>NW_025814827.1:62631634-68553578 GCF_022079265.1 Lynx rufus
AAATATGAGATTTTACTCATTATGCCTTTTTATTTTCAATAATTACTTTTGCAATTTATTACTTGAATGTGTTATAAAATGTGTTCATATGTATGTATGTGTGTGTATATATATATATATATATATATATATATATATATATATATATTGCTGAATATAGTTGGCATAATGTGTTACGTTCATTTCAGGTGTACAGCATAGTGATTCAATGTCTCTATATGTCATGTTAAGGTCACCACAAGTGTCGCTACCATTGTCACCATACAATGCTATTACAGTAGTATTGGCTATGTTCCCTTTGCTGTAAAATGTGTCCATATTAAAATTATTTCTGGTCTATAGAATTAAAGATTGGTAGTGAGCTTTCTCTTGTTCACGGTACCCAAAAAGCATAATATACATGGTGAAGAGCATGCCATTCACAATAACTCAAAAAAAAAAAAAAAATAAAGCAAAATCCAGTGTGTTATCAACAGCACCACCCTGAACTGAATAGACTGCATTAGGAGTTCTACACGAGTATAAATCTCTTCTTCATTCTAACTTTTGTTTTTCAAATCTATCTTTAAAAATACCTATTAAGACATTTCATAATTTTGTCAATATGGCATGTCAAAGTATTCACATTGTTTTTGTAGCCAATAAAAGTTTCCCTGCTGCAATGAAAAAATAATATAGTCAAAATAGTCCCATAATTGTTGTTCTATTGCAGAGGGTACATGGTTATTGATTTGCCATGCCCTAATTTTCTCTTTCCCTCGAGATAACCTTATAAAAGGTCATTTCTTTCCTTCAACAGGTAAATGGCATATTTACAAGTTGACAATATGTAACCTTGTAGTAGGATACCAAATGGAGCATAGCAAAAACAAATGAAACAATTTGGCTGATAGCCATTTCAAGCTATGCTAGTTTCAAGGCAATTATAGCAGTTAGAACATATCCGACTATTCAAACATTAACTGTATTTCTGTTAGTGCAAATCTATAACAATTATGTGATTAAAGTAATCTTCAATACTATGGAACAATTCCCGTTACCTCATGTGACATGTATAGCTAACTGGCAAAGGAAAACTATGAAATTGTGAGAAATTGTTTTCTAATTTGACCAGATGAATTATTGTGGTTTGTCTCAGGAATCCAGTTCAATTGCCTAAGCACATTAATTTCATCAGAAAATCAAAGGGAATGGCAGAGATAATCTTTAGAGATAGAGAATTTCTTTACTAAGAGCTTTTTTCCCTTTCTGTAAAATTATAGTACAAAAACTCTGTGTAAGCATAATTGTTGGGTTTGCCTGTAAGTATTGAAAACCTAAAGCAGTGACACTACTATTAAAAAATATTAAGAATTTTATTGATGATACTTTGGTTCATGGTTCAGTGATAGTCACTTAATAATCTTTTCTAAAAACAGTGGGTTGCTACCTACAGTGTGAAGCAATAGAATTATTGGGTGAATGCTTCTATAATATTATATTATATTAATTACACAATTCATTGCTTTAAATTTTTGACATTTTCCAGGGACTCAACTAGGCACTGGAGAGGTAGTAAACAAGATACAGGCCTTATCCTTAAAGCTTTTATGTTCTACAGGAACAAACACACCAGACAATAAACATCCCAACGCTTTTTATAATTTAACACACACAAAAGTATAAATAAAAAATGAAAAGAAGTAAAAATAGGATGGAGAGGAGCTGGTGCTAATTTAGCTGGGAAGGGTAAGAAAGGCAGAACATCTTTTATTAGGGGTATTTGAGATAAAACTTGAAAGATGGAAAGGAAGTAGCCACCTAGAGATCTAGAGGAAAACGTTCCCAAAGAAAGAAAAGCACATGTAAAGGCTCTGATATGGTAATAAACTTAGCATATCTCAGTAACATTAAAGTGGATGCTGTGAAGCATCAGTTTCGCCTGTCCCAGGACATAAGCATTTTCTAAGCTACTAGAAATTGCTGGGAATTTTGCCGGAGAGAGTTGATTATCTTCATATCTGTCTATTATGGAGTAAGATCGAAGCTCTAACATGAAAGCAGAGTTAGGGAGGGCAAAAAGCAAAGTCTTAGGGGTACATTGAGACGTCTGATAGTAGAGAAGGAAAAATTAAAAGAAAATTGAAAGGCACAATTAGAGAATTAGGAGCAGCAGTGGGATGGTAAATGTTTAACAACTGATTTGCCGGCGTGAGGAGAGGTGATTTGCAGTGTTTGTCGGCTCCTGGGATGCCAACACTCCCTCTATGGCTTATTTCAAACTATGGAAACAGTATCACTGAAGGAAGAGTTAGAGACATATAGCATATGTCTCTAACATATAAAATACAATTTCCAGGGGCGCCTGGGTGGCGCAGTCGGTTAAGCGTCCGACTTCAGCCAGGTCACGATCTTGCGGTCCGTGAGTTCGAGCCCCGCGTCAGGCTCTGGGCTGATGGCTCAGAGCCTGGAGCCTGTTTCCGATTCTGTGTCTCCCTCTCTCTCTGCCCCTCCCCCGTTCATGCTCTGTCTCTCTCTGTCCCAAAAATAAATAAACGTTAAAAAAAAAATTAAATTACAATTTCCATACACAGGCGATTGACGTAGACAACCTCAAGAGTATAATAGTAGTGTGATGTTCAGGACTGATAAGTTTTAAGTATTCGTTACTTTTGTTTTTATATTTTTTGTAAGTTTACATAACTTTATTTTTATTATACATATATATATTTTTTTAAGTGTATTTATTTTTGAGAAAGAAAGAGAGCATGCAAGAGTAAGAGCAGGGAAGGGGCAGAGAGGGAGGGGGAGAGAGAATCTTGAGCAAGCTCTGCACTTTTCAGCACAGAGCCTGATGGGGGGCTTGACGCACAAACCATGAGATCATGGCCTGAGACTCTTAGCTGACTGAGCCACCCAGACGTTCCTAATTTAACTTTCTAATGTCTACTTTCAATAAGTGGCTTACAAAATACATGAAAATTTAAAAATCATATGAGTCTGTTCAAACTAGCAAGCACACCAGTGGATGGCAGGCAAGTGGGTTACTGATGCAGGTTGGGCCACAGACAGTTGGATAGAGCTAGGAGTTCAAACATTTTTTTGAGAGGGAATAATATCTCTGAAAGAAGAAGTAGAGGAAGCAGGATTGTGCAGGGGGTGATGCCTGATTGTGATATGGACCTAAGGAAACGATAGCCAGCCCATTGCTGAGCTTTGGAGCAAAGATTGCCTATTAGTGGAGTCATTATATGTATATATATATATATAGACACATATATATGTATATATATACATATATATGTATATATATGTATATATACATATATATATATATATATATATTATATGATTTTTTATTTTTTAGGGGTGGAAGCAGGGGAGGGGAAGAGAGACAGGGAGACACAGACTCCAAAGCAGAATCCAGGCTCAGAGCTGTCAGCACAGAGCCTGACGTGGGGCTAAAATACACGAACTGTGAGATCATGACCTAAGCCGAAGTTGGACGCTTAACCAATTGAGCCACCCAAGCGTCCCAGTGGAGTCCCATATTGGGAAGACATTATTTGGCTCTGTATTTTTGGCTTTGTCAGTTGTTGGCCAGGGATCATTCAGGCAGAGCATCAGCCGAAGGAGCTAACAGCTGGAGGCTATCAGCCACTTTCACTCCTCACAGCTGCTGGGCAACCATTCCTTTCTTGAAGGGACATCAAGTGGCACATTTGTGTGGGTTACACAATTATCATGAGATAGGGAATGACCAACTATGATCAGTTATGCTCTGTAATTGAGTCAGACAAAAAAAGATAATTTACTATAGGGAGTAATGAGGTGTAAGCCATTGTCAGCCTTCATGAGTGGTTTTCAACCTGACATGAGAAAAAAAAAAAAAAAGAGGAGTGGAAATTTTAGGCATAGATGTTTCTTTCATGTATTAAAAGGGAATGTATTCAAACTAAGATTCATATATTCACCTGAGAAACAGTGATTGTAGAGTAATTGGGAGCATAGAACAGAAATGTTCCAAAACATATGAAAAATTTCACAAGCAACTTAATTAGAAAAAAGCAAGTGTCCTTTGGAATAAAAACAGTTTGGTTGAAAACACATATCTCCATTTTTTTTTTTTTTAAGGAATGATCAGTAAATAGTTCTGGTTTTTATTATGGCCCTCTTTTGAAGTAAATCTGGAAGGAAGAGCTAGAATTTTTGTCAAAAAATGACAATAGACCTAAAGAACGCTGGAAAAGTGATATTTCCTCTTAGGTTCTCTCACTTTTGCGGGTCAGAAATTCTTTCCCTGAACCTGGGGGTGGAATGCCTTTGTATTGGACAATTGTTTCTACTTCACTGGCCTTTCAGTGGTGAAAGGAAGCTTTAGTGAAATAAGTTTTCACTGGGGAGTTTTAACACATTTTCTGTCATTAAGCTAACAAGCAGCTGAGGAAGTGGTAAAAACTGTTAATCCCTCAGCTGATCTGTGCAGAGCTCCCAGTGTTGATATATATGTAAAGGTGTTGGTAAATGAATATTGTTAACATCACATTTAAAAGCTATGGAAATGAGAGGCATCACTGTGAAACTCTAAAAATCTAGATTTTATTTCTTGTTTTCATTGTTTTTAATTTTTAAATTTTATTTAGATCCTAGTTAGTTAACATATATTGTAATATGATTTTAGGAGTAGAATTTAGTGATTTATCACTTACCTATAGCGCCCAGTGTTCATCGCAACAAGCACCTTCCTTAATGTTCACTACCCATTTAGTCCATCACCCCACCCAACACCCCTCCAGTAACTCTCACTTCTCTGTATTTAAGAGTCTCTTATGGTTTGCCTCCCTCTCTGTTTTTATCTTATTTTTCCTTCCCTTCCCCTATGCTCATCTATTTTGTTTCTTAAATTCCACATGAGTGAAATCATATGATACTTGTCTTTCTCTGACTGTTTCTCTCAGCATAGTACACTCTAGTTCCATCTACATTGTTACACACGGCAATATTTCATTCTTTTTGTTTGCCGAGTAATATTCCATTAGATAGATAGATACACACACACGCACACATACCTACACACACACGCACACCACATATTCTTTATCCATTCGTCACTCAGTGGGCATGTGCGCTCTTTCCATAGTTTGGCTCTTGTTGATAGTGCTGCTATGAACACTGGGGTGCATGGGCCCCTTTGAATAAGCATTTTTGTATCCTTTGGATAAATACTTAGTAGTGCAATTGCTGGGTCATAGGGTAGTTCTATTTTTAATTTTTTGAGGAACTTTCATGCTGATTTCCAGAGTAGATTTTATTTTTTGAAAGATGATTTTCATTTGTTCCTCCAACATACCATGTTTGCCTCTGCATTTGCTATTGCCTCTGGCTGGAAGGCCACGAACAAGACCTTTGCATGACTGTTTCCTACTCACTCACACATCAGCTCCTTAAGCCCTAGGCAGATCACCAAATTGAACTATCCTTCTTCCCAGTCAAGTTCTACCATATTTTTCCAACAGCACTTATTAGTTTTTGAAATTGTGTGGTGCATTAACTTTTATTCTTAATTATTCTAATGAAAACAATGACCTCCTCCTCCTGTTCATTGCTCTATGAATGCCGCTCTCAGCAGCTAGCACAAAACGAGGCACATCGTAGGACCAGAATAAAGAGGTGTTAAATGAATGACAACTCATTTAATACTTTCTTTATAGTTAACATTTGCTGAGGTTTAAAAATCAGCTTATAAACAGTCCATTTTTCTCATCTCCAAGAAAGGGATATTTTAGCTTCTCTACTCACTTCTCCTCTGACACACACTATGTTGTCTTTATGTTTTCACCTTCCACTTACTATTGAAAATAGTGTAATACCAGGCTTAAAACATCAATAACCACAACTACTTCTGGACAAAATTATAGTAAGAAATAATAGATAAGGTCAATGATGCTTTAATTGCTCCATATAACTTTAGCTGGTGAGCACATTATACACACATTAGTAAGAACTCTACTAAAAATGAAATTCAAACAATAATAAATGTATTCTAACTTCACTATTTAAACTGCCCAGCTAGCTCAGTTGGTAGAACATGAGACTCTTAATTTCACTATTTATATTTTGGAGAAAATTACCAACTGTACTTTAATGGTTATTTGTCTTTACAGTTACAAAAATGTGGGGGATATATGACATATGATGGTTTAGAATTTCCTAATGAACTAAGGAGGAAACTGAACCTAAGTCTTAGTTTAATCATAGTTAAATTCAATTCATAGATTATGTGAAGCAGGCTGTGCTAATTCTCACAAAATTGGCACATAGTGTTTTTCAAAAGGATGTGCTGTGAAGGAAGGAGATGTAATTTGGAAGAGGTTTTTGAATTTTACAATAATGCTCTAAAATATAAAACATACAAAAGTAATATTTATATAATGAAAACTACAAAAATATAGCTCCATAAAAAATCTTGCTAGCCTAGTGGTATTAGGCTGAAGTTACAAAAAGGAGGTCGTTCAAACCAAATTCTACAATTATCTTGATCCGTGGATGATACATATAACACAGGCAATGGATTCAGATGGATCTAAATTTAAATCCGGTCTTCCTGCTGTCCAGCTTGGTAACATGGAGAGTAACATGGATGACCTTATCTTCTACCTAACTTTCCTCATCTAAGAATGAGCCGCTTGTGGATTCAATGGGTAGTACATAAAAATGACTTTGAGTCATTCTAGTTCATGAGGGAATATTCTATGAAAATTGGCTATTTTTTTAAAAATTGACATTAGATGCATTAGATATGGCACATTCACCAATGCAATATTCTTTTATATTTGGTTCAATCTTAGAGGATTTTTAGAAACATTTTAAACCTAGTTTAAATTTTAATGGTTACTAAAAGTGGTTTCAGTGCTTCAAATTTATTCTATTTATTTCCCATTTCATCTCATCCATGGATTAGTTTTTAACTGTTTTTTTTTTAAAGAGAATATTTAAATTATGATAATTTATATTTGCTGCACATGCTGTTAGGCTGTGGTGCGTGTTCCACTGCCAAAACAGGTATTTAAAGAAAATAGGGCTAACCCTTGACTGGATAGATGAGGCTATTTATAAAACTTCCAGGCTTCATTTACTGGTCTGGTATGTACTAGTATGAATGCAAAATCTCTTCTCATTCTCCCTTAAAAATGTAGCTTTTGAATAACAAGGACTAACAAAATCAAAATTGTATGGGCCAGACAAAAGTACCTTCTCAAATTTTACAATGAGGTCCAAGAGTCTAGGAATGTAGTCTATCAAAAATAATATATTTCAGAATGAATAGTATTTTAGTTCCATATAAGAAACATTTATTTTTAGGAAATCAGAGGTGTTTATTTTTCTATAAAGTATATGTCATTCAATATTATGGGCCTACATTATTAGAAATGATTTACACATTTTCTTTCATGTCTAAGCAATGCCCTCTTTGTTTTAAAGGTGAAGAAATTGTAGGAGCACCTGGGTGGCTCTATCGGTTAAGTGTCTGACTTCAGCTCAGGTCATGATCTCACTACTGAGTTCGAGCCACGCAATGGGCTCTGCACTGACAGTGCAGACCCTGACTGGGGTTCTCTCTGTCCCTATCTCTGCCCCTCCCCCACTTGCTCTTTCTCTCTCAAAATAAATAAATAAACTTAAAAAAAAAGATAAACTGTAACATTTAAAGTCACTTCTCCAAGGTGAAACAGAAAGTGGCCTCCTGGAATTTAAAAATAATTGTCTCACGCCAAAGACTTTATTTTCCTTTACTTCACTATAGAGTCCCTGCAAGCCAATGAACTAATGTCTTGTTATTACTAAAGGAAATATGGAGATTTTTCTTATTCTAATATGTGATATTCAGTATTAACTTCATTCATCAGTATAGTGACATAATTTTGTACAATAACCATGGTTTGATTTTGAAAATACAACTTGGATATTTAAGAGCTACAGCTCACAAGTTATTATTTATAATTTCCTTTATGTTTTGTAGGCATAATTCTTAGTCATTATTTGCAAAACACTTTTCAAATAAAGTGATACTATTTTCTTCATTATAGTTGTGAAGAAAATCTGACATCCAGAGGTTAAGTGATTTGCTAAAGGCTAAATAAGAAGTTAATGGCACAGTCAGAATTTAAATCCTTACTATTCACTAGGTTATTTTGTCCCAATTTAGACATACTAGAGAATAGAGAGAAAGAGACCAGGAGGCGGTGAGAAGGGAGAGGGGTAATGGAGAAGGAGATGGAGAGATAGAGAGATTGAGAAATATTAAAAGGAAACATTATAAATTACGGCAGAGTCCAAATAAACTTAATTGCCTTCTACATCACTAAACCTGAATGTGTTTCTAGTATATGTATAAGGGAAAAAAGTGGGAAAAGATCACATTTCAAACACACAGGACAGGAAATTGTTTTGAAATGCTAGGCATACATTATGATACAGACTGATGTGAAATAAAGAATGATTCAAATACGTATATCTGAAGATCATGCAGGATTTTGAGACAATCAAGTATATTTGAAGTCCAATGCTTCAGGAGACAAGAGGGGTCTCTACTTGTAAAGCTTTCTACAGGAAGAGCCAAACATAAGTGTTCTGATATGCATAAGGCAAATAAACAGGAGTGTCCCTATTGTCTGAAATCTTATCTACGTGGTAAAAACATCTTCAATAGCTTGGAATTATGGAGGCAGTTTATAGTAATTGTAATCATTGAAAACCTTTCCAACCAATCTTGTTACCCCCATCCATTCATGAATTTAGGTTTTGTTAGTGTCTCTCCAAGTTATTTAAATAACAATTGTTATTGGGAGTTAAATGCCTAGTGAAGACATTATCATTCTTCCTGTTTCATTTATTACCAAATTTCGGAGATTAGTGTATGACTTTCTACAAGGTCTTTGTAATATAGTTGAGTGATGATATCAAAGGCAGAAATTAGCCATATAGATCAAAGAAGTAGTGCATAGAGAGGACAGGCCCTGAAAATTGTACAGAATTATCCTGGTGTAGTTATTCTTCACTAGCCAGATTCTTAGAAGCAAAGCATATAGACAGTGTAGAAATCTGTGACTTAAAAGGCATCATTGGGAGTTAGCCAAGACTTTAAACATAGGAATTCAAGAAAAGTTACATAAAATGGAATGATTGAAAACTAGCAGATGATATGTCTTAATATTAAATAAATTGACTTTTGTGTCTTGCCTGGGAAATGTTCAGGAATAAAGGTTGAAAGTGGAAAAAGAATGCAAAGAGAAAAATGATTTGAATTAAAACTTTGGATTGTATTATCTTGTTTATTAATAATTGACCTTATGACCTTAGAAGAGAAACAGCCTTTCTGAACATTATTCTTGAATCCATTAGATATTTATACTTACCTTTTAATATTCTTGCTGGATTTTTATTAGATGATATAAAAGTGCTTTGCAAATTTTATAATACAAGTGAACTGTAAGACAGTCAGGATGTTGTGGATACTTGGTTCTAAGACTGAGCTTAAAATCCACTACCTAGAATATTTTTGGTGCCTCATTTTCAGGCTTCTAGGCATGAGGTTTCCAGAAAGTAGGGATTTCATGATTTTCTTTTTATGCTCTATGATAGGTTTTAATTACATCCAGAAAAATTCTTTTATTATTATTATTATTATTATTATTATTATTATTATTATTTTAGACCGAGCAAGCTGGGGAGAGGGGCAGAGGAAGAGAGAGAGAATTTCAAGCAGACTCCATGCTCAGCATGCGTCTGACAGGGGCCGATCCCATGATCCTGGGATCACAATCTGAGCTGAAATCAAGAGTAAGATGCTTAACTGAGTCACCCAGGCACCCCTGCTTTTAGAAAAATTATTAATAATTGGCCAGAAAATATGATAGTGTCTAGTTTTGCAGAAGATGGTGAAAAGTTTCCCCTAACAGTTAAAAAAAAGAAAAAAAGTAGAGTATCTGGTTTATTGAAATATTCTATAATAGACTAAGTTTCTAGTCTTGGATTTTTTTTTTATTTAATTTTTTAAAAAATTTATTTATTTTTTTGGGGCGCCTGGGTTAAAATTTATTTATTTTTTGGGTGGCGCAGTCGGTTAAGCGTCCGACTTCAGCCAGGTCACGATCTCGCGGTCCGTGAGTTCGAGCCCCGCATCAGGCTCTGGGCTGATGGCTCAGAGCCTGGAGCCTGTTTCCGATTCTGTGTCTCCCTCTCTCTCTGCCCCTCCCCCGTTCGTGCTCTGTCTCTCTCTGTCCCAAAAATAAATAAACGTTGAAAAAAAAAATTAAAAAAAAAAATTATTTATTTTTGAGAGAGCGCACGCACACAAATGGGGGAAACAGAATCCAAAGCAGGCTCCAGGCTCTGAGCTGTCAGCACCGAGCCAGATATGGGGCTCAGACTCACAAACCGTGAGATCATGACCTGAGCTGGAGTCAGCTGCTTAACCCACCTAGACCACCCAGGCACCCCGGATTTATTTTTTAATAGCTAATAAAGACAGGGTTATCTGAGATAGAAGTTTTAAATATACATATTTTGGTTTCTTGAGGTAAACTTGAATATTCAAGGAAAAGATGTCATAATTGTAGCAAATATGAAAGGTAATTGGAGGAGTTTGGGATTTTTTTCCCCCATATGATTGATATAGAGTTAGAAATGTAATGTGTTTGCACCTGGAACTTTGTGCTCATTGGAAAACATTGGCAGTTATTGAGGCGGCAGCCTGCAGGGCATATGGCTTCGGTTCATGGAATTGCTCCGACCACACATAGACTCTGGTATTCTGTGAACATGAATGCTCTATTTAAAGAAATGTGACTGGATCGTGCCTCTGCATCATTGGTGTCAACAGGAACAGAAAGTAAGAGTCCTTGTCATTGAAATATATTTGGACTAAACTCTGCCCAAATGTCAGGGCTCTTTCATTTCTCATGGATTTTATATAGAAACCCATGAGTGAAACAGCTGTCATTTTGCACGAGCTGGAATATAGTTCTAGGCATGGGGTATTAAAGAAAAAGAAACCCAAAACCTATTTTAAAGAGAATATCTTTTATCAGTAGGTGAATTTATAATTCAAATGTTTGTGTTCATCAAATTAAAATCCAAATGTAAAGTAGCAATTCCCTAGAAAACAGACCAGAAAATTACACTGCTATAATTTGTGCTTTGTGCTTTTTTTGGTTTAAGTTTATTTATTTATTTTGAGAGAGAGATAGGATGAGCAGGGGAGGGGCAGAGAGAGAGAATCCCAAGCAGGCTCCATGCCATCAGTGCAGAGCCCAATGAGGGGTCGAACTCATGAACAGTGGGATCTTGACCTGAGCCGAAATTAAGAGTCTGATGCTTAACCAGCTGAACCAATCAAGCACCCCTGTTCTCTGTGCTCTTTTTGCCATTTGATTGTTTATTAAAAACCTACCTATGATCGAAAACAATAGTATTTTGCTAGATCAAACCAAAAGCTATTAAGGTGCTAAGGTATTGAGTATCTTCTATTATATTCCTTAGTTTTCAAAGACAAATACTTGAATTCTGCAATTTAAAGATAAATATTTTCTTCATCTACTGAAAATGGAAATAATAGGACTCTGAAGGTAATTCGGCATGTTGGCATGGATCTGAAGGATAATTCTGTAATCTTAAAAAATTATAGTGACCTAATGACTTTGAGCACCATGTATCAGGGTAACATATATGACTATGCGGATCTGCGTATTTTAAGAGAGATATAGTAAAGATATAACTTCTGATTTAATAAGAGTGGTATTTTCATATGATGCCTCAGCTATTTCTTTATATATCAACCCCCAGTGACTGGTGATAATATGAATATCTGGGATATTTGTAAACTGAATACAAAACTCATTGAAAATTTTTCTGAAATTAATTTTTCCCTAAAATTGTGTATAGCAGCCTTCCTTTTAAAAGTTTTTGCAGTATTGTGTCATTGATCACAAAGCTAAAAAAATAATGCATAACTCTCATAAAATGTATTTATAACTGTATTTATATTTCCAAAGCATTTCTAAAAGAAACTAGTCAAGCTTAACATACTTCAAAATATTTTCTTTTTTTTTTTTACAATCTTGTTTAGAATCATCAGCTATTTTGTAAAGGTCAAAATAAATTAATTAAAATGTACTTAATAAGTCTCTGCAGAGTTTAGTTTTGTTGGTTAGCTTTTTAAAACGACCGTATGCTTATCAAGTGAGAAAAACTGCTTTGCAAAGGAACAAGAGGTTCTGCAAAATGAACTTATGCAAGCATCTTGAGTTGCTTCACATAAGGTGACAGGAGGAGGGCCCCATGTCTCCCAACCGCAGGATTGGTGCTCAAGCTTCCTTTTACACAACTCTCTTGACTTTTTTTTAGCTCAGGACGTATTTGTTACACACACGGGCTCCAATGCCCTGAGTGATATCCAGTCTCCAGGTGCAGACAAGCTGACTTTCCAGGACATTCCTGTAAACATCTGCCACCTAAATTGATACTATCCAATGTCGACCTGCAAATATATTCTCCAAATAGCAAATTAGCGTTCCCTCGATAGCCATTTTAAGAGGGAGCTCACAGTGGAAAAGGGTCTTACTCACTAGAACGAAATCCATACCACATCCAGTGGTTGCTCTGGTCCTGGAATCCCCTCTCAGTGAGTTGGTTTGGAGACTGGGGGATCCTCGTGCTACTGACCTGATATATGTTTTTTCTCTTCTTTTTCCAAAAAAAGCCTCCTCCTTAACCTAAGCCAAACCTCTGACAGATAGTAGCCCTCAAAGGGCCCACCTATCCAGGAAAGTAAGCACTGTTTCTAAATTTTATAAACATTACTATGTTTTGAGATAGTTCCTATTTTCAACGAAAATATAATTTTAAAAATGTCAAGAAGTTTAGAGATACATAATCTAAATCCCTGATGACATTAAAAGCTCATTTAATGAATGGACTTTTTCTATTAAATATTTCAAACATAAAAATAACTTCAGGGGCGCCTGGGTGGCTCAGTCTGTTGAGCGTCGGATTTCGGCTCGGGTCATGATCTCACAGTCCGTGAGTTCGAGCCACCCCCCACCCCCGTGGGGCTCTGTGCTGACAGCTCAGAGCCTGAAGCCTGCTTCGGATTCTGTGTCTCCCTCTCTCTCTGCCCCAACCGCATTCTGTCTCTGTCTCTCTCAAAAATAAACATTAAAAAAAAATTTAAAAAAATAACTTCAAAGGATAGTAGACATTTTTACCCTTTGTGAAAAGACAGTTAATGCTATACACACCTCACAACCATCCCTTAAATTAAACAAGTCTTGTATCACACCTAATAGTCCGTGCAGGTGATGCCAATGTGTGAAATTGACCAAGTATGGCTTGTGGAGAGCATATTCCCTCCCTAATAAAGTCAAACAATACTAAGTTTTATCTGACCTGTGTTTATATGAGCTACTTTTTAAAGAAAACAGTACCTTATTTTACTTTAAGACACTCTGAGCCAGTAAAGCAAACAGTTATCACATCACTACATGCAAATTTGTGAAGATTAAGGCATTCTGAAATAGTCTGTGATTCCTTTAACATGCAAAAATTAGTACATTGTACTTTTTTAAAGACTTTCTATTTTGAATTGAAGATGGTTTAGTAGCTTTAAAGATTTGTGACTAATAAAGACATTGCTTTAATTTTCAGTCATTCAAATCCAATGTTTTAGCAAGTAACCTTTTGATATTATTAAAATAAAACTCAGTGGAGAACAGGCTTGAGAATCTCTTAAGCAGATAAAACTATTTAAGCCATGTAAGAAAAACTAAATCTAACTTTTTTTGTGAATCTAAGTGAAATTAGGCGATTTCTTATAAATGTTTCTGATAATCATAAAATAATCTTCAGTCATCTTTAAAATGGTATGAGATAATTACTTTTAACTAATCCTCTTCCACTGGAAACCCCAGATATAATAACCAGTTGTTATAAAGGTTACTTCCTCATTTTGCCTTTAAACCCTCCTGCAATATCATGCACCTTAACTTCATAGCGGTTTTAGATTTGAAAGCACGCAGTTCATGATCTGTTCTTATGTGCACACTAGACTTACTAAATACTAGTTTATTAATCTAGTGTTTTAAAATTTGCTATTTCTGAATTTTTTTGCAGCATGTTTATTAACCTAAATGAAGAACAGTAAGGCAATGTATTTGTTTATTGAAAAATAAAGAACCAAATTCTACAGGTGTTAATTATTTCATTGGTATAAACAGTAATTCATATTAAGTAATTAATACATTTCAAATATAAAGTACATTCTCAGAGACATCTCCAGAATGTTCACACAGAAGAGAATAACTATAGCTACAAATATTTTAATATACATTTTAGTGTATATTTTCTTTAAATGTGTTTTCTTAGCATAGTAAAAATGAAAAGGGATAAGTTTTGGTGGCATTCTAGGAATAGATAAATATTTTTTTATTTTATTTTATTTTCGTTTAAGAAATAAAAGTAATTTAAGAGCTTGGGTCTTCCCTACAATGTGGAGTAAATACCTATGGATTTGTGTTGTAGCTGTTGAATCCAGGAATATGTATCCTTTTATATCACCTGATCCGATATACAAAATATTTGTACATTCTTATGGCACATATGAAATAATAGATTATTGTGTAAAAATGTGTGAGCTTGTTTCAATAAATTATGTAATATATTAAATATATCATTTTATAGCATGCATTAAAACAAGAATTTCAAGAAGTCTATTTTGAAATTATACTTAAGGGAAATTTTGTTAGTTTCAAGTAATTAAATGTTGGCCTTAGTAGAAAGGTACCATTTCAAATTACAAAGTTGAAGTCGTCTGCAACTTCATAAAATTCTTGGTAAAATTTTGGTCTCTAAGAGCAAAAACTTTCTTGTATCTACAGCAATTATACCCAGTGTTTTGTTCAAGTTTAATGGAAAATGCAGAGCTGAATGTACAGAAAGAAGAAAAAGTTTCAGCTTAACTTGACTTTGATTTGATGAAAGCAGTCAAGTTTCCAATTCCAGTTCACTGTGTATCTGGATTTGGCTTTTCAGTTCACTAAGCCCAGCTAGCAAATCAATACAAATTATCACTAATTTGTCAGAATGTGATAAATGACTTAATGCCAGTGAGCTGCCACTGATCCTTATGTCATCTCTGTCTGCCTGGGTCAGCACATTTTCTTAATGCTCTGAGAACCTTAAAAAAAGACAGTACAATAAAAGTTATGTGCTTAATATCTTAACCCAAGTTTGTCCAGTAAAATGTGCTTATGCTAAAAATAGCGCATTATGTAATGTAATACATTATGTTTGACTCTATGATATTCTGGGGTTAACAATAATGGTGAACTATCAGGAAACATGCAACAAACATGAAAAAGATGTAGCCATAAGGTTCATTAATTATGCATTTCTTTCCATAATAATTGTTTGGCAAGCGCTAGGATTTTTTCTTTCGGTTATCTTATCTTTAACATTTTATTCACAACTGGCTGAATCATTTATCTTAGTCACCTAATACAGATGATTAATGAGATAATGAACAAAAAGGTCACTATTTTATCACTGCATAGATTAACTTGCTTCTAAAACACAAAATATCCATTTTAACATAACAAACTCTACCCGTTAACCCTGTTGTCATTGTTTAGAGGAGAGGCTAGAGAAAAATGGCATGAATGATGACTTAACCTGGGCTCCCCAAAAGAAAAGAAAAATAAACCAAAACAAAACAGTGTCTGAAGCCAAAGCTTACATGATCATGCTTTATTGGAGGGATGCAATCCCTCAGAAAATGGATTTAAAAATTGGAAAGAAAGGCAGGGAAGAGCAAATACAATGTGGTGTGTTTACCAGCTGGCTATAGCTTCCCAATAAACACATCTGCTTTCTCAGTTAAATGCCATGTCTCCAGAGATATTATGGAACCATTGAATTTCTGGATGACCCTACATTCCCTTCTCACTTATTCAGAGATACCTCGTGAGACACTGCCTCCCTGGCACTTCTCTGTTCTGCTGCATAGCCCTTCCAGGTACCGTGGAAGAAGTCAGAGCTTGTGTGTGTGCAATATGGTCAGAGATAGAGCAGTCTGTTTTGTCAGCTGGCACTGTATACAAGGGCTTCTCATTCCATGGTGACTACAGCGTCACAGAGAGCAGCAGTGGCTTTTCAACTACCGGATGGCATGAGCCAATGGAAGAGTTGTTCTGGCCTAGAAGTAAGGCAATTGGCTAAAGCTTGTCAGAGTGGCAGGGAGGCATAGTTGGCATAAAGAATAAACTGAGTTTGGTATAATGATATAACTCAATCCATAATCGATTTAGGCAAAGAACTCAGGGCATCTCAGTCTCAAAATGGAAGGGCGGATTTAGTATAAGTAATTGTAAGAGGAAGATAAATGTGGAGTAAGGGAGTTAGTGAATATTAGGAGAGGAGGGAAAAAAAAGAACACTTCAGGTATATTGCACTTGTGCTCAGAATGGAAATATTTTTTATTACATTTTGATTACAAATAGTTTTGATTACATTACGCATTGTTTTATTTCTTGCTGACTCAAGACACAGACTACTTCCACTGTGGGGACCACTTCCTCGTCTTTTTGGCCTAAGTTCTCCCTATGCTATCTCAAAAAAAAATAGGCATAATTTCATAGTTTGTTCTATTCCTGATATCTCGTAAATTAGCATACCTCTTTTAAAATGTTTTATGGGTTTATTTAACTTTTATTGACTATAGCACACATCAGAAAAGGGCACAAAAATAAATGTACAGTAAAATGAATTATCATGAAGCTGACTAAACAAGAAATTAAAAAAATAAAAACAAAAATAACTAAAACCTAAACCAAAAAATGAAATGCCAGTCTCCTGATATAGTCCCTCTCAATCATTAACCCTTCTTCCCTTCTATTATTACAATTCATTTAATGTAATATGGTCATTGCAATATATTTTATAAATGTGTAAAATTGCATATATACACAAAATTGTGTGTCAATCACTGTGGATTTGTTTTGCCAGGATTGTCTATTTATATACATAGAATCATACAGTATGTGTTCTTTGTGTCTGACTTTCTTTGCACAAAATTGTGAGAATCATTTATGTTTTGCATGTTTAGCTCATGCATATATAGTAGTCTATATATAGATATATATAGTATCTATATATAGATATATAATATTTAATTGTTTAAAATACTATTTATATATCCTTCATACTTTTGAATTGTTATTGGTTTTTAATTATTATGAAGAACGTCATTATGAATAATCTATATATGCCCTTTGATGCATACATGTCTGCAATTCCACTGGATATTGTCCCCCAGGAATACAATAATTGGGTGACAGAATATGTATATTTTTAATTCGCTAGAAGATGCCAAAGAATTTTCCGCAAAACTTCTAGCAATTCATAGTCTGAGCAGAAGTGTGTTAGTTTCCATTGCTTTTGCCAAAACTTGACCTTCAGACTTTTTTTGGTCATTCCACTGCATGTTCAGTGGTACACATAAAGTGGTTTCACAGTGTGATTTTATGGTTTGAGCATCTTTTTATAACTTTATTGGTTGTTCTATATATTGTGTTCTTTGAAGTGCATATTCAAGACCTCCCCATTATTCTATTGAGTTATCTTTTATTGATATATTGGGTCTTATTAAATTTGGGTAATAGCTCTTTGTTAGTCAAATATGAGGCAAATATCTTTTCGTATTATCTGGATTTACTTTTTACCCTCTTAATGGTATCTTTTGATACCTTAGTCAATTTATTAGTTTTGTTTATGGAAGCATTTTTTGTGTCCTCTTCAGGAAGAACTTTGCTATGCAAGGTTGTATTTTAGAAGCTGAATCATTTGACCTTTCACATTAGAGTAATAATCCCCTAGGGCTGGTTGTTTGGAAGAGAGTGAGTTTTGGGTAAATTTTATTTTTTTAAAGCTTTTTGGGGAGACACCTAGGTGGCTCAGTCAGTTGAGCATCTGATTTTGGCTCAGGTTCATGAGTTCGAGCCCCACATCGGGCTCTGTGCTGACAGCTGCGCTGACACAGATTCTGTGTCTCCCTCTCTCTCTGCCCCTCCCCCGCTGATGGTCTCTCTCTCTCTCTCTCTCTCTCTCTCTCTCTCTCTCTCAAAAATAAAACATTAAAAAAATTTAAAGCTTTTTTGAAGTATAATTTATTTTCTAATTTTTCAAAGTGTAACTTTAATAAAATAAACTGCATATTCAGAAGTGTATATGTTGATGAATTTGGCATTTGTATAAACCTGGAAAGCATCACTCCAATGAAGATAATATAATCATAGTCTGTTAAGAGTTTCCTTATGCCATTTTGCTGTCTTCTGTCCCAGATGGCCACTTGTCATTTTGTGTCACAATAGATCAGTTTACAATTTCCAGAATTTTGTATAAATGGAATCATGTAATATGTAGGTTTTTTCCTTGTTTATTTCACATTGTCCATTTGACACAATTGGTTCCATTCACATCACATATATCCATTTTCTGTTTCCCTAGGCTGAGTAATATTTCAGTGTTTACCCATTCACCTGTTGATGAATATTTAGGTTGTTTTCAGTTTTGTGTTATTAGATGCCCAGACTTGGTATAAACATTCATATTAGGTCTTGGCATGGACATACATTTAATTTCTCTTGTCCAGCCCCCAAGAGTATATGTGTGTGTGTGTGTGTGTGTGTGTGTGTGTGTATGTGTGTGTGTGTGTAATAACTATAGGCTTAACTGCCAGACTGTTTTCCAAAGTGATTGTGCCTTTTTTCATTTCTTTAAGCAATGCAAGAGAATTAAAAAGGTTATCCAATTATTTTATCACCATTTTGTTAAAAAAATATTCTTTGCTCATTGATTTGTTTTGGCATTTTTTTTTCAAAATCAGTTGATCAGATATGTTTGCGGATCTATTTCTTGACTCTGTACACTATTCAGCTTTGTATATATATTTATCTTTATGCCAATAAGACAGTATCTTAATTACTGTGACTTTATAAGTCTTGAAATAAGGTTACAGAAATCCTCCAACTTTTTCTTTTGGCTGTTATAGAAACTTTCTATTTTTTTTTAATGTTTAGTTACTTTTGAGAGAGCACAGGAGCAGGGGAGAGGCCGAGAGGGGGAGATAGAGGATCTGAAGTACCTCGGTGCTGGCAGCAGAGACCCAATGTGGGGCTCAAACTCACGAACCATAAGATCATGACCTGAACCTAAGTCAGACGCTTAACTGACTAAGCCACCCAGGTGCCCCAGAACATTTCCTTTTTCATAGAAACTATAGACTAGCTTGCTCTTTCTTACCAACCCAAACTGGTGAGGTTTTGATCAGAATTGCAATCCATTTGGGGAGGATTGACAAAATCACGGTATTGAATCTTATAATCTATGTTTATCATATACCACTCCACGTATTTAGGTCTTTAATTTCTCTCAAGAATTTTTGGAAGAGTTCAGTGCACAAGTTTTGTTCATCTTTTTAAAATATATCTTAAGTGTTTTATGGTGTGGCTACATAATTTATTTTAATTTCCTTTTATTTGTTATAATATAGAAGTACAATTCATTTTTATGAAAATCTTCTAATCTGCAAACTTACTATCTCACCTATTAGTTTTTGTAGATTACTTAGATTTTGTATAAAAACAATTATGTCTTGGGGCGCCTGGGTGGCGCAGTCGGTTAAGCGTCCGACTTCAGCCAGGTCACGATCTCACGGTCCGGGAGTTCGAGCCCCGCGTCAGGCTCTGGGCTGATGGCTCGGAGCCTGGAGCCTGTTTCCGATTCTGTGTCTCCCTCTCTCTCTGCTCCTCCCCCGTTCATGCTCTGTCTCTCTCTGTCCCAAAAATAAATAAACGTTGAAAAAAAAAATTTAAAAACAATTATGTCTTTTTTGAATAAATACAATTTTACTTTTTTGTTTTTGGTCTGTATGACTGTTATTTCTTTTTGAACGCCATACTACTATATTTCAGTACAATAATGAAGAGAAATGCTAAGAAACAAACTTTCTTTCCTTGATCCTGATCTTAGGTACACATCATTTAGCTGAGGATTTTTGAAGATATGTGAGGCTGTTGCCTCATTTTTACCAAAATGTATCAACAGAATGATAAATTATATGAATGGGAGACTCTTCTTTAAACTTTGGGAACTGGATGAGCTCCAATTACTCTTTTCATCTTATTTTAGTTGTTTGTTCTAGGTGCAAATCTTTAGAATTACCTAAAGTCTTTCAACTGGTTAATTTAAACCATCGTCAGATTCCTAGCAACAAGGAATTTCAACTTTAATAAAGGATACATTAGGAGCTCCTGGGTGGCACAGTCGGTTGAGCGTCCGACTTCAGCTCAGGTCATGATCTCATGGTTTGTGAGTTCAAGCCCTGTGTAGGGCTCTGTGCTGACAGCTCAGAGCCTGGAGCCTGCTTCACATTCTGTGTCTCCCTCTCTTCTGCCCCTCCCCCACTCATATTTTCTCTCTCTCTCTCTCTCTCAAATAAACATTAAAAAATAATAAAGCATATGATAGATGCAGGTGTACTCGTACTCATAAATTTCGTACTCGTAATTGTTCAATATGGCCTATCAGAAAACCTGATTGATCCTAGAGGCACGCTATATAGGACAAAATAACGTCACACTTCCAATAGTGTCAGTTGATGCAAGCTGTACATTGAGCAGAAGGAGATTGTTATTCTGTGATTAATTGGCTAATACATTCTTTGGAATGTTTCTCTCAAAAAGCCATTTTGCTTTCACATTGGGCAAGATTCCAATGCATACTTTACTGTTCTCTTACAGAGAAATTCAGACTATTGTGTTTGTTGTTATGGTTCAGGGAAAAGAAACTAAGGTTGTATTTATTATTAGTTATGTTGATAAAATAATGATGCTATCTTAGTCTGGAAATCAATCGAACACCAAGTTGCAAATGCTTGGTAAATACTCGATAAACGAGTCAGGCTGATTAATCTGACTAAAGTATGGGGACCATCACAAGTACTAAAATATTTAGGTATAAATTAGGTAGAAATATTTGACTTTATCTTATAGGGTCCATTTCTGTGTTGAAATTCCTCATCTCATTCTTTAGAGACTTCAATATATTAATCATAGTTATTTTCAGTTCCTTATCTGATAGCTCAAACATCTGAGTCCCCTCTAAGTCTTTGTGTTTATTGTTGACAATGTTTGTATGTGTGTGTTCCATAATTTTTGATTGCATGCATAAATCAGTTTGAGAACAGGAAAGATTCAGATAGTGTTTTTTTTTACCAGGAAATGGTTATGTGTGTCTTATACTAGGCTGCTGGTGTTGGCGTGTAAATTATTAATCCACTCATGGTTTAAGCTGAGTTTGTGTTTCATGGTTGTTGTGGTTAATTTTAGTGCACTAATGGCTCTGCATTTATCTTGCAGCTGGATTTATGGAGGGGTTTTCTCCCTTTTCTCTCTCACCGGCTTTCAGCCTATCGTGTGCACCTGTGCTTTAGAGAAGGTCTCTTTCCATCCTCTTGCTCCTGTTCCACTAGCAGTTCACTATTTCTTGTTCCTGGTGTTTGCTGGTGTGAGGACGGTAGGCAGGGGCTGTTCTCTTTTATGTTGTCCAGCTTAAGTGTTAGGCAGGCTCTGTGTTCCTAGGTCTCAAATATGCTTTCTCAGTGACCATGCCTCTCCTTTCCATTGTAGCCGAACTCTGCCTTGTATCATTTATGGATTTATATTGAGATTTTCCTGATAATCTTCTCAAAGTTCAGGGACTTATTATAGCCTTGCTATAGGCTTCGGACACACTCGACTCACATTGTTGATGGATTTTTTTTTTCTTTTACCCTTCTGCCAGCTGCAAAGTGTCCTCATCTATACCCTGGGAGTATGGATGTCACTGATTTTTCTCCAGGGGCTTAGGGCTTATTTTCTGTAGGGGGAGCGTCTAAGGGTGACTTTGTGCCATTCCTGTAGCACTGGCCGCTACACTCCTCTACACTGTATACCAACAGTACAGAGGTTTTCTACCATCTCCCATCTCACCCCAACTGTCTTGTGAGCGCTGGTGAAGGTCTGTAGAGTAGGTCCCTTGAGTAGGCGTGAACTGCCCTCTTCCCGTGTCTCCCATTTCCTATCCTCTCCCTTTCGTTCACATTCAACGTCAAAATGTGTCATTAATTTCTAAGTTTATATAAAAATTAAATATCATTCAAGTAACACTGTTTTTCCTAGGTAGAGAAGTTAATTTTAATTTGTATGTGGACAAATAAGTGCGGAGGAGGGTGATGAAAACATTGAAAACAAGGGAGAAAATAAGAAATTGAAGTACAAGCTTTCCTTAAAACAGCATGGTTGTCCTGTCTGAAAAGTCATTACCAATGGAACTGAATAGAAAGGCAAGCAATATGCTGAAGTACATATAAAAGTTTATGTCAAATGTGGCCTCTCAACTCATGAAAAGATGGAAGTCTTTTTTTTTTTTAAGTTTATTTATTTTGAGAGAGAGGAGACTGCATGAACACTGTTTGGGGCAGAAAAAAAGAGAGAAAGAGAATCCCAAGCAGGCTTCAAGCTGTCAGTACAGAGCCTGATGCGGGGCTCAAACTCACAAACTGTGAGATCATGACCTGAGCCGAAATCAAGAGTCAGATGCTTAACTGACTAAGCCACCCAGGCACCCCCCAAGTGGGAGTCTTAATGAAGAGTTTTGAGACAACCAAGAAGTAGATATTACATTTATATACTACACAATGTATTGCAAAGATGTCTATATAGATCAGATGTAAAAATGTAAAACTATGAAACTACATAAGTATTCCAAAAATGGTATGCCTGGTTTACATTATGACTCCAAGACTGTGGTCACAAACTGATAGTAGAGAGACAAATTCAATTTGGTGTTTACCAGTGTTTGACATTTATTGTTTGTTTTTTGGTTTGGTAATTTTGGCCTGTAGAAAATATACTCTCTTTTGGATACATTCCTATTCCTCCTTATTGCCTTTTACCTAACTTTATCTATAGGGTTCCTGAACCTATTTTAGCTCTCTGATTCACAGATCCATCAAATAATATCTATACCAAATACAGGGAAGAAAGAGGTAAATGCTCACTTACCCACAATGTCAGTGTATTCATTCTGAAGAAATAGTATCAGTAGATAAAGTGAAAACGTCCTTTAGAGACAAAAAGGATTTTATAAAACAAGTTAATACTTAATAAGAGATATTGTGTTTAATTTTATATATGTGTTGGGTAAAAGACACATACCAGAATAGAGCACCTGATCGTACCCAAACTTACCACTCCTGTTGTGCGTTAAATACACAGGTTGCCCTTCCTGTGCGTACACATCTTTCATGTCAGGAGAGCCATAGAAACTGGAGAAAGACAAAGAAAATGGCAACAACTGCCAAGGGATGAGGAATTTGTCAGGCTTGACAAGAAGGAAATAAGTGAGCAGGGATTAAGGAGAAAACTAGGAGCAGTAGAAAGTATAATTTAATATAGTTTATTTTCAATTTTTAAGAAGTTTATTTATTTTGAGACAGATACGGAGGGGCAGAAATAGAGGGTGAGAGAAAGAAATCCACGCAGACTCCATGCTGCCAGCACAGAGCCCAATGCAGGGCTCGAACCCCTAAACCACAAGATCATGACTTGAGCCGAAACCAAGAGTCGGGTGCTTAACCAACTGAGCCACCCAGGTGCCCCTAGAATTTAAATCAGAGTAAGGACAAAAGCTAATCTTCATGATATCTCACCTCACTTTCCCTTCTAGCCCCCTGACACTTGTCAGAGTTGAATTAGGAAGATAGCAGATATTTAAACTATGTGCAAAATCAGAATTCGAATTTAGACTTGTCTAGATTTTAAAAGCTAATGATTTTAAATGCCAAACACTTTGTGTTTAGGGATGCAGATATGGCCTTGCCATAAGGACATGACTGGAAGTAAAGCAATATATTTTGATGAATAAAATTTAGTATTTTTACAACAAGAATTTACGTAATGGGGCTATTCATTATTATTCTATATAGAATTTCAAAATGAAAGCATTGTCTTAATTATAATGGCCCTAATGTAGTAATTATGCGTAACTTTGTGTAAAAAACTCACATTTATGAGAAGTTACATAATTTTTTAAAGCAGACATAGAAATTTTTACTATAAAAATTGTAAAT
The DNA here is from genome assembly GCF_022079265.1 of Lynx rufus. Taxonomy (NCBI): domain Eukaryota; kingdom Metazoa; phylum Chordata; class Mammalia; order Carnivora; family Felidae; genus Lynx; species Lynx rufus. Next base: position 62,655,837 of record NW_025814827.1, read on the forward strand.
TATATTTAAATTTTTCTGTTTTCCTTAAACACTTAAGGCAAATTTCAGAAAGAAGTTTTATTACATACTGATAATTTCTTCCATAAAACTTGATATTACTGTGCCTTAAACTTTTGCAATAGAGACTTTTTTAGTGAGTATGTCCTTTTGATCAGAAAAGTGGTTGCCCTTTGATTTTAAAGCCATATGGATATCATCATGTCACATAGATTCTGAAAAGCACAAGCCTACATTATGTAGATGATTAGAATAGTACTGTAGTGCTATAGTTCTTGGTGGGATTTCATCACCAGGAAAATGCTTAGTTTCCACTGAATATTTATACTTCACTTTCACTCTGTTCTTAATTGCAAATGTTTTAACTAAATATTTGAGTATTTTAAACTAAATTTTGGAGAAACAGAAGAGATTAGATACTTATCAAATACTTGGGAGAAGTAAACTGATCTAGGCAGAGAAACAATGCATTATTAATATATTTTTTAAAATGTTTAATTATTTATGTTGAGACAGTGAGAGAGAGAGAGAGAGAGAGAGAGAGAGAGAGAGAGAGAGAGAGAGAATATGTGACCAGGAGAGGGGCAGAGAGAGGGAGACAGAGAATCCCAAGCAGGCCCTGTACACACTTCTCAAAGAGTTGGCACTGAGAAATATTGACTGTGAGTGTAAGGAAAAATATAATTGGTTTTTTTTTACATTGTAGAATATTTAGAACTAATAGAGGCACGCCTGAATGGCTCAGTTGGTTAATTGTCCAACTCTTGATTTCAGCTCAGGTCATGATCTCACCATTGTGTCATGAGATTGAGCCCCTCATTGGGCTCTGTGCTGGATGTGGAGCTTAAGATTTTCTCTCCCTCTCTCTCTCTTTCCTTCCTTCCCTCTCCCTACCACCTTCCCTCCCTCTGCCCCTCTCCTGCTCTTGGTCTTGAAGGAAGGAAGGAAGGAAGGAAGGAAGGAAGGAAGGAAGGAAGGAAGAAAGGAAAGAAAGGAAAGAAAGAAAGAAAGAAAGAAAGAAAGAAAGAAAGAAAGAAAGAAAGAAAGAAAAAGAAAAAGGAAAGGAGGAAGAGGATAAAAATTTCTATACCAAGTATTAGGTATAGTTTGATGGGAAACATGATAGTTTGGAAACTTTATTTTGGGAGCTTTTTAAGATATGGAAAAAGGTATAATTTTATAAGTTTTAGCACACATAATAAAAATACATTTATAACCCATATGGATAGAATAGATCTGGAAATATGTCACTTCCAAGTACTCAGAGTTTGAGGTTAAAGAATGTATTTAAAAATCACTGAAGTTTTCTCTTCTCTCCGGCTTCACTGAAGCTTGGAAAAGGTAGGTCCTTACTACTTTGTCTATTTTTGTCTTGAACCACTCTGCCAAATGAAATACTAAAACCTTTATAGCAGATTAGAATAATTTCAGATCAATTAAGTACACATAGAGAAGAGTTTTCAGGGAAACTTTAGTAGAGTTATGCTCATACTTTAAAATCCAAACTTCCTTGTATGACTGTCATATGCCTTTCATATCTGTTCAGAGATGATATTCTAAACCATTTAATTCACTAGAGATTTCAGACCAGATTCTTCCCTGTGTTTTGACTGGACTATTATTTCAACACAGGGTCAGTTTTGTACAAAAAAATGAAATTATAATGAATTATGTTTATTTAGAGTTTGCAAATGAACACATTAATTTGAGTCACACTTGCCAGAAATACATTGTTTCCACATAGCTGTTATTTTGGATGTTTTTACTATCTGGAATGTCATCAGAGCCCAGTAATTTGAAATGCCCACTGGCAGTACACACTTCTTGCAATTCTACATCATCATAATGCTTAATTTAATAATGGGATCCAATTTGTTCTCTGAGTATGAGCATTTTAATTATGTGAAATATAAATAGGGAAAGCTTGGTAATAGAAACCTTTTCCCTCTGAAAGGTAATTCACAGATCCATATTTTTCTCTCACTTCATCCACCATGTTATTGGTTCTTAGTAAATAATTAAAAATGAAGAATTTATTCACCTGGAGTTAGAGACCATCCAGATAAAATATATCAGTTTCATAATCTGAGTCTTAAAATACACCTCTAACTATATATTATTGTAACTGCTAAAATCAAATGATGTAGACAAGGTAATAAGATGATAGTATAATATGGATAGAGATATATGTGAAACAGTAAACATGAAAGTTACAATCCATATGGCTTACAATAAAGCCGGCAATGCTTTTCCTTCTAGAGACCTCCAAGGAAAGGATGGATTCATTAACATATTTATATTTACAGTAACTCCAGGATGTAATATTTGAGGAATGGATTATGAAAATGCAATTAACACGTATATTTCTTTTGTATGTTTTATCATTTTGAGATATATGTTTTTAGATTTGTTCTTATAACACATTATAGTGATTTTCTTTAAAAAATAAAACATAAAACATATAGGTTGGAATCTTCATCAAAGTTTGCCATAAACTCTAGGATTTTATTGTAGACAATTGTATATATGACTTAGACTAGGTCCAAGGGCCAGTGAAAGGAGTCCTTGGCTTTGTGCGGAATAGAAATCAAACTTGATCCAGGAGAAAGTGAGAGCAGAATTTATTAAGTAGCATAAGTTATAGAGTATACCAGATGGGGTGATGGGAAGTTCAGAAAAGTGAGTCTCTCTGTCACTTGGGGTTAGAAGTTTATATTGGAAAGGGGTCCAGGGTACATGTTTTTTTCAGGCATCCAGGGTAGGGTCCAATCAAAGGTGACCATCAGGTATTATTACATACATCATCAAAGACAGGCCAGTGTAGACCAAAGCTTGTTCAAAGCTAATGTCCTGGTACATGCTTGGGATCTGGTTATTCTTAGATATTGTCAGGTGTATGGGCACCTAGGATGAAACTCAGAGAATAATCAACTTTCTTGATTCTCCTTCGGAGTGGGAACATAGCTTCTTTGGTTTACTAGGATTCAAGGTGAAATACAGAACATGAGTAAATGGGGCCTAGCAGGGAAACAGCAGGCATGGAAACTTTCTAAAATGAAGTCCATTCAGTTTCCCTATCTCGTACATAGTAAGGAAGAATGAGAAAACTCATAAATAGGAAATAAAGCCTCAGATGAATTTATCTAAAATTATCATAGACACATTACCTTTATTTGGATTTTATTAAGTCATTATATTATGTTTTATTCCACCCTTGAAGTATGGCAACAAGAGATCAGAAATCATACATTTACCCATTGCTGTATTATATGCAAACTCTAGAAAGCACTTTACGTACCATAGGTGAATTAGATTGTGTTAGAAGGACACTGATGCAAAGGATTGCTCAGAGTTTGTACTAGTAGAGTTAAAATAAATGACCAGTGGGGCACCTGGGTGGCTTAGTTGGTGAAGCTTCCGACTTTTGACCAGCTCAGGTCATGATGTCATGGTTTGTGAGTTTGAGCCCCATGTTGGGTTCTGAGCTGAGAGCACGGAGCCTGTTTGGGGTTTTCTCCCTCCTCTCTCTGCTCCTCCCCTGCTCATGCTCTCCTTCTCTCTCTCTCTCTCTCTCTCTCTCTCTCTCTCTCTCTCTCTCAAAATAAATAAATAAAGCTTATTTTTTTTAATGACCAGTATTCCAAAACATTGTTCTAGAAAATACTTCCCTTAAGCTATAATATAAATGACTAAAAAATGCAAGCCTTCTTTCTGGTCATAGAATTATAGATTTTCATGACAGGAAATAATCTTTGAAAGCCAAATTATAGATCATTAATCGTGTTCATAGGCAGTGCAAATTATCCTACCCTGCTTGGTAGCTGTATCCGAGACTTTTAGTCTACCTTTCATCTTTGCTGAATAGCTGGTCTTCCCTATCAGTTCACTGAATGAATCCTCCTTGTTCTTACCTAAAGTCCAACTTCTCTGTTTTGTAATGAATAGCATTTTTTTCTCCACTATGTAAGTCCTCTTCTTATGAAGTACACTCTTTTTTTCCTCTGTAACCATTCACTCCCACAGAATAAAAATATGTAGTAATGTGTAGGTATAAAAATAATAAAATAAGGAAAACATTCATACCACACCTTCTTTATCCATTCATCTATGAACACTTGGGTTGTTTGCATAGTCTTGGCTATTGTAAATAATGCTGCAGTAAGCATAGGGGTACATATATCTTTTTGAGTTATTTTCTTGGTAGGGTGGGTAAATAGACAGTAGTGGAATGACTGGAGATGACATTTCTATTTTTAATTTTTTGGGGAAACTTCGTACTGTTTTCCGCAATCCCTCCACCAATTTACATTTCCACCAATAGCATAGGAGGGTTCCCTCAACAGTATTTCTTTTTTTTATTTCCTTTTCTTTTCTTTGTTTTTTCATTTCATTTTTCTTTTCTTTTCTTTTCTTTTCTTTTCTTTTCTTTTCTTTTTTTTTTTGTCTTTTTGATAGTAGCCATTCTACTGTTGTGAAGTGATATCTCATTGTGGTTTAGGTTAACGTTTCCCTGATGATAGTGATGTTGAACATCTTTTCATGTGTCTGTTGGCCATCTATATATCTTCTTTGGGAAAATATCTATCCTGCCCATTTTTCAATTAATTTTTTAATATTTATTAATTTTTTGAGAGAGAGACAGAGCTTGAGTGGGAGAGGGACAGAGAGAGAGAGAGAGGGAGACACAGAATCTGAAGCTGGCTCCAGGCTCTGAGCTGTCCACACAGAGCCCGATTTAGGCCTCGAACTCACAGACTGTGAGATTGTGACCTGAGCCGAAGTCAGATGCTCAACCTACTGAGCCACCCAGAGATGCCTCTATCCTGCCCATTTTTTAATTGAATTTTTTTGGTGTTAAGTTATATAAAATCTTTCCATATTTTAGATGTTAACAATTTATTTGATATATCATCTCCCAGTCAATAGGTTGCTTTTCCATTATGTTAGTTTCCTTCACTGTACAAAGCTTTTTATCTTGGTATTGTCCCAACAGTTTAATTTTGCTTTTGTTTCCCTTGTCTGATGAGTGATATCAATAAATGTATTGCTAGGACTGATGTTCAAGAGATTACTGCCTATGTTTTTCTTTAGAGGTTTTATGGTTTCAAATCTCACATTTATGTCTTTATCCCATTTCAAGTTAATTTTACTGTGTAGTGTAAGTAAGAATGTGGTCCAGTTTCATTCTTTTGCATGTATCTGTCCAGTTTTCCTAGCACTAATTATTGAAAAGACTGTCTTTTCTCCATTGTGTATTCTTTCCTCCTCCATTGTTGATTAATTGACCATATAATGATAGGTTTATTACTGGACTCTCTATGCTCTTCCATTGACCTCCATGTCTATTTTTGTGCCATTACTATACTCTTTTGATTACTATAGCTTTGCAGTATTTCTTGAAATCTGGAACTGTGAAACCTCCAGCTTTGTTCTTCTTTCTCAAAATTGCTTTGGCTATTTTGTGGTTCCATACAAATTTTAGGAATATTTGTTAGAGTTGTATGAAAAATGCTATACATACTTTGAAGTGAATTGCCTTAAATCTGTAGATTGCTTTGGGGAGTATAACATTTTAAGAATATCCTTCCATTTTGTGAACACTAAATACCTTTCCATTTGTTTTTGTTGTCTTCGGTGTTTTTTTTTTTTTTTATCAGTTTCTTATAGTTTTCAGTGAATGGGTCTTTCATCTCCTGAGTTAAATTTCTTCCTAGGTATTTATTATTTTATTGTAATTTTAAATGGGATGAGATTGTTTTCTTAAATTTTCTTTATGAATCTTCATTATTAGTGTATTAAAACACAACAGATTTCTGTACATTGTGTAATCCTACATGTTTACTAAATTCATTTATTCTAAATAATTTGTTGGTAGAGTCTTTTGGGTTTCCTTTCTCTCTTTTCCTTCCTTCCTTCCTTCCTTCCTTCCTTCCTTCCTTCCTTCCTTCCTTCCTTCCTTCTTTCCTTCTTTTGAGAGGACACCAGTGTGGGGGAGAGGAACAGAAGAGAAGAAAGAGAATCTCATGTAGGTTACATGCTCAGTGTGGAGCCCAAATTGAGGTTTGATTCCACAACCCTGGGATCACAGTGTGAACTAAAATCAAGAGTCAGATGCTCAACTGACTGAGCCACCCAGGTACCTCCTCTTGAGTTTTCTAAATATAGTATTATTTCATCTGCAAAACAAAAGATATTTTTAATTCTTCCTTATCATATTTGATGCAAATTTTCATTGTTTTTGGTCAATGATAGTCAAAGCAGTTGATCATTCATTCCACACTTTAAAGCTCATTTGTTTGGCTTCAAGTAGAATCGTGATTACCTTCTTCAGACCTCACTGGAGGCTCCAGCCCATTTTTCTTAAGTGTCTCTGTATCCTTCTCTTTTATCCCTCAATATCTTGGAATTGCTCAGTCCTCAACATTCAGTCCTATTCTCTCCAGTTGACCCATTCTTCAAGGAGCTCATCCAGACAGTGGGCCTTAGCTATTATCTCTATTGTAATATCCACAAATTTACAGCTCTCCTTTTGAACTTTCTTCTGACTTCCAGACTTGCACAGTAAATGATCCTCTCAGTATCTAATTTGATGTCCAGTTGACACTTTAAACTTAACATGTCTAAAACAGATCGTTTGATTTCTTTTGTCCTCTACAGACATTTACATCTTCCTCTAGTCACCCCATTTCAATAAATGGCACAACTCAACATTTCTACTTTCGTTCAGGCAAAAATCTAAAGGTTGACGCTTAACTCTCTATTTTACATTGAACCATTTATTTAATCTATTAGACATCTTGGTTGACTCTGCTGGTATGTTTGCCCTTTCATCTAAGCTACCCCCTGTGACCCTCATCACCTGGTGCTCATGCTCTATGTTAATGTCCTCCTCTTGAATGTGACTCTCTTCATGAGAGCTGTCATTTCCTTCTAGCCAATAAAATAAGACAAAGATGAGGATTTTGCAAACATAATTAAAGTCTTGAATCAGTTGATTTTGAGTTAATCAAAAAGATTAGTGATCTTGACTTAATCAGGTAAAAGCCCTTAGAAGAGGCACTGACCCCTCTCTGAGCTCAGAAAGATGTTGAGGGATAATGGGACCCAGTGAGGCTTAAGGATATATGTTCAAATATGTGTAATTACTTGAGAATAGCTCACTGAACCAGAAACAGTAACAACAGCAACTACTACTTATCCTGGTCCTGAAGATTGAAATTCAAACATTTTAGTTTATTTTGTAGTAAATCTTTGCGAATGAAATAACTTTGTAAAGAGTACCGTAGGAGACTTCCCAATAATTAATTTTCTAACAAAATTAGGTTCATATAACACTTAAATGAGATAAAGTATTCAAAGATACAGCTTGGTGTTATTGTGTACTTATGGCGGGAAGAGATGGTCATGCAGAATCAAAGTGTCACAGTATGGAGGAAAGGGAAAAAATATAAAATGGCCAACTTCACATTTCTGGTTAATGCTGAATTCATTTTGCATATGTTTCTATTAATATATCCGTATGTACAAATGACAGAGACAAAATGGCAGAATTCAGAGCTGAATATAAAAGTAGGACCATCTCAGTATAATGTTTTTATTTCTTCTTTTTTTTTTTTTTTTTTTTTTTACATCCTGTGTTCTAGGCCCAGGTTAGTAGTCACAAAGTTAAATATCTTATTCTATGAGAATGAAAAGAGGAGTCTGCTTTCATAAAAGTTTAGGGATTTAGGGTTAACAACATGCATTTGTATTAAGAACGATAGGATTTACTATTCATTTTAAAACACGTCATTGCTTTTATTATGCAGCTATTTTTGACTTCTAAATGAATGAAGCCACATCATACATATGTATGTGTGTTTATTCTCAAGGACAACCCAGAGGAACTAGAGAAAATGATTCCAGTGCATAGCCACTCTCAGTGGCACTTCAGATGGAAACACACGTGCACTGTTATAAGGAGGTCAGGCTCTCTGAGAGTTAATATAGAAATCAGTAGTCTTCTATAGAATACAGGTACAACATGAAAGAGACATGAGCTCTTTGGCTAGCATCATGCAAAGGATTGCTCCTTAGGGAAATTATGCTAGCAATTGGGTTGCTCATTTGTTATTGGATTTTTGTCTAGCAAAGTTGTTTGTACTCTGATCAGCAGCAACTTTTATTTATAATTGAAACCTTTCCAGTACAGGTACCATAGGAATTAAATGATAATGGAGGGTGCTTCTTGTTTATGAGGTAATAACGATATTAAGTCTAGAGTTAACCTGGATATTAAAGACCTCTGAGGACCTAGTAATGACTGAGTTACTATCATTCTGATTAATAAATCAAAAGAAAAAAAACCCTTAACTTTTTTTATCTAAACACATTTTTTTAAAGACCAGGAGTTCAAAATAATCATATTGAAATACAATTTATTAGGAAGGTTAGAGATAGCATTACTTTATTTGGCTTGGGTAATGTGTATATATTTTTTAAGTTTTTATTTAAATTCCAGTTTGTTAACATATAGTGTAGTATTATTTTCATGTGTACAATTTAGTGATTCGCTTACATAGAACACCCAGTGCTCATCACAACAAATGCACTATTGAATCCCCAGCACCTACTTAATCCATCCCCCTCACCCACCTCTCCTCCGGTAACCATCAGTTTGTTCTCCATAGTTAAGAGTCTTTTCCTTGGTTTGCCTCTCTCTCTCTTTCTTTCTCTCTCTTCTTTTTCCTTTGCTCATTTTGTTTCTAAAATTCCACATTTGAGTGAAAGCATATAGTATTTGTCTTTCTCTGACTGACTTATTTCATAAGAGCATAATACTCTCCAGCTCCATCCACCTCATTGCAAAAGGCAAGATTTCATTAGTATTTACAGCTGAGTAATACTCCATTGTATGTATAAATACCATCTCTTCTTTATCCACTCATAGTCAATGGACACTTGGGCTGTTTTCATAATTTGGCTATTGTAGATAATTGTGCTATAAACATCAAAGTTCATGTATCCCTCTGAATTAGTATTTTTATATTCTTTGGGTTGAATACCTACTAGTGTAATTGCTGGATGGTAGTGTAGTTCTATTTTTAACTTTTCATGAGACCTCCACACTGCTTTCCATAGTGGCTGCAATAGTTTGCATTCCTAACAACAGTGCAAGAGGGTTCTTCTTTCTCCACATCCTCACCAACACGTGTTGTTTCTTGTGATACTGATTTTAGCCACTCTGACAGATGTGAGGTGATATCCCATTGTAGTTTTTTTTTAATTTTTTTTAACCTTTATTTATTTTTGAGACAGAGAGAGACAGAGCATGAACGGGGGAGGGTCAGAGAGAGAGGGAGACACAGAATCGGAAGCAGGCTCCAGGCTCTGAGCTGTCAGCACAGAGCCTGACACGGGGCTCGAACTCACAGACCGCGAGATCATGACCTGAGCCGAAGTCGGCTGCTTAACCGACTGAGCCACCCAGGTGCCCCTCTCATTGTAGTTTTGATTGTATTTTCCTGATGATGAGTGATGTTGAGCATCTTTTCATGTGTCTGTTAGCCATCTGTATGTCTTCTTTGCAAAACTTTCTAATTGTGCCTTTTGGCCAATTTTTAATTGGATTATTTGTTTATTGGGAAAACTGGACAGCAACATGCAAAAGAATGAAACTAGACCACTTTCTTATACCAAACATAAAAATAAATTCAAAATGGATTATCCATTCTGACATCCTATATCTTTTGATTGGAGCATTTTCCATTTACATTCAGAAAATTATTGATAGATATGAATTTGGTGCCATTTTTTTATTTGTTGTTGTTTCTGGATATTTCCTCAGTTCCTTTCTAGTCCTTGTGGCTTTTGGTCTATCTTTCCCACTCAAAGAATCCCCTTTACTATTTCTTGTAGGACTCGTTTAGTGGTCACAAACTACTTTAGTGTTTGGGAAACTCTCTCTGCTATTCTGAATGATAGCCTTGCTGGATAGAGTATTCTTGGCTGTAGCCTTTCCCCATTCAGTCTGTGGCATATATCATGCCACTCCCTTCTTCTCTGCCAAGTTTCTCTGGAGAGATCTGCTGCTAGGATTATTTGTCTTCCCTTGTAATTTAGAGATAGACTTCTTTTGTATTGATGCTTTTTAAGATTTTTTCTTTCTACATTTTGCAAATTTAACTAGGAGAAAGGATTAAGGAACTAAATGTGAGTCCTGAAACCATAAAAATCCTAGAGGTGAACACAGGCAGTAACTTCTTTGATATTAGTCATAGCAACTTCTTTCTAGATATGTCTCTGGAGGCAAGGGAAACAAGAACGGAAGTAAACTATTGGGATTTCATCAAGATAAAAAGCTTCTGCACAAAAAAGAAGGCAATCAACAAAACTAAAGGGCAATTTATGGAATGAGAGAAGATATTTGCAAATGACATATCTGACAAAGGGTTAATATCCAAGATATATAAAGGATTTATAAAATCCAATGCCCCAAAAACAAATAATCCAATTAAAAAATGGGCAGAAGATGTGAACAGACATTTCTCTGGAGAGGACATACAGATTGCTAACAGACACATGAAAAGATGTTCAACATTACTTCACATTAGTACTTCCATCATTGTTGCCTCATTATAATATCCTGATTCCAGGAATTTTGATCTTGCTCTACTTTACTTCTTTCTTATATACACTTTCCCTAGACGATCTCCTGTAATGGATATGCTACACTTTCCATATATTACCCCTCAGAGTTATTGCAAAAATCTGTACTCTGCTCTGTTCCAATTGCTATTGCAACCATGAGCTTTCCCATCCATCTTCTAATTGGCTCTCAGTTACTCTTTTCTCTCTGCTTTAGCCCATTCTCTTTGCTGCCTATGTGATCTTCTCAAAAGTCTGGCTTTGTCTCTTTCCTGCATAAAGAACTCTGGTGGTAAACTATTGAACAGACCAGGAAGTCCAACACTGTTTATTCACAAGCTTTTACCGTTCTCCATGATCATCTCTTGACATTTCACCATTGCATTCTATCAACCCCTGCACTGCAAACATCACTGTATTCTGTCCACAGTGAATGTCTTACTGATGCTTGAACATGTTGTAGTGCTTTGGTTGAGAGTTGCTTCTTCTCCTTTTGCCTGACTCCAATGAGCTCTTGTCTGTAATATTTCTTCATTCAGCAGGCAATTTGTCGCTAAGCTTGCATTCTTTCAACAACCATGCTTACCTCCAAATGTGAGATAATGCATATGTTAATGACCTAACTTTCTTGAAAGATTTGAGTAGTGCACAAACATGTATGTGTTAGAAATAGAAGAAATCAGAGACAGAGAGAATAAGGGAGAGGCAAGTTGCATAGGCAAAGAACAAACAGTAACCTGAGTAATTCAGAACAAAAGTTTGAAAACCCTTCATTTTTTTCATTTAATCCACTGTTACCCCAATATTTGGTGAGAGTGGCAAGTTTTATTGCTTTCCCTATAAATATCAGCACCAAAAAATTTAGAAGTTACATTTCTATGGCCAATTCCATTTAAAGATGGAACAAACTGCTTAGAAAATTTAGGCAAAATTCCCAGCAGCTTGATTTTGATTATCTAGGCAATTGAAGCAAAAACAGTTTTAATGCTTGAATTAAGCAAGTGATTGCCTAAACTCTTCACTTCACTTTAGCTATGGAGACAAACACTTCATTGGCTTTCTCCCTAATCATACTTTTTCTGTCACAAGTCACTAAGCAGTTTCATGTATACATACTATTTAGAAACTCTGATTATTTAACTGGTAAGTTTAATAATGCACAAGTAATAAAGAAGGAGGCAAACTGTTTACATGGCCTCATTATTCAGAGTCATCCTAGAATTATTTTGGTAAATTGTCTCATACAATAGAAAACAAGTCTGAACACTGAGAAATCAAGAAATTATTTTTTCTCATGCTAGGAGTAAAAATCATATTTTAAAACACAAACCTGTGATATTTTTTCCTCTCCAGATATGTAAGAAGTGCTCTTCATGTGACATATGAAATATTAATCATCTATATTTGCAAAAACATATACCATGGTTTACGAACATAATTACATTCTTAGAATTTCTCATAAATATATAAACATTGTAAATTAAGGGCATTGTAATTACTCTCTTAATTTTAAAGGTAAACTACATTAATTAGTTTTGACTCAACTTTTTTGTTCTTTTTTTTTTCTCCCCTGCACAGGCATTTTCTGATTAATTGTCTTTACCTTCCTATTATAGTTCTTTATTTTTTTCTCACTAATTGATGCAAGTAACTATATATTTGTCAGCCATGTGTCTTACCAGTCCTCTGCATTTAGTATCTTGGTCATTGTAGCATGCATTATATTTTAGCTAACTAGCTTATGTGCAAAGCAATAAGCTGGGTGCAACCTGTTAAGACAAAACAGTCTACAGATGGAAAGCATGTCCAAATAATTTTTAGTTCTACTTTATTGTATTTAAGCCTACACACTTCCTTGAACATTATTCCAAACCCCCCTTATATATTACCTTAAAAAAGTATCATCTTCTTGTAGCACCTGGGTGGCTCAGTCGATTAAGTGTCGACTTCAGCTCAGGTCACGATCTCACAGTTGATGAATTTGAGCCCCACATCAGGCTTTGTGCCTTCAGCTCAGAGCCTAGAGCCTGCTTCGGATTCTGTGTCTGTCTCTTTCTCTAACCCTCCCTCACTCATGCTCTCTCTCTCTCTCTCTCAACAATAAATAAAACATTAAAAATATCATCTTGTTATCTTTTTAGTCTGTCTTTTTCTCTTCTTTTCTTTTAACCAGATTTGTTGTGAAGTATAATACATGATGAGTACATAAAGTCATAAATGTACTGTTTAAGAAATCAGGGTCCCTGGGTGGCTCAGTTGGTTGAATGTTCGACTTTGCTTCAGGTCATGATCTTGCAGTTTGTGATTTCGAGTCCCACATCAGTCTCTGTGCTGACAGCTCAGAGCCTGTAGCCTGCTTCGAATTCTGTCTCCCTGTAGCTCACTCTGCCCCTCCCATGCTCATGCTCTGTCTCTGTCTCTCTCTCAAAAATAAATAAACATCAAAAAAATTAAAAAAATTAATTACTGTACAGTGTTCAGCTATATAATTGCTACACAGATCAAGGAATAGAATATTGCCAGCACCCTAAATCTGCCCTCGGCATGTCACCCTTCCTGAAAAGGAGCCCATTTTCTAAAACTAACTCCCCTGACTGGTTGCATCCAACTTTTCATTTTAGGATACTGTATTTGTCTGCTTAGGCTACTGTAACAAATTACCATAGATTGGATAGCCCCAACAACAAACATTTGTTTTTCACAGTTCTAGAAACAGCGTAGTCTAAGATGTGCAAGAGATTCAGATTTTGGTGAGGGCCCGTTTTCTGGTTTGCAGATGTCTTCTCATCATATCCTCACATGGCAGAGGGCGTTAGAGCAAACAATTCTTTCATACCCCTTCTTATAAGGGTAGTATTCTCATCATGAGAGTCCCACTCCCATGGGTTAATTACTTCCCAAGACACTATTTCCAAATCACACTGGCCATTAGGATTTCAACATATTAATTTTGGGAAGACACAACCATTCGGTCCATAGCAGGTACTATCTGTTGGATTCCTAAAATTTCCTAAGTTTTCTCAGGTTTTAAATTTTATGTGAATGGAATCCTCTATTATTATTATGTATATGCTATTTTGTGTATCTGCCTTATTATTTTAAATGTTATGCTATAAAACATCCATATCATTGTATGTAACTGTTTCAGTCACTCATGTTTATTGCTGCATAGTATACCGCTGGTAATGATAGCATTCATCATTCAACCAGACAACTATCAGTGAAAAGTTTCTCTGTGATCTTTCCTGTATATGGTTCCTGGTACACATAAGCATTATTTCTGTAAAATATATTAAAGAGTGGAATTGTTCACAATCAGGGATTTTCCCTCTTTATCTGTTCATACAAAAAAAATAAATGTATCCATCAATTTATCCTTGTAATTGATACTGGTATAATTTTAATCAGAAGTGACTCCTTCCGTGCCCTCCTCCAAAATATATAACTTTTGAGGACTAATATTCTACCTGTACATATTGTCCAAGGTATTCCTCATCCTGCCGAAGTACTATAAACCTCAAGAAGACAATAGATGGAATGGTTTAAATCCTTTGACAATGAAACTCATGATTAAATGATGCTTATAATATGATGCTTTTCAACTGGTTAGTATACATTTCTTGTTTTTATTTTCTATTAAAATATGTTCTATAATAGCAGTCTTGGGTTATATCCCCATAGAATCCAAGACAAATTTGAAGCCTGGCAAGTATGGAATAAAATAAGACACAGTGTTATAGGCTTTACCTCAGTTCAATCAAATGGTTAGATTCAATAAAACTTAAATCAATAAATCATGAGTTTCCAACATTTATTGTACAGATTAGTATTAGAAATCAGATTTTAGAGTGGACAATAAAGGTTATAGCTTTTTGTTTTCTTACACCAATGATTTTTTCGCAGTGACTTTCTTGATTTTGTGTATCTGAAGAAAAACACAACCCAGAGTCATCAATTGAAATTTACCTTGTAGCTTTCTGTTTGCAAAGTTATTTTATGACGGGGGTCATGAAGCTATTATTTTTCTTATTGGCATTTCTTCCGAAGACTTGCACAAATTAAATTGACTTTGGGTCAGTATTAGGCAGGTATTGAGCCAGTTGAAAAGGTCTGGATGAGGGGCACCTGGGTGGCTCAGTTGGCTAAGTGTCCAACTTGACTCTTGGTTTTGGCTCAGGTCCTGATCTCACGGTTTGTGGATTCGAACCCTGCATGGGGCTCTGTGCTGACTTGAGGAGATTGCTTGGGATCCTCTGTCTCCCTCTCTCTCTGCCCCTCCCCGACCCTCTTTCTCTCTCAAAATAAATAAATAAATAAACAAACAAACAAACATTAAAAAAAAGAAAATGTCTGGATGAAAAAAGGATAGTTTCCATAAAGCGATAGTCTCATCATTTGGGCAATAAACTCCTTCTAAAATATAAGTAACAAAGTTGAAAAAGTAACCTCTTTGCTAGCTGTATGTTTTTGTACACATTAATGTGTCTTTTCTATCTCATTAGAATGTAACTTTATCCACATCAAATTCAGAAGTATTCAGAGTTAAGGGACATTAAATTAACTGTTCTTTAATTTGCTATGTAAAACTGAATGATAAATTATGTTTTGTATGGTAGTGTTTGAATAAAAACACACTAATATCATTAAATTTTATAACTTAGCCAGAAAATATTTTAAAAATGTTTCATGAAAAGGTAAGTTATACTGTAACTTAATAAAATTATTCTTGCTTTAATTTATTTTTGCCAAATATTTGATCAGCCATAACCATTGATAGAATGCCTATTTAGAGGTCCAAATACAGATGCAGGTATTTTTAACATTTACATGGTTCTTCCTTTTTCACTCTATATGATCTGCTGAAGTGATTTATTTACCCCTGCAAAATCTATGTAATTAAGTACACCCAATAAACAGTTATTGAATCCATATTATATCCCATGACCTATGTATGATGCCATGACAATATTGACTCAAAGCAGAATGGTTCCTCTTCACATGGAATTTATTTCCTAATGTGTCCAGTACCTACTGATTATATAAGCATCCTCATTTGAGATGACAACAGATCCTCAAACTAAGACCAGTCTCATTATCCTTTATTGTTTAAATATTTTCCTTTCATTGCCACTGAATATATCCAATAACACAACCAAATTCATGAGTTTCATCTCTGACTTTTTTCTCCCTCTGTTATTTCGTAATTGGTTTTCCATTTCCTATAATGTTACCTTGGAAGTGTCTCTAATATCCAAATCCTTCTCCTGTCAAAGTCTCAGTTCAGATCTTTCCTTCTTTCCCTTGGACTGCTATGATGAACTTCCAATTGCTCTCCCTTCCTCTTGTCTCTTTCCCTTCTAAAAAGCCAGTAGAATGATCTTTCTAACTTTTCCTTAGAAAAACAAATTAAAGAAAACTCTGATCCTTCTCCTCTGTTCTGTACTTATGAATCCTTGTCATCTAACAGACAAAATCTACCAAATTTACTTGCATTGTGTATTAGAATGTTTACATCCATGTTCTGTAACTAATTCTCTAACTCCATAGTCTGTTACCCAGTGCTGTTTAACCCTGAAATTGGACTGTCCTTTCCAGCTCTATCAAGTTAACGTATAGATTCAAATTACACACATCATTCATCATTCTATATTTCTGTATATGTTATTTCATCTTCCTTTTATGTCTGTACCTTTTATTGGCCATTCTTGTCAAATTTGAAATGGTGGCTTATCTTTCATGTATAATATGAAAGAGTTCAATAATTTATGATTTATTGAGTTCCTATAATTAAAAAGTACTATATTTGGCACTAGGGATGCAAAGCATTGTTTTAAAATATTACTTATTGATTTATTTAACAAATATTCATTAATTCCTCTGAGCCAAGCACTGCTCTAGGCACAAATGATAGAGTTATGGACATTCCAGATAGAGTACTGATCCTATGAAGTTTACATTTCAGTTTAGGGACAGGTAATATTTGACAGTTTTGTGCAGAAAAAGAGAGAAAGACAATCTTCTCATAGATTTTAAATGCTGTAGAAGAAATTAAAAGGTTTAAAGCAATAATGAATGGAGAGTTGAAGGCTGTATTCAAGAGAATCTCTTGAATTACTAACATTTTTTTGTCAATAAATAACAATTAGACAAAAAGTCACCCATGGAGGACACAGACAAGAAATGTCACTGTGGCTGGATTATAATTACCGTAGCAATAACAAGAGGTAAACAAGGTCCAGATCATGGACAACCATGTGGGTCTTTATGGAAGATGACATTAAGTAGCATAACACCAGAAGGTGTTAAACAGAAGCAAAATGATGTTTCATCATTATGATGTATCTGTATTTTGCAGTATGACTTAATATTGCACTATTGTTTTCTACATGTCTGTGTTTCCTTCCACACATGATGCTCTTTTAAATGCACAGAGAATCCTGTGCACTCAGAATGTACATTTTGAACTAGGGAATGAATGAATGAATGAATGAATGAATATAAGTAGTTTCAGAGGTCTCAAAATAGAACTCAAGTTATTTTAGTTATTTTATATTGCTACTTACATCCTGAATAAAGTCTAATATAAGAACTATGTTGTTAGATTTAGTCGTATACTAAATTAAAAAATACAGTAACTGCTAAAATAATTTATAATTTCCAGTCAGAGGGAAGTAAGATGATTTTATCTACTATATTTCTGGACAAAAGTATCAGTAATACAACAGAAAATGAAATAAAACAAACATTTGGGATCAACAAATTAAAAAAAAAAAGCTTCACTCTCTCTCTTTCTCTCTCTCTGCCCCTCCCCCACTGACACTCTGTCTCTCTCTCTCTCTCAAAAATAAGCACACATTAAAAAAAAACCAACATCTTCACTGAGTAAATGTCAAATAAGACTTTCTTAAAACATTTTTAAAAACCTCCCTTTCTTAAGTTATACTTTGTTAATACTTGTAAAATATTTTGTTAGTAATTTGAAGAGAACTAGAGCACATATTTTTCTTATCACCTCTAATTACTTCCCTAACACTCAGAGTAACAAACATATTGCTTATATCTTGATTTATAAAACAAGTTCCTCCTTAACGTTTTGTGTTGACACCTATAAAAAATAGGAAGGAAATAGTCCAAAATAACCAGTCGGTGGAAAAGCTTGGAGAGCTGCAAATATTACCCAGTGCATCCCACTTATGAGGGCAATACTGTCTGAAATGACCTTGCAGCAGATGATTTGGAGGCACTTGAAATCTTGCTTCAACAGCAGATCTGATAGTTGTGGTTTTATTTATTTTTTTGCCAAAGCTTAGCAGTTGGACACAAGAGTATTTGCTGCAGTAGTGAAAAATCAATATGATTACCTCTTTGCCACAGGGCTACATCTAACTACAATATCCTGGACAACACGTATAAGCATTACTCACAGATAATGCTGCATTGCAGGAGGGAGCTGAATGAGAACAAATAACGATGACATTTCTGCCTTCGAAAAAGTTACAGATGACATTAAGATTTAACACGAAGTGCATTAAAATGAAAGATTGCGGGTATCCCTGTGGTATTAAATTAGAAACTGGCTCCTTGATGCTGCTTTTTGAGATCAGATTGGGTATATTTGACCAAAGGAGGGAGGCTCAGCCTATATAAAGATTGGGAGTCAGATATATTTTTATTATTTTCTGTCACATTACTAAAGACTTCATCACCTCACCTCAACTTTCCTATATGTTCAGTTAAAACGACCTTACCTTTGAAATAGCATTTAAAATAAAATGGAAATCTTAGCATCCACCTTCAGCAGGTGGAAACTAGTGACATGGCTTATACTTTCAGCTCCATTGATTTAGGTAAAATTCTGAAAAGAAAGGAAACTATTTCAATTAAAACAATTTGAGGGCTTATTCACGTTTACAAAAAGCAACATCTATACTTCCATGTAATGCCAGAGAACTGTCAAACTAGCAGTTTTCACATATATCATCCCCATTTCAGCACTCATATTTTCTACATATACTGTGTTTCAAATTGTATTTCCTAGTTAATAACTTATTTTGAAAGTAAATAATTCCAGGATTTATTGGTGACTTAAGACAGAGTGGTAAAACTGTAATCTATTTCTCTATTAACATTTGTCTCAAGCTTCCTTTCTGTATTTTGCCAGGGAAAGAAGATAACTATACCTCAGTAAATTACCAAATAAAATTGTACATATGAAGGCCATTATCTCCCAAATAGAATATGCTTATCCACTTCACTTTTAGGGAAATACTATATTGTCTCTGCCTGGACATGCTATGATACAAATAGCAGGTAACAGCCCTTCTGACTTGGAGACATTAACTTCCATCATGACTGTCGACTTGTTCTCAGTGATTTGGACTGTGGTTCAGGCTGTTCTGTGTTTAAAACTACTTAGAAATTATGTGACAGATTCAGGCCAGAATTCAGAGTCCAAATGGAAAAACTGTAAATCTGTAGGCTTAGCATTCTAAACTAAATATATGACTCAGAGCAGGTGGCTATGCATAATTACAAAACCCCATCTTAAGCTTTTAAAAATATTTATCCACCTAAGATATTAAACTGTGTCAAACTAATAAAATTCTTAGGTGAAGAAAAATGTGAAGGTCTTCTGCCATGAAATATGTATGTGTGCTTATAGTTACTCAATTAGTATCAGTAATTCACCACATATAGGTAGAAATTTTGTCTTTATAAATGAGTTCTGGGCAGTGATGGATTCAGCTATTTTAAAAAGACAAGGACAATGGTTCAGGCTGGTGTTAAATGAAATTCAACTTCAAGATGTACATGGGCTACCTAGCTGGTCTAAGGACTCCTAAGCTTGTCTTCCACTCCAGTTTTAGGAATGAATTAGGACCCATAGGCAGGGAATGGGGAGGAGCAAAGGATGGATTTGATGTCTGAATGTATGGCATCATGCTATTTCATGCTGGACGTTAACTGAGATTGAGGAGTTGCACCTGGTCCAGATGAGGTAGTTTCACAGTGGTAAATCTTAAAAAAAATTCTTTTCCACTAAATCAGGTACCATTTACCATTTTTATAATACTCATGTTTACATCATAAAAGTAAGCAGCTAAAACAAAACAAGTAGGAAAGTGTTTTTGTCCTGTGTTCAGTTATTTCCAGGCTATAAAGTGTGTCCATTTTCTCTCTTGGCGATTTTATTGAGCAGTTTTTGCTGTTTCTGTCCTTTACTTCCTTTCCTTCCTTTCTCTCTTTTCCTTCTTTCTTTCCTCCCTCCCTCCCTCCCTTCCTTTCTATAGAGGATCTTATTTTTTGAGTATACAATACAGTATTAACTACGCTATCATACAGAGCATTATTTCCCTAGATTTATTTTACCCACAAGTGCAGCTTTGTGCCTCTAGGCCAGCATCTGGTGCTTGATCTGTGTACTTGACGTTCTTTTTTTTTTTTTTTTTTTTTTTCTTTGAAAGGGTCTAGACCTCACCACCCAGAATTTTAAAATATTAAAACAATAATATGCATTTCTTCATATTTTATTTTATATATAAAACAAATAATACATTGAAAATAAAATGGATATTTTCTCTCTCCAATTCTGTGCACCCTTTCTTCTCCAAACAGGTAACCAAATATATATTTAATATATATCTTCTCCATGTTTTTATATTTATAGTATATAAATATTTTCTATATAACAATATAGTGTTTTGTATGTTCTTTGAGGCCATGAACAAATGCTATCTTTCTCTTACTTTTCACTCAATATTATGTTTATATCCATATATTGATATGTGTAGACTGACATACTCAACAATACACTGTTGATGAATATTTGTTTTCTTCCAGTTATTTAAATTATAAGCAATGAACATCACTGTATATAACTTCTGTTACATATAGTCAAATACTTTTCTACATCTAAAGTTAAAATGTTGAATCATCAGATATTAAAATTTTAACTTTAATAAATTTTGTAAAGTCTTTTGAAAGAGAGATGAAAATTACAATTTTAACATTGATGTGAGTCTGTGCTCCTTCACATCCTCCCTAAAAATGGGCATTATCAATTTTTGCATCCTTGATAGGAAAACATTGTATCTCATGTTTATTTTCAACTGCATGTATATAATTCTAATTATGCCTTTTGAATGCTTATTAGCTATTCAAGATTTTGCTTATACAAATAGCCTAAATTCTTACCTTCTTTTCCCATTGTTTATTTTTGTTGTTGTTGTTGGGTGTTTGTTTTTGTTTTTGTTTTTGTTTTGTTTTGTTTTACTGATTTGTAGAAACATTTAATAGAGTCACTATTATTTTTTTTTTTAATTTTTTTTTTCAACGTTTATTTATTTTTGGGACAGAGAGAGACAGAGCATGAATGGGGGAGGGGCAGAGAGAGAGAGGGAGACACAGAATCGGAAACAGGCTCCAGGCTCCGAGCCATCAGCCCAGAGCCCGACGTGGGGCTCGAACTCACGGACCGCGAGATCGTGACCTGGCTGAAGTCGGACGCTTAACCGACTGCGCCACCCAGGCGCCCCACTATTATTTTTTTTATAATCTTCACTGGCTAAGTTTTATTTTATCTTAAAATGTCTTTAATGTTCACATGTTTCAATCTGTCAATATTTTCTTTATTAGTCACGATTTTTTGCCTTTTGTATAAAAAGTTCTTTTTTACTTGAAACCCATAAATATATTTTCTATATTTATTTGAATAGTTTTAAAGAAATTTTCTTATTTGTTTTTCCACATACAGTCCTTATAATATTTGGAATTTGCTTGATATATATAATGAGGCTTCAAATTATTTCCATTTATCAAGACATTTTTCTTATTATGAAATAGTTTATCTTTTCTCAATGATGTCTAATATAAATTTTATAAAATGTCTATTTTGTTGATGTTAGTTGTGAATTTTTTAGAGGTTGGGAAATGCATATTTTATATTCTATTTTTTCTTTTTCAATTTTTTATTAAATTCATTTAGTTAACTTACAGTGTGATATTAATTTCAATTGTAGAATTTGGTGATTCATCACCTACATACAACACCCAGCTTTCATCATGATAAGTTGCCTCCTTCATACCCATCACTCATTTGGAGTTTAAATTTGAATTTATCTTTAGTTAAAAAAAAATATTGCTGATCACTTTGGTTCTAAATTAATTTTAGAATCAGTTTTGTTTGCATCTATGAATAGTCCATTGGGGATTTAACAAAATAAATACTGCTGATTAATTGGGAGAGATTTAAATAAAAACAACATTGACAACGTAGAAATCCTTATTTAGTTGTACAAACTTAACAGTGTTTTGTAATTTCATACATTATTGTTGATACCTAGTTTGGTTGAGGTTATGATTAGTATATTTATTTAATGTTACTTTTATAATTGATTTCTAGTGAGTGGAATGCTTTAGGTTTTTAAAACTATTGAGTCTCATTATATGACTATGATTAAACTGTGAACTCAGTAGTCACACTACATGTTTTTAATAGAGATAGACAAACTGAGGGCTGATGGGGGGTGGGAGGGAGGGATGGGTGGGTGATGGGTATTGAAAAGGGCATCTTTTGGGATGAGCACTGGGTGTTGTATGGAAACCAATTTGACAATAAATTTCATGTATTGAAAAAAATGGTATTGTGCTTAAGGGGGGAAAATCATATGATGACAAATAAAAATTTTTTATGCATATGAAGGATTTAATATAAAGGATCAAGAAAAAAATTAAAAAAAAATAGAGACAGACCATTTAAACAAAGTGATTTCCAAGGAATAATAAAAAAAGATATCAAAGAACTACTCTGCAAACAAAACAAAGAAAGAAAAAAGCCTACCAGTTCAAGAGACTTTATTAGGAAAATTCTATGAAAATTTCAAAAATTCCATTTCCAAATCAATTTTTTAAAAAAATTAATAAGTAACTTCAGAAACTAAGAAAAGATAGAAAGCTTCCAAGTTCTTTTTATGAAGTAGTATGACTTAGATACTTGTGGCTGATAAAGTTGCTTAAAAAAATACTACAGACCAGGGATGCCTACCTGGCTAAGCTGGTTGAGTATCTGACTCTTGATCTCTGCTCACGTCATGGTCTTGTAGTTTGTGGAATCTAGGCCTGGGCTCTGGGCTGACAGCATGGAGCCTGCTTGGGATTCTATTTCTCCCTCTTTCTTTGCCCCTCTCTCCCTCTCTCCCTCCCTTTTTCCCTCCCTCCCTTTCTCTCTTTCTCTGAAAATAGATAAATAACCTTAAAAAATGTTACAGACCAATCTAACACAACACAAAATTTGTAACTAAAATAGTGAAACAATTTAACTGCTCATTAAATTATAGATCTTGCCTTAGTGTTTGTTTTTTTTCTGAAAAATTCAATGTTAAAGGATATATATTATTCAATGTGGTAATAGATTTAAAGGCAAAATTATAGTATTTTCTGATATCATATTAAGACTAAAATATCTTAAAATTATCTTAATATCTTTGTATTAAAAACAGATGAAGAAAATAATATACAGCATAAAGAGTCTGGGTTTTCTTTATAATAGACTTCGGTCTAAATCACAACAGTGCTATGTGCTATTTGGGTTATCCCAAAGTGACTCATTCACTCTAAGTTTCCATTTTAATATTTACAAAATAGGCACTATAATTGTTTCTACTTTCCTAGCTGAAATCAGATAAACTTCAACCTACTCAACATAATTAATACAAACAGAATTACTGTCAAGATGGGGTGTCTATACATGATTTCTCTTTCCTCACACTGATATGACCTGTTCTTTGGTAAGGCCTGCTGGCTTAATTTTCAATATGTGTCTACAGTTCTGGGGTTCTTGCAGTAAAACTCTGATTTCTCTGCAGAATTCCATACTTGCGCTCTGGAATAGTGCTTCTCAAGTGCTTACTGGTGAATTATACACTCTCCCCCTCCCCGCCCCACCCCGAATTTATCGCACACTGTTACTTTTGAAAGATACAGTGAAAGTGAATTAGTTAAAAAAGAAATCACACACTTTTATATTTCTTGCTACTATATCACAGCGTTGTACAAGTTTCTAAATATTTACTCTCCATTCCTGTGCTTTTCCCAGAACAGTAAAACACAGTTCATGAACTGATACCCACCTAGATTGGACTATACGAAAATGTTTTCCTC
The DNA here is from genome assembly GCF_022079265.1 of Lynx rufus. Taxonomy (NCBI): domain Eukaryota; kingdom Metazoa; phylum Chordata; class Mammalia; order Carnivora; family Felidae; genus Lynx; species Lynx rufus. The sequence continues at coordinate 62,679,618 of NW_025814827.1, forward strand.
AATTTCTTCAATGTTATAAAAACATAACTTACATCGTGTCTCTTAGTACTTCATACCAATGTCTTCTTACCCCAGTTAGAGTAATAGACACAATTTTCAGCTGGATTTTTCAAGCCTTGTTTGCTCTAAGTCCTGTTTTGCTTCCTATGCCTCATCTTTGACTACTCTACTTGTTGAAGGTATTTTATTTACACTCGCCTTCTGGCTTTTCTCAACCCAATTAAGCATATTCCTGGTCAGGTATTCAAAAAAAAAAAACAAAAAACAAAAAACAAAAAACAAAAAAAACAAGTTACAGAGAACAAATTAAGAAGAACTCAAGAACCCACAATATTCTTCTAAAATTAAAAAATACCACGGGGCGCCTGGGTGGCGCAGTCGGTTGAGCGTCCGACTTCAGCCAGGTCACGATCTTGTGGTCCGTGAGTTCGAGCCCCGCGTCAGGCTCTGGGCTGATGGGTCAGAGCCTGGAGCCTGTTTCCGATTCTGTGTCTCCCTCTCTCTCTGCCCCTCCCCCATTCATGCTCTGTCTCTCTCTGTCCCAAAAATAAATAAACGTTGAAAAAAAATTAAAAAAAAAATACCATAATTTTGAGATATAATTTCTTCCTTTCGAACATAAATATCAACTAATATTCTGATATTCATTTTTATCATTTCATGCATAAAATGTATTAAAATGGTTTCATGCTATGCTTATTATCTTTATATATTTTTATTTTCTTTCTGTCCTTTTCTCTTTGTATAAACTGTTTCTTCTGTCCTGATGCTTTCCTCCAGTCTTTTTATGACATGCTTTTTTCATAATATTCGGGTCTCTGCTCAAATGTCATTTCCTCAAAGACCACCTAAAATGGTCCCCCACAACCAGTCACACACTTCCCAGACATCCCTTGATTTTTCAAAAAAAAATTAGTATTTTTTTAATGTTTCTATTTTATTTTTTAAAGAGAGACAGAGAGTGAAAGGGGGAGGGGCAGAGAGAGAAGGAGACAGAATCTGAAGCAGGCTCCAGGCTTCTAGCTGTCAGCCCAGAGCCTGACACGGGGCTCCAACTCATGGACCACGAGATCAGATGCCCAACCGAGTGAGCCACCCACGTGCCCACCTTGATTTTTCTTCATGTCCCTTATTACGACCTAAAATGCCACTATTTGTCTGTTTAATCCATTAGCTGTTACATTAATACTTGTCTTCCTCTTTAGATGGAAGCTCCATGAAGGCAGAAGCAGCTCCTTGTGTACTGTTCTATCACCACAATCTTGAATGGTTTGTCACATAGTAAGGTTACAAATATTTATTATGGGTGTAGTTACATGAATTATCTCTCTGTCAACTCAATAGTGGGTATTGCACACAAGCCTTAGAAGGGGACTAAAACCAGGATTTACAAATTCTCAGAAATTTAGGTAATTTCTCCTGTAGAGAAGTATTGATTATTTTTTAACTTTTTTTTTGTTCCACATTTGCATTTTCTGCTTTTCAATTTATACTGAAGGGAAAGTATCATTTCATGCTAACTCAGCTTACACGTATTCTATTACAGTTCAAACAGAGCTAGCATGCATTTAGTTCAATTCAGTATTCCCAACAGAGAAAATGTGATTACACTCATTCCTTGGCCAAGGGTCCATAAGACCAAGTGGCCCAGTGACCAAGTGGCCTAACTACTTAGTGGTTAAGGATAATGATGGGGTGTGAAAGACAAACAAACAAAAGCATTGGTACACATATGGCAGTTAGGATCTAAAGATTGAAGTGGCCATGAAAACATTATTATGAGTGTATCAGATGCTCACTTAAAAGTTATTTAAGATATACTATATGAAACATTTGGTAAATAGCGAAAAGTAAAAATCACGTGAATAAGATCATAACTTCTATCTCTATTATATAACCATCACTGTATGTGGAAGTTTAAACTATTTGCGTTTATTGTCACGATAGACATGCTTAATCTTAATTCTTTCAATTTGAATTATGTATCTATGTTCATGGTAGATATTGGTCTGTAGTTTTCTTGTAATATTTTTGTCTGACTTGATATTAGAGTAATACCTGGGTCATAGAATAATGTAGAAAGTATTCCCATTGTCAAATCTTCTAAAAGAGGTAGTAGAGAATTCATATACATTCTTCTTTAAAATTTTGCTGGATTTACCAGTGAACCCATCTGGACATGGCTCCTTCTGTTTTGAAAAGTTACTGAGTGTTGACTAAATTAATTTAATAGATAGAGGCCTATTCAGGTTGTCTGTCTCTTCTTATGTGAGTTTAGATGAATTTTAACTTTAAGGGATTGGTCCACTTTATCTAGGTTATCAAATTTGTGGGCATAAATACTAAAGGAAAACTATGAACCAACCTCTGCTCACAAATTTGAAATGAAAGAGTAGATATTATTACAGACACTATTTTTGGTATTAATAATTTGTGTTTTTCCTACCTATTTTTTTAGTTCCTAGCTAGAGCTTTATCAATGTGATTGACCTCTTCAAAGAACAAGCTTTTGATTTTGTTGATTTATCTGTTGATTTTCTGCTTTTGAGTTCATTGATTTCTGCTCTGTTTTTTTAAATTTCTTTTCGTCTGTTTACCTTGCAGTTAATTTGCTCTCCTATTGGTGGTGTCCTAAGGTGGAAGCTTACTGATTTTAGATCTCCATTCATTTCTGTTTTTCCCAGGTTTATTGAGCTCTAATTCTCATACAACACTGTATACGTTTAAAGTAGTACTAGGTGTTAATTTGATACTTACACATTGAAAAATAATTGCCTCCATAGCTTTAGTTAACATTTGCATCACATGACATAATTAAGATTTTTATTTCATGCTGAGAACATTTACGATCCACTCTCTTAGCAGCTTTCAAGTACATAATAAGGTGCTACTAACTATAATTACTATGTTCTATATTAGATCCACAGAACTTATTCATAACTGAAAATTTGTACTTTCTGACTAACATCTCCCTTTTTCTCCCATATCCCAGCCCCTGGTTACCACCATTCTATTTCTATTCATTGAGTTCAGCTTTTTTAGTTTCCTCATATGAGATCATACAGTATATGTCTTTTTCTGACTTATTCCACTTTATACCTCAAGGTATATCAACGTTGTCTCAAATAGCGAGATATTCTTCTTTCTCATGTCAATAGTATTCTATTGTGTATACATACCACATATTTATTCATTCATCTACTGACAGACGCTTAAGTTATTTTCATATCTTGGTTATTATAATTAATGCTGTAATAAATAGGAAGTGTGGATATCTTTTCAATATCCTATTTTTATTTCCTTTGTACATATACCCAGAGGAGGGATTGATGGGTCATATGGTATTTCCATTTAAAATTTTTGAGGAACTGGGGCGCCTGGGTGGCGCAGTCGGTTAAGCGTCCGACTTCAGCCAGGTCACGATCTCGCGGTCCGTGAGTTCGAGCCCCCGCGTCGGGCTCTGGGCTGATGGCTCAGAGCCTGGAGCCTGCTTCCGATTCTGTGTCTCCCTCTCTCTCTGCCCCTCCCCCGTTCATGCTCTGTCTCTCTCTGTCCCAAAAATAAATAAACGTTGAAAAAAAAATAAATAAAATTTTTGAGGAACCGCCATACTATTTTCCATTGTGGCTACACCCATGTTCATTCCTCTCAAGAGCGCACAAGAATTCCCTTTTCTTCACATAGTTATCAACACTTGTTTTTTCTTCTTTTTGATGACAGCCCTTCTAACATTTGTGAGGTGATATCTCATTGTGGTTTTGATTTACATTCCTCTGACTATAAGGATTTTGAGCTCCTATTTGTTGTCCATTTGTCTCTCTTTCTTGGGAAAATGTCTCTTCACTTCCTCTGCCCATTTTTAATCAGACTGATTTGTTGTTATTGTTGTTGTTTTGCTGTTGTGTTGTTTGAGTTCTTTGTGTATGTTGGATATCAACCCCTTATCAGGCATGTGGCTTGAAAATGTTTTCCCATTGCAAAGTTTGTCCTTTTGTTGTTGTTTATGGGTTCCTTTGCTATATATACAGGGAAAAAAAAGCTTTTTAGTTTGATGTTGTCCTACTTAATTATTTTAGCTTTTATTGATTTTGGTGTAAAATCAAATTATTGACAAGACTGGTATCAAGGAACATATACACACACCCCTTTTCTTCTTCTAGAGCTTTTATGATTTCATTACAAATTTGGTTCTCCCATTCAGTTCTCTAATTTTGAGTGATTGTGTGTATGGTATAAATTAGAGCTCCAGTTTCATTCTTTTGCATGAGGCGCTCCAGTTTTCCTAACACCATTTATTGAAGATTCTATTCTTTCTCCTGTTTATTTTTGGCTCATTTGTCAAAAATTAATTGGCCATATATGCATGGGTTTATTTCTGGGCTCTCTGATCTGAAAACAGATTTAAATGTCTGTTTTTATGCACAATACTGTTTGAATACTGTACTTTGTAATAATTTTTGAAATCAGTAAGTTCTATGTCTTTAACTTTGCTCTTTTTCAAGAGCAAAATACTTTGGCTATTTGGGGTCTTTTGCTATTCCATACAAATTTTAGGGTTGTCTTTCTATTTATGCGAAGAATGCTATTGCAATTTTGATAGGAAGTGTATTGAATCTATAGATAGCTTTAGGTAGTATGGAAATTTTAATAATATTAATTCTTCTTTTTAAAAAGTGTTTATTAATTTTGAGAGAGAGAGAGAGAGAAAGCACAAGCAGGAGAGGGACAGAGAAAGAGAGAGGGAGGCCCAGAATCCAAAGCAGGCTCCAGGCTCTGAGCTGTCAGCACAGAGCCTGACGTAGGGCTCAAACTCACAAACTGTGAGATCATGACCTGAGATGAAGTCAGATGCTTAAGCAACTGAGCCACCAAGATGCCCCAACAATATCAATTTTTCTAAACATAAAACGTCTTTCCTTTTGTGTAATCTTTAATTTCTTTTTCAAAGTCTGCTAGTTTTCATTGTACTTATCTCTCACTTCCCAGGCTGTTTATTCCCAGAACTTTATTGTTTTTGATGCAACTGTGCATATGATAGTTTTCTTCATTTCTCTTTTAGATATTTTGTTGTCAGTGTACAATAACACAACTAATTTCTGTATGGTTATATCATGCAATTTTACTGAATTAGTTGATTTGTTCCAAGATGTTTTGGTTCCATCCTTTACGAAATTCTACATATAAGGTCGTTTACCATGAGTGACAGTTTTACTTTTCTCCTTTCTGATTTGGATGTCTTTTGTTTTCTTGCCTAATTGCTCTAGATAGGACTACTAGTGTGATGTTGACTAAGAGTTAAGAGTGGGCACCTGTGTCTTATTCCTCATCTTAGAGGAAAAGTTTTCAATTTTTCCTTGTTGAGTATAATGTTAACTAGAGTACTGTGTATATTGCCTTTGTTATGTGTGGTATGTTCCTTTTATACAGAATTTGTTGAAGGTTGTCTTCCATCAAAGGTTGTTACATTTGTTAACAGCAGAATATACATAACAAGTATCTTTTCAAACATTATGGTATGGAACTAAAAATCAACTAGAGGAAAGCTGGGCAATTTACAAACATGGACATTAAACAACATGGTCCTGAACAGCCAAAGGTTCAAAAGACAAATCAAAAGAGAAATAAAAAGTTGTCTACAAACAAATGAAAATGTAAACACAGCATACCAAAAATATGGGATGCTATACAAGCATTCTGAGAGAGAAGTTATAAATGCATATACTGAGAAAACAGATCTCAAATAAACAACGTAATTTTACATATCAAGGACTTAGAAAATAAGTAAAAGCTAAATCCAAAGTTAACAGAAGGAATTAAATAACAAAGATCAGAGTAGAAATAAATGAAATAGAGACGAGGAAATCAATAGAAAAGACTAACAAAACTAAGAGGTGAGTTTTCTTTTTTTTTTTCAATATATGAAATTTATTGTCAAATTGGTTTCTATACAACACCCAGTGCTCATCCCAAAAGGTGCCCGCCTCAATACCCATCACCCACCCTCCCCTCCCCTCCCACCTCCCATCAACCCTCAGTTTGTTCTCAGTTTTTTTTTTTTTAATTTTTTTAACGGTTATTTATTTTTGAGACAGAGAGAGACAGAGCATGAATGGGGGAGGAGCAGAGAGAGAGGGAGACACAGAATCGGAAGCAGGCTCCAGGCTCTGAGCCATCAGCCCAGAGCCCGACGCGGGGCTCGAACTCACGGACTGCGAGATCGTGACCTGAGCCAAAGTCGGACGCTTAACCGACTGAGTCACCCAGGCGCCCCTTGTTCTCAGTTTTTAAGAGTCTCTTATGCTTTGGCTCTCTCCCACTCTAACCCCTTTTTTTTTCCCCCTTCCCCTCCACCATGGGTTTCTGTTAAGTTTCTCAGGATCCACATAAGAGTGAAAACATATGGTATCTCTCTTTCTCTGTATGGCTTATTTCACTTAGCATCACACTCTCCAGTTCCATCCACGTTGCTACAAAGGGCCATATTTCATTCTTTCTCATTGCCATGTAGTACTCCATTGTGTATATAAACCACAATTTCTTTATCCATTCATCAGTGGATGGACATTTAGGCTCTTTCCATAATTTGGCTGTTGTTGAAAGTGCTGCTATAAACATTGGGGTACATGTGCCCCTGTGCATCAGCACTCCTGTATTCCTTGGGTAAATTCCTAGCAGTGCCATTGCTGGGTCATAGGGTAGTTCTATTTTTAATTTTTTGAGGAACCTCCACACTGTTTTCCAGAGCGGCTGCACCAATTTGCATTCCCACCAACAGTGCAAGAGGGTTCCCGTTTCTCCACATCCTCGCCAGCATCTATAGTCTCCTGATTTGTTCATTTTGGCCACTCTGACTGGCGTGAGGTGATATCTGAGTGTGGTTTTGATTTGTATTTCCCTGATAAGGAGCGACGTTGAACATCTTTTCATGTGCCTGTTGGCCATCCGGATGTCTTCTTTAGAGAAGTGTCTATTCATGTTTTCTGCCCATTTCTTCACTGGGTTATTTGTTTTTTGGGTGTGGAGTTTGGTGAGCTCTTTATAAATTTTGGATACAAGCCCTTTGTCCAATATGTCATTTGCAAATGAGGTGAGTTTTCTAAAAGATAAACAAAATTGACAAAACTTTGGTCTAAGAAAAGAAAAGGCAAAATCAGAAATGAAAAAGGAGACATTACAACTGATACCACAGGAATACATAGGATCATAGGAGGCTACTATAAAAATTATATACCAACAAATTGGAAAATCTAGAAGAAATAGATAAATTCCTTGAAATATACAAATATGAACAGACTAATAATGAATAAGGAGATTGAGCCAATAATCAAAAATCTCCCAACATAGAAACCCCAGGACCAGATGTTTTCATTGGTGAATTATACCAAACATTTAAAGAATGTATGCCAATTCTTCTCAAACTCTTCCAAAAAATTGAACAGGAGGGAACACTTTCAAACTCATTCTATGAGGCCAGTATTATCTTGATATCAAAGTCAGATAAGAAAAGAAAATACAAGAAAAAATATAATATCCCTGGTGAATATAGATGCAACTAATCTCAGCAAAATATTAGTAGATTGTATTCAGAAACCTTAATAGTGTCATGTACTATGGCCAAGTGAGATTTATCTCTGGTATGTAAGGATATTTAAACATGAGCAGATTGATAACTGTGATACACCACACTAATGAAAATGAAAGTTTAATATACGGTTATTTAAAAAGATGAGAAAAAAAGCATGTGACAAAATAGTGTTTATTTTGAGAATTTTTTAATATATTCCAAATATTTGTCCTTTTTTGAATATGTGATTTGCACATATTTTATTCCAGTATATGGTTTATCTTTTAAAGAATATTGCAAATAATTTTATTTGCTAATATTTTATTTAGGATTTTTGCATCCCTACTTATGAGAGATTTTAAACTATAGTACTCCTTATTTTGCCTTGCATTGATTTTGGTATAAAGATGATATTAGCTTCATAAAATGAATTGGAAAGAGATCTCTGCTCTTCTAATTTCTGGAAGTATTTATTGGGTAGCAGTGATATTCATTGTTTAAATATTTGGAATAATTCTGTCCTGAATATTCTGGCTAATTTATCTTTTGGATGTTTTTACTTACAAAATCAATTCCCTACTTGTAATAAGGCTATTCAAATTCTTTATTTCATGTTGCATGCGTTGTAATGTTTTTGAAGAAGTGGATCATTTTACCTAAGTTGTCAAATGCATATATGTTTATTTATAGAATTTCTCTATTTTTATTTTAATTGAGGTACAGTTAACATATATTTTATTAGTTCTATGCATACAAAAAAGAGATTGAACAATTATATACATTATGAAATGCCACAATAAGCATAGTTACCATCTGTCACCTTACAAAGTTATTACAATATTAGTGACTATTTTCTCTGTGCTGCTTTGTATCCCTGTGACTTATTTATTTTATAACTGGAATTTTGTTCCTCTTAATCCCCTTCCCTTATTTTGCTGACACCTACACGTTCCTCCCCTTTGACAACCACCAGTTCTGTGTATTTGAGTCTGCTCTGTTTTTCATTTGTTTGTTTTATTTTTAGTTTCTACATATTAGTGAAATCGTATGGTATTTATCTTTGTATAATTTATTTCATTTAGTATAATATTCCCTGGGTCCATCCACGTTGTTGCGAATGGCAAGATTGTGTTCTTTTTTATTATAGGTGAGTAATATTCTGTTGTGTGTGTATATATATCACATCTTTATCCATTCATCTATCAGTGGGCACTTAATTTGCTCCCATATCTTGGCTATTGTAAGTAATGTTGCAGTAAACATAGGGGTGTGTATATCTTTTAAATTGGTAGTTTTGTGTTGTTGGGTAAATACACAGAAGTGGAATTACTGGATCATATAATATACTGTTTTTTTCATTAATTTTTATTATGTATACATTAAAATTCAGTTTTTGACATAAAAATATCTTAATATATGCTACAATGTTCTCTGCAAAAGAAGAGATAAAACCAACCAAAAATCTATTTGACATCAATCACCTTGAATTTAGTGCCTCATTTTATTGTTTTTAAAATATTTACTCTCACAGATAATACTTACATGATGAAATGGAATGCTTCAAAATAAGAAAGCATTATTTGGTTAGTGAATTTGAAATATTGTTATCATGTAATGGAGTTTGCATTTTAAAAAATCAAAATGTAGGTCTTTTTGAAGTTTGACCAAGCATATTAAAGATATACCCCTTGATTTATAGAAACCCAAGTCAAATGGGTGACCCCAAATTATATAAAATATATATGATTAAAAGAAAAAACAGTATACAAATAAATTGACATGCTTTCTATACAACAAAATGAAAAATGATAAACACATTGTCTCTTTTGAATGGTTTTGCCAATTTACATTTAGACAAGTAAACCAAGAACAATTTTCTGTCTTTTGAATATTTTCTTGATAATAGTATACCACAGACAAAAAAAAAAACACTGAAATAAGATTTAACATAATTGTGAATAGTGCCAGGTTTATGATTGAATGCACAACACTTTGTTTTAATAATTATGAGGGCTAGCTACCCTACACCTTGCTTGGCAACTCATTTTTTTTTCATTTTAAAGTGAAAATAAAATCATGATCTCTATTTTATTTAGAGAAATTGCATTAAGGTATTATTTCAACATGTTGTAATGTGTGATTGCATTCAGTTATAATTTAATCAGTTTGCGGTGGGAGGAGGAACATTTCTTCCATTCTACTGTGACTTCTTATCATGTTGAAAAAGTTCCATATGCCACAATGGCCCAAGCTTGTCCTCTGACTTGCATGCTTTCCTCTTTAGGAAAGATGAAGAAATACTACCAGTTGCTATTCCTGAAAGGGATAAAAAATATATATATATATACATACACACACACACACACATATATATATATGCACATATATATATACCATATATATACATGTGTATATATACCATATATATATGTGTGTGTGTGTGTGTGTGTGTGTGTATATATATATATATATATATATATATATATATATATATATATTTATCCCTTTCAGGAATAGCAACTGGTAGTGTTTCTTCATCTTTCCTAAAGAGGAAAGCATGTATATGTGTATATATATGTATATATATATGTATATATATGTGTGTGTGTATATATATATATATACACAAACATACATACACATACATACATATACATATATATGTGTATATGTGTATATATAATATTACCCAGTGTTTCAATGATCTCCTGTTGCATAATAACTGACTTTGAACTATAGAAGTATTGAACAATTTATTACATCCACACATTTTCACAGTGTCAGGAATCTAACATCAAGTTAGCTGAATAGTTTTGGATCCAGGATTTCTCATGAGGTTCTAATCAATAAGTCGCTGGGACTGTGATCACCTGAAGCCTTGACTAGACTGAATTATCTTCTAAACTCATGCAATTGGTTCTTGGTAGAGGGCTTTATTCCCTCACTGCATATGTTTCTCTGTAGGACTGCTCACAACATCAATATGACATCTGTTTTCAACAGCACAGCAAATGATTTCTCTCTCTCTCTCTCTCACACACACACACACACACACACACACACACAGAACAAATGAAAGCTTCAGTGCTTTTTATACTCAAATAATCTTGAAAGTGACATATCATAACTTCTGCCATATTCATTGGTCAGTCATGCAGGGCAATCATGCATTGCAAAAGGGTGCTACACAATAGTGTTAATACCAGATGGCAGGGATCATTGCTGATCATTTGGAGGCTGTCTATTGACAAAGATTCTTTGCTTGACCAAACTTTAGTCAGCCTTCTAAAGCTTCTCCTAGGCCCATCTGTGCATTTATTTATAAAATCTAATTTTAGCTGGAATCCTTGTAAGTCAGCTTAACCAGAAATTCCCCATTTTCAATATCTGATTACTCTCAATATCTGATCGGATTTCTTATCCTCCAGGCCCCCGCCCGCCCCCCCACCCCAGGTGATACTTGGTCACCATGACCTGTCTTCAGCAATAATCCTGTTAGGTGGGTTTAGCCAGAATTTCCCTTATCCCTGATATTTCCTCTTAGTAGTTTTCTAGCTACTGACCCCCACGAACCCTATTCTTTGGCTATAAATTCCCACATGGAATTTATAATTGGATTTGAATATGGTCTCTCTAATCGGCTACAAAAATTTATCCTAGGTGACCCCATACCTATCACAATGGTCCTGAATAAGGTCTTACTATCTTTAACAAGTGCTATGAATAATTATTTTTAACACTACCTGCATTGCAGTTAGGGCACTAAGCAACCAGAGTTAGCACAGATATTACAGGTTAAGGACACTGTGCCCACAAGACTGCCTTCATTTAGGACTCCAACTGCAAAGCTACAGGATTCAAAGATTTACCTGTACTTTAACAAACTGTATGCTAATTTTGTTTTTCCTACTACTTCCTCAAGTTTGGTAATTTGTTAGAAGGATTTACTGAACTCAAAAAAGGGTCAAATTTGTAATTACATATTTATTATAATGGTTAAGAATAAGGGTTAGTCAAATGAAAAAAAAAAAAACATAGATCAAAGCCTAGGAGGATTCCACATATGAAGCTTGTATGTCCTCAATACATGTCACCCTCCCAGCCCATTCATTTGTGATTACCAGTGAGGGAAGTTCATTGACCTGAAGGTATCCAGATATTTTATTGGGTTTTCATCTTGTGATTGAATGATTGGTCATGAGTGATTGGACATGAGTGAATCAATGGCCGCTTGTTTGAACTCAATATCCAGCTCCTCGCTTCTCTGGATGTCCAGTTTGTATAACCCAAGGGCTACCCCGGTAATCACATGGTTTGGTTTTTTTGGCATGGCCAACTACCATCTTGAAACTCTCTGGATGCCTACATAAGTCACTATCTTAACATAAATTCAGGTGTGGCCTGAGGGGCCCATCATTAACAATAAAGATTCTCATATGGGGAGATACAAGGAATTAGAGAGTCTCTCTCAGAAGCCCAGGCAAAAGCAAACCAAATTATTTATTATGCATTATTACCTAACCCTGCTTTTTTGTTTTCCTAAATAGTGTAAACTGCCTACAGAGTGAATTATTCTCTTTATTCCTCTATTCTATAATACACAAAACACCAGACCCTATCTCTATATTCAGGTATGCTTGCTTTTGGGAGGATCTCTAAAGCCCAAATGGACATCTTTTGGCCAGGATTCCTGAACACTGGAAAAAATTTAAAATGTCTGCATTAAAATAAGTGTGGAATGATTGAAGGTGTTGCTTCACTGTGCTTAGCCCTGGGTTTGATTTTGCTTTGTGGATATTCCATTCAGACGTTGGCTGTTTGTAAAACTTAGTTTGCTGGCGTTTGCTTTTTACTAAATGTAGGTATATGGTTGCTTACTGTGTTCTATATACATTTTTTATAATGTCAAATATTTCATTAAAAAATGAAAGGGTATATTTGTCGGAGTTAAATTCTACAGTCTTACATCTTTTGTCTTTGATTGGAATTTAGTATAAAAGGAATATTAAAATCTTAATATCATTCTTTTAACTGACCCTATTGGGAATTTAGAGAATCATCGGCTCCCTTCCCAACATTTTCCCTCAGGTGCTCAAAGTATCTGCATTCATCCTAAGAATTAAATCCTTCCCTGTCTTTGAAATCTCATGGAGTAAAGCTGGTATTTTACCATTTCCTAACCAGGAGCCAAGAGAGGGAAATTTTCCCATGGGTCACCACTCTCTCAGGCATCTGCTGCTGCTCCAGAAAGCCCACTACCAATGCACTGATTATACTGTCAAGAGCACTGAGGTGTATAGGAAGTTTCTTCACTTCTCTCTGTAATTCAGTCTTGCAAGTGTGCTTGGATAAGTTTTAGAGTTTAAGGAACAGAAATTTTCAAAAGTACTTACAACCCCTTTCCCTCAAGATTTCAGACATTTGAGTAGGAGTTTGGATCACATGTGTATTTGATTAAGAGTCCTGACAGTATGGTGCAAATTACCCCTCCCTTAATAATGTAGTGTTGTAAGTAAGTAACTACAAGAAACTTGCTTGGCTCTTTATTATGTCTGGATTAGTTCTCCCTGCCAGACAGACCAGCATCCTACTGAATTCCTCAATATTCTACCCTCATCTCCTAGACTCAAGTGAAGATTGCTAAAATACAAGTTAAGAGCATAAGCAGAATGACTATTACTATCTTGTAAAACAGTATGGATTTTAACTTTGGAAACCTTGTTGTTCCATAGTATGCTCAAATTTTTCATCCTCGATTCATGGATTTTATAGGTGCTGCAATAAAACGACCTACAGAAGTTGTGTCTGCTTCATTTAGACAGAATTACTGCTTTTTCATAATCCAGGTTTTGAGTATGCTTATTACCATCTTAAAACACATGCTTGTGACTTTTTTCTTATTTAATCACAAGTTGAGTCATGGTATAGGTACAATTTAGCAGATGGTCTTTTTTTAAATGATTAACTTTCACAATCTTTGACTTCATACACCATCATTTCCCCTCAAATTTGACCAATATATCTTTTGGGGGATTAAGACATTCAACTGAACATCTGTTACTGAGTGCCTACTGTGTTTCCAGAGATAAAGAAATAAACACATAAATGTAATTTAGTGAGAAACTGCCAAGAATCTTAATGTGCTGGGGGCATAATAAATAAATTGGTATAAGAAAAAAAATGAAAGGCGTATCTGTTGGAAAATAGATTCTATACTGTGGAAGAAAAGAAGACCAAATATTTGCAACCAGGGAAATTATGGCATCTTTCTTTGAAGATGTTTCATTTGAGCTGAGCCTAACAGGAGGAAGTTAACCTCTGGAGGCTGAGAATGAGTTGGGAATGGGGACTAGATATTACAGTTAAAATGCATAGGGACTAGATTAGAAAGAAACTTAAATTCATCTGAAGGAATTTGGTTTTTGAAATCTTGCTATTTGAGAAGGAAAATGTTATTTTTCTTTTGTGTTTTAGAAAGATAAGCACTACAGTATAGATATAAGGCAAAACAAAGGGAAGTTAATGAAATTAATCAGGTATTAAATGTAGATGGCAAGAATTTTATCTTGCTCTTTCAATTCTTTTTACTTTTATTTTTCTCCTAAGCCCAAATAATGATGTGGGTTGTACCCAGAAGCTACTAAATAAATGTAATATGTATCACTGAAACACAGCTGTCTGAACACAGGCACACCCATTCTATATATATTCCCTTGGTGATTCACCAGTGAGAAAGATTGTGTTTTAGAATAACCATAACTACATAATTTTTACATTCATGACGGGATTATATTTCTACTTAGGGCAAGCTTGTTTTTCTTACATTGAAAATTCACAGTGATAATGAAAGCATCCATCTTGTTTAAATAGAGCCATTCTTGGTGTATGATGAAATTAAGGGACTCCTTCCACCCTTCACTCCCCCATACTGAAACATATGTCATAATAATTAATAGGCAGAAGAGTCCTTAGAGAAGATCTAGTCTAATCTCTCTAGTCTAAATCTCTAATTTACAGATGAGAAAACTGAATCAGGCGAGAATATTTTCTTTCAATTCAACACATTAATTTCTACTTTCTATTTTATTTTTATTCTCTTAAGCATCTAATACACTTCAAATACTAGTGTACATACCCAGGACTTAGTCAGCAGGAAAAGAAGCTGCATTTTAAATAACATCCTATATTGCCAGCTTTCTCCACAATAATAATGCTATGCTCAGCATGTGGACCTGTATAACATAGCAGATTTATTACTTTTAACAGTAATAAACTACAAGTTTATGGGTTTTTTTGAATAATTTATGTTATACTCCTATTGCTGAAGCCTAGATTTATGTTAAAACCTATGAAGTGGTTTAGTAGGTGTTTTAATAGGATTTTTTTCCTGTTTTTCAAAAGAGAAAATGAAGGAAAGCATAGCAAGTGACAGTCAGAGTTATGAATCTTCATGTGGAAGTTGGTATGGAAATAAATGCAGTCTTTACTTTTTTATATATACAACATTTAGGGACCCTTAAAGAATGATGAATTTGACCTAACATCTTTCAAGTTGTAAGGCTTATGTTAGTATGTAAATTTCTGAATAAAACCCTTTTTCCTCTACAGATTTCATGATTGGAAGCAGATTCTACTTACTCTTAACCTTTCTTTATAGTGCTGTATTTGATGGGAAAGACTGATACAGTTTTAGAACATAGTAAAAGCAAGGTATTTAAATAGGAATACCTCCCATTCCTTAGCATAGTGGCATTTTGCAAAGTTTGTATTGTTTCATTAATGAATATGTTTTATTTTTCGGTAGAATGGATCTCCAGTTTTCATACCTCTATGCATAAATTTATTTACTAAATTAAATTACATTTGATTAAACTTGATCCTATATTTAATAAATATTAAAATCAAGCAAAAAATCCCAACTCTGTCTTTCAAACTCTACATAAATGTGATTTAAGTCATCCCATTATTTTATTTTTGACTATCTTTGTACTTGCATTTTTATTGTTTCCATACATAGACTAAGAGTTTGTTAGTGACAATACAGTATGTAAACATCACCAACAATGGTTATTTTTCACAACCAAGTATAAGGTGTCGCCATAGGAAAAAAATATATTTTATGAAACAAACAACTGTTCTAAAAACAGATGTGATGAGACACTGAATAGAATTGAAGTAATTCCAAAGTAATATATCAAGTCACTACAGTGATACCGTGTTTTCTCTTTTCTCTAAATATCAGCTAATATAATGGTATTTAGAAGTTCCGTTTTTAAAAAAATCAAGGAAATAAAACTATAAGGGAAAAAAAGTACCCTAATAGAGAAAACAATCCAATGATGAACATATAATTGAAACTCCAGTTGATTTTTTAGGCAATCCACAGAATAGGGCTAAAAGAAAATCATCCAATGAAAGCAATCAATTCTTCCACAAAATAGCATTCAGTATCTCCTGTTAACATGTGAAGAGTAGGGATTTACCATCATGTATAGGAAGGGCTTAATAAATATGTTGGGCAGCAATAAACAAAAAATCCAAAAATTATGTGATTCTATGGAAATAGATCATTATGCAATAGATCTGTCATTGTGATAATAAATCATCATACATGTAGGAGATGGTATTTTAAAAGATCCAAATAATAATGCTTCTGTTGTGTGAGAGCTGTGTGAACTTGTACAATATCACTGGGAATGCATATTTAGACCATTTTACAATACTACAATACAAGTCTCACGTGTATCAGCATAAGCAAAGAGTTTATTTAAGTTAAGGAGATCCATGCAGAGCTGTAACAAGATGTCACTAAAATAATATTTGGTGCTATTGGGGCAGAATTCAGTTGCTCTGACTTACAGAACCAGAATACAGAGACTCATATAATGCAATTTAAGTCTGAGGGAGAACCCCCAAATCTGAAGGGTCATCTATAAATGTTCTTAGCTCCCTGATATCCTGTCTGAGTCTGTAATACTTGGGGAGTTCTTATCAACTTAAGAGAATGCATATGTATATTCAAATTAATGAACAGATCATCTCTGTAATTTATGTGACCTGTTTCAACTTTTGGACTGCTGACCTGTAAAGTCCATAGACTAGCTCACATATGCATGCAGGTAGTGATTTTTTTTTTAATTTTTTAACATTTATTCATTTTTGAGAGACAGAGAGAGACAGACCACGAGTTGGGGAGGGGTAGAGAGAGAGGGAGATACAGAATCTGAAGCAGGCTCCAGGCTCTGAAATAATCATGTATGAAGTTCTTAAAGAAAAAAAGATGAGAATCAAAAAATGAGCAAACCATAGGAAACTATAGATATGACTCAAGTGGTTAAAGCCCATAGTTTTGAAATTAAAAAAATGAACTAAAATGTAACAAATAACAAATAACTCCATGAATGGATTGAACAATAAACTAGACAGAGTTAAACAGAGAATTAGTGACTTGGGAATTGGATCATAAGTAACTACCAAGAATTCAGCAGAAATAGAAGCAGTTGGAATTTGTTAGAGTAAACTTAAAATATAGGGAGATATAATGAGTAGTTCTGACATTTTCTTAAACTAGAATCTCTAAAGAATAAAGAAATGGATAAGAGGCAACATATGAAGAAGTAATCGTATTTTTGAGAACTGAAGAAAGTAAAAAAAAATGTATTGATATGGGAAGTACAACATATATTAAACAGGATAACTCAACCCTTAGATGTATTTTGCCAAAAGGGCAGAATACAAATCAGAAAGAGAGGATATTGAAAGTAACTCCTACTCAAAAGTGAAATTAGACTGGGTGCTGATGTCTCGACTAGAGCAGTAGAAAGTAGATGACTGTATCTTACCAGGAGCTCACCTAAAATTTAAAATGCCAACAGTTGTTTGCCACTACTCATTAGCTATTCAGAAATCCAGTTCAATCACAACAATCATCAAATAAGAAATAAACATTTTCTTGTGACTTTAGATATTAGTTATGGCTCTTAGTTTTAACATTTCTGTCATTTGCTTTGTATTAGAGTCTAATTTCCAAATCATCTATCATTGATTTTATCACTGACACAAAAGAAACATCACTCATTTTAAATCAGGCCTCTATAGACATTTAGAATAACATCTGCATAGACAGAATTTAGAAACGCTGTTCTTGGGGTGCCTGGGTGGTTCAGTCAATTAAGTGTCTGACTTAAGGTTCAGGTCTTGATCTCATGGTTCATGGGTTTGAGCCCTGCGACCGGCTCTGTGCTGACAGCTCAGAGCCTGGAGCCTGCTTTGGATTCAGTGTCTCCCTCGCTCTCTGCCCCTCCCCCACTTACGCTCTTTCATTCTCAAAATTAAAAAATAACATTAAAAAAAATGCTGTGCTTTCTAAACCATGTGTATTTTTTTTCTAAGCTGCTTCTCTCTGTACGTTAGATGTATCCTTCACTTATTTCACACGTTTCAATTATTTTAAAAGATATCTTTTAATGTTAGTAATAGCCTACCTGTAGTGACAACATATTTCATTCAATTTATATATACCATCATTTATATCACAGAGGAAAATACTTTTACTGCTTTACCAATACATATGGAATACCATATATATATATATATGTATTATATATTTTTATTTTATTTATTTTATATTATTAAAAATATTTTTTAACGTTTATTTATTATTGAGAGACCGAGAGACACAGAGCATGACACAGGGCACTAGTGGGGGAGGGGCAGAGAGAGAGACAGGGGCAGAGACAGAGAGACAGAATCCAAAGCAGGTGCCAGGCTCTGAGCTGTCAGCACAGAGCCCATCGCGGGGTGGGGGTGTGGGTCAGGCTCACAAACTGTGAGATCACGACCTGAATCGGTCAGATGCTCAACTGACTGAGCCACCCAGGCGCCCCTGAAATATAGCATATAGCAATCCACCCTTCTAATCGTAGCTGTGGACAATTATAGTTCCAGAACCTGAAGATTAGTTTGCTGTCTTGGTTCAATAGCTATTTCTTTTCCTTTCTTTTTTATTTTGAAAGAGAGAAAGAACAAGCATGAGTGGCAGAGGGGCAGGGAGAGAGAGAATCCCTAGCAGGCTCTGCATCACTGTCAGCATAGAGCCCAACACGAGGCTCGATCTCATGAACAGTGAGATCATGACCTGAGCGAAATGGAGTCAGACGCTGAACCAACTGATCCACGCAGGCACCCTTCAGTAGTTACTTCTGAAGAAAAGAAATAATGACCTAGGATAAATAAACTTGGAGGCATTGTCACTTAAGTTGTCTCTTCAGAAGTATGAAAGCAGCCAGAAATCTCTTGCTTTTCACCATTCCATTAATGTACGGCTTTCTATTTATTTCCTTAGGATTTGACACTAGATACCTATACATTTCTGATATAACTATGATCCAAAGGAATAATATAAATAATATAATTGGCACAGCAATTCGGAAACTTAGAGTATGTAGCAAATACCTGGCTCGATTTTCCTTTAAAGGATCCAAACCGCATATTGAAACATTAAGGGCAGTTTAAGAACCTCGGTTTAAGAGAATCCCATAGGAATATAAATTGCAGTGATTTTAAATTTCTTCCAAAGTGATTCAAAGATGAATTATACGCCACAAAGAAAATTGATTACTCTTCTTTTTCTGGGATACAATTTTATCCACATCTGGAGATTTCGATTCTGAACATTCTTAAAAGGGAAAAAGATGGGCATAACTTTCACTTTAGACAAATTAAAAGCTTGTGACCCCTTATGTTATCTCTTTTTGTGGTCATCTCAATGTGCCTTCAACACATTGGAGTTTACAGGCATGTTTGATCAATAGAAAGTTTGTTCATAAGCACAGCTCAATCAGAGGTTTATACCAGTTATGTGTACTGATAAACTTTCATACTCAACATAATAATTAAAGACAACAGAAACTTCAATTTTTTACAATACATGATAAAAATAATCAAAGAATACAATTCTGTGTGTTGTGTTTTGGGGGCATCAGGTTTTCACATGAAAGGTTTTGTGTAAGTTTCAGTAGATGCTGGCCTTTTTTGGAGGTGCCGTAATGATTTAATTTTTAATTTATTTTAACGTTTATTTACTTTTGAGACAGAGAGAGACAGAGCATGAATGGGGGAGGGTCAGAGAGAGAGGGAGACACAGAATCTGAAACAGGCTCCAGGCTCTGAGCTGTCAGCACAAAGCCCGACGCGGGGCTCGAACTCACGGACCGCGAGATCATGACCTGAGCCGAAGTCGGATGCTCAACCGACTGAGCCACCCAGGTGCCCCAAAGCTGCCGTAATGATTTTAATAAAAAGAATCCCTTCTAAGTTTTTAAAAGTCTGGCTATGAATAGCAAGAATGGTACTGAATGGGGCCCCTGTCTGGTTCAGTTGATAGACCATGCAACTTTTGATCTTGAGGATGTGAGTTAGAGCCCCACACTGGGTGTTGAGACTACTTAAAAATAAAATCTTAAAACAAAAGGATAGTAGTGATTTATTCAAAAAAAGTTTATTCACATAAAAGGGTCTGGATATAAGCAGTCATGGTGTGATCTGCTCCCAGTTTTGTTAGGGACCACACAATATTCAGCTTGTGCTCCATCATCACACAGGTGGTCAAGGCTTCATGATTTCAGATACATTCATGTTCCAGGAAACCGAAAGGTAAAGAAGAAGAGAAAAACTTTGTGTATATATGTGTCAGCTGTCTTCTAAAACTAGGTCCTTAGCAGTTAGCACAGGATAAATCATTATTCTGAGAGATTGAATATACAAGAGACCATGGCCACACCATGTAATACAGGACAAAATACAGATAAAAACATCAGTTATTAGAGCTATACATTATGCATATTGTGGGTTTTTTTAATATAGGCAAGCTATATAAAAACAATAGCGATTTAAGTAATATTTTACACATCTTTACTTTCAAATTTGTTAGGTGTTACGTAAACTGATTTAAATATATGCTTCTGTCCAAAATAAAACAAAAATTGACTACTTTGATTAATGGTGGTAATTAATATAAATGGCTCACATAACACTCAGTATAATGATGACAGATAATTGAAAATAAACACAAGATAATAAGTATGTCTATTGGCTTTTTAAGATGGTAAATTAAGTTATAAATATGAATGCATGCATCATTTCATTTAATATGCTAAAAGGTAATTATATTTTAGGCAGAATTTAAATAACTAAATGTTAATTGCATACTTACATATTTGTATCTAAACATACATATTAGAGTATATTAACATCATTTTGAAAGTTTATAACAATAGATAAAAACACAAATTTGAGGGGTGCCTGGTTGGCTCAGTCGGTTAAGCATCTGACTTAGGCTCAGGTCATGATCTCGCTGTCTGTGACTTCAAGCCTTGCACTGGGCTCTGTGTTGACAGCTCAGAGCCTGGAGCCTGCTTCAGATTCTGTGTCTCCTTCTCTCTCTGCCCCTTCCCTGTTCATGCTCTGTCTGTCTCTGTTTCAGAAATAAATATATATTAAAACATTTTTTTTAAATACACAAATTTGAGGACGTTCTGTAAATGTCAAATATCTAAGGAATGTGGAATCTGTTTTTAGTTCCTAAAAATGGTCATTTAGTTGTTTCAATGTTAATGCACATATTACTAAAGGAAAGGGTTTCTGGACCCTAAACTTTACATTTTTACATGGTAGATATTTAAAAGCACTGTTAGAAATTTGGTTTTCTTTCTATAAAATTATCAAGTTTCCTTGTGGCCAGATTACAGAAATTACTTTTTTATTACCCAGATTTTCTATTAAGTCTGAACTTTAATTTTTACAAAGTTTATTAATTTTGAAAATAACATTAGGTTACTAATATACATATTAGTTATTGTATATTATAAAACTATTAACTGCATAAATTTCCTTTGCCCTTGAAGAATATGATTTTTGTGTGTATTTTGTCTTCATTGGCAATTCTACTTTATTGCGTTTTTCCCAAATTTTGGCCATTCAGAATTAAAAGAAAAAGAAAAACAAATTAAAAACTTGTTGAAATGGCCTTAAAAAAAATCTAAGTTTTTTCAAATTTTCCTGAAATTACCACACATAAAAATATTTGTTCCTTCAACTTATAAAAGGAAGCCTAGTAGAAATAACTAGTTCTGTTTGATATCATCAACATTTTATTGTGAATTATTTTTATTTACTAAATTTCAAATCAATTATTTTTAAAAACCCTAGAAAGAGGAGTTAGTGAACATTGATAGGGTGAGTCTCTCCAATCGAAATGTGATAGTGAAATAAAATCTGAAGGAGGTGAGAAGTGAGTCATGCAGTAGCTGGAGGAAGAACGTTCCATGCAAGTGGAAAGGCTACTGCAAAAGCCTTGTGGTGGGAGAGTGCCTGCAGTGTCTGAGAAATAACAGGAATTCAAGAATCCTATCAAAAGGGTGCTGAGTGAAATTACAGGACATGACATCAGAGACATAACTGCAGCAAAAGCTGTGGAGCCTTGTTAACCACTGTGGAGAGTATCTTTCTTAGTCTGAGCAGTGTAGGAAGCAAAGAGGAGCCATGATCTGACTTTATAGTAGAATCACTGTGCCTGCTGCTTCAAACATAGATTCAAGTGAGACATTTAATTTAGCAGTAGGGCTGTGACTTAGGCCAGGCAATGTTGCCATGGTCCAGAGTGATAGCAGAGAAAGTGGTGAAAAGGTGTTGAGCAATGCATATATGTGTAATGTACACCTGATGGAAGGATTTGGTGAGACAGAAAGAGATACTCAAATATTAATCCTGGGCTATAGTCAAGATGCAGAAAAGTGCTGGAGGAGCAAGCTTTAGGCAAAATCAGGAGTTCTGGTTTACACAATAATAAAGAAAAATTATTACAAGGTGCAAGAGGGAAAAATAGTCATAAATACATACATAGCAACTAAATCAAGCAAGCTTCCAACTTTAGGGTAGACAGTAGTTAAAAATATATTGTGTATAACAACATAGGATCTAAATTATTCAAAGTAAATTTCATGTATAAAATAATAATGTAAACATGTTTTAATAGTTGCAAAATCAGCAAATACATCCGTCATTATCTTCTGAAGTTACTGGAAGATGTGCTCCAACCTGAAACAAGATAGAATTCAAAACAGAAGAAATAAGGAATATGAAGGCTGGAAGTTAACATTAAAGCCAATTCAGAATAAATAAAAGTTTATATTATATTTGTAAATTGGCTATAATTCTCAATCCAGATATCAGCAGCCCTCTTGAAAGAGAAAATATGGAAGGTATAAAATAGCATAATAACAAAAATATATGTGGAAAACATTAAAAAGATTGAGAAGTCAGTTCAGGGAGATAGTAAGGTAACAGATTTGTTAATTATATGCTATAGCTAGGAAAATGCTAAAGATAATGTTACACTCTTAACCCCAAATTTAAGAAATATTTTGGTTAATGCTTTAAAATTTAGATGTAAGCCAAAATCCATAATTTTTAAAACATCAGAAATAACCATATCAAGGAAAATATACATATCTTTAAAAAAAATGAAAAAGATGTCAAAATGTAAGCCATGAAACAGAAGAAACATTAGTAATTGTTACTTTATTGAATGTAATAAAAATTTAAATGGAATTAATAGTTTATACTGCTTACAAAATACCTAAAATGGAACGATCCCAAAATTTAAAATTATAAGAAAAACAACATTATGGCAAAACCCCACTAAATATAAATAATAAAACTCAAAAGCAGGTATTAAGTGAGACATAAAAATTTTGAAGAAAGAAATCAAGGGGAAATATATAAATTTAACTACAAAATTTTTTAAATTTATAAAGCTAGAGGAAGAAAACAAGATAAAAAGACATTGCGGTGCTATACATGAAAAACATTTATTCAAAACAGAAAACTAATTAACAATGAATTTAAAAATTAAAAAAAATGAAAAATTTACAGAATAAAATTAAGGTTGGTAGATTTAATGTATAAATGTTATATTTTAGTTGCTCAATTTAATAAAATTAAGGAAAAACAGAGGGTTATGTAATACAATTATCAAGTTTAACTTATAAAAATGTAAATTTGGATACCACATAAATTTAGTTTTTTACAATATCAAATGATTATAAAAGGTTTGTTAACGTAAAGGATTTAAAGCAAGATCTTTTTCAAGGTCAGAATTCGTACAGATTATAATGTGATCAAATGTTGTTAAAATAAAAATAACTCTACATAACCTATGGTTATTTTTAATAAGCATTTTTGTTCATAAGCATTTGTTAATCTAACTCTATAGTGAAAGAAGCCTGTTGCATATCTGATATTTTAGATTGCTTTTAGTGTTTCTTTTCATCTTTTGCATCACGAAATGGAACCGTATTGTATATTATTTTTCCTTTTATTATTATAAAATTTACTTGTCTAATGAATCAGATTTTGCTTCATCATGGAAAAATTCAGTCTTATGCTCATTCATATTTTCACTTGTACAAGTTTTGGAGAGAATAAATTTTTTTATTGTTTATACTGCTACATTAGGAAGTATTCTTCGTCGATGTTGGGCAATTCTTACCAACAAACAAAAGGAATAAGATTGAAATAGTGTTGTTTTGAGAAATTTTAAATAAATTTTTAAATAAATGTTCATTAGAGAATCAGTGGTATGACGTGAATTACAGTCATTTGCTTCCTAATATAATTTTTGATTTTTGACATTTATTTCCCAAAATATTTTGATGGACATTTTATTATTGTGATTTTGTATGTCAGTGAACTCTCTTGGGAAAAATAACCAAATGGGAAATGTTTTCCAAATCTATGTTTCATTGCTGCTGGATGATTGACTAATTCCATTCCTTAAGAAGTGAGATTAGTCTTGCTTTCTGAATAATCAGTAGATTAGATCAGTGTCAACTGAAACTCAGTTGATGGCTGGAAGCATGCTATTAAAAGAGCATTTTTAAAATCACTAAATAAATGAATACAGTATAGTTATCTGTTTTGCAAAACTATCATCTTCAGTTTGAAACCTTGTCTATTCCATTTTACATTTAATTAATATCATGACAATTTAGATTTTTTCATCATGTGCCTGTAAGGCATAAAATGAAAGCATGTTTTAAAGCCCAATGTTTTCACATTAGCCAAAAATTTTTAAAGTAGCCTGCTATACATTTTGTTTACCAAACATAAATACTTCAAGTTATTCTACAAATATGTGACATAAAAAACATAGAGACAACTCTGCTTTTATATCAGGGATCCACAAGTAGCAGATTTTTCAGAGTATCGTACATGTAAATATTCTATGAGGCACCATGATTTGGTGAAGATATCATTGGAATACAATAGGAAACTGAGAATTTTCACTGATTAACCAGAAAACACTGGAAAGATCAAAAAATGATCGTGTTCATAATGACATAACTGCAACAGGATTTGCCCCCTTCTGTAAATAACAAGAGGACTTACAAATAAAAATGAAACATTACTTTAATATTAGACAACAGGTGGAACAGGATAGAAATCTGAGAGAATGGAAACAAGCAAGATAAATTTTACAATGACATCACTTCCTGCCTAGAGGCCATTTCTA
Organism: Lynx rufus; assembly: GCF_022079265.1. Taxonomy (NCBI): domain Eukaryota; kingdom Metazoa; phylum Chordata; class Mammalia; order Carnivora; family Felidae; genus Lynx; species Lynx rufus. Next base: position 62,704,754 of record NW_025814827.1, read on the forward strand.
TACCATGCGTGCAGGTACAAGAAGTGGGAAAGCAAGCCAACTGTGACATTCTTGCTGATTTGAGGAGATGGAGATTGGAATTTGGAGAAGTTGATATAGCTGGAGTTTGTGGAGCAGAGGACCACAGAGAGGGAAATATGCAGCGAGGTATTTCTTGAAATGTACATGGGGCTACACATGAGCAGTTGGGTTTGTTTGGCTGAGAACTAAGCTGCTCATGCACAAGGTGAGAATGCATGAAGCCAAGCAAAGAACAAGTACTGGAGAAAGCAACAGCTGCAAAGCTGTGAGTAGAATAATTCCCAGAGTCTTCTCATCAACAAAGATCATGAATAGATGGATGTGTTTCTAGAGACATACAGCTCACTAAGACTGAATTATGAACAGAATGATAATGAATAATGTGACTGAATCAGTTGAATTGTTGAGCTAAACTAGCTCAAGAACAAAATCTTTCTAGTTCTGCCAAAAAATAAAGCTTGAAATTGAGGCTTGAAAATACTAAGCTATTTTACATGCAACTGAACTTACTGTTAAAACAAAAAAAATCAAAATACTTAAACACAACAAAATCCTGGTGCTCCACAAATTAGTATTCCAAATGTAACCCATAAGCAGGAGGAAAATTAGTCAATATGACAGTTGCAACAACTATAACAAGTAAGTAAAATGAAGTGAACTCAGAGTAACACATATTTTATGTTGGAAGACATAAAATAAAATTAAAATATACTTTATTAAAGTATAAATTGGATAAAATAACAATAAAATTGAAAACAGCAAGATTATAAACTAATGTAATGACTATATAAATACATTAAATGTACAGTGTTCAGACTCTTCAGTTAAAAATGGAAATATTAGGGGCACCTGGGTGGCTCAGATGGTTAAGCGTCTGACTTTGGCCCAGGTCATGATCTCATGGTTCGTGAGTTCGAGCCCCACATTGGGCTTTGTGCTGACAGCTCAGAGCTTAGAGCCTGTTCGGATTCTGTGTCTCTCCCTCTCTCTTCCCCTCCCCCACTCATGCTCTGTCTCTCAAAAATAAATAAAAGTTAATTTTTTTTAAAAATATATATATAAATTTTAACAGTGGATTAAAGAGACAAAACCTGTGGTGCCTGGGTCACTCTGTTGATTGTCTGACTCTTGGTTTTGGCTCAGATCATGTTCTCATAGTTTGAGGGTTTGAGCCCCACATCTGGCTCTGCACTGACAGTGTGGAGACTGCTTGGGATTCTCTCTCTCTCTTCCTCTCTCTCTGCTTCTCCACTCGATATCTCTCTCTCTCTCTCAATAACAAACTTAAAAAAAAGGCAAAACCTAACTCTATCTTGTTGTGGTATGTAGAATAATGGACCCCAAAAATGTCCCTGGAACCATGATTATGTTATATTAAATAGCAAAAAGGAAATTATGATTATATATGGAATTAAAGTTCCTAGTTAGAAGATAGAAAGATTATCCTGGATTATCCAGGAGGGCACAATGAATTCACAAGTGTCCTTAAGTGGAAGAGGGAGGCCAGTGGGGAGTCAGAGCCAGAGAAATTGATGTAAAATTGGAAACATCAGAGTGATGCTCTGTGAAAAGAACAGTCACTGTCTTTGAATATGGAGAGAGAAGGTAGTGAACCACAGGATGCTGGTGGCCTCTGGAATCTGGGAAAGGAAGGGAGGTGGATCTCCCTTGCAGCCTCCAGAATGGAAAGTAGCCTTACCTACACTTGAGTTCAGAGACTTGTGTTCTACTTTTACCCAACAGAAATGTAAGGTAATACGTTTTTATTGTTCACGACACCAAAATTATATTTATTTGTTATCACAGGAATACAATGATAAAACAACAATGATAGCAGCGACAAGAACCCTTTAAAATAGAGAAAAGAGAACTTTAATTTCGAATCAACATGGAGAAACAGAGATCAGATTTACTCCCTCATTTAATGCAAGAGGAAGCAAACAATAAACATAATGTATGTGATGAAACTTTTGAACACCTGCGATCAGGCAGTGAGGAGCAGTGTTCCCTGCAATATGGAAAACAAATGAGGTGAGCCCAACAACTGTCTTGTAGAAGTTTCAGATAACTGAATCTCAAATATTTATCCAAAATAATTGAAATAAGTATCCTGAAAAGACATCTGTTCCTCCATGCTCACTGAAGCATTATTAAGAATAATAGTGATCAAGAATACTTACAGCGGGGCGTCTGGGTGGCGCAGTCGGTTAAGCGTCCAACTTCAGCCAGGTCACGATCTCGCGGTCCGGGAGTTCGAGCCCCGCGTCGGGCTCTGGGCTGATGGCTCGGAGCCTGGAGCCTGTTTTCGATTCTGTGTCTCCCTCTCTCTCTGCCCCTCCCCCGTTCATGCTCTGTCTCTCTCTGTCCCAAAAATAAATAAACGTTGAAAAAAATTTTTTTTTAAAAAATAAAAAAAAATAAAAAAAAAGAATACTTATAGCAATAGAAACTTTTCTAACATCCCAAAAAAGTAAAATATGCAGTATCCGACAATCAATAAAAAATTATAAAAAATGTCAAAACTCAATCAAAAGAGAACTAGAACTGACAAACAGGTAGAATTAGCATATAAGGACATTAACCGTTATTCTAGTTTCATTTCACATGCTCAAAATGGACAGAAATTTTGGATGTCGAAAAGACAAATCAAAACAGATGAAATCAATGATGTGTTAGATGAACAATATACATTAAGTTTAACAGTCCATTGTATGTTGCAGAAGAAAGGATTAGTGAATCGGAAGATATCACAGAGGATGTTACAAAAGAAACAAGGAAGAAAAAAATCAATAAAAAACCCCCAGTACAGCCAGGGAAAACTTCAAATGGCTTACTCATGATCAAATATGTTGGGGTCAAGTTAAAGCCTCTTCAGGATGTAATGCTGATTGAAAGTGACTGGCCTGAGGAAAAATTGAATTTAGCTAATCATCACTTATTTTCTATGCTTAGTAGTTCTGCACAAATTTACCTTAAAATACAAGTAATTGTTGATCAGAAGAAGCAGCAAATAATCAAATTAATATAAAAAATATATAAATGTAATGGTTTTATAGAATGAATTTGTTGTTTCTTTAAATCTCTCCCTACCCCATACCGGCTCCCCCAAATGTTAGGCATATTCATACTGATACTATTTTGTTATCTGTAATATAAATGCTTCACTAGATGTAGATGCTCAGAATATTTTGATCATTTTGCTGTAAGATAACCTAGCTCACTGAATAGCAAGATAACCTAGCTCACTGAATAGAGGCAGTGAACTGTGAAGAAAAGGTTTGATTCGGTAAGCTGCGCCCACTCAAATTTTGCACATTCTCTCAGAAAGGCCTGTCTTCACCACTGGTCCTTGACTGTTTCCTGAAAGTTTAGCTCTGAGTCCACAGTCTTCTGCCTAATACTCCCTGAATACTGCCTGAGGCCTTGAGCCACATGTTACCAGTTTAATCAAATAGTTTAGGCAAACAGTGCAATATATGGTGAATGCATGCTTTTGTTCTGAAACCTGGATTCTGAGTAGCCGAGATCAGTTACTTGGGTGTTGTGTGCCTGCATGAATGACCTCCAGTCAAAACCATGGACACCAAGGCTTATATGAGCTTCCCTGATGGGCAATACTTCACACATGCTGTCATGCATTGTTGCTAAGAAATATGAGTGCATCTGTGAGACTCCATCAGGATTGGGCCCTTGGAAGCTTGTACCTGATTTCCCATGAGTATTTTCTCTTTGCATGGATCCTTCTGTTGTAAGCAACTGTAACCATGAATATAACAGCTTTTCTAAGTCCTGTGAGTCATTCTAGTGAATCCTGAAGGCTGATTGTGGTCTTGGAGACCCTTGACCTACTTAGAAACTGAAAGCATAGGTCAGATCCTATAAAACTAGATACAGAGTTGATTGGTCTATCAACAGAAGGGAAAGCTTAGAAACAAATGCCATATATATATATATATATATATATATATATATATATATATATAATTTCTTGCAATATCCAAAACCGTATGAAGCACAAGTATTCAGGTGGAAGGTCTTATGGGTACTAACTCAAACATTTCATTCCTAATGACTCAATATGTAGTTTTTATATCTTTTTTTTATGTTCATGTCTCTAAATTTCTAATATCTGTCCTCAGACATCTGATATTTCCTCTCCACCCATTACTGATACTGCTTGCCCCCAAAATGTACTAATCTGTGTACTTTTAGAACTTGCAGATTTCACCCGTTGAACAACAGAGATCAGTAGGCTTCTTTATGGGATGGGAGAAATTTTTTGACATATTCCCTGCTATCATATTATTTTCTTCCTCTCACTTTCTCCCCCCACTTTCATGAGGGCTTTTCCTGAATGAATCTTTTAGATTCCCTTCTTGCTGGCTTTCTCGGTCAAATATATGGGCCTCTCTTTGCATAGTACTTTTCATGCCATAGCATTATTTGCACTAACGACAGACCTAAAAAAATCTATTTTCTTATTTTATATAGGTCAGTTATGTTACAAATGTATGTGTATGTGTGAGCTTGTTAGATCTATACTATGACATTTTTCATGAGCACAAGAATACCGTGGTAAGTAATTGCTTCTATATACAAAATAGGCAAAGACAGTGGCAGACAACGCTGCTTGCTTATGAAAAGCCCACTTCCCACTCTTCTTTCTTTCTAGGAATGACTGTCTCCCTCTGTAGATAGGAAAATGCCAGGCACTCACTTTCTTAGCTATTGTTGAAGGTAGGAATACCAGATATGTGATTAAATGCAGGCCTATGTGAAGAAAGAGAAGGTGTTAGTGTCATATATTGTGCTTCTAGGGAAAATTGTAATCTCTTATAAAAGAAAGTGATGCAAAAATAGAACTCCTCTCTTCCCATTTCTGAATTTAGATGATTTTGACTCATTGTAAATGTAGCTTGGATCTGCTGCAGTCATTTTGCAATGTAAAGGGAACATCAAAAGAGAAGGTAACCTAAGGCCATGATATCATTGTTTTGCCAAATGAATGATGGACTCATCAACCTGTGGTTTCCTGTGTTTATGAAAAATAGTGACTCACTGTTTTATAATACTATAAAATGCACTAAAAGCTTAGAGAAAATACTTAATCTTGGAGACCAAATTGAAAATGTGTATGTTTCACTTACTATTATATTAAAATTCATAATCAGTTACTAACACGAAATAAATATATTAGCCAGCTACAAGGTTGTATATATTGTCTACAAACTGAGGATCTACGGGTTAAAAAGATAATTGTTGCAATCAATGTTAATAAAATTTTTATGAGAAATCTATAGTAGAAATGAGATTTTGAGGAAAAGGGCTTCTTCATTTTTGATGAAATGACCTATGTTATCGGTAAGGTTGGTAGACGAATCAGGAATGCATCACCCAGCCACTTTATATTTTAGAAGCTGATATGCCTGGAGAATGTGCTTTCTTTCAATCACTCACAGTAATGAGGTGAATGTAGAGATATGGCCTTGCCTATGGGAGAGGTATGTATTAATCTACTATGAATAGCTGTTCTATATTCACTGCTTAATTCTGATATTCAGAAGATCACTTGACCTTATGAGTAAGGCTCACTTACAAATGTCCATTTTAAGAGATTTTAATTTCCATCTCTATTATTTATGTCTTACTTTTCAATTAGTCCAAAACCAGCATGTAAAAGAGTGGTTTTATTAGAAGAGTTCTCTCAAACTTCAACATGATGAATTAATAATGACCCATTCAGTAATTAAGAAGCATTTCATAGCAAACTGCTGCTGGTGCCCCACATGTATCCCTTTGGCATTCATCTGACACTGGTGACTAGGGAAGGATTTTCTGAGAAGCCAAGCACAGCAGAGAAATCTGAAATGCTGAATCATTTTACTCCACATATTTTAATTTTCCTAAAGTTAGTTGGGGAATTGTACTCCTCTCTACTTGCCCCTCCTCACCAGTAAAGGTGGCTAGCTGTGTCAAAGTCACTTACCTTGTACTCCATTGCATGTGAGTTGAGGTGAACCACTCAATAAAGCACAAATACATTTGCATGACATTCTGGCAGTTCCTGAAAATTTGGCTTTCTGCTTATTCTCCCGTGTCTGGTCCTTGCTCTGTGGCATTGAGCTATGACGTGAACTTTGTCTATGAGACCCTTAGAAAGGATCAACAACTTTTTTTTTACTAGCAATCTTTGTTTTTTCCCCTTTGGAAGGAATGAATCAAAATTTGGTCAAAGCCAAACATAGGATGTTTCTCCTTCAGTGACTTCCCATAAGCTTTACATTTTCCATAAAGTTGTTAAAAATGCTGACTTTCTGGTGGTACCTGTTTGTGGTGTTTCAATTCAATATTTATATATAAATTCATTTGGGGTAACCTCATTGGCTTTTGAGATAAATAGCAAGTGTTCAGCTGGTCTCTAGACATCATATTGAAAATATTCTCAAGATATATATTTTTTAATTTTTATTTAAATTCTAGCTAGTTGACATAGAGGGTAATACCAGTTTCAGATATATAATGTAGTGATTCAGCACTTCCATACATCATCCAGTTGCTCATGAGAAGTATACTACTTAATCCCCATCACCATTTAACCCATCCCCACCACCCACCTACCCTATATGTATGTATGTGTGTGTGTGTGTGTGTATGTGTGTGTATATATATACACACATACACACACACACACACATACACACAGACACACACACACCATCTCTTCTTTCTCCACTGATCAGTCAGTGAGCATCTGGCCTCTTTTCATAATTTGGCTATTATAGATAATGCTGCTATAAACATCGAAGGAACATGTATCCTTTCAAATCAGTATATTTGTTGGGGCACCTGGGTGGCTCAGTAGGTTAAGCATCCAACTTCAGCTCAGGTCATGATCCCAAGGTTTGTGAGTTTGAGCCCTTCATCGGGCTCTGTGCTGAGAGCTCAGAGTCTAGAGCCTGCTTCAGAATCTGTGTCACTCTCTCTCTCTCAGCCCCTCCCCCTCTCTTGCTCACTCCTGTGCACTCTCTCTCCCTCTCAAATATAAATAAACATTAAAAAATTAAAAATCAGTATTTGTGTAATCTTTGTGTGAATACTTAGTACTGCAATTGCTGAGTTGAAGGGTAGTTCTATTTTTAACTTTTGGAGGAAGCTCCATTCTGTTTCCAGAGTGGCTACACCAGTTTGCATTACCACCAACAGTGCAAGAAGATTCCCCTTTCTCTGCATCCTTGCCAACACCTGTTTCTTGTTTTGTTAATTTTAGCCATTCTGACAGGTGTGAGGTGATATCCCATTGTAATTTTGATTTGTATTTCCCTGATGATGAGTGATGTTGAGCATCTTTTCATGTGTCTGTTGGCCATAATGTTCATTTATGTCTTCTGCCTATTTTGTAATTGGATTATTCATTATTTGGGTGTTGAGTTTCATAAGTCCTTTATAGATTTTGTATACTAACCCTTTATGAGATATGTCATTTACAATTATCTTCTCCCATTCCATAGGTTGCCTTTTAGTTTTGTTGATTGTTTTCTTCACTGTGCAGAAGCTTTTTATCATGATAAAATCCCAGTAGTTTTTAATTTTGTCTCCCTTGCCTCAGAGACATAACTAGAAAGAGGTTGCTATGACCGATGCCAAAGAAGTTACTGCTTGTGTTCTCCTCTAGGGTGTTGATGGTTTTCTGTCTCACATTTAGGTCTTTCTTCCACTTTGAATTTTTTTTTTTCTATAGTGTGAGAAAGTGGTCTATTTTCATTCTTCTGCATGTCGCTGTCCAGTTTTCCCAACACGGTTTGTTGAAGAAACTGTGTTATTTCCAATGGATACTCTTTCTTGTTTGCCAAAGGTAATTTGGCCATATACTGGGTTCCTTTCTGGGTTTTCTACTCTGTTCTATTAATCTATGTGTCTATTTTTGTGTCAGCACCATACTGTTTTGATCACTACAGCTTTGTAATGTAACTTTAAGTCCAGAATTTTGATGCCTCTCACTTTGTTTTTCTTTTTTCAAGTCTGTTTTAGCTATTTGGGATCTTCTGTGGTTCCATACATATTCTAGGACTGTTTGTTCTAGCTCTGTGAAAAATGCTGGTGGTATATTGATAGGGATTGTATCAAATATAAAGGATTGTATTAAGTGATAGGGATTGCATTAAATGAGTATGGAATGTCTTTCTATTTCTTTGTGTTATCTATAATTTCTTCCATCAGTATTTTATAGTTTTTCGAGTACAGGTCTTCCACCTCTTTGGTTTGGTTTATTCCTAGATATATTATTTTTGGTACAGTAGTAAACAGTATTGATTGCTTAATTTCTCTTTCTGCTGATTCATTTTTGGTGTATAGAAATGCAACAGATTTCTGTACATTGATTTTGTATCCTTCTATTCTCATATATTTTGAAGATGAACTTTCATACGGCAAGTTGACTCACAATAAATATTTTGAGATTAGTTTCTATGAACCATACTCATACATACACATACAACAGACTTATCAGTCTCTTACTTCTTGTATAAACAAATTAGTGTCAAAACAAGTTTCCATTTAAGAAGACCAGAGCAGTGATGAGCCAAGAATTCCTTAATTTGACCAGTAGGTTAAGAAATTTCTTTTTTAATTGACTTCCAGGGGTTAACTGCTAGGTGGAAAAGAAACTACGCAAATGGTTACAATATTTACCACAAAAAAGGAGAGTAGGAATCATATAAATAATTGAAATAGCTTTTATTTTATTTTAAGTTTGTTTTAAACTAAATACCTGGAAGCTGAACCAGGACAATATGAAATACTTTTATGATCAAAACCCCATAATATCTGTAAGGTAAATAACTACTTTGTACAATTAAACAAATTATTTTTGGTGACCTAAGGAAAGATACAAATGGTAAAAATTTAACCAACATGATTGAATCAGTGTACATAAACAAAATGGAATATTATTAGTTCCTTTGAATTACATAGATGTGTCTGAGTTAAATGCTGATGAAGGGTCTGCTCCATGCTACTGTTTGTGTAGTACTTGTAGGATGACATAATTTTATTTATTTTTTTTTATTTTTTTTTTTAAATATTTTTTTAAATTTTTTTTTCAACGTTTTTATTTATTTTTGAGACAGAGAGAGACAGAGCATGAACGGGTGAGGGGCAGAGAGAGAGGGAGACACAGAATCGGAAACAGGCTCCAGGCTCCGAGCCATCAGCCCAGAGCCTGACGCGGGGCTGGAACTCACGGACTGCGAGATCGTGACCTGGCTGAAGTCGGACGCTTAACCGACTGCGCCACCCAGGCGCCCCATGATGACATAATTTTAAAAATAAATGAATGATAAGGATTATAATATGCATGCCATTAACATATTTTTTTCTAATTGTGTTATTCTGATTTTATTATTTTCAATACTGCTAAATATTGGGGAGACATTTAACTACTCAGTTGATGTAAAGACAGTATTTTTCTCCTGATGAAAGAATTTTGGGACTTATGCAAGTTAAAGAGATATTTATGCTCAGGAATTTTCAGGCAAGGGACTGAAAGATATTAATATTTTCCTAAACTATTTGGAAGAAACCGAAAGCTTAGTTTTCAATACCACAGTGTATTAGTTTAGATGATGAAGGCAAATATGTTCTTAGGCAGGAACTGGAAAAAAATGAGCCACAGGTGAACACACTTCTGTTTTTGCGTTAGACTACCAAGAAAATGGCTAGATGAGGGAAGTACAAAGTGTTTTGCCAAGGCAAACAACATGGCACCCACTAGCCACATTTGCTGGTTGTAACAGAACTGTCTGCGTTTGCAGTGGTATAACACAGAGGGGCTTGAAACTATGGTTCTTACATTAGAAAGTATTTTCTGATTTCAAAAATAAAAAAGATTTTATGGGGAACAGTCCACACTGGGAATTTAGGCAGTTGAAGGAATTCATAATATCATGTTATTAAAAGATGTTGGTTTTCCAAAGAAGCAAATATGTGTTTGCAGTGTAGAATCTGCATAATAGAAATACAGCAATTTGTTTACCATTGTTGATTAAATGTTTCCATATTAGAAATTGAAATTGTCAGTTGGCCCTCTCTAGCTTCAGTGTCAGTAATTAAGAGTTTGCCAATGTTAAGTTCCTTTTTTTTTAGTTTTTATTTAAATTCCAGTTAGCTAACATATAGTTTAATATTATTAGTTTCCGGTATAGAGTTTAATAATTCATCACTTACATTATCTAGTTCTCATCACAAGTGCCCTCTTAATACCTCTCACCCAATTACCCATCCCCCCATCCAGTTACCCTCCAGCAACCCTTAGTTTGCTCTGTATAGTAAAAAGCCTCTTTTCTGGTTTGCCTCTTTCTTTTTTTCCCCTATGTTCATCTGTTTTGTTTCTTAAATTCCATGTGTGAAATCATATGGTATTTGTCTTTCTGTGACTGACTTATTTAGCTTTGCATTATACTCTATAGCGCCATCAACCTCATTACAAATAGCAAGACTTCATTCATTTTTATAACTAATACTCCATTGTATGTGTATATCACTTCTTTGTCCATCCATCAGTCATTGGACATTTGAGCTCTTTCCATAATTTGGCTATTGTAGATAATGATACTATAAACAATGGGGTGCAGATATCCCTTCAAATCAGTATTTTTATATTCTTTGGGTGAATACCTACTAGTGCAATTGCTAGGTCATAGGGTAGTTCTATTTTTAACTTCTGGAGGAAGTTCCATACTGCTTTCCAGAGTGTCTGCACTAGTTTGCACTGCCACCAACAATGCAAGAGGATTCCCTTTTCTCCACATCGTTGCCAACACCTGTTGCTTCCATTGTTGTTGAATTTATCCATTCTGACAGGTGTGAGGTATTATCTCATTGTGGTTTTGATTTGTATTTCCCTGAGGATGAGTGATGTTGAGCATCTTTTCATGTGTCTGTTGGCTATCTGGATATCTTCTTTAGAAAAATGTCTATTCATGTATTCTGTACGTTTTGTAATTAGATTATTCATTTTGGGGGTGTTAAGTTTGATGAGTTCTTTATAGATTTTGAAAACTAACCCTTTATGAGTTATGGTATTTGCAAATATCTTCTCCCATTCCATAGGTTGCGTTTTTAAAAAATGTTAATTAAAATTTCTTTAATGTTTATTTATTTTTGATGGAGAGAGACATACAGAGCATGAGCAGGGGAGGAGCAGAGAGAGAGACAGACAGACACATATAATTTAAAGCATGATCCAGGCTCTGAGCTGTCAGCACAGACCCTGATGTGGGGCACCAACTCACAAACTGTGAGATCATGACCCGAGCCAAAGTTGGATGCCCAACCAACTGAGCCACTCAGGTGCCCCTCCATAGGTTGCCTTTGTTGTGCAGAAGCTTTTTATCTTGATTAAGTCCCAATAGTTTATTTTTGACTTTTGTCCCCTATCCTTAAGGGGACATATCTAAAAAGAAGTTGCTATGGTCAATGCCAAAGAAATTACTGCCTGTGTTCTCTAAGATTTTGATGTTTTCCTGTCTCACATTCAGGTCTTTTATCCATTTTGAGTATTTTTGTTTATGGTGTAAGAAAGTGGCCCACTTTCATTCTTATGACTGTCACTGTCCCATTTTCCCAACAGTTTGGTAAAGAGACTGTCTTTTTCCCATTGGATATTCTTTTTTGTTTTGTTGGGGATTAGTTGACCATATAATTGTGGGTCCATTTTTAGGTTTTCTATTCTATTCTGTTGACCTGTGTGCCTGTTTTTGTAGTAATACCATTCTGTTTTGATCACTACAGCTTTGTAATATAACCTAAAGTTACGATGCTTCCAGCTTTGCTTTTCTTTTTCAAGATTGCTTTCACTATTCAGGGTCTTTTGTGGTTCCATAAACATTTTAGGATTGTTTCTTCTTCTTCTGTGAAAATTGCTGGTGGTATTTTGATAGGGATTGCATTAAAAGTGTAGATTGCTTTGGGTATCATCCTCAATGGGGAAAAACTGAGAGCTTTTCCTCTAGGGTCAGGAACAAGACAGGGATGTCCACTCTACCCACTGTTGTTTAATATAGTACCGGAAGTCCTAGCCTCAGCAATCAGACCAAAAAAGAAATAAAACACATCCAAATCAGCAAGGAAATCATCACGCTTTCACTATTTGCAGATGACATGAATTTCTATATAGAACACCCAAAAGACCTACCAAAAAATTGTTAGAACTAATGCATGAATTCAGTGAAGTCCCAGGGTATAAAAGCAACCTACAAAAGTCTGCTGCATTTCTGTACACCAATAATGAAGCAGCAGAAAGAGAAATTTAGGAATTGATACCATATACAATTGCATCAAATAACATAAGATATCTTAGATTAAACCTGAGCCAAGAGGTGAAAGACCTGTATTCTGAAAACTGTAAATCACTGATGAAAGAAATTGCAGATGGCACAAAGAAATGGAAAAACATTCTGTGCCCATGGATTACAAGAACACATATTGTTAAAATGTCTCTGCTTGTGCAAGCTTCTAGCCACAGTGTAAGTCAAGACCCTTCTTTAGTTTCCAGAATTTTCTCTTAGAGATAAGCTAAATTGTGTTTCAGGATTTAGGGTACAGGTAGGTAATTTGTCAGGTCCTGTTGGTTGGGAGGTATTGAATTCCTCTAAATTCTTAAACACCATAGTTTGAATAATTATTAGCTCTTAGGGAAAATTGGTGAATTATTTATTCATCATTTGACAATTATTTATTGATAACTAATTATTTGTAAGACATGTTTCTAGATATTTGAAACATCTACATATTTGCCTACATCAGTAGGCAAAATAAACAAAGACCCTGCATTCATAGAAATGGATTTACTTTATAGAAGAGTTAGATAATAGAAATAATCATAATGCACAAGTAAACTTAAATTAGAAGATGATAAAATTACAGATAAAAAGTGGAGCCAGATAAATGGGATCTAGGAGTGGAAGAGGATTCAGGGTAAAGAGTACTTTTAAAAAAGTGTTTATTTTTGAGAGAGAGGGAAACGGGCAAAGAGAGAAGGAGATAGAATTTGAAGCAGGCTCCAGGCTCTGAGCTGTCAGCACAGAGAGCGATGTGGGGCTAGAACTCATGAACCGTGAGATCATGACCTGACCCGAAGTCAGATGCTTAACTGACTGAGCCACCCAGGCACCCCAGGGTAAAGGGCACTTTTGTATAAGGTTATTAAGTCTGGCTTTTCATTTGTTTGTTTTTATTTTGCTAAAGGAAATTCAGGTCAGTATATCAGTGGAAAAACTATGCAAATTCATGGTTCATCTGAAAAAGTAAGATTGTCATATCTCAGTATCTTGGCAGTTATACTGATTCAGAGTCAACTGACCTTTACTCAGTTCCTACTGTTTGCCAAATTTTAATGCAAAGTGTGATCACCAATAATGTGTCGATTAAACAACAGTGCTGTGAAGCAGTTATTATCCGGGATGCTCTGAAGCATAGAAAGATTAAGTGAATTGCTTAGGGCCAAAATGGAGATTGATCTGAGGAAGGAAAGTCAGTGGTGTGCTGAAAAGACAGTGATCATTTAGCAAGGTGAATTAACAGTAGTTTGTTTTTTTTTTTTTCTAATTGGATCGGTGATTGCTTATCATTCTGTTTCTTCAAAATTAAACGTTGGAAATCAATAGATTTTTAAGGAAACTTTAATTTTAGTTGTTTTTCTTTTATTTATGTGTTGAGTATGATTTTATAATTCGAAGTCCATTTAAGTTCACCATCTCATCACAGATACTGTTGCTTAGATTCACTTCATATTAAAACATAACCATCCATACTTCATTGATTTTTGGAATGGAATATTGATTCCAAAATTTTTAACTTGATAGATTCAGAAACTAGAGTAACGCAGCACATTAAAAAAAAATGTTGCATGTTTAGATGCATACCTAGTGGTTGGGTAGACTTTGAAAGAATCCTGCTTCTGTTCCAGAGAGGTAAAATTCCTCAGGTCTAAAATAGCCATTTAAGGACATGTTACATTAGTAGCAAGAAGAAACCAGACAGCCTTTGCAATGTTTTGCTTGGAATCCCCCTTAACTAGCTCACCAAACTCATGAGACATGTTTTAAGTTTCTGCACAATAACAGACAACAGCTTGGTTAAGCCCTTTTGTCACTTCATCACAAAAGGATTCCCCTTTTTTTTTAGTTTCTTTTTTTTAAATTTTTTGAATGTTTATTTATCTGAGAGAGAGAGAGAGAGAGAGAGAGAGAGACAGAGTGGGAGGGGGAGAGGGGCAGAGAGAGGGAGACACAGAATCAGAAGCAGACTCCAGGCTCTGAGCTGTCAGCACAGAGCCCTACTGGCACTCCAAGCAAGGAACCTCAAGATCATGACCTGAGCTGAAGTCAGACACTTAGCCCACTGAGCCACCCAGGTGCCCCGCCTTTGTTTGTTTTTAGTTTCTAATGACATTTTCCATATTTCCTTTTTAGCCATTTTTATTACTTCCTTTTTTTAAGTATACATATTTTATTTGTTTATTTATTTATTTATTTATTTATTTATTTATTTATTATTTGTTTATTTATTTATTTTTGCGAGAGAGAGATGGAGACTGAGCAGGGGAGAGGGGGGCGGGGACAGAGAATCCAAAGTAGGCTCCTTGCTGTTAATGCAGAGCCCATCACGAGTCTCAAACTCACCAGGTATGAAACCACGACCTGAGCCAAAAACAAGAGTCAGACAGTTAACTGACTGAGCCACCCAGGTGCCCCTATTACTTCCTTTTTAGAAGCATCCTCAAAATCAGGTTTCTATTAATGGTCCGTTTAAGTCCACTTATTTTTCTTCTTAAGTGATCCTCAAATTCCCTCTTGCCTTCATCTACAATTTTAGGCGTCTGCAATGAAAGCACTTCACTTCTATGTACTTTTGGTTATATAGCCAAATACCCACCAACATTGCAGTTTAAAATAACAAGCATTTGTTATTTCATAATTCCCGTAGGTTAGGAATCTGGACCTGCCTGGGCAGGGCTTGGGGCTTAGTGCTGGCTCAGAATGTCTCATGAGGCAGCATTCAAGTTGCTAACTGGTGCTGCAAGTATCTTAAGACTTCACTGGTGGAGAAATCGTGTCCAAGCTCATTTGCATGCCTGCTGATAGGCCTCTGGTTCTTGCTAGGCATTGGCCGGTGATACCAGTGTGTTGCCACATAAGCCTCTTCTTCAGCCAGCTCGCAATATGTCAGCAGTCCTCCCTGAGAATGACCGAAGGAGAGAAAAAGAGAAAGGGTGAACATGACAGAAGTCACAGTATCATTGTAACTTAATCTCAGAAATGGCATTCCATCACTTTCACCACACTCTGTGTTAGAAACGAGTTCCTAGGCACAGTCTGCTCTCTAAGGAAAGAGATGATGTAAGAAATGCTCCCCTGAGGTTGAGGGTCATTGGAAGCCATCTGCCAGGCTGCTTGTCACAAATACTTTCCGATATTTAGCAGACTGTACAATGTACCAGCAAATAAGTTAGATATGGAAGAAGGAAATAAAAAAGAATGTGATGTATGGACTAAGACAATATTCCACTAGAAATATCCTTAAGTACATGGCATAGGGCATGCAAATGAGGAAATTGCATTCTATTAGAGGTTATCAAGATAAATGGATGGTTGAAGTCTTTCCAGTTGAAAATATTCTCTGCTTTGAACTTTTCTGTTGATCTGTTTTGTTTTGTTTTGTTTTTGTTTTCAGTCTCTCTCTCTCTCTCTCTCTCTCTCTGCTTTGATTAAAAATAATCCTATTTTCGGGGCGCCTGGGTGGCGCAGTCGGTTAAGCGTCCGACTTCAGCCAGGTCACGATCTCGCGGTCCGTGAGTTCGAGCCCTGCGTCGGGCTCTGGGCTGATGGCTCGGAGCCTGGAGCCTGTTTCCGATTCTGTGTCTCCCTCTCTCTCTGCCCCTCCCCCGTTCATGCTCTGTCTCTCTCTGTCCCAAAAATAAATAAACGTTGAAAAAAAAAATTAAAAAAAAATAATCCTATTTTCCAAATTTACAATCTTTTAGTTTATTGATTCTTCTACATTTCTAATATGCTGTTATGCCTGTTTTTTTTTATTTTAAAGACTATATTTAATGATATATTTTCTGAGTATCCATACATCCCCTAAATTCCCTATCCACAATTTTAATTTATTTTACACATTGTATATAAGAATTCATTGGAAACTGAAGCATAGTTTTCTTTTATTTCCCAGAAAGCTTAGGTCCTTTCATCTCTGGGTATTAGTGTGTGTGGGGGTGGAGGAAGGTACTAATCATTTTCACTCCTTTTACAGTCAAGGTCAGCTGGTTCGGGATTTCAAATTTAATTAGATAGACTTCCCTTGTAATTACACCAACTCCCTATCCTTGAGTGGCAGCCTTTGTAATCCTTGTAGTAATTAATTTGGAAGAGTATTACCTGCACTTTTCCCCTCCTTACCAGGCCTGCCTTTGCTGTTGTTTTGTGTTTTGTTTTGTTTTGTTTTGTTTTGTTTTGTTTTGTTTTGTTTTGTTTTGTTTCTAGTGTGGTTGGAATAAAGGTTAGCAGACCAAGGAAACCACTCTTATGTTGGGGCTTTTTCCAGACTCTACTCAATCTCACAGTCTCATAATGAGATCTGAGACCTGCTTAATTCCTTTCGTCCCTGCAGATTTCTCAGTCCCTGGTTTACTTGCCACCCCATGAATGTGGTCCACAACTTCCAGGACCCTCTTCTGATGTACTTCTAGAAGTAACACTCTTTAGAATTTAATTATTTCTTTCTAGAATGTAATTCATTAAGGCTTCCTTGCTCTTGCTTTCCGCTTCCTTTGATAGCCCCATAGACAAGTAGGACTCTTATTTTGTCAAGTCATGCATGTTACAAGAGCACAGGTCTTAGAGCGGAAGTTCATTTGACTTATTCATAAGAGTAGAATATAAAACATAGTCATTTTATATGCTTCTAAAGGATTTAGTTTAAGGGCACCTAGGTGGCTCACTTGGTTGAGCCTCTGACTCTTGATTTCAGCTCAGGTCATGATCCCAGGGTCTCCCTGTGTTGTAGGATCAAGCCCCACATAGAACTCCATTCTCAACATGGATCCTGCTTAAGATATTCTCTCTCTCTCTCTCTCTCTCTCTCTCTCACCCTCGCCCTCTCCCTCTTCCCTGCTTGCACTCTTCCTTTCTCTAAAATAAAAATAAAAATAAAAATAAAAATAAAAATAAAAATAAAAATAAATAAATAAAGACATACATACAAAAGATTTAGTTGAATGTCTATAGGTAAACTTAACTAGAATTCAATCTAATTAGACTTTCACAAAATTTCAAATATTTTGTGATTATAATTTTATGTTAAACATTTTCATAATTCATTTGTCAGTCACCTTTTGATTGACTTTGAATGATTAAATGGTTGTTTTATGTACCATCAGAAAATAACTGATATTGTATTGAATCAGAGTGTATACAAAAATCATGACTTTCCATTCTCTTAGCCACCATTTTATTCATTAAAATCTTAATTTATAGAATTTTAGAATTGATAGAAGAGTTAATAGAATCTACTCCAATCACTTCATTCTTCAAATTTAAAACTAAGGCCTAAAAATTACAACTTCTCTACGTGCATCTATTCATTCATTTTTTTTCCTCAAAATGATTTTCTACTATATCCCATTATCAGAGAACCTGTTAACTGCTTTCTTCACAAATTTAGGGATTACCACTACCCAGTGGAATTTACTAAGTCTACCTTTTCATTTTTAGGTCTCTGGTGTGATACCTGAAGCTCATAGTTATAACTAGTTACTCTCTTGACCTGGTCTCTTCTAAGGAGATGTGCGGAGTATAAACACTGGGTCTTCCTCTAATGCTACCTCATTTTAAATGTGACTTCATGGTTTCACTCTTATGTGGATCCTGAGAAACTTAACAGGAACCCATGGGGGAGGGGAAGGAAAAAAAAAAAAAAAAAAAGGACGTTAGAGTGGGAGAGAGCCAAAGCATAAGAGACTGTTAAAAACTGAGAACAAACTGAGGGTTGATGGGGGGTGGGAGGGAGGGGCGGGTGGGTGATGGGTATTGAGGAGGGCACCTTTTGGGATGAGCACTGGGTGTTGTATGGAAACCAATTTGTCAATAAACTTCATATAAAAAAAAAATAAATGTGACTTCATTATATTTTACTTACTATGAGAGCAATCTGCATTTAATTGTTTTAAGTATGCATAATAAAATGATGTAACCAAATTCAGGAGAGCTGGTACTCTCCAAAAGTGCACTTTGGGAAGCACAATTCAGTAAAAAAAAAAAAAAAAGTGCTTATTTATTCACTCTTTATAATAGGCTAGGAAAGCCCTCCTTTCATTGCACTGACATTTTATAAATAAACATTTTTATTTTTTAAGATAAACAACTCCATGGATAAAAATAAATGTATTTTGATTTCATCTATCATTTGTTATAATGCTATTTATATTGATATTGATGAGATTTATTATTATAAATGAATAAATGTTTTCCTACTGATATATTTGTTACTTCAAGCGTATAGATAAATAATTGTTTTTTAAGTCTGACCTGCTTGTGTTTTTGGTTTTTAACCTAAAATTTTTAAATTTGGGGCGCCTTGGTGGTTTAGTAGATTAAGTGTCCAACTTCAGCTCAGGTTATGATCTCACGGTTCATGGGTTTGATTCCTGTGTAGGGCTCTGTGCTGACAGCTTGGAGCCTGGAGCCTGCTTCAGATTCTGTATGTGTCTCTCTCTCTCTGTCCCGCCTTTGCTCATTCTTTGTCTCTGTCTCTGTCTCTCCCTCTCTCTCAAAAATAAATAAACATTAAAAATTTTTAATTTAAAATTTTCTTTGTTAAGTTATAATTAGCAAATATATTTCTAAGATATTGAAAGTGTGCAATACAATGATGATTTGATATAGCTATAAACTGGGATTTCCCCATTGAGTTAGTTAATATCTCTATTACTACATATATGAAAACAGTTAATTTCTACTCTTAGCAAGTTTCAATTTGCTAATATAATACAGTGTTATCAGCTACAGTTATCATATTATATGTTAGATCCTCAATCTTTATTCATCTTATAACTGAAAATTTATACCCTTTTACCAACCTCTCCCTATATTCCCTACCCACTCTTATCCCTGGCAACCACTTTTTTATTCTCTTTTTCTATGAGTTTGATTATTTTTTTTTAATTCCACATAGAGATGATACTGTACCCTATTTTCATTCTTTGGCTTACTTCACTTACACATAAGGTCCTTGAGGTTTATCTATGTTGTCTCATGACAGGACTTCTCTCTTTAAAAGATGAATAATATTCCATTTTGTAAATGTGTGTATGTATGTGTGTGTATGTGTGTGTGTATATATACACACACACACGTACATATATGTATATATACAATACAATGTGTATATATACATATATGTACGTGTGTGTATGTGTATATGTACACATTTGTTCATTTGTTTTGTTTCTTAAATTCCACCTATGAGTGAAATCCTATGGTATTTGCCTTTCTCTGACAGACTTATTTCACTTAGTATTATAACCTCTAGGTTCACACACACACACATATATGTATGTATGTGTATATATATATATATATATATACATATATATATATATATCCTTACATTGTTGTATGTGTGTGTGTGTGTGTAGTTTGATATATATGTATAAAACTTTATTCATTCATCCATGATGGACAGTAAGATTATTTTCATATCTTGGTCATTGTGAATGATGCTGCTATGATCATGAGAATATAGATGTATCTTAGAGATAATGATGTCATTTCCATTGGGTATGTGCTCAGATATGGGATTGCTGGATCATATGGTCTATTTTTAATTCTTTGAGGAACCTCTATACCTCCATACTGTTTTCCGTAGTGGCTGCACCAGTTGACATTTTCATCAAGAGTTTACAAGTGTTCCTCTTTCTCCACATCGTCATTCACATTTATCATTTTTTGTCTTTTTGATAATAGCCATCCCAATACTTGTGAGATGATAACTCATCATGATTTTAATTTGCATTTTCCTGATGGCCAGTAATATTGACTAATTTTCATGTACCTGTTGGCCATTTGTGTGTCTTCTTTGGAAGTAGACTATTCATTTCCTCTGCCTAATTTTTTTTAACGAGTATAATTAACATTCAGTGTTATTAATTCAGATGTACAACATAATGATTCAACAATTCTCTACATTACTCAGTGTTCATCACAATAAGAGTAGTCCTAATTTCCTTTATTTCAACCATCCTCCTACCCTTCTTCCCTCTGGCAATGACCAGTGCTCTCTATTTAAGAGTCTGTTTTCTTGTTTGAATCTTTTTTTTTCTTTGTTCATTTGTTTTGTTTCTTAAATTCCACCTATCAGTGAAATCCTATGGTATTTGCCTTTCTCTGACAGACTTATTTCACTTACTATTATAACCTCTAGGTTCATCCATGTTGTTGCAGGTGGCAAGATTTCATTCTTTTTTTTGTGGCTGAGTAATATTCCATTGTGTGTGTATATATGTATATATATTACATCTTCTTTACCCAGTCATCTATGCATGGACACTTGTGTTGCTTCCATGTCTTGGCTATTGTAAATAATGATGCAATAAATAAATAAAATTATTAAGGGTGTATATATCTTTTCAAGTTAGTTTTTTTTTTTCATTTTCTATGAGTAAATCTCCAGTAGTAGAATTATGGGATCATATGGTAATTCTATTTTTTAATTTTTGAAGGAAACGCAATACTGTTTGCCAGCACAGCTGCACCAGTTTTCATTCCTATTAACATTGCATGAGGGTTCCTTTTTCTCTACATTCTTGCTGACACTTGTTATTACTTGTCTTTTATATTCTAGTCATTCTGACAGGTGTAAGTGTAATCTCATTACAGTTTTTATTTTCATTTCCCTGATTAGTGATATTGAACATCTTTCTGCACATCTTTTGGCCATTTATATGTCTTTTTTGGCAAAATGTCTATTCGTGTCCTCTGCCCATTTTTAAGTGGATTATTGTTATTTTTAGTGCTGAGTTATAATTATTTATAATATAACATATAATTTATATATTATATATGTTTATATTTAAATACTAATAGATTCATAATCTAATATTATACTACTAATATTATTAGTGTTATTGTTATTTTAGTATATGTGTACTTTATATATTTTGGATATTAACCTCTTATCAGATGCATAATTTACAACTATTTTCTGCTATTCTTTCTTTTTAAATTTTTTTTAACGTTTATTTATTTTTGAGACAGAGAGCATGAACAGGGGAGGGGCAGAGAGAGAGGGAGACACAGAATCTGAAACAGGCTCCAGGCTCTGAGCTGTCAGCACAGAGCCCGAAGCGGGGCTTGAACTCACCGACCATGAGATCATGACCTGAGCCGAAGTCGGACGCCCAACCGACTGAGCCACCCAGGCGCCCCTATTTTCTGCTATTCTATAGGTTGCCTTTTCATTTTGTTAATGGTGTCCTTTGTTGTACAGAAGATTTTTATTCCCACTTGTTTATTTTTGCTTTTGTTATTTTTATCTTTGGTGTCAAATCAAAAAGCATTGCAATGACCAAAGTCAAGGTGCTTATTCACTATGTTTCCCCCATGGAGGTTTACAGTTCCAGGTCTTATATTCAAGTGTTGAATACATTTTGAGTTGATTCCGGTATATAGTATAAGATAGTGGTCCACTCTCATCCTCTTGTGTATGGCTCTCAATTGTTCCCAACACCATTTATTGAAGGAACTATCATTTCCCCATTGTATATTCTTGGCTGTTTTGTCATAAGTTAATTGACCATGTACATGTGGGCTTATTTCTGGGCTATTTATTTTGTTCCATTTATTTATGAGTCTGTTTTTATGCCAGACCCTACTGTTGGGATTACCATGAGTTTGTAATATAGTTTAAAATCAGGAAATGTGATGCCTTCATCTTTGTTCTTTCTCAAGATTGCTTTGGTTGTTTGAGACCTTTTATGGTTCCATACAAATTTCAGGTTTGTTTGTTCTATTTCTGTGAAAAAAAAAATCACTGAAATTTTGGTAGGATTTTCCATTGGATCTATAGACTGCTTTGGGTAGTATAAGCAGTTTTAAGATATTAATTCTCCCAATGAGCTTGGAATTTATCCATATATTTGTGCCTTTTTCAATTTCTTTTATCAATGTCTTACAGTTTTCTGTATATAGGTCTTTTGCTTCCTTGGTGAAATTTACTCCCAAGTATTTTATTATTTTTGATACAGTTGTAAATGGGATAATTTTAAAATTCCTCTTTCTGATAGATTATCGTTGGTGTAGAGAAATGCAACTCACTTTTGGGGCGCCTGGGTGGCTCAGTCGGTTGAGCGTCTGACTTCGGCTCAGGTCACGATCTCACAGCTCGTGAGTTCGAGCCCTGCGTCAGGCTCTGTACTGACAGCTCAGAGCCTGGAGCCTGCTTCTGCTTCTGTGTCTCCCTCTCTCTCTGCCCCTAACCCACTTGCATTCTGTCTCTGTTTCTGTCAAAAATAAACATTAAAAAAACTTTTAAAAAGGGAGTTTAAAAAAAAGAAATGCAACTCACTTTTGTATATTTTGTATTCTGCATCCTTAATGAATTTATTTATTCTAACTTTTTTTTTGGTGGAGATTTGGGGTTTTCTCTATGTAACACGATGCTATATTAACCAGAGACAGTTTTACTTCTCCCTTTCCTCTTAAATGTCTCTTCTTTCTTTTACTTGCCTAATTGCTCTAGCTAGGACTTTCAATACTGTATTGAATAAAAGTGGCAAGAGTGGGCATCCTTATCCTTTTCCTGATCTTAGAGAAAAAGCTTTCAGCTTTTCACAGTTGATTTTGATGTTAGCTGTGAGTTTGTCATAGATAGCCTTTATTATGTTAAGGTACATTCCCTGTATACACAATTCTGGTTTTTGTTTGTTTGTTTGTTTGTTTTTTTGTTTGTTTTTAGGAAAAAATAGTGGGCTTCAACCTTGGTTACACATTAAAACATTAAAATCAGCTAGGGAGATTTTTTTTTTTAAGATGATGTCCATCCAGGACTCATCCTAAATTAAATGAATTTGAATTTGTTGAGAATGAGGACTGAACTTCAGAATTTTAAAAAAGCTCTAGATAGTTTTATGTATGGCCAAGGTTGAAAACACTGCTATAGAAAAATGATCATCTTTATGAATCTTATCAATGTTTTAAAACCTATTATAGGTATCAAAACATTATGTAACATGTATTACACAAATGCTATGGGCTATGTCAGCTTTCTTTGGTACTTTAGAAAAAAAATAATAAAGACCTTTTCCATACACAGTTTTATAGGACTATAATGATGTTGAATTTTGTCAAATGCTTTTTCTGAATTTGTTGAGATGATCCCATGATTTTGAAACTTTATTTTGTTAATGTGATGCATTACACTTATTGATTAGCAGATGCTAAGCCATTCTTGCATCCTTGGTATAAATGCCACTTGATCATAGTACATGATCCTTTTAGTGTACTGAATTCCATTTGCCAATGTTTTGTTGAGAATTTTTGCACTTATGTTCATCAGGAATATTGGCCTATATTTTTTTTTAGTGTATTTTTCTAGCTTTTGTATTAGGGTAATGCTTGCCTTGTAAAATAAGTTTGGAAATGTTGCCCACTTTTCAATTTTTGAAAGTATCTGAGAAAGGTTGGTATTCTTCTTTAAACGTTTGTTAGAATTCATCAGTGAAACCATCTGGACATTTTTGTGAGGTTTTGATTATTGACTCAATCTCTCATCAGGTAATCAGTATGTTAAGATTTCTGTATCTTTATTACTTAATCTTGGTAGGTTGAATGTTTTAGGAATTTATCTATTTCTGGTAGGTTGCCTAGTTTGTGAGCATATGATTGATCATAGTAATCTCTCATGATCCTTTGTATTTCTGTGGTATCAATTATAGTGTCTTCTCTTTTGTTTCTAATTTTTTTAAATTTGAGTTTCTTCTCTTTCTTGGTAAGTTTAGATGTCAGTTTGTCTATTTTTTTTTTCTTTTCAAAAAGCAAGCTCTTTTTTTCATTGAGTTTTTCAATTGTCTTTTAGTTTCTATTTGATTTATTTCTGTTGTATTTTTTGTTATTTCCTTCTTTCTGTTAACTTTGGGCATTTTTTTTCTGACTTACTGAGTTGTAAAGTTTGGTTATTTGAGATATTTATTTTTCTTAAGGAAGGAATTTATCAACATAAACTTCTCTCTTAGAACTGCTTTTGCTGAATCCTGTAAGTTTTGTTATATTTTGTTTCCATTTTCATTTGTCTCCATACAAATATTTTATATTTTTCTTTTGATTTCTTCATTGACCTGTTGTTCAGGACATGTTATTTAATCTGTATCTTTTTTTTGCTGTTTACTCAAAATAGGTTTAATTTAAAAAAACATTCAGCATTCAAGAACAACTCAAAACTCCAGATGAGTTTTAATCTTGCTCGTTGTCTTCCTTCTTCAGAGCACTCACAGCACAGACATGGGCATGGGACAGAAACCTGAGGCTGGGTGGAGTCCTAAGTTCTACTTGGCCAGAGCTTCAGGATCACGGAGGCCAGGGAGTAGTTAGCCATGGGTCAGATTAATTTATAAGTAGAACAAGGCAATGGAAAGCTGAGTGGTTTAAAGGACAGGAGGCAGTGGTGACTGACTGCAGTCACAGACCTCTAAGCCCCAGCCAGCTGGGGAGGCAGCTCTGGAAGAGTCCAGGACATGTGGAAAAGGCTCAGGACTCTTTTTGAAGCTGGCTGCCCCAAGTGGCTTCATCCTGCAGTGTTGTCCCTTCCTGAGACAAACCCTTTAATGAGCAAAACTTTCTGAAGGGAATCATTTTTATTTCCATCTGTATAACTAAAACAGATGCTTATTTTAGTTGGGATATGTATTCATAGCTGTAAACATATTCTATAACTTTCCTAACAAAGTGTAGCTAGTGGAAATAATGATAAATTTGTGATACGTATGTCTTAATTCAGAAAATGATTTATCTAGTTTAAAAGTCAGAATAAATTCCTGGGAAAAATTACCCCTCACATATCCCACCCAATGAAAAACCAGCCTTATAACATGGAGAGGAAAATTTGTACCTCAAAATCAGTACCACCATTAAGGAATTTAAAAAAATTCCTTGCAACTCTCTTTGAGGTGACAATATATACTTCAGTTTGAGAGTGATTAAGACACAGTTTGTATCATTGTTTAGGTTTACTTTAAGTGGGGGGGGAGAATTGATAGAATTTGCAATACTTTCTGTAGTAATTTTTTTCTCTAAAAACTAGATTCTGAAAAAAACTACAATCTCATGAATAAGTGTCATAATTGTATCAATTCATAATTAATTGCATAACAAAATAAACCCTTTTACTAAGTATTTTATTATAGTGTTCTTAAATTTCTTACTAAGTATTTTATTATAGTGTTCTTAAATTTCTTAAATTTCTTAGACAGCTCAAGGTAATGTCAAAACTACAAAAGTATTTGCCACTTTCAAATCATAGTTGTCACTGTTATTTTGCCTTTAATAAACAATGAATCAACTAAATACCTTTGTTGAGGGAAGCAAGCTGTTGTTTGGTGAATAATGTATTTTCTCAGTAGATGACATATAAAATTTTAATTTTAATATCTACAAGGTTTTCTCTCAATAATGGAACTATGTCAATTTATACTCCTGCTATATACATATGCTAACATTTAATATTTTCAAAATACAAGTTTTCCATATCTTTGGGGCAAATATTTATTCATCAAATCTTTGTGTCTGACCTTAGTTTAGGTTATGGGAATTTGATAATGAACAAAACCACCCAAATTCTTGCCTCTCGGAAATTTTGCTACCAGATTATTATTTTTATTTACATCATGTGTAGTGAAATTGCGCACATTTGCATGTGCCTACATGACAGTTTTTATAATTTGCATTTTACCTTTGGTTTTAATTACTAATGATCATTAAATTAGTTACTTGATGAACACTAACCATGTTGCTTTTATTAACATTCTTTTTTCTGTAGAGTTTAAGGTTTTTCAATTCTGAGAAGATATAAGGGGAGCTCAGTATTCATAGATAGCTTTCTGTTGGTAATAGTGTATAAAATGTGAGGAAATATCTATATTAATTTGTCAAGAAAAATAAAAATCAAACTGAAAATAATTAGATAATCTTTAAACACTGTAATCAGGGATATAATGTACAACATGATGACCAAAGCTAACCATGTCATATGATGTATAAGAAAGTTAAGAGAATGAATCCTAGGAGTTCTCATGACAAGAAACTCTTTTCTCCCTTTTTTCTGTTTTCTTTCTTTTCTTTCTTTTGTATCTATATGAAAAGATAGATATTAGCTGAACCTATTGTTACTCATTTTACAATATACATAAATCAAACCATCATGCTATACTCATTAAACTTATATTGTGATGTGTGTCAATTATTTCTCAATTAAACTGGAAAAATATATACAGTGTTAGAAATGTCAGCCTGACAAAAAAAAAATGTCACCTTAACCTCCCACATTCGCTCACAGTTTGAAATAATTTGGCACAAATAATTTGAAATTTGTGAAGAGATATAAAAAAGCAAAAATCTTTCGTTACATCTTTCTTAGAACATCGGAAGAGAAATAATTATCTAGTTGTTTTGATAAACATAGAGTGTAATTTAAAGATATGATTAATTTATGGCTTTCATTTTAATGACATTTTTCCTTTCTTCTTTTTTATCTTTGTTATCTCCTTCTAACCAAAGCACTGAAAGAAGACAAGCATGCCAATGTAATAAACAAAAATATTGTAAGGAATTTCAATTAAGAATAAAAATAGCAATAATATGATATTAACTATGGATAATGAACTCTACTAAATGTTGTGAGTGTGTGTGGACTGACTTAATTCTTATAATAATACTCTAAGGTAAATCATACTGCTCTATGCCAATTTTATAGGTAAGGAAAGGGAGCCCACATCATTAATCCAGGGATATACAACTAGTATTTAGCAGAGCAGTAGCGAAACCTAGGCGTTCAGGCTTCACAGTCCACTTCATTAATCCTGAGCTATGGGTCTGTACACACTGAGGTCCGAACAACTGGCCAGGTCCTTGGCACTGGATGCACGTTAACACACATAACCTGCATACTCAACTTCCTGAGGTTAGTTACTGTCATGTGCTTAGGGAACTAAATGTACAATAATTAAGTAACTTGTCAGAACTTATAAGAAGCAATATTAAAACTAAAATTCATACTTAGTGTTCTATGTATGGCTTGAAATCTCAAATTTTTAGATGCTCCGGTACGAGGGCCAGTTGATACCTGTCATTCCAACATAATTATTCACATTATCCCTTTTTAATCTCCTAGGTATTTCAATTTACATGATAAATGATATGGTTATTCTATTAATACCTCATGATACTGGCTCTTAGTTTGGAGCTCCTAAACTGCCCATCTTGAATCACAATTCAGAACTGTTTCCAGGAGATTGCATTACGCCAGCCTTTATAGCAGAAGCTATCTTACTGATCCCATGAAAGCTTCCTTGATAATTGACTGCTTTTATGATGTATAAGGCTAGATCTCCTCTGGCCTTATGTTTGTCTGATTATCTGTTGAAGGGAAAATACTCTCCTGTTTCTGTCATCAGAAATAATTCTTTTACAGACATACAGTCACCATGAGAAAATGCATTTATCATCTATGAGTTGCTGGGTTAGAAATGGCCCTTCAGTCCTATCTGGGTTAGGAGCAGACACCCCATCTTCCCATTTTGATCATTGCCAGGTTATTACTATCAATCAATTGGTGAATACTTAGCTCTTTCCGTCAAACAGCCCAGACTGTATACTTCATCAAAAGGTATCATATGAATCAATATGATAGTCTATAACAAAGATTATCTCAGTCTCTGTATTTCCATTGCAAAACAAAACAAAACAAAACCTTTCAAATCAGGTTAATAGGAAAGCCAAGGACCCAAACAAGTATCACTAATTGGAAAGTCACACAAAGAAAGACAAAAAATAACAGCATTATCTTCTTTCAAGTTAAATGGAAATGCTATGGAAACTCCCCCCCCCCCCCCTGCCGAGAAGCACAAGGCACTTCTGTCATTAGACAGAACTAGGTCAGTTCCAAACTCCAACTTTGCTGCTTACTACCTGGGAAAACTACGCTAAATTATATCTATATCTATATCTATATATCTATATCTATATCTATATATCTATATATATATATAGATATATCTACTATAACTCTGTTTTCTTACATGCAAGAGATAAATAAAAATAGTACCTACCTCATAGATTTGTTGAGTATTAGATAATGCAGGCCTAACTACTGCCATATAGTAGCTGCTTAATACATTGCTTTCATTGCTGCATCTATCTTATCAAATTTTCAAAATGGAAATCTCAAACCATTATGACTTTTAAGTTAACTAAGCATGAATATAATAAGTCCATAAACATTTTAAATGAGTGGATCAGCCCATTAAAAAATGTTAACATAAAATTTATCCGTTGGTTTAGAAAAGACAAATTTTCATGTAGTTAATTTTTGGAATTATTTTTTGGTACCGTTTCTTTTATTTATTTATTTATTTATTTATTTATTTATTTATTTATTTTTATATGAAGTTTATTGACAAATTGGTTTCCATACAACACCCAGTGCTCATCCCAAAAGGTGCCCTCCTCAATACCCATCACCCACCCGCCCCTCCCTCCCACCCCCCATCAACCCTCAGTTTGTTCTCAGTTTTTAACAGTCTCTTATGCTTTGGCTCTCTCCCACTCTAACGTCCTTTTTTTTTTTTTTTTTTTTCCTTCCCCTCCCCCATGGGTTCCTGTTAAGTTTCTCAGGATCCACATAAGAGTGAAACCATATGGTATCTGTCTTTCTCTGTTTCAAAACTTGGTTTTGTAGTATGACAGAAATATTTTTCTTCAAAAAGAATCTTAATATTTAGTCATTTTTCTTGGTTCTTAGGTAGTATCAAAAAGGACCTGTGAAAATAAAGAATATTAAAGAAAAACGAACTCCTATTAACAAGTGTGGCTTTGACAATGTGACTCTCCATTCTGGAGATCCTGCTTTAGTGACACAATTTGACCAGTCCATGACTTTCGCTTTTATTTAAGAAAAATGAAATGGATGATCCAGGGATACTATCACTCTGTGAAGATAATCATTAAACAGTCCATGGGAGAGTAACCTCATAAGGTCAGTGGTATGCTCATCTCAGCCTTCTTCACATCATTGCACAGAATTGGGAGGTAATTGACCAAGTTACTGCTGTCCTTTTACACTGAAGATTTGTTGATTGTTAGTTGATAGGGAAAATGACATTATTGTAATACCTTGTCCCTCACATTATCACCCTGTGCATGCAAAGAGATGGTTTTATATTAGATCAGGTCTTGGACCTTGAATGAAGATGAAGAGAAATTTTACAGATCCAATGAAATTCTTTGGCTTTTAGAGGATGAATTATAGTTTTTTACTAGAAAGGAGTATTAAGCTAATAGCTTTCAGGCGAGTAATGTATTTCAAAGGGCAAAAGAGCTACGGAGGTCTCCTGTGTCTCTTTTTCTTTACTTTTATTAAATATTTTATCATTCTAGAAAACACCTTAGAGCTTGTCACTTCTGACGTGTGTCCTAAAATGCAATAACACCAATGTGCTGCAAAGACAATTTCCATTCTTATATGTTTACATTAAAGCTCCAGCCTCTAAACAATGATCCTCACAGCAGATGTACCTGTTTTTCATATCACTTACTAGTAATTAAGTAAAAGTCTTTGTATTGAAGCTGTTTCATAGGTAACACCACATTAAAATAGCTTCTAGGTGTTAAAGGAAAAAAAAAAAACCCGGCACCTGATAAGAAAAAGTAGTTGATTTATTCTGATATTGCTGTAATAGGAGAGGGCGAATGAACTAAGCTCCACTGGGGGGAAATTATAATAAGACTGGTGTGATGGTGGAGATTTAAGCACTGGGGTAAACCAATGAAAAGGTACTGAAGGATATTCAGTAGAGAATCGGTGAATAGCTGACCAATGGGTGTATTATTCCTGAACTGGTAGATGTTGTTCTCGGCTGTGTTATTCCTGAGTTGGTAGATGTTGTTCTCTGCGATTTGGCCATCTGTGTTTGCTAAATTACTCCCATTGAAATAAGATTCTTACATCTCACAAAGCCTGGGAGATAGAGGTGCTATCTCTGTCTGAGTTTCCGTTTCAAAGAGAGAGTTCCAAGGTCCTTAGGAAAGACATTTTCTGTGTGGCAAAACTGGCAAAAGGCTGAGAGATTTACATATATTTCACAGAAGCAGAGAAAGAATTTACAGTTACAAGTGTCCTAAAGTAAACACTCTAAGAAAAGAGAGGTCGGGGAACTATTGTCCCTGTCTAAAGGGAAAGGACCCTATCTAAGGTTTTGTCAAGCGTAGAGATGCTTTAAGGCTGTCTTGGTCATCAGTTACTATTAATCTATAAGGAAACATTATAGACTATTCAATACAAATGAAATAAATATACTTATATGATAATCACTCTGCTAGAGAATATTAATAAATATTAACATCCACCATTTATTTAAGGGTTTCTATTATAGGGCAGGGACATTAAAATTTATAGTCCTTAAAAAATATCTTTTGAAAGAGATATTATTATCTCACAGGAGAGAGGGCAATTGAGTCTGAGGAAAACTAATTGCCTAGGGTAGTCATTTGGATATGTGACTAGACTGAAAGTAATCCCAGATCTCCCCAGAAAGTATAAACTTTGGAATCAACCCTGGATTGAGTCATCTCTTTGTTGATAACATTTCTCTTACTTCATTTAGCTTACTTCTCTTTCTTGTCTGTAGATGTAGGCCAATACTAGCGTCTGCCTCATAGGGTGACTATGACCATTACATGAGACATAGCAAGGGAAATTTTTCAGTAATAAGACTAGCACGTAGTAAGTCTCCTATAAAAGTTAATTATCACTGTACAGTCTGTGTTCTCCCTTTGCCACACTCTACTAAAGGATAGTATTTTGAGGATTTCAGAATGAATTATATGTGAATCATTGTTGAAGGTTTCAATTACTTACCTTTTCTTGCACTAAATCTTTTTTTTTTAATCTTTATTTATTTTTGGGAGAGAGACAGAGTGTGATCAAGGAGGAGCAGAGAGAGAGAGGGAGATATGAATCCGAAGCAGGCTCCAGGCTCTGAGCTGTCAGCACAGAGCCTGATGTGGGGCTCAAACTCACGAACTGTGAGATCACGACCTGAGCCGAAGTCAGACGCTTAACTGACTGAGCCACCCAGGTGCCCCTTGCACTAAATCTTTATAGAAGTATGCATTTCTTTGATTATCATGTTTCGGTTATGAGGTCTGTTATTTTTTATCGAGGAAAACAAACTTTTATTGTCAATACAAAACTAAGTAAAATACAGTCCTATGGAAACAGTACTCCATTTATTACCTTCTTATATAGTAGTAGTGTGTTAGGATGGTTCAGCACACAAACCAGAGAACCAGATACTTGGATTCAAATCCTGGCTCCAAGACTAGTGGAGACTAAAGGCAAGTTAATCTAAATCTCTACAACTCTTAGTCATCTTAATTGTCTATAAAGCAGGAAGGAAGGTATAGTTTTCATTGTTCTTGTGGGGATGGAATAAGGTAATGAAATGCACTTAGAACAGTCACAGGCACAGAGTATCCTATGCCTTTTCATAACTGAGAGCTATCATTGTCATTACCTAATTAGCACTGCACATTTTTCCTGAATCCTAGTGGCACAATTATATTCCTAGAATTCCATTCTAGAAACACATAGTAGAAAAATATAAGGAAAATTATTTCACATTATAAGAATACGTTTAATTGTTACCTAAATGAAAAATATCAACAACAGCTACTACCCAGCTGGTAAAGTTCAAATCTTTTCCCATTCTGTCCTCTAAACTCAGACTAACTAGTTAAAAAAAATTTTTTAGTGTTTATTCATTTTTGAGAGGGAGACAGAATGCAAGTGGGGGAGAGGCAGGAAGGGTGCAGAGAAAGAGATGGGGACACAGAATCCAAAACAGGCTCCAGGCTCTGAGCTATCAGCACAGAGACCCACATGGGGCCTGAACTCATGAACCGTGAGATCATGACCTGAGCTGAAGTTGGACGCTTAACCAACTGAGCCACCCCGGAGCCCCTAGAAATAACTAGTTTAAAGACATGGGTAAAAAGTGTTTGGGTCAAAGGAAATAAGAAATCATTAAGTAAGAACATGAAATTTAAATTTAAATGCTGACTTGCTCTTTGAAAACTCTAGAGGGAAATAAAAAGTGATAATTTTAATGGTTTAATATAGATATAGAGATAGAGATAGAGATAGATATATCTCCATATATATGTTTATATATGTTTGTATATGTATATGTATGTATATGCATATACATATATGTATATATGGATGCCTGGGTGGTTCAGTCAGTTAGGTGTCCAACTCTTGATTTCAGCTCAGGTCATGATTTCATGTTTCCTGGATCCAGCCCTGCATTGGACTCTGTGTTGACAGTGTGGAGCCTACTTAGGATTCGCTCGCTCTCTCTCTCTCTCTCTGCCTCCACCCTGCTTGTACACACTCTCTCTCTCTTTCAAAATAAATAAATAAATAATCATGTAAATATATGTACATTATACTCATAAATATGTACATATGCACACATACACATATATAAGCACATACAGTTTATTATGCATGTTCTAACTACATGTACAGATGTGTTAGGTATATTAAATCTTATTTATCTACTCTTGAAAATTTGGGACAGACTTTTAATAGGAAAATATTATTAGATGTATTTCAGTCATTCTTAATTTAAATAAATGATAGACATTAACACTTATTAATATCCTTGAGAACCAACCCTTATCTATAATAACCTATCAGGGGTCCAGTGTAGTAAGTCTTGTGTTTAAGGCTTGTCAAAAGTCAGACTGCTGTCTTCGATAACAATCCAGGAAGTTAAACACCTGTAAGATCAGCTCAAAATGACCAGGCCTTAATCAATAACTGACCCTTAATTTTTGTTTGAGTTTCCAACCTAAGACCAAACAGAGAAAGCTAGCCACTCATATAGAATGTTCTACTTCTAGTTAGCCCACCTATAGCTTCTCTATCTCAGTGGCTTCCAAGCTTTAGGGCACACCCTGAAAATTTCTCTTCTTTTTGCTGTAAATCTTTCCCATTCCATTACGTGCTTTTGAGGCTGTACCAAACACAAGTGATGGTGGCTAACCCCCTTACTATAGCAAGCTTTGAATAAATAGACTTTCTTATTCTTATTTGGTGGTCCTTTGTTTATTTCCACAGATAGTGACAGTCCTACTAAGACTCACCCAGTGTGCAATACCCATGGCCATAGACCCCAGCCCTTGACCAAGTACAGTACCCACAGAGATCCCTTCTCCTTTTAACTGTGAAGATGTGGTAAGTCAGAATGGGAGTCTGAACTCCTCTCTCTTTATATTGAGTTGCTGGGCTATTAACTCTGGGTCTGATGCTTAGATTTTCTTTGGCCTCCTTAATGGAATCAGTCATTCTTTAAAAAAAAAGTAATAATGATAATGTTTATTTATTTTTGAGAGAGAGAGAGAGAGAAAGAGAGGGAGAGAGAGAGAGAGAGAGAGCAAGTGTGGGGGAGGTAAAGAGAGTGAGGGAGACACAGAATCTGAAGCAAGCTCCAGGCTCAGAACTGTCATCACAGAGCCCAGCTTGACACAGGGCTCAAACCCACAAACTGTGAGATCATGACTTCAGCCAAAGTGAGATGCTTAACCAACTGAGCCACCCAGGCACCTGGAATCAGCCATTCTTTCTGATCCCTTTTTGTGAATTCATTTGTGAAATAAGTCAGTTTTATAGTCCAAATTGCCTATAAATGTGTCTTTTCTTTGTCTTCTCCTTTGAACCATTTAAAAAAAAATCTTCCTGATTTCCTTAATAATTAATGAGTAAAATGAAATTGTTGACATATGTTATGTGTATCTGAATCATAAATTTACTGTTTAAAATTATTTTGTAATTGCATATAAACAGCATGAATTAAAATTTATATAAAATATATATTATCTTTAATTGTGGATATCTTTATATTTAAACACATACATGGTGAAGTTTCATTAAGCATTGAGTCCCTTTGAAGAAATTAAGTATCAGGGTGTTCTATTTGATAAAACAACAAAAATCAAAAATTAAATATGTCCATCAAAATTGTGTTAGTTTACATTTGAAAAGATTTCTTTCAGTGATTCATGAATTGCACATGAAGGGCGCCTGGGTGGCTTAGTCGTAAAATGTCCAACTTCGGCTCTGGTCATGGTCTCATGGTTCATGAGCTCGATCCCTGCATCAGGCTCTGTGCTGGAGCCTACTTCAGATTCTGTTTCTCTCTCTCTTTCTGCCCCACCCCTGCTAATGCTCTCTCTGTCTCTCTCTCAAAAAAATAAACATTAAAAAAAAATTCTTTTAAAGAAGTGCACATGAGAGTCGCAAGGTAAGTGTCTCATATGTTTAGTATACTGGGTGGTTTATTTTGATTTGAAAATATTGCAAGGGATAATGTTAATTTTCAAATGGATTATCCTGCATCATTTCTTCTTATTTGATCCAGTTAAGTTTCTGGTTTAATATGTGATTGTTTTGTGATCAGTGTGAACATGGTGGCTGCTTTTAGGTTTCAATTCCTATAGATGCAGGTGGATATGACTCAGTCATACAGTATCATATTCTCAGCAAACACTAAAGAAAAGTAGAAACGCCCAATACAAATGCAACCTGACAACATAAAGAACGTAAATGTTTGTTGTTGCCTTGTACTCTTTGCTGAGGCTAAGCGGGTTTTATGTGACTCTCTTTGGAAAAGTATGGAAATCAGGAGTAATTCTGTACAATCTTAAAGTGTTGAAGGCATAAAGCTAAAAGGTACATTAAGTGTTTTCTCAACCAGATATTTAAAATGTATATTTTTTTACATTGAATATCATTTTTGTTACCATTTTGTTTCCCAAAGAAAAGGAAAATTGCTTGTTTTCTTGAAAAAAAAGGAAAAACCCAAAAGTGATGTTAATTTGTCCATTCTAATAGGAACCAGGGCTATAGATTGGGATAAACAGGATAAATGAAGAAGAGTATTTTCTCAGAAATTATTGTAGGAAGAATGTATAGATGGGTTTGTTAATAGGGTCTGCCAGAATAAAGGACAAGAGCTGTGGCACAGAAAGTCGAGGACTTGCTGTCTTGTTGGAGGACATTGAAAAAAAGGCAGAAAAAAATGACAATAAAAGGCTGTCTCTGGCCCTTAGGTATCCTTTACAAATTCTAATTTGTTGTTGTTCACTGAACTGTTTCATTCTTTAAATAGCCCACACATCCTATTTACTCTGTAACCAAAATGACAACCAAAGGCCTTTGTACATGTGCACAGTTAGGGAATACAGTACATTTCCCACAGTGTTTGGGTAGATTTTTTTCTTAAAGACATTGAAATGTATGGGTAAAATAGCTTAAACTTGCTGTCCCTGCTGTATTTGGATACCATGCAACTGTAATTTTTAATTCCATAATCTGCTGGTTATGGGTTTGGCTTCATGGTAATGAGATACTGTCTTAGGTATTTTTCCTTGTTTCACATCCCTTTGATGTGAATTCACTGGTGGTAAGATGTATGTTCTCAAACGTGATTTGAAGGAATTATTAAGAACAGCAATATTTTTAATGTAAAAATGTAATACAAAGAATTTATCACAATTTTTTGCCTAATGTTACAATTAGCCATGTTCCTGCGTAATTTTCGTAAATCCGATTTTGCTATCTATACTATATAGTTAACAGATGATCTAGAATGTGAAAACTATTTCAACCATAGGAACTCTCGTTTTGTTGTTTTAGCTTTTATCATTGATGCTGTGTTGAACATATATGTGTATATTTTTTGCTTATAATTTTCAGTCAACTGAAATTATTGAGCACTTATTGTATTTCTACTGTACCTAAAACACTGTGTTAGCCATTGGAAATAGATGATTAATAATTACTCCTATTCCCAACAAGTTCACTTTCTATAGGGAGAGCCCATTAAGACACATGCACACAGAAAAAAGTGTCTCTTTTTGGTTCCACAATGTACAAAAATGCCATGATTAGAAATCTTAAAACTGTAATGAGAAAAAGAGATTAAAATAAATTTATGAAAATAATTTGATATAATTTTGTGTATTATAAAATATTAAATTTGGTGGGTTTTTTTAATTTAATTTCTCTATGCTATTGTTCAAACCCATACCTAAAGGAATCTTGGCCTGCCAGAGAAGTGATAACCCACATTTCCCATTCAATTGTATAGCTATACAATTTCATCTTAGTTCTGCCCATGACAATTACAAAATAATAATGTTTATTTTTGAGAGTGCGCACATGCAAGTGGGGGATGGGCAGAGAGACAGGGAAACAATATGCAAAGCAGACTCCAGTGCTGTCAGCACAAAACCCAACATGGAGCTCAAAATCAGGAACCCTGAAATTATGACCTGAGCTGAACTTGGATGCTCAACCAACTGAGCCACTGAGGCACACTTGCCCATGACAATTTTATGCAAACGTTTACCATTTAGAATAGGGCATATCACTTTTAACTTCATTCCTTTAATGTTTTACAAGTTTTAGCTCAATTCCTTTTTGACTGTTACAAATAACTCTGAGGGGGTTGGCTTTGTCTCATCTGCCTTTTATCTCTACCTCTCCTGATCTGTCATTGCAGCATTCTGTCCTTTGATGTTCCCAAGTTCTAGTTCTCTTTGTCTAATTATTCCCAACTTGAATTACTGGAGACAGAACTATATGTGTGATCTCAAGGTCCTTTGACAATGAAATCTTAAAAGTCAAGTTCCAGACAATCAACCGAAGAGTTGAAACATTTCATACTGAGAAATTGCCATGGTGAGACACAAAAAAGCCGAAAAAACTTGATACAATCAGAGGACTGCAGGGAGAGAAGCTTTTTTCATTCATAGATTTAACATTAGTGTGATTATCTGAACAAAAAGAGACCTAAACATTTTAGATAATTTTCAATTATTAGTTTTTCTTATGCTATGGAATGAATCTATTCAATCTATTAAAAATTATATTGAAAGAATCCAACCAATGAGCTTCGAGCCTAATTCAATATAATTGATCTAATTTGACACTTTTTTTCTCTTAATAGTCGAAACTAATCTGTATGACACATTTCTGCTTCCAGCAAAGATACTGTACTTCAGGCAATGAATGACAGTGATTCTTGTGAGATGAAAACAAATGATGTGAGCTTTATGACTGCCTAGCTTATATCTGTCAAAGCAAACGTTGCACCATACAAAGTTTAACAGGCAAACAAGACTTTATTCAGGGTTATTTCAATAGAGAAGAGACGCTGGAACTCAACTATGCTTTCAAAAAAAATTCTTGGGTATTTTCAGCACTGGAATAAGCTGCTGGAAAGGTACTGGAGGAGATCATCATGTTGATCAGTGGTTTGTCATTTGTGAGTTAATGGGAGTTATTGGAAATTAATAGGCAATATTCCTGAGTTTGCACATATTTTTCTTTGTGAAGAGGCCTCATTTCTCACCCTCCCACAGAGACTGAGAGACTGGGGAACAATCTACTTTGACGTTTACAATACAAAGATGATTTCCAGGTCCTTGAGGAAGACATTTCCTGGGTCCTAAAAGTGAGGCTTCTAAGGAGATTTATACTTATTTTAAAGAGGCAGATATTTTCTAAAGTAAATGCTCTGAGAAAAGGAAGGTCAGGGCTATAGGCAGCAAGGAACCTGTCTATTTAGTCCAGCTGAGACGTCTTGAAGATCTTGGTCACTACCTTGAGAATTTCCTTGTCAAGAAGCAGGAACAGAGGGAGTTAGCAGTATATAACTTTGATATCTATGCACCTGGAATGCATATTGGTTGAGAAATTTCTCACAACTTTATCTTTGGAAGCACATTTAACTGTAAGGGACCACCTTTCCCCATTGTCTCTTTTGTGACTCCCTTGTTTAACTGCCTTTATAAAACGTAGGACTCCTTTTACTCTGAGATATTTTTCTGCAGAAATGAACTTCCTTCCCATTGAAATAGCCTGCATAAAATAGTCTTCTTAATTGTCCAATGCATTTTTCCCCAGTTTCCATGCCATGAGTCATGATCAGACTTCTTTTTCAAGTCCTCATTTACTCTACCTGGATAAAAATG
The DNA here is from genome assembly GCF_022079265.1 of Lynx rufus. Lineage (NCBI taxonomy): Eukaryota > Metazoa > Chordata > Mammalia > Carnivora > Felidae > Lynx > Lynx rufus. Next base: position 62,743,141 of record NW_025814827.1, read on the forward strand.
TCTTTTTCTCTTTTCTGGCTACTGATATGGGGACCCAAGAGAAAGATCTTGGGCTTCTAAGTCTTGCTCACCTGTAGCAGGGAAAAAAATTTGGTTTTGATTATTTTTGACTACTGACTTGGAATGTGGTGCTGGTTTCTTCTTTTATTTTTGGTTTGTTTATGGCCAACAGGTTATCCCTCATTAGCCATTTGGTTTTATGGTCTAACAATTTGCTGCTCTCCATAAACAGATGAATGGTTTGTGGAACTCTTAGCTTTATTGGGCAAGGGAGGACAGATAATCTGGTTATTGTTTACTGTTTGTTTTGAGCACAAATTAATTAAGAATGTGTCCCTACTGGGAAGAGAACAGATCTTTGATCTGTGAGTTTTGTATATCTATGATTACTCTTGACCCAGAGAGGGGATTTTAGAATGAACTCATAAGCCCTGATATGTGACTATATGTACATTTGTGTCTATAATTCAGAGGTCTTTACCACTCATTAAGTATATTATTTCCTACCTCTAGATGGTATTATCAAATTAGATTATAAAATCTCATAAAGGAGCTATATTCTGATTAGCTTAGAGATAAATAGAATTTACATAAATACAATATTCCCAATTCCTTTTTTTTTAATTAGGAAAGTGAACTTCTAAGACTTGCAGTGCTCTAGATTTAAAAAATGTTCCTTTAAGAAACTAACTTAATTATTAATTAAAAAAAAATAAAAGCTTTGATATAATTTTGGAACAAGAAAAAAAAAAGAAACTAACTTAAAACTACTCAGTTTTAAGTATAACATACATATGAATTTTTATTTTACTTAGGTATTTCTCCCTAAACTTATACAGGTTTATTGGTTCAATAAGCTAGCATTACCTCTACTTAATATTTGTGAATGTGAGAAATGTAAACATTTTATACCAAACTGAATCATTGTTCTAATAAACTATTATAATAATGAGTATGTTTTCTAGTGTGCCGGCTGGAAGAACATTTCAAAGAACTTAGGTAACCTCCAAACTTGGACTGATAGTAATCTGAGTTAATGGCTATTTATTAGTTGTCTAGATCATTTCTAAATAAGTAAATGCTACAATTTAATTTACTTTTATATACTTTAAGTCTAATTTGATTTTATATACTTTCGTCTTTTAATTTTGTATGCCACAGACAGACTATACCTTTAGGTATGTAATGAACCTTCATTTCTGCCTCTTTGAGAACTGTCTGAATGATATCTCTGGCTGTAGAAAGCTGTGCTATGTGTTTTCAGGAGCTCTGCAAATTTGCTACAAAAAGCTCCTATAATGTAGTGCAGCCCTTCCCAGTTTTCTCTATGAAATAGAAGTTAGTTTGGCTAAAAGTTGTTAAGTAATATGGAGTTTAGACTATACCTAACAGCACTGATTTCAGAGAAATATAACTAAGTTTTTCTTTTATTCACAGGAGAATGTTTTGTTCTGGGAGGAGTGAGTTGTTTTGTTTTGTTTTGTTTTGTTTGTGTCTCCCTAGCTCTTTGTTCTCTTCATGTTTTTTGAGAACCTCAGGGAGCTTTCTTTGTACATTACCAATATTGATATTTAGTTTATTAGAAAATAAAATTTAAATATTTAAAAAAATTTTTTTTCAACTTTTTTTTTTTTTATTTTTTTATTTATTTTGGGACAGAGAGAGACAGAGCATGAACGGGGGAGGGGCAGAGAGAGAGGGAGACACAGAATCGGAAACAGGCTCCAGGCTCCGAGCCATCAGCCCAGAGCCTGACGCGGGGCTCGAACTCACGGACCGCGAGATCGTGACCTGGCTGAAGTCGGACGCCTAACCGACTGCGCCACCCAGGCGCCCCAAAAAAATTTAAATATTTTAGAATGCTTATTTATTGGCTAATTTGAAAATAATAATGATAAATACTTTGCATGCTAATACTATCTTAGTAATGTTATTAAATTGGTTCTGATCTCGTGTACTCCTGGATCATCCTAAATAAAGTTTTGGTCTGTTGCAGAACATAAAAGAACATAATAAAAGCAAAATTTGAAAAGTAATTATATCTGCCTTGATTGACCATACCTGAGATTGAAAAGCTATGAAATATGTTAAAATCTTAGTAAAATTAGCTTAATTTTCATGGGCTGTTTCCTTCATTTACTGTTTACTTTCTTCTATATTATAGGTTATACTGATGAATTTCATTAGAGGTATTGTCAAGTTAGATGAGATCTTAACCTGCCATAGATGGAATTTGTTCAAATGGTTAAAATGTAGTAATATAAATCAGACGTTGTATGCTATATGTCAATTTTAGAGAATTGTCAATTTCTTCTCCATGATGATTTTAATCATCAGTCTTGGTGCTGCTCTTACCTGATGTAAGTCAAGAAAAAAAGAGTATCAATCATCATATTAGTTGTTTTCTAAAATTTTAACTTGGTTGCAACTTTACTTCCTTGGCTTAAATTTAACATCTTAGAGGCCAATAGTTTTCAAACGTGGATTCACATCACCTACCTATGGTGCTTTACTGATATACAAATGTTTAGGATCTCCAGACTTACTGAATCTGGCATTTAACTTGATATTTTCTTGATATATTTTAACTCTATGCTTAGTATAGCCATATTATATTATGACTGTGATTATTATTTATTATAGCTGAAGATTGTTTTCTTTGTAATGGTTACCTTTATCAAGTTTTTGAATATCCGCTTTTGAAATTGAATCAATCATTATGTTTACAGGTGATCTTTCTAAAATTTTTTGGATTAACTTCATTATTGGTTGCCACATAATTAACCAAATTTCTTTGTTAATTGCACTATTCTTTTTATGAACTTTCATCAGATCTTTCTCTTTTGAAATTTATCATCAATAAGTTAACCACAGTCATTTAAATCTTTTGTCACCAACAGAAAGATTTTGTTTTAATATGATGCGTCCCCAAAAGCACTCAGGTTGTACTAATTCATATTCAACCTAGGACTGTCTCAGTGCCTTGTAAAAAGGAATTTGCCCAATATTTTTTGTATAAAAGCTTCTGGTGGCATCACTTAAACAACTTTGAGGCTATAACAGGGTGATGAGTCAGAATTTCCAGAATTCTAGTCAAGAATCAGATGGGATTATAAGACCATGAACCCAAAATGAAGGAGAAAAACAATTACGTAGGACCAAAATAACTAACAAGGGGTAATTAAGATTTTTGTCTGAAATATGATTTATACTTTAATGTCTTATTTTCTGAATAGATAAGGAATAACTTTCTTGTTCAAGATACCTATAACTTCAAATTGAGCAGACTCTGCTTTTGTAAGCTGAAGTTAAACATTTTAAATGATATATTATTCTTCCTTCCTAACCTTTCCAAAGGTTGGAAACTCTCAGTAAACATCCCTACCTTAATGACAATATTATTACTTGCATAGATTAAGTAAGAATCTATCTTTTTTTACTAAGACATAATTGGATAGTTTTGTTAATATGACAAAGTGGAGATAAAATTAATCATTAAAAAAACTCAATAAAAAGGTCAATTTTTAAAGACAAAATAAATTATAGATTTCACAAATAAAGATTTTAAAAAAACACATTGGTAGATTTAAATCCAAATATATCAGTGATCACAACATTGTAAAATTCTTGATATCTCAAGTAAACAACAGAGATTTTCAGTTAGATGAAAAAGTAAGGCCCAAATATATGATGACAACTAGAAAACAAGCATTAAATATAACAACACAAATAGATTGAAAAGAATGGAATGAGGATATCTACATGCAAATGTATAAATTTTGAACCCTACTTCAAACCATACACAAAATTTAACGAATTGGATCATAAATTAAAAGGTAAGAAATAAAGTTATAAACCACTTAGAAGAAAACACAGAAGAAAATCTTCATGTCCTTAGATTAGGCAGTTAGTTATTTGATATTTCCATAAAAGCACAAACAATAAAACACTGGACTAGAAGTTTTAGTCACTGTAGTTAGACAAGAAAAAGCAGGGCATATATATTGAAAAGGAAGATGAAAACATGTCTTTGTATGTAGATGGCATGATAGCCTATGTAGAAAATAAAATCTAAAATGTCAATAGTAAAATTAATAAGAAAAGAAGTTGAAGGATTTGAGATCAGTATCAGAATGTAATTGTATTTTTATCAACTAGCAAGGAAAAATTACAAATTGAAATCATTAAAACAATATAATTTTATTTACTTTAAAAAATTTTTAATGTTTGTTTGTTCATTTATTTATTTATTTATTTATTTATTTATTTATTTAATTTTTGAGAGACAGAGGCAGAGCATGAGCAGGGGAGGAGCAGATGGAGAGAAGGAGACACAGAATCTGAAAGAGGCTCCAGGCTCTGAGCTCTCAGCACAGAGCCTGACAGTTGGCTCGAACTCCTTCGAGATAATGACCTGAGCTGGAGTCTCACGCTTAACCCACTGAGCCACCCAGGTGCCCAAAAACAATATAATTTTAAAAGACAAAAATATGAAATGCTTAGGTATAAATTTTTTTTTAAATTAATATATTGCTGAGAGATACTAAAGCATACCTACACAAATGTAGAGAGATGTTCATGAGTTAAAGGCCTCAGTAATGTTAAGGGGGCAGTTTTATAATTAAAAGACAATAAGGAGATTGTCTTTCAATAAGGAGAGGCAAGAAAATTTTTAATTTTTGTTTCATTTATAACTACATACAATTACTTATAATTACCAATACTTTCATTTTAATACTTCTATATTATTTATATTATTAAAGGATTATTTTATTTTTATGAACTCATTATCAAGTGAGAATTCAAGCCTCTGCATTGGAATTTATGCTTCTAGAGAAGCCAGAAGTGACATGTATTTATATCTTCTTTCCCTCTGTTCAATCTGCAACAGTTTACTAAAATGCCACACTTTATGTAGGAACTACATTACCTCTAATAAGGGCCATAACTAATTTTCATCCCCTCCTTTCTCATGGTTTAATCAGTAAAAATTTCCATTTGAGATGCTGGGAGAATATGAGCTTAAAGGTTATAGTAACATACAACCTATAAAGATAGTGAAAGGAGGTATTTAGCTAAAAATAGAGGAGGTGAGAATGTTCCATTACAGCATAATTATGAATATTATTCATCAAGAAGCAAGATTTTAATTGGATAAGCTTAAACCTTTAGATTTAGTTACCCTGGGTAGAAATGTACCTCTTCCTCAATTTACTGCGTGTGTATGTGTATTTGTAAGTATGAAGAGGAAAGCAAACAGAACACTTTACATAATACAAACATGGCTAAAGGGTCTATAAGAGTGAGTTTGGGGCATTTCTCAGAGCAGGCTCCATAAGTTGGAAAGTAGTCACAAAATCGCTCAATTCCACTATTATCAAAACTCCCTCACGTTTTTATTTCTTTTGGCTATCCTAATTCTAACTATATTGTTTCCTTTAAAAGAATAAAGTGTACACTTAATATAACTATCCATCCTGCTAAAAAATATATTTATAAGTATTAAAACTTTTAAAACACTAAAAGATTACTTATTAGATAGAGCCTAATTCTCTAACTTTATGTTTAGTCCACTCCTCTTTTTTGGATTGCTTTTTTCCCCTAAAACCTCACCAAGTGAAACTGTACTAACATTGCCTGAAATATTGTGTCAAGCACACAGGCTTTCCTTCTCCCCTTATTATTCACTATAGATTATTGCCAGAAAAGGGAGGAAAATGATGTAGAGGGGAAACATTCAATAAAATACTTCAGGTTAGGCTTTAATTCACAGTTTAATACTTCTAGCTGTTTTCTCATCTGTGTGAGAATAAAGAATGTGGATTTTTGTCTGGTTAATAAATGCATAATTACAAACGTCACACACAAACATGCAGATATTTACATCTGCTAAATACAGGTGAGGTCAAAAACAGAGCCACTCTAGGTCACCTTTCTGAAAACAGATGATCTATCAGAATCACATGGGGTTTTTATTAACAGACAAGTGTCAAGGTCAAAACCTACTGGATCAGATGTATGTATATGTATATGTTCACACACATAAAGCTGAATAGCCTGTCTGTGGGGCCACATAAAAGAATATGTTTTCTCCAAATGTAAGCAAATCTGCATGCAACCCCTTCAGGGTAAACAATGTAATATATTGTGAGACAGAACTTTGTTTTTTTTCACCTTCTAAATGATGGAGAACGTCTGTTACTCAGTGTGAATGTATCAAGAAATAATTTTAGAAAGCCATTCTATTAATATTTATACTTGACATTGGGACAACCAAGCATAAACCAAGTTTGCCTCTCTGGGGCAAACTAGATCGTATATTTGTACCACATTTAGACATCCGTAGACTTACTGGAATTCACCAAAAAAAGCAAAGCTGAAAAAGCACCAGAAGCAGCAAAGTAACTAACTGCTTTTCTAAACTTTAGACCAAATTACATTTCTAGCCAGGGTGCTCCCACCCTACTGTTTTCATTTTTTATTGTGGCAAAATAAGGTAATGTAAAATTGGTAAAATGTGGTGGCATAAAATTAATAATTTTAATGATTTTTAAGTGGTATGAAGTACATCAATATTGCACAATATCACTGTCCTCCATCTCACTCAACTCTTTCATTTTTCAAAATTGAAAATCTTTACCCACTAAAAAATCACTCCCAATCCACCTTCCCCTAAGCTTCTGGAAACCATTCTCTATTTTGTCTCTATTATTTTGACTATTCTAAATACCGCAAATAAATGTAATCATACAATATTGTCTTTTTCTGATTAGCTTATTTTACCAAACTTAATGTTCTCAAGGGTCATCATGTCGTAACATGTCAGGATTTCCTTCTTTTTTATTTATTTATTTATTTATTTATTTATTTATTTATTTATTTTTATTTTTATTTTTTTTTTCAACGTTTATTTATTTTTGGGACAGAGAGAGACAGAGCATGAACGGGGGAGGGGCAGAGAGAGAGGGAGACACAGGATCAGAAACAGGCTCCAGGCTCCGAGCCATCAGCCCAGAGCCTGACGCGGGGCTCGAACTCACGGACCGCGAGATCGTGACCTGGCTGAAGTCGGACACTTAACCGACTGCGCCACCCAGGCGCCCCTGGATTTCCTTATTTTTTTAAGACTGAGCAATATTCCATTGTATGTATACATTTCATTTTGTTTATTCATCTGTCCATGAACATTTGGCTGGATTCCATGTTTTAGCTATTGTGAATACTGCTGTAAATATTGTTGTGTATATATCTCTTCAAGACCCTATTTTTGATTCTTTTGAGTATATACCCAGAGGCAGAAATGTTAGATGATATGGTAATTTTATTTTTAATTCTTTTCTGGGAAACTTCATACTCTTTTTTACAGTAGCTATATTTTACATTCCCACCAACAGTGCACAAGAATCCAATTTCTTTGTGTTGCACCAACACTTGTTATTTTCTGGGCTTTGTTATTATTTTAATAATAGCCATCCAAATGGGTCTAAGGTGGTTTCAATATAGCTCTGATTTACATTTCCTTAATGATTAGTGATGTTGAGCATCTTTTCACAAGTACTTATCGGCCATTCATAAGTCTTCCTTCAGGATATGTCTATTTAAGTCCTTTCCCATTTTTGAATTGGGTTGTTTGGTTTTTTTGTTGTTGTTGGGTTTTAGGAGTTCCTTTTATATTCTGGATGTTGAGCCATCATCAGGTATATGATTTGCAAGTGTATTCTCCCATTCTGTGGGTCTCCTTTTTACTCTGTTGATAGTGTCTTCGATGTACTTTTTTTTTTTTCCATGAAGTCTAATTTCTCTATTTTGTTTTCCTTTTGTTGCCTCAGTCTTTGGTATCATAGCTAAGACACGAATAGTAAATACAAAGTAAAGGCTTTGCCTTATATTTTCTTCTAAGAGATTTATAGCTTTAGCTCTGTGTTTAGGTCTTTGATCCATTTTGAGTACTGTTTTTTAATACGAGGTTAGGTAAGGGTCTGTGTCCTTTCCAATTTGGATTCCTTTTATTTCTTTCTCCTGCTTAATTACTCTGGTTAGGACTTTGAGTACTATGTTGAATAAAAATGGTGAAAGTAGGCATCCTTGTTTTGATCCTGATCATAGAGGAAAACTTTCAGTCTTTCACCACTGAGTGTGCTATTAGCAGTGGGCTTGTTATTATGGTTGCTACTAGGTTGAGGTGATTTTCTTCTAGTACGTTGAGTGTTTTTGTCACAAATTGTGTTTAATTTTGTCAAATGCTTTTTCTGCATCATTTGAGATGATCATGTTTGGTTTTTTTCCCCTTTATTCTGTCCGTGAATGTTACAATGCTACATTGACTGGTTTTCAAATGTTGAAACATCCTTGCTTTCTAAGGATAAATTCCAATTGGTCATGTTGTATATGTAACATTTTTATATGTTGCTGAATTCACTTTGCTGTTATTTTTTCATCCATGTTGTTAAGATATGATGTTGTGTAGTTTTCTTTTTTGGTAGTGTCCTCCTCTTCATTTTTTTGGGGGGGGAAGATTTGTAGAAGAATTGTTATTTCATGGTTTTTTGTTTTTGTTTTTGTTTTTTTGTTTTGTTTTAATATTTGGTTGAATTCACTAGTGAAGCCATCAGGTCCAAGTTGTTTGTTATGGAAGATTTTTGATTATTTATTCACTCTTACTGATTACAGTTCTATTCAGATGTTTTCTGTTTCTGTGTGATTTAATCATAGAGGGTTCTCTATTTCTAGGTATTGTCCATTTAAACTAAGTTATTCAAAGTATTGGTGCTATAAACTGAATAGACATGCCTCCTGTTACCCCTAACAATCCATGTGTTGAAATCTATTTCATTGTGTGATAGTATTTGGAGATGGGGTCGTTGAGAGGTGATTATGTCATAAAGGCAGAGCCTCTCTTAGGGAATTTGTGCCTTGCGCCTTCCACCATGTGAGGAACAGCAAAAATGTGGCTGTTTATGAACCAGAAATTAATTCCTCACCAGACAGTGAATCAGCTGCCACCCTGATCTTAAACGTCCCAGCTTTCAGAGCTGTGAGAAATAAATTTCTTGTTGTTTATAAGCCACCCAGTCTATGGTATCTTGCCATAGCGGCATAAGATAGTTGGCATACAATTTTTCACAGTACTTTCTTATAATCCTTTTCATTTCTGAAGAATCAGTAAAAATGTCCCTACTTTCATTTTTAATCTTAGGAGTTTTAACCTTTTCTTTTTTCTTAGTCATTTTGGCTAAATGTTTGTTACCTGTTTGTTTTTGAAAATCAACTTTTGGTTTCACTGATTTTTCTGTTTTTCTATTCTCTATTTATTAATGTCTAATCTTTATTATTCCTTTCCTTTTATCAGTTCTGTATTTAGTTTATTGTTCTTTCTCTAATTCCTTAAGTTATAAAATAGGTTGATAATTTTTTTTTATATGAAATTTATTGACAAATTGGTTTCCATACAACACCCAGTGCTCATCCCAAAAGGTGCCCTCCTCAATACCCATCACCCACCCTCCCCTCCCTCCCACCCCCCATCAACCCTCAGTTTGTTCTCAGTTTTTTAACAGTCTCTTATGTTTTGGCTCTCTCCCACTCTAACCTCTTTTTTTTTTTTTTCCTTCCCCTCCCCCATGGGTTCCTGTTAAGTTTCTCAGGATCCACATAAGAGTGAAACCATATGGTATCTGTCTTTCTCTGTATGGCTTATTTCACTTAGCATAACACTCTCCAGTTCCATCCATGTTACTACAATAGGTTGATAATTTGAAGTCAACAATAAGGTATTACCATGCCCCATGATTAAAGTCAATGTAAAACTATAATGACCCAATCCAGGAAGGATTACTAGTGGCTCAGACCCTTCAGGAATGATGGTATGGGCCACGTCATCAGGTAAAGAAACACAACTAGCTGAGATGTTTGCTGATGGCAAAGGAAATACAGAATGGAAAGAAAGAAGGTAGTTACCAATTGACCAGTTACAGATGCAAAGATTATAATTGTCAAGAATATTTCTTCCTTATTTAATTATGAATATGTTTGTGTACAAATATATATCTAATATCTTCATTTTCTTTTCTTTCTTATCACTTATCCTGTAACATAACATGTATTGACTTTATGTCATAGTATTTCAGTATTTTTATTTTAATTAATAGGATTTGGGTTATAGAATAGTAAGCAAAAGTGTAAACGTCACTCTAGGATTTTACCTCCTCTTCTGGGGAAGAGGTTAATGTGTTTTGGTAGTATACAGGATAGTTACATCATCTTAGGCAAAATTATGGCCTTGTTATTATCTTTATTTGAAAATGAAGTATAGTTTAATGAGGTACATATGGGTGCCAAGTTGACAAGAGGTGGACTTAACGATCGTCAATTTTATGTGTCAGCTTGACTGGGCCACAGGTACCCAGATAATTGGCTAAACATTATTCTGCGTGTGTCTTCGAAGATGTTTCATTTGAATATGTAGACTGAGGGACACCTGGTTGGTTAGGCATCCAACTTTGGCTCAGGTCATGATTTCACTGTTCCTGAGTTTGAGACCTGCATTAGGCTCTGTGCTGACAGCTCAGAGGCTGGAGCCTGCTTCAGATTCTGTGTCTCCCTCTCTGCCTCTCACTTGCTCACACTCTCTCTTTCTCTCAAAAATAAATAAACATTATTATTTTTTTTCAAATATGTAGACTGAGTACAGCAGATTGCCTTTCCAAAGTAAGTAAGCCTCATCTAACTTTTGGAAGGCCTGAATACAGCAAAAAGAGTAAGGGAAAACTCTCTCTGCCTAATTGTCTCTAAGCTAGAACATCAATCTTCTGCTGCTTTTAAACTCAGGTTTGGACTAGAACTGAGACCATCAGCTCTTCTTGTTCTCAGTACTGTAGTTCTCACTGGAACTATGCTGTTGGATCTCTTAGATCTCCAGCTTGCCAAGATCTTGGTGCTTCTCAGTCTCATAATTGTGTGAAGCAATTCCTTATAACAAATTTCATATACATATATATAATATTGTTAATATAAATTACTATATAACATAATATAACATAATATAATATAACATAAATATATACAAAATATATGTATGCATTTCATGTGTATATATATGTATGCATTGTATGTATACATATATATGTATGTATGTATGCATTGTATGTATACATATATATGTATGTATGCATTGCATGTATACATCTATGCATGTATGCATTGCATGTATGCATATATGTATACATTGCATGTATGCATATATATGTATATCAAATATATGCATTTTATGTATACATACATATGTATATATGTATGCATTATATGTATACACATACATATATATATATGCATGCATTGTATGTATACATACATATGTATACACATACATATATATATGCATGCATTGTATGTATACATATATATGTATATGAAATATGTGTGTGTGTATATATATATATATATATATACATGATATATATATGAAATGTATGTATGCATTTTCAAGGCAAAATAATTTGACCCATTTAGCAATACTTAGCAATAAGAAAACATTTAAAGAGTATAATTGTGTAGTCAGGGAAATACTCATCAATAGAGTGATATTTGAACAAAATTTAAAGAGTAGAGGGAGCAAGCCATGCAAGTTACTGAGAAAATGTTGTCTAGGCAGAAGAACAGCAATGACAGAGTTTTAAAGTTCTTTTATATATTATTTTTCTTTGCCTTTCTCTGGGTCCCCATTACCATCCCTACCTCAAGCAGACCGGAGGGGAGAAAAATAGGTGGAGGGGTTTTATTTGGAAATAATCCTAGAGAGCGGGAATGGAGAGTAGGAAAATTATATAGGGATGGGAGAAAAGCTAAAAAGTGTGAACTATGGAGCAGATTACACTGTAGACAACTGGGGACCCTGTACAATTGGGGAGAATGTATCTCAGAATTGTCCCACTGAGGGATGAGAAATCTTAACTGTTTATCCATCCAATCTTCTTTAAGGTGGACTGACTTTTTTATGTAGTGGAGAAATTCTCCAGTCAGAGAAGCTAAGACACAGGAGTAACTGAATACATAGGAAATATTTATAATAGCTGAATGTGAATTATTAGATACAGGTCATGGGGATATGGATAGGTTTTAATAACCTATAGTCCGTCACTATTCAACCTGAAACAATCAGCAAGTTGGCTGTCTCTGCTTAACTCAAAGCCTCTTCTGCTTTCATACCACACACTATTGCCCCATTTCAAGCATTTGCCATAAGCTAAACCACTGATTCTCAGCTCTGTCAGACTGAAACTCCATTTTCACAACAAGGTTTCTGATACTCACTTTACTCCTCTGAACAAAGTTTATAGAAAATATAATGTATTAAACAATTTAAAAAATACTAATGTAACATAGTATGTAACATAGTAACATAAAGGAAAAACAAAAGGAAATGAACTTATAAAAAGTGTTATGCATTTTTAGTACCTAAGTGCAGAAGAACAACACAGTGTTGAATCATAATCAGTGACACAGACTATCACAGATATTGAATTGGGAACTGAAATATGAATAGTGTTGCCCTTGCTGACATACTTTCCAAAATTAAGTACAACTTATTGTACAATTGCAAACAAAACAAAATGCAAGTTTGTCACTCTATACAAAATGCTTGCCTTTCTGAAAATGTTAGTGTATATTAAAATAATGTAAAAATACATTTTATAGTTTTCATAAAGCAAAATATATAGACCCAAATATTTGTAAACAATGTTTTGATCATGAATGTCCTGTGGTACATTCAAACATTTCCTGGGACTCAGGATCATTATCTGTTGTCTAGGATGGTCACATTTTTGTGTTCAGAAGTTTCCCACTAGCAGCACCCCAACCATTTAACAATCAACTGTATTACTGCAGATATTCAAAATATCCTTTCCAGGGAGAATCTCTCACCTGGTGAGAAGCCCTATCCTAAAATATTATAAGCATAATTAAATCTGCTTTTTTCTGTTTCTACTTTTACCTAAATTCAACGCAACCTCCTCTAATCTACCTGAGCTCTCTTTGTAAAATACACCTTTATCATATCACTTCATTTTTAAGCATTCTAGGGAATTCCCATATTACTCACAAAATAATGCCCAAGATTTTTATTACGACATTGAATATCTTTCAAAAATCATCAACTGAGTATTAAAAACAGATCAAAATGTTGCTGCTTACCAACATCATCCTATTACTTTACTTCTTAAAATCCAACCTGTTGTATTAATAATTCCAAGATGGCCTCCAAGATTTCTGCCCCCTGGTGTGAATGTCTTGTATAATTATTTCCCTGAAGGCAGGCAGCATCTGTGAATATGGTGGAATGTCAGTCCTGTGTAGGTCATTAATCCACTGACTTTGAGTTAATAAAAAAAAAAAAAAATGCCCTGATCCTCCTGACCTAATCTAAGCATGGAAAGGGCCAGGTAGCAAGGACCTGAGAGCAGTGTCAAGCAGCTGAAAATAATTCCTGGCCAATAGCCAGCAAGAATATGGGATCTTGAGCCTTAAAACAGGAAGCAGCTGGATTCTGCCAGGAAATTAAGGAAGCTCAGAAGCCTATCTTTCCCTACCTGAGCCTCTAGATGAGAACACGACTGAATGATACCAGATTTCACCCTTGTGAAACCCTGAGCACTAAACACAAGTAAGATGTGCCAGACTCCTGGTGCAAAAATATCAGTGAGTTAATAATTTTTTGCTTTAAGTACTGAATTTGTGGTAATTTATTATGTAACAATGGAAAACTAGCATTCAAAGTTACCTAACTACTTGCTATTTCAAGAATATCCTATTCTGTGTCATAGCTGTGTCTCTTAGCAACCACTATTCCCTTATCCTAAAATGTTCACCCCAATCTCACAATTTCTTTCACTTCACATCCATCCACCTGATTTGGAGGAATGATTCTTAAGGTCAGACTTCCTTTGTTAAATCTGTTCAAACATTGTATCCTCACCATTTTTCTTGTGCACCTCCATTACAGTGTAATTGGTTGTTTCACATTGATGTTCCCTACTAAACCCTATCTGTCAGAGAGCAAAACTGTGTAATTCGCATATTTGTTATCTTAGTGACTAGCACATTTGTTCATTCAACATGGCTGTGAATGAACTAATGAAAGAAATGAGTATTTTGAACTAGATTTTGCTTTAGTTTTGAATTTGTCTACTTAGGTCTCTCAGTTTAATGTACTTCATCTTCATTATCCGTATTATAAAAGTGATGTGGCCTCATTTATTATATTCAGTAATCTTTTAGATTTATTGTGTAGGTTGTAAGTTTATTAGATAGTTGTACCTATTAGCAGTATTGCCATTTTAATTGGAGTTTGGTATAGAAAATCTTTATAATAGGGAGCAGAGAAAAAAATTTGGAGCTTGGGACAATGACTAGGGAGATACTGTTGTTAAAGAGCGTTCTTTTCACCTATTGGAATCAACCAGGAGATTCCAATTTGCAGTGTGGCAGATCTATTTTAGAGTACATTGTGAATTGAGACACAATTGTCCTTTGAGGATATCTGGTCCTTACTTCTAGCATAGGCACACACGGGAGAAGGAACTTTCTCTGCATCCCGTGTTCACTTCTGGGCAATTTCCTTGTCTTCTTACCTTGTTCTAGTATTTTCATCTTCTCTCTATTTTATGATTCCTAGCTTGTTATTTTGTTTTCTATCATGTTTGGCCTTAGTCCTTGCATATTTAATTTTCTTGTTGTTTAATTGCTTCATCCTAATTCACTGGCTTTTACTTTTATCTTTCTTTCTACAATATCTTATTAACAAGTCCATATCTGAGTATACTGTTAGGAGCATAAATGCCATTATAAACTACTTCATGCAACTTAAATGCATTTCCTCTTATTCATATACATACTATGCCTTAACAACATTTTACAATAAAGGTGACTTGTGACTTACCAGTATCAATATCAAGATCATTGAGCCAGCCAAGTTGAAATTGAATAATAAAACTTCAGAGTTAGAAGGACCTTAAAGATTATTTAATAATGCAGATTATGCATTTGCATATAGATAAGGGAACAGATAAGGTCAGTAGAAGTTGAATTACTTGTGTAAGGTAACCTAATTATTCTGAAACAGAAGAAAAACTCTGTTCTTTGATCTGTTCTTGTAGAGCTTTTTCCACTGTATCTCACTGTTTCTGTTGGCCTGGCACTCGGGAGAGCCTCTTGAAAGTAATCAGCTATCAACACTACTAGAAAACTCTGATATAGTGATTATTATGTACCAGGGAGTGTTAAAGGAGAGAAGTAATCTACAAATACAAGTGTATGATATACATTTGCATATAAAATGTAATTGCAACCATAGAGAATGAAATATATTAAGGAAATTGACCTAGAGTTGCACTTTGAATAACTCTAATAATAGGAAGGGTAATAACAGAAGAATAAAAATAGTACTATGAGGCACAGAAAGAGTTTACACATAGGATAAAATCCAGAAAAGATAAGGGAGAAAAGTCTCTCAACAAGGAGAAAATAGAATGAACACGAGGTGAAAAATGTCTATTAGGTTTATGTTAGATTTGCATACATGCATACATGTAGTTTTTCTTTTCTTTTCTTTTTTTTTTTAATAAAGAGTGATTTCCATAGATTGAGGGAGCAAAATGTAGATGGAAGTTATTAGGATAGATCTTGTGAGGTGACCATAAGGAGATAGTGATAAAATTCTTTGCTTGACCAAACTTTACTCAGGCTCCTGAACCACCTTCTTGGCATCTGTGATCTGTGTACTGCCTTTTAAAATTCAGGCTTAGCAAGAATTCTTGCTAGGTTAGTGTAGCCACAACACCTATCCTCAATATCTATCTGATCAGTTTCCTTATCCTCCAGTATCCTCCAGGTCTTACCTGACCACCCTGGACTGTGTTCAGCAAGAATCCTGTTGGGTCTATTTAGCCAGAATCACCCCAACCCCTGATGTTTCCTCTTAGTAATCTTCCATCCACTGATCCCCACCCTGCTCTTTGGCTACACATTTCCACTTGCCCATGCTGTCCTCAGAATTGAGCCTGATCTCTTCCCCATAATGCAAAATTTAGTCTTAGTGTTCCCCATACCTATATCAATCATGCCCACTTCCTTGGATAAAGTCTTCCTTACCATGTCTTAACAAGTGCATTGAATATTTTTTATTCTTTTTTAAGTAATATTTTATTTATTTATTTTTAAGAGAGAGAGCACAAGTTGGGGAGAGGGGCACAGAGAGAGAGAGAGAGAAAATCTTAAGCAGGCTCCGTGTTCAGCATGGAGCCCTACACAGGGCTTGATCCCATGACCCTGGGGTCATGTCCTGAGCTGAAATCAAAACTTGGACACTCAACTGACTGAGCCATCCAGGCACCCCAATTCCTTAACAGTAGGTAGCAAATGGAAGTAATTTTTCAAACAGTTTTGCTCTAAAATGGTAAGGTGCTAAACTATTCAGAGAGAAAAGTAAAGAAGTAGGAAAACTTTTATTTTTAGTTACGTAAATAGTAAAGGGGAGATCAGGCTTAAATGGGAAATTAAGAAGGTGTACGAGATTTCAGGGAGGCTCAATGGCTAAGATATCTCCAGAAGGCCAGAAGACCTGCCTGGGAGCCAGCCACCAAGAAATAGAGAACTGTGCAGGTGCATGTGGGTGTGGACTGAGAAAGCTGACGTGTTTTCTATTGTGAGGATTTCTGTTTTCTCAGGGAGCCAGGGAAGGTGGGGAGAAGAAGGAGGAAGGATCAGAGTCTGGGAATTGTGAAAGAATTTTGAATTAACTGTTCAAGTGACTGGAAGAATAAGTTGTAATATATAACAAGCTTGGGACAAAACTATATTGGAACATGAGTCTCCTGATTCGAAATACAAATAATGTCAGTTTCCCTCAAATAGATACTAAAATTAACTATATAGGAAACAATAGTGAATGCCTTAGAAGACATTGATATATCATTTGTTTAATATACATCATGAGGCCCTGATGGATAAATATTTAGTACCAGAGATGTCTTACATAAGAGGAAACCCTACAATTATTTATATATAAAATTCATATTCGCTTAACCAAATGAAAGAAGATAAATCTATTTAACTATCTAGAAGATTTTTGTAACTTATATTTGACATGTTCAAAGAGATAGTAAAGACCTTTAAAGTTATGGAATAACATAGTTCAAAGTCCTAATTTCTATTCTAGACAGATGTTTGAACCATACAGCTAACGTGGATATCTGGTTACCAAATTCAGGCTAATTGACTTGAATCAATTTGTAATCCCATCAGCAGAGTATGAGAGTGTTTATCCCACTTAATTCTTGCTAATCATATTAATGTTTGTGAACTTTATTTTTTGAAAGTTGATAAAATTGACGTGAAGAGGACAAAATTGATGTTGCGTTGATGTATTTGACTTCTGTGAATTTCAATTGTCTTTTGCTGTGTGTTTATCCTTTTATGAATATGTATATACTACACAGCTCATTTGTCTATTGAGTTTTGATTATCTTTCCATTGATTTTATGAACTTTTATTAAACTAAAGTATTTTCCCTTGTCTGGAACAAATAGACTGGTTAATAGTACTGCTTTTTATCCAAGTTGCCAAATAACTTGGGGGTAATTTCTACCAATTCATCAGCATTGTTTATTGATAACAGTGAGATTCATGAGTTACACCTGGTCCTTGTAAGATTCCCAGGGGGCTTTGCTTTTGGCGCTGGTTACATAAAAACAATATGCCAAGTGACCAGCAGTGTGCAAATTGTCCTGTCCTGGTTCCAGGATGTTGTATGCCCATGTCAGTGATTCTTGGTTTGAGAGAGAAAAACATCTGGTACAACCTGTACATAAGGCAATTGGGAATCATACCAGATCAGTTCAGATTTCTTGTGATGAGGCAGCTCTTTGGTTGTGATTCATGTCCCTCCATTAATACTTTTGCTGTTTCATATTTTTTTTCTGCAATAAACTGTGTGTAAACAATGTTATTTTGGATTCTGTGAATCTTGACTGGCAATTGTACTTTGTTTTATTGCCAGCATTAGTTCAGATTAAGGTAAGAATTTCATTGTCATATGTCAAAGTTATTTATATTTATATTTTTTATTTCTTCCCTTGACATAAATCTGATGTAACTGAAAGAGGAACTTGCTGCAACATTACACTTAACTTTAAGGTGTCAAAATGTTGATTGTACTTAAAGATTATACATTGCCTATTTTAAAGTGACTAATGGTGAGAAATAGTGCCTCTTCTAGGAATTTATTTAGCCTAAGGTGCCTTACTTTAATTACATTGTTCAGAATTAATTATGAAAATATGCCTTTGAGTAACTAAATTTCAGGTATTAACAGGTATTCCAAAAGAGATTTTCTTTTTTATAATTTATGCCATACTCTAATAGCTGTAAGATAGACTACAATGACATAAAGTGTCTTTTCCAAGGATCCAGTGCCAAAAATCAATAATAGGGAACAGTTAAGAAATAGTTTAAATGGCAAATGATGACAGTAAATCTGATGTACTCAGGGCTTACTTTGCTCTGAACCCTAAACAAGCATCATCTCAATTAATACTCCTAGTTAAATCATGGCCAAGCATTCACAAATTGTAGATTTTAAAACACAGTTTGCAGAGACTACGTAACTGCAACAATTTTACCTAGATAGAGAAGGGAGCTCTTCACCTCAAACAAGAAATCTGATTCCAGAAGCTTAACTCTTAGGTATTCTTTATTTAATATGTGTTTACTATGTTTGAGGTATTCTTCTCATGCCATTGCAATTATTGAATGAATAACTCATTGAATTTTCATAATAATCCCATGAGGTAGATGGTATTATTATCTCATTTTGCAAATAAGGAAACTTTATGTTTTCAGAAAATGGAGGAACTGGGATTCAGATCTAGATGGGAGTCTCATTTCCTAAATATTAAGCTATGCTGCCTCCCATAGGTTCTACAGACCACTAAATAGTAACTCACTTTATTGAATATTCTCTGTATACTCAGCCGAGTACTAAAACCTTTTATGTCACATATGGAGAATGATTTTAAAAATTGGTCTTCTTATTGGAGGATTTTATGGGAGGATACAAAAATAAAATTATAGTTAATGCTCATAAATAATGTGTTCCCTAGTTATTTCCTATAACTCTTGTCCCTCTGGTGATTTCCTCTTTAGACTCATCAACTCTTGCTCATTCTAATACTCTTTTTGTCCCCTGTATTTTCCTGTTTTTTTAGGACCCTTTTTGTTTGGTCCCATTTTTAAATCTCTACTCATTTATACCATTTTTGTGTTTGGTTGCAATACTATTCACTACCCTAGGCTATCCTAGAATTTTATTTGTATAACACTTTAAGAAATGATCTTGCCCCAGAATTCACACCCCATACATAGTCAAACCTAATAAATGACATTAGATTACTCTATTATATATCAGGTTTTCTGGACTCTATGCAATAAGTCCATCATTCATTAGCTTGATGGCTCTATATCAAGGAAGTATCCTAGAGTCATGAAGAAATGGGAAAAGTGAGGATCATAATTGAAGCAAGACTTACTAGTAGACCATAGGGATTTAGGAGTTAGGGAAATGGAGATGATTTCTCACCTGGCTTCGGTCCCTTGGATGATGCCAACTTCATTCTCTGAACAGAGAATGCAGAATATAGATGGAAAGAGAATATAAGATCTGCTTTCAATATGTTAATTTCAAGATACAGAGCAGGTGATATAGAGGTCAAGGTATAGTTTAAACTTCATGATAATGATATGGAAACATTAAAAATATAGTTGGTAGCTGAAGTCACTGAAGTGAAATTTCCTAGGATATATATAAATTTAAGAAGGGAAGAAAAAAGCGCAAAAAAAAAAAAATAGAAGCGATAAGAGTAAAGGCAGCTTGAAAATGGAGCAAGAGATAGGAAAGAATAAAAACCAAAATAGAACTGGTACCATGAACAAAATCCTTAAGTTAAACAGTTTTTGAGAGAAAGGTGGAGACATCTGTGAACTTTTTATACATACTGAAATTGATGTACTTATTTCCAACAAAATTCATTCATACTTAAGCATTTACCCTTGCAGGAAGAGAAAACAGGGCAGGATGAGTGGGGGTGAGAAGAGAGACAGAAGGGTTAAAAAGAGGGAAAAGAGAAGTTTTTTTTTTCTTCTTAATTTCTTTTATTATTTTTTTTTTGAAAGAGAGACAGAGTGTGAGTGGGGGAGGGGCAGAGAGAGAGGGAGACACAGAACCCAAAGCATGTTCCAGGCTCTAGCTGTCTGTCAGCACAGAGCCCAATGTGGGGCTTGAACTCATGAGCCGTGAGATCATGACCTGAGCCAAAATCTGATGCTTAATCAACTGAGCCCCCCACCCCCAGGTGCCCCAGAAAAGAAAAGTTTTGAAGAAAGTTGTGTACATCACTCCAGAAATACCAGATCAGAAAGCATTGAAAGTAACATATTCTACAGCCAGGATATCATGGTGTTCTTCTTGAAGTTTCATAATAATCCAGTGAGGTAGATGGTATTATTATCTCATTGATTTTTTTATTAGAAGTCAATTGGTATTATTTGATTGAGAACCGAGACAGTGAATATCTTGAAAATAAACAATTTTCTCAAGAAGGTGAAAGTAGAAAGGAAAAGAATGAATAATAACAAAATTAAAGAAGAGCTTTTGTACAAGTTGGTTATTATTTGGCTATTGATTTGCTTATTTTTATTTTAAGAAGGAAGATATTGGAACAATTTAAGTGATGAATAATATCAATCTGTCGAGATATTTGATGGCATGTTGTCACTTATCATATTAAGTGTGTATTTTAAATATACTCTCTAGGAATATTAAAGGAAATAAAATCAATAATTTTTGTTAGTATAAACTACATAAAGTAATTAGTTCTCCTCCCACTCCATCCTCCCTGAGTTAAATGCAATTAAAATAGATATAAAACTGTAAATTATTTGAATTTTAAGCAAACAATTATGATGTTGCTATGAATGGCCTGTTCCAAAGTAAAGCAACAGAAATGCTGCTAAATTTAAGATGCTGTTCTTTCTCCACAGAGTATTTCATAAGCTTCTGTACGGAATCTTCAGCCTTAGATTCTGCAGCTTTATAGTATAGAAGGCAAGTGGTGTGAAAAGAAGAGAGCTGTAGTTTTAAGTAGATGTTTATTGCATGAAAGTTAACTGGCTTTTGATTTGAGGCCTAGAGAGTAATATAGTGCTCATAAAGACACAAGTAGCTAACTATACTAATAAATACCAAAGATAGTACTTCATTAATTCAAAACATATATGTATATTAAGTAGACAAGGGCTCGGCATATATATATATATATATATATATATATGGGATTCAGTAATATTTGTTTTAATGAGATAATTTAGCATTATGAAGATAAATTGAGTCTGTTTCTATTCAAAGTAAAATAATTTTAATTAGTACCTACCATGGACATGCTTTTTTGGGGGGTATGATAAAGGACATATTTTGAAAATTAATCTCTTGGGATAATGGTTATGAAGATTCTGATCACAAATTTCTTCCTGAACACAAGAAAATCTGTTTATAGCATTAATTAAACAGAGCAGTGCCTCTGAGTGCATAGTTTGTAGGATTTATATATTAATGTAAGTCAGAGCAATTGGAGTATTGGTTTACCTGATTAGATAACATAGTCTATTGAACCTCAGCGTATCTTGCTTCTTTTTTTTCTCGGTTATTGGTTTTTTGCCCCCCTTTTTTATTTTAAATTAAGACTTTTCTTTAAGGAATTTAAGTTTCACAGCAGAAATGAGGTGAAGGTACAGAGATTTCCTATAAACCCCCATCCCTGCACATGCATAGCCTTCCCCATTATCATTATCTCCTACCCCGAGTAGTATATTTGTTTGGACCTCCATAGACACATCATAATCACCCATAGTTTACATTAGAGTTCACTCTCGGGGTTCTGTGGGCTTAGACAAATAAATAATGACTTGTATCCATCATTATGGTATCTCACAGAGTATTTTCACTCCTGTAAAAAGCCTTTGTCCTCCACCTATTCATCTCCTCCTCCCCCGCTTACATCACCTCTGGCAGTCACTGATATTTTTTACTGTCTCCCTAATTTTGCCAGAGAAGATCTCATCATCATCGCTGTGAAATGAACACTTAATGGTTTCATGGGCTGATATAGTTCGGACCCAGGGTTGAGAATCCAGGGTTTTTACCCTGTATTATTAAAAATAAATAGATCTAGGGGCGCCTGGGTGGCGCAGTCGGTTGAGCGTCCGACTTCAGCCAGGTCACGATCTCGCACTCCGTGAGTTCGAGCCCCGCGTCAGGCTCTGGGCTGATGGCTCAGAGCCTGTTTCTGATTCTGTGTCTCCCTCTCTCTCTGCCCCTCCCCCGTTCATGCTCTGTCTCTCTCTGTCCCAAAAATAGATAAACGTTGAAAAAAAAATTAAAAAAAATAGATCTATTTGAAATATAGAATTAACTCCCATTCTTTAATAAAAGAAACATATAACCCTAATATATAAAATTTTATGCCAAGAGAAGCAGTTCTAAGCCTGGGTCAAAAAGAATCAAAGCGGTTCTCTTTGACAAATTTCTACCATTGTTTTAATCAACCAGGTTGTTGATTTATATGAATTCTTGAAGTTCTGAGTTTCCTCTATAGTTGTACAGCTCTGTGCTACTTATTTAAATAGTTGTGGCAGCAATAATGAGCATGATGATATATTTAGGGGGAGATCAGTAAAATACAAAAACTTAAGATCAGTGGTAATTTAGCTTTTCATTAATAAAAATAAAGTATGGAAAAATAGTTATCACAGTAATGTTCTTCATGTAAATATACAAACTGCTAGTCCCTATCACCACTGGGGTTTGGCGTTTGAAGATGAAGGTAAAACATAAGAATACATAGTTAGAAATTATCTATTTTGTGCAATATGCTTAGCAAGATATCCTAATATGGGTCTATTTTATATAAAATATAAGTGTATATATATATAGAAATAAGTAATTCCTCAATGATTTCAGTTGTTTTGGTAGGTTAAGTAATTTATAAACTTCATTAGTTAAACAAAATCAAGGACCGAAGGAATCAAAATAATGCTGAAAGCAATAATCACTACAGACATCCAGAGAGAAGAATAATCACTTTAGAAATAGGTTTATTAAATATTTGGTGTGTATTTGTCATAAAGTTGAGGCATTATCTAATCATTTAAAGTATACCTACCGCCAAAGGAACATGCAAATAGTCATTTCCTACTTTGTAGGAAATTAAGCACAAAAAGAAAAAGTTTAGTGCAATATTACTAACATTAAAATATATCAACTCAAATATTTAGGTTAGAATATTTGGTAGAATTAAAACTTAAGTCAGAAAACACACTGTAGTTGAGGCAGTTCAACAACCCCATTTCTATTGGGAATGATCTGACATACTCACTATGGGGCAGTATATAAAGACTAGTTTCTGATTAAATTTACTTGGTTTGGATTTTATTCTCAGTATCATTTAATTAACTGAAAACATTGCAGTTGAACAGCAACTGTTATAACTCAGATGCAGGCCATTGTGGTTTTAGTTTTTCTTTTGGGTTTCTGCCAAATTCTTCCTCCTAAAAGTCATCACTGATACACAATTTTAAATTGATGCTTTATGGTCAAACACATATACATGACTTCACAGTCAAATGTAACATACTCCATTTACTTTCTTCATTTATCTGAAAAGTCATTGCATACTGAAGTTATTTCCTGGCTTTTTTGTTTGTTTTTAAGCCACTTAATGAATTGAAGGTGGCAACTAGGAACAAAGCATTTGATACAATTTAATTTTATTTTGAAATCTACAACCCACCAAATTTTTTCTACAAAAGGTAAGAGATTCAGTTTTGCTGTAAGCAGCAGTTGTTATGCTCTAGAGATTTAGATATAGTAGTTTCAGTGGAAGTAACTGAACTCAGTTAAAATAGAGGATAATATCAATTGCTAGCTTCTTCCTTTTTTTTTTTTTTTTTTTTTTTTTTTTAAGGACAGAGCATGAGCTGGGGAGGGGCAGAGAGAGAGAAAGAATCTGAAGCAGGCTCCAGGCTCTGAGCTTTCAGCACAGAGCCGGACATGTGGCTTGAACTCATGAACCATGAGATCATGACTTGAGACAAACTCCAATGCTTAACCGACTGAGCCATCCAGGTGACCTTCAATTACTAGCTTCGAACCTCATTGAATTTCTAGTGAAAACAATATGATTCCTCCTTTTATTTATTTTAATTTTTGAAAATTTATTTATTTTTAAGAGAGGCAGAGAGAGTGAGCAGGTGATGGGTAGAAGAGAGGGAGAGAGAGAATCTCAGTGATTCCTCCTTTAAAAAAATTTGGTGAGAATTTAAATCATCCTCACTGGGGCGCCTGGGTGGCTCAGTCGGTTGAGCGTCCGACTTTGGCTCAGGTCACGATCTCGCGGTCAGTGAGTTCGAGCCCTGCGTCGGGCTCTGGGCTGATGGCTCAGAGCCTGGAGCCTGCTTCCGATTCTGTGTCTCGCTCTCTCTCTGCCCCTCCCCTGTTCATGCTCTGTCTCTCTCTGTCTCAAAAAATAAATAAATGTTAAAAAAAAATTAAAAAAAATAAATCATCCTCATTAAATATATATTAAGGCCACTTTACGCATTTATTAAAGAAAAAGATGCAAAATTAGGTCTCATTTTTTGAAAGTAGGAGTATGATCATAGAGAAATATATATTATTAATAAAAATACTGTGACATTTACTAAAAGAGTTGAAATATTCACTTTCCAGTATACAACACTGAAGGAGAATTACTTTGCCTCAAGTGGGCTGATTTGCATTTGAGCTCTGTCAGTTTTATGAATATCACATGATTTCTCTGTTTTTCAACGGTGCTTTGTCTGTAAAAATAGATAATATAAACTGTATGCCCACGGTTGTTTGAAACCAATTGTGAGAAAGAACTAAAATTCATAGTAAACTAAAACAAAAACTGGTTTTAATATGGATTTTAACATTCAGTCTTTTGAACTACTGTTAAATGACAACATTAATTCATGATACTCTACATTTATTGACAGTAGACATCAGTTTTGATTAGTAAAGCTTGGCTTAAAGCAAGAAAATGAGTTGTATCAGGCAGTAGAGAGACCAAATCATATTCCTAGTAGATACAGATTGGAGGACTTTGTGCTAAAAACTATCAAGTATTTCCTGTTTTACCTTTTACCTTTTTTTTTTTATAAACATACTCAGAACAGTAAACCAAATATGGTAAGCCTTAGGTTTTACTAGACACTTTTTTTTTATGTTAGAATTATTTTCTGAAAACATTCAGAAAATGTTCATGAAAGAAAGAAATTCATGAAAGAAAGGTGAGGAAAAAATACTGTGCTAAATTTCTCTCTGAGTAAATTTCCGTCTGCTGCTATTACACTATGCATTATCTTAAAAATCAGATTCTCTGTGATTTAATTATTATAAACTCTTTTCTGTTGTTATGAAGTAATATTCATACCTTATTAAAGAAAATCTTCTGAGCTCATGAATTTCTTATGTTTGTGATATTAGTGCTCATAAGTAACATGTCCTAACCAGATGATTACATAATTGTGTCAGACACCCCCTAGAATGATCTTTCTGTTCAGAATACACTGAGTGACTCTAATGTTAAAAATTCTTTTACTGCAATGTTACTGTTCCTAAGCTAGGGTCTTAGGGAGTAGTGGTGAAAGGTTGCAGTGACATCTTTGTCTATAAATGTAGAAATAATAATGTTTTTGATAAAGAAACCAATTTAAGCACAATAATCAGTCAAGTGCACTTTAGTTGAAGTAAGATGTAATATTGCATGTGTAATATTTGAGCTCAAAAGTATGCATTATGCAGTAATGTTGTGTAAAGCTACAACAATGAATTACATTTCTCTTGACAATGTCCTTATGAAATGGGCCTGACCATTTGTGTTCTTGATACAAGACTATTTCATAAAACATTTCATAAACCAAAGCTTTCTCCAAGAGGATATAAATATATATTTTTTATGTTTTCTCCTATTTAATATTATCTACAGGGGCACCTGGGTGGCTCAGTCAGTTAAGTGTTTGACTTTGGCTCAGGTCATGATCTCATGGTTCATGGGTTTGAGTCCTGATTTGGATTCTGTGCTGACAGCTCAGAGCCTGGAGCCTGCTTCAGATTTTGTGTCTCCCTCTCTCTCTGCCCTCTTCCGCTTATGCTCTCTCTGCCTGTCAAAAATAAATTTAAAAAACTTTAAAAAATTAAAAAATATATATCTTGAACAAGTTTATGCAGTATTTGGTATATTTATAACAAGATAAATGCCTTACCGCTATGGTTCTAAAGTAGTTGTGTCTGTCTGCTTTCATAATGAAACCCTGAGGATTCCCACCTTCTATTTATAAAATTCTGAGCATTCCTTCAGCAGAATCATAGTATTGTTAACTTATTATCAATAATATAAGCATCAAGGTCTACTTTCCTATCTGTTTATTTATAATTTAACTATCTATTAGAAACCACACGTGTTTTATTAAAACCATTTAACTTTTCATAATTTTGATAGGTTATGCCATCAACATTTTGCTAAAGGTTTTGTATTATGAACTTAAATGTATAAAATTTTAAAACATATGCTTTTTTGAAATCTCACATTACTTTGTAATCAATGAATTGACAAGAATTGCGCACCAAAGCTTGTTAAAAACAAGTTTTAGTATGGACTACATTAGGCCTCTGAGGTGGTTCTTTTTTCCTTTTAATTTCTCAAATAATCTAAATACTATATTAAATCATTTAATTTCGAATGAAATAGAATGTGTAGAACCATTTCTGCCACTACTATTAGATTAGATGTGTGTGTGTGTGTGTGTGTGTGTGTGTGTGTGTGTGTGTGTGTGTTGAAGGGGAAAAATGAACCAAAAATAAGTAAGTAGGAAAAAGTTAAAAATGTAGACAAGAATAAATATAAACAAATGTAGAAAAATAATAGAAGTCAAAAGAAAACAGACTACGGAGACAGGAAAAGGGAATGAAAAGTAGGGAACTACTGGATAAGAATTGTGGTTAGAGGTAGAAAGCAGATGAGAATAAAATGTGTATAAGGAAGCAGGTTTGGAAGGTGAGGAACAATGGGGCCAGGTTGACCAAGAGGAACCAGACCCATATGTTCAGCTCAAACATAAAGATGTGGAAGAATTGCAGGCATAGGAAATCAAAGTTAAACATGGGAGAGTAATGGGCACCTGGGTGGCTCAGTCAGTTAAGCATCCAACTGTAGCTTGGGTCATGATCTCACGGCTCATGAGTTTGAGTTCCATTTTGGGCTCTGTGCTGACAGCTCAGAGCCTAGAGCCTGCCTCGGATTCTTTGTCTCCCTCTCTCTGCCCCTCCCCTGCTCGTGCACTGTCTCAGTCGCTCAAAAATTAATAAACATTAAAAAAAATAAAAGAAAATATGGGAGGGTAAGTCTTGGAAGACTCGTATGGGCAATTGAAGAATATAGGATTCTACAGTTGAACAAGAGCAACATTCATAGCCATATTTGGAGGAACAGATTTTAGAAAAGCAGTTAGTTAATTTTTGAAAATTGTCTTCCCAGTGCAATCAGCAGTTAACGATAAAGCTAACAAAGGACTTCAGAAACCTGCAGTTGACTACCAAATGCCAATACTACCCAAACTTCCAAAATTAAGTTCCAAGTTTCTTTTATATTTTAATGTAACCACTCTATATAGAGTATTAAATAATCAGCATAAAAACTGAGCTGGATCTGGACACACAGTGAAAGTACTGTTCCTATTACAGAAGTTTTCATTATAAAGATACAATCTATGCTGCAGCTACATATGTAACATTATTAGCAGAATTTCCATTCTCATTTTCTCTGATTCCTAAAAGGACTGCAACTAGCAGATACTTTATTTTTTACATAGAATAAATGTGTCTAATATCCCCGGGGACATTTTATTTATATCTTTCTTATTAATTAATTATTCATTCTTCCATCCATCATCCCAACATTTTTTAACCATCAGCTGTCTGCCAAGCATTATGATAAATAGTCCTGGAACAGAAATTAACAGAATTGAGAAGGATTTCTTGTAATTAATTTACATATATTTGGAGAGCTGAGTTAATCAGCGTGCCCACTAGGAAGAATTAGTTTACTGGGAGTAAGAACTCAAACTAGTTCACACCGAAGTTTGTTTTTGTTAAGTAACTCCCTTTGATTAGGGAAGTATTTTTAAGTCCCTTAGGGATATAGGCTGAGGGTGCTTGGGCATGAGGTGTGAGGAGATTGTAAATGTTCGGCTAAGTTGTGTAGAAAAAAGTGAACAGGCATCTAAGGATGTGACAGATTAAAAATGAAAACAAATGTCATATATGGGAAGAAGAGAAGGCTGGTGTCTGTGTTAACAAGTGAAGCTGAAGACCTTTCTTAAGAGCTGGGAACTGAGTGTCATTTGAAAACTATCTTCTGTAGAATGCTGTCTTATAGGATCTTCTATAGTTATATTTGAATCTCCAGCCAGTGATATATTTTTTTCAACAGTATTATTTACGATGTAGGGTGTAGGAAACAAAGATAACCTGATGCCACCAAATTGGATTGGCACTAGACCACTGCACATAGATGGAGCATGAGAAGCCAGCAAAAGGTAAAACTCATGGCCAGGCATAAATGGAAAATAGCAACCAAAAGGGAATTATTAACAAATAATGAGAAGGCACATAGTTTCACAGGGGGCTTGTGGCAGGCTTTGAACCTGTCTTACAGGAAATTAAGGATACTAAGATTCCCCCATTTAGGCTACATTAAGCATGTTAGGATTTCTGTTTCAATCCCAACCTTTACATCTACAGTGAACATTTCATTTTAAAGTCACATGGCAAATACCTAATTATCATTTTTCCTTTAGAAATAATAATTTGACCTTCCAGTTCTTCCAGTTTCCTTCCATACTGTCTCAAGATATATTTAGAAATTGGATCTTATTTGAAAACTAATTAGCACCATGAATATTACACATTACAGAAAATATATCTGACAGTTTTTATGTTAAAATATTTTTGAAAGTTTATCAAAGTAACTATTGCAATGGATGTATAGCATTATAAACATTCATAAAATTTACAGTGATTAACCAGGAAGAACATGGGCCACATTTTATATTATAAAAGTATTTCCACTCATATTCTAGAAAATATAGTAGGTACAACTTTCCCATTGTTGCATATTCAGAGAGGTAATTTCAAAGATAGGATTCATATTGTGTTTTGTTTTCCCACTTGTACACAAACACTGATAAGGTAAAGCTCATTTTTCAGAATTATTGGTCACATGGGATACATTAATTTTTATTTGTCCTGATACAGCGATTTTTCAAGTAATGATAATTAGGGCAGGATTTTTAGAACAGTTAATATGAATACTCTTGTAATTTTTTTTCCAGTGATGCTTGTGTCTTATAAAGCAGATGTATATAGATTTAAAAAAGCTGTCAAACAGTATATATTCAAGAGCTGTTCAATGTAATATAGCTGTTCAGCAAGTGAGAATTTTATGGCATGGGATTTCTTTATTTTTTAATGTTTATTTCATTTTTAAGAGAGAAAGAGAGCGCTAACAGGGGAGGGGCAGAGAGAGAGGGAGACAGAATCCAAAGCAGGCTCCAGGCTCTGAGCTGTCAGCACAGAGCCCCACGTGGGGCTCTAACCCATGGAAGGTGAGATCATGACCTGAGCCTAAGTCAGAAACTTAACCAACTCTACCACCCAGGCAGACATGGGATTTCAAATTAGAGAAAATATGGGGCACCTGGGTGGCTCAGTTGGTTAAGCACCTGGCTCTTGATTTCAGTTCAGGTCATGATCTCATGGTAACGAAATCAAGTCTGATGTAGGGCTCTGCACTGAGCGTGGAGCCTGCTTAAGATTCTCTCTCCTTTTCTCTGTCTCTCTGTCTCTGTCTCTGTCTCTGTCTCCCCCTCTACCCTTCTCTGACCCTCTCCTCTGCTCACATGCACACACTCTCCCTCTCAAACAAACCAAATATATATATATATATATATATATATATATATATATATAGTCAAATTAGAGAAAATATAGCATCAAAATCAGTTAAAATGAAATAATAAAATAAAATTAAAATTGATTACAATTAAATAGTATTCAATGGCAAGAATAGTGAACAAGGTAAGTAGATTTATTCATTGGAGTATACAAGTATAATTAATAATATAATTAAATAGGGGTGCCTGGGTGGCTCAGTCAGTTAAGCATCCAACTTAAGCTCAGGTCATGATCTCATGGTTTATGAGGGAAGCCCCATGTCAGGCTCTGTGCTGATAGCTCAGAACCTGGAGTCTGCTTTGGATTCTGTGTCTCCTTTTCTCTCTGCCCCTCCCCTGCCCAGGCTCTGTCTCTCTCTCCCTCTCTCAAAAATAAACATTAAAAAAATTAAAATAATATAATTAAATATACTTTAGATACAGAAATGCATAGATGAAATACCTTACCTGGTATAAAAGAACGAATTAAGGGTTTCTGGGGACAATCATAGTTAAGGGAAGACTTGAAGGAACAGTATAGTGGTAGAAACTAGCCTGACAAATGTTGAGAGTGAGTGGGGTGAAGAGGGCAGAATCAGTCAAGTGTAAAAATAATGTGTAGGAATATTCAGAAATGTAAGAGGAAAGAGAGAAGGGAGGAAGGTCAGTAATGACTGACACATGTAAGACCCCTTTAGGTAATTTATAAGCATTAAGTATTTGGAAATTCTTTTAAAGATAATGGGAGTCTCTGACTACCATTAAGTAAGAAACTGATATAATCAGATTAGTCTTTTATTAAAGTCACTCTGTAGTGTAAGGAATGGATTAGAGATCATTCAACCAAACAAAGAGACACTATTGACCTGAACCAGAGTTGAGGCATAGGGATGGAGAAATATAGATGGAGATAAGATAGAATAAGATGAAATCAGTCCACCTTGCTGATTGATTTAATGGGGAAAAGACAGAAAAAAA
Source organism: Lynx rufus (assembly GCF_022079265.1). Lineage (NCBI taxonomy): Eukaryota > Metazoa > Chordata > Mammalia > Carnivora > Felidae > Lynx > Lynx rufus. The sequence goes on from NW_025814827.1 coordinate 62,774,236, forward strand.
ATCAAGAAATAAAAATAATGTTCATGTCTTGGCTTGAACCGCTAGGAAACTGTCAATACCATTTAATAAGATGAAAAACAAAAGGAAAGGGATAGGTCTGAGGCCAAGACAATGATTTAGTTATTGTTGGACATGCTGAGTTTGAAGCATATTTCAGACTTGGTTGAGATATCCAGCAAGCTTTGGAATGGATGGGCTAGTGACAGGGATTTGTTGATCTCTGCAATGGTACATATACATGGCAATTAAAACCCTGGGAGTAGCCTTTATTGAGCTGCATAGCTAAAATCATAGGTTAATTAAAAATAAAATAAGTAATTAAAAATCTAAAAACTATACATTGGACTGGTTGCATCTTTTGGGCTTTGGCAAAATGAGAGCATACAGATATCGCTAATCTTAGTTTCCTTGAGAAAAGTCGATGAAGAAACACCCAGCCATGGAATGACTCTGCTTCTTGAAGTCTGTGTCAGAAACAATGAACACTCACTGAATATTCATGTACACTTCCACATTTCTCAGCCAACTTGCAGTTGGGGCCATATGATTGAGTTCTGGCAGGGACCCCACTATGCAATCCTGAAAACACTTTCCATAATGAGAACAGTCTTTGAAAAAGATTGTAAAGAAATATGGATTAAGAGCTGTACATCAATATTCTGTATTGTAATAAGAATTCTCATATTTATCAGCATTCCCATGCAGTGGCCCCTTGTTGTAAGAAGATGAATTAATGGGGAATGTATATGGTGAGAGGGTAGTACACTTGTTGGTAGACACTTCTTGTACTTCCTTAAGAGTCCTGGAAGATCAATTATGATTGCTGATTTTTTTTACATTATCAGACACTGAAATCCTCTGGTGTATTGGTTTTAGTTTATCAGAAACCATGATATTTCCATGAACATCAAGGTCGTGCACATATATTTCCAGGAAAACATTGGTGTGACATTCAACGGCCTATGTTTAGTTCACACAGACATCAGTATATATTATATTAATGGTTTTCTCCTCCTAAACACTTTTACAAATCATTTTACTGAACATTTTACCAAAAAAAGAATACAGATTATACAAAAGAAAAACAGAAAGATGACTATTTCTTATATGGAATGCTGATCCATTCATAGTCACCAATATCTTTAGCTCCTGTCCCCATTTTTTCAATGAAGTGGTTTGCTTCAGGGTTAGGAATGTATAGTATCAGAGGAAGCAATTGCAGGTGTTTTTTCTCACCCCTTATTTATTCCTTCCCAGTAAGGGATTGAGATATCTAGTGAAAGATAGAGAGCTTGACAGGCTAAATTAACCCCGTAATACCAAGTTAACCACTGGCTCGGGGTCACTGTATTAAAAATATAATCTATGTTTGTCCACTGATTTTTCATGATTCTCCTCTACATTATTCTGTTGATTTGTAAAACAGCCCTCACTATTCGTCATGTGACTGACTAGGAAAGTGCTGTTTAGTACACCCAACGATTGCCCCAGTACTTCCAATTATCCTTAACTTGTTGTTAGTTCTAAATCATATCCTCTAAAACAGTATTCGGTAAGATAGGTTTCTGGGAGTTTTTGTTACCTAAACAGAAGAATTACAAATGCTATGCCTTAATTCTTTTTTCAGTTCCACATATTTGTAGGTAAAGAACCCAGAGGCTATCATATTGAGTAGCTTTTACCAGTCTTTAATCATAAGTGTCAATCTGTACTAGTTTAGTATTCAAGAGAGAATACTCCTAGTTGCCAGTATTTTATCAGTCATAGTTGATCACCAATCACATAATAATAACCTTTTTTATGATAGAATAGCTTTAGATTTACAGAAATGTTGCAAAGATAATACAGAGGATTCTCATATAACTTGCACAGTTTACCTATTTGTTACACAAGAGTGGTATATTTGTCACAAATAAAAAAGTAATATTGATACAATGCTGTTTGTAAAAAGTCCATATTTTATTCAGATTTTATAGTTACTGTTGTATGTCTTTTCTGTTCCAACGTGCTACCAGGATGCTGCATTACATTTAGTATTCATGTTTCTTTTGGCTCCTCTGCGCTTTGAGTTTCTCAGGCTTTTATTGTTTTTGATGACCTTGATAATTTTGAGAACTAAGCTGGCATTTTATTGAATATTCCTCATTTGGAATTTGATGTTTGCCTCATTATTACATGAGTGCTATTGTTTTGGAGGTGAAGGCTGTGGAGGTTAAGTATCTATCTCTTTACAACATATCAAGGGTACATGCTTTCTGTCAATATGACTCACTACTGTTGATGTTGACCATGATCACATGGTTGCATGAAGTAGTGTTTGCTAGATTTTACACCATAAAATTACTCTCTTCACACCCTCTTTCCACTCTGTGCTCTTTGGAAAGAAGTGCACAGCCCACACTTCCCTGAGGGCAAGGTTTCTACATAAATTATTTAGAATTATTCTGTACCGAAGATTTATCTATTATCTCTCGCTTATGTATGTATTCATATCAGCTTATTTATATCAGTATGGACTCATGGATATTGATTTCATACTTTTGCTTATAATATGATACCTCTTTATTATGTTTCTCAAATTGTTCCAGCTTTGGCCACTGGAAACTCTTTTTTTTTTTTAATGTTTATTTTTGAGAGAGAGAGACAGAGCACAAGCAGGGGAGGAGCAGAGAGAGAGGGAGGCACAGAATCTAAAGCAGGCTGCAGCCTCTGAGATGTCAGCGCGTCAGCCCCCGACGTGGGGCACGAACTCATGAACCTGTGAGACCATGACCTGAGACCAAGTTACACACTCAACTGGCTGAACCACGCAGGTACCTGTAGCACTGGAAACTCTTGCATCTGGCTCCTGTGTTCCTTTGACAAACCTCCATCCATCATTACATTTTGATTTGTTTTTCCCAACCCTGATCTTGCTTTGTGACACTGCAAAGCATTCTGTGCTGTGTCTTCCTCGTCCTAGGCTGAGAATGAGCCCGTTCTCTAAGGGAAGGTGGTCTCTTTTATTAGTGAATGGTATTGGAAACTAAGATTTGAATTTGCATTATGCAGTATTTTCAGACTGTTTTCTCACATAGAAATATGGATTTAACGTCAAACCCTGTTTTTGAATGGCTTAATAGTTCATGTATTTTAATCGCAGAGTAGTATTCTGTTGTATGGAGGCACCACAGTTTGTTTATCCATTCACAGGTGAAGGACATATGTTTGCTTCTAGCTATTGGTAATTATGAATAAAGCCCCTATGAACGCTCCTGCACAGGTTTTTGTGTGGACCTGTTTGTAAATCAGTTGGGCAAGAAACTAAAATTGTGTTTAATTGTTGGATCATAGATAAAATAATGAATTTGAAAGTGTCTACATAATGACTGTCCCATTGCTAACCCCACCAGCAATGAAAGAATCAACCTGTTGCTCTTTATTCTATCAATTGTTATTATCAGAATGTTTAAAAAAAATTAATCATAAAGTATTCTTGCATTCTAAAAGAATTGTTTTAATAGGAATTTAGTGGTATCTTACTGTATTTTAAATTTTCATTTACTTAATAACATGATTTGGAGTCTCTTTACGTGTCTATTTTGCCATCTGAATATCTCTTTTTGTGATATATATATATATATATATATATATAATTTTTAAATTGTGTTGTTTCTTTTCTAATTATTGAATTTTAGGAGTCCTTATTTAAGATTAAAGTCCTTTTTTAGATATGTTTTCTGTAAATATTTTCTCCCAGCCTGTAAATGGTTTTTTTCATCCTCTTAACAGTGCCTTTTAATATTAATAATAATAAATAATTTTAATAAAATCCAACTAAGTTTTTCCTTTCATAGATCATGTTTTTAATATTGTATCTAAAGTCTCATCACCAACATCATTTATACACAGTATAACACTTAATTCCATAAGGATGAAGTTATCCTGACTATTTTGTTTCACACCTTATTAGTTTTTAATTGTGATTTAATTCACATATCATAATACTCACTTTTATAATATAAATTTCAGTGGGTTTTAGTATATTCACAAAGCTGTACAATCATCACCAATATCTAATTACTGAATATTTTTATCACTCCTAAAATAAATCTTATACCCACTAGCAAGTTACTCCCCATTCATCATTTCTTCCAGACACTGGCAACCATTAATCTGTCTTCTCTGTGGATTTGTCTCTTCTCAATATTTAAGTGGAATCATTCACTATTTGCCCTTTTGCATCTGGCTTGTTCCAAGATTCATACATGTTATAGTATGTATCAGCGCAGCATTTCTTTCTCTGGCCGAATATTCTATTGTATGATATAGTATACATTATATTAGTTTCCTAAGACTACTATAACTAAGTAGCACAAATTGGATTTAAAACAAAAGTGATGTATTCTCTCACAGTTCTGGAAGCTAGATATTTGAATTCAAGATATCACCGAGGCCACGGTCCCTCTGAGACCCTGGGATGACTGCTTCTTTGCCTCTTGCCCTAGCTTCTGTTGTCTGTAGATCCTCTATTTCCTTTGGCTTACAGGGAAAGCTTACAGTCTTAGCCTCTGTCATCATATGGCCTTCTCCTTATGTGCCTGTTTTTACAGTGTTTTTCTCTTCTTAGAAGGACACCTATTATATTGCATCAGGACCTGATAATGGCCTCATCTTTACTTGGACAAATCTGCAAATACACTATTTCAAAATAAGGTCACATTCACAGGTTAACTTGGGTTGGAATTTCAGCATATCTTTATGGGAACACAATTTAACCTATAACGTGTAGACATCCACATTTTGTTAATCCATTCATTAGTTGATATACATTTGGGTGGCTTAAACACTTTGGCTGCTACAAATAATGCTGCTCTGAACATTCACATCCAAAGTTCTGCATGGTCATATGTTTTAATGTGGTATAGACGTAGTATATCTACCTTGAAGTAGAATTTTGGGGTCAACTATGGAAACAGTAGTATGGTAACTATATTATGTTATTTTTTAATGTTTATTTATTGGGACACCTGGGTGTCTCAGTCAGTTAAGCGTCTGACTTCAGTTCAGGTCATGATCTCACAGTTCATGAGTTTGAGCCACACATTGGGCTGGACTATGTGCTGTCAGCACAGAGCCCGCTTCAGATCCTTGTCTCCCTCTCTTTCTGCCTCTCCCCTGTGCGCATGCTTTCTCTCTCTCAAAAACAAATAAACATAAAATATTTAATGTTTGTTTGTTTATTGATTGAGAGAGAGAGAGAGAGAGAGAGAGAGAGGACACACACAAATGCACAAGCAGGAGAGGAGCAGAAAGAGAGGGAGACAGACAATCCCAAGCAGGCTTCATACTGTCAGTGCAGAGCCTGAGGAGGGGCTCAATCTCACAATTGGTGAGATCATGACCTGAGCCAAAATCAAGAGTCAGATAGATGCTCAACCAACTGAGCCACCAAGATTCCCCAACTGTGTTATTGAGTAATTTCCAAACTGTTTTCCAAAGTGGCTATACAATTTTTACATTTCCACCAGTAGTATATAAAGGTTCTGATTTCTGCACATCTCTATGGACACTAATTATTGTCTTTTTGATTATAGCCATCAAGTGGGTAGGAAATGGCATCTAATAGTTTTCATTTGCATTTTTCTAATCGTATGATGTTGAGTATCTTTTCATGTGCTCATTGGCGAGCGTCCTTTGGAGAAATGTCTATTCAAAACACTCCCCCATATTTAAATAGGGTTAAATAGTCTTTTCTCATGTCTTATTTAAACTCAACAGGGTGAGTGAGTTATTTTGTTGCTGAGTATGTTAAAGAACAGAACAGATCTTACTATAAAGCTTCACTAACACATGTGCATCTTCATGTGTATCTTTGAAATTATTAGTGAAGCTTCCTAGTGAGTCATATCTATAATATGGGATGAAAGAATTTAGGGTAATACATACGTCTTCCCAAGTCCTTCCTTCCCATATTAGTGATTCAGGGTAACAGATATGGTCTCTGATGAGGTCTTTCATCACTCACATAGAGAAAGGAACATTTAGGTAATGAAATATTTTCATATTATATTCTAAGTGATGACTTATTTTATATTATATTCTCTAAGGATTTAGTCCTATAAACCCATAGATCATAAGCAATCCTGAATGATGTCTGCTACTTAGGTAATTTCTTTGGTGTGGACTTTTCTTTAATTTCATCAGTCTATTTTCTATGAGATCTAGTTAGCAGCATGTTTTCAAGGTGACCAGACTGGGTTACCTGCCTCCTTTCTTTTAAAAGGAGTATCCCTGTCCCCCAGGCCAGAAAATTGGAAAATAGCTAGATCTCAAGTTAGCTATCATAGCTCCTTCCTTCCTAATGAATAACAGTCATTTGATCACATTTGTTGGATGAATTGACTTAAGCTTTCAATCTTAAAATTGCACACGTGTGTAAGGATGGCTGAAGTATAGGTGGGGGTGGGTCTATTGTTTCTTTTTTCACTTTCACAAGTACGATCACCCTCCCTAATTATGTTTTCTCTTCCCAACTAATATTTTCTAATATAAGCTGATCAAGATCTAAACTAGTGTTTCTTAAAGGGTATTGTCTAGAGCAGCCAAATCAGTGTTGCCTGGACACTTGTTAAAAATGCAAAGTCTCAGGCCCCATTCCAGACCTACTGAATCAGAAGTTCTGTGGTTTTTCCCACTCTGTGTTTTACAAGCCTTCCATATGTTCTAATGCACACTCTGTTTTGAGAATCACTACTTTAGACTGTGAGGCAAGTGCTGATAGTCTCATCACTTAAATTGATATTACAGTTAGTCCCAGGTACTAATTTTAAATGATTCCTTGAGCTTTTAGTAATTTTGAGGGTAAAAGGCCTTCAGCCATTCTGTCTTTTTAAAAATGTTAACACTTCCCTATTTTTTAAAAAAGCAAATCTTATCTCTTAAAAATCTGCATGTTTATCCTTGATAAATATCAATTTAGGCTTTACCTTGATATTTTGTTAACTGCTTTTTTCTGAGAATATCTTTACACAGTCTAAAACTCAAAAAGGACACCCTTTATTTCAGTGCATCATAACTAAAATCTACTCCTCAGTCTTTACTTCTCTCAAATAAGGAATATAATGAGAATTCCTATGCCAAGTCTACTCCATTATTCTGCCTAAGTGTAGTCAATATGCCTGTGGTGATTTTATCCCTGTCCTTATCAATTTCCCCATTTTGCTGTGGTTTACAGGGGCTTCTAGGAAAGTGGGAAATGTTTCTTCTCTCTGCACATTATTTTTAATTTGAAATCTGTGTTTTAAACCATCTCCTTAATCTCTCATCTTTCAATGATTGAGCAATTTGAGAGTGTATTATTTGTCTATTTGGTAAAAACTGGTTTTCTTTTTTTCTTAAAACATAAAATTCTAGGGGCACATGGGTGGCTCAGTCAGTTGAGTGAATGACTTTGGCTCAGGTGATGATCTTGGGGTTTATGGGTTCATGGCCCACATCAGGTTTGCTGCTGTCAGCGCACAGTTTTGGATCCCCTTTACTCCTCTCTCTGCCCCTTCCTTCTTGCACTCCCTCAAAAATAAATAAAAATTAAAACATAAAATTCTAAAATATTTAAAACTTTAATGTGCAGAAATTCAATCTCCAGCATAAATTGAATTCAGACCAATACTTAAATTTTCTGGAGGAGTTAAGATACACATTTATTAGAGATATTCTACTGTATTTGGCTTATAAAAAAAGAAGAAACATTGCCTATCATAACTAAATAACTGAATATTTATATAGAGAGAGATCTATATAGGGCCAAAGATTACTAGAGAGATTTAAATATTTTTATTAAATATATTATAAATATTTTGATAATGCATCATAAATATTTTTATTAATAGACGTATGAATAATTATATATTAATAATTAATATATATGAAGCGATTTATTGTAAGGAATTGGCTTATGCACTTATGGAAACTGAGAAGTCCCACAGTCTGCCCTCTGTAAGCTGGAAGTCTAGGGAGCACGGTGGTGTAGGTTACAGTCTAGATGTGAAGGTCTGAAGACTAGGGGCACAGGATCTAGCAGAAGCTCGTAGTCCCAGCTCAACAATCAAGCAGGATGAATCAAGGGAGGAGTTCTGCCTTTGTCTGCCTTTTGTCCTGTTTAAGCACTTAGTGCATTGGATGATGCTCAGTCACATTGGGGAGGACAATCTACTTTGCTGAATCTACCAATTTACCAATCTCTTCAGAAAACAGCTTTACTTACCTGCCCATAAATAATGTTTAATCTGGGCAACTGTTGGTCAGTCAAATTGACACATAAAATTAGCCATCTCAATATTGCCTTATAAAAGATGACATATATGTAGCTCTGAAAAATAGGTTTTTTAATTAAATCTGATGCATTTACTAAGTTACCAATTCCTCATTTGTAAACTTGATAAAAGTGTACAATTAAAAAAAATTTTTTTGAGACAGAGAGAGACAGAGCATGAGCAGGGGGAGGTGCAGAGAGGCAGACACAGAATCTGAAGCAGGCTCCAGGCTCTAGAGCTGTCAGCACAGAGCCTGACGTGGGGCTCGAACTCACGGACTATGAGATCATGACCTGAGCTGAAGTCAGGTGCTTAACCGACTAAGCCACCCAGGTGTCCCAAAAGTGTACAATTTAAAAAGCAATAATCAAGGATAGAAAAGTAGAATAAAAGTAGAAAAAAGACTAACTAAAAAATATGATCTTGATTATTGGATTTAAATTGCTCCTAACAACTCACTTTTATTTAAAGACAATAGGTTACCATTAGAAAACGTTTATACACATACATACTAACTTAAATCTAATAATAAAGTATTTTATATTAATTATTTTAGAAAAAGTCTTTTTTGGGGTATTCATTCAAATGTATTTTTCCCCTTTACATTTGTGGAAAAGCAAGCTCCCTTTTGTAATAAAAAACTATTTTTTAAATATTTATTTGTTCATTTATTTATTTATTTAGAGAAGAGAGAGAGAATCCTAAGCAGGCTCCATGTCCAGCCTTGGACTTGATCCCATGACCCTGGGATCATGACCTGGGCTGAAACCAAGAATTGGATGCCCAACCAACTGAGCCACCCAGGTGTTCATGTTATAAAAATTTAAATTGTATTTAATTCTTTAAAGTATCTTTTCAGTTAACACCATTTAAAATTAAAGCTTAAAGATAAATTACTACTTCATACAAAGTTCAACAGATATGTAAAATATCAGGTGTAAAGCTATGAACTGGGATTTTTGTTTTAAATTAATTTAAAACCTTGTAAAAACTTTATTTCAGACTCTCCATTCAGTTATTGTATTTGTCCAACTGGAATAATCAATGTGATTGTCAAACTCCTATTATTGATTTTTTTTTTTTTACTCACTATAAGCAAGTAAATGTACTTAGCATTACACGTATTTTTGAAAGTCAGGTTCACTTTGTATTTTATGTTATCATCATAGCATGATCTACACAGATGCAAGATGCCCTTGATTTTTATAAAACCAAGGATTAGTGCCTATTATATTCTTGTGCTTCGTCTCATTCTTTCATGTGACAGCTTCACTTCTATGTAATGTAATTTTTTGAATCCAAATAAGATGTTTTCATTTGATTTAGCACTTCAGCCTCTAAAGTCACTTTGCTTAATGGGTCTGGTTTTGACTTTTTTAGTCATTTTGTTCCACATTTGTACCACAATGTTCATCATTGTATGAGACTTATGATGCATCCAACCACAGATCCATGAAAGTAAGGCAAAGAGTCAGAGAGCAGGCACCTTATTAGCACTTTTTTCCAGACCAATAATCATGTCACTATTTGAAATTTAGCAAATTGCTGTCATATCATCCACTTCCAGCACCTTTTTTTAAATGACCCTGTCATCAGATTATTTTGCTGCTGAGTTGATGCCAGCCATGATAATGATGCTAAGTGTGAATTTTGGAAGTACATAGCTTTCGGTTCACATTATTGGAAAGGAAAAAAGTATTTCCCCACCACAATGCAATAGAGTGCTGTCTATGTTTCTTATTCTTAATTTTTTTTTAATTTTTAAGGTTTTTTATTCATTTTTTGATAGATACAGAGTGTGAGTGGGGGTGGGGGGTGCGCAGAGAGAGAGGGAGACACAGAATCCGAAGCAAGCTCCAGTCTCTGAGCTGTCAGCACAGAGCCTGACACGGGGCTTGAACTCACAGACCGTGAGATCATGACCTGAGCTGGAGTCGGGCACTCAACCGACTGAGCCACCCAGGCGCCCCATCTTATTTTTAATTTTTATTTGAAGATAGGGTATCCCTTAGCCTGTTATCTTCTTTATTTTTATTTTTTATTAAAAAAATTAAGTTTAGTTTTGAGAGAGAAAGTGGGGCAGGAGCAGAGAGAGAGTGAGAAAGAGAATTCCAAGCAGTCTCCACATTGTCAGCCTGAAGCCCAATGCAGGCTTAAACTCACAAACCGTGACATCTTGACCTGAACCAAAACCAATAGTCAGACACTTAACTGACTGAGCCACCCAGGTGCTCCTACGTATCTTTAGACAATAACCACGCCTAAATAATATTGGCATGTATAGTATGTTTTTGAAGGTTCGCAAAGTCATTTTAAAAATTTTTATTGATATATATTTTTAACTTTGTAATTTAACTTTATTTTTTATTTTTTTAAATTTACATCCTAATTTGTTAGTGTATAGTGAAGCAATGATTTCAGTAGATTCCTTAATGTCCCTTACCCATTTAGCCCATCCCCCCTCCCACAACCCCTCCAGCAACCCTCAGTTTGTTCTCCATATTTATGAGTCTCTTCTGTTTTGTCCCCCTCCCTGTTTTTATATTATTTTTGCTTCCCTTCCCTTATGTTCATCTGTTTTGTCTCTTAAAGTCCTCATATGAGTGAAGTAATATGATTTTTGTCCTTCTCTGACTAATTTCACTTAGCATAATACCCTCCAGTTCCATCCACATAGTTGCAAATGGCAAGATTTCATTCTTTTTGATTGCCGAGTAATACTCTATTGTATATATATACCCCATCTTCTTTATCCATTCATCCATCGATGGACGTTTGGGCTCTTTCCATACGTTGGCTATTGTTGATAGTGCTGCTATAAACATGGGGGTGCATGTGTCCCTTCGAAACAACACACCTGTATCCCGTGGATAAGTGCCTAGTAGTGCAATTGCTAGGTCGTAGGGTAGTTCTATTTTTAGGTTTTTTGAGAAACCTCCATACTGTTTTCCAGAGTGACTGCACCAGCTTGCATTCCCACCAACAATGCAAAAGACATCCTCTTCCTCCACATCCTCACCAACATCTGTTGTTGCCTGAGTTGTTCATGTTAGCCATTCTGACAGGTGTAAGGTGATATCTCATAGTGGTTTTGATTTGTATTTCCCTGATGATGAGTGATGTTGAGCATTTTTTCATGTGTTGGTTGGCCATCCGGATGTCTTCTTTGGAGAAGTGTCTCTTCATGTCTTTTGCCCATTTCTTCACTGGATTATTTGTTTTTTGGGTGTTGAGTTTGATAAGTTCTTTACAGATTTTGATACTAACCCTTTAGCTGATATGTCATTTGCAAATATCTTCTCCCATTCTGTTGGTTGCCTTTTAGTTTTGATGATTGTTTTCTTTGCTGTGCAGAAGCTTTTTATTTTGATGAGGTCCCAGTAGTTCATTTTTGCTTTTGTTTCCCTTGCCTCCGGAGATGTGTTGAGTAAGAAGTTGCTGCAGGCAAGATCAAAGAGGTTTTTGCCTGCTTTCTCCTTGAGGATTTTGATGGCTTCCTGTCTTACATTGAGGTCTTTCATCCACTTTGAGTTTATTTGTGATATTTTTGACCTCAAGTGAATATGTGTATCTACATCTGAGCTTTAACTGTGTTCAAGCTATTGAAATAAGATGTTACTGGATGTATAGAGTATAGTAAGGGACATAATCTACAATAAAGATGAAATTATTCTCCCTGTATATTTGAAGACTGTTAATAGGTGAGGAAATTGGGATATTTTTTATTTTCCAAAATAAACTTAGAGTTCTCTTAAATTTTCAATAGTACAGATAGAAAATTTGTGTGAAGAAATACAATTATTTTACATAAAAAGCAGGCCTACTATTCATTTATGAGCTTTCAGAAAAACAATACAAATTATCTACAAAACTGATTAATCACTAAACTTCTAAAATTTCAAATTCATCAAGGAATTTCAAATTCTTAAAATCTCCTTATTCTCATACACAATGTACTTAAGCACCTAGAGTATTTATATAATCTGTAAAATATATTTTTAATACTTGTCATTTTTTTTAAATGTTTATTTATTTTTGAGACAGAGAGAGACAGAGCATGAACGGGGGAGGGTCAGAGAGAGGGAGACACAGAATCTGAAACAGGCTCCGGGCTCCGAGCTGTCAGCACAGAGCCCGACGCGGGGCTCGAACTCACGGACCGCGAGATCGTGACCTGAGCCGAAGTCGGCCGCTTAACCGACTGAGCCACCCAGGCACCCCCTTAATACTTGTCATTTAATGTTTACTCTTTACCAGCACTGTTCTAAGACCTTTAAATAAAATTATAGCTATTGTGTATAAAATCATATGAGGTGAATATTATTGTCATTTAAAAATTAATGTGATAGGGGCGCCTGGGTGGCGCAGTCGGTTAAGTGTCCGACTTCAGCCAGGTCACGATCTCGCGGTCCGTGAGTTCGAGCCCCGCGTCAGGCTCTGGGCTGATGGCTCAGAGCCTGGAGCCTGTTTCCGATTCTGTGTCTCCCTCTCTCTCTGCCCCTCCCCCGTTCATGCTCTGTCTCTCTCTGTCCCAAAAATAAAAATGAAAAAAAAAAAAAAAACGTTAAAAATTAATGTGATAGTTGTGCTTGAGTGCTTGCTTTATCAGAAACATGAAACATTATCTTTTAAAATTATTACCTATGAGTTGATTTTAAAATGGCTAGATGTTAATTGAGTTATGATGAAGCCAAGCCTGACCTTAAAATCACTCCCTGTGTCTTACTCAAATGCCTCTCTTGGTGGGTTCTTTGAAGACTTGATGATTGATTCATATTAAAATTGAAAAAAAATTTTTTAGGCATCTCTTTAAATCGATAATCGACATAGTAGATATTTGGTAAATTGTAACTTGATTTTTTCTCAGTACACTGAATATTTGGCAGAATACAGTCTACATTTTTTAATTTAATCTCACGAACTTTATATTTTCTTATCTTCCTTGTACAAAATTTCCAATGGCAAGGTACTCTGGACTCTGCCAATATAAACCTTCTCCCCCATCAGAATGAAACAATTGAGATATTGTTTTCTTTAGATAGAATAGTGGTATTAGACTATTTTTTAAATTTTATTTATTTTTTTCAAATTATTATGAGAGAGAGGAGGGGGGCAAAGGGAGAAGGAGAGAAACTTAAGCAGGCTCCACATCCAGTGCAGAGGCCAGTGCACGGCTCAATCTCACATCTGTGAGATCATGACCTGAACTGAAATCAAGACACTTAAACTACTGAGCCACCCAGGCACCCCTAAAATGTTTTAAAGTATCATGTTCCAGTCATTTCAGTTCAGTGTGCTTTGTCTAAGATTATTTAGAGACGTAAGAAAGATAAACATGCAGCCGTGTCTCCTCCAAATAGCTGCTTATTCCAATCACTACAGTAATTCTAATAGTCCAATTCCAATGGATCAATTGGAAAGTAAGTAATCTAGCCTTTTAGAAATAGCCAAATAATATTTCTAAGTAATATTCTAGCCTCTGTCTCCACATCTATAGTTCTTAACTGATTTTTTCCCCATGTCTTGAAGAGTCAAAAGTCCCTGAAGAGAATCTGACTGGTTTCCTCAGTTTTAACAGCTTGTTAATTAATATAACACATGAATATTGGTACTCACCCATTGAACTTAGAGGTCATATGCTGGAGACTGGATTTCTAAACCTGTACAACTCACCCTGCACAGGGTTTCCAGATTCTTTTCCCTAAGATGTTCTTTGCCTAGGATTCATTAAGAAGAGTGATCACTTTGATTATCAGTAATCAAACAGTGGGAAAATATAAGTTTCCAAAATTAAAGTCCTTTGTGACTGTCTTATGTAAGTCAGATTATTAAAATGATTTCTGATGAAGTCCCTAAAATTATTATTTATCCCCATTAGTTGTATAAACTTTTTCTTTTTTCAACTTTTTTTATGTTTTATTTTTGAGAGAGGAGAGAGAGAGACAGAGTGCTAGCAGAGGAGAAGCAGAGAGAGAGGGAGACAGAATCGTAAGCAGGCTCTGGGCTCTGAGCTGTCAGCACAGAGCCCAACATGAGGCTTGAACTCACAGACTGCAAGACCATGACCTGAAATGAAGTCAGATGCCCAACCGACTGAGCCACCCAGGTGCCCTTATAAACTTTTTCTTTGATAGTGGTTGATAGCTATTATTAATCTAAACAATGCTAAATAAGTTAAACTAAACAAAATCCAAATTTTATGGGTAATAATGGTAAAAACTTAAGGGTGAAACAAAAGGGGTAATGTCCCTCCTGGTAAAATTCTAGAGAAAGCTGTATACTCTGGATTGGCAATCACAGAGGACTCAAGTCTGTTGTAAGGAAGAATCCAGGGCATTCTTTTAAAGACCATCTACAGGGCAGCTCACTCTGTCAACATTTTCTGATTGCTCCCCACATTTACAGAGTGACTACTAGTGAAATTGTCACTCCAGGCTTAAAGGAGAGTTCATTATATAAACAAATTTTATGTTGAATGTCATATATACAGTAAAAATTAAGCAAGCTTAGTTTGTTAAGTGTGTACCAGTATTAGTTTGGGAAGACCTGTATTAGTGTGCTAGGGCTATCGTAAAAAAAATACCACTGGTGGATTAAACAACAGAAATATATTTTCTCACAGTTTGCAAAGGTAGAAGTCCAAGATCAAAGTGTAGGTAGGTTTGGTGTCTCCAAAGGCCTCTCTCCTCAGCTTGCAGACAGGATGCCACCCTTTGACACTGTGTCCTCACATGGTCTTCTCTCTATATGCATGTATCCTTGCTGGTTTTTTGTGTGTCCAAATATCTGCTTCTTGTGATGATTTCATTCAGGCTCACTCTAAAAGAATCTCTTTAATTTAATCACTTCTTTAAAACTCCTATCTCCACATAGTCTGAGGTAACTGAGGTCAGGGATTCAACATACAAAGGGGAACAGAATTTGGAGGGCACACAATTCAGCCCTTAAGAGGATCCGCATGCAATATAAACAAGTAACAAATGAATCACCTAATCAAAATATGGGGGTGAGGGTTAAAATCACTACTAGTTTAGATAAAAGTAACAATGGAGAAACAGGATTTTGATGATATACTCTAAGTTAAAGAATACTGAGTACTGCATACAAATACTGAACTTTGTAATTTGTGTTTATGTAGAGTTATGTGTTAGAAATTCTAAAATTATTTTATATACTTTCAAAGACTGAACAAGTAAGTAAACCTATGCAGGATAATGAGCGCCAAGTTTTATATCCTTAGAGAAAGGGGTTGGTTACTAAATAAGGGAGATGGCTAGAATAAATTAAGAAGAGTTAGATTGTAATTTAAATTACAGTTCAAAATTGTGGAGAGAGAGAGAGAGAGAGAGAGAGAGATTAGTATAGAGATAGATATCACAGTGCTTGTATTGATAAATGCCTGCATTTATTAACTCTAGCATCATTACCTTGAATATAAAAATTCCATGCCTTGAATATAAGAATTCCATGTTTTTGAAGTGATGGAAATGTAGTCACCATTAAAGAAAAAGGCTGGGCCAAACCTGAGCAAGAAAGTGGTTAGCTGACCTAAGGGGAATTAGTGTAAGGTTATAATAAGTATGTACCTGGAAATTTACCTTGAACCAGATCTTGGAATCCATAAACATCAGTTTGAGAGGTTTGAAGTCTCTGTGGTATATATCCAGGAAAAATAATATTTGTAAATAAAAAATAAGTGAAAATCTGCCTTAATTCTCAACATGGATCTTATTGTGAAAAATAACATCAATGATCCAATATAATATCAAAATCCAGGAAAATATAATGGTTATGAAGTTATACCTGCTAATTGATTTTGATTTAGAGGGAATATAAATCTCAGTTTGAAAATATAAGTATGCCAGTGATGAAACTTATTTTCAGTTGGTAAAGACTTTCAGGGCACCTCATTGTCCAAAATTAAATTTCAGGACATTTGAAAACTAAATGCAAATACCACTTTCCTTTTTCTTTAGGTGACATCTATATTCTAAAGAGGGTATACAGTACCAAATTTTCTAAGATGGGCATAGGGTTAGGCGTGTGGACGTTAGCTTTGGTGCACCAACATTAATTCAGTATTATTCATTATGGATATAACATTTTAGAAAGGCCAAAGCAAGTTCTTGCTCATATTATTATAAAAATCACAAAATCCCATGATACAGATTGGGACACAAAGCATAAGAACCCTCTGGATGCAAATCAGTGCTCTCATCAGAGCAAACCCACTATCAGTAAGTAATCGGATAGGCCACAGCTCTACCAGATTTGTCAGAAATCTCTATTCCTTTCCTAATTTCCTACCAAATGTTGTATGCATTTGAATTACTAACCATTGCTGAGAGACTGGATTGGTGTGGCCATTTACCTATGAGGAGAATGGATGAGGTGGTCTTGCAGGGTTAGTAGCTGAATCAGGAAGAAATCACTTAAAAAATGAACTCCTGCTCTAGAAGAGTGGATTTCCAGAAAAAAAAAATGTCTAAGAGTGAATAGCCAAACGTCAAGGAAAAGGGTTAGGATAAGTAGCAGATCTTTGAGGGGCTAAAATAAGTACTGACCTATAGGTAGAGAGTCATTGGTTCTGTTCCAGGAGAATGGGAAGGGGTGTAATCTGGATGAGAAGAAGATGAGGTGTATCAGAGAAGTATTTTGAGGTAATTTTATAGCCTGACGTGAGTGTATTGGATTGATCTCTTTCATCATTTTTATCCCAGCTGATTGTTCTGTGGTGCTACCATATCCTCTCCAGGTATTTTTCCTACTTGTCATAACCCTTCCATATAAAGGCTGATGTGTTTATATTATTGTTATGGAAATTCAGATTAGAAACATTTTTCATTTCACTTTGTTAATATGCATGAATTTGAAAATAGCTGTTGCTTAACTGATGGTGATAATGTGAACTGACATTAATCAATAGAGGTTATGGCTCCTATGTCTGGGTGTTGAGCAGTCTGACATTTTTGAGTTATCTGGCATGAAGCAATTATTTTCTCAGAGGCTCTTATCATTGCTGATCAAGTATGAACTCTGCCCAAGGTAAACACACACCAGTGCTGTTTCTTTCTTCCAGCTGATGTCCTGGCTGTTGACATAATGAGAAAAAAACATGACAATATACAATTACTTACAACTTCGTTGCAGATTTTTTTGCACTTTTTGGAATTTTTTTAACCATCCTTAGTTTTCTTAAATGCTTACTAACAGAAATTGTATTTATCTACATAAGCTGCAATACCCAGCATGTGTTCACATCTCACTGAAGAACACTTAACAAATTCCACTGTCTGCAAACGTGATTCACCAAGTTGCCTCCCTGTTTTACCCCAGTGAGCACTCTTCTTAGCTTCTATGTTGTGTACATTTGTAGAAATGTATCTAATAACCCGAACTTTATGGTACATGCACCAGAAAGGCTTTGTTTCTCTCATTCATGCTTTTTAAAATATAGGTGGGGAATAAACTGTCAGTTCAGCTGAAAGAGTAAGAGTTTTCTGTGCTTTAACCCTCTGGAAATGAGTCATCAGCACTTTTGAAAGTTGAAGTATTCACAACATCTGAAGTATGACTGGTAAGAGACATAGTGATGTGCTAGACGGTAAGGCAGCTTCTGATGGTGCCAAATTGATGCCTAGGGGGTATCTATGCACAAGGAGAATTTGACTTGATCTCATATATAAGGTCGACAGATGAAGCTATAATGGAATTTGAGGAAGAAAACAGAAAAAAAGTTACACAGGTTGGTAAAGTCACATTTCCTGGTCCCTTACGTGTTTAAATTGGGAACTAGTGACAAAGTGTACTGTAGGTGGAGAACTGCTGACAGAGAGACAATCCTTCATCGTTAAAACAGAGGTTAAATAAAGATTAAGCTCAGAGCAGCAGTGAGAGCCCTGGAGACTTTGAGTAGGCAAGATGCCCAGATGTTCTTCCTATCGTTTCAGCCTGGCAGATGAGCAGAGGTGAAGAAGGTCAAGTGGGTGGGTGGCGGGTTGTAGAGAAGATGATGACACGGTCATCAGTTATTCTCATAGAATCTGAGAATAGAATGGCTCCTGGCAGAGAGTTAGTGATTTCTTCTATATACTTAAAGTTTTCTTTAATTTTGTTCTTAGACTCTTCTGATCATGATAGTTCTTTATACACTCTATAACCATATACAATACTTTCAGTTATATGCAGAGAAAAACACTGCTATTTAAAAAAGTTAGATAAGGGGCGCCTGGGTGGCGCAGTCGGTTAAGCGTCCGACTTCAGCCAGGTCACGATCTCGCGGTCCGGGAGTTCCAGCCCCGCGTCAGGCTCTGGGCTGATGGCTCAGAGCCTGGAGCCTGTTTCCGATTCTGTGTCTCCCTCTCTCTCTGCCCCTCCCCCGTTCATGCTCTGTCTCTCTCTGTCCCAAAAATAAATAAACGTTGAAAAAAAATTAAAAAAAAAAAGTTAGATAAAAGGTTTATTTCATGGGGCACTTGGGTGGCTCGGTCGGTTAAGCATACAACTCTTGATTTTGGCTCAGGTCATGATCTCATGCTTTGTGAATTCAAGCCCCGTGTAGGGGTCCATACCAGCAGTGTGGAGCCTGCTTGGGATTTTCTCTCTGTCTGCCCTCACCCCACTTACATGCACACACACTCTGTCTCAAAATAAATAAATAAATAAATAGATAAACAAACTTAAAACAAATCTTATTTAATGATTTCAAGTGTAATTTGACAATATGGGTACTGTTACATTTCATTTGTACAATAACCTAAGAATATAGTAAAGTAAATATTCTGAATGGTATTTGATCAATAAAGCAAGTATTCTAAAACATGTTTATGAACACTTTTTTGTACAGTTTTTATTTTTTCCATATATAAGATTACCTTTGCATAAAGATTAAAGATCCAGATGGGTGTACTCTCTGGCTTTGTTTCATTCCCTGATGATTTCAGATTCATTACTTCTCAGGAGGATTCATGGTCAAGTAGGAGGTGATATGGATGCTTTATTATGACCTTGTGCAATACTATAAGTCTTTGTTTTTCCCTACTTAAATCACCCTCAGAAATAATCATAAACTTGATTGAAAACCAAATGGGTAATTAGTACTACTCTATTTTTGTTTTTGGACTCCAAATTCATGAATAATTTCTTTAAAATTTCATCTCAGTTTCTCTAGAAAACAAAAGCAAAAGCAAAACAAAACAAAACCAAAAAAAACCTTCCAAATTCAACATTGTTTTAAGAGTTCCTGGAATTTTATACAAAAACTGTAAAATTATCATGGCTAAAGATACTAGCTATTGCTTCTTCAGTAATATGTTTATATGGGTGATATTTCCTGGGGCAACCTGGGTAGCTCAGGTTGGTTTAGCTTCTGACTTGATTTCAGCTCAGGTCATGATCCCAGGGTTGTGGGATCCAGCCCTGCATCAGCTCTGTGCTGAGCCTGGAGCCTGCTTCAGATTCTCTCTCACTCTCTGTCTCTGTCTCTCTCCTCTTTTAAATAAAAGTAAAAAATAAAATAAAAAATAAGTGATCCTTCCCCACCCATAGTTACATCTAAGAAGTGGTCCTGGGTGACGATATTTCAATAAGGGATCTTGCCTTATAGCCTACACTCTATGTAACCAGAGATGAATACAAAACATTGATTTAGTCAAATTTGTTTTGTGAGAACTTGGATTTGGTTCACTTAAAAAAAAGTCCATTAGCAGCAAGGATCCCAGTCATAATTCATGTGTCATTGGGATGATAAATGGAGCTGTGGCATTTCACAACAGTACTCAAGCTGAGGTTAGATTGTAGTGGAAACTAAAAGCTGGTTCATGTGTTAACAGAAGAGCAAATCTGCAGATATGCTGATGTACTGGCTTCAGTTTTGTCTCATGGCATTCCTTGGACTCCTTCTAAATACCAATTTCCTGGACATTTCCCAAACTTCCAGACTTCTGATGTTCCTCTTTTCCACAGTATTAATACATACTACTCCAATGGGTGTGATAATAAGAGTTTCTATCCCATATGCTGGGGGAAACCCTGTGAAAATTTCAGTGATTTCAAGATCTTGGAGGGGTTACATATTTTCATGTGCTTTTGTACTTTTTCTGCTGAGTTTTTTATTTTATCTAAACTCTGGATCTTTTAAACTATGTTGTTTGTTTTGCTTTGCTTGTTTGTTTGTTTTAATACGTGAGTGTGAAATGAAGCTTCTTTTCTTCAATTTAGTCAAGGTAATCTAACCAAGGCAGTACTTTTCAGCATCATTTGTTGACATTTGGAGGAAACCTTTAGAGATTACAGCATAAATGAGTGCAGGCTACACTATCTTACAATTAAATATTAGTCTGGCCCTAAAACATGGAAGCAAACAGACTGACAAATTGAGTGGTCATTTACTCCTAAGTAATTTTTACTGTCCGGATTGTTTCTTTTAACAGTCACACCTCTAACCTTATCACCATAATTATAAGTCCCTTTTCCACTAAAACTATAAGGTTTTTCTCATTCATTTTCCCTAGTTTACAGCTTCTCATTCTCTGAGCTACTCCCCAAAATATTAAAATTTCTTCATTTTATTTTATAAAAGAAGGAATTTGAATAACTGATACTAATGCAGCTGAAATGTACCCTTATTGTTATGTCTGAAAGAGCAATTTCTTCAGTACCCATTATTATCTTTTTGACCATAATTCCACTAGAGTTTTCATCTCTTTGTTCTGAGTGCTGTCAGTCCCAAATCCCCTTTCAAAGATTTTCCCAAGAAGCCTGCAAGAAAAACAGAATAACTTAAGCTAGCCAGTATTTAGACTTTAGAATTCCTAATGAAGAGAGATAAATGTAACTCTTGCTGGAGTTACAAAAATAATAATTCAGGGGAATACATCTATCTATGATCTACTTATCCAGATGGATTGCAACACAATAATATAAATGTATATACATTTTCCATTATAGATATTTGGGATAAGTAAAATTGGTTTATTTGAGGATGTTTCCATGAATGTCAATAGTTAAGCAAGGGACAATGGCTTTTAATTAGGTTCTGTACTCTATTTTTTTAATGCTTTTATTTATTTTTGAGAGAGAGCATGAGCAGGGGAGGGAAAGAGAGAAGGAGACACAGAAGGTGAAGCAGGCTTCAGTCTCTGAACCATCAGCACAGAGCCTTACACAGGGCTTGAAACCACAAACCACAAGATCGTGACCTGAGCCAAATCATAAGCCAAACTTGGACACTTAACTGACTGAGCCACCCCAGTGCTCCAGGTCCTGTACACTATTATCTGTGAGAATGAGCATTGATAGAAACCTGTCCATAGTATTTTGGTCGATCTTTCCCTTATGTACTTTTACACATTAATTACTGCAGCTGGGGATACATATTTTGTTTGTATCCAAAACAAATGAATCTTTCAATTGTAATCACAAATGGATTTCATATAGTTATCTAATAATCACTTCATAATTGTATGTGTTAGATTCTAGGGAAATTATGCTTCAAACCAACAGGATACCTCAGAAGCACTTATCTGAAAATTGCTTGCCTTATGCAAAAATAGGGGTCTGGTCTTTCAAAGAAAATTGTTGTACTTCAGCTTTAGAAAGTCGTGGTATTTTTTTAATGCCATCATCCTAGAAGGCTACCAGCGTTTCATTTTGAAAACTTTATTTGAAGTGGCACATTTTATGCACAAATAGTCACACTTCAATATCAAATAAACTAGGTAGATGTCAGTGAGCTCCAGCCCTAAGTGACATGGAGAGGTAGGTCATTGAGTTGAGATGCTTTGAGTCAGCTCTCTGTGATGTCAAGAACCATGTTCATGACATCTTGAGGCCAGGGATAGTTCCGTTTTTTCCCCCTAGCTTGCACTTGGCAATATGTGACATATAAAGCTGGAGGCAACAATTTTGGACTTAGCAGAATATGCCATTTAAAAAAAAATGTGAACTCAATTGAAAACCTGGTTTCAAAATTAACACTAATTGCTGAGAGTAATGCCACATTTTGTTTTCAGACCAACAACTTGTTCTTTGTTCTTTCAGATGCACGTATATTTTATAGCTTTAATTAATGATTTTTTTCTCCTAGCTTCTCAGAATAACACTTAACTCATCATAGCAAGTGTCCAGAATGGACCCTTTAAATACAGAGATGACATTAAAGTCTAAATTTTAAGGCTCTGCTTTTCATATAAAAATGTTATATAAGATAATTTTATGACTCTACTATACACTATTAACTTTTATCCTAGTTAACTGACAGTTGTATTGACCTTGGCTACTGGCTGGCTGTCTGGCTTGCCTATCTATCTATCTGTCCTCTATCATCTGTCTATCTTGCCTTAACTAATTCTCGTGATTCTGTTAATTTAATCTCTCCAATTTGGAATATTCTGTAGGTTTCTTATCTTTCTCTTTACCCCCCAATTCACTGAACTCATTTGGTTAAAGTTCTTTTTATCAGGATATGCTTGACTCTATAGACATTTCCAAATATCAAAATATCCCA
Source organism: Lynx rufus (assembly GCF_022079265.1). Classification (NCBI taxonomy): domain Eukaryota; kingdom Metazoa; phylum Chordata; class Mammalia; order Carnivora; family Felidae; genus Lynx; species Lynx rufus. Next base: position 62,797,036 of record NW_025814827.1, read on the forward strand.
AATAACATATTTATAATTCTGCACCCCCATTAAACAATGAAATATAGTTAATGGGCTCATAAATAAAAATTAAGTTACAATCTTAATCAATTGAAGAATTCTAAATATAGTTAATAGTGGGCATTGTAGAGTGACTCTAGTAATTTTAACCCTTACCTTTGTATCTAAATATCTGTAAATTGGGGCACCTGAGTGTCTCAGTTGGTTAAGCATCCAACTTTGGCTTTGGTCATGATCTCACAATTTGTGAGTTTGAGCCCTGTGTGGGGCTCTGTACTGACAGCTCAGAGCCTGGAGCCTGTGATTCAGATTCTGTGTCTCCTTCTCTCTCTGCCCCTCCCTGCTTGCACTCTGTCTCTCTCATAAGTAAACATTAAAAACAAATGAATAAATAAATAAATGCAAATTAATTGAATAAAAAATGTGGAAAAATCAGCTATTTGAATGAGTGTTATAATGAAACTAGCCATAGAACACAGGTGATTTCATCCAGGTGGCATAGTATTCCTTCCTTTAATTTGCTGATTAGTCAAGAGTACCAGTAAGGGATGATTTATGTGTATCGTTGGGTTTTTCTTAAAAAAAAAAAACAATGACTGGTAGCTGTCTTTTACAAATATAATACTCTCTACAAAATACCCAATAGAAATCCAAGGCCAATATTATTTCATGCGTGTTTCTTTTAATTAATAGATTGTAGGGGCGCCTGGGTGGCGCAGTCGGTTAAGCGTCCGACTTCAGCCAGGTCACGATCTCGCGGTCCGTGAGTTCGAGCCCCGCGTCGGGCTCTGGGCTGATGGCTCAGAGCCTGGAGCCTGTTTCCGATTCTGTGTCTCCCTCTCTCTCTGCCCCTCCCCCGTTCATGCTCTGTCTCTCTCTGTCCCAAAAATAAATAAACGTTGAAAAAAAAATTTAAATTAATAGATTGTAGCTAATGAAAATGTCATTTGCCAAATTAAATCCTGACATTCCCCTCCCCTCTTTGTGTTAATATATGTTCAAGACATCATTACATTCCATAAGGCTATTTTCATTGATTTGAACATTTATTCCAGTGATAACGCTTTTTGCCTATGGGTATGCTTATATCTATTGGAAATAATTTTGTGACACATAGTTAAATTAATGCCATTCTCTTATATTTTGAATTTATTTAAAGAAATATCTCCCCAGTAATATCCAAATCAACATTTACTCAAAGTGATATTCACTTCAGTGGCCTCATCTCTGCCTAAAAACTTCATGGAGGTATCTAAGATTGGTATTTTTCAAAATTATAGTCATATTGATTCAAGTGTCCATATGCATATACTTTTATTACATAATTAGTGTTTTTTTTCAACTTTTACTAAAAGCTTCATCTTTTATCATGAGTAATTTTTATACTTGGTAGGACCCTTCATAATTTTTATTATTTTAAAATAATAGCATATGCTCTACTTATTGTGGCCATCACTGTGAAGTAGCTTTAGATATATTAAGGACATACCATCTTTCAAGCTGTATAGGACTATTGCCCACCTAGGAACCAATATTTTCTCAATATTCTTTACTCCTCGGTTTTTGTTTGTTTGTTTATTTGTGGTTTGTTTCTTTTCTTGATCTTTTGGACTATGTACCAAAGAGAAACACCATTTTTGTCAATTCACTAGAAGCTCTAGTCATGATAACAGGTAAAGAATAAAACTATGTCGATTTGTGAATACTGGGCCTTGGATTAGATTTATTTACAAGGAGAATATTGAGGACCACTTCCCAACCATGCATTATTGCCGTGTGAGTTACTAGTTTAGCAATGAAACATAATTAAAAGAAATATATATCTATGTTTTTTCCTTGAATAATTTAAATGAATACAAGACATGCTATATTTGTAGTATTTACTTAGTATCTGATTTCTAATTCTTATTTTAAAAAAATTTTTAAGTTTATTTTTGCAAGAGAGAGAAAGCAGGGAAGGGGCAGAGAGAGAAGGAAAGAAAGAATCCCAGAAAGGCTCTGCGCCATCAGCTGTGAGATCATGAACTGAGCTGAAACCAAGAGTTGGACACTTAACCAACTGAGCCACCCAGGCACCACTGATTTCTAATTCTATATGTGAACATATACAAGAAAATAGAAAATTCACACCTTAAGACACAATTTTCTTATTATTTATTACAACAAAATGAATTTCTCAATTTCATTTTGCAAATTGAAGTTACTTCTGAGAATTATAATTTTTTTCAGGAGCTTTATGATATCTCAGTCATTCTTGCTTTACATGTTACTATTGTTTTTAAGCATTTTGAGCCATTAGTCATTTATTTTTGTTAATTTTTACTCTAACATTATTCTAAACTTGTCTGTATTTTTAACGCGTTCTTCAGTTTAACCCAGTCTGATTTTTGGAAAAGCTGTGTTTCTATGATTCATATCATATCAAAATTAAATTTTCAAATAAATTTTTAATATATGTTTTGCCATAGAGCAAGCAAGATTTAAGTCTATTTTCTCTGCAGGTAATACTAGTGAAATTTCTTTTGAACTACACATATCAATAGTATCAGATATTTTAAAGTAGTTTTACATTTTTTTTTTAATTTAAAAAGGTTGATCTGAAGTAATACTGTGTTATAAACAGCTTGGAATAAAAGTTGGTTAAAGACTTCGGGCACAGGTATTTTGTTTTGTTTTGTTTTGTTTTGTTTTGTTTTGTTTTGTTTTGTTTTGTTTTGTTTTGTTTTGTTTTTAAGCCTCCCTGATGGTTGCAGAATGATCTCCTTGTAATTGGGCAAATATCAATGAGATAGGAAAATGATGAAGATTTTAAATCTACATAATGCATATCAAACGGTAGCACTGATTTGATTTTCAAGGCCTATTGCAAAATCACCTACGTTGTATTTTTCAATAATCTTAAGTCCTAATTGGCTCGAGAACTCTTCCCACAGAGACAGGTAAGAACTGAAACAAATCAACATGAAAGGCTTTTTTTTTCTTTTTCTTTCCTTTCTTCTCTTTTCTTCTCTTTTCTTTCTTCTTCCTTCCTTCCTTCCTTCCTTCCTTCCTTCCTTCCTCCCTCCCTCCCTCCCTCTCTCTCTCTCTTTCTCTTCTTTCTTTCTTTCTTTCTTTCTTCCTTTCTTTCTTTCTTCCTTTCTTCCTTTCTTCCTTTCTTCCTTTCTTCCTTTCTTTCCCTTCCTTCCTTCCTTCCTTCCTTCCTTCCTTCCTTCCTTCCTTCCTTTCCTTCTTTCTTTCTTTCTTTCTTTCTTTCTTTCTTTCTTTCTTTCTTTCTTTCTTTCTTTCTTTCTTTCTTTCTTTCTTATCAAGAACTATGCCCTCCTTAGAATGCAAGAAACTCAGTACTTCAATTGAATTATTCAATGAGATAACTTCTCCGAACACTCCAATACTGATTAAATAAAAAAAAAAAAAAAAATGGAGGGGCTCCTAGGTGGCTCAGTCGGATAAGCATCCAACTACGGCTCAGGTCATGATCTCACAGTTTGTGGGTTTGAGACCCACATCAGGCACTGTGCTGACAGCTCAGAGCCTGGAGCCTGCTTCGGATTCTGTGTCTCCCTCTCTATCTGCCCCTTCCCTGCTCACGCTCTGTCTCTGTCTCTGTCTCTCAAAATAAATTAATGTTAAAAAATTTTTTTTAATTTTTTTTTCAACGTTTTTATTTATTTTTGGGACAGAGAGAGACAGAGCATGAACGGAGGAGGGGCAGAGAGAGAGGGAGACACAGAATTGGAAACAGGCTCCAGGCTCCGAGCCATCAGCCCAGAGCCTGACGCGGGGCTCGAACTCACGGACCGCGAGATCGTGACCTGCTGAAGTCGGACGCTTAACCGACTGCGCCACCCAGGCGCCCAAAAAATTTTTTTAAACAGAAAAAAAAATTCTCCCCTAAATGCCCAAAGTCTTTTTTCTTTTATTGTAAAGCAGGCTCCACAACTTATTCTTGACAGCAAACCTTCCATCAAGAACAGGTTTTCAGACTTTTTGTTACTACTTCCTCCAAAATAGTTTTAGATCTTCAACATAGCATACAAAAATCAAAGACCTAGTCCACAAAATATAGTATAAAGTTTTCAATATTGCTATCTGTATTACATTCTGTACCTATTCCTATTAGAATGACCTTCTTTCTCCAATGGTACTATTATGCTCAATGCTTAGAAAGGCTTATGTTGGGGCGCCTGGGTGGTTCAGTTGGTTAGGCCTCCGACTTCAGCACAGGTCATGATCTCATGGTTGATGAGTTTGAGCCCCGTGTTGGGCTCTGCGCTGACAGCTCAGATGCTGGAGACTGCTTCAGATTGTCTTCCTCTCTCTCTGCTCCTCCCCCTCTCACACTCTGTCACTCTGTCTCAAAAATAAATAAAAATTTTAAAAAATTTAAAAAAAGAAAAGCTGATATTTCCCCTTAGAAGAATAATATCCGATCCTTGAAAATGCTAACCACAATAAGAATTAGAGTAATGATGTATAGTTTAACTTTTTTAGCAAGGAAAATTTACAGTTGAAGATTTAAAATATCTAAGTAAATGTGTGAAATCTTTTATATATATTTTACCTATCATTAAAGTAAAATGTAAAATAAAACTGAGATGGAGATAATTTTTGCTATATATGTCATAATTATGGACGTAATTTACCATTAGTCACCTTGAGATGACTCTGAAGGGTAAAGATGATGGCTTAGTTCTCTTACATGTCTGACAACGTATGTTTATGTTCCTTTTTTGAGAGTTCTTTATCTTTCTTTTAAAAACAACATGGAAGATTATCTGAATATTTTAGAAATATTCCATTTATATATGTTTTCACCAAACTTGTTTCAACTTCTGTCTTCAGGCTTTGTTTATACACCTTTTGAGAGTTTTTTTTTTTTTTAATATTTATTTATTTGAGAGAGAGGGTGAGCTGGGGAGGGGTAAAAAGGAAGGAGAGAGAGAATCCCAAGCAGGCACTGGGCTGTCAGCACAGAGCCAGACACAGGGCTCTACCATGAGATCATGATCTGATCTGAAATCAAGAATCAGATGCTTAACCACTTGAGCCACCCAGGTGCCCCTTGAGAATGTAATTCTTAAGGCAAAAGTTATATTAGTTACTCCCATCATAGGACTCACTCATCCACTCTTACATTTTATTTTATAGTTTTTAAGTTTGATTATTTATTTATTTATTTATTTAGCACATAGGGGAGGGGCAGAGAGAGAGAGAGAATCCCAAGCAGGCTCCACACTGTGTAGAACCTAATGCAGGGCTTCAACTCATGAACATGAGATCATGACTTGAACCGAAATCAAGAGTTGGATGCTTAATTGACTGAGCCACCCAGGCACCCCTCCACTCTTAGGTTTTAGCCAAAAGAAATGAAAACATATGCACGTATAAGGACATGCACACAAATATTGGCACCTTTATTTGTAATAGTCTAACACTGGAATAAACCAAAATATTTGTCAAGTGGTGAAAGATACACCACAAATCCAACCTATAGATGTCCATGGGTAGCACATTAGCATTGTCACCCCTCTTATTCATAGCATCTGTCACTCTGAAGTTAACTTATTTTGTAACTTTTTTATTTCCCTGAGAGAATATAAGCTTCTTAACATTTGTACCTGTTGCATTTGTATTAAGCACTTTGAACAGTATTTGGCACACAGTAGTTTTGCAAAAAATATTTTTGAGTGCATGTACAAACACTTTGTAGCTATAATTTTGTTTGGTGATTGGTTTCTTGTTTTTCTTGAAGTGGAGTAGAATTGTGTTTCTAAGCAGCTTCATTTCCTGGAAAGGATATTTTCTCAAAAGTAACACCATATTTTCAAGTGAGTTAAATTAATCTCAGGATAAATTCAGTGCCTTAACAAAGTTTCATTTCTAGATTTGCTGAAGTTGGCTTTTCTAAGCATTACCTTCATTAATATTCTCTTCTCAGTTTTCACACACTACTATATTAGTAACTGCCAAAAGCTGAGGTTTTCGAGAAAACACTGTGCTGTTAAAGACTGAATGTGTAATGAAGAAAATATAAAAAAATTTAGCAAATTACATGGCAACAAATCTGTTTCTTGACAAAAATTAGTTATAGCTTAAACACATGTTTTTGAGTACTATATAAAAATCCCAGCACTTGTAAATTGATCATATTTACATTGGGGGTTATAGAAATGTACTTTGTGACTATCCCTACCTGAAAATTTAGAAATTATCAATATTATTTTTGTCATAAATTTCCTGTGATAATATTTTGAGTTCAAAGAAAATATGAAAGGTATTGTAGTACAGATTTAAATACTAGATATAAAGTTAGTAGATCCATTTCTACATTTTCTTGGGATAATCTATCAGTATTTAAACCCACAGAAGTGTATGCAATTTTTTTTTCAATTTTATTTTAATTTGCTGTCAGTAGTAACTGTAAACATGTAAAATTTATGATAGAGACTAATGTGTATTTTTAAATTTCTTTAAATGAGAAATAAAAATGTCCTAACAGCATTTCAGCTAATATCAGTTTGTCCCTTGTCTTTATACTGCTTCATGAACGATTCTCAAAGGGACACAATTTTGGTCTCATTAGTACCACCCTGGACCAATACTTCCTATTTTACATAAATTTAAAGTAATGTATTTTAGTAATTCTTTCATATTTGCTATAATAGTGCAAGTGCAATTTTTCACAAGGTAAATAGTGCAATAGTGCAAAGTGCAATTTTTCACAAGGTAAAATTAAAAAAAAAAAAGGAAAGGTGGTACTGTTTTATATTTTGTTTTGTAATCTCTTAATTTGTGCATGTTCTTCTTTTAGAATTTGATTACATTACTGTTATTATTTGTTTAGAGTTAAGTTCAACAGATTCTTGGAAAACTATTCTATTTCTAACAGGTTTTTTTCTATTTCCTAGTAGAGTGAGTGATGTCATTTTTTTAATAAATACAATGCCGTGATCTCATCTAATAATTGGCAAGTGAGAAAACATAACGATGATTTGCTTATCCTTACAATTTTTACTAAATATTAAGAAATTCTTGGGGCGCCTGGGTGGCGCAGTCGGTTAAGCGTCCGACTTCAGCCAGGTCACGATCTCGCGGTCCGGGAGTTCGAGCCCCGCGTCGGGCTCTGGGCTGATGGCTCAGAGCCTGGAGCCTGTTTCCGATTCTGTGTCTCCCTCTCTCTCTGCCCCTCCCCCGTTCATGCTCTGTCTCTCTCTGTCCCAAAAATAAATAAACGTTGAAAAAAAAAAAAAAAAAAGAAATTCTCACCAGTGTAAAAGTCTAGCTTAAAATCCATTTATTTTTATAGTTCTTAAGGAGTTATGTAGCATTATTATCAATCCAAATGATGTGTCTTTTCAAAATCAATAGTTAGCATAGTTGATTTTGAACATATATAATCATTTATAGTTAAAACTCCCGTGTACAATTCTTCTGAAAACTATGAAATGCATTTTCCGCTACCATAAATAAATTCTTCATTCCTGTAATTCTATTCTATGTTTGGAGATTATTTTTACAATTCTGTACGAACTGAATTCTCTAATGTATCCTTAGATTTAAGCTTTCAAAATACATTTTAGGAATCCATGTACAGCTTTGTTTCTCCAAGGTGAGTTACAATCACCTCAGGGGCTTTTGAAAAACAGTAATTCTGAGGCACTTTCCCAGACCAATTAAATCAAAATCTGGAAGTGTGTCCCAGGCATTAGTAATTTTTAAACTCCTCAGGTGATTCTAATGTGATTCCTGTCTTGAGAATCACTGACACCGAATAATTAACAAACATTAACATATATAGGAAAAGTATAGGTGTCTTGATAAAAATGCAGGCTTTGATTCAGTAGGTTAGAGTTGTTTGGGATATTTTGCATTCTCTGAAAGTTCTCAGGTGATGCTAATGCTACTGGTCCATGAATAATACGTTATGTAACAAGAAATAGACTAAAGATGGTTGCTGGGCAAGAAAAAGGTAGCTCCTGATCTCTATGTCATGAGGAAAAACAAAGAAAACAGACAAGGGAGGAAAGAACCAAGTGAGAGGAAGCAGAAGCTAGCAGAGACAGGGATACTCTTTAAAGAATATTGATGAGTGTGAGTCTTTGTATTTACCGGCTTTACTTAACGAACATCTACTGCATGTGAAATTGGTATTCTAATTAGCCTTTGCTATATTTTTTGTGTACAAAAAGCTCCTAAAAACACAGGTTCTGTTCTAAAGAACTTTTGCTCATGCCCATTTCATGTATTTATTCTTTTCTAGAAGACTACAAAAAATGGAGAAAAGCCCTTTGTTTACCTTTACACTGATTTACCTGGTTGTTCACACTCACTACTTTCTTAGCCTAGCTTTTCTCTGGTGTCACAGCAGAGCCATCGCCAGCAGGGCAGCTGGTGAGGACTGCAGGGAGAGCTCTCAAGAGAATGAAGCCGGTGAGAAGGCTGAACAGTGAATGGTTAGCTGGCAAAAGGAACGGCTAGTTCTTGGCTCAGATTCAGAAATTACTTGAATGTGGGCACTTCTTCCATCAACACGGTTTGGTGGAAATGGTTGCCACCTGCCTCTATTCCCAGGGGCTAATTTCCCTGCTGCCGAGTCAGCTTTTAGTTCAAGAGACTGTTAATGTCTGCAGTACTAAGAATCTGGAGGCATGCCCTTGCTGCCCAGATGGTGGCTTCTGGACATCAGGTACAGTACTTTTAGACTGACGGTCCCGTGCTAGCAGTCAGGGATCTGTATACTTTTACTGCTGACACTGTTTGGTGACAGCTGCCCCAGACATAATGAGATCAGCACATCCCATAAACACATGAAAAGGTTTCTGCATAGAAATGTCAAGTTGGATTTAGTTTTAAATAAAATAACATATTCCTGTTCAGGAAAAATACAACCATTGCCTATGATAAAAAGTGGAATTGATAACATGTGTGAAGACAAAATGTCAAAATTATAATAAAAGGTTACAGAATCTACTTTTCTTCATATTTCTGTTTTATATATATGCACATACATTTATATAGCTTCATACAGGTATGGATACAACATTATATATATAACGAAGTTGTATTTTATTTGTGAATTTATATTTATATACGTACAATATATAACAAATATACTATGTTATAACATTATACTATCTAGATTATCTAATCATCAAAAATCTCCTATTATGGTTTTACTAATATTCGTTGTCATTAAACTTGTGAGTGAATAATCTACCTGCTTTACCTATAAAAAAAACAGAATTTTTTAGAACTATGGAAGAGGAAATATTCAGGACAAGAAGATGGATTAATTAATACAAATGTATACAAGTTCATGTATTAAGAGTAGCACCTTAACAAGCATACTGGCTCTGGGATAAGGAAGAATGATCAATTATAGATACTGTAAAAATAAGGAATTCATTGAAATGCATGGGTATAGACCGATATAAAAGTTCTTGGTGTGCCTGGGTGGCACAGTTGGTTAAATGTGCGACTTCAGCTCAGGTCATGACCTCACAGTTCATGGGTTTGAGCCCCGTGTCAGGCTTTGTGCTGACAGCTCAGAGCCTAGAGTCTGCTTCGGATTCTGTGTCTCCCTCTCTCTCTGCCTCTCCCCACCCCTCCTCCCCCTGCCCTGCATCTCTCTCTCTCATAAATAAATAAACATTAACAAAATTTTAAAAAATACTAAAAAAAAGTTCTCAAGTAACAGGCTTTGTCCCATAAACTTATGGCCATTACTACCCAGCATCCTACCCCACACACTAGCCTCAATGGATAAAGTATTTCTAAAGTAGAAGGAGATAAAATTGGTGTTTTTAACAGGACTCTTTGATGTGTAAGCTTGTCCATTCTGAGAGTCACTGTCTTTTGGCACTCACTTTATCCATGTTCACACAAAAGACAAGGGTCTGCCATTAACTGTTCTGAAATTTGGGACAAAACAGAGAAAACAATTAATGAAGAACGGGAGACTTTGCCAGAAACTAATGGCACCAACATTGTGCTTAACGATTGGAAGCATAAAACAATTTTTTTAGTATTGCTCCAAAATATCCATTGCAACAATAGAAACAATTAGAATAACATCAAACTCACCTTGGATAATGTGATTTTTAGCAGCAGTAAATCATGTGTTCTCTATAATTTCTTTCATTCCTTTCTAGCAGTTCCTAGCTAAGGAGAGCTAAATAAAGAAATCAGTAAGATAACACAATTATATACTTGGCAGATTTTTTTAGTCTGGTCTTTAGGGAGAATTTTAAGATTATTAATGGAAACTTAAAAATAGGAGGATAGGAAGAGAGAAAAAATAAAACAATGAAACACAATGAAATCAAGTACAGAGCTATATATATAAAAGTGAATGAATATAGAGGGAAAATGCTTGGGAAAAAACTTTTATCCCAAATTTATTTCCAAATGCTTCATTAAGAAACATTACCTTCATGGAACTTAAGTTGCGCATAAATTTATACTTTTGGAAACTTACAAATATTCTTGTCTGATAAGGTTCCTTTTCAGTGATTAGACTGCAAGCAAATTCATAGGAAATCCAAGTTTAGATCAGATATGTGAGAAGGTATGAAAATTTGTCAGCTTGGTGCTTAGTGTAGAGAAAAATCTGGGCATTGCCCAACAATAACAAAACCTAAGTAACATTAATGAATTCTCCACACCTCAAACACTGTCATTTACTTTCCAAAAGAGAAATAGTCGGAAACATAAAAGGTACATATTTAACATGGGCAAATGCACTATTTTAATAAATATTTATAGCATGAGTTATTGGCTTGGTGGTTCTGAAACAGATTATCATTTACATAAAAAACATGTGAAATGTTAGTATAGAACTAATTTTCAGTTACGAATTATAGTGTATACGTTGTGTGACACAAGAGATTTAAAAGCACTTGCCATTTTATCTATCCTTTATATTTAAGTCTCCAAAGTAACTTTTCACTGAAATTTAGCATTTATCTTTTAGCAGATTGAGTAAGCAGTAAAAAAAAAAAGAAAAAAATCATCCAAATTCCTGTAGCTATTATTTAAATTTTAAAACAGCATAATGATTATTTTAGGAAGCAATATTGCTAAAGGCATTTTAGTATTATTAATTTATATGTTAATATATTTGCTAATTTTTAATTTACATGTTCTCCAGGTGAATGGCTGTTAATCTTTTCTATAATCAAAATTGCTCTACATAGCATGCAGAACTACCAAATGTAAGTTCTATTTTCAGCCAGTGTGAAATTCTGGCAGAGCCACATTTTGTAACAAAACTTGGAAACCGTATGCTATTGCAAATACCATTCTATTTGGAAAGGTAAATTTTTAGAATTGGAGAAGCAATTGAAATGGAGATGGTGAAGTTTTTAAGTGAGATTAGAAAGATAAAGATGAGGAGGATGCTGGAGTTAAACAGAAATGTATTAAAAACACCAGTTGAAACATTCCTCATTAATAGGCACATTAACCAACAGCTATAAATTGATTTTCCACCGTTCCTCACCAAAGATAATTTTATGGGGATCAAGTTGAACGTTGCATTCCTTCTCTGTTGTAAAAAATGTTTATTTATTTTGAGAAAGCATGAGCAAGGAAGCTGGGGATGGGCAGAGAGAGAGAGGGAGAGTGAGAGAAAGAACTCCAGGCAGGCTCCACATCAGTGTGGATCCTGTAGCCGGGCTCAATCTCATGACTGTGAGATCATAACCTAAGTTGAAATCAAGAGTTGGATGCTCAACCAACTGAGCCACCCAGGCTTCCCCCCATTTATTCTTCAAAGATTCCCTTTATGTTAAGCCGAGCTTTTCACTTGCCTCTCACTCTTTAAGTATCTGTTTATATTGTCTTCCATCTCAGCCCAAATATGGTTACATGTAAAACTGAATCTTATTTTATAAAATTTCTGTTTCCTAAAATAATTATATTTACTTTGCCATGAGGCATTCTTTTCCTAGTGTTTCTAAATATTATTCAATCCTAAAACAAGTTGTTCTCTGGTCATTATGTAATAGACAACTCCACAATGGCAAGCAAAACTTGCTAAGATGTTTCACAGACTATTCTTCGTCCATTTTCTTTCTTGATCTATGAGATTTCTTCTAGGGCTACATAGTTTTGATGTAACCGTAACCAAAATGTGGTGTAGCAAAGACTATGCTTAGTAGTTACAATTCACTATAAACAATGGATGTAGAGAAACTCATTTTAACACCAACTATATCTATGTTTAGTTTGGCTATAACTTTGTGATTGGCTGTAAATATTTTTGATTTTCTTTAATATCGTTGTTGCTTCAAAGGTCATAATAGGGAATGTATATATTAAAATTTGATATGTGTAAGATATAATTCCATTTTATACATGAGACCAATGAACAGTCAAAAATAAATAATAACTGGAAACTCCTACTAATAGCTTATCTAAATTTCTCTGGATTTATATACCATTTATATCATTCTTACATGTTTACAAAATCTTTTTGTAAGTTTAGAAAAATAAATTATACAGTTTCTTTCTAAAGAGACCAAAGGTTTTGTTTTTATTTTTTTTTATATTTTGCCTCTTCCTGAATATTTATAATTATAACATCAATGATACCAAAAATGCTTTTAGCAAGCTTACCTGTAATTCTGAAATAACACCGTAAACTTAACATACTGTATGGTTTAATGCCTGGAAAGACTGTTACAAATATTCTACCAGAAGAAATAAACAAATGCTATAAGTACCATAAACCACTAATTTTGCTAACAAAGAAAGTTTATTTACTAATGGATGTTGAGATAATCAGATAATCATACCAGATACTAGAAGAGAAAGACTGATATAAAATCGCAATTGTGAGGATTTTATTGGAAATTTGCCAGAAACATTTCCATGCAAATAGAGATGAAATAATTACTTTTAGTAATCAGTTATTGAGCTTCATAGCTGTAATATGAGCAGCCTTCACTACTAAGAATTATTCCAGTTACCATTCTGTAAGTTGCAAAAACATCCCTTTCCTTTCTAATTCTATCAGTCATGGAGGGACCTATCTCCTGTGACTATTGTGAGTTCTCTGCTCTTCTACATGTTTGCTTTAGTTTACAGATTATATTCTCATCCTGCTTATGCTGTGCACACCTTGCCTACCATTTTTGCCAGAAAAATGGTACTCAACTTCTTGATTTCAACTTATGAAGCAAGTAAGCACACACACTAATAAAATACCTATTAGGTCGTTATGGTCTTTATCATAGGTTATGCTTCAGGAAAAAGTGATCCTCCTACTTCAGTGATTTATAACAACAAAATCATTTCTAATCCATGCTGAATGCTTATCTCTGGTCAGCTGCCGTTCTATTACATATTTTTCCCCCTCTACACAAACTGTCAGAATTGTTCCTATTGTTCCTAAAGAATACTTCAAATGGCAAAAGGGAATAGACCTGAATGAAGCACACCCTGGTTGATATGACATCTAGTCAGAAATGATCCATCATGGGCCACCTGGGGGCCTCAGTCAGTTAAGTGACCTATTCTTGATTTTGGCTCAGGTCATGGGATTCATGGTCATGGGATCAGACCCCGAGTTGGGCTCTGCACTGGCAGCTCAGAGCCTCCCTGGGATTCTCTGTCTCCCTCTCTCTGCGCCCCCCTCCTCTCCCTACCCTCTCAAAATATTTTTTTTAATTTTAAAAATCTTTTTTTTAAAGATATGATCCATCATTTTGCTCATATTGCATTGTCCAAAGTAAATTGAGTCACATGATTATACCTGAGTTCAGGTAAATTGGAAAATATTTTCTTCCTATGTGGAGAGACACCGTATAATTGAGAGCAAGTAATCTGTGATTCACTGAAGACAGGGAGTTAGTGAGAAGATTATAATTACCATGAAAATGATTTAACTGTATACCTTACTCCACATTGTATTTCAAACTCCCTTCCTCTATCTCTTTTTCTTTCCATCCATATATCCTTTGCATTGTATCCCTTCTAGATTTTACTCAAGAAAATTTAGTATTTTCTCCCTCAGATATTCAGTAAAATATGTTGTGACCTGTATAGTGTGAGTAGATCTGGGCATTTCTGGGTACTGTTAAAAAATTATATATATAGGAAAAACTTATGAAACATAGTTGCAAGGGAACTTTATTATAGTTCAAAGGGAAAAATGCAAAATATAGTCAAATATCTATATGTCTATATTTTATTTCCATAAAATTGATATTAAAAATGATTATAAAAAGCCTATGTGATTATGTGGTGATATATACCCAAACAATGTTGGCCATTTTAATGTTTAAGATGTTTAACATTTTAAGATATCCTTGGCATCAATATCAGATATATGTAAAATCTTAAAGAATAATATTTTACATAAACTGGCTTGTTTTCACTATTTCATCATTGAATAACGATGATTTGACTCGGTCTTAGGACTCAAATTTTTCATGGCTAGTAAATAATGTGCAAGAAATAATATGTATTATTTGGCATAGGCTTCTTGGAGCAATTTTAACATTTTCACAGTCTTAAAGTAATAATAACATTTTCCTATTTATACTTTACTAATGCCTATTGTTTACAGTAAAATGAAAGGTAGAATTCAAAAATAAGTCCCAGAAATTTGTTCTTTCCTGATTTATCTGCATCCTCAAAATGCTGAGCCAAATTAACATCAATTGTTGATGTGAGTACATGATCTAGCAAGAGGGCAAGAACTCCTATCTCTATCTCTCTATCTCTACTTCCACCATTGTCTTTATATCTATTTATATCTCATTTTTAATCATTCTATTAAATCTATACCTGTATCTGTATTTACGTAACTTTAAAATTGAAGAAAGAAATCAAAATCAGAATTGTGATTGTGGCAAATAAAAAGTCAGAATTAAGGGACAAATATTTTGACACTTTAATCCATGTCTAATCAGGGGCAGAAAATGCATCTGTAAATAACTGGTTGAAAATTTCTGTTTAAATTTTTATTATAAGAAGGCCAGATTCTTCTGTTTACTTGTTACTAAATTCTGGGTTTTATTTATGCTGCACAACACTATATGATGAATGCAAAAGTGGAATGCCTGGGGAAAATCAACTGTCAAGCTGAATTCAAACACTATAGTTACTGTGATGTCAAAAAAAGCCATGCTGTCGCACCCAAACACTTGTACAGTTGAAAAACATGTTTTTGCTATTTTTTCTTCTTAGGTTTTAACAGTTTTAAAATCCTCAAGTACACAATGCCCTTACCCAGTCATACTAGTTTTGTGTGCGGGGGAGATGGGGGAGTAATTAAAACCATTGGGTTTTCTGCACTGTATGTTTACTGGTATCCATGGACCAGTAATGGGAACAAAATCACAAAGAACAAACATTTTATATCGCCCTCAACAATTGTGCCGTTGAGTATTATTCCTCCGCTGTACACAACACAGAAAGATGAACTCCCAGGCTTCCCAAAAGCATTTACAGATTTACTGTTGCTTCAAACAACACTGTAGGAAGAAAGCAGTGAAAGTTCTGGAAATGATCTGGATGAACAAATAAGCAAAATATACACAAATGAAATTAAAAACAGTAACAAGTCTAATTGCATGAAAATCTGACCTTTATCCATCAGTTTTGACAGGATATTTTTCTGCTTGCTCTTTGTTTTCAATGTGGTTGCTCTGTGAAGAATCAAACTAAACTCACATCTATAATCTCAGACTTTTTACATATGTCTTTATGTTAAACATTTGAGATTATATTTATGTACATGTTTATATATGTTACGCATGTGTGTGTGCTTTTTATATATATATATGTTAGATATTCCATTAACTTTCTTCATATAATTTCTTTACTTTAACCCTTCTCTTCCAAGTGACGTGGTAGGGACTCAACATAAATCAATTATTGTGACAATATGAATTTCCTAAGAATAGTCATTTTGCCCTGACAACAAAGCTCAACTTGCCTAAATGGTATCTATGCAAAATATTGAATTAATAAGGACTTTAAAAAATTAATGTTTAGTATTTTTATTGTTTTTAAATTTGTTAAATGTTTATTTATTTTTGAGAGAGAGAGAGAGAGAGACAGACAGAATCCAAAGCAAGCTTCAGGCTCTGAGCTGTCAGCACAGAGCCTGACGCAGGGCTCAAACTCACCAACCGTGAGATCATGACCTGAGCTGAATCATGAGCCAAAGTTGGAAGCTTAACCAACTGAGCTGTCCAGGCACCCCGATGTTTATTTTTGAAGGAGAGCATGAGCAAGGGAGGGGCAGAGAAAGAGAGGGACAGAGGGTCTGAAGTGGGCTCTGCGCTGACATTCTCGTTCTCTCTCAAAATAAATAAATAAACATTAAAAAAAGAATATATGAATGTTTATGAATGGCACAAGGTACCAACATATATAAAAATAAAGTTCTTGTTAAAAAGGGTTCCTCAATAAGGGCTCAGATTCAGTAGGGAGTTAAACAAGGTATGGAGTGAGGTGAGGACAGGATGATGAAGTCAGGGGAAGGTAGGTGGTTTTGCAGTTTTCATTATGTTTAGGGGTAAAACATGGACTGTGACCTGGGTCTCGTGTGGTTTGAAATTTTGAGAGTTGCCAAGGAGAGAGAGGAAAATGGGCTTTCTTTTCAGATTGCATAAATGTGGGAAGTTGAAATTGAGACTTTCTCTTTATTACATGTGGCATTTTGATTGCTGCCCTATGATAAGCTTTATCACATTCCTACATTCAAAGCAATGTCATTCCTCTTTTTAGATCACTTTCAGGTATAGGAAAGTATGTCATCCCAAAGTCAGGCAGCTCATTGCTCTGGTTATGGTCTCAATTGAATAGTAATCATGGGGGTAGTAAATTGTTTACTTTTTAATCAATTTTAAATTTAGAATTCTTATTGACCCCGGAAAACATGGGTTAAGGAGGTAGTTGCTATAGTATTTGTAATAGAATTTGGCTGGAGGAACAAAAAAAAAAGTATGAATCATAATCTTGCACTGAACACTTCCCCCATCTCATCCCCATTATACTCAATAGTTTTGAAGTTCTAAAATAAACATGTAATATTGAGAGGAAAGAAAAATAACATTTCCTTTTTAAATCTGGGTTCATGCAAGTGCTAGAATGAATGACTGCCTATGTCTGACCATAAATGTCACCAACCTTCAGCTACCTGCATAGTATAAGAAACAAAATAATGGCCAGCATGTTAGGAAGCCTTTCATGGTAAAATTCTACATATGTTTATTTCAAATATGTCTGTTATGTGTGTATTTCAAATATGTTCAAATGTCCATTTATCCATAAGATTAGTTATTTCAGTAAAAGAGACTATGCTTAATTGTTTTCATTATTGGTTTCCTTCCTACATATTTCGGGGGTGTCACTCAATGATTTCTTTTTCTTTTTCTTTTTAAAAAATTTTTTTAAAAGTTTACTTATTTTTGAGCGAGAGAGAGAGACATACACAAACAAAGAATGCGAGCAGGAGAGGGGCACAGAGAGGGAGACACAGAACCTAAAGTGGGCTCCAGGCTCTGAGCTGTTAGCACAGAGCCTGATGTGGGGCTTGAACCCACAAACTGTGAGATCATGACCTGAGCCAAAGTCAGACACTTAGCCGACTGAGGCACCCAGGTGCCCCAACTGATTTCTTTATTCCAATCCCCTTTGGAGTTTGTTCAAAATATCCACTCAATGGATTCTTATTCTTCTCCTTTCATTCTCTCTAGGTACTCATACCTCTCCATTATCTACAATGAGTGGGAGAATACCCCTCTTTCCTATCCCAATTTTTAAGATAAGTCTAGTAAAATAGACTTATTTTAAAGTCTATTAAAATAAGACTTTTAAAAGTTTTCATTGCTAGCTCTATTTATTTTTTTATTTTTTTTTTAATTTTTTTAACGTTTATTTATTTTTGAGATAGAGACAGAGCATGAACGGGGGAAGGTCAGAGACAGGGAGACACAGAATCTGAAACAGGCTCCAGGTTCTGAGCTGTCAGCACAGAGCCTGACGTGGGGCTCAAACTCATAAACTGTGAGATCATAACCTGAGCCGAAGTTGGCCACTTAACCGACTGAGCCACCCAGGCACCCCTGCTAGCTCTATTTAAATATGACCATAGTGTAGACAAGTATTTTAATTGATACTGAATTAAAAAGAATGATGTTAGATCAAAACAACTAGTCTCAAAGACTGAACAGTCCTACTGTTCTAAGCTTTGACTTCTCTCATGGAGTCAGTCTTAAGTCTCCATTTATATGGCAAGCTTTGCTATTTTAACTGCAAAACAGTATTTTTCTTTAAGGAAATATTCCAGCTCTAAGATGAGAGCTTTGGAACACTTTTTCTCATTTTCCTGTTTACTCCTTGCTTTAAAAATTACATGTTAATTAAGAATTTTATTTCCCATATTTTTCAATGAAAATGATGTAGATCTTTATATAAGAGCTCTTATTTTCCTCTATTCACTAAAAATACCCACCTGTAATTTAATGTACTTGCATCTCACAACATAACTGAGGATTATTTTCATCATGTTTCACTGTATGACCAGGAATACATTTCACAGTGGGATAAATAAGAATAGAGGTTGATCCCAAGTGCTGTCCATATGTTGAAAAACAATATTAATGAAGTAAGGCTATAAGTGGGATTTTAAAAGTGTATTTAGTAAAGGAACACAGATTATCTGTGTCTTGCTTGGCCCATGAAAAAACTTTTTGCACATTGGCATATTCCTTGCAAATTCAAATCTGAGTCTCGCTTGTCATCCCATACAACAGGGAATGAAGGAAAAAAAATGTTTTTCTTAGACTCTCTAGAAAAGAAAGCATCAGCGTGGTTTCTACCAGCAGAGGCATCATGAGAGGACTTGAGGAAAAAAATGTGAAGCATGTGGTAGTCGTTGTTTTCTACCAAAAATCAAAACAAAAAAACACCTTGATCAATTATTTTCCTGAGGCCTTTACATGTAAGGAATAAGAACTAAAGGAAAAAGTGCTTCAGTGACAGATCCGTCAGTGCTAAATGTTGAATTGGGCCAAACAACGTGGATCACAGTCTAAGTGAGACCATATACTCTTCATTAGCCAAATTTACCCCACCATCAGCTGGGTTAGAAACAGAAACCATTGATGAGCAAGTCATAAAGTGGGTACATAGAGAGGATGCAAGGAAGCAAA
The DNA here is from genome assembly GCF_022079265.1 of Lynx rufus. Lineage (NCBI taxonomy): Eukaryota > Metazoa > Chordata > Mammalia > Carnivora > Felidae > Lynx > Lynx rufus. The sequence continues at coordinate 62,816,208 of NW_025814827.1, forward strand.
AAGAAGAAAGAGTAAAGAGCATCTATGGAGAGATAAATATGGGAACTTTAAACATGCACTGGCCCCACCACATGTTCAAGGGGCCGTTATGTTAGGATTTTTTCCTCTGTTCAGGAGAACTGGGATGGGGCTGGAGAGATAAAAACAGACCTCTGCTTTTGCAGTAATAGGTTAAGTTGCAATGTTCTTCCTGGGAATCTTTAGTTTTAAAAGAGGACTAGTAAAGTATAAAAAGGCTCTCAGTGAAAATGTGTTTAAAAATGAGAAGTGGTGCCAGGAGATGATTCTCAGCACAGAGTGCACATAATTATCATCTGCAACACCACCACCGAAAGGTTGGCAATATCTGACTTAATCAGTTCAAGGTGCATATGTGTTTTTTATGTTAATATGTTTATTAATATAATTTATTTTATTTTTTATTTTTTAAAATTTACATCCAAATTAGTTAGCATATAGTGCAGCAATGATTTCAGGAGTAGATTACTTAGTGCCTCTTATCCGTTTAGCCCTTCCCCCCTCTCACAACCCCTTCAGTAACTCTCAGTTCTCCATATTTTTGAGTCTCTTCTGTTTTGTCCCCTCCCTGTTTTTATATTATTTTTGTTTCCCTTCCCTTATGTTCATCTGTTTTGTCTCCTAAAGTCCTCCTATGAGTGAAATCATATGATTTTTGTCCTTCTCTGTCTGACTAATTTCACTTAGCATAATACCCTCCAGTTCCATCCACAAAGTTGCAAATGGCAAGATTTCATTCTTTTTGATTGCCAAGTAATACTCCATTGGATATATATACCCCATCTTCTTTATCCATTCATCCATCGATGGACATTTGGGCTCTTTTCATACTTTGGCTATTGTTGATAGTGCTGCTATAAACATGGGGGTGCATGTGTCCCTTCGAAACAGCACACCTGTATCCCCTGAATAAATGCCTAGTAGTGCAATTAATGAGTCGTAGGGTAGTTCTATTTTTAGGTTTTTGAGGAACCTCCATACTGTTTTCCAGAGTGGCTGCACCAGCTTGCATTCCCACCAACAATGCAAAAGAGATCCTCTTTCTCCACATCCTTGCCAACATCTGTTGTTGCCTGAGTTGTTAATGTTAGCCATTCTGACAGGTGTGAAGTGGTATCTCATTGTGGTTTTGATTTGTATTTCCCTGATGATGTGTGATGTTGAACATTTTTTCATGTGTCAGGTGGCCATCCGTATGTCTTCTTTGGGGAAGCATCTATTCATGTCTTTTGCCCATTTCTTCACTAGATTCTTTGTTTTTTGGGTGTTGCGTTTGATAAGTTCTTTATAGATTTTGGATACTAACCCTTTATCTGATATGTTGTTTGCAGATATTTTCTCCCATTCTGTCTGTTGCCTTTTAGTTTTGATGATTGTTTCCTTTGCTGTGCAGAAGCTTTTTATTTTGATTAGGTCCCAGTAGTTCATTTTTGCTTTTGTTTCCCTTGCCTCCAGAGATGTGTTGAGTAAGAAGTTGCTGCGGGCAAGATCAAAGAGGTTTTTCCCTCTTTCTCAAGGATTTTGATGGCTTCCTGTCTTACATTGAGGTCTTTCATCCATTTTGAGTTTATTTTTGTGTATGGTGTAAAAAGTGGTCCAGGTTCATTCTTCTGCATGTCACTGTCCAGTTTTCCCAGCACCACTTGCTGAAGAGACTGTCTTTATTCCATTGGATATTCTTTCCTGCTTTTTCAAAGATTAGTTGGCCATACGTTTGTGGGTCCATTTCCAGGCTCTCTATTCTGTTCCATTGATCTGAGTGTCTGTTCTTGTGCCAGTACCATGCTGTCTTGATGGTTACAGCTTTGTAGTACAGCTTGAAGTCTGGGATTTTGATGCCTCCTACTTTGGTTTTCTTTTTCAAGATTGCTTTGGCTATTCAGGGTCTTTTCTGGTTCCATACAAATTTTAGGATTGTTTTTTCTAGCTCTGTGAAGAATGCTGGTGTTATTTTGTTAGGGATTGCATTGAATGTGTAGATTGCTTTGGGTAGTATCGACATTTTAACAATATTTGTTCTTCCTATCCAGGAGCATAGAATCTTTTTCCATTTTTTTTGTGTCTTCTTCAATTTCTTTCATAAGCTTTCTATAGTTTCCAGCATATAGATTTTTCACCTCTTTGGTTAGATTTATTCCTAGGTATTTTATGGTTTTCATTGCAACTGTAAATGGGATCGATTCCTTGATTTCTCTTTCTGTCACTTTGGTGTTGGCGTATAGGAATGCAACCGATTTCTGTGCGTTCATTTTATATCCTGCAACTTTGCTGACTTCATGAATCAATTCTAGCAATTTTTGGTGGAATCTTTTGGGTTTTCCATATAAAGTATCATGTCATCTGCGAAGAGTGAAAGTTTGATCTCCTGGCTGATTTGGATGCCTTTTATTTCTTTGTGTTGTCTGATTGCAGAGGCTAAGACTTCCAATACTATGTTGAATAACAGTGGTGAGAGTGAACATCCCTGTCTCACTCATGACCTTAGGGGGAAAGCTCTCAGTTTTTCCCCATTGAGGATGATATTAGCGTTGGGTCGTTCATATATGGCTTTTAGGATCTCGAGGTATTATCCTTCTATCTCTACTTCCTTGAGGGTTTTTATCAAGGTGCATATGTGTTTTAAAACCTGTATAGCTTGCAGTTTGAGTGTTTACTGTAGTAATTATTATCAATTATAGAGTTATGGTTTTCCAAAGATCACACTTTGGCAACTAAATTAAGTGTACAATCTAGCACAATTTGGAGATATTTAAATAGAGCCACTTATGAGAGGGCTTCAATTATGTAAACACTTGGAAACATTATGTTAGGGATAGTTTCTAGGGAGTGCTAAAAATGAAACAAAATACAACCAATATATCTTGGAAATCTAAGTCATTTTTGAATAGAAGAAACAGTGGATTAATTAGTAGACATCAAGAATATTTTAAAAAATCACAATATTTAAAAGAAGTTTCTCATTTAGCTTATCACATTTGATTTTTAAAATAGCAGTAACTGTTGAAGATGTACATGTCCTTTCCATGATGGACCTTCCAGAGAACTAATCATTTAGTCAAGTGTCATTTGTACACATAAATTTCCTTTACATCGTTTTTGTGTAAACTAGTCTGAATAGCCTAATCAGGCCTCATGTGGGCAGGTTGTATTACTATTTGGATTATACATCTATATACTTACACAGCTGTGGATCCAAGTTTTAAAAAAGATACATAAAATCAGATATAAATACAAATTGTCACATATTACATTCAGGGGCAAAATTTTTGACTTTTTATAATAACATTTTTCAGTTGAAAAGTTTCCTCCATCTTCTAAAGGCCCTTTATTCATCTTAAAGAGTTATCAACACCTTTTGCATTAATTCTAATGGCTTAATCTCCAGACAGATTTTATATGTCATCAAACTGAGCAGATTAAACAATAGCATCTAAATCTAGATATCTGGTTTCCAACTTTCGGTTTTTAACGAATATCTTGAAATTGAGTAGTATGGTCTAGAAAAATATTGTCAGTATTCAATGATACATTACTTGTATTGGCAGCATAAACCAGCATTACTATTTCTTTTAAAGAATGTTAAAAGAATGATAGGGTGTTGATTCTTTCTGGAAACACTGAGGAAGGAGAGATTTGAGATGATTCTAACTGGCTAGATCCTGGCTTTTGCCAGCCTTTGAAGTGGTAAATGTAAATGACGTGACAAAAAGTGGAAACATCTCGTCTTCTTTTATAAGGTAGTATTAAAATGACCAGCTCATATGTGAGAAAAGGAGAATTCAGACTTATAATGCAAATATGTAGGATAGCATATTAAATTTTAATGTCGACCATTTTTGATCTTCCAGAAAGTTTTGAGCTGCATTGCCTTTGATAAGCATCACATTGACAACTGTGGCTCCAAGTCTGCTTGTTGAAACCGGGCCAAGAAACATTGCAAATTATTAGCCACTCTATTTCTAGCCAAATTATTATATAATTTAAATAGAATTTGCTTAATATTATGTACGTTTTACCTTTGCATGTAGTAAATCACTGTAAAATGTACACACTATTTTTTGCAAGGACAGAAGGAGATGACTCTCAAGAGACTTTTACTAATGACTTTCACATGGGAGTAATGTGAATATCCCTCAATGGATATTATTTTCCCTTTTCCTGCCATGTTACACATAGGGTAGAAATACATAGAATTTATTTTGTTTTGGTTGATAGATATGCTCCTTTTGAAAGCCAGCAGAATCTATTCATCCTTCCATACATAGAAAATCAACTTTACTCATTAGTATGGCACCTAGACAAGGTAGACAAGCTTGTCTTGCATTTTCAGTGGTATATTTATATTTCCAGGGATAAATGAAATGGTATAAGCCCCTAAAAATAAAAATAAAATTTCTTCCTATAAACAACCACTTAGGATAGAAATTTTTAAATTATTGAAGAGAAACCTACCAAATCACTGGCAACAAAACTAAATATAATAAGATTCATTACTAGGAAATGAGTAAAAGGCAAGGATATTTACCTCTAAGAATATTGGTGACAGAAATAAGAACTTAAACTTTGACTAACTCTGTATCATGAGAAGACTTTAATAGCATGACATGGAAAGTATAACCATTCTTCACATTCTAAAAAGAAAGTACAACACAACTTGGGTGTGGTTAGTCAAGCAGTTAACATTAAGCACCCAAAGCTGGTAACAAAGGCAAGGACTCAGTAGAATAAGGAAACTAGTAGTAGTTGATTACGAGAAGTAAAACAAGAAGGAACTTAGCATCAATAAACGTATTTTATGTATGAAGAATCTCAACAACTACAATGGAGTCAGTGTAAATTCCTGTATTTATGAGAGAAAATTTGGCAAAAAGAATGATCCAAAGTGATGGAATATCAGTAGCATTTAATAGAATCCTGGATCTTAAGAAAAGGAGAAAGCACAAACTATTTCTCAAGTTTTTAGTTTAATTCCAGTTAGTTAATATACAGTGTTATGTTAGTTTCAGGTGTACAATATAGTGATTCAACACTTCCATACATCACCTGGTGCTTATCACCTATTTAACCCATCCTGCCACGTCTGGTAACCGTCAGTTTGTTCTCTTAAGTTAAAAGTCTGTTTCTTGGTTTCTTTTTTTGTTTTGTTTTGTTTTGTTTATTTTTTTCCCTTGCTCTTGTGTTTTGTTCTTAAATTCCACATAGAAGTGAAATCATATGGTATTTGTTTTTCTCTCACTGACTTACTGACTTGTTTCACTTAGGATTATACCCTCTGGCTTCAACCATGCCTTTGCAAAAGGCAAAATTTTGTTTTTTATGGGTGAGTAATATTCCATTATCTATATGTATACCACCTTTTCTTTATCCATTCATCAGTCAGTGGACATTTGGGCCCTTTCCATAATTTGGCTATTGTAGATAATGCTGATATAAACATTGGGGGGACATGTATCCCTTTGAGTTAGTATTTTTGTATTCTTATACAATTGCTGGATGGTAGGGTAGTTATATTAACTTATTGAGGAAGCTCCATGCTGTTTTCTACAGTGGCTTCACCAGTTTGCATTCCTAAAAAGTACAAGAGGGTCCCCTTTTCTCCATATCCTTACCAATACCTGTTGTTTCTGTGTTGTTGATTTTGGCCATTCTGACAAGTGTGAAGTGATATCGTATTGTAGTTTTGATTTGCATTTCCTTGATGGTTAGTGATGATAGATATCTTTTTAATGTGTCTGTTAGTATCTGGATGTCTTTGAAGAAATGTCTATTCATGTCTTCTGCCCATTTTTAAATTGGATTATTTGTGTTTTGGATGTTGAGTTGGGTAGGTTCTTTATATATTTTGTATACTAACCCTTTATCAGATATGTCATTTGCAAATATCTTCTTCCATTCTTCAGGTTGCCTTTGAGATTTGTTGATTATTTCCTTCACCTTGCAGAAGCTTTTTTATTTTGATATGGTCCCAATAGTTTATTTTTGCTTTTGTTTCACTTGCCTGAAGTGACCTATATAGAAAGAAGTTGCTAAAACCAATGTCAAAGAAATTACTGCCTGTGTTCTCCTCTAGGATTTTGATGTTTGAGGTCTCACATTTAGATCTTTAATCCATTTTGATATATGCGTGTATGGTGTAATAAAATGGTAGTTTCATTCTTTTTCATGTCACTCTCCACTTTCCCAACACCATTTGTTGAAGAGACTGTTCTTTTCCATTGTATGTTTTTCCTTCTTTGTCAAAGATTAATTGAACTTGTAGCTGTGGGTTTATTTCTGGGTTTTCTATTTTGTTGTATTAATCTGTGTGTTTATTTTTGTGCCAGTACCATACTGTTTTGATCACTACAGCTTTGTATTACAACTTGAAGTTCAGAATTGTGGTGTCTCCAGCTTTGTTTTTCTTTTTCAAGATAGCTTTGTCTATTAGGAATGCTTTGTGGTTCCATAAACAGCTTAGAAATTTTTTTTTTTTTTTTTCCTGAGGCTCCTGGGTGGCTCAGATGGTTAAGCGTCTGACTTCAGATCAGGTCATGACCTTGTGGTCCATGAGTTTGAGCCCTGCATCAGGCTCTCTGTTGACAGTTCAGAGCCTGGAGCCTGCTTCAGATTCTGTGTCTCCCTCTCTCTCTGTCCCTCCCCTGCTCATGCTCTGTCTCTCTCTCTCCCAAAAAATAAATATTTAAAAAAAATAAAAATAAAGAATTGCTTTTTCCAGTTCTGTGAAAAATGATGCCAGTATTTCCATCATGATTGCATTAAATGTGTTGATTGCTTTGGATAATATAGACATTTTAACAATATTTGTTCTTGATATCCATAAACATGGAATGTTGCCATTTGTGTGTGTGTGGTTTTCAGTGTCTTTCATCAGTGTTTTACAGTTTTCAGAGTACAAGTGAGAAAGTACAACTTTAAAAAAATGTTTTAAATTTATAACTAATTACTACTGAAAATTTCTTGATGGTGAATTTTTATTCTTTGGTTTAAAACTTCTTATAGGCCTTTTATCTAAGTAAATTGCTTGATTTTATATATATAGTGCATTATTGATGGATCCTCAGATAGATGTCGGTTGGTTCAAGTTATGAAGAAATAGAATGTAAGAATGTAATGGCAGAGTACTTGAAAGGACTTGATATGTTTTACTAAGTCTACAACTGTAAAAACACTGAATTCCTTTTTTTTTTTTTTTTTGGAGTAGGATTGCCTCTGAACATTGTAATTATTTAATATTTGTGCAGCTGATGAATATCTAATTAATAATTGCCTTAGTTATAAATTCCTTTATCCATTTTATAATATGAAATATTTATTTCATATAGAATTTAACCTGTACATGTATAGTTCAAAGAATAATAAAAAGACAGATGCAACAAATAAAATTGTGAAAAATAAATAATTCAATAAACCAGATACATTAAACATCAGAATCTGGAAACCCGTTTAAAAAAAAGTGAATACACCATGAACCCTAAATAAACCAAACCTCAGAAAATGTGGAGAGATCCCACACACAGAGTAATTCTGTGCCAAGTCACCAACTTTATCTCAAGTGGTATGGACAAAAAATAAAAACTAAAGCAATCTATCTCCTGAGCCAACTAAGATTTCTCACAAGTCCTTCAAAACCTGCAGGGTGGGAAGGTTGTGAAAGAAAACATATGAGACATTCATGGTCTTGATAAAGTATAGGACAGCTGGCTTGCAAAGGTTGAGTAGATACAACAGAGCTGAACAAAGTATTTCAACGCACAGACAATGGAGATTGCAACTCAGGAGCAGAAGAAACCCCATAGCATCCTCAAAACTTAGTAACCAATATTCATAGAAGGAGAGATCAGTAATAGTTCCAGAAGTTAAGTTATAAAACAGAACACTGGGATTAGAGAAGTGCTCCAATACCAGGAACTAGTCACAGGAAAGTAGATTCTATGTTCAAAAAATTTAATCCAGTGATGAGCTAAATAAAACTAAAGCATAAACAACTTCCATATTTAGTTTATCTACAGATCCTTGGATTCAGCTAAGAGACCTAAGAGACCTAAGAGAAAAAAATGTATACTCTTTTGTGGAGGTAAATATTATTCACACTGTTCTCTACTGTTATTTTTATAATAAATGCCCATTATATAATCAAAGATTACAAAACACCTAAAAGAAAACAAGAAAACATACACCACAGTTCAGAGAAGAGTCAATAGCAGGACATTTAGAGATGGGCCAAATTTAGAAATTATCGGACAGATATTTTACAATAACCATTATATAGACATGAAATAGATAACACAGATGAGAAAATGCAAAGGCATGTCTCATACTTGCAATAAGTGTATCTTTCAAAAATCTAGTGTCAGATTATATAAAGAACCCCTGTAAATTCATAAGAAAAAGATAAGCACAGATTTTATACATCTCATAAGAGGATATTAATCTGATGTGCAATGCAATAATGCTGCAAGGTAAATGTAAGTTAAAATTAAAATAAGAGGTAATTATAAACTAATAAAAAAGCCTAAAATTAAAAAAAAATAATAATACTAAGTTTTTACAAGTTTTTACAAATACCTAGGCCTTTCATATATTGTTAATGGGAGTATTAAGTTGTCATTCATTTTGGAAAACTGCTTAATGTAGTCAATTTATACAAGCATCTACACTTTGACCCTTCAATTTATTCCTAGTTTTACCCAAGAGAAATGAAAATATTTGTTCACAAAAGAATTGTAGAAGAAGTTGGATTGTAGAAGGAGAATGGATTGCTAAATCATGGTATGTTTGTATGATGGAATATTACCCAATAATAAAAAAGAATAAATAGCTGCTACAAGATAAGCTGGAAGCATATAATTATATAATTTGTGATTCCATTTATGTTAAGCTCAAGAAAAGCCTAAACTAATCTATAATGATTTACACCAGAAAGTGGCTGCTAATCAGTGTAGGTACTGGGAATTGGTGAGCCCAAGAGAACTTTCTGCAATAATGAAAATATACTATACTTTGATTGTAACAATTACACAGGTATATATGATGGTCAGAACATATTGAACACTTAAAGTCTATGGAGTTTATTTTCTATTAATTCTATTTAAATTAAAATAAATAATTTTCTATCCTAAAGTTAGGAAGATATTATTCCATTATAACATCTAAATTATTTACAACTTTTCTCTCAAATGTAAATTTTTTTATATCCTTAGAATTGATTCATTTTCATTTTTTAAACTATGGATAACTACTTGTCCCAATATTATTTATCAAAAAGCCCAATTTACTCACTGTACAATGCCACTCCTTTCATGTAAGGTATTTATGTGTATGGGTCTGTTTCTGGACTTTCTATCATATGCCACTGTTTTGTCTATTCTTGCAGCATTTTCAAATGGTCTTAATCACTATAGCACTATCATGGTTCTTGAAACTTTTTAAAACTCTGAGCAGACAGTTAGTACTTTTTTCCTAATCACCATCCTCTCCATACAATAGCTATTTCGAAACATCACTATACATTCCTTAAAGCCCTTTCCCTGGCCACTGTCCACATCACACTCAGCTAAATACCTTAAGTCCTACCTAATAGAGAACATAATGGCTCCCAGGGCTTCTACCTCCAAATTTATCAGCTCATCAATCATCCTTATACCCTTCCTTCCCATTTTGGCAGAGGGAATGTTATTGCTCTAGACAGCAGTGACTTCAGTTGTTGTTTCCATCTCATCTCCTCTCATTTTCTCAGGCACGTTACACCATCGATTTCATTCTCTTTTCATGTATTACCATCTATTGCATATATTTTGTCTCACTTTTAGGATTCGTGATTTTCCCTATTTAAAAAAATATATTTTAAAAATAAAAATGAAGAAAATAATTAAAAAAACATTTTTGTCTTTATTGTGCATATTACATGTCACAAAGTTCACACTATACTCTAGATAATGTTGTTCATACATGTTTTATTAGTATAGATCATGAATTTATCTCATGTCATGAAATATCCTTTTAATACATAAGCACTTCAATAGATAATTTCATAACATCAGATGGATGTGCATATATCCCTTCTTGTTTTACAACATTTTCAAATAATGCAAATAGTTGTGTTTTTGTTTTAAATGGACACAAAGATAATAAAAAGTGCCTCCTTTCCCACTTTACAGAGTTAAGTATTTTGAGAATATCTATGTGTGCATGCGGGGATAATCCCTTATTAACATGAATAGATAAATATATACCCTCTGCAGCAAATTTTGTTTTTTAACTAAGTTATCTCTTGATGATTTTGTATGTCAATTGTTTTCTCATTTATAAAATAGGTAATAATTTTTAATGCCTGCATAATATTCCAAAACTATACTTTATAAACTACTCTATTTTTCATTTCTCATCCTCCACTATGTCCACTCTTTTCTTTTATTTATTTTCTCTCTATTCTAATGTTTCAGAAAATTATGATCTTTGTTTCTTTTTTATAGATTTTATTTTATTTTTAAGTAATCTCTATACCCAACATGGGGCTTGAACTCAAACTCTAAGATGAAAAGTCACATGCTCTACCAATTGAGTCAGCCAGGCACCCCTATAATTTTGATTCCTATTCTCAGTGGATGTATATTTTCTGAAGTGCCAATTATTGATTACTCACAAATCTTTGTAGTCAATTCGATCCACTTTTTATTTTCAATCTTGTGTATCTGGAAACTGATTAGAAGTTGTCTAATCCTGTAGGCATATGAAAATCAATATTTCTAATTTTTTAATGTTTATTTATTTTTGAGAGAGAGAGTGCAAGTGGGGTAGGGGCAGAGAGAGAGGGAGACACAGAGTCTGAAGCAGGCTCCAGGCTCTGACCTGTCAGCGCAGAGCCCAATGTGGGGCTCAAACCCACAAGCCGTGAGATCATGACCTAAGCCAAAGTCAATGCTTAACTGGCTGAGCCACCGAAGTGCCCTATGAAAATCAGTATTTCTAAACAAGAACGAATCAGTTTTCTCTAAACCTGAATACAGTATTTAATTTCTACTGAATTCTGTTCTTCTGGATATTATTCACACATGGTAAATGTTCATCTTATTGATCTAGTTACTTAAACCAAAACTGAGAGTTATTCTTGCATCTATTCTCTTATGTCCAGTAAGGAACAAAGTACAGCAGTTTTTACTTTCTTAGTGCAATTAAAATGTATCCCCTTTGATATATTCTTACTCACTTTCTTATGATCCCGCTCACTTACCTCTAAACTTAATTACTAAATAAGCATTCCAACTGGTCTTTCTGAAGCCATCCAATCACTGCCCCCTAATATTTCAAACTGTACACTGCTGTCAAAGAGATCTTCTCAAATGTGGGGTTGATTCTGTTTCTTCCGCGTGCTGAATTATTTCTCAGAATTATTTTCCTTTAAGATAAAGACAATATATTTAATTTTACATGAAAAAGAAACCTGACTTTCTGTGCTAGTTAGAATTGTAAATATATTTCCCCAAGATCATCCTCTGGCTATTCAGTCAAACACTAATCTATGCACTGCTATGAAGGGCCTAAATTACCATTCATCTGACCTTAAAATAGGGAGATTATCCTGGATTATCATGGTGGTCCCAATCTAATCACATGAACCTTTAAAAGAAGAAGAAAAGGCAGAAGAGAGACACAGATGAGTCGCTCATAGTAAGGGGGGGGTATAAAGGGAAATTGGAGAGAGCCAAAGTTTGAGGAAGCTGACCCCTCCATTGTTGATGGGGGAGATATGGGAAATCTGAGAAGGAATGTAGGCAGTATAGAGGAGCAAAGGTGACAGATAGCAAAGAAATGGTACCCCAGTCTTAGAACCACGAGAAATTGGATTCTGCGAACCAGAATGAGCTTGGAAGCAGATTCTTCCCATGGCCTCTTGATGAGCGCTCAGAAGGTCAACACCTTGGTATGGGGCTACTAAAACCCAGAGCAGAGAAATCAGTCAAGTCAACCCAAACTTCTCACTGGTAGACCTGTGAGATAATGACTTTGTGTGTTGTTTATGCTGCTTAATTTCTGACAATTTATTATGGGAGAAATAGCAAATTATTATATTTTTATCTTCTGACTCCACTCTCTCAAGCTTTATCCGTCATCACTGCCTCTTCCTCACTTTACCTTGAGAGATTCTGAAATATTTTATGTTCCCATGTTACTAGGTTCCTTCCTATCTTAATGTGCATATCTCCATGATGGCTAATTTCTACTTAGATTTCACAGTTCACCATAGCTATTATCTCCTCTAGAAACCTACCTGAACTACCAAGTCTCTCTTGAATGTTCAGCTTAAGTTCTTGAATACTTTCCCTTATGCTGAGTTATTTCCATTAAAACACTTAAGACATCCTCTGGTAATTATCAACTTGTCAGTCTCCTGGTCTTTGAATATAAGATTTTTGAAGACATAAGCTATAAATCATATCTTTGAATAGCCTAGGACTAGCACAAAACACAAAACAACATTTATGCACAAGAAAATTATTTTATTGAATTTATGCCAGAATGATGGGCTTGCAGTTTGAGATGAATTCTTAGAATGATTTATTAACTACCATGTATATCAATGAAAGGTCACTATCCTTTCTGTAAAATTATTTTGTCAATAAAGATTAACCTAAAGAGTCATTAACTGTATCCTGACACTTTATCCTTTACTTCAGATAGCTTATTTTAAATTAATTGTAGTAGTGATGATGTTAACATTTATCTATTTAACTAAAAGACACATTGTTCACCTGAAACTGTGACCTTTTTTTAAGGCAAATCACATCACTCTCCATATTTACATGTTCTTATTCCTGGTAAAGTGTTTTGTGTTTTTTGTTTTTTGGGTTTTTGTTTGTTTGTTTGTTTGTTTTCACTGAGGAATAGTTAATTACACTACCCTTTAAGGAACAATATTGAAAGATCATTACCTGCATTAATTTTTCTCCACATCCCTAACTTGCTCCTCCTCAAGTTGGAGAAATTCTACTAACTGTAGCGAACCAGGAATACATTGGCCTCTGGAGTTCAGACTCTTCTTCCATTTCATTTACTAGGATCTACCTTCCTAAAACAGCATTTGTTTTTATTTTCACTCTTGCTCTCAATGGTGCTGGCTTCTCCATACTGCTAGGAGAGCTTGCATTTTCCTAACTGCTCTATTTGTGACAGTCATAGTACTAGAAGTTTATTTACCAAGAGGTAGGGAGTACTAGAAGGCCCACGTTGGCCTTATGACAAAGCAGGGCAGTCACATTTGTGCCATTTTGACCTACACCAACTGTCTTATCTAGGGCTACTAAGGGCTGAAATACAGCCCAGACTTGACTTTCCAAATCCTGTGGCCTGCAGGGCAAAGGCCAGAAGAATGCCTATGCTCCTTCATGAGAAGATATATTGTGTGCATCCCTGTGTCTAATCTACCATTCTGAACTCCTTTATCTGTTTTCATTTGGTTCAGAACCAATAGTTCAGAGATCTCACTAATTAGATGATTTAAAATCATACACCAGACAACAAATCTAAGAGAAACTTGATTTTCAGTACTAGGTCATTATCTAAGAGGCAATTATTTAATCTAAAATAATTTTCGGGGCACCTGGGTGGCTCAGTCGGTTAAGCATCTGACTTCGGCTCAGGTCACGATCTCGCGGTCCGCGAGTTCGAGCCCCGCGTCGGGGTCTGGGCTGATGGCTCAGAGCCTGGAGCCTGTTTCAGATTCTGTGTCTCCCTCTCTCTCTGCCCCTCCCCCATTCATGCTGTGTCTCTCTCTGTCTCAAAAATAAATAAATGTTAAAAAAAAATTTAAAATAATTTTGCACAATTTGAAAATAACTTTTTTGTGTGTTAAATCTTAAGCACGCATATTTGACCATACTACTTACTGATTAACTAGATCACAGGATTTCTATGCTATGCATATGCTAAAATACCCATGTATGGATAGATAATCTCATGTGTTCTATTTCTAATGTTATACAGTCCTAAAAGGCACTAATAAGTGCCTAATTATTATTGCCTATTAGGCTATTATTTTACAAATCACTTTTGCCTCTTTTTTCAAAGGTAATAGTATCAGATTAATGAGTTACTGCTCTATTTGAAATATATTTATGTGTTTGCACAAAAAAGGGCAAAACCTTGCAAATTAGTCTCTTAATAATGATAACTTAAAATTTATATTAAAATTTCATTGTAATGAAATTCTCATGCTTTTGTATGGTACTTCTACTCATTGATCTTCTAAAGTACTCAGTTCCCTTTGCAAAATGTTGTTTGGATAAGGGGAAAACAGTAAAGTGAGGTTGCATGCCAGATGTTTAATTAACACCACTTCATCTAGTCTACTTCAAATAGCATAATGTTCTCATAGAGGAACGAATTTTCTTTCAGTATTTCATTTAAAATATACAGTAAATACTTTTCAATAATTGAATGACTCTGCACTGCAAACAGTTAATATGTAAAATGAACAGGAAAGAATGTGCTTATTTCCAAGTTGGTTTTACAAAATCATGACATGTCAAGAAACCAGCTTGAGATACTGTAGGATAAATAAACATCATGTAAATTGGACCACATTCACATATTTGCCTACAAAACTGGTTATTTTGTTTTCTTTCTGTATACAAGATCAGAATGCAATTTATTTCTCGATAAAAAGCAAAAATGCTCAAATTTTCCAATTAAACTCTTTTACACTGTTTTTGTTAAAATTTTAACTCCTTAGTAGCCATAGTAGTTGGCACAATTACTTTTCAGTTTCCTACTGTATAAAAACAGCCTAATACTAGAGATTTGTCTCCCAGGGTGTTGAGTGAGCTAACTGAGATAGTCATGTAACATGTTTAGTCTAGAGTTAGGCATATTGCAAGTGAAAGGTAAATGTTAACTATCATTATCATGATTGCTTCTGAAAGCAGTAATTAGCTATTATTAATCATCTTATTTTGTAAACTCTTATTTCCTGCTAAAATGATGTTCCAGTCTTCCTTCTACCCTCAACAGCAACAGTGGATACATTTGGAAGACAGCACACTTACACAATTATTTTGGAAAATCAAATAAATTTTTCTCCCCTACCTAGGAGAAATATTTTCCTTAGGAAAAGATTAAAAGCTCTTACAATGCCTCTATTAATATTATATTTAATTATGCCTTTTTAAAAAAAGCAGATTATATTACCTTTCTTTTAGGCTTGCCATAAGTTTTTTAAGATGTTGGTATTTAATGTAGTAGTGTTTTTGTAGCAAATCTGCCATTTCCACAGATCATTTAGCCACATTAATCTTTAGAACTTGTGCCAAAAAGAAGACATTAAGAATTTTAGATAATTTCAGTATGTTTAAATATCTAGTTTGATTTAAATGCAGATGAATACCAAATAGCGTCCCTTTCCATCTTAAAAAAAAATTAACATTTCAATTTATTTTTTGAGAGACAGAGACAGAGAGTGGGCAAGGGAAGGGCAGAGAGACAGGAAGATACACAATCCAAAGCAGGCTCCAGGCTCTGAGCCTGATGCAGGGTTCAAACCCGCAAATGTGAGATCATGACCTGAGCCAAAGTTGGATGTTCAACCACTCAACCAACTGAGCCACCCAGGTGCCCCAGTCCCTTTCCATCTTAATGTTCATGTGAAAATGAGAGCTAAGGGGAGCAATGATATAGAATGCAAATGTTTTAGAACCAAAAAATGGCTGAGGGAACACCAGATAATCAGAATTAAAAGTAAATCAGTTACACTGAACAATGAACTCCTTATTTCATTCCTTTTTTTATTTTTTTACATTGATAGTATTTAATATTTCTTCTAATATATGTTGGGAAATAAAGGGAAATGAAAAGGTATTGGATGTGTCCTGCATTATATTCACCACTGTATGTATTTAAAATAATTTATTTCTCACATCAGTGTTAGATTGTACACATATATCTCATATAGTACTCTCAACCGTTGTGTGAATTGCTTTCTTAATTCTCTAAAGAAAAATCAGAATCTTGCCATTTAAAAACTTATCCTAAGTAGCCAAAGTAGAAAGTAGCTAGGAAAAAGCTTAGGTACAAACTTACGACTTGCTGATGACAAGGCTTGCTATCTCCTTTCAATCAAACACTCTTTCCTCCAATTTAACTTCAGTGCTCAAAAAGAGATTAACCATCTACTTTATTAGATATTACCAAAAACTTGGATCTTCTATGACATAAACGGAATGTTTTTCTTTTTATTTAGACATTCTTTTATTGTGCAATCATACCATGAGGCTGGTCAAAATGTGCCAGGGTGGATGCAGCCTTGGAAAATGACAGGGCTTAGTAAATAACTACAAACAGATGTCAAATGGGCAAAATGAAAACAGGAAGACTAAGTGAGTAAATTCAAGATTAATTAGCTATAATCATTCCTCCTGATAATCTCATGTATTTTAATAGAGTATTTTTTAATGCTTATTTATTTTGAGAGAGACAGAGACAGAGCACCAGTGGGGAGAGGGGCAAAAAGAGAGGGAGAGAGAGAATCCGAAGCAGATTCTGCTCTGTCAGCACAGAGTCCAAACACGGGGTTTGATCTCCACAATTTGTGGGATCGTGACCTGAGTGGAAATCAAAAGTTGGATGCTTAACCAACTGAGCTACCCAGGGGCCCTTAGTATTTTCATATTCACTTGACAATTTGATCTTTATAATTTTCATGTGAAGATTTGTAATTTTCCTGCATGTCCTTAGTTCTACATGCCATTCTCCCATGCATAAGATATTACTTGTCATTCTAGCTTCACTGCAGTATTCTTTGTACCCCTTATGTCTTTATATCTAAAAAGAGTGGCACATATTTTATAGACTTGTAATCATATACTGTTATAATTATGCTTTATGGAGTTATGTATGAATCCTGATTATTTTATACATTTGTCCAGCTCATTACTGTAAGTTGAAGGAGGGCAGAGAATGCCTATCAACGTGTTGGTCACACAGTAAGAACTAAAAATGGCTTTGGTAAAAGACAGAAAAAGCTAAGGGAAGAAAAAAAAAAGAACAGTGAAATAAAATTTATACACCTATGATTTAATGTTTAAAAGTAGGTCTGGGGCACCTGAGTGGCTCAAATGGTTAAGTGTGCAACTCTTGATTTTGTGTCAGGTCATGATTTCAGGATTATGAGTTTGGGCCCTGCTTAGGGTTCAGCGCTGACAGGGTGGAGCCTGCTTGCAATTCTCTTTCCCTCTCTGTCTCTATCTCTCTCTCTCTCTCTGCCCTTCCCCCTGCTTGTGCTATCTTTCTCTCTCTGAAAATAAATAAATATACCTAAAAAAAAGTAGTCCTAAACAAACAAAATCTGGTGACATTTACAAATAAAATAGTTGTTTTCCCAACACAATAATTTCTGTAAATATATTTAAATTTTTTCTGAATCATAGAACATTTAGACTATATACAATTATACCAAATTATTGAGATAGTATGTGATAGGTAATTTTAGAAAGAATACAAAGTATATACATTGTTAGTTTGGGCGTATAAATCACATCTCTAACATTGGAAATTAAAATATGAAATGGAAAACCACAAACTAGAATTTTTGAGTGGTTCTCTTTTTTTAACCACACTGTAACATAGTTATTATAATAAGGATTTTAATTACAAGTAATTTAAGTTTATTAGATTATTATTTGAAAATTTATGATAATTAACAACTGAAAGACATTTCTGCAAAATTGTCTTAAAGCCTCACACTCACCACCAAATCCACAATTTTAATCCAGATCTGAGAGTAATTAATGAAATTATAATGAGATTTGTAAACTTGATGGTGATTTTAAATTTACACAAAAACACTGAATGTTAAAAAAAAAAACTATCAATGCTTTCTAAAGAGCATTTAAGCTTATCCAAGTTATTAAAGGCATATTACATTTCCATTTTTATCATGGTGGAAAGAGAAAAAAAGTGTTTTAGTTTTCATTGCTCTTTGTTTTCCCATTTAGGAGAAAAGGAAAGATAGTTCAAGTTATATTCGTTGTAAACATATCACTGAAATGCTAGGGATTAAAAAAAATGTTATGCAAATATAATCTGGTACAGGAATATATACATGTGTATGGGGTGTTTATATACATACAACACATCATATACATATATATATATGGAACTTCATACTGTATATATTTTATATTATATATGTATTTAATTGTATGTAAGGAATTTTGAGAAGGGAATAAAATTTTGAAAATTACTATGAATAAATGTAGTTCAGAGGAAGATATCAGGATTAATTTTACACCGTGAAATTATGTTTTATCAGTATTGGCATGTTTCTCAAGTACTTAGTTTCTAGTTGAAGAGAGGTAATGAGGTAATGGGAAGAGGGCCAGTACCAAAGATGAGTAGAGGTCCTCTCCTAAGGGCTCATTGTGTCATATCAGATTTAAGAGTCTTGTACATTTTAGGGGTTCCACTCTCCAGAAAAGGGTTTCTACAAAAAAGGAAGACATATTTTAATAAAAATATCAATTGGTCTTAGAGTTATAGCTTAGCTAATTTTTGTCTTTCTATTGATTATTAGCATTACTATTATGCTATTATAATTCATACTGTTTATAAAGCATCCAGGATAAAAATGTAACAAATTTTGGAGATATAATTTTTCTGCATTATAAATCTAGTATTTTTATATTAATTGGTATTTTCAAATTGCTCTAATTTGCTAAAAAATGACATTGGGATAACAGGATAGTTTTATATAGCTTTCAATTTATTTGAAGTCAACTTTTAAGAATAATATATATATTCAGGAAAAAATAGAATAACTTATATTCAGAAATTAGAAGTTTAAAGTTCAGTTGAATTATTCATTTAAGTAAACATTTTTTCCCTAAAGTCTACCTTTTTTTACTCTAAAAAACAACATGTAATTTGTTTGTAATTATTCAAAATAAGATGTTTTCTATCTTAATGTATTGCCTACATCCTCATGCTTTTGTCTAAGTTCCAATATATATTTTGATTTCATGTCATATCAGTACTTGAAATAGCAAATGTGGTGTACTAAATCATAGACATGAACACCAAAGATAGTCTCAGGCACAGCACACGAGTATAAAAAATATTTAGCAGTAATTCTGTTGGACAGAATAAAGCATGCTATCGATGTCTGAGTCCACTATGTTATCATTTGAAGCTGTTAGCATTTTCTCCATCAAAATATTTGAATTATATAGTATTATCTTTATTTTCTTTATTTTTTTATTTCTTTAGGTTAGATTACTTTTTGAGTCTAAGGCATAGATAGATCTGTAAAATATATTCTAGTTCACGGCAATAAATATGCCACAGAATTCCCATTGAAATTTAACACTCACTGGAATTCCAGAAAATATTCATATATGCTAGGCACTTATGTTCTAAACCCTCCATATAATCTTTGCAACAACTTGATTAGGTAAACTTTGTTGCTGCTCTCACGGTGCAGATGAAGGAATTCAGACACAGAGGTTACATCACTTGTAAGTATCACATAGCTAACAAATGCCAGAAATGAGTTTCAAACTCGGACTAAGGCATGATTTTACACTTTACCATACACTGTTTCCTTAGTTCCCATTCTTCATATACAAGCATAGAAAGGAGTAAATACAGATTTTGTGGAGGCCTTAAGTTGATATAATTTTGGTGGGTCCACACTAAGAAAAGGAATACAAAATTTCCAATAATATAATAGTTATGAAAACAAATATTTAGTTAAGATGATAAATCACAGCAAATATATTAAAGAAGAAAATACCAAAAAAATCACAGAATTCAGAATAATAAAACAATATATTCATTAATTAACCACCTGGTATCTACTGTCTTATGTTTTACTTCACAATTTTTGATCATCACTTTATGGGACAAATATTTCATAAATTATTTTTACATAGATAATAAAAAGGTAATTTAGTACTGCCACTGGCATTGTTGAAGTATGTTTGATAATTTGTAGTCATAAAGCATCCTACTTTACACATAGACACATGCCTATATTGCAGTACTATTTCATATTTTTTTGCTTTCTATCAAAGAAATGTGGGTAATTTAATACTGTACTAGTCTTTCCTCACTTTCATCAGTGCAGTTAGAAGCAATAAACCAACCCCTTTATACTCCTTATTTTGGCTGTAATATTGTAAGAGAGCAAATATTGATGACCCAGCCCTTGCTTTCAACTGATTCTCAATTGCAGGTAGCAAAAGTCGTTATTTTAGTAACTCTTACGCCATGAAATATCAGTGGAAGCAGGATAATTAATGCCATTAAATCTAACCAGATTACATAATGAATTATAGAAAACCCAAAATCAATTTAGAAAACTTCTTTTTATATTCTTCTCTGAAATGACCTCCAGTACCAAAATCTGTATGCCAGGATTCAGCCAGAGAAAGAGAACTAGCAGGATAGATCCATATTTAAAGGTATAGATATGTGCATACGTAGTCATATATAGATATAAAAATGTTATTTATGGTCATATATACACAATATATGATAAATAGAATAATATATTTAACATAAATATACATATATATAACATAATACATATACATAACAATATATACCTAAATATACAGTCATATATAGATATAAATATTTTATATCTATAAACAAATATATTCTATAAATAAAATATTTGTATCTATATATGACTATGTATACAGATACGTGCAGAAAGATACATCCATGTGCATAGTCATATATATATAAATATTTTAAATGTATTTTAAGTTTTAAATAAATATATCTATAAATATATTCATACATGTCTGTATCTTTCTGTAATCTATCATTTATCTATCAATCATACATCATCTATCATCTATCTCCTATCATCTACCTATGTATCTATCCATCTATCTATCTGAAACATTTTATTAGAATGACTCCGTGTACACACTTGTGATGACTGGCTAAGCAAGTCTGAAATCTATACAGGAGGCCGTTAAGGAAGGGAAAATCAGGAGCAAGCTGGAAATCCACAGGTATGGGAAGAAGTTGTGCTATCAGGCTGGAATTTCTTCTCAAAGTAAATCTTAAAGATTATGAAATAAAATATGGGTGATCTTCAAACTGTATTCTGTAGTGCATACTTAATGATAAATCATGAGAGAAAAATGCCACTTATTAGCACAATTTGTTTTCCTTAAATCATGTCAGTATTGTGTTTACTAACTGAATTATATACCGTATATAACTGAAATATTTCTATTACAGTGCCTAATCTTTATCATTCATTTGTTTTATCCCCATTCCCACTGACAGCCAGACAGCCTGTAGAGAGAGGAAAATGAAACAAACAAAATGACAACATAAAACACTCTACGGTGAAATTATTATATAAAATCAACTAAATATTTGGTTTTGGGGTATTGAGTTTGATAAATTCTTTATAGATTTTGGTTACTAACCCTTTATCAGTATGTAATTTTCAAAAACCATCTCCCATTCCAAAGGTTGCCTTTTAATTTTGTTGATTGTTTCCTTCACTGTGCAAAAGCTTTTTATCTCAATGAAGTCCCCTTAGTTCATGTTTGCTTTTATTTCCCCTGCCTCCAGCAATGTGTCTAGTAAGAAGTTTCTACAACCTATCAAAGAGGTTGCTGCCTTTATTGTCCTCTAGGATTTTGATGGGTTCCTGTTTCACATTTAGTTCTTTCATCCATGTTGAATTTATTTTTGTGTATGGTATCAAAAAGTGGTCCAGGTTCATTTTTCTGCATGTTACTTACTGTCCAGTTTCCCCAACACCATTTGTTGAAGAGACTGTCCTTTTTCCATTGGATATTCTTTTCTGTTTTGTCAAAGATGAGTTAACCATATAGTTGTGGGTCCACTTCTGGTTTCTCTTTTCTGTTCCATTAATCTATGTGTCTGTTTCTGTGCCAGTACCATACTGTTTTGATGACTACAGCTTTGTACTATAACTTAAAGTCCAAAATTGTGATGCCTCCAGTTTGCTTTTCTTTTTCAAGATGGCTTTAGCTCTTCAGGGTCTTTCGTGGTTCCATACGCATTTTAGGATTGCTTGTTCTACCTCTGTAAAAAATTCTGGTGGTATTTTAATAGGGATCAGATTAAATGTATAGATTCCTCTAGGTAGTACAGACATTTTAATAATATTTGTTCTTCCAATCCACAAACAAGGAATATTTTTTTTCTATTTCCTTGCGTCTTCTTCAATCTCTTTCAAAAGTGTTCTCTAGTCTTCAGAGTACAGATCTTTTATCTCTTTGGTTAAGTTTATATCTCTTTGGTTAAGGTATCTTATGGTTTTTGGTGCAATTATAAATGGGGTCAATTCCATCATTTCTCTTTCTGCTGCTTCATTATTGTGTGTGGAACCCATTTCTGTACATTGATTTGTATCCTGCAACTTTACTAAATCCATATATCAGTTCTAGAAATTTTTTGGGAGAGTCTTTTGGGTTTTCTACCTAGAGTATCAAACCATCTGCAAAGAGTGTAAGTTTGACTTCTTTGACCATTTGGATGCCTTCTATTTCTTTTTTGTTGTCTGATTGCTGAGACTAAGACTGTTAGTATTATGTTAAATAACATTGGTGAATTTGGACATTCCTGTATTCTTCCTAAACATAGAGGAAAAGCTCTCAGTTTTCCTCAATGAGGATGATATTAGCTGTGGGTCTTTCATATATGGCCTTTATGATATTGAGGTATGTTCCCTTTATCTTGAAGGTTTTAATCAAGAACCGGTGCTATATTTTGTTAATAGCTTTTTCTGCACCTATTGAGAGGATCTTATGGTCCTTATTCTTTCCTTTATTAATGTGGCGTATTATTGATTTGTGAATGTTGAACCACTCTTGCAGCCCAAGAATACATCCCACTTGATTGTGGTGAATGACTCTTTTAATGTACTGTTGGATTTGATTTACTAGTATTTTGTTGAGAATTTTTGCTCCAAGTTCATCTGAGATATTGACCTGTAATTCTCTTTTTGGTTGGTTCTTTGTCTGGTTTTGGAATCAAGGTAATGCTGGACTTCAGTATGAGTTGGGAAGATTCCTTTCTATTTCTGTTTTTTGGAATAGTTTAAAAGTAGGTATTAACTCTTATTTAAATATTTGGTAGAATTCTTCTGTGAAGCCATATGGCCCTGACTTTTTTTTCTTGGGAGTTTTTTGATTACTGAAACAATTTATTTGCTGTTTTTTGTTCTGTTCAAGTTTTCTATTTATTCCTGCTTCAGTTTTGATAGTATATATGTTTCTAAGAATTTATCCATTTCTTCCAGGTTGTGCCAAGTTGGTGGCATACAATTTTTCATAATATTCTCTTATTATTATTTGTATTTCTGTGGTGTTTGTTGTTATTTATTCTCTTTCATTTTTGATTTTATTTGGGTCCTTTCTCCTTTCTTTTTGATAACTCTGGCTAGAGATTTATCAATTGCATTATTTTTTTCAAAGATCCAGCTCCTGGTTTCATTGATCTGCTCTATTTTGCTTTTAGTTACTGTATAACTTATTTCTCCTTTTTATTATTTACTTTCTTCTGCTGGCTTTGGGCTTTGTTTATTGTTCTTTTCCTAGCCCCTTTTTTTTCTAAATTTTTGTTTTAATGTTTTTATTTATTTTTGAGACAGAAAGAGACAGAACATGAGCAGGGGAGGGGCAGAGAGAGAGGAAGACATAGAATCCGAAGCAGGCTCCAGGCTCTGAGCTGTCAGCACAGAGCCCAACTCGGGGCTCATACTCATGGACTGTGAGATCATGACCTGAGCCAAAGTCGGACACTCAACTGATTGAGCCACCTAGGCACCCCTTCTATCTCCTTTATGTGTAAGATTAGGTTGCATATGTGAGATTTTTCTTGCTTCTTGATATAAGCCTATATTACTATATACTTCTCTCTTAGGACTGCTTTTACTGCACCCCAAAGATTTTGGGCCATTGTGTTTTCATTTTCAGTTGTCTCAAAATATATTTTGTAAATGTTTATTTATTCATTTTGAGACAGAGAGAGAGCATGAGCAGTGGGATGGGCAGAGAGAGAGCAGAGAGAGAATCCTAAGCAGGCTCCATGCTGTTGGATCTCACCAACCATGAGATCATGATCAGGATGAAATCCAGAGTTAGAGCTTAACCGGTTGAGCTACCCAGGCACCTCTCCATGTATTTTTATTTCTTCTTTCATTTCCCACCTGACCCATATTTTTTAGTAGCTTGTTCTTTAACCTCTGTGTATTTGTGGTCTTTCCAATGTTTTTCCTGTGGTTGACTTTTAGTTCATTGCATTTGGCCAGAGAAGATGCATGGTATGATCTTAATATTTTTGTATTTGTTGAGTCCTATTTTGTGACCTAATATGTGATCTGTTCTGGAGAATGTTTCATGTGCATTTGAAAGAATGTGTATTCTGCTGTTTTAGAATGAATTGTTCTGAATGTATCTGTTAAGCCCATCTGGACCAGAGTGTCATTCAAAACCACAGTTTCCTTTTTGGTTTTCTGTTTGAATGATCTGTCCATTGATGTAAGTGGAATGTTAAAGTCCCCCACTATTATTGTAATATTATCAATTTGTTCTTCTTAATTGTTTGTTCTTCTTAATTGTAATATGTTTGGGTACTCCCATGTTGAGTGCATAAGTATTTACAAATTGTTATATCTTCTTGTTGGATATTCCCCTTTATGACTATACAGTGTCCTTTTTTGTCTCTTGTTATGGTCTTTGTTTTAATGTCTAGTTTGTCCAATATAAGTATTCTTACTGTAGCTTTCTTTTGACATCCATTTGCATGATAAATGTTTCTCTATCCCCTCATTTTCAATATGCTGGTGTTCCTAGGTCTAAAATGAGTGTCTTGTAGGCAGCATATAGTCTTTTTTTTTTAATCCATTCTGAAATGCTATGGCTTTTTATTGGAGCATTTTGTCTAGTTATATTCAAAGTAATTATTGATAGATATGAATTCCATTTAATTACTTGTTTTGTCATTATTTTATGAGATTTTCTCTGATCCTTTGTTGTCTTTGTCACTTTTGGTCTCTCTTTTGCACTCCAAGAGTCACTTTTAATATTTCTTACAGGGCTGGTTTAGTGGTCATGAATTCCTAGTTTTTGTTGTCTGGGAAACTCTTTATCTCTACTTCTATTCTGAATGATAGCCTTGATGAATAGGGTATTCTTGGCTGCATATTTTTCCCATTTAGCACTTTGAATATATCATGCCACTCCCTTATGGCTTGCCAAATTCCCTTTGAAAAATCTCCTGCTAGTCTTATGGGTCTTTTCTTATCAGTTACTGGCTTCTTTTGTCTTTCTGCTTAAGATTTTTTTTTTCTTTTTCACAATATTTTGAAAATTTAATTATAGTATATCTTGGTTTGGCCTGATTTTGTTGATTTTGGGGGAAGTTCTTTGTGCTTCATGGATCTGAATGTCTGTTTCCTTCCTCAGATTAGGAACTTTTTAGCTATTATTTTTTTAATTTTTTTTTGCCCCATTTTATCTCTTGTTCTGAGACTATAGTAGAAATTTTATTACATTTGATGGAATCACTGGGTTCCTAAGTGCATTCTCATATGGAATAATTCTTCTTTCTCTCTTTTGTTCAGCTTTATTATTTTCCATTATTTTCTCTTCTAGGCCAGTAATTAGTTTCCTATGCTTTCTCCAGCCTGCTATTTATTGCATCAAGCTTGTTTCCAGTCTCATTTATTGCATCTTCATCTCTGATTGATTCTAACACTTTTATCTCTGTAGTAAGGGTCTTACTGATGTCTTCTTTTCTCAAACCCAATGAGTATCCTTATGATTGTTGCTATATTTAAAAAATTTTTAAATGTTTATGTATTTATTTTGAAAAAGAAAGAGGGGGATCACAAGGGGGAAGGGGTAGAGAGAGAGGGAGAGAATTCCAAGCAGGCTCCAAGTTGTCAGTGCAGAGCTGGATGTGGGGCTCGATCTCATGAACCATGAGATCATGACCTGAGCTGAAATCAAGAGTTGGATGCCTAACCGACTGAGCCACCCAGGTGTTCCATGATCTCCATGATGGCTCCTTTAAATTCCCCACGAGGCATGTTGCTTATATCTGTTTGCTTAGATCTTTGTCCGTGGCCTTAATTTGTTCTTTCATTTGGGAAAAATTCTTCTCTTGGTATTTTGTCTACATCTCTGCTTTCTTCTCTGTGTTAGAAAAGACAGTTATGTCTCCTTCTCCTGAAAGTAATGGCCTTATTAAGAAGAGATCACAGAGTACCCAGGGGCCTTCACTTCAGGGATTGCCTCTGATGTGTGCTGTGTGTGCTCTGTTGTTGTGTTGTGGCTGCTCTATCCTTTGGGACAGTCATCTGCAGAGGCTCTCCTTGACTGCTGTGGACAGTGTTGGGTCCCGGGACTGAATGTGGTGAGTTTTAACTAGATGTGCTCTGATTTGCTTGTGAAATGAGATCTGGCACCAACACCACCAGTGTTTCAGCCCAGCATAACACTGTGGCAGGGAAATATGGTGTGGGTAGGGGTTTGTGCTAGTCTTCTGGGGGAGGAGACTGCCACACTGGGCCTGAGGCACACTTGACAGAGAAGGACAGTCCTACCAGAGTGCAGGGGGGATGGGGCTTGGTGTAGCAATTTAGGCAGCCAGTGTTCAAGTTGTGCTACTTGCGGCAGGTGGCTCTGTGTTTATGCTGAGGAAGTACTAAATATATTCTAGTCAGGTTCTTTGATACATGCGTATTATAGAGAAAAAAAGAATGGTCTGTGAAGACTAGTTAACAGTCTCTGCTTATATAGACTATGTTACTTAACCAATATCACACAGCTAGAATATGTCCAACTGTAGATAGGAATGCAAATCTACCTGATTTTTCATGCTGTGCTATTAACTCTACAAATGGATGAAAAATGAACCAAGATTTGTATTTGAGTTATAACTTGCCATAATGTATCTTATAGGTGCCTTTCCAACCAGTAGCTTTTTAAAGAAAAGTATTTAAGTTAGTAAATATTTCTGGGTTTTAGTAGTTAACCCTGTTCCCATAAAACATGGAAAATATTTAATAAGATATTTAATTAGCCTTTTTTAAAAGATATTTTAATAAAATAAAAATAATTTGTTAACTAGAAATTTATAGGCAATAAAGATGATTTATCTCAACAGTCAGATACATTGTTTCAGAAAATAATTAGTTTTTTTTTAATACTTATCATTTTAATTCAAAATAAGTGTGATAAATGAGGGGAGAAGAATGATGGTTGAATGATAAAAATATGAGAAAAAATGACATAAATAGTGATACCTCATAGGCAGTATAAAGTTACCTGTATATTAAAGTCACAGACACTTGATTTTTCTAGAATTATACTGAATCTGCTAACATTTGCACGCTTGTCTCTCTGAATCAGTTTGTTTATATCTTTACCAAATATCTAAGCTTCTTCCTCTAGAATATCTAATTCTCATCCTATTTTTTTGGATATGGGCAAGAGAATACTTCCAATAATTTCATTTTATTTCTGGTCAACGTCTAGCATCTTCTCAGTTTTCTTCCACAGATTTATCTTCCCAAAGTTCATAATTACTGCTGCTCTGTGTACCGCTAAGCTCAAGTAGTAAGCATTTGGGTGGAATTTACCCTTGTGGGCTAAGATGTTGACACAGACATATGTGAGATCCCTGTGGGGCTAGATAAGATTCAGTATGGACCAGGGTTAGGAAATGGCTCTTCCTTCCCTGCTTCCATGAAAAAAGAGGGATCCAGTAAATCAATCTAGGTAATACACTATTACATAAACTATCAGATAAATTTATCAAGGGACAATAATAGAGCATATTTAGTAGTATATAACATTTATATATTTATAACATTTATACACTTATATTTTTGGATATATGATATGTAAATCTATTTTTGAATTCTTGTGCAAGACCCTGCAAAGGTTAGGATTAGGCCTGCCTCATATTTTTCCAAGATGGAAGAAATTTAATTTCTTTTATTAAAAGAGCACTTCTTATATCTTTATGGCTCTGTGAAGTTATTTCTACTAAAATATAACCTTTTATTTCCCACCACTTTATTCTTTCCTGTAATTTCCTCAGATATCTACAATTAGCTGACATACCTGTCACAATTGCTATAGGAAACATCTCTTATATAAGCCTCCAACCCACCCTGACCTTATCATCTTCCTTAGGCACACAAAATTCCACCACTAAGTTCTTCATACACAGAAATTGTAGAGTTGCTCATGATGTGAAGCAGCCTATCTTATCTCTACATATTTTTATTATACCATAGTTCTCTTATTCCATGTATTACTTATTAACTTGTATAATTGTTACCTGCATAGTTATTTTAACCCACCCTCTTTAATGTAAGCTCCTTGAGGGCGTGGACTGTATCTCACCTCTATGAGTTCCCCCCCACACACCCAATTTTTTACAATCTCTCTCTTTCCATAGTACGCATACACTGTAATTATCATACTGTAGTGTTTATAGATTTCATCAAACAGTGTTATGCCAGTAGGTGGATGTATATATCATTTCAGTGGTACTTACTAACCACATTTATATCACATTTTATGTGAATTTTGTCTTTGAGATTTATCTTTTAAAAAATGAAAATTTATTATAAACTAGATTTAGTCGATAAAACTACAAGAATAGGTCTTGCTTCAAATAAGTTCAATGGAAGTAAATGAAATCTAAAAGCTCTGTGTTGAATTTTTAGAAATCTTATTTTATATCTTTTCTATCTTTTTTTCTTATTTCTAGCACATTACAGAACTCTAAATTAAATTTAACTATGGGTTTTTAGATGTAGTTTATCTCTTGGATGAATCAATTAGCATAATTGATTGGCTTGAGCCAAAAGTATCTGCATTTCACACTCCCCAAATTACTAGTTGCCAAATTATTCTATGGTTAATTAAAATATCATTGGTATGAGACAGTCATGAATATCTTGAAGAGTTGGTTTTTTTAAATAGCATTTTCTTACTGGGAGCTACAACTTTATATTTTTCAGAAATGTATGTGGCTGTGCCTGAGCTAAGTGTAGGATAGATTTTCTGTAAGCTTGAATGGTAATTGTTAGAATCATTTTCTTCCACTAAATTCATTAAAGAGAAGATTTAGTCATTATGGTTTTTTATTTGCAAATCAACCCTATAGTAAATAATGGTTTGTTTTAGTTTTTTTTAAATTTTTTTTTTCAACGTTTATTTATTTTTGGGACAGAGAGAGACAGAGCATGAACGGGGGAGGGGCAGAGAGAGAGGGAGACACAGAATCGGAAACAGGCTCCAGGCTCTGAGCCATCAGCCCAGAGCCAGACGCGGGGCTCGAACTCACGGACCGCGAGATCGTGACCTGGCTGAAGTCGGACGCTTAACCGACTGCGCCACCCAGGCGCCCCGGTTTGTTTTAGTTTTAATATGACATAGGCTATTTATATTTAGCATAAATGCCTTATGTAATCCACAGAAACTGCCAAAATACTTATAAAATACTTATAAAAATATTTATAATTATGATGTACACTAGTTATTTAAAAGTAACACTGTGGTGAGATTCTGAAAACCCAGTTGCCAATTCTTCACTGTGTTAATGTGTAGTTTTTTTTTAAAAATTTTTTTTTTCAACGTTTATTTATTTTTGGGACAGAGAGAGACAGAGCATGAACGGGGGAGGGGCAGAGAGAGAGGCAGACACAGAATCGGAAACAGGCTCCAGGCTCCGAGCCATCAGCCCAGAGCCTGATGCGGGGCTCGAACTCACGGAGCGCGAGATCGTGACCTGGCTGAAGTCGGACGCTTAACCGACTGCGCCACCCAGGCGCCCCTAATGTGTAGTTTTTTTTAGATAATGGTACTTACAGGGCACCTGAGTGACTCAGTCGGTTAAGTATTCAACTTCAGCTCAGGTCATGATCTCGCACTCCATGAGTTCAAGCCCCATGTCGTGCTCTGTGCTGACAGCTCGGAGCCTGGAGCCTGCTTCAGATTCTGTGTCTCCCTCTGTCTGACCCTCCCCCATTCATGCTCTTTCTCTGTCTCAGAAATAAATAAAAATTAAAAAAAATATTTAAAAAAATAATGGTACTTACTCTAAGGATTATTCTGTATGTAGAATGAGATAATTCATGCTAAGTGTGTAATTGTGTTATTTATTTAATTAACACTAGTTTCCAATAGTATTTCTCTGTTAATTTTATTATTTTTATTACCTCTCTAGTTTTCATATTCCTTACAGTAACATGAAGGTTTGTACTGATTAATCTTTAAAGTTCTCTTTTCTCTTGAAATTCTATTGTGATATGATCTATATAAATGTTAGCTTATTATCTGTTGAAGGGATAGTGAGAGATAAATCTCTGAATGTTTTCTTCTGTCTGATGGCAGAGGTCACTTTTTCCTATTGCTAAATATTCTCATGGATCACAGAATAACATTTTATAACCTATAGTTTTATGAATATTTTACCAGAATAAAATTTACATTTATGAAATCCCATCAATTAGCATTTAGTCAGGAAATAACACTTAATTTCAGTGACTATGTTTTATTTTGCTCTTCTAGAAAACTTTATTACAATTTAAAATGCCTCGTCTCATTTGCTTAGTATGAAAATGATGGTGAACATGTGGGAGAGTTGAGATTGCTACTTGGTTCACTTCTACCTATTAAGCTAAAAATCCTCCAAAACACGAATTTATTCAACAGCTACTCCAGAAGCTACTACATCCAACATCTTTTGAATGATATTTTGTAAGACAAATATAAGAATATTACAATGGACCTAAAGAAAAGTGACAGGGGTTAGACATGTAACTGGAGAGGTTTCCCAACCCAGATTAGAAATGTTTTTTCACTCTGACGTGAGAAAATTGATAAAGGGAAAAGGAATAAATAAGGTAACCTACGAAAGATGACACAAATGGGGTACCCCATCACACAGAAAAATCAATAAGAATTTGTTTATATAAAACTATAAGCAGCAATGTACTTTATATACTCTAGGAAGAGGTCATGTATAACACATCTCCATAAGTGTGACCTAGGATACTGGCAATGGAAGAATAACTATGCTGGGATAGATTCTAGGGTGTTTTCAGTGCATTCTGATGTTTTCTTTTTCTCCATATGAGAGGAATTAAAGACTATGCCAAACGAAGATGGGCTTAGAGGGTGATGAAATCAATTAAGTTCCTAGAATCATATACTTTAAGAAGGACAACCAAAATCAAATTAAATTTTATCTTGCAGGCTTAAGATCAGGAATTGTGATCTTTATGAAAAAACTCAACAATTTAATGACGTTAATGGTATAGTAGAAAGTCTTGGAGTCAAGACAATGAGCTTATTACTCTAGAGTAAGCAGCTTATCCTCTTTGATCCTTACTATAAAACTTACAAAATTGACTGAGAAATTTAAAATGCCCCTGAACCCTAAAACATTGTTTCTTTGGAGACCAAGATCAAATTGCAATTAACATCCCCTGCATCCACTTCAGTATTTTTCCTTACACCCCTCTAAAATTAGAATATAATCAATTTTTATTATCAGTGTCAAGTAACTTAAATAATGTACTTATAGTCTCTTTCTGTGATCTATGAGCAAAGGTAACAATTTTTGTGTTCATATATTCATTAGTATATCTTCATTTTTAGTAGTTCAATATACTTAGGACTTTTATTAAAAATAAACTAAAAGACAAAGGATAAGTTTGAACTAATATATTTGAGAGAGATATAGTCATGATTTAAAGAGCAACAACTGCAAAATCTGCGTGAGAAGAATCATGGGGAGAACAAGAGAAGCAGGGAATATTTCTGTGTCAGAGAAGAATCATAGAATGTGGAATAGAGTGGACATTTGCTAAGGTTCTGAAGTACAAATGTATCTGGAAGTTATTCTGCCTACTTTGAAGCTTTGGACTGTCTGGCATGGCTACAACTATCTCATGAGGGATCCCTTATAAATGGATAATGCAAATTGTACCAAATTATCTTACTACAACTTAATGATTAGACTAGGAAACATTGTTGGACCTCAAAACAGCCACCTCTTACTCTGGCCAGCAGACTACATAATCATCCTGCAATTGAATTGCCTTTAAAACAGTTACCAGTGAAGTTAATGAAATAATTTTGCAGGAGAATTTAATATATTCTCACATTATGAGGTTCTGAGATCAAGAGGTTGGCTGTTTACTTTCAGAACACTGAGAACAGAAAACATTCTATCTTTTTGAATATTCTGAGTATCAAGGGACTTCCTAAGGTAGAGTTCACCTATGATTTTATATAGACTACATAAGCACACAGAGAAAGAGTAACCTTAAAGCAAAACAATGAATCAGAAAATATATGAAGTGATAAGGTGCAAGAAGTAGAATTTATCAGGAAATGTACTGACATAAAGTCAAATAACATGGTTGAAAAAGAAGAAATTGTAAGGAAACTATAATTAAAAATCCAGGATGGAATGTTCTCCAACATAATCTGAATATATGGTCTTGCTTTCCCACATAGACATCCTTCCCCTACTGGGGCTCTTGTAAAGCCTGTGCCTCCCAGTCTTATCTAACAGTATGGGTCTGAATTTTTGGGAAATAAGAGTAAAGGAGAACTTAGATATTATCTGAAACCCTTTTGTGTTTTTATTCCTCTGAACCTCTGAACCAACTTTCTACCTGAAGTCCTTCTTCTGTCTTCTCTTTCACTTTTCTAAACCCCATGCATCTGTTGACACCAAGTACCAATGTCAGGGTCAAAAAGTAGTCTCTTTAGAAATGTTAATAGAAACCTATTTTTTTTTATATTTGTCTTATTTAATTGGATAAAGTTTGATTAATATATTGGAAAATAGAATACTTCTATAATTGTGGAATCTAAATATTTTCACCTATTGCTGTTGGTTAAAATTGTATTTGCATATATGTAATACATTCAGTAATTAAAACATCTACACTTAAATAAACTTTTTAAGTTTATTTATTTATTTTGGAGAGAGAGAGAGAGAGAGTGCATGAGCGGGGGAAGGCAGAGAGAGGGAGAGAGGGTGAGAGAGAATCCCAAGCAGGCTCCACACTGTTAGCATGGAGCCCGATGTGGGGCTCCAACTCATGAGACATGAGATCATGACCTGAGCCGAAATCAAGAGTCAGATGCTTAAATGACCAAGCCCCCCAGAATTAACACTCTCCTTTATCTGTGGGCAGACTATATGCAACTCCATATGCATCTCCCACCCTTGAATTCGAGCTTAATTACATGAGTTAATTTGAACAATGAAATGTTAGTTAATATAATGCAAATAGATGTTCAAAATGTGTGTGTGCAGTCAGTATGCACACTACTTAGAAAGTATGAGCTTTTAGGTCACCGCCATTACCAAGATAAATTTCTTCCAGGTAGCTGTTGCTTTTCCAACATGGGCTGCAAAATTAAAATTCGTAGTAGACCAGAACATAAATGGCAATGAAAAGTAGGCAAGAAAGTCAAATTATGGCTGACCATAGACACATGAAAAGGAAAATTTAATTGTTAGATGCTACTGAGATTTGGTGTCTGTTTATTAAGCAATCGCTAATATGTAACATTCCTCTGCTAAGTAAATAAAGGGCTTGAGAAAATCAGTCCTATAAATAAAAATAAAATAGTGATAAAGTCGAGGAATGAAGATGGTAAGGTAGAAATAAAATTTAAATAAGGGAATCAGGAATGGTTTTATATTGATGGTTTTATATTGATTGGAGGCTATTGAGGAAATGAGCCATGCACATATCAGTGGAGATGTAATTCCATGCCAAAAGATGAGTAAGTGCAAAGGTCCTGCAGCTAGAATGTGCCAACCACACTTAAGGAATAGCAAAGGGCTAAGGAGGGTAAGGAGACAGACTCTAAAGGCATTAGATTCATTCTGAATTACATGGGAAGTCACTGGATGATTCTCAAACTGTATTAATGAAGTAGAAGATGAGATTTACCTTTTGAAAGAATTACTTTATCTACTTTGTAGAGAATTGGCTGAAGGATGAAAAGCTAGAGTTTCAGCAACCAGGATGTTAGGAGGCTATTGCAATAATTCAGAAGAGAGTTAAAGATAGCTTAAAGAAAAGTTTAGAAAAGGAGGGGTGTTGCAGATCAGAAATCTTCAGTTTCTGTACATTTTGAAGGTTCATTTGAGAATATTTGCTGATTAATTTTGATGTGAAAATTGAAAGGACTGATATTATTGCTAAATTGTCCAGAAAAACTGTAAAGTAAAGTTACTACTCACCAAGACAGGAAAGACAGTTTAGGGAGTAGCAACAACAGAAGTCACACATTTAAAAACATTTAACCTAGGGGCGCCTGGGTGGCGCAGTCGGTTAAGCGTCCGACTTCAGCCAGGTCACGATCTCGCGGTCCGGGAGTTCGAGCCCCGCGTCGGGCTCTGGGCTGATGGCTCAGAGCCTGGAGCCTGTTTCC
Source organism: Lynx rufus (assembly GCF_022079265.1). Classification (NCBI taxonomy): domain Eukaryota; kingdom Metazoa; phylum Chordata; class Mammalia; order Carnivora; family Felidae; genus Lynx; species Lynx rufus. The sequence goes on from NW_025814827.1 coordinate 62,850,704, forward strand.
ACTTCTGTGTCTCCCTCTCTCTCTGCCCCTCCCCCGTTCATGCTCTGTCTCTCTCTGTCCCAAAAATAAATAAACGTTGGAAAAAAAAATTAAAAAAAAAAACATTTAACCTAGCATAAGTTCAAGGGATATGTATGTGATAGGATATTGAGTAGAGAATTTTCCTTATGCCCTGCAAAACAGCACTGGAGTCCATAGTCATAGGCAATGAACTCTAGATTCACATATTTTGTAAAAGTCTACTCATAAATAGAGCCAGGAACTATCTTCCAGGGCTTACAAAATCAGATCAAACCATGCCTTTCACAATGGACTCCTTTTCCCCCTCACTCTCCTATTCCATCATGCACCGCTCTAGTGTATGTAATCAAATCACTAAGGGGGGGGGGGAGAAAAGGGAGAAAGTCCTGTGCTATCACTGATGGTAAATAAAATGGTTTTACTTACCCTTGTTTTGGGGAAAGAAGTGAGATTCTTTCCTCACCAAGCAGAGTAAACATTTATAAGTATAGATCCACCTTATAGACATAGAAATTGAAGGTTTCTTCAAGGTAGGAGACTGGTATCTTATTTTATGACAGGAAGATAACTGCACCTTAAGTCTCAAAATATTTATGCTACTATATGGGAACTCTTTGGGCAATTTGACACATGTTCCTGAACTCAGTGTTTAGTGTCTTTGTTGTTGTTGTTGTTATTGTTGTTAATTGTAGACAATGTAGCTTGAGATAGAAGCCTAAAGCAAACAATCAAGAAGAATCTAGAAGTGCCTGGGTGGGTCATTTGATCAAGGGTCTGACTTTGGCTTAGGTCATGATTTCATGGTTTGTGAATTCATTGCCCCATCAGGCTCCAAGCTGACCGTGCAGAGCCTGTTTGGGATTCTCTCTGCCCCTCCCCAGCTTGTGCATGTTCTCTCTCTCTCTCTCTCTCTCTCTCTCTCTCTCTCTCAAAATAAATACATAAATTAACAAACAAACAAACAAACAAACTTAAAAAAGAAAGAATCTATGGCATCTCTGCAAAAAAAAAAAAAAAAAAAAAGGCAGTGAGAACTACTTAGTGGTTCCTTTGGCTCCATCTTCGGGCATGGAGGTTAGAGATGGCTCATAGGACTGTCCAAGGGTCTGCTGTGCCAGTAAAAGTGGCACACTACCCAGAGATGACTTATAATGGACTACTACTAGAGCCATATTAGACAAACATGCTCCTTTATAAAGAGCTCCTCACAGAGGGAACAGAGCAAAGCTTAACATTGTTCCTAGAATTTGATCATGGTGGGCTGAAGCCAGTAGTAGGAGGCATAAAAAAAACAAGCCAGAATGAAAACATAGATATCTTCTTACTAAACAAAATGAATAGATTATAAATGAAGTTACCTGCCTCTTCTATTATGCTTTTCAACTTTAGTCCCATAGTTATAAGATTCTTCAAAACAGAGAGAAAGACTGTATCTCAGAATCAGACCACGATACCCACTCTCTTCATATGCTAGGTTCTGGGTTAGGAGGAGGAGAAGTAAAAGTGGCCATTCTCTTCTTTCCAACTCCAACTGCTATCAGAAACTGGGTACTTCTGAGGGAAGTGGATTGCATATGATTAAATCAATAGTTAAGATTGGGTTTTTAAACATAATTGTTTTGAATACTTAATATGAAAGAGTGAATAATTATCTGAGATTATCCAGATACATATTTATAGATCAGGAAGTAGAGACTTAATGTTCATAGTTGAAAGTAATGATAGGAGAAAAAAGTTCTAAATTCTAACTTCTTTACTTAGGTCATAACTTTGTAAATCATAACATATACCTTAATATAGATTATATTTCTGCATTTGAATAACACCTTTTTCTAATAATCTCCTATATTCTTCCTTGCTATAATGTAGTTGTAAGAGAAAACATAATAATTATGTCTCTTAGACCTTCAAAAGATATCTGCAGCAGTAACAAATTTAGTGCTTTCCTAAAATATTAATGTAAAAATTACACTTAATGAGAAATGCCCTCTCCTCTGAATTTACACAAATTTTGTTGTGAGGATGCAAAGCGATAGTCTTCACAGAAGTAGAATAAAGAATCCTAAAATTTGTATGGGAACACAAAAGACTTAAAATAGCAAAACAATCTTGAAAAATAAAAACAAAGCTGGAGGTATCACAATTCCAGATTTTAAGCTGTATTACAAAACTGTAAGCAACAAGATAGTATGGTACTGTCACAAAAACAGACACATAGATCAATGGAACAGAATATAAAACCCAGACATGGACCCATAAATGTATGGCCAATTATCTTCGACAAAGCTAGAAAGAATATCTCATGGAAAAAGAGACCGTTGATTCAGCAAATGGTGTTGAGAAAACTGGATAGCGACATGCAGAAGACCTTTCACCAATAGATGACATATCTCATATTGAACTATTAGTAATGTCCCAAGACAATGGAAAACAACCATCTCTATACACTATTCCCTAGTTTTTGGAACTTCATGTTATGCCACTTTGCATTTGCAAAAGGCTTACATTAGTACCTTTTTTTTTTTTTTTTTTTTTTTTTTGGCTAACCTAAAGAAATCCAAAGAAACTTCTTTGCTTTTATGAAAAATAGAGGAAAAGGAAAAATAGAGGTCAGTATTTGATTTTTGATTTTTTTGTAGTGAGCCATTAAAGAGACGGTGTGTATTCTGAGCAGTGAGAGTGGCCCTGCCAAGCTCTTTATCCAGAAATTACACTCAGCATCTCAGTATCAAGCCTCTATCACTTTGAACTGTGTCTGAGCATCTGTGCTTTATCTCAATTTTGTATACCTATTTTGTATATCTATTATACTATATATATTTTGTATATCTATTAGCAAGATGTGTCCTAAAGTATTAGAAAAGCCCAAGAAAGGTTATTTCATAGGATCTGAGAATGTTCAAAATTGTTTTCATATAATTAGTGATAATTGCTTCCTTGCTTTACACCATTTTGCTTACGGAGGTTTTCATAGGAGTGCTCTACTTTCTGATAGTAAAGGAAACCTGTTACCAGCAAGCTAATGTAACACTGAAAATGTAAAGGAAAATATATGAAATAAAAACAATCAACAATTTCAAACATTAGACGTCAACAACCTCAGTCATTCCATTATTATAGTTGTGATTTGTTCATTGAAAAAGACATGATTTTAACTATTGATATTACCTGTCCATTTTTAATGTATTGAAGAGACTTCATCTGTTTTTTTCTTTTTCAAATACACAGCAAATTTGTTTCTTTTTCTCTTGTGTATTTTGTTGCTTCACTTTATTTGGAAAAATTTACCCTTAAATATTTATAAACAAACTAGTAGGGTATATCTTGATCAATCACTGTTCAATATAGTTAGAGACAGAGCTTTTAAAATGTATTATGCTGCAAGATGACACTGAAGAGCAAAGCATTTAACTCTGTAGGAGGCTAGAGATACCTCTCTTTTCGTAAGCCTGAGGACAACAAGTATGCAAACATGTTCATTTCATTTGGAAATGTTAGGAGGTATCCAGATGCCCAGATAACTTTAGTAGTTAAAGCCAACTAGTTGGATGCTTCAGAAATTCTGAACAGAAGTTGAGATTACACTTCAAATACAGAAAAAAATCAATAAAAACTTATTCAAACATAATTTGTTAGGTGTAGTTAAATAAGCGTTTTCCTCCAGATCAGTTTCAGTGATTGCACTGTAATAGTGGTTTTAACCTAGAATTAAAGATGATCCTTCCTTAGGTGTAACTTTTCATGCCAGGTTTTCAGCTGGTAGCTGTTCCACTCACAAACTGACTGAAATGTTTGCCAAATCTTGGTGAAAAGAAGCATAATGGAGCAATGGTGCTATCAATCTCTGATTTCCTTGGTTCTTCTCAGAAATAGCTATTAAATTTGTGCAACATGCAGCATTGCCCTGTTGATGAGCCTTTCCTAATCACGCTGAAGAGATTTGTTGTTGTTCTTAGTGTTGTTGTTGTTGTTGTTGTTGTTGTTGCTGTTGTCCCTCCCCCCCACACCGTCTGCTGAAGGTTTGAAAATTAGTGAACATTCTTCATTCATCCATTTACTTGTTCAATAATATTACTTGAGGCCCTAGGGAATGCTAACCACTGGGATGATGTATTAGTTCTGGTCCAACTAAAACAGAAACTACCTTGTAATTTGAACAGAGGAAGTTTAGTATATAAAGAATTGTTAATATTAAGAGAGAACTTGAGTAATAATGAATTGACTCATAAGAAGTAAAGAGACATCTAAAGAATACAGGAACCACACTACACTAGGGCTTGGAGAATGCCCAAGGAAGAGCTCCTTACCCCATGCTGAGATCTAGACAATGATGCTGACAGTACAACCATGACTCACTGAAAGATAAATCACTATGGTGCCACACCAGTGCAAATTGATGCAAGTTCATATTTAGATTGCAACAGAAAGCACTCAGGGGGATATATGTTATCTGAGGCACTCCAAAAGAGTTGTTGACGTAAGTTGACAGGTGGTAGATGCTGTTGGTTACCATGGACTACAGGAGCCAAAGAGAAGTTGTCCCAATTGCAGGAGCCTAGCGATGGAAAAGGTGTCCCATACTGTAGGAGATTTGCATTCGTTTCCTATCTACCTTCTACTAAACTGCTTGATGATTTTCTAAAGCATGCTATGCCATACATTATTTTTCAGCAATTCTACATTTTGGTATGGGCCCATGAAGGAGATTATCATGCAAGACATCAGGCAATGTTAAATTTTCAAGAGAAAGTTCCATTTTTTTTCACCAGCTGCAATGACCTGTAGTGATTGAGTAAAGATATGAGTGATGTTCTTGAATATGAGCCTTAAATATGGAATATACAGTCATCCATTTTTATATGGAATGGTTCCAAAAGCTGCTTGGGTTCCAGTACATGATATGGATACCATATGCATTAGCATCTGCAAAAAGACCACTGACCTATTTTATTAATAGGATGGCTCATTGTACTTTGGCTAGAGGATTTGTCAAAATAGAATTATGTTCTCCATTCTCTGGTACATATCATTTTAGGATAAGGAATTTTACTGTTGTTTTTATTTTCTAATACATAGAAAATTTGTGAAATTAAAGCTCTTAAAAAGAATATATTGTTTTCCCAATGAAACTCTTAAATAAAATATCCCGTCTTTCTATGATGAAGCTAACAAGTCATGGGAGCATCCTCAATTTTTATGTGGTGGAGACTTCTGACTGCAATGAGATAGTATTCCTGGTTTACTAGAGAAATTTTCCATAACATGGGAACCTGGCAATACATGTGTAGTATCTCTGTATTAGTTTTCTACTACTGCTTTAACAAATTGTCACAGATTTGGTAGCTTAAAAATGTGTTATCTTATAGTTCTACAAGTCAAAAAGCTCATATGGGTCTTATGGGGCTAAAATCAAGGTTCTGGCAGAGCTACACTAACACTATTGTCATAGAAGAGCATGATGTTTAATTTCCACATACCTGTAAATTTTCCAGTTTTCCTTCTGATGTCTAGTTTCATTCCATTGTGGTCAGAAAAGATGCTAGATATTTCAACCATTTTAAATTTGTTCACACTTGTTCTGTAACATAACATGTGATCTATCAGAGAATGTCCCATGTGCACTTGAGAAGAATGTGTATTCTGCTGCTGTTGGGTAGGATACTCTGTATATATCTATTAGGTACATTTGGGCTATGATGTTGTTCAAGTTTACTGTTCTGTATTGATTTTCTATAAATGTGCTATCTACTATTGAACATAGGGTGGTAGTCTTTTATTATTATTGTATTGTTGTCTATTTGTTCCTTCAGATACGTGCACGTTTGCTTTACAGATTTGGTGCTTAGATGTTGGTACATATATTTTTATGATTATTATATTCCTGATGAATTGGTTCCTTCATAGTTACAGAATAGCCTCCTTTGTCTTTTGTGACAAGTAGACTTGAAGTCTATTTTGTCTGCTATCATTTGATTATCATTTCATAGAAGATAAAACAGGATTTTTGCTTGGTTATTTTTAATTGTTTCTCTTTATCAATATTCTCATTTTGTTCATATATCATTTTCTTCATTTTATTTGGTATTGTAATCAGTGTTCTCTTAGAAATCACTTAGCTTGAAACTTATTTGTATTCTTTGTCAATAATTCCTAGATCTCCAATTCCTTAGGCTTGGTAACTAGATATTTATTTTATCCATTCAATTGTGTCATGTTTTCCAAATATTCATGTTCTTTGTAGTTTTGTTTTGATGTCTGCAAATTTTGAAGAAACAGTCACTTCTCTCTGGCTTTGATTGGGAAATACCTTCACCATTCTGGCTAGAGATTCTGAGCTTTTGTTTCTAAGTGCCTCAGCTGTCTAATCTTTTTATTTAATTTTTCTATCAGGAGCTCATAATCTCTTATATATGTCACTCTCCCCTATTGATTTTTAAGTCTGCAAGATACTATCTCTAAGCCACTTTTAAAACAGAAAAAAAAGTGCTAAAATTCTAACATTTTAGTTGCAAGGAGTATAACAATATAATGAGTGAAAGTAAATTTCTACTTTCTTAGCTTGAATGTCCTTTGTGTCGAACATTTCAAGTAGGCATGTATGTTGACCACGAAAATAATTGAAGTTTATTTGTAAATTAATAAACTTTAGTCATTGTTCCAATAAACCAAAATAGGCTCTTGAGAGAATGAGCTTTATCTGCATATAGATGAAAACAATGAACTGTTGTTTTAGATTTTAAAATTGAAAGAAAACTTTTTCTTTAGGATATTTCAGGTAGGAGACAACAGGTGTTGTAGCATCCTTTAATAGAGACAGAAGTAAATGACTGCGCAATCTGCTTGTCTCCCTAGGAGAATAGTTGTGTTATTATTAGCACTACCAAGGGAAACAGATTTTATGCTGGCGAATAAGTTGGCAATCTGAATGACCAGCTCCATTTCACAAAGTCACTTTACAACGGAAAAGTTATATAATAATGCATGGAGCCTGTCTCTGTGAATAATTGGCTTCCTTACAAAGCTCAAGATGATAAATAAATAAATTTAAGCACCATCAGCGATAAATTATTATGTTTACAAAATTAAATTCTAATATACATAATAAATTACATGGTTTCCAAAACAATTTTTGTCTTGTCTTACTGGCTCTATCACCACATTTAAACAGGTTTAGCACTTCAGTTGAATATCTTTTTTGGCTTTTTTTTTTTTTTGATAGGCCAAATTGACTAGCATAGAATGGTGTATAGTGTATTTAGTTTCCTCATCTTTGTTTATTATCTGTTTTCGGAGATAACTGTTTAACAACTTCTATTCTGTCTTCAGACTTTTAATGTACTATGTTCTCCTAGTTGTTCTTCTCTATGGCCCTCTTCTCTTCCATTTTTTTTTCCTCTAACTCCTCACCCTACAGAAACTCTCTGAGCTCTGACTGCATCATTTTTTTTTTGTAATTATTCTTATTCCTTAGAGAATTTTACCTAGGTATTTAGATTTAAATCATATTTATGCACAAATATTTCTAAAATAACACTTTACACCAAGCTCACTCAAAAATATCTCTACTTTGAAGTATAATGAGCATGTCAAACTTCCCTGTAAAAATAAGTATTGATTGATTCCCTTTTCAAAACTGAGCATGACTTAGTCTTTCATAAATTTGCAAAAGCACAAACATTAACCCTCTTTTTGCAGGGCAGAACCCTGTAGTTATCTTTCTCTAAACTCTCTCTCCATATCTTATTGACCACTTTTGAAACTGTACCTTAAAATTAGGTCATGAAAGTATCATATAAATCACCTCCACCTCCATTAGACTGTCCAAATCAATGTTACGTCTCCCATATTGTAATCATCAAACTTGTTATCCTGACTCTACTCTTTCACATTTTATAATATGTGATAAAACAGCATATGAGTGTATATGTGTGTATTTATATAAATGCTATAGGAATTTTGAAAATAAAAGTACATTCATAAACTCATCAAATTCCTGTTACTAGATCTGTTACATAAAACTCCCCTCTTCACCTTACTTTTCCTTCAGAGAAAATCATTTTTGTAAACATTTTGTTTTCTCTACCACCAAAAACAATTGGAAAGCTGTATGAAGAATGTGACACAGGAGAGCCTGGGTGGTTCAGTTGGTTGAGCATCTGACTCTTGATTTGGGCTCTGGTCATGGTCCCAGGGTCGGGGGACGAGCCCAGCATTGGGCTCTGAGCTTGAGTGTGGAGATGGTTTGGGATTCTCTCTCTCTCCTTCTCCTTCTCTCCCCCTCTTGAGTACTCTATCTCTCTTAAAAAAATGTTAAAAACTATGTGAAAGAAAAGTTTTTGGACATTTTATAATAGTCATAAAGAACTGTGATCTCTGAGAGAAACAATACAATTGAGGTGAACCCAGTGGCTTCTCCAGTTTTCTTTCTAGGAACACATTCTGGACTACAGTGCAAGGAGGGGAATTCCAGGGTGGTGGTGCTTTTGAGGTGAGGAAACTGAGATTGCGGCCACAGTTGGCTCGGGGGCAGGAGAATAACTCCAGGTGTCTACATGGGGATTTCTTTGAGTATCTGCATAAAAATAAACTATGGATGCAAAGTGTGATGCATGGCAAAAAATTACCCCCAGAGTAAAGATACTCCAGATCCGTCCCTGCCCTAGCTTGACTCCAGTGGTAGTTTAGCTCTGCTACTAATGTGTGATGTGTGTGTGTACTTTTTTCCTGAATGCCTCAGATGATCAATAAAAATCTCCACTCCCAGGTTTGGCTGTCTGAAGATTAAATATCTCTACACCCTGTCTGAGCTCTGGAAATTATTTAGCTTACATTGTTCTGGTTGATATTTTTGATAGTAATTTTGTCATTACAATATTATATTTCTTTATAAACACTAAAACATTGTCTTCCATATTTCCTTCTTATATCCATCTAAATTTATACGACAAAATATAGAGAGATTCAAATTCATTTTTTTCTTGATGGATAACTAATTTACCCAGCAAAATTTATTGTTATCCTTTCCTCCTGATCTACAATGGATTCTCTGTTGAATCAACTTTACATATATATGAAAGGATTTGGTTTTAGACAATTTATTATTTTATTGCTCTGTGCCAATACCACATTTTTTACTAGATCTTTATAATATCATTATATCTTATAAAGAGTCCCTTTACCAGCAACTTCCTCATTTGGAGTGATTATGAAATTCTTAGGTCTGCTTTCTTCTTTCTCTTGATCTTTGTAAACATATTAGAATCAGCTTGTTAGGTTCATGAAATACCATATCATGATTTTGATAGAAATTATATTCTGTCTACAGATCAGTATGGAATATGACGAAAAAATGTTTTTAGGAATAAAATCTAAATTTTAATTGCACACGGATTATAAATTGGGCAGTAATACCCATTAATAAAACTATGATTACAGAATTGAATATGTACATACCTTTATAAGTTTTTTAACGTTTATTCATTTTTGAGAGACACAGAGAGACAGAGCATGAGTGGGGAGGGACAGAGAGAGAGGGAGACACAGAATCTGAAGCAGGCTCCATGCTCTGGGCTGATAGCACAGAGCCTGACACGGGGCTGGAACTCATGAACTGGAAGATCATGACCTGAGCAGAAGTTGGACACTTAATGGACTGAGCCACCCAGGTGCCCCATATACATAGTTTTAATTAAGAATCACAAAACATGGTGAAAGTATTAATACATATATACTAATCTGATCTTGGTTGCAGAGTTACTTAGAGGAGTTTTAAAGTACACTCAGGCAAAAAAAGAAAAAGAGGAAAAGAGGAAAATAGCCATTTTATTTTAGGGAGGCAATCCTACTAAATGAATACATCTACAGGAGTGTTCATGAGACAAAGTCATGCTATTCCTCAATGGTTATTATCACTTACGGTTTCTTCCATAGGATGTGCTTTTCTGATGTTTAAAATGTACTACTATAAAATTATCATTTGTATATACATTATTTTACATATTTTTGAGTATACATTTATTTGGACATATTATGGGGGGGTTTATATAAAACTACAATGTGTTTGTTTTTTATTCCTAAAACTACTTTAGTAATAAATGGATGAAGAATTTCCGAGGATGATTTTGACTATATATGCTTCCCTTATTCACCAAGCTGGGATGCTAACCACTTGTGTAAGTTATCCTTTTGTTGTAGCCGTGCTGCATACCAAACAACCTAGAAATTAAGTGGCTTGAAGGCACAACCACTCATTTTGTGCTCATGGACATATGGATCAGCTGCATCTTGGTTTGACTTTGCTAAGCTGTAGTGGTTCAGTTAGGTTTACCTCCAAAATGTTGGTTAGCTCTAAATATATTCATATCCTAACTGAAAGATCATACCTTATCTGGGAAGGGAAATTCTCATGTCTGTGGACAGGAGCATGAGAGCAAACCAATCCATGCAAGGACAGATAAAGCCTCTGCCTGGATGCATCCATATGCTATATCCCTTTACATTCTTTTGGCTGAAGTGAATCACATAACCAAATGCAACATCCACAGGATAGAGAAATAAAGTATTCCCACAGAAGGGGCTGAGGAGGATGAATATTTTCTGAATCATAACATGATATGTAAATATAACTCTACAGGCAGCTAAATTTTCCTTGTGAAAAGTACCTGCAGTTTTTAGACACGACTACTGTCAGGATCATGCCATTCATTAAAAAAAAGGAACATTTGTTTATGTTTCTTTCAAACTTAGGCTTTTTTTTTAATTTCAGGATTTTAATGAGATTTTAACCAGCTTTTTATAACTTCTTTGCATTGCTTTAGTTTGCGATAAACAATATTAAACAAGCTGTTTGTTAGATATTTCACCACATACCATGAGTTGGTCTACTAATTAGCATTACAGAAGGAGAAGTGCTGAAGTCCCATAGAAGTGTTATTTATAGAGAATCTAAATTTCTTCAGTGTAAACTTGTTTACTATTAACTGTTCTTTGCAAAAAGTATATATATTGCTATAGCTATGTTTAATGAGAAGCATAAATCACATCTAATGGACCATGCCTCAGATTACCATCAATTTATGATGCTGAGATATGGATTTAAGAATCTATCTTTCTATAACTAGTTCAGCTTGGGTTGAAATATTTATAGATAGGAGAAAAGCTTTAACTTTTTTAAGCAGCAATGGAACATTGTATGCTTCTTTGTTCTATTTAGTTTATAAATATTGAAGTAATAAATACTGCTGATTAAAACTAGAAAATGCAAATATGCATGCAGGCAAGCACATTAAGCTAAAAATCCTGGCTAACCAAAAAAAAAAAAAAACAATTTTGGGGTGAGGAAGATGAGAGAAAAAGAAGTATATGTGCCAATGTTTTATTAGAGGTAGCAGTTCTCTATGTGCAGTAGCTTGTGACACTGGGTCTTTGGGCTGTATACCAAGAACTAGACCATACTAGCTCCCAGATTCTTAGGAGGTGGTTTTGATATTTGCACTCCTGAGAGCTGAAATGTGGATGTCTTCCTATTAATGGAAAATAATGCATTTTACAACAATGAGTATGAGAATATCCTTTATGCATTTCAATACCTTATTATATTCTCCTAATTTTAGGAGATATGGCCATATGATAGTTAATGTCCTATCAATAGTTACTGAGGTGTTTTTCTAGCTTTTTTCTTATCCTGTAGATGGCAAATGGCTAGCTACTTTACATATGTATTTCAGCATTGATTGTGAGAATGTGGTAGATAGACAGTTATCAACTGGGAACTGAAAGTCAAATAAATTCTTGCATTTAGAGTAACTCATTTCTCAATATAGACCATAAAAAAATCTGTGGTGGGCTACTTGGAACGATGGCTTACTTTCAACTATAAGTGGCAGGCGTAAAAAGAGAGTACATTGCTCCTTTTTTCCTTCTTCCTCTCTGGAAACAGATTGGTACCTGCAGCAGAGTTTGGCATTTTGAAATCTTAATGAAACAAGTAGAGGGAGAAAAACACAAGATGCTAAGGATGTCACAGAAGAAAGATAGAGCTTCAAAGCTAGTTAGATTGTAAAACTGTTTCACCAACATCAAACATTGCCTATGTCCAATTATATGTGGAAAACATGAACCTCAATTTTTAAGGCATGATTTATCAAGTTTTCAGTTCTTTGCTGCCAAAGGCATTCTTACACAGTACAGAATATTTATGTAGAATGAAATTTTAAACAGAAGATTTCCTAGTTAAAGAGCATACACATTTTCCATTGTAAACATTAATGTAAATTTTTCCTTCAAAAGGTTATGCAAATTTACACTCTACCAACAGCAAATGATAATGCTTGTTTTCCTAAATTGCTGTAGTATTAAGTGTTATTAGTTCATATATTCACTGACATTTATTAAGTGCTAATAAATGTGCCCAACACTGTGCCAATAATGATAGGCAAATAAACAGAAGTGAAATGGCTTCTGACTTCCATGTTTCCGGTTGTGCTTTTATGACTATTTTATTTTTTCTTGATGAATCTTGAAAAATTCTTAAGATTGGCTTTAGTATTTCATATCTTGTGTTGCCTCTTTGGTTGAGATCAAGGGACAGTTTAGGAAGTTTAGAATCAGTTGGCTTGTGATAAGGATTTTGTTGCCACCTCAACAGTCATGTGGTGATGGCTTATTTAATTCTCTGAGCCTCAGGTTCTTCACTTTAAATGAAGGATAATAAAAATATTTATTATAAGACCTATGAGTTATGTAAAGCACTTAAAGCAGGGCTTGTCTAATGTCACCTGATATTACCATAAGATTTTTAGTATATTTTATGATTTGTATTTGTATATATAAATGTTACAAAATTTGGTACATCAATTTGTATGCAAATGACTTATTGAATTTTTGTGCTGATTACAATAGTTTATGTGTTGATACTCTAATATTCTAAAAGGCGAAAGCTTTATGCGATCTGAAGAGAAACCAGAGCATAATACTCTAATATTCTAAATATTTGCTCATATTATCTGAAAATCTTCTGATTTCTATTCTTTTCCAATATTTAGAGTCTTATTTTTAATCTAATATGGAGTTAATTAGAATTTCCAGAAAAAATATTACCATGGTTACATTACCAGGCTTTCTAATTTAAATACTATAACTATTTTAATATAATTTTTGTTACTAGTCCCAATGTTAAATAATACAATATCTTTTTTCATTTGTTTTTTTTTATTTTAGTATAGTTGACACACAATGTTAGAGTACTTTTCTGTATACAACATACTGATTCAAATTCTCTATGACGTATTCTTTGCTCACCATAAGAGTAGCTACCACCGGCCACCATATAACACTACTAAAATATCTTTGACCATATTCCCTGTGATGTTCCTTTTATTTGCATGATTGATTCATTCCATAACTGGAGGCCTGTATCTCCCACTTCCCTTCACCCATTTTTGCCCTTCTCCTCCCTTCTGCTATCAATGTGTTCTCTGTATTTATTGGTCTGATTCTGCTTTTTGTTTGTTTGTTTATCCATTTGTGTTTAAATTCCACATATGAGTGAAATCATATGGTATTGATCTTTCTTCGTCTGACTTATTTCACTCAAATAATACCCTAAAGTCCATCCATGTTGTGGCAAATTGCATGATCTCATCCTATTTTATGGCTGCATAATATTACTGCAATTTGTTTTCTAAAACCTTTTTTTTAATCATATAAGCTCATCTTTGTCACATTTTCCATAAGTTGCCAATTTTCTTTCATATGCTTATATGGACTATAAAATTTCTGTTTTCTAACTATTTTAACTAGGAAGATTTCTTCCAGAATACATTCTTCATCCATCTTATTTATCTTAGTTTCTGCATCTATTTTCTCTCTTTTTCTCCATTTTGCTATAATTTTTTGCATAGTTCCCATACTTTTAAACAATTTATTGTATAAAATTAATTCATTATTTGATTTTTAATTCAATTTGTCATTGAATTATCAATTCAAATTACATTGTTCATTGTATATCTAGTCCTTCTAAATGGACAGTAATAGTGTGGGGGTATCTTTTAACCTCTGAACTCTAACAAGGCCTCTAACAAGGCCTTTGTCTTGTTACCTGGTCAGTGGAAAAAGCCTCTCTGTATCAGATATGTATTGCCGTTGATAGCAGAGTACAATAAACTGACCAGAAATTTAGTGGGATTAAGCAAAAATATTTATCTTACTATTTTATAGATTGGTAATTTGTGTTTGGCTCAGCCACGCCATTCTCATCAACTATGCTACCTCATTCTTCTGTGGTCAGCTGCTAGGTTACTTGGGGTTGGTTAAGATGCCTAAGAAAGCCTCAGGATTGACAATTCATTTCTCCTGCAAGAGTTTCTCTCTACCCAGTAGGCTGGCCAGAACTTAGTCAGGTGGTAGTTACAGTGTTATGAGAGAGAGAGCTGAAGCCCAGCTTCAAGGGGTTACGAAATAGACAATATCTTTTTGTGTAAAGAACTGCAAATGAAGGTACATGGATACAATAATAATTATGGTTATTTCTTGCAAATTATCTACTGAACCATCTCTCGCTCTTGAGCTATAGTAGATCACATTTTGCAATGAGTTTTTTTTTAATTTATTTCCTCATTTGTGATCTAAAGTATTTCAATCATATAGAGTTTAATTATAAAATAACTAGATGAAATTGGTAGTAATTTGGCAGTTTTTACTTAAACACTACAACTTGTTTGATATGTAAATGCTGATTTATATTTTGCTATATGTTTGAAATTCATTACTACATCACTGGTTCTTAGTTCAACACCTGAATGCCTAGGTAACTTTAATTTGATTAATTGGTAAATCAGAAAAATACCTTACCATCCTGTAGACATTTTTAAGACTGCAATCAAATGGTCCCAAAAAAGAGGCCAATAGAATTCACATTTGGTTGTTTCATATATTGTAACTTGCTGAAGGAGTGCTTTTTCTTCTCTAAGCAACCAGGAAACAGCCATGTATTAGAGTTCTCCAGAAAAACAGAACCAACAGGATATGTATACCACGTTTTTGTGATGATGCATAGATTGTGAGAATGACTGTTCCCAACTCGGCATCACTAAAACTTTCTAGGGATGGTAAAAAGCCATATTACTTAACATTTCCTTGTATTACCCTCTTCCCTTGCCTGCCACTGCACCCAAACAAATTCCCTCTTCTTCCTTACTATTGTTCAGAAGATGATTGGCAATAATAATGTTGGTTTGAATTTTATTTATATTTCAAGAAATTGAATTTGTGTTTTTAAGTCATTTTTAGAGAAAAAAAGCCATTTTAACTCCATCTTTATATAAAATATGGTCATACTTAAACATAATAATACTTTTATTTTTAATGCACCTAATTATAATTTTGGACTGGAACTACCTGAAGGCATTTTCAGGAATTAAGGTAATCAGATATAAGCAGTAAATTCTTAAGAACAAACTATATCCTTCACAATGGCCTACCTGAAACAGAATTGGCTGATCATAAAAATCTGAAATAAAGGAATAACAGCTACATGTAAAATATAAAGTGTTCTGAATTATAAAATATAGTTCTGAACAGAATGTGTATGTGTGTACATGCACATGCGTGTGTACCTGTATGCTATCACACACACACACACACACACACACACACACACACACACAGAGTAGGGGAAGTTTATACATAAAAAATCAAAGGAAAATTAGAAATGTGAAAGACAAACATATATTCATTAGAAAACAAAACATACAAAAATCTTTTTCAATAGTAAGTGTAATTACTTAATTAGACTCATTAAAAGAGGGAATTCCCATGATACAGGAAAGCATGAGTCTGATTTTCTTTTCAAGACTTTTTTTAATTATCACTGTTCTCTTACACTTAGTGGGATGCAAAAGGAAGAAAAAGAGGGGCAAATCAAAATGCCAGTGTCTAATTTTACTTTAAGCCCAGAGTAACAAATCAATGTGCATGTCAGGTGGTCCCCAGTGCTTTTTTATTTCAATAAAATTGAAGAAGACTTAATCTAGTTGTCAGAGGAGAGATCGTTAAAATGATTTTTGATGATAAATAACCTTGTTGGGTTTCTTTCTTTTTGGCACATGAATCAGAAGAAGTTTAAAGTATTGAGTGACTTTCCTGTGGAAAAATGATTTTATTTACATTTAATTATTTATGTTCAAAAGTTTCTTGGTGCTTACTCACTGCAGAATTTAGAAATGATCATCTAAATATAGAAACTGGTGAGAAAAATGCCCATCATCCATTTCATTAAGTGAGTTGCCTCCAATAAATCTGAACTTCAGACATTAACAATTTATCTAAATGTGTTAAGGTCATAATGTCTTGATAAATTGCTTGCTACTTATAATTATTAGAATGATTACTGAAGTCAGAAAAAAAATTAGACATGAGCAAAACAGTATAAATACATAAAATGTTCATTTGTATTCATGGTTTTGTTGTGGAGAAATATGAGGACATAGTCAGACTTTCAGAAATACCTATCACATTGAAACAGATCTTGTTGTCAAAGTAGAATAGAAGTGTAAGTCCAAGGAGAAAAACAGTATCCTCTAACATTGATCTACCAAAATGATTTTCAAATTCCAGTTTAGCCATAACCTTGTTCCTCAGGTCGTATATAATAGAAGGCTTGGAGGTGGGAGAGATTAAATGGGACTATGCTAATTGAAAGGGAAAGGGACAAATATCTATAGATCTGATCATCCTTAATCTTCACTAGGGTTTCTAAAACAGTGAATCACAGTTTTGAATACATTAGGTTTCATGATCTCTCTATTCCTTTCCAGGTATGATTATTTTATGAAGCATAACTAACATATTGCCTTTAAATTGGGGAATTCACACATTTCCTCTTCAATATGCTTCTACTCTGGTTTTATAAGACTGTAATGCCTGCATTGATTGTATTTAAATTCTATTAAAATTTCAATAAGTACTTCTGTTTATAAACAGTTTACATGATGTAAAACTGTCACATCTCAAGTACAGTCACTATCCCATGTTTATCTTCAAATTTTCTCCTCAGGAGTTTATACTCTAGAGTGTTGTGTGCATCTTTCTCTATATTAGTGTGTGTATAAATGAATAATTTGTATAAATATATGCAAAATTTTAAATGGGTACTTTATACAAAGATGAAGCAAATGTCTCTGTTTCAAAAAGCTGGAAATATTGGGAAACGTAGAGCAGTGTTTAAAATCACGTTCTGGACTTACACGAAAAATAGAAAACTCAGTGCTGGTAACAAAGTAGAGAAAACCTGCATGCTGAGCATGTAGGCCAATGTTGCCATAGTCGTGGGAAGAGAGAGGAGTTAACCAAAAGGTTTTAAAACATATGCAGAGATAAGAGATCAAGACTGTCCACGTGAGGCAAGAATTCGAACCTGAGGCCCCTACAGGAGTACCACCCTTGTGTAGAGGCCTCCACACTTTGTTTCAACTGTCCCAATGGAGTCTAAAGGCCACGGCCATTAATTTTGGAATGAATCTGTGGAAGTTTCAAGCGTAGATACCATGACTAACAAGCCATGATTAAAATGTTAATAGCTAAGTGAGAGTATGTATATATGGCAAACCTACCAAAATATAAGCAAGAATAAATAAGAAATTTGAATGTTCACATAGATTAAAGGAAGTAAATCATGAAGATCCCTGTGTCATAATTATCTACCCATATATATTTTTTTTAATTTCTGAAGTTTGTTTGTTTATTTATTTATTTATTTAGGGAATGAGCACAAGTAGGGTGGGGGCAGAGAGAAATGGAGACAGAACCCCAAGCAAACTCCTCACCATCAGCAAACACCCCACTTCAAGTCTGTTGCAGGCTTGAACCCATGAACCATGAGATCATGACCAAGAGTCAGACTTTTAACCAGCTATGCCACACAGGTGCCCTAAGCATCTTTTTTGTTTTTTAAAGTTTATTTATTTATTTTGAGAGGGAGGACAGGGGGAGGGGTATATATAGAGAGAATCCCAAGCAAGTTCTGCACCATCAACACAGAGTCCAACATGGGGCTTGAGCCCACAAACTGTGAGATCATGACCTAAGCCAAAATCAAGATTCAGGTGCTTAACCAACTGAGCCACATAGGCGTCCCTAGGCATCTTTTAAACCAAGAAATTAGAATAATCTTGCAATTAACTTTCAGGGAACTGAAAAACAATAACTATTTCTCAGACTGTATTATGAGATCACAATTGCAATGGGAGTAAAGATGATAAATTATTTATAAAATAAGAAAAATATATAGCCCAATCTCCCTCAGTGTGGATGAGTTTGCTGAAATTCTGTCCTTCAAAGAACTCTGTGCCTGGATTATTGGAAGAATTTTTAATCTGAAGGCATAAAAAAAAAGGAACTCAATCCACCGTAAGCCTTATATTGTGGTCTATAGCTGTGAAGTTGCAATGTTGCACTTTATGTGAACCACAGAGATGGTTATTGGAGGAATTCAGCATCTTCAGCTCCAAGGAAAGTTCCTAACCCGAGCAGTAGCTGGATGTAAATATGTTGCTCAAGTGGAGACACCTGAAAAAATCTGTACCTAAAGTTTGTAATATAAATCATCCTAAAAGAATTTTTTTGGTGAGTTATTTTAAAAATATAGAGAAAAACAACCACTATTTGGTTAACAGAATTAGTCTATTTAAAAAAAATGATTTCTCAGAATCAATGTTTAAATACATTTTATTTAGAATCCGAGGCTGCAAAAAGTGGAAGGGACATTTGGGATATTCTAGTCTAGCTGTTTCGTGTTGCAAAGTGGGATGTGAAGGGTTAAGTGATATTCCCCAAGCTTACATTAATTGACAGAAAAGTTGGAACTGAAACTAAGTTTCTAAGGTTTTCCATAGTTTTATTCTCTCCCCCTTTAAGTGCCAATTCTAAAAACTACTTGGTCTAGGAGGATATTGTACTTCTGATAATTTTCCCGCAGTGTTCATCCAAATGAAAGCAGGGTTGTGAAAGAGTAAATGCCATAAAAAAGGAAAGAACTCAGGCAGGCATGCTCTGTCTTTCCCAGTTGGAAGTCACAGAGCAGTATATTCCCATAACGTTCATAAAGCGAATATACTAGAAAGAATCAGAATTTGTAAAGGGCAGAGATCATGGCTTGCCTTTTGAAGTGGTATTCTGAGGTATTTTAAAGACTTATTTGGATCATTTTTGGCTGAGATAATTCTCTTTCAAACAACTACCAGTGACTATCAGTAACTAACAGTGAGTGACTGGGTTTATTTTGTATAACATATCAATAAAATATGTTTTGCTTTATTTTTTAGTCAATGATTGTCAAATTTCACAGGCTTAAGGAATCACCAGGAAGTTAGAATAGAGAGTTCAGGGATCCCACACAAAACGCTGTTTCAGTGGGCTTGTGGGGGAGCCTAAGTATTTGCACTGAAAACAGGGAAGTGATTCCAATATATGCATTGCTCTTAAGTTTGCCCTTTGGGAGAGATTGTTTCAAGGCATTTAGACATGTTGAGGAGCATTTTCTTACTTTTGTTCTTGACTGTTGTTAATTAAGTTTGTTTGCCCTTGAGAAACTTTGCTATAATCAAGCATCATATATCCACCAAGCCTGGATTTTTTTTTCTTTTTTTAACGTTTATTTATTTTTGAGAGAGTGAGAGAGACAGAGCACAAATGGGAGGGGCAGAGAGGGAGACACAGAATCCGAGGCAGGCCCCAGGCTCTGAGCTGTTAGCACAGAGACGGATGCGGGACTTGAACCCACAGACCATGAGATCATGACCTGAGCTGAAGTTGGATATTTAACCGAGTAAGCCATCCAGGCGCTCCACAAGTCTGATTTTCATCAATATATTTCACTCAGTTTATTTTTTCCATCAAAACACATTGCAATATAAATGCATATATATATTTACAAGGGCCATATTTATCATTATCTTTGAAATATGTATCATAAACTGAATATAATCATGTATACATAGGTACTATGTGAAGTCCCTATAAACAGTTAAACAGAAATTCGATTATGAGGACATCAACTAGATAGATTGATGTTATGCAGATTTGGCTTTACAAGTCAGAGATTCAAAAACAGATATTTATTCTAAAGTGTCTCCAAAAATGCCTTGCTAACTAGTGGTGCTATGTTAGAGGTTCAGTTAAACTGTACATCAAACTATGTATCCTAAAATGCACTTTTTTTTTTTAGAACAGTATGTCTCTCTAAGAGATTTAACATAAGAATCTCCTGTGAATCTTCATTCATAAAATGCAGATTCTGATTCTGTAGGTTTGGAGCAAAGTACAAGTATCTGCATTTCCACCATGCTCCCAAGTGATATCGCATTTTGAACAACAGTGCTTTGGAGGATATTTTTTTCACCAAGATGTGGCAACTCTATATTGTGAATTTTTTTGTCATGTTATTCTGAGAGTAGTGTGCCAGTGGAGTTTTGTTCAGTCTAGCTGTGGAACTCATTGAAGACATATGTTAGATATTTCTTTTGTTCCTGAAAAGTGAAAAAAAAAATTCGCTGTCTTAGGTAATTTTTTTTTTCTGTACTCATACAGGGAATGCCCTGTCCATTTGTTTTTTTTTTGTTTTGTTTTTTTTTTCTGCAAGCTAATTGATCTAAAGTAAGAAACTTAACTCTTCATATTGTACTGGGCCAAGGTGAACTTGCCAGGCTTCGCTATCTTAACCCAACAAATCCTTGATGAGAAATAAGGCAAGACCAACATTGTTCTGTTAAGCTAAATACTTCATGAGATAAAGAAATAGCAATATTCACACTTCCAGAACCTTCTGGTCAAAAGGTCAAAAACAGAAGTTTCACATTTTGTATGCTATAGTAAAATAGTTGGAACATGTTCAGAAAGATATTTTGATTTACCCAATTGAAAGGTCAAAAGAAAACACTGTAAAGAATTATCCTTTCAGAAAGTCTTGAAATTAGCTATTAGAAATCAAGAAAGTCTTCATACAGATTAGGTCTTAAGAAATACATAGGTACTACCCACTATGCTGAAGTCAGACTATTATGCCATTTTCTTAATTTAATATCCGATTTTTTTTAGATCAACATCTTGCCTCTAGCTTGATTTTTCTGCCTTTTGTATTGTTTCCTGTGACCTAAAGAACAAAGTGAGGCTTATTTTCCTTTTGGTTATTTCCTAGCCTCATGTGAAATCTCTCAGGAGCCAAATTGATATCTACCTTCTAGGAGAAAACCATGACCCTAAATTCTCCATCCCACCTTTTGTGGATTTCTAGGACCTGGAGCTTGGCTCCACAATTTAAATGTAAATTAAAAAGCACCTGCCCTTGTATTTCAGTTAGATTCTGCTTGTCCATCCTAAAAACTCTAGTCAGAATTATGATTTAAAAAATTTTAATACTTATTTTTGAGAGAGAGAGACAGGGGGGAGGGAGAGGGAGGGAGGGAGAGAGACAGAGCGAGAAGAAGAGAGAGGGGAGGGGCAGAGAGAGGGAGACGCAGAATCCAAAGCAGGATCCAGGCTCTAGGCTGTCTGCACAGAGCCCGACGTGGTGCTTGGACTCACGAACTGTGAGATCATGACCTCAGCCACAGATGCTTAACCGACTGAGCCACCCAGGTGGCCCAGAATTATGTTTTTTGCACTGTGTCAGTGGTTTCCAATTTGTTTCCCATTGAAGTCCTTCATGAGAAATGTATTGATTCTTTCCTAATTGAAGTTGGTAAGTGCTTAAATGCTCTTTTGTTCATGGTAATATACTTTGAAAGAAGGAAGAAAAAAGCATTCCTGATCTATAAGCAACATAAACATAAGGAATCATAATAATAGAAGCATTAGAGGTAATATTGATATAACAACACTTCTACTCACTAGAAAATAGAAATGAAACTCTCTCTCTAGCTTCATTTTTCTCTTCAGGAACATGAGGCCATTTACACCTGCCTTCTCTCTCCTGAGATGCTATGAGGATGAAATTAGACAATGTGTATAAAGTGGATTTATATACTAAAAAATAAACAAGTATTTTTTTTTAATTTGTTGCATAGCATTCCATAGTATAAGGTTGAAAAAAAAAAGATCCAGGAATTAGCTCTTGTCCTTCATAATTCTCTCTCTTTAATCTCTCATGATATCCCAATGTACTCTTACAGAAGGAAACAAAAGGCAAAACTAGAACTAGGTCTATAGAAACGCAGAGCAAGTGAGTGATAGGGAAATATAGAAGGCAGACTTGTTAATAGTGAAAAAGGTAAAAAGAAAAAGGATCCAAGCTGTTAAAAAAGTATTTCACAGGTGAGAAATCCCTCATACCTGTAAATACCAAGTCAAAACTCCAGTAGAGAATTCCTTCCAGGTGCGGGGCTATGAGAAGAACAAACGTCCTCCATTGCACTCTTTCCTAACAGGTACAATATGCGTGGAAGTGGCCAGGCTTGAAAATATTATATTATAAGAGATGTCATTTATGCTGAGAAATTCTCCTCAGCTTTGTGAAATTTTCAGATTTCCTATCATCAAACAATTGACTCATATTAAATAGTAACAGTTTTCATGTCCTGAAATTTATTATTTCTAATTATCAAACTATGGTATTTTTAGTGCTGCAATTTGTCAGTGGTTCTTAGGGAAAGCAACATTTTTAATTGGTATTTTTATTTACATGGAGTTATGTTATACTCATATAAAAAGTTTGTAACTTTTCTCTCTTTAACCCTTTTCAATTTTTTTTCTTCAATGTTCTGGTTCATATGTAAGAAAAAACAGCAGAATTTTATGAATATAGTTCTAGAGAGATCATTAAATTTACTGAGACTGAAAGTTTTAGTGTTCCATAAAACATGCTAAAATTTATTAGAAACACAGAAAGCCCTCTTTACTTAAGTTGTAGTCTACTAATCTTCATTAGCAATATTTAAGCTGCTTTTTAAAAGTAGATTCCTGTTTCCACCTTAGTCTCCACCTTAGTGTTTCTATATCAGACCCCTTTTGAATACACTCATTGAATCTTTTTTTTTTAACAAGCATTACAGTGATTCTTTAAATATTGAAGCTTGAGAAAGCTTTGAAAATTCCTGCCCAGCTTTTCCCCCAAATAACTTAATTCTTCAGAAGAAAGATGA
Source organism: Lynx rufus (assembly GCF_022079265.1). Classification (NCBI taxonomy): domain Eukaryota; kingdom Metazoa; phylum Chordata; class Mammalia; order Carnivora; family Felidae; genus Lynx; species Lynx rufus. The sequence continues at coordinate 62,873,857 of NW_025814827.1, forward strand.
CTCTGTAAAAAACATAAAGCAGAGTTTAAAATCTGGTGAAGGGCATTCAGGTGGCTCAGTTAAGCATCCGACTACAGCTCAGGTCATGATCTCCCAGTCTGTGAGTTTGAGCCCCGCGGCGGGCTCTGTGCTGACAGCTCAGAGCCGGGAGCTTGTTTCGGATTCTGTGTCTCCCTCTCTCTCTCCCCCTCCCCCCCCTCTCAAAAATAAATAAGCATTAAAAAATTAAAAATAAAGTATGGTAAGAGATTATTGCTCAATGAAATTCAAAGAGTGTGGAAAAGTAAAAACAGCAAGTGCAATATATCTTATTTTTTTCTTGTGCCCTTCTCCCTCTCAGTGTAGTTCTGTCTCATGAAGCAGATGCAATGTTGATCTTTACAATCCTTTAGAATCCTAATGACAGAACACATTAAATTTTGAGATCATGGTAGACTCAATTGTCAAGGTAGAGAAATTGACTAGTTTTCGTAGAATTGACTAGTATAGTCCACGACAGAGAAAAACACACTGTCAGCATCCTACATTCTGAATTGAGAGAACAGCAAGCTGTGAGACCAGAGCCTAATGAAATGCACAATTTTAACAAAACAGTCCTTACAATCCTCTCTCACTTGCCTTCCTCTATTTAGGAGAACTAGAGTTGAGATACAGGAGTACAGGTGATCTTTTTAAGGAGGACAGATCATGAAAAGGAGTGATCCTCAAGGATGGGATACTGACTGGTTCTCATTGCCATCCCAACATGTAGTAGTCATTGGAGAATTGCTTGTAGTATCTATGGGTGCCTGAAAGGAGGCATGATTATCTACTTCCCAAGTGAGATAACTGCTTGGCCATTGGCCCTAATGACTTCCACATATGACATTGAATTGATGCCGGATCATGGTAAGCAATAAATGTATTAGAGAGAAAGCACTATGGCCAGACAAGATTAGGAAAGGAAAATCTCTACATGTACACTTCCCAAGAGGTGCATAAAATGGCTGTTACCCTTGTCTATAAAAACCCATTCATAAACTCCAGCGTTGAGGTCTTGGAGGTCAGATTACACATCTACTTGTCAATTACACATTTGCTGAGACTGGCAGAGTGTGATTCAGAGTTTCAGGCATATTAGGAATGTACCACTAGGCTCTCTTTTTAGATGTCAAATGAAGTACGTTGACTCTTCTAAGTGTCCCCTGATGCACCGATGTTTGAGACATGTGGTTGAGCTTGAATTAGCAGGGCCTGCTTCAGCCTGTATTTATCCATGGTAATACTAAACACAACAGTTTAGGTCAGTTATGATGACAGGTTGGAATGGGTAGCAACTTGATGTCTTCTGTTTTTGTGTGATTCCTATTTTAACTAATAAAAAAGATGATGGCCAGTTGATACACATGCAAATAAATATTCATGCAAGGAATATCTTTTAATTAAACCTCCCCCTTTTTCTTAGTCTTTTCACCAAGGCAATAGGTGGTGGGCAAGAAAGGTGAGTGGGAAAGAGCTTTGCATGCCCCTAACCCCTCCTCTTTCCCTCAGACCACTGGAGACACACATCTGATGTACATTAGAGAAGAGCTTTGAATTGACTATGAAACTTACACTTTATAATGAATTACCCTAAATTTTAAAAGCCACAGCAAGAGAATTTAACAACCCAACCCAATGAAGATATTAAGATTTCTACTGAGATTCATTAAGGGAGCCCATGACTCAGGTGGAATACTGGGGGTGGTGGATAAATTGAAAAGCCATACAGGTGAAAGGAAAGAAAGGGAGAGAGAAGGAGGAAGATAAGGAGAGGGAAGGGGAGAGAAAGAAGGAGAGATGGATACAGAGATGGGAAAGAAGAAAGGGAGGGAGGAAGGAGTTATTTAATGTTTATGGTTCAAAGAGTTGAGTGAAATTAAACTATGACATCTCCTAAAATTTACTCACTATTCCTTATTCAAATTTTGCTTCTTTAAAGAGGAAATGCTAGACCACAGTCCTTTGTAGAAACAGCAAATTGAAGAGGCTAAATGATTTGTATATGTACATATCCTCTGTAAATATTATTCCCCTCATTCTATTTATTTATTTATTTATTTATTTATTTATTTATTTATTTATCTTTTTGGCTATACATACCATGAGGGGTGGGGAAAGAAGTTTGTCAATGTCCTTTCCTCAACAGTTTTACAATATTACTAACATTCAGGAGAAATTACAAATCAAAGGTGTGATAATTTTCAATGTCTCAACTGCAAATCCAGCCGTTTTTGAACTGTTTTGTTCTTTTGCCAGATTGTGCAATGTTAGCATTTGTCAGTAGAAGGTGCTAGAGGTACCTGGCAGGGCAAAGGTGCACCTGTTCCCAAACTTTGTTTGTTTCTTGGTCTGCAGCTCACAGTGGCTAGTGGCATATTTTGTATGTATAGCATCTAAAGGTGCTCACTCCTCAGTGAGTTTCAGAGTATCCTCACAGGTAGCTTCATAAGCCACTTTCAGTGTCGTCCTCACAGGCAGCTCCCAGCAAATTCCACCAATGACCCCAAGGGCAACTTCCCAGAGTATTTGGTCAACTTCCTGTGACACTCATCAATAGCCCAGCAAGTAGCTTCTTAGTGAGGGTAAGCAGTTTCCTTCTTGTCAGCCCCTGTCCACAGCACCTCAGTGAAGTTCTCTACTCTCTGGTGGGCCACACTAATACCCTCTCTACTAATGTTTGAATCTCAGCCTTAATGGGAGCTAAGGAAGCTTTTGGAAATTGGTTCCTGCCTTACATACTCTTCCTTAGCCCTAGAGGCCATGACATCCTTCTACCTCTGCTATCATCATATTCTTCTGGATTATCCTTTACCCCATAATAGTTAATCTCTGGTTATTAGTTAATAATTCTTTATAGCCCCCTCCCCATTCATTTCTCTCATTCTTAATATGGTAGTAATTCTGCTTACATCACAACATATATAATAATTGTTAGTAGGGAATATTTTGTGAATAGAGGACAAAGTAAAGGTATTTATGACTGATCTTCCTAAGTGTCTTAGTCTATTTGGGCTGATGTAACAAAATACTCCAAACTGAGTAGCTTATGATCAACAGAAATGTATGGCTCAGAGTTCTGGAGTCCAGAAGTCCAAAATCAGGGTGCCCTCATGGTTGAGTGAAGGTCCTCTTCCTGGTTACAGACCTCTCATGGTATCTCACATGGTGGAAGGGGTGAAGGAACAAAAGGGAACCTCTTTTATAAGGCACCATCCCATACATTCAAGATCACACCCTTAAGCACTTCCCAGTCTCCACCCACTAATACCAGCACCTTTGGGGATTAGGATTTCAACATATGAATTTGAGGAACTCAAATATACAGACCATAGCACTCAGGTGTAAATAGAAAACAGCTCGATTGTCCATATGTAAAAATGTAAATCAATTTAAATGTACAGTAATATTCAGAATCCTCCGTAATTTTCATATAAACTCATATTCAAAAGTTTATTTTGATGTCATATCCTATACCCTATTATTAAGCATAATACTCCCTCGTAGATCTAGATTTTAAAAAGTCTATTGTATTATGTTATATTATATGGATGAAGGGGATCAAAATATACCAATTTCTAGTTATATATTAAGTAAGTCATGGAGATATAATAGATAGCATGATGACTATAGATAATAATACTGTATTGCATATTTGAAAGTTGTTTAGTATAAATACTACAACTTCTCATCATAAGAAAAAGTTTGTAACTATGTATGATAATGGATGTTAACTAGACTTATTGTGATCATTTTGTGATATATACAAATATTGAATCATTATACTGTACACCTGAAACTAATATAATGTTAGATGTCAATTATACCTCAATAATTGTTTTTAAAATGAAAGGCAATGAAAAAGGTACATAAATTCAGGGACTGGCATATTTTGAAAGAGATACTATTATACCTAAAAAGTAAAAAAAAAAAAATTGAACTTAAAAAGAGCTTGAATGTACAGGGCTAATCAAATTACAGTTAAAGTTATTCAGAGCAAGTTACTCAGATTAAGGTGGTGGCCTACCCAGCTGCTGTTCCAGATCACTTCACAGTAGTCACCCTTAAGTTTAGCGAGTGATCTATGTACTAGAAAGCTTAAAAACAAGCTAGCTAAACTATAGTGATTGTTTAATTGGAGGATTCGTTATATCCTGCCTAGTTCAGTAGTAAATTCCCTCTCTCAGCACGTACAACTAGTTTTCCTCTCCATTTCCTGGTCTGATTCATGTTAATAGAAATGTATTCCTTCAGCTGACATTTTATAAATTACAAAATTCAAAATAAGAAATAAATAATTATAGAATTCCCTCCTGATTGGTCATGGCAACTCTAAGACCTTAGGTAGGCAGTGACTGAGATAATAAACCCCAAAGGATTCCGTGTTGTAGGGGGAATAAAATTTAACTTCGATTCACACTTTACCTCTTCCTATTGTCATCTGGAAAAGATACACACACACACACACACACACACACACACACACACACACACACGGGAGCAAATGTGGACTTAATATCCTATAATTAGATACAATACACTGTTGAAAATCAGAGTGCAAAAGGTCTATATGGCTACATTATTTACCTAGCCTACATTATTTACCTAGCCTGCATTATTTACCTAGCCTTTTTAAGGCATTTTCAGTAAACCATCATAATGTCAAAAAGTTCTAAATATTTTTTCTAAGACCACTATTCTACATAAACTAAAAATATTTTCTAACTAGGCATGTTGATCATTTTCTAAAATAATTCTTACACTGTAAGAAGTGATTATGAATGTTGCCTCCCAGGGACCATCAGCCACAAATCACCTAAATTCAATTTAATAAAATTTATAGAGTGTAGTTATAAATTAACTGTATGTATTATTGTCTTAATTTTGAACTTTTGTGGTTCTTATATCCATCAATAATAAATCAATAAGTATAAATGAGCCTTTATAGCATGCCACATATCATATTATATACCACATGCTATAAAAAGGGAAGAAAATTATCTACTTCCTGTAAATATTTCATAATCTACAGATGTTTCATCTTTAAGATTCTCCAGTTGGTTAGAGTAAACCAAATGTTTTTTTATTCTCTATTACATATGAATTATAATTCTTAACCTGTTTAACCATGTTAATTACTTTTTTGTCTAATTAGAATCTTTGACAACCAAAATAAAAATCCCAATATTCATATGCCTTAAAATGAGTAGTCTCTTGGGGCATTTCTAAAAATTCTAAATAAATAATAAAAAAGAAATCAAACATTAAATTATAACAAAAACAGAATAGATTAGATGCCTTAATTATATCTCAGAATATATGTAGAAAGTAATTAAATTATGTGAAAAAATTTGCTAAAAATACTTCTGGTGATAATTTAAATCTGTAAATTTTGTTTCTTCCTTATTATTTCTAGGGCAGTCAGGTATATCTAAAAATAGGTCATTTTTCTGAGATAAACAAAGATCCACTATAACCTTCTTTTATTTTTGTTTCATTTTTATTCAAAATTCTCAGTGGTACCAAACTTTTCTGTCATTCCAAGGATTAGGTGACCGCTTATTAAAATTACTAAAACCTTACTTTAAGAAATAATGTAAAAACTTTTGAGATCCTCAATGCATTTCAAATAAAAAATGCCATGCAAATGGAAATTATGATGATACAGTGCTTGGCTTCCATATCAATCTCATGCCCTAATGGGTATGAGAATTTAATGGAGATGGTAGAGCATATGCAGTTTCAGCTGGCACTAGGGAAAACTTGCAAAAAAGTTACAGCTGATTGAAATTGCTTGGCAGAAACATGCACTTATGTGGTCCAAAACTATAATGTTTACTGTTATACTGGCTAGATTTGGAAACAAAGGTACTGAACTAACACTGACATGGAATATTTCAGATATGGCTGCAGATGAACCCTTTATGATTGATAATCTGTTTAGAATCAATGCTGACAAATACCTTGCCTGGAGGAGCCTTGCTCTTCATTTCTGTATGTTACGCCAACTTTAAAACACATTGTTACTGGCATGCCTGCAAAAGCAATTGAAAAGAATGGAAGCACTTACAAAAATCACCTGGCAGGAAACATTTTACTGCATTTTTATAATCAGGCACTCAAAGCACACATTGTGAATAAGGAAATAAAGACAGCATTAATTGATTTTTTTTTCTATATACTAAAGGGCTGGAACAGAACAATTTTATTCAGCGATTTTTTTTTAAATAAGTATATTGAGAATGTTTTAAAAGTACAAATTCTTATTTTAAAATAATGAATAATATGATTTGAGGAGGGTGCATAAGCCTTTTATATGCATGCAATGTTTGCATAGTATGTATTTTAGCGTGCCATTTGCCCCCCTCCCCCATCATGGGAAGGCAAAATATTTGTCTTCCAATGTACTTAATGTGATCTACACTGGCTTGTTAGTAATCCTAGTATATAAAATCATATAATTTTAACCTGTATTATTAGTCTCAGATGAATCTTCTTGAAGTTACTTGGTGGTCTGGGTAGTAAAGTTCCCAGTTAACCAACTGTGGATGGTACTTTTTAAATGTAGATATTGGACACAATGGAATACTACGTGGCAATGAGAAAAAATGAAATATGGCCTTTTGTAGCAACGTGGATGGAACTGGAGAGTGTGATGCTAAGTGAAATAAGCCATACAGAGAAAGACAGATACCATATGGTTTCACTCTTATGTGGATCCTGAGAAACTCAACAGGAACCCATGGGGGAGGGGAAGGAAATAAAAAAAAAAAAAAAAAAGAGGTTAGAGTGGGAGAGAGCCAAAGCATAAGAGACTGTTAAAAACTGAGAACAAACTGAGGGTTGATGGGGGGTGGGAGGGAGGGGAGGGTGGGTGATGGGTATTGAGGAGGGCACCTTTTGGGATGAGCACTGGGTGTTGTATGGAAACCAATTTGTCAATAAATTTCATATATATTAAAAAAAAATAAATGTAGATATTGGATTCTTCCTTTCTTTTTCTCTTTCTTTCTTTCTTTCTTTCTTTCTTTCTTTCTTTCTTTCTTTCTTTCCCTCTCTTCCTTCCTTCCTCCCTCCCTCCCTCTTTCTGTTTTTGGCACAGAGATTTGTAAGTGATAGCAAACTGTTATTAACTGAAGGTATACTATGCCTCCCATATTGAACTATATATGTCATTTCTGTATTCTTCATTAATATTTACAAGAATCTGGGAAGTAGGATATATTCTCAAATTATACTTGAGGAAACTGAGGCTTAGAGTTTAGTAATTTGTTTTTTTTTTTTTTATAAACTCTTATATGAGGATGACAAAAATTTTAACTCCAAAACTGTCTATAAGAACAACTTGTTATTATGGTCAAAACCTGCCTTAAAGAATTTTTGATATTTATAAAAAGAGAAATAAACAACAAAAACAAGATTATTAATGAATAGCAAACAAAGGGTTTCTGCCTGAAGACATGTAATTATACTGAAAAGTTTAAGATTAACAGGCCCAAGTTAAAAATCAGATGGTGATATGGGATAACATATGTACATTATTTTCTCTTTCTGAATGTCAGGCTATTCCTCTCCAAATTGAAGAAAATAATAGTTGGCATATTGATCATTCTGTGATTTAAATGATGGAAGATATATAAAACATAATGTCCACTGGAAGCATATACTACAACAGTATAGTCATTTAAAAGGTTCAGTCTTTCTCCTTTTTTTCCTCTTGGGAGGAAGGTGATTGGAACTAATCTAGCAGCACAGGTATGAGAAAGACTGTTTTATCCAAGTTAAACTGTATTTATACAAGACTAAGGTGGGGCCAGGAGAAATCGTCAGAACTAAAATATACACTGTGCCAAAGCCTAAAAATAGAATGAGGGATTTTAACAAACATCTCTCAAGAAATGTTAAGACAAAGAGAACAATAATCGGTGAGCATATATTGTTAGGAGATCATTCTCCATGGATCTCTTGCATTTCTGAACATTTTGTGAGGAAAGCACTGCTATTTTCTGGACTATCATTTCAAGGGTATTTGTATAGCAAACAGTTTTGAAAGGCATAGTGTATCCTGGTGGGGGCCAGGGGGAATAAAGCAAGTTTGTTTACAGCCTTGAAAGATAGAAATAGTGTTTCCTTCTGGAACCATGCAGGTGTAATGCTTGTTAAGAAACAAAGATAACCAGTGTGTTGGCTTAGGGTTGCATTCATGATTCCAACCTTAGATCAATTTGGAGGTGGCAATGCAAATTCTCATCTTAGTTGGACTAAGAAAGCTTTCATCTTCTGAAGGAGTTTTCTTGGAGACAGATGAACTCACACAGGGAAACACAGAAGGATTGCCTAGAATTTAGGCTCTTACTACTCTGGATTGCGTTTACAGTGCTGATGAAGGGAACGCATTGGAGAGCAAGAAAGTAGTGCCCCTTTATGTTGAAAATGGATAAAAACTTCAGAGATACAGTCTTGAGAATGGAGCAGCAGATGTCCCATATTTAAAAGGTGAAAGATTTATGTGATCTGAAGAGAAACCAGAGCATGATGCCCCATATTTAAAAAGACCCCTTAGGGGCACCTGTGTGGCTCAGTAGGTTAAGCACCCAGTCCTTGACTTCAGCTCAGATCATGATCTCACAGGTTTGAGCCTCATGTGAGTTTGAGTCTCAGTTGTGAGTGCAGAGCCTTCTTGGGATTCTTGCTCTCTCTCTCTCTGCCCCTCCCCCACTTGTGCACAAGTGCATGAGCACACATGCGCTCACTCTCTTTCTGTCTAAATAAACTTAAAAATATTTTTAAAAGACTCCTTAAAAATTGATGCCATTCTGTGAGTCAAGCAGATCAGATGTCAGCCAAATGGTACAAATCCCACAGCCCTGGCCTGAAAGCATGTGACTAGGATTTTTAGAAAAGGAGTTTCCAAAGCTAAACAAAAGGGTGTTAGTAATGACAGCCATACCACATGATACAGAGCTTCTGGTAGACAAAAACTTACAAGCTCATTTAGTTGAGCTACAAGCAGTTGCCATGACATTGGAAACCAAAAGTCAATGCATCTTTTTAAAATTTTTTTTAACGTTTATTTATTATTGAGAGAGTGAGAGAGATAGAGCATGAGCATGGGAGGGGCAGAGAGTGAGGGAGACACAGAATCCGAAGCAGGCTCCAGGCTCCAGTTGCCAGCACAGAGCTGGATGTGGGGCTTGAACTTGCAACCGCGAGATCATGACCTGAGCCGAAGTCGGATGCTTAACTGACTGAGCCACCCAGGCACCCCTCAATGCACCTTTTTTAATGGAATGGAGTCATTCTGTCCTATGTCCTCTAATCTTTTCCTCTTTCCTAATTAACTGCTTTCATAAGACAGAGATAGGGAGGGAGCTTGCATAAATGCAAGCAAGAGAGGTGGGACTGAGATTTCACTGTCCCACAACAGGGACCAAAGCAACATGAACTCATACTTCTGGTTAGGCTTAGAAACTTCAGAAAGGGAAGGGACTCAAGTTTTTATGAATCTGTTGGGTGCAGGTGTCCAAATCACCAACCTATTCAGTGTTGAGGAAGGAGGATCCCAGATTTAACTGACGAAGGTGCAAGGAAAGCTAACATGACCTTGTGGGTGGCACCCTTTGGAACAACTCAGTTAATAGTGTTAACCACTTCTGCTGAATGTATAGTGGTATTGATGTTTTGCTTGCTTTCTCTCTTAAAGTATTAACTGATAGAAAGGATTCTTTTGATCAGAAAGAACTCATGCATGAAAGTGCTAATGGGACACATAAATAGCTCCACAATTTATCTCTCACCTCACTCTCAGGTAGTCCAACAAAAGCAATATAGAATCCCAGGAGGGAGAAAGGAAAATCACAGTTTCCAGTTAGAGCTTAAACTTTACAGATGTAGTAAAATAACACATCTCAATATAAAAGCCCTATATCACCACTGAAAAGCCAGATGGAGGTGGAGGTTTATGGGGGATTATCACCAGTGAATTTCTATACTGATCTCTTAGTCCCTGTTTTTCCAGATCCTAGTGTTATAACTGAATCCATTGCACAAATGCATGACACATTTTATGCTATCTTGGAAATTTCCAACTCCTTCCTTTCTAACCTACTGACACCTAAAGACTGTTATTAATTCACATTTACATGGCAAGACTTCCAATATATGCCTTCAATACCCTCTCAAGAGTATTTAGCCCCCTTACCATTTGCCTCCAATAGCTAGGTCAGGATTTAGTGTAAGCACCTCTGTCCTCAGATTTTCTAAGCTTTCACTAAATAAGTGATGCCTTATTGCCTGGTAAGGCAGAAGAGTCCATATCAAACACCTTGACTATACTATCTCACCTCTACCAGTAGAGGTAGCTGAAAATACCTTGTGAAATTTAGGAGGTTGTTCACCAAATAAGCTGATTGTGACTATGTGTGCCTATCACGTTTTTAATCCTTTTGGCAATCAGGAAAATAAATATGTTGTTTTTTAGACCCCATCACTTAAAAAAAAACCTTATTGGATACCTGAGATATTATGCGCTTTACTTAAGCATTCTCCCTGGTACTTTAAATCAGTGAAATCCCAAATCAGCATCTATTGAATGCAGCCCAAATCAACAGGCTATGCCCCAATTGGTTCAGCAAGATGGGACATATTCTATCTTGTGGAACCCACAAACCCAATATAATCCTATATGTATAAAATGCAAAACAATCAAAACTTACTTTTCTAAGTGTATACATGATTGGTAAAATTATAAGAAAATAATTTATGAAAGTGACTTTTACCATTTTCTATATTTTAATTGCTTGAATGATTTCTATATCAACTGATTTGAGATAAATACTTAAGAAAAAATTATGTGTTCCAAAGAGTGGTAAGGGGCTTCATAGAATTCCTCATGTCTTGGTTCTTTCCGTTTGCAATTTTAATTACATGCCATTTTCAATATACTTACGTTGCAACTTGGGAAATGTTTGGGAGTCTGGAAAACCTGAGAACAAGCAAAGTTTGGTATGGCAAAAACTGCTGCTACCATCATTTTTATTTATTTTTTTTCATTCCAGGCATATCTACAATGCTGGTTTCCTAGTAGTAGTTGAGATATTGTTTCTTATCACTGTGGAAATATTAACTTTTGTAGGATATAATATATGCATTAGAAACAATACTTAGTGTTGGTATTCTCAACTATATTTTTGGTTATGGATCCCCAAATGGGTGCTTTAAAAGTACTGGCTGGCAAAAGGAAAAAATCCATGGTGTTTTCTGACCTATTTCCTATATGGAATAAATAACTGAATATCAGCAAGAGAGATACCTGCTGTGTGACTAACACATGGAAGAGACTTTAAAAATGAACTCCAAAACTGAAAGTTATTTTATATATACTTGTGTGTGTGTGTGTGTATACATATATGTGTACACATATATATATATATACACACACATACACACACACAGTATTATATTAGTTTCAGGTGTACAATATAATGATTTAAAAATTCTTTACATTACTCAGTGCTCATTAAGATACGTGTACTTTTAATGCCCTTCGCTTATTTCACCCATCTTCTCACCCACCTCCCCTCTAGCAATCACTAGTTTGTTCTCTGTAGTTGAGTCTTCTGTTGTTGTTTGCCTGTTTTTTCTCTATTCATTTACTTCTTAAATTGCACATATGAGTGAAATCATGTGATATTTGTCTTTCTCTGTTTGACATACTTTCTTAGCATTTTATCCTTTAGGTTTATCTATGTTGTTGCAAATGGCAAGATCTCATTCTTTTTCATGGCTGAGTAACATTTCATTATGTATATATACCACACCTTCTTTATCCATTCATCTGTCAATGGACACTTGAGTTGTTTCCATAGCTTGGCTATTGTAAATAATGCAGTAAACATAGAAGTGCATATATCTTTTCAAATTGGTGTTTTTGCATTTTGGGGTAAATATCCATTAGTGGAATTACTGGATCATACGGTAAATCTATTTTTAATTTTTTGAGAAACCTCCATACTGTTTTCCACAGTGACTGCACCAAGTCACATTTCCAACCAACGCTGCATTAAAAGTTCCTTCTCTTGGGGCACCTGCGCGGCTCAGTCGGTTGAGTGTCTAACTTCGGCTCAGGTCATTATCTCAGTTCCTGAGTTTGAGCCCCGTGTCAGGCTCTGTGCTGACAGCTCAGAGCCTGGAGCCTTCTTCAGATTCTGTGTCTCCCTCCTTCTCTGCTCCTCCCCTGCTCACATGCTGTCTCTCTCTCTCAAAAATAAAGATTAAAAAAATTAAAAAAAAAAAAGAGTTCCTTCTCTTTATCCTCACTAGCACTTGTCTTTTTGACACTAGGCATTCTAAAAGGTGTGAGGTGATATCTCATTGTGGTTTTGATTTGTATTTCCCGGATAATGAGTGTTGTTGAGCATCTTTTCATGTGCCTGTTGGCCATCTGGATGTCTTTGGAGAAATGTCTATCCGGGTCCTACTTTTCAATTGGCTTGTTTGTTTTTGGGGTATTGAGTTAAATTAAGTTCTTTATATATTTTAGATATATGTCATATATATATATGAGGTGCTTCATTGATATGTCATTTGCAAATATCTTCTCCCATTCAGTAGGTGGTCTTTTTGTTTTGTTAATGGTTTTATTGGTTATGCAAAAGCCTTTTACTTTGGTGTAGCACGGTAGTTTAATTTTGCTCTTGTTTCTCTTGCTTTAGGAGACATGTTGAGAACAATGGTTTTTACAGCCAATGTCAAAGAAAACGACTTCATATTATTACTTTTAGGATCTTCATGCTTTCAGGTTTCACTTTTAGGTCATTCATCCATTTTGACTTTATGTTTTGTGCATGTGTAAGAAAATCATCCAGTTTCATTCTTTTCCATGTAGTTTTCCACTTTTCCCAGCACCATTTGTGGAGAAGACTATCTTTTCCCCGATGTATACTCTTGCCTCCTTTGTTGTAGATTAGTTGATTATACAGCTGTGGGTTTATTTCTGGTCTCACTACTCTGTTCTATTGATCTATGTGTCTGTTTTTGTGCCAGTACCAGCCTGGTTTGATTACCACACCTTTGTAATATAACTTGAACTCTGGGATTGTGAAAGCTCCAGGTTTGTTATTCTTTCTCAAGATTGCTATGACTTTTTTGGGGTCTTTGGGATTTTAGAATTATTTGAGTTCTGTGAAAAATGTTGTTTATATTTTGATAGGAATTTCAAAGTTATCATATTTATTTTGATCATGTAATTGGAATATTACATACATCTTTAAAAAAATTTTTTTAATGTTTATTTATTTTTGAGAGAGACAGAGACAGAATGCGAGTGGGTTAGGGGCAGAGAAAGAGGGAGACACAGAATCTGAAGCAGGCTCCAGGCTCTGAGCTATGAGCACAAAACCTGACCTGGGGCTCAAACCCATGAACTGTGAGATCATGATCTAGGCCGAAGTTGGATACCTAACTGACTGAGCCACCCAAGCACTCCTGTTTTGTTTTGTTTTTAAAGCTGGATCTGCTGCATGGAACTGCCATTACCCCAAAATTATCCCAAAGTTTTAGCAGTGGTACAGCATATCAATGGTAGAGTTATTTAATGGTACATGGTTTAAAAAAAGGAACAAATGTGTAAAGAAATAAGGGATTACAAATGTAGATATCCATTCTTTTAATAGTTTTCATTTTTTTAAATGGACTATGGATGGGGCGCCTGCGTGGCTCGGTTGGTTGGGCATCCAACTTTGGCTCAGGTCATGGTCTGGCAGTTCATGAGTTGAGCCCCACATTGGGCTCTGTGCTGACAACTTGGAGCCTGGAGTCTGCTTCAGATTCTGTGTTTCCCTCTCTCTCTGGCCCTCCCTGGCTTGTGCTCTTTCTCTTTCTCTCTCTCTCTCTCTCTCTCAAAAATAAATAAAAACATTTAAAAAATTAAAAAAAAATTGACTATGAATGTAATTATCAATTAACACCTAAACTATGTCTCCCTCAATACTTCTTTAAATGCTTGTTTTCTTTATTTATTTTTGAGGGGGGAGGGGCAGAAAGTGAGGGTGGCAGAGAATCCCAAGCAGGCTCTGCACTGCCAGTGTAGGGCCCAATGCAGGGCTTGAACTCACCAACCGTGAGATCACGACCTGAGCCGAAATCCAGACTTGGACGTTCAACCCACTGAGCTACCCGTGTGCCCCAAATGCTAATTTTCTATCCAACTATCAAAGACTTAAACTTTGTTGGGCTGAAATTTGATTTTTGGAAACACACAATTTTATGTTACTTTATAAAATTATTTTCCAAAATGTTCACATACTAGAATACTACAAGCTATTTAAAAATGATTTTTACTTCCACTCAGATTTTTTGTTGTTTAAATAATGCAAAGCTCAAATTCATGTGTTAATACTGTTCATTACTGATATACGCTGTATGTAAATGATCTCAAATTTTCAAGTGCATGCTTTCTATTTTGAAGTATAGGAATTCAATTTGTCCTTTTCGCTTGTTTATTTTTCTGATGGCACTTAGTATATTGCTATAGACATTGTGGGTGCTCAGTAAATGGTTATGGACATACTGAGAGTTTAAGTCCAAACTTTATGACTGATCTATTATAAATCTGAAATTTTGCTTCTTGGATTTCACATGGTTTTAATGCCTAAGGGAGTATGAAAAGAAACAGCTGCATCTCTATTATGACACAACCAGTTGTTGAAATGATTGGACAGGTGGTTGATGGACCCAGTGGCAATTCTGGAACAAGTGTTAAGGCTTAAATTATGTTAGGTCACTTTTCCAGGCTTGATGTTCCCCATTTGGTACAAGCATTTGAGAATGTTATTTTGTCATAAAGTATATCATGTACTGAAGTCATTCTCTATAGATGGATTTGATGTTAATGTATTTTAGTTGAACAGATAACTCAATTTGCATGCTCCATCCATTTTTCATTTTTCTTGTTGTCTACTGTTCCTTACCTCCAACTTTTTATGTTCTGAATGGAAACTTTTACCACATTCAACTTTATATATATGCTACATTTATGTACCGTATATATTCTACATAGTTCATGTAGTCTATATAGAATACTATATAAATTATTTCTTATATCCTATCTCTGTCTGTACATACACTGCAAATAAGATGCTGTAAATAACAGACAAAATGTTTCGGCCCTAATTTATGTCCATTTCATTTCACATATTTATTTTTTGTCATAATTGAAAAGTTGAAAATGTGCAAATGTAAATACCATCCAAACTGGACCACATAGTCATAATTACTTTTGAAAATTTATGACAGTATTTTAAGATAATATAGATGTTATGCTATTATAAAAATAGGATTATGATGGAAATTTTAAAATTTGAAAAAATTATGTGCAGAATACAAAACCTGTATTTCTGCTGCCTTTTGATAGGTTTTGTTAGAGGTTTGTTTTCCTCCTTTTGAACCTCCCATCTCAGATAGACAAGCACAGATACTAAAAATTCTCTTTTGTTTTGAGGTCTACTTTCTATATAAATTATTGAATCATAAATCCTTTTACCATTATAGTATGGCTAGGAAATTATATATGATTGTCTATATGATACTTTCTCAAGTAAATGAGGCATGAGTTATGTTTTTGTGTTTGAACATTTCAGTTATTCACAGGTTATTACTGCTTAGCTTATACATCAGATATTTTATTTTATTTTATTAATTTTTTCAATGTTTATTTATTTTTGCAACACAGAGAGACAGAGTGTGAGTGGGGAAGGGGCAGAGAGAGAGGGAGACACAGAATCTGAAGCAGACTCCAGACTCCAAGCTGTTAGCACAGAGCCCGATGAGGGGCTTGGACTCACAGACTCAGGAACCTTGAGATCATGACCTGAGCCAAAGTCAGACGCCCAACCGACTGAGCCACCCAGGCGCCCCTATACATTATATATTTTAGATATTTAGAATTTTGAATTTTGTTGACATAACAAATACTGATAAATTTATTTCTGGGGAAGTCAAGTCATTTCATGCCCACATTAGCATTTATATGTTTATCGATTCATTTTTTGAACATTTATTTATTTATTTTGAGAGCGAGAGCAAATGGGGGAAAGGCAGAGAAAGAGAGAAAATCCCAAGCAGGCTCTGCACTCTCAGCGTAGCTCCCCTTGGAGCTCGAACTAACAAACAATGAAATCAATACATAGTCAAAATCAAGAGTCCGGTGCTTAACTGACTGAGCCGACCAGAGGACCTGAAAGAAGCATTTCTAATTAAATGCTAGTCTGGGGCACCTTGGTGACTCAGTCAGTTAAGCATCCAACTCTTGATTTCTGCTCAGATCATCATCTCCTGGTGGTGAGATGGAGCTCTGCTTCGGCTGCTGAGTGTGGAGTCTGCTTAAGATTCTCTCTTTCCCTCTCTCTTTGCCCCTTCCCAGTTCTCTCTCTCTATCTGGCTCTGTCTCTCTCAAAAAAAAAAAAAAAAAAAAAAAAAAACAACCCTCTTTCAAACCCTATAATATTGAACATTAGCTTTTCAAAGAATTTTTACTTATTTCTAAGTGTGATAATTCCTAGTTAGATTTCTTTATTGAATTATTTAGAATATCTTACACCATTAATACTCTCTAATATTTGACATGTCTACCAACATTATTATGAAAAATAATATACTTTTTATTAATTTTCTGGAATGTGAGAGGATCATGAATAATTCATACTATACCTGTGTTTACCCTTTGTTATTGCATATGTGTATGTGTGTGTTTTAATTTGACTATAACAGTTTTATTTACTTATTTATTTATTTATTTATTTATTTACTTTTCCAGTACTTTATTTTCTTCATTTTTTAAAAATGATTTATTGTCACATTAGCTAACATACAGTGTATACAGTGTAGTCGTCGCTTGGGAGTGGATACCCATCATTCATCAGGTACATACAACCCCCAGTTCTCATCCCAACAAATGTTCTCCTCAATGCCCATCTCCCATTTTCCCCACCATCCCAACCCCCCACCCCCATAAGCCCTCAGTTTGTTCTCTGTATTTGAGTCTGTTATGATTTGCCTCCCTCTCTGTTTGTAACTTATTTTTCCCTCCCTTCTCTTATGTTCATCGGTTGTGTTTCTTACCTTTCACATATGAATGAAATCATATGATATTTGTCTTCCTCTGCCTGACTTATTTTTCTAGCATAATGTACTCTAGTTCCATCCATGTTGTTGCAAATGGTAAGACTTCATTCTTTTTCATCCCCTAGTAGTATTCTGTTCTATAAATATACCACCTCTTGATCCATTCGTCAGATGATGAACATTTAAGCTCTTTACATAATTTGCCTATTTTTGGTAGCACAGCCATAAACACTGGGGTGCATGTACCCCCTCAAATAAGCATTTTTGTATCCTTTGAATAAATACTTAGTAGTGCAATTGCGGGATCGTAGGGTAGTTCTATTTTTCATTTTTTGAGGAACCTCCATACTGTTTTCCAGAGTGGCTGCACCAGTGTTCATTCTCACCAACAGTGTAAGAGGGTTTCCCTTTCTTTGCATCTTTGCCAACATCTGTTGTTTCCTGAGTTGTTGACTTTAGCTACTCTGACTGGTGTGAGGTGGTTTCTCAGTGTGGTTTTGATTTGTATTTTCCAGATGATGAGCAGTGTTAAGCAGTTATTCATGTGTCTGTTAGCCATCTGGATTCTTCTTTGGAAAAGTGTCTATTCATGTCTTTTGCCAATTTATTCACTGGATTATTTCTTTTTCAGGTGTTGGTTTAGAAAGTTCTTTAAATGCTTATTTGCTGAAGTCTAGTGAATTTTCTGTTTTTCATTTTTGTTGTTGTTGTTTATATGCTTAGAAAGATATTTCCCAGACAAGATCAGGCAACTATTCACTACTGGTTAATTCTAGTTTGTTTTTTATATTTAGTCATTAAATTTAACTAGATTAGACAAATAAGGATTTTTTTTTTAAATTTCACTCTTTATTTATTGAGAGAGAAGGAAATCACGAGCAGGGGAAGGGCAGAGAGAGAGGGAAACAGAATCCTAAACAGGCTCTATGATGTCAGCACAGAGCCTGACGTGGTACTCACTCTCACCAACTGTGAGATCATGAACTGAGTCAAAACTAAGAGTCAGTTGCTCAATCACTTTTTTTCTTAAATAGCCACAATAATCTCATTTGTTGAATGATCCATTAATTATGTATTGTCTAAATACACTTTATTCTTTTTGTTCATTTTTAATTAAAATGTAGTTGACAAATAATATTAAATTAGTTTCAGGTATACCACACAGTAATTTGACATTTATAAGCATTACAAAATGACCATCGTATATGTGGGTATCATCTGTCATCATAAAACCTTATCACAGTATTATTGACTGTATTCTCTATGCCTCCTTCACATTCCCATGATTTACTTATTTTATAATTGGAAATGTATACCTCTTTTTTTTTTATATGAAGTTTATTGACAAATTGGTTTCCATACAACACCCAGTGCTCATCCCAAAAGGTGCCCTCTTCAATACCCATCACCCACCCTCCCCTCCCTCCCACCCCCCATCAACCCTCAGTTTGTTCTCAGTTTTTAACACTCTCTTATGCTTTGGCTCTCTCCCACTCTAATCTCTTTTTTTTTTTGTTCCTTCCCCTCCCCCATGGGTTCCTGTTAAGTTTCTCAGGATCCACATAAGAGTGAAACCATATGGTATCTGTCTTTCTCTGTATGGCTTATTTCACTTAGCATCACACTCTCCAGTTCCATCCACGTTGCTACAAAAGGCCATATTCCATTTTTTCTCATTGCCACGTAGTATTCCATTGTGTATATAAACCACAATTTCTTTATCCATTCATCAGTTGATGGACATTTAGGCTCTTTCCATACTTTGGCTATTGTTGAGAGTGCTGCTATGAACATTGGGGTACAAGTGCCCCTATGCATCAGTACTCCTGTATCCCTTGGGTAGATTCCTAGCAGTGCTATTGCTGGGTCATAGGGTAGGTCTATTTTTAATTTTCTGAGGAACCTCCACACTGCTTTCCAGAGCGGCTGCACCAATTTGCATTCCCACCAACAGTGCAAGAGGGTTCCCGTTTCTCCACATCCTCTCCAGCATCTCTAGTCTCCTGATTTGTTCATTTTGGCCACTCTGACTGGCGTGAGGTGATACCTGAGTGTGGTTTTGATTTGTATTTCCCTGATAAGGAGCGACGCTGAACATCTTTTCATGTGCCTGTTGGCCATCCGGATGTCTTCTTTAGAGAAGTGTCTATTCATGTTTTCTGCCCATTTCTTCACTGGGTTATTTGTTTTTCGGGTGTGGAGTTTGGTGAGCTCTTTATAGATTTTGGATACTAGCCCTTTGTCCGATATGTCATTTGCAAATATCTTTTCCCATTCCGTTGGTTGCCTTTTAGTTTTGTTGGTTGTTTCCTTTGCTGTGCAGAAGCTTTTGATCTTCATAAGGTCCCAGTAATTCACTTTTGCTTTTAATTCCCTTGCCTTTGGGGATGTGTCGAGTAAGAGATTGCTACGGCTGAGGTCAGAGAGGTCTTTTCCTGCTTTCTCCTCTAAGGTTTTGATGGTTTCCTGTCTCACATTTAGGTCCTTTATCCATTTTGAGTTTATTTTTGTAAATGGTGTGAGAAAGTGGTCTAGTTTCAACCTTCTGCATGTTGCTGTCCAGTTCTCCCAGCACCATTTGTTAAAGAGGCTGTCTTTTTTCCATTGGATGTTCTTTCCTGCTTTGTCAAAGATGAGTTGGCCGGGGCGCCTGGGTCGCGCAGTCGGTTAAGCGTCCGACCTCGGCCAGGTCACGATCTCGCGGTCCGTGAGTTCGAGCCCCGTGTCGGGCTCTGGGCTGATGGCTCAGAGCCTGGAGCCTGTTTCCGATTCTGTGTCTCCCTCTCTCTCTGCCCCTCGCCCGTTCATGCTCTGTCTCTCTCTGTCCCAAAAATAAATAAACGTTGAAAAAAAAAAAAAAAGATGAGTTGGCCATACGTTTGTGGGTCTAGTTCTGGGGTTTCTATTCTATTCCATTGGTCTGTGTGTCTGTTTTTGTGCCAATACCATGCTGTCTTGATGATGACAGCTTTGTAGTAGAGGCTAAAGTCTGGGATTGTGATGCCTCCTGCTTTGGTCTTCTTCTTCAAAATTACTTTGGCTATTCGGGGCCTTTTGTGGTTCCATATGAATTTTAGGATTGCTTGTTCTAGTTTCGAGAAGAATGCTGGTGCAATTTTGATTGGGATTGCATTGAATGTGTAGATAGCTTTGGGTAGTATTGACATTTTGACAATATTTATTCTTCCAATCCATGAGCAGGGAATGTCTTTCCATTTCTTTAAATCTTCTTCAATTACCTTCATAAGCTTTCTATAGTTTTCAGCATACAGATCCTTTACATCTTTGGTTAGATTTATTCCTAGGTATTTTATGCTTCTTGGTGCAATTGTGAATGGGATCAGTTTCTTTATTTGTCTTTCTGTTGCTTCATTGTTAGTGTATAAGAATGCAACTGATTTCTGTACATTGATTTTCTATCCTGCAACTTTGCTGAATTCATGTATCAGTTCTAGCAGACTTTTGGTGGAGTCTATCGGATTATCCATGTATAATATCATGTCATCTGCAAAAAGTGAAAGCTTGACTTCATCTTTGCCACTTTTGATGCCTTTGATTTCCTTTTGTTGTCTGATTGCTGATGCTAGAACTTCCAGCACTATGTTAAACAACAGCGGTGAGAGTGGGCATCCCTGTCGTGTTCCTGATCTCAGGGAGAAAGCTCTCAGTTTTTCCCCGTTGAGGATAATGTTAGCTGTGGGCTTTTCATAAATGGCTTTTATGATCTTTAAGTATGTTCCTTCTATCCCGACTTTCTCAAGGGTTTTTATTAAGAAAGGGTGCTGGATTTTGTCAAAGGCCTTTTCTGCATCGATTGACAGGATCATATGGTTCTTCTCTTTTTTTTTGTTAATGTGATGTATCACGTTGATTGGTTTGCGAATGTGGAACCAGCCCTGCATCCCAGGAATGAATCCCACTTGATCATGGTGAATAATTCTTTTTATATGCCGTTGAATTCGATTTGCTAGTATCTTATTGAGAATTTTTGCATCCATATTCATCAGGGATATTGGCCTGTAGTTCTCTTTTTTTACTGGGTCTCTGTCTGGTTTAGGAATCAAAGTAATACTGGCTTCATAGAATGAGTGTGGAAGTTTTCCTTCCCTTTCTATTTCTTGGAATAGCTTGAGAAGGATAGGTATTATCTCTGCTTTAAACGTCTGGTAGAACTCCCCTGGGAAGCCATCTGGTCCTGGACTCTTATTTGTTGGGAGATTTTTGATAACCGATTCAATTTCTTCGCTGGTTATGGGTCTGTTCAAGCTTTCTCTTTCCTCCTGATTGAGTGTTGGAAGAGTGTGGGTGTTCAGGAATTTGTCCATTTCTTCCAGGTTGTCCAATTTGTTGGCATATAATTTTTCATAGTATTCCCTGATAATTGTTTGTATCTCTGAGGGATTGGTTGTAATAATTCCATTTTCATTCATGATTTTATCTATTTGGGTCATCTCCCTTTTCTTTTTGAGAAGCCTGGCTAGCGGTTTGTCAATTTTGTTTATTTTTTCAAAAAACCAACTCTTGGTTTCGTTGATCTGCTCTACAGTTTTTTTTAGATTCTATATTGTTTATTTCTGCTCTGATCTTTATTATTTCTCTTCTTCTGCTGGGTTTAGGCTGCCTTTGCTGTTCTGCTTCTATTTCCTTTAGGTGTGCTGTTAGATTTTGTATTTGGGATTTTTCTTGTTTCTGGAGATAGGCCTGGATTGCAATGTATTTTCCTCTCAGGACTGCCTTCGCTGCGTCCCAAAGCGTTTGGATTGTTGTATTTTCATTTTCGTTTGTTTCCATATATTTTTTGATTTCTTCTCTAATTGCCTGGTTGACCCACTCATTCGTTAGTAGGGTGTTCTTTAACCTCCATGCTTTTGGAGGTTTTCCAGACTTTTTCCTGTGGTTGATTTCAAGCTTCATAGCATTGTGGTCTGAAAGTATGCATGGTATAATTTCAATTCTTGTAAACTTATGAAGGGCTGTTTTGTGACCCAGTATATGATCTATCTTGGAGAATGTTCCATGTGCACTCGAGAAGAAAGTATATTCTGTTGCTTTGGGATGCAGAGTTCTAAATATATCTGTCAAGTCCATCTGATCCAATGTCTCATTCAGGGCCCTTGTTTCTTTATTGACCGTGTGTCTAGATGATCTATCCATTTCTGTGAGTGGGGTGTTAAAGTCCCCTGCAATTACCACATTCTTATCAATAAGGTTGCTTCTGTTTATGAGTAATTGTTTTATATATTTGGGGGCTCCGGTATTCGGCGCATAGACATTTATAATTGTTAGCTCTTCCTGATGGATAGACCCTGTAACTATTATATAATGTCCTTCTTCATCTCTTGTTACAGCCTTTAATTTAAAGTCTAGTTTGTCTGATATAAGTATGGCTACTCCAGCTTTCTTCTGGCTTCCAGTAGCATGATAAATAGTTCTCCATCCCCTCACTCTGAATCTAAAGGTGTCCTCAGGTCTAAAATGAGTCTCTTGTAGACAGCAAATAGATGGGTCTTGTTTTTTTATCCATTCTGATACCCTATGTCTTTTGGTTCGCGCATTTAATCCATTTACATTCAGTGTTATTATAGAAAGATACGGGTTTAGAGTCATTGTGATGTCTGCATGTTTTATGCTTGTAGTGATGTCTCTGGTACTTTGTCTCACAGGGTCCCCCTTAGGATCTCTTGTAGGGCTGGTTTAGTGGTGACAAATTCCTTCAGTTTTTGTTTGTTTGGGAAGACCTTTATCTCTCCTTCTATTCTAAATGACAGACTTGCTGGATAAAGGATTCTCGGCTGCATATTTTTTCTGTCTAGCACCCTGAAAATCTCGTGCCAATTCTTTCTGGCCTGCCAAGTTTCAAAAGAGAGATCAGTCACGAGTCTTATAGGTCTCCCTTTATATGTGAGGGCACGTTTACCCCTTGCTGCTTTCAGAATTTTCTCTTTATCCTTGTATTTTGCCAGTTTCACTATGATATGTCGTGCAGAAGATCGATTCAAGTTACGTCTGAAGGGAGTTCTCTGTGCCTCTTGGATTTCAATGCCTTTTTCCTTCCCCAGTTCAGGGAAGTTCTCAGCTATTATTTCTTCAAGTACCCCTTCAGCACCTTTCCCTCTCTCTTCCTCCTCTGGGATACCAATTATGCGTATATTATTTCTTTTTAGTGTATCACTTAGTTCTCTAATTTTCCCCTCATACTCCTGGATTTTTTTATCTCTCTTTTTCTCAGCTTCCTCTTTTTCCATAACTTTATCTTCTAGTTCACCTATTCTCTCCTCTGCCTCTTCCATCCGAGCTGTGGTGGTTTCCATTTTGTTTTGCATTTCATTTAAAGCGTTTTTCAGCTCCTCGTGACTGTTCCTTAGTCCCTTGATCTCTGTAGCAAAAGATTCTCTGCTGTCCTGTATGCTGTTTTCCAGCCCAGCGATTAATTTTATGACTATTATTCTAAATTCACTTTCTGTTATATTATTTAAATCCTTTTTGATCAGCTCATTAGCTGTTGTTATTTCCTGGAGATTCTTCTGAGGGGAATTCTTCCGCTTGGTCATTTTGGATAGTCCCTGGTGTGGTGAGGGCCTGCAGGGCACTTCCCCTGTGCTGTGGTGTATAACTGGAGTTCCTGGGCGGGGCCGCATTCAGTCCTGATGTCTGCCCCCAGCCCACCGCTGGGGCCATAGTCAGACTGGTGTGTGCCTTCTCTTCCCCTCTCCTAGGGGCGGGATTCACTGTGGGGTGGCGTGGCCTGTCTGGGCTACTTGCACACTGCCAGGCTTGTGATGCTGGGGATCTGGCGTATTAGCTGGGGTGGGTTGGCAAGGTGCACAGGGGCAGGAGGGGCAGGCTTAGCTCGCTTCTCCTTAGGTGATCCACTTCAGGAGGGGCCCTGTAGCAGCAGGAGGGAGTCAGATCCGCTGCCGGAGGTTTGGCTCCGCAGAAGCGCAGAGTTGGGTGTTTGAGCGGAGCGAGCAAGTTCCCAGGCAGGAACTGGTTCTCTTTGGGATTTTGGCTGGGGATGGGTGGGAAGATGGCGCTGGCGACCGCCTTTGTTCCCCACCAAACTGAGCTCTGTAGTCCGGGGGCTCAGCAGCTCTCCCTCCCTTTGTCCTCCAGCCTTCCCGCTTTCAGAGCAGAGCTGTTAACTTATGACCTCCCAGACGCTAAGTTGCGCTTGCTGTCGGAACACAGTCCGTCAGGCCCCTCCGCTTTTGCAAGCCTGACTTGGGGGCTGTGCTTGGCTGGGGAGCCGCCCCTCCGCCCCGGCTCCCTCCCGCCAGTCCGTGGAGCGTGCACCGCCTCGCCGCCCTTCCTACCCTCTTCCGTGGGCCTCTCGTCTGCACTTGGGTCTGGTGACTCCGTTCTGCTAATCCTCTGGTGGTTTTCTGGGTTATTTAGGCAGGTGTAGGTGGAATCTAAGTGATCAGCAGGACGCGCGGTGAGCCCAGTGTCCTCCTACGCCGCCATCTTCCGGAAACCCCTCTGGGGAACACAACACTCTTGATACTTTGATTTTATTTTTTCAATTTTTAAAAATTTTTTTATTTATTTTTGAGACAGAGAGAGACAGAGCATGAGCAGGGGAGGGGCAGAGAGAGGGAGAGACACAGAATCTGAAGCAGACTCCAGGCTCTGAGCTGTCAGCACAGAGCCTGACATGGGGCTCGAAGTCACAGATTGTGAGATCATGACCTGAGCTGAAGTCGGACGCTCAACCGACCGAGCCACCCAGGCACCCCTACTTTGATTTTAGCCCACAGGATCCATTTTGGAATATCATCCCCAGAACTATAACATTATAAATTTATGTTGTTTTAAGCCCTTAAATTTGTGATAATTTTTAATAGTAGCAACAGGAAACTAATACAGAAATGCCCACCATTTTTAAAATAAATTTTTGTGGACAATTTCTCTAGATATTCCAGCATACCATATGATTGTGATATATACTTAATTAAATTATTTAAGTACAAAAGTCAGAATAAGGAGCTATGATAAGAGAACCAGGAGTGAGAATGATGAAGTCTGAAGGTGGAAGAAGCAACCAAGAAATTCCTCTAGGAAATAGAAAAGTTGAAGAACTGGATTTTCCCCTGAATCCTGTAGAAAGAATACAGTCACACCAATGAGTTAGCAGGTACAGATTTCTGGACTTCAGAATAAGAAATAAGTGAAGTTTGTGGTGCTTTAAACCACTCATTTGGTGGTGTTTTGCCGTAGTTGCTTTGGTAAACTCATATAGACAGGGTCCCTTATGAAGTCTGTACTCACAGGAAACAGGCTTAGAGTACCTACTTAAGGCTGATTTTTTGTCAGAATATCAGAGTATATTCCATTTCCCAACCCCTACCACCAGGGCAAGGAGAATCAGGTAAAAATAATAACGGGAACAACAAGGAAAACTGCAAGAAAAAAGATTCCCTCTAGAGAGTAGCCAGAGGCGGGGGTTTGGAGGAGGGGGACGGCGGAGGTGAGGAGGACTTAGCCATGTGTAGAGAAAATTTTAAATAAGGCCCAATGACCAAAAAAGATAAAGACAGAAATGAGAACTGGAAGTACAAAATGGTAAAGAGACTGAAAAAGACAAAAATGAAGATAAGGAAATAAATCATGAATATTAGAATTGACAGAAGATCATTCCTACAGAACTGAAGACACTGCAGTTATTAAAAAGACAATAAGGTAATAGTATGTACAACCTTTTCACTCACACATTTGACAATTTAGAAGAAATGGGTCAATTCCTTCAAAACTACAAGCTAGCAAACTAAATCAAAATTCAATAGATAATCCAAATTGTCCTATAACCCCGTTAAATACAATTTGTAATTAAAAATTTACTGTAAAACAAATATCAGATAACTTCACTATAAAAGCCTTCCAAACATTTAGAGAAGAATTAACAGCAATTTAGCACCATCTCTTTCAAAATATAGAAGAGAATAAAAAGTTTCTCAACTCATTTTGAGGCCAGCAATACCTGGTATCAAATTCAGACCAAACCGTGACAATAAAAGAAGGATGTCTATCCTAAAATTAAATCCAAAAGTCTTTAAGATAATATGAGAAAATTGAATCCACGGTTGTATACAATGACATATAATAAATTGCTGTATTCAAGCCCCACATTGGGCTCTGTGCTGTCAGCTGAGAGCCTAGAGCCTGCTTTGGATTCTTGTCTACCTCTCTCTCTGCCTCTCCCCTGTTCATGTTGTCTGTCTGTCCGTCTGTCTCTCTCAAAAGTAAATAAACATTAGAAAAAAATTAAGCAAGGTGTGATATATGTATATTATGGAATATAATTCAGCAATTATTTTTTTCAGCTTCTCTAAAATTCATTTTTTATCTATACCATGAGGACAAAAATAAACCGTAATAGAGTTGTTGTGGGAATTGATCATGAGATTTTACGTAAACTGAACATCCGAGGACAGATAGAGAAGAGTTGGTAAAAATTTACAAATTATCCCAGTGTCATCAATTAAAAGGACTGAGTTACTGATAAATGTAACAACCAAGAGGTACGTTAGGTGAATTATGCTAAATTAAAACACCAATCTCAAAAGGTCACATATGTTTAATTCAATTTGTGTAAGCCTTGAAATGACAATATTATAGAAATGAGGAATAGATGAGTGGGTGCCAGAGGCTAGAAACAATGAGAAGCTATAAATGAATGGCCTCAAAGAGATCCTTGATAGTTTCATATCTTAAGTGCAGTAGTGAATTACATGACTCTCTAAATTCTATAAAATGACATAGAATTATATACTCACATTTTGTCAATGTTAATTCCTTGGTTTTGATATTGAACTATATTTAAAGTACCACTGAACTATATTTATATTAGCTATAACCTTGGTAACACTGCATAAAAGGTTCATGAGAACTCTGTCCTATCTTTGCAATTTCTCATGTATCTGTAATTATTTCAAAATAAAGTTTTAAAATGCTTTAAAAAGGGCAAAAGACCTGAGCAGAACTTTTACCAAAGAAGATGAATGGGTGGCAAATAAACACATGAAATATACCCAATATTATTAATAATTAAGGAAATAGAAATAATAGTATGAGATACCAGTTCCCACTCAGGAGAAGGGCTGTATTCAAATAAGCAGACAGTCAGTTTAGGTTAGAATGTGGAGTAACTAGAACATTCCTGTTTCACAATCTCTATACCCCTACTGCTGTGCAATCACATGAATGTTTTCTGAGGGAAGCTGGCACCTGGCCATTTCTCAGCAGAGATACCAGTCCCCCACACAGGACAAGAGAGTCGGCACAGGTCAAAGCCACAGGGGTCTCTGAAGCATGATGTTTTGAAACACAGCTCCATCTGAGATAAAACTCTGGAGGGAGATGTCGCCTGGCAGATGGACAGCTTGGACAGAGACAGGGTAGAGATGGGGTGTCGACAGAGGCTTGAGACAAAGGCGGGGTTCTTGATCACAAGTTGGTGAGAGTACAAAGTTTCTGTGCTACAGAATTGGGAGCTGGGTGAAACCATTTCCACCTCTCCTGTGCATGCTCATGCATGCCACAATGACCCAACCCAGTAAGCTAGGCAGGGCCAGCTAGTGAAGAATGGAGCTGTTATGCCAGGCCCCTCCCAAATGCACCCTCCAAGCACATCCCTCAGAAGACCACCACAAGTCACTCCACCTGCTATGGGGACTATAAAATGGCACAGCCACTTTTGAAAACTTAGGTAACTTTTTATAAAGTTACACTTACCATCCAACCTACAATCCTTCTAGGTATTTCCACATGTGCACTACAAACTTTATTTTACGTAAACATGGATATGAATATTTAGAACTGCTTTTATCACAATCACTAAGAATTGGAAATAAACAAGTTGTACTTCATCAGCTGAATGGCTAAATAAACTGAGGTATATACTTACAATGAAATGTTGCTCAACAATTTTAAAAATTACCTATTACAATGACTCATATGTATTTTGCTAAGTAAAAGAAGTCAGACTCAGAAATCTACATATTACATTATTTTATTTATTTCCTGTTTTGGGAAATACAAAATTATAGGGACAGAAAACAGGTTGCCAGGAGATGGGGGAGGGCAGAGGGATTGACTAGAAAGAGATTTCACTTGTCTATTTTTTGGATGACAAAGCTGTATGTATAGCATTGTGGTAAGCATATATGATTCTGCATGTGTCAAAAACCATATATGTATACAACAAAAATATTTTTATTATATATAATACAAAAATCAACCAGTTTATTGGGGGATGAAGTTATGGAATATGGACTGTAGAAATGAATCTAACCATATTACAAATATATAATGTAACCTTGCTGAAAAGGACTAACAAAAGAGCTGTATAAGCAATTTTGGAGAGCCATATAAAAATATACTCTAAATATAAAGTTACAATAGAACTATAGTAAATGCTGTACTCTAGCTAATAAATCTGTTGCCCATGTGGTAAATGAATTAGCAATTCTGAGTCTACTTTATGTGTATGCTCAGTTGAACAAATACACACACACACATATATGTGTGTATGTATATAATATGTGTGTATATGTATTTATATAAATGGTAATCAAGTTTCTCACAGTCAGAAAACAGTTATAATAAAATAAGCAGGGGTGGGGCATCTGGGTGGCTCAGTTGGTTAACCATCCCAACTTCAGCTCAGGTCATGATCTCAATGTTTGTAAGTTCGAGCCCTGCATAGGCTCTGTGCTGACAGCTCAAAGCCTGGAGCCTGCTTCAGATTCTGTGTCTCCCTCTCTTCCCCTCCCCTGCCCATGCTCTGCCACTCTCTCTCTCTCTCTCGGAAAGAAACATCAAAAAATTTTTAAAAATAAGCAAGGATGTAATACTAGAATAAACCATGTAAATTAATTATATTTGGAATATCAATATGAACTCATTTTATATATAAATACATACACATACATATACACAGGCATGTATATATTTATTTATTTATATATACATGTATATATACGCACAAATAAATTCTATTTATGATAGGTGCATATGTGAGTCAATATACATAGGTATATTTTTTAACTGCTTTCACTGAAGGGATCAAAAGTAGTGACAAACCAGTAGCAATGATCATACCAAGGCCCAAATTATATTTTATTTTTCTAAAAATAATTTCATTTTATTTTTAATTTTTTTAATATAATTTATTGTCAAATTGGCTAGCATTCAGTGAATACAGTGTGCTTTTGGTTTGGAGGGTAGATTCCCGTGATTCATTGCTTACATACGACACCCAGTGCTCATCCCAACAAGTGCCCTCCTCATTGCCTATCACCCATTTCCCCCTCTCCCCACCCCCCCATCAACCCTCAATTTGTTCTCTGTATTTAAGAGTCTCTTATGGTTTGCCTCCCTCCCTCTCTGTTTATAACTTTTTTTCCCCTTCCCTCCCCCCATGGTCTTCTGTTAAGTTTCTCAAGGTCCACGTATGAGTGAAAACATATGGTATCTGTCTTTCTCTGACTGACTTACTTCACTTAGCATAATATCATCCAGTTCCACCTGCATTGCTGCAAATGGCCATATTTCATTCTTTCTCATTGCCAAGTAGTATTCCATTGTATATATAAACCACATCTTCTTTATCCATTCATCATTTGATGGACATTTAGGCTCTTTCCATAATTTAGCTATTGCTGAAAACACTGCTATAGACATTGGGGTGCATGTGCCCCTATGCATCAGCACTCCTATATCCCTTGGATAAATTCCTAGTAGTGCTATTGCTGAGTCATAGGGTAGTTCTATTTTTAATTTTTTTTTTTTGAGGAATCTACACCCTGTTTTCCAGAGGTAAGGCCCACAGTTTAGATTGTAAATACTATTCTCCAATAAAAGGAACCCGTTCTCCCTGGAGAAATTACTAAATCTAAGGCTAGGGAAGCATATATACAAGGTAAGTCTGGAGCATCTTGTGATGGTGAAAAAGACAAGAGAAATAAAAGAAAGGATAGGAGGATATAAGAAAGACAGGAGATGGATGAGTGAAAGACCTCCCAATGGAGAAACTGGCATAGTTTGAACAAATGAGTATCTATTGTATTGTATAATAACCCAAAGAGTAATATATGTGCGAATCCATAAATCCATATTGGTAAATATGTATGTAAGTTGGTAAATTGTATGTATAGTAAATATGTATGTAAATTGGTAAATATGTATGTATGGTATATATGTAAAATAAATGGGGAAGAAGGAACACATCTTCCTATTGAATAAGTCTAAAGGATGAGAGAAATGAGGGAAATGGAAAATCAACATTAGGACTTTGAGTAATCATTGCTCTTAGGCAAGATCCACTGATATATTCCAAAATCAATGTGTGAGACTTTGAGAAGCAAGGTGTTTGCATAGCCTCACACTATGTCTTAAAAATATTAATTACCATGAGTTTAACATAGGTCCACAAATTCTTTGATATTCTTCTTTTCAGAGATGTGTCTTAACTTTTTACACTACTTCCTGAGGGTAATGTGGACACAATCTCTTTCTTCTGATAAATTAGAATATGAGAAAGAAAATAATGACTTTATAGTAAAAAAAAAAAAATTGGCAGGGAGTTCCCTTAACTCTAAGGGAAGTTGCACATCACCATGATAATTCATGTTGCTATTATGTTCCCACTTGCATGATACAAAGAGAAAGATACTCACCTGTGTGATATTTTCCCTCAAATCCATAGCCCCAGGCTAATGAGAAAATATCAGGCTATCCCCAAATGAGGGACATTCTAAAAATACCTGACCAGTATATTTCTAATATATAAAGATCAGGAAAAGCAAAGCAAGACTGACAAATTGTTAACCTGATTATATCCTAGAACAGAAAAAAATGACATTAGTGGAATGAAAACCAGCTAAATTAAAAATAAAATCTATAGTTTAGTAATAGTTCTGTATCAATACTAAATTATTAGCTTTAATAAATGTGCAGTGTCTATATAAGATGTTGACATTAGGGAAAGCTGCTTGAAAAATATAAATGAACTGTCTTGACTATCTTTACAACTCTCCTATAAATCTAAAATTATTTTAAAGTGAATATTTTTTAAAAATTGTAAGTTTTTGGGGCGCCTGGGTGGCGCAGTCGGTTAAGCGTCCGACTTCAGCCAGGTCACGATCTCGCGGTCTGTGAGTTCGAGCCCCGCGTCAGGCTCTGGGCTGATGGCTCGGAGCCTGGAGCCTGTTTCCGATTCTGTGTCTCCCTCTCTCTCTGCCCCTCCCCTGTTCATGCTCTGTCTCTCTCTGTCCCAAAAATAAATAAAAAAACGTTGAAAAAAAATTAAAAAAAAAATTGTAAGTTTCTGTTATTATTGCTTTCTATTGCATGTGTTTCTAATAACACACACTTTTCCCCTGAACTTAAGGTACTAAATCAACTTTCTGTCTTTGATTTATTACTCTCTCTCTTTTCTTAATTTAATAGAACATTTTGAACCAGGTGAAACAATAGCCGGTGTGGGAAGTCAACATACTTAATCAGAGCTTTGCTCAAGGCCAAGTCCCAGTGTTTGCAGAGAACTCATAATGAAGCTTCTTTGCTCGGAAACGTTTCCATCATATTTCCTGTTGTTTAGATCCAGAAGATGTTTGCTTCTCACACTCTGAAAAGTCTTAAATTTATAGATGTAACTTAGTTTCATCTCTGCTTGAAAACAGACTGATTCTTGCCTGAACGAATAATCTTTCTTATAATATCTTGCTAAACACAGCAAGCAACAGTCAATATTCAATAACATACAAACTTTTCCCAAACTTCTCTCCCTGAGGTACTAAGTAGTCACTTGATATGCTTCTCAAGTTATTGTACACAGTATATTTACTAAAAATTTTGTTACTTATCGTGATCTCCTCTTCCGTCTCCAAAATCAGTCTATCTGATATCTATAAGCAGATACTATTTTCTTTTGAATAATATGATATTATTAAATACTCATAATTTTTAAAATATGTTGGTTTGTTGTTTTCATTACAAATTTATACAGTAATCTTTGTAGGCTACATTGTACTAACAAATATACCCAGATCCGAAGCAGGCTCTGCACTGACAGCTGCAAGCCCAATGCAGGACTCAAACTCAGGAGCTGTGAGATCATGACCTGAGCCAAAGTCCCATGCTCAACTGACTGAGCCACCCAGGGGCCCCAATCCGTGTGATTTTTCTCATTTGATAATACTTACAAAACATGTTAGTTGCTAGACAAAAGAGTTACTCATTTTTCATATTTCATAACTGGGAAAAGCAAATTAAGTCACTCTAGTAGTGGTAGTAGCATGGATTGTGGTAGAACGTTGATCTCAGGTTGTCAGATATCCAATTTGTTTAGTGCCTCATTTAACTCTGAGGTAGTTAACTACCTACCTTAACAATGTCTATGGGTTTTTTATTAGTTATTTACAATATATTTTTATTTTGCTATGAAATTATGTTAACCTGCAACATGGAATGGTGGAGAAAACGTTATATTCAGGCAAACTGGATTTGGTTTCTGGCTCTGTGAGGTAGAAGTTGTGACCTAAGGTAAATCACTTATACTTTACATCTTTTAACCTTCTCAACTAAAAATAAAGTGATTCAATCACATTATTTCTTATATTTTTCTTCTAAATTTCTGTAATTTTATTTAAGCTATTATATATGCTCATTTTAAAACTTTATAAGATATATCTTATTCATCTCCTTTTAATTAGCTAAAAAGTAATAACATGCAAAGTCAAGCATGGCCACACATACACATATACACACACTATTACACATAGGAAGTAAGTAAAACAAAAAAATAAACTAAGCATGATGAATTTCAAATATGTATAGTTCAATAAATATTATAGGCAATATTTGCCACATTAACATATCTAAGAAAGAAAAATGGATCTATCCTGATGAGCATATGTTTGGTTTCTACTTGAATAATCTTTAGTTCAGTTATCTTGGAAATTAAAGAATTTATTTAAATTGTGTTTTGGCTATCTATTGATGTGTAACAAGTTGCAACAAACTGAATGACTTAAACTTATTCTTACTCATATCCCTGTGGGTTGGCTGGTGCATGGTTCATGGGTCCCCAAGACTACTCTCACTTTTGTCATCAACTGGAAGTTCAGGGGTCTCCAAGATCATGCTCACTTCTGATACTAAATACAACTGCAGGGGTACCCAAGACCAGCCTTCGCTTCAATAATTCATTAGAAGGACCCACCAAGGTCAGTAAAAATGTTATTGTCACAGTTATGGTTTATTATAGTGAAATGATAGAGATTAAAGTCAGCCAAGGGAAGTAACATACATGAAGGGTCTAGGAGACTTCAGGCAGAGTTAGTTTCCCATTGTGCTTTTCCAGTGGAGCCATACAGATAGTGCCTTGTTTTCTGTGAACAATGTGTGACAATATGCATAGAGCATTGAAAACCAGGGAAGCTCTCCTGAACCTTAGGACTAGAGTTTTTTACAGGGAAGTGATTGTGTGAACATGACTGACCACCTGCATGGATAACCTTAGTCTCCAGCCCTTACAGAAACTTCCTAGTACCCCATGGCCCATACCTTGGGCCTCTATCACAAATCATGTTGTTAACATGGACTGTCTAGCATGACCAAACGCCCCCAGGATAACAAAGGTATGATTATCAGGCAGGAGGTTTCAAAGGTTTAGAGTTACCTTCCAGGAGCCAGGGCAAAGACAAAGACTTTCTTAGGTATGGTTAATCCTTGACTGCTTAACTAGGCTCAATCCACATGGTGTCACTTGGGGTTATTTATGTGGCTAAATTTAGCTGAGAGATTGACTGGAGCTGGAACATTTAAGATGACTTTATTCTTTCCAGAGCCCCTTCTGGGGTACCTAGAAATGCTGGGATCTAGCCAGAACACAACAGCACAGCAGGCAGAATTCTTACACAGTGGCCCGGGGTTCCACAAGGGTGAAATGTGACCCAGAAGTTTTCTTAAGACATAGGTAGGCTCAGAAGTCTAAGAAAAATAACTTCTGTCATTTTCTATTGGAAAGAGTATGTAATAAAACCAATCATTATTTAAAAGAAGAGGATATATACTCTACCTTTTGACGAGAGTAGAGGCATGCTCAGACAGGGATGAGAAATTATTAGCCATATTTGAAGATGCTCTTCTTCCAATAGTCTGTTTTAAAGATGGTAATATATAAACTGAAAATAACTTTTGTTCTATACCGTCTCCTTTATCATGGGCCCCAATTATATAATGGAGGGAAATAATAGAAATATTTTACAATTATTTTTTTTCTTTTAGATTTTATATATAAGTGAAGCCATACAGTATTTGTCTATCTCTGACTTATATGACTTAGAATAATGCCATCTGTGTTCACTGTTGATCTATTTGTTGCAAATGGCAGTATTTGTTTTTTTATGTCTGAATAATATATATATATATATATAATTATATATAATATATAATTATTATGATTATATATATATCATATTATATAATCATAATTATTCATTTCTTTAAGATATATATGCAGGAGTATAATTACTGGATCATTTGATAGTTCTATTTTTAATTTCTTGAGGAATAGTCATACTCTTCTACATAACGGCTGCAGTGGATATACTAATTTACATTCCCACCAACAGTATATAATGGTTATCTTTTCTCACATCCTCTCCAACATGTATTATCTCTTATAATTTTGATAATAGCCATCCTAACAGGTGTGCAGTAATACCTCATGATGATTTTGAATTGCATTTCCTTGATGATTAGTGATGTCGAACATCTTTTCATGTACCTCTGGCCATCTGTATGTTTTCTTTGGAAAAACGTCTTTTCAGGACTTTTGTCCATTTTTAATTAGAGACTTTTTTTTTGCTATTGAGTTGTATAAATATTTATATGAAATTAACTCCTTATCAGATATATGGTTTTCAAATATTTCCTCTTATTCTATAGGATGCCTTTTCAATTTATGGAATATCTCCTTTGTTGTGCAGAAGCTGTTTAGTTTAAACAGATCCCTCTTGTTTCCTTTAGCTTCCATTGCTGTGCTTTCAGTGTCTTATCCAAGAAATCATTGCCAAGGATATTTCCCCTATGTTTTCTTCTAGAATTTTTATAGTTTCAAGTATTACATTTGTTTGATCCACTTCAAGTTAATTTTTTGTGACTAATGTATGATAGAGGTCCACTCTCATTTTTTTACATGTAAATATCCAGTTTTCCCAGCATCATTTGGTGAAGAAATTATTGTTTCCCCATTGTGTAGTCTTTGTGCCTTTGTCAAAAATTAGTTGATTGATAAGTGTGAATTAGTGTCTGGTCTCTCTATTCTGATTCATTAGTCTATGTGCCTGTTTTTATATCAGTACCATACTATTTTAATTACTATAGCTTTTTAATGTAGCTTGAAATCAGGAGGGTGATGTCTCCAGTTTCATTTGTTTTCCCTTTTCAAGATTGTTTTGAATATTCAGGGTCTTTTGTAGTTTCCTACAAATTTTAGGGCCTTTTTTTTTTTTTTCTATTTCTGAAAAAAAATGCCATTGGAATTTTGACAGGAATTACATTGAGTCTACAGTTCATTTGTGGTAGTATGGGCATTTTTATAATTATTAACAGATTTGAAGACAAAAATTGATAGTATGAAATAATGGTACAGAACTTCAAAACACCACTTTCTACAATGAAAATGCAGACATATTGTTAATAAGGAATGATGGACTTGAACTATACTTTGAGCCAAATGTGCTCCAAGATTAAAAGCTCTTACATCATTTAAATTTAGCAATACTTTTCAGTGCCTGGGTGGCTCAGTCGGTTAAGTGTCTGACTTCGGTTCAGGTCATGATTTCACGGTTCCTCATCAGACTCTGTGCTGATAGCTTAGAGCCTGGAGCATACTTCAGATTCTGTATCTCCCTCTCTCTCTCCCCCTCCCCTGCTTGTGTTCTGTCTCTGTCTCTCAAAAATAAATAAATGTTAAAAAATTAAAAAAAATAAATTTAGCAATACTTATGTTGAGTAATTTAATGTTTTTAATCTTGAAGTCAGAAATCTCTATCAATTCTATTTGCATGTACACACAGATTTTGTGTATAATAGTATTCATTCTATGGTGCTCATCTATCAGCCTCAGAAAAGATTCTCAACCATGGGTTTTTAATTAGTTGAGTCGCAGGAGAAGGAAAACCATTATAGTGATAAGTGCTTATGTGATACAGAATATTACAAAATGAGGTCAATTCTATCTATTTAATCAAAAAATATAATCAGATAATCAGAAATGTTAATGAATTTAGGAAAAGGCTTGGGATTTAATGTTAACTAAGTGACATTCCTTCTTACTGTTTTGATGAATCCATACCTCTGTGTATACATATTTTTTATTTAATTCTTACAAGGTGAATATCTAGTTCAAAATGCATTAACGTTGTTACAGCTTTTGATGTATAGTACTAAATTATACTCCAAAATTTCTATGTGAGGAGGTATGTTTCGCTTCACAAATGCTAAATCATAGTTCATAAAATTCCTTAAAACTTTTACCAGTTGTAAAGACAAAATGCAGTAGATAAAAGGAATGTAAATTTACTTTAATGTATTTTTATGTCACTAGAATCAGCATAAATGACATGCAAATGAATGGATACACTCATATGGTCTTCACCATTATCTTGCTAAAAGGTCCTATGCTAGCATAGGTCCTGCTATTAGTCCCTGTACTAGTCCCTGTACTGCTATACGTCTTAGAACATTATTCCTCATTGAAACAGAGAATCTAATGTAAAAGTTACCCTTTTATTCCATTAATATGCATATGCATTTGAAAAAAATTCAATGCCATTTCTCTATAAAGTATATGTTTTGTTATTTACACTGACAATTTGCATGAGATATTTTTATTTGATCCAAGGTACATCAGTATTGATATTACAATACAATAAAGGTGGGTTGTTTTTTGACGTTTAAAGGTTTTATTTAAATTCTAGTTAGTTAACTTAGAGTGTAATATTAGTTTCAGAAGTAAAATTTAGTGATTCATCACTTAAATACAACACACAGCACTTATTACAAGTGTCTTCCTTAATACCCATCACCCATTTAGCCCATCCCTCCAACCTCCCCTTCAGTAACCCTCAGGTTTTTTTGTTTTGTTTTGTTTTGTTTTTGTTTTTGGTATTTAAGTGTCTCTTACGGTTTGTCTCCCTCTCTGTTTTTATCTTATTTTTCCTCCCCTTCCCCTATGTTCATCAGCTGTGTTTCTTAGATTCCACATATGAGTGAAATCATATAGTGTTTGTCTTTCTCTAACTTATTTCGTTAGTGTAATACTCTAGCTTCATTCACATCATTGTAAATGCAAGATTTCATTCTTTTTGATGGGTGAGTACTATTCTATTGTATATACATACCACTTCTTCTTTATCCATTCTTCAGTGGATGGATATTTTGGCTCTTTCCATAATTTGGCTATTGTGAATAGCACTGCTATAAATATCGGGGTGCATGTGTCAAGTGTTTTGATTTAATTACGTGATTGAATAATTAATATTATTCAACAAATTCCAACACAATTCCTTCAAAATAGGATCATTATTCTTACATGAAGTAGTATGTGTGTACTTAGGAATACATGTATGTCATTTGTTTATAAGCTAAAAAGTCTTGTTTGAAAGAATATGACTATTACATCCTTTTACTATTTATTTAAAATCGAGATGAGAATATCACTAAACTTTTGGGCCTTCAGGAACAATCACTAGCTAGGATTCAGGTGTTTAATTCTAAATTCAATATCTTGTTGTCACTAAGTAAAGTAAATTCACGTGAATTCTCCAAACCTTATTTTTTTCATCTATAAAATTAGTGGTTTGCATTAGATGTTATCTAAACTTTTTCTGTTCTAATAATTTATAATGATGTAATTAAGAATAGAAAAAAATCATAAGGCATTCTCACCAAGAACATAATGTATTACTCTCACCAGATTCCTTCATTGTCTCAAGCCTTACATGAAGAGATGAACATGCTGCACTAAAACAAACAAAACTTGTAACAATTCTGGCTATATAAAAGGTAAACAATAAGTTGTCTCATGATTAACAGAATCTCAGTTTTTTCATACCTTTTGAGAATTTGAACAGAAATTTTTTTAAAGTTTATTTATTTTAACAGAGAAAGAGAGAGGAACAGAGAGAGTAGAGAGAGAATCCCAAGCAGGCTCTGCACTGTCAGAACAGAGCCTAACATGGGGCTTGAACTCATGAACCATGAGATCATGGCTGGAGCCAAAGTCAAGAATCAGGCACTTAACCAACTGAGCTACCCAGGTGCCCCTGAATAGAGAATTCTTGGAACATATTTGAACTTGGACATAACTTCCAAAATCTATATAGCAAATCTTTAAACTTCTTGTCCCCCACCCCTACACCAGTCATCTCTAGGTTTTCTGACTTTCAGCCAACAAAATTTTAAGCCAACATTTTTTTGTTGCTCTTGCTACTTCTATATTATAAATATGAATGACAACTTTCTGTATCTAGCTTTTACCAATCTCTGAATATTCTCCTCTTATTTCCTGATTAGCAC
Source organism: Lynx rufus (assembly GCF_022079265.1). Classification (NCBI taxonomy): domain Eukaryota; kingdom Metazoa; phylum Chordata; class Mammalia; order Carnivora; family Felidae; genus Lynx; species Lynx rufus. The sequence goes on from NW_025814827.1 coordinate 62,912,584, forward strand.
TCTAGACACACTTGGGCACTTTTCAGTTTCTCAAAAGAACAGGACTTCTTCTAGAGGGAGGGCTGTTACCTTAAGGTTATTTCCTTTGAGTAGATCGCTTCTCGGCCTTTTGGCTAAGATCAAGTGTATTTCCTTTGAGTAAAATGACACTCTGATTGATCAGATTGATTACTGGTCAGTCTTTATAATAGCTCAAATCTAATTACTTTTTTCTGATCTCATTTTTTAAAATATTTTGCTTACCGTATCAGCCAATCCCTTAGCAAATACTGACTGGAGAGTATATCCCAAATCAGTTCACCTCTCACTCTTCTTAACACTATTGACTAACCAACCAGTTTCATTTCTCTTAGGGCCTACTTAATAACCTTACTGTTTTGATTGTTCTATCTGACAAAGAGGATTGTACCTCCTTTAGTAATCAGGTTGTTCTTTGTATTAAAAAAAATTCTGGTTATATTATTTTACTTCTAAATCATTTCAATGGTTTTCCACTGGATTTATAACAATATTCAAATCCTTTCTATCGCTCGCCCAGCCATACATCATCCAGTTCCTAACTGCTTTGTGAATTTTTTCTGCAAATCTTTCTTCACTACATTTAAAGAATCTGACTATCTCGGAAACACAACAGCATCATTCAAAGTCAGGACAGTTATACTTCTTTTTTTGACTGCCAGTAAAACTCTTCCTTCAGATTGTTACACAGCTATTTTGTCCTTATGATTAGGACTGCTGGTCATGTGTCACTTCCTCAAAGACCTTACTATATTGCACTGTATAAAATGCTATCCTCCCACTAATACTCAGATAAGCTCTATTTGAGTTTGTTTTATTTTATTCACACAATAAAACGCAGCCACTCATTTTACTATGTATTTGTTTTTTTCTTATCATCTTTCTTTCCCTAATGGGCCCTTATTTGACAGGGCCTTTGCCTGTTTTGTCACCGCTGTGTCTTGCTATTTTGCATACATTAAAAAATATTTATTGGGGGGGGCGCCCGAGTAGCTCAGTCCATTAAGCATCCAACTTCGTTTGGCTCAAGTCATGATGTGATGGCTTGTGAGTTTGAGCCCTGCCTTCGGATCCTGTGCTGACAGCTCAGAGCCTGGAGCCTACTTCGGATTCTGTCTCCCTCTCTCTCTGCCCCTCCCCCACTCACTCTCTGTCTCTGTCTCTCTTTCTCAAAAATAAATAAACATTAAAAAAAACTTCTTAAGTTTCTGGCAAAATATAGGCCATCAGTAAATAAATTTGAGAAAGAGAATGAATCCCTGAATACTTATAATATTTCTATATTTACCCTAAGCAAATACTAAAGAAAAGAAAAATAATAATCACCAAATTCCTTTTATTGATAATAGGGCTAATATAATCAAGATTTATAATAAACTTTATATAAAAAAGAAAAAACACACCTAGAAATTTCCCACTCTGCCCCAAAGCAGTATGATTCACTTCAAAAATTTTTTCTTCTTAATTAGCCAGTCAATTTATTAGTCATTAGAGAACTGTAAAATGAATAATGCTTTAGAAAAACCAGAGATTATTATAATTTAGAGAAATTCAAAACTAGTCAACATAAACTTAGAATATCAGACTAAGAATAATTGAATAAAATTAAGTAGTGATCCTATTCATGATGTCTGCATTGACTGTAATAAAACTGACTTTAAAATCTAAATACTTAACATGTATGTGACAAAAAGCAACATAAAATAGAAAATAATAACTAAAAATTAGCTACTTTCAAAACTTATACAAAAAGCTACCAACATATATTCAAAAGCTTTTGTCAAATACCTCACATACTTTTTATGTGAAGGATACAATGTAATGAATTCTCACAGTTTGAGATTTAAAGTATATGCTTTTTACTAGGTAATTTTTTCAATGATTTTTCACCTATGGGGCAAATAAATAGCAAGGTATTCTTGCTACTACAATGCCTCAATGACTTTCTTTTTTAGTAAGTACATATCAGCTTCATTTGTGCATAAATTTCAGTTAAATTATATGTAAATCAAAAATGTTCATATACTATAATATTTTAATTTGATTCTATAAAAATTTGAGTTGCCTTTCCAAGTATACATGTTGGTACAAAAATATAAAAATCACATAGGCATTGTAAATTTTAAATACCCTTTCTCTTTCTGAAAATGCAGTGTTTCACCAATCTCTTTAGGCAAGAGAGAAATGTATAATTAGAACACATGATGTATGCACCAGTGTGTTGTATTTTTGTATTAAAATCACTATGTAGATAATTTTTATATCATTTGGATTACTAGCATGTTACACATTTAAATAGATTACATTTTGTGATATCAAAAAATACATAATGTGAAGCTGTGACAATGTCCATTTACTCCTCTTGTTAATTGTAAAGTACATATCTTTCAAAATACATAGGGTATTAGTAGATAGAATTAAATACCTTTCAAATTTTGTTGTTGGTACAAACCCTAAGGGTAAAGCATTTTGAAAAATATTAGTGTAAATATCAATATGTATTATTGAAAGTAAACATATTTTCAAAAATTATAAGAGAATTAGAATATAGGGAAAAAGTGTGTTTGGTTAATATGTCATCTGTTTTTGAGAAAGAGGGGTTTAAGAAACTACAAGGATTATATTTACTTCAAAAACTGGTTGTATTTTGGTTTAACATGCAGGCTGAAATTCAAGTAACTTTATATTACTCTTTGCGATCACTTCAGAAAAACACTTGATTTGCCAAATTGCCATCCTTAGTAAGAAAGTTATTAGTACCTCTCTCCTCTCTATTTTCATAGTATAAAAATCTAAGAAGAAAATGAAGAAATCTCATTCAATCAGTTAATGAAGGATGTTTCAACTTAATGCCCAACCAATATAAAATCAGTACAAGAAAAACTGAGGTTGTTTTCACTTTTATGTATCATAAATATTAAATGTAATATTAACAAATTAACAAATTGAATCAATTAGAGTGTAAAAAATAAAAAAGGAAATTGACCAAGAAAGATTTACTTTGGTATTTGCAGATAGTTTAATATTAGAAATTTCAGTTTATATAACTCATCATTCTAAAGGATGACAGAAGGAAAACTAGGATAACCAGAGTGTATTCAGATAAAAGCACTTAATAAAATGCAATACGCTTGATTTAAAGATTTGGTCCTGCTTTAAGAAATAAAGGCCAGACCTGCTTGAAAACAGAAAGGGATAGACAATAATAATACTGTTAGTTACTTAATTTATGCTACACAGCTGATAGGTTTTAAGAGTGCTATAATAATAGAATTTTCCCTCACACTAAACAGGACTTGAGGGAGGGGTAAGAGAACAGAAAGGACTGAGACAGCCTAATGACCATTTAGTTGTCATTACCTACATTTCTTCTGAGAAGACAAATGCCTAGTCCCTGGGAGTATCTTGTCATGGGACAGTGGGGGAGATCATTGGAAAGATGGGTACCCTATACCTTTCTAAAACCGAAATCCAATAGATTAGTTTATTTTCCTTTCTTCACATTCTTGCTGAAAATATTGCTTAATTTTTAAAATCCTATGGGTATGCTCAGAAAAATCTTAGCAAAATATTTTCTATAACTATTACACAGTTTTAGTAACCTAATATTTTTATTACATTATTTAAATGCTTCCATTGTTACATATACATATTTGCATTATTGTTTTTGAACTAAATACAGTTCCATCATGTGGACATGTCATAATGATTTAAATATTCCTTTATGTAGAGGCACTTCTGGGTTTGTTTGTTGTCAGTTTTGTTTGTTTGTCTATTTATTTAATCTTTTTATTTAATTCCAGTATAATTAAAATAGAATGTTATATTAGTTTCAGGGGTACATATACTGATTTAACAATTCTATACATTACTCGGTGCTTATCATGATAAATGTACTCTTTAGTCCCCATCACCTATTTCATCCATGCCCCCATCCGCCTCCTCTCTGGTATCCATCAGTTTGTTCACTATAGTTAAGAGTCTGTTTTGTGGTTTCCATTTTGTTTTCTTTGTTCGTTTGTTTTGCTTGTTAAATTCAATATATGAGTGAGATCATATTGTATTTGTCTTTCCCTGTATGACTTATTTCCTTACCATTATACTCTCTAGGTCTATCCATGTTGTTGAAACTGACAAGATCTCAGTATTTTTTGTGGCTAAGTAACATTCCATGGTGTGTGTATGTGTGTGTGTACATATTTATCATTCATCTATCAATGGATCCTTGGAATGCTTCTGTAATTTGGCTGTTGTAAATAATGCTGCAATAACCAGCAGTGCATATATCTTTTTGAATGAGTGTTTTTGTATTCTTTGGATAAATACTCAGCAGTAGAATTACTGGACCATATGGTAGTTCTGTTTTTAATATTTTTGAGGAATCTACATACTGATTTCCACAGTGGCTGCACCAATTCACATCTCCATCAAGAGTGTAAAATGAGGTGTTTTTTTTCCCCACCACATCTTTGCCAGCATTTGTCTTTTCTTGTGTGTGTGTGATTTTTTTTTTTTTAATTTTAACCATTCTGAGGGATGTGAGGTAACATCTTATTGTGGTTTTAATTTGGATTTCCATGATAACGAGTAGTTGAGTGCCTGTTCATATGTCTGTCAGCTGTCTTCTTTGGAGAAATGTCTTTTCATGTATTCTGCTCATTTTCATTGGGTTATTTGGCTTTTTTGGTGTTGAGTTGTATCAGTTCTTTATATATTTTGCTTACTACCCTTTTATCAGATATGTCCTTTGCAAACATTCAGCACGTAGTCTTTGTATTTTGTTGGTTGTTTCCTTTGCTGTGCAAAAGCTTTTTATTTTGGTGTAGTCCCAATAGTTTATTTTTGCTTTTGGTTCCCTTGCCTCAGGAGACATATCTAGAAAGAGGTTGCTATGGCTAATGTTAAAGTAGAAGTTGTTACTGCCTGTATTCTCCTCTAGGATTTTTATGGTTTCAGATCTAACATTTAGGTCTTTAATCCACATTTAGTTTACTTTTGTACATAATACAAGAACGTGATCTAGTTTTATTCGTTTGCATGTAGCTTGCCAACTTTCCCAACACTATTTGTTGAAGAGACTTTTTCCCATTGCATATTTTTGCGTTTTGTGTTGAAGATTAATTGACCATATAATTGTGGGGTTTTTTCCCTCTGGGTTTTCTGTCCTGTTCCATTGATTTGTGTATTTATTTCTGTGCCAATACTAGACAGTGTTGATTATTATAGCATTGTATATCTTGAAGTCTGGGATTGTGATACCTCCAGTTTTGTTTTTTTTCAAGATTACTTTGGCTGTTTGGGGTCTTTTGTGGTTCCATATACACTTATTCTAGTTCTATGAAAAACACTGTTGATATTTTGATAGGGATTGCCGTAAACCTGTAGACTGCTTTGGGCAGTATAGAAATTAAAAATACATATATTTGTTCTTCCATTCCATAAGCAAGGAATGTCTTTCTATTTGTGTCATCTTTAATTTCTTTTATCAATATGTCAGAGTTTTTAGAGTACAGAACTTTCACCCCTTTGGTTAAGTTAATCCCTATGTATTTTATTATTTTCGGTGCAATTTTAAATGGAATTATTTCTTAATTTCTCTTTCTTTTTAATTGTATTTTGACTGACAATTGCAACTTTTCATCATGTATTCCAACATTTTTCCATCCATTTATTTGCCTTTAAATTTATGAAAGTGTATATTCTTTCACATTTTTCAATTTTTGTGTGGTTTGGTGCTTTAAGTTTAAATGTTTAACAAATCATTTTGGAATCAGGTTATGGTAGCTATCCAGATTTGCCTTCTAGAGTGACAGCACAAAGCTCAGCTTCCAAGGGGGTGACAAAAAACAACAATAAATTGCTCTCCAAACTAGTGCAAAGTGGAGACCACATTTACTCTTTTTCCAAAATCTTTAGTTAGTGCTGTAAATATTACTTTTTTTTTAGATGATGATTTTATTGTGCCTTTTGCCTAGAAGCAAAACTAGTGGAAATTAAAGTGTTAATATAAATACCATTTACTTTAATGGATATTCCACTCAGAACAAAAATAACCAAGATAGTGTATATAAATTAAATCCATTAAAAGCAAAAAACAGTGTCTGGCACTTTTATGAAGAAAAAAAAAAGGTGTGAATATCAAAAAATGGGTAAAACACACAAGCTTTTATCTTAAAAAATACCCTCTTATTTCCCATCCTTCATCTGTAACAAGTTTTAACTTTTTCCACAGTGTACTGTTTGTTTTAGCTAATTTGCATTAGTATACATAAAACTTTTAGCATGTTAAAATTTCAGAAATAACAGAAGTCAAATCAATGAATCACCAAAGAAGCAATTATTAAAAGTTTATTACACACACACCAAAATGACAGTTTCCTAGCTGGGGGCACTCAAAGCAAATCGGAATGAGGCTCAGGGGCATATTGTTACAAAGCGGCTATCTAGTGAGAAAGTTGTGTGTTTAATCTTGACAGTGATTGGTTATAATATTAGAATTTGCTTAAATGACAGGGACTTAGTGGTTATCTCATACCAATCTTGGGAAAAGGTTTAATTTGCTTGTGATTCTTGCAAAGGCAGAAATAACACAGGTGAAGTTAGTCTGGCAAAATACACTTATTTAAGCTTTGTTTGTGTGACTTAATTGATTTTGTCTCCTCAGGTAATTTTCAAGGCTGGTCTACATTTCTTTTTTTATTTTACCAGCATCTATGTGTCTTAGTGGAAAGGCCCACAGTGATATAAGTAAGTTGTATCCTTATTTTTCAGAATGATAAAACACAATTGATCATAATAAGATAATTTGGTATACTTTGTCTACAAATAAAAAATAAATAGCAACTCAGACATTGAAAAATAAAGCCTTTACTCATTAATTATGAATTCCAACCTGACCATATGCCACGTTTTTATTCAATGCTTTTTGTTTTTACTTTTTGTTTTACTTATCCCAAATTTCCTGTATTTAATTATATAGATGATGTTTTATTTATCTGGTATTATGCAGTATTATAGGGATGTATACATACAAATTTCTGATCAACCTAATATTCTCTTTAAGACTATTAACATATTACTTCACTTTTATTGTCAAACTCCATAGTGTCACTTGAGTCTCTATAGATCACAATATATTTTTATTATCCCTCTTCTAGTATTTGTTAATTATAGCTATAATCTTATAGTAGATTATTGTTATTAAAGTCTTAATATACATAATTATTTTTAATTTCAAAAATAATTATCACCTTTAGATTTAGATGCACAATTATGTAAAGAATAATTTAGATTTTCCAGTATTTTAAGTAATTTCTGTGTTTCCTGAGAATAATATTGTACCAAACAATACTTAATTTTTTAAGTACTCACTAGAAACCTATTTTTTTTTTTTTTAATTTTTTTTTCAACGTTTATTTATTTTTGGGACAGAGAGAGAGACAGAGCATGAACGGGGGAGGGCCAGAGAGAGGGAGACACAGAATGGGAAACAGGCTCCAGGCTCTGAGCCATCAGCCCAGAGCCCGACGCGGGGCTCGAACTCACGGACCGCGAGATCGTGACCTGGCTGAAGTCGGACGCTTAACCGACTGCGCCACCCAGGCGCCCCTAGAAACCTATTTTTTAATTTCGTATAATCTGAGCATGTTCTTTTGCTTTCTCTACTGATGTATAAGTATATTTGATAGGTTACACTCCTTTTTTTTTCTTAAAACAATGATGACATGATTAATATATTTGATATTTATTGCATCAAAAGCAATAAATTACACCTTTTTTATTAATAAGAAACACATGTCAAACTGGATATAATTAGTCAATAAAGGAACATTAAGATATTTCAGCCAATTAGGCAAAACGAATGCTGAAATTAATTTACAAATAGATGTAAAATTTATCAATATTTACAGTGCAAATATCAGTTGCAATTCATAGTATAAAATCTATTTGCATTACAATGGGCAAGAATCATGTACATTATCATCGCATTATTCTAGAGCATACAGAGTTATATGTAGCTCAGGAGAAAACCCTGGATATATTAATAGTTTTTGTCTGTTTCAAAGTTTTACTATTTTTCCTAATAGTCTTACCTGTGATCAAAATGATCACAAAGATTACTCTTAATATAGTAAACAAAACACAAAATTCTGCCACTGTTCTGATTATTTATATATAAGTGCGACAGGAATGCTAAATCACCAATTGGCAATTGGTGCCAATTTGTACATTCTTTCTTGAGTTTGCTTTGCAAATCTAGAGCCCCATAATATTTAACAGTTACCCTTCAAGATACAAATTTGACTAATAAACTATCTAAAATATTTCATAAAGAAAGTTGAATTGGATTCATAAAAGCCTTTAATATTTGCTGGAAACCAAACTTAAGAGACTCTACCAGGTTTCACCTTCAATATTTATAAATTTGGGCAAATTCCTCTTTTCAATATCTTTAAAGTTCTTTTTTTTAAAGTTTATTTGTTTATTTTGAGAGAGAGAGAGAGAGTGGAGGAGGAGCAGAAAGAGAGTAGGGTGAGGGATAGAGAAAAAGGGAGAGGGAGAGAATCCCAAGCAGGCTCCACACAGAGCAGAAGCCAACGTAGGGCTCAAACTCACAAACCATGAGATCATGACCAGAGCCGAAGTTGTACTCTTAACCTACTGAGCCACCCAGGTGCCCCTCCAAAGTTCCTGAACTACCAATACCTGACCTTCCTTACTAATCAAGGTGGAACCCTGTAACCCATGTACCAGCCAGTTTTCTTCAGTAGGTACTGGCTCCCTAAGTACAGCTATCCTTTATTCCTTAAAAGTGGTCTGTTCCACCTGATTAAATGAACAACCTTCTAAGCTAAGATCTCAGTTACGCAATTGATTTGTCTTAGCAAATATGTGGGTAAATGGTTATTGAACATTTGCAAAGAAGTGTATTTCCATGTAAATTGAGAAGGCCCATTAGCTTCTGAATACTCAAGTGTCACTGAGAATTAGATAACATTAAAAAAAATGTTTTAGTTTACACAACCAGAGTTTACTAAGCTTCTGTGGCTTCCCTAGAGTTTAACATGGTGAAGAAATGGATTTCTCATATATACATTAAAAAAGAACATTAAAATAATTTCAATATTCCAAACAAATACCATAATAAAGTTTTCTTCACAGTTTATATAATTTTATATAATTAATTCTTGTTCCATTAATCTTGGATGAATAGTCTGCTTTCAGGAACTCTCTAGACTAAGAAGACTTCTGGAAATCCTGACTCAGTCCACAGGGACAATCTGAAAGTTTCTAAGTTATGTGATTTCAGAAGCTTGTACCCAATAACCTATTCTTTGAAGCTGCAATAATTTTAAATACCCAATACAATGGTTTTCGATGAGTGTCTGCGATTTTCGCTCTTTGCTAAGAACACAAAACTCTGGCCTATAACTTAGAGATGTCAGGCCAGAATCAGAGTAAATTTAAAACTAGCTGTAGGTGACAGACACTTAATGGCTAAAGTCAATATATCAAGGTAACCGATATTAGCAGAATGGAAGAGAGTAAAACTCTCTGTCAAGGTGTGTACCTCTTATATAGATACCTTTAGTCATTTACTGTGAGATTAAAAACATATTATGGGTAGTGAGGACATTGAAATCTTTGTTTTTTATTAATTTTTTTTAACATTTATTTATTTTTAAGAGAGAGAGCATGAGCAGGGAATGGGCAGAGAGAGAGGGAGACACAGAATCTGAAGGAGGCTCCAGGCTCTGAGCTGTTAGTGCAGAGCCTGGCTCGGGGCTTGAACCCACAGAGTGTAAGATCATGACGTGAGCTGGTCAGATGCTTAACCAACTCAGCCACCCAGGCACCCCAGAACATTGAAATCTTTAAGGACTTCCAAAGAAACATAGACTCTCTGAAACACTTATAGTAGCAATATTCTACCAACACAGTTTTGACCTAGGGGAGGCCAAGGACCTCTTCCGATTATGACTGCTCTTCCCATGCAATGCTTACAATAGGAACAAAATCAAACTATCATATTTCCAGAATCTTTCTCAGAAAGTAAAAAAAAAAATGTGGTTTTCTAAGGGCCTTCTAGAACACTTCAAAAATAGAGTTTTATAAAGGATATTCTATATTTATATTGAAGAGCAGTTTAAAATTTTTTATCAATGGAGAATTTTAAATTTAATATAGGATAATGAACACTTTGTTAACTCTTGAAAGAAAGTGGTAGTAAAACATTAAAAAATAAGCATAGATGATTGACAATACCTTAACTGATCTCTGTGCATGAGATATCATTAGTATTCTTTTTTTTTTAATAAATAAGACTAGAAAAAAGTCAACATAAAGCACAAAGTTTATACTTTCTTTCTTCCAATATTTTATCTAGGGGCACCTGGGTGGCTCCGTTGGTTCAGTGGTCCACTCAATTTTGGCTCAGGTCATGATCTCATGGTTCATAGGATCAAACCCTGCATCAGGCTGTGCTCTGACAGTACTGAGCCTGCTTAGGATTCTCTCCCTCCCTCTCTCTCTGACCCTCTGACTCTCCTCTCTGACCCACCTGTCTTCGCTCACCATCTCTCAAAATAAATAAATAAACATAAAAAAATATTTTATTTAAATAAAGATTTAGTTAACATATGGTGTATGTATTGTTTTCAGAAGTAGAAATTAGTTATTCATCATTTTCATATAACACTCAGTGCTCATCAGAAGTGCCCTCCTTGATGCCTGTCACCCATTTAGCCCATCCCCCCACCCAATACCCCTGAAGTAACCCTCAGCTTTTCTCTACAGTTAAGAGTCTCTTATGGTGTGCCCTCCTTTTTGCTTTTATTTTATTCTAGTTTTATTTTCCTTCCCCCACATTCATCTGTTTTGTTTCTTAAATTCCACATGAGTAAAATCATGTAGTGTTTGTCTTTCTCTGACTTATTTCACTAAGCATAGTTCCATCCCTGTAATCTTGCAAATGGCAAGATTTCATTCTACCAAAGTTTATTCTAAGGCATAGAATTGTTTCTGGCAAGACAGATTACATATAAGGTAAAGAAATTTCTCATGTATTATAGTCAATATTACTCATCACTAAACCAAGGAGGCAAGCCCATCAAGTTTCAGAAAAAGTTGTTTGATTTGAATACATTTTATTCTTTACAAACCCAGTAATTATAAACAAAATAAATAAAAGTCCCTTACTAAGTTTTATCCCTTATTATTTGGAAACAAACAAATACTTTATTTTTAGATCAGCAGTTCTCCCTCAGGGAATTCATGAAGTCAAACCATTACCACAATAATATCATGATGTTATTTTGTTAAGATATACCATGTTCATCACTGCTATCTTCAGATGAATGGACAAAATATATATTTAAAAATTTTATGGCTTACTTTTTACCAAGATAAACATTGATGGCTGTAATCCACATAGACAACAGCTCTGTAGGAGTTTATTAAGTCCTAAAGTATAACAATGGCTAGACATCAATCTGAGATTCAATGCTATAGAATGAAGTGTTCTAATTCCATGAAAAACAAAAAAAGCATGTGCATGGTTGTATTCCTGTGTCACTATTGCTCTTGGTACAAATGCAACTACTCATATTAATTCACAATATCCAAATTAATTAACTTCTATTTCACAGAGAAAAGTGGAGAGTGGGCTGAACAGTTGACAACTGTCTGGCATGCCTAAGCATTTAGCAAACTCAAAGTCCTAAAGACACGTAACATAAACCATACAGCCACATATAACTTTCTCATCTTAAAGTGGCAAAAATAAACATCAGTAATACTACCCAAAGATATAATCTGTCTAGAATATAAAAGAAGGGGCTAAAGTATACAAGCTTAAATCTGTTTTATAATGAATGTTTCAGAATTCTCTATTAGAAATTATGTAGGTATTCAATAATTATCTGTTAATTAATATCCATTTATCTATCAATCTAGAGGTTTAAATTATCTAAATATATTGGAAATTATCAGCAAGCTGCTGTATTATAAAATATGATTACTCTTGAAATAATTTTTGTTGTTGTTGAGTGGAGGGCAGAAAGAGAAAGAGAGAGAGAGAGATAGAGAGAGAGAGAGAATCCCAAACAAGCTCCACTCTCAGAATGGAGCCCAACTCAGGACTTGATCTCACAACTGTGAGATTATGACCTGAGTTGAAATCAATAGTTGGATACTCAAATGATTGAGGCACCAGGTGCCCCAGTGTTAAAATAATCTTAAAAAATATGTAGAAATAATGTTAATTTATTTGGCCAGTAAGTCTTTATAAACTTAGAAAAGCTAAAAAGAGGTAGAATAAAATGTATGTTTGTACAATATTTCATACTGATAAATTAGAGAAAAGATAGATTTTTTAAAATACCAGAATTATTAAATTAGTTTACTGAAAATTCATTTTAATTATGTGAAATGGATACATAAAGTGTCTATGAGTTAGTTTCTATAGTAACAATATTATTATTTTTTAATTTTATTTTTATTTTTTTTAATTTACATCCAAATTAGTTAGCATATAGTGATATAATGATTTCAGGAGTAGATTCCTTAATGTCCCTTACCCATTTAGCCCATCCCCCCTCCCACAATCCCTCCAGCAACCCTCAATTTGTTCTCCATATTTATGAATCTCTTCTGTTTTGTCCCCCTCCCTGATTTTATATTATTTTTGTTTCCCTTCCCTTATGTTCATCTGTTTTGTCTCTCTCTTTTTTTTTTAATGTTTATTTATTTTTGAGAGAGACAGAGACAGAATGTGAGTGGGTTGGGGCAGAGAGAGGGAGGCACAGAGTCTGAAGCAGGCTCCAGGCTCAGAGCTGTGAGCACAGAGCCTGATGCGGGGCTCGAACTCACGAGATGTGAGAACAAGACCTGAGCCGTAGTCGGATGCTCAACTGACTGAGCCACCCAGGTGCCCCATCTATTTTGTCTCTTAAAGTCCTCAATATTATTTTTAAGTCTATGGTCCTTTATATATTAAAGATTTAATTTCCTTGTCTTTTGATAATTTTAGAAACATATGTGTGCTTACTTATTTCTCTAAGCCAACCAGATAATGTCTAATTAGGAGAGTTTATAATTTATTAATACTCCCGAAGATAGAGAAAAATATTTTGAATTTTCCCAGTAAGAGGTAGTGGCTTTCTGTATTACAGACACATAGAATACTTATGGTTTCATGTCCGTGACTTCAGACAGGAGAATAATAGAGAAAAAAAAAACAAAAATTCATTATTCTAGATCATCAAAGGGATGTTCTTCTTTACCATGAACATTATATTCTGAAGAGCTAAAATACTGACAAATAAATCAAGTAAAGACTACGAGCCAGATTTTCTGCCATCTCTTAGCCAATAGAGAACAGATATTTATTGTTCATCAAATGGTCACATCATACAAATAACCCAGTAATTGTTGCCATTACTGGGGAATAACCTGACTGTAAATAAAGGAGAAACAAAAGCAAAACAATCAGAAGAAAGATAAAACAGAAAACCTATAGGGATAGAGTTAAGAACATTTTGTTCCATTGCTACTTGGGTTTCATCTCTAGAAGCCAGGATAAAATTTATCTGGGGTTAAGCTTTCTGAGGTGCATTTCTGTGCAGTGTAATTTATCTGGTCTTTCAGGTGAATCCACTGCACATTTGGGTGTGTGACCTCTGAAACTATTCAAGAATAAATTTAACCAAGAGGCATAATCATTGCTTTTATAATAAATATTAAATGACAGTGTCAAATTCTGACACATTAGGTTAAGAGTGGAAGTGTTTGTGTATGTAGGGGGGTGGGGTTGTTATGTTTTGTTTTCATTTTTCAAAATGTTTCTTTATTTACTTTGAGAGAGAGAGTGAGAGAGAGAGCAAGAGCATGCACATGTGCAGGAGCAGGGGGAGGGGCAGAAAGAGAGGGAGAGAGAGGATCCCAAGCAGGCTCCATGCTGTCAGCATAGAGTCCTCAGGGCTTGATCTCATGAATTGTGAGATCATGACCTGGGCAGAAATCAAGTGTCAGTTGGATGTTCAACTTACAGAGCTACCTACGTGCCCCTATTTTAATTTTTTTTTTATTATCAATGAACTTTAATTTATTTTCAAACCCCACACTATGTTTAGGTTGCTATTTGGTTATATTTTCATTTGTTTCTTATCCCAAACTGTGAATACACACACAAAATTCTCTACTTGATGGGCAACTTGCTGGCTCAGTTGGTAGAGCATGTGACTCTTGATCTCAGGATTTTTAGTTCAAGCCCTATGTTGCATGTAGAGATTACTTAAAAATAAAATCATAGGGGCACTGGGAGGCTCAGTTGGTTAAGCATCTGACTCTTGATTTCACCTCAGGTTTGTGACTTTGAGTCCGACATTCATTGGGCATTACCATTTCTCCACATTCCTTTATCATCCCCCTGCATCACTTAACTTAAAACTCTATATCATGTAGACTGTACTAAGGCTTTATGTCTTCTTTTCTCTTAGTTTTTGACAGAGCATTTTCTCAGATTTACTATATTTAACAGAACTTGGGATAGTACAGGTCTCAGATGCCTGAAATAGCAGTAAAAATTTTTTGTTATGCTACCTTTTCTAACATGGCCTTTTTCATGAATCAAAGACTTAGTATCCTAGTATGTGAAGCTTGGGGCTCCATATAGTTGTTTGTTTTCATCACAGTAATTCTTTTAAGTAAAATTTATTTTTTTAAATTTAAGTTAAATTTAAGTTAGTTTAAGTTTAAATATTTGCATATAAGTCTATGAGTGGACACATATTTTCCCTGGGTACCCAGAAATGGAATTTCTGAATAATATGGTAATATGGTAATTCTACATTTGATGTTTTTAGAAACTGTCAAACTATTTTCCAAACATACTGGTATATTTTACATTCCTAGTCACAATATGTGAGGTTTTTAATTTTTCCACATTCCTGTCAACACTCATTGCCTTTTTTTTTTTTTTAATAATAGCCATTCTAGTGGATGGGAAGTGACATCTCATTGTGGTTTTGATTTACATTTCCCTCATCATTAAGATGCTGTGAAGCTTTTGAATGCTTATTGGCCAGTTGTATACAGATCTGTTTACTCCAAATTTTTGTCCACTTTCAAAGTGGGTCATTTGTCTTTTTTGTTGTAAGCATTCTTTATATAGTCTGAATGTAAGTCCTTTATCACATATATTATTTGAAACAATTTTCTTTCTATTTTCTTCTAGTCACTGAACAACCTTTTTGCTCAGTGATATGTTTGAAATATACAAAGTCTTAATAACTATAACTCATAATTTTCTATTTGAGTTACTGGGGTATTATATCTAAGTGACCATTGTCTAACCTACATTTTTTAGAGACCTATAGTTTTGGTTCTTAAGTTAGGTCTGTATCAAATATATGTTTACATTTTTACAATCTTCCCATATGACTGTCTTTTGGATTAATTATCATTATGTTTAATTATCGGACTTTAGTAGGAAAGTTAATTCCTTTCCACTAAGTTCTTTGTCTAAGTGAAGTAATTTATTTCATGACACATCATTAATTGAACCTTACCTCTGAGAAATTTATACAGATTTAGTGATTATAACTAATGGGTATGACCATAGTATACCTCATTTGGTCCTCAGTACAGCACTGAGTTTAATTGGCAATTATCACTGAAATCATTTCTCAAATTTGACTTCTATTATTTGGGATTAGGAACAATGGCATTTCCAAACCTGCAAATTGCCAAATTGTGGACTTCTTCTAGTCTTTTCCATTCTTGCTTTTAAACTAGCCATTTCTTTTTTGATTGATTTATAGCTTGTATTACCTTGTATTCCTTTACCAAGTAGGACAACAAAAATCAAATCATAGCAGTAGCAGTGTATTTGTAAACTCTTCCTCTAGAGCTCCAAATGAATCACATACCTGATATACTTTCCAGTTTCCACAGACACATGCTAACCAAATAATATGTCACTATAGAAATAGGATCATCATCTTTCCAGCCTTTTATAACAATTTACTTACAAATACACAGACACGCACAAACACATACACTTTTGACTTTTATATGACAATATTTAATCACTGGTAAGAATTTATACATTAGAATATATTGTTATGATGCAGTAACAATAAACGAAAAATCTTAGTGGCATATAACAACCAAAAGTTTTCTTTTCACATACACCACAGTCATTGCAAACAGGATGGGTGATCTAAACTACATGCCCCACTCTAGAACCCAGGCTGACAGAGAAGGTAGGATCCGATATGTTTCTGGTTATACGTTGAATACTCTGTTGGCTTCTACAAAGAAATTATGACTAAAAGAACACAAATAGAGATTGTAGCTTTCATATTCTTATATGAAGGGTGATTGGTAAAAAAGAATAACTCATCCTTCCAAAAGAAGACAAAAGAGGAAAGAGAAAATGAACAAAGAATGGGCAGCACATGTAGAAAGCACTTAAATAGATGATAAATATAACCCAACAAAAGAACAGTTTAGATACATGTAAATAGACCAAGTGATTCAGATAAAGAAGAAATATTTTTAGACTCTGTAAAATAATAAAACCTAATAATAAGTTCTTCTCAAAAGATATATGGAGTGCAAGAAAAAAAAAAACTGTGAGGGGCACCTGGGTGGCTCAGTCAGTTAAGCGTCCAACTTTGGCTCAGGTCATGATCTCATGGTTTGTGGGTTTGAGCCCCGCATCAGGCTCTGTGCTCACAGCTCAGAGCCTGGAGCGTGCATCGGATTCTGTGTCTCCCTCTCTCTCTGCCCCTCCCCTGCTTGTGCTCTGTCTCTCAAAAGTAAATAAACCTTAAAAAGGGGAAAAAAACTGTGAAAGAAAGAATAAAAACTAATTTAACATTAGAAACTTAATACAGCACATTAACAATTAAAATAGAAAAAATTATGTAGTTACTATAGCAGATGTAGAAAAAAGTTTGGGAAAAATCATAATCTATTGATTATTAAAATATTAGTGAAAGATTTATATTTTATGTTTGAGAACCATATCTGTCTAAAATTTTATTTTAGGTATAAGTCATTGAAGTAAAATAATAGAAGATAAAATGTATAAAATGACAAAGAAAAAATATCATCAACCGTTTTAAAATTATAAAATTATTGAAAGTTCTCAAAAATACTATTTTTAAGTACTAGAAAATTAATATATAGAATACTAACATTTTAAAATTTTTATTTATTTATCTATCTATCTATTTATTTATGTATGTATTTTAAGAGAGGGGAGGGGCAGAGGGAGAGGGATAGAAAATGCCAAGCAAGCCTTGTGCTATCAGTGCAGAGCTCAATAGGAGGCTGAACTCCGAACCATGAGATCATGACCTGAGCCTAAATCAAGAGTTGAATGCTTAACCAATTGAGCCACCCAGGTGCCCCAACTAACATTTCTGAATACAAAATTTTGAAGTATATTTTATATACTAAAAAACAAGCAAGTGGAAACTTCTCTATTAGCCAAGAATTAATAAATACTATCATTTTAAAGAAACATATATATATATATATATTACGTGTTGTATATATATATATGAATATATGTGTTTATGTATATATTGATACATATATGAATATATGTGTATTATATTTATATTGCTGTGTCTATATAAAATATGACATATACCACAAAGAAAGTTAATAGAGTACTAATGTTTTTTCTCCAGTTAGAATTTTTTATACATAAAGTTAATTTTTCCTTATTTAGATTTAGTCATATTATCATTGCCATATATACATAAACATAAAATCTATCCCGCAAAATGATTTTACAAATTCTTAAAATGCCTATTAATATAGAATTTTATCCTTCTGAATAATTTTTGACTCAGAATTGTTGATATCCATGTGTTTGACAATATTTTCTTTGTTCTAGGAGTTTTAGTGATTCAGCATTTTACCTAAAATTCAAAATTCAATAGTCATTCTAAAAATATTGATGTTGTTTAATTTGACAAAATTTCTAGTTTCTCTTTTTCTTTAGTTGAATGTTTCCAGAATATAAGCAGCTTATCAAAAATTTAACAGTAAGTTTCAGACAAAATGACATTCAGTTACTCTGTGCAGAGCATGAGTTAGTTACACCAGCTCTCACTCTGGCTTCCACATTCCTTTTGTCTGTTGGGAAACACCGGTCAATTTCTTCAGCCGTCAGTTGTGTGGTTTTGACAGACAAGTATTTCATCTTCACATAAATCACTAGTAAAGTATTAATACATCATTTTCTACCCACTGGCCATTCTTAGATCTCTTTAAATCACTTAGTTGTTGGCTTGGGAGGAAATAAGGAATTGCCATAATTTCTTCTATAATGAGTGTTTGCTTATATCATCAAATTAATGGTCTGTTTCATGCACACAATCTTTCCATGTCAGTTACCAACCAGAGTCTAATATTTTTAATAAACTTTTTAAAAGCCTTTCAAAGACTTCAGATTTACAGAAAAGTTGCAAAAATAACACAGAGAATCCCATTACCTCTCATCCAGTTTCTCCAGCTGGTAACTTACATCACCATCTTATATTCATCAAAACTAAGAAAACACTGATAACGTTGCATCACCATTAATTAAAATCTAGCCTTTAGTTAGATTCTACCAGTTTTTTCCAACATCATCTTTCATCTTTATGTCCCAAGATCCAATTAAAGTACTACATTTTACTTAGTTGTCATGGGTCCTTTTGGTCCTCTGGTCTCCAAAACTGTTTTAGTCTTTTTTTTTCTTTGGTTTTTATGACCTTAACAGTCTAGAGGCATACTAAACAGGTACCTTGTAGAATATCTTCTGATGAATTTATCTGATGTTTTTACCATGATTACTTTAGTTCAGCACTTTTGAGGATGATTTAAATAGTTAAATTCAGTACTTTTGAAGATGTTAAGCAAACTCAATATTAAGTAATGGTAACAAAATGTATTTAATTGCACATAGATCAAATGGAAATGTATTTAGATGAACATCTCTGACCCAGGTGGTGCTGCCCAGCTAAGAGTAGGCTTGTGTCTGTATTTGGGCACTATTTGTGACTACCCTCATTAACAGAGTCGAGGTTTGAAGAAGTCAGGTAACTATCTGACAAAATTTGTTTATAACATGCCAAAGTATGTAACTATGGATATAATAAATAAACAAAATGACAAGTGGACCCTCAGTCTGCCCCAGTGACATAGTTTAAAGAGAACATTTTGGGGTAAAGTGTGTCAACTGCCTGAGAAGCTCAGAATCTATAAGTTTATTTTTAAATCATGAGCAACTAATATATAAGTTGTATAAAAATAAAAGGTGCCAAAGCAATGGTAATTATTAAATAATTCTTATGTAAATGAGTATGGCTGTATAAAAACAGAAAAGAATTTAGGAATAGGATAAGCTCTTCCATGAAGTAAATGACTTTTGAATTGGGAAAGGAAAGTGCTGATACTTTTATAAATAGAAATATAAAAGGCTGGTGAATATGTTTAGGAAAAGCAGGTTGATACAGAAGTCAAAAATGCAGCCAGAAGACTAAGCTGTGAGAAAATTGCAATGCATTTTAATGTCTACTTAAGAAATTAAGAAATTATTTGGGAGCAATAGGACGTCATTGTAGGTCATTCAGTGAGTTAGTAACATGATAAAATAGCAATTAGAAAGATTAAATTCATGATGTATTTAGGATAAATTAAAGAAAAAGAGGTAGAGTACTTTGTCTCTGAAGTTATCCTAATGAAAGTAGGGTTTGATCAAGATTCTCTTTCAGAAGTGAGAACATTTCTAGGAGGTAGAATATCCTTCGCTTTGTACTTTTTTCACAGTAATTTGTATTTTACCCCATACTATATCCAATTGCTTTAACAAAAGAGTATGAATTCATACTTTCGTGACGGTGTGCTATCTTTAATTTGGAGCTTCATATGGTCTCTAGCACATCACTGTGAAGCCAGGGAACTTCTGTGCCAATTTGCCAAACCAAAACTACAAGAAAGAATGGCTTTTGAATTAAATAGAAAGATAGTGGAATAGCCAGTACTGGATCCTGGAAAGTGTGTTGCACAGTTTGCCAAAGAAAAATAATCTCATTACAGAAGAAATTGAGTGAGGAAGTAGTTTGAATCAAATATTCTAGGTTTCAAGCCTGGAAATCCAAGGGCAATAGTGATGCCATTAACAAAAGAAAGAAACCTGAAAAAAGATGTCTTGTTGAAGGGACAGCCCTTTCTTTCCATTGTCCCTCCAAACAGACTATTCAGAACAACACTATATTGAGAAAGTTCTATCTTCTTTCCATAACTTTTTTTTAAATTTTTTAAAATGTTTATTTATTTTTGAGAGAGGAAGAGAGACAGAGTGTGAGCAAGGGAGGAGCAGAGAGAGAGGGAGACACAGAATCCCAAGCAGGCTCCAGGCTCTGAGCTGTCAGCACAGACCCCAATGTGGGGCTCGAACCCACAAACCGTGAGATCATGACCCAAGCCGAAGTCAGATGCTCAACCGACTGAGCCACCCAGTCGCCACTCCATAACTTTTACTGATTTTATATAGCTGATGAATATTTTTAGATATCGAACATACAAAGCAAATAACTTATCATCTTTAGCAATGTATAAAAATATGAATCAATAAAGTACATTTTTTTGTCCATGCATTTTATTTTTTTATTTTATTATTTTTTAATATATGATTTTATTGTCAAATTGGTTTCCATACAACACCCAGTGCTCATCCCAAAAGATGCCCTCTTCAATTTTTTAAAATTTAATATTTATCTTGGAAAGAGAGACAGTGTTAGTGGGGGAGGAGCAGAGAGAAAGGGAGCCATAATCTGAAGCAGGCTCCAGGCTCTGAGCTGTCAGCACAGAGCCTGACACAGGGCTCAAACCCACAAACCATGAGATAATGACCTGAGCCAAAGTTGACGCTTAACTGACTGAGCCACCCAGGTGCCCCATGAATCAATACAGTACTTTTTGTTTCCTTTTAGTCCTTGTGTCCAAAGTCAGTTCCATTTTTTGCTCTGCATTTGTAATTCTATCTTTTGTCATTTTTAGGACAGAACATCATCTGGAACTCTCTGGCTTACATTCTCTGGCATGCTTTGAATTATTAAATGTCACAATTCAGATCAATACATAAAGCTGAAAGAAATGTTTAGGAGTTTCCTTTTAAATAAAATTCAGTAAAATTGAATTTATCACTTATAAATTCATTTTATTTGCTTAAACAAAAACTTTGATATAACTCTAAATAATAATGAAAATAAAATAGTGTTTAGAATTTTTCAGCTAACGTTCCAAATATTGTAAATATATTAACTCATTTCATCATTACAACAAGTTCATAAGTTTGGAAATATTGCTATGCACATTTTATATGTGAGAAAACAGAGAGGTAGTTGTTATAACTCAAGCAATGGCAGATGGCTAATAAGTCAATATTTAAATAGAGACACTCTTCACCACATATACACACACTCATATTACATGACCCAAACAAACTGACTTGTAATTATGTTTGTATTTCACTTTCTGGTGTTTATATTGATATTCAGTAGATTTTTTTTTTATAATTAACAATGTGTAGGATTTGTGTAATGCTATATAAGATTTATATTTATTTTCTAATGAGGAAATTAAATCTAATCAATTCCTTATTACAAAAGCATCTTTGCCATTGTTATGTGGGCTGTAATGTAACAAATATGTTGAATTATATAATAATTATGTCTTTTGGATGATTTTCATTATTACAAATTCATAGAAGAGAGAATATTTTGTTTGATTTCAGTACCTGGTACATTTTCTTGTATCTATATATCCCCATTCCCACTCTCTTCCCTTCTGCTTATATATATGGGAAATTTACAAATATATACAATTAAAATTGATAAAGTTGACAAAGTTTATTTATTTATCTGTACACACACACCATGTTATATAAGATTATATATTTATATTTTTATAATTACCTGCATAGTTCCCTTTTCTGGTATTCTATAGCAGATTCAAGTTATTATCTAATGTCACTTCCTTGTAGCTTGAAGTAGTTTTTTAATATATCTTTTAAAATAGAGTGAAAGGCTAAAAGGGTTAGGATCATTAAGGAAGGCACTTGTTGGGATGAGCACTAGGTGTTATATGTAAGTGATGAATCATTAAATTCTATTCCTGAAATTGTTATTACACTATACGTTAACTAACTTGGATTTAAATTTTAAAAAATAAATAAATACTTTAAAAAATAAAATAAATTTGTTAGCAGAAGTTCAGGATATCTAATGAAATCTGGAAATATCTATATTTGAGCTTTATGTTTTTAAGTGTAGTTTTGCTAGGTATAATTCTTGGTTGACAGTTTAGTTTGGGATGTTTTCTTTAGCTCCTTTAGTTGGAAGATTAGGTTATTGATTTCAGATTCTTCATTTTTTAAAGACCCTATAGTCTATATATCCTCTGAATCCATTTTGCCTGAAGTCCCTCAATTTTTTTTTTTAATTTTTTTTTTCAACGTTTATTTATTTTTGGGACAGAGAGAGACAGAGCATGAACGGGCGAGGGGCAGAGAGAGAGGGAGACACAGAATCGGAAACAGGCTCCAGGCTCTGAGCCATCAGCCCAGAGCCTGACGTGGGGCTCGAACTCACGGACCGCGAGATCGTGACCTGGCTGAAGTCGGACGCTTAACCGACTGCGCCACCCAGGCGCCCCATGAAGTCCCTCAATTTTTATGTGTTGTGTTTTCATTTAAATTCATCACAAAATATTTCCTACTTTCCATTGTGATTTGTTTTTGATTCATTTGTTATATAGAGCTATATTTTTTCATTGCCATTTATTTGTAAATTTCCCAAATTTCCCTCTGTTGTTGATTTGGGATTGAATTCCACTGTGTTTAGAGAACATACTTTGTATGATTTTATTCATTTTAAATTTATTGAGGATGGTTTTATGGTCCAACATATGGACTATCACAGAGATTGTTTCAATGTACCCTTCAGAATATGTATTTTGCTGTTTTTAGATGGAGCATTTTATAAGATTTATTGTTATATCTAGTTAATTGATAGGGTTTTTCAAGTCTTTTATGTATTTGCTGATTTTCTTCCTAGGTTTCTGTACATTATTGATTGGAGTATAAAAGTCTCTATTATTTTTTTAATTAATTTAAGCAATCTCTACACCCAATGTGGGGTTCTAACTCACGACCCTGAGATCAAGAGTTGCATGATCTACCATCTAAGCCAGCCAGGTACCACTCTAAGTATTATCTTTTTTTTTTTAAATTTTTTTTTTCAACGTTTATTTATTTTTGGGACAGAGAGAGACAGAGCATGAACGGGGGAGGGACAGAGAGAGAGGGAGACACAGAATCGGAAACAGGCTCCAGGCTCTGAGCCATCAGCCCAGAGCCTGACGCGGGGCTCGAACTCCCGGACCGCGAGATCGTGACCTGGCTGAAGTCGGACGCTTAACCGACTACGCCACCCAGGCGCCCCTCTAAGTATTATCTTTAAGTCAGCTCTGTGACTTGCATTTCTCTCTGGCCAACTGCGTCCCTGTTAGACTCAGCCAAGAAAGGGACTGGTGTTTTCATTTTTTTTTTTTCTGTTTTCTTACCAAGGTTACCAAGGTTACTCCAACAGTACTTGTTCACATCAACAACAGCATTCTGGGTTTTTGTTGGTGGTGGTGTTTGTTTGTTTGGGAGAGGGAGGTTAATCATAAGGTAAAACACCTTATTTATTTGATTGATTGATTAATTGATTGCTTTATATGTAGACTTTCTAGTTTCATAGTATGTGGTCAGAAAAGATGCATGGTATGACTTTGATTTTTTTGAATTTGTTGAGACTTGTTTTGTGGCCTAATATGTTATTTATTCTGGAGAATTCTCCTTGTACTCTTGAAAAGAGTACATATTCTGTTTTTTTTTAATGATGGAATGTTCTGATTATGTCTGTTAATTCCTTCTGCTCCAGTGTTTCATTCAAAACCACTATTCTCTTGTTCATTTTCTGTTTGCATAATCTGTCCATCAATATAAGTGGATTGGTAAAGTCCCCTCCTATTACTGTCTTAGTATTGATAATTTCTTTAGTATTTGTTAATAATTGATTTATGTATTTGGGTGCTTTCATGTTAGGTGCATAAATATTTGCATTTGTTCTATCTTCTTGTTGTATTGTCCCCTTCATTGTTATGTAGCGTCTTTTTTGTCTCTTGTTATAGTGTTTTTTTTTAATGTTTGTTTATTTTTGATAGAGAGAGAGAGAGAGAGAGAGAGAGAGAGAGAGAGACAGAGAGAGAGAGTGGGGGAGGAGCATATATGGATGGAAACAGAGGATCCAAAGCAGGCTCTATGCTGTTGTCACAGAGGCCAATTCAGAGCTTAAACTCACAAACCTGAGCCAAAGTCGAATGCTTTACTGACTGAGCCACCCAGACACCCCATTATAATCTTTGTTTTAACCTCTGTTTATATATATATATATATATATATATATATATAGTTATATATATATATATATTGTTTTAACCTCTGTGTATATATATATATTGTTTTAACCTCTGTGTATATATATATATATATATATATATATATATATATATATATATATTGCTACCTGGGTTTCTTTTGACATATATTTGCATGGTAAATATTTTTCCATCCCCTCACTTTCAATCTGCAGGTGTCTTTTGGTCTGAAGTGAGTCTCTTGTAGGCAGCATATAGATGGGTCTTGTTTTTTTTTCACTGTTTTATTTATTTATTTCTCTATCTGTTTATTTTTTATCCACTTTTACGCGGTGTCTTTTATTGGAGCATTTAGTCCATTTACATTCAGAATAATTATTGATAGCATCTTGTTCTACTAGCAACGCTAGGTTTCAGTTTGTTGTTTTAACAGCAACTTCAAAATCAGCATTATATTGTCCTCTAAGAGATATCAGTACCTCCTGTATGGAGTACACTTTCTATATTCCTGGATTTCAGCTTCACAGAGTTTATCCTCCCGAGTTCTTAATGATCAGTTTTAGCTAAGTACTGTCCGTCCTCAAAGATCTTCATATAAATTCCATGTGTCTCTTACTGTAAGATACTAAGTTTTAATGTTGCCAACCTTGACTCTTTGTTCCCACACCCTCTGATTGGCGACTTCTCTCTGCAGTAATTACCTGCAAGATACTTTATTGTTTATTTCCTTTCCTCATTCCCTAGTTAACAATTCTGTTTATTTTATTTTATTATTATAGCAATGGTATATGACAAAATTTACCATTTTAATAATTTTACAGTGTACAGTTCAAGTGGCATTAAGTACATTTATATGAGTTTAATGCTTTTCTGCAACAATTACTACTCTCCATCTCTAGAATTTTTCATCACACACTGAAACGCTGTACCCATATAGCAATAACTCCCTTTACTCCTCTCACTCTAGTGCCTATAGACCACTATTCAATTCTCTGTCCCTATGAATTGAACTGTTCTGCATACTTTTTGTAAGTGGAATCATCCAATATTTGTCCTTTTGTGCTTGGCTTATTTCACATAGTATAATGTCTTTAAGGTTCATCTATGTTGTCAGATTTATATTAGTAATGCTTTGTTTTAAATGATCTCTGTTAAAGTAACTAGTATGGTTTGTGTTCCCTGACTTGACCCTGATCAATACAGTGACTCAATGTGATATATAGTTTACCAGCTGAGATGCAATTCTGGATTAAAATTCTGGATATCAATTCCAGGTAAAGCGCTAAGAGAAAAGGGGTGTCTGGGTGGCTCAGTTGGTTGAGCGGCCGACTTCGGCTCAGGTCATGATTTCACAGTTTGTGAGTTTGAGCCCCACGTCAGGCTCTGCTGCTTCAGATTCTGTGTCTCCCTCTCTCTCTCTCTAACCCTCCCCCACTCACGCTGTCTCTCTCTCTCTCTGAAAAATAAACATTAACATTTTTTTCTCAAGTTAAGAGAATTATTTTCAACCAACAAATTTATCCATGAAGCTCATTATGTAAAGTATCAGTCACACATTACTTCTGGAGGAATTCCGCTTTATCTGACCCACAACATTTTGAAGGCAGCTTTCATTCTCACAGGGAAGGGAATGGGTCTTAACATTTATCATGACATTGAACTCACTGTTTATTTATTTAACTTAAATAAGTTAAAGTTAAACATTAACTTTGTTAATAAGTTAATAAGTTAAAGGTAAACATTAACTGTTGGCCTCAAAGGGCCATGGACCTGGAGCGGCGAAGGAACTGAGAAAAAGAGAGGACAGTACAGTGAGGCGCAGGGGACACTGAGCCAACAGCCCGAGGCCTGAGGTTTATTGTACATCTTCTCATATACATTTTCAGGAAAAACAGATCAGCAATGATTAAAAACAGAAGCTTAGCAAAGCATGTCAACAATGTACATCCAATTCAGCTATCCTATGTATCTTGCGTACGAGAGCAATCTTGCAGATACATACGTTCCGATAATCTTTACAATAGAAGCAAAGAAAAAGAAGGGGGTGAATGCACTGTGCTATACACAGCTGGCTTCCTTTAAGCAAAACATCCCTCTCTGCTTACCAAAGAGCAGACCACATTTCCCAAGGGCAATTCACTCAAGTCCTTTCAGGTTATTGTTAACCTTAAAATCTTGAGTTTTCTCAGAGATCTCGGAACCTGAATGAATATGCACCTGTGGTCATTTCGGTGTTCTGTTTCCCACAGTCAACTAATTCTCATATTTTAATATCAGATTAAGATACTCCTATTTTACTAGGTAAATGGACAAGAGATAAATGGAGTGAGAAATGTGACGTGGATGGGCTGGCAAGGAAGTTTCTATTATTTTAGCTTTGATTCATCTTGTGAGTAGGTAACTGATAGCCAACCTCTCTGTAAAACTTTCACATCATCAGATGCTTTTTATTTTATTTTATTTTACTTATTTTTTAGTGTTTATTTATTTATTTTGAGAGAAAGAAAAGGGGGGAGAGACAGAGAGAGAGCGAGAAAGAGAATCCCAGGCAAGCTCCATGCTCAGCATCGAGCCCAACACGGGCTCTAGAACATGTGATTATGACCTGCAAAATAAAACATTTCCATTAAGTCTCATTACTTGGTCTGGGTAGATGCTGCAGGGCCCACAAGTAAAGAAAACCTATGAGTACCTCTACCCTATTGGGGCCACTTAGCCATATTCTACTATAAAGTTATAAGTCATGCCTCTGAGACTTATCTATATGTTTTTGGTCCAAAGGGGGACTGTAGATTATTAGAAATAAATTAAACGAAATAGAAAATAAGGCCTGTAATAATAACTTGAATTGTCCCCTATTGCCCTGAATAAAGATCCTCACCATCCCGAGAGTTCATTATTCACCAGAGAGAGGCATTTCTGTGATCGTCAAGGAGACCCTAGGTGGAGAACTCACTTAAGATTTGGCTATTTTCTTTCCTACTTCATCTCAGCTGACTTTAAACCATTTTCCCTTAGAAATTATATGTTGTTATTGTTTTATAAACAGTTGTAATTAAATAATTTGTGATTACTCCCTTACCTCCATCCTTCTTCACAATTTTATATTGATTATAGTGGTTAGAATGTTAAGAAACATCTAGGCTTTAATCCAAAACTGGTGCTATTTGAAAGCTGGTGAAAATTTCAACATTATATTTATATGAAATATTCATTGTTTTATCTACTAGTACAGAGAGTATTGCTGACTAAACTTATTTAGCAACAGAAAAAATGGTCTTAAAAAAGAAAGGACTTACCCTTTCACCTGATTTAAAATTTGTATTTATTATAGAAATATATAGTTAAGATTTAAGTAAAGTTTCAATAGAAATGCAGTCAGCATTTTTTCAGTTAAAGTCATTTGAAAAAGTATTAGTTTAAGAACATATTTGCTTTTTAAAGTCAGAACTGAGGAATCATGTGTATTCTATGTATATTATAATCCATTAAGGAACTAAGTGGAATTGTCTAGGATACTTTATTTATTTATTTATTTATTTATAATGTTTATTTTTTGAGATAGAGAGAGAGAAAGACAGAGCATGAGCATGGGAGGGGCAGAGAGAGAAGGAGGCACAGAATCCAAAGCAGGCTCCAGGCCCTGAGCTGCTAGCTCAGGGACTGACCTGGAGCTTGAACCCACAAACTGTGAGATCATGACCTGAGCTGAAGTCAGATGCTTAACCTACTGAGCCACCCAGGCGCCCCAGTCTAGGATACTTTAAAATCTACTGTCTGAGAATGCTTAATTACTGAAAGTAACCTCAGCTTTTAATCTTAGATTTCATTAAAGATTATAATATTTCATAATTAAGCTTCAAAACAAGTAAACATTATATATTTCCTATTTTGTACTTCTGATGTAGATACAGTATGTTGACTAACCTGTAGCTATCCTTGCCTCACCCCCAACCATGCCCAGACCCCTTCTGTCTTACAAATAGAACTCAATTATGGGTAGGTAAACAATGTGACCAAATTTCCAAGGTAACCATTATCAATTAATCCAGTCAAATTAATTGCATTACCTTTCTCAAACATGTCTTTGCCCAGCTTCTTACAACTAGGGGCTACTACATGATTCAGATCTAGCCAAAGAAAGGGCAAGAATGTCTAAAGGCTCCTGAGAAAGTCTCACTGACAAACAGGGAAAAGAGGACAAAAAACTTGGAACTTTCCCTCTTCATACTTGGGTGCTAGTAATAATAGATTACATCTACAGATGTGATAACAATCTTGAAACGGATATGAAGACTAAAGTTAAGACACTGACATGGGAAAAGCAGAAAGCTAGTTTCCTGCTGTGTTTGAGCTGCTACTGTATAGCCCGGATTGCCTGTCTCTCTACCTCTTGAGTAAATTATAAGTGCTCTCCTATTTTATACTTTAATTTGCAAGATATTCTGTTGCAGCTAAAACATTTCTAACATTAAGTTAATTTCTGGTTAACTAATACTGAGAAAAAACCTCAGATTTTTATAAATATTCAATAAAAATCTGCATCTTACTTTTTACCCCACAATTCATATACACCTATGTCTTTTTCTTTTTTTTTTTAAGCTTACTCATTTATTATTTCTGAGAGAGAGGGAGAGCACAAGCAGAGAGGGGGCAAAGAGAGAGGGAATCACAGAATTCGAAGAGGCTCCAGGCTCTGAGCCGTCAGCACAGAACCTGACACGGGGCTTGAACTCACAAACCTAAGAGATCATGACCTAAGCTGAAGTTGGGCACCCAACCAACTGAGCCACCCAGGCACCCCTGTATGCCTATAATGTCTCTTGAGAGAATACATGCAGCATATATATTACAAGAGTATTTTATGCTAGTAATTTACACACTTATTGCTAATATTATTAATTTTGAAAAATTTGTGTAGACTTTATACATTTGAGAGTATATTAGACCAATGATATGGGTGTATATTAATTAATACAATAATCAAAGAATAAATAAAAGTAACTTGAAATAATTATAATTGGCCTATACTTTAGAAGTAAAATGGAATGAAATACTGAAAATATTTGTCAGACATATATTTATGTAGTGTATTTCAAGTATGAGTTTTATATATTTATAATCATTTAAGCATGCAGTATGCTTACCCCATAATAATACCCAAGTTCATAAAACCTGTAAATCTTATTATCCAGGAAATAAATGAATTTTAGATCTTATAGAATAAATACACACATGCGAGTTTTGTGTCATAAAGATGATATCTGTATGGTTCAAAACCTAACATTTTGCTAAAGAATTTGTTTATCCATTACTCATGATACACATCAAACAAATGAACAGATTTTATCTAGTTACCCATGAAGGACAATATTAAAATGTTTGGAAGAATGACTCTTCGGAAAGAAAATAACTATTTAAATAATGTCTTTGGGGACATTTCAGTGATATAAAAAATTTAATTATAACTTGTGTCTTCACGTATTCCAAAATGAACCCAAATAAAAACAAGAATAAGAACAAAATTTTACCCCAGGTAAAGTAATAGTTTAGGGGTGCCTGGGTGGCTCAGTCAGTTAAGCATCTGACTCTTGGTTTCAGCTCAGGTCATAATCTCACAGTTTTGTGGGTTTGAGCCCCGTATCGGGCTCTGCGCTTGCAGTGTGGACTCTGCTTGGGATTCTCTCTCTCCCTCTCTCTATGTCCCTCCGCCACTTGCACTGTCTCTGTCTCTCTCAAAATAAATATATAAACCTAAAAAAAAGTAGTAGTTTGAAATCCTTAGAGTTACAGATAATTTTTATTACTCTATTAAAGTATTAGTAATTAGCTTTAGATGGGAGGAATGAAAGAACATACCACAAATGTTAATGTTATTGAAATGGGTTTCCATAGAATGTCTCCTACATTATTTTCATATAATTTCAACATGGACAAATTAAAGTCACTACACATTTATTTGACTTGGCTTAGACCTAGAATCTATAAACTGTGTTTCTGAAAAGGCCAAATAAGGTCATGGGTTCTCAATTACTTATTGCCTTTGTTTTACAGTAAAAGCAGCCATAAATGTAACTGAATGAATGTATATAGTTGTTTTCTAATGAAACTTTATTTACGAAAAGAGGCACCAAACTGGATTTGCACTGTAGCCTCTAGCTGCGACCTCTCCTCAGACAGCAATTCCTTGACAATTAACAAAATTAGACTGACAAGCTTGTTTTTGTAAATATCCCAGAAACTTGGGAAGAGGTGCAGAAGTAAAATGATAATGAATAACATGCCTTGAAAAATCCCCACTTGGGGCATGTACGTGGCTCAGTCGGTTAAGCGACCGGCTATTGGTTTCGGCTCAGGTTGTGATTTCATGGATTCTCTCTCCCTCCCTCTCTGCCCCTCCCCCGCTGGTGCTCTCTCCTCTCTCAAAATAAATAAACTCAAAAAAAAAAAAAAAAAAAAGAAAGAAAGAAAACAAACAAAGTCCCCAGCTAAGGTTTATGGAGTTTACAAAGTAACGTTTTCAGCAATGTTTCTATAGAAGAAGAAAATAGTCCTAAAATACATAGGAAATGACAAAGTTATAATAAATCCTGGTTGTTATTTTTCAGTCTGTTTCTTCTTATTTTATAACTGAATCAGAAAACTGATTCATTTATTCTTGAATATAGAATGGAAAAAAATTACCCAAGTGTACTAGTATCTGTATAACAAAATACTTGAATGAAACCACAGTCTTTTATTTTCTCATTCAGTTTCTGAGAATATGGGATTCAGGAGTAGCTTGGCTCCTCTAAAACATTAACTTCATTAACATACAGTTGTCCTAGGGTCATAATATTTTTACTTTTAAGGCACATGAAATATTTTAATTTATTTTAAATCAGAAGAAAACAAAACTTTAGGCCAGAGAGAAATTTTAACATATATATATATTTTATAACAATGTAGTCACTATATATAGCTAAAACATAGTTTTGCACAATTATGTATGTGGCTAAGACAAATGTAATACATGCTTTTGTGCAAGGATCTCTTACTCTTCTCTCTTCTGTCCCATGCAGATGTGAGGTATAAATATAGGTATAGGAATAGAGATATAGAGATAAAGATTGATGATACAGATATAGATGATGTAGAGATACAGGTACCATAATACTATATGAGACAGAGATACAGGGATATATTTATATTTAGATAAAGATGTATTTTGATGGAGAAAGGAGCCAACAAAAGCAAACTTAAAAATAAGTTAAAAGTGCCTAGGGCGCAGGAAAGTCATAATGCTACAGTGTAGCTCTGAATTCAGCCTGTCATGAGATTCTACAAGCTATAGGCAGGAGCTGTAGTTTTTGAAGCTTTGAAGGAAGCTGGAGGGTCCATTCTCACCCAAACTCTTCACCAGCTGTTGACTAGAGGCTTTGTTCCTCTCCACATGGGCTTCTGCTCAAGATAGTTTTTCCCCAAAATAAATGATCTCAAAGAAAAAGTATGTGAGAAAGCAGTCAAAACAGAAGTCACCCTGTCTTTTATAACCTAATCTTCAAAATGGCATATCATCATTTCTGACATATTCTATTGTTCACAGAATCTAGCCCTACCAAGGTTGCAGGGACTGTAAAAGGGTGTGAATACCAAGAGGCAGAAATTACCAGGGGCCATCTTGGAGGCTAACTACCACACCAGGGAAGTCAGGATTGTCCGGGGACACCACTATCTGAGAAACCATGTGGATGAACCTCTCGCCAAAATTTTATTATGAATATTACTTGCAAATAATCATCTAATAAATTAGAGCTTTGTACATCTTATACACCTAAGTTTAAGTAAAATATTAGATAGTGATTCAAAGCTATCTCTGCTTACTATACATAAAACTTATAAAGTTATGTTAAAATCCAGTCTATTGGGAATAGCCATGCCACATTATTTTGGAAGTTAAGCATTTTAAATAGCAGAAAAATACATATATTCATGTTTATATCTTTTTTGAAAATATCTATTTTTGAGAGAGAAAGAGACCGAGCGAGCACTAGCAGGGAGGGGCAGAGAGAGAAGAGAACAGAGGATTGGAAGCAGGCTCTGTGCTGACAGTAGAGAGCCTGACATGGGGCTTGAACCCACAAACTGTGAGATCATGACCTGAGCTGAAGTTGGATGCTTAACGACTGAGCCACCCAGGCACCCCTCAGCATTTATATTTTTTATGTGTTTTGTGTATCACTAACTCAAATGTTTTGTAGAACAAAAAAAATCATAAATAAGAATAAAAATTAAGGTGGATGATCTATTTTTCTGTGATACCTTCCCTTTTTTTTAAAGAGGTTCTTTGAAATTAAAACTTGATCTAACGTCAACAATTGAGTCTTCATCTCAATTTCCATAATTTCTAGTCTCTAACTCTGATTTTCCTACTAGTCTGTCTTATCTGTCAGATTTATCATTCTCTCTCAAAAGACTGCATATAGAGGATGCACTTCACCTGTATCTCTTCAGGAAAAACTGAACACAAGTCGTGTGCTTCTAAATGAAACTGGGGCAAGCTTTCTTTTTTTTTTTCTTTTCTTCTTCTTCTTCTTCTTCTCCTCCTCCTCCTCCTCCTCCTCCTCCTCCTCCTCCTCCTTTTCCTTCTTCTTCTTCTTCTTCTTCTTCTTCTTCTTCTTCTTCTTCTTCTTCCTGCTGTAATTGCAGAATTCTTTGCTGCGGAGCTCAGATACTAAGAAAGCATTACTCCTTTTCTACCTAATAGAAAGTGTATGTATCCCTTGGCTGCTCCAAGGGGAAAAGATAAACATAGACAGGATAAAAAAATTACCAGTCAGAACTGGAAGATGCTGATTCAGGTTTATACCTACAGTACAATAGCCACTGTTTCTTGAAATGCAGTTATATATAGAAACCATAATTAATTCTTTGCAACATGAACATTCAGGAATAAGAGTTGTAAACAGTTAATTATGAATATTGTCCAGGAATTTTTTCCTATCATAAAAGCTTTTATTTAATATAAAATTAATGATACAGGGGGGCCTGGGTGGCTTAATTGATTAAGCATGTGACTCCAACTCAGGTCACAATATTGTGGTTCATGGGTTCAAGCCCCACACTGGGCTTTGTCCTGATGGCTCAGAGCTTGGAGCCGGATTCTGTGTCTCCCTCTCTCTCTGCCCCTCCCCCACTCATGTGCTCACTTGTTCTTTCTCTGTCTCTCTGTCAAAAATAATCATTAAAAAATTAAGATCAATGATATATAAAGCATGATCATTTAAAATGTTAAAGTAATTTATATGGAAAAAAATTAGCTTATGCCACAAGGGTGCATAAAAAATATCTTTGTTACCTGTCCCTGTGGTTTTATTTCCTTCATTATTTCAGTGACCTGTCCAGTGGAATCAAATTCAATGATTTCCTTTCCACAAGACTTTTTCATCCTATTACCATTTTCCCACCCTTCTATACTTTGTAAGTTAATTGATTTACTCATCAATTCATTCAATAATTTAACATTCATTAAATGTCGATAATATGAATGTAAGCTAAAAAAATACAGGTAGAAATAAGTCTTATAATTTCTACTCACACAGTTTCTCAGACTGATGTGCCTCAGCAATATTGATTCCCTTGATGTGGTAGCCAGCCTATTCAAGAGCTGATGTTTATCTAAAGAATGATATACTCTTGATTAAAGTTGATTGTTTTAAGTGGTCAGGGATCACCTGTCTAAAATACTGCTTTAAACAATTTGGTATATTGATAAAAATAAACATAATATGTACTTTTGTGTAGGGATCTGTCATTCGCCCATTTCTTCCTCCAACCACCTGTACACTGAAATTACTGATAAGTAATTATAAATACCCTACATATGTGCAAAAAAAATAAGAGAATAATAACATTGTACAGGTGACAAATTTATGTTTTTGTTGTTGATGGTGATGGTGTTTTTCATAGTCAAATGCAGAAGGGCTAGAGACACAATATATCCAACATACAATTCTGTTTCCTGAGCAAACAACAAGAGGAGACACAAGCGGGAACTTACGCCGCCTAATTGGAGGAACAAGAGTAAGTCACGGCACAGATGGAGATAAACCACTTGGATCAACTTTTAGTCTGCAAATCCACAGCTTTGAGCAGCAGCTGTGCTGGAAGCCTAGGGCATTTTTCAATGCCTAAACCAAGTAGAAAGCTGGTCCTTCTGTGGTTCCTCCCTCCTAAGGTACCAAACAGAGCTAGGAAGACCTGAAGAGCCACACCTTACCAGCATTTTAGAGGAAGGGTGATCAAAAATGGTGAAACTAGAGCCCTGGCAGTGTAGCACTTAAACTACTCAGTAAGCCAGAGAGGAAAGTGCATTTCTACACTGGCAGCTCTGTCTCTCGGCTCCTCGGGGCCGCTGGGTCACTGATCCCAAAATGTCTGAGCTAATCAACCAGCCCTTCAGCATGACATCTATGTTGTGGGATATATTTCAAGTTAGTTGGAGCATTTTATACATAACTTATTTTTTTTTCTTATTTTCCAACCTTGATGTTTAATTCAATTGAATCAAGTTTTAAACCAAGCACTTTAAATATAGGCTTTTGATAGATGTTTTGAAAAAGAAGGGGGTAGCATCAAAGAACAAAGTCTATATTATCTCCCGTCTTGGGCCCAGGACAAATCAACATCACAGGCCCAGGTGGCCTTTACTGCAGTGTGGTAGAACATATTGCTCATGTATATTGAGGGATGTTTGTGGAAGCTGGCTGAAGTATGGGGTTTATTATCTTCACTGTCCAGTTAAAACAAGAGAATCAAGATGAAGTCCAATGATTTTTCCAATCAAAATGAATGGAATATCATGAGCAGCAAGAAGTGTTAAATATTGGCAAATTTGGGGCGCCTGGGTGGCGCAGTCAGTTAAGCGTCCGACTTCAGCCAGGTCACGATCTCGCGGTCCGTGAGTTCGAGCCCCGCGTCAGGCTCTGGGCTGATGGCTCAGAGCCTGGAGCCTGTTTCCGATTCTGTGTCTCCCTCTCTCTCTGCCCCTCCCCCGTTCATGCTCTGTCTCTCTCTGTCCCAAAAAATAAAAAAAATAAAAAAAAAAAAAGAATATTGGCAAATTTGTTGGCTGTGTGCAACATTTAAGATTGTTATACTTTGATATCTTTAGGTGATAGATTGTTATATGAAAATATTTAACTCATGTGTATGTGAGCTTTACTACCAAAACTTATCCTGCTGGACATAATAGATCAGAGAAAATCTGTGGTGTTGTTTTGTTATTGTTGTTCATCAAATTGAATATGGCTCACAACGTATGTGTTGACAGCCTGTTAGGACCATCACTGTCAGTCATTAGTGAGGTTCTTTGCACAAGAATAAGGGAGTCTTAAGTAATGCCTAGAAACTTAAGAGGGTGTCTTTATTCTTAGGTCATCATGGTTGTCTGCATTCTAATCTTCCAGATTATGAGGACTCTTGAATTTTTTGGTTCTTTTGCTTATGAGTCAGACATGGGCCTGGAAATCTTTGCAAATAGTGAGAGCCATAGAGTCCAAGCTCTGAATTTCTGTGGTCCTTCTGTACAAGCTCAGAAATTTTCATCCTAGTGTGTCTAAAGGGAGCCAGCCATAGTGTAATTTCCACATTGGCATCTATTTAGAGTTTGGGGGAATCTCCTTTCCCTTCCTCCCCAATTTAAAAACCCCCACCTCTTTCTCTTCTATGTTAACAAGGTACCCTCAGGAAGATCAGGCACCTGGAAATAAAAATACATACATATGTACATACATACAGTATGTCTTCATGCTATTCTTAGATGGCCTAGCCATCTAAGGAACACAGTTGTATTCATGCTATTCTTAGATGGCCTAGCAAAACAAATCTCTCCTAGGGCAAGGAAACCCACATTCTCACTACCTGTCTGAAAGGGGAAAGATGAGTGTTGGGATAATAAAACACAAGCTAATATCTCAATAAATTATCCTGCCCCACTTGGATCTTTAAAAAGATCCCAAAGGGGTATATTTAAATTTTAGCTGTATCTTAGACTTGATTTGTTAGTATTTTATTTCCACAATAAAAGATAGCTTAATTGTTTTTGACAGTGATGTATATGTTTCTTGAAAGATTATAACATTAATTAAATGTTAAATGTTGAGTCTGATGCTTTTATTACATGTGATTCATTTGGTGAATTATGATTATAATAATTACAACCTTAATAAGATCTATCATTAAATAAATGCCTGTGTGTGCCAAAATTATATCAGGAGATTTACATATGTTATCTCATTAACTCTCAACAATGCTGAAGCAGGTATTATTATTCCAATATTTCATATTAGGCTCAATTATTTTAAATTCACATAGATAATAAGTAGAGGGATCTTGAGTCTTGGGTAGCTTCTCAATGGCATCAGTTTTGCTGGTGATCTAAATGGGACTGGTTTTCTTTACACTGAAATGAAAACAATGTAAATCAAATGGCACTCAGTTCTCTCCTTCCTTGTTTACATTCATCAGATTAATGACTTGTTCATTTGCCTTTTTCCAAGTAACTAGTAAAACACCTTTTCCTCCTGTGGCCTTTATGGAGGCACTTTTATCTAAGCTCTCCATTAGTCCCTGATCAGGTTTCTTTATCATATCTGCTTTTCTAGCTACATGGTGTGTGGGTAAGAAGGGACCCATGGAGGTGGAATCTGGGCTAAGACATGATATAGTGGATTCAGGGCTAAGTCACCAGGCACGTGAACCTGTGTTTTCAAACAGAGCAATTAATTCACTACCAGGTAAAGAAGTTGTGCCCTTACCCCTTTTTCACAGGGAAATGTGCGAATGAAGGGTATCACTACCTGAAAGATCATCATCTCCTCCTTCCCTAGAGTCAGACTGAAGCCCAGAGAGATAAGGAAATACAGGAGAAACAGGGGGAGCAGGGACAGCAGAGAAAGGAAAAGGTAGGTTCTGAGAAAGGGACACCATCTTTCATTCTTGCATTTCCTCTTCTATTTTCTTCATCTTTTTTTCTGACTAAGCCAAGTCACCTTTTCTCAAGAATGATACTCATTACACAAATACCAGTAATTTATTTGTTTGGAAGAGGTCTGTAGTAAAAGAATCCCAGTGAAAAAAATTCATTCAAACAATAAAAGCCAAAAAAGGCCTTTGGCCACTGCAAGACTGAATTTTCATATACTCATTTCAAATATGACAGACAATAGCTTTTTAAGAGAGAAGCCTGCAGACGATGTTCCTGGCTTCTATTTTCCAATTGTAAGGTGATCCTGGTGGGATTTTACATCCTTTGTGACTCATGCTTATTCAACAGTAAAATCTCACATTTGGAAAGAGTGGTTTCTCCAGCTAGTATTGCAAAACAGTGGAGAGCTGGAAGGGAGACTTGTTATAATTCAGGGTCTCTTATCTGACCGTGGTATGGCCACAGACTTTCATCTGTCCTTACTTAATTCAGGAACTGCCAGATTCAGTCTTCATCACCAGAGTTGTTGGGAAAATATAATTCTAAATAGTCTCCTTTCAACTCCAAAAACACACCACCAAGGTAGAAGAGAAAGAAAACAATTTTATTAACGAATAAGCGCTAAGCCAGAATGTGAAGGGCATGACAGACAATCTACCAAAGAAATTGCAAAGACAGAAAGAAACCTCACCTTTTTATGAAACCAAGCAAATACAATCTCATGTTCTCAAGATAAACAATAACTAGTCCTCAGGTAAGAGGACTTGACATATCATTCATCATAGTTCATCCTAAATTCACTTAGTAGTTGGGTGGCTATTTGTATTAGCCATTTGGCTTGATGCCAGAAGAAATAAACCTCTCATATCCTTATGACAGGAGGTAGTTTTGCCCCTGGGAGCTAAATGCCCACAGAAGTTAGGCTCCTACCTCCCA
The DNA here is from genome assembly GCF_022079265.1 of Lynx rufus. NCBI lineage: Eukaryota > Metazoa > Chordata > Mammalia > Carnivora > Felidae > Lynx > Lynx rufus. The sequence goes on from NW_025814827.1 coordinate 62,950,994, forward strand.
CAGAAGCAGGGAGGTGATGGTTTTATCTTCTTTGATGATTAGATTTCAACGAAATGGCTTACGGATCCTTAAGATTTACATACATGTCAAACAGAAAGAGAAGTTAGAATTACACTTATTTTTTTTTAAACACTTTTAGGAACTGGATGTCTCTCCCCTTGTTTTAAATAGGGGTAATTAATCTTATTTTTATTTATTATAAAAAATTGAGACATAATTGACATACAACATTGTATTAGTTTTAGGTGTACAACATAATTAATTGATATATGTATATATTGTGAAATAATTGTGCATCAAGTTCAGTTAACATCCATTAACACATAGTTAAAATGTTTTCTTTTAATGAGAACTTTTAAGATCTAACTTCTTAATTTGCATTTGCCCTTACACTTTCAGTTGTTGATTTAAAAAATTCTTCATGTTGTATGAAATTATTGCTATAGGGTGGTCTTACATTTGTTTTAAATACCTTCTATCCTGGGGCACTGGGTGGCTCAGTTGGTTAAGCATCTGACTCTTGATTTCGCCGCAGGTCATGGTCTCACTGTTCTTGGGCTCCAGTCCTGCATCTGGCTCTGTGCTGACAGTGTGGAGCCTGCTTGAGATTCTCTCTCTCTTCCTCTCTCTGCCCTTCCCCAGCTTATACTCTCTCTCTCTCTCTCTCTCTCTCTCTCTCAAAGTAAATAAAAAAACTTGAAAAATAAATGTCTTCTATCTTTTTGTAGGTCATTGTACTTTCTTTAATGTCTTTTGATTAAATTTTGTTCTTAAACTTAATGCTGTTGATACTTCAATGTTTTATGCATACTGTTTAACAAACCCTTACTTATTATAAAATCAGAAAAAAAATCTCATTATACTTTCATTAAAATTTTTTTAATGTTAATTTTGAGAGAAAGAAAGACATGCACAAGCAGGGGAGGGGCAGAGAGAGAGGGAGACCCAGAATCTGAAGCAGGCTCCAAGGCTCTGAGCCATCAGCACAGAGCCCGATGTGAGGCTCTAAGCCACAAACCGCAAGATCATGACATGAACTGAAGTCAGACGCTCAACCAACTGACCCAGACAGGTGCCCCACTCCGTATATTTTCTTTAAAAAAGTCAAACATTCTGATGTTGTAAGAGCTTTTATGTAAACTCTTAATGTATTTATTTTTTAAAAAAATTTTTTAACGCTTATTTATTATTGAGAGGCAGAGAGAGAGAGACAGAGCATGAGCATGGGAGGGGCAGAGAGAGGGAGAGACAAAGAATCTGAAGCAGGCTCCAGGCTCTGAGCTGTCAGCACAGAGGCCGACGTGGAACTGGAACTCACAAATAGTAAGATCATGACCTGAGCTGAAGCTGGATGCTTAACCAACTGAGCCATCCAGGCGCCCCAACTCTTCATGTATTTAGAATTGATTTTAGCATATGTTGAAATCTCTTTTGTTTTGTAATATGACTGAGTAATTTAACTAGCTGAGTTTACCAAAGTGTTTCTCCTTTCCTTTCCAATCTGCCATTCTACCTCAGACTCATATCAAGATTTGATATAACAGTAGATCTGGTTTTGAGGCCTTTATTCCATTTCAAATTGTTTACCACTGTAGGAATAATAAATTATTTGTATTGTTATATCTTTGCATCTGGTACAATATATACTTTTCCTCACAATTACTTTATTACCATGAATATAGCATACTAGTTATTCATAACCCTTTACTCTGTAATACATACTTTAGAATTAACATGTTAAATTGTACGAAAATACAGATGGGATTTAAGTCAAATTTTTAAAATGTATAACAGTTTAAATACATTAAGATTTTTAGATATTATTTTATTTTATTATTTTTTAATCTTTATTTACTTTTGAAAGAGAGAGACAGAGTGCGAGTTGGGGAGGAGCAGAGAGAGAGAGGGAGACACAGAATCCGAAGCAGGCTCCAAGGTCTGAGCTGTCAGCACAGAGCCCGATGCAGGGCTCGAACCCACAAACCATGAGATCATGACCTGAGCTGAAGCTGGACATTTAACTGACTGAGCCACCTAGGCGCCCCAAGATTTTTAGATTTTATATTCTTAATAAACACAGGATATCTCCATTTGTGTAAAACTTTTTAAAAAGTTTTTTTTTAATGTTTATTCATTTTTGAAAGACAGAGAGGGACAGAGCACAAGCAGGGGTGAGGCGGAGAGAGAGGGGGGGAACACAGAATCTGAAGCAGGCTCCAAGCTCTGAGCTGTCAGCACATAGCCCAATTGGGGCTTGAACTCATGAACTTCGAGATCATGACCTGAGCTGAAGTTGGATGCTCATCCACCTGAGCCACCCAGGTGCCCCTCCATTTGTGTAAAACTTTTTAATACCTTTCAGTAAAATTGTATAATTTTATATTGAGTTTTTTAATTCTTTTAAATAATTGTATATATTTTTTATAGTTTATTTTTATTTATTTTGAGATAGAGCAAGCAGGGAAGGGGCAGATACAGAGACAGAATACCAAGCAGACTCTGAGCTGCCCGCTCAGAGCCCAGTTTGGGGCTCAAACTTACAAACTGTGCAAACTTACAAACTGTGAGATCATGATCTGCGCTGAAAACAAGAGTCGGATGCTTAACGAGTACAGCCACCTAGGCACCCCATAATTCTATATATTATGCAGATTTTTTGGCATAGTAAAGTGTGACTTTTAAAATTATGTAGTCTGATTTTTTGTTGGCTAACAATTTCATTATGTAGAAATATAACTGACTCCATAAACTGAGATATTTGTTAAGTTCACTGATTAATATTATTTTAACTATAAATATTTTTGGATATGCTTCCTAGGTAGTCATATGATTTGCAAAATAATAACACTTTCATTTCCATCTTTATGATCTTTATACTTTTAATTTTTTTTCCTGTTATATAGACTAGGACCTTCAGTACAATGCTAAATAAATTTAGTGATAAATATCATCTTACTATCTTCCTTACTGTAAATGGAATGCTTTCAAAGTCTCCTAAATTAATGAGATTAAAGGCATAGTTTCTAAGAGTTCCCTTTATTCCTAATTGACCAAACATGTTTTTTTTAAATTTGTAATCATTGTGTGAATTTTTTTAATCATAGATAAAACTATTTTTGATACGTTTCAGAGAACAAACTTTTAGCTTCATTGGTTTTCTTGTCTGTTTTATTTTTCATTTATTCCTGCTTTATACTTACGAAAGGCTTCCTTCAATCTACTTCTGGTTTAATCTTCAGTTACTTACATCACTTTTTTTTTTTGCATTAAAAACTCTGCCTGACAGATCAAGAATATTTATATTTTCCTCCTTCTAAATAGCAGTTGTTGCTGTGAATGTCCTGTGAAACCTCACCTCCATAATAGAGGATAATTTTGTCAAATAGTATTTTAGATATATTTGACTTTAAATATTTTAAAATGCAGATTATAATTCATATTTAATATAGGATTTATTTAATGGCTCATTATAAGATTCCATAAAGTATTTTTGTTTACAAACATTTTGAGGATCAGATGTATCATTTTGAAATTAATTTCCAATTAAATTGCCTTGTAGTGGGGCGCCTGGGTGGCTCAGTGGGTTAAGCGTCCGACTTCAGCTCAGGTCACGATCTCGCGGTCCGTGAGTTTGAGCCACGCGTGGGGCTCTAGGCTGATGGCTCAGAGCCTGGAGCCTGCTTCCGATTCTCTCCCTCTATCTCTGCCCCTCCCCCGTTCATGCTCTGTCTCTCTCTGTCTCAAAAATAAATAAAACTTTAAAAAAAATTAAAAAAAAATTGCCTTGTAGTTAGAGAATAGAGTATATATAAAAAGTTGTCAATGAAATTTGCTGAGACTTGCATTATAACATATGCATGTATGTGTTCTATATGTGCTTGCAAATAAGGAGCGTGTATAATTGCTGAAAGCAGAATTCTACACGTTGGCAATATCAAACTTGTTTAATTATGTTGTTCGATACTGTTTTGCTAATTTTGCTTCATCTGTCAATTTATGGAAAGTATATTTAAATCTCCCACTGCAAGGAAGTATTTATCCCAATTATCTGTGTACTTCTACTTATGTTTACTTTTTACACATTCAGGCTATGTTTTGAGTACAGCATATTTAAAATGTATTTATCATTTTATAGTAAACTTTTTTTATCTGTAAAAATGTTTTAATCTAAAATTTTTAACTGAAGGGCGCCTGGGTGGCTCAGTTGGTTAAGCATCTGACCCTTGATTTTGGCTCAGATTGTGATATCACGATCTTGAAAAGGAGCCTGGGTGGGGCTCTATTCTGACAGTGCAGAGCCTGCTTGTGATTCTCTCTCCCTCTCTTCTGTCTCTCTCCTGCTCATTCCCTCTCTCTCAAAAGTAAATAAAGTTTAAAATTACTTACCGCTATTAATATGGATATATTAAAAGTTTTGCTTTAAAGTATACCTTGTTTGTTTTAGCAAGTGTGGGCAGGAGAGGGGGGGACACCATGCTGCAAACCTCTCTGACAAGATGGACAAGAGATGCCCTTGAGAAAGTGTTACAGAGTGGCTCATTATGCCTCCAGCCAAAACCTTCTAGAAATTTACAAGTGCTCTTGATCTACAATTTGAAACAAAATCTCTTATGAATAGATGCCCATGTTTTTCTTGGTCTGTTTTTGCTTAAAGAGTTTTGTTGAGATTGCATCAATACAGTCTTTTACTTACCTCTTTTAAAATGAAACATTTCCTAACAAGACTTTGTTCTTGGCCTGGGTAACTAGCTTCACTGTAGTCCATTACTGTCATGCTTAGGATACATTTCTTGAATTTGTGGAAAATACGTATTATTTTTTGTTAAAAATCTGGTGCTGTTATAAGTTCTCTCTACTTCTATGGGGAGGGTATTATTTACATCAATTCATGGAATAGGGCAATGAGAGGGTTAACACCTTGCCAAGTCTTTTTATATATTTTTTAAGGTTAAGAAAGAGTTTTTATTTACTTTTTTGGAAATTTCCTTTAATTAGCCACAATATGTTTCCCTATACAGGCATTTTAAATTCACATAACATTTTGGGAAACAATTTTTCTGTGTGGCTTTAAAAATAAATCATACATATGAGTATTGATTCCTGAGTCTAGAGTTTTATGGACCAACGATTTTTAAAGTTTTAATTAAACGAGGCTACTTCTCAGTATTCAAAAGACTGGTTTATGCTCTGTGCCATGTAATTTATTAGGGGCTTCTATAATTGCCTTTCAAATATTTGTTTAAGGCACAACAGTCATTCATTTGTTGTCAGTAAAATATGGTAGTTTTAGAGTATAATAATATCAACTTTTTTTTCCTATTTGAGCAATACTAATAAATATTTAAATTTCATTTAAAATATAACTCTAGGGTATATAAATGCTATATGATATTTTCATTTACACAATAGAACAAAATATAACATTTTCTTGTAAAATATCTCTTTAATTTCAATACCAAAAGATGTTCATAGTATATATGAAATTGTCGATATCTTCAGAGATAAACTGTGTGAAGTTTTCATGTTGTTTGACTAAAAAGTAATACAAGATACTTTCATGGAAGTGTCCTGTGGTTGTGTTTGCTATTTATAACATGAAGAAGAGATTGAAGACATCGAGGAGTAGGAACTGATATATGATCCTGTGCATTCTTGACAGAGAGGCTTAGGAGGAGATTGGTTATTTTGGTCAGTTATTCCTATCTCCTTTTTTGCCAAGGGAGATAGGTATGCAAATACTGGACTTGGATCATCACCTGAAAGAATCTTAAAAACTATAGTTGCAAAGTATTGGTTATGTTGAGTTAATTGCACAAGTGAAAAACACAGGTAGATTTTTCTTTTTTTTTAATGTTTTTATTTATTTTTGAGACAGAGAGAGACAGAGCACAAGTGGGAGAGGGGCAGAGAGAGAGGGATTCACAGAATAGGAAGCAGGCTCCAGGCTCTGAGCTGTCAGCCCAGAGCCTGATGTGGGGCTCAAACCCACGGACTGTGAGTTCATGACCTGGTAGATTTTTCAATACTGTCTGTCTTGGTTGTTGTTCCAAGAAGTACCTATGTTTATGTTGGGATTTTCTATAGTTGAGCACAGTAGGTCTATTTTTAATAACATAAAAGTAATATGCTCTTTATAGCTAAACTTTCTTTAATCTTGATGTTTAGAAATGTATTTTGGCTCCTGTTTTACAGTTTCTGAAAATAACTTCCCTTTTTGCTTATATATATAGATAGATATAAAATAATAGCACAAAATGATACCTTATTTGTGGGTCTTCGAAATAATTTTCACGGCTACTCATTGTTCAGTGGATACATGTGCATAAAGCTAAAAGTATATGGTTTTATGGTTTGAAAATGGAAATTTTTCCATTTCTAATCTTGAAATTGATTTATCAAAAGCTCAGCAAGATCACTTCAGGTAAAATCTCTGCTTTGCAACAACCATAGTTCTTGTTAGTGCTTCTATTACAAATGTCTATTTTAGAGGATATCACCTCTGACAATGTAAGTGACATCAGGTCAAGCACTACAATTACAATTGTCACTCCTCATGTAAAATGTTTCCAGAGATTGTGGAGAGAATACTCTTAACACAAGGGATAATCAAATTGGAAGTTTGTTATTAATGCTCTCACCATGGTTCTTTTTCTCTGGCATCAAACAAGAATAAAAAGAATAAATATTGCTTTGTGTTAAAAGAGCAAAATGTTGATAGGCCTTGAAATTTTTTGCAGGAATAATCTACCAATTATATTGCCATCTAAAGATTTATACATTTTCTACACTCAAAATGATTGCTTGATTTAATTTTTTGTTTTCTGAAAATATATTGAGAGAAGATAGATGAAATTGACAAATGAAAAAAAGGGTTAATAATTTCTGTGAGGCAAAGTCACCTATAGGATAACAGAAAATAGTTTTAAGATTTTTTTAAAATTTTTATTTATTTTTGAGACAGAGAGAGACAGAGCATGAATGGGGGAGGGTCATAGAGAGGGAGACACAGAATCTGAAGCAGGCTCCAGGCTCTGAGCTGTCAGCACAGAGCCTGACGCAGAGCTCGAACTCACGGACCGTGAGATCATTACCTGAGCCAAAGCCAGATGCTCAGCTGACTGAGCCACCCAGGTGCCCCCGAAAATAGTGAGTTTTAATATTGCACACATGTAGCTCTCTAAATGGAAAGAATAAAATATTTTGATACTTTTGAGTGACATATTTAGTTAATAATTTTGGTGCTTGGGAAAACCACTGGAGGTTTTTTAAAATTTTAAATGTTTACTTATTTATTTTGGGAGAGAGAGAGCACACATGCACAAGGGGGGCAGAGAGAGAGAGGGAGAGAGAATCCCAAGCAGGCTGTAATCTATCAGTGCAGAGCCTGATTTGGGGATTGATCCTGCATACCTTCAGATCATGACCTGAGCCAAAATCAGAAGTCAGGTCACTCAACTTACTGAGCCACCCAGGCTCTACCAAATGGAAAATATTTCATCCTTTAATTTTTTTTTAATTTTTCTTTTAACGTTTATTTATTTATTTATTTATTTATTTATTTATTTATTTATTTTTTGAGAGAGAGACACAGAAAGAGACAGAGCCCAGAGAGAAACAGAGCATGAGCAGGGGAGAGGCAAAGAGAGGGAGACACAGAATTCCAAGCAGGCTCCAGGTTCCAGGCTGTCAGTACAGAGCCCGATGTGGGGCTCAAACTCACCAACCTTAAGATCATGACCTGAGCTGAAGTCTAACACTCAACTGACTGGCCACCCAGGTGTCCTTATCTCTTAAATTTATTAGGTAAAGGGGCATAGCCTACCAAATATTTGGAATAGTCATTTGACATAAGTCCTTCTATCATTTCTTGTGACACTTTGTTATAATTTCCTGTTTTAATTAACTTTACTAATTGAATATGCTAATTTAGTTATTTTTTACATTAATAGTTTTTTACAACTTAAAATGTTTTATATTATTTTTCAATTATTTATAGAAATACTATGTCAGAGACTAAAGAATGGAATTATCCTTTTAAAGACCATGATGATGTTCCTAAGTCTATTGAAATAATATCATTATAGATGCCTTTAGGAAAATGAAAAAAACATTAAAACATAAGTTACTTTATTGTCACTTACTGATAATTTATATTGCTTTAAATATTAATATATATTCTAAATATATATATCATATATATATCCCATATATATTGGATATATGATATATATATATATATCATATATATATCCCATATATATATACATGTTTAGCTAGGTAGGTAAGTATGATACAATACAGATAAAGATAGAGATACAGATATGGATAGCAAGGTATATACATACTCATCATTGATCTAGGCTATTGCTCTGAATCCTACATCATTTCTTACAACTGAATTTTGATGAAACTACAAAACAAATATATCTTCGCTTATTTCAACTTGATTTACATGTAGGTCTATACTTCCATTGTATCTATGAGAACTATTATATTTTTAAAAGTTAAGAGTAACACTTATTTTTAAAATTAGAATTAAAATAATAATAAATGTCTTGAACTTTAAAACTTCTCCTCTATTGATTAAAAAGAGGAGGAAAGCCAAACTTCCCTACTGGTATTTATCAGATTTATTTTTTAAAAAATGAATAAAACCTTGCTTCTCAGTGAAGTCATTCATTAGCAATAAGTTTTATTCATAATTGCTATTTATCATGTACGGTGATAGGTGATGGGCATCCATTGTGAAAATGAAACTTGTCCAGTTTTCAGCTTTGTGAATCTTTGAGTCTTGTGATCCTGCCTCTGCATGATCTACTCCTGTATTTGGGTGTGAACTAATGTTACACCTGCCCCAACTGGAAACATAATTTCTGTTTCAGCTTTGCAAAGAACTAAAAGCTTAAAATTTTTTTAATTCTTTAATATGCATTTAGTTCTTGTTCATGTTGAGATGATATATACTGTGTATATATTTATAATATGATTAAAGTAGTGAGGCACGATGCTTACATTTAAAAGGCCAAATATTTTCAGAAACAGTTTTTCCTAAATATCAGGTATTATACGTGCCGTTCTCCATGTTGCATTATCTTCCTCACTTTCACAATGGTGGCTTTACAACTCTGCTTTCCAGGGCACCAGATAATTCCAAATCAATTTAACCTTTGACATCAAAATTGAGACCACTAAAAGCCTGCCTGTCTGTTCCAAAGGTGGAAGTGGTTCAAAGGACACACTATACACAAAGTGACAACTTGATTGAGCCATTGCAAACCAGCCTTCAAACAATCATGATTTTCCATCTTTACTGCTTTGGCTGAGTTTTCTCTGATCTCTGCAATAAAAAGCATCTAGTACAGTTACCTGTGCACTGAGCCTAGTGCTTTGTTTTTATGTCTGTTGATAGCTATAAGGTTTTGAGGGGGCCAGATTTTACTCCTTATGACATCAATGACTGGAAATTCTACCAGGAAAGTAAACATTTAAATTCATAGATTACTTACAGTGTACTTGTGTGACACTGCTAAGTTAAATGGGTAGTAAAAAAATAAATGAGAAAAGGGTTAATCATTGCTGTGAGGCAAAGCCAAATAGTTATGGGATAAGAGAAAATAGGATTTTTTAAAATGTTTATTTATTTTGAGAGAGAGAGAGAACAGGAAGGGGCAGAGAGAGGGAGACAAAGAATCCCAAGCAGGCTCCGGCTGTCAGCACAGAGCCAGAAGTGGGGCTTGATCCCAGGAATTGAGATCATGACCTGAGGCAAAATCAAGAGCTGGAGGCTTAACTTACAAAGCCACCTAGGAACCCTGAAGAAATAGTTTATTTTTTTATCTCACTTGTGGCTATCTAAATAGAATAAAACATTTTTCCTATTTACTGACAGTAAAGTCAATAGGATAGAATTTATTAAATAGAAAGATCCATTAAGATATTTAGTAATTATGGCACTTTCTTTTACATGTTTTCTAAAGTATCTATAATTTGGGGTGCCTGGGTGGCTCAGTCGGTGACGTGTCTGATTTCAGCTCAGGTCACGATCTCACAGTTTGTGAGTTCAAGCCCCACTTAAAAAAATTAGCTATCTGAATAACTTATACTCTGAAGTGGTCTTTGGCTTATTTACCAGTTGTTGCATAAAATACCCAAACACTTTCCAGTTTAGAAGAATGATTATTATTATGTGTTAAGATTTTGGGGGGTTGGAATGGGTGCTTGACTAAGCTGAGCCATTCTTCTGGCACATGAACTGAAACTTGAAAAACCAAGATGGGGTCATCCACATGCCTGGCCATTGGCTCTGCCTGGTGTGTGGCTGTTTGCTCTCTTGCCCTTCTGTCATTGCCATGAGAAGGATGTTCACAGACAAACCTGCTGGGTCAAGAGGAGGATGAGAGATAGACATGATTATCTATGTAGAGACATTCAAAGTATCTATAAAAGGAACTTACTAGAGGAAGGAAGAACTTAATTGTTGCAGGATACATTGTTAATACACAAAATTCTCTTATATTTTTAATACAAACAGTGGCCTATATTAAAAATTTGCCTACCACACAACCCAGGCATTCCACTTCTAATTTTTTTCCATAAAGACATGAAAACCTATGTCCATACAAACACTTTTACACAAATGAATAGCTTAAATCTGGGCATTATGAAATGTTCCTTAATGGGAGAAAGAAGAAACCAAGTTTCCTTCCACTTTTGTGAGGTATTTAGAATGATAAAAATGCTCAACTATATATTCTTATGAAGCTGCCATCTTGTGTATTAACTCTTGAACCATTTGCAGCATCCCATTTTCATTTATGCAGCAAAATCAAGTATCTCAATGTTTCCACAGCAAACCGATTACTTTATCAGTTTGCATCATTGTTTTCTCCTTTAAATTGTTGGCCCAACTGACATCAATCTCACTAGATTCAACCTATAGTTATTGTATCCTTAACATTTCAGGCCCTAATTGAATACGCTGAATATTAAAATCTCTACCCGAAATATGTAAGTAGCCTTGACCGTCATCGTGCCTCCATGTCAGTATATGTTATTTTAACTATATCCAAAGTCCTTTAGTAGTCTGTCTCATTTTTTGTCATCAATAAGATACTGATTTTTTCATTATGATAGTGCAGTAAGATTTTCATTTGATCATTGGATAAATTGATTTCTAGCTCTTCTACTTACTTATTGTATCATTTCAATCATGTATCATCTGATGTCAATATATGGACAACACTCATTGTCCTTCCTCCTTGATTCCTAGCTGAGTCATAAAGAACATCCACTCTCCTCCCTTGAAGGGCAATTTCTGTGGAAGGATACTCTGTTTCTCTCTTCTTTCCCCTTAGTTCTCCTTCCTAATGAGATAGCTAATTCAACTGAGGAAACTTAACATTTATTATTCTAAAACAATTCCTTGAAAGGAATTTGTTAAAATGAATTCCTTAAAAACAAATTGCACATTATTCTACATGCTGAAGTAGATAATATCCTTGCCAAGAATAACAACAAGTTCAAGTCAGGTATTTTTCTGGTGATTACTTGATTTCTAGTGTTGGCCTCTTTCTTCCCAAATGTTGCCTTAGACACTTGAGTGCCAACTCGCTAGCTAGTTAAGATTTAAAAAATATGAATAATTCTTGACTATTTCTGTGATAATATTAAAACTTTTGAGAGCTATATGGTCTTTACAGGTGTTGAGACTTTAATTTAGAATTCATAATAATTTGTCTAGTAAGTTCCTATTCTATATAAGATATTCTGCTTGCAATTTTCTCTTTTAGAAGTGCCTGAATTATTAAAAATTAGAATGTGAGGGGCTACTGGCATGTAGTGATCACTAAAGAGCAATGCTTCATCTAAACTGCCCGGGTTGATTATTGTAACAGAATTCCACTGTGCTTTTCATATTTTTCATGAGAAAAATAACAGACTTTTCATAATTCAGATCAGGCACAGGTGTTCATTACCTTTTCTGAGAACACAGTTACAAAGGCACTTATCTCTAATAATGGAAAAATGAAAAGGATTCAAAGAATTACACAGACAGATTGGTTAAAATGTAAGAATATTTTTGTCGCATTCTACAGTGTGCCTGGTTAAATTGTGTCACATAATTCTTCAGGATGAGTATTGTTAAGTGAGAGCAGAAAAAACATACTTTATTCATAGAAGACTCTTAGTCAGAAAACCATTATTTCTATGAAGTACATAATTTTAAGGAGCTTGATTTCGTCTTGTGAATATAAAAATAAGAAGCAAACCATAAAACTGCCTTTACGCCATTAAAAAAAAAAACAAATTTCATTTATGTTCTGAATCTGGAAGTGTCTTCAAGTAATTATCTAGAGATATGTATATTTGAAAAATCCTTAAATAGCAGTTATAATTAGCCTAGCAAAAGGAGATCTCATTCTGTCTGGATTTTGTAAGTTGAGACTGTTCTCTTGTAATTATATAACTAGACACTATAAAATTGTAAGCTAACTTGATGTTTAGAGCTAGAATTCTGGCCTCAAAGCTGAATTTGACAATACTCCCTACCCCTTGCTCTTCCTTTATGGTAGTCTTCAATTTTCTTCCATTGATGAGGTGTGGCAGTAAACATCTTATCAATTGCCTGAAAATGAATTTTGGCTGCTACTTTCTGGGGGGAGGGGGGTGGTGGAAACCAGAAACCGCCACAGCCCCTTGGGTTGTCTTCTTAAGGAATTAATATCGGTTATCAAAAAAAAAATTGGATAGAGTCATTATCTATGTTTTCTTGAAGAAAAGATACTGTCAATTTTTCAAAAACCTTATGATCACTTTAAGAAAAGCAAGAGCTGTGGGTGCAAAACACTGAGTAAGGAAGGTATAGGAACACATTTATAACTGCTTAATATTCAATTTATAGAAAACATTACTTGGGGCATTCCAAACTAGCCAACCTGGACTTGGAAAAGAGCACATTTAAAGAAACTCTAGTCAAGGGGCACCTGGGTGACTCGATTGGTTAAGCCTCCAACCTCAGCTCAGGTCATGATCCCACAGTTCCTGAGTTTGAGCCCCATGTGGGGCTCTGTGCTGACAGCTCAGAGCCTGGATCCTGCTTCAGATTCTGTGCCTCCCTCTTTCTATGCCCCCCCTCCTTCTCTCCCTCTCTCTCTCTCTCTCTCTCTCTCTCTCTCTCTCTCTCAAAAATAAACGTTAAAAAAGTTTAAAGGGATAAAAATAAAATAAAGAAAGAAATTCTAGTCAACATTTATATTGGCAACTTGACCTTGGGGTTGGTCTGAACGATAATCTCCAGGTTTAATCTCTTAATGATTTTTCTCTGCAAAAAGTTAATTACCAATTTAGAAAGAAAAACACCAGGCTTTATATTTTTAAATTTACTACTAAAAGTAACATATATTCTGGAATGTGGTAGGTAATACCTATTTGAGTGAGTGAATGCAAGTTAATTATGACACTGTTTGAAACACTTTATATGAATCCTTTGGCTTTTAGCATAATGGTAAATAGGCTATGAAAGCCAACATATATGGCATGACATAAAGTAAGATGCCTAATTTCTCATTAAATACTAAAATCCTTCGTATGCCTTCTGCATTTCAGGTTGATTGCCCTTTCGCTTACTTTTTTTCAATTATTTAAACATTTGAGGTTCCCTCTTGACTGATATATCCTGTATATAAATTCTATTTACCTACTCCACAAAACTATTTTTCAAAAAGTCTGATACCATTTACCATTTTTATTTCACTATCGCATTACCATTTGCCACAAGAGTATCCATAAAACAGTAGTTACCAAATAAATGTAATTTCAACAAATATGTAGATATAGAGTGGCTATGCCTTTAATTAAAGACTAACCTTTTACTTATTTATTCCATGTGGATAAAAGTGTATTCTCATTTACATAAAAAGAAAGACATAACATTAGTACCGAACTGACTAGTAGTCAAGAACTAAGAACACGAATTAATTGCCTTTCCTCTTCAAGTAAACTTCTAATTTGGTATCCTTCCTCTTCTGTAATAAGTCAAAGAAGTCAGTGCCAAATTTTACAGGGGAAATGATTTATAATACTGCATTTCTTTATTTCCAAAGGAATTTGAAATATTCTGATTAATTGTCTAAGATATGCCTAAGTGTGCACTTTACATTATCACCACATACTCACACAGGATATGGTGTTTATTGAACGCAAGCGTGCATGTGTAATAAACACAGACTATAGACTCAGCTTTACAATTTACTAGTGATGTGGCTCTTGAAGAACTTTTGAAATTTTTGTTTGTATGTTTCTTTCTTTCTCCCCCAAATACGTGGTCCTTTCCAGAGCAAATGATTAAAAGAGGTGTGAAGACTTTAGCCCAGGACCTGACATATAGTATGAATTCAACTTGATAATTAATTATTTTTACTGTGAGGATCAACAGTTTTTCCAATAATAAAAAAAAGTATGTTTTAGCAATAAGAAATTCCTCCCCAAAATATTCCTGAGTTCCTTGAGAGTCTGAAAATATGTTTGCTTAAATTGGATTTATATAAAAATAATCTGGAGCTAAATTTTATTTTAAAATATGCTGACTGAATATTGGCATATCCTGAGGGTTTGTATCAATCCTTGCTATCCACATACTTAATTCTTTGGTACGTTTTAAATTCTAGAGAACAGCGACTTTGTTTTTAGAACCTGCATTGTTTGGCCGCAAAGATTAATGATAATTCTAGTTTAGATACTACATTGTAAAAAGTCCAAAGAACAATGACCTATTTTTCGTCTAAACTGAATTGTAAATATGAGAACTGTAACATTGTTTTGCCATTAATCAGAAGCTATCAGAGAGGAGCTGTAGGCTGCGGGCCCACAAGACTAACCTTAGAATCTATGAGGACTCACAGGACTCAGAAAAGCAGTTATACGCAGTCACAGTTTATTACAGTGAAGGGATACAGATTTAAATCAGCAAAGGGAGAAAGCGTGTTGAGCAACAGGAGAAACCAGGGACAAGCTCCAACTGTCCCAGTGGTAGTGCACGAACACACTTATTCCTTCCGGCAACTGTGTGGGACAGTATATGCAAATTGTTGCCAACCAAGGGAGCTCTCTCAAGTCTTGGAATCCGCAGTTTTATTAGGGTTCATATATGTAAGCATGTAGCACTTTAATGACTGACCTCAGCTACTCAGACTCCAGCCCCTCAGAACAAAAATATTCACCATAAATTAAATTGTTAGTATTAACTATCTGATCAAGCTGATACCACACGGCAGAATGCTTCAGGCATATAAAAACAGAATTCACCCTAAATCATATTCTTAGCATAAACGATTTGAACAAACAGTAGTGCTGCTACTAAGCCTTAGGCACACAAAAGCACTCTTACCAAGTATAATACTGAATGGGCTTACAGCTCTTATCTCAGGAGCCAGGAAAGGGCCCATCCTAAGACAAGTTTGTTTTGGGAATGGGAGGGTTTGAACAAACCATGAGGAATTCATTCTTTCCTGCAGAGTCAACCTCTGGCCTTTGACTAAATTCTATTGTAGCAAAAATTACTATATTTTCTTGGGTTTCTACATTTAGTATAGCATTGATATAATAGATACAACATTAGTAACAGCACGAATGTTCCTATCATTTGACAAGATCAGGCGCGTTCAGGGTGGTATGGCCGTAGACTTAATGTTCCTATCATTTGGAGGAGCCAAGGTAGTGTAGAGATAGAGTTAAAGAAGCAATTCTATACAGCTATTACATATATTTTCCTATCTTTGTGCTATTTAATTACTCACTTCTCCCTTGATCTCTATACCTTCCGATATACTTATGTGGGGATATTTAGCATAGAAATTAGCCAATGTTTAGCTAAAATGAGTTCTTCCTCAGGCCAGTAATTTTCCATCACAATTACATCTTAAAAAGCTTTTAATTTAATCTCCCAATGCTTTGTTGGTATCAGTATTATGTATCATGGGACTTATTTATAGATTTTACAACAATGCCAGTGTTACATCATATCACAATTAGATCATGGCACAATTCCATTTCATCACAGAAGAAATCAGGAAGGATTACAGAGGGTATTTGTTATGTGTACTCAAGATAATTAACCCTTGCCCATACACTAATTTTTATTAATAGACAATATTACAATGCGCCATGATTCAGTTGTTTCTTGGCTCCGAATCAGTTTGGAACAAGGCCAGACACCTTGTCTTAGTCCAAAGGCTGAATATTGAAACTACTAATTTTAAGTTTATTTATTTATTTTTGAGAGAGAGAGAGAGAGAGAGAGCAGGGGAGGGGGAGAGAGAGAAGGAGAGAGAGAATCCAAAGCAGGCTCCACATTGCCATTGTGAAGCTCCAAGCAGGGCTCGAACCCACCAACTTGAGATCATGATGTGAGCCTAAACCAAGAGTCCCACAATTAACCAACTGAACCACCAAGGTGCCCCTGAAACTATTTTTGATTTTGTGCTTTTTGCATCTAGGCTCACCACCCCTCCTGTGGATGTTGTGCGGAATAGTTCCTATTCTGTACATAGTCTCTATCTATAGGTAATTTGGGGATTATTTCAACCTTAACAGTATTAATCTTCTGCCCCATGACCCTGCTCATGTTCAGTACCAAATACATCACTCCATGCCGTGATGGATTGATAATGGACATGTTTAATCTAACAACTTGGTTGCTGTGACACTACCAAGTTCGTCAAGTAAGTATCTATTATCATGACAGGAGCTAATTTATAAATCATGTAGAATCCTCCACTGTAAATGGCATTACCTCTCTCCAGAACAATGAGGACCTACATTATGATTAAAAGTTAAAATTCTGGTATATAAACTTAATTTTCCATGTCTATGTAATATTTAGGAATATTTGTAATAATAGGATTTATTTTTCTAAATAGAAAATGTTTAAAAATGGAATTAAATACTACAACCTATCTGGGACTTATAAATTCATTCCTTGAAATGTTCCTCTGTCTTTAGATTTGAAGTAGGTTTTTATCTGTTGCTTTAGGTCAACTTTGATCACACACATCTTCCTCTGTCAAAATTTCAAACTTACTTTGGATTCCAGTTATATATTAGAAGATGTGGAATAGCCATGGAACCAGATATATATTCAGATTATTGTCAGGCCTACAGTGTATTACTCCCATCTTGTGAAAGTATTATTTTTAAATTAAATAATATAGAATGCTCTAATGAACTTTAGGATAAGAATAAAGTTTTAGGTAAACTTCATGATTAAAAGAAAAAGAGAATGAAGTTTAAATAAAATGTGTTATTTTTGTAAGTTTTATCAAAATTTTATTTTTTTAATCTACTGTTTTATAACTATACTGGAAATGTTTTATGAGTTTAATCTGTTATTTTTAAGGTTCTTTCTATGATCCAAGAGGTCAGAAGGTGACTTTAAAATTAGAGTGTGTATAATTCCTTTAGATTAAAAAATAAACTTAAAAAAGACCATCACAGCTATGTTTTTCAATTGCATAATAAAAAAAAAATAGAGGAGTTGATTAATTATATTAAATACAACTTAACAGTACCAGACCTTTTGGAATTGATATTCTAGGTGGAACCCTGATTTTAATTATGTTTACTGTTTCAATCTCTCCAATTCCATCTTGATTGGATTTAATAAGGAGTTTAGATTTATCTTAATACTTTTGAATTAATCAAAATCCAAGTAATTTAATATTTAAAACATTCATCAAGAAGCTAAGGCTGTATTTTCATAGAGCTTTCATAACAATATTGTTGTTAACTCCATTATAAAGAACTGTTCACATAGCACCTAAGCTGTGCTACAGTTCTTTATAGAGTAGACCACAATGGATATGGTAAAAAAATGAAATTCATTTGAAATTGGCATCTTATAGGTGTGTGTGAATATTTGTCAAATTAAATTAATATGATTGTGTTGATAAAAAAATAGCATTCAACTACTAACACTCAGTGAAATTGGCAGTAGTATTATTTGAGAAGTTGCAACATGTCCACAGAAAACTGCTGATAGAAATACATTATACCATCACATTAAAATTATATGAAATCGTGGAGTTGAGAGAGAAAGTAGTAATTTAACTCGATCACATTTTATTAAGTGAACAAGTTTTTTGAAGTTAGAGTACAAAATGTTAATACCTAGAGAAATTAAATAATTTCTTACTGTTCAACAACTTTTTTATATGTTTTCTGGAAAAGTGGGTTAGCTATGAGCTATTTTATAAGCATAATAAATTAGACATATAAATTTCAAAATCTAATTACAAAAGTGTATTCAACAGTACTAGTGCCATAAAATCATACAATATTTGAAATAAAAAGGCTTAAGTTTGAATGAAAATGAAAAACTAAACAACTAAAATATCTTGAAATGCCACAAAATTAGGTAATCCCTCCTCAAAAGTACTGATAAAAAAGAAAAATTTCCACCAGTTTATCAAATGTCTTGAAGAATTCTTGGAAGATGGAAAAATAATGAATCCAAATAATGGAAAAAGGAACATATGGTCAAAACAAAGGGCCACAGTTGTAATAAACTTTAAGCACAGAGTCAGTAAATGCAAAGAAAATGAAAATGCCTTCATTAAAAGTAAAAAGAAAAAAAAACAAAAAAAAACCAGAAAAAACAAAAAAAACAAAAAAACAAAAAGGAGGAGGAGGATGGGAATAGTTATCTCTTACATATACCTATGTTACTCCTAGAATTGTCCGAAATGAGAATGTAGAAACTGGTGACTTTCACCATGGGTGTCAGGCTTGGAGAAGCAAGTCAATGTCTTAATGCATTATGACCATTTAAAGATTAGAGAGATAAGTGGGCTACCTTCATTTGTTACAGGAAGCAGGTCTCATTTTGTCTTACCAAAATATCAATAAAGCAAGCCAGCATAATTTGAGACCCATATTAAATTACACATAAATATAATTATGTGTCTTCAAATTGAACAGTCATCTAATAATCACCAAATATTTGAGGATAATATGAATACACAAGAAAAAGCATTAAACTTAAATATAGCCCCCTCCCACCCCCTAAAAAAGATTCATAGAGGAAAAATTAAGAACCACAGTATAAATATAATTCTAAATAAAGTGTTATCATTAAGATAATTTTTTTTTAAAAAAGACTTTATAAACTGAAAAGATTATCATGGTCTAGGTGAATGAAAAAAGATCAAGTGGAACTTTGATTCTGGAAATCATATTTGTCAGAAAAACACATTTTATGGGGTGCCTGGGTGGCTCAGTCGGTTGAGCATCCAACTCTGATCATGGTCATGATCTCAGTGAGTTCCCGCCTTGAATTGGGCTTTGTGCTGACAGTAGTGATGGAGACTGCTTGGGATACTCTCTCTCCCTCTCTGCCCCTCTCCCACTTGGGTGCATGTGCACACGCACTCTCTCCCCCCCACCTCCAAATAAACATTAAACAATTTTAAGAAAACCACATTTTACTGTTGAGATATGATAGGATGTTAAGGTTAATTGCTGAAAGAATAGAATCAAAGTGTTAAATTTTTGTACCAGGAGAAAAACTGTGTGGAATAATCAACAGAGAAGCAAGCAAACAACAGCAACAATTACAAGAAGTTAAAACACAAGCGGTGTCTTCACAAAGTCAGATGCATAAGCCACAAAGGAGCCAAAGAAGCATTGTAAAATTTAAGGATGATTAGAAATGGAAAATGAACATGATAGAAACAAAGTCAAATATTTAAAAACTACAACAAATACGAAAGTGTTATAATCACCAGCTAACAGAGTTTATCGGATTAGGAAAAAATCTAATGCTGTCATCTACTTCTGATGATAAAATCGTAGCTACATCTCGGCACATGAGGCATGGAGGAACACAGAGATGAAAATACAGAATGCTACATATATTTTCATCAGTTCTCCCCTATCCTCCACACTCACATTGAGTAATAGAGACAGGTGTATTTTATTATTCTTTTTCGGTTAATTGCTTCTTGGTTAGTAATTTCAAGTCTTTTGTTTTTTGTTTTTGAATGTGGAATGTAACTGAGAAAATGCGTATCAGTTTTAGGGAACATATAATTGAAATACAAGAAAGTTAGATTAAATGAATAAGTGAATAAAATATATTCATATATTTAGGCACACACACACAGAAATTTACAGATACAGAGAACAGATTGGTGGTTGCCAGAGGCACGGGGTGGAGTGTGAAGGAAATGGGTGAACTTTTTTTTTAACTAAAGTATTTTTTAAGGGGGCGCCTGGGTGACTCAGTTGATTAAGCTTCCGTCTTCAGCTCAGGTCAGGACCTCACAGTTTGCGGGTGGCAGCCTTGCAATGGGCTCTGTGCTGACAGCTCTCTGAGCCTAGAGCCTGTTTCCCATTCTGTGTCTCCCTCTCTCTCTGCCCCTCCCCCGCTTGCAGATGGCCTCTCTGTCTCTCAAAAATAAACAAACATTAAAAAAAAAAAGTTAAATGAATAAATATTTTTAAGGATATTAAAATTTCCATCAACAAATAAAAAAACATTTCTTTTCATGCTACAAAGCATTGAGGAATGCTTGTCATTTTCATAAAGACAACTTGGAATTGATATAATGAGTAAAAGGAGTTTAGAAAACAAAAGTAGGCACTCTTGATGAAATAAAAATAGAAGCTTAAAAAATATTGTTTTTGATAGATGAAACAATTTTTAATAGAATTTTTAAATGTTTATTTTTGAGAGAGAGAGAGAGAGAGAGACAGAGCATGAGTGGGGGAGGGGCAGAGAGAGAGGGAGACAGAATCTGAAGCAGGCTCCAGGCTCTGAGATGTCAGCACAGAGCCCTACGTGGGGCTCGAACCCACGAACTGTGAGATCATGACCTCAGCCAAAGTCGGCCGCTGAACTGACTAAGCCACCCAGGAGGCCCAGGATGAAACAATTTTTAAAAGTTTCTGCTTCAGAACATAAATGCTTTACTGTTCTCAGCTAGCTGATGCAAATAAACTTAACTGTGTTGTCCAGCAGGAAAAATAACAATGCTTTGCAGTGAAAGTTCAGAAAGCAAAATTTGAAAATTTAGAACATGGGCTTTTGGCTCACATAACCCCTTTATTATTTTCATTTCACTTATATATGGTTTAGTTAGTTCAGGGTGCTTTAACAAAATACATAGACTGGTGGCTTAAATAACACGAAGTTATATCTCAGAGTCAGGAGTGTGGGAAGTCCGAGATCAGAGTGTCCTCAAGGTTTGGTTCTGTGAGAGACCTCTTCCTGATTTGAATAGGGGAGAAAAAGGCCCTGGTCTCTTCCTTTAAAAAGGATACTAAATCCCATCATGGGGGTGCCATCCTCATAACCTAATCTAAACCCAATTACCTCCAAAAGGCCTCACCTCCAAATACCATCACTTTGGAGATGAGGGCACAACATAAATTTTCAGGGGACATAAGTATTCAGTGCATAGCAATAGTTTAGAAAAAAAATTAAGTTGCAAGCAATTATAACAGATAAAGTGTTTTTTATGTCATTTCTTATTTTATTCAAATACAATTAACACTTGGTGTTATATTAGTTTTAGGTATACAATATAATGATTCAGCAGTTCTATACATTTGCAAGTGCACCTCCCCTCTGGCATCCACCAGTATGTTTACTGTATTTAATAGTCTAGTTTTTTGTTCATTCTTTTCTCTCTTTTTTCTTTGTTCATTTGTTTTGTTTCTTAAATTACACATATGCGTGAAATCATATGGTATTTGTCTTTCTGTGTCTGACTTATTTAACTTAACATATTTTCACAAGTCCATCCATGTTGTTGCAAATGGCAGGTTTTCATTCCTTTTTATGGCTGGGTAATATTCCATTGCAGATAGATGGATAGACAGACAGACAGACAGATAAGATTAGAAAGAGAGGTATAGAGATAGAGATATCTATCTCTGTCTATATCTCACACCCACTTTAGCCATTTACCTATGGATGAACATTTGGATTGCTTCTGGCAGGTATGAAGTGATACCTCATTGTGGTTTTAATTTACATTTCTCTGATGTTTAATGATGTTGACCATCTCTTCATGTATCTCTGGCCATCTGTATGTCATCTTTTGAAAAATGCCTATTCAGGTACTCTGGCCATTTTTAATTGGATTATTTGTGACTTTTTGGTGTTGAATTGTATAAGCTTTTTATATATTTTGAATATTAACTCCTTACTGGATATATAATTTATAAATATATTCTCCCATTCTTTTCATTTTGTTGGTTGTTTCCTTCACTGTGCAGATGTAGCCCCAATAGTTTATTTTGATGTAGCCCCAATCATTTAATTTTACTTTTGTTTCCTTTGCCTCAGGAGACATATCTAGAAAAAGGTTGCTAAGGCTGATGTCAGAGAAATTACTATCTGTGCTCTCTTCTAGGATTTTTTATGGTTTCAGGTCTCACATTTAGGTCTTTAATCCACTTTAAGTTTATTTTTGTGCATGGTGTAGGAAAGTGGTTCAGTTTCATTATTCTGCAGGCAGCTGTCAAGTTTTTCCAACACCATTTGTTGAAGAGACTGTCTTTTCTCATTGTGTATTCTTGCCTCCTTTGTCACATTAATATTAGAAATGCCAAGCATGCAAGTACGTACCAAATTTGACTAAACTAAGGTTTCAATTAGCCATTGTATTAACATAGAGTATTACTGTTTATGTCTTATTAATACTATTCATTTTTAAATACTAGGAACAGCTGAATTAGCAAAATTAAAATTTCCTTTTCTCAGGACCTATTTAGAGCTGTATCCAATTTGCATTGCTTCTTTACCAAAATCAACAAAAAGTATGTTATTACATTTTTAATCTTTAACAGCATGACCAATAAAGAACACAAGTGTCTTAATATTAAGGCTTTCTGTTTTATCTTTATAATTATTATAAAACTGATACATGTATTTGAGAATAGAATGAAACTGAAAAGAAAGCCTGTTGGCTCATGTCACCACATTCATAATTCTTAATACTTTTTTATAGCTCTATTTTTATTACTTTTAGATACTTTAGATACTTTATTACTTTTAGATTGACTTAATACTTTTAGATTGACTCCAGACAATGAAAGAGGAAAAATTTAGCTCACTGTGTGAACCATCGCCTCCCCATATTCTCCTCCTTATGTGACTGAGACTTTCAGATATACAATTAGTGTTTCTTTAATTGGTTATTTTGAGAGAGAAACATTTTCAGAAATTTTACTCCTTCAAATTCGCTATTTCTCAAATCTGTATTTTGTAGGTATCCTTGAATCTCTATTATGCAGGATAATTTTTCCTTCTCATCACTGTCTTTTTAATATCAAGGTGACAAAATGCACATTTTATTGTATAGTAAAAAGTGCCTTCTCTTCAACTATAAGCTTATTTTGAATATAAAAAGCCACCGTGCTTAGATTAGAAAAAAAATGCATAATTAATATTCACCATAAAACGAAATGATAAGCAATTTAAGCAACAAACTCTTTGTGGAATATGATTGCTTTTTTGCTACAAAGAGTTTGTTGCTTAAATTGTTTTCTGTTATAAACTAAATCTGGGAGCCTGGGTGGCTCAGTTTGTTAAGCGTCCAACTGTCGATTTCAGCTCAGGTCATGATCTTGTAGTTCCTGAGTTTGAGCCCAGCGTCTGGCTATGCACTGACAGTACAGAGCTTGCTTGGGAATCTCTCTCTCCCTCTCTCTCTCTTCCCCTCCCCTGCTCGCTCTCTCTCTCTCTCTCTCTCTCTCTCTCAAAATAACTAAACATAAAAAACCTTTTAAATGAATCTGTTTTGGTATTTTTTCTGAAGGAAGACTATAGAAAGGAAAAGACATGTATTACCCAGTTTTCTTTTTCTGTTAAAAATGCTTTTCTTCTGCTCTGAGTTCTCTTTTATCCATTCTGTTTTTGCTGTATGCATACATTAACTTTTAAAAATTTTTGAAGGCATTTTTTAAAGGTTTTTTAAAAAAAAATTATCTCTGTCCTCAGAGCAGGGTTTTTGTTTCTTTGTTTGTTTTTGTTTGTTTTTTTAAATAACCAAACTGTCCCCTCTGGACCTTCCTAGATAGATGCCAAATGTGCTATTTCTGTCATATAATGGATTGCTATCATAGTCACACAAAATTATGACTCAGTGGATAAAATAAATTTCAGCTCAGGTAGGACAGCTCTGGTCAGAGTTACTTGATATCCAATGGTTTGATAATTAGTTTCAATCAATATCATGAAAGATGTTACTTTACAAGCGGTGAGTAATTTTTACAGTATATGGAATATTTGCTCCATAGCCCTAAAAATGTACACTGCGATTCTCACATTAGGGTGGTAAGAACACCATCCAGCATTTTAATCCGTTACAGAAAACGGCACAGGATCTGCTGGGTAATAAGGTCTGGGAATTAATAAGCTTGCCACCCACTTGATCACAGCAGAGCTCTGGGACTCTCTTAGAACTGGCAATATTCCCAAGACTGATCAGTACTGCTAAGTACACCCACCAAGCAATGTGGCTCTTTTTTAATAGTATCTGAGATGCAAGGGGTGCCTGGGTGGCTCAGGCAGTTGAGCGTCCGACTTCTGCTCAGGTAATGATCTCTTGTTTGGAGAGTTCAAGCCCCGCATTGGGCTCTGTGCTGACAGCTCAGAGCCTGGAGCCTGCTTCTGATACTGTGTCTCCCTCGCTCTCTGCCCCTCCCCACTCATGCTCTGTCTCTGTCTCTCAAAAATGAATAAATGTTAAAAAATTTTTTTTAATAGTATATGAGATGCAAAACCTTATCTTTTACGTTACAGGGAATATCATGTGAAAGTTTACATATATGTCATCTGCAGCGTCTTGTGAAGTTCTTCTCCCATGCCTTGGGATCTGTTTCTTGCAATTTAGAGCATTTTCATTTTTCCTGTGTACCAGATCCAATCAACATGATGTCGTCACTACACTGGACCAATCTGACGTTCAGCTAATGATAGAAATTCCTGAGTAGTATTTAGTGACAGAAAGCAGGGAATTTAAAATATCCCTTGGGCAAAATAGGGAGTAGATTCCAGCATCCTTCCTACATACAAGCAAACTATTTTTACAGATAGGATGTGGGGGGAAAAAGCATAGTTGTCAGATTTGTATTCCCACAAGGGATGTGCAGATTGGGCTGTTTTGGTAAGAATACCATAGATAGCACAGCAGCTGCCATTGCTGTTACCATCTTGTTAAGTGACGATAGGCTGACATGATCTTTCTGTATCTCACAGGCAACAGTTAGGTAAATGGAAATGGGATATGATGTGAGCTACAACTCTGCATCCTTCGGCATTAATCTGCAAATCCTCAAAAATTATGGTAGGGTTTCTGCTAAGGGATGGGAGGTAATCAATGTTAAGTATTTTCACATTGCCATTCCCACCGTAGTTGTTTATACTCACTGGTTAGGAAATAATGTGTAGATTCTTATTTGTATTCAGGTATTAGAAAAACCACAGAAGAGTCCACAGACCCACTTTGGCACAGATGTGAGCCATTAGCCAATTTGTCAATTGACCTTCATAAGTCCCTAGTCTTAAATGAGTGTCATGGCGATGTTTGGGTTTACTAATCTGTCAGCTAATTCACTATATAAAACAGCTTTTTTGGAGGTGTGAGATTTACCCTTTTCCAAGTATACATGTATCCTCATAAATGGACTCAGGTTTAGTTGGGGAAGAATTAGGTATTAGATATTGTATATTCTTGTAGAGCCAACTTCAAAGCAAAACAAACATGCAAAAAACCTGACAATCTCTTTCAGTCAATAGCCTCTGGGTATGGGAAGATGTTTAGTCTGGGAACTGCGTTACCATTTACCTTCACCTTTGAGGCAGCTGATGGCAGCCTGCTGCTTTCCAGACGTTTCCTATTCTTCTAGGTCATAAAATCCAGTAACACATCATTCATTTTCCATCATTTTACTTCTGTATATTGATGTACTAGCCACTGCTTTGAGTGACTACTGATGAATTCGCTCTAATTTCTCCTCAGGTTTTATTGCCTGGGGAGCCTTTCTTTCCCCATGACAATGAGATTGCACTAGTGAGGAGAAATAGGGTCTCTGAGAAGAACTGCGTTGACCCTCTGCTGTAGTCCACTGTCACAATGAGAGCTGTTGTCTTGCAACCAAGATCTTTGATATCAATAAGGGTAATATGAGTCAAAAATAGCAGAATCTGGGGTGCCTGGGTGGCTCAGGCGGTTAAGCATCTGACTTTGGTTCAGGTCGTGATCTTATGGATCATGAGTTCAAGAGCCCCACATCGGGCTGTCTGCTGTCAGCACAAAGCCTCTGTCCACCTCTCTCTCTGCCCCTCCCCTGCTCATGCACACACTCTCTTTCTCTCAAAAATAACCTTGGCGGGGGGGAAAAAAAGAATAGCAGAATCTGCTTTCTGTTTCTTCAGGGATTATACTTAAGAGGCAGTTTTTTTGGGCTCACAAGATAATTCCACCCAGATATTCTTGGTTCACTGCAGTGTCTGTTTCTTTTTCTTTATAACTCTGTCAAGGCAGTTTCTACATCACCTCCTTATTTACTGCAGGATATCATCATGCCCAAACCAGTGTCCTGAATAGGACATTATACCACAAAAAACAAGAGAGTACTTTTATGCCAACAAATTTGTCTTATCTAGCCTCAAGTTTTACCTCCCACACCAGATTCCAGGGCCCTCCAGATCTCCCCCACACATATCAGTGAGGTGGCTCTTTGGATGTGTGCAAAACCCCTGGCAGAGGCTTGGGCTGTGATTCTACCCTAGTTGTTAGTTTGAAGATGGTATTTATAAAGTAGGGGTAAACATTATGCAGAAGAAACATCATCTTGTGAAGCAACTGCCTCCGATTAGGCTTTTTTAGGGTCTTCATGACAAAGGCTTTTCCTTTCTAGCTGAAGAAAGAGGCTGCTGCTACCAGCTTGGAGGCTTCAGGGAAATCTGAGCTGGAAGATCCTCAGACTGTTCCACACTAATGACTCTGTCCTAGGACTCAGATCTCATCATTTCTCTATGGGGACCCTGACTTCTGTTTAGAAGACTTATTGAGGCTCCGTATTTATCTTCTCCATCTCCTACTTAAAATTAAATCCTGGGTCTGAGTTCCATCACAGTTTGCCCAGAGGCTATAGGAGTTAAAGACATCTTTGATAACAGCTTGAGGACTCTCTTGTGTGCGTTGAGTTGTTACTTGGTCCTCCTGAATTGACACAATTTGTGAGTTTTTTAAAGCCCTTAACCAAAGCCTCTAAATCTACAGCTCTTATAATTACAGTTACCCTCTTATGTTACAGATTTATTCAATGGCCCTAGAATGGAGAAGGGGAGATCATGGTCTAAAGGCAACTCCTACCCCATTAGGTCTCATGGTCAGGGTTTTTTGGGGGGTTAGGGTGATCTGATAAACCAGCTGATGTCTAGTTTTTCATGGAAGGGATAAGTGGCTTCTCAGAATCTGAGGGTCACTTCTTTTCTTCTAAGGTGCAGTGTGATCTGCCATTGCACTGGTAAGTGTGTTTTGTTTGTTTGTTTTTACAATTAGATAGTAATGATCCCAAGGTGATCTGTGGGTTAGCAAGGTAACTGAACTGGATCAAAGTGATTGAAAACAGGGTCATAGAGGGCTTGTTTGGAGCTGTGGCTTCCTGGCATCTGGCCTTAGTTTCTGGTGGCAAGCAACACCTGTAATCAGAGCTAGAAAATGGATTATTGTGGCTTGTTAGTGAGTCCCTGGTGAGAATACTGTTACCTCCTAAAGTCGATGATTTACTTTCTGTATACACACCTCAGTAAAGTGCTGCTATAAACAAGAACTGGTTTTTTTGTTTGTTTTTGTTTACCTTTCCAACTTTCCACAAGCAATAAGTTTCTTCTTATCATCTGACCAATCAGTAATTACCAAGTTCAGAATCCCATCCTAGATTATACTTTTTAGCACAACTATAACTAAGAGTTGTAGCCTGGGTTTGCCCCCTGAAAAGGAGCTGGAGTCAAGGGTTTGCATGTAGGCAGTTTTTTGGGGAGGTGACCCCAAGGAGCAGCAGTGGGAGACTGTAAAACTGGGGAGAAAAGCTTAATCCAACTGTGGGTTATTGAGCTAACAAGGGCTTGATCCCATTGACACCTTTAAGGAGCCACATAGAATCCATCTGAGAATTGACTGCCTGAGCATATATATATCAAGCAGAGTTTCATCTTACTGAATTTTAACTCCCTTACATGTCTAGATTTGCACATGAGTCAGAATTGCCGAGTGGGTTCCAATAGTCATCCCAGTGAAGGCCGTGGTGATGACCCAGGGCAGAACGTGAGAGCAATGGGACTGCTTGCCAAAACAGCTAGGGTAAGTAAAAACAGGTGGACCAGAAGGGACACTAAAAAAGTTTAACACGTTGTGTTGTAGCAACTCACTTCTAAGTCACTCTTTGACACGTATAACAATGACTCTCATAGAAGGGATTTTTCATTATGGTGTTCTTTGTAATACCACATATTATAATCAACTTATATCAAAAGTTTCCTTAGTGACAGGGCGACCTAAAACTTAGTATAGAACACTATACAGTGGACAAAATAAATAGTTTTTATGTGTAGAGAATGGCATCATAAACATAAAATAGGAAAACAATCCAAAAACATAACTTGTTATATAAAAGCATGTATATGTGGTAAAATTACAAAACCTAATAAGGGAAGGAAATACACGAACTTCAGGAGAGTGTTTATTGCTAGCAAAATAGAGACACAAAGTGTATATGATGTATACTTGATATTTTATTATATTTACACTTTTTTCTTGTCTTTTTTTTAAGTTTATTTATTTATTTTGAGGTTTACAAGAAGGCTCCACACTGTCAGCACATATCCTGACACAGGGTTCATTCCACAAACTGTGAGATCATGACGTGAGCCAAAATCAAGAGTCAGATACTCAACCAACTGAGCCACCCACATGCCCCGTATATTCCTACTTTTTTCTAAAGTTAGAATATTTTCTTATAATTAAAATGGGTTTCAAAAAAAATTAGTAAAAGATACAATCCTATGATACAGCAATTGCACTACTAGGTATTTGCACAAAGTATACAAAAATACTGATTTGAAAGGACGCATGCACCCTGACGTTTATAGCAGCATCATCAACAATAGCCACACTATGGAGACAACCCAAATGTCCGTTGACTGATGAAAGGATAAAGAAGTTGTGATATTATTAGTATTATTTGTATCATTCAGCTATAAAAAGAATAAATCTTGCCATTTTCAACAACGTGGATAGAACTAGAGAGTACTATGCTAAGGGAAATAAGTCATTAAGGGAAAGACAAATACCATATGATTTCACTCATGTGGAATTTAAGAAATGAAACAACAGATGAACATAGGGGGAAAAAAAGAGGCCAATAACAGACTCTACTGTAGAGAACAAACTGTGGGTTGTTGGAGGAGAGGTGGGTGGGGGAAGGGCTAAAGGGGTGATTTTCTAAGAGTTTCTATTATGAAGGGAAGTTACATCTTGTCAAATACTTTTTTGCATCATTGAGATTATTATGATTCTTTTCTTTCATTCTGATAATGTGAAATAGCACATTGATTGATTTGAATATATTAAACCATTCTTGCATCCCAGGGATAAATCCCTCTTGACCATGGTGAATGGTCCTTTCAGTGTGCTGCTGAATTCAATTTGCTAGTATTTTATAGACAGTTTTGTATCTATATTCATCAGGGATATTGGCCTGTAGTTTTCTTTTCTCATAGTGTTATTTTCTGCTTTTGATATCAAGATAATTCTGGCCTTCTAAAATGAGTTTGGGAGTGTTTCCTCCTGTTCAAATTTTTGGAACCGTGTGAGGACTGGTGTTAATTCTTCTTTAAATTAGAGGTAAATTTCACCAGTGAAGCCATCGTGTCCTGGGCTTTTCTGTGTAGTGAGATTTTTTTATATTTTTATTAAAGATTCCACACCATTACTAATAACCGGTGTATTCAGATATTCTATTTCTTCTTGATTCTGTTTTGGCAAGTTGTATGTGACTAAGAATTTTTGCATTTCTTCCAGGTTGTCCAATTTCTTACTATATAGTTATTAATACTCAGTGCAAATTTTTAAAGAGAAATTTGGTAAAGCACATACAAGTTATTCATATATTGACACAGAAAGTCCAGTTTAGGATTTATCTCAAGAAAAATATCCAAACTTGTGTTGAGCATAGTTTTGCTTATTCTTTTCTATTTTGTTTGGTTTTATTTTTAATAAATGTAAAATGTCTATTTTGATATTTCTTATATCTGATATTTGGAAAAAAAGTGAATGGCTGATATAATAAAGTGTGGTGCATCATTTGTTGGAAATTACATTTAAAAATGTTTTTATTTAGGGGCGCCTGGGTGGCTCAGTCGGTTAAGCCTCCAAACTTCGACTCAGATCATGATCTCACAGTTCGTAGGTTCGAGCCCACATCAGGCTCTGTGCTGAGAGCTCAGAGCCTGGATCCTGCTTCAGATTCTATGTCTCTCTCTCTCTCTCTCTCTATCTCTCTGCCCCTCCCCCGTCTCTCTCTCTCTCTCAAAAATAAACAAAAAAATAAAAAATGTTTTGATTTAGAGCATTTGATACTGCTGCATATGTTCATGATGCAGTTTGCAGCATATGCATAGAATCCAACTAATTTAAAATGTGTGTGTGTGCCTATATACAAATTGTTTTGTTAGTATACTTAACTAAAAACACATTTTTTAGAAATATACAAAATGTAGAGCTATGTTAATTTTTATCATATTCTTTTATTGTAAATAATATATATCGGGCCATAATTTTCCTCTTTGTACTTTAGTTCATGCTCATTCCTTCAAATGAGAACATTGTTAGTTGATATTGTGGAACTTCAGTATGATAACTAGTTATTTATAACTTTGATTACTTCAATAACCTGTGATAAACTTAGTGTGCATTGTTTTTAGTGACTGGTCACTTGGTTTTGAGAGATAGACACATCGTGTTAAAGGACACATTATACTTTATTAATAATAGATATTCAGATATAATCCATTGTGAGCTCTAGTTGATTAATTAAGATTTTGTCAAGAAAACAAAGGCCATTCTAAGTATTTTAATCAAGAAGGTATTTAATGCAGGAAGCTAGAGTCTCCATAAGCATGGATTACCTGAAAAACCTGTCATTCAATAATCAATTATAGGATTCTCATTGAAGACTCCATGAATGATGTCACTTGCTTGTAGTATCCAGTTATTGATTAGCATGAGCTTGTCCAGAAGTTTCTACGAATTTGCCATCTAAAGCTTTTTGGCAGCTTCTACCGTATAATAATAGTTTTCTTTTTTTCATTTTCCAAATCACCTATGAATGACATTCATAAATAGAATCTAACCCAGAAACCTACTCTCGAGGAATTTTGACAAATTGATTGCCCAGGCTTCTTCTCACAGGTGTGGAAGGAGGCAGAGCTGAGGTAATAATCAACAATCAGGTACACCTGAGACTAAAGTTTATTAAAGATGATATTACACAGATTATGTTTACCAACCATCTGAGAGAAAAGAGAAATGTAAAATAATTCATTTTATTTTGGCTTCTGAGAACTTAATTTCATAGCAACTTCTTAAATTTAAGGTTACTTTGGGAGCAAGAACTTATAATGCAGACAAGAAATGATTTTATGTTGGAGAGATACATGTGTATAGACTGGCAATAAATAGTAAGGGAACATCAAGAATAAAAAATGGTGGTCTCAGTATACAAAATAGACTTGCCTAAGATTTATGTCATCAAAGTGGCCAATTTGTCCACATGATATGGAATACTTTGCTCTACATAGCTATTTTTTTTATCTTGGTCTCTATTTCAATAAAGCCCCATTTTTTAAATGTCCTTTATCATTAATTTTTTAAGAATAATATAACTGTAGCTATAACATCATTCTAGTCTTAATCCACTAATGGAAGTTACTATCTCAATAATATTCACTACAGATTAAACCATTTTTCAGTAAATAGTTTGTTGCATATTTTATATCATATATTCTAGCATTGTATTTTATTATATTTATTGTATTTATTGCATTTTACATATCATACAGCATAGGATTTGATTTTTCTTTATTTTTTCTTTAAGCAATCTCTTAACTGTCTAATAAAATCTATATGGACTATAAGTATATAAAAACTGTATCATTACTTTTAATTGATAAAATGTTGTATACAGAATTGAAATCCTGATCCCAATGTCTTCCTTTTCCTAACAGAGGCCATATTTATTCTAAAATAAGTATGTGTCAGCCTAGTACATAAATTAGTGGCTTTATTATACTCGATTGTTTCCACAAGTGATATAATGATTTACCCCAGATTATTCCTGATGATACAAGTCATTATACTTTACTCATTTCCCAGTACTATATGATGTCTTATTGTAAAAGTATCAAAATTTATCCATTTAATCTGATGGGATATTTGGGTTGTTTACGTCTCTCTCTCTCTCTCTCTCTCTCTCTCTCTCTCTCTCTCTCTTAAGAGCAAGGTCTCAATGCATATAGGCAAGAATTCCTCTAAAGGACCTAAGATCAGAATTTGCTTCAGATACAACTATAATAGTTTCTTTTTTTTTTTTTACTGTTTATTTATTTATTTTGTAAGAGAGAGGACAAATAGTAGAGGGACAGAAAGAGGAGAAGAGAGAGAATCCCAAGTAGGCTCCGTGCAGTCAACACAGAGCCTGATAAGGGCCTCTATCTCACCAACCACAAGATCATGACCTGAGCCAAAATCAAGAGTTGGATGCATAACCACTGAGTCACCCAGGTACCCCAATAGTTTCATCTTTTACCCCTAACTCCCACTTCCAAACCTCCTATCATTTTTACTTTTACTCTCTTAACACATTTCCATTCATTTTGAGTACATATTACAAGCATCACTTATATAACTTTTTCTTGAAGATGGAAAGCCACTTTCTTATGTAACTTGGGCACAGAGGTTAAAATGAGGATCTTTTATCAGGAAGCCTGTGACAGATGTAATGAAGGAAGTGCAGGGTACTAAAAATGGTAAATACAGGAATAGAAGATAATTGATGTTAGGAGCTGGAGAATTCTTTTACAAGTTAGGTGCAACCTGAAGGATAAATAGATACTACCCAGATGAAGGAAGGATGGTAGAAAATGTTTAATGCACAGAGAATATAATACAAATATTAAATGCTCAGGGACAACTGGGTGGCTCAGATTAAGCATCCGAATCTGGATTTCAACTCAGGTCGTGTTCTCATGGTTCATGGATTGAGTCCCACATTGGGCTCCATCCTGACAGTGAAGAGCCTGCTTGGGATTTTCTCTCTCTCCTCTCCATCTGTCCCTACCCCACTCTCTCCCTCTCAGAAGTAAATAAACCTCAAAAAATTAAATGTGCAAATGGCTGAGCATAGTCCCATGTGGCTTGAGTCTGTAGAAGTGTCAAGAGCTGAAGAGAGAGCTTTGTTCATTTAGAAGCTTGGGTAGCATATTAAAATTATTTATTTTATCTTGACAGCAACAGAAAGCCAAATAATGTTTGAATTTTAGAATGATCATTTTAACAGGTAAAAATATAGAGTAGCCACATAAAACACAAAATAGGAAAAATAATTTTTAAGGAAGTCTGATAATTTAGAAAAGATACTGTGGCCATCCAAGGAGGTAGCAACAAGACTCTAGAGATGTAGCTGGATTTGACAGATACTTAAGAGATTGAATTGGCTGGCTTAGTAATTATATAATATAGGAATTTAGGAAGAAGATCATCCATAAAATTTGTGCAGTATGAGGAAAAAAATCACATACATCATAGAGCTGAGACACACATTTTTTAATGGATATATTCAGGATTAGGTGTAGGGCATTTGATACCTAGAGTGCATAGTTTTTTAACATTCCCCCCCATCTATGGGCAAAATTATTTTCAATAATAGTCTTATCAGGAATAATAACTACAGTTTCATGACTCATTCTTTAGTTTTCAAGCAATTAGCAATAAAAAGAAAATAAATTTCAAAGACATTATTCAATTCCAGTAAAATATTTCATGTGTGAACTAAAATTTGTAATTTACCAATCAAAAAATAGTGTCCCAAGATTCATACTGTCTTTCACTATTTTACGTTTTAGAAACAGATGAAATCTCCATTAGTCTTATAAGTGATGGAATTGCAGTCACCTTTTTTGTTTGTTTTAGTTTAGTTTAGTTTAGGTTTTTGGTGTTTTTTTTGTTAGTTAGTTTTTTTTTTTTTTTATAATCATTATCTTTGCCAATTTGAATCTACTGGTTAAAGGCAGGAATGAGGAGTCCCACAGAGATTTGAGACAAAATGAGCTCCAGGGATTCCCAATCATTATGAACTTAGTCTCAAAAGAAACATGTATGGATGAGTCACTATGTATCAGGAAGCCAATTGCATAACTCAGAGATCCCCAGATTAATTCAATTTAGACTACAATGTACAATGTCAATATTTATTAAAACATAAGTAATGAATTGTGTTAATCTGAAGTAATGTATATATCATCTATAATAGTATATATAAACTATATATATATATGCACACGTTGTATTTATGTGTATATGTGTACACATAAGTGTGATATTTAAATGTATGTATTATATATTGTTTATATAACTTAGAAATACAAAATACTCAGTTGTTTAAAGGCTAGTAATAAGTCTGATAATGCTTTACACGCCCTAGCAATATCTGAAGGAGTGGAACACAGC
Organism: Lynx rufus; assembly: GCF_022079265.1. NCBI lineage: Eukaryota > Metazoa > Chordata > Mammalia > Carnivora > Felidae > Lynx > Lynx rufus. Next base: position 62,985,790 of record NW_025814827.1, read on the forward strand.
CTAGATCATTTCACCCCTGCTTCCTAATAACAGCCTATTTTGAATCTCTTTACCAAATCACTAAGTCACTCTTTTGTAAACCTGCCCCAAATCGTTTGACAAAGTAAGATAAAAGAGACAGGAGAAAAATTTACAATAAACAACAAAGGAATTTAGAAGATATTTAACTTCTAAGAAGAATGGAAAAAAAACATTTTTTACTGAGTGTTTTATAGTGAGAAGCGCTTGATGTAATGTCATATCTATTTTTTATCGGAATGTTTATAATTAAACAACAGTGAGTTTATTGACAACTGTGCTCAGTTCTATAATCAAGCAAAAGGGATTTGATATTGTGTTCTATATAGGACAGAAAAAAATCAATTGTCTTCTCTCTCTTTTTTTTATAACATTTGAAAATTAATTTCCATTGAAGAATTGGTCAATAATTGCCATTTAACATATCATAGTACTTAACTAAACCCTCCATTTATGGAATTGAGGATAAAATTTATAAATTTCAAAAATACTATACTGTTTTGAAATATTCAATCATTTAAAAGTACACAAAGAGAAAATTAAGGGCATATGTAATAAAATAATAACAAAAATAAAATCAATTTTCAAATTACATTTTTAATAACAAACTTTATTACAAATATTGTGGCTTCTATCCCTTCCCAGGAGTTGGAAATAACTAGGTAGGTTTTATTAGACAACCAAGCAAAGTTTCTACAAGTCAGACAATCTGGGTTCAAATTTTTCTTCTATCAAATTCTCAGTCGTGTGACCTGAACAAGTCATTAAGCTTCTGTATGTCTCCATATGGCCTAAAATATGTTTCCACTTTATAGTATTGTTTGGTTTATAAAATCCTCTTCAGATCCACTAGTTTATCTAATACCTGATTCAGCTTCAGCTTTCCAAGGCTGTAACTTTATTCTCTCTCTACCCTTGGGGGAACATAAGTTTTCATAGTTGCTTTTGTGACTGATATTTAACCCTCATATAGATTTCTTTTATCCTGCTAATACCTTTAGGAATATTTTCTTCATTCCTGTTTCTCAAGTTAAATCATTTTAATTATGTTATTGGTATCCTTCCAGATACTTAACAGACAGTTCTTTAGTATTTAAATGCTCTACTTGAGACAAATGTATGTCTTGGAAAACATAAACTAATAAACCAAATATTTATTGGATATATTTTATTAAAACTCAACAATTTATTCCATAAATGCCTTTAGAATACATACATCATAATTCCATTGAATATTACCTGATTTATCTACCTAATATTCTTTCTTTTATTACTAATGTATTTTCTCCTTAAGATATTTGACATTTAAAAATTTTTTTTTCAACGTTTATTTATTTTTGGGACAGAGAGAGACAGAGCATGAACGGGGTAGGGGCAGAGAGAGAGGGAGACACAGAATCGGAAACAGGCTCCAGGCTCTGAGCCATCAGCCCAGAGCCTGACGCGGGGCTTGAACTCACGGACCGCGAGATGGTGACCTGGCTGAAGTCGGACGCTTAACCGACTGCGCCACCCAGGCGCCCCAAGATATTTGACATTTAAATGTAACCACCAAAAATGAGAGTGAGCACATCATGTGTTTATGATTAGAAATTCAATATTTTTATCATAAAATATGTATGGAAAATTCTAACAAAAATGCACCTTATGAATTTGTGTCTATAACAAATAATATCAGTATGTATTTTTGTGAGAAAACTGATGCTTTAAGCAGTTTTTCAAATAAAATACAATGTCAAGGAGCTGTAATATATATTTATTTTACAAAGATAATGAGAGGTGTAAAAGAATGCCATTCTCCATATAAAAGTAGTTAGCACCAATTTCCCAACTGATACTAAATTTGAAGACCTTTACACATATTTGAGAATTTTGGGGAAGGTTAAGCATTTGACATCATATATTATAAAGTGATAATAATATAACATTTGCTTTTCCGATGTGATATCAAAAGATCTATAATTATGTCCTTAATTTATAAATAGCTAATTGTGAGAATAAATAATTAGCAGCAAACCAGAAGTAACAAGTTGTTATCACCACATAAATGATAATCTTCCAGTTTATCAAATAAATCAATGTGTTTTGGAGATAGAGACAACTGTAATAAATAAGTCAGTCTGTACTGTCTTATAACTGAGTATATATTTTCATTTTTTGACATTATAAATACATAATGATTTCTACACATAACTGCAAGTGACTGTAATTCATCCCAGGTCTGTCCTCTTATAGTGTCATATTTGTAACACTGCAGTTAAGACTATGTTAGCACTTTCATTATAAAATCCATATTTTAAGCCATGACAATTATGTGATAAAAATTATTTTCATAATGAAACTTGGATTGTAAGAGTGCTTTCTAGGAGATATTTTAAATAAATTTTAAAGGCTGTTTTTTTTTTTTTCTAGAAGGGCGTATCTGATTATGAGAAGAGTGTGTACTGATAAGTGATGGGCTATTGGTTGTTCTAAATTACCTCATGTCTCTGTTGTTTAATGAGTATTTCTGTTAAATGAGAAAAGTAAGAGATGTTATTAAATAACTTTGTTTTTCATTAAAAACAAACAAGTATTACGTTAGTTCTATAAACATATATTTAAAGTAAGGTGATAATTGATACACTACTATGTCTTTTGAAGGGTATCTTCAAGTTTTACAAAAAAAAGATTGATAAGCAGAAAAATATGTATGAAATTATTTGATAACTTTGCAATTGCAAAACGAACTTTAAATTTCCTTGTTTGATAATTAACTGTGTGATAAACAAAGCTAACTGAAATGATTTTGCCACACTTTGGTATTTCAACTACTTACATTTTAACCAAGCAAAAAAAAAAAATGACCATAATAAATTAACAAATACTATTTTGAAAAACTATCTTACTTTTTCATGTTCAAATTCAATAGAAGACTACTAGCAGAATAGAAGTAAAACTATTAAAATATTATTTCAACATAATAAAGGTTTTGTAGATAATAAAAATTTAATATTTAAGTAAAGGTAAACATTACAAACCATAAGAATTATATTAAAATTCTAATTTAAAATATTTTATTCAGTCAATCATCAATATTTTTACTAATCATATAGCTTCTAAATTGTATTAAGGAAAATAAGGTTTTATTTTTTTTTTTATTTTTTTTTTTATTTTTTTTTCAACATTTTTTATTTATTTTTGGGACAGAGAGAGACAGAGCATGAACGGGGGAGGGGCAGAGAGAGAGGGAGACACAGAATCGGAAACAGGCTCCAGGCTCCGAGCCATCAGCCCCGAGCCTGACGCGGGGCTCGAACTCACGGACCGCGAGATCGTGACCTGGCTGAAGTCGGACGCTTAACCGACTGCGCCACCCAGGCGCCCCATGGAAAATAAGGTTTTATAATAGCAGTTGTAAAATTTAGATATTTGATGATATAATTTCCCTCAAAAATAATTATTTTTCAGAAATTAAACAAATATATATAATCTTTGGAATTACTGGCTATACTTTTATTTGGATTTGTGTTCATAATAAGATTTCTAAATTCAGTAACTATTTAAAAGTAAAAGTGTGTATATAATCTCTTGTTATAAAATACATAGAATGGATTGCAACCCATTTTATGGATTCCTAAATCTTTAAAGTTACGGATTAAATTACTATTACTAACTAAAAAATTAAATTAAAATTAAAGTTAGTTAAATTACTAATTAAATTTAAAAAATTAAATTACTAATATTCCAGGGCACCTGGGTGGCTCAGTAGGTTAAGCTGGTACCCTTATAGAAAGAGGAAAAGACACCAGAATTCTCTTTCTCTGCCGTGTAGAGAAATGTTCAAAGATCTCAATCTGGAAACCCGAAAGGGGGATCTCTCCAGACACCAAATCACCTAGATTCTTGAGCTTGAACTTTCCGAACTCCAGAATTATGAGAAAATAGATTTCTGTTGCTTAAGTTTCCCAGAATGTACCATCTTGTTTTGACAGCCCAAGCTGACAGACAAAGCTGGACATGATGCACTCAGTACAAGTGATTAGGTTAAATAGGCCTGTAGTGTAAGGTTTTTTGTTCATCTGACTAGGAGTTAGGCTCTTCTTACCTTGCGCTGTAGTTGCAACCATCGGAGGCTAAAACGTCCCCTGATGTTCTTACTTGGTCTCCTGTGCTGGCTTGAGATCTCCCTAGAGAATTCTTTTTAAGTGAGGTCTGCCATGTGCAGTACTTCAGGTTGTACTCCCTGTTATAAGAGGGGAAGGTTTGGGGGATGGAGAAGGATCCGATTATTCTAGCAATAGTCCTCAATTTTTTAGTGCCTCTGTACTCCTGGGGTGTGACCTTCACAAGTGTTTCTCAGATTTGTACTCCAACCACCCCCCCACCCCCACCCCTGGCTAGGTGAGACAGAAGGGGCTGGAGTTTGGGGTTTCCCTTTCCCAAAGTCAGTCACACTCAAACAGCCCCATTCAGTTAGACACTGGGACAATGATTTCCCATGAGGCCGGGCCATGTTAAGAAGTATAGAATGCTGAGAGCACCTGGGTGGCTCAGTTGATTAAGCATCTGGCTTTGGCTCAGGTCATGATCTAACAGTTTGAGGGTTCAAGTCCCACATTGGGCTCTGTGCTGACAGCACAGAGCCTGCTTGGGATTCTCTCTCTGTCCCTCTCTCTCTGCCTCATGCTTTCTCTCTCTCTCAAAATAAATACACTTAAAAAATAGTATAGAATGCTCTGGACATATTTAAAGATACTTTTTCCCTCCATCCACTGGAAGCACAAGGAGAAATATATATACATATATATATTTCATAGATACACACACATATATATTTCATATATATATTCCACATATATTTCATAGATATACACACATATATTTCATAGATATATTTCATATATATTTCATATAAATACACACATATATATTCCATACATACATTTCATATATATATTTCATATATACACACATATATTTCATATACACATTTCATATATATACACACAAATATATTTCATATATACACACATATATTTCATATATATATTTCATGTATATATATTTCAGATATATATATTTATTTTCATATATTTTTTTCTTTCTTTCTGATCCTCACTGTGAAAACCTGGTAGGTTTTCTGGAGGTAAAATTCACAAATGTGTGGGTGCCCCCCTCCTAATTTTAAGAACTACTGGAATTTTTAACTCTCAAACTTGGTTACATTGACCCCTCAGCAATTCCTCAGTTGTTTAAGTTCTGTGAGCCATGGAGGACCTGTTGTAACTGTGGTGTGAAAACGGCCATTAATAACACATAACTGAATGGGTGGAACAGTGTTTCAGTGCAGAGAGGGTTTCTGTTCCTGAGCTTGTACTCCAGCAAGCTGTGATTCTATCAGCCTGCCTCTCTTATTTTCAGCACCACAGTTTGTCCTGTGAGATCAGTGCTCATGGATCTAAGAAGAGTTGTTGGTTTTCACGTTGCTTAGCTTTTCTTGTTGTGCAGACTGGAGTTATAACTTCCAAGCTCCTTTAATGTTGGACTGGAAAGTGGAAGTCTCAAAACAGCCAGTGTTTTTAGTGCAGTGATCAAATGTTTACAAACTTGATAAAAACTATAAACTCACAGATCCAAGAGACTTGAACCTCAAGGAAAAGACACATGAAGAAAATGGCCCAAGGCAAATTGTATTAGTTTGTAAGGACTGCTGGAACGAAGTGCCACAGACAGACTTAGTGGTATGAACAAAAGATATCTATTTTCTCACGGTTGTAGAGGCTAGAAATCTGAGATCAGGTGTTAGTAGGGTTGGTTCCTCTGAAGGCTGTTAAGGGAAGGATCTGCTTCAGGCTTTAAGATGACCATCTTCTCCTTGTGTTTTCACCTTGTATTCCCTCTGTACATGTTTGGTCCCAACTTTTGTTTTTTCAGTAAGGACACCAGTCATATTATTTAGGGCTTACACAAATGACTTCATTTAATTTAATTACCTCCTAAAAGACCCTGTCTCCAAATAAGCTCATATTCTGAAGTGCTAAACATTAGGACTTTAACATATAAACTTCTGGAGAGGAGGGGACACAGTGCAACTCCTAATACATATCATAGTTCATTTATTTAGACACCAGCAATAAGGAGAAAATCTTAAAATCAGCAAGATATCAAAAGAAAACATTATATACAAAGGAGCAAAGGTAAAAATTAATAGTAGACTTCTTATCCAATTTGATACAAGAGAAATATGAAGAGGTCCAAACACCTGGTCAGATTTACCTACTAGACATTTATTAATTTCTGGGAATTGCACTAGAGGCAGGGATGGGGGGTGCTCTGGGACATACTTATAAAAACTTTTTTAACGTTTATTCATTCTTGAGAGAGAGAAAGAGAGACAGAGTGCAAGCAGGAGAGGGCCAGAGAGAGAGGGAGACACAGAATCTGAAGCAGACTCAGGCTCTAAGCTATCAGCACAGAGCCTGACGTGGGGCTCAAAATCACAAACTGTGAGGTCATGACATGAGCCAAAGTCGGACCCTTAACCGACTGAGCTAACCAGGCACCCCTGCTACATAATTTAAAGACACAATAAGAGAAAAAAGAAAAAAAAACTCTCATAATTTCTCAATATTTAGAAGTGAGATAACTTCTATGTTGAAGGAGGCTTTTTTCAATCTTTCTAACAAGAGATTGGCCAGATTTTACAGCTGTTTCCTAGAAAGTGGGGAGTGTAAAATGGAGATGAAGGGATATAGTCAGAAGCTACACAGGGCAAAACCAAATCTCTCCAAGTCTTCAGTCTCTCAATTTAAAACCCATGTCTTTTACTCCTTGAGTTTGCACATTTTTTTAAGTTTATTTATTTTGTGAGAGAGAGAGAGAGAGAGAGAGAGAGAGAGATCGCATGTGCCTGCAAGCAGGGAAGGGGTGGAGAGAGAGAGGGAGAGAAAGGGAGAAAGTGAGAGAGCCCAAGTGGGGTTTATACTCAGGAACCATGAGATCAGGACCTGAACTAAAATCATGAGGTGGACGCTTAAGTCACTAAACCACCCAGGCACCCCTGAGTTTGCAGACTCTCATGGATGAGGAAGACATATAAGACATACTTCCCCTTAAAGCCATATGAGGGACTAGAAGCTTATAGCACAAAAAAGGAAAAAAAAAAAGATGGGGAGGAATCTTATCTCTAAGCCTTTAGGTTAGGTTTTATGCTTCCATGAAAGTGCCTGACACACAGAAATCTTCCAAAGCCTAAGAAAATATTTAATTTGCATTCAGTATGCCTGGAAAGGTCTTCCAGATCATTTTGACCCCAGCTTACTTGTATAAGAGTTCCCTTGTCAGAAGAATTAGCTTCTAAATTTGTTGCTTAGGAAAAGAATGCAATTAACACTCCAGGGGATCTACACAGAGAACAACTTTATCTCTCAAAAAAAGAATACACATTTTATGTTTTGGTAAACATAGATAATTAGCAACTGTGAGTTTCCATTTTCTAGCACTTACAAGTTTGCTCTGGTTAAAAAATAATAGCTTGACTTTTTGTAGATATTAAGATGCCATAAAATAAAAGCTTACTTATACTGAGTTGCAGAATTAATGGAATAAGGGTCAAGCTGAATATTTATTATGGAATTAATGGCTATTGAAATATGTTGAAGGGAGTATAAGGTGCAAAATGGAGTAAAATATCAACTCAGAAAATTCTGACTAAAGAATAAAAATACTTTCTGAAACTCACCAGATAAGCAATCAGGATATTTTTTAAATTTAATTAAACATTTGGTTAATGAACTAAAATAGAGTAACATAACTGCTGGGAACCAAATTAAAATAAAAGTGGAAGAAATTAGGCAACTTTGAGAGAAATTATAAAACAAGGAGGGAAAAGAGAAGAGACTTGGAAGATGTATCACATCTATGAGGCAAATAATAGGAATTCTAGAAATAAAAAAAAATAAAATGATGGAAAATAACTGAGAGCAATGGAATATTTATCTGAGCTAAAAAGGGACTTTAGTTGCATATTTTATAGGACAATTAATTCCTAAGTTGTTGAACATATACACACCTATAGATAAATATGTTTGTTTGTTTGTTTGAGAGAGAGAGAGAGAGAGAGAAAGGAAAGAGAGAGGGAGATGGGGCAGAATCTTAAGAGAGAGAGCAAGAGAGATTAAGGGAACTTTTAAGAATTCTTAAGGGAGAGAGAGAGAGGGAGAGGGAGAGAGAGAGAGAGAGAAAGAGAGAGAGAGAGAGAGAGAGAGAGAGAGAGAATATTAAGCAGGCTCCATACCCAGAGGGAGCCTACCTGGGGCTTGATCACATGACCATGAGATCTTGACCTGAGCTGAAATCAAGAGTTGGATGTTTAACCAACTGAGTCACCAGGTACCCTTCAGCATGGTTCAATTCTGGTTATAAGAATTAAAAGAAAGCTAAAGAATCTTCTTTTTGGTTACTACCAGTTTCTCATATCTTTACATGACAGAAAACAGAGTGGAAGCAAGATTTCTTGTGACTCTTAGAAGGGCACTAATTCCATTCACAAGAGCTCCATCCTCATGAATTTATCTAATCCTAATTAACTCCCAAAACTCTGTCCCTAAATGCCATCACATTGAAGAACAGGGTTTCAACATATAAATTTTGGTGAGAATACAAATATTCAGTTAATAACATGTTCTACTGAATAATTCAATAACATTATAAAAATTAATCAAAGTAACTATAAAGGAGGAATAATAACAGGAGAAGAAATCATAATATAGAAAACCACAAGTGAAGAGATTGTAAGAGGTTAACAAAAAACCCTTACAAAATCTATGCAGTAAATCTCCAATAATATTTTTCAAGAAAAAGTGAAAAGAAAATAATATTAGGAAGAAAAAAGGGCATGATTTTATTACTTAATAGATAGTAGTATTTCCTCCTTTGATAATGGAAAACATGACATATTTTTCTTATAGAATATTTATTTATAAATAGTCATAGATGTTAGACGTAATTTATATTTGAATATAGTTACTGTTATAAATGTAGCTATAGGCATTTACTAAAATGTTTTCTATGTAATGTTTCTTCTTACCACTAATACAAAATAAATAATGACAGGATAAAAGTTATAATTATTTTAAATTGAAATTCTTTTAGGTAATAATATGGGTTGTAAGGATCATTTATTGTAATATTTTATTTGTTCATTTTAATGAAAATTTAAGTTCGCAGAGAATTTTTCTGATATTGTAAAGTTCTGAGAAGAAGATAAAAGAGATACATCATAAAGTATGTACAGTGGAATATATCCACATGTTTTATGGATTTTTATTTTAACAACATGGTATACTAAAAAAACCCCACAAAGTTGAAAGTTTGGAATTCATTTGTAATTGTTATTTTATTACTTCTCTTCTGGATCCCATGACAGTTTTTAGCATGTCTGAAATGTTACAGATTCTGTGGCACTCAGCTGGAGGTCTTCTCATAAACTTGACACATTGCCACTTATTGTTAAACATTATGCTATTTTCCAGTCAGTCTTCATGACAGCGTTCATGTCCAATCAACTTGAATAAATTTTGCATAATGTTATATCTAACATCATATTCAACATTTTAATAACTTCAAGATATGTCAGTATATATATTTAGCAATTCTGTCAAAAATCATTTAGTTTTGTTTAATACGATAAAACTTTTAAAACTCAATCTACTCACTGGGATCATATTATAATACATTTAAATTTCTTCCTATTTATTTATTTATTTATTTGTTTATTTATTTATTTTGAGAGAGAGAGAGAGAGTGCGTGTGAACTGGGCAGTGGCAGAGAGAATTTCAAAGAGTCTGGGATTCTCTGTTGATAGCATGGAGCCGGACATGGGTTTCAATTTCACCAACTGAGAGATCATGACCTAAGTAGAAATCAAGAGTCTGAGGCTTAACCGTCTGCACCACCCAGATGTCCCTATTTATTTTTGAATTATTATTTTGTGAGTGTAATTGGCATAGTTATATTTGGTTCAGGTGTACAGTGTAGTGATTCAATTCTACATGATACGCTATGCTCACTATAAGTGTAACTACCATCTGTCTCCGTACAATGTTATTATGTTATTATTTGCTATATTCCCTATGCTGTGCCTTTTATTTCTATCACTTCTTTAATCCCTAATTAGAAGCCCACTCCCTTTCACCCATTTTGCCCTTCCCCTGGCCCTCTTTCCTCTACCAACCATCAGTTTGATCTCTGTGTTTACTACTCTGGTTCTACTTTCTGTGTGCTTGTTCTTTGTTTTGTTTTCAGATTCCATATATGAGTGAAATCGTATTTGTCTTTGTAACTCTGACTTACTTCACTTAGCATAATGCCTCTAGGTCTATCCATGTTGTTGCAAATGGAAAAATCTCATCCATTTTTATGGCTACATAATATTTCATTGTGTGTGTACATGTGTATACATACACATACCTACCGTACCATCTTCGTCCACTCATTTATCAATGGGCACTTAGGTTGCTTCCGCATCTTGGCTATTATAAATAATGCTGTGATAAACATAGGGGTACCTATATCTTATCAAATTACTGTATGTGTTTTCTTTTGGTAAATACCCAATAGTGAAATTTTCAGTTCATCTAATATTTCTATCTTAATTTTTTGAGGAAACTCCATATTCTTTTCCACAGTGTCTGTACCTATTTACATTCCCACCAACATTATACAAGTATTCCTTTTTCTCCACATCCTTGTCAACACCTGATATTTCTTATCTTTTTGGTGTTAGCCATTCTGACAAGTGGAAGATGACATCTCATTATGGATTTTTGTGTTTTTTAAGTTTTTTTTAATTCAAGTTAGTTAACATACTATGTAACATTAGTTTCAGGTAATATTAGATTCAACTCTTCCATACATCACCCAATGCTCATCACAGCAAGTGTACTCCTTAATCCCCATTACCTATTTTACCCATCCCCCAGCCTACCTCTCTTTTGGTAACTATCCATTAGTTCCCTGTAGTTAAAGGTCTTTCTTGGTTTGCCTCCCTTTGTCTCTCTCTTTTTTAAAAATTTCCCTTTCCGCATTTGTTTTGTTTCTTAAATTTGATTTAAATTTCCTACTGATTAGCAATGTTGAGCACCTTTTTATGTGTCCTTTGGCCATCTGTATGTCTTCTTTGGGGATATGTCTATTCAGGTCCTCTGCCCATTTTTTAATTAGATGTAACCAATAAGGGGTCAATATCCAAAATATATAAAGAACTTATAAGACTCAACACCTAAAAACCAAGAAAACAAAAACAAGCTTATTTATTTATTTATTTATTTAAATATAATTGATTGTCAAATTGATTTCCATACAACACCCAGTGCTCATCCCAAAAAGTGCCCTCCTTGGTGCCCATGACCCACTTTCCCCCCTCTCCCAACCCCCATCAACCCTCAGTTTGTTCTCAGTATTTAAGAGTCTCTTACGGTTTACCTCCCTCCCTTTCTGTAACATTTTTTCCCCTTCTTCTCCCCCATGGTCTTCTGTTAAGTCTCTCAAGATCCACATATGAGTGGAAACATATGGTATCTGTCTTTCTCTGACTGATTTATTTCACTTAGCATAATACCCTCCAGTTCCAGCCACATTGCCACAAATGGCCAGATTTCATTCTTTCTCATTGCCAAGTAGTATTCCATTGTATATATAAACCACATCTTCTTTATACATTCGTCAGTTGATGATATTTATTTTTAATGAATACATTCATTAATGAGTGGAAGAATAAACATCCACTTTTTTGACTACTGGATAAAGCACTCTTGTCCCTTGCTTAAACATACTGAGTCTTTTTATGAACTTCAAAGACTCATATATGATGGGCTACTTCATGGTCTCTTCTAAAACCATTAGTTTAAGTGTGAATTTTCTGAGTGCTCTGAAATCTGTTAGTTTTACTTGGGGTAGTTATTTAATGAAATATTTTAAAACCATCTTATTAAATATTATATAAATTATAATTTGAAAAGGAAAGAGTGTTTTTCTATAAAATCATTGTTGAAATATTCTTAAAATTTGTAAAGACTTTCAAATTAGCTATATATGCCAAGTATATAATGGAAAAAATAATTAAAACTATAAAATTCTATGCACAGGGGTGCCTTGGTGGCTTAGGCAGTTGAGTATCTGACTCTTGATTTCAGCTCAGGTAATGATCCCAGGGTCATGGGATTGAGTCCCATGTTGGGCTCTGTGCTGGGCATGGAGCCTGCTAGGGATTCTCTCTCACTCCCCTTCTGCCCCTACCCCCCGCCTCTCTCTCTTTGTCTAAAATGAAAAAAATGAAAAAAAAAAAAGAATTCTATGCACACATCATTTCACAAGTGTTTTTAGGTTCTTTTTCATTTGTTTGTTTGTTGTTAAGTTCTTGATCATTTGTAAAGAAATAATTTAAAGATGAAAATATCAGTAGATGAAGTTTAGATATGTCTTCTTCAAGAATTTTGCCTGAGAACTATTATAATGAAAACATATTTAATTGAATTATTTGCCTATAAAAATCTTGGCGAAAATGTACATTATGCATTTCTAAAATATGTTTAAATTAGATATATATGCCTTTAAAAGGGTTTCTTAACTTATCAACTGGAGTATCCTCAGACTCCCACAGTATTTGTTGATTTGCAGTGAAATCTAGTTTGGTAGGGATATGTCCATTATTAATTATGTTCATCATATAAAAACTACATGTTTTATTAGTCCTATCATAAGCCTGTTTTATTGTAAATATACATGTAAGACTTAGAAACTACCACGTTCTTCTCATCTACCTTTATCCTGTAAAAATACATGGCTTTTCCTTCAGGGCCACCACTTTTCCTACAGGAGGATGGATTTTTAAGCAATGCAAATGAAAGGACCCCCATGCAAATTCTTCATAGCCTACCTTCATATGTTAATGGAGTACTCAATACTGGGACTTCTGTGAGGGATGAAAGACTAGTATGTCTGGGTGTTATAAGCCAATAACTAAATATTTGAAAGGCAAATAAGCAAACAAAGCATAGGAAAAAGGCATGGTACTAATAGCACACTCCCTGCTCTCCTACACAAGGCCCCAAAAGAAGTTTTAAAATCTGTATATCATGCAGATCTAGATGGAAGTTGGTGCTAATTTCTTTGGATCAAGAAACAGGATTGCTTATAAGCATTGATTTCCAGGTGGTTTGCTTGCCTCCCTTGCTAGAAATTAATGAGGTTTGAATTTGGTCTTAAAATGTGACGTAGACAAGTTTCATTATATCCTACAAAATTTCTGCCATCTGAACTCACACCACATATTTCCATTTTATTTCTCCATTAAGCAATGGGTCCCTCACACATCCTTCTAGGTTAGTTTTTTGCACCTTTCAGAAGAGAATTCTACAAGTGTAGAGCTCTCTTTAGTATGTTTTCAAATATGTTAAATTGGTGAGGCTATACTATAGAGTTTACTTGTATTTAGAAGACAAAACATGCTCCTAATATAATCACACCACATATTATAATTTCTCTTTAGTTAACTCTCTATTTTAAACATAGGCATGGTTATTATTTAGTGTTGTTTCTCAGTGAGAAAGTGTCCCTCCTCTTAGACACAATCATGTTTTCTCTGGCCCTCTAATGACTTGTATATTTCTGACCTTCCCACCTCTTTTCTCTGTCTTTAATCTCACCTTGGCTTCTTGATCCTTCTTATATAGAATTTAAATGCAAGTCTGTGGGAAATCAAACAGTTATATCCTGGGTTCAGAGATTATAGGGAATGTGTTGCAAAGCAGAGAACTGCTTTCTGGCCTGGTTACTGACGAAACACGTTCTGCTAGGGACCCTTATGTCTTCGTCCTGATTTATAGCAGTGAAGGCCTGGACCTAGGTACCTCTGTCCATTTGCCTTGTTCACAAGGCCATGCAGTATTACAGATCAGTCCTTTTCTACATTTTGCAACTCGAATTATTTCCAGTGGGTTAAAAAGGCATCCCAAGAGTCCGTCCTTGGGCACCGAAGAGAAGCTCCCATTCTTGTCCTAGGGAGAGGGCTTACTGAGAAGGCCAAGAAGAAACTGCCATTTTTAACCCATAGTAAACACTGGAAAAGTTTTACAGGGGGAGTTACCCAATTTTGTAATTTAGGTAGTTGGTAGAGGGCATTAAGAGAAAACAGTAAAGACAGAAATCTGTGTTGCTCTAAGTGACATTCCAACACATCTAGTCTTTACCTAGGTAAAAGTCCCTGACTGGGTTTTAATTTAATTGGATGATGGTTTTGGCTGGCTCCAAGTGGAGGTCTCGAGGCCAGAAGTGGCTAGACCAAAGATGTGGAGGAGGTCACATTAGACCCATGACGAGGAAACCTCACTTGGGAGTCTTAAGATTGACAGCTGTCCTGGTGACTTAGGTGGCTGTCCTGTGCCCAAGACAGACAACTTTGTATAAGGACAGGAATAAAGAGAGGGTATCACGTTTCTGGGTCTTATTACCATTCCGGACAGGACACTAACTTCCAGCCAAAAGGCAGGCTTTCCTCCTCCCTGTAGAGTAGCCACGGGCAAGAGGATTGCAGCCTGCGCAATTGACATTAAAGTGTTCCAATAAGACCCTACCCCTTGAAGAGCCCCTAACATGAGAGTAAAGAAGAAAAGAAAAAGTTGTCATCAAGTTTGCACCGGCTCAGAGTCCTGATGAAAAAGACTCGGAGCCCTGTAGCATTTCTACCCCTATCGGAATATGAATTGTCTGTGTGGCACATCCCTCTTGATTTCAAAAGTCTAAACAGCATGCTGAGCCGCGGGGAAAGCATGCTTTTTGTGAAGGCCTTTCAATCACAATGGGTCATTTCATATCCATTTCCTTTTGCTTCAATTATAGACTTATAAAGGAGCTTTGGACACTGTTCTCAGCAACCCTTTGTTTCAATTCCTTAAAGACAATAAAAGGGAGGAACTCATGCCTACGTTGATGTCCAGCAGTGGTAATGATGGGGAAGGCATGAAACACCCCAGCAGCATATCCCTCTTGTAAACGTTGCTGCATGGCTAATGGTTTATGTCCCTCCAATATAGGTATTGGCTTTAAGTGATCAGGAGGAATAGGGACAGGAGGAAGTGGGGGGAGGCAGGTGTTAAGCTTTCTTTCTTAATTTGTTCCTTCTCTGGAGATACATTAATGGTTATAATGCCAGATGGAGTAAACTCCAGGTCACTAAAATGAAATGGGAACCTTCTCTCCCTTTTCATGTTTTCTTGTTAAAATTTTCTCCACTTCTTTCCACAGATTTAAATAAACTGTACCATGGTCAGGAAACCAGGGGCAGGCATCTCACATTGTTCATAACAATTTACTTAATTGATCTTTTTTAACAGAGCCACCTTTAAAAGCTGCTGTAAAGTTTTAAAATATAATAGCAGTTCCTTTGTCATGTTTTGGCCCATGGTAGAGAAAGAGAAAAGAAATACTCTCACTGAAAACTAGACATGTTGGCAGCTATCCCCAGTGGGTACTGCTGTCCCTTACTGGGATGAGGTCTGTCTGAAGTGAGGACAATTTTGCTTTCTTCTCCTGAACACTTCACTTTCTTCTCCTGAACATGTTGATTCTGCTGCCTGAAAATCTTCCTCCCAAGGCTATCACTGTCACATCAGGGTCACCAATTGTGAGTATGGCTTTTGGCTTTGTCAAGCAAGGCCGAGATGGCAGAAAGGATTACTCAGGACTCCGCAAGTCAAGAGAGGTGAGAGGGAGGCTAAGGGAAGTCTCCCTGAACTGCTCCCAAGCTCCCGTATTAATTGAGCATACATTTAAGGAAACATTGTTCAATACTCAGGGAGCTATGTGCCAGTAAGAACATATAGAAAATGTGCAGAAAAACAAGACAGGGTAAGCATATTCCATGTGATAACGTGGTCGGCAGGACCAAACCCCCAGATATACATTAACGAGATAAGGAAGTGAGTGCCAGGTAAATATACATTAACTAGATAAATGAAGCGTGCCCCGCTGTTTTCAGCCAGGCCAGAAAGCAGTATTCTGCTTTGCAATGTGTTCTCTATAATCTCCTAACCCAGGACATAGCTATTTGATTTCCCACACAAGTCATTTTTGTTTGTTAAAAAAAAAAAATGTCAAACATACTCCTTCAAATTCACTCCCTATCTTCCTGCTATTCTGGTTATTCTCTTAACAGCCTAAATGATCCCCAAATTCTGGTTCAGTTTTCTCATCTGACACTTCTCAGTTTACTTTGCCTCTATTTCTATCCGTACACTGAATGGGCTATCATTAAGGTCAGCAATTACCTCTATTAATTGAAATTTAAAGATTTTTTTATGTAACTTTGTATCATCATTCCACACATTTGATAATTTGTCCGGATTGAAACACTCTCCATCCATAATTCCCCAAGCTTTCCTTACAAGTATAGCCACTTTCCCTCAGGCTTCTTTTAGAATTTACAGATCTACCTTTTATCCTGGAGCTTCTAAAAATGTAGGCCCTGCTACATTTATGTGGATACTGTTGTCTTCAAGGGGGTAATGCCTCTGCCTTTGGCAATAACTGCTGTCAGTATTTAGGACCCCCAAATACTTAGTACCTCCTCTGTCACAGATCTTACATCTGAATCACTGGTATGGCATCTTCAACATCCCCAAATCATCTAAAAACACTATATCCAAAGCTGAAAATTTGATCTTCTCTGTACAATTACTTTCTCTTCCTCATCATAATGAGCAGGACCATTTACATCTAGTTCACAAGTAATAAACCTGAGCATCATCTCTACCTTCACCACTCTGACCTTCCCCAAATCAATCTACCTCTGTGGCATGTCTTACCTCCTAGACAACACTCAAGTAACTCCTGTCTTCTATTTTAACTGGCAAAACATCTGGCTGTGATGCTTTAAGACAGACAAAATTGCCTGCTACCTAAATTTTCATTTGGCAAGCTACATATCACCCTAGCTTCAGTTTCCTCATCTATAAAAATAAAACTAATAATTTTATTATTAGTCATGTGATTCCAGTTTTCTCTCCAAGTTCATTTCCAGACTGGTCAGTTACTCTTGCTTCTTCCTGACTTAGGACCTTCCCTGGTCTCACAATCTGAGGTAGGATCCCTGCTTATATGCTTTGTCAGTTCTGTGTATTTCCCCTTCAAAGCATTGTCAGGGTTTGGAATCACATGCATATCTTATTTTGTTTATGCTTATTTGTATCACTCATCCACCAAGTTTCATGAGGGAAAGACTATGCTTTACAACTCACCATCATAACTCCAAGGTCTAACACAGTGTATGGCTTATAGTAGGAATTCAGCTAATATTTTTATAATGGATTTATGCACTAGTAGATGGATGAATGGACTTTAAACATGTTGTAACTTTATTTCTTTTTCAGAGGAAACCACCAGATACACAATTCTACAGAAAACTCTATATAAAAGGCTGTTTTGATATTCTTTTGCTTGTCCTCTAGTTTAAATAACTAGCAAGATAAACAGAACAGAAACCTCTTAGATATTTATTTAAGGGGGGAATAATTCATTGCTCATTTGTGATAGCAAAATGCCAGTAGAGCAAATAGAGTCAGTATAAGGATTTTGGCAATAAAATTAAAATACCTGAAAATAGTAGATTTATTTTCTATGTAGTTGTGCAAATAGTAGAACAATCATTTTTTAAGCACTATCTGCTGAGTGCATATTATGTTCCAGATTATAACTCAGGGCTAAAATAGTGGGAAAAAATATTAGATGAAAGTCTTGTTACTAGTTTTTCTATGTGAGAACCCTGATTTAATCACCTACTACACGCCCTGGAAAACTTCTTTAATCTCTATTTGGTTCTCTCTCTCTAATGATGAACAGAAGGTAATACCACCTATCTTCCAGGATCATTTTGAGAATTAAATAAATATAAGGAATTTAGGATTATAATCTGTGTAAAGGACAGTGCTCAGCATAAAGGAAGTTTTATAGAAGACATATATTATCATAAACCATATTTTGTAGCCTTAGAGCATAGCTTGCAATTGAATGAGAGAAAAACAATAGACACCAAAGATATATTGTGTTATTGATATTGCATGGAAGTACTAGGTTTTATGGAATCCCAGAAGTAGGATGTCTGACCTGAATTTGCAGGTGCAAAGGAAGCTCGATTCATAGTGTCGCATCAAATAGCATCTGACGGATGAGCCCAAGTTAGTTCATGATAAATGGGAACAGCCCTCCAGATGGTAGCATACAAAGAGTGGGAGTGTGCAGTTGGCTTGACTTGGTGTGGTGAAAGCCTGGGGTCCATGCTGTCAAACTAGATGGAGCCAAAAATTTACACCAAAAAGGAAAAATACCTCACACTCAGCTACCTGTGACTTATAATGCAACAACACTTGAGCTTTCCCTTAACTATCCATTTATTCACAAGCACATTTTGTCTCAAAGAAAATGATTCTAGATTAGTAAACAATCACTTAAACAATTCAAATGTTTAAAAATATAAAATCAAATTCCTTTTGATAGGGATCGTGATACCATTTTCCCCCTTTCCTTTCCACTACCTTCCTCTTTTCTTCCCCCTTGCTTTCATTCTTTCTCAATTTCTTAATTTCCTTCTTTCTTCTTCTTTTTTTAAATTTTTTTTTCAACGTTTATTTATTTTTGGGACAGAGAGAGACAGAGCATGAACGGGGGAGGGGCAGAGAGAGAGGGAGACACAGAATCGGAAATAGGCTCCAGGCTCTGAGCCATCAGCCCAGAGCCCGACGCGGGGCTCGAACTCACGGACCGCGAGATCGTGACCTGGCTGAAGTCGGACGCTTAACCGACTGCGCCACCCAGGCGCCCCGACTTCTTCTTTTTTTAATAATGTCTGTTTTCCTTTGCTTATATATTTTTTTCTTCTTTAGTCTTGTAGCAATTCTAAGAATTCAAGATTGTTAAACTCAATCTAGTCTTGTGGTTGGAACAAAATTTTATTTCTCATTAACACAAATACATACACACAATGTTTGCTAAGAAACAGAAATGAATAATAATAAAAATGATTTGAAGTATGTGGAAAGGACAGGAAAGAGTAGAGATCATTCCAGTTCTCTACCATTGGTTTTAATACCAATTCAGAGTGTTAACATTAGGCATCTGCAATTTAAGAGAATTCACTCAGGAATGGTGACAGAACTTTAGTCAAAATAAGGTGTTATTGTATATGCTTGTTAAACAGAGATTTCTATGTGCAGATTATCTTGAAAATATAAATTCTGATTGCCTGAATGTTACATGTGCAACTCCATCAGAACAAGGAATTGGCGAGAATGCTTTGTTGCTTTTTTCTATCAGAGTATCCACTTTGTTTTGATAGAGTTTATTTTTAATTGTTAATTATGTTTGTTTTGGACCCTTGAGTCTATTAAAGAGCAATGTGTATGTACCTCAATTTTATGAAGTCCATAGCCACCTAAATCAAAATCTAAATGTCCAACTTGATATTCTAAGCCACATTTATATCTGAAATTATTAATCTCACTAACTGACTACATAGAAATCAGTAAGTGAAAGTGAAAAAGTGGCAGTGAAATGGCCTGCTGAAATGAATAATCTATTTGGCATATATGCAAAAGTCTCCTGTGCAAACTACATATTGCATGTTCATTATTTTTTTGATTAAATGTTTCAGTTTCCTCTTAAATATGAATTCCTTGTATCATGATTTGAAGTAAATCATCAAGATCTGTCAACTTTTTCCCTTTGTAATACTGGGTTTGGAGTGAATTCAATAGCCCTTAGTCCTGAGTGTTGCCTTAGAGTCATTTTATTCCTAGTGAGTGGAACTATGTGCTGACAAACTTGTCCTTACACTTTGCCAGTATTGAAACTGTTACAAAGGGATTATGCGATTTATCCAGGGCCAGAGTGCTAGTCATTGACTAGTTGGCTGAAAATTATGTTGCAGATGCCTGGTTCTTAACCCAATTGGCTGTGTAACATCCCTAGAGAACATTGGTGCTAAAAGATTCAGGCTGTTTCAATTTACTCTTTTAATTAAAACATAGCACTGGAGAAGAAACAAATAAAAAAGATGAAAGCAGAGCTTAAAATATCCTCTAGCTCACCCTCAGTATTCTTTGTTATAATTCTGCAGTAAGGCTCCACCAGCATATCTCTGAACAACTGCCACTTTTTCTTTTTCATTATGCAACATGCCACATTTACAGGCTCAAAATGATACTTTACATTCCATTTCCTCAACATAGCATCATTAGAGGAAGCACATAATTCCACATACTGACACCTAGAAAATGCAATGCATTGTGTTACATCATTATACTCCCTCGTTTAGTTAGAAACTGTAGATGAAAGAATCCATCATCAACTCTTACCGAGCACAAAGTGCTCAGAACCTATCAAATAGAGGCGGGGATTAATAGTAGAATGATAGAACTTGTTTTCAAGAGAATGGTGTTGGGGCGCCTAGGTGGCTCAGTCAGTTAAGCATCCAGCTCTTGGTTTTGGCTCAGGTTATGACCCATGGTTAGTGGGTTCGAGCCCCGTGTCAGGCTCCGTGCTGCTGCTGCTGGTGTGGAAACTGCTTGGGATTCTCTGTCTCCTCTCTCTGCCCCTCCCGTCTCTCCCAAAAGAAATAAACTTAAAAAAAGGGAGAATGATGTTAACATACATGGGTAAAGAGGGAAGGACTAAAAGCGCAATGTGGTCTAAATGATTTATATGTATAAGAACAGATCTCCCTTCCTCCCCAAGAAAAGCTCATCCCAGATTTAAAGGCATTAAATGAAAAATAAAATTGGGGAGAATTATTTTAGTTTTCATTATGTATTCATTCATTCAAGACAAACTGCTTCTGTGCTAAGCTTTAAAGAATTAGACAGACATGGCTCTTCCCCAGAAGTAGCTTATATTCTATGAGATGAGGCAGATGACATTTATTTCCCTATATAGAAGTCAGATACTAATAAGTCATAAGTGTCAGTAAGGAAAATCCCGGACATTAAGAATTTGCTATTCAGAGAGCTTGAGTATGTGACTTGTGAAATTTGGACACACTGGATTTTTTCCAGATATTTTATAACAATAATGAAAATAAACATATATTTACAAGGAGAAAATAATTGAAGTAATTAATTCTGGATGAAAATCTAATTAAAATATAAAGGCAACAAGACAGGTTATTGCTCTGGCAAACTTACTTATTGTGTCTGCTTAAATGTCTATCATTAATACAGGTTTAGATATGATCAGTACCTATAATTAATGGTAATTAGAATTATACAGCAATGTGCTAAGGTTTCACCATCTTCCTTGGCTTTTGTAGAAATATTCCAAATACTTCTACATATTATTTATCTGTGTTAATACAACTAATACAGGTGTGTTCTTATTTGAGAGAGATGTGCATATATTGAGGGCAATAAAACCTTAACAGGGTATGACAGTAACATAGATTCTGTAGCCAGAAACACCATATGTGAATATCAGCTTTGCCATTTAACTGAGTTACACAATATTGGACAAGATACTTAAACTATTTAGTGTCGGTTAACTCATCCATTAAATATAGGAAAATAATATTGTCTTATATGTTTTTGTAAGGATTCACTTACTTGATACATATATGAATGTACTAAAACAGTGCCAGCTTCATATTGAATATTCATTACAAAATGAATGGTAAGGGTTATAATAATACTGATGATGCTAGAATATTGGAGACCGTCAAATTTAAACTTACGGAGTAAGATCAATACATGGAATTGTGGACTATGATTTTTGCATTGTCCTGCATTATATCAGTTAATGTCAAATTAGGAGAAAGAAACCGTACAGTAATTTCGACAGGGGAATTTAATATAAATAATTTTAATTATAACAGATTAGGGGCCCCCCGGTGGCTCAGTGAGTTAAGCCTAGGACTCTTGATTTCAGCTCAGGTCGTGATCTGACGGTCTGTCCCTTGGAACCCCGCTCCAGGCTCTGTGCTGGCAGCACGGAGCCTCTTTGGATTCTCTCTCTCGCTCTCTCTCTCTCTCTCTCTCTCAAAATAAATAAATAAACAATAAAAAATAATAGAAGATTAGAGTAAGAAGAGATTGGCTAGTAAGAAGTAGAGAACTCTAAATATAGAAACAGCAGTCACTAGCTCTAGGGCTGAGACCCAGTGCCTGTAGGAGACTCCTGCCCCCCAGGCTGACATGCGGGCCTTGTTAGAGAAGTCACAGCTGTGGCTCATCGAATGGTAGAGAAGTATCTCACCCTTCTCTTACCCCTAATTCTAACCTTAACCCTGTAGTAGAACCTGCCAAAACTCTGCCCTCTTGGGTGACAGGGAAAGCTGTCCTTTTGTGGGTGCTGTCGGCTGCCACGCACTGGAGGAGGAGGGCACTGGGGAAGCCTAGTGTGATTCAGGGGTCTGAGGGACTCTGCCATAAAACCTCACGGTGGTGTGGGAAGGCAGTGAGGAAGGCGCCTGCAGCCGAGTGCGCACAGGTGCGCACTGTAAGAGCCCCGAGGAGAAGAATCTGCAAGCAAGGGCTGGCGGAGCCGTAGAGACACTGCTAGGAGGCGGAGGGGGCTGCGTGCTCTGGGGAGTGCGCACAGGTGTGCACTGCAGGAGCCCGGAGTAGAAGAATCTGCAAGCGAGCGCCGGCGGAGCTGGAGAGACTCCGCTAGGAAGCGGAGGGGGCTGGGCGCTTGGGCAAGCTGCTGCCTGCTCTGTGTTGCCCTGCTGCAGCCCCAGGGATGGGCCCTGAAGGTGTGCCAACGCTTGCAAAAGTCGACTGCTGTGAGTGAGCAGAAGCGAACTGGGAAGAAAAACTTCCTGGAACGCCTCTTCAGTCCCTTCAACTGACAAAACTTCTTGCCAGCTGGAACAGGAAAAAAAAAAAAATTGCAGAAAGGCAAGTATCATTTTGACAGAGCAATCTAACAGGGTCATTTCGGAGCGGGAGGGCAATTTATCACTAACTGGCACGATACTACAAACAAAAATAATTGAATATGAAAACTTCGTATTTCTGTTCTTTGTGCTAATTTATTAAACATACTTCATTCCAGTGTGGATCCTAGAAATCCTTATGAATTGAAAATCCACAGATACTATTTGCATTTATAGTAGTGATAACAAAATCTCTAAACTGATAACCAACCCTTGAGAAAATAGTGTGCTCTTGAGGGGAACCTCCACGGTATTGACTACAGGGAGGTCATCTGTTAGAAAGCTATTCGTATTCACATATTTTAAAAGTTTTATTGAAAATTTTAAATGTATTTTCTGGAAATGTATTTTAATCCATAGAAGGATACAAAATATGATTAATTTCATATTAACTCCCTGACTTCATTACCTTCCATTGTTCCCACTTCTCAGTCCACTCCAGCCACATGGAAAGCTTTGGGTTTCTCAAATATCTCAGGTTTCCCCATTGTTTCTGTTCTATAAAGAGGTAAAAGTCAAAGGGAAGAAGGACATAACATGGACATAAAGAGAAACTGAGAAAACAAATCTTGAGGGGAATTGTCAGTTTTTTCTTGCACTAGTCAGTATAGCGTCAAACAGAGGTATCCTCATTCTAATTAACTAGTATTAGCTCATATATGGTTTCTATGTTACTGTCAGAGTTAATGAAGTCTAACACAATTGTAGCACCTGGTGTGAGTTTTTTAAATATTTGAACCCGTCCTGATCTAATATCTATGTTTCCAAAGAACTGCATCAGCTTTTCACCTGTAACATAACCTGTATTCCAGGCCTACCAAACGTAAGATTTCAGTAAAAAATACCCTGGTTTTAAAATGCTCTTTTCCCCCCCTCTTCTCCTTAGAATTTGTTTCCTATTTTATTCATTAGCTGTTTCCTAGTACTTTCAAGTATGAGCTTATTCCCCACCTTTGTGTGTTCCTGTTCACATAGCTAACAGGCTACAGAAAGTCATTGTCTGAAATGAAAATAGTAAGTTTACAAATCAATATTCACTTCTAAACCTCATGTTCATGGAGAGAAAGAAGTGGTATCCTATTTAATCTCTCTTTTAGGCACATTGTAGAGTGCTTGGCCCATAAAGTGCAGCAAATGTTGGTTAGAAAAAAAATAATGGGTGAAAGATAGAAGCATGTTACAGAAATTTTTCATTAGGAAGATCAAAGAGAATTTTTGCTGAGTTAGTATCTAAACTGAATCATGGACGTGGAGGATGAGTCAAGTAAAAGAAACAGCATCCCAAATTGCCAAAGACAAAGAAAATTTGAAGCGATATTAGAAAATATCAAGAATATGAGTCTAACTGTCTATTCTGGAATACTAATGCTAAGGAAAAGTTAGAAATTAAAAAAAAAAAAATAGCCCGTAATTAAACCCAGAAACATCACAAAAATATTCAGAGAAACAAAAATTTAAGGCCCAATCTGAGATAAATTTAGTTTTCTAGAAATTGTATGTAGAAGGTAAAGTACTTTAGGGGCACCTGGTGGCTCAGTCAGTTGATCTACTTTGGCTCAGATCATGATCTCACGGTTTGTGGGTTTGAGCCCCGCATCAGGCTCTGTGCTGACAGCTCAGAGCCTGGAGCCTGCTTGGGATTCTGTGCCTCTCTCCATCTCTTCCTCCCCACCCATGCTCTGTCACTCTCAAAAATAAATAAAAAACATTAAAAAACTTAAAAATAACTTTAAAAGTGTTTTAAGGAAATAGTAATAAATGTTAGAGCCATCTCTTATTTCACTAGACTGCTAAAATATAGCAATGTTTTACTACATCGCCAATGTTTTAGAATGAATATTATATCCATGTCTATGTTAAATGGTTTAAAAGAAGTAGTAATGGGGGCAGCTCAGTTGGTTAAGTGTCCAGCTTCAGCTCATGTCACGATTTCACGGTTGGTGAATTCGAGCCCCCCGCCTCGGGCTCTGTGCTCACAACTCAGAGCCTGGAGCCTGCTTCAGATTCTGTCTGTCTCTCCCTCTCTGTCCCTCTCCTGCTTACTCTCTGTCTCCCTCTCCAAAATAAACACTAAAAAATTTTTTTAAAGAAGCAATAATATTATTGCGTTTTAATTTTCATTCAACCTCCAAACACCATGATACAAAATATAGTTATTTGTATATTTGTATATTTATATATGGTTATTTGAGATATGGGAAACTCACTTTTCAAGTTAAAATACATTTTTTTAATTTATAAATTATACTCATATTTTCTTTAATTATATAGCATAAAAAGACCTTAATAGAAAGTATAATATTTTCTACATAACTTTACCATATTCAAAGATAACATAACTAACTTTTGGTGAATGTTTCTCTCATCTAACAACCATCATCTTCATAAAGACAAGGATCGTGTCTTATTTATCTTGGCATTTCAATGCTTGCCCCAGTGACTTGCAAACTGGATGCACTCATACAGTGAAAAATAATAGTATTTATTGAGAATTTATTTTCTATGCAGTATACGTTGAATTACCATTCATAATTTTAGAAACAGCGGATGTGACAAGTATTGGCATCTTTCTTTTACAGAAAACTGAGTGAACAGTTAAAAAAAGAAAACTCTTCTCAAGTCGGATCACTGGTAAGTAGCTAACCCAAAATTTGAATCTAGGCAGGCTAGTTCTCAAATATGATTCTGTAATTACCACAGGACACTCTTTCTAGAAGTGGAAAACAGGAAGACGATTAAAAGCGTGGTTATTTTTATTTTAAAATTTAGGGCCAGCTGTTACACATCTTACATAGGTTTTATATTTTTATAATGGTGATAAAGTCAGTATATGCCAGTCTTTCTTTATTTCAAAGTGTTTCAACATTTGTTTTGCAGTAATTAAATTTGAGTTTATATTTGATGTAATCTACCTGTATGTAGGACCTGTTGAGAAACAATTCTCCCTGGGTCTCATGTTTTTGTATGTCTTGGGGGCAAAGCATGGGCTGTCTTTCTTCCAGACTTTTTTCATAGGATATTTTCATAGCAAACAGGCTTGAAAGATATACTGTCACCTTTAGAACAAAGGGACAGTATACTAATTCCCCATTAGATGAGATTTGAACTCTCTAGACTCAGAGTTTTTCTCCCATAATATAATCCACCCTACGTATGTAGTTATCATCTGGCTCTCTTTGTGTCTCTCTGTAAAAAAATGGGACTTCAGGAACTTATATAAATCAGATAATCTGGCTACTGCTATTGATTGGCAATAAACTGTCTGTCTTTGACTTAGGAATCTCATGTCATCCACCAGCATACATGAAAACATGGCAAGCAAATTAATTAGCTTGTACATAGCACAAAATCTTACACCTTTTAAATTTCCTTTAAAAATCACATATATATTGTGTGATTTTTTTATTACATATTATTAAATGACTTATTTTTTTTTTTTAGGAAAGAAATTTACTGATGTAGCTAATATTTTAAAGACCCAGGATTTGAATGATTAGAAGAGTCTGTGAAAACTCATCAAAATTTTGTATTTAATTTTCATATAGTTCAAATGCTTGAATCAATTTATTCCTGATCATCTTTAATATGTATTGGACTGGTAATGAATATTTTTAAAACATTAGACCAGCTTTTCACAACAGGGGCCAATCTGTCTCCCAGGGAACATTTGGCAACAACTGAAGACATCTTTGGTACACATTGCCTGAGATGTATGCATTCATTGCTTGTCTCAACTGGGAGTGGTGTTGGCATTTTGTGGACAGAGACCAGGGATGCTATTAAATATTTTCCATTGTACAGGACAACCTCCCATAATGAATTATTTAGTCTCAGGTGTCAATTATGGCAATGTTGAGAACCCAGATATACATAGATATGCATTCACATCTGAGTTGGAGAGATCTAATTTAATTCTCTCAACGGTAAGAATTAATCTGCATATAAAATTAAAAAAATATAAATCTCTATCTCTACATTTATCTATCCTATGTCTATAATACAGTATTTCATGAAAATCAAACCATAACACAAACAAGAGCAAGTAATCAACAGAAAACCAGTTTCTGTCATTTCAAAAATTTTAGATGTAACCTATTAGAAATATTAGAGGAATATGGTCAAGACTTTTTTTTTTAATTTATTGGTTATGAGGTATAACCAATAATGTATATACAAAGAAGAAACGTTTATCATGTATGTGGATGGGGATGGGTGGGTATAAATTTTAAAAAAATATATATCCTGTATTTGATTACCTGACTCTATCCTGTTACTATAGAAACAGCAGTCATATATATCTCTTCGTTATTACAGCAATCTGTCAAGGAAATCCTGACATTCTGGAATTTGTGTACATTACTTTTAAAAATTGTAATACTGTGTTTGAATATAACCTGCTTTATAGAACGATCCTTAAACATCCATGACTTCACAAGTTATAGCTATAAAATTGTAAGTATGACCATATATGTATGCAAATATATGTGTGTATATATACGTATACATGCATATATGCACAACTATTATATATAATTAGCTAACATAAACTGAAAATCTGTGTCATAGTGTCAAATAAAATTTGTCAAAATTGATCTAATTGGTATAGTATTATCTGGTTCACAAGTGTGGGCTAACAGTGTCTTCATTCGTGTCATCCAGTGTTAGGAGGATTCATCTACATATAATAAGAACTTTTAATTTTCAGGGGAAAATTAAGGTTTCAGAGACACCAAAAATAAATATGATACAGAAAGGGGAGCGGGAGCACAGGGGCTGCAGCAGGAGGAGGAGTTGGGAGGCCAGAGGTAGCAGGGCCTGGCAGCCTGGGTTGCAAGCCAGCAGCACGGCCTTGGCTTATGTGACTGGCACTGGCACAGCCTCTGTCTGGAGACGATTCAAGCTGACCAAGGAGGAACCTCTTCCCAAAAAGGTTTGAGTAAAACAGACTTCATAGTTAATGTAGGAAATGAGTTAATTTTAAGATGAAAACAATATGAACTATTTGTCCAAGCTTTGGAGGGCAAGTACACAGATTTTTTTTTTTACATGTTTATTTATTTTGAGCGCCTCCAAGTAGGGGAGGGGTGGAGAGAGAGAGCAAGACAGAATCCCAAGCAGGCTGTATGCTGTTAGCATGGAGCCTGACATGCGGCTCAGTCTCATGACCTGAGCTGAAGTCAAGAGTTGGCTGCTTAACCCACTGAGCCACCCAGGCACTCCAGATTTTAATTATAATGATGGACCTGGCTTAAGGGAGTCTGATGAAAAACTAAAGCTGTAAGAGCCTGCACTCATGGAAGACATCCTTGTAAAGTGACTAGCAACCAAGGAGCAAAAGACACAAGAGTGAACTACCCAAATGCAGTACCTCAGGCAAATCCAACAGCCTAGCAGTGCCCAACTGAGATCCACAAGATCTGAGACCCAGTGATCAACTTGTTCTTCCTAAAAATGAACAGACTTAAGGCAAACTGGAGCAAGTCCCAAATGAACTGAGTGCCTAGAAATTTATGCCTGCTAGGTAAACAAATCATACTCCCCAGCCAAGACTTGAATGACCATCCCACTAGGAAAAAGCTATAGTAGGACAGCCAAGTACTTTCACAGCAAGACTTGGGCTATTCGAGACAAAGCCACAATCTTACACTTTCAGCTTATCATGACTAATGTAAAACTTATCAGATGAACCTTGTGTTTTAGCTTTTTTCTCTTTACCCTCCCCTTGCTTCAGAGTCCTGATGGTATGGGACTATTCCAAAGAAGTAGCCACCTCCCCAAAATTCCCCTTCTAGAGCATGTAGACACTTGAGAAATATTTCTGTTGGAAGCAAATAGAAAAACCGAAGTCTCAAGTCTATGTGGCACACTGTGTCTTCAGATAGTTTGGAGGAATGAAAACCTAGAGATTTAAAATCGTGATTTGAACACGTAAAAGTCCAGTAAACTGTAAAAAGGGAACATGCATTGCTCTGAACCATGAGCATAGTGACTTAGAGACACTGTGTATCAGTTTTGCCAATAAGAATGTGGACTTTGTGACTCTTGAACTTCTGGGTCTACACTCGAATGAGCCAAACAGGCAAAGTGTGAATGGCAAAGTGTTGAATGCTTAACCAAGTGTTTCAAGAGCTTCGAAGTCAGCTGTCACAGGGACGTGTCGCACAACTTGAAGCAGAGTTGGCTTTACGGAAGAAAACAGCGAGGAACTTAAAAGCAGTCAGGATGCACTGAATGACTTCATCATTCAACTTGAGGAAGAAGTAGAGGGCATGCTGAGCACCAGGCTAGTTTTTCAGCAGCAACTGACAGGGACACGCCAGCAGCTGGCTTAGTACCAATAGCAACAATCTCAGGTTCCAGCCCAAGTACCAGCAAGACTACACTTCTGAGCCTGAAGGACAGGCAGAGGCCACAGGGAAAGACTGCAGTCAGCTGGCCAACGGTCCAAGTAATGGCAGTTCCTCCTGGCAGAGCACATCTAGGTTCTGGATTTCGCAGGGGGAGGGACACAGCAGAAGACAGCTTTTTTCCTCCGGGGAGTGGTAATAAATCCTCCAAGAGCTCAGAGGAGAGAACCTGCAGAGGAGGTAGTAGTTATGGAAACCAACTCAGTGTGGGGGTACGTAAGTGTAGACTTTCCCGCGGGCAGTGAAAATTCTCTCACACACCACTCAAACGACACAGACTGCAATCATGACCCTCAAGAGGAGAAAAAAGTGCATGGGAAAGGTAACTGAACTACAGGTTCCTGCCACATTCAGAGTGGCTCAGGCTCAAGTGTAAATGTACAGGGCTCAGTTTTGGAATATTTTTTCCAGCAAACTTTATATAATGTCATTTAATTTGAGACAGGATACTGTCCAGAAAATTAACGCGTACTTTTGTCACAATTTACCTTTTTGTGAGTGTGTTTCTTTTTCTTTTTTTTCCTTTCTTTAATACCTCTGCAACTTTGAAAATTGTGACAATTAATTACCTTGAATGTTGTTGAAAGGACATTTTTATGTAGGGTCAAGTTATTTGTATATGAGTTAATGTGCAGTTGTGAATGGAAAGCTTTCCCTAAAGTGTAACACAATGATGTCTGTAGAAATCTGTGTTTATCCTAGAATCTGTGTTGTGTAAGGGCCTTCTCGGTCATGCTGTTGTACTTATGTTAGGGTAGATGTGGGTTTTTGACTGCTAACTTTGCCCAGTACAGTAGTTTTATCACTAAAAGTTGGACTTGCTGATGAAGTCCTATAGTAGTTAAAAATTTTAACTTTTTTGAGAGAGAGGTGGGGAGGGAAGGAGAGGGAGAGAATCTTAAGCAGGCTTCATGCCCAGTTCAGAGCCTAATGCTGGACTCAATCTCATAACCAACTGTGAAATCATGGCCTGAGCTGAAATCAAGAGTCAGATGCTTCAGCGACTGAGCCACCCAGGTGGCCCTCCAGTATATCTTACCTATACTGACCAAACCTAAATAAATATTTTTCTTGTAAAAAAAAAAAAAAGAAAGAAAAAGAAAAAATTAAAAAAAAATCAATATCCAATATAGGCAACACCTAATTCAACTACTTGGTTGGATAGTAACTGAATTTGATGGATGAGTGTGATAATACACCCTATTTGTGAATAGTCTTTGGAAATAGAATTGATACTTACGAGATTCCAAAGAAGAAAAATAACTACTTAACATTGTTCACGATTCAAGGACACCATTCACACTTATTCAAGACCAAAAAATCATCTTCAATCAAAGTGTTAGTGTTCCTTTTGCTCAAAATCTATTAATTATTAAATACATTTTAATAGAACTTTAAAAGACATATTAATTGACTATGATTGCAACTTTAAAATAGATATAGATTTACTTACATTTTTATTAGTTGCTATTTTACCATGTAGCCAGAAATATTTTCTACTCTGAATATGTGTTTGTGTGTGTGGGGAGGGGGCGGGTGGGGGTGGGCAGATTTAGTTATAAAAAATGTAGTCCAGGTGCACCTGACTACCTCAGTCAGTACAGCATGCAACTCTTGATCTCAGGATCATAAGTTCAAGTCCCACTTTGGGCATGGAGCCTACTTAAAATGTCAAAATAAATGTAGTCCAAAACTCAACTGAAATAATGAGGGAAAGTTGAGAGAATTATAAATTAAAATAGTATTAAAATGCATTAAATCTACTGAATAGACAACTTACTATCTAATTTTTATGGTTAAAGAAAAAGATTTCTTTCTTTTTTAAATGGAGATGTAGGGTCGCCTGGGTGGCTCAGTCGGTTAAGCATCCAACTTCAGCTCAGGTCATGATCTTACACTCTGTGGGTTCAAGCCTGGTGCCGGGCTCTGTGCTGACAGCTCAGAGCCTGCAGCCTGCTTTGGATTTTGTGTCTCCTTCTCTCTGCCCCTCCCCTGCTTATGCTCTGTCTCTCTCTGTCTCAAAAATAAATACAAATATTTTTAAAAATGTAAAAAAAATAAAATAAATGGAGATGTAATTGATCTAAAACATTATATTAGTTTCAGGTATACAACATAAGGTTTTAATATTGGAAATACTGAAAATGACCACCAGAATAAGTCTAGTTAACATTCATTGCCATACATAGTTTTTTTTTTATGATAAGAATTTTTAAGATCTACTCTTTTATGGGGCGCCTGGGTGGCGCAGTCGGTTAAGCGTCCGACTTCAGCCAGGTCACGATCTCGCGGTCCGTGAGTTCGAGCCCCGCGTCAGGCTCTGGGCTGATGGCTCAGAGCCTGGAGCCTGTTTCCGATTCTGTGTCTCCCTCTCTCTCTGCCCCTCCCCCGTTCATGCTCTGTCTCTCTCTGTCCCAAAAATAAATAAACGTTGAAAAAAAATTAAAAAAAAAAAAGATCTACTCTTTTAGGAACTTTCAAATACACAATAACTGTAATCACCATGCTGTACCTCGCTTTACCATAACTTATTTTATAAGTAAAGAATCAAATTTTTACACCAGAAAACATAAATAAGTGAAAACTGAGATTGTTTTTAAATAAATGGATTTTTGAAGTCATTAAGAAACTTGAAATATCATTTAATTATTCAATCTTGGATTTTTGCAATGATACCCAGAAAAACAGAGTGATTTGGTAAACTTCACACAGGTAGTTAGTCAAAGAGAACTAGAATCCAGTTGTTCCAATACTGTTATGTCTTAATATGTTTTAAGACAACTCTGCCTCACACCATCATGCATACATCTCCACCAACCATCCTTATTATCATTCCTCCTTGCTATATTGACATAAATGTCTGAAAGTATTGAACAATGGTTATGTTGTTTTAACGCCATTTGTTTGTCTTTGTGCCATATGGTGTTTGATAATCATCAGGATACTCTGCAAGGTTAGACTTATCTCCCATCTTCCCTGGGAATTTTCCAGCACCAGCTTTCTCTCATGATAAGTGATCACATCTGTATTTCTTTATGCAACTGACAGAATTGCGTCCAAAATATACAGCTGAAACTTTTCAGAAGCATGAAAGAATTGCATGCAGTATTAGATTGAGCCCTAGTGAGATCTGTTTTCTACTAAAGAATACACACAGAAATTAATCAGCCAGCCAAATATTAAAGTATGTTTGCCACATGGCTACAATGAAATATTTCCCAGAAGATCTCACTCTGTCTTCCTGGGATCCTGTGGTTTTCCTATAACCAAAATTATTTCTGATCTATTTCAGGTGGTCAGCCACACTCAGCACATAAAACAATGCATTCATTGCCAAACTCACTGCATTTAATGAATGTTTTGCTTTCCATTGTATTAGCCTACTTCCAAAGTATATATTTTAATTACACATTTTAATCCTTCCCAATTTGTGATAAGAAGCACACTTAAAGCCCCTTCTTTGAAGGTACTACAGATAATAAATCCTAAACTATTCTTGACAACCAAACTTGGATACAACTTTCTTTTTCCCTTATTAATATACAAGTTAAAGAGAATATTGTCTGCTGATGAGTTCCAGAAATTCTCGGTGAGCAATCTTCAGAGAACCTGCCTCAGGCGATGCTACCATAAATGTTCCCAATGGCTAATGTTGATTATTTGCTAGTTCTTTCTCACAGATGAACTAGTACTCCTGAGGAAATTAATAAATGTCTTTCATGGAATATATAGATGTTTTTGAAAAATAAAGAATCTAGAGTTATATCTATTTGAATATGCCAATATTTTTGAAAATATGCATTTTTATTTTCAGTTACGTTTCTATTTCTGTTTTCTATATAAATTTATTTTTTTTAATTTTTTTAATGTTTATTTATTTTTGAGAGAGACAGAGACAGAATGTGAGTGGGCTAGGGGCAGAGAGAGAGGGAGACACAGAAGCAGAAGCAGGCTCCAGACTCTGAGCTGTCAGCACAGAGCCCGACGCGGGGCTCGAACTCACGAGCTGTGAGATCATGACATGAGCTGAAGTCAGACGCTTAACCGACTGAGCCACCCAGGCGCCCCTATCTATATAAATTTAAAACAAAAAATGTGAAAGATGTTAGAGTGGAAAATTTTAATGTTTCCTTTTCCAGAATATCTTAGGTATTATTTCCTCAGACTTCCATTAAATCTTTTTCCATAGCCTTTATAAAGGCTTCTAAACTTAAAATTTATTTTTATTATTCAAATTATTTTACTTTTTTTGTTCTATCAAAAACCACATTAAATCTAACTCAACAGAAAAAAATATGTCTAATGGGCACCATATTTTAGACCACAAAAAAATAAAATAGTAATTTAGCCCATGCAATTTTTACATTTATCCAAATAATTACAAATAAATATTTTATTGAATTATATCTGCAATCATGGAGTAAGTAAAACCATATATTTTAAAATTTGATAGTTAATAGTTAAATATATTTCATGATCAAATATGATGGAACCCTTTTATAAAAATTGTGTTGGTCACAAGATTTAAAGGCATATATAGAAATATATTTCTTGATGATTTTAAGTAGCATCTTTATAATCGTAGACTGCATTATAATTGAATGCAGTACATGGTATTCCCTGCATTGTAGAGTTATTCACATGATGAAGTTTCATGATCTATACAGAGATGGAGGAGGTACACTTCCTGGTGGTGGAGGAAACAGAGATGGAGGAAGATGTTTCCTGGGGTTGTGCACATGAACATTGGGTTCTGCACCGTTAGGTCTGACTGAAACAGAATATGTTATTCACTGCGTCTGGGCCTAGTGCATTACCTGTAAAATGGGAATGTGATACCTACATGACAGGATTGTTTTTAAAATAAATTAGGTAATGGATTTTACATAGCACCAGTGCTCTGCAAATGTTAATTCCTCTGTTTAGCATAATGACTGTATACTATTTTAAAGAGCAATACTCTGTATACCCACGGGGAACATCACAGGGATGCCATTAAGTTTTATTTAGCTACTCAATTTTATAAACAGTATGATTTTTAGGGTCTCACCTCTTCTTTAGTTTGCGTATGTTATAAAGATATTTTGATTCCCTTCAACCCAATTTTAATTACTGGTCCTATCTTTTTTTTTTCATATTACTATTTAAATAATAGTTAAACTTTGAGAAGTCTTTTGTTTTACAAACAGACAATATGTAATAATTATCAAATGTCAACTTGTTTGAATATACAATGTGATTTTGACTACATTGTCTTTTATTTAAGGTTATCCTGAAACAGAGAGTTGCTAAATATGCTATAAAGTAAAAATCATCCATTTTGCTACAAATAAAATCAATATCAGGAAGCGGTTGACTTTCTACGTGTAATGAATAAATCTGTAAATTAACGTGGATATTAAAGTGAAACCTAACATGCTGATGAAGTAAATAGGAAAGTGGGAGGCCTAAATATGAAGTTGCATGACACAGAACTGCTGGATAGTACTAATAATACCAATGGTTGGAAAGTTTTCCTGCTGGGAATTAATCAAACCTTAATAATGGAAACATAAACTTTAAAAAGGGTGTTAGAACCAAAGCCACCATCTGAATGTAAAAGTAATAATAATCAGTATTTATCTTCCTGTAAGAGTAAATGTAGTATTTTGACAATTGGGAAATGGCTATATCTAATCAGAGGGACCTATAGGAAGAAAGAATGGCAAACCAGTGGGAGAAGGGCCAGATAAGAAGAATGGCAAAGAAAGGAAGGGATTTGACATTGATGCTTGCAGCTTTATATGGAGAAATATAGAACAGAAGCGTGTCTATTGAATAATAAAAACTGAATATGTTGAAATATTACAAAGACTTTAAACATAAAATTTAATCTGATAACTGCAGGAACTTGAATCAGTGTTTGAATTCAGAATACTAAAGATATAGAATGTGTTGTGAAAGGGAAAAAGGGGGTTTCTTTTCTGATAGAGTAAGAGTGAAAACTATACTATCAATAATAAGTAGGGAGCATTAGTGGGTCTTGCCCTAGATTTTATTAGCAAAACACAGTCCAGGGATATAAGTTAAAACTTACAGTGGTCACCTGAGTAACTTTACTGAAATATACTAGCATTTTTTTTTTCAAGATTGTGAGATGATTATATCAAAACCTAAATTTTATCTATTAGTCTTAGTCTGGTTATAATGACCTATAAAATTGAGTGTATTTGGTCAGAATGACATGGTCTGTAGAAAGAGTAAACAAACACTGTCCTAAAACTGAAAAGTGAATTTCTCTCATTGAACATACATTCATTATGTATCAATCTTTGTCTCAGATGTTTTAATTTTTCTTTTGAAAATTTAAATATACAAAGTATTGTAGAGCTGTTAAAAAAAAAGAATCACAATTTTTGGTAATACAACCATTAGGAGAAAAATGAATTAATTGATGGCCCAATATGGACACAAGAAATTCTAACTTTATTTAAAACTGATTGAAATATGAGATTTTCTTCACTGCACAATTTAACCATTGCATAGTTTATTTGCAAAGGATATGCAAGGAAAGTTTAATATCACTAGGAACAGCTACATTACATAGAGGCAAATGTGCTATCCTCAGGTGAAATATTCCTGGTTAGTATGCTTATCTTTGAAATATACAACATGGATAGGCTGGTCCCATGAGGCCCATGGCTATCGGGGTAAATGAAGGGCACATAGGAGTTTCTGCCTTGTTTGAAGAACCACCTCCATTTCCTTAACTGACTTCTTAATGCATTACGGATATCTCATTCTCAGGCTTATAATTTCCATTCTACGTAAATAGAGCAGATGTTACTCAAGGGTTTTCATACTAAATGGCTCCTTTTATAGTTAACACTGTCTTGCCTGTTACTAGTTAAATTTCCTATGCAACAAATCATCCCATACCTACTAGCAGATTAAAATACAAGCATGTGTTATTTCTCACAATCTTATGGTTTACTTGAGTATTTATATCAGTTTGGACCAGCTCAGCTGTATAGGAACGGGATGGTGTGAACAGACTACTCTTCTATTTTGTTGTTGGCCCAATATCAGCTAGGATGATGGGATTAACTTGGTCATGTCCTTGTGTGTCTCACCATGCTGATGGCAGGCTAGGCTGGGCTTCTTCACCTGGCAAGTAGGTTCCAAAAGCAGCAAGAGAACAACTGCAAAGTAATACTTTACAAATGTCATTTTGTGTCATTTACTACGGTCTCATTGCCAAAGTAAGTTCACAAAATTAGCCCAGATCAGATGGAAGGACACTCCAAAGGATACAAAATTTGTATCCATGTTTTATAATTTACTACACCCATATACTTAACAAGAAGGCTAGAAAATGTTTTAATCTAATATTAAGGCCTTGGTATTGGGATTTAGCAATTATCTTACAAAGGTGTATAGATCCTGTCTTAGTTCATTTGAGATGCTATGAATAGACTGGCTGGCTTATAAATAACAGAAATTTATTTCTCACAGTTCTGAAGGCTTCATTCAGTGTGTGGTGAAAGCCTGCTTCCTGGTTCATAGATGACTCTCTTTTCAGAAGGCAGAAGGGGTTCCAGAGTTCTTTAGGGTGTCTTTTGTAAGGGTACTAATACCATCCACGAAGGCTCCATCCTCATGACGGAAGCACCACCCAAAGTTCCATCTCCTAATGTTATCACCTTGCAGGGGTGAAGGGGGAAGAATTTTAATATATAAAATTTGAAGGGACACAAGCATTCAGTACATAGCAGGTGGCTACCAGTCAAGAACTTCAGAAACACACCTAAGATGTATGGAGCATCTCAAAGAGATGCTGGGGAGATTTGGCCTTGTGTTAGGTGATATTGGTGAAAGATTTAAGGGGGCCTGGTTTTCCTTTTGGTTAAGTAGGGAGAGAGTCCAGCAAAGCACCTGAAAATAGGTCAGATAAGAAAAATGGCAAATAAAGGGAGGGATTTGACATGGATGTTTTCAGCTTCATATGGAGGAATATAGAACAGAAGCATGACTATTGAATGTGAAAAACTGGATATGTTGGAAGATAACAAAGACCTTAAAGCAATGAAAAAGAGGTTACTGACTTGACACCGAGTATATGTGGACACATAATCAAGGATTATTGATTCTTTGAAGAAAGTAAAAGCTGAGCCATTGGAAGGGGAACTATACTTGAGAACATGATTGAAATAAGACTCTGAATTGAACAAAAATGTCATAAGTAGACTGGCTAAAAGAATTAAAACCTGTTTATACTTACATGGAACTAGGCAATATTCTTGCAAGTCTAAGGATAAAGAAAAACCATATGTGCCTTCAGAAACACATTTAAGATCTCATTTTTAGAAAGCACTTCAAAACATACACTCCTCAAATAAATTGTGAGAAACTTTTGAGCACAGAAAAAATATAGCTAAAAGAACATAAGTTTTTTTCATTCAAGGATTTTAAATCTAATTTGCTGATCTTTAACAGTCATTAACAAATTTTCAGTTACACAAGGGTCTAACAAACGTGTGAATTAAAAATATAATTATGTCTATAAAAATGAAAATTTTAAATATTTAAAAAAGACATGAAGATTTACTATGACAAATAGTTTTTAAAAAGCTTGAGTGTTAATGGGAAAATCTTAATATAAAAGTCAACAACAGTGAAAACAGAAAGGATAATTAATTGTTATACATCTTGTTGAAGCACCATTAATTCATAAAATGTAATTCTAAAAAAATGCCATAATATAAGCATTTTATGTAGTGTACATTTTTATTAAAAGAATAGTAAGAGAGAAAGATGGAGACCAAGACAAATACAGATCACAAGGTGTTATAAAAGGATGGACTTTTTTACTAGAGTAATAAACTTCTGGAAGGCTTCTAGCAAGGGAGAAACATTATAAGATTTGCATTTTAGAAATATAACCAAAGCTGAAATAAAAATCAGTGATAGTAGAACAAGACTAAACCATGAGAGCCCATTTAAGGATCTACTTTAAGAAGCCAGAATGCACTGAAAATGAAGACGCGGAAAGAGATCCAAGAGATACTTACAAGATACAGTTGGACAAGTCTGTGCTTGTTGGAATATGTGTTTAAGTATATGGAGGTATCCTGGGTGCTTCAAAATCAGTGAAGATCCATTAATATTATTAACAAATGTATCCTGATGCAATGGGTCTTCAAATATTTATTATTGTTAAAAGAAAATAAACAGAAAAAATAGTGCATTAAATTTAGTTTTGTTCGTAAGACCACAATCCTTACCAAAGTTCACCCAGTGATAAAATGACCAGGCATATTTTCTTGGTTCTTAAGTTAGCTGAAGTACTCCTCCTCTAACTCAGATCTGCTACTTGTTGTGTTGGTAGTTTGTTACTTGTGTATTTTGTTAGAACATAAGACTTAATCTGATAACCTCAAAGTGTTTGAAATCAGAATATTAAAGATAAGGTATAGAATGTGTTAAGTCTTGTGAAAGGGAAAAAGAAGGTTTCTGTCTGATGTAGCAAGAGTAAAAACCCTAGTATCAATAATAAATAAGTGGGAAGCATAAATGTGTCTGGCCCTAGAATTTATTACGAAAACATAGCTCAGGGGCATACAGTTAATGTGGTTAAAACATAGAGTAGTCACCTAAGTAATTTTACTAAAATATACTGGAATAATTTTTTTTCAAGATTGTGGAATTTTATAATAATTTTTACCTATTAGCCTCAGTCTCATCATAATGGCTTATAAAGTTGAGGGCATTTGGTCAGAGCAACGTGGTCTGTAGAAAGGGTCCCTAAACTCTCATAAAACCAAAAAAGTGAGTTTCTCCCTTTTGACAATATATTGTCTCATGGAGTGCCTCTGAGAGATATTGAGATTTGGGATTGTGTTAAGTGATACTGGTGAAAGGTTTAAGGGGGCATGGTTTTCCTTTAGGTTAAATACTGCTAGAAAACAGAATCAATACTCCTATTTTTATATGGAAGTGGGAGGAATGAAGTAGGGCTAAAGCTGAATTTAGTAAAGAAGCTGGGAAATATATATAGATATATAGATATAGATAGATATATCAGAGAGTTTTGTGGTCTTCATAGATTCTTCTTGTCTGTGTTTAGACATAATTTGTCTTGTTTTAACTCTCTCCATCATGATTATGAATAACCTTCTTGGATATTGGTATTCTGCAAAAGTATCTGATCATCAGGAGAACACTGTGTCCTATCTCTTAGTTCTAGGCCATTTGCTACTGGCAGTCATTAGAGGTTTGTTGTTGTTGTTGTTTTCTCTCTTTCTCAAGTATAAACAACCCCCAACATGGGGCTTCAGAATATGTATGTATGTGTGTAAATTTAAATCTGTTGCCACATTGACAAATGTGAAATATCTTAGCAACTTCTCACTATAGGGCAAGTCCATGAGCTGAGTTATCCCTCAAACAATCCATTCCTGACATTGGAAGCAGCTGGAGTCAATACACCCTTTTTGTCTTTTACTATCTTGTGCTATATCTGTTACAAATACACTTCATGCAGAATCATAAATATTAAAATAACAGAAAATCCCGCTTACAGAAATATATTTGA
Organism: Lynx rufus; assembly: GCF_022079265.1. NCBI lineage: Eukaryota > Metazoa > Chordata > Mammalia > Carnivora > Felidae > Lynx > Lynx rufus. The sequence continues at coordinate 63,025,746 of NW_025814827.1, forward strand.
GTAACTATAGTATCTTGGCTTGAATTGCCTTAGTATTTACTAGAGCAACAAGAGTTTTCATCTTAACATTTTATTTTTACCACATCATTATTATAATACCTCCCTGTTGCAAAAGAGTTTCCAAATAATTCCAGAACTGCACATACTGGCATACAGTTTGCTTTGATGGTATTCTTTCTTCTCATATGAATTTACATCTGTGTGAAAATTTCATGGAGCATTTTTTTCAGTAGTTGTGGTGTGATCCAGAAAAATAGTTACTTTGATCTTATTGGTAATAGTGGCTATGTCAAAGTAATGATTTTACAGAGAGATCTTGAGGGAAGAGTGTCTAAAAGGTTATTGAGATGAAGGGAGTATTTTTAATATAATTAAACCTAACATGAACTAACACAGAGGTAAGCTAGTGAAATAATTCCAAAAATGAACTACTTCAATGGGAACAGAAACATAGACCCAAACAAAACAGAGATATCAAGAAGGCAGGACTTCCCACCGCACATGTAATGGATTTTGAACAAATTACATTTGGATCTCAAAGGACAAGGTACTGGAGCTGACAGTTGGGTTATGCACCTGAGATCCCTTGAGCCTGGTGTTGTAAACAACCATCTTTAATGTAATTACTACCCTAGAATTAAGCCAGGACAATATTTTTATTATGACTTACAAACTTTAAATACCTGATTATGGAGAGTATTAATTATCGCAGCTCAGGCTATGTTCATACCTCATGAGATATCATTGCAATCTGATGAAGTTATAGAAAGTGTTTTGTAATCAACATTAAAGGCTATGCAGCATACAATTAGAAATTAAACGTTTCAGATGAAAAGCCATGCATGTGAAGTGCTTTGTAATCACTATCCTGTGATTAGGAGCAAGTGATTTCTCCACAATGTAATGTGTGTGGAGGCATGCAGAAAATAAGATGGTAAGCCAAGCAAAGAATGTTTGGAATTCCTTTATCTACCTCATGTATCCAAAGAATTCTTGGGCTGAATAGGTCCTCTGGCTGTCAAAGCATATAAAACCAAGGACCTATTTCCTACAGTGAAGAAGTCACTAAGTTTAGGGCATCTGGCAGATACTATTTGCTACCAAACTGAATATGGTCTTAGGATAATGTCATGAATTGAAAATAGGGAAACATCACAAGAATAATAAAGTCTAATATGGCACTGAAGACAGTTACTAGGCTTTTCCTAATCTCCATATTAAGAAAACTCTCACTGTGGTACTGTCAGTGAAGAGCTGCTCAAATATTAGGTAAGATTGAGGGTGTCTGGATCTAATCTGTAGGAAATGCTCTGCATGATGAAGTATGACCAGAGATTGACAGATATAAAGGTGCTACTGTGCTCACCCCTCTTTGAGTTCTCACCCCAAAACAATGGCTTCAGTTGCAGCATGTAGATACGTGGACTGAAATTTTCTAGGAGAGTAATATGGCATGCCTATAAGACCTTCTCCTTTTTAGTAAAGTGCATTGAGAAGTGAATAGTAGTTATATATAAAGATGTTTCTCTGTGTTCCTATAGATGGTTATAAGGATGGAGACGCCTTCCTGATGGACCCATTGAGTCTTGAGGTGACTTAGAAATTGGGAAGGCGGGACACTTAAAGTTTGGGTCTAGAGTTTTACTCATTTCCAGAACTTTTCCTGGATCAGGATTAAGGAGCAGGCAATGATTCCACTTGCTAAATTGGCACCAGTGGGAAGCACCTAATCATAAACTGGGATGCTGTAAGCTTCTGAAAAATCTACCTTGTGGTATTTTTGTACTTAAAAAAAATGAATATTACTTTTCACACTGCTTATATAATGAGATTGTGGTTCTGATCATAGATTTTTTTGGTGTTAAGTTAAAGGACATAATTTTTATAAACCATCACAGTGGCTATTACATGATAAATATACAATCAATATAAGCAATTTATTTTTATTAATAAAAACTGCCAATCCTTATTTTAAGTCATCAACCTATTATACATGCATACTCTTGCCTTTTAGCACAAATGTCTGTTGTTGCACTCAGTGTAGCAAGCTATTTGAGAATGCTTTGAAATCTTTAACTGAGGTGCCCGGGTCTGCCATTTCTTGAATTTGCACACTTTAGATGTTCAAATTCTCAGAACAGACTTACTGCTCTCATGAGTAGAGTTCCTGAACCCATGCCTGCAGCACTATATCTCCTGGGTTTCAGTCCACTGTGACAGTAATGTACAATTCCATGAGTCGTGCTATTAACTGACCTCCTTATAGCCCTTCTGTCAATACCCTTGACCCATTGTGCAGCGATGTCAGTAAATGTGTCACTATACTTGGGTATTAAGTAAGGCACATAAAATTTGTTTTACCCTAATGAATAGAAGTAACGAGGACATCAGTTCCTTATTAGAGTATAAGAAAATACATATTTTATAGGTTTTGTTTTTGTATTCCATCTCTTTTTAAGGGGTAGAGGGGAGAAGTGTGGAAGGAAATGGAAGGTGAAAAAAATAAGGTAATAATTAGAGCACAAAATGTCTAGGATTGTGAGAAGAAGAAAAAAAGGATTAGACATGGCATGTGACTACTACCTCAAACATGAGTTTTTATGTAACATGCCCCAATGATTTGAAGACAATTTCACATGTTATTTTCAGTAGCCCAAATGTGGGTGGGTCCATTATTTTTTTTCTCTTTGCTCCTTTCAAGAACATGATGAAGACTTAGTGATTCTACCTCTCAAATATATTTCCCTCCCTTAGCTGTCATGGGCTAGATGGGACATCTCTGTTGAGATGGGCAACTGCCCCTCAAAGTCATTGGGGATTCTAGATCATAGTTCCCTCAAGGGGGTGATGACCTTGACCTCTGAAGAAAAGAAACCAAAATGATTCTCTAACTATCATTTCCCTTTAGAAGACTATAAATACAAAGGAGTGATATGAACATAGAAAAATTATAAACTGAAAGTGTATGTGCTAGAGCAATCCCTAGAGAAGAATTAAGATTAGAAAGAACAAAGTTGAAGTTCTCAACAAAGTCAGACTTTTTATTGTTCTATATAAGGGAAGGTAGTTCAAACCTAAATACCATCCAGAGATGTGTTTATCTATGAACCTCATTTTAACTCCTTGTCTCATTCTTCTTTCCAAATGTTCATACTTGGATATATTCTCTCTCCCTCTGTCCACCCCCCCCCTGCCCCAACACACACACCTCTTTCGCTCTCTCCTCACCTTGAAGCCTTTCTCAGTCTAAAAACATACCTTTCCTACTCTTAGTCAAGTCACCCCCTATTTACAGGACAAAGTGTTGCTTTGTAATTCCTATCAGAATTCTCATTCTCACCTAACATCAAATGTCTTAAGGTGCATTTGCAAAAGATGGAAAGGACCAAAGCAGGCTATGAATGCTAGTCAGTGAATAGTTCTATCCCAAAGCTACCCTACCGGAGAATGACAGATATTTCAGCCAACCTCTTTACGCGATCCTCTGAGTTAGACCTCTGTCAAAAAGCATCATTTTCTCTCTGTGGCATATTGAAGAAAGAATAGTCCCTTCATTAGGAAGGATTTGGCCCTGTCCTGTGAGCATAATGGCATCCTATGGTTGCGCTGAGGAACATTAGTCATTGTTCTGGTCTGCCTGTGGCCTGTGCCACAAAGAAACTGCAATAATCAATGTTCCTTTAGTTTACTGAGGAAAGAGTAGGGGTTCTGATTCCAGGCTCTCCTTTGAGTAGAGCCTTGTAGGAGATGCCAATTCTTTCCACAGCCACAGTTTTGCTTTTGGCATAATGAAAGAAGCAGGCAAAGAAGACTCGGAATTATGTGTATCCTTTTTGAAATTACTCTGATTACTAAAATCAGTGTGTACAAAGACCTGGTCTAAGTCTTGTTTTCCTTTAATCAACCCTAAAGAAAACCTGTTTCCAATTTTGTAGTTTATGCAGAAGTATATAATGAAATAAAAGCACAATATTAATCATATTTACCAAATTTAGGAGTTCTATGTCTAACAGGCTTTGCAACAGTCTAAAACATTTATCAAAAGGGAAACTCATTCAAAAGGCACTCAAACCCTTTTAAAATTATGATTTGTTTGCTTTCATTTAACATTGATTAATGCTACTCATTTCTTTCTTATTCTCTATTTGCCTTTGTTCCTCATACTTAGTGTGATGTTTCAAGCTAAGCGCATCTGAAATATAATGGATCTATATGGCAGTTTTCAAAACGAAAACTGTATCTGTATAAGTGTTTATGAGTATATGTTATATTCATAAGCATGTACATATAATTGTTATTCTGTACTAATATAGAATGATATCCAGATATAATTACAGTAAATCCAATATTCGTATTTAATAACTACAAATCTCAGAATCTTACACATGTTTGTCAATGGGGAAAGTATTTCCCACAAAGATGCATTTTAGAAGCATATGGAGGTGTTTTCAGTTGTCATAATAATTATGTAAATATTATAGGCAGGAGCTGTTTATGTTTCATGTTTTAAGAACACAGATTGGTGCAATATATGGAAGATTTTTGTGTCCTGTCCGGATTTTGAAATCCTCGTCAAGAATCATGAGGTCAAATACATTTGTAATTGATGTTATTATCTGATTGTATTTTACATAAAAGATAACGCATATTTGCACTGTTTTAATGCATACTGATTTTTTTTTCAAGAACACAATATTGGATAAATGCACACAGTGTCTCTTTCTCTGAAAGAGTTCTTTGTCATTTCAGAATATAGTACAAATGATGACAACATACTTTCTGAAGTATTTGATCATTCATAAAACATACTTGCATTAACTGGCATTTGTAGCTTTCGTATTCAAAGATTACACATAGACACACACATACCCCTTGTATCAAAGTATAAAATACAAGGAAAAATATAATCTGTTGAATATTTTCTGCTTTTAATAAGCACAGTTTTAAAACTTATGACCTCTTCACTATGTATACTAATTTCTGGAAATGACTATTATTAGATGGATGAGACTTTTTTTTTCTTACTCTTTCTCTCTCTCTCAGATTCCTGTCACTCTGCCTGCCCCTTACGACAAATCACGTGAAAAGTCATTCTTTCCAAAAAGCTGAGATAGTGGAAGTGAAATAGTGGATACTAACATTATAGTTTTACCAACTTCAGTTACTTTTCCAAAGCATAACTTCTACATTGTGAGTTTCTGTGCTAATGGTCCTCTCCATTATGGATAAGGAGAAAAAAACACTATCTTCATATTATATATGTGGGCCACATAACATGACTATATATATATATATATATATATATATATATATCACAACATTCCTAAAGCCTTTATAGTATTTGAAAAATTATAGATATGTAGAATATCAGAAGTCAACGCAAAAATCCGGCTACTGCTTTCATCAACTGATTGTGCTTACTACTCAAGTTAACCCTTTCATATTTTGGTAGTACTGTGAGTAGCTAATGAAGTATGACTTTCCTCTAATTTACTTCATTATCAGTTTATCCAGTAATTATGAATTATGTTTTGTTAAAATACACCATCCATTATTTTGTAATGTTCAGTATATTTTCTTATTTTAATACATATCTTTATGTTTGATTATTAAATTTGTGTTTTAAAGTGTAATGGGATTCTATTTAACAATAATAATTGCAACATTGGAAATATTGTTTAACAGGTTACAATACTGGATTTTCTATTTCATTCATATTTTCTACTTTTACTTTTTACTCTTTTTTCATACACTTTAGGCTATTTATTGATTACTAGACTAATGTTACTGTATCCTTCCAAGGAAAATTGGGAATTGTCATTTTTAAGAGTATTTCCCCTCATATTTGTCATGTCAATACATTTGAAATCTGCAGTCTTTTATAATGGTTCCGATAATTAAATAGCATACAGTGATATATATGAGGCTACATTAATGTTAAACTAAATCTGGCTTTTGGTTTATAGTTCTTATTAATATCTTTTAAAGAATATATTTTCCTGATAATCACCCACTAATTCCATTGAATAAATTAAATTAAGTTTTTTATTCAAATGAAAATATATAAGTAATTACAAAATAAAAGCATTATTTTAGATTTGCAACAAGGGAGAAATCTTCAAATGAGCAACACCTTAACACTGAGTTTTGTGAAATACGCAATCTGCAATATATAAAAAAAAGTCATCAAACGTTTTGAGAAATTCCAGTTTTTATGTTGCTTCAGAAATATTTTTAATGGTTAAAATAAATCAAATGAAAAGACATTTTGTGGCAGGTGAAAAAAAATAAGGAGTTAAAAGTTTAGTGTCCATTAGTTTCACTGGACTACAGGCACATAATCTTTTATATATTGGCTATAGCTTACTATCATGCTGCAACAGTAGATTAGCATAAATGCAACAGAGCTGGTATGACCAGCAAAATTTAACAAATGTACAGTATGTAACCATAGAAATAGTTTGTGACCCCTGAACCAAATAAATGAATTAATAATATCAGGTATGACAGAGAGAAATGGGGCAGGGGACCCGAATAGACAATTTTCTAATGAAGACATGCATAGGGCCAACATGTGGTGAAAAGATGCTCAACATAATTAATCATCAGTGAAATGCAAAACAAAACCACAGTGATATAATCTTACACTGTTAAGCTTTCTATTAACAAAAGACAAAAGATAACAAATGCTGGATGTGGCTGTGGGAAAAGAATCCTTGGACATCGTTGGCAGGAATGTAAATTGGTGCTCCAATATGGAAAACAGTATGGAGGCTCCTCATAAAATAATTTCTTCTTTGGAACAATGTCTATTCCGGTTCTTGCGCATTTTTTAACTGGACTTTTCATTTGTTGCTTGAGTTTTGTGAGTTTCTTACATGTTTTGGATATTAAGCTCTTATTGGTATGTTGTTTGAAAATATTTTCTCCCATTTCATAGGTTGCCTTTAATTTGTTGATGATTTGATTTCCTGTTCTTTCCCGGTTTTTTTGCTTGTTGTAGTTTCACTTGCTGATTCTTTGCTTTAGTTGCTTTGTTTTTTGGTGTCAAATATAAAAAAAAATAATAGTAATTGCCAAGACCAATGTCAAATAGCTTACACAATATGTTTTTTTTCCAGAGTTTTATGGTTTCAAGTCTTACATTCAAGTTTTTAATCCATTTTGAGTTGAATTTTAAGTATGATGTAAGATAGTGGCCCAGTTTCATTCCTTTGCATGTGACTATCTAGTTATCCCCACACAATTTATTAAAGAAACTATCATTCCCCCTTGTATATTCTTAGCTCTTTTATCAAAAAGTAATCGACCATAGGGGCACCTGGGTGGCTCAGTCAAATGAGCATCTGACTCTTGGTTTTGATTCAGGTCACAATCTCATGGTTCATGGGTTCAAGTCCCATGTCGGGTTCTGTGCTGACAGTGCAGAGCCTGCTTGGGATTCTCTTTATCTCCTTCTCTCTCTGCCCCTCCCCAGCTCATTCTCTTTCTTTCTGTCTCTCAAAATAAATAAAAATAAACTTAAAAATACATTAAAATAAGAAAACTAATTGGCCATGTATGTATATTTCTGGGATCCCTATTATGTGCCAATGATCTATATCTCCATTTTTTAAATTAATTTATTCCTGAGAAAGAGAGAAAGAGCTAGAGCACTTGTGCAGGGGAGGTGGGGGCAGGGGGGAGAGAGAGCGAGAAAGAATCCCAGCGCAGAGCCCGACGTGGGACTTGGGCCCCACCAACAGTGAGATCATGATTTAACTGACTGAAACAACCAGGTGCCCCTTTTTAGTTTTTTAATGTTTTTCATGTTTGCTTACTTATTTTGAAGAGAAAGAATGCATGCAAGCAGGGAGCAGCAGAGAGAGAGAATCCCAAACAGGCTCCATGTTCTCAGTGTAGAGCTTAGCATGAGCTTGATCTCACAAACTGTAATATCATGACCTGAGCTGAAATCAAGAGCCCAGCACTTAACCAACTGAGCAACCCAGGTGTCCCTCTTTGTCTTCGTTTTAATGCTGGTACTGTACTTCTTTGATTACTAGAGCTTTGTAATATAGTTTGAAATCAGGAAGTGGGATGCCTCCAGCTTTGTTCCTTTTTCTTAAGATGGTTTTGGCTATTCCAAGGTCTTTTGTAATTCCACAGGAATTGTACAATTTTTTGTTGTTACTGCTGTGAAAAATGCCATTGGATATTGACAGGAATTTCACTAAATGTGATTGTTTGGGGCAGTATGGACATGTTAATAATAGGCATTCTACCAATCCATGAGCATGAATATCTGTGCATTTATTTGTGTTATCCTTAGTTTCTTTCATTGGTGTTTTACAGTTTTCAGTTTATAGAGCTTTCACCTTAAATTGTTTTCCTTAGTATTTTATTGTTTTTGATGTTAGATATTATTATAAATGGGACTGCTTGCTCAATTTCCTTTGGAGAGTTCATCATTATGTAGAAATGCTACAGATTTTTATACATTGATTTTATATCCTCTGGCATCACTAAATGGTTTATTCTAACAGTTTTTGACTGAGTCTTTAGAGTTTTCTGTATGTAATATGAAAACATACAAAATTTATATGGAATAATATAATATGTCAATCTTCAAATAGAGACAATTATATATAATTCTTTGTTATATTTGATATTTTTATATAATTGCTCTACTAAGGAAGTGAGAGTGGACTTCTCTGACTTGTTCCTGTGTTAGAGGAGAAGATTCCAGGTTTTCACTGTTGAGTCTGATGTTAGCTGTGAGACCGTCTTCTATGGCCTTTATTATGTTGAGATACATTTCATCTATGTTTAATTTTGAGAATTTTTATCATTTATCTATTGAGAGGAGCTTATGATTTTTATGTTTCATTCTATTATTGTGGCATATCACCTTTTTAAAAATAGTTATGCTCATTTCACTTAGCATAACGCTCTCCAGTTCCAGTCATATAGAGAAAGACAGATACCATATGTTTTCACTCTTATGTGGATCCTGAGAAACTTAACAGAAGACCATGGGGGAGGGGAAGGAAAAAAAAAAGGTTAGAGAGGGAGAGAGCCAAGGCATAAGAGACTCTTAAAAACTGAGAACAAACTGAGGATAGATGGGGGGTGGGAGGGAGGGTTGGGTGGGTGATGGGCATTGAGGAGGGCACCTGTTGGGATTAGCACTGGGTGTTGTATGGAAACCAATTTGACAATAAATTTCATATTGAAGAAAAAGAAATTGATAATTTTGAAAAAAAAAAATCTTTGCTTGTGTTCATGATATAGTAAAGATGTTTGTCTCCAGTGAGGTGGTGCTGAATAAATAAATGGCAGGGATGAATGCTAAAAATAAAAATAAAAAAATAAATAAAAATAGTTTTGCATATGTTGAACCAGCTTTGCATCACAGAATAAAATCCCTCTTGCTCATGTTGTATGATTCTTTACTGTATTGTTGATTTGGTTTGCTAAGATTTTGTTGGGGATCTTTATGTTATGTTCATTCGGGATATTGGCCTGTAATTTGTGTGTGTGTGTGTGTGTGTGTGTGTGTGTGTGTGTGTGCGCGTGTGTGTGTGTGTGTGTCTTTGTTTGGTTTTAGTATCAGAGTAATGCTGGCCTCGTAAAATGAGTTTTAAAATATTTCCTCCTCTTGAGGTTTTTAGAGGAATTAGAAAACGTTTTAATTACCCTATAAATGTTTGGTAGAATTCACCAATGAAGTCGTCTGGTCCTGGGCTCTTCTTGGAAGGTTTTGATTACTTGTTCGATCTCCTTGCTAGCAATTGGCCTATTCAAGTTTCTATTTCTTCATGATTCAGTCTTAGTAGGTTATATGTTTCTAGGATTTTACAATTTCTTCTAGGTTTTCTAATTTGTTGACAAATAATTTTTCATATCAATTTTTCATGATCTTAATCTTTTTATGTTATTAATTGTAATGTTTCTTCTTTCATTTTTAGTTTATTTCTTTGAGTCTTCTCTCTCCATTCCTTCTCCTTAAACACAGGCTAATCAGAAACTGGATCTTCAAGCAGCTGGCAGAGTATTCAAACCCTTTCCAGGGGAAAAAAATGTGAGATTGGTATTTTTGTCTGCAATCTCTGCATTAAACAAGGAGGAGGAGGGAAGAGCTGCAGGGAGTGTTCTCACGCTGTTAGCAACTTCTTTCCCTCTTATAACGTTATAGTCCTGTGGGTCTCATGGGCACCAGCCTCTTTGGTTTTCAGTGCTAGCTGACTTGAGGGCTCATGTCTCAGGTGGCAGCCTTAAAGGTTAGGGTGCTATATATGTGGTCGAAACCCTTCACTCCTTAGAGAGAAACAGGTAGTTAGAGTTCCCTCTGGGCTTGAGTTTATGGCGAGTGTGTGTCTCAGTCATTTTTACCCATTTCAATGTGTGTATGTTCTCAGTTGCCCCATGTGGAGGAGTCAGTCAACCAGTTTCTGGATTTTGCTCAGAGGGAACCAGCTCATGTGTAGCTTTATATTTGGTTCATCTGTGGGAGGAAAAATTCAGGAGCCTCCTATGTCACCATCTTGATTAGGATTCCTACTTGTTTCTCCATATCTTTCAACCCTACAACCAACTACTAAGTCCTGGGAATTCAATTTCTATTTATTTCTGCAATTGATCATTACTGTTCCATCTTCTCTGTTGATACATTATTCAGCATGGGTAATTGGTTTACTCTTTGCCTCATCATTTTCTTTCTTTCTATTCTCATTATTGTTATCTTTGACCTTTGGTTAAGTTCTACTGGAAATTATTCAACAGTTTTTCAAAATTATAATGTGGAATTTCATTCATAGTATTGATTAAACCTGATATTTCAGTCTTATTATCAATAATGTGTTAATATTTACCTCTTCCTCCAGTTATACCCACAGGGCCTTGTTAGGATTAAATTAGATACTATATCCAATATGGTGTTGAATGTGTAATTTGTGCCATGCATTGTTTTAACTATAGCAATATGGAAAGTAGTAAAATAAAGGCCATACATTTAGGATTTATCTCATTCAGGATCTGATCCCAAGTGACCCTTTGTATGTGATTCTAGTGCAGCAAAAATGTTTTTTGTTTGTTTATTTGTTTTCTTTTTGGTCATGAAATGCCACTGAATCATTTTTTGTATGGTTATCAATTTTAGTCCACTATATAACTTGCATTTCCCTACCTGCTATATCCCTTTTTCTTTATGGATCTTTTAGCGTATTGGTTTTCTGCATTTTATTATTAATTCTGAGATTACAGAGAGATTACTCTAAAAAATATTTACAAAAATATTTTTGTATAGTAATTTAGCCAAGTAATTGCTTATTAAATATTCATTTATTTACTTGTTAATAAAATTCAACTAAATCAGGACATGAGGATACCATTTATTACAAAGAGTCTGCATTGTGCTTGATGCATTTATTGTAAGAGGTCTTGACTAACGGTTTGATTAATTTTGTGAAGAGTGATTCAGTGTTTGGTTGGCGTATAAGAGTTAATGAAAGCTCCACACATGATTAATACTTTTAGGAAATAATGGAATCCAAGAAAAGCATTACTCAGGTTTTATAATTATGAAAAACCATATGACATACATTTTATAGTTAAGATATTTTTGTCTAGAAACAATAAGTTCTGTTAGCTGACCACAAAAAAACCTTTCATCTCTATTTTTGGTAAAAAGAATCTTGAAAATTGATCTCTGGGGATGCAGAGGTGAGCTAGATGAAAAATAAAAGAATGTTGGTATCACTATTGCTTGCAGTAGAAATGTCACAGAGCAGTTACAACTCTGCTATATAACCTAACCTTTCTATGCACTGGCCATTTATTTCTTTAATTTCTTGACAATAGAGTTGTGCACTTTTCTTCGTTTAAATTAGAAATGCCTTCTAGACATTTTTCTTCATTGTGACCTCCTGTATAAGGTTCAGGGAGTTTGCTGTTCTGATGCTTACAGAATCTCTTCAAGTCTTTAAAATACAGTGCTTATAGACACAGTGGTGTTAAGCGTGATATGATCATTTCCATCTGAAAACATAATTCTTTCTTGAAGTTATGCATTGTACACTGTAAAAATATAATGCAATCCAGTGATAACTCAGGGAGTGAGTTACTGTATGCAGTGTTAGCCATGTTAGGTGTGATATACAATATGAAACAAACATAAAAAAGCCACTCTTGTTGAAACAGGCATATTTTGACAATGAGGACATTTGTTATTTGTCCATTTGAGCAAAATTTAAGCAGAATCCACCTTGGGCAATACTCCTGAAGTCCTTTTTATGTACAATTTCAGATCATGCATTTTTTTCCCTAGCATCTCTAAACATAGCTCTTGTTCTGCACTCTGATCCTTCCATTTTTAGTGCATTTTACCAGACTAAAACATAGTATTCTGCAAGTTGTAGCAATTATTGCACTCTGAAAGAGTCAATCTCTAGCACGTCTCTACAAAGAGATGTAATGATGTACACTTCATTTTCAAATAGAAGTATACTGTATTTCTCCTTTCATTCAGTAAAGTCATAATTCATTTCCTTCTTCAAATCCACGAAATTTGAATGTGAAAATTACCTTGTGATAAATTAGGAGAAAGTTGATATGTTCTTTGACTTAGAATAAAGGATTTATAGTTAAAATAATTTCTGTCAAAAATTTTCAGTGTGTTGACACATTGATAAGTACCTGAAAATTAAAATATTTGTAACCCCTATGTATAGATTTTTATCCCTTTGAGAGGAAAACTATTCTTGATTGGAACATGAGACAGCTGCTACAGTATAAAATTATGGTTGATTTTATATTATGACTAAAATAGCCAATGGGAATGTAATTTAGAGAGATATAACACAAAACTTATTTTGCCTCTAAAATTTCTAAATACAACAGATTTTTCATGAGCCTGTATAATAAATAATTTAAAACCTCCATAAGTAAACTCAAATGAAAACTATAGGGATGTATTTTAGCAACATTATCTTAGAATACTTATTAAGTTATGGCAAAGATATGAAAAACTAAGAAAAACAGTTAATATTTTGTTGTCAATAAAAGAGTTTTACCAGGTTAGGAAGTTGAAATGGCACAGATTAAGATGAGCAAAATAGTCTTATAATCCTAAGTAAATGATATAAGTGGATATAGGTGATACCAGCTACATAATAAAATGTGTCTAAATTACATCATTACATATATAAAACAATTTGTATACCAGTGAAAATGAAAACTTGCAAACATAAAAGCTTATATTTCAAGTGAATTAGTCTTCCAAAAGAAAAAAAAATTCTGAGGAAAGATAAGTTAATATTTTACAAATAAAATAATTAATTTAAATGTTTGGTTATTTTTATGAGAGAAAGAGAGTGTGAGCAGGGGAAGGGAAGAGAGAGAGGGATACACAGAATCCGAAGCAGGCTCCGGGGTTCTGAGCTGTCAGCACAGAGCCCGACGTGGAGCTCCAACTCACCAACTGCAAGATCATGACCTAAGCTGAAGTTGGAGGCTTAACTGACTGAGCCACCCAGGTGCCCCTACAAATTTTAAATCAAAGAAAATTAGTTTAAATTTAGGTTTTATAGAAAATGTAATATTAAATGAAAAATTAAGTACAATTACCGTGTTTACAGTCTTTGAGGGGAAATTATTGTCTGTAAATTACTACTGTGTTTTGTTTGGTTGGTGATATAATTTCTTTCCATATGAAACCTCGCAGCTGGTTTAGTCTGGTTTTTCCCTGATGTCAGAAGAAATCTAAATATAAACTTCCTCTCTCTGACTTTTTGTGGACATGAAAAGAATATTTAGGTTGATAAAAGCTACCTAAATGCACACATGCTGATTATATTTCTTACATATAGGACTGAATTTCTTACATATAGGAATGAATATATATATCCATTCATATACATGCATTTATACGCACTCAGGCGCCTCCTGTTCAAGACAGTTGTTTATATTTGAGTCCATCCATAGTTCCTTGATCCCAGAGTTGGAGGTAGTTGTAGCTCTCGTTAGAATCAACATTTCTAATTAAGATTTTATTTCATCCTGCCCATTCCACCTTTCTCTAAATAAAATGTTATTTCTGTATTTTCAAATTCTAACATGCTTTAAGTATTTATGTGTATCTATTTTGGTGCTGGTAAAAATAATTTTCACTTGGAACATAATTCTTAAAATAGCTTTTTTTATTTCCTTTCCTTATATCCTCAATTAATTTAATGTGTATAATTTCATAATTTTATGTTCACGTAAATTTGTTAATTTATTTCCCACTTGAAACTATTTTATTTCTGTATATGTAATCAGAATGGCATTTATCTAAACTTGTATGTAATTATGCTGTTGATAAATTAGCTCTTTTTGTTTGTCTCTTTCCTCTCTCTCCATTAGAATTTAACCTTTATGGACATGATCAGCTTTATTGCTATTTTTGTTAGTCAACATCATATCCCACATATTAGCATGGAGCTTGGGATCCAGAAAGTATAAAAGGAAGTAAATGAATGACTTAGATGAAAAAAAAATGGCCAATAAGAAACTACTTAAAGCAAGTGTTTAAGTAATACAAATAATTTTCCTATAATAGTCTGAACTCTATTCTGCTTCCCTGCACTAAATATTTAGTAGGATCTATTCTACCTACAGCCTTTGTTCATTAACTCTAGGGAATTAAGGAAGTTAGGTTGTGCTGTGTGGTATAAAGTTATACAGAAAATGCCAAGTTATTAAAAACAGCAAAGGAAGAAGTTGAAAAGTCTGAAAGATGGAGACGAGATTAGGAGAGGTCTCAGCTGTGCTTCTTGATGGACTTTGTCCTTCACCTTCGTATTTCAAGGGTCAATCAGTGATTTGAGTAGTTTATTTATTCAGAACCTCTCCTTCACTGGATTTCCTTTCTTGCTGAGATCACTCAAAACTCTGACCTCTTTCTGTCAATCAGTAAGACCGAAGTACTCTTAGTTTCTTCACGTAGCACAAGCTGAGGTCTACCCTCAGGTGAAAAGCTTTAAGAATGAGAAAATTACCCAGATCTTTCTCTTCTGAGTGTCCACTTACTTTTAGTTTTTTCCCAATTTTCTTGCTTACTTAGTTATTGGTGATATTTTAATCCTAAGTTTATAAGAGTTATATACAGATGTTTAGTCCTATATAAGGTACTTCATCTTTACTAGAAGTAGAAATCCTCTACAATTTTTTAATTCTTTTTTTAAAGAAAAGAACAAGTAAAATATGTGCAGCATTTTCTTTTTAAAATTTATATTTTTTTAACTTTAATTCCTATACAGTGAACATACAGTGTTATATTGGTTTCAGATGTACAGTAAAATGATTCAACAATTCCATATATCATCCAGCGCTCATCAGGACAAGTACACTCCTTAATCCTCATCACCTATTTCACCCCTCCCTTCAACCCTCCTCCATCAGTTCTCTGTAATTCAGAATCTCTTTCTGGTTTTTTTTTTCTCCGTGTTTTTTCCTTTGTTTATTTGTTTCTTATATACAACATATGAATGATATCATGGTGTTTGTCTTTCACTGACTTATTTTGCTTAGCATTATACCCCCTAGCTCTATTCATGTTGCAAATGGCAATATTTCATTCTTTTTTTTTTTTTTACGGGTGAATATACATACCACATCTTCTTTACTCATTCATCTATTGATGGATATTTGGTCTGCTTCCATAATTTGGCTATTGTAAAAAATGCTGCTATGACTATAAGGGTGCATATATCCCTTTGAATTAGTTTTTTGTAATTTTGGGATAAATACCCAGTAATGTGATTACTCGCTCATAGGGCAGTTTTATTTGTAATGTTTTATTTTAAATTTTTGAGGAAGCTCAATACTATTTTCCACAGTGGCTGCACCACTTTGCAATAATTAAAGAGGTTTTTCTTTTCTCCACATCCTCACCAACATTTGTTTCTTGTGTGTGTGTGTGTGTGTGTGTGTGTGTTTTTAGCTATTCTGACAGGTGTGGTTTTGATATGTATTTCCCT
Source organism: Lynx rufus (assembly GCF_022079265.1). NCBI lineage: Eukaryota > Metazoa > Chordata > Mammalia > Carnivora > Felidae > Lynx > Lynx rufus. The sequence goes on from NW_025814827.1 coordinate 63,041,744, forward strand.
GATGGTGCGTGATGTTAAGCATCTTTTCATGTATCTGTTGGCCATCTGGATATCTTCTTTGGAGAAATGTCTGTTCATGTCCTCTGCCCATTTTTAAATTGTACTGCTCTTTGGGTGTTGAGTTATATCGGTTCTTCATATATTTAGTATACTGACCCTTTATCAGATATGTCATTTGCAGATACCTTCTCCCATTCAGTAGGTTACCTTTTAATTTTGTTGACTGTTTCCTTTCTGTGAAGAAGTGTTTTTGATTTTTATATAGTCCCAAAATACATCATACTTTCTCATGTGTAAACATCTAATTTTGACATTATAGAGGAATAATATTACCATGGTCCCCTAGAGAGTTTGCCTGCATATTTACAGACAAAGGTTTGAATTTCAGCTTATCTTAGTCGTTCCTGAATGCCTTTGTCATGACCCCGTGGATTAGACCTCAAGAAAATGGCTGCTTAGCTGCAGACTAAAATCACCTCCTCAGCAATAGAGCAAATTGTGTTGTAGTCATCTAGCCCATTTTGTTTCGGCATCATGTTTTTAGTTGGTGAGATTCTTAAAATCACAGGAGCTGACACCATTGGTATATTCTCTTTCCTCTGATTACATAAGTGTTAGACTGTATACATCTAAAACTGGCTCATTTTATCTACGCTGGTAAATCATTCAGGCTTTCTTATTACCTTGGGCTTTATTTTTATGTGCTTATAAAAGATGATGAAGTCCGTCAGGCAAAGATCATTAAGACCACATTAGAGTCTATTATCACAGATGCCAATCCCTCACAAAGTATGCCAAAAATTGTATGTAAAAATAGTACACAGAAAACTTGAATCTATGAATGTTATTCATTTTTTCCTTTTTGATTCTTGCCAGAACTGTGCTAGGGGCATTTAATATATCATATCACTTTAATACATTTAGGAAGTTAAATGATTTAAAGTTCTTTTCTGTTTCTTGCTAGTGTAGTTGTAGCTCATACTTCACCATTCTGGGACTTAAATCGAAGTCTATTATTGGTTACAAGATGCTATTTGGAGCCCCCTCTTAGCAATATGTGTAATTCAAATACACCAGTACTCCCTCACCCCCATCCCAATTAATTTACTCTAAGTTTTTCTGCTTCTCTGCCCAGTTTCCCAAACCCTCCACCACCAATTTGGAAATCAGGAGTTGTCTCTAGAGAAATAGCTACCAATTCTAGACTCAGTTATTTACTCCTTTCCTAAACTTTAGCCCAGCAACTTCTTATCAACCTGGTGGTTCTTCAATCGCTTCAAGGATATGATCTTTCTATGCTCTTCTAATTATTCTCAACTGAAAGTTTGAACAAACCTGTACAGTCCCATTACCAGAAGAAACACTCTTGCATTGGTATATTTAAAAGTATTAATTTACCTGTAATTTCCCTATAATCTTTTTTTTAAATTTTAAGTAGGTTCAAACAATTCCCACAACAAAAATTATACAAGATACATAAATATAGGAGTTATAAAAGTTATTTAAAAAGATATTTTTTGGAGGTTCCTGGGTGGCACAGTCAGGTAAGCATCTGACTCTTGATCTGCTCAGGTCATTATCCCAGGTCCGTGGGATCAAGTCCTGCATTTGGGATCCACACTGGGCATGGAGTCTGCTTAAGATTCTCTCTCTCTTCCTCTCTTTCTCTTTCTCTTTCTCTCTCTCTCTCTCTCTCTCTCTCTCTCTCTCCCTCTCCCTCTCCCTCTCCCTCTCCCTCTCCCTCTCCCCCCCCTCCCTCTTCCCCTTCCCTGCTTACTTGTGCTCACATGTGCACTCACTCAGAAAAAAACAAAATAAATATATTTTTCCTTTGTGGATCAAAAAAGCATCCCTCTGATCCCAGTATACTTTTTTTTTTCATATTTCCTTCTGAAATATCCACAAACCCAGAACTTTACCCCAAAATGTGAATTATCAACTAAATGCGAGAACACTAATTCTCCCATTAGACAGATTCAACTGGAATAATAATAATATGGACAGTTCAGATAATGGCATGAAATAATGTTGATATATGAAACAGAGCCCTCCAACAAAATTAAGGGCAGATTTTCATATGGGTTTAAAGTGTACCTCAGGACGCTCTCTGCCTGCATTAGAAATTGGCCCTGCCAGGGGCGCCTGGGTGGCGCAGTCGGTTAAGCGTCCGACTTCAGCCAGGTCACGATCTCGCGGTCCGTGAGTTCGAGCCCCGCGTCAGGCTCTGGGCTGATGGCTCGGAGCCTGGAGCCTGTTTCCGATTCTGTGTCTCCCTCTCTCTCTGCCCCTCGCCCGTTCATGCTCTGTCTCTCTCTGTCCCAAAAATAAATAAACGTTGAAAAAAAAAATTAAAAAAAAAAAAAAAGAAATTGGCCCTGCCAGTTTTTTTACTATGGGAACCTGAACAAGTTGTGTCCACTTTATAATCCTCATTTTCCCTATCTGTAAAATAGGAATGATTATCAATAATAATTAAACCTACCTATCTCATAAGGTTTAAAGGATTACAAGATTTAGTATATATAAAGTATGTGGAATATAGTGCATTTTTTGTTTATTTATTTATTTTGAGAGAAAGACAGAGAGTGCAAGCAGGGCAAGAGCAGACAGACAGAGAGAGAGAGAGAGAGAGAGAGAATCCCAAGCAGGCTCTGCACTGTCAGCACAGAGCTCGACGTTGGGCTCGAACTCACAACTGTGAGATCATGACTTCAGCCAAAACTGAGTCAGAGGCTTAACTGATCCACCCGGGTGTCCCTGAAGTGCATGTTTAATGAAAAGAACATGCACTCCTCAAAAATAAGAGAGTAAGCAAGAAATAGGAGACTTGGGATCTTAGAGTCATTAATACAAGAAAATAAAGAAAGGGATGAAAGAATTTCTCTGGATCATGGGGCAGTTAAGTGTCAAAATGACTGATGTGTCACAGCATAGAAAGCAAAAAACTGAACTGCAAACTCCAAATGGCAAAACTTTTTTTTTAAGTATTTTGTTTTGATTTGTTTTGTTTTTGAGAGAAAGAGAGAGAGAGAGAGAGAACGAAGGAGGGGAGGGACAGAGAGAGAGGGAGACGACAGAATCCGAAGCAGGCTCTAGGCTCCTCACTGTCAGCAACTGTCAGCACAGAGCCCAACTCGGGGCTCAAACTCACAAACCATAAGATCATGACCTGAGCTGAAGTAGGATGCCTAACCAACTGAGCCACCCAGGCGCCCCTAAATAGCATAACTTTTCTTAAAATTATATGTTCACTGATTTATCCGATGCTCATTTTAAATATTTTTAGAACTTTCTTGCAATGCTATTCATCAGTTCTATCTACAACAAAACAATATCCTTTCATATATCATAAAAGAAGCACAGAAAACTCATAGTGTTCTTAGAAAGTGAAGCCATTCATTAAAGTATACATGATTCTTATTACTGAATGTGTCTTACCACTTTCTTGACCATAAGCCTGTCTGAAAATTATAAAATTAAAGTTTATTTAAAACACCTACTTTAAAATTCAATTTTATTCATAAACTTACTAGTTTTCTTATAATTCAGGTTGAACTTGTTGATATCCAACAACATCACTATTTTAACAAAATGTAACAATTTGTAGTTACTGTAACAGTACTTCTAAATATTGTTATTCAGGGGAATAAAGATCATGAAATTTCTCTGGAGTATTCAAATAACTGTGCAAGTAACTCAAATGAAAAACAATTGTTAACTAAAATAGAACTATTTAAGAATATTCATGCCTATTATTTTATTCAGCACTTGTTTTTACAAGTTCCAGAAACTGAATCTAAAAAGAACTCCTTGGATTGTGTGTTATATCCTTTGTTTTTGCCCTTGTATCCAGCTGTACTAATAAGTTGAGGGGCGCCTGGGTGGCTCAGTCAGTTGAGCATCCGACTTCAGCTCAGATCATGATCTTCCGGTTTGTGAGTTTGAGCCCTGCGTTGGGTTCCGTGCTGACAGCCTGGAGCCTGCTTCTGATTCTGTGTCTCCTCTCTCTGCCCATCCCCACTTGTGCTCTGTCTCTGTCTCTCAAAAATAAATAAATGAATGTAAAAAAATAAAAAAAAGTTGATAAGAGATTTGAACAATATAATATAAAAATAATATAAATCTTAGATAAATATTAAATAGTATTTTATAATAACAATGGAAAGATCCATAACCTTTTCTAAACACCCAAACCTCTTTCTAAAGTTTTTTTAAAATATTAAGTTTTGGGGCGCCTGGGTGGCGCAGTCGGTTAAGCGTCCGACTTCAGCCAGGTCACGATCTCGCGGTCCGTGAGTTCGAGCCCCGCGTCGGGCTCTGGGCTGATGGCTCAGAGCCTGGAGCCTGTTTCCGATTCTGTGTCTCCCTCTCTCTCTGCCCCTCCCCCGTTCATGCTCTGTCTCTCTCTGTCCCAAAAATAAATAAACGTTGAAAAAAAAAATTTTGAATAAAATATTAAGTTTTGTTTTGAGAATTCAGCTAAGGATTTAAAGCTAATGTGAAAAAAGCAATTCAATTAAACAGATAAGTACTGGGGCACCTGGGTGGCTCAGTCCCTTAAATGTCAGACATCTCAGGTCATGATCTTGTGGTTTATGGATTTGAGCCCTGCGTCAGGCTCTGTGCTGACGGCTCAGAGCCTCCAGCCTGCTTAGGATTCTGTCTTTCCCTTCTCTCTTTCCCACCCCTGTTCATACTCTGTTTCTATTTCTTTCAAAAATAAATAAACATTAAAAAACTTAAAAAAAACAAAATAAATGGATAAGTACTTCATTATTTTATACATGTTAGTACCTGTAGTAATTAATTTTTGAGCTAAGGAATTAAATTCAATGCACTTATGGCCTTGTAGAAGTTCTTACTTTACTTACTGATAGCTGTTGCCCCTTACGGATGTCAATCATCTCATTATTGTTTTCGCCCTCCTATGTCACTAGGAAATAAATCTTTAGAATAATGCTGGTTATTCAGGGACAAAAGCATTGTGTTATTACTATAAAAATATTTTTTTGACAAAGAAAAAAAAAGGAATTGTTTCTTCCTTCAGATTGTTAGCAGAATTCAGTTTTCTCGTAGGGCCAAGCTATCATTTATTTGCTGACAATAAACAGAAAGACATTTTCAAAAATATTTTTTGCTGGTGCTTTGATTTCTATAACCAAGGAAAAAAAAGCTTCATTTCTGGAGAGCTTCTGACTACATACAGGAAGCATTAGAAAGATGGTTGAAATAAGATGTTTTGGTCATAGTGATGAGAATAATGCGCTATTGTAGTAACCTAATTTAAGTAACTGAGCTGGAAAATAGACTGACAGAGCCTCATTCTTGAAATTTTCTTTGCATAAACTATTCTAAATAACTACATTGGTCACAAAACTCATACTTACATACTTTATATTTTAAATCTATCACCTAAATTGATATGGAAGTAATGTAAACTATGAAAATGCTTGTTTTCATAGTTATTTATATATCTGCAATGAAGATTGAGTTAAATAGTATCATTGGTATTTTCTTGTCAGCTTCCCACCTCAATTTTGGACACATAATTCAGCGCCATTGGTTTTGTACCATAAAAAACAAAACAAAACAACAAACAAACAAACAAAAGTACAGTAAGTGTTCCAGTTAGATACACAGGAGAGTGTCTTTCATTTGCTTTCAGTGCTGCAAATGAATTTTGGATTTATTTATTTCTGTATTTTACTTTCCCCATATATTGCTAATATAGCTGATATTTTGCTATATTACTTCCTCCTAGCTTATTTTCTATATTCTTTTATTTCTTTGAAATTTTTGCTAATCTCCTTAATGTATTTAAATTTCTATGTAATTACAACATTTTGATTTATTAACGTATCTGGTACCAAATCTTTAACCATTTAAAATAGACAAAAATCAGTAACTACAATAATATACCAACATAAAGAGTGAAAAAATATTAAACATAAAAACATAACAATTGAGCAGGCTACTAAAAATAATCACCATTAAAATGTAAACAACTATTATAAATACATTTGTATATTATTAAATATATTTATTAAATATGAGGTCCGAATACGTTAGGAAAAATAAAATATATATGTGATTATAAAATATGCACAAATATACCTACAAACACATAAACTTCAGTAGCCCCAACCATGCACCATGATACCTATTTGATAATTAATGCCTAATACATACAAAATTGTGTACATTTTACAAATGTATTTGACAAGAATCTTACTTTCTGATTGTTGGTTGCAAAATTCTATATTTCTCCCTGTATGTTCAGATTATTTATACATTTCTATTTGTTTGTTTCTTGTCTCTACCTTTTCTATTCGACCTATCCATAAATGGCTGATGTGAATTAAAATGTCTTGTTTAGTAGACTTACCAGTTTTTACTCTAATTTATCAATTTTATTTCATGCATGATGAATCTATTCTGTTGCAACATATTTGTAATTGCTATCTACTTTTGATGTATTAAAAATTTGATCATGATATAATAACCCTATTTATTCCTAATACTGATTTTTAAAGTCTATATAATCTTAATATATCTAAACCACAGATTTTTTTATTCACTGTTATTAGCCTCATATTTTTATATCATATTTTCACATTCAACTTCCTTGACTACTTAGTCTTTATAGATGTCTCTTATAAAGAACAACAGACATTATTTAAATCAAATCTTAGAAGGGAATTTGGTACATTTATATTTGTTGTAATAGAAGTTATTTGAAAATACTCCAAAAAGTTAATGAAAAAATCTGTATAAGTTTTATTTTTATTTTCTAATCATTTATACATGTATTTCATAGTAGATGCCCATACCACTTATTTACTAAAAAGAGAAGAGTTTTAGGATATTCTCACTAATTATTCCCCACCATTTTTTATGGTGAATTTTAATTCTAGATATGTGTGTGTGTGTGTGTGTGTGTGTGTGTGTGTGTGTGTGTGTGTAAATCATTTTTTTAAATCTTAAATTTTATCTATTCTGACATATCACTTCCAATTGCAAAGTATTCGGTCAACCATCCCTCACTATCTCTTTGATATCTCCAGCATTTGTTCCTTCTTTTATTTACTTTCTCCAAAGTTATTTTCTTTCTTTTTTTTTTTAATAATTTTTGTTTGTTTTTTAGTTTACATTCAAGTTAGTTATTTTCTACATGTTTGTATGTTAAATCTGACCTAATGTTAATGATCTTGTTTATAGAATGGACTTATATTTGCTTAATTTGCTTGGCTATAAAATTATAGACACAATGTTATCTTGTTGAAAATAATACTGTATTCTTCAGAATAGATTCTTAAATCTTGCTATTGAAAACTCAAATGCCAGGGTGCCTGGGTGGCTCAGTCAGTTAAGCATCTGACTCTTGATTTTGTGTCAGGTCATGATTTCACTATTCCTGAGTTTGAGCCCCATATTAGGCTCTGTGCTGACAGCATGGAGTCGGCTTGAGACTGTCTCCCTTTCTCTATGCCCTTCTTCCCACTCATGATCGCTAGCTCTCTCAAAAAAAATAAAATTAAGAAGAAGAAGGAGGAGGAGGAGGAGGAGGAGGAGGAGGAGGAGGAGAAGGAGAAGAAATAAAGAGAAGAAAAGAAAGAAGAGAAAAAATATCTAATGCCAAGTTGACCCTGACTCACTTGCATGTATAATCTCTTTTTGGAGACTTTATTTTTTTTTTCATTTTTTTTAATGTTTATTTACTTTTGAGCCAGAGAGAGACAGAACCTGAGAGGTGGAGGAGCAGAGAGATAGGGAAACACAGAATCTGAAGCAGGCTCTAGGCTCTGAGCTGTCAGCACAGAGCCTTACAGGGGGCTGGGACCCACTAACTGTGAGATCATGACCTGAGCTGAAGTCGGGCACTTAACTAACTGAGCCACCAGGAACAATTAAACTTTTTTTTTATTATGTTCCTATTTTATATTCTTAAATGTCTCTATAATATATTTAAATTTGCTTTTTTCCCTATAATATATTTAAGTTTGCTTCTTTCCCCTTAGTAGTCTGTAGGCTTCTTTATCCTGAGGTTGTTCATCCTTCTTACATTCTATAAAAACATATCTTTTTTGTTTAAGTCTTTTCTCTGTTCCTTTAAACTTTTCTCTTTCTGAGATTTGTGTCATTAGGTTTGTGGTAAAGAGATCACAGCATTTCGCTCTTATCCTTCATACACTGTATTTATTTTTATTAATTTTTATTATGTGTTTATTGTTTCTTTATCCTTTTTTTCTACATTTTTGGGAGTGCCTCTGTATCTGAGCTACAATTTCAGTATTTTTTTATTTCTCAGCTGTATTCATTATATTATTTATCCAATCTATTCTTTTCTGTACTTCAGCAATCACATTTGTAAACATAACATTTCCATGTGGATTCCTCTTAAAGTTTTATTACATAATGATTCTCTTGTCAGTGTTTTAATTTAGTGTGATTAATAGGCTTATATTTAATTATTTTTCTCTCTTTTGTGGCAGCCAGCTTCTGACAGAATTCATAGTACAGTTCTTGTTTTTCTTTGAAGATAATTGGTTCTCTTCATGTGTCTTGATATTCTGACATGCGAAAATCATCTGTGTGTTATGGGTACTTTTGTACTAAAAAGTACACAGGAAATGGGCTGAATATCCAAATTAGGTTTAATAAATAATAAGTTGAGTCGTCTCTTGTATTAAGATCCAAATCACCATAAAATCATACTTCATTCCATTACACATCTCCTCATTTCAGAGATTTATCCTCTACCTCTATTTAGCATTCTCCCAGGTGACAGTTAGAAAGCACTCATTGACTGCAATCCACAAACACTGGAATTAGAATTTAGATAGAAAAGTGACTTCTTAAGGCTGGTCAACTTCTTCCCCCTGTTTCTCTCATGTCCTCAATCCTGTGGTGTTTCTGCATGACCTGATTTTACTTATATGATATCTTCAGCAGCATGAAAACAGGCATTTACTGTCCTGACGCAAGAGAAATCCAGGAAAAAAACAAAACAAAACACAGAATTTCTTTTTTTTTTTTATCATCCTACAGCCATGATCTGCCACCAAATTCGCATATGCATTTCAAAATAGTACTTTGTCATCCCAGATAGTATCTAACAGTTTATTTCAGGTCTTGATGTATTTTCCCTGTAATTTTCTTGATCATGGAAGAAGGAGTCAGCAATCTGTGGTTATTTTTAGTAATTTCTAGAAGATACTAACAAAGGCTTCTCTAAAACCCTATCATTTAAAACCTATTAATGATTCTTTTTTCTTTCTTTCTTTCTTTCTCTCTCTCTTTCTCTCTCTCTCTCTCTGTTACTTTTAGCTGAAGGAATCACTAACTGACAAAATAACATGTACATTTTTAGTAACAAAAATATCCATATAAAAGTTATGAATATATAAACCAATCTCAAAGTAATAAAATTCACTTAAAATCAAAGATAATAACTGACAACATATTGTATATTAATTTTAATATCTTATATATTAAGCATTAGGGTTATATATATAATTACATATAAATGCATATATATTTACAAATGTAAACATAATAAATAACATATTTTTTACAGAAGAATACCAATTAAATTTCATTTTGATCCTAATGAAATAGGTTAAAATGTATATATTCAAACATTTTTGTTTTTCTTTAAAATTTCAGACCAAATTATATAACATATGTATGTTTTGAAATTTTATTTTATTTTATTTGTTTGTTTATTTTGAGGAGGGGAGGGGCAGAGAGAGGGAGCTAGAGAATCCCAAGTTGACTCTGAGCTAATAACAGAGAGCAGGATCCCATGAACTGTGAGGTCATGACCTGAATTGAAATTAAGACTTAGATGCTTAACAACTAAGCCACCCAGGTGCCCTTGTTTTGAAATTTTAAATAAAATATTTCTAATATTCTGATTTAGAGTATTTTCCCTCCATTAATTTTCCTTATAGTTTACCTATTTTCTCAGAATCTTCCAAGATAAGAACTTCAGAGGAAATCTGGAAGAAATAAGTTTGATTGCAGTAGGAATGAACACTTTATTCTCTGTAAAACCCAAAGCGTTCCCTTTATGGTTCAGTTTTGAAAATGTCATTATTTCTATGACATGTTGAATTTCATTATCAAGGCCATGTACTCATTAAAGGTGTTCTTAAAAATAGATGAATTGAGAAATCATATAATTAAACTTATACAAAAAAGAGTGCCCCAATGACTTAAAGTTAAATCATAACTATGGAATTTCATGAAGCATGAAAGTTAAAACTTTTACTTATGTTTTTCTCTATTCTCTGTAGACAAAAAATGATTTATGGTCAAGTCAGTACTTTCTTTTTTTTTTTTTTAGCATTTTTTTTTTTTATTTTTTTTTATTTTTGGGACAGAGAGAGACAGAGCATGAACGGGGGAGGGGCAGAGAGAGAGGGAGACACAGAATCGGAAACAGGCTCCAGGCTCCGAGCCATCAGCCCAGAGCCTGACGCGGGGCTCGAACTCACGGACCGCGAGATCGTGACCTGGCTGAAGTCGGATGCTTAACCGACTGCGCCACCCAGGCGCCCCAAGTCAGTACTTTCTATATAATCAAGCTATAAAACATAAAAACTTAAAATTCTGTTTAATATCAAATTACATATACAAATTTACCTGATAAATTTTATAATACATATTTTCTGTCAGTAGTCTTTTGTAGTGTTCAGGAAAATATTATTTTGATAAGACATGTTATATAATTCCATAAATTGAAATATGTTGAAATTATCTTTTGACATATAGATGACATCTATGTTTATTCTTTGATAAACAGCATTCATTAAAAGTTGCCCTGAGACAATCAAGATATGATAAATCAATGACAGATTTAAAATAACAAAAACAAACAAGTTTCGTACATTCTTGGATTCTTTACCAATAAGCATGTTCTTAATAAGCACACTAAACTAGTAGTCACCAATCAATTAACTTTGTGCCACTGCAACACCAAGTACGATAGAGCAGGAAGAAAAATTCCAATTATATAGTAGATATTAAAATTAAACTTTTGACCAGAGAACCCATCTTATCACTATGTTCCCTAGGAGGGATCACAGGGACCACGTCTGTTGAGAGATAAGTCATTCATGCTTCTTCACATCTTGTAAGCAGAAGTGTTAACTGTTTTTGTTCCAGACTACCTTTCTAAGAGTGTATTTATTTTAAAGTGCCTTGGCCTATGGAGTTTGTCCCTCTGTAGTGAAGGGCAAATCTGCTTGCTTGTATCCTATTATAGTAAGTTTACTTACTAAACTTACTAAACTTTGAGTTCCTCAGCCATGACACAAACCCACTGTGTGCTCAGCATCTACTTCAGCCTCTTGTTTCACCATTATGGATGCTTGTTGGGGAGGTATTAGCAGAAACTTACAGCTTAAGACAACACAAATGTATTCTGTCATAGTTTCTATAGGTCATAAGTTTGGCATTTCATAATTCAAATCTGTATTCAGACTCTTATTGGACTGACATATAAGTTTTGAGTAGAGCTGTGTGGTTCTCATCTTGGGCTGAGAGGCCTCTTCCAACCTCATTAGTTGCTGATAGAATTAATTTCCACATAGCTATAGGGACTGAGGTCTCTGTTTTGCTGCAACCTGTTTCTCAGGGACTGCTTTAAGCTCCTACAGGCCATCCTGAGTTCCTTGCAAGCATGTTTTCATTATTTCAGGCCAGTATGAGCATGTCTCTCTGACTTCCTATTCTGCAGTCAGGCAAAGATAACCCTTTTCTTTTAGAGGACTCACTTGATTATGTTCGGCCCACTCAAGATAGTCTCCCTTTTGCCATATAACAACATAACCACAGGAATGAGATTTCAAAATACTCATAATCTCTTCCAAGAGTCAAAGGAGGTTTTCATACAAGGAAGAGCAGGGTCACTGTGATCATCTAAGAATGATACCTGGGGTGCCTGAGTGGCTTGGTCTGTAAGGTGTCCAAATTCGGCTCAGGTCATGATCTCGTGTTCGTGGATTTGAGCCCCTTGTCGGGCTCTGTGCTGACAGCTCAGAGCCTGGAGTCTGCTTCAGAATCTGTGTCTCCTTCTCTCTCTCTCTACCTCTTCCCTTCTCGTGCTCTCTCTCTCTCTCAAAAATAAATAAACATTAAAAAAAATAAGAATGACCCCTATCACAGTGGACAAGAGGAACTGACACATGTTATGTAACTTGCTATGCAATTAGTAATAAAGGTCTTTGTCTTTGAGAGAGGAACTTTGTAGTTTCTTCCAACATCTAGGAAACAGTATTAGTATAAATTGTTTGCTGAAAAGTAGGGTAACATCTCAGGCAATTCACCATTTTGATAATTCTTTTCACCAAAGCAATAGATAATGTACTGTCTGGAAAGATGAAAAATATATTTGAGAAGCTGATTGTTTATTTCTGCTTTAGGTTAATGATAATAGTAAGACTTTTTCTTTTTTTAAAATTTTTTAATGTTTTTATTTTTTATTTTTGAGACAGAGACAGAGCATGAGCGGGGTAGGGGCAGAGAGAGAGAGAGACACAGAATCTGAAGCAGGCTCCAGGCTCTGATCTGTTAGCACAGAGCCTGACACGGGGCTCAAACTCGTGGACTGTGAGATCATGACCTGAAGTCAGATGCTTAACCGACTGAGCCACCCAGGTGCCCCAAGACTGTTTCTTTAAGACTGAGCCAACTGGCATAAATGGTGATGAAAGGATTCCAGAAAGGCAGAGGTTAGATGCTAGAATGTAACTTTCAGATGTAATTACCACCAGTATAAGTATATGGAGCACCTCCCTGAATTCTTTTTTTTTTTTTTAATTTTTTTTTCAACGTTTATTTATTTTTGGGACAGAGAGAGACAGAGCATGAACGGGGGAGGGGCAGAGAGAGAGGGAGACACAGAATCGGAAACAGGCTCCAGGCTCCGAGCCATCAGCCCAGAGCCTGACGCGGGGCTCGAACTCACGGACCGCGAGATCGTGACCTGGCTGAAGTCGGACGCTTAACCGACTGCGCCACCCAGGCGCCCCCCCCCCCTGAATTCTCATATTGGTTTCCTGACATGTGAAATGAGAGTAGAAACTGTAGTAGAAAGACGATATTGGAAACTTCTGAATGTGTCTTCCTGCCTCAGCCAAGATGATATATCAGATGTCTTCCTGAATCCCATCAGGAAATGCAGAGACTGGAAACTCCATCAAATACTGTAATGTGGGTTCCTTATCATATCCTCATTTATACCACTTGTCTAGATCCTGGAAGACTACAGGAAACATGGAGAATGATGGCCAACTACTAGCAACAAGATAGTTCCCAAACCAACTGTGGTGTGCTGGTAAGAGTCACTGCCACATTACAAACAGGAAAATATGTTCTTAACTATGCTTATAAATGAAAAAAATCACACTAATTATTTTTATGTGAGAAAGATAGCAGTATAGATACACTGTCTTATTCAGGATTATGTTAATATTTTATTGTAAGAATATAGTCTTAAGGGAATTTGGTAGTCTTGAGCATTCCTGAGAACATCATGTTGATCCATTATATTGATGGTATTTTGCTATTATGGAAATGATTTGATAAACAGTAGGTGGTAGGTACTCTACATGCCATAGAAAGACCCATGTCTTGAAAAGATTGGAGATCAGTCTTAGGTAGATGCAGAGACTTGACAACTCAATGAAACTGTTAAGGCTCCAGTAATCTTGGTCCTGCTGAGATTTCTGCTTTAAGTTAAAGGTCATGTTGCTGCCCTCCTGTTAAAGATTAAATACCTGTGTTCCACTCAACAAATTCATATGTTTAGATCCTAATGCCCAACGTGATGGTATTAGGATGCAAGTCCTTTGGGATGTGATTAAAGTATGAAAGGGGAGCCCTCATAATGGATTCATATTCTTATGAAAGAAAATGCTTTCTCACATCCTTTGCCATGAAACACACAGCAAGAAGACATACCCATGAATCAGGAAATTGACCCTCACTTGACACTGAATCTGACAGCACCTTGATCTTAGGTCCTAGCCCCCAAATTGTGAGAAATAAATTTCTGTTCTTATAAGCCATAGAGTTTATGGTCTGTGGCACTTTGTTATAGTAGCCTGGATGGACTAAATGAAAGACAAATGAAAGACTCATGTAAGTGAAACAGCAATCTGCCATCCCCCAGAAATGGTACATTTGAGGTTTATCCCAAACATGTACAGTTTTCATTTCATTTGCCTCTATTGCACCAAAGTCTCTTTCTCAAATTGCATCTGGGGCCTAAGGAAGCGGAAGCAAAAGCAGCTCAGTCTGGTTAAAAGGTGGGTTGATCCAATATGATGTACTGAGTGGAAACTGGAGATGAACTGCTACAACAGTATGAGCTAAGTAAGGCATGGCTCAGAAGAATGTCGGTGAAGGAAATACTCCTAGTGGCAGAAATGTGAGCAGAACACCTAGTCAGTCATTTTTTCTGAAGGTTGAAATGGCTCAAATTAAGAACATTCACGGACTATTGGTGTGAGTAATGGCTCAACTGGTTGGCCAAAGGCCTAGAAGTAGAAATTTTAAAAGACTAACTGCAAGAAAGTTTGGGGGAAAAGGTCTCTGTATAAAACTGTGTAAGCATAAAGTGGTAGATCTTCGTATTTCATGTTTATGCCAACTAGAGTGCATTACCAAAAGATTATTTCATGCATATAGAAAAGATAATTTTTCTATGATTCCTAGCCTTTCTCATTGGCCAGTACAGCAGTGTATGTCAAAAAGAAATGACTGATATACTATCCTCAGAACTCCAAAAACATTGCTGTTGAGAATACGACTTATTTTGCAGAAGGATCATGATCATGGAATCAAGTTTTCCTAATCTAGCCTTTATCTTCTGGAAGCAGTAATTCTAGTGGAACAATAGATTGCACTATTTAATTATAAATAAGACTTCAGCTCAAAGAAATCTTCCTGACTGGTTAGAGTAATATTCTTGAAGAAACAATAACTTCACAGAACCGGTAGCTAATATATTATGTTCAAATATATGGAATCAAAAGATAGAAGTATCTCTGGTCTCTCTAACAATTATTTCTAGAGCACCACTCTGATAATTTTTTTCTTTTTTTTTAAAATTCCTGAATCCTGTGTTTTTCTCTATCAGAGGTCAGGGGTCCTGGAACTAGGAGCAGATGAAATTGCTTCCAGTAGGGGACACAGGCAGATGTTGTAGTTATTATTACTTTGCAGTCTGGGATCTCCATATGGAACAGCAGACAAAAGAATTTCTTTACTTGAGTGGATCATTGGCTCTGATGACCATAAGAAACTAGATTTACTGTTACATTATGGGTGCAGGAAAGTGTATGGAACCCCTGAAGCCCACTGTTTGGTCACTTCATTCTTCCATGCCTGATGATAGTGGTAAATGGACAGTTACAATAGTCATGGGTGACAAAGGGTAAAACAAGTAGGGGTTTGACTTCTTCAGAATAATGTTTGAGATCAACCAACCTAGAATTTCTGAAATACTAACCACAGATAAGGGAAATCTATCTTTGGTACTGGAGGAGGCAGAAAGTTTCAGCTTTGGAAAAAGTTGGAGCAATAAGGAATGCAGTTTGTTCCAATAACACTCCCAAGTTATGTCTTGTGTAGATAATGCAGACTGTGTTCCTAGACTACTCCAAGATTTGTTACAATTTTGGCTTCTTTCTGGTCTAAATAAGATTTTGTTTTGTTTTGTTTTGTTTTGTTTCAGTCACTTGAACTCAAACTGAATACTAATAGAAAATTCTATGTGTAAAAGAGATTGTTCCAGAAAAGCTTTTTCAAGTTAAAGAGCAAACAGATGGGAATGGAACACTAGGGAATTCCAATATTTAAGGTTTGTGTAAAGGATGAAGTCCCTAAAGACAATAAAATTGCTGAACCAGACGGTAATACAAAGCTAATGATGTTGAAGTTATTAATCCAAAATAATATTTCAAGTAGGAAGAAGTGGTCAATGATGTCAGTTATAAAGAACCACATAAGATAAAGATATAAAATTATTTTTATTTATTTTTCTTTAATTTGGTAATTACTAGGTATTTGGTTAATAGGATAGCTTCTCTGACTTTAAAACTCAATAATACATACTTCCCTTGCATTAATTTTGATCTTACTCCATTGATATATTTTCATATTAGCAGTATTTTTCTTTATACCCACTATTTTCAAGTGGTTCATATCTCTAATATCCTTTTCTATCCTTTTCTTGGAAAACTCTATGCTTATTTAATATTTTTAGTCTTGATATTCCATCAATCCATTTGAAAAAAAAGAGGAAATATGAGAAAAGAGGTATGAGCATAGATGGGTTAATATCCATATAATAATAATGAATAATCCAAAATGAATGGTAGTAGTAATATAGGGGTGAAAATATTTGAAGAAATAATGTTTAAGAATTTTCTCATGTTCGGGGCACTTGGGTGGCTCAGTAGCCTGAGTTTCTGACTCTTGGTTTCGGCTCGGGTCAAGATATCATGGTTTATTGAGTTCAGCTCCGCATCAGGCTCTGTGCTGGTGGTGTGGAACATGCTTGAGATTCTCTCTCTCTCCCTTTCTCTGTCCCTCCTCCACTTGTACTGTCTCTGTCTCTCTCATAAAATAAGAAACGTAAAAAAAAAAAAAAAGAATTTTCTCATATTCAATGAAGATAAGAGACCTTCTACTTATTGCCTTCAGAAAGTGAAAAAACAAACTATTTAAAAAAATATTCAGGGAACCTGGGTGGCTCAGTCCTCGGTTAAGCGTCTGACTTCGGCTCAGGTCATGATCTCACAGTTCATGAGTTTGAGCCCTGCATCAGGCTCTGTGCTGACAGCTTAGAGCCTGGAACCCACTTCAAATTCTAGGTCTCCCTCTTTGCTCCTCCCCTGCTCATGCTCTGTCTCTCCCTCCTTCAAAAATAAATAAAAAACATTAAAAAAATATTCAAAACCAGCATAGTGGAATTTAAAAACAGAACACACATCAATTAAAATGTGCATATTCTACGGGGCGCCTGGGTGGCGCAGTCGGTTAAGCGTCCGACTTCAGCCAGGTCACGATCTCGCGCTCCGTGAGTTCGAGCCCCCCGTCAGGCTCTGGGCTGATGGCTCAGAGCCTGGAGCCTGTTTCTGATTCTGTGTCTCCCTCTCTCTCTGCCCCTCCCCCGTTCATGCTCTGTCTCTCTCTGTCCCAAAAATAAATAAACGTTGAAAAAAAAATTTAAAAAAAATGTGCATATTCTTTCCAACTACATACAAAAATGACAATATACTAAAAATGTACTTTTATACAGTAGCAATTAATAACAAAAATGATAAAAAAAACTATTTAAATTGCATCCAAATACATGAAATACTTGGGGATAAATTTAACAATATATGTGAGGAATCAAGCTCCTGACCATAATGAAATGATGTGTGGTTTTTTGGACTGAAACATAAGCAATTACAAAAGCTTTATCTGGCAAACATCATGGGGAAAAGCTGCCCTCCCCACACCAGATTTGGTACACAGCAAGTGCATTGCAGTATCTGAGGAAAGTTACAGTCAAGGACTGATATTCCCCTAGCTGGCCATCTTTTTATGCTTAGCTGCATTCGTAGTTTAGGTGCCTCCATTTGAAAGTCACCTGTAAAGGAAATTTGAAGACACTGTTCTCCTTTCTCACTCAGCTCTCAATATTTTTCCACTTCTATTCCTTTCCCCATCCCTATCACCTGTCTGTTTGTCCATAAAATTGAAGGTGTCTTTCTGGGGGGAGACTTTCTCGATAGTGTAACAATCCCTTCACCTCTCCATGTACTGATTCACCTGAGTGATATTCCATGCAGGGAAAATGGAACAGGAGGCAGTTGCCATCTTCTCTGTTTTTAGATTCTTGCTTATACTATGGCAGTAAATGATTAAAGGCTTGACTGTCACTTTAATTTTTGGCTTGTTGCTTTGTCTATCCTGATACCTGGCAACTCAAGCTCTCCCTCCAGCTCGGCTGAGCTCCTGGCAACGAATTTAAGACTCATACACTGAAAAGTACAAACATTTTTGAAAGAAATTAAAGAAGAAAAAGACATGTTACATAAAAGGATTGTAAAAATCAGTATTTTGAAAATATCAATTCTCCCAAATTAATTTATAAATTCAGAATAATCTCAAATTTCCAGTAAGATTATTGTTTATGCACTGACAAACAACTTCTAAAATTTATGGTAAGATAATAGATATAAAATAGCCAAAGTAATTTGAAGTGAATAAACAAATTTGAAATACTTATACCTGATTTAGTTATAGTATTCAAGAGAGTTAATTCCATTAAGGAGAAGAGGTAATTACAGGTTACATTAAGAGGTAATTACATTAAGGATAGGTGTATATATATTAATGGAACAGATTATGTAGTACAGATATACTCACACAATCACTTCAAGTGATTTTTGTTGTTGTTCCAGATTTCTTTTAAATAGTCATATGAAACTGATTTTTAACTTCCAGAAAAGTTGAAAATAGGTCACTGACATTTCCCAAACACCCTTCACCCAGCCTCCCATAATGTTAACATCTTACATAACTGGAAATTTGTTAAAACCAGTATATCAGTACTGGTAAAATACTGTTAATTATTGACTTTACTTGGATTTCACCAGATTTTCTATGCTTTTTTTTTTTTTTTTTCTGTTCCAGGATGCAAACCAAGATACTACACATTGTATTTAGTCTTCATATCAGTATCCTGCAGTCTGTGACAGTTTCTCTGTCTTTCTTTGTTGTCCACGATCTTGACACTTTTGAAGAGTGCCCTAGTCTCTGCTTTTCTGAGAAATCACAGGACAATTCAATTGTTTAATATGCTTAAGTCATATTTAGATCTATTGAATGCTTTATATTTTGAGTTGTTTTCCTGATAATAACTAAGCAAAATTGAAGTCATTTTATTAGATAAAAATATTTGCCAACATGTTATCTCAAGTCTTTGTGAAATGTCCTTTATCACTTGCCAGGAAGTTACCATTTTGGCATCTCAGGCCAAAGTACAGAATACTAAATCCTTTTCATCCTCACCATCTAATTAACCAACTGTTCAATTACACATTGCCATTTTCCTTCCAAAATCTCAAATTTCAACTAGAATAAGAGTTAAAACTACAACCTATGCCCTAAAATCTTCTAATTTTGTATAATACCTTTTGCTGAAATTTTTCATTTTCAAATGTTTTGATTATATAGACACCAAAGTTGTATAGGTACATAATTAGCACCTTGTTAATTTATATAAAGTCATTGCTAAATTACTTTCTTTTCAATTATAGTAGTCATTGAATACTGCATATTCAAGAACTAATTGTTGTATTACTAAGTTGCACCATCTTGTTTTTCTTTTATAATTCATTTTGTAACCTATATAGGTATCAACATAAAGGCAAATTAAAAGATTAAGAAAAAATATTCTTTATCTATGCTTGTTACCAAAACCCAAGTTCAGTAGCCCATTGCTTGAAAAGCCGATACCCAACAAATGAGTTTTGAGTGGAATGGAATACAAGCTGTATTCAGGAGGCCAGCCACCTGGGGAAAAGGTGGACTCTTGTCCAAAGGCTAACCCCTAAGTTTTCTTCCTGGCCCAGGGATTTTTAAAGGGGTTTAGGGTAGTTAACCTGTTAAGGAAGCGTATTGGTCTATAACATTTCTTGATTACATGCAGATTCGATGGTACCAGCTGTAGACATCATGGTGCTCAGAAGTTGTACCCGGAAGTCTAATCCCTCAGTGCCTAGGTGTTCTGCAAAAGGGGTCTGGATCCTTGAAGCCAGGGAGGGGTTGTGCATGAGGACCTAGTTTCCGTTTAATGACTGAGAAGTGCTTCATTATTATTTTTTTTAGGAAAAATGTATGATCTATAGCTATACAAAGAAAGGATTAGTTAATCGTGTGGGCTATGGGTACTTGTTAAAGCTTAAAGACTACTAGGTTGGCTGGAGGGGCCAAGGTGGCTTCATGCTCAGTAATTTGTTTCAGTTTAGATATAAATCTACCTTTTAGCCCTTCATGTGCAATTAGATATAGAGACGTATTAACTTATTTTCACAACCACATATTTGACTTTAGTTTATTTGCCAAATTACATTTATAATAACCTGTCTTAGAGTTTTAATTAAGGCTACTGAGTACTATACTTTAAAAATTGAAATGTAACTTAAATACCATAAATTCATTCTTTTAAATTATACAATTCTGTTTGCTTTAGCACATTCACAAAGTTCTTCAACCATCATGCCACCACTCTCTACTTCCAGAATATTTCATCCACACAGTAAAGTATGTACCCATTAGCAGTCACACCCTCTTCCTTCTCCTCCACTGTTTTTGGAAACCATCAACATACTCTTTTTATAGAAATGCCTATGTTGAATTTACATATACATGGAATTACATAATATGTGATTTTTGTGTCTGGTTTCTGTAATTTAATATAAATATTAAAAAAAATCCACCATGGAAGAGAGATCACAACCAACACCAAGAAACACAATTATTAGAGAATATTGTGAAAAATTATATGACAACAAACTAGATGATTTGGAGGAAATGGACAAATTCGTAGACACCCACACACTACCAAAACTCAAACAGGAAGATGTAGAAAATTTGAACAAACCAGTTACCAGCAAAGAAATTGAATCAGTTATCAAAAATCTCCAAACAAATAAGAGGCCAGATGGCTTCTCAGGGGAATTCTACCAGACATTTAAAGCAGAGTTAATACCTATCCTTCCCAAACTATCGCAAAAACTAGAAATGGAAGGAAAGCTTCTGGACTCATTCTATGAGTCCTTGATTCCCAAACCAGACAGACCACACTAAAAAGGAGAATTACAGGACAATATCCCTGATGAACATGGATGAAAAAAATTCTCAACAAGATACTAGCAAATCCAATTCAATAGTATATTAAAAGAATTATACACCATGGTCATGTGGGACTTATTCCTGGGCTGCAGGGCTAATTCAGTATTTGCAAAACAATCAATGTGATACATCATGTTAATAAAAGAAAGGATAAGAACCATAGGATCCTGTCAATAGATGCAGAAAAAGCATTTGGCAAAATACAGCACCCTTTTTTAATAAAAACCCTCAAGAAAGTTGGGATAGAAGGAACATACCTTAACATTATAAAAGCCATATGAAAAGCCTACAGTTAATATCATACTCAATGGGGAAAAACTGAGAGCTTTCCCCTGAGATCAGGAACACGACAGGGATGTCCACTCTCACCGCTGTTGTTTAACATCATGTTGGAACTCCTAGCCTCAGCAATCAGATAACAAAATGAAATAAAAGGCAAAAAAGTAAAACTTTCACCTTTCACAGAGGACATGATACTCTATATGGAAAACCTGAAAGACTGTATCAAAAAGCTGCTAGACCTGATACAAGAATTCAGCAAAGTCACAGGGTACAAAATCAATGTACAGAAATGAAGCAACCAATAATGAAGCAACAGAAAGAGAAATCAAGAAATCCACCCCAGGGGCGCCTGGGTGGCGCAGTCGGTTAAGCGTCCGACTTCAGCCAGGTCACGATCTTGCGGTCCGTGAGTTCGAGCCCCGCGTCGGGCTCTGGGCTGATGGCTCAGAGCCTGGAGCCTGTTTCCGATTCTGTGTCTCCCTCTCTCTCTGCCCCTCCCCCGTTCATGCTCTGTCTCTCTCTGTCCCAAAAATAAATAAACGTTGAAAAAAAATTTTTTTAAAGAAATCCACCCCATTTATAATTGCGCCATGAACCATAAAATAACTAGGAATAAACTTAACCAAAGATGTAAAAGATCTGTATGCTAAAAGCCTTAGAAACCTTATGAAGGAAACTGAAGAAGACACAAAGAAATGGAAAAACATTCCATGTTCATGGATTGGAAGAACAAATATTGTTAAAATGTCAGTATTACTCAAAGCAATCTACACATTCAATGCAATCCTAATTAAAATTGCACTGGCATTCTTCACAGAGTTAGAACAATCCTAAAATTAGGATGGAACCACAAAATACCCTGAATAGCCAAAGCAATTTTGAAAAAGAAAACCAAAGCAGGAGGCATCACAATCCCAGACTTTAAGCTTCTATTACAAAGCTGTAATCATCAAGCCATTATGGTATTGGCACAGAAACAGACACATAGATAAATGGAATAGAGAACCCAGAATTGGACCCAAAAATGTATGGCCAACGAATCTTTGACAAAGCAGGAAAGAGTATCCAATGGAAAAAAGACAGTCTCTTTAGCAAATGGTGCTGGGAGAACTGGACAGCAGCATGCAGAAGAATGAAAATGGACCACTTTCTTACATCATATACAAAAATAAACTCAAAATGGATGAAAGACCAAAATTGAGACAGGAAACCATCAAAACCTTCTTTGACCTTAGCTGCAGCAAATTCTTACTCAGCATGTCTCTGAAGGCAAGGGAAATAAAAGCAAAAATGAACTATTAGGACCTCATCAATAAGCTTCTGCACTGCAAAGGAAACAATCAACAAAACTAAAAGGCAACCAACAGAATGGGAAAAGATATTTGCAAATGACATATCAGATAAAGGGCCAGTATCCAAAATCTATAAAGAATTTACCAAACCCAACACCTGGAAAACAGATAATCCAGTGAAGAAATGGGCAGAAGACATGAATAGACATTTTTCCAAAGAAGACATCCAGATGGCCAACAGACACATGGAAAGATGTTCAACATCACTCATCATCCGGGAAATACAAAAGAAAACCACATTGAGATACCACCTCACACCTGTAAGAGTGGATAACATTAACAACTCAGGAAACAACAGATGTTGGCAAGGATGTGGAGAAACGGGAAGCCTCCTGCACTGTTGTTGGGAATGCAAACTGGTGCAGCTTCTCTGGAAAACAGTGTGGAGGTTCCTCAAAAAATTAAAAATCTACGACCCAGCAATAGCACTACTAGGAATTTATCCAAAGGATACAGGAGTGCTGATTCATAGGGGCACATGTACCCCAGTGTTTATAGCAGTGCTTTCAACAATAGCCAATTTATGGAAAGAGCCGAAATGTCCATCAATTGATGAATGGATAAAGAAGATGTGGTTTATATACATAATGGAATACTACTTGGCAATAAGAAGGATTGAAATCTTGCCATTTGCAGCAATGTGGATGGAGCTGGAGGGTGTTATGCTAAGTGAAATAAGTCAGAAAAAGACAGATATCATATGTTTTCACTCATACGTGGAATTTGATAACCTTAACAGAAGTCCATGGGGGAGGGGAGGGGAGGGGAAAAATAGTTTCAAACAGAGAGGGAGGCAAACCATAAGAGACTGCTAACTACAGAGAACAAACTGAGGGTTGATGGGGAGGCGGAAGAGAGGGGAAAATGTGTGATTGGCATTGAGGAGGGCACTTGTTGGATGAGCACTGCATGTCGTATGTAAACGACGATCCATGTGAATCCACTCCCGAAGCCATGAGAACACTGTATACATTGTATGTTAGCTAACTTGACAGTAAATTATATTTAAAAATAAAGATTCCACCATGTTGTGGCATATATCAGCACTCTATTTTGAAGTGTATAGATACAGTGTATTTTACTTCTTTTCATCAGCTGATGGACATTTGGGTTGTTTCCCTGTTTTGGCTGTCAAAGATAATACTGCCATGAACATTCTTGCTGTCCGCAACTACGTGGATAGAACCAGAGGGTATTATGCTAAGCTAAATTAGTCAGTTAGAGAAAGATGAATATCATATGACTTCACTCAAATGAGGACTTTAAGATACAAAACAGATGAACATAAGGGAAAGGAAGCAAAAAGAATATAAAAACAGGGAGGGGGACAAAAACATATGAGACACTTAAATATGGAGAATAATCTGAGGGTTACTGAAGGGGTTGTGGGAGGGGGGATGGGCTAAATGGGAAAGGGGCATTAAGAAATCTATTCCTGAAATCATTCTTGCACTCTATGCTAACTTAGATGTAAATTTAATAAATAAATAAAATAATGCTGCAGTGAATATACATGTACAATTTTTCATGTGAACATGTTTTCAGTTTTCTTGCATATGTACTTAGGAGTGGAATTGTTGGGTCTGTACCAGCTCCATGCTTAACTTTATTGAGGAATTGCTAAACCATTTTCCAAAACAATTGCAACATTTTATACTCCCACCAACATGTATGAGGTTTCCAGTTGCTACACATCCTCCTGGACATGGACACTGTTATTGACTATCTTTTAATTATAGCTATTCGAGTGGCAGCAAATTCTATCTCATTGTGGTTTTGATTTGCATTGCACAGATGACTAAAATTGCTGGAAATCTTTTTTCATGTGCTTATTTGAAACTTCTACACTTTTAAAACTAGTTTTCCAATATATCAGGAGAAATGTGGCAGGGCAGGGGTTAGAAAAGCTGACTTAAGAGTTAATTGCAGAATACTTTTAAACATCTTTCATAATCTTAAACCATCCAGTTTACATTTAGTCAGCAAAAAAAATTGGTCAATGTAAAGAAACAACAACAATAATGAAAACAATAAGAGCTATACATTTTAAAATCCCATTATTGTCCTTAGGAAAGAGTTTAGATACTGTGTCTAGATGAGCACTTGTTATAAAAAAGATTGAATCACAATGAAAATATTTATATTATCCAAACTTTCAGAGTCCTTTCAACCAAAGCAATTTTATTTTCACATTCATTAAGTTTATTCTCTCTATATTTACTCCATCAGGTCCATCATGACTTACACAATGCTATTTCCTTAGATCTGTTTCTTCATCTGAGTAAGTCAATGTAAATAGCATTCAAATTAAGTGGTTAAATGTATATATATATCTAAGTTTTATATAAAATAATACGTGTATTAAAATATCACACTAATTATCAAACCAAAAGCACCTCATGAGAGTCAAAGTTTTTTTTTTTAATTTTTTTTTAATGTTTATTTTTGAGACAGAGCATGAGCAGGGGAGGGGAAGAGAGAGAGGGAGACACGGAATCTGGAGCAGGCTAGAGGCCTTGAGCTGTTAGCACAAAGCCCCACGCGGGGCTCAAACTTGTCAACTGTGAGATCATGACCTGAGCAGAAGTCAGACACTCAAACAACAGCCACCCAGGTGCCCTGAGTCAAGGTTTTACATAGAAGAAGAATAATCTAGTTGGCCAGTAAGGCATGTAATAAATTTATAAACAAAATTTTTGCTTGAAAATTGTAATGAAACCATAGGTAATACTGAAGATAAAAAATGAAAAAGTATGGCGTCTGACTCTTGATTCCTGCTAAGGTAATGATCTCATGGTTCATGAGTTTGAGCCCTGAGTTGGTTTTTGCACAGACACTATGGAACTTAAGATTCTCTCTGTCTCCCTCCCTCTCTCTGCCCCTTCCCTGCCTGCACTCGCTTACTCACTCTCTCAAAATAAATAAAAGTGAAAATTTTTAAAAATGAAAGTTATTCATCAATCTTTCTTCTGAAATTTCAAGAGCTTTCACATAAAGTTCACTTGGAAATACTTTAGATAATTCCTAAAGAATTGAGTTCCAACAGCTACAGAAGTTTAATTAACATGCTGTTGTTAACCAAACTTTCTTTGGTACTGACTGCAAAAAAGTTAAATGAGAAATTGTCATGCTTAAGGTGTTAGATTTTAAAAAAATGAATTTTGGGGGGCACCTGGGTGGCTCAGTCAGTTGAGTGACCAACTCTTGATTTCAGGGTCGTGAGATCAAGCCTCAGGTCAGGTTCCACGCTGAGTATGGAGCCTGCTTAAGATTCACTCTCTCTCTCTCCCTCTGCTCCTTTTCCCCACTCTCTCCTTCTCTCTCAAATAAAAATAAATGTATTTTTTCTAAGTGAACTTTTTAAGAGTACCTAGATACTAAGAAAAATTCAAAGTTTTTCATTTAGAAGGAAGTTAAAGAACATATATATTACTTGTGCTCTCCGCTATCACCTTCTAATGTGTCTATTTCTAGGGCATTGTACTGTAAGTTGCTTATACTCAAGTGTGCAAGAGTACTAAAACTGATCAATGATTAGTACTTTCAATTTTTTGCGCTTGTCACTACACAGTTTAGCGATAGTTCATTTTTATCTAATACCTTCTACTTTTTAAGTTTTTTACTAATTTATCTTATATTTTGTCACATGCACTAAAATGTAGCTTTCGTGAGGGCAGGGTTTTTTCTACTATGATCATAGTTCTATTACCAATGTTTGTAAACATGCCTACCTCAGGTGTTCAATAATTATGTGTTAAATAAAATGAATGAATTATTCTGAGATTGAAAGTTAAATGTTATACACCGCACCATCCAACTTTTCATTCAACAAATATTCACTCAGCATCTAATGGGTTTTAAGTATTCTGATATTATATAGGAATACACAAATGAGCTTGTAGTCTTGTCCAAATGTTATTATTGAAATTTATGGAATTTTTTCACTATGTGTCACACACAACAAACCTTAAATTTGTGCTATATAATGGAAGATTTTTGAAATAGGATTCCATTATGGATTAATGCATGCTTTCTATTTTGCTGTAAGACATATTTCCTGACTCTGACAAGGTGTATTAAATCACTCAATGGTAAGATAGTGTTTTTTTCTCAGTATTTGAGTGTTTTACTTACTAGGAATTACCTGTTCTGGTCACAAAGCTATTTATATCAATTGTAGGTGTTATTGTATTTAAAATAATTTTATTTCCTATGGACCAATGAGATATGGGTATAAAATAATACAAATTGTTCTTTCGATAGAAAATAGTTGAAATGTTTCTGAAAGATTGAAAAATAGGACAAAATAAAATGCTGCTGGATTAGGTATGGGTAAGAATTTTTTAAAGCTGATATTAAAAACTATAGAAAGTGATGTCAGATGAGTATACTTCTCTACTTTAAGAAAAAATGAAAATTATATTTAAAGCACATACAAATAGGTCAGGTATAAAATTTTTATGATTCTCTGAAATTTAGTCTATCATATGTAGACTTTTGGGGTCTGATACAATAGATGCTTTGGAGTGTTTAACATGAATTAAAATCTCACCTGTGCCATTCATAATCTATGAGTATCTACATAAAAATGGTTAATTTCCTAATCTTCAGTTCTCTAATCTGTGAAATTTTGTGATATTTCATGACTTAAAAAACGTAAATTCCAAAACAAAAGCATTTAAAAATTAAAAGATGATGTCACAACATTTAATTATTAAGTTAAAGGTAAATTTTAAATCACCCAAAATGTTAATTATCCCGCAGTTTTCATCTTTGTGTTTCATGACAAGTATTTCAAACATATGTCAATTTATTTCAGTTTACTTTGACCTCGGTGGAATGGTTAAGAGTGTATTGGAGAGCACATTCATGTTGGGTGTTAGGGTATAGGTTGTTTCATATAAGCTCACTTCCTTTGTATAATTATGAATACTTTGGTTTTGCTGGTATGATCAAAATTGCCTTTGTTAATTAATATTTTAGGTATTGAATGCATGTTGAAGTATTCCCATAACAACATTCACATATCTTTGTATTTTTTTCTATTAAAGTACTTACAAAAATGGTAGCCTATAGAGAATAATGAAATATTGGAAAATTCAGTGAGTATTAGGAGGTAGTAATCCAATAAATAAGGCAATATTCTAATTTTATAGCAGGTTAACAGCACACGTCAAATCTGCCAATATAAAACTTTTATTTACTTAGATGGCATTAATAAATTCAGTGTATCCACATTAAACTTGTACTTATGTATGTGCTTCATGAGTATTCAAGTAACAGTATTTTTAAATATATAAATACTTGGAGTGAAACTGAATATTAAGTATCCCTAGGTAAAAGCTACAACTTTTAATTATAATATATGACTAAATTTACAGAGAGGAGGTTTGAATTTTGACTTACTAAGGAGATTGACTTATATAAAATATAACTAAGGACTTGAATGTTAAATACACAATATCTTTTCTAATCACTAATTCCCCACATTCTTGTCAGATGCAACAGAAAGTATATATGGAATTAAATGAAATATTAAATCTTAATGAAGTGTTTTAACTCTGTTTTTTTTTTTTTTAATGTTGATTTATTTTTGAGAGACAGAGCATGAGTTAGGGAGGGGCGGAGAGAGGGAGACACAGAATCCGAAGCAGGCTCCAGGCAATGAGCTGTCTGCACAGAGCCTGACACTCAGAGCCTGACACGGGGCTTGAACTCACAAGCTGAGAGATCATGACCTGAGCCTAAGTTGGTTGCTTAACCAACTGAGCCACCCAGGCACCCCTCTTGATGAAGTGGTTTAAATCATACCATCTCCAACATGGTCATATAGATTTTTAATATTCTTTAAAATGTTTAAATTTTTTTTTTAGTAAAATTTACCTTCTAAAATGATGCATATGATCTCATGGTAATTTTCAATGACAAAAAACTCCATATCCCCTTTCACATTTGTATTTATAAACTAAACAATTGATCAGTAGGCAGACACCTATAAAAAAAAAAAAAAAGCTCATGGCAAATACCCCATCAATGTCAGGGCAAAGGAAGTTTGGTGTTTTATCTGTTTCCCTAGCCTATAAGAACAATGGGAAGAACAACAACAACAACAAAAAGACATAAGTTATAGTATTGCTGAATAAGTATTGAATAAATGCCTTACACTGAAATGATTAAGGTCAGAAGTAGGAGAGATGGAGAGAAGGAAAGAAGGAGAAAGTGAAGAGAAAGAGTCTTGTTTTGACTTAAGATAATGGTAGAAGCTTTGAGATTTTGAATATCTCTGAACCAATTATTTAGTTGCTCTCTTAAAAATGCATTTATCCTCGCTTAGAAAAGACTTGAAGTGGTGTTGAATCTCTCTACTAGCTTTTGATTAAATTTTCAATGATAAAGGATACCTGTCATATGTCACTGCTCAGTAAGGACACCATTCTTCAGTCCAGTGACAGAGAAAGTAAATGCAGAGCAATAGAAAAAAGTCAATTTAATTATAGATACTAAGCTACATAAAATATTCTAATACTGCCAGTGCTTATAAATGGATTATTTAAAAAGTACTCAGATCAGAGAAAACTACCTGTGCGACTCTGAGACTATTACCCACTATTAATTGTCAAGTGAGATTTTATTGATCTCATCCATCAACTTTTTTTCTTCTTTTTTTTCAAATTTCTGAAACTAGTTGTTTTGGTATTGATTGTTCCTAAAGGCTCTTACTCACTTCCCCTGTTGTGCTAATACGAACAGAGATTTGTAAATATGCACTGTTCTTCTAACATACTTGTTGTTAAACGCAAAATAATAGCAATAGATCAAGAAACACCATAAGATGACAAAACATTGTGAAATTAAGTATTTTCATGAATTGAGTGATAGGATTTTAATAATACCCAACTGTTATTTAAGATTACAATTTATCTTCCTTCCCTTGTACTGGGGAGAGTAATATAAAAAATAACACTGAAGATTATGTGCTACATTTTTACAAAAATCTTACTTTACCATAAATGAAATATGGGTATTCTTATGGAAGCCAGGAAATCTAGAATAATAAAGATAAAAAAATTTTTCAGGATGGATTGATAATTTTTTCCTAAGAGAAACTAATGAGAAAAAAATGACTAGGGAAAAAAGTGTTATTAACAATTTACTTAAAGTTTATTTAATTGTATGTGTTATTTAAGAAGTGTTGAAAAAGTCACCCCTATTAGATTCAGTGGTACTAGCATGCTCCTGCAAAAATACAAATTCTCTTAAATAACAGTATGAAAAGAGAAAGATACAAAAATATTAAATTTAGGACTATAACCTCTAGTCTGTTAAGGATATACTGAATGTCTGCTGAATGAGCAAATATTTAAACTCACCAATATTTATATTCGAATGTATAAAATGTTTGGAATTTTCTTGTCAAAAAATTAATTAACTTATATTGTGTTGAAGCTCTCCTATTATTTTGGATTAGATGGTAGGTACATGACTATATTTTTTTTTCCTAAAATTATGGAATTGTATGCTTAAAAGGGTAAATCTTACTCTAAGTAATTTCTCAATAAAAATGTATAAATTGCAAATTGATTTTAACGTTCACTTATAGATCAGAATCTATATATGTAATAGGAAAAATCTTTCTATGCAAATGAATTGCATAGAATTATTTTTCCATTTAAATAATGACATTAATTTTTGAGAGATAATTTTTAAAAACACATTTTAACCTTTTAGATTTAAAATACTGTTTCAAAGATCAAACTATTGACTTACCATATGAAATGATTTTAAATATTTATATAGTAAATGTACTTTGTATGAATATTTTTCCTTAATTCCCTCGATACGTGTTTTTTTTCCCAAGAGACTAAAATATTAAATATCACAGACTGTTTCCTGGCTATCATATCCAACTATTATTTCTCATAATTTTACAATGTAATTATACTGTTAGTTATTGGAATTCTGTAATATATAATTCAGTTTTATTCAGGAATTGTCTTGCACTTATAGAAAAGTGCAGTAAAGAGAACTAGGTCATAATTTTGAAGTACTCAGTCCTCCTGTGTTCTCAAAGAGTTTGTGTAGGTGCATTGGCTTCTTTCCCTTCTAGCTTCTGGTGACTTCCCTCAATCCTTGGCATTGCCTGGCTTAGCAGCTGCGTAGGTCTGTCTTCATATTCCCATGGCCTTATTTTTTTGTGTCTTTGTGTTTTCTCCTCTTCTAATAAGAACACCAGTCATTGAATTTGGGGCCCACACTAGATTCAATGTGATACTCTCTTAAGATCCTTAGCCAATTACATTGTAAAAACCCTAATGATAAGTAAAGTGACATTCTATGATTCATTGTGCACATGATTTTTTTTCGGGAGGGGGGGAGTCCTATGATAGAATTGAAATGATTTATTTTTATTTTTTTTAAAAAAAATTTTTTTAACGTTTTATTTATTTTTGAGACAGAGAGAGACAGAGCATGAACGGGGGAGGGGCAGAGAGCGAGGGAGACACAGAATCGGAAGCAGGCTCCAGGCTCTGAGCCATCAGCCCACAAAGCCCGACGCGGGGCTCGAACTCACGGACCGCGAGATCGTGACCTGAGCTGAAGTTGGACGCTTAACCGACTGAGCCACCCAGGCGCCCCGAAATGATTTATTTTTAAATGATAGAATTCATTAGTGAAATATGAATACATTTTGGGAAGGTTTGTTTCTCTAAGACTTTGTTTAGAGTAGTTCTATGTTCACAGGAAAATGTAGAGGAAGGTCAGAGATTTCTCATACTCTCTGCCCCCATACATGCAGTCTCCTCCATTATCAACAGCTCCTGAAAGAATGGTTTACAACAATGAATCTACTTTGACAAATTTTAATCACCAAAAGTTCATACTTTACATTAGGGTTTATGCTTGGTATTGTACATGCTATGGGTTTGGACAAATATATAATGGCATGTATCCATTTTCACAGTACCACAAAGAATATATTCATGGTGTTAAAAATCCTCCGTTCCCTATCTAGTCATCCCTCCTATCCCTGAAACCCTGACAGCCACTGATCTTTCTTCTGTTTCCATAGTTTTGCTATCTCCAGAATGTCATATAGTAAGAGTTCTACAGTATATGGCCTTTTCAGAGAATTGGCTTCTTTCACTTAGTAAAATAAAATTAAGTTTCCTCCCTGTATTTTCATGGCTTGATAGCTCATTTCTTTTGAGCACAAAATACTATTGTCTGGATGTACCATGGTTTATTTATCCATTCACCAATTACAGGATATCTTGGTTATTTCGAAGTTTGGGCAGTTATGGTTAAAGATGTAAATATCCAAGGGAAACTTCTGTGTGGACATAAGTTCTGGAAAGGTTTTTAAATAACAAATGCAATACATGTAATTTTTAAAGAACTAGACATATTTTCTCTTTCCTGTGAGGCAGTTTTAGTTATTTGTGCTCTTCAAGGGTTTCATCCATCTCATCAACTTTTTTACATTTTTTGACTATCAATAATCAATAGATTAGTAAATCCAAAGGTCACAATTGAATCACTTATTATTTTATAACTTATTGATATTTCCTAATGTTTACTCATTCTCAATTGATAGGTGTTATTTATACAAGATTCCTGGTCATGAGCTACAGGACCCAAGCTACAGGACCCATTTATTATTATAAATGAATATTTTTATCTAAGATTTTATTGGTTTCTAATATGTTATTTTCCTGTTAATATATCATCACTAATACTTTTTAAAACCTTGTTCCTAGAATAATAAAATGAGTTCCAGAGCTTTGCCTTATTTTTTATTCTATAACCATGTTTTTGTAACATCTAGACTTCTGTGGTCTAAATGTTGAGCATGTTCCCAGCTTAAGATATATGGTTCTGGTATTTGAAGGGGGACATTATTTACTTAATTTTAATGTTTCTAGGATTAATATTTTCTATTTTCAAGAAGGTATTAAGTATTTTTCTAGTAATTTCCTCTTTTCATCCATGTTTTTGTATGTCAGAAAATAGTATACATAATATTCTCTCAGTATCTGTTTAATCTTTGTAGTACCTGGGTGTCTCTCTTTTAACATTTAATACTCTGTATAAACCCTGACCACTTTTTTGTATTCAGAATATAGAGACTTTTCTATATGATAATTTTTTTCCAGATAATCAATTTGTTGACTATGTTGGATATGTGGTTACATTCTACTAATTTCTGCACTTGTATTTAATATTTTCTTCCTCATAATTCCTTATTATATTGTTCTTTTTCTTACTTGTTTGTTTAATTTTTTAATGTTTATTTTTGAGAAGGAGTGCGAGACAGAGTCCGAGTGAGGGAGGGGCAGAGAGAGAGGGAGACACAGACTCCAAAGCAGGCTCCAGGCCATGAGCTGTCAGCACAGAGCCCAATCCAGGGCTCAATCCCACCCACCGTGAGACCATGACCTGAACTGAAGCCAGACGCTTAACCTACTGAGCCACCCAGGTGCCCCTTTTATTTCAAATATTGGAAGCTTAGAATGTTTTTTTTTTTCTCCAAAACATTCAAGACTATAACTTTTCATCTAAGAAACATTTATCGCCTTCTACAAACTTAGTGTTTTTACTGTGATAAAATTTTAAGTATTTCAAATTTGTAATGATTTATTCATTGACTCAGGTTTGTACAACAGATTTTTTTATTTAAAAATATATGGGGCGCCTGGGGGGCGCAGTGGTTAAGCGTCCGACTTCAGCCAGGTCACGATCTCGCGGTCCGTGAGTTTGAGCCCCGCGTCAGGCTCTGGGCTGATGGCTCAGAGCCTGGAGCCTGTTTCCGATTCTGTGTCTCCCTCTCTCTCTGCCCCTCCCCCGTTCATGCTCTGTCTCTCTCTGTCCCAAAAAAAAATAAATAAACGTTGAAAAATAAATAAATAAAATAAAATAAAATAAAATAAAATAAAATAAAATAAAATAAAATAAAATAAAATAAAATAAAATAAAATAAAATAAAAATATGTGTGTGTGGGGGGGTGTGTTGGTGGCTCAGTCCGTTTAGGATCCAACTTTAGCTCAGGTCATGATCCACCGGTCATGAATTCAAGCTCCACATGGGAGCTCTCTCTCTCTCTAAAATAAATAAACATTAAAAAAATAAAAAATGCTTGAAAAATTTTAAGTGAAAATTATGTGGCTCTCAAAATTTTAAAATATCAAATATAAGTGCACTGTAGTGAGAAAATGTAATTTGTATAATACAAACTTCTGTTTAAATTTGAAGGCCAGCTTTATGTCTCAGCCTATGATCATTTATTATAAGTGTTTCCTTGAAAATAAAAACTTAAAAATGTGGATATTCTAATCAATTATACAGAGTTCTTAATATATGTCTCCATTACATCAATCTTAATAATTGAACTTCTAGAGTCTTCTATTATCTTAATGATTTTCCCCCTTGATCTAATAGTTACAGTCAAAAGTGTATTAAAATTCCTCCTAACATAGTAGATCAATTCATTTTTTTTTATTTAAAAAAAAATTTTTTTTTCAATGTTTATTTATTTTTGGGACAGAGAGAGACAGAGCATGAACGGGGGAGGGTCAGAGAGAGAGGGAGACACAGAATCGGAAACAGGCTCCAGGCTCTGTGCCATCAGCCCAGAGCCTGACGCGGGGCTCGAACTCACGGACCGCGAGATCGTGACCTGGCTGAAGTCGGCTGAAGTCGGACGCTTAACCGACTGCGCCACCCAGGCGCCCCTAATTCATTTGTTTTTTTTAAGAGTACTATATTTGAGGGTTATTCTTTGAAAACAAAGTTTAGTATTTTTGAATGATTTTGGCCTTTGATACAGTTTTCATTATATATGTATTCAATTGTTTTAATTAATTGTAGCTTCAAATTATTTTTCTAAATAGTTTCCTTTGCTTTCTTTTAGTTGAAATTTTCTTCCTTGAATCTCTCTGTGGACCTTTTTGTGTAACATAAATTAGAAAGAGGACAAGACATACATAATCTTAGAGTTACCTTTGAGAGTACAAAGAGTTACCTTTGAGAGTACCTTTGGAGATAATCCTACCAGATAAGATATCCTGCCCCATATGTCTTTTTGTCATTTCCTGGAAAACATACTTTTCACCTGCCTCTTAAGGAGGATAATAATTAGAAAGCTTAAAGTAAAGCTGTGAAATATAATCAGCATATTGAATATTCCAGTTGTTTTTTTTTTAACAAAAATCATTCCCTTTTGTCTTCTTCCTGGGTAGCACTTTTACTAGTCTGAAGCATGCTGTGTTTGCTTTTGACCCAAACCTTTGTTATCAGTAAATAATTCTATATACATAGCTGGAACAGGTTCAATTTGCCATATTATTAAGTGAAAATTATTAAATGTACTGATTTCTTAGGTTAATATAGTCGAGAAAATTTAAAACTGTACCATCCCAATATCTAGATGGTGGTAATTATATGCTAGATAAAGATTTAATTATCTAATTAATTATTTTAATAAATGATAGATTATTCAAAAAGCTGAAATAATATCTTTATGAAAACAGAATGACTACTTGTAGGTTCAGCAGATTGGGCACATATGGATGAGATGACATTTAAAGCAGGCCATGTTGGTAGATGTGACATGGAGATAGAAGTAAAGATAATTTCAGTTGTAGATAAGAGGGTGAGCAAAGTCATCATAGAGAATTTTTGGTTCTTTCATAAAAACTAACAAGATAACGTTTATCCAAAACATAGATGATATTAAGATGAGTTTACCTCTTATTAATCTATATGGTGGATATAAATGTCTTGTAGCCCAGTGTTCTTCTCTTTCTTGCTAATAGATCCTACTTGTATTGTTTCAGTAAAGTGACCAGTTAAAAAGCTATTCTGCATTCTTCCTTGAAGTGGCTGCTGCTATGTAATTAACCTCTGTCTAATATATTTAAGGAAAAACTGTTGAGTGGATCTTTCATAAAAGTTTTTTAAAGGTGGTATGGGAAGGGGTTGACTGCCTTAGCCAGCATGTGTCTTTTGTTCGTTGCCTTTTCCTTTCTTTTACCTTACTCCCTGCAATACAACATTATGACTGGAACTCCTATAGCTATCTTGGAACTGCGCATAAATAAGCACAGAATAGGAATGACTGAGAAGAAAGTCTGGGTTTGTAAAAACACAAAAGGGCTTTAGGACTAGCCCTGATCACCACCTTTATATTTCTTTTTATGTGATAAAGGTAAAACCCCTAATTTTTTCAAATCACACTTTTTCAGATCTTTGTTACCAGAAGTCAAATACAGTTCTGTACTTATGTAATATGAAGGTTGAATTTTATTTTGAATTATAATTTAGAAAATGCATTTCCTTTTGAAAACAAAACTAAAATTAACATTCCCTTGACAAAATATTACTTTGTGTTAGTAATGAAAACTATTTTTATCAGATATTTTAAATACTTAAATATTAGATATTAAATATTGAAACAATTTTTGTTAAGATACTAGTGCACAAACATTATTCCAAATATTTAATGCCTACCATGGACAGTGTGCTACAAAAGTTTGGTTGGTTTGTGCATTCATTCATAAGAAATCAGCATTAATGGGGGTGCCTAGGTGGCTCAATTGGTCAAGTGTCGGACTTCAGCTCAGGTCATAATCTCATGATTTGTAAGTTCAAGCCCCCCGTTGGGCTCTGTGCTGACAACTCAAAGCCTGGAGCCTGGTTCGGATTCTGTGTCTCCCTCTCTCTCTGCACCCCCCGGCCCCTGCGCTTGTGCTGTGTCTCTCTCTGTCTCTCAAAAATGAATAAATGTAAAAAAAATTTTTTAAAGAAATCAGCATTAATGGAGTACAGAAATATACATTTTGGGGTTCTCTATGTAACTCTGGCCATTGTACTAAAATTGTGTACATCAAAAGAACTCTTTAAATAAATGCTGGCATAAGAATGGTGAATTGAATTGCATATAACTTATACCTCAATTAAGCTGTGTAAGGCATCTCATGTGATTCTTATGAGGGTTTAGCCCTGAGTCATTTATTCACACGAATGGATTGTAGAACCATAAATATGAGAATCTACTGAAGGAAATACCACTTACTTTTCCTTTTCATAAGATAAAGAGAATAGTTGTTCAGACTGCCAAATTGAAATGGGTTTTGTAGGTTCAATTGTGCCTCTTCTTTTTTTTTAATTTTTTTTAACGTTTTATTTTTTTTTGAGACAGAGAGAGACAGAGCATGAACGGGGGAGGGGCAGAGAGAGAGGGAGACACAGAATCGGAAGCAGGCTCCAGGCTCTGAGCCATCAGCCCAGAGCCCGACACGGGGCTCGAACTCACGGACTGCGAGATCGTGACCTGAGCCGAAGTCGGACGCTCAACCGACTGAGCCACCCAGGGGCCCCCAATTGTGCCTCTTCTAAAGGCCTGCTATTGTGAATATTTTATAGACTTTCTTTTAAAAGCAAACTAAGCTAATTTAAGGTTGATGATGAACCTGTCAGCTGTGAAATTCTTCACTTCATTATTCTTCCATCTTCTCTGTGAAGATGATCTCAGTGTATATTATATCACTCAACTGAACTTTGACTATAGATTTGCCTTTATTTATCTTGAAAACTATATTCATTTGCCCCAATTCAGGCCCATGCAAAGACTTGAGCTCAGGGTTGTTGGAATGGTTAGGTATGCAATTCTTGAAAGGGCACTGAAATCTAGAGAAGTTTAATAATGATATCACTATTATTTCTTTTGTTTCAGTTAGCCATATTTCATTATAGCCTATGTCTTCTGGAAAATTAACCAGAGTTGTTATATATGCTATATATGCATATGCAACCTTCGTGAATTCTAAAATTTATTTAACCAAATTATTGCTATTTGGGGCAGTAAGAGATTTTCTGGGGGGTTAAGTGGGTTCCAATGATAGTTGAAAGATTTGTGTTAGGCATACTACGTATTCCGTTCAGCGTATGGTCAGCATTTAAAATTGAATGAGAATTTGCCTGCACGCATTGCTTTTTCTGAGACTTTAGAAAGAAGAAAACTCTCACAAGAACACCATGCATTTTTATCAGCTTGCTTGGAGAAATAGTCTGACACAATTTATTTTCATTTTGTGTCTCTCAAGGTAAAGTACATGCTCCAGGGTAAGCACAGAAATAGGGTACAGATCTTTCCCTGAATTGATAGACATGACATTTGTGCAAGTAGGTAGATAGAATGATTCACAAAAAAAATGGACTAGGAAGGAAGAAAGGTGAAATGTAAAAGCTGGAACTAATGTTATCAACTCAATCTGTTATCTGAGCTCACAAGTTAAACATAGCACTGCAGCGTCAGCATTTTCCAGGAAAGTAGAACGCTATAAATATCCACTGCTTGGAAGCGATATTTGACCTATAAAGGAACCACCATCCCAGCAGTACTTGCTGAAAAATTGGATAATGGTTGTCTGCAAAGTGGCAGACTTTCTTTGGAGTCTGGGCTGAACAGAGGAGTTCCCTGTAAAATAGCAATAGAATATGTTGTGAATTTTCAAGTTTTGACTGACATGTTTTGTTCATTATACATTTTCAAGAATTACCAGATTTAGCTCAATATCCTGAGCACTGTCTTAACAGAAACTGTGATATTTCAATTCCAAACTACTAAAATTCTAGTTGGATGCTGCAGTCCCATAAAAACTGTAATCCTAATTGATGGAATGGCGCTATTATTTCCTGTTTCAAAGCATGTTTGTGTATTAGGACTCACGGCTTAGAAGTATTTGGAATGCCATAAAACACAATGTATAGAATATTTAGAAATTGATCGGCTTATCTTCATTTTGGTTTTGTTTGTGTTTTTGGCTAATCAGAGAAATGCTAATGGCATAAATATTCTAATATTTTCCCTATTGCAGAAAAATATGTTGATTATTTTGATCCAGCAACACTGTTTTTCACACTTTGCACAGAACATGATAGCATTTGCATTAGGCATCAGTCTAAGGGCAACAGATTTATTTAAAGCTTATTTACCATGCTCTTTTCTGAAACAATTTTGATGATTCTCTGTTAACAGCACTGTCATTGCTACTATTCTAACATTTGCTTCTAATTTATTTTACTTCCATCCACCTGAACACAGTATATTTTAGTCTTGTACACTTTAAAAAATGTCCATTTTCTCTAAAATTCTTCTCTGTTATGCAGTGCTTTATAATGAAATATTTTAAATTATTACTTAAAATATCATAATTCATTTTAGTTAATAAGATCAGTAAGTTAATATTTTGTTTTTTTATCAATGAAGTCTTCTTTTATTATTCTTATTTCTTAACCTCTTCATGTTTCACCATTATGACTTTGACTTACTCTGAAAATGTATATCAAAGGTGATCAATTCTGACCACTTCCCCAAAACTTCCTTAGTTGAGTCTCTATTATTTCTTGCATCAAGTCCAACAACAGCCTCTATCAGATTTCCCTGCTTCACTTCTAGCTCATCTACAATCCATAGCAATCATAGAGACCTTTAAAAACCTGTTTATACTATCATTCTTGCCTATAAGCTCTCAAGTTCTCACATTCTCTAGAGTAAATCCAAACTCCTTTTCCCTAACTTGAAGACCCCACCTACTTCCTCAAATTGATTTTATATGATTATTCTCCTCTTTCACCTGTATCGCATTGCCATCCTTTCTGTTGCATCTTCTTGCCAAATCTGTTGCCAAATCAAATTTTCATCATCAGAAAATTCTTCTCTATTATTCTGTCTAAATTACCCACACTAACATGCAAGCTTCCAATTATGGGGCTTGCACATGGGGACGAATGGCACAGCATAGGGAATATAGTCAATGATATTGTCATAGTGTTGTTTAGTTACAGATGGATGGTACCTACACTTAAGGTGAGCACAGAATAACATAGGGATGTTGAGTCATTATGTTTTCACACCTGAAACTAATGTAACATTGTGTGTCAACTATACTCAAATAAGAAAATTAAAATAAATAACATTTTTACTATATTACCCAATTTTTATTTCTTCAAATTACATGTTAAAATATCACATACATTGGGGCAACTGTGTGGCTCAGTCAGTTAAGCATCCAACTCTTGATTTTGGCTCAGGTCATGATCTCAAGTTTTGTGAGTTCGAGCCCCACACTGGGCTCCCACTGACCGTGCGGAGCCTGCTTGAGATTCTCTCTCTGTCTTTCTCTCCCTGTCCTTCCCCTGCTTGCTTGCTCTCTTTCTCAAAATAAGCAAAATTAAAAAAAAATCACCTATATTTATCTTATTTGGAATATCTCATATCCAGCCTGAGAATATAAGCTTAATTATTAAAAGTCTATCATCAATAAGTTTTTGATCATTTGAAGGAGGCAGAAAAAAGCACTAGGAAAAGAGGATACAAATTGCAAAAAAGAGTTAACTCAAAGCGGTTTTGGGGGCACCAGGGTAGCTCAGTGGATTAAGCATCTAACTTTTGATTTTGGCTCAGATCATGGTCTCACGGTTGTGAATTGAGCCCTGTAGTCTCCACACTGGGCAGGGAACCTACTTAAGATTCTCTGCCTCCCTCTGCCCCTCTGGTACACATGCGTGCATTGGCTCAAAAAATAAATAAGTAAATAAATTAATTAAAAAAGGCTTCAAACAGCAGGTAAGATTTAAAAGAAAAACAAAAGAAATATTAATCTCCTTTTTCCCCATGCTCATAATTTTCTTGCACCTCTTATTCTAAATTTAATATCATCTCCCCACCTCTGTATAAGTCCAAATTGTCATAAAATTTTAAGGCTTCGATATAATTTCTTGACTGTCACTTTCCAGGATGTCCAGGGCTATAGTAATTTATTTTACATTAAAATACCTGAAACATTTTAACTCTACTTTGTTAATATTACAAGAATTATCGGTGTACATGAATATTGTCCCAATTCTCTCATGAACCCCAGTGTATGGTGTAGCTCTGATTTATATTTATATACCCCTGTCCTGTCCTGATTACTTCCATATTATGAATTTATTATTAACAAAATAATGGACAGGTATCAAACATGTATTTATTGGAAAGATAATTTATGTTCCATGCTTTCCAAATCAGATGGATATTGCATTGACACTTGATTTTGTGTCACTCCTCAGGTGAGCATATAAATTTTTGAAGTTTAAAGTTTATTTGAAAAAGTGGATATTATATATTTCAATATTTAATGATACATATTTTCTTTCATTCCATTTGTTTGTGTATTTGTTTCCTTATTTAAGTGTCTTTCTCAATGCTTTTGAATTAATGTACAAATTCTCCTTAGCCACTATCTAGAATCTATAAAAGAACAAGCATCAAATTTGGCCATAATTTGTCAAGAATTTTATTTAGTGAGATGATGCTTCCGGGGATATCAAATAGTTTAAATATTTTAATTTCAAGGGCAATTGTTTTGCTTTGTTTATTTTTTTATATTGATCAATCAAATGCAGGGGATTATAAGTCTAGATATATCAAAATAAGATTTAGATACGCATAGATGTAAACTTAGATAGACAAAAATTTATATGGATAAATAGCTAGATATGTATATAGTTATTTACTAATACTTAAAAATGTAGGAGCATGATGGGGAAGCTTTCCTTCCTTTTACATATCAGCCTTGAAGTGTTTAAGATCCTTGGTTAGGATTACTAAGAGAAAAATTTCAGAACTGATATCCAACTCTGGTTAATTTGGCTCCAAACTCTTGCTTGTGCCCTGCCATCTCTGGACACTCTCTTTGTCTCCCAAGAAGCAAGCTCTAACAATTTTGAGAATATCATCCATATTTTCTTTCTGTTCCAGGGTCCTAGGTATATTATCTCATGAGTTGTTTTTTTCCTTTACTGTCATCTAGAGAGTGTGTACGTACGTATTAATGGTGGCAGTTGGGCAGGGCTCAGTTGCTACACAAAAGACTCATAGGACCAAAATAATAAGTTTTACAAATCTGTGGTTTGTTACAAGAAAATTATACTACATAGCAACTTGTTTCTTAAGAAAGAACAATAATCACATTGAAAAGCTATTTCACACCAAGAGTTCAGAGAATCTGAGTATAATCTCCAACCATCCCTTGGAGGGGCACCATGATGTGCTTTCTCTTTTGGGTCAAGATCACCATCTCATACATACATGGAACCCCATGGAAGCAGAGAGTCCAGTATAGAGTGGAGGCTCAGACTCCTTATATCCTGTAGATCATGTAGGCTTGATTTTACTATGTAGTTTGCCCCAGTGTCAGCACCTTCTTATATATCTCACAGAGGCACCTATAAATCCTCAATCCCTGTTATCAATAAACTATGTTGACTTAAACCAATCTTTATACAAATGGTTATAAGGTAACAATTAATGGAAAGGGTGATGCCTTGATGAGGAGTTGATGTCACAGGTACATCCATTATTTCAGTAAAACGGCTTAGTGCAACTCCAGATCTACTAGAATTAACTCTCATAGCACAATATATATCATAATAATAATATAGTGTGGGGCGCCTGGGTGGCTCAGTCGGTTGAGCGCCGACTTCGGCTCAGGTCACGATCTCGCGGTCCGTGAGTTCGAGCCCCACATTGGGCCCCTGTGCTGACAGCTCAGAGCCCAGAGCCTGTTTCAGATTCTGTGTCTCCCTCTCTCTGACCCTCCCCCATTCATGCTCTGTCTCTCTCTGTCTCAAAAATAAATAAACGTTAAAAAAAATTTTTTTAAAAAAATAATAATATAGTGTCTTTAAACACTTTTTAGCTGATATTGTGCAACTCAACTAAGTGTGTAAAGTCAGATCCCAATCTACCAGTTTATCCCAGTCC
Source organism: Lynx rufus (assembly GCF_022079265.1). Classification (NCBI taxonomy): domain Eukaryota; kingdom Metazoa; phylum Chordata; class Mammalia; order Carnivora; family Felidae; genus Lynx; species Lynx rufus. The sequence goes on from NW_025814827.1 coordinate 63,084,108, forward strand.
CTAAGATTAACATACCCAATAATCATGAGACTCATATATATGATTTCTTATTTTAATTTATACATGAGTATTTTTATAGAAATTGTCTAGCCTCCAGCATTTTATTAGCCAGTCCTTTCCCTTTTTTTATTTTTATATGAAATGTTATTTGGTACTTCCTTGCATAGATTATGGAATATGAAACGAAACACACTGAGGCCAACCTTTATTTGTGAAGTAGTGTTGCTTGTTAGTAAGAATGATGATAAGAATCAGATTTTCTATCTAGCTTCCCAGTGTTTTTCTCAAATGGAAGTATCAATACCTGTCCAGTTGACACATAGATAATATTTTCTTGGAAATACTAATTACGCATAGATCAAAATTAACATTATAAGAATTTTAATTTAAGTGGTTAAATACGCTCCCATAAATTTATTTAATCTTTTAATTTGCAGGGCTAATCTTCTCTATTATCAGTAAATATGTTTAGCTTCTGGAAAAGTATTAGAAGCTTCAGTTGTTAATAAATATTTACTAACATATATGTTGATTACCTATTGCTAGTCTCATTTTCTCTGCTAAATGCTTCTTAACCTGGTGTCTCTTGCATTAGCTCCCCCCCGCCATAGGGGTACATAAAATAATGGCATTGTCTTAGAGTAGATGATACCTTAGTTTCATGAAATACATATATTTAGAAGGAGTTTCTGATGTTAGTTAGGCCAGAGCAGCATGTTAGTTGTGTTTGACAGTTTAGTCACAGTTAACTTTTCCTAAAATTCACTCAGCCTCACTCAAAAACTAATGTTCTCTGTGACTTTTTACTGTGCCTCCTCTCGATCCATTCTAATACTATGATACATTGAATTAGTGTTCACAGTTATCTGGCCCCCTGTCTGTAGACACAGAAAGGCGTGTTCCAGTGTAGTCCACACTAATCAACCTGCAGCTATAACAGGTTACCAGGGTCATACAATTCTGACCACTACCGTGTGAATTGCCTCAACTCCTATTGAAATCAGCCTTGGCCACATGACATGCTGGGACGACAGAATGCAAGCTGAAATGATGTACTTTCAGTATCATTGCATTCTTTGCCATTACCTTTTTTCCCTCTGCCACAACAATTGCATGACCCAGCTGAGGATGACTCCTTTATCCTGTGTCCAAGAAAAGACTTTTGGGGCATGTTGGCAGCTGACTCAAAGCGAACATAAAACAAGAGCAAGAAATAACTTTATGTGGCAGCCACTGAGATTCGGGAGTTGCTTGTTTCTACAGAAGAATTTAATGAAGATTGACTAATATGAATTCATGTACTAAAATATTTATCTTTTCCTACTTATATGTTAGGCAGTTTTAGCATTCTGAAACAGAGTGGTTAACATGACAGGCAACCCCTTCATGTAGCTTATATTCTTGAAGGAGAAACAAACAATAAACAGAAAGAAAATAAAAATACTATTTCTGAGAACGTTAGGTGCTGTTGGTAATGTAAAGTATCTGTGGAACTAAGTAGTGACAGGAATTGAATATGATGATAAGGAAGATACTTCTACAATGCATACATTTTGAGCTAAAATCTGAATAAGAAGAAATAAACAATACAAATATCTGAGAGCACAAGCATCTAGGTAGGGTTTACAGAAAATATAAAGACTAGAAAGCAGGGATGGGACATATTAAAAGAATGGAAAAAAAAATCCAGTAACCATAGCATGTGATGAACTAGGAAGGCCATGGTAGAAATGTGTTTGGAGAGGTAGCAGAGGCCAAGTTACATCAGGCCTTGGGTTCAGGAACAGGTGTAGAGTCTATTCCTAGGTGAGTCTACAATAATCCACTCATATGTGTAGCATGCTTTTGATATATAACACATCAGTGCCATCAGTGATACATTAATTGATTTCATTCAGATCTTATTTCCTGACCTGTTTGTTTCTTCTCAATTTCATTGTCGCCTTGGTTCTTATCTCTTAGGGTATGCCAATGATATGAACTTGGGGATTCCTTCTAAACTACAGTACACCTTCACTCCTCTGACAATATCCCTTTTTATCACTTCACACTCCAGTTCAATCTAACCTCACCTCATTGGACCTTCTCTGGTGCCAACCTTCCTGTGGTTAGCAAGCCTGCCTGATGAGTCTTTTTTTCTTCTGAGAAGTAAATATAAAAGTTGTTATTTTGTTATTTTTTATTTAAATGTTTTCAGTCAAATTCAAGGTTTTATTCAGAGAGGTATTCTCTGTTTGGATGGTGGAGAATCAGTACCTACATTAGTTTTAGGACCAATCATAAAAAAAAAAAAAAAGAGTTATCACCCCTGTCTTCTGCTTATGATTACAATGAATTAGAATCAAATTTCTGTTAGCTCAGGGCATAAAAATAGCTAAACCTTGGCACCAAGGTGGCTCAGTCAGTCAAGTGTCCGACTTCAGCTCAGGTCATGTTCTCGTGGTTGGTGAGTTAAAGCCCTGTCTTGGGCTCTGTGCTAATATCTCAGAGCCTAGAGCCTGCTTCAGATTCTGTGTCTCCCATCTCTTCTGTATGCTCCTCCCCTTTTTGTGCTTGCTCGCTCACTCACTCTCAAAAATAAACATTAAAAAATAGCTAAAATTAAAATAATAGTTTTATCTAATTAATTGTAAAAAGATAAGAAAAACGTCTTTAGTCAAAAGTACCTGGATTTGGAGTAAAATTATATTGTTTTCATGTGTGGCCTTTAGCAATTTACTGAATAATCCAGAATATTCATTTCTCTAGTACATAATTTTGGTACAGCAATTTTTGTGAGTGTCAATCACGAGTACATGTAGTAGAAACAAAAATTCAAGGCCAGAAAATATATATGTGGAGAAGCAGGATTAAACTAGATAATTTTTATACATGAAGACCATGTTAGTGAAACTAAGACACATGTTTGATTTTGAGCTTCCTAGAAGTAATCTAATTTTTGAGATCATTATACATATTGATAGGTAATAAGTGCAGATAAAAATTTCAGTACAACACCTGACTTGTTATTGTCATTCAGTAATAGTGTGCATCACTCTTTGTCTACTCTAGAATATTCTTGATGGTACTGAATATCTCAGTCTGAGAGCTCATCACGTTGTAATTTTATATTTCGTGGGAAGATGTAATGGGGGATTAAGTCTGTACTGAATTTCAAAATTAATTCTGCTAAAAAAAAAAGTATGTTGGTTAACAGATCTCATGTGTTTGTCCAAATAATCTTAAACACATTTTCCAAAATTTTTCACTGATTAGTTAAAAAGTTGGATGGAAATTTCTGTCTAGACCCTGATCCCAATGAGGATGTGCTATTCACATTATGGCCCGTTCCCCTGGCTAGATCCCTCTGGCTGGCAAGAACTGTAGCACAGCCTGTAGATAACCCCAAATTAGAATTTCCAAATGCTGGCACAAAATGTTCAGTATCTGGCAACCGAGGCTTTTAGGATTTGCTTCTACCTCTTTTCAGTTTTATTTGCAGTATTCCAAATCATTAGATGTCTTTTACTCATATGCTTTTATTTACCTTAAAGCACTCACTTTGCCTGAAATGCATCTTATCATCTGCAATGATAATTTTGCAAGACATAGACACGTTTCCTGAAGCTTATAATAAAAAAATTATACTCTGAACATTGAAGAATTAGTATAAACTCCAAGCATATTGGCAGCCTATGGCTGACTCAGGAGAGCAAATTCATGGAAGAGGAGCTTGATTCAATTTAGATAAAGGGAAAACTCCTGTTATTATCTATAAAAACATGTTTGGTAGGTACTCCCTCCTGATGGAGGTGGGGTGATAATTAGTAATTTGAGGAAAAGAGTTGCTGCAAGCAGGTAAGAAACTGAAATGAAATTCACTTTTGAAGCAACCTAAGCTTTTATGTTTTATTTTATTTTTATTTCATATTTTATTTCTCCCCTTTTTTATTTTTCTATTGAAAGGCAATTAAAATACATTGCTATATTAGTTACAGGTGTACAACATAATGATTTAACATTTATATACATTTCTCAGTGTGCTTCAAGACAGGTATACTCTTAATTACCTTTATCTGTTTCACTTGCCCGCTACCAACTATCTCCCATATGGCAAACATCAATTTGTTCTTTGTATTTAAGTGTCTGGGTTTTTTTTGTGTTTTTTTTTTTTGTTGTTGTTGTTGTTCATTTGTTTTGTTAAATTCTAAATACAAGTGAAGTCACATGGTGTTTGTCTTTCTCTGACTTAATGTCACTTAGCATTGTACCCTCTAGGCCCATCCATGTTGTTGCAAATGGCAGTGTCTCAATTTTTTTTTTTAATTTGTGTGTGTGTGTGTGTATACACCATGTCACCATAACTTCTTTCCATTCATTTATGGATGGACACTTGGTTTGCTCCCATATCTTGGCCATTGTAAATAATGCTGCAATAACCATAGGGGTACATATATCTTTCCAAAGCACTGTTTCCTTTCTCTTCAGGTAAATACCAGTAGTAGAATTACTGAATTATATGGTAATTTTATTTTTAGGTTTTGAAGAACCTTCATATTGTTTTCCACATTACTCCAAAGAAGATATACATGTAGCCAACAGATACATGAAAAGATGTAGGTCACCGGTTCTTATGGGCAATGGGTACATTCCAGTTAATATATTATTCTACATATATATCTTTGTGTAAATACAATAATTGAATGCTTTTGAATTTCATGTATTTCAGAGAAAGAGATAACATTTTAATACAGTACACTTCCTAATTCTGCCTGACTTTGTAAATGATTCAAAATACTTCTAAATATATTCTACTAAAATACATAGTCATATCAAAGTTCAAATTTTGGGTTAAAATAAAAAAAAGAGATTGTCTTGAAAATTCTCTGAGCAAACAAAGAGAGTTTAGACATACAAACAAAGCTTATTTTTGCTTATTTTGCAAGACTAACTTGACCTGGGTCATTTCTTGCTTATGACTCTGGAATTCACAAGTAAACTTACACAGTTCCCCAAAATTGACCAAAGGTAATCACTAACCAGTTCTCGGTCATTTATAACTAATCATTGTGAAGAATAAACAGTTCCTGTCTCCTCGCTATATGCTGCTTTATAACAGTTTACCCAAGAGCTTCATACTGTGTTTATTTTGAGTGCTCTTTGTTTGCGAACTGTATTTTTGGTATGGACACAGTAAACTTTTAAAAATTACTGCTTCCTTGATTCACTGGTTTACTTCTGTTATTTCTGAACTTTTGATAGGTATTGTTACTAAGATATTTCTAAATACCGGCAAATTATCATGTCTTTCTTATAACAATTATATCAAAGTTAGCCATGAATTTCAAGTGAGATAATATAAGTTATTAGGGTATACAGAGCATACTATTAGCATTCAGTAAATTTTGCCTTTTATTAGTAATCACAATAATCAAAACTAGTTCTAAATAAAACAATTTAAGAACAAAAGAATATATTCTAGCTGAGTTAATAGCCCATGTAAGTCTTTAGCCTGAATAAAAATCGTATGTATAGATACCAGGCATTTTTTAAATGTGACATGTAGAAATATTTAGCCAAGAAAGTTGTATTTATGTTTATTATTTATCCTAAAAGAAGATAATTAAGAATTGCTTTTATGAAAAAACTTTAATTTGTAGTTTTGCACTGTTATATAAAAGTATGTAGATACAAGTGTAATATTAATTTGAAAAATATACGTAAGTATTTGATCAGGAAATAACACAAGGGTTTATCAATGTTTTCTGTACTCATATGTTTAGAATGAAATAACGAAAGGAGGTGAGGGTAAATTCCATTAAATCACATATTGAGATATTTTGGAATGGGTAAAAGGCATGGAGTTAAAACATGTCCTTAGTTCTCCCAGATATTCAAGTAATGTTATCAGGTCTGCTCAATAGAAGCTTCCGCTTTATATTGATAGATCTTTCTTTCTTTGATATTTCATTAATCACGACTGACTTTTCATTAATCATGTTATGACAGACAACTCCAATCCATTTTTTAAAGTTAAATTTTGAAAACAACTCCATTTGAAGGAGAGTTGCAAGTTGCATCTCTCATGACATTTAGTCATCAAGGGTATTATTGTGCTATTTATCATTGAAAATTGTTATACAAGAAATAGTAAATTTTTTAAGAATCTAATAAACTCACAAAGTTATAGATCAGTAATATCTGAAATATTATACAGTTGTTTTAATGTCTGTCAAACTGTAATATACACAACACTGATAATATGCAGAATTTTTTGTGTCACATTGATGAATTATTTATTTGGAATTATATTATTTTACATATATTTGTTAGAAAAAAATCTGTAGAGCAGCAAATCAATAACTTAACAGTTATTATTCCTAGGACATATTTTACATTTTTTTAATTGATTTAAAATTTAATATAAAAATACTGGGGCACCTGGGTGGCTTAGTTGGTTGAATATCTGATTCATCATTTTGGCTCGGGTCCTGATCCCAGGGTTGTGAGATCCACCGTGTTGGGCTCCATACTGAGCTTATTGATAAATACTACAGTAATAGTAAGGGATTTTGACGTCCACTTACAGCAATGGACAGAAAATCAAAAAGGAAACAATGACTTTAAATGACATACTGGGTAGGATGAACTCAACATATATATTCAGAATGTTTCATCCTAAAGCAGCAGAATACACATTATTTTCAAGTGAACATGGGACATTCTCCAGAATATATCACATACTGGGTCAGAAATGAGCCCTCAACAAGTAAAAAAAAAAAAAAAAAAAAAAAAAAAAAAAAAAAAAAAAAAAAAAAAAAGATGGCAATCATACCATGCATATGTTCAGACCACAATGCTATAACACTTGAAGTCAATTACAAGAAAAAATTTGGAAAGAACACAAATACATGGAAGTTAAAGAACATCCTACTAATAAACGAATGGATTAACCAAGAAATTAAAAGAGAAATAAAAAAATACATGGAAGCAAACGAAAATGAAAACACTACGGTCCAGAGCCATTGGGATGCAGCAAAGGTAGCCATAAGAGGGAAGTATATAGTAATACAGAACTGTCTAAAGAAGCAAGAAAAGTCTCAAATACAAAACCTAACCTTACACCTAAAACAGGTAGAAAAGGAATGGCAAATAAAGTCTAAAGCCAGCAGAAAGAGGGAAACAAAGATTAGAGCAGAAATAAATGATATGGAAACAAAGTAAAAACAATAGAACAGATCAACCAAACCAAGAGCTGGTTCTTTGAAAAAATTAATAAAATTTATAACCCCCTAGCCAAACTTATCAAAAAGAAAAGAGAAAGTATATCCAAATAAATAAAAGCACAATGAAAGAGATCACAACCAACACCACAGAAGAAATAAAATTATAGCATTATGAAAAATCACCTGCCAACAAATTGGGCAATCTGGAAGAAATGGATTAATTCCTAGAAACATACAAACTACCCAAACCAAAACAGACAGAAATAGAAAATTTGAACAGACCCATAACCAGCAAAGAAATTGAATCAGTAATCAAAAATCTCCCAATAAATAATTCTATTGTGTCTTGGCTATGGTGCTCCCTCATAAGCCATAGAAACAGGGTAAGCCATATATAAAATCAAACACACTTTGTTTTTGACCAGAGAAAGACACCTTTCTTTAGAAACATGTCCTGAACCATTCTGTTGTAGCCTTTTGTTTATATCATATATAAAGAAGGCAAGAGTAGTTGAGCAAAAGTTCCCAAGCAAGTATGTAGTGAAATATTGCAGCCTGTAATAAGTATCTAAGAGTTTTACATTGTTAACTATTATTTTGTTTTGTTTTTTAAAAAATATTTAATGGATGTCTATGTATGTTATTCAAATTCTGGTACTTGGAGCAGTTGTAGTATAATCACCTGTGGTGATATTTAAAATGCAGTTTCATGAACCACCCTTCAGCTGCTAAACTAGAATCTATGTAATGGACGTGGGCATCCTTAGAATTTCCTCAGCAGGTTGTAAATTACATTGAAAATTAAGTATGAGAATCAGGGATACCTATAGGATATTCTGCTTAGAAATCATCTTAATGATAGTTGGCAGCATGCTTCCTGTTCTTTCTTTTTAATATGTATTTTTATAGAACAAAATGATTTGCAGATGCTTATGTGCATACTCAGAAGTATTTTCTATTTAAGTTTTTACATTCTCCCTGTTTGCATTGGTCAAAGCATGGGAATGATCAACTTTATTTTCTCTTTGTATCATTCAAGTTCCAATGGAAAGCAGCATGTACAAATTTTATTAACTCATGATTTATTTACGAAAAATAATTTCACAAGTTTGGTTGGAGAAGAATCATAGTGAATAGTTCTCAAACTCAGATTGGTGTTAGTATAACTATCATCATTTTTGGGTCCAAAAGTTAGGAGGGAATGGCTCAAAATTCAAAAGATAAGATAATTCTGTAAAACGCACCAACTTGGGAAGAGCAGTGATCTTCTGTGAAGCGAAGCAGCATACACAAGACAGGCTCAAATGGTGAGAATCAGAAAACTATATACTTTGACCTCTTTCTCCTCAATCTCTCTAAACCTCTGCCATGATTCCTCATTTTCTGAACCCAACAGGAAATCATGGGGCATGTACACTCATTGATGTGATCTGTACAGGTAAGGTAACCTGGAAAAGGATAGGATAGGAAAGGGTAGCTCTGGAAGGACACTAAATATATCTAGTGTATTTATCCTCATTATATGCAGATACCATTGCTTCATGTATACTTCTGAGTTGTTTAATGATGACAATATTTCTGGAATAGTGTTTTATGTGATATGATTTGTTGTGAAATGGTGTTATGTGAAATGATTTGTACCTAGTACACTGCTGCTGTAATTTGCACGTATTTGTGTTTCAATGTATATTTATAGGTCAATATAATACACATGTGATGTGTATGTGACCATATGTGAAAAAGCAGAGATTTAAAAAAGGAAAAAAATCATCTGTCACTGTAGGCATTTTTTTTCTCATAGAAATACCACCTGGGTTGCCATGTTTTCTTCTCATAATTTCTGGTTCAATTTTTTTTAACGTGTACATCTCCTTTACTAAATTTCAAACATAATACCCCTTCTACTCTTTCTTCTTCACATTTAAGCATATAGACAACCAAATATAGAATGTGTTTATTAAACATTGTTTTTATGTTTGATTACACACTCATGCATACATACCATATATATATACATATATACATATATACATATATATATATATTCATATGACTGTTTTGATATTCTTATTCATTTCTAACGTAAGTGCCACCTAATAAATGGATTGGTAATTATTTCTAATGACATTTACTTTTTGAATAGTTTGCAGGTTAATATAAACACATTTCAATTTTGTTTGCTTCCTAGGTTAATTGGAAGATTGTACAATTAATTTTCAATGGGGGTTTTATTTCAACAATTATTCCTTACTTCTATTTGCACTCTTTTTCACAGGAGACTTAACTATAATTTACCTAATCAAAATTTACCTCCTTATTTCATGTTATGACTCTTGTCTCCCCATCAACTGAATCAGGAACCAAGGGAATGTTGACTTTAACATGAGAAAGCAGAAGTAATTTTTCAATTGCTCCAAATAGAGAAGGGCATTTTCCTTAGATCATTGCTACTTGTTCCTGGCTTATGATTAGATTATCTCTGCCACTTTTATGACAACTAATTTACCTACCTGTAAGACATAGCCTTACCCAGGAATCAACTATATCCTTTTAGAGTAAGCAGGGTATAAATTCAGCTATTTTTAACCTTTACCAATTCCCAAAATCTAAGTGCTTAAGTTGTCAGACAAACAAAAGGAGGATTTTAAAATATCCATCCCAGGAGATGTTTTAGAAGAACATAGAATTACAATTATTTCTGATGTAGGTATATTCATGCTTAGAAACACAGATACTCATTTTAACACTCTTTAAAAAATATTTTTGTCAGTTGTTTAGAATTTCTTAAAAGAAATAATGTAACAGGAAGATATTTATAGAGAACTAGTGTTTAAACACAAATACAATGAAAACCTAATGAAGATATAGGATATTTGCTTGATTAGTGTTGGGATAGTACTGGTAAACTCAAATGTCTTTTAAAAAAGAGACCACTCAGAAGCAAGCATATCATAACCATTTAAATAATTTCACTCTAACTTTTAGGTATTGGTGAATTAACCTTGGATGATGTTCAGAATTCTCAGAAGAAAAGTTTGAAAATAGTTTTGAAATACAATATTATCAGATAGTACTACCTAAAGCACACTGTCAGATCCACTTTCAGATCTCTTTCCACTCTCAAAACAACAGTAAGTAATGCAGAGGCTATGTGTGTGTCAGGGTAGGGGGCATATAGGATGTTTACCTTCCTTTCAATTTTTTTGTGAACTTAAAACTCTTCTAAAAATAGTCTTTAAAATAAAATAAAAAACAGGTATTTATTTAAAATATTTAAAATACATAGTTACAATAAAGATCACAGATTTTTGTCTCATAGGACTAGATGGGAATGGAAATAGAGTTGCAAGCCAGGTAGTAGCCATGGATCGGCTGTGCTCTGTGTCTAAAATTGGGTAAATGGAGTCTTACTCTTGCAGTGGTAATAATAAAAAAGACTGACAAATCACAGGATATGTGGTATTATGCATATATATGTGTGTATATACATATATATGTATATTTATAGTGTACCCTCTATACCCTGTGTATTTTGTATATATACCCTGAAATCTTGCTATAATTGTTAATTAGTTCCAGGGGATTTTTGTCACTGTTGTTTCTGCCTCTTTGGGATTTTCATCATAGACAGAAAATATCTATGAACAAAGGAAGGTTTATTTCTTATTCTTTGTTCTTATTTTATATATATATAATTTAAATTATTCTGAAATCACCAGAGAGAAGAGAGAGAGAAAAAAGAGAGAGATAAACAAAATAATGATTATAGATAAAATATAGATTATAGATAATGATATATATATATATATATCTTCATAGGTATCTTCATATATATATATATATATATCTTCATAGGTATCTTCTGCCTATGATGAAAATCATATATTAGAAATACACACACACACATATATATGAATATATATATGTGTGTGTGTGTGTATATATATATATACACCTTTTATTTCCTTTCTTTGTCACGTTATCTAGGACTGCCAGTTTGATGTTGTATAAGGTTAGTGGAAGAGTCAACCTTTCCTTGTTCTTGATTTTAGCTGGGAACATTTCAGTTCCTCACTATTGACTGTGAGGTTTTTTGTAGTTTTCATAGATGTTTCTTTCTATCAAGGTGAGGAATGTAGCTTGCTAAGATTTTTTTGTTGGTTTGTTTTTGTTTTAATCATGAATGAGTGTTGAATTTTGTCAAAAGGTTTTCTGAATCTAATAATATAACCAAGTGTTTTTTCTTCTTTAGCTTCTTGATGTTATTTTTTACATTATTTTTGAATATTTAAACTAGCCTTGTATACATGGAATAACACCTACTTGATCATGTTGCATAATTATCTTTATACATTTCAAGATTCCATTTCTTAATATTTTGTTTTAGATTTTTGCATGTATACTCATGAGGTATGATCTGTAGTTTTTCTTTGTATCATTGTTTCTGGTTTTGGTGTTAAGGTAATGTTGGCTTTATAGGATTAGAGTATTCACTTTGCTTCTATTTAATGGAAAAATTTGTAGAGCATTGGTATAATTTTTTCCTTTAACGTGTGGTAGAATTCACCAGTTAACATATATGGGCCTTTCTGGTGCTTTATGTTTGGGAATATTATTAATTATTTAGTAGATAGGTTCCTATTCAGTCAGTAGACCATGAGACCCTTGATCTCAGGGTCATGAGTTGGAGCCCCAAGTGGGGCATAGAGATTACTTAAAAAAATAAATAAAGGAACCTATTCATATGTTCTATGTCTCCTTGTGTGAGTTTGGGCAGATTGTGTCTTTCAAGGAATTGGTCCATTTTATCTATGCTGTCAAATTTGTGGGTACAGAGTTATTATAATTTAAATACCTTCTAAAGTGACTTACTAGATACAAAAAATTAAAGACAACATTCATGTAAATTCCAGTTGGTTAGGGGCGCCTGGGTGGCTCAGTTGGTTAAGCTTCCAGCTTCAGCTCAGGTCATGATCTCATGGCTCATGAGTTCAAGCCCCATGTTGGGCTCTGTGCTGACAGCTCAGAGCCTGAAGCCTGCTTCAGATTCTGTGTCTCTCTGTCTCTCTCCCCTCCCCCCTCATACTCTGTCTCTCTCTCAAAAATAAATTTAAAAAAATTAAAAATAATAGATTACAGTTTAACATACAGAAAAAATAGGGACAATTTTCTTTTCATAATATTCTTAAAATAAGTCTTAAAATTATTTTAAAGTCTTTGCTAAGCTAAAAAAACTAGGTATAAATTATAACTTTTAATGAAAGCGATGCTTTTAAATAACACTTGTACAACAAAAGAAAATTGAACTTTTAGTTTATTGCAGTTAGTGGTTAAGTGGATGACAAAACTCCTATTGCATATTCAAGATACATATTATATTTCCCATTAAGATCCATAATAATATCTTGATATCAAAGATTATTCAAAATATAAGATGCTATTTTACTATACTTTTGAAAGTCAGATCACGCTCCAAATAGCAGTTCAAGATGATAAAGATTCATAGAGTTGCTCAATGGAAATTTTTTTTGTTGTAGCATCAGGTAGGGACTTATACTTAGATCAAGATGGTGAACAAAGTAATAGACTTATCCTTCTGCTTTAAAAAAGTAGAAGAACAAGAAAAAATATAGTCAACCATGTATGCCATCTATTAGAAAATAGGCATTAAATGTCCATAAATTCCCAGAGGAAGGAAGAAAACATGATAGACTCTAGGCTTATAACTATTTACTGTTTAGATGTAGTTTTCAAAAGAAAGAGCTGGAAATTCAGCTGAAAGAGTGTTGGAGAGGAAAGGGATTCAAAGTTGGAATTCTCCAGAAATCTCAAGAGAGATCCCCTAGAGTCTTGACCTAAATATTGATCTGTGCATGAGGGTAAAGTGCCTAACATCCAGGAAGAGACCATCAGAAAGGAATAGCACAGAGCTCAGAGAGTTGGGAGTGGTTCATGCTGTCATAAGGAAGATGAGAAAGACATTGAAATGCACAGGCCATGAGGTAAAACAATAAGAGAGGTATGTCTTTAGTAAGATAGCTAAATTGTCCTTAAATTATAAGCCTTTCTTGATCTACACTAAAGAAAATTTATAAACAAGTTTGGAAAGTATATTATAGATTTATTTCCAAACAAAATTCAGTACAACTTAAAGGAGTTACAACAAAATTCAGGATCAACGATGTAAAATTCATAGTCTACCATCTTATCAAAACTTACGAGTCACAAAAATAAGGTGTGAAATATGGCTTGTGACCTAGAGAGGAATAAGTCAGTAAGCATGAACATATATTTAATTGATGGTACAACCTGGAAAAGGAAATCAAAACAGTAATTATGAATAGTCTACAAATGTTCAAGAAAGTAGAGGGAACTAGGACTACAATGAAGAGAATAAAATGGATGATACAAAAATGACACACACTGCTCCAGTATTCTTACTGGACTTACTGTCTCTTTGTTTTAATTATTATTGATAGAATGGTGGTGTTTACTCTGATTATTTTATAGGCTATAAGATTTGCTACATATATATTGATACTCTGTTATTCAGTACATAAATATTTAGGACATTTATGTCTTCTTACTTACTTGACCACCTTATCATTGGGAAATGACCATCATCATTCCTTATGACATTCTTTGTTTTGAAATGTTATTCTGATGTTAATATAGCCACTTCAGTGTCCTTGTTTCAATAATGTTAGCAGGTTATATTTTCCCATCTTTTTATTTTTAATCAATTTTAATCAATCTATATTTAAGTTTTAGTAAGCGGAATATATCTGGATGCAGCTTTTGTATCCAATTTGAAAAACATCTCCCATTTTATTGGGTTGTTTGCTATTTACATCTAATGTGACTATTGATATGGCTTGGTATATATCTACTATCTTGTTGGTTTTCTTTTTGTTCTATTTGTTTTTCTTATTTCTTTCTGTTTTGCTTTTTTTTTCCTATTGAGTTTAAAATAATCTGCAAGTAAGTTACTGGAACTAATGAGAGGATTTGGCAAGATCAAAATGACATATTTTCAATATATAAAAATAAAAAATATATATACACACACTATTAATGCACAACTAGAAAAATAATATAAAAACTAATGCCTTCTAGCTTAAGATATCTGTAATATGTATAATAATTAGTATAATGTATTATAAGATATACTATATATTGTCACTATTAGTATAATATATTAGTGTAAGGTATAGTATAAAGCTTATCCTATAGTATCAAAAACATATCCTCATGATTAATTCTAACTAAAAATATATGCAAAATTTCTATACTGAAATTACATATTATATATATATGTATATGTAAGTATATATATATACATATATAAGGATATATGTATAAATATATAAACTACATATTATATTTATATTTAAGGAATTTAAAATGCCTATATAGCTGGAAAAAATTCTTATAATTTAGTAACATGACTAAGAAGATTTTAAAATGGGCAATATATTTAAACCATCATTTTTCTAAAAAAAGTACATGTACCAATCATCATAATTCAAATAATCATCACAAAACACCAGCATTATAATTGTATAAACTATAAGTTTATTGCTAACTTAAAATAGTAGACAATATCATTTACTAGAATCCTTCACTTGGTCAGTCCTTTTTTCACACCATATTTTGTCTATACAGACATTGCAGTTAGCAAGTTGTATATATCACATTACAATTTCACCTAAAATTAGCACCTATGATATAGTTCAAAGTTAGAGGGTTTTTTCACATTGAAAATGTAACATAAAATATTGATATCTAATGTATGAGGTGAAAGACTCATAAGCTTTAATCACCAGTTTCTACTTCATGTATTTATCAATTGATTTAATAAATACCTGTCAAACACCCACCATATACTAGGCAATGTTCCAACACTAAGAATACATCAGGGAATACAACAGACAAAATGACTCATCATATCAAATTTAGGGTTTAGTTGGGTGAGAGAGACAAAAGTAAACCATGAACAGGTAAAAGGGAATAGGGCAATGCTGTGATCTTGAATAGGAGTTTACAGAAAGCCTGGGATGGAATTTGAAGGATAGCCAGAAGAAGTGCTGATTAGTGCAAATGTTGAAGTTCCAAACAGAACTTTCTCCTCCTGAAAAATTTCAGTGACAGAGGTGGCTCACATTTGATAAAAGTTGTGATTGTTTAAATGTAGAAATGTAGAAATTGAATACTTGATTTTAACGATATTAATGTAATTCGTATGTTCCTGTACTGCCTTCTTATTGCAGATTGTGGGGCTCTGCTCTTTCAACTACCGTCTCCTCTTACAAGTGTAGAATGTTAATTATTTCAGTAGATTTGCCTATTTTCATTTTAATGTGGTAATCATGATCATCATTATTAATGTGAATTTATTCTGAGGGCAACTGGAGTAAAATCCCACGTGGGATGTTTAAATTCTCTCATTTGTAAGTTCAAGTAGAAGGTAAAAATGACCAACTATTCCATTAAACTGCTATAACCTAAGGCAAGCTGTTCTGAAATCACTGGGAGAGAGTTAACTACCAAAATAAAGGTGAGGCCCTCTTAGTCACATTTCTCTGGATACACATGAATACATCTTCTTCAGAATTAAGACTAAAGCTGTAACTTCTGAACCACAAATGGCTATAGAAATGCCTGCTATTCCATTTATAGTCTCAGAAGTGGTAAATTTACGAGTATGTCACTTCATTATGTTTGCAGTGTAATGGATGAATTTTTAATGCTATATATTGTTTGGAAATTGGTTCTGCTATAAATTTCTGAGCATTTATTCTACAAATCTTATATATTGGGACTTACCATGAATTCTTTATGATAAAGTGTTACACAGAAATTTTAAGTCCCAGCTTCATTTATATGTTTTATATTTTAAATAATGTAATTTATATTTATAATTACAATAGCATATTTCAAACAGTGTGTGCTTGATAGGATTTTCGGTTTTTACGTACTGCAATATTTTGTAGAAGTGAAAATGAGCAATTAAGTATGGTAAGCTAACCTAAATTTGTTACGTATTAACCTTTCAGGTCTACATGAAATTTTTATAAGTGCTAGGATAACAGACAGATTTACCCTTTGTGTAAGACTCTTGCTATGGCTGAGCACTAAATTGCTAAATGCTTTCACTTCATTTCTAGGATTTTCATGTGGATTATCATAGTCATTGTTGCTACTACTGTTGTTGTTGAAGGTGGTGGTGATGGTGATAATAGCATTTTGATTCCTTTTAGGCTTTTGTTAGAAAGCAGAACATTCCAGCCGGGCTCTCTTCCCTTTTTAAGTACTGAAAAAAGCTAGCATGGGATGTTAACTGAAAATGCCAACAGTGTTTAACCTGAACTATAAAGACATTTGTTTCAATATTTCATGTCATTATCTTCATATTGATAAGATCCAAAGTCCCCTTTCACTCTGATTGCATATGTATAATCAAAGAGAAAGATAAATTTTCCAATGTTTTTATGTCCTTTGTTTTAAAAAGAATACAATGCTAAAGCAACACAAAAGCTGAGCAGAAGTAAGAGTAAATAATCAGTTTTTTTTCCCTTGGGAATATAAGAGGAGTAGAGGACAGTATAAAATCAATAATTTAACTTATTCCAAAATGAGTAGAGATAAGAGAGAGAAAAGAGAGAGATGAGCATGAGAATAATGATTATAGTCTGATCGTAGAGAGGAGATTATTATTTATTTTAAGTGTGTTTATTCTTTGAGAAATATGTTCACCTGATACAAAATTCAAAAATCATAAGCGTATAAAATGAAAAGTGTCCCTCCCTGATCCCCACTCAGTTTCTCTACCTGATGGCCACCCATATTTTTCAGCTTTCAGATATACACTATACCAATACAATGATAGACACATATATTACACTTTTATTTTCTTATTGAAAAGGTGGCATGGTTTGCATATTACAATTTGTTTTACAATTTACACTATATCTTATAAATCCTCCCATATCAACACAGAAAGATCTTGTATTTCAAAAGCATTTAGGGGCACCTGGGTGGCTCAGTCGGTTAAGCAACAGCCTCTTGATTTCAGCTCAGGTCATGATCTCCACGTTTGTGAGATAGAGCCCAACTTTGGGCTCTGTGTTGGGAGTGGAGTCTGCTTGGGATTCTGTCTCTCCCGCTCCCTCTGCCACTCTCCCGTACACACCTTCTCTCTCTCAAAATAACTACATGTAGTTAAAAAAAGATAAAAGCATGTATATTTGGGTTTGTGTTTCATACCCTATTAATACTATATTGTTGGATTTTTTGCTTATCATTTTAAAGGAACTTGCATATGTTAAAGAAATCAGTTTTTTATTTGTTATATGAGTTGGAACCATTTTACTAGGTATTATGCCATTTTTGCCAGACAAAATTGCTTTAGGGTTTAGTTGGTCAAAATTATTAATATATATAATTCTACTCTTTTGTATCTTATATTTATAAAAGACTTTTCCATTGTAATAATAATGCTGATACGAAAATATCTCATGGGTTATTTTAACACATAAAGAGTCTTTTTATACAGTTGTACTTTTGAAACATGGTATTAATTTTGTGTAAGTTTAAAGGAGTGAATCCAACTTACCTTGTTTTTAGATACATATGAAATTATGCTCAAACTATTTACTAATAACCTTTCTTTTGTCATCATATTTTAAATGTTACTTCTAATGTATAATAAATCTCATATTTACTTGGGTATATTTTCTGACTTTCTACTCTTTTCCATTGATCTTTTCATCTATTTGCTATTAACTAGTATGTGTAGCTCTTAAATATATGTTAATATCTTGAAAAGGTAGGCTTGTATCACCTTGTTATTAATTTTTTGAAAAACACATTAGCTAATATTGATTTTAATTTATTTACATGATTTTTTAAAAAATTAACCTGATTAGTTTTAAAGAGTTGTAGTATTAAATGTATAGTTTAACATAAGTAGAATTGATATGAGTTTGTCTTTCTACTCAGTCACCTGGAATCCTTTCCATTATTTTCCATATTTGGAGGGGGGGGATCAGTATTGAGACAGTTTTTGTATTTTAATACTTGGTATATTTGATTTTACCGATACTTAAGTATTATTGTAAATGAGGATTTTTCTCATTATGTCTTTTAAATGGTTGATTTCTATAGATATAATGAGACTATTTTTAAATGTTATTTACATTAACTACTTTGTTTTATATATTTTGTTTTAGTTCATTTCCTTATATTTTCCAAGTATACAACTTTCAAACAACAATAAATATCAAGACTTTTTAGGGAATGTAGGAAAAGACACGCTCATCCTGGCACAAGCTAAAGTGTGTTTAAGAACCAACCATCATATGCTGGGAGGGTACATCTTGTATATAGCATGAGCAGGACCAGAGTCACAGAAAAGCTGAACTAACAGATATCCAGACCTCCTTGTCTTTGCAATTTTCAGCAGTATGAAACAAGGATACATTAATATACCCAACTCCAAATTTGTTTTTGTAATTTATTACACAGTCTTTGGAAATTTTCTAATAATTTAGAATAGATTTGCTTGACATACTCTTTTTTATAATATCCTTAGTTTAGAATGTATGTATTTAATATTTATATTAGTATAAAATATACAGAATTGGTATTTTGTTAGTCATCGTATTTTAAAACCACTTTCAAATGTAGTTTTAATATTAAGGTAAACTATATTCATCCGAAAAATAAGATTTTTACAAATTTATATTTAGTTTCAGTCAAATAAACATCACTGTGTAAATATACTGTGATATTATTGTTGAAGTGATTTAAATAGGAGCAAATTTCAGTTTAAAGAATTGTTTTAGATTGATTGGCATTATTGAATAAAGTGAGCATTAGACATTTATGGCCCTTCCTCCCTCCCTTCCCCGCCCCCCCTTGTCTCTTGCCTCTTGCCTCTTGCCTCTTCCCTTTCCTTCCTTTTTTTTTTTTTTTGTCAACTTAGCTAAAATCTCTTCCAACTATCACACTAGAAGCTGGAAATTTCAGACACTTGCTTTCCTCACCCCTTTTATGTCTAGAATACAAGTACCAGATCCTACTTTAGCAGAAGCTTTAGGGAAAAGCAGGAAGGGGCATACTTCATCTGGCGTATATGGCAAGAGAGAATATGTCTTCGCTCAATTTCTAGGGGCAGGAGTGATTCTGACACTAATAATATCTAGTATTATCATTAGGTGACCCTAACTGCAGGGTCCAGATGTGAGAGGTTGTTGTGTAACCTATGACATTGGTTTGTGTGTCAGACTAGTTCTGCAACACAGTCCAAAAGTGGTATTCCTGACTGTCGTTTTAAACCTAAATCTCTGGTCCTTTACTGATTCTCTGAACTTTCAACCATCCTCTAATAAATTACCATCTCTCATAATTTAACTGTTAATTTAATTGGAACATAACTGTTCCAATTGCTTTCGTTAAAAAGTGCTAAATATCTGTACTGTAAATCAGTACTTCTTAACCTTTGCACTATTGAAAACTCAGCAGATTATTCATTTTTGGGAGCTAGTGAGTGGCTGTCCTCTACGTTATGGGATATTTATCAGCCTTTACCTACCAGTGCCAGTAGCATATTCCCATTTGTGAAAATCAAAATGTTTCAGAGACATTGTCACATGTCTCCTGAGACAGAATAGCCCTCACCTCAATTGAGAAACACTACCTCAAATATATTGATAGTTAACAGAAAGGAAAATTGGATGATATGATACATACTGTGAAATTTTTTTCATTAAATAGGTTTCTACTTCAGTAAATAAATATGAAAATATAATCATTGAGAATCATATAATCATGAGGGTAAAATTAAAATATTTATAAAATTTAATCTAAAATATATGTATTATTAAAGGAAAACAGGTGAGATACACTGTATCTCTCAGAGTAAAATTAAATCTAAATTCTCCAGTGAGTAGTTCAGAGAATGTTCTTTGGCATTCCTAGGATTATCATTAGAGATTTAACAGTAACAGAAATAATTGCCAAGAATATTAAATCAATATTTTATGCTCTTTGTTCCTCAATTATGTGCCTATTTGCACAAAATATTTCCAGTTTATTTCCAATTCCTAAGTGTATTTTTATCTGTATTAACACTCTGTTAGTGACTTAACCTTACCATATATTTGAACATGGGATCATTTCCATTTTTTTCTCACTATTATAATAACATGAATAATTTCACTCATTGTACTTTTCTATACTTTCCATATTTGAATTTATTTCCTCACAATAGAATATCCAAAGTAAATCATCAGAATAATAAATTTAGACTATTTAAAGATCTTAAAACAATCTGTATAAGTGTACATTAATAATAGTGTTATTCCAGTTCAAGTCTACAAACAATATATAAGAATTTCTACTTTACTATGACCTTAGTATAATTAGATCATTTTCTATTGTTTACAGCAGGTGACTGACTCATTATGTAAATGTTTTTGGTTAGACACCAGAATAATACAGTACAACCAAATTATGAAGTCCAGCAGATATTTTAAGAGATTAACAAACCTCTTGTGGAATCCAGCTCTTCAATACGTCTATCAGTAAATTTTATATGGATAAATTATATATATGCATAAATATTTTGTGTAAAACTATATTTATATATTTTATATTTATAAATATACATATTTTAAAATTTTTAATGTTTATATTAGAGAGAAAGAGCACGAGTTGGAGAGGGGCAGAGAGAAAGGAAGACACAGAATCTGAAGCAGGCTCCAGGCTCCGAGCTGTCAGCACAGAGCCAGATGCATGGCTCAAACCTATGAAATGTGTGATCATGACCTGAATGGAAGGCTGAAGTCAGGCACTCACCCAAATGAGTGACCTAGGCGTCCCTATATATATATGTGTATATATATACGTATATATATGGAGCACACACACACACAGAAATATTAATGGTTCTTTGGTTTGCTGTTTTTATCTTAAATAATGTTTTATTTAATGTTTGTTTATTTTGAGAAAGAGAGTGTGTACCCGAGCTCCATGCTGTCAGCGCAGTTCATCATCTTGATTTAAAAAAATCAAGGCTACATCATCTTGAATTAAAAAAAAAAAACAACAAAAGTACAATATCAACAGTGAGAGAAATCCAGTCTCTCTATAAACGGAGGCCCTTCATAATTTGAAATGAGTTGTGAACATTTGAGAAAGAACCTTTACTTCTCATTTTAATTGCTTTTTATGTCAATCTCTATTCATATCCAAGACTATAACATCTTGAATTCATTTTGCCTGCTGACATGAGAGTTGACAACTTAAGAGACATTTATTTTTTTTGTGTGTGGTAATGTATACATAGCATAACATTTACATCGTGCCCATTTTTCAGTGTACAGATTTGTGGCATTGAGCATATTCACATTGCTGTGTAACGATCACCATCATTCTTATCCAGAATTTGTCTTCTCCAATCAAATGCTAACTCCCTTTAACTCTCCCCCTATCCCTTGGCACTGCCATTCTACCTTCTGCCTCTGAATTTGTTACTCTAGGAAACTTGTAAAATCAGTCATACAATCACATTTTCCTTTTGTGGTTACCTTAAATCACTTATCTAATATTTTCAATGGTGTAGCATGTGTAAGAACTGCCAACTGCCTTCCCTTTTAAGACTGAAAAATACATATATCACATTTGGTTTGCCCTTCATCTGTTGGATACTTAAGTTACTATGAGCATTCGGCTTATGAATAGTGCTGTTATGAGCATGAGTATACAAACATCATGTTTGAGTCTCTGCCTTTACTAATTGTGGGGATATATCCAGAAGTAGAATTGTTGGATCATCGACAGACACCCTTTTAATTCATCATTTTTGAAGTTATTTTCTTGATTTAAAGAGCACAGTATATCTCTTTTTTATACCATAGAAAAGTTTACCACTTCTCTAAAGACAACACAAAGTTCTTGACTAAATGGGGGTGGAAGTGTATTTACTTACTTATTTACTTAACTAACTTATTATCTATTACTATATATTACTTAGCTACTATTACTTACTAATCAGTAATTAGTAAGTAATATATAGCACTCTTTCAAAAGAAATTGACAGGCAGGTGTTCATATCTTGACTCACTGGGAATATATTTAATTAGGTTATTCTCTTAGTTCAACATCCTTCAGACTAACTTCTTGAGTAAAAATAACTTAGTTTAGATACCTGTTTTGACTGATGTTAAAAAGTTACAACTTTATTTGGCCAATTTGCTATTATGGAAAAGGTCAGAAATGGATAATCAAAACCACTTTCCAATAAAGCAGGGGGTTAGTGCTGGAAAGGAATAACAAAGCATGGTCAACCAATGCAGAAACTGGCAGTCACATGAAAATATTATTTGAAAATCATTCTTTTAATATTATCTTCATACAGATTGATTTTGGAAAATAAAAAACACAGATAATGTGTTGTCTCAGGGCCAACTTGGGTTCAGGTCATGATCTCGTGGTCTGTGAGATGGAGCCCCGTGCCGGGATCTGTGCTGACAGCTCAAAGCCTGGAGCCTGCTTCAGATTCTGGGTCTCCCTCTCCCTCTGCCCCTGCCCCACTCATATTCTGTGTGTGTATGTCTGTCTCAAAAATAAACATTAAAAAATTTTTTCAAAAAAGAAAGAAAATGGCAATTATCAATACATCCATTGCCCAGTGTTAGCCACTATTAACTATTTGGCATATTTTTTCTAGTCATTGTTATATAGACTTAAAGAAATTAAAATTAACCCAAGTGAATAAAACATATGTATTCTTTATCCATCATTCAAAAAGTAGAAAAGGTACAGATAAAAATTATGTAGTAATTTTAGTGTTCGGTAATAATCCTTGTTATAGTTCATTGAATCTCTCTCTGCAGGTTGTAACAAATATATCTGTTACAATGAAATTTTACTTTGAAGTGCTATTTACAACTTAAAAATACTACTGTGTCATAGCACCTGGATGGCTCAGTAGGTTAAGGGTCCGACTACATATCAGGTCATGATCTCACAGTTCGTTGAGTTTGAGCCCCGTGGTGGGCTCTGTGCTAACAGCTCAGAGCCTGGAACCTGCTTTGGATTCTTTGTCTCCTTCTCTCTCTGCCCCTGCCTTGCTCATGCTCTGTCTCTCTCACTCTCAAAAATAAACATTAAAAATAAATAAATAAATAAATACATACATACATACATACATACATACATACATAAACACATACATACATACATACATACACACACACACATACTGTGCTGAATTCCATCTATAAAAACAAGAAAGTAAAATTGAAAGAAATTTTTAATTCAGATAAATGTATGTTGAAGATGAAGTTAGTTTCCTAGCTATATGATTTAGTTTCAGTAGGACTGATCGGCTCCAAGCTATTTAGGATAAGGACATTAGAATTCTTATATTTGATCCAATTTCCTCTGTCTCATTTGTTGTTAGCCATAGGTTTACAATGTCATTTATAGTGTTAACATTTCTGTTCCACATCTAACATTTCTGTGTTTTGATTTATCTTCTACATTAAATTTACTATTCATTAGTTCTTTTACCATTTTTTTCTATTTTCCACAGTTCAACTATAATTAGCTTAATATTTTAAATTTATTTCTAAAAATAAGTTTAGTAGAAAGTTTGAGCCCCGGTTTAACAGATATACAGCTTATATATATGGTGATTTAGTAAACAATAAAAGAGGCATTTGAATTTAATTTGGGAAATATAACTATTTAACTACTGAAGCATTTGAGTAGACATTTTCACAATAAATTTAGATTCATTCCTTCCCCATATACCAAGATAAAATTAACATGTATGGAGAATTTTATTGTAAATAAATTTGTTGTACAAATGATTGGAATATATATTTTAACTTTAGACTGGGGAAGCTTTTTCCTCTATATCAGAAACTATTGGATAATAAATATGAAATACTTTCAAATGCAGAGAAAATACCATTTGTGAAATACCATTTGTAAAATTTAAAGCTGAATTTAAATATTTATGACACATATAACAACAGAATATATGCAGATATTATGATAAACGTTTTTAGAAAACAACCAATGGAATATGGACATTCACTGACTATTCACCAAATATTCATCTCTGTGTTAGACTCTCGTAGGATGGCACTTTATTTCCACTTGGATTAAATAAGATTATGTGATTTGAATTGGACAGCAAAATGTGTACAGAAGTGATGTGTATCATTTCTGAGCTGAAATTTTTGGCTCAACTGCATCCTCAACCCTCTATTTCAGTGGTCATGGAAATACATGTGAATATTGAATGTTGGTCAGCCTGTATTCCTCATAGCCTATTATCAGCAAAGTTCTCAGCTCATTGGTGATGTTTGGCATGGTCAACAAACGAATCTTTCTTTCTATAGACACTTGAATTATAAACCAGGGATTGAAAAAAATATATTAGAGCGTAACTAGTCCTTCCGGATTGATAAAGCTTCTAATAGAAGACTCAACAAAAGACAAGCCATCGAAAGTGCATTACATGTATTTTAGAACATCTTGAAATCAGTCCACATTTCAGTGTATTGTGTAATCTAGTAAAAGGATAAATGTACTACTTATGGAGCAAAAGCTAGAATTAACTCAATCTTGAATAGGAATATATTCATAGATAGGGTAAACTGACATCTTTACATCTTTTGTCTGCCAGTATCACTTAAAAAGGAATGACAGACGGGGTCACACTCTAGATTGAAAGGCAGTATTGAATTGAACAAAGTGAAAAGTCTGTTTTAAATTGAAGAGACAGAACAGGTCATTACATTTGCTAGAAAATCCTTAGGGTAACTCTGATGGCTAATTACGACATTCCTTTATCTCCTTCCTGAATTTTAGAGCTATCTGAAAATATCCTGATGTTCAGAGACAAGTAAATCCTTTTTTGAGGATACTTTTTCTCAATTATATCACTCAGAGGAAATCCTATGTGCATTGTGTTTCAGAGTAATGGTGAAAAATTAAAAATTTCCCTAATCAGCCAAGGATCTTTACTAGAAGATAGATTACTAAAGTTTACACTTTGTTTTCTTTTCAGGATTAAAGTCCTTTAAACTGCAGAAGTATTAGATCACTGCCAATTTATCAACAAAACAAAGTAAGGAGCCTCTTGCAAACAATCACCTCATAATTTTTCTTAAATAACTGAAGAAGCAAGTTGTGAGCTCAGCTACTATATATGCAAAAGGTAAATATATAATTTAATTGCTTTCTGCCATATTTTTATTAACTACTTAGAAACAGTGACAGATAAACCACAATATACATGTACATGTATATATAGAGATTCTAATTACTTATAATTATGAACATTTCACTGTTTAATTTTCATATATATATATATATATTTGTATATATATTCAAACTTTCATGGAATTTAAAAAGCAAGAAAAGATAAACAAGTCAAAACATACCAGTGAGAGTCATCTCTGATTTTGATTCTTTTTGATATTTCATCCTGAGATAATTGTGTCTGTGTGTGTATTTATATATACATATATATATATATATATATATGCATATATGTGTATATGTATATGTGTGTATATGTACATATATATGTGTGTGTAAAACTTTTGAAGATAATTTTAATAATACATGTTATCCATCTCTTGAGGATTCATTCTCTTTTTTTTTCAATATATGATATTTATTGTCAAATTGGTTTCCATACAACACCCAGTGCTCATCCCAAAAGGTGCCCTCCTCAATACCCATCACCCACCCTCCCCTCCCTCCCAGCCCCCATCAACCCTCAGTTTGTTCTCAGTTTTTAAGAGTCTCTTATGCTTTGGCTCTCTTCCACTCTAACCTCTTTTTTTTTCTTCCCCTCCCCCATGGGTTCCTGTTGAGTTTCTCAGGATCCACATAAGAGTGAAAACATATGGTATCTGTCTTTCTCTCTATGGCTTATTTCACTTAGCATCACACTCTCCAGTTCCATCCACGTTGCTACAAAGGGCCATATTTCATTCTTTCTCATTGCCACATAGTACCCCATTGTGTATATAAACCACAATTTCTTTATCCATTCATCAGTTCATGGACATTTAGGCTCTTTCCATAATTTGGCTATTGTTGGGAGTGCTGCTATGAACATTGGGGTACAAGTGCCCCTATGCATCAGTACTCCTGTATCCCTTGGGTAAATTCCTACCAGTGCTATTGCTGGGTCATAGGGTAGGTCTATTTTTAATTTTTTGAGGAACCTCCACACTGTTTTCCAGAGTGGCTGCACCAATTTGCATTCCCACCAACAGTGCAAGAGGGTTCCCGTTTCTCCACATTCTCTCCAGCATCTATAGTCTCCTGATTTGTTCATTTTGGCCACTCTGACTGGCGTGAGGTGGTATCTGAGTGTGGTTTTGATTTGTATTTCCCTGATGAGGAGCGACGTTGAACATCTTTTCATGTGCCTGTTGGCCATCCGGATGTCTTCTTTAGAGAAGTGTCTATTCGTGTTTTCTGCCCATTTCTTCACTGAGTTATTTGTTTTTCGGGTGTGGAGTTTGATGAGCTCTTTATAGAATTTGGATACTAGCCCTTTGTCCGATATGTCATTGGCAAATATCTTTTTGCCTTTTAGTTTTGTTGGTTGTTTCCTTTGCTGTGCAGAAGCTTTTTATCTTCATAAGGTCCCAGTAATTCATTTTTGCTTTTAATTCCCTTGCCTTTGGGGATGTGTCACGTAAGAAATTGCTATGGCTGAGGTCAGAGAGGTCTTTTCCTGCTTTCTCCTCTAAGGTTTTGATGGTTTCCTGTCTCACATTCAGGTCCTTTATCCATTTTGAGTTTATTTTTGTGAATGGTGTGAGAAAGTGGTCTAGTTTCAATCTTCTGCATGTTGCTGTCCATTTCTCCCAGCACCATTTGTTAAAAAGATTGTCTTTTTTCCATTGGATATTCTTTCCTGTTTTGTCAAAGATTAGTTGGCCATACTTTTGTGGGTCTAGTTCTGGGGTTTCTATTCTATTCCATTGGTCTGTGTGTCTGTTTTTGTGCCAATACCATGCTGTCTTGATGATGACAGCTTTGTAGTAGAGGCTGAAGTATGGAATTGTGATGCTTCCTGCTTTGGTCTTCTTCTTCAAAATTACTTTGGCTATTCAGGGCCTTTTGTGGTTCCATATGAATTTTAGGATTGCTTGTTCTAGTTTCGAGAAGAATGCTGGTGCAATTTTGATTGGGATTGCATTGAATGTGTAGATAGCTTTGGGTAGTGTTGAGATTCTGACAATATTTATTCTTCCAATCCATGAGCACGAAATGTTTTTCCATTTCTTTATATCTTCTTCAATTTCCTTCATAAGCTTTCTATACTTTTCAGCATACAGAACTTTTACATCTTTAGTTAGATTTGTTCCTAGGTATTTTATGCTCTTGGACAATTGTGAATGGGATCAGTTTCTTTATTTGTCTTTCTGTTGCTTCATTGTTAGTGTATAAGAATGCAACTGATTTCTGTACATTGACTTTGTATCCTGCAACTTTGCTAAATTCATGTATCAGTTCTAGCAGACTTATGATGGAGTCTGTCAGATTTTCCATGTATAATATCATGTCATCTGCAAAAAGTGAAAGCTTGACTTCATCTTTGCCAATTTTGATGCCTTTGATTTTCTTTTGTTGTCTGATTGCTGATGCTAGAAATTCCAACACTATGTTAAACAACAGTGGTGAGAGTGGACATTCCTGTCGTGTTCCTGATCTCAGGGAAAAAGCTCTCAGTTTTTCCCCATTGAGGATGATGTTAGCTGTGGGATTTTCATAAATGGCTTTTATGATCTTTAAGTATGTTCCTTCTATCCCGACTTTCTCAAGGGTTTTTATTAAGAAACATTGCTGAATTTTGTCAAAGGCCATTTCTACATCCATTGACAAGATCATATGGTTCTTATCTTTTCTTTTATTAATGTCATGTATTACTTTGATTGATTTGCGAATGTTGAACCAGCCCTGCATCCCAGGAATGAATCCCACTTGATCATGGTGAATAATTCTTTTTATATGCTGTTGAATTCTATTTGCTGGTATCATATTGAGAATTTTTGCAAACATATTCATCAGGGATATTGGCCTGTAGTTCTCTTTTTTTACTGGGTCTCTGTCTGGTTTAGGAATCAAAGTAATACTGGCTTCATAGAATGAGTCTGGAAGTTTTCCTTCCCTTTCTATTTTTTGGAATAGCTTGAGAAGGATAGGTATTATCTCTGCTTTAAACGTCTGGTAGAACTCCCCTGGGAAGCCATCTGGTCCTGGACTCTTATTTGTTGGGAGATTTTTGATGACTGATTCAATTTCTTCACTGGTTATGGGTCTGTTCAAGCTTTGTCTTTCCTCCTGATTGAGTTTTGGAAGTGTGTGGTTGTTTAGGAATTTGTCCATTTCTTCCAGGTTGTCCAGTTTGTTGGCATATAATTTTTCATAGTAGTCCCTGATAATTGCTTGTATCTCTGAGGGATTGGTTGTAATAATTCCATTTTCATTCATGATTTTATCTATTTGGGTCATCTCCCTTTTCTTTTTGAGAAGCCTGGCTAGAGGTTTATCCATTTTGTTTATTTTTTTCAAAAATCAACTCTTGGTTTCGTTGATCTGCTCTACAGTTTTTGTAGATCCTATATTGTTTATTTCTGCTCTGAATTTATTATTTCTCTTCTTCTGCTGGGTTTGGGGTGCCTTTGCTGCTCTGCTTCTAGTTCCTTTAGGTGTGCTGTTAGATTTTGTATTTGGGATTTTTCTTGTTTCTTGAGATAGGCCTGGATTGCAATGTATTTTCCTCTCAGGACTGCCTTTGCTGCATCCCAAAGCGTTTTGATTGTTGTATTTTCATTTTCGTTTGTTTCCATATATTTTTTAATTTCTTCTCTAATTGCCTGGTTGACCCATTCATTATTTAGTAGGGTGTTCTTTAACCTCCATGCTTTTGGAGGTTTTCCAGACTTTTTCCTGTGGTTGATTTCAAGCTTCATAGCATTGTGGTCTGAAAGTATGCATGGTATGATCTCAATTCTTGTATACTTATGAAGGGCTGTTTTGTGACCCAGTATGTGATCTATCTTGGAGAATGTTCCATGTGCACTCGAGAAGAAAGTATATTCTGTTGCTTTGGGATGCAGAGTTCTAAATACATCTGTCAAGTCCATCTGATCCAATGTATCATTCAGGGCCCTTGTTTCTTTATTGATCCTGTGTCTAGATGATCTATCCATTTCTGTAAGTGGAGTGTTAAAGTCCCCTGCAGTTACCACATTCTTATCAATAAGGTTGCTTATGTTTGTGAGTAATTGTTTTATATATTTGGGGGCTCCGGTATTCGGCGCATAGACATTTAGAATTGTTAGCTCTTCCTGATGGATAGACCCTGTGATTATTATATAATGCCCTTCTTCATCTCTTGTTACAGCCTTTAATTTAAAGTCTAGTTTGTCTGATATAAGTATGGCTACTCCAGCTTTCTTTTGACTTCCAGTGGCATGATAACTAGTTCTCCATCCCCTTACTCTCAATCTGAAGGTGTCCTCAGGTCTAAAATGAGTCTCTTGTAGACAGCAAATAGATGGGTCTTGGTTTTTTTATCCATTCTGATACCCTATGTCTTTTGGTTGGTGCATTTAGTCCATTTACGTTCAGTGTTATTATAGAAAGATATGGGTTTAGAGTCATTGTGATGTCAGTATGTTTTATGCTTGTAGCAATGTCTCTGGTGCTTTGTCTCACAGGATCCCCCATAGGATTTCTTGTAGGGCTGGTTTAGTGGTGACGAATTCCTTCAGTTTTTGCTTGTTTGGGAAGACCTTTATCTCTCCTTCTATTCTAAATGACAGACTTTCTGGATAAAGGATTCTCGGCTGCATATTTTTTCTGTTCATCACATTGAAGATCTCCTGCCATTCCTTTCTGGCCTGCCAAGTTTCAGTAGAGAGATCGGTCACGAGTCTTATAGGTCTCCCTTTATATGTTAGAGCATGTTTATCCCTCTCTGCTTTCAGAATTTTCTCTTTATCCTTGTATTTTGCCAGTTTCACTATGATATGTCATGCAGAGGATCGATTCAAGTTACGTCTGAAGAGAGTTCTCTGTGCCTCTTGGATTTCAGTGCCTTTTTCCTTCCCCAGATCTGGGAAGTTCTCAGCTATTATTTCTTCAAGTACACCTTCAGCACCTTTCCCTCTCTCTTCCTCCTCTGGAATACCAATTATGCGTAGATTATTTCTCTTTAGTGCATCACTTAGTTCTCTAATTTTCCCCTCATACTCCTGGATCTTTTTTCTCAGCTTTTTCTCAGCTTCTTCTTTTTCCATAATTTTATCTTCTAGTTCACGTATTCTCTCCTGTGCCTCTTCAATCCAATCCGTAGTTGTCTCCATTTTATTTTGCAACTTGTTGATAGCATTTTTTAGCTCCTCCTGGCTGTTCCTTAGTCCCTTGATGTCTGTAGCAATAGATTCTCTGCTGTCCTTTATACTGTTTTCAAGCCCAGCGATTAATTTTATGACTTTTTCTAAATTCACTTTCTGTTATATTGTTTAAATCATTTTTAATCAGTTTGTTAGCTGTTGTTATTTCCTGGACGTTTTTCTGAGGGGAATTCTTCCGTTTCATCATTTTGGATAGTCCCTGGAGTGGTGCCGGACTGCAGGGCACTTCCCCTGTGCTGTCTTGAATAACTTGTGTTGGTGGGCGGGGCCGCAGTCAGACCTGATGTCTGCCCCCAGCCCACTGCTGGGGCCACAGTCAGACTGGTGTGTGCCTTCTCTTCCCCTCTCCTAGGGGCGGGATTCACTGTGGGGTGGCATGCGTGGCCTGTCTGGGCTACTTGTACACTGCCAGGCTTGTGGTGCTGGGGATCTGGAGTATTAGCTGGGGTGGATCAGCAAGGTGCACAGGGACAGGAGGGGCAGGCTCAGCTGGCTTCTCCTTAGGTGATCCACTTCAGGAGGGGCCCTGTGGCACTGGGAGGGAGTCAGATCCGCCAGAGGAATGGATCTGCAGAAGCACAGCTTTTGGTGTTTGCGTGGTGCAAGCAAGTTCCCTGGCGGGAACTGGTTCCCTTTGGGATTTTGGCTGGGGGATGGGTGAGGGAGATGGCGCTGGCAAGCGCCTTTGTTCCCCGCCACGCTGAGCTCTGTTGTCTGCGTCTCAACAACTCT
Organism: Lynx rufus; assembly: GCF_022079265.1. Classification (NCBI taxonomy): domain Eukaryota; kingdom Metazoa; phylum Chordata; class Mammalia; order Carnivora; family Felidae; genus Lynx; species Lynx rufus. The sequence goes on from NW_025814827.1 coordinate 63,115,516, forward strand.
CCCTCCCTCCCGTTGTCCTCCAGTCTCCCATTCTCCGAGCAGAGCTGTTAGCTTATAACCTTCCAGATGTTAAGTCCTGCTTGCTGTCAGAACACCCTCTGCCAGACTCGGGGGCTCTGCTTGGCTGGCGGTCCGCCACTCCGCCCCGGCTCCCTCCCGCCAGTCCGTGGAGCGCGCACTGCCTCTCTGCCCTTCCTACCCTCTTCCCTGGGCCTCTTGACTGCGCTTGGCTCCAGAGACTCAGTTCTGCTAGTCTTCTGGCGGTTTTCTGGGTTATTTAGGCAGGTGTAGGTGGAATCTAAGTGATCAGCAGGAGGCGTGGTGAGCCCAGCATCTTCCTACACCGCCATCTTCCCAGGATCCTCCATTCTTTTTAATTTTTTTTAATGTTTATTTATTTTTGAGAGAGAGAGAGAGAGACAGTGAAGCAGGGGAAAGTCAGAGAGAGGAAGACACAGAATCTGAAGCAGGCTCCAGGCTCTGAGCTGTCAGCACAGAGCCCGACGCAGAGCTCGAACCCATGAACCATGAGATCATGACCTGAACCAACGTCAGACCCTTAACCAACTGAGCCACATAGGCACCCCTAGGATTCATTATTTTTAAACGTTGGCAGTTTTATTCCCTTATTTTCTGTTTGCATCAACTACATGAATTTCTAGGTAAAAATTTGAGACAACATGATTGCTTCCTAATTTATGGAAGTTATCTTCTCCTTATGAGGTATTCCTCCCTCATGCATTAACTTCTTACTAAAATTATTGATTCTATTATTGTTTATGAAAATATGCATTGAAATATCATATATTCTGACAACTCAATTCTGAGTTGAATTGAAAAGTTGTCAAAACTTTCTACCTATTGGAGTAGAAAAACTCTTTACCAAGAGTTTTAGGAAAAACTCTTTACCAAGAATGCCTGGGGGTGCTCAGTCTGTTGAGCATCTGACTCTTCATTTTGGCTCAAGTCATGATCCATCATGTGTGGAACCTACTTAATATTCTTTCTCTCTGCCACTCTTCACTGATATCTCTCTCTCCCCCACTCTCTCTCTCTCTCTCTCCCTCTCTCCCTCTCTCCCTCTCTCCCTCCCTCCCCCTCTCTCTCTCTATGTCCATATATATCTATAGATAGATAGATAGATAGATAGATAGTTATATAGTTATATATGTTAGAACTATATATATAGTTCTATGTACAGTTATTTGGAAAATATATATACATATATATTTACCAGAAATGAATCTTAATTTACTCTTTAGTAAAGCAGAAATCACTTTTCCTAAATCAGAGACCAGGTATGGTAATTGAGTTTTGGGAGATATTAAACTAATGTTGTCTATATTGACATCTTACTAAGAAAACAAATTAATCTGTGCTAATAGAAACCATTGGAGGCCTAAAGTCAGGCTGCAACAGTTGTCGACTTTGTTATTGCATTTATCTCAGCTAAGAAACTTTCTAGAGATTTTTGAGGGAGTCAATAATACATAGCAGGTGTGATTTTGATTTAATGCAACTCAAACTGCAAAGACATTTGCTTTTATCACACAAGTGTGAGGTCAAGAGTGTAGTATAATTGGTGATTATAAGAGTTGAACTAACTGTCTCAAAAAGTATCTGACTGTGCCTAATACTCTCTGCCTTCTAGAAATTATTTTAAATATGTTAGTTTTTGAAAAATTAAGCATTGAGTTCTAATAATGAATTACTATGATAATCACAATGATATTTTAGTTAAAATGTATTAAAACAAAATTTTTATTGAAATATGCATATTATGAACCGGTAGCAAAATTATGCTGTGACATCTGTTTTTTTATGTACAAAGTAATTAATACATGAAGTCACAGTTACCTCTACTTGTATCATAAGCTACAGAGATAGTGATCTCATCGTTGGCAGGCCAATAATATAGAAAGTGACATGGTGGCACGCTGGGTTTTCTTTGAAGTATAAATCTGACATTTACTTTGAAAATACCAGGAGCAATGAGGGACCATAAGCCCTAACTCAATTTTCAAGAACGATAAGGTTGTATACATTGCGATTCTTTCTTAAAGAATAGTCATTTTTCTTATTTTGTATTTCAAATAAGTAACAGGGTTGATAGTTTGTGGTTTAAATTATTGATATTGTTTTTTCTTTTGGAATTTAGTTCCTTGAAGTCCTAGAATGTAGGAACATTAAGACATAGATATTTGGTGCATCCCCACACTCAGTATTTCTAAGAGATTCCATTTAATCGGTTCTTTGAAAAATCCTGTGAAGAAAATTTTTAAATATTTTATAAAAGTTGAGGTATCTGGGTGGCTCAGGCAGTTAAGTGCCTCTACCCCTCTCGTGCTCTCTCTCAGTTTCTCTCTTTCAAAACAAATAAATAAACTTAAAAAAAACAGTTTATATAAATGAAATTTAATTTTTTTTAATTTTTTTAATGTTTATTTTTGAAAGACAGAGAGCGACAGAGAGTGAGCAGGGAAGGAGCAGAGAGAGAGAGAGAGAGGGAGACACAGAATCCGAAGCAGGATCCAGGCTCTGAGCTGATGGCACAGAGTCCTACATCGGACTCAGACTCAGGAGTTGTGAGATCATGACCTGAGCCGAAATCGGATGCCCAACCGACTGAGCCACCCAGGTGCCCCATATAAGTGAAATTTTAAAACTCCAATATGTTTCTAATATAAGTATGAATATAGAATGCCATTGACACTCTAAAAAAAAAATGAAAGCATGATTGAACTAATAGTAAGTGAAAATGGTACTGTATTTTCTAAACAAAGAGCGCCATTAATATTGGTGATTTCAAATGTGTTGTCTCTGGGCTTTGATAATGGAGAGAGAAAATTACACTGAGGACTAATATTTGTCAAAGTGCCTCCTGGATACTTTCTTTCACATTTTTTTCATTAAGTTTTACAATAAACCATTGAGGCAGGTATAACTAGTGTCATTTTAAAGAAGAAACAGGCTTAGAAAATTATGGTGATATTTTCAAGGGCATCAGTTAACATACTAGTAGAAATAGAATTGAAACTCAAATTGTTTGACTTGAAGTCTAGTGCTCTTTTGACTAAAAGCATTTGTTCTGCTATTAAAAAAAAAAAAAAGGCCTGAGTGTGACAATGAGTAGAATTTCACTCTAGAAGCGCATGTTATTACTAATATAAAATTTTAAGTTTCTGAGAGCACAGAGAAACTGAGGCACCACTTAGTGACTGTGAGTGGACATACACATAATGGTAAGAAGCTTATCTTTTATTGGGTGAGCTTGTCTATGATGTATGTGTCATGGACTGAGCTATCCATATATAAAGATCGGAGGACCTTTGAATGTGGTAAAGTGGACTTTGAATGTGGAAAAGTATAAAGATATATAAACAAATTTAATCAAAAGAAAAATGAAATGAGTAAATTTAAAACTTCTTTTGATGAGGAAGCCTCCTCTTGATAACTTTGGGCAAGTTACTTAACCTTACTGAAACTTAGTTTTTATCAGCTGTAAAATGTAGATGAGATAATTGCTAATTTATGGAAAATTATGAGGGATACATGTTATGAATAATGACTTTGATGGTATCAGGTTTGGTTCCTTTAGGAGGCTCTAGGAAAAAAAAATCTTTAATCCTTGCCTATTCCAGAATCTGGTGGCTGTTGGGGTTTTTTGACTTTTGGCTGCATCACTCCAATTTATACTTCTCTTTTCTTCTTTGTCAAATTCCCCTCTGATTCCTTCTGATAAAGATTGTTATTACATTAGGATTTATATGGATCATCCAGGATAGACTCCCCATCTTCCCGTGAAAGATAACATAGAGAAGTTCCAGTGATTAGGACCTGTATGAATTTTGGGACCATCTTTCAGTTTAAATCAAATATATGTGTAATGTGTCATCTCAATGAATCCTTTAATCACCCATATCTGGTTTGCAGTCCTTTTATCCATTTCAAATGTAAGGAAATGAAGAAACGGAGATTAAATAGAAGTTCACACAGTAAATTGCAAAGCTAGGACTCTATTCTCAAACATCTGATCCCAGTAATCACTCTGAAAGCTACACAGGTCCCAACTAAAAGAAATTCATTAGACACACAAAAGAGCCCCAAAAAGCGTGTAACAAGAAAGTTATAATGAATGTGAGGTGAAACATATATGTGAGGACCAAAGGCATAAAAAATGATTGCTTTTTCATTTTAGAATCAGCAATCCATAAACAATATGCAAGACTTATTTATGATAGGAAAACAAAATGTAAATGCTGTAAAACCTGACAGTAAAGTAAATATGAATAGAAATGGGGAAGAAAATTAGATGACAAGGAGCAGTGACAATTGCTTCCTTTATAAAATGAGGGACAGTAAATCCTATAAATGCTTTTGGAACAAGAGATAATTTATTATGGAGTTAGCAAGATAATAGAAGTAAAAATTAGTGATTGAAGTATAAAAGATTTCAATCACCAAAATAAATCTGTATTTAATGCAGAATATAATGGCCACATGGTAAATAAATGAGGACATTTTGCTGCCTATTATTTAACATTAGGTCAATATCTGAGGCTTCACAAAAATATCAAAATGTTCATTTAATTGTAGGAAATATTGTAATCTTCAGCAAACTTTATATCACTACTTAATAAATAAGTTTAAATTCAGTTTTACAGTAGTTTATTACATGGCAAAATGTAAAAGGAAGGAAAATGTTCTCTTGTGTAAATGAATGAGACACTGTGACAGAGCTAATTAGGCTCTTGGGAGAATTTATGTACAGCTAATAAGAAGCAGAGCTAAATGTTGTCTTAATTTACCCTCAAGCCCTCTGCCCACAAAAAAACAAAACAAACAAAAAAAAAACCATTCAAGTTGCACAAATTGAGCCAACAACCATTAACCCCTCTTTTCTGGATATATCCTCATGCTAACATACAGAAATGATGCTTTATCTTCGCCAAAGAGCAACATTTGTTTTGTTTTGTTTTTCCATGTATCTTTTAACATGTATTGAAGGTCTATTGTATTTAAAGATAAAGCAGATGCAATTCGTAAATTTATTTTTTCTTTGTATGGCATTCTGATTATTAATTTTACCTTTTAATACAGTATAACATAGAGTAGAAAGGATTTATAATTACCAGCATTATCAAATGGGGTTAGACAAGTAATTTCAAATAATGTTTGCAAGTGTGTGCATCAGAATACCCCTTGATGTGGGACAATTTCTTTATTAACTCAAAATTTTTAATATCACTCCTAAATATGTCTGTTTTAGAAACATTGCACAGAGATGTGCAAATGATAAAAGATTCACTAGAAGAATATAAATCAGATTTAGTCTAAATGACCCCACACTGGACACCAATTTACATATTTTATCTGTAAAATCTGATGTATGTATACATATGCCAAGTGGAATAATGTTTCAAAACTGAGTATGATATTTATATCTGGGAAGATTTATATCAAGCCTCAAACTGTCTCTTTGATGGCGATCCTGAATTGTTTTCTTTTTTTTTTTTATGTTTACCTAGAGAGAGAGAGAGAGAGAGAGAGAGAGAGTGAGCATGAATGGGGGAAGAGGACAGAGAGAGGGAGAGAGGGAATCCCAAGCAGGTTCTCTGCTGTCAGCACAGAGGGGCTGACAAGGGGCTCCATCCCACAAACCATGAGATTACGACCTGAGCTGAAATCAAGACTTGGATGCTTAACTGACTGAGCCACTCAGGTGCCCTGATACTGGACTATTTTCTAATTTATAGATTTCTTTATTATTTGAAGGGTTTACAATGAGTCTACATTATTTTGAAGATAAAAAGTTATTTTAGTATATTATGATAAACCTCATTAATAGAGCAATTTATATGATCTTACATGTGGCCATATAAAGTTGATATTAATAAATAAAGGGAATTGAATTTAACTTATGTGATAAAAACTAAATTATACTCTTTGGATGTTATAAATTAGCAAGCCAAAAAGTAATGCTGGTAGGAATACATATTGATGAAGTAGAACAACATAAAAGGAAAAATAGTGTATTGGTAACAATAAGATTGAGAAAGGTTATTAAGATAAACAGGAGTGGAATGCAGGATCTACAGAGTTAGATACAGTTTAGTGTTAAATTGATAATGTTAGCTGGTGAATTCAAAGTTACTAATTGCATTGTGAAAATAAACTGTAGAGAGGAAGGGAAGGAGCTATGAATCAATAATCTTGATGATTGTGTATACACAAAACAGAAATAAACATTCCAAAATATTAGCAGGAATTTTCTATAGATTGTGTGCTTAGACAAGTTTTCACTTCTTTTCTATAATATTTAAACTTTCCGTAATGATCCACAATACTTTCTTGAATCTTAAGTACTCAACAAAATATATTTTATACTGAAAAACTTTAAAATATAAACTACAAGGAGTTTTTCTAAATGCATTTGAAGAAGGTCATTGGAGCTTTTTATCTGCAATTCTCTTGTACTTTTTTTTGATATTACACAATAGAGACTAATGAAGGAAAATGATTCCCTTTACCACAAATTTAAGTTACAATTAAAATGAGTGTTTAATAATGTGTGCAGAATGTGTCCCCCATTGACCACATGCCAAGGTCACTCTGAGCATTTTATTTCTGTGAAAGGATTTTACTGGAGTTTCTATTAAAAAAAACAAAACAAACACACAAACAAAAAAACTACCTTTGCCTCGGATTTACTAACACCATAGTCTTTAAATATTAAATAATTTTCATGAGTATATGCTATGTTATAGTCACTGAAACTTACCAGACACTTTGGCTTTCAGAGCTCTGAAGTGACCAGCAGATGCAATCCATAACATTTATGTAACTACATATTCTCTACATTATTGTAATGCAAATGTATGTAGCAAAAAATACATGGCTTTCCACCTGTAAAAAGTTCATAGCCTTGGGAAAGAAGACGTGACTAAGTACAGATAACCTGCTCTAACAGAGTTATCTTTCAAGCTGAATGCAATTGCTTTGAAGCTCCTTCCCAGAAACATGAACAATCATTATTGGTGTTCAAAACCGAGGAAAAAAAAAGGGGGCACCTGGGTGGCTCAGTCGGTTAAGCATCCAACTTCTGCTTAGGTCATGATCTCATGGCTCCTGAGTTGAGGTGTGCCGACAGCTCAGAGCCTGGATCCTGCTTCACATTCTGTCTTCCTCTCTCTCTGCCCCTCCCCTGTTCTCTCTCTCTCTCTCTCTCTCTCTCAAATATAAATAAACATTAATTTTTTAAGAAAATGAGAAAAAAATGCAGACTGGATCAAAAAAAAATGATACACCTGTAAGAAAGTTTAGCACATGCAAAGCCACAATACCAGCATTTAAGTATTCATCAATTAATTAAATATGTAATTTTTAAGATCTTAGCATATGCAAAACACTTGTTTTAGGTTTCAGTAATATGTAAAAATGTGATCCATACTGTCTGAAAATAAACCACCCATGAGAGGAGGATGATAGGGGAACATACACACAGTGCACATCCCTAAATTTCTATGACAGAACTAACGTTCAATGGGGTCTACTAGGGCAGAGAGGAGAGAGTGATTCTTTCTCTTTTGAGGACCCTGAACTGTTTTTCCAAAGAACTGACCTTGTGCTGGACCTTGAAAGAAATGTTAGCCTATAAAAAAAAAAAAAAAAAAAAAAAAAACACAAGGCAGAAAGGAAGGAAGAAGAGAGGATTCTCTTAGTGGAAAAGTAGGGGTAAGTGTACAGGTTCCACTGCCTGACTGGTCTTTCAGTTTTGATCATGCATGCATAGTCTTTGTTTTGCAAAATTTGAAGGAATGCTTTCATATTAAATTACTGCGGGCATGCTGAGGCCCTAAATGCATTAAGGCAAGCAAAAGAAAGAAAATGTGGGCACCTGGTGGAAAGTCTGATGGTTCATGAGTCCTGCACCTTGGGACTCTCTGCTGTCAGTGCAGAGCCTACTTTGGATTCTCTGTTCCTCCTCTCTCTCTGCCCCTTTCTTGTTCACTCTCTCTCTTTCTCTCAAAAATAAATAAACATTCAAAAAAAAGACAAAAAGAGTATGGCAACTCAATATATATATTTGTATTCATAAATAATGTACATCTATTGTATTTCTTGTGATACACTATAGAACACTTTTGAAAGATAGGTAAAGATGAAATACATGATATATTCCATTTTTTTACTATATGGGTTTTGGTACACTGTATTCTTAAAGAGAGATTTATTTGTAACAATAATAGATAAATATCAATTGCAGATTATCTTCCTTGATAATTCCATTGCGTTTGACAACTTCTTGTCAAATCTGATTCAACTGTATTGTTTCACGCCTGTAATACAGCTAAAGATTTATATGTGTTTTCTGTTTACTTGTAATTATTTTTTTAATATTTATTTGGGGGGAGAGCACAAGCAGGAGAGGGGCAGATAGAGGGGACAGAGGATCTGAAGTAGACTCTGCTGACAGGCTGGCAGTGGAAAAGCCTGATGTGGGGCTCGAACCCACAAACTGAGATCATGACCTGAGCTGAAGTTGGATGCTCAACTGACTGAGCCACCTAGGTGCCCCTGTTTACTTCTAATTCTTATTTGTGCTTTATGCGTTATATTCTTCCTTGGGTTCCTTTTCTTTTTCTGTGAGATATTTGATATCATGAGGGTTAAAATTAGTTATTTTGTTTTAATGAACTCACATATCTCTTAAATATGAACTAAAAGAAACCCCACTATATTAAAACATGGATAATAATAAAACCCTCTATGTTGGGATTTCCACCCTGCTTTATATGTAAGCAACATATTAAAGGTATTATGATGGGATAAGAAGTTGAATGCCACAATGATTAGACAGAAAGTTCTAACTTCCTGGGAAAATGTGTGAAATCAAAGGCCAGACTTTGAAGACAAGCTGTGCAACTTGTCCTAATTGACAAGAGATCCCCTTCTGATACAAATTTCTAAGATACTGCCTCACCAAATTCAGGAAGACAGCATGCCATCAAACCAGTAGGAGCATAACTTCCAAATGCCTTCTCATAGGCATGGCTAGAGCAAAGTAGAAAATCCATATAATGCTGCAGGATGAATCCTAGGAGCTCTCTTTTGGTGAGGAACATTTAAGCTTTTAACTCACAACGAGACATATTCTACAAAAAAAGAAAAAAAAAAGAGCTTGCTGGAAATGATTGCCCAGTTCACAAATATACACAATTCTATACTGAAAGGGAAATATAGAGCAAATGGGCACTGAGCATAAGACAAACTTAAAAAAAAAAGTTTATAAAATTTTCAACTCCAATTTTGTGAATAAGCATATGCAGTGTGGGTGAAGATTACATCACTTCAACATGTGTGAATTTGCTGTTAAATGCACTGCTTTTTAAAATTAAATAAAAATTTAAAAAGTAGATCTGGCCCAAAATGATTTTCTTTCCTAAATCATTTCATTTACATCATAGAATGTTTTGAATCTCTCAAGAAACGGAACCAAATACTATGATTTCAGAAAGCAGAAGGTGCTGTAAATTTAGAAAGAATAGTCTCCTCATAAATGTAACCCATTCAACATTGATCAAGCCTACTAATAACAACCACATTGTTAAAAGCCAGGACAAAAAGACCAAATACAAATGTAACAGAACAAATGCCAATATAAGAAGGATATGACAACTCCAACTTGATATTTCTATGTGCCTATACTAACTTGATTGTATCCCCAAGAACTTTTTTTTCTTCATGAGTCAAAGAATCAAAGAGCTTTACAAGCAATTGGAGAAGGAAACTGACTATAAAGATTTTAAGTACTCCTAACTGTCCTCATCAAGGTCAACAATGCCATCTTGTTGACAAATCTAATGAGACTTGAGATCCTAGAAGAATTTGACATGTTTGATGATTCCTTTAATAAGAGAACTCTCTCTTCCCTTTACTTATCTATAATAAAATCTAATTTTTGACTGAATCTACAACTCATCAATTTCTTTTTCTGGATTCTGTTCTGTCAATATTAGTTTCCTTCCAGTTTCAAGCTTTGCCATTTTTGTACCTTTTGAACTCTCTATTTTTTTGTGAAAATCCCTCTATGAAGACTACCAACAGTAAATACACATTTCTATCCTCACATATTTTTTTTTTGTTTCATACGTTGTATCAAGGATAGATGCTGTTTTCTATTTCTTTTACATCTTTCTTGGTTGCTTAGAATAGGTGATTTGCACATTTTGTTGATAAATCAATAGGTAGAGTTATGGATTCCTCTTAACAAATTTAAAAATGATATGTATCTTAAGTAATGTGGCCTTGAGGATGCACTTCTCAGGAGGTATGGCATGTCACCCTTTGTCAAACAGGCCAAACAGTGATACAAAAGTCTAATAATCCAGATGGGCTGTAGAAATTACCTAATTATCTAAATCTATTCTAACATTGAGGACATCAACATTCAACAAGATTAAATGACAAATCTAAGGCTCTACATTTAATTAATACTAGCGATAAGAATCGTGTTTCTAGAGTCATATTCTCATGCTGTCACTCAGCAACGGGCTGCTAGGAAGCAGTGGCACAGCATTAGTAGTCTAAGATAGTCACAAGGGATTTGTGAAGAAGTCCCCTTCTTCATCAGTTCCTTCCTGTTGCAATTCTCAGACACTGATCTCTCTATAAATAATACAAAAAGAACTGTTGAGCATAGTGGTTGAGGCTTCATCTCTTTCTTCTCAAACAAAATAATTAAGTTACTTTGGAAAATGTTTAGTGATTATTGGGATATAGTCGTCACAGGAGAAAAATAGATTCGATAATTTCTTGCCTTGACTGTATTCTCCCTCTTGTCTCCTATTCCATTAAATATTCAGGTTTTAAAATATACATGAATATATTTAAATATTGATTACAGAATAATTATTTAATTTAGTATATTCAAGATATTATTAGATCGTGATGTTCACAGCTTCCAGTTGGAAATAATTCAGAGATAATGATTAGCTTTTGGAAATTAGCCTTTCATTGTGGGTTCAGAGGGAAAAAAAAAAAACTTTTGCTATGTGAGTCATAAAGGATGCTAATCACATTAACTTTACTACAGTTGGGATGCCACAAAAGCAGAAGGGCTGGTAAAACATTTTGTGGGCTGGTAAATATTTTTCATCTATTTCCATGGTTGACTGCTACCATTTAATAAATTTGTTTTAAAGAGCCCCATGCCAAAAGCAGTAAAATGTAATATGAGAAGATAATAAGCCAATTAAAGCAAATTACTGCCAAGCAAGATAATTATATTTAGGCTTAAATAATTTTATGCAATAGATTTATACTGTGTCACAGTACTACAGGTTAATCAAATATAGGGTAAACACTAAGAAAATAAAGAACTTATACATGAGATTTAACTTGTATGACAATGTGAACTGATGGAAGAAAATATTTTCATAAATAAGATTATGGCTCCTATCTATATTAATGTTTTTGGACAGTAAAATATTGTTGCTTTTCAAGACAATATATTCAAATGATAAGTGGATATTATGATTTAAAGTACATTTTCATATACAATATCATTTGATATTCACAATTATTTAAGACTTTGTATTTGATGCATTTTTTAACTCAAGTGAAAGACCCATTATGTAACTACTTTTTTTATTGAAGTATAACTGACATATAATGTTATATTAGTTTCAAATATACAACATATTGATTCAATAATTCTACACATAACACCACAATTCGTGTAGTCATCATACAATGTTATTGCCATATTATTGATTATATTACCTATGCTGTACTTTTCGTCTCCTTGACTTAATTACCTTATAACTGGATGTTTGTAACTCTTATTCCTTTTATCTTTTTCACCCATACCCCATCCTCTGGTAACCATCATTCTCTAGAGTTACCAGTCTGTTTTTTCATTTTTCTCTTTTTTACATTGTTCATTTGTTCTGTTTTTTAAATTCCACTTATGGTTAAATCCTGTGATATATGTCTTTCATTGACTTATTTCACTTAGCATTATACCCTTTAGATCCATCCATGGTGTTGCAAATGGCAAGATTCATTCTTTTGATGGCTGAGTAATATTCCATTGTGTATATTTACTTTTTCTTCTTTATCCATTTACCTATTGATAGACACTTGAGTTACTTCCATAATTTGGCCATTGTAAATAATGCTCCAACCAATAGGGGTGCATATATCTTTTTGAACTAGTATTTTCATATTCTTTGGATAAATTCCCATTAGTGGAATTACTGGATCATATAGTAAATCTATTTTTAATTTATTATGGAATATCCATAAGGTTTTCTTCAGTGGATACACCAGTTTGTATTCCTGTAACAGTGCATGCACAAGGGTTCATTTTTTTTCACATCTTTGCCAATACTTGTTTCTTTTGTTTTTGATTTTAGCCATTCTGACAGGTGTGAGTGATATCTCATTGTGGATTTTATTTGCATTTCCCTGATAATGAGTGATGTTGAACATCTTTTCATGCATCTGTTAGGCATCTTTCTGCATGTCTTCTTTGGAGAAATATCTATTCATGTCTTCTTTATTTTGATTTAGTCCCAATAGTTTGTTTTTCCTTTTGTTTCCATGGCCTCAGGAGACATACTAGAAAAAGATTGCTCCAGCCATGTCAAAGAGATTATTGCCTGTGTTTTCTTTGAATATTTTTATGGTTTCATGTCTCATATTTAGGTCTTTAATCCATTTTGAGTTTATATTTGTGTGTGGCATAAGAAGGGGGTATAGTTTCATTCTTTTCCATGTAGTGGCCCAGTTTTCCCAACTATTTGTTGAAGAGACTGTCTTTTTTCCTATTGCCTTCTTTGTTGAAGATTAATTGACCATATAAGTGTGGGTTTATTTCTGGTTTCTCTATTCCACTGATCTGTGTGTCTATATTTATTTGTCAATACCACACTGCTTTGATAACTACAGATTTGTAGTATATCTTGAAATCTGTGATTTTGATAACTCTAGTTATTTTCCTTTTACACGTTTGCTTTAGCTATTTGGTTTCTCTTGTGATTGCAAATTTTAAGGTAATTTGTTCTAATTCTATGAAAAATGCTGTTGGTATTTTGATGGGGATTACATTAAATCTGTAGATTGCTTTGGGTAGTAGTGAAATTTTAACAATGTTTATTCTTCCAATCCATGAGCATGGAGTATCTTTGTGTTTGTGTCATTTTCAATTTCTTTCATCAGTGTTTCACACTTTTCAGAGTATAGGTCTTTCAACTCCTTGGTTAAGTTTATTCCTAAGTATTTTATTATTTTTGGTGTGATTGTAAATGGGATTATAAATGGGGAATTTTCTACTATTATTTATTCAAATACATTTTCTGTCCCCTTTTTACTCTGTTCTCTTTGTGGGATTCCTATAATGTGGATGCTATTATGCTTGATGATGTTGCTGAATTCCCTATTTTCATTTCTCTTTACTATTATTTTTTTTCTCTTTCCTATTAGGCTTGATTGCTTTCCATTACTTTGTGTTCCAGGTCTCTTATCCATTCTTCTGTTTCCTCTCATCTGTTTTTTTCCATCTAGTGCATTTTTAATTTCAGTTATTGAGTTCTTCATTTATGATTGGTTATTTTTTTATGGTTTCAGTCTCTTTGCTGAAGGTCTCACTGAGGTCTCCACTCTTTTCTCAAGTCCATTGACTATCTTTATGACCATCACTTTAAATTTCCTATTAAGCATATTACTTACCTCTATTTTGTTTAGCTCTCTTGCCGTGATTTTGTCCTGACTTTTCATTTGGGTCATATTCCTCTGTTTCCTCATTTTGTCTAACTCTGTGTCTATTTCTATGTGTTAGGAAAGTTAGCTACATCTCTTGCTCTTGAGAGTAGAGGTTTTATGAAGGAGAGGTCCTATAGTGCCTACAGCACAATGTCCCTGTTCACCAGAACCTGGAACATCAAGAATGTTTACTATGTGTATGCTTATTCCCTACTGTTATGGCTGAGCCACTTTTGCCTTCAGTCCAGTTATCTACAATGGTTCTCTTTGCCTAATGTTGTCCGGGTTTGATCCATACGTTGTTAGTGAGCCAGTCTGGGACCACTCTGGGCTTGAACTGAATCAGATCAGGCATTTTCCAGAGATTCAATAGCGATGAAGTTCTGGGCACTTTCATTTTGTCCCCTGAGACGCTTTCTTGCTGTTGGGGTCCTGCAGTCAGATGAGATGTCTGCCCCCAGCTGACTGCTGGGGCACCAGTGGGAATGGTGTGTGTGGTGGTTGTCTTCCCTTTTGCCTGGGACAGAGGTCACTTTGCAGTGGTGCTGGCCCTGAAAGGGCTGCTTGCACACTGCCAGGCTTGTGGCACTGCTTTAGATAGGCTCTGGCCACAGGCTATTGGAAGGAGCAGGTCTGCAGGAGAACATGGGGGTGGGGCATGCTGTTAGTAAGTTAGGTGGAGAGTTTGTGCTAAACTGGTTAGGGCAGGTGTCTGCATGTCTAGGCTTGGAGGCAGGGGTGGGAAATGGCACTTGCCATCTCCTTTGCTGTTGCAGACTTTGAGTCTGGAGTTCTCTCTTTTCCAGCAAGAGAGTAGATGCAGAATTGAATACAAGAGAAGCTAATGTATAGGAAGAGACATGAGCCCCAAGTAAGGGTCCTTGCTCCATATATATTAGGATCAGAAGACTAACAAGCATAATGGACATGCAGAAAGAGACAATAAAACAGTGATCATTAACTCATGTAGGTGAGAGAAAAGGGATTTAGAAGGTATGCGGTGTTAGGGGTTAGGGCCAATAGAAATCAAAGTCCCGGCGCTGAGCAGATGGCTGTTTACAGCAGGCACCAGACACCATATCTGTTCTCAACTTTTCTAGGGCTAAGCCAGAACATACTACCTCAGGGTTAAAAAGGCATTTTTCTTGCTACTAAGCTCTAGACATTTTTGCCCTGCTGTGGCAGCTTTCTGCCTCTACCTGTTCTTGGATGCTTTCATCCTGTGGAAGCAGCTTTCTGCCCTATGCTTTATTCTACTTAATGATAAATTCTGGGCACTTTTGCCCTGCTGCAGCAGCTTTCTGCCTCTACCTGTTCTCAGATGCTTTCGTCCTGTGGATGCAGCTTTCCACTCTATGCTTTGTTCTATGCTGGGGGCACTTTAGCCCTGTGGCAGCTTTCTGCCCTAAGCCTTGTTAACCTATTGGTGCAAGATCAGAGAATTCTGAAACTTAATCCCCATGCCTTGCTCCTGAGGAAGTCTCTCAAAGATCCCTGCCCCTCCAGCACATGCTCTGAGATTAGTCAACTAATCTCTCTCTCTTATACCTCAGGAATTTATCAAACTGCTGCTTCTGTGCTGTTTCTCTAGGGAGCTGTTACGCTGTCTCTGTAAGGGTAGGGGCTCTGTTTCCTCTTGCACTCTCAGCTCTCACATAGCTGAACCCACTGATTTTCAAAGCTTGAGGTGTTCAGCCCCACTGATTAAAGAACCTGAAAAATTTGGCCCTCTGGATTTTAAAGCCAAATGTTACTGGGATTTATCTTCTCAGTGCAGGCTCCCCATGACTGGTGTGCTTGGCATAGGCTCTGTTTCTCTTTCATCTCTGTGCCTGCAACATCATTCCTTAACAAGGACAGTCTCATGAGTCTGGTTAGCACCTGGCCATGTCTCTGGCCTTCCTAGCCTCTTCAATTTGGCCTCTTTTCTACATTAGCTGTGCAGGCTGTTCTGCCAGTCTTCAGGTCATTTTCTGGGTTATTTACACTGATGTCAGTGTTATCTAGTTATATCCATGTGACAAGATGAGCTTAGGATCTTCTTACTCCATCATCTTCCTTGATATAACTTCAAAAATTTTTCTTGGGTAAAATAATGAAGGATGACAGTGATTAAGTCTAGGATACCTAAGTGTAGGATACACTTAGCTTTAAAAATTAGTACCTGTGTTAGGCATAGAGATCCATTGCTTAGATCTTCCTTCTAGAAAGAACCTTCTATGAAAAGTGTAGGTAGTTTAGAGCCTCCAGTAATAGCACCTTACAGAATTTCCAGGATATTTGAGCCAATACTAGGTGTTCCACAGGTAGTTTGCCCATGAGGGTTGAGCACTGCAGGGTAACAGAGCTTGCTGGGTCATTCTTTGTTCTTGGACTACCTCGTGGTCTTCTTGAGACCTACATCACAGTCTGAGGATCTTCTTACACATTTCTTTTTATTTTTCCCTCTCATATAATAGAGTCATATTAGTATCATCTGAAAACTTTCCCCTCTCATTCCTGATCTCTTTTCTCTTTACCTTTCACAGTTGTAGTGGGGGCAGAGCTTTGCAACTATATTCTGTATCCCACTTTGAAATCAAACTCTATTTAACATATTTTTATGAATATGTTTCTGAAGTTGTAGGTCAATATTAACATGCCTTAACATAATTTTATAGATGAAGCATTAGAAATTACTAAATCTATCCTTCCTGTTTTAAAATGAAGAGAAAAGGGGCAGCTGGGTGGCTCAGTTGGTTGGACGTCCAACTTCGGCTCGGATCATGATCTCATGGTTTGTGATTAGAGCCCTGCTTTGGGCTCTGTGCTGACAGTTCGAAGCCTGGAGCCTGCTTTGGATTCTGTGTCTCATTCTCGATCTGCCCCTCCCCAACTTGTTCTCTGTCTCTCTCTGTCTTTAAAAAATAAATAAGTATAAAAATTTTAATGAAAAGAGAAAAAGTTAGTAAACACTTTCAATATCACACTACTACTTTTTTAGCAAACATTGAAAATACTTATTCTCTATATTAGTTAATTGTTAGTGTATTATTTATTCATTGTATTGGTGATATGTTTTGAGAAAAAAGAAGACACCAAAAAATCAGTGAAAGAAAAAGTTTAATTGCTAAGAAAATCAACTCAGTACTTTAAGTTAGAACTAGGTCACTTATGGGGCGCCTGGGTGGCGCAGTCGGTTAAGCGTCCGACTTCAGCCAGGTCACGATCTCGCGGTCCGGGAGTTCGAGCCCCGCGTCAGGCTCTGGGCTGATGGCTCAGAGCCTGGAGCCTGTTTCCGATTCTGTGTCTCCCTCTCTCTCTGCCCCTCCCCCGTTCATGCTCTGTCTCTCTCTGTCCCAAAAATAAAATAAAAACGTTGAAAAAAAAATTTTAAAAAAGAACTAGGTCACTTATTGGGAAAGGTTATATTAACCAATCCTTTTAGTTAGTATTTGTGATAATGATTGTTTTTTTTTTTTTACTTTTTTTAATGTTTATTTATTTTTGAGAGAGAGAGAGAAAATGAACATGAGTAGGGAAGGGGCAGAGAAGGAGGGAGACAGAGAACCCAAAGCAGACCCCCAAGCTCAGAGCTGTGAGCACAGAGCCCCCACGTGGGGCTCGAACCAATGTACTGATGAACTGTAAGATCATGACCTGAGCAGAAGTCAGATGCCCAACTGACTGAGCCACCCAAGCACCCCATGAGCCTTTCTTGAAGAAAAAAAAAACAACAAAAAAACAAATTGTTTCTTTCCCTTTTCTTATATATAAAGAGCTCTTCTGTGCTGATAGTATGATGTTAAATCTGTAGTACACAGGAAACTTAAGCAGTTTTTTGTTTGTTTCTGTTTTCTCCAAGAAATTATATCATTTATACTGAAATTCATTTTATGCCATTTAACATTTATAATTATTATCTATGCTGCCACTTTTTATAATTACAATTTGAGATATTTAAATATAAGACTATTCTATTTTTAACAATCCAATTTCTAGTCTTTGAAATGATGCTCAATAAAGGCTTGACCTAATACCTCTTTCAGAATATCAATAATATTTGATGGAAATCAACTAGAAATTATTTCATGTTATATAAATTAGTATTATAAATTCATTAAATTACTTCATGTGGGACTTGCATATTAACTCTTACAACATTATATCCTCTCTTATGTAAAATGAAGGGAATACTGGCCTGGTGTAACTTTGCTTGTCTCCTTTTTGTTATTCGGCTAACTCAGTAGTTAACCCTTTTAAGTTTCCTTTGCTGGTTTCTCTTCATCTCATCTATGTTTACATTGGCGTGAACCAAGGTTTATTTCTTGAGCCTATTTCTTTTTTTTTTTTTTTTTATTTAAAATTTTTTTTTTTTTAACGTTTATTTATTTTTGGGACAGAGAGAGACAGAGCATGAACGGGGGAGGGGCAGAGAGAGAAGGAGACACAGAATCGGAAACAGGCTCCAGGCTCTGAGCCATCAGCCCAGAGCCTGACGCGGGGCTCGAACTCACAGACCGCGAGATCGTGACCTGGCTGAAGTCGGACGCTTAACCGACTGCGCCACCCAGGCGCCCCAAGCCTATTTCTTTTTTATCTGTATTTACTCTTTTGGTGGCCTCATATTTATGACTCAGATTTAGATCTCTAACCTGCCTGTCCTCTGAACTTCAAAGCCATGTACCATTACTACTTATCATTTACTGAATTTTCAACCTAATTTATGCAAATTACTTATCTTGCATTCAAACCATGCTCCCTCATATTGTTTTCCCCATTCCAGAAAATTGCAATACCATCATTTCAGGTGCTCCGGGAAAAAACAATGTGAATTCATCCTGGATTTCTCTCTTTCCTTCTTTCTTTCACAATATGTCCAACAAATGGTGTCATGTTCATCTTCAAAATCAAAATATTTCTTTTTTTTTTTTTAATTTTTTTTTTCAACGTTTATTTATTTTTGGGACAGAGAGAGACAGAGCATGAACGGGGGAGGGGCAGAGAGAGAGGGAGACGCAGAATCGGAAACAGGCTCCAGGCTCTGAGCCATCAGCCCAGAGCCCGACGCGGGGCTCGAACCCACGGACCGCGAGATCGTGACCTGGCTGAAGTCGGACGCTTAACCGACTGCGCCACCCAGGCGCCCCAAAATCAAAATATTTCTATTTAATACTTTCATAACTAATATATTGAGTCAACATTAGGCTATTACAAGAGCCTCCTAGAAAACCTTCCTTTTTCTGCTCTTGCTGCTCCTCTCTTCCTGCACCCACCTGCTTTCAGTGCAGCAAGTAGAGTGATTTTTCCCAAAATTAGGTCAGGTAGTATCACTACTCTGATAAAAGACATCTAATGGCTTCCCAGAGTAAGCACAAGCAGTTTCCTCTATTATTACTTTGCCTTAATTTTCTGAGGCTCTTTGCTCTTTGAGTAGATCCCAGCTACACTAGCCTCCTTGTGCTGCTCTAACATGCCTGGTATGCTCTTACTTCAGGGCCATTAAGCATGCTCTAGCCCATGCTTGAAATGACCTTTAGAGATGTCTAATGGTTTTTACCTACCTCCTTCAGATTTCTCGCCAACTTGGAAATTCATAGTCCCATTTATTTTCTAAAGAAAGTGTATGTATATGTATGGATACACGCACACACACACACACACATATATATATATTTATGATTTTTCTGAATTTATTATTCTGAGAGATCATGTGATTCTCATACCAGGGTTCTTTGTACTTAAGTACAACATTAAGAGCCAAAATATTTTATTATCTCAGTTTCCATCTTTTCACACATATAATACGTTGGAAACAGTATCTACTCCAAAATGGAATTAAGAATAATTCATTGGTACAATAAAATTAGGGACAAAATGATAATAGGAGTAATAAGAATTGCTAAAATTTAAGGACATGTGTGCTATCCGATAGGCAATATGCTAACAGTTTTAGATAATTTTCTATATTTGGCATTTAAGTAAACTGATGATGTAGTTGGTATTATTCCCAATGTACAGATAAAGAAATTGAGACTTGAGTGAATTTAAGAAACTTGGCCATATTTACCAAAAGGGTCTCTGGATGAGCAGGATGCAAGCCTATTTTGATTCCAAAGTCTATCCTTATTCCTGCATCCCATATATCATTTATACTGCATAGCTATTTATTGAGAAATTTGAAAAAAACAATTTTAAAAAAAATGTTACATCTTTCAGATTAATAGCAAATTCTTATCAATTTTTTATAACAATTTCTATTCTATTTATATAATATACTATGAAATATATACATACCTAAATACAGTATAATCCTAAATTGAGAAAATGAGAAAGTAATCTACCTATATGGATATAGAAATTGAATGCTATGAAAATCTATGAGAGTTATCTATAATAATTTTGCTATATTTGCTCATGCCATAATCTTCCATATCTCAATATACATAAAATTCTACTTTCCTAACCTGTGAAACTTGTCAAAGGTGACAACAAACTGGCATGGTTATAAACCGATAATGGAAATATGAATTGTTTAACATTTCAGAATAGTGATTTATCAACATTTTTAAAACTTTAAAATGTACCTACACTCTCTGAATTTACAATCTCAATATTTTGTCTCTATCCTAGGCAGACAATGGCAAAGAAACAACACGATGTATAAAAAAGATGGCTTTCAGAGTGTTGTTTATAGTATTAAAAAGCACACAAAGAATAGATGATTGATTAAATACCTTATGATACATACACATGAGGCCATTAATAATGAAATATATACTTTTTATTGATAACACATATCACATCACCATCAAGAATGCTCTGACCTTGGAGAAGAGCACTTTATTTTTTAATGTAAGGAAACCGAAGAGATAGTAATGTCTATTCTAATTGCTAAATAATGTTACTAAATTGTGTGTACATTTTATTTAGATGTTTATTCAGTAACATGAAAACATATTTATAACATAAAGATGAATTTAAAAACTAATGAATTAAAAAAATCATTTAATGAACACTTTCCTGAAAGAATTTTTAGCAGAAATAATGTTCTATTTCCAAAATTAAAAATAAATTATATTTTTATATTATAAACTGAACTAAGAATTGTGGGTACATCATTAATTATCATAGACTATAATTTAAACCAAAATTTCCAACACTCACATTCTTTTATTTATTTTTTAAATTTTTTTCTAAATGTTTTATTTATTTTTGAGAGACAGAGAGAAAGAGCAAGAGAGTGTGTGTGTGAGTGAGCGGGGAGTGAGCAGAGAGCGAGGCAGACACAGAATACATAGCAGGCTCCTGGCTCTGAGCTGTGAACACAGAGCCTGATGTGGGGCTCGAATCCACAAGCCATGAGATCATGACTTGAGCTGAAGTTTGACACTTAACCAACTGAGCCACCCAGGTGACCCTTCACATTTTTTTATTTTTTTTTCAACGTTTTTTTTTGTTTTTTTTTTTTTTTTTTTTTTTTATTTTTGGGACAGAGAGAGACAGAGCATGAACGGGGGAGGGGCAGAGAGAGGGAGACACAGAATCAGAAACAGGCTCCAGGCTCTGAGCCATCAGCCCAGAGCCTGACGCGGGGCTCGAACTCACGGACCGCGAGATCGTGACCTGGCTGAAGTCGGATGCTTAACCGACTGCGCCACCCAGGCGCCCCCCTTCACATTTTTTTAAAATGATATGCTGGAATTTTCATAACTTTTGTTACTGTTTTTTTTTTAATTTTTATCTTACTAAAAACAGCACTTATATTTAATAACAATATAGTGATTCTTCTTTTTATTTTATTCTTTTTATAGTTTTATTTTGCAGCTTGTAAGTTCTCTGAATGTGAAAGTGCCCATTCCTCACGTAATTTTTCAAAATTCTGTGTGATGACTCTTTACTAATGGTGTCATCTTTTTATGACACACATTGTTCTTTGATATAGTACAAAGCAGACCAATTTTAGAAATTCGCTTAAAACTATGAGATTTTCAAATATGATATTCTCTTTTGTGTAGAACTTTGATTTTTTAAAATTTCAATGGTTTCTTTAATATATGAGCTTTTTCTGTTCCATTATTAATTTAATGAACAATTTAGCACCATTAAACTGGCAAGCATCTTCATGTTTACCTTATCCCCAACTTTGTCATTTATCTTATGCCCTTTTATTATTTTTGAAGATAATAAATTATTGGTAAATATTCTTATGAGAACCTTCAAGTGAAAATATACAGAAAACTAGAAATTAGCTTTTATCCTCTTTCAATATGCTTGTTTTAGAATGTGTGCGTTCAGGGGCGCCTGGGTGGCGCAGTCGGTTAAGCGTCCGACTTCAGCCAGGTCACGATCTCGCGGTCCGCGAGTTCGAGCCCCGCGTCAGGCTCTGGGCTGATGGCTCAGAGCCTGGAGCCTGTTTCCGATTCTGTGTCTCCCTCTCTCTCTGCCCCTCGCCTGTTCATGCTCTGTCTCTCTCTGTCCCAAAAATAAATAAACGTTGAAAAAAAAAAAAATTAAAAAAAAAAAAAAAAAAAGAATGTGTGCGTTCAGATTCAATTATTGATACTATCGTATACCTACTGTTGTACATCAGATCTCTAAAACATCATTTTGCATAAGTGAAACCTCCTACACATTGACAACAACTCCTCATCTTCTTCATTTTATAACCTCTGGAAACCATCATTCTACTTTGACTATTTTGGATACCTCATATAAGTAGGATCATGACATATTTTTTCTTTGTGACTGCTTATTTCACTTAGCATAATATCCCCTAGTTTCATCCATCCTATTGCTTAGAGCAGGATTTCCGTCATTGGCTGGATAAAATTCCATTGTGTATATATCATGTTTCCTTAATCCATTCATCCATCAATAGATACTGGATTTTGGTCATATCTTGGGTATTGTGAATAATGCTACAGTCAACTTGGAAGTGTAGATATCTCTTCAAGATCCTAATTTTGATTCTTTTGGATATATATGTAGACGTGGATTTGCTGGATCATATTGTATTATTAATTTCAGTTTTTTGAGGAACCTCTAGACTGTTTTCTATAATTGCTTCACCAGTTTACATTTCCACTAACTATGAAGAAGAGTTTCAATTTCTCAACATTCTAGCACTTGTTATCCTATTTTTTTATAATAGCCATTTTTTTAAATTTTTTTAACGTTTATTTATTTTTGAGACAGAGAAAGACAGAGCATGAACGGGGGAGGGGCAGAGAGAGAGGGAGACACAGAATCGGAAGCAGGCTCCAGGCTCTGAGCCATCAGCCCAGAGCTCGACGTGGGGCTCGAACTCACGGACCGTGAGATCGTGACCTGAGCCGAAGTCGGACGCTTAACCGACTGAGCCACCCAGGCACCCCTATAACAGCCATTTTAACAGGTATGAGGTAATATCTCATTGTGGTTTGGATTTTCATTTCTCTGATAACTAGTGATATTAAGCACTTGTTTGTTGGCATTTCTATGTCTTCTTTGGAGAAATGTCTATTAAAATTCTTTGCTCATTTTTAAATCAAGTTATGTTTTTTTTTGATATGGTTATAATGCTTTGCTAAGTACTAGAAAGCCAGAATTTAAAAAAATAGAATGATAGAAAAAGAAAAAAAAAATCCTCACTCACTATTATGAAAGCAATGATAGAGTAAGGTAATGAGAAAATGACACATTAGAGGAACGTTTTCTAAAATAACCCTTAACAGGAAGCTACTACTATGGCTATATGCTATTTAATTAATAATTGACTATGAAACCAGATGATATAGAAAGACATTATATTTTAGAAAGGTATGTATAACACACCACATCTACAAATACCCTAACATATTTAGAATATTTGTATATACATTTACAATTCAGAACTATAACATTGATTATGAAATTTCACATAGCATATAATACCTTTTATGAATTTAAATATTCATGAATCTTCATATTTCTACATGTGAGGAGGGACTATTGTCAATTTACACAAGAGGCAAATATGTCTATTATACTTACATATAATTTTCTTGGGAAGTATTATTAAACACATAAATTGTGCAGTTATCCAGCCACAAGATAAATAGTTATCAGCACTAAGACTACCATATTTGTAAGAACAGTAAAACTGCAAACATATGTAAATAAAACAAAATAGTCTGTTTACCAGGCAGAACTCCTCTATATCTACCTTCTAATTCTCCCAACCTGAACACACACACACACACACACACACACACACACACACACACACACACACACAAAACTGTACATACAATTTGACACCTGAAAGAGGAGAATGGGGCATAAAAGCTAAGAGAAACCAATCTAAGGAATGCCAACCCCTCTCTATTAAGGGCAGGTAGGAAGGAGAACAAGGCTGAAAGATCTCCCAAAACAGAAACAAGAAATGAGATTAGAGAGCAAAAAGATGTCCCTGGTGAACACAAACCAGGTGGCCAGTCTGTAAGAGTTTCCTGACCAAGAATCACATATATCACTAGCATTTCACCACTGCTCTGATCTCAAACCCTGAAATGAGTGGCATGATTCTCCCCAAAAATATTTGAAGACATTGCTAAACTACATCAGACTAAACCCGCAACAAATCCAGACACTGCTCACAACCGAAGATGAGAATGATTTAGCCACACTCATGTTACCTGTAAGGAAAAAGAGTACTCTTTTCTCAAAGTGAATATTCTTTATTTCAGTCTCTTCTGTTATTTGATAAAATACCTCTGGGAAACAATAAAAAAATTAGATCACACACAAAACATACAAGTGTGATTCAGCAACAAAAAAGGAAATAGTCACCAGAAAAAATATCTCCCAAAGAGGCTATACCATTTTGCAGCGATGTGTGAGAGTTCCTATTGCTTCACGTCCTTTTAGCCACTCTAATAGATGTGTAGTGGTATCTCGTTTTAATTGTTTTAATTTGTTTAAATTTCCCTTTTCCTGATGGCATATGAAGTGGAACATCTTTTCATATGCTTATTTGTCGCTCTTTTTCTTCTTTGGTGAAGTGCTTGTTAAGTTCTTTATAAATATTGTTTGTGTTTTCACATGTAAATGTTTTAAGCCAAGACATTAATATTTTTCCTTTAAGATATTAAATTTTAAATTGTAAATAATAATTTGAAATATGTTACCTTTTATTTTATTTTATTTTTAATGCTTATTTATTTTTGAGAGAGAGACAGAGTGTGAGCAGGGTAGGGGCAGAGAGGGAAACACAAACTCTGAAGTAGGTTCCAGGCTCTGGGCTGTTAGCACAGAGTCTGACATGGGGCTCAAACCCATGGACTGTGAGATCATGACCTGAGCCAAAGTCGAATGCTTAACCAACAGAGCCACCCAGGTGCCCCAAAATACATTACCCTTAAAATTGTACAAGGTTCTGGATATCTTAACTTGAATATGTTTTTAAATAGCATTTGTTGTTTGGAATACACACACACACACACACACACACACACACACACACACACATAAATTTTCTCTCTCTTAACAATGTTAAAAGCCATAATCACTTAGCTAATTGCTCTTGCTGTTGTAAACATTAGTATTTGATTCATTGTTGTCATAGATTATTCACTTTAGTGTTTGGATTCAGAATTTATTGTAAAAATATTGTATATGTTGAAACTACCACCTTAAATACCAAGTCTATCAAATTACTTAGAAGTAAGTAGATATAAAATCATCAAACCAAAAACAACATCCTGTTTCAGAGAGAGCCATTGAGAAACATCTGTCTCTGCTAATATAATTAGGTAATCAGCTAAAAGGGGCCATGTGTTACTGAGTAACTCGTCTTGAGTATATTTGCATTAATTCTCTAATCACTTGTGAAATACTAGTTTCTATGAAGTGTGACATGGCATATAAGAACAAAATTGTTCTTAGGTTTTAAAAAATGATACATTTCTTTAGGTATGTCTTTCAAATGCATTTTTAAAAAACTTTGTCAAGTCATGAAAATACTGGAATTTAGAGTTCCCTATTTTTATAAGAACATTCCCTTTCATAATTTCTAAAATTTTCAGTCAAGGTCCCAAAGAGTAGCTTGCTTTGCTTTTGTTTTTTTCCTTTTTTGTTCTCTTTTTTTTTCTTTTCTCATTAAAAACTTCCAAGTGAAGAGCATCAGCCATGACAATTATAATATGATATTTCATTCAGAAGTCAACTTTCTTTGAAAGACCCGTATGCTACTGAGAGTGTTTTTTTTAGTCGGCCAGACTGATACCTTGAACCTCTTCTATCATTCATGCCCAAATATTTATCTACATTATGACATTTCAGAGCCATTTGCCTGAATCTGCCACAAATCTTGTTTCCACAGCTATGGTTTAGGACTAAGTTATTAATGAATTCTTACTTTAAAGATTTCCTTATCATAGATATGTTGTTCTCTGTCGCGCACCATATTCCAAATACCTTGAAAATTAAATGAGAACTTTTCAATAGGCTTTTTAAATGTTCTTCATTAATATTAATCAGAGTTTAAAATCTACCTAATTTTTCTATTCTATTCTTTGGTCAACAGGACATTTAAAAATTAATGTTTATGCACTTTTTTGAAAAGGTGTTCTATTTTTTTTTGTTGTTTTTTTTGAGAGACAGGCGGGGGCATGGGGGGTGGGGAGAGAGAAAGGGAGAGAGCGAATCCCATGCAGGCTCCACACTGTCTGCATGGAGCCTGACATGGGGCTCAATTTCACGAACCGTGTGATCATGACCTGAGCTGAAATCAAGAGTCTGATGCTTAATCAATTGAGCCACCTGGTGTCCCTATGCACTTTAAAGAGCAAACATTAAAAATATATGATAAAACCAAAGACATATATATTCATAATCAATTCAGATTTCAACAAATTTTCACTTATTGATAAAATAAGTAGAATATGAGTAAGTTGTGTGATGCTAAGTGAAATAAGCCATACAGAGAAAGACAGATACCATATGGTTTCACTCTTATGTGGATCCTGAGAAACTTAACAGGAACCCATGGGGGAGGGGAAGGAAAAAAAAAAAAAAAGGACGTTAGAGTGGGAGAGAGCCAAAGCATAAGAGACTGTTAAAAACTGAGAACAAACTGAGGGTTGATGGGGGGTGGGAGGGAGGGGCGGGTGGGTGATGGGTATTGAGGAGGGCACCTTTTGGGATGAGCACTGGGTGTTGTATGGAAACCAATTTGTCAATAAACTTCATAAAAAAAAAATTAAAAAAAAAGAGATTTGGAATAATAGAATAGAACAGAATACAGAAATAGTTTGATTCTAAGATAGATAAATTTTTGACAAAGCTGCCAATGCAAGTTAATGACAAAAAGATAACCCTTTCAGCAAATAGTCCTGTTACAACTGTATAGCCATATGTCAAAAAACATGAACTTCAAACATTGCATTACAGTATTACACTAATACCAATGTTAAAATTGATCAGAGGATAGGGTGTACAAGGTAAAACTTTCAAAATTTTATAAGAAAATCCAGGAGAAAATCTTAGTGAATTTGTATCTAGCAAAGTTCTCTTAAGTGGCCCCAAACTATAAACTATAAAAGAATTAAAAAAAATTAATGTATTGCATTTCTACACACTGATAATGAACTATCAGAGAAATTAAGGAAATACTCCTATTTACAATTACATCAGAAAGAATAAAATACCTAAGAATAAATTTAAAGAGGTGAAAAACCTGTCCTCCAAAAACTGAAGACATTGATGAGAGAAACTGAAGAAGACACAAATAAATGGAAAGCTTTTACATGCTCAAGGACTGAAAGAGTTAGTAGTGTTAAAATATCCATACTAAAGAAAGCCCTGAATAGCTAAAGCAATCTTTAGAAAAAAGAACAAAGCTGAGTCATACACTCCAGGTTAAAACTACACTACAAAGCTATAGTAATCATAAAAACACACACACAGATCAGTGGAACAGGACAGTCCAAAAATAAATCCACATATACATGGTCAATTAATTTACAACAGTGGAGCAAAAAATACACAATAAGGACAGTTTCCTCTTAAAGAGTGTCACATGCAATGGAATGAAACTGGACCTCTACCTTAACCATACACAAAAAATTAACTTAAAATGAATTAAACACTTGAACATAAGATCTGAAATCATAAAATTCCTAGGAGAAAACCTAGCTGGTAAGCTCCTTAACATTAGTCTTGGCAATGAATTATTTTTGGATTTGACAACAAAAGCAAAAGCAACAAAAGCAAAAATTAACAAATGGGACTACATCAAACTAAAAAGCTTCTGTGCAACAGCAACAACAAAAAACAAACAAAAATCAACAAAATGAAAAGGCAACCTACTAAATAGAAATATTTTCAAATCATATATCTAATAAACAGTTAATACCTAAACTATATTAAAAACACATATAACACAATAGCATAAAAACAATCTAATTAAAAAATTAGGGCATAGTATCTGAATAGATATTTTTCCAAAGAAGACATACAGATGGCCAACAGACATACCAAAAGATGCATCAACATCCAGGGAAATGCAACTCTAAACCACAATGAGATATCACCTCACAACTGTTACAGTGGTGATCATCAAAAAGATAACTTGGAAGTGTTGGTGAGGATATGAAGAGAACCTTTGTGTACTCCTGGTGGGTGTACTCCTGGTGGGAATGTAACTTGGTACAGCCGCCGTGGAAAACAGTATGGAGGTTCCAAAATAATTCAACATAGAACAACCATATGATCCAACATTTCCACTTCTGGGTATTTATTTGAAGAAAATGAAAACACTAACTTGAAAAGATATATGCATTTTCATGTTCATTGCAATATTATTTATAATAGCCAAGATAAGACAACCTAAATGTACATTGATGGATAAATAAATAAAGAAAATATAGAGTACACACATGTGTACACACACCATGGAATATTATTTAGCCATAAAACTAGGGAAACCTTGCCATTTGTGACAATATGAATGTACATTCAGGACATTTTGCTAAGTGAAGTCAGAGCAAGAAAAATACCATATTGTCTCATATATATATATATATATATATATATATATATATATATATAATCTAAAACAAACAAAGGAAACCAAGCTTATAGAGAACTGATAGGTGGATGCCACAGGTAGAGGTTAAGGGACAAGTGTCATGGGTGAGGGGAGTCAAAAGGTATAAACTTCTAGTTATAAAAGTTACAGGGATGTAATTAATGTACAATATGGTGACTATCATTAATACTGTATTGCATATTTAATAGTTGCTAAGAGTGGATCCTAAAAGTTCTCATCAGACACACTAAAAATAATTGTAACTATGTATTGAATGGTGACAGATGTTAACTAGATTTATTGTGGTGATTATTTCACAACATATACAGATATCAAATCATGTTATATACCTGAGACTAATATAATGTTATATATCCATCATACCACATTTGAAAATTTACCACAGAAAATATAAAAAGAAAATGGACTATGTTCTTTGTGGTGTTCATATGTGTATTTCCTTCTGCTGAAACACTCACCTTTTGCTAACATAATTTGCATTATTTTATTTTAAGGTTCAGTATAACTTGCAGAGTGGAGTTTTTGCTTTCGCCTAGGTTGAGACTTGTGCATCATTTAGACTCCCATCATATAATATAGTGCCATGCTTATAGTGCCATGAAGACTATGAGATCCATGAGGACAAGTACTGTGTCTGCCTTATCCTATAATGAGTTCCTGGAACATAAGAGAATATGACAAAGTACATACAAACTAATAAACTTCTAACACCATACAGGTGAAGAAAATGAGGTCTTGAACTCTGATAAAGTCACAGTATAATTGGTTGAAGACCAGAGATATTAGTATTAATCTTCCAATTCTTAGTTCAGTGTGTGTGTGTGTTTTTAACCTACATTATATTAGCTAAAGTTAACTATTAAAATTAATAAATTTCCAAATTTGAAATACTTACATTGTTTCTCCCTTACTTACCTAATAATCTAATGTTGATGTTGCAGATTGGATGACACTTCCTAGTTGTGACCCAGACTTCTTCCATTTTGGAACTTTGCATTTTTTACCACACGAGTACTAAGTTTATGTTGGAAGCTGTCTATGTTCCATCCAGCTGGACAGGAAAATGACCAAAACTATCCTCTGTGGGAGATTTCTATGGGCTAAACCTGGAAATAGTGCACATTACTTCTTCCCACATTTCATGTACCAGCATATAGTCACACAACCTTGCCTAATGCAAGAGAAACTGGGAAATAGAGTCTAGCTGTATGCTAAGAAAAAGTGGACAATAACCAGTCTTTGCCAAATGCAGTACACTATAGTTAATATGTAGATTCTAGAATGTCACAATGTTTTAAAGTAGTCCCCATTAAGTGTAAGGTTAGTAAGGTTAGTTATAACCCAATCTCTAATAGACTGGGTTTAACTTTGGCAGAATTTAAAACATATGACAGAATAACAGCATGTCTATATAATTTAAAGGCAATAAAATCGTAATCACCTCTTCTAAGTAAAATGTCCTAATCAGTATCTGAATTACATTTCTTGTTAGGTTAAAATTATCACAGTTATTCTGCTTCATAGTTTTACACTCTTGTTAAACATTAAAATGGTGAGAGCAATTCTTTTATTTGCTTAAAAGAATAAGTTATCATAAAGGTCATCGAGGTCTATCTGCTTTAGAAGAAAACAAGGGAGATTTTACCCTGGATGTGAAAAAAGAAATTCATTTTACTTATCAACATTGAAATCAATTTTCCCTGCATTGAGGGATACACCATATGGGATTCAGGATTAAAATGTTACTGTAAATAATGTACAAGGAGCACAATGGTTTTAGATTGATTTGACTGAAATCCCATGTGCTACATACCAAAATAGAGAAAAAAAATTAATGTACATTGTCGATGATGCAAGCATAAAAACTGGTGGTCATTTTGAAAGCAATCTCATTTTTAATGCTATTAATATTTTTTTTCCTTTAAAGGTAACTTTTGCACAAAATTTAACAAGTGTATATTGTCATGTAAATTCACTCACTGAATGTGATTTGGTTTCTGTATTTTACTGCGTGTAGATAAATTTCTAGAAGAAAAACATTCAATTTAGGTTGATTTATTTGTAAAAGCAATTGAGACAGGACAGTTATTTGCATTCTTTCTCAGTTTCAGTTTGTGTCTGATGAAAACCAATTCAGTTTCACTAGGTCTATGGTCCATGCTAATTTTCCAGGCTGTGCTTCTGCATATTTTGATAACCCTGACCAATACTATGTTGGTATCACTGTCAGTAATCAAGGAGATGTAAGGATAATGTTACACAAATTAAGAGTAATTTATATAATTATGTGATTTTATTTTTATTTATCTGATAAACAATACCTACTATTTGATTATTTCATTATTATATATTATTTTTTTGAAAATTTTCAATCACCTCAAATTTAACAAATCAAATGTGGGGTAGTAGAGAATCCACACATTTGTTACTCAAATTAAAAATATCTCATCAAATTATTACAGGCCAATGGGAATGACCCATTCTCCAGGCCACCTCTTGTGACTAACGTCGGGTCACTGAGCCCCAAATCGACCCAACCTGCACAAGATCCACAGCTCCTGGGGCAAGCTGACTGGACACATTCACAGGACAGAGCGCTGGAGGTGTGGTAAAGTATGATAACTCTAAAAAATGCAGGCTTTTATATATGCTTGTAATTTATATTTGATTTTTAAAATAAATAAGATCTGAAATTGTCCTATACATAAGGTGCTGAAAACTAAAAATAGTACAGTTGAATATGGTTAAAATTTGGTATAAGCATATATAATAATATGAGATCTATTTATAAATGATAAAAGAAAAAAGAAAAACTTTAACGAAGTAGATATAGTATGTCAAGACATAAACAGACTGCTTAATTAGAGAAGATGAAGAGATAATATCCCAAGTAATGAACTGGGCCAACATTGTATATTGTCAAAACAAGAAAGTCATAAAAAATTTATAGCAAAATATGTATTTTGTATATGAAATCTCACCAGTGTGGATGTACATATATGTTCTCTGGTAACTAAAAATTTTTGAGAACACATTTTTGATAGGCTATCAAAATACAAGAGATATTGTAAAAAGAATAATCCAATAGGCATTTGGGCACCTGAGTGGCTTAGTTGGTTGAACATCTGACCCTTGATTTTGGCTCAGGTCGTGACCGATGGTTGTGAAAGGCTTTGCCCCACTCATGCACTCTCCTTCTCTCTCTAAAATAATAAAAAAAATCCAATAGGCACTTAATGTGTGCCACACCTTAGAATAAAGTAGCAAATTAATATTATACCCCAAAATAAATAAAAATTAAAATTAATTAAAAGGGATTATTTTCAAAACTTAGGTTAAACAATTAGTTATTTAAAAATTAGATTTTTTACAAGTTTATATATGAGAAGAGTAAAGTTT
Organism: Lynx rufus; assembly: GCF_022079265.1. Taxonomy (NCBI): domain Eukaryota; kingdom Metazoa; phylum Chordata; class Mammalia; order Carnivora; family Felidae; genus Lynx; species Lynx rufus. The sequence goes on from NW_025814827.1 coordinate 63,147,734, forward strand.
CATTAACACATAGAATATTTTAATCTATATGCACCTTATAAAGTTCATTAAACAGTTGATTTTGAATATTTTAAATTTCTCACTGATTTTTCTCTAAAAGCATCTAGGCTCAGAATAAAAGTAGTATTCCTGGTGAAGTCATATAAATTGCAATGTTTCCATTGTATAGCACTACTTAACAAAATAATTATGTACAGTATGAAATGATACTTGATTTTAGTTAGATTAAAACTTTAGCTCTTCCAAAGCAACTTTTAAGAAAACAAAAGGCAAGTCACAGGTTTATATAAAATATTTAAAGTAAACAGATCTATACATATCCAGAATATGTGTATATATATAATAACACAACTCAATAAGATAAGAATCCAATTAAAAATGGTCAAAATGTAAACAAACACTTTACAAAAGAAAATACATGGATAGTCAATTACACATAAAAATTGCTTAAACTCATTACTCCTTAGGGGAATGCTAATTAAAGCTGCACTGTGATAACACCACACACCTACAGGAATGTAACTAAAAAGCATTTAAAAAGGACAAATGGGGAAAAAAATAACACAGACAAAAATAATCTAAAGAAAGTATGAAGGAACTATCTTGTTAGTGAGTCTTGAAAATGGGGCAACTACTTTGGAAAGCTATTGACTGTTTTTATAAAGTTAAACATAGAGCTCTTATATGACCTAGATATTCTACTCCAAGATAAATGAAAACATATGTCCATACAAATTTTTTAAACAAAAATTTATACAGCCTTATTTACCAAAGACCAGAGGTGGGGAAAAAAAGAATAATCAGATGTCCATCAACAGGTGAATGTAAAAACAAAACTGTATTTATAGAATGAAATACTACTTAATAATAAAAAGAATTAACTTCTGATACATGAAACAATACAGATGATTATTAAAATTATTATGCTGGCAGAAGCCATGTGCTAAACAGTCATGTGTATTATTCCATTTATATAACATTCAATTACAAACTAATATACATATAGACAAAACACTACAGACGTTGCATGGGACTGGAAGTAGATGCAGGGATGGACAGCAAATCAGAGTAAAGGGAATGTTTTGTATCTTGATTGCAGTGGTTATTTCATAGTAAATACATTTCTAGAAATGCCCGCTTCTACACTTTAAATAGGTGAGGTTTATTATACCTCAATCCAGTTGTTTTAAAAAGTCCAGTGGTGGCTGATAAGATCCTTAACAAAAGTGATCAGTATAGATATGGAGGAAAATACATAGAATTTTTGATTCTCTCTCTGAGTTATGGAGTTAGGGCTATGGTCCTAGCCCCTAGGGTTGAGTCTATTCTGGTTTATAAAAGTATCCTAACATGGTATTTCATAATATCCTTTTTTTTAAATTCTATCCAATTTATCATTTTAGACAGGGAATTATGTTGTCACGATACTCATAATGCAAAATGACCAGTTAGTGATTGGGCTGAATTTTACCTCAAGTATTTTTCTCTTAAATTTGTCAAATTGTCCTAGACTTTGATATCTGGTTATTTTTATTAGTTATTTACACTATACCTCCCTAAATTATATGGACCTGCTTTCTATTTTTGTGATTTTGAATGTACTGAAAAAAAACACTGCTTCCTTCTTAATGTAAATAATCTATAATTGAGGATATATGCTACTATTTTTATTTAAACTTTTTTAATGTTTATTTTTGAGAGAGAGGCAGAGAGCAGGGAATGGGCAGAGAGAGAGGCAGACACAGAATCCGAAGCAGGCTCCAGGATCTGAGCTGTCAGCACAGAGCCCGACAGTTAGCTCAAACTCACTAACTATGAGATCATGACCTGAGCTGAAGTCGGACACTTAACTGACTGAGCCAGCCAGGCATCCCTCAACTTTTGGACTATATGTTCTAAAAGTTTTAAAGATTTCTTATTTGTAATGGACAATAATTATTACACTGATAATTAAAGTACCATGATTTAACCATGTTTTGCTCATCTATTACATGACAAGCACTCTTTGGGCCTCTAAAAACCATTAAAGATTAAGATATGCATCTCACCTTTGAGGACTCCCTGTCGACTGATAAAGATATATATCACCGCCTTTCAGCAACTTTCTTGCCATGGATTACAGCACAATTATTCTATATACTCTTAAGAAAGAAAATAAATGCTGCCAGTTAAAATTGATCTAATTCTCTGGTATCACATAAATTATAACACACATCCAAACTTCAGAGGTATTATAATGTAGAAAAATATGCATTTAGAATGTTTGAAATATGATACTGGCATCAATGTGATAAATGCTGTATCAAACTGTACATAGAGAACAAAGAGAATTGAAGTAGACAAGGATGATTTTTCTTGGGAGAATGGGTATTTAAGCTATGTCACAAATGATAATATTAAAGATATGTCATTAGGATAGGTAGAGACTTTATGGCAGCACATTTAAGTAAAGAAAATACTATCACTCTTCTGTGTTAACTTCTATAATCCTATAGTGACTCACTAGTAAAACGATTACCATAATCGTGATTTGCCCTCATGTAGTTGATGCTATTGAGTGCTATTCTCTGTCGTTATTTTAATAGTTCTAACTTTTATCCCTTAAAACCATCATTTTTTTTTTAATTTTTTTTTTTTTCCAACGTTTACTTATTTTTGGGACAGAGAGAGACAGAGCATGAACGGGGGAGGGGCAGAGAGAGAGGGAGACACAGAATCGGAAACAGGCTCCAGGCTCTGAGCCATCAGCCCAGAGCCCGACGCGGGGCTCGAACTCACGGACCGCGAGATCGTGACCTGGCTGAAGTCGGACGCTTAACCGACTGCGCCACCCAGGCGCCCCTAAAACCATCATTTTTAAAAATTATTTGAATGGCCTAATTTTGCTATTGTTATCTATTTTGTAACAGTTTGCACACAACCATGGGCTCTTAGCTACCAAAGTCAATCTCTCAGACTTTTCTTTCTGTTGTGTCATATTGAAATATTTCTCTAGCAAATTCCATGTGGAAATACCATAATTTTATTCTTATGCCAGAGCTCCTTTGAAAAATTTCAGGCATTTTATTTCTATAATGTACAGCCATTTTACTCAAGAAATATTAGACCAAATGTATGTTAGACACTTGATTCCCCCAAACTCCTCCATTCTCTGTGCCTCAGTTGGATATTTTCTGCTATAGTTTGATGTGGAATTCCAGCATATTAGTTTTACTTGTGAGATAAGTATTTTATGTACTTTTTTTTAAATTGACACAATAATTCTTTTTTCTTTTTTTATTATTTTTTAAAAATTTAAATCCAAGTTATTTAACATATAGCATAATAATGATTTCAGGAATAGAATTTAGTGATTCATCACTTACATATAACACCCAGTGATCATCTCAACAAGTGTCCTCCTTAATGCCCCTTGCCAATTTAGCCCACCCCCCTACCCACAACTCCTCCAGCAACGTTAAGTTTGTTATTTGTATTTAAAACTCTCTTATGGTTTAACTCCCTCTATGTTTTTATATTATTTGCTTCCCTTCCCTTATGTTCATCTGTTTTGTATCTTAAATTCAACATATGAGTGACGTTATATGATATTTGTCTTTCTCTGACTGACTTATTTCACTTATAATATACTCTGGTTCCATCCATGTTGTTTCAAATGGCAATATTTCATTCTTTTTGATCACCGAGTAATATTCCATTGTACATATATACCACATATTCTTTATCCATGCAACCATTGATGGACATTTGGACTCTTTCCATACATAGGCTGTTGTAAATAGTGCTGCTATAAACATTGGGGTGTATGTGCCCCTAAAAAACAGCACTCCTGTATCCTTTGTATAAATACCTAGTAGTTCAATTGCTGGGTCATAGTGTAGTTCTACGTTTAATTTTTTGAGGAACCTCCCTACTGTTTTCCAGAGTAACTATGCAAGTTTGCATTCCCACCAGCAATGCAAAAGGGTTCCTCTTTCTCCACATCTTTGCCAACATCTGGTGTTGTCTGAGTTGTTAATTTTAGCCATTCTGAGATGTGTGAGGTGGTATTTCATTGTGGTTTTGATTTGTATTTCCCTGATGATGAGTGGTGTTGACCATTATTTAATGTGTCTGTTAGCCATCTGGATGTCTTCTTTGGACTAGCTGCTGTTGAAAAAAGCATAGAATCCCTTTCTGCAGAGATAAAAGAAGTAAAATCTAGTCTGGATGAAATTACAAATGCTATAACCAAGATGCAATGTCTAATGGATGCCATGATGCCAAGGATGGACAAAGCAGAGCAGTAAATCAGTGATATAGAAGACAAAAGTATGGATAATAATGAAACAGAAAAAGGTAAACAAAGGCAAAAGAGCATGATAGAAGACTTAGAGAACTCAGTGACTTACTAAAAAGGAATAACTTCCAAATAATAGAGGTCCCTCAAGATGAAGAGATAGAAAAAGGGGCAGAAGGTTTATGTGAGCAAATTATAGAGGAAAACTTTCCTAATCTAGGGAAAGACACAGACATCAAAATCCAAAAATCACAGAGAACTCCCATTAGATTCGACAAAAACCAGCCATCACCAAGGCATATCATAGTCAAATTGACAAAATACACAGAAAAGAAAAGAATTATGAAAGCAGCAAGGGAAAAAAATGTCCTTAACCTAAAGGGAAGACAGGGCAGGGTCACAGCAGACCTATCCACAGAAACTTGGCAGGCCAGAAAAGAGTGGCAGGATATATTTAATGTGCTGAATCAGAAAAAAATATGCACCCAAGAATTCTTTATCCAGCAAAGCTTCATTCAAAGTACAAGGAGGGATAAAGAGTTTCCCAAACAAAAACTGAAAGAGTTCTCATGACCATTAGACCAACCCTGCAAGAACTTTAAAGGGGGACTCTCTTCTATGATGGGAGGAAAGATGAAACAAAACAAATAAGACCAAAAGCAACAAAGATTAGAAAGGACCAGAGAATATCACTAGAAACTCCAACTCTACAGGCAACACAATGCCACTAAATTCATATCTTTCAGTACTCACTATAAATATGCCAATGGATGAAACGCTCCAATAAAAAAATCATGTATCAGACTGGGTACAAAAACAAGACCCATCTATATGCTGCTCACAAGAGACCCATTTTAGACCTAACAACACCTGCAGATTGAAAGTTAAGGGATGTGAACTATCTATTATGTTAATGGTCATCAAAACAAAGCTGGAGTAGCCATATTTACATCAGACAAACTAGATTTTAAAATAAAGACTGTAACTGGGGCGCCTGGGTGGCGCAGTCGGTTAAGTGTCCGACTTCAGCCAGGTCACGATCTCGCGGTCCGGGAGTTCGAGCCCCGCGTCAGGCTCTGGGCTGATGGCTCAGAGCCTGGAGCCTGTTTCCGATTCTGTGTCTCCCTCTCTCTCTGCCCCTCCCCCGTTCATGCTCTGTCTCTCTCTGTCCCAAAAATAAATAAACGTTGAAAAAAAATTAAAAAAAATAAAATAAAATAAAATAAAATAAAGACTGTAACAAGAGATGAAGAAGGGCATTATATCATAATTAAGGGTTCTATTCACCAAGAAGATCTACTAATTATAAATATTTATGCCCCCAATGTGGACATACAAATATATAAATCTATTACAAAAATTATGTACTTTTATAACCCACAATCAGATTCAAGATCAGTATCAAATTTCTTTTGGTCATCTCTATCTTTTCATTTATACTTTATCAAAGGCTGTCAGTTTATTTTTTTTAATATCACATTTTAAAAATATATGACCTAGGGGTGCCTGGGTGGCCCAGTTGGTTAAGTGTCCAATTTCGGCTCAGGTCATGATCTCACGGTTGGTGAGTTCGAGCCTCATGTTGGGCTCTGTGCTGACAGCTCGGAGCCTGGAGCCTGCTTCGGATTCTGTGTCTCCCCTTCCCCAACTTGTGCTCTGTCTCTCAAAAATAAATAAATGTAAAACAATTTAAAATAATGTATGACCTAACTTTTAAAATTACTTTCCCCAAAATATTTTATTTATTGAAATTTATTAAGAACTGCTAATTGTGAATAATAATCGATAATGGATACACTGACAGGATATAATGGTCTATTACTTTTCTTTCTTATTTCTCTATTTTAATACTACTGCAGAAGAAACATGTAAAAATGTATATTATCCCTATGCTTCTGAAGACATTTTCTGTGAACTTAAAAAGGTACGAATAAATACATAAACCATGTTTGAAGAGACCTTTTTAAATCATTATCACACACCAACAATATGCAAAGTTATTTCATTGAAAAGCTCCTTCAAAAACTTTAATAGGGATATTTTTCTAATTCTCATGGAGAAGATAATGAGTAATTTTCATGTTAATGCTATGACCCTGATAGAGGGCAATTATCTCTGAAAACCAATCAAATATTCATTAGAGCTGAATAAATTTGTTATTTAACTTAACTGCCTTTTTAGAAACTCAAATGCCAATTTTAAAATGATCTTAGAGTATTTGACCACATCAGCTGGCCCATGTTTTAAGGTCTCCTGTATCTAGATCCACTACTGTATCATTTTAAACACTGTTATTCTTAACTTACTTCTAGATCAAATTTACATAAAACGATTATACTCAATATGATGTATGAGAGCATAAAAATTCAGAATGCAACTATAGTAATAGCAGTGAAGTGAAATTTGATGCTTCCCCCCTAACTGGTCATGTGCCAAGAAAGATGACATTTAAACAACTTCTAATAAAGTCAGCTGAAATAGGTTCTCAGATAGGCTGATTCCACCTTGTGGTAGCTGGTAAAATAGAGGAATAAACTGAACCCACATACATTATATGCTGGTAGCCACATAATCATGCCTCCAGAGAATCACAGAAAGGAGAAATGCTATCATATTCTTCCTTCTGAGTGCATTTATATTTCATATAGTTCATTTATATTTCAGCTTTTCTTCATAAAGAATATCAAGTGAAGAATTTATTCTTAGAAGTAAACTGTTTGAATTCCCAAGTCCCATTTTCCATTGAAAATTAAAAAGTGGCTGCTATATAGTCATACACTGTTGGCAAATGGTTTGGTTTTTTTTTTCTCAATTTTATTTCTTTAAATTATGTGAACCCATCATCGAGAAGTCAAACATTGCTTATATTTTGCATCCACTTATGTTCTCCTCCATTTGCCCTTCTTCCCACCCTCTAACACACAGATAAACACCAGTCTGAATTGTGCACTTATTACTTCTTTTGAAAAATGTTACTACGCATATCTTTAAATAACATGTTATTCATATGTGCTTTTTAATTACAAATTCTGTATAAAAGGTGTCACTGTAGTATGTAAGAAGTTTCATGTAGAAAAAATTTGTAAAATTCATCTATATTAAATATACTCTTCCATATATCTAGGTGTTTTTTTTTTAATAGATTTCAATGTTTTTAATCTAACAACTTTCTATAAATTTTATTATGTGTATTTTAAATTTCCTTAAAATTGTGTGGTAATTATAAATAGCATTATATGTATTTAAAATCAAGGTTTAGGGGTACTTGAGTGGTTCAGTTGGTTAAGCGTCCAACTCTTGATTTTGGTTCAAGTTGTGATCTCATGGTTGTGAGATCGAGCCCTATGTTGGGCTCTATGCTGAGTGTGGAGACTGTTTGGGATGCTTTCTCTGCCCCTTACCTGCTCACTCACTCTCTCTCCCTTATCTCTGTTTTAATAAAAATAAATAGAATGAAGTTGAAAAAATTTTACTGATACAGGGAAATATGACTAATTTTATGACTTTTTAGCCAATTACCAGTTTTTCAAATTTTTAAATGTTTTATTGTTGCCCTGGCAACCACCATCCTACTTTCTCTATGAATGTGACTATTCTGGGTACCTCATATAAATGGAAGTATACAGAATTTGTCTTTCTGTAATGGATTTTTTTCATATAGCATAATGTCCTCAAGGTTCATTCATGTGGTAGCATGCTTCAGAACTTCCCCTTGAAGGCTGAATAATATTCAATTGTATGTATATACCACATTTGGCTTACCCATTCATCTATCAATGGGTACTTAGATTGCTTTCACTTTTTGGCTACTATGAATAATGTTGCTATGAACGTGACTGTACAAATATCTCTTCAAGACACTGCTTACAATTCTTTAGAGTACATATTCAGAAGTAGAATTCCTGCCTCATATGGTAATTCTATTTTTTTTGAAGTTTATTTATTTTTGAGATCGGGAGAAGGGCACAGAGAGAGGGAGAGGCTGTCAGCAGAGAGCCTGACATGGGGCTTGATCAGGAACTGTAAAATCATGACTTGAGCCAAAGTCAACAGTTGTGCAATTAACCCACGAAGCCACCCAAGCACCCCTGGTGATTCTATTTTTAATATTTTAAGAAACTGCCATATTGTTTTCCATAGCAGCTATACTATATTATAATCCCACCAGCAGTACACAGAATTCCAATTTTGCCATGTCCTTGCCAGTAAATGTCACTGTTTATTTTTTTTAAGTAGCAGCCATACAGATATGAGGTAGTATGTCATTGTGGCTTTAACATTTCCCTAATGAATAATGATATTGAGCACCTTTCAAATGCTTGTCAGCCATTTGTATATTGTTCTTGGAGAAATATTTATTCGGCTTGGTCCATTTCTTAGATTGTTTTCTTTGAGAGTTGTAGGACCTATTTATATATTCCTATATATTTCTATTCCTATTTATATATTAACTCCTAATCATACATAGTTTGTAAGTATTGTCTCCCAATTCATAGGTTGCCTTTTTACTCTTTTGATTTGCCAACCAGCCTTGTAAATTTATTTAAAAAGTCAATAGTTGCTCTCTAACTTTGTTTTAAATTTTAGCACTCTGGGTATGCACATATATATTCACAGTGTTGTTTTTCACATTCAAGATGTTACATATTTTCGTTTGATATTGTGTCAAATTGTGTTAATTCCTCTGAATAACAGAAGTATTGATAAAAAAAAGTATTGATAACAGGAAATATTTTGCTGATTGTAAAGAAGTATTTCAAATATTTTCCTTAGAATAATTATTTGCCATAATTTTAAATACTTTAGAACAATTTAAGATTTGTAGAAAAGTCACAAATGTGGTACAGGATTTCCTATATACACTGCACTTGCTTTCCCTTACAAATATTATTTTGCATTACTGTGATAAATTTATTAGAATTAATGAACCAAAGTAAATATACTGTTATATCTAAAGTTCATCCTTTATTTATTTGTTTGTTTGTTTGTTTAGAGCCTTAGGTTTTAGCTATTAACCTTTTCTTCTGCTCCAGGCACCAATCCAGGACACCACAGTACATTTAGTTGTCCTACTTCCTTGGACTTCTCTCATTTGTATTAGTTTCTTAGTCTTTCCTTGTTTCAGCTGTATGTTTTGAGGAATTCTGGTGAGCTATGTTGAAATATAAGCAAAGGCATATTAACAGTTTTAAGAGTTGATTTGAGCAAAATTTGATTAGAATCAGGTAGTGCCAAACCAGAACTTGTTTGCAGCACTCCACTGACAAGAGCCAGGGGAACATATACAAAGCTTTCTCTACTTATGATTGGGTTATGTCCTTATTGATAAACCTATGGTAAACTGAAAATATTCTAAGTCAAAAATGTAACTAATAGACCTATTCTACCAAACATCATTGCTTACTTAGCCACGCCTACTTGAAACATGCCCACAACTCTTAGATTAGCCTATAAATGGGCAAAATCATATAACATAATGCTTGTTTTATAATAAAGCACTAGATATCTCATGTAATTTATTGAATGCAATACTGAAAGTGAAAGAATGGTTGTACGGGTACAGGATGGTTATGAGTGCATCACTTGTTTCCTGTCATGATTGTGTAGCTGACTGGGAGCTGTGGGTCACTGCTGCAGACTAGCATTGGAAAAGAATATCCTCTGGCATATTATTAGCCCAGGAAAGAAATAAAAAAAATCAAAGTAGTTTCTACTTAATGCATATTGCTTTCACACCACTGTAAAGTAAAAACAAACAAACAAAAAATCCTAGGTTGAACCATTATAAATCAAGGACTATCTATATAGTGAAATTGCAGAAACAAAGAAAGTTACTTGATTGATTGACTCTAGCTTAAAACATAGTTGGTTGTTTGTGATGGTTGTCCTTAGCATTTGCCTTATTTGGGAAAGCCTAGTTGACTCTTTCTGATTGGTTGTCCTCAGGTTTTGATTTCTTAACCTTGAGGAATTTACAAACTTAGGTTTTGGTTTGCCTACACGGGCCATCAGAGCATTGAAGTCACTTCCGTTTAATGACTCCTTGTTTAATTAATTTAACAGGTGTTATGTAGAATGTCCCTCTGTTGGGAATTGTCTGATGTTTTCCTCATATTTAGACTGGAGTTACTGGTTTTTGAGAGGAAGACCACATAAGTAAGGTGTCATTTTTTATCATGTCATGTTAAGGATCATACCAGCAGCTACACTGATCCCTTTGATACTGACTGGTTACCTGGTTGAACTGGTACCGGTGAGGTTTCCCTACTGTCCTTTTGAAAGCAAGTCACTTAGTACCAGCCACACTTCATTAGTGAGGAGTTATGATTTATCTCCTTAAGGATTAAGTGTCTACATAAATTATTTGGAATACAGATACATGGAAAATTTATTTAAAATTTTCTCCCCCATTTATTTCTTATTCAATCACTTATTTGCATTAGAATGGACTCACGGATATTATATATATATATATATATATATATATATATATATATATATATTTTTTTTTTTTTAATGTTTGTTTATTTTTGAGACAGAGACAGAGCATGAACGAGGGTCAGAGAGAGAGAGGAAGACACAGAGTCTGAAGCAGGCTCCAGGCTCTGAGCTGTCAGCACAGAGCCTGACGCGGGGCTCGAATTCACAGACCATGAGATCATGACCTGAGCCAAAGTTGGAAGCTCAACCGACTGAGCCACCCAGGTGCCCCTATTTTATATTTTGAATCGTAATCCAGTGCTAATGTATTTATTTTGTCCCTTAAATTGTTACAGTTTTGGCCATCAGAAGCTTTTTCATTTGGTGTCTATGTCCCTTTGACATACCACTGTCATGGTGTGCGTGCATACATACATGCGTGTGAATGAGTATGTGTGCTAAGCTCTGTATCATCCTCTGGAACTAGAACCTGCTCCAGGCTCATCTTGTGCAGTTCCTCCTCCAGTCTTTGAATCAGAAGCCCTTATTTCTTCCTTTAGTGAATGGTATTAGAAACCATGATTGAAACGCTAAGTGTAATTATTGCTACTCAGTTTCTTTGCATCTAGGCCCTTTCAGTTTTCAGGGCAACAAAATACATGTATGTTGCTAATCTATGTATATTTGTATATCTATACATATTTCTGTATCTAACTGTATACATGTCTGTATACTGATTTCTTCCAATTCTCATCCATTACCCCATGGATCATTATAATCTCATCCCCATAATTATGTGTAAATTGCCCATTCCAAAGGTAAAAAACCTGATTTTCACCTTCTGCTATCCATTTACTTAATTGTTCAATTCCTATACACATGGATGGCACCGTCACAACTGTTAACATGTATCTCTGTGGGAACATTTCTTTTAGCTAGATTACACTATGTACAATTTCTTTTACCTTCAGTTTGAAAGATTCCATTCATTTACATGGTTATTTGGTTCAGCACATTTTCCTCCACCCACTTTATGAGTGTTATGGTCTTGTGTCCTCCCAAATTCATATATTGAAATCTTAACCCCAAGCATGATAGTATTGGCAAGTGGGGCCTGTGGAAGGTGATTAGATGATGAGGAAGAAGCCCTTACGAGTGGGATTAATGCCCTTACAAAAGAGATCCCATAGAACTCCCTGGCCCCTTCTACTATGTGAAGGTACATAAAGTCTGCAATCCAGAAGAGCTCCCTCCCTCCATCCTGCTACCTGATCTCAGACTTCTAGTCTCTGGAACTATCAGCAAAATATTTCTGCTGTATATAAGCAATACAGTCAGTGGTGTTTTCTTACAAAGCCCAAATGGACTAAGGCAGTGACACTGTTAAAGGTAGTTGAAATACCGTCAGCTTCTTTTGTCATCTTCTGCTTTCTATTCTAGGAATCCCCAACCTCCTAGGAAATGTTTTTAAATATTTTTATACATTAAATTTCAATGTGTTTGAGAAAGGCATAATGTCAGCCAGCTGCAATTACACATCCTAGAGAATACTTTATCCTGTCTGAAAATTCTCTGAGCTCTCTCTGTTCAACTCTTCTCTTCTCCCCCTATACCTTTGACATGCTAATTTTTTTATTGTATCTATAGTTTTGCTTCTTCCAGAATGCTATATAATTGCAATCATATAGTGGATACTCTTTTTTTACATTTTTTAACTTTTTATTTTATTTTTAAGAGAGAAGGACTGAGCACGAGCAGGGGAGGGGCAGGGAGAGAGGGAGACACAGAGTCTGCAGCAGGCTCCAGGCTCTGAGCTGTCAGCACAGAGCCCAATGTGGGGCTCGAACTCATGAACTGCGAGATCATGGCCTGAGCCAAAGTCGGACGCTCAACTGACTGAGCCACCCAGGCACCCCAGTGGATATTCTTTCACATTGACTTCTTTAATTTAGTGATATACGCTGAACATTCATCCATGTCTATGATGGATTGATCACTCATTTGTTTATTGCTGAATAAATTCCATTGTATAGATGCCACACAATTTTTTTAAATCCATCTTATTAGAACATATAGGTTGCTTTAATATTTTGGCAATTATTAATAAGACTGCTATAAACATTTATGTGCACTTTTTGTGTGTGGATGTGGGCATAGTTTTTCAAATCAGTTTGATAAATACCTAAGAGTGTAATTACTGGATGATAAAGTAAAACTATATTTAGCTTTGTAAGAAACTATCTTCCAAAGTGACTATACAATTTTGCATTTCTACAAGCAATGAGAGTTTCTGTTGCTCCACATATTCAAGGGTTTTTGTTTTTGTTTTTGTTTTTTTTTTTTGCATTTTGATCAGTGTAATAGGTATTTACCAGTACCTCAGTGTTTTAATTTGCAATTCTTTAATGATATTTGAAGTAGATAATCTTTGCTTCTTTGACATTTGTATATCTTCTTTGCTGTCTGTTCAGACTGTCTTTTTTTAACTGATTTTTCTTGCTTAGTTTATGAATCAATCCTTTCTAGATTTGGATATCAAGACTGCTAGCATATAAATATATGCTTTTCAATTATTTTCTCCCAGTCTGTGGTTTGTATGTATTTTCTTAACAGTGGCTTTGGGAATGCAGAAGCTTTTAATATTAATAAAGTTTTACATATATTTTTTCTTTCATGGATTTTACTTTTGATGTCACATTTTAAAACTCATCACCAGGGTGCCTGGGTGGCTCAGTCTGTTAAGCGTCGGACTTCGACTCAGATCTCGATATTGCAGTTTGTGGGTTTGAGACCTGTGTTGGGCTCTATGCTGATAGCTCAGAGCTTGGAGCTTGATCTTTCTCTGTCCCTTCCCTGTTCTCATATTCGTTCTCTCTCAAAAATAAACATTAAAAAAATTCCTTATAAAAATACTCATCACCAAACTCAATATCAACTAGATTTTCTTCTAAGTTTTCTACTAGAAGTTTTATAGTTTCACATTTGTCATTTAGATCTCTGTTCCATTTTGAGTCAACTTTTGTGCAAATGTCTAGGGTGTTACATATTTTGTAGATATTGTGGCACAGTGTTAATTTCTGTATCTTTACTAAGAATGTTAAAACTAAACCTCATCATTCTTACGCATTATCTACCACTTGTTTTCATCTTGGATGTGGATATTTGTGAATGATTTTTACTGCTATATTCATGCACATATTTAGCTTTTAGTTTTCCATTTTATTACTATATTTTTTATTAGTTTTCAGACCACGAATATTCTTGCCTTATATAATTCATTGGGATAATATCCATCTTTTACTCAATTAATAGATTTTGTATAAGCATTATTCTGTGGCTATTTCTATATTGTGGGCAGGTTTTTGCCCATTGATTTAATTTCTCTGATCATTAGAGGCCTTTTCAGTATTATATTATGAATTATGTGTTTGCTTCAAAGAATCAGTAAATAATTCAGATGCCACTTTATATTGCAAGTTGAAGACAAGAACCTAGGTTGTCTTAATTTCACAGGAGTATATAAAATGGGTACTAGTACATATAATTTCAGCTTATACTGCCAGTGGCATGATTTCAAATGGAATGGGAAAGATTCTGTCCTTAGCTTGTAGAGAAAAAAAGTATACCCAGTATAGTAAATGGTTTTCATAATGGCTCCACTGAACCACATCTTCTGTCCACATGTATGCGCAGTATAACAGTCGTGGGCCCCCTTTTGAAGAAATAATTATTCATATTCTTGAATCTGTACTAGTTGAGACTTGTACGGGCCAATATGATATAGAAGAAGAGATGTAGGAATCCAGGAATCTAGGACACACGAGACGCTACTTCCTGTGCTCTCGTACTCCTGAAAACTTGAGAACACCATGTGTGAAGTTCAGTCTAACTTTAGAAGATGAGAGGTCCTGTGGCAGGGAATTGAAGCAACCAGCAGGAGGCACCTGGGCCTTCCTATTCAGCCTATCCATAATGTGAATATAGTCACATGAGTGAGTTTTCAGCGCTGTAACAATGCTGTCCACTACACTTTGCTCTTATCCATCATCATCTAATAAATCCACAAATGTAGCCACTTTTCTATATTTTCCATAGCTTCTTCCATCACCATAGATGTTACTTTAGCATTTTCCAGAATGCCCTCACACAGAGATCAAAAAATATCTTCTTTTTGGATACGCCATATTGTTCATTCAGTAATACTGAACTCATAGCCAAAGCAGTATAACTCATGCCCAAAGGAAGCTCATCTAACACAAATATTTTCTCCATAAGGCCAATCATAGCTTTCTTGTGTCCAAAAATGTTACACAGAACTTCATCACTATGGTTGGTTGCCATTTCAAACAGTTAAATCACCAAAGGTACAAATGTGTGATAAAGTGACACCAAATAGACACTGGAAATGACACTTCTTGTCAATATGAGAGCTGAAACAAGAAGGTAGAGTGCAGCCATGTGCATTTCTGGGTACTCACATTTTTCAGTTCTGAGCATGTGTACTAGTGACTACAACAGTGTCTCAAGGATTGATTTGAGGCTTACCAATAAATTATAGCAAGTAGTCAATTCCCAAATATGGAATCCATGAATAATGAGGATTGACTGTATATGAATTATATATGTACAACTGTACATAAAAATGTCATTTAGCAAAGAAGCAAACAATTAAAGTTGCTGGCTATGAAAATTCCCACGTAAAGTCACATAAGGTGATGACACTTGGCCATCTTGTTTCAGACTCCTGCAGATGACCAGAGAATAGAGATGACAGGCAGCAGTGAAATGTGGCACAAAAATCTCTGTCTCTGGGACCATTCGAAGAGTTCTGAATCACAACTTCGGCACCTGTTAGTGGAGTAGTCTCAGGCAAGTCACTTAACATTTCTGAACCTTGCTTTCTCTTTATAAAATAAAGAAAATAGAATCTATTAGGAAGAGTTCTTTTTAGGGTCTAAGATTATATTTCCCCCCTAGGAATAGTGGTTCAGCATTCCTAAATTTTATGTTCATGGAGACTTTATAGAATAAAACTATAAATAATGAAAACTAACTATATCTGTGTGTGTTTGTGTCTTTGTGTTTGTATGCCACATTGACAAGATATTTTACAGCCACACAATGGAACACTGTTCAGCTGCAAAAAAGGTACAGATTAAATGCTCATTACCTATAGACACGTGCTCAAAAACATTTTGCTAAGAGAAAGAAACCAGACATAAGAAAATACATATTCTATTATCACATTTACATAAAATACCCAGAAAAGGCAAATTTTTTGAGATTAAAAGTAGATTAATGATGGCATGGAGCTGGGGGGCACGAGTGGGGATTAGCTGTAAATTGGCATGAGAAAATTTATTGCAGAGAAGGAAATGCTCTAAAAGTGATTTGTGATGATAGTTATACCACTCAAAGTTATTAAAAACTATCATATAAGTGTACACTTGAAATGTTTGAAGTTTATGATGATACCTGTTATATATCAAAACTGTTATAATAAGGATGACTCATTTTTTAACTATTTTATTCTTGGGGTAGACCTAGCTTGTAATCACCTCCTTGAGTTCACAAACTGTTTTTCTTAGTTTTTGAAACTGTATTTATTGATTGCTATGCTATACATCTCTCATCCTACCTGACTTTCTACATCACTATTTCTTCCCATTACTAGCACATTTGATGCCAAGGGCACTGTAGTGCTTTAAAGTCCAACACAGACCTAACAATTTGATGCTGTCTGTTATCATCTTATTCATGTATCAGTTCACTCAATAATCATTACCTGCTGTGTTCCAGCACAATACTAATCACTAGATATGGAATGTTAACTAAAGCCAGCATAGAACCTATCCTCTTGGAATTTATTGTGGAGAAGCCTTTTCATTCTAGATTAGGCTAGAATGGTTCATTGCTCAAGAAATTGGAATAATATATCTAATTCCTTTCTAGCCCACACATACACTCTAACAAAATTGAGTTTTCACTCCACTTAAATAATCATTTTGAGATGAAATGGACTGAAAAGAAAATGATAGTGATACCATGAATTTCTCATTCAGTGATCTTCCACCACTGGACCTAAGTAGAACATTCTACGTTTTCTGCTTTCTTTATGTTAGTAAAGCTGACAGAGGTTGTGATAGGACTATTATTTGGCTTTTGGACCTCAAACTATAACATGATTCTGTTTCTTAAAGTGGCCTTTCCAAGGTTATATTTGGACTCAAAGCATCATCTGGAGAGGTAAATAGGTTGCTGCTTTAGCTCCTTGCTTACTAAGATTCAGTCTTTGATAGTGCTTTCCATAGAGACACACATATAAAAATTCTTTCATTCATCACAAGATGATTTTTATCTCATCCATCCTGCCTAAGACTGTTGAACAGTTTTGTTGATACTGCCTAGGTTATAAACACAGATTACTGGATATACAAATCAATTTCTTGCTCTAAAAATTATAAATTTAGTCCATTATATTGCTTAAAATGCTACAAAAACAGAATCAATGATTGTGATATCCTTCTCATTTCCTTGGAAATATTTGTAGATCTACAGATCAAGATACAGAAGAATCCCTGTGAATCACATTTGTTTTAACAGCATTTTCACAAATTCAAAGGCAAGAATATCATCCTGCTATTGTACTTGTGGAAAGGTCTGCCATGCCATATAATTGTTCTTGTTATGTTTTCTTTTATCTCAAATTTTGCTTTCTGATATAACATCTGAGCATCTCTTAGTAGTAGTTACCTTTGTTTCAGAAAATTCATGATATTTGCACTGCATGAAATAGCTTCTAATGAAGCTATTTTCCTTCTGTTCGTGAAAATCTATAGGTACCTTTGGGCTCTCAGAGGAGGTGTCTAATGCAGTCTGCTGTTGTGATCAAACTACTTTTCAAGGTGGCTGTACCATTTTTGCATTCCTACCAGTGAAAACTATGGAATTCTCAGCACGTAAAAAAATCTTCCCAACGTCTGCACTAAATAATGGCAGAGTAAATAAGTTTTAAAATCTCCTGACCTTCTTCCCATTTTAAAAGTCCCTATCTTAGGTACGTTATGAGATACGGCAGAGATAATACCCACTTTTCTTATCAAGTACTCTTAGCAAGATATATGACCTCCCGTACTATATAACTAATCATATTTTTCAAAACTCCTTGTAGGTAAGAGTAAGCATGTACCTAAATTCTGTCCAATGTTATGTAAGCCAAGGTGACTTATATCAGTTACTTACCTCAAGAGATATTTTTCCTTTCTTCTTGTCCCTCCATTTTGCTACCTCTAAAATTGATGCAACATCTTAGATCATCTAGTTTAGAACTATGTTTTAGGATTGCTGGAGTGATTATCTGTTGTTTCTTGAGAATATTCTGAAGTAGAGTCACCATGTTAACCTTGGATGGCTTGCCTCCAGGTTGATTTCAATGATAAAAAAAATATCAAAATAAACTTCTATACTGTTTAAGGCACTGTTATATATTTATGTTACTCACAGATAACCTCAGTTTGGAATTTTAGGAATAATTTAAGGTAATCATTACTCTTAAAATAAGGGAAAATAAATTCACTTCTCAAAGCTAAAGTACCAAAACAGCATAATGAATCTTAGTCCAAAATAAATGTTAATGGACTTTACTCATCAGAACTGGAATTTTAGGAAAAGGAAAGTCATAGAGGCAACCACTGGCATAACTAGGGGAATCTAGGCAAATAACAGACAGTGGTGCAAATAAACTAAAACATAGATTATATATATATTGATAAAAGAACAACAACAAACAACTAAATTAGCCTCTTTGAGTCATTTATTCTTAAGATGTTTAAAAGTTTCACCATGGTTGGATTATTGGTAAAACAGGGTTGTAACATGTATCACATAAGGAAATGTTTTCTACCTATTATCTGTCATCTACTCATTGTCCTTAGCACAATGCTTAGAATATAAGTTCTTAACGTGAATCACTGTTATATTTTTTACTCTATGTCATCCTGTGTTCCTTTTTTAGTAACACTACAAGATTCATGGTTTTATCTCTTAGGATACTTCCAACTCTATAGTGGCTTACAAATTTGAATGATCAAAATAATTACTATAAAATTTAAAAGTCCTCTCTTCATTTTTTTTGCTTTTAATATTACTGAGAATGCCTTAATGGGATTAAAAATAACATTATTTTTAAAAATTATGTGCTATTTCATAAAACACTCTTATGTACAAATGTAACTGAGACTTATAAAGTTTGTGTTTGTAGCCTAAACTCCCACATTATTTTAGTTCAGAGGTACATCCGCAGACTCCAAATAGTTTAGTTATAGGCAGCTGTATTTACTCTACATCACACTGTTTCCTTACTTTCCTTCTCTTTCCTTCTTAATATATTTCTTGAAGTGACATTTTTTTTCAACGTTTATTTATTTTTGGGACAGAGAGAGACAGAGCATGAATGGGGGAAGGGCAGAGAGAGAGGGAGACACAGAATCGGAAACAGGCTCCAGGCTCTGAGCTCAGAGCCTGACGCGGGTCTCGAACTCACGGACCGCGAGATTGTGACCTGGCTGAAGTCGGACGCTTAACCTACTGCGCCACCCAGGCGCCCCTTGAAGTGACATTTTTAATAAATTTTCTTTTATGTCAGAAAATACAAAATTATTGGGTGTCATTTTAGTAAGAGCATTTACAAGTTTGTTTTTCTTTAACTTTTTTTATTCTTCTTAAATTCTCAAGTCATTGTGTATAAAAAAAATGAAGAGGCATGTAAATATATAAGGATTCCTGTAAATAAGTGTTCTTACTGCATACTACACATGGTTTGCCAGAAGGGATTATTTTTAAGATAGAGAAGGATAGTAAATAATAGTGGCAGTTCAAATTTTGTACCAATTTCACCTTCCATTAAAACTGCATTATTATATTTATATGATTTAGTGGAATTGTCTTGCTGTAAAGAGGCAAACACTCTTCGATGGTTAGACTCTGGCTGTGGTTGTCAGCTTTAACCACTCAGATGACTATGGGTTGTATAGAAGCCAATATATCATGATCTGCTTAAATCACTATTATTTCCATAGCATTTCTGCTATGAGAGTTTGCTGAAGCTTGGGAAATAGGAAACTTAAATAAGCTGAGAACAAGTTGAAAAAATGAAGTCATTTTCATTTCTATTATCTAACCAAGTGATATGGATATCCCAAAATTAATATTCTGATTGAAAACACTTGATGTTTAATCTTTTTCCCCCACATAGAGAAAAATACATTGAAATTTCAAAGAAATATTCCCTTGATATTTATTTTTATTAGATTCAGCACTGGCTAGAATTTAGGAAGCCTGGGGGTGAAAAAATAAATTTTATGAACTATAAGCTATATCTGCTAAATAACCTAGAGCTACTTCATATGTTTTTCACTGTGAAAATACTATTTCTGAAGTTGTCACTAGTCTAGAACTTACAGGCTTACTTTGAAATTCTTCCTTTTAAACAGACAGTGTAGATCCAGGCAAAGATATGGTAATATCCATTAAAACATGTTACAAATGTTTAGAAAGTATACATTGAAGGCTTTAACATGAAACAATTGCTGCATTATAGTATTAATAGTAATGTTAAAAGACATTTAAGATAAGAATTACAAGAGTATTTTGGCCATTTAAAGTATTTTTGAAACCAGAAAAAAGCATATGATTATACTTCTCATATAGGGTTGTATATGAGATTTCAATTGTACGTTTATCAGCTCTTAGTCAAATCTCTTTGCTCTTTATAGTAAACTATCGAGATATTTACTAAACTAGTTCATAGAACTAAATACTTAATAACTATTATCTCATTTAGTCACTTAGCAAATATACCTTTATCATATAATTCCTAGGAATCGTGGCAGTGAATAATAAAAGGTAGTTTTATAAATCTTGCTTAGTTGGCAAGAAAGATAATAAACACATAAACAGGCAAGTAAGACTAATTTATGTACTTACAACTGTTATGACACAAATAAATGTATGCATAAAGGCTTACAATAAAACATGCATGTCTTTATTTACCATGGATCATGGTAAAAATTTTAAAAAATCACCTTTTCCAAAAAAGTGTTATTTATAGATTTTAATAGATTTAATGTATTATTCCAATAATGTACTGCATATACAAGTATTATGACATTCCTTGGAAACAATGTAATTCATCTTAAACAGATAAAATAATTAGCCAATACTTATTCTAATTTATTTAATACTTAATGCAATTATCTGGATTTTAGTTTGGCAATTTAATCCATGGGAATATATTAAAGTTTATTGAGGAAAAGAGCAAAAGAATGAAACCCTTCATTAGTGAGCACAGAACAAATACTTATATTTTCTCCCCTCTGTAATACTGTTTTGTGAAAAATTTGTATATATTTGATTTGTGGAGTTTTCTTCAGGGCAGGACAATTATTTCTTGTAGGAAATGTCCTCATCTATCTTTCAATTTAAGCTTAATTTATTTACTTTTTGAGATAATTCAAGTATAAAATAGAGAAAACCATACAATTAAATATGAAATATTGGAATATTTGAATTTATAAATCAAATTTTGAAATATCTAAATATATTTACATTTTTTCTTTTCCTTCTAAAAAGAATGTCATAATAAGTGTATAAAGTCATAATTATAGATTAAGCTTTTATATTTTGTCTATGAACATCTATTTCAGAACAGCAAACAAAATATATTGTAAATATTGTCTTCAATTATTTTCATCTTAAAATATCTTTCCAGTTTAAAGTTTTAGTAAAAGGTAAACAAAATATTCATGGATAGATGTTAGAGAAAGCATGATGAAATGACACTGTTTAACTTTCATTTTGTATAATACACAAAAGATTTTCACAAATTTGTAGGAATTTTAACTTTGTAATTTATGAGTAAGATATTTCTAAAATATGTCCTGTTTATCTCAGCTCATGTCAGTGTTCCTGTCATTTAGTAGGCATTAATTACATAATTTCTAATCATGTAATAAATTAATACTCAGGGCAGTCAAGAATGTAATACTTGTTCAGTCAAGAATGTAATACTTGACTATTAGAGACCAAACTATATACAGCACAAGGAAGCATCTTCTCTGTTCACTTAGCAAATGGACTTACCTTTACCTTTGGTGATTATAGGTATATAATGAACAACTCTAAGAACAGAAATGGGGTTGGGATGACATAACCAAGGGAATATTATTTCTTAATTAAGGAGTATATAGATATCTGTATAACTCAAGGAAACAAATATAATTGGAAATATAGTAGGAAGAATTTTGGCTCCCATCATTTCTGCCACTTGCTGGTACTTCATGAATATATTATGCTACATAGTAGAAGAAATATTACACATAAAAATAAAGTTACTAATCAGTTGATCTTAAAATAGGGAAGCCATCTTGGATTATCTGGTGGGCCCAAGGTAATCACATGATCCTTTAAAAGCAGGGAGTAGAAGAGGAAGTCAGAGAAATTTAAAGCATAAAAACAATTCAGTACATCCTTATTGACTTGATATGAGGAGGGAATTTGGTTAAAGAAATGAGTATTCTCAGTCCTACAACTATAAGTGGCTGAATTCTGCCAGTGAACTTGAAAGAGGACCTGAGGGCCAGATGAGAGCCTCAACCATGGTTCATTCCTTGAGAATCCAGTCACACTGTGCCAGACATCTGACATAGATAAACTGTATAACAAATGAGCGGTGTTACAAGCTGTTGACTTGTTATAGTGGCAATGGAAAGCTAATTTAGTTATGTGTGATTTAGAACTAGAAAGAAAAAAGGCTAGAGATCAATTTAAATGAAAGAACTAGGGGGACACCAGGGTGGCTCAGTCGGTTAAGCATCCGTCTTCAGCTCAGGTCGTGATCTCTCAATTTGTTAGTTCGAGCTCTATGTTGGGCTCTGTGCAGACAGCTCAGAGCCTGAAGCCTGCTTCAGATTCTGGGTCTCCCTCTCTCTCTGCCCCTCCCCTGCTCACAGTCTGTCTCTCTCTGTCTCTCAATAATAAATAAACGTTAAATGAAAGAACTAGGAATAACTTGATTCTCTTTATGATATTTTTTAAAGGTTCATTGATTTAGAGAGAGAGCACACACAAGTAGGGGAGGGGAAGAGATAGAGAGAGAGAATCCCTAGCAGCCTCTGTGCTATCAGAGCACGGTCCAAGTAGGGACTCGATCCCACCACCTGTGGGATCATGACCTGAGACGAAATCAAAAGTCAGATGCTTAACCAACTGAGCCACCCATGTGCTCCTAAGAGATGATTTAAAAAGCAAAAACAAAACAGAAAACTTTATTCCAAGAAAAACACAGAACAAAATGTAAGTCAGAGGCTAGAGAATG
Organism: Lynx rufus; assembly: GCF_022079265.1. Lineage (NCBI taxonomy): Eukaryota > Metazoa > Chordata > Mammalia > Carnivora > Felidae > Lynx > Lynx rufus. Next base: position 63,170,806 of record NW_025814827.1, read on the forward strand.
GTAATAATGCCACTGGAGTTTCAACATGGAGAATTTTGTAACAAAATTTTCTATTTTTCTCAATGCAGTTATGAGGGAAATGGGAAGCAACCATGTGATGACAAAGATTTATACTATCAAAGAAAAGACAATTTTAACATTATATTAAATGGTATGTATGGGAATTGAAGTTTTAAAATACTCATTATATGTGAGTGGTGTTCATTTTATCTAAACTTTCTCAACACCAGAATCTTGGCCATAATTACAATTAGGTCCCCTCAGTTCAAGTGCTACTGAACAATTCTGGAATATTTATACAAAAATCTCAACATTAATATTTGAGACAGAAATATATTATTACAAAGAATTTTAAAATGTGTTCTGTGGTAAATTATTAGTTTAAGAATACCTTTGTTGTTAATCATTAGCTTAAGAATACCTATGTCATATATACATTCAACACACATGTCTATGCACATATACATATGTAGCAGGACACATGAAATACCACTTACACATACTAAATATTTTGTACTAAATAACTAACCTCCTATACATACTAAATGTTTTGGGAGTATAAATATTTTCATTTATCTTTTTCAAATATTTATTTATCTGATCTGTTAGAAAAAACATATTTGATCTCTCATCCTGAAGTCCTTCTTCCACCTTAAATTTCCTACAAATGTGTTAATTTTACTGTTGGACAAATAAGTTCCGAATACTAACAGTTCTCTAAGGATTACTTTGGTTGCTTGAGGTACTATAGTGAACATGGGGCTTAAAGTACAGAAGAAGTTCCTTCCTGCAGCTTATAGTTTATTAAAGAAAAAGATGTAACTCAAGTAATCATACAAATTAATATGAAACTACAATTGTAAAAGATTGCTATAAATAGGAATATAAGAGCAATGTAATGAGAAGTTTTACCTAGTTTATGAAGAGTTAATATCAGAGAATTCACTTAAATATATGTAGGAAATAATGAGGTGAAGGTAGGGAAGCGAGAGGATCTCAGGCAGAGGAACAAGCCTATATAATTACTGTCGGGGATGAAGCATGAGCATACTCTGTCTTGAAAGAAGGCCTAGCATCTGGTATAAAAAAAGTCAGAGGGAACTTTATTCAGGATAATCTGGTGAAGTAAATTAGAGACAGATTATGCAAGGGTCCTGTAGATCATGTGGTTCGGTTTTTTATCAGATTTAACATACGTCTGGGAAATTGAAGTAGGGGTAGATTCAAGGGTTGTCCAAAGACATCCAGTGTGTATTTCTAATACCATGTGGAGGAAGGACCAGAAAAATCTAGTTATTCTCCTTCCACGGTTGGCCTTGCCTTTTTGTCAGGTGATTTAATGATTCTGTAATGTTTCTTGAGGGTTTAATGAATTATGCTTAGCCACAGCAGAAATGGGTTTTGATCATGTTCTTTGATATAGGAGGTTTCATCTTACTCCATTCTGATCTTGGTCCAGTGGGCACTGTGCAAGGCTTCTTACGGGTGGTATCTGCATAGTTTAAGTTTGCATGCACAGCCATTCTATTCTCAAAGTGATATGATATTTCTGGGCAAACACACGTAACATATATGCATGCATATATATGTATATGATGACGTGGAATTACAATAAATAATATAAAAGAGGCACAAAAGGTGGGTAAAAGAACAAATGAGGAAAATAGAAAATATATAGAAATGTGTTACACATAAATAGAACCATAGTGATAATAACACTAAATTAAATGGTCTAATGAAAAAGAAAAAGCAGAGATTAGCAGATTTAAGAAAGATCCTTTTTTGGCTATCTACAAAAACCCTTTATAATATATAGACATAGATAAATAAAAACTAAGTAATGGAATATATGTGTGTGTGTGTGTGTATAGTGAAACTTTAAAAAAAAGCCAACTTGGGTGGACTGTGTATTATCAAAGTAGACTTCAGATCAAGGAATATTATCACTGAAAAGAATATCTCCCCATAATACAGAATCAAATGAACAAAAAGATATATGTATGTAGCTAATAATAGAGTTTCAAAATGCATGATAGAACTGAATGAATAGGAAAATCTATTGCAGTTGGGAATTTCAACATTCTGCTATCTAAAATTATAAAGCAAATTAATACTACCATAAGCTTAGGCTAATTGATATTGGTAAAGTAATCCAGCATACTTTCAGAATAAAATTTTCTGAAAAACAGTACCTATTATTTTGAAGAGCATAAAAAACATACACAAGAATAGTCCTTGTGGTGAGCCATAAAACAAGTCTCATTAAGTCTGTAAAGATTGAAAGTATACAAGGAGCGCCTGGGTGGCTCAGTTGGTAAAGTGTCCAACTTTGGCTCAAGTCATGATCTCATGGTTTGTGAGTTCAAACCTCCACAACAGGCTCTCTTCTGTCAGCTCAGAGCCTTCTAGGGATTCTCTGACTCCCAATCTCTCTCTCTCTGCCCCTCCTCCAATCACTTTCTCTCAAAAATAAACATTAAAAAAGATTGAAAGTATACAAAGCGTCATTTTCAAAAAAGAACTAACATAGATGTCAATAGCAACGATAGTATCTGGAAGATGAAATTAATAAGCCGCATGCTTGTAAATAACACCTAAATCAAAGAAGAAATTACAAGGTCAATTTGAAGATAATCTGAATTAAAATAAATTAGTGTTTAAAGCAGAAAAACCACATGATCATATCAATTGATCAAGAAAAAAGACATTCATTTATGTAAAAATTCTCAGCAAAATAAAACTAAATAGAAAGCAAATTTCTCAATCTGATAAATGATCTATGAAAACCTTAATGCTGGGGCACTCAGTCAGTTGAGCATCTGACTTTGGCTCAGGTCATGATTTCAAGGTTGGTGGGTTTGAGCCCAGAGTCGGGCTCTGTGCTGACAGCATAGAGCCTGGAGCCTGCTTTGAATTCTGTGTCTCCCTCTCTGCTGCTCCCTCATTCATGCTCTGTCTCTCTCTCTCCTTCAAAAAATAAATACAAAGACATTAAGAAAAATTAAAAAAAAAAAAAGAAAACCCTAATGCTAACATCATACTTAATGGAAAACACTTAGTGCTTTGCTCCTAAGATTGGGATAAATGAATTGTGTCCACCCTCAAAATTCTGTCTTCTGATACATTCTAACTTCTCAGTTAATACTACTTTTACTGTTAAGAATAAAGATGGATGTCTATCAAGTCCTTAAATGTATAATACATACAAATATTAGCATTTCAACTGCATTTATTTACATGATTCTTATAATAACCTACAATATTGTAATATCCATTTTGAAAATGAGAAATTTGAGGTGCCCAGGGTTTAAGAAATGTTTTTGGTTGCCACACAGTTACTGACAGATTTGGATTTCACACACAAGAAGAAATTTAAACTGGATTTTACACTGAAACTGAGCATACATTCTTAATATGAGTCTGTACTGATTCCAATAGTAAGGTTCTTTACTATAATAAAATAGATAAATGCTTCAAGCATTATTCTGGAAGATTAAGAACAACAAAAGGCATTTAAATTTCAGAGAAATGACAGTACTCGTACTTTAAGTAATAACATATTAAGTATTATAAATAATTTGGTACACTATTTTTTTTAAATTTTATTTTAGAGAAAGCATGCGAGGGGGGAGAGGTTTAGGGGGAAAGAGAGAGAGAATCTTTCTTTATTTTTTTAAGTTTATTTTTGAGAGAGAATGAGCGGGAAGGGGAAGAGGATCTCAAGTAGGCTGCACGCTGACAGCAGCAAGCCCAATGTGGGGCTTGAACCCATGAGTCATGATATCATGACCTGAGCCAAAGTTGCTCAACTGACTGATCCACCCAGGAGCCCCAATAATTTGGTACATTATGAAAGATTAAAACATAAGAGCAATGAAAAGTAAATAAATTCTAGATACTTATGCAGATGTACATATATAAAAACACCCCACAATGTATCTATATTACATATATATGTATATAAAATATATAATATATATACATAAACTTATATACTAAAAAGAGAAAATTATAATTCCCTCACTTCTAATCAATCCATCATTATCAACGTATTATTGTTCCAGTTACAAATAATTGATAAAAATCTCAAAAGAATAGCATTATGCTGATTCATGAAAGTTGTTACATTTTATATATATATAAGGAAATGTGTGGTGTATTTACATATGAATTAACAAAGTTTACCTAAATGAATGTTTATTTTATATATTCTTGGTATTTTTTTTTTTTTACTAAGAAGGACAATGAAAATTTCTATAGTATGGAATTATGTATTAATATAATTCTGAACCAGTTATTTTGAAACTTTAAAATCTTTTGTTAGGGAGAACTATAAATTTTTTCATTTAAACTTTATGCACGTATATTAATTTCCTTGGACTTTCCATAACAAAATACCATAGACTAGGTGACTTACACAAAAGAAATTTACTTTTTCATGGAGTGCCTGGGTGGCTCAGTTGGTTGAGGGTCTGACTTTGGCTCAGGTCAGTTCGTGACTTCGAGGCCCACATTGGGCTCTGTGCCGACAGTTCAGAGCCTAGAGCCTGCTTTGGATTCTGTCTCCTCCTCCCCTGCTCACACTCTGTCTGTCTGTCTGTCTGTCTCTCTCTCTCTCTCTCTCTCAAAAATAAATAACATCAAAAAAGTTGTTTAAAGAAATTTACATTTTCATATTTCTAGAGTCTTGAAAATACAAGATCAAAATTACAACAGGGATCAGGTTCTGGTAAGACTCCTCTTCCTGGCTTTCAGATGGCTACCTTCTCACTATCCTCATTGCCAAAGATGGAATCCCTGATGTCCCTTCCTCTTTTATAAAGATGCTAGTTCTCTCAGATCAAGTTTCCAGCCTTCTGACCTTGCTTCTTTAAAGATCATAACTCCAATTCATGGCGAGTAGGGCTTCAACATATGAATTTTGAGGAGACAGTATTAAATTCAGTTCATACGGGGCGCCTGGGTGGCGCAGTCGGTTAAGCGTCCGACTTCAGCCAGGTCACGATCTCGCGGTCCGGGAGTTCGAGCCCCGCATCAGGCTTTGGGCTGATGGCTCAGAGCCTGGAACCTGTTTCCGATTCTGTGTCTCCCTCTCTCTCTGCCCCTCCCCCGTTCATGCTCTGTCTCTCTCTGTCCCAAAAATAAATAAACGTTGAAAAAAAAAAATTTAAAAAAAAAAAAAAAATTCAGTTCATACATAGCACTAGGTTTGGCAAAATAATTGATTTAGCCTATGGATAATTCATTTACAATAATATCACAATATAGCTACAATCAACTGTGCAGATTCTTGTTAAATTCAGAACTAGAAGCAGTGACAGTCTTTATAAAAATTTATATATAAGAAAAAAAGGGGAATATGGAAGATCATTAAAATAAATGCTATAGGACTTTTATTTAAAACATAAGAAAAAGGAAAATTATTAGTTTGGGTCAGTGAATTAATTGCATAAAGGAAATTATAAACTTATTTCATAATGCCAAGGCTAATGTGAACATATCTAGATTTTATTATAGCCTTAAATAAAATATCAAAAAATGGAGACACCAAATATTTAAAAATAGAGTAGTAGCTAAAGAAAGACTGGTACTTTCAGAAGATAAAATAATATTAACAAATTAAAATTTACTTATGAAATATTTATTCAACACGAGAATATTAATATGAAGAGTATGTATTATAAAAAATGTTATCTTTGTTATAATGCATGAATGTGACTAAATTTATTTCATCAAATTTACTAATTATGTTGAAGATGATCTAACCTAAAATATGTGTTGTTGGATTACATCAAATTTGCTTTGGGAGGTCCTGGGGAACACCAGAAGAAATAGGCAAAATCTTCAGGAGTAACTGCAGACATTGATCACTTATAAAAAATCTTTGTACATACAAAACTCTACAAGTAAAATGGTACAGCGGTAGCAAATACTATATATGTTATAATCGTTATTTTTATGTGTAAACTTGGCTATATTATGATACTGTTTTTTTTAATCTCTCTGTGAATGTATATTTTTACATGTGATTAGTATGTCATTAAAAAGATGTTGAGTAAAACAGATTACCCTCCATAATGTGGATAAATCTCATCTAATCTTTCTTCGATCTTAGGAGAAAAGTATGTGGTCACGGAAGGAAGATGAATTCTGCCTTCAGACTTATTGGACTCAAAAGTGCAACATCATCTCTTCCCTAGTCTGCTTGTCTGCCCTGCAGATTTTGGACTTGTTACATTCTACAGTCTCGTGAGCCAATTCCTTAACATAAATTAATCTTTTTTTTTCTTTCTCTCTTGCTATAACTGTATCTATGTCTATGCCCTTATCTATTATCTATCTATCTAATTTCTTATTGGTTCTGTTTCCCTGGAAAGCTCTAATTAATACATGGTTTTCCACTCTAGTTTACCTGAGTTATATGGAAAGGTGAGTATGTGTGTGTGATTGTGTGTGTGCATGTGTATGTGTATGCACACACATGTGTATTATACTGGTGAAAACACTATGGGATATTTATATTATTTAACACTTGATGTAAAGTATTATGTACTTTTTAACTCCTCAGTTTTTTAGTTCTATGTTAAATATCTATCACTGTTTACTATTATTACTAGTAACAGTACTAAAAAGTTTAAATATAAAATGATAAAAGTGAATGCAGTGTTCATAGCAAACTAGTAAGCACACTACCAACTTTCTTTCTCTTAATTAACCTGTTATCAAGATTATTATCTGTGATAATTTGAACGTGGCTTTATATTATAATGTAACTTAGGTGCCAGATAAATAAAAATAATAATTAGATAATAGACAGGCTTGGAAAATATCTGTTAGTCAAGATTTGAACAGTTTAATACCCGGCAACAGTACACACCATTAGATTATGTGAATACACACATATCTACATGTATACACACATGCACATGAGCACACACAACCATGATATAATTCATCTAAGAATTGAAATATATTACAATTTTAATTTTGATACCACAGCCTTTGACAAACTCTCTATATAAACCATTCCAGGAAGACTCTTATAAGAATTCAGGAGAACAAATCAAATATAAAATGTCAGAATTTTTCCTTTATCTCTTGGAGGACTTGCAAAGTCAAAGGCTCTGTGACTAGCCTTCTACCACCATGGTTGCCAACACTTTATTCCCCAATATCATAAGAAATACACTTGAAAATTTAAAACATCCAAGTGGATTACTCTACTGGATCATATTTCTTAAAAACCATTGTGTTGGCCTAGCCATGCCACCAAAATCTACAAAATATTACCCATCCATATCACCTTGGTTCCAAGTTTATAGAGCACGGGTGAACGTCCAGTTTAATTTCATTATTACACTATAAGTAATAGGACACTGCATCCCATGCCTGGGGCCCATTATCAAAAGAACTTTTCATAGAGTCTACATTATCCTCTGTCGTATATGACAAACTGTACAAAAGAAAATGTTTTGTATAATTATATACATGGGGTTTTGAAGTGTTTTGAGTGGGTGTCCTATATTTCAACTATCTGGGATTTAACCATGAGCTCAGATGGAGTAAGGTGTAACATCCAAGCTTTATTACTTGACATTGATAGAGATAGTTTGTTTACAGAAAATAAATAAATTGGTAGGTATCAATTTACACAGGACAAGAAGAAGTATGTTTTCCTTAAATGAACAGACTACTATTTGATTATGATCACTTTATGTGAATAAAGTAGAGTTCATTCAGAATGACGGAGTCCACACACAGTTTTTACTTCTTAGTAGACTGAATATGCTACAAAATAGTTACCAAACCCTGTAAATCAAGGTATAGGGTATTATCTCTGTGAAATATTGTTTATTTTAGTAGATAATAGATTTAGCTTTGAATATATTTTACACCATAGAGATACTCTTTTCCACTTCCCCTCAAATATCTGCTCTCATAGACTTGAAATGCTTCTTAACCTCTTTTGAAGCAGAATTAATACAGAAACTTTACCAAATTATGTTACTCATTTTTCATTGTCTGAATTTTTCCAAAGACCGTCATGTCAGTTTAAAATATACATCCCATTCATTATAATACATAACATAAATTATGGTACAATAATTATTTATACTGTTGTTGTCTGAAAAGGAGTATCTCCAAAAATTAAGTCATAGTCACCTTTCCATGTTGATACTGCAAACAGTTTATCTATTACCTCTAGAGTTCATTTTATTGGAATTTCTAATTTTAACAAATGCTTACTTATCAACACACCGATTTTATACCCCTATTAAGCTTCCATTCTATAGTGCAAAAGAAGCCAACCTAGAATCTCGTATATAAATTCAGATCCAACTTGGCACAGCTATAGCTTGGAATACACTACTGAAGAAGCTTCTATGTGTTTATCGAACTATTTCATGCTATTTTGCTGAAGTCATGAAGAAATCAATTGCATCACAGCTGCAATACTTGACCCTAAATGTGTAGATGATGGCAAATAGCTTGCAACTAGCTATGCAAGGAATACGTACCTAATCCCATAAAAGTCTTAATCAATACAGAATACTTAATTGGCAGATGTTGTAAGACATTAACACTATCTGTACTTAATAGTCTCATTTCATATATTTTCAGTTACTTTCCTAAGTGCAGCTAAATTAACTACAATTATTACATTAAGTTCCTTATCTTGCATTAAGAATAAGAGCCTGTTTCAATTTATAATAATGACTATCTGGGCCTAGAAAGATAAAAAATAGCTTTACTCAACTGGAGTTGATAGATGGTAATGTTTACTAATTAAGTAGTTTTGAAAGGGAGGGATTTTTCTTCAATGAGATAACATTAGAAAAAAAGCTTGTTTAAAAATAAATATTGCATACTATTTTTTCTTTTTTAAAAAATTCAGAATGCATAAGTTAAAACAATAATCACCCATAATTCTACCCCCTAATCACTATTGAAATCTAACTGTGCCAACTTCTAGAGCACTGCTTGCTGGGTTTACAGTTTAGAGAGCATACTTAAGATTAAATTGCTATTCTAATTTTTCACTTAAATAATGAAAATAGGTGTTATGCATCTCTGTAAATACTAAAGTAGTTCACACTCAATAAATTACTTTTTTTATGTTAGCATGGTTATATCACTGAAAACTTATATTGTGGATGTCTTTTTCATGCATTTATTATATGTAGAGTAGATAATCCAAGGGCTTTCTGCAGAAAACACCACAATTGTCAAAGGGGAAAAGTAAATAGTTTTCCTTTTTAAAAAACAGAGGCATCGTATCAACAATTTCAGATGTGGTAATCCCTATGGTAGCAAAAGAGATGACATTAAACAAATAAGGTAACTACTAAAATTCCTTATTTTTCTTTTCTATCATAACTTCTTCTTTACAATTTATTTACATTTTTTCAAATTTCTCATTTAAATTCTAGTTAACATATGGTGTAATACTGGTTTCAGGAGTAGAATTTAGTGATTCATCACTTACATATAACATCCAGTGCTCAACACAAGTGCCCTCCTTAATGCCCATCACCCATTTAGCCCATCCCCCCCACCTCCCTTCCATCAAAACCCTCTGTTCCCTGTAGTTGAGTCTCTTACTGTTTGCCTCCCTCCCTTTTTTCCCCCTTCTCCTATGTTCATCTGTTTTGTTTCTTAAATTCCACATCTGAGTAAAATCATATGGTATTTGTCTTTCTCTGACTGACTTATTCCACTTAGCATAACACTCTAGCTCCTTTCATGTCATTGCAAATGGCAAGTAATATTTTAAAATTACTGAGTAATATTCAGTTGTATGTATCTGTGTGCATATGTATACATATATATCACTTCTTCTTTATCATTCATCAGTTGATGGACATTTGGACTTTTCCCATAATTTGGCTGTTGTTGGTAATAGGGCATAATCATCAGGGTGTATGTACCCTTCAAATCAGTATTTTTGTATCCTTTGGATAAATACCTAGTAGTGCAATTACTGTGTTATAGGGTAGTTCTGTTTTTTAAATTTTTGGGGAAACTTCATTTTGTTTTCCATAGTGGTTGCACGGTTTGCATTCCCACCAATAGTGTAGAGGGCTCCCTATTATAACACAACGTCTAAAGCAGTATTTGGTAACTCTTAAACAAACAAAAAATTTGCAAAGACATATAATTTACTATGATGCTTAATTTTATGTGCCAACGTGGCTGGGCCATGGTGCCCAGATATGCGTTCAAATATGCCAGGTGTTCTATGAAGGTTTTTTTTAAGTTTATTTATTTTGAGAGAGAGAGAGAGGGAGGGAGGATGCACACTTGCAAATGCAACTGGTGGGGGAGGAAAGAGAGAGTGGGGGAGAGAGAATCCCAAGCAGGCTCCATGCAGCATGGAGCTCAATGCAGGGCTCAAGCTCACAAAGCATGACATTATGAGTTCAGCTGAAATCAAGAGTCAGATGCTTAACCAACTCACCCAGATGCCCCAAAGGTGTTTTTTATATGAAATTAAATTTAAATCAGTGAACATTGAGTAAAGCAGATTACTTCCACCATGTAGGTTAGTTTCATCCAATCAGCTAAAGGCCTTAAAAGAACATAGCCTGGCCTGCCTTGAACAAGAAGGTATCCTGACAGCATATTGCACTTGAATTCAAACTGCAACTCTATCCTGGGTCTCTGGTCTGCAGGTTGAACTTCTGTCTCCAAAATCATGTGAGCAAACTCCAAAAGATAAGTCTTTCTCTTTGTCTCTCTGTGTATATGTGTGTGTGCACATATGTGTAGGCATACGTATGTGTATATATATATATATATATACACACACACATACATATATATATATGGATATATGTATGTGTATAAACATATATATATATAAAGTGAAGCACAGAGACATATAATATATATATATATATATATATATATATATGCACACACATACATATATACGACACACACACACACATACATACACACATATTCTGTTGGTTCTGTTTCTCTGGAGAACCATGACTCATGCATGCATGCATTTAGTAAATATAGTTAGCTAGAAGAGAAGTTTAGTATCACAATTGGAATTTGAACAGAGATACATGTTTAAATATGAAGAGTTTGTTTATAATGGGGATGCCATCTGTTTTATACTGGTCTGATCCATGTAACTACCACCAATAACAACATATTGAAAATAACCTATATACTCTGTCTCCCCAAGGAAGCTTATTAGCTTTTTATAATGAATAATGCATTTTTTTAAATAACGCCCTTCAAAAAAATCATCATGCCCAGTTTTCATAGCTCATTTTTTTACAAACAATAAACACTTACTAAAAGTTTTACAACTAATGATTTCCAGACCAATTTTCCCACCTTCAGTTTCCACTTGGTGTCTGCTTTCTTCCTCTGTTTTTATTTTATTTTATTTTTTTTTTGAGAGAGAAAGAGAAAGTGTGTGTATGTATGTGAACAAGCAAGGAAGGACAGAGAGACAAGAAGAGAGAGACGCAGAAAGTCCAATGAAGGGCTCAATCTAATGCAGGACATGATCACCAAATCATGACCTGAACTGAAATCATGAGTCGGATGCTGAACTGACTGAGCCACCCAGGTGCTGCAATGTCCGCTTTCCCTCTTAAAGAAAATGCATAGCATTCCCTGTGTTAGGGCTTCACTAGGTCAGGCCTGCCTGATAGCATATTTTTTTCTGCTTTTTTCCCTCAGCCCAAGGTCTGCCCTTACCTCCAGTAGAAAATATTCTTGTTTCCTATCTTACTAATTTCTCAAGTATCTTTTAAGTAAGCACCATTCTTAACAACATTTATATAAAATGAAAATTAAACTCACAGGGCACCTGGCTGACTCTGTCAGCAGAGCATGCTACTCTTAATCTCAGGTTGTTAGTTCAAGCCCCACATTGGCCATGGATCCTACACACACACACACACACACACACACACACACACACACACACACAATTAAATAAAGGAAGAGATGTTCATGTGCCAACTCTTCCACTTAATAACTATGTGTTCTTGAACAAATCATTAAGTAAATAAAAGTCACAGATATTAAAGAAATTCACTTAAGATGTTACGTTTAGTGGAGCTTGATATAAACATTAGACATATCAACCTATGATGCTGAATATAACCCAATTGATCTGCCTTATATTGTCCCACGTTATACTCTGTCTCCTTCTTTCTCTTTTCTCCTCTTCATGGCTTAATTTTGTAGAATTCTTTATATTCCCATTTTTATTTCCTCAACTTGACTTATTTTTAAACCACTCCATCTTGACTTCTGTCTATATTATACACAAAATGTCCCACATTTAGCAAAGAAATGTTTTTGATTCCTTGACATCTCAATATTATATAACAAAATTGACCATTTCTGCAAACTACTGTATTAGTCAGAAGGGTATTCTGATCTCTACATTTTCTTCCTGAAAAAGGAGATAAAAATCCCATGTGAAAATGTCCACCCTATACAAAAAGAAAAGAAAGATTCTTTTTATCAAGGATAGGATGGTAAGCATGAGAAAATTCTATATAAACAGGGCTTGTTAGAATAGTTTTCATCTTTATTCAGCCTCCCCACTATTTTAGTTACTTTTCCACAATTGCTTCTCTTTGTTCAACATCATATAAAAGCATTCCAAGTTTGCCACTTTTTGGGGTCTTGATTTCCTTATGAGGGCTTCAGTGTCCCGTAAAATTTAAACTTGTATGCTTTTCTTTTACTAATGTGTCATTTGTTACTGAATACCAACCTAGGCCTAAAAGGGAAGAAGAAAAAATTTCCGTCCTCATACATTCTCATATAGTAAATCAACTCTTAAATGTTGATCTTTATTCTGGGCCTCTGATCTTTTTGTTATATTCTCTCCTTTTGATTCCTCAACCAGTTTTATGACATAAAGCACCATATATGATCTAATGAGTCATTTTCATACCTCATATGGAAAGCTTTCTACTGAACTCTGTGTCCACTTATTTGGGTAGCATTGCATTCAGTGTCTCTCAGTACCCACTGTTTAGAATTTCCAATGCATAGTTATTTACTTCAACTAACAAATCTCATTCTTCAGAAATCTCTATGAAACAAATCACCATCTGGTTGCTCAAGTCAAAAACCTGTGAGTTTTCCTTGACCCTTCCTCTCCTTATGGTCTATTCAAAATCAATTACTAAACCCAACAGTGTTGTCTTAGTGCCTTTTATCTCCTCTGCCAGCACCAATGCCCAGAATCATGCTAGAGCCTCAAATACACTCCCTTCTAATATTATTATTTGTGTTCTCCATAATTCTGTCAGTGAGTTTCATCAAATAAAAATCTAAGTAATTTATTAGCTTGAAAACCCCATTTGACTCTGTTTAATCAAGCCCACTTTAGGGAATGCCTACAAGGTAGTATAATTTGACTTTTCTTACATCACTTACTTCATGTTTATGTGCTGTGTTCTTCTTTCTTACATATTATCTCTTACCTCTTTCTTCCTCTAGATTCTTCTGACCAAATCATTCTTCCCCTATGCTGCATTTAATTTTCTCCTTCCCCGGTCGTCATTTTCATCTTTACTAAAATGTTACTTTTCATTAAAGAATTTAACTGTTTTCTAGATATAAAATTAATTTCCTATGTTATATATACTTATAGGTCTCTTCCCTAATTTGTACAAGATGTAATTTCTATAATGTTCTCTTTTACCTCATTTAATTAAGCTCTATAAGGGAAGGTAGAATGACTGTCATGTTCAAATCTATAACTCAGGCTATTAACATAGGATATGATACAGAAGGTACTCAACATATATTTTGTAAGAAAATGTAAATACATTATTCAGGTTAGAATCATAAGTTTTAGTAAAATATGTTGTTATTTTAACTCTTTCCTTATTTTTATATATTATAATGAGTACTAAAATTTATGGGCAAACTCATAAATCCCAAAAATTTCTTCTTTAAGGAATAGCAACAAAGAAAAAATATTTAATACTGTATTATATCACTTGCAAGATGAATTGAAAAAAGTCACACTGATAGAATCAGAGAATAGAACACTAGTTACAAGGGGATAGGGGGTGGGGGAAGGGGCATATTGGTTAAAGGGTACAAACTTTCAGTTATAAGATGGATATGTTCTGGGGATCTAATATATAGTATGATACATGACTATAGTTTATAATACTATATTGTATACTTTAAAATATTAAAAGAGTAGATCATAAGTGTTCTTACAACACACACAAACAAAAGTTAATTATATGAGGTAACGAACATGGTAGTTAATGGGATTGTGATAATCATTTCACAGTATATGTGTGTATAACTATATGTATTATATATATATTGATATATATTGATATATATGATATATATGATATATATATATATCAACACATTGTACACTCTAAACATATGTAACTTTTATTTGTCAATGAAGCTGGAAAACAAACTATAAGATGTTGCTAAACTCTATTTCAACTAATTTAAATCTTACCTCTCTGTACTTCTCCAGTGTCTATTCCAGAGTTTTTCTCAGAGAATTAATATGGCACTCAAAAGTCTTTTTTAATTAAATTTTTAATGCTTATTTTTGAGAGAGAGAGCATGAGCAGGGGAGGGGCAGAGAGAGAGGGAGACACAGAATCTGAAGCAGGCTCCAGGCTCTGAGCTGTCAGCACACTGCCCAATTCAGGGCTCAAACTCACAAACCATGAGATCATGACCTGAGCTGAAGCTGGACACTTAACCAACTGAGCCACCCAGGCGCTCACACTCAAAAGTCTTTAGATTACAATATCATTTGGTAAGAAATTAAATGAATATAGTTTAATGATTAGCAAATATTATTTTTTAATTCTCTGTCTTATACGATGATTCACTGATCTTTTTCTCAAAGGAAGAGAGGTATCATGAAAGGATGAATTGTGTCTTTTATACCAGTCAAATCTCTACCACTTTGAACAGTGATGACCTAGTAGGTTGTAACACTCAATAATTATTTAAATGAATTTATTTCTTATTTTTTTAAGAATATTCATAGAAATAATAGGTTTTGTATATAATATTCAGGTTTCCTTAAGTAAAACAATCCAATTCACTTATTCAAAAAGTTATTAAAAACTTAAATTTTGTTATTATGATTCACTGGACCAAGATCAAATTAACCATCATTTCAGCCCCATTAACCTAACTATGTAATGAGAATCGGGAAGACAATGTATTTAAAAACACCTAACTTGTAAGTCATACTAAACTAAATTAAATACATTCTTAAAGCACTAAATTACCATCTGTTCACTTTTTCTATTGGCTAGAGTGTTTGATATTAAGACAGTTTCAAAGAGAAAATGAGGTGATGCTGAAGAATTACAGACTGTGAAATATGCAGTTTACATTCTAATTTATATTTGCTTATTCAAAAGAATATATAAATAATATCAATACATTAGCATTTCACTATATGTAATCTGCTTCCTTTTTAAATCCCTTTTAAAAATGATCAGTACCAAACATCAAGAATACAAAACATCAGAGGAGATCTCAATGGATCTAAAAAAATATTTTGACCAAGTCATTTAATCATACATAATGTTACCATCATCTTTGTTTTATTATTACTTTTATGTTTGGTTTTCTTATTATCTGTTAACACAGTTTCACCAATGAGAAGGCAAATTTTGTACCTGACCATTAAAGCTCAGGATTGAAAAGAAAAATGTTCAGTCCTCTTTACTGATTAGCTAAACTAAATTGACCCAAGAAAGCCTAGTGCAAACACACACTACTTATGTTACAATAGTTGGTATCTAGTTAAAGGGGATAAATAGGTGACATATCATGATAAGGACCATCCGGCCTATGTTTTGAAATTATCATCCTAAGATTTTAAATATAACTGATCCTTTTGTGTGTTATATCATGAGAATAATTATAAACATGGCTGAATCCAAATCCGTTCCAAATACATATTTTTTCTAACTTCACTGATTCTTATTCATGTTTGGTCCTCCTATCCCTAGTTCTAAACATATAAATTCATAAATTCAACAAATAATGTTTTGAGCCCTTCTAATGTGTGAGTCACATTTTTAAGTGATAGGAATGGCCTTTCAATGGCCTTCAGTGATAGTTCCTGCCTTTCAATAGGCTATGTTTGTGTTGCTTTCTGCTAATTCTTGGTTTGGTGACCCTGTTAAAATCCCATATGTGGCTTACAGACTTACTCTTCCCATTCATTTTTGAATCTTCACACTTACTTGATTTTGCTTCAACAGGCACGAGTGGCCCCCACAACTGCCACATCCACAAACTGAGGAAGATTCAAATATACAGTAAGAATAACCACTTCGGAAGGACCCCCTATCTTCTTGATAAAAAGACTTATTTTTCATATGCTCAGTACTGATCAATATTGGAGACATAAGCTTAACCCACGTTCCATGTTTATTACTTTCCAATACTGAATTCTATCTTGGAAAATTAATAGGGGGAACAACACGTAATAGACACCAATTATATTTAAAATATTAAATTTGTGATTATAGTGAACAATAGTTCATTTCTGCCCTCAGCTAGTTCAAAGAGGAAAAACCCTAACCCAAATGCAGAACTCAAAACTTCAGTTACATGAAGACCTAAACGCTATCACAGAGTGAGCCATTTAGTGAGCAGGAGGGATAGTGGCCCAAGCAGAGGGAAAAGAAATGGTAGAGACCAGGGATGAATTTGTGTGATTTGAGTGTTTAAAGAATAGCAAAAAGAGGCAGTGAAAATCACTGCTTAAAGAAAACAAATAAAAACTTAAAAACATCAGAAATGTGCAGAAAGAGAAGAAGGGAGAAAGAAATAAAAGCAATAGATAAAGCGAGAATCTAGACAACTGCGTGGCAGTTTCAGGTAAAGGCTCTGTTAAGAAAAGAGACATTTTTTTTTTAATTTTTTTTTCAATGTTTATTTATTTTTGGGACAGAGAGAGACAGAGCATGAACGGGGAAGGGGCAGAGAGAGAGGGAGACACAGAATCGGAAACAGGTTCCAGGCTCTGAGCCATCAGCCCAGAGCCCGACGCGGGGCTCGAACTCACAGACTGCAAGATCGTGACCTGGCTGAAGTCGGACGCTTAACCGACTGCGCCACCCAGGCGCCCCAAGAAAAGAGACATTTAATATTGAATTATGTTATCATCTATATCGATGATATAGATCCACTTGTTGTTACTGTTATTATTAAACCGTAGCTTCATATACCTGGCACCTATGACCAATATTAGGGGATGGGATCAAGGAAGAAAAAGCTTCTCCTAAATGGGCAGATGTCCTAGTATAGGAAAAGGAGAAATATGGGACACACTGGAGAATGACAATTTAAGAAAAGACAGAAATCACAAATAGAGTTAACCATTTATTTATATTCACATATAAGTCCTTGAAAATACAGAAATCTTTGGCACATAGGAGATGAAGATTTAACCCCTATGAATCTAGATCCTAATGCAAAGAATGATAACAGTATGCATTTAGGTTACACAAGCCATCAACATACTATTCTGAGTATGTTATAAAAAATAGTCTATCAAATATCATTGCCACCTAACTTGAATTTTGTATTCTATCACTTTATATTCTCTTTTTGTCTTTTTTTTTTTTTGCTTGATATCTGGAATTCTTTCTTGTTTGAAAACAGTGAAGGATAAAATGTACTCACACATCTTAGATTGAGGGAACTGTAATTCAGAGTTGTGAACAGACACTTTGGATTTTCAGGAACCATATTCTACAGGCCCTTCTGAAAGTGCATGTTTTTATACACAAGCATATACTGATATCAGTGGAAATACATAAACTAATCAGTCTCAGCTATTGTGAAGGTCAGTCAAGTGTCAATCACTAGGTTTTTTATCAGTTATATGTTTTGAAAATATTTTTCCTAGACTATGGCTTGTTCTTTCGTTTTCTTAACAATTTCTTTTGCAGAGCAGATACTTTTAATTTTCATGTCCAATTTGCCATTTGCTGCATGTAGATTGTGTTTTTCACCAACAAATGTCATAAATATATATTATTTTTGGAAACACATGATCAGGATGAAGTATTCCCTTCCTGTTCCTAAATTGCTGTTTTAAAAATCACATATCGATATTGAATGCTGCCAAATGTTTTATATCTCTATCAAACATTATTATATAAATTTTCTTTGGTGTTTTAATGTGATGCATCTCATTGATTAATTTTTGAATGTTGAATGTGTCTTATACATCCAACATAAGTCTCACTTGTTCTTGGATGAGCTACCTTTTAAATATTGGTAAATTTGCATTGCTTTATGTTACTGAAGACTATTGCATCCTATATTCATGAAGTATATTGGTCTTTAGCTTAGATTTTCATTTTGTTTATTTTGTCTTTCACCGACACCAATAGTAATCCTAGCTTCATCACATATTGGGAAGTATTCTCTCCTCCTCTGTTTTCTAAAGACTTTATGTAGAATTGATATCATTTCTGTAGTAAACAACTTCCAAGTCTGACTTCCAATGATCCCTACATCCTGTTATTCATGGACTTTATTATCCTGTCCCCTTGATATGGGCTAGACCTGGTGACTTGCCTCTAATAAACAGAACATGGCAAAGTTGATAGGATGTCACTTTTGAGATTAGGTTATAATAGACTATAGCTTAGTCTTGCTAGCTTTTTTTTTTTTTTCATGTCCTCTCTCTTGCTTGCTCTCATGAATCAAGATGCCATGTTGTTAGATGATTTATAAAGCAGTCCAAAGGGCAAAGAATCTGGGGAGTCCTCCAGGCAAGTGCTCATGAGGAACTGAGGCCTCAATCCAACAGTGTACAGAAACTAAATCCTGCCAATAACAACATGTGTGAGCAAAAGCACAGAAACTTCCAGCCAAGCCATAATTGACTGTGGAAATGTGAGAGACCCAGAACCAGAGGAGCTGGCAAAGCCACAACTTCTCAAGTGAGCACTGGAAGTTTGCATTTTTCATGAAATTTATTTGTCAAATTTATTGGCATAAAATTGTACTTAATGTATCCTAATCTCCATTTTTCCTAAATATCATTTTAATCTTTAGGATTTGTATTAATGTCTTCTCTCTCATTTCTGATTTTGGTAATAGGTGTCTATCTTGCTCTGACTAGCTGGAAGTCCATCAATTTTATTGATCATTTCAAAGAACCAACTTCCATTTATTTCCTGAAATGTTTTTTCTGGTTTCATTGTCATTATCACCTTCTTTAATCATTATTATCCCCTTCCTTCCACTTGCTTTGTATGTAATTTTAATTTCTTTCAATAGTTTCTTAAGATAGAGGTATAGTCATTATTTTAAAACCTTTTCTCTCCTCTCTTATGAGGACTTGATACTATTTATTTTTCTGTGAGAATAGTTTTAGTTGCATCCTACAAGTTTTGATTTGTTGTGTTTTCATTTGTATTTAATTCAAAATATTTGGAATTTTCATTTTAACTTTCTTTTGACTATATGCTTTTTTGTAATTTTAATTTCCCAATATTTGGGAAATTTTAAGATATATTTTATAATTGATTTCTAGGTTAATTCTGCTTTAATCTGAGAATGTACTTTGAATGATTGTAATCCTTTAAATTTGTTAAGGTGGGTTTTTTGTTTTTGTTTTTGTTTTTGGAGAGAGGGGAAGAGTGGGGACTATTTGGGAAATATCCCATGTGCATTTGAAAAGAATGTGTATTGTGTTGTTTGCATGGATTGCAAATAATCAGCTCAGATTGGTTGATAATGTTTCGATCTTCTCTATACATAATGATTTTGTTCACTTTTTATTTTTTAAAATTTTTTCTGCATATTTAAAAAAATTGATTACTAAAAAAGTCTGAAACTTCAAATGTGTTTATCTTCTTAACTATTCTTAGTGTTTTTTCCTCAGCATTAGATGTCCAGTTGCCTGGACCCAGTACATCTACTTACCCTTTCCCACATGTAGTGTTTTTTGTTTGTTTTGTTTGCTCATGTTTCTCTGTTCTTTTCCCCCAGTTGCAGTGGATCTTCATCTGTCATTGGGATCTCAGTCTTTACTCTCACCAAGGGGATTAAGCTTTTTTTTGTCCTTAGGGCATCAAGTTCTGGACAGTTTTTTGTTGCTCCAATCATGGTGGTTTCTACCCCACCCAGGTCTAATACTATTTTTCTGGCCCTAATCCTCAGATGCACATAATGGGATCTGTGAAGAGCCTACAAGTTGGAACAAATTTGTCTCATTTCTGTAACTCCCAGGAATTCTATACTCTCACATTAACTTAAATTGTCACCAGCTAGACCCCAAGACCTGGTCTTTACTGAATACCTATTTGTATTCACTAACCTTTATCTTAAAGTTTCCCTTAAGCTCTTCTTTCCATCTTTCTTCTTAACTCAGAAAATGAGACCTGAAACCACTTCCAAGGTGATGGCAACTACCCTCACAAAATCTACCCAACCCCAACCTGCCCAAACCACCCAAACAGGTTGAGCTAAATCTGACTCTTTCCTGAGCAGATGGACCAGGGAATGACCTCTGGAATGACCTGTAATTACCTTTACCTCATTATAATATTAACATATCTGCCCAAGGAGGGGACTTGGCCCCACTTACATAACATACAATGTGACCTTATGCCCACCTCTACAAAGGATGACAAGGCTTTGCTATCTAAATATTTATCCTGAACCTAAACAAAAGGAACCCATTCACCCTCTCTAGGAAAGTCATGGTTTTGGAAGCCATTCCCTGAGATATCTCCTTATTTGCTGCAAATAAAAGTTTTCTTTATGTAACAACTCAACCTGTATGGTGTCTGACTCAGCAAGGAACGAACTCATGTTGGTTCACATACATCATTATCTTAGCAATTGTTTAAAATTTTAGCTGAAATCTTACCTATGCTGCTCTGTGCCCTAGGTTATCTACAATTTTCAAGTCATATCTCTATGGCGGTGCCTTTTTCCATGGGTTTCTGGCTAGTTGTTTACACTGCAACCTTCACCTTCTGATGGTTACAAGAAGAGTTATGGATTTACACTTTATCTTTTTCTTGTTGGTAGGTTGGGAGATAAACTTTTCATCTTCTGCATCATAAGTGGAAGCAGAAAGTGGAAGAAAATCACCTTCACAAGAGATAGCATTAAGAGGTGGAAATTCAACAACTTTGTTGAAAGATTTAATAATATATGGAAGGAAGTAATGGAGCTAGAATTTCTTTATATACTTTAAATCATAACAAACATGAAATACCCTACACACAAGCTAAGTCCTTAAAAAAGCAAATTTCGTGTATACTACATTGCTTATGCACATTAATTTATTCTACATTACTCATCAGATTAGGTATTTTGAAGTTTGTCAGAGACTGTGCTCCTAGGTAATTCACTACTGGGTGTTTTTACATTTATCAACTATCTGACTTGTGGGAGTTCTTTATAATATCAAAGGATTCACCTGAAGCAAGTAGCTACCTGACTTGTTTTGTAATATTGCAAGTTTCTCACTCATTTTGATGCAAAGTTTTAAACATACCTCAATCCTTCTAAGTTAATGAGCTCCAAACAGCTGCATTCATAATAAATCTACTCCTCGGTATTGTGCCTTTGAAAGATGCATCTACATTAAATTTCTTTAAATTATGATTCAGTCAGATGATATTATAACCACAGAGTTTATACACACAATTAATAAGGTAAAACCCAAACAATAACTCATACTAGGTTAGTTCTAGGCAGCATCATGAGATTTCTTTTTTTGTAACCTCATTTCACCTTTTTACTCCTCTAATGTCAGTTCAGTACTTGAAATCTATCCTTCAAATGTATAAGATATTCTCCAACTATGCTCCTTTGTTTAAAAGTTCCCTCAATTTCTTAAAATATTTTTGTTTTTCTCTACCTCATTTTCTCAGGCTTTCTCCTCTTTGGTTTTTAATTTCTATTTATCACCAGAGTGGATGAATTATAACAAAAGTAGTCTTGACAATCAAGTTATTTAAAAGGAAATCAGTTAATGGAATGTATTTCAAAACTGACAAATTCTCTCACCTTTGCTTCTTACTCCCATTCTGTTCTAGAAATGGGTTTCTTTCAAAAGCAAAGCTCAATAGACTTATGAATACATTTGGTATGAGAAAGAATGAATAGAATAATATGCATTCACTTTAGAAAACTTCTAGCAATGGAACTTGTATTAAGAACCCATAATTATGAGCCCAAAAAAAAACCGCAAAAAACAAAAAACAAAAAAACCCCAGCAAAGTCTTAAGTTTGAGTCTTAGAGAATGTACCTATAATATTCTATAAAGTTGTTTTTTGTGTGAGTCTCAGCACACTATTTTTTTATCTTTTTAAAAATTTTAATGCCAGTATGGTTAACATAGAGCATTTTATTTCATTTTTTTTCTAAATCTTTTTAAAAATTTTAATGCCAGTATAATTAACATAGAACATTTTATTAGTTTCAGGTGTACAATATCCTGATTCAACAATTCTATATATTGCTCACTGCTCATCAAGGTAAGTGTACTCTTTAAAAAAAAAAATTAATGTTTATGTATTTTTGAGAGAGAGAGGAGAGAGAGAGGGAGACACAGAATCCCAAGCAGGCTCTAGACTCCATGCTCCAAGCTATCAGCACAGAGCCCAACGTGAGAATTGCCACATCATGACCTGAGCAGAAGTCAGAGGCTTAACCGACTGAGCCACCCAGGTGCCCCAGGGTAAGTGTACCTTGATGACCTTCACCTGTTTCACCCATTTCCCTACCCACCTCCCTTGTGGCAACCACCAGTTTGTTCTCTGTAAGACTATGCCTTTTTTTTAAATTATTTTCTTCATTTATTTGTTTTGTTTCTTAAATTCCACAAAACAATGATATCATATGGTATTTGTCTTTCTCTGACTTATTAATGTAGCATTATATTCTATAGTTCCATCCATGTTGTTGCAAATGGCAAGATTTCATTCTTTTTTACAGCTGAGTAATATTCCAATTGTATATATGTATGTGTGTGTATATGTGTGTGTGTGTGTATATAATCCAGTTATATATATGCATATATATATAATCCAATTATATATGTATATAATGATCCAATTATATATGTATATAATTCAATTATATATGTATATAATAATCCAGTTATATATATATATGCATATATATGTATATATATATCACTAATATTCCAATTATATATGTGTGTTATAATATTCCAATTGTATGTGCGGCATATATCTTTTAGAATTAGTTTCTTTGTATTCTTTGGGTAAATATTCAGTAATGGAATTAGTATAACATATGGTAATACTGTTTTTTCATTTTTTTTATTTTTTATGTTTTTAAATTTACATCCAAATTAGCACATAGTGCAACAATGATTTCAGGAGTAGATTCCTTAATGCCTCTTACCCATTTAGCCCATCCCCCCTCCCATAACCCCTCCAGTAACCCTCAGTTTGTTCTCCCTATTTATGAGTCTCTTATGTTTTGTCCCCCTCCCTGTTTTTATATTATTTTTATTTCCCTTATGTTCATTTGTTTGGTCTCTTAAAGTGCTCATATGAGTTGTCATGATTTTTGTCCTTCTCTAATTTCACTTAGCATTATACCCTCCAGTTCTATCTATTTTTAATTTTTAGAGGAACCTCCATAATGTTTTACAATGGCTGCATCAGTTTGCATTCCTACCAATACTGAAAGTGGTTTCCTTTCCTCCACATGCTCACCAAAAATTGTTGTTTCTTGTGTTATTGATTTAAGCCATCGTAACAGGTGTGAAGTGGTATCTCATTATACTTTTGATTTTCATTTCTGTGATGATGAGTGATGTTGAATATCTTTTCATGTATCTGTTGGCCATCTATATTTCTTTCTTGGACAAATCTCTGTTCATGTCTTCTGCGCATTTTTTAATTGGATTCTTTGTTTTTGTTTTTTTGCTTTTTTTTTTGGTGTTGAGTTGTATTGTTTTTTTTTTAATATGAAATTTATTTTCCAATTGGTTTCCATACAACACCCAGTGCTCATCCCAACAGATGCCCTTCTCAATGCCCATCACCCACTTTCCCCTCCCTCCCACCCCCCATCAACCCTCAGTTTATTCTCAGTTTTTAAGAGTCTCTTATGATTTGGCTCCCTCCCTCTCTAACTTGTTTTTTCCTTCCCCTCACCCATGGTCTTCTGTTAAGTTTCTCAGGATCCACATAAGAGTGAAAACAATGGTATCTGTCTTTCTCTGTATGACTTATTTCACTTAGCATAACACTCTCCAGTTCCGTCCATGTTGCTACAAAAGGCCATATTTCATTCTTTCTCATTGCCAAGTAGCATTCCATTGTGTATATAAACCACAATTTCTTTATCCATTCATCAGTTGATGGACATTTGGGCTCTTTCCATAATTTGGCTACTGTTGAAAGTGCTGCTATAAACATTGGGGTACAAGTGCCCCTATGCATCAGTACTCCTGTATCCCTTGGGTAAATTCCTAGCAGTGCTATTGCTGGGTCATAAGGTAGATCTATTTTTAATTTTTTGAGGAACTTCCATACAGTTTTCCAGAGTGGCTGCACCAGTTTGCATTCCCACCAACAGTGCAAGAGTGTTCCCGTTTCCCCACATCCTCGCCAGCATCTATAGTCTCCTGATTTGTTCATTTTCGCCACTTTGGTGCACCAGTCGCCACTCTGACATTTTCGCCACATCTCAATGTGGTTTTGATTTGTATTTTCCTGATGAGGAGTGACGTTGAGCATCTTTTCATGTGCCTGTTGGCCATCTGGATGTCTTCTTTAGAGAAGTGTCTGTTCATGTCTTCTGCCCATTTCTTCACTGGATTATTTGTGGAGTTTGGTGAGTTCTTTATAGATTTTGGATACTAGCCCTTTGTCCGATATGCCATTTGCAAATATCTTTTCCCATTCTGTTGGTTTCCTTTTAGTTTTGTTGATTGTTTCCTTTGCAGTGCAGAAGCTTTTTATCTTCATGAGGTCCCAATAGTTCATTTTTGCTTTTAATGCCCTTGACTTTGGAGATGTGTCAAGAAATTGCTGAGGCTGAGGTCAGAGAGGTCTTTTCCTGCTTTCTCCTCTAGAGTTTTGATGGTTTCCTGTCTCACATTCAGGTCCTTTATCCATTTTGAGTTTGTTTTTGTGAATGTTGTAAAAGAGTGGTCTAGTTTCATCCTTCTGCATGTTGCTCTCCAATTTTCCCAGCACCATTTTTTAAAGAGACTGTTTTTTTCCATTGGATATTCTTTCCTGTTTTGTCAAAAATTAGTTGGCCATACTTTTGTGGGTCCAATCCTGGAGTCTCTATTCAATTCCATTGGTCTATGTGTCTGTTTTTGTCCCCATACCATGCTGTCTTGATGACTACAGCTTTGTAGTAGAGGCTAAAGTCTGGGATTATGATGCCTCCTGCTTTGGTCTTCTTCTTTAATATTACTCTGGCTATTCGGGGTCTTTTGTGGTGACATACAAATCTTAGGATTGCTTGTTCTAGCTTTGAGAAGAATGCTGGTGCAATTTTGATTGGGATTGCATTGAATTTGTAGATTGCTTTGGGTAGTATTGACATGTTACCAATATTTATTCTTCCAATCCATGAACACAGAATTTTTTTCCATTTCTTTGTATATTCTTCAATTTCCTTCATAAGTTTTCTATAGTTTTCAGCATTCAGATCTTTTACATTTTTGGTTAGGTTTATTCCTAGGTATTTTGGTGTTGAGTTATATTGGTTCTTTATATATTTTGGATACTAACCCTTTATTGGATATGTCATTTGCAAATATCTTCTCCCATACAGTAAGTTGCCTGTTAGTTTAGATTTGTTTTTGTTTTTTGTATTTTTTTGTTTTTTGCAATGCTGAAACTTTATTTATTTTATTGTAGTCCCAATAGTTTATTTTGCTATTTTTTATGTTTGTTTATTTATGAAAGACAGAGAGTGTGAGTGGGGCAGGGTCAGAGAGAGAGGGGGACACAGAATCCAAAACAGCTCCAAACTCTGAACGGTCAGCTCAGAGCCCAATGCAGCTATCTGGGAAATAAATAGCCTGACTGATCGCTTAATAAAATAAGTTGAATAAAATAATTTTTTTTAACCCCAGATTCCATGTTTGTATTTTTTCTCTGTTCAGCCATCACAGAATGTGTTGAAGTAAAAAAAAAAAAAAATACTTGGTGACTTTTTACTCAAGTATGATAAGTAAAACACTTGATTTCATATGGGCTATATGATATTCCTAAACTTTATACATTTCTATATGGATTAAGTCAATATATTTTACTTGAGATTTTACAATATCAGGCACTATGTTAAATGTCCTGCAAACTTTCCAAATTTTATTGGGTGCTCACATTTCCCTCCTTCTTTCTGAATATTTTTAATTCAGTAAACTCCATACCAAATGTGGGGCTCACACAACCCCAAGATCAAGAGTTGCATGCTCTATTGACTTAGCCAACCAGGTGTCCCTCTCTCCCTCTTTAGTCAAAAAAACAGGATATGGATCTGTATTAAGAACAAAATGGGGAGCACCTGAAAAGCTCAGTTGATTAAGTGTCTGACTCTTGATTTTGTTCAGGTCATTATCTTATGGTTCATAAATTTGAGCTCCATGTCCGGCTCTGCTGTGATAGCTGGGAGCTTGCTTGGGATTCTCTCTCTTCCTCTCTTTGCCTCTCCATTGTTCGTTCTCTCTCTCTCTCTCAAAATAAGTAAATATATTTAAAAAAGAACAAAATGGAAACTTCAGAATAAGGAAGCTACTTCCCAGTGGGATAATTAAACTGGAAAAAGTTCAGTTCTTCCATATAATCTCTTCTTTGTTATATTTCATTCAGTCAGTGTGGAAAGATTCTAGGGCTGTACACAAACAGAAAATTTTGCCTTTGTGATGGGTAGAAACAAAATTGAGGCAGGATCTAAACAGAGAAAAGTATATGGTGGATGCTCTTCAAATCTGCTTATGACCATAATGATAATACTAGTCATTAACATTTATTTTTTGTAGCACAGTGTTAACACTTCATGTATTGCTTCATTTAATTCTCATATATATCTTGTAACTACTTTTATAGATCACTAAAGGAAAAACTGAGGCTGAGTACAGGACTCAAATCCACTTTTTAAAATTAAATGTAATTAAAGGTATCCATGAGTTTACACATTACCCCATCTAGTATTCTTGTGAAGAAGACCAGTTATGAATATGAAGCTGAAGGCCTTTAAAGCAAGGATTTATCTGTAATAGGAGGTTGGTGAATGTGGTGGTTTAAAATACATCCACTAATCTTTTGACACACCTATGACAATTAATTTTATGTGTCCACTTGACTGGGCTAAATGATAAGAGAAAGCTTGTAAAACATTTCTGGATATGTCTGCGAGGGGGTTTCTGGAAGAGATTAGCATTTGAATCTGCATACTGAGTAAAGATCATCCTGGCTCTTTCAAGTGGATGTCATCTGAATGACATCTGAATGGATGTTGGAAGTCTGAACAGAACAAAGATGGCAGATGAAGGGTGAATTGCTTTCTGCTTGAGCCAGGACATCCATTTTCTGCCCTCAGATATTGACACTCCTGGCTCTTGGACCTTTAAAGGACCTGGAGTGAATTATACCACCAGCTTTCCTAGTTCTTCAGCTTGAAGACAACAGATCATGGGACTTCTGAGTCTCCATACTTACGTGAGTCAATTCTTATCATAAACCTCTCTCTCTACTATACACATGCACACACACACACACGAGAGAGAGAGAGAGAAAGAGAGAGAGAGAGAGAGAGAGAGACTCCTATTGGTATTGTTTCTCTGGAAAATTCTGATACAATTCCCTACAAAGTTAGAGCCAAATGCACCACTAATCTACTTCATTTAAGTATGTGAGCTGGAATGAATGACAGACTTCTAATGCAAGTAATATGGTGTCTCTGGCATTAGATAATAAGTCACCATTGCTTCCTCCTTCTTTTATATCATTCATTTTGGGGAAAGCAGGCTGCCATGTCATGAAGACACTCTTGCAGTCCTCTTGGCAGAGCTACATAATTAAGACCTGAGGCATTCTGCCAAGGCCCTGTAAGTGAACCACCTTGAAAACTTCTGATGGCCACATTCCAGACACCTGTTTATTTCAGCCTTCTTAGAGACCTAGAATGCAAATCATGAATTACTGGTCCAAAGAAAACATGGTAAGATAATAAATATTCCTGTTTAAGTTGCTATGTTTTAGAATGATTTGTTATGCAGCAATAATTAGCCAGTACTGTGGGGGTTATCAATCTTGAACCCATCTTTAAAAAATTACAAGCAGAAGAAGCTTTTAAAATATAATAAATAATGATCAAACTTTCCCTTTTAAGAGTTCATGGTATAAAAGCGCATAAATAAAACACTAGATATAATCCAATGTGACAGGTTGTCTTCTAGGAAAATGTAAGGCACAGTAGGAAAACATAGCCACGTGCAAGATATTTACCTAGGAAGACTAGGAAAGGTTTCTTCAGAAAAGTAAAATGAGAACTGAGATTTAAATCAACTATTTAACTTCTCTGAGCAAGTTATTAGACTAGGAAATAAAATGATGTGTTTAACATTTAAATAAGTCCCACAATTGATGGACCTTCTCAAGATCTGTGAGATGAAGAAGATTTATATCTGCTTCATAGAAAAAAAATATGAGAGCTGGTTCTATTAAATGCCTGAAATGAAATTTAAAGTAGAAATTGTCAGAGGCAAACATTTGTTTCCACTAAATGAAACTCAAGTGAAATTTAGCATACCTCGTAAGAAAAACTGGTTAATGTGCAATAAATCTGCATTTTAATAATTCTTGTGTAAATAACATTCCTCTTGGGCCAATCATTCTAAATTAACTTTTTTTTTGTCTTGAGTTACATATAAAATAATATTTCAAAAATATTTCAAGTTAGCCTGTCGATTTGCCTATCTAAAATTATATTAAAGATATTGAGTCTCATTTGGACTAGGATTTTTAGTATTCATGAATGTAAGTCTTCTCTACTTTTGAGTGTAGCAATTCCTATGATTGGACATTAGTAATAATGTGACTAGAAGCAGTCTAATGTTAAAGTGTTCTTTACTCAATTTCATAGAATTTTTCTGACTTATGGATTCAAAAGTAATTATTATATCTGCCCAGAATACTGTAATTTCTATATAGGGTATACTTTATTTATGTGTTTATGCATTTACTTATCTATTTATTTATTAGAGAATGAGTAAGTGGAAGCAGGGGAGGGTTAGAGGGAGAGGGAGGCAGAGAATCTCAAGTAGGCTCCTCAGTACCAGCATGGAGCCTGTCGAGGGCTCGATTTCACCAACCGTGAGATCATGACTTGAGGCAAAATCAAAGTCAGACACCCAACCAACTGAGCCACCCAGGCACCCCCATAGGGTATCATTTTAAAGTTGAGCAAAATGAACAGACTAAACATCAAACACTCTCTCTCTTCTGGACATACCTAGGATGCGATCCTGATTCTGCCTGGATTCACTGTAGCCAGTAGCTGATAAGAAAACTGATCTAAACAAAACATTATTTTTACCAAAAATAACAATAGGAAGAAATAACAGAGTATATCAAATTCTCTGAGGACTGGAATAACCCACACCATTTAGAAGGTATCTGTGGAACCCATATGGTCTTGTTTTTGTTTATTTATTTGATTTAGAGGAAAAACTGTGGGGTTTAGTCATGACCAAGTTTTACTTTTACTAAATTTGTGAACTAGTTTAAGACACTTCTCAGTCTCCATTTCTTCATAAATGAAAAGAATAACAATTTATCATAATTTTGTCATATTATTGAGTTGAATTACATGAAGGTGTGAGTAGAATGTCAGGCACTATACAAATGTTAATTTTTATTCCTCTAGTCTGTGAGGCTTTTGGGTTCATGTCTGATGACTAACGTATTTATTCCCAGCACTTATGAGAATGACTGCCAAACAGGACTGTGGCCTTAAATCTGATTAAAAGCAAGCAACAGTTTCATTTTTAAACCCTTTCATGTAAGTGCATGAATTTATCTTTTCAACTCATGGTACTAAGAGATAAATTATTTCTTATATAAATTGTGGGTGTAAATTCAACACTAGAAAATTTCAGATGGTATGTTTTATAGTTATAATTTTCTCATCCAGTTCCCTTGAGAAGTACTATTCTGTATTTTTTTCTTACAGTTTATTTATTTTGAGAGGGAGAGAGCCCATGTGGGGTAGGGACAGAAAGAAGGAGACAGAACCCCAAGCAGACTCCACTCTGTCGATGCAGAACCCAACACAGGGCTTTAACTCATGAACCATGAGATCATGACCTGAGCCGAAACCAAGAATTGGATGGTTAACCGATTGAGCCACCCAGGTGCTCCACACCATATATTCTGAGATTGTTAAAAATAAACTATAAAAGTAAGCAGCATGACTATAAAGCTAGCATAGTATGTAACAACATGGAGGTGTAAATTAATCTACCTGTAGACCAGTAAAGGAAAAAGATTATACAGAGATTAGGGTAGACACAATAGGTCAAGCCAGCAATAAGTACAAGGTAGTTAGAAGCAGGTATCTCCCCATTGTTGGTACATGGGACATAGCAACAAGAATTCTAGGATTAGCAATACATGTAAATACAAATAAGCATGCATTAGTACTTATTGGGAGGACCTATTAACAAGACCTGGAATAGAGTATATATTATAAGCCAAAACATTCCAGAAATTTAAGGTATAATTAAAGCTATCACTAATCACTTCATTTAATGAAGTCCCAATATTCAAGAACCACTTTAGATATTTTGAAAGAAAAGCATCTGAACCTACTTTTCCTAACTTATTTATTGTGAAGATTCGGTGTCTAAAAGGATAAAAGATTTAAAACAAAGAAAAGCATTTGAATAATAGTGTCATTTGGTATATTTTACATCAGTATCTCTTTTACAATGTCTGTATATTGTTGTTTATAGAAGGATCTTTTGATGGGGTTCTTCCCAACCCTATGTTTTACAGTATAAATGATATTTTGCTCTATATAGAACACAAACAACAAAAGTAAACAAACTTTAGAAGATCAGGGTTACACAAAAGTTATTTTAATAAATCATGAAAATTGCATATTTAAGACCTATCACAATTTCTGAGATATATACCATGATGTTTTCATGATATACCATGAAATATATACCATCATATACCATGATATTTAACTTTAAATCTAGTGATTTTTTTAAAACTAATGGTCTTAATAATAAATAAGACAGCATAAGCATATCTTTTCAACATATGTCCTCATTTAGGGTGCATTATGGGCATTACTTACACTATGCTGTGGCAAATATTTGTCACATAGTCTTATGATAGAGTAGGCACTATTGTCTCCTAATACTCATATATTTGCTTCATGACAAAAGACAACCCTAGTATGGGGTGACTTCAAGGATATGTTTGGTTAGTGTCTTTTAACTATATGCCAAAATAATCATTTGGACCCCATGAGCTACTAGATTTCAAGAGTGAAGAAAGTTTTGCAATACATGTTAGATATTCTCGAAAGAAAAGTCACAGTGTTCAATTTTTCTTGCAAAAAAACAGAAATATTGCTTTATTGTGTGGTGATAAGAGAATGAGTACAAAATAACTAAATGGTCTCTAAATGTCACAAAATGTACATTCATTATAGACAAAATTAGAAACTACCAAATGACAGAGGTGTTTTAGCTACTCAGTAAAGTTTATACAGCAATGAACATCAACACCTATAGACAGGGGTAAAGAGGGCCAAAAGATACAAAATTCTAATAATAAGTCATGGAAATATAATATATAGCATAGTTACTATAGTTAATTCTATAATGCATACTTGAAAGTTGCTAAGATACTAAATCTTAAAAGTTCGGATCACAAGACAAAACAATTCTATAACAATGTGTGGTATGTTTGGCATCTAGACTTATTGCAGTGATCGTTTCACAATACATACAAATTCAAATCATGAATGAACAAAGCAGACATTACTGAGTACATAGTATATGATTTTTTTTCACTTAATATTTTAAGTACAAAAAATACGCAATTTATGCTGTTATACTTCAGGATAGTGGTTATACTTGGTGGGGGAAGGGTGGAAGGAAGGGGAAATGAAAGGGGTTTCAGAGATGCTGGTAATGTTCATTTCTTGACCTGCCAGTTACATGGTAGTGTTCAGTATGAAAACAAAATGAACTGTAACTTATAGTTGTGAGACAATTCTTTGTGAATCCTTTGCATTTCTCCACGTTGTGTGAGGAGAGACAATGGCTACCTTTTTTTTTTTTTTCAGTCTTTTCAGAGATGGTAATACAGAAATGGCTTTGAAAGGACAGAAATAGCTCCCTTCAGGGTAGAGAGGCACCTTTCCTGATTAGTTTAATAAAGGTAATGCTTCCATCTAGGAAAAAGTTTTAATAGGTTTGCTTGCAGCCTTTTACAAAAGGTTGGGATTCTCAAAGTTCAGAGTTCCTCTCCGCTAACACAACCCATTGCATGTGGAGATGTCACTGGGTCTTGTTGCATAGTCTGGTAGAAAATGAGGCTAACAAAATATTGTAAATGACCATATTTTAGCTACTACTACTGCTGTCAACGATAAAATGACCTTTGTTTCTTCCTCAGGGGACTCACAAAAACCCTGGCATGCTAACTGGCTAGCTTGAGCATATGGTAAGATCTCAGACCCTTCACATTATTTTTTAAATTTTAATTCCCTTATATTTCACACGCATCATTATAATAGTTTCAGATGTATAATAGAGTGACCCAACAATCCCATATATTAGTGTTCGTCCAGATAAGTGTACTCTTTAATCCCTATCACCTATTTTACCCATTCCCTAACCAACCTTCCATCTGGTAATCATTAGTTGGTTCTCTATAGTTGAGCCTTTTTGGCTCAACCAAACCCCTTTTGGTTTGTCTTTTTTTTTTCCATTTGGTCATTTGTTTTGTTTCTCAAATTACAGAAAATAATGATATCATATGGTATTTGTCTTTCTCACTTAGCATTGTACTCTCTAGATCCATCCACGTTGTTGTAAATGGCAAGATTTCATTCTTATTATGGCTGAATCATATTCCATTGTGTGTATGTGTCTGTGAGTATATAACGTGTATATATCTTTTTTAAGGAGTGTTTTCATATTCTTTGGTAAGTACCCAGTAGTGCGATCACTGGATCATATGTGGGTAGTTCTATTTTAGTTTTTTGAGGAACCTCCATAGTGTTTTCTACAGTGGCTACACTAGTTTTCATTCCCACTAACAGTGCGTGGGGTTTCCTTTTTCTCTGCATATTCACTGACACTTGTTTCTCAGCCATTCTGACAGGTCTGAGGTGATACCTTATTGTGATTTTGATTTGCATTTCCCCAGTGATGGTGAGCATCTTTTCATGTGTTTGTTGGCCATCTGCATGTCTTCTTTGGAGAAATGTCTGTTCATATCCTCTGCCCATTTTTAATTGGATTTTTATTTTTTGGTTGTTGAGTTGTATCAGTTCTTTATATATTTTAGATACTATCCCTTTATCGGATATGTCTTTTATAAATACATTTTCCCATTCAGTATGTTGACTTCTAGTTTGTTGATTATTTCCTTTGCTGTGCAGAAGCCTTTTATTTGATGTAGTACCAATAATTTACTTTTGCTTTTATTTTCCTTGCCTCAGTAGACATATCTAGAAAAATGTTCTTATAAACTCTTCACATTTCTTGACATTAAAATAGCCACATAAGATATGTAGTAAATGTCGCATATTTTAGATAAAAAGTTCTTGACACATGATAATGTATACTTTTATACTTTAATAGAAATTTAAAAATTACCTGGATCAGTCTTGATTCCTTATAACTAACCAACCACAACAGGAAGCAAATGTAGAAACTAAAGATTTCTTCTAGAATACATACACCTGCAGAATTAAAACACACAGAAACACTTGTCAGCATTCATGGGATCCAGAAAGTAACTCTAATACATTAGTTATTCTTCTTGAGAAGAGAGTATTACTAAAGAGCATGGATGTGTTAAATCTCTTTTTAATTTTATAAAATTTTGGTTAAATTTTCATTTAAAAAATTGCCCTGGAATATTTATTATTCAGTTTCTGTGTCACATATTCTATGTTTTCCTTCAAATCAGTAATATTTAAATACTATTCCAAAAATTTTTAAATTATAGCTTTATTTTTCACTTTCTTAAAAGTTTACTTATTTATTTTTGAGAGAGCGAGAATCCCAAGCAGGGTCTGCTCTGTCAACACAGAGCCAGACACAGGGCTCCATCCAATGATTTCTTGCTCCAACTGTGAGATCGTGACATGAGCCAAAATCAAGAGTAGGAAACTTAACTGACTGAGCCACTCAGGTGTTCCTATTTTTTCACTTTTTTGAAAGTGAATCCAAGATGGATATGAAATTCAGTATTTGCCAAGTGTACTATTTGTGTGTTTATGTTAGAATCTATTGGTAGAAGAGTGACATGATGGTTGGAAAATGAGCAGGAAGCCTTATTTGGGCAGTTTAAGTTTCTGGAGCAATCGAACATAGATCATAATGAATTATAAGCCTATTGTGAAACAAAGTGCAGATAATAATAGCTCTCAGCATAGTGAATAGGAAACTGTTTTTTCCAAAATTATTTAATAGTATTGTAGCGAAGGGGCCTGAACCTTGACCTCACTAACATGCCCTTCCTTTATAGTCACAAAGTTATCTTTAAAGACAAAATTTCTTAAGCAGATAGGCTTAAGAAAATACAAATCCAAAAATAAAAATAAATGTATTTCTGTTTAAGAACGAACTATTTCTTAAACAGAAATATGTTTTTGGTATTGAAGGACAAACATTTCTAGATCTGATAATTCCTTGTCATTTTAATGTGTGAATATTATGTAATTTCCATCTTCTAAAGTATTTTAGAAGTACTCTTTAGTACTTAAAGTATTTAGAAGTACTCTAAAGGAAAAAGAGTATTTTTTAAAAATGTGATTTTACTGACAATAAATCATTAAAACTGAAATTATGACTAGGAAATGATAGCCAAGAACACTAGAAAAATAATATATACTTAGCCCTCCTTCTTCCGTAGTGTTCAGTTTTCTCTAAGAAGTGTCAATGATTCAATTCACTGTAATGATATTTAGAGCAACAAGAAACAAAACCACAAAAATGGCCTAATAAAAAATAAGTTATCTATGGATATAAACATATACTATATGAAATATTTTGTACAAGACCCTATGGGATTCCCCTCAGCTATACAAGTAAGCTGGCTTTCATAACTGAAGCTGTTCTCCTGGGATTTTTGTGTTGCTTTTCAACTTTGATAGAATAGAAAAGAAAGGATGAGGATATTGAGCCCGATTGGTTAACCACTCTAGGGACAAGGGCTTGTGAGCTGCTCAGTAGGCTTTTCAAAATAAACAAAATGCAGTTTCTGAAATATAAGCAAGTAAATGACACTTATAACTTAAAGAGAAAATTGGTTTTGGGTGATGATATTTTTATGGTTCTTTGATCACTGCTCTCACCTCCCTATACCTCAAATTGGATAATTTTAGTTAATGAATAGACATAATTCTCATCCTATTACTATATTCAGATAGATGGTAATTTTATTACTTTTGTAATGTCTTTTGACTTTAACAATTACGCTGTGAATTTACTAAGATCATAGTAACATAATTGCTTGAAATTGCTTTTCACTAAATCATATTAATAAAGAATTTCCCCCTGTAAAAATGTAGATTTGCATAAAACCACCATAAATGTCCAATGGAAATGAAAAGTTCAATGAACCAGTTTCTGTGAAGACAGTGCAGTAGAAGGACCTAAAGCTCACCTCGTCCCACAAACAAAACTAGAGAACACTTTTATCAGTGTCAATAACCCAGAAAACACTTCGAAGATTAGCAGAACAAACTCCACAACTAATGGTAAAGAAGAAGCCACATGGAAGAAAGTAGGAAGGTGAAGTTCTCATCTTGGAGCAAAACAAACAATGACTATCCACAGAGGGGAGAGAGCTGGTGGTGTGGAGAAGAGCTAAAAATAAGTTTTTACACTGAGCAGCCCATCTATAGGGAGGACGAATCACCAGAATATGTGCCTTTGAAAGTGAGAAGGGCCAAATTTCATGAGTTCTTACAACCAGAGGGACTTAAATCTTGGAATTCTAAAAATTGGTGGGCTTGGCTCTGGGAGAGCTGGGAAGGCTTTAGGAAGTGGGGGTCCACACCCTTAAAGAGACAGCATAACAAACAGCAAGTGCAGATACAGTGTAGAACAAGCTGTTTGAAAAACACTAGGGGCAGAGAGGGATCACATGAAGATCCCTCCAGGAATAAAGGAGCTGGCAATCGCCATTTCCCCACACCACACAAACACAGCATAAAGAACAGCCACCTGTGGTAAAGAGCATAGTACCCACACTCTTACACAATTTGTTTACCCTAAACCCCTTTCCTGTCCCTAGCTTCCACAAATCCACCCTTCCCAGTCATGCTCACTTTAGTCCCTAGTCCTACCTAGCACTACAGGCTCCCTCCGTGGAATAACAGTATAAACCCCGT
This sequence comes from Lynx rufus, assembly GCF_022079265.1. Classification (NCBI taxonomy): domain Eukaryota; kingdom Metazoa; phylum Chordata; class Mammalia; order Carnivora; family Felidae; genus Lynx; species Lynx rufus. The sequence continues at coordinate 63,207,452 of NW_025814827.1, forward strand.
TGACACCACTTCTCCTGAACTTAGTTGCAAACTCAATTCCAGCAGCAGTGGAGGCAGGTCTCATTTTGCAAGCGGACCACCACCCCACCCCTGTTGGGGACCAAACACTGCCCACAATAGGCAATGATAGCCTGTACACACAACTGGACTGAAGGAAAGATGCCAAGAGTCAAAACAGAGCATACCTAACACAAATAGGTGATGTTCCCTGAAGTGCCAAGGCCTAGGGGACAAGGGACATTGCACTGCACGGTACTCTAGGATTTCTTTGTAAGGTTATTATCATTAAGTACAAAAGAAGTAGCTGAAGTAGCTTTGCTAACACTGAGAAACAAACACAGAGTTAGAAAAAATGAGGACACAGAGAAGTATGTCCCAAATAAAAGTATCAAACCAAAGCAAAGAACTAAGAAAAACATAAATGATATGCCTGATAGACAATTTATAATAATGATCATAAAGATACTCACTGGATGATCCTGGGAAGATGGCAGCGTAGGAGGATGCTGGGCTCACCACGCGTCCTGCTGATCACTTAGATTCCACCTACACCTGCCTAAATAACCCAGAAAACCGCCAGAAGACTAGCAGAACGGAGTCTCCAGAGCCAAGCACAGACGAGAGGCCCATGGAATAGGGTAGGAAGAGGGGAGAGGTGGTGCGCGCTCCATGGACTGGCAGGAGGGAGCCGGGGCGGAGGGGGGCCCGCCGGCCAAGCACAGCCCCCGAGTCTGGCTTGCAAAAGTGGAGGGGCCCGACAGAATGTGTTCACACAGCAAGCGGGACTTGACATCTGGAAGGTTATAAGCTAACAGCTCTGCTCGGAGACCGGGAGGGCTGGAGGACAACTACAGGGAGAGTTGTTGAGACCTGGACGACAGAGCTCAGCTTGGCGGGGAACAAAGGCGCTCTCCAGTGTCATCTCCCTCACCCATCCCCCAGCCAAAATCCCAAAGGGAACCAGTTCCTGCCAGGGAACTTGTTTGCACCCCACAAACACCCAAAGCTGTGCTTCTGCAGATCCATCCCTCCGGCGGGTCTGACTCCCTCCCGTTGCCACAGGGCCCCTCCCGAAGCAGATCTCCAAAGGAAAAGTGAGCTGAGCCTGCCCCTCCCGCCCCTGTGCACCTTGCCGATCCACCCCAGCTAATATGCCAGATCCCCAGCACCACAAGCCTGGCAGTGTGCAAGTAGCCCAGATGGGCCACGCCACCCCACAGTCAATCCCACCCCTAGGAGAGGGGAAGAGAAGGCACACACCAATCTGACTGTGGCCCCAGAAGTGGGCTGGAGGCAGACATCAGGTCTGACTGCGGCCCTGCCCACCAACACAAGTTATTCAAGAAAGCACAGGGGAAGTGCCCCGCAGTCCCGCACCACTCCAGGGACTATCCAAAATGATGAAATGGAAGAATTCCCCTAAAAAAAAAAAAAAGTCCAGAAAATAACAACAGCTAACGAACTGATCAAAAACAATTTAAACAATATAACAGGAAGTGAATTTAGAATAATAGTCATAAAATTAATCGCTGGGCTTGAAAACAGTATAAAGGACAGCAGAGAATCTATTGCTACAGACATCAAGGGACTAAGGAACAGCCAGGAGGAGCTAAAAAATGCTATCAATGAGCTGCAAAATAAAATGGAGACAACTACGGCTCGGATTGAAGAGGCAGAGGGGAGAATACGTGAACTAGAAGATAAAATTATGGAAAAAGAAGAAGCTGAGAAAAAGCTGAGAAAAAAAATCCGGGAGTATGAGGGGAAAATTAGAGAACTAAGTGATGCACTAAAGAGAAATAATCTACGCATAATTGGTATTCCAGAGAAGGAAGAGAGAGGGAAAGGTGCTGAAGGTGTACGTGAAGAAATAACAGCTGAGAACTTCCGGGATCTGGGGAAGGAAAAAGGCATTGAAATCCAAGAGGCACAGAGAACTCCCTTCAGACCTAACTTGAATCAATCTTCTGCACGACATATCATAGTGAAACTGGCAAAATACAAGGATAAAGGAAAATTCTGAAAGCAGCTAGAGATAAATGTGCTCTAACATATAAAGGGAGACCTATAAGACTTGTGACCGATCTCTCTCCTGAAACTTGGCAGGCCAGAAAGGAATGGCAGGAGATCTTCAATGTGATGAACAGAAAAAATATGCAGCCGAGAATCCTTTATCCAGCAAGTCTGTCATTTAGAAGAGAAGGAGACATAAAGGTCGTCCCACACAAAAACTGAAGGAATTCGTCACCATTAAACCAGCCCTACAAGAGATCCTATGGGGGATCCTGTGAGACAAAGCACCAGAGACATCGCTACAAGCATGAAACCTACAGACATCACAATGACTCTAAACCCATATCTTTCTATAATAACACTGAATGTAAATGGACTAAATGCGCTAACCAAAAGATATATGGTATGAGAATGTATAAAAAAACAAGACCCATCTATCTGCTGTCTATAAGAGACTCATTTTAGACCTGAGGACAGCTTCAGATTGAGAGTGAAGGGATGGAGAACTAGTTATCATGCCACTGGAAGTCAAAAGAAAGCTGGAGTAGCCATACTTATATCAGACAAACTAGACTTTAAATTAAAGGCTGTAACAAGAGATGAAGAAGGACATTATATAATAATCACAGGGTCTATCCATCAGGAAGAGCTAACAATTATAAATGTCTATGCACCGAATACAGGAGCCCCCAAATATATAAAACAATTACTCACAAACATAAGCAACCTTATTGATAAGAGTGTGGTAATTGCAGGGGACTTTAACACTCCACTTACAGAAATGGATAGATCATCTAGACACATGGTCAATAAACAAGGGCCCTGAATGATACATTGGATCAGATGGACTTGACAGATATATTTAGAACTTTGCATCCCAAAGCAACAGAATATACTTTCTTCTCGAGTGCACATAGAACATTCTCCAAGATAGATCACATACTGGGTCACAAAACAGCCCTTCATAAGTATACAAGAATTGAGATCATACCATGCATATTTTCAGACCACAATGCTATGAAGCTTGAAATCAACCACAGGAAGAAGTCTGGAAAACCTCCAAAAGCATGAAGGTTAAAGAGCACCCTACTAAAGAATGAATGGGTCAACCAGACAATGAGAGAAGAAATTAAAAAATATATGGAAACAAACGAAAATGAAAATACAACAGTCCAAAAACTTTGGGATGCAGCGAAGGCAGTCCTGAGAGGAAAATACATTGCAATCCAGGCCTATCTCAAGAAACCAGAAAAATCCCAAATACAAAATCTAACAGCACACCTAAAGGAAATAGAAGCAGAGCAGCAAAGACACCCCAAACCCAGCAAAAGAAGAGAAATAATAAATTCAGAGCAGAAAACTGTAGAGCAGATCAATGAAACCAAGAGTTGGTTTTTTGAAAAAATAAAATGGATAAACCTCTAGCCAGGCTTCTCAAAAAGAAAAGGGAGATGACCCAAATAGATAAAATCATGAATGAAAATGGAATTATTACAACCAATCCCTCAGAGATACAAGCAATTATCAGGGACTACTATGAAAAATTATATGCCAACAAACTGGACAACCTGGAAGAAATGGACAAATTCCTAAACAACCACACACTTCCAAAACTCAATCAGGAGGAAAGACAAAGCTTGAACAGACCATAACCAGCGAAGACATTGAATCAGTCATCAAAAATCTCCCAACAAATAAGAGTCCAGGACCAGATGGCTTCCCAGGGGAGTTCTACCAGACGTTTAAGCAGAGATAATACCTATCCTTCTCAAGCTATTCCAAAAAATAGAAAGGGAAGGAAAACTTCCAGACTCATTCTATGAAGCCAGTCTTACTTTGATTCCTAAACCAGACAGAGACCCAGTAAAAAAAAGAGAACTACAGGCCAATATCCCTGATGAATATGGATGCAAAAATTCTCAATAAGATACTAGCAAATCGAATTCAACAGCATATAAAAAGAATTATTCACCATGATCAAGTGGGATTCATTCCTGGGATGCAGGGCTGGTTCAACATTCGCAAATCAATCAATGTCATACCTCACATTAATAAAAGATAAGAACCATATGATGCTGTCAATCGATGCAGAAAAGGCCTTTGACAAAATTCAGCACCCTTTCTTAATAAAAATCCTTCAGAAAGTCGGGATAGAAGGAACATACTTCAACATCATAAAAGCCCTTTATGAAAAGCCCACAGCTAATATCATCCTCAATGGGGAAAAACTGAGAGCTTTTTCCCTGAGATCAGGAACACAACAGGGATGTCCATTCTCACCACTGTTGTTTAACGTAGTGTTGGAAGTTCTAGCATCAGCAATCAGACAACAAAAGGAAATCAAAGGCATCCAAATTGGCAAAGATGAAGTCAAGCTTTCACTTTTTGCAGATGACATGATATTATACATGGAAAATCCGATAGACTCCACCAAAAGTCTGCTAGAACTGATACGTGAATTCAGCAAAGTTGCAGGATACAAAATCAATGTACAGAAATCAGTTGCATTCTTATACACTAACAATGAAGCAACAGAAAGACAAAGAAACTGATCCCATTCACAATTGCATCAAAAAGCATAAAATACCTAGGAATAAATCTAACCAAAGATGTAAAAGATCTGTATGCTGAAAACTATAGAAAGCTTATGAAGGTAATTCAAGAAGATATAAAGAAATGGAAAACATTCCATGCTCATGGGTTAGAAGAATAAATATTGTCAAAATGTCAATACTACCCAAAGCTATCTACACATTCAATGCAATCCCAATCAAAATTGCACCAGCATTCTTCTCGAAAGTAGGACAAGCAATCCTCAAATTCATATGGAACCACAAAAGGCCCCGAATAGCCAAAGGAATTTTGAAGAAGAAGACCAAAGCAGGAGGCATCACAATCCCAGACTTTAGCCTCTACTACAAAGCTATCATCAAGACAGCAGGGTATTGGCACAAAAGCAGACACACAGACCAATGGAATAGAATAAAAACCCCAGAACTAGACCCACAAACATATGGCCAACTAATTTTTGACAAAGCAGAAAAGAACATCCAATGGAAAAAAGACAGTCTCTTTAACAAATGGTGCTGGGAGAACTGGACAGCAACATGCAGAAGATTGAAACTAGACCACTTTCTCACACCATTCACAAAAATAAACTCAAAATGGATAAAGGACCTGAATGTGAGGCAGGAAACCATCAAAACCCTAAAGGAGAAAGCAGGAAAAAACCTCTCTGACCTCAGGTGTAGCAATTTCTTACTTGACACATCCCCAAAGGCAAGGGCATTAAAAGCAAAAATGAACTACTGGAACCTCATGAAGATTAAAAAGCTTCTGCACAGCAAAGGAAATAACCAACAAAACTAAAAGGCAACCAACGGAATGGGAAAAGATATTTGCAAATGACATATCGGACAAAGGTCTAGTGTCCAAAATCTATAAAGAGCTCACCAAACTCCACACGCGAAAAACAAATAACCCAGTGAAGAAATGGGCAGAAAACATGAATAGACACTTCTCTAAAGAAGACATCCAGATGACCAACAGGCACATGAAAAGATGCTCAATGTTGCTCCTTATCAGGCAAATACAAATCAAAACCACACTCAGATATCACCTCACGCCAGTCAGAGTGACCAAAATGAACAAATCAGGAGACTATTGATGCTGGAGAGGATGTGGAGAAACGGAACCCTCTTGCACTGTTGGTGGGAATGCAAATTGGTGCAGCCACTCTGGAAAACAGTGTGGAGGTTCCTCAAAAAATTAAAAATAGACCTACCCTATGACTTAGCAATAGTACTGCTAGGAATTTACCCAAGGGATACAGGAGTACTGATGCATAGGGGCACTTGTACCCCAATGTTCATAGCAGCACTCTCAACAATAGCCAAATCATGGAAAGAGCCTAAATGTCCATCAACTGATGAATGGATAAAAAAATTGTGGTTTATATACACAATGGAGTACTATGTGGCAATGAGAAAGAATGAAATATGGCCCTTTGTAGCAACATGGATGGAACTGGAGAGTGTGATGCTAAGTGAAATAAGCCATACAGAGAAAGACAGATACCATATGTTTTCATGCTTATGTGGATCCTGAGAAACTTAACAGAAACCCATGGGGGAGGGGAAGGAAAAGGAAAAAAAGAGGTTAGAGTGGAAGAGAGCCAAAGCATAAGAGATTCTTAAAAACTGAGAACAAACCGAGGGTTGATGGGGGGTGGGAGGGCGGGTGATGGGTATCGAGGAGGGCACCTTTTGGGATGAGCACTGGGTAGTTGTATGGAAACCAATTTGACAATAAACTTCATATATTGAAAAAAGAAAAGATACTCACTGGACTTGACAAAAGAGTGAAGGATATCAATGAGACCCTTATCACAGAGATAAAAAAAGAACCAATCAAAGATTAAGAACACAATAAATAAAATTAAAAATACACTTGATGGAATAAATAGCAGGCCAGATGAATAAAGTAATGACCTGGAAGAGAGAGTAATGGAAAATAACCAAGCTAAGCAAAGGAGAGGAAAGAAAATTATGCAAATTGAGAATAGTCTTAGTGAAGAATGGGTTCAAACTTAAGGGACCATCAACTTAATGTGGACTGTTCTATGCCAAAGATGTTATATGCAAACTTAATGGTAACCACAAATGAAAAACCAGTAATATGCAAAGATTAAAGAAAGAGTAATAGAAGTATATCACTAAAGAAAGCCAACAAAACATGAAAGAGAATGAGAAGGATCAAAGAAAATCTACAGAAGCAACTTCAAAATAAGTAACAAAATGGCAATAAATACATATCTATCAATAATTTCTTTAAATGTAAATGGACTGAGGGCACCTGGGAGGCTCAGATGGTTAGGTGACTTGATTTTGGCTCAGGTCATGATCTCAGAGTTGTGAAATCAAGCCCTCATTGGGCTCTGAACCAACAGTGTAGAGCCTGTTTGGGATTCTCTCCCTCTCTCTCTTCTCCTTTCCCCAACCCATGCTGTCATGCTCTCTCTCTCTCAAAACAAACAAACAAACAAAAAAAAAAACACTTTAAATGTAAATGGACCAAATGCTCCATTGAGAATGCATAAAATGGCTTAGTGGATTAAAAATACAAGACCAATCTATGTGCTGCCTACAAGAGACTCATTTCAGACCGAAAGACACCAATAGTTGAAAGTGAGAAGATAAACATGTATCAAATGGATCTCAAAAGTAAGCCAAGGTAGCAATGCTTATATTAGACAAAACAGACTTTAAAACAAAGACTGTAATAAGAGACAAAGAAGGACACTACATCATAACAAAGGGGACAAGCCAACAGAAGGATATAAAAGTTGTAAATATTTATTACGCAGCACAAGAACACTCAAACATAAAACTGTTAATAACAACTAAAGGAAATAATCAATAGTAATACAGTAATAGTGGGGGACATTAACACTGTACTTATATCAACAGGTTATCCAAACAGGGAATCAACAAGAGTGGCTTTGAATGACACACTAGATCTGCTGGATTTAACACATTCAGAATATTCCATGCTAAAACAGCAGTATATACATTATTTTCAAGTGCACGTGGAACCTTCTCCCCTTCTCTGTAACACATCACATATTAGGCTACAAACTAAATCTCAACAAATTTAAAAAAAAGTCACACTATGCATCTTTTCTGACCATAACACAACTCTATGAAACTAGAAATCAACCACAAGAAAAATCAAAAGAGCACAAATACATGGAGGTTAAATGACATGCTACTAAAAAAATGGGTGAACCAAGAAATCAAAGATGAAATAGACAACGACATGGAAACAAGTGAAAATGCACAATGGTCCAATATCTTTGGGATGCCGCAAAAGTTGTTCTAAGAGGGAAGTTGATAGCAATGCAGGCCTACCTCAAGAAGACAAGGTCAAACAATCTAACTTTACACCTAAAGGAACTAGAAAAATAAGAACAAACAAAACCCAAACAGACAAAAAGAAGGAAAAAATAAACAGAGCAGGAATAAATGATATAGAAACTATAAAACAAGGGTACCTGGGTGGTTCAGTCAGGTAAGCATCTAACTTTCCCTCAGGTTGTGATCTCATGGTTTGTGGTTTTGAGCCCCACATCAAGTCTTGGGATTCTCTCTCTTTCCCTCTCTCTCTCTTCCCCTTCCCCACTTGCACACACACTGTCTCTCAATATAAATAAACTTAAATAAAAAGAAACTACAAAGCAAAGCAAAACAAACAAAAACAACACCAATACCAAAAACAGACCAAAAAAAGCAAACAAACATTAGAACACATCAATGAAACTGGGATCTGGTTCTTTGAAATGACCAAATTGATAAATTTCTTGCCAGACTCAAGAAAAATATTTAAAAAATAAAGAAGAAAGGTCAAGTAAAATCACTAAAGAAAGAGGTTAAATAAACACCATAGAAATATAAATAATTGTAACAAAATATTATGAAAACCTATATGTCAACATAATGGACAACTAGAAGAAAAGGGAAAATTCCTAGAAATGTATAACCTATCAAAAGTAAAGCAGCAAGAAATATAAAACCTGAAAAGACAAATTGCCAGCAATGAAATTGAATCAGTAATCAAAAAATTCTCAAAAAACAGAGAAGTCTAGAACCAGACAGATTCACAGTTAATTCCTATCAAACATTTAAAAAAGAGTTAATGTCTATTCTTCTCAGACTATTCCTAAAAATAGAGGAGTAAGAGAAACCTCCAAATTCACTCTATGAGGCCAGTATCACTCTGATACCAAAATCAGATCAAGACATAAGGGAAATATCTCAAATGAATATAAATGTAAAAATCTTTAACAAAATACTAGCAAACCAAATCCAATAATACATTAAAAATAGTTCACTTCAATCAAGTGGGATGTATTCTTGGGACATAAGGGTGTTTCAATATTTTTAAACACAAGGGGGTTTCAATATTATCAACCAACATAATATGTCACATCAATAAAAGAAAGGATAAAATCATATTATTTCAATAGATGCAAGAAAAGCATTTGACAAAGTACAACATCCATTCATGATAAAAACCTTCTGCAAAGTAGGTCTATAGTGAACATACCTCAACATAATAAAGTCCTTATACTTAAAAAAAAAAAAAAACCAACATGATACTCAATGGTGAAAAAAATAAGAGCTTTTCCCCCGAAGGTCAGGAATAAGACAAGGATGTCCACTCTTACCACTTTTATTCAACATGGTAATGGAAGTCCTAGGCATTGCAATTGAACAACATAAAGAAACAGAAAGCATCCAAATTAGTAAGAAATTAGAACTTTCACTATTTTCAGATGACGTGATACTATATGTGGAAAACCCTAAAGACTTCATCAAAAAACTACTAGATCTGAAATTTAATTTGGGAAAGTCACAGGATACAAAATCAATGTATAGAAATCTATTGCATTGCCATACACTAATAATGAAGCAGCAGAAAGAGAAATTAATAAAACAATCCCATTTACAATTTCACCAAATACAATAGGATATCTAGCAATAAACTTAACCAAAGACATGAAAGACCTGTACTTTGTAAACTGTAATAAATTGATGAAAGAAAGTAAAGATAACAAAAAGAAATAGACAACCCATGCTCATGGATTAGGAAAATGATTATTGTCAAAATGCCTATAGCAGCCAAAGCAATCTACAGAATTATTTTCTTAAATTTTTAATTAGTGAGAGAGAGAGACAGAGAGCCAACAGGGTGGCACCAAGAGAGAGGGAGACATAGAATCCTAAGCAGGCTCCAGGCTCTGAGGTGTCAGCACAGAGCCCAAGGCGGGGCTTGAACTCACAAACCAGGAGATCATGACCTGAGCTGAAGTTGGATGCTTAACCAACTGAGCCTCCCAGGTGCCCGAACAATCTACAGATTTAATGCAATCCCTATCAAAATACTAATAGTATTTTTCAGAGAACTAGAACAAATAATCCTAAAACTTGTATGAAGCCAAAAAAAAGACCTCAAATAGCCAAAACAATCTTGAAAAAGAAATATAAAACTGACAGTAGCACAATTCCAGAATCCAAGTTATATTACAAAACAGTAGTGATTAAAACAGTAGAGTACTGGCTTAAAAATAGACATATAGATGAATGGAATAATAGAGAACCCAGAAATAAAACTGCAACTATATGGTAAATTAATCTTCAACAAAGCAGGAATGAATATCCAATTGGAAGATGACAGTATCTTCAACAAATACTCTTGAAAACTGGACAGCTACAGTCAAAAGAACGAAACTGGACCATTTTCTTTCACCACACACAAAAGTTAACTCAAAATGGATTAAAGACCTAAATGTTAGACTTGAAGCCATTAAAGATTCAACAAGAAAACTTAAGTAGTAATTTCTCTGCCATCAGCCAGAGCAACATTTTTGTAGATATGTCTCCTGAGGCAAATAAAAGCAAAATAAACTATTGGGGCTACACCAATGTAAAAAGTTTCTGTATGGTTTAAGAAACAATGAACAAAACTAAAAGGCAACCTAATGAGTGGGAGAAGATATTTGCAAATGATATATCTGATAAACAGTATCCAAAATAAACATAAATAACTGATACAACTCAACACCTAAAAAACAGTAATCATTGAAAATTGGCAGAAGACATGAACAGACATTTCTCAAAAGAATCAATAGCCAACAGACACATGAAAAGATGCTCAGTATCAGTCATCATCAGGGACATGCAAATCAAAACCACAATAAGATATCACTTCACATCTGTCAGAATGGCTAAAATCAAAAACACAAGAAACAACAAATGTTGATGAGGATGTAGAGAAACATAAACCCTTGTGCACTATAGGTGGGAATGAAAACTGGTGCAGCCACTATGGAAAATACTATGGAGGTTTCTCAAAAAATTAAAAATAGAACTATTCTGGGGGCTCCTGGGTGGTTCAGTCAGTTAAACATCTGACTTCGGCTCATGTCATGATCTTATAGTTTGTGGGTTCAAGCCCTCCATCAGGTTCTGTGCTGACAGCTCAGAGCCTAGAGCCCACTTAGAATTCTGTCTCCTTCTCTCTCTGCCCTTCCCCTGCTCATGCTGTCTCTCTCTCTCTCTCAAAAATAAACAAACATTAAAAAAAACAGGATTACTCTGAAATCTAGTAATCACACTACTGGTTATTTGCTTAAAGAATACAAAAACATTAATTCAAAGGGAAATATGCAGCCCTCTGTTTACTGCAGCATTATTTACAATAGTCAAACTATGGAAGCAGCCCAAGAGTCCATGGATTGATGAATGGTATACGTGTGTATGTATATAGACATGTATACATACACAATGGAATATTACTCAGCCTTAAAAATAATGAAATCTTACCATTTACAACAACATGGATAGAGGTGGAGAGTATTATGCTAAGTGAAATAAGTCAATCAAAGAAAGACAAATACCATATGATCTCAGTCATACGTGGAATTTAAGAAACAAAACAAATGAGCAAAGGAAAAATATGACAGAGGAGACAAACCAAGAAACAGATTTTTAATTATAGAGAGAAAAAACTGATGGTTACCAGAGAGAAGGTAGAGGGGGGATGGGTAAAATAGGTGATGAGGATTGAAGTGTGCACTTACCATAATGGAAAAAGAAAAAAATACACAAAACATGAAGGATTCTTAAGTCAAAAAAAAAATTCAACAAAGCAATATATGGACAAAGATAGTCAACGTAGGTATATAGGAACACTTTATGGCCCTATACGTTGTATTTTTCATAATAATAGATTCTTGGAAAAGATGGTAAATTTATTCTTATTGAGCCAGTACAAGTGAAGCACAGTAATTAAATTCCAAGACCTATTGCTACATATATTTTCCCTGAGAATTACACAATATGTATTTTTAAATTTATTTTTTCTAATAATTATTTTATAATATTAGCTCATATTCATAGTACTAAAACTTGTCCAAATTATTAGCAAGAATATTTTATCATAAATTTTATGTCTTCATGGCCATCTTTAGTTAACATGACAATGCTGATAGTACCAAAACATATCCATATAATTGAAAAACAGATTTTGAAATTAAATCTAACGATCCTGGCTGATTTTTATTTTCTATTACAGCCAGATGCCTATTGCTTTTCAGCCCTTGTTCTAAATATATAGGTAGTAATTTCCCTCTTCTCTATGTTCTTTTGTCTCCCAAAGCACCTAAATTCTTGTGCCTTACACAATGTTCCTATTGTGGAAAACTTATCTTTTCCTCCAACTGTTCATTGTCTAGGCTTTGAAACCTAGTCTTCCACTTCTAGGAATTAATAGTAAAGATCTTTTTTTAAGGGATTTTAAAAGAGAAGGACTTTTCTTTTGAATTTATACTTTTCTTTCTTTTTGAGTTTTAAATGAAAATCATGTAATGGTTTTATGAATAAAATTTAATAATACAGAAAATAAACATTTAAGATATCTATAATTTTAGATACTTCAGCATAGAATGTATAATATTATGTTTTCCTAGTTAATTCAAGCTTTAAATCCAAGGTAATAAATTAGAGAAAATCTACAACATAGAGGTAGTCAACTGGCATTATTTCAGAAAGGTCAAACTTTAGAGGTAATGCTATAATCTACTCAGCTAGCTATATCTCTGTCAATTTGTGAAACTTTGCCCTATAGGTATGATAAATATCAGATGGGACTTTTTACCAGTGAAATCATAGCTTGTAATCAGCACTGCATCTTGCTACTGGTGTGAGGGGATCCTTTACCTTATGCCAACTAGAAGGCTGTCAAAACCAACCCACGGGATGTTGCCACATTTACCCTGATAGAACTTTTCATACAAGAGGTAAGAATACATAAAAGGAGACAGGGAGTTTAGTGCATGCATTCTTGAACGACTAGTGACTGTTTTCTAATAACTTTGTCTGATACCTATTTGTATTTATGGCATAATTTGGACTGGGCTTTGCTTTAATTACAATATTTGAGTCAGGTGAATGGATAGCTACTCATAAATTCAAATTTATTCTAGGTCAAAGGGTTACTTTTGAAGGGTTTTAAGCAAGAAGAGGCATGATACATTTAGTATTTTAGAGCAGGAGATACAATGAGGAGCTTAAACTGTGATGAGTTGGAAAAACAGACAGGAAGGCAAACATCAAAGTAAGTAAACAGATTTTGTCTGTATTACTTTCCCTTTTTTCTTCTATCAAAATTCCCCTAGCAGTCATCACAAAATAATATCTCAAAGGTATTATATTTATTCCTTGTGGGGATATTAATAGAAAAGATCTTAAGCCCTTCATTGCTGACTTTGGGTTATACAGCAATCAAGCTCTAGAGAAAGACATGACTGTGCACAAAGTTCAACAAAATGTCATTTAGACAATAAACATTATCAAACAATAAATGGCATGATATAGGATATAGTGAATGCTCAAACGGAGGGTTGGATTCCATTCTGTTGAGTTGTGAAGGAAGATAGAATAAGCTGAAGCTTGGCAGCAGGGAATATTTGAATAATGAGCAATTCAGCTATTTGGATGTTAGAGCCAATAATTAATTTACTAAAATGATTAAGATTCATTAAACACCACTTTTTCCTTAAACCCTTTAACTAAATATTCCATATAAGTAAGTAGCAAATATTAATGTTTTAGTTTTGTTTGGCTTCCTGATGGATATGGCTCAAACCAGAAGCTGTCAAACCAACTGTGTTAATTTTGATGGAACAACCCTATCAATAAGGTTCAACAAACATTTGTGTTATCATGACCAGCCATGTTTACGTAGATGACACTGGTTTGGTTTTGTTGTTGTCATTTGTTTTTTGATTATTTTTATATGGAACACACAAGAAGTATAACCTTATTGCAGTGCAAACTTTTCAGAAATACAGGCCTGGCTCTGGGCAATATACCCTAGGGTGTGAACACAAACTGGCATAAATTCTCGCATGGATGGGATATTCAGGATGGTCTGTTAAAATCAACACATCTCCCCTACCTGGGAAGGCAAGTCATAACACTAGTGATATGTCTGAATAGGAGCCACAAACACGCAGGGTTTTGAAATTCCAAGAGTCACTATTCCCTGCCTATGCCCTGAACTCCAGAGCATATTTTAAAATTTACTTTAATCTATTTCAAAATTTCTGGTGTTCTATTACTTCCAAAGTGTTGGCAGCATTTATACTATATTGTGACTTCATTTTTAGTAAATATTTAGGGCATTTTTACTTAATTTCCTCTCAAAGCAGTCAGAGCCCAAAAAGGGATAACTCTGTTAAATGCAGCATTTTTTCCGCAAATAGATTAGAAATCGTCTACATTCATCGAAATCTTCAGTATAAATCATAGAATTGCTGACAATTATCTCAATTAAGAAGCACATTTAATTTAAAACCATTTTTCTCCAAATGAAAATTATGTCCAAATAGCAAGTACCTTAAGAGAGAATTCTTTTTTTTTTTTTTAATTTTTTTTTCAACGTTTATTTATTTTTGGGACAGAGAGAGACAGAGCATGAACGGGGGAGGGGCAGAGAGAGAGGGAGACACAGAATCGGAAACAGGCTCCAGGCTCTGAGCCATCAGCCCAGAGCCCGACGCGGGGCTCGAACTCACGGACCGCGAGATCGTGACCTGGCTGAAGTCGGACGCTTAACCGACTGCGCCACCCAGGCGCCCCCAAGAGAGAATTCTAAAATGGAAATACTGACATAAAGTTAACAAAAACAACTCCAGAAGTCAAGATTCTGATAGAAATAAATTGGATTTATGCTTGTGTTGTATATTGTCTATTCCTTGCAAAGGAACAGCTAGGGGAAAATCAGCAATACTTAAAATTCTGTTAAGCTTAATGGATTTGCAGGTTTGAATTTCCAGTTGTGAGTTACATGAAAATCTGCAAAGAAAGCAATATATACAGCTAATTAATTACCACTATTAGTAATCAACCCCCATATGTTTGTATTTTCTTGAACCCAGAAAAGATGCAAGTTAGTGTGTAATTTTGTAGAAAGTCCATGTAGTGAATAAAAATACTGTGTGCATAGGAACTTCTAATTGTATGTTTTATCTCAGACTTAAACCATTTTTATAAAGCAGAAGTCAGTGGGTAGCCACAGCTGGTTAACAGGAGAAAGCACTTACTACTGCAGAGAACTCATTCATGAATGGCTTGAGCTGACTTGAAATGGAGAGGATCCTATCACAAGCAAAGCAGCCACTGGGAAGATCTAAGTATGTTTTTGTTTTAAGATTACACTGATTTTGACATAAACATCCCACCTTTTTCTTTTTTTTCTTCCTTCCTTCCTTCCCTTGGATGTCATTTCTGTGAAATTTGAAGCTCTGAAAATCAAGAACTGAAGTCTGGAGAGTATTAAGAGAAGTACAAATGTGTAAAAATATTGAGTGCCAGATTTATCACTAATAATTTATTCTCTTAACACCTTGCAAAGTACACTTCCACTGTTATTTGCATTTTGAAGGTTAAAAAACAAATCTATAAACCCACTGACTTTTATAAACTTCTACATAAGATATCTCAACCAAAATAAAGTTCCATGAGAATTTTGTTTGAGTTTTAACAACTCATTCTTCCATGCCCTCATTCCTCATACTCCCCATCCAATACTCGTCAAAAGACAACTAAGAAATATGGTTAAAATGACACCAAGAAAAAACAATTACTTCTTAGGAATTATTAGGGTAAAAGTTTAGTGAGTTAAGTTACTCTTAAATTCATTTACTTATATTATTTTCAGGTAATATGTCCACATATTTTTTAAAATAAAATAAAAACCTAAAATGATGGCCATTGCCATACCAATCCCACTGTAATTCTAGCTTCTTCAAGTCAACTCATTTTAAGTAGTATCATCTGCTTTTTGTTTACTTTCCTTTTGGTATTTAACTTCATGTTTTTAAATAACATAGCATGTTGCTTTGTAGTTTTTTTATAGCTTTGGACTTTTATATATGGACTTATTTCTAATGGATGATTACAGTTTAGCTTACATTATACCCCTGAAATAAATATACCTCTACCAAACCAATATAGCTCAGATCTCATTCATCAACTCATTCCAGTTGATATAAAGGCATGGAAAAGTAAATCTTAGAATATTAGCAAAAGAAGATTTTGTAAAATAGTAACCAGTAAATAGGTAGTGGTTATAGATAGAGATGGATTTAAATGGAATCTACACTAATTACATAAACCACAGAAATCCTATAGTCCTGTCCAAGATTTCTGCAAATTTCTCAGTGCCACTTAATACTATAATTCTGTAGCCTTTTGTCTATATTTACCTTCTACCAAATTGATTGCACTGAGAAACTAGGGCATAGTTTCATTTTCAAAATTGAAAAGAAAAAAAAACTGTCACTGAATATTGATAAGTGAAAAGCCCCTTTCTGCCTAATTTTTGAGATGCTTGTATTTTCATGATCAGAGCATTCTCCTTATGGTCATAGTCTCTCTCCCCCTATTATAGTACACATAAAACATCCTTCTCAACTTATGAAGGAGTATCTCCTAAAAAACCATCAACTGAAAACATTGTAATTCCAAAATACATTTTCCACCTATCCTACCAAACATCACAGCTTAGCATAGCCTAGCTTGAACATGCTCAGAAACCTTATATTAGCCTATACTTGGGAAAAATAATTTAACACAGAAACTACTTTTAATGAACCATTGAGTATCTCATGTAATTTAAAGAATGCTGTGCTGAAAGTGAAAAACAGATGGCTATATGGGTATAGAATGGTTGTAAGTGTATTGGTTGTTTACCCTCGTGTTTGTATGGCTAAGTGTGAGCTGTGGCTCACTGCCACTGCCCAGAATCAGGAAAGACTATCTTGCTGCTTATCCCTAGCCCAAGGAAATATCGACATTTAAAATCTGAAATACAGTTTCCAATTGACTGTATATCACCTTCTGCTACCGTAAAGTAGAAGAATTGTGTCAGACCATCATAATTCAGGAACCATCTGTAGATCCTTCCCTTGCAATAATGCATTTGAATAAAGTCTCTACTTATCTAAGTCCCAATTTGTTTTTTTATCTGATTTTGAGTTTGAGAAACATTATGGATGTTTTATGGTGTTACAGAGACCATATCCTCCAACCTATGATTTTGAATCATGTCAATATTTTTTTCTTTCTTCTTCCTAGCCACACATCAATTTGCTCCTTAGAATTTGCTAAGAAGTTTTAGCATATGAGCCAAATGATTTCCAAGTATCTAGGGAATTTTATTTTTCCAAGTAAGTGCATATTTATATTTCATGAAAATATGAAAATATTCCATACAAGTATTTCATTTGTCAATTGAAAAGATACTCATTCTACAACTAGACATGGGATTCTGGGTAAATCTTATATATCTGAACATTCCTAGCTGGATAAATCTCAGTTCTTAACATTTTTTAACTCAGTTGTTATCAAAAACACAAGTTTAGAAAAATTTTTTGGGGGCTCCTTGGTGGTTCAGTTAGTTAAGTGTGCAAGTTTTGGTTTTAGCTCAGATCACGATCTCATGGTTTTGTGAGTTTGAGCCCCACATTGGGCTCCGCACTGTTAGTGCTTGGGATTCTCTGTCTCCCTGTCTCTCTGCCGTTCCCTGACTTGTGCTATCTCTGCCACTTTCAAAATAAATTTTTTAAAAAAAGAAAAACAAATGTGAGAGAGAGAACAAATGGGGGTGGGGCAGAAGGAGAGGGATGAGAGATTATTAAGTGGGCTCGATGCCCAGCCTGGAGCAGTATGTGGGGCTCAATCTCATGACTGTGAGATCATGGCTTGAGCCTAAATCAAGAGTCAGACGCTAAACAAACTGAGCCATCCAGGCACCCCAGTTTAGAAAATTTAATAGAGATTTCCTCAGAATAATACAGATGAGGAAAATTTGATTTAATTCTCCTTGGTAATTTTTTACATAAAAATGTTACATTAAATGTTATATTCAGGGGAAGATGACAGAGTAGGAGGATCCTAGGCTCACTGTGTCCCACAGATACAACTAGGTAACACCCACATCAATGTAAATAACTGACAAAACAACCTGAAGACTGGTAAAAACAGACTCTCCACAGCTAAATGTACAGAATAGGCCACATCAAAGAGGGCAGGAAGGGCAGAGACACAGTCAGGAACCAAAATGACCCACAGAACTTTTCCAGGGAGGGAGGGATGCTGCTGTTGTGGAGGGAGAGGAGATAACCTCATAGCAAGCATCCAAAGCATGAAGGGACCTGTATCGAGAAGATGAATCCTCTTTTTTTAATTTTTTTAATGTTTATTTATTTTTGAGACAGAGAGAGACAGAGCATGAACGGGGAGGGTCAGAGAGAGGGAGACACAGAATCTGAAGCAGGCTCCAGGCTCTGAGCTGTCAGCACAGAGCCCGACGCGGGGCTCGAACTCACGGACCATGAAATCATGACCTGAGCCGAAGTCGGACGCCCAACCGACTGAGCCACTCAGGCGTGCCGAGAAGATGAATCCTCTTAACTCTAGGCTTTGAAAACCTGGGAGGCTTAACTTCACAATTTCTTATAATCAATGGGGCTTAACACTTGGAACCCTAAAAATCAGCAGGCTTGGCTCTGAGAGTGCCAGAGGACAATAAGAAACTGAGACCCCACTCTTAAAGAGACAGCATAACAAACAGCCCTGTTGAGATACAGAATAGATGAAGCAGTTTGAAAAACACTTGGGGTATAAGGAGATGAGATATGTTTACTAAACTCAGAGCATGTTCTGGAAGGGCAGGGATCTTTGGGAGACTTCTCCAAGAGCAGAAGAGCAGGTAGGTACCACTTCCCTCTTCTGCACCACCCCCGATTCCCTTCCTAGACACAGGAATACCTTCAGGAACCAGCACAGACCTTTCCACCTAGCTTGCTAAAGGCATGCCCACCCACATATTCTCCTGTAGACCTGCCCCATTAAACACATCCTTAGAAGTTTTCTGAAGTGTATGCAAGCCTCCTTCCAGACAAGACAAGTGTAACCCCTTGCTAACACTACATGCCCCACCCCTGAATTCTCCTGTGGAACCACCCCCTCCAACACACTTGCAGCAGCAGTCCATCCAGAGCAGTTACACAAGAGTTGCAGTTTGCAAGCAGCCCTGACAGAAGTCAGCAGGACCTCAAAGTGACTCCTGCCCAGGGGAGAGGGGAAGAAAACCACATGTACCAATTTGTGGTCCTAGCAATGGACTGGGGCAGACACCTATTCTGATTACTGGCCCCACCCACCAATGAAAGCTTCTTTGAGTATAATACAAGGAGAGTGCCCTGAAGTTCCATAAGACCACAGCTTGCAAATGCCTGGTGTGATCCAACTCAAGGTCAAGGTGGACCCAGACTAGTCCATGAACAAGCCAAGGACCAAACCTGCCCACAACAGGCAAAGAGGGCCATTGCAGATGACAGGAATGAAGGAAACCAGACTGAAGGAAGCTCAGCCACAATAGTAGGGCACACCCAACACACATAGATGTCTCTGAAGTGCCAGGTTCTAGTGAACAGGGGCTGTTACACTGCAGTGCACCACAGTACCTCTTATAAGGCCATTAGTTTCAAGAGCAGGAGACACAGCTGACTTTCCCAACATGTAGACAGGCACAGAGAGACAAAATGAGGAGACAGAGAAATATGTCCCAATGAAAGAACAAGACAAAATCACAGAATGAAAGCTAATGAAAACATAGTTACTCATTAGACTTGAGAAAAGAATGGAGGGTCTCAGACCCTAAAATGATAAAGAGAAACATAAAAAAAGTAACAAATCCTAGATGAGGAACTCAGTAACTGAAATTTAAAATACAGTAGAGGAAATAAATAATAGACTAGAGGAAGCAGAAGAATGGATTAGCAACCTGGAATACAGCATAATGGAAAGCAATCAAGCTGAACAAGACAAAGAAAAAAGACTAATAAAACGAATAGATTTAGGGAACTCAGTGATAGCATCAAGCCTAATAACATTCACATTACAGGAACCATGAAAGAAGAAAGGGGGAAATAAAACTTATCTGAAAAGGAATACTTGAAAACTTCCCAAATCTGCAGAAGGAAACAGACATCCAGGTCCAGGAGAGCCCCCAACAAATCAATCCAAGGAGGTCCATGCCAAGACACAATAAGTATAATGGTAAGAAACAGTGATAAAAAAGGAATTTTAAAAGCAGCAAGAGAGGGCTGCCTGGGTGGCTTAGTTGGTTAAGCATCCAAATCTTAATTTCAGGCCATGGTCTCATGGTCATCAGATCAAGCCCTGCATTGGGCTCCGTGCTGAGCATGGAGCCTGCTTGGGATTTTCTCTCTCCCTGCCCCACCCCACTCTCTCTCTCTGCCCTATTCTGCTCTTCTTCTGCTCACACTCTTTTTCTCAATATATATATAAATACACACATGCACACATATTTTAAAGCAGCAAGATAAAATAGTTACATACAATGGAAACCCCATTAGCTATCACATTTTTCGGGCCAGAAGGGAGTGGTATGATATATTCAAAGTACTGGGGGGACCCAAAAACAAAAACAAAAAACCCTGCATCCAAGCATACTGTATACAGAAATTCTATCATTCAGAATAGGACAGATAAAAAGTTTCCATACAAACAAAAATTAAAGGAGTTCATGATCACTATACCAGCTTTAAAAGGTCTGTTAACGGAAACTCTTTGAGTGGAAAGGAAAAACCTTAAGCAGGATTAAGAGATGTAAGAAGTAAAAGAGAGATAAAATTAGTATATCTGTAAAAACCAGTCAAGGGGTTCACAAAATAAAAGCATGCTCCTAATAAATGCTCCAATCAAAAGACACAGAGTAACAGAATGAATTAAAAAGGAAAGACCCATTGATAGGCTGCCTATAAGATGCTCATTTCAGACCTAAAGACACATGAAGATTAAATGTGAAGAGGTAGAGGGGAGTTCAGTCAGTTAAGCATCTGACTTTTGCTCAGGTCATGATCTCACAGTCCATGAGTTCAAGCCCCACATCGGTCTCTGTGTGGACAGCCCAGAACCTGGAGCCTGCTTCAGATTCTGTGTCTCCCTCTCTCTCTGCCCCTCTCTCACTCACACTCTGTCTCTGACTCTGTCTCTCTCTCTCTCAAAAATAAATAAACATTAAAAAAATTAAATTGAAGAGGTAGAGAAGAACTTATCTTGCAAATAGAAGTGAAATAAAGGCCAGGGTAGCAAAACTTATATTGGACAAAATAGACTTTAAAACAAAGATTGTACAAGAGACAACAAAGGACACTACATCATCATAAAGGTAACAATCCAAAAGGGAGATACATACCTATCCTTCTCAAGCTATTCCAAAAAATAGAAAGGGAAGGAAAATTTCCAGACTCATTCTATGAAGCCAGTATTACGTTGATTCCTAAACCAGATGGAGACCCAGTAAAAAAAGAACTACAGGCCAATATCCCTGATGAATATGGATGCAAAAATTCTCAGTAATATACTAGCAAATCGAATTCAACAGCATATAAAAAGAATTATTCACCATGATCAAGTGGGATTCATTCCTGGGATGCAGGGCTGGTTCAACATTTGCAAATCAATCAATGTCATACATCACATTAATAAAAGAAAAGATAAGAACCATATGATCCTGGCAATCGATTCAGAAAAAGCATTTGACAAAATTCAGCATCCTTTCTTAATAAAAACCCTTGAGAAAGTTGGGATAGAAGGAACATACTTCAACATCATAAAAGCCATTTATGAAAAGCCCACAGCTAACATCATCCTCAATGGGGAAAAACTGAGAGCTTTTTCTCTGAGATCAGGAACACAACAGGGATGTCCATTCTCACCGCTGTTGTTTAACATAGTGTTGGAAGTTCTAGCATCAGCAATAAGACAACGAAAGGAAATCAAAGGCATCAAAATTGGCAAAGATGAAGTTAAGCTTTCACTTTTTGCAGATGACATGATATAATACATGGAAAATCCGATAGACTCCACCAAAAGTCTGCTAGAACTGATACATGAATTCAGCAAAGTCGCAGGATACAAAATCAATGTACAGAAATCAGTTGCATTCTTATCCACTAATAATGAAGCAACAGAAAGACAAATAAAGAAACTGATCCCATTCACAATTGCACCAAGAAGCGTAAAATACCTAGGAATAAACTAACCAAAGATGTAACAGATCTGTATGCTGAAAACTATAGAAAGCTTATGAAGGAAATTGAAGAAATGGAAAAACATTTCGTGTTCATGTATTGGAAGAATAAATATTGTTAACATGTCAATACTACCCAAAGCTATCTACACATTCAATGCAATCCCAAAATTACACCAGCATTCTTCCCAAAGCTAGAACAAGCAATCCTCAAATTCATATGGAACCACAAAAGGCCCCAAATAGCCAAAGTAATTTTGAAGAAGAAGACCAAAGCAGGAGGGAGGCATCACAATCCCAGACTTTAGCCTCTACTACAAAGCTGTAATCATCAAGACAGCACGGTAGTGGCACAAAAACAGACACATAGACCAATGGAATAGAATAGAAACCCCAGAACTAGACCCACAAACGTATGGCCAACTCATCTTTGACAAAGCAGGAAAGAATATCCAATGGAAAAAAGACAGTCTCTTTAACAAACAGCGCTGGGAGAACTGGACAGCAACATGCAGAAGATTGAAACTAGACCACTTTCTCACACCATTCACAAAAATAAACTCAAAATGGATAAAGGACCTGAATGTGAGACAGGAAATCATCAAAACCCTAAAGGAGAAAGCAGGAAAAAAACTCTCTGACCTCAGCCGCAGCAATTTCTTATTTGACACATCTCCAAAGGCAAGGGAATTAAAAGCAAAAATGAACTATTGGGACCTCATGAAGATTAAAACGCTTCTGCACGGCAAAGGAAACAACCAACAAAACTAAAAGGCAACCAATGGAATGGGAAAAGATATTTGCAAATGACATATCAGACAAAGGTCTAGTATCCAAAATCTATAAAGAGCTCACCAAACTTCACACCAGAAAAACAAAAATCCAGTGAAGAAATGGGCAGAAAACATGAATAGACACTTCTCTAAAGAAGACATCCAGATGGCCAACAGGCACATGAAAAGATGTTCAACATTGCCCCCCGTCAGGAAAATACAAATCAAAACCACATTCAGATATCACCTCACGCCAGTCAGAGTGGCCAAAATGAACAAATCAGGAGACTAGAGATGCTGGAGAGGATGTGGAGAAACAGGAACCCTCTTGCACTCTTGCTGGGAATGCACACTGGTGCAGCCGCTCTGGAAAACAGTGTGGAGGTTCCTCAAAAAATTAAAAATAGATCTACCCTATGACCCAGCAATAGCACTGCTAGGAATTTACCCAAGGGATACAGGAGTACTGATGCATAGGGGCACTTGTACCCCAATGTTTATAGCAGCACTCCCAACAATAGCCAAATTATGGAAAGAGCCTAAATGTCCATCAACTGACAAATGGATATAGAAATTGTGGTTTATATACACAATGGACTACTACTTAGCAATGAAAAAGAATGAAATATGGCCTTTCGTAGCAACATAGATGGACCTGGAGAGTGTTATGCTAAGTGAAATAAGTCACAGAGAGAAAGACAGATACCATATGTTTTCACTCTTATGTGGATCCTAAGAAACTTAACAGAAGTCCATGGGGGAGGGGAAGAAAAAAAAAAGAGGTTAGAGTGGGAGAGAGCCAAAGCATAAGAGACTCTTAAAAACTGAGAACAAACTGAGGGTTGATGGGGGTGGGAGGGAGGGGAGGGTGGGTGATGGGTATTGAGGAAGGCACCTTTTGGGATGAGCACTGGGTGTTGTATGGAAACCAATTTGACAATAAATTTCATATTAAAAAAATAAATTAATTAAATTAAAAAAACAAAAGGAAGATAAAAAATTGTAAATATTTATGGACCCAACATAGTAACACTCAAATGCATAGTAGTTATTAACAAACATAAAATAACTGACAGTAATACAATTACACCAATGGATAGATCATCCAAACAAAATCAATAAGGAAACACTGGTTTTGAATGATGCACTAGACCAGATGGTATTAACAGACATATTCAGAACATTCCATCCTAAAATAGCAGAATGCACATTATTTTCAAGTGCACATGGAACATTCTCTAAAATAGATCTCATATTGGGCTAGAACACAAGCCTCAACAAATTGAGAAATATCAAAGTCATACCATACATCCTTTCTGACCACAACACTATAAAACTAGAAGTCAACCACAAGGAAAATCTGGAAAGAATTTCACAAATGCACGGAGGTTAAGAAATCAAAGGGGAAATTCACAAATACATGGAGACAAATGAAAATAAAAACACAATGATCCAAAATCTTCAGGAAGGGGCAAAGGCTGTTTTAAGACGGAGGTCTATAGCAACAAAGGCCTACCTCAAGAAGAAAAGTTTCAAATAACAACCTAACCTTAATCCTAAGGGAACTAGAAAAAGAAGTATATAAAATGTCCCAAACCCATAAAAAGAAGTAAATAATACAATTTGGAGCTCAAATAAACAAAATACATAAACAAACAAACAAACAAACAAATAATAGAGGAGATCAATGAAACCAGGAGCTGATTCCTAAAAAGATCAACAAAACTGATAAACTTTTAGCCCGAGACAGAGACAGACCAGGGTGGGCGGGGGGGGGGGGGGGGGGGGGCGGAGATTGAAAGAAACAAAGTAAAAAAATTATAGAGGAGAATAAAACAACAACACAGAAATAAAAAGTATTATAAGAGAGTATTATGAAAAATTATAAGACAACAAATTGGACAAACTAAAAGAAATGGATAGATTCCTAGAAACATATGTCCCAAAATGGAATCATAAAGAAATAGAAAATTTGAACAGACCAATTACCAGCAATGGAATTGAATCAGTAATGAAAAAAAAAAAAACTCCCCCCAAAACAAAAGTCTAGGACCAGATGGCTTCACAGTTAAATTCTTCCTAACATAAAGATTTAATAACTGTTCTTATTAAACTTTTCCCCAAAAATAGAAGAGAAAGGAAAGCTTCCAGATTCATTCTATGAGGTCAGCATTACCCCGATGCCAAAAAAAGACAAAAATACTACCAAAAAGAACAAACAAAAGTACGACCAAAAAACCAAAAACCTATAGTCCAATATCTCCGATGAACATATATGCAAAAATCTTCAAGAAAATAGTAGTAAGCCAAACCCAACAATATATTAAAAAAAATTATTCACCATGGTCAAGCTGAATTTATTCCGGGGATGTAAGTATGGTTCAATATTCACAAATCCATCAGGGTGATATATCACATCAACAAGAGAAAGAATAAAAATTATATTATCATTTCAATAGATGCATACAAAGCATTTAACAAAGGACAACATTCACTGATGGTAAAAATCCTTAACCAAGTATGTTTAGAGGGAACATGCCTCAACATATAAAAAGGCTATACATGAAAAACCCTCAGGTGACATCATACTCAATGTGGAAAAACATAGCTTTTCCACTTGTCAGGAACAAGACAAGGATATCCATTCTCACCATTTTTATTCAACATAGTACTGGAAGACCTAGCCACAGCCATCACACAACTAAAAGTATCAAAAGGCATTCAAATTGGTAAGGAAGGAAGAAGTAAAACTGTTACTATTTGCAGATATCATGATATTGTATACACAAAACCCCAAACCCTCCACCACAAAACACAGGATTACTAAATGGATTCAGTAAAGTCACAAGATACAAAATCAATATACAGAAAAATTCTGGGTTTCTATACACTAAAAATGAAGTAGCAGAAAGAAAAATTAACAAATCAATCCCATTTACAATTGTACCAAAAATAATAAAAAACCTAGGTAAACTTAGCCAAGGAGGGGAAAAGTTATACTCTGAAAAGTATAAAACACTCATGAAATTCAAGATGACACAAATGGAAAGATAAGTCATCCTCATGGATTGGGAGTATAAATATTGTTAAAATGTCCATAGCACCCAAAGCAATCTACAGATTTAATGACATCCCTATCAAAATACAAATAGAATTTTTCACAGAACTAGAAGAAACAAGTCTAAAATTTGTATGAAACCACAAAAAAATGAATATCCAAAGAAATTTTGAAAAAAAAAGAATAGATATGAAGTATCACAATTCCAGATTGTACTGTAGTACTATACCATAAAGCTGTAGTGCTGTGCTATTCTATTCTATTCTATTCTATTCTATTCTATTCTATTCTATTCAGCTGTAGTAATCAAAACAGTATGGTATTGGTATAAAAACAAACACAGTTGATGGATGGAACTGGAGAGTGTGATGCTAAGTGAAATAAGCCATACAGAGAAAGACAGATACCATATGGTTTCACTCTTATGTGGATCCTGAGAAACTTAACAGGAACCCATGGGGGAGGGGAAGGAAAAAAAAAAAAAAGAGGTTAGAGTGGGAGAGAGCCAAAGCATAGGAGACTGTTGAGAACTGAGAACAAACTGAGGGTTGATGGGGGGTGGGAGGGAGGGGAGGGTGGGTGATGGGTATTGAGGAGGGCACCTTTTGGGATGAGCACTGGGTGTTGTATGGAAACCAATTTGTCAATAAATTTCATATATATATATAAAAAAAAACAACACAGATCAATGGAATGGAATAGAGAGCTCAGACATAAACCCATGCTTATATGGTCAATGAATCTTTAACAAAGGAGGCAAGAATATACAATGGGAAAAAAGACAGCCTTTCTTTTTAAGATTTATTTATTTTTGAGAGAGAGAGAGAGAGAGAGAGAATGAGAATGAGTGGGGAAGGGGCAGAGAGGGAGAGAGAGAATCCACTCAGGGCTAGATCTCACATGACCTGAGCAGAAAATCAAGAGTTGGACACTAAAATAATTGAGCCACCCAGGCACCCCAAAAGGCAGCCTTTTTAACAAATAATGTTGCGAAAACTAGACAGCCACACGCGAAAGAAACTGCACCACTTTCTTATACCGTGCGTAAAAATAAACTCAAAATGGAATAAATACTTAAGTGTGAGACCTGAAACCATAAAAATCCCAAAAGAAAGAACAGGTGTAATTTCTCTGTTACTGCTCATGCCAACATTTTTCTGGATCTGTCTCCTGAGGCAAAGGAAACAAAAGCAAAAGTAAAATATTGGGACTACATCAGAATAAAAAGCGTCTACATAGCTAAAGAAACAATCAACAGAATAAAATGACACCCTGTTGAATGGGAGAAGATATTTGGAAATGACATATCTAGTAAAGGGTTAGCATCCTCAATATATAAAAGTCTTATACAACGCAAACTGACAAAAAAAGAGTCTAATTAAAAAATAAGCAGAAGACATAGACAATTCTCCAAAGAAGACATACATACAGGTGGCAAACAGACGCATGAAAAGATGCTCAATATCACTCATTATCAGGGAAATGCAAATCAAAATCACAATGAGATACTACCTGACACCTGTTAGAATAGAATGGCTAAAATAAAAAATATGGTGCACCTAGGTGGCTCAGTCAGCTGGGTATCTGACTTCAGCTCAGGTCTTGATCTCACAGTTTATGAGTTTGAGCCCGGCATAGAGCTCTCTGCTATCAGTGGAGAGCCTGCTTTGTGGTGCTTCTGTCTCCCTCTCTGTCTCTCCCTCCCTCTCTTTCAAATATAAACAAACATTAAAAAAGAATACAAGAAGCAACATTTGTTGACAAGGATGTGGAGTAAAAGTAAACTTCATGCACTGTTGGTGGGAATGCAAACTGGGGCAGCCACTGTGTAAAACATTATAAGGGTTCCTCAAAAATTAAAAAATGGGATTACCAGATGGCCTGGTAATTCCACTGCTGGGTATTTACCCAAAGAATACAAAGACACTAATTCAAAAAGGTATATGCAGTCCTGTGTTTATTGCAGCATTATTTACAATAGCCATATCATAGAAGCAACCTAAGTGTTCATCCACAGATGAGTAAAGAAGAGGTGATATATATGGCATATTGGCAATATATGGAATATTGGCAAGCCATAAAAAAGAATTCAGTCTTGCCATTTGCAACAATATGGATGGACTTGAGGGTAAAATGCTGAGTGAAATGAAAGAAAAAAATACATACCATATGATTTCACTCATATGTGGAATTTTAGAAACAAAACGAACAAAGACATAAAGAGATAAAAAAAAAAAACCTGACTTTTAACAACAGAGTACTAATGGTTATCCGATGGGAGGTGGATGGGGGGATGGGTAAAATAGATGAAGGGGTCTAAGAGTGCGATTATCATGATGAGCACTGAGTAATTTATAGAACTGTTGAATCACTATTGTACACCTGAAACTAACATAACATTGTATATTCATTATACTGGAATTTTAAAAAAAAGCTAGAGATTTTATGTATATAATGCTATATATCAACAACAATAAAAGAAACATAAATAAATATTGTTTCTTACGACTTGCAAAAATTACTCCAAAATTGTATTGCTGCCCCTATTTCAATACTAATACATTTTTAAATTTTTAATAGTTATTGATCACTTATATTATTTGACCTATTTACAAAGGATTTTACATTAACTCATCATGTTTTCTATTTCAAATAAACATGCTTTACACATTATAAGACTATTAGTAGAAAAAAATTCTTGGAATACAAATAATGAAAAGGTATCTATGGACAATTTCAATCTGTGCTGCATTCAACGAAACGTTGTGTTAAATTTATTGGTTCACAACCCAGATTTAGCTTCCAGAAAAATAGAAAGATCTTACATAGGTAATTGTCACTAACAGTAAGTGAAATTATAAAGAAAGTAATACTATTTTCTGTCACCTTTAATTATATTGGATGTACAGAATTAAAAAAAATTACTTCAAGTCATTGTTTGCTTCATTACCAAAGCTATATTATATAGACATGTATTAAACTTGGAGCAGTGCATACACACACACACACACACACACACACACACACACACACACACACCTCACTTCTGTCTTAGGTTCCCATTCTCAGAGTTCCAAGTCAGTCCCAAGACCTGTATAACCTAAAAGTTCTTATTCTGGAAAGTACTCCCTGCTGACGCTATCAATTCCAGACTGCAACTGGTAGCTATTTTTTGTGAGAGGTTTCATAGGCTCAGGGAAGACCTCCATATTATACACCTAACTAGTTAGCACAAATGAGGACTAATCTACACTTGGCAGCAAGGTGGGAAACCTCAAGACTTTCAAGGAATGCCAAATGCTATAGACAGTCTGGGCCTCATCAAACTCTACTGGCTCCAACTGGCTCTTTGTGCCAGGATGACTTGGCTATGGATTTTGGTGGGGCTTGGCTGCCCAGCAAGGTCTGAGTGACAGCTGCCAATCTGAAGGTGTCCTAAAGTTGTGCATAACTTATGGATAATTTATGCTACTGTTGCTGCCACTGTTCCTCGGGCTGTTACACCTTACAATATAGCCCTCACCTTGCCATACAGACTCTGCAGGCACTCCAGTCTACAGTCTTTGTGCAGGGGCAGGAGACCCTGACTGCCTCTATCCTGGCTGCAGCACCTCCCCAACCCAGGAGCAAAAAAAAAAAGGAGGGGGGGAATGTTTGTTCCCACTCATCCAAATCATGCCTTCAAACTTGGCTGTAAACATTATAGAAATGGTGCTGGAGATAGACATCTCCAAGTTGCAGCACATACTGGTGTCTCCTGAATCTTTCAACTCCAAGATGGGCAAAACTGGCAGTTCTACAGGTTCATCATGACAACAAAGAGGCTGTTCAGAAGATGGACAAGGAAAAACTATCTCTCAGACAAGAAAAAAACAATTTATTAATTAAAAAATTATTTTTAACATTAATTGATTTTTGAGAGAGGCAGAACATGAGTGGGGGGGAGGAGGGGGAGGGAGGGAGGGAGGGAGGGAGGGAGAGAGAGAGAGAGAGAGACAGACAGAATTTGAAGCAGGCTCCAGGCTCTGAGCTGTTTGTTAGCATTGCAGGGCTTGAACTCAAGAACTGCAAGACCATGACCTGAGCTAAAGTCAGACGCTCAACTGACTGAGCCACCCAGGCACCCCAAGGAAAAAAAAATTTAAAAGCCAAATACCTCATAAAATTCGGCTCAAGGTCTGAAGACTTCCCAGATTATCCTGTGAAACTCAATACCAGGAATCACTGATTGAAAATTTAATAGGACATTTTTTAAATCTAAAGGTCAATTATGAAGTGCCTAAAATTTTTCTTCTTTTTTTCTTTTCTTTCCTTTCCTTTTTCTTTCTTGCCTTCTTGCTTTAGAATTTTTCAATTAAAAATAATATATTCTCTGGTTTCTGCTATGGTCCAGGGTTATTTTTTTTCCTTTTGTGGGTTTGGATATTTCTCCCATAAATTTGTTGTATTTGATATACCCAAGTTTTAAGTTTCCCAATAAAGAAAATACATCTACATTAAAAAAAAAAGTTCTCATTCTAGTTCTAAGTATACACTTAAAGACCATCACTGGGAGAATTACCTTAGACTTCCTCATACTATCCTCCCTTTATAATACTTTCTACAATATATTTACTTCTCTGTGTCTAATCTAGTTTTTCTTTGTCTTCAAAATTAGCACCTCTTTTTACAGATGGTCTACTTTGCTTTATCCATATAATGAGGTATGAAGGCTACAGAGCCTGGCTGGCTAAGATTTAAGAAAAGAATGTTTGCAGTCTGGGAAATGGCTGGTTGAGAGGCAGCAAAGCAGACCAAGAAAACCAGGTCTCCTTTGAAATATCAAGGCTGAAAACAGACAGACCTTGCCTATGAATCAACATGGTTTCCCATTCTGTAAATGCTTAATGTAAAGTAGAAAAACCATCCCCTTCTTCTGACATATACACTGCCCCCTCACGTTTGGCCTGCCTGCACATCACTACTCTGATTGTACTGTTCCCCCGATAATTTATGAGTATGCTTTCTTCCTGCTTTTGAAACTACACACTTTACCCTGCACCCTTTGAAATATACTGATAAGATTCTCAATAAAAACAAACTGGAGAAGAGCTTTGCTTGGTGACATCACCACTTGAGCCCTTTGCCCCCTTGCTCTCTCCTTTCTGATTCAGCAGTCCAGAATAATCTGTCATTCGCCATCCCAGGGTTTGCTGGCCAAACCCAGCAATGAGGTTATAATAAGTTTTTAATTCCAGAATTACAATTATTATTATTTTTCTTCTTTCAAATAAGCCTATACATTTTTCATACCATCCTGGTCTTGTCTCATACTTTACTTTCCTCTATGATTTTACTGATTCTTGCTATGAAATATCCTTTTTTATTGCTACTATGCTATTTTTTTATTGAACTACATATTGTCTTATTTTGTCTATTCCTCAAGATGATTTATTTTTGCATGTGATTTATAATGATTCTTATGCTGAACATATTTTCAGTGAGTGTTATCCATGAGATACTATGCACCCTGGAATCTGAATATGTTTTTATAATATTATAAGTTTTCTCTTTCTGAGCCTTATGGTTTTACTCATGCCAAGTAAGTTTTAATGTTGACTTTCCAGTTGTTTCCAACCACCTCATTCATTGTAGGGCAACTTCACACTTGTTTCCCATGCAATCCTATAAGTATGATTTATTATAGGTTATTATTATCTTACAGTCCAGGATAGGTAGCCAATCTTCTTGTTGTCTCCTAGTATAAGAAATAAAGTTATCTAATTTCTTGATCTCAAACAATAGACAATTTCATGGCTCCTGGCATCATTTATCTAGCTTAATCTAGCTCCCTACAAGCAAAATAGTATTTTCCTTATATCCTTCCTGTGACAGTGCCTAAACTGTAACTTCCAGACTTCAGGAATTATACCAAGTTCCGTTTCATTGATGATCTAAAGTTTGACCCTGTTCATCACTATGATGATGATATTCTCCTTTACTTGTGTCACCTAGAGTTCATTCTTTCTTAGTGACATTTTCCTATTTTTTTTTAAATCCATTCCAAAGGAAAGAAGAGTGATTAAATGAGAAAGAACAATGGGCAGAAGGGCCATTAAGATAGGCTTTGATATCTTAAAGTTCTCAAATATTTAGCCTCAAACTAAACTCTCAACCCTATTTCTTCCAAACAA
Organism: Lynx rufus; assembly: GCF_022079265.1. Taxonomy (NCBI): domain Eukaryota; kingdom Metazoa; phylum Chordata; class Mammalia; order Carnivora; family Felidae; genus Lynx; species Lynx rufus. The sequence goes on from NW_025814827.1 coordinate 63,239,656, forward strand.
GCTGACCATTACCTCTGCCCTAATTATCTCCTGTTTCTTTTATCCTACTATACTTTTAACACACATATCCTTGTGAATCATTATTCCCTCCAAACTCCAACCAGCTCAAATATCCATTAATTTGGTAGTTCTTCCTTGAAAACGTACCTAAAATTGAACCTTGTTGTCTATGTGTTGCACTTCCCCTCATCATTCTCCACAAAGTTATTCAGTTATATTCATTAATATTACATATGTATCTCCTTTTTTTGTTTATTTTTAGTCTTCCCTCATTAAAATGCCAGCTTCATGATGGCAGGGACTTTGAATTATATGTCACTGCTATGGCCCCAGAACACAGTGGAATCATGACTCTTTGTTAATATTTTATGATGATCATAAATGCATAGTTAGTAAAGTGTCATTAATTAAACATATACATCCTTTCTTAGAAGAGTATGTAATTCTTTTTAAATTTGGACTGTGGAGATCATCTCAGTTTTTATTGAAAATAATCTCCAGATCATTTATTTTTTTATTGGTTATTAATCTTCTTTTCTAGTATAAGAAAAATGATAAAAAAGTATCTTGCTTAAGTTAGAATTTCAAAGCCTATAATGAGTTCCTTTTACATTTTTATGGCAGCCAGCCTGTAGACAATCAGTGGAATCATAAAATATTTATTTTTAAGAACTCAAAAGGAATAAAAGAAAAAAAATCAATAGTCTTTGTTTCCAGCTCTCCAGAGGAAATCATTGTTCATATTTGCAATACCACATCCATTTTTAAAGCCAAATAGAGGAAAATACTAGATAAAAAGGTATCTGATTCCCAGGATGTCCACAAATAAGTCGCCAAACAAGAACCAAAAATCCTCAATACCAAAGGACAACTTCAAAATTTTAAGAAGAAATGTATTGATAATAGGGCAAATTGTTATCAAAATACACCATATTTTAAAAACATCTTTTAAAATTCAAAATTGCCTTATTTTCACTATTTATGTTGAATCCCATAGTTCCATTTCTATTCAAAAACAAAGCTGTTATGCCATGATGCAAGGAATGAAGATTTGGTCTCATTTGCTTGAGCTTTTCCATGTCCTGCAGAGTCTGTTGATTGATATATATCTATTTATGTGTGCTCCAAACAATAAAAAAGCCACAATTCAAACAACATATCATATAAGTAAATGATGCTTATATTTTTTTATCAAAATTTTATTTGTTATAAAAGAAAATCAATATCCCTTATTCAAAAATAAGGATTAAGAATAACCTAAATATACTTTTTTGGAATTCCCCCAAATTTCTTTCATTTGTATAGACATAATAATGTCAGTATTTTTCTGTTGGTGAACTAACTTACAGAGCTACATTCCATGACTTCAATGACACTAGAGGAACACATTAATAAGGGAAAGTTCTTTATCTAAATATAACAGGATTTATCATTAAAGCAGCCCTATTGGTCTATCCTAATTATTCCTCCAGAAATGTTACCAAAGAAGAAAGCCCATCATTGGTCAATCAAAATTTTTCAAAATATATTTAGATGCTGTGTTATTTCTTGATTTATACTTTGTCTCCAAACACAAAGAAGAAAACAGTATAGCAAAGATTACCATATACTCACATTAACCAGACTTTTCCCCAAATTATAAAGACATCCAGATGTTTTAAAAATTGTAATGTTTAAATTTTAAGCTCAGCAGAATTTGGACAACTCAAAGAAAATAATGAATCTACCTAGAAATATTAGATTTCTAATCTATTAGAAATCTATCAGAAAATAATAAATCTATCCATGTTGGAGATTGTTTCTCCTGCTATTCTTTTACCTGTAGTAACTCATTCTTCCCTTTCAGTGCTTATTACACATGAACATTTCCATTGATTAGAAATGGCTCACAACTCTTTGTCAATATGTGAGCACTGTTATGCTTGATTCAAGGATCAAATACAAAGATATTCTAAAGGAAATAAGGTGGACTCTGATTAAGTAAATTCCTTAAAGGCAAACATAGGGCTAAAATCACAGCTGTCTTGTATTTTATTTTCTTCTATAAACATTGATTCTCAGAATGCAGTTGTGTGTGTGTGTGTGTGTGTGTGTGTGTGTGTTATAGCCCATAACTAAAGTTATTTTGTGTTTCAATGAAAAGTAAAATCACAGAAAATGATTTCTCTTTATTTCTGTATGCCAAGTGACCTTTACAAGTGAACTTTGCCCGCCCCCCCCAAATCCACAGAATTCTGAAGAATGAATAAACAGATGTGTATTTATTTTCATGTTGGATGAAATCCTTGATAAGGGACAGTATTATGAAAGAAAAAAATTAAAGAGCAAATATAAAATGGTTTTTACAAAGGTAATCTTATAATAGCTATAAATAACTATTACTATTCAAAGCAATAAAGTCTTAGTAGATATAACAAGACTTGGTATAGGTTAGAAATACTGGATGTTTGGATAAAAAATATTGAATATCTAAAAGACCTTGCATAACTGTCATTTACTCCACAGAACCTATTATTTTGTGATTAAAAGTTACATTTTCAAAAAATACTTTTAATTATAATTATATTCATATAGATGCTATAATTTGGAGCCCTAATACTGCCATCTTTTCTTTAGCTGCTACTATCTGTTACATCAGAATCATTCTTTTATATTTAAGACATAAGAGCTTTTATAACAAATAATTCCATTACACATAGTACTGTGGATAATTATTCATAGACTAGTATTTAGGAACAGTTACATGGTTATCATTAGAATCATCTGCTCATTCACATACAATGTCCTTGAAATGAACAGACCCAAAAAATAATAATACTTTTAAAATGCACTTATACAGAGATTAACTGTCTAATATGAATATAAATGTTATGGAGCCAATTTAAAAGCTTGAGATACTAATTGTGTGGATATTTCATTTGAAAGCTGTGGTGCTTGAAGTACTTGGACATACTTTATTTCTTTAAATTAATCTATTGGAAGCCAAAATTCTACCTATATTATATGACACAGTTAAGCATTCATAAATTTAACTACACATATTTTAGATAGCTACATGCATATAGATTTGACAAATGAATGTTGCAAAAGTAAAAAAGATGGCAAAATAATTGCTTTTTAACAATAACAATCAGAAAATGCTATCAAATCAATGTAAAAAGTCAGTTTCAGTTCAAGATGGCGATGTAGGAAGATTTTGAATTTGAACTTAACTCCTCCGTGGAACACACAAATTACACATATTAATAGAACAATTCCTTTTGAAGAACTGAAGACTGAATAGCTACTGAAGAACCAAAGACAGAATAGTAAGAAGACAGCAAGAGAGATGGTTTAAAGGAGTAACTAGCATATACAGCCACAGCTCCAACCAGCCAACTAAAGTCACCAAGCATACAAGGTCTGCACAGGGGACACCATATAGACCACTCCTTCAACTTTAGGAAAAGAAACTCTTTCACCTAAGCCATAGAAACAAACACAGAAAGACAAGAAAAATGGGGAGGCAGAGGAATACATTTCAAAAGAAGGAAAAGGAAAAACAAATCAAAAAAAGAACTAAATGAAACAGAGCTGATAAACAATATGCCTGATAAAAAACTTAAAGTAATGATGATAAAGATAGTCAATGGGTTGGGGAAAAGAATAAAAGAACTCAATTATACCTTCATTAAGGGCTAGAAAATAATAAAAAGAATAAATGAGAACTAAATAATACAATAATTAAAATTAAACACATACACACACCATAGGGAATTAACAGTAGATTAGAGGATGCAGAAGAATGTACAGTGATTGGTGAGATGGGATAGTGGAAAGAACACAAACTGAATGGAAATAAGATAAAACAAATTTTAAAAACATAAGTATAGATTAAGAGATCCCATGGACAACCTCAGGTGAAAAACTCACATTATAGGGGTTGCAGAAAAAGGAGAGAAAGATGTAGAAAATTCATTTGAAGAAATAAGAAGTGAAAATTTCACAAACCTATGGAGTGAAATAGACATCCAAGTCCAAGAAGAGCAGAGACTTCCTAACAAGATGAACACAAGAAGGCCCATGCCACAGCACATAATAATGAGAGTTAAAGGTTAAAGATAAAAAGAGAATCTTAAAAGTAGCAAGAGAAAAACAGTTACCTAGATGGGGAAAACCTATAAGGATATTAGCTGATTATTCAGCAGCAAATTTACAAGCTGAGGAAGTGGTATGATATATTCATAGTACTGAAAGGGGGGAAAAAACAGACAACTAAGACTACTCTAACCAACAAGTCTTTCATCCAGATTTGAAGGAGAAATAATGAGTTTCCCAGACAAACAAAAGATAAAGGCATTTGTCACCACTATAATAGCCTTACCTGAAATATTAAAGGAACTTCTTTAAGTGGAAAAGGAATAGCCAACATTAGACATAAGAAAAATGTGAATAAAAGGATGTAAAATGTGACAACATATACATAAAATGTGGACAAGGGAGTAAAATGTGAAGAGAAGGGGAAAAAAGAAAAATAGAGACTTTTGTCTTTTACTCTTAAGAATGTGTTTGAACTTAAATGACCATCAAATTAATATGGACTGATATTTACTTGGGATATTATATAGGAACCTCATGGTAACCATAAACTCAAAACCTATAATACATAAAAAAGAAAAAGAAAATCAAGCAAAATACTATAGATACTCAATCACAAAGAAGGAGAGCAAAAGAAGAAAGGAACAAAGAAGGACCAGAAAACAAATTTTAAAAATGGAAATAAGCATATATTTATCAGTAATTACTTTAAATTTAAAAGGCTTAAATGCTCCAATCAAAAGACATAGAGTGGCAGAATGAAACAACAACAAAGTTTATTTATATGCTATCTATAATAGACTCATCTCAGACCTAAAGCTGCATACAGACTAAAAATGAAGGGGTGGAAAAGCCAGGGTAGCAATACTTAAACAAAATAGACTTTAAAACAAGGACTACAAAAAGGGCATTACATAATGATAAAAATATCAATCCAACAAGAGGATATAACAGTTGTAAATATCTATGCACCCAACACTGGAGCCACCCACACACATAAAGCAAATATGAATGAACATAAATACAGAAATTGATAGTAATATAACAAGAGTGGGGACTTTAACACTCCACTTACATTAATGGGTAGATCATGCAGACAGAAAATCAGTAAGGAAAAAATATCTTTAAATGATACATTAGGCCAGAAAGACATAACAGGTAAATGTACAACATTCAATCCCAAACAATAGAATACACATTCTTGTCAGGTGAACATAGAATAGAATAGATCACATACTAGGTTATAACACAAGCCTCAGTAAATTGAAGATGAGTGAAAACATACCATGCATCTTTTCTGACCACAGTGCAAAACTAGAAATAAGTCACACACACACACACACACACACACACACAGGAAATTACACAAACACATGGAGACTAAAGAATATGATATTATCTAGCCAATGAGTCAATGAAGCAATCAAAGAAGAAATAAAAAAAAATACATGGAGACAAATAAAAATGAAAACACAGCTGTCCAAGATACTTGGGACACAGTGAAGTATCAGTGTGAAAGCAGTTCTAAGAGGGAAGTATACACAAATACAGGCCTGTCTGAATAAACAAACAAATAAAAACCTCAAATAATCAAACCTTATGCCTAACTGAACTAGAAAAGAAGATAAAAAAGCAAGGTGAATAGAAGAAAGGAAATAATAATGATCACAGAAGAAATAAATTCTTAAAAAAAGAAAAAAAGAAAACATCAATGAAACCAAAACCTGTTTCTTTGAAAAAATAAACAAAATTGACAAGCTCTTACCCATACTCATCAAGAAAAAATGACAAGGGACCCAAATAAATAAAATCACAAATGAGAGAGAAGTAATAAATGACCCCACAGATATACATGTAATTAGAGAATACTAATGAAAAATTTTATGCCAACAAACTGAAGCAGGAAGAAATAGAGCACCAGGTGTTCACCAATTACAAGTAACAAAATTGAAACAGGAACAAACCACTACCAAAATATAAAATTCCAGGAGTAGATAGATTCACAAGTAAATTCTACCAGAAATTTAATGAGTATCTACTTTCCTCAAACTATTCCAAAAAATAGAAGAAGAAAACCTTCCAATATATTCTATGAATTCAGCATTACCCTAATACCAAAACTAGATAAAGACACTACAAAAAGAAAACTTCATACCAATATCCCTGATGAACACTGATGCAAAAATCCTCAACAGAATAATAGCAAACTGAATTCACCAATAAATTAACAAGATAATTCAACACGTTCAGGAAAGATTTACTCATGGGATGCAAGTATGGTTCAATATCTGCATACCAATTAATGTCATACACCAAATCAACAAAGGATAAAAAATCATATGATCATCTCAAGAAATGCAGAGCAACCATTTGATAAGATTCAACATCAATTCATGATAAAACTCTCAACGAATGGGGTTAAAGGGAATATATCTAAACATAATAAATGAATTAAATGAAAAAAAAACACAGCTAAGATCATCCTCAATGGTCAAAACCTGAGAGCTTTCCCTCTAAGGTCAGGAATAAGACAAAGATGTCCACTCTTGCCACTTGCATTCAACACAGTACCAAAAGTCCTAGCCATAGCCATCAAACAAGAAAAATCAATAAGGTGTGAGATGCAAAACTACCAAAATCCTAAAAGAGAACATAGGTAGTAATTTCTCTGACAATGGCTGTTAGTACATTTTTCTCAGTATGTCTTCTGAGGCAAGGGAAACCACAAGCAAAAATAAACTCTTGGGCTACATCAAAATAAAAACTTCTGCACAACAAAGGAAACCATCAACAAAACTAAAGAACAACCTACTTAATGGGAAAAGATACTGCAAATAACATATCCAATAAAATATTTATATCCAAAATATATAAATTCTTATACAACTCAACACCTGAAGGAAAGAATCCAATTCAAACATGGGCAGAAGACATAAACAGACATTTCTCCAAAGAAAATCTACAGATGGCCAGAAGGCTCATAAAAAGATTCTCTACGTCACCCATCATCAGAGAAACTATGAGATATCACCTCATAGTTATCAGAATGGCTAAAATCAGGGGCACTCGTCTGACTCAGTCAATTAAGTGTCCTACTCTTGATTTTGGCTCAGGTCATGATCTCACAGTTCGTGAGTTGCAGGCCTGAATCAGGCATTGTACTGACAGCGTGTAGCCTGCTTGGGATTCTCTCCATCTCTCTCTGCACCTCTCCCTCTAGCTCTGTCTCTCTCTCTCTCAAAATACTTTAAAAAAAAAGAGTGGCTAAAATCAAAAACATAAAAAACAACAGTTGGTGGAGATGTGAGAAAAAGGAACCCTCTTATAGTGTTGGTGGGAATGCAAACTGGTGTAGCCACTGTGGAAAACACTGTGTAAGTTCCTCAAAAAACTAAAAACAAAATTACAATATGGTCCATTAATTCCACCACTGGGTATTTACCACCCCCCCAAAAAAAAACCCCACTAATTTGAAAGGGTATATGCCTCCCTATGTTTACTGCAGGATTATGTACAATAGCCAAATTATGAAAGCACCCCAAGTGTCCATCAAGAGATGAATATACAAGGAATAAGTGGTACACACACACACACACACACACACACACACACACACTGAAATGTTAGCCATAAAAAAGAATGAAATCTTGTCATTTGCAACAACATGGATACATCTAGAGAGTATAATGTTAAGTGAAGTAACTCAGATAAAGACAAGTACCAGATTATTTCACTCATCTATGAAATGTAAGAAACAAAAGAGAGACAAACCATAAAGCAGACCCTTAAGTAAAGTGAACAAACTGAGGTTTACCAGAGGGGATTTGTGGGAAATGGGTAAAACAGGTGGAGAGGGTTAAGAGTACACTTATCCTGATGAGCACTAAGTAATGTATAGAATTGTTGAATCACTACAGTGTATACCTGAAACTAAAATAACACTATATTGTGGGGGATAAGCTTAGGAATCCCCTGGGTTTACACCAATGGCTTAACAAAGCATAAAGAAATACAAAGTCATAAAATGCTCACACCCAAGATTAGGTAAACCAGATTGGCACTCCAAGAATATGGGGGTACAAATACACCCCAAGAGTAGGGAGGCACAAAGGTGCTAGTAATAGGGAGTGAAAAGGCACTCCAAAATAGAGAGGGGGTGCAGAGCCCCCAGAATAGAGAGGGAGAGGCAAAGGCCAAAAATACGTACGACACTAAGATGCCCAATATATAGGTATATGAAATAAACAAGATTGGATATCCACGGTGGAAGCACCCCAATTTGGTACCATAGCAGAAAAGCTGCTTTCACAGGAGGATAGGGCCAGGTTAGTAAACTGGTGAAGTGGACTATGGACCACTGCGCTGCAGGCAAAGCAGCCTGGAGTAAAGATGGTTAACAACAACAAAAAAAAAAGGTGCCTTATTAACCTTGAGGTTATTCCCCCTATCTGTCTCATCCCCAGGCTAGCAAAGATAAACAGGCAAGGCGCCTCCTGTCTGCTATTAACAGTCATCTACCCATCTGCCTGGCGCCTGGATTTTGTTTTATATTGACCCAAACCCCAAACACTATATATCTTCAAAACCCCCCTTTTCCCTCACGTCCACAAGTTAATGTTCACAGTTACTTTGTCTCTTTGTACATGCCCATCATGTTTGTAATCCTTCTGATCTGAATACTTATGGGGCAAGGACCCTTATTCAGGGCTCGTGTCTTTTCCCAGACATTAGCCATCTCTCACTTTAATCCTGCATCCGCTCTTTTGCTGGTCAAAAGAGAACTTTAGACTTAGGGTCTATGACACTATATATTAACTATACTGGAATTAAAATTTTTAAAAATATACTAAATTAAAAAAAAGAAAAAGAAATAAGAGGCATCCATATTGGTAAAGAAGAATTTAAAATGATACTATTTGTAGATGATATACTACATATAGAAAATCCTAAAGATTCCACCAAAAAATTATTATAAGTAATAAATTCAATATAGTGGCAGGATACCAAATTAATAATCAGAAATTTGTAGCATTTCTATGCGCTAACAATGAGATCTCAGAAAGAGGAATAAAAAAACCCACAATTTATAACTGCAACAAGAAGAATAAAATACATCGGAATAAACTTAAAGAGGTGAAAGACCTTTACTCTGAAAACTGTAAAACACTGATGAAAGAAATTGAAGATGACACAATGAAATGGAAATAAATTCCATGCTCATGGATTGGAAGAATTAATATCATCAAAATGTCCATATTACTCAAAACAATCTACAGATTCAACACAATCCCTACAAGATACCAAAACCATTTTCACAAAATGAGAACAAGTAATATTAAAATTTTTATAGAACCACAGAAGACACTGAATATCCAAAGAAATCCCAGGAAAGAACAAAGCTGCAGATATCACAATTTGAGATCTCAAGATATACTCTAAAGCTACAGTAATCAAACAGTATGATACTGACACAAAAAATAAACACATAGATCAATGGAACAGAAGAGAGAGCCAAGAAATAAGCTCACATTAATATGGTCAATTAATCTATGACAAAGGAGGTGCACATGTACAATGGAGAAAAGACTATTCTTTCAATAAATGGTGCTGGGAAAACTGTACAGCTACATGTGAAAGAATGAAATTGGACTACTTCCTACCACCATACACCAAAATAAACTCAAAATGGTTTAAGACCTAAATGTGAAACCTGAAACCATAAACATCCTAGAAGAGACATTTTTCCAGATATGTCTCCTGAAGCAAGGGAAACAATAGCAAAAATAAACTATTGGGAATACATAAAAATAAAAAAAGCTCTTGCACAGCAAAGGAAACCATCAAGAAAACAGGGGCACCTGGGTGGCTCAGTCGGTTAAGCATCCAACTTGAGCTTAGGTCATGATCTTATGGTTTGTGAGTTTGAGCCCCATGTCGGGCTCTGTGCTGACAGCTCAGAGCCAGGAGCCTGCTTCAGATTCTGTGTCTCCCTCCCTCTCTCTCCCTGCTACTCTCCTGCTCACGTTCTGTCTCTGTCTGTCAGAAATAAACATTAAAAAAAAAAACACAAAAAGACAACCTACTCAATGGGAGAAGATATGTGGAGAAAAAAGGAACTCTTGTGCACTTTTGTGGGAATGCAAACTGGTACATCTACTAGAGAAAACAGTATGGAAGGGGGCACCTGGGTGGCTCAGTCAGTTGAGTGTCAGACTTCAGCTCAGTTCATGATCTCATGGTTAATGAATTCAAGCCCCATACCGGGCTCACTGCTGTCAGCACAGAGCCCACTTCAGATCCTCTGTCTCCTTCTCTCTGCTCCTCCTCCACTTGTGCTCTCTCAAATATTAATTAAAAATACTAAAAAAAATAAAAGAAACCAGTATGGAGGGTCATCAAAAAATTAAGAGAAATCACATATCAAATAATTCCACTATTGGGTATTTACCCCAGGAAAATGAAAACACTAATTCAAAAAGATATATGCACCTCTATGTTTATTGCAGCATTATTTACAATAGCCAAGACATGGAAACAACCTAAGTGTCTATAAGTAGACAAATGAATAAAAAAATATGTGGTGTACACACACACACACACACACACACACACACACACATATACTCACACACCCAAGGGAATGCATACACTCACACATACACAATAAACTATTACACAGCCATAAAGAGATGAGATTGTGCACTTGAGACAATATAGTTAGTTCTAGGGGGTATTTTGCTACTGAAATAATTCAGACCAAGAAAGATAAAATACCATATGGTTCTCCTCATAAACAGACTCTAAAAAATGATTAAACAAACAAAAAGCAGAATCAGAACTATAAATACAGAGGGCAAACTGATGGTTGTCAGAGGTGAGGGATTAGGAATTTGGGCAACATGGGTGAAGGGAAGAAGGAGATACAGGCTTCCAGTTATAGAATAAGTAAGTTACAGGAATAAAAAGCAGATCATAAGGAATTCAGTCAATGATATTCTAATAGTGATGTAACGGGACCAATGATAGCTATACTTGTGGTGAACATAGCATAAAGTATACAATTGTCAAATCACTAAGTTGTACACCTAAAACTAATGTGCCACTGTGTGTCAACAACACTCAAATTAAAAATAAAAGTCAGTATAAAAAGTCATTAACAATGATTCCATTAGCATTTATTGCATCTGGAAAAATCAATATTAATTTGTATAATAATACATTTGAAATATCTTAAGTTTTACTATTGGTTTGAAACAAGCAGTATGCGTTTGCAAAAACAGTGTCTATCTATAAAGGAATGTTTGCATTTCTCTCTAAAGGAAGGTATCAACTCTAATTTTACTGTGAAATAAATGTTTGTCATAGGCATCAATACATCAAAAGTTAAAACTCAGCCAACTCTTCTTTTTGATTCCTTTTTCCTTTAATAATCCACAGATTCATTTATTGCTTTTGTAATCCAATCTAAAATACTATAGTAACTACACTAGTAAATTAACGAATAATCATCTGAGATTCTTATATAAAAAGGTAGTGATAAAAGCACTTTGATCAGTAATTTCATTGAGATAGAACACATTCAAATACGTTTAATAACATTTAAACTGTACAGTTTTTCAAGAACATAATGTATTTTTTTTTCCTCTGTTCACTATTGCTGTCTAATAGACTTAAAGAAAAGTTACTGGGCTTAAATTTTCAGTTTGTATCCAGTTTGGTTAATATTCCTGATATCAATGTCACTATCTCCCCAGATGTTGACAATGAAATGCTGGCAATAAAGTTGCATTTCTCTCTTTTAAAACATATTTATTAACTTTTCATTTTGGTTTAATTTTTAAAGTTTTTATTTAAATTCCAGTTAGCTACCATGCATTGTAATATTGGTTTCAAGTGTACAATATAGTGATTCAAAACTTTCATACAATTCCTGGTGCTCATCAAAGTACACCTCTTAATCCCCATTTCCCTTCAGTTGGCCGATTCTTCCACTATAACTGAATAAACTAGCCAGAATAAACTCCTGACCCAAAGAAGTTGATGTAGAAGATTTCTGATTCAAATCACTTTCTAAACGATACAGGATTATTTCATTCCTTAAATAGATACTCATATGTAACAACAGTTTTGGAATTTTGGAGTTTATATGAAAGTAATTAGAAATTTGTATTGTAAGCTCTTTTCAATTATATGATCATTAACTACACAAATCAAGATGAATAAAACCGAAATCACCTTGGGGTCATTTGCCTAAACTTTTTACTTTACTGGATACATCTAACTTTTTTGCACCTATATTTTTAATTTCCTAAGTTTGGCTTGAGAAATAAAACTCTGGGTAAATCTGAATAAAATTATTCCAAAATTTTAAGTTTTTATCTTGTAAAAAACAGATACAGTCTATCAACGATGTACTCATATTGTTATCTTTGCCCATTATAAGAGTGGAAAAATAACACTATGAGTAAACAGTGTTCATTTACAAAGATTATTTCCTTTAGAACTTTTCCTCTGGAATCATTGAACCTTACCTTTCTAAATTATTCTCAAAACTTTTGCATTCAAATGCATTAGATTTAATTTGTCTATTACAATTTTTATCAACTATTTAGAATTAATCTATTCTCTAAGGTAATTTTTTACTTCTACCATCACCAGGAGAATTACAATAGTCTGAATATTGTTTCTTTCAATTTATGTTGCTGAGGATTCCAATGTCAGGTATGGAGAATTCAAATACAACTCCTTTATTCATAAGCCCAGTCAAAGATGGCCTTAAATTCAAAGCATCTAGTACTGTAAACATACATCTGTTGCCTTTGTATTTTGAAAATGAGCAACAGGATGTACTGTATATGTCTATATTCAGTTAAGGAAAATTCACAGCAAAGTAATTTTTATAGTCCATTATCATATTCCATAAGAAATTAGCAGTCTTCACATAAAAGAATTGAGCGTATGAAACAGCTAATAACTGGTTTGGAAAAGTAAGTTTTGAGCCACTTCTCAAGTAAGCAGTAAAATTGTGTGTGTGTGTGTGTGTGTGTGTGTGTGTGTGTGTGTTCCATCAGAGTGAATGAAACAGAAAATTCAGATGTCACCAATGAATCTTCAATATAAAGCACACACAAATGTCATGCCTTCCATTAGGTTTCCTTCCAAAAGGAGAAATGGACATGTAGTTTACTTTCAGTAGGACAAAGGAACCTGAAGCTGTGTTTGCTTTAGTAATGCAACTCTCTTTCCCGCCTCTCTGCCCCACTTCCTCTCTTCTTCTCTCCTTCCCTCCCTTCCTTCCTCCCTTCTTCCTTCTTTCGTTCCCTCCTTCTTTCCTTCCTTCCTTCCTTCCTTCCTTCCTTCCTTCCTTCCTTCCTTCCTTCCTTCCTTCTTGGACCAAGTGCTTACCAAGTTTCTACCATTTACTAAATACTACACTGTACAAAAAATAAAAGTCTGTCCTTAAAATACTTTCTATTCTATACTATGAGCTTTATAACGGAAATGGCAGTAAGACAAGTATTATTTTCTAAATTAGTTCATGGGTTTTAAAATAATACTGTTAAATTTTAGCCTTGACTTTGTTAAAGTAAAACAGACATTAAATAACAGGGGCAGAATTTAAATACTTCTACCTGGACTTAATTATGTGAAATACTCTAAAGGTCTGTGTTTAAAAAAAGAGCTAACTAAATTATAATTGTTAAATTTCCAGATATCTTCAGGTTTCTATCATTATGATAAACAGTAATAAAAATGTATGTAGCATTCATGTAAATTTAGTCGGTTTTCCAAAAATATTTGCCTAGGTAATATCTGTATTATGAGACTATTTAATGACTATTTACATAATTTATATAAATAAATTTATATAAAGACTAATTAATGTATTTCAAAATCAAACATAAATATATGGAAATAATGTTAGATTAGAAAAACAGTAGTTGCAGATCATGCTGTATACATTTTATTCCATTATTAAAAAAAAAAAAACAAAGAATATAAAAGACTACTTCTAGGAGCAATTCAGGGTAGTAGCATAAGAGAGACTACAAACTAAATCAGGTTCTGTTGTCCCATGAATAACCTGAGCAGGATTATGGAACAAAAATAAATATATAAATGCTATGATAAGTATATAAAGTTTCTTTGTGTAAATACATCTCATTGATCTTAAAATCAATGGTGAAATAAATCATGGATGTGTTCTATAGCCACAACTTTGCTGGAGTACTAAAGCTTTTTTGGTTTAGTTTAGTTTTGTTTTTGGGTTTGTATGTCTGGTTTATTGATTAGGAATATCAACTTGTAGCAAATAGTGGAGTTACTGCTATAAATGGTTTTATCCTTCTCTCAGTTTCCTCTTCCTGTTAACATCACTATGCTCTTTTTTAGATACTTTCTTAATCTTTAATTATTGCTCTATAATTGTCCCTGGGGGAAAACATCTGCTATTGCCTACTCATTTTTTTTTTTTTCTCTGTTGCCTCAGATTCCCTGTGGACTATATTATATCTTGTTGACATTGCATTTTCTAGTTGCCTTTGATGGCTTTCTACCCCAAGGGTCCCACACAGATCATAATATTTAGCTGCCTCATTTCCTATGGCAATTATGACATTTTTCTTTCTATGTTACCATATTATTGGATTCATAAAATTATTTTAATGAATGAGAACTATCAAATCATTCTACTTTGGTATTTTTGTTCTTTTAATAATTTAAAATAATGAAATGCCTCATATGGCTTCTAGTAATATTTAGTGGCATCCTGATTTTTCAATGTCTTTTATAATTTCAATTATTTAAATTAATTTATATTATTAAATGTAAGGATAATCATAACTTTCGTTTCTTGAATTCCTTTTGAAAATATAAATTATTCTTTCTAAAATAAAAATTTGTATGTCTACTAAAATATTAATTTACTAAAATTCAAATTGAATATCTATGATAATTCTACTCCTTGTGCATATTTCATAGTAACATAAAATTGTAATTAAGGTTATTTTACGTTTGTATGATAAAACTTTATTTTATAATAAAATGTGATTTGTTTAAACAATTATATTAATTATAAATATATTATGAGATATAATGTTATAAAATAATCATCTACATCGGATTGTAATGTTAATTATCACTATAATTTTCTCAAAAATTATTTTGAGTTAACCAGGGATTTAAAAGTATGACTGAATTATTTTAATACTATCCATTATTTATTTATTCCTTTATGTTTCTATAGAGACAATTTCTTCTTTTTAATATACGTTATTTATTTATTTTTGTTTATTTAATATTGAGAGAGACAGAGTGTGAGTGGGGGAGGGGCAGAGAGAGAGGGAGACAGAATCTGAAGACGACTCTGGGCTGTCAGCATAGAGCCCCACACAGGGTTCGAACTCACCTACTGTGAGACCATGGCCCCAGCCGAAATCAGACACCTAACCGACTGAGCCACCCAGTAACCCCTATATATTTATTGTTTAGAGAGAATGTGTATGCACATGCACAGGGGAGGGATAGAGAGGGGGTGCGTAGAGAATCCAAAGTGGGCTCTGTGCTGACAGCAGAGAGCCTGGTGTGGATCTTAAACTCACAAACCATGAGATCATAACCCGAGCAGAAGTCGGATACTTGACCAACTGAGTCACCCTGGTGCCCCTTACAGAGAATATTTCTATATGTATATTTTATATCTAGGTCAGAAGTATAATTATTGAAGTTTAAAAGGTAAGAACTGAGTGATATAAATTATTTATATTACTAATTAATCTATGTAATTTTTGTTCTCATCTTCTATCAAGCAATTTTACCTGTCTGATCTTTTCTAATAAAAATCTCTTTTAATTCACGGTATTTTGCCAATCTTAGCCCACTTTATACACATTTTCCCTTTAAATCTCAGTCTAATCAACATTTGTACAGAAATACTTCCTTGTTAAGACACTGTCAGTCCCTCATGTTATAGGTTATTATAACCCACCATTATAACAACACTTTTTACAGATGTAATTTCACATCTATTGTGTGATTTTTTTTTAATGTTTATTTTTGACTGAAAGAGAGAGACAGAGTTCAAGCAGGGGAGGGGCAGAGAGAGAGAGAGAGAGACAGAGACAGAGACAGAATCCGAAGCAGGTTCCAGGCTATGAGCTGTCAGCACAGAGCCCAATGCGGGGCTCAAACTCACGAACCGTGACATCATGACCTGAAGTTAGACACTTAACCAACTGAGCCACCCAGGCACCCCTGTGTGATTTTTCAGTAACATATATTATCCCCCAGACACAAAACTATAAGCTTCTTATGTAAAATATTCTACTATTCATTCGTTCATCAATTTCTCTTTATTATGATGTATTTCCTGTGCCTAAAACATAGCAGCTGTTCAATAAGTACTTGATAAAAGTACATGAGATAAGATAAAGAATGGCATTATCATTGTTTCACAAGTTAAAAATTTTAGTGATTGTTTTGTGTTTGTGCTTGGTCCTTTGCATTCTCATCTATTTTTTGAATCAGCCTGTCAATTCTTTCAAAAAAGTCTGTTGGGATTTCTATCTGGATTCTTTTAGTTCTCTGGGTCAATTTGCAGAGAACTGACATCCTAACAATATCAAAACATATAGTCAACAAATTGGTAAATTTGCCTTTATTTAAGTCTTTATTTTTTTTCCAGCAGTATTCACAGTTTTTAGAATACAGTTCAGGAACATGTTTTAAATTTAATCCTAAATATTGTTATACTATTTTAAATGGCATTATATTGTTATATTCCAGTTATTATTATTGCATAAAAGTATAATAGATTTTTTAAGATTTTATTTTTAAGTAATCTCTACATCTAATGTGGGGTTTAAACTCATAATCCTGAGATCAAAAGTCTCATGCCCTACTGACTGAACTAGCCAGGCACCTCTAAAATTATAAATGATTTTTCCATATGGAACTTTGCTAAACTTATTAATCCTAACAGTGCCTTACTGTAGATTTTTTAGAGAAATCCCACTTCTGGGCATATATTAAAAATAACTGAGGGGCGCCTGGGTGGCGCAGTCGGTTAAGCGTCCGACTTCAGCCAGGTCACGATCTCGCGGTCCGTGAGTTCGAGCCCCGCGTCAGGCTCTGGGCTGATGGCTCAGAGCCTGGAGCCTGTTTCTGATTCTGTGTCTCCCTCTCTCTCTGCCCCTCCCCTGTTCATGCTCTGTCTCTCTCTGTCCCAAAAATAAATAAACGTTGAAAAAAAAAATAAAGAAAAAAATAACTGAAACCTGGGTCTTGAAGAGATATTTGCACACCCATGTTCAGTGTGACATTATTCACAATAATGAAGAGGTGAAAGTAACCTAAGTGCCAATCAATGAATGAATGGATAAACAAATGTTGTATATACATAAAAGGAATATTATTCAGTCTTAAAAAAGAAGGGAATCCTATCATTTGTGACAACGTGGATGAACCTAGAAGACATTATACTAAGTGAAATAAGTCAAAAGTAGAAAGACAACTACTACAGGATATCAATTATCTGAGGAATCTAAAATAGTCAAACTTGTAGAAGAAGAGAGTAGAATGATGTTTTCCAGGGGCTAGGGGAAGGTATTAGTCAAAGGGTATAAAGTTTCAGTTACACAAAATGAGTACATCCTAGAGATCTGCTATATAGCATAGAAACTGGAGTTAACAACACTGTATTGTATATTTAAGTCCACTTAAGTTTATTTAAATGTGCTAAGAGGGTAGATCTTAAGTGTTCCTAGCATACATATCATCATCATCATCATAGTAATAGTAATAATAAAGAGGGTGAGAAACTTTTGGTGGTGACAGATATGTTTATGGTATAGATTATAGTGGTGGTATCACAGATGCATATATGCTTTTTTTCCAAAATCTTCTAATTGTGTTCATTAAATATGTACAACTTTTTGTATTTCAATCATTCCTCAATAAATTGGTTTTAAAACCATACAAAGTAGTAGCTATCATTTTTAAAGACTCTTAATGTAACCTGAAGAAAAATAAAAATAAGGGTCATGTTATTTTTGAATTGTATTTCATACTTTCTAATATCTATATATTTTATTTCTTCATTTTGACTTATTGAAATAGATAAAACCTTCAGTACAGTATTGAATAAAAGAGGTGAGAGTGAATACTTTCTTGGTTGTAATCTTAGAGGGAAGTCTTTATTTTTTTTTCAATATATGAAATTTATTGTCAAATTGGTTTCCATACAACACTAGAGGGAAGTCTTTAATCCTTCATCATTAAATATGACATTAGTTGAAGATTTTCCAAAGTGTTCTTAATCAGGTTATTTGTTTGTTTATTAGCAATCCAGGGAACAGTAAATGCCAATGCCCTGGGGAAGCAAAATGTTTGCACTGTAAAACAGAAAGAAATCCAGATGGGACTGGAATATAGCAGATGTGACAGGAGATGAGTTTGTAGAAGTTATCAGGACCTGATAATATTGGGCATTGCGGGTCATGCTAAGGTTTTTTTTTTCTCTTTTTTTAATTCAGGTATAATTGACATATAACTTTATATTAGTTTCAGGTGTACAACAAAATACTAGTATATATTGCAAAGTGATCACGACAGTAAGTCTAGTTAACATCTGTCACCATACATAAACTTTTAACTCTGTATTTACTATATGTTTTCTTGTGATGAGAACTTTTAAGATTTAATCTCTCAGTAACTTTTCAAATATGCTATGCAATTTCACTCATTTTGTCCACTGTTCACCCTCTCTCTTGCAACCATGAATCTGTTCTCTGTAACTATGAACTTGGTGTTTTTTCCTTCTTTTTTTTTCTTTTTTATATTCCACATAAGTGAAATCATGTGATATTTGTCCTTTCTGACTTATTTCACTTAGCAAAATGCCTTTGAGGGCCATCCATTTTGTTGCAAATGATAAGATTTTATTTCTTTTTTATGACCAAATAATATTCCATTACCCATACACACACACATATACATATATATATTCTTTATTAATTTATCTACAGATAGATTATTTTCATATCTTGCCTATTGTAAATGATGCTACAATGAATATGGGGATGCACATATCTTTTTGAATTACTGTTTTCATTTTCTTCAGCTATGTACCCAGAAGTGGAACTACTAGATCATATGGTGACTCTATTTTTAATTTTTTCAGGAACTTCCATAGTGTTTCCTATGGTGGTTGTATCAATTTATATTCCCACCAATAAAATGCCTTTTCCTTTATCAGAAACTAGTGATAAACTCTGGAAATTGCTTTTCTTATATCTTGTGAGATAGTTAAAAGATTTTGCTCCTTGATATTTTTTAATGTTATAAACCATATTGACTAATAGAAAATGTTAAAACATGCTTTCATTGCTAACCAAAAAAAATCAACTTGATCATGATATATTACTTTTTATATTTCTGAGGTTGATTAATTAATATTTTGTTAAACCTTGTCATGTCTATGTCCTTGTGGATACTGGTCTGTAGGTTTTGGTAATGTCTGTCAGATTTTAGTATCAGGGTTACAGTACCTCATGAGTTAGAACATTTTCCTTCTCCTTAATATTCTGAAAAAGTTGCTTAAAATTGATATTTTTTCATAAATAATATAATTTACCAGTTATTTTCAGTGTAGTTTTCTTTCTACAAATGTTTGTAATTATTAATTCAATTTTTCAGGATACATGGGGAATTTCAGATTTTCTCTTTCTTCAAATATATCTTTGAATGGCTTTATGTATTTTAAGGAATTTGTCTATTGTACTTTCCCAGATTCTCTGACATAAAGTACTATATAATATTTACTTATCATACTTTTAGGTCTATTGGTTCTATAGTGATACACCAATTTTCATTCCTCTGCTTTTTTCAGTCTTCGCTATCTCTCTTGATCAATTGTCATAAGCTTTATTGAATTAATAAAATAATGCAATTTTCATTTAATTGTTTTTCCTACTGCTTCTTCATTTAAAAAATTTTATTTGGATTTCCACTCATCTTTATGATTTCGTTCTATTATTTACTTTTCATTTAAGTTGATCTTATCTTTCACACTATTAGAGGTTCAGGAACCTTAGATCTTTGATGTTAAATGTTTCTTATTTTTTTGTTAGGTATTTAAAGCTGCAATTTAAAGAGTCAAATTATTTTATGATTTTTAAAATTATTTAACTTCTAAACTGAGTTCACTTGCATCTTTCTCTTTTCAATATTCCCTGGAAAAACTCAGTGGTTTATTATGACAAATGGTTTTTAAAATATGCTCATCAAGTTAACAAAAAGTAGAAATCTTATTAGGTTTATTTTCCACAGTAGTATTTCTGCATTTTTAATATATATTAATTATTTTATTCCAAGGATTTCCTTTTTTAATTGCTAATTATGCATATTCATTTATCACTCATCAAGATTATACTTCCTTCTTGGTTATAACCACTTATTCTCAATTGGATTTCATAAATATTACCTGTTATCTTTAAATCATGTTCACAATTAATAGTATGTTTTTTTTCTCTAATCAAATTGGGTAAAACTTTTAGAACACTTTGGGAATCATTTTGCTTAATTTCCAACTTTAATGCAGTAATTTCTCCATTTCCTACCTAAATTTTAGACAGTTAGGCTTTATCACAGTAAGGTAATGGTGATTGTTAAGAATGCTGTTACTCATTCCCATCTGAATAATGCAGCTAATGTGCTTATACTACATTTTCTTTTTATCTTCCCAAATTCTAATAGTATGAATGATTAGGATTTGTGTTGCCAACAAACAGGGTACTAACCTCCACTTTACTATTAGTTTGTTCTTGGTGAAATATTCTCTTTCTTGAACAACTTTCTTGAGTGTTATTGTGCACCGTTCCTAACAAAATGTAAAGAACTTAGAATAAAATCATTTAGTGTGTCCCTGTTGAACAAAGGTAAACTTTCATTGATTTTTCTGTGAGATAAATATGCCTTATTGAATATGAATCAATTTTCACCTCTTATACTCCAGATTTCATCTGTAAAAACATTTCTTCAGGAAAGCCTTTCACAACTCTCAAGTTTAATTTCTATTTCACAGTGATTTGTTCTTATTGGACTTTAAACATGAGAGCGCACTGCAAACTAGCGAATTTAAAAGCACTTATGCAAATAATATTTATAGTATAAAGCTCAGGAGTGCAAAATCCAGGTTCTAATCTGTTCACCATTTATTACCAGTAACTAGGAGACTTTTTAAAAGTACTTTTTAACTGAAAGACAAATAAAGTAATTCAGTGTCATGCATTGCTCCTGAGAATCTCCCTATCTCTTCAAGCTTTACATGACTTGGATAATAAATGCTCAGTGGTTTAATATATCAATTCCTAAGCACATGGGCTTTGCTTTTAGAGACTGTATTTTACTACTACACTGAAGAAGAAAAGATTGGTGCTAATGACCTTGACAATCTCAAAGATTAATTCTTGGGCAGGTGTGATTATACACTTGGATTTCCAGTCTATACAAACCATTAGACCCTAACATTAGAAGAGAGTAGTGTGAGAAAAAGAGCTTCTGAGTTGCTGATCTTATAGTGGTTCAAGTGCACAATGTGTAGAAAATATTACTGTGTTTTTAAGTCCAGTTCAAATTAGGGTTGCATATAGTGGCTTTTACAGGGAATCCCTATGGGTCACTGTGAATGTTTATTCTATGTGTATATATTTTAAAATCCAAGACACAATAAAACAAAACCCTGGCAGAGTCTAAGAATGGAAAGATTGCACCAGATACTCATGGATGATGATATTATAATCCACTCCAGCACAGTTGTAAATTTTTTCCACAATTTTATCAGATGGTTAAATATTATTATCTTCTATTGCATGTTAGACAAAAAGAAAATTAGATATAAGATTAAAACTAACATGAAAGACAGTTTTCCTGAAATGAAAACAAACTATTTTTATTTATTTTTAGCGAAGTTTTTGGTGTATATGTGTAAGTGGCTGTGTGTTTATGAATGGGGGCATGTTCATACACTAAGAATCTGGATAACTGGCATGATAAATATTATCTGGATGACGATGATAACATATTTTTATTACTGAATTTAAATAAAATGTAACCAAATATGAATACTACAAATTAAAAATAATATCCATACTTATATTTTTATATGCTCATCTTCTTTTTTAGGTAAAGCCTACCCCTATATAATTTCTGATTGCTATTAACTCTTATTTGTTATTTATTCAGTAAATTTGATGTGTAACACTGTGTAGTTTTAAGGTATACAATGCATTACTTTGATATATCTATATATCGTAATATGATTGCTGATGTAATGACATTTATCATACATAATTATAATACAATATTATTATCTATACTCATCATGCTGTGCTTCAGATCTCTGGCTTATTTGCCACTTATTACAAGTTTGTACTTTTAATCATTATCTCTCTGATCCCCCCCGCCATCCCCTGGCAACCACCATTTTTTGTTTTTTCTAGGTTTAACTTCTTAAAATTGCACATGTAAGTGATATAACACAGTACTTGTATTTTTTCCGACTCATCTCACTTAGCATAATATGCTCATGTTTCATTTATGTTGTCTCAAATGGGAAGATAATTTCCTTTCTTATGGCTGAATAATATTCCATTGTGTGTACGTATCATATCATTTTTACCCATTAATCTATTAATGGGCATTTGGGTTATTTCCATTCATGGCCATTAGAACAATGCTGCAATAAATACAACAGTGCATATATCATACTGAAATACTGTTTTCATTTCCTTTGGGTATATAGCCAGAAGTGGCATTGCTTGATTCCATGGTACATCTGTTTTTAATGTTTTGAGAAACCTCCATATTGTTTTCCATTACGGCTGGACCAATATACATTCTTACTAGCATTGTATAAAGATTCCCTTTTCAGTACATCCTCTTCAGCCTCAATTCTGTGGTTTTCTCAATGATACCCATTCTAACAAGTATGAGGTGATATTGTGATTTTGATTTGCATATCTATGATTAGTGATGCTGAGCATCTCCTCATGGGTCTGTTAGCTATTTTGATGTCCTGTTTGGAAAAATACTTAGCTCTTTCTGACCATTTTTTAATCACATCATTTTGTTGTTGTTGTTATCAAGTTGACTGAGTTCTTTATATATGGGGGATCTTAACTCTTTATCTGACATATGGTTTGAAATAACTTTTTTCTCATTCTGTAGGTGGTATTTCCATTTTGTTAATTGCTCCTTTTGCTGTGCAGAAGCTTATGAGTTTGAATGATCCCCATTTGTTAATTTTTAATTTTGTTGTTCGTGCTTTTGGCACCATGCTGAAAAACTTATTGCCAAGACCAATATTAGTTAAGTTTCTTCCCTCCTTTTTCCTATAGGGGTTTTTAGGTCATATTTTATGTTTAGGTGTTTTATCCATTTCAAATTAGTTTTTGTGAGTAGTGTGAGATAGGTTGGGGTCCAATTTTATTATTCTACATGTGTTGTCCACCTTCCCCAGCACCATTTATTGAAGAGACTATCCTTTCCCCCTTGAGTATTTTCAGCTCCTTGTTGAATACTAGTTGACTGTATATGCTGGAGTTTAATTGTGAACTCTCTATTCTGTTACACTGGTCAATGTGTCTATTTTTGTGCCAGTACTATACTGTTTTATTACTGTGGCTTTGTAGTATAGTTTGAAATCTAGAAGCATTCTATTGCTGGCTTTGTTCTTTTTTCTCAGGATTCCTTTGGCAATGCAGGGTCTTTTGTAATTCCATACAAATTTAGGATTGTTTCTTTTATTTACTCTTTCAACTGTAAATTCTATGAAATTTACAGAGATAAGTTACACTAATAAAAATTTAGTGTCTTAACTTAATTCAATGTATTCTTTTTTTCTCTGGATGAGAGAGAGAGAGAGAGAGAGAGAGAGAGAGAGAGAGAATGAGTTGGGGGGAGGGACAGAGGAAGAGAAAGAATGTTAAGCAGGCTTCACACTGAGTACAGAGCCCAACATGGTGCTTGATCCTATGAACTTGGGAAGATCATGACCTGAGCTGAAATCAAGAGTTGGATATTCAACTGACTGAGCCTCCCAGGCACCCCTAAATGCATTCTAAATATAAAACACAAGTATATTTCAAACACCAAGCAAAAAATAAATGATATAAAATATAGCAATAATTTCATATTCATTGAATGTTGAAATTGAAATATTTTGGATATGTGTTTAATAAAATAGATTTTTAAAATTAATCCCACCTATTTCTTTCTCCTTTAATAAATATGGCGACAGAAAAAGTTAAAATTGCATGTGTATTTCACTTATATTTCTATTACTTGGCTTAACTGACCCAGTTGTGTGTGTAGGCAAGTTTTCTAGGTGTTTAATTCTCAATGGTTTATCTGTTTGATAAGCCATTCGTGATTGCTGAGATGCCTTCCACAAGATAATACCTATTATATAAAAATACTGAGCAAAAATGTTTAATTTATTGCAGAATATGGTTATTGCCAATAAATAAATTTAACCAAAGGTAAATTTTAAAAGGGTAATATTAAAAACCCATTTCACAAATATAATTAATAGCTAAGAATTATATAATTTATTGACTTATTAATGACAAAATTTGAGAAAATTTCAACTTAATGCAAACGTTCACAGTTTTATTTTCAAACTAAATATAAGCACTATAAGACAGAATAAAAATTATTAATTTTTTATAAATCTCTGAGAATATTCACTATCAAGCTACACATGAATAGCTTCCTATTTTATAGTCTTCCATACTTGGCAGAGATATCCATAGATATACCTTAGGGATATCGTCATCTTTTTCAATGATACAATTTACATAAAACATCTCTGAATCAATTTTGATATACTTTGTATAATTACGGGATGTGTAATATTGTGCAATATATACAGAATTTTTATACATTTTCAATATAACTCTGCTTTTATAGACCATACATCGTATATAAATGGCAAAAATGTGAGAAAAATAAAAGCAAAGATGTGAAAAGTTATTTTATAGCGTGCATATATTTTTGTGTCTCTGAGTGAAATTCCAGACTTGTATTAAAGACGTAAATGTTTGAAACGCTGAAGAAGGATTCATTGTTGTGAAAGACAAGTTATATATCTATTAATGTATAGTAATTATATAAGAGTGGAATGCTCAACTTGAAAAATGTTAACCTTCACAACTGAGGTACATGGTCTTATGTTAATTTTCCAGTCACCTGTTGCCATTACTGAGTTTTATCCATGACCTACACACCTTTCCCAGTTTTTCTTATTAAAAATGGATTTTCAATGTATGATAAGACATGAATACAAAGTCATTCTCTGATTGACTTTAAGCACATTAATATAACTAAGCTAAAATTTGCAAATTTTTGTTAGCATTAAAATTTATAAAGTACCTTTTTATAGTTCCTTTCACTAGGGTACATACAACATCTATATCAAATTTGTATTGCTAATTCAAGACTAATTTAATCTCCAAACCTACAATGAATCTTGGCAAGCCACATAAATAGATTAATTGACTGAACGTTAGAAATATTTTTTTCTTTTGTGACATTATTTAGAAAGCAAGAAAAGACAGTGACAGTCAATTACCATAATTAAATTTGTATTATTAATATATTACCCTTCATTAATTATCTACTGATGTGAATATATTTTGAATTAGAAACAAAATCTAACATTTAAAAGAAACTTGCTTTCTTCAACAGAAAGAAGTTTCCAAATATAATAAAGACACCATGAGTAAATCTCTTCTGAAATACCTTGTTTTAATAACAGATTCACTGAAAATCTTTTCCCCTGCAAAGCTCTCTTAAGTGTTCAGGCTTTGAATTAGGTATGGTAAAATGAGAAACCAAGTGAAAACAAGTTCCTGTTCCAAATCTTATCTCTCAAGGTTATATCATTCTTTCAAGGCAGGCGTAGGAAGGCAATGTTCGCTAATAAGACACTATGGGCCACTAGGGATATAATATTGGCCAAAACACAAAAAAGAATTTTTCCTTCATGAAGCAGAAAGATCAACCATTGAGACCACAATTACATTTAACATATGACACATATAGTGTATAAATTGTGATAAGTAAAATGCATGAGAGCATATGCCATGGAAACTCCTATGTAAAAGAAACACCTAAAATAGTGCAATACCACACTAGTGCTTGCTTTGTGTTATGCAATATTGTAAAATATATATTCTTTTATCAATTATTAAAGAGTATCAGCATGCATTTTTATTTGTGAATATATCTTTTTATACTCTTAAAAAACAACTGTTGTTAATGTAGATTTTTAATTATAGTTCTTCCTATCATCTTTTTCTTTAAAAATCTTTTTTATGAAGACAATTTACACTATGTATATTAAAATATATAAATGCAATGTCTTTTCATTTATTTCAGTTTTGAATACCAAAAGCAAAGAAAATCCTTACTGGCTTTTTATCTCCTTAAGAGAATAAAGAGAAACAAATACAAAACACTTTCTGTCAAGCTATCAGCCTTGTTTTCAACTGTCAATGTGTAACCACAACTAAGAGGAATCAAGAAGCAGAGTTATTTGCAGAACTCTGCATTGGATTTGCATAACAACTAAAACTCTTTTGTGGAGCTTATAACAAGATAGGAAAATATCAGCCATGGTCAATAGTGAGAAGCAATGAAAACTGGTTGCTTTCACAAGTTTTTAGCATAGACCCAACATTGTAGTATGAAGGGGAAAGGAATTAATACAAATATATTTTACATTGACAGATATTTTATTTATTTTTAAACATAATTTATTTACTTATTTTAATATTTATTTACTTTTTGAGAGAGAGAGAAAGAGAGAAAGAGACAGAGCATGAGCGAGGGAGGGGCAGAGAGAGAGGGAGACACAGAATCTGGAGCAGACTCCAGGCTCTGAGCTGTCAGCACAGAGCCCTACGCAGGGCTGGAACTCAGGAACCCTGAGATCATGACCTGAACTGAAGTTGGACAATCAACTGACTGATCCATCCAGGTGTCCCTATTTATTTAATTTTCATCATAAAATATGCTTAATCTTCCCTCCATGTTCTAGATTATAAATGTAGAATATTCAGGAATACTGAAAATCATATTATCTTGTCATATTCATTACAAGATGTAGTGATTTTTATATCTTTTTATTTTCACTGCTCTACCCCTAGCAACTAGAAGAGCACCCAGCTTAAAACAGGAATTAATAAACATCTGTTTTTTAAAAATATTTATTTATCTTGAGAGAATGCATGTGCATACCAGTGGGGTAGGGGTAGAGACAGTGCATGTGGGCACCAGCGGGGGAGGGGCTGAAAGAGAGGGGGAGAGACAGAGAGTGTATGTGTGCACCAGCAGGGGAGGAACAGAGAGAGAATCCAAACAGGCTCCCCGTTGTTAGAGCAGATTCCCATCAGGGCTCCATCTCATGAACCTTGATCATGACCTGAGCTGAAATCAAGAGCCAGACGCTTAACAGACTGAGCCACCCAGGTGCCCCAAAAAACATCTGTTGAATTATTATAGTACAAAACATATAAAAGAATGGTAATTATCTCACATAAAACCCTGACTCCTTTAATCTCTACTAATCATATTCCCTACTAATCATAATCCCTGAGTCAATCATATTTAAATTGCAGTATATAGGTTTCCAACTTTTCCTTTACATATACACATAGAAATTACATAGATGGGGCGCCTGGGTGGCGCAGTTGGTTAAGCGTCCGACTTCAGCCAGGTCACGATCTCGCGGTCCGTGAGTTCGAGCCCCGCGTCAGGCTCTGGGCTGATGGCTCGGAGCCTGGAGCCTGTTTCCGATTCTGTGTTTCCTTCTCTCTCTGCCCCTCCCCCGTTCATGCTCTGTCTCTCTCTGTCCCAAAAATAAATAAACGTTGAAAAAAAAAATTTAAAAAAAAAAAAAAAGAAATTACATAGATGGTTTGTTTTTCCATAATCATAAAAGCTATCTAATTTTTCTCTAAGTTGATTTTCCCTGATTACTAATGCACCTGAGCAAATTACCATGTTATCAGCATTTTTTTACGATTCTATAAATTTCCTATTCATATGTTTTTCCTATCTACTATTGGATATTTTATATTTTTATTGCTTATAAATTTGTAAAGCTACTTGGTATATGCATTACAAACATATTTTTTCCAACTCTATTACTGCTGCTTTGATTTTTATAAATGGCATACACTAATTTCCAAACATACAAAAAAGCGTCATATAATTAAGTGTATCTATCTCTTAACTAAGAAATCTCCACAATTGGTCTCATCATATATTAATATCTCACATGTATACTTGGATCTATTTCTGGATTAGCTAACTAATCTACTATTATGCCAAAACTATTTTTGCTACATCACAGAGGCTGTCTCTTCACTTGTTCATCTTGATTATAATTTCCTTGACTTTTTCAAACCTTTTGTTATTCTGATAAACTTCAAAGTTATTCTGCACAACTAAAAGAATAAAATATTGGGATATGGGTTGTAATTATTGATATTTAAATATTGATATACAGAGAAACAATAATATATGAAATTAAATCTTCCTAAACAAAGAATATGTTATTTTTCCTTTTATTTTCACATCTTGTTTTCTATTCCCCAATACAGTATAATAGGTGTTTGCATCTTATATCTGGGCATTTTATATGTTGAAAGAGCATTTTCCCCATTTTATTTCAATGTATTTGTTGCTATGGAGAAACACTAGCTATTGGTTTTTGCACATTTAACTCAATACAGAATATATCTCTATAGAGATATTGTCAATATTCTCAATAGAGAATACAAATTATACAAATTTATCTCAAATGTTGATCTATACTTTAAAATTTATCTTTACAATATTTTAGCCTTCTAGCATATACAAAACTTACTATGGAAACTGAAATGATACTTCTCTCCAAGTACATTACTTCATTACATGAAATTATAACTTTGTCAATCATAAATAATAATTTTAACAGTAAGAATTACTCTCTATTACCTAAGTTTATTAAATTAACTTTAGTGTGTTTTTCCTTTGAAAGGACATTTTCTTTTTATTTTTAAAGTGGCTTTTATAAAATATTCCTTATATTCCTATCTTACCTTTTGAAGGAGGACACTTACTAAAGATTAGCAAATGACTTTTTAACATTCATAGGTATGGCCATTTGTCTTATTTTAACTTCTTATAGGAAAAACTATGTCAATAAATTTTATACTACCAGATTATTATTAAAATCAAGAGATGAATACTAAGTTGTCAGAATTTGGTATTCTTAGTTATGTTACTCAATTTTTACATTTTATTTAGAATAGCCTGCATACTTTTTTGTGGAGCTTGTCATATATTTCCACTACTTTTAAAAATAACTTGGGGTTACTGAATCTTTTTTTTTTCCTTCAAGATTTTATTTAGATTCAAGTTGGTTAACATACAGTGTAATATTGGTTTCAGGTGTAGTATTTGGTGACTCATCACTTACATACAACACTCAGCATTCATCACCACAAGTGCCTTCCTTAATACCCATCACCTATTTAACCCATCCCACTTTCCACCTCCCTTCCAACAACCCTCAGTTTGTTCTCTATATTTGGTTGCTCTCAGTTTGTTAAGAGTCTGTTTCCTGCTTTGCTTCTCTCTTTTTCATATGTTCATCTGTTTTGTTTGTTAAATTCCACATGAATGAAATCATATGATGTTTGTCTTTTTCTAATTTTGCTTAGCATGAGACTTGCTAGCTCCACACGTCCTTGCAAATGGCAAGATTTCATTCTCTTTTTATGATTAATATTATATATATGTATATATAATATATATTTATTGTATTATACACACACACACACACACACACACACACACACTGCCTCTCCCTTACCCATTTGGGCTTTTTTCATAATTTTTCACAATTTGGCAATTGATAATGCTGCCATAATCATTGGGGTGCATGTATCCCTTTAAATCAGTATTTTAGTATCCTTTGGGTAAATAGCTAGTAGTGCAATTGATGGATCATAGGGTGGTTCTATTTTTAATTTTTGAGGAACCTCCATACAGTTTTCCAGAGTAGCTGCACCAGTTTGCATTCACACCAACAGTGTAAACGTTGCCCTGTCTCTGCATCTTTGCCAACACCTGTTGTTTCCTGTGTTGTTAATTTTAGCCTTTCTGATTTCACCTATTCCTTTTTATTTTAAATTGTTTTTAAAAACATGGAATTGCATGATTTTTAAGAAGTTGTTTGGGAACTCAACTACTGATAATGCCATTATAATGTCAGATATTTAATCATATTTCTAATGTCACCTGTGACAATTGCTCACTCAACGGAATTAATTTGGATAAATTATATTACACTTTGACATTTCAAGTTCTTCTAAATTTTAGTGAGATATAGACTATGTAAACCTGAAAGAAAAAAAATCTCTAATAATCGTTAAGAATTATAAAATTCTTTGTATCACATAAAACAAAAACAAAAGAGTGCCTGGTTGGCTCAGTCAGTTAAGCATCCCACTCTTGATTTCAGCTCAGATAATGATCTCATGGTTCGTGAGATCAAGCCCTGCATCCGGCTCTGCACTCACAGGACTGAGCCTGCTTGGGATTCTCTCTCTCCTTCTCTCTGCCCCTCAACTGCTCACAAGGGTGCTCTTTCTCTCAAAAGAAATAAACATTTAATAAAAATTTTAAAAAAATGACAATAGAAACTGGTCCCATTTTAAATAGAAATTTAAAGAAGTAAGGTTTTAATAACTGTCTGTGCATTAATATTCCCCATAAATATTTGGACTTTTCAGAAGCTTGAACTTACCTCATCTTTAACCTAGTCGATCAGAATCTGCAAAGTAGACCCAAGGTGATGCTTTCCACACACTTTCTGAAATTCTTCTCCTATAAATAAAATAACACTGGAAATGAGTCAGAAGAAAATGAGTTTTTGTGATACAAAATAAGATTAGATTTTTCATACAAATGTGCAAACATTTACAATGCAAATCCAATAAATATTTAAGCATAAATATGAAAAAATTTATCTATTGCAACCACAATTCAGCTACAATAAATAATAACTTATATGTTTGTAAATGTAGTAGTCTTCAGAATTTATTGGTTATACTCAAGAATAAGTTTCAATTTTACCATTGCTCAGAGAAAGGCATAACTCATTCTAGTGGGTCTTTTTCTTTTAACTTTTACATTTTGAATTGTAACACCAAGGGTCAAAGTATAGTTTCTAGGAATTGAAAACTCTCTGTATAAATGTAATCGTTTGTAACATATGTAAAATATGTTAACATTAATCCCTGGGAATGTCCTTTCCCAAGGTTAGCGTGAGTTTTTCATTACTATACTTCCTTGTGAGAGTCTTAGAGCAAAGGCAATGGCATGCATCTTAAAAGCGGTGCCACTGTGGCATGACCAATGATTGAATATATTTATCTAAGGAAACACCACAGTTACAGAAGCTTATTTGGTAATGAGGGCCACCATTCCCTTCAAATCAGTGAGCCAATATTCCCTAAGCTCTCCAGACAACCTAGGAATCTGTTCTTTATGCCACACTTAGGGTGGAATTCAAAGAGATATATTTTTATGCAGCAGTGACAAAATCATATTTTTTTTCTAAAGTGGAATTGTTAACCAGTGGAATTGTTATTTTTTGTAAAAATCAATGTCTTGCCATTTTTTTATAAAACATTTCATTTAACACTAGTTTAGCAACCAATTTAATTTAAGCTAGGAAGTAATGAATGCAAAAAAGTTTTTTTTAAGTTTACTTATTTATTTTGAGAGAGAGAGAGAGAGAATGAGTGGGGGAGGGGGAGAGAGAGAGAGAGAGAGATGGGGGGGAAGGGGGAGAATCCCAAGCAGGCTCCATGCTGTCAGCATGGGACCCAATGTGGGGCTTGATCCCATGAACTGTGAGATTCTGACCTGAGCAGAAATCAAGAGTTGGATGCTTAACTGAGCCACCTAGGTGCCCTATGCAAAAATATTTCTAAAACAATTTGTAAATCAGAATTTTAGACACATTTTCAAGCAGAAATATTACAATAAACTTAATATTAAGTTTATTTCAAAATCTTGTTATTTGATTCTAGAAAATAAATGAAAATACTCTAAGATTTAACCAGCAATTCCAAATTTCTAGATTAACATTGAAGCACTCACTATTTGTAGGAGGGGAAATACTTTTTTTTTATGTTTATTCATTTTTGAAACACGCAGAAAGAGAGAGAGCACCTGTATGGGTGGGGTGGAGAGAGAGGGAGACACAGAATCTGAAGCAGGCTCCAGGCTTTGAGCCATCAGCACAGAGCCTGATGCGGGGCTCAAACTCAGGAACCGCAAGCCCAAGTCGGATGCTCAACCGACTGAGCCACCCACGTGCCCCTTGGAGGGGAAATACTTTTAATTGTATCTTGGCCTTTTCTTTTATTCTAATTGGGAATGTGCTACAATATTTTTCCACACTTTTTCTATTACAAGGATTTGAAATAACAGGAAGGTATGTTTTCTTAGTTGACAGTATATTCATTATATTACTAAGTAGCACACCTTTGTGTAGTAGACACAGTGAAGAACCTATGCGGCCAAAGTACATACACAAGGTCAGTGGACATTTAGAAGAGTAAATATGTAAATATTAAGATACATAAATCTATCCCTTCTACAATTTTCTGTGGTCCATACTGTGCTTACTACATAGTGAATGAGTTGGAAAAAGAATACTATATTAACTTCTTTTTTCTTTATACTACTACTATTCACATAGTAGTCCCAGGCTGGAATTACATTGACTATTATCAAGTCATTATTATATATAGTACTTTGACCATCTAAATATTTATTTCAAGAGAAATCATTTGTTACAATGCAAACTTCAATAGCTCTCAACACTTGACATCACCATCCAGTTAGAATCGATTGCCTAGAGGTAAGCCGCAATCCAAGGTGAACTACACCTTATCTTCTTAAATATTGTGTTACTTTATCTGGATGAAAATTCACAAAAATTCTCCCACCAGTGGCCAAATCTGTAGTTTCTTCAGCTCTGTAAGTTATCATACTTTTTACTCAAGAGAATAAAAGGGTAATTGAATTAAAGAAAGAAGAAAACAAGAAAAAAAAAGGGAGGGGGATGAAAGAGGAGTAGAAAGAGATAAGAAAGAATGAAAATTAGAGCAGACAGAAACAGAAAGAGAACAGCAGGCCATTATACGTCTAATGTCTCACCATATTCCCTGGAACAGGAAAGAGCCACAAAAAAATGTGTTGAATCAATGAACAAAAAATGAAAGAATGAAGTCACTGACAGTGTTTGAGCTTTTGCCCCAGTCATTTGGAGTCCATTCCTCTGATCTCCTTAAATTGTGCAAGCACCTAAGCAAGCCAGTTAGTTGCTCTTGTTCTAGAACGAAAGTGCAATACACACATAAATTTTGTATAAAGCCTTTGGGTAAAATTGCATGAGCATTTCCTTTACTCTTCAGAAAATGTTATTTTCAGGAAATGTTAATAGTTAACTTTCATAATTAACTATTATAATGTTAATAGTTTGTAGATATGATCAGGGTATGATCATGAATTGAGTTATGTAAAATGCTACTTACCAAATCCCCAAAGTGGAGATTTGAAGTATACCTTTAATATGGTAAAAGAGAAAATTATTTAATTTTTATTTAGCCATCAAACAAAACAATTAATATATATGTTTATTTTTGCTCCACTGAAATTCATAGTTAATAACATTATGCCCTACTATGGCATTTTGAAACATAAAGAAAAGATGTTTAAGTATTTGACTGAAATTCTCTCATTTGTTTTATGAAGACTTCACTTTCATTGAGATGGTTAAAGAAGTTTCAACAAAAGTTTATTTACCATAATATTTTTTGTACTACAATTGATCACGATTTTGAATACTGACTTTAAACTTTATTGGCATTAAGATTATTTTAGAATGTGGAAATTATCTCAGAATTTCAAACTCTAAAAGGGCCTTATGTAAAGATTTTGCTTTTATAATAGTTTAACTCTATAAATATTAATGAAATATTCTGCTTCTAGTACTTCTTTAAACATAAACAGGCATCCCACATATCTGTTTAGAAGCTATAGTTTCAATTAAATTTAATGATTTTTCTCTATAGCAAAAGATTGAGGGCAGTTCTAAATGGACAAGATTTCTATCAAATTTAATTACTTCCTTCAGTACATATTGCATTATAGGTGATACAAATGTAACTATCCAACAAGGAAGGCTACTAATTTTATTGCCTAATAAAGGTTGAGGTATAGACTTTTAGATAAAGCTACCTATATTTTAATTTTACACACCTACTCAGAGAGGTTTCCTATTTTTTTGTTATTGTGACCATATTGTCCTGTTTATGTTAGACTGCATCGTGCATATAGGTACACACATATATATGTGTATATACATATTAATTTAAATTATATATTAACATAACTATAATTAATATAAAATAACTATATACGTATATAAACATTTTTTAAGTTAGAGTGCAGTTTGTTATATTTTTAGTGGCAGCAGGATGGGATAAAATCTTAAAGAAGCCACTATAAAGAAGAACTAGGTTTCTTTGTGGCTTTAGTATATACAAAACATGGTGTACATATGTATATATAATAATACCTGGTCATTTGCTCTCTTTAGTTAAGTGACCCCCAGAAACAGACACTGAGAAAAGAAATTGAATTCAAACGTTTTGGGGTCCACAAGTGAGGGAAGAAAAGGAAGCCAACAAAGTCACATGGTTGGGGAAGCCCAATCTTACTAGGAAACTTTGAGAGGGAGCATGAACATTTAGCTATCTTACCAGAGGGAAGTGGAATACTTATCAACCAACTACTGTCAGTCACTGTTTGAGACCCACTCCTGGAGGATATTAATTGAAAGTACAATGGAAGGATCAGATAAATCACCAGACAGTGGGTTTCAAGTATTTGAAATTGGAAGTTTTTTGGTTGCTGTGCATGGATACAGTTAGGACCAAGGATATATGAGAAGGTCACTGAGAATGTCTCTTCCAGTTAGTGACTAGAACTCTCTTCTTTGCATGGCACAGAATTAAGTCAGGCTTTTTTACAAGATGGTCCTAAAATGGGAGGCTAAGTGCAATCAAATCTTATCAAAACATTTTATTGGAGATCTATACCAATATCACTATAATTTATCTAATCTATATTTTTAATTGAGAAAGACTATGTAGAAATGTAAAAGAGAGTAGTCTGATAAGGAAAGAGATAAATCTTACAGTACTATATTTTGAAAAACTGCATATGAAAATGGAAAACTTTTATATCCTCTAAATTTTGGCACATGCTAAACGGCTTGCTGTTACTGTCTCAATTATTGCTCTAATTTCTCCTATCAGATTTTCAGTTAAATATTATTTAAAAACATTCAACTGATGACTGTCTTTAAACTCACATTGACCTATCTATCTATATTTCCTAGGCTATAATTCTCTCTGCTGTAACCACTTTTGTAGCCCCAGGTTCCAGAAATAATGAATGGTTAACAACTCACTTATTACTTGGGAGTTGCTTTCTACTATATCAAGCTGAGTTGATATTTATAGAGTTATGAAAGATCTGAGTATGGCGATTTATAATGACACTGGGAACTAGGACAATTTAAACTGAGGTAATCTAATTAGATTTAAACATTTAGGTTTGGAGAGAAGGAAACAATACCTCCTATATTGTTAATGGCAGTAGAAACTGTGATTATTTTCAAAGGGCAATTTAACAATAGTACTCAAAATCATTGGCTCATCTAATCCACTGGTAACAATTTAGCTTAATGATGTATATGCCTATGTCCATAAATAGTACTTAGAAAGATATTTTTTGCAATATAGTTTGTATAACTAAAATAAATCTGAAACAATTTAAATCAGTAATAGAACAGTAAAACATATCTACAGAAACAAAAAATATATATAAAATAAAACATACAAGTTTAAAAAGAATAAGTTAGAATTTCAAAGTTGAAACAATGTCCAAAATACATATACTGGTATGTGTAATATATGCATTATTAAGTGTAAAAAGTAAAATACATTATGACAATTTAGATCATTTCTATTTGCATAATTACAAAAAAGATAAAACAAAACAAACAAACAAACAAAAAAAACATGCCCTTATCTGAGTTGATTGAGAGTCAGGGGTAGGAGATCAGAGATTTCGACTATTTATTCTACAACTTTTCATAGTGATTTCTTGAATCAAACGCATTACTCTTATAATTTAAATGAAATACACTAAAATCTCAAAGGATTGTTCAGTTTTAACGAATTTCCATCCAGGTCACCATAGAAGAAACACACCAAATCAAGTCATGAACCTTAGGGTGTTCAAGGCTTAATTTGTTTTGAAACGATAGTTAAGACTCTGATAGTTTGGGGGAACCTGGGTGGCTCAGCCAGTTAAGTGTTTGACTCTTGATTTCAGCTAAGGTCATGCATGATCTCATGGTTCCTAAGAAAGAGCCCCACCCCCCCCCCCCAGTCAGACTCTGTGCTAGAAGCACAGAGCCTGCTTAGAACTCTTTCTCTCCCTCTTCCTGCACCTGCCCCTCCAGCTCACACTTGCTCACTCTCTCTCTTTTTCAAAATAAATAAATAAGCATTAAAAAAAATCTTATAAGACTCTGATAGTTTTATTTTACCACCAAATTAAAACATTTGAATTATGGGAATGGATAATAAATAGGTAAAAATTAAAAAGTTACTTTTGGAAATTTTCACTTGAGCTAATTTACAATGCTAAAATTTGAATTTAAAGCAAAATATTTACTATAAAATTATAGATTCTAACAGCGTTGTAAGGTTACTGTAACTAATTTAAATAGGACATGCACAATCATGATTACATTGGTCATAATTAACTCTGGAGACAGAATTTTTTCAGCCATTTTCTACTTTTAAGCTTTCATAATTTACACAAACCTTTAATTTTGAAGTAATAAACCGGGTTTTTCTTTTTCCTTAGATGCATTTGTACCATTTTCCTTCTGGATTATTAAAATGTCATAGAAAGTTCATTTATTTAGATTATCCAGCCTTATTACCAAAACGCAATGTTAACTGAACAAATTCAATCAATTTGCCTGCTTCCTGCTTGTGTGCGTCCCATTTTTGGGATGCACCCTCATTGGCTGAGTCAAAATAATACAACAGTGATACTAAATGTATGGCCATTTGTTACCTCATTGTTGAGATCACAATGACTGCTAATAAAACTGTCAGCACAATTTATTTAAAAATGATGGCAGTAAGGTGAAACATGTTATTTCATATGATTTTTCCTTCCATTAGAGACCCTTAGGATTATGGAATCCTTACTGAAAGATTGCAAACTAAGTCTTAGACCTTACTACAGCAACCTAGATGACTGTGAAATCATGCATGGTCCCTTGGGATTCATCGTGAATTTTATATGGCACTTGCTATTTCATAGCGCAGAAATTGTCCTACCTTATAAAAAGAGTTTTGCCTGTTCGTTTATCTAAACTGATAAATTTAAGAAGAGCACACAAATAGATATTTTATACCCAGGAAGATAGCTACAAAAAATAGATCAGGGGTACAAGTAACAAAACATATGTAGGATTTTTATACTGATACACACTTTCTAGGTAGATTGCCCATTTCATTATTTCCATTACAAAAAATACCATAATCCTTGAAAATATTTGCTAATTGGATAACAAATGACTGACGATTTTAATTATTGGGGAGAATCCTTAATCTCACAATAACAAATTAAAAATATATTCAGATACCATTGCTCATCTATCACATTGACAACACATTGTGTGTCAAGGCTAGAGAAATAGGCAATTTTGTACATTTCTGGTGGGAATGCGAAATTCTTTAAAACTAATGGAAGGAATACCTAACACATTTGCATATGAGTTGGCAGCATCTAACAAATTTACCCTTGACCCACCAACCCCACTTTTATGAATCCATCCAGAAGATTCGCTTTCACTAATACAAAACAACATATGAAACAGTTATTCACTGCAACGTTATTTGTAACAGTAAAAGATTGGAAACAAATATCCACCATTAAGGGACCTATTGAACAAATCATGTCCCCATAATGAAATACTGTGAATCAAAAAAAAAAAAAAAAAAAAAAAGAACGTGAAAAATCTCTATGATACGAAAGGATTTTTTCCAAGATACTTTGTTAAGTGAAGAAGCAAAATGTAGAAGATTATATAGAGTGTGCTACGTTTTATATAACAAAGGATGGAATATATGGATGTATATACACATTTGCTTATTTTTTGCAAAAGAAATTCCAGAAGAATAAACCTAAAGCTTATGAAAATAGATACCTACAAGGGTTGGAGGGGGATGATGCAGAAAGGATAGAGCTGGGATTTTTCTGGTTTTCCCTCTTTATATAGCTCTCAATTTTGAAAAAAACAAATGTTTTACATATTTAACAAATAACCTAAATAGGGAAAGCAAACTATAATTGAAACAAAACAGCAACAACTAAATGTAACTGCATTTCAAATTAATAGCATAACTGCACAGACAAAAGAATGATTTCAACTTTGGAACACACAACCTTGGCAGTTATAGTCTGAGGCAAATTATATATATATATATATATATATATATATATATATATATATATATATATGTATATTTATATATATATATATATAAACTTCACTGGTGTGTTTATTGTCTGTGCCAATTTTGAAGCTAATTTAAGTATGCTTAATTACTTAATTAATTAATTAATTAAAACTTAAATTAGTATTTAAGTATGCATACTTAAAGTATTAAGTATGCATACTTTAAGTATGCAGAGAATGAAGAAAACAAGTAAATATATAAATGTCATTAAAAACCAAGATATCTCGGGGCGCCTGGGTGGCGCAGTCGGTTAAGCGTCCGACTTCAGCCAGGTCACGATCTCGCGGTCTGTGAGTTCGAGCCCCGCGTCAGGCTCTGGGCTGATGGCTCAGAGCCTGGAGCCTGTTTCCGATTCTGTGTCTCCCTCTCTCTGCCCCTCCCCCGTTCATGCTCTGTCTCTCTCTGTCCCAAAAATAAATAAACGTTGAAAAAAAAAAAAAAACAAAAAAACAAAAAACCAAGATATCTCAAAGAGAAAGAAAAATATAGAATAAACATACCGAATCAGAACTTTGAAAAAAGTAAATAAAATATGTATCTTGCATAAAATGTCAAACAACTGAAACAGAATACTCTATCCATCAAGGCTATCATTCAGAAAAGAAGGAGAGATCAAGAGTTTCCCAGACAAATACAAGTTAAAGGAATTCATCACCACTACATCAGACTTACAAGAAATGTTAAAGGGATTCTTGGAGTGGAAAGGAAATACCAAAAGCAAGAGTAAGACAAGTAGGAAACACAAAAGCAGTAAACTTACGTATATGTATAAAAATGTGTCAAAGGATTCACAAAATAAAAAGATATAAGGTAAGACACTATATACCTAAAACATGGGAGAGAGGGAAGTAAAAATTTAGTATTTTTAGAATGGTTTCAAACTTAAATGATCATCAACTTAATATAGATTGTTATCTGCATGTTATATATAAACCTAATGGTAACCATCAATCAAAAACCAGTAATAGATATGGAAAAAGTAAAACAAAAAACAAAACAAAACAAAAAAACCCAATCCAAGTATTACTAAAGAAAGCCCCAAACCATGAGAGGAAAGAGTAACAAGAAGAAAGGAACAGAGAAGATACCTATCAATAATTACTTTGAATGTAAATGGACTAAACAATCAAAACACACAGGAAATAGAATGGATGAAAAAGCAAAACCCATCTATATGCTGCTTATACTCACATCAGACCTAAAGAAGCATGCAGATCAAAGGTGAAGGGATGGAAAAACATTTATCATACAAATGGCAGTGAAAAGAAAGCCAGAGTAACAATACTTCTATTGGACAAAGACTGTCTTAAGAGACAAAGTAAGACACGACATAATTATAAAAGGAACAATCCAACAAGAATATATAACAATTGTAAATATTTGTGCACCTTACATGGGAGTACCCTGCTACATATAGCAGCTATTAACAAACATAAAGGAAGTAATTGATAGTAATACAATAATAGTAGGTGACTTTAACACCCTACTTACATTAATGGATAGATCATCCAAGGCAGAAAATCAACAAGTAAACACAATGGACCAGATAGAAAGAACAGATATTCAGAACATTCCTTCCAAAAACAGCGAATACACCTTCAAGTGGACATGAAACTTCCCCAGAATTGATATGTTAGGCCACAAAACAAATCTCAACAAAGTAAAAAGACTGAAGTCATACCATGCATCTTTATTAACCACAATGCTATGAAACTGAAAATCAACCATAAGAAAAAAATCTGGAAAGAACACAATTAATCGGAGGTTAAATAAGAATGAATGGGTCAGCCAAGAAATTAGAGGAAAAAAATACATGGTAAATGAAAATGAAAAAAAAAAAAAACAAAAAAACACTGGTCCAAAATCTTTGGGATGTAGCAAAACCTATTCTAAGGGGAAATATGTAGCAATACAGGCCTACATCAAGAAGCAAAAAGTCTCAAACAACTTAACCTTACACCTACAGAAGCTAGGAAAAGAAGAGCTATGGCAAACAAAACGAATAGAAAGAAGGAAATGATAAAGATTATAGCAGAAATAAACAAAATAGAAACAGAAAACAATAGAACACATCAATGAAACTAGGAGCTGGTTCTTTGACAAATTCAACAAATTGTAAATCTTTGCCAGACTAATCAAAGGAAAAAGAGAGAGGAAGAGAGAGAATACTCAATAAAACACAATCAAAAATAAAAATGGAGAAATAATAAACATTACCACAGAAATACAAAGAATTATGAGATTATGAAAAAAATGTCAACAATTTTGACAACATAGAAAACCAAAAGGATAAATTCTTAGAATCATATAACCACCCAAATGATTAAGGAAACAGACAATTTGAAAAAAAATACTAGCAATAAAATTGCGTCAGCAATCAAAAATTCCCAACAAACAAAAGTCCAGGACTAGAAAGCTTCACAAGTGAATTCCAGCAAACATTTAAAGAATGGTTAGCACCCATTCTTTTCAAACTATTCCAAAAAGTAAAAGAGGAAGGGCAGTTTCCAAATTTATTCTATGAGGCCAGACACAATTATGCCTATACCATACTCAGATAAAGACACTACCAAAAAACAAAACAAACAAGAAACAAAAACAAAAACATAGGCCAATACCTCTGATGACCATAATTGCAGAAGTCCTCAACAAAATATTAACATACCAAATCCAAACATAAATTAAAAATTAATTCAACATGATAAACAGGTTTTATTCCTGGGATGCAAGGGTGGTTCAATAACCACAAATGAATCAACATGATACATCACATCAGTAAGGGAAAGGATAAAAACTATCTGATCATTTGAATAGATACAGAAAAACATTTGACCAAGTACAACACCCATTCATGATAAGACCCCTCAACAAAGTAGGTTCAGGGGAAATATACCTCAACATAATAAAGGCCATATATGAAAAACCCATAGCAGACATCATAATCAATGGTAAAAAAAAAAAAAAAAAACTGA
Organism: Lynx rufus; assembly: GCF_022079265.1. Taxonomy (NCBI): domain Eukaryota; kingdom Metazoa; phylum Chordata; class Mammalia; order Carnivora; family Felidae; genus Lynx; species Lynx rufus. The sequence continues at coordinate 63,281,447 of NW_025814827.1, forward strand.
GAGCTTTTCCCCTAAGATCAGGAAAAAGACAACGTTGTCCACTCTCACCTCTTTAATCAACATAGTACTGAAAGCCCTAGTCATAGCAATCAGACAAGAAAAAAAATGTGTTTAAATCGCTAAGGAAGAAATAAAACTTTCACTGTTTGCAGATGTTATGATACTATACATAGAAAACCCTAAAGATTCCACCAAAAAACTTCTATAACTTATAAATGAATTCAATAAGTTTGCAGGATACAAAATCAGTATACAGAAAATTGCTGCATTTCTATACACCAAAAAATGAAGTGGCATAAAGCAAAATTAATAAAACAGTCCCTTTTAAAATTGCATTAAAAATAATAAAACACCTTAGGAATAAACTTAACCAAAAGTTGAGAGAACTATACTCTGCAAACTGTAAAACTGATAAAAGAAATTGAAGATGACAGAAACAAATGGAAAGATACTCTATGTTCATGAATTGGGAGAAAAAATATTATTAAAATATCCATAGTACCCAAACCATCTACAGATTTAATGTAATCCCTATCAAAATGAAAAGCATTTTTCACAGAATTAGAACAAATAATTCTTTAGTTTGTATAGAACAAAAGAACTCAAATATCCAAAGCAATCTTGAAAAAGAACAACAAAACTGGAAATAACACAGTCCCAGAGTTCAAGACATATTATATAACTGTAGTAATCAAAATAGTGTGGCACTGGCACAAAAATAGACACATAGAGAGTCCCCAATAAACTTATGATTTTATGGTTAATTAATCTTTCACAAGGGGGCAAGAATATGCACTGGAAAGACAGTCCCTTCAACAAATAGTTTTGGGAAAATTGGACCATTTTCTCACACCATACACAAAAATAAACTCAAAATGGATTAGAGACCTAAATTTGAAACTTGAAACCATAAAAATCCTAGGTGAAAACATAGGCAGTTATTTCTCTGACACTGGCAGTTACAACACTTTTTAAGATGTCTCCTAAGGCAATAGAAACAAAAGCAAAAATAAACTATTGGGACTACATCAAAATAAACTGCTTTGGCAACAGCAAAGAAAAACATAAACAAAACTAATAACCTACTGAATGGGAAAAGATATTTGCAAATAATAAATCCAACAAGGGATTAGAATCCAATATTTTATATTTTGTATATATATAGATATATATATATATATATACACACACATGCATACACACACATATGTATATAAATTGGATTATATATTTTTGGTGTTTAGTTGTGTGTGTGTATGTGTGTGTGTATATATATATGCATGCATGCATGTATGTATGTATATGTGTATATATACACATGTATATGTATGTGTGTATATATACATACATACATACATTGTGTGTATATATACATATATATATATATATATGTCTTGAATATATATAATTTCTACCACTCAACACCAAAAAATATATAAGCCAATTTAAAAAAAATGGGCAGAGGTCATGAACACGTATTTGTGCAAAGAAAACAGAGATGGCCAACAAACACATGAAAAGATTTTCAATATCAGTATCACTCATCATCAGGAAAATGCAAATAAAAAACCATGAGATATCATCTCACACCTGTCAGAATGGCTAAAATGAAAAACATAAGCAACAGCAAGTGTTGGCACAGGATGTGAGAAAAAGGAATCCTTGTACACTATAGGTGGGAATGCAAACTGCTGCAGTCACTGTGGAAAAGAGTATGGAGATTCATCAAAAAATTAAAAATAGAACTAGCCTGCAATCCAGTAATCACACTACTGGGAATTTACCCAAAGAATAAGAAAAAAACTAATTTGAAAAGATAGATGCATACCTATTTTATTGCAGCATAATTTACAATAGCAAAATATGAAAGTAACCAATGTCCATCAATGAAGCATGGATAAAGAAGATGTGGTATATATACATATATACCTGCATGAGTGTTCATACGTGCATAAATGGAATATTACTCAGCTATGCAAAAGAATGAATTCTTCACATTTGCAAGGATGAGAATGGAGCTAGAGTGTATCATTTAAGTAAAATGAGTCAGTCATTTCATAAGACAAATATCTTATGATTTCACTCATGTGGTATTTAAGAAACAAAGAAAAAAAGAGAAACAAAAATACAAACTCTTAAATATAGAGAACTGATGGTTACCAATTTACTAAGAGGTGGATAGGGTGGTTGTTGAAGTAGGTGAAAGGAATAAAGTGTACATTTATGGTGAGCACTAATAACATATAGAATTGTTAACTCACTATATTGTACACCTAAAAACTAATATAACCTGTGTGTCAATTACATTGGAATAAAAAAAGAGAAAGATTTTCTGTTGAAGGTAAACAAAAAGTGTCAAGTAAATCAATTCACATAAGAAGTAAATTATGATTGTCTCACTGAAATGTTCTAACTGCGGGTAACAACACTTTATATTTTGAATGTCTTTTCCATGAAATTATGGGTAGGAATGTTTATTATATATATATATATATACACATATATATATATACACATATATATACACACATATATATATACACACATATATATGTGTGTATATATATACACACACACACACAAATATATTCACATATAGAATATTTTAATGCTCGTTCTGCAACTGTTTTACAATTAATATGGATTAGTTTGTGATTTATTTTTTTAATAAAGGGCTTTATATCACTTTCTTTTCTCTTGAGATGTTTGATTAAAAAACAAAAGTAAATTATTGGACTCTTAATCCTAGAAGATCATGGTCAGTGGAAGTGAGATGTGAGGTTCTGCATTTTTAACAATGTCACTAGTTGATTATTTTTTTATTTAAATTTTAGCTATTTAACTAAACATTGGTGCAATATTGGTTTCAGGAGTAGACTTCAGTGATTCATCACTTACCACTTACATACAACTCCCTTGCTAGTTGATTCTTAAATCTATTTAGGTGTAAAACTCACTCCTTTCTACTTAAATATATATTAGTGATTTAGGAAGGCTTTATTTTTTTTGGGGGGGGGAACGCGTTTATTAATATTCAAACTCCCTTCATACAAGGCCATATAAAAATTCTTAGCACTTTGATTATACCTAAATTTATATTTTCTACATAATCTCAATGATGTATAATATAATTTAGCTTTTCATAATACATTTAAATACACCATTAGTTCTAATAACATAAGCAATTATTTTCAAATGCAATACTTGAGCAGTTTCCTCTGTACATAGTTTTGCAGGGTTAATTAGCATAAGATGCTCTTTGTTAAGATGTATATGATTGGAGTTTTAACAGTTGCCAAAGTTTGGTATTTTTATACAGCAATTTTTTTTTTAAACATTTTCAACGTTTTTTATTTATTTTTGGGACAGAGAGAGACAGAGCATGAACGGGGGAGGGGCAGAGAGAGAGGGAGACACAGAATCAGAAACAGGCTCCAGGCTCCGAGCCATCAGCCCAGAGCCTGACGCGGGGCTCGAACTCACGGACCGCGAGACCGCGACCTGGCTGAAGTCGGACGCTTAACCGACTGCGCCACCCAGGCGCCCCTTTTTTTTTGCTTTGATCATAACACAAAACCCTTAAGGATACTGAAATTTAGTAAGTAAAGTCCAGAGACATGTTACTTTAGCTGATGAATCAAATTTATACCTAACACTATAGTACACAAAAACTTTTAAAAAAACTTAAGAAATCGGGGCACCTGGATGGCTCAGTCGGTTAAGTGTCCGACTTCAGCTCAGATCATAATCTCACAGCTCCTGAGTTGGAGCCAGCATCAGGCTCTGTGCTGACAGCTCAGAGCCAGGAGCTTGCTTTGGATTCTGTGTGTGTGTGTCTCTCTCTGCCCCTCCCCCATTCTCTCTCTCTCTCTCTCTCTCTCTCTCTCTCTCTCAAAACTAAATAAAAACATTAAAAAAAGTAAAAATTTATGAAATTTGCACTAGTACAGACAATCCCTATCAGGGCAAGACTACTTGGGAATACAAAGGAAAAGGACAAGTTTGAGTTTCTTTGAGGTGCTGAGAGAAGGAAAAATGCTAAATTGTTGCCTCTCATACATGATGACAATTTGGGGAAATACCAGAACAAATATTCCAGCTCAACAATTCTAGGTGACTTGATGCAAATGGGAGTTGCTTAGCTTATGTTAGGTGACCACAGCATTGACCTTGTAAGACTATATACTCACAAAGTTTACCAGAAAAATAGGCTCTATGTATGTGTATATTATAGTCTATGTACATGTGTCTTGAAGATACCTATTCTTTCTGGATTTATATATAAAGGTGAAAATTAAGAAAGTCTAACATTATTTCTTTCAAATATGCAGGCTACCTCATTATAATAAATTGTATCTTTATCAAAACTAAACTCAAAATTCTACATATTTTTTCTGTTTAAATTGCCTATTGTTTATTCTTACACCATGTCTTTTTCTGTTATTAATATATTATTTTGCTAGGTCAATTTCTCTTACATTATAGCCTTTCTCAGTTTGGAGGAGATATTTTTGTACCTTTGTTGCTTTCAATATGTACTTGAAAAGATTATTTTAATACCTAAGAAATTTTATTATTATTTTGACTGAGAGTATACTGAATTCATAAATTAAAGTTATTTGACATAATTACTAGGAAATACCTATATATGGGTATGGATATTAAAAACTTCATTTAGATCTTAGTTATTAATAATGAAATTAAAATTCATTAATTTTAGTTATCATTATATGGTAATTACATATATTTTTTTAATGTTTATTTTTTGAGGGAGACAGACATATAGCACGAGGTGGGGAGGAGCACAGAGAGAGGGAGACAAAGAATCCAAAGCAGGCTCCAGGCTCCGAGCTGTCAGCACAGAGCCCGATTCAGAGCTCTAACACACAAAATGTGAGATCACGACCTGAGGCAAAGCCAGAAGCTTAACCGACTGAGCCACCCAGGTGCCCCAGTAACTATATTTTATTTTGTAAAGATTTTCACTCATAGCCTGAGATATAAATACAAACATTATAATTTTTAAATATTGGTAAATAATCATATAAATTAGTGTATTCACCACATTAGGTTTTTTTGGAATATTTTCTATAAGAAATACATTTTATTATTTAAAAATACTCTCACTGGTCACATGCACACCAGCACATGTAATCTATTCGGGTTTTTGTTTTTCTGAGCTACGAAACGATGTTTTTTAATTTTTTATTGAGATAAAATTGATAAAATCGTAAGATATTTATATGTGCATTGTGGTGTTTTGATAAACATACTTTGTAAAGGATTTCTCCCATCTAGGTAATTAACACATCTATCACATCACCCAGTCACATATGTATTTGCATATATATTCAAATATTAGCAAGTATTTCTATATTTGCTAAGAGAGAAATTAAATGGTCTCATATGGTGAGAACTGTCTTAGCAAAATTTCAATTATATGATACATTGTTATCAACTATAACCTATTATATGTTACATCCTCAAACCTTTTTGATCTTATTCCTGAAAGTTTGTACCATTCTACTTACCTTTTCCTATGTTCTCCATCCAATAGCCACTCACTGGTAGCTATTTTTCTACTTTATGTTTTTAACCTTTATAAAAGATTCCATTTTTAAGCAATATCATACAATATTTATCTTTCTCTCTCTGAATTATTTTACTTAGCACAATGCCCTCAAGTTTCATCCATGTTATAGAAAATTTAAGGATTTCCTTCTTTCATGACTAATATTCCATTTTTTGTGGCTACATATATGTATACATACATACCACATTTCACCCAATGTTGGACACCTAGGTTGTTTCCACATCTTGTCTATTGTGAATAACATTGTGATGAACATAGGAAGGCATTATATCTTTTTGTTACCCTGTTTTCATTTCCCTTGGTTATATATCCAGGAGTGGATTGCTGGGTAGGATACTTCTATTTTTAATTTTTTGAGAAACCTCTATTTTCCATAGTGACTGCACCAATTTACATTCTTAGAAACAGTGAATAAGGTTTCATTTTCTACACATTCTCCCAAACTCTAGTTATCTCTCGTATTTTGATTACACTCATTCTAACAAGCATGAGGTGATATCTCATTGTGATTTTGATATTCATTTCCCTAATTATTAGTGATGTTGAGCATCTTTTCAAGTATATGTTGGCCATTTGTATGTTTTCTTTGGGAAAATGTCCATTCAGTTCCTTTGCCCATGTTTTAAGTGGATTATTTAGCTACTGAGTTGCATGAGTTGTTTATATATTTTGGATATTAACCCCTTATCAGATATGTGATTAGCAAATATTTTCTCCCATTCTTTAGGTGGCATTTTCATTTTATTGATGGTTTCCTTTGCTGTGAAGAGGGGTTTTGCTTATTTATATTTATTGCCTTGCCTTTTGATGTCAAACCCCCCCAAAAAAATTATTGTCAACACCCATGTCAAGGAGCTTACCCTCTGTTTTCTTCTAGAATTTGTATGGTTTAGATCTTAAATTTAGTCTTTAATCCACTTTATTTTTTTGTGCAAGGTATAAGTTAGGGATTCAGTGTTGTTCTTCTGCATGTAGCTATACAATTTTCACAACACCATTTATTGAAGAAACTATCCTCAGCCTATTATATATTCTCGTCTTCTTTGTTGTAAATCAAGTGACCATATATGTATGGGTTTACTTGGGGGCTTTCCATTCTGTTCCATTGATCTATAGGTCTATTTTTTTGTTAGTACCATACTATTCAATGTCACTGGAATTTTCATAGGAATTGCACTGAATCTGTAGCTCACTGTGGATAGGATTGATCCTTTAACAATATTCATTCTTCCAATCACTGAGCACAGAATATATTTCCATTTATTTATGTCTTCTTTGGTTTCTTTCATCAATGTCTTACAAGTTTTAGTATAGACACATTTTACCTCCTTATTGACATTTATTCCTAAGTATTTCATTATTTTTTAATGCAGCTGTAAATAGGATTGTTTTCTTAATTTCTTTTTGATAGTAGTTATTTTATGGGATTACAGCACCCATTTTGACATGGATGATGTCAGTTTTTTCTTGTTAGCTCAGTCAATGTGTTGGAATCATTCAGCTAGTTTCTGGATTTCTTTCAGGGATACTTAATCTTTATGTCACTGTAGATTTGATGTTTCTGTGGTAGAAAGTGAGTTCAGGAAGTGCCTGTGGGCCAGAAATCCTCCAAAAGGATCCATTTAGAAGCATATTTAAAACATTATGTATAAATTTACTATATGAAAATGTCAAATAATATATGGGATTCCTGATATTGTAGAGAAAAAAGTTTTAAATTAAAATTTGGGTACTAGAAATTATATATTATAAAAGGCAATCCTTGTGAATTTGATTAAAAAAATCTCTTAATATCCACACTGGAAATTAGAAGAAAAATTTATAGTGGCTTAGACACATAAAGTGGCATCATCTTTTTTACAGGTTATAAATATAAAAAGCATTTTTATTTTAAAAAAGCATTATAGGATTATATGTGTTTTTGTATGTATGTGTGTGTGTGTATATATATATGTGTGTGTGTGTGTGTGTGTGTGTGTGTGTGTGTGTGTGTGTGTGTGATTACTGGAAATGTTACATATTATTTATTTTCATAATGGAAACAGTCCAATAAATTATATCTATATATTATTCTTTCAGAAAATATTTGTGCTGGTGGGCATATCCATGGATTTTAGAAATCCTCATTTAGTAGTTCAACAGATGATATTTATATGAATAACATTACTATAATTAGTAAAATCTTGAGTTTTACATTGAGCTCTTGGATCTTTACACTTAGAATTTTTTTGCTTTGGGGTACCTCAATATATTAGTTAAAATTGTTTTATATAGGGGCATCTGGGTGGCTCAGTTGGTTAAGCATCCAACTTTGGCTCAGGTCATGATCCCACAGTTTGTGGGTTTGAGCCCCATGTTGGGCTCTGTGCTGACAGCTCAGAGCCTGGAGCTTGCTTTGGATTCTGTGTCTCCCTCTCTCTCTGCTCCTCCCCTGCTCATGCCGTCTCTGTGTCAAAAATAAATAATAAGAAACATTTAAAAAAAATTTAAATGTTTTATATAAGAAACACCTGACTTTTCTATTCCCTACTTTGTATAACAAATAGTGAAGGAGAATATGTTTGGTGAAGTGCCTTCCAATAAGGGGGGGGGGAGGGAAGAGAAGTTATTCTGTATGAAATCTTTTGTATTAAAAGTTTTAATTTGTTTTTTTATGGGGCGCCTGGGTGGCGCAGTCGGTTAAGCGTCCGACTTCAGCCAGGTCACGATCTCGCAGTCTGTAAGTTCGAGCCCCGCGTCAGGCTCTGGGCTGATGGCTCGGAGCCTGGAGCCTGTTTCCGATTCTGTGTCTCCCTCTCTCTCTGCCCCTCCCCCGTTCATGCTCTGTCTCTCTCTGTCCCAAAAATAAATAAACGTTGAAAAAAAAATTAAAAAAAATAAATAAATAAAAGTTTTAATTTGTTTTAGACATGGTTTTCTTCTGTGATGAGGTTTTATTTCTTCTGTATGTGTTAAAATAACTGGAATTTGAACTTTAAAAAAACCGTGACATAGTATCTCTTTGGTCCATATTTGAAAAAAAAAAAAACTTAGAGCTCTATTAATATCTGTGTACCATGGGGCATAATAGAGAGTCAGAAGTACAACTGATCCTTAAACAACACCAGTTTGAATTGTACAGATCCACTTATATGCAGATTTTTTACAGTGCATACTATAAATGTATTTTCTCATATTTAATGATTTTCTTAATAACATTTGTTTTCTCTAGTTTAGTGTAAGAATACAGCATGCAATACCTATAACACACAAATATGTGTTAATCGATGGTTTATGTTATATATAAGGTTTCTGGTCAACAATAGGCCATTAGTGAAGTTTTGGGGAGGTTAACATTAAAGGCAGATTTTCAACTGCATGGGGAGAGGGTCAGTGCCCCTAACCCTCAGATTGTTCAAGAGTCAGCTATAATTTAAAAAAAGAGTCAGCAATATTAAAAAATATATTAAAAAATTCAAATTTGACAAAAGAGACAAAATACAGCACTCTATCAATTGTTGTGCAAACATTTCTAATTTGTTTATAGTGAACAATCCTTTTAGTCCCTGATTCCGTTATCTGTTTGCAGGTTAAATGTCATAATCAAAGTTGTCAAATCCAGTTAGTGATCCATAAATTAAAGTTGACCTTCTAATTTAAATCATTTCAAGTTAATGTAGATTAAAATTAGTGTGTGGAAAAAGTCTTATTGAAATATGAAATAAGTATCAAAATATTTACTCTCAAATTCAGATGGTTTTAAGCTATCAGAGTGCTAAAGCATAAATTCTTTAAGATTTCATTTTAATACAATCAAGATAAAAAGATGATTTTTTTGAGATTTTCTCTCTCTCTTCAGGAGAATTTGTGATAATTTTAAAGCACCTAAAATGCTCCAAACTTCCACAGGGAGCAGGAGCTCAGATATCGTCAAGAGACACAAACACAGAAAATCTAAACAGAGAATGAGCTATGTGGGGAAAAAAGAGAGAAAGGAAAAGGAAACAATAACAACAAAGCCTTTGCTAGGTGAGATGTCTGTGAAATTTATCAATTGGGTAGTGAAGAGTCTTTACTTTTTGGGGGTGGCCCTAATATATGTTCCAATGCAGTGAGACAGAGCAATGTCCTGACAAGTCAGAGGGGTTCACAGTGGCAGTGTAGCAGTGGTGGTAGATCTAGGTCAGTAGGATGGGTCAGGGACGGCAAAAGGCAGGCATTAAGAGGACAGGTACGGTACATGTTGAAAAAGTCCGGATCTCCATCCCCTACGTGATTTTACAAGTCCCAAAGCATTGATAATTATTGCCCTAAATAGCTTCCTCCAACAGTGAATAACCACCTTTCTTAAAGATTTTTTGATCCTTACTAGTGAAAAAGTAATTCACCTTCTTGGTGAAATCCATTATAACATTTAAGAACTTTGCTTCTTTCTTTTCCCTTAAGTTAACATGAGGTAAAACAAAGTATGTTTATTGACTGCCTACTACATGTAGTCTTTGAAGTTTTCAAATCCTAACATTTCCTTGTCCACAAAGCAAATACTCACCTTTTAATTCTTCTGGTGAGGAAATTTATCAGAGATTAAGTCTTTTGCCAAACAGTATACATTTCCCAAATTCAATTACACCTAGCTCTTAACCCTTATTAATGACACATTAGTGATATTTAAATGTATTTTAATTAATTTCTTCCAATTTGTCAGGCTTTCTTATATTCATATTTAATATGTATTCTGATATATTTGTCAATTAATTTACTCTATAAATTCATCAAAAATATGCATTGATAACATATATGCTATATATAGAGATATATGTTGGGAATGTAACATATTTCATGCACATGTCAGATTCAGAACAAGAGACTCATAATGTATGCGCTATCCTGTCAGTTTGAAAAGATAATTTCACATAGTAAATTACATTATTTTGCTAGCCAAATTTAATTAGGTAAAATCAATATAATGTTACTTTCAGTTCCTATTTTTACAGTGGTCATGCTGCATTAATTCAACATATTAAAATGAATAACATTAATTATGATGAAGTCTTTAATTTTCAACATGCTTTGAGGGCAGGGTTATTATTTTCATTTTACAAATGAGGTAAGACAAGCTCAGAGGTTAAGTGGTTAAATTACATAAGCTTCAGAGAAAATTTTAAACCCAAGAGGCCAAACTACTAGCTAATTATCTTGTTCCAGTACTCGACAATTTAAAAGCCATTTTTGAAAAAAATATATATATCACATAACACTTAATGCAGGTATCTTTATTTTTAGCTGACTCTGAAGTATTTTGCTCAGAACGATCACTTTAGGGAAAAGGTTTTCAGCACATGTCAACACAAAAGATGATGGTGACATAAATAATTATGATAGATTGTCTACATATTTGATCTGAATTTAGGTTTCAAACAAACTAATCTTGCTGCTATTATATTTAGGGAATTGTTTAAATTGCTTGCAATATGAGCTAGCTATTTGTAACGTGCTGTCCTCTTAGGTGTTGATAAAGATAAATCACTACACCATTTTACGTGCTTTTCATTCTACCCCCATCTCACTCCTCTGCTGCACACCAAACACATCACTGTCCTGTCATTATTAGTGGTAATCACATTTAGGAAACTTTAATGTACCATTCCATTATGTTATCTTTTATTAAAACTTTCTTTTATTTTTCTGGTATATTCAGCCCCTCATTTATCTTTCTATCCCCTAAATTTTGCTTCTCAAATTTACATCTCCTTTTTTCAGATATGGATCCACTGTCAATAAAGGAATATCTACTTGTCATATTCCCCTGTAATACAGTAGTATTTATGATGCTACAATAAGAACTTTAATTCTTTTGTCTACTTTGTTTCTAAGTCATTGATAGACTAGATTTCCACTTTATTTTTCATTATTCTTCTCACCCACCTACAGTGATCTCTCCCTGACTGAATGGGTTATAGCAGCTTCGTAGATATTTAACCTGATATTTTCTTTCTTTTCTCTCATCAATTACAAATACCCTGGTTGATTATTGTTTCTCCAAACCTGCTTTTCTCTAACATATTCAAAATTATGTCTCTGGTAAACTTTTCAATAAAATAAATGGAAAATGATTTGGTTAGATATCAATGCACACCACAATCTGGCTCTAGTTTACTTATCTGCCTTATTTTGAACTGGTTCCTAGTGTTGGCAATATAGACTGGGTGTTTCTCCATAAACCATGTATCCTTGCTTCCAGGAATTTTATTATGTAATAGTATGTCATTACATTTGGTAATTACTGTATTAATTGATACATTACTGAGAGTGTGCAGCACTAATTAAAAATGACAGAGAAGAAACAGGACTGAAAAGCCCTAAATTCTTCACAACCTATAATTTTATTTGGATGATAGCTATTGTTATAAGGGTTTATTCATTTTAATAATGTCCTACTTTGCATGACCATTGGATGAGAGTAAATTGTAATATTTTATGTACAGTGGTGTCAGATGAGAAATTATATATTGCTATTAGCTCCTTAAAACAATGCTATCATAAAAATAGACTCATAAAAATAATTTAACTATAATACACATTTACATGGTTCCTAAGAGAATTGCCTTTGCATCTTTTAACAGAGAATTTTAATTTCCTTATAAAAATCTAGTATTTCTAGGGGCATCTGAGTGGCTCAGTAGGTTAAATGTCTGACTTCACCTCAGGTCATGATCTCGTGGTCCTTGAGTTCAAGCCCCGCGTCGGGCTCTGTGCTGACAGCTCTGAGCCTGGAGCCTGTTTCAGATTCTGTGTCTATCTCTCTGACCCTCCCCCATTCATACTCTGTCTCTCTCTGTCTCAAAAATAAAATAAACATTAAAAATTTAGTATTTTTATTTTTGGTAAGTTTTTAGTAGTTTTTTTTTTGTTAATAGAACATAAAATGATTCCTACCTTTTTATTAGTAACTTTGAAATTAAAAATGACTACATTCTTATTTATGCAAAAAGGTTTTTTTTTAAATTTTACCAACTTAAAAAAATTTTCTCCCCTCATACCAACCTTATATACAATAGAACTAGATTCAATACAGTTCGTACATAATAACAATGAATTATACATTGCTTTTAGTCTAAGAACATATAAATCCATTTTTTCTAAAAATTAAACACTGAGTCTTCAAATTAAGAAATGTTTTTTTTTTCCTTTTAGTTTTGTTTTTAATGTTGGTGATATAACTATGTGATTTTCAAGAAGAGAATACTTTATTATTGTGGTTGGTTTAGTTATTCCAATTAACACTTTTTATACTATAAAAAATTTCAAATATATACAAAAGTAGAAATAACACTATGGATCTCCATCCTCACTGCATACTTTGACAATCGCCAACTCATAGACAATTGTCTATACTCTTCCCTACAATCCCCCATTTTTTAAAATGTTTATTTATTTTTGAGAGAGAGGGAGACAGAGAGTACAAGTGGGAGAGGGGCAAAGAGAGAGGGAGACACAGAACCTGAAGCAGGCTCCAGGCTCTGAGCTGTCACCTCAGAGCTCAACGTGGAGCTTGAACCCACAAACTGTGAGATCATGACCTGAGCTGAAGTCAGACACTTAACCTACGGAGCCACCCAGGCACCCTATCCCCCACTGTTTTAAAGCAAACCTTGGAAATGCTATAATTTCATCTGTAAATGCTTTATCATTTATCTCTAAAATATAAGGACTTAAAAAAAAGTAGCAATGCTAAAAAATATCAATCAGTATTCCTTTTAGTATCAAATATCCAGTCAATATTCATGTTTCTTATTTAATAAATGTGAAAGGTTACAGTGAACATTTCAGAATCAGCATCCAAAGCCCACATATTATATTTAATTAATATGTTGTATTTGATCTTTAGCAGTCCCCCTTTCTCCTTTCCTCTTGCCATCTATTTGTTAAAGACACTGGATCTTCTGTCTTCTAATATTTCTTTCATTCTACCTCCAAGGTGTCATTTAACATGCTCCTCTACCACCTATACATCCTGTATACCAGGCAGACCTAAACATTTTATTAGATTTCAGGTTTATCTTTTTTTGTTTTTTCTTCTGGAAAAAAATATTTATACTAAATATTATGTGTTTCCTATTGCATCATTTCGAGAAGTGCATTACCTTGTTATTTCTCTTTCTATGATGTGAAGGTCTACATCTGGGCTCAGATGATGTCAGTCAGATCTAATCCATCATAATGTACTCTGCCCCCCCCCCCCCCGACAGCACACAAGGAAACAGGAATTTCAGGGTCCACTGAGTTTACGCTAATTTATTTTAAGGCAGGAGTAAGAATTGAATATATACTACCTACCATTAGTTTCTAGCTGTTCATGGAATAAGCCTGAAATATTATGTTTGGGTCAGGGCTTTGAATTGAAGTATGTGTAGGGTTGGAAATTACTCTTTTGCTGTTTACTCAGTGTTCTAGCTAAAATGTGTAGACTCCATAAAATATAGCAAATATAGCCATACCTCGAAAATATTGCAGGTTCAATTACAGACCACCACAATAAAGCTAGTATCATAATAAAGCAAGTCAAATAGTTTTTGGTTGCCCAATACATATAAAAGGTATGTTTATATTATACTGTAGTCTGTTAAGTGTGCAATAGCATTATGTCTAAAAACAGTATACATGCCTTAATTAAAAAATACTTTATTGTTAAAAAAATGCTATCATCTAAGTTTCAGTGAGTCATAGTATTTTTTGCTAGTAGAGGGTCTTGCCTAGATGTTGATGGCTGTTGACCGATCAGGGTGGTGGTTGCTGAAATTTGGCATAGCTTTGGCAACTTATTAAAATAAGACAACAATGAAGTTCGACACGTGAATTGACTTTTCCTTTCATGAACAATTTCTATGTAGCATGTGATGCTGTTTGATAGCATTGTACCCACAGTAAACTTCTTTCAGGATTAAAGTCAATCCTCTCAAAGCTTTATCAACTAAGCTTATGTGATAGTCAAAATCCTTTATTTTCATTTCTACAATCTTCACAGTATCTCAATCACTAGTAGATTCCATATCAAGAAACCACTTTCTTTGCTTATTCATTAAGAAACAACTCCTCGGGGCGCCTGGGTGGCGCAGTCGGTTAAGCGTCCGACTTCAGCCAGGTCACGATCTCGCGGTCCGTGAGTTCGAGCCCCGCGTCAGGCTCTGGGCTGATGGCTCGGAGCCTGGAGCCTGTTTCCGATTCTGTGTCTCCCTCTCTCTCTGCCCCTCCCCCGTTCATGCTCTGTGTCTCTCTGTCCCAAAAATAAATAAATGTTGAAGAAAAAAAAAATTAAAAAAAAAAAAAAGAAACAACTCCTCACCCATTAAATTTGACCATGAGAGTGCATCAATTCAGTTACATCTTCAGGCTCCATTTCTAATTCTGGTTTTCTCACTGTTTGTACTTCTGCAGTTACTTCCACCCGGAAGTCTTGAACCCCTCAAAATCATCCATGAGAGTCAGAATAAACTTCTTCCAACTCCTGCTTATGTTGATATTTTGCCCTTTTTCCATGAATTACTTGTGTGATTAATGGCATTTAAACAACATTAATCTCATCGTACATCTCCATCAAAGCTCTTGGGTGACCAGGTGCATTGTCAATGAGCAGTAACATTCTGAAAGGAATCTTACTCTTTCTAGCAGTAGGTCTCTGCAATGGGCTTAAAACATTCAGTAAATCATGTTGGAAACAGATGTGCTGTCATCCAGGCCTTGTTGTTCCATTTACAGAACACAGGCAGAGTAGATTTAGAATAATTTTTAAAAACTCTTTAATTTGTATTTATTTTTGCAAGCTTGTATGTTTTAGATTCAACAGATGTAAAATTACACAAAGTTACTATAAAATATTCTAAACATTTACTCCCTATTTCCATGTTTTTCCATAGCAGATCAATAACAATTCTAAGACCAGCAGTAGTCCATGAGGACACTTTGAACAGCATTGCTCTCAACTACTATGACAAATAAGCATAGGCTTTAACTTTAAGTCTCCAGAGGCATTAGGCCCTAACAAGAGTCAGCATGTCTTTTGAAGCTTTGAGGCAGGCATTAACTTCTCTCTAGTT
Source organism: Lynx rufus (assembly GCF_022079265.1). Lineage (NCBI taxonomy): Eukaryota > Metazoa > Chordata > Mammalia > Carnivora > Felidae > Lynx > Lynx rufus. Next base: position 63,297,113 of record NW_025814827.1, read on the forward strand.
AAGAAAGTCCTAGATAGCATTTTCTTCCTATATAAGGCTGTTTTGTCTATATTGAAAATGTGTTATGAAGTGTAGCCACTTCACTAATTATCACAGCTAGATCTCTGGGCTACTTAACTGTAGTTTCTATATCAGCACTCGCTGCTTCGCCTTGCACTTTGATGTTTTGGGAACCGCTTCTTTCCTTAAACTTCATGAACCAACCTGGGAGCCTGGGTGGCTCAGTCAGTTAAGCATCTGACTTCAGCTCAGGTCATGAACTCCTGGTTTGTGAGCTCGAGCCCCACATTGGATTCTGTGCCAACAGGTCAGAGCCTTCTTTGGATCCTCTCTCTCTTTCTCTCTCTGCCCCTCTGCCACTCATTCTCATTCTCTCAAAAATAAATGAAAACAAACAAAACAAAACAAAACAAAAACTTCATGAACTCTCTGCTAGTTTGAAACTTTTTCTCTGCAGCTTCTTCACCTCGCAGCTTTCACAGAATTGAAAAGAGGGCCTTTCCCTAGATTAGGCTTTGAATTAAGCGGATGCTTGTGGCTAATCTCACCTTCTATCCAGAGCACTAACATATCTTCCCTATCAGTAAAAAGGCTGTGGTGTTTTCTTACTATTTGTGTGTTTACCTGGATAGCACTTTTCATTTCTTTCAAGAACTTTTCCTTTGCATTTAAAACTTGGCTGCTTGGTGTGAGATGTCCAGCTGTTGGCTCATCTTGGCTTTTGATATGCCCTCTTTTGCTAAGCTTAATCATTTCTAGCTTTTGATTTAAAGTGAGAGATGTGAGGGGCGCCTGGGTGACAGTTGTTTAAGCACCCGACTTCAGCTGGTCATAATCTTCCAGTTGGTGAGTTGGAGACCTGCATCAGGCTCTGTGCTGACAGCTCAGAGCCTGGAGCCTGCTTCTGCTTCTGTGTCTCCTTCTCTCTCTGCCCCTCCTCCGCTCATGCTATCTCTCTCTCTCTCAAAAATAAACATAAAGGAAGGAAGGAAGGAAGGAAGGAAGGAAGGAAGGAAGGAAGGAAGGAAGAAGAGAGGGAGAGATGTGAGACTCTTCCTTTCACTTGGACATTTAGAACCATTATAAGACTATTGATTGGCCTAATTTCAATATTGTTATGTCTCAGAGAAGAGAGAGGCCTGAGGAGGTTAGAGAAATGGAAATGACCTGTTGGTGGAGTAGTCAGAGTACACAACATTGACCAATGAAGTTCACCATCTTACGTGGGCATAATTCTCGGTGCCCCCAAACAATTACAATAGTAACATTAAAGGTCATTGATCACAGATCACTATAATAAATACAATAATGATGAGAAGTTTACACTATTACAAGACTCACCAAAATGTGACACGGAACACAAAGTGAACAAAAGCTGTTTGAAAAATGGTCCCAATAGACTTGCTTGACACAGGTTTGCCACAACATGCAATTTTCTTAAAAATGCAGTATCTGTGAAATAAAATAAAGTGAAGCACAGGAAAATGAGGTATGCCTGTATCCAAAACATACTGAACCCATGCTGACAGCATCCCATTATCAACATCTGTGAGACACCTTTGCAGGCTGTTTTCTCTAATAACATAACATTGAAATTCACCCATTTGACATTATAGTGAATTTAACAATTGTTCCATTAGGCCCACCGCATGAAGTAATATGCTTATAGAATGGACGTATATAGGGAAAAGTAATAGCAACTAAATAATAGTATGGTTTCTGAAATCAGGAGAATGATTATTTGACATTTTTATGATCTCAAGCTGTTATGTGGTTTTAGATTTTATATTCGTAATGTGATAAAATATAAAATATCTTTGGCAAACTCTCATAGTTAAAATAAAAATATCAAATATGTTAGATACTCCTATATTATATTCCAAATCAAAACTTTGCAAAATTTCCAATAAAAAGGCAATCATCATTATTTAAAGATATTAGATAATTATTCACCTAAATAATAAATTGGGAAATAGTCATTTAAGTATTGGAAAAACAGGTTATCTCTAATGTTTTTATGAATGTTATAGCTAATATAACAAATTTTTATAGCAAACTTATGGCTAAAAACTAAAAGTTTATTCTATAATATTGCCTTCCCTGCTTTTTTCTGACCAATAAAAATTTCTCTTTTAATCAGGGAGTACTAAAAACCCACATTCTGAAACTACCCCCTACTGGATTTGCTCATTTGCAATGTTAAAGAAAACTGACTAATCACATTTTGCTTGGAAATGTACCATATACAGCAAAACCTTGATTTGCAAGCATAATTTGTTCCAGAAACATGATTATAATCCAAAGCAGTTGTATATCAAAGCAAATTTCCCCATAAGAAATAATGGAAACTCAGAGGATTCGTTCCACAACCTAAAAATATTCATATAAAAATGATCACAGTATTGTAATATAAAATAATAAAGAAAATATAAAATGTAAAGAAAAACAAATTAACCTGCACTTACTTTAAAAACCTTTGTGGTTGGTGTGAGGCAGACATGAGAGAGGAAGGTTAATGTCTAGGACAACTTGCACTATCATTAAGTAATCACTGCTATTCAGTGGCTTATGGGAATCTTTTTCTGCATGGGTGCCATTGTATACCCAGAATGGATTTTGACTACATTAGTAATAAACTCTTGTCATAGAATGTATTTAACGTAACTGGCAACAAGGCAGCAGAGTAAAGGGTCTATATCTGCAGGTAGCTTGACTTAGAATGGAGGAAAGCATCCTTAAGGTTACTCTGGCATGGAAAAGCAAAGGACTGTCCATAGTTGCTTTGAAGTGACAAAAAATACAATGACTAAAAATCACTGCTTTCTGCCAAACATCGTGGCCTAAGACCGAGCATCCGATTATGGGAGACTATCACCCACAATCCCACAGTGAGAGAGAGAAAAGAACCATTGACTCAGTTGTGATCACATGATATTCAGCATCACATACCACTCATATTCCAAGGCATCACTCGTCTATCAAGTTAAAATTTATTAGAAATGTCTGTTCGTCTTGTGAAACACTCACAGAGCAAGTTATTCCACAATCCAAGGTTTTACAGTACCCTGTAAATGGTGATTTACTCCCATCTGATAATTATTTAATATCAATAATTAAGTTCATGTAATTGTTTTCTAAATTTAAAATATTTGACACTGTAGTTTATATATACATGTTCTATATATATATATATATATATATAGAAAACATGATACATATATGAATATATACAACATATTATATATATTATATATATATATATATGATTTGCATAGATGTGTATGTTATCAAATTGCCTCTCCTGTGGTTGCTTTTCTTTGAAATATATTTATTTTTATCCAAATACAAGTAATATGATTTGATGGAGGAAAGTGGATCTGAAATTACTATAGCAACTAGGAAAGCAATTTAGATGAAGTGATAGGAGGTCACTTAAAGAACTAGTGAGAAGTTTTAAAGCAGAATCCAGAGCGCAGTGGGCTGAAGAGTCAACAGATGATAAGAAATTTGAAACTGCATGTAACATTATTTTTCTGGAAACTTGATTATGCATGGAAAGAAAATGGTAAGTAGATATTATAAGGAGAAGAGACAAACTTTTATTCTGTTTATAAAACTCTTAATAAAATATTTCAGAAAACTTGAAGATAATAACACATATACAAAAGTTGAAATCTTAATATTCCACCTACAACCCTAACACTTTTCTTTCCTGAACTATTTAAAAAATTATTTTGCAAAAAGTTCTTTGTATTTAGCAGAAAACCTGAAAAAATTACGATAAAATTGTGTATGTTTTTAACCTAAGACTCTTAGTTGTTATTTTGTCATGTTTTTTTCCATGTTTATTTATAGATATAATGCATAATAGTATATAACTTGGTACATATATCCCATATATCATATATTAACATAATAATATAAAAATACATTAATTATAAGATGATATATATTGTATATAATTTTATATTTACATACATAGCATACTTGCTTTATGTTTGTGTGTGTGTGTTTGTTCATGGATATAGTCTTTATCAAGCCATTTGAGACAAAGTTGCACATATCATGATCATTAAATTATTTCAGCAATCTCTCTTAGTAGCAGGAACATTCACTTACATAGCCACAGTAAATTTTGAGTCACTGAAGTTAACATCAGTACAGTATTACCTAATACACAGTTCATAATCAAATTCATCATTTATACTAAAATTCCCTTCATAATTTTTTTTTCTGATTAAGGATCCAAAATATAATTAAACTTTGCATTTAGTTATAATAACTATTCCCAATGAATAGGTATTGTTTAACCTTTGTGAGGAATACAGAAGTTACTTAGAGAAATTTTGGAACTGTGTTAATAATCTGTTCCCCACTGAATTAACAACAAATAACTTTAGCCTTTGTTAATTAATCCTGCCTAAAACAAATATAATGATTGCAAAGCAGTGCAAAAATTTCATTGTAAATAATACTTTTCCCTTCTTACCACTGTCTATATCTATTATCTATATCTATATTCAGCTATCATTTTGTGTGTGTGCAAGATTTTGTGTTTATTCTATTTTCCTACATATTTATATTTTTGCATAATTATGGACATATAGTTCTTTTTAAAAAATCCAATATGCTATATAATTCATTACTAATACTAATCAATTATTTACTCAAATTATTTTACCTACTGGAACTTCCTCAAGCTGAATTTTTTGTCCTTTGAAATATCTCCAATAGGTTCTGAGCACTTCAGAGATATTACAGGTTCATCATGTATTTTCCCTGCCCCACCCCTGGAATCACCTATTCATCTAAGGACCATGAGATTTATTCATTGGAAAAGAAAGACACATTCTTTGAATCTATTGAAATGCTTTGTCTTTTGACTAAGTTTATCTTTCAATTTTTTTTAAGTAAAAGGCAATCATCTTAGACATTATATTTCAGATAATTGTTATGCTAATACATTTCTTTTTCAAAGTGAGTGATAATGTTTGTGTGAAAAATTAACTTGTAAGGCTTGGATTATTTGTAAATTTTTATTATTTTCTGGGAAATGACAGAGCAAACACTTAATATCAAATTACATTCTAGCCAGCAGTTTGTAACAGTACTCATTTCACTCCACTCCCATTTGCTATGTTCAATATTAAATACTGTTCAACAGTTTATTAAGAAATTGTTTTTGCTTATATTTTGTATTCACTGGTACTATGAATGTCTGTCAAGTGCTCTTTGTAAATTTGACTATTTGAATTTCTTCCAGGAAACCTATATTCACAAAAATTATCTACTTCTATATTAGAATACGAGATATGAAATAATATGTAATTAATCAATTACAATAACTATTTGTAATATTAGTTGCATTTGTCCAGTTTTTTTCTAAAATATATCTTGTGTGCATATGTGGAATATTTATATATATTTGTGAGCATATACTATACAAATACATACATACATATATACACACATACATAAAATTTCTTATATTTATGAATTTACCAGAAAAATACCACACAAATTTGTCTAAAAACATGCATATGTGTAAATATATGAATATGTACATAATGGTCTGTATATATGCACATACATATATATTCTAGGTATATATTTAATGGAAGGCATTCCATAGCGTTCCATTAGAATTGGAAGAATTGTAAATTCTTCCTTTGCTTTTAAGTTGGTAAGACCGTTCAGTTACAAGTTAGTAAACATAATCAATTTTACCTTTTTCTTTAATTTCATATTCTATTTTATACTTAATTTTAGTACATTTGAACACTTATTTACATTTGCATGTTTGATTTTTAATGTGATACGAAAATTATTCTATCAATCTCTTTCTGCTTATTTATCTAACAAATACTATACATACAATTGATTTTCAGACATCTATAGCTTAGGCCCGTTTTAATAGCACTCTCTTTGTCCAATGATATTATATATGACATAGATTTTATAAATGTATACCAGTATATATTTATAAATAGTTTCTTCTGTTTATGGGGTCTTTTCTGGTACACACGGCATGCTTGTTTTGCTATTTGAGCTATAAAACTTATTTTGGTATGTTGTGGGAATAGCCCCTCAGTGTAACCTAATCATTGTTTCTTTATTCTTCTGAAGTAATTTAGAACAGGAGAACCAAAACAAAACAAACAAGAACAATATGTGGCAGAGCTAACCACTTCATTTAAACCATCATATATATTTGCTTTTCCAGAATTAAATAAAAAATCAATTCTAAATTTTCACAGTTGTATATAGCCTGTTTGTTCTTTCGGAAACATGATGTTTCTCTGTTTTCTATTCTTTATGATGTGAGAAAAAGGCCATAGTTTTCTTCCGAAACTCCAACATATTCATCTGATATTTTATTTCCTGTTTTTAATACTCTAGGAAATCTATTTTTAACTGTTTTTTAAAAAGTATATTTATTTGGGGTATGTGGGTGGCTCAGCCGGTGAAAGCATCCCACTTCAGCTCAGGTCATAATCTTATGGTTCCTGAGTTTAGCTCCACACTGGGCTCTCTGCTGTTAGCACAGAGCTGGCTTCTGATCCTCTGTTCCTCTCTCTCTATCCCTCCCCCACTTGCTCTTGGTATCTCTCAAAATAAATAAACTTAAAAAAAATAAAGTATATTTATTTATTTTGAGAGAGAGAGCAAGTGAGAGGGCACAAGGAGGAGGGGGGGGGAGAGAGAGAGAGAGAGAGAGAGAGAGAGAGAGAGAATCCCCAGCAGGCTCTAAGCTTTCAGCTCAGACCTAGACATTGGTCTCAATGTGACTAACCACGAGATCAGGATCTGAGACTAAATCAAGAGTCAGACGCTTAACTAACAGCCACCTATGCACCCTAGGGAATCTGTTCTTAAATTTTACTTTCAAACTGGTTATTTCTCTGTTTGGAAATACATTAACTTTAAGCCAACTTACTGTATGTTTATACAAGTTCACTTTCCTGTTCATTCACTTGGAATATGCAATCATCTAATTTTAAATAGGGGTAATACAGCCTTAAATTTTCCAGTGTTGTTTGACTTGTTGCATCAACTAGGGCCTCCAGTGCCTCAGTGGATTGGGACTTGTGCCACCTTAAGACTGTAGACTAGTATTTTTCTGTTAATAACTTAGCCTGTGGAGTTATACATCTATTTGCTACTTAAGAGTTTTAACTTCGTGTTGATTTAATCAACTGCCTTTTAAGATGATGATGTATGCTGTTCCCCTAAACTGTCCTTTAATGCTGGATGCAAAAGAGAGAATATCCTTGGGTAAATTGTAATCAATCATAGTGGTATTCTATTTAGTACATTTTACTATCATATTATATGGGGTATTTTCATATCTATTCTTGTAAGTAATGTTTGTATACTGGTGCTCTTAAGTAATATTTTACCAAGTTCCATCTAATGATTCTATTACTTCATGAGGTAAATGTAATTAGTTTATGTGATTACTGTCCTTTGGTCCTCTGCATATAAAGGTAAGTCATCTATCTTCTATAAGTATTCTTGGTTTCTTTGTCCTTCAATCTACTCTTTTTAATTTATCTTTAGCTACCACAATCTGTTATTGAGGATGTTATGCTGCTTCTTCCACAGCATCATTTAAAGAAACACGTCTTATCTCCATCATAACTCATTTTCCTATAATAGTTGACAATAATCTCATATTCTTTTACTTATCAGTTCACTTGATCTTATTTGTAAGTTTCTGTCCTTGCAAAGTAGATCATATAAAAACTTTAACAGTGCACATTATCACGTTAAACAAAGTCACTGCTGGTTATTAACAATTCATCAGAATATGCATCAAACTGAGTCCTTGTATTTACAAAATGTTCCCTTGTTCCTTCAACATGCTTCTTTGTGAAGTTACTGTTTACATGGTGTTAGACTTCCTTCTATTTATGATAGCATTTCATTTGACTTCAATTCCTGAACAGAGAAACTATGAAATAACTCATTTGTTGAGTGGTTTAATGAATGACTTCAATATGAATACTTTTTATATATCATCTAAAACATAAGTATCATTGGTGTTCTTCAGATGGAATATTTGAAGATATGTAGTGTTTTAGTTCTAAAAATAGGTACATCATTTGCTAAGATACTACACATATATGTATGTAAGCATGGATTAATGATACATGTGAGTTAATATATATAATGTTACATTATACATTGTATTAGCTTGGGATATCATAATAAAATACCACATATGGCATGGCTTAAATAGCAGAAATTTACTAACAGTTCTGGAGGCTGGAAGCCCTAGATCAAGGTACAGGAGGATGGGTTTCTTACGAAAACTCTCTTCCTAGCTTGTTGACAGTTGCTGTTTATCTGTATTGTCTTATGGCTTTTCCTTTTCTCTGTGTGAGGAGAGAAAGAGATGGGGAGGGAGGGAGGAGCGAGGAGAAGAGGAGAGAGGGAGCCAGCTCTCTGATGTCTCTACATATCATAACACTAACTCTATCAGATCAGAGCCCCACCCCTTGAACTCAACCTTAATTAATTCATTATCAAAATACAGTCTCACTGTGGGGTTAAGACTTCCACATATGCATTTTGGGGAAGATATACTCTATCCATAACATTTGCCCAGTTTTATACTGCTAAATAGGATTGTGTAATTCTCTTAACTATTCCCAATCATTTTATTGGTGGGAATTCTAATTCAGACTGTCTCAATTTATACCGTCTTTAGATTTTCAAATGTACAAAATCAAACCAGGCATGACCTAAAGTTACAGTACTCATATGTAATTCCTCAAACAATTTTTAGAACCATGAATTTATTTATAATTCCTTTAATTAAATATACAAAAATTAGGGTGAAAAAGGCAGAACTTATTTCTTCTTATTATGTCAGTAAAACAGTAGAATTAAAAAGATTCTTTTGAAAGTAACTGTTTCATGCACCATAACTTAACATTGTTGGGACCAAAGATATTCTTTCATTTTTAGTTTTGAAATAAGATGTGTTATTGTGGGTGATTCAGATAGAATCTGCCTTAATCATTCTTTATTCATACTCAGCAATAATTGGGGCTCATTTCAGAATGAAAGGAAAGTTTTTGTGTCTTCATATAACCATGATTTAATAGAGAAGGAAGAAGTAAAATGAAGAGGAAATATACTGAAAAACTACATGCTTTCTCCTGACCAACATACCACCCTGTATATAAGATTTAGAGATCTGCCAAGTTATCCCAATTAATTACAAAGTAATATTAACCTTTCAGAACTTTTCTTTCTTCTAAGAGGCATACTGACTGATTCCATTATGCATTCAGTCTTTCTCAAAATTGCAAAGCTTTTATATCAACAAGCTAAAATATATCTATATCCCCACAATATTCTTTACATCTGATAATAACCCCAACCATTCTTTGCTTGTGCACACAAAACTCTTCCACCAATCCTACAGAAATTTAAGATGTGGGGCATCTGGGTGGCTCAGTAGGTTGAGTGTCCGACTTAAGCTCAGCTCATGATCTTGTGGCTTGTGAGTTCGAGCCCCACATTGGGCTCTCCATTCTCAGTGAGGTGCCTGCTTCGGATCCTCTGTCTCCCTTTCTCTTCTCTGCCCCCTACCCTGTTCTCTCTCTCTCTCTCTCTCTCTCTCAAAAATAAACATTAAAAATTTAAAAAAAAAATTCAAGATGTTATCAGCACAATGTTGATATTTTCAACTTCTTCTCTGAAGATTCCATTCATCTTCATGCTTTAATTCAAATTCATTATTTACCTGAGAAAACTGTTGTCCTGTGCTGCCCTCTCAAGAAGAGATTTTGTGTTGTTCAATATACCATATGCAAGGGGCATAAAGATGAATTTATTGTTCCATGCTCTACTTCTACACCATTTTTATTATGCTTCTCTAAAATAACTACAGATCATTTGAAACTGCTCTCAATTAGCTGTACTTATTCTTGTTAATTTCCAACATCCTGATGATTGCCCACCTGGCTTACTGTCCTCTCCTCCACCACTGTTCATTATTCTAGAGCTCATTCACTTCCACATACATAATTCATTTAGTACCTCAACCTCCTAACATCTAACATCTTTTCTTCTCTTCCTCCTAAAAAGAACTTACATTTTTTTCACTATAGACCTCGTCACCAATAATATCTGTAACACCTCCAAAACCTCAATTTCAAATACCCATCTCCATCACTGTCTAAATTTCAGGCACATGTAAGCAAGTAGTACCAACTCTACAGAATTTTCTTCAACATTATTAAATACTCCAATCAAGTGGTGACTATCCATTTTTTCACTATCAACCCCCTTCTGTCTCACTACAAGCACTCAGTTCCCATTATATTACCTGGGTCAGCACCATAACTAATCATTTACCAATATACTTAACCACTCCATTCTTTCATTGTTTTCTCCTGGCAGAGACATGAACAAATGTATTTGTTTCATGAAATCATCTATGATGCCGTATATCATAGGAAAGTGTTCGTGTTTTATCATAAGAATTAGGAAAATAAAATAAAATGAATCAAGGACTGACATGTATTGAGTTGTAATTTAAAAACAGAATCCAAACTTCTGTGTGGAGAATGATTTAAAACATACAAGTTTAAGACTAGAAAAAACAGGTGAGAGTTTTAGAATGGTAGACATGAAGACATAGTGTTATGTAGATATTTTCAGGTAAAATCTTGAGACTGAGATTTTTCTGCCTTGGTCACAAGCAAACTTCCATTTCTGTGGAGTGTGGTAAGCAGAATATAAAACTGAACCACATGGAGAAATCATACATTCTATTGTATACAGCAATTTTCGCTGATAACAAAATTTAAATCATTCAAGAATATACATTGGCAAGAAAGTACTATCTTGAATTACATTAGAAATTCAGAATTCACACAGTTCATACATATCTAAAGACTGTCCTGTATAGCAAAACAATTAAGGATTCAGTGAATTACAGAATATTCCTGACTACAAATCAATAGATTTGCTGATATGAGAATATCTTGATATTACATAAAAAAGAATGTTTTCCTTGAAGAAATTTAAAATTCATCTGTTATTTAAGGGAGAAATAATTAGAATATTATTAAGACTTAAGCAATTAATTAGAATATTATTAAGACTCAAGCAATAGTGTAATGTACTAGGATTTACTGAGAATATACCTTACATTTTCAAGCCCTCATTTGAATATTTGTGGAAGACCTTTTTTTCCTTACTAGGCATTTTATATCACAATTTCAGAGATAGAGATAAAAATTGATGACTATTTAAAATGCTGCATTCCATTCTATTGCTAATTATATTGAAAATATAGCCCAGATTAACATGGGAGATGTAAGTCATAGAAATCTCATTAAAACCCATTTTGTATTGTGTTCTGTCTTTAAGATTTGATTCACAATCAGGTTTTACTCATCCTGAAATATAATATGCAATAAGTTGGTATCTGACTCTATTATGGAGTTCATTTTCTATTTATATTACATGCTCCAATAAAAATAGAAATTTACCTATTTATACTTTCATAAGAAGTATATCATTTCTCCTTAAATTTATATTGTATGAATCTAAACAAAAGCTGGTACGATAAAGTAATATTTTTAAGATGTTACACATATAAATAAAATATGAGCCAATAAAACCTCTAATGGCTTTCAAAATGTATGATTCATACTTCAATGCATTATTAAGCAATATATGCATTTGAACTAGAAATTAGTCCAGAAATATTAATATCTACCCAAAGAAAATACTCTGGATTATTTTGTCTTGAAAATTTCACACTATCAATTAGAAGTTGATGTTCTGTTTAAAGAAAACTCTGTAAATGTATGTTTGCAGGAAGGATTATAAAAATGTATAATAATATATAACAAAAACATTGACCATTTAAAGAATCTCAATAAAAGTACACTTGTGCTTATACAGAAATTTGCTGTACACAAACACACCATATCCTTACTTATGCTAAACTCTATATATACAAGCAAAAAGCACAAGAATATTAAAACTAATGTAGAAATAGAAAACTAAATCATCTTTGGAAGTAAGCTCACATTCAATTGGGGACTGAAAAATCTAAGGAAGTTAGTTTTTAAGTAAAAGGCTAAATTCATCAGAGGTAGCAAATATCAAGGGAAAACTAATGTTACTTACTAATTTATAATTAATATATAAAAGATAAGTATACAGAAGCATCTCAAAGTGCTTGAGAAGTAATAATTGAAATATTTGCTTTAAATCATTTCATATTTGCTATTTTCTAGATATAATCACATACTCAGTTACAATATAAATACTTTATTAAAATTTAAAAGATGAATAATAAATTTTTCTGTTTTCTTGAAGGTATATTTCTGACATTTTTATTACCTACCTACCTAATAGGCCCAAAGAACAATCTAGTAAAGATGATGGAACTAAATACAAAATATCATTACATTTAAATATATTTTAAATGTAATAAAGCTATAGAGCAAAGTATTTTAAATAGTTATCCATTCAAAGGATATTTACTCTTTAATAAAACCATATTTTACACTAAATGCTGGGGATACAATCATGAGAAAGACCCAAGTTTCCTTTTCTGAAATACTCCTAGACATTAACTTGTATAAATATATTTTCACTTTATTTCTAAGAAAATAAAAACCATCTTCCCCAAATTTCTTTTTGCCATACATTTTTAAATGATTTATTAATGTGAAATTCAGATGATAATTGGTAGCACTAATAAAAAGTGCTATGTAGCTCATTTACAAAATGTCTTATAAATCACAAGGGTAATTTGGGGATCTTTGTATAATTACAACTTATTCTTTTTTACCCCTCTACACAGCAAATATCCTGTTTCCCAAAGCTCACATTAACAAATTTGTTAAATAATTTTTGTAGTCTGCTTCAACAGCTTTTTAGGCACTAGACTGTGGAAAGGAGAAGGAAACATATAGTCAAATCAATTTAAAATAAATAAAGATTACTATGGGGGTACTGATTCTTATGTAAAAGAGTGAAGTAGGATTCTGGTAATCAATCCTGAATGCATATATACAACTAAAATATTTAGTGATATATTCACCCTTAGATCCTTGGATTAACAATTTTCTTCAAATGTAATTTTAATGGGCCCAATATTTTATAGATCCAAAAGACTAAATAATTAAATCAGGCATTATTAGATTATTATGTTATTGATTGAAGGACAAAATATGCTTTAAAATCCAGACCCAACTTTAAGAGGAGACCTTTTATTGCTAAAGTTCAGTAGCATATATTGGTTGTTTAATCAGTATATATGGTACTAACCACTTAAATAGTTCACAGTTCCATGGGTTAGCATGATCAGACAGGGTTAATGGATTTTAAGGAGAGAGATACGGTGGCAAAGTGTCATTATCATATTATAGTGAGGATACATACTATCTACATGATTTATCACTCTTGATGTTAACCTTAATCTAAAAATTGCTAATGGGAAAACAAAATGTACAGTCACTTGATCACTGTGCTGAAGTGCTGTTGGATTTCTCCATTATAAAGTTATTCTTTTTTACCCTTTTTGCACAGTTGTTTCTTTGGAAAGAATATACACAATGCATACATAAAGGAGTGGAAAGGTATGTTCTCCTTTCTTGAATGGAGAATATCTACATATTTTATTTGGATAACTTACATATTTTAAGGTATATAACCTTAATTCCATCTGTAAATCTACTCTTGTTACATTATGTATAAAATCATGGTTTCGGGTATGCATATATTAGGCAGGAGTGGGCATTATTCTGCCTAACAAAATGGACATCCAATTGTTTGAGCATCATTTGTTGAAAAGGCTATCATTCACTATTGAACTGCCTTAATATCATTGAATATAATTGGGTTGGCATATTTCTGAACACTCTATTCTATTAATTCCATTAGTCAATGTATCTATTCTTCTATTCTGTCTCCAGTACTATGCTCCCTTGATATAATAAGTCTTAAAATTGGGTAGGGCAAATACTATAATTTTGTTCTTCAATGTTGTCTAAGCTAGGTTGTCTTTACCTAGCCCACCACTGAACCATGTGAATCTGATTCCTTCCTTTTTAGAATATTTTTAGTCTATTTACTCTAGTTCTTTAATATGTAGAAAGCTACTGGGGCACCTGGGTGGCTCAGTCAGTTAAGTGTCCAACTCTTGATTTCAGCTCAGGTCATTATCTCAAGGTTCATGAGTTCAAGCCCCACATCAGGGTCTGTTCTGGCAGTGCAAAGCCCACCTGGGATTCTCTCTCTCCCTCTCTCTATCCCTCCCCTGCTCCCTTGTGCCCTCGCTCTCTCTCTCTCTCTCTCTCTCTCTCTCTCTCGCTTTCAAGATAAATAAGTAAACATGGGCGCTTGGGTGGCTCAGTTGGTTAAGCGTCCGACTTCAGCTCAGGTCATGATCTTGCAGTCTGTGAGTTCGAGCCCCACATGGGGCTCTGTGCTGACAGCTCAGAGCCTGGACCTACTTCAGATTCTGTGTCTCCCTCCCTCTCTGCCTGTCCCCTGCTCATGCTTCCTCTCTCTCTCCTTCAAAAATAAATAAACTTAAAAAAATTCAAAATAAACAAAAAATAAAACATAAATATAAAGCTATTTTACTTATTTTTTTTCTTGTGTGAGTTTTCAGTAATTTATGTTTTTTTAAGAAATAGTCAAATTTGGGGTCATAGGTTTATTCAAACTATTGTCTCTTAGAATCCTTTGGTGTTCATGTGATCAGATGACCCCTTTTTCATTTTAAATATTCTTTGGTTGATTGCTTCTTTTTATTTTTGCATTCATCCTGCTTCATGTTCTGAGTTTTCAGTATCTGATATTTAGTGTTTGTCATTTATTTTGAAACTTTGTGGCCATTATCATCTCAAATATTTCTTCTTCTCCTTTCTCTTTCTCAGTCCCTGTCTTTTCTGTATATCTATTACTTGCATGTTATACTTAATATTTTCCCATTGTTCTCAGATACTCTTTTTTTCTTTTCCCCATCATCTTTTCTATTTGCATTTCATAATCATAAGTTTCTAGGAACTTACTCTCATACTTACTTACTGAGTTCTCACTGTATTGTGTATAGTGATGGCCCCAAAAAAAGCAATCTTTATTTATATTATTGTGTTTTTCATTTCTACCATTTCTTTTTTATTCTTTCCTAGGTTGTCTATCTCTCTGCTTACATTACCACCTGTCCTTTGATGTTGTTGATTTTTCTTATAGAAACTTCATCAGATTAATCATAGCTATTTTATTCCCTACTGATCATTCCAACATCTATGTCACACCTCTGAGTCTGTTCCTCATTATTGCTTTGTATCTTCAGACTGTTTTGGTTGATTTGTTGTTGTTGCTTTGCAAGTTTTATATGTTTGTTTATAAAGAGTTACATTGGGCAATAGGAATGAAGATAAATAGGCCTATAGTATGAAGATTTATGTTCACCTAGCTATAACTTCATCTGTGCTTAATGTCCATTGTACCTGTAGGTATCAGAGGTTTCAAGTTCTTCCAGTGTTCTTGTTTTTGTCTCCTCTCTTGATGTTGACCTTCTTATATACATAGTACAGTTCAGAGATAGTCTGTGTCTTAGTTCTTAATTTTTTTTAATTTTATTTTAGAGAGAAAGAACAAGAAGGCCAGCAAGGGAGAGAGGTAGGTGGAGTGACAGAGAGAAACCCAAGCAGGCCCCATGTTCAGTGGGCAGCCTGATGTAGGGCTCCATCCCACAACCATGGTATGGCAAAATGAGGCAAAATCAGGGGTCAGATGCTCAACCAACTGAGCCAGCCAGGAGTCCTGAGAGAGTATGTGTCTTATAGTCCTTTCAGGTACAATCTTCTCTCATTATACTTGTGTCCTATATGGTGGTAAGGTGTGGGAGATCGGGGTGAATATGACACCCTTCTGACCAAATCTCAGTATTTTACTGAAACTGCATCTCAAGGCTGCAATTACCAGAAGCGTTATGCAGGGTTTATTTCTATTTATTTCCCTGTATACATTTTTGCAATCTATTTCCTTGAAAACTCCCGTCCCCTCTTACTATGATTTTTAATTCTGTTTTTCCCAAAGGTAAGACAGAGAGGCTAGAGAAAGATGAAACAGGGACAAACTCCCTTTTTCCAGGACAGATAAGTTTCAGAATTGTATTTTGATAAATTCCTTGCTCCCCAGAGAATAGGCCTTTGCCATAAAATGACACTGTGCTTGTTTCACAATGGTTACCTTCCTATTCCTGCTGCCAGATCTTCACTAGGAACTCCCCCATGAGCACTTGGTAATGTTTCTGTAAGTAAAACCAAGGAAAGTAAGGGAGACTGCCTAAATACCTTGGACCACAGGAGTTTCTCAAGCTCGTACTCCACAGTCAGCCTTCAAAAATTTGTCAAATTACACTTTAAGTGTTTATGGCTCTAGCAGTTTGTGCTTCCAACAGATGTTGTGACTGAACAGACCTGTTCCTCCACACTGCAGAGAAGCCATTTGTGCTGAGACTACAATTCTCTAATGGGTCTAAGAAAAGTTGTTAATCTTCAGGTTTTCTTCCTTCTTTCTAGTTGTAAGAATGGGTAAACCTTCCATATTCCAAGCTCTTACATGTCAGTGCTAAAACTGAAAGCCCTTTGGTAACTTTTTAACATATCAAATTTGTTCTGTCCCAAATTGACCATGTTTTCCAATAAAATTTGTTTTTTTTCCTGCATTTTCTAGCTTACACACTCAAGTTTCTACTGGGTGATTTGGTTACTTCTATTTTTCACTTAGTCTTTCAGAAATCTTATTATCGTATATTTTCTCAACAATGTATATTTTATCAAGATTTTTAAATTAATAAATATTAACTTAAGATTCCTCATATTTTAAGGTTCCTACTTAAAGGTTCTATAGAAAATGACTCATTTTATTTTTTCTTGACACCTTCTTCCATATGGAGTGCATTCCTAAATGAATATTTTTAATTAATTCTATACTTTCCCTATTTTAATCATATACTTACTTATAAATAAGTATATATGCATATATGTGTGTGTGTGTGTGTGAGAGATTGTGTAAATTCAGTGTTCAATCATTATTCCCTATATATTAACTTATATAAACATATTAAGTATCACATTCTTCTCTCCAAACAATAACCAATACATTTACCATCATGCTTTCTATTTTAAACATTTAATTTTATTTTTTCTCTCTTTAGTCTCTCATGTTAATGACCACGTGGATGCAATCCTACTGCTACCCTCATCAGTCTTAAGTGATTATAGATATCACTCTTTATAGGAATCCTTTATAGTCAAAACACAGGGACTATGGCGAAAATATACAGTTCAAATTTGATTATGCCCATGTTTCAATAATAATTTTTCTGACTAATGTCTACCGTAGCTGTTCTATGATTTCTCATTTTTTAATATTTACTCCTATCTATATAAATCTTTTTTATCATATACATGTTACCCTGATTGTTACCCTGTGTTTAAAATTTTTTATCATAATATTTTATACAAACCATAAAGGCCAATTTTTAAAATTGATGGTAACATTTTTGATGTAACAAAATCATATGAAAACTATAAATATCTCCTGTATAAATTTTATAAACAGACAGTCATTTCCACTAAAAATTTTAAGTGGAGTTGTATTTAGGGCTTTCAGCATTATTTTCTTATCTTTAAAATAAATAGATAACTTATGTGAGAACTGTCAGGACTTAACTGCTTTAATAAATATTAACATATTTTCATTTCCAACACATTCAACCCTAAAAATCTTTTAGGGTTTTAGTTTAAGGACCTGTGAGCACTGGTATATTTTAGTGTCATTTATGTTCTTCCCAGAATCATTATCGCATAAATAAATTCTATTTGGTGAAATTCTCATAAAAAGAGACTAAATTTTTCCCTAAGGGAAAATATTTTTAAAGTTAATATAACTTTGATAAATGTACATTAATTTAAAAAATAATTTATTTTATTTAAAGGACATCAAAAAATTATGTCTTTACATACTAACAATGTTAATTATGGAGGAAAGATCCTCAAATTATGATTGAGGGATAAATGTTATATGCTTTAATGACTACCATTTACTTTCCAAAATAGTAACAGTAATTTGCACATTCCAAGGACAAATAAGGGTTCTTTTATTCCACACCTACCAGAGTATTTTAAGTTTCTACCAGATTATGTGTTAGTTTATTTTAAAACTTTTAATGTGTACTTTCATAAGTTTTAGTAATATTAAACATCAACTACTTCATTTTTTGGCCAGCTGCATTCTGATTTTTGTGAATGCCTGAATGTCATTTACATGATTTTCTTTGCTTTATTCTTATTAATATAAGATCTTTGCAAAAATATCAGAACTAATGACAGGTAAGAACTTTTGAGACAGTAGTTAAGTAGGAGGATCCTAAGCTCACCTTGTCCCAGGGATACACCAAGGTAACACGTACATCAGTGTAAATAACCCAGAAAATGACCCGAAGCCATGCAGAACAGACTTTCCATAGCTAATCTTGGAGAAGAGGCCAAATCAAAAATGGTAAAAAGGGCAGAAAAGCAGTTGGAACCAAAATGACCCCCCAGGACTGTCCATGGAAAAGAGGGACACCATAAGCACACAGAAAGGACAGGAACAGAGCCCATGGTGGGCACTTCAAGCACAGGAGACCTGCAATGCACACATTCCCACATCTGGCTTTGAAAACCAGAGGAGCTTAATTTCACACGTTTTTATAATCAGTGGCAATTGAAACCTAGAACTTTAAAAATCAGCACGCTTGGCTCTGGGAGAGCCAGATGGGCTAGGGAACTGAGATGGACCCCTTAGTGTAACAACCCACTGAGATACGACAAAGAAGAAACAGTTTGAAAACTACATGGGTTTTCAGTCAGGAGATTTATTTACTAATCTCAGAATGTGTGGAGGTACAGGGAGCTTTAGGAGATATCTCCAAGAACAAAAGAAATGGTGGGCACCAACCCCCACCCCTGACCCAGTGTCCAGCCTAGATACACTGATAACTGCAGGAATCAGCACTAACAGGGTCCACCAAGCTTGCTAACCACATCCCAAACCTCTATTCCTGCAAATCCACCCCTTTCAAACCTCTCTCACGATTGTTCTCCAAAGCAGTTCTAGGTCACTTCTCACAGCACATCAGTACAAACCTTGCTAATACCTCACAGCCCTGACAGGGGCCAGCAACACTAGAAAGTAACTCCTGCCCTAGGGACAATGGAAGATAACCACACACACCAGCTCCACTGAATCCCCCCACAAGGTCTGACTGCCAGCCTGCTCACCAACAAAACCCTCTCAGGGAGAGATCTTTCCAGTTATGTGTGACTGAAGCTGTGGCAAATGCCTTGTCAGACCCAACTCACCCAATGTGGCCCCAACTAGCCCATTAACAACACAGGAATCAAACACTACCTACAATGGCAAAGAGAGCCATTGCAGGTGACTAGAATGAAGGCAAATTTGGCTCAACCACAACAGTAGGATATATACACCATACACAGAAGACACCCATGAAGTGCTGGGTTCTGATGAAAAGGGGGCTAGTATAGGACCTCTTCTTTATAAGGCACCTACTTGCAAGAACATAGCTGACTTTTCTAATACATAGAAACAGACAAAGAGTTGACAAAATGAGACAAAAGAATATGTCCCCAAAGAACACGAAAGAAAAACTACAGCCAAAGAGCTAAATGAAATTGATAATTGTTGGAGGACAAGAAGCCAGAGGCCCCATAAGAATGTCCTGAAGGAAAGGGATGGAGGAGCAAGAAACTGAAAGCAGTTTCATTCCCAGGACATAAGGCTGCCAGGACTGCTTGTTCTCTCCAGAAGGACACCATACCGGCACCAGGCCTCGGGATAAGAATGTTTTATCTGGAACCAGATGTACGCATGACCCAGTATGGAATACCCTGCAGGTGCACGACCTGTCAAGATGCTACATACTATGTTGTATGTGCTTGCTGTCATCAAATTGCAAAAATAAAAGAGGCTTGAGCCAGGGGACCGATGCTTCAGCTCCTGGAGAGTCGTAGCCCCCTGCTTTGCAATTCTCTCCTCACAGCACATTTAGGACCTCTCTCTCTACAGAGGCACCCGAACAGGAACCTGAAGGTGGACTTGTGCAGTACCGCTGAAGAAGTGCCGAGGGAACCGAAGGGAGCTTTGGAGCCAGGAAGCTCATCCTTCAGGATTTCTGCAGGGTAAATATGGGGAATGCCACCTCATCTAGTTATGACTCAGATATTCAGCTCCTGCAGACTTTATTAAAGAGCTCAGGGGTAAAAGTGAAATGTCCTACATTTGAGGATTTGTTTTACTTAGTAAAAACAAAAACATTGTTATTGGTTTATACCCTCCGCAAAAATGCTTTGAATCAGAAACAATGGTATTTGGTTTTAAGTGTTTTGCACCCGGCTCATCAACAAGGAGAAGCAAGCCATCCCTCTCTCTGTATGGTCTGTATGTAATTTAATTTCCCTGGCTATGTAACCCTTGCAGTCAGAATGGGGGAAGAAGGGGGCATTGGGCCTCGAAACACCTCACTGGCTTGTGGATAATGAGGACTCGGAGACAAGTCCCTAGCCCCACCACCTGAGGGACAGAAACCTACCGGATCTGGGTTAATGGCCCAGAGATAGTCTCAGCTCAAGCTTCAGCACCCCTGCTTCCTGCACTGCCCCAGAGCCCTGAGCTGGTCAATCTTTTTAGGAAAAAACTAAATGTTCCACTTATTGAAGAACCCCAGTTCTTGGTGCCTCCTCTTAGAGCATCACAGTTCCTGTTTCTCCCATGATACAGATGCTTCAACAAGCTAAGGTCATGGGGACACTGAATTAATGGCTAGTATACCTGCAGTTTATCCTGTCAACATTCCCCAAATTCCTCCTAATCAGCAATATCCTCAGGAGGGCAATGATTTGATCATGTTCCTTTGAGTTTTAAGGTAACTAAGGATTTGAAACTGGCTTGCACAAAATAAGGTGTTAATTCCACCTATACTCTAGGATTGTTGTCTGGTTTAGCCAATTCAGAATGACTCATTCCGTGGGACTGGGAGGTCCTAGGTCGCACTGTGCTAAGTGCTTCTGAATTTTTGCAGTTTAGAACTTGGTGGGATGATACAGAGACAGATACAGGCCTGGTGTGATGCCGCTGCAAATGCTCCTGTGCCCATTACCAGAGAACAACCTACCGGGCCGGACAAGGGTTTGGCATACAGGTTCAGCTGCAGTATGATGATCAGGCAGTGACACAAGTTAGATTGTGCTGCCTTAATGTCTGGGAGAAAACAGCTACCCCGGGACAGGCTACACCCTCTTTTGTTCAAGTTAAACAGAGTCCCAATGAGCCCTACATCCCTGGACTAAAGGATGTTATTATAAAAACCATTTCTCAGGCTGGTTTACCTGATCTCCTTTTACAGCTGCTGGCTTTTGATAATGCTAATAAGGAATGCCAACAAGCTTTAAGCCCAGTGAAGGCTCTAGGAGTGATTTAACTGATTATTTAAAGGCCTCCTGTCAAGATATAGGCTCAGAGGTCTATAAAATGGGGCTACTGGCAGCGGCTGTTCAAGGCACTGGGCCTTACAAACAGTCCAAGTGTTTTCACTGTGGCAAATCGGGACATCATAAAAGGGATTGTCGATAGCCGCAGCCAAGTCTTAACAATTCCCTGTGATCCTCGGCTGCCCAAAGGAAATACTAAACCCCTTGGGTTATGCCCCCAATGCAATAAAGGCTATCATTTTGCAAATCAATGTAGATCTAAATTCCGTAAGAATGGAGCACCCCTGCAGCTTAGGTCAGAAATGGGATTATGCCCCCACCCTCAGGGGCCCAAATGTAAACAATATGGGGAATCACATTCCATGTTGTTATCCTGTGAGTGATAGGACTTACGCAAATCTGTTCATAACCTCCTCCATGCCACAGGAGGGAGCTCTACATTAGATATCCCTGCCCCAGATTTTCTGGTCCTCGAAACCTCCATGGGAATTTATAAGGTTACAACTGGGATTTATGGCCCTCTTCCTTCAGGGTCCATTGGCCTTTTTATTGGATAAAGTAGTCTTATGTCCAAGGGAGTTCATGTCCACTTAGGAATCATAGATGCCGATTTTAAGGATGAAATTTCAGTAATGATTAGTACTTCTGTTCCTTATTGTATCATGACAGGAGATCACATTGCTCAACCATTGTTGTTGCCTTACATTGCTTTAAATTCCACGCTGATAGAATGGCAGGGAGGGTTTGTATCTACCCACAAACAGTTATTTTGGCAAACATTTCTAAAGGACAGAAGACCTGAGATGACCTTACAAATTAACGGAAAATCATTTACTGCCCTGGTAGACTCAGGAGCTGATGTAACCATCATTTCTTCTAAGTTTTGGCCTAAGAGTTGGCCACTTTCACCTGTATCTTCAGTCTTTACCAGTGCAGGAAAAGCTACTGACATCCAACAAAGCATTGAAATTTTTCTATGTAAAGGGCCTGAAGGCCAGGCTGCTACTATCCAGCCTTATGTTACTGATATAGCCATTAATCTGTGGGAAAGAGACCTATTAAGTCAATGGGGAGCATATACGAATTTTCCTTATGTTTCTCCTGCTGCAACCAATACCATGTCCAAAATGAATTATAACCCATTTAAAGGGCTTGGACAAGAAAATGGGCATATGGAGCCAATTACTGCTGAAATGCGGCCTCCTTATAAGGGACTGGGATATCCTGTACAGAATTGAAATTTAGTGTAAGGGCCACTGTTCCTGAACAATGTTATGCCTTACCATTAAAATGGTTAACAACTGCCCCGGTGTGGGTGGAACAGTGGCCCCTTCCGAAAGAGAAATTAGAGGCTTTAGAACAATTAGTGCAAGAACAATCGGATGCAGGTCATATAGAAATGTCCACTAGTCCATGGAATTCTCCTGTGTTTGTGATAAAGAAAAAATCTGGGAAATGGAGAATGTTAACTGACTTAATAAAGGTAAAAGAGGTTGTACAACCTATGGGACCTTTGCAACCTGGGCTCCCATCCCCTACTATGATTCCCCAGAACTGGTCATTAATTATAGTAGATTTGAAAGATTATTTTTTTCACAATTCTACTACAGCCAGATGATAGAGAAAAATGTGCCTTTTCTGCACCTTCATACAGTCATATGGCTCCTGTGCAACACTATCAATGGAAAGTGCTTCTGCAAGGTATGCTTAATAGCCCTACTGTGTCTCAGCATTTTCTTAATCAGCTTTCACAATTACATATTCAGTTCCCGCAAGTGTTGACTATTACATGGACGATATTCTTTTTGCCACAGAAACGCCTACACAGGTAGATCTTTATCAAACGACTAGATTATTGTTACCCAAATACAGCCTAATAATAGCAGAGGAAAAGATGCAAACCCAATCCCTTCCTTTATCTTGGTGCAAAAATTCAAAAGGCAACCATCATTCCCCAAAGAGTACAGATTCGTCAAGATAATTTGAAAACTAAGTAACTTCCAAAAGTTACCAGGAGATATAAATTGGTTGCCACCGGCTTTGGGAATCCTGACTTATACCTTTCTCTCATCTTTTCTAAACGCTAGCTGGTGACCCCAACCTTAACAGCCCTTGGATCCTCACAAAAGAAGCAGAAGCTCAATTACAAAGGATTAAAAATCATATTCAAAATTGTCAGCTCACTCGTATATGACTTAATGTTCCTATCCAATTATTGATTTTTCCTACTCCACATTCTCCAAAAGAGGTCTTATGGCAGGATGGGAGGTGGGAATCATCGAATGGCTGTTTTTACCAAATAAGCACACTAAAATTTTTACCATGTATCTGGATAAAATTAGGAATATAATTTGGAGAGGCTGATCCTGATTACGTGTGCTTAATGGTGATAATCCCTCCTCTATAATTTTTTCCTTATCATATCAACAAATTGATATGGCTTACCAAACTAATATACAACGGCAAATAGCTTTATCCAATTACATAGGGACAAAATGTTGTCAGTTTTCAAGGTTACATCATGGATTGGGCCAAAGATAATTTGAGACTGGCCCTTAGCAGATGCTGACACATACTTTACAGATGGAAATGGTCATGGTAGAGCTTCTATACATGGTCTTATTTCTAAGTCCTGGCAGACACCCTATACATGTACTCAAAAAATTGAATTAGCAGTCATTATAGATTGCTGCATCTTGTACCTGCCTCCCTCAATGTTGTGACAGACTCACTATATGTATGGGTCACAGTCCTAAATATTGAAACTGCACATATTGTTCCACAAAATGAATTACATCATCTGTTTTTGCATTTACAAGACTTAATATGGCATAGGCCACACCCTTTATATATCATTAATTTGCAGTCATTCTAACGTTACTGGCCCATTAGCCTAAGGAAATTCCACTGCTGATGACTCATTACAAGGCACCTTACAAATGGCACAACAGGAATATATACTTCACCCTACTATGTTCGAGGGCTTGCCCACAGACTCACTGTAACACATGCTCAGTCAAAAGACATTGTTAGTGCCTGTCCTTTCTGCAAACCCCTCACTGTGGCTCCATACACCTCCGGAGTGAATCCTCGTGGGCTACGGGCAAATGAATGTTACCCATATTCCTGCTTTTGGTAAGCTCTCTTATGTGCATGTTACTGTGGATACCTTCTCCGGATATATCTGGGCCACAGCATGTACGGGAGAAAAGGCTATGCACGTTACTGCTTGTTTTCTTGAAACCTTTGCAATTCTAGGTATCCCACAACACATTAAAACTTATAATGGCCCTGCATATGTATCTTATAAGGTAGCCCACTTCTGTACAGCCTGACAAATTACTCATCTTACTGGCATTCCCTATAACCCTCAAGGTCAAGGGATCATAGAACACACTCATCAGGTACTTAAAAACATGTTAATTAAACAAAAAGGGGGAGAAGAAGGACTTAGACCTATGCCATGGGAACAATTACATTGGGCCTTATATAGTTTAAATTTCTTGGACATATGAGGACCCCATACATGCCCTGCTTCTGAGGTACACTGGCATAAGCAAAAGTCAGCCCTGTTAATCAACCAATAGATTGGAAAGATGAGAAGGGACACTGGGAAAAGGGAGAGGTTATTGTGTGGGGCAAAGGGTATGCTTATGTTTCTACAGATCAAGACTACCAGTAGTTACCCAATCACTGGTTGAAACCCAGACACAAGCCCATCCAAGCAACCTCGGTTCGACATGATCCCACCAATCAAAGAGTTTCATAGAATGTCCATGGGGAAACCAATAATTGTGCCCAATGCCCTACGCTGTCTCCTGAGGCACACTAGGACCACTCAACCTCCTACTTGGGGACAAGTTAAGAGGTTGATGCATGATGCTGAAAAAATATTGATGCAGACTCGCAGTCTACAAACTCCTCTCACCTTTTCCTTGCAATGCTAGTGGTTATCACTGCTATGGTAAGTGCTGATAACTATACTTACTGGGACTATATCCCTAATCAACCTCTCAATCAGGTAAATTGGTATGACTCCCCTGTGCTGGTATATACAAACAACACTGAATAGACACTTGGGCATTTGACAGCAGAGGACCACATAGGCCAAATGAAGAAGGTACTGTTATGGATAGTTACATATCGAGATCGAAGGTCCTTCTCCATGTTTCGGTTATGGGAAACACTGCCTTAAGAGTAAGCCTCAAGCATGGCTACCTATTATTTAAAAAGGAACCCAGCACAAACATACCTCTTACTATCAACCCATTCTCTGACTGGCTCCAATCTTACAATTAATGACACTCCTCCAATGTTTCCATCTGTGCTACTCGTATGTTGTCAATATGGGATGGATGGGTGACTTGGGAAACGTGTAGAGGAGAGATAGGGTGAGTTATTTTAAGTATCTCCTATGGAAGTGTCACTGATTGGAGCCCTATGGGCTTAATATTCACTACAAAAAATTATTCATTACAAAATTCATTACAGAATCTATGGTGGTGTGTTCATAATCAAACTATCAGCACCACTGCCAATGGCTCAATTGTTTGGCACGGTGGGGGATTTTCTGTGCCCAGTCCTCATTTACAACAAGGACCGTTACAGAAGCATATATGGAAATTAACTGCTGCCCTCCACTCTTTACATACCAGGAAGGGCACATATTATAAAAATAGCTCCACCAATATTTCTACTTTATCCTTCACGGTTAGTAGTACCTGCTACATACAGGCTTGTGTCTGTTTGCCATATGTACTATTGAAAGGACAGTTTGGAATGATTCTGAGGCCATTATAACTTGTGTTAACTGCTCATTATACACCTGTCTTAACCTTCTATACCCTTTAATATGTGATCCGAAAGCTTATATTCACTTAAAGCACACAATGGCCTGTGGCTGCTGGTTCGCATGTCTCAACCATGGCAACATTCTCCAGAAATATATCTGATGGACCAGGCTCCATGGTGAGTTCATCTATCCTGACAGTTTGTTGGAATGCTTGTTGTAGCTATAGCTGTGACTGCCGCCACTACTGCAGCTGTCTCGCTGCACCCATCTGTGCAGACAGTACAATTTGTGCAACAATAGCATGAAAAATCGCACCAGCATTGGAAAACACAGTGGGATACTGACAGTAGACTGTCCAATGGGATTGCAGACCTACAACAGGCTGTGATATTTCTGGGGGATCAATTAGTGAGCCTACAAATATCATTAAAATGTGATCGGAACACTACATCAATATGTTTAACCCTGTTACCATTTAATAACACTAAATTTCCATGGAACGATGTTAAGAGACACTTGCTCGGGCAATCTAATGTGCCCATGGACATTCAGCATCTGCAAGCAGAGACATATGAGACTTTCAAAACAAATCTGGATGGGGCATCCAGGGGCTCAGCCGGTTGAGCATCCGACTTCAGCTCAGGTCATGATCTCACAGCTCGTGGGTTTGAGCCCTGCATCGGGCTCTGTACTGATGACTCAGAGGCCGGAGCCTGCTTCGGATTCTGTGTCTCCCTCTCTCTCTGCCCCAACCCACTCGCATTCTGTCTCTGCTCTCTCAAAAATAAAAATAAACATTAAAAAATGTAAAACAAAACAAAACAAATCTGGACATGTTATCTGGTTCTAAGATCTTAGAAAGTATATCAGAGGGATTGGGAAAATTAAGCCCTATAGAACATATTAAGATTTTTAGTTTCTCTACTGCTATTCTATTTGTATTAATATGTGGTGTATTTATCCCTGCATGTGCAGTCTGGCTCCAGGGATGATGAGCCTATCAACGTGCTGACCAACAGCTTGGGTTATACAAGCTACAGTCCATTGTATACAAACAAAAAGGGGGAGCTGTTGGAGAACAAGAAGCTGGACATACCATAAGAATGTCCTGAAGGAAACAGAGCAGCAAGGAACTGAAAGCAGTTCTGTTCCCAGGCGGAAAGCCACAGGGACTGCATGTTCTCTCCAGAAGGACATCATATGGGCACCAGGCCAGGGATAAGAATGTTTTATCTGGTGCCAGATGTACTCATGACCCAGCATGGAATGCACTGCAGGTGCATTACCTGTCAAGATGCCAAATACTATGTTTTATGTGCTTGCTATCATCAAATTGCAAAAATAAAAGAGGTTTGACCAGGACACCGCTGCTTTGGCTCCTGGAGAGTCTTAGCCCCCTGCTATGTAATTCTCTTGTCACCACACTTTCAGGTCCTGTCTCTCTTCAAACAATGTTTTTCATAAATAATTTAAAGTAATGGTCATAAAGATACTCACTGGCACTGAGAAAAGAGTGGAGAATCTCAGTGAAATCCTCAAAAAAGAGAGAAAATATTAAAAAGATCCAATCAGACATGAAGAACTCAATAATTGAATTAAAAACACACTAGAGGGAATAAATAGTAGACTATAGGTAACAGAAGAATTCATCAGTGACCTGAAGGACAGAGTAATGGAAATAAATCAAGTTAAACAGGAGGAGGAGGAGGAAGAAGAAGAAGAGGAGGAGGAGGAAGAAGAAAGAAGAAAAATGAGGCTAGATTAAGGGAATTCAGTGACACCACTTAGGTAACATTCATATTCTAGGGATTCCAGAAGGAAAAGAGAGAGAAAATGGGGCATGAAATTTATTTGAAGAATTGATAGCTAAAAACTTCCCTAATTTGGGGAAAGGAACAGAAAACCAGATCCAGGAAGCACAGAGAACTCCTAACAAAACCAACCCCAGGAGGTCCACACTGAGACACCCAATGATTAAAATGGCAAGAAGTCATGACAAAAGAGAGAATTGTAAAAGCACCAAACAGAAAAGAAAACAGTTATATCTAAGGGAAACCTCATAAGGCTGATCTCTGACTTTTAGCAGAAATTTTGCAGGCCATAAGACAGCACATGATACATTCAAAGTGCTGAAAGGAAAACCTGCAACCAAGAATACTCTATCCAGCAAAACTGTCAATCACAACAGAAGGAAAGATAAGGAGTTTCTGAGACAAACAAATGTTAAAGAAATTCATAATCACTAAGCTAGCCTTACAGAAAATGTTAAAGAGGGATCTTTGAGGTAGAAATAAGAAAAGTAGGAAGCACAAAGGCAGTAAAATTAAGCATATTTGTAAAAATGAGTCAAAGGATTCACATAAAGAAGGGTGTGGACACCGTATACTTAAAATGTGGGTGAGAAGGAAGTAAAACTTTAGGGCTTTTAAAATGGGTTCAAATTTAAGTGACCATCAATTTAATATAGACTGCTATATACATGTTATATATAAACAGAATGGTAACCATAAATCAAAAATCACTAACATATATGCAAAAAATAAAGATATAAAATCCAAGTATATCACTAAAGAAAGCCCTAAACCATCAGAGAAAAGAGCAAGAGAGGAAAGGAACAGAGAACTAAAACAAACAAAAACCAATCATAAAACAAGTAACAAAGTGCCAATAAGTACATACCTATCAATAATTATTTTGAAGGTAAATGGCCTAAATACTCCAATTAAAAATATAGAGTAGCAAAATGAATAAAAAAAAGCAAGACCCATTTATATGCCACCTAACAATATACTCACATAAAACCTAAAAACACATGACTGAAAGTGAAGGGATGGAAAAGCATTTAGCATGCAAATGGAAGCGAAGGAAAGCCAGAGTAGCAACTTATATCACACAAAAGAGACTTTACAAAAGACTATAAAAAGAGACAATGAAGGACCCTATATAATTATAAAAGGAGAAATCCAACAAGCTATAACTATTGTAAATATTTATGCACCCAACATAGAAACACCCAAATACATAAAGCATCCATTCCAAACATAAAGGATATAATCAATAGTAATACATTAATAGTAGGGAATTTTAGCATTCACTTGTATCAATGGATAGATCATCCAAACACAAAATAAAGAAGGAAACAGTGGATATGAATGACACATTGGACCAGATGGCTCTAACATATATATTCACAGCACTCCATCCTGAAACAGTAGAAAACACATTCTTTTTAAGTATACATGAAACACTCTCCAGAACAGATCACATGTTAGGTGACAAAACAAGTCTCAATAAATTGAAAGACTGAAGTCCTATCATGTGTCTTTTCCAATGATAACATTTATGATACTGGAAATCAAACATTAGAAATAATCTGGAAAGAACACAATACATGAGGAGGTCAAAAACCATGCTGCTAAACACTGAATGGGTCAATGAAGAATCAAAGGAAATTTAAAAATACATGGAAACAAATGAAAATAAAAACACAGTGGTCCAAAATCTTTGGGCTGCAGCAAAAGATGTTTTAAGAGGGAAGTTTGTAACAATATAGGTCTCCCTCAAGAAGCAAGGAAAATCTCAAACAACATAAATCTATACCTAAGGAAGCTAGAAAAAGAATAAACAAAACCCCAAACCAGTAGAACAAAGAAAATAATACAGATTATAGCAGAAATAAACAACATAGAGACTAATAAAGCAATAGAACAGATTAATGAAACTGGTTCTTTGAAAAGAGCTGGTTCTTTGAAAAGATCATCTCTCTCTCTCTCTCTCTCTCTCTCTTTCTCTCTCTCTCTCTCTCTCTCTCTCTCTATATATATATATATATATATATATATAACATTTATTCCTTTTTGAGAGACAGAGACAGTGTGAGCAGGGAAAGCACACAGAGAGAGAAAGAGACACAGAATCTAAAGGAGGCTCCAGGCTCTGAGCTGTCAGCACAGAGCCTGACACAGGGCTGGAACCCATGAATCCTGAGATTATGACCTGAGCTAAAGTCGGACACTTAACAGACTGAGCCACACAGGTGCCCCGAAAAGATGAACAATATTGAGAAACCTTTAGCTAGATTCATTTAAAAATATAAAAATAAAAGAGAGAGAAAGAGAGAGAGAGGACTCAGACTCAAAAATTTAACAGAAGAAAAATAACCAACTATATAGAAATGCAAAGGATTATAATAGAATATTATGAAAATATATTCTGACAGATTGGACAACCTATAAGAAATAGTAAATTCCTAGAAACAGAATCAGAAAAGTAACATAAAGGGGCACCTGGGTGCCTCAGTCCATTAAGCATCCGGCTTCAGCTCAGGTCATGATCTCACAGTTAGTGAGTTCAAGCCCTGCATAGGGCTCTCTGCTAACAGCTCCAAGCCTGGAGCCTGCTTCCGATTCTGTGTCTCCCTCTCTCTCTGTCCCTCCCCTGCTTATGCTCTTTCTCTCCCTCAAAAATAAACGAACATTAAAAAAAAATGGGGGCACCTGGGTGGCTCAGGCAGTTAAGTGTCTGACTTCAGCTCACGTCATTATCTCATAGTTTGTAGGTTTGAGCCCCATGTTGGGCTCTGTGCTGACAGCTCAGAGCCTGGGGCCTGCTTCTGATTCTGTGTCTTCCTCTCTCTCTGTCCCTCCCCCACTTATGCTCGGTGTCTGTCTCTCAAAAATAAATAAATGTTAATTTTGTTTTAATTTTTAAAAAAG
This sequence comes from Lynx rufus, assembly GCF_022079265.1. Lineage (NCBI taxonomy): Eukaryota > Metazoa > Chordata > Mammalia > Carnivora > Felidae > Lynx > Lynx rufus. Next base: position 63,328,174 of record NW_025814827.1, read on the forward strand.
GAAAAAATGGAATATTTGAAAAGAACAATTGCTAGCAATGAAATTGAATCACTAATCCCTAAACTCCCAACAGAAGTCCAAGACCTTATGGTTTCACAGGTGAATTTTTTTTTTTAATTTTTTTTTTCAACGTTTTTATTTATTTTTGGGACAGACAGAGACAGAGCATGAACGGGGGAGGGGCAGAGAGAGAGGGAGACACAGAATCGGAAACAGGCTCCAGGCTCCGAGCCATCAGCCCAGAGCCTGACGCGGAGCTCGAACTCACAGACCGTGAGATCCTGACCTGGCTGAAGTCGGACGCTTAACCGACTGCGCCACCCAGGCGCCCCGCACAGGTGAATTCTACCAAACATTTAAAGAAGAGTTAATAACTATTCTTCTCTAAGTATTCCAAAACATTGAAGAGGAAGGAAAGCTTCCAAATTCATTCTAGACCAGAACTACCCTGATAACAAAACCAGATAAAAACACTATAAAAAAGGGAACTACAGACTAATCCTCTGATGAACATAGATGCAAAAATTCTCAACAAAATATTAGCAAACTGAATCTAACAATATATTTAAAAAATCATTCAAGACAAACAAGTGGGATTTATTCCTGGGATGCAAGCTTGTTTTGATATTTGCATATCAATCAGTGGTATATATCCCAACAGTAAGAGAAAGGATAAAACCATATGATCATTTCAATAGATGCAGGAAAAGCATTTGACAAAGAATAACATCCATTCCTAATAAAAGTCCTCAACAAAGTAGAACAAAGTAGGTTTAGAGGAAACATACCTCAACATAAAAAAGGCCATATGTGAAAAACACACAGCTATCATACTCAATGGGCAAAACCTGAGAGCTTTTCCCTGTAAAGTCAGAAACCAGACAAGGATATCTAATTTCACCATTTGTATTCAACATTGTACTGGAAGTCCTAGCCATGGTAATCAGAGAACAAAAAGAAGTAAAAGACATTCAAATAGAGAAGGAATAAACAAAACTTTCACTATTTATATATATCACGATATTATACATAGAAAACCCTGAAGACTTCCCCCCGAAAACTATTAGAACTGATAAATGAATTCATTTATTAGTTCTTAATTAATTACTAGAATTCAGTAAGGTCATAAGATACAAAATCAATATATAGAAATCTGTTGTATTTCTATGCTCTAATAATGAGGTACCATAACAGAAATTATGGAAACAATTCCATTTACAATTGCACTAAAAATAATAAAATACCTACAAAATAACTTGAGAGGTGAAAAACTATTAATCTGAAAACTATGATGCACCAATGAAAGACACTGAATATCACAACAAATGTAATGCTATTCCATACTCATTGATTGGGAGAATATTGTTAAAAAGTCCACAGTACCTAAAGCAATATACAGATTTAATGCAACCCCTCTCAAAATACCAATATCATTTTGCAAAGAACTAGAACAAATGATCCTTTAATTTGTATGGAACCACAAAAGACCCAGATACGCATTCTTGAGAAAAGAACAAATCTTGCAGTGTCACAATCCCAGAATTCAAGAATACAAGGATGTTGTGGTAATGAAAACAGTATTGTACTGGCACAAAAAGAGACATATAGATCAGTGAACAGAATAGAGAACCAGAAATAAACTCACAATTATGTGATCAATTAATCTTTGACAAGGGAGGCACAAATATTCAACAGGAAAAATAAAGTTTCTTCAGCAAATGTTGGGAGTTGAAAAAAATTGGACAGTTATATGCAAAAGAATGAAATAGGACCACTTTATCACACCATACACAAAAGTAAACTCAAAATATATTAACGACATAAATGTGAAACCTACAACCATAAAAATCCTAGAATAGAGCACAGGCAGTAATTTCTCTGACATCAGCAGTAGCAACATTTTTCTAGATAGGTCTCTTGAGGCCAGGGAAACAAAAGCAAAAACAAACTACGGAACTACATTAAAATAAAAAGTTACTGCACAGCAAAGGAAACTATCAATCAAACTAAGACAACCTACTGACTGGGAGAAGATATTTTCAAATGACATATCTGATAAAGTGTTAGTATTCAAAATACACAAGAAACTTCTACAACTCAACATAAAAAAGAGAGAATGCAATTAAAAAAATGGGTAAAGGACATCAACAGACATTTCTCTAAAGAAGACATATATATATGGCCAATAGACACATACAAAGATGCTTAACATCACTGATTATCAAGGAAATGCACATTAAAACCACAATGAAATATCACCTCTCACCTGTCAGAATGGCTAAAATCAGAAACAAGAAACAAGCGTTGGTGAGGATGTAGAGAAAAAGAAACCCTCATACACTGTTGGTGGGAATGCAAATTGGCACAGCCACTGTGGAAAACAGAATGGAGGTTCCTCAAAAAATTAAAAATTGAATTACCACATGATCCAGTAACTCCTCCACTGGATATTTACCCAAAGGATATGGGTAATCCACTAATTCAAAAAGATATATACAGCCCTATGTTTATTGCAGCATTATTTACAATGGCCAAAATATGGAAGCATCCCAAGTGTCCATCCATAGATGGATAAAGAAAATGTGATATGTATAACTGGATATTATTCAGCCATAAAAAAGAATGAAATATTGTCATTTGCAACAACATGGATGGACATTATTTCCCAAAATGCTAAGTGAAATTAGAGAAAGATACATACCATATGATTTCATACATATGGGGATTTAATTTAAGAAAAAAGAGATAAACCAAAACAAACAGATTTTAACTATAGAGAATATACTGATGGTTACTAGAAGGAAGGGGGCAGGAGGATGGTGGAATAGATGAAGGGGATTAAGAATGTATTTATCACAATGAGCTCTCTCTATATATACATACACACATACACACAATGGAATATTATTCAGCCATAAAAAGAATGAAATTTGGTCATTTGCAACAATATGGATATATGGACACATCTAGAGATTATAATGTTAAGTGAAACAATTCAGAAAAAGACAAGAACCGTGATTTCACTCATATGTGGAATTTAAGAAACAAAACAGGCAAACAAAAAATCAGACTCAAATATAGAAAACAAACTTCTGATTGTCAGAGGGAAGGTGGGGGAGGATAGATGAAACAAGTAAATGAGATTTGAGTTCATTTATCATGATGTACACAAGTAATGTACAGAATTGTTGAATCACTATATTGTACAACTGAAACAAATACAAAACTAAATGTTAATTATACAGGAATTTTAAAAAATAATAATGTGAGATTAAGAGTAGACATACAATTCAGGAGAGTGACTATGAAGGAAAGGCAAGAAACGTGAAGAATGTAGGTGGAGAAACAGGTCAAGAGAGGGTTATTTGCATATTTATCATCTTTTGTTTTTTATTACAAAGACAATATATGCTTTATGATGGAAATCTGGAAATAAATACAGACATCATTTTTAAAAAGTATGATACTGCCATAGGGACAAACATGTAAACAAATGGAATAAAACAGAAAGCCCAGAAATAAACCCTAGCATATATACAGTCAACTGATTTTTAACAAAGATGACAATAATTCAGTAGGACAGGTTTTTTTTTCAACAAATATTGACTGAAAACTGGATATCTGAATGCAAAACAAAGGAGTTGGACCCTTACCTAACACCATGTACAAAAATTAACCCCAAATAGATCAAACACCTAAACTTAAAAGCTAAAATTTTAAAACTCTTAGAAAAAAATGGGGGAAATCTTTGTGATATTGAACTTTGCAACAATTTAATGGATTTGGCAACAAAAGCACAGACAATAAATTTAAAAAAATTAGACAAATTAAACATCAAAATTACGATCTTTGAGCATCAAAGGGCATTATCAAAAAAAGTGAAAAGCCACTTACCATGTAGGAGAAAATATTTACCATTCATATATCTGACCAGAGATTAATATTCAGATTATATAATTTCTATAATGAAAACCAGCCCAGATCAAAAACCGGCTTTGGATTTGAGTAGACATTTCTCCAAAAAAGACATACTACTGGCAAAGCACATGACATGATGCACAACATCATTAATCATTAGGGAAATGTAAATCAAAACCACAGTAAGATACCAGTTCACACCTATTAGAATGGTTATAATAACAGTAAAACAAAGCATGCACATACACACAAAAACAACTACAAACCGTGATGGCAAGGTTATGGAGAATTTATAATATCTGTGTATTGCACAAAACATGATGCAGCCCCTGTGGAAAAAAGTCTAGAAGTTCCTCAAAAAGTTAAACATAGAATTAATAGATGAGCCAGCCACGAATCACTCAGGAGCACAGATTAAAAAAAAAAAAAAAAGTTGAAATCAGTGACTTTAACGTATATTTGTATACCACATTCATATATTCACATATCTGTCTGTATTCACATTGTGAATGACCCAAAGATGGGATTGTCCATCAACAGATGAACAAATGAATACAATGGAATTGCTCAACCATAAAAAAGAATAAAAGTTTGATATATGCTACCATATGGAAAGGCCTTGAAAAAATTATGCTAAACAAAATAAACCAGACACAAGAATACAAATACTATATGATTTCACTTATATGTAGTTGCTATAATAGGCAATTTCAGAGTCACAAAATAAGACTAGAAGTTACCAGGGGCTGGAGGGAGGAAGGAATGGGCAGTTATTGTTTTTAATGGGTACAGAGTTTATATTAGGGATGAGGAAAAACTTTGGATCCAGATAATGGTACTGGTTACACAACTATGTGAATGTATTTTTTTAATGCCACTGAAATGCACATCTAAACATGATTAAACACTATGTTATTTACATTTTACCATGAAAAGTAACAAAAACCAGTATATTCAGCTTTAATAAAACAGAAATTGTAGGCTGCAATTTCTAGGGTAACCACTAAGAGACTTGTGTAAGAACATATAATGGTTAATTATATATATTTCCATTAATAAATAGAAAATAGAATAATTCTTAAGAATATTAATTCAAAAGAAGGCAAGGCAACAGAGAAAAAGAAAAGGTTTTGCTTACTACCAGAATTGTTTTTAAATAACCTTCACAGTTCTGTGCCTCAAACTCTTCTGGCTTCTCCTCAGTTTTCATGCTTATAATTATGATTTCACTCAAATTTTCTGTGATACTAAAGTGCCAACAGACCTCTTTTATGCAGAATCCCATCATCTCCACTGTTATCACTGAATTCAGCTCTGTAGTATATCTCTAAAGACAAGTCCTACCATCAGCCCTGGCCTACAGATGAGTTATTAGCTTGTTAGTAATGCTGACACCCCCCGTCAAGTACATTCTTTATTGCTTTGGTAAACTGAATGTTCTTTATAGTTTCCCATAGAGCACAGTTACTTGTGGGGTTTCCAGTCTTACAGAGTATATCCATGACCCACTCTGTGAGCTCTCTATTCCTTCTATTGCCATTCATAGATGGCAAATCTGATGTTTCTTTGTTTATAGGTTTTCCTCATTTCTCTAACTTTCTAGGAGCCACTGGTTCTTAGGGATCTTGCCTATTTTTTTAAAATTCCAAATCTGAGGAGAGATCCACCTTATAAATAAACTCTTAATTGCCCTTATTTATATTAGACCTCCCTTGATCCGGGACTCATTATCCAGTTCCATGCACACTAACCTGGCTAATAGTGGTCTTGCAACTCCTTCAGAATCTAGCCCCTTTCCTTTGTTAGCAGGTCCAGTACTTCCCTGCCTTATGATGTACCTAACCCCTTATTATCAGTCTAGGGTTTATGCAGGGAGACGGTTCTAGGGTTGTAAACCATTCATAAAAAGTATGGTTTTTCTAGCAGAAGAGATGGCCCCATATCATCTTAAAGCAAGGGGTGGGGATGGGTTTGTGGTCTTTTACTCAAGGGGAAAGTTCACTTCTGCTAGCACAGAGCATTTATAGAATTATGAAAATTCAAGGTTTTCAAGTGATCACCCTATATTTTCTCAACCCATGTATTATGTGATCATTATTTCCTAAACTGGGTCCTGTATTTTGCATAGGTGGCCTAATTTGAAAATATAGACTTCTTTGGAGGTTTGATGTTCTTATGGTTAAATCCTGATATGGGTGCTAAACTTTCTCTTTTTCTGTCTCAGGAAATAAGATACTCCTTATAAGCAGCCAAGGGGATCCTTTGGGCTTTCACATTGTTACTTAGTGATTAATCAACCCCAGTCCTTTAAACTTTTTTCTGCAGAACATCAGTTGACCTCAGTACATCAGATGAACATGAGCTGACCTCAGAACATCCATAGTATTCCAATGGGCTTATAATTACTGTTTCCCTCATATTTCCAAATCACATGATAGAGATTTTCCATTAATACAACAATTCATCTCACTGCCATTGAGAGTTTTATCAATTCAACTATTATTTTATGCCAGGAGGTATCAGTAATTCACCTTCTCCCTGTGATTTGGTCCTTACCACCATGAAGCAGGGAAGTGGTACAGATCTCAAATCCCATTTTAGTATCTACTTTCTCAGGTCACTTGAGAATTCACATCTGGACTTGAGCTTCCTCAGAAAGAAGATTCTGTGATTGACATTAGCAGAACGATGCTTGCCTAAGTATGTTGGGATCAACATGTGTGTTAAAAGAAGGCAAAACTGGGCAAGAAGAGACATCAGTCTGCAGTGTAATCAAGTCGTCAGCCAAGAGCTAAGGGTGTTCTCAATTAGGATGGCACTACACCTCATCCCGAGTTGGGGCAACAGGATCAAACATTGAACAGGCATTAGATCTGGGCTGCTCTTGGAAAGAGGATGAGGTGGAGTGTGACACTCACTTCAGCTGAAGGTAATATGAGAGGGATGACAGCTTAGTGTTGACAGAAGCATGAAGTCATTCTGTCCTGAAGGGGGAACTGGCTCTCACAGCACATCTGCCACAGTGAGTAACCAGAAGTACTAAAGAAATGGAGTCCACTATAAATACTTTTCTAAAAAGAAAATCTAGATACAGATCACTTAACTTAAAATTATTCCAAATACCTAAGGGATAAAAAACTTCTGCATTTTACACATACTTCCAGGGGAAAAGTTCAAGAAAGAAAATATACCTAGCTATTTGATGAGGCCTGCGGATAACACTAGTATAAAAACTGTAGAGGGACTTCAGAACAAAGAAATTTTCAAATCTCTCTCATGAGAGATGTAGATGAAACAAATCTTAAACACAACATTATTAACACAAATCTAATAAAGATCATTAACATAGTTTATTCTGGGAATATAAGATTAAAAAGTACATTCTGAGAAATAAAAGGTTTAGAACCACTTACTTCTTCATAACACTTACGAAAGTTTTGGCCAAATCTCCCAAGAAGCATGGGGATGAAATTTGAAAGTAAATGAAAAGTAAAGATTTTCCAGAAATCTGTATATTTTGCAAATATTAAACAAAGCTTAATCAGATGGATTTCTGCTTTTAGCCATAAGAATATAACTAGCACTAGTTATGTTATCTTCCATGCATAAACAAAAAAGAAATTTGTGCAAAATATACCAGGCAACAGTTTTTTTTTTTTTTTTTTTTTTTGGTGTTTTTGTTTTGTGAATTGAACAGACTGCACAGGACTGTGATTCCTGATATAGAATAACAGTAAAAAAAAAAAAATGATGCCAAACCTATGATTAATCAGTGTGTGTGTGTGTGTGTGTGTGTGTGTGTGTGTTTCCCCATAAGTCATGTTTTAATAATGTAGTACAGGGTGGAGTGCCCAAGAAAAATTTAGTGGTCTTGGTAATTTGAATAGACAAGCACTGGAGTTCCAGATGTCTGTAGAGTCTAAAGGACAAAGTGTAGAAGAGAAGGGAGCTAGAGAAAAACACTCTGGAAATCTGCATAGTTATTTCTGAGTCTGCTGCTAAATACAAAGTTCTGTATACTTGGGATGAAATTTCACAAGATCAGTCAAGAATCAACTGGGAATCTATCTGCTTAAAAATGTCCAGATCTCAAACAGGGCTAGGAGACATTTAAGGTTTAACCAACCTGAATAGGGAGTCCTGACTGAGGGCATCTATAACACTAAACCTTAAAGCAACTGCTTTTACAACTGCGTTTATACTGTCTAAAACCCCAGCTTGAAAGGATGGATTTGATCTCCAAATAACTTATCAGCCAAACACATTCTGACATTTTTAAAGCAATAAAACAATAAAACAATAAAATCAGCTAAAATTTATAATCTCCAGCATCCAATCTAGGAAAATGTGACAATACAGGAAAACAGGTTTTACATTCCCAAGAGAAAAATCAGTCAACAGAAACAAGCATACCTATGACATAATGGAACAGAATATAATGCAATGCTTTACATATATTATTAATTAGCACATGAGAAGACCTTAAACAGATAATGCAAATATGCTCAAGTATTTATTCTAAGATGTGGAACTAACAAAAGATGAAAATATGGAACTTCTAGAAATGAATAGCATAATAAGTAACACGTCTTTATTCTTTAGCTGTTTTAAGATTTTACCCTTATCACAGGCTTTCAAAACTTTGGTGTTTTAATAAAAGTTTTAATTTTAAAAGTTATATACGTATAGCAAACTTGAGAGGATAATAACAGAGTTTCCACACATGCAACACCGAATTTCCCCTACTATTAATATCTTACAATAGTATGGTATATTGGTTATAATAAATGAACCAATATCAACATTCTATTATTAACTAATGTTCAAACATTATTTATTTTTTAAAAATTACCTAATGTCCTTTTCATGTTCCAGAATCCCATCCAGGATACCATAATTAACCATCATATCTCCTGAGACGTCTTTTAACTATGACAATTTCTTAGACATTCCTTGTTTTAATGGATTTGACAGTTCTGAGGAGTGCTAGTCAAGTATTTTGTAGAATTTACCTCAATTGGATTTTGTATGATATTTTTCTTATGATTAGACTGAGGTGTGTTACTGATTTGGGAGAGGAAGCCACAGAGGCAAAATGCCATTCTGATCAAATCATATCAAAAGTGCCCATTATCAACATCACTTACTAATATTGATTTTAAGCTTAATCACAAGGCTAAAGTAGTATTACATTTCTTTACAGTAAAGGTATTTTACCCTGTTCTATACTGTACTCTTTGGAAGACATTCCACACTTTCTTTTATACTTAAGTGTGGAATTATGCTCTACCACTTTGAAGAAGTAACTTCAAAAAGTATTTGGGGAGGGTGACTGGGTGGCTACATCAGTTACGCATCTATCTGTCTCTTGATTTCGGCTCAGGTCATGATCTCATGGTTATTGACAGAGTCCCACCTTGGACTCTGTGGTGACAGTATGGAGACTGCTTGGGATTCTCTCTCTCTACCCCTCCCCTGCTCATACTCACACATTCTCCCTCTCAAAAATAAATAAACATTTTAAAAAAGTATTTGGAATTTGTACACAGATTTGTCTCTTCTCTTTCATTTATTTATTTATTCATTATTTATATCAGTATGGACTCATGCATCATACAAAATCTGATTCCATTTAATGTTTGACTGCTATATCTTTAAATCCACACCTCTGACTATTCCTCTTATGCTTCACATCTGGGAGAGCTGATAAGAAAGTCCAGAACTCCTTTGGCTCAAGTGGGAAATTCAAAATTTGTAAGCCTCAGTCCACAGGCCAAATCCTCACCTGACCCTATCCCCTAAATGAAATAAAAGCCAAGAATCCGTCCCCTTTCTTGTCTCTCTCAATTCATTTTGTACCCTATACAGTCTCTATTATAGAGGTCATAAACTTTTCATATTCTCTCAGCCTGTATACAGCATCATCTGTTGCAACATACAAAACAAATTTAGATGTTTGGATGTTTCTTCAGCATCAGCAAAAAAAATATGGATATTTATTTTAAACTTTGAAGTTTATAATCCAATACTAGATATTTATTTTCTTGCTCAAATTGTTCTAGCTTTGGCCATTGGAAGCACCTATATCCCTCTGACATACCTCTATTTTATTTATTTATTTATTTATTTACTTATTTATTTATCATTAATTGTTTAGCAAGTCCTTACTTTCTGGCACTAAAAGATGCTCCAGGTACATCTTGTATAATTCCTATCCAAATCCTAGAATAGCCAGTTCTTTAAGAATTTAAAGAAAGAGACAACGTTATACTGTTACAGATGTGGTACAGGTAATGTATAAAAGAATATTCCTGAATCCTCTCTTCCATCTTTATGACATTACTATCATTAACTTCATTTATTCTTATGGTATGCTAGCTTAATAAGTTGTTAGCATCATTGTGTTAGTTACTTGTACATATATGAAGAATAAGAAAAGAGATTTATTTTACCTCAATTTTTTCTTTCTCAATGTGACAAAATTTATGTAAATCTAGGTATCTGACTTCTGTCTGAAAAATGTCTTAATATTTTTACAGGCAAGTCTGCTGAAGAAGAGATTTCCTCAGTTTTTGTTTCCTTAGAGTATATTTATTTCTGCTTCACTTTTGAAGTATAATTTCACTAGGTATATATAATTCTAGATTTGTGTGTGTGTGTGTGTTTCTCTCAACTAAATATTTCACTCAGCTCTGTTTTCTGCATGGTTACTAACAAGAAGTCCACTGTAATTCTTCCTTGCTCCCTCCCTCTCTCCCCATCTATCTACCCATCCATCCATCCATTTTCCACTGTAATTCTGCTGCTTTAGAATAAGTATTCAAAAAGAATGTGTATCCTTACTTCTCTTAGGAAAGGTTTTACCTTCCTCTGGCATTTTCAATTTTTTTCCTCTGTCTTGTTTTCTTTCAGTTTGGATAGGATATTCCAGAATAGTTTCTGTTTTTATTTTGGTTTGTTTTGTTTTTATTCTGCTTGGTATTATTTGCACTTCCTGAATCTATGGTTTGGTAAATATCATTAATTTTTTTAGAGTTTGGGCATTATCTCAGATATTTACTCAGATGTTCTTTTTGTTGGATATTAACTATGCATATTTATACCTTTTGAAATTGTCCCACTGTATCTCGATGTCTTGGTTTTGTTTTGCATTTTCTTTTCTCTGCATTTCAGGGGGAGAAGTGTCTACTGACATATCATCAAGCTCACACATTTCTCTTTGGTCATTTTTAAGCTAACTGATGTGCCCATTAAAGGTGTTCTTCATTTGTATTAGTTTTTTTTTTTTTTAATTTCTAGCACTTTCTTTTTCTTTACCTTAGAGTTTCCAACTCACTGTATTCCCCATCTGTTCTTGCATGTAGCCTGTATTTTACTTTAGGGTCCTTAATAATCATAGTTATGTCAAATTTCCTATGTAGTAATTCCAACATCTTTGGCATAGCAGAGTCTCATTTTCATGCCTACTTTGTTTCTTCAGATTATGTTTATTCTTCCCTTTAACACATTCATAATATTCTGGTGAAAACCAAATGTGATGTATAGGAACTGAGGTAAAGGCCTTTGGTAAGAAGTTTTAGGTTAGTTTGGCTAGGAGTTTGTGTCTAATGTTTGCTATAACTGTAGATGCCAGAAGTTTCCTATTTGTTTAGGGTCATTGTTTGTATCTCCCTTGTTAACTTTGGCCTTCCCTTAAGTGCTCCTCCACAAAGAGGGTCTATATCTTTTGGATCATTCAGCTACAATTCATTGTTATCATACTAGAACCTTGGTAAAGTGTAAAAATTGAGGATGTGTATGTGTTCTAAAATTTTAGGATTAAATTTGCCTTTTAGTGTGCCTATGTACCTTGGTGTGATCTTCACAAGGGTTTCTTAGTTTGTTTTTTGGTTTTTGTTTTTTTCCCCCCATCCTTAGGTGTGAAAGGAAGACTAAAGGAAGTAGAAACCGGAGAAATGATCTTTCCCCAGATGGAAACAAATTTTGGTAAATAATTTTCCCCCCTTGGAGAGTAGATCTTTGTTATGTAGAATGATCTGGGATATTTTACAATAATTATTTGTCCTCTCCTGCATAACCATGTAAGATCTTTTCCAGCTCCTTACTGTGATACCTGATGTGGTTCATGGAGGTAAAATCCACAAAAAACGTATGGGCCCCATAAGACTGTGGCTTCCAGGAGTCTGTCATTCTCATTGTAATCTATACTCAGCTTCCAGCAACTAACCAAAATTACTACTTAACTATGCTACCAATGGTTTCAGCTGCTTCTATGCTAGGTAAGTGAACCTTGGCTGTGACTCTCTGGATTCACCTTAGAGTCACCTGACTCCAAATTTCAGAGTGGTTTTTGCCCTGAACCTCAGTTCTCTGATGGGTCAAGGAAAAGTCATTGATTTTTCAGTTGCTCAGTGTTTCCTTTTTGTAAGGACGGAAGTGAACAACTTCCAATATCTTTGCAGGTGGGATCTGTAACTAGAAGTCCAGCCAATTTGAATTTGATGTGGTTTAATTAGGTTTTCTTTCATTTATCCTTATATATTTTTGAACATCCTCTATCTGTGGGCTTCATTTTTCATAAAATTAAAAAAAAAACATTTCATTGTTACTAATCTAAATTTCTTCTTCTCCTCCCACTACTCGGGACTCCAATTGTACATATTTTTGATGGCTTGATAGTGTCCTATAGGCAATTAATTTGTTATAATTTTGTAAATTCATAGTTATTTCATGTCTATCACTTTAACCAATGAATTTCAGCTGGCTCAATCTGAGACTGCTATCTTCTGCTATGAATCATGTTTCCTGTGCACACAGTGACTTGAAGCAGAATGCCAAAGGGTAACATGGTTACATCATTCAACTCTCTTCCCTTACAGATTACATGCATTCACTTCTGTTGTAAAGTGGAGGAGGGTCAGTAAAGTATCCTCCAGACTCAGAAGGCACTTTGAAACCAAAAATGAAGTGATTCACTCCATATACCTTACACAGAGTTGTATTCAGAATAACCCCTTGATGGGGAGATTCAGGGAACAAAGGATCTGTCAGTACACAGTTATTCTCTGCCCTCGTCCAGACCTTAATCCACAAGTTTTATAGAGCAAGGGGCATTGTGGTGAAGTCAAAGGGTAGTTATCTAAAGTGGAGCCTTCTGTGCACCACTTTAGCAAAGATCAGAACAATCCTTCCCGCATCCTGGTCAGTGCTTACATTGAATTAACTTCCCCAGGGCCTGGAACACACAGCCCCGAGGCAGGCCGTTTAACAAGACTGAGTGCCAAAAGATGGAGTCAGCTTTGTGAGCATTCCTATAACTTCACATTTCCCAATGTTTAAAACCAGACGTGTATTTCATGTCGTTGCCTAGTATTGACAACAAAAGGGTAGCTTTTAGTTCAGTTATTCTCTCATGGTTTCCTCCATTTGTCATTCTAGATCCTTTTGTCACATTTTCTGCAGTACTTTGGGTTTTGGATCCCACCCTTCATGCACTCAGTCAGCCTGATTTTCACGTCTATTTGCATTAGCTCAGATGACAAGATGAGGAAAGGAGGTCAAACTATGATTTGTTTGTCCTTACTCCTCTTTGACTAGCCTTATTGCCCGGTCTGCATTTCTCAAATGAAGGTCAACAGTTGATGTCAGGTAGTCCCTCTCCCCTTGCTAAAGGTCTTGCTGACTTCTGGAAACCGTTTCTTTCCCTTAACAGTTCCCTCTGAGCAATTCCCTTTTGTTGGTTCCTGAATTAATTCCAACACATTTGTAAATTATCACTTTATAAATGTCTCCAATTATCCTCTTTATTGTGCCAAGTGGGCCCCTGATCACAGGATTATTGCTGAAATAATTTTGAGATAAGTATTATTCTTACCTAGAAACACACAGTTCTTTCTAGTAAATTAGATAAGCTCCATGGCACTTATTTTTTTGTACAGAAAAATATTTTTTAAGCCAGTTTTTTTCAATATATTAGGAAATAAAAACTGGTACATCCAATGAAGGAAAGCACAGAGTATATTCCCAGCACCCTTCTTGAATTATGGCCACATTTGGTAGCAAGCTGCTTCATTTATATTTTTCTGCACAGTTCTGGATTCAATTTTGTCAGGCCACATTACATTGAGTGAGAATAGAGATTTGCTCTGAAAATCTCAGGGGGCAAAAACATGTATTTTTTTTTTTTTTGTGCTTTTAACTTTGAAGAGACAGAAGTCAAAAATAAGGATTAACTGAGGAATAATAAATGCACACAAATTATACTAACATATTAAAATGTAAAACAATAATAAATTGTATTGTCATTTAAAATCAGTTCCCCTTGGAAGACACATTTTCAGCTGAAATGTAAGTGATGCTCATCAACTTGTTGTTCAGAAGTTTTAGAAATAAGAGTATTTACCTGTAGTATGTGTTGAGGAACTTGATCAAAAAAGACGTGACTGCTGATAAACCCGTGAGCTGGACCTGGAGGCTCGTCACTCACTCCCTGTTCTTGGAATGTGGGTCCTGCCTGCCTTTCTTGCTCCTAGAGGCTGCTCCAAAGACACAGCCTTGAGATGGTGCCGTGGTATTAAAAACACCTGCCTGGTACATGTGACTGAGCCCAGTTAAGGCCCCTTTATAAGCTTGTAAGATTTGGTGGGCACCTGTGGGGATCTAGTTGTCTTGTTGAGCCCCTGCCTGGTATGTAACTTTCTTCTGCTAGTTTTAAAATCGTACCTGCCAACCTGGATTGGCTGCCCTCAGTCTTCAGTCGCTCCCTGCCCTCTGCCCAGGAAAGCCCCCAAGAGGACTGTGAACCTATATAGCATGTTTCCTTGATACACGGTGATAAAAGTAAGATTTCATCCCTAGCCAATCACTACATAATTAAAAGAACTGTCATTACTATTACTTAAATACTGCAGTCATCTAAAGAATTTTTAAACCTGTTTTTTAAAATTTGAATATGACCTTCATCTGAGGAATCTTTATCAAAATAAGTAGAATAAACACCTAATCTGAGTACTATGTCATCTATAAAAATATATTTGACTAAGAGTATTTCATTCCCTCTGTGTATGTTTTTTTTTTTTTAACGTTTATTTATTTTTGGGACAGAGAGAGACAGAGCATGAACGGGGGAGGGGCAGAGAGAGAGGGAGACACAGAATCGGAAACAGGCTCCAGGCTCCGAGCCATCAGCCCAGAGCCCGACGCGGGGCTCGAACTCACGGACCGCGAGATCGTGACCTGGCTGAAGTCGGACGCTTAACCGACTGCGCCACCCAGGCGCCCCTCCCTCTGTGTATGTTACCTCAAACATTTAGAAAGTTGACTATTAAAACAGCAAATGGAAAATATTCCTCAGTTTCTCAAATAACATGTAAAAAGACAAAGTGAAAACACCCGTAATACAATTAAATACTAAAAGTTATTTTGTTTTTTTTTTGTTTGTTTTGTATTTAGAGTGCTTTCCTACATACTACTTATTTAACCTATGCTATAGGAAGGTATAATTGTTATAAAACAATAAGTATTAAACAAAGAAAATAACTGCATATAGGAAGAATGTGAAAAACCTAACTTTAAAAATAACTAAAAGAGTATGTGTGTGGGTGCCTGGGTGGCTCAGTTGGTTGAGTATCTGACTCTTGATCTCAGGGTTGTGAGTTCAAGTTCGGTATTGGGTCCCACAAGGTCATGAAGCCTACTTAAAAAAAAAAAAAAGAGAGAGAGAGGGGCTGGGTGGCTCAGTCGGTTGGGATTCTCTCTCTCCCTCTATCTCTGCCCTTCCTCCACTTTGTCTCACAATGTTTCTTTCTCTCCAAATAAATAAATAAATAAACTTAAAAAAAAAAAAAGAACGTGTGTATTATGTGTTTCACCAGTGTAGTTCCCATTCTTAAATTGGTGCCAGATAAGTATTAATGTTATCCATTTATTTGCCTTGCATTTATATTTATTATGGCCCATGTAGTAGATATCAGTATAATAGTTACTAGAGAACTGAGAAATATTTGTGGATTACAGATTGTGTTTCTCAGTTTACTAACAGGAAACAAATCCACAGTTATGAAGTATGTGATATTGGAGTGTGAAGTTGGCTTGTAGGCTAAAGAATGGCTGGGGTGGAAAATTCAGTGCGTCTGCAGCTGAGTATCCAAGGAGCCAGAGTGGCAGCCCAAGGCCCAGATACCAGAGACAGAAAAACTGAAGGAGAGAGATATACGCATACTAAAAAAGTTTCCTCTGCTTCTCATTTCTCCAGGAACTGTTTTTTGCTTTTGTTTGTTTTATTTTTTTATTTTATTATTGTTTGTTTGTGTGTGTGTTTTTTTTTTTTTAACTCAGCAATTCCTATTTTTAAACAGTTTTAGGGGCACCTGGGTGGCTCAGTCAGTTGAGTGTCTGACTTCAGCTCTGGTCATAATCTCATGGTTTGTGAGTTCGAACCCCGCAGTGGGCTCTGTGCTGACAGCCTGGAGCCTACTTTGGATTCTGTCTCCCTCTCTCTCTCAGCCCCTCCCCTCCTTGTGCTCTGTTTCTGTCTCTCAAAAAAATAAATAAATGTTCTTTTTTTAAAAAAAATAGAGTCTTAATATTCTTAATGGTATAGCCCCCTGTATCTAAGAAACTAGAGAAAACAAAATTATAGAACCATACTGGGTATAAATGATAAGGCACTTTCAAACACACTTGAAGCCACCAAAGCGGTGTCTGCTACATTGTATTACTAAACGTAATAGTTCACATGATGAATTTTTCATAGTTGCAATATGAACTGAGGCCTCAATGGTTAAATACTCTGATAACTTGCTTAAGTGCTCTGATAACTTGCTTAATTAGTTTTCCCATTAGTTGACATACAATTTAATAGTAAATTATTTATTTTTAACTTTTATGCTATAAAATACCTATTATGAAAATAAAAACATTGAAATGTGTGAGGTATATACAATCATATGTAATCAATTTGCATGTATAATGCATATTACGGAAATTGTTTTAAAAACTTTGCCTGTAGGTGTGCCTGGGTGGCTCTGTCGGTCTTAAGAGTGTCAGACTCTTGGTTTCAGCTCAGCTCAGCTCACAGTTTGTGAGTTCAAGCCCCACATCGGGCTTTGCACTGGTGGTGCAGAATCTGCTTGGGATTCCCTCTCTCTCTCTCTCTCTCTCTCTCTCTCTCTCTCTGTTCCTCCCCTGCTTGTTCTCGCTCTCTCTCTCTCTCAAAAAAATTATTAATTAAAAAAAAAACTTTGCCTATAAACTTTTTAAAAATGGAAAAAAAGACAAAATTTACTTATGACAAAACCTGATAATGATTTTTTTATTTTTTGCTTTATTCGTCCCATTGTTTGAATTCAGATGAGGAACAGCATTATGTTTTTCAATTCAGGCATTTCCAATAACTTCAAAAAGCCTGATGGAATCTTTGCTAAAGGCAGCAAAAATTTTGAACATTACTGACTTGCCAACATTTCCAAAGGTTTACTACAATTTTTTTTGTGTATAGAAACATTTTTCTAAAACCTGATCTATTTATATCTCTGCAAGTGATTATATTGTGGAAGGGCTCTGTTGGGATATAAAACTAAATATGTTAAGGTTAGATATTATGCACGTTAATAATTTGGAAATTTTATGTATCTCACATATTTTGCATTTTAAGTAATTTATTAAATAAGTTCATTTAATCTATAAACGAAAATATTAAAATACTGAATTAAAACTAGACTTTTAAAAATGCACATACCTACAGTATCTTGAAAATAAGTGTCTATGTTCTAGAGACACTGTAGCCACTAATTAACTATTTATTACTGCATTACTTCACTGTATTCCATCGACAAATGTGTGTTGAATCCTTACTGTGTGCATTGTAGTTATGCAAATATGGGTGTATATTATATATTATGTATATACCTATAATTTATAATTATTTATATATTTTAGGTGCTCTTGTAAGTTCAGTAACTTCAGTTGGTAAATGTGATCATGATGAGAACATGAAAATATAGCTCTGAGAATTATAATTGAAATGCAGAAACTAACACAAGGATAAAACTGTATATGTTAATAATCTCTGGTAATACTATATCTATAGCACCAAAACACATGTTACTTTTAATACATGATATACATATTGTCCAAAAGGAAAATTTAAGTACTTGTATATATTATAAACTATGTATATGTGCATGTATAAAATATACTTAAGAATACAATAGATTATTCAAAACTATTTTAGTGCTTTTGATATCCTCAATATTGTTTGCTCTACACATTTAATTGCACGCTTACCTTATCTAAGGGTAAGGTTTTGATTTCGTTTTGAGGAACTTATTTGGCAACCAAAATCAAGAAGAAAAATTAATGGACTAATAATGCTAAGAGATTGTGACCCATCTAGTAATATATACCAAATAACAGTTTTCTCTAAATCAGTGTGCAAATTTCCAAATCAGTACACCAAATTTAGGTAGACCTATTAATCCACATAAGGCATAGTAATCAGGTCAATGGGCAAAATTCACAGAATAAAATGCAGATGGGCTCTTAGTAAGGGAATACCATTAAACCTAATATCCTAATGAGCATCCACAGTTGGTTGCTGGCCCTAAAATATATGCTGTGCCAGAAAGCAGTAAGGCCTCCCTGTTCCCAAAGAATTAGTATGACAATCCTACTCCTGAGATTTAGCAGACTGAATATGCTGAAGTATTACTTCGACTCCTCACAAAGCTGCCTTGGTGCATTGCAGGGAGTCATTATAGCTAACATCCTTCCCCCACCCTGGGGTCAGACTCTATGGAATCATATACTGATGAAAGCAAAATTATTGTTCCACCATCCATTCAAGTCTCTCACAAGTACATCTGCTTCATGAAAATTTCATTCCTACCTGCAAGTAAACCTGGGGAAAGTAGTATTTAGGCTGCTTGCCTCTACAATACAGAAAGACAAGCCAGGAAAGTGAAGTTTGGTGTTTTATAGTCTACAGTTCTCACCATGGATTTCTTGATTTCCCAAATTACTTTTCCTGCAATCTCTTATCCTCTGAGAACCAAGACTGTTTATTTCAAATGCAAATGTGATGATAGCACTTCCATGCTTAAAACACTACTTCATTTTCCCATTGTTCTTGAAAACGATGATCAACATCTTTAACGTGACCTACAAAACACTCTGCATCTTCTGTTCTTACCTTCCTCAAGGTTCTTTTCTCAGTTTTTCCCAGTCTCTTCCTGTGCTCCAGCTGCACTGGTCTCCATTCCCTTAATTATCTTCATTTCCTCTGTGAGGTCCTATGTGTATAATGACTCCTTTGTTCAGAAAACCAGACCTAAATCCACCTTTCCAGTCCACTTAATAAATTCTATCTTTCTTTCAACACTCGGGTTAAACATCACTTCCTTGACAGATGGTGGAGTTGTAACATCTAGAAACACAGCCCTAGAGCAGACTCCCCAGTTAGAATTCCAGCTGCACCACATAACCCGGTGGGCCTTAGGCAAATTATTCAAATACTTTATGCCTCAGGTCCTTTATCTGTAAAATGGGGACTTCATGCTATTTTCCTTACAAAATGATTGTGACTATTAAATGAATTAATATGTGTTAAGAGCTTGAAAAGTAAAGTACCAGATGAAAGAAAGCAGTCAGTGTGGCTCTTCTAATTATTATGCTTTGGGGAAATCTATGCAGATCTTAATGACTAGTTGTTTATTTTGTTCCATTTTAATCCTGATTATTTTACATTTTACAGAGATCCCACATCTGTGTCTTATCTGGGTCTAATTCTGGTATTTGCTCTGTCTCTTCAGATATTTCTCTCTTTCAGTGTGTTTTGTTAATTTTTTGCTTTAACCCAGACATGGAATATTGGGTAGTAGGGGCTAAGGTTAATAGGGTTATAGTGTGAGGTTTTATGTTTGCTGGGTAAGAGTTGGGATCTGTTAAGTGTTTTCCGTAGCCAGAGGCCTTGAATTCCTCTAGTGTCCTTTCTCTGGTATCTCCTGTTACCTTAGCTTTCTTAAGAATTTGTCTTTAAGTAGATCTGCCTTGCAGTTCTTTCAGTTGTAACCACTGTTTTTATACCGGAGTCTTGTGGGAGTGGTGGTAAGATGTGGAGAAGGAAAGCATCCAGTGATCTCATAATTCAGTTTCAGTCTTTAATAGACCTATGTCTCTGGACTGTGACTCCTAGCTCCCTCTTCTTTGGTGAGACAGCAAACCTGTTGAAGAGGTCTGGAGAATGCCTTTTACCAGGCTCTGGTAAGGTCTTTTACCCCTATAGGACAGTCATTCTTTAATGAAGAATGCTCTTGGTGTACTGCATTTCTTAATGATTTCTTTCCCTTACCCCTTGCCAGAACTAACTGAGGATGTTTCTTGGCTGTTCACTGTGAGAATGCGGTAGGGTTCCTGGAGGTAAAATTTCACAAAAAAGCCTTGGATTCTAGTTCTTAGAAATATTTTAGTCTTGTGTTAGTCCACACTTAGCCTCCAACAAATCATAAACATTAGGATTTAAATGTACCCAACAGTTCACTGTTCCAGTTCCTTCTGATCCAGGTTTGCTGATTTGGGCTGTGACTCAGAAATCATCTGTTTCTCCAAATTTTTAGATGGCAGTTTGTCCTGAAACATCAGCTCTTAGACTCAAGAAAAGTCATCGATTCTCATCTTTTTATTTGTTCAGGTTTTTCTAGTCACAAAATTGAGTGACACTTTACCTGTCAAAGATGAAAACGGAAGTTTAGTGCCTTTGTAATTTTAAATTTTTTTTCAACGTTTTTTTTTTTTTTTTTTTTTTTTTTATTTATTTTTGGGACAGACAGAGACAGAGCATGAACGGGGGAGGGGCAGAGAGAGAGGGAGACACAGAATCGGAAACAGGCTCCAGGCTCCGAGCCATCAGCCCAGAGCCTGACGCGGGGCTCGAACTCACAGACCGCGAGATCGTGACCCGAGCCGAAGTCGGACGCTTAACCGACTGCGCCACCCAGGCGCCCCAGTAATTTTAAATAATATACTTGAACATCAGTCTCTTATTCCATGTTCCCTCAGTTATAGGAAATATATTGATTTTCTACCTTGCAAAATGAAACTATTACTGTCTTTCTTCTATTATTTTCATTTTCCCACATAGTAAAGCACTTACATATTAAATATGTCTACTGTATATAGTATATATGACATGCACTACAATGTCTGCTCCTGAGAGCAGAATTTGTTCTGTTTTGTTTTGTTATGATTCATAGCTACGTCTCTAACACCCAGTGGTGTATCTTTAGTCTAGTGAGGCTTCTATTAATATTTACTAATAAGTGAATGAATGAATCTAGTGTAAGATAACTAGTTGTACCTTCATAGTTGGCAATTATTATAAGAGATGAATAAAACATAAATATATTCAAAAACAGACATTAAAGTAAATGTGTTGGGGCGCCTGGGTGGCGCAGTCGGTTGAGCGTCCGACTTCAGCCAGGTCACGATCTCGCGGTCCGTGAGTTCGAGCCCCGCATCGGGCTCTGGGCTGATGGCTCAGAGCCTGGAGCCTGTTTCGGATTCTGTGTCTCCCTATCTCCCTGCCCCTCCCCCGTTCATGCTCTGTCTCTCTCTGTCCCAAAAATAAATAAACGTTGAAAAAAAAAATTTTTAAAGTAAATGTGTTAGCCCACAATGATTTCAGAGTAGCTTCTTAGAAAAGGCCAAATGATTATCTTTCAAAATATCTCACAGGGCATTTGTCTCGGGTTTACAGACCTAGAAGTAAACATCACAACATAGCTTATGATGTCATCAGGGACAAGATAATATGACTCAGACTCATAAGAATAAATCTATAAAAATATATTAGTTTAATTATAAAGCATAATTGGCAAAGGACCAGAAATTAATATTATCTTCTAAATATTTTCTCTATGAAATCAACACCTGTGGAAAACTAACTTATAAATATAAGACTTATAAGTTATAAAACTAACTTATAAATATAAATATAAGCATGGCATCAAAACAAAAAGTTTGCTCTATTACTTACATGTTTCCCAATATTTAGCTAAATCAGCTAGATAAATGTATGTCCACAAACAAAATTTTCAATCAGGTGAGCCTGTGGCCACAGCATCCTCTTCCCTTAGATGTACTTCTATGAATGTAGTTTCTGCCTTATTACTTAGATAATTTTTCATTGTATTTCCATTTCTGATCAACATTCCTACTCTGCTTAATGTAATTTTTAAATGTAGACTTTTAGTATACAGTCTGTTTACCATAGACCCTCAAAACTGCTGTATCGTATTTGTCTTTAATGTTATTTTGCATGTTTTGATTTTGACTCATTATCAATTATTTCTAAATTTTAAACCCAAAATAGATCCCATTCGAAAATTTTCATGTTTATAAAGATTCTGTATAACCTACTATATTGTCAACTACATGCCTATAAACAATTACATCATAAAACAATGCAATATGTGATAAAAGAGAATTACAAAGGAGTGATTATATATGAGAAGGGGAAATAATAGAGAAACTGGAGGAGTCTTCATAAACACGGTAGACTTTATTACTTTCTATTTTTACTCAACCCCCCTGGTACTATGATGTCCTATATTTAAGCAGGGCATTTAAAAAAGAGAGAGAGAGAGAATGAAAAAGAATGATAGCACAGTGATTAAAAAGATAAATGGCTTGAGTTACTTCAAGTCTGTCATCCTTCTAAAGCACTGCATCAAATAATGTCACTGTTCATCCTAATTTTGTTTCTGATTAATTTTAAAAAAATGAAAACAAAACTTTGGCTATTTAACTAATATAATAGAAATTGTTGCTGGATTTCCTGATGATATATTTTAGTTTTAATGAAGTATAATTTACATGTAGTAAAATTCACCCTTTTTGTGCATACTTTTATGAATTTTGACAAAATTATATACTAGTGTATCAACCACAATGCAGACATAAAATATTTCCATCACCCCAAATAGTTCCCTTTTGTAGTCAGTTTCCTTTCACACCCAGCACCTTGCAATCACTATTCTAATTTCTATCATAGTATATTACTTAAAAAGCTTTTGAAAAAGACAGTGAATGCTATTAATAATGGCGGGAGGCACCTGGGTGGCTCTGTTGGTTGAGCATCTGACTTCAGCTCAGGTCAGATCTCATGGTTTGTGAGTTTGAGCCCTGCATTGGGCTCACTGCTGTCAGCGTGGAGCCAGCTTTGGATCTTCTGTTCTCCTGTCTCTCTACTCCTCCTCTGCTCACACTCTCTCTCTCGCTCTCAAAAATAAATATTTTAAAGAATAAACATAATAATTAATAATAATAGAAAAACATGTGCAACCTGGGACTATATAAGGCAAACAGTTTCCATGTTAACAGTATATATTTATCAGCAAAAAATAGAGACTCCTGAAAGTTAATAGCACAGAAATGGCATAAATAATTATAACTTAATATAATTAAATAGATAGTAAGGAAGATAAGAGACAGGCAGGGAGGATCAAAGATTAAGAGACCAGCTAAGTAGCTATTGCCATATTTTTGTTAATGAGAGCCTGAGGAAATGGTTCAGCAATATATTTCAAATGTGGAATCAATAGAAGAGTCAATTACTTGAATTTTAGAGGCACAAGCACATGAGTTGTTAGAAATGTCTCAGAAGTTTGTGAGTTGAATTAATAAAACAAATCAACCTAAGTTAATAGTGACATTGATTGAAATGGAGATGTGAAATGATAAATCAATTGGAAAACCTAAATTATGGATTAGCCTGTTGGTGTGTTTTTATTTGTTTCATTTTATTTGGGTTTTTGTTTTTTGTTTTTAGATGCAATGGGTTACTAAGTATACTTAAACATGTGGAGGCTTACTCAAATGAAAATAAGGTGATGTACAATAAGTTCTAGGCTAGAAGATAAATCCAAATCTATGATAGCTTGTTATTTCCTACTTTCTCTGTTTTCCTAATGGGTGCGGGCACTTTCTTTATGACTGCATTTTTTTTAAACTTCTTTCTCTTATTAATCTATTTTCTTTCCCAGTTTTTATTTAAGTTGCAGCTAGTTAACATAGAGTGCAATGTCAGTTTCAGGTGCAGAATTTAGTCACTCATCACTTACATACAACAACCAGTTTTCATCACAACAAGCGCCTTCCTTAGTTCCTATCACTGATTTAACCCATCCTCTCACCCAGGTCCCCTCCAGTAACCATCATTTTGTTCTCTATAGGTAAGAGCCTGTTTCTAACAATTTATTTATAGATAAATTCTATGACTAGCCTAATTCACTTATAAAGTGCCCAAATGATCAATTTGGGGAAAAAAAATGATAGAACAATTCTACCTATGTGAACACTGTGATTCTAATAATCTATGATTTCCATTATCAATGTTTTTATAACTAGCAGATTGGAATGGCATGTTAAATCATGATGACTGCAGTTTTTATATGTGTGAAAAATCCTGGTTAACAATTTGAGTTAAGAAGAGAAATAGTGTAGGGCGCCTGGGTGGCTCAGTAGGTTGAGCGTCCAACTTTGGCTCAGGTCATGATCTCATGGTTCAGGGGTTGGAGCTCTGTGTTGGGCTCTGTGCTGACAGCTCAGAGCCTGGAGACTGCTTCGGGTTCTGTGTCTCCCTCTCTCTCTGCCCCTCCCTCCCTCTCTCTCTCTGTCTCAAAAATAAACATAAAATTTTCTTAAAAAATTAAAAAAAGAGAGAGAAACAGGGTTAGGGGTGGCTGGGTGGCTCAGGTTTTTAAGCATCTGATTCTTGATTATGACCCATGACCTGGGAGATTGAGCCCCATGTCAGGTGTCCACACCATGAGGCGTCCATGCTAATGGTGTGGAGACTGCTTGGGATTCTCTCTCACCCTCTCTCTCTGCACTCCGCTAAAATAAACAAACATTAAAAAAAGATAAAAAATATGTGTTTAATTTTCTTTTTTTAATTTACTCTCATTAAAATAAGGAACAGTATATTTCTTGGTATTGAGCAGTGTATAAAAGTCCTTGTATTGGCCTTAAAAATTCAACTGACAATAATGACTTTATATTGTAATGGACACTTCTGACTGCCTAATACATATGACAACTATTAGAGACAATAAGGAGAATTAGTAACCTGTTGATAGTAAGCACAGAATTTAGGGTACAGAGAAGGACAGGAGGCAGATACACAAACAAACGAAGCAGTCCGGCCAGAGGAGAAGACTGGAAGTCAATGATACCAGTGTTCATAAACATAAAGTTTAATTGGATGAATAATAGATGTATTTATTTTAGTCTTCCTATCCAGACTAATATTTAAAATGTGCTATTCAAATGCAACGCATACTCTAGCCATTTGAGAAATAGGAAAATTTTTTGCTACCACGAAGTCATTGCATAACCATCTGCTTTTCACAGGATTCCCTCCTCAGGATACCAGCTGTTCATGTGCCTCAGCAATTTGCACTTCTACTTCAAGTCTCAAATCAAATTCCATCTCATTTGTAAAGTCTTGCATAAACTCCCAAAATAAGTTTAAGGGTACTTTTTTTTCACACTCCTACTGTGTTTTAAAATATATTTTCACTATAACAAATATACTTTTTAGTAATCATGTGGGATTTGAGTAGATTTATGTTTGCCTATTAGATTAAAAGTCTCTGTAATGGATAAGAATGTATTGTGTACTTTTTACTCCCAGGCCTGGTATACATAGTAAAGGCTCAACACATATTGATTTATATGAGTAATTTAATTTGATTCAAACACTGTGTTTGAATAATAGGTTCATAGAGTGACTACAGGTCATGAGAATGGAAAATAAAGTGGTGGTCCACCACTGAAAATTCTGAGTAATGCACCAAGGATTTTTTTGAAACTTATAAAAGTAGGTTTTAATCATGCTATTTCAGAAGGGAGAGTAGAGGCCTAGACTATCATAAAAGCACTGCCTTTTTTTTCTTTACTGTTTGGATACCATTTGGATACCATATGGCTTTATTTATGGAACTAACAGACATTTTTTTCAGGTAAGAATGAACATTTATAGTGTACTAGTGAAATAGAATTACATAAAAATATCTGTGTTGAAAATAAGCTATGCATGACATTTCTAAATTTAATTACTTGCAGTGGCATTAAATATCAATGTACTATTAAAACAGGTCATATTGGGGCACCTGGGTGGCTCAGTTGGTTAAGCGTCCAACTTGGGCCTAGGTCACGATATCCCAACTCGAGTCCTACTTCGGGCTCTGTGATGACAGCTGGGAGCCTGGAGCCTGCCTCAGATTCTGTGTCTCCCTCTCTCTCTGCCCCTCCCCTGCTCATGCTCTGTCTCTCAAAAATAAATATTTTTTTAATTTTTTAAAAAATTAAAAAAACAGGCCCTATCTTTTTCTAATATCTCATTTCTACATATTAATTTAGTAACATATCAATTTTATTCATTCAAATTATGACACAGTGGCCTTCTTACTGAAATTAATGGTTAATCAAGAATGGTTCTTTATATAACTTTAGGTATATGGAACAAATAGAGGAAATGACTTTTAAAATGGTAGCATTTCTGGGGCGCCTGGGTGGCGCAGTCAGTTAAGCGTCCAACTTCAGCCAGGTCACGATCTCGCGGTCCGTGAGTTCGAGCCCCGCGTCAGGCTCTGGGCTGATGGCTCGGAGCCTGGAGCCTGGAGCCTGTTTCCGATTCTGTGTCTTCCTCTCTCTCTGCCCCTCCCCTGTTCATGCTCTGTCTCTCTCTGTCCCAAAAATAAATAAACATTGAAAAAAAATTAAAAAAAAAATAAAATGTTAGCATTTCTATTCACTTTCCCCATTTTTTTTTATTTTGATAAGGTAAGGATCTGCATGAATCATGTAATTATCTTGGATCAATAAACTGTAATAAGAAAATACTATTCTTCTGCTACTTTAAAATTACCCTTCACCTACTTCTGAGGCAAAATTGTTCAATGGGAACAAAGCAAGTTCTTCCATAAATAACTATTTTTACCCATATGCAAACACTATGATAAAGAGAGCAAAGCAACACTTAAGAGAGTGCCATTGGGTATGCCTGGGAGCAATGCAATCTGTTAATGTGCTTTCTAATTTGGAAAACTCTTCTGTGAACTTCCTTTTCGTTATCTTGAATGAAATGCCCATAAGTGTATTTTTTCTTATAATAATATAAACCTACATTCAATTTTGTAGGCATTTTATTATATCAGAAATATCTGTCTCTTTTAAAGATGAAATTCAAAGTTCTACATACTTTTAAGAATAATTAAGCTCCTTAAAATGAATCCAAGATTGTTTTTCTTTTTCTTTTAAAACATTACAAAGGGGTGCCTGGGTGGCTCGGTCGGTTAAGCGCCCGACTTCGGCTCAGGGCATGATTTTGCAGTCCATGAGTTCAAACCCCGCATCGGGCTCTATGTTTCAGGTTCTGTGTCTCCTTCTCTCTGACCCTCCCCCATTCATGCTCTGTCTCTCTCGGTCTCAAAAATAAATAAACGTTAAAAAAATTAAAAAAAAAGATAAAACATTACAAAGCTTAAGAGGACTTATAAGACAGCCAAAGAAGTCTTCTGAAATCAAGAGTTGTAAAAGTAAAGCTACTTGAAATAGCTACTTAGGCTCACTTGTTTATAGGATCACTTGTGTTTTGTTTGTTCTTTTAGCTCTATTCTGTATTTCATGACACATCCAATACTATGAATGTCCTAAGAACACAGGGTCTGAAATGATGGTTAAAGACAAGTGAAATATTTACATTCCCTAATCTATACCTTTTAATGTAGCAAGTACTCTTTCAAACATAAAGACTCATTGCTCCCATTCAGAGAGGCTTATATTATATGAGATATATTTTCTTAAAATTATGCTCCTGAGAATTAGTTAATTGTAGTTTAAAATTTTCAATGTTTAACTTATTTTGGGGATAAAATATATTAGATGTTATGATAAAACTCCCTCCCGTTATGCAATAAATACAAGTCATTACTTTATCCTAATCCTGAGGTTCTGGCTATAGTCTTTATTTTACGTATTTAACTTGTACGAAAAATTATCTTGGACACAGTTGTCTATTGTATTGTTATTAAAAATAATTCAGAACTTTTATTTTATCTTTCAACATTAAAAATAGAGTCTTATCTGTTGCTTTTTTTTTTTTTTTCTTTTCACTGTTGCAACTCTTAAATATATAGAGTGCCAGGAACATTCTTTAGCTGTTTTTTTTGTTTGTTTGTTTGTTTGTTTTTTTGGTGTAGAAGTCAGGAACATGGAAAGTTAACAAAGGGAGTGACATTTAATTGAATATGGAATTACAACTGGTAAAGCAAAGAGAGAAGGACATCGTTGGTAAAATAACAGCAAGACTTGAAATTTTATTAGTGCATAGTAATTTCACAGGAAATAAAGCAGTCCTTTTGTGGTTATAATAAAAATTATGGTGACCAGGCTTGGAGGAAGAGGAGTTAATATCATAAGAATAGAAATGTAGGTTGGAGTCATATTGAGAAAGTCATGAATACTTAGGGATTTGAGTTATATGCTACAGTCAATAAGGAACCATAAATTCTTTTGAGTATAAAACACTTTAACATTAGTGTCTAGAAAGTTCATCTTGACAACGGATGTATAGGAGGGACTGAATGCTGAGGGTGCCACTGGAAAGCTAGTAATAATTTCAATAATATGAGCAGTATCTGTAGTGGAAAAAAGAAAAGAAATATAAAAGACACTGTTGAGGTAATTTTGACAGCATTTAACCTCCCATTAAGTAGGTGTTAAAAAATTTTAAAATGACTTTGCTGTTGTAGGATAGTTGGCAAAGACCATATTAATCTCATAACATTACAGACTGTGCATTTTGTGTTGATAATGGTTCAGCCATTACAACATAAAGCCTCTATGTTTTTAGCAAAATGGGAAAAAGAACTAGAAATCCCACTGGGATTTTTCAAAGTTTAAGACTGAAAATTTATTATTACATATTATATGTATGCAATATTATATGTGTGTATATATACCCATTAATGATATATACAATGAATCATATATTATATATTATGTATTTTATGTATATTATATGTATATATGTATATTATATGGATATTAATATTATTACATACCATATGTATACAATAGTATACATATCATTGTGTGTGTTTATATACACACATTAATGACATATAAAATGAATTGCATGATATAGAGATATGGAATAAAAACATCTCCAGAAAAACAGGAAAGGATATATTTAAAAAAAAAATTAGTGAGGAGTGATATTAGCAGTATTTTGATCCCTCAATCTCAGAGTCTGATGTTAGTAGTGCGTGTCTCCTTTAGTTATTTCTTAGGAAATCTCCATTTTCCTTTGAGGGCATGTTTTTAATTTGCACATGCACCCTTCTTCTGGATAGATTTTGCATATTGTGGAATTTTCACAGTGCCTCTGGTAGGTAGTTTAACCATATTCTATAACAATATCAGTTGCAGAAATTCAAGATTTAAAGAAAAATATAGAGATAAATCTATCCATCATCATCATCATCATCATCATCTACTTATTTTTCTATCCCTATCCATATGTCTACCTTTCATTTATTTATGAATGAGGGAGCTGAAAGTGAGTCAGGGGGACACTCTTACTTAGCTATCTCAACTAGAAGTCTATTTGCCTTCTTTTTTTTTTTTTTGTATCCGAATGTGTTTAAAACATTTTCATAAATTATTAAAGGTAAAGTAAAATATTTTAAAAATTACATTGGGGAGCCTGGGTGGCTCAGTCAGTTAAGCATCCGACTTCAGCTCAGGTCGTGATCTTGCAGTTCATGAGTTTGAGCCCTGTGTTGGGCTGTGTGCTGACAGCTCAAAGCCTGGAGCTGGATTCAGATTCTGTGTCTCCCTCTCTCTCTCTCTGCTCCTCCCCCACTCACATTCTGTCTGTCTCTCTCAAACACCAATAAAAATTAGAAAAGGAATTTTAATTACATCAATCAATTGGGGCTCAATTACTTATTACCTTGTTTTGAATATTTTGATTTTATATAATTATTTCAATTAACATTATAATTAAAAACATATATATCCTTTTTTTCCCACATGTTTAGTGAATGTCTACATTAGGTTGCTACAAATTGAAATAGTTAATCAAAGATATATATTATCAAGGTGTTTTTAAAAAAATAATAATTCTAGAGCTATGAAGTTACTAATCTCTAGTCATCCCTGCTAACATTGTCTATTTTCATTTTCCTTAGTTCTCAATTTACCAACCTCAGTATTTTAATTTGAATTTCTTTTATTAGTAACAATATACATTTTTTTTCATTTTTTTTTTACTAACTTTTTATTTCTCTGAGAATTGACTGTTCACATGTTGGTCAACTTTAACGTTTTGCTGTTAGAGTTATTAGAACTGCTTTATATCATACTTGTTTTGTCATAATTTTTAGCTGTTTCCCAAGCATTGCCTTATTTTCATATTATTAAGGATATATGTGGATGTTCAGAAGATAAGTTTTACTACATGCACACACTCATGCACACACACACATACTTGTTTTGCTGTATAATTTTGGAACCGTTTCCTCAATTTATATCCACTTCACATTCTAAGATTTTGTTTTCTAAAAGATGTCACCATTGTGTTCTCAAACTTATTCATCCTTTCTTTTATTATTAGTTATGGACTTGGAAAAATTACTTACAGTATCTATGCTTTAACTTATCATAAACCAGAGATCCTAATTTGCCTGCCATATGAGGTGTGTTAAATGAAGTGATACATGTGATACCTAGCACAGATCGTGGATGAAAGTACAAGCTATGTGTATTTGTTACCATCATCATCACTTATATTTTCTCCATTATTTTTATTCTTAGAAATTTTTCTTGGTTGAGATAACTACTAAGTAATGACAAGATAATTTTACATTCATGTGTCACTCAAACTTTGACAACCTCTGAGACTTTCTAGACTTATTATCCTTTGAAGATAAAGCAATAAAATAGGATTGCTGTCATAATTTCAACTATGATAATAGCAATAGCAGCTCTTCATTGTAAATTTTCTATATTAACCTGTCTAATGTTTGTAAAACAGATAAAGCCACACTAATTAACATAATTTATTTTCTGGCAGAACTGTGACCTATTTAGAAACAACACATAATAAAACACTTTCATTTATTATTTAAAAGAAGAATTTGAATTCAACTGGTTTTGCAGAGCAATCTTATTTTGAGAGTATCACTTTCAAAATAATGCATTTACACAAAAATATAGACTGGATTTATATAAATATTTGCCTATTTTAGACTACTGAAAGTAAAATGCAAAAATAAGGTGAAATACAGGTGTAGGGTGAACTTTAATAATTTCAAGATACAGAGAATAGAAGGATTGTAAGTATCTACACACATATCCACTTTATAGAATCAGAGGAAATCATGGGGACATATGTGGGAGTGGATATAAGGAAGAAATCTTTTTGGTTATTAGAATAAATTATATAAAATTATGCACCTAGAAAATTCTGTTAATGAACATTTTCAAAATTAATTCTATTATGATTATTTAGAAGTTAAAACTGTCTTGCCTTTCCTGTCTCCTGTGTTTTTAAGACCTACATTTTCAACTGATTTATGGTAATGATGACAAAGATTGCCAGATTGCCTTTGTATCTATTTCTACCTGATGTTAAAATATAATTGATACATGACTGCCAAACACTTTTGCAGCTAAACTTGATCATGTGACTAGGAAGTGAACAAGAGTATGAAAGAAAAATGGCATGTATCAGTTTCCACAGACTTTCTCAAGAACTATTTGGCATTCACAGTTTTCTCTCTGTTGCTTTCTTCCTTCCTCTCTTCTGGGGCCTGAAACTTAGATGTTGCCATTTTGGATCTTGGTGACTTTACCCACATTCTAAGCATAGTTGTGAAATAAGCTGGAAGAAGTCTGGATCCAGCAAAATTTGAGAAACAGTAATAATACCAGCCTTGGATAGCCTTTATAAGAAATATACATGGGAAACAAATCTCTTTTCTTTAAAGCAATAATATTCTGACTTACTGTCACTCACAACTAATTCCAGATTAGTTAATGCCTAAACTTAATAATAATTTGATGATAATCGTAATTTGATGACTCTATGACAGTGACAGTCCAGGTCAAATATTTTATATACTCTCCTATATATTTCAATATTCTGGTAGACAGTTTGGGGCAGGGGATTAGTTGTAACCAATGATTACACATTCATGCCACATTCTCACATGGATCTCACACTACGTGGAATACTCTATTCAGGTGTTTTTTTTTTTTTTTTTTTTTAACGTGTGTGTGGACTGTTTTGAACACCATCTTTGTTTTCTTTTTTTTTTTTTTATATGAAGTTTATTGACAAATTGGTTTCCATACAACACCCAGTGCTCATCCCAAAAGGTGCCCTCCTCAATACCCATCACCCACCCGCCCCTCCCTCCCACCCCCCATCAACCCTCAGTTTGTTCTCAGTTTTTAACAGTCTCTTATGCTTTGGCTCTCTCCCACTCTAACGTCCTTTTTTTTTTTTTTTTTTCCTTCCCCTCCCCCATGGGTTCCTGTTAAGTTTCTCAGGATCCACATAAGAGTGAAACCATATGGTATCTGTCTTTCTCTGTATGGCTTATTTCACTTAGCATCACACTCTCCAGTTCCATCCACGTTGCTACAAAAGGCCATATTTCATTTTTTCTCATTGCCACGTAGTATTCCATTGTGTATATAAACCACAATTTCTTTATCCATTCATCAGTTGATGGACATTTAGGCTCTTTCCATACTTTGGCTATTGTTGAGAGTGCTGCTATGAACATTGGGGTACAAGTGCCCCTATGCATCAGTACTCCTGTATCCCTTGGGTAGATTCCTAGCAGTGCTATTGCTGGGTCATAGGGTAGGTCTATTTTTAATTTTCTGAGGAACCTCCACACTGCTTTCCAGAGCGGCTGCACCAATTTGCATTCCCACCAACAGTGCAAGAGGGTTCCCGTTTCTCCACATCCTCTCCAGCATCTATAGTCTCCTGATTGGTTCATTTTGGCCACTCTGACTGGCGTGAGGTGATACCTGAGTGTGGTTTTGATTTGTATTTCCCTGATAAGGAGCGACGCTGAACATCTTTTCATGTGCCTGTTGGCCATCTGGATGTCTTCTTTAGAGAAGTGTCTATTCATGTTTTCTGCCCATTTCTTCACTGGGTTATTTGTTTTTCGTGTGTGGAGTTTGGTGAGCTCTTTATAGATTTTAGATACTAGCCCTTTGTCCGATATGTCATTTGCAAATATCTTTTCCCATTCCGTTGGTTGCCTTTTAGTTTTGTTGGTTGTTTCCTTTGCTGTGCAGAAGCTTTTTATCTTCATAAGGTCCCAGTAATTCACTTTTGCTTTTAATTCCCTTGCCTTTGGGGATGTGTCGAGTAAGAGATTGCTATGGCTGAGGTCAGAGAGGTCTTTTCCTGCTTTCTCCTCTAAGGTTCTGATGGTTTCCTGTCTCACATTTAGGTCCTTTATCCATTTTGAGTTTATTTTTGTAAATGGTGTGAGAAAGTGGTCTAGTTTCAACCTTCTGCATGTTGCTGTCCAGTTCTCCCAGCACCATTTGTTAAAGAGGCTGTCTTTTTTCCATTGGATGTTCTTTCCTGCTTTGTCAAAGATGAGTTGGCCATATATTTGTGGGTCTAGTTCTGGGGTTTCTATTCTATTCCATTGGTCTGTGTGTCTGTTTTTGTGCCAATACCATGCTGTCTTGATGATGACAGCTTTGTAGTAGAGGCTGAAGTCTGGGATTGTGATGCCTCCTGCTTTGGTCTTCTTCTTCAAAATTCCTTTGGCTATTCGGGGCCTTTTGTGGTTCCATATGAATTTTAGGATTGCTTGTTCTAGTTTCGAGAAGAATGCTGGTGCAATTTTGATTGGGATTGCATTGAATGTGTAGATAGCTTTGGGTAGTATTGACATTTTGACAATACTTATTTTTCCAATCCATGAGCAGGGAATGTCTTTCCATTTCTTTAAATCTTCTTCAATTACCTTCATAAGCTTTCTATAGTTTTCAGCATACAGATCCTTTACATCTTTGGTTAGATTTATTCCTAGGTATTTTATGCTTCTTGGTGCAATTGTGAATGGGATCAGTTTCTTTATTTGTCTTTCTGTTGCTTCATTGTTAGTGTATAAGAATGCAACTGATTTCTGTACATTGATTTTGTATCCTGCAACTTTGCTGAATTCATGTATCAGTTCTAGCAGACTTTTGGTGGAGTCTATCGGATTTTCCATGTATAATATCATGTCATCTGCAAAAAGCGAAAGCTTGACTTCATCTTTGCCAATTTTGATGCCTTTGATTTCCTTTTGTTGTCTGATTGCTGATGCTAGCACTTCCAGCACTATGTTAAACAACAACGGTGAGAGTGGGCATCCCTGTCGTGTTCCTGATCTCAGGGAAAAAGCTCTCAGTTTTTCCCCGTTGAGGATGATGTTAGCTGTGGGCTTTTCATAAATGGCTTTTATGATCTTTAAGTATGTTCCTTCTATCCCGACTTTCTCAAGGGTTTTTATTAAGAAAGGGTGCTGGATTTTGTCAAAGGCCTTTTCTGCATCGATTGACAGGATCATATGGTTCTTCTCTTTTTTTTTTGTTAATGTGATGTATCCCGTTGATTGATTTGCGAATGTTGAACCAGCCCTGCATCCCAGGAATGAATCCCACTTGATCATGGTGAATAATTCTTTTTATATGCTGTTGAATTCGATTTGCTAGTATCTTATTGAGAATTTTGGCATCCATATTCATCAGGGATATTGGCCTGTAGTTCTCTTTTTTTACTGGGTCTCTGTCTGGTTTAGGAATCAAAGTAATACTGGCTTCATAGAATGAGTCTGGAAGTTTTCCTTCCCTTTCTATTTCTTGGAATAGCTTGAGAAGGATAGGTATTATCTCTGCTTTAAACGTCTGGTAGAACTCCCCTGGGAAGCCATGTGGTCCTGGACTCTTATTTGCTGGGAGATTTTTGATAACCGATTCAATTTCTTCGCTGGTTATGGGTCTGTTCAAGCTTTCTATTTCCTCCTGATTGAGTTTTGGAAGAGTGTGGGTGTTCAGGAATTTGTCCATTTCTTCCAGGTTGTCCAATTTGTTGGCATATAATTTTTCATAGTATTCCCTGATAATTGTTTGTATCTCTGAGGGATTGGTTGTAATAATTCCATTTTCATTCATGATTTTATCTATTTGGGTCATCTCCCTTTTCTTTTTGAGAAGCCTGGCTAGAGGTTTGTCAATTTTGTTTATTTTTTCAAAAAACCAACTCTTGGTTTCGTTGATCTGCTCTACAGTTTTTTTAGATTCTATATTGTTTATTTCTGCTCTGATCTTTATTCTTTCTCTTCTTCTGCTGGGTTTAGGCTGCCTTTGCTGTTCTGCTTCTATTTCCTTTAGGTGTGCTGTTACATTTTGTATTTGGGATTTTTCTTGTTTCTTGAGATAGGCCTGGATTGCAATGTATTTTCCTCTCAGGACTGCCTTCGCTGCGTCCCAAAGCGTTTGGATTGTTGTATTTTCATTTTCGTTTGTTTCCATATATTTTTTGATTTCTTCTCTAATTGCCTGGTTGACCCACTCATTCGTTAGTAGGGTGTTCTTTAACCTCCATGCTTTTGGAGGTTTTCCAGACTTTTTCCTGTGGTTGATTTCAAGCTTCATAGCATTGTGGTCTGAAAGTATGCATGGTATAATTTCAATTCTTGTAAACTTATGAAGGGCTGTTTTGTGACCCAGTATGTGATCTATCTTGGAGAATGTTCCATGTGCACTCGAGAAGAAAGTATATTCTGTTGCTTTGGGATGCAGAGTTCTAAATAGATCTGTCACGTCCATCTGATCCAGTGTCTCATTCAGGGCCCTTGTTTCTTTATTGACCGTGTGTCTAGATGATCTATCCATTTCTGTAAGTGGGGTGTTAAAGTCCCCAGCAATTACCACATTCTTATCAATAAGGTTGCTTCTGTTTATGAGTAATTGTTTTATATATTTGGGGGCTCCGGTATTCGGTGCATAGACATTTATAATTGTTAGCTCTTCCTGATGGATAGACCCTGTAACTATTATATAATGTCCTTCTTCATCTCTTGTTACAGCCTTTAATTTAAAGTCTAGTTTGTCTGATAGAAGTATGGCTACTCCAGCTTTCTTCTGGCTTCCAGTAGCATGATAAATAGTTCTCCATCCCCTCACTCTGAATCTAAAGGTGTCCTCAGGTCTAAAATGAGTCTCTTGTAGACAGCAAATAGATGGGTCTTGTTTTTTTATCCATTCTGATACCCTATGTCTTTTGGTTGGCGCATTTAATCCATTTACATTCAGTGTTATTATAGAAAGATACGGGTTTAGAGTCATTGTGATGTGTGTATGTTTTATGCTTGTAGTGATGTCTCTGGTACTTTGTCTCACAGGGTCCCCCTTAGGATCTCTTGTAGGGCTGGTTTAGTGGTGACAAATTCCTTCAGTTTTTGTTTGTTTGGGAAGACCTTTATCTCTCCTTCTATTCTAAATGACAGACTTGCTGGATAAAGGATTCTCGGCTGCATATTTTTGCTGTCTAGCACCCTGAAAATCTCGTGCCAATTCTTTCTGGCCTGCCAAGTTTCTTTTTTTTTTTTTTTTTTTAAATTTTTTTTTTTCAACCTTTATTTATTTTTGGGACAGAGAGAGACAGAGCATGAACGGGGGAGGGGCAGAGAGAGAGGGAGACACAGAATCGGAAACAGGCTCCAGGCTCTGAGCCATCAGCCCAGAGCCTGACGCGGGGCTCGAACTCACGGAACGCAAGATCGTGACCTGGCTGAAGTCGGACGCTTAACCGACTGCGCCACCCAGGCGCCCCCGGCCTGCCAAGTTTCAAAAGAGAGATCAGTCACGAGTCTTATAGGTCTCCCTTTATATGTGAGGGCACGTTTACCCCTTGCTGCTTTCAGAATTTTCTCTTTATCCTTGTATTTTGCCAGTTTCACTATGATATGTCGTGCAGAAGATCGATTCAAGTTACGTCTGAAGGGAGTTCTCTGTGCCTCTTGGATTTCAATGTCTTTTTCCTTCCCCAATTCAGGGAAGTTCTCAGCTATTATTTCTTCAAGTACCCCTTCAGCACCTTTCCCTCTCTCTTCCTCCTCTGGGATACCAATTATGCGTATATTATTTCTTTTTAGTGTATCACTTAGTTCTCTAATTTTCCCCTCATACTCCTGGATTCTTTTATCTCTCTTTTTCTCAGCTTCCTCTTTTTCCATAACTTTATCTTCTAGTTCACCTATTCTCTCCTCTGCCTCTTCCATCCGAGCTGTGGTGGTTTGCATTTTGTTTTCCATTTCCTTTAAAGCGTTTTTCAGCTCCTCGTGACTGTTCCTTAGTCCCCTGATGTCTGTAGCAAGAGATTCTCTGCTGTCCTGTATGCTGTTTTCCAGCCCAGCGATTAATTTTATGACTATTATTCTAAATTCACTTTCTGTTATATTATTTAAATCCTTTTTGATCAGCTCATTAGCTGTTGTTATTTCCTGGAGATTCTTCTGAGGGGAATTCTTCCGCTTGGTCATTTTGGATAGTCCCTGGTGTGGTGAGGGCCTGCAGGGCACTTCCCCTGTGCTGTGGTGTATAACTGGAGTTGGTGGGCGGGGCCGCAGTCCGACCTGATGTCTGCCCCCAGCCCACCGCTGGGGCCACAGTCAGACTGGTGTGTGCCTTCTCTTCCCCTCTCCTAGGGGCGGGATTCACTGTGGGGTGGCGTGGCCCGTCTGGGCTACTTGCACACTGCCAGGCTTGTGATGCTGGGGATCTGGCGTATTAGCTGGGGTGGGAAGGCAAGGTGCACGGCGGCAGGAGGGGCAGGCTTAGCTCGCTTCTCCTTAGGTGATCCACTTCAGGAGGGGCCCTGTGCAGCCGGAGGGAGTCAGATCGCTGCCGGAGGTTTGGCTCCGCAGAAGCACAGAGTTGGGTGTTTGCGCGGAACGAGCAATTTCCCTGGCCGGAGCCGGTTCCCTTTGGGATTTTGGCTGGGGGATGGGCGGGGGAGATGGCGCTGGCGAGCGCCTTTGTTCCCCGCCAAACTGAGCTCTGTCGTCCGGGGGCTCCGCAGCTCACCCTCCCTTTGTCCTACAGCCTTCCCGCTTTCCGAGCAGAGCTGTTAACTTATGACCTCCCAGACGCTAAGTCGCGCTTGCTGTGGGAACACAGTCCGTCAGGCCCCTCCGCTTTTGCAAGCCGGACTCGGGGGCTCTGCTTGGCCGGCGAGCCGACCCTCCGCCCCGGCTCCCTCCCGCCAGTCCGTGGAGCGCGCACCGCCTCGCCGCCCTTCCTACCCTCTTCTGTGGGCCTCTCGTCTGCACTTGGGTCCAGTGACT
Organism: Lynx rufus; assembly: GCF_022079265.1. Lineage (NCBI taxonomy): Eukaryota > Metazoa > Chordata > Mammalia > Carnivora > Felidae > Lynx > Lynx rufus. Next base: position 63,366,534 of record NW_025814827.1, read on the forward strand.
GTTCTGCTAATCCTCTGGTGGTTTTCTGGGTTATTTAGGCAGGTGTAGGTGGAATCTAAGTGATCAGCAGGACGCGCGGTGAGCCCAGCGTCCTCCTACGCCGCCATCTTCCCAGAATCCCCAGCCATCTTTCTATTCAGGTTTTTGAGGCAATGCAAATGAAGTTGTTGTGTGGACAGTATTCAAGGAGTTTGGCTTTTAAATCCTTTAGTGTACATATTCAAGAGGAATTTATTGCTTTATATCTAACATTTTCTCAAGCCATTCACCAATATATGTGCATTTATTTCAAGTAAAAAAATGTATTACTGCAAATAGGCCCCAACTGCTTAGCTTTCTCTAAGACTAGGCTTTAACTGGTACTGGAGAGACAAGTAGTATCAATCAGTGCACTAGGTTCAAAACTGGGAAGGAACAACTGCCTATTCATAAAATTTAAAATCTTTCCATTATCTATGAAGATGGCTTACTCAGAGATGGTACTCAAAACTTAACACCTCAGCGCATATCTAGATGAGTAAACTTGAGCAAAGCTGTGACAGAGTTGATATTTATCCTCACTCCTGAAAATGGAGTGGGCAGCAAGGACAAGAAATGGAGACAGAGAGAAAATCATCTTTGAAAATGTCGTGATTAATGAAAGAGTACAATCTGCTAGACCAATGGTCTCTGAGGTCAGGTGTTCAAGATGATTCAATGGAGAACAAGAATAAAATGTTAGAGACTTTACATTTATATTTTGTCCAAAAATAACAAAGGCAAAAACTTTATAAGTAACACATTAATTGATAGGAAAATATGGTTCCATGGTATCTCTGATATTTGAAATCACATGAAAGTAGCGTGAAAAGTCTACAATCCAGACAACGCAGTGGAACTTTAACATGTTTGTCTGCTTTCCATGACACTGCTTAAATCGACTGTAGGTTCTATTATCCTGGATACTTACATTTGTTCTCATATAGGAGGCAGAAACTGAGGCCTGGATGTAATGATGATGCTGGCAGAAAGACGAACAAACAAACAACACAGAGATTGCTGGTCCTTTGTGTGTTTTTCTCAGCCATATTCTGGGATTAAAAATCATAGCAATCTAAAATGAACTTTCAAACGTGTGATTTGTAACATTCAACATTATCAGCAGGATTACATGATTATGGATTTTGGGTACTTTACTAGTGTTAATGATTTATACTCTAAGTATGTATTGCATCTTGATATTTTAGCTTACGATGTTATGAAGTCAATAGTGTTAGCATGATATTTAAAGTATCCCATTTAATTATTTTACTAATGCATGTGTTATAAAATGTAATAATAAAATAAATATCTGGAAAATACCAATGGCTCCAAGAACTAGAATACCACCCGTATCATTTATCTGTATATTTTTCCTCATTACTTTACACTTCAATTCCTCAAAACTCATAAGGTAACTACTAATCTGAATGTTGTAGTTAACCCATGTTTAACTTTTATATTTTCCATTTTATCATGTGTGCATGTACCCTTAAACAATATCTTGATTATATTTTCTTGTATTTTGAGCTCTGCATAATGTCTGAAGTGACTGAAAATGTTTTATTCCTTTGGAAAATATTTCTATTATTTATAGACCTACAGTTCATTCATTTTTTTCTCATTGCTACACAAAATTTAATTTTGTTAAAATACCATCATTGATTTATTCAAGTTTTCCTATGGACACTTTAGTTCCTTAAAATTCTTTTTTTTTTTTCCTTATAGATTTGTAGGAGTTCTTCGTGAATTCAGAGTCCTAATCTATTTATATGTCTTGAAAATATCTTTTTCTAATTTGTAATTTTCCTTTTATCACTCTTTAGGTGATCTCTGATAAGCAGAAATAATTTATTTCAATGTAGATAAATTTTTAAAAAAATTATGTTATAGATAATGCATTTCATTTCTTATTTATATACTTGTCCCACCTATAATTAGTATGTTGTTCTTCCCCAACGTCTATTAAAAGCTTTAAATTTTTGACAGATTTTTGATTAACATTTTAATTTTAATTCTTTAGTCTATCTAAACTGGCTTCTTTGCTTAGTTTTCAGGCAATATCTTCTGTATGGTAAACTATACCATAATTGACTGACTATTCAACTCTATCAAGTGAACTGTAATGCACTTGTCGTAAGTGAATTTTGGTAAAATTTAATTCCTGCTTGGTTTGTTTTCTATTCTGTTACATTGATTCATCTCTTCTCTGTGTGAATCCACAACGTCTCCAATTTTACCATATTTCAGTGAGTCTTGATAGGTAGTAGGACAATTCCTCCAAACTACTGGTCTCCCTCAGATGGATTTTAGTCATTTTAAAATTTAGATTCCAGTGCCTAGAACAGATTTTAGGTATACTGATAAGAACTGCACTAAAACTATTGGTCAATTTGTGGGGAACTGACAACTTTATAATTTTGAAAGTTTTTATCAATAAAAATTGCCTAAGTCTTTATGTTTCTATCACTTAAACATAGGTTTTGCACATCTTATAATTTCATTTTCTTTTGTTTTACAATAAATGTCTTCTTTAAATTTATAACATAATAGTATAATCAATCAAAATAATGTATATTGTAAGTGTATGTTTAATTTTATAAGAAACCGACAAATTGTGTTCCAAAGACAGTATCATTCCTCATTTCAAACAGCAATATGTGATTGTTCCAAGTTGCTCACCTCCTCATAAGCATTTAATATTCTCAGTCTTTTCAATCTTGGAAAGTTGAGTGTGTGCAGTGATATTTTATTGTTTTACTTTGTATTTTTCTAATGACTAATGATCTTGATTACCTGTACGTGTGTTTATTTTATATATGTATTTTTAAAATATATATACATAATAAATATATATTTCTTTGTTAAGGACTATTTTCAAATTATTTGTTTACAAAATTGGGTTGCTCACTCACATTGATTTTTGAGGGTTCCTTATATATTCCGTTACCAGTTTTTTTCAATCAATTTATTGTTAAGTTAAACATAATCAATTATTTTACTCCTAGGTATTTATTAAATAAAAATGAAAACTTACGTTCACACAAAAGCATCTATACTACTAATGAATCTTTGTATATAATTTACAAAACTGGAAATAATTCAAATGTTCTTTACCTGGTGACTGGATAAACAAGGATACAGTCATACAATGGAATTTTAATTGGCAATAAAAATGTAATAAGCTCCCAATACATGCTACAGCTTAAATGAGTCCCAAAGCATTATACTAAGTGAAAGAATCCAGATTCATAAAGTTACATGCTTTGTATTTCTAATTATAAGAACTTTTGAAACAGACAAAATTATACAGATTAAAATATAGTTGGGTGGCTTTCAGATCTGGGAATTGAATAAAGGACTGACTACAAGGGGCATGAGTTCATTTTTGTGGGTGATGGAACTTTTACATATCTTAATTTTGCTGCTGGCTATCAGACTGTATACACTTGTGAAAACTCAAAAATTTACGTTAAAAAAGTTGAGTTTGGTTATAGGTAAATTATAATTAAATAAACCAGGGGCTCCTGGGTGGTTCAGTTGTTTAAGCATCTGACTTTGTCTCAGGTTATGATCTCATGCCATGTTGGGCTCTGTGCTGACAGCACAGAGCATAGAGCCTACTTTGGAATCTCTGTCTTCTTCTTTCTCTCCCTGCCTCTCCCCTGTTTGTTCTCTCTCTCAAAAATAAATAAACATTTAAATAAATAAACCACACCAAGAACAAAATAAAACATAATAAAGCGTGGGTCACTGGGGCGCCTGGGTGGCTCAGTTGGTTAAGCGTCCGACTTCAGCCCGGGTCACAATCTCGCGGTCCGTGAGTTCGAGCCCCACGTCGGGCTCTGGGCTGATGGCTCAGAGCCTGGAGCCTGCTTCTGATTCTGTGTCTCCCTCTCTCTCTGCCCCTCCCCCGTTCATGCTCTGTCTGTCTCTGTCTCAAAAATAAATAAACGTTAAAAAAAAAATTAAAAAAAAAAGCCTGGGTCATAATACACCTATTACTCTTAATAGACTCTCTAATCTATTACATTGATTTATTTGTTTGTTGTTGTGCCAATACCAAACTACATACATTACTGTAGCTTTATAATACTGGGTATGTAGTAGTTTAAATCTACATAATTGTACTTCTTTTGCTGAAGACAATGATATTTTATATTTTCTACATTTCTTTTATTTATAAGGGACTCCAACTATGTATACAACAAATTTACTATGCTTGTTTCCTCTCATGTATTTTTATTAAAACCTCTCCTTAAATTTGACTTACTTTCATCATTTTTCTCTATCTCTTCTTGTGCTTTCTCTGGTGTCTATTCTTTCTGTTTGCCTTCTAATCTACTCTTCATTTCTAAAATGTTTTTGTCAAAAAAGATGTTAGAGTGGAAGAGAGCCAAAGCATAAGAGACTCTTAAAAACTGAGAACAAACTGAGGGTTGATGGGGGGTGGGAGGGAGGGGAGGGTGGGTGATGGGTATTGAGGAGGGCACCTTTTGGGATGAGCACTGGGTGTTGTATGGAAACCAATTTGACAATAAACTTCATATATTGAAAAAATATATAATAAAAGTTACTTTCATAATCTTGAAAAAAAATAAAATGGTTTTGTCTAAAAACAAACAAGAAAACAAGAATAAAATGACTTTGTGTGTGTGTGTGTGTGTGTGTGTGTGTGTTTATTTCCCTCAACCTAAGGTCTGCTATTTCCTGTGTGTGGCATTGTTGCCTATTGTGTGGCTATCTCTTGAGTTCCTGTGTGTGTTAAAGACTTTCTTCATAGTTGTGGATGTTTCATAAATTTTTTGTTTTAGTTTCATGGTGATATTTCTGGTTACAATTTTAATCAGCTTGTGGCATTTGCTTGAATATATATATACATATATGTGTGTGTGTGTGTGTATGCATATATGTATACACACACACACACACACATATATATATATAAATATATATATATATATATTGAGAGGGACAGAGAGAGAGAATCTTAAGCAGGCTCCATGCTCAGTATGGAGCCATATGCAGGGCTCTATCCCATGCCCCTGGGATCATGACCTGAGCTGAAATCAACAGATAATCAACTAAGCCATCCAGGTACCCAAACTACCACCTTTCTTAAACAGCAGCTATTTATGGTTTGCAGTGGGTTATTATTTATCTACTTCATATTTTTATTTTTTAAAGTCTATTAAAAATGGATTAGTTGCTCCCCATTCTTACACTTTATCTGATTGGATTCTAGGAGAGGTGGGGGAGATTCTAAACCAAGCTAAGCAGATATCTTACTCCCACTGGAATTTGAGACTGGAAAGAGGCATTACTCTCCCTTTGTAATTATTCATGTTTACATATAAGATCATGAATATATTAACATAGCATATATACCCATATATGATAAAAGTTACTAAAACAAGTTTTTAATACATCTATACTTTTAAAAGTCAATAGAATTATGAACAATTGTGCAACAAATAATATAATTTTTATTTTAAAAAAGAACCCTACACGTATTTATAATGAGAATTATTCATACATGCAAAATAACATAAAGGGATTATATGCAGTTACAACTTCTTTGCTAATGTACGCAGAGTATTGAAACAGGCAGTTTGTACATAACCAAAGAACTTGTTTATTCAAATAAAAACAGATCAGTTTTTGCTATTTCATATACTAGTCATCTTTTTCTACTATCTCTTTTTCCTCCAACATGTATAATAGCTTGAATGCTTCCTTCTTTATCCTAATGTATTTCTGTAGAATGCTCTTCCTTTTTTTTCCCCTCTATTTTCTGTGCAGTATATGTATCTTTGTCTTTCTCCCTGTCAGTCATACTGTTGAAAGCTATTTATTTTCCCTCAGAAAAGTATGTTATTATGATGAGAAAGGTCTGGCTTCTGGAGAATGGTGCCATGACCTCAATGCTTCTAGAAAATCATATGGAATAAACTGTACTAAAAAAAAAAGTTTGTATTCTTTTTTTTAATGTAACCATTCATCTAAGCAAAGTCTCAAAGCATCTTTATATTAAAACCATGTAGATGGGTGTGGTATTTTGAAATGGAAAACAAAAAAGAGTGACAAAATAGATGGAAGGGTTGTCAACATTATCATAGGTAGTAGAGAAATAGGAGTTGAAGGGGTGAGTAACGAGATGGGAATAAATAGAGCAAAGTATCCATATCCCAGTGATTTTTATCTCCTTAACCCATTAAATTTTGTCATTTTTTATTAAGTTCCAGGAAACAGGTCAAGTTCCTGCTGATCCACAAATATCAAAAATTCTAAGGAAACCACATTTGCATTACACAAATTGGAATTAAATTCAAGAAATGATGGGGCACCTGGGTGGCTCAGTCAGTTGAGCATCCGACTCTTCATTTTGGCTCAGGTCATGATCTCGTGGTTTGTGAGTTCGAGTCCCGTGTCAGGCTCTGGGCTGGCAGTGAGGGGCCTGCTTAGGATTCTTTCTCTTCCTCTCCCACTGCCCCTCCCCTGTTTGCTCAATCTCTCTCAGTAAATAAAGAAACTTTTTTAAAAATCAAGAAATGAGTATATATATTATACTTAAAAAATATGATGTATAAGAGGAAAGAAATTTGGGAGTTCAGGTTTGAGATTAGGAGTTATTTTATTTTGGAGTTGTCTGGTTGGCTCAGTCATTTGGGCCAACCACTCTTGATTCTGGCGTACGTCATGATCTCAGGGTCTTAAGATCTAGCTCCACATCAGGCTCCATGCTGGGCACCAGAACCTGCTTAAGATTCTCTCGCCCTTTCCCTCTGCCCCCTCCCGTGCTAATGCTCTCAAAAAATAAGAGAAAGAAAGAAAGAAAGAAAGAAAGAAAGAAAGAAAGAAAGAAAGAAAGACAATTATCATTAAAAAAAGGAGTTATTTTACTTTTGATGATATACAAGGCAATGAGAAAATTGTACTGCAATTTGAAATGTGACTTTGGTAAGTGTATTATAAGCTACTTTTATAAACAGATGGCAATAAGACAAAATTTAACCGAAATACAACTAATTTTCCTTTTTACTCTTCAGTTTCTTATACTTGTTCCATGTAGCACTTTATCCCATTCATTAAAGATTTTACACTTCTTACATTTTAGTTCCCACATTTTAATAATCTCCAAAGAAATATTTTTTTTATATATAAACTAATACTTGAGAGTAATATGTTTACTTCCCCAGAGGCTATGAACAACAAAAGCTGATGCAACATTTATTCAATTCTTATTAGAAAAATAAGTCAGTCTTATTGGAGAATGAAAATTAATTCTCATTTAAGGCTTTATTCAACTCCAGTAAATCTTTAGAAAGTACTTAAAGAAAATGATTTATTATATTGTTTGGTGACTGATATTTATCAAAGAAATTAAATATTTGACAATTCACATGTTTTGTCAAGGAAACCAAGCTCTTTCTAGTTATGTGTATATAAATTAACAAAAATTCATGTAAAAAGCTAGAAACTTTCAAAGCCATTCATTAATTTTTTTTTTTTATAAATTTTTTTTTTCAACGTTTATTTATTTTTGGGACAGAGAGAGACAGAGCATGAACGGGGGAGGGGCAGAGAGAGAGGGAGACACAGAATCGGAAACAGGCTCCAGGCTCTGAGCCATCAGCCCAGAGCCTGACGCGGGGCTCGAACTCACAGACCGCGAGATCGTGACCTGGCTGAAGTCGGACGCTCAACCGACTGCGCCACCCAGGCGCCCCATCCATTCATTAATTAATATAGTAATTAATTTAATTATTTAACAAATACATATACATATCTACCAAATACCAGGTATTATATTAATTACTGGGAAAGAGGCAAGATTTTTGAAGATTTTCTATTAGCCCCAGCCATCTCACTCACAGATATTTACCAAGAAAGAATAAAAATATTTGGTTGCACAAAGACCTATATAAAGAATACTTACAGCAGTTTCATTTATAAAAAATGAATACTGGATTAACCCAAATATCCATCAGCTGGTGAATAAATAAATATATTGTTATGCATCTATATAACGATATTTTATTCAGCAATAAAATCAAGTGATCAACAGACATGTGCAAAAGCATCCATGAATCTCAAAGAAAAAACATGCTAAATGAAATAAGATTAATAGAGTCAAAGGGGAAGCTGTGAAATAATTATAACATTCTATATTTTGACAATGGTAGTAGTGATTATATGATTGTGTCCTTTATCAAAAATTAGTGAACAGTATAGATACAGACTATTCAGAATATACCTCCATGAACCTGACTCTAAATATATATACCACACAACACTTAAACAAATGATATACCAGACAGTTGTAAGTGTTCTTCAGAAAAAAATGAGGTAGACAGATTCTTTGGGTGTTTCTGTGTTGCCATTTCTCATAGAAAGTATGTTTGCAAGTTAAGAATCTATGAGTCAGAAATTCACTGGAGAATATAATTTGTAAACATTGTAGATATTTCAGATATTGGATACTATTTCTATTAGAGAAATAGGTAGAAGTCTCTACTGAGGCAGAAGGACCAGCAAAGATGCCATATCATGGTACAGAGTGAGAAAGGTAGGAAAATGACAATATATAGTGTGGATGGATAGATAGGCAGATAGATGATAGATAGATAGATAGATAGATAGATAGATAGATAGATATGGTGTATATATACATATAGGGAGCTAGGTTGCAGAAGATTCCAAGGTTGTTGTAAGATTTTGGCTTTTCTCTGAATGAAGCAGAGAAGGTATTGATAGATGGAAAGGGTAGCTCTATGAAAAGATTACTGTTTTAAAAAGAATATTCTGGGGGCACCTGGGTAGCTCAGTCGAGTGTCTGACTCTTGATTTCGGCTCAGGTCATGATCTCACGGTTCATGAGATCTAGCTCCACATCAGGTTCTGTGCTGACAGTGCATTGCCTGGTTGGAATTCTTTCTCTCTGCTCCTCCCCTGTTCGTGTGTGCTTTCTCGCTCGCTCACTCTCTCTGTCTGTCTCAAAATAAATAAACTTTAAAAACAAAAAGGAAAGAAAGAACATTCTGGCTATAGTTTAAGGAATAGGCAGGGTGTAGGAAAGGGCAGGAGAAGGAAAATCCTTTAAAAAACATTGCTTTAATTAAAGCAAGTGAAACTTAATTATAAAGGCATGGACCAGGATGATTTTATGTGAAAATAGTAGGATTCTTAACTTTTATTTTACACCATTTTATTTTATTTATTTTATTTTATTTTATTTTATTTTATTTTATTTTATTTTATTTTATTTTATTTTATTTTATTTTATTTTATTTTGAAGTAACACAGAATTTGCTGTGTGGTTGACTGTGAGGCATGTGAAAACAAAGACTGGTGGTAATTTCAATTTTCTGGATCTAAGGAACATTAAAAGGGGTAGGGAAAACTACTGAACAAGTACATTGGGTTGTATCAAAGGATAGAAGGTGGGGTGCCTGGGTGGCTCAGTTGGTTAAGCGTCTGAATCTTGATTTTGACTCAGGTCAGATCTCAAGGTTTGTGAGTTTGAGCCCCACATCAGGCTCTGAGATGACAGTGTGGAGCCTGCTTGGGATTCTCTCTCTCCCTCTCTTTCTGCCCCTCCAACTCTTTCCTCTCTCTCTCTCAAAATAAATAAATAAACATTTGAAACAACAACAACAACAACAACAACAACAACAACAACAAAAACAAAAAAGGATATAAGATGATTTTGGCAGTTTAAATTTGAAACACCATATCAAGTTTCCATAAAGAGATTTTTAAGTAGTGTTTGCATATTTTGATCTGGGTTCAATAAAGAGCTGGAGATGAGAGAAAGAAATTTGGGAGTGTCCAATGTCAATCATTAGTAAACAAATTTGGCCTTTTAAGAGATGAATAATAGAAAAATTCAAGGATTGAATCCTGGGATTTGCAAATAATTCTGCTCTTAATATGAAAATATGTCTGTGAAGATTCAACAAAATAATACAACAAATAAATGCAGCATAAAACAAACTACACAAAAACAAACAGAAATACTGATTGTTACTTATAGAAGGGGAATATGAGGTGATGGTTAAAATTCACAGCAGTATCAATTTAAAAACTTACATGAAAAAAAAACATTATCCAAAATTAAAGAACTGATGTAATTCTCCATTTGTAAAAATATTAAAGTCAGAGAGCAAAATATTCAAAAATTAAAGTACAATATGTTAAACGTAGAAATTCTTACCAAAGGAAAAAAATGTCATACTATTGATGTTTGATTTTTCCCTTGTGGTAAAACATAAGCCAATTTTCACAATATAAATCTTGGAAAGAATGAAATAATATCAAAGCAATGACCTTATAAACTGGAACTTTTTAAATTTCAAAGATGATATGAAGTAAATCCCTTTGGAAAGAAATCTTAAACCAAAGTTATGAAAAAAGATTATTTGAGATAGAAATAGATCTAAGACTCAATTTAGGCTGCAAGAAAACACAGAAGGTACAGTTACTTTTTCCGTAATATAACCTTGAGGAAATGTATTTTCGTAGTTTTAAACGTATCCCTGTAAGTTTTAATACTATTTGTACTTCATTTATACGTAGGTGGAAATATTTAATTTTCTTCTTAATAATGAGAAAACATCAAAGATACAAATATTTTCAATGAATTTTACTTATTAAATAAGGATGACCAGACATTTTTTTTATTTTAAAATATTAAATTGGATTTCTACTCTGGTTTTGACATAGTAACACCCTACTGAATGATTATTTTGGATAACATTATTATAAACACTGAATGCAATAAATAAAAACAACTTCCTGGAGGCACTGGAGAGTGAACAGAGTATAAAACAGATAGTTTGTGGCTGGAAGTACATTGTGGAAGAAGGGAGGGCAGGAACATTGAATGTAAATTCTTATTTTCATGTCTTTTAGCCTCAAAATAGTGTGTGCACGAGGCAATTGGGACAGCAATAAAAAAAAGACACAATCTTTCAGGTCTAGAGGAAAAAAAGAAAAGGAATCTGAGGAAGCCGAGGCTGCTGAAGAGAGGGGGAGAATCCTGGTATTCAGAACAAGAATATCTCTAACTGACCCATAAACCTTGCATTCCTGGAATATATTCACATTTGTAATTTTCAAAATGAATTATCTAGTACAAAGAATAAAGAAAATGGAACACATTTTCTAGATTAAAGACAACCATCTAGGACTGATGTGAAATACACTAAATATTAGAAGTAGCACACAAAGATTTTAAAGTTATCATTTTAATAATCCTAATTAAATAAACCAAAAAAGCTGCACAATGAATAAAAGAAATGGAAATTTCATTATGGAGTAGAAAAGTTTAAAAGGAACCAAATGGAAATTCTAGAGCTGAAAAATACAATATCTGAAAATAAAAAAGAAAGAAAATCTTCTTCATTAACAGCCAAATGAAGAAGACAGATTGAAGAGTAAGTGAACTTAAAGACAGATCATTAGAAATTGTCCACAGTGAAGAACAGAGCAAAAAAGACTGAGAAAGATGAGCAGAGCCTCAGAGAACTGTCAGATAATATATGGCCAAAATATGTGTAAGTGGAATCTCAGAAATATAGAAAAAAATAATGAAATAGATTTAAAAAGAAAGGCCCACATTTCTCAGATTTATCATGAAAAAATTAATAATATAAAATACTAAACAAACACCAATCAAAATAAATCCAGAGGCTCCACTGAAACAAATAATGACTTAAAAAATTAACTATATTATAAAAATGAGAGATTTAAAATGAGCTTCTAAAATTATCCAAATAACCTAGTAAGACATAAAAAGAATAATAAAAGGAAATAAAATCAGAGAAGCAAAAAAACAAAACAAAACAAAAAACAAAAAAAACTTAGAAATGTTAGGCCCAAATATATCCATGTAAAATTACATTATACCTTCATGTCTTCAGCCCTCAATTTAAAAGGCAAATTTGTGGGGCGCCTGGGTGGCGCAGTCGGTTAAGCGTCCGACTTCAGCCAGGTCACGATCTCGCGGTCCGTGAGTTCGAGCCCCGCGTCAGGCTGTGGGCTGATGGCTCAGAGCCTGGAGCCTGTTTCCGATTCTGTGTCTCCCTCTCTCTCTGCCCCTCCCCCGTTCATGCTCTGTCTCTCTCTGTCCCAAAAATAAATAAACGTTGAAAAAAAAAATAAAAAAAATAAATAAATAAAAGGCAAATTTGTCAAAACAGATTGAAATTAAGACAAAACAAACTATACGCTGTCTATGAAAGAACACTTTAAATAAAGGCATATGCTGAAAGCAAATGGATGAAATGATACCCCTTGCAAACAATAAGCATAGATGCCAAGAAGGATTTGATAATATTAGATAATATAGTTTTCAAGATAAAAAGTGTAACCAGAGATATTATTATTTAAAAGTGATGAAATAGTCAATTTATCTTAAAGAAGTTATAATCGTTAAGTGTGTATTTGCCTAACAACACAACTTCAAAGTAAATAAAGCGAAACTTGGCAGAATGATAGGTAGAAATCATGGTGACCTAGGTGCAGAGGTGAACACCACTCATTAATTGACACAACTGGAAAAAAACTCAATGATGTTTCAGAAGATCTAAATTATACTCCTAGCACTTTGCATTCAGCTATATTGACAGTTTATACCAAACAACTGTAGAATACACATTATTTTCAAATGTATAATGTATAATTTCTCATACTATAAAATAAATCTAAAGTTTAATTGACACGTCAATCATGTTAGGCAGTTAGACATGAGGAGCGATAAAGCAGATAGATATTGGCCACACCTTCAGAGTCACCTATAAAGCCTAATAGAACAGGAAAAGTCTAGCCATAGGGCTGACTCAAAGGCCACAAGGGGACTTCCAAGAGCTGAGCATGTGCACAAAGGGTGCAACTTGTCCTTACCTACCTTTAAGTTCAAAACAAAACTCATTAGGCACTCGTAAATATACAATACATAAATAATACAATTATCACAGAATGCATCATGGGTAGGCACATGCACACCGGCCAAAATGTTACATAACCACAAGCCGTCAATCAAAAATTTCAATCAAAGTCAAAATAATGTACCATAATGCCTTAAACCATTTTTTATAAAAATGGCAGCATTTTTAATAAAACACTGGAAACCATGTAACACCTATCAAACAATGTTTATTTTTTGTGTTTATTTTTGAGAGAGAGAGAGAGAAAGACAGAGTATGAGCGGGGTGAAGACAGAGAAAGAGAGACACAGAGAAAGAGAGAGACGGAAGCTGAAGGAGGCTCCAGGCTCCAAGCTCAGAGCCCAATGCAGCGCTCTAACTCACCACCGTGAGATCATGACCTGAGCTGAAGTAGGACGCTTAACAGACTGAGCCACCCAGGCGCTCCTCAAACGATGGTTTAATGCATTATGGTACATTGAATGAACAAAAATGTAAGAAATGAATTCACTATTTTATCTCTTAAGTCTAGTGACTATGATCTACTCTGACCATATTGAAGAGATTATCCAAGATGGTAATGAGAAATCAATCATTTATTATACGAAAGCAGTATCAGCCACACAATAGACCTTCTGTAAACAAGAAACAAAAGAATCCCTTGCTATTATCATTGATGTTCAGAAGATTCATGTCTATAATCATAGTCAGAGTTAAAAAAAAAATGCACACCTCTTCTAAGGGTGGCTATGACCATAATTACATTATAGCGTATACCACATGGATATTTTGTTCAGTATTTACAACAACACTCTTCTCGACAACTTTGGAAGAGCATTATCATATCCTAATACCAAGGGCCATCTGCTACTGCAGATGCTAGGTTATGGTCTATTGGCAGTTTTGATGGTAACAGAACTGAGTTATTTCTTGTTAGGGGCAAAGAAAAATGCATACATTTGGTTCCTCCAAATATAATTCAAGTAACATGTCTTGTGTTATAAGGGTTTATAATACAGATGGGCCAGGGTGGCAAGGCCACATTCATCAGATGTGGAGCTATGTAAGAATAGAAAACTCCTACCTGCAGGACTACAGCTAAGAGTCATCTGAAGAGAACAGGGTGCAAGAGAACAAATGTGTTCCATGCCCCCTGGTCCAATCTTTAGTCAGTCTCATAAACCCTGACCTCAGACTATCTTTCTGATTCCCACTCTCATCCCATCTTTTAGTTTTATGTAATAACATCTCCTATTAATTTGGTTATTGAATTTGGCCTTCACCCATGGTAGGTTGGAGCCCTACTAATTCTTTTTCCATTGAGTAATTAAAAGAAAAAAAAAAGCCCTCTTTTTAAATTGGCCTTTAAACTCTCCTATCAGCCTTGATGTCTTGAAGGAATCCTGACACATATTGTGTGCCAGCATGGTGCATATTGCAGGCTGTTGGCAGGGAGGGGCGCCTGGGTGGCTCAATTGGTTAAGCGCAAACATGGGCTCAGGTCACTATCTCACAGTTCATGGGTTCGAGTTCCATGTCAGGCTCTGTGCTGACAGCTCAGAGCCTGGAGTCTGTTTTGGATTCTGTGTCTCCCTCTCTCTCTCTGTCCCTCCTCTGTTCATGCTCTGTCTCTCTATCTCTCAAAGATAAATAAACATTTAAAAACATTAAAAAAAAAGGTTGCAGGCTGTGGAGCCATCCTATCTGTGTTGAGACCAACCCCATCACAAGCAAGATAATCTTAAGGAAGTTAATTCATTTTCCTCAGTTTCTTAATCTGAAAAGTATGGATATGACAGTGCCTTCATACATGGTTGTTATAAAGTTGAAATTAAGTAATTAATTTTAAAATGTTTAATATGAAGCATTTATCACATGAATATTAAGTATTCATTATTAATCACAAGTCCTTCCAAGGTAATTCAAATATGGTGTATCATATGCTCTACAGTTAGCATAGACATTTTTTCACTCAATCTTCATTATTCATGGATTCCGTTTTTGTGAGTTTGTCATTTATTTGTAACTCCTAAATTAATACCCCTGACATTTCATTGTTACTTGCAGACATGCACAGAACCTCAAAAACTGAGTTGCTCAATGTCCAAGTTCCCAGCTGAAGTCTAACAAGACAATGTTTTGTTTCAGCTCTCAGGCTGTTAACCGGTGTCCTTTTTGAGATACACTCAGTGCCGCATTTTTTGCTTTATGTTGGTAATTTGGCTGTTTATAATGGCTCCTAAGCATAGTGCTGAAGTGTTAGCTAATGTTCCTAAACAGAAGTGTGCCTTATGGATAAATACATGTGTTAGACAAGCTCCGTTCGGGCATGAGTTATAGTGCTTTTGGCAGGGAGTTTGATGTTAATGAACCAATAATATATACATTCAGAAAAAGAAAGAGGAAATTCTCCAATATGTATGTTAAGTCCACTCTATAAAGCTCTGAAGTAATGTCTGTCTATAGTACAGGATAAAGCTATGGAAAAGATGGACAACCTGCTACATTTATGAATTCAAGAGATGACAACCATGAGAGAAGTGTAGCAGCCAGCATTGTTGTAAGGTTGAAAGCCAAAAGTATATACAGTGACATTACCCAAGATCAGGAAACTGCTAAACTCTTTTTATTCAATGCTGGCTGGCTCATATATGTCAAAAGACAACATGTTGCATGAAATAAACCCACAGGCCAAGCAGGTTCTATAGATTAGGAGACTACAAAATAATTTTTAAATGCTTGCCAAATGTTATACAAGAGAAGAAGTTATACAGAAGAACACATTTTCCCCCCAATACTATGAGACTAGTTTGTTTTATAAGGATGTTGGTAAATGAACCTGTATAGTGCGTGTGGACTTTGGCTGGAGAAAATGTGACCAGATGCTTATGGAAATCTTACTCTGCATCTTCTCTAGGAGCAGTAGTTAAGTATTTGCTAATTTAGTGTTTATAGCAACCTTGTAGAACATAGCTACCATAAATAATAAAAATCAACCAGACTACTAAAAAAAGGAAACACAAATTCTTCTTCCATCACTGTGATAAACTGCAGGATGGTGGACTTTTTGTACTCTCTCACAAACTGGTATAACAAAATTTTTATTTATTATTTTTATATACAAGGTACCTTGATACTTCCTTAAAAAAAGTTATTGCTAAATTTAAAAGTAAATTTTTATGTTAGGGGTTCTGATTTAGTGTAAGTATATTATTAAGTTCATGTATTTGTGTCATTAGTTACATAAGGCAGTGTTAGCCAAAAATGGCTGAGTGCCATAAAAAATTTCCTATCTTCTTTACCAGTCTTGAAATACTAACTAATGCAAATGAAGGCCTGATGTCAAAGGTAAATACAAAGGGATTCAACCACTTCACTGAGTTTAAACTCACACAGCACACATTCTGCTGGGAAGAAACTGGGTACACCTTTTGCTGTGGATAGTTTTATAAAGAACAGTGATATTTGCTACCTTTGCATTTCTCAACGTGTCAGCTTATCTTTAATAAAATAGTAATCATATAAACTGATTTCAGAGAAGAAATTGTAAGTGGCTAATTTATCTTAATAAGAAGCTTGTATTTGTTGGTATTATTCTTCTAAGGAGTAACTGTGTTTATGCCAAGTCAAGTGCCTAAAGCTTGCTATAGTCTTACCAGTTGATAGTGATTATGTCTATGCGAGGGGAGTAGTTCAACCAAATCTGCGTTAAAATTAATCGATTTTGGATTTGTGATTTTATTTTATTTTATTTAGATTTATGACTTTAAATGGCATTATGAGGACTGGTTCCCACTGTGTTTTTTTTTTCATGATTGATTTTATCTGGATTATGTTTCATTTCTTTTTAACAGGTCATCTGTAGAATCTCTTCTTTTATAATGAATATGTTTTGTTTAACAAACACATCAGTCAACAAGCCATTATAATAGTACCCTTTTCCTACTTTTGTTTTTCTTGCTGTTTGATTTACTTTATTATTTTTAATATCATAAAACTTAGCACCTGGGAAATTTTTATCACATATGTGTTCTGTAGATTATGGTGCATAATGTTACAGTTATTTTTAAAGCAAGCATCAGAATGTTTGTGTGACAGTGAAGGCCAACAATACAATTCTATAAACACTAGTAGCAAACACTTACATAGACTTAACGGCACTTACCAAGTCCCAGGAGCTGTACTAAGCACTTTACATGTATTGACTAATTTAATCAACAAACTCACCCTATGAATACCCAACCGGGAAGCAGTAAAGTCAAGATTTAAACTCAAGGAAGTTTGATTGTAAAATCTGTTCCCTAAACCATTAAACTATTTTCCCCAGTGTAAAACTGGAGAGAGCACTTTTATGTCCATTATCTCAATGACTTCACAATAATCCTAAAAAAATAAGCTACTTCAAAAATTCTCTGGAGTCCCTTGTTTTGCTTCACCTGAATTTGCTCTTCTTGAATCCTGGCCTCAGGTATGCCCATGCTCCTACCATTTAATGTTCCTGCCTTGAAGCTGGAGACTGAAATTCCTGGTTGGTTCATTTTCTAGAACTGTATAATACATGACCATCCCAGGAGCAATAACCTGTACTGACATCCATGTGGGTAACAGCCTGGGGTTTTAATCAGGGCTCTTTGGGTTATAAGTTTAATAGAAAACAAAATAAAACTACCTAAATGACTTGAACAGGAAATTGGAAATGTGGAATTCATTAACAGGAGACATGGAAACTCCATGCAACCCAAAGAAAGGAAATACAATCAAAAGAGATTAAAATCTGGGAACAGAAACCTGTAAAAAATATCCAGCCCCATACTTCCTCTGTCTCTCCTTCCCTCCATGACATCATGCTCCAACCCATGTTTTGTTTACATGTCTCCTTTATTCTTTCTACAAACTGGTTTTCTCATTTTTTCTGGGTGTATGGCAGAATATGGCTATCCTATACCTCCAAAGTTCACATGCCTTTCATATGTGACCAGTATAATCCAACACCTTTGAATCCTAATTCTAAATCCTGAATTGTGAGAAAATGATTGACCCATTTAGGGACATGTGCCCACTTTTGATTCTATAAGCTATATGGAAATGCAGTGTCTACTTTTATATTTCTATGTAGATTAATACATTTCTCCTCACATGGCTCCTTTTAACATTTTGGGTGCCACTAAAATCTATAATCAAATTCTGAACCTGAATCTAATGTAAAATAAAAATATTGCATTGTGTGTCTTTCTTTTATGCTATAGTGAGACAGCCTGCTGTGGGGGCTGTTGTTCTGGGTCTTTAGCATTAAGCATGATTATCCAAGTCTACAAGAAATGCAATATTCAACTATTTTCTTTTTGTGTGTGATATGAGAAGAAACTGCTATATTCAGAATGTTAAAATAAAATTTGGCAATTATGGAGTCAAGACATAAGCAGGCTTGACTTTTTAAAAATAAGTCTTCAGAGCCTGGGGGAGGATTTTAAAGTAAAGAAAAGAAATATGACCTATAAGCAATTCTGAACTTTAACAGTGAGCAAGAAAATTAGGAAGATCCTAAACAAATAGAATGATTCATGAAAATTATAACTAGAGAAAAATATGGAGAGGCAGTGTATTTTTATGTGCAAATATTGAAAGTGAAGTCAAAATTAAGATGCCATCAATTTATTCCTGGATTCATGTGATAAGGGCATATCTTGTCTCTTTATCCCCCTTGTCTCTTTTAACTTCCATTTATCTTGCTGTGCAAATTGTTACAATATGAATCTTCCTGAAATATCAATTTTATTAGTTTTACTTGATATTCCTGTCGCTCTAAGCTGCCCTGATGTGTCCTTATTATGATTAAATTGTGCATAAAGGAGAACAAAATTTAATGCAATGATTCAGAATTTATAGATACTGAGAGTTATACTTACAGTTATAGCAAACTCTAAGTCAAATACCACAGTTGTTTCATTAAACATGTATCTGTATAAATCTTATAAAAGTATTCCCTTATATTGGCTATACTCTATCTAAATATTTTCTCTAATAGAATTTCAAAAAAATCTATGAATTTTAAATCATTTTATTTTACTAAAAATATGAAAAATAGTTTCAGAATGATAAAAAATATTCTAAGTGTTAGCTTTTAGTTTATTTGTAACAGTTAATTGAAAGATCTGAGCATAAACACAGCTCAGATAATGCTTTAAGATAACATTCTGAATATGGTATTAATAATGCAATATAAATCTGAATAGAGGCCTTCTACAATATAGGCTTATCATAGTTTTAATTATTTTAATCTGTTTCTTTAAAGAATAACATATACTCAACAGATCAGAATGCAAAAATCTTAATTGTCATTATTGTTTCACTTGTACATGAGCCTCTGTAAATCAACTGCAATTGATTTTTTTGGTTTTTTGTTTGTTTTACTTAAGATTGGGAGCAGAATCCCAAATATAAATCAATTCAGTTCCATAGCCTCTCCATAGCCTTCCTCTGACATTGCCATGTGTTGTCACAAGAGACTTATGAAAAAAGTTGACCCAGAAGAAACCATACCAGTCCAAGAGAAGAGAGCTAAACAAGCAGTTAAGCTGTCTTAACTAGTTATGTAGTTAGGCTACCATGTCCAGGAGAAATCAGTGGAGAGTAGGTGTTATGGACTACAACTCCAGAATTCAAGAGAATGTAAGTTGGCAAAAATAGTGCTTAAGTAGAACCTGGGTTTGAGACAAGGACAGAGAAATGAGGATTATCATTGGGGTACACTGTCTGAGATAACCATCAGCACATGTAACCTTATATTGAGGTCCATTTGCCCCAGTGTTTCCGGGATGCAATTTTAAGTGGTAAATGCACCTGATAGTTAATCTTGACATATGATGTTTCTTATGTAGCATGCAAAATAATACAGATTAAAAACTAGCTCATAGTGGTGGTCCAAAATATCATAGTTTAAGGATACTTTAAAAATAACATAATGGGAACAAATGAAATAATGTTCCTAAATAAACTGGAACACACTTGAATATATCTTAAGAATATTACAAATTGATGGCCTGGTGATAAGGGAAAATCACTATAAACTATTAGAACTCTGGCTTTCAATGTTTGTATTTGAAAAAGACTTTAGCTCTTGCTTAGAAATATAGCTACCTCTTTCTTCAAATTGCAAAAATCGTTGTTATCAAGTATAGTACTAAAATTAAATATATATTTTTACAACAAATAAAAGAAAATATGCATTTATAAATTTGTTCTGTATTTTGTTAATGTTTAAATTATGATGAAATTAAGTGTTGAGCATGTTAAACTTGCTAATTGTGGTAAAACTGAAATAATGTCCTCCTCTCTACATTTTAAGGTTTAGGATTAGGCACAGTTTCATGTGCAGTCTAAACAGAGTATTCTACATCCTAGTTGATCACATACCATTAGATGAGACTACTAATAAGGGCCAGGTGAAACTTCACTCTGAATTACAATTTACTGTCTGCTTAGAATTTCATCTTCAAATAGTCTCTTTTCTTAATCAGAAGAAATTGAAAACAGCTTTTATTGGAAGTGACTTCTCTTTTGATATATATTCCATGAATATGACACTTAAGTTTCATGATATTTTAGAGAATTTAAATAGGATATTTAAAACCACTTTTATGTTGTTAGTGTTGTTAAGACTATTCTGTTTTCAACTGCATTTCAATTGTCAATATTGTGGGAGAAATATTGACTCTAGACTTTTGCGAGGTCCTTCTGCAGGGATATTTTGCTCACTAGAGTCCTCTCGATATCGGGAAAAGCAGCTCCATTAGTATTCAGTTCTTGCCCTTCTCCTGACAGTGGCAAAGTTTGAACTTTGTCAAGCTGTAGAAAATAACCTCATCAATGGAAAAAAGAAAGAACTTGGCTCCTTAAGTCACTTCTTACAGTTATTCAAAAGCTGGTAAATAGTTCAATGGGAAGAAAATTTTTAAAAAATCTGAAATCAAATTAAATATTTTTTGGAGTGTTCTAAACTTCTGAAAGAGTTTTCCTTCCTATTAATAAAATTGGGTTTTTTATCATCTAGTCTTTTATATCATAGATTTTCATACTGCAAGAATTTTCTGAAGAAATATGAAAGCCACTTTTACTCTCTCTGCCATATTCTACCTTTTTCCTTTTCCCAAAGTCGAAAATATATTACAGTTCATATTATTTTTTTCTATCATGAAATGCAAGCCAAAAGAAATCTAATAGAATTTGAAGCTTTATAACAAAGGTAATATTTTTGAACTCTCTTTCATCAGAGTGGAAGTCTTAGCTATCTAATACTATTATCCCATTGATTTCCTAGCCCAGTGGCTAAATACGATACTATTCATGGATAGCTATTTCTTCTCTGATAGTTTATAGTGTAATCATGACTGTATTTGCTTTAATTTATGTTTTTTACTTTTGTCCCATTTATTATTTTATAATCCCTTGCTCATTCAAAACATCTAATAAAGAGGGAAATGCAAGCAAAATGGCATTCACCTACACATCTTATTATCATTATTAATAGAAGTTGATGTTTATGGGGGCGCCTGGGTGGCGCAGTCGGTTAAGCGTCCGACTTCAGCCAGGTCATGATCTCGCGGTCCGTGAGTTCCAGCCCCGCGTCAGGCTCTGGGCTGATGGCTCAGAGCCTGGAGCCTGTTTCCGATTCTGTGTCTCCCTCTCTCTCTGCCCCTCCCCCGTTCATGCTCTGTCTCTCTCTGTCCCAAAAATAAATAAATGTTGGAAAAAAAAAATTTTAAAAAAGAAGTTGATGTTTATGTATACATATACATATTGATACATATTGATGTATACTGCAGTAATATATGTTGTGATTGTTTTATGTAAAATTTTATGTATAAGACTGAAAACTGCCTGTGAATAATTGCAGGCAATGATCTTCAAGAGTGATGGTCTGGGAATACTTTTGTCAACATATGTCTCCTACTCAAACCAGTAGTTATTAATTACTTCAACAAAAAGTGCAGAAAGTGCATAATTTTGTTCTTTTTATTCCCTTTGGCTCACAATGTGACAAATATTCACCTATTTCTGACTTCCTTTCAAAAAATATTTGAATCAAAAGAAATGGATGCATTTATTGTGACTTCTCAATTTTGAGCCTATTATCTTACAAAACATGTGAGTAACCTATTGAAAAATTCTCAGAATTTTCACATACCAAAGGGAGAATGAAACATGTACTCCCCTGATTTCTCCAAAACTATCATAATCAGTAAAATTTATGTTCATCCAATTACACATATATATGCAAGCCTAAATCTTTAACTGGTAAATGGGTGAAAACTGTTTTTCCCACACAATGGAATATTATGGATTAAATAGGTGGTGGGGATTAAGGAGTGCACTTGTGATGAGCACCAGGTGATGTGTGGAAGTGTTGGATCACAAAGTTGTACACCTGAAACTAATATACACTGTATGTTAACTAACTGGGATTTAAATGAAAACTTAAAAAAATCAAAACTATAGTGACAGGGTTTTAGGAGTTGCAATTGAATGGGGAAGTATTGATTATGATTACAAAGGAACACAAGGAATTTCTGGAAATGATGCCACTCTTCTATATTTTAATTGTGGTAATAATTATTCAAATATGAGAATTTGTCAACACTCAGCATTATACAATAAAAGTGTGATTTGGAGTATATAACTCTCAGTAAATACAATAATTTGTGTGAAAATTATCAAAATCATAGTGTAGCTTCCTATGTACTTTCTCTCTGAGATAAATGTTAATGCACACAGTGTATGAGGTTTTGATCTAACAGTAAAATAAGTATAAAAAACAGATCATGGGTAGTGAAGTCTGTGCTCTATGCCAAACACTGTCCTCAATGCTTTATATCATTTAAAACTTATAAGTATAACCATTTTCCCGATAAGGCACATCTTATTAAATAGTTTAAATTAACTTCACACAATCAAAAAGTAGAATGTGGGAAGGCAGGGACTAATGCCAGTCTTGCTTTTCTCTCCTTTACTTAGTACACTTTTAGAACTATCTTGCATTTAGCTAATAAGTGAATGAGAGAATGAAATGATCTTTTACTTTGAGGAGATTCTCCTGAAATCATGTTCAGAAATAAATTGTTAGGACTAGTTTTTAAATAAATTTTTAAAATTTTCTTAATGATATGAAAAACAGTAGAGGGAAAAAATAGGAACCTGTACTAAGATGCACTTAAATTTTGTAGAAGAAGCTACAATTTTAACAATTCAATCAACATTTGTTTTTTTAATGCGAATCACCCAATACTTGTACGTGTTCATTAAATGCAAAGCACTGTGCAACGATTTTGCACTTATCAGTTAGATTAGGGTAATAATTATATGTCAAGTTGATAAGCTCTTGAATAATGTGGTTGAAGAAGAGGATACTAGATCAAATCCAATTGCAAGAATAACAGAATGACATACATTCAAAGAGACTCAAGCAGAGACTACGATAAGTAAATCAAGATTTCAATTTTCCAAATTTCATTTTTGACATATCAAAAGCTTTCTCAATTTTTCTGAAAGACTATTTTTTTGTTTTCAATCATTTATAAACACATGCTTAAAGCATAATTAAAAGCATGAAAATCTGGTCATGAAAATACAAGATTATCATTATAATTCATTATTAAAAATACATAGCTTATGATATGGAAATAAAAAAAATTATGTATCTTTATTGTCATCAATAATTAATGTTTGTGTTTATTTTGTATTAAACAAATACTAAAATTATACACATTTTATACATATATCTGAAGATAAATAGAATATATCTACTTTCATGACAAACCTTTGATGAAATTTATATCTTCTTTTAATAAACTTTAGTCAGGTTCTTCTACCTCAACCTTTGGTCTTAAACAATTTCATTTATTTATTTGTTTAGCTAATAATTGTAACCAAAAAAGCCTGAAGACCTTCAGAGAATTAGCTTCTTCCCTCCAAAACCTTTTACTATGTATAATAAAAGTCTCATAGTATTCTTCCAATTATCATACATTTTATCAGCTGAACATTTATTAATAGATAATCACTAACATGTTTCCTACAACCTCTTTACTAATCTCAAGCAAGTCCCAGCTCCTTGTCCTTTCAGGTGTTTACCAAACAACCTATATGAAAGTTCTCTCAAAGCAGACATGCCAAAATTCCAAAGGCACTGATCCACTCACTACTCTCCTAACAAAAACCAGGCATTTGGGGTTCCCAGGTTTAAGGCTAGAACAGGGCTATTTAGCAATTTACCCTAAAGCATCAGCTATAAACAGCTGTTATACTGTCTGTTCAGCCAAAGGCAGGGATTACCTCTAAAATAATTTACCCAATCTATATTTGTCATTGATCTTATCAATTAGAGCTCATTTCTAATATTCAGTATTGTCATTAATGGTTAGCCATGTACACCATTAGAGCCTATTTCTCAAGTACCATGCTGATTAAGAAAGTGCTTATCACAGTAGAGAAAATAAAATCACCTTTAACCACACCTTGCAAAATATGATCTGTGATGAAAAAATGTATTTTTTTGAATGCTGAATGCACTTGGGGTATAGCTTAACCTAAGAAACACAGATATCACAATCCATGATGGTGTGTTTTCAAGAATCACAGATGTTATAACATGATGGGGAAAAATTAATATTAACAGCTTTAATCGTATTTTGTTCTGTTCCAGTTATGGTTTTAGCAACTTTGTGTCAGCTTTCTTTGTAGGAAATTGCCATTCTTACCCTGTATGAACTGAGACTATCCTTATTGTCCTCAAAAACAAAAACTACTCATCAACAAACTATTTTTACCAAAATGGTCAAAAATGGTAGTATTTCTAGGCAATATATTGCTTTACTTAGAGGTTGTTTGTTGTTTCAAACTATCATTTTTTCCAAATTTAAAAATCATGAAAGTAAATTAATTTTCCATGAATTTATACTAAAGGTTTCAAACATGTGCATGATATATGTTTCACACTATGTTGCTATTAAATATTAATTTAAGGCATATACCTAAGATAACCACTGGCATTTGAAGCTTTTGCATGTTAAGGAAAATATTTGAATGGAAGAAGCTATTTTCAGTCTTTTATAACAAACTGAGAAAAGTACCAAAAAAATGAATAGTTTCTTATAATAGAAATTTTATACCAGTGTGGCTCCACTGAAGGAATCACACTGCAGGAGGAAAGTAGAAAGAAATGTACACCTAATAAATAACATTTTCCTTTATAGGTTAGTATAATTAGATAATCTACTACAAGGGGAAAAATAACATTGTAAAAGTATCCAATTCTTGATAATAGAAGGACAGTCAGAGATGTATCAAATTGCCCTAGATATAGGTACTCCAGTATTATTCTCAGTAATTTCTAATTAGTTCTAAATCATTCTTTTATTCCCTTGAATGGAAGCCTTAAGTAAAAAGCACATATTGGAAGTACAAGATGTGACATAATATATCATAATTGGTATCTTCATTACAAAAGCCATAGTATCTCTAGAGTTTCATCATTTGTTAAAATTATGGACTACTGGGGGCACCTGGGTGGCTCAGTTGGTTAAGCATCAGACTCATGATCTCGTCTCAGGTCTTGATCTCAAGGTCATGCTTTCGAGCCCATGTTGGGCTCTGTGCTGGACGTGAAGGCACTTAAAAAAATGGACTATTGGTAAAGGAAATTCAATAGGTTCTCACCTTTCATGCACCTTCTCTTCCAAACACATTGAAATGGTTCACAAAGTATACAAGAATAAAAATAAAATGACAGGCTCCAAAACAAGACAAACACTTCCAGACAAATATGCTGAATCAGAACATACCACAGTGCTTCTCTGCTTTCATTCCAGAAGTAGGTAAAAGCATGCAGAGATTTAGTGAGGGGGAGAAATAAGATGTAGTCTCACTTCCTGAAAGCAAGGGATAAAGGGTGGGATAAAAGAGGTAAGAGAAGGTACTTCCCATTGTGAAAGAAATCTAAAAAGCAAACAGACATTGCAAAGCACTGCCTCCCCTTAGGCTTGTGGGTGGGATGACAGGATAGGACAATGCCTAGCCATATCAGAGTCTGAGGCAAAAGGAAAAATAAAAATGTGCACCCTTTTATACACTTAGCAAAATGTCTTCCTATATTGTGAACCAAGAGAAAAAAGTGACTTAATGCTGACCCATCAGAAAACCTTACTTATTTATAAAGCCCCATATTTCCCAATCTGTTCTCTAATCATTTTTAATCCTCATAAGTCTGGAGCTATGGGACTATCATGAAGATTACTCCCAATGTGATTAAGAGCACATTTATCACAATGAGCACTGCGTGATGTATAGAGTTGCTGAATCACTATATTGTACGCATGAAAGTAATACAATTCTATGTTACTATATGGGAATTAAACATTTGTAAAAAGATTATTCCCGATGCACAATAATTTAAGGTAACAAAACAAACTCTTTGTCCTTATTCAATATTTTTATTGCTTTCATTTTATAGTTTTTCATTATGAATTACTTGTATTAATGTTTATTTTTAAAATTTTGTATTATTTCTATTTATTTTTATTACTGAATTTTTTGGCACCACCTTAAATCTTGCATTCCAAGGGAAAAACCTCAATAGTTCTAATCCTGGCCCTCTAGTAGGATATATAAACATAATCCTATAACCATTAAACAAATAAAGTTCTCTCCTATTTGACTCTGTATTACCTCTCCTACCACTACTAGGTAGCTCAAAAATGACTTTACATGACCTTGTAAATCTCCATACTGCAACCTCAGGGAGATCAAATTTAACATAGCAGTTGTGCATAGTTGTTAACACTTATTGTAGAGCCCCTGGGTGTCAGATAAGGAGCCAAGGTTCAAAAGACCACGACGGAAAGTTTTCAATCTCTCGAACTCGGATATGATTTTCATTCTCATCAAAATACTTTTCCATACATCACATCATTTTCAAGTAGGACTCAGAAAAAGAAAAAGGACTCCATTTCCCCCTTTCCCTTCCCTTTAAGGACACATTCTTCTTGTTCCATTAGCTAGAGCATACTTGTAAGATCACAACTTGTAAGGCTAGGTAACTACAATGCACAGTCTATATTCCATTTGACTGTTTCATTTTGTTGTCACTGTTAGATTTGCTTTACTTCCCAGCTTCTCAAAATGGAACCCTCCAACTTCTGAAAGCAGCCTCCTCTTTGCTGTGATTTCACTGGATAATCAACAGGAACTACTGCATTGGCAAGCAGAGGCTCTGTTACGTTCTCCAGATCTTCTGCATCAGAGACAGGGTGAGGGTAACTCCTGACCTACTGACCTCACAGGGAAATGGGGAGAAGTCATAATTTTGCACAGAGGGAGAATTTTACATGGATTAATTCATTTAATCTTCACAACAATCCTATGAGTGTAGGTTTTCTGTTAACCTCTTTTACAAATAAGGAAATGGAGACACAGAGAGGCTAAGAAATTTGTACAATGTCTCTAATAACAGATAAGAGTCAAGATACAAAATCAAGCAACTTGGCTCCAGCATTACGCTCTTCAGCACTGTGGTCTGCTCAAAGACAGCATCTAAACAGGGCCCATCCTAGAGCCTCTGGAACCTTAGAACACAGAACTCTCTGACAATCTGATGAGATCTATGGCTCCCATGCCCACAGGAAGCACTTAAACTTCTTCAAATTCTCTTAGGGTCCTTCAAACCTCATATTGCACCTAGGGATCCCCATTCAAGACCTGCGTAAGAATCTAAGAAGAAGTAGGAAGGACATAAGAAGTCCAGAGAGACATTAACACATTCTCCTGTCATTAACCTCCACGGAGTAGGTTTGGGACTAGAGCAGCAGAGATAGAAGCCATCAGTGAGAAGGTCTCAGGTCCTACCAGTCTAGAGTGAAGTATGTGAGACTGGTGTGGGAACATTGTGTGTTTCCAGAATAACAGTTTCCAGAATAAGAGCCCTGGGCATGTGGTTCAGGGCTCTTCAAATCTGCAAACCTTCTAAAGCAAAAGAGTGAAGATAGAAGGCAAATTTTGGAGCCTCAGAGCCCAGGTCTGAATTGCAATCAGCCTCTTACTGACTAAACTCCTCTGAGTCTCAGCTTCCTCCTCCGTAAAATGGGGATGACTTCCCAACTGGTAGGGTTGTTGTTTATAGACACACCCTAGCCATAGCAGATGCACAATAGTCAGCACCTCCTTTACGGTGATGCAGACCACTTCCTAGCCCTGCCACATGGGGCTGGGTCCGATCAAAGGCTCACAGGCCAGCACCTTGCAGAATAACAGATTAGAACAGTTTCTGACATCAATGAGAACAGTAGTTTGTGACACAGTAGCCCAGTGTGGAAGCAGAAAAGCACCTTATTCAAGGTGTGCTCTTCCAAAGTTAAAGTTACTAACCGTCACCTGCAGATAACAAGGCAGAAGTGCCATCCCATGGGCAAGAAATAAGAAATGCCTTTCCAGCTGCTTCCATCAAAAGGTGGATAGGTGAAGCAGGTAGGTGAGGAGAGAAGAAAAGGAAAAAACAAAAACAAAAACAAAAAAACAGTTGTACCTTAAAGATATACCCAGTGACCACAGCTGGAGTATTTCTAGAACTCTGCACTTAAGACACTTAAAATGATACCCTCTCACTCCCATTCACTGAATTCACCTGCATCCTAGAGCCGGGGTAGATGAGAGACAATTCCCAGCCCACCCTCTCTTCTCTTGTGGTTTCTTTCCTCCTTCCTCCCTCAGTCCTTTCCCTTCCCTCCTTTTTCTTCTCCTCTTGCCCCACTTTTTAAAAAGTGCTCACTGGGTGAGCAACACAGTCATGCTACATTCCTGGGGAAATTTATCCAAGCAGACACTGTTGGTCCCAGCTGTAGACAGCACTTGGAGATGTAGCTTTGAGTGGTAGGCAGGGACTGGGGGGAGGGGGAAGGAGGCCAGCATCAGAGGTTAGCCCTAGAATCCAGTGAGAGAGACAAATAAGGGACATGGGTTAATACTGACAGTTTAGAATCAGGTAAATTGGAAGAGTCTGAAGATATAGTCTTTCAGAACCTGGTGATTAGCACTGATTATATTAGGCTTGATTCTAAATGTTTTATATGCTTTATTGATATACCATTTCATGTGCACAACAACCAGATATGAGGCTAGTACCACAATCACCTCTATGGTCAGATGAGAACACTTGTCAGGTTGAACTTGTCCTTGGCCATGCCCATAGGAAGCAGTGAGGAAAAACCTAAGCAGTCTGGCTCCCCAACACAGACTTTCAGAAACATTTTGGGACAGAACGAGTATCTAAAGGGCATCTATACCTGGCCACCTGTTCACGATGGGGGCAAAATGAGCACTGGGGTTTCCATTTTTCCATCTGAGGCTTAGAAAACAAGTATAATGGCTAGCCCAGAGGTCAAAGAGAGGGGCAGATCTTGATCTGGGATGTCAGATTTCATCTTTCTGCTCCATGCATCCTGTCCCCACCTGTTGGTGGGGCGAAAATTCCTTCTGGAAATCTGCCAGGATTAGAACTGGCCTGGGAACTGGCCCAAAGTCAGCCAGTGAATTGAGGGCAGCAGTGACTCCAGTGCTGGGAAAAAGTGGCACTGACAATGCTACCACCAAGCAAGTGATCATGGTGAAATAGATACTAGATGCTTTCACTCAGAAAGCTCACAGAGTCAAGATAAGCCTGGGTTTTAAATTTATCCTCTACTGGCATAAAATCTCTCAGCTGATTTTTGGCCCTCTCTTTTCTATTTAGATTTCCCTATAAAATCACCACGTGGGTCTCAGAAACTCTGGTCATAGAGTGATCTCCTCCCACCTCATGTCCAAGCTGATTAGGAGACCCCAGGTCTTCTCTAGGAAGCATGGGGCTAAAGACAGTAGAATGAAGACTCTTTGCCAATAACATTCACCTCTGGTTCAAGTCCCCTTATGTTAGGAACAAGAATTTTCTTAGAAGTACCTGTCACCTACTAGTTGAAAAGTCAACTAATTTGGCTGCCTCTGGGTTTCTTTGTTGAATAAAAGGAGGAAAATGAAAATGTATATTATCTGGAAATACACAAGGGCATGCACTAAAACTGCCACTTGGGATTAAATCAGAGAACTATTAGACAAAGGCAACTTCTTGGGGACCTGACACACACACACACACACACACACACACACACACACACACAGCTTGTGTACTGAAAAAAATGTTTCTGTTTAGCAAGTTTTGTTCACTCCTCAAAACTTGTGAGCTACTTCCACAAGCCAGTTGGGGTCACATGAGACTTGAGAACCGGATCAGCCAAATCCCATGGGGTAGTACCGTGACTGGGGAACAAAAATGTCTGAATGCCACCGTCTGCTCCTCTGCCTGGAGATGCATTTGTATTTTCCTTCCCCTCTCCCTAATAAGGAATGATCTTTAGTGAGATGCCCACTAAGGTGAGCAACAAAGAACAGTGAGGAAAAGCCTAAACAACCTTCTCTTCCCCTTGTCCACAGAAGCCAAGCAGCTGGCCCCTTCCAACTAAGAACAGTCAGTCTCTCCTCCCTTAGGAAGCTGGTACTGACCAGACCAGTTTGTCATCTCCTTAGTCTCCCACCCCAATGCCCCTGCATCCTCATGGCTGTCCACACTCTTCTCCCTTTACTTCATGCTAATTTCAAATCATTTCAATAACAGGTACACCTCTTCTACTTCTTCTGAAAGCTATTCACCTTCAACTAAGAACATAAAGCCTCCACTCTCCTTTCTCTGTTTGCTCCAGACTGCTGTTTTATTTTAAAAGAAGTATGCTGCCCATTTGTAAAACACCAGAGGCTGAGATGAGTCACCAGCCAGACTGATGGCCCTAATCAATGCTCACCAGCCTGAAAGTAGGTGAAAAAACCAAAGGAGAGATTTCAGTCTCCTGCAAGGGGATGGGGGAGGGGAGAATTTAAAGTTATTTATTTGTTTGTTTGTTTATAGGTATCAAGTTTCAGCAAACCTTTCAAAGTGTCCTCTCCAATTCTCTGGTCAAAAAGGAGTGTGTAATAGCCTGAGACGGTGGGGAAAATTAGCTGCTGTCACTGGGTGGATTATTGGCTGCCTCCTATTTAATCTACAGCTGACAGTTGAGGTGGGCTATTATTAAAGACAAGAGAAACAGGATTTCTGAGACAAAAAGCAATCTCTGCTACATATTTTGAACAAGAAAATGATAAGTGGGTATTTAGTTAAAATACATTGAATGTAATAATATTAACTGTAAAATATATTGTAAAGAACATTAAAATAAAACTGCACGAAATTAACAGGATAGGAGAGGGGATAATCAATGGAATTTAAAGTAATTGTAAGTTAAGTAACCTAAATATTTAATACAAAATAGAGAATTTAAAGCAGCAAAATAAATAGTTTGATTTTATGAATATATGGAAAATGATGTACCCTTTATGTAGAGAATGTATGTTACTTTAAAGCTGTCAAGGAATTACCTACTATAAATATTAACCACTTCTCTTTCTGTTTTAAGTTAATTAATTTTGAGAGACAGAGAGAGAATGAGCTCAGGGAGGGACAGAGAGAGGAAGAGAGAGAGAGAATCTGAAGCAGGCACTTCAGTGTCAGCACAGAGCCAGATGCAGGGCTTGAACTCACGAACCGCTAGATCATGACCTGAGCTGAAATCAAGAATCTGATGCTTAATTGGCTAAGCCAACCAGGCACCCCAATATTAACCACTTTCTAATTTAAAATCGATATATTAATGATTTTAGTTGAATATTTAACCAAAAATAGAAATAATTAAAAGTAAACACTATATGCTTATAGACCAGAAAGTACATGTCTAAAGACATGCATGATATGTAAATTCCAATTAAAACAAGATACTTGTAGGAAGAATAACACTACCTTTCCTCCCCACATGCCTAAGTCCTAAAGCTCAGAAATTGTGACTACTTCAGGTAGTCAAGGCAAAGGGAAATTAAGGTTGCAGATGGAATTAATTTTGCTAAGCAGTTGATGTTAAAATACAAAGATTATCCTAGATTACTGAGGCAGCTCCATTGTAATCAAAGCATCCTTAAAAAGGGAAGAGAATGGCAGAAAAGTATTCAGAGTCAGTGAAAGAGATTTATCAATGAAAACAAGGTCAGAGAGATGCTCTTTTGCTGGCTCTGAAATGGAAGAAAGGAGCCAAAGCTAAGGAATATATGTAGCTTCTAGAAGCTGGAAAAAGAAAAACAAAACAAAACACAAATTCTCCCCTGCAGCCTCCCAAAAGGACCAAAGTTTTGTAGATACCTTGACCTTAGCCTAATGAGGAAGGTGTGGAATTTCTGTTGGTCAGAACTGTAGGATAATAAATGTGTGTTGTTGAAAGCCACCAAGTTTGTAGTAACTTAGTACTGTTGTGAATAGAGTAATATGCTATTTAGAATTGATTTAGAATCAGCCTGTATATACCAATATTATAAGATGTTATTAAAGCAGTACTTAGATAAAAACAATTAAATATGGGTGTTTAGAAAAAGAAGAAAGGTATAGATTAAGTGAAATATATATTTGAACTCAAGAAGCTAGACAGCCTACAATTTGAAGATAGCAGCATTTCCTTCTCTTTTCCTAGGAAATTATCTAAAAGTAATAAGAAAGTTGAGAAATAAAAATGTAATTTTAATTTTTAGAAAACTTAGGACACAGATAAACACTCATGAAAGCACGTTAAAAAGCAGGTAGAACCGCAGCCAAATGCAATGAGCCTCAAACAGCAGTGATTGTTTTAGGAAAAAGAAAAGATTATGGCAATCAATCTCAGAAGTCACCAGAAAAATAGGCTTCTTGAAGGTGATGGCAGTGAATCCCTTTTGTTTATCAAGGAAAGATTTATCATATTATTATGTATTAGAACTTCTCTGGAACTAGTTTGCTTCTTAGAAACAAGAGGCAAAGGAATCACACAGGTGGGTGATGTATTCAGGATAAAGCCCATTTATTTCCCTGTCAGAGGGACTGGTAAAAAGCAAGGATAAACAAATTTTCCCTCAAAATCCTGGGGCAAAGGGAAAATTATAAGTAACCTGGCACACAGTACTAATCATTTCCCTTCTTGAAATTCCTACAAATATATAACCTAAGAAATGTACACCTTCTTCAACAATGAGTGTTCAGACAGGTGGTTCAAAGATATTACAAGAAAAGACAATAAAAAAAGTAGTTACTAGAAAGATTTTGTTATGCTCTAATGTAAATGGAAAATTAAAATACTATTCTTAATACAATAATACTCTCTTTGAATCAGTAGCAAGCAGCAGACACATAAGAACTTGGGGCATCTGGGTAGCTCAGTTGGTTAAGCATCTGACTTTGGCTCAGGTCATGATTTCAGGGTTCCTGAGTTTGAGCCCCACATTGGGCTCTGTGCTGACACTGAAGAGCCTGCTTGGATCCTCTGTCTCCCTCTCTCAGCCTCTCCCCCTGGCCCCAGCACACAGTCTTATTCTCTCTCCCTCAAAACTAAATAAAAATTTTTAAAAAATTAAAAAGAAACATAAGAACTCAAGGAAAAAATAGTAAAATGATAGAACTTTTTAAAGTGTTACTGAATAATCTTAGGAAAAAGTGAATTTCTTTCACTCAATAAATATTTTATTTATCATACAATTCCTGAGAACCTAACATTTTGGCACTGTTCAAGAAACTTAAGATATCAGGAAACAAAACTGAGAGACACCCCTATTGTGATGGAGTTTATACAATGGAGAGAAAGTGGTACTGATAATAAGTACACATAATAAATATATAAATGATGTACAATGTAAGAAAGCAAGACATGAGATGGAAAACAGAGTCCATGCATCAGGATAAGTTTGGGATTGAAATATTGATAAGGTGAGGTATGAGCACAGACATCAAGAAAATGAGTAAATTTGCCAAGTAATTAACTCCAAGAGTAGGAATCTGACAGTGAAACTGAGTAAAGCAAAAAACCCTAATGTCGGTGTATCCCTGAACTCTTTGAAAAACCACAAAAGGTCTGATGTGCCTGTAACACAGGGAACAAGGCACAGATTGGTGGGAAATGATGTCAGAGAACTATCCATGTTGATTTCCTCACTGTTACTCTTTAGTTCAAAGGTATTACTTAAAGCCATCAATCAAGAACATGCACATGTATACACATATATACATATGAATACACCTGTGTATATATGACTAAAATGTGATATATATGTATATATATGGGTCTATACGTATATACATACATAATACACATATGTATGTAGCCTATATACACACATATGTATGGTTTCTTGAAAGCCATGACTTAATTAATTTATTTAAAAGTGAACTTGATAAACAGTCCATAATTTGAAACATTGGAGCTGGAGTCACACACTCTGACATCAGAAGGCACACTGAAAATGAGTGTTTGGCTTTAAACATCTCTAACAGAATTCTTGATGTTCTATATACTTAAAGATCAGGGCTTTATTTTTATACATATTTCAATTAAAAACCACACTACAGTAATTATTAGGCATTTCTGCTTTCCAAGCAGTTGTTAACATATTGAAAACAATACAGAGAATTTCTGTGTAGAATCTGGATCTGATCCAAGCTGGGTGTTATCTTGATTATTGCCTATACAAGTTGGTAGAATGACTTTGTATGTACCTTGTTATCATGCTGACATCCTAGAAGAAAAACAAGACTATTTTATATGAAGCACAGCTATTCTTTACAATATTTAGCAAATGTGGTTCAGAAATGTTTGAGGTTAGAAGTTAGCATATTAGTAAATTATACTAATGAGAAGGACCTTTATCCCAAATTAAAGAAGGAAATGTTGCTGTTTCCAGTTTTTTCTTCCTATTCTTACTACTGATGGAAGCATGCTTAAAGGCTCTTTGTTGAATGAAGGGTAGTCATAAGGTACTAGAAGTTCTTGACCTCCAGACAAACTTTCTAAGTTATGGAGCATTGTGCAGTGACCAGTTCACGGTCATTCAGTCTATTTTAATTATTTCTGCTTAATATTTTTCCATTAGTGTTTACGCATATGTTTATACATAAACATATATGCAAGCAAAAGAAAGCAAGCTCTCTGGTGTATCTTCTTAGAAGGGCATTAATCCCATGAGACCAGGGCCTCATCATTAATACCTCAACTAACTCTAATTACCTCCCAAAGCCCCTTACCCAAACACCATTACACTGGGAATGGCGTCTACAAGAATGAATGTGGAAGTGGAGACAAACATTCAGTCCATACCAGTTAATCTCCCTCCAGATAACTGGAGACGGTCTTAGGAAGAGTGAATCACTGGACATGGAACAGTAGATGGTGTGGGGACTTTGGGGATCCTCTCCACATTTAAGATAGTCTACCTGCGCTGTTCACTGGATATTTGCCACTAACCATAGACTTGAATTTGGATAAGGAGGGTCTCAATTTTAACCATGTCAACAAGGGCAGTGCTCTAAGACTGTGGTTTTCAAACTTCAACGTACACTGGAATAGCCAGAAGAGAGCATTACAATACAGATTGTGGGCTATACCCTCAGAGTTTCTGGCTCAGAAAAACACTCTGGCTTTATGATGCTTAGGACTATAATTTATTTTAAAATATGTTTAATTAATATTTTTGCAGTTTAATAACATAAATATCATAAAGCCAAAAATACAGGAGGCAGAGAAGTTGATAGCAACATGTTAGTAGAAGACTTCAATTTCCTCTGTCTATGGTAAAGTAAAAACATTAAGGATAAAGAAAGGATACAAGAGGCTAAATTACAAAATAATTATGTAGACATCAGGAACACATGAAAAAGAGGATAAAACTTTTTAGTAGCAATGGAACATTAATAAAAATTGATCATAATTAGGCTACAAAGTAAATTAAAATGACTAAAGAAAGTTGTGTCAATGACATTGCCCCTTAACAATGTGGGATAAAATTAAGAAAAGCTAGAAACCAGAGAAGGCTCTTTAACCAGGCACAAAAACAACATTCAACTCATTATGCGTCTTCACCAGAGTTCTTGGGTGACCAAGTGCATTGTCAAGAGCAACAATATTTTTAAAAGAATCCTTTTTTTCTTAGCAGGAGGTCTCAACAGTTGGTATAAAATATTCAGTTGTACATAAAATATAACAGTTGGTTAAAATATTCAGTAAACCATGTTGTAAACAGATGTACTGTCATCTAGGCTTTGTTTTTTCCATTTATAGGGCACAGACAGAGTAGATTTGGCAGAATTTTTAAGGACCCTAGAATATTCAGAATAGTAAATGAGCATTGGCTTCCACTTAAAGTCACCAGCCCCTAACAAGGATGTCAGTCTATCTTTTGAAGCTTTGAAACCAGGCATTAACTCCTTCTCTCTAATTATAAAAGTCCTACATGGTATCTTCTTCAATATAAAGCTGTTTCAGTTACACTAAGTGTCTGCTGCTGAGTGTAGTCACCTTCATTATCTTAGCTACATCTTCTGGATAACTTGCCACAGCTTCTATATCAGCAATTGCTACTTCACCTTGCAATTTTATGTTCTGGAGACGGCTTCTTTCCTTAAACCTTCTGGAAACCAACCTCTGCTAACTTGAAACTTTGCTTCTGAGGCTTCTTCACCTCTCTCAGACTACAATTGAAGAGAGTTAGAGCTTTGCTCTGGATTAGGCTTTGGCTTAAGGGACTGTTGTGGCTGGTTTTATCTTCTATCCAGACCACTAAAGTTTTGTCCATTATCAGTAATGAGCCCACTTTATTTTCTTATCATTCCTGTGTACACTGGAGTAACACTTTTCATTCCCTTTCAGCATTTTTCCTTTGCATTTGCTACTTGTCTATTTGATGCAAGAGGATTAGTGTGTGGTCTGTCCTTGCTTTGGAGATGCCTTCTTCACTATGCTTAATCATTTACAGCTTTTGATTTAAAGTGAGAGATGTGACAGGCACCTGGGTAGCTCAGTCAGTTAAGCATCTGACTCTTGATTTCAGCTCAGGTCATGATCTCATGGTTCATTCATGAGATCAAGCACCATGTCAGGCTCTGTGCTGACAGAGCAGAGACTGCTTGGGATTCTCTCTCCCCCCTCTCTCTCTGACCCCCCCTCCCCCCAATAAATAAACATTATATGAGAGACGTGAGACTCTTCCTTTCACTTGAACATTTAGAGGCCAACGTATGCTTATTAATTTGCCTAATTTAATGTTGTTGTGTCTCAGGGAATACAGAGGCCTGGACAGAGGGAGAGGGATGGGGGATCAAAAGACCTGTCAGTGTGGCAGTCAGAACATACAATAAATTTTGCCATTTCATATGTATCCAGTTCCTAATTGAAGAATGTCAATGATCACTGATCACAGATCACTATAACAAATATAATAACAATAATGAAAAGTTTGGAATATTACACAGACACACAAAATGAACAAATACTCTGATTTTTTTGAGATATAGTACCAATACACTCCTCACACAGGGTTGCCATAAACCTATAATTTGTAAAAAACACAGTATCTGTGAAACATATAAAGGGAAAACAAGATAGGCCTGTAATGAAATTATATTGCATATTAAATGTAAGATATTAAAAAGCACAATAGAATAGGTATAAGGGAAATGAAAGATATTTATTAAAATAATAATAGATATATTAGTGGATTGTATAATACACAGCTTATAATTGGTAGCTCAAGTAACATCATCACCTTATGATCTATGATTATGTAGTCACCTAATCCAAGAGCAAACACAGATATTTTTCAAAATAAGGAAAGTTACCTACCAAAGAAGGCATTGCTCCAATATCTTAGAGGTCTCCTCTGTAATTCTCTTATTAGAATTTGGCACATTCTCATTAGGTGACTTGGTTTTCTATGCACTTATCAACATCTGAACAGCTGGAACAATAGGACCAAGTGGCAGTTACAGACATACTACAGTTTCTATTTAGGGGAGAGCCTTCTGTCCTCAGAGACATAGTCAAACCTGGCAGACTTGAAGATTGCTTAATAAATTGTTCTGAATAATATGCTCAGATGTGATATATGTTGAATCAAGTTTCTGAAGTGTCATCAACAACCAGTCTTCACAATTTTAGGTTCAACTGAATATATCACACTCATAAGACTAAAATAGGCCACATCTAGCATTAGTATTCTCAGATTTATGGAAAGACACAAAACAGGAAACCCAGCATGCCAGCACCAAGAACAACACTTCCATGGAAGTCCATGCAGATGCCCACTAGCTGGTCATTAGCCTCCACAAATGACAGCTCAGTGTTAGGAAATGAGAACACGGAGTGGTGCGAGAGTTCACAGTGACTTAGAAGTCCCAAGCTCCATATAGGAATTAGTATCTCTTCTCACAGTTTTATGAATTTAGCTTCCAATTTACCAAAAGATAAGACATTCTCAATTAGAAGAATAACAAAGCTCAGGAAAACACAAAGCTATGGATTTCATGAAAGTTTTTATGCTGTATTTATTTATTTTTAAATTTTTAACCTTTATTGATTTTTGAGACAGAGCATGAACGGGGTAGGTTCAGAGAGAGATGGAGACACAGAATCTGAAACAGGCTCCAGGCTCTGAGCTGTCAGCACAGAGCCCGACGTGGGGCTCAAACTCACGGACTGTGAGATCATGACCTGAACCGAAGTGGGACGCTCAACCGACTGAGCCACCCAGGCGCCCCTGTATTTATTTTTTTAATAGCCCCCAGTCCAGACGCAATTTAGTAACATACCTTCCTTCCTTCCTTTCTTTTGCTTGCTTTCTTTCTTTCTTTCTTTCTTTTTTTCTTTCTTTCTTTCTCTTTCTTTCCTTTCTCTTTTTCTTTCTTTCCTTCTCTTCCTACCTTTTTCTTTCTTTCTTTCTTTCTTTCTTTCTTTCTTTCTTTCTTTCTTTCTTTCTTTCTCTTCCTTCCTCTCTTCCTCCCTCCATTTCCCTCCCTCTCTCTCTTTCTCTCTTTTTCTTTTGCCATAAATAATGTTGCCTGGTATCACAACTGAAATTCTATCTTTACCAGGTTTCTAGAAACTAAAGAAAGCAAATTCGAGGACCATTTACATTGAGAAAGAAGAGAAGAGGAGAAAGGTTTGTTGTTATCTTCACTCATGCCTACCATGCATAGCGATTCTGTAACTATCATCCAAATATCCTTTTGTGAGGTTATCTAATATGTCTCAGGCCACAGAAATTCCAGAATTTGATTGAGGTAATGAGCCCAAATAGAGTTATTTTCTTGGGAACTAACTTCTACCCCATAGTATACATGTCTGTCAACAAAATATCAACTTGATTTTCCCCAGGATCTATCAACAAAATGTCTTCAGATCATCATTTACCAGACTGCCAATATGTTTTAAAAAAATATCTAGGTTAGAAAGACTCTTCAGACTAAATTGTGCAAGACAGAAAGACAGCTATTATGGGGTCCTAAAGCAAAATAGTGATGATGTACTCAGAGACAGATTTCTCATGAAGCTAACAAAGTTTACATTTGTAAATCCTCTTACCTCGCCCTGAGAAATTCTATATTAACTTTATATTAATATTTACATTTTTTTCTAAGAAAAAAATTTCCCCTAATGTATAGAAGTTTTAGGTCCTAAAATATGAATCCATCAATGGTATTTTAATTGTATTAAAATACATAATAATTATATTGTATACAATATAATAAATGTACAATAATTATATTGTATTGCATTTTTAAATATAATTTATTGTCAAATTGGCTAACATACAGTATGTACAGTGTGCTCCTGGTTTTGGGGGTAGATTCCCATAGATCATCACTTACATACAACACCCAGTGCTCATCCCAACAAGTGCCCTCCAATGGAGTACTACTTGGCAGTGAGAAAGAATGAAATCATGTCATTTGAATTTATTCTAGATGAGAAAACCAAGGCAACTTCCAAGTAAATAAATAAAATAACATTGGCTGTGTTAACTTACTACAATAAAGAACACATCCAGAATAGAAGTTTCAACTGGGATCACCACCTGATTAAACGCTTTATGATCCACGGTCATTTACCAAGTCCAATGCATACTTTGTATAGTACAAAAGTAAACTAAATGGGGATCTTCTAGGGTTCAATTAACCTATGTAGCATATACTCCTCTCTAGCATAAATGCCCTTCCTCTATATATCAGTAAGCTAATTTGGACAATACACCAATTACCAAGTAAATCTATTAAAATTCTATATTCAGCCACTGGAAAGGTAATCAAAGAATGGGTCTGAGGCCCTACGGACAAGCTATGTAGCAATCATGGGTGAAAACTCTTATCACTAGACCATGCTAACTTTAAATTGTGTAATACAGTGTTGTTCTAGGTCCCAAGGAATCTGCATTCACTTAGACCATTTAATAGCCCCTGAAATCCCTAACAATTATCATGGTGCATACTTGATAGTTTCTTTGGGAAAGGCAAAAATGAAGATTTATAGTATATACTTATGTTATTGTATGACCATTTCTCTTTCTTACTTGGATTCAACTTCATTAAAGGGTTTCTGGGATTGTGAACTGACTCATTTATGAAAACTGGGCAAGATGTTTTAAGTTTTTGGTATATGAATTCAAGATAAACCTCTGTTTGTTGCCTAGATTTGTCTGTTTGTTTTGTTAGCTTTCTGTAATTCTTTACACTTTTATAATCCAATTGGACTTTAAAGATTTGTCTACTTCTCTCAGTCTGAAGAAGTCCATAATCAGCTAATAGTTTTTACATTTAAATAAAATTGTTTGGCCTCTAATATCCTATGGATACATCATTGCAAATAAGATCAGGGAATCCATTTATATAGTAGAATATACTAGCAACACCTGACTTTCAAAGAAATGCCACCATAATACACTTCAATATTAGTATCATTCTCATAAAAATGTAGTTTTCAATGCTTTCATGATATCAATACCTCATAAGTCATCTCTGGGGACATTAGATAGTAACTAGGTAGGGGTAGATTGCATATCTTCCATCTATTTCGGCAGTCATAAATAACAATTTTCCTATTTTCTCACATTATCTTAGGCCAAGGAATTTCTGACATATCCTTATTTAGTGAGAGATAACCATGAGTACAAAGCTCAGTCAACCAACAAACAACTAGAACCATTTGTATTTTAATAGTTGGAATATGAAATCTTCAATCAATGTACTCTTTAAAAAGTCAGCTTTACTGAACTAAAGCTTTTTCTTTCTCTTTGGTCAAATGCTCTTAGAATCCATACTTACAAATCATATTCATAGATTTTTTCCCAATATAAATTAACAAAGCTTTGCAATGCTTTTACTTTTTTTCTCCAAGGTTAACTTTATAATTGGCCCCCTGGGGAACGCTCGATTCTCAGACTCATTATAGATATGGATAAAATGATAAAATTAGAGTTAGTGGAGGTGTGCATGAAAAGATTTGACTGCTCCAGGGGTTTTTATAAAGTCTTCAAGCAAAACAAGAACAGCCTCATGAGAGGCTGGAGAAAAAAGGTTGCTTCTGTCGACAAGGGAAGTGTGGTTAGTGGGTTTTTGGAGTGCTCCAACAATCTAATTACTCGCCAATGCAGACATTTGTTTTTATGTTCATATTTCTTCATATACTTAATTATCTAAATTTAACATGAGATAATAAGTTATATAATGAATTATGGCTAAACTTCATCAAGTAAGCACTGTTTCAGACACTATTTTGAGCATGTCATATGTATTAGCTCCTTTACCCTTCATAACACTTTATAAAGAAGTATTATTCCAACAAGAAAGCTGAAGCATAGAAGGGTTAAGTTGCTCAAAATTACAACGATAGCAAATAGCACAGCCAGAACTTAAACCAAAGTAGTATACACCTTATATTTAAATACTATAGGGCTGAGTTCAGCAGGCACTGTAATTCATAAATCCACAGGTTCAAGATTTAATTTAAGCTTTCAGGTGTATCCCAGAAAGTGTAGCTGATAAGAAATTCTTTAAAAGTAGTCACAGAAATTCTATGACTTATTGTCTTTTACTTGAGCAGAGAATCTGGGGGTTTTTGCTTTCCATTTTCTTTAAGATGTCCAATGTGGAATTTAGGAAACAAAACAAATGAACAAAGGAAAGAAAAGAGAGAGAGAAAAAAAAATCAAAAAACAGACTCAACTGTAGAGGACAAACAGATGGTTACCAGAAGGAAAGTGGATGGGAGACTGGGTCAAATAGTGAAAAAGATTAAGAGTACACATCCCAACAAGTGCCCTCCAATGGAGTACTACTTGGCAGTGAGAAAGAATGAAATCATGTCATTTGAATTTATTCTAGATGAGAAAACCAAGGCAACTTCCAAGTAAATAAATAAAATAACATTGGCTGTGTTAACTTACTACAATAAAGAACACATCCAGAATAGAAGTTTCAACTGGGATCACCACCTGATTAAACGCTTTATGATCCACGGTCATTTACCAAGTCCAATGCATACTTTGTATAGTACAAAAGTAAACTAAATGGGGATCTTCTAGGGTTCAATTAACCTATGTAGCATATACTCCTCTCTAGCATAAATGCCCTTCCTCTATATATCAGTAAGCTAATTTGGACAATACACATGAAGAAAATAATTCCCCACAGCAAGTGCTTGGAAAGCAAGAAGGGCTGAATTTCATGTGTTCTGGCATCCAGTGGGACTTAAAGTCTGGAGTTCTAAAGATCAATGTGCTTGGGTTGGGGACAGCCTGGAGACAGCAGGGTTGCTTTCAGAGAGAAGGCAGGGTAAACGATCTGCAGACATACAGCATGGCAACAGTAGTCTGATGACTGCCTGGTGAACACAATGGAAAACTTATTTGCTCATCTTAGAGCATGTCCCAGAGAGGCAGTGTTTATGGAGAGACTGCTCAGGAACAAAGGAATTGGCAGACACCATTTTCCTCCCCTGCTCCTCAGCATAAACACAGAGCCACCTGAGGGAACCAGCATAGTACCTACACTTGCTACTTAACTTGCTTATACCAAGCCTTGCGGGCCCACACTCCAATAGAACCATCCTTCCCAGTCATGCTTGTCTGAATCCCAACATGGCAGACCCTCTTCCTCAGAAGACCAGTCCAAACCCCTGCCTGCACTGAGTCTCCCCACGCTGGAGTTTTGCAAAGCCTCAGTTCTGGTGACAGAGAAGACAGGTCTCACTTCACAAGCAGACCAGAGCAAACCTAGCTAAAGAAGTGATCAATGAAACTAGGACCTGGTTCTTTGAAAAAAATGAATAAAATTCATACACATCAAGAAAAAAAAAGATTCATATAAATAAAATTACCAATGAAAGAGGAAAAATAATAATCATCACCACAGGAATACAATTATAAGAAAATATTATGAAAAAATATATGCCAACAAATTGGACAAACTAGAAGAAATGGATAAATTACTAGAAACATACACTACCAAAACTAAAACATGAATATAAAATTTGAACAAATAACCAGCAAAGAAATGGACTCAGATCAGAAAACTTCCAACAACCAAAAATCTAAGACTAGATGGTTTCACAGGCAAATTCTAACAAACATTTAAAGAAGAGTTAATATCTATTCTTCTCAAACTATTCAAAAAAAATAGAAAAAGAAGGAAAATTTCCAAATCCATTCTATGAGGCCAGGATTACCCTGATACTAAAACCAGAGAAAGACACCACACACACACACACACACACACACACACACACACACACATACACAAGAACTACAGGCCAGTATCTCTGATGAGCATAGATGCAAAGATCATATAATATTAGCAAGCCAAATCCAACAATACATTAAAAAATCATTCACCACAATCAAGTGGAATTTATTCTTTGGTTGCAAGGGTGGTTCAATATTTGCAAATCAGTCAACATAATATATCACATCAATAAGAGAAAGGATAAGAATCATGTGATCATTTCAATGCACGCAGAAAAAGCATTTGACAAAGTACAACATCTGTTCATGATAAAAACCCTCAACAAAGTAGGTTTAGAGGGAACGTACCTTAACATAATAGGGGTCGTACATTAAAAATCCACAGCTCAAATCATCTTTAATAGAAAAACCTGAGACCTTTTCCCCTAAAGTCAGGAAGACAAGAATGTCCACTATCACCACTTTTATTCAACATAGTACTGGAAGCCCTAGACACAGTAATCATACAACGTTAACCAATTTGGTGAGACAGAAGTAATAATTTGACTATTTGCAGATGACATAATACTATA
Organism: Lynx rufus; assembly: GCF_022079265.1. Taxonomy (NCBI): domain Eukaryota; kingdom Metazoa; phylum Chordata; class Mammalia; order Carnivora; family Felidae; genus Lynx; species Lynx rufus. The sequence goes on from NW_025814827.1 coordinate 63,410,734, forward strand.
TATAGAAAACTTGAAAGACTCCACCAGAAAAATGCTGGAACTGATGAACAAATTCAGTAAAGTCTCAGGATACAAAATCAATGTACAGAAATCTGTTACATTTCTATACACCAAGAATGAAGAAGCAGATATAGAAATTAATAAAGCAATCCCATTACAGATGCACCAAAGAATAATACTTAGGAATGAGCCTAACTGACTAAAGAGGTGAAAGACCTGTACTCTGACAACTATAAAACATTTACGAAAGAAACTGAAAACAAAGAAATGAAAAGACATTTCATGTCATGGATTGTAAGAACCAATATTTCTAAAAATGTCTACACCACCTAAAGCAATCTCCCTATTCAGTGCAATCCCTATCAAAACACCAAAATCACTTTTTATAGAAAAAAATCTTAAAATTTATAGGTAACCACAAAATATCCTGAATAGCCAAAGCCAACTTGAAAAAGAAAAGCAAAGCTAGAGGTATCACAATACTAAACTTCAAATTATATTACAAAGCTGTAGTAATCAAATAGTATTGTACTGGCACAAAATCAGGCACATAGATCAATAGAACTGAACAGAGAACCTAGAAATAAACTCATAATTATATGGTCAATTAATTTTCACCAAATCAGGAAAGACTATCCAATGAGAAAAAGACAGTCTCTTCAACAAATGGTGTTGGGTAAACTGGACAGCTACATGCAAAAGAAGAAAACTGGACCATTATCTTTCACCATACACAAAGATAGAAACTCAAAATAGATGAAAGATCTAAATGTGAGACCTGAAACCATAAATTTCCTAGAAGAAAACACAGGCAGTAACTTCTTTTACATCAGCCACAGCAACTTTTTTCTAGATAGGTTCCCTGAAGGAAGTGAATTAAAAGCAAAAATAAACTTGGGACTAAATCGAAATAAAAGGCTTCTTCACAACAAAGGAAACAATTAACAAAACTAAAAAGCAACCCATGGAATGGGAAAAGATATTCTCAAATGACCTATCTGATAAAGAGTTATTATCCAAAATATATAAAGAACTTACATAACTCAAAACCAAAAAAACAAATAATCCAATTATTAAAAATGGGCAGAAGACATGCACAAACATTTCTCCGAAGATGACAGTCAACATTTTAAAAGATGCTCATCATTACTCATCATCAGAGAAATGCAAATCAAAACTACAATGTGATATCACTTAATGCTTGTCAGAATGGCTTAAGTCAAAAACACAAGAAACAATAGATATTGGCAAGGATGTGAATAAAAAGGGGCCCTCATGCACTGTTGGTGGGAACGCAAACTGGTGCAGTCACTTCGAGACATAGTATGGAGATTCCTTAAAAGATTAAAAATAGAAATTCCTATGATCCAGCAATCACACTACTAGGCATTTACCCAAAGAATAGAGAAACAGTAATTCAAAGGGATACATGCATCCCTATGTTTATAGCAGCATCATTTACAATAGCTAAGACATGAAAGCAGCCCAAATGTCCAACAACTGATGAATGGATAATATATACAATGAAATAAGATTAGGCCATAAAAAAGAATGAAATCTTGCTATTTGTAATGACATTGATGGAACTAGAGAGTATAATACTAACCAAAATAAGTCAGTAGAGAAAGGCAAATACCATATGATTTCACCCATATGTAGAATTTAAAAAACCAAGCAAATGAACAAAGAAAGAGAGAGAGAGAGAGAGAGAGAGAGAGAGAGAGAGAAACCAAGAAACAGACTTTCAACTATAGATGACAAACTGTTGTTTATCACAGGGGAGAAGAGTGGGTAGGTGGGTGAAATAGGTGAGGTGAACTAGGGAGGATATTTGTCATCATGAGCACTGCATGATGTTTGGAATTGTTGAATCACTCTGTCATATCCCTGAAACTAGTATTACACTCTATGATACTGGAATTAAGATAGAAACTTAAAAAAATAACAATACTATCCAAGAATCAGTAACCTTATATAGAAACAACCATAATTCAGAAGATAAAAAAGCCTTTCATTTATAATAATAAAACAAAACATGTTAAGATACATAACAGAAATGTAACTAGAATTATAGAATGTCTACATAAAATAATTTTATAAAATCTTTAAAAACTCTTTAGAGTATAACAAAGACATAAAGAAGTCAAGTTTATATATAGGAAGATTCAAATAACAAAATGTCAAATCTCCCTTTGTTAATCAATACATCTAATGTACTCTCAAAGTGACAGAGGAGTTTTTGACCAGAAAACTGTTTCTAAATTTTATAGGAAAAATAGAATCAGTATACTGTTACTGTTTCATGGTAGAGCATCCATGAAAGTAATAAGGCAAAATTCATAAAAAAGATCAAGCACATATATCATTTGATCCAAAATTATTCCTTGGTATTAAATGGATATATACATATCCATTAACACACACACGCATGCTAGATATATACATTATAGGTGTGTATCTGTATCTATAATTGGAGATCTACCTATATCTATCTATGTATCTAGTATCTAGCTAGCTAGCAGCGCTAACTAGCTAGATAGCTACACACAGTCATAAGTTAGTCACTCACATCAAGAACTTCCAAAAATATATTTTGAGGACTTGAGGAAATGAAATAACTGAGTAAATAGTTAATTGATAGGAAGATTTAAAAATAAAGATGACTAAGAAGAGATACTAATATTTAATCTTTTAATTAAAGTGATTTAAGGGACGCTGGGGTGACTTGGTTGGTTAAGCATCCAACTCTTGGTTTCAGCTCAGGTCATGATCTCACAGTTTTGAGAGTTCGAGCCCCATTTGCACTCTGCACTGACAGCTGGGGACCCATCTTGGGATTCTCTGTCTCCCTCCCTCTCTGCCATTCCCCTGCCCACTCTCTATGTCTCTCTCAAAATAAATAAACATTTAAAAATATTTAAAAATAAAGTGATTTAAGTGATATTTAATATAACTTGTCAGAAAACAATAAAAAAATTATGGACGATTTCGTAAGAATGATTCTTAAACCTACCATCCAGTTTTAATAAATCCGTGTTATTTCACATAGGAAGTCTGTTCTTTTCAGTACTTGTGGCCTTCTACTTAATACATCATACATAGCTATCATTTTACCAGTATTACTATTAAAATATTCTGTTTGTATATACCTGGGAGTGAAATAGCTTTAAGAAAGACTGACTTAACAAAACTTTAGTAGATACTGGCACCAACATTACCTAAATATGTGATTTCACACATATTTTTCTCTGTGCCTCTGTTTCATCTTCTGTATGAGGGTAACAGTACTTACCTTATGAAGCACGTATGAGGATTTAATTAGATAATATATGTAAAGTATTAAAAACAATGTTTGGAATACTATAAATGCATATTAGTCATTGAATACCATTACTGCCTTCTATAAGATTGTTCAATCATTCTTTATATAAGGTACTATGGATTTGCAAATAATGAGCTACAGAATAAAATATTGCCATGTTAACTCCTATTATAATCAAGTCATTTTCAAATAGGCAGGCCTTTATAACATCTTGGTTTCTAATTTCTCTGTCTAGCAATGCAACACTATTTTTCAAATAACAATAGTCCATGGATGTATCTTGACTGGCTCTAGAAGTCACGTATTGTACTAGGTCTTCTTTGATCATTTTCTCAGGCAGTGCTGATTTATTTCAGAGATCTATTTGTCGCCACTTGGTACTTCAGCCAATTATGCTTAAGAACACAGCTTTACTTTTCACCAAATCAAGTACAGTAAAACCTGGGATGGCAAGTAACTTGTTCTGCGAGTGTTCCTCAAGACGAGCAAGCATTTCTAATAAACTATAATTTGATCGACGAGCAATGTCTTGCAATACAAGTAGTACATGATGCCAAACATCACATGATCACAACTGAGCCAATGGTTCTTGAAATTAACTTTGATATACAAGTGCTTTGGATTACAAGCATGTTTCCAGAACAAATTATGCTCACAAACTAAGGTTTTATTTGTATTTCCATTCTGTTATAACCCCTTCAGGCTGCACTAGTTTCCTTTATCTTATCATTAGGTTTAATTCTATTCTATGAATTTTATGGACTCATGAAATAACATTTTGGAATGTGGCTACATATTAAAAATAGAAAAAATAGGTAATGATATAGTGAGAGTACTAATTATTTAAATTTTATTTTATTTTTAAGGCACCTACTAGTGTAATTGTGTTTTGCCATCTCTGGGATTAAAGATTCTGGGACAAATAAATGCATTTCCTTTTTCAGAGAGTCTCACAGTTCCCTCAAAATCACATGAGCGTTCAAGCAAGGGACTAATTTCTGAGTCGTCTGGTATTTTTGAAATAATGTATTCCTCCTCTAACATCTTAAAAAAACTGGTCTATTAAAATGCATAATGCACAACCATATGAACAGAAAATATATTTTCCAATCTATTAACCTCTTTCAGAATATTGTTAAAGTGGACAATTATTAATTTCTAGTTTTCTTAATTACATTCAGACTAGTAATCATACGATTAAGAGAAAGTGAGGCAGTGAGCCTGCATGGATTGTAAAAGAAAGGTAAATGAAAGATATGGGTGTTCCAGACAAGACACATGGCAACAGTGAGTGATGGGACTTGTGACAGACAAACTGATGTCCATATTCAAATAAAAATAGGCAAAAACCTACCAGAGAAAACTCTACAGGACACATTTAACATTCCATGAAACCTCACGCTAAGTTTTGATCCAGGTCCATTTGATGTTGAAGTCTATCTTTCTTAAATTGTATTAAGGTCTTTAATTATAGTCCCCTGCTAAATGTGAACTTTAGTGGTCCTGAATGTTTCCAAAATCTTCACCAGCCACACATTCTATAGCCTTTTCTTAGAATGGGCTTCTCAGATGCTAATGACATCCATAATGACATCTTTAATGCTTGTTCACTTCATTAATAAATGCTGATTTTTAATTCTATATTATTCAGGTTCCTTCCTGTAAGTGCTATATTAAGATTGTAGTAACATATTTTTTTAAAAGGTCTGTTGTGCAGTTTTCCATACTGCTTGTCATGTACATGACAAGCAAAAGGTTGGACCTAAGTATTCCTATGCTTCATGCTCCTTTTAGTACTTCCTTAGCCACAATGCTATGTCACTTACGTTTCATGCACTGAAGAAATCAGAAAAGTTGGAAATGTATAGGTTATATTCTAGGAGAGTCTATTTTAACAGAAAAAGAAATGGAACCTTGATCACTTTCCAAGGTTACTTTAAATATTACACAATAAGTGAATATATGAATGAATAAATGAATTCAAACTCAGTTCCTGCTTCACTATGTAAGACTTGTATATCACTGTGTCATTTTATCATACTATATAACTTCTCCTTCTAGTATAGAAGATTAAAATAAAGTTGCCTACGACTATTAAAATGAATTTTTAAATAAATAAATAAAAGTTATTTTGTGAAGAAAATATGTGATTATTGTTTTGTGTGTGTGAAAATCTGATTTGGAAGATAAACTATGATACTCTCTTTTTTTTTTCTTTTTATCTCCTTTATCTATGTCAGTATCAATAAAATGTAATCCAATACAACCAATCTTACTAGGAGATTGGAGTTATGAAGTATCATATGTTATTATCTGGGTAAATAAAGTCTGTCTCTTTAGAGTGTAAAATTTCAGAGTGCTTTGGAGATCTGCAGGTTTTAATGTAACTTCCAGTAAGTCTCTTTAAGAGAAAAAAAAAATTGATTTTCCAATATATGTCAACTACCCTGTTCAGAGTTACACCACCAGTTGAAAAGGACAGTAGCTGTGAAAAGCCAAAAAGAATGCGGGTGTGAGAGAACAGAATTTATTTTACCTTGGAAACTCATTTATATAGAATCAATGGTATAAAAAGACAGACCTTTGTCAGAAAGTTCTAAATAGGGATAAAAGGGATGAAAGTATAAAAAGCCAAACTTTGCTTGTCAAAGACTAGGAACTAGTTATCAAATATATGTTGTCCAAGTTGGTTAAATGGAAACGAAACACAACATAACCTTGCTCTTTAGTGAATTAAAATTTTGTATTTCTTTCTCATTAGCAGGAGAATAAAAGTACTTACATTTAACAATTATGTTAACTTTTCTACTTAATTGCTTCAACTGGTTTTCTGAGTAAATTGACTGTTCCCTTGTCTAGGCAGTGAAGTGGGTATGAGCACTGACTTTAGGATCGGTAGAACTTCGTTTGAATCCTTGCTCTGTTATTTCTAGATGTATGACAAGTTATCTGAGCTCTCTATGCCTCAATAATATAGTCATAATAATAGTCCCTATCTCAAACAACTGCTTTTAAAATACAAAGAGATATTAATGAAAAACACTTAGAGTACCTGGCAAATTGTAAGTGTAGTAGCATTCAGTATTTGTCATCAAGGATAAATATGATGGTGATGGTTACAGTGTACACACACACACACACACACACACACACACACACATATGGATGTCATAAAAGTCACAAAACATTAGAGTGTAAGAATGTGTCTCCATGTTGTGTGTGTGTGTGTGTGTGTGTGTGTGTGTGTGTTTATGTTTGTCTGTGTGAGTGATACCACATATTTGGTGCCTGGCATCAACATAGTCATTTTCAATTACATGGTGCTTTAAAGTGCCTTTTGTCAAGGAGGAGCAGCACAGCTGAAATGTACCAAATATTAGAAAACAATAACTTTAATTCTGAGCACTTACTTTGTGTTAAGTAATCTTTAAAATGCTTAAAATCTTAAATTATTTCATTCTCTCAATAAATGAATAAAATAAGTTATTTTTGTTATATCTGTTCACAAGTACAAAAACTGAGACACCGGACAGTTTTAAAATGTGCACAAAGTCACACAATCAATAGGTAGAGTGCAGAGATTACAATTTATGCTTAATGGCTTCAAGCCTCTATGTTTTTTCCCCAAATTTTTATTTAAATTCTAGTTAGTTAACACACAGTATAATATTCATTTTAGTAGAATTTAGTGATTCATCACTTACATATAACACCCAGAGCTCAATACAAGTGTCCTCCTTAATACCCATCACCCATTTAGCTCATCCCCCCCACTCGACCTCTCCTCCAACAGTCCTTGGTTTGTTCTCTACCATTGAGTCTCTTATCGTTTGCTTCCCTCTCCCTTTTTTTCCCCTTCAAGTCCACCTATTTTGTTTCTTAAATCCACATATGAGTGAAATCCAACGGTATCTGTCTTTCTCTGACTGACATTTCACTTAGCACCCATCCTCTCTAGCTGCATCCACATCATTGCAAATGGCAAGATTTCATTCTTCTTCCAGCCTCTATGTTCTTAAGCATTATTCTTTATTGCTTTGGATGGAGCAATTTTAAAGTTTAACCCTTGAGAATTACAATATCAGTAAGAATAATAAACACTCTATCTCTCTAATTTTCAGCAAATGAGATTTTATCTGCACTCTTTTTACAAAAGGGCATATAAAAATTGAAGATTGTGTATCTCCAAGTTGGTGCATTTGAAAAGGATTAGTAAATATTGTTAAAGAAACGTTGTGGCTGCTCCTGATTTCCCTTTCAAAAAGCATTCTGGAATCTAAATTGAATAATAATTTCAGGACATAAAAAGGGACAATCAAGTTTTCTGGCTTTCATCTCATGTGGCTGCCCAAGAGACCTGTTTCGACCACATAGGCTCAACCACAAGCAATGGAAACTAAATTCATATTAAGATAAAATAATAGTTTCTAAATAACTTTTGATCATCTGTATGGCTTATAGAAATGATAAGAGAATTCCTAGAGGGATTTCCAAGGCTCGAATTCTGATGATAAAGCAGAGCTGAGGACCATGATCTGGACACTTCAGGGCTGTCGGTGTTTCTGTGAAAAATTAAATTATTCATCTAAATTTTTCATGACTCATCTCCCGTAACTACTGACATTTCAAGAAAACAGAGTATTAAGTCAATGTGATTTTCATTATTCTACACATTACACAAGAATTTAAGAGTTTTAAGGCATTTTTTATTTAAAAAATGGCTTCCTACATTTAGTAATGTTTTAGTTAACAAAGCTACAGATAGTCCATCTAATTTTCAGTGAGTATTGTTCACTTAGGGAAATAGAAAAAAACTTAAGACATCTGTTACATGGCAAACTATCCATTGACCGCTGATTATTGTTCTGAACTTGTGAAATGTTTAGGGTACTTTTAAAGAGCTCTTTGGTTTTCTGAACACTTTATACAAACAAAGACTGAATTATTTAGGTCAGAGTGGTCCAATAGGAACAGGTGCAGTCTAAACATCAAGACAATAACGTACTAGTTTTATCACCGAAACTCCACAATATCAGGCAGGCTACTGTTGGACTATAGTTGGTTTTTTTGCTTACTTTTAATCTGCATATATAAAAGATTATGTTATATAATTTTTAGGTTGAAAATGAAATAATAAAGGCAGCCTCCAACTTCCAAGAGGGATTTTTAGCTAGCGTAGGATCAGCACTCCCACAAAAAGCACTAGAAAAATGTAGTTAAAACACAGAAATCAACTAGCTTAAGGCAAAAGAGAGCTGCAAAGGCAATGGGACCCCAAAGAGTTAAGACTCCAGAGAAGGGAGAACCTCAGTGGGGTGCTCTTTGATAGACTTTAACTTGCATGCATGTGGCAATTCTGGGACTGTATTAGTAAATACTGTTAAAGAAATGTTGTGGCAAGCTGCTCTTCATTTTCCCTTTCAAAAAAGTATTCAGAAATCTACAACTGAGCAACAATTTCAGAACTGTAAAGACGGACAATTGTGTCTTCTGGCTTTTTCTCAAATGGCTGCCTAAATGACCATTTCTACCAGAAAGATCCAAACCCAAGCAAGGCAGAATAATAGCCCCAAAACCTGTAAAAGGACACTGACATAGATGCATTTAGGGTTGGTAATCAGCCAACCTTGTGTGAGAGAGAGAGAGAATCCTGGGTTACCCAGGTGGGCCCAATTTTATTGCTTGAGTCTTTCAAAGCAGAAACATTTCTGGATAGGGTCAAAAGGGAAGTTAATATAGAAGTGTTACAGAGATGCTATAATGCTGATTCTGAAGATGGAGGAAGGCGGCAACAATTTAAGTGATTTAAGCAGCCTCCAGAAGATGGAAAAGTCTAGGAAACTAACTCTCTCCTATGACTCCCAGAAGAGATGATAGCCCTGCCAGCACTTTGATGTTAGCCCAGTGAGACTTGTGTCAGATTTCTATGCTCTGGAATTGTAAGATAATAAACTGGTGTTGTTTTAGGCCGCAACACTTGTGGTAATTTGTTTATAGCCACAATAGAAAACTGAGTAACAAATAAACCTGCAGAAATTTTGGCAGAGACTGGGGCTGTCTCAAGCTTATGTTTGCTTTTGGGTCACAAGCTGGAGGAAGTTGGATACCAAATATTTAATTCAAAAAAATCTGTATAGCAGAGTTTATCAGCACTCTGGTGAGGTACAGATAATAGATAAGTGCTTTAGTTGATCCCAACAGACAGAGCAAAGCCATGCTAGGTTCAAGCACTGATAGCCAGGCTTGGAACTTTGCAGTCCCTATTTGCACTGGGAGGAACTGATGGCCCGCAACCTCTCCTCTCTTTTGGACTTCAATTACATGAATGGTAGATATTTTGACCTTATCCCACAGGTGTCTACTGTTTTTTTCTGTATTTTAAATTACCATTGTTTCTGGTACTTCGTGTAGGATTAGCCATTACCTTGTCTTCCACCCCTACAATCCGGCCTTTGGTTCTTTCACTTCTGCTGTGTCTACCTAAAGAGATACTAATTTCAGATATTGCACTTTACATTCTAAAGTTTAATATGATTATTTTGTGTATTTCAATTATCTGGTGAGATGCTCCATATTCTCATTCATTTTGTTCATTTTATCTTCTATTTTAACAACATAATATTAATAATTATTTTAAATGACTTATTAGTTACCTCCATTACCTGGCTTACAATGTTTGTATTATCTGTGTTTTTTAATTTCTAGATTCCTGGACATGTGGTTTTTGCCTTCTGGCCTGTTTATTAAAGAAATGAGACTATAGATGATGTCTTCTTCCTTCAGGAAGGTAAGGAGGCTTTATTCTTTCTTGTGCCAGAAAAAGAGAGAAAGACATATAGGGAGGAATACAAAGCACCAAAAGGAAAAATATAATGAATTCTGGGCAAATATTCACTGTATTAAAACAATAAGAGTAATGGATAATAGTAAAAAATATAATTTTAAATATATCTAAAATGCATAAAATAATAATGTAAAAGATAAGAAGAAAATAAATGGAGTTAAAATATTATAAGTTTCCCGTGTTATCAGGGAAGTAATAACAGTAATGTTTTGTAATAAACTGAAAATATGTCAAGGTTATATGTAGCAATCTCTAGAATACCTACTAAAAGAACAAAAAAACTTTAACAAATTTATAGGAAGAAATCAATACTGGGGTAATACAGACAAGAGCAGAGGAAAAAAGAAACACAAGGTGACTCGTACAGAAAATTAGTGAGGTAGAAGATGCAAAACAAGTTATTTAAAAAATTTCATTAAATGTAAGTAACTGAATATTCTAACAGAAAGACTAAATTTTTCAGACTTGATGAAATATGGAAATGGAAGTATGTGGGCGTGTCTATACTCCAAACTGGTGGGTATGTCAATTTCTTTAATTATCTATAGGTATATGTGACCTTATATCAAATGTCATTATTATAGTTTGCAGAGGAAATTCATAAATATACACATGCATATACCCACATTTAAATTATGTGTTTTTTGTGATTACTATTTAATTAGCTGTTTACACTGTTATATCTTATTTAAAAATGGAAGCCTGTATAATAAAAAAATGAGACATGCTTGACAACTAAAACTAGACATACTTTATAAAATAATTAATATTTGTAGAGGTATAGTAATTACATATTCATAGAGAATAGTGGTGTGCTACAGCTTAACAATTCTATTTTATTTCAATTTATCATGAATTTATTGATATTCACTTAATATCAGTGTTCTACTGGCAATCATGGAAATGGAATGGAATTTGTTCTATCACATACAATAGCTACTAGCCACATACGGCTATTGAGAACTTGAAATTGGATAATGTAATGTAACTAAGGAATTTAATTTTAATTCATTGAAATTGAAATTGAATTAGCCATGTGTGGCTAGTAGCTACTATATAGTATGACTCTAACATGTGTCATGAAATCTTACAAAGCCAGGCAGATAAAGAAATTAAAAAAATAAATCCTTTATCTTCAAGACGATTTCATCCTTGTAGGAAAAAAAAGTCATTAAAAAATTCACAAAATAGTATTATAGAAACATTAATAGACATATAAAGCATGTAAGTCAGGTAATACTAGGAAGATAGTCTTCAATTTAAATGGGGGGTGGTGGATATTGTCCAGTTTAATAACTGAGAGTTTATCAGAAGTACAATTAGAAAGCATCACATAAAAAGACATCTTAATAAGTAGAACTTTCATCCACAGATTTGTTCAAGCCATGAAATTAGGCATTTTATTTTTAATTTTTTAACTGAAGTGTAGTTGACTCATAATGTTACATTAGTTTCAGGCATACAACATAGTGATCCAACAAGTCTATACACGTTATGCTACGTTTACCACAGGTACAGCTACCGTCTGTCACCATACAATGCTACTACAGTCTCACTGAGTATATTCCCCATGCTGTGACTTTTATCCCCATGACTTATTAATTCCATTCTGGAAGCATCTATCTCCCCAAATTAGGCATTTTTAAATCCTCTGTACCGCCCCCCACCTCCATATCTAATTCGTCAATACACCCTATCAACTCTACCTCTAAAATAAACCTGGAAAATGTACATTTGTCATATCCACTACTTTTACCTTAGACCACACAAGCATCACTTAATGCTTGGCATCCTTCTATAACCTCCTATCTAGTTTCTTCACTTCCCTTCTCTCCACCTGGAAATAATTTTTCAACACAAGTACGAAGGTTAAGCATTTAAACATAGGAATTAGATCATGGTCCCTCCCTACTTCAAATAATTCAGTGGATTCCCAATTACACTTAGAATTATTAAAATCAAACAGATAGGGGCGCCTGGGTGGCTCCATCAGTTAAGCGTTGGACTTCGGCTCAAGTCATGATCTCATGGTTCCTGAATTCGAGCCCGCGTCGGGCTCTGTGCTGAAAGCTTGGAGCCTGAAGCCTGCTTCAGATTCTGTGACTCCCTCTCTCTGCCCCTCTCCTGCTCGCACTCTGTCTCTCTCAAAAATAAATAAAACACTAAAAAATAAAAAAAAAGATAAAAATATAAAGTAAACGTAAAAGTCTTTTTCCCTATCTTACAAAATGACATAAAACAAATTTACCTAAGGCACTGTGTTTGTATATAATTATTTTTTTTTCTTTAGCCTTTAATATCCTGTAAGAACATTGCTTTCCAAAGTTACTTTGGTCAGCTTCTTTCTTTCTATGATTCTTCAAGGCATTTATCTGATTTATTTGAAATACACTTATATTCATTTGTCACAGTCTTCACCCAACCTTGGGCACGCTCACATTTTGGTTGATTTAAAGAAATATATGTATCAATTACACTCTAATCTTTATACTGGTGTAAATATACATGCCCTGGGACAAATGCATAGAGTCATGCATCCATGAACACTGGCATCCACCAATAAGTTATAGAACTTTATAGAACATGTGGTTCACAACAAAACTTCTCACACTGACTCTTCGTAGTCAATCTCTGCCCCTACTTCTCAACCCTGATCACCAATCTTTTTATTCATCCCTTTAGTTTTACTTTTGCCAAAATGTCATATAAATAAAATCATACAACACATAACGTTTGAGGTCCGGGTTCTTTCAAGCAAGCTGTATTTAATGTTCTTCCAGGTTGTTGTGTGAATCAACAGTTTTTTCTCTTGGTACTATAGATTAGTATTCTACTCTAAAGTGTACAATTGTTTATCCATTAACTGGTTGAAGGACATCTGTGTTCTTCCCAGCTTCTAGTGATTAAGAATAAAGATGATACAAACAATTGTGTCATTGTCTTTGGATAAACATCCATTTCCATTTCCCATGTAGAAGATCCCTAGTAGACATGAAATTTCTGTGTCGAATTGCAGTTGTATGTTTAGCTTTCTAAAAAATTGCCAAACTGATTTCTAAAGTAGCTGTTCCATTATGCTTTCCTACCAGATATATGAGTATTGGGTTATACAAGAATAAACTGGTCATTATAATTAATTTGAATTTTATTTTAACTGAAATAGAAAGGTACCAAAGCTGTGAAGTACAAGAGTAATATCACAGGACTTACATTTTGAAAAAAATCATTCTGGTTTCTATACTGTCAGGAAAAATGAGAGTAGTTAGTAAACTTTCACAATAGTACAGTTGACAGGTAAAGTCATACACATAAACCCAGGGAAACACAGACTCTGTTTCACATAAATTCCCATGCACATACTCCATCTTGTTTCAAAAATGATTTATGGGGCACAAATAATTTAAAAATAATACATATAAGTCAGTATCATTCATATTTTTACAAATATACTCAATCATTTACTATCTATTTGGTATTATACTGCATTTAGGGATTATTATGGTAATAATGGAAACTATAGAGAATAAAGTTATGTTTTTAATCTATAATATTAATGCTATATAAATGTATGAAATTAAATATATATTTTTTCAGTCATATTCCTTCAATTAAATCATAATAATATTTTCCTATATATTTGTACAAGATACTTATCTAAACTATATTGTAATAATTATTATTGTTTTATATACTTGGAGAAACTTTCAATATTGATGAAACATTTGGTCCTAGAAGCTATCTACCACAGAGTTAAAACTAAGCAGAATTTTAAAACATTTTCTTTCCAAGGAATATTGGCAAGCCTATTAAATAACAGTCATCAGCATGCTTTCCATTTGATATTCTATTTACAGTTTTCTATTTTATGTATTCCATAAAATAAATGGTGACTATTAGATGCATGAATAATATATTTGAAGAGGAAGAACAATTAATTTAATTAATTAATTTCAGTACCTGATTCATCTGTAGAAATTTAACTTCACTTTTTTTTTTTTTTTTTCCAGAAAGACAGGTCACTCATTGTTTTGAGTTTATGGCTGTTTACCAACATCATGGCCTTGTGATTTTGAGTCTTTCAACTGTGTATCTTCATTCTGAAAGAAAATCATACATAAGTTATGTTTAAGCAGGTAAATCAGAGAAGCTTCAAAACCAAAAATAATAAACTGACAAACATTTATTCACCTAGTTCTCTATTCTAATTGGTTTCAACAATCCCCTTATTTTATAATCTTTGTGTTAGTATTTCTTCTTGTTTAAAGTAATTTTTATTGTTATATTATCCAACTGTGTGTGTTATAAAATTTATTATAATTACACTGTGATGTTTGGATAGAGTGGAGTGAAGAAATGAAGAAAAATTAGTGTAAGTATTTCTGCAGAAACAGAATTTTTATTTGGATGAGTTAGGACAATAGCTCAACTTCCTTTACTCATTCTGTCTTCAACTAGTATTCCTTAAATCGGCCTATGAGATTTGAGGTATCTGGAAAAAGAAAAATAATAAATTAAATATATTTAAATAGATTTAGATAAAAATTCCAGTCATATAAAGATGATTTGAATATTTCTAATTAAAATTGATATTATATTTATATTACAAAAATACAAAAATAGAAAAAATCAGCAAATAACATTTAATAATGATATTACCAAAACAATCTTTATAATAATTGAGCTTCTGTGTACTAAGACACAAATACAATCTTGAGAATGACTGACTGGCAAGTTATGTTTCCTGTGTCCTCCAACCATGAATCTGTCATGTTTATTCTTGTTCAAAAGGGGTGACAGCAGATGAGAAGAAATTGAATGGCCTTTTAAAAAAATAAAACACACATGACAGATGCCATATGGCTTCCATCCCCCCCATAACTCTGTTGAATACATTTAGAAAAGAATTTCAACAAAGGGACTAAAGTGAAAAATTATTTTAGAAATGACCTTGCATTTCAAAACAAATATACAACAAATGGTCACTTAGCATTTAGCAATGTGATATAATCCTAAGCAATAATTATAAACTAGCTATTAGGTAATGATATGAGAAGTAGAATAACACAACTTTTTTTTTTGTTTGTTTGTATTTATTTATTTATTTATTTATTTATTTTTTATATATATGAAATTTATTGACAAATTGGTTTCCATACAACACCCAGTGCTCATCCCAAAAGGTGCCCTCCTCAATACCCATCACCCACCCTCCTCTCCCTCCCACCCCCCATCAACCCTCAGTTTGTTCTCAGTTTTTAACAGTCTCTTATGCTTTGGCTCTCTCCCACTCTAACCTCTTTTTTTTTTTTTTTTTCCTTCCCCTCCCCCATGGGTTCCTGTTAAGTTTCTCAGGATCCACATAAGAGTGAAACCATATGGTATCTGTCTTTCTCTGTATGGCTTATTTCACTTAGCATTACACTCTCCAGTTCCATCCACGTTGCTACAAAAGGCCATATTTCATTTTTTCTCATTGCCACATAGTATTCCATTGAATAACACAACTTTTTATTAAGAAGTTAAATGTGGGGGCGCCTGGGTGGCGCAGTCGGTTAAGCGTCCGACTTCAGCCAGGTCACGATCTCACGGTCCGTGAGTTCGAGCCCCGCGTCAGGCTCTGGGCTGATGGCTCGGAGCCTGGATCCTGTTTCCGATTCTGTGTCTCCCTCTCTCTCTGCCCCTCCCCCGTTCATGCTCTGTCTCTCTCTGTTCCAAAAATAAATAAAAACGTTGAAAAAAAAAATTTAAAAAAAAAGAAGTTAAATGTGTTAAAAAGAGACAGGCATAATGAACTACAGTATGCCCATTACCCAAATTAAACATTTTTCAACTATGAACAATCATAAGCTTGCACATCTTTCTCTAAATCTGAATTATTTTGAGGCAAGTCCAAGAAATTATACTTTCACACTACCATCATAAAATATTAATATTATTTTAAAAGTGTAATAGTGTATAAATTATCATAAAATAATAAAACATATTTAATATTATTTAATATGCTATCAAATAGAAGAAAAGTGAAGAGTTTCAATTCATTTTATAAAGTTGATATTATTCTGAAACTAGAGCCATAATAAAAGAGTAAATAAAAATGATAGCCTAATATTCCTCATAAACATTGGAACAATAATCCTTAACAAAATGTACAAAAATACATAATTACAATAAGTAAACCTATATATATATATATATATGATAATAGGAAGTTTTTTCCTTTTGAATATATAGCCTTTTATTTCCTTTGCTTGTTTCATTTTGCTGGCGAGAACTACCACCAATTTATTGAAAAAAAATGATGAGAGCAGAATAAATTGGTGGTAGTTTTCACCAACAAAATGAAGCAAGGAAAGGAAATAAAAGACATATATACTAAAAGGAAAAAAATAATAAAACTGTTCCTATTATCATATGACATGTTTGTATATGTAGGAAATCATAAAGAATCTACCAAAAAATAAAATAAAATTCTGTAACTAATAGTTAATTTAGGAAGATCACAGGACACAAGATAAAGACACACAAATCAGTTACATTCTATTTGTTAGAAATGAGCCTATAATCACTAAAACATAAAATAATACAAATAGGTCCCCCCAATTTAAGTACCTGTACAAACCTAAAATATTATATATAAACTCCATATGTAGAATATTACAAAACTCTAAAGAAAGAAATCAAAAATTTAAATAAAAGAGATCTCTCATGTTCATGAATTCAAAAATGCAAAATTAAGATGTCAATTTTGCCACATGCTCTGTAAAATCTGTGAAACCCTATTCAAAATCCCCCAAAAAACAATATTAATAGATACTGATAACGTGATTCTAAAATTACCATGGAAAAGTAAAAGTAAAAAAACCTAGAATAGCCAACACAACAGTGAAGAAGAACAAAGTTGGAGGACTAACATTTCAAAAGGTATGATTACAGCTACAGAAATCAAGAAAGCTTGATAGTGAATAAGAGCCATCCAGATCAGTGTAACATAATAGAGAGCCTTCAAAGATCCATGCAAATATTGATCTTGGTCTATGTCAATGGTCTAAAATCTACTATTCCTTCTTTATCTACTAGCCAGGTACTGCTTTGTCACTTTCCATTATTAATAGGTTGATGAAATTCCTACATGAATTTAAATAGATACTTGATTCTTTATCTTTGTAGCCAATTTTGAAGATATTGATTTGGTTGCTTAGCATTATCTACAGGTGAAAATGAGCTGTTTTTTGGGGATTTTTCTTTTTTTTTTTTTAATACACGATGCTCTCATGGATGTTACATACCAAATCAATTTGATAACTAACAGCACCCTTGCTTTTGGTAATTACAGAATATTCCAGGCTTATCTTGGATTATTTCCAGCCCCAGCCTTAAAATCATCTAATTCTAATTCACAAATATGACCTTGTTATTCTGTGGGAAATGATATAAGTAAGTATTCAACATAGATATGCCACTCAAGACAAGATTGGTTTCATGGAAAAAAAAAAAAGACCTTATGTTTAAAGGTCAATTTTCATGAATTTACAATGACACTTCCAATTCAAATTTAATCCTGTAGGATTTTTCTTCTTTAACTTACATACCTTTCTATTTTCTCCCATGCCAAAATCTAAGATTCCAACTACAATAACGTATTTATTCATTTGTTTTATTTCACAATACATTAGATCTACATACATCTATTTACATTATAATTACATTATTATATTACAAATGATGACACAATAAATAGACTTGTAAATTTGTATTTTTGTAACTTGGATATAAATTTCCATGAGTGACATTTCTGGATAAAAATCAAAATCAAAGGTTAATGATATCTTCTATATTGGCCAATTCACAACGTGTGTGTGTGTCTGTGTGTGTGTGTGTGTTTGCATGTGTGTGTGTATGCATGGTCGTACACCTTAAATACACACAATTTTTGTCAATCATGACTCAATAAAGCTGGAAGAAAAAAGAATTATGTAGGTGGAAAAGAACAGAATATGTTAGCAGCCTTTTCATATAATGTGAATATATTTAGATAATGCACAAAATTTGACAAGTGGCCATTTATTAAAGGTTTTTGAAGTACATTATATGGAACCATATTGATTAATTTTATAGTCTATTAAATTATAACCTATCAGTCTATCTTGCACTTTGAATGGATCTTTAACCTATTATTATTATCCAGCATCATGCATTGTTCATTTGGAAAATAACAGTTCACTGAGTTGTATAAGCTTTGATACACTGACATATTTGTTATTCAAAATAAATAATCACATCTGTTAAAATCACTGATGATCTCATTTTAAGGCAATTTAAGAATTGGTAAGCTTACAAGCACACAGTTCCATTTATGTTTTCCAAAATTTTAATTTTCACTTTAATGCTCAAATTTTATTACTGGCAACAAAGAGTGCCAATTATTTTCCTGAAAGTGATGCACTTCAGTCATTTTCTAGAAAATACATGCCAAAATCCAAATCTGAATATGCATACATTATCATTCACTTCAGTAAAAATGGCATTCTATGTAAAATTGAACAAAAAGCTAATTCAGCTCACAGCTCAATTACACAAGAGTTTCCCCACAAACAAAAAGAAGTGATTTATGTGTTATTACCATTTTCTTTCAGAAATTATTAATAATTATTCTGATTTGTTATTCAGGAAGATTACATTTTTATTCTAATAGAAAAAAGAAAAGTAGAAAACTCTGAATTTAGACCCTCTTTAGCATGAACCTCCTATTTCTCTGAAAACAAATTTTGGCTCATTACTAACATTTCATTTTATTATGTATATATTTTATAAATGTATATACTTAATCTTTCGTCATGAGGTTCCTTATATTTGCTCTAATTTCACTTATATGATACAATGCTCACAAAAACTAATTAAGTTAGGACAAGTGGATTTTCAAAAACTACAGGAAATTTGTCTTGTACTTTTGATCACAACTAATAGGTTACCATTACCTACTAGTCATCTATTTTGACTGAAGACCGCTTTTTTGTTGTTGTTAATTATCTGTATGAACAGTATGGCAACATTCTATAACAGAAAAGTAAAAAGAAAAGACAGCACAGGACACACACTTTTTAAAGTTAAAATGGGATTAATTAATCAAAAATCAGAATTTTCTAAGTTAAATCACCACGTATTCTTGCACGTGATTACCATCTGTCTGCTTAACTAAGGCAGTAACAGTGAATTCACCATAGATTTCTACAACCTAGCAATTAAAGAGTATGTGACCAGACCTCTTGGCTCATATTCTGTTTCAGAAGGAATCTATGAACATAACTGAGAACAGACGACTTGCCCAAGGTCACAGAATATTTTTTTTTCTATTTATCTTTGTCAGCACAGTAGGTCTGAATATTGTGCATAATTTCTTGCTGAACATTCTACTACAAATTTGTTCTAAGTTGTTTAAATTATTTGTAAATTTTTAGCTAATGAAGCAATTTAAAAAATTCCCATGAGACAGAATGGGAAGAAACTTTTCCTGGCATTTCAGCACAATGTTGTTTTCATTATTTTATTATTTAACTAAAAGTTTTATTCACTTCTATTGTTATCATTGAGTTTTAATAAGACAAATTTTGAAAGATGGTAAATTTTCATTTTTAGGAAATATCTTTTGTAATATAAATATTCAAAATAAGTTTTCTCTATTGGGTAAATATTAAAAAAAAAACCCTAATCTGGGTCTATGATGAAATCAGTTCAGATATAATTTTGGGGTTATAAATGGCAATTAAAAAATAATATATATTGATACTATAGTAAAATTAGAGATTGTAGTTAACCTTTTCCAATATGAAAATTTTGAGGATAAATTTCAGTTAATTTTATTTGCTTCCAAATTACTCTCTCAATATTAATAAAATTTGTTTTCTCACATATTACAAAATACATAGAATGCGACACAAAATTAATGTATCACATGACATATATCCGGTCATGATCTGAATAATTTTATTCTCTTTTAATTATGTGTATTAACTGATATTTTTGCTCATATTTCTCTTTCTCACATTACATGGATTTTCATACCCACTATTATAATCAAGCTAAATTACTGGTAAGTGTGAAGTGTGATGCTGAAGAAAATAATTCTAAAATATATATTCTAACCATTAAATACATTGATGATACAGGATTTTACATGTGTCCTGATTTGTATCTTTTCATAATTTTGAAATAATTTTATCAAAAATTTCTAAATTATGATATGAAGATCAACTTAGCCAATTTCATTCAAAATTGCCAAAGTAGGCATATACATGTTTCTGGAATCCATTTGTATATTTATCTCTCCCATAGTGACCTAGTCTCATAAATACCTCTATTTGCCATAAGATTCTAATTAAAGATGGCATAAATTAAAAGGCAAAGCTTCGGGAGCCTTTGGAAGCTTTGGGGAGCATTTTTGTGAGTGATAGCTTCAAACTGGCCCCGTTCCATACTAGTTTCCTTACAATGTCATGCTACAGTGAGGAAATATTTCCAGTTCAAGAATATTGAGTTTTTTTGGGGGGCGCCTGGGTGGCGCAGTCGGTTAAGCGTCCGACTTCAGCCAGGTCACGATCTCACGGTCCGTGAGTTCGAGCCCCGCGTCAGGCTCTGGGCTGATGGCTCAGAGCCCGGAGCCTGTTTCCGATTCTGTGTCTCCCTCTCTCTCTGCCCCTCCCCCGTTCATGTTCTGTCTCTCTCTGTCCCAAAAATAAATAAACGTTGAAAAAAAAATTAAAAAAAAAAAAAGAATATTGAGTTTTTCTATAACTACTAACATTTTTATATTGATATGTTTATTTTATTAGGTGCTTAATAAATTAGGTGCTTAATAAATTAGGTCATTTGGATGGCCAGAGCTGTGTATATGCCTGTGTTTACATATCTATAAATGTATTTATATGCACCTTACATATTACATACTATGTAAATTTATATTATTACATATTGTATGACATTAAATATGTAACAATAAATAATGTCTTCTATATATACTTATACACACAAATGTTGGCCACATTTATGGGATAATTATGAAATATTTCAACTCATTTTATATTTGAAATATCATTGAAATATCATTGAAATATTTCAACTCATTTTCAGTGTCTGAAAAGTATTTGTGTGAAAAGATTGTTACTTTTTTGTAAAATTTTTCCTGCAATGAGATTTAACTGTCATATTAGCAAGCATTCAACAAATATTGGCTGTTTTTTTATTTATATATTTCTAAGTCCATATAAAATCATATTGGTAACATTTTGACTAAGAATTTTAAAAAATTCAATTAGATATTATTACTTTCATAAAAATTTATCTTTTCTTTGACTTAGGTTAATCTATGTGGTGGTGTTTTGTTTTGTTTTTTTAAGTAGAAACTAAACATATAAACAACAAAATATTTGAATGTAATATATGAATTTGGATTTGATTAACCTGCAGCAATACAGGAATATATATTTTGCAGAGTTCAAAGAGATGTCTACTGGGAAAATTATATTATTGTTATAAATATCTCATTATTATATATGAAATTTTAGAAATTTTCAACATAATTAATACTCTTTAAATTGGTTTAAAAATTTACCTGGACACTAACAATGGCTAAAATTTTATGACAATAAAAAATTTACAAATATCCAAGGGAGCATAAGAATTATAGCATAGAAGTTTTTAGTTAAAAACAATAATTCTTCTGATTTCACTATAGAATCCTAACCTCTCAGGAACTTGGGCTTATAGTGATATATGGAGTCAAGTAACATTGTATTCTATAAATCTTCATTTGCACTACATGATCCCTAGATGGGGTAATGTGCAATTCTTGTGTGGATTTTCATTATGATATATGCAAATGATTCAATTAGATGTCTTGAAAAAGTTTTTCATCCTTTACACTATTATACCAGATAGTTCAATTTCCTGTCCAACTTCTAGAAGCACTCCAGAATATAATTTAAAGTGAAAATGCTTGTTCAATAAATGTTATATAGCTATAAATAATATTGTTTATATGTATTATAAATGTATATAAAATATATTACTTGGTTAATAAAGTTTAGATATATATAGTTTTTATAAACTCTTTGCTCTGGATTTTAGCCATTTAATAGAAATACATAGTTCTTGAATGATTTGGACACAACAAAAAACATGCAATTTGGGTTTATTTATAGAATATATTTAGAAGACATAAAAATTTTATTGATAAAGTTTTAAAAATACTTAATTTTAAATAATCACCATGTGATCTAGCTATATATGATATATATCATAAGTGGCTAGATATAAGGTATAATATATGTAGCTACATAATTGTATACATACACACATATACAGATTTCATTTATAATATGTATAGCTATATATAGTCTATAGTATTTTACATATATTACTCTAATAATACTTCAACATAACAAAAAGTAATTATTCAAACAGTAAATAAAGCAAGCATTGGTAATGTCATCAATATAGTCACTAAATGGAATTTCACCAATTAAAAGATACAGACACTAGACCTATTTCAGGAATAATGCAACAAACAATAACTACTATGAATTGAGCACTCAAAAAATGCTTTTGGTAGGTTCACCAATCCCTTAGAAATAATTTGACTACAGAAGGATTTGAAATAGTATCAAAAGCTCCATATCCACTAGGAATATAGTTTTTCTCATGTGTCTACAGCACTGTCTGGCTAACAACAACAAAGCCTTAATGACAAAAATAACTCCAATGGAAAAATGTTCAACAACATTTTTTTAAAAATTAAGTTAATTATTATTAAAAAGCAACAAAATCCTTCAAAATATTTCAGCATTCTGAAGGTCTATAAATATAACAGGCTGAATACTATATTATATGTGGTGGAAATAACTTTGTTTCCTTTCTTAAATCTTAGTGTTTAAGGTTTCCTTTTGATCTGGTCCCTTAGGCACTTGCTATATGGAATAGATTTAATGGGTATTTTATAAGCTCATTATGAGGAAAGTTGATTTTACACATTATTGAATTGGAAATCACTCATCTAAAGAGAGATCATCTGTGCATTAGCCAGCATAACTTTATTTTATTACACTTGATATACATTAGGGAGTGATCATGGCCAGTATCATTAAACAGATGGCAGTGAATTTTTCTTCTACCCTCAGTAACTCAGAAGGAGTGCCCTTTCTTATTCTACTTCAAAATTAAGTTTAACCTAAAGGATAATTAAAATAAGATATCATGGTTTTCCATTTTTAATTAAAATGTAACATCACTAATGACCACCATTTCATTTACTAATAAAAACAAGTCAAATGCATGATAAAAATATCAGTATCTCAAAATAATCATGATGATAAGGACTCAAAAACAAACAAAAAACCCAAAACAATAACTAAAAATGAATTAAGTTTTGAACAATACCATACCTTGCCATTATATAAGCAGACTATGGCTGTTTTCAAGCCTGGAAAATGAGCAGTATACAGCATAAATAATGCTAAGGAGAAATCAACCCAACTTTTATCCACTGGGAGGGGGCTGGATGGATGACCCAAGGAGTGATAGTTACAAAGTGAGCTAGCATTCACCTTTCAGAACACATTGGCCCTTTCAGAATACCGAATATGAGCTGTGTAGGCTGGAAAATTCAGGAGAAACAGCCAAGAGAGATTCCCCCATAAGGTGGACTTTACTGAATATAAGCTGTGACTATTTAAAGGATTGAGTTTGGGCAAGAAAACTGAGCAAGACTATCTCTGAGGTACATGGAGCTTTATCTAATCTGAATGATGAAGACAAGAGAGGAGAAATGAGAGATAGCTCTCCAAGGTACACTGGGATTTCATAAAGTACACTGTGTAGGACAAATAAATGCGAATGGAGATGGGAAAGAAGGTGGCAAGACAAAGAGAAGTCACCCAAGAATGAGAAATTCAAGGTGTGTCTGTATGTAATGAGAATTCTCTAAGAACTAGAAAAGTCTAGTTTTCATGCTATAAATTAGAGATATATTCTAGACTTCAGAACAACTTGAATATAATATACAGAAACTTGGATGTGAAGTACAAAGAGTTGTGTGAAATCTCACCACTACAAAGACTTAGTTCCCTGCTTAAAGGAAAGTAATGACCCTTTTCTGATAATTTACAATGTAAGTGTTGAACTGAATATAAAGCTGCAATAAAACCTAGATTCACTACAGATATAATTAGCTCACCATGCTCCTTCCCCATATAAACATCTTGGCAGGTACAGGTGTGTACCCCTGAGGACAAACAAATTTAATGATTTCTCCATTGTTCCTTAACATGTGATATCTGGCATACAATCCAACGTAATAAGAAATGTGAAAAAGCAGGAGAATGTTAACTACACCCCAAAAAAAAAAAAGAATTAACAGATCACACACAGGTGGCCAAATTATTGGA
This sequence comes from Lynx rufus, assembly GCF_022079265.1. NCBI lineage: Eukaryota > Metazoa > Chordata > Mammalia > Carnivora > Felidae > Lynx > Lynx rufus. The sequence continues at coordinate 63,435,335 of NW_025814827.1, forward strand.
ACTATTAGGCAAAAAGTTTAACATTAGGATAAAATTATTAAAGAAACTAAAAGAAAAGATTAAAACTATGTGTGAATATATGGGTGATTTCCACAAATAAATGAAAACTATAAACAAACACTAATGATAGAAACCGGATCCAAAAAATAGTCACTACATGAAACTTTATATAAGGTACAAAACTAATTCATGGTGTCAGAAGTCAGAAAATGCTTACCTAAATTGGGTGCAGGGATTAACTGAAAAAGGACAGGGTAGAATTTTCTGGAGAAAAAAAAAAAATATATATATATATAGTTTTATTTTATGTGTCTGTTACTTGCGCTATATAATTGCTGAAACTTATGTAACTGAACACTAGGATTCCTAAATTTAGTTATCTGTAAATTAGACTTTTACAGATATATCAATAAATAAATAAGGCATGAAAGTGAACCCACTAAGACTTCAGCACCTTAAAATTGCCACTGTCCATACTGATTATTTTGCATCTATACATAAATTTATGTGGATTATGCTAGTCCTTTTATGTTGTCTTCTTAAGATAAAAAATTTTACTATTTTCCTCATATTTGTTGCACTTTTATGAGCATAACTGACACACAACATTACATTAGTTTCAAGTATACAACACAGTGATTCAACAACTTGTTGTCATGTTATTCTCACACAAGCACAGCTACCACCTGGCTTCTGCAGGGACGTTTTTAATTTTAATGAAGTCCAGTCTACCAATTTTTTTTCATAGATTGTGCCTTTGGTTTTGTACCTAAAAAGTCATTACGACACCCACATCATCTACATCTGCTATATTCTAGTTATAGATTTGCATTTTTCACTTAGATCTAGGCTTTATTTTCAGTTAATTTCAGTGAATTGTGGAAGACCTATGTCTAGATGAAATTTTGCCCATGGATATCCCGTTGCCTCAGCACCTTTTGTTGAAAAGACTACCTTTCTTCCATTGTATTCCTTTTGTTCTCTTGTCAAAAATAAGTTTAGATAGATAGTGTAAGTATATTTCTCAGCTCACTATTCTTTTCCACTGATTTGTCTATTCTTTCACTGATCCTACAGTGTTGTGACTTTTGTAGCTTAACCGTAAGTCTTAAAATTGGAGAACATCAGTCCTCCAACTTTGTTCTCCTCCTTCAATATTGTGTTGGCTATTCTGAATCATTTGCTTTTCCATATAATGTTTATAATCAGTTTGTTATAGCTACAAGATAATTTTCTTGGTTGTGTCTCTATTTTCTCAACACATCAATTTGAGAACTTGTATCTTGACAACATTGAGTCTGAACCCACTGAATATGGACTATCTCTCCATTTCTTTGTTTTTCCTTTATTTTGTTCCTTGGTTTTATAATTTTCCTCATGGGGATCCTATATATACTTTCTAGATTTGTATCTAAGTATTTTAATTTATTATTGAATGTGTTCTAACACAGTTATTATTCAAATTTTAGTATTATTTACATATTGACATTTATTTCTAGAGTTAATCTGAATCTTGATATTCCATCAGAATAAGACATGAAATTCATACTACCTTCAATTTCCTCTTCTTCCCCATACATGGCATCACTTATATTGAAAATTTGTTGGGTGAGAAAAATAGAAATTATTATTGAAATTTGGGTTAGTATTATTTATTTGCCCTATTTAGACAAACAACTGAGTTCTAGCATTTCTCTTCATCATCACTCAATTGGCCATATCTTTCTGTATCTTGGAAGATATTTTCCTTCTGCTGAAATATATTCAGTGATGATATTTTAAGTGAGTATCTATGATTTTAACTTTGCCTACTCTTTTAAGTGTACTGTGGCAAAATATAGAATTTAAATTTAAAAATAATCTCCACTCCAGGCACCTGGGTGGTTCAGTCAATTAAGTGTCTGATTCTTGATTTGGCTCAGGTCATGATCCCAGGGTTGTGAGATGAAGCTCTGAGCTGTCAGCATGGAGCATACTCGGGATTCTCTCTCTCCCTCTCTTTCTGCCCCTTCTACACACATCTGAGCATGTGCTTGTAGTTCTTTCTCAAAATAAATAAACATTAAAAATAAAAAAATATATTAAATTAAATTAAAATCATTTCCTCTCAAAACATTGCAAATAGAGCATCCTTATTTTCTGATACAAACATAGCCTTCTCCCTCAATTGGACAATTATTGCTTTAAAAAATGGGGACTTTAAAAATGCAAACAACAAATTGCAAAATGATTATTCCTGAAAGCTACTGAATATGTAGTATGAAAAGAGGGAATCTATGATGTTCCTGCCTAGTAATATTCTTATGCCCCAACACAGCTTGGTCAGTATGCAGTCAGTATACTAAGGCAAATCTGGCCATAAAAACAGAAAGAAAGCTGCTGGAGGGAGCAGATGTGATTTGGACAAGAAAGCACAAAACACTTGGAACAGCAGCAAACAACAAAGGCCTGCAGCTCACTTAACCTGAGACTGTGATCTCAGTAGGGCAGTGGCAAAACAGAGAACTATCCAGAAATATAAGAGGATCCTGAAAATGGATAAGGGGTACAAAGGTGGCTCAGCTGGTTAAGTATTTGACTCTGGATTTTAGCTTAGGTCATGAGACCACAGGTCATGAGTTTGAGCCCCATGTTGGGCCCTGTGCTGACAGCAGGGGAACAGCTGGGATTCTCTGTCTCTCTCTCTGCCCTTCCCCTGCTTGTGTTTTCTCTCTCTCTCTCTCTCTCTCTCTCTCTCTCTCTCTCTCTCTCATAATAGATAAATAAACTTTTTAAAAAAGGAAATGAATCAGCCATTGAGAGAGGTTGATAACTATTACCTATCTTTGATTAAGAGGCTATGGGGCGCCTGGGTGGCTCGATCGGTTAAGCGTCCGACTTCGGTTCAGGTCATGATCTCAAGGTCCTTGAGTTCGAGCCCCGCGCCGGGCTCTGTGCTGACCGCTCAGAGCCTGGAGCCTGTTTCAGATTCTGTGTTTCCCTCTCTCTCACTGCCCCTCTCCTGTTCGTGCTCTGTCTCTCTCTGTCTCAAAAATAAATAAACGTTAAAAAAAATTAAAAAAAAAAAGAGGCTAGGTACACATACAGAGGAAGACACAAAATGGCCAACATTCTTCACATACTTCTTGCTGATTTGGAAACCATACGAATGCACAGGGAAGGCTTGAAAGGATTCAGTGAAATACAAAATTCATGGCAGAATCGAACTGCCTGAAGTTGGAATGCAAAACCTGATCTATACACTGAACCGTTGGTATAGGTGGAAATATTACTGACTGAAAGTGTTTAATCACAGCCTTTGACCAATCAGTGACTGACACGTAAGCTTTGAAGACACAACACGATGTGTAGAAACTCAAAATAAAAAAGTAAAATAAAATAAAATATTCATTCCATACTAGAAGCCTGTATTTCCTCCCTCTCCTCTTCACCCATTCTTCTCACTCCCTGCCCGCCCCTTCCCTGGCAACTAGAACAGGTGGTGGTTACACTTGTAGTGAGCATAGTGTTTTTGAATCATTATGTTATACACCTGAAATTAATGTAGTATTGTGTGTCAATTATACTGGAATAAAAGGAAAGAAATAAACAAAGAAAATTTTAAATACAATAATAAAAGTCAACTGAGCAGATACATCATTGCCCACACAACATAGGAAAGACAAATTTCACAGATTAAAGACAGAAAAAAGGATCTATTTCCCAGAGCTCAAGCCCAGGGAAGGACAGTGATGGCCAGAGTTATAAGGGAAATCTGGGTGCTGATAAAAATGTTCTATACCTATATAATTATTGTGGGAGTAGTTACATGACCATATACATTTGTCAATATCATCAAATTGTATAACTAAAATTCATCAATCCAATTGTTTGTAAGTTCCTAAAACTATAATTTATTGTCTATTGTGATGAAATTCATTTCATCAAGTAATGATGGAATTCATTTCATTTCAATAAGTAGTAATGTTGATGGGTGTAGTTTAAATTATGAATGTTAAATTTAGAAAGCGTAGTTTCCTTGTATGAAAAAATGGTAATTGTTCCATAAATTATTACTAGCAAGATTTGATGTGATTTCATCATTTTTAACAAATACTCATGATAGGGAGCTACTGGTGATTCAATAGATTTTCTTGATGCTACACTTCTGGGATGACAGGAAGAAGCACGGAATTCCCACTCCCTCTCAATGTCATCAATATCTTTTCTAAGAGATATACACTTAGATTAAATTTGAGAGACCTAATTTGAGGACAGTCTCAGACTTCTATCCTTATCGTAATAAAGTACTTCATTCTCCCAATAATATTTGGTTATATTTTATTTTACAAAAAAAAAAAAGCGTTTCTGTTTTGATACTTCCTCTCCCCCGCACCCCCACCAACTTCCTCTCAATTGTAGGACCAATATCTCCATTATCCTGAAAAAAAAATCCCTGATTATTAGCAATACATAGTCACTCAACTCTGATATAGACTTATAGTATCCTTTTAGACTTTTGAAAACTAATCAGATTGATTAAAAATATTAGCTATTGCTCCTTCGGTGATGAAATTAATCGCAGTAAGTAATGATGCCACTGTCAGGAAAAGTTACACTTGGAAAATAAAACGCAGTTTACTCATAAGGAAAATTTTAAAATTCTCAACTTTAATAAAGAAATCTTCGGGGCACCTGGGTGGCTCAGTCTGTTGAGCATCCGACTTCAGCTCAGGTCATGATCTCACAGTTCGTGAGTTCAAGCCCCACGTTGGGCTCTGCGCACAGCCAGCGTGGATCCTCTGACTCCAGAGCAAGAGCAGGGGAGGGGGAGTTGTAGAGAGAGAGGAAGACGCAAAATCTGAAGCAGGCTCCAGGCTCTGAGCTGTCAGCACAGAGCCTGATGTGGGGTTTGAACTCACAAACATGTGAGATCATGACCTGAACCAAAGTTGGATGCTTAACCGAGCCACCCAGGTGCCCCTTGGGACTTGTTTTTAAAATAGAAAGCTGGGGAGCCTGGGTGGTCAGTTATGTGTCTGACTGGTTCAAATCATGATCTCATCATTCATAAGTTCAAGTCCCGCATTAAGTTCCCTGTTGTCAGTGCAGCCCACTTCAGATCCTCTGTCTCTTTCTCCCTCTGCCCCTTCACTTGCTCGCACTTGCTCTCTCAAAAGTAAATAAATATTTTAAAAACAAATAAAAATAAAATATTATAAAATAGAAAGCTGGTGGTCAGAAAAGTCCCCATCTGCCAACTTTCTACTGAAATAACACACAGACATAAGTGTTAAACAACAAAAAACTAGGGATTGAGAACATGGGGGAATTTAAATTAATAAAAAGACAAATGGACTGCGAAGCAAAAGAATACAGGACCAGCCAAGAAGACATTACAGGATTTCTAACAATCCTCTCTATAGAATATAGTTGGGATATAACTGTTTTTAAAGTATAACTTCTAAAGCAGCAACTTCTGTTATTAATATTGAATTTATCTTTCCATACTATATTATGGTTATCAAATCATATTGCATATTGTAAACCTCTAATCAGTAGTATAAGGAATGGCCAGAGGAGGGAGATAACAAGCAAATGAGTCTTGTATTTCTTGTATTATGAAACATGAAAAAATTATAAAAAGGTTGAAAGTTAAAAAAATCCTGATGATTTTATTCAAAAATTCAATTCATGGATTTAAGTGTTTACTATATTAATTTATATACGATCTGGACTCCAATGAAAAACAAAAGCTACTTTTGTAAACAATCAAGCTGGGTGGGCAATATACATGCAATATTTAACAAGTAATTCTCAAAAAAGAAGAAGAATATGCCATTAGCTTTTTCAGATGTTAGAAATCCACCATAATTACACAATGTAGAGCTATTGAAACAATAAGGGAAAGAAATCAATGTTACAGAATGGACGACTCAAAAACAGAATCATATATGGGAAGAAATAGACAGTAAGTCTTCACAATTGAACATAACTTGACATAATTGTCAAGAATATAAAGAATCTTCTTTTCATAATCTTACTAAGAATCAATCTTGTTAAAGCCCCAACTAAATATGAGTACTGAAAGTAATAGCCTGATTTTAGAAATTTTTGACAATCTGCTTTATAAAATACAGCAAATTTTACATAATTTCAGCAGTTTTAATGCTGACAATTAAACATTAACTGGAAAATATTTTTCTAAGTATGCATTAAAGCAGAAACTTGTCCAGAAATATGGGACTTTTGGTAATTGTCATTTTCTAGATTAGGGTTCAGTGATAGCTAGGTAACATTTCCAAATCCTGTCAACAGTAATTAACATACTAATTGGATAGTGATAAGTTTTGGAGAAAGAAAGTTCCACTTCAAAAAAGCTAATGTGGGGTGTGTGGGTGGTTCAGTTCGTTAGGCATCTGAATCCTGATTTCAGCTCAGGTCATGATCTCACAGTGTGTGAGTTCAAGCCCCACATCGGGCTCTGGGGTGACAGAGTGGAGACTGCTTGAGATTTTTCTCTCTCCCTCTCTCTCTCTCTCTCTCTCTGTCCCTCCCCTGCTCCTGCTCTCTCTCTCTCTCTCAATACATATAAACATTTTTTAAAAAGCTAATATGACCAGTATTTTTTCAAGCTTTTCTATATTATTAATTTTATCATTTGCATAATTTGAAAACAATTACAAAGATTACCCTAAGTACTTTCATCAGCTGTAAAACCGCTATTCTGTGGTTCCTTACAATATCGTCAAGATACAAAAAATAAAACAAAATAAAGTAATTTATATACTCCAATAAATATTCATCTGAATCACTCCAAATGTTTCTCACTTAATTTTTATTCACTTAGTCGTATGTAATATATCTCTTCCACTGACTGCAATAATGTCATTTTGTATACAACTAAGACTATGCACTCAAATAAGAATAATTAAGCTGCAGAGGGAATATGTTTAATTGGAGAATTGAAGCATAATAGTTATTAATAAACTATTCAGTAAAACTTGTTCTTCCCATAAGTACCACATTTAAGCTCTGCAGTATAATTTCCATCAGAAAAACATGATGATCTTAATGAGTCAAATCTGAGGGATGTCTATTCTCCTCAGGTGGGCAGGTTAATTTTCTATGCAATTAGTTAATTATATTTTAAAAAAACCTTCTGTTATTACTATCTACTTAAAAATGGAGTATCCATGATTCCTTTATTTTTTTAGATATGTTTATACTGAAAATTCTATTATATGACAGAAAATTGGGGGTTTCCTGCTAATGAGAATTTTTTTAATATTAGTTAATTTTTCCATTCATAAAGAAAAATCATAAATGTCTCAGGATATAGGAATTTCAACTGTTTACCATTTTTGTAGTTTCATATATTAGATCTTATATATTGTCTTAGGTAATATTTGAATATGAAACCATATATCCTACAAAATGATATATAATAATTTAATTTTCAATACAGTTTCTGTATATTATAAAATTGAAGGAAGATTAAAATGGAAAAGAAAGGAAAGAAAAATTACATCTTCAACAGATCAGGAGGCACACCAGGTTACCTACTCAGCCTGTAGCTAAAGAGGACTGATTGGGAAAAATCAGAATGTTAGTGTGTTTTGTTTACTCTTGGCTCTCTTCAGCAAAGTATCAGTCTGAATGTCACTTTGTGTTAATTTGAGTCTTTGAGCATTACTTTGCCACCCAAACAATGTTTCAGATGGCTTTCATTTTGGCCAACATTAAGTTATGACAGTCATGAATCACAGAAGGAAGAAAAAAAACTATTATGAGAACTGTACCTAGAACAGAACTTACTGATAGCAAATAAGTAAAAAAAGTGCTTGCTCAAATTTCATGTTGTACTGCAAATGAAACAATACACACATATTTTATGTAGTTGTTATATAATTTATATACATGTGTACAGATATACATATGTATACCATGTATATACATAGTATAGTGTTAAGATTCTTTTTCCCAATTGTTCATTTATTTCCATATAAAATTAATGTTATAATAAGAGGTAAAGAATAAAGGCCAAATAAATTTGATATAAACATCCCCTATGGGAGTGCCTGGGTGGCTCAGTCAGTTAAACGTCTGACTTCGACTCAGGTCATAATCTCACAGTTTGTGAGTTCGAGCCCCACGTCGGGCTCTGTGCTACTGCTTCAGAGCCTGGAGCCTGCTTCAGATTCTGGGTCTCCTTCTCTCTCTGCCCTTCCCCTGCTCACGCTCTGTCTCTGTCTCTCAAAAAATGAATAAACGTTAAAATTTTTTTTAATCCCCTATGTACTTAATTTTATTTATTTTTATTTTTTGTTTCAAGGTTTCACTTAAATCACAATATAATATTAAGATTTAAGATAACTCTGTCTCAATACTAGAATATGTATGAATATGCCTGTGAATATCAAGAAGTCCTCAAAATGGCAACTCACCTCATTTCAAGTGAGGTTAATGGTGAAAAGAGGAACCTCTGAAAAGACTGAAAGAGTCCAAACAAACAAACAAACAAAAAACAATAAAAACAGTGCACACAGCAAGTGCTTGCAGAGAGCAAGATCAGGAAATAATTAATTAATTTCTTCATCTCAAGATAGGTAAGCTCATACTCTCTGTCTAGTGGGATGTCAAAACCTATAATTACTGTGTTGCCCATTCTTCTCTTTTCTACATGAGAATGGTCTTGCAGTTGTGTATTCATGTTCCACCATTACATATGGAGTGTGTATAGGTATGACACCTTGTCTTTTCAGTGCACATGTCTGAATTAAATGTACCTGATGGACAGACAACTGCACCTTCCACTGAACTGTGACTATAGGCTTTGAACTGTCTGTGAGTATCTTGAATGTGTAAGAAAGAAAGTGAACCAAATAGTTTGTTGCCAGAAAAAAAAAAAAAAAGGAGACTTGGTAGATATTAATGGTGTTTGTCAACATTCCATTTTCCTTGACCACTGGATAGGGTAGTCAAATTAAACAAACTGTTAAACGGTATCCAAATAGACTTGTTGGAACAAGATGGAAGCATCTTATATTGCTAACCCACTTGTCTCTAACTAAATGAGTGAGAAACCAACCTTTGCCATTTGTACAACTGATACCAAATAATAACTATCACACCCAGATTTTATCTTTTTGCTTTTCTCTACTGTTTTTTCCTTTACCACAACCTCCTACCACTTAATAATATCTTACCAAATTAAGACTCACTTGCTCTTCAACCATGTGTGTTTTTGTATCATAGCAAAATCACACAGAGACTGGAAGGGCAAAGAAATAGTCTCAAGAACGTTTTTCAAAAAACAGCCATAATAGCTTGGAATAAGGTATAGAATTATAATGAGATTTTGGTTTTAGTAAAATTTTCATGTACAAATCCCCTCCTTCAGCTCAGATAATGTTCTACTGTTTTGTTGTTGTTGTTGTTTTGTTTTGTTTTCTCCTGTGGGAAAAGTTGTAGCACATCTGGAAATGATATATTCCTTTCTAAAAGCATTAGCAAGTGAAAAGATGGATTTAAGAGATCACCTCAGTAGTGCAATTTCTACTTTTCTAAAGATAAAAAAAAATCTCTCTATTCAGTTTATGTGAATAGGCTGAAAATATTGGCTGTGTGACACCAGACCCTTGTCCACATGTCAAATTGGAATTAACACAGCACAGCCATCCAGCACTAGATTTGGGAGATGAGATTCTAAATAGGTATTGAGACTGGGAAATTTCTGAAAATGAAGAGAATAAATCATAAGAAAGAAAATAAATTATGAGGAGTAAACCAGTAAATTTAATATCACGTTAGGAAGAAAAATCATAGAAAACCTAAATAGAAGTTCACATTGTTAAACTTTTTGTTTTGTTTTATTTGAAACTGGGTTGCATTATTGTGGGCCCAGACCTCATATTTTTTAATACTGGAAAATTCCAGAGAGAAGCAACTCCACGTCAGCAATTCCATGCAGCAAGAGGAAATTACCTCAGGAATTGAGAGAACACAAGAGAAAGGAGCTGCATTAGCTTTTCTCATACATCAGAACCGGAGACATGATCAAAATCATTCCTTGGAATGAAAACTGAGATATGCATCTAACTTTGGTCTTTCTTGTTTCACTAACATAATGAAGAACAACTATTTGCACAGTGCAAGTCAATTTTGTTTTGATGTGACACTTATATCTGATATTTCAAAAAATCAAATTAATTAAATGTGTTGAACCACCCATTGTAATATGTGCTGTCAACAAAATTGACACAACTCATAAAAAAAGACTTGTTTCCCATATTAATATAATTGACATTCATTTGATCAACATATGTAAATATCCACATAAGTCACTAGAGTTCTGCCTCTGTTTGAAGTCAGAATTAGAGTCAATTTTTTCACTCATTCCTTAACGTTAAAAATACTGAATAACCTATCAATATGGTATTCTGAAGAAGCAATTCTCTTTTAATATTATCTGTCAAGTAACACATTTACAACATCTTAAGGCAAGACTTTTTATGAGCAGAGAATACGTGTGTGCTCACAACTGACAGTTTTCTTCAAAAACAAGAGTCAAACTCCTTTATTCAAGTGTGTGTGTGTGTGTGTGTGTGTGTGTCTGCGTGTGCACACGCATGCACACGCAAACATATATTATCTCTATGGCATCTTACTCTGGTTTACTCTAGTTCAAAATGACTATCAAAAATACTTGGGGACTACAGAAATATTTAATTCCACCCACATATTTCTTTTTTAAATAAAATTCATATATACCTAAGGTGTACAACATGATTTGTATATATATACATACAAACATAGTAAATGATTGATACAGTCAAGCTAATTAATATACCTCATGTAGTTGCTTTTTTTTTCCTTTTTTGGATGAGAGTATTTGAAATCTACTCTCTTAGCAAATTTCTAGTATTCAGCAAAGTATTATCTATAATTATCATGGTGTACATGATCACTACACTTATTCAACTTACATGACTGCCATTTTGTACCTTTTAACTAACATCTCCCAACTCCCCTCTGGCCCCAGCCACCTGGTAACCAGCTTTCTACTCTCTGCCTCTACCTGTTTGATTTTTTCAGATTTCGTATGTAAGAGTGATAATGCAGTTTTTTCATTCTGTGTTTGGCTTATTTAACTTAACATTAAAGTCTTCCACGTTCATCCATGTACTTACAAATGCCCAAATATCCTTCTTTTTAAAGAATGAATAATATTCCATTGTACATATATCTACCACCATTTCTTCATCCCTTCATCCATTGACAGACACCTTGGTTGTTTCGTATCTTTACTATTGCAAATAGTGCTGCAGTGAACACAGGAGGGCAAATATCTCTTTGAGGTACTGATTTCATTTCCTTCAGAGTACATAACCTAAAAAGAGATTGCTGGATCATATGGTAGTTCTACTTTTAAGTTTTTGAGAAACCTACATATTCTTTTCCATAATTACTATACCAGTTTGTATTCCCCCCAATAGTGTACAAGGGTTCCTTTTTGTTTTCCCACAACCTTGCCAATACTTGTTTAATTTTTATGAAAATAGCCATCCTATCAAGTGGGAGGCATCTCATTTGGGTTTTGATTTTCATTTTCCTAATAATTAATAATGTTGGGTACCTTTTCATATACCTTTTAGCTATTTGTTATCTACTTTGGAAAAATTTCTATTCAGATCAAAAGTATTTTTGGATATGATACCAAAAGCTCAGGCAACAAAAGCAAAAATAAACAAATGTAACGAAATCAAACTAAAGGAAACAATCAACAAAATGAAAATGCAATATATAGACTGGGAGAACATATATGCAAACCAATTATCTGACAAGGGGGTAAATATTCAAAATATGTAGGGAACTCAGACAACTAGACAGTACAAAAAATCTGATTAAAAAATGTGAATAGACATATTTCTACCAAAGTATCTTAAATTTATTATTGAGTTTCACTTATTTTTAAATAGAAAAAGGAATTTTAACTATATTATTGGATTCTCAGATGAAATTTTCAGATGGAAAATATTGTGTACTATATAGAAAATAAGAAAAAATGGAAAAGTATATAAAGTATTTTTAAATACTAAAGTTCTAGATAATTATTTTTTTTTCAACGTTTTATTTATTTTTGGGACAGAGAGAGACAGAGCATGAACGGGGGAGGGGCAGAGAGAGAGGGAGGCACAGAATCGGAAACAGGCTCCAGGCTCTGAGCCATCAGCCCAGAGCCTGACGCGGGGCTCGAACTCCCGGACCGCGAGATCGTGACCTGGCTGAAGTCGGACGCTTAACCGACTGCGCCACCCAGGCGCCCCAAAAGTTCTAGATAATTATTTTAAGAAAGCATTCTACAATTCTGGCAGGTAAAATTATAATCTTATGCAACCAGAACTTTCACAATATGAAAGGCCTTTTATATAGCTATTCCAAATCTATCATATCAGTATTTTTAATATATGACATTTTAATGAAAATTAGATTATATATTTTTATATTTATTCTTAATACATTAATTGAAGTAGGTAATACATTTATTTATGTTTGTTTGCTTACACTATATAAACTGAAAGGCAAATATTTTTAATGTTATACTTTTGTACAAATAACACATCTCTATCTCTAGTAAATTCAGTTGTATCTGCTGCTAGTACTAAATATTGTGCATCACTATCATAAAACTGGAAATGATTAAACCTCATACATGTAAATTTTTTATTTATGCATTCTCTAAAATAGTACTAAATTCTTATCATATACTAAACTCTATGGCAAAAAAGACATCTCGGGAAATGTTAAGGCATAAAATTGTATGTTAGAACAACAACGTACAGATATAACTGATTTTATGGTAAGTTCTTAAGCACATCAGTAGATTAGATGATACCATAATGTCTCATTGAAATTCTTTAAAAAAAATACTTATTTTGATAGAAAGAGAGAGAGAGAGAGTGCATGTTGTGAGTGGGGGAGGGACAGACAGAGAGGGAGAGAGGGAATCCCAAGCTGGCTTCAGGCTCAGCATGGAGCCCACCTCAGGACCCTGAATTCATGACCTAAGCTGAAATCAAGAGTTGGACACGCAACTGACTGAGCCACCCAGACGCCCCTCTTGAAATTCTTTATTTGGTTACTCAAAACAATACACAAAAATACTAAAAAAAAATGTCAAAAAAAAGAGAAACAATGAAATACGTATCATTTATCAAAATCTGACTGGATTTCCAATTTTTGAATTAGTGACAGCAGAAAACTGGTATTTGAAATTGGTATCAACATTGAAAAAAGGAAGAAATGTTGATTAACTCTGGACTCTAGGTCAGTTTTTAAAGTTAAGAATTTAAAGGTAAAGGGCACCTGGGTGGCTCAGTCAGTTAAGCATCCAACTCTTAATTTCAGCTCAGGCCATGATTTCATGGTTCCTGAGTTAGAGCCCTACATCTGGCTCTGAGCTAACTGTGAGGAACCTGCTGGGATTATCTCTCTGCCCCTCCTCTGCTTGTGGGCACTTGCTCTCTCTCTCTCTCCCTCTCAAAATAAATAAATAAACTTAAATAAATATTTCAAGGGTAAAGATTAAAAGAATAGGAAGTATATAAAAATGCAGATAATCAGAGGGAGTCTAATATAATATCAGTTTCTACTGTTACAACAAACAGCTCTAAAATAATGTCTGTTGAACTTTGTTGTCATCATTTTAATAATACAGATGCATGCCAAATATAGTTATTATGTTTATTTCATTTTTGCCAGTCAACATCTGTAACGATAATTACCAAGAATATAGAAATGCCCAGTTAGTAAGGTATCTGGCTTAAGCCTTATTTTCTTCTTTTTTAAATTTTTTTTAAAGTTTATTTATTTATTTTGATAGGGACATAGCACGAATAGGGGAGGGGCAGAGAGAGAGAGACAGAGAGAGAGAATCCCAAGCAGGCTCTGCACCATCACGGCACAGCCCAATGTGGAGCCTGAACTCACGAAACCACGAGATCAACACCTGAACTGAAATTGAGAGTTGGATGCTTAACCAACTCAGCCACCCAGGCGCACCAATGTGCCATATTTTCTAACAGAGGAACACAGTAAACATGCAGGAAAAATAATAGATAATATTAGATAGTGATAAGTTAAATGAAGGAGGTAAAACATTATAATTTCAGAGAGGAATTTTTCCTGATGATAAGGAATTGCACTGAATGATAAGTCTGCTCTTATGAAACTAAAATGGGGGGAATAACACTTCAGTTTTGCGGAAGAATTACTGCAGAAGTCATGAAGCTTGAGTAGATTCTGTGGGCTAGAGGACAGAAAAAAGAAACTGTGTTCAAGCAGGAGAGTGAAGGAAAGCACACAGAAGTAATTGGTGTTTAGTAATCAGCTTTGAAGACATGGCTCACAATGTATGTAGTAATAATTCACAAGTATACAATTTATCCTTTTCATTTTGCAATTTCCTATTTCATCTTATAAAAGTTGTAACACAAATCTGCTGCACCTACATAAAAAACTGAAATAGGACTAAAAGCATTGTTTGATAACTAATGTTTAATATCTAATATATTCAATTTCTATCAACTGACTGGAAACTGTACAAATATTGTTTCCCACCATGTAGGAAATATTAATCACACTTACCTGAAGGAAGTTTGTAGACTACCTGCAGAGACTAAAAGACTATTAGACTACAGACAGTTTTCATTTTATTTCCATGTTTTACAAATGTGAAGTAATACACAAACCCACTGTTTCCTGAACTGGGAAAACTAATGATCTTTGGAAAGATTTTTAGTACCAAGTATTTCAGGGCTTAACAAACAATATCAGAGATGGGTTTTTTTTTTATACTCTAACTACATTTTCATGTATACCTCTATCTTTTTATCACATTTTGGATCAGTGGTCTGGAAAATCCTGTTCTATGAATTTCAGATACCATGATCAAGATTTCAAGCGAATATGCTTGCAAGGATGTTGAAGGAGAAAACAGAAACAGCAACATAGGCAGAGGTAACACTTCACCAAAACTACTAGGGTACGTACCTATCTGCTTAAGTTTTGTTGCTGTTGTTGTTGTTGTTTTAATATCCTTCATCCTCTTCAGTAAACATTATTAAAACGTAATTATTAATAGGTGTCTTATTAAAAATGGCTCTTCTACAAATTTTAGATATTTCTAGATAACATGTACGTTGGTTCTGAATGTAATTGTTCTAAAAATCAGAGGTATTTGCTATTTGATTTTTTTTCTAATTTTCTATCTTTTCATTTATTAAAACATTATTTGTTTCTTCCAAACCTTTACCTCCTCAAAAATAATGATCCTGCAGTAAGACAAAGTAAAATAAAAATATTTTAAAGAAGTATACAGGTTTTTGGGTTTTGTTTTTATAGTACAAAGCTTTGGAAGGTACTATATTCAGATACAGCCACTGGTAAAGTTCATTTCTTTACATGCCATTTACCTAAAAGAAGGTACCAGAGACATGATAATAATTATCAATGTAACTTGATATTATAACAGGCAAGAAAAATGCTATGAACTTGGGATTTTTTGTTCTAATTGTTACTTTCTGGTTTAGGATTTTTTGCATCCACCAATCAGCTCCAGCCACTAGAC
The DNA here is from genome assembly GCF_022079265.1 of Lynx rufus. NCBI lineage: Eukaryota > Metazoa > Chordata > Mammalia > Carnivora > Felidae > Lynx > Lynx rufus. The sequence continues at coordinate 63,450,945 of NW_025814827.1, forward strand.
AAATAGATAAGACAGGACGAAGCTCATAAAGAAATACATTCTTTAAACTATTTTATTCTTTCTGTAATTGAACTTTAAAAATTTTAATAAAACATTTTAAGAAGGACACATCACACAGCTGCTATTTTTCCTTCATTAAATAGTGCTTGCTCATCATCACTAATAATCAGAGATATCCACCCAATACCTGTTAAAATGGCTATCATCATAAAAATAAAATAAAACAAGAATGGGAAATATTTATTCAGCCATAAAAAGAAAAGAAAGAAACACTGCCATTTACAACTTGAAGGCATTTTGCTAAGTGAAATAGAGAAAAACTATCATACAGTATAGTTTTTATATAGCACTTGTATGTGTAATATTAAAAAAAATAGAAGAGAAAAAGAAAGAAAAAACTGAATTCACAGATACATAGACAAATTGGTGGTTTCCAGAGCCAAGGGTGGAAAAGATGGTCACAAGGTACAGACTCACAGTTACACGATAAATAAGTTTGGGAATGTAACGAACTGCATTGTGACTAAATTTATCAATGCTGTAACATATTTAAAATTTGTTGAGAGATCTTAAAAGGTCTCATCACAAGAAAAAGTTGTATTTCTATGAGGTTATGGACGTTAACTAAACTTCTTGTGATAATCATTCCACAATATATTCATAAATTAAATCATTATGTTGTATACCTAAAACTAATACAATGTTATATGTCGGTATATCCCCCCAAAATTGGACAAAGTAAATAAAAAGGATGATTGTTTTGCCACTTTAGCCAGGATGTGGAAGTCCAGGGGGTGGAAATACAAAATATATTCTTATATTCTGGCAAGAAAAATCTTAATGAGTGTTTATTTTATCAGACTCTACATCTACTAAGAAAATTATATTGTTTTTCCCTTTTACCCTGTTAAAATGGTATGTTAATTATATTTCCAGAATTTTTAAATGTTGAATCATCCTGACATTTTTTATATATATCCAATTGATCACGATGTTTAATTTTTATAATCATAATTCAATTGACTAATCTTCTTTCAGAGTTTTTGCATCTAGGTTAAATAATTTTATTTATTGCATTATTGTAACACAATAAAAGCATGTGTTTAAAATGTGTAAGTTTTGATATATGTATATGGTCTTGAAACCATCACTACAACCAAGACAACAAAGGTATCCATCATTGCCCATAAAAAAAAATAACAAAATTACCAGCGTAATTAATCTCAGACGTTTCCAAGTAGTCCAAATAAACCTAGAACCCTTCAATGTTACACAGGTCAACAATCCCTTGCATACATTTGACAATCCAAAAAGGTCTGAAACTTGCAAGCTTTTGCAGAATTCATGTGGAAGGAAGACCAGGGTAACCTGAACTCCTTTGGTGGTGAACCTGAACAGGAAGCCCTGAAACAATGTATGATTTTTATATATCCCACCTAATGTTAATGTTATCTGTGTCACTACAGACATATTAATGTGTTTTATCAAATAACATTTTTAAAATGATTAAAAATGAATTATTAAATTACCATAGGAATATTAAAGTTTAGGAATAACATATCTCAACACATTTGTATTGAGGATCTGCTTTTCACTGAAAAATAGACGTTGCAAAGTACATAAAACATATATTAGAATGAAACACAAGTATTGTATTTGTTACACATTTCCTTTTATCATAAAATATATCATTTATGTAAAACCACACAAGAAGTGTAAATGCAGGGGCGCCTGGGTGGCTCACTAGGTTGAGAGTCAGACTTTGGCTCAGGTTCTCAGGGCTTGTGAGTTCAGGCCCTGTGTCAAACTGTGCTGACAGCTCAGAGCCTGGAGCCTGCTTTGCATTCTGTGTCTCCCCTTCTCTCTGTCCCTACCCCACTCATGCGCGCTCGCGCTCTCGCGCTCTCTCTCTCTCTCTCTCTCAAAAATAAGTAATTTTTTTTTAAATGTAAATTCAGTGGATGCTTATCAGGTGAACTTGCTTATAACCACCATTCAGATAAAGAAATAGAACTCTTCCACACACTTAACGATATTCCTCCATGTGTCATGTTCTGATCTTACATCCTCTCTTCATATATATTTAATCACTCTCTTGCCTTTTATAATCACTTCCTTTTGTAATCACTTCCTTGCATTTCTTAATAGTAGTACTCAAGTTTGCATTATTACCGACAGTTTAATCCTGTATGTTTTTGATCATTTTTAAACCATTTTTAATCCACAGATTTTGTTTTCCTTGCTTACAGTTAATTCTTTTCCTTTCTTAAAGTGTATTTATTGCTAAAACATGAGTCATCAGGCCTAAAGGATTTTTTATAGCTTGGGTTTTGCTGATTGCCTATTCATGTACTAGGTTTACACGTTCCTCCATTTTGAGTACTGGCAGCTAAACACACAGCTCTGGTTAGATGCGCTTTCAATCCAATGTGCAGGACGATAGGTAGTATTAATTTCTATTTGTGCTGTATCAGATTACCACAATTAAGTACCTTAAAACCTCAAATTTGTCTTAGAGTTTTAGTTTTGGAGAGCAGAATTCTTATGTGGGTTTCATGAGGCTAAAATCAAATTGTCAGCAGAGTTATGTTTCATCCTGGGGTTAGTCAGGTTTCATTTCCATGTCTTTTTCAGGTTCTAGAGTCTGCATTGCTCCCTCAGTTCATGGCCCCATTACACCACATTCAAAACCAGCAGTGTTGCCAATTCCTAACTGTTTTTCCTTAATCCTCTCCCTATGACCACAGGAAAGGTTCTCTGCTTTTAAGGATTCACGTGAGTAGATAGACTCCACGTGAATAATGTAGGTAACCTTCCAATCTCAAAGTCTTTTTTTTTTTTTAATTTTTTTTTTTAACGTTTTATTTTTGAGACAGGGAGAGACAGAGCATGAGCAGGGGAGGGGCAGAGAGAGAGCGAGACACAGAATCTGAAACAGGCTCCAGGCTCTGAGCTGTCAGCACAGAGCCCGACGCGGGGCTCGAACTCACGGACCGCGAGATCATGACCTGAGCCGAAGTCGGCCGCTTAACCGACTGAGCCAGCCAGGCGCCCCTTTTTTTTTTTTTAATTTTTTTTTCAAAGTCTTTAACACTAATCGTACATGCAAATAACTCTTTGTTATGTAAGGTGACCTACTCAACGGTTTCTGTGATCTACAGAGGACATATTGGCAGTCATTATTCTGCTGGCTACATATAGAGCTATCTCATTCTTTCAAAAAGAAGCAAATAATTTCTGCTTTCCTTTGTTATGTGAGCAGCTTTTGATTCTCAACGTACACATACATTAATTCAATGATGGCTGCAACATGAAGATTTTTAATTCATTCATTTATTCTTCATTTATCAACTGGAATGCAAAAATATTTCATATACTTTCATATAGAACAGAAAAACATGGAGATATTTTATCTTCTCAGATTCCGAGTTGAAATGAGAAAGGTAGTTTAATGTTTCTTTCCCTTTATCAGTTTTTAAGGTAATTCCTTTCTTCTCTATCATGATCATGTGATCTCTGTGTGGGTGTAAGAGAGAAAGAGAAACAGAGAAAGAGAGGGAGAACAGTTATTGAATATGAATTTAAATATACTTGGTGGGTTTCAACCCATTATGATTACTACACAATTGTAGTTCTACCTATCCCACCTTCTGCTAGGAGAAGGCCCTTCAAAGTGACTTCTTAATGTTTTGACATGTCCCTAGAAGTGTTTGATATATTTTTTTGCTATCTAATATAATATGGTATGAAGATAAATATTCCATACTGATACTTTTAAAATTCATAATTATAAAGCTTTTACTCTTTAATTATAGGTTTCTTTCATTTCAAACAACTCAGAACCTCAAAACTGCAGTGTCAACTTTTTTAAGGATTTCAAATCCTTTTTTATGTAAAAGTCTTTTCTAAAATGATGGTTCTTAATATTTGTTCAATTTTCTGCTTTTGGTTTTTGGCCTCAAAACTTCCTATTAAATATACATTTTATTTTCCTTAGCTATCTTCAATATTTGTCACTTTGATTTTTATCTTTCTTCATATTTATTTTTAACAAATATTTATATCATTTATTGTCAAGTTTGCTAACATACAGTGTACATAGCATGCTCTTGCCTTCAGTAGACTCTCATGATTCATCACTTACATACAACACCACCCAGTGTTCATCCCCACAAGGGCCCTCCTCAATGCCTATCACCCATTTTCCCCACCCCCCACCCCCATGAACCCTCAATTTGTTCTCGGTATTTAAGAGTCTCTTATGCTTTGCTTCCCTCTCCGCTTGTAATTTTTTTTTCCTTCTTCCCCCATGCTCTCCTGTTAAGTTTCTTAACTTCCACATATGAATGAAAACATGATATCTTTCTCTTATTTTAATTATTTTAATAAAGATTTTAATAAAAATTTTAATAAATTTTTTCACCTTCCTTTTCCATTAAGTCTTCATTTTAGTCTTAATTTCTGATATGAATTTTTGTCTTGTATTTATAATTCTTGCCTGAATTCCATTACCTGACTTCTGAGTTTTTCTAAATTTGATAGATCCTTATGGATTTTTCCTACATTGTATCATTTTCTTAATGACTTTTAACCAATTTTAAATATAATTTTGATCTATTTTGAGGGCATGTCTTTATGATGATTTCATTGTCTGTATTAAGGAAACGAAAAGCAGTCTATGAGCTGTCTTAGTACTATCATCAAGCCTTTGGTGTTTTAAGAACCTAGGCTGACAACCACATCATATACCTCTGTTTTAATCAATCTCATAAAGCTTCAACATCAAACAAAGCCACCTGTGACTATGACAAATCAAGAAAAAATAGCAAATAAAATCAAATTTCCATTATTATGTCTGAAAGCACTAACACACAGATACACACACTGTCTAAATAATACAAATGACCAAACATCCCCCCATCTTGACTATTGCTAAGTGGCTGCTACTTCTTTATCAATTACAGCTTTAGGTTTGCTTCAGTCTTCCTTCTTCTTGATAAGATTTATTAAGATACTCAATCACAAAATTATCCCTGTTTCCTGATATCACCCAATCCAGAATAAAACTTCACTTCAGTAAATCTTCCTCTAAAGCCACCTAACAAGAACCCAACTTCTATGATAAGTCCTTTTTTTGGAATGGTCTCACTGAAACACTCCACAGTCCACCATAGTGTGTGGTCTCCCTTACTATAATGAATAAACCCAACTTGTTCAACTACATGTGTATTCTTTCCTGGTGATGTTTGGTTTGAAGGTGTTATCACCAAGCATACTAATAATGTTCCTTAATCCTCATTTTTAACAGGTATGAGATCTAACCTCAATGCTTTTCAGATGTTTAAAGGTAAAATTAGTTCCATGGAACTTCTAGGAAGAAGCATAGTTTAGAATACCTTTTTAAACTCTAAGTAGCTTCCTTGTCTATTGTTTTCTTGGAGTGTGAAAAAAATATGATGGCTTGTTTTCTAAGGGTTCTTGTCCTGTTCCCAAGACTCATCCTTAGCTAGACTTTCTTCTTTCTCTCTTGGTAGCATTTCAGTCATTCTCAATTTTGTGTCCACTCCCAGTAATTTGAATTTGTGTGGGTGTTATCTTAGAAGGAGTCAAACTTTTTATGAAAATTCATAGTTTATAACCCTTTCAGTATAACTTTGAATAGAAAGCAGATACTGGGCCTCCTAGTCTCATTCTTTCCCAGATCAAAAATTTTCAATATTCACCTTTCAATATGAAATTTGCTGAAGGTGACTTCTATTCATATTTTGTTAAAACTTTGTTTTATCATTAATACATTTTCGGTTACACTGAGTGATTTGCCTTCATCTGTCAAGATAAATACATGAGTTTTTTCCCTTTTATCTTTCAATTTTATGAACAATAATGATAGATTTTCAAGTGTCAATCTGTATTTGCATTCATAAATCTCCCTTGTTAGTGATATTTTATTATCTCATATATCACCAGATTCATTTAGTGATTTTTTTTTGTAAAACTTTTGCATCCATGTTTGAGAGAGATTTTTTTTTAATTTCTCTGCCTCTAATGTCTTTGTCAAGATTTGTTACCTGACATATGCTGGATATATTAACTATTTTCAAATACAGAATTGTTCTTTTTACAAGTTTCTGAAAGACTGCAATATTCCTTTATGATTTGCAAAAATTAAATTCACTGTTTAAGTTACCTAAGCTTACACTATCCTTTACAAAAACTCTATACTCAATAGATGTTTCAAATATTATATTTATTTCTGCATACCTATTTATAAATTATGGTTTTCAAAAAAATTGATCAATTCATCTAAATTATCAGAATTATCATAATTTTTTTCATAATGCCTCATTATATCCTAATGTCTTAAAAACTATACTGAGTAAAATTTATATGAAGTATAATGTACCCTATCAGTATACAGTATGGTGACTTTTGACAAATGTCTATACTCCTTTAACCACCATTAGATTCAAAGTATAAAACTTCTCTATCACCCAATTTTATCTCTAAAAATCAATAGATTTTATTCCTGACCTTAAGCAATCCCTGATCTGTCTGCTGTTATAATGAATTAGAATTAACTTTCCTAGAACTTAAAATCTTGAATCAGTAATTAGTTTTGTGTCTGATTTCATTCAGCATGATTCTGAGATTTATCTGAGATGACACATTTTAACAGAAGTTTATAATATTCCATTAAATGGGTATGTTACAATGTGTGTATCCATTCACCTAATCATGGTTATTTGGATTTTTCCAGTTTTTGCCCCTAAATAAAGCTGCAGAAATCACTCATGTAAAATACTTTACATAGATACTTATTTTCTTTCTCTTGCAGAAATAAATAGGAATACAGATCCAAAAAAGGACGTACAGTGATTTTATGCTTAACTTTATTAAAACTGCCAAGTGATCATCTAAAGAGATTATGCAAGTTTACATTTCCACTAGAAAATTATGAGAGCTCAGATTGCAGAACTTCTTAACACTTAATTATCTTCTTTAATTTTAGCAATTCTAGACTCTGTGTGATAATATTTTTTTGTGTGGGTTTATCAGAGGACTAAGAAGGTTGGCATCTGTTCATGTAATTATTGACCATCAATGTATCTTTTTTTTTTCCCCTGAGCTGCATGTTAATTTATTTTGAAAATACATATTGTGCTGTCTTATTTTTAAATTGGGGTTGTTTATATAGTTTGGATATGTATCCTGTGTTACATATATGTACCACTAGTAATTTCTCCCAGTATGTCACTTACACTTTCATTTTCTTAACACAGACTTTGGAAAAAAGGACTTTCTTATTTAGATGAAGTCCAATTTATTGTTTTTTTTCCTCCTATTTCTCTTATGGCTTTTTGTACCCCACTTAGAAATTTGTGCCTGGCAATAACTGCAAACTTACCTTTTTTCCTGTTTTTTTAGAAGTTGTATACTTTCAGTCTTTAACTTTAGCTCTACAGTTTGATATAAGGAAGAAATGCTACCAATTATACAATCTCTTCCAAAGGATAAGATAAAAGGAAACACTGCTTAACACATCTAAAGAGATCAGAATCAATATAATTTTTAATCAAATATATGTCAATAAAATGCCATTTTTTCTTATTAAGTAACATTGGCAGCTTAAGTAAAAATTATAAACCATATATGGGTGGGTCTGTTTTTGGACAATCTTGTTTTCTCATTTACTCCTGTTCAGTCTTACAAGCAGTCATAAAGTTTGGGTTTTCAATGAATCCACTTTCAACTTTGCTGATTTTCCATGTCAATCAACTGCTTTCTATTACATTCATTTCTGTTCTTTATTATCTCCTATCTTTTCTTTCCTTTGGTTTGATGTTACTCAATTATCATGATATTGTCAATGTATCATAAGTGATAATTTTTCTTGTTCTCTAATATATGCATTGGGAGCTATGAAATGTCTTTTAAACTTTGCTCTGCCTGCACATTAAAAGTTTAATAAAATATGGGGCGCCTGGGTGGCGCAGTCGGTTAAGCGTCCGACTTCAGCCAGGTCACGATCTCGCGGTCCGTGAGTTCGAGCCCCGCGTCAGGCTCTGGGCTGATGGCTCGGAGCCTGGAGCTTGTTTCCGATTCTGTGTCTCCCTCTCTCTCTGCCCCTCCCCCGTTCATGCTCTGTCTCTCTCTGTCCCAAAAATAAATAAAAAGCGTTGAAAAAAAAAATTTTTTAAAGTTTAATAAAATGTAACATTTTTCCATACATTTAAAGATATATTTTTATTGTGACTTATTTTTATGAGCCACTAATTAATTAGAAGTGTAATATCCTTTTACAAGTAGTTGGGAAATTTTCTAGTTTACTTTATGTTACTATTTTAATAACATAATAAACAGAAAATATTGATTGTTATGTATCCTTTGAAATTTATTAACATTTGATTTGTAATATCTTTGTTCACTTTTGATAAATTTTCCATGTGCACTTGTATATCAAAAATGTGCCTCTTTTGCATGTAAGTTAGTTTAGTATACTTACATCAATTCTGGTGAGTGAACTCTCAGATCTACTAGAGCATTACTGATTATTTTTCTCTTTATTTTATTAGCTATTAACAGTAGCATATGAGTATCTGTAATTCAAATTTTGTATGTGCAGAGCGCCTGGGTGGCTCAGTCGTTAAGCATCTGACTTCAGCTCAGGTCATGATCTCAAAGTTTGAGTTCAAGCCTTGTGTCAGGTTCTATACTGACAGCTCAGAGCCTAGAGCTTGCTTCAGATCCTGTGTCTCCCTCTTTCTCTGCCTCTGCCCTACTTGTGCTCTGTCTTCTCTCTCTAAAAAATAAATAAACATTAAAAAAATGTATGCATGCACATGATATGTATATGATAAATATATGTATTTGTATACATGATGTATTTGCATCTGGGGCTTACATATTTAATATCTATATTAACTTGTGCATATTACTTCTGAATTGTGATATGTTCCTGTTGAATTTCTTTCAATTACAAAATATTCCTCTGTCTTCTAGTAGTGCTTTGGCTACTATTACTATAGCTACAATATCTTTGTTTAGTGTTTACACCATATATCATAATTATTTTAACTTTTCTGTGTCCTCGTCTTTAACATATTGTGATTAAAAAAGCATCTAGCTGTGTTTTGTATTTTATCCTTGCACAAAGTCCAAGCATGTTTCTTAAAGTGTTTTCTGTTCAGTCCATCCAATTTTTTTAAATATTCTTTTTTCATTCCTCAATTTTTTGGTTAATATTTAAATAAATTATCATTCCCTTACCAATGGTAATTTGTGAGTTATGAAATTTTTACAATTTAGTTTTTTTAAAGATTACAATACCTTATTACAGTTTAATGCAGATTATTACTTTTTCCACTTTTCCAAGCATACTTAAATTCTAGCAAATCATCTAGCTTTTTATTTATTTTATTTTATTTTTTTTGAAATCATCTAGCCTTTTAAGTAAGTTTTAAGGACTTTATATTGTGAACATTACCAGACATTTCTATTACTGTTTTGGACCAGGCAGTAAATATTTCATCTTCGTTTATTTGCCACATATTTATTCTTACATCATTTTTTGTTTCCATCTAAGATCAGTTTTTATGTTCCTATTTGGAATTATTTTCTTTCTATAAAAAAAGGTCTTTAATAAAAGATCTGCTTTGGAGCAGATTTTTTTTTTTGCAACGTTTATTTATTTTTGGGACAGAGAGAGACAGAGCATGAACGGGGGAGGGGCAGAGAGAGAGGGAGACACAGAATCGGAAACAGGCTCCAGGCTCTGAGCCATCAGCCAGAGCCCGACGCGGGGCTCGAACTCACGGACCGCAAGATCATGACCTGGCTGAAGTCGGACGCTTAACCGACTGCGCCACCCAGGCGCCCCTGGAGCAGATTTTTGTACACAAAATATTTTAGTATTTGCTGAAAATCTCTTCATTTTAATTTTGATGTATAAGATACTGTCTTGAAATAAAATTGTAGATGTTTATTTTCAGCACTTTAAACGTGTCATTTTATTTGCTGTTGATTTTTCAAAAGTAATGTTTTTATTTGTTCTGTCTTGTCCAATTTGGCTGTTTGTAAGATTTTCTGGTTGTCTTTAGTTTTCAGTAGCTGAACTATAATCTTATATTTTGTGAATTTATCTTGATCATTGCCTTCAGAGTCTCTTAACTCTGTGATTTGATTTCTTTAACCAGTTTCTGGCTATTTGGAGACACCTACCTCTTAGGTATTGTTCTTTCCTCATTTCTCTACTTTCTCTCTAGAACTCCATTTACACCTATTTAAGTCTTTGTTTTCCACCTTATTGTTACATATACTGAATTTCCTTGTTCTTTTTTTTTTCTCTAGTCTCTAATTTATATGTCAACCCATTTTCTTACTTAATAGTTTTGCCTTTTGTGGTGTGAATCTTCATTTAAATCCACTTAGAGGATTATAAATTCAGGTACTATATATTTTTTTTCATTTTAGAATTTCTATGTAACTGTTAAATTTCATATCCTGATGAAGTGTTTTTCATCATCTATTTTATTTACCTATTCCTTCCCCTAATTTTGTTAACATTTAATCTACATTATTTTAAAGATCTGGTCATCTAGTCTCATTAATTTTATCTCATGTGCCTGTATTCCTATTTCCTGTTTTCTCTTGCTTTTCAATGTTGTGTTCTGCCTTTGACATGTTAGTCTTTTTTTTTTTTTGATAGAATATTGCTGATTGTGAATTAAAACAAAAATATTCATCTGATGTTTTCTTCCTTTATGATATCTCTCCTTCCTGAGACAATAAAATAGTGGCTGATCATATTAATTAAGTAGAGATTTAATTTTGGGTTGGAGCTCAGCTGAGATTCAGGGTGCCTTTAGTTCATCTCTGGACTATTATTTTCAATTGAGATTTCATATTTTCTGGGACTTCTCAGAGGTTCTAAAGTCTAACACTTGGTTCTCAAAATTGCTGAAACTTGTGCTTTAACAGAATGTTCTGCTAGGTTATGTTAAACTAATTAAACAAGGAGGCCATTAACCTGAGACAGCTCTACTGCCTGGATGAGTAAGTAAACCAAAACCTAAGCCTTTAACTGCTTCAAGGATATAAAATCAAAAGGTTTTTTTTGTTTTTATTGTTATCTTGTGTTTAATGTTTAGTGTGTGTGTGTGTGTGTGTATGAGAGAGAGAGAGAGAGAGAGAGAGAGAGAGAGAGAGAGACTGTGCCACCCAGGCACAGTCAAAATGAAAAAAATAAATAAATAAAAAGATTAAGGATAACCAATCACAAACAACCGACTAGGCTTTAAGCTATAAACCAATGAAATCATTTCCTATCTTTGCTTCTGCACTTTCTCTGTTTAAGTCTTTCTCCTGGCTCCTGCAACCAGAACCCTCCTAACCACTTTCAGTTTGTAGCTGCCACATCCAAACAGATTTTTGCTCAAAGTCTAAAATTTTTTAATATGTTTCAGTTAATCTTTTAACAGTTCTTAGCTTCTTATCCTGCACCGTCACAAACATCCTCAGGATAAAAGTGCCAGTATTTGAGGTTCTCCCAAGTTTCCAAAAGCTTTGATGCCAAAAATTCCACAATATTATGCTCCAAAAGCTTTCTTTTTCTGAGGAGTCTTTCCCAGATGTGATGCCCGTTTCTTTAGCTTTTTACCTTTCCAGAAATTGAAAACTGTCACCAGTATAAAAACAGCTGCAAATGTAAATCCACTTTTCTCAGACTGACTTTTCTCTGGAGTCTTGGCATCTCCAGTTCTCATTTCTTCAAGTTTCCCCTGCCTTCACACATATGAGTTAGGTATTTTATCTCGATTTTTCTAGTTGTTTGCAGAAAAACCTAGTTTCTCTACTCTCCCTTCTCCAGTTTCAAAGTTTGAAATACATTTTCCACAAATAGTGAGATTAGAGTCTTAACACTAATTGAAGCATGATATCTATTTTATGAAGCCTATGGAAGGTTGGAGTCATTTACTACTTTCCTGAAAATGTAGAACCAAGATATTATATGTGTTCTCTTCCTTTTTATATATTATTTTAGAGTAAGCATAGTATAATACAAAACTAACCCCTGCCTCCTCTTTACAGAATATTAACATTTAGAATAGAAAAATATGTTTCACCTCTCACATTTTAACATATAGAAAGGAGAATTAATGCCTATTAATGAATATGTGTCTGGTTTATAAAGTACACCTGTTTTCAGAATTAAAAAATGTATTATTCTTTTTTCATTCTAAGAATGTCCCTTGGGATACTAGATTTATACATGCTTATGGAAAAAATCCCCTCTGGTCAATTTTTTAAGGCATAAAAAATTTATAGGTATTTATTCATTTATCAACTAATAAGTATTAATGGTACACTACTAGCTATTGGACATACAGTGGTGAACCAAATAATCATAGTCTAGTTTCTTTGAAGTTTGATAATTAAATAAAGATGGGGACAGGGACGTCCAGGTAACTCAGTCAGTTGAATGACTCTTGATTTCTGCTCAGGTCATGATCCCACAAATCGAGCCCCTGCTTAGGATTCTCTCTCTGTCTGTCTCTCTCCCTCTGCACCTCTCCCCTGCTAACACTTTCTATTTCTAAAATAATTTTTAAAAAAGACAGGGACTTACTCTGAACAAAACAAGCTTGCAAATATAAACTAAAGATTATGCTAAGAACAATACAATAAAAGTACAGAAACCATGCTATGTGGGAAGGGGACTTAAGTGTATTTTAGTGATAGAGAAGACCTTGCTAAGAATATGACACATAACATGATGAAAAGAAGATGAGCAGGAGGTAATCATTTGCAAAATTTTTAGAAAAACATCATCGACAGGACACATAGCACAAGAAAACTTTCAAATAACAAACAAAATTTGGCATTTTAAAGGAACTCAAATATGGCCTGATTGGCTATAACTTAGAATGGAAGAACTGGAATAAGAAGAAATCAAATAGTCTCTAAAATATCTTACTAGAAGCCCATAAATTTGGAGACAGAGAATTCGTATGTAGAAAATTATTTGACGTAGATCTATTTTTTTTAATAAAAGCCTAAAAATATTCAGAGAATGTAGTGCTCTTCCAAACATACTCCACAAAATGGTCTCATAATTGCACCTTGAAGTATTTATAAAAAATAGAAAGATAAATATTTTTTTTAAGTCCTTGTACATTAAACTAGCAGGTGCCACGTGTTTACAAGGTCTACCATATAGTACAAATTGCTTGTTTTGGGTTGTATTTGATGAAATGCCACATAAAATGGTAACTTTTATAAGAATATGGTTGTTATGATTATGAAGATAATAGATAAAAATGTTTCCAGAAATTATGCTAACTTGTCATAAAATACTTATGGGTACAATTTAATTGGTGAAAGTGCACCTTTCTAAATCGGCATGACTCAAGGGAAATATCCTATAAACTTTGTGAAATAAAAATTGCAGGGCCATTATCTCAAAATTCTCCAGTAGCATTTTCTACATAAAAAGCATTTATTTTTCCTTTTAGGAAAGTATTTCACATTTTGTATTTTTGATAAAAAGCTTTAAAATTTCATCTATGAACGAGTTAATAATGTATTCATAAAACATTTTCCAAATGGTATTTCCATTCACCTTGGTATATTCACTGTATCAAAGATTATAAAAAGGAGTAGCAATTTCTTTTCATATAGTAATTTACTTGTGCTCTGATGTTAAGAAAAAGTGAAGATTTCTTTTGAAATGAATCAAAAGTAGTACTGCAGAGATGAGACATGGCGATAATGAAGTACATTTTAGCATGACTCATTTTTTAGATCTTCACATTATACTGTAGTAGAATATTATTTCTCATAGTACTTATTCTTAATATCAAACTTCAGTAAATAAATATTTTAAAACTTTCATTCATATTTGTCAATTTGCCCAATATGAGCAAAATCAGGAAAAGTAAATTATTACAAGGAAGCAAATGACATAAAACAAAAATGGGGATATGAATATCCCAAACTGAAGCAATATTTAATTATGAAATGTCTGTGTTTTACTATTTATTCATGGATTAGTAAAACTGTTTACTCCTGGTTTAAACATACTTACAGACACATGTGCACATGATACATATATAATTTCTCTGCCTTAAATTACCTGGGATCTTTGTTTTGCTTTAGTTTATTGATAATATTTTTCTTGTGACGTACTAGATTATGAATATTGCAAAAAAATGTAACCTTTAAAATTAAACATGTGGTTTTAAAATTCTAACTCTGTCACTTGATGGTTTTCACTTCCAAATACTTCAAATATTTCATCTATATATTAAGAAAATGAAGATTTATCTCATAGACTTATCAGCAGAAGCAAGATAGAAAAACAATAATAATATTAGTTTGCATTTAAGTAATGAATAGCTATATAAACATAATTATTCTAATTGCTTATTTAATTAGTAAGGTAAACGTATTATTACCGTTTTATGGACAAACAAACTAAGAATTTGCCAAAGATGTCTTAGTTAATAAGGGACAAAGAAAGGCTTCAAGTCCAATTTCTTAATAACACAAATTTACCTTTACTAAACCTAGAAGTACTGATGCACAGGCAAATCCTATAGGCTCTACAAGTAAGGAATGATGATTACAGATCAAAGATATTTGTGTACATGCAAGTATTTGTTTTGATGTCACACAGTTAGCTGAACATTTTCTTCCAGTCTTTAAATTGGTTGACCCAGTTAGATACCCATTATGTCAGAGTTGATTATCTTTGGTAACTTTGGGTTCTTGACTAATTATAAGCCTAAAATAAGCATAATTCTGGCTTTGTTTCTAGCAAGTTGCAAACTTCCTTTTTATAGTTTTTCTCTTATTTAATTTTTATTTAAATATGATCAATATTTATTGATATATAAAATAGAGTCGATTAAATAACATACAAAAAATCCTTTTGACTCATACCTCTTTCCATTTGCAATATTCTCCTTCTTTCTCATTTATACAGTGAAAAAAGTTGTCTACATCCTAACTCTGTCTCCACCTGCAGATAGTATAGTATCTACTATAATACGCTTACTGGCTTCATTGTTTTCTGAAAAGATACTTATGTAAATAATGAACAAAATCCTATAGAGACAATTAAGTTCGAGTTTTGCTTTTTTCCTTCACAGCATTTAAAACTATTCAGCTACATATGAGTAGACTTGACTGGGTGGGGGGGGGGCGGGGAAGAAAAAGGAATATGGAAAGGAACATGGCCAACATCGGAAATTACAAAAACTCTAGAGCACAGTGCATGATTAGTATGAAGTAATCATGGGTAAGCTGATCCAATTCATCACACCTTTAATTCCCATTCACATGGGCCTACTGAATATTTCACAGAAGAGCTATATAGGCACTTTGTCTAAACTAGTGGTTTCCAAGTCTGACAAATCACATCTAGATACTTAGCTGTAATAGCTTTTTAGCCTCTGCTGACCAGGAATGGATTTAGAATAAGTGCTGAACAAGACAATTAGCAGCATCAGCCAAAGGAAAAAAAATCAAGAAAGACACTTAATTATGTGGCAGAAGCATCTGGATGGATAAATAGAAGCACCTTTAATTCTGATAAGGAAGAGAAGAAATGTAATAGATTGAAGCACAAAGAAATGGTATTCATTTTGAATGTGTTAAAGACAGGATTCCTGTAAGATTCTAAGTGGAAATTTTGACACATGGCATATAACATGACTTAGACAATTGAACATATAAACTTAGTTGTGAGAAACAGATACTGGCAAGAGAAACAAACTTCAGATATGTGAATAAAGGCTTTGCAGGGTACAATTCCATTGAGAAAGAGTTTATATGGAGATGGGAGTATATAATGGATATGAATGTTGATCCCATATATACCTTAAGGAATTGCAGTTATAAAGGAGGAAAACCAGCATTATAAAATATGGTAAAAATTTAGCAAAAAAACTTGGTTTTTAATTGACAAGCTAATTGAAAAATTTATGTGTAAATGCAAAATACCAAGAATAACAAAAAAATTAAAAGTAAAGAACAAAGTTGGATTACTCACACTACCTGATCTCAAGTCTCACTAAAAGACAACCAGTAGCACAATGACACATTAATATAAAAAATTACATAGAGATTAGTGGGGAAAAAAAGAGAGTCAATACACAGACCTCCAAACATTTGGTTTTAAAGAAAGATGCAAAGGGAATAATACAAAGACAAAAGAAAATATTGCACACTAGTGGTGCTAGAAAATTGAATATCCATCCATAAGAAA
This sequence comes from Lynx rufus, assembly GCF_022079265.1. NCBI lineage: Eukaryota > Metazoa > Chordata > Mammalia > Carnivora > Felidae > Lynx > Lynx rufus. The sequence continues at coordinate 63,467,212 of NW_025814827.1, forward strand.
AATGAAGTTCCACCCTTGCCTAACATCACATATAAAATGGAATCAGGATAACACAGCCCTATTTGTGAATATTAAGTTTATACAACTTTTAGAACAAAACCTCAGAGAAATCTTGGTAAACTTGAGTTTGACAAAGATTTCTTAAATAGTACACATGAACCATATAGTATAAATAAAAAGATATGTATATATTCGTAGAAATTTTAAAAATTAGCTCTTTAAAACATACTCATTGAAAAATAAAAGTGCATGACCTAAAATATTAGAAAATATTTGCTAACCAAATATCTGATAAAGACTTTATCAGAATGGACTTTAAAATGTTACAATAACACGAGAAACTACCTAATAAAATCAGAGAAAGTGTTAATTCCATACTTCACAAAAGAAGATGTACAGATGAGTATCAATTCTAGTTGGTCACCAGAGTAATGAAAATAAAACCTCAAGGAAAGACTACTGCATAGCCACTCAATAGCTAACATTTATAAAGCTACCAACACAAGGCAATGGTGCAGAACATGCATTGCCTTAGGGCAGTTCTCATTCATTGTGGAGATGCAAAGTGATAAAAAAAAGGTTTGGAATGTAGTTTTGTAAGTTTCTTACAGAGTTAAGCATGAAGTTGCTATTGACCCAACAATTTCACTCTTAGATATTTACCCAAGAGAAATGAAAACATATGTTCACAGTAAAGAGTTGTTCTAGATTGTTCTCAGAAGCATTAGTTACAATTTCCAAAGAAGTGAAAACAGCAGAAAGTATATGGAAAATCTCTGTTCATCTTTCTCAAATTTGTTTTGAATCTAAAATTCCTCTAAAAATAGTCTTAAAAAAAGAATAGAATACTGAAGAAAATATAATTTTTTTTTATTATTAGGCTGGCCTCCAGTAATATTATTGAAAATTAACTTAAAATATAACAACCTGAAAACACTAATCTAAAAGTTATTCTTATGATTTACTAGTAATAACAATGTATTCAAATTTCTCCATGAGATTTTCAATGTAATTCTCACCGGATATATGCTTTACTCACTCTACAATACAAATGAGGTGATGGGGATAGAGTCCTCTCCCCTTTAAGAATCCTAATTAGAATTATATAGTTCTGAGTAGGAAAACAACAGATAAAACCCAAGAATATTTAAGAGTTAGGCAACATCAACATCATGATTTGGCAAGTGGATGAACTTATTCGTTTTCATTGTATTTTAAAGGTGAAAGGTCTTTATTTGTATAATTTCAAATTATCTTGACAAGTTATTATAAAATATTATAAAAACAATTATAAGTATATAAATATTATAAAATATCCAACATATTGAATTTTCCAGGTTATTAAAAGTCAAATCTTAAAAAAGTAAAAAAAAGTAAGGGTGCCTAGGTGGCTCAGTTGATTAAGCGTCTGACTTTGTCTCAGGTCATGCTCTCACAGTTCGTGAGTTTGAGCCCAGCGTTGGGCTCTGTGCAGACAGCTGGGAGCCTGGAGCCTCTTTTGGGATTCTGTGTCTCCACCCCTCCCCCCCCCCCCCCCCCGCTCATGATCTGTCTCTGTCTCTCAAAAATAATAAATAAACATCAAGAAAAAAGGTAAGAAGAAGTTGTTTTGGAACTTGTAGTCACCTGTGAAAATGTGAAATGACATTTGGGTCAACAGGCATCTTGCTGCTGTTCTGAGATATTTAACAGAAATCCTTTCTAGCTTCCATACATTTTAAAATGCTCTGATTTAATGGGGTGAGGGGTGAGAAATCATGACATGTAGAAACAAAATAAAACTAACAACGTGTTTGGAAAAGAAGTGGAAACAATACAAATGTCCACTGAGTGGTGAAATAAACTAACATATTAACAAATAATGGAATACTAAACAATTATAAAAAGGAATTACTGATATAAGCAGTAGCATTACTGAATCACAATAGCATAATGCTTTTTTAAAAAATCCAAATACAAAATATGGCATACTATAAGAGTTTATTTATAAGAATATCACTAGTCATCAGGTAATGAAGATTAGAACTACAGTGAGATATCACTTCACACTTATTAGATAGCTATTATTAAAAAATAAAAGATAACAAGTATTGGCAAGGATCTGAAGAAATCCTAACTCTTTATATTATTGATGGGAATGTTAAACGGTATAGCTACTATGGACAACTGTACAGAGGTTCCTCAAAAAAATGAAAAATAGAAATACCATATGACCCAGCAATTTCATTTTCGGTATATATCCAAAAGGATGTGAAGTTGGGCTCTTCAAGAGGTATCTGCACTCTGATTTTTATTGCAGCATTATTCACAATAGCCAAGATATGGAAACAATCCAAGTGTTGATCAAAAGATTGATAGATAATGTGCTATTTACATATAATGGAATATTATTCAGCATTAAACAAGAAGGCAATATTGCCGTTTGTTATAACATGGATGAACATGGAGGGCTTATGCCATGTGAAATAAGTCAGACACAGAAAGACAAACACTCTTTGACCTCACTTACATGCAGAATCTAAAATAGCCAAATTCATAGAAGCAGAGAATAAAAGAATGGTTTCTAGAGGTTAGGGAGAGCAAATGGAGAGAAGTAATGGTTAAAGGGTACAAAGTTTCAATTATGTATGATAAATAACTTCTGGAAATTTACCACAGGGAATAGTGCTCATGGCTAACAATATGTATTTTACACTTAAACTTTATGAAGAGAGTAGATCTTTAAGTGTTCTTACTATTACTACTACTACTACTACTACTACTAATAAAAATAATAGTAACAGAAGTGGGAGGAAGCTTTGGGGGAAATGATTGCTACGTTTATAGCTTTGATGGTTTCACATATATATACTAACCACCAAACTCACTGAGTTGTAAACATTAAATATTAAATATGAATAGGTTTTAATATGTCAATTATACCTCAATGAAGTGGTTAAAAAAAAGAAATGACATAAAATGCAAAGTATAGTAACAAAAAGCAAATCAGTATTTGCCATGGGTCATGTAGCAAGAGGAAGGGCTGACTGCAAAGAGGCAAAAGAGAAATTTGGGAGTTCGTGGAAATTAGCTATGTAATGATTATGTCGTGGTTATATGACAATACTTCTGTCAAAACTCCTCAAATTGTACACATAATATCTGACAAGAAATAAATGTCAAGATTGGGGAAAACATTAATGGCAAGATATACTGAAAAATATGTAGCATCAATTGGGAAAATAAAAAACTATTTTAACAAAGAGATATGTGAACTTAATCCTAATGAATTAGTGCTTTGTTTAGGGTAGTAAAATGATTTTGGGTTAGGTTACAGAAATAACATCCATATAAAATATGTTCTCTGGATCATTCATAGGTAATTTTTGCATGAAAGAAGACAATAATCCAGAAAGGACAACAAGATAACATTGAGGAGGTTAATTTTATAAAATTCATGACCAATTCCATAAAGCAGATTTTTACATTTCATGATAACAAATTTTATCTCCAATAACTATTGAATGTCATTTGTGAAACTAATAATCACTGTGTATTTGAAGCCTTGAATAGAGAATTTTTAACTTTTAAAAACCTTCCAAAAAGGATTTTGAACATTTCTGTTAACCTCTATTGTAAACAGTATTTAAAAAGTTATACCATCTGTTTAGAAGTTAATCTAAAACCTTGAGATCAAAATAATCTGGAATTCTGAATTTTTTGATCTGAGAAAGTTAGTATATGAATATTATATCTATTATGGAACTCTCCCCACAGGATCTGGGAGAGCTACCCATAATTAAACTTTCTGGTTTTTCTGTAGCAAGTTTAAGAATATGCACCTTAAGTGAATAAATAAAGATCACAAGTGGTCTCTTCTCAGAAGAGATTATGTTTAGTCACCAAATAAACTATGAAAAAAATGTATAATTTTTCAGAGCTTTTTTGTATTTCTGAAGTTTGGACAAGGCAACATGGAACAGCAGATGACAAATTTATCTATATTCCAAGCACAGATTTTATTTTACTTTACATTATGTTGAATTATCATGACCTGTATGTAAATGGATTTCATGATCAAGTGATGTGATTATAATTTTATATGTAAATCAGAAAACATATTCCAAGTGGAAAATCAATCTGAGAGTATGTGGCCTAAAAGATATATCATATGTGATCACTTCTTCATTGTGTGTGTCTTTAGTGCTTTCTTTTTTCACTATTTAATGTTGGAAAATATTTGCCTTGAAAATTTTCCTCTGCCTGTTTACAGCCTATTTCATGAAGAAATACCTCTAATATCAAAAGCTTTATGAAGTGATTTTTAACCATAATAAATCAGTCACCTTTGCAATATTGTGTGTCTTAATTGAGTAGTCATTCAGTTCACTCCCTGAATGCTAGTGTAAAAATGGGGAACCAGTTAATCAGAATATACTGTTTTAAAGGTCACCAAGCATTTTTTAATAAATTACTGTATACAATTTAAAAAATACAAAAAAAAAAAAGAAAATTCTAATACCTGTCTTGCTTCGATATAAGAACAAGAAGGGGGCCTGAGTGGCTCAGTCAACAGAGTCTGACTCTTGGTTTCAGCTCAGGCCAAGATCTCAAGGTTCAGGTTCATGGGTTCGAGCCCTGCCTCCAGCTCTGTACCAGCAGATTCTGCTTGGGATTGTCTCTCTCTGTCTCTGTCTCTGTCTCTCTCTCTCTCCCTCTCTCTGCCCCGACCCCACAGCACATGTGCATGCTAGCCCTCTCTCAAAAATAAATAAATAAACATTTAAAAATAACAAGGAAATATATATAACAGTAGTTCAATTGTATGTTTGTATTTCTGTGTATATGGCTTAAATGCCCAAAACTGAATATAAATATATATGCAAAGGTATAGCAATGATCAATCCAATACAATGTAAAATATTTTCAACATTTAAAGTAATTATTTTAAACACATGAAATAGATTAAAAAATTGAGTAATGTGAATTCATACTATGTCATATATTTCTCCTCATTTGCTGAAAAACTGTCTATTTATGAGAAAAAGAATCCTACACTACTGATGATTTTCCACTTAAAAATATATGTGAGAATGAAAAAGCCAAACTAGTAAAATTATAAGACTATAGCTCTTACTAATATGAAATATGGAATAGAGCTAATGATAAATACCTACAATATAGTATCACACATTGTACCTAGTATATGTTTGTATTTGCAATGCATTTTCAAGATTGCATTACACCGTTTGGGGGGAAACTGTGAGATTCGGTGATTTGGAAAGCTCTGAAAGTTTCCTGAAAAGTGTATGTGGGAAGGGGAAATGTACTTGAGGGAAAGAGGGGAATGAAACCATATATATATCTAATATAAAGCATGGCAGAAAAAATCAACTTTCTGTAAACTAGCTAATTATTGACAGATTCTAGTACTAGAAAAAAAGTAGCTTCCAAATATATGAAATATAAATTTCACAGGCTTTTATTTCATAATAATCTACACTTTCTATATTATTAATGTCCCATTAAGTACATGTTAATTTATTGGTTATTTGATATTTCAGGTTTTCCATACCTATGTTCATACTGAATCCAGGTTACAACCAAGAAAATAAAATATATCACAAAGGGAAAAATTTTAGCAGTAGTGTATTTTTAAGAAAAATATCATGTAATTGTAATGATCTCTTTGTTATCATTGTGCTATATAAGGAATGTGTATGCTTTGCATATTTAAATTACACCAACATTTCATTTGTTTACAAGGGGTTATTTGAATATTTATGCATTCATTATATATCTATTATTTTCCTTCAGGAGTTTAAAGTGTAATAAAACAGTCACAGAATTTTCAGTTTAAATGAGTAAGTAAGTGGATTCTTGGGTTCTTTTTCATTTTATAAATAAGTTAAGAGCATTATAAATTTTAAAATTTCTCTTCACCACAAAACAAATTGAAATGATTGTAACCCTAATTTGATGAGATTCTCGTTTGCTATATCAAACCCATTGAGAAATATCTCTGAACTATGTGTCCATAATCTGTTTTACATAAAAGAAAAAAAAATAAATAAGCAAATTAACCCCTACTTTTCTTTTTGTTAAAATGACAATTGCATAATTAAGATGTGAGAAATTAAAGTGAATTAAATACTTTCATCTCTTCTTAACACATTAAATATATCCATACATAATCAACTGAGAAGCACTTTTGAAATGGGAGAGTAAAATCTTCTGAAACTCTGATGTTCCACAAAAGCAAGAACACAGGGAAAATTTGTAAAAATTAAGTTGTTCAGAAATCTGCACATTTACCAACGTTTGCAACAATCCAAGAATGATTTAACTCCAACAAGCTGCTGATTCTCAAACCAGACAGCTTATAACGTGCTTTATCTCCTATGTACCCTGTCTCCAAGCATACAGTAGTTTATAACGAGCAGCTTAGCAAACACTGGAGTAGAGATGATGGTTTGGAGCTCCCCAAAAACTCCATCTCCAGAGTAGCGTCACTTTTGACTTGTCTTGAAACTTTGTGGAAAAAACCCACTCACTGGGCTTGTCACTATTTGATCTCAGAGTTACCTTCAATGGGAAAGATCTAGCCTCAGAGCATTTATCAAAAGCAGTAAGTGGCAGGTGTTTATCACTGCAGCTGCCAGAGAAAGTGATACCAATTGGAGAAAACAAAAGTTGAGAAATGAGATATCAAAAAAGTCTGAAAAAGCTGTAACATACTCTTAAGACTCTAGAAGAGTTACTATTGATACTCTATCAATAGAAAGGTAATTTTTTATCATCCTTGCAAGTACAAAGAAACTCAAGATATTTTGACTTTAATGTTCTAAGTGACTGAGTAATGCTATAATTATACAAAGGCTTAGTAATAACTGAACTTAAATACTCAATAATCAAATGAAATTTACTTAGAAATACTACTAAATGAAATAAAAATCACCTAATCAGAGATAGAGGAAGTTATTCATTGGTATTGTTTCAACCTTCATTAGTCTCCCTGACGGGGTGGTATTTAAGATCATTCTTTAACATTAAACAATCCGGAAACTCCTAGAAGGAAACACAGGGAAAAAAGTTCCATGACATTGGCCTTGTCACTGATTTCTTGGATATGACACCAAAGGACAGGCAAGAAATGTAAAATAGACAAATGGGACCACAGCAAAGGAAAAACTTCCGAAAGCAAAGAAACAGTAAATGAAATGAAATAGCAACCTGTGGGATGGAAGAAAATACTTGTAAACCATATATTTGATAAGAGGTTACTATCTAAAATATGCAAAGAATTCCAACTCCAAAATAATTTAAAAAATAATATACCAGTTAAAAAATGAGCAGAGTACTTGAATAGAGTCTCTCCAAAGATGCACAAATGGTCAAACAAGTACATGAAAAGATAGTCAACATCATTAATCATCAGGGAAATCAGAGAAATGCGTTAGGATGACTATTTAAAAAAAAGAAAGAGTTAAGTGTTGACAAGGATGTGGAGAAATTAGAACCCTTGTACACTGTTGCTGGGAATGGTAAATGGTGCAGTTATTATGAAAAACAATATGAAAGTTCCTGAAAAAAATGAAAAATAGAAACACCATATAATCCAGCCATCCCACTTCTGGGTATTTATCCATGGAAATTTGAATTAGGACCTTAAGAAGATATGTGTACTCCCATATTCATCACAGCATTATCCCACAATAGTCAAGATATGGAAACAACCCAAACGTCTATCAACAGATAAATGGACAAAGAAAATGTGATATATATATGAAATATTATTTATATAATAAATGTATGATATTATAATTTACTGTGTATTATACTTTATATGTTATTATATATTATGTATTAAGTTATATATAACATCTAAAATTATTATAATAATATGGGATATTATTTAGCCTGAAAAAAGAAGGAAGTAAAGTCATTTGTAACAATATGGTTGAATTTGAAGAGCATTATACTAAGTGAAATAAGTCAGACCCAGAATGACAAATATTTCATGATTTCAATTACACAGTATGCAAAATCCAAAGTAGTAAAAATTAATAGAATCAGAGAATAGAATGATGGTTTCCAGGGACTGGGAAAAGGGGGAAATGGGCTGATGTTGATCAAAGTGTACAAAGTTTCAGTTACACAGAAGAATAAATTCTTGAGATCTCATGTATGGCTTTGGTGCCTACATCTAACAACATTGTATTATATACTTGACATAGGTTGAGAGGGTACATTTAAAATTAAGTCTTATTACCACAAAATAAAGAAAGAAAACGAAAATGGAAACTATGTGGATGAGGTGGATATATTAATTAGCTTGATTATGTGGTCACTTCCCAGTACATATACATATCAAAGCATCAAGTGGTATAATATTTAATATTTTAAATTTTACCATTTGGTTGACAAGTTTACAGATCACTCTCTGGATGAGACATTTTAAGTGCTTGAAGACCCATTAATATATTTTTTTATTATGCTTCATTATCTTTAAATATATAATTAGAAATACTATAGAAAGTTAAATGTTATATTTAATAGAGTTTTCAAATATTTTAGAAGTTATCACAGCACTACAGATAACCTCCCTTTTCTAATATAAAATTCAGGAAGTCAAATCTCAAATATGAAATTTTAACTGGTTTAACTTTGAGAAGTTTTAAGTGTATCATTTAGCATCACCTAATAATGAATTAATAAATTATTGTGTGATAGATAATAGTTTTATTTTTTATAAAAGTAAGTAAGTTTAAATTACTTGTTTAATTAAGTTAAAAGAGAAAAAATTGGGGGCGCCTGGATGGCGCAGTCGGTTAAGCGTCCGACTTCAGCCAGGTCACGATCTCGCGGTCCGTGAGTTCGAGCCCCGCGTCAGGCTCGGGTTGATGGCTCGGAGCCTGGAGCCTGTTTCCGATTCTGTGTCTCCCTCTCTCTCTGCCCCTCCCCCGTTCATTCTCTGTCTCTCTGTCCCAAAATAAATAAAAAACGTTGAAAAAAAAATTTAAAAAAAAAAAAGAGAAAAAATTGTACAAAGTTAATTTACTTAAGCAACAAATGAATGGAATTTACAATTGCTTTTATAGGATTTTAAGATTGTGAAAAAAGAAAAAAATTCATATCAAATTCATTCTCAGCATGTATAGAAAAAATAAAATACTATATTTTAGAGCTAAAAGTTTGATGATTTGGGATAGATAAGGAAATAAAATAATGACAATCACTGAATTCAAAGGTGTACATCACCAAAACCAAAGCAAAGACAACGTGTGGATGAACACAGCAGTGTTTTTATGTCTATACCATAAAGAACCACTTTATGTTATCTTTTTTTAAGTAATCTCTCCATCCAACGTGGGGTTCAAACACAGGACCCCGAGATCAAGAGTCACAGGCTCCAATGACTGAGCCAGGCAGGCAAATCTGTTAGTTATCTTAATCAAACCTCTACTTATAAAAGGCTTTCCTGTAAATTGAATCTGTTTGAAGAAAAGAAAAAACAGATTTCTTTCTAAATGTAACCCAAGTACTGAACTCAAAATTCCCAAACTGAATGTATATACACAATTTAATCATTTCATTTTTACTGTGTAATAAAAGTGGAAATAAGTTATGCAGTATAACTCACATTAGTGTCTTAGTGTATTGTACATTGTCCCATTATAAATAATTTGCATTAAATTTTCTAGAGAAGTTGTTTAAATTATTAATCAGAAAAACCACTAAATTTGCTTTTTGCTTTCTATTATATTAGTAGACTCTATATACTATTTCTGCACAATATATTGCATTCATACAGCCATTTGATGAAATATGAATATTTCATAGTAGTTTCATATTATTTGCAAAAGCAATGATGCTGAAGAGCATTTTAGTGATTCAATTTCATCTTATTTTTAAAACCCTATGAAGATGCACATTAATAAAAATCCATTAAAAGATAAAACAAAAGACTATGTACCATATTTAATATTCCCTTTAGAACAAGAAAAGGGTCTCTATTATCAAATCAATTTAATAGGTTTTTAGACCATCTGTCCAATGTAATAAGATATTAAACAACTACTGGGGAACCTGGGTGGCTCGGTCGGTTAAACATGTGACTTTGGCTCAGGTCATGATCTCACCGCTTGTGAGTTCGAGCCCTGCCTCCAGCTCTGCTGACAGCTCAAAGCCTGGAAGCTGCTTTGGATACTGTGTCTTCCTCTCTCTCTGTGCCTCCCTCCCCCACTCACACTCTGTTGCTCTCTCAAAAATAAATAATCATTAAAATAAATTTTAAACAACTACTGAAGCAACATTTGTTTACGTGTATATAAACAGTTGACAAAATATTTGGGTAAAATGTATATATAGAGATGATATGTTTATATATACATAGAAATTTACTGGCCCTGGTTTATTGAAAAAAAAGTACAGATATAAACACATATATGTATGTATGTATATATCTATTTCTGCCTTTATATATATATGAAAATTTATAATTAAACTTATTAAATTATTAAAAAGGGCAAACCTCTCTATCTACTGCTTTTACTCCATATGGCAAAAGCAAAGATATCTCATTTAAAGGTACAATTATTACTGTGATAAGTTAGAACTTAACTTGAAATCCAGATTCAAGCTGAAAGCCCAACCAACGTTAAACTTTTAATAAGGTGTCATCAATTTACCACTAGATTAGTATTTTGACAGAAGAGCAAAAATGCTAAAAGCATGTCCGTCAGATTGCCTAATTATTGACACAGTAAGGAAAAACTGTCCTTCTCATAGGTATACTGAATACACTAGAAGCACACTCTTACCTGCTTCTGAGTTGGTAGCTTACTATGTAGGCAAAGGAAACACTGGTGTGAAACGGGAGCACAGAAAGAGGTCAGGAGCCACAGTAGATAAAATGTGCGCAATGACGGCATGTCCCAGCGCTGGGGGTGCTGACTGTAATAAGGCAGGAGAAACTTTAGGAGTCCTGCCTGCCCTCTGGCGTCCGGGCCGCTGGTCCTCAAGGCCGCATCGGAGTTCAGTGAAGGTCACCGCAGCCTGCACACCAGGGCCAGTGACTGGGCCTCCACTTGCCACAAGGGCTCTTGGAGGAATTGCAGCCCTGGGCAGCTGCGTGGCTGCGACAGCGTGGGTGACGTCGCAGCCACTGAGGACTGCGCGTGCTCACGTCCTTCCGGCGGGCTGAAGGCAGCAGAGCCCTCAGGTGGAGGCCTGCACCGGGCCCCATCCCCCACAGCCGCTCCACAGAGCCGCAATGGGCGCTCCCATATCCATGTACCTGGACGTCCTGTTCCCCGGATGAGAAGAGGTCGTGTTCCGGAAACACCAGACCATCTCAGAGAGAAGAGGGAGGAACCAGACACGGGTTTCATCCGCTTCTTGAGGTAAATTTATTCGCCTTGGGGAACGAAGGCTTCGGTTGATCCAAGATTTGTGCACAGCAACTGCATTTTGGGAAACTATTTTAAATAGATTATTTTTATTTTTTTTATTAAAATTTTTTTTAATGTTTTTATTTTATTTTTGAGACAGAGACAGAGCATGAGCGAGGGAGGGGCAGAGAGAGAGAGAGAGAGAGAGAGAGAGAGACAGAATCCGGAGCAGATTCCAGGCTCTGAGCTGTCAGCACAGAGCCCCTCGCGGGGCTCCAACTCGCCAACAGGGACATCATTACTTGAGCTGAAATCAGATACTCAACCGACTGATCCGCCCAGGCGCCCCTAAAGAAATTATTTTTAAATGGACAAGTATTTATGTAAAAAGGCATTAACACGGTACATTACATTGGAATGCTTCCATAAATACTGAATATTCAAATATAGTGCTGTTACTGCCGTTGTGTGTCTTACAATATCACACCTGTGAACTGTCATTAATACAATGGAACTATATGCAATTAAAAATATTTACATGGAGGGGCGCCTGAGTGGTTCAGTCACTTGAGCCTCCGACTTTGGCTCGGGTTATAACCTCACGGTTGATGAGTTAGAACCCCTCGTCTTGGGCTCTGTGCTTACAGCTCAGAGCCTGGAGCCTGCTTTGGATTCTGTGTCTCCCTCTCTCTCTGCCCCTCCCTGCTCATGCTCTGTTCTCTCTGTCTCAAAAATAAATAAACATTAAAAAAAATTTACATGGAACTTTTAATGCCATCAGAATATTCTAATTAAATAGCGTTTGTTGGGAAAATTGGAATAAGAATTTGTAATTACAAGGAGACATCAGAAATATGGCACATATTTATAGAAATGAATATGTGATTAAATATATTACATATTCTCCATTTTATTTCAAGTTATCAAAAAAGTTAATAAATTCTTACTAGTTTAGGATACTCCAGTACACTGAGAACAGTTTATTGCTCAAATGACTACAAAATGTGCTTTGGAACTTGTGTAAGGAATGTTAACATTTAAATTGATCTCCACACAAATGAAATCAATACATTTTTAGCAAATAATAAAGTAAAATATGTTAAAACAATTTAGAGTGACAGATGAAAAAATATTGTCTCTATCACATATTCCAACTGAATTTTCAATGGCTTCATTTTATAAATCCATTTTATATACTAAATATCTAAACTATATAATTTTTGTCTTACATTCATGTTGTCACTTCAACAATTCAATATTGAGCAGTTAAAGATATACACACATGCATACACATATTTAAGTTTTGAGATAAACACTAAACTATTTCTTCATTTGTTTATGACAGTGCCTTCTTAGAAACAAATAAAGCACCATTTCCATTTCTTTCTGTTCTGAACAGGTGAAAATGACAGCAAAATCAATAAAAAGAATTGTAAGGTCAGGATAAAGAACATTCTCAGTTCAGATCTTAATTTCAGGAACAATTTGCCATGACATCTGTGTAGTCTCTTCATGAAAGTTTAGCAGATCTGACAGCTAATTAATTATAAAGCGAGATTAGCGACTGGACAGAAGTACTGGCAGAAGAGAATTCATCTTTTGTGTCAACATGTTTCAGTATATTCATTTTCGTAGGCCTGAAACACATACCCCTAGTAAATCATTGTTTATCTTTAAGCTTAAAAAGGAAATCAAACATGACATGAACAATTACCAAGGTATTCTTAGAAAAATGCATTTTCAAAAAGAAAAAAAAGGAAACAAATTATAATCATGTGACATCTGAGATTTCCCTGTGTTTTTTGTCTAAATTATATGCAACACGTAAAATTACTTTATTTTAAAATTATAACAGATAGAAATATAAAACCACCAATAGAAACAAAGTGCATATAAAAGATAAAAAATTAAGCATAGATACAAAAATTATAGCTTATAATTTAACAATACAAAGTCCAAGGTAACAATATTATTATAATAAGTTCAAAAGGGAAAATTTGCTGGTAAGAAATTAATAATTTCCATTTTTAGTAATTTATAAATGTGTATTGAGCTAATCGAAATCCTGTTTTTATACATCAATGAATAAAATAAAATAAGCCAAATAAAAACTTGTTACCCCCCCCCACCAATGAAGTGTTTCAACATTATATTCTGTTAAAAATAAATGCAGAGACTTCTGGTTTCCATTTCAGTATGTAAGAAATTTGGAAGTTGCCACTCTGTCCTAACTACTAGTGAAAACCTATACACACTGAAAAATCAAGACTTCTTAGATCTGGAAATGAAGTCAGGCCATAGAATAAACAGCTGCCTCCAAAACTGAAAAGACAAACAAAATGTCACAACTTAACTGCAGCAGAAACCCACTAGAAGAAATGTTAGTAGGAACCAGTGCTAAACTAGAAATATTTGATCTTTAATTAATTGTGAGAAACTCAAGGTGGACAATCCTAAGAGTCAAAAATTCCTAGAGGACCCAGTCATAGCAGGAATCCATGCTTTTGTGAGTTGAAACATTCAGAGCTCAACCAGATTATAGAGTAAGTATCGGAAAAATATTCTTAGGCATTCATGCTTCCATGGTGGGGGTGGGGAGAAAAGGAACCATTTTGAATATGCCAGAACACTGTGTTCTTAATAAGGTCTATACTCAGAAGAAACCATTTATCCAGAGTCTAACCTAATGTGGTTTAATTAGAATCTAACTAACCTGTGTAAATGTAAAGACCCAACCTTCAATGGCTCTAGCCTTTCATATAGAAAAAGAAAATACCCAACTCCAGTCCACTTTGGCCATCTGGTCCCACCCAAGTAGGTAGGGTCTAAGAAGCCCTTGTGAAGTTCTTAATATGAAGGCACGGTCTCATTAAAAGGTGGAGACCTAATCGTAGGACTATAGAACACTTCATATGCCCAAATATCTTACTACCACATTACTAACCTATTTACAGCAATTCTTTTTACCTAGTACATCACATCTAGCTATCCAGAAAAATAGCCAACACTTACTAAAAGTCAGAAAACAGTTGGAAGAGACAGAGCAAGCATCAGAATGAGGCTAAGATGTAGCAGGATGCTGGTGCTTTCAGACAGGAATTTAAAACACCAATTCTTAATATACTAAGAACTCTGATAAGGTAGACAGCATGAAAGAACATATGGGCCAAAATAGAGAGTGTAAATTCTAAGAGAAAATAAAAAATAATTACTAGAGATCAAAAGCACTGTAACAAGAAAGCTTCCTAACTTACTAGGAGGGCTAAATGGACAGGCTGAAGGAAAAATCTTTGTACTCAGGATTATCTAAATTTAATCTGTGAAAAGTGGAAAGCAAAGAAAAAAGACACCAGCGGGGGGTGGGGGAATCCAGAATGGTGTATCAAGAACAGAGAGACAGCTACAAAGGATGTAACATATGTGTAATGGCAATACCAGAGGAGAAGGAAGAGTGAAAAGAACAGAAGTATTTGAAGCAATAATGACTTAGAATTCCTTACATTAATGTCAGACACAAAGCCATAGATCCAGGAAGCTCAAGAACATGATCAAGATAAATGCCCCCTCGAAATGTGAATAAGCCTGTATCTTTTTAAAAAGTGTTATGCTAAGTGAAATAAGTCATACAGAGAAAGACAGATACCATATGTTTTCACTCTTATGTGGATCCTGAGAAACTTAACAGAAGGCCAAGGGGGAGGGGAAGGAAAGAAAAAAAAAGGTTAGAGAGGGAGGGAGCCAAAACATAGGAGACTCTTAAAAACTGAGAACAAACTGAGGGTTGATGGAGTGGGAGGGGGGGGTGGGTGATGGGTATTGAGAAGGGCACTTGTTGGGATGAGCACTAGGTGTTGTTTGGAAACCAATTTGACAATAAATTTCGTATTAAAAAAATGTTTAATCTATTGATAACTTTCCAAAACAAAAAGCACCAGGCCAAGATGGGTTCACTGAGGATTCTACCAAATGAGCCAAAAAGAAATTGTACCAATTAGTTATAGTCTACTTAAGAAGTAGAACCAGAAGGAATGTTTCCTAACTTATTCTATGAGGCCAGCATTACCAGAATATTAAAACGAGACAAAGACATTACAAGAAAAGAAACTACACACCAGTATGGTTCATGAACACAGATGTAAAAATCTTCATCAAAATAAAAATAAAATCCAAAAATGTATAAAGAATTATTTCCCATGATCAAATGGTATTTATCACACATATGCAAGGCTTCTCAAAACTCTAATGGTAATTAATGCATCACATCAATAGGATAAAGAAGAAAAATCATGTGATCATATCAATAAATGAAAAAAAAAAAAGCATTTGTCAAAATCCAACACCCATCCATGATAAACTCTCAGCAAACTAGGAACAGAGGGGAGGCCTTCACCTTGATAAAGAATATTTACAATAAACCTACAAGAACAAAGCAAAGATGTCTTTTCTTACCATTCTTTTACAACATCATATGAGAAGTCTTCTCTAATTCAGTAAGAAAAGAAAAAGAATATGAAATATACAGATGAGAAGGAAGAAATAATACTGCTGTTTTCAGAATAGCATAATTGTCTAAATAGAAAATCTGAAATAATCCACACATACACACACAAACTCTCTTAGAACTAATGTCATTATAGTAAGGATGGAATATATAAGGTTGATATACAAAAGTCAATATACCAGCAAGGAACAAGTAGAATTTGAAATTAAAAAACACAAAACCATTTACATGAGCAACCCCCCAAAAATGAAATAATTGGGTAAAAACTTAAACCTAATAAAATATATGAAAGATCTATATGAAGTAAACTGATTAAATAACTAAATGAAGAGATATTCCATGTTCATAGAAAGGAAGACTCACTATTGTGATGTGTCAGTCCTTTGCACTCTGATCTATAAATTCAGTGTCATACCAATAAAAAATCTCAGCTAGTTATTTTGCATATAGATACTAATACATAGTAGCAGGTTATATGGAGAAAAAAAATCAAACAAGTAAAAATAAAAATGAAATTTATATGGAGAAACAAAAGGCTGATAAAACAGCCATTTTGATATTCTAATATTTGTTTTAAATTCACTGGTGGTTACCATCTTATCTCTATCAAACATAAAATTATATATTTTTATATGTTAAAATTTTTTTATTTTCCTAGTTTTATTGAGATACAATTGACATACAATAGTGTATTTAAGGTGTACAACATGATATATACATTAACTGTATATATACAGAAATAATTACCATAATAAATTTAGTTATCATCCATTACCTTACATAGTTACAATATCATTTCTATAAATAAAATTAAATTAGTTGGGGTGCCTGGTGCCTCTGTCAGTTAAGTCTCTGACTCTTTTTTAAAATTTTTTATTTATTTTTGAGAGAGAGAGAGAGAGAGAGAGAGAGAGAGAGAGTAAGTGGGGAAAGGGCAGAGAAAGGAGACACAGAATCTGAAGCAGGCTCCAAGCTCTGAGCTGACAGCACAAAGCCTGATGCGGGGGTTGAACCCACGAGCCATGAGATCATGACCTGAGCTGAAGTCTATGCTTAACCGACTGAGCCACCCAGGTGCCCCAAGTGTCTGACTCTTGATTTTGGCTCAGTTCATGATTTCATGGTTTGTGAGATCAGGCCCCACATTGGGCTCTGTGCTGACCCCACAGAGCCTTCTTGGGATTCTCTTTCTCCCCCTCTCTCTGCCCCTCCCCCACTCATGCTCTCTTTCAAAATAAACATTAAAAAAATAAGTTCAATTACAACTCACACACAAGTATATTCTTACATAAAATTTAATATGCATACACCATCATCAGAAGAAAATTTAGAATACTTTTACTGAAAACTTTCCCTCTAAATCCTGTGTTTTCATGAGTTCGTTGACAGAATTAACATTATTATCATTGTTATTGTTATATCTCTTTTATTTTAGTAATACACAAAAATCTCAAATGAGCTTCTGGACACATTATAATCCATTTCCACCTTAATAAACATGCCATATTATTTTTTTTTGTTTTCTATTTTTTTAACCTTTTCTGTGCCTATCTTGAATCCCTTTCTCTGATTAAAGTGCCATTTGGTCAGGTAAATTGCAACAAGTTGCTTCAGTTTTTCTTTTTTCTCCTTCTGATATTGTTCACAGATATCCTCTAGTGTCTTTTATAAAATTGTAAAATAAAAAGAAGTATTTATTTTGCCCTAAGAAAAAGACAACACAACTGTTATGTGGTTGGGCAGAGGGTTCTTAAGGATAATTCTTTTCTCAACAGAGTGCATAAATATTGCTCTTTTGTGTGTTGACTTCCTGTTGCACATGAGAGGCCTGAACATGATATAATTATCTTTGCCCTACAAGTAAACTGTACTTTCTCTGAGGAAGCTTGTAATACTTTCTTCTTATCCTTGAAATTGAGGTAGTTTCACACATGTGTGAAATATATATATGGGTGTGTGTGAAACTACCTCAATCTCAAGGGTAAGAAGAAAGTATTACAAGCTTCCTCGGAGAAAGTACTGTGTGTATATAAATACACATATATACACACACATACATATATATGTATAAATTCAAGTTAGTTAACAGATAATATTGGTTTCAGGAGTAGAACCCAGTGATTCATTACTTACATATAATAACCAGTGTTCATCCCAATAAGTACTCTCCTTAATGCCCATTACCCATTTATCCCATTCCCACTCCCACTCCCACCTCTCCTCTAGGAACCCTCAGTTTATTCTCCATATTTAAGAGTCTCTCACAGTTTGCCTCTCTCCCTGTTTTCATTTTTTCTCTCCCTTCCCCTATGTTCATCTGTTTTGTTTCTTAAATTCCACATATGAGTGAAATCATATGACATAAGAAAGTAGTCCAATTTCATACTTTTGCATGTCACTGTCCAGTTTTCCCATCACCATTTGCTGAAGAGACTGTTTTTTTTCTTTGTTTTGTTTTGGTTTGGTTTGGTTTTTTGTTTTTTTGTTTTCTTTTGTTTTCTTTTGTTTCTCTATTGGATACTCTTTCTTGCTTTGTCAAAGAGAAGTTGGCCATACATTTGTGGGCCCATTTCTGGGTCCTCTATTCTGTTCCATTGATATGTGTTTGTTTTTGTGCCAGTACCATAGTATCTTGATGATGATAGCATTGTAATACAGCTTGAAGTCTGGAATTGTGATGTCTCCAGCTTTGGTTTTCTTTTTCAACATTAATTTGGCTATCCGGGGTCTTTTCTGGTTCCATACAAATTTTAGGATTGTTTGTTATAGCTCTGTGGAGAATGCTGATGTTATATTGATAGGGATTGCATTGAATGTGTATATTGCTTTGGGTAGTATATATATTTTAACAATATTTGTTCTTCCAGTCCATGAGCATGGAATGTTTTTCCATTTCTTTTTGTCTTCTTCAACTTCTTTCGTAAAGTCTCTATTGTTTTCAGCATACAGATCTTTTTACCTCTTTGGTTAGGTTTATTCCTAGGTATCTTATGGTTTTTGGTGTAATTGTAAATGGGATTGTTTTCTTGATTTCTCTTTCTGTTGCTTCATTATTGGTATATAGAAATGAAACCAATTTATACTCTGCAACTTTGCTGTATTCATGTATCAGTTCTAGCAGTTTTTTGGTGGAGTCTGTCAGGTTTTCCACAGAGTATCATGTCCACAAAGAGTGAAAGTTTGACTTCATCTTTGCCAATTTGTATGCCTTTTATCTTTTTGTTGTCTGATTGCTATCTATGGCTAGGACTTCACTATGTTAAACAACTCTCTATGTATAGAGAGTGGACATCCCTACTGTGTTTCTAACCTTAGAGGGAAGCTCTGTTTTTTTTCCCATTGAGGATAATTTTGGCTGCGAGCCTTTCATATATGGCTATTAAGATATTGAGCTATTTTCCTTCTATCCCTACTTTCTTGAGGGTTTTTATCAAGAATGGATGCTGCATTTTGTCAAATGTTTTTTCTGCTCTATTGAAAGGATCATATGGTTCTTATCCATTCTTTTATTAATGTGGTATAATCACGTTGATAGATTTGTGTTAATTGAACCAGCCCTGCAGCTCAGGAATAAATCCCACTTGATCATGGTGAGTAATTCTTTTAATGTACTGTTGAATTTGATTTGCTAGTGTCTTGTTGAGAATTTTTGCATCCAGGTTCATCACGGATGTTGGCCTGTAATTCTTTTTAGTAGAATCTTTGTCTGGTTTTGGAAATGAGGTAATGCTGACTTCGTAGAATGAGTTTTGAAGCTTTCCTGCCATTTTTATTTTTCCGAACAGTTTGAGGAGAATAGGTATTAACTCTTCTTTAAATGCCTGGTAGAATTCCCCTGGGAAGCCATCTGTCCCAGGACTCATTTGTTGGGAGATTTTTGATTACTGGTTTAATTTCTTTGCTGGTTATGGGCCTGTTCAAATGTTCTATTTCATTCTTCAAAGTTTCAGTTTTGGTAGTGTGTGAATTTCTAGGAATTTTTCCATATCTTCTGTATTGCCCAGTTAGCATATAATTTTTCCTAGTATTCTCTTATAATTCTTTGAGTTTGTGTGGTGTTGCTTGTGATCTCTCTTCTTTCATTGATGATTTTATCTATTTGGGTCCTCTCTTTTCTTTTTGATAAGTCTAGCTAGAGGTTTATCAATTTTGTTTATTCTTTCAAAAACCAGCTTTTAGTTACAATGATCTGTTCAAGTGTTTTTGTTTGTTTCTATATCATTTATGTCTACCCTAATCTTTGTTATTTCCTTTCTTATTCTGGCTTTAGGCTTTATTTGCTGCTTCTTTTCTAGCTCCTTTAGGTGTAAGGTTAGGTATATTTGGGACCTTTCTTGCTTATTGAAATAGGCCTGAATTGCAATGTACTTTCCTCTTAAGACTGCCTTTGCTGCATCCCAAAGGGTTTGGACTGTTGTATTTTCATTTCCATTTGTTTCCATGTATTTTGTTATTTCTTCTTTAATTTCCTGGTTAATCCATGTATAAATCAATGAATAACAAACATAAAGAAACTCATTGATAATAATACCCTAATAGTAGGAAACTTTGATATCCTACTTAGAACAATGGACAGATCATCAAAGCAGAATATCAAGAAGGAAGCAATGGCTTTACATGACACTCTGGACCATATAGACTTAACATATATCCAGAACATCTCATCTAAAGCAGCAGAATACACATTCTTCTCGAGTACACATGGAACATTCTCCAGAATAGACCGCATACTGGATCACAAATCCTCCCTCAACAGATATAAAAAGATCAAGATCATATGATGTATATTTTCAGATCACAATGCTATGAAACTTGAAATCAATCACAGGAAAAATTTTGGAAAACCTTCAAATAGGTGGAGGTTAAAGAACATCCTACTAAAGAATGAATGGGTTAACCAGTAAATTACATTCTTGCTTTGTTGAGGTACAATTGATATATGAAAAATTATATACATTTAATGAATACATTTTTATGAATGTTCACATATGCATACACTTGTGATACTATCAACACAATCGAGGTACTAATCATCTACCAACTCCCCAATCTCCCTATGTTCTTTTGTGTGTATGTAGGTTTGTATGTTTGTTTTTTTGTTTGTTCCATTATGGTATGAACATAACACCAGGTTTATTCTCTTTATATATTTTAAAGTACAGAACAACATATTATTAACCTCACTGGTAGTATATTTTGCAGCAAAGCTCTAGAATTTATTCATCCTATCTAAATTGAACTTTATACCCATTGAGCAACAATTTTCTATTTCCCTCTTCCTCTGCCCCTGAGAGTCATCTTTTAGTCTCTATTTCTATGAGTTTGGTTATTTCAGATACCTCATAAGAGAGAATCTGCAGCATTTGTCTGATTATGACTGGCTTATATCACTTAGTAATAATGTCCTCTAGGATAATCCATGCCATAAAATTGTAGATTTCCTTTTTTTAAGGCTGAATAATATATTATCATATGTGTACACCACATTTTTAATCCATAGACACTTAGATTATTTCCATATCTTGGTTTTTATGACTAATATTGGAGTGAACATGGGAGTGCAGTCATCTCTTTAAGGTCTTGATTTCATTTGTTTGGATATACCACAAAAGTAGGATTTCTGGGTCACATGTAAGTTCTATTTTTAATTTGTTAAGGACCCTCCATACTGTATTCCATAGTAGCTACAGTGTTCTATATGCCCACCAACAGTGAATAAGGGTTCTAATTTCTCCATATTCTTGCTAGGCCTTGTTATATGTTTTGTTGTTGTTGTTGTTGTTGTTAATAGCTACCTTAACAGGCATGAGGAAATATCTAATTGTGTTATATTAGTTTCAGGTATACAATATAATGATTCAACAATTCTATACATTACTCAGCACTTATCAAGATAAGTATACTCTTAACATTCTTTATCTATTTTACCCATTGCCCCACCAACTTTCCCTTTGGCAATTACCAGTTTGTTCTCTGTATTTAAGAGTCTTTTTGCTTGTCTCCTTTTTTTCTTTGTTGGTTTGTTTCTTAAATTCCATATCTGAATGAAATTATATGGTATTTGTCTTTATCTATCTGACTGATTTTATTTAGCATTTTACTTTCTAGGTCTATCCATATTATTTCAATTACAAGATCTTGTTATTTTTTTATGGTTGGGTACTTTCATTGTGTGTGTGTGTGTCTATATATGATGTGTGTGTGTGTGCGCGTGCGTATATATATATATGTATATATGTATATATAGTGTGTGTATACATATATGCACGCGCGCGCACACACACACACACACACACACACACACACACTCACACACATACTACTTCTTTATCCATTCATCTATTGATGGACACTTGGGATGCTTCCACATTTTGGCTATGGTAAATAATTCTGCAATAAACATAAATGTATGTATCTTTTGAATTGCTTTCATTTTGCAAGGGTAAACACCCAGGAGTGGAATAACTGAATCATATGATAATTCTATTTTTAATTTTTTATGGAAACTGTATACTGTTTTCTTCAGTGGCAGCACCAGTTTGCATTCCCATCAACAGTGCACAACTGTTCCTTTTTCTCCACATCCTCATCACCACTTATTATTTCTTGTCTTTTTGATTCTAGCCATTCTGACAGCTGTAAGGTGATATCTTATTGTGGTTTTAATTTGCATTTCCCTGATGATTAGTGATGTTGAACATGTTTTCATGTGTCTGTTGGCCATCTTTATTTCTTCTTTAGAAAAAAATCTGTTTTTTAATAGCTTTGCCCATTTTTAATCAGTTTATTTTATTACGGTGTTGATTTGTATTAGTTCTTTATATATTTTGGATATTAACCACTTATCAGATATATAATTTGCAAATATTTTCTATCATTGAGTAGTTTGCCATTTGGTTTCATTGATGGTTTCCCTCACTGTGCAAAAGGTTTTTATTTTAGTATACTTCCAGTGGTTTATTCTTAATAAACTTTTATCTCCCTTGCTGGAGGAGATATGTATACAAAAATGTTTCTATAGCAAATGTCAAAGAAATCATTGCCTATATTTTCTTCTAGGAGTTGTATGTTTTTAGATCTCACATTTGGGTCTTTAATCTATTTAGATAAATTAACTTTGTAAGTAACTGTAAAAGCAAATATAAACAACATAAAAATTTTAAATAATTCTTATAAAGTAAAATATCACTTTAATCAAAATGGTTTACTGGAAAAACATTTAAAAACTTCAAACTTGTGATTCAAGTAAAATATTTACTTTGAAGAAACAGCTTTTTCTTCATCTCTATGGTATTTAATTCTGTTATATTTTTTCTCTTATTTATGAATTTTGGTTTCTTTTCCATTTTTTTCCTTCACTCTGAATGTTTTCATTTTTTCGTACTGTAGGCCACAAAGACTCTTTGATCCAAACTGTAGTCATGTTTCCCTGAGCCCTCCTCTGAGCTCGATATAGACCTTAGCCCCTTTGCTGGGCTTACTTTGCCCAGATGTAGTAAGAATCTTGTCAATTCAGTTTAATGAGAATTTCCCCATCCTTGAAGTATGACCACCCTGGCCTGCCTACATCAGGAATCTCCTTCAACTGGTTTGGCAAAAATCTCCCACCCACTATGTTCTCTTAGTAACTTCCCATCACTTGCCCTCTTAATTCTGTTTTGTAAATCCGCACTTGTCCATGTTGTGTTCAGAGTTGAGTCCGATCTCTCTGCTCTACATGATAAACTTAACATCTGTCTCAATAGTCCTTAATAAAGCCCTCTTCACTATTTTAACAAATGCAAGAATATTTTATTTACTATAAGATTCCTTTATTTGTCTTCCGTATCTCTTACACTGTCATTCATACTTGCCATCAATTTTTTATAACCTTAGTGTATGCAATATTCACTTGGTCTTCTAGAAATTAAGTATTGATCATATGTTTTTTTTTTGTTGATCTGTTGTCAGTTTCAATTATGAATATTATGGTTTTTTGATTATTGTATATTTATAAATTCAGAAAGATTTTCCATTCCACTTATGATGTCTCTAGAAAAGTTGTCACTTTTTTCAAATTTCCTTTTGGTTCTCCTAAGTTTTTAATTTAAATAAGAAAAGGTATTTTAGATTACTAAATCTACCTAAAAATAATTGCAACTTTTCTTTCATGTCCATAGTGGTCAGTTCCCTCAGTACTAGCGTATAGCACAATATTGGTTTCTTTTGGGTAACAGGGAGACAAAAACCATTTGAGAGTTTTACATATCTATATAGTGAATCAGGGGCAAAATATTTGACCCACAATTACAATCTTCAGACTTGTTGAAATATCTGGAGCAGAAGTGGTTGGGATGATTCTCTATTCCCAGATCCCCCCTGTTACAGGAAGCAATTTTCTATAATGAGTAATGACTAGGAGAAATTCACTTTGCACTGCAAACACTTGGACATTTTCAATATCTGAAAAGTGTGGAAACTCTATCAAGGCTCACTGACAAAATGGCTGCATCATTGGCCATATTAAATGAGAAAATATTTGTAAATTTATTAGAACTATGTCTGGCACTCAACAAATGTTAGCTACTATTTATTATTAAAAGAATCTACAGACTCCTATCAGTCTGGGACTTAGATAATCATTTATTCTTCACACAGTTGATTAGAAGTTCATTTTATCCAGAATATTTCAAGATTTGTACATTAAAGACATATACTGTGCTGCCTGGGTGGCTCAGTCAGTTGAGCGTCTGACTTCAGCTCAGGTCATAGTCTCATGGTTCATGAGTTCGATCCCCACATCGGGCTCTGTGCTGACAGCTCAGAGCCTGGAGCCTTCTTCAGATTCTGTGTCTCCCTCTCTCTGCCCTTCCCCCTTGCCCCCCACCTTTCTCTCTCAAAAGTAAAAAAAAAAAAATTTAAAAATTAAAAAAAAAAAAGGCATCCACCAGGCAGAACCAGCATGTTATTTATTGGTGTAATATTCTAGACAAGGAGTAGTTAAGGGAAGGCATGTAAACATCTATGCCACCTTCTTCCTAGAATATTCTTTCTTTTATTTTCCTTTCTAAGAATTTTTAAGTTGAATATTGTATATATACAGAAAGATGTGCACATAATAAGCTTATATATTGAAGAATTCTTACAAGGTCAAAACTCCTACACAATACAACTGAAAACAAGAAACAGAACGTTACCATTACCACAGAAGTCTTCTTGAATCCTCCTAGTCAATACACCTCTCCAAAGATTACCATTATTCTCATTTCTATTTGCAAAGATGGTGTGGTTTTTTTGTTTTTAACTCGATATGAATGAAATCAGTGTGATTTTTGTCTGGATTTTTTGTTGTAGTTGTTAACATTATGTAAATGGTATTCTTTATCCACATTGTTTTGTTTATATCATCCATTTTTATTTCTGTGCAATACTACCTTTTTGATGAATATGTCACAATGTATTTTCCATGTCAAATTACTTTCAGTGTAAATTAATACAGGTTATATTGCTATGATCTGTCCTCTTTGGTGCAAATATATATGTATCTTTGTTGGTTACATTTTTTGTTTGATGTTAGGGCGTGCATATGTTTAACCTAGTAGATTTCATTAGTTTGCAAAATACCAGTTTCACTTCCCTTACCCCACAGCAATATTCAAAGACTATCATTGCTTCACATCCTTGTCAGATAAGTTTATTATTTGTCATGAGATTTACTCCAGTGAGTATATAGTTACCTCACGTTGTTGTTGGAGGAGTTTAGAACAGCTATCCCAAAATATGCCACTCTGGCATATTAACTATCTTGATAAAGGCACATGAAAAACAACAGATGCAAGAAGTACACTCTGGCCTTGTTCCTTTTTCTTAAAAGTAGGAGACGAAATTTCCATGTGCAAGGTGTCCTCCCTATACCAGAAGGAAACATTCTTACCACCAACTGGGAAGTTGAGATGGAAAGAATTCTGTACAGACCTTGTTAAAATAATTATTTTCCTTTAGCCTCCTCACATAGTTTCTTTACTTTTCCACAATTGCCTTTTTATTCAACTTTGTATAAAGCATTTAAATTTTGCCACTTCTTTGGGTCTTCATTCCTTATGAAGTCTCCCATTTCACCTAAAACTAGCATTAAATAAATTTCTATGCTTTTTCTTCTGTTGATCTGTCTTATTTTAAATTAATAATCAGGCCCGAGAAAAAATCCAAACAGAGTAGAGCTAATACATGTCTCCCTGATCATTAAGGAAGGTGGGCCATGTTTCCATGTCTTACCAGCCAATTGTATATGCTTTTTTATCCATTTTCAGTTAACTTTTTTTTTTCATTTATTTTAGGGGCTATTTATGTTGTTAAAAGAGAAGGAAAAAAGTTGCTCCAATAATATTCTAAAATTAAGTCTAACTTATTATGTCTGGCAAGTACAATGTCTTCATGTGTAAGTTCAGGGGGCTTCTCCAAGCAACAGCTTGAAAGGGCTATAGCAGGGGCGCCTGGGTGGCGCAGTCGGTTAAGCGTCCGACTTCAGCCAGGCCACGATCTCGCGGTCCGTGAGTTCGAGCCCCGCGTCGGGCTCTGGGCTGATGGCTCAGAGCCTGGAGCCTGTTTCCGATTCTGTGTCTCCCTCTCTCTCTGCCCCTCCCCCGTTCATGCTCTGTCTCTCTCTGTCCCAAAAATAAATAAACGTTGAAAAAAAAAAATTTAAAAAAAAAAGAAAGAAAGGGCTATAGCAAAAGAGCCTATATTTCAAACGAGGCAAGATTCTAAATCCAAGTTTCTGCTCACAAGGTGGACTATAGATTCTTTGTGATTGATTGGACATGTTCAGTTTTCATATCACTGATGCTGGGAAATCTGGTTTCAAAACAATCTGATATAAGTTGCTTAAAAGCCAGCAGGCCTAATTTCCTTAGGGAGGTGTGCATTGCTGAAGTGTAACAGAATTTTTGTTATCAATATAGTTTGGATACAAGAACTTTGCCATTTATCAGTATTGCTGTTATATCATCATTTTTATTTGCCTTTATACACAGTCAAATGTTTTGTGTTTTTTTTTTAATTATCAAAAATCTCTAACTTTAATGTAACCCAGATTCATTAACACCATTTTTCTGAATGTTTAGGAGTTTTTTGTGTTTTTGTTGTTCTCGTTTTGGTACTGATGTAAAAAATTCTTCCTTAACCCAAAGTTAAGAAAGTTCTTATGCTTTATTTTCTCATTTGGATTGGCAGTTTACCTCAAGTGGAATTTTATGTAAAGGGTGAGGTAGAATAACATTATGCTTTGTCCAGTTGGACATCTATCTACTGGACCCAGAACCTTTTGGTGAAAAATCCCTCAGTGTTCTGCAGTGCCTCATTTGTCACAAACCAAGTGTTTTTTCATTCATGAGCCTTTTTATGAAGTCTTTAAATCTGTTTTTTTTTTCTTTATCATTGCTTCAAAATCAAACTCTTTTCCATACTTTAGCTTTATAATTGCTCGCAATACAATAATGAAAACCCTTGGGGCGCCTGGGTGGCTCAGTTGGTTAAGCCTCCGACTTTGGCTCAGGTCATGATCTCGCACTCCGTGAGTTCAAGCCCCGCGTTGGGCTCTGTCCTGACCGCTCAGAGCCTGGAGCCTGTTTCAGATTCTGTGTCTCCCTCTCTCTCTGACCCTCCCCCGTTCATGCTCTGTCTCAAAAATAAACGTCAAAAAAACTTTTCTTAAATAAAAAAGAAAAAAAAAAAGAAAACCCTAATGTATTAGCTAACTTTACATAGGACTGTAAATGTGTTAGAGAGCATTAAAATCCCTAAATTAGCATAATGCCACCCAAATTCCAAAGTATTTTAACAGACACCATTTTATTTTTATTTTATTTCTTACAATAGCATTCTGATGCAGTCTCGCCTATATCCCTGTCCATTGTTCACAGTAATTATGAAGCTATGACCACTAATGGTCAACCAGCTGGATTTCCCTTGATCCTTGTCTGAGTTCATTAGTTGTAAATCAGAAATTTGATCTATAGGAAGGAAAAATTCTTTGACACAAAAATATAGCCAAATTTTAAATATGCATAAAGAAATTTCAAAAAAAATTCTATTATAGTGTTACCTTAAATTCTCCCAGCAAGCCAGAGAATTTATAGATTTGCATATCATTTATATAATTTTGTTTTTTACTTTTTTCATTTTGTTTGTTTTGTTTTGCATAAATTTCTTCTACCTTACATAATTACTGTCACCTCTCACATGACTCAGCTTCCCTAGTGGGGGATTATGGTGGGATGTTAAAGTATATATGCACACGGCTGTCTGTTATCAGAGATACTTATATTCAAATTTCAGCTCAACAATCAGTAGACATGTAGCATTGAGCAAACTGAAACTACATTTCTAAAAGCAGAAAAAATACCATGGTTATCTCTGAATTCCCAGAAACAAAGATGCTTTTTTCGTATGGTGGAAACCCGACAAATGTCTGGTAAAGATTACGTTATTACAGAATTGTCATTAAAAAACCATGAGATAGTTTGTGTTAAATTCCTCTAAGGGGCTTCTGAGGTGCTGCTACCTTTTCGAGAGCAGTCTACAACAAATCTTGGAAAATATTTAAAGGGTACCCTTAAATCTCAGAGTTGCCCTTTCAAACACAACCTGAAATGAACTTTGATGTCATTCATTTATTCCCAGTTAACAAATAAAATTGAGGCATGGAAATCCTTAGGTACTCAGAATGATTTATTTGTGTTAACTTCATTAATTTATAGGCAGATTTTTGCTCTTTTCCTGTGGATTCTTAGCACAAACACTGGGAAAAGAAGTTTGGGCTCTGATCTTCTTTCCAGGGCAACAAATCTTATTCTGCTGTCTGGATAGAAGACTCTCAGCACACATACCTGGGAGTGAAGGGCTTACAGTACTGAAGTTAAACACATCCTGAACCATAGGTGCACATGTCCCCATCTCTCCAATCCTAGAAGAGCTGTAGAAACAAGGTTAGAGCTCAGAATATCATGTTAATAGAGCATATTTAATGCCAGTACAGCAATCCTATTCTGAGAGTGGGCACGCACATTTGCAGTAACTGTTCATAATTCTCAAACTCCATTATCTCTTTTTATGTATTACACACTTTTTTCACTAATGTCCGTGGTTTCTCCTGAGAATATGGGTCAGAGAAATAGTTTCTCTCCTTGCCTTCTTTGCTTTCAAGAATACAGGGGAAGAGGGACAGATTTAAGTATGTTTAGCTCAAGTATTTTATATCACTTGGAAAGATCAGTTTAATAAATAAAAAACATTCTTCTATCTGGGTCATCTTGACTAGCATAAAATTATTTTTAATTCATGATACATATTGAGCCAAAATATACTTGCTGTAAGAATGCTAAACATTAATATGACCTTGACTCTTCTCTTACTAAGGAAACCATCTGTAGAGGAAAATTGCCATATGCAGACTGAAACTTCAACATCTTTTCTTTCCCCAAATCCAAATTTAGATAATCACAAATAAGCCTTACAGAAAAATATTTTATACTCCCAAGTTTCCTTAAAAACATCATTCACTTGAGGCATCTTTAAGTTACTTCTATGTGCCAGCCTAAATATTCCCATGGAGCATTCATTCATTTTGTCTTATTTCAAATTTTATACATCATACTTTATTGAATATGAAGAACCAAAAATATGCCCAAATAGCAAAATAGATGCAATCTATTTGTACACTAGCTCAATTAAGTTTGGTTAGAAATATCTTCCCAGTGTGGAAGACTATAATCCTTAAATGAACATGATATGTTACTTTGAGTTTAACATTACCATGAAAATATAGTTACCAAAGCCTCTGGCTTCTTTCCTCATAATCTCTTTGATTCTTACTATGAGGTTTTCCTTGTATAGATTTCCGACCAATGGCTCAGAGGCAGTCAAATGATGTCAAGCTTATGGTTCCCTGGTGACTTGCTGAAAATAGTATATTTTGCAATGTCAGATCAAATATAGGTATAATATATAGGTATAGTTGCAAAAATTTGGATGCATCTTTTCTTTTTTATACTTAAGCAAAGAGGGAAACACATCTCCTAGCTTTAAGTAACATTTTAAAAAGTCATTCATACTCTAACATATAACTCCTGTTAAAATATTGAAAATGTAAGGGAATTTTGAAGTAAAATAATGAAATATATCTAAAATATAAGTGATATTTTTCTCAAGGCAAAGGATTAAAAGTGATTTAAAGAAATGTAAGATATCATTTGGTCTTATATTATAATTCAGCTAATTCTATGGATTCATGCTGCAATAGTTAGTATGATTATGTTTGAAACTAAATTTTCACAATGACTTTCAATCAAAGCTGTACCAGTCAGGATCAAGTGAGCTTTTTTGAAGATGCCCTCATCATATTGAGGAATTTTTCAGCTATTCTTATTTTAGTGAAACTTATTAGGAATGGCTGTTGGAATTTGTACAATTCTTTTTCTGCAACAATGGGGATAATCATATATTTCTACTTTTTTCATCTGTTAACATGGTGAGTTACATTTATTGATTTCAAAATGTGAAATCAACCTTGCATTCTTGCGATATACTTCACTTGGTTGTATTTTATGTACGTGTACATTACTGGATTCAAATTGGTAATAAAATTTGTTAAGAATTTTGCATCTTTACTCAAGGTCTATCAGTTTTTAGTTTCTTTTCATAAAATCACCTTTAGTTGAGTTGCTTAGTCCATTTGCTTCTACTTTCAGTGCATATATTAATATATTTTGTTTTAGATATGCCATCTCAATAATGGTTTTCCTGTTTTTTCTGTTCCCTTATTTTTATTTTCCTCTTCTGGATTGAGCACACTGTATTATTTTACTTTAAATCTTTGTTGGATTCTTATTTATAGCTGTTTGTTGTGTTATTTGTTAATTGTCATGTTTAGATATGTTCTTAATACTATGTATTTTCCAATGATGTTACAGTGCTTCACAAGTTTTTAAGCCCTTTCTTGCTACCTTTCAGTTCACTGGTACATTCTAGTTTTCTTCATTTTTATTTCAGAACAATGGTAGGCTCATAAGATAAATTGGATTATATTCATGTCTCTTCATTTTTTTTTAGAAAAAAATATATATAGCATTGGTAGAGTCTGCCCCATAAATTGACCTAGATCTGAAGATTTCTTTGTGGGAAGAGTTTTACCTACAAATTTAATTACTCTAATAAACATAAGAACATATTTTTTTTATCTTTAATGGGTTTTGGTAGCTTGTGACTTTCAAAAAATGTATCCATTTCATCCACGTTGTTGAATTTATGATGTTACATTATTTGTTATATTAACATATTGTAATTTTAGTATCTGTAGTTTTTCTCAATCTATTGAGACTTTTTATTACGGTATATATTTATATGTATTATATATATTTTATTATGGTACATATTCAGTATATAATCTGTCTTGATAAAAGTTCACATGCACTTGAAAAGAATATACATACTGCCATCCTACCTAAAATATATTCCCTTTATAATGTATGTTCTAGAAATGTGAATGACATTAATTTGGTTGACAATGTTCAAATCTCCTGTATCCTTAAAGATTTTCTATCTGTCCAATCAATTATTGAAAAAGAAAAAATTTAATTATGTAACCCTAATTGTGCATTTGCCTATTTTCCTTATATTCCTATCAGCTTTCCTTTATGTATTTTGAAGCTCTGGTATTATGTGCATAAATGCTTACAATTGTTATGTCTTCGTGATAAATGATACCCTTATCACTATTAAATGACCCCTTTTTGGGGCATCTGGAGCATCTGGGTGACTCTTTCAGTTAAGCGTCTGATTTCGGCTCAGGTCATGATCTCATGGTTCATGGGTTCGAGCCCCACATCAGGCTCTGTGCTGACAGCTCAGAGCCTGGATTCTGCTTCAGATTCTGTATCTCCCTCTCTCTCTGCCCCTCCTCTGTTCATGCTATGTCTCTCTCTCTCTTAAAAATGAATAAACATTAAAAATTTTTTTAATTGAAAAAAAAATGACCACCGTCTCCCTGTTAATAGTCTTTATTCTGAAACCTACCATGGAGTTTTTCTTTTCTTTCTTTTTTTTTATTAACATTTATTTATTTTTTGAGAGACAGAGAGGGACAAAGCTTGAGTGAGGGAGGGACAGAGAGAAAGGGAGACACAGAATCCGAAACAGGCTCCAGGCTCTGAGATGTCAGCACAGAGCCTGACATGGGGCTCAAACCCATGAGATCATGACCTGAGTTGAAGTCAGACACTTAACCCACTGAGCCACCCAGGCACCCCTCTGAAATGTATATTGATATCTGAGATAGTCCTGATTTCTTTTGGTTAGTACTGACATATGTTTCGTTTTTTGAATTATAATGTATTTGTAATTATTTTTCAATTAACTTAAATATTAATTTTATATTAAAATTAGGTTTCTTATATACATCATACAATTGGATTTTGCATTTTTATTTATTTTGACAACATCTGTACTCTAATTGGATTCTTTAACACATTGTAAATTAATTTGATTTCTTTATACATTTAGATTTGGTGGGCTGAGTTCCATCCTACAGCATGAAAATAAAGGCCATACTTTCAGTGTGGAGGAGAAAGCTAGAAGCAGGGTAGAACAAAGACACAGCCTAGCTGCCGTATCTGCCCTGGATTCTATGTGAGTTTGAAATATCTTCTTTTTTATGATTTAATTTTACTTCTTTTATTCTATGCACCTGTTATAGCTAAATATATTTATATTCACATAAACATATATATTTACATATATATGTATTTACATATGTAAATATATATGTATTTACATTTACATATATGTATTTACATATATATACATATATATATAAATAAATACATATAAATAAATACAGCATTACTCCTAGACTCTGGAGCTGAGGCAAATTTCTCTATTTTATATTTTAGTATTTTAGTCAAATTAGGTTGGATTCAGACAGAGCTATGATAAATTATCAGAAATATAATATACAAATGGAAGGTAGATATTTTAGATCTTTTTCTGTAAGTCAACTATTAAAAGCAATTTATTCAAACATACGCAATGACACTATGTATGCTTCTTAAGGAATTGTATTTTATTTTTATATAAACATGCGATGGATAATGCCTATAAGAAGTATATTCACATCAATGAGCTCGTACTAAGATTTAATATTAGAAATAACATTTTCTCTAAAACGTAATTTTCATGCATTTTTAGGGAACACATTTTTATATCTTGGTCTTGCATTTTATGTAATACTGGCATTAGAATGAATAATGTGACATTCAGTCTACTTATAGAACAACATATTACTTCTTTCTAGTTTTTAGCAATATCCATATAATATATTACTTAAGTGATGTCAGAATAAGTCATTTCTGATTTTAAATAAATAAATCATGTTAAGACTTACCTTTTTATCCTTTTCCTTTTTTGCTACATTATTTTCTAAAATCAGGATAACTCATAATACTACTTACATCTTCAAATATATCTTTGAAATACTTGAGGAAATATTCAATAGATACTAACTAAAAATGCCAAATTATACAGCAAATAAGCTTTACTATCTTTCCAAGATAGAATACCCCCAAATGTGCATATCATTACTTATAAATTTCCTGTTTTAAAATAATATCTCTGGTATATTGGACAAATTATGTCCATCTTTGACTATAAATCTGTATTATGCAATTGTACTATTGGCAGAGGCACTGAACATTAAAAATATATTTGAACTCAATTTTGTTATAATATGTGTGTTACGATATGTGTGTTAATCTACTTGATGGTAAATTAATATAATATTAAGTTCAAAGTGTTATTTAGGATATTTGCCATGTGTTTCATGAAGTCAGTGCTAGCTACATCTTAACTACATCTTAACTACAATATGAGTAGTTCTACCTTGGCCTTTTTGGAATCCAGTCCATACTTATCACACTATTATGTGAATTTTATCTGGAAATGTCATGTTAATTCAGTTAATTTTGTTTCTGAACACATGCATGCCAAAGGAAATATTTTTTAGGCATTTAGCGAATTGGTAACGATGTGGGAAACTAAAAATTCAGTTAATTTCAATAGAACAAATTTTTTAATTCAATTAATTTCAATAATAACACTTTCTTATGTTGATTTGGGCATATAGTTTAGTTTCAGTTTATATAACTTAAAATAAAATGTAAACTTGAATAATGAACTTTGAAATATATAGCTGTTCCATCTGCATTTCCTGACGTTATCATCTCACCTTAACATTCCAGCCACCTAGGATGTATTTTTATGACATTAAATACTGATAATAAAAAGAAGGAAAATAGGATTCTCTGAGTTCACATAGTCTTATGTTGAAATAGATTAAGCATTATTCTTAGTTTTTTTTTTACCACAACACCTATCTTTGATATAAAATAAAATATTCCTGTTCTTGATGGAGATTATTTAAGTAGTTCTTTACTCTCTGTTGGAATGCTTTATTTTTACCATATATTTCTTTTTTACCTATGCACTTAGACTTCCAACATCTTTTCTTACAGATATAAACCAAATATGTTGATTATACCCCTTAGAAATCTAAAGGTATTTTCACTTCTATTTCTTCACAGTGACCTCTGCTCATAGGTAGGTAAATAATTGCTGACTTCACTATTTTAGTTTTGACAGCTGAAATATAAATCCTTCTGAGAATATTTGCTTTAAGAGGGATCAAAATCTTCTGTTCTTAGAGTATTCTCTGTTGGTAAGATTCATGTTGTTTCTCTCTTTGTGACCTTTTTATAGTTGATCACATCTTTCAAGTTACCTCTTTTTTGAAGCTTTGCTATTCTGAAATATTCTGTGTTTTTGGAGACATAATTCATTATTTGACACCTCAGGTGAAGTTTATATTATGTAACTAACTGTATTGGAAAGCTTCTGTTTTTCTGCCCTTGCATAATCATCTGCGTGGTTACTTTTCCTGTGGCTTAACTTTGTATAAAATTTACGTAGGAAAATACAAATTTGTGTCCTGTCATTCATTTTTTAAAAACATGTTTGCTTTTTGTTCTTGGGTATCTCTGTTTTTCTGAAAATCTGAAAAAAGCATTGTTTTTTAACTCCTTACATCTTAACTACAATATGAGTACTTCTACCTTGGCCTTTTTGGAATCCAGTCCATACTTATCACACTATTATGTGAATTTTATCTGGAAATGTCATGTTAATTCAGTTAATTTTGTTTCATTACTGCCTTGGTTTACTCCATCATGTTTCCCTATAGTTTACATTAAGTACATTATCATTGGCACTGAGGTGTGTCTAACTTTGGTCTCTACTCTCACAATCCCTTTCCTTTTCAATGACTATTATTGTAAGAGTAATTGTTATTGTTATGTCTTTTTAGTGGGCATCATATTCTTAGTTAGATACTTAAATATAATTAAAACTTGGGGTGCCTGGGTGGCTCAGACAGTGGAGCATCCAACTCTTGGTCTCAGGTCTTTATCTCAAGGTCCTGACTTCAAGCCCTGCATTGGGAATGGAGCCTAATTAAATGTATTTAAAACTTAAATGCATTTATATAACTCTGTCATGTTTGAAACAGTGATCAGTGAGATGTCTTTACTTCCATATTCAGTGAATGTTTGTTAAAGATTGATATTTAATGAAGCTACCTGGGAAGTTACATCGACTTGTTTATATGTTTTCAGACTTGTATTAAGATATTAATTAATTAAATTATTTTTATTTGAAATACATATATTGAGAACTGTGGCAATAGGAAAATGTGATCACTGCCTTAACATAACTGATACTCAGTTTTGCTTTCAAGACACCTCAATCTCTCTAAAGTCATCAACTTTAGAGTCCTAGCAAAATACCTATATTTCTCCTGAAATATAGAAAAACTGACTTTCTTTTTATTTTTATTTTTTTTTCAAAGTCTTTTATTTTTTTTTATTTATTTATTTATTTTTTTTTTATATGAAGTTTATTGACAAATTGGTTTCCATACAACACCCAGTGCTCATCCCAAAAGGTGCCCTCCTCAATACCCATCACCCACCCGCCCCTCCCTCCCACCCCCCATCAACCCTCAGTTTGTTCTCAGTTTTTAACAGTCTCTTATGCTTTGGCTCTCTCCCACTTTAACGTCCTTTTTTTTTTTTTTTTTTTTTTTCCTTCCCCTCCCCTATGGGTTCCTGTTAAGTTTCTCAGGATCCACATAAGAGTGAAACCATATGGTATCTGTCTTTCTCTGTATGGCTTATTTCACTTAGCATCACACTCTCCAGTTCCATCCACGTTGCTACAAAAGGCCATATTTCATTTTTTCTCATTGCCACGTAGTATTCCATTGTGTATATAAACCACAATTTCTTTATCCATTCATCAGTTGATGGACATTTAGGCTCTTTCCATAATTTGGCTATTGTTGAGAGTGCTGCTATGAACATTGGGGTACAAGTGCCCCTATGCATCAGTACTCCTGTATCCCTTGGGTAGATTCCTAGCAGTGCTATTGCTGGGTCATAGGGTAGGTCTATTTTTAATTTTCTGAGGAACCTCCACACTGTTTTCCAGAGCGGCTGCACCAATTTGCATTCCCACCAACAGTGCAAGAGGGTTCCCGTTTCTCCACATCCTCTCCAGCATCTCTAGTCTCCTGATTTGTTCATTTTGGCCACTCTGACTGGCGTGAGGTGATACCTGAGTGTGGTTTTGATTTGTATTTCCCTGATAAGGAGCGACGCTGAACATCTTTTCATGTGCCTGTTGGCCATCTGGATGTCTTCTTTAGAGAAGTGTCTATTCATGTTTTCTGCCCATTTCTTCACTGGGTTATTTGTTTTTCGGGTGTGGAGTTTGGTGAGCTCTTTATAGATTTTAGATACTAGCCCTTTGTCCGATATGTCATTTGCAAATATCTTTTCCCATTGCGTTGGTTGCCTTTTAGTTTTGTTGGTTGTTTCCTTTGCTGTGCAGAACCTTTTTATCTTCATAAGGTCCCAGTAATTCACTTTTGCTTTTAATTCCCTTGCCTTTGGGGATGTGTCGAGTAAGAGATTGCTACGGCTGAGGTCAGAGAGGTCTTTTCCTGCTTTCTCCTCTAAGGTTCTGATGGTTTCCTGTCTCACATTTAGGTCCTTTATCCATTTTGAGTTTATTTTTGTAAATGGTGTGAGAAAGTGGTCTAGTTTCAACCTTCTGCATGTTGCTGTCCAGTTCTCCCAGCACCATTTGTTAAAGAGGCTGTCTTTTTTCCATTGGATGTTCTTTCCTGCTTTGTCAAAGATGAGTTGGCCATATGTTTGTGGGTCTAGTTCTGGGGTTTCTATTCTATTCCATTGGTCTGTGTGTCTGTTTTTGTGCCAATACCATGCTGTCTTGATGATGACAGCTTTGTAGTAGAGGCTAAAGTCTGGGATTGTGATGCCTCCTGCTTTGGTCTTCTTCTTCAAAATTCCTTTGGCTATTCGGGGCCTTTTGTGGTTCCATATGAATTTTAGGATTGCTTGTTCTAATTTCGAGAAGAATGCTGGTGCAATTTTGATTGGGATTACATTGAATGTGTAGATAGCTTTGGGTAGTATTGACATTTTGACAATATTTATTTTTCCAATCCATGAGCAGGGAATGTCTTTCCATTTCTTTAAATCTTCTTCAATTACCTTCATAAGCTTTCTATAGTTTTCAGCATACAGATCCTTTACATCTTTGGTTAGATTTATTCCTAGGTATTTTATGCTTCTTGGTGCAATTGTGAATGGGATCAGTTTCTTTACTTGTCTTTCTGTTGCTTCATTGTTAGTGTATAAGAATGCAACTGATTTCTGTACATTGATTTTATCCTGCAACTTTGCTGAATTCATGTATCAGTTCTAGCAGACTTTTGGTGGAGTCTATCGGATTTTCCATGTATAATATCATGTCATCTGCAAAAAGCGAAAGCTTGACTTCATCTTTGCCAATTTTGATGCCTTTGATTTCCTTTTGTTGTCTGATTGCTGATGCTAGCACTTCCAGCACTATGTTAAACAACAACGGTGAGAGTGGGCATCCCTGTCGTGTTCCTGATCTCAGGGAAAAAGCTCTCAGTTTTTCCCCGTTGAGGATGATGTTAGCTGTGGGCTTTTCATAAATGGCTTTTATGATCTTTAAGTATGTTCCTTCTATCCCGACTTTCTCAAGGGTTTTTATTAAGAAAGGGTGCTGGATTTTGTCAAAGGCCTTTTCTGCATCGATTGACAGGATCATATGGTTCTTCTCTTTTTTTTTTGTTAATGTGATGTATCACGTTGATTGATTTGCGAATGTTGAACCAGCCCTGCATCCCAGGAATGAATCCCACTTGATCATGGTGAATAATTCTTTTTATATGCTGTTGAATTCGATTTGCTAGTATCTTATTGAGAATTTTGGCATCCATATTCATCAGGGATATTGGCCTGTAGTTCTCTTTTTTTTACTGGGTCTCTGTCTGGTTTAGGAATCAAAGTAATACTGGCTTCATAGAATGAGTGTGGAAGTTTTCCTTCCCTTTCTATTTCTTGGAATAGCTTGAGAAGGATAGGTATTATCTCTGCTTTAAACGTCTGGTAGAACTCCCCTGGGAAGCCATCTGGTCCTGGACTCTTATTTGTTGGGAGATTTTTGATAACCGATTCAATTTCTTCGCTGGTGATGGGTCTGTTCAAGCTTTCTATTTCCTCCTGATTGAGTTTTGGAAGAGTGTGGGTGTTCAGGAATTTGTCCATTTCTTCCAGGTTGTCCAATTTGTTGGCATATAATTTTTCATAGTATTCCCTGATAATTGTTTGTATCTCTGAGGGATTGGTTGTAATAATTCCATTTTCATTCATGATTTTATCTATTTGGGTCATCTCCCTTTTCTTTTTGAGAAGCCTGGCTAGCGGTTTGTCAATTTTGTTTATTTTTTCAAAAAACCAACTCTTGGTTTCGTTGATCTGCTCTACAGTTTTTTTAGATTCTATATTGTTTATTTCTGCTCTGATCTTTATTATTTCTCTTCTTCTGCTGGGTTTAGGCTGCCTTTGCTGTTCTGCTTCTAGTTCTTTTAGGTGTGCTGTTAGATTTTGTATTTGGGATTTTTCTTGTTTCTTGAGATAGGCCTGGATTGCAATGTATTTTCCTCTCAGGACTGCCTTCGCTGCGTCCCAAAGCGTTTGGATTGTTGTATTTTCATTTTCGTTTGTTTCCATATATTTTTTGATTTCTTCTCTAATTGCCTGGTTGACCCACTCATTCGTTAGTAGGGTGTTCTTTAACCTCCATGCTTTTGGAGGTTTTCCAGACTTTTTCCTGTGGTTGATTTCAAGCTTCATAGCATTGTGGTCTGAAAGTATGCATGGTATAATTTCAATTCTTGTAAACTTATGAAGGGCTGTTTTGTGACCCAGTATATGATCTATCTTGGAGAATGTTCCATGTGCACTCGAGAAGAAAGTATATTCTGTTGCTTTGGGATGCAGAGTTCTAAATATATCTGTCAAGTCCACCTGATCCAGTGTCTCATTCAGGGCCCTTGTTTCTTTATTGACCGTGTGTCTAGATGATCTATCCATTTCTGTAAGTGGGGTGTTAAAGTCCCCAGCAATTACCACATTCTTATCAATAAGGTTGCTTCTGTTTATGAGTAATTGTTTTATATATTTGGGGGCTCCGGTATTAGGCGCATAGACATTTATAATTGTTAGCTCTTCCTGATGGATAGACCCTGTAACTATTATATAATGTCCTTCTTCATCTCTTGTTACAGCCTTTAATTTAAAGTCTAGTTTGTCTGATATAAGTATGGCTACTCCAGCTTTCTTCTGGCTTCCAGTAGCATGATAAATAGTTCTCCATCCCCTCACTCTGAATCTAAAGGTGTCCTCAGGTCTAAAATGAGTCTCTTGTAGACAGCAAATAGATGGGTCTTGTTTTTTTATCCATTCTGATACCCTATGTCTTTTGGTTGGCGCATTTAATCCATTTACATTCAGTGTTATTATAGAAAGATACGGGTTTAGAGTCATTGTGATGTCTGTATGTTTTATGCTTGTATTGATGTCTCTGGTACTTTGTCTCACAGGGTCCCCCTTAGGATCTCTTGTAGGGCTGGTTTAGTGGTGACAAATTCCTTCAGTTTTTGTTTGTTTGGGAAGACCTTTATCTCTCCTTCTATTCTAAATGACAGACTTGCTGGATAAAGGATTCTTGGCTGCATATTTTTGCTGTCTAGCACCCTGAAAATCTCGTGCCAATTCTTTCTGGCCTGCCAAGTTTCAAAAGAGAGATCAGTCACGAGTCTTATAGGTCTCCCTTTATATGTGAGGGCACGTTTACCCCTTGCTGCTTTCAGAATTTTCTCTTTATCCTTGTATTTTGCCAGTTTCACTATGATATGTCGTGCAGAAGATCGATTCAAGTTACGTCTGAAGGGAGTTCTCTGTGCCTCTTGGATTTCAATGCCTTTTTCCTTCCCCAGTTCAGGGAAGTTCTCAGCTATTATTTCTTCAAGTACCCCTTCAGCACCTTTCCCTCTCTCTTCCTCCTCTGGGATACCAATTATGCGTATATTATTTCTTTTTAGTGTATCACTTAGTTCTCTAATTTTCCCCTCATACTCCTGGATTTTTTTATCTCTCTTTTTCTCAGCTTCCTCTTTTTCCATAACTTTATCTTCTAGTTCACCTATTCTCTCCTCTGCCTCTTCCATCCGAGCCGTGGTGGTTTGCATTTTGTTTTGCATTTCCTTTAAAGCGTTTTTCAGCTCCTCGTGACTGTTCCTTAGTCCCCTGATGTCTGTAGCAAGAGATTCTCTGCTGTCCTGTATGCTGTTTTCCAGCCCAGCGATTAATTTTATGACTATTATTCTAAATTCACTTTCTGTTATATTATTTAAATCCTTTTTGATCAGCTCATTAGCTGTTGTTATTTCCTGGAGATTCTTCTGAGGGGAATTCTTCCGCTTGGTCATTTTGGATAGTCCCTGGTGTGGTGAGGGCCTGCAGGGCACTTCCCCTGTGCTGTGGTGTATAACTGGAGTTGGTGGGCGGGGCCGCAGTCCGACCTGATGTCTGCCCCCAGCCCACCGCTGGGGCCACAGTCAGACTGGTGTGTGCCTTCTCTTCCCCTCTCCTAGGGGCGGGATTCACTGTGGGGTGGCGTGGCCCGTCTGGGCTACTTGCACACTGCCAGGCTTGTGATGCTGGGGATCTGGCGTATTAGCTGGGGTGGGAAGGCAAGGTGCACGGTGGCAGGGGGGGCAGGCTTAGCTCGCTTCTCCTTAGGTGATCCACTTCAGGAGGGGCCCTGTGGCAGCCGGAGGGAGTCAGATCGCTGCTGGAGGTTTGGCTCCGCAGAAGCACAGAGTTGGGTGTTCGCGCGGAGCGAGCAATTTCCCTGGCCGGAACCGGTTCCCTTTGGGATTTTGGCTGGGGGATGGGCGGGGGAGATGGCGCTGGCTAGTGCCTTTGTTCCCCGCCAAACTGAGCTTTGTCGTCCAGGGGCTCCGCAGCTCACCCTCCCTTTGTCCTCCAGCCTTCCTGCTTTCCAAGCAGAGCTGTCAACTTATGACCTCCCAGACGCTACGTCGCGCTTGCTGTCGGAACACAGTCCGTCAGGCCCCTCCGCTTTTGCAAGCCGGACTCGGGGGCTCTGCTTGGCCGGCGAGCCGCCCCTCCGCCCCGGCTCCCTCCCGCCAGTCCGTGGAGCGCGCACCGCCTCGCCGCCCTTCCTACCCTCTTCCGTGGGCCTCTCGTCTGCACTTGGGTCCGGTGACTCTGTTCTGATAATCCTCTGGCAGTTTTCTGGGTTATTTAGGCAGGTGTAGGTGGAATCTAAGTGATCAGCAGGACGCGCGGTGAGCCCAGCGTCCTCCTACGCCGCCATCTTCCCCTAAGCCCTGACTTTCTTTTTAAATACCATCTTTTATATAGTTATTGCCAAGTCTAACATGATACAATATTCATAAGTCTTGTTTTCATATTAATTTTACTTGGTAGTTGCATTTAGGCAATTATTCAATTACATTTTGCTTGTAAAAGCTCTGAGACAATTATGATAAAAGCAACCATATATTTTACACAATTTTCAGTGAGCAGGAACTTATATTTCTACAATTGAAGAGAAATTTATCATATTGTCCTCTTTCATCATTTTTGTAAACCTTGGAATATTTTTTTGTTCTTCCCTTTAATCTTTATATGTATCTAAAATATCACACACTTTCAGAAAAAGAAAGAATAGAAAAATATTGAAGAATATTTCCAGCAATTCTCAAAAATAAATTTATGATGGATAAATATATACAAATTAAGTTAGTCTACAAAGGAGAAAAGAGAACTTTAACAATTATTTATTGAAAACCTACCGGAATTTTATGTAATGTAATTTAATCCTATTTAGTTTGATCCTCACAATCCTATGAAGTAGGCTGATCTCTTACTTATTGGATGTTCTGATGTCTAGAATTCTCTTCTCTTCAGACCTCAGTTAATTTCTTCTCATCCTTCATGTCTCAGCTCAAGTTAAAACAAAAATATGAAAGTGATCTTCATTATCTCACAACTTAAATAAAATAACTTTTATTCTGCCTCCTGTAACCTATTTTGTCCTTCTCACCAAATAGTAGATTTTCTAAATGTCTTTACATTCCCAGGAATAGTTAGAATACCTAGAATACATACCTTGATTTTCTCATTCCTGCCTTAATAGTAAATCAGAGCAATCACACACTGCTAGAATCTTTCCTTCAATAGGTACCTCCTTTCAGGTGAATTTAAAACCCCACTAAGTGACTACACGGTCACAATGTGACATAGATTAATAGGGTCTCATTTTCCTTTGGCAATCTGAATATCTCTACCTTCCAACCCAACAGTTCAGACAGTTTAACTCAGATTCCCAATACTGGTATTTTCTGAAACTGCTTCCAATACCAAATACTGAATCCGTTTTTATTTAATGTAGAAGATGGAAAATGCTCTGGGTATTTTAACAAAATAAAGTATATTCAACATGGAAAATCAGTGCTTAGAGAAATGTTTAA
Organism: Lynx rufus; assembly: GCF_022079265.1. NCBI lineage: Eukaryota > Metazoa > Chordata > Mammalia > Carnivora > Felidae > Lynx > Lynx rufus. The sequence continues at coordinate 63,510,128 of NW_025814827.1, forward strand.
TGAGTTGGAAGAGTGGTTTCTAGGCCAGATCTCCAGAAATTTCTCCTCAAATTGATATTGGTGTTCCCACACCTGAAGCCTCTACTGGAACTAATAAAAATAAAAGCATACCTGTGACACCACTGCCACTGTGACTGACCTCTTTATACCCATGAATGGGTGGGTAGATTGAGTCATCCTGACATTTTTATAAAAGGTCTCAAAACACCCACAGAACTGAAGAACAGACATTGGAACATGGTGTATGACCCATTTGACCCCAACTGCCTCTTGAAACCAAGAAACCTGGAGAGTATGCAATAAAATGTTGCTGCAGAAAAGTCTCACATCTCCATAATTTTTCTAGCCAACAGAATGATAACTAAAAGGTAGGATATTTGCCTTGGCCCCTTGGCCTAATTTTTCCCTTCTAAACCATATTTCACTTGATATAAGTTACATTTTAACATTTATTTTAAATGTTTACTTGGTGTAACTTATATTTTACCCACTGGTAAAGGGAGAAACTAGATGGCAGACATTCTTTTACCATTACTTCTTACCATTAGAAAATATAATATTCAATATCAACAAACATTCTGAAGAACTTAGGAATAAATTTAAGAACCATCTTGTAATCTTATTTTAGAAAAATACATAAAAGAACATAGATATAATTGGAACAACATACCATATTAGAATATTATAACTTAATATCACAAATAAGTAATTTTCCATATATACATTTGTAAATAATGGTCAAAACACACAGTTTTAATGTAATTTGGAAAAAAATAAGACTCATATACAAGTATAAAAATTAAGGAATAACTAAGGCAGTGCTTTATAAAGAAAAGTAAGGAAGGGGCACCTGGGTAGCCCAGTACGTTGAGCAATCAACTTTGGCTCAGGTCATGATCTCACGGTTTGTGAGTTCGAGCCTCGCGTCAGGCTCTGTTCTGACAGCTCGGAACCTGGAGCCTGCTTCAGATTCTGGGTCTCCCTCTCTTTCTGCCCCTACCCCACTCAGGCTCTGTCTCTGTCTCAGAAATAAATAAACATTAAAAAAAATAAGAAGAAAAGTAAGGAAGAAGAATTGCCATAGCAACATTTATGGCAAATCATAGGAAACAAAACATTGTATATTTACTCAGGGATAAAAGTAAATTTATGATCAGAATAAAGAACCCAGAAACTGATGCATGATGATAAGGATATGTATTATAGAGATGATATTAGAAATCAGAAAACAAAAGCAAAACACTTTTTAAAAACTAAGAATAACTAGACTTCCATAATAAAAATAGCAAGATTAGATACTAATCCCACAGCGTACACAAAATGAAATCCCACTTGAATTAAAAACCTAATTGTAAAAATATTTTTGATGTGTTTTCATTTTATTTAGGAATATTGATTCACTAAACAAGATACCAAAAGCTCAAAATATAAAAAAAAAAAGATTGATTGCATGTAACAATTTTAAAACAAAAGACACTGCATACATATTTAAAATACAAAAGGCATATTGATGTAAGATACATACAATAAACATATAACTATTTGTTACAATAGAGACCTTTTCCAGTTTTAGCAACAGGTGTCAAATGTTCCCATATTCCAAACTGAGAATCTAGACTATCTATGACAAGAAAAGGGCCAAGAACTGTTTATTTTTCCCCATGTTCATTGCTTAACCCAGATTATATGAATATCTAGACTTTTCTGAAGATGTTGTCCTACTTCCAATAGGAGAGAAGCAGAGGTGGTTCCCCATGACCTCAAGTCTAGAGAGAGATCACTGGAGAGTGTAAAACTTCTCTCCTAGAATATGAGAAACACAGGATACCAGGAATCTGACTTAAACCTGAGGGAAGAAAAAGAGGAGAGGGCTATTCAGTTGAATTACCCTACAGCCACAGAACAACCTGGAATTTTAGGAGATTGCATGCAAATAGATGGCGGATAAGAAATATTTCCCAAAGACAAAATAATGGGACAAAGTTGATTAAGAGACAGAGTTAACCAAGAGTCTACTGGAAAGGTATTAGTATTTTACAGAGTATGGCAATACAGCTTGGAGAACCCTGAGCAAAGTGGAATTCATAAGTGGTCACCACAAGTCAGACAATTCTGGCTCAGATATCCTTAGCAATGAGAGGAAATCTATGAAAAACATGAAGTGCACCAAAAGAGAGAGTCATTTTTAGACACCTACAAAGGATGAAGTAACCAAATACACTCCATACTGGTTGTAGCAGAGAAAGACACTCTTAATTCTTTATATTTCTCTTTTCTTCACTTCAGCATTAAAGTTGCCGGAAGTAGACTAGTGAGTAGTAAAAGTGCTAGTCCAAGAAATAGGGGAAAAAAGTGTATGGCCTGGACAAAGTTCAAGCTAGAAGAGAAGAAATCTAAATAATTTAGAGTTTGTAATATTTTATGAGCCTACACATATTAATAAATCACCTAAGACTATTTAGGGGTGCTAAGTGACCAGAGAATTTACTATTCATTTATTTATTTTATCATCAGAAAATGTACAAAGTAGTAATGGGACTCATTTTGGAATTGATTGAAGGAGAGTGGAAAGATAAGACCTTATGCAGATGATTTGAACGGTTAATGTGGGTAGAATATGATGGAGAATAATATAGATCTCACTTTTTCAGTTTATTGGTTCAGGTATATTATTTAGCTACCAAAGATTATTATTCAGATGATGTAAATAACATTCCAATTAATGATATGAAAGCAAACTATAATAGAATTAAACAAGTGAATAACAATATGCTAAGGAATTTCACTGAACTACAAAAGGAAAGGGACTTTAACATATAAAAATATTGTCAATAGAATAAGCATGGTGAGGGGACAAGTTACCTCTTTGGTTCACAGCTATACCGTCATCAATCTACCATATTGTCATACTCATAATGTAATAAATATTAAAATATGTTGAACCATAAAAAATTTCCTGAAGAAAATCATGATGCATTTTCATGTTTTCACTTGAGAATGGATTTTCCTTTATCCAAAATTTTACAGATTTCAGAAATGTCATCAGGAAGATTTCAAAAACATTGATTTAATAGGATTTTATTCAGCATCTACTATGTTCAAGGAACTGTATTAAGTACACGAATGAAATAGTAAATAAAAAGACACCTTTTCTATACTCATGGAAGAATAGCCTGTTAAGAAAGAGAACAATTTTTCGAAAAAAAAAAAAATCACACAAGGAGACAGTGGTAAAAGACACGGTCTGTGTAGGATGACACTTAGAACAATGTAGCCAATAATGAGAGTTAACCTAAATAAGAAATTCAGGGAGGAATTTCTTTATAAAATAATGCTTGAACTGATAGAAAGGAGGAATGTAGGAGAATGGGGAAAAACAAAAGAGCTTGTACAATGGCGAGAACAAAGGAAGAAGTGAGTTAATGAGGTAATTGAGGCCACTGTGCAGGGTTTAGGAAGAGGCCTGATGTGAAATTAAATGGAAAATTTAGGTAGTGGCTTCACATGTAAGCTTTTCCAGGCCATATTAATGAGTTTTAACTTTATGCTACATATGGCAGGAAGATGGTGAAGGGTTTTAAGTTTTATTTGGTTAGCAAATTTATGTTTATATATGCAATTTTAAAAGATCACTCTGGTTTATTGTATGAACAAGATATGATGTCTTTAGGTGTGGTGATTTTATATCATCTCTGGTAGACTTTTTATGGACAGGCTATCTCCAATAGACTTTTGAAAGTGGCTAGGGAAGAGATTAGTAAATTTGCACAGCTTTGAGAATACTGCAAAGAAATGAGGAAATGAGCTAATAAACTTTTGGTAAAAAAAAAAAAAAAAAAAAAGATAATGAGATTCTGCTCCTTTGTAGCAGTTGTGATTTATTGCCAAAGCAAACAAACAAAAACACAAGAAGTCAGAGGCCCTGGAGCTGTGGAAAGGCAGAATCTGTACTATTGACCTAAGACTGACAATAGAATCTAGATGTCAAATGAGAAACTGACTTAAACATAGCATGTGATTAAAACTGGCAGCCTCTCCACATTCAGAGGAATGGTCCAGAATGGCAGTTAACCCTCAGTCACTGTAGTTAAACTGTAGCCTTTAGACTCAAAGCCTTGATCACACAGAGAATCATTGTAGAGGAGAAGAAAGAAATATCTAATTGTGTAGGACATATTTTCAACTTAGATACTGTATAAGAAAGCCCTGATTCAATAGCAGTATAAACATAGTTTGTTTTTTGTTTGTTTGTTTGTTTGTTTTTGCATGTGAACTATGAAACACTTTTAGATTGTCTTTGCCTATTTTGGAGACAGGACTGATAAATTTAGATTAAGTTGGTCTAATTTAAAATTATTGGTTCCTGGGTGGCTCAGTTGGTTAAGCGTCCAACTTCAGCTCAGGTCATGATCTCACAGTCTATGAGTTTGAGCCCTACGTCAGGCTCTGTGCTGACAGCTCGGAGCCTGGAGCCTGCTTTGGATTCTGTGTCTCCCTCTCTCTCTGCCCCTCCCCTGCTCATTCTCTGTCTCTCTCTACCTCAAAAATAAATACAAACATTTAAAAAAAACTTTTTAAAAAGAAAATAAAACAAAATTATTGGGCCAGGATTCTTAACAATGGAGAAGAGGAAACTCAAGTCAAAACTGCTGGGCTTTTTACTAATTTGATCATTTGATGATGTGAGTTATTAAATGAAAATATAAAAGAAGCCTTTCAGTATTTAACTCCATGGTGGTAGAGCTGATATATTTTCATAATGATTAGGTCTGTGTAATTTCATTTTAGGTGCTTTAAATTTTCTTATTGTTACATACCTGCAGTTTTTTTCTTTCTTTCTTTCTTTCTTTCTTTCTTTCTTTCTTTCTTTCTTTCTTTCTTTCATTTTTTAGCTTCTAAAATTGTTACAATAAATGTGTATTGCTGACTTGCTAAATCAAATATATAATCATTGATTCTCCTTCAGACAACAATTGCTTATGTTGCTTGAAGCTAATCTCCTTCTGAGAACAACCAGAAAACCTGGGGGAACAAGTAGAAACATCTATATGAAGGCACTGGAAAGCTACCAAGGCAGCGAACTTTTCTAAAATGAGATATAGAGGTGAACCAAGAGAGTTAAAGCCAATAGTTAGATCTGTTTTTCTCCTTGAGGCAATTATGAATACTAACGTAAAAGTGTCAGTGTAAAGGCTAAGAGGCAAGCAGATTTACGTGAACTAGAGGAAGAAAATATGGAGTTTAGAGGACACCAAGGAGTAGGTCCTGATAAAAAACCAATACTCTACTAGGGGCACTACTGCTGTACCCTAGAAATAAGGAAGGACAGAAAAGATACAGACCTCAAAAGGCAGGAAACCTCACTTGAATCAGTGCTCAAGCAATTTTTGCCTCCAGCAAAATTATGAGCCAAAAGTTAAATTATTTCTGGAGAAATGTTCAATCACTCAGAGCCGTCATTATTTTCAACAAAATATGATACTGTATTTGCCATCTTATAAAAATTAGACATGTATAAAAATAGCTAGGCATTAAAAAGGAAAAAAAATTATCCAAAAAACTATAAAAGACATAATGTAAATAGACACAAAAATCCAGACTGAAAAATTGCCAATATGAAATTAAAAGTAATTTTGAATATATTCAAGAAATTAAATGACTTAATGGAAAAATGGCAGAGAAGTAGGGATTGTAGAATAAATATGAAGTTTTAGAATTGTAAAACTTAGTAACTATACTTACAAACTAATATGTTTAATGGTTCGTTGAAATTGCTGAAGAATTAATCAGTTAACTAAAATATATGTATAAAATGTACAAAGTGAAACATAGAGAAAAAATATGATGGAAAGTACTGAAAAGAATTCAAGAAATATGCTAAAATTTTTTTGAATATATTGTTTAGTTGAAGTTGCAGAAGGAGGACAAAAACAAATAAAACCATATATAAATTTAAAATAGGAAAATGACTGAAATAATAAAACCTACAAAAGAGAATCTTAAAAATATCCAAAAAGGCACAATCACCTTTGAAGGAACAGCAATGAGATTGGAAGTTGACTTTTCAGAACCATTTGGAATGACATCCCTAAAGAAAGAAAATAACTAATATATATTTATGTATGTAGCAAAAGTATACTTTACAAATGTTTAAATTTTAGAAATTACCCACGCGTGCACACACACACATACGCACACCCTGAAAGGACTTATCTCTATCCAACTATCACTGTATCACTAAAGAAAATCATGTAGAAAACTGATTCCAGATGCACAAAGCTAGCTACATTAAAAAATATATATATATATATAAATATATAAGTGTTATATATAACACTTTCAGGGAAAGAACTAAATATAACATTGCATGTGGAGCATAGGTCTATTTCAAATATTTGGGAAATGAAAGAAAAGAGGACATCTTAGTACAAGTGGATTATCAATATGTAACAAGCATCATAGACTAGTTCTTTTTCATTGTGGCGTGCACACAGCTAACTCAGTCTTTATACCAATTTACTTACCCTAATAGGGATTTATGTTTGTTTCCAACTTTGCTATAGAACAAATGGGAATATTATTTGCTCAGGTAGCAAGAATTCACACGAAATCACACAACACACAAAATCACGCACACACACACACTCACACGCGCGCGCACACACACACACACACACACAATCCAAGGAGACTTTTTAAACTGGTTTCTGTAGTGGAAAAGTCTTTTCCCCAAAGTAAAGAGGTTATTCATTATTATCAAAATAAATTGATTGAGCCTCAAGTGGCTTTTTATAGATCATTTCTTAATAAAAGTTCTACTCAATTCATTTGAACCTTGCTTTATTTTCTTACAAAAATATTATTTGCCTGCAATACATTTTTCAGAAAGTCTATGTTGGCTAAAAAAATTCTATTCTGACCTTAATATCTTCTACTTTAACACATTTTTTACATTGTAATTTCACACTTGTTCATGGACATTTAGAATGGGCATATACTAAGATATAGTTGACATTCTGGCCCCCTTTTTAGTCCAATAGCTCATCACATTTTCCAGTGTTAAATATAGTGCTCACTCATTTAGGAAAAGCATAAAAGAAAACCTCAATCAGCAACTACCCCTTGTCACTCATGTCCTAGTTGGAGATGGGGAGATAACATAAAGAAGTTATATATATATATATATATATATATATATATATATATATATATACACATACACACACATATATATATATAAAATTGGGCATTTGAAGTTAGCCAATACAAAAATATTGCATTCTAAATTTATAAAAATGTACATACATGATAAAAAAAGTTCAAAGTCAATTCAAAGTAAAAACTAAAGTTAGAAAAAGGAAATATCTTCTTCACCAAAGCATCCACTAATAAAATACCCTATTTAATTTAGGGCCAATGAAACCTGCAGTAGACAAAATAATGGCCTTCAAAATATGCCCATGCTCTAATTTCCAGAACCTGTGAACATCTTAGGTTACTCGGAAAAAAGGGGTTGCTGATGCATTTAGAGTGCTAGTCAGCTCACTTTGAAAAGATAAATTTATTTTTGATATATTCTTGAAATGAGATTATTTGGGTGTTCTCAATATGATCACAAAAGTAATTACAAATGGAAGAGGGAGGCAGAGGAGACAGAACCAGAGAGATGGCAACACAAGAAGGACTTTATCTCCTGTTGCTAGTTTTAAATATGAAGGAAGAAGGCTACACGCTAAAAAATACAGGTGATTTCTAAAAGCTGGGAAAGGCATGGAAAATGACTCTTTCATAGACTCCAGGAAGAATGCAGCACCACTAACACTTTTATTTTAGCCCACCGAGACTGATTTAGAATTCCCACCTGCACAACTATAATGTAGTAAACATGTGTTGTTAAGCCACCAATTTTTTGGTAATTTTTATTAATTTATTACACCAGCAATAGGACAGCAATCAAGTATGTTAATAAAAAGTATATTTTATTTACACAAATCAGAACCCCGTGGGGAGCATGGAGTTCCCTGAAGTTGTATAGTATACAACTTGGGAAACTAATTGTTATAATGGTCATAGTATTTCACTATTTTAGCTTACGTGATAGAGATACTTCTGAATCAGTATGTACAGAGCTTTCTTCCTCATTAATGATGCATGCTATTGTCTTTTATGATGGTACTGTAATTTAACTATACTTTAACCATAAATTAAAGGTATTGAATTAGAAAGCCTATCATCTGTATTCATAATTAATAGAACCATAATTTGATACATATTGAAGACATTTAAATTGTACCCAGTATCATTTGTTGCAAATAATACAATCACTCTCCTTTTATTAAGTAGATTGGTTATATTCCTAAGTTATAGGATGCAGTCTTCATGTCATAGATAGCCAAACACTGTGCCAGATGTATTTTCATCCCACATGCATCTTTTTTTAATTTAATCTCAAGAGTAGCCCATGAAATTTAGGTACCTTTGTAAAAATCATCCCACATGTATTTTTTTTAATTTAATCTCAAGAGTAGCCCATGAAATTTAGGTACCTTTGTTTTCTTTTATACCAAAAGAAACTAAAGCTAAAATATAGTGTTATTTTACGATGTCCTAAGAGTTTAAACAAAGTTAATAGCTGTTAAACACAGTGCCTTCTAGTGATATAGCAGTTTGATATACTGATAACACAGTTTTCAATTTTGACAACCCAGTTAAATGTCAAAGCAAATTGAACAAATAGTTTGACCGATAACTGGTAGTAACTTAGCTTGTTTGAAGTCTGTTTTTTTCCAAAAAATAGTATTTTCGGATAATTATGGGCAAATTTTAAATAATAGCAAAGGTCATTTAACACAGGGGTATAATAAATTTAATACTGTTTTTCTTAATGCAAAGAAAAAACCAACAAAAATGGCTTTCAATAGAGATAGCTATAGCTAGATGCATACTATATATTAAATATATGATACATATATTTTTAAGTCAAGAGATATCAAAGAGAAGAACATACATTTCTTATGCATATGATAGCAGTTTTTTACAGACGAAAATGTCCATCAACTGGGTGCTGATAGCACTTCAAAGTTTTTAAGTTATTTCCTTCTTATTTTTGTCCATGTCAGTACAATTAACGTGACTTTTATGTCTCTGCGTGGATTTACATGATTCCATGTTTTAATTCTCTTGTAAGAGAATGTATTAGGAACAAGCAATTTAAACCAGTTTCCTCAAAAACATTGAGATTTGTTTGTAATGGGCATTTTATTTTTTAACATAAATAGAAATTCATATATTAAAAATGTGGCTAATATTTCTGTTTAATAATGGATCAAATTTCAGTGGCACAATTCTAGTTTCTGGAAGCCACTTATTCAAGTCAAAACTAGTTTTTCAGATTTAACTTTAATCTTAGTTGAAAATTTGGCTCATAAACAATTTACATCTAAATGAATCATGAACCATAACCATTAATGTCTACCTTCTTTATATGTAAAGCATGTCAGATATATTGGAAACTCAAAATATATATAGGAAAAAGTCAAAACATACACTCAACAATAGTGGGAGATAAGGGAATGGCAGAGGCTATAATTCTACAGGATAAAGTAGGAACAAATCTGAGTGTAAAATGAGGTAGAAAATTGGAAATGGGAACAAAAAGGAGGATGAACATCAGAAACAAGAGAGGAAGGAAAGAATTACAAGAGCCAAACCTCTGTTCTAGATTTAGAAAAATGATAGTATCATTTCAATTCTTATTTTAGATGTCTGGATCAAAAACACTTTTTGTGCAATATATTGGCTTTAGGCAAACCTTCTAGCTACTTCTTAATTCCATCCAGCTTTATATGTGTACAATCTTTAAATGTGTTCAGAAAAAGAAAAGAATTTTCTCCTTCCACTTGGAGCAGTCATATTTTCTTTTCTTTCCTCTTCTTTCTCTTTCTTTCTTTCTTTCTTTCTCTCGTTCTTTCTTTCTTTCTTCTCTCTCTCTCTTTCTCTCTTTTTTATTTTTTGGCTATAAGTTATACTGAGAGACCTAGTTTTATTCTATTTTATTTATTTCCTATCTTCTTCCATTCTAATCTACTCGGCCTTGGCCTCTGGCTTGTCTTCAGAATTCTCTGTATGTTTTATATATAACCTATCCCCAGGACATAAAAAGTGTATAACTGCACAGAAAGAACATTTTAAATATCTATTATATAATAATATCTCTAATATCTAAGAGGTTCAAACCTGATTATGTTTAAATTAGTTATTAAAATGCAATTACTAGTAAGAAATTTTAGTCTGAAAATCTCTCCCCTACTAGATTCACACTGGCACTGTATATGTTAAGATGAAACTGATTCTCTTTGTGAGTAAATAGCCCTTTCATTGTTTTCTCTTTTGTCAGGAATAAAACAACTTTTGGAATTATTCTTTATTGATGAGAATGAGCACAAGATGGGAAAATCACATATATTTACAGATAATGAGACTCTTGTAATCCTCAAGGAGATTAATCTGTCAATTTAAATAAAGGAACCCTGAGAAAGATTCTAGTGCAAAGCCAAACTAGGCACAGGATCATACTGAGCTCTAATACAGGGAGACAGTTGCCTTTCTCAGAATGACACTGCAACAGGGAATCTGGGGCTTCAGGAATCTATAATATTGGTATTATGGCCATTTGTTGAACTTGCGGCTTCAAAACAGTACAAACAGCATAAAATTTTTAAAGCCTGGAAGTGATGGATCTCCCAGATTAACTAATTTATTATGGGGAGAATTCTATAAATTGTTAATGTCCTGATAAGAAGTAGACCTACTACAGAAAATAGCTATGCACTGTATTATCACAATTTTCATTTTGTTACATGTTTATCATTGTGTTTTAGAAATATACCATGTAAACACCTAATCACATAAAATCACATGGTAAATCTTACTTGAGTTTATGAATTGTTTGTTACTAAATGAAATAAATCATGTATTTTATAACACTTCAATCTGGAACCTCAGGGTCATCTAAAATATATGTACTAACAAATCAGTGATAGCTGGGAGGGTATAGGTATAAGTAAAAAGGTGCTTAGCCTTACTGAACTTGAATTAATACTTTTTCACAAAAGCAAAAGAACAGTTCTATATTTATAACCTCTCTCTTAAATTTATAAGAAGAGTGAAATATATTGAAAGTCAGCACATGAAAAATCTGAGATATAAAAAGTTTAAGTGTTCATTAAGCCATGTTTTGAGGAAATAAAGCATTGTTACAAGCCCTTTCTAAATTTTTGAGCACTGTACACCTGTCAGTTTTAGTAATCTAAACTTTTGTATGACTTTTGTTTTAACATTTGAGGTCTTACATCTATGTTCTGTTCTATATCATTTACTAACTTTGAGTAGCTGAGAAGGTTTAAAAAATATTTTCACAATTGAAACTATTGCAGTTTAGTAAATACCAAGTTGGTTAACTATATTAGGTTAGCTTTGAAGCCTCTTAAATGATTTTTCTTTAAAACTTAAGTCCTCTTAATTGTCTGTTTGTCCACTCTTGTATTTACTCACTTGTCATTCTATATTTTGATATCTTTTCCTATTACTGATAACCTAACTTTGATAAACATGAGAGAGTGTTTCTTTCTTTTATCTTTGGTATATGCTTCTCCTCTTTAGTCTAAGCCAAAGGTATTTTTTTTAATTTCAGTAAAGTGTTTTAAAGAAATTCCCTATTAAAAAAAATAGCGTTTATTTATTATTGAGAGACAGAGACAGACAGAGCATGAGCATGGGAGGGGCAGAGAGAGGAGGAGACACAGAATCCGAAGCAGGCTCCAGGCTCCAGGCTCCGAGCTGTCAGCACAGAGCCTGACACTGGGCTCAAACTCACAAACTGCAAGATCATGACCTGAGCCGAAGTTGGATGCTTAACTGACTGAGCCACACAGGCATCCCAAGAAATACCCTATTTAAATAGATTTTAATTGTGGGGAGCCTGAGTGGCTCAGTCAGTGAAACACCCTACTTCAGCTCAGGTCATGGTCTTGTGGTTCCATGAATTTGAGCTTCACATCGGGCTCTCCGCTCTCAGCACAGAACCCATTTCGGATCCTCTGTCCCCCTCTCTTTCTGCCCATACCCTGCTGACTCGCTTGTACTCACTCAATCTCTCACTCTCAAAAAATAAAAAAAATAAAAATAAATAGATTTTAACTTCCTTTCCAGTGATTTATTATGTTTTACAGTTAGTGGTAATTTTATGATAATTTATTTTTTTCATGTCTTAAAACAATTATAATGTTGACATTATTTGTGTTTTTTTTTTCTCATTTAGAGATTAAACTCCAAGAGTAAGACTTGATCTTTTCTGTATTCATTCTTATAGTCCAAATACCTAGTACACTCCTTGGCATGCAATAATATGTATGGAAGAAATGTATTGATTAGAATCCTCTACTAATATTGTCACCATATGGGCAAAAATATCACATGACTTTAATCTCCCCCATGATATTTCAGAAAACTAGCCCTCATATCCTCAAACTAGATAAGTAGCATTGTGTAACAGTTGAGAACAAGGACTCTGGAGCTAGACAATCTAGTTCTGCTCTCTAGGTATATTGCATGACCTTGGAAAAATTATTAAAACTTTGTGTGCTTTGCTTTACCCTATGTAAAATAGAGATGGTAGTAGTACCTATGCTCTAAAGTTGTTCTGAGATTTTCATATGTTAATATTTGTGAAACACATAATAGTGCCTGACTCCTAATAAGCACTATATAGGTGCTTACTTAATAAGTTAATTTCCTCCAACTTATTTTGTTACTTAATATTATGGACTGAATTGTGTCTCTCTTAAAATTCATATGTTGAGGACTGTTGAGCTGAAACACCATACACCAGTTATCTATGTCAGAAGAGCATACCAATACAGGAGGGCTACCAAAGATCATCACAATGCCAGCCACCAGGAATAGAAGTCCACACACTTCTGCCCACTGCTTCCTGATAACAGAGTTGCTAAGGGAAATACAAAACCATCAAGTACTAGATGGAACAATGCAGAGAAGAGACAGAGCAAAATCAACTCCTGTGGCAACTGTCCCAGGGCAATTGGCCTACGAGCATCTGTTTTGTGTTATAGTAGAAAGGCCGATCCCCTTCTTCCATGGAGTCAGAAATACTAAGTGCAAACTGAACAAAGGAGTATATACTGAATCTGAAATAGGGAAAAATATTCTCACACAAGGTGAAAAACCTAGACAGGCTTTGTGGGTGTTTTATTTCTTAGTAAGGGAAGTTATATAGACCCAAGGCAACTTCATAAGTGGCTGAGTTCATGATCTCCCTTTTACAACAAAGCCCTGACCTCCAATGTGACTGTATTTGGAGACAGAACCTTTAGGGAGGTAATTAAGGTTAAATGAGATTGTAGAGGTGGGCCTTACTCCAATAGGACTGATATCTCGATAAGAAGAGACACCGGGGATAGGAATGTACAATGAAATTGACACAGCAAGAAAGTGGCCATCTGCAAACTAAGGAAGGGAAGTTTAAGGAGAGACCAAATTGGCCAACAATTTGATCTTGGACTTCCAGTTCTAGAATTGAAGCAATAAAATTCTGTTGTTTAAGCTGAAGTCTGTGGTATTTTGCTATAGTATTCCTAGCCAATTAATACACTTAGGAAGTTAAGATTTGTGAAAAATAGTATCCCCTTCACCCCACCCCCACATATATATTGTGTTAATGGTATTTATGGGTTAATGCTAACACACATAGAGAACATTATTTTTTCTTTTTTTTAATTAACTTATTTATTTTTGAAAGAGAGAGAGAGCAAGCTTGTGTGCAAGAGAGGGAGGAGGGGCAGAGAGAGGGAGAGAGAGAGAGAGTCCCAAACAGTCTCTGCACTGTCAGTGCTGAGCCCTATCTGGGGCTCAAACTCACAGACCGTGAGATCATGTCCTGAGCTGAAGTCAGACACTTAACTGACTGAGCCACCCAGCACCCTTTCTTTCTTTTTTTAATTTTTTTTTTTTTTTTTTTTAGAAAGAGAGAGAGCTATGGAGGGACAGAGAGAGAAAGGGACAAGAGGATCCGAAGCAGGCTCTGTGCTGACAGCAGGGAGCCCGAAGTGGGGCTGGAAGTCACAAACCTGAACCATGAAATAATGACCTGATATGTCATTTTCATTGCCTTTCCATTTCAAAATAAATTCCAACAAGAAATATATTAGATTATGTTTGCCACACTGTATTGAGAAAGATTGTCATGAAATTTGAGCCTGTGTATCTTAACTCAGAGACTACAGTTTTCTTATTTTGACATCTCATAAATTAGCACAAATACCAACATACATTAACTACACAAATACATATTTGGTGAAACTCCACACAAAGCTAATTGGTAAGGAAAAGTGATAGCTTGTGTTTTGTAAAAAAAAGAGATTCCATACCCATGGCATTTTGGATAGCCTCACTCCAAATATGTCTCTGAACAAAGTAATGACTATAATTAATGTAAAAGAAAAACTATTGAATGATATTCATTGCAAGGTACCTAAATGATTCAAAACAAAAGCAAAATAATAAAATAGTAATTTCTGATTCAAAGTTATAACCACTGTTAAATAAATAAGTTGGTAAACCACTGATATATTTAACATCTAAACATGTCTAAGTTTCCTAAATTTGATGAAAATGGTCAAATTTTGTAAAAATAGTAAATAAATTTTAAGAATTACTAAGATTTTGGATGCCTGGGTGGCTCGGTTGGTTAAGTGTCCGACTTCTGCTCGGCTCATGATGTCAGCGTTTGTGGGTTTGAGCCACGCGTTGGGCTTTGCGCTGACAGCTGGGAGCCTGGAGCCTGCTTTGGATTCTGTATCTCCCTCTCTCTGCCCCTCCCCACTCATGCTCTGTCTCTTTCTGTCTCTCAAAAACAAATAAAGATTAAAATATATATATAAAAAAAGAATTACTACGATTTGGAAGATAAATTGTTACAGAGTTACAAAACAAAGTGAGCAGAATAACTGATTTATTTTGAAAATGTTGCTACTTCCCCATGGGTTCCTGTTAAGTTTCTCAGGATCCACATAAGAGTGAAACCATATGGTATCTGTCTTTCTCTGTATGCCTTATTTCACTTAGCATCACACTCTCCAGTTCCATCCACGTTGCTACAAAAGGCCATATTTCATTTTTTCTCATTGCCACGTAGTATTCCATTGTGTATATAAACCACAATTTCTTTATCCATTCATCAGTTGATGGACATTTAGGCTCTTTCCATAATTTGGCTATTGTTGAGAGTGCTGCTATGAACATTGGGGTACAAGTGCCCTAAGAGACTGTTAAAAACTGAGAACTGAGGGTTGATGGGGGGTGGGAGGGAGGGGCGGGTGGGTGATGGGTATTGAGGAGGGCACCTTTTGGGATGAGCACTGGGTGTTGTATGGAAACCAATTTGACAATAAATTTCATATAAAAAAAAAAAAAAGAAAATGTTGCTACTTACGTTAGAGCACAAAGAAATTTCTTAAGCCCTGCATTTAAAGTAGGAATGTTTAATGCATTTTGATTATTTCTTTGGTATACATAGTGTCAGGTCCAAATAAATCTTTTTTTTTTTAGTAGAAGTTTTGTTTCTGTTCTTTTTTTAAATAAAATATGTTCGATACACAGCTACATTATCAGTGTCACACTCATGTTGTACCAATGTTTGAGGCATGAGTGAGGTGGTAGACATTTTATAGTCTTAAATTTTTGAAAATAAATTAATTTAAGGTTATTTGATTATCTAATTCATGTAATAATCAGTTGAATATTTTGACTGTTTATGCTAAGTAAAAGGTCTGAGGATAAAGAAAAAAATCAAAATTTCTTGTTTTTGTTGCTCACTATGTAGAATTTCTTTAGTATTAATTTATGAAAATGTCGAAATGTCTGAAGCTTTGCTATTATTATTTTAGGAATGCTTGGAAGAAATTCTGTTCCTGACATTGACTTATTTAGAAGACAAAAAATATTTTTATCTTTTTTTTTTTGTCTATTGAATATTTGTAGCTGGCTGTTTCTTATGGTTCTGTTGAGACTGTAAATGTGATAAAAGAAATATGCTGTATCATCTCAGGGGAAAATTTAAAACTATGAAAATGAACATTTAAAGTTTAGTGTGATAAGGAGATAACAGGAAAGGAAGATAATGGTTGAATGAAGCAAAAGAAGGGAACGAAGGGGGGAAAAAATGGCAAATTTGTTGACCAGTAAGGAAAGAATAAAGAGGAAAGTAGAAAAAAAGTGAAAATAATTTTTCATGGTTTAAACTTTTATAATTATATTTTAATGTTAAAAAAATTTAAGTGACATATGTTTTATAGATTTTCTGTCCTAAAAACAAAGACAGAATACTTGGGAGACCAGTGTTTTTGAAATAATGTGGTACTTAAAGTAGACTCTAAGCATTTAAAGTAGACTCTAATTTTTGTCAAAAATACCAGAAGTACACCTAAAATCATCCGGATATTTATACAAAATATTCTTAATAGTGATTGCTTATCTCTTGATATGACTTTATAGTAGAATTTTAAGTGATTTTAATTTCTTTGCTATTATTTTTTTTTTCTGTCAGATTCTTCAAAAGGAGCACATTTAACTTTTCAGCCATGGATTTAAGCAGAAAATCAAACTTTTTAAGCAAGAAACTTTTTCTTTTATTTTTTTACTCCCTAAATACATAAAATCTTCTCAAGGGTAGAGAACTTGTTTTTGATTGGAATTTCAGAAATGTTCCTTTAAACAACAGAAAAATTGACCAATCAAGACACATACTACTTTTTAGGCAACTGTTGTCATTCTGTACCCTAACATCACAGCTAGGAGAAAAAAGCATCAGGAAATGAGAATGAAGAAATTCTGCTTTCACTGAAAGAGGCCATAGAATTTCAGCAATAGGTTAGTGGTGCTGACTTATGTTCTATACCTGTCACAATCTAGTACGATCTGATTTCCAGTAACCCAGGAACTAAATATTTACAATCACTACCACCACCAACACCTACAAAATAGGAGGTGTGTTTGTGGGGATTTGGGTTTGTATCATACATACAAGAAACAGGAAACATAATATGAGTAGTATCTTGTTCCTTGGGTTGCCATAACAAAATATCATAATTCAAGTGGCTTAAAAAAACAGATTTTTTTCCCTCAGTTCTGAGGCTGGAAGGGTGAAATCAGGGATGCCTGTATGGTCAGGTTCTGGTGAAAGCTCCCTTCCTGGTGTATAAATCCTGCCATCTTGCTGTGGACCCACATGACAGAGGAAGAGAGCAAGCAAGCTCTGGTGTCAATCTCTTTCTTTTAAGGCATTAACCCCATCAGGAGTGTGCCATCCTCATGACATCTTCTAAATCTAATTATCCCCCAAAAGTTCAATCTCAAAATGTCATCATGAGGATTAGGGTTTCAACACGAATTTTGCAGAGACACAATTCAGTGTATTGCATCTAGAAACTAGAACTCCTAAACTCTCTATTTTTAATTTATTGAGGGACCTCCAAACTTTTCCACACTGCTATGCTATTTATATATATACATACATATATACATATATATATGTACATATGTATACATATATGTATATATATAATTATATATTAATTGTATAAATTATTTATTATTTACATATACTATTTATATATATAAATTATATATATTATATATATATATAATATCCATTAAAGTGATATCTCTCATAGTAGTGAGGTGATATCTCTCATAGTAGTTTTGATTTGTCTTTTCATGATAATTAATGATGAGTATTTTTTCATATATCTGTTAGGATTCAGCAATCCTACTTCTGTGTGTATATACATAATAATTGAAATCAGGTTCTTGAAGAGATATCTGCACTTTCATGTTCATTGTTGTTATTATTCACAATAGCCAAGATATGAAAACATTCAAGTCATCATCAAAAGACGAATAAAAGAAAAGTGTTATATACATACCATGGAATATTATTCAGCCTTAAAAAGGAGGAAATAACTGCCATTTGAAGATAGCATGGAATAACTTGGAGGACATTAAGCTAACTGAGAAACCAATCATAGAAGAGCAAATAAGTTACAACTCCACTTATATGAGGTAGCCAAACCACAAGAAGAAAATGCAATAATGGTTGCCATGAGCTGAACTAGAGGTGGAAGGAAACTGGAGGGAGAAGGGGTAGTTGTTCAATGGGTATAAGGCTTCAGTTATACTGAATAAATACGTTCTAGAAATCTGTTGTACAACATAGAGCTCATAGTTAGCAATACAGTATTGTGCATTTTTTCAAAATTGTAAAAAGGGTAGATCTCATGTTGTGTTATTACCACACACACACACACACACACACACACACACACACAGGGATACCCAAAGAAACTTGGGTAGTGTTGGATATGTCTATTACCTTGATTGTGGTGATAGTATCACAGGTGTTTGCATACTTCTAAACTCATCAACTTGTACAAATTAAATATGTGCAACTCTTTTTATATCAATTATACCTCAACAAAGCTGTTAAAAAAACAAACAACAAACTTCTAAACTGTTTATGTCCAATGTCTTACAGTAAGGAATAAAGTGGTATGAAAATTAGTATGTATGAAAAAAAATGCCATGCCTATCTCTATTCCCTTGATACCTGCACTCTGCATTTTTAGAAGGTCATTCAAAATTCCAAGAGCCCAGATGCTACTGGTATCTGGAAAACAGAATAGAAGCAATCAAATCCATGCTCATTAGCCCATTGCTTTTCCTCTTTCACTAAAAATTTAGTGATTTATGCTCATAAACAAGATTTTAATTCTATGGTGTTCCAGCACCAGCTGGTGCCAGATTATCATGAAGAATCATCTATAAAGCAGACTAAAATGTTGTCCTCCTCAGCTAACTGATCACAGCAAACTCCTCATAAACCATGGTGGTAGATTGAGGGTGACAGGCAGTGTAGCAGGAGCAGGTGTTCTGGGAGCTTGCTCTACAAGCTTGGGCAACTTACTTGGGCTTTCAGGACAGATTTGGGGCCATTGTCCTATATTACATTTTCAGTTGTTGGTACAAAGATGCTGTTCACACATTTATGACTTGGTGGATTACATAATGCCCATCACAAGTGCTCTCCTTAATACCCATCATTCATTTAGCTTATCCTCCACCCACCTCCCTCCATCAACCCTCAGTTTGTTCTCTATAATTAAAAGTCTCCTATGGTTTGCCTCCCTCTCTCTCTGTCTTTTTTTTCCTTCCCCTATGTTCATCTGTTTTGTTTCTTAAATTCCACATATGAGTGAAATCATATTGTATTTGTCTTTATTTTACTTAGCATAGTACACTCTAGTGTAATATGTTTTTTCTCAAGTAAAAAGAGGCCACATGAGTCTTGTGCCTCTTTTTAGTCCTAGGAAGTGCAATGGGAATCAGTTTTCCTTTTCACTTTGAAGGGGAAATCCTGTTATGATCCTGGCCAGGAAACACCAAAAAATTGTGAAGGGGAAAATAAAATTTAATAGGATTTATCTCCCTCTAGCAAGCATGCTTCTTGCCAAATGTTGGATGGTATCCACTATGCCTGCCCTGTCAACATGTTGTCATCAATGTGGTGGACCAACATAATGTCTTTTGAGATGTTGAGTTTATCTAGATTTCTCAAACCAAATTGTGAGCTAGAACTATATGAAGAGAAATACAATAGAAATTTACTGCTGTCATTACAAGTTGAAAGCCAACTGCTGCTGGTGTTTTCTACTTATTGGTAGAGAGCAAAATCTTTTGGCAGTTTGATAGCTGCATAATGGGTGCCATGGGCAATGCTAATTGCCTCTATAAAGAGACTACATCTGGAACAACAACTGGAGTCTTCATCAGATTTTATTGGTCATCTCCCATTACTGCCATGGTTCATCTTCACAGGCCAAACAGACATGTTAAATAGAGTTGTGATAAGAATCCCGGAATCTCTGTACTTTCCCCAGGAGTGCAGCATTGCTTTTATTTTTCTCTTTTGGTAGGGAGGGGCAGATTTCAGGGCTAATCATTGGCTCCTCCTAACTACCCAACCCACTCTGAAAATGACTCAGACCAAACTGTCTTTATCACCTGATTATAAACCCTACCTTTGGTTGAAACCAGTGGTATTAAAGATCTGCAAAGATAAGCATGGTTTCAGAACAAGAGACCAGTTACATTTGTAAATTATACCAATAAATGTCAGTGTTTCATATTCATTTAGTGTGGGCTACCTGTAAGAATTAGTTTTGATCAAACACCTAAAATGTTTGAACTACTGGCTGCTCGAGGTAGCAGTTGCACACCATACCAATTAAGTTGCTCCAATATAATCTATGATTTCCTTCCCTTTCTGAAATGTTGAGACTACATCTCCACATAAATTCCTCAAGTTATTTTGCCAATACAAAAGGTAAAAATAATGCAGTATTTGTCACCAGGATCGTAAATCCAAGCCCCACATGAGGTGTAGAGATTACTTAATAAATAAAACTTAAAAAAAAAGAATTCACTTTATCTGCCTAGAGACTATAAATAGTAGGAATGGTGCAGTAAGGAGAATTGGTACTCCATTCTAAAGCAGTTATCTCATGAGAATGATTAAAAGGTTTCCATCAAAGTAGGAGTAACAGTCAGGAAGGGCTCAGGGGATAGGGATACACAGAACTTATATCCAGATAAATTCACCTACATGGCCTCATTCCAATTCTCAGGCTCCACTTTTTCCCAATCAGTGGCCCAGCCTTCACATAAGAGAAAAACAAATGTATTAATTCAAAGAAGAATAAAACTCTGCATCTGATTTTGGCCTTTATTAGCCCTGATACTACTAAATATGGAAAATCTATTCTGAGCTTGCAGGTGTCTTTCTTTAAACTTTCCAATGTTGTCAGAAGCAGCCCAGTCCATTTCCCAGTTCTTATATTCCTCATTTTTACCATAACACTCTATTGTAGCCATCACTCTATTCACTGAAGCCTTGTCTTTCTTATGACTTTTCTCACCATTGTTTTTCATGGACTACAGAACTGTCATCCTCCACTTGTAACTGCCAGACTATTTCATATCCAAGAAGGCCATGTAAAAAAAAAATCCCAGATTCCTATCCCTGGGCGTCTGATTTCTCAACCACTTACAGTCAAGTCAAGTATAAGAAATAGAAACCACTCTACCCAGGTGATTTTAAACAGGTACTGTCACAAATGATAAGCACTGAAGGAGCAGGTTCTTGGTTACCAGTAAGGAATAATGTCCAGATACCACAGTAGTCTCTTATTACCAATGAGAATAAGATCCATGATTTCAAGCATACACCTGTGAAAATGAAACTTAAGGAATGAAAATCCAGAATCAAGAAATTGCCACTAATAATGCCACAGATGTTTTTCAACACATTGGAAGCTGTATGAAGAGCCCTGCCTGAATGATGGCTACAGAAAATCTTCAAATAGTTGCAACCCTATTTGCCACCAAAAGAAACAAAAATATCTAGGAAATTGGGTTTTACTTCATTTTTATCTTTAAAAACACATACACGTGCTCTTAACTTATGGTTTGTTTATTTAAGTATATGTATTTACTTATACACCCAGAACCAAGGCTACAAGGAAGTATGGAAAGTAAAGTTGTAGCTTTCCCACCTCTCTAAAAAAAGAGAAAGGAATGGAAATTGAGAAGGACAGAAGCACCTTTTTGATTAAACATCCAACTCTTGATTTCAAGCTCAGGTCACATGGTTAATGAGATTGAGCCCCAAGTGGGGCTCTGTACAGACAATGCAGAGCCTGCTTGGGATCCTCTGTCTCCCTCACTCTCTGCCCTTCCCTGTCCCCTCTGTCACTCTCACAATAAGTAAATAAAAACATTTTAAAAATTTGAGAGCAATCCACAGTATCTACTTCACAGTTCAAGAATAAAAACTTCTGTATTGAATACAAACAAATCAACAAAAATTCAGACAGCTACATATTCCAAGGAACCATTAAAAATTAAAATATTTTAATAATTGGCATTTTCAAGATAACTGCATAAATTTTCTACAATAGAGTTTTAGAGGTTTAGTTTTGTGTCGGTTTTAATTGTGCCAGAGGAAACTGTAGTACAATTAATAAAGTTGTCTGGCTTTGAATTTAGAATTATATGTTATAAATTAGGCTATACATTTCTACTTCTTGTTCTCTGCATCATCTATTTACATTCTTCGTTTCTGTTCTTGAGTTCTGAGCATAAACTTATAAATAGCCTATAAACAGTGTCAGAAATCAAATCCTATTCTGGTGTTGTCAGATTAGGTGTTTTCCCACTAGACTGAGAATAATTACTTAATTACAGCCTTAAATTTTAAATTTACTGAGTTATTTTGGTGTGCTTTAAGTTGCATCTTCAGTATATATTTTCCTTCACCTGAGATATTTTATTCTTTTTTGCTTTGTTACTCATAATACAGACCGTTTGTTGAAAAGAGTATGGACTTTTAAGTGAGATGGAATTTTTATTTTTTTTTAATATATGAAATTTATTGTCAAATTGGTTTCCATACAACACCCAGTGCTCATCCCAACAGGTGCCCTCCTCAATACCCATCACCCGCCCTCCCTTCCCTTCCACCCCCCATCAACCCTCAGTTTGTTCTCAGTTTTTAAGAGTCTCTTATTCTTTGGCTCTCTCCCACTCTAACCTCTTTTTTCTTCTTCCCCTCCCCCATGGGTTCAATTCAAGTGGAATTGAGTTTTAAACCCAGATATACCCTTCTGAACATTATGACCTTAGTCAAGTGATTTCTTCTCTCTAAGCCACCTTCCACATTTGCTAAAAAGAATAGAACCATTGTGAGACATAAATGAGAGGGAGAATGTTTGTATTCATGCAGACATTGTCTTGGAGTAAATGCTTAATCTGTAAATGTTTTATATCAGCTATTGTTAATTGAAATAGTGCTTTTCAAATTTTGTGCAGTCTCATTTATATTAATTGGGTATTTGTAGTTATTCATGAATTGTAATATTTAGCAAAGGTGTATTCCTTGGATATGCCTGGAACTGTGTACCAAGAATTGTGTGAGATAATGCAAAAACATCATCAGACAAATTTTCTCTGATCACGGTATCTAAGGTAGACCTCTTTTTCTTTCAAACCAGGTAACTATTCTGTTGCCTTCTAAGCAGTATCACTATCTGAAAATACCTTCCTTTTCTTCATTGTTTATCTTTATCTTTTTGATAAAATGTAAATTATGTGAGATCAAGAACATTATGAGTGTATTTCATCATTTATTGTTGAAGCTGAGAAAAGTCCCTAGTACAGTATTAGTACCCAATAAATATTTGCTAAATGAATAACATGAACAAAAAAGCAGTTTATTTATGGAATTTAGGTACTTGTGAGCCATACTTAGAGGTGGAAGACATCTAAAATTCAATGGGATAAGTACCATTAAAGTTGAAGTATAATGGACTGAGAGCACATAGAATAAATACCAACTATGCAGAGAAAAATTGCCACCATATCTAAGAAGTAAATAATGATTGCAGCAACCCTTGAAAAAGAGAGAGAACATTATGAATGAGAAATGGAAATGAGTTCAATGTGACCAGATTGCAAGATGTATGGTTTGGGATAGAGCAATGTTGCAAGGATAAACTGAGGAAGAAAAACTTTAAAAGTTATGTCATATATGTGTGTGTGTGTGTATGTATATATATACATATACATGTATGTATATGTATACACACACACACACACACATATATATATATTAGGAAGTGATAGCTTGGAATGAATAATGATGGCAGCAGTGGAGAAGAGTTGATAGATCTGATGGATGTTTAAGAGGTACAGTTCATAATCCTCAAGGATTGACTGGAGATTAGGATAAGAGAAAATTAATCAAGCATGATGCTTCTCATTTGGATACTGGGGTCAGTAGTGATCTCAATAAAGGAGACCAAAACAGTTTGGACATGTTAGATGCCATGTTTGCATTTGCACATGTTAAACTTTTAAGGTGTTTGTGGGACACATAATGAAGATATCTAATGAATACTCATGCCTGGGGAAAGAGATATCTGGTTTGGCACCATTCCTTCATTTCATAAGGTAGCCATTCTTCTAGGGCACCTACCTGGGTGACTCAGTCGGTTATGTATTTGATTTCGGTTCAGGTCATGATCTCATGGTTTGTGAGTTCAGGCCCTGCATCGGGCTCTGTGCTGACAGTGCTCAGAGTATGCTTGGTATTCTCTATCTCCCTCTCTATCTGATACCCCACTCAAAATAAATAAGCTTAAAAAAAAAGATAGCCATTGTTCTTGTTTTATGCTATGACACCTTGTAAAATATGTCATACATGTATTTGAAATATAGGATACTTGGGGTGCCAGGGTGGCTCCATTGGTTAAGTGTCCAACTCTTGGTTTCAGCTCAGGTCATGATCTCACAGTTTGTGGGATCAAGCCCCATGTGGGTCTTTCAGCTGACACCTAGAGCCTGCTTAGGATTCTCTCTCTGCCTCTCACTCTGCCCCTCCCACACCCATGCATGCATGTACTGTCTCTCAAAATAAAAATAAAATAAAAAATGAAAAAAAGTAAAATAGAATAAAATAAAATAAAATAAAATAAAATAAAATAAAATAAAATAAAATAAATAAAATAAAACATAAGATACTTGTCACCTATTCAGGAAATTTGTACATACTGATGTAAATCTTACAGAAAGTGTTGGAAAAAAACTAATAACAATTATCTTCTTCCAAACCAGGAAGCCTCTCCAAAAAGATAGTAGAAAGAGCAGTTTTATTATTGAATAAGCATTAAACCAGAAGATAATGAACATCACAGATATGTATAGTTCAATATATAATGTTGATATAATGTGTGTGTATATATGTATACACTACAGTGTGAAACCAACCTTGATTTCCTGTGATAAATCCCGATTGGTCATGATGAGCAATCATTTTTATTTGTTGTTATATTTGCCTTGGTAATATCTTGTTAAGCATTTTGTATCTTATATCCATAATGGGTATTAGTTTTTAGTTTTCTTAAAGACTCTCTGGTATTGGTATCAAGGTAATACTGGCCTCATAATAGTTATGAGTGTTCCTCCTTTATTTTCTAAAAGAGTTGGTGAAAAACAGGTGATTTTATAATTCTCTTTAATTCAGTTTTGGTGTTTTGCTTCTTTCTGAGAACTTTGTGTGTCATCTAAAATGACTATTTTATTGGCGTAAAGTTTTTGTATATTCCCTTATAGTTTTTTATATTTTTATAATTTTTTAGTGATTCTACTCCTCCTTTTATTCTTGACTTTGTCAATCTGTATTTTATTTTTTTTCATTTTCTTGATGATCCTCAGTAAAGTTTGTCAACTTTGTTGGTATTTTCAAAGAAACAACTTTTATTTCCATTGATTTCTCTATTGTATTTGTTAACTATTTCATTGATTTCTGCTTTAATCTTCATTATTTTCTTCTTTTGATTCATTTGATTTAGTTTGCTCTTCTTTTTTTTAGTTTCTTAAGATAGAATTTAGGTTTAAATCAATAAACCTAAAAATCTCATTTTTTGATAAAGGCTTTAAAAGCTGTACATTTTCGGGGCGCCTGGGTGGCGCAGTCGGTTAAGCGTCCGACTTCAGCCAGGTCACGATCTCGCGGTCCGTGAGTTCGAGCCCCGCGTCGGGCTCTGGGCTGATGGCTCGGAGCCTGGAGCCTGTTTCCGATTCTGTGTCTCCCTCTCTCTCTCTGCCCCTACCCCGTTCATGCTCTGTCTCTCTCTGTCCCCAAAAAAATAAATAAACGTTGAAAAAAAAGCTGTACATTTTCTATTTGCAGTCTTTGGATGAAATGTTTATAAAAAATGGCCACGATAATACTTCTCTCCCCTAAGTGCACACTCCCTTGTAATGTGCCTTTACCACTTCACCTACAGTGAGGTGTAATATATTTTTCCTATCTTTTATATCTGGCTTTTCACTTTCATTTGCTTTGAACAATGGGATATGGAGTGTGTAGTGTTGCTCAAGTTACAGAACCTTAGCCTTAAAAGACTTAAGTTCTTATTCTCATTCTGTATGAACATTTCCATGAGACCACCTTGTAAAAAAAGCTAGAGCTAGCTTGCTAGGGATGAATGCTCTATAGAGAATAAAGGAGCTGCAGTTGACAGCCAGAATCAACTGACAGTTATATATGTGTAACCATCTGAGACCATCCAGCCACAGTAGAGTGGCCAGGTGTCTGAAGTTGCAAAAGTGATCCCAGGTGAAACCAACAAAAGAACTACCCAGTTAAGCCCAGACAAAAGTGCTGACCCACAGCATTATAGACAAATAAACAGTTGTCTTTTTAAAGTTTTAAGTGGTCTCTTATGCAGCAATAGGTAACTGCAAACGGCATATTACTTTAAGTCCCTGGTACTCAGTTTTCTTATCTGTAATATTTGAGAAATAAATCGGTCGTGGGTCAATGTTTACACAATGCTTTGATCAGTGACTGATAGCAAATATTAAATGAAACAGACAGCATGTGGGAAATTTAGGCAAAATAGAAAACTATTGTCTCACATCAAAGACTGAGTGCATCTAGGGGCGCCTGAGTGACTCAGTCGGTTTGGCGTCCGACTTCCGCTCAGGTCATGATCTCTGGGTTCATGGGTTCGAGCCCCGTGTCGGGCTCTGTGCTGACAGCTCAGAGCCTGGAGCCTCCTTCATATTCTGTGTCTCCCTCTCTCTGCCCCTCCCCCACTCATGCTCTGTCTCTGTCAAAAAATAAATAAACATTAAAATTTTTTTTTTAAAAATGCATCTGGACCTAAGAGATAACTAGAACACAAAAAATTAAAGCCTCCAGGACTCTCTTTCATTCCTTTCTCTGCTTCTTGGCATCATATTGTCCCAAACAGTTGGTTTCATATAGCTACAAATATGGTTGCCAGCATGATTTGTATGGTACAGAAATCTCAGCTATGCAAAGAAAGCATTTCCTGAATATTCTCTTTCAAGGTACTACACAAATCATTTTAGAATTTGTGAATGATTAAAATATCAAATGCCAGCTTTCAAGAATAACTAACATTAAATGTGCAACACATTATCATCTTGCTTTGCATACAACATTGAATATTATATAATTAATATACTTAGATAAATTTTACTTGTAAGTTTTGTGTTGAGTGTAATCAAAGATTGTTTAATTCAAATATAAAACCATGAAAGTATTATACTGGAATTAGAGAATTTATAAAGTTAAATTTAAGTATGCAAAATATCATTATACAAGTATTGTAGAAAAATATAATTAAATAATTATGTCTGCTTGGAATATTAATTTAAGACAAATATGGTTAAATTATTGAATTCTATAGACTATTTACCATCCAATTACACATTGGGAAAACACATAAAGAAAAAGAGGAGGAAATTTCAACGAGTGTGTGTGTGTATGTGTGTGTGTGTGTGTGTGTGTGTGTGTGTATACATAGTGTGTGTGTATTATGTGTATATATATATACATACATCGTAACTACAATGGTTAGATAATCCAAGAACACAGTTAAAAAGGATAAAATAAAGATTTGAATATGGACTATATAGCACAGAAATAATTTATAATTTTCCTGGTTTTGGCCTTCTCCCTCTTTCTGCTATAACTAATTATATCAATAAAAACCTGTACAAGAAGGTCTTAATCAAACACTTCATAAAGGAAGGTGCTCACATGACCAATCAGCACATAAAAAATGGTAAACATCATTAGTTACCAAAAATGAAAAAAAAAAAAACAACCCACAATGATGTAACACTACACATACACTAGAATGGTAATTCAAAAAGATTGACAACAATAGATGATGATAAGTTTGTAGAGCAACTGAGACTCACAAATTGCCAACAGAAACATACAACTACTTAAAAAAAAAACAGTTTCACACTTTCTTAAAACTGTGACCCATAAATTTCACTTTAGTTATTTATGAAAAAGCAAAAATAAAAACAAGACCACAAAAACCTTAAATAAGACTTTTTGTAGTAGTTTTATTTAAAATAGACAAAATCTAGAAATAACCAATAGGTATTCATCAACAGAAGAATGAAGAAAACAAACTGTGACATATTCATAAAAGAAGATACTTCTCAGCAATAAAAAGGGACAAACTATTGATATATGCAACACTATAGCTATTGTGGTGAGAAATAGAATGGAACAAAAGAAAGTACAGCTTGCCGGAACCCAATCCCAATCAGGTTGGCAATACAAATCTATGATGACAGAAATAATATCTGGGAGTCAGAAGTGCAGAGGTTTTACTTGAATAGGCGTACGTACAGGAACAACAGGAAGTCCACATCTTGATAAGAGTATGTGTTACATGGCCATGTGCAGTTTTCAAAACTCATTGAACTATAGACTTAACTGTACATTTTATCATATTTATATCTTATTAAAATTAATTATTGTGGAAAAAAGAAGACAGCTCAAAATTTATGATAATAACAACTAGAACTGGTACTAGATTAAATTTACCTCTAAGTTGATATTAATTCTTGGAGACTTCATTGGCCATTGTCAAAATGACTAGCGTGATTATAAACAGCAATGCTTCCTCATTCCTGTTAGGTGACATCAGTTCTTAGATGGAAGTTCTCAAGAAAGCAGGATAAGAGAGTAGACACTTTGCATGTCTACAAATAAATCAACATAGATGCTATTTCATTAGCATTATGCTTTCTATATTCAGAATGTTCTCACAATTAAATTTTGGAAAGATTTATAAATTATTATTTGAACTATTACAATGATAGAATTAACTAGAAAAACTTTGATGTGATATTTCTGTTTAAAGCCTATCTATGATGGGGAGTGCCTGGGTGGCTCAGTTGGGTAAGCATCTGACTTCTGCTCAGGTCATTATCTTACAGGTTTTTGGGTTCAAGCCCCACATTAGGTTCTATTCTGACAGCTCAGAGCCTGGCTCCTGCTTTGGATTCTCTCTTGCTCTATCTCTGCCCCTCACCTACTCATGCTCTGTCTGTCTCTCTCTCTCAAAAATAATAAACAAAACATTTAAAAAAATTGAAAAATAAAATAAAGCCTGTCTGTGATGTTACAATATTCTCATCAGTTTGCTCTACTTAGTATGTTACCTACTTGTTAAATCAGTAAATAATTTATGATATTTCTCTTGTACTTTATCTTATCATTGTGTTTCATTGGTATCCAACTTTATTCATAACTATATTATTGCATAAAATGTTAAAGTTCTAAATATCTCAAAGCACTGATCAAGTGTTATGAATATAAGGGTATTCAATAATTATTAAATTTATTAGTTTAAATGTAATTGATTCATTCATAGACATATAGATATGTGGCAGTCTGACTACTGAAAGAGATACAGTTAATGTCTTTTATATATGTCATATAGTTTGAAATATTGAAATAAACCAGTTGTATTTTGTTTATGATACCTGGGAAGCAACCATAAGATTTTAGACTTTGTTATATAGGAGATAAACTTAGGGATGAAAATCTGCTGTATTTTAAGTGGTTCATTAAGCCCACCACTAGACTGCAAATTGAAAATAGCATCAGTGAACAACCCCCTGATGTAAAATAATCTGAAATCCATGATAGCAAAGATAACAGGTTTCTGTTATCAGTAAATGCATAACAAAGGTGTGGAAGATAAACTGATAGCAGCAGAGGTAAACTACAAAAAATTGTTCTTATGGGTACTTGATTTAACATTATACCATTTTACAAAGAGCATGATTCAAAGTGATCATGTTTCAGATTCTAGGAGAGTTCATAAGACTCTACTTTTGTCTCTTAAAATATACAGTTATATAAGTTGTTCCTTTGTCATTATTATTTTCATTTCTTTCTATAAATAGAGTGCTTGTATCCAAAAAAGTGCTATCAATACAGAAGAGGGAAAATAAAACTCTTGCTTTTATCTGCTGTCTAAAGTTATCCCTGTTGGCAGTTGTATTTTAATATGTTTCCAGTTTATACCTGGAATTTTTAATGAAGGATGCAGTAAGAATAACAACTATACACCCACTCCCCGCCCCCCCCCAAACACACTAATACAGATATCCGTATGTATGGTTTCAGATATGTATCAGTTTGTCTGCTGAAGGGGGATGTATTTTTTTCTCTGGGTGAAAAATATATTCACATACTTAGTGATTGCTGACGAGCAGAGGAGACAATTATTTATAAACAGCCAAGATGCCTTCCTAGAAGACAAGAACAAAGACCTCATTACCTTTCTCCTGAAATTTGTATTTCTTTAAACATGGGACGGTGAACCACTCTGCTCAATAGAGCAATGAGTCCCTGATATAAAAACTACCGTCTGAAAGTAAAAGAAATGAAATGTGTGGACTTGATCCTGCAGAAACAGACTGGCAGTTGTGAATGTGAAACTACATTTACAATGTGGTTGACACAGGAATCTAGTATGGTCCAATCTTCCTTGTGGAAATTTAAACTTAAATAGCAACCAGCCAGATTCTATATGTAATATCCTCACCTGATCATACTACTATATGGCTGATGCGAAGAATCTTTTCCCTTCTCTTACAATTTGGAAGACTGTAAAGGTAGAAATCATTTACAGTAGTTGCTTGTGAGCAGGAGACTGCTGCAGTCTCTTTGCCTGGAGGAGAAACAATGTGTCCTAGGGGGAACAGAGGTGGCACTGGCCAACCACCAGTGAAGAATTTCTTGGGACATCTGTTCAGCTGCTTCCAAGGCAGGTGACATGGCACAACTGGTAGTTGTAAAATACTCCAGGTTCAAACCTGGGAGAAAGTATGCCGAATTTTTTGAATAAGAATCAGAATTCAGGTGTTTTCTTGAGTCGGCATAGGAAGGGGAAAGCCAGGAGGAGAAGAGAACATTATAGGATAAATGAGACTGGAAACCGTTTGTAAACATGCTTTGGAACTCAAACTGGTATTGTAGAATGCATCTATCACTGATAAGTTAATAGAAGCTTCCTAATTTCCTACAGTATACATTTGATGTAACCTATCTTCTCCAACAGATGCCTAGAAAGATCATATGATTTTTCATAATTCAAAAAATATGATTAGAGAACACTGTAAACATTGTAAACTCAACCAAGCACTTAGTTTAATGAGTATCAGGCAATAATCAAATAAAAGCTAGCTGCTTTTTTTAGATCAAAACTGTTACTGGAGTATAAGTGGTAATAATATTTACCACAAGTCACAGCTAAAATCACAGAAGTTTATGTGCTACAACTAAGAAAAATAAAGAAGGAGTTAAAATGATTTTTAAAAGTTAACCTCAAAGTCATTGGAAAATAAGCTGTTACACTTAATTAGGAGAAAAACCTTGCCATAAAATGCCTATCTTCCTTTAGCTACATGATATGTGTGCTAATTAATAATCAAAGTACAGCCTGAAGGAACTTCGGTACAGTAATTTGTTAAAGTAAAAGTGGAATTTGAAATGTGCTGTCAGTTCTAATTGAGTTATGACAAAATCCCCAGGATTAAGATTTTTCGAAAATAACAGTTCAAATTTAAAAGGAATCTTTTAAGAAGAAAGTTAAACTGACTGGAGAGTAGTCTAATAAAATATATTCTAGAACTTAGTTTAAGCCATTGTTATCAACAGGAAATGTTTTTGCTTTTGTTTTTGTTTTTTTGTTTTTTTCTTCAGGAAAATCATCATGAGTTAGTGGCAAATAATGGAATAAGGTAAAGCCATGGCAGTGGTAGTCGCTCATCTGAAGAATCTCTCTCTTCCTCAAGGGACGGATAAGCTGAAGCACTTCTGGCATTTGTCTGAGTATTGTCTGGGATGCTGCCGACAGGTGCCTTTGTATAGATAATTCAACTGCATAAATATTATTTTGTACTTAGGATTACCCTGAGTGAGGTCATGATTTTTTTTTAAAAGAGTATAAGATATTCATTCAAGAGAGTATATTGAGAAAAACACCTTACAAAATATAAGCCATTTGTTAATATATATATATATATATATATATATATATATATATATATGTCATGTCTGAATTGGTGGTTAGATTTGTTAGAGTAGGTTAGAAATTTTGGTGGTCTCATAGTCAATAAGGTAAGACATGAATGAAGCCTGGAAGGGTGGAAACTATGTGCATATTGAAACAGTGGGATTATGCAAATCACTGGATAAAAACATTCACCATAAAGAGAAAATGAGTAGAACTTGTGAGATAAGTCTCTTGACCTGATGAACACTTTTAAAATTCAGAAAAGTGAAAAATAACTTTTGAAAAGTTATTTTAAAATTCTTTAAAAGTCATTCTCAGCAACGTCCCAATGCAATGGAAGAGTTCTGAAAAAGCTCATGTGTATAAAATACTAATAATTTTATTTCCAACCTTCCTTGATATTAGTTTAAAACTAAATATTGAACACAGTCTCCAATATGGACCTTAATGAACTCCATCTCTTGGTATTCATATTCCTCTTTAATCCTCTCCCACATCAAATCCAGCTGATCTATGTAATCAACCAGGGTATTGAAAAATGATGTGTGATTCTGAGACTAGGTAATCAAAGGCATTATGGCCACCTTGTGGTCTAAGAAATCTCTTACTCTGGGGGGATACCATGAAGACATTCAAGCATCCCTACAGATAGGCATATGTCACAGTGGAACTGTGACCATGTGCTAGGAGCCACTGAGGACCTGAAGCTTACTCATAAACAGCCATATATGAAACCACTCTTGGAATTGGATTCCCCAGCCCAGTCAAGCCCTCTATTGACTGTAACCTCTGGTGACATGGAGATTGCAACCTTCTAAGAGATCCTGAGATAGAACCACCCACCTAAGCCATTCCAAAATACCTGTTCCTCAGAAACAATGAGATATAAATATTGTTTAAACTGCTAAATTATGGAGTGATTTGTTATGCAGCAATATGTAGCAAATGAAAAAGCCTTAATCTTAAACATTAGTGGCAAATGAATGTGAAAATGATAAGGAAAGGCCAACTCTCTATGTTTAATCTACTAAATATTTTACTTTCTGATAATCAATTACCTTTTTCCTCATTAAAATATTCTAAGGGCTAATGAATTTAGGCAAGTACAAACGTACATAAGAGTACTTATGTTACATTATGCATCTTCTCCTATTAGCACAAATGTTCCCTTGTGTAGATTGAAGAGAAGAAATTTAAACAAGGAATTATTTTTATACTTTTAAAAAATTTTTTAACATTTATTTTTTATTGAGAGACAGAATAGAGCACAAGCTGAGGAGGAGCAGAGAGAGAGGGAGACACAGAATCCGAAGCAGGCTCCAGGCTCTGAGCTGTCAGCACAGAGCCCTACGCTGGGCTCAAACCCAGGAACCGTGAAATCATGACTTGAGCCGAAGTCGGATGCTCAACCGACTGAGCCACCCAGGCACTCCAACAAGGAATTATTTTTTAAAAGTTATCTAATACAAAAATCAGAGATATCAATGATCTTTTATTAATACGGTGAACACATTCCCAGAGCGCCTGTACCACTCTTTTATGCTGTCTTGGCTATCTTGGCTAAGTTACAGTTCGTTGATCATAGTTAAACGCTAACCTAATGCTTTAAACGACTCCAATACTGAACTAGTTTAATTGTCACCTTTGGATAAATATGAATACTTATTCTGAGACAGAATAATGCACTGCTTGAGCAGGTGGCAAAACTCTGGAGGGGATGAAAATATGCTTAACTCAGAAACTATTTTACTTATTAAAATTCTCCTTCACTGACATTTATTGTAATTTCATCAGAATAACTGCAGTGTTGACAAGTTTTAAATAACATAGAATCCACTATTAGAGGTTTGAGATTCTGAATAGAAAATTAAAACATTGCAAGTTTTACAGGGAGTTTTCATGTTTTACTTCAAAGTCTTATTCATTTAATC
Source organism: Lynx rufus (assembly GCF_022079265.1). Classification (NCBI taxonomy): domain Eukaryota; kingdom Metazoa; phylum Chordata; class Mammalia; order Carnivora; family Felidae; genus Lynx; species Lynx rufus. The sequence goes on from NW_025814827.1 coordinate 63,544,116, forward strand.
AACCTGATTCTTAGTTGTGAGGGAGGAGACCTGCTTTCAATTATACATCAGTTTTGATTATGTGCTTTCACATAGAAGGATAATAAGAAGATAAGTAAAATAATCTCTCCCCAAATGTATACAGAACAGCCATTCTTCCTTACCTACAGAGAAAAAAAAATCTCCAGGAAAGATTAAGAGTGCTATCACATCCCTTTTTCTACTTCACAGCTTTTCACATTCCATATCAAAATAAGTTTAATGTTGGGACACCTGGGTGGCTCAGTCAGTTGAATGACTGAGTCTTGATTTTGGCTTGAGTCATGATCCCAGGGTCGTGGGGTTGAGGTAGGGTGTGGAGTCCCACATCGAGCTCCATACTGAGTGTGGATCCTGCTTTGGATGCTTTTTCTCTTTCCCTCTGCCCCTCTCCACTGCTCACAGTGTCTCTCTCTCTCAAAATACAAAAATAAAACATAAGTTTAGTGTTCTGTAGTTGTTGTTTTCAGTAGGCTCTATAATATTCCTTTAATATCTTTTATATAAGAAAGATAAGAGGAATATAATATTTTGAAATCCCCAGTATGCCATCTCCCAAGTGTAAGAACAAAAATTGGTGACAGGACATTACTCCTGTTCCATCCTTTTCTTTTTTTTTTTTTTAAATTTTTTTTTCAACGTTTTTTATTTATTTTTGGGACAGAGAGAGACACAGCATGAACGGGGGAGGGGCAGAGAGAGAGGGAGACACAGAATCGGAAACAGGCTCCAGGCTCCGAGCCATCAGCCCAGAGCCCGACGCGGGGCTCGAACCCACGGACCGCGAGATCGTGACCTGGCTGAAGTCGGACGCTTAACCGACTGCGCCACCCAGGCGCCCCTGTTCCATCCTTTTCTAATCTGAAATCTTTTGCTTCAGAAGGTTCTGAGTTATGTGTCTGGTTGCATAACAGCATTTAAATTCACCAATTAATGATTAAGTAGAAATGTACATATTTATGCCTATAACCACTTTGAGTCATGAGAAAGAATTAATTTATGTATATTTAGATACCTTTCAATAAGGTATCTTTGTGAATAGATGAGTTAGTATATACACATCCCATTTAGAATTTAGTACACATTTCAAATTTTTCATTCAGTTAATGTATTTCTTATGGGTAAGTGCATGAATAAATAGAAGTTATAATAGGTGTGTCCATAATACCTTTTACAGAAAATTAAGGAATATAAGTGACATTAAATTAATTATCAAATATATTCACATTTTCTCTTAAGTATCTTGGATAATATAAGCATCAATGGATTGGGCTAAGAGAAAAATGTAGATCTTATATTCATGAACAAAATACTAATTTTAAAATCAATCAGCTAATCAAATCAAGTCAATGTCCTGCTAACACATGACAAGGAGAGAAGACCTTTTAAATGAAAATGTAAATGACATTGGAAAATAACAGAATTTATTAATCAGAAATGAAAATATTATAAAAATCCAGTCATCATCATACATTTTAAGTCACTACCTACTCTGCATTCTTGCTCAGCATACCTTTACTTTTAGTAAATCTCTCCTGTAATTGTAATCTAGTGTAATCATATCCTTACAACTATTAGAAAACACATGCAAGTGTTTTAAGTCTGTGTTGTATATCAAGTATATGTATTTGTATTCTTCAATAGAAATCAGAAGCTGGCATCAATAAAAATTAAATATAGACTTATCTGAGCTCCCCTAAATGAACACAACTACCATCTATTAGGCTCTACTTTAACAAGAAGAAATGCTTGAGGGAACAATATAAGTGATATAACTAAAAAACAAATGATCATAGGGACTAATGAATTGCTTTATTGGTTACACATATACTAAATGATGAGATAAATGCCATGTCACTTATTTAAATCTATCGGTTCACAGAATATTTAGAAAATAAGTTTTTGTACTTCAAATGTTTTTATATAGTTAAAAGGCAAGATCAAGAGTACTAAACTTTTTACAATGGAAATGAAATCAGTCATTATTGAAAGGCAGCTTCATCCCATAAAGCTAACTGCAATCACAAAAGGGGACAGAGAGGAGAAATGGAGAAAGAATGCTATCATTAAATAAATGACAATATTGTAGTAGGTTCCAAATTCAAAGATGTCCTAAATATTCAGAACCATCATTCAATTACATGATATGCAAGCAATATGAAAAGGTAACCCAATTACTATTGCATTTGTCTCAGTGCCAAATTTTACTAGAGACAAAGAAAGTTGAAAACTAAAATTTTGGGCTGAGAGTTGCAGAAATTGGTATTCATTACATGCAATTGGCATAACGTGATAAATTGTTAGACATTTTTCATTTCCATTACTTTTAGATATTAAAGGAAAAAGTTTCCCACCTACAATGCTATTAAAGTTTGAGTATTTGTCATCTACTGATTAGAAAATAAATATACATTTTAAGGTCATTTCACATCTAAAGAGGTGAAATACAAGTTGGTGATATATTTCAGAGGGCACAATTTTTTTCATAAGCGATTTTTGTATAGAAGTATTTTTTAGTTGCTAGTTCATTTTTACGGGAAGGAGATAAAGCAAAAAACAATAAAAATTATGACCACTGATTCACAATATAGCCTGTTTATCAGTTAAAACAATGAAGAACATTTTGTCTACAGTAATACAAACGATCTTTCTATCATATGTATAAAGTGGAGTCTGTACCTCTACATATTGCAGCACAAACTTGTCTTAAATTTTATTCAATTATTTGACAGTTATTAATAATTTGGTAGGTGTGGGTTTATTACATAACACAATAATTCAGGCCTCCAAAGTTACCACCACAAAATTAAAGTATTATTATGATGCTTGTATAATAGTTGACATTATTATGGAATCGTAAAACTTGAAATTGTTTGTATTCAAGCATTTCTCATTGTTATCCATTTGTGGGGATACATTTTAAGAAATATAAATTGAAGCCTAGTGACATCAGAAAAGTGGCCAAATAAGATGTCTCTTGCGTGTATCCCTGTACCCACACAACAATCATTTGTTATCCATTTATGTACAAAAGTGCTTTTGTGGGAGCTTTGGATTCCAGGCAGGATTGTGAAACCCTGGTGTAGTCCCAGACTGAGGAGAGTTGTTTTGAGAAGTCAGGCTTGCAACCAAGTGGCTAACAAGCCCACTGTGGTCCCAGCTGCAGACGTAGAAAAACTCTCTACCCTTGAGAACTCTGCTGCAGCTCTGTTTGGCTTTGTCTGTCACCAGCACCATATGCCAAAGGACCTGGGAGAAGTCACGCCCATCAGTGCTTTGGGTAATAAACATGTGGAACTCGGTCCTGGCTGTGGTTCCTGATGTGGCCTGTGAGCTGGCTCTAGACCCTCCCAGCCTCTGTCCAGAAGCCTCTGAAGGTAAGCCTGCCAAACTTGGCAGACTGTAGATTCGGCAAGGGTCTTGTAACTGAGCCAGACCATCCCATTTGTAGTCATGAATAGTCCTGCTAGCATACAGACACCATAGGAGACGCCTTTGTCTGTGCCCCCAGAGATTCTAAAAGGACCCTATGCCAGATATCAGCTCCCTCCAGGCACAGTTCATCAGCAGGACTGTTGGCACAGGGATCAGGCTGGGCAAACTGCTGCCTCCACTTCTAGACCTGAAAGAGTCCGAGGGCTCCAACTTTCACACAGCCACAATCAGCCCGTCTGCCGAAAGTTCAGAGGTTCTGGGGTCCCAGTGAGAGCCATTCCTGTCTGCAGTCCCAGAGACCTTGAAAAGAACCTGTTTTCAGTTCCGGAGCCTCCCAGCCACATTCTACAAGAAGTCCTGCTGCACAGGTACCAGGTAGAAGACACATATGCACCTCAGAAGATCTTGGAAGTGCCTTATATTCAGCTCCAACCACTCTAGCCACAATCAGGATGCAATCCAGCCTTCCTGGGGACTGGTAGGAGACACACACATCTGTGCCTCTAAAGCCAGATATACAGACCTCAGTCTTGGTTGTGTAACTTGGAACAGTCCTGAGGTTAGATTCCAACCCCTCACAGCAATGGTCCAGAACGAGTCCTGCCCACCCAGGAATCCCTCCAGTGACCAAGCAGCAGTCCTCCCCAGGGACCTGGTGGGAGCCACACCTGCCTCATATGTAGTAATAGGTCCACTGTCTGAGGACCCAAATGAGGATGCTGAAGTGAACCCTTATCCCAGGACCACTCACTTCACAAGGTAATGGAGGCTGTCCCGTCTATCCAGGAAGCAGGCAAGATCCACATCTACCTGAACCCCTAGAAATAAGCCTGCCAACCCCACATCCTATTTCCCACCTAGCAATAGCCATATTTATCTCTAATTCAGCAGGACTGCAATTCTGGAAATATTCTTATCAAACCAGGAAACTGGAAAAGGCCTTTACCTTCTAAAACTAGTCTGTAAAAACTGGAAGAGATACTTGCTAATTCAAATGTACAGATACCACAGGCTACACAGATCTTAAGAATCAGGCAAATATGATACCATAAAGAAAAGTAATTAAGATCCAGTAACTGACCCCAAAGAAATGTAGAGCTCCAATTTGCCCAACAAAATTTCAAAATAATCATCTCAAAGAAACCAATAAAATGCAAGAGAACAGATAGATAACTAAATGTAATCAGGCATGCAATGCATGAACAAAATGAGAAGTTTAATAGAAACCATAGAAAAACAAACAAATCCTGGAGCTGAAGAATACAAAGATGGAACTGAAAATTTCAATAGAGAACTTCAAGAACAGACTTGATTATGCAGAAGAAAGAATCAATAATCTTGAAGACAGATTATTTGAAATTATCCAATTAGAGAAACAAAAATGAAAAAGAAAAGAGTAAAGAAAGACTATGTGAATGAATAACGTGAACAACATCAAGTGAATGAATAATTCAGGTGGATTCTTTTATCACATTTTGCATTCCATCCTAAAATCCCCAAACTCCTAAGTGATTTTTTTAATTGCATATATTAGGGTTGTATCTTTGTTCTGTAAAGTTCTGTGGATTCTTGACACGTACTTAATATCTTGTATTCACCATTATAATGTCGGACAGAACAGTTTTTCTGTTCTGCTTCTACTCAGTTCTCCATATCACTCCCACACAAATCTTTGCCAAACATTTTTTTTAACCATTGATATAGACTTGCCTTTTACAGAATGCTTTATAATTGGAAGCATACAGTATGCTTTTAAGGCAGGCTTTCTGCACTTACCAATATATGCATTTTAAGATTCATCGATTTCTTCTGTGGCTTGTTAGCTTTTTTTTTTAATCATAGAAAGATAATCTGCTGAATAGATATATCACAGTTGTGTATATAGTCACCTGTTGAAGGGTTGATTCCAGGTTTGGTGGTTATTAATAAAACTTCTACATACATTTTCATATATATTTTATGTGGTGATAAGTTTTAGAATCAAGTAAATACCTTGGAGTTTGACTGCAGATCATGTGGTGAATATTGTATAGTTTCCTAGGGCTGCCATAATAATTAGCATAAACTTGAAATCTTAAAAGATCAAAACTTATTCTCTCTTAGTACTGGAGACCAGAAGTCTAAAGTCAAGCTTTCAGCAGAATTGGTTCCTTTTGGAAACTCTGAGAATCTGTTCTATTCCACTCTCCTATCTCATAGAACCTGCTGACAAATCTTTGAGCTTGTCTCAAAGCTTGACATGCTTTGAGTTGCAGGTACATCACTCCAATTTCTTCCTCTATCTTCACAGGCTTTCTCCTAAAGATATCTCAGTGTCTTTTCCTTTTGTGTTTCTTATAAGACACTTGTAACTGGTTATAGGGCCCGCGCTAAATCAGGATGACCTCATCTTAAGATCCTTAATGTAATACACCTACAAAGGACCTATTTCCAAACAAGGTCATCTTATCAGGTATAAGGGATTAGGACTAGAACACATTCTAGTTATATATTTAAGAAGTTATTATTTTAAAATCTTTCTTAGATCTCCATCCCATCTTCAAAATACATCCAGTCCATCCCAATATACCCTAAATTCTCAAAATATTACAATATCAACTCTAATATCTTGTATAAATAACATCACCTCAAAAAGCCTAAATCTCATCTGCTGAGTTGCCTTAAATCATACAAATCAGACTGGGTGAGACTTTGCATATGATCCATCTTGGTGAAAAATTTCTTTTCCATCTATGAAATTAAAAAACTGATAAAAGGTTACTATCTTTCAAAATACAATGATGGGGCTGGCACAGCATGATAAACCTTTTTATTCCAAGAGGGACACAGCAGACATATTATTCATAGTGTAGAATAGGCCTAAAACAAAGATGAAAGTAATAATTGAGGAAAAGAACAAAGGAGTAAAGGAGGAACTCTAGAAACTAAAACAACAACATCAACAACCGAACAGGCAACCAGATGAACTTGGGACAAGAATGAGTTTATTGTGGTGAATAATTGCACCTTACTGTAAAATAAAACTCAAAACAATCTATGCATAGCCAATATAGATAAAATTAAATATACTTGGCTGTATGTCTTACAGTGATATGATGTTCAGAATGATTATATCAATGTAAACCTAACTTTGATATGTGTAGGAGTACAAGCAGATCTCAAGGTATGCAATTTAATTGAAGCTTGTGTGTAACCTTCAATGTCTACTTACTTAAAGATGTCAGTTTTAACTAACAAATGCTGTGGAATTCTTTTTATGTTAAATCTTCCCACAGAGGAATGTTTAACAGGTTCCTGTGTGCTGTACACATTCCTATGTCTTTTTAAGTGAACCATCTATTTCTTCATGAAAAGAAGAGAAATTTTTAACAGTCTCATTATTATGGATTAAAAGTAGGATTTCTGGCTGGTTAAAATGGAGAAAAATCTCAGAATAAATTAGGGCTGTCATTAGGTTTTTATACATTGGAAGAATGGGAAAAAAAACCCAGGTGCTTATATGATAAGAATATCTTGCCCATCGAGCAGGAACAGTTGTTTTCTGAAATTAGTAACATACAAACAGGCACATGTGACATTCAAACACATTATCCTAAGACTGGGAGCTAAATTGTGTGTTATCTTTAAAATTGTTATAGGAGAAGCACTTGTTTTCTGTATTCCTTGTTATCCTTGTACATTTTTTTTTGTGGTTGTTGTTTTTTTTTTTTTTACAAGCTGTGTCAGATTTATTATGTAAATAAGCACCTTACTCTCTAACAAAGGGTGAATGATCATCAACAATCAACACAATTGGTAAATATGTTATTTTTGTATAGCTTTGCAAGTTAAATTTGATTTAAAGTTTCATAATGTAACAAATATATGATACCTTGGCATTGCTAATATGCTTCTGTACATAGGTTCTTGATGATGATATTTTAGAATGTAAAACCAGAAGCAAATGTATGAAAAAGTGTATTTTTTGTACCATGTTATGTTTAAAACTTTCTCAAAATATGTAGAATTGGAGTTTGAAGTTGATATTAACATTCCTTCCTATAAATTTCAACAAGAGAAGAGAAAACACAATTTTCCTATTTAAAGCAGTCAAAACCAAACAGCAACATAATAAGAAAATTACTCGTAACAGGGGCGCCTGGGTGGCGCAGTCGGTTGAGCGTCCGACTTCAGCCAGGTCACGATCTCGCGGTCCGTGAGTTCGAGCCCCGCGTCAGGCTCTGGGCTGATGGCTCGGAGCCTGGAGCCTGTTTCCGATTCTGTGTCTCCCTCTCTCTCTGCCCCTCCCCCGTTCATGCTCTGTCTCTCTCTGTCCCAAAAATAAATAAATAAAAAAAAAAAAAACGTTGAAAAAAATTAAAAAAAAATAACATAAAGAATATGAAAAAGTCTTTTGAGATTAAAACTATGATTGCCACTTCTACCACAAAAAATGTTGGAAAACTTAAAAATATGTTCAGATAATCTTCCAGCCTATCTAGCAAACATGGCAAAGGAATCAAATATACAAGAAAATTTAAGAGACAAAGATGTTCAATCTACATTTGATCATTATAATAATATTAAGAAATCTCAGAAGGAGTCTATTTTTACATTAAAATTGCATTTCAAATCTAAGTGTTTTATTTTACTCTCTTCAACTTTAATAACTCTTACCTTGCTTAGTACCATTTTTTTTACATAGAGAACTTTTTCTATTTCTTTTCTTTCTTTTTTTATTTTTAATAATACATGTCGATTTGGTTTAGAAAACATGTTTATAAACAAGGACAAATAGGTCCTCTGTGGATCAGACAAAAACATTCAAGGTGTTTTTTCTTCTTTCTTTAACCAGTTTGGAAATAATGCCAGATTAAAAAAAAAAAATTACTAAAAGGTAAAGAAGAAGGAAGAAGTAGTAAGACAAAAATCTTGTTCTCCTTAAATTATGAAATTACAATTACATGAAACTTACCTGACTAATAAAATTCACCAGATATGTCAGGGCACTTGGATAGCTCAGTTGGTTAAGCGTCCATCTCTTGACTTTGGCTCAGGTCATGATCTCAGGGTTTGTGGGTTTGAGCCCCATGTCAGGCTCTGCACTGGGAGTGCGGAGCCTGTTTGCAATTCTCTCTCTCTCTCTCTCTCTCTCTCTCTCTCTCCCTCCACCTCCTCCTCCTCCTCCTCTTCCTCCTCCTCTGCCCCTCCCCTGCTCATGCACTCTCTCTGTCTCTCTCTCCCAAAATAAATACATAAATTTAAAATAAAATACTAAATATATTGAGTTGGCATATTCAGAACAAAGGCTATTTATCAGAAGGAGGAAGGAATATAGATACCTGGGCAATGGGCCCCAAACAAATGCATCTTTATTACCTTTATCTAAATTAAATAATTTATGTTTAAATGAGTAGTTTTAACTCCAAATATATTTTGCATATGTGAATTATCTCTGAGAATGTTATTTGTGTTATAAATCCTACCTCTAGAAATCAGGAATATGGTGACATAACCGTAACAATAGTGGCCATAATATGGATGCTGTACTGTATACATTTTAATATTGAAAGACATATTTACCTGCCATTTGTCACCATGCTAACTTTCCATCCTTCTGACTCTTTAATACTAGCCTTGGCAGGTACTAGAAGGCTCAATGAGATTTCCTGTGGTTTATGACCCAAGTTGACAACTGTGACTTCTTTGTGGCGTTCTGATGGTTATGTCATATAAGAATCACCTTATATCATTTGAGAAGTTGCTGACACAGAGCATCGGTTTGATGGATGACCTGAGCTGCTGTTATTCCCTCAGAGGTAAGCAGCAAGTACAGGAAGTTATTGGAGGAAGATAGAGTGAGAGAGAGAAAGAGAAAGCAATGTGCATTACATGTAGACTGACAAAATGATTTGCTTAGAGTTCCAAGCTGGCATAGCTGAGAACAGCAGTGAGGAAAAAAATGTCTCATCAATATTTAAATAGCTGATCATATAACCAACTGATAGTCCATTTGTAAGTGCAAATTATAAAGCAGAGCCATAAGCTATGGGGCCATTCTGACCTAACTTACACTATTCACATTTTAGGTTTATATAAACACAAAATAAAAGCAAAATCATAAACCTCCTTATTTATACTCATGATTCTCCAAGTATGGTCCCCAGAAGTGGCATTAGTGGTGAGAACTTGCTATAAGAACAAATTTTCAGACCTTGCTCCAGACCTACTGACTCAGAAACTCTAGGGTGAGGCTAGCAATCTGTGCTTTACATTAAAACCTCTTGGACTGGTTTTCATTCTTTTCTGTCCTCCTACACCACAGTTATATGGCATCATACTTCTACCTTACAGTGACAAATGAAGACACACTCAACTCTTCCCCAGAGAAAGACACATAGTTCCACTAGTTAATGTCCCCAGGTGATTCTGATGCAAGGTTGCTGTCCTGAAATTCCCAAACATGCAATAGCTATGTGTACACATCTTTAATTTCCTTTAAAGGATTTGTATAACACAATTAATTTATAAGAAGAGAAAATAACACAAGCAAGATTACATTAATCTAATTCTACTGTATGTGTATGCATAAGTACACACATGATATGCGATGTTGCAAGTAATTGTTTTAGCAATATAGTTATCACATAGAAATATGGTCATAGAGCCGCAGATTGGAAAATTACTTAGAAAACACATACCATGTTTAGAGTAGATTAACTTCTCCATAATCAAGATGATAATCATTCAATAAAATGCCTTGCATGTGTTTATCTAATTTGTAATTTAACATTCCTGGTAATAGAAAGTTCACTATTGGCTCAGTGGACTGATAGTCAATGCTCCAGTGGCGGGGAAAACAAAAGTCAGCTACATTGCAAAACACAGGAGGGGCTTTAAAGGCATCTGAGAACTGTGGAAGGAATGGGAACCCGACACATAAAAATTCTAAAAGCAGAACCATTCTTAGGTGAGCAAAGAATTACCAGTGAAAACTTTCCTTTAGGGCATTTGCTGATTCTGGTGGAGAACTCTGAGCCTCTGGTAGAAAAAAAAGACTGATAGAGCTTTCGATAGTTCTTCTAGGCTAAAAAACTGGAAAGTGCCTGAAATGTATGGTCAGTTTTCCTGCAGAATAAGGCTAAGTTCTGAGCAATGTAAAGAATGGGCGAGTAGACCAGAAGCTTCCACAAGACCAGGTAAACTCTCCTGCAGTCTTTCAGTGTCTAATGAACAAAGTTTGATGGAGATAGGAGATGGTAGAGGGGAGCAGAACAGGCAGGAAGATTTCCTCAAACATCATGATGGCTTTCCAGTATTACTGAGTTTTTTTTCAGGAGAACAGAAAACAACCCAGGAACATTGAGGAGAAAGAGATTTCATATAGTGAATGAGAGGCTTATAAAACTGTTGAAAGAGCTGGAGGCATAAAGATTAGAGACACACTCATTAAAGTTTAGGAAATCAAACTGGGAGTTGCCTCCAGTGATCCCAGCTGCCTGTGGCATGAAAATGTGTAATCCATAGGAAGATGATGTAGAGGCTGCTGGCAAAACCTTAATTCTTCCATATGTCAAAGCCCATTTGCTGGAGTACCACTGCTGGAGCTGTAACAGCTTTCCTTTGTCCACTACACCCCACATTATACATATGCCTCTTGTTGGTAAGTCCTTGTAAATATACTGGCAAAGGGTCTTGGAAATGTAGTCTCTGGTCTTCCAACCCCTATGATACTGCCGAGTTCCTAAAAAGGAACAAAAATGGTGTTGAAATGTAAACAGACTCTGGCAATATCCACCTCTTGGACTGGTTTTCGTTCTTATCCATCCTCCTAGAATGCAATTATACATCACATTTCTGCCTTAAAATATATAATTGTCCCCTTTTATGAATGAAGATGTGCTCACCTTTTCTCCAAAGGGGAAAGGCACATACTTCCACTTAACAATATTTTGCATAGATATCCGTATAACTTGTATCCATTTTGGGACAGTATAATTTTTCTTCCAGTGCAGTCATAATCTCACTGGAATATTATGTAATCTAATGAGTAAATAAATACATTAAAATAAATGACATATATATGTACTAATTTATTATATCTGTAATACATAGTAAGATATAAATGCAACCATAACTAATACTCTTTATATAAAGTAGTAGAGATAGGAAATACAGGAAAAATGATTAATGAACTCAAATATTACATAACCAAGCAATGAAAATGGAAAACGAGTCATATTTGCTACAGTTCTTATTTCTATAATTGTTCATAAGGTATATGTAACTCCTACTATTTTTACTATCCATTCCATATTCTTTCTCCTCAAGCAGAAATGCCTGGGTGAGTTTCTAACGTAGCAGGACATTTCAAGTTCATTCTTGTATAGTATAAATGAGACTTTAGTGGTCCTGCTTGTTTTGTTTTGGTTTGCCAATTATTTTTTACCACTCGATGGAGATATAGCACCTGAGAATGGACGCATGGCAAGTGAACTTTTGGAACTTTTCCATAATCCTGGTCATTGTTATCACCTGCCCTCCAAGAAGCTGAGTGGCTTGTGAAGTATCAATAGGCCAATGGTCTCCAATTATGGAATCCATCGGCTTCAACTCAAGCGAGATCTAGCTGCTATTGGATGAGGATTGACCAGTTGACTAATGGGGCTCAGGAAGCACATCCTCCTTATAATCCCATCCACCACTGTAACTTCTCCTTAGAGTACCTAACTAAACGTACTGAAAGGCTTAAAAAAATCCAACAATTTGGCATCTTTCATGTCTGAAAATTTTGCTCATATATAATTAATTGTTGGAGAACACACACACACACACACATATATATATATATATATATAAGTATATGTATCATAACTTTTCCACATGCAGTCCCTTTTTTGAAGCATCTAGAAAGTTACCTCCCTGATTCTTAGTGACTTTACAGCCTCATCAATATTGGAAACTAAGTTCACCTATCCATTTACTTAACTTTGGTGACCTGGAATCATAGACACACTCAAGCAAGAACATTATGGGATTTCACAATAGTTAGTGCTTACATTTAAGTCCAGATTCTCTAAAACTAGTTTCCAGGTTGACCCTAACCCTTAGGAGAGCAATCTTTGTACCCCTACATTCCACTAGGATTTCATGAGATCTTGAGGCTTTGCTTGGACCCTATCATATGTACCCACATGCTGGTTGAATCAGTGGTGGGTGATTAATAGGAGTCAGTAATAGATAAGAAGGAGATCCCATTGATGTGGAGATTGTCCTAAAACTGCTTTATATTATAATGAAGTGATTCAAATTTCTATATGTTTTGAATATTCATTAAAAAGAAAATAAAATTATATCCAAATAATTGACCACCTAGAAAATGTTTCAAATAATTCACTGAGAAAGCAAACCATACAGTGATTTTTCTAATAACCCAAATAATTATTTTAATATAATTCAAAATATTGTTTAGCTCACATTTACTGGGGTTTTTAAAAATACTTAAATCCTTTTTAGTAATAATTAAATTTAACTGCCTTAATTCAGGACACTTATGCTCTATGGCTTTTTTCTATGGAGAATTTTGAAGTAAACTATTATGAAATATTTAATAACTAAAATCTGAATTCTATTTCTCACCCTATCATGGTTCTTTTATCCTATAATAAAGAAGTAGTATTTAAAAATCAAGACATTTAAGTCTTATCATAAATGAAACTTCAAAATTAAATATATTTGTCTAGTGAAAAAATAATGGTAGGAAACTAATTAAGAAAAACTAAACTTCAAGTCAAGTACGATAGTATGACTGCTGTATTTCCATTTAAATGTTAATGCACACTGCTATACTTAGAAGTGTTTAGTATTAAAATGATCTACACTCTGATTATGGGACAAATTTTACAATTATATATTTTATTACTATGGATGCCATCTTATCTTCTTAGTGACTGGACGAAAATATCTTTCTAAAAAGAGATGTACCTTTACTAAAGCTTTTTTATTTTCTCTCTTTTTCAAAATACCAGGCCTTGATGAAATAGACTTCTCTGTATGGAGTGAAGCGCCACTTGTCAGTGGAAATAGTGTCAATTCCGCTTGCTAAAGGAGATATAAGAAGCCAAAAGTGGGAGGTAGGTAGAAATAAAAAGGCAAACAAACAAACACACAAAGGTAGTACCTAGTGGTTTGGAAGGAGACTTGGGACAAAGAAAGCAAAAACACAACTACCAGTTTCTACTGAAAACTTTTGTTGCATGTACTATATAACCTCTCCTATGATTGCAGTCCCTAATCTTCTGAATTTCTTTGTAATCAAAGTATGCCTTTCAGTATTGTATTCCTTTTGGAAAATGGTGTTGAGGCTGTTTTCTGTCAAGCTTGCATTAGATTTTACAAAGGCTACCCACTGTATATTGAGTCACTGTTCTTTTTAGAAAAGAGAAAAATTGCATTTTTTAAAATATTGCTTAATATTTATTTATTTTTGAGACAGAGGGAGACAGATTGTGAGCGGGGGAAGAGAGAGAGGGAGACACAGAATCTTAAATGGGCTCCAGGCTCCAAGCCATAAGCGCAGAGCCCGATGTGGAGCTAGAACTCACAAACCATGAGATTGTGACCTGAGCCGAAGTCAGACGCTTAACCCACAAAGCCACTCTGGCTCCCCAGAAAAATTGCATTTCAAAATAAATAACAAACAAGCAAACAAATTAATATCCTTTTGATATCTAAGAAGCAAAGAGAAAAGATGGAGCATTAGCATAGATATATGATGATTAATCTAATAATGAGATATCAATACTTTGCGAAATTCCAAGCACACATTATTATCTCTTTGATGTTAGAAAATAACAGGCAGTTGTGGAAATGTAATTGCTCTGGCAATCAAAAGTTCAGGTTTCAAATTTTGAACACATACTAGCTCTGTGACCTTGGGCAAACTGAGCATGTTTCTGGGTTTCTTCACAACATTGAAATCATTATACAATCCATGTAACCCTTTCAGAGTTGTTTTGAAAAATAAATGATAAAATATCTGAAATTATTTGGCAAAACTAAAAAAGCACCTTTTGCTATGGAATTCTTAGAGAAAGTGACATCGTACCTCATATGTGAGATGTTACAATTAGGACAAATTACACAAACAGTATGCTTTAGAATCAAATGTCATGTATTTCACCTTCATTAATTTGTGCTTTTCTATAAAATGAAAAGTGTCTGCCAACAAAGAAAGTCTCAGTGGAATTTGAAATAGACAGTTCTACAATTGACATGGTTTTTCTTTAACAATAATTTGATAGATAAGCCTGCATTTTCTTATATGTGAAATATGGGGGGACGGTGCATGAACCTTGGGCTGAATAGTGTTAAAGTGTATAAAGTACAAGTAGAATCTGTAGCCCACTGGATGGATTCAACAGATTTTGGTTATTATTATTATGTTTTGCCTACTTAATCAAATTTGTAAAGGTCATCCTAAGAAAATTATGAATCAAAGTAAGATTGTGAAAAATTATACATTGCATTAAAATTATTAAGTGCACCATAAGTTAAAATTTACTTTAACAGAGATCTACTATGCTAACTGTATATTTTGATCTATTTCTAAAAGAAGTGTTAATAGAAACTTTGTGGACATAACAGTTGCAATTTGAATCAGTACAAGTAGAAATAAAGTTATTTCTCATTCAATAAAACTTATTATAGTTGTCATCAAAAATTAATTTTTGTTCCTAATTCAGACTGGTCTTTCCCTAAGGTAGTCTGGTTTGGGGAACTGTACTTTCTAAAGGATCAGTCAGCATCTTCACTGTGAAATTTTAAGACAAATGATGTCCAATAGCCTAGGTTTATCAAAATTTAACTAGTTCTCAATTCCATTTCTTGGCTGTCATTACAACCTCAGGATCAAGCAACAGGCCCCACTCTCTGCCACAGTGTGCTTTCGTTATCCAAGAAGGTTGCTAAGCAATTTGTTCGAAATTCAAAGTGCCACAAACCGTGGTGTCTTTTGCCTTTTGCTCAAAAAATATTCCTTCTCATTTTTTTCACCAGTTGCTTTTTAAAAATGTGTTGCTATTGGGGCGCCTGGGTGGCTCGGTCGGTTAAGCGTCCGACTTCGGCTCAGGTCATGATCTCGCGGTCCGTGAGTTCGAGCCCCACGTCAGGCTCTGTGCTGACAGCTCAGAGCCTGGAGCCTGTTTCATATTCTGTCTCCCTCTCTCTCTGCCCCTCCCCTGTTCATGCTCTGTCTCTCTCTGTCTCAAAAATAAATAAACGTTAAAAAAAATTAAAAAAAATAAAAAATAAAAAAAAATAAAAATGTGTTGCTATTAAATACTGAGTAAAAAGAGAAGAATTTATATAAACTTTGTGTAGAATATAAAGGACAATGAGTGAATGCATTCAAAGTGGTTAGCACAGTTTAGTTTTCCAAATACTAAATGCTGAAAATGGTGATTATTAGCAATTGATCAGACTTTAAATATGTAGTATTTTCAGACTTAAAAATAGGTTATAAACATGAAATGATACAGATATATTTTAACTTCTTACATCCTATTCACTTTTTCCCATGCCAAGGAAACTACTATCCTGAAGTATGAGTTATCCATATGCAGATTTTTATATTGAAGTTGTTGATTTTTAAAATCTATGTGTGCTTTATTAAACCTAGAATAAAACAAATCTTAGTTCATTAAAAAACAAATAATCTTGAGGCACAGATTCAGGATTTTGTCATTGTACTCAGAAGTAATAATAATCGTACAAGCAATGGGGCACCTGGGTGGCCCATTCGGTTAGGCGTCTGACTCTTGATTTTGGCTCAGACCATGAACTCAAAGTTTGTGAAATCCAACCCCTGCACCTGGCTCCCTGATGAGTGTGGAGCCTACTTGGGATACTCTCTCTGCCCCTCCCCTGTTTGCACATGTGCTCTCTCTCAAAATGAATAAACATTAAAAATTATTTTAATAAGAAAGTCATAGAAGCAATTATGATAACATTTGTCTTATGTCGGCTATGTTTCAGTTACTTCTTTTCGTGCTTTTATCACAACTCTTTGATGTAAATTGTGTTCTTGTGCCCATTTTACTGATACTGTAACACAAATCAAGAGATATGAAATACCTCAGCCAAGAATAGAGTCTTAACTGGAACCCTAGAGCCTGCCACTCCAGTCAGTATTCTATAGTGCTTCTCAATAAAACAATTATACAGAGATGGTTTCATCAGCTGATCTTCACTATTTACTTCTCAATGCTGTGTTCCATGATTCTGATGGAAAATATTATAAGACAGTGATTTTGAGATGTGATCTATTTGACCATAATTCATCACTTGTACTTCTGTCAAATTTTAACAACTGTCTTCAGGGACCTTCTTGTAGTTGTCAGAAGAGGCTTTCAGTTAGGAATTCTGTCACCTTCTTTTCCAGAATTAATAACACTTCTTAAAATTTTCTCTGTATTTTTCCCATCTCTCACTTATAAGAAGTCCCCCTAGTCCTTGGCAAAAATAAAGTTTTAATTAGGTTCAGGATTAAACCAGCTTCCAAATTTTAGTGGATGGCCTTGGTCTTCTTTCTCTCAAGAATTGTCTACTGTCTCACCCAGTTCTTTCTGCCTTCATATAGAATCTGCAAAAGTCTTCCTAGTTTTACCACTATTATTTTCATATCCAGGATTCTTGAAGGAAATGGACACTTGTTTCTACTTTTGTTTATAAAATTGTTCTTGGCCATATAACTGCTTTAAAACTGCCATTATGATAATTATCTAAATTATTTTTTGTAAAAATTATTTAGTTAATAACCAAACACACACTATCCATTTTATTAATTTTACATCTCTCAAAAATCCATATAAAGGTGTTATGTCCTAAGCACTTTGTAAATATTAACTCATGTGATCTTCATAACTTTATGAAGTGTACTCTCCTACCACTCCCCTTTATAAATACAGAAATAGCCACAGCGTATTTAAGTAACTTATCTAAGGTCACACAGCTAGCAAGTGGCAGAGTTTGGGTTTGAATGCAATGATCTAATTCCAAAACGTGACTATCTAAAGCTTAGCATTAAAGCTAAGTTGCCCCTTAAAGCTTAGCATTTTATAATATTTGTCTCATAATATTTTAAATACAATCAACAGAAAATACAGATAAATATCTTCTTTATTCCTCCCTCATCCCAGATATAAGTAAACACTCGCTTGAATATGGCATCTGCCATTCCCTTCGTAGTTTCTATCATTACCAATTATTTAAGTACCTATAAAATATGCTTTATATGAGGACTACTATATATTTTGCAATTTCTTTTTATTGACTTGTTTTCATGATTTATACATCATGACTCCTGTCTTTCTAATATATTCATTTTCACTGCTGTATTTTTCCTGTAGTACCATAATTTATTTTTCTATTTTACTGCCAAATTTAAGTTGTGCCAATTGTTTTTATTGTTATCACAAGACAATGCTACAATAAATATTCTTCTACATCTCTCCTTACACATATTCAAGGAATTATTTTAGGATGCATGGGGAGAAATGAAATCATTGGATCAAAGAGGATACATCATTTATTTAAAAGATGTTGTTAAATTGATTTACAAATGTTGATACCCATTTATGCTCTCATTAGCAGAGTCTGCATTATTTTTGCCAATATTGGGCATTGCCAGACTTTTTACTTTTTTATCAGGCTATTGGGTATAAGATGTAGAATTTTAATGTGTTTGTACAATTATTTATAAGGTTGAGCATCTTTTCCATGGGTTTATGGGCCACATGTGATTCTTTTCCTGTGAAATGCTTATCCACAACTTTTGGCAGTTATTCTCTTGGCATGTTTGTCCTTTCACTGTTGAAATCGTGGAAATGCTTATATATTTTGCATATAAGTTCATAATAATTTATTTGTCTTGCAAATATCCTCTTGTGCCTTGCCCATTTATTCTCCTTATGGTGTTTTAAAATTAATATATTTTTAAATTAATGCTTTGAAAATTATTGATTATTTTCTTTGTGATGTGACTTGGTTAAAAATATTTTACCCCAAGATGGATAAATACAGCTTTCTATAAGTTCTTCTAGTGATTAAAGTTTGACTTTTCATAATTTCACCTTTAAAACTTATTAAATTTTTTTTACCTGAGTAGTGAATTTATTTTCTATAGATACAATAATTTGGCTCACTACCATTTACTTCAGAGTCTATATAGTACCCCAATGGTAGGCACAGCTTTAAGTAGTTTATAAACTTCAGTAGTATAAACACTATAGACTTGGGGGGAAAAAGCTTTTGAAAGTTTATTTAAATGTATTTTTTAATCAGCTTTATAAACTTTCAATCAGAATTAAACTGTTTTGTTTTTGTTTCAGCCCCTCTGATTTACAGTTGCTAAACTTAGAAAATAAAGATACAAGGTGTTCAGATAAATATGAATTTGAAATAAACAATGAACACATTTTCACTCTAAACATGTCCTAAATATTGCATGGGACATACTTATACTAAAAATATTAATGTTTACCTTTAATTCCAGTTTACCTGGGTGTTCTCTATTTTATCTAAAAATCCTATCTTATTGAAGCAATAGTGTAAAACCAAAAAAAATTTTAGTGTTTCTAAATGAAAAGAGTCAAATTAGAAGTTAATTATGGAAAATTCACAAAGGTAAAATTTTTTTTTTAATTTTTTTTTAACGTTTATTTATTTTTGAGACAGAGAGAGACAGAGCATGAACAGGGGAGGGTCAGAGAGAGGGAGACACAGAATCTGAAGCAGGCTCCAGGCTCTGAGCTGTCAGCACAGAGCCCGACGCGGGGCTCGAACTCACGGACCGTGAGATCATGACCTGAGCCGAAGTCGGACGCTTAACCGACTGAGCCACCCAGGCGCCCCACAAAGGTAAAAATTTTTTTAAAAATTTGAGTAGTCAAACTTCCAATGTATTTTATTGTGAACTTGTAGAATATGCTACTTAATTTTGCTCTATCCTTTTGAGGTATCTTGTATAAGTGCATTTCTCTGAATGTATAGTTTATTTTTGTTCTACAAAATGTTGATCTTATATTTTAACTTAATTACATTTTTAAGCAATTTGTGTTCTATTGTTGCTACACATTTGAAGCACAAAAGTATTCAATCAATCTTATCCAAATACATTAACTAAAGATTTACTCATGAATTACTAATTGCCAGATCTAGTAACAATTTGCATATTTTTCTGTGTTTAGGGAAGTGTTTGACATTTCTGGACAAACCTATGTTATACAAAATTCTTCTTTTGCTTTCTTTTGCTTCCTTCTTCTTTCCAGTAACTTCCACTTTCTCTCCCTTTAACCATTTAGTATTTGTATCCTTTCCATTCAGACCTCATTTCTGGTCTCAGGGATTCGGTACCTAAGCAATTTTTTTGGAAAATATATATTCCATCCTCTATAGTTGAGTTAATCACAATTTTTTTAAATGTTTATTTATTTTTAAGAGAGAGAGAGAGAGGAGAGAGACAGAGTATGAGCAGGGGAGGGGCAGACAGAGAGAGAGACCCAGAATTCAAAGCAGGCTCCAGGCTATGGGCACAGAGCACCATGCAGGGCTGGAACCCATGGACCTTGAGATCATGACCTGAACCAAAGCAGGATGCTTAACCAGCTGAGCCACCCAGGCACCCCAGATCATCACAGATTTATAGTATAAACTATACTTATACACTTAGAGCCATACATGTATGGTTCAATTTAGTCCTTTCTCCCAGTTAGTATAATCTTGACACACATATCTCTAACAGCCTTTTGAACATTCTGTCTTAGATTACACCTACTCAGCCTGTTATTAATGGAAGTGCTCACCTTCTCACCTCTTTTTATTTTATTTTTTTCTAGTTCCTGTATCTTGATGGAGGGTAACCAGTGCTCATAACTGCCCAAGTCAAATATATGAAAATTAAGACCTTTGCTTCTTTTTCATTCCTATCAAATTGGCTACAATTTCTTATCAATTCAACCTACTAATTATTTTTCCAGACTATCATTCCCTTTTTAGTAAATTTCCAATATTTCAATATGCATCCTTTTTTTTTTTTGAGAGAAAAAGAGACTGCATGTGCACACACACATGGGAAAGGGTCAGAGAGACAGGGAGAGAGAATCTTAAGCAGGCTTCACAACCGAAGCAGGGCTCAATGTCATGACCCTGAGATCATGACCTAAGCCAAAATCAAGAGTCCGATGCTTCATGGACTGAGCCACCCAGATGCCCCAATATTCATCCTTTTAAAACTGTGTCATTTACTATGGTGATTCCAAGCACATTCCCCTGTTCCTAATCTTGCCTTTCAGAAATGAGTTCTTCTCTTTTTGTTAGACTGAATATTTTTAATAAAAATTTGATCATACATAAAATCCTTCAGTGAAACTCCCTGGTGTGTCACATAAAACCTTTTGTTGTTTGACCTATATTAACTTTTCCAAATACAGTTTCCACTTTTCAAATGTATATTGTGTTCTAAGCCTAACAAAAATTTTAATAGTTTTTTTTTAATGTTTATTTATTTTTGAGAGACAGAGAGACAGAGAGACAGAGAGTGAGCATGGTGGGGGCAGGGGCAGAGAGAGAGGGAGACACAGAATCGGAAACAGGCTCCAGGCTCTGAGCCATCAGCCCAGAGCCTGACGTGGGGCTCGAACTCACGGACCGGGAGATCGTGACCTGGCTGAAGTCGGACGCTTAACCGACTGCGCCACCCAGGCGCCCCAATGTTTATTTATTTTTGAGAGACAGAGAGACAGGGAGACAGAGAGTGAGCATGGTGGGGGCAGGGGCAGAGAGAAAGGGGGACACAGAATCCTAAGCAGGCACCAGACTCCATGCTGTTAGCACAGAGCCCGACGCAGGGCTCAGACTCACAGACTCATGGACTGTGAGATCATGACCTGAGCTGAAGTTGAACGCCTAATTGACTGAGCCACTTAGGTGCCCCTAAGCCTAACGAATTTTATGTGCAAGCATAACAATACTCTGTGGTTGTACCTGCCATTGTTTAAATTCTTTGCTCTCCCTATCTGCCAGGCCTGCTTCTGTTATAGAATTAGACTTCTTTGCCCCGATTAAATCTGACTTAGCCTGTGATCCCCTTTGAACACGATAAATATGCAGATGTGATATATGTCACTTTTGAGCAAAAGCTATAATAGAGCTAGACCTGAGGCTGCCATATGTCTTTTTCTTGTGCCACAAGTCTGTCCCATCCATCATAAATAAACCTTTGTTGTTATAAATTACTGAGATGAAGAGAATAATCATTTAGCATAACAGCTCAATTTGATAAATTGTCCATGGTGTCACATGACTTTGCCTTAGAATGAACTGTCTGTTTTGCTTAGAGGTTATTTTTATCCTTGCTATTTAGCACTACTAATAATTGATATATCAAATAAGGCTTTATATCTTGTGATCTAATTTGGTGGTTGTTCCTGTCTTCTTATACCAAACTTCTAATATAATTATTTTAGGATGTACTATAATAGCTTATAGATTGGGGGTAACTTACCTATGTTCTCCTTTTAATTCCCTTCAGAGCAGGATCTTTCATGTCTGCACATCAGTAATTATTGTTGTATTTAGCACAAAGTATATACTCAATATGTATTTGTTGAAATAAGAAGGATAGAACCTAGGAAAATAAAGATAGAATAAGTCTCACCTATGTTGATCCCTATTTAAGTTAAGAGAGATTGACTAGCTTTCCTAAGGTTATAGAGAAGTAAGAGAGAGGGAGAAACTTAAACCTTAATCTATTTTCATATCTTGTGAATATTTCTCCATTCTGTAAGCTGTATATATGGCTCAACACTCAAAAGAAATTAATCTCTACATACACCAAACTTCCTTCTGCTGTAACTATAATCACTGAGGAGCAAACTGGAACTTGGGGTTGATTTCCTTATTTGTTGGAATATACAGATATGGAATAGCTCCTATGGTCATAAATAAATGAAAATAACTCTTGGTGATGAATTCAAACCTAGTATAGAATTACAGGTTTCCCCTGTTATTAAAAAGTAGACTTGGGGCGCCTGGGTGGCTCCATCAGTTAAGCCTCCGACTTCAGCTCAGGTCATGATCTCACAGTTTGTGAGTTTGAGCCCTGCGTCGGGCTCTGTGCTGACAGCTCAGAACCTGGAGCCTACTTCGGATTCTGTGTCTCCCTCTCTCTCTGCCCTTCCCCCACTCATGCTCTGTCTCTCTCTGTCTCAGAAATAAATAAACATTAAAAAAATTTTTAATAAAAATAAATAAACGTTAAATTTTTTTAAAGTAGACTTATTTTATGAAAACTTTTGTTAGACAAAAATGGTGTTAAGCAAAGAACTAATTACTATTAATTTATATGGAAAAATTTTTTAGTGTTTCCAGATCCCAAAAATAACATCTCTTAGGCTTTTCTGTTGCCTTAGAAATCATCTTGCTAATGGATGCACAAAATAAATTGAGATAAACAAAATGCTTACAGACACAGTTCAAAGCTATGGCCCCTTGATGCGAGATGCTGAGTGTAGTTCCAAGGGAAGGGGATTGTTGTGGCCATAATGGCTGCTCTTCAGATTTCTTTTGATTAATGAAAACAGGTACTAATGTAGGTCTTTTGTGAAAGCAAGTGATGGAACACAAAATTTTTAGAAGTGGGGGATACCTACAATTAATAGCAATGATATCAAGGAGTATTTTAGACTCATTATTTTGTGAACATCATCTAATCTGAATCTACTGATGGACAGCAAATAAAGTACACTCAAAGTGGTGCATTAAAATTTGTTTCCCAGCCCCTTTCCTATGCTTTTATGTCAATAGCAGTCATCATGCCTAATCTTATTTGAATGATTCTATTGCACGTGTCAAATTCAGTCCCAAAGCCATGCCATTTTTCATTTTAAGCAAATGAGATAAATTTCCTGACTTTTTTATTCTCACCAACATCACCTTAGGTCAAGGCTTTGTCTAAAAAGTTGTTTCTCTGCTTCTAAGTTATCCATCTCTTCAACAAATCGATGTTCTGCAAATGTAAGTGTCCCCCAAACTTTTATCATTTACTACAACTTACTGAACACAAATACACAAATTTTTATGCACTACATATAGATAAAATTTGCTATCATTCTTGAGGACAATTAGAGATTGGATCAACCTGGTATATTTGCCACATGGTTCAGGATCCCATCTCCATCCCAAATAATGAGAAGTTGAAGGAATTATATACTCATAAAACATACAATACACTAATAAAATTAAAAAAAAAATTGTTTTTAATGTTTTCGAGTATAGTTGACACACAATGTTACATTAGTTTCCGGTGTACAATATAGTGACTCAACCATCTAAATCCCAGTTCTAGGGGCGCCTGGGTGGCGCAGTCGGTTAAGCGTCCGACTTCAGCCAGGTCACGATCTCGCGGTCCGTGAGTTCGAGCCCCGCGTCGGGCTCTGGGCTGATGGCTCAGAGCCTGGAGCTTGTTTCCGATTCTGTGTCTCCCTCTCTCTGCTCCTCCCCCGTTCATGCTCTGTCTCTCTCTGTCCCAAAAATAAATAAACTTTGAAAAAAAAAAAATTTAAAAATAAATAAATAAATAAATAAATCCCAGTTCTAGGCAACCACTTATATTTCTGGGATTT
This sequence comes from Lynx rufus, assembly GCF_022079265.1. Classification (NCBI taxonomy): domain Eukaryota; kingdom Metazoa; phylum Chordata; class Mammalia; order Carnivora; family Felidae; genus Lynx; species Lynx rufus. Next base: position 63,568,229 of record NW_025814827.1, read on the forward strand.
TGCCTACTATTTCAAATAAATGGAAACATAATTTATGGCTCTTGCTGCCTGGGTTCTTTCAGACACCATAATGTCTTCAAGACTTATTCATATTATAACATATATCCATACTTCAATATGGTTATTGATGAATGACATTCTAGTATATGGGTATAATATTTTTTTTAGGTTTATTTATTTGGGGAGAGAGAGACAGCACATTATGTGCGAGTGAGCAGGGGAGGGGCAGAGAGAGAGGGAGGAAGAAAGAATCCCAAGCAGTCTCCACACTATCAGTGGAGCTCGAACACAGGACTCAAACCCACAAACCATGAGATCATGACCTGAACCCAAATCAAGAGTTCTACACTTGCTGACTGAGCCACACAGGAGCCCTGAGGGTATATCATACATTTACTCCACTTATTAGCTGATGGAGATTTAAGTTGTTTACATTTTTTTGTCTAAGATGAATTATGCTGCTATTAACATTCAGGTAAAGGTTCTTGGGTGCATGTGTTGTTTTGTTTTGTTTTGTTTTTTGCATATATACCTAGGAGTGGAAATACTGGGTTATATGACAACTGTACATGTATCCTTATGAGGAATTTTCGAGATTTACTTTTTTTTTTTAACAATAGCCTAACCATTTTACATTCACTAGCAGTGCGTTAGGGTTCTGATTTGTCCACATCACGGTTAACACTTGTTATTACCTGCCTTTTTATTATAGCCACCCAAGCAGGTGGGAATTGGTTATCTCACTAAACTTTCCATCTGCATTTCTTGGTGGCTAAGGATTTTGTACATCTCTTCACATGCTTATTGGTCATGTTAATATTTTCCTTAAAAAAAAATGTCCAGAACTATTTTACATTTTTAAATTGTATTACTTGTCTTTTTATTATAGAAGTATAATAATTATATTTACATATTCTCAATATAAGTAATTTATCAGACATGTTGTTTACAATATTTTCTCCAATTCTGTGGGGTTTTTGGGGTTTTTTTTTTTTTTACTTTTTGAGTGTTCATTGAAGGATAAAATTTGTTTTTTTTTAAATTCTAAAAATCCTAAAGATTTTTTTAACCTTAAAAATTACTTTCTTTTCTTCGTTTTTGTAGCTTTTGCTTTGGGCGTCACATTCAAGTAATTGCTGGCTAATTGAAGTAAAAATAAATTATGACTGCTTTTTCTTTGAAACGTTTCATAGTTTCAGTTCTCATATTTAAGTCTGTCATCCACTTTTAATTAATATTTGTAGATGGTATGAAGTAGGGGGTTAAACTTTACATTTTTATATGTGGACATTCTGTTATCACAGCACCATTTGTTGAAAAGACTGTTTATTTCCCATGAAATGATTTTGACAACCTTTTTGAAAATCAGTTGACCATAGACACATTGCTTTATTTCTGGCCTCCTATTCTACTCCATTGATTTAAATTGTCCATTCTTATGCCATTATTTCATTGCCTTAATTACTGTTGATTTTTAAGTCAGTTTTGAAACAGAAAAATGTTAGTTCTCCAACTTTGTTCTCCTTTTTCAAGATTATTTTGGCTATTCTGGGTCACTTGCTATTTCAAATAAATTTTAGTATCAGCTTTTCAATTTCTCCAAAGAAATTAGCTCCGGATTCTAATAGGGATTGCTCTAAATCTGTAGATAAATTGGGGGAGTGTTGACACTTTACCAATATTAATTTAATCCATGACCATATAATGTCTTTCCATTGTTTAGGTCTAAAGAAGACCTAAATAGCTTTTATACTTCTGTTATTAAATGTATTCCTCAGTAGTTTATTAATTTTTTTGATGCTACTGTAAATAAAATGGGTTTCTTAAACTCATTTTCAGTTTTTTCATTGCAGTGAATTCAAATGTATTTTTGTATATGATTGTGTATTCTGAAATATTTCTGAATGAATATATTACTTCTAAGTGTTTCTTAGAGAATTTATTAGGATTCATTAGGATTCATTAGGATTTTCCATATATATGTGTATATATATATGAGATCATGCATCTGTGGAAAGAGATAGTTCTATTTCTTCCTTTTAAATCTACATAAATTTTATTTAACTTTATTGCTGAATTTCCTGGCTAATGACTAATTCATAAATGAGTATTTGAATCAATATGTAAAAATAAAACATGATGATTATTGCTAATAACCACTAGGAAATGTTTCTTTTCTCTTAACAAAAACTTTTATCACAAAACTATATTACTTGATACAAAGTGCAGGCATGAATTTGGAACTACAGCAACCATTTCAATAAGAGAATGACTTTGTAGCAAACATATGGAAGAGAACTGAAACAAAAAAGTTCCAGGGATATAATCAGGTCAAAATCAAGGCTCATCCTTTCTCCTGTGATACCCTAATTGGAGACAATATGTTTTCATATTATTTAAGTAATTTCAGTTAGAAAGTCTTAAGTACTGTCTCTTACTGATTCTTTCCAAATATGAAATTAGTTGTTTCTTGCTAACTTTACTAAACTACACCCATGTGCTTTTCTGTACCCTGGAGGTGTCTGGCAGTTTAAATGGGTACAGGGATATGACCAAACTACACTAGTGCTCAAAGTGGCTATTTTTAATACCTTAAAGTGCTCCCTCTCTTTGTCTTGTGGCCCATTTTGAACAGCTCTAATGGAGCCAGGAATAAAGTACAAAATGACAATAACTTTCAAAGTCAGACTTAAATCCCATTTCCTTGTTCGACATTTTAATTCAAAGTGACTTCTTTTTCCTGTCAATTACAATACTTTTCACTAAAAGTGTACTGTGTTGTTATATGTTATTTTCCTTTTCTTACATGTCTCTGACTTCCTAAACACCCATCTATTATATTTTCTTATATCACCAAAACACAAATTCACAATGAACAATAATACCTTATTATATTAATGAATACTATTTTTACTGCTAAAATTGTAGAGTTGATTATGTAAAATGAATTGGGTGAAACTTTACTGCCAAAGCAATTGTCAAGTGAACACAAAGAGGGCAATTATGCTCTTGGTAGGCAACATAAGTGAGACTCAAGTATTATTGCAACAGTTTGTAAGCACAATACCACAATGACATCCATGGCTAGAAGATCAACAGATGCATCAACAGTATGAATGGATTGATGTCTTTGAATAAAACCAGTGCATGCAGGGAAGTTAAACAATAGAATGCCGTTAGACTATGTAGGCAGCTGTCAATGAAAACGCTGTAGAAGAAATTATTAGTTAGATATCCATCGCTTTACCAACACATGTACACACGTAAGCAAAATCCACTAATTCAAGGCAGAGTATACAAAATTTTCAATAACATTATGGTTTAGTGCTAGAACAATAATATTCTACTTGATTGGATTTATACATATTTAACAGTGAAAGTTATCTGAATTCTACAGCTATTTCACTATGTGATTTTCTCTGAACACAGAAATTAGCAACTCCTTTTCTATTCCCCTTTCTATTCTATTTCTGTTAAATTTGTACATTTTGCTTTTCAAAAGATTTGAGGTGAACAAAATAATAATGAACTTATCTCTCAAGAATGGTTAGATAATAGTCCTCACCATAAAGTTTAATTAGAGGAAGCTGGGCAAATTTGAATCTAGAAAATTCAGTGACTTGGCAATGGCAACATTCTCTTAATATTCATTCATCAATACTTCCAATGCGGTTGACAAATCCTCAGAGACAGGATCCTCCCACCTTCTCCACTTTGTCCTTTACAGGTCTCATATCATTAATGAAAAAAAATATGGTTTCATTACACTCTATCAGGAATAATTTCTTTAAAAATTAGAGAATCCTGATATCCTATTAAACTATGACTAAATAATACAACATGAATTGTGCATAGTATACTTCTCTATCAGCACTTTAGATTAATTATCCTTGTTTACTGATTGATTTATAAGACATGTACATGAGATTATTCTGTAATGGGGAAGAGAATAACACATAGAAATATAATATATACTATTGGCATTTAATTGTTCCTAGAATGATTTAATAGGATATATGTATACCACATCATAGAAAAGTTTCAAATCTTTATTGAGGGATATAAAAATAAATAATAAAAGATGAATATTTTCATTTAATAAGAATTCTCTATGTTGAAGGGCCCCTGGTTGGCTCAGTCTGTTAAACATCAGGCTCTTAATATTGGCTCAGGTCATGATCTCAATATTGTGAGATTGAGCCCTACATTGGGCTCTCACTCCTTGTTCTGGGTCTGGAGACTGCTTGTGATTCTCTCTCTCCCTCTCTCTCTCTCTGCCCTTCACAAGCTTTCCCTCTCTCTATCAAAATAAATAAATAAAATTTTTCTTTTTAAAAAGAATCCTCTATGTTGAAAACTGGTCATTCTTTCCAACTTAAAATATATTGATGCAGTTCAATCAAACTCAGTTTGTGAAATATAACAAAATAATTATGAAGTATCTGAATAAGTAAACTAAAATAGTTTGCAAAGGCACATTAACTAAATTAGGCATTATGGGTTATCTAATAATTAATCTAGTAGGCATTATTAAGGCATTAATCTAATAGGCATTATTAAGTTATCTAATAATTAATCTAGTACAGTCAGTATAAATTGATGGTCAGATCAGAAGAATTGAATATAGTGTTTGTTTGTTTTTTTTGAGAAAGAGAGAGAGAGAGAGAGAGAACATGCAAATAAACATGGGGAGGTGCCAAGGGGGGGAGGAGAGAGAATCTTAAGCAGTCTCCATGCTCAGTTGCTCAGCGCAGAGCCCACCATAGGGGTTGATCCCACAACACTGGGATCATGACCTGGGCCAAAATCAAGATTCTGACTCTTACTCTTAAAAACAGAACAAACCGAGGGTTGATGGGGGGGTGGGAGGGAGGGGAGGGTGGGTGATGGGTATTGAGGAGGGCACCTTTTGGGATGAGCACTGGGTGTTGTATGGAAACCAATTTGACAATAAATTTCATATATTGAAAAAAAAAAGATTCTGACTCTTAACCAACTGAGCCACTTAAAACATCAAGGTACCCCTTGAATGTAGCTTTAAAACAGATCCAAGTACTTATAAAATTTGTGCATGATACATAGGTATTTCAAATACGTGGGCAGAAGTTTTTTTCCACAATAAATCATAGGATAATAAATTAACAATACAGAAAGAGGGAAGGATCAGACATTGTCCCTTGCTTCCTGCTCCCAGTTGTTCTAAAACTAAAGTTCTGGACCCTGAAAGATCGGCACATGATCAGGGCCAGACTCTTGCTCTGCTACTGCCTAACTTCTCTGGAAAAAAGAAAAAAACTTTCTCCTTTTTTTCTCTTTCTTTCTTTCTTTCTTTCTTTCTTTCTTTCTTTTTCTTTTTCTTTTTTTTTGGTATTCTGAATATGCCCCTTGCTCTTTTGCCAGCTAAGCTATAAGCTAATTTTTATCAGAAGATGGTTTTCAGGCTATATAATCCTCTAAATGACAAAATCCAGACAATATCATACACATTTACTTCATATCCAAGAGGTCATAAAATAAAAAAGATACGCAGAGAGGTGTTTTGTATGTTTGTTTTCCAACTGCTACCTATGTCTTTGTTTAAATTGGGGATAGAGGAGGATGAAAACTAACATAAGACTCAGCTCTGACTTTCAACATTTATTGAAAATGCGTAAGTTACGTCATTGAGGCTGATTTGCAAGAATGAAAAAGGAAAAGAAGACAATGTAGCTTAGGGCTTCAAGTAATTTATGGTTTGAAAATAGTGATAGAGGGGCGCCTGGGTGGCTCAGTCAGTTAGGCATCCGACTTCGGCTCAGGTCATGATCTCGCAGTCTGTGAGTTCAAGCCCCGCATCGGGCTCTGTGCTGACAGCTCAGAGCCTGGAGCCTGTTTCAGATTCTGTGTCTCCCTCTCTCTGCTCCTCCCCTATTCATGCTCTGCCTGTCTCTGTCTCAAAAATAAATAAATGTTAAAAAAAAATTAAAAAACAAAGAAAATAGTGATAGAGTAAACACCCACATTTAGTTTGTCTTCCTTATTCTAAACAATATGTTTTACCTCACATTTACTATTTCTTTTAAAACAACTTAAAATATAACTAATCTTTTGGCTTTTCTTCAATCTCATGTAAATCTTACATTATATTTTGCAAAACTAAAGACAAAATAAATAATTTAGCATACAGTTCTTAATTTATTTTCTGCTAAGTATACAGATAAAGGTAATTATTTTATTTACTTATGTTATTAATAACATTTGATAATTTAATTAAAGATACTGAACAGTAGATATTTGCAACTAGTCTTTTTTTAACTTTTTAATGTTTATTTATTATTTTTGAGAGAGAGAAAGACAGAGCATGAGCAGAGGAGGGGCAGAGAGAGAGGGAAACACAGGCTTCAAGATCTGGGCTGTCAGCACAGAGTCAGACTCTGGCCTGAACTCACAAGCCCTGAGAACCTGAGCCAAAGTCAGACACACAACAGACTGAGTCACCCAGGCACCCCATATTTTCAAGTAATCTTAAAGTATTGAAACAATTTTATCATAGGAAGTATGATACATCAGACATTAAAATTAAGTATCAGACATTAAAATACCACCAATATCAATATACGTATCTCTATATTTATATTTATACATGAAAAAAAAAACATGTGCTTTTATTTCTAGTTAAGCAACTTAAGATGTTGGAATGTTTCTTTAATGTTTTTGGCATATTATTATATATTAAATAAAAATGCTATTTGAATTGTAAAAAAAAAAAAAAATCTAAGCCAGTTAAACTCACTATAAACAAAGCAAATGTGAGGACTAGCTAGCTCTTCACCCTTGGAAAAAGATGTATCTGCTCACCTGACCATGGAACTTAGTTTTATAATTTGATAATAAATTGTAGCATAAGGAATAAGGTCAATGGTACTGTAATAGTGTTGTATGAAACTAATATAACATTGTGTGTCAACTATATTTTAATGAACAGAACAACTTAAAAAATTTAAAGACAAAAATAAATAAAATCCTAAAGACATCAATAAATTTTAAAAAATCACACACATGCACACACACACACACATACATGCTTAGAATGATTGTCATTAAAAAGAAATATAAACTGTATAATATTAGTTCTATAAATAGTTCTTAAATGAAACCTAGTAGCATATTAGATTTTAATATTTTGATTTGAATGCTATCTAAGTATGACTTTGCACAAGACACATACAAACACTCACACATTCACATACACACAATGGGATATTAATGCCTGCATCACAAGGAGCTATGAGTAAATGCACATAAAATACCTAGCATAATATTTTTCACATTGCATGACCTTAATTAATAATATTTTCCCTGCCTTTAAATAAATTTAAAAAAGAAAAAAAAACCTGAGGAATTCACCTTAGATGTCTTTTATAATACAAACTTCTGTATGAAGTAAAAAAAAAAAAAGAAAAAAGATTTATTTTGCCTTCTCTGATATTTGGTTTTTATATAAAACATATTTTCTGCTTTCTTCCTTTACTTGATTCCCTCCATTTGCAACCTATACAAACACATAAACACATATAAAGCATATCATTTCCAGAAAATGGGAAAAGTATATTGACATGCTTAAATCTAAAATATTCTATAGTTGATTTGAAAACTACAGCCCAAGGGCACCTAGGTGGCTGAGCCGGTTGGGTTCCCTGATTCCACTCAGATCATAATCAAGCAGTTTGTGAGTTCAAGCCCCATATCGGGGTCCCTGCTGTCAGCCTGTGAGCACAGAGCTGGCTTCAGATCCTCTGTCCTCCTCTCTCTGCACCTCCTCTGCTTGCACTTTCCCCAAAAATAAATAAATATCTAAAAAAATAAAATAAAATAAAATAAATGCTACAGCCCAGAAATAGTAATGTTGTAAATTCCACCTCTTTCAGAATGGTACATTTCCAACAATTATTACACTTGCATTTCTTCTAATGTTTTAGGTGCCATTGAGTTGATTATGTTTTGTCAAACTTAAAATTTCAGTTTATAGCATTATCAATTAGTATTTTTGTACATTGTGTATGAAATATGAAATATAAAAAGTAATAGATCATATTAATAGAAAAAAGTTTTATCCCCTTTTTTTAAGTTTATTTATTTATTTTGAGAGAGAGAGAGGAACAGAGAGACAGGGAAAGAGAATTCCAAGTGATATGCCCCGATTCGAGAGACCCCCTGAAAACAAACCACCAGAGTCCAGAGCCAAGTGGCAAGGGTCCTTTACTGCAGGTTCGAACCCGGTCCTCCGCGCACTCGTCGCTGGTGACGCAAGAGGCCCCCGAGCAAGAATCTTACAGCTTCTTTTATAGACAGGCACAAAAAAGTTAGGGATTTTTTTGAGGTTTCAGAGTTGTTATAGGCTGACATTTAAATTTGAACGCTCAGCAGAACTTGATTGGTTCCCGCCTTTATTTCAAACCATTCAGCAGAACTTGATTGGTTCCCGCCTTTATGTCAGACTACGACTGGGCGCGCCCTGGCTGGTTTCGGGAATGTCGGGGGAAGGGAAAGATCTTTTCTTTGCAGTTGTGAGTACACCTGGTAATTTTTCTCTTAGCCTCTCACAAGCAGGCTCCACACATTCCGTGCCAGATGATAAGGGTTTCAATCTCACTAACTAGGAGATCATGACCTGAACCGAGATCAAGAGTCTGACGCTCAACCAGATAATTGAGCCACCCTGGTGCCCCAGATAAAGCAGTTTTTCAGAAAGACATATGAAGATTAAAATATTGGATTGTTTTTATTTATAACCCGTATAAATTTTGATCATATACATTACATAATATTAAAATCATCAAAAATTAATATGCTAGCCAGTTAATACATACATGCTATTTCTAAAATGATAGGGATATATAAAATAGAATTTTAAAAAGTTAATTAAATAGAAACGCTGTGAAGTAATTTTAAAGTAAATAAACATGGCTAAGCAGTTTGGGATGAAAAACATCTTAAAATACTGGGTTTTAGGGGCGCCTGGGTGGCGCAGTCGGTTAAGCGTCCGACTTCAGCCAGGTCACGATCTCGCGGTCCGTGAGTTCGAGCCCCGCGTCAGGCTCTGGGCTGATGGCTCAGAGCCTGGAGCCTGTTTCTGATTCTGTGTCTCCCTCTCTCTCTGCCCCTCCCCTGTTCATGCTCTGTCTCTCTCTGTCCCAAAAATAAATAAACGTTGAAAAAAAAAATTAAAAAAAAAAATACTGGGTTTTATGGGTATATAGGATATGCTATTTTTGTTTTATGAGAAAAATACATCCAATTTGCTTTCCTTTTAGTGCCCTCTTATGGACTTCTAAGTATCCTGATTCAGGCCTATATGTCTTTATATTTCATAGATGATTTGATACACTAAGCATTTTCAAATGACAGATACAGAACATTTTTTGGACACTAACCTACACTTATTTAGCTCTATATGTCATGATTATTGGCTGTGATATTGTGATTAATGAGAAACATATATTTGGTCTTCCTTCACAGTTCCTGGTTCACAGCTCTTCAAACCCTGTGAATTTCCAATTGTTGAGAGTGATAAAGGTGTCTTTTATTATGTTAATGAGGTGGCTTTTAGATAGTGCCTAAAGATGGGGGCTGGTCACCACCTTGTGATTAGAGGGTTAGAACTTTCAGACCTACCCCCAGAACTCCAGGGAGGGGAGAGGGGCTGGATATTGACTCAATTGCCAAAGACCAATGATTCAACCAATCATGACTATGTAATAAAGCCTCTATAAAACCAACAAAAGAACTGGGTTTGGAGAAGTTCTGGGTTGGTGAACACATGGAGATGTACGGAGAGAAGGCATACTAGGAGAGGGCATGGAAGGACCTCGTTCTTTCCACAAACCTTGCCCGTTGCATCTCTTTCATCTAGTTGTTCCTGAGTTGCATTCTTTTATAATAAACCAGTAATCCCAGTAAGTAAGATATTTCTCTGTGTTCTCAAAACCACTCTAACAAATTAGCCAAACTCGAGGAGGTCATAGGAACCACTGACTCACAGTTATTCAGTCAGAAGCATAGGTAAACCAGGGCTTGTGTCTAGTGTCTAAAGTTGGGGGGTGGGTGTGCAGTAGAAATGAGCCCTCAACCTATGGAATCTGTATGCTATCTCCAGATACATAGTGTCAGAATTGAGTTGAATTGTCAGACTCACAAGTGGTGTTCTGAGAATTTTTTTCAAGGTATGGGAAATCCCCCTCTTATGTTGGCAATTGAGTCTCAGAACACCATTTACTGATTAATTTGCATTTTTTGAGTATTATATTACCTTTTGAATTGTAATTTAGAAATACATCAATTTAGAATTCATAATATAAACTAAAGTAAGGAAAATACAAGTTACAATGCCCTGATAGTGATAAAATAAAGCAATATAACATCATTTCCAATAGATTTTTAAAGGAAAGTGGAATTGCTCACATAATGTAATGGTTCATGGCTGTCTGTACAGTATGAAACTCTCTGTGGTACTGAAATATTCCATCTCCTTTCAGGCACTTGCTATAAATGTGCATGACAACTGCTTTCATGCAGGTGAACAATGGAATAACATTTTAATCCTCACTCTAAAAGAAGTATTGGTCACAGAGAAAAGTGACTTTAAAAAATAAAAGATGAAGGAAATTGTACTGCTTATAGAATGGTCATTTCCTACACAGTGGCATTTCATTCAACATACATCATTCTAAAAAATAAAATAAAGCAAAATAAACTGACAAGCTCTTATGCTCCACATGTCCTCAGAGTCCTTTCAATTCCAAAAGGAAGACTTTTGCTATTGATTTTTTTTGGTAGAAGAAAAGTTCCATATCCTTCAGAGCTTAGTCATTATGGATGACAATATGATATGAGGAATGACAACAAGATGCCTTATTTTCAATGTATTTTTCTATTTCAAATGAAAGTCTTTCAGAATCATTGCTAGTACAATATAGTACCTGGGGAAAGTAAAATAACAAATTCAAAAATAACCAATATGTTCCTAAGTCCAAAGTATATTATTTCTTCTTATTCTCTCAAAAAACATGTGAAATAGAAAGGCAAACATTGCTAAATGCGAAGATCACATTTCAGAACGACAATCACATAGCAGCATTAACTTTTGTTATAACTGTATTTTTCCCTTTTTTTGCACTATGCCACATAATTATTCTGTATCTCTTTCCTTCTACCTGAGGTTAAGCTATTAATAAAGTGGAGTATTTATAGATGATCTCATCTGTAAATGGCTTTTACTTTTATATAAAATTGGCATTAGGTATTAGAAGATAATAGAAAACATATATATTGGTCTCTGCTCCAATTCCTGGCATAGAGCTCCTAAAACTCTTATAATTTCTTAAGGAAAGCACTAGGAGCATCTTTTGTTCTACTATTTGGCCTTTGACTCTAGTCCCTGACAGAGTTCCTAAATCCCTTGGAATTTCCTGGGTGGTAGCTGTGCCTTTTGTTCTAATGAGGTGACTCATGGTGGGCTCCTGAATGGGGGCAGGCCACCGAAACAAACAAACAAACAAAAAACAAACAAACCATAAATAGAGGCTTGGAATTTTCAGCCTCATCCCCATTCCCCAGAGAGGGGAAAGGAGCTGAAAATAAATTTAATGACAAACCATTCTTACATAACCAAGTTTTTATAAAAATCGCAAAACTATGAGATTCTGAGAGCTTCCAGGAGGATGACACACTCCAAATCCACAAGGAGAGAAGCTCCTACACTCAGTATTTCCCCAGAATTCCCCTATGTATCTCTTTATCTAACTATTCATCTGTACCCTTTATCCTATCTTTTATTATATAAGAAACTGGTAAACATAAGTAAGTATTTCCCAGAATTCTGTGAGTTGTTCTAGCAAATAAATGAATCCGGGGGGGAGAGAAGTGGAAATCATGGAAACCTCAGATTTGTTGTCAAGTTGGACAAAAGTTGTGGATAATCTGGGGACTTAGTACATAAGATAAACATTTGAATTGCTAGGGTGGGGGGGACGGGGGTGTGGCAGTTCTTGCAGGACTGAGTTCTTAACCTGTAAGATCTAACATTATCTCCAGGTGGATTGTGTCAGAATTGAGTAAATTTATGGGACATAGCTAGGGTCACACAGAATTGCTTGGTGTGGGAAAAACCACCAAATGTCTGGTGTCAGAGGTGTTGTGGGTGTGGTAGTAATATAAGAGTACAAGAGACACAAATAGGAGAACTTGGATTTTCTTACAGATATAGCCAAGGAACACTACATAGTTCTATACAATAATTAAATAATTACTAAAATTCAAAACCTGTATTAAAGGAAAAAAGTCGTATCTCCTGTATCTCTCTAAATCTCACCTTCTCAAATCCGTCTTTTATTGTGTTATTCAAGTTTAGCCATCTCTAGGGTTACATATTATTTTCATTTCCTTTATGTCAGGTTAGACGATGTTCGTAGAATTATGGAAATAACCTGGGCCTTGGTTATAGCAGGTTTCTTTGTTACTTACCCATTTTATTTCTCAACCAAGACTAAGCTTTTTTGACATCAGACTCAGTTTCAGTTGCTATTTATGTTTCCCAGAGTGCATATCTCTAATCGTACATAATTGTTGACAGGAAGAATATACAAATAAATAAAAAACAGATGAGATAGGTAGAAAGATAGAATGAAAGAAAATTTGTTAATACCAATTTTGAAGCCATAAATTTTATGAAAAGGAGGCATGTGGGATTCTCCTTGGAGTGAGGTAATCTATGAAAATAATATGCTAGTCAAGAGTCTCTAATAAGATCCCTGTAACTATCAATAGATATGAATAAAGGCAAAAAGTAGAACTTATTTATTATTTAGTCCCCAGTGTGTATCACGATATATTATGGGCACATAAATGAGGTACCTTTTATATTTACCTAAAAGAAAAATGACACTATAGCTTAATCATAAATTTCCTTAATCCCACCGTTTTTAAAGAAAAATCCCCATTCAGCTTCATATTACCACATACTATCCATATAAAAGTTATAAGAAAATAATACAATATATGCAATATTCTAGATATGTGGGATAGAAAAAATATTAGAGAAATGCCAATTATCATGAATGAAACATTAAAGTTTTTCATGATTTGAATTTAGGCTACTAATAGTTAAGAGGAAAAAATCCATCACCAAAAATATTAGTATTGAATTCACATTCATGTTTATAAGGTTATTTTCATATACTTAATTGATTATAAATCCTAAAACATCCTAGCATCATCACCACTGATATAGAAATAGGGGAATTGATATTCAAAGAGTATGTTTCAAATGGTCAGGATGGAGACCATGTACTACAAACAATTAATTTTATAATTTTTTTTCTTTACATACTGATAATTAAGACTGCAGTAAGTGATAGACTGTGCTGACTTAATTGACTTCTGATGTGGATTATACATATCTGTATTTTTAATAACAAAAAATTGAATGTTTAGTCATTTATATATTTCTCATTTTATGACCTGGCATCCCTATCAACCACCTTTTAACATTTGAGATGATCATATCACTTAGAAATATATTATTTTTGAGAAGCAATAGTATTAATGCTAGGGAAAATGGATCAAACAGAAATTTAAAACCAATACATATGAGATAATCAAATCGTTAATATTTTTAAAGTAGGTTAAATTTATATTTATTTCCTAGAAGAGACAAATTATCAGTTGTTAATTTGCAGCCTTCAATATTTTGTAAACAATAAAATATCTGGGGCGCCTGGGTGGCGCAGTCGGTTGGGCGTCCGACTTCAGCCAGGTCACGATCTCGCGGTCCGTGAGTTCGAGCCCCGCGTCAGGCTCTGGGCTGATGGCTCAGAGCCTGGAGCCTGTTTCCGATTCTGTGTCTCCCTCTCTCTCTGCCCCTCCCCCGTTCATGCTCTGTCTCTCTCTGTCCCAAAAATAAATAAACGTTGAAAAAAAAAATTAAAAAAAAAACAACAATAAAATATCTAACAATTAACCAAATCAACTAAACATTTTACTAAATTTTAAATATGAGTATTAATATGAGCTAAAACATTTATTTTCATAGGAAATGTACTTACTAAAACAATACATTACTTTACAGCTCTCAGAGAGCCTGGTTTGACCCTACAAATTGGCCATGGTGTGGAAGTAAAAGAATAGTATGCAAATTAACAGGGCAGAATCCAATGGGAGTAATAGATTATAAAAAGAAAATAATTAAGAAGGTTGGTTTTCAAGAATGATGACATTTAGAGTCCCTAAGTATGCGTATATGTCATTTGAGGCATTTATTAAAATCTAAAGTATTAATTTTAAAAGCTTACATCTGTAAGTGGAATTACACTGACAAATAAGCCATGCCTTTCACTAATGAGGAGATCACTTTGTCAAAAGTTCAAGAAAAAAAAACAGAAATAAAACTAATGAATCATTAAAATAGTAATTAGCCAAAAGTTTATTATGCACACACCAAAAAGAAAGTTTGCAAACCCAGAAGACACAGACCAAAACATTGAAAGAAGCTCAGAGATATATTGTTATAAGGCAGTTTATATGGTATGAAGATAGTGATTTTATTTTTCACAGTTGTTAGTTACAATATTAGAGTATTCTTATATAAAGGGATTAGGTTAGTGGTTGCTTTATTATCAGTTTTGGGGAACAGTTTAAGTTTCACTTATGATTTTAAAAGGAATAAACAAAAAGTGATGCAGGTCAAGTTAGCTTGCTTTGTCTTGCAAAATAAGCCAAATTAAGTCTAGCTGATATCACTAAACTAGTTTTATCTGCTGAGGGAAGTTTCAAGTCTGAAAATTTGTGTTGGATTTTAACAACTTTATTCCTTATGAAAAATAAATGTTGGGGTGCCTGGGAGTTGGTTAAGCATTTAACTCGAGTTAGGCTCAAGTCCTGATCTCATGGTTTGTGAGATCCAGCCCTGCATCAGGCTCTGTGCTGACAGTGCAGAGCCTGCTTTGAGATTCTTTCTCTTGTCCTCTGCCCCTCCCCTGCTTGCACTCTCTGTCTCTTTCTATAAATAATAAATAAATAAATAAATAAAATATAAATAAGGAAAATTATGAAAGGGCAATGAATAAATTCTTCATGCTCATGGTTATTTATATGTCATTGTTATTAAAATCTCATAACTATGATATTATTCTTTACTTCATGCCAGATCCTCATTGTTACAGTTCCCAGTTAACCTGATTCTTGATTTGACCATCACAGACACCAATTTCAAAACTACAGAAAGCACCCATTTTAAGGAATTAATTCAAATGAATTATTAAATCTAGCAGATGAACAATGGTCATTAAATTTGCATGCCTGTAACACTCCCAGAGGCATCCTAGAGATTTTCAGGTGAATAAGGGTAGAAGAGAACCACAGTAGTAGGCAGTGCACAAAATTTACATTGTTAGCAAACTCTGCTATTATATTTTGAATATACTCAGGATTGTTAGCTCTGATGCTTGAGAAATCAACCTTATTTCAAAAGTAATACAATTAACTAACAAAGTAATAGCATCATCTATATGGTAAAAGCAAACCTCTGTTCCTAAGCAATTATCTACCTACACACCTGAAATTACTCTTACAAAACTGCCCTTTGCAATGCTTTTTATCATTTGAATTATTTGACAAAATAATTCATATTCATGCTGAAAAGCTGAAAATATGTAGGATAATTAATTAATAATTAATCTAGAGAAACCAACTGTCTTTAAATAATTGATTTATATATTTATAAATATCACTTGATAAAGATAATTTCATAGATATGTGATACCCAGAATAAATTAAAGTTTTTCTCTTTATAACTAGTAAAATAGTTTCTTGAAATTAAAATGTGATTATAGAATTTTCAGTTTTAGCTCCAACATAGAAAATACTTGAAAGTTGTCATTTCCATAATTATAAGAAAATAGTTGAATAAACTGAAAGCAGCGACTTTTATTAGACTCATCAGAGAATTTAGGTCAGTGGACACACCTAACACTGGACAGATAGATAAACACAGTCAATAACAATCTATGTAAATTCACTTAGAATACAAACTGGCAGGAACCCATATGGTCATTCTGACAAAAAGCTGGACACTGAGTGTGGACTAGCTTGAGATTGCGAAATTCTTGGGGCCATTGTCCAAATTTCTGTGGATTTTACCTCCAGGAATTCCACCAAGTTCTCATGTTAAGACCTGAGAAAAAAACTCTCACATTGTGGGCACGGGATGTGGAAAATAATGAAAACATTCCCAAAGCATTCTTCACAACAAAGACCAAAACACCAAGCAACATATGTTACTAGAGAGCTTTGTCAAAGAACAATTATCCAACCCCAGACTCTTCTAACCTGTTTCATGTAAGGGGAGGGGAAAAAAGGCTAAAACAACAGCAACAACAACAACAACAACAACAACAACAAACTTGTGAAAGTGACTTGTGAAGGACATAGGCCCAGTAAAAGACTGAGCTGTATTCATAAGATTATAAAGCACTCCCCTTCCCACACACCCACCCCATCCACTTCAAGAGGGTTGGAGTACAACAGAATTACAATGGCAAGTGCTGCAGAAATAAAATCTATTTAAGAAAAAATTCTTAGGAAAATCCAAAGTAGGGGAGAGGGGAAAGACACTAAAGAAAATTGAAGCTTCTGACACTTACAGTTACAATAAATATTAAACAGAACAACTACCAAAAACATCTATAATTTGGCATATCAAACTGCAGAAAAACAAAGATGAAGAGAAAATAATCTCAAAGGAACCTAGAATGAAAAAAAAGATAACCTTACCCAGAGGGAACAAGGGTAAGAATTACACCAGCCTCCTCATCACCATCCATGCAAACCACAGTGAAATATTTAAAGTGTTGACAAAAAAAAAAAAAAAAAATCACCAACCTAGAATTTCCTATGCAGTGAAATTATACTTAGGAAGTGAGGAAGAAGAAAGATGTTCTCAGACAAACAAAACCAATGGAGTTTGTTGCCAGTAAACCCGTGGGAAGTCCTAGGGCAGGCTGCCCCGAGATGGGCCAATTTGCCATGAACATTATTTGAGTTAAAAGTAATAAAAACCCAGCAGATGCAGAAAAAAAAAAAACTCTTTTGGTCCTCATCTGCCTAAATTTACATTGGACAAGAGAGCCTGTATCGGGAAGAAAGCTATTAACAGAGATATATCCTTTACCTAAGAAACTTAGGTACTTAATAGGGCAACCTTCCTTTTTCAAAACATCTTTTACCTTCCTGCCAATGGCCATTCTCCCATATGTATCCTCAGAACTTACCCCTCTCCTTATCTAATATAAGCCTCATGTTGCCTCATTGTCTTTGGAATTTCATGTCTGTGTAGATTCCCCATATGTATGCTATTAAATTTTATTTTCTCCTGTTAATCTGTCTTGTGTCAATTTGATTCTAAGTCTAGCTAGAAAGACCATAGGGCAGAGGAAGTTCTTCCCTAACACCTGGCTTGCAAAAAGTATTAAAAATTCTTCAAAGTGAGTGAAAATTACATAAATTAAAAGCTTAAATCTACGTAAAGATAAAATGTCTGAGAAGAAATAAATGAATGTAAAATAAAATATTTTCTTTTCTTATTCTTAATCTAAAAGATAACTGTCTGTCTGAAATAATAACAACAGTGTTTGAGTGATTATAACATGCAGAAAAGTGAACTGAATGGCAGCAATCTTATGAGAGGAAGGAATGAATTGACAATTCTCTTATAAAAAGTACTTGCTTTGACTATGAAGCTGTGGATTGTTATTTGAAAGTGGACCTAGATTAGGGTAACCAATAATTTTAAAAGAAATGTAATTGATACAGTAATGGACTAGAGGAAATGGACCAATATAAAATGCTCACTTAAAACCCCAGAAATCAGAAAAAGTTGGGATGATTAAAAAAAAACAGAAGAAACAAAAAGCAAGTAAACAAATAGAAAAGAGTTACATGCATAGTAAATATTAGTTCAACAATATTAATCATAACTTTAATATGAATGTATAAGTATAACAAGTAAAAGACAGAGACTGAGTGTGTACAATAACAAGCCCTAAGTGTATGTTTTCTGTAAGAAACCCTCTTTAAATATAAAGACACAAATGAAATAACGAAAGATATGACATGCTAATCAATAAAAGGTGCTATGACTGTATTAGTGTAAGAAAGTAGACTTCAGAAGAAGGAAAGATCATCAGGGATAAAGCATAACACCACAAAATGTTCTGGTATCTTAAGGTATCAGACTGGGGCAGTTTTGTGGCCCTGAGATATCAACCCCCAGCCGGTTCTTAACTTTGCCCCAAGAAAGAATTCAAAATGAGTCAAAGTAAAGTGTAGCAGAAGAAACTTTATTGCAAAGCAAAAGTACACTCTTGAAATGTGAGAGCCCGCAAGCTCAAGGGAGAGCTGTGTTCCCACCCCCGGGGTTTGAGTTTCTGTCTTTTATTGGAAGTTGTTAACAAAGGGGTAGGATATTCATTACTTTAGGTGAGGCTATCTTAGAAGCAGTGTACATGCTTTTTCTTCTTTATTTGGTCAGGGGTTTCCTGTCATTAAACTGTTTAGGAGGAGATTGTAGTATGTTAATGTAGTATAATGAATGAATAATGTAAATTTTGGCCTACATTGTCAGCCATCTTGGGCCTATCTGGTTTGGTTCAGTTTCTTGTGGTCTGACATCCAGCTTTTCTAGGCAGGAACACAGGTAGAGAAGACTTCGGCGCAAAGTCAGAGGAGCCCTCCCAGCCAGGACAGACCTCTGACTTCCTTATGGTTGGCCATGACTTCCTGTTTGCTGGCCTGTAGGTATCCTGTTAGAATCTAACTAACTGCCAACTCTAACAGTTCAACATTTGCAAATCAGTCAACATGATATATCACATTAACAAAATGAAAGATAAAATCATATGATCATCTCAATACATGCAGAAAAAGCACTTGATAAAATCCACCATCCATTAATGATAAAAACTCTCAACAAAGTCGGTATACAGAGAATATACCTCAACATCATAAATACCTTATATGAAAGACCTATAGCTATTATACTCAACAATGAAAAACTGCAAGGTTTTACTCTAAGATCAGAAGTACCCACTCTCCTCACTTTTATTCAACATAGTATTGGAAGTCTTAGAGCAATTAGCCAAGAAAAAGAAATAAAAGACATAAAAATTAGAGAGGGAAAAATAAAAAATGTCACTATTGTCAGATAGCATAATAGTATACATAGAAAACCCTGAGGATTCCACTAAATAATCACCAGAATAAACAAATTCAGTACAATTGCAGGGTACAAAATTATATAAAAATTGTTTCATTCCCATACACTAAAAACAAACTATCAGAAAGCAAAATCAAGGAAACAATTCCATTTACAATTTCATCAAAAAGAATAAAATATCCATATATAAATTTAACCAAGGAGATAAAACACCTATAAACTAAAAACTATAAGTGAAAGAAATTGAAGAAGACACAAATAAATGGAAAGATACTCTGTGCTCATGGATTGGAAGAATGAATATTGTTAAAATATCTTTACTTCCCAGAGCCATCTACAGATTAAGTGCAATCCCTATCAAAATTTCAATGACATTTTTCACAGAATTAGAACAAAGAATCCTAAAATTTACTATATGGAATCCACAAAGTACTCCAAATAGCCAAAACCATCTTGAGAAAGAAGGACAAAACTGGAGGGATTATACTCCCTGATTGCAAACTATAATACAAAGCTATAGTAATCAAACGGTATGGTACTGGTATAAAAACAAATAAATTGATTAATGGAACACAATAGAGAGGTCAGAAATAAGCACACACATATATTGTCAATTAATTTATAGCAAAAGAGGCATGAATATACAATGGGGGAATGATGGTCTTTTCAATAAATAGTGTTGGGAAAACTGGACATCTACATGCAAAAGTGGACCACTTTGTCACACCATATACAAAAATCAATTCAAAATGCATTAAACGGGGCGCATGGGTGGCTCAGTCGGTTGAGTGTCTGACTCTTGATTTCATCTCAGGTCATGATCCTAGGGTAGTGGGATCAAGCCCCAAGTTGATTTTCACACTGAGAGTAGAGGCTGCTTGAGATTCTCTCTCTCCCTCCCTTGCTCCTCCCCTACTTGTGAGTGCAGGCAGGCTCTCTCTCTCCCCCCCCTATAAAAAACAACAACAAAAAAATGGATTAAATAGATTTGAATGTAAGACCTGAAACATTAAAACTCCTAGAAGAAAACATTAGCAGTAAGCATCTTAACATTGGTCACAGTGATTTTTTTTTTTTTTGCATCTGACTACAAAGACAAGGGCATCAAAAGCAAAATAAACAAATGAGACTATATCAAACTAGAAATCTTCTGCATGGTGAAGGAAACCATCAACAAAGCAAAATGGCAACTTATTGAATGGGAGAAGATATTTGTAAACCATATACAATAAAACCTTGGTTTGCAAGCATAATTTGTTCCAGAAACATGTTTGTAATCCAAAGCACTTGTATATCAAAGCGAATTTACTCATAACAAGTAATGGAAACTCAGATGATTCATTCAACAACACAAAAATATTTGTGAAAAATGGGCAGAGTATCCGAAAAGACATTTTTCTAAGAAGACATGCAGGTGGCCAATAGACACATGAAAAGATGCTCAACATCATGAATCATTAGGGAAATGTAAATCAAAACAATAATAAATTATCACCCTATAACTGTCAGAATGGCTATTATCAGAAAGAACAAAAAATACTGATGAGGCTATGGAGAAAAGGGAACCCTCATGCAATCTTGGTAATAATGTAAATTGTGAAAAACAGTATGGATGTTTCTCAAAAAATTAAAAATAGAGCTACCATATGATCCAGCAATTCCACTACTGGCCATCTATCTGAAGTAAACAAAAATACTAATTCAAAAACATATGCATCCTTATTTTCATTGCAGCATCATTTATAATAGCCAAGATACAAAAACAGCCTAAGTGTCTATTGATGGATAAATAGACGAAGGAGATATGGTATATATACATTGGAATACTACTAAGCCATAAAAATGAATGATATGTTACCATTTGCAACTTGGGTGAACTCCGAAGGTATTATGCTAAGTGAAATAAGTCAGGCAGAAAAAGATAAATACTGCGTGATTTCACTTATATGTAGAATCATGAATAAACAAAGCAAAATAAAAAACAAAACAAAACCCAGACTCAATGATCCAAGGAATAGATTTGTGGTTGACAGAGAGGAGAGGAATTAGGGAGAAGGCACTATAAAGTACAAATTTCCAGTTTAAATAAGTCAGGGGCATATAATGTGCAGCATTGGGAATACAGTCAATAACATTATATTACCTTTATAAGGTGACAGATGGTAACTTGACTTATTGTGGTAACAACTTTGCAAAGTAGTCAAATGTCAAATCATGATGTACACCTGAAGCTGGGGAACAGGTATGAAGTTCCATGCTCTCCCTGGAATGTCACCCCCCACACACACACACACTTCCATGTATTCACCAACCAGGAAGCTCTCTGAAACACTTTGGTTAGGGGTGTTTGTTTGTTTGGGTTTTAAACAGAGGCTTCATTACATAGGTATGATTAGTCTAATCATTGACAGTGGATTAATTCAATCTCCAGCCCTTCTTCCTCAACTCATGGTCAGAGCTCCTAAAACCTTTATAATTTCCTAAATAATAAAGACGATAGGAACATCTTTTGGTATAATATTTTTTCATCTTCATCTCCCAAAACAGATCCAGAGCAATAAAAGTGAAAGGAAAATCTTTTGTTAATCACAATAAATCCCTCTCAACCACACCTGAATTTACATTAATGAGGTGACTTCTGGAAACCCCTAAAGATAGGGGGCGGGTTGTCAGAGACTACTTTGCCCCACAGCCTTAGAACATACATTCTTCTCAAGTTCACATGGAACATTCACTAATATTCATATTCTGAGTTCACAAAACACACCTAAACAAATTTTAAAGAGTAGTAATTATATGAATTATGTTCTCAGAACACAATGAAATAGAAAATAGAATAAAATTCAATAAAAGAAAGCTGTAAAATTCCAAAATGTATAAAGACTAAAAATCACACTTCTAAATAACATAGGTGCCAAAAATGAAATCACAAAAGAATTTTTAAAATATTTTGAAACAAGTTGAAAATACAAGGTATCAAAATTTGTGGAAGGCATCAGGGCAGTGCTTAGAGGGAAATTCACAGCATTGGATGTATTATTAGAAAGGAAGAAAGATCTAAAATCAATAATCTAAGTTTCTATTTTGGAAAGCTAGACAAAGAAAGGCAAGTTAGGCCTCATGAAAGCAGAAAAATGACATAATCACACATAGAGGAGAAGTTAATCAAATTTAAAACCAAAAATCAATGAAGTCCAGAGCTGGTTCTTTGGCAAGATTAATTCAACTAAAAACAAAAACAAAATCCTCGCCAGGCTAACCAAAAAAAAAAAAGAAAAAAGAAAGAAAGAAGAAAAAAAAAATTACCAATGCCCAAATGAGAGAAGGGCCATCAAGAATTGATCCCACAAACACTCAAACATTCAAAAATAACAATAAAGAAATATAACAAACAACTCTATTTTCACAAATTTGTTATTAAATTTGAAAGCCAAAATTGTAACATTTTTAGAAGAAAATATAAAAAATATTTGTGACTTTGACTTTGGCAAGGTATCTTAGATATGATAGCAAAAGTACAGTACATTTAAAAAGTATGGGGCTCCTGGGTGGCTCAGTCAGTTGAGTGTCCCACTCTTGATGTCCGCTCAGGTCATGATCCCAGGCTTAAGGGATCAGCCCTGCTTAGGGCTCCATGCTGAACGTGGAGTCTGCTTAAAAGTCTCTGTCGGGAGGGCAGAAGATGGCAGCATAGGAGGACTCTGGGCTTACCACGCGTCCTGCTGATCACTTAGATTCCACCTACACCTGCCTAAATAACCCAGAAAACCGCCAGAGGATTAGCAGAACGGAGTCGCCGGAGCCAAGCACAGAAGAGAGGCCCACGAAGAGGGTAGGAAGGGCGGAGAGGCGGTGTGCGTTCCACTGACTGGCGGGAGGGAGCCAGGGCGGAGGGGCGGCCCACCGGCCAAGCAGAGCCCTGAGTCTGGCTTGCAAAAGCGGAGGGGCCGGACAGAGTGTGTTCCGACAGCAAGCGGGACTTATCATTTGGGAGGTCATAAGTTAACAGCTCTGCTAGGAAAGCGGGAAGGCTGGAGGACAACGGGAAAGAGAGTTGCTGAGCCCGGGATGACAGAGCTCAGTTTGGTGGGGAACAAAGGCGCTCCCCAGGGCCATCTCCCTCGCCCATCCCCCAGCCAAAATCCCAAAGGGTACTGGTTCCTGCCAGAGAACTTGCTTGCTCTGCCCAAACACCCAACACTGTGCTTCTGCGGATCCATCCCTCCAGGGAGTCTGACTCCCTCCCCCTGCCACAGGGCCCCTCTTGAAGTGCATCACTGAAGGAGAAGCGAGCTAAGCCTACCCCTCCCGCCCCCGTTTACCTTGCCTACCCATCCCAGCTAATATGCCAGATCCCCAGAACCACAAGCCTGTCAGTGTGCAAGTAGCCCAGACGGGCCACACCACCCCACAGTGAATCCCGCCCCTAGGAGAGGGGAAGAGAAGGCACACACCAATCTGACTGTGGCCCCAGTGGTGGGCTGGGGGCAGACATCAGGTCTGACTGCAGCCCCGCCCACCAACTCCAGTTATACACCACAGCACAGGGGAAGTGCCCTGTAGGTCCCCACCACTCCAGGGACTATCCAAAATGACCAAACGGAAGAATTCCCCTCAGAAGAATCTCCAGGAAATAACAACAGCTAATGAACTGATCAAAAAAGATTTAAATGATATAACAGAAAGTGAATTTAGAATAATAGTCAGAAAATTAATCGCTGGGCTTGAAAACAGTACAGAGGTCAGCAGAGAATCTCTTGCTACAGAGATCAAGGGACTAAGGAACAGTCACGAGGAGCTGAAAAGCACTTTAAACGAAATGCAAAACAAAATGGAAACCACGACGGCTCGGATTGAAGAGGCAGAGGAGAGAATAGGTGAACTAGAAGATAAAGTTATGGAAAAAGAGGAAGCTGAGAGAAAGAGAGATAAAAAAATCCAGGAGTAGGAGGGGAAAATTAGAGAACTAAGTGATACACTAAAAAGAAATGATATACGTATAATTGGTATCCCAGAGGAGGAAGAGAGAGGGAAAGGTGCTGAAGGGGTACTTGAAGAAATTATAGCTGAGAACTTCCCTGAACTGGGGAAGGAAAAAGGCATTGAAATCCAAGAGGCACAGAGAACTCCTTTCAGACGTAACTTGAATCGATCTTCTGCACGACATATCATAGTGAAACTGGCAAAATACAAGCATAAAGAGAAAATTCTGAAAGCAGCAAGGGGTAAACGTGCCCTCACATATAAAGGGAGACCTATAAGACTCGTGACTGATCTCTTTTGAAACTTGGCAGGCCAGAAAGGCATGGCAGGAGATCTTCAATGTGTTGAACAGAAAAAATATGCAGCCGAGAATCCTTTATCCAGCAAGTATGTCATTTAGAATAGAAGGAGAGATAAAGTCTTCCCAAACAAACAAAAACTGAAGGAATTTGTCACCACTAAACCAGCCCTACAAGAGATCCTAAGGGGGATCCTGTGAGACAAAGCACCAGACATCGCTACAAGCATAAAACATAGAGACATCACAATGACTCTAAACCCGTATCTTTCTATAATAACACTGAATGTAAATGGATTAAATGCGCCAATCAAAAGACATAGGGTATCAGAATGGATAAAAAAACAAGACCCATCTATTTACTGTCTACAAGAGACTCATTTTAGACCTGAGGACACCTTCAGATTGAGAGTGAGGGGATGGAGAACTATTTATCATGCTACTGGAAGGCAAAAGAAAGCTGGAGTAGCCATACTTATATCAGACAAACTAGACTTTAAATTAAAGGCTGTAACAAGAGATGAAGAAGGACATTATATAATAATCACAGGGTCTATCCATCAGGAAGAGCTAACAGTTATAAATGTCTATGCGCCAAAATACGGGAGCCCCCAAATATATAAAACAATTACTCACAAACATAAGCAACCTTATTGATAAGAATGTGGTAATTGCAGGGGACTTTAACACTCCACTTACAGAAATGGATAGACCTTCTAGACACACGGTCAATAAAGAAACAAGCCCCCTGAATGATACATTGGATCAGATGGACTTGACAGATATATTTAGAACTCTGGATCCCAGGGCAACAGAATATACATTCTTCTCGAGTATACATGGAACATTCTCCAAATAGATCATATACTGGCTCACAAAGCAGCCCTTCATAGTACACAAGAATTGAAATTATACCATGCATACTTTCAGACCACAATGCTATGAAGCTTGAAATCAACCACAGGAAAAAGTCTGGAAAACCTCCAAAAGCATGGAGGTTATGGAACACCCTACTAACGAATGAGTGGGTCAACCAGGCAATTAGAGAAGAAATCAAAAAATATATGGAAACAAACGAAAATGAAAATACAACAATCCAAATGCTTTGGGATGCAGCGAAGGCAGTCCTGAGAGGAAAATACATTGCAATCCAGGCTTATCTCAAGAAACAAGAAAAATCCCAAATACAAAATCCAACAGTACACCTAAAGGAAATAGAAGCAGAACAGCAAAGGCAGCCTAAACCCAGCAGAAGAAGAGAAATAATAAAGATCAGAGCAGAAATAAACAATATAGAATCTAAAAAAACTGTAGAGCAGATCAACGAAACCAAGAGTTGGTTTTTTGAAAAAATAAACAAAATTGACAAACCTCTAGCCAGGCTTCTCAAAAAGAAAAGGGAGATGACCCAAATAGATAAAATCATGAATGAAAATGGAATTATTACAACCAATCCCTCAGAGATACAAACGATTATCAGGGAATACTATGAAAAATTATATTGCAACAAATTGGACAACCTGGAAGAAATGGACAAATTCCTAAACACCCACACTCTCCCAAAACTCAATCAGGAGGAAAGAGAAAGCTTGAACAGACCCATAACCAGCGAAGAAATTGTATCGGTTATCAAAAATCCCCAACAAATAAGAGTCCAGGACCAGATGGCTTCCCAGGGGAGTTCTACCAGACGTTTAAAGCAGAGATAATACCTATCCTTCTCAAGCTATTCCAAGAAATAGAAACGGAAGGAAAACTTCCAGACTCATTCTATGAAGCCAGTATTACTTTGATTCCTAAACCAGACAGAGACCCAGTAAAAAAAGAGAACTACAGGCCAATATCCCTGATGAATATGGATGCAAAAATTCTCAGTAAGATACTAGCAAATCGAATTCAACAGTATATCAAAAGAATGATTCACCATGATCAAGTGGGATTCATTCCTGGGATGCAGGGCTGGTTCAACATTCGCAAGTCAATCAACGTGATACATCACATTAATAAAAAAAAAAGAGAAGAACCATATGATCCTGTCAATCGATGCAGAAAAGGCCTTTGACAAAATCCAGCACCCTTTCTTAATAAAAACCCTTGAGAAAGTCGGGATAGAAGGAACATACTTAAAGATCATAAAAGCCATTTATGAAAAGCCCACAGCTAACATCATCCTCAATGGGGACAAACTGAGAGCTTTTTCCCTGAGATCAGGAACATGACAGGGATGCCCACTCACCGCTGTTGTTTAACATAGTTTTGGAAGTTCTAGCATCAGCAATCAGACAACAAAAGGAAATCAAAGGCATCAAATTGGCAAAGCTGAAGTCAAGCTTTCGCTTTTTGCAGATGACATGATACTATACATGGAAAATCCAATAGACTCCACCAAAAGTCTGCTAGAACTGATACATGAATTCAGCAAAGTTGCAGGATACAAAATCAATGTACAGAAGTCAGTTGCATTCTTATGCACTAACAATGAAGCAAGAGAAAGACAAATAAAGAAACTGATCCCATTCACAATTGCACCAAGAAGCATAAAATACCTAGGAATAAATCTAACCAAAGATGTAAAAGACCTGTATGCTGAAAACTATAGAAAGCTTATGAAGGTAATTGAAGAAGATATAAAGAAATGGAACGACATTCCCTGCTCATGGATTGGAAGAATAAATATTGTCAAAATGTCAATACTACCCAAAGCTATCTACACTTTCAATGCAATCCCAATCAAAATTGCACCAGCATTCTTCTCGAAACTAGAACAAGCAATCCTAAAATTCATATGGAACCACAAAAGGCCCCGAATAGCCAAAGTAATTTTGAAGAAGAAGACCAAAGCAGGAGGCATCACAATCCCAGACTTCAGCCTCTACTACAAAGCTGTCATCATCAAGACAGCATGGTATTGGTACAAAAACAGACACATAGACCAATGGAATAGAATAGAAACCCCAGAACTAGACCCACAAACATATGGCCAACTCATCTTTGACAAAGCAGGACAGAACATCCAATGGAAAAAAGACAGTCTCTTTAACAAATGGTGCTTTGAGAACTGGACAGCAACATGCAGAATATTGAAACTAGACCACTTTCTCACACCATTCACAAAAATAAACTCAAAATGGATAAAGGACCTGAATGTGAGACAGGAAACCATCAAAACCCTAGAGGAGAAAGCAGGAAAAGACCTCTCTGACCTCAGCCGTGGCAATCTCTTACTCGACACATCCCCAAAGGCAAGGGAATTAAAAGCAAAAGTGAATTACTGGGACCTTATGAAGATAAAAAGGTTCTGCACAGCAAAGGAAACAACCAACAAAACTAAAAGGCAACCAACGGAATGGGAAAAGATATTTGCAAATGACATATCGGACCAAGGGCTAGTGTCCAAAATCTATAAAGTTCTCACCAAACTCCACACGCAAAAAACAAATAACCCAGTGAAGAAATAGGCAGAAAACATGAATAGACACTTCTCTAAAGAAGACATCCGGATGGCCAACAGGCACATGAAAAGATGCTCAACGTTGCTCTTTATCAGGCAAATACAAATCAAAACCACATTCAGATATCACCTCACGCCAGTCAGAGTGGCCAAAATGAACAAATCAGGAGACTATAGATGCTGGAGAGGTTGTGGAGAAACGGGAACCCTCTTGCACTGTTGGTGGGAATGCAAACTGGTGCAGCCACTCTGGAAAACAGTGTGGAGGTTCCTCAGAAAATTAAAAATAGACCTACCCTATGACCCAGCAATAGCACTGCTAGGAATTTACCCAAGGGATACAGGAGTACTGATGCATAGGGGCACTTGTACCCCAATGTTCATAGCAGCACTCTCAACAATAGCCAAATTATGGAAAGAGCCTAAATGTCCATCAACTGATGAATGGATAAAGAAATTGTAGTTTATACACACAATGGAGTACTACATGGCAATGAGAAAGAACGAAATATGGCCCTTTGGAGCAACGTGGATGGAACTGGAGAGTGTGATGCTAAGTGAAATCAGCCATACAGAGAAAGACAGATACCATATGTTTTTACTCTTATGTGGATCCTGAGAAACTTAACAGAAACCCATGGGGGAGGGGAAGGAAAAAAAAAAAAAGAGGTTAGAGTGGGAGAGAGCCAAAGCATAAGAGACTCTTAAAAAACTGAGAACAAACTGAGGGTTGATGGGGGGTGGGAGGGCGGGGAGGGTGGGTGATGGGTATTGAGAAGGGCACCTTTTGGGATGAGCACTGGGTATTGTATGGAAACCAATTTGACAATAAATTTCATATATTGAAAAAAAAAAAAAGTCTCTCTTTCTCTCCCCTTTTCTCTGGTCCTCTTCCCTGCCAGTGCTCTCTCTCGCTCTCTCCCTCAAAAAAAAAAAAAAAAAAAAAAAGTAACAATTTAGACTTAACAAAAATTTTAAATGATCTTCAAATTATACCATTAAGAAAGTTTAAGAAATCCAAAGCCTGAAAGAAAATATTTTTTGCAAACCATATATCTGAAAAAGGACTTCTTATCTTTAATATATTCAGAACTTTTACAATACACTAAAACTTGCAAAGACATAACTGGCATTTAGCCATATAAAATATATATAATTGCTTATAAAATGTATAGTTTTTGCTTATTACGAGAAAAGATGCTCAACACCAGTTAGGTCCGTAACATGAAAGATTGACAATACACTTCTGGCAAAGATGTAGACACGGGGACCTTCATACACTGATCATTGTAGTGTAAAATGGTACATCTGCTTAGAATAGTGTTTGCCAGTACCTTAAAAATTTATACATACAACTATCAAATGACTCAACTTTTCTCCTTGTAGATATCTACCCCCAAAATATAGAAAATTATATCCATACAATGACCTGAACATGAATGTTTGTTATAGTATTATTCATACAAGCGAAAAATAAGAAATAATCTATATGTCAATTAACTAATGAGTAGATAAAATATTTGTATCCATGTAAACTATTCAGCAATAAAAATGAATGAATTACTGACATATGCAGCAACAGGGACAAACCTTAAAAACATGCTAAGTGAAAGAAGTTAAATGAAAAAGATCACAATTGGAAATTTCCACTGATATAAATGGTATGATATAAAACTTATGTTTTTACAAGGAATATTTTATCAAGGTCTTTCCATGAATTATACTTAAAATCAACTGGTTTATTCCTTTGTGATTCTTAAGACTATTGATTATATTTCCCTCTGAAATTACTAACAATTGTTCAATAGCTTCTGAGTTTCAGAAATAAGAAATTCTCCTTTTTCTCCTGCTAAAATCTGTTGACTGTCTAACAATTTGCTGAATCAAACACCTCCAAAAAGTATTTTTTGGTAGCAGTAAATAAATGATGAATTAAATGCGGTTATTTAATATCTAACCAGCTAACCTTTAGGTATGAATGTGTAATTATATCATTTATTTGACAATATGTAGTGTCATTTTAAACATTCTGAAAATATCCTAATATTAGCTTTTACTATAAAGTAACAGAACATGGCAATATAAAGACCAGAAGATTCCAAGCTATCTGATTTATTTAGCAAGTGAAGGAACAGGTAGTTGAACAGCTTGGTATTTCTGAAGAGAAAATCATTTTACACAATGTTGAACTTAGATCAGAGTAAAAGTGAATAGGATAAATTCCTGAGTGTATCTAGAGATAAGATAAGCACCACAGATTGTCTCCATTTGAGAGAAGAATATTGGGGTGAGAAGGTCACAGTGATCAAGCCCCATCAGGTGATTGACTATTAAATTCAATAGCCTCTGCAGTTTTCTTATCGACTTCCCGGTTCTCCATTAAGGAAGTGTCTCAAGGGAGGGAGACAAACCACAAGGAAAGTGACTTGAAAGAAAGCTACCTCCAAAAATAAGTTTTAGGTTACCAATGAATCAGAAAATAAAAAAGGTCATACAAAATAAAAAGAGGTTATACAAAATATGAGCAAGTTTGGTGTTTAAATCATAAATGCATATATACATATATATTCATATACATATAACATACATATACATACACATCCAGGCTTATAAATTTAATGTCAGTGGAAATGTGTTTATGTGAGAGAAAAATGTGTTTCAAAGAGTCACAATCTAATTTGATTCCCAGTGAATAATTTACAGTAGAATGGAAACAGCCTAGTGATGGGAAAATCATCTAGACAGAGATCCCCAGCTCTTTCATTTTGCAGCATCTTATCTCCCTAAATTTTATTTGGAAATACATGAGCACACCATTCATGGTATAAAAATGGCACATTATTCACATTTGCAACATCATGGAACATCTGAAAGCAGCATTCCAGTATTCTTTGAAACAAAACAACTCTAAATTGTTCTATTCTAGTTCATCTCCATCATAAATATTATACAGTACTGAAAAAGAACTCCTAAGTGGGAAAAAAAGGTTTTGGTTTTGATCATCTTGTAAACTTAAGAGTTACTGTCATATAATCTAAAATCTAAAATTTGGTACATTTAATAGTGCAGCATTATAATTAAAGTGTATAAGTTGGATATTGGTACATTACTATCAGAAGCTTAATTTCTAAAGAGAGCTATTATTTAATAAGTTCAATACATTTCTCTAAGATAACCTAGGAAACTATACTAAAATATAACCAGCTGTCAGTAGTTTTGCAATTGTCTCATGTTTCTATAGGCTCATTTTATTTTAAGAGATGTATGGTGAAGGGATCTTGGTTCCCTATAACTTTTCCACTGCTCACTTTATGCAATTGCCTATGATGATGATTTTTCATTTATAATTACACTCCATGTGTATATAGTAATCCAATTGCAAATATTTTGATATAATCTTTTGAAGTCCAGATTTTCTATTTGAGGCAATAGTTATAAATATAAGTTCCTGTAATGAAATAAACTTTGAGAATCTGTTTTAAGCAATGAAATTAATACAACAGTGTGAATAAAAAAATTATACTTACTGGAAAGTGTGAATGACTCTCACATCCATAATTTTGAGCAAAGGTTGTCAGATTAAAATAATGCATTGTATATGATTTATGTCTATAGAAAAATGTCTGTGTTGTTTAGTGTTAAGGGTAGTAGGTATATGATAGTCTTGTGCAGTCTGTGAGGACCCATCTGTGAGGCCTGCAGTGTTGCAAGCTCTAGGTGCCTCTTGTCCACACAGTGCTCACATTGTGAAATTGTACAAATACAGCAGTGTGAGGGGCGAGGCAGGCAGCGCTTTGTTCTTCTCAGCCCCAACTTTTGACTTAAAAGGGGTTTACAAAGCTATCTACTTGGAGTGAGGCTACTCTACCTGTCCTGGGGAAAGGTCAACATCAACCCCTTAGGCTCACTAATTCCTCCATCTTGTGCCACCACCTTTTGCTACCAGCTTTCATTCCAATTGTTTTGTCCCACCCTCATTCATTTTAGGAAGGTTAGTTACAAATATACAGGGGGTGTGTTCGAAGTGTCAAAATTCAGAGAGCCCTGCATTTATGCTGCATGCTTTTATATGCATGCGCATATGATAAAGTTAAACAAGTCCAGGAACCAAAAATAAATCTATTTAATGACTTGCAAGATCTCCACACCAAAAACTATAAATCTTTTTGAGAGAAATTAAAAAATGCCAAAGTAGGGGCGCCTAGGTGGCTCAGTTGGTTAAGCTTCTGACTTCGGCTCAGGTCATGATCTCGGCAGGTGAATTGGAGCCCCATGTGGGCTGTGTGCTGACAGCTTGGAGCCTGGAGCCTGCTTCTGATTTGGTCTCTCTCTCTCTCTCTCTCTGCTCCTCCCCTGCTCATGCTCTGTCTCTCTCAAAAATAAATGAACATTAAAAAAAATGCCAAAGTAAATGCAATGGTCCTGGTTTGGAAGACAATGGAAAGATGCCAATTCTTTCCAAATTGACATTCCACCCTATAAAAATCTTAGCAGATTTTTTCTGTTGAAAAGTGATAAGCTATTGGATACTAGGAAGATGGCGGCGTAGGAGGACGCTGGGCTCACCGCGCGTCCTGCTGATCACTTAGATTCCACCTACACCTGCCTAAATAACCCAGAAAACCGCCAGAGGATTAGCAGAACAGAGTCACCGGACCCAAGTGCAGACGAGAGGCCCACGGAAGAGGGTAGGAAGGGCGGCGAGGTGGTGCGCGCTCCACGGACTGGCGGGAGGGAGCCGGGGCGGAGGGGCGGCTCGCCGGCCAAGCAGAGCCCCCGAGTCCGGCTTGCAAAAGCGGAGGGGCCTGACGGACTGTGTTCCGACAGCAAGCGCGACTTAGCGTCTGGGAGGTCATAAGTTAACAGCTCTGCTCAGAAAGCGGGAAGGCTGGAGGACAAAGGGAGGGTGAGCTGCAGAGCCCCCGGACGACAGAGCTCAGTTTGGCGGGGAACAAAGGCGCTCTCCAGCGCCATCTCCCCCGCCCATCCCCCAGCCAAAATCCCAAAGGGAACCGGCTCCGGCCAGGGAAATTGCTCGCTCCGCGCGAACACCCAACTCTGTGCTTCTGCGGAGCCAAACCTCCGGCAGCGATCTGACTCCCTCCGGCTGCACAGGGCCCCTCCTGAAGTGGATCACCTAAGGAGAAGCGAGCTAAGCCTGCCCCCCCTGCCGCCGTGCACCTTGCCTTCCCACCCCAGCTAATACGCCAGATCCCCAGCATCACAAGCCTGGCAGTGTGCAAGTAGCCCAGACGGGCCACGCCACCCCACAGTGAATCCCGCCCCTAGGAGAGGGGAAGAGAAGGCACACACCAGTCTGACTGTGGCCCCAGCGGTGGGCTGGGGGCAGACATCAGGTCGGACTGCGGCCCCGCCCACCAACTCCAGTTATACACCACAGCACAGGGGAAGTGCCCTGCAGGCCCTCACCACACCAGGGACTATCCAAAATGACCAAGCGGAAGAATTCCCCCCAGAAGAATCTCCAGGAAATAACAACAGCTAATGAGCTGATCAAAAAGGATTTAAATAATATAACAGAAAGTGAATTTAGAATAATAGTCATAAAATTAATCGCTGGGCTGGAAAACAGCATACAGGACAGCAGAGAATCTCTTGCTACAGACATCAGGGGACTAATGAACAGTCACGAGGAGCTGAAAAACGCTTTAAAGGAAATGGAAAACAAAATGCAAACCGCCACAGCTCGGATGGAAGAGGCAGAGGAGAGAATAGGTGAACTAGAAGATAAAGTTATGGAAAAAGAGGAAGCTGAGAAAAAGAGAGATAAAAAAATCCAGGAGTATGAGGGGAAAATTAGAGAACTAAGTGATACACTAAAAAGAAATAATTTACGCATAATTGGTATCCCAGAGGAGGAAGAGAGAGGGAAAGGTGCTGAAGGGGTACTTGAAGAAATCATAGCTGAGAACTTCCCTGAACTGGGGAAGGAAAAAGGCATTGAAATCCAAGAGGCACAGAGAACTCCCTTCAGACGTAACTTGAATCGATCTTCTGCACGACATATCATAGTGAAACTGGCAAAATACAAGGATAAAGAGAAAATTCTGAAAGCAGCAAGGGGTAAACGTGCCCTCACATATAAAGGGAGACCTATAAGACTTGTGACTGATCTCTCTTTTGAAACTTGGCAGGCCAGAAAGAATTGGCACGAGATTTTCAGGGTGCTAGACAGCAAAAATATGCAGCCAAGAATCCTTTATCCAGCAAGTCTGTCATTTAGAATAGAAGGAGAGATAAAGGTCTTCCCAAACAAACAAAAACTGAAGGAATTTGTCACCACTAAACCAGCCCTACAAGAGATCCTAAGGGGGACCCTGTGAGACAAAGTACCAGAGACATCACTACAAGCATAAAACATACAGACATCACAATGACTCTAAACCCGTATCTTTCTATAATAACACTGAATGTAAATGGATTAAATGCGCCAACCAAAAGACATAGGGTATCAGAATGGATAAAAAAACAAGACCCATCTATTTGCTGTCTACAAGAGACTCATTTTAGACCTGAGGACACCTTTAGATTGAGAGTGAGGGGATGGAGAACTATTTATCATGCTACTGGAAGCCAGAAGAAAGCTGGAGTAGCCATACTTATATCAGACAAACTAGACTTTAAATTAAAGGCTGTAACAAGAGATGAAGAAGGACATTATATAATAGTTACAGGGTCTATCCATCAGGAAGAGCTAACAATTATAAATGTCTATGCACCGAATACCGGAGCCCCCAAATATATAAAACAATTACTCATAAACATAAGCAACCTTATTGATAAGAATGTGGTAATTGCTGGGGACTTTAACACCCCACTTACAGAAATGGATAGATCATCTAGACACACGGTCAATAAAGAAACAAGGGCCCTGAATGAGACACTGGATCAGATGGACTTGACAGATATATTTAGAACTCTGCATCCCAAAGCAACAGAATATACTTTCTTCTCGAGTGCACATGGAACATTCTCCAAGATAGATCATATACTGGGTCACAAATCAGCCCTTCATAAGTTTACAAGAATTGAAATTATACCATGCATACTTTCAGACCACAATGCTATGAAGCTTGAAGTCAACCACAGGAAAAAGTCTGGAAAACCTCCAAAAGCATGGAGGTTAAAGAACACCCTACTCACGAATGAGTGGGTCAACCAGGCAATTAGAGAAGAAATCAAAAAATATATGGAAACAAACGAAAATGAAAATACAACAATCCAAACGCTTTGGGACGCAGCGAAGGCAGTCCTGAGAGGAAAATACATCGCAATCCAGGCCTATCTCAAGAAACAAGAAAAATCCCAAATACAAAATGTAACAGCACACCTAAAGGAAATAGAAGCAGAACAGCAAAGGCAGCCTAAACCCAGCAGAAGAAGAGAAATAATAAAGATCAGAGCAGAAATAAACAATATAGAATCTAAAAAAACTGTAGAGCAGATCAACGAAACCAAGAGTTGGTTTTTTGAAAAAATAAACAAAATTGACAAACCTCTAGCCAGGCTTCTCAAAAAGAAAAGGGAGATGACCCAAATAGATAAAATCATGAATGAAAATGGAATTATTACAACCAATCCCTCAGAGATACAAACAATTATCAGGGAATACTATGAAAAATTATATGCCAACAAATTGGACAACCTGGAAGAAATGGACAAATTCCTGAACACCCACACTCTTCCAAAACTCAATCAGGAGGAAAGAGAAAGCTTGAACAGACCCATAACCAGCGAAGAAATTGAATCGGTTATCAAAAATCTCCCAACAAATAAGAGTCCAGGACCAGATGGCTTCCCAGGGGAGTTCTACCAGACGTTTAAAGCAGAGATAATACCTATCCTTCTCAAGCTATTCCAAGAAATAGAAAGGGAAGGAAAACTTCCAGACTCATTCTATGAAGCCAGTATTACTTTGATTCCTAAACCAGACAGAGACCCAGTAAAAAAAGAGAACTACAGGCCAATATCCCTGATGAATATGGATGCCAAAATTCTCAATAAGATACTAGCAAATCGAATTCAACAGCATATAAAAAGAATTATTTACCATGATCAAGTGGGATTCATTCCTGGGATGCAGGGCTGGTTCAACATTCGCAAATCAATCAACGTGATACATCACATTAACAAAAAAAAAGAGAAGAACCATATGATCCTGTCAATCGATGCAGAAAAGGCCTTTGATAAAATCCAGCACCCTTTCTTAATAAAAACCCTTGAGAAAGTCGGGATAGAAGGAACATACTTAAAGATCATAAAAGCCATTTATGAAAAGCCCACAGCTAACATCATCCTCAACGGGGAAAAACTGAGAGCTTTTTCCCTGAGATCAGGAACACGACAGGGATGCCCACTCTCACCGTTGTTATTTAACATAGTGCTGGAAGTTCTAGCATCAGCAATCAGACAACAAAAGGAAATCAAAGGCATCAAAATTGGCAAAGATGAAGTCAAGCTTTCGCTTTTTGCAGATGACATGATATTATACATGGAAAATCCGATAGACTCCACCAAAAGTCTGCTAGAACTGATACATGAATTCAGCAAAGTTGCAGGATACAAAATCAATGTACAGAAATCAGTTGCATTCTTATACACTAACAATGAAGCAACAGAAAGACAAATAAAGAAACTGATCCCATTCACAATTGCACCAAAAAGCATAAAATACCTAGGAATAAATCTAACCAAAGATGTAAAGGATCTGTATGCTGAAAATTATAGAAAGCTTATGAAGGTAATTGAAGAAGATTTAAAGAAATGGAAAGACATTCCCTGCTCATGGATTGGAAAAATAAATATTGTCAAAATGTCAATACTACCCAAAGCTATCTACACATTCAATGCAATCCCAATCAAAATTGCACCAGCATTCTTCTCGAAACTAGAACAAGCAATCCTAAAATTCATATGGAACCACAAAAGGCCCCGAATAGCCAAAGTAATTTTGAAGAAGAAGACCAAAGCAGGAGGCATCACAATCCCAGACTTCAGCCTCTACTACAAAGCTGTCATCATCAAGACAGCATGGTATTGGCACAAAAACAGACACACAGACCAATGGAATAGAATAGAAACCCCAGAACTAGACCCACAAACATATGGCCAACTCATCTTTGACAAAGCAGGAAAGAACATCCAATGGAAAAAAGACAGCCTCTTTAACAAATGGTGCTGGGAGAACTGGACAGCAACATGCAGAAGGTTGAAACTAGACCACTTTCTCACACCATTTACAAAAATAAACTCAAAATGGATAAAGGACCTAAATGTGAGACAGGAAACCATCAGAACCTTAGAGGAGAAAGCAGGAAAAGACCTCTCTGACCTCAGCCGTAGCAATCTCTTACTCGACACATCCCCAAAGGCAAGGGAATTAAAAGCAAAAGTGAATTACTGGGACCTTATGAAGATAAAAAGGTTCTGCACAGCAAAGGAAACAACCAACAAAACTAAAAGACAACCAACGGAATGGGAAAAGATATTTGCAAATGACATATCGGACAAAGGGCTAGTATCTAAAATCTATAAAGAGCTCACCAAACTCCACACCCGAAAAACAAATAACCCAGTGAAGAAATGGGCAGAAAACATGAATAGACACTTCTCTAAAGAAGACATCCAGATGGCCAACAGGCACATGAAAAGATGTTCAGCGTCGCTCCTTATCAGGGAAATACAAATCAAAACCACACTCAGGTATCACCTCACGCCAGTCAGAGTGGCCAAAATGAACAAATCAGGAGACTAGAGATGCTGGAGAGGATGTGGAGAAACGGGAACCCTCTTGCACTGTTGGTGGGAATGCAAATTGGTGCAGCCGCTCTGGAAAACAGTGTGGAGGTTCCTCAGAAAATTAAAAATAGACCTACCCTATGACCCAGCAATAGCACTGCTAGGAATCTACCCAAGGGATACAGGAGTACTGATGCATAGGGGCACTTGTACCCCAATGTTCATAGCAGCACTCTCAACAATAGCCAAATTATGGAAAGAGCCTAAATGTCCATCAACTGATGAATGGATAAAGAAATTGTGGTTTATATACACAATGGAATACTACGTGGCAATGAGAAAAAATGAAATATGGCCTTTTGTAGCAACGTGGATGGAACTGGAGAGTGTGATGCTAAGTGAAATAAGCCATACAGAGAAAGACAGATACCATATGGTTTCACTCTTATGTGGATCCTGAGAAACTCAACAGGAACCCATGGGGGAGGGGAAGGGAGAAAAAAAAAAAAAAAAAAGACGTTAGAGTGGGAGAGAGCCAAAGCATAAGAGACTGTTAAAAACTGAGAACAAACTGAGGGTTGATGGGGGGTGGGAGGGAGGGGCGGGTGGGTGATGGGTATTGAGGAGGGCACCTTTTGGGATGAGCACTGGGTGTTGTATGGAAACCAATTTGTCAATAAACTTCATAAAAAAAAAAAAAAAAAGAAAAGTGATAAGCTGATTTTCATAGAAATGTAAAAGTCTGAGAATAGACAAGGCAATATCTAGATCTTAGAAAACTATAATAATAAAAAATGAATTTGATGCAAGAATAAAAAATAGAAAATGGAGCAGAATAGATATCCTAGAAAAAGTATAGCTACATACTCAGTCTCGATATGTTACAGTGCTAGCAACAGGTCAGGAAAAAACAAAGCATTTTCTAAACAACAAAAATAATTTTTAAAAATTAGTCTTCCTTTTCCCATCCCATGGGGACATAAAGTATGACAACAAAATAGGATTATCTATTTTATATTTTGAAGATGAAATTTGCATTTTATCATAATTATTTGAGAACATGCTTCAATGCTCAATTTATATCATTTTTGTACTGAGGTTAGTTTCTTTTTTTTTTTTTAATTTTTTTAACGTTTATTTACTTTTGAGACAAAGAGAGACAGAGCATGAATGGGGGAGGGTCAGAGAGAGAGAGGGAGACACAGAATCTGAAACAGGCTTCAGGCTCTGAGCTGTCAGCACAGTGCCCGACAGGGGGCTCGAATTCACTAGCCATGAGATCATGACCTGAGCTGAAGTCGGACGCTTAACCGACTGAGCCACCCAGGCGCCCCCTGAGGTTAGTTTCTAATGCAGAGCTAAATTATTCGAATATGTTTAAAATACTTTTTAGTCTTTTACAGCAAACCATTGTTTCTTTAGAATAATCAAGATTATGACCTTAAATTCTTACTCTGATGATTTTAGAGAAAGTAACTTTAATATGATAAATGAAAGATGACAAAAATAAATACACCAAACAGGTTTATTAATTATTTGGTACTCCATTATATCTGAAGTCTATACTTTCAAAGAATATCACAACTTACATAGTCAATCACTCCCTAAGTACTTTTTACTGTATGTTTTTGCAAAAAACCTGGAAATTTCTCTATTTCAGGTGCCCTTGATATTCCTCACTGCTACTTTTGACTTCTCTGTTACCAAAATTGTATGTTGAATTAAAGAAAGAATACTTTACATTACAGAGCACTGTCTTATACCCTCAAATATGAACAAGATTAAGTTGGTTTTTATGTCAAGTTTTGTTTGAAGCAGGTCCAGAAAGGCTTTTCAGCAAAATGATCTCATTTTCAGTGTGATTTGTGAAAATATATGACAATTTTTCAACTTTAAACTAAATCAAATTACTATATTTTAGTTTCCCCAACTGGCCAGTTCTTTTTTCTTCAACAGATTTGTTATTTTCAGTACTCTTACTGCAGACCAGGTGGGTATTTTATTTAAAGAGAGACTATTAAAATGTTAAGCCAACAGAACTACATTTTCAGCATGAATAGTTTATTGCTTTTAACTGATGGCTAGTAGGGAGACAGCTGTAAAACAGAAAGAATAAATGACTTGACTAATCTACATATTAAAAATAAACTTAAATGGCAATTAAAAACTTATGTGTACTAAGGGTTTTCATCATGAAAGTGACACTAAAAATATGGTGTTACTGTGATATCCTCCAACTTTGTCCTTTAATTGATAGAAATTTTGAAGTGTATTTATTTATGGTTTTATGCTTTTCTTACAGTTTCTGTGAAACCAGACACATTGGAAATAGCTAGTTTGCCTTCCTGATGCCTAAAATAGCAGTAACTGACCAGAAATAGTATCCTCTCACACCATACAAAGCAGAAATGTCTACCACATCCTGGTTACAGAAGTAATATGTGAAATGATCTAGACTTTTGGAAGAAAGTCTGATAATTAGGGTGATGTTTGATACCATATATACAAATGTATGTGTAGAGGGAGGGAAGGGAGCCAGAAAAAGAGGGAAAAAGGCTAAAGTTTTATGGGATTAAAGAAATTCTTCATGTGCCATTCTAAGAAATGTAGACATCTTCTATGGGAGGTAGAGACCTATATAAGATTTCTACTAGAGAAACAAATTGACCAGATTATAATTTCTGAAAAATAATTCATGGAGTTGTAAAGAATGGATGTCAGTTCTTCACAAAGAAATTTTTGGACTGAAAGACTGCTGATTAAAAACTGTACTGTTTTCACCTATTCCCCCAGCCCCACCCCAGGAAATGACTACAGTCTGTAAGTGATTATTGACCATCTCTACATGCCTAAATACAACTAATATGAATAAATCTCCTAAGAAATTAGTTTCCTCTATAAAGTATATCCAAATGCTATTCCCAACAGTTGATAACATTATCCTTCCCCCTTGCAACCACATTGTAGCATCTTCCTATATCATCTCAAGGTTCTCTTTTAAATAACATTTTACACTTAGCTGAACTAATCCTCTTTATTCCCTAAAGGAAGAAAAAGGTCTATATATTTTCCTACTAAAAAATAGTAGTTGGCTGTGCTGTGCCTCAGCAAGGATATACTATAACTGTCCAATCCTGGCAATGTTTGTACATCAGCAGCTAAAGAAACACACAGGTGCAATAAATTTTCAAAGAAAAGCAGTGACATTATATCTGCCCAGGTGTACTCCATTATGGCTAAAAGTTTTGTCATTAGATGTGGCATAACAGGTTAAAAACTATAGGTAGCCTAATATAACAACCTTGTGTGTCATAATTAGTCCAATTATTTTAGAAGAAAATTTCATATAATAATAAATAGATGATAGATAGATACCCACTTGCCAAAGGCATTTTGGCAATGGAAGCCTAGTGACAATCATGGTGAAGTTCAGAAAAAAAAATTGTTTTATGTGAAAACTAATTATGTCAATCATTCTAAGCTATTTAACAATGCGGATCTCATTTCAATGCATACATTGCTTCATTAAGTGTCCAAGTGTTCTCATGAAATAGTGTCACTTAATAAGGTTTTTAAGTATACACCTTATACTTCAAAGTATATCCTGTAATCCCTGGAATGTCTAAGTGAAAATAGCTAATTATTACAACTGTGACAATCAGAATGTGGATAGTACTGTAAAGTTATTTTTCAATTGTGATAAAATATATTCATAATATAAAGTTTATTGTATAACTACTTTTAAATGTACAGTACAGGGGCGCCTGGGTAGCTCAGTCGGTTAAGCGTCTGACTTCAGCTCAGGTCACGATCTCGCGGTCCGTGAGTTGGAGCCCCGCGTCGGGCTCTGGGCTGATGGCTCAGAGCCTGGAGCCTGCTTCCAATTCTGTGTCTCCCTCTCTCTCTGCCCCTCCTCCGTTCATGCTCTGTCTCTCCCTGTCTCAAAAATAAATAAACATTAAAAAAAAAGAAAAAAAATTCAATGATGCTCTCTATCTTTAAAAAAATAATAATAATAAATGTACAGTTCAGTAGTATTAAGTATTTTCACAATGTTGTGCAATCATCACCACTGTCTCCAAAAGTCTTTCATGATCTCAAATGGAAACTCCATACCCATTAACTAATAATTTCCCATTCCTCTCTTCTGTTCCTCCCTGGTAACTCCCACTCTGCCTTCTGTCTCTACAAATTTGATTATTTTAGGTATCTTACATAAGTGTAATCATAAAATATTTGATTTTTTGTGACTGGCTTATGTCATTTAGCATAATATCTTCAAGATCCTTTATGTTGTAGAAAGAAGCAGAATTTATTCATTTTTAAATCTGAATAATATTACATTGTGTGTGTGTGTGTGTGTGTATATATATACATATATATATATATAGTAATTTGCTCATCCATTTTTTCACTAATGGGCACTTATGTTGTTTTCTATCTTTTGACTATTGTAAAGAGCGCTGCTATGAATATTGGGGTGCCAATATCTGTTTAAATCTCTGCTTTCAGTTATTTTTGGGTACGTAACAAATAGTGGAATTGCTGAATCATATGGTAATTCTATGTTTAATTATTTTTGGAAAGTCTACACTACTTTCCACAGGGGCTGCACTATTTTACAGTCTCATCAACAGTGCACATGGGTTCCAATTTCTTCACATCCCTGCCAACACTTTTTATTTTCTGTTATTATTTTATAGTAGCTACCTAATGGGTGTCTAACAGTTTATTTTGGCTGCTTTCAACTTTAAATAGATGCATTTTCCCAAAACAAAATAATATAGGTATTGAATATTTCCACAAAAGCCCCTTTATACACCAAATGGTTCAAAAAACTACTTTCTATGAAATACCACTCTGGGATTGTCATATCACCACTTCTTACAATCTCATTATAATACTGTTTTATGAAAGGAAAAAGCAGAGAGGAACTTGATTTATTCTAATTTTGTTAATATTTCTTCAAAAGAGAATAGTTTACCATCAGTATTTCTCTATATGTTAGCAGTTGTGAAATGAATCACTTATTATCATAAGTGATCATATCTTTAATATATTTTTTACCTAATGTGTAAGGACAGGTAACTCGGGTATAACAAAGTCAGGGATTGAAGGTGAATGGTACTCATGGAGACTTCTTAATAATAAAAATAGCCATTTATGGCCCAGCAAGAGACTAAAAGTGTTATTCAGATGACTTCTAGGAGCGTTTTCCCTACCCAATATACCATACTTTATAGCATAAAACATTTGTGCTCTAATAATAACACATAATAGCTAGTAGCATATAAAATCTAGTATATATCAAAATACAGTTACAGTAAAATTTTCTGTGACCTGTGAATAGATGTGTAATATAGTTATCATAGTAGTATATTTAATTGAAAACATAAAAATATAATTAGCATGGTAGTGTCTTCAATGAAAACATAAGAACCTGAACAATACTTTCAAAAGTATAGATAAAGACAAATATAGGTTTTTTATTTATTTTTTTAATTGAGTATAGTTGACACACTAGTGTAACATGCAAATATGAATCATACAAATATGATTATATCATATAAATAGAATCTATAAAAAGTATCAGTTTACTGACATTTTCTGACTCCAGACCAACTTCACCTGTAGGACAAACAACTTGTAATGATCTTAATGGAAATTCTTTTTTTATTTTTTTATTTATTTTTTTTTTTTATATGAAGTTTATTGACAAATTGGTTTCCATACAACACCCAGTGCTCATCCCAAAAGGTGCCCTCCTCAATACCCATCACCCACCCGCCCCTCCCTCCCACCCCCCATCAACCCTCAGTTTGTTCTCAGTTTTTAACAGTCTCTTATGCTTTGGCTCTCTCCCACTCTAACGTCCTTTTTTTTTTTTTTTTTTTTTTCCTTCCCCTCCCCCATGGGTTCCTTTTAAGTTTCTCAGGATCCACATAAGAGTGAAACCATATGGTATCTGTCTTTCTCTGTATGGCTTATTTCACTTAGCATCACACTCTCCAGTTCCATCCACGTTGCTACAAAAGGCCATATTTCATTTTTTCTCATTGCCACGTAGTATTCCATTGTGTATATAAACCACAATTTCTTTATCCATTCATCAGTTGATGGACATTTAGGCTCTTTCCATAATTTGGCTATTGTTGAGAGTGCTGCTATGAACATTGGGGTACAAGTGCCCCTATGCATCAGTACTCCTGTATCCCTTGGGTAGATTCCTAGCAGTGCTATTGCTGGGTCATAG
The DNA here is from genome assembly GCF_022079265.1 of Lynx rufus. Classification (NCBI taxonomy): domain Eukaryota; kingdom Metazoa; phylum Chordata; class Mammalia; order Carnivora; family Felidae; genus Lynx; species Lynx rufus. The sequence continues at coordinate 63,612,219 of NW_025814827.1, forward strand.
GGTAGGTCTATTTTTAATTTTCTGAGGAACCTCCACACTGCTTTCCAGAGCGGCTGCACCAATTTGCATTCCCACCAACAGTGCAAGAGGGTTCCCGTTTCTCCACATCCTCTCCAGCATCTATAGTCTCCTGATTTGTTCATTTTGGCCACTCTGACTGGCGTGAGGTGATACCTGAGTGTGGTTTTGATTTGTATTTCCCTGATAAGGAGCGACGCTGAACATCTTTTCATGTGCCTGTTGGCCATCTGGATGTCTTCTTTAGAGAACTGTCTATTCATGTTTTCTGCCCATTTCTTCACTGGGTTATTTGTTTTTCGGGTGTGGAGTTTGGTGAGCTCTTTATAGATTTTAGATACTAGCCCTTTGTCCGATATGTCATTTGCAAATATCTTTTCCCATTGCGTTGGTTGCCTTTTAGTTTTGTTGGTTGTTTCCTTTGCTGTGCAGAACCTTTTTATCTTCATAAGGTCCCAGTAATTCACTTTTGCTTTTAATTCCCTTGCCTTTGGGGATGTGTCGAGTAAGAGATTGCTACGGCTGAGGTCAGAGAGGTCTTTTCCTGCTTTCTCCTCTAAGGTTCTGATGGTTTCCTGTCTCACATTTAGGTCCTTTATCCATTTTGAGTTTATTTTTGTAAATGGTGTGAGAAAGTGGTCTAGTTTCAACCTTCTGCATGTTGCTGTCCAGTTCTCCCAGCACCATTTGTTAAAGAGGCTGTCTTTTTTCCATTGGATGTTCTTTCCTGCTTTGTCAAAGATGAGTTGGCCATATGTTTGTGGGTCTAGTTCTGGGGTTTCTATTCTATTCCATTGGTCTGTGTGTCTGTTTTTGTGCCAATACCATGCTGTCTTGATGATGACAGCTTTGTAGTAGAGGCTGAAGTCTGGGATTGTGATGCCTCCTGCTTTGGTCTTCTTCTTCAAAATTACTTTGGCTATTCGGGGCCTTTTGTGGTTCCATATGAATTTTAGGATTGCTTGTTCTAGTTTCGAGAAGAATGCTGGTGCAATTTTGATTGGGATTGCATTGAATGTGTAGATAGCTTTGGGTAGTATTGACATTTTGACAATATTTATTTTTCCAATCCATGAGCAGGGAATGTCTTTCCATTTCTTTAAATCTTCTTCAATTACCTTCATAAGCTTTCTATAGTTTTCAGCATACAGATCCTTTACATCTTTGGTTAGATTTATTCCTAGGTATTTTATGCTTCTTGGTGCAATTGTGAATGGGATCAGTTTCTTTATTTGTCTTTCTGTTGCTTCATTGTTAGTGTATAAGAATGCAACTGATTTCTGTACATTGATTTTGTATCCTGCAACTTTGCTGAATTCATGTATCAGTTCTAGCAGACTTTTGGTGGAGTCTATCGGATTTTCCATGTATAATATCATGTCATCTGCAAAAAGCGAAAGCTTGACTTCATCTTTGCCAATTTTGATGCCTTTGATTTCCTTTTGTTGTCTGATTGCTGATGCGAGAACTTCCAGCACTATGTTAAACAACAACGGTGAGAGTGGGCATCCCTGTCGTGTTCCTGATCTCAGGGAAAAAGCTCTCAGTTTTTCCCCGTTGAGGATGATGTTAGCTGTGGGCTTTTCATAAATGGCTTTTATGATCTTTAAGTATGTTCCTTCTATCCCGACTTTCTCAAGGGTTTTTATTAAGAAAGGGTGCTGGATTTTGTCAAAGGCCTTTTCTGCATCGATTGACAGGATCATATGGTTCTTCTCTTTTTTTTTGTTAATGTGATGTATCACGTTGATTGATTTGCGAATGTTGAACCAGCCCTGCATCCCAGGAATGAATCCCACTTGATCATGGTGAATAATTCTTTTTATATGCTGTTGAATTCGATTTGCTAGTATCTTACTGAGAATTTTGGCATCCATATTCATCAGGGATATTGGCCTGTAGTTCTCTTTTTTTACTGGGTCTCTGTCTGGTTTAGGAATCAAAGTAATACTGGCTTCATAGAATGAGTCTGGAAGTTTTCCTTCCCTTTCTATTTCTTGGAATAGCTTGAGAAGGATAGGTATTATCTCTGCTTTAAACGTCTGGTAGAACTCCCCTGGGAAGCCATCTGGTCCTGGACTCTTATTTGTTGGGAGATTTTTGATAACCGATTCAATTTCTTCGCTGGTTATGGGTCTGTTCAAGCTTTCTATTTCCTCCTGATTGAGTTTTGGAAGAGTGTGGGTGTTCAGGAATTTGTCCATTTCTTCCAGGTTGTCCAATTTGTTGGCATATAATTTTTCATAGTATTCCCTGATAATTGTTTGTATCTCTGAGGGATTGGTTGTAATAATTCCATTTTCATTCATGATTTTATCTATTTGGGTCATCTCCCTTTTCTTTTTGAGAAGCCTGGCTAGAGGTTTGTCAATTTTGTTTATTTTTTCAAAAAACCAACTCTTGGTTTCGTTGATCTGCTCTACAGTTTTTTTAGATTCTATATTGTTTATTTCTGCTCTGATCTTTATTATTTCTCTTCTTCTGCTGGGTTTAGGCTGTCTTTGCTGTTCTGCTTCTATTTCCTTTAGGTGTGCTGTTAGATTTTGTATTTGGGATTTTTCTTGTTTCTTGAGATAGGCCTGGATTGCAATGTATTTTCCTCTCAGGACTGCCTTTGCTGCGTCCCAAAGCATTTGGATTGTTGTATTTTCATTTTCGTTTGTTTCCATATATTTTTTGATTTCTTCTCTAATTGCCTGGTTGACCCACTCATTCGTTAGTAGGGTGTTCTTTAACCTCCATGCTTTTGGAGGTTTTCCAGACTTTTTCCTGTGGTTGATTTCAAGCTTCATAGCATTGTGGTCTGAAAGTATGCATGAGCTGTCAGCACAGAGCTGGATGCAGGGCTCAAACTCACAGACCCTGAGATCATGACCTGAGTTGAAGTTGGACACTTAACCAACTGAGCCACCCCTTAATGGATGTTCTTAAAACCCTGACACCTAGTAAATCATAGTAGGAGGAACCAACAAAGATCAGTCATATGTTATCCAGAACTTCCATTGCTAGTCAATATAAAATAATATAGGACAGATTCAATATCTTTCCTGAAATAACTGAATATTCAGGCAAAGTAACTAAAACAACAGTTTTTAAGACCTTGAACATCAGGCAACAAAAAGACCGTGATTTCTGAAAGTCAGAACGCAAACAAGGTGAGCCTTATAATTGCCTAAGCTTACTGCCTTGAATTTCCAGATGGCGGTGTGGGGGATGGAGGAGGAATCCAGTCAGAGGAAGTGGACTTCCTGAGCTAAGGAAGTGGAGTTGAAATTCTAAGAGACGAAGTTGGCTACAATTTGTGGGATATGTTTCAGAGAGGAGAAGCTTCATAGAGGGAAAACTCCGGAGATCTACAGAGGGTCCCCTTCAAGTATTCAACAGAATATTGATTACTACATGGGCTTGAGAAAACTATTCAAAGTTTGGAAAAGGACTATCAGCCAGGATTAAAAGGAAGAGTATCTGGCACTCACACAGGGCTGGAAAACTTCACAAATCATGGAACATTTGGTAAAGTACTCAGAAGAGTCTTAAGAATAAGCTCTAGGGGCGCCTGGGTGGCGCAGTCGGTTAAGCGTCCGACTTCAGCCAGGTCACGATCTCGCGGTCCGTGAGTTCGAGCCCCGCGTCGGGCTCTGGGCTGACAGCTCAGAGCCTGGATGGAGCCCGTTTCCGATTCTGTGTCTCCCTCTCTCTCTGCCCCTCCCCCGTTCATGCTCTGTCTCTCTCTGTCCCAAAAATAAATAAACGTTGAAAAAAAATTTTTTTTTTTAAAAAAAGAATAAGCTCTAGACTAGACACTGTTTTTTGTCTTGCCTAGCAAATCCTAAAAGCAGGGCCTAAAAGGATTTAACTCTTTCCAAGCATATTAAATCATCCCAGAAAAAAGCTCAAGAATATGTATAGGATTACAAAAATATCCAGCATTCAACAAGGTAAGACAAACATTGTCTTTTAAAACAATATAAAATTACCAGATTACTAAAGAAGCAGTAAAATATAATCCATAAAGAGTAGAAAAATCAATTAATCAAAACAGTCCAAGAATTAATATAAATGTTAAAGATTAGCAATCAATGATTTGAAATAGCTGTTATAACTCTATTTTATACATTCAAAAAGATAACTAGAGACATAGAAGGTATAAATATGAATTGAGTTAAGGTTATGGAGATGAAAACTATAATGTACGTGATGAAGATCACACCAGATGGGATTAATGGCAGATAAGCAATAGATACTATCCAAAATAAAACACAAAAATAATTTTTAAAAGTATTAAAAAAATGAATAGAGCTTCAGCTGACTGCCAGAAAATTTAAAACAGCCAAATATATGTATAATAGGAACCCTCAAAGAAGACAGAGTGGAGAACTAAAAAAATTCCTTGAAGAAATTATGGCTGAAAATTTTTCAAAGTTGATACAAATTATAAAGCAACAGATCCCATAGTTCAAAATATTTCAAGCACAAGAAACAATACAAAGTATAGTAAAATTGATCAAACCAGTGATAGTCTTAAAAGGAGCTGGGGGAGTGGTGGAGGAAGGCACATACAAAAAGAAAATGAAAGTAAGTGTGACAACAGATTTCTTATTGGAAATAATGTGAGAAGACAGTGGAGAAACATCTTTAAAGCAACAGATAGACTGTTGACCTGTACACCATCAACAGAAAACACTATCCTTAAAGGAAAAAAGAAAGAGTGCTCCAAATATACAAAAGCTAAAGTAATTAATGACTATTAGAGTTACATTGTAAGAAATGTTAAGACATTCCCCTGCACAAGGAAAATGATGCCAAATGGAAAAAAGAGTCTACACAAAGAAATGAAGTCACAATAGTATTCTCATTCATGTCAGAGTATGATAATTACATAATAACCAAGAAACTAACACTAGTGTAGTTACTGATGCTAATACATCAAATTATTTATTCATAAATAAAACCCAACAGCGAAGCATCACATTAATTTTGAGTATATTGTGGTGTTAGTGAAAAGGATCAAGATGAAAAGGCTGATCGTCTGATCTGATTTGAAGGTAAAAAGAGATATCAGAAAATTAAAAAAAAAATTCTTCAACACTAAATATACATGGTCAAATAACAAAATGAAATAAGATTAATAAATAATAGTGGGCTGTTCTAACAAGCAGTTAGTTAACTATAAATATTAAGGGAGGATAATGCATTTTTTATCTCATCCAAATGAATACTTGTGTGAACAAGTGTTATTTTGGGACATAAAAGAACATACAAAGTTTACTATTTATAAAAATCATGTTAAGAAAAATCTATATTATTTGAGTAGATACTCCACAAAATAAGGCCATGAAAAAGAGAACATCAGACAAAACAAACATCAGTAGCTAATATATGTTTTAGTATCTTTGAATGCTGTCTTCATAGGACATGAATACATTTACTTTTCTATTGGTTCTAGTATACTACCAATTCCCATGGGTAATATTGATTTCATAAATATAACCAGTAAACACAGCTACTAAAGACATACATTTCTAGAATCAGTCATCAAATTACAGACTTTTGTATTATTTCAGAACTGAATGTATGATAAACACTAATAATAAAAAATGGCATGAAGAGGTAGAGAAATAAGAGAGAAAATATGAGGAGGAAACCACTCAGTATCACACATTTAAAGGGGAAAAAAAGAGGTCTGTCTTTCTAGAATTAGAACACATTAAAACCTCACCATGAAATTCCTCAACTTTTATGACTAGGAGGTAACAAACCTCTTGTCATGGTGAGTTCTTTCTTCTATTTATAAATAATAGTCCTCTTTATATTGCTATATCAGCTTTATATAGTCTGTTATCTGTCTGGTACTCTTTTCTCATCCTTTTCCCATCCCCTTGGTTTTACCCTTTCTGTACCACTGTTTTAGGATTTTTAAAATTTTTTTTTTAAGGATTTTTAAAAAGAGTACTTAGCTGGAATTTCTTGTGTTAATGTAATCACATGTTCTGACTGGTAAAGGCATATGTGAATTAACCAAATCTCCAGTTAATTAATATTTATATCCTGTTTTCAGTTGCCCTCCTATCTATATTCCAAGTCCATTTTCTACCATTTTGTTCCTGCCCTATATTTACCCAATGCTCTCAGACCAATTAGTAAGGCTGGGAAAACACTCCTCACAACTGTGGAATTTATAAGGTTGTTGAACAATGCTTTTTGCAGAAAAAAAAAAGAGAATGAAAATAATCCTAGCTTCTAGTTCAAGTTTGATAAAAATAGAAATTGATTTAAAAATATATTTATACATTTTTCTTTTATTTTTTGGGTAGACTGAGAATCTGAATGCAGGACTTTTAAAGTCACTTTAAATTTAAAGTCATTTTAATTTTGTTCTGAAGAATTTTAAAACATAAAGGAAAGCATGTTCTTTTTTAAAAAAAATTTAATGTTTATTTTTGAAGGAGAGAGAGACAGAGTGTGAGTGGAGGAGGGGCCGAGAGAGAGAGACAGAGACAGAGACAGAGACAGAGACAGAGACAGAATCTGAAGCAGGCTCCAGGCTCTGAACTGTTAGCAGAGAGCCCAACGCGGGCTGGAACTCACAAACCGCAAGATCATGACCTGAGCCAAAGTTGGACACTCAACCTGCAGAGCCACCCAGGAGCCCCAAGGGAAGCATGTTCTAATCAGGTTCCTAATTTTGAGAAAATCTGAGCAGTTCTTTTACACAGGTTGAATTCAAGAGAACTACAATAGAGGCTCAAAATGAGTTAATGATCCAAATTAATTTACTAAATCTTGGATGTAGGTAATCATAGAATTCTAGATTGAGAAGTTCAGTCTACCATTGTTAAGTAAACAAATATATTTTCTTCACAAATACTTTAACAAATGTGTTTTTATTTACCAGGTATATTAGTAATGAAAATATAAATTCAACAGTTATTGGAGTTCTTAAAGCAAACCTCTTCATATTAAAGGAAAGTTTGCTTCTATTTTTAGTGAACAGATTTTGAAGGTTACCATATCTATAATGTATTACTGAATATTATTGTTCTTTATATTACATTCACTGATTCTATGTCTAACTTGTTAAAGATGATCCTTCCAAAATCTGTCAGCAATGGCCTGATATAGTTAAACACGAGTACTGTACATTTCTGGTACTCTTTATTTATCCCTCATTCTTCAGGCATAGTTCAGATTGACAGTTGTTTGTCTCTCAGCCCCTTGGCAGTTTGAATATATTTTACCACTAATTTATTGCAATTATGTGGCTGATGTAAAACATACTGTGAGTGATAATCTTATTTTTGTAGGTAATTTGCAATATCTTTTTTGTACATTTTAAGACTTTAAGATTTCATTTCTCATTTTGTGACTTAGGCTTTTCAAAATATTATATTTATATGTGATTATTATATCTAAAGACTGCTATCTTTTGACATTTCTAGAAAATTTTATGCCATTGTACCTTTGAAAAATAATGCCCCCGGGCACTGGGTGGCTCAGTTGGTTGAGCATTTGACTCTTGGTTTCAGCTCAGCTTGTGAGCCCAGGATCGTGAGATAGAGCCCTGCGTCAGGCTACATGTTGAGTGTGGAGACTGCTTGGGATTCTCCCTCTCTCTCTCTCTCTCTCTCTCTACCTCTTCTCTCTCTCTCTTTCTCTCTCTCTCTCTCTCTAAAATAAATAAAATTTTAACAAAAGAAAAAGAATCCCCCCAAATTCTCTCAATTATTTAATTCCGCATAAGAATTAAGCTTGTTTATTATGTTTTTACTTCAGCAAGTATTGTTTCTCATGAAACATAGTATCCACATTGTAAGGTTTTGGAAGTTAGATAAATAGATGATGCAAAAACAGTATGAAGAATGAGAATATAGCTAATGATATTGTAATAGTGTTGTACGGTGACAGATGGTAGCTACACTTGTGGTGAGCATATCATAATATAGGGATGTTGAATCACTGTTTGTACACCTGAAACTAATGTAATATTGTGTACCAACTATACTCCAAAAAAAAAAAGGAAAATTAAGGCAAGAACAGAATTGGAAAAGGAATGACGACATTTAATTTTGGGAAGAGAAAGGGTGTGAAATTGTAATTTGTAATAAGAAATACATATTCAGAACTTTATCCCTTTTCTGACGCAGAGCTCCTAAAATCCTTGGAATTTCCTAAGTGATGATAGCAATAAAACTGTTTTTGCTATGTTAGTGAGGTGACATTTGGGAAGATCCTTAGATAACCTAAGAATGGGAGCTGTTTACCAGTGTAGAAGATTGGAACATTCAGTCCCACCCTCTGACCTCCTCGGAGGGGAGAAAGGCTGACGATTGAGTTCAATCACCAATGGCAAGTGATTTAATCAACCATGCCTAATAATGAAGCTTCCATTAAAAAACAAAATAGACACGGTTAAGAAAGTTTTTGGGTTAGGGAACATGAGGGAATGTGGGAAGAATAGTGTACCCTTTCCCCATTCTTTGCCCCATGTGTCTCTTCCATCTGGCTTCCTGAGTTATCCTTTTATAATGAACTAGTTATCTACTAAGTAAAGTGTTTCTCTGAGTTATGTGAGCTGTTCTAACAGAACCTAGGAAGAGCTTATGGGGATCTCTGATCTATAGCTGGTCTGTGAGGAGCATAGGTGACAGTGACCTATCCAGTGACCTGGATTTAGAATTGGCATCTGAAGTGGTGGTTGGCGGGTGGGGCAGGGGCTGTCTTGCAGGACTGAGCCTTCAATGTGTGAAATCTGGTGCTATCTCCAGGTAGATAGTCAGGATTGAGTTGAATTCTAGAATACTCTTCCAGCATCAGAGAATTGATTGGTCGGATGGGGTTTACCCCACCACATATGGTAAGTGGTGATCAGAAGCAATAAAGGAGAACCTATAAAAAGATAAGTAATAGCTCAAGAATTAGGGTGGATATCAAACTGCATGACATTCCTGAAGCTAAAAAGTAAGAGTGTTTTTGAGGGAGAAATTTTTCACTTAAAAGACCAATTCAAATACAGTATGAATGGAAACTTGTGTGTACGATTTAGAAGTAAGGCAGTATTGTGAATCTTGACAAGATTCCATTTTCGTGGAATGACATCTTTCCAAACATATGGCAGTGATTAAGGAGCAATGAGAATAAAATAAATAATGCAGGTATATAATGTGGACAGCCACTCAAGCATTTCACTATATCTGGCCAAAATTAGGAGATAAAATATTATTTTTATCATTGCTATTACTGGAGTTTAAAATTGACTTGGATATATATAAGCACTAATAGAAGAAATCTATAAAGGGGATTTCAAAGTCCAGAAAACACATAAGGTGATGAATTAATTGCGTGGGATGAGTTTCCACATTAAACATCCTCTAAAACAAAACTTAGAAGGCAAAATGGTTATTAAGGAGAAGCCATGGGATAGACATTGGTGGAAAGAAGTTGAAGCGGACAGAAGGAGACAGCTGTGATACAGACCCAACAGCCTAGAGCAACTCCACAAGAAACTTGTATCTATAATGGTTTTTCACAACGACCCCAAATTAAGCTAAAGTGGCCAGGCCAACCTGCACAGATCAGTCATTAGGTGTGAGCTGTGTCTGGGAAGGGCTATATTTTTAGGTAAGGTGGATGTCTAGAGCTGAATCACTAGCAGTAGTAAGCAGCTGAAGGCTATCTACTGACAGCAATCCCAATAATTGGGTCCTAAGAAAGCAAGAGTGTTGTGATCCTAAGTACAGGTGAAATAACAGCTTTGGATAGGTGAAGAGAAAACTTTTCCCCTAACAGAAAACCCAGTGTTATGGATGACATGAGAAGATGTAACTACCTTCAGATAGATATATATATTATATATATATCTATATATCTATATAAATATATATCTATATAAAATATATATCTATATAAATATATTATATATATATATATATATATACATATATATATAATAGAAATGAGCTGGAGGCAAATCTCCAATGGCTAGACAGATGACTAGGAAATAAAAATTTGGGAAGAGATGATAATCCAAAATCCAAAGCAGTGGTGAGGGGTGTGACATCAAATGAAGATTGGAAGTCAAATTAGATAAAGTAATCAAGCAACAGGGAGGTTAAATGCAGATTAGCAATCCTAGAAAGACTGTGGATAGTATCAAAGAAACTTGACTAATAAACATGGAATGGAAAAGTATAATTACATTAATTTAGCACATAAGTGCTTGGGCTCTGCTCAGTATTTTATAAAAAGCAATTTGAGAAACTTAACAGAAGACTATGGGGAAAGGGAAGGGAAAAAATAGTTTCAACCAGAGTGGAATGCAAACCATCAAAGACCCTTAAATACAGAGAACAAGCTGAGGGTTGATGGGGGGAGGAGCTGGGGAGAGGGGAAATGAGTGATGGGTATTAAGGAGGGCACTTGTTGGGATGAGCACTGGGTGTTGTATGTAAGTGATGAATCACAGGAATCAATCCCCAAAACTAAGAGCACACTGTATACACTGTATGTTAGCTAACTTGACAATAAAGTATATATATAAAAAAATAAAATAAAATAAATAAAAAATAAAACTCTATTTAAAAACAAAAAAAAAAAAAGCAGCATAACATAGTGCTTAAGAGGAAGGTCACTGAAGCCAGAGAGCCAAGGCTAACAATCTCATGTTGCCACATAGAGTCTGGTGACCTCAAACAAGTTACTTATCCTTTCTGTGTATCTATTTTCTCTTCTGTTTCAGAGTTGAAAATATATTACTAAATTTATTTGGATTGCTACAGGAATTTGTGAACGTTTATATGTAGGCATTGTCAATGAGTAGGTCAAGAGATGATCATCACAATAAGCAAAAACATGCAAGGGGAAGCAGAAACCTCAAACCTCAATTGTAGGATGAGGCACAGGAATCAAAAGAAATAAATGCTCACTTACTGCCAATAAGATGGAAGACAAAATTGGGAATTGAATAAGGCAAGTGTGATGCTGAACTATTGAACTTTTAACCTAAAGGTCTTTATATAAAAGTTCTAACTGGCAAGATGAGTTTCAGAATGTGCAATAGGTTTGAAATATATATGTGAATTTTGGTTGACTGCAATGCAAATAGCCAGAAAACGAATTCACAGAAGTTTCAGGAGCATAAGGGGCAAGACTAACATTCACCAAGCACTTGATATATCCTGGTCATTGTTAAAATCACCCTATGTACACTATTTCATTTATCTCACATTTATCTCTCTCATTTAATTCACATCATGTGAATTATTTTTCAAAATATAAAAAGAATATTTAATGAAGTCGTTGTAATATTGAATGGTGATAACCGGTGATCATTGTCTTACTCTTGTAAACCTTGATCACTGGATGTGTGCTGGCCAGAAAGGAGTGCATATGGCGATAATATAATGGTTCAAATTGATTATATTTGAATGCACGTAGAGATTTGTCTCAAAGCTTGCGTGTTGTAAGTTGTGCTGCATTTGTGTTAATATAACTGCAGGTAGCCTCATGTAACTGGAGGGGAGGATCTATCTAAAAAAGGATACATAAGGAAGATAAATAAGGGCTAAACCAGGAACATGATTTTATTGACTCTTCAAAAATAATTTATATAAGGGCACTTGGGTGGCTTAGTCAGTTGAGTGTCTGACTCTTGATTTCAGCTAAGGTCATGATCCCAGGGCTGTGGGGGCGAGTCCCACGTTGGGCTCTGTGCTGAGGGAGCCTGCTTAAGATTCTCTCTCCTCTGCCCTTCTTCCCTGCTCTGCTCCCTCTGTAAAATAATAATAATAATAATAATAATAATAATAATAATAATTTAACTTTTTAAACATTTGTTTACTGCTGAGAGACAGAGACAGAGCATGAGAAGGGAAGGGGCAAAGAAGGAGGGATACACAGAATCTGAAGCAGGCTCCAAGCTCTGAGCTGTCAGCACAGAGCTGTACATGGAGCTTGAACCCACGAATGTGAAATCATGACCTGAGCTAAAGTTGGATGCTTAACTGACGGAGCCACCCAGGCACCCCAATAATATTAATATATATATATATATATATAAAGCCATATGTAGACATACATAGTAGTAGTTACGAGAAATAAAAATAAGGTTTGCATATTATCTTTTTTTAAATTTCTATTAATTGTTAATAAAGTAAATAATATTTATATGCATACATCAAAGTTTCTTTGACCTTACCTCACTGAAAAGAAATGGTGGGACATTTTTACCTGCTTGAGCCCCCACCTATAGAGGGTAGAATCTTGCTCCACAAGAAGCTGCTAAAAGCATGTCTGGGACTTTGTGGAGGATGCTTTACAAGTGTTTGTGGATGTGTCTCATGAATGGAGCTTGATAATTGCTATTACAGCTTTTCCTACTGAGTATGGTTTCAGCTCTGTAGCAAAAAACAAGCCGGGGTCACTTCTTGACTGGGTACCTCAGTGCTGCCAGACACTGCGAGTTTTGACAGGGCCACCCGGTCTCCACTGTTTTCCCAGTTCTGCGTGATCCCTTTCCTGCTCTACTGTGCAGCACAGTTCACTTGGGACTGCTGCCGACATTCCATTAACGACCCATGTGAGGGGATGAGAAGAATCCCTTCTTATCTTTGGCTTGGGCTTTATCCTCTATGGATTCCCAAAGTAGGGCAACATGAGCCCCGGTTCTTTATGAATTATTTTTATAGTACTTTCTTGTCCTAAAACACACATGGACACACAAAGTTCCTGACTTTCGAAATAACTGCTGTGACAGACAATATACTCGATGACAAATTATTATTTCCAATACGATTAAAGGTTCACTTTGGGTTAAACCTATTATGCCTGTATCCTTCTCTCAAAATGATGTAAATCCTGTCTTCCTATAAAAGGGCTCCTAGTCTTAAGTCTCCCAGATAAAGCAAGAAATATGTCTGAATCCCAATGTTTGATATGTCTATGCTTGTATGTGCGCATATGTATATAGTATTGTCAGCTGTCTTGTGATCGTCTTTTAATGAAAATAGAGAGATGCTTTGATGTGGTTAAAGTATGGAGATTCAACACTGCTGTAAGTCTTTACCAGTCAAAAGTCATTTAAATTCTCCTGGATTCCCAGAGATTACAATTAGCAGTACATTTTGGGTAATGGCATCCATAATGCCATAGTCACAGACATCCTGCCAGAATGTGGGTGGCTTGATTGGAGCCATTCATTGCCTGACTCCATCTACATCCTGCAGAGCAGTTTAGCTCCTTAAATAACCATCTCCTACTGCTAAAGCAACAATGTGCCATGCAAAGTAAATCAATATATAAATCATTTGCTTATATCAACAAATCCTTAATTTGCCTCATCACAAGAAATGTCTAAGAAATCTTAATTGAGATCTTCTTATTAAGAGAGAATTTGATCTACCTTAAGATGAGAGTATTCCCAAAGAAGATTTCATAAATAGTATATGTACTAGCATCATAACATAGAAGTGCTAATTAAATTTTTTTTATAAAAGCTGTCTTTTAATCCATTTTAGTAGGAAAAAAAAAACACTTCAATCAGGATTTAATTTATAAGGGTTTCCTGAGGAAGTCAGTCAGTGAATAATTTATTTTTCTAGCTTACTCATGAGAGCTTCAAATTGTTGTAGTTTGTAGGGTATTGGGGATTTACCCATCTTTTTTTTTAAATATTCAGGCCTGAATTCAAGTATTCAGATTTGAAAACTTGGCTGTTAATATATTATCCATTCAAACACAAAGTCTGCAGGTGAATTTTTAAATTTTGTACTGTATTTACCCTTCATTTTCTCATGTCATAAAATCAACTGACGCCATCATTCTTATATGTAAAGTAGCATGAGAGCAATGCACATTGCTTACCAAGGTAATCACATTGATTACCAAGGTAATCTTCATAATTTATTAGCTTAAACTGTACCACAAGTATAATATTATAAATAATTTAATCTTTATTTAGTAAAATATTTCAAAAGGACATAATTGTATAAAATAATGTGTATGTTGTGTTCCTCAGTAAGATTCAATGGATAGCATCTCTTTTACACAGAGTCTGAAAAAAGTGAAAATAGTGCAAAGGAATGGCAGAAGGAGATCAACAAATTCAACATTATTTATACTAAATCTTAGGTCAGATGATGTAGCAGTTTCAATACTGCACTTACCCATCCAGTTACAGTCAGCACCAATCAGGGCTGGCCTCTTAATAGTGGACAAGGAATTGCAAGGAAGCAGCAGCTCTGTACATTAAGTCCAGGAATTTTTTTCCAGATTTAACAACTAAGTATGTCATATTACGTGGAGTAAGTAAAGAAGTTAAAGATGTTATAATTGTGCTTAGGGAAGGAACCATATTTTGACAGCCAAGGGCAGAAAAGAGAAATTTCTCTGAAAATTTGGTTTTCTATTTTTCTCTTTAACAAAATAAAAATCATAATAAAGAATCACAACACTCACCAAAGTGAAGTTTTTGTGTTTGTTATTTTGTAATCGAATTCCTTGTAGTATTACTGAAACTCCTTTTAAAAATTGGTCAAATAAATAATCATTTCTCAAAATTTCTTCATGTCTGCCTAAAATCATTAATTTATTAAAAATGTACAACTTTAGGGACACCTGTGTGGCTCACTCTCGGTTTCGGCTCAGGTTATGATCTCACAGGTTGGTTTGAGTCCCACATCCACTCTGCGCTCATGCTGACAGTGCAGAGCCTGCTTGGGATTCTCTCTCCTCTCTCTGCCCCTCCCCCACTCACTCTGTCTCTGTCTCTCTCAAAATAAATAAATAACTTTAAAAGAATGTGCAACTTTAATAATAGTATTATTAATAGCACTTATTTTTCAAACATGAATATTCTGGTAGCTTACAGATAGAAACTATAACTTCTACAACAGGGACAACATTAGCAACCCATCTCAGAATGACTTTTGAGAAACAATAGAGTTCATCCATATAAAGTACTTACACAATGTCAACTATGTAATAAAGTGCTCTTTAAGTTTTCTATAATTATTAACACAGTTGTTATAATAATAATGGGACTGCATTTGGGATCCATTTTTAAAATAGAAGACAATTAGAATATGACATAACACTAAAGAGTATGAAAAAAAAATTAAATTATTCTGTGAACTCTCAATTATTCATTCAAAAATAGAGTCTCATTCAGGAAATATTTATATTTTTCTCAAAAAATATTCTTGCAACACATCCATTTTCTCTTTTTGTTATAAAACATAACACATGTGACAAATATGTTTAATCACTGTCTTCTTCAGGAGACCATAAACTCCATGAGGACAGATCTTATTCATCTTTATGATCCAACATTATCAAAGCAAAGCAAGGACACGTATCTAATTATTACCTGTTGAACAAATGAATCTTTTCCTGAAAAGAGTAGTAAAATCAGTTTTCTTTAAGTGAATTCAGCAACACAATCCTTTTAATGATCCTATTCATTTATATAGGAATGTAGGTGCCTGCGATGTGGGAACAAAGACAGAAGTTGTAAATTTCCTTACAACTTAGAGCCCATTGACAAGTCTTTGAGACAAGCAGAGTAACCTTCCTCTGGGAGCTCAGCTGCCTCGATGATGATGATGACACTTTGTTAAGGGCAAAAGGCAATCTTAGCATCAGCTAGGTACACCAGTTCTAGTGTGGGGTGTGCAGGCTTCCCCCAGGAGGCCTGCCAGGCAAAGCCTTTCTAATCCTCTATGATTAGGCCTGAAAAATTACACACAGGTTTTTGACCAGAGCTGAACTCCTCATCCACTAGCACTGTATTTCAATTTGCATTCCTCTAATTAATAACACTAATTGCTTCTTTATATAAACTTATTGGTAAAATGTAACTTCCTTTCTGAAGTCTTATCGAAGTATTTTGTCAGGTTTATCATTTATTCAGTTTTGATTTGTGGGAAGTCTTCATATATTGTGGAAATAAGTCATTTGCCAAACATATTTAAAACATTTATTTTCTCCCACTCTGTGGCTTGCTTGGTCATTTTCATACCTGTGTTTGTTGCTTAACTTTTTAAAAAATAATGATCTTTGTTGTTAATACTTCTTAGGTTCTCTCTAGGAAATCTTGTCCATGCCCAGTTTATAAAGATATTTTACTATATGTTTTTGTAGATGTGTAGTTTTAGCTTTGAGATTAATGACAAAGATTAATCTCAAATTGTATGTGGGGTAAAATAGTGATTTCTTTATTTTGTATGTGAAGAGCCCATTGTACCACAACAATCTGTTGAAAAGACTTCCTTTCTCCTTTAAATAAATTTGGTGCATTAAAAAAATCCATTGGCCATATAAATGTATGTCTATTTCTGGCACTTTATTTGGCTTAATTGATCTACTAATATATCTTTACATAAATACCATAATATGTCTTGATTATGAAATAAAGTGATGTGATTTCTCAAAATGTTTAAAATATTTCATCAAAATTATTTGAGCTATTTTTGATCTTTGGAATTTCTACATTTTAAGAATTTTAAGAATCATTTTGTCAATTTTTACAGAAATTTCTTATGATTTGTATTAATTGTAATAATAATTTCTGGGATAATAGATATTATAACAATATTTAGTCTTTGAAACCATAACATTATATAAATCTCATTCTATAAATATAACATAAATTATCTTTTACTTCTATGTCCAATGTTTTATAGATATTAAGTAGAGGGTTATAATTATTTTGTTACATATATCCACAGATGTTTTATATTCTTCAGTGTTTTTTCGAATTATATTTTCATATTAGTTTTACTTTAGGGTTGTGTGTTGATATTATAAGAAATACAATTGAATTTTAGATAGTGATATAACAGATGAACTTACCAAATTAAATCTTTTGGTATTTTTGTATAGTTTTAGGCTTTCATATGTAAAATATTATATCTACTGTGAATAAAACAGCTTTATTTCTTCCTTTCTAAACTTTACACATTATATTTCTTTTTTTCTATTGTTGAACTTGCTAGGATTTCAAACATAATATTGAATAAAAAAGGTAAAAGTAAGAATTCTTACCTTATTCTCAACCTTATGGGAAAAGCATTCATGTTTCACCAAAAGAGAGCATAAAGTGTTGTTAACTCTAGAATTTACATAAATAACATTTATAGGATGAGAAACTTTCCTTCTATTTCTAGTTTACCTTAAACCCATTTATAATTATTTTTGAAGATTATATTTCTAAAGCCAAATAAATATTCAAACATTTTGGCTAAACAAGAGCATAAGGGATGAAGTAAAAATGTGAGTAGATGATAATAATATAGGTGGTAAAAGAAAGGATAACTACCATGGAACACTGAATCTTCTCTTAAGAGTATGTCTGTACATCCAATACAGAAAACAGACACACTGCCATAAAATTGGTTTCTATCATCTCCTCAAACAGGATCTGTATAGAATTAAATATTGTAGAATCAGATGCTACTTACATTCTTTGCATAATTGCTCAGTCACATTTTCTTCACAAAATATAATTCCTAGAGTTGTTGTGATGTATAATACAAAAAGAATAGATTTTGACAATGGAGAGAATAAAATGGAGTAACTATTGCTAAAAGAGCTATTTAAAATGGAGCCAGGAGGACACTGAGGAGGTGAGGCTTATGCACATTTTCTGCTTCAAATACTTAGAATTTATGCTGACCTCAGCTAAAAGCCAAAGCATCTGCTATATATTAAAATGGACATAAATGGACTTTCTGCCTAACACTAGCCCTAGCAACCAATCACATATAGATTAGTGTGACAGTAGCTATGCCATCACCAATCACCTTTATCCAAAGCAATTCATGTAAATCCCCTCTTTCCTCTTTATAAACTCTAATGTCCTTTGTTTTTCTAGCAAGCTTTCCAATTCTGTCACATCTGTGTCTCCCAGATTGCAATCCCTAAGACCCGAAATGAACATCCATATATTATTTTGCAGCTTGCAATTTTGTCTTTCATTGGTTGACAATTTATATTCTCAATTCACCAATGGCACATAGCAACATTTAATTTTTAAAAATTAATTTTTCTCGTGTTCATGTTTCAGATGATGAAGATCATACTCGTCGTCATCATGAAGCTGATGGTGATGGCAAAAAATGATTATTAAAACACTAAATACATAGTTCGGTTGAATGCCAATGGTAGACTAATAAAAAGAGAATTATTGGACATAATAGAAGGAATAAATAACTCCTTAAAATAAAATACATTGCCCTACTGGAAAACTAGCAGCAAGTTCCAAGCTACCTTCCATACAAGATGTCTTAAGGTAAAAACAACTCACATTAAAAAAATCAGCATTAAAAAAAAGAAAAAAAATCAGCATAAACTTTGAGTCTTCAATGAAAAATGCTTAAGCAGTTCCTACAATTTTTCTCCACAGTTATGTAAACTGCCAGCCCTATCAATCTCGTATTTTTATTCTATTTTTTCATTTATTCTCTGCTTCCTCCAAGCTGATGATTTATTACACACAATATCTTAGGTTGAAATGATTTAAAGTGGAAGAACAAGGAAGCAAAGGTAAAATAAGTTGAGAAAGATTTGTGCACACTGTGCAAGCACTTTTGCTGGCAGAGATCCACTTTCACTCAAAGTGAAACTTGGTAACTAAGAGCCAGACAATTATGTAGTTCAGTGAATTCTAAAGATAAAACACAAACCAAGATTAATTTATGTTTTTTTTTTTTTTTAGAAAACCTTGAAAAGTACTGGGAAACCTAGTAACATCTAACAGAGAAAATAGTAACCTAAGATGAGCTCATATTATAAAGTAAAGCTGAATCGAAGCATTGAGTGAAATCAACGTGATGAGACACAAATACATGATTCTGTTTGATTTTATGGAAGTTAAGCATAGTTGACTATCCCCTGATGCCCTGATTTTTTTCTCATGTGTGTTCTATTAGAGATTTGATTGAATTAAAAATCCAGTATTTGCACTTTGTCCTCAAAAAAAAAAATAGCTTCTCTTTATTGAGGATGACTATTTTCTTCATAGAACACCAACTGATTCATGTTTTTTGACAAACACAAATCATTATTTACACAACTATAATGGACTTTTTCTTCTGATGAATTGATGTAAGGATGCAGTTGTTCATTTTATCTGTGATAAAATCCATCAAAGTTGTCTGTGATTTGAAAAAAGAATGACATTAAATTTTTGAGCTGATTTGACTATATAAAAATTGATGCCAAATTTGTTCAGGAATGATATTTAATCAAAAGAAAATACTCTATGAAATTGTGTCAGATTCATAGATAAAAAGTGACAAATAATGGAATTATTGAGTTATTTTTCAATAAAAATCTGTTACTCTTATGTGGTATGGGAATCACCAATTAGCATGATTCATGAGAAAACCAGTAAAAAAGCTGCCTAGAAAATGTTTTCCAGAATGTCCCATTTCTTTGGTTGTGAATTAGGTTTTTTTCTTTTTTGTTATTTAAATTATAGTTAGTTAACATATATTAATGTATAATATTAGTTTCAGTAGCAGAATTTTGTGATTTGTCACTTACAACACCCAGTGCTTATCACAAGTGCCCTTCTTAATGCCCATTACCCATATAACTCATACTGCCCCACTCACCTCCCCTCTGATAACCATCAGTTTGCCCTCTATAGTGTTAAGAGTCTGTGTTATAGTTTAACTGACTCTTTTTTATTCCATGTTCAGTATTTTATTTCTTAAATTTCACGTTATGACTTAAAGCATATAATATTTGTCTTTGACTGACTTATTTTGCTTAACATTATACACTCTAGCTCCATCCACATCATTTCAAATGGCAAGATTTCATTCTTTTGATGGCTCAGTAATATTCCATCATATGTGTGTGTATGTATATATATATATATATATATATACATACACACACACCATGTCTTCTATATCTATTCATCAGCTGATGGACATTTGGGCTCTTTCCATAATTTGGCTGTTGTTGATAATGCTTGTATAAACATCAGAGTGCATGTGTCCTCTTAATCCATATTTTTGTATCCTTTGGGTAAATACTTAGAAGTGCAATTGCTAGATCAAGAGTAGTTCTATTTTTGACTTTTTGAGGAACCTCCACACTGTTTTCGACAGTGGCTGCACTAGTTTGCATTCCCACCAACCCCGTAAGAGGGTTTCTCTTTCTCCACATCCTCGCCAACCCTTGTTTCCTATGTTGTTGATTTTAGCCGTTCTGACAGGTGTGAGGTAATATCTCATTGTAGTTTTGATTTGTATTTCCCTGATGATGAGTGATGTTGTGCATCTTTTCATGTGTCTATTAGACATCTGGATGTTTTCTTTGGAAAAATGTCTGTTCATGTTTTCTGCTCTTTTCTTAACTGGATTATTTACTTTTTAAGTGTTGAGTTTGATAAGTTCTTTATAGATTTTGGATATTAACCCTTTATCAGATAGGTTATTTGCAAACAACTTTTCCCATTCCATAGGTGGCATTTTATATTTGTTGATTGTTTACTTTGCTGTGCAGAAGTTTTTTATCTTGATCAAGTTCCAATAGTTCATGTTTGCTTTTGTTTCTCTTGCCTCCAGAGATTTTTCAGGTAAGAAGTTGCTGTGGCTGACGACAACGAAGTTGCTGTCTGTGTTCTCTAGGATTTTGATGTTTTTTCCTGTCTCATATCTAGGTCTTTCATCAATTTTGAATTTATTTTTGTGTATGGTGTAAGAAAATGGTCCAGGTTCTGGGTACTTGGGTGGCTCAGTCGGTCTGGATTTCAGTTTAGGTCATGATTTCATGGTTCATAAGTTCAAGCCCCTCATTGGGCTCTGGCTGACAGTGGGGAACCTGCTTGGGATTCTCTATTTCTATCCCTCTCTCACTGCTGCTTCCCTGCTCATGTACATGCATTCTCTAAATAAATAAATAAATAAATAAATAAATAAATAAATGCATACATACATACATACACACATACATACATACATACACACATACATACATACATACACTCATACATACATAAAAGAATGTAATAAAGTTTCATTATTTTGCATTTGCTGTCCAGTTTTCCCAACACCTTTGGTTGAAGAGACATTCTTTTTCCCACTGGATATTCTTTCCTGCTTTGTTGAAGAGTAATTGACCTGTAGTTGTGGGTCTATTTCTGGATTTTCTATTCTGTTCCATTGATATATATGTCTGTTTTTGTGCCAGTACTATTCTGTCTTGATCACTACAGCTTTGTAATACAACTCGAAGTCCAGAATTTTGATGCCTCCAGCTTTTCTTTTTCAAAATTGCTTTGGCTATTCTAGGTCTTTTGTGGTTCCATACACATTTTAGGATTGTTTATTCTAGCTCTGTGAAAAATGTTGGTGATATTTTGTTAGGGATTGCATTGAATGTGTAGATTGCTTTGGGTGGTATAGAAATTTTAGCAATATTGTTTCTCCCAATGCATGTGCATGGGATGTTTAATAATTACTTTGTGACATCACCAATTTCTTTCTTAATTATTCTGTAGCTTTCAGAGTACAGATCTTTTAGCACTTTGGTTAGGTTTATTTCTAAGTATCTCATGGTTTTTGGTGCAACTGTAAATGGGATCAATTCCTTGATTTCTCTTTCTCCTGGCTAATTATTGGTGTATAGAAATACAACCAATTTCTGTACGTTGATTTTATATCCTGCAACTTTGCAGAATTCATTTACCAGTTCTAGCAATTTTTTAGTGGATCTTTGGGTTTTCTACATAGAGCACCATGTTATCTGTAAGTAGTGAAAGTTTGACTTCCACTTGCCAATTTGGATTCCTTTCATTTCTTTGGTCTGTTTGCTAAGGGTAGAGCTTCCAACATTATGGTAAAAAACAGTGGTAAGAGTGGACATCCCTGTCTTGCTCCTGACTACAGAGGAAAAGCTGTCAGTTTTTGAGAGGATTGAAGATTATATTAGTTGTGGGTCTTTTGTATGTGACCTTTATGATGTTGAGATATGTTTATTCTTTCCCTACTTTGTTAAGTTTTTATCAAGAATAAATGCTGTACTTTGTCAAATGCTTTTGCTGCATCTATTGAGACTATCATATGGTTCTTATCCTTTCTTTTATTAATGTGATGTATCACGTTGATTGATTTGAGAATATTGAGCCACTCTTACAGCCCAAGAATTAATCCCACTTGATCATGGTGAATTATTCTTTTAATGTACTGTTGGATTCGATGTGCTAATATTTTGTTGAGAATTTTTGCATCCATATTCATAAGGGATATTGGCCTGTATTCCATTGTATATATAAACTACATCTTGTTTATCCATTCATCAACTCTTTTTTTAATGTTTGGTAGAATTCCTCCAGGAAGCCATCTGGCCCTGAACTTTGTTAATTGGGCTGCTGATTACTGATTCAATATCTTTGCTGGTTATCAATCTTTTCAAATTTTCTGTTCTTCTTGTTTCAGTTTTGGTAGTTTATATGTTTCTAGGAATTTATCCATTTCTTCCAAATTTCCCACTTTGTTGGTATATAATTGCTCATAATATTCTCTTTTAATTGTTAGCATTTCTGTGGTGTTGTTTGTGATCTCTCCTCTCTCATTCTTGATTTTATTTATCTGGGTCCTTTCTCTTTTCTTTTTGATAAGTTTGGCTAGGGGTTTATAAATTTTATTAATCTTTCAAAGAAGCAGCTCCTGGTTTCATTGATCTGTTCTACTGTGTTTTTGTTTCTGTATGATTTATTCCTCCTCTAATCCTTATTATTTTTCTTCTTCTGTTGGCTTTAGGCTTCATTTGCTGTTCTTTTTCTTGTTCCTTTAGGTGTCAGGTTATGTTGTGCATTGAGACTTTTCCTGTTTCTTGAGGTTGACTTGTATTGATATATACTTCCCTCTAATGACCACTTTTACTTCATCCCAAAGATTTTGGATCATTGTGTTTTCATTATCATTTAATTCCATGTATTTTTTATTTCTTCTTTAATTTTCTGGTTGACCCATTCATTCTTCAGTAGGATGTTCTTTAACATCCATGTATTGGTGGTATTTTTAATTTTTTTCTTGTGGTTGACTTCAAGTTTCATAGTGTTGTGATTAGAAAATAAGCATGGTATGATCTCAATCTTTTTGTACTTGTTGAGGCCTAATTTGTGACCCAGTATGTGATCTATTTTGGAGAATGTCACATGTACACTTGAAAAGAATGTGTATTCTGCTGCTTTAGGATGAAATGTTCTGAATATATCTGTTAAGTCCATCTGGTCCAGTCAGTGACTCAAAGCTATTGTGTCCTTGCCATGAGGTGTTAAAGTTCCCTACTATTATTGTGTTATTATCAATGTGTTTCTCTACGTTTGTTATCAACTGTTGTATATATTTGGGTCTTTCACCCTGGGGACATAAATATTTATAATTATTAGATCTTCTTGATGGATAGACCCTCTATTATGATATAGTGCCCTTCATCTCTTGTTACAGTTTGCTTTAAAATCTAATTTGTCTGATATAAGTATAGTTACTCTGGCTTTCTTTGGATGTCTATTAGCATGATAAATGGTTCCCATCACCTCATTTTCAATATGCAGGTATTTTATGTCTAAGATGGGTCTCCTTTAGGCAGCATATAGATGAATCTTGTGTTTTTATTTTTTAACCCATTCTCACACCATATGTATTTTGATCAGTGTATCTAGTGCATTTACATTCAGAGTGATTATTAATTGATATTAATTTAGTGCTGTTATATTACTTGTTAAGTCATTGTTTCCGGAGACTTTCTCTGTTCCTTTCTAGTCTTTGTCACTTTTGATCTCTCTCTCCCACTCAAAGAGTCCCCTTCAATATTTCTTGCAGTGTTGGTTTAGCGTGGTGTGTGGATTAGTAATTTATTATTTTTTATGCAGACTTTGTTAATTTAACTGTCCATTTCTCATTCTTGAAGGATTCTAATAAATTATCTCCAGTAATCTTGATTTCTCAGCAATGCTGAACTTCCACATATAAGCAAACTCTAAATCTTCTCTCAAATTTGTATCCATATAATTGCCTTCTACACAAATTCAACTTGTCTAAAGCATATTTACTACTCCACTGCACAGTAACCATTCAAAATCTGTATCACATAAGGGCTGAAACTAATACTCTCTAGTTCTCCTTGTTTTATGCATGAAATAATAGCATTGGTTGCAACTACTTACAGTAGTAATTGCAAATTAAGATACAGTCTTAATTGAAAATAACTTGATTAATATTGAATAGAGTGAATAGAAATTAGTTTCATATCAACCACAAATTCCTTAATTTTCAAATTAATATTGGTGTTTTACTTTCATATATATATATATATATATATATATATATATGAAGACAGTGTATGGAATGTTTCCAGAAGAGACTTCAAATGAAGAAAAAGTAACTTGTACTTTGGTAGCACATATTTCGTTTTCTTTGTTAAAGAGACAAATCACTTTCAAGGTCACACTTTCTGATAATCAAGTTAAAATTGAAATTTTCTTTCAGAAATGGCAACAAATTGACTTAACAATTATTTCTTGCAAGAAAAAAAATGATAGATCCTAAAAAGAAGAATTTCTCATACAAAGATTCCAACTGTATGAAAATTACATATTTTATATGAATATTATGTAATAAATTTCAAAATAAAGTAGTATCATATACATTCCATATGTTTCCATACTTCCACATTTCACCTGATAGGAGGACTATGCTCCATGAATTCTATGCCACTGACATAATGATTTAACCAAGTTCTACTTGGAGATTTTACCAGACAGCAACTTACAGTAAGATAGCAGAAACAGAAACATAAAAAAGGAAGTAGGTCTGTGTCACTGGAATTGACAAATTATATGACCACCGGTCAGCCTGCCGAGACACTGCTGTTGCTTTCTGCTATTACTGCTGCCCTGCCTTCTGGGTTCAAGCTCCTAAGGCCAAGTCTTCATTGCTTCATTAAAGAAGTTCAAGTGCATGAAGCAGTTGGTCAACCAAGCTGTATGCAGAGCTTAGAAAACAGAAGTCCTCTGTGAAGATTTGTTACAGCTCAAGCTTCACTTGGACATGGTTCAGTCCATGTGCCACCCTTTCCACAAATGTCTGATGGTGTGTTTCCAGGGCCATCATGGCACCAATGCCAGAGGAGACACAAAAAAAGGAGCTTTGACCATTCTCTCTCAGAATATACAGGAAGCATCAGCTCACCTAGAAGACTTTCTCCTGGGAAAGATGGTAGACATATGTGGAGATGCTGAGAATGAACTGGTCCTAGAGCTCTTCTGGCATAAATTCTTTGTTGAAAATATTTTTGACCTTTTGCAAGGCATAGAAGGTTAGAGCCAGAAGTAAGCTCACAAATCTTCAGGAGTCAACTTTCAGGATTTCTACATTTAAGAGAAATCATGTAATATTTGTCACTTAGTATAATACCCTCTAGGTCAATCCATGTTGTTGCAAATAGCAAGATGCGATTCTTTTATGGTTGAGTGATACTCAGTTTTGTGTGTGTGTGTGTGTGTGTGTGTGTGTCTTTTATACATTCATTTATTGATGGATACTTAGTTTGCTTCCATATCTTGGCTATTGTAAATCATGCTACCATAATTTTTCAAATTAGTGTTTCTTCTCCTTGCTCTAGCATCTCTAATTTTCCTGACGGAAAAAAAAAAAAAAAAGAACAACAGCAACATTCTCATCAGGCAATAGGAGTTTGAAGAAATAGTTTGGGAATGCTGTAGTTATAAAAAGGAGTGGATTAAGAGGAGAAAATAGCTAAACCAATGGAGAAAGGACAGAAATACCTATGACACAAAGCTATTAAAAAATAGATACTAAAACTGAAGTCTACAAAATGCTCATACAATCTAACACCTTAGGACCACTCCAACAGGGCTCCAATATAATTGTAATGGATTTCAGCTGAAAAAGTTAAAAGATACAGATTATCTCCAAATGCAACATATGGGAAAGTCCCAAAGTCTAGAAAGGAGACAACACAAAGCACACTAGAGGAGTAATTTGAAGTTTCTTTCACCTGTAGGTAAAATAACATTAGACATGTTAACCATTAAATTTATAAATTAGTTTATAATCTTACTACAGATTTATGTATCCCAGTTTTATTACTTTCTAAAAGATAATTATTTGTTAAAATAATAATACTACACGTGCTTTGGGTGATAAAAGGAATGCAACAAAGGATGGGAGAGAGAGATAAGAGTATTCTAAGATATCTGCACTATATAAGATACTATTATAAGATACTGCACTACATGTGTAGCAGTAAATAGCAGTATACGTGACAGTATAGTATTATTCCAAGTTAGATTATTTTTAAATATACATTGTAAACACTAGAGCAACCACTGAATATTTGTTTAAAAGGGATATAAATGGTATGTATAAAAAAGAAAGAGAGAAATAGAATATATTAAATACTTGGTTAAAACCAGTGAAAGCAGAGAGGAATACACCGGAAGATGGCGGCACAAGAGGACGCTGGGCTCACCCCTCGTCCTGCTGATCACTTAGATTCCACCTACACTTGCCTAAATAACCCAGAAAACCGCCAGAGGATTAGCAGAGCGGAGTCTCCAGAGCCAAGCTCCGATGAGAAGCCCACGGAAGAGGGAAGGAAGGGCGGCGAGGCGGTGAGTGCTCCACGGACTGGCAGGAGGGAGCTGGGGCAGAGGGGCGGCCAAGCAGAGCCCCCGAATCTGACTTGCAAAAGCAGAGGGGCCTGACAGAGTATGTTCCCACAGCAAGCGGGACTTAGCATCTGGGAGGTCATAAGTTAACAGCTCTGCTCAGAAAGCGGGAAGGCTGGAGGACAATGGGAGGGAGAGTTGCTGAGCCCCCAGATGACAGCTCAGTTTGGCAGGGAACAAAGGCGCTCACCAGCGCCATCTTCCTCTCCCATCCCCCAGCCAAAATCCCAAAGAGAACCAGTTCCTGCCAGGGAACTGGCTCCCTCCGTGCAAACACCCAACTCTGTGCTTCTGTGGAGCCACCCCTCTGGCAGTGGGTCTGACTCCCTCCCGCTGCCACAGGGCCCCTCCTGAAGTGGATCACCTAAGGAGAAGCCAGCTAAGCCTGCCGCTCCTGCCCCCCACGCACCTTGCCTACCCACCCCAGCTAATACTCCAGATCCCCACAACCACAAGCCTGGCAGTGTGCAAGTAGCCCAGACAGGCCACGCCACCCCACAGTGAATCCTGCCCCTAGGAGAGGGGAAGAGAAGGCACACACCAGTAGGACTGTGGCCCCAGCTGTGGGCTGGGGGCAGACATCGGGACTGACTGCGGCCCCGCCAACCAACTCCAGTTATACACCACAGCACAGGGGAAGTGCCCTGCAGGTCCCTACCACTCCAGGGACTATCCAAAATGACCAAACGGAAGATTCCCCAAGAATCTCCAGGAAATAACAACAGCTAATGAACTGATCAAAAAGGATTTAAATAATATAACAGAAAGTGAATTTAGAATAATAGTCATAAAATTAATCGCTGGGCTTGAAAACAGTATAGAGGACAGCAGAGAATCTCTTGCTACAGAGGTCAAGGGACTAAGGAACAGTCAGGAGGAGCTGAAAACCGCTTTAAACGAGATGCAAAATAAAATGGAAATGTCTACGTTTCGGATTGAAGAGTCAGAGGAGAGAATAGGTAACTAGAAGATAAAATTATGGAAAAAGAGGAAGCTGACAAAAAGAGAGATAAAAAAATCCAGGAGTATGAGGGGAAAATTAGATTACTATGTGATACACTAAAAAGAAATAATATACGCATAATTGGTATCCCAGAGGAGGAAGAGAGAGGGAAAGGTGCTGAAGGTGTACTTGAAGAAATAATAGCTGAGAACTTCCCTGAACTGGGGAAGGAAAAAGGCATTGAAATCCAAGAGGCACAGAGAACTCCCTTCAGACATAACTTGAATCAATCTTCTGCATGACATATCATAGTGAAACTGGCAAAATACAAGGATAAAGAGAAAATTCTGAAAGCAGCAAGGGATAAACGTGCCCTCACATATAAAGGGAGACCTATAAGACTCGTGACTGATCTCTCTTTTGAAACTTGGCAGGCCAGAAAGGCATGGCAGGAGATCTTCAATGTGTTGAACAGAAAAAATATGCAGCCGAGAATCCTTTATCCAGCAAGTCTGTCATTTAGAAGAGAAGGAGACATAAAGGTCGTCCTAAACAAACAAAAACTGAAGGAATTCGTCACCACTAAACCAGCCCTACAAGAGATCCTAAGGGGGATCTTGTGAGACAAAGTACCAGAGACATCACTACAAGCATGAAACCTACAGACATCACAATGACTCTAAACCCGTATCTTTCTATAATAACACTGAATGTAAATGGACTAAATGCGCCAACCAAAAGACATAGGGTATCAGATTGGATAAAAAAACAAGACCCATCTATTTGCTGTCTACAAGAGACTCATTTTAGACCTGAGGACACCTTCAGATTGAGAGTGAGGGAATGGAGAACTATTTATCATGCTACTGGAAGGCAAAAGAAAGCTGGAGTAGCCATACTTATATCAGACGAACTAGACTTTAAATTAAAGGCTGTAACAAGAGATGAAGAAGGGCATTATATAATAATCACAGGGTCTATCCATCAGGAAGAGCTAACAGTTATAAATGTCTATGCACCAAAATACGGGAGCCCCCAAATATATAAAACAATTACTCACAAACATAAGCAACCTTATTGATAAGAATGTGGTAATTGCAGGGGACTTTAACACTCCACTTACAGAAATGGATAGATCATCTAGACACACGGTCAATAAAGAAACAAGGGCCCTGAATGATACATTGGATCAGATAGACTTGACAGATATATTTAGAACTCTGCATCCCAAAGGAACAGAATATACTTTCTTCTCGAGTGCACATGGAACATTCTCCAAGATAGTTCATATACTGGGTCACAAAGCAGCCCTTCATAAGTACACAAGAATTGAAATTATACCATGCATACTTTCAGACCACAATGCTATGAAGCTTGAAATCAACCACAGGAAAAAGCCTGGAAAGCCTCCAAAAGCATGGAGTTTAAGAACACCCTACTAAAGAATGAATGGGTCAACCAGGCAATTAGAGAAGAAATCAAAAAATATATGGAAACAAACGAAAATGAAAATACAACAATCCAAATGCTTTGGGATGCAGCGAAGGCAGTCCTGAGAGGAAAATACATTGCAATCCAGGCCTATCTCAAGAAACAAGAAAAATCCCAAATACAAAATCTAACGGCACACCTAAAGGAATTAGAAGCTGAACAGCAAAGGCAGCCTAAACCCAGCAGAAGAAGAGAACTAATAAAGATCAGAGCAGAAATAAACAATATAGAATCTAAAAAAACTGTAGAGCAGATCAACGAAACCAAGAGTTGGTTTTTTGATAAAATAAACAAAATTGACAAACCTCTAGCCAGGCTTCTCAAAAAGAAAAGGGAGATAACCCAAACAGATAAAATCATGAATGAAAATGGAATTATTACAACCAATCCCTCAGAGATACAAACGATTATCAGGGAATACTATGAAAAATTACATGCCAACAAATTGGACAACCTGGAAAAAATGGACAAATTCCTAAACACCCACACTCTCCCAAAACTCAATCAGGAGGAAAGAGAAAGCTTGAACAAACCCATAACCAGCGAAGAAATTGTATCGGTTATCAAAAATCTCCCAACAAATAAGAGTCCAGGACCAGATGGCTTCCCAGGGGAGTTCTACCAGACGTTTAAAGCAGAGATAATACCTACCCTTCTCAAGCTATTCCAAGAAATAGAAAGGGAAGGAAAACTTCCAGACTCATTCTATGAAGCCAGTATTACTTTGATTCCTAAACCAGACAGAGACCCAGTAAAAAAAGAGAACTACAGGCCAATATCCCTGATGAATATGGATGCAAAAATTCTCAGTAAGATACTAGCAAATCGAATTCAACAGTATATCAAAAGAATTATTCACCATTATCAAGTGGGATTCATTCCTGGGATGCAGGGCTGGTTCAACATTCACAAATCAATCAATGTGATACATCACATTATTAAAAAAAAAGATAAGAACCATGTGATCCTGTCAATCGATGCAGAAAAGGCCTTTGACAAAATCCAGCACCCTTTCTTAATAAAAACCCTCGAGAAAGTCGGGATAGAAGAAACATACTTACATATCATAAAAGCCATTTGTGAAAAGCCCACAGCTAACATCATCCTCAATGGAGAAAAACTGAGAGCTTTTTCCCTGAGATCAGGAACACGACAGGGATGCCCACTCACCGCTGTTGTTTAACATAGTGTTGGAAGTTCTCGCATCAGCAATCAGACAACAAAAGGAAATCAAAGGCATCAAAATTGGCAAAGATGAAGTCAAGCTTTCACTTTTTGCAGATGACATGATATTATACATGGAAAATCTGATAGACTCCACCAAAAGTCTGCTAGAACTGATACATGAATTCAGCAAAGTTGCAGGATACAAAATCAATGTACAGAAGTCAGTTGCATTCTTATACACTAACAATGAAGCAACAGAAAGACAAGTAAAGAAACTGATCCCATTCACAATTGCACCAAGAAGCATAAAATACCTAGGAATAAATCTAACCAAAGATGTAAAGGATCTGTATGCTGAAAACTATAGAAAGCTTGTGAAGGAAAGTGAAGAAGATACAAGGAAATGGTAAAACATTCCCTGCTCATGGATTGGAAGAATAAATATTGTCAAAATGTCAATACTACCCAAAGCTATCTACACTTTCAATGCAATCCCAATCAAAATTGCACGAGCATTCTTCTCGAAACTAGAACAAGCAATCCTCAAATTCATATGGAACCACAAAAGGCCCCGAATAGCCAAAGTAATTTTGAAGAAGAAGACCAAAGCAGGAGGCATCACAATCCCAGACTTTAGCCTCTACTACAAAGCTGTCATCATCAAGACAGCATGATATTGGCACAAAAACAGACACATAGACCAATGGAATAGAATAGAAACCCCAGAACTAGACCCACAAACGTATGGCCAACTAATCTTTGACAAAGCAGGACAGAACATCCAATGGAAAAAAGACAGTCTCTTTAACAAATGGTGCTGGGAGAACTGGACAGCAACATGCAGAAGGTTGAAACTAGACCACTTTCTCACACCATTCACAAAAATAAACTCAAAATGGATAAAGGACCTGAATGTGAGACAGGAAACCATCAAAACCCTAGAGGAGAAAGCAGGAAAAGACCTCTCTGACCTCAGCCGTAGCAATCTCTTACTCAACACATCCCCAAAGGCAAGGGAATTAAAAGCAAAAATGAACTACTGGGACCTTATGAAGATAAAAAGGTTCTGCACAGCAAAGGAAACAACCAACAAAACTAAAGGGCAACCAACAGAATGGGAAAAGATATTTGCAAATGACATATCAGACAAAGGCTAGTATCCAAAATCTATAAAGAGCTCACCAAACTCCACACCTGAAAAACAAATAACCCAGTGAAGAAATGGGCAGAAAACATGAATAGACACTTCTCTAAAGAAGACATCCGGGTGGCCAACAGGCACATGAAAAGATGCTCAACGTCGCTCCTTATCAGGGAAATACAAATCAAAACCACACTCAGGTATCACCTCACGCCAGTCAGAGTGACCAAAATGAACAAATCAGTAGACTATTGATGCTGGAGAGGATGTGGAGAAACGGAACCCTCTTGCACTGTTGGTGGGAATGCAAATTGGTGCAGCCACTCTGGAAAACAGTGTGGAGGTTCCTCAGAAAATTAAAAATAGACCTACCCTATGACCCAGCAATAGCACTGCTAGGAATTTACCCAAGGGATACAGGAGTACTGATGCATAGGGGCACTTGTACCCCAATGTTCATAGCAGCACTCTCAACAATAGCCAAATTATGGAAAGAGCCTAAATGTCCATCAACTGATGAATGGATAAAGAAATTGTGGTTTATATACACAATGGAGTACTACAGGGCAATGAGAAAGAACGAAATATGGCCCTTTGTAGCAACGTGGATGGAACTGAAGAGTGTGATGCTAAGTGAAATAAGCCATACAGAGAAAGACAGATACCATATGTTTTCACTCTTATGTGGATCCTGAGAAACTTAACAGAAACCCATGGGGGAGGGGAAGGAAAAAAAAAAGAGGTTAGAGTGGGAGAGAGCCAAATCATAAGAGACTCTTAAAAACTGAGAACAAACTGAGGTTTGATGGGGGGTGGGAGGGAGGGGAGGGTGGGTGATGGGTATTGAGGAGGGCACCTTTTGGGATGAGCACTGGGTGTTGTATGGAAACCAATTTGACAATAAATTTCATATATTGAAAAAAAAACCAGAGAAGGCAGAAAATGGGAGACAAGGAGAAATGACAAAAAATTCAATGAATAAAAAATACAAACAGGATACATATTAATTCAAGTATATTAATAATATCTTCAAATAGGAATTTTCTAAAATACCAACTAAAAATATGACAAGTAAATAAATTAAATAAGACTGAATTAATGTTATAAATAAGAAACCCACTAAAAATTTTTTAAAGTTTTTATTTGAATTCCAGTTGGTTAACATACATATAATATCAGTTTTGGGTGACAACATAGTAATTCAACACTTCCATACATAACCCAGTGAGTTCATCACACGTGCCCTCCCTAATCCCCATCACCTGTTTCACACTTACACAACCTATCTTCCTTTGGGTAACATTAGTTTATTGTGTATAGTTAATAATCTGTTTTTTGGTTTTCCTCTCTCTGTATTTTTTGGTTCCTTTGCTTGTTTGTCTTGTTTTTTAAATCCCATGTACGAGTGAAATCATATGACATTTGTCTTTCTTCGACTGGCTTATTTCTCTTAGCATAATACTCTCTAGTTCCGTGCATGTCATTGCCAAAGGCAAGATTTTGTTCTTGTTCCTGACTAATATTCTATTGTGTGCGTGTGTGTGTGTGTGTGTGTGTGTATATGTCACCTCTTTTTTTATCCATTCATCAGTTGATGAACACTTGGTCAGTTTCTGTAATTTGGCTATTGTAGATAATGCTGTTATAAACATCAGGCTGCATGCATACCTTCAAAAGGGTATTTTTGTACTCTTTGGATTAATACTCAGGAATGCAATTGCTGGGTGGTAGGATAGTTCTATTTTTAACTTTTTGAGGAACATCCATATTGTTTTCCAGAGTGGTTGTTCCAGTTTGCATTCCCTCCAACAGTGCAAGCATGCAGGCATCCTCATCAATGACTATTGTTTCCTGTGTTATGGGTTTTAGTCATTCTTATAGGTGTGAGGTGATATTTCACTGTAGTTTTGATTTGTATTTTCCTGAGAATTAGTGATGATGAACATCTTTTTACATATATGTTGGCCATCTGTATGTCCTCTGGAGAAATGCTATTAATGCCTTCTGCTCATTTTTATTTTGGATTATTTTTTTGGGGAGTATTGAGTTTTGTAAGTACTTTATATATTTTGGCTACTAACCCTTTATCAGATGTAATTTGTAAATATCTTCTACCATTGTGAAGGCTGCCTGTTAGTTTTGTGAAGAAGCTTTTTGTCTTGATGAAGTCTCAATAGTTTACTTTTGCTTTTATTTCCCTTGCTCAGGAGACATATCTAGGAAGAATTTCCCATGGCTTATGTTAAAGAAGTTACTGCCTGTGTTCTCTTCTAGGATTTTATGCTTTTGTATGTCACATTTAGGTCTTCAATCCATGTTGAATTTATTTTTATGTATGATATAAGAAATCCGTCCAGTTTCATTCTTTTGCATGTTGCTATCCAGTTTTTCCAACACCATTTGTTGAAAAGACTGTCTTTTTCCCATTGGATATTCTTTCCTGCTTTGTCAAAAATGAGTTGACTTATAGTTGTGGGTCTATTTCTGGGATTTATATTCTGTTCCATTGATCTATGTGTCTGTTTTTGTGCCAGTACCATACTGTTTTGATGACTACAGCTTTGTAATATAGCTTAAAATCTGGAAATGGTATGCCTCCAGTTTTGTTTTTCTTTTTCAGGATTGCTTTGGCTATTCAGGGTCTTTTGTGGTTCCATACAAATTTTTGGAATGTTTGTTCTAGCTCTGCAAAATATGGTGGTGGTATTTTGATAGGGATTGCATTAAATGTGTAGATTGTGGGTAGTATTGATATTTTATCAATATTTCTTCTTCCAATCAATGTGCATGGAATGCCTTTTCTATGCTTTTTTGTGTCATCTTCAATTTCTCTCATCAGTGTTTTAAGCTTTCAGAGTACAGGTCCTTTGTATCTTTGAGGATAGTGAAATTTTAACTTCTTCCTTGCCTATTTGGATACCTTTTATTTCTAAAGTTTATTTATGTATTTATTTTTTAAACATTTTTTTAAGTTTATTTATATATTTTGGGAGAGAGAACACAAGCCAGAAAAGAACAAAGAGAGAGAGAGAGAGAGGGAGAGGGAGAGGGAGGGAGAGAGAGAGAGAGAGAGAGAGAGAGAGAGAGAGAAACCCAAGCAAGCTCAGCACCATCAGCATGGGGCCGAACCCACAAACTGGGAAATCATGACCTGAGCTGAAATCAAGAGTCTGACGTTTAATGGACCAACTGTATATCAAATGATGCATACAAGCTTGCACACAAGCACCTGGATGCCTTAATTTCTATGTGTTATCTAGTTGCTATGGCTGGGACTCCCAGGACTATGTTGAATACCGGTGGTAAGAGTGGACATTTCTGTCTTGTTCCTAGGAAATCTCTGTTTTTCCCCACCTAGGCTGTTATTATCTGTGGGTTTTTCATATTTGGCCTTTATTACATTGAGGTTTGTTCCCTCTAAACCTACTTTGTTGAGGGTTTTTATCATGACTGAATATTGCAATTTGCCAAATGTTTTTTTTTTTTTTTCTGCATCTGTTAAAATAATCATATGGTTCTTCTGGTTTTAGTGTTTATTTCTGAAAGAAAGAGAGAATGCTGTGGAAGAGGGGCAGAGAAAGAGAGAGACAGAGGATCTGAAGCATGCTTTGTGCCAACAGCAGAGAGCCCAATGAGGGGCTCGAACTCATGAAATGTGAGATCATTACCTGAGCCCAAGTCAGAGGCTACGCCAACTGAGCCACTCAGACACAGGCACCCTAAAGATCATATTGTTCTTATCTTTTGTGAATACTGAATCACCTTTGCAATCCAGAAATAAATCCCACTTGATCAGGGTGAATAATTTTAATGTATTGTTGGATTTGGGGGAAAAAATTTAAATATGAGACATAGAGGATTTGAAAATGATAAGGCAGAGAATATGTTATGATAATATTAATAAACCGGGGCACCTGGGTGGTTCAGTTGGTTGAACGGTATGACTTTGTCTCAGGCCTGATCTCATGTTCTTGGGTTCCAGCTCCACATCGGGCACTGTGCTGATAGCTCGGAGCCTTGAGCCTGCTTTGGATTCTGTGTCTCCCTCTCTCTCTGCCCCTCTCCCACTCACACTCTCTGTCTCTCTCTCTCAAAAATAAATAAACATTAAAAATTTAAAAAATATATTATTAGTAAACCTAAAGTACCTTCCTATTCAACATGCATTTAATATTTACTTTAAGGTGTAATGTTACAATAAAATGTCTCTATTATTACTCTATATTGCACATTCAGAAATTATAATTACTGCATAGCAAATTTTTACTGCTATAGAACATTTGTCTTGAGGTTTTGTACATTTTGATTCAAATATTTGGAAACTTTGAGTAAAAACAGTCAATATCACTTTTAGCCTTTGTGCCATGCTTTGAAAAATCATGTTATCTTAATAATAGATTCAGCTTTCATTTAAAGACTAAAAGATTCTGAATATTGCTTAAGGAAATGTTTTAAAGAATATTCAATTATTTTTAGATTTAACTCACTAGTTAATTCTTCTACATGTATTTTGATTTAACAATGAAGATGACATTACAAGAATATTAAGAAGGCAAAAGAAACCTATTTCTAATAAATGTAATCTCTTAAAAGCTGTAATTTCACATCCTATTTTGATATATTTTAAATCAATTTTATAATGATGACAGATTACATGCCTGGAGCAAGGTATGATTTTGTTTTATTCAAATGGTGAATTAAAATGCACATTGTAGAAATGCTCTTTTTCAATTTTAGAGAATGGTTTCAGAAAGGAGGTTTGTGAGGAAGGAGTGAAGGACAGCAAAGCAGCTTTCATAGGAATTTTTTGATAATGTTTCTCTATTTTGTCATCTTTGCATCTTCTTTTCATTTTTATGTATTTTGTGTAATCAATAACAATTATATTATTGGGTTATATTGACTGAGTACTTACCATGTGCTGGACTTTGAAGTGCTGAATACAAACATTTTCATTTCAAAATTTAAGCCATAATTTACATAGAGTAAACTTCACACTATTAAGTGTCCAGTTCTTTGAATCTTTACCAATATATACAATCTTATAGCTATCAATAAAATCAGAATTATAGAGGCATATCATTCCAAACATTTTTTCATATCTTTTTAAAAATATTTTATTTATTTATTTTGAGAGACAGCGAGAGTTGGGGATGGGCAGAGAGAGGGAGAGACAGAATCCCAAGCAGAATCTACATTGTCAGCACAGTCTTATGTGGCGCTTGAACCCACAGAACAGTGTGATCATGACCTGAGCCAAAACAAAGAGTCGTATGTAACCAACTGAGCCACCTCATACCTTTTTATAGTTAACCCCTCCCCTTTCTTCCAGACTCTGGCAAACATTGATCTGTTAGCTGTTTCTAAAGTTTGTCTTTGAAAAAATGTTATGTAAATGAAACCATACAATATGTAGCTTTTTGAGTCTGTATTCTTTCATTTAGCAAAATGTTTTGGGATTCATCCTAATGTCACATACTCATAGTCCCTAGCCCATTCCTTATTGTGGAAGAATAGTATTCCATTGTTGGGATTTGGATGTATCATACTTTGTTTATTAATTTCACAGTAAAGGAACATGGTGTCGATTCCAAGTTTTTAGTAATTATTATATTTTAGATGTTTATTTATTTGTGTATGAGAGAGAGACAAAGTGTGAGTGGTGGAGGAGCAGAGAAATGGAGATTCAGAATCCAAAGCAGGTTCCAGGTTCCGAGCTGTCAGCATAGAGCCAGATGCAGGGATCAAACTCACAAACCGTGAGATCATGACCTGAGCCAAAGTCGGAGGCTTAACTGAGCCACCCAGACTCCTTTAATAATTATTAATAAAGCCTCCATACACTTTCATGTGTAGGTTTATGTGAACGTAGGTTTTCATATAACTTGGTCACAGTTCTGGAAGTGTGATTACTGGGTCATAATATGAGTGTATGTTTAACTTTTTCAGTAACTGCTCAACTGTTACAAAAGGGATGTACAATTTTGCATTTCCTCAATAACATAAGATTTCCACTTGCCTCACATACTTTATCAGTACTTAGCATTGTCTGTATTTTTAGTCATTTTAATAACTGTGTTTTAATTTGCATTTCATTAATGAATAATGACATTAAACATCTGTTAATATGATTATTGCCATGTATATTTGTCTCTAGTAAAGTATTCGATCAATTTTTAATTGGATTAGTTATTTACTTATTACTGAGTTTTGATGTTCTTTATATATTCTATACACAAGTCCCTTATAAGGCAGTTCATTTACAAATATTTCCTCTCAGTCTTGTTTAAATTTCATTTTCTTAAAAGTTTTAATTTCAATAAAGTCCATTTTATCAATTGTATATTTTATGGCTCATGCTCTAAGTAAACTAACATCATGCAAATTTTCCCATATTTTCCTCCCAAAATTTTTATAGTTTTTGCTCTTACATTTAGGTCTATAATACAATTTGAAGTTATTTTTAGATGTATTTATCTGTAAGTGTGTTGATGTGGGTGTCTATTCAAAATACGTCATTGGTCAAGTTGTATAGAAAGACTAAACAAAATCAAAATTTCACAAACATTTTTTATGGCAATATCAACAAATTTCACTAATTTTTAAATTTGATGAAATGTGATCTTGAATGTTTTCTGAATATGTATTAAATAAAGTAATAAATGTAATTATAAATATTATATAAATACCTAGTTGATTTCAGGAACAATTTTCTAAATTAAAATATGACTTCTATTACTTGTAAGTGTATCAAAGTTTAAACATGAGAAATATAGTGCTGCTTAATGTAAATAATTGGACACAGATATTATAATTTTTAAAGAACACATTAAACTATAGATATAAAGAATAGATAAAATGTATATCCTAAAGTTAAATATTAATTGCAATCTTCTAATCCTTCACAAGGATGGTTGAACCTTTGCACAGCACATGTATTTCATTACTGAAAATGTTCTAGGTTAGATATTATAGCCAAAAGCATTTATTATATTTTATAAGATAGTCACTTATTTTCTCATTTGAATTTATTAAAATATAGGAACATATTAGAAATAATTAGTCTCAGTGAAGTCCACAGATACCATTTTAGTAAGGTTTTTGTTTGTTTCAGCTGCATATGGAATATCTCCCAATTGCCTTCTTTGAGGCAAATTATTGCCAAATAAACATTATATAAGTGATATTATATAGGGAAAGTGAAAAAAAAACAATGACAGAAACGACTTGTTAAAAATGTATTTGACATTTTCCTTTGATATTTTTTGTACAAGATTTTTCTTGCTGATTTTCTTAGTTATTTTGAGTAAGATGAATATAATGTATATTTACAGCAAATACAATTTTAAGACATTGTGTTTATTCTTAATGATAAAATGTCTCTTTCTTTCAGAAGATTTCAAAAGTCTTACTCTCTAACACACTTACATATCCATTATCATGATAGAGATAGATTCCTAGAACACCTCAGCTATCAGGATGTCTCCAGAGTGCACCGCAGTTTTATAAATGTCAACTCCTGAGTATGACTTGTGAAAGTGCAGCAGCGCAGTAAAACATTGAACTGGCCTTTTGGCAATCACTGGAGTATTACATTTTAAAGGTCAGATGTACATGATTATT
This sequence comes from Lynx rufus, assembly GCF_022079265.1. Lineage (NCBI taxonomy): Eukaryota > Metazoa > Chordata > Mammalia > Carnivora > Felidae > Lynx > Lynx rufus. Next base: position 63,651,306 of record NW_025814827.1, read on the forward strand.
TTACCTGAGCCACCTTGTTGGGAGGAGAGAGGCTGAGTCACTCACAGCTTGTTGAAATTTTCCTTAGTGGCTCAAAAGTTAAAAGAAAGAAACCTGGAAATACGCAGTAAAAAAAAAAAAAAATCCAAACTTCAAAAGCGTAAAGTAAGTTATTTACCACAAGGCTGTAGTTTGTGCACATGAGTACTTGGTATTAAAAGTGGGGATGATACAAACAATTTATGTTTAATTAGAGTATAAATGTGGTGTAGCTCTTAAAATTTATACCATCGATAGACAAATCAATTGTATTTCTATACACTGAAAATAAATTTATAAAAGCAACTGTTAGAATAACATTGAAAGAATAAAATAATTAGGAATAAATTTTATAAAGAAATTGTAAGAGTTGTACAAAGAAGATATCCAGGTAAAATTATTAAATTAGACCTCTACCTCAGACCATATGCAAAAAATATTCAAAATGGATCAATTATATAAATGTACGAGTTACTCTTACAAGAAAACTTAGGAGTAAATTTTCAAGATCTTGAATTTGACCATATTTTATTAGATATGACAACAGAATAAAAGCAACAAAAGAAAACAGATATAAATTGTAATTAAAAGTAATTAATTAGAATGTAAAACTTTTGTGCTTGAAAGAACATTATCAAAAAGGAGAAAAAAACCCTCAAAAAATGGAAGAAAATTTTTGCAAATCATATATCTGATTGGGGCATTGTTCCAGAGTATATAAAGGACTCCTACAACTCAACAATAAAAAGACAAAAAAATAGATAAATAAAAATGGGAAATAATTCAAATAGACATTTATCCAATGAAGATATGTAAATGTCAATAAACACATGGAATGGTGCTTAGCATCATTAGACAATAGAGCCATAAAAATCAAAACCACAGTGAAATATTACTTCATGCTCGCTAGGACAGCTAGCCTCTAAAAAATAAATAACAAGTGTTGGCAACAATGTGGAGAATTTGAAGCTCTCATATATTAGTTTTGAACTTATAAAATAATGCAGTCACTTTGGAAAACAATTTGACAGTACCTCAACATGTTAAATAGAGTTACCATATGACCAGAATTCCATATATATATATATATATATATATATATATAATTCTCATATATATATATATAATTCTCATATATATATATATAATTCTCATATATATATATATATATATATATATATATATATATATATATAATTCTCTTGCATTAGGGATGCCTGGGTGGCTCAGTTGGTTAACTTTCTGGTTCTTGGTTTTGGCTCAAGTCATGATCTCACGGTTTGTGAGTTGGAGCTTCGTGTCAGGCTCTGCACTGACAATGTGGAGCCTGCTTGGAATTCTCTCTCTCTCTTTCTCTCTCTGCCCCATTGCTGCTCTCTCTCTTAAATAAATAAATAAATAGGAATTAAAAATATGTTCATATAAAAACTTGTACATAAATGTCTACACAATTATTATTGATAATAGTCAAAAAGTGGAAACCAATTGTCCATCAACTAAACAAAATGGGTAAATAAAATGTGACATATCCATTTATGGGAATACTGTTTGGTAATAAAAAGGAATTGAGTACTGATACATGACATATCATGGATGAATCTTGAAAACATTATGCTAATTGAAAGAAGCCAGTCACAAAAGTCCGCATATTTTATGATTCCATTAATATGAAATGTACAGAATAGGAAAACTCATAGAAAAAGAAAATACATTAGCAGTTACCAGAGGCTAAGAATTGGAAGAATGTGAGAAAGTACTGATGAGCCTGGTGCTTCTTTTTTGAGGTGATGCAAATATTCTGAAATTAGATAGATGTGGTGATTGCATAACTCTGTGAATACACTAAAATTCACTGAATTGTATAATGTAAATGGGTGAATTGTGTTTTGTGTGAATCATATCTTAACAAAGCCATTTTTGAAAACAAAAAATAAAAATGTCGGGGAGATTCATATTTGGAGCTCTATCAAAGACTCTTGTGTAAAAAATGTTTAAAGAAAATGAATAAAAGTCCCTGACAAGTTAACTTTATAAACAATGCAGAGGAAACAATGTGAACACAATTATCCTGGATCTTCATGTCCATGTTCTGAAATATTAAAAAATGTAGTGGAACAGTACTCAGAGTTAAAAGAGAATAAAGAAAACCATCAACCAGTGCCAAACAAAAAAGTTCTATTCAAATTATCTGTATCTTATTAGGCTATCCAATTTTTTCCCAATGTTTCAAAACTTCAAAGAAATAAAAGTGAAAATATAAGTGATCTATCATATATTTTAAAAAGGGCAAGCAAATAACAAAGTATTCCACACAATTAAAATATATGGTAAAAAAAATACATGCCATTCTCTAAAAAATAAAGCCATTTGCCTGAGGGAAATATAATCATTTTTATATAATAATAAAGCGTTATGCTTTCTGTATTTCCAGGGTAAAATGAAACAGACAGTAAACAATTAATTACTTAAGTTTCAAAAGAAAAATGCATAGACATAACTGCTATAACTCAAGCATTCAAAACTTCACATCATCACGTGACACAGGACATTTCATTATTTAGAAGACGCACTATCCACCCACCTTCTGACCAAGTCTATTTAGTAGATTCTATCTACCTGGAAATGAACAATTAGGCAGAGAATTGAATTACAAGTGCAAATTGCAAGCAAAAGCACCATACTGTTTTCGTAAGTCATTATTGTTATTTATGTAGTCACGTTCGCTAATTTTATCCAATATTTCTTTCTCACTAAAAACTACTACTTCTGTCTCCTCATGATGCTTACAAATGCAGTATTTGATTTCCAAAAAAAAAAATAACGCAAGTAGAGGGAGACATTTCCTCTTTCTGAGGTAGAAACTGTGAAAAATCGAAGAATGAAAGAGGTGATATACCATCCTTCCACCGTTATTACAGTTCAGATAGTTACAATCTTCTATGGTTAGGGACTCTGACGCTCCACAAATTAGAAATTATTGTTTGAAATCCAGAGTCCATAGGTTTTGCATAATGGTTGGAATTCTCATGTTTTATAATTATAATATCAGAACTCATTATAAAACTCTTTTTGAGGGGTGCCTGGGTGGCTCAGTCAGTTGGGCTTCCCACTCCTGATTTCGGCCCAGGTCATGATCCCAGGCTCGTGGGATCAAGCCCCATGTTGGGTTCTCCGCTGAATGTGGAGCCTGCTTAAGATTTTCTCTCTCTCCCTCCTCTGCCTTTCCCATACACATACACAGTCTCTCTCTCCCTGTCTCTCTCTCTTTCTAAGAAAAAAAACCAAAAACAAAAAACAAAAAACAGCAACAACAAAAAACAAACTTTTTTGAATTTTAATAAAATTCTTCAATTTTTAAAAAGAAAACATTTGGAGAATAACTTAACAACTCTAGTCATAGCTTTAAATAACACTAACCTTCTGACAGATTTTGTTATGCCTTTTAAATATAAAGTTGTCACCTAAAGCTCTTCCTTAAAAAGTTGAAACCTTCTTTCTGATCCTTTACAGTTTCTTTACTTCTCATATTACATATGTGTTCCTGCTATAATGCCACACACGTGTATATACACACATGCATATTCGTTTTTGTCAATAGCCACTAAGTAAAAAAAACTAATGACAAAAGTGTACTTAGGGATAAACACTCAAAACCTTTATAACTTGAGGCAAAAATTAATAAGCTTACTATAATATTAACATATTTAGAAAGACATATTAAATACCTATAGAAATTGTTATAAGTCTTAGAGAAGCATATGCTATAGCAAAAGAATATGTCTTATCCTGAATTTGGTAATTTAGTTTAGGAATAGTTTGGCTGAAAATATCAGAAAATTCAATTAACAATGGGTTATAAATCAATATTTTTCATCTTCATATAAAACAAGAAGATTAAGAGGGTCACTTCCTGGCTTTGGTTCAGCTATTCAAAGATTTAGATCCCTTGAGACTTCCTGCCTAGTATATAGTAAATTACTAATCTTTCACATATGCTTTTAAAATAGGAATATAGGCTCAGGTTTCTATAAATGGAACTTTTCAAAAATGTAGTTCAGTTCCTCTATATTTTGCTTATTACCTGCCCTTTATATTCATTTATGAGAAATAGAAATTATGCCAAACTCCATTTTTGCTAATGTATTTTTTATCCAGGGTTGCATAATTTGGGAGTTTGGTATAGGAGCTTGCCTGTAATTATTCTTATAAAGAGCATACAAGAGTTGGATTTTGTTCTTTAGTTATTATGCATTTTATCCAAGCTAGGACTCTGTATCTCAATGAATATTTTTTTTAAGTTTATTTATTTATTTTGAAAGAGAGAAAGGGAGAGAGAATGTGAGCAGGGAAGAGCCAGAGAGAGAGGGAGAGACATAATCCCAAGCCGACTCCATGCAGGGCTGGATCCCAAGAACTGTGAGATATGACCTGAGACGAAACCAAAAGTCGGATACTTAACCAATTGAGCCATCCAGGTGCACCAAAACACAACTCTTTCTGAGAGATTTGTGTCAGTTATAACAGCAGCAAATGCACACACACACATTTCACACACACACACACACACACACACACACACACACATATAGCATGATAAAGAGATATGGAATTGAAGGAAGCATGCTGAGAGTTCAGCAGGGACATGCCAGTTTGGAAATATTGACATAGATTTACTCAAACCACAACCTCTCTGTTTACCTTCTTATTCTTTGTTCTTCCTCTGTTCACCTCTTTCTGTGTTTACACTCTTGACTTCACTCCACAACACCTGAACTCAAGCCTATCTTGTCATATTTATTTACACACACACACACACGCACACACACACACACACACACACACACACCACCATCACCACCTAAGGATTTAATGAAATAGTAACTATCCTGAAGATTTCAAAGTCTATTTAGTCATAAAATATTCACATTGGATAATATTTGGTGAAAATAAAAAGCAGATCATTAAGCTAATTTCACATTATCATAATTGCTCAGTAATTTTGTTCTGTTTTAATTTGATCATCCACCTGAGCACCAGGGCTTGAAACGTAGAATTATTTTGTATAACATAGATGTTTCATCCAGAATGTCTTCTTTACATGGTTGACTACTTTTATCACTATGTACAGCTGTAGAATTGTTTTGAGATAGTTTCAAGAAGAATACTCAACTGTTTCAGTTTTCATATGGAGTTTTTATTATTTCAAACTGCATTTCAAAAAGGTTTCTAGGCAAGGCAAATGTCTTGTAATCAAATGGTATTATGCATTTGTACGGCTTAAATACTATTTACTAGAAGTTAGCCCCTAAGAATCTCCATAAAAATCACTACACAGAAATTGTTTGTAAATTATTAATTTAAGCTTCTATTACTTGAAAATAATTTTTCTACTTGACTACAGTCAATTGTTCTTTAGTTAAATATATATATATATATATATATATACACAATAGAAAATTAGGTAGGTTCAGTATTTTCTTGACTTATGCAAAATAAGAACACGGTTCTGAAAATTTGCCTAAGCCTATTTTTAGAGTAAAATTTGCTTCTTATCTTAGAGATAAGATGCTTTCATGATATTCAAAGTGTGAATTAATGAAGAAAGAGTGTATCCTTTAGTCTTCGATATAAAACCCAGCCTTGAAGGTAAGAGGAAAAAATAATTGTGTGTCCTTGAATTTCCACTATGAATATATAAATTTTCATAAGATAACATGATGTGGCATGATAATTCATTATTTCATTAAATTGGTTAACATATCACAAATTATTATAAAGAAGTGGTAGTCTTAAGAAATGCCAACATTAATGATGAATTTTATAATTAAGTAGTTTGGGGTAATCCATAGGGAATCATTATGTTCTTTAGTTTTTCTACTATATTTAATCATTTTTAATGTTTAATTATTTATTTATTTATTTATTTATTTATATTTGAGAGGGATATAAACAGAGAACGAATGGGGGAGGGACAGCAAGAGAGGGAGACACAGAATCTGAAGCGTGCTTCAGGCTTTGACCTGTCAGCACAAGGCCTTGAACCTAGGAACTGCAAGATCATGACCTGAGCTGAAGTCAGATGCTTAATTGACTGAGTCACCCAGGTACCCCATATTTAATCAATTTTAAAACTCATGACTTCATCTCTATCTAATTAATTGTTCCAATCTCTTTGTAAGTGAACAAATATGAGATACACTAAAATATCTAGTTTTCACACTAAAACATAGCAATCTTTATACATTAGCAAGAATCTACTTGACTGTGATTTATTTCTGGGTTGTTATCCTAGTAATGTAAAATGAATTACTACAAATTAAATTCACTAAATCAAGCAATTGTTTAAATTATAATGTAATCAAATGACTTCTTCAGAGTCACACAGCAAAGACTAGTTGTGGTAGCAATAATAAAGCAAATAGTGAATGCGAGAAAGGTTTACACAAACTTTGGAGTAAATCATATGTATCAAAGGTTTGGCTAGATCATCGAAGTTTCTGTGAAATGTCTCTAAACTATGCAGTGCCTATGTGTTGAGCAAACTAATAAATACATGGTTACTTTGGCATTGTAACATAATTCTGAAAAGTGATTAACTAATAGTTCTAATAACTCTTACAATTACATTAAAGTTAATATGAATAGTAAAAGCATTTGTCTAAAATGCAGCCTTTTATTTACTTCCAAGCAATAATATTTAGAGTTTTGCTCAAACACTAGTGACGTCCACAAATTTTATCATTTAAACTGTGACATGATATTTTTTCTTAAACAAAAATCTAATAAACTGCTCAATCTAAAATATTTTAATGGCTTCCTATCAACAAACAGGATAAAATGCAAATGCATTAAAACGATCTATGAAGCTCTTCATGTTCTGACCCTATCTCATGCCCCGTTTCAACTCCTATCATTTTATTGATAAAGCCTCCATGCCAGTCATACTGAATAGTCCTCCAAATGCTTGATGAGTTCAAAGCCTGTATGTAAACTTGGTATATTCTGCCCACTCTATGTTATTCTTTGAACACCTGTTTTTATAGCTATGCAATGTTCAGATTTCAGCTCAATGTCTATTCTTTTTTATACATCTTCTCCAAATCATGATAAGAATTAACCTAGGTTACCTTCTGTCCCATGAATATTTGCATGATAACAATGCTGATCAAATGCATTGTTGAGCTCTAAATTTGTGAATTTTATATACATTATTTCAATAAATAATTGTAAAAATTCAATTTACAGATAATGAAATTTTGGCTTACAGATAATACAGAGATCAAACTTACCAGACTCACATGTGCTATAATTAGTGTTTGAACCAGAGATTTCTTGAAATCAAATTTCTATGCTAGAGACCACCATCTTGTTTTATTCCCAAGCAGCACATATTCACTCTACCCACTTAATGTAAATGTTTGTGTATTTATGTGTTTCTCACATTGTACTCTTTTAAGGCAGGGTTTGTTCATATTTGTTTTCAGACTGTGGCAGATAACATATACATAATAGATAAGATATTTGTGACACCTTCTTATGACATTTTTTCAATGTAAGCAAAAATATATTAAGTATTTATGTATTAGTATGCTATTCTTTTTTCACATAAAATACATTGGTAAGCTTACTACCTCTAAAGACATATACAAACCACTATAAAAACTACAGCTTGAACTTCTAAAATGATGGCTGTTTAAATTGCATTTTCTTGCTCACTAACTGAAAGCTAGTCAAAGCAGAAAAATATTAATAATAATACACTCCATTTTCAGAAACTCTAAAAGTATGAGACTAAGATGCCAAAATATATCTAAAGCTATCAAGTGCAGCTCAAATTAAAGCAGTGATGATAGGAAGAAGTGGAGCGAATACACCCAGTGAGTTTATGGATGAATTATGCATTTACCGACAGTAAGACAAAACTCTGGCTATTATTTACAAACCCATATCCAATAAACTATCCACCAAGAACAAAGGCTGGAGAAAATACACACAAAAAAGGATCTTTTTGAAGTCATTTGAGAATTACCAAGGATGGTAGGACTTAACTGACCAAGAGAACCGAAGAGAAATGTAACACATGGTGTTTGTTGAGCCCTATGCCTTTTTTTGGTGGGTATTTTCTGATTCAAAGGCAGCTGCCTAGAATCTGAGAAACTGAGCAGGAATCAGTGGCTAAAAGGCTGGAAACTGGTAGTTTTTTTGATAGGCTCATGGAGCTAGAGAGACAGAAATCAGAATTGGGAGATTTCAAGGCATGAAGGCCAATACTGTGGGAAGAAAATAAGCAGAGAAAATTCATCTTGACATTCAGTGTCTGTGTTCCCTCTGACACATCTGATTATTTGTAAGCAGCTGATAAACTGTTGGGAAGCCAAGCAGAGATTTTGGTGATCTCCTAATAGTGGAGTGTCAGAATTATGATTTTAAGGTACCCAAAAGACTCAATGACTCTGGTAAAACTCAGGCTTTCATCTGGGATTCCTCAAGTACTATGCTACAGGAGTAATGGCTACTTGGTACTAAAATAACTTCTGTAAAGACTGAAACTTTGTTCTAAATCAGCTCAATCTCATGCTAAATTTATTTTATCTTGCCTTGCTCTGAATGCCTAAGGTAGAAAGACAACACAGTGTAGGAAGACAACGTCAAGCAGAGCTTTTACAAATTTTAATACAGTCTCTAGCATTCAATAAGAAATTATAAAGTATACATGGAGGCAGGAATAAGAGACACAAATAGAAATAAAGCTGCAGGTGATATAGATAATGAGGTTTTTAACATGGACTTTAAAATAATAGGATAAATGGCAGGGTTTTCCATTTCATCTGAAAACTGGAATTTAACATATCAAATGGAAATTATAGAACTAAGAAAACATGATATTTCAAAATAAGAATTTAATAAACAAGAATAATAAGCAAATTAGTCTCAGAGAAAGAGCTAATAAACTGAAATCTAGGTCACTGCCAGATTGAAGTAGGAAAGGAAAAATGGATAAAAACACAAGAAAGAGAAAAAAGAGTCATATGAGGCAAAATTTAAAATTTTTCATGGGCAATAGGAGACTCGGAAGAATAGGCATGGGAGAATGGGAGAAAAGCAATTCTTGAAGAGATAATGATCAAGGATTTTGAAACACAGAAGCCAGACATCAAGATGCAGATGCAAGAATTACCATAAACATCAATAAAGATAAACAGAAAGAAAGCCTCACCTAGAGGTATGATAGTAGGCAACCTAACCTAAAAAATGCCAAGTCATGCAGAGAAGAAAGACACATTATCTTCAAAGGAACAACAATAAAACTGAAAGCTAACTCACCAAAGAAATGGTTCAGTCCAGAAAGGAATGAGATGGAATATTTATGGGGCTGAAAAAAATTAATAAATGGATAAATAAATGAAATAACTTCATCAGTCCAAAGGAAAACAGGAAAGAAATTGTCTTTTTTTTTTCTTTTTTAAAGGTGTACAAATTAGATGGTCCAAATAAGGAAACAAATTAAAAAATGGACACAAAATAAACTGTGTCAATTATTGCACTAAAGGTAAATATAATAAATATACATGCCAAATGATAAGATCAATAAACTAGATTAGAAAAAAAAACAGAACTCATGCTTACAAAATAATAATTTTATACCCAGTAGCATAGTTTCAAAAGATATAGAGCAAGTTGCAAAAAGAAGAATAAAAAGGGAAAATTCTTAAATGGAGATAGTAATTTTTAACAAATTTCTATCAATAGGTAGTAAAATGTAGTGATAAAACCCACATAATGTGGAACCTAATATGCTCCTGAATTGAGTTACTTCTGTCTAAAATAATTTGGAGAGTTCATTGGTGAAGCCATTAATAGCTAGGTTTTTTTTTTTTTTTTAATTTTTTTTCAACGTTTATTTATTTTTGGGACAGAGAGAGACAGAGCATGAACGGGGGAGGGGCAGAGAGAGAGAGGGAGACACAGAGGGAAACAGGCTCCAGGCTCTGAGCCATCAGCCCAGAGCCTGACGCGGGGCTCGAACTCATGGACCGCGAGATCGTGACCTGGCTGAAGTCGGACGCTTAACCGACTGCGCCACCCAGGCGCCCTGCTAGGTTTTCTTTAAAATAGCTACCCAAGGGGCGCCTGGGTGGCTCAGTCAGTTAAGCATCCAACTTCAGCTCAGGTCATGATCTCACAGTTTGTGAGTTTGAGCCCCACATTGGGCTCTGTGCTGACAGCTCAGAGCCTGGAGCTTGCTTCGGATTCTGTGTCTCATTCTCTCTCTACCCTCCTCCACGTGTGTGCTGTCTCTCTGTGTCTCTCAAAAATAAATAAAAATGTAAAAAAAAAAAAATTTAAAATAGCTATCCAAGTACCCTTTTCTTATCCAAGTGTCCTGTTCTAACTCTCCACTTGTATCCTTAAGTATTTTCTAAACTTCAAAGTTTTAATATTCTCATTATTGCCTTTTTGATATCTGTAGCATTTGTAGTAGTATGTCCTTTTTCTAATTTTAAATACTGGCAATTAATGTTTTTTTTTCCTGATAATTATTACAACGTGCTTACAATTTCATTAATCTTTTGTCTTTGTAGATATTCACTAGGTGCCTTGGTTTTCTGTTTTAGTTTTTATTGCATTTCTTTTCATTAATTGTTTTCTTTTACTTTAAGTTTTTCTGTTCTTTTGCTTGTATTATTACAAGGAAAATTAAATCACTGATTTTAGGTTTCAGCTTTTGTGCTCTTCTGACATAGGATTTATGTTACATATTTCTATCTAAATATTATTTTACAATCTTTCCAAAGATTCTGACATGTAATTTCTATACTTATATTTCATTAGTGAGATTTTCTAGTTTATGCACTAATACCCTGTTTGAAATGTGGATTTTTTAGATCTAATGTGTTTCCATGCAGTGGGAAATTTCTTTTTAATTTTTTTTTTTTTAATTTTTTTTTTCAACGTTTATTTTATTTTTGGGACAGAGAGAGACAGAGCATGAACGGGGAGGGGCAGAGAGAGAGGGAGGCACAGAATCGGAAACAGGCTCCAGGCTCTGAGCCATCAGCCCAGAGCCTGACGCGGGGCTCGAACTCACAGACCGCGAGATCGTGACCTGGCTGAAGTCGGACGCTTAACCGACTGCACCACCCAGGCGCCCCTCTTTTTAATTTTTAAAAATGTGTTTGGGGCACCTGGTTGGCTCAGTCAGTTGAGAGACCAACTTCAGCTCAGGTCATGATCTCATGATGAGTTCGAGCCCCACTTCGGGCTTGCTGCTGTCAGCCTGTCAGTGCAGATCCTGGTTAGGATCTTCTGTCCCCTTCTCTTTGCCCTATCCCTACTTGCACTCTGTCAAAAATAAATAAACACTTAAAATTAAAAAAAAAAATAAAAATGTGTTTATAGGTTCATTTAATTATGGTCAGGGAACATTCTCTGGATAATTTCCAAGTTATTAAATTTATAAAGATGTCCTTTTATGGATTAGCATATAGGCATTTTGGTAGTTCTCACTGCATTTGAAAATAATATTAATGTCGTTAGATACAATTATATATATTATACATAATGCATACTATGAATGTACATGTGTGTGTACATATATATATATATATATAACATATTTGTAAGAAAAATAGTTGGTGTACGTATACATTGAACTTGACTTTTTCTTCCTTTGTCAACTTGTCATAAGGAGCCACCTTGGCAACTCTATGCATAACCTGAGGGAAGTATCCCAAACAACAGTAGTAGATCTGGGTCACCAATTCATATTGCTTAATTGTAGCCATGGTAATGGGGATACAAGCTATACATGGCTTAACAAAATGAACTTCCTTTTACCAATGCTGACTTTACTAATGTTGCTGTTAAGTGGCTATGTTATCAAAAGCAGAGATCAATACTGAGCCCTGATATGGCACCGTTCACTTGGGAGACCAGCACTTCACTGAGCCTTCATTAGGCCTATTTCAGATTAGAAGGGACTGTAGTCTTCATGTGGATAGGCACATATTCTGTATATGGATTTGTCTTCCCTGACTGTGTTGCTTCTGTCAACACTGCACTGTCCATCATTCTGGTAACTGCCATACCAATACCATCTGACCAGGAGTTCATTTCACAGCAAAGTGATTGAAGCAATTAGCCACTGGTCTAGTTAAAATATGGCTTACTGAAGATTCTATTATGTTGCCAGAGAAAATATATTGAAAAGAAGGAGACCTATTTTATAAGATAGAGTATATGCTTTGATTCAGTAACTATTATATAATGGTATCTCTCTAATAGCCAGACTTTGTGGGTCCAGGAATCAAGGAGTGGAAGTAGAAGTGGCTCCTCTCACCTTTAAACTCAATTACTCACTAAATTTTGCTTCCCATTCTAGCAAAATTAAACTCTGATGGTTTAGAGTCCTTAATTCCCAGGTGGTAATATTTTAACAAGAAGACACTGCATCAGTTCCATTGAATTAGACATGAGACCACCATCTGGCCTTTTATACTTCTTATACCACTAAACCAACAGGCAGAAACAGGGCTTATTCTAGAAGTTTGAGCGATTGATCTCAACTCGCAAGGGAAATTGGGTTACTCCTACAAAATGAGAGTGTGGAGGACTATTTCTGAAACTCAGGGAATTCTGAGGCAACTCTTGGTACCTTCAAAGCCAAGAGCTAATGGAAAACTACAGCTTAAAAAAAAGGGAAAAGAAGAACAATTGAAAAATCCGTGGCTTTGGGTCATTCTAGCAACTAAAAGGACTGGTTATCTGAGGAGCTGGCTGACAGCAGAGAAATGTCAAATAAGTAGGCGAAGGATGCCATATATATAGCAATTACACCCTGTGACTAATTAGAAAAACAAATGAACTTTAGTATTTTAACATATTTTTTCTTTGCTTGCTATAGGTTTGTGTTTATTTGTCTGTGCTAACCACTTTATTCTTCTCTATTCTTTTTCATTTATTTAATAGACGAGTTATTGGATGTTTAGTCTTTAGGAAACACAATATTCAGTGGGATTCCAATGAATGTAATGCATTATTAATATAAATAGCAATGGCTACAATGACTGTTGGGATTGTGAATGTCCTCATTTGGGAGAGAGAGTGAGAATTTCTTCACTTGTAGAAATATAAAACTATTGTATTAATGTATAGAAGCTCAAAGGTAGGCAGAGAGGTACATACAGAAACTGAGTATCCAAATAGGTGCACAATGGTAGAGCAATTCTCCATAACTGATAATCTCTCATATGCCTTACGCAGGTGACTTTGTATAAGTATCACTGGTGGGGAACTTCCCTGTGACAGGATTCTCCAGATACCCTCTTAAGCAATTTTGGCACAAAGTACTACCACAAGGATATCTGACTGTGATCACTACTCCCAGTAATCCAGTGGGAAAATTTCCAGTGAGTCCTACCAAAACAGAAACTCAGGAAATATCTTTGCTCTCCATTGAGCTGCGGCTGTGCCTTTTTTCCAATTAAGTCATTTCAGTCTTGGGGTAGTGGCTGCTGCTTATATCTGGTTCATTTGTATTCTTTAGACTTCTCTTTTCTTCTTACTAGTCTGTCCTCCCTTACTCCAGTATATTGCTGATAATAGTTGTGGTAAGTTGGATAAAGGATCCCCAAAATAGTTGCATTCTAATTCTTACAGTCTGTGAATATATAAGCCTGTTACCTTATATATCAAAATACATACACAGATGTGATTAAGAATCTTTAGAGAGTGAGATTATCCTGAATTATTCAGGTGGGTCCTAAATTTAATCACAAACATCCTTATGAGAGATAGGCAAGGGATATTTGACTACACAAGAGTATAAGACCAGGGAGTGTGACTAGGGAGACAGAAATTGGAATAATGCAATCACACATCAAGTAATGCTGATAACCTCCAAAAACTAAAAGAGGCAAGGAATGTGCTCTCCTCTGGATCCTCCAGAAGGAACCAGTCTTGCCCATACCTTGACTTCAGCCCAGTGAAATTGAATTATGGATTCTGGAACTTAAAGGGAATACATTTTTGTTGTTTAAGACACTAAGTTCATGATAATATGTTACAGAAGCAATGGGAAGTTAATATAATACTTAATATTAAACTTTTCTATTCAAATAACTGTATGGTTTCTGTCACCTGGTAGGATTCTGACTATTAGAGTCCTGCAAGAATATGAAGTGTTTCTGATCTTCTTGACAGGGAGGGAAAAGATACAATTAATGGACCAATGGCTACCTATTGTATATTGAAATTGTTAGCCAGTTCTTCAAAGTTGCTGCATCTGGCATACAAGCTCCAGATAGAGATACTCCTAAATTGATTTTGTAGTATAAACTTTATATGGCAGGATCCATTTAGCTCTAGAAGATTATGGACCAGTGAATTAAATGAGGTTATAATGGGATTACCATGCTCACATCCTTTAATGGTGGCTCTGTTCTCTGCAGTAACCTGAGATGCGACATTTTAATGATTTACTATCTGGATCAGAATGAAGATCAAAATCAGAAGCTTCCATTTGACTTTCTCTACTACACTAGTTTTAATCTCACATGTCAGGAACAATTATGAGGTTTTTACCAACTAAAAATATTTACATTCTAATTTAACATTTTCAGAATGGGAAAGTGAGGACTGTGTGGGTCTAAGAATTGTACGGAGACTCCAATAATTGCTTAGCATCCGTATGGTATACCCTCACTCTATGACAGAGGGACATTATGGTACTTTAGTTCCATGAATGTCAATGTCAATTTGAATCCTGTTTCCAGTAATTGTCAGAATGTCAGTATATTTTCATTTTTCTAGATATGGTTATTCCTATAGATGGCTTTAAATAATTGGAAGTATCATATCCACATACAAGGGCTTTTATAATATAAATAAGTCTTCTCCAGTCAAAGATTTGAAGTCCATAAATTGGCTAAACCACAGAAACAAAGTATAGGATGATAAATTTAATGGTGTGACTGTCCTCAACTGGCTAATCATCCATTTTTTTTATTTTGTAAATTAAATAATAGCCCCCCATTGGCTGCCAATCTATTCTTTTCCTAAATAATCATGTCTATTAACCATCTCCATAATTCTCTTTAGCTCACGATCCTCTGATGGTCACTTTGAACCTGAAACCCATTATAATGATTGCTCCTTCATACCTTCTGATGATTGAGCACCATGTTTTGACCTCTATTACATCAGGATCTCATTATTCCCATTACTACAAGGGAGCCCGTTGTATAATAGCACCTCTGATCATCATCTCTGGCCTATACAGGGCAGTTACCACTGAGATTCTCATTGTTCTGGAGCCCCCTCATTAGCATATTCCTTATCTCTTTAATAAATAGTGAGTTCTCTGCGCCCTTCCATAGACATTTTCTAATGGTGGTTTCCAGCTTTAAATAATATATTCATATTAATATGCCTGATGATCTAAGTCTCTTTATATCTTCCTCTCATTCTCTGCTATTACAGTTCTGCTATTTCTATATCTTTTAATATGTACCACCTTTCATGCTCCATTTCTTCCTTCCCCACCTCCTTAAATCTTTTCTTCATTTAATGTGGACCAATACAAGGTTCTCCAGAGAAACAGGACCGGTAGGAAATTTTATGTTATTTTATGTTAATTAATTAATTAATTTATTTATTTATTTTAAGGAATTGCCTCACACTATTATGGAGGTTGAAAAGTCTCAAGATATTTGTAGTCAACAAGCTGGAGATTCAAGAAAGCTAACGGTGTAGTTCTTTCTAGTCTAAGCCTGAAGGCCTTAGAAGCGGGACAGCCAATGGTGCAAATTCCAGGCAGAGTCCAAAAGCAAGAAAAGGCTGATGTTCTAAATCAAAGACAGTCTGGTGGTGAAAGACAATGAATTCTTTCTCCCTCAGCCTTTTTGTTTTATTCAGGCCTTTAATAGATTGAATGAGGCCCACTCACTTACGGGGGCAGTGTGCTTTATTCAGTCTACTGATTCAAATGTTCATCTCATCCAGAAACACCCTCACAGAGACATGTGGGTTTATAGGATTTATAGGGTTTATATAGGTTTATACACAGAGTGTATGTGGGTTTATAAGGATTAAGCTTCTATATCATCTTCAGTCATGGAGGGGTAGCCTATAAAAGCAAGGTAGAAATATTTGCTGGGACTCTGAGAGTACACAGAGATCTGGGGTTTCAAAGATATTAAATGCATTGACCCATATTTCTGTATCTCATGTCTTAGGATTAATTCTTTCCAATTCAGGCTAGATCCTGCTCTAGGAAATTTCCCAGATTGAGAATATAAACTTTTATCGTTCTCTGATACCCTAAAAATTAAATCTTGGGGCATATCTTTAGCTTTCTCTGTCCTCTAACTCTAAAAGAGAAAAGGCTTTTTAATATGCTTTCAAGGAGAGACTTTACCTTTCATACTTGTTAAATAGGTGAGTAATCCCCCTCAGCCTTTCACTGGCTTTCTTCATTGCATTGTTACAACCAGTTTACACCGCCTAATTCAAAAGTACTAATATTTACTTCCAAACTACCTCAAAAATGCTGAGACACAGTTCTACCAGTACATCTTTACCCAACACTATCTCATCCTGGTCGAACTCCAGTGAAAGTTTTAACAAATGCACCACTACAACTTTCTTGCTGTCAGTGTTTCACTAACACCAGTTGTTTGGTCCTTCTTGACAGCTGACCAACAGGTGATCCATTCTAAAATTGAAAATGAAATGTAAGTCTGCTTCCAAGGATCACTCATAAGATCAACTAGTAAGAGGTTGGGACCCTTGTGAAAGAGGCTCTGAGACAAAACTTTCATGTAGATGGTATATTGGGAAATACTCTTAAAGACACCTGCAAGAGGCTGAGAGAAACAAAGTTAGAGATAGAAATTGAACTGGGAAGCAACTTTAACATAGGGCTTATTCAGTCTCACAGAGAGTTTTGGACCTGTAATATCCCCTCACAGTTATCCCTGATTTGAGATAATGAAGATACATATTAGCCAGTCATTGGATAGGATTCCCCTGGAGAAAGGATACTTCATTAAAAGAATATTAAACATGAATAGGTGCTCAACTTTATTCTTCATAGGGTAAATGCAATTAAACTTACAATGAGATACCAGTATGCACCACAAGAATGCCTATAATTAAAAAATCTGAAAACCAAGTGTTTCTCAAGGATGTGGAACAATTAAGAAATCATACACCATGGATATGAGAATAAATTTGTAGAACTACTTTGAAATATCTGACAATATCTACTAAAGTTGGATAAATGCACATGTTCTTGAATTACTTAACAGTTCCCAGTCTCAGATACATACACAATAGAACTATTGTCATGTATTTACCTAAAGACAAACAATAGAATGTGCCTAGCTACACTATTTATAATAACACCAAACTTTTAGGTATTCTAAAACCATTCACCATTTGAATGAATAAATAGATAATGGTACATTCATATGGTTTAGATAAATGAGAATCAACAATCTATAGCCATGCACACCATGTGGATGATTCTCACAAATATTAAGTGGAAAAAAATAAGTCAGACATGCAAAAGGTATCATTCCATTTATATGAAGTACAAATAAATCTGTGTTGTTACCTGAAAGTATATAGTTGATTAATCTTTGACAGAGCAGGAAAGACTATCCAATGGGGAAAAAAGACAGTTTCCAAGAAATGGTGTTCGGAAAACTAGACATCAACATGCAAAGAATGAAACTGGACCACGTTTCTACATCATACACAAAAATAAATTCAAAATGGATGAAAAACCTAAATGTGAGACAGGAAGCCATCAAAATCCTATAGGAAAATACAGGCAGCAACCTCTTTGACCTCAGCTGTAGAAACTTTTTACTAGACACATCTCCTGAGGCAATGGAAATAAAAGCAAACATGACCTATTGGGACTTCATCAAGATAAAAAAAAATCTGTGCAGTGAAAAAACCATCAACAAAACTAAAAGACAACCTATGGAAGGGGAGAAGATATTTGCAAATGGCATATCAGATAAAAGGGTAGTATCTAAAATCTGTAAAGAACTTATCAAACTCAACACAAATAATCCAGCTAAGAAAAGGGTAGAAAACATGAATAGACATTTTAATACAGAAGACATCCAGATGGCCAACAGACACATGAAAAGATGGTCAAAATCACTTATCATAAGGGAAATAAATATCAAAACTATGATGAGATACAACCTCATACCTGTCAGAATGGCTAAAATCAACAACACAGGGAACGACAAGTGTTGACAAGGATACAGAGAGAAGGGAAACCTCTTACCCTATAGGTGGAAATGCAAACTGGTGCAGCCACTAACAGTATGGAGCTTCCTCAGAAAGTTAAAAATAGAACAACCCTATGATCCAGCAATTGCACTACTAGGTATTTGTTTACAGAAAGGATATAAAAGTACTGATTTGAAAGGACACATGCACTCCGATGTTTATAGCAACACTATCAACAACAGCCAAATTATGGAAAGAGCCCAAATGTCCATCAATTAATGCAATGGAATACAATTAATACAATGGAATGTTAGTAGGCCTTAAAAAAGAATTACATCTTGCCATTTGCAAGGACATGGATGGAGCCAGAGGGCATTATGTTAAGGGAAATAAATCAGAGAAAGACAAATACCATATGATTTCACTCATATGTGGAATTTAAGAAACAAAACAAATTAACATGAGGGAGGAAAAGAGAGGCAAACCAAGAAACAGACCCTTAACTATAGAGAACAAACTGATGGTTACCAGAGGAGAGATCAGCAGGGGTATGGGTTAAATAGGTGATAGGGATTAAGGAGTGCACTTGTGATGAGCACCAGGATTTGGATGTAAGTGTTGAATCACTAACTGTTACACCTGAAATTAATATTAAACTGCATGTTAACTAGCTGGAATTTAAATAAAAACTTGAAAAAATAAATTAAAAAAACAATAAATCTATGCTGTTAGAATACAGAAAGAAAAATGAATGCCTTTAAAATGTGAAAAGATGTATAATTTCAATAGTAATAGTACAAATAAAAGTTAAAATGACACCATGACACTACTTTTTACTTACCAACTTTTTAAAAATCCCAAAGTTTGATAATACCTTCAGTTATGTGGAGAATATAGTACTGAAAAAATGCAAATTGGTACCAACCTTAAATAGTGATATTTGCCCATAATGTATCAAAATGTTTTCTTTGACCAGGGTGCATAAATATCACTTACAGTGCTCAATAAATGCAGATCCTGAGTCCCACCCCTAGAAATTTGGATTCAGTTATTCTGGAGTAGAGAGCAATAATTTTCCTTTCTAACAACCTTCCTGATGTTACTAATGTTGCCTCTTCTGCAAATTATACTTTAAATAACACTGCCTCAGACTCCATTTCACTTATAAAAATTTACATGCCCATATATAAATATGACCTTGTGAATGATGTTTTTGTATCAGGAAAACATTACCAGTGTTTAAGAAATCATACTTTTTAAGGATGTCTATTATTTTTATGGGAAATAAATTTACAATCACAAAGTTTGGGAAAAAATTGAAAATGATGAAAGACTGTATATTGAAAAATTCCCTCATACTGAATGCCACCATCTCTCCACCTCCCCACATATACCTCAGCAAAACAAATAACTATTGTTACTAATATCGTCTATCTTCTTTCATACACTTTTATGAAAGCAAATATAAATATGTTACCTTTTAACTTCTTTCATCAAACAAATTTGTGGAAACTATACAGAGTGCTTACTTGGCTTATTTTAAACCAAGTGTGTTTATAATTCCTATTCAAAAAATAAACATTTTTAAAAGAGTGATTATTGTAATCTTTATAATTATTTTCTGACTTTCAAAATGTACCACAAATTTCTCAAAGCATGCTCTTTACTCAGTTGCCAGATATTATTTTTTGATATTTGATATCTTCTATATATAGGAAAATAAATCTTTGAAGTTTATCACACAGATTTGGTTTCTAGTAGGATTCTAGTTATTTGTAATCAAGGAGAGGTATTCATTCACAAAAGACTTTGAAATGGAGGAAGCCATTATTCTCCCAAGCACCTAAGGCAAGACAACCAAGAGTTTCAGCAAATGGTCAATGAGAGATTGCACGCCAAATCCCAAGGGTTTCTAGGACTGCCTTGGAATTATTGGCCACTGAAGCAAGTGGAAGCCTCCATGCCCACATTACTCTATCATTCCCTGTAAAATTCTTGACTTAAGTTTCTCTAGTTTTCCAACAGGTATTTACCTATATTTTCCCTATCTTAACCCACTTACTATATATAGCTAAGTAACCCACTTCCTCTAAGTGATTTTCACTTCTTGGTTGAACCTTGAATGATACCTGTCGATACCCAGATCCCATTTGTCTTTGTTCTACACAATTAGAAGGAAGTTTAAATTTTCACTCCAATTTTCTCCATCATTTATTTCCCTGTGTTATGTCATTCTAATAATAGTATAATGTGGTGGGTGGAGGGGAGGGGTTAAATGTAGAATAAAATTTCGCATTGTCAAAAGTCATGCAAGAGTAATACACAAACACTAAAGGATTTTTTTTTCCCTCTGTGATTTCACTACTCTTGCAGGATAAAGGTGAAAGCATTTTGTACTAGGTATTGTCAAGCTTTGGACTTGTCTCATTATTCATATCAGACAATAAGAATTACGAATGGATTTTATGGTAGAATAGAACTTTTGAGAAAGATTATTTTTTAACCAGTCTATCCATTCTAATAAATAAAACAGCTACTAACTATATCTTTTATGCATTTATGCTATACCTGAGCCTCCCTACATGTGTGAGATAAACTGGGATTTTTTTTTTTAAAGCAGTGAGTACTCATTTCTAAAAATATTAAGTTGTTACTTCTGTCCCACCACAATTATACATTTTATGTCTAGAAATCTTGTTGAGGTCAAAGAGAACATAATTTGTGGAAATTAAATAATACTACAGGGGTGTCTGAGTGGCTCAATAGGTTGAATGACTGACTCTTGATTTCTGCTCAAGTCATGATCCTAGGGTTGTGGGGTCCAGCCCCACTTGGGCTTCATGCTGAGCATGGAGCCTACTTAAGATTCTCTCTCTCTCAAATAAAAATAAATAAATAAATGCTAAATAATACTTAAAAGCTAGCTAAGTATAAATAGCCACTAAATATAGTATTACATTTTCAAATTTATATTCACCTAGTTAGTTTAAATCCTAAATCTACACTCAAGCCCGTGTTACCTGAGTCCTTCAGAATATTATAGTCATCATTTCATTAATATTGAAGGACAATATCTTCAGCCCTTTTAGAATATCCTATTAGTGACAGAGAACCACTTTTTACTTTACATTCACAGATTCTAAGAAAACTTATGTTTCTCCTAGACCTGTTGTGTCTCATGCCCCGTTTCCACAGAGTTCTACATCTCCATTTTGGTCTCACTTCTTATAAATGCATCATCTTCCCAGTTCTATCTCTTGTCTCATTCTGCATCTTTATTTAATCAGTACATTTTATTTTTGTTTGTTACTCCTGTTTGGAAAAACTGCAGAAGATCGAAGCATTGCTTTGTACAGGCTCCATCTTAAAACTGAATATTATGTATCTGTGTCTTAGAAGTTCTCATCATGGTGACCTTCCCACTGGCTGGCTCTGTGTATCTAGCTTCTGCATCAGCCTGTCACTCTGTCTCTTACAGACTTTCTCTTTATCCCCCTGCCCCAAATACCTCACAAGATCCTTCCTGTTTCCTCTCTCATGCATTAAGGCTTGAACTCTCATAATTCTATGTTTAAAAGAGTTTCAGCTTCTTCCCTAAGCCCCAAACTATTTCTTGGTTTACCTAAACATTGTAAAACCATTAAGATGATCTTCTCAACAGAGGAAAAGGTACTTGCGACCATTTTTATTAAGCACCAAGAAATTTTAATTTCTAATCTTTTATTTACTGTGCCCCCAAATGAACTACAAGACAGGGCTTCAATTACTCACTCGCCAGGGTAAATTCACAAGCTATGTGGAAATTTTACTTTTTGCATTGTGAGTGTAGGACTGACCCTAAGCAAGTTTATTTAGGGTAATCAATTCTATTCCAAAGGTCTTTGATGTTAACTTATCACAAATGTCTTCACCATATTTCTTTTATTGGGGAGCTTGGAATCATCATGACTGTTATTTCTCCTGAAGGCACTCTCTAAAATGTTCTCAATGAGAGTTTAAACTTAAACCACTATCACTTTACAAACTAAAGTGTTCTAAGATCCACCCAGGAAGGAAGGAGAAATACAGGAAATACTGCATTACTTTAAAATACATTGATTGATTATTTATATATGCATCTATAGATTATTTAGGAACAAAGCATGCTTATGATTGCATACAACCTGGGCAATAATTTAAATGAAACTTAAGCAAGACACATTTAATATGAAGATGGTGAAACAAAACAAAACAAAATAAGGAAAAGAAAAAAACCAAAATATATCCATCCTGTACTCCTGCTAAATTCTTTAAATTGGGACAGATTATTCAGATTTCATAGAATTGTAAGGATCAAAATTATCAGATAATCCATCATCTGAATATTAGGCCATATGCTGAACTACACAAAGGAAAGACTTTTTTTTTCCTTTCTGCTCTTATCTTTATCTTACATATGAGACTATGATATTAGCCAATACCCTTTAATATCTTAATATTTTTTTCCTAAAATATTCTCTATTGCTACATCCTCAGAGTCACTATGATGCTTCAGGATGTATATGTAATTTTTAAAGAATGGTTTTGAGTTAATTGATTATTTGATTGATTATTTAGGAAAATGTTGGAAAATTTTCTCCCATTATGGTCATGAAGATTTTATTTGTCACCGTGACTTTTGTTGCTCTAACATTTTAAAGCAAATGAAAATGATATGAAATGAAATGAAATGAAATGAAATGAAATGAAATGAAAATATTTTCATGAACTAAATATTGGAAAAAAGTTTGAAAAATGCTTAAATCTAAGTAATAGTTCTGAGCACCTCTCTCAAGCCATTTTAGTAGATTTTATTAGGAGATTATTTTCAGCTTACGTTTGTCTCTTTAGTACAAAAATATGTAAAAGTTTGAATACGACCATTTATCTTTGCTGGTGTTATTAGCATTGTCACCATCTCTTGGAATTAACTTTTAATTCCATTGTGTTTTCATTTCAATAGTTTTATTTTTCACTTTCTTCCTTCATATTTCCATTTTCCAATGATTTATGTTGCCTGTTCTTGTATTTGTTTCTTTCTGTAGGTCCATAAAATGCATTCTGCTTTTGTTTCCTTTTGAGTTACTTTTGGTTTCTTGCTTCCCACTTGAGATCACTTTCTTTTCTTTTAGTTAAAAGAATAATTATCAACATTTTTCTGCTGTTTCCCAATAGAATATGTTTTCTCTTTGAACACTTTTTAACCAGCTTCTATAATATGATTTCAGAACTTGATATTAACATTTATTACTTCAGCCTCAAAGGCATGTCATAAACTATTCTGAAACAAACAAAAAAATATTAAAAGTTTCTTTGTTCTTTGTGGCTTATATATAATGCTAAACTGAGTCCTATTCTGTAAAGTTGAAATAGCAAATTCCCTACTTTTTTGTTTTGTTTTTGTTTTTAACACTAAGTAGGCCTGTTCAATCAGGTTTTATATAATTCTGACCTTATTGGAATTTTTCTTACCAGCAGTTTAAAAAAGGCAATCCATTGAGACCTAGTTCATGGTTATTATTTCAAGAGATATGGCAATAAAGTTCTACTTAAAAACAAAGGGTAACTAAAGCGTTGTCTTAAATTCCTATTGAATTTATTCATCATTCAGCTATTTGTTCAGCTGTTTATTATTAAAAGTTTTTTCCCCTATTTTCAAACCATTTTGGCCTGTCTCTGAATGATTCTCAATGTTTTCCTGTTCTTTCTTTTTCTGTTGGTGTTTTTCCAATGAGGTGGTTTTGTACTTCAACTACTGTAGCACATGCTACTGAGTTCAATTTAGCTTGTTTCTCTGTTGAATTTAATGTTTTATTAGTTTAGGGTACACATTAAGAGCACCTCTTTCAAAGTATAATTTTCAGGGAAGATAAAAATAAGACAAATAGATAATGGAAAGCTTTCAAATATTTCTGTAACTCACGAACATGAAAACTGTTGAGGTGGTAAAACCCGTGTGATGAGCGTTTGAAAAACAGCACTTATTGATGCTGATAAAGAAGGTTGAAATGAGTTTAGATATAAAACAAGCTCATATAAATTAAACCACACACACTGTGATTATCTAGTTGGCAAAAAATCTACAAGTTAGCATCTAATCTCGTGGAGACTGGGACTTAATACATATAAATATCAAGTAAAACAGAGATGTATCACCCAGATGATTAAAATCTCTTTTGAGTATACTTATTAGACAATGCTACCCAAAAGGCAGACAACCATCTTTTGTCCATATGTCTAAGTATTTGATAATTTTTTGTAACATCTCTTCTATTTAGATTCTAAACAAATTGAGAAGATATAAGAATACAAAACAAACTAGCTATATTAGCCAAAGCCAATAATAATTCCCTCTCCCTTTTCACTCTTGCACTCAAATACTTAAACTCACGCAGTGATAAGAGAAGAGCTGGATAGCTACAGGTTCGCCTCAAATGACAGGGTCTGCTGTGGTGGTGTTAACATGGAGAAGACAAATACATGGAGTCTGAGACACACAGGATATACATAAGTCTCAGTTGTAGGTGAGCAGCAAGGATTCTCCACTCAGGCCAGTGCAGAGCAAGATTTTCAATTTTTTTAATGTTTATTTATTTTTGAGAGAGAGAGTATGAGCAAGGGAAGGGCAGAGAGAGAGAAAGGAGGACAGTGGATTTGAAGCAGGATCTGGGCTGACAGCAGCCAGCTTACACGGGGCTTGAACCCACGAACGGTGAGATCATGACCTGAGCCAAAGTCGAATGTTTAACCGACAGAGACACCCAGGCATCCCAAGATTTCCCATTCCTAATTCACTGATCCACTAATGAAAAGCATTGGGTAAAGAGAGTGGAGAGTTGGCAGAAATGTTCTAAAAGGAGATGTGTTCACATATTGTGGATCAAAACATAACAAAACATAATCATCAGGATTATCTTTTCTCCTGGACAAAAACTGTATCATATCTAATTTTATTTATTCATTTTTTAAATATTTATTTTATTTTATTTTCTTATTTATTTATCTATTATTATTTTGGGGGGGCGGGGAGAGAGAAAGACAGAGTGTGAACAGGGGAGGGACAGAGAGAGAGGAAGACAGAATCTGAAGCAGGCTCCAGGCTCTGAGCTGTCAGCACAGACCCCGATGCGGGGCTTGAACTCACGAACCGGGGAGATCATGACCTGAGCGGAAGTCAGAGGCTTAACTGACTGAGCCACCCAGGAGCCCCTCACATCTAATTTTATAAAGACTGGGACCTAAAAAATAGTAAGCAGGAAGCAAAACAGAGATATATCTCCCAGATAATTAAAATCTCTTTGATCCCTCTTACAAGTCACATATTTTTTCCCCTAAATGCACACAGAATTTCCCTTTTAAGGATTTCGAACTCCACACTGAAAACAATCTATTTTAATTTCGCAGGCTGATTTCCTGCTATATTATGACCCCATCTCACACTCCTGTCATTCAGTCTAAAAGTCATATTAAGTTCCTCATTCTGTGTTTGTTTTCCTTTTCATTTCTCATTCTGCCATAATGTCATCACTCTCTCTTATTTGGTAATGGAAAAATAAAGCACACTTTTTGGAAGAATACCGTTAGGGAATATGATAAAGAAAAAAAAAAAGAAGCAAAATTTATCTCTGTGACCATTTCCTTTTTGTTTTTGTTTTTTTTTGTTTGTTTGTTTGTTTTGTTTTTACTTTAAACCCTTACTAAATCCAAGAAGCAGGCTTGAGTGGTTTGAGATTAGGTAGTATATACAGTGAGATTGAAATTAAAAAAAAAAAAAAAGGAGTGTTCTATCAAGTAGACTGCAATGATACAGTTTGAAATTCAAGAATATCTATTAGAGTTATTGGTATAAACAGCCAATAACTGTGAAGGATCTGAGATTTTACCATACCTTCATGCTAACAATTTAGTTTGTCATAGTTCCAAGGATGTTGACAGAAAATGTTAGTCTCCTGGGTCAGAGGAGAAGGATGGTTTATTAGCATTTAGCAATAGCACTAGCCAGAGTATCATAATGTTGTTTCTTCCTGCTTCTATTCCCACAGGGCAATGGAAAAAGGGTCATGTGACACCTGAAAATGCAGTGAGTTTTATTATAGGACAGGAATTCTGAGTTTGGAAAACTCAAAACTTTTTGTGGATATTAAGCATGCTTTTCTTTGCTTCTAAGAGAGATACTATCTTTCAAGTCTATAATTATACGTGGCCTTCCCCCACTATACACATGCTATTTTTTCTCCAATGATTGCTAAAAATAAAAACTTCTTAGAAAGATATTCAGAACAAAGACAGTGTCTTTGCTTGCCAGATGTATAGAAATGTAAGAAGATATCCAGAGACTCATATCCTAACAAAACATTCTCCTCAGTTTTACACCATCTTGGCTTCCCGTATATTTTCCTGCGAGCATGTCAATTCATCAGCACTTTGATAAATCTGATCAATAAAGGCTGGGTTGAAATATCTTCAATCTGGCTGAGGCCAACATTTCAGTATTGAAATCAATAATGCTCCCAAGAGAACAGGACCTACCAGCTGGAAACAATTTCATAAGCCATAAGAGAGTCACCATATAATGCCATGACACTTTCTTCTATGTTCACTTTTCTCTGGGTCCAAGGCATTATTTCAGGTAAAACTGGCTTTCCTAGTAGTTGTGCACACTGCTTTGTCCACAGGGAGGAAGTCAAGGACAGTTCTGTCATTCATAATAGTAATTGGCCAGTGAGGTGAAGCTTACTTGATTGTCTTCCAGAGCAGAAGTGATGTCACTGAGAACTCTTGCTAAACTCAAGGACAAATTTCAAGTTATTGTTTCTAATTGGATGACTCCTTCTATATGGATAACTGACCACACGTTGTGTATAAATAAAATATGTATCCTTCTAGGAAGCTTCTGTAAGTCAGTAGGGGTAAAATCAACAATATCAAAGCCTATAGATGTTAGGAAGCATGGAAAGCCTATCAAATACCTTGACTTTCAGCCCAGTGATGGGTGGTATTTACTATAAAAGTCACACTATGAACAGACAAAAATTGTCTGGAAAGCTGAAACATAGCACAAGGTAGTTTCAAGAAGCAGATGTGGCTAGAATCAGCTAATGGACTATAACAGCAACGCCATAACTTGAACAAGTATCAAAAGCAGGATACCACTTTGATAACCCCAAGACTGGTTTAAAGTTTCAATGTAGTCTGTCAGGAGTAGGTAGCATGCCCAGTATGGTGTGGCCTCCTTCACCACAAGTGAAAAAAAGTCAAATTTGGCATTAGTTGTAAGACTTTCATACAGTTGAAGCCTCTGAGTCAGAAACAGAGTCCTTTATTTTATGTCCAGTTTATGATAGTGGATGCATTGCCAAATCTGGTGATGATGGATTCGGGCAGAAATGCTTGCAATCTGCTGTGTACAGACTCAATCAGCAGCTAGATTCCAGATGGCCTCATCAGAGTGTGGGCCTGTACCAGGCATCTACATGAGTGACCCAGATGATTAGATCAACAGCTGTGAATTGCTTCCCCAGTGTGTGGCCCCAAAACAAGTGTCTTTAATATGCTAATCTGTAGTTTTCCAAGTGGCACACTAAGCCATTGGTAATAACTCAAGAATTAGTAAAATTAAACAAGGTTCATCAAGGAACGTTGGCCAGTCTAATGATCCCTTGAGGTTTGCTCAGTGAGCAGAGCATTTACATCCATTTTTCAGTTCTGCAAAGGTGACACTGAATATAAATTGTCATACCAGCACAATGGATACCATCTGGTTTCAGCTTAGTTGAACCATCACTGGACCAAGAACAAGCACTTAAGGGAATATCTGTTACTTGAAGAACTCAATGAGCAACCAGCTTTGCTTCAGATGGCAAAGTGAGAGATAAAGATTCCCTCAAAGGATAGTTGTCACTTTGTTTACTTTCTCATGTATAGTCAAGATCTATTGGAATCAAGCTGCCAAATCCTTCATGCATACTATTTATTGTCCATATGCCAGATTTATTGGCCTGTGGGCCAGAATTATCTGCCCATCCAGGGTGAATCTTTGTACTAGTTGTTACAATAAAGTGGACCAGAGGCTGATCACCAGATTGACCATGAAATTTCCTCTATGCAGAGGAGAGACATATTCAGCAAGCAATCCTTTCCCCTACTCATCCATATTAACAATAGATTGTGGGGTTATCATTGCCCAGTGGACTATACAATTTAGTCAATATGTTCACTACCAGTTCACATGGACTTCACTAAAATCCTGTTAATGGGCTGGATTAGCATCCTTTCTCTCTTTTCTTCCTCCAGAAAGCCTTCACTTAACAGCTAATGTGTTAGTCTGCCAACCATGTTAGTTGCATGGATGCTGGTAAAACAAGAATCCTGGATCACAGACCAATGGATTTATTACTCACAGCTATAGCAACAGCCAGAATTTCAACACTTTCTTGTGCTGGTTCCCCAAGTCTCACTCCCCACAAGTTGACATAAACAGGGCCAGGTAACACTTGCACACACAGTTTTGTGTTTGAAGAGAGTAAGTATGAA
This sequence comes from Lynx rufus, assembly GCF_022079265.1. Classification (NCBI taxonomy): domain Eukaryota; kingdom Metazoa; phylum Chordata; class Mammalia; order Carnivora; family Felidae; genus Lynx; species Lynx rufus. The sequence continues at coordinate 63,680,127 of NW_025814827.1, forward strand.
TTTAGAAAACCTGGTACTTTAAAATGGTAACAAAGTATTCCAGCCCTTTGTTCCAGAGGAAGACCCTAGGTTGGTATTCCAGAACTGTTTGCTATACTCAAAAACAAAGAGAAAGCATTTCTTTGAAAACAATTTACTCTAGGAAACAGAATAAAACGTAGACGAGCATCATTTTTGTTTTCTCAATAAAATTAAACGATATAAACTAATAAATCATGAAGAGTGAGATTACCTGACAAGAAAAGATAATTTCTAAAAATCTGGCTGAGACAAAGCAAATTAAGCAGAAACTGGATAAGAAAGTAGAAAGTATAAGGGCGCCTTGGTGGCTCAGTTGGTTAAGCGTCCGATTTCAGCTCAGGTCATGATCTCTCCATGCTGACAGCTGGGAGCCTGGAGCCTGCTTCGGATTCTGTGTCTCCCTCTCTCTCTGCCCCTCCCCTGCTCGTGCTCAGTCTCTCTCTCTCTATCTCTCTCTCTCTCTCTCTCTCTCTGTTAAAAATAAATAAAAAAATTAGAAAAAATAAAATAGAAAGTATAAAAAATTCACTACAAAATTAAAATGCAGATTGTTTAAATATTGTAATGTACAGAGTCATCAAGTAAAAGAAGTTTATATGGAAGGAAAGTGAAAAAGCCTTCTCACCAGGAGAAAGAAAAAGGCAGGCACAGGAATAAAAGATGGTGATAAAATCAACATAATAGAAGACAATGAAAATGCAGTTATGAAAATGTTGTGGTACTGTTAATGTAGTCATTAAATGGGCAAAAAATTAAGAATCTTACAAAGGACCAAAATTCATGTTTATTATGCATTTTTCTCTACTACACATTTTAGAAAATAGTAGAGCAGTATCTTTAAAATACTGAGTAAAAGAGCTTCAAATAATATTGTGAAAATTCTAAAATTCAGAAAGATAGTACCATGACTAAATATATTTTAGCTGATAAAAAAGAAATCGTAAAAAGAATTGAAGCACAGTTATTTTTGAAAGAAAAATATCTGAGAATACTCCAAATAGAATGAGGTTTTATTCAATTATTTTCATTTAATAAATCTATTAACTGAAATAAATAAAATATATATACACTAAAAACACAATTCAGAAAGAATATTAATAAAATATTCCATTCCTTTTAACAACTTGTAAAAATAACTTTAGGATGAATTGACACCGTAAATTATATTTTCTAAAGCTAATTTGAGACCGAAGAGTTGAGGATTAACAGAAGAAAAGATTAAACAACATATCAGATTTCAGAGAGTAAAAATGTCTTTTTTGTTCAATATTCCCTAATAACCTCTCTCATTCAAGACCAAAAGAGGGCTTATCTTTCTAATTTTATATTATGTGTTTAGATACAAATATTGGAAGTAAATTCTTACTTGTAACTATGACTTTATAATTTTTCCATACAGATGCAATATCAAGACGATTTGATGTCAAAAAATTAGTGAGAATTACAGGAACTGTTAGATTTGCCTCAGAATTTACTAGTTTATAATTTGAATAATTGTGTTGTCAACTGATGTAGATATGAATTATAATTGTTTACATTTTAATAAATAAATTTCAGCAAAATATTTAATTACATAGTATCATAGAAGAGGTAATGAACGTATGGTGTGGGTGATCCGTATTTATCCCAGGTTTGATGCCATTTAGCTGTACCATCTTGAATCAGTAGATCAGTTTTGGTCTTGTTTCCCTGTTTCTTAATTCCCAGTTTATTTATTTCATTTCTAATGCTAATTGCAGATTTAAAATTCCCTGATACTAATAACAATTTCTGTTTGCTTCAAATATATTGAATTCCTATTTTTATGTTATTATTTAACAATATCACAGCTTGTGATCAAGTTTGCCTGTGTTCAATGGGGTGGCATAGTTATTGAGAAAAGAAAAATTTTCAATTCCAGATGTTATAATTTAGACAAAGTACTAAATATGCAAAGTATTTTTCTTTTTTTACCAATGGATAAGTGAATGAAAGGAAATTGCATAAATTACTTTTAATTATATATTAGGATAGTGGAGCCTTAGAATTAAAACTCTAGCCCAGTAAATACCTTGGATCATGCAGTCTATTTTTAGGGTAATAAAAAGGATAGCAAAATAAATATTGAAATGTGCATATGTGATCTCCATAAAAAACAAACACACAAAACAACGCACAGTTGATCTTGCTACACTTATATGACTTAACAAATTCTTAAATAAAATGTGATGTGTCCCACTTGCATATTTTAAATAGTTTTAATGTTTTATAAATTTGAAGAAATATTCTCATACTTATTTAGTCTGCCTAATGAAGTTCTAAAGCGAGATATTTTGAAATATTCAAAATGTTATTTTTTATGTACAAATTTCCAAGTTCATCCTATTGTTTTTTTTGTATGTGTATTTGTGATTTTATTTTTTGATTAAAGTATAACTTAAACAAAGTAAAACCAAAATTTTTATATGGTTTTATAAGTTTTGACAAAATTCATCTAGTGTTGTGACTACAATCAAGACAAAAATCAGTTCTATTATCACAAAAAAAAAATAATTCCTTTGGATCTCTTTGTAGCCACTTCTCCCCCCAGACTGTGGCAACTATTGATCTGTTTTCTGTCACAACAGTTTTGCTTTGTGAAATGTTTAATAAATGGAATAATTCACTTGTAGATTTTTGAGCCTGGCATCTTTCACTTAGCAAAATGTATTTGAGTCTCAAACATCCAGTTCATGTTTTGTTCCATTTTATTTCTGAGTATTATTCTCATATTATATGGATATCCCAAAGTTGAAAAAAATGTATTTTTTACCATTTTTTGTGATTATAACTAAATATCTGCATGTAGGTTTTTTTTTTAATTTTTGAAAATTTGAGTAAGGTTGACGTGCAATGTTACATTAGTTTCAGACGTACAACATTATGTTTCAGCTTCTCTATATCTTATGCTATGCTTGCCAGAAGGGTAGCTACCATCTGTCACCATACAAAACTATTACAGTATCGTTGACCATATTCCCCATGCTGTGCATTTTATTCCCTTGACTTCTTCATTCCATAACTGTAAGCTTGAATCTCTCACTCTCTTTCACCCATTTTGCCCATGTTCCCACCCCTTTCTGTCTGGCAACCATCAGTTTGTTCTCTGTATTTATATAGGTTTTTATATGAACATGTTTTTATTTCCTTTAAGTAAATACTTAAGAGTGGGACTGTTGAGTTATGTGGCAAATATATGTTTATAAGAAAGTGCCATACCGTTTTCCCAAGTAGCTGCTGCTAAGTTATGTTTGAAAATTCAAGTAGCTCTATATTCTCATTTCCTTTGGCAATTTTGACTCAACAGTATTTATGTATTGTATCTTATTTTGGTTTAAATTTTATTCCCTTCATGAATAGTCATGTTGAGAATCTTCCATGACCTAAGTAGTCCTCTGTGTCTCTTCTTCCACACAGTGTGTGTTTAGATCTTTTGCCTCTTTAAAATATAGATTATTTCCTTATTGAGCTTTTGACTCTTTTTGTATTCTAGACTCAAATCCTTTATCAAATATACAATTTGTAAATAATTTCTCCCAGGTCATGGCCTTCACTTTATTTTCTATTGTATCTTTTGGAGAGCAGTTTTAAATGTTGATGAAGCCCAAGTTTTTTTCTAATAGATCATGGTTTTCATGTTATATTTTAATATATTTCCCTATTTTAATGTCACAGAGATTTTCTCCCACATTCCATTCTAGTATTTTAAAATTTATGCTTCTTTATTTGGGTCTTTGGTTCATTTTTAATTAATTTTGCATAAATGCTTAATATGGGCTGATACTCACTTTTTTTGCACATAGTTGTCCGATTATACTTTTCCAGTAGGCTTTGTACTTATGTCAAAAATCAATTGATCATATTTATATGGATCTATTTGTGACTTCTCTATTCTGTTCCATTTGTCTAATTATTTATAACTTTACCAATACCAAACCAGCTCTTTATATTTATTGTCAAAGTTTTGGAAGTAAAATGGCTTATTGTCAATAATTACATATGACAAGAGTGCAAAACAGAATTGCCTCAGGTGAATACAAGCAACCCTGAACATAGTTCAAAGTTATTACATGGAAGGTTCAGCATTCTGTCATTTGGCTTTGTTGTGGTGGCTTAGAAAATCATATTCCCTATCCAAAGTATGATGTTTCATCACAATCTAGAGGTGGGAGGATGAACGGGAACACTTGGCATGGCGGGGCGGGGGGTGTGATGGTCACAGCTAAAACTTCAATTCTAACTCCAGGCGGTATGAGGATGCTGGTATGTGCACCAGCAAAGGCCATGGTCACACTGGCCAAGAGGTGGGCTTTGTCTGTGAAAAGAAGGAAGTGTTCAAGGGAATCTGAAAAAGTGCACAAAGGCTGTGCCTAATATATCTGTTATCCAGGGGAATTGTAAAATATAATAATTTATGTAATTATAACTCTAATAGCTAATATTTAATTATGGAGAACTATGAACCATGTACTATTATAAATGTTGTATGTGTATTTATTTACTTATTAAATTCTCAAATAAATTATGAAGTGAAAGCTGTTTTAATTGACACTTTATAGAGAAAAAAAAGTCAGGATTTAAACCCACACAGATTCAGGAATATGTAGTTTTAAGTACGACATTATTGGGCTCTCACTGTACTCAAAGGAACTGTATTAATAATAAAATATTACAGGGACATTTGGGTGGTTCATTTGGATAAGCGTCCAACATCAGCTCAGGTCATGATCTGGTTCTTGAGTTTGAGCCCTGCATCTGGCTCTGTGCTGACAGCTCAGAGCCTGGAGCCTGCTTCAGATTCTGTGTCTCCCTCTCTCTCTCTCTCCTCCTCACCTGTTGGCACTCTGTCTCCCTCTATCTCTCAAAAGTAAATAAGCATTACAAAAAATTTAAAAAAATAATAAAATATTACATAAATAATAACACTTATGGCTGTTAGCATAATTATTATCAACCCTGAGATCCTTAAATTGTATTTTTAAAATTTTTCACACATATTTTTCTACTTAGAAATCCCAATGTTTTTCTTTTTAATTATCATTTATATTTCTAAATCACCTAGGTCATTTGTGTATCCTTCTATTATTGTGATGTTCAGATCTTGGAAAATGTAATAACTTCTTGGTTATATCAGTTTTTAATATGTAAACTAGTTTTAAATGAGACATTTTAGTGATAATACCTAGTACTGTAACAGATACATTTTAATCCTTGAGTAATTGCTATTACTATTGTCATTTTTATTTTCCCCTTTTGTTCCTATTAACAAAAATAACTAATTGGTTATGAAAAGTTTCAAGGGATCAGCTTAATAATGTTTGCCATTAAGGGAAAAATCATCACAAAACAATAAATAAAGGGCATTCATTGTTTTATTTCTTGATTTTTACCCCTTTCTCATTTTATTAGCTATAGTGTACATGCAATCTTGATGTTAAGGTTTTCATTAAATTGAAAAACAAGGTAAGTATTATGCAGTTTAATGTTTTAATGTGGATTTTAACTGAAATATATACAAAATTTATAAGAATTCTTCTATTAGACTAAAGGACAAAACTTCAGTAAATGAAAATATTACCTTTATTATTAATTACAAACTATAATTACAAACTATATTACAAACTTATGTAGTAAGTTTTGTTTAATTTCCTCATTAGGATTTGAAAATAATGAAAGTATCTAGGATAGAATATGTTACAATGTATTAAAAGGAACTTGAATCATTACATTGCAATTTGAGATTGTTTTACAGACTTGTTATAACTGGGACTGTTTTTCACTTTCATTAGATCCATGCCCTTAATGAAATGCAAAAGCAGTGCATGTGCTTTATATTACTGTAAAAGTAAAACTATGTAGAGGATTATTTTCAGCTTTTTCTTTTAGCAATGTCTCATCGTCTTTTCAGATTCTACTCTAGATCAAATGGGGTGGGGGAGATAAGGTGGTTTGTTTAGTAAACTAAAAATCATAGTTTTTATAATTCAGAGCAGAATATGATATCAAAGATGCGCTGTTGATACTTCTAACTGACATGATGATATTTCAAAGCCTTTAACATTACTATAATTCCAGAGAAACAAAGGAAATAAACAAGTAATGAGATACAGAGAGATAAATAGGACAATAAACTGATAAGTGAAGTGTTTCTTGTAAGATTATAAAAAGTACAGCAACAACTCAGGATGTAGAAGTGGACAGACAGGACAAAATGCTTCCTAGAGAAATTTGGATCCAGTTCATTTGGGAGTGGGTAAGTTGAAACTTTTATCAACTCAATTGGCATCTCTGTGGCATGGACATTTACAGACAGATGTTTTCGGTGTTATTTCCAGGCTTATTATGCCCTCCCAAGAATGGGTTCTGTCATTTTCCATCCATCTTATTGGGTCACTTCACTAATTCTTATCTTGAACTAATTTTGGGAGGCAAGCAAAAGCAATTTCCATCTGCATCTTAAATGGAAAAAGCCAAAACATAAAAATATAAAGTAACAAGCCTAAATTCACATAACAATAATAAGAATTAAAGGTGGAATTCAAACCCAGGTAATCATTCCTCAACATATTCTTCGATTTCATAACAGCAGAATCATCCTGCCCTACTTTTATTAGGCAGATTGGAATGCATATTTTAATTCCTATTATACATTCTTCCTGATTCAAATAAATTCTCATACTGTGAATTTTCTCATAAAAATCCATAACCATAGCACATTCATTTCAATTCTAAAGTTTTGGTCATTGTATTATATTGTGAAAAATTTTCAAGCTCACTATTATGGCTGAAAATAAACTGTATTAAATTTTATTACATTTTATTCTGAAATATGTTTGTACTTTTCTACTTGCGAGATACGTGAGTATGGATAACAACTATTGCTAAACTCAATAGTTCCTAGTTTTTTTTTTCTTTTTTCTTTTTTCTATTTTTTTTTTTAGCTTTGAATAATAATTCAGTATTAACTGTCAGGAAAAGTCATAAAATTCAGGCCTTTGGCAAATGCTTTTACTGATCATAGGGCTAAAAAGTGGCAACGTATTGAATAAGTGTGTGAAATCCAAACAACCAACTAGAATTTTATTTTATTTTTTTTTATTATTATTTTTTTTATTTTTTTATTTTTGGGACAGAGAGAGACAGCATGAACGGGGGAGGGGCAGAGAGAGAGGGAGACACAGAATCGGAAACAGGCTCCAGGCTCTGAGCCATCAGCCCAGAGCCTGACGCGGGGCTCGAACTCCCGGACCGCGAGATCGTGACCTGGCTGAAGTCGGGCGCTTAACCGACTGCGCCACCCAGGCGCCCCCCAACTAGAATTTTAAAAGCAGAACATGATTTTCATATCAACTATTTTGCTATTAATTGCGGCTTTTGAAAGTTCATTAGAGAATTTACTAAAAACTCCATTGTGTGAACATTTAAATTTATACAACCAGTAATCTTTTACACCTCACTATTTACATGTGTCTCCTTTATCACTTTTTTTATTCTTGAAATTTGATTAAGTCAAAAAGTAAGTTTTATTTTTGCCACATCCATTTATGTAACAGTGCTTTTCATAAGTCTCACCTTGGGTTATGGAAGTGTCCACAGTTAATAGTTGAATATTTTTGGAATGTCAATATTCACAGAATATGATAGACAGCATTTACATAATAGTTCCTTTGAGTAACAAGGGACAAGGCTGGTATTTTCAGGTCGGTGGTGCCATGGTCAGGTGTGTGGACTGATTCAAGCACAAAAGGGATACCATCCACTTACCTTATTTATCTGCTGTGGGGAATGGAGAGAGGCAAATACAGTTTTGGATCACAGGTCAAAGAGTACCTGGTAATCTGCTTTTGTTATAAATGAATAAAGAGAAAAAATGGTGAGGTGCCTTGTCAGCATCTGAATTAGAGAATTCGGTGTCCTTAGAAAGCGTGGGCAATAATACAATATAGGGTAGTAGAGACCTCAAGTTTGAAGGAAGTAGGATTTTTTTTTAAATTTTTTAACTTTATTTACTTATTTTGAGAGAGACAGAGTGGGCAGAAGAGGGGCAGAGAAAGATTAAGAGAGAGAGAAACCCAAGCAGGCTCTGCGCTTTCAGCGTGGAGCCCAATGCAGGTCTTGAACTCATGAAACGTGATCCCATGACCTGAGCTGAAACCAAGAGTAGAATGCTTAACCCACTGAGCCACCAGGTGCCCCAGACGTGGGATTTTTTTACACTGTAGGAGTCATGGAGGGAAAAGTCATAACCCTTTAGATTCTGGGCTAAAGCTGGCTATATTTAGTCCAACGCAACTACAAATAGAGAACTCTTCTCCAGACAGGAAGAATAGTATGTGTGACAAGTGCGGACATTGGCTTAAAAAACTAATCATGGGATGAATTGGAGCTTCGTTTTGTTTCATTTTTGCCTTCAAACTAGTATTAAAAGTGGTATTGGTTGCTACTACTAAGGAAACCATGAAAATTGAAATGTTCACAAATTCATGGTAAAGTTAAAGTGTCTTGGAATATGCCAGTTCACAAAATTGGGTATTTGAAACTATCCTTTCTAGGATTTCATGCATTACAGAGGCCATAAAAGCCATTAGGGTATATACAAATAGTCTCCATTATATATACTAAATTATATTGGTAGAAAAATGTATGTTGTATTTCCTCTCTCAAAATTGTTTTGAATAAGAACATAAATGTAATTTATTTTCTTTGATCCGTATAATTTAATCTTCCTTCAAATTTGCATAAGGAATATATTTATAGAATAAATGATTCAGTGGCCAGCTTGGAACAGCTTATTATTGCTGATCCCTTATGTCCCTGTACTATTTTTATAACACTATGAAGTTAAAGGCTTGTTCAACAGTATTTATTTATTTTTTTTCTCTTCACCCGTCTGTCTGCTTAAATAATAGATTATGGGTGAACTAAGGAGAAACTCAGGTAAACTATTCTACAATGAAAATATTCAGACTTCATTTCATATTGCAGGGAAATTTTCCTACTAGAGAAGAAATATCTTTCAATTCTTTATGGTTATTTCACAGTTTTCGTTGTTAGGATGTGCATATTACTGGACAAGGAATAGGGTAGAGTTGGAGACAATCTAGTGGACGAAAGCCCAACATTTCTAAAAGATACATAGTCTTTTTCCAAAATCAGTGTTCAAAAGCGACATTCATTCTATATGAAAGAATCTGATGCTTGACCTAGAATAGTAAAGGAAACCCCATAGGACTTGCAAACCTACTTTCTAATACTTGAAAAGAGAAAAGTATGCTTTGTGCTCTACTGCTTAGAAAATTAATGAATGATTCATCCCGATCTAGAAAGAGTTAGTTACTGCAACCCACTTTTCAGACCCTGGTGGGTGTGTTATATATAAACAGGTGAGAAGAGCTTTATGTTAATTATAACATTTAGCCTCTTAGCCTGAATTAAAATAAATAAATAAGTGTGTCATTGTCAGCCACTTAAGATAGTGAATTTTTTCTTAAGATTTTTCATTTTTTACTTAAGATAGTGAATATAGTCTTGATAAGTACAAATTTACTTAAAGGAATTTATTTTGGATATATAGACACCCTATAAAGAGACAATCTTTGACTTTCATGGAAAATCAAATAGCTCAGTTTTCTTACATCAGTTTCTAATTTCTACCTTTATTTAACCAGCAATCCAAGGTGGAGACGGAAGTATCTATGTACTAAAGTGATTAAGGATTAGAGCTTTAATCAACCTTAGCATTTAAATCAGGCTCATCAACTTCCACTTTATGTGTAGAGATGCCAGGAACACACACATTTAGAAAGTAAAACCAATTCAATTTTGACGAATGATTTGAAATAATTATGAGCATTTGAATAATACAATTGATTTCTAAAAGTTGAATTTGATATTGTAATAGCATGGTAATGGTAGTGCAGGTTGAATGCATTTGTTCCTTGGTTATTTACAACAATACATTTCCATTTCTCTTGGCTTCTGCTCCTTGTATATTACCGTATAGTATGGAAAGAACCCACACCATTCTCATGAATATCAGCTAACATATGAATTATAGGCAAAATATTTATTGTTTTAAAATTTATTACTGACAAATTACAAATGTGAAAATGGGCTTTACTTATTTTAGGGATTACACTTGCTCTCTGAGTATCTAAATTATATGTAAATATTCCTAGACTATCCTTGTTACTGGATTCACATTTAACTATTCGATATCTGGGATGGTATCCTGTCTAAATAACACTGCCCTTCTCTATCTCCCTTTTCTTCTGTGGCAATGTTCTCATTTCTTGAAAAACGATTACAGAGGAAAAGATTCTTAGATACATGACAGAGCAAAAATTCTGTAGGATTCATACTTTGCCAATTTCTTCTTCCAGACCAGTGGTTTTTAACCTATTTTTAGAATATATATCCTACCACCAACCCCAAAATTCTGGTATATATTATCTACACAAAAGAAAACCTACCTTCCCCATCTCTAGGCTACGAATTATTGAACTGTAGTACTGGCTTCTAGAGTTACCAGAGGAGGCCAACAAAGTACTCCAAAGGATGTAGAAACAAAAATATTGAACCTCTCTATGTATTTGTTTTTAGAACATTCTTTGAAGATGTTTACTTTTTTTGAGAGAGAAGGAGAGAGAGAGAGAGAGAGAGAGAGCCAGCGGGTAAGCAGGGAGGGACAGAAGGAGGGGGAGAGAGAATCTTAAGTATACTTCATGCCCAGAATAGAGCCAGTCTTGGGGCTCAATCTCACGACCATGAGATCATGACCTGAGCTGAAATCAAGAGTTGGTTGTTCGACCAACTGAGCCACCTAGGTGCCCATGTTCACTTTTTATAATTTATATTGTGTGTATTATATTAGTAATTATGTGTATGGACATTAGCAAATATATATACACTAGTATATAAAGTGTATATTAATAAATATGTATACATAAATATATTTATGTATTTCTCCAAAATTGTGGTGTTCATAGTAACATAACTCTAATAATAAAGTTGAAATTGAAATTATTAGAGGCCATAGGAATATATTTGATGTGTAATGCATTTATTCTTATAAGTTCTTTAAAAAGGTTCTTTATAAGGTAAATTCTTATAAGTTCTTTAAAAAACACATGCATTACCGGTGGCTCAGTCAGTTAAGCTGTGGACTCCTGATTTCGGCTCAGGTCAAGAGTGAGTTGCACGTCAAGCTCTGCACTGTCAGTGCAGGGATTTTCTCTCCCTCTCTTTATGTCCCTCCCCTCCCCAAAATAAATAAATAAACTTAAAAAAATAAAACACATGCATTACCTTTCAAAGTTTGTATAAATTATTTGCCCATGTCACGGATGCATTAGTAGTAATAAGTATGAAGGTAGTTTACATTCATATATGTTCTATTGTTCATTGTCACTACATGTCAAGCTTGGTAAGCAATTTGTAAAAATTAAGATGTTTGTATTAACATTACACAGCTGATTTGGAAAAATGTATATTTATAGATATATCCATAATCAGAACACACTCACCCATGACCAAAAGCAGTTCCTGTTGACACCTATGTCACATGGACTTTATGATATAATCAAAACCTATAAAGAAAACTAAATTAGGATTTTATAATATAATGTAAAACCTATAGAGAAAAGTGAATGAACATGAAAGGAATTGACATAAAAATATAAAGGAAAAACCATTGAAAACATGTTAAGCATTACCTGGATATTTTATAATAATCTGATATATTATCCATTTATGTAGTTCATTGTACTGTTTAAAGTAAAATTATATTTTCTTAATCTTAAATTTAATGATTTTCAGCCTATGAATTTTAAGTCCTATATTTCTTCAATCATAATATTTATAAAAATTGAAACCAAAAAGTAATTATTAATGTTAATGTTGTTTGTAAACAATTGTCCTACTTTAACATGTTTTGTTATTAAAATATAGGTTTATTTACATGACAGTCTTTACCAACACTGCAGGGATTTTAATATAAATTATTCCAAATATAATAAGTATGTTTACTTTGCATTATAATAAACATTTTTTATGATTCCATCTTCCTTTTTATCTCTTGAACTGTCCTATAACATTAATTTATTAATATTTGACTATAATCTCTCCATTCAAAAATAGTCTCTCTGTCTGTCTCTCTTCTTTTGTTATAAAAGACAAAAGAACAAGCAAGAAGTTTTTATCTAATCTGGTGTTTGAAACAGGGTAGGTATATAATGAATGTGAGTCTTAAATATGAGTGACTTAAACTATGTGAAGATGCAATTAACAAGACCTGCTGTAATCAGGGAAGGTTCTATTCTTCTTATCCTACTCTAACCCTTTATGGTAATGTGTGTTAAACATTTTTCTGGTCTACTTATACTTTTTCTTACATTTACTTTTCCTTGCTATATGTGACAAACTCATAACATCATTAAACAAGAAAAAGAAAAAAGAAAGGTTTTACATTCATTTTATATTTCCACAAAGAGCAAGGCCACTGAATTTTTATGCACAGGAGGCCACTTTTATTTAATGGAGCATTTGTTTAATTAAATAGACAAAGAGAGAGGAGAAAGGCAACTTGGAGGAAAAAGTGCTTTTGAATAACAAACTTCTCATGTAAATTTTTATTTTCAATAAATATTCAGATTATTTAAGTCACTCCTTTCTGTCCCTAAACACATAGCAACGGAACTCTTGCAAGCCATTCGAATGGTAACTTTCAGATGGGCTACTTTTCTCTTTCTATGAAGCAATGTGATAAAAGGAGATAGAAATATTTTGTCAACTATCGCAGTATAAAATCTTATATGTTAGTGTAACCAGCTTGGTTAACAGTAATGAAACTGAATATTTCCTTTTCCTCTTTAATACATATTATTTCTCCAATTAAGAAACAAACTTATCCATAACTTCAAAATTCATTTCCTCTTCGGAGTATGTGTAATTCTAAATAGTTTCAGATGGCAAAATTGGCCATGAGCTCCATTTTCCTGACTCAAATGTGTTTCAAAGATTTGCTTGTTTATAACTTTCATATCAATCTCTAATTGATCTAGCTTCTCTTCTTTGAAATAATTGTGCTTATGAAATGTTTATAGAACTAGAATTTATTTTGAATAGCTCATTTTGGCTTGAATGTCTTTTTCCTTCCTACTGGGGATTCAGCATTCAGAATCCTATAATAAAATGGTAATTGCCAATATTTCATACAGCTTCATTTTGATTGTACTTCCCCCCCTCAATACTTCTTAGTTTGCAAAATGCTTCTAGGGCTCATATTCTTCCTGGTTTGAATCCACATGAAGAGAAACGTATGTCACTCTAAATGTAAATTCCTTTACACACCAAACTCTATAACATAGACAATGTAGGGGCCCCTGGGGGGCTCAGTCGGTTGAGCGTCCGACTTCGGCTCAGGTCATGATCTCACAGCTCGTGAGTTCGAGCCCCGCATTGGGCTCTGTGCTGACAGCTCGGATCCTGGAGCCTGCTTCAGATTCTATGTCTCCCTCTCTCTCTGCCCCTAACCCACTCGCATTCTGTCTCTGTCTCTCTCAAAAATAAATAAACATTAAAAACATTAAAAAAAAAAACATACACAATGTTGACACTTGTTTGAAGTTGAAAATACAACTCTCACGTGACATAAATCTCTATGTAAGTGTGGAAAAAAATGTACAGAAAATTTTCCAAATAATTTTCCTTTGGTTTACGTTTACCTGTACCAAATAATCTTACACTTAAGAATAATTTTAGAGATAATTTAGCCCATGTATATCTGGGCTAGGAGAGGCCCAAAGAATCTAAGTGACTAGCCTATCTAGAACTGTATATGGTTGAAACTAGAAAAACTATTTCTCAATATTTATTATGATCCATTGTGTTTCTGGTTAAGATCCAAAATACTTAAACTATTTTGAACTGAGAACATCCAGTTGTGGTGGAACAGCTGTGGAAAGATTAAACTCATTGATGTATATTCATGTATGAAGAAAACTTAAACACAAAGTATGACTACCACCCTTTGAATGTAATAGACTATGTGACACAGGGTTCAGCAAAGTGTAGCCTGCAGACCAAATATGGCCTATTATATATTTTTTAAGTCTACTTATTTATTTTTTGAGAGAGAGAGAGAGAGACAAAGACAGAATACGTGGGAGAAGGGCAGAGAGAGAGAGAGAGAGAGAGAGAATCCCAAGCATGTTCCACCCCCAGCACACAGCCCAATGCAGGGCTCAATCTCAAGAACTGTGAGACCATGACCTGAGCCGAAACCAAGAGTCAGATGCTTAACTGACTGAGCCACCCAGTCACCTCTATCCGTTTCTTTATGATCCAAAGGCTAAGATTGTTTTTTACATTTTAAAATAATTGAAAAAAATTTAAAAAAATTTTGATACACAAAATTATATGAAATTCACATTTTAGTGTCTACCAATAAAATTGTATTAAATAGCTATGCCCCTTTTATGTCTACTTTTGCACTCCAAATAATAGAATTAAATAGCTACATTAGAGATTGTATGAATCAAAAATCCTAAATATATTTATTTACCCTTTCATACACACACACATTAACTCATGCACACAAAAATGATGATCCCTGATCTAACAAGCTTGCATAAGTATTATTTAATTTTCTATGGGATGTACTTTTGTTTGATTTACTATTGACTATCAGTTAGAGGAAGGTGTCTTGAAGTTACAGGCTAAGATATACATTTTTTTAAGAGAGATGCAAATAATTTCTACTGAGTAGGGAAGGTAACACCCATGATCATAGTTTTACTGCCCCATAGGACAATAACCAATTTGTTTTCCAACTTAGCAAGCTTTCCTCAGATGACTATAAAAATTTTCTCAAATAATATTTTAAGAGATTTATATCTTCCAAATTCTTTCTTTAATGAGTCAAATAAAACTTTGACTAATAAAACTTTGACAGTCTTTATTTGTATAAAAAACATGTTTTTAACTTTTGAAAATGATACTTTGACAAATGAAATTATTTTGCTTTTTCTAGTAAATCTTACAGATGCACTGTGTTAAAACAACTTTCATTCTATATTTGAGTTCCTTATGTAGCAAGTTATTATTTCAGTCATTATTTATTATTAAGAAATCTATTTCGACACTTAATTTTATTTTATTTAAAGTGCCACTCTCACTAACTAAGAAATGGAATTAAGTGTCTCAGAGAGGTGAAATTTTGTAGTATGCTTTGTCACACTCTCCCCATCTTCCCATGGTGTCTTGTGCCCCCGGCATTAAATAACAGAAAAGAGAAAAGTAAAAGGGTAATGTAACTACTTGTGCCGCGTGTGAGTTGGTGGTGCTAGCTTTTTGTCTTTTGATTGGAATATGAACAGCACTTAGAAAGTAGTCTCAAGGTTATTGTCTTTATCCTATTGGCCATCAACAACAGAATGCATGGCTGATGTGAACTTAAACTTACACATAGCCTCATTATTACCTGGCCTCACCCTCATCTTCGTCTAAGTTGCTTCTGTCTTTTTTCCCCATATGCCTTACTATTGTTCCATCCAAGTCCGTCCCACAGAATTTCTTGTCAAGTCCCATCAGCAGGGATATATCTCATACACTCATCTCATATAACTGTTTAGAACCAAGACTCTGAGCAAGTAAGAATGATCTGACTAATATCCATGCACTAGTTCTCTCTGGAGACTTTCTACACCAGCTGGATAGCAAATCTGATGGCTAATTGGCCAACATTCTAAGGTGCAGAATAATAGTCTTTTCTTATTGTAGATACACACAGCAAAATTCACTCTTTCCTCCTTCAGTTTCAGGAAGAAGAACAAGTCGTCTATGCCTGCACCCCTCATCTAAGACAAGAAAATAAGGAAAAGATAACATCTTATGGCAAATACTGAACGTTACTGCCAAGAGAAAAACCTTCAATTCATTTTCACCCTTCTCCTCCACATCCACACCTCCCATGCTTGCTGCTCTTCTACAAGGTTTTCAAGCCAGTTTGGAATCTTTAGTTACCTGGGTTTGTGTGAGTGGGCACACAAGAAACCAGGACTTCTCTGAATTTAGCATTTGAAGTATTAATGATGTTATTATTATTTTTTGAGAGAGAGAGAGAGAGAGAGAGAGAGAGAGAGAGAGAGAAAGGGAGGACACAAAATGGGGAGAGGGGCAGAGGGAGAGTAGCAGATAGAATTGCAAGCAAGCTCCCTGCTAAGCAGGAATGCTGGGCTCAATCTCACCACCCTAGGATCATGATTCCACCGAAATCAAGAGTTGGTCACTCAACTGACTGAGCCACCCAGGTGCCTTTGATGTTATTCTTAATAATGTGCATTCTCCCTTCTTAAAATCTCAGCCAGTACTTTGCCTCACCCTCTTACTACAGATAGCATTTTGTGTGTGTATGGGCACTGCGTGAGTTTATTGGAAGTCTCACTGAAGTGGCAGAGGTCAACATTCTCAAATATAGCAAAATATATTAAGGCTTTGAAAGAAAACATGGTGAAAAATATATTTGTCTAGCTTTCTGAGTTTTGTTTTTATGTTTTAAGTAAGAGGAACTGTCAGGAAAAGCTTCCATATTATAGGCAAAGGAAATGGGAAATTCTAATTATATGACAATTTAAAATTCACAGATAATTTTATATCTTCAATATATTAATTAGTCAAAACAAAAGCTAGACTCTATGCTCATAGGAAGCCCAGTAGGCTCAGGTGAAGATTTGTCTTCTCCCTTTGAGATAGAAATGCAACTGGCCCAGAAGATGCTATTAATCCTCTGAGAATCCAAATGACCTGAGTTTATACACTGCCAAACCCTCTCAAAGAGAAAGATTACAGATGATAGATTCCTTTTTTTGGTAGTCTTTTTTTTTAATTTAAAAATTTTTAAATTTACATCCAAATTAGTTAGCATATAGTGCAACAATGATTTCAGGAGTAGATTCCTTAATGCCCCTTACCCATTTAGCCCATCTCCCCTCCACACCCCCACCAGTAAACCTCTGTTTGTTCCCCATATTTATGAGTCTCTTATGTTTTGTTACCCTCCCTGTTTTATATTATTTTCATTTCCCTTCCCTTATGTTCATCTGTTTTGTCTCTTAAAGTCCTCATATGAGTGAAGTCATATGATTTTTGTTTTTCTCTGACTGACTAATTTCACTTAGCATAATACCCTCCAGTTCCACCCACGTATTTGCAAATGGCAAGATTTCATTCTTTTTGATAGCAGAGTAATACTTCATTGTGTGTGTGTGTGTGTGTGTGTGTGTGTGTGTGTGTATCATCTTCTTTTTCCAAGTTGCTGCAGCCAAGATCAAAGAGGTTTTTGCCTGCTCTCTCCTCGAGGATTTTGATGGTTTCCTGTCTTACGTTTAGGTCTTTCATCCATTTTGAGTTTATTTTTGTGTATGGTGCAAGAAAGTGGTCCAGGTTCATTCTTGTGCATGTCGCTGTCCAGTTTTCCCAGAACCAGTTGCTGAAGAGACTGTCTTTATTCCATTGGATATTCTTTCCTGCTTTTTCAAAGATTAGTTGGCCATACGTTTGTGGGTCCATTTCCAGGCTCTCTATTCTGTTCCATTGATCTGAGTGTCTGTTCTTGTGCCAGTACCATACTGTCTTGATGATTACAGCTTTCTGGTATAGTGTGAAGTCTGGGATTGTGATGCCTCCTGCTTTGGTTTTCCTGTTCAAGATTGCTTTGGCTATTCAGGGTCTTTTCTGGTTCTATACAAATTTTAGGATTATTTGCTCTAGCTCTGTGAAGAATGCTGGT
Organism: Lynx rufus; assembly: GCF_022079265.1. Taxonomy (NCBI): domain Eukaryota; kingdom Metazoa; phylum Chordata; class Mammalia; order Carnivora; family Felidae; genus Lynx; species Lynx rufus. Next base: position 63,697,954 of record NW_025814827.1, read on the forward strand.
GTTATTTTGATAGGGATTGCATTGAATATGTAGATTGATTTGGGCAGTATCAACATTTTAACAATATTTGTTCTTCCTATCCAGGAGCGTGGAATCTTTTTCCATTTTTTTGTGTCTTCAATTTCTTTCATAAGCTTTCTATAGTTTTCAGTGTATAGATTTTTCACCTCCTTGGTTAAATTTATTCCTAGGTATTTTTTATGTTTTTTTTTTGTGCAACTGTAAGTGGGATTGATTCCTTGATTTCTCTTTCTGTTGTTTCATTGTTGGTGTATAGGAATGCAACCGATTTCTGTGAATTGATTTTATATCCTGAAACTTTGCTGAACTCATGAATCAGTCCTAGAAGTTTTTTTGGTGGAATCTTTAGGGTTTTCCATATAGAGTATCATGTCATCTGTGAAGAGAGAAAGTTTGACATCTTCCTAGCCCGTTTGGATACCTTTTATTTCTTTGTGTGGTCTGATTGTAGAGGCTAAGACTTCCAATACTATGTTGAATAACAGTGGTGAGAGTGGACATCCCTGTCTTGTTCCTAACGTTAGGGGGAAATCTTTCAGTTTTCCCCATTGAGGATGATATTAGCATTGGGTCTTTCGTATATGGCTTTTATGATCTCGAGGTATGATCCTTCTATCCCTACTTTCTTGAGGGTTTTTATCAAGAAAGGATGCTGTATTTTGTCAAGTGCTTTCTTTGCATCTATTGAGAGGGTCATGTGGTTCTTACATTTTATTGCTGTCATGAATCACGTTAATTTTTTTGTGGATATTGAACCAGCCCTGCATCCCAGGTAAAAATACACTTGGTCATGGTGAATAATTTTTTTAATGTATTGTTAGATCCAGTTGGCTAATATCTTGTTGAGGATTTTTGCATATGTGTTCATCAGGGAAATTGGTCTATAGTTCACCTTTTTAGTGGGGTCTCTGTCTGGTTTTAGAATCAAGGTAATGCTGGCTTAAAAGAATTAGTTTGGAAGTTTTCCTTCCATTTCTATTTTTTGGAACAGCTTCAAGAGAATAGGTGTTAACTCTTCCTTAAATGTTTGGTAGAATTCCCCTGGAAAGCCATCTGGCCCTGGACTCTTGGTTTTGGCAGATTTTTGATTAATAATTTGATTTCCTTACTGGTTATGGGTGTGTTCAAATTTTCTATTTCTTTCTTTTTCAATTTTGATAGTTTATATGTTTCTAGAAGTGTTGTCCATTTCTTCCAGATTGCCAATTTTATTGGTATATAATTGCTCATAATATTGTCTTATTATTGTTTTTATTTCTGCTGTGTTGGTTGTGATCTCTCCTCTTTCATTCTTGATTTTACTTACTTGGGTCCTTTCCTTTTTCTTCTTGATCAAACTGGCTAGTGGTTTATCAATTTTGTTAATTCTTTCAAAGAACCAGCTTCTGGTTTCATTGATCTCTTCTACTGTTTTTTTGTTTTTTTGTTTTGTTTTGTTTTGGTTTTGATAGCATTTATTTCTGCTCTAATCTTTATTATTTCCTGTCTTCTGCTGGTTTTGGGTTTTATTTGCTGTTCTTGTTCCAGCTCTTTAAGGCGTAAGGTTAGGTTGTATATCTGAGATCTTTCTTCCTTCTTTAGGAAGGCCTGGACTGTTATATACTTTCCTCTTATGACCGCCTTTGCTGCGTCCCAGAGGTTTTGGTTGTGGTGTTATCATTTTCATTGGCTTCCATACACTTTTTAATTTACTCTTTAACTTCTTGGTTAGCCCATTCATTCTTTAGTAGGATGTTCTTCAGTCTCCAAGTATTTGTTACCTTTCCAAATTTTTTCTTGTGGTTGATTTTGATTTTCACAGGGTTTTGGTCTGAATATATGCACAGTATGATCTCGATCATTTTGTACTTGCTGAGGGCTGATTTGTGTCCCAGTATGTGGTCTATTCTGGAAAACGTTCCATGTGCACTGCAGAAGAATGTATCTTCTTCTGCTTTAGGATGAAATGTTCTGAATATATTGGTTAAGTCCATCTGGTCCAGTGTGTCACTCAAAGTCATTGTTTCCTTCTTGAGTTTTTGATTAGATGATCTTTTCTTGCTGTGAGTGGGGTATGGAAGTCTCCTACTATTATGGTATTACTATCAATGAGTTTCTTTGTGTTTGTGATTAATTGATTTATATATTTGGGTGCATAAATGTTTACATTTATTAGGTCTTCTTGGTGAATAGACCCCTTGATTATGATATAATGCCCTTCTTCATCTCTTGATACAGTCTTTTTTTTTTTAAAGTCTAGATTGTCTGATATAAGCATGGCTACTCTGGCTTTCTTTTGTTGATCATTAGCATGATAGATGGTTCTCCATCCCCTTACTTTCAATCTGAAGGTGTCTTTAGGTCTAAAGTGTGTCTCTTGTAAACAGCATATAGATGGATCTTGTTTTCTTATCAATTCTGTTACCCTATGTCTTTTGATTGGAGCATTTAGTCCATTGACGTTTAGAGTGAGTACTGAAATATATGAATTTATTGCCATTATGTTGCTTGTAGAGTTGGAGTTTCTGGTGGTGTTCTCTGGTCCTTTCTAATCTTTGTTGCTTTTGGTATGTATGTATGCATGTATGTATGTATGTATGTATGTATGTATTTACTTATGTTTTCATCTTTTCTCCCCTCAGAGAGTCCCCCTTAAAATTTCTTTCAAGGCTGGTTGAGTGGTCACAAACTAGTTTAATTTTTGTTTGTCTGGGAAACTTTTTATCTCTCCTTCTATTTTGAATGACAGCTTTGCTGGATAAAGAATTCTTGGCTGCATATTTTTCTGATTCAGCACGTTGAATATATCCTGCCACTCCTTTCTGGCCTGCCAAGTTTCTGTGGATAGGTCTGCTGCCAACCTGATATGTCTTCCCTTGTAGGTTAGGGACTTTTTTTCCCTTGCTGCTTTCATGATTCTCTCCTTGCCTGAGTATTTTGTGAATTTGACTATGATATGCCTTGTTGATGGTCAGTTTTGTTGAATCCAATGAGGGACCTCTGTGCTTCCTGGATTTTGATGTCTGTGTCTTTCTCCAGGTTAGGAAAGTTTTCTGCTATGATTTGTTCACATAACACTTCTACCCCTATTTCTCTTTCTTCCTCTTCTGGGACCCCTATGATTCTGATGTTCCTTTTTAATGAGTCACTGATTTCTCTAATTCTTAAATTGTGCTCTTTTGCCTTAATCTCCTTTTTTTTCCTGCTTCATTATTCCCCATAAGTTTGTCCTCTCTATTGATGACTCTCTGTTCTGCCTCATCCATCCTTGCCACCATGGGATCCATTCATGATTGCAGCTCAGTTATAGCATTTTTTATTTCATCCTGACTAGTTTTTACTTCTTTTATCTCCAAAGAAAGGGTTCTAATCTATTTTCTACTCCAGCTAGTATTCTTATTATCATGATTCTAAATTCTGGTTCAGACATCTTGCTTGTATCTATGTTGTTTAAGTCCCTGGCTGTTGTTTCTTTCTGCTCTTTCTTTTGGGGTGAATTCCTTTGTTTTGACATTTTTAAGGGAGAAAAGGAATTAATGAGGTAGAAAAAACTAAAAGTAAAGAAAGTTAAAATTTAAAAAAATATTAAAATTAAAAAATTAAAAACACACACAAAAAATCGAATAAATGATGCTAGACCCTAGGTGTGTTTTGGTCTGGATGTTGAAAGTGGCTTGATAGATTAGAGAGAAAAGGGGAAAGAAGGGGAAAAAAAGAAAATCATTTGAAAATTTGGAAAAATGAATACACTGACTTACACTAAAATGAAATAATGGAAGTAAACTAGAATTTGAAAAAATTGACACAAAAGTAAAAAATATAGTAGAAAAAAAATTAAAGAAAAATATTTTTAAAATTTTTTTTAACGTTTATTTATTTTTGAGACAGGAAGAAACACAGCAAGAACAGGGGAGGGTCAGAGAGAGGGAGACACAGAATCTGAAGCAGGCTCCAGGCTCTGAGCTGTCAGCACAGAGCCCAACGCGGGGCTAGAACTCATGGACCGCGAGATTATGACCTGAGCCGAAGTCGGCCGCTTAACTGACTGAGCCATCCAGGTGCCCCACTTTTTTTTTTTAATTTTTTTAACGTTTATTTATTTTTGAGACAAGGAAAAATATTTTTAATAAAAATTGAAAATAAAAATGAATTTTTTCTCTTTCTGTATTCAAGAAAAAAGAAAGAAATGAAAAATAGAATAAAAGAAAAAAGAGAAAAGAGAAAGGAAAAAAAAGAAAGAAAGGAAATTGAATAGTTGGATCTGCTAACAGACAAATACGACTGAAATTACTTCATTTTCCCCTAGAAGTCAGACCATGAAGCGTTTTATAGTCCACAAACTAAGCAGGCGGTGAGATTTCTTGAAGAGCGAGATTGGCCCAGTTGGGCAAGGCTTAGTGTAACAGCTCCATTTTCCACCAGATGGCGCTGCTAGCCTACTGGAGTGGATCATTGTGGCGCTTGTAGGCGTGTTTGCACATGCGCAGGAGCAGTGAAAATGGCATCTTCCTGCTACCCAGTCTCTAGTATGGGAACTCTGTTCTCCCAGTTCAGCAATCGTGCACCCGTCCTTTGTCTTCAGCTTCCTTAATCTTCCTGCTTTTACGCTATCTGTACCAAGCCCCAGGCAACACCTCCCTCCTGAGTTTTATCTCAGAAATGGCTGTTTTTCTTGACCCCTTATTTCGGAGGGACTGTGTTTTTGACCCACTCAGACCTTCTGGGGAGGGTCTCACCGAGCAATGACCAGGTGCCAACCACACCCAGGAACGCTTGCAGGACGTTGCTGCTGCTGATGCCCAGAGACTGCGGCAAAGTGCCAGCCTGCTCCAGAAAAATTTCAGGAGACATGTAGCAGCAGCATTTCAGGGATTATGGAAAATCACAACACATATCTGGCACCAGGCTTCACCCTTAAAGATCTTGTTCCAGCACCAGCAAATGTGTCTGTTCTCTGGGGTCTACTGGGCCCAGGTTGCCTCACAGCCTCTACCAAATGTCCTTCAAGCAGTGGAAACACTTCTTCCCGTGTGGCCCGAGAATCTCCCAGACCCCTCTCTGCTCGTGGGTATTCACTCTTCCAGATCACTGCCAGGTATGGAGCTGCGGAGTTGCAGACTACGCCCCCCTGTTTACAGTCTTAATGGAATTTAAGCCCTCTCCTTTCTCCTTTCTCCCTTTTTAGTTCAGTCCCTGCGGCTGTTTCCAATTTTCCACTTTCTCTCCAGCTGCTGTTGCAGAAGGGTGCTTTTCCCGTATTCTCTCCACCATCTCTGTCCTCTCTCCACACACAAAAGTGGCCCCCTGCCCTCCGTGGCTTCTCTCTCCCCAAGTTTACCTCTCTGCACTGCATACCTGCTGAATCCTGTGGTTCAGGTTGTGCAGATTGTTGTGTTAATCCTCAGATCACTTTTCTAGGTGTGCAGCATAGTTTAGTGTTGGTCTGGCTGTATTTCATGGATGGGAGACACACAAAAAACTTCCATGCTGTTCCGTCATCTTGGCTCCTCTTCCAAATCATAGATTTCTAAGTCACCTCAACATGCTTGACATTATTTTAAATTTATTTTTAATTTAGGGGTTTTATTTATTTTAAATTTAGGGGTTTCCCATCACTTTAGTGAGTAATATTATGGTTGTAAAGATATATTTTAATTGCTAAAGAATAAACAACACTCAAGAATATATGCTTGGAAAGTTTGTAATCATTTATCAGTAAATGTCATCATTTGCAAAAACCAGACTTTTAAATTATTAGTGCTAAAGAAAGCAGTTCATATTTATTTTTTAAAATTTTTTATTTATTTGAGAGAGAGACAGAATGAGAGTGGGGAGGGGCAGAGGGAAACATATACACAAAATCTGAAGCAGGCTCCAGGCTCTAAGCTGTCAGCACAGAGCCCGATGTGGGGCTCAAACTCACAAACCATGAGATCATGACCCAAGCCAAAGTTGGAACACTTAACTGACTGAACCACCCAGCCTCCCCAGCAGTTAATATTTAAAATCACATATTTACAAAATTCAATCTTTTGTGACCAATCATTATGTCTTATAGATATCAAATAAAAGAAATAAATTTACATATTTTCCAACCTCTAATCTTTTCAAGTAAACTTTAAACAAAAAGAATGACATGAATAGAATTTTTTTTTTATTTTTTTTAAATTTTTTTTTTCAATATTTATTTATTTTTGGGACAGAGAGAGACAGAGCATGAATGGGGGAGGGGCAGAGAGAGAGGGAGACACAGAATCGGAAACAGGCTCCAGGCTCTGAGCCATCTGCCCAGAGCCCAACGCGGGGCTCGAACTCACGGACCGCGAGATCGTGACCTGGCTGAAGTCGGACGCTTAACCGACTGCGCCACCCAGGCGCTCCGACATGAATAGAATTTAAATAGTCCAAATTTATTCAACAAATACTCACAGAATACCTAATTGACACTGAAAACAGTTAAATATTTTATCTTTTTGTTTAAAACATGCAATACCTGAGGGATAATTTAAGTAATCTCTTCAAACAGAACAGTAATGCTTAATTTGGAAATTTCTATCACTAAATTTTTTAGAAAGATTGTTATTAAATTATTACTTTTTGAAAAATAATACGTTTATGTCTTTGGTGAGATGGTATGCCCTTGATAATTTGCTACAGTACATAATGAAATACATTTTTTCTACTAAATAAAAAGATCATTTCAATCTTTTTGGTTCACATTGTTTTCTAAAGCATCCCTCAAATATAATATATGGTTAGACTATGAGGCAATTGAGTTAAAATAAGTTTTATTAAAATGTATAATTAAATTAAATAATACAGCAATGAAGCTCATTCCACTTTCAGCCCTGAAGCAGCATCTCCTAATTTATGGTTTTCTCTCTCAAATCTATTATGTAAAATAAATTACAGACAAGTTTAACACACACACAAGCTTTCAGGGCACAAGGAACTTACATTTTTCCAGTAACTTTACAATTTGTGTTGACCAAAGCGAAGCATCTGTTACCTTGAATTGATCTCATGCACATGAACTGCCATTAGAAAGAGCTTTTTTACCTTCACTACATGAAGAATTTTAAAACTAGCTTGATGAAATGCACTGAACAACAAAGTCCAAACGGACAAATACCTTATGTATACCCAGCAGAAGAAGTAAACAGAGATTTCATTCTGAACCAGTGTATTGATTTCTGGGAATTAACTGCACCAAGAGTTAAAAATACTTCTGTCCTGAAGACAGATAGCAGTTCTTCTTGGTGTAATCTTATGTGTTTCGCAAAGATATTATTACAGGAAGGCTTCAGAGCTTAACTGTTTAGGGTAGTTAAATGTATTTTTATATAATTAATACATTGTTGCAAACACCATCTTCTTATAACGATATATTCAAATAGTGTATTCTAATGGGCATCAGTCTCTAGTGTTCTAATATTTTCATCTGAAACACAAGCCAAAATGTCTCCGAGGCCTCAATTAAAATAATTCCCACTCTTCTGGCACAGTAAATACATTCAAGCCTTTTTACTAACTCCCTCATGTCAGCCACATTGATTTTCTAAGTTTATTTTGACTTAAAGTAATTTTTTCTCCTTGTCTTTTATGTTTTAGCCCTTTCTCCTGCTAAAATCTTTATTTTTTTCACCTGGTCTTTGTGCACAGAGCAGCTGAGAAGTGGTGCGAAACCAAAATAAATACTTGAAATGGACTTTTTATTCAGATTAGTTTACTATCCATGTAATTCATAGCCCTTGCCAATTTGTGTAAGGGGACTTTTTTTCCCATCCACTTAAGGGCATGTTGGCCTTGCAGTGGTATTATTAAGGGTAGACATAGCATATGCCACATTGCAGCTCTCTCAGTCTGATGAAGAATCAAATCTCTGCAGACTACCTAGAAATTGATACCAGTGATGTTATAAATGCATTAGAGATGAGCCAGTGGGTCAGTATCAAAATGAGAAGTCCGAATTCACAGAAAGATGCCAACAGACACATTTGACAGATATGTATTTGTTAATGACAAAGGACATGGTAACTTCCCTAGACATTCCCAAAGCAGGAGAAACCAGGATTTGTGACTCAGCTGAGATGCCAGATACTGAGAACTCTCCCAGTCGTCACTGGGATGCACATGAGCTGATGAAGCAGTGTGTGTGGAATACGATTGTGCCACATACACATGCAAAATACTCTCATTCTCTCAATTCTTTCGTTAATGTCCTCCAGACCCTTCTTGCCTTCTTTAATCTGGCAAGCTTTCCGTATGTAATTCTGTATCAACTCTGAGTGTTTAATGACAGGCAGAGAGAATTTTTGAACAATTTCCATGGTGTTAATACATTCTTTAGCAGAGCCTAGCTTCAGTCTTGCTGGAAGCTATATAAAATTTTAAAAAACACTGACATATTTTCATGTGTTGAATGGCATTCTTTTATGTAGACCATAAAGATGTTGTTTGGATGAAATAATATTTTTAAACCAAATTTGGTAAAATCAAGAATGGCATGGGTATAGTTTTAACTGAAATTTAACTCATACAAATCTCTTCTGTAAAAGGTGTTAATGTGGCATTCTCTCTATTCTACCAAGCATAATTTGTGCATAAACACTCTTTATTTAAAAAAAAAAGTTTAGGGGCGCCTGGGTGGTGCAGTCGGTTAAGCGTCAGACTTCAGCCAGGTCACGATCTCGCGGTCCGTGAGTTCGAGCCCCGCGTCAGGCTCTGGGCTGATGGCTCGGAGCCTGAAGCCTGTTTCCGATTCTGTGTCTCCCTCTCTCTCTGCCCCTCCCCCGTTCATGCTCTGTCTCTCTCTGTCCCAAAAATAAATAAAAAAACGTTGAAAAAAAAATTAAAAAAAAAGTTTATTTATTTATTTTGAGAGACAGTGAGGGAGGGACAGAGAGAGACAGAGGGAGAGAGAGAATCTCAAGCAGGCTCCACACTGTCAGTGCAGAGCCCAACGCCGGGCTTGATCTCAGGAACTGTGAGATCATGACCTGAGCCAAAATCAAGAGTTGGTTGCTTAACTGACTGAGCCACCCAGACGTCCCTGTGCGTAAACACTCTCAATCCTGAGGAGAAAATGAAAGAAAGAGGTGTTATTGCCAGTCTGTCATTATGTGTTTTGTATCAAACTTTTCCAATATTTTACTCTTTCTATCTCCACCTAATCGAGATAATAAATACACCAAGTATGCAGGCATGACTGTGGGTTTTGAGGTGAGAGGAGGGATTTTGTGCCCTTGTTCAAACTTGCTTGAACAAGTGACTTAAGGAGCAATGTTATGAAATTATGAATATTGCCTTTTCAAACTCTGATCCATACTCCTAGAAGTTTGAGCTTTGTTTCATTGCCTAGTATAACATAAATTACAGCTTTTTTTTTTCTTCAAACAAGCAGGCATGAAAAACATGAAACATAGTGAGGAAGAATAAACTCAGATGGCATTTGAAAGGGAGAAGCCAGGACCACCTGGGTGGCTCAGTCAGTTAAGTGTCTAACTTTGGCTCAGGTCATGATCTCGTGGTTGGTGTGTTCAAACTCCGCGTCAGGCTCTGTGCTGACAGCTTGGAGCTTGGAGCTGGGAACGCAGAACCTGCTTCGAATCTGTGTCTCCCTTTTTCTCTGCCCTTCCCCTGCTCACGTGTGCTCTCTCTCTCAAAAATAAGCATTAAAAATAAAAAAATAAAGAAAAGCCAGATGACACAGAATGTCAGAGCATCTTAGGGCACGAGCTTTGGGATGAAGCTATATTAGACAGATATAAGCCCATAAAACTAGGGTCATGGGGAGGCATCAACCAAAGCTTTAATCTGTTTCAAATTTGTGCTTGTTTGTTTAGTTTCACACCGTCATGCTACATGGCAATGACGGGGACTTTGCAAATTAGGAAGACAAGATGTGTGAGTCAAAACTTTAACTCCTAATATTAATCTTATTTGAATGGAACGCTAGGTACACACACAAAAATCAGTTCTTACAGCAAAACAAAACTCATCATCATATAGCTTACAAAAATGTGTTGGAAGCAGATGCTGATAATTTTCTGTAGATTAAGAAAGGTCACATGGAAATTATCTGTAGAGGTAATATTAGTGTATTTTGTCAAGAGTATATTTTCATTAATTTTGGTGTGGCATTTGTGTTATTTTATGGACCACCAGAAACCTTCTAAGATCTGCCATAGTTTCACTTCCACCTTGGCTTTGCAAACTGTGTGTCGCAGGTAAGATCTCTAATGTATCCACTGTGATTTGTCCTAGCACATTAGGTGATGTGAACCTAAGCAACCCTACTGAGAACACATCTCCCATGATGACAGGACTGGAGCTTGGATCACTCCTGATTCAAAGAGGGAGGGTGTCAGGATGTATTAGTGGGTTTTCTCTTTGTAGAAAAGAATTGGACAGCTAGGTTCAAAAGGAAGTACAAGGAGAGAAATAAAATCAAACTGGGAAAGTTAGTCCAGGTAGAATGGGGTGGGGCGGGGGGGGGGAGAAGGAATTAAGGCTGAAAGGATACAAAAGAAATATATGATCTTTTTGTTTTGTTTTGTTTTTCTTTTTTTTAAACAGTAATATACTTTTATTTATTTTTGAGAGATAGAGTGAGACAGAGCACGAGTGGAGGAGGGGCAGAGAAAGAAGGAGACACAGAATCCGAAGCAGCCTCCAGGCTCTGAATAAGAGTTCAGCGCAGAGCCCGATGTGGGGCTCGAACACATGAACTGTGAGATCATGACCTGAGCCGAAGTCGGACCCCAACCGACTGAGCCACCCAGGTGCCCCTGTTTTTGTTTTTCTAATTTTGCTAAGGCCAACTCTGATCTTAGGGAGTGTTCACAACCTAAAGAGAAGAAAATCTGGTCGTTATTTTATCATAACACAACTTTCACTTTTTAGGCTTTCTTTTGGAATTGTCTTTATGAAAAAGCCTGTAGGAAATGCTATTAGTGCATAGGCAAGCAGATTTCCTTTTAGTTTAGCTCTGCTTCTGCGGCAGTGCCATTATGTGTCAGCAGAAATCCACAGCCTGAGCAAGGTTAATTTTGAGAAACCTGCTAATGCAGAAATATGAGTAAAAGCACATGGAATGCAATGTAGCTTTACTCTCCAATGTAGAAAGAGCTCTGGAACTGAGCAGCATAAGCCTCATACCATGAAAACGCAGCGTGGGAAACATAAAACAGATTAATAGAGAAAGGAAATAAAAACAAAAAATATGCAAAATATCTTTAGAACAGTTTTGCTATGGAATATGAGAGGCAAAAGTACATAAAAGTTAAATTCAACAGAGCAATATTTGGCAATATTATTAGTTTTTACATATATTCCTAAAAAATATTACATTATCAAAACAATTGTTACAATAGGCAAAATAGTTTGGTGGCTAGAAATACTTATTTGATAGTAATAAAATTATTTTCCTAAGGGCATATTAAAATGATATTTTTTTGCTAGAAACTTTTAACTGCAATATCTAAACTCTAATATAAAAATTCAGGTGATATTTGCTTGCAATTTTGGATGAGATAAAGATAATTTCTTATTTTTATTCTCACAATTAGCCGACCATTTCTTGAAGAATCTTATCTTCCATAAAATTGTGATTTACAGAGTTCAAGACTATTCACAGTAACACACTGAATTGTTAGTACACTTTTTATGTTTTTAACTGTTTTGCTATTTCCAAACTGCTATCAGAATGTATAACAATCCATACTTCTCTATCAAATGTAAATTGTGTTCTGTAATTAATATATTGTCCCCATTATATTTATTTCTGAAAACATGGACTTTTCGCATGTAGCAATTAAGGTACAAAAACCACTCTCTTGCTCTCTTCCACGAGCACAACAGTAGCCCAATTACTGATTTCCTTGTCTCTCTCTGACCACTCTGTGACCAGAAGAGATGACTGCAGGAGCCATACTGAAAGATAATGAGGAGAGGGGATTTTGTGATGGACTAGGCATAATAATTACAAATACAATGGAGACACAAAGACAGAAAAAGAGACAGACAGACAAACAGAACTAACAAAGGAACAAAGTAAAGAAGAAAGGCAAGGAGGGGAGTGAGAAAGAAAGAAGAAAGAAAGAAAGAAAGAAAGAGAGGAAAGGAGGGAGGGAGGAAGAAAGAGAGGAAGGAAGGAAAGAAGGAAAGAAGTGAGGAGTTAAGAGCATGAAATAAAGTCAGGGTAGGGAAGTTGTAAAAGCTAGAGTGCTCCCTCTACTCCCCCCCCCTCCAAAGCTCAGTATATAATTATACAATGCAAAAATGTATTGGGTAGCCTGGGTGGGTCAGTTGGTTGTGTCTGACTATTCATCTCAGCTCAGGTCTTGATCATGGGGTCATGAGTTCAAGCCCTACGTTGGTGTACTTTTTGAACATGGAAACTACTTTAAAAAAAAAAGGAAAAAAATAAGATGTATTTGGTCCAATTTTAGGAAGTAGTCTAATCCACAATATAAATAAGAAAAAGTGACCACTGAATTATTCTTTAAAATTAAAATACAAATAATGTATAAAGTAATAACATAATTCCATTGATCTCAGAAGAAACAGAAAGCAGATGATATACTCTCCAAATACTAATTTTTTATGAAGATGAATTTAATAAAACAAAATATTATATTATTTAAATCTACATTATGTGTTATAATTAAAGTTATACTTTGTTTTGAATTTTTTAGTTATTTTAGCTAAAATATTTTAAATATGATTGAAATTGGGAAACTCCACTGAGCATGAAAATCAAATGAAAAAAATCAAAATGGAAATTTACATATGATCAACATTCTGAGAATTTACTGATATTAATGAACAAAATCCAGGACTGAGGTTTACTTAGGACATCTTTATTCTTAGAAATTTTTGCAAATTTAGAAAATACAATTCTGGCAAGCAATGTTAATGTTCTTTAAGATAATGTAATATCCAAGAATATGAAGTGTTTATATATCCTTTACCTTTGTGTTTCTCCAAAACACCTCAGATCAGTGCAAAGGAACTATAGTTATTGTATTACACAGTGTTAGATCCTTTTTCTATATTGATAGAATGGATGGAAACTATAAAGAGAATGTGAAAGAAAAGAGTTGGGAAATTGGATTTACTTTGCATGACACTTAATTTGAAGTAGGTTCCTGGAGCCCTCTGTCATGTAGCATTTAATGGCTGCATTTGAATTTCATCTGATGAAAGGCACCATGGCAAATTAGCAATATATGGGTAAGGAAGGGAAAATGAACATTCTGCGTGGGTAGACACTACATCACAATACAAGTAGGAGGTAGGTATACTAGAGAGTCACAAAACTGACTTCCAAGTTACTAGTAATTTTTAAAACATTGCTATCATTACCGCACATCTAAACACATGGCCTCTTCAGTAGGAATTTTCTGTTGCTGTTTTTATACGGCATGGCTCTTCTTACCTGATCATATATAATTGATCTAGACATATCCATATTGTCCCAAATATAAAAAGGAAGAGGGAGAGAATCATGTTTCAAGTTTCAAGTCTTCATATAAAGCAAAAATAAAGCAAAGAAATAGAGGTCAGAGGGAGGGGAAAAAAAACCTTGGTAAATGCCACGATTGTTTTTGTTTTGTTGGTTTGTTTTTTAATTTTTTTTAGTGTTTATTTTTGAGAGAGAGAGAGACAGAGTAAGAGCAGGGGAGGGACAGGGGAGGGGCAGGGGAGGGGCAGAGAGAGAAGGAGACATAATCTGAAGCAGCTCCAGGCTCCAAGCTGTCAGCACAGAGCCCAACGCGGGACTCGAACCCACAAACTGTGAGATCATGATCTGAGCTGAAGTCGGAAACTTAACCGACTGAGCCACCCACGCCCCATGTTTTTGTATTGTTTTTGATGCAACTTGTAATTTTCTTAGAATTAACACCTTTTTCTTAAGCTAGCTTCAACAGATATTCATTTTCTTTCAATGAAAATTACTATACAATAAAATAAGAATATGAAAATGTATGTAGAAAAGTTTCCCCTCCAATCTTCAAAGAAAGAAAAAGGTGTGTTAGAGAATTTGTAAATAGAAATGCAAAATACTTAGAAAAATCAATCTTTGGTTATTGAGAATCAGAAATGTTGGAATTGATGCACAATTTTATGTCTTAAAAGCATGTTTTTAAGGTCATACACAAAACTCAGAAATTCCCATTGTTTCTCCTTTGTTTCTATTTATTTTCTTGCCGTTGCAGATTTGCGCATTTTGTTTCTCCTATTCACATTTTGGAAAATATGATGTTTAGCAGCTCTCAAGTCTGCATGTAATATGTTCATTTATGTAGAGAAAGAATGTTCTTTCTTCAGTTCATACGTATTCCAGTTTGCCAGGGAAAGAAGTCATAGTGGCCCTGCCTCAACCAACCAACTTCCTTGGACCATAGCCAGGTCTTTGTTCTCCTTTGGAGATCTCCATGTAGCCAGTGAAAGTCCCACCAGGCCTGTGGGAGAGGGTGAGAACTACAGAATTGTTCGTGGCAGTCTGGTGGAACCCTCACATTCCCAGTAGATTTAATTTAACATCTTGGGAAGTCAGTTTCTTCACTTACAAAATTTCAGTGTCAAAACTCTCTCTGAGCTCAACATACTATGAGTGAAAAAGTGTATATTTTTTTCCTGGAGGAAAAATATTGGAATTTTTAACACTTTAAATACATATGCTAAAGTGCATGCTAAAAAAGCAACCATAAACAATTCATTTAACGCTGGGTAGTCCTTAGGTAGTTCTGTGCTCTCTAACCTAAATCAAGCATTTATTTCTCTTTTTTTCTCTGCAAGCCTTGGATTATTATGTTTTAGCATAAATCAAAATAGAAGTTTTGTAGAATCCTGGAAATGGAAGTACTAATATTTATGGAACATGCTAACCATTTCTTTAATTTTCTATCTCTGAATGTTTTTACAGCACATTTGAAAATTATTGAATAAAATAAGTGCTTTTACCAGTAAATATAAATGAGTCAGTATTATTGGAGTCTATTTGTGAAAACAAATTATTTCCATATGAAACTCCCTCCAAAATCACCACTAATTTATCCTTAAGAAACAATAAATAATGTCTAATGAATCATTATTTATCTAGAAATCTATTCAAAATGAAGTTGTTACTCTTCTGTTTTAATCATCACAAACTAAAATTTACTTACTTTTTTTAATGTGCTTTTCTTTGAAGCTTGGTAAAGTCTTATCATGTTTGTTAAAATCAGAGCATTCAGAGTTAAATAAATGAATAGATCACTAGTAATATTTAAGCTTTCTGCATGTTCTGATAAATACCCAAGCTGTCACAAAGTGTTATATAACATGATGAGGATATAGAAATGGCATGCTTAAACTAATAATTCTAATAATTCACCTAAGAATATTAGTAGGAAAAATGTAGGTGTCATTTGAAATAGGAATGGTAATTTGAAAAAGAAGAATGTAATTTTTCAGACAATGTAATAGGAATACAAATATCAATAATGTTTACAAGAAAATATGGGAAGTGCTAAATACCAGGTATTAAAAGTGATTTATATAGTTTCACATAAATATAGTCAACTTATCTTAGACAAAGGAGCAAGTGGCAATTGCAACTGGAAAAAAAAGTCTTTTCAACAAATGATGCTGAAGCAACTAGATATTCACATGCAAAATAACGTATCTAGATACAGTCCTTACATCCTTTACAAACATTAACTCGAAATGAGTCAGATGTAAACATAAAACACAATACGGCAAAACTCCTAGAAGGTAACATAGAAAAAAATCTAGATGACTTTGGGCACAGCAGTAACTTTTTAGATAAAATAGCAAAGACACAATCCATGACAGAAATAATTTATAAGCTGGACTTCATTAAAATTAAAACCTTCGGTCTGTGAAAGATACTGTCAAGGGAATAAGGCAAGTCACAGACCAGGATAAATATTTGCAGAGGACACATCCAGTAAAGAACTCTTATCCAAAATATACAAAAAATAATTCTTAAAATTCAAAAAAAATAAGAAAATGGACAACTTAATTAAAACCCAATTAAAAATGGGCAAAGGATGTGAATAAACACCTCATTAAAGAAGATAAATAGATGACAAATAATCACATGAAAAGATGCTCATTAGGAAAATGCAAATTAAGACAAAAATGAGCGACCACTACACCAGGGTGCCTAACTGGCTCAATCGGTTAAGCATCTAACTCTTGATTTTGGTTTAAGTCATGATCTCATGGTTTGTGGGATTGAGCCCTGTGTCAGGCTCTCTGCGGACAGGGTGGAGCTTGCTTGGGGTTCTCTCTCTCCCTCTCTCTGTGCCCCTGTCTCGCTAATGCGTGTGTATGCACATGCTCTCTTTCTCTCTCTCAAAATAAATAAATTAATATATTTTTTTTAAAAATTGAAAACACTTGACAACACTAAATACTGATGAGGACATGAAGCAACGAACTCTCATTCAATGCTGGAGGGAATGCAAAGCCGTATAAGCACTTTAGAAGACAGTTTGTCAGTTTCAAAATTAAAATTCTCTTTTCATATGATCCAGCAGCAATCACACTTGATATTTACTTACTTAAATGACTTGAAAACTTACATCCATACAAAAATTTGCACATGCATGTTTATAGCAACTTAACCCCAAATTGCCAAAACTTAGAACCAACCAGATGTCCTTCAGTAGGTGAATGGATAAATAAACTCTGGTATGCCCAGACAGTGTAGTATTATTCAACACTAAAAGAAATGAGCTACCAAGCCATGAAAAGACACAAAAAAACTTTAAATGCAAATTGTAATGTGAAGAAGCTAGTATGAAAAGGCTACATACTGTATGATTTCAACTGTATGACATTCTGGAAAAGGAAAACCTATGGACCCAGTAAAAATATCAGTGGTTGCCAAGGGTTAAGGGATAAGGAAGGATGAATAAACAAAGTTCAAAGGATTTATAGGATAATGAAACTATCATATATTATACTGTTGTGGTGGATACGTGTCTTATATTTGTCCAAATCATTACAATGAACAATATTGAAGAGTGAATCCTAATATAAAGTATGGACTTTGGATGATAATGATGTGTCAATATATATTCCTCAGTTGTAATGAGGGTACCAGTCTGGAGCAGATGTTGATAACAGAGAGGCTGTGCATGTGAAGGACAAGGGGAATATGGCACTTGCTGTTCAATTTTGCTGTAAATCTAAAGCTGCCTACAAAAACAAAGTTTTAAAGAGACTTAAAAAAAGGGAAAAATACTGACAAATTTATTTAGGTCAAATATTAAATATTGTTTATTAATTTTTCAAACAAGGTACTTTAGAGGATCAGCACATAAGTACCAATATAAAATTTTTCAATTAACATTTTTCTGTGTTAATAAAATATCCAGGTATAACAAAGACATTGGATTAACTAACATGTATTCTCTTATGATTGCCTTCATTCTGAAATTTCTCAACATATTTGTTGTGAACCACAGAAACAAAATTTATATTCTGCATTTGTTCTTCCTTGAATATGAAGTTATATGTCAATATTAGATACAGTTAGTAAAATCATATTTCAAAAAATATTTAATTTTTTACACATCATTAGTTAAATTGTTTTTAAAACACGGTCTTTCTTTTTTAAGGCTTAGGTAGTTCTATTCCAAAATTCAAAGAAGTAAATATCCCAGGTGAAAACAATATTTAGAAAATGTGAAGATAAAACCAAATAATTGTCAATATTGTCAATTAAAAATTTTTATTGTTAAAAATGGATATCTACATACACTATTTCTGTGTTTTATTTTGTAAATTTATTTTTAGAGGAGTCTATTCAGTATTCATTTTCATACCCTAATAATAATATAATATATATATATATATTTTAAATAGATTACATTAAAATATATTTTAAAATAGAAATATTTAAAATAGATTACATAACAATAAACTATCACCAATTGAAAGTAAAATCATGAATACATGTGAACAATTTTAGTGTTTTTACTTGGAATAATCATAACTATTTTTTCTGCATGTTTCTAATTTAAATCTCAAAATATTCTACTTTGAATTAAAAATATGAGATTCCAAATATGAGGTAGTCAGATACGCACATAGTATCACTAGCATATCAGCTAAATGAAATAGCTTTGTCTTTGTTGTTCACCTATTTCATACATTATTGCACATCCCACAATTGTAATCAGGCCTGATACAGGGTAGATACCAGATTAATGTATAAGTGGGTATTTGGATAAGTGAATGAATGTTTATATTTGCAGTCAAAATAATTGACTTTAGTATCTGCCCAACTGTTAGAATACAAACTTCAAATAAATTAAAGTTACATTTACATCTGGAATTTAAAATGACAATTTTTTTTTTATGAAGTTTATTGACAAATTGGTTTCCATACAACACCCAGTGCTCATCCCAAAAGGTGCCCTCCTCAATACCCATCACCCACCCGCCCCTCCCTCCCACCCCCCATCAACCCTCAGTTTGTTCTCAGTTTTTAACAGTCTCTTATGCTTTTAATTCAAATGTTAGCCGTATGACACAGCATAAAACAAAGGAAAACACTTTGTTACCAAATACCTAGAATAAAATGGTGATTATAAAATGTCCTTTTAATTGCATAGGTAAGTACATAATAAAATAAAGATTATCTCCGGGGCCAAGATGTAGAGTAGCAGAGGGTATAGATGAAGAATTTAAAGCTGTTCCCAGAACATACTATGTAAAGCTCAAAATTATGCATGTATGTAACTCTGATAAAACAAATAAAACTCAATGTATTTAGAGTCAATAATTATTGTAAAGGAAATTAAAAAAACAGAAAAAGAAAGCAGGAAGGAGGGAAGATGAGAGGGAAGAAGCAATGCACATGACACACATTGTCCCTGCCTCAGATGTAGAGCGAGATAACAAAATTGAACTTTTATAAAATATTTCATAAATAAACATTTCATAAAATAGGCCCCACTGGCAAAGCTGTCTCTGGAGATGGTACACTGTGTCATTTCTGATTTGTCAGAATCCATTCATACCAATGATTAAAAAAAATCATGTAAGTTTGTGTTACAGAATATAAGGCTTCTCCTTTAGGAGAGAGTGCTATCCTGGTTACCTTCATCCTATATTAAATGTGTTGGAAATAACTGCATCCATATTTAGACTCTGCTTTATGAGTTTGGGACCATCTCACTTATGATACCTCACACTTGTGAGTTTGAGGCATTCTCAGAGTTTGGAGAAAAACAAGAGTGAGGGTGAGAGTAAAAGGTGAAAAAAAATTTTAAAAAAAGAGTGAAAGGTGAGATTCACACAGGTCCTATATTCTATTGGGATTCTTCATCAGATAGGTAAGATTCTGCTTGGCTGATCTGGGAAAAATGCATGTACATTCAATAAAGTAACAAAAATGGAGAGAGAAAACTACTCATACTTTACTGAGGGGACTAGATAGGATATAGGTACTTAACATTAAATGATAATTACAATCTGCTAAATCATGGTGAGAGATTAGATCACATTGTATCACATATCTCTAATTTCAGAAAAAAATATTGCAATTTCATAGGATGAAACAGGTAGTGGAGGTAACAGATAATGGACTTACCAACGTCCAGTAATGGAAAGATATGAAATGCAAGACAAAGAAAGAAAAATACCTAGGGTTATGTCTACCTTGCTGTGAAAGACTATGATTAGGTTGAGTAAAGTATGAGTGAAACCACAATGAGGCTGAGGACTACTAACACATCTTGTGGCAGGCAAGTTAAGCAGAAGTCACCATGAGTAAAATTAATGGGAATGAGAGTGATAGAAAGACATAAGTATGTAGTGAAAAAAATATTTCAGAATTGAAAATATAAGAAATAGGGAATTTTTGACAAATACTCATTTTAGTGTTCGTTATTTGTTGGTTGTCTAAAGTATAGTGAAGATGATTATAACAAAAAATATTAAAACAGTGAGACCAGAATTTTAGAAGAGTCTTCACTGCATTTTAAGATTTCCAAAAAGGATGATAGAGGATGATTTCAAATAAGAAGATTGTGATCCATGAGCAGAAATCATTGAAGGAAGAAGAGAATGAGTGTCTTGGAGTTTAGGAGACAGCCCCAGTAAGGAAGATGGTAAAATGTTTTCAGGACATAAAAAACATGAAAAGGAACTATTGGGAAATGGAGGTTTTAGCAGAAGAGAGAACCAAAGCATATTCGGTTCCTTTGCCAAAGTCATCAAGTCTTAAAAAGACATTAGAAGAAAATGCAGCTTACTTTGGAGAGCATCTCGTAAGGTATAATAAAACTAGAAAAAAATGTCATTAATGAGCGACTGCAAATGAAAAGTCAAAATGATAAGGGAGTTTGTTCATGATAAAGATGTTGTCAGAAAGTGATTACAAAACTTAAGTATAAGAGGATCACATTCTAACACACTTTATATTTAGATTTTGATTTAGTGCTGCAAAACAAAGAGAGAGAGCTGTTAAAATTTAGCAATTTGCTATGCATCACACATGTATTTATCTTTTCATTCAAATATAATAGGACAGTATTCTACTGTGCTTTTATAATGTCTAGCAATTATTTGAACTTTGCCACTGGCATAGTAAAAATTCAAACACACTCAAATAAATTCAAGGGTCCACAAAAAGTAATACACGATTGTTATTGAAGTTTGTGGATTAAACCTGCCTAGAATCACAAAGATCTAAATCTTGTTGTTATGAGATATTTACATTCAAGTCCATGTGAGTCATTAACAGAAGTAATCACATTCAGTATATTGTTACATAAACTTCAAATGTCATTCAACTGGAACTTCTGGTTCACTGTCAAAATAACAAAAATAAAATATTACTGTGATTGTTAATTATGAATCTTAATACAACACTTAGTATGCTAGAAAAATAGGTTTAATTACAAGTGGCATTTACTTATCTTATTCTGGAAGTAGCAAGTTATAGTAGAATCTTAAGTAGTCATTACATATTTACTTATGAGAACTGAAAAGAACTCTCATAAGTGGTATAAAATATTTTATTAAAAACAGATACATTTAGTATCTTTCAGTAATAAAATATTATGTTTCTATAAATCAAAGGCAAATTCATAAACTCAAGACAATTACTCTGTATTTCATGTAATAATTATGTACATATGGGGACACCTGGGTGGCTCAATCTCTTAAGCGTCCCACTCTTAATTTCAGCTCCGGTCATGATCTCACAGTTTGTGAGATTGAGCAATGCATTGGACTCTGTACTGACAGCATGGAGCCTGCTTGGGTTTTCTCTCTCCCTCTCTCTGACCTTCCCCACTTGTGCTCTTACTCTCAAAATAAATAAACATTAAAAAAATAATTCAACACATATTTAACTGTTCACCCTATTCCAATCCTATGAGAGTTGCCAGAGATACAGAAATAGTAAAGGGGGCTTATTTTAAACCATAAAAGTCTTTAAAGTTTTTTATATTGAATATATTTGTCAATATTAATTACCTTAGAAAAGTTTAAATACATGTCAATTAAGTTGTCCTGGTGGGAATATTCAGTTCTTTTATAATATTAGAACTGAATAGTAGTGAATATTAGCCCCTGAATTTATGCCCCTGATATAATGTTGGTTACTTCTGGCCATTTTGATGCTATATAATTGAACAATACAAAATCTCAGTGGTGTAAAAAAGTGCTTTTATGCACGTTTATGTCTCTCTGTGTTGATGAGTGTGGCTCTTCTTATATGTCATTCTAGGGCTTGGACTGAAGAGGCAGAATCTACTAGGGTTATATAGTCTTCTCACTGAGGAGACAGAAGTACACATATGACAGATAGAACACACAATGTCTCTAAAAAGACCCAGGTTGGGAATTGGCCTGCCATCACTTCTGACCACATTCTGTTACATGACCAAGCCCAAAATTAGCGGCACAGAGACAAATGCACTCCCCCTAGTGAAAGAAACCACAAAGTCACATGGTAAATGCTATAGATTCAGGGGGAGGGAATGAAATGGGAATGGTGATCACACTTCCAATATTATTCCAATATAGGCTAAAGTGGTGTATATTGTTTTGACCTAACTGCATTTTATGAAGAAGCTCATTTTATTTTATTTTATTTATTTTTTTTTAATTTTTTTTTCAACGTTTATTTATTTTTGGGACAGAGAGAGACAGAGCATGAACAGGCGAGGGGCAGAGAGAGAGGGAGACACAGAATGGGAAACAGGCTCCAGGCTCTGAGCCATCAGCCCAGAGCCTGACGCGGGGCTCGAACTCGCGGACCGCAAGATCGTGACCTGGCTGAAGTCGGACGCTTAACCGACTGCGCCACCCAGGCGCCCCATGAAGAAGCTCATTTTAAAGAGAGAGAAATAAAAGTACAAAATTGAAGGCTGAGTTATCATGAAGATAACTTACTTACACTTGATTATTTGTAAATACTACTGGAAAGCTTAAGTGTACTTCTGAATGCCATACAGAATAAATACATTTTCTACAGTGGTAATTTCCAAATTACGTTGGGTGTCAGAATCACATGGAAACCATGTTACATAAAATATTGATATGCAGCCCTTTGATTTAGAGATATTTATTGAATAGGTGTTAAAGGACTCAGATATGTGAATTTTTAACAGAGTCCTCAAATTATTTTGATGCTTAACAATATTTCAAAACTATTGGTGTAGTGGTATACTTTATTGGTTATGCCATAAAGTTTTGTTAAATTCAACCACTTTTCAATATTTGCAAGGAGAGTTCCTATGAAATCTTCTGTTAAATAAAAATGGGAATTTGGCAATGGCTTTATAGAATCCTTTTTAGGGGCGCCTGGGTGGCGCAGTCGGTTAAGCGTCCGACTTCAGCCAGGTCACGATCTCGCGGTCCGCGAGTTCGAGCCCCGCGTCGGGCTCTGGGCTGATGGCTCAGAGCCTGGAGCCTGTTTCCGATTCTGTGTCTCCCTCTCTCTCTGCCCCTCCCCCATTCATGCTCTGTCTCTCTCTGTCCCAAAAATAAAAATAAACGTTGAAAAAAAAAAAAAAGAATCCTTTTTAATTTGTTTCTTTTTTTTAATTTAAGTATAGTTGACACACAATGTTACATTAGCTTCAGGTGTACATCATAATTCAACTTCTCTATGCATTATGTTATACTTACCACAAGTGTACATACATCTGTCCACCATACCACACTATTATCATATAATTGCCTATATTCCTTATTCTGTGCCTTTTATTCTTGTGATTTATTCACTCCATACTGGAGGTCTGTATCTCCCATTCCCTATCACCCCTTTTGCCCATTCCTCACTCCCTCTCTTTCTCTGGCAACCACCAGTTTCTTCTCTGTATTTATAGTTCTGATTCTGTTTTTTGTTTATTCATTTTTAAATTTTTTTAAGGTTCCCTATACTTTTTATATTCCCTATATATGACTGAAATCGTATGGTATTTGTCTTTCTCAGTGTGATTTATTTTACTTAGCATGATACCCTCTAGGTCCATCCATGGTGTTGCAATGCCAAGATACCATCCTTTTTTGTGCTTAGTAATATTCTATTATATATGTACACACACACACACACACACACACGTATGCACGCCATATCTTCCTTATTCATTCATCTTTGGGTAGACACTTAGGTTGTTTCCATATCTTGGCTATTGCAAATAATGCTGTATTAAACATAGCAATGCCTGTATCTTTTCAAATTAGTGTTTTTATTTTCTTTGGGCAAATAACAGTAGTGGGATTACTGGATCCTATAGTATTTCTATTTTTAATTTTTGAACAACCTACATAATCTTTTCCACAATGGCTGCACCAACTTACATTTCCAACAACAGTGCACTAGGGTTCCTTTTTCTCTACGTCTTTGCTAATACTTATTCCTTGTTTTTCTTGTTTTTTCTTTTTTTAATCATTCTGACAGGTGGGAGGTGATATCTCATTGTGGTTTTGACTTGCATTTCTTTGATAATTAGTGAAGTTTAACATCTTTTCATGTATCTGTTGGCCCTCTGAATGTCTACTTTGGAAAAATGTCTATTCAAGTCCTCTGACTAATGTTTGAGTGGATTGTTTGTTTTTTGACATTAAGTTGTATAATTCTTTATATAGTTTGGATATTAACCCCTTATTGGGTATATCATTTGCAAATATCTTCTCCCATTGAGTAGGTTGCCTTTCTGTTTTGTTGATGGTTTTGTTAATGGTGCAAATATTTTTATTTTGATATAATTTTAATTCTTTATTTATTTACTTTTTAATTTCCTTTACCTTAGAAGATCAATCTAAAAAATGTTGGTACAGCAGGTGTCAGATAAATTATTGTGTTCTCTTTTTGATTTTTATGTCCTTATTCACACTTAGGTCTTTAATCGATTTTAGATCTTTAATTCATTGTGAGTTTATTTTTGTGTATGGTGTGAGAAAGTTACATTTCGTTTTTTTGCATAACATTTTTCTTACGCCAAATTCAATTTCTGTTTTTTCTTAAATGACTTACCCTTTATGTTAATATTCCAAATCAGTCACTTATTATAATGATCACTATTGTTTTCAAAATTAATAATATAAAAATTAGATCTACAAAAAACACTGTAACCCATAGGTAGCTTATAAGGGTTTCAGAATAATTTTGTAATTTGCAGATGAAGAAACTGAGGCTCAGACAGGTTAATTACATTTCTTAGGACCAGGCCTCAAAACTCATGTCTGTCATGCTGTTTTCACTCTGCTATGTTACTCTGGTGACATTAAGACAGAACTTTTATCTGCCTGTATATCTGGTTAAAACAGTAACAGCACATTGTTTAAACATTCATATTTGGTAATATAATAACTAACTGTCTGACCATAAGAAAGTAATTTACCCTAACTCCCCCCCCCCCATTATCCTCATCTGAAAGATGGAAACAACAGTAGTACCTACCTCATAGTATTCTGTGTATAAATGAGATTATATATTCAAAAGCAATTAGATACTAGAGATTGGCTAATAATTACTGACAACATTTATTCAATATTTACTATAACTTCATAAATTTGGGTGAAGGTTTCAATGAGTAAACATAGGTAAAAACAGTCAAACTGTCCAGAACATCATAAAGGTTAGTAAACTGTAGTTTTACACTATGTTCCAAGATTAACTGGATATTTTTTCATTGTTCCCTACAAACTAACATATCATAAATTAAGTAATTATTAGTAAGAGAACAGATTATATATACAAATTTGACTTCATGTATCTAGGGTGATTTTTATGATTCTCCAAGTTCATTAGGCTGTCTAGGAAAAGATATGTGCAAAAAAACTTAAAATTTTTCAACAAATTTTAAGTGGAGACTATCAGTTGATTTAAAGTATGAGTACTTTCCCAAAGTTAGGTTGTGTATACCTCAAGACAAAAAAAAATGTCATATCAGTACAAGAGAATACATAAAGACATATAAAATGGATAACTAAATACGTAATTAACATCATGCAGAGCAATGAGCAAAAAGCAAGTACAATTAAAATTTAAATCCAAAATTGATGTATAAGAGTAAGATATGTTATAGGAAAATTTCTATACCAGTAACGAATAGGTTTAGATGAACATAATTCAGTGGAAGTAACCATGACTTTATGCTTACTTTAGTTTTCAGAATTTAATCTGTTTCTTTGAGAAATAATTTATTAAGATCCTCAGCACTAATAATGGCTTCTAACTCTACCATTTTTTCAAAGGAAAACAATTAAATTAATTAATTTAGTAATTAAATAAATAAGGTGGCAAATAATGTTGTATGACTGTTAACAAACTACTATAGTTCCTCATTTATTATACGGTATATAGTCCTGAAATGACAATGCCATTTAAGATTAGATTTAAAAAAAAGAAAAAAGATGCTGCTGGATGGTTTCTTCTTTGATGTTTATATGCACTCACAGAATAAACGTAACTAGTGGATATATGCATAGAGCTGATGTGCACACCACCTCTACCATTCACCACACCTGCACTCTGAGGGCTATTGTCCCAAATACATGTTTAAAAATGTTTTAAGATGCCCCGAACAACAAGAACAAATTGATGATGGGAATAATTATTGAGATTATATTTATAGGTAGGGCTTAATGAGCATGTAAACTCTGGAAACTTGTGTTTATATAACATTATCACTACCTGCAGACTGAAGGAACATAATTGGGTAATAAAAATTTACTTACCTTTTTTCCTAAAGATCTCCCTATTTTAATGACAACTAATTTAAACAGAAGATGTTATAGTATTATCAACATTGCAGGGAGTTTTGAAGATTTGAATTAATCTACACAAAGTGCTTACAACAGTGTTTGAAAAAGAGTTCACTGTTATTATTATTACTATAATATTATTATTATCATCACTTTTATTCATTTTGCCTCATGTTGAACATGTTATTACCTAGCTACCTTTAGTTATTTTGGTCCTTGGGTATTGTCCATATATGGGGATAATAGAAATGCATTTTATATTGAAAAGTAGGGAATCTATATATTATGTATATGATTTATGTTTCTTTGAAAAAGATCATCAATACTTTCTTTTTTTGAATTCTGTTTTTGGATAAAAAGGACAGTAGAGCAGGGAAGAACTCGTATTTATAGAAAGTGTCAAAAAATGAGTTCTCTTCTTTCAGGTCATTGCTTATGATCACAGAAAAAAAAAGCTATTAAAAAGGAAATAAAAAACATATCTCTAGAGGAGTGTGAACCACATGTTTGGAAAAAGACTCACTGACTGATTCACAAAGGCTAACAAAACTGTGAAAGAAAATATTTTAGAGAACAGCTGCTTTGACATAGAAAGAATAATAGTGAGTGCATTAATTTAAACGAAATCATGAAAAATCACAGGGAGTGAAAGACAGTAGCTTTGATCCCATAGAGTTGTAGACTTCAAACTGGATTTGAATAGAATCCGAATGGACTGGACATTTTAACACAAGGAAGTGAATATAATCTTCCAGTAATACTAAGTATGATAGGATGGGATTTATCATTGAAATATCCCATAGTAAGACCATACATTATGACAGAAAATGGCCTTGATAGAGTGAAGAGTAACTTGTTATGAAGGTATATATTTTTATGGGAAAACATAAATCTGGGACTTCATAAAGCAAAGTACACTAAAGTAAAGCCTCCCCTTCCAGTCCTCTATCTAGAGTATCTCCCCTGACAACCTGTGTACCAGTACCACAGGATTATTTGTCTTACTCTGATCATGCCATAGGGTTTCACAATTCCAAAAATTGCTATTGTATTTTTCTTTTAGAATGCACAACAATCAATACTAAATGGTCACTCCACTTTTACATTTAGGGGTTAATGCTCTCAATGTTTCCTAATACGCTTCTCCTCTTTAAAACCAACACAACACAACACAAGTTCCATGTAATGTTATGTAGATTCTATTCCAATCTTTGACACTTCTATAAATCTGGGTTTGTTCAATGGAGCTTCTGAGGGGCAATATTGTAGTCATTCACTTCATGATTATTTGTACAGATATGTGTTGGGCATTCTGCTAGGCGCTGAAGATACAGGAATGGAAACGATCTTGGCACATGAGGGAAACAGTGAGCCACCAAGGTTAGGGCTAAGAGAAAACATGGGTTGTGTTAAACAATCTTGGCAGATTGAAGATTGGAATTGTTTTTTTTTTAATTTTTTTAATGTTTATTTATTTTTGAGAGAGAGAGAGAGACAGGGTGAGAGAGACGGAAACACAGAATCCGAAGGAAACTCCAGGCTCTGAGTTATTAGCACAGAGCTTGATGTGGGGTTTGAACCCATGAACTGTGAGATCATGACCTAAGCTGAAGTCGAACACTTAACTGACTAAGCCACCCAGGCGCCCGAGGATTGCAAATTTTATCTTAAGTGAATGGAAGTGCATTCAACTATTTGAATATTTCAAATGCCACAACCAGATATGCATTGGATGATGAACAATGGATCTATGAAAAGGAAGAGAAGAGCTTAAATATAGACAGAGCAATAAAACAGTGATTTTTAGAAGGCTACAAACTAATAGGCTACTAATTTAAAGACCTGGAGAAGGATTGTGGCTGTATCAATAGAAAAATAAGGATGAATTCAAGAGGAATAGAGTCATAGTCACACATAATCATGCACTTTCTCATGATGCTTCCTCCTGCACCCACATTTCCCTTTGTTGGATTGGTGAACATCTAGTTATTTTTCAAGACTAACTTCAAGCAGCATTCACAAGATTCATTTTATGGATCATTCCAGATCCATACACTTGAATTCTTATGTGGTCACATCTTTCCTAGCATAAACTTGTGTGATTCCCATGATTTGTTAGGAATAAGAGTTGTTGCTGCTGCTACTGCCACAACTATTGCTTCCAGTTGAGGAGTCTCTGAAGCCACTACTCCTGATCTCTCCCCTTACTTCCATTCACACCCTGCAGAGCAACACCTCACACAAATGTTCCTGTCACTTCTTATCTCCAGATGTGGAGTATCCTTATTACTCCTCCAGCATGAGAAGTAGCAAACTTCAACAGGTATTAAGCCTGCTACCTGGAAATGATAAATAATTGTTACTCGTGGTAGGAAATTTTGATCAAGGGAAGATGAGAAGTATTTGAAAAGTATGACTGTCTTTCTTCTCCCTCTGCTTCATGAACCATTCATAGGGCCTTTGTGAAAATCTCCAGGGAAACAGGGAAAAATAGCTTGTCAGGAAGTTGTGGCCAGCTTTTATTTGTTCCTCTTTGATTCCATCTCTTTCACTCCTTGTCAGGCATTGTATTCCTTAATAAAGTTTTATTAATAAGCTTCTGCCCTTCCGTTTTTGTTTTTTAGAGATTCTAGTAGGAGTCCCCAATACCTCTTCAATGAAGTTCATCATGGCCTAACTCCAGGTAGCAGGGGACACCTCTTTGTTCTTTCTTCTACAGAATCCCACATAGATATCCACACAATACCTATAAAATAGTATTTTCCACTTTTTAATTAATTTACATGGCTATTTCTCTACCAAACCTTAAGTTCTTAGAAGATGCTGATTGATGTCTCTGAGACCCATCATAGGACCCCTCTCAATACAGTAAAAATATTTAATCAATATTTGCAGAATGAAGGAATAAATGCAAAAGATAATACAGTCATTACCAACATTACTCCAAGATTTTAAGGTTTAAAAATGTTTGTCTCCCCTAAATAATTGTTATGCTTTTTTATATTAGAATCTCAAACTATGAATTAATCATCCTCTCCTAGTCTTTACTTCTTTTAACGTTTATCACGCACACACACACACACACACACACACACACACAGTGTTTTCGTATTTTAAATTGCTGAACTTTCTTCAAATTTATAGTACCCTGGTTTTTATTTTTCCTTATTTTTCACTCCTATTTTCTCCAGTGCTTTTCTTTTTTAGGGAAAGTAAAGATTATTAAAATTGACAGTAACATTGATAAACTGGAGTCTCCAGGGATCATGAAATGTTGAAGGATCTGTAAAACCTTCAACACATTAAGGATTTTCAAAAGCAACGAATATTTTTTCTACAATTGCTAAAATATGATAATATTATTTGCTAAAGAGAAATCAAGAAATCCATGTACTTTTCAGATAACAGAAACATATAAGTAACTTTTTTAAAGTTTATTTATTTATTTTGAGAGAGTCAGCATGAACAGGGACAGAGAGAGAATTCCAAGCAGGGTCCACACCTCTAGCGCAAAGCCTGACACAAGCCTCAAGCCCACAAGTGGTGAGCTCATGACCTGAGCTGAGACCAAGACTCTGGTGCTTAATCAACTGAGCCAGCCAAGTGCCCCAATAACTATTTTTAACTTCAGGAAAAAAAAATACCAAAGAAGATATTAAAAACATTGCTAGGTTATATAAAGCCATTTTACCCAGTGTGGAATCACTTTTCATTCCATTTATAACATTGATATCATATTTCTCCTTTATAATTTTAGCAATAGAGAATCTTCTACTACAACCAGACTGAAAAAGTAAAAGAACCTGAAGCTCTTAAATAACCACAATTACATTCAATTTGTTTTCTTTTTAAAACAGCTTTAAATAGAGCTGTAGGCTAATTTATACATTTAATTTCTATTTCATATTTTTAGTATTTTTCATATCTGAATGTGACATTGTAAAACTATGAGATTACAGACATTGTGAGCAGAATTAGTTACATTCTCAGAGGTCTTTTTTCAGAGAATTTACCACTATCATAATTAAAACTGATGGGTATGACTTATGCATTGTAATAGGTTTTCAAAGGTTAAGAATTAAAATAATGATACATTTTAAAATGGAAGAACAGACCATAGAATTATTTCCAATATTTTAATAAAAATGAACAAATATATCTTTGCCATTGTATTGCTCTAATCATCAGAGGTCACCACAGAATTCAAAGAGTGGTTAAAATTTAGCATTATCCAAGCTGATAATTCATAATTAGGTCTGAGTCACTAACCTCTTTCTTTCCCAGTTTCTTTGTTTAAAAATAAATATGGTTATGATTTAACACTTCAGGATTAACATGAGAATTGCTCAAAGATTATTTTAATTGTGTAATGGTTGTTCCTATGGTTCCAATGAAACTTAATCATTGGCAAAGATTTATTAAACTAGTAAAAATAGCCCTACATTTTTGGCATATCCCCCATCACCTCTACAGATAAATTTGTCAGCCACTGAATTATCTCAAAATGAGGGAGAAATAAATAAATCATCGAACCATTGACCTTAAATTTTAACTCATTCAGTCTTAAGTGGCTTTATTTTCACTAAATTTGACTACCTTAAGGCAAATAAAATTTTACTTTGCTTCTGGGCTTGACTTCTTATTTTTTACTCTCTTAGCTATCACCTGATAATAAGACTCCAAGGGTCTATATTGAAATGTCCATAGGACAACAGGCACTGGTGGATGTATTCATAATCCAAGACATTATACTTTGTTAGTTCAGAGGTTTCCTACCAGTGATGCTCCAGTGAAATCATGTTCCCTCTATCTTCTAATTATTGCAGGTTAAAGTGGAATTTCTTTTTTTTTTAAAGCCTTTTTTTTTAAACGTTTATTCATTTTTGAGACAGAGAGAGACAGAGCATGAATGGGAGAAGGTCAGAGAGAGAGGGAGACACAGAATCTGAAACAGGCCCCAGGCTCCGAGCTGTCAGCACAGAGACCGACGCGGCTCGAACTCACTGACGTGAGATCATGACCTGAGCTGAAGTCGGCCGCCTAACCGACTAAACCACCCAGGCACCCCGGAATTTCTTTTTAAAAAATGTTTATTTATTTATTTTGAGAGAGAGACCTTGCGCATAAGTGGGGAGGCAGGGGAGGGGGGAAGAAAATCCCCAGCAGGTTCTGTGCTGTCAGCACAGAGCCTGTGATGTGGGGCTTCATCTCATGAGCCATGAAATCATGACCTGAGCCAAAATCAAGAGTCGGACGCTCAACCGACTGAGACACCCAGGTGCTCCTAAAGTGGATTTTATTTTGAAATTAGATTTTTTTTTTAATTTTTTTTTTTCAACGTTTATTTATTTTTGGGACAGAGAGAGACAGAGCATGAACGGGGGAGGGGCAGAGAGAGAGGGAGACACAGAATCGGAAACAGGCTCCAGGCTCTGAGCCATCAGCCCAGAGCCTGACGCGGGGCTCGAACTCACGGACCGCGAGATCGTGACCTGGCTGAAGTCGGACGCTTAACCGACTGCACCACCCAGGCGCCCCCTGAAATTAGATTTGTTTGTTGCTACTTGGCACTTCAGTTATTACTGTTAATTTTATTGATTTAAATAAAATCGGAATGTACTTTGTGGCATGGTTAGAAAATGATAATTAAGTCTTGGTAATGGATCATGCTTCTATAAATGTAGAAAACATTAATTTTTGTCCCTTGAGTGATTTTAATTCAACATAACTTATTCTATCTCTTTTAATCTTTTATCCTTTTCAGTCTCCTTTTTTAACTTTTTTTTAACATTTATTTATTTTTGAGAGACAGAGAGAGACCGTGAACAGGGAAGGGGCAGACAGAGAGGGAGACACAGAATCCAAAGCAGGCTCCAGGCTCTGAGCTGTCAGCACAGAGCCTGACCCAGGGCTTGAACTCACACACCAGGAGATCATGACCTGAGCCGAAGTCGGATGCTTAACCAACTGAGCCACCCTGGTGCCCTTAGTATCCTTTATTCTTGGTTTTTTAATGGCATATAAAGGCATATTGTAATGACTTCAATTCCACTGAACATGTACTTGCAGATCTTTTCCAAAAAAAGTACTCCCCTCCCGCTCTTCTGCTGCTTCCACTGTGTTTGATCAGTTACTCATATAGGTGATTTTAAAAATCTGTATTTATAAACAGATTGCTGTTTTATGACTATATAAAATTAGTTTTAGTGAAGACCATTTGATAAAAAGACTACAGATGTCCATAGAGTTCTTGTGGTCAGACCATTGTCTTGTCCAGAGAACTACTCTAAAATGGCACTACAAAAAACAATTGTGACTGTGGCTCAAAATATATTCTCTTTGAGAGCAGCACCACCATTTAACCTAGAAGGCATGTGACCTGCCAAAGTCACTCAGTAATTGCTTCCTATAGCCATAAAAGTTCTTAATACAAAAACCAACAAAACTTACAAATAGCTAATTTTAGGTAATGTATTTATTTCAGTTGCACTAAATAATTATCACACATTTCAAAACTGCATGAACTCTTTCTTCTTGACCCTAAATCCCATTTGTCTGACTACACGCTAGAAAAAATATCTTAATTTTTTTCCTGGTCTTTCTCATTCAGAGGTTTTTATAGACCAGCACTTACTTTAAAATATTACTAGCCTTCTAGTTTATGACCTCAGTATCAGGAATTCTACATCCAATTGAAAGTAGCTTGAAAGCTTTTCAGAATGCAGAAAATTGTGGATAAACCAGAGGGATCAGGTTTAGTCCATGACCACTTCTTTAGAATTCAGATGTCATTTGATTTTGTACTTATTGTGGCACATGAGGTGATTTGGGGTCATCAAAGATATGTTTCCACAATTCCTTTGATTAAATCATGTTGGCAAGACATGTCCTTTTCATAGCCTTCACCCTAACAATGAGGATCTATACGGTATCTTCACACTAATTTGGACCATTTTTTAAAAATTTGATATAATATGCTCTGCTCTGGGTATTTAAGCAACATAGCATAAGGTCAACTACCCTCTTGAACCTATTGCAACAGAAGAAACCCTGTCATCATTTTCAGTTCAAACAAGGAAGGCAGAGTTTGCCTCCGCTCCCCTCTGTCAGGTTTGCCATTTCTGCCTTATGTTTATATCTGGAATCATTGTATCCATATCTCAGTGTAATTGCTCATCAAATTCCAGAGGAAAGATGATCATCTTCCTACTTTAAAAAGGGAAATATTTGGCCATTTATAATGAAAGGGGAGGACCTACCCTTATCATTACCATTGCAAGCGTGGGAGGAGGAAAAGCAGAAAAACTAAACTTTGTTTAAATCAAATATCGTGAAGCTTCACGAGGAAGAATACCTTAAGGGTATATTTAGCAAAAGTTGGAGTATTGTGTATACTATCTTATGCTGCACCTGTCTAGAGGCAAATCTGCTCTGGTCAATGGTCTTCTCATTATTTTACCAAATTAAATCATGTTGTACACTCAACCATGGAGTGCAGACCTTCACATTTTATGTTACATGAATTCTATTTACCTTTCTTATAGTTGATATTTAAGAGTGATAAGATTTGGAAATCTGACAGGGGTGAAGGATGCAGACATCATGTTGTCACTCTAAATACCACAGAATCTGAACATTCCTCAAAATGAGGTATCTAGAGACAGATCAGGACAAATATCTTTGAAACAGGGGCCAAGTTTGTAGTGATAAGTTGACTCTTTCCTGATAATAGTCTGATTGTCATGGTATTTGGAGGGACTTAAACTGTAAAGAGAATAAAGTGCTACAATGAGAGAAAGGAGTCACACTGAATTATATGACCCTGTTAAAAATAAACAGCTTATATTTTAAGTAGGAAATCTTCACACATATGCTTTCAAAGAGGCAAAGATGACACACAAAAATTTCTAATTTCAAAGATATTCAGTTTTCCTTCTTTTTGCATCTGTTGTAGCACAGTATACACTGTTCTGCACTTAGAAAAATAACATTACATGTTGGGGGTAATGTCATCCGAATACATAAAACTCTTCCCAAATTGCATAGCATTATATTATATTTCTGGTTTTTATATTCTTTAAACCCTATTGGAAAACATTTATGTTGTTCTTAGTCTTTAAGCTTTATATCAATTTTAGAATGAGTAGAGAACATATAAAAATTCCAGTAAGAAGCTCTGGTCCAAGGAATGCACAATCATCATTTCAGTTAACTTTCCAAAATGCCATAACTAAGAAATTGTATTAACTTATACGCCCATCAATAATATGTGAGAGTGACTTTTCTTCCACACACTGAATACAGAGAAGTACTATATTTCAATACAATTTTGATATGTATTTATTTAAATTAAAATATTGAATAATTTTATTGTATATGTATTATGTATTTAGAATTTTTTTCTGTTAATTCTTTCATAACATTCTTCAACATGTTTCTATTTGGTGTCTCCATTTAAAAACATTTTTTTAACATTTATTTACTTTTGAGACAATGCAAGAGACAGAGTACAAGCAGTAGGAGGGGCAGACAGAGGGAGACACAGAATCTGAAGCGGGCTCCAGGCTCTGATCTGTGAGCTCAGAGCCTGACGTGGGGCTCGAACTCACAAACCTGAGGTCATGACCTGAGCCGAAGTCGGACGCTCAACCAACTGAGCCACTCAGGCACCCCTGGTGTCTACATTTTTTTTTAACTTCATTTATTTGTAGAAATGTTTTATAGATTGGGGAAATTGTCCTTTTTTTTGTGATATAAATTGCAACATCTTTTGTCCAATAGTAATTCATCTTTACTTGCAGTAGCTTTTACTTTGCAGAATGTGTGTGTTCATGTAGTTTAAGATACTGCATTTTTATGTTTTCTGGAACTGCATTAAAGCTATAAAGACTTTATACACTACATACATAAAGTAATTAAAATAATTTCCCACAGATTATTAAATGCTTTTATAGTTTTTATTTTCACATTCAAAAACATTTGATTGATATGGTATATAGTCCAATATAAGATGAGAGCAATGGGTCCAACTATAGTTACTCTTCCAAAAAGGTACCTAGTTGTCACACAACTACTTATAAGAATAATCAGTAATGTGGTTGTTCATAAAATGAACTAGTTAAAGCAATAGCTTTCCATATTAAAAACAAACTGAGGGTTACTGGAGGGCAGGTTGGGTAGGGGATGGACTAGATGGGTGATGGGCTTTAACGAGGGCACTTGTGATGAGCACTGGATGTTATATGTTAAGTGATGAATCACTAAATTCTACTCCTGAAACCAATGTTACACTATATCTTGATTAACTAGAATTTAAATAAGAACTTGACATAAAAAAATTTTAATGAATACACCAAAAAAATAAAAATAAAAATCTACTTTGAAAATTAAAGAAAACAAACATATATTTGTATATTACCATTACCATAGGAACACCCAACACAAAATATTAATATTAACAATAAATAAGTGAATAAGTGAATTCTATGTTCCTAAATCTGTAAGATGACAAGACATGACTAAGTTGAAAAATGTACCATGCCCTGGACAAACAGTAAAAAGATGGCAATTTCCACCAAACTAATACTAATAAATAAACATGATCTCTAGAAAATTAACTACAGAAGGTTTTTACATATATGTAAATTTCTAAGGAAAAATACACAAGCAAGTAGAGCCAGAATAAAAATCTGAAGAAGAAAAGTGAAAAGAATAATCATGATGAAAGTGTGCTGAAGCTACGCTATAGACCTGACATGAAACACTAGCACAGTCACATTACCGGATAGTTCAATGGAACAAATTCAGAAAATGGAAAAGTCCAATAATCACCAGTGGAATATTAAGATATGAGAAAAGTGACAACTTGTTTTGTGAGGAAAAACATGAATTATTTAATAAATCAGGCTTCATTTCAGGGGCATACCATTTCATAATTTTTATATTGGTATATTTTTGTGAATTTTAAAACTTATTTTTTTCTCTATTGATGGATATCAATTTCATAAATAACTTTGGGTTCTGCCTAAATACATTGTGTTGTGATAGAAATTATTAGGGACACAGAGAATTAGACATGCTATCTCTCCAATGAAGACATTTTGGGTAGCTAGGAATTATGCTACTTAAATTCTTACACAATAATTTAAATATAAATTTATATGTATAAATCCAATATCATAGAAATATTATTAAACATGCTATTGTCAGAATCACAAAGGTCTTCATTTTGCTAAATTCAGTGTCAAGTTATGTGTGTTCACAGTATCCACTGACTAAGCTACATTTGATGCATTTGATCAATTCCCTCTTTTACTTTTTCCCTTCCTTCCTTCTTTCTTTCCTTCCTTCCTTCCTTCCTTCCTTCCTTCAAATCTGACAAAATGGGTGAAAGGGAATGGGAGATACAGACTTCCAGTTATGGAATGAAGAAGTCATAGGAATAAAAGACACAGGGGTGCCTGGATGGCTCAGTCAGTTAAGCATCCAATTTTGGCTCAGGTCATGATCTCACAGCTAGGTTTGTGAGTTTCAGCTCTGCATCAGGGACTCTGCTGTCAGCACAAAGCCTACTTGGGATCCTCTGTCCCTCTCTGTCTCTGCCCTTCCCTTGCTCCCACACACGTGTGTGCACTCTCTCGCAAAAATAAGTAAACGTTAAAAAAATTAAAGAAAAAAATGCACAGCTATGGGAATCTAGTCAATGATATTGTAATAGCTTGTATGGCAACACATGGCAGACACAATTGTGGTGAATCACTGTGTTGTTTACCTGAAACCAATGTAACATTGTGTGTCAATTATACTCAAATAAAAAAATAAATTGTGATTAAATACTCATAACATAAAATTTACAATTTATATTATTTTTTAGTGTCCAGTTCTGGAGCATTAAATATATTCATGCTATCATGCAACCATCACCACATCCATCTACAGAACTTTTCCATCTTTCCAAACTGAAACTCTACCTATTTAACTTTCCATTCACCACTACTCCAGCTTCCTGGCAATCAGCATTCTACTTTTCATTTTTATAAATCTGACTACCCTAGATATCTCAATTAGTAGAATTATGCAATGTTTTTCTGTTTGTGTCAGATTTATTTTCCTTAGGATAATGTCTTCCAGATTCACCTATGTAACATGTGTCAGAATATTCTTTGTTTTTAAGCCTGAAACATATTCTAGTGTATGTATATACCACATTTTGTTTATCCACTTATCAGTCAAAGGACACTTGGGCTGCTTCCACAATGTGGCTTCTGTGAATAATGCTATGAAAATGTGTGTACAAATATGTCTTTGAGTTCTTGCTTTCAATTATTTTGTGTATATACCTAGAAGTGGAATTTCTGAATCATATGATACATGTACATATCCCTGTGTGATTGTGTATGTATGTGTGAGACAGAAAGAGAGTGAGAGAGAGAGAATTTCATTAGAAAGAAGGGGAGAGGGGCGCCTGGGTGACTCAGTCAGCTAAGCATCTGACTTTGGCTCAGATCATGATTTCACGGAGTTCGAGCCTCTCATCTGGCTCTGCACTGGTGGTGCAAAGCCTATTTGAGAGTCTCTCTCTCTCTCTCTCTCTCTCTCTCTCTCTCTCTCTCTCCTTCTCCCTCTGAGTTCAAGCCCCGTGTCAGGCTCTGTGCTGACAGTGTGGAGATTGCCTGGGATCCTCTCTCCCTCTCTCTCTGCTCCTCCTCTGCTTGTTCAGGTGCTCTGTCTCTCTCTCCCTCTCTCTTTCTCTATCATAATCAAATAAACTTTAAAAAAATAGATAAAAGAGTTTCTGCTCAGATCTTTCAAGTGTGAACCAGAAAGGTGAATTTTTGTTTCAATTAATGTTAATTTGAATTTAAACAGACTTTTTTCCCTTTTGACTTATATAATTTTACTTTTATTGTTCTAATAAATAATAAATAAATGTAACCCTGAGTCACTTTTTTTAAGCTAATTCTGTGACCCATTTCATCACATGGTGAAATATATGTTTCCTTCCAAACATTTTATTTATAAGGGAATATGATAAAAAAAGACCATATTCCTCAATAAAAATCATCAATGACATTATTTTAAAATTTTTGTTGAGGAAATATGTGTTTGTTTGTTGTAAATTATAGGTTGCACTTTGAACTTTGGCCTGTAAAAAACTCTTGTAATCTCTCTGGAATAAGAATAATTCTAGATAAAGTTTGATGATACTATTCTGTCTTTTTAGAAGAAACAGCGACATAAAATATATGGATAAGCAGTTTGCATTCCATTTCTGATTAGTACTTGATTCCATTGTCACACAGATGTCATATTCACTTGTACTCTTCCTGTGGATATTTGACTCACAAACTTATAGGATACCCAGTATTATTCCTTTTCTCCCATGTACCACACACTACAATTTAGGCCATGTCATGTGTCCTCTATGCTTCCAGTAACACTAGCATTTCAATTCACTGAAAGAAGTTGAGCCTAGACAGGACAATGGTGCTAAACAGCGCTGGGAGAGGGTGTGTGTGTGTGTGTGTGTGTGTGTACTGGTTAGCTCTCTATGTGGTGTGGGTTAGTGTATGTGTGCACTTAAATAAGACACAGAGGGTCAGTGTTGAGATTCATTGAGTATTTTCCTAATGCTGTAGAAAGTTGTGTGTTTCAAGGTCACCACGTGGCGACCTAGCTGTGTGGTGGAACTGTGGGGCCTTGGCACTGCTGACTTTTTGAATGTAAGCATATTTGGCTTGGTTGATTTAAACATTAGCCTGGGAATATGTGTGAGAGGCAGATAACAAGTGAGGATAGGTGTGTAGTGACAGAGAAGAGATATGAAGAGAGAAACTCTAAGAGACAAGCTATTTAGA
Source organism: Lynx rufus (assembly GCF_022079265.1). NCBI lineage: Eukaryota > Metazoa > Chordata > Mammalia > Carnivora > Felidae > Lynx > Lynx rufus. Next base: position 63,737,064 of record NW_025814827.1, read on the forward strand.
AAGATAATGTGTGTATGAGAGTATGAGTGACAAAGAATTGTATGTCAGAGAGAATCAGGGTATGGAAGACAAGGTGCATAGGAAAACCAGCCTGCAGATGTCAGAAAGGGAGTGCATGTGCATGGCAGTACAAGTGGGGAGCAGACAATAAAAGAAATAGAAATGTGTTAGAAAGGGTAGAAGGAGAAGACAGGAACTAGAAGGAAAATGGAAGGTTAGGACACTCACATTTATTATGGCTGTTCAGGTTTTTAAAAATACCAACAAAAATGATGTGTTTTTTGATGATAAGAGTAATTGATTTAAATTATATGAAGAGTTTTCAGGAAACATCATTTTGTTTTACTTTTTAGGAAACATAATTTTAGAAGTGGCAATACAAAGACAAAAATAATAGGCAGCACTTTACTACTGTTCATTTTCAATCACCCAGAATGATAGGAAGGTATGATGGAACCCAGAAAAAAAACTGAATGTCTTTCCATTATTTACAGACAAAGTTATAACATTTGATTTTGGAAAAACAGCATTCTGCCTTGGCTTTTCAGTGTGAAACATATTTGATGCCGTTGTTTCACTGACCTAGGAAATTGACTTCCATTAACGCTGCACTATACTCAGTTTTCCTCAAAATTGTTTCTCTGAACCCACTCTAGCTCACCATTCATGCTCCATGCAGCTCTACCATGTGTTTCCATTTTTCTATTTCCCACCATATCTTCTACTCCTGCAGATCAAGAACTGTGCCTTAGTCACCATATCATGTTGGAAGTCTAAGAATTAATGAATGGAAGGGGAGGGAAATCCCCTGTTAGGTCCTACAAGTGAAGGTCTTTGCCTTGGACTGTGAGACAGACTTGCCCAGAGAGTGTTGACCACATGTGAGAGTTCCTGGATACAAAATCCTCATGCCTAAATGCAAATCTGCCTTGTTAACTGGAGGCTCTGAGACCAGTCCTCTGTTCACAAGGACACACAAATGTGGAAGGCTTTCCCCTGGCATAATTTCAGTGATTATACTTTAACATTATACAATCTGTCATCTTCCAGGATTTATAAACAAATGTATTTACGATAAAAAATAAGTAACGCTAAGAGTGAATTTAATTGTATTAGCGAGACACGAAGTCTGCATTTTCCCCATGATTTTTACATGGAGATAAAAGGGAATAGATGCTTATTTACTAACTTGGAGACATTATGAAATATTATATATCATATTCAAAAATAGTCTTTGGCAGCACATTGTGCCAAGTAATCGTCTAGTAGATTTGGGTATATAGCGGCAAAAAGATAAGCTCTTCTGTAGAGCAAGGAAAATGATAGACATCTAGCAGACAATTATATTGTTTAAATCAAAAGATACTGTTGGTCATGTCCTGTAATTACAGACTTGTAAAATCTATTTTCTATACATACAATAATAGGAAAAAAAATTATGTTCTTTCAACAATTTTTATTTTTGTGAGTAGCACACTTAAAGTAACAGAATCTTCAGAGCACAAGTCATGATTTTTAAGTGACATTGTAAACAAGGTGTAATTCAAGAGGTACCTAGGAGATAGAAAGCTAGGTCATTAAGCTCCTTTGATACCAAGAAAACAATGAAAACATCCAAACCTTTTTCATTATGTAGCTTAACGTCTCAGGTCGAACCACTGCAAAAACAATTGCAGATCACCAAGAAAGGAAAAAGGCAAGACAAGAAAAATAATTTTACCATAGCTATAAATTTTGTAGAGTAATTATTATGTTTAAAATATGGCATCCTAAGGCAATACTACTAAAGCAAATCACTACTAAAAGCATCTTCAGTATCTCAAAATCGAATCTCGGCTCAATTTTAAATTTGTATGTAGAGCAGGAACTGCACAATGGATTTCTTTGTGTTGTGTGGTGTAGCAATTGCCTGAGCTGTGCATTAAATAATGCACTAATCAATTTCATATGGATGCCACTACTTTGCTTCATTTTGTGTTTCCTGCTTGGTATTACATCTCTAAACTTATTCTGGAATGTGGTCATGTCAGTAATATTTGATGCCACAAGTTTATTTCATTATTTTTTAAAGTGTCCTTTTTAGGTGCATCTGGGTGGTCCAGTCAGTTAAGCCTTCAACTTTGGCTTAGGTCACGATCTCACAATTTGTAGATTCGAGCCCCACATCGGGCTCTGTGCTAATAGCTCAGAGCCTTGATCCTGCTTCAGATTCTGTATTTTCCTCTTTCTCTGTTCCTCCCCCACTCATGCTCTGTCTCTCTCTGTCTCTCAAAAATAAGTAAACATTAAAAAAAATTTTAAGTGTCCTTTTTAAAGACAAGTATCTTCTGAAAATATCATTTGACATTAGGACTTCCTATGTTTGCCTTTTTTCGTTCTTATTATTCTTTCTTTGTTCTTTCTTTTCTTTCTCTCTCTTCCTTTTCTATCCTTTTCCTTTTGAATTTTTCCCTCCTTTCCCTCTCTTTTCCTTTTTTACTAAACATTTTCTTTCTTTCTTTTTTTTTAATGTTTATGTATCTTTGAGAGAGAGAGAGTGTGAGCAGGGGAGAGGTAGAGAGAGAGGGAGACACAGAATCCAAAGCAGGCCCCAGGCTCTGTGCTGACAGCACAGATGTGGGGCTCAAACTCACAAACTGAGATCATGACCTGAGCTGAAGTCAGACGCTTAACTGACTGAGCTACCCAGGTGCCCCTGGTAAGCATTTTCAATATTATTCTCACTAATCATATCACTCTCTTTTTTTTTTTTATTTTTTGAGAGAGAGAGAGAGAGAGAGAGTGGGGTAGAGGGGAAAAGAGAGAGAGAGAGAGAGAGAGAGAGAGAGAGAGAGAATCTTAAGCAGGCACCATGCTTGCACAGAGCCAGACACAGGGCTTAATCCCAACACCCTGGGATCATGACCTGAGCCAAAATCAAAAGTCCAATGCTCAACAAACTGAGACACCTAGACACCCCTATTTTTTCTTATCACTCTATATAACCTAACCTGTGGTTTTGGTTTATCATAACAGGTCTCGCAAGATTTTATGCTCTTACTTTGCCACTGCTCTACAACCTATGTGTGTATCTAATAATTTTACACTTTAACATTTTTTCACTCTGGTTCCTATAGGAAACAAAGCATATATATGCCCCCACCATTCTTTGCATTAGATGAAATATTAGCTCCCAGAGAAAATAACTAACACATGCAAATGGAAACAAATTTGGAAGTGTGCCTGTCATTAATAGAAGAATAAATCATCTATTATAGGATGGCTTCAGTATCCTCTACGTATAGCAGTGAAGAGTCAAGGACAGGAAATTCTGAAAGGAACCAGAAGACAGGGCGGTGGGGGGGAAGGAGAATAAGAAAAGAGGAGGAAATTTTAAAAAAGAAATGTTGGAAATTTTCCTTTCACATATTTTTTCTTCCTAGAACAGTAACTAAGCCTTATTTTTCTAAAGGCAAGGTCTTGTGACCACCCTGAATTAATGGACCAGAGAAGACATCTCCCAATGCCACCTTTTGCCTTTAAGCTTTAAGATGAACTCTATTAAAGAATTAAGCTTGTATAGCAGGATGGGGGTAAGAAGAGAAGCTCATGTCTTAGGTAGAAGAGGAGGAACGGTCAGCTCCTAGAGCAGTATCCTTTAGACCAGACACTAGAAGACCAGACAATACCAAGACTGGGCAAACAGCCTATGATTCTATCATTGGCAATAACTGAGACACCATCACAAAGTGCCCCAAAGGTGGGACCCCTCACATGGGAAGAGGATGTGTGTATTCACATGGAAGCAGGTCATAAAGCTTAGTGATCTGGGCTGCATTTATGAGTAGCGAGTGGAAAACAGTGTCCCACAGATTGAAAGGATTCTCAAATGGCAGAAACAGTACTGGTAATAACAACCACTTAAGCCTTAAGATTCTGACATTCCATAGGCCTTGTGGTAGACAGAAAAATGTACCCCTTTCCCCAAAATGCTCATATCCAGATTTCTGGTAATTGAATATATAGCTTTACATGGCACAGGGGAATAAAGTTTGCAGATATAATAAAAGATTGTTAATCAGTTGAATTGAAAATAAGGAGATTATCTTGGAGTATCCAGGTAGGGTCAATGAAATCATAGAATTTTTTTTTTTTTTTTTAGTTTATTTACTTGTATGAGAGAGAGTGAGCAGGGGAGGGGCAAAGAGAAATTGGACATAGAGAACCCCAAGCAGGTTTCACACTGTCAGCATACAGCCCCACGCAGGGCTGGATCCTGTGAACTGCGAGATAATGACCTCAGTGGAAATCCAGTCTTGGCCACTTAACCAATTGAACCACCCAGGTGTGCTGAAATCACAGGCTTCTTAAAAGTCAAATAGGGAGGCAGAAGAAGTCAGAACTAAGGCGGGTGAAAAGAACTCAATCTGTATTTGTTTTGAACATGGAAGAGTAGGATTATGAGCCCAAGAATGCCTGCAACCTTCAGAAGCTGGAAAAGGCATAAAAAAGGATTTTCCCCCATCGCCTCCAGAAAGGAATGAAGCCTTCTCAACACCTGATTGTAGACCCATGAAACCTTTGTTGGACATCTGACTTCTAGAACTGTAAGATAATAATTTTTGTTGTTGTTATAAATTCCTAGTTTGTGGTGATTTGTTACAGCAGAACAAATTTAGTTTTAGAAAACTAAAACCAAAAAAAAAAAAAAGAGGAATCCTGAAAATGTAATATTAACCTTCACAATCAAGTTTAGATTCCTAAAAATAAAAAAAAGTATTATTTCATGTTTGTAAATATTATGGAGCAAACTCATACCTATTTTATAAATTCTTGTCAAGGAGTCACCCATATGTAAAAACCTCACTTCATGTTCAGTCACCTCTTATGACCATTAACTCAAATGTGTAGATTAAATGCGTGTGCCTGTCTAATAAAGAGAAACCTGTTTAGAGCAAATAAGCAGCATTGTGCATATATATTCTGAAAGGAGTTGCACTGGAAGGTTAAACTCCCGAAGCTGAGGCCACTTATAATGGAGCACAGATGAGCACTCAGCCTGACTCCGCTTATCAGGGTCAGTTCATGGCAGACCCCAGTCAAGTATGCAAACAATCCTTGGGGAACCATTTTATTGCTCAACTATCAACTGCAGAGAGCAGAGCAATATCCTGTAAATGTCATATAATGAGGGGATTTTGTTCTAAAGTGTGGCTATTACATGGACAAGAACTACAGAAATTCTGTGTTTGGACTGTAGGTCAAATTCTCAGCAAGCTTTTAGTCACCAGCCTCCTAACCATAAAAGAAAAGTAAAATACTCTGTACTTCCCCACAATCTGTTTTTCCTTCCTGTCAGGTTTCTGCCTAAAATACAGTCTAGTGGCTGAAGTTAAACTGCATCCAGGTGCTAATACTGGCAGAGGGCTAAAGGTAATAAAGTTCTACCTGGAGCAGAGCTGCTGGGCAGCAGATGGAGAGTGATTCCATGCAGTGATTCCTGGCACCTGCTCCTTTATATACAACATAGCACATCCCATAGGTATGAGCCGAGAGTGTGAGAAATATTTGCTCAGACTGCGTGCCTTTGACCATAAACGGATGCTTGAGAAGAAAAGAAAATCTTTCTGTGAAAAGAGAAAAAGGGGTGCTGATATAATTCTATCACGTACGTGGTGAAATATTTATAATGCACTAGACACAATTTCCCTCTTATTTTATTTTTGTATGAAAAAAATTAACATTTACCTCACCAAAATCCATTTTGTGTACCCTCTAGTCAAACCTGGCACCTGATAGAATTACATCCTCAAGAACTTTGAAGGGCCTCTCAATGTCAAGAGGTCTCACTCTGCTGATCCTCTCCAGCAAGATACAGTTGAACGATTTTTTTCAAAAATAAAGTCCATAGAAATGTTTTTCTTTGCCAGGAAGAAGTAGAAGCTTTCCTCTCCTGCCGTAAACTAATACTGTTAATCCCTCTCACATAGGAACACACTTTATTCTTTGAATAGAATACCAGATAATGGCCTGAGTGTAGGTACTCATTCCATACCATTTATGAGTCCATATGGGGCTTTGAAGGCCAGTTCCAATTACATGGGAGGAAGGTCTAACTTTGCAGACTCTGTTAATTCAGCAGCCTTCCTAAGTGGACCCGCGGGTTCACCAATCTGTGCACTCTTCATATCAAAGCTTGCATCAACATAACAGTTATTACTCTGTACCAATGGGGGCAATTTCTTCTTATCTGAAAAAAATTTTTAGGTGACTAGGGAATGAAAAATTTGTTGACACAGTCTTAAGGAACATATATAACAGAAATCACTCAGTATGGGGGTGCAATTTAGAGATACATTATTTAATGAGGAAGGGTTAGCCTTCAAGATACAGTGGAATTAAAATGTCTATTAGGTTCTATATTTGACTAGTGCAATTACATAAGCATGAAATCTGTAAACCTCAGAAAACATAATATGGAACCAGTTATACTGAAGAACTCAACAGCAATGAATTATTGCAGAAAATAACACACAACATGAAAGACAATACAATACATAGGTTATTGATCTTAAGCTAATGACACAACCAAAGGCTAGAACATCTTTTTTATGCACATGTGCAAACAATGACTCTTTTAAGTATTTTTTAATTATTAAATGTTAGTGGAAAACCCTACTGCATTTCAGTTTATTTTTTTAATGTAAGTAAGCTTTAGCTAAATTTGGAATAAGAGTATATAACATCCAATCATTTAAAATTAAAATGATAACATTTATCAGTGTATAAAAACACAGACATGTAGATTGCTAAGGAAAATGATCCAGTAGAATTATTTGTTCCTTTTGTCAAAAGAAGTCTTGGGAAAAAAGAGATGGGAAAAAAGTGCTAACAAATATATAGTTTTAAGCACTTTATATTTTTAGAACAGTTTTAGGTTCACAGTGAAATTGAAAGGAAGGCAATGCATTGATGATAATGATGGGTATATGAAAAACGAACAAACAAGCACAGTAATGCCTTCCCAACTATGGCTTCTCACATGTCAGAAAATTAAATCTACCTGCTCATTAAAACTGATTTTTGGAGTTTCAAATAGTTTTAGTTTCAATATATGAAGAACAGCTGAATCACTACATTAATTTGCTGAGGATTTAATATAGCCTATTAGAAAGTTATCATGTATGTATGTGTATGGTAGATTTGTTTTCCCCTATCATACAAACATCAAGAAGAAATATGGTTAGGAGGAATCCAAATGTTTACACTGAGTATAGAAGAACTAGAATCCTACCAGAGACACGCTCCATGGAATGGTTTTGCTTGCTTTGACACTGGCCTGAACCAGGAGACTTCAAAACCACATGGACAGGGGGAAGGGGCAGCGTTGACCACAAATTGTTCATTAACATCCGGAATTCTGGGGGCCTCTTTCTAGGATTTCTAATTACCCATCCAGCCCAGCTTCTACTCTGAAATCCAAAAGATGAAGAAAAGACTTTAAAGCAATCTGGGTGTGCTAGTGCTAAAGCTGTAAGTGCTAAAGTGTAGGAAAATTTTGAAATGTGAACATTTTTTGTACTCTAAGACAAAGGAACAAGCAATTCTTACCTTTCTACTACTTATACTTCCTAATTCCCTTCTGGAGGGCTCCAGCATGACTCTGCAGGGCTCTTCAGCTTGTCACTCACCATCTTTTCATTTCTATATAAAAATACTCCTCTTTCTTTCCCACCTTTGATGATAGGCAGAATTTTTAGAGGAATTTTATGGAAGAATCTTTGTTAAAAATTTATTCACACCCTTTTTTGGTCATTTTACTAGCGTGGAGATAGGGAATAAGGGTCACTCATGATAGGAATGACATATTTGGAATGTTTTAAAGATTGAAAAGATCTTACAGTCTACTTATCCAATTCATGAAATCCACGAGAGATTACATGGTTTGCAAGGTAGGGTAGACTACCTGACAAGGGAACAAAGGAAAATTGACATGATCTGGAGAAGAAACAGAAAAGACATCATATTCTTACATTCTTCTTACCCCTTTGTGATTGTAAATTTTATGTGTCAACCTGACTAGGCTAAGGGATACGCAGATAGTTGTTAAAACATGATTTCTAGGTTTGTCTGTGAGAAGTGTCTCGCACCTGCTTTCCTAGTTTTCTAGCTTTCAGACAGCAGATTGTGAGATTTCCTGGTTTTATATATATATATATATATATATATATATATATATATATATATATATAACCAACCTATATTCTATTGTTTATGTTTCTCTGGACAACCTTAACTAATATACCCTCAATGTGACTTTATTTTGTTCTTCTCCACCCTCAGTTAGATACCAGAAAAACCAGAAAGCTCTGATTAGGGAACAGAGGAATTTGGTATTACCTGGGAACACTAGATTGAATCACGAGATAAAAGGAGAGTAGCTCTGTATGATTCACAGCTTCCATGAGGAAATTGAGTCTAGTCCCAATACACACATTTATTAGACCTTCCTGCCTAAGTCACTGAAAATAGTTTTAAAGTATTTCTAAAAGATTATTGAAATAGTATTAGAATAACATTAACTATTAATATATTAACCATATCAAGACTTAATATCCAATAGAATCAGAATAAACTGTATTAACAGGAAAAACATTTAAATTATCCACTCCATTCCTTTTCTTTTCTAACCAAAAATTTGTACTTAACATCAGTAAGAATGTTTCTCAAGGTAGAATAATTCATTCAGCCAACTACAATAGATAAAATATATATTATTTTATATTTATGGTGTTTAATGACCTTTTTACAGGAAGCTGTTTTTTCCCTGTCATCTGTATGAATGCAAACACACACACACACACACACACACACACACACACACAATTTAGGTAGTTTGAAATTCTAATGTTGGATTTAAAATATTATGTTAAATGCTAGAAGGCATCATAAATGTATGTCATCATCCGAATTTCTTCATTGACTCTATTATACTTACCGGAATATTTTTAAAAGACAGGTATAAAGACAAAAATTTTGCAAAATGACAGTTGTATTGTTCACTAAGAGGTATAGACTTTTGTGGAAGGGTATTGAGAAGAGATGGTTGATGGTGTAATAATGGCCATTCATTTATACTTATTTAATTTATTTATTTTTAAGTTTATTTACTTTGAGAAAGAGAGAGAGCGAGCGGGAGAGGAGCTGAGAGGGAGAGAAAATTCCAAGCAGGCTTTGCACCGTCAGAGCCCGACATGGGGCTCAAACTCATGAACTGTGAGATCATGACCTGAGTTGAAACTAAGAGTCAGACACTTAACTAGCTGAGCCACCCAGGCCCCCCAAGCCATTCATTTTTAAAAAGTGAGTAAAAAGTTTATTCTTTGAAATAAACAATCTTAAAATGTGATATATTTTTGATTCATCCAGCAGACAAAACAGAAGTTTATAACATGGCTTAAAATTCCTCACCAAGTCTAGATGGAACTTTCCTACATCAAACCAGAATCTAATGGATGGAGGTTTCTTGTTCTGGTTAATATCCACCACTGTTCATTCTTTAATAATAAGAGTTATGAAAAAAAATTAAATAGTCTATTGATGTTAATAAATGAAAGTTCAGCTTTCTCTTTGACAAATTTAGTAATGGCAGTAATATTCATTTCAACATTATTTGATTGAAAAATGGCACACCACAGAGCCAGGTAAATTTACGTCATTCTATTTGTCATGGATGGCATTTATTAGAAAAGGAAAGTAGGTCTTGGGTTTTAGCCATAAAAGGACCAAAGATCTCTTCTTCTCGATTAAAACACATCTTTTTATTCCATCTTCAATATAATTTTTATTCAAAATGAATATGGACCTCTATCTATTGAAATTTTGGAGATGTAAATCAGGGCAAAAATGTTAAACTCAGGTAAGAGATGTAGCTTGTCATATTTTTTTTTATTTTTTTAATATAAAATGTATTGTCAAATTGGTTTCCATACAACACTCAGTGCTCGTCCCAACAGGTGCCTTCCTCAATGCCCATCACGTACTTTCCCCTCCCTCCCACCCCCATCAACCCTCAGTTTGTTCTCAGTTTTTAAAAGTCTCTTATGCTTTGGCTCTCTCCCACTCGAACCTCCTTTTTTTTTTTCCTTCCCCTCCCCCATGGTCTCCTGTTAAGTTTCTCAGGATCCACATAAGAGTGAAAACATATGGTATCTGTCTTTCTCTGTATGACTTATTTCACTTACCATAACACTCTCCAGTTCCATCCACATTGCTACAAAAGGCCATATTTCATTCTTTCTCACTGCCAAGTAGTATTCCATTGTATATATAAACCACAATTTCTTTATCTATTCATCAGTTGATGAACATTTAGGCTCTTTCCATAATGCGGTGTGTTGGTGGGAGTCTGGGAGAGAAGTGCAGGGACTGAGGAGATACAATAATGCTTCTCCCACACTGTTAATATTCTTAAATACAAGAAGCTACCTTCATGTAACAGTACTGAATTAGGTGCATTTATTGACCCAGGAAAACTGAAATGGCTTATGTAATTGGTAGGTTTAGAAAGAAAGGGAGGGCGGGGCGCCTGGGTGGCTCAGTAGGTTAAGCTTCAGACTTCAGCTCAGGTCATGATCTCTCAGTCCATGAGTTCCAGGCCTGCGTCAGGCCCTGTGCTGACAGCTCAGAGCCTGGAGCCTGCTTCGGATTCTATGTCTCCCTCTCTCTCTGCCCCTCCCCCCGCTCATGCTCTGTCTCTCTCACTCTCAAAAATGAAAAAAATGTTAAAAAAAATTTAAAAAAAAGAAAGGGAGGGCAAGTGTTGATCAGATGCTTTCTTATCATGAGCCTTAGGCTTCTTGATGTTTTATCTAAATCTTTTTATCTAAAACTTATTGATGCTTTCTCCCCAGATAAGTGGCTAATTTTATGGATCATGAATAATTTCTTAATATGTAGGCCGAATATGACAGACCACAAATAAATGACCATGGGCCTCAGATATCACAGGAGACCTATAGGCTTCACCAGAGGCAAAAGCATGGAGGATGTTTGGTTGTAGCTAGGGGTTGGCTCAATCCAGTCTGAAGTTCAAGTGTGACCTTAGCAAGTGCCAACCACAAGAGGCTTGGCAAGTCAATGCCATCTGGGCAGGCCTCAGCTAAGGGGAGGAATTTAGCAGGCTCAACTACCTCCAGGATGCTGACTACTGGTGCTTGACCATGAATTAATTATATAGTTATAGCTTTTCCTGTTTCAATGATAGGGAACAGAATCTTCCACATATAAGCCTTTCATATATCAGAAGCTAAAAAATATTTGCTGCTTTTAAACTTTAAGGCACCCAAGTTCTGAGTTTTCTATAGTATACTTAAGAATACTTTAAATGGTTAATATCATGCCTTGCTAAGCACGTATAGATTGATTGTCCCCCAAATCCATTTCTATTTAAGCCATGAGGGATTTTTGAGCATACAGTTTACCCACATGCTCAAAAGTTAAAAAAAAGAAATCAATTCAAAGAATTGAACAGGAAGTTTCATGGCCACACAGGTATTTTTTTTTTCAACGTTTATTTATTTTTGGGACAGAGAGAGACAGAGCATGAACGGGCGAGGGGCAGAGAGAGAGGGAGACACAGAATCGGAAAGAGGCTCCAGGCTCTGAGCCATCAGCCCAGAGCCCGACGTGGGGCTCGAACTCACGGACCGCGAGATCGTGACCTGGCTGAAGTCGGACGCTTAACCGACTGCGCCACCCAGGCGCCCCATACACAGGTATTTTAAATAATACAGCAATTACCTGTTCCCTAAGAAAAAGGCCAAAGTAATTCCTAAAATTAATGGTCTACAGGAAAAGAATAAAGGGGGAGAACATGAGAAGAGAATCAGGAAGTATCTTAATATATTGAGTCCAGATATGGATTCAATGCTGGCTGAGATTTCTCAACTTAAATTGAAAGTTGATAAAATTCCTTGCTATTAGTGAATCTTATAGTCAGATCCCCTGAGACAAAATCCAGAAGGCTATATTACTGCTATAGGTCAGCAAGAAAAGGGAAAGTAAAATAGAGAACGATTTTGCAAATGTTACTTGCCTTATATATATCATGGAAGGTAAAGGACAAAATGAAGACACATTAAACAGCTATTTAGAGAAGTCTTTCTTAAATGCAGGAATGTACAGTAGAAAGAAATAAAATATGACAGATATTCCACAGTGCTGCCAAAAATATGTAAGTAATAGAAACGTAGCTTTCCACATTTCATTGAAGAAGCATTTTATATAGTGGTATGCTATAATGAAAGTAGACAAAATGTACACAGTAATGTGGATAATAGAAGGATATACTAATTGTTCATATATCTAAGAGATATCTTTGGGACAGTGCATAAGAAATTGATAACCTGAGAAAAGAAAGTGAATGCCTGAAATAAAAGGAAGAATAAATTAGTTTTTTCACTGTATACTTTTCATACCCTTTGATTTTCACATGTTTACTGAAAATAAAGAAGTACCCTAAAGAGGTCATACAAAAACTGTTAGAATTAATAAACACACTCAGCAAATTTGCAAGATCTGAAGTCAGTATGTAAAAATTAGTTGCATTTTTGTATACTACCAACAAATAATCTGAAAAGGAAGTGAAGAAAAATTCAATTTCCAATAGTATCAAAAATAATACAATGGTTAGGAACAAACACAACCAAGGAGGTGAAATATGTGTACATGAAAACTACAAGCATTGCTGAAACAAATCAAATAACAACACATAAATTAAGATATCCCATATTTATGCATTAAAGATTTATATTGTTAGAATGTCAATACTACTCAGAGTGATATACAGATTCAATTTGATCTTATCAAAATTCCAGTGATGATTTACAAAGAAATATTTACAAAGAAATTTACAAAGAATTTACAAATTCTTTGCAAAGAAATAACAAAATCTCCTGCAAATCTATTTAACCTATCTAAAGAAGTAGAAGAGAAAAAAAAATATTCTGTGAATATGCATTAAACCAGAATGTGATGGGCATCACATCACAGACAATCTGTTAAGAAATTGCAAAGGCAATCTTTGAGAGGAGATAGTTTTGCACCTTAAAACTAGGCACCTGAGGAAGTTAGTCCTTTACCTCCCCACAAAAACTGGAATACAGGGAACTATTTTCCAAGATGTTTACATTGCAAAGAGATGGTGACCGAGTCCTTGAGAAAGACTTTCCAAGGTCATAAAGCTGGCAAGAAGCTAATTCACATTTTTAAAATGTTTAACATTCATTTCAAAGATACAGAGAACTTACTATTACATTTTTCTCCCCAAAGTAAATGCTCTAAACCAAGGGAGGAGTGGGGTGCCTAGGTGGCTCAGTCAGTTAACTGTCTGACTCTGGCTCAGGTCATGATTTTAAGATTCCTGGGTTCAAGCCCCTCATCAGGCTTTGTGCTGACAGCTCAGATCCTGGTACATGCTTCAGATTCTGTGTCTCCCTCTTTCCCTGTCCTTGCCCTGCTGGCATTCTCTCTCTCTTTCTCTCTCTCTCAAAAATAAATAAAACATTAATTTTTTTTTCTTAAGGGAGGAGGAAAACTTGTCCTTTCCTTTCCCTTATTTTCAACAAGTTGAAATACCTCTCCTTTTTAACTTGTATTTGCCCTTACAATAGATATCAGGATCGCAGTTGGAATTCTTAGAGTTTCAAACATGAGTAGGGCACATTCACCCTGCTATGGGAACAGAACCCAAGATTTGACTTGGTATCTTGAGAAATAAGTGCTGGACTTTCACGTGAAGGCAGGAGGGTGCAGAGAGCAATCTTAATAACAATACAAAGAAAAAAAAAGAGGACAATGGTGGTATAAGGCATGTTTTCATGTGGATAGCATATTAAAATGCTAAATGTTAGGAAAAGTAGACTTCAGGCAGGTAACAACTGAAATTAACATAAAGAAGAACCTCTGAAGAGGTCAAACAGAGGAAGCAACACTCAGGGGATAGTGCAGTTCGGAGATGATGTGTTGATCGAGTCATCCCAAGAACCCATTAATGTGCCCTCTTTGAAATACTTGTAATTAAATGCCTCTCATAAAAGGGAGAATTCAAATGTTAGATAAAATGACTAATAGCATGGGCTAAATAAAAATGCTTTCCCTGTGGGAGTTTTATTTCTCCCATTTTTATCCTTGGGGTTGAGTTGCAGAAGCAAGAAAAAAAAAAGGGATATATAACAAAGAGGGTGAAAATAATCAACGCTTCCATCTTTCTGCTATTCTATCCCCTGCCTGGGGAAAGTAAAAGAACATTGAATTGGGTATAAAACTAAAGATGTATTTAGATTGTGTGAAATATTTTTAGGCCTGAAAGAGGCTGGAAAGCTATAGAATCTTGCCAGGATGTGGATGAAAGGGAGTTATCAGTGTTGGAGAAATAAATCCAACAAAATGTTTGAAGGGAGGTGAAGGGTTGGTGGTTTTCCAACAATATCATACTTAGACCAAACCATTTATTAAACCATGGCCTATGATACATATTTATATTCAAAATACATGTACAAATTTTTGTAGTAGGGGAAATGCCATTATAACCCTGATATTTCCTTTGTTTATTTGGCTAAATAATCTGTGTTTTCATTTTTTGTTGTTTTGTTTGGGGTATGTATGTGGATGTGTTTTACCCTATGTAAAAAGTGTAGCTGTATTTTAGTTATCTTCAAAGTTATTTCCATAAATCATATCATTTAATCACTTTGCACAATACTCCCTCCACCTTCCCTCTCCCACTTTATCTCAATGTTTTTGTTTTCATATAGCAACATAACATTATCCTATATTGTCATGGTTTATAACATTTTGTCTCGTGTGTACCATAATTCTTACAATTGTGGTACTTTTATACATTTAAATGGATTCATTGACCAACAGCAGCTATTTCTTGATATGGTTCTTATATTTCTGAATTCTTTATTTCACTGCATCTTTTTGTGGGCAATATTTCATCTTTAAGTCACAGCTTTCCGCAGTCTATGTGTGTTATGTTCCCTTTGTAAACCTATTTCTTCTGCATCTATGTGTAAATGACTGTTTGCCTGCATTTAACATTTGACTCACCTTTTGCATCACTTAGAATTCAGCTGCCATTACATTACTGTAAATTGGAATTGACTGTTGGTATTGAGACATTGAGAGAAAGTCAAATTTTTCCCCTTCATTAGTTGGCTTACATGTTTTTCTGCCTGAAAGCTTGGTCAATTCCCTCTTCATGTTTAAAATTCATCACTTTCTCCCCTAACCAGTAACAAAGTCATAGATGCCCACTCAGGGGTCTTCAGGTGGGGGGAGGTCTGCTTGAAAACAGTAGCAGCATAGGGTCCTGGGATAAGGGTGGGGCCAGGGAGGGACAGAACAAAACAGTGAGAAAGCTACTGTGGCTACTGTTGTGGCTTTGGTCGGGCTGCTTTTTCTGGCACTGCTCCTACCCAGAGGGTCACAGAATCCAGCAATCTACACATCAACTCCAACAAATGCTGCTACAACAGCCTCTAAGCCAAGAGCATCAAGAAAGATGACAGAAGTCCAGGGTGACAAGGTAAAAAAGGCCTTTAGCAAACCCGCTAATTTCATTTCTTATAAGCATAGAAAATATTGAAAACTTCAAATTTGACTAGTTTTAGGAGCATATGAAGGTTTTGTATAGATAGGACATACCAATATTTAATGTTCTGAAGTTTCATGCACAAGAATGGAAAGAGAAACGTTTAAAAATAAGATATGATTTGCATTTCCGGGGTGATTAATGACGTTGAGCATCTTTTCATGTGTCTCTTAGTCATCTGTATGTTATCTTTAGAAAACAACATCTACTCAAGTTCTCTGCCAATTTTTAATCAGATTATTTTCTTGAGTTGTATAAGTTCTTTATATAGTTTAGATATTAACCCCTTATTGAATATATCATTTTCAAATATCTTCTCCCTTTCAGTAGCCTGCTTTTTTGTTTTTTGATGGTTTCTTTCACTGTGCAAAAGCTTTTTTATTTTGGTGTGATTCCAATAGTTTAATTTTGCTTTTGTTTCCATTACATGAGGAGACCAATCTAGAAAAAGTTGCTATGGCTGGCTGATATCAAAGAACTTACTGCTTCTATTTTCATCTAGGAGTTTTATGGTTCAGGTTTCACATTTAGGTCTTCTTTTTTAGTTTATTTCTTTATTTTGAGAGAGAGAGAGAGAGAAGGAGTATGAGCAGGGGAGGGGAAGAGAGAGGGAGACAGAGAATCCCAAGCACGTTTCACACTGTCAGCATGGAGCCCTATGCGGGGCTTGAACCCACGAAGTGGTGAGATCATGACCTGAACCGAAACCAAGAATCAAACCCTTAACCAACTGAGCTACACAGGTGCCCTCACATTTAGGTCTTTAACCCATTTTTTAGTTTATTATTGTGCATGGTCTGAGAAAATTATCCAGTTTCATCCCTTTGCACGTAGCTGTAGAGTTTTTCAGAACAATTTGTTGAAGAAGCTATCTTTTCTCTGGTGTATATTCTTGCATTTTTTTGTAGATTAATTGACCATATAAGCATGGGATTATTTCTGGGCTCCGTATTCAGTTTTATTGACCTATATGTTTATTTTTATGCCAGTACCATACTATTTTGATTACTACAACTTTATAATATATATTGAATTCTATAACTGTGGTACCTACAGCTTTGTTCTTCTTTTGCAAGATTGTTTTGGCTATTTGGAGTCTTTTGTGGCACCACACAAATTTTAGCATTATTTTTTCTGGTTCTGTGAAAAATGCTGTTGGTATTTTGTTAGGGATTGCATTAGCTCTGTAGATTGCTTTGACTAGTATGGACATTTTAGTAATATTTGTTCTTCCAATCCATGAACATGAGATCTATTTCCATTTGTTTATGTCATCTTCAATTTCTTTCATCAATGTTTTAGAGTTTTCAGAGTACAGTTCAGAGTTTTCTTTCACCTCCTTGGTTAAGTTTATTCCTAGATATTTTATTATTTTGGTGCAACAGTAAATAGGATTGTTTTCTTAATTTCTCTTTTGGCTAATTTATAATTAATGCATAGAAATACAACGGAATTCTGTAAATTGATTTTGTATCCTGCAACCTTACTGAATTTATCCATCAATTCTAGTAGTTTTCTGGTGGAGTATTTAGGGTCAAAATCACTATGTGATATCACCTTGCACCTGTCAGAATGGCTAAAATAAAATTAAAACAAAACTAACATAAGAAATAACAAGTGTTGACGAGGATGTGGAGAAAAAGGAACACTTGTGCACTGCTGGAAGGATTGCAAACTTGGGCAGCCACTGTGAAAAACAGTATGGGGGTTCCTCAAACAATTAAAAATAAATTACCATATGATCCAGTAATTCCACTATTGGGTATTTGCCCAAAGAGAACAAATGCACTAATTTGAAAAGATATATACACCCCTATGTTTATTTCAGCATTATTTAAAAATAGCCAAATCATGGAAGCAACTGAAGTTTCCATACTTAAATGAGTAAATAAAGAAGATGTGGTATAGGGGCACCTGGGGGGCTTAGTTGGTTAAGCATCCAAATTCAGCTCAGGTCATGATCTTGTGGCCCATGAATTTGAGCCCCTTGTCAGACTCTCTGCTGACAGCTCAGAGCCTGGAGCCTGCTTTTGATTCTGTGTCTCCCTCTCTCTCTGGCCCTCCCCTGCTCACTCTCTGTCTCTTAAAAATGAATAAACGTTGAAAACAATTTAAAAAAAGAAGATGTTGTTTATATATGTAATGGAAAGCACTCAGCCATAACAAAATAAGATCTTGCCCTTTGCTTCTAGGATGGACCTAGGCAGTATAATGCTAAGTTAAGTAAGTGAGAGAAAAACAAATACCGTATGATATCCCTCATATGTGGAATTTAAGAAACAAAAAAAACGAACAAAGAAAAAAGAAACAAAGAAACAAAAAACACTCTAAAATATAGAGAACAAACTGGTGGTTACCATAGGGAAGGTGGGTGGGAGAAAGTGTGAAATAGGTGAGGGGGTAAAAGCATACTTCTGCTGATGAGCACCCAGTAATGTATAGAATTGTTGAATCATTATATGGGATACACATGAAAATAATATAACACTATTATATTCCATAAAAGAAAGCGACACACCCAGATGTTTTCACTAGTGTATCTACGCTATCAAATAGTTAAGGAAGAAATGATACAACTTTCAACAATCTCTTTCAGAAAAGACAAGCAGAGAGAAGAGTTTCAAATCATTCTGTGAGGCCATAATCATCCTAATTTCCAACAAAAAGGGGAAAGACATTTTAAGAAAGGAAAACTTACAGAAAACTATATTTCTTTTGAATGTAATGCAAAAAATTCTTAACAAGATGCCTAAAAGGTGTAAGAAACTGAGTGAGATTTATCCCAGAATTAAAATTCTTCTCACTGTAGCCTCTCTCTGGTCTTTCAATTTGACTTTTTATTTGACTTTCTATGTAGTAATTGACATGTTTGAGGTCACTGATGGATTGCAATCTACCTCAAATACAAGTATAATGAGTAAAACTTTCTTATACACTTATAAAGTCAAAGGACAGGAATTTCCCATCACATAGTAACCTCAACTAAATCTTAAAATGCTTTTTATGTCACATCTGTTGAATAATTTTCCAATTAAAAAAATTGTCTGCTTTGAAGTCATATTTGGCAAGTTTTGAAATTAAGAGACAAACATTTGAAGAAGACAAAAATAATGTAATTAGGTAGTGAGAAGTGAAGACAAGAAGCTCAAATACATTATATTCACACACACACATGCACACATACACATACACCATTTTATATTCATTTTTTTTTAATTCATGAATCACAATAGTCACATTTGAAATACTTTCTTTACCAATCAATAGTTTTGGTTAGAACTTCATCTTCAAGCTAATGTGGGCTTGATCTGGAAAGTAATTATTTTACAACTTCATTGATTGTACAGACACTTTTAGCAATAGACATTCCTTGATTGTTTTCTGGTTAACAGGGCCACATGCTGATACTTAGATCTTCCAGTATTTAATATTATTACAATAGTGTCAATTACCAGTAAATTTTTACCATTTTTAGAACCTCATCAGGGACAACCAGATCCAACAGATCCGAGGCTACTGTGTATATGAATGTATGTTCCCTTTTGCTTCATATCTGAATATTGTACAACAGTTTTGGATTATACTTTGAATTTGTTTATTAATGCCTTGATTTGTAGTAGCTTCTCATGTTATGGAATTGATTTACACTGAGGAAAAACTACCAAATGAGCAAAAAAAGAGCAAAAAATATATACTCAACCAAGATATACCTCAGTGAATACCATTGTGCATGAATTTTTCTTGGAACATGGAACATGATATTTACTACCATTATGCAGATTCATGTCTTTATTTAGGTAAAGTTTTCTTTTATTATATTTTAATGGATTTCTGTTCCATTTTATTTTTCTATTAGCTTTTTCAGGAAAACCCTCAGTGCGTATTCTGGATATTTTTTGTGTCTCCTCCATATGTAGAACACATTTCTTCCTTTGGGTGACTTTTACCAACTTGTTATTTATGGCATTAGATACATGTTCAGTGACATTCTTTTAATTCTTCCTGTTTTTAATATATATCTCACTTTTGTAATGGTTCAGTGGTTCTCTTAGCTTTGCTTATCATTCATCTTTTTTATTTTTATTTTTTTATTCTTGATGTGTCAGAGGCAGTAGAGACAAGTAAACTACAGAATATGAATTTTAGGGCCATCCTTCTTGGGATCCAATCTTATCTCCGCTTATGCAACTTTGATCAAGTTACCTCATTTTTCTTTAATTAAGCTTTCTTATCTGAAAAAATAAGAATAATATTAAAATGCTATTTATTTTATTAAAGTGTTGCTGTGAGAATTAAATGAGCCCTTAGTAGAGTATCTGACAAGAGAAGATTGGAGCACTCAGTGACTGAGTACATAGTAAGCACTATCTATATAAGTGTTGTTATTTTTCCTTGAATAATCTCTTTTCTTTTTTGGGTGTTTTGTAACAGAGTCTTCTTTTTATTTGTTTGTTTTGTTTTTGTCTATTTAAAAATTTTGTTTTAAATGGGTCTACTCTTTTCCTAAGAAAATCAGTTAGGTACGAGCTAAAGCATCAACAAGTAAATTATACTAGAAAGCTATACTAAAATCAGGTGAGTAAATCAGTGAAAATGATTTAGCTCTTTGTGATGCTATATCTCTTTCTGAAATGCAGCTGAAAATGGATTAATTATCCAACCAAATGGCAGGAAATGGCTGACTGAAAAAAAAAAAATCAAGACCAAACAATATGCTGCTCACAAGAGACTTACTTTAGCTTTAAGGGCACACAAAAGTTGAAAGTGAAGGAAGAGAAAAGGAAATTTCAAATACATGGTAACCAAAAGAGAGCAGAAGTAGCTATACTCGGATAAAATAGCTGAGTAAAAATCAGTCGCAAGAGACAAAAAAGGTCACTATAGAGTGATAAAAAGGGTCAGTTTATCAATTGTAAATATGTACACACTCAATATTGAAGCACCTACATATTTAAAGCAAATTTTAATAGACCCGAAGGAAGAAATTGATAGCAATATGATAATAGTAGGGGACTTCATTACCCACATTTTATACTGGATAGATCATCCAGACAGAAAATTAATAAGGAAATAGTGTTTCTGAATAACACTATAGACCAAGTAGACCTAAGAGATATATAAAGAACATTTCATTGACTAGAACTGGAATACATATTCTTCTCAAGCATATATGGAACTTCATCCAGAATAGATCATATATTAGATCAAAAAACAAGTCTTGATGAATTTAAGAAGGTTAAAATCACATCCAATATCTTTTCTGATCACAATAGTATAAAACTAGAAATCAGCAACAGGAGCAAAACTAAAAAATTCAAAAGCAAACAAGTGGAAATATATTAAACTAAAACTGTTTCTGCATAGCAGAGAAACTAATCAACAAAGTGAAAAGACAACCTTATAGAATAAGAAACAATATTTGCAAGCCATATATCTGATGAAAGGTTAATATTTAAAATAAAAAAATTGAGTTCCTTATTCCTAAACTCTATAGCAAAAACAAAAACAAATAACATAGTTTTTTGTTAAAACATAGGCAATGGGGGACTCCTGGGTGGCTCAGTCAGTTGAGTGTCCGACTTCAGCTCAGGTCAAAGTCCAGGTCATGATCTCGCAATTCATGAGTTTGAGCCCCTTGTCAGGGTCTATGCTGACAGCACAGAGCCTGGAGCCTGCTTCTCCCTTTCACTCTACCCTTCCCTCACTCACGGTCTGTCTCTTTCTCTCTCTTTCAAAAGTAGATAAACATAAAAAAATTAAAAAAAAAAAAAAACAAACATAGGCAATGGACCTGAATAGACATTTTTCCAAAGAAGACATACAAATGGCCAACAGGCACATGAAAATATGCTCAAGATCACTAATTATCAGAGAAATACAAATTAATGCTACAATGAACTACTACCTCATGCCTTTTAGGATAGCCATTATCAAAAAGACAGGAGATAATAAATTTTGGCAAAGGTGTTGAGAAAAGAGACCCCTTTTCTGTTAGTGAAATGTAAATCAGATGGATAATGACATATATATATATATATATATATATGACATATATATATGACAACAGGGTATATATATGTACACACACACACACACACATATATATATATATACACACACACACATATATATATATACACACACACATACACACACACTGGATTGTTATTCAAATTTAAAAAAGAAGGAAGTACTGCCATTCGTTGCAACATAGATGAACCTGAAGATAATTATGCAAAGTGAAATAAGCCAGAAAGTAAATTGAACAGCTGTAAATAAGCCTTTGCCAATGTGGTGGTAAGGTGTTGGGGAGGGGAAGCCTTCTGTACCTATTTGATTAGCTCTCTTTAGTGAACCTGTGCTTCTGGGTTGTGAACATCACGTGTGCTTCCCAGTGCCTCATCCCCCATTGGTGGGATAGGATGGCTACAGTGGGCTGCATCTGGGTATTCCCCTCCCTCTTTGTGGAAGTCTAGAGTCACCTGGAATTGGCTCTTTCTCTTTCCTTGGTTAGGTTCTGATAAAATCCCAGTAGGTCAGGTTCTAGTTAAATGCTTTTCTCCCCAGGGCATACCTTGTTAAGAAGAACAGCTTGCTCTAGCAAATTTCAAAATGGTTCCTTTCCCTTCCTGCTGGAAGCATGAGGGAATTGTTCCCCACTATTCACTGCGAGAACCTGGTGAAACCGCAGGAGGTAAATCTCACAAATGTGTGCTCTCATACCTTGCCAAAACTTGCCGCCCCCATCCCAGAGATTTTAATTCTCAGAGTTGTCCACACGGAGAATCCAGAAATTTGCCAATTGTAGTTCAGGTTTCTTTACTCTGACACTTGTTCCCATGGAGGCTTTAGCTTCTGGATTTCTGCTCAGGTAAGTTGTGATTTTCTGTATTCTCCCACCAGCCCCTCCAATTTGGGGGTAGCATTTTACCCTGTAACCTCACTTCTCTTACAAATCGAAGATGAGTTGTTGATTCTTTAGGATTTTTTCAGCTTTTTACTTGGTAGGACAGAGTGATGATGTACAAGTTTCTTACATGCCTGGCTGGATCAGCTTTTAGTTTTTGAGGTGTTTCTGTGATCTGCTACTTCATTGTTGACAATCAAAAATACATTAAAGTAATTAAGGTTTTCTTTCTGAAAACAAACAATAGGCTAAGCCTTTCAAAGAGTGTTTTTTCTTTTAATTTTCTAGTATTGAAATACTACATTTTATGTAAAAATCTCTTTTCATTGTTCTTTATATTCCCTGAAATCAAAGCAAGGTTTTTTTTAAGTTTATTTATTTATTTTAAGAGAGAGAGAGAAAGAGGGAGAGAGAGCACATGTATGATCAGGGGAAGGCCGAGAGAGGGAGAAAGAGAAGGCCACGCAGGCTCCACACTCAGCGCAGACCCAGAGGCCGGCTCGATCTCACAAACCGTGAGATCATGATCTTAGCCAAAATCAAGAGTTGGACGCTTAACTGACTGAGCCACCCAGGCACCTCAAGGAAAGTCTTGGGCCATGCTAATCTCCATGAAATTTTTAATCAACCCTTCAGACTTCAATGACTGTTTATGATCCCTCCAAAGCAGCAAAGCACATTCACTTATATCGTATTACCAGGTGACAACTGTTGTGTGTTACTTTGAGCATTTTCTTGAAAGTGGTCCAAACCATTATAAACCTTGCACTTTAATACCGGCATGACACTCTTTATTTTTGTGCAACAATTCCAGCACCATCACTTGAAAGCCTTTTATGAGTTATGGGTTGACACTGTTAGCACAAAGACACAATTTGCAGAAAGAATGAAACTTAGTGACATAAAGAACACAGGTTTTCAAACACATTGAAACCAAACTAGTGTGGGAGCTGAGAGCAATTTCCCCGCATTAAAAAAAGCATATGTGTATGTATAGATATAGATAGATATAGGTATAGATATAGATATATGTAAATGTAACTATATATATAGATAGATAGATATAAAGTTAAGTGGCAAACACAAACAATGCTTTGGATAGAGTTGAATTTTATAAGTGTATTATTCCTGTTTTTTCCACTGCAGGTGGCATATTTTCGTATTAGACTTATTTAGGTGGGACACCACCTCTGAAAATATCCTGGAAACCTCCTTTCATAGTCTTGGTAGGAGGGCTGGAGCTACATTCTTCAGATCCTGATCCTCACTTGGCCTTATGATCTGGTAAGTTATTAAATTCTGTCTTCCTTAGTTTCCTCATGTATATAAAGAAGGTGAAAAAAATTTTATGATGCTTGAATATGGCAAAGAGTATGTGATTTATCCCAGGAGGGGGAAAAAAGAATACTCAGGAAAATGAAGGGTCAATTAGTAGTAGTGAGTGAGTAGTGGTGAGTTGGAGCTTAGATCTTGAGTAACGCTGTAGAATGAGGTACCAGATGCAGTTGATTATTGAGATTGTAATGAGCCTTGTAATTTACATTTTAAAACCAGTGCTGTTTTAAAATTTTTTTTAACATTTATTTATTTTTGAGAGAGAGAAAGAGTGTGGGAGGCGGGGAGGGGGTTGCCGAGAGAAAGGGACACAAAGAATCCGAAGCAGGCTCTAGACTCTGAGCTCACACAGAGCCCGACCTGGGGCTTGAAATCATGAACCTGTCTGACCTGAGCCTGAGCCGAAGTCAGAATCTTGACTGACTGAGCCATCCAGGCTCCCCAAGACTAGAACTTCTTTATGTGGAAGTAAAGGAAGGCTAATGAAGTTATTTTTTAAAAGATCAGATCAAATAGTTTAGTTTAGAAAGGTTTTTATAACTGAATTTGGGAGAATAAATTTGAAAGGATCAAGAATGCAGGGGTACCTGGGTGGCTCAGTCAGTTAAGTGTCAGACTGGATTTCAGCTCAGGTCATGATCTCACGGTTTAGGAGTTTGAGCCCATGTCAGGCTCCGTGCTGACAGTGCAGAAGCTGGTTGGGACTCCCTCTCTCTCCTTCTCGTCTGCTCCTCCCCTGCTTGCTATCTCTCTCTCTCTCCCAAAATCAATAAATAAACATTAAAAAAAAAAATGGAGGCAGAAAAGTATGTGGGAGGATGAGTGAAATAAAGGGAATTAAGAAGTAAAAACTTCCAGTTAAAAATAAATCAGAGATAGAGTACAGCACAGAGAATACAGTCAAAACTATCATGATGTTACATGGTGACAAATGGTCACTACACTTATCATGGTGGGCCTTGAGTAATGTATAGATTGTTGAACCAGTATGTTGTACTTGAAACTAATATAGCATTGTATTCTAATTATACTTCAATTAAAAAAATACTGTGTAGGGGCGCCTGGGTGGCGCAGTCGGTTAAGCGTCCGACTTCAGCCAGGTCACGATCTCGCGGTCCGTGGGTTCGAGCCCCGCGTCAGGCTCTGGGCTGATGGCTCGGAGCCTGGAGCCTGTTTCCGATTCTGTGTCTCCCTCTCTCTCTGCCCCTCCCCCGTTCATGCTTTGTCTCTCTCTGTCCCAAAAATAAATAAAAAACGTTGAAAAAAAAATTAAAAAAAAAAAAAATACTGTGTAAAAGAGAGAGTGGAAGCAGGGAAACTAGTTGAAAGAATAGAAATGGTAGTGGGTATATAAGGAAAGGAAGATAGGAGGGTTTTGATAGATATTAAAATCACTATATTTAACAAAATTTAATGACTATAAAAACATGGAAAATTTTTTTAATCTTTATTTTTATTTTTGAGAGAGAGAGACAGAGAACTAGCAGGGTAGGGGCAGAGAGAGAGGGAGACACAGAATCCGAAGCAGGCTCCAGGCTCTGAGCTGTCAGCACAGAGCCCGATGCGGGGCTCAAACTCATAAACTGTGAGATCAGGACCTGAGCTGAAGTCAGACGCTTAACCAGCTGAGCCACCCAGGTGCCCCAAAACATGGAAATTTTTTAGAAGGTTTCATTAATAATATATTCAATTAACTAGCACACTATGGACACTCATGAAAATAAATAATAAATAAAATATTTGACCTATTTAGCTCCACTTAACGTTATTTCATTTTCTGCAGCAAATACAACAAAGTAATTTTACATAGCTGGGACAGACTTTCATAATGTACTCCGATTTTGCCTGCACTTTTTCTTCTGCAACTTTTATACTTCATTACCATGTTTTACTTACAATTCTTAGATCACTGTAAGTTTTTAGTCCCTCATTGCTTATGTTATTATCTGAGCCTAAAATTAACCTTTTTTCCATTTCACTTGTAGTCTATAAATCCCAATGTAAGTGCTCTCTCCTTTTTTCTTTCTTCCTTTATCCCTTTTCTTCTTTCCTACCTTTTAAGAGGATTCTTTCATGTTTGCATTGATGTTTTCAACCTACCCTCCCCAATTTAACAGTCACATCCCTTAATAAAGTACCAATCCCAGAGTGACATGCAATCACTTGTCACCCTTGTTTTACTAGCATATTAAAGGAGTCTCAAGTTTATGGATTTAAGGTTGTATCAGTTTATAACTCAAAGAGTTATTAAAATAGTTTGTCTAGTCTTCAAATTTGTTATTTTTCTATTTGCGAAAGATTAAAACACAGGCAGTGTCAGCATTGACTCTGTTCAGACCTTTCCAGTTTGTGTTTCTACATTTCTACAGCCATAGCGTGATTCAGTTCCTTGGGACTTTTTTTTTTCATTAAAACATAAGTATGAAATGATTAATACATATGTATGAATTCTGCCACTACGTCCACTTGGTTATTGGGTAATCATATAATCAAGAATTTAAAAATATTTGGACGAGGTGTAAGGTACTGTATCGTTAAGAAGCCTATAAAGGCTCAAGCAATATTGTTCTAATATACCTGTCAGTTGGTGTCCTTACCTCTCAGCCCTTGGGGCACTATTCTTTAACAACCTCCATTATTTTTCAAGACTTGCAAGCCTTAGCACACCGTTAGTGCTTGCTTGGTGAGAGGCTGATCTACTCAGCAGAAATCTCAACATCCTGCAAAACCCCATTACATTAAGTTATTGTGATGGACATTTAGCTATATAAAGTTGGTTAATTCTCAAATCACCAGAACTCAAATACAATCGATATATATATATCGTTTTTGACAATATTAGATTCAGCGGGAGAGAAAGGGAAGGAGAGAGAGAAAGATGAGTGAGACATACATACACACAGAGAATGAGAAAAAAACTGTAAATAAAATGAAAATAGATTAAGTTTATGACCTATGTTCAACATAACTAGATGCAGAGATCACACACTACACATTTTGACGGTTGTCTCTTGCGTATGTCAATGAAAATGGAAGCCTGGACGAAGGTTTACCTTTGACAAATAGCATTGATAACAGAAGCTGAGATTGCTTTTTTGGAAGTGTTACAAAGGGTCTTTTAGGCATTGCAGCATGGGAGTTCAAGCTCATGGACATTAATGTCCGGAAATCTCAGTTGCTGATCAAATTAGACAACCTATTATAAGAAGAAACTACTCCTCACTAATAGATGTTATACATAATAATACCTTGGAGGTGCATTTGTTGAGTTATGTATTTAATCCTCAAGACTTAGCTCAAATTCCACCTGCTTTTGGATACTGTCAGTACCCAAATATCTTTAAAACTTTATTTATTTTCTTTTGCACTTAAAATATAAATGTAAAAAGAGAATAGTTTTTCCCTCTAACATAAGACCTATGAGTATTTCTGTTGTTCTCCCCTAAGCAATGAGCATTATGACTTTAATATCAAACATAGGGCTCTTTCTTAGAACATCTTTAAAGACATGGCATCAATATCAAAAGAAACTTCCGTAAGCACTACAAGGGGACCAAATTCTGTGCATATATGAGGTAATTAAATTATTTTACCAAATTAAAAATTAAATGTAAAATTATAAATGTAAAAGTATTTAATGTATATCTTTAGGTAAAATCCCTATGATATTTATTTAAAATGATGTTTTAATCAGATGGGACACTAGGGTTCAAGGTAGTATTATCCAACAATTCACTGAATTACAGGAATTCTGTGTTATAGATCAAGGGCAGGTACATATACTTTGACAATTACCAGACAAGAGAATTAAAATAATCCGATTCATTGTAAAGTAAATGAATTAACCAAACTATTGATTCGTTGCTTCAGAAAATGTTCACTGATTGTTCAATTAAAAACTAATCGTGTTGGGGTAAAACAGAAAACAAGATGCTTTCATGCTTATTTCTTAATGATTATCAGCCCAAATCAGTTTGGAGGTAGGCTCTAATAGTGCTTATGGAAAGGTCCAAAATACTCTTTTTTTTTTTAATTTTTTTTTAATTTATTTATTTTTGAGACAGAGAGAGAGAGCATGAATGGGGGAGGGTCAGAGAGAGGGAGACACAGAATCTGAAACAGGCTCCAGGCTCTGAGCTGTCAGCACAGAACCCGATGCGGGGCTCGAACTCACGGACCGCGAGATCATGACCTGAGCCGAAGTCGGCCGCTTAACCGACTGAGCCACCCAGGCGCCCCAAGGTCCAAAATATTCTTAAAAAGATCTCTGAGTTTTTGAAACCTCTAAGTTCTGAATCCTAGAATATCTCTAAAAGTTTTAATTGAATTTTTTTTCAATCTTTGAAGTCCATTAACTTATTAACATATATTTTGATGTTGAATATATTTTATTAGTTTTTCCTGGGACATGATACATCTTTTCCATCTGAAGATGGCATATTATATGGATTATATTTTTAATGACTGATTTTTTACTATTTAGCTTTTATTAGGTTAATTGTATATACACAAAATCTTATTCTCTTATTTCTATAATTATCTCATTAATCATCTTAATGCTTACTTTTTGCCCGTATTATTTTGTTTTTTTTTTTCATTTTTGTTCTCTCCAGGCTTCATTTCCAGTAATTACAGAAGCATCACAACAGCTTTGTGCATTTTCCAAAATTTTCTATGATTTTTAATTTTTCCCACTGTTTGTCAGCTTATATACCTCCTTCTGTTACCTCAATATTTCTTCCTTGTCATATATTTCTACTTTGTACTTTACTGCCATAGAGGGTAATATGTTATTGCTC
The DNA here is from genome assembly GCF_022079265.1 of Lynx rufus. Taxonomy (NCBI): domain Eukaryota; kingdom Metazoa; phylum Chordata; class Mammalia; order Carnivora; family Felidae; genus Lynx; species Lynx rufus. The sequence continues at coordinate 63,765,742 of NW_025814827.1, forward strand.
TTGAGAGTTAAGATTTTTAGTAATGTCTTCAGTCAGGCTTTTCTTAATAATATTTTTCTGCTTCAGGGGCGCCTGGGTGGCACAGTCGGTTAAGCGTCCGACTTCAGCCAGGTCACGATCTCGCGGTCCGTGAGTTCGAGCCCCGCCTCAGGCTCTGGGCTGATGGCTCAGAGCCTGGAGCCTGTTTCCGATTCTGTGTCTCCCTCTCTCTCTGCCCCTCCCCCGTTCATGCTCTGTCTCTCTCTGTCCCAAAAATAAATAAACGTTGAAAAAAAATATTTAAAAAAAATAATATTTTTCTGCTTCATATTCTCTTCTAGAGAGTGTTTTTTTTTTTCTGTGTCTACCTACCTATTTAACCCTCCCTCACTCCCTTTCTTCCTTCTGTCCTTCCTTCTCTCCCTCCCTCTCTCCTCCTTCCTTCCTTACTCTTTCTGGTATAAAAATACAGTACTTATTCTGGATTCTTGTTAGATTATTTATCTTTTTTTGAAATACATGAGCATTTTTCCAGGAGTAACTATTGGTAAGAGAGAAGCGGATGTGTATGTTTAAGGTAGGGGTGTGTGTGTGTGCGCGCGCATACGGTTGAGTGTGTGTGTGTGAGTGAGGAGTAAGTGAGTGAGTGAGTAATGTGGGAAGGTGGGAAGAGGAGGGTTGGCTATTTTCCAAGCCCAGAACACAAGAATTTTCCTTAAACCAATAGTTCTGTTTATGTAAGCCTACTGAGTACACTTAGCATTCATGCCCCCCATCCCTGAGCAGTTACCAGAGTTATGTAGCTGTGGAGCTGTTCAAAATTCAGTCTTTCTTTTTCCTTCCAACTGCAGGAACAAATTTGTCCTACAAATGAATATGGCCTGCCTAGTGTATTTTCCATTTGAGTCCATTTCTGTTGCATCTTAGGTCAAAAGAGCATTAAAAAAAATCTCTCACAGACAGTGCCCACATTTGTTGAAAACACAGGATACGCAACTCACTTCTAGAGATCCTACTGCAGAAATCCTCTCTTTGCTTCCACAGCCATTTGTCTTGCTTTATCTCTTCTGTTTTGGCAACAATGCCACCTAATTTGTGCTTTGTGGCTTTTAGTTCTCTTCATTTCTGTTGATGATGGTGCCTACAGTTTTTGTTCTCCTCCTATATGAAACTTTTTTCTCCGTTTATAATAGCATGGAATATATTTTAAAAATGCTATCAAATCATGATGCAAAAACAGTGGTTTCAGAACACATTTACATTTTATACTGTGTGAATTTTTAACTAACCAGGCAAGAAACCATTTCTTAAAACTCTCTTCCTTGAAATGATATTAATATTAACATTCTCTATAAATACCAGTAACCAGGGCTCCCTGTTATGTCTTTAACATCTCCAAGTAACATAATACAAAATGATGCTTTACCAAGAGTAATGACTTCGTAATGCTTTTTTGTATTAGTGTGTCTCATTTCTCTTCTAGATTATGAAGCTCTTTTGTTAAAAACATTTTACACATTTGTATGCCTTAGCAGAGAGCCAGGCACATATTTGGCATGTAAAATGTACTGGTAAATTAAAGCTATGTAGATGAATGTTAAAAAGCTAAAAAGTATTTTAACAAAATATTTGAGATGGAGGGCATTTATATATTCAGAGCCACCGTGCTATAAAATTATTAGGAATAGATACATACTATGATATTTATCACAGGAAGTGTCCAAACCTAATCATTTCTCTCGAGGATATTTAAGGTTAAGCACTATATTTTCATAGTGTTTAATCTCACATGTCTAAAAATTATTTTCCAAATCCCTATCCTGGTGACATTTTTCATATCTATTCATCACAGCCTTTGTTACTCAATGGTACAGTGGACAACAGGGCTCGGACAGTACTTTTAAAACAAAAGACAAAACAAAGCAAAATGATTTTTATTTATATATAAGCATATATATTTTATATATGTTAATAAATAGATACATATATTTTAACATTATACATAAACACACACACACACACACACACACACACACACACGATCAGAGTTTGTTGGGTTTCCAAGATGGCTTAATTTGAGTTTCAGTAAATATCTTGGAAATCTTAACAGATACTCATTAAATCACTTGCACAATCTTCATTTTCAATATAGTTTGTTTAAATCTAATTTTGCTTGTATTCCATCTCATGATTTTAAAAAATACCTTAATTTAATATTTTCCTGTTCATCTGATGTATCTTGCTTCCCTCCCCCTCAAAAAATACTTTTTTATATATTTGCCTTATTTGCAAGTTGCTTTTGACCTTATATAAGCGCCATATGAACTGTTCAATAAAAATACCGTAATTCAGTGAATATGTATAATTCATCAGTCAGCCGTTTGCTCAACTCACAGCTCTTCCCTGACTACCTAAATGCCATGAAGAAAATTAAATATGGATATAAAGCTTGTTTTTCTGAGTAGATAGGCTTCAATGTCCCAGATTCATCAAAGAGGTGGAGTTTGGGCATCTACTATGCAGCTGGACAGCTGCACCCACACCAGACATCACCAAACTCTGATCTGAACCTGTGATGCCTTCCAACGCATCAGGAGACCCACTTGTACATAGCACTGCTCCTTCCCCAACTTCCTTGATTTGTCCCACAGCAAGGGAGATCACAATTTAATTTTTTATGACATTATCTCTGATACATAACAATGGCTACTCTTCTACACAAACAGGAAGCAGCTACAGAAAAAAAGCCGTCAGTTTAAAAAAGAAACAATAACTATGTATGTACATGGTACAGCATTTAAAAGAAAATAAATTTTCTTCCTTTCATTTCTTTCCCTCAACACTTCAAATAGAGGTAGGTTACATTTTATCCCTGTGTATACCTCTAGAGATATTCTTTATTTACAGAAAAGAAAATGTTTACATTCTGTATTTTACATAAATGGTCCCATAATATGCACCTGTCTGGGTCTTGGTTTTTCACTATTATCTATTACCATTCCACACACACACACACACACACACACACACACACACACACTGTAGAGTTTGGAAATTAGGAAATGGTGGGAGAGTGTGAATCAGCCAGGTGCGCTATCCTTCACTGAAAAAGGAAACAAGGGTTTTGGTTCTTTGTACCTTAATGTCAGTCAATCATTGGGTCAGGGCAGGGTGTGCAAGGCAACTGCAGTCAGCCGTGTCCACTGTGAGCAATCCATCATAGCAGAAGTGCAGCCATTAGCCACGAACAACCACAACTGAAGTATGGGTGCACTGATCTACTAACAGAACTGTGTGGAGTCTTACATTATGTATGTATGTTTTGCTTTAATATTTTATTTAATAAGATAAGAGATACTGATCTTTTATCTATAACTTAAAAAATAACTTACACTTTCTTTGTGTTTTGCATGTAAAAACATTATTTATAAATCTTACACTTTTAAATAATGCTACACTGGCAAATGTATTCTTCCTTTACTTTTATTTTACTTTATTATTTATTTTTAGTTTCAAGTTTTTATTTAAATTACAGTTAGTTAATATTACACTATATGTTTTTGGTTTCAGGAGTAGAACTTGATGATTCATCACTGAACATACAACACCCAGGGCTCATCTTCATGAATGCTTGATGCAAATTTTAGTCAAATGATTATTGAATTATTTGCATTTATTATATTTCAAATCTCAGCTAGATCTATGGGTAGGATTTGAAGGCTCCGTTTACTCTCACCACCCCCTGCCCAGGCACTTTATGAGGCTTTTAGGATTCTCTGATTTCCTAGAATTTTCTTCCATCTTTACTGACTCCCTTTTTTTACTTACCTTTATTTCTCCTCATCTCCCTAGACTTATTGCTGATACCTCCAGATTTCCAATCTTGAACCTTTTCACATTTCTATGTCATTTAATCTCTTGATTATCTCATCCAACCTCATGGCGCTAAAACCCATCTATCCACTGTGAATCGAAAATTCACACTTCCTCCCCTGACCTCATCCAAGAATGTTAGACTCTTATTTGAGCAACTACTGAACCCCTCCATCCATCTCAAATTCACCATTTTCAAACCTTTGTTCTAAACTCACCTCCATGTCTGCATCTTCCAACATTTCTTTATATTAATTCATAATTGCTCTATTCTTCTGATTCCTCGGGCTGAGTTTTAGAGGCATCTGGAACACTTACCTTCTTTCCTATCTGACCTCCAATGCTTCAACAATATTTTATTTGCTCCACATTCAAAATAGAACTAGAATCTTACCTCCTCTTATTGTCTCTACTTCCACCACCTCCAGTTAAAGTCCTCTCTCACTTGGGATATAGCAAATGCCTCTTAGAGCCTGATGCAACTTGTGGTCCTCTTCTCTTGATTTTCTTTCTTTCTTTCTTTCTTTCTTTCTTTCTTTCTTTCTTTCTTATCTAATTTATTGTTTTGAATGGATAAATTTATTTTTAGATCAAGAGTATCATCAAAGTTTTTTTTTTTAATTTAAATTTTAGTTAACATACAATGTAATACTGGCTTCAAGAGTAGAATTCAGTGATTCATCACTTACATACAACACCCAGTGCTTATCACAGCAAGTGCCCTCCTTAATACCCACCACTCATTTAGCCCATCTCCTATCCACCTCCCTCTATCAACCCTCAGTTTGCTCTCTATCCTTAAAACCCTCTAGTGGTATATTTCCCTCTCTTCTCTTCCCCCTACCCATATGTTCATTTGTTTTGTTTCTTAAATTCCACATATGAGTGAAATCTTATGGTATTTGTCTTTCTCTGATTGACTTATTTTGCTTGGCATAATACATCCTACCTCCATCCACATTGTTGCAAATGACAAGATTTCATTCTTTTTGATGGCTGAATAATATTCTTTTGTATATGTATACCACATCTTTGTTATGTGTTCATCAGTCGATGGACATTTGGGGTCTCTCCATAGTTTTGCTGTTGTTGATAATGCTGCTATAAGCTTTAGGGTGCATGTACCTCTTCAAATCTGTATTTTTGTATTTTGGGGGTAAATACTGAATGCAATTGCTGGATCACAGAGTATTTCTATTTTTATTTTTTTCTATTTTAAATCTTTTAATTGTGTAGTATAATGATCACCTACATACTAAATAAGCATCTGAAGAAATAGAACATCTCTAACAACTTACACCTCCCTCTCTGTTTCTTTGTTCTTAATTTTTAAATTAATTTATTTAAATTCAAGTTAACCAACATGTAGTGTAGCATTGGTTCAGTTATATATAAGTGACGAATCACTGGGTACTACTCTTTTTCTGTTGATTTTTCATGTCAACTGCCAGTGATATTCTGTTAAAAAAGTAAATCAAATCTTATCACTCTGCTCAAAAGCCTCCAAGGTTTCTAGTATTACTCAAAATAAAATACAAGTTTTAAAAGCCTACCAGGCCCTACATGATCTGCAATCCCAGATAACTCACTGAAGTTATTTTTGACACTCTCCCATCACTTCCCATTCTCCCACACTGGCTTCCACACTCTATTTCATTGCTGGTCCAGAGCCTTGGCACTTCTTGTTCCCTGTTGCTGAAACTACCTTTTCCCAGGTAACTGTGTGACATATTTTCTTATATTCTTTATGCCTTTATTCAAATATTAACTTCTCAGTGGTAAATTGCCCTCTTCCAACACTATCATTTCTTTTCTGCTTTATTTTTATTCATAGAAAACTGGACATCTAATATACTATATATATATATATATATATATATATATATATATATATACACACACACATATATGTATATATACATCTAATATACTATATATATATGTATATATACATCTAATTACTATATATACACACACACACACACATATATATATATTTATCTACCTCCCTCTGTGGAATATAAGATCCATGAACAAGATGAACGTTTCCTTTTTCTTTACCTTTTTTTCATTGTTATATGTTAACTTCTAGAACAATGCATGGAATATACTTATCCATTTCATGAATAACAAATGCATAAAATTATTTGTTACAGTGCATTAGTTCTGAAGTGGTAAACAATTATAAATACATGATACAATGTCAAATGCATCTATAATTATATGCCATGAAGTAAGCAGAGAGGTGCTCAAAGTTGTTTATAAAAGTATGTCATCAGGGCATTATTTACAATATTTAATCATTTGAAACAACTTAATTTTTTTTTAATTTTTTTTTCAACGTTTATTTATTTTTGGGACAGAGAGAGACAGAGCATGAACGGGGGAGGGGCAGAGAGAGAGGGAGACACAGAATCGGAAGCAGGCTCCAGGCTCTGAGCCATCAGCCCAGAGCCTGACGCGGGGCTCGAACTCACGGACCGCGAGATCGTGACCTGGCTGAAGTCGGACGCTTAACCGACTGCGCCACCCAGGCGCCCCTGAAACAACTTAATTTTTAAGTAGTTAAATAATTGTCCCTCTTTATGGTGAAGTACAATAAAACTATTAACATAATTTTGTATTTATAAATATCAAGATAACATGGGAAAGTCCTTCAATTTATTGTGTGTGTATGTGTTTAATTGAACTACATTCCCTGTGCTCTATTTATAAACATAATATGATGTTCACACCTTAATTGTTCATCATAAACATTAACATACAAGTATACACACCTATTTCTCTTTATTTATATTTACTGATAAATAAAGAGAGAAAAAGGAAGAAAGGAAAAGTCCCTCAATTATGCATAGTGAATGTTTAACTATAGATTAAATAACTAGATAGATACATAGATAAACTATGGATAACTTAGTTTACAACTTGTCTCAGGGATTTGTATTGTTCTTTATATTGGAGAATATATATATATATACATATATATATACACATATGTATATATATGTATATATATATGTATATACATATATATATTAGGTGTTTCTTCACTCTTTCAATATATAAATAGGCAGACCATACTACAAATTGATTTTAAGTGTAAATTATTTAGCAATGTTTACTAGTTGGAATAAAATGCTTACAGGTAATTTTAATGTCAGACTTTGCAACCTCCCAGAAGCAGTCAGTCTTTGTCTTCCTACTTTCTCAAGTATGTCACATGATTTTTATTTTTGATATACTGAGGAAAGTTTTGTGGGAAATAATGAATTTCTACTAGCACATCAGGTCACAGCCCACTTTAGTTTTTTAACATCACATTGAAAAATCTCTCAAATTTTAATCACATACACGGTAAGGAAAAATAATTTACACCAAAATTAAAAACACTATAAACATAGTGCAAAAAAAATCCAAAGAATTAAATATGCAAAAATACTATTCATTCAAGTGTTTTATAAAAGAGCTCTTAAATATCTGTTTCTACTAAAATAGACAGTTGATCCTTGAACAACACAGGGATTGGGTATAGTTGAAAATCCATGTATAATTTTGATTCCCCCAAAACTTATAATTATAATAGCCTGCTGTTAATGGGAAGTCTAATGATATACAGTCGATTAATATATCTTTTCTATGTTACATGCATTTTATGCTGTATTCTTACAATAAAATAAGGCATAGAAAAATATTAAGAAAATCATGAGGAAAACTACATTTACAATATTGTAATGTATTTATCAAAAATGTTCACACATAACTGCATCTATGCAGTTCAAACCTGTATTATTGTTCAAGGGTCAATTATATTTCATATTTTATATACCTGTCTTCAGACAAATACATCTGACAGCCTTCAAGTATTGCATGACGTTTTAATTTCTCCAATGAATACTCCAATTCTCCAATTTCATGACATTGGAAATATCAAAAATTTCTACAATAACGTGACCTTTTTCCCTTTAACAGTGTCACTTATTTTTGCATGGCTATTTCCTTCCTGTATAAAATATTATATGATGCTTTATTTCTGACTTGTTTTCAAATCTTCTCATTATTTTTTACATTTCTGAGATTTTTTGTTGTTGTTTTTAAGGTATTTCTGTTTTGGTTTTTTTTTACATTTTAACTACAGATGAATATTTCACCATTATTCAACAACATTTCAATGTCATTTTTTTGATATAAAGCTATAAAGTCCACAAAATAAGTACTATTTTAAGGGACAAGATAGAGACACAAATTTCCCCAAAGGAGTTCAAGTTAGTTTAGAGACATCCAACTCCTTATTAACTTTCATTACAGCTATGATCTTATATAATTCCCATTAACCAAGAGGATGATGTAAAGGTGACAGGCCAGAAAGCCTACAGGAAGTCATGGAGAATATGATTGAGTGATCTCACCTCTGTGTAGTAAATGATAAGGTTACAAGGAGATCCAAATATGAAGGAAAATGATTTCATTAGCAGCTGAAAAGTGGGTTAACGTAAAGGTCTAAAATTCAATTTCTTCTAATTTTATAACACAAGCCACTCTAAAATCTCTTTGTAATATTGAAAGCAAAAAATGTGGTCAGCCACAACCAAGCTTGAATTTTTATAAACAACGGAAGAGTTGAACATTATGTAATGTTTTATTCTATGATCTGGAGAATTTTAAATTCCTTCATTTTTTTTTATAAACTTGGCATATTTAGACTAGCTATTGCATCCTCTTTACATAAACTGTGAAAGTTGTAAATGACAGCATGAACAGGTATTAAAGAGATAAGCATAGAAGAACATATGACCCTTTTTAAAAACTATTTACTACATATAATAAAGTTCAAAAATATATGTGTATTTAAAACAATTTTGCTTTTCACATCTAACAAAATAGTTATTGCAGATAAGATACCAAAGGAAATAAGACAACAGAAAGGTCTTGGTGGACAAAAAGAGAAACACTAAATAACAATCTAAATTCATGTAATTAGGCAATTTTTAAAAATAAATTTGTGAAATTCAGTGATATTACTGTTGCTTTCCTAAAAATGCTGAGTATTATTCCAGACTATTTGTTTAAATATTTCTCATATACTTATCAAATGGCCTTAATTGCCTTTAAATAAGTGATTATTAATGTTTTGTTTGTTGGTACTTTATTTTTAGTCTCATCTTTTAAGATATTTTAATCAATACCTAGCATATCCCCTACTCTCTGGTAGGCACTGAGAGAAGGAAATAATGAGTAAGAGAATGAATCTGCTTACTATAAAAAATGCCATCTTTTGGGGAAGATAATAATATAAATTACAACAGTACATGGAAGAAAGAGCCATACAGGAGCAAGAGATAAGTGTTTTTGGACATAAGTGAAAGAAGAAATTATGTCTTCTTAAAGCTATGAGTTATAGCATTGTTTTTGTATGACTAAGAACCAAACAGAAAATATAAAACAACATCACAAAAAAACTTAAGTTTGATCTATCTTTGTGTTTTAGTGTACTTTGTATATTTATTCAGTGCTATATTCCTAAAAGGTTCAGTACAATTTTAAGGTGAATGAATAAATTAAAAATAACACTACTAATAATGTTAATATTAGATAGCAGCTGTTTTGATATGATATAACCCTGTAAATATAATTGACATAATTCACTATTTGGAGGCTAACTTCTCAAAGTAGTTACTTTGAATAAATACCATAATATGTTTTAGGGTAATTTTACCTGTTCTGTAGGAAAATATAGAATCAAATGATTTCGTTATTTTTTTTTAATTTTGTTAGTGCTGAATGAATGTAAAATTTTATAGTATTAGCGTTAACCCTTTTTACAGATTAAATTTTTTTCAATTTGAGGTATAATTGACATATAATATCACTTTCAAGTGTGCAACATAATGATTTGATATTTCTATTATTGATGAAATGATCACCATAAGTCTAGTTAACATCCATTACCACACATAATTACAAAATTTATTTTATTGTGATGAGAACTCTTAAGAGGTGCTCTCTTAGAAACTTTCAAATATACAGTACACTATTATTAACTGTGGTGATCATACTGTACATGATATTCCCATAAATGTTTAGTTTATTCCTGGAAGTTTATACCAGTTTGTACAAACGGGAAGTTTGTACTAGAAGTTTTGACCACTTTCATTCTTTTTTTGCCCACTTCCCACCTGCTACTTTTGGCAACCACTAACCTGTTCTCCATATCTATGAGTTAGATTTTTTGTTGTTATTTTGTTTTTTAGATTCCACATGTGAGATCGTGCTGTATTTGTCTTTAGCTGTCTGAATTATTTCATTTAGCATAATTCCCTCAAGATCCACCCATGTTGTCATAAATGGAAAGATTTCCTTCTAGTTTATGGCTGAATAATATTCCATTGTATTCATATACGACATTTTCTTTATCCGTTCATAGAACAAGGAACACTTAGGTTGCTTCTGTGTCTTGGCTATGAAAATCATGCTGCAATGAACATGAAGGTGCACGTATGTTTCCGAGTCACCATTTTGGTGACCTTTGGATAAATACAGTGGAATTACAGGGTCATATATAGTAGCTCGATTTTTTTTTTTTTTGAGGAATCTCCATACTGTTTTCTATACCTGTTGTACAATTTACATTACCACCATTAGTGTACAAAAGCTCCCTTTTCTCCTCATCCTTGCCAACACTACTATTTTTTTTCTTTTTGATAATAGTCATTCTGGCAGATATTAAATGATATATCATTGTGTTCCCTGATGATTAGTGATGTTGAGCACCTTTTCATGCACCTATTGTCCATCTGTATGTCTTCTTTGGAAAATGTTAACTCAGATCATTCAGATCCTTTGACCATTTCTAATTGTTTTTGCTATTGAGTTGTGAGTTATTTATAGATTTTGGATATTAACTTTTTATCAGATACATGATTGGCAGATATTTTCTCCTATTTGATAGGTTGTCTTTTCTTTTATTGATGGTTTCCTTTGCTGTGCAGAAGCTTTTTAATTTGATATAGTCCCACTTGTTTATTTTTGCTTTTCTTGACTTTGATTTGGTATCAAATCCAAAAAATCATTGCCAAGACCAAGGATAAGGAGTTTACTGATTAGGCCTTCTTCTAGTAGTCATGATTTCAGGTATTACAATGAAGTCTTTATTCTGTTGAGTTAATTTTTATTTATGACCTAAGATAGTGGTCCTTTGCATGTGGCCATCCACCTTTCCCAGCACCATTTATTTAAGAGACTATCTTTTTCCCATTGTATAGTTTTGGCTCCTTTGTTGTAAAATAATTAATCATATATGTGTGGTTTTATTTCTGGTTTCTCTGTTTTGTTCCATCAATCTATGTGTCTGTTATTATGCCAATACCATACTGTTTTACTTACTGTAGTTTTGAAAAATAATTTGAAATCAATGAGTGTGATGCCTCCAGCTTTGTTGATTGTTGCCAAGATCGCTTTGGTTATTTAGAGCCTTTCATTATTCCATATACATTTTTTGATTGTTTATTCTGTTTCTGTGAAAAATGACATTGGGATTTTGATAGGAATTGCACTGAGTCTTTAGATTGCTTTGGGCAGTATGGACATTTTAACAATTCTAACTATTCCAATCCATGAGCAAATAATATCTTTCCATTTATTAGTGTCTTCTTCAGTTTCTTTCATCAGCATCCAGAATATTCAGTGTACAGGTCTTTCATCTCTTTGGTTAAATTTATTCCTATGTATTTTATTCTTTTTGACACAATTGTAAATGGGATTGTTCCCTTAATTTCTCTTTCATTATTACTGTATAGAAATGTAATGTTTTTGTATTTTGTATCCTGAAATTTTCCTGAATTCATTTATTAATTCTAACAGTTTCTTTCCTTCCTTCCTTCCTTCCTTCCTTCCTTCCTTCCTTCCTTCCTTCCTTTCCAAATCCTTAAGTTCTTCTATATATAATATTGTCTCATCTACAGAGGCACCTGGGAGGCTCCATCAGTTGAAAGTCTGACTCTTGATTTTGGCTCAGGTCATGATTTCAGGGTTCCTGAGTTAGAGTCCCTCATCAGGGTTCTACAGCAACAGTGTGGAACCTACTTGGTATTCTCTCTCTCTCTCTCTCTCTCTCTCTCTCTCTCTCCCTCTTTATCTCCCCTCCCCCACTCACATGCTCACTCTCTCAAGATAAATAAACTTAAAAAATAAATAAATATAAATTAAAAATGCTGTATCCTCTGCAAATAGAGACAGTTCTATTTCTTTTATGATTTGGATGCCTTTTATTTATTGTCTCATTGCTGTAGGTGTTAGTACTTCCAGTATTATGTGGATTAAAAGTAGCAAGAATGGGCATCTTTGTCTTAGTTCTGATCTTAGAGGAAAAGCTTTTAGCTTTTCACCATTGAGTATGATATTAGCTATGGACTTGTCGTATAAGGCCTCTATTATATTCAAGTATATTCTGTCTATATCCATTTTGTTGAGAATTTTTCTCATAAATTAATATCAAATTTTGTCAAATGCTTTTTCTGTATCTATTAATGATCATATGTTTTATTTTTTATTTTGATGGTGTATTACACTGATTGAGTTGTGGATATTGAACCATTCTTGCCTCCCTGGGATAAATCTCACTTGATTATAGTATATGATCCTTCTAATGTATTGGGAAATTCAGTTTGGTAATATTTGTTGATGATTTTTGCATAAAGTTCATCAGGAATATTAGCCTATAATTTTCTTGTGTCATCCTTGCCTGGTTTTGGCATCATTTAATACTGACCTTATAAGATGATTTTGGAAGTGTTCCTTCCTCTTCTATATTTTGAAAGAGTTTAGGAAAAATTACAATTAATTCTTTTAAAAATATTTTGTAGAATTCACAAGTGAGGCCATCTTCACTGGACTTTTCTTCATTGGGAGGTTTTTTTTTTTTTTTGCTTACTGATTAATCTCCTTACTGGTAATTGATCTGTTAAGTCATCTTGGTAGGTTGTAGATTTCTAGAAGTTTATCTATTTCTCCTAGGTAGTTCAGTTTGTGAACACATAATTATTCATAATAATCTCCTATGATCCTTTGAGTTTTTGTATTATCAGTTGAAATATCTCCTTGTCATCTGACTTTACATCTTCTCTTTTATTTTCCCCCTTGGTGAGTCTAACTAAAGGTTTGTCTATTTTGTAAATGTTTTTCATAAAGCTAACTCTACCTTCACTGATTGCATTTCCACTCTGATCGTTGTTATTTTCTTTCATCTAATAACTTTCGGCTTTGTTTATTCTTCTTCTAGTTCCTTGAAATGTAAAGTTAGGTTATTTATTTGAGATATCTCTGTTTCTTAATGTTAACTTATTTTTTATTTAACAATGATTACTTAGCGGTTGAGACTAAACCCATGTAGCTAATGGTATACATGACCATATACTTGGTTAACCTGGGAATTACATTTCCCAAAATCCCTTTCTTTATGTTTTCAGTTAGAATTGGCCTAAAAAGGAATTTACATGAGATTTGGAAGGTAGAAGTTGAGCAATGGCCATTTGTCTCTAAAGATCATTGCAGTCAGTTAAAGTGATGCAATGACAACAGAGGCAGAGACAGATTCATCTTGGACTTTACTCTCTTCTGCTCTGTGTACTGTTATTCCCACCTACTGTGTGCTCTGTTGAACAAGTGTCACTGACTCACAGGGAGACTATTGTCTGTAGATAGAGGCTGAATCTACATAGTGGCAATAGCTTCCCATAGACTTCCTCATCAGCATAATACTATGGAATCAACATGCTTGGCATCACAAAATGAGCACTTGACAACCTTTCTGATTGTCCAACTCTTATGTGTACTTTCACTGTCCCATCTCTTTTCACAAGTATACAAATTCTAATCCTCATAATAACTTTCTTCTGTAATACAATTACTATGCTTTGATGACTGAACCCCAACTGATAAACAACTAAAACTTTTCTACAAATATTTGCATTGCCATATAAGCTTCAATGACCAAAAAATCTAATAGTTATCACAATAGAATGTCTAAAGAAACAGGCTACTGAATATTCTATCTTGGTACTTTCTTTTTAGGTGGACAATACAGAGGAAGTGGTAGAATTATTGTAAGTTAATGAAAAAAAAAGAGCTATCAATAACAACCAAACCACAAATTCCATAATTTTTCATTTTCAAAAAAAAATTAAATGTAGATTTGAACTCACTAGGAAATTAAGTGTTAGTAAAACTGCTCTTTCAATGAAATGTTCAAATGAATTGACCATATAGTTCTAGTTCCATTTGTTTTTTTTTTTTTTTATCTGTTCCATTGATTTATGTGTCTTTGTGCCAGTACCATACTGTCTTGATGATTATAGCTTTGTAATACAGCTTGAAGTCCAGGATTGTGATGCCTCCCACTTTGCTTTATTTTTGTAACTTTAGTTTGGTTATTTGGGGTCTTTTCTGGTTCCATACCAGAATGCTGGTGTTAAAAGGATTGCATTGAATGTGTAGATTACTTTGGGTAGTATAGATATTTTAACAATATTTGCTCTTTCAGTCCATGAGCATGGGATTTTTTTTTCATTTGTTTATATCTTTTTCAATTTCTTTCGTAAGTTTTCTATAGTTTCCAGAAGACAGATCTCTTACCATTTGGCTAGGTTTATTTCTGGGTATCATGGGTTTTGGTGCAATTGCAAATGGGATTGATCCCTTGATTTCTCTAACTGCTGCTTCATTATTGGTGTATAGAAATGCAACAAAATTCTGTATATTGATTTAGATCCTGTGACTTTGCTGAATTCATGTATCAGCTCTAGCAATTTTTTGTGGACTCTTTCAGGTTTTCTACTTAGAATATTATGTCATCTGTGAATGTAAAATTTTGACTTGTTATTGCAATTTGGATGCCTTTTATTTCTTTTTGTCATGTGATTGCTGAGGGTAGGACTTCTAGCATTATGTTAAATAACAGTGGTGAGAGTGAACATCTCTTTCGTGTTCCTAACTATAGAGAGAGCTCCCAGTTTTTCCCCATTGAGGGTGAAATTAGCTGTGGATTTTTCGTATATGGTCTTGATGATGTTGTCCTACTTTCTTGAGGGTTTTTATCAAGAAAGGATGCTTTATTTTGTAAAATGCTTTTTTGGCATCGGTTGAGAAGAATGTATGCTTCTTATCCTTTCTTTTATTAATGTTGTATCACATTGATTGATTTGTGGATATTGAACCACCCCTGCAGCCTAGGAATAAATCCCACTTGATTGTGGTGAATATTTCTTTTAATATACTATTGGATTCAATTTGCTAATATCTTGTTGAGAATTTTTGTACCCAAGTTCATCAGGGATATTGGCTTGTAATTCTCCTTTTTAGTGAGGTCTTTGGTTTTGGAATCAAGGTAATGCTGGCCTCGTAGAATACATTTGGAAGTTTTCCTTACATTGATGTTTTTTTGAAAGGTTTCAGAAGAATAGGAAATAACTCTTCTTTGAATATTTGGTAGAATTCCCCTGAGAAACCATCCGGCCCTGGACTCTTGTTTGCTGGGGGATTTTTGATAACTGATTTGATTTCTTTGCTGGTAATTGGTCTTTTCAAATTATACATCTCTTCCTGTTTCAGTTTTGTTAGTTTATATGTTTCTGAGAACTTTTATTTCTTCCAGATTGCCCAATTTGTTTATATATAATTGCTTACAATATTCTTTTATAATTGTTTGTATTTCTGTGGTGTTGGTTGTGATTTCATCTCTTTCATTAGGGATTTTATTTATTTTGGGGTCCTTTCTCTTTTTGATAAGCCAGACTAGGAGTTTTTCAATTTTGTTAATTCTTTGAAAAACCAGCTTCTAGTTCCAATAATATGTTCTGATTTTTTTAATTTATTTTATTTTTTTTTAATTTTTTTATTCCTATATGCGTTATTTCTGCTCTAATCTTTATTATGTCCCTTCTTCAGCTGGGTTTAGGCTTATTTGCTGTTCTTTTTTCCAGCTCCTTTAGGTGTAATGTCAGGTTGTGTCTTTGAGACTTTATTGCTTCTTAAAGTAAGGCTGTATTGGTACATGCTTCTTTCTTATGACCGCCTTTGCTGCATCCCAAGAGTTTTTGGACTGCCATGTTTTCATTTTCATGTGCTTCCATGTATTTTTTATTTCTTCTTTAATTTCTTGGTTAACCCATTCAGTCTTGAGTGGGATGTTCTTTAACTTCCATGTATTAGTGGTCATTCCAAATTTTTTCTTGTGTTTTACTTCAAGATTCATTGTGTTGTAGTTGAAAAATACACATGGTATGATCTCAAGCATTTTGTACTCATTGAGACCCAGTATGTGATCTATTCTGGAGAATGTTCCATGTGCACTTGAAAAGAATGTGTATTCTGCTGCTTTATGATGAAATATTCTGAATATATCTGTTAATTTCATCTGGTCCAGTGTGTCATTCAAAGCCATTGTTTCCTTGTTGTTCATCTACTTAGATGATCTGTCCATTGTTGTAAGTGGGTGTAAAGTCATTTACTAGTATTGTATTATTATAAATGAGTTTCTTTAAGTTACTGATTTATTTATATATTTGGCTACTACCAAGTTGGGGGTCAAAATATTTACAATTTTTAGATCTTGTTTGATTCACTCCTTAATTTTGATATAGTGCCCTTCTTCATGTCTTATTACAATCTTTGGTTTAAAATCTAGTTTGTCTGATGTAAGTATAGCTACTCTTGATTTCATTTAATGTCCATTAGCATGATGAATGGGTCTCCACCACCTCACTTTCAAACTGGAAGTGTCTTTGTTCTAAAACAAGCCTCTTGTAAGCAGTATATCCATGGGCCTTTTTAAAAAAACCCATTATGATAACTTTTGTCTTTATTAGAGCATTTTGTCCATTTACATTCAGAGTAATTTTTGATAGATATAAATTTACTAGCCCTTGTATTACCAGTAAAGTTGATATTCCTGTAGACTGTCCCTGTTCCTTTCTAGTCTTTGTTGTTTTTTGTTTCTCTTTCCTGCTCAAAGGGTCCCCTTTAATATTTCTTACAGGGCTGGTTTAATGGCCATGAACTCCTTTAGTTTTTACTTGTTTTGGAATTCCTTTATCATTCTTTCTATTCTTAATGACAGCCTTGCTGGATAATGTATTCTTGTCTGCATATTTCCCCATTTAGAACATTGAATGTATCATGTCAATCCCCTCTGGCCTGCCAAGTTTCTGTGGACTGGTGTACTGCTAATCTTATCTGTCTACCCTTATATGTTAAGGCTCTTTGGTCCCAAGTTGCTTTCCGAATTCTCTCTCTGTATTTTGCAAGTTTCACTATGATATGTTTTTTTTTTTACCTGATTTGTTGACTTTGAGGGGAGTCCTCTGTGCCCCTTGGACTTGAATGCCTGTTTCCTTCCCTAGATTAGGGAAGTTCTCAGCTACAATTTGTTCAAATAAACATTCTGCCCCTTTTTCCCACTCTTCTGGGACCTCAGTGATATGGATATTTTTGTGCTTTATAGAATCACTGAGTTCCCTAAGTCTATATTTATGATCTAATACTTTTCTTTTCCGCTTCATTATTTTCCACAATTTTATCTTCTATATCACCTATTCATTCCTCTGATTCTTCCATCCTTGTTGTGATTACAATCTGTCAGCTTTGCATCTCAGTTATAACATTTTTTTTTATTTTGGTCTAATTTTTAGGTCTTTCATTTCTACAGAAAGTATTTCTCTGGTGTCTTCTATGCTTTTTTCAAGCCCAGCTAATATTCTTATTACTGTTGTTCTAAATTCTTCTTCATATATATTGGTTATATCTGCTTTGAGTAAATCTCTGGCTGTGATTTCTTGTTGATCTTTCATTTCAGGAGAATTCCTCTATCTTGTCTAGGTTTCTGTCTTTTGCCTGTTATGAAAATTGTTATGTTTTCTGCTCCCAGAGGTAATGCTTTATTAAGAAGGGACCATATACTCTTCAGGGCCTGGCACTTCATGAAGTATTTCTGTTGTATTCTGTGTGTACTCTGCTGCTGTTTTTTGTCTGCTCTTTATAGGTCAATTATCTGCAGAGTTCCTCATTGCTTTTAGTGAGGAGTGTTTGGGTCTTTAAGGAGGTGTGCTTTGATTTGTTTGTTAAATAAGCCTTATTAAAAGAAAAAAAAGGAAGAAAAAGAAAGCCTGATCCAAAAAGAGAAAAGGAAAAGGAACAACAACAAAAAAATAACTAAGCAAACAAAAATAAGCTTGTTTCCAAATAGAAAGAAAGAAAGAAAGAAAGAGGACTCATCCAAAAGAAGATAAAAGGAAATGAAACAAACAAACAAAAATCTATAAGCCGGTTATAAAAAAAGAAAAAAAAATGAAAAGAAAAAATAAGTAAATAAAATAATGCCTGGTCATATTTCCATTAGAACTGAAGCTGATGCTTTGGAGCACTTTTTGATCAGTAGACTTGGTGCATGCAGGGTGCCTGTGTTGTTTCCCTGAGGGAGAGGCCCACTGTGCTGGCTCACAATCAGACTCGCCTTAATAAAGATGCCTGCAGGGCAAAAGGGGTAAGGTTTGGTGTAAGTGGCCTCAGCCTCCACTAGGGATGCTGTGTTGCTCACTGAAGTCCAATAGTGGTGGTTCATGGGGAAGGGCACTTGTGCCTGCTGCTATTCAGGAAGCCCTCATAGAAAAGCAAACAATCTCACCTCTTGTGTCCCAGGCTTTAGTCAGATCCCAGCCTTCAACCTGTCTGTGCCTGAGCAGTTGCTATGCCCGGAGCCACTGTTCACCTGTGTTTTATCTCTGGTGTGAGGATGGGATTCAAAACTACAAATCTTAAAGGACTAGGCAAGGCATGGACCTGCCCCCCTACTGTGGAGGAGAGCCTCACAGCACTGTGTTTGGTGTCATTTTGTCCCAGGAAGGCAGTTGCACAGCTCTGCAGATGTTTTGAGTTTATAGTGAAGCACACTGAAAAGCTGCAACTGCATTAAGAATTTTCAAAGCATTGGGGTGCCTGGGTGGCTCAGTTGGTTAAGCGTCCAACTTTGGCTCAGGTCATGATCTCGCAGTGTGTGAGTTTGAGCCCCACGTCGTGCTTTGTGCTGACAGCTCAGAGCCTGGAGCCTCCTTCAGATTCTGTGTCTCCCTCACTCTCTGCCCCTCCCCTGCTTGTGCTCTGTCTCTCTTTGTCTCTCAAAAATGAATAAATGTAAAAAAAATTAAAAAAAAAGAATTTTCAAAGCATTGATATTTATACCATCATTATATTAGTTGCTATTATCCTAATATTTACTGACAGGACATAAATCTAGAATGCAATGATAATATAATACTCTTTTTTAACAAAAGAAGGCAAGGGCATAAAGGACTAATTGTGCATTCTATATAAAATATGTACACGATTAGAAAAATCACTGTTCAGTGTCCTGGGAAGGAAATGGCTAGGAAAGAGTATCTTCACAAAAATGTTTTTTCCAGCTTATTTTTATAGCATCTTTTTTTAGAAGTAAACAATGAATGCCAAGATATTTAGAAAAATTAATTATGTCTCCAGGCCAGCAGCATTTTCAAAACTACATTAAAAAAAGGGGGGGGGGTAGAAGGGTCTGCAAGAAGATGCTCAAAATATATACTAATATTTATGTAATATTAATAATAAACCTATTTGCAAATAGAATTAAAATAACAGAAATGTATTCTCTCATATATCTGAAGGCCAAAAGCCAAAGTCAGTTTCACTGACCTAAATAAAATAGGCCATACTCCATCCAGAAAAACCAAGGGAGAATGTTTTCCTTGCTTGACAATTTTCCTTTCCCCTTTCTTGTAAGGATTCATGTGATTTCACTTAGAACCCACCTAGATAATCCAGAATAATCTACCCCGTCAAGATTTTAATTTAATCACATCTGCAATGACACTTTTTGTTTTTAAATTACTTATTTTTGGATGTATAGTTGACATGCATGTTACATTAGTTTTGGTGTATGACATAGTGATTTAACAACTTTGTGTGCTATTTTATGTTTATTACAGGGGTACCTGCCATATTTTACCATACCATTCTATCGCAATACTGCTGAGTATATTCCTAATGCTGTACCTTTCATTCTTGTAATTTACACATATCATAACTGGAGGTCTCCTTTAAAGTAAAATTTACAAGTTCTAGGGATTAAGGACCTAATATCTCTAGGTGACCTTTATTCAGCCCATTACCAGTAAATAGAATAGGACATATATTAAAAAGTTATAAAAACATATACAGTTCTTTTTGGGACAGAAGAAAAAAACTGATGATACTGAAACAAACAATTGCAATGCTTCTCTACTCACTAATATCTTAGAGAAATATATTTAAAGTAACCTTAATTAACAAGGCTGCCAAACAACTGATTCTTCTTCTTTAGATAAATATGATTTCTTATTTTTTTTAATGTTTGTTTATTTTATTGGGGGGTGGGCAAAAAAAGAGGGGGAGAGAGAATCCTAGGCAGGCTCCATGCTGTCAGCACAGAGCTCAACGCAGGGCTTGATCTCACAAACCACACACGAGATCATGACCTGAGCTGATATTAAGAGATGGGCACTTAACTGACTGAGCCCCACGTGCCCCTACATCAATTTTCAATTCTATACTATTGAATTTTAATGGATGGATAAGAATTTCAATAAATTAATTATTCATCTGTTAGAGAAAATAAAATACATAACCTATTTTATTCTACATTTATGAAAAAGTCTTAAATGTCACCCATGTTGTATACACACCCACACATACCCACACCCACACCCACACATACCCACACCCACACCCACGCATACCCACACACATACACACACACACACACATATATATGTACATATATATGTATAAGTGTATATATATATATATATATATATACACACATACATATTTGCTCTCCTACAGCCCCTTACATTGGAAGATGTAAACTCCCCTGTCCTTTGGTGTGGACTAAAACAAGACAATAACTTCCCTTATAATTCACAGATTTTAAAAGGCCATTTTAAAACAAAAGAATACATCTCAAGTTGGTAATTGGAGCATGTCATCACATTTATGTTTATATATTGATGTTAGAAATTGATGTAGAATGATCTCTTCTTTCTTCCTCTCTTTTGTGTTATGCATCTGAAGTGGAAAGGTATTGGGACAGATTTGGTTTCTTGTCTTCCTTTCTCCCTCTCCAGTCCTTCTGCACTCACTAGAGCCATCTTGCTCTCAGCTGGGCTATGAGTAGATGGGGGGGGGGACGGTAAAGGGAGATAGGAGGTAGGACACTGTTTCTTAAGCTAGGTGACCTAGAGTACCCTTCGTCTGGTGGGTAGTTGAAGCTGGTCTCCCTAAGTTGCCTAGAGAAGATTCCACTAATCCACTCCTGAGCATGTTGTGATTCATTAGCAGGTCCTTCCTGGACTAACAGTTTCCTTAATGGCATGCCTGAATCTTTGTAACTTCATTTCCCTTTATCAGCCACAGGGTGTTTGGTGTAATAAATGCAGTCTCCTTTTGCTAATACTTACTTAACCTATCAGGATGCCCTATTGAAAATGGTCTGTGGCAACCCCATCATGGGCCAAAGATCAAATGGAAACATTCAACCATACAGCAAACCCTGAAAAAGTTTTCTGGACTCTGTTTCTAAAACAGTGAGCATTATGAAATTTCTTTTCCACTTTAAAAAGTCCTGAAGGAATAGTTGGGGGATTGGAATTCAGACCTCCATCCACAATTCCAATATGGCTTTCCAAAATCTGCCTCAGATATGAATCCTTGATCTAACCTGCAATGGACATATTTACATATTATAAGTTTTCCAACTATTCATCAGTAGGGTAATAGCCTCATAAAACTATTTTACAAAATATCCCATTCTCCTGTTCTGATCCTTTTTATATTCTTGGGGGAGGTGCTAAAACTCAAAAGTGGTGGTCGATTTTCTCTGAAAACTCCATATCCATATTGGTCTCACAATCATTTTGGTATCTAATTTTGTCTCACTGACATTTCAACAGAAACTGAGGAAGAATGAATGAGTCCTTTTTAATGTCCTGTTACAAGGATTTAAAATGCAGGAAGCTAGCATATTTTTGTATGTAATGGAAATGTTGTATTTTTAATGGACAGTATAAATGCAAATTGGGGGAGAAAGAATTCTTAGGGTTTTATATTTTACTTTTATAAAGAAAGAACATCATATTCAGATTAAACAGAGACAGGCACCATCACATCAGAGTTACTCCACAGAGGGGATATTAAAGCTTGAGCATTCCAAGTAAAAGGCACATTATAGCTTTTCAAACACCTAATTTCTCTCAGTGGTGTGGGAGATATAATGATAGGTAGCACTTCTGCAACTTAAGTGGCTCTTATACATCATCTACTTTTAAATGGCATAAACTGCTTTGCAGTTTTTAATTTTTCGATCTTCAAGGAAGTATAAGAGTAGAGCAATCATGTACGTAAGATCATCATACTTTTTTAGTCTTTCAAAGCAACAATTTGTGACTCCAAATACGGGGTTGTATTTAATGTTTTTGGATTCTTTTAGACTTTTTCTCTGGTTAGGTAAAAAGTTGAAATTAACTTTTTTCTTATGCTAATACATACCATGGATCATGTAAGATAGGATATGGTCTGCTTACCTTTAAAAAGAAAACAATATATGTAAGAGAAAATAATACCAGGTAATACAATACCACCTAAGTGGTATACTTAGGCCAATAGATGTTAAGATAATAGGATATGTGGTGCTTTCTGATATAAATTTGAAAAGTCTTGCCCTTAGCAACTTCTTACTAGACATGTCTCTGGAGGCAAGGGGAATGAAAGCAAAAATGAACTACTGGGACTTTATCAAAAGCTTCTGTACAGCAAAGAAAAGAATCAATAAAACTAAAAAGAAACCTACAGAATGGGAGAAGATATTTGCAAATGACATACGCATCCAAAAAGCAAATAATCCAGTTAAGAAATGGGCAGAAAACAAATAGGCATTTTTTTCAGAGAAGACATCCAGATGGCCAAAAGACACATGAAAAAATCCTAAACACCACTCCCTCACACCCATCAGAATGGCTAAAATTAACAATTCAGGAAACAACAATTGTTAACAAGGTTGTGGAGAAAGGGGAACCCTCTTACACTGTTGACGGAATGCAAACTGGTACAGCTACTCTGGAAAACAGTATGGAGGTTTCTCAAAAAGTTAAAAATAGAACTACCCTATGACCCAGCAATTGCACTACTAGGTATTTACCTAAAGGATGTAAAAATACTGATTCGAAGGGACATATGCACACCAATGTTTATAGCAGCATTATCAACAATAGACAAATTATGGAAAGAGCCCAAATGTCCATTGATTGATGAATGGATAAAGAGGATGTGCTATGTATGTATGTGTGTGTGGATATTTTATATATGGAGATATATATATGTATATATATATAGTATCACAATATATATGTATATATGTATGTGTATACACACACACACACACACACACACAAGAATATTACTAAGCCATCAAAAAGAATGAAATCTTGGGGCGCCTGGGTGGCGCAGTCGGTTGGGCGTCCGACTTCAGCCAGGTCACGATCTTGCAGTCCGTGAGTTCGAGCCCTGCGTTGGGCTCTGGGCTGATGGCTCAGAGCCTGGAGCCTGTTTCTGATTCTGTGTCTCCCTCTCTCTCTGCCCCTCCCCCATTCATGCTCTGTCTCTCTCTGTCCCAAAAATAAATAAACGTTGGAAAAAAAAAAAAAAAAGAATGAAATCTTGCCATTTGCAATGACGTGGATGGAGATAGAGTGTATTATGCTAAGCAAAATAAATCAGAGAGAGACAAATACCACAAGATTTGACTCATAAATGGAATTTAGGAAACACAGCAGATGAACATGGGGGAAGGAAAAAAAGAAAGAAAAGTAAATCATAAAAGACTTTTATCTATAGAGAATAAACTGAGGGTTAATGGAGGGGAGGTAGGTGAGGAATGGGTTATATGGGTGATGCATATTAAAAAGGGCACTTGTTGGGATGAGCCCTGAGTATTGTATGTAAGTGATAAATCACTAAATCCTACTCATGAATTCTACACTATATTTTAACTAACCAGAATTTAAATTAAAAAATTTAAAAAAATACAAAAATCCCTCAAAAAATTAAAAAAATAAAACTAATGAAAAATAAAAATAAAAAAATTAAGAATCTGAATGCAATTTTCAATGAACACAATTTAGTATCATGGTGAATATGGAAAGCATGTGTTAAGCTGTGTCTTCACTCAGTCAACACACCCTCTGGGCTGGTAAACCAATGAATTATATTGTTCCTGACAGATAAAGTGAGTGGCATATATCAACTGATTTTAGGCAAATATTTTTTTCCATTTTTTTTTGTTTTTTAGGCAAATATTTTGGTAACTATTCTAAGGCTTTAACTAAAGATTCAAAGAAATATTAATCATTCAGTTGTACATTTATAATTTGTTTAAACTGCAAATGGGAAATATTAAATGCCTAATAATTGATTTATTAAATAAATTATGAATATAATTTTATATACCTATAATTTTGTACTTAGCCACCACAATGATTTTACTTTGACTATATGGATATAGATATGTATTGACTATATATAAATATGTATACATCCTCTCTGGCCATTCTCAAGGGATATGAAACAAAATACTAGCAGTCCTCACTGCTGAATAGATAAATGACTTGTGTTTGCTTTCTTTTCTTGTTTCTATGTATTTTTATATACCCCAGAAATAAAACAAAAATTGCTTTAACACCAGGAAAATAAAACAAAAATATTTTTTGTTGTTAGGCAATAAATCCATCTCCTGTAAATAAGGGAGGATAGGATGATCTTGGAAGAGTTTTAGTGAAGAATAGAGTTATTGGCTGCATTCATTCAATGAATAATCAGTAAGTATGCTGTGTCAAGCACTATGCTTGGCATTGAGAGTAAATTAGAGCATCAGGCAGGGAACATGTTTCCTGAATTTACTCAGTTAAAAAAAACCTAAAGAGTCCTTGTAATCATCACAGTTTCTCCCTGATACTAATAAATACGCAATAACAAATTATGATAAATTCTGTGGGGAAAAAAAAATCACTGAGTGTCAGGGGTGTCTTTCTCCAAGAAAACTAAAAGAGCATAGAGCATAATAAGGCAAGATTTATGCCTGCATATACATTGGAATGTGTTCCACGTCAGAAAGATACAGGTGAATTGGAGATTCGATGTCAAGAAGGTGAGAAAGCTCTTAGTTGACGGCATATTCTTTTATGTGAACCATAAAATAAGATCATATGTTAAAGATCAGGTTGGGGAAGGGCAGCTTTAGGATTAAGGGTAAACACGAAGTTGTTTTAGAGGCTAGAAAAATGAGGACAAAATAAGACTTCTAAAACTTTGGTCCATATTAGTATTTATAAAAGTATAGTGTTATCAACTTGCCAATTATGGGATTCATAGTGACAGTAGCCATATTTGTGTCAAATAATAGCATATGTAGTTTATTAGTTGTACATAAGATTTTAAATTTCAGAATAAGTGCTCAATCTATATTTTCTTTCTCAAAAGGTATTAGTAAGACTTACTGAATGATTCATTCCTTTTATTTTTGAACATATGGTGATTTTAAATCTGGAGAGTAAACATATTTTTAGAAGAAATAGTAGGATTATAAAAGCAATTTTGTTTTCTCCATAAATCTCATGTCTCATACATTATTCATAAGTGGAAAGATTTGGATATTTTCAGTATCTTCTAATTAGAAGAAGCATTTTACTTGGAAATCAAAAGATACTGGGGAGAACCTGGGAGAGAAGGGAACAAGACGCTGTTTACAGGGCCTGTGTGGGACTGGGTCAGAGTATTCACTTAACAACCATTGGTTGAATGGGGGCATCTGGTGGGGGGGATATGGGAAAGAATATAAATGAGTAAATAAGTAGGACAGAGACCAGAACAGACCAGAGATTTAATTTGAAAATTTATTATTTAGGATATAGAATATTCCTTTGACTAGACTGTCCACCAGACACTATTTCTTAGAAATCTCAGCATGGTCTTAGGTGCAGGATACAAATTTATCTATCTTTCTGCAACAATTACCCCCTTCTCTTAAGGCACTTGTAATTTCATAGTTTGGGGGAAGAGGTCAAGTAAGTTAAATTGCTAAAGTATGTCTCTTCATTTTTTTTTTTCTCATGAGCATGATGTTTAAATTGTAGGAATTAATCATATTTTATATGAATCTCCTTATATCACCTATGATGCATAGCCCTTGTCACCTTTAAAATTATTCCCTCTTTGTTTTCCCAAACTGTCCATTTCCCTAGAAATCTGTAACTTCCTCTAAGAAATAATCAAATTATATGAGAGTTCAGGTCTGTGAATTTAAAACTTATGTATATATCTTTATCAGTATTTGGTTGATTTTTTTCTGAAGCTTATCTGCTATACACAAGAAAATATGAATTAATATATTGTCACAATCTGAGTCTATGTTTCAAAACTTATGATCCTTATTTTGCTGTATTGAGAGATTATTTGCCCTTCTCTGGACTCTGGTACAACCACACTTTATAACTTCAGTTTGAAGAATGTAACAGATACTGAAAACTGTGGGTTAAAATAGTAACTCTGCAGCTGTGGAGTTTTTTGTTTTGTTTTGTTTTGTTTTGTTTTGTTTTTTTACTTTGAGTAGCACACAGTTATATTTCATCCTTTATCTCTTCATAGATTTAATGTAACTATTCAAAGAATTTTGCATTTCAATGTAGCATAGAGTATTACTATATTCTTGTGCTATATTCTTTTACGTACTATTCTTTGGTTTGAGTTGGGGGCTGTATATTTGTTTGCCTATTTGTTGGTCCAATTCTAACACTTCCTTTCCTTTGACTTGTTATTAATCTTATTCTTTTAAATTTTACACTTGAGATTATACTAGGCACCCCAAAATTAAAATCTAGTATAAATTGTTATTTTTGTAACTTCCTAAAATGCTACAAAGACATTAAAGAAATAGGGGCGCCTGGGGGGCTCAGTTTGTTGAGCGTCAGACCTCAGCTGAGGTCATGATCTCACAGTTGATGAGTCTGAGCCCCGTGTTGGGTTCTGTGCTGAAGACTCAGAACTTGGAACCTACTTCAGATCCTGTGTCTCCAGTTCACTCTGCCCCTCCCACCTCTCTCTCTCTCTCTCTCTCTCTCTCTCTCTCTCTCTCTTTCTCTCTCCCTGAAAAATAAAGAAACATAAAAAAATTTTAGAAAGACATTAAAGAAATTTAACTTTAATTCTTTTCTAATTTATGTACTATTTTTGATGTATATTTGAATTTATATATGTAAATATATATTTATATATGTATATTATATGTAAAAGCATAATATATAATATAATATAATATAATATAATATAATATAATATAATATAATATAATATAATATATATGTGTATGTGTGTGTATATATATATATGTGTGTATATATACATACATATATATATATAATTTAATACTCCCAAACCAATATTGGTATTTTTCCTAAATCATTTGTATGTGTATTGGCCTATATATTTTTCAATTTTTTTCTTTGTAATTATTTTGTCATTTTTCTTAGGTCTGAAGAGTGCCAATTGATGTGTCCTTTTATGTCAATCTGTTAGTTTCAATTCTGTTTTATTTTATTGAAAATCTATTTTATATTCAAATATAAATTAATAACTTTAAAATCATAGACATTATATTTCAGCATGAAGATTCCACTCTATTGTCTTCTGTGTTCCACATTCCAGTGCAATAATGTGATCTCATTACTACCTCTTTGAAAGTTACCTACCTTTTTTCTCTTTTTAAGGTTATTTTATCATCTTTGATTTGAAATAGATTTTAGAAAAATGTGGCTTTCATTTGTTTCTTCGCCATTTTTTCCTGCCTCTTCTTTACATCCATGTACAATTACATCAGACTTTTTCACTCTATTTTCATTATGTCTTACCTCTGTATTTTCCAGTGTATTGTCTCATCATGCTTCATTTGGATAG
This sequence comes from Lynx rufus, assembly GCF_022079265.1. NCBI lineage: Eukaryota > Metazoa > Chordata > Mammalia > Carnivora > Felidae > Lynx > Lynx rufus. The sequence goes on from NW_025814827.1 coordinate 63,793,648, forward strand.
TTTCTTTGGACTTCTTCCTTTCATTAACAATGATATCACATGCATGTAGAAAACATAAAATAATCTGTATAGAAATAAAATTGATATTTGAGGAAGATAAGGTGTGAATATAAAATTTTTCTAAAAAACTGATTTGTATTTCTATCTACTAGTAGAAAACTAATATAAAATGAAAAATGTAAAGTGTCCATTATAATAGCATAAAAATTATCAAATACATAGGAACAAATATTTATTTATTTATTTATTTATTTATTTATTTATTTATTTATCTTAAGAGAGAGGTATATAGAGAGAGAACAAGTGAGGGAGGAGCAGAGAGAGAGAATCCCAAGCAGGCTCTCTGCTGTCAGCATGGGGCTTGCCACAGGACTCAGTTCAGGGCTTGAAATCACGAACCATGAGATCATGACCTGAGCTGAAATTAAGAGTGAGATGCTTAACCGAGACACCCAGACCTCCCCTATGGGAACAAATCTTTAAAAAGATGTCAAGATCTTTGGGCGCCTGGGTAGCTCAGTCAGTTAAGCACCAGACTTGGGCACAGGTCATGAAATCGTGGTTGGTTAGTTCAAGTCCCATATCCTCTCTCTGCTGTCACCGTGGAGCCCACTTTGGATCCTCTGTCTTCCTCTCTCTTCTCTTCCCTCCCTCACCTGTGTATACTCTATCTCAAAGATAAATAAACATTAAAATAAGTAAATAAAGATAATAAAAAAGATGTGTGATAGCTCTACATTGCAAACTGGAAGAAAATTGCTGAGAGAAAAGAAGCCCTAAATTTAATAGAGATATATCTTTTGGTATGCTATAATCTTTTGTTCCTGATATGAATGCTAGTTACAAGTATGTGAAAATTTGTATCACTACTCATTTATGATATTCACACTTTAATTTTTTTATTTTTTAATTTCAAGTGTAATTACATACAGTGTTATATTAGTTTCATGTACAATATAATTCAACAATTGTATACATTAGTCAGTACTCATCAGGATAAGTGTTCTCTTAATCGCTTTCATTTATTGCACCCATCTCCCCACCCACGACCCCTCCTCCAACTAGCAGTTATCTATATCTGAGTTTTTTATCTGTTTTCTTCTTTGTTTTGTTTCTCAAATTCCACATAGGAGTGAAATCATATGATATTTGTCTTTCTCTAACATGTTTCGTTTAGTATTATACTAGATCTATCCATGTTTTGCATGTTTCATGTATTGCATGCATTTCCACTGAATGTATTACAAATGGAAAGATGTTATTCTTTTTTATGAATGAGTACTTTTCCATTGTACAGGTATACAACTTCTTGATCCATTCACCTTTAGATGGACACTGGGTTGTTTCCATGTCTTGGCTAATGTAAATAATGCTACAATAAACACAGGGATGCTTATGTCTTCCTGAATTAGTGTTTTTGCTTTCCTTGGGTAAATACAGCAGTGGAATTACTGGATCATATGGTAATTCTACTTTTATTTTTTTTAAGAACCTTCATACTGTTTTCACAGTGGCTGCATCAATTTACATACTCACCAACAGTGCACAAGGGTTTATTTTTTTCCACATCCTCACCAACACTTGCTATTACTTCAGTTTTTGATTATAGCCATTATCACAGGGGTAAAGTGGTATCTCACTGTGGTTTTGATTTATATTTCCCTAATGATTACTGATGTTGAGCATCTTTTCATGTGTCTGCTGGCCAGCTGTATGACTTCCTTGGCAAAATGTCTATTTGGGTGCTCTGTCCATTTTTAATCAGATTATTTGTTTTTTGGTGTCAAGTCCTAGAAGTTCTATATAGATTTTGGAGAGCAACCCTTTATTGGATATAATGTTCAAGTTTCTTCTCCCATTCAGTAAATTGCCTTTTCATTTTGTGAATGGTTTCCTTGGCAATGCAAAAAGAAAGCTTTTTTATTTTCATGTATTCCCAATAGTTTCATTTTACTTTTGTTTCCCTTGCCAAAGGAGACATTTCTAGAAAAATATTTCTGTAAGTAGTGTCAGATCACTGCCTATGTTTTCTTCTAGGAATTTTATGGTCTCAGATCTCACATTCAGGTCCTTAATCCGTTTTGAGTTTATTTTTGAGTATGATATAAGAAACTGATCCAGTTTCATTCTTTTGCATGTGGCTGTCCATTTTTCTCAACACCATCTGTTGAAGAGAATGTCTTTTACCCATTGTGTATTCTCGGTTCTTTTGTTTTAGATTAATTGACTATATAATCATGGGTTGATTTCTGGGTTCTCTATTCTGTTCCACTGTTCTATGTGTCTATTTTTTCATTAGTACCATACTGTTCTGATTACTACAGATTTATAGTTTATCTTAAAATCTGGGATTGTGATACCTCCAGTTTTGTTGTTCTTTTTTAAGTTGCTTTGGCTATTGGAGGTTTTTGTGGGTCCATGCATTTTGAGTATTATTTGTTCTGGTTCTGTGAAAAATTCTTTGGGTATTTTGACAGGAATTGCATTATATCTGTAGATTGTATGGGTTACTATATATATATATATATATATATATATATATATACACACATATATATGTATATATATGTATATAAATATACATATATATATATATACACATTTTAACAATATTTGTTCTCCCAATCCATGAGCATGAAATATCTTTTCATTTGTTTGTGTCATTTTCCATTTCTTTTATCAGAGTTTTATAGTTTTCAGAGTACAGGACTTTTACCTCTTTGATTAAGTTTATTTCTAGGTATTTTATTATCTTTGATGCATTGTACATGGAATTGTTCTTAATTTCTCTTACTGCTTCATTATTAACATGCAGACATGCAACAGATTTCTGTATATTGATTTAGTGTCCTGTAACTTTACTGAATTAATTAGTTCTACTACTTTTTTGCTGCAGTCTTTAGGGTTTTCTATGTATAGTATCATGTCATCTGCACAGAGTACAAATTTTACTTCTACCGTATAAGTTTGGGTGTCTTTTATTCCTTTTGATTGTCTGATTGTTGTGGCTTGGACTTTCAGTACAATGTTGAATAAAAGTGGTGAGAGTGGACATGCTTGTCTTATTGCTGATCTCGGGGCGGGAAAGCTCTCAGTTTTTCCCCATTGAGCAGGATGTTAGCTGTGGGTTTTTCACATAAGGCCTTTATTATATTGAGGTATGCTCCCTCTAAACCTTGAACGTATGCTGAATGTTGTCAAGTGGTTTTTCTACATCTAGTGAAATGACCGTATTATTTTAATACTTTCTCATGTTAATGCTGATACTTTTCTTAATCTATATTGCACTTTACAGAAAAGTTCATTAGGAAAAGTAAACAAGACATTTACTGCGGAGGACCCATGAATAGGCAATTCCAAGAGAAATGAAAAGAATTAAAATTGCTGTAGATAGGGTTATATGGAGAGTTAAAACCATAGATGTAGATGTTTATTCATTCCACATACTAAAATGGAATGACAGCTTTAAAGGAATTAGTTGCCAGATCCTCAGCTTGCATGAATTCCATTTCCTAAAACTAATCTGCCAAACACATGCCTTCAGTCAAGAAATTGTGAGGTTCTTTTCCTTTCCCACTTTAAAAAAGAAAACAACAGTGTCTTTTACTCCTTTTGAATTTTGGTATCATGTCTTAAGGTTTTCAAACTTACAAAACAGCAATGAAAAAGACAATTTGAAATAGTTGTGTTCATAAAGCCTCCTTTGATCAAGACAGCACATAATACCAGTTCAGGCTTCCAATGTTTCCCCACCTTAAAGATAACTTCTGTTATAGAAAAACATTACTTTAAAAATGGGATCCTTGACCCATAGTGGTGTATTCTGAGTTCAGATAATTTGTTAAGTAAGGCAGCAAACATGATGACAATTTTAATTTAAGGATCTTGTTTTTTCCATACTATTTTATTGTAGAATAATGCATTGCTCCTATGAAGTGTCCTGGGACAGCAAAAAGATCATCAGAAAGAAATATTGAAGACTGTGGTACTAACCGCACTCAGATAACAAACACAGCAAAACACCATGCCTTGCTGTCTGCTTTTGGCTCTTACTCTCCTTCCTTTCTCTCTTCCTTCTTTTCTTCTTTCTTTTTCTCTTTCTTTCTTTCTATTTTCTTTTTCTCCTTTATGTCTTTCATCTATTTATCTATCTATCTGCCATCTATCTAACTAGTAAATAGAATATTCGACTATGTAACAAGCAAACATACATACTGGAAAATACAGACTTACTCTCAACTTTTGTGTTCACACTTTCTTCATTCATAGGAATGAGAATCATCTTGGTGAATATTCTTGTTCATGAGTCAACTGTTGTTCCTCAGTTGCATATTTTGTGATTTCCAAAAATATAATCAAGAACACAATTTGCAGAACTTTATAAAACCACCTTTTACGATGTACCACAAATTATTATATCTTACATCTATATGCTGTTCCAATTCTGTCTTAAGCATAAGTAAAAGCTATTAATTATTAATATATATATATTAATTTTACCACAATTAAAATTATATCTATAACCTATAGCTAAAACTCTAAGTTTTGCCTTCTGACTCCAATATGATTTATGAATAAGTGCACAATCACAATATTTATGGAAATCATCTTATAAAGAGGGAAGGAAGAACTCTTCAGGAACAATCAAATTAAATTAGAGGTCTTCAGGGTGTACAAACTCAGCAAACTTGATTCTTTTGCAGGTTATTGAGACCTAATTTTTCTATGTTTTGCTGTTTACAAACTAGGTAAAGTGTGTAACTATTAAAGGCAAATAATTCAGATGTATAAGAATAATTAATATAATAACAGACTCTCAGAGGCAAGGAATAAAACTAACCCAAATGTCTGTTGAATTCAATATGTTCCATCTTAAGATATAAAATCAGGACTCCACTTTCATTTTCTACACAACAGAGGAATGGATTATTGTATTGGGAGGGTGGAAAATAAAATATAGTTTTATTTAAGATGAAAACTACTTTTGTAATCCTGTCAAAATAGTCTCACTAATGACAATTTTAAAGAAGCACTGGCTTTTCTTCATTAATCTATTTCATATGTCTTGCAAAAATTTTTTGGCATGAATTAATCAGTAATAATACAATTTGTTTCTGTAATTTAAAAATTCTATACTTAGTTCTTTTCGACTACTTACAGAAATCTGCCATGTCAAAAATATTAATAAGTCCAGCCATTGAATAGCATTTTTATGATACAATTTAAATTAGGTATTTTTCATAAAGACTTTCTAATCATTTGAAAATTTTGAATTGTCTTCAATAAGTTGGAATGGCAATAGCTCAGATTATCAAAAAGTTTATAAATGGTAACAGAAAAACTGGGTTAAATTCCAGTTTCTTGAAAAGTGACATTAGAATTCATGTTACTAGTGATGAAAGATATCTATAATAAAATATTCACTGAATATTGGATTTTAAACACTTACCTGCGAAATCTGTGATAGGAGGATAAGAGAGAAAAAAGAAAGAGATATGCTAACTGAATTCTATGTCAAACTCAATACGTGGAAATAGTATGTTAAAGCAGGCAAATTAGGACGTATATAATATTTTCACAGCTACCTTGATTGTTACCTATGATCATACAACTGCAAAGGCACCTCGATGTATTTCAACATGATTTTTTATTTAATGACTACTCACTTTTTAACAATCTTCCTGCTCAGGGCTCCTCAGTTGGTTACTCATCCGACTCTTGATTTTGGCTCAGGTCATGATCCCAGGGTTGTGGGATCCAGCCCAGAGTTGCGTTCTGTGCTGGGCGTGGAGCCTGCTTGCAATTCTTTCTCCCTCTGCCCCTCCCCCCCACTTGCACATGTGCTCTCTCTCTCTAAATAATAAATGAAATGAAATGAAATGAAATAAAATAAAATAAAATAAAATAAATCTGCCTGCTTAAGTTAGCCATTATGATTTCCAAGCAAGTCACTGAAGCTCTTTGCTTTAAATTTGTAGAGATAGCATAGAACACCAAATTAGATGGAAAGATGTGAAGAAGACAGTGATAAGATTTCATTTTCAATTTGATTTGAGATGGTAATTGATCTTTTGGTCAATTTTCTTTTGACCCACTTGAATTAATACATTCTTTTTTTCCCTGATAACCATCTGAGCACACTATTCTTTTTTAAACTAAATTTAATACATTTTTCTCCCAATATATTTTAATAAAAAACAACTCTAGAGCATTAAGTAAAATTATCATTAAAGCTAGGTCAAATTATTTTTTGTTGCTTGTACACACACAGATAGATCTTGTGTCACTGTAATCATAATGTACCTACTGAAATGAAACACTGAAATTCAGTTGCCAGCTACAGTATGGCTTCTTGCTTAATATATGGGTCTTTAGAAAACATTTAGTATTTCGGTGTATTATAAGAGTCTGCTTCCAGCATCATCACTATTACCACATTTATGATTATAATCCACAACCATTATCTTACTGTTTAACATTCATTATTAGTATGGCACATGCTATATTAAACTTGAATATAGAACTTTTTTGATATTTAATTCCTTTTATTCTCTCAGGTCATAGAGATTCAAATTGAATAATATAACTTGGGTAAATTATATATATATATATATATATATATATATATATATATATATGCACACACACACATATATATATATTTTAAATTTTTTCATGTTTGGTTATTTTTGAGAGAGAGGGAGAGAGAGAGAGACAGAGTGTGAGCAGGGAAGGAAAGAGAGAGAGGGAGACACAGAATCTGAAGCAGGCTCCAGGCTCTGAGCTGTCAGCACAGAGCCCGATGTGGGGTCGACTCACGAACCGCCAGATCATGACCTGATCCGAAGTCGGATACTTAAGCCACCCAGGCGCCCCTCGTAAATTATATTTTTAAGCCTGATTTGATGACCGACTTGCCACTTTTGCATACATATGCTTTTAAACATATTTGTGAGATGCAAACCCAGTTTTCTCTACTACTTTCTATGATTAGGGCAAATTCCACAAACTGAACTGTAAGTGCTGAATAGTCTGTGGTACTGTTTACTAAATGATTCCAGACAAATGGCAGGTATTTACATTTCAGACACATGGCAGGTTTGCACCTTCTTGCTTTTCTTTTTAAGTTGGTCATGGTTGCAACTTTGGTTTTGGCAAATAAAGTGGAAACCAAAGTGACTTAGCAGCTGTTAAGTTGTAGTGTCAGTTACAGATGGGAGATTTAGGAGTCAACAGGTGAGTTATTACATCCCCTGACCACTGCTGCAATGATCTTGGAGGTGTATATAGTAAACCAAATTAGAACTATAAGAGAACTAGTGAGTAAAATAATTTCTAGTTGAAATCAAGTATATGTGCTCTAATTTCTACTAATAAGCATGACTGAAAAGTTAATTTAGTATGTTTACTTATATAGAAACATATTAATTAGATTCATGATCAGACATTACTGAAAAATGAATAAACTCCATCAAATTCATTCCCTAATTTTTATCTTTCTCCTTCTGTTCTGAAAAAGGTTTTAAAATATTGATTTAAGCAATGTGCTATGTCCTCAATTTATATCTGTCTTTCTGTAATCTTTTTTGCATCCTCTCTGGGTCACTAAAATTGCTCTGTGTGAAGTCACCGATGACCTCCATCTAACTGCAGACTGTGATCTGTCCAAAATCTTTACATTTCCCCTTGGGCAACTCTAACTCTCCCCCTGATTTTACCAACATCTATTTCTTTATTATTGTTTCATATATAACTCCCAAATTGAAATCTCTAGCCATGACCTTGGTTGTGATATCCTTTCTTAAACTGTCAAGTGCTTTTGGACATTTTAAGGTATGCTTAACACTGAACATAATTTTAATCAAATATATTTTCAAAGGGATTTCTCACATTGGTTACTTGATTAAATTTTGATAAATTTTCAATATTAGATTTAATTTTGAAAACTGAGGGGGTAATTAGTTGTTTTGTTGGCTGACTCATCTTAATCAAAATCTGCTTATTTTTATTTATAGTATCCTCTGAGAAATGAGAAAAATCAGAATTATCTTTCATTAGTTTTTACCCCCAAAGATTTTACTAACAAATTTGATTGATTCTTCTTTTAGTTTAATTGAGTCTTATTTATTCGAGACTTGATCATCACCCTATGATCCTTTTCTCACAAGTACACAATCTGAAACTTTTCTAAGTGATTTCTTTATCTCCATTCTCCTCTTTCTCCAATATACCTAGATTTACCTGTAATACAGATTATCAAGTAAATTCATGTTTATTTGAAGAGACCTAGAAAATTATTTCCAGTCTATACTATATTGTATAGAGCTGAGTCAAATTGTATGTAAATACTTGAACATTTTATCTTGCCAACTGTACTACAGAGACTTAGATATACTTCATTTCCTAAAGAATAAAACATCTGCTTTGCAATTCGTGTGCTCAGTAATCATTAGATTACTTATTTTTCAATAATAGTTTAAGGAGAATTCTACAATATTGTGAAAAAATATTTTTAAGTTTTCCCAGACTGGGGTAGGGAAAGTTAATTATAACTTTTTTTTTTCTGCATCAACAGTAAAATAGTAGTAACACACATACACATGTATACATTATATTTAGTAAAAATAACTATATTTAAATATAAAGCGAGCATAAATTTTTACAGTTCCCTTATCTTACCCCTTTTGTTTTTGCATTCCTAGGGAATTTTAACAAATTATAGACCATGAACCATGTCACTTTTTGGTCACATGAGAGGGTATATCACTTATATTGCATTGATATCTCATGGATTTTATTAGGATTAATTGGTTTGCATTTCCATTGGTATCTCCTTAGGCTGCTTAATGGATTTCTTTTGCCTAGGCCTTATTTTATTCCTATTTCTATTATATGATGTAGTAATGCCTGCTGACAATAGTAAATGTCCTGTAGTATTTCTATTTCTAATACCGTATTTCATATATTTAGTACCAACCATAAATGATTGTTAAACAGGGAACTAGAAGGTAAATTTAGATTGAGATTTTACAATTGAATTGAATTACAATTTTGCAGTTGAATTCATTCAGCTTAGTTAAAATTTACTGCTATTTTTCAATCAGTAGATGTTAACTGGTGATTTTCTAGTTTGTGTTATTTAAAGTTATGCTAATTTTAGAAAGTGCACATTAGTTACCCAGGATTATATGAAGTATTTTACCTGCAGAAAGCAAACATATTTTTTTCTAATTTTCCTTTATCTCTACGATGGGAATTCTACAAATTATGTTGTTAATAAAAACATTCTATGACTTAAATTATACATTTATGTTGGTAATATGCTATGTGTTGAAAGTTACTTTTCACCCTCACATTCCCTAAATAATGTAGATTTGCCTGATATACTTGTTTTGGTCTTCTGGTTCATCCTAAATTATGGGAAGGCACAGCTATGTAGATGTACCAGCTGTACAAGGTCAGTAACTTTCAGGTCACTCAGTACCAAACTAGCACAATGGTGAGAAAAATAGAAAATACCTGATTAATTCCATGAATGATTTTATTTGAAAGTTTTGAATAAAAATATCAGAGATAAAAATTTTTTCTTGTTGAGACTATTTCATTACTTCTGTAATGAAACTATTTTAACCATATAGTGACATTTTCAACAGTCTTTCTAAAGCACCCTTTCATGTAAAAAGAGCAAAGTGCTCCTGCTGTGCACATGTTAGATCAGGTTATTTAGCTTTTACCTTAAAACGACCAGTATATCTTCAATGGAACGACAAGTATACCTTCAGTCTTCACAAGAAAATATGTGTGTGTTGATGATCAGGGTTAACATTTTTATCAAGTAGATAAAATAAATTTCCTCTATCTCTTCCACAGATAGTTTTGGAGTAAAAGTACAAAATGCTCAGGTTGTCTTCATTTTAATAATTACTTAACATGAGAGTCGCTCAGATTCCATTTGGCAATCATGTTTTCTCTTAGTTTGACAAAAATAGCATGTTAATATCTTCCTCATAAAATAGAAAGTATTGACCAGAAATGTTTATTACACATGTGTTAACAGAAATACAGCAATGTTTGGCATGTCTGCTGCCCTTCATGATGTTAACTAAAACCAAGGAGTGACTACATATTTGTGGACTATTTGTCCAAATAGTGGTAATGGTGTGAAACCAATGGGAATTTTCAATTAATCTGTGAAGAGTATAAAGTCAATTCACCAAAATCTAAGTTGAAGATATAGCTTCTGAAGATATAGCTTCTATTCTTTTTTGTTTTACTCCTAGCTAATGTGATAGATTCTCAATTTGCACATAAAGAAATATGACCAAATATGTTCATTATACAAATGCTCATACTAGAATTTTTTTAAAAGTTTCTATCCATGAATGTATTACCTTTTTAGAGCTACAATAACAAAATATCACAGACTGGGTGGCTTAAAGAGTAGAAATGAATTTTCTCACAACTGTGGAGGCTAAAAGTCCAATAAAGAGTCCTTAGTTTCTCCTGAGGCTTCTTTCTGTGGTTTGCAGATAGCTGCCTTCACACTGTGTCCTCACATGGCTTTGTGTGTTTCCCTTGTTTGTCTTACAAAAACACCAGCCCTAACGAATTATGGCCAAACCCTTGTGACCTCATTTAACCTTAATTGCCTGTTTAAAGGCTCTATTTCCAAATGCAACCATGCTGGGGGCGAGGGCTTCAACATATGAATTGTGAAGGCACACAACTCAGTCAATAATAACCAAAAATGGATTAATTTTTTTGTGTCTATTTACACAATAAAATATTCAATAGCAATGACACTAAATGATATCAGTCAGCTTAACCTAAGTTCTTCTGTGGTAATAAATGACCCCAATGGCTTACAACATAATGTACTATTCCCTCACACATCAATGGTTAGCTTCTGTCCTGTTCCTCAATCTTTGCATGTGGGAAATCAATTGACATATATGTCTCTATATAGTTTATCAAACTTTTCATGGAAGAGAAAAATAAATCAAAAAAGCATATATATCATTGACACTCATCTCTTCCCTCCTCATTTCATTGTCTACGACAAATTTAATGAACACTTCTCACATTTACAAGACACAACTAATTCCTTCACTGAAGTAGTAAATGTTTTAAACTTAACTAAAAAGAAATCACTTTCATTTGTTAGGTATTAGTGTAGATAAATCTCTCTCATGAACAAATGCTAAAAAGCTTAAGATGTATAGATATGGTATAATATAGTACTAGCATAAAATATAACCAAATACTTTAAAGATGCTTATTTAGGGGCACCCGAATAGCTCAGTCAGTTGAGCATTTGACTCTTGATTTCGGCTCAGGTCATAATCTCATGATTCATGATATCTAGACCCATGTCAGGCTTTGCTTGGGATTATCTCTCCTTCTCTCTCTCTCTGCTCTTCCCCCTACTCTATCTCTCAAAATAAATAAATAAACATTTAAAAAATATAATGCAAGTCAAATATGCCATTTGTGATCACAATCTCCTCAATTTTTCACCAATATCCAGCTTTGGAGCTTACTCATATGGGTGTGACCAAGTGACAAAAGGGCAAGAAAATTTAAGACAGTGGCAATATTGCTGTTAAATGGCAAACATTATATACAATATGTGTACAACATATATTGTGGTTAGTTACCTAGTACACTTTTGTCTATATTTCTTACTATTAAAATCTCTTTTAGTTGAAAGCGCACCAGAAGATTAATTAAGATGGGGGAAGGGGAGCACTTCTGGGAACTATGTTTTTCTTTTTTTTAATTATTTATTTATTTTGAGAGGGGGAGGGGCAGAGAGAAGGAGAGAGAATTCAAAGCAGGCTCCATGCTGTTGGCTCAGAACTCAACATGGGGATCAGTCTCACAACCACGAGATCAGGACCTGAGCCACTATCAAGAGTCGAATGCTCAACTGACTGTACCGCCCAGGTGCTCTCTTTTTGATAAAAAACAAAAAAAAAACAAAAAACAAAAAAAAAACCCTTTCTGCTGTTCTTTCTCTTCCTTCTTGCTTGGGAAGACAATATTTGGTGCTGCAGAGTTCATCTATTAACCATGAAATACATAACAAAAAATTGTACAGACACTAATATCATTGAGCTATTGGAGGAACTTAAGTATTTCCCTCCAGAAAATTGTTGTATGAGAAAAAAAATTATCTTTATAACTCAGTTAAAGTCATACATGCATTATTTTAGCCCAAATCCATCTTGATGACAGAATCAAAGATATATAAGAAAATTTTATAGGAAATAGGGTACACAGATTGGAGACAAGTAGAATAGAAGGTAAGAATTAGAGAAAACTCCATTGAGAGTTAGGTTCAAAAAATGCAGCAAATTCTAGAATTATTTTAACAAATTAATTCAAGACTGCCAACTTCAAAAGAACCATAAATATTTTCCAAAATTTCTACCCAGTTTTTCTACTCAACCCTTTCTTGGTTTTCTTCAGTGATATCTTTACTCTCATCAAAATGTCATATTTCACTAATTCTGACTCCTTTTCATCAGAAGACATTTCCCTCTTTACTGAGAGGAGGAAGCTCTTCAATAACTTTCTGAACTTCATCTCACATTAGTCTTAGAAGCTGAGTTTCATTGTCCCCTTCCCTGCCTCCCTCTTATAATCCAGACCTTCTTCTCCCTCTCATGGAAGGAAGATTCTTCCCTCATTTCGTAAGATTCACTCATCTTCCTCCTAATCCAGTATCATATTTTTTATTAATCCTTAGCATCTCCTTTAAAACCGCTACTCAAGTGTCTTTTAAAAAAATCTTAAATTCTTTCAAGTATCTGACCAAGTCTATTGTCTTTGTGTGTGTGTGTGTGTGTGTGTGTGTGTGTGTGTGGTTGTCTGCCTTTCACTTTAATTTATAATTCTTCTACATTCTCTAAATATGGTAGGTATTTTGAGAATTGATAGACATATCTATAGTAGACACATTTTTCATACCCTGACCCATGTATTTTCATGCTGTTAAATGTGACTTCTGATAAAATGAAATTGTTAATTTTAATCAAATTCATAATTTTCCTTTAGTTTTTTGTGATAGTTTTAGGAAAATATTTTGTGTACTCCAAGTTTATGAAGCTGTTTTTATAACCTAACCATTCACATTTAGAAATACAATTTATTAATATAATGATATCTGTATGTTTGAAGAAAGAGTTAAAATTTAGTTTTATACCAAAATTTATTTGAGCATACGTCATTTATTGAAAAGATTATCATTTCTTAACTGTATATTGGTGTAATTTTTGTCATTATCAAGGAACCACATATGAATGTGTTTTTCTCTCAATGCTATATTCTGTTTCATCTGTCCATTTGTTTATCTTTGTGTCAATATCTCACTGTGTCAATATCTCACTTATCTTTACAATAAATGCAGATATCTGGTAGCCAAAAGCCTTCAGCTGTTATTCTCTAAGAATGTCCTAGAGATTTTTATTCCTTTACATTTTCACAAATATCATAATCTGCTTGTTAATTTCCATGAAACAACCACACAAAATATTATTATGCTTCTCTTGAATCCATGGATAAATTTAAAGAAAGTTGGCATCTTTACAAAATTAATCTTGCAATCCATGAATATGGTATATTTTACTATTTATTTAGAATTTTAAAATCTTTTTAATATGCTTTCATAGCTTTCAATGCAGAGTTTGATGCATTATACCAGATTATAGTCTTAGGCTTTTGATAATTTTCATTGAAAAACAATTCTCCTTCTGTCAGTAGTATATAAAAACAAATGTATTTTTGTATATCTTCTAGTGTCAGGGCTGCTGTAAAAATTCTTTATACATTTTTATAGATGGCCTATAGATTCTTTGGATGTTCTAATTTTTTTTAATGTTTATTTATTTTTGAGAGGGATAAAGAGACAGGTGCAAGCAGGGGAGGGGCAGAGAGAGAGAGGGAGATACAGAATGCGAAGCAGGCTGCAGGCTCTGAGCTGTCAGCACAGAGTCCGATGCGGGGCTCGAACTCACGAACCATGAGATCATGACCTGAGCCGAAGTCCAGTGCTTAACTGACTGAGCCACCCAGGCGGCCCTGAATGTTCTAAATACACAAAATTGTTGTCTGTGGTTAATGTCAGTTGTATGTATATATGTATGTATTCATTTGTTTATTTTTATTCTGCATGCATCTTACTTATATTCTCATCTTCTTTGTACTTGTTAGAACTATCATTATACTATTGAATAAAAGGAATGATAGTAGGCATCTTGTCCATCCTCTATTCAAGAGGAAAGCTTAGAATATTTCACCATTAGGTATGATGGCTCTGGTGGGTGTTTTGTGAAAGCTCAATTTCTAGTGTAAAAGTTCCATTCTATTTCTAATTTGTTAAGATTTATTTTTATCATAAAGTGGTGCTAGTTTTTATCAAATTATTTTTCTGCATTTAGGTAACCATAATATATTTTGTTTTTACATTTTGTGATGGCTTATAGTCACAATCCTTTACATATAAAATTCTCTTTCATTCCTGGCATCTTTATGTTTCCTTTGTTATTTTCATTTTATATGACTGAATTAAGTCTGTTAATATTTTCTTTAAAAATGTTTATATCTTGGGGTGCTTGGGTGTCTCAGTTGGTTAAGCATCCTTCTCTTGATTTTGGCTCAGGTCATTATCTCATAGTTCATGGGATCTAGCCCAAGCATTGAGCTCCATTCTGACAGCACAGCAAGGAGCCTACTTGGGATTTTCTTTCCCTCTCTCTCTGCCCCTCCCCACTTGCACTTTCTCTCTCTACCTCTCAAAATAAATAATTAACTTAAAAAAATAAAATGCTTATATCTTTATTCATGGGAGATACTGTCTATAATTTGAATACCTTGTAATGTTTTCAACAGGTTTTGGCATAGAAATTTTCTATAGTAAGTTGGGAAGTATTTTTTAATCTATTCTTTGGAAGAGTTTGTGTAAGATGGTGTTATTCTTAATCATTTGGAAGAATTTAGTTCTAAAGGCAGCTGAACTTGGAAATTTGAGAGTATAATTTTGAATATGGGATCCAATTTTTATTTTGTTCTAGTTTTAAGCATAGAAACTAACATTTTAAATTTCACATGGATCTTTTTAAACTCCAAGTACAAGTTTCCTACTTGTCCTACATCAAATTTCCTACTCAAGATTTGAGCCAAGTTTAACTAAATTTGTGTAATAGAAACTTATTAGCACAATAATGAAAAAAAATGCTAATGTACTCAAAATGAGCCTAAGCAGTAATACAACGAGGCATGGCAATATCTTCACATGTCAGCATTATTGTAACATGGCAGATTACTTTTTAACGTATGCTATTTTTAAGCATAGCAGTCTAACGCATATATTTTTAAGAGTAACAAGCCAATATGGAACAGGAAAATGTTTTGATTAAATTAAGAGTATTCTGAGGAAGAAAATGTATTAATTTCTTCTGAGAGATAGTGGCATATGACTTATCTAGCAATCAGTAAAAAAAAAGCTATCAAATACCATCCTTATATTTTTTAACCCTATCCATATTAGTCTCCTGAAATTCTAATTTTTTTCTTATAAAGTATAGAAGTGTCCTATAATCATTATTCCCTTAAATAAGTCATTTGATTTTGGCTGAGTTCCATGTTTTAGAATTTAAACCAGGAAAAATATTGGTTTCCATATATAAAATAATAATCACAGTATTTTTAATATATTTTTACCTCTATGTTATCTAAGAGCCAGTAATATAGGATATTCTTTGGAGACTCTAAAGCAGAAGGAAAATAACAGACAAGAAAATATTATGTCATGTATTTTTAAGTTTTACATGTTCTTCATACAATTATTTGAAGCTGCCATAAAATTATGTCAGTATCATTATATTTTTTTTTATTGACTTCACTGCAAAAGGGGAGACCTACTTTATACACTTACAAAAATTACATAGTATATGGGGGTTAATATGAAAGAAAAATTTCAAATTATCTGGAAGCATAGTACGCTGTCAGGAAAGTTTAATTATTACTGACTTGTAAGACTGGTTAGTTGTACTGCGAGTTACTCTATAAAACATTTCCAACCTGACTGAAAATGAATCAATATTTACTGATGAAAGATTCTACAACTTTGAAAGAGACAAACTCTGAAATTGTTCTCTTACTACCTGAAAGAAACTCCCATCAGTGTACAGTGTGGAAAAAAGAACAAAATAGCATTACCTTTGACTTATAATTGATTTTAGTTGTTGGAAGACACTAAACTAATCAATAACCATAATAGTGACAGAAACTAGAGTCTCATGTTTGGAAGTTCACTAAAAAAATATCTGTATTCAAAGCAATGTGAAGGTAATAGTCATGAGCTCCCTACCATAAAATGGTTCTCCAAATAGCTTACAGAGATGTGCAAATCAATATATGTCCAAAGTGATGCATGATATGCAGAATCTTCCAATTGAATCCAGTAGTAGAAAGTGGTATAAAAATAAATATGAGAATCAAAATTCTGAATTTTGGTTAGGCTACTTGTGATTGCAAGTATAGGAAAGCTAGTTGTAAGGGATAAAATGAACAAGTTTATTTGCTCATATGGCTAGAAGTCCAGAGGCATATCTGGTTCAATCTATCTAAACCCATTGAATCTAGTCTGTATCTTTGCAATTTCCCTATGAATTCATCTGTCTTCATCCCTAAATTGGCCTCTCTTATAAGAATAGAATAACTATGGAATGTCAAAGCTTTACAGTCACATTGCACAAAATCAGCACAATGAGAAAAAATACCTTCTGGTGGTTTATTTTAGGAAATAGAAAACTTCTTTATCTTTAGCCCCCAGTAACCTCTATTTTATCTCTTTGTCTCAATGTCAGCCATATGCCAATCCTGGAGCCAAAGGGATTTTTTTAGTTAATTGGCTTAGGGATTACCACTGGATTTATCAGGCTCATCCCAGGACCTGAAGATAAAGAAGCTTCTGTTTTTTTATGAAAGAAATATGGTACACTGAAGAAAAAATGGAGTGCGCCTAAAAGTAAAAATGAAAACGTTTCATATGTTGGTAAATTTAAAAAATGAAAACATTACTACATTCTGTTTGAGCTATCTTTACTGAAGCAATAAAAAATGTACTCAAAAGGCAAGTATAAGCTTTATCCGTAAGAAGAATTGTCCAAACACACACACACACACACACACACACACACACACACACACAAAGTCAATGCCCAGGTAAAATCTGTCTGTTCCACATTAATTCTCTAATGAGGTCTTCTCTCACTGAGATTATATTCTACGTAGGAAGACAAACAAGTCAATAATTAAATGAATAAAATATCTCCACAATACTAAAGATTTATGGAAGAAATCAACAGGGAAATATGATAGAGAATAATAGGCAAAAGGTCTGACTACTTTTCATAGAAAAATAAGAGCAAGTTTCCCTGGGGAGCCAACATTTAAGCTTCAACATAAAAGCTGAAAAAATGGGAAAGAGCATTAGAGCAGTTGTTTCAGAAAGAAGAGGCAGAAAGGGTGAAAGCTCTGGGAGACACACATATACACACATGCACACACACACACACACACACACACACACACATACACACACACACACACACACACACACACACACTAACACACTCCATCCAGTCGTTACAGAAGCAGGTCTCCCTCTTTTGAGGGTGAAAGTAAGGTAGTGGAGACATATAATAATAAAACAAATGTAGAATAAATATGTAAATTTGATCAGCACTTTAGACAAAAATAAGCCCAAAAGGGTTAAATAAGATGGGAATGATGGGGACAGGGAAAGGGTTGAAATGTTAGAGTGATCAGGACAGAGTCTCAAAGAAAAGGTGAGATTTGAACACCTGAAGGAAGTGAAAGAACAGGCCATTCAGAGATCTGGGGGAAATGAAATTTAGGGAGAGGAAAATGTGAATTCAAAGACACAGCTGACGTGGAGTTTGGTGAGCTCTTTATAGATTTTAGATACTAGCCCTTTGTCCGATATGTCATTTGCAAATATCTTTTCCCATTCCGTTGGTTGCCTTTTAGTTTTGTTGGTTGTTTCCTTTGCTGTGCAGAAGCTTTTTATCTTCATAAGGTCCCAGTAATTCACTTTTGCTTTTAATTCCCTTGCCTTTGGGGATGTGTCGAGTAAGAGATTGCTACGGCTGAGGTCAGAGAGGTCTTTTCCTGCTTTCTCCTCTAAGGTTCTGATGGTTTCCTGTCTCACATTTAGGTCCTTTATCCATTTTGAGTTTATTTTTGTAAATGGTGTGAGAAAGTGGTCTAGTTTCAACCTTCTGCATGTTGCTGTCCAGTTCTCCCAGCACCATTTGTTAAAGAGGCTGTCTTTTTTCCATTGGATGTTCTTTCCTGCTTTGTCAAAGATGAGTTGGCCATATGTTTGTGGGTCTAGTTCTGGGGTTTCTATTCTATTCCATTGGTCTGTGTGTCTGTTTTTGTGCCAATACCATGCTGTCTTGATGATGACAGCTTTGTAGTAGAGGCTGAAGTCTGGGATTGTGATGCCTCCTGCTTTGGTCTTCTTCTTCAAAATTCCTTTGGCTATTCGGGGCCTTTTGTGGTTCCATATGAATTTTAGGATTGCTTGTTCTAGTTTCGAGAAGAATGCTGGTGCAATTTTGATTGGGATTGCATTGAATGTGTAGATAGCTTTGGGTAGTATTGACATTTTGACAATATTTATTTTTCCAATCCGTGAGCAGGGAATGTCTTTCCATTTCTTTAAATCTTCTTCAATTACCTTCATAAGCTTTCTATAGTTTTCAGCATACAGATCCTTTACATCTTTGGTTAGATTTATTCCTAGGTATTTTATGCTTTTTGGTGCAATTGTGAATGGGATCAGTTTCTTTATTTGTCTTTCTGTTGCTTCATTGTTAGTGTATAAGAATGCAACTGATTTCTGTACATTGATTTTGTATCCTGCAACAAACTCCACATCCGAAAAACAAATAACCCAGTGAAGAAATGGGCAGAAAACATGAATAGACACTTCTCTAAAGAAGACATCCAGATGGCCAACAGGCACATGAAAAGATGTTCAGCGTCGCTCCTTATCAGGGAAATACAAATCAAAACCACACTCAGGTATCACCTCACGCCAGTCAGAGTGGCCAAAATGAACAAATCAGGAGACTATAGATGCTGGAGAGGATGTGGAGAAACGGGAACCCTCTTGCACTGTTGGTGGGAATGCAAATTGGTGCAGCCGCTCTGGAAAGCAGTGTGGAGGTTCCTCAGAAAATTAAAAATAGACCTACCCTATGACCCAGCAATAGCACTGCTAGGAATCTACCCAAGGGATACAGGAGTACTGATGCATAGGGGCACTTGTACCCCAATGTTCATAGCAGCACTCTCAACAATAGCCAAATTATGGAAAGAGCCTAAATGTCCATCAACTGATGAATGGATAAAGAAATTGTGGTTTATATACACGATGGAATACTACGTGGCAATGAGAAAAAATGAAATATGGCCTTTTGTAGCAACGTGGATGGAACTGGAGAGTGTGATGCTAAGTGAAATAAGCCATACAGAGAAAGACAGATACCATATGGTTTCACTCTTATGTGGATCCTGAGAAACTTAACAGGAACCCATGGGGGAGGGGAAGGAAAAAAAAAAAAAAAGGACGTTAGAGTGGGAGAGAGCCAAAGCATAAGAGACTGTTAAAAACTGAGAACAAACTGAGGGTTGATGGGGGGTGGGAGGGAGGGGCGGGTGGGTGATGGGTATTGAGGAGGGCACCTTTTGGGATGAGCACTGGGTGTTGTATGGAAACCAATTTGTCAATAAACTTCATATAAAAAAAAAAAGAAATCTACTAATATTAAAAAAAAAAAACAAAAAAAACAAAGACACAGCTGAGAACTTTCCTGAGATTTTTGATAAAAGTAGGAAGGCCAGGTAGCCAAAGCTAAGTGAGCAAGCTGGAAGAACAGAAGGAGCTGAAGCATTACAGGGCATTGAGATCTTGGTGAGAATTTTGACTTTTACTCTGAGATCAAAGCCATTGGAGGATGAGTTGCATAAGGGAAGCAATGATCTACACAATCTGACAGACTTAAAAGATCACTCAGGCTGGTGTGTGCTGAAGTAGAATGCAAGAGGACAAAGGCAAAATGAGGGTCATATCAGGATGCTATTGAAAAGTCTAAGTGGGAAATAATGGTAGTTGAAACAGAGCAGTAGTAGTGAAAGTGGTAGGGATTGATTGAATTCTGGATATGTGTTAAAGGAAACACTGAAAGGATTTGCTTAGGGAATAGATATAGATTTGAGAAAATAGTATGTATAAGGAAAAAAATGGCAATTTCCAAATTTCTGTTTCCAAGTACTTATAAATACCATAATAAGAAAACAATAGCTTTGTTTATTATAATTTCATGTCTTCTTCAATAATTTTTAATTTTATTAATTTTGGCAAATAGGAACACATAGTGGTGAGCCTAATTTTACCTTTTGAAATAAGTTCTTTGTTGTGAAATAAACTATGAGCAATGACACCAACATTGTTTCTATAAGTAATATTTGTAATGAGGTAGGGTACCTCTTTGTGAGTTTTGTGCAGATGTATACTAACTGAAAAGGAAACTAAAAAGCATTGAGTGAAGAAAAAAATGAGAAAAAAAAGAAATGATCTGAAGATATTGACAAAGACTACCTATACTAAATATGAATAAATACAAAGGGTTTTTCTTTTTACTTCAAGTTTTTGTTGAATTACAATATATACACAGTAAAAAGGTGCTTATACCATAAGTGAACAATTGAGTTTCCACATGCTGAACACAATCTTCTAACTAGTGCTTAGAAAAGAAACCTAAAGTAAACAATACCACAGAAACCATTTTGTGTCCCCTTTTAGTCACTATCTCAATGGGTAACCACCATTGTGACATGTAAAAGCATAGATTGGTGTTGTCTATTTCAGTATTTTCTGTGCAAATGGACATATTCCACATGTACTCTTGTGTCTAGCTTCATTAACTCAACGTAATTTTTGAAAGATTCTTCTGTACGGATGGGTGAAATTGTCAATGTCATTAATGTATTTTGTGGCAGATTGTGTCTCTAAAAATCGCCCCAGCAATATCTCCCAGCCTACACGATCTTCTGCAAGGTGAAATTGCCACTTGCAAGGTATGGAGTCTAATTATCTTTCCGTTGAATCATGGTGACCTTAATGAGTTGTTTGTATCAAAACAATGTGGCTTAAGAAATAGGGTGTGATTTGTGACTTCCAAGACTAAGGTAGAAGAAATATTAGAACAATTATCTTGGTTTCTTGAAATGCTACTTCTTCAAACACTTCTTCTAGGGACTCTCCCTTCTTAGAATGAAGCAGAAATTCTCAGAGAAGTGTAATACATACTTACGTTCTAGCTGAGAACAGCTTTCTAGTCCTTTCAATCAGTCATCAAACGTGTGAGTGAAAAAGCCTTCAGAAGCTTATGGTTCCTAGCCCCTGAAGTCATCCCCAGCCACTCTAGTCTTTGCAGTGGAGGCCCTAGGTATCATAGAACAGAGAAAATCCATCCCAGTTGCCCCCTACTCCAATTCTTGATTTATCATACCTGTGATCATAGTGTTTTTTTAAATTTTAATCTACTTAATTTGGATTGGTTTTGTCTACAGCAAGACAACTGGAGTATGTAGTAACCATTCTTGGAATGTACTAGAATTTGTTAAGTCAACTGTGGATGAAAACTTGGATTGTTTCCAGTTTGTGATTCTTATGAATGGTGCTTCTGTGAACACTATAGAGTCTATTGTTGAACCTATGTATATATTTGTGCTGGGTGTATAAACAGAGATAGAATTAATAGAGTACTGCCTTATTCAGGTTAAGAGATGGAACAAAATAATTTTCCAAAGGAGATGTAACTTCTAAGCAGTATAAGAGTTTTGCTTATTCAAACTTCTTCTCCACACTTGATTTTTAAAATTGTATTTAATTTGAGCTATTCTAGTGGATATGGACTGGTATCACATACAGATTTCGTTTGCATTCATTCCCCTGATGTCTTATGTTATAAGCAACTTTTCATATGTTAATTGGTTATGTGTATGTCCGCTTTTCAAAATTAAGTCTTTTCCAATTGAATTTTCTTTCTTTTCTTGTTTTTTAACAATAATTCTTTATATATTCTGGATATATGTATCAAAAATACCTTCTCCTATCTTGTGGAGATATCTTGCTCTATTAATGATGTCTTGAATGAACAAAATATATTAATATAATATAGTCCATTTTATCAGTTTTAAAAGCTTTTTGCCACTTTATCATTTTTAAAAGCTTTTTATACTCTATTTTAAAAATCATTGCTTAAACCAAAGTTACAAGGTTATTCACTCAAAGCTTTGTTGTTCTGTCATATTTAGTTTTTAATACAATTGGAATTTTTCATTTGATGTGAGAAGGATATTTTGTATATGTGAGAAATAAATCATTTTTACTTATTGATAACCATTTATCCAACAGATGATAATTTCTGAATACACTGCATTGCTGCCTTTGGCATAAATCACTACTATGTTTTAAAACTTCATCAATGCTCACCTGTACTTTTCCGATTGCCTTCTAACTAGACTAGCCTAGTCTCTGCTCTCAGGTTACACCTGAAAACTAGAAATAAGACAATACTCGTTCTCTCTACATGGCAACATTCAGTGGTTTTCAATGCCTAAAACAATGTTTCTCTCAGTACAAACCTTAAAATGCCAACTCTGTGGGTCCTCCAGAAAAAAAAAAAAAAAAAACAAATGGAGAGAAAAGTTGATGGTAGTACAGCTCCCAGGAATCTGCATTTTTTAAAAAATAAGTGCAAGGTATTATGTGCTTCGAAATTTAATAACCCTTGATTTAACAAATTAAGAAAGAATTCCTTAGTGTGTATGGAAACATACAGGCCCTTTATGATTAAGTTCCTGTTTACATCACCTATTCTATGTTCTATTCATTTATATCACCTTTTACACCGATTGCTCCAAAAAAAAATACCATTTTAGTCCCCAATACACATACCACGACATTTAATCCACCCATGTCTTGGCATATATATTGCTATGTGTGTCACACATTTCACCACCAGCCTACAAAGTCCCAGTAAATCCATGCTATATTTCAAAACCCAGTAAAATAATTACCCCTATTGTTCTGCCTTCACTGATATTGTTCTGTGACCCCTTCATTTCCTACATAAAAATAATATATCTCTCACTTCTTTAATACTCCAGTAACTAGAAAATATTTCCATTATTCCATGCGTCTATCCTTCCTAGAAAACTCTAAGGTCCTTGCTGGCAGGGCCAGGCATGATATCTGATAGTTAATATATATGTAACATTTTTAAGTAGAACTAAGATCACATTAATGATTTTTATAAAAGTATATTTTCAAAACTATTTAGGGAAATACAGTATCAGATTCAATGTGTGGTTATAAATTTTAAACATATAATCTAATAAATTAATATTAGAATATTGTGGTCCCATGTAACACTCAACCTACAATTAAAATAATAAATTTTATTCTCTACTAGAAAAAAACCACATTGCTTATGAGTAACTTCTATATGCCAGACTTATCACAAACTGACTTGTTTTGCTTCTGATAGTTTGCTCTGTAAAACTGAACAATGATTAACAGAAGAGCCAAGCCTATCCTAGAACCTCAGTCTTTATGAGCAGCCACCTTCATTAATCTTGATATTCTCATCCCTTTTGTTGTAAAGAATTTATTCATCTGTACTTATTAGAAATAAGCGGAAAAGCTCATTATAAATTAGACTTAAAAATTTTTTTTTTGAAAAGATTATCTTAGAAAATTTTCTAAAAAGATGTATACAGCTGACTGGTAAAATGAACAAATGTTAGGTTTTCTTTAAAACTGTATATGTTCAGAAGTCTAAATTTTACAGTTTAATAACTTCAGCCAAGTGGAAGAACCATGAAGTGGAGGATATCACTGCTTTTATAAAGTAATCAGGTTCCCATTCATTCTGTTATTAAAATATTTCCTGAGCATCTGCAGTTTCTGAGCACCTTGAGAGATAGGTAATAATGATTGTGCTTATTTTACATTTTTTGTGTAGCACATAGTAATGCTGAACACAGAGCTGTCGCTTAATAAATTCTTAATTAATAGGTATTAGTTAGTGTGCCAATTGCGCATACCAAGTTTATGGAGCATCAGTGAAATCAAGAGGGACATGTGGCAAGAGACAACATGGGTTAGAGCAGAGACCACCAAATGACTCACAGCCCTGACCTACTCAGGCAATCATTCAATTTCACATATAATTTAATTTCTAACTCTATGAACCCAGTTAGAACCCAGGTTCTAACTCTATGAACACCCAGGGGGTAAACAAATTAATATCCATCAAGCACTAAGTTTCTCATGTACTTTTCAACATACATTATTGTATTTTATTCAGTATTTCTGTAAGAATGTATGATATATTAAATATGCTTTCGCAGATAGACAAGCTGAGGGTTTTTAAATTAAATAATATCAAGTATATTATTTAATATAAGAAAGTAGTGTGAACAGAATTAAATGCCAGCCTGACCTTAAAATAGATACTTAATCTGCTTTACTTGACTATTTCTTTTTCACTGATGTGATAGTAGTTTGAGGGTAATTTAAATATTGAAGCTGAACCATTTGATTTTCCTGTGCAGGACTTCTCAGCCTCTGTATAGGCTCAATCTGAAGGATTTTGCAGGAACTCTGCCCCACAGAGAAGTCCTTAGCCTCCCTGAGAACAGCCAAAACTAATGCACATTTTTCCTAAAGGAGAGTCACCTATTCAGGACCTCACCCATTTTTTTTTCTATTCCACTAATGACTATAAGTGGAAGAAAGCAATATAAAAATTATTTTTCTATGAATATGAGTTATGTACCAACATTAGAAGGTAGGAGTTGCTACTAGTTTTCATTTTAAAAAGAAAATTTTCCCCTTTGTATTTTTATTAACTGAATATAGTAAATCCAACATTAATTTAAAATGATATGGGCCATTGTGAGCAAATTCATTGTTTTAGCATTATGATAAAATGAATAGAGATAATTACTATATGTTTAAAATCTATTATTAAACTGTTGTATAGAGAAAAATATTCCTTTCAAATATCCTGAAAAATGTATATGCTTTACTATACTTCTAAGGCTTCGTTTTTAATTGCATATAGGCTTGCCCATAATTTCTCACTAACAATAGTAGGAGAGTAAAAGCTATAATTATAGATCACATTTTAAAATGCCTAATCATTATTGAAATATACCTCTTATTCTATGCATAAAATTTTATTTTGAAGAAAACGTATGGCATACAAACAAGGAAACTTTTCTTCTATATATTTACTATTGAGAATTAAACAAATATGCCCATGTAAAAGAATTTAGCTACTTGAATTTAGTGACACACTTTAGGTTTCCCAGCACTTATTTGTAATATTTGTGTGTGGGGGAAAGGAAGAAGGCATTTAATATAATTTTAAAAATAGAAAATACATTTACATATTACAAAAATAACACCACTATGAAGATGACTACATATGAACTACATAATTTATCAAAACCTAATGATGACAATACTTTGAGCCCATTATTTCTCACTAACAGAAAGAAAACTCAATACCACTTATTATACTCTCAACTGATTTTTTGAAATAGTTCCATGTATTGTAATTCCATGCCAATTTTTTAACTTAGCACATACTTATTATTTAGTAAACTTCGCATTTGTTCTTAGAGTTTCCAATTCACTTTTCTCCAATTCTTATGTCACAGGTGTTTCTTCTGAGATTACTTTCCTTCTACCTGAAGGATATCCTTTCAAATTACCTTTCATAATGGCAATGTCTGTGCAGCTCTGAAAATATCTTTGGGGTATGTAGATTTCTAGGTCAAAACTGTTTTTCTTCAGTGCCCTGGCTTCCCTTATTGCTATTTAGAAGTAAAATATCAGTCTCACTACCATTCCGTTGAAGAATTCTTTTTCCCTCAGTATGTTTTTGAGATTTTTTTCTTTTATGTTTTAAATTATTAGGATTGACTATGTCATGCTTGAATGTATATTGTTTCTGTTTATCTGGCTTGGGATTAATTTGGATTCTTGAATCTTTGACTTTTGTCCTTAAATTCTGGAAAGTTCTCACCCATTATCTCTTCAATATTTCCCCTGACCTATTCTTGCTGCTCTCCTTCCGCTTTAACTCACAAGGCTTTCTCATCTTACTCACCATCTTGCCAAGCTTTTTATTATTATTATTATTATTATTATTATTATTATTATTATTTAACTTTGTTCTATTTTATTTGAGAGAGAGAGAGAAAGAGAGCGAGTACCTGCACATGTAAGTGGGGGAGGAACAGAAGGAGAGAGACTCTTAAGCAGGCTCTCTGTGCAGTACAGAGCCCAAAGTGGGGCTCAATCCCAAGACCCTGGGATCATGACCTAGGCTGAAATCAAGAATAGGATACTCAACCAACTGAGATACCCAGGTACCCTTTCTGGCCAAACTTTTCTTAAATATTTCCAGTGGTTACTCCCTGATGCATTCTGGATAATTTTGCTGTGCTATTTTCCGGTTCCCCTATTGTATTATTAACTACATTTAACTAGCTTGTAAACCCATTCGCAGTTTTTTTTTTTTTTTAGATTACTCAATGTTTAATTTATTCAATTTCTATTCATTTTTTACCCCCAAATCAGCCAAGTTATTGTGTCTAGTGTCTTTGCCATAGAGTTTTTGAAGACTTTGAAAAGTATTTGAACAAAGTAAGCTGAGCTGTTTATTTTGTGTGTGTGATAATTCTGGTATTAAGGCTTGGTAGGTCTGTGTTTACTATTTGCTTTTAAACACTGATTTTCACTCATGGTGCATTGTTATTTTTTATTCTAAGCTTTAGATTTACCTTGAAAAAATTTTATTGGACTACTTTGAGTTTTAGGATGAAGTTTTATTTCTCCGGAGAGAGGCAACTTGACTTTGCTTTGAGCATTTTTATTTGTTTTTAGCAGGATAGTTTGTCTGAATAAACTAGTCTGCCATAATATGGGAAATAAAAGCCTTCATGTTATCAACTACTAAATGTTTTAAACATAAATAAAATCTCTCTAAAAATTTATGGTGCATTTACTGAGTATATTCTTTATCTAATGTTCAAGTTTTAACACTAATTTGTTTTCTTTTGAGAACATAATAAAAAGACCTATTTGTAGCTTTTCTTCATTTTCTCTCATTCTTTTTATTTTCTTCTGTCTCTGTTCTTTAGGGTAGAATTTTCATGTTCCCCTTATCTGAACATATATTCTATGTTTTGAAAAATGTTATTTTTGACAGATTTATTGAGATATACAATAATTTTCAAAAACAAAATTTTTAATGTATATAGTTTTATAAGTGTGGAGATATGATGGCTATGCTATTACCTTAACTGTGATGATTGTGTGCATATGAAAATTTTACTCTCAATATGCACAATTAACATTCTTACTTACACCATTGTTCAGGAGTTAGTCCACTGTGGGTCTCAGTAAAAAGATTCCAAGGCAAACCCAGAAATACCTATTTAATTTCTAGGGTGACTCAAACACTTAGCTTTTGTAATGAAGACTAAAAGCAACTATAATAACGTGAGGCAACATAACTAAATGAATAAAAGAAAAAAATTAAAAATAAATAATGACTTTCTAAATTTTATTTAAAGGCTCACACTAAAAAAAGAGATGCAAATTTAATTGGAACTTTTATCATAATTTTGAACATATTTTCTAAAGAGCTTAGTAGACTCAAATATTTATAGCATTATTTCTTTTTTAATTTTTTTAAATGTTTATTTTGAGACAGAACATATGTGGGAGCACAGGATCAGGTGAAGGGAAGAGAGAGAGGATGAGAGAGAATCCCAAGCACGCTTCATGCCCAGCGTGGAGCACAATGAGGGGCTTGATCTCAGGACAGTGAGATCATGACATGAGCCAAAATCAAGAGTTGGTGCTTAACCAACTGAGCCACCCAGGTGCCCCTAGCATTATTTCTTTCTAATGTTTCATTTCACCGTAAAAGCTTGCAAACATATCACTGTCAGAACTGTTGATTACGGGTATCTTTTGGGAATGTCATATATGAAATGAATGGAGGGAAAATTAAGATAAGTTTGAAAATATGTTTTTCCTTCTATGCCAAGCAGTTGAAGTAATGGAGAATGAAGGAAGAGTATTGAAGGCATCTAAGCCCTATTAAATAGGTCACAAAAGTAAACTCTCTACTGATAAAAGCTTCAAGAAAACTTCAAGTCAATATTTCTATAAGGTGTCCATAGTTAAGGAGGGGGTATGAAAGAATAAAAAGATTTCTGCTATTTGTCTGCTCAGTGACCCTAAATAGGTTAACTCATTCCACCTCAATTTCTTTATATGTAAAATAGGATTGATAATAGTGGAATTTTCTTTTTTTTTAAATGTGTTTATTTATTTTTGAGACAGAGAGAGACAGAGCATGAGCAAGGAAAGGGCAGAAAGAGAGGGAGACACAGAATCTGAAGCAGGGTCCAGGCTCTGAGCTGTCAGCACAGAGCACGACGCAGGGCTTGAACTCACAGACCATGAGATCATGACCTGAGCAGAAGTCAGACACTCAACCGATTGAGCCACCCAGGCACCAAAATAGTGGCATTTTCAAACTACTAGAAATATCTAACATATTGTATGTAAAATACTATACCCATATTAGAACTTTGAGAATTTTTACCTCCTATTATTGTTGATTTTGTTGTGCTTAATTTGATCCTCCTGCTGTTTTATGTGTGTATATCTCACAGTTAAAATTATATTCATTCAGTTCTCTTTCACTCATTTAAACAATTATTTACCTGGTAGGTATAGTGCATTATGCATTGTGCTAAGCATGCTTGAGTGGGCAGGAGGTCACAGAGGAGGTACAAGTGTTCTATAATTCATACAATACATGTTTTCTGGAGACTAAATAACATCTTCCACATCTTATTATACTATTTTCCAGTGTGTGTAGTTGTGATAATAAATATGATTTAAGTAAATATTTCTTTAAAATTTATTCATTTTGAGAGAGAGAGTGCAAGCAGGGGAGGGGCAGAGAGAGAGAGAGTGCAAGCAGGGGAGGGACAGAGAGAGAGAGTGCAAGCAGGGGAGGGGCAGAGAGAGAGAGAGAGACAGAGAGAGAATCCTAAGCAGGCTCCCCACCACCAGTGCAGAGCCCAACGCAGGACTCGATCCTGTGAACCATGAGATCACAACCCGAAGATCTCTGAACAAGACACAGAACTAAGCGCTGCTTTAAGTTAGGATTATAGCTACTTGACAGGTAAACCATGATGTAGGTGATTCTCTGATAGAATAAGAGAAGAGATGTGGAACCATTCCTATCTTTGGATCCCCTAGCACTCCCTCACGTAGTTCAGTCAGCCTAGAAGTTTGTCCATCCAGGCCAGAGTCCAAGATAGGTGCTAGCAGGTAAATTTCAGAGCCAGGAATAGTCTGCTCTGCTGAAGAGCAATTATCATCAGAGAATCTACCTGCCTTCGCATCCTATTTACCCCAGGGAGGTGAAACTAGAAGAAGGATGTCTTTTTTGTTCAACAAACAGTGACTTTATTGAATTGTCTTTGAACATTTTTGCTTAGGAAGCTGCTGTCTTTAGGCACTGAAATAGGAATTTATACAGATTTTGTGAATCAGTGTCTTATTTTTCAGTATCTCTTTATTTTCCTAGAATATATTTTATAAACTATTTAGCAGTCTTACCCATTGAGACTTAAACTATTTGGCAAAGATTTTTCCCTGATTTATTACTCCCACAAATCCTTTGTCCTCAACTCCACTGGGTTTCCAGTGTCTTCTAGCAATTGTTAAAGTCTCTATTGAAAGACCTAAATTGTGAGAATAAGCCCCAATCTTGCTGTTTATTGCCATTAAGCTTATTACATATTGACTTACACATATTAAGATGTGAAAATCCAGGTGACTTTATTTGAAAGAAATGATATAGCTTCTTCCAAATTTCTTGTTTTTATATGACTATTCAAAAGAGAATATTACCCAAATTGAGACATGGAATGCATGTAGCAATTTATCTAGTTAAAAAAAAAAAGAGAGCAGCTATTCAATGAAAAGATATGACACTCTATAGCATGACTATTTTTCATTTTTTTTCTTACTAGGTTTCTATCTCTAAAAAAAATAAAATCTGTCATCGTTATTCTCATCCCCCATAATCTAAATCATCTGAAAATCCCTAAGCTATTCTTTTTTAATTGTAAAGAATGGATAAAATGTATATATGGTGATATAAATGATTCAGTTAGATTCATATAGAAATTGTATTTTTAATAAAATTTCACTTGATTTCCAAAATGTTATTATGAAAATATAGATTTTCATTGATAATTTCTACTTGTTACCAATGTCTGAAAAAAAAATAAGTCAGCTAGTGATTTTCTATTTTGATTTTGATAGTTCTTTAATTAACAAAAAATTTGAAATATTTGGTGTTTCAATCCAAACTTTTTTTGAAGCAATAATTCACAAAATCCTAAAAAAACTATATGGAGGTAATACACATTCATATTTTGAATATTATGCTATTCCCACATTATTTACATACTAATGATAAAACATGATTATTTCTTCTTACAGTGTTATTACATTTTTTTACTCTAGTGAGTTTTTAAGAAATTTATATTTTTTACTTGTTATGCAGCAGATCTCTTGAACTTACAAATCCTGCATAACAGAAACTATATCTATTAAAGAGCAACTCCTCATTTTACCCTCCCCCAAGCCTCTGGCAACTAGCTTTCTTCTCTTTTTCTATTAAGTTTGACTCTTGTAGATACCTTGTTTAAGTGGAATCATGCAGCATTTGCCCTTTTGTGATTGACTTTAGAAATAGGCAGGAAGAATGAATCACTAAATTCTACTCCTGAAACTCATATTTCACTATATGTTAACTCACTAGAGTTAAAATAAAAACTTTGAAACATTAAAAAAAAAAGAACTAGGGAAAAAGATTACTACAATTTTGATGAACTGGGCCTATAACTGGGTAATCCATAAATTGCCAGAGACATCTTTCTCTATGGTACAGGAATGTACCTCAAGACCCAATAAATAAGCATAAAATTTTAACCTTTAAGAATGTCTCATCCTCGGGGTGCCTGGGTGGCTCAGTCAGTTAGCATCTGACTTCAGTTCAGGTCATGACTTCACGGTTCGTGAGTTCGAGCCCCCCCATCAGGCTCTGTGCTGGCAGCTTAGAGTCTGGAGCCTGCTTCAGATTCTGTGTCTCTTTCTCTCTCTCTGTCCTGCCCCTGTTACTGTTTGTTCTCGTTCTCTCTCTCTCTCTCTCTCTCTCCCTGAAAAGTAAATAAACATTAAATAAAATTAAAAAAAAAAGAATTTTCATCCATTCTATTCCCACCATTATCTTACTTTTTATTATTTCCAGAATCATCACTGAACTGGCCAGGCTTCTTTCGTATGTAACTACAAATGTGTTGTCTATGTTTTGACTAGAACAGCAAGTAGCTAAGCCTGACCATGTTTTTTGCTTGTTTGCTTGATTTTTTTTTTCACTTCTGTGTATTTTGAGTAGAAAGAAGTAAGAGAAAAAATACTGTTCTTGCCCCTCATAAATAGTCCCTGGCTCATTTTCATGTCTGTTTCTACTGTGCTGTAGTGTTGATATTCCAGTGCTCTTGGATTCCTTCAAGCCTGTGCTGACACTAATTGTTTATGATAGAAGGTGACTCTGCCAGAACAAATTTTTAAAATAACTTATTTATTTCACAAACATCAAATAACACCAATAAATTTGTGAAAATACACTTGAAGTCCTGAGATGCCACATATTTCTATAAAAATTATTTCTTACTATTAAAACTTAATTTCCAAAGGTGATTTACTTACGCATTCACCTCATCATTGAATTTTGTTCAAAAAAATTGTTTATGGTAAATTACATTGTTAAATTAACAAACAGCCAACCTTAAAACTAACAAAAAGGAACATTTGTCTAACACATAATCAGTAGGTACATTTAGAGTCTGTTGCTTAGATACAGCATTGCTCCTTTGCCAAGGACTTAAACCATAGACTAGACCATTTCAGCACCCTGAGTGACATTGTGGTATCTCTCTCTATCAGTTTTGGCAATATGTTCAGAGACTAAGAAATGTGAGAAAAAAGAGAAAGTTCAAAAGTTGGAAGCCCCTGGCAATATTCATTACAGAGCATGGCACAGAAGTTAAAAAGCTCGTTGTGGAGCTGCAGTCAGCGTTAACACTATGGGGCTTCAGCATTTTCCCAGAAAATGCAACACCTTGAGGCATTCTCTGAATTCCAGTTGCCAGACAAAGCAGAGCACCACAGGCCAGACAGAGTAAGAAAAATTGATCTTCTGTCAACACCAAAACGACCCCATAATCTTTGCCTACTTGAAAATTGTTAGTGAGCTGTGAAAAGGCTTGGGAAAAGGAAATTTGATTAGCAACACCTTTCCTGAGATCTTTCTAGACTACTCAGTGTTCATCTTTGAGAAATATGTACCCATGGATGATTAGGGGAAATAACAAGAAAAGTAATATTTTATGTTTGCAATATTAGAGATACTGTGATAAGCACCTTAAATGGATTTCTGTTTAACACTTACATCAACACTATGAGGCTGGTACTATTTTCTCCCCATTTTACATGTGATAAAACTGAGGTGACATGAGATCAAGTAACTTGTTCCAGTTGTATACTTAGTAGATGATAGAAGTGGGTCTCAAGCCAAGAGGTCTAATACTAAATCTTGCTTAGAGAAGTTAGGTAATTTCCATAATACATTGCTTCAAAATAATATTAAAATATAATGATTCAAACCCTTATTTCTTCCATGACAGTGAGAGGCTACTCCTTGCCTTCAAATACTCCCTACAATAATTACTTATGAAAACACTAAATAAGTGTTAAAACAGTCAATTATATGACAACAAAACAACTAATTAATATACAACCCCTGTGTTCAAGAATATCATTAAATCTTTAATACTCTCTATGACCACATAATATCTTTCCCACAAATGTATTTCTAATTTACCCTTTTCATTTTCCTTACAAATATAAAGAGGCTTTTCTTTTTTTTTTTTTATATGAAGTTTATTGACAAATTGATTTCCATACAACACCCAGTGCTCATCCCAAAAGGTGCCCTCCTCAATACCCATCACCCACCCGCCCCTCCCTCCCACCCCCCATCAACCCTCAGTTTGTTCTCAGTTTTTAACAGTCTCTTATGCTTTGGCTCTCTCCCACTCTAACGTCCTTTTTTTTTTTTTTTACCTTCCCCTCCCCCATGGGTTCCTGTTAAGTTTCTCAGGATCCACATAAGAGTGAAACCATATGGTATCTGTCTTTCTCTGTATGGCTTATTTCACTTAGCATCACACTCTCCAGTTCCATCCACGTTGCTACAAAAGGCCATATTTCATTTTTTCTCATTGCCACGTAGTATTCCATTGTGTATATAAACCACAATTTCTTTATCCATTCATCAGTTGATGGACATTTAGGCTCTTTCCATAATTTGGCTATTGTTGAGAGTGCTGCTATGAACATTGGGGTACAAGTGCCCCTATGCATCAGTACTCCTGTATCCCTTGGGTAGATTCCTAGCAGTGCTATTGCTGGGTCATAGGGTAGGTCTATTTTTAAT
The DNA here is from genome assembly GCF_022079265.1 of Lynx rufus. Lineage (NCBI taxonomy): Eukaryota > Metazoa > Chordata > Mammalia > Carnivora > Felidae > Lynx > Lynx rufus. Next base: position 63,827,433 of record NW_025814827.1, read on the forward strand.
TTTCTGAGGAACCTCCACACTGCTTTCCAGAGCGGCTGCACCAATTTGCATTCCCACCAACAGTGCAAGAGGGTTCCTGTTTCTCCACATCCTCTCCAGCATCTATAGTCTCCTGATTTGTTCATTTTGGCCACTCTGACTGGCGTGAGGTGATACCTGAGTGTGGTTTTGATTTGTATTTCCCTGATAAGGAGCGACGCTGAACATCTTTTCATGTGCCTGTTGGCCATCTGGATGTCTTCTTTAGAGAAGTGTCTATTCATGTTTTCTGCCCATTTCTTCACTGGGTTATTTGTTTTTCGGGTGTGGAGTTTGGTGAGCTCTTTATAGATTTTAGATACTAGCCCTTTGTCCGATATGTCATTTGCAAATATCTTTTCCCATTGCGTTGGTTGCCTTTTAGTTTTGTTGGTTGTTTCCTTTGCTGTGCAGAAGCTTTTTATCTTCATAAGGTCCCAGTAATTCACTTTTGCTTTTAATTCCCTTGCCTTTGGGGATGTGTCGAGTAAGAGATTGCTACGGCTGAGGTCAGAGAGGTCTTTTCCTGCTTTCTCCTCTAAGGTTCTGATGGTTTCCTGTCTCACATTTAGGTCCTTTATCCATTTTGAGTTTATTTTTGTAAATGGTGTGAGAAAGTGGTCTAGTTTCAACCTTCTGCATGTTGTTGTCCAGTTCTCCCAGCACCATTTGTTAAAGAGGCTGTCTTTTTTCCATTGGATGTTCTGTCCTGCTTTGTCAAAGATGAGTTGGCCATACGTTTGTGGGTCTAGTTCTGGGGTTTCTATTCTATTCCATTGGTCTGTGTGTCTGTTTTTGTGCCAATACCATGCTGTCTTGATGATGACAGCTTTGTAGTAGAGGCTGAAGTCTGGGATTGTGATGCCTCCTGCTTTGGTCTTCTTCTTCAAAATTCCTTTGGCTATTCGGGGCCTTTTGTGGTTCCATATGAATTTTAGGATTGCTTGTTCTAGTTTCGAGAAGAATGCTGGTGCAATTTTGATTGGGATTGCATTGAATGTGTAGATAGCTTTGGGTAGTATTGACATTTTGACAATATTTATTTTTCCAATCCATGAGCAGGGAATGTCCTTCCATTTCTTTAAATCTTCTTCAATTACCTTCATAAGCTTTCTATAGTTTTCAGCATACAGATCCTTTACATCTTTGGTTAGATTTATTCCTAGGTATTTTATGCTTCTTGGTGCAATTGTGAATGGGATCAGTTTCTTTATTTGTCTTTCTGTGGCTTCATTGTTAGTGTATAAGAATGCAACTGATTTCTGTACATTGATTTTGTATCCTGCAACTTTGCTGAATTCATGTATCAGTTCTAGCAGACTTTTGGTGGAGTCTATCGGATTTTCCATGTATAATATCATGTCATCTGCAAAAAGCGAAAGCTTGACTTCATCTTTGCCAATTTTGATGCCTTTGATTTCCTTTTGTTGTCTGATTGCTGATGCTAGAACTTCCAGCACTATGTTAAACAACAACGGTGAGAGTGGGCATCCCTGTCGTGTTCCTGATCTCAGGGAAAAAGCTCTCAGTTTTTCCCCGTTGAGGATGATGTTAGCTGTGGGCTTTTCATAAATGGCTTTTATGATCTTTAAGTATGTTCCTTCTATCCCGACTTTCTCAAGGGTTTTTATTAAGAAAGGGTGCTGGATTTTGTCAAAGGCCTTTTCTGCATCGATTGACAGGATCATATGGTTCTTCTCTTTTTTTTTGTTAATGTGATGTATCACGTTGATTGATTTGCGAATGTTGAACCAGCCCTGCATCCCAGGAATGAATCCCACTTGATCATGGTGAATAATTCTTTTTATATGCTGTTGAATTCGATTTGCTAGTATCTTATTGAGAATTTTTGCATCCATATTCATCAGGGATATTGGCCTGTAGTTCTCTTTTTTTTACTGGGTCTCTGTCTGGTTTAGGAATCAAAGTAATACTGGCTTCATAGAATGAGTCTGGAAGTTTTCCTTCCCTTTCTATTTCTTGGAATAGCTTGAGAAGGATAGGTATTATCTCTGCTTTAAACGTCTGGTAGAACTCCCCTGGGAAGCCATCTGGTCCTGGACTCTTATTTGTTGGGAGATTTTTGATAACCAATTCAATTTCTTCGCTGGTTATGGGTCTGTTCAAGCTTTCTCTTTCCTCCTGATTGAGTTTTGGAAGAGTGTGGGTGTTCAGGAATTTGTCCATTTCTTCCAGGTTGTCCAATTTGTTGGCATATAATTTTTCATAGTATTCCCTGATAATTGTTTGTATCTCTGAGGGATTGGTTGTAATCATTCCATTTTCATTCATGATTTTATCTATTTGGGTCATCTCCCTTTTCTTTTTGAGAAGCCTGGCTAGAGGTTTGTCAATTTTGTTTATTTTTTCAAAAAACCAGCTCTTGGTTTCGTTGATCTGCTCTACAGTTTTTTTAGATTCTATATTGTTTATTTCTGCTCTGATCTTTATTATTTCTCTTCTTCTGCTGGGTTTAGGCTGCCTTTGCTGTTCTGCTTCTATTTCCTTTAGGTGTGCTGTTAGATTTTGTATTTGGGATTTTTCTTGTTTCTTGAGATAGGCCTGGATTGCAATGTATTTTCCTCTCAGGACTGCCTTCGCTGCGTCCCAAAGCGTTTGGATTGTTGTATTTTCATTTTCGTTTGTTTCCATATATTTTTTGATTTCTTCTCTAATTGCCTGGTTGACCCACTCATTCGTTAGTAGGGTGTTCTTTAACCTCCATGCTTTTGGAGGTTTTCCAGACTTTTTCCTGTGGTTGATTTCAAGCTTCATAGCATTGTGGTCTGAAAGTATGCATGGTATAATTTCAATTCTTGTAAACTTATGAAGGGCTGTTTTGTGACCCAGTATGTGATCTATCTTGGAGAATGTTCCATGTGCACTCGAGAAGAAAGTATATTCTGTTGCTTTGGGATGCAGAGTTCTAAATATATCTGTCAAGTCCATCTGATCCAGTGTCTCATTCAGGGCCCTTGTTTCTTTATTGACCGTGTGTCTAGATGATCTATCCATTTCTGTAAGTGGGGTGTTAAAGTCCCCAGCAATTACCACATTCTTATCAATAAGGTTGCTTCTGTTTATGAGTAATTGTTTTATATATTTGGGGGCTCCGGTATTCGGTGCATAGACATTTATAATTGTTAGCTCTTCCTGATGGATAGACCCTGTAACTATTATATAATGTCCTTCTTCATCTCTTGTTACAGCCTTTAATGTAAAGTCTAGTTTGTCTGATATAAGTATGGCTACTCCAGCTTTCTTCTGGCTTCCAGTAGCATGATAAATAGTTCTCCATCCCCTCACTCTGAATCTAAAGGTGTCCTCAGGTCTAAAATGAGTCTCTTGTAGACAGCAAATAGATGGGTCTTGTTTTTTTATCCATTCTGATACCCTATGTCTTTTGGTTGGCGCATTTAATCCATTTACATTCAGTGTTATTATAGAAAGATACGGGTTTAGAGTCATTGTGATGTCTGTATGTTTTATGCTTGTAGTGATGTCTCTGGTACTTTGTCTCACAGGGTCCCCCTTAGGATCTCTTGTAGGGCTGGTTTAGTGGTGACAAATTCCTTCAGTTTTTGTTTGTTTGGGAAGACCTTTATCTCTCCTTCTATTCTAAATGACAGACTTGCTGGATAAAGGATTCTCAGCTGCATATTTTTGCTGTCTAGCACCCTGAAAATCTCGTGCCAATTCTTTCTGGCCTGCCAAGTTTCAAAAGAGAGATCAGTCACGAGTCTTATAGGTCTCCCTTTATATGTGAGGGCACGTTTACCCCTTGCTGCTTTCAGAATTTTCTCTTTATCCTTGTATTTTGCCAGTTTCACTATGATATGTCGTGCAGAAGATCGATTCAAGTTACGTCTGAAGGGAGTTCTCTGTGCCTCTTGGATTTCAATGCCTTTTTCCTTCCCCAGTTCAGGGAAGTTCTCAGCTATGATTTCTTCAAGTACCCCTTCAGCACCTTTCCCTCTCTCTTCCTCCTCTGGGATACCAATTATGCGTATATTATTTCTTTTTAGTGTATCACTTAGTTCTCTAATTTTCCCCTCATACTCCTGGATTTTTTTATCTCTCTTTTTCTCAGCTTCCTCTTTTTCCATAACTTTATCTTCTAGTTCACCTATTCTCTCCTCTGCCTCTTCCATCCGAGCCGTGGTGGTTTGCATTTTGTTTTCCATTTCCTTTAAAGCGTTTTTCAGCTCCTCGTGACTGTTCCTTAGTCCCCTGATGTCTGTAGCAAGAGATTCTCTGCTGTCCTGTATGCTGTTTTCCAGCCCAGCGATTAATTTTATGACTATTATTCTAAATTCACTTTCTGTTATATTATTTAAATCCTTTTTGATCAGCTCATTAGCTGTTGTTATTTCCTGGAGATTCTTCTGAGGGGAATTCTTCCGCTTGGTCATTTTGGATAGTCCCTGGTGTGGTGAGGGCCTGCAGGGCACTTCCCCTGTGCTGTGGTGTATAACTGGAGTTGGTGGGCGGGGCCGCAGTCCGACCTGATGTCTGCCCCCAGCCCACCGCTGGGGCCACAGTCAGACTGGTGTGTGCCTTCTCTTCCCCTCTCCTAGGGGCGGGATTCACTGTGGGGTGGCGTGGCCAGTCTGGGCTACTTGCACACTGCCAGGCTTGTGATGCTGGGGATCTGGCGTATTAGCTGGGGTGGGAAGGCAAGGTGCGCGGCGGCAGGGGGGGCAGGCTTAGCTCGCTTCTCCTTAGGTGATCCACTTCAGGAGGGGCCCTGTGGCAGCCGGAGGGAGTCAGATCGCTGCCGGAGGTTTGGCTCCGCAGAAGCACAGAGTTGGGTGTTCGCGCGGAACGAGCAGTTTCCCTGGCCGGAGCCGGTTCCCTTTGGGATTTTGGCTGGGGGATGGGCGGGGGAGATGGCGCTGGCGAGCGCCTTTGTTCCCCGCCAAACTGAGCTCTGTCGTCCGGGGGCTCCGCAGCTCACCCTCCCTTTGTCCTCCAGCCTTCCCGCTTTCCGAGCAGAGCTGTTAACTTATGACCTCCCAGACGCTAAGTCGCGCTTGCTGTCAGAACACAGTCCGTCAGGCCCCTCCGCTTTTGCAAGCCGGACTCGGGGGCTCTGCTTGGCCGGCGAGCCGCCCCTCCGCCCAGGCTCCCTCCCACCAGTCCGTGGAGTGCGCACAGCCTCGCCGCCCTTCCTACCCTCTTCCGTGGGCCTCTCGACTGCACTTGGGTCCGGTGACTCTGTTCTGCTAATCCTCTGGCGGTTTTCTGGGTTATTTAGGCAGGTGTAGGTGGAATCTAAGTGATCAGCAGGACGCGCGGTGAGCCCAGCGTCCTCCTACGCCGCCATCTTCCCAGAATCCTCTAAAGAGGCTTTTCTTATTGCTACTGTATTCCACCCCCCCAACAGAGAATACTTTAAAATAGTTACGTTTCTTCTATATTTTAGAATGAATATGGACTCAGTAAGCAAATCTTGTACATTTTCTAAGTATAACATTCTGAGACCACACCATTGATGAGGTAAGTAAGGAATCCATTTACTCTGCCAGAAGCTTCATTAGTTCTTGTAAAAAGTGGCAGCAGTTCAATAATACAGGGCGACATTTGAAAGTTCCACCAAGAGATAAATATAACTACTGGCTTGAATAGTTATGTTCAACCAAATGGATTAGAACTAAACAATATGTTATGACACCACACCTTGTGCTAGGATTTTTAAGGAAATATACATAGGTGAAATATATCTATGGAATGATTATTTTCCCATTCATTTTCATGTTTCATTTTAGATATCTTTTAAATGTCGATCAAATTAACTCATTATTTGAATTGGATTTTCCCTGTGTATTTTACCACAGTCACTTTCATTATGCAAATCATTTAAAAAGGGAGAGAGAGAGAGAGAGAGAGAGAATACCTATGATTTAGCCTGACTTCTTTTGCAAGCCTATTTCAAATTTATCAAGGATGCATAATTCAAAAAAGCAACTATTTAGGTCACTGTTAGGCACACTAACAGCAGCATTATCTTGCCACCAAGTGGTAGTTCCTGAATTACATTTCAGGAATGTTATATCTTTACAAGTATATCTTTTATATCATCTTTAATATTTACTTAAAATCAGCTAACTCCAATGTAAAAATAGAAATAAAAAGTAAAAATAGAAGTAGCTAATAATATATGTTTTCCCAAAAATGTTCATATTTAACAGATTTTTATGATAAAAGTACTTGGTATTTGTGCTTCTCAAGTTGTTGGATTGATTTGAATTCCATACAGTTTTAACATATCCAAGATAAACAGAAGGTGATTGGGTGTAAGTACTCTAAAAGCTTAATTAAGAGCTTTGAATATGAAGGCATGGTATCATTCTTTAATCTCTGTTAAGGGTTGAATTCTGTTCCCAAAAAGATATATTGAGGTATTAACCCCCAGTCTCTCAGAATGTGACTTTATTTGAAAATAAAGTTGTTGCAGATCAAATTAGTTAAGAAGTCGTATTGGAATAGATTCATTACCTAGACCAAAATGGCTGATATCCTTATGAGAAGAGGGAAATTTGGACACAGAAATTTACAGAGGGAAGATGGTGTGAAAACACACAGGGAGACAATGGCCACGTGAAGATAGAGGAAGAGATTAGGATGATACATCTATAAGCCAAGGAACATCAGGATTGTGGACCTCTAAACTCCAGACCTGAGAGACCATAAATTTCTCTTATTTTAAGCCACCCTGTTTGTGGTACCTTGTTAAAGCAACCTCCCAAAAACTAACAATTTCCCTTTCAAAATTAAAATATTTGAGCTAGATGACCAATTAGAAACTGATGCTGAGAAGGCAGATATTTATGGAACGCTTAGACTTAGCTGAGCTCCCCAAATGAAAGAAAACGTCTTTATGGAATTATTAGTTCATGCACTGCTATCTGAGATAAAAATCAATACAAGTTCAGAGAAGTGAATGTCAGGGTAGAACTAGAATGAAAAAAATAACAAGAACGACAACATAGATGGGGTGACCATCTGTGTTAGCAATTTGCTTTGTCCAAAGGAAAAATAAAATTCCAATATCTTTATCACAAGAAGTAGTTTTGCAAATTGGAGATAGACACCTGTCTTGCCACAGCGACTGAGAGATAGGGATGGTTTCTTCCATGATGATTGCATTTCAAAGATCAGGTTCTCAGATCTGTGAGAAAGACAGCCTTGGGTTAGGAAACTGGCATGAGGCTCTTAAAATGATTTTATATCTCAAAAAGACAGAGAAAAGTATCTTCAAGTACAGTATTTCCAAGGAAATGCTATAAGTAAAGAGAAGACCTCTGTGTTTTGGCCTGGGTGACAGAGGAATCGGGGGCCTAGAGACACAGAAAGAAGCTTCATGCAGTTTAACCCATCTGAGAGAAACGTGAAGGCGGTCTTTCACTCAGTTTTTTACTTCTGATGAAAGCTACAGGTATTATTCTCAAGGTCTTCTTCTCCCTCAGGTTCAATCCCAAAGCCTGTGTTTTTATCTCCCAAATGTTTTCCATTTCAAACTATCCCCAGATCTCTATCATTGCTGAACTCTCTCTCATACTTTGGCCTGCGCCATGACAATAGCCTCTTTATCGATCTCTTTTTCTCTAGCATCCTTGTCATCGCTGTAACTGTTTTAGAATTTAAGCCTGATTCTGCCATTTGGCGTCTTAAGGTCTGTCACTAATGCATCGTCATCAAAAGTAAAAAAAAAAAAAATCAAGCTTTGAGAACTTCATTAACTTGACTAACTGGAATATTTTTCCTCACTTTTTGCAAAACAGATGCAATCATCTGTGTAAGAGGAAACAACTTGGTAGACACTGACTTGATAGAATATCACATTCTTATAATCAAATGCCTACTGATAACTAGCTTTATGACATTGAGCAAGTAATACAATCTCTGGTAACATGACCATGCTGTCAACCTAAATAAGGAGGTAAACTGAGACAAATTCAAATGATCAGAAATTGAGTCTCTTTTAGGAATAGAAGAGGAATTGCAATTTGGGAAATGCATGTGGCAGCAAGCTACAGGCGAGCTCATTCAGGGTTTGGGGCAGACTGTATTTATGGACAAGGAGTACAGAGAGAGATGAGTCCAGCTAGAGTCCAGGCAGTAAATTCATTGGCTTGAGGATAGGGAGAGATTCTTGGTGGATGTTCATTGGTCAGGGATCAACTCTCCTTCTTCTGTAGATCAGGCTTTTAATGTAAATCAGTCTCTCAGTTCTTAAGTTCCATTCTTCTGAGCGCACATGAATGAGATTCTCCATTTCCTATTCTCTAGTTCCATCTGAGTTTGAGATCCTTTCACAATGTAACCAATCTATCAAAGTTAAATTAGAGAAGAGACCTCCCATTCTTCAATCCCACAGTTTGTCAAAGGGGAGTGGCAGCACAAATGTTTTCTTCTTTGGTCTTTTTGCCTTTTGGTTAAATATGCCTCCTGAAGATACAAGAAAATATAGCACTGGGGAGATTGTCTATGCAATAATTTCAGACACTTTACTTTCTTTTTTCTAAAAAGATTCATGGGGACAAAAATAAAAAGACAAGGATATTCCCTCAGGCAATTTTCTTATGTTCTAATTACCTAGGCTTTTAGGGTGTTCTTTATACTACTATCTATGGGCATTTGTGTGAGAATTTTGATAAGAGAATGGAGGAAATAAATAATAAAGTTTATAACACTTACTTGCTAAGACACCTACTCTAAGAGGATTCTAAGACCTTGGATAAATTTACTTTAAACTTGCTAATAATCAATTTCTCTAGAAATTTTTATTTTATTTTATTTTAATATTTTATTTTATTTTTTAATGTTTATTAAGCAACTGAGCCACAAAGGTATCCTTGAAATTATTTAAAAATTTTATGGCACAAGTATTTGACCTTAAGAAGTCTGTATAATGAGGAAAAACAATACTGAATACTAACTCTGCTGAGTAGAACTCAGAATTATATATATCTTAGAAGCTCAGTTTTTATCCCAAATAAAATAAAATGAAACTTTATATTCCAGAATATATAAACACTACTTGTTTCCCATGTGGGATTAAATCAGAATGCTATTAATATATTTTTAAATTATTGCCAGTTAGAAATTGTTTAAAGTCCAAGAAATTGTTTAATAAGGAAAATAACAATTATTTTAGTTTTCACATAATGATTGTTTTAACATCTCCAGAAGCCATAAATGTCTGTGATATTATAGCAATTTTGAATCAAATATTAAAATTTCACCTTGATTTTAGAATAGCCAGGAGTTTTTGTTTGTCATTTTTATTTTGTTTTTTTTTTTTACTTTCAAAGGAAAATTACTTTGATAGTATACCCCACTTCAGGTTGGTAATGCTTATAAAAGGCATCTTCCACAAAATATGGTTCCTTAAATGCATATTATAAAGACATAATATCAAAGTAAGCACTTTATAACAGCATGCAAATATAACTATAATAATTGTATTTTTATTTACCATATTATAATTATATTCTTATTAACTTATTTATTTACCCAAGAATAAATAATACAAATAAAAAGATATTACATGCAGTAGCACATTATGCAAAATATTCTCATATTTTCCCATTTGACAGGTTTTGTTCTACTAATTGAATGCAACTGAAAACTATACTGGAAATTAAGAGACTTCATGAAAATTACATAGAAAATTGCGGTCACTGTCTTTTCTCATATTTTATTAGCTGATTACTTGATATAAATCATCAATTTTCTAAATCAATTTGAGATAACAAAAATACAATCTAAAGGTAATTCTAAGTAGGACCTATGTAAATTAGTATATGAATTATGTAATGCATAACTAATTTGCTATAAATGGGACTGTAGTTTTCGTTTCAATACTCAAGCAGCAATACAAAGCAATACAAAAAAGATCGACTGGTAACAACCCTTTTCTTGCAGAAACAACACTCTTCCTAGAGTCGATACCAGAAAGAAATTTCTCCTTCAAGAAATTTGAATAATCTAATGAAAGATGCAATAAACAATACCTTTTAAGTAACTAAACAATGAATTACAGGATTGTTGATGATACTAAAAATAGTAACAATAACTTACATAGCATTTTCGTATGCCCAACAGGGTCTCAAGCTCTTTATGTCTTTTCACTCCTTTATTCCCCATGGTGATTCTTTGGAATAACTACTGTTAATAGTCCTATTTAGCATATGAAGAAACTAAAAATAGGAGATGTTAAGTAATTTTCCAAGGGTCACACGGTTGGGAACTGGTGGAACTAGAATAATACACTCTCAGGAGCTCCAAATTTGTTTTTATCACCCCTACATCAACTACTTCCTGAACTAAGTTGACATAAAGCTACAATACTGGAACTGAGTGAAAGAGACATCATATATCAGGAGCTAACATAATTAAGCCATTCAATTAATTAAACATTTTTATTTGAAAGTGCTTATCTTTGCCAGGGTAGATACTAGAGTTATGATGAGAAGCAGCTAGTCTAGGCACGCATGAGTATATATCTGTACATACTAATTCTCTGCAAGAATTTTTAAAAGACTCTGATAATTAATTGCAAAACCACCCTGCATCTGGATGGAAATCGACAGAGAAAATGGTTTAGAAAAGAGTAGACTGTAGACCTTGCCAAAACATCCACTCCTAGATGGGCACTTTGTTTAGTATACAAACTGTAAAATCCTGTCGAATGGCCCTGAGGTAGACATAGGCATTTCCCTCGCCAAGCTCTAATCTGATGAACAGTACAAATAATTGTAACAGTGAAAAAGAAAATTTAAAAAAAAGTGAAAACTGAAAGTATAATAATTATTATAATTGAGGAATGCCTGTCTATATGAGCTACATTGTAAGAACACATGCCTAATATTCTGAGACTTAAAAAAAAAAAAAAGTGAAACCAGAGAATAATTTGGTATCCTCATCCTCTCTCATGAAAGGGCTTCTTTCCACAATGGGTAGATTTCAACTAAGTGCTGTCATGAGAGAGATTTGACTTTTAAGCGTGAATAGTCCTGTATCTCTCAGAGGACAGAAAATGTGACTAATGATTTTCTCAAAAACAAATAAACAAAACTTTTTTTTAAGTTTATTTGCTTATTGACAGAGAGAGAGAGAGCAGGGGAGGGCAGAGAGAGAGAGGGAGAGAGGGATTCTCAAACACAGTGCATGCTAACAGCAGCCGTGGAACTCGCGAACTTTGAGATCATGACCTGAGCCAAAATCAAGAGTTCGATGCTTAACATACTGAGCCACTGAGGCACCCTGACAACACTTTTATTTTTTCCGGTAAACATAATAACTGGTAAAGTAGTTTTAAAAGATGTTAAACTGGAAAAGGAGTTTAAAAAATTTAAAAAAACACACAACACAATTTGTTTCACTGAATGCCAAATACTGAGCACAGGTAGTAACTTTCTCAAATGTTTGCTGGGCTACAGTTCCAGGAGAGAGGGTATTTCTTATCTTATTTTCGTCTCTACATCCACTTTAAGATCTACCTATCAATTTAAAAACAGGAGAAAGTATAGATTAAGAAGAAAGATAAGACTTTTTTGTATATCTATCAGATAATAAAATATCCAGAAATCTAATGATAATACATTTTTCAAAACACAGTTTTTTTCTCATCAGTTTACTCAATTTTACATAATTTATTCTTATTCTGTTAGACAAGCTATGACTAGGAATGACAATAGTCTATTTAAAAATATAGCAGAGTTAATGTAAGGATTTTTGAACTGTTTAAGGGGTGAGGAAAATCTGTCATTTGTAATTTTTTAAATAATTAAGGGCAAGACAAACTCAGCATAAAAGCACATAAAGCTATTCTAGTATGATAGGAAGTTTTCACACCTGGACAGATTACACAAGCTCTCCTTCAGAGCAAATGAGTACTCCAAAACCAATTTGTCATTTAACAAAGAGAAAACAAAATTCTAGTCTTGAAGTAATATAACAATTGGCAGTAAATAATTCATAAGATTTTATTTTTCTTTTGAATAAACCCATCCAAACAGAGACAACTTTGTCAAAATTTTAGCATCTTTCATTTCCTGTTGTTAAACTCATTTTTGCAGGTATTTAAACCTAAAGACATTAAGTCCACTTTCCCTCAAACCTTTTGCTACTTTCCGTGTTCATGCAAATTTATGTTTTAATATATTTTTTCACTTTCTGGTACAACCACACGTTTTTATTTTAAGGTATTACTCTCTTTGTCTTTTTTCCTTTGACAATCAGAAACTACAGTCCTAATTAAAACATACACCCACACATGCATACACACACATCTTAAATATACATTGTATTTCTTTAATGGCATTGGATCTATTATAGTCTTGATTATCCATATTAATTACAATTGTAATTGGAGTAATTTTATTTCCTACAGAGATAGAGAAAACTGGGAAAAGGATAATATTATCTGTTATATATAAGACCAGCATGGCTCACAAGTACATACTATGTGTCTTCCTATAATCACACATATCTATTTACACTTCTTAAAGCAAGAAAGATAAAGCATGTATATTGTATTCATTTTCTGTTGCTGCATAGTGAATTACCACCATCTTTCCAGTTTAAAATAACACATATTGATTTTCTCTGTTTTCATGACCCAGGAGTCTGGGCCTAGCTTAGTTAAATTCCTTGCTCAATTTCACCAGGATAAAATCAAGGTGTCTGGTTGGCCAGCACTGTAATTTTAACTGAGTTTGGGGGCCTTTTTGTAAACTCTTGCCAGCTGTTAGTTTAATTAAGTTCCTTGTGACTGTGGACTGAGGTCCCATTTTCTTCCTGGCTATTGAGAGGAGTCCTTCTCAGCTCCTGGAAACTGACTGTAGGTCCTAGCCACATGGCATCTTCTTCAAAGTCAGCAGAGGAATCTCTAACCTTCTCTGTTGTTAACTTGGGATTTCTGTGGGCAGCTGAGGTCTGGGACTTCCTATCCTGTCACCTTGCTGACATCAGAAGTTTAGGAATTTTTTTTATTCACTATGTTTTCCATGGGGAAAACAACAACAACGCAATCCTTAAAAATGTTAAATATGCACGTCTATAATATTCTATACAAAATTTTCAAAGTTAGTGATTACGCTAACAGCTTCTGTGACATGTTTTTCTGCAAATTCTAGTATTTATTAATTCTTTAATGTTCTATTTATTTTTGAGAGCATGAATGGGGGAGAGCCAGAGAGAGAGGGAAACACAGAATCCAAAGCAGTTCCAGGCTTTGAGCTGTAAGCACAGAGACAACGCGGGGCTCGAACCCACCCATGAACTGTGAGATAATGACCTGAGCCAAAGTCTGACACTCAGACTGAGCCACCCTGAAAATTCTAGTATATTTAAAGTACTAGCTTAGCTTATTTCTTCTATCTGTATAATCAAATTAGATTCTATTTATATGAGCATTTCTATTAGATTTATATAAGCACTTATTCTTTAATAGCCAATTAGAATAAGAGCTTCTTTAAAGTTAAGAAACTTTATAATCTAATGTGTTATATCATAGGAAAAGATTTCAAACTAATGTTAACACAACAAGAAATAAAGCCTTTCTTTTGCAGACAAAATGCCCAAGATCACAAAGGGCTTGCAACTTCTGTTTTACAACTTTATCTATGGAAGAAATAAAATACAAGCACAAAAAGATATGTAAACCATTCCTTTAGGATTAAATGGACCAACCGCCCTCCTACCCCTACCCCCTCTGCCACACACACAAACACTTTCAAGTAGGGAGACCTCTAAGAAGGGATAATTTATTACCCTAAATATATTACATACTATGTATTTCACTCTTTCTTCAGTTGTAAGACATACAGTCTCCTGTGGGTTTCTTGTTTTCTCCCACTTTGTGAATCTAAGCCCCTCAAGCTATGAAATTCTTTAAACAAAAGAAACACTAACAGACATCTGAAAGTTTATTATTTGATTTTACCATTTGAAGCTTTCACAGATTTTCACACTGAAACCGAGCATGGGGGCATCTGGGTGGCTCAGTTGGTTAAGTAAGCGTTGGACTGTTTGTTTTCGCTTAGGTCATGATCTAATGGTTCTTGAGTTCGAGCTCTGCATTGGACTCTGTTAACACTGTGGAACCTAGTTGGGATTCTTTCTCTCTCTCTCTCTGCCCCTCTCCCACTCTTCCTCCCAAAATATATAAGTAAACTTATAGAAAAAAAAAAACCTGTGGCATCACACACAGTATACCAATTTCAAATCTAAAAAGACAGGTGTCCAACCAGAACCAGATGTATAAGACCCTGAATCTCAAGAAAAGATTGTTGTGATGAACTCCAGACCTAGCCAGGCTAGAGATTTCAGACTCTTCTTTGAGAGATAATAAACAGAATAATGAGGCATTAACCATCTTTTAACCAGCGCTCAGTTATTACTTACAAATAAAAAAATTATTACTTAAAAAAATTACTTAAAAAATTATTTTTATTTTATAATTTTTAAAAGATAAAGACATAATAGGTCAGTAGACATTAACATATGAGAACTCTGAAAATAAAATCCTTCTGCCACAACTCAGCAAGGACTCACTGATCAGGAAGGTCAGAGATTTCAAAGTTGTACTTGTGATTTCCTTGAACCGTGAACTATTTTCCAATCCAGTGAATGTAACATCTCAGCGGGACTTCCACAGGAGTCAGTTATAATTCTCAAAATGTTAAAAACATAATGTTCAAACAAATAAAATGCATGTATCAAAATTTCATTTACTTAATGAGGGAACCAGCAGGATGCAAAGCTAGTTTAAAAGAGGATTTGAGAACTGATATTTTATATAGTCAGTGAAGAAAAGGAACAATGAAGTGAGTTAAATTCATTACAAAAAAATCAATGTTTGTTAAGCTTTTGGGGATATCCTCTCTGTACTGGACAGCAACACATCACACTTTATCAGTTTTATAGAATCATAAACTACACAAGCCCCAAAAAATACTTGAAAGTTGCATTTTTTAGAGTGAGGCAGTTTCACTCACTCGGGCATCCTTGTTAGAAAATGCTCTTGCGTGCTCTTTTACAATCACATATTCCTTGTTTTTTTTTTTACCTTTTTTTCAAATTTGATTAATTTTTATTTCTTTTTAAAAGCAACCATGCAACAGATACAAACCAACCATATGACTTGTCCTTTAAAGTTGAGTTTAGTATCAGTGCTCTGCATTTAGGCCCTCTGCCCAAAACCTTGCATGAGAGGTTCATTTTAGAGCCAGACGTGATGATACTCTGTTGCAGATTTCAGCAGTCCTTCAGGTGGATCAGGAAGAGAACGTGCCTCGACAGGGTAGAACTCAAGAGTCCCAGTGTGCCCTGCACTGCGTTAGGCCTGTAGGAGGTGATGAATGGTTACACCCAGCCCAGAGGCCTGCATTTCTAGCCCTCCGCCTGATAGGAACACCACTCACTTCACCACAGAAAACATAATGTCTGTCATTTCATATGTCTCCTGGTATCCTAACTCCTCCAGGTTAGATTTAGAGAAAGATACTGGAAGCTCTAATTACAGCTTTAGTGCAGCTCCATAGGGTAGACCCCTAAGCGTCTTTCAAATACCAATGTATAACAACTTTTTTTTTTTATTGTGGCAAAATATACATAACACAAAATTTGCCATCTTTACCATTTTTAAGTATACAGTTCAGTGACATTAAGTACATTCACATCATTATGCAATGATCCCCACTATTCAGCTCCAGAACTTCATCATCCTATCCTGTACCCATTTCTCCCCCACTGATTCCAGGCTCTGGTAACCACTGTTCCGTATTCTGTCTCTCTGTGTTTGACTACTCTGGGTCCTTCATATAAATGGAGTCATAAAATATTTATACTTTTGCGTCTGGCTTATTTCACTTAGCAGGATCCATGTTGTAGCATGTGTCAGAGTTTTATTTCTTTTAAAAAATTATTTTTTTAGTTGACGTATAATTTATGCATAACTTAGTTTCAAGTGTACAACATAGCGATTCATTGTGAAATGATTAGCACAAGGTCTAGTTAACATACACCAGCTTACATAGTACAAAAGACAAAAAAACATGCTTTGTGGTGAGAACTTTTGAATTCTGTACTCCTAGCCACTTTCAAATATGTAATACAGCATTTTTAACTATAATCACCAAGCTGTACATTACATGCCCGTGACTTATTTATTACACAGGAAGTTTGCACCTTTTGACCTCCTTTACCCATTTCTCCCACCTCCAACCCCTACCTCTAATAACCACCCATCTGTTCTTTATGAACTTGTTTTTTGTTTGTTTGTTTTTGTTTTTCATATTCCATATATAAGTGAGTATTTGTCTCTCTCTGACTTATTTCATTTAGCATAATACCCTTGACATCCATTCATGTTATTAGAAATTACACACACACATACACACACACACACAGACATATACCAATTTTATTATTCATCCATTAATGAACATTTAGTTTAGTTCCATATCTTGGCTCTTATAAATATGCTACAATGAACGTGGGGTGCAAATATCTTTGCAAGTTAATATTTTCATTGTCCTCAGATAAATAAACAGAAGTGAAATTGCTGGATCAATATGGCAGTTTTATTTTTAATTTTTAGAGGAACTTCCATATTGTTTTTCACTGCACTATTTTACATTCCCACCAACAGTGCACAAGGGTTCCCTTTTCTCCACAACCTTGTCAGCACTTGTTATTTTTTTCTCTTTGAATGATAATCATTTTAAGAGGTGTGAGATGGAATCTCTTTGTAGTTTTGATTTGCCTTACCCTAATGATTAATGATGTTGAGCATCTTTGCATATACCTGTTTGCCATTTTTATGTATTCTTTGGGAAAATATCTGCTGAGATCTTCTGCCTAGCTTAAAATCAGGTTGCTGTGTGTGTATGTGTGTGTGTGTGTATACACACACACACACACATACACACACATATATATATACTTTTTTTGTTCAAGTTGCATGATTATTTCTATACATTGCATATTAGCCCCTTATCAAATACATGATTTGAAAATATTTTCTCCCATTTCATAAGTTGCCTTTTCATTTTCTTGATGGTTTCCTTTGCTGTGCAGAAGCCTTTTTGTTTGACATAGCCCACTTGTTTATTTTTGCTCATTGCTTGGATAATTTCTATTAACATATACAAGTAGATAGTTTTCTTTTTACTATACCAAATGTTCATATATATATATATATATATATACACACATATATATATGTGTATATATATATACATATATACATGTATACCAATTTTATTTATATATATATATACACATATATATGTATATATAATTTGTGCATGGCAAAAACATAATAATATCATAAGAACTTACTAATTCACAACCCAAGTTAGGTATCAGGAAATGGCAAAATAACCATTTTTCAAATCTTGCTTATGCAATCACTGATTCCAACTCTCTTTCTTCCTACCCAGAGGAAATCACTTGCCAGAATGTTGTGTTTACATTTTTGTGATTTTGGTTTTTATATAAATCTACACATGCCCAACCATACACTGTCTAGTTTTGTAGGATTTGCTCTTTATATTTAGTGGATCAAACTGGTTATTTTCTTCTGTGACTGAATAGGAAATGTATCCATTTTGATACATGGGACAGTATTTCAATCATATTCACTATATGAACATGTAACTTATTCATCCATTTCCCTATTGATGAAAACAAATTATTACCAGCTTTTTCCTATTATAAACAGAATTGCTTGAGCATATTGGAGATATACCTGGTACATAGCTATTGAGTATATATCAAAGAGTCCAGGTCATAAGTTGTTTACATTCTCCATTGTATAAGAAAATACTAAAATGGTAGTCAAAATGTTTGTACATTTTTTTTATTCTCCAGGAGAGCATTTTAGCATTGTTTTTATTTATTCCACATCCTTACATGATAATCTTGTTTTATAACACATGTAAAAGAAAATATATTTAAAAAGTCAATGCCTTTCAACCAACATCCTAGAGGAAAGCATCTGCAATTAAACAACTTGAGTTTATTACTTATTGTAATGAGACAGAACACATAGCATTGGGAACTGTGGAGTGATTCGGTAAGAAAATGTTAGAAAAACACCTATTATAGAATTTAGGTTTTGGTTGGGTAATTTGGGGATGGTAGCAAGAAAGCAAGTCTCATTCTGGATTGCTTGCTGTCAAAAAGTGGGTCAATTATATAAATGGGCATCTTAATAAATCTCTTCTGTAGGAGGGTAGACCAGAATGAAGATAAAACTATAGCTGGTAAAGTCACTTAGTAAGAAACAAAGATGTTTGGTATTGTATGAATTGCCTGGAGACCCTGTTTTTGTCTCATTCTATTGTAGTCTCAGAGTAATTTCATGTGGTATAGGTATTCTGTCACATTGTTATGTTCAATACTAGAACAAAATGATTGAGTTATAGGTGTTAAATCAGTCTGTAATAACATCAAGACTTATCTATGAGCATCAAATTAGTTCCTGGACATCAGGACCTACTTTTTTTTTTCTTTTTTTTCCCACAAAAATCACAAAGTCTGAGAAGAGAGAAATGGAAGTATAAAGTTAAAAGATTCTTATATTAAACATAAGATAGTCTAATATCACTTGAAGGTAAGCTATGATAAATTAAAGATGTATATAAATCCTAAAGCAACCACTAAAAGAATACAACTCATAAGCCAACAAAGGGGATGAGACGAGACGGTAAAAAATAATTTGTCTACATTAAGGCGGAAAAAAGAAACATGGAACAGGAGGCACACATAAAACAAAAAGAAAAATGGTAGAATTAAACCCAGCAATATCAAAAAGTAAAATGAAGTAAATGAGCTAAATACTCAGATGAAGAGACAGAACTTACCATATTGTGTATAACAAAGCAAACAAACAAAACGACAACAAAAAAGCAAAGCCCAAGTACATGCTGCCTATAAAAAAAAAAACACACTGAATATACAACTAGAAAAAGATTAAAAGTAAAATAATGAAAAAATGTGCCATGCTATATCTTTCAAAAGAAAATAGAGGTGGTTCTATTAAAATCAAAGTAGATTTCAAGTCAAAAGAGTAATTAGACTGACAAAACGATAAAATCATCAAACAAAATAAAACAAACCAAAAGTGATAGATGTTTCTGCATCAAAGAACAGAGACTCAAAATACTTAAGCACAAACTTATAAAACTGCAAGGAGAGGGGCGCCTGGGTGGCGCAGTCGGTTAAGCGTCCGACTTCAGCCAGGTCACGATCTCGCGGTCCGTGAGTTCGAGCCCCGCGTCAGGCTCTGGGCTGATGGCTCGGAGCCGGGAGCCTGTTTCCGATTCTGTGTCTCCCTCTCTCTCTTCCCTTCCCCTGTTCATGCTCTGTCTCTCTCTGTCCCAAAAATAAATAAATGTTGAAAAAAAAATTAAAAAAAAAACTGCAAGGAGAAATAAGCCAATCCACAGTAATACTCATAGATTTCAATAATCATCTCACAATAATAGAACAAATAGAAAAACCAGTAAGAATAAAAAAAATGAACATTAGGTAAGTTAATCAAATGGATGCTTATGAAACACTTCACCCAACCACAAAAGAATGAATAAACTTCTCCAGTGCACATAAAGCATTCATCAAGACTGTTCATCATATTCTGTGCCATAAAACAAAGTAACTTCTGTGCCTATAAAGGAATTATATCAGAAATCATTAATCATAAGATATCTGGAAAATCCACAAATATTTGCAAATCAGATGGCATACTTCTAAATAATACATAGGTCAAAGCAAAAATCAAAAGAGAATTTAGAAATACTTTGAACTTGGTGAAAATAAGAACACAGCATACCTAATGTATAAAAGAAAATGGACCAAAGTGTTAACACATGAAAATAATAATAAAGATCAGAGTAGAAATCAATGATACAGAAAACAATGACAAAAAAAAACTTGATAAAAACAAAATTTTGTCCCTTCAGAAAATTAATGAAATTTATTAACCTCTGTCCAAATTTATGTGAAAAGAGAGAGAAGGAGAAAGAAGACACAAATTATAAATATCAGCAATGAGTGGTACCCCTTATACTAGCATCAAAAATACAAACTACTTACAGATAATATAGTAAAAAATTCCAAGAACTATTCACTGAAATCTACAAAACACAGGTTAAAGAACTTGCAGGAGACCTAAGTAAATCACGAGATAGCAATCTTTATGGATCAAGAGATCAGTATATTTATTTCATTTATTTGTAAAATGATCTTTAGATTCCATATAATCCCAATCAAAATCCCAGCAGGCTTCTTGTTTTAAAATAAATCAACTGAAATTCATATTGAAATGCAAAGGACCTATAGTAGTCTTAATGGTTAAGTTTATGTGTCACCTTGACTGAGATATAGGGTGCCCAGATATTTTGTCAAACATTATTCAAGGTGTTTCTGTGTTTTTGGATGAGACTGTCAGTTAAATTATTAGAGCAAAATAGAGTGCTCTCCCTAATTTGGGTAGGCCTCATCCAATCAGTTGAATAGAACAAACTGACTGACTTTACCCCAAGTAAGAATTCTGCCTCACTGCCTTAGAACTAAGACATTGCCTTTTTTCCTGCCTTAGGACTCAAACTGAAATATCAGCTCTTCCTGGATAACATGATTGCCAGCCCTTGGGTCTCCAGTTTGGTGACTCAACATGCTGATCTTGGGATTGTCAGGAGATATATATGGAAATTATATATATATATTATATATATTATATAAATATATATATATATAATATATATATGTATTTCATAAATCATATTATATATGCACATACACACACACATATATATCTTTTCACTTCTGTTTCTCTGAAGAACAATTTACTAACAATAGCCAAAAAACTTTCAAAAAATAACAAACTATATATTATATAAATATATATATATAATATATATATGTATTTCATAAATCATATTATATATGCACATACACACACACATATATATCTTTTCACTTCTGTTTCTCTGAAGAACAATTTACTAACAATAGCCAAAAAACTTTCAAAAAATAACAAACTTGGAAGATGTGTTATAAAGTTGTAGTAATCAATACAATGTGGTACTGACATATAGAAAAATAGATCAATATAGAGTTCAGAATTAGAACCATAGTTCAGAATATAGAGTTTACAACAAGACCCACACATATATGTGATCAATTGATATTTGTCAAAAGTGAAAATACACTTAAATGGTCAAAGAATAGTCTTTTCAACAAATGATACATGATCCATGACTAAAACTTCTAGAATAAAATATAGCAAGAAATTCTTTTGTGAGTTTTTGTTAGGCAAAGGTTTCTTTCATAAGACATAAAAAAAAAACACAATCATTAAAAGAATAATAGGATAAATTGTTTTTAGAAATTTTAAGATCTTATTTTCTTAAAAGATACTGTTAAGAAAGCAAAACCCAAACTATAGAGTGGGAGAGAACATTTACAAGTAATGAATTTGGTAAAACACTTGTATTTAGAATATATAAACAATTCTCAAAATTCAACCATAAGAAAACCAAAAATAAAATATTTTCAGGGAGAATATTTAATCAGTTCAGCAAAGAAGATATATAGATGGCAAATGAACATAGGAATATTTGTTCAAAATCATTAGCCATTATGAAATGTCAGTTGAACCACAATGAGTCACCACTGTATATGTCTTAAAATAAGTTAAATTCTAATTAACAACAAAATACCAAGGGGTGAAAATGTAGAGCAACTAGAGTGCTCATGTGCCTGAAAGAGTACAACCACTTTGGGGTGAGGGATAAGGTAACAGTTTAGAGTGGCATAAAATATAAGCCTATGATTACCATATGACTCTGGCTCTATGTTATTAGGTGTTTACTCAAGAGAAATGAAAGACTGTCCATATGAAATTGCTATGCAAAATTTCACAGATAATTTCATTGTAATAGTCAAAATTATAAACATAAGTATTTTTCAAGTGGTGAATTGGTAAATTGTGGTCTGTCGGTATGACGAAATACTTAGACGTAAATGTTATTAAAAAATTGGCACATGTAGTAACATGGATCAGTCTGAAAATAGTTAAGCTGAGTAAAAGAAGCCAAACAAATAAACAAAGAAAAGGATGACCTAGTAATGATTCTACTTGCATAACATTCTTAGAAATTCAAATTAATCTGTAATGATATGAGTGAGGTGGAACAGTGGTAACTGAGCCCTGGGGTGGAGAGTTTGAGGGGGTGGTCATGGAGTGGCTGGATGGATGCCGACTTACAAAGGGGCATGAGAAAATTTTTAGAGGTGATGGATAATTTCATTATCTTGATTGTGGTGATGGTTTCATACATTTATTAATACATAAAACATACCACATTGTACACTTTAAACATATATATATATGTTAACTTTCCTTCAGTAAAGGTATTTAAGCAATTTGTATTTCTTATATGGCAAGTGAAATAAGACATCCTATATGATTAATAGAATAAAACATCATTTATTTATGTATTAATTCTAGGTTTTTCCAGTTCTCTGAACCACCAGCTTTGTCTTTCGACTTCATCTGACTGTAAGATTAATGTACAATTTCCTTTTAGAATTATAAGACGGGGCACCTGGGTGACACAGTCAGTTAAGCGTTCAACTCTTGATCTCAGTTCAAGTTATGATCTCATAGTTCATGAGTTCTAGCCCCACATCAGTCTCTGAGCTGATGGTGCGGAGTCTGCTTGGCATTCTGTCTCTCCTCTCCGTCCCTCCCCTGTTTGTGATCTCTCTCTCTGTCTCAAAATAAATAAATAAACTTAAAAAAAATAGAACTGTAAGTCCTCAAATTATGTTTCCCCAGCTTTTTTGAGGCATAATTGACAAAATTGTACATATTTAAGATGTACAGCATGATGATTTGCTATACATATACATTGTGAAATGATTGCCACAATATCAAGTTAAGTAACACATTCATTACCTCATGTAAACCTTGAGTATGTGCATGGTGGGAATGCATCAAACTCTGGTATGCTGTGCTAGGCTTTTGACCTGGGAAGGGCAACATCTTATGCATTTATTCATCCTTCTTTTTTTTTAAGAAGATGTTATTTTTGGGGTGCCTGGGTGGCTCAGTTTGTTGAGCATCCAACTTTGGCTCAGGTCATGATCTCATGGTTCATAGGTTCGAGCCCCACATCGGGTTCTGTGCTGTCAGCTCAGAGTCTGGAGGCTGCTTCAGATTCTGTGTCTCCCTCTCTTTCTCTCTGTATCTTCCCTTCTTGTTCTCCATCTCTCAAAAAAAATAAATATTCAAAAAAATTAAGAGGTCATTTTTGTATTTTATTTATTTATTTATTTATTTATTTATTTATTTATTTATTTATTTTTATTTATTGTAATATGAAATTTATTGTCAAATTGGTTTCCATACAACACCAGTGCTCATCCCAACGGGTGCCTTCCTCAATGCCCATCACGTACCTTCCCCTCCCTCCCAACCCCCATCAACCCTCAGTTTACTCTCAGTTTTTAAGAGTCTCTTATGGCTTGGCTCTCTCCCTCTGTAACTTTTTTTTCCCCTTCCCCTCCCCCATGGTCTTCTGTTAAGTTTCTCAGGATCCACATAAGAGTGAAAACAATGGTATCTGGCTTTCTCTGTATGACTTATTTCACTTAGCATAACACTCTCCATTTCCATCCACATTGCTACAAAAGGCCATATTTCATTCTTTCTCATTGCCACATAGTATTCCATTGTGTACATAAACCACAGTTTCTTTATCCACTCATCAGTTGATGAACATTTAGGCTCTTTCCATGATTTGGCTATTGTTGAAAGTGCTGCTATAAACACTGGGGTACAAGTACCCCTATGCATCAGCACTTTCGTATCCCTTGGGTAAATTCCTAGCAGTGATATTGCTGGGTCATAGGGTAGATGGAGCCTTAATTTTTTGAGGAACCTCCACACTGTTTTCCAGAGTGGCTGCACCAGTTGGCATTCCCACCAACAATGCAGGAGGGTTTCTATTTCTCCACAACCTCTCCAGCATCTTTAGTCTCCTGATTTGTTCATTTTAGTCACTCTGACTGTTGTGAGGTGACATCTCAATGTGGTTTTGATTTGTATTTCTCTGATGAGGAGTGGCATTCAGCATCTTTTCATGTGCCTGTTGGCTATCTGGATGTCTTCTTTAGAGAAGTGTCTATTCATGTTTTCTGCCCATTTCTTCACTGGATTATTTGTTTTGGGTGTGGAGTTTGGTGAGTTCTTCATAGATTTTTGGATATTAGCCCTTTGTCTGATATGTCATTTGCAAATATCTTTTCCCATTCCGTTGGTTGCCTTTTAGTTTTGCTGATTGCTTCCTTCGCTGTGCAGAAGCTTTTTATCTTCATGAGGTCCCAATAGTTTAGTTTTGCTTTTAATTCCCTTGCCTTTGGAGATGTGTCAAGTAAGAAATTGCTGCAGCTGAGGTCAGAAAGGTTTTTCCCTGCTTTCTCCGCTAGGGTTTTGATGGTTTCCTGTCTCACATTCAGGTCCTTTATCTATTTTGAGTTTATCTTTGTGAATGGTGTAAGAAAGTGGTCTGGTTGTATTCTTCTGCATGTTGCTGTCCAGTCCTCCCAGCACCATTTGTTAAAGAGACTGTCTTTTTTCCATTGGATGTTCTGTCCTGCTTTGTCAAAGATTAGTTGGCCATACGTTTGTGGGTCAAGTTCTGGGGTTTCTATTCTATTCCATTGGTCTATGTGTATGTTTGTGTGCCAATACCATGCTGTCTTGATGATTACAGCTTTGTAGTAGAGGCTAAAGTCTGGGATTGTGGTGCATCCTGCTTTGGTCTTCTTCAATATTACTTTGGCTATTTGGGGTCTTCTGTGATTCCATACAAATTTTAGGATTGCTACTTCTAGCTTTGAGAAGAATGCTGGTGCAATTTTGTTTGAAATCGCATTGAATGTGTAGATAGCTTTGGGTAGTATTGACATTTTAATGATATTTATTCTTCGAATCCATGAGCATGGAATGTTTTCCCATTTCTTTGTATCTTCTTCAAACCTTCATAAGTTTCTATAGTTTTCATCATACAGATCTTTTACATCTTTGGTTAGTTTTATTCCTAAGTATTTTATGCTTCTTGGTGCAATTGTGAATGGGATCAGTTTCTTTATTTGTCTTTCTGTTGCTTCATTATTAGTGTATAAGAATGCAACAGATTTCTGTACATTGATTTTGTATCCTGCGACTTTACTGAATTCATGTATCAGTTCTAGCAGACTTTTGATGGAGTCTATTGGGTTTTCCATGTGTAATATCATGTCATATGAAAAAAGTGAAACTTGACTTCATCTTTGCCAATTTTGATGTCTTTGATTTCCTTTTGTTATCTGATTGCTGATGCTAGAACTTCCAACACTATGTTAAACAACAGCGGTGAGAGTGGACATCCCTGTTGTGTTTCTTATCTCAGGGGGAAAGCTCTCAGTTTTTCTCTATTGAGGATGATATTAGCTGTGGGCTTTTCATAAATGGCTTTTAAGATGTTGAAGTATGTTCCTTCTATCCCGACTTTCTCGAGGGTTTTTATTAAGAAAGAATGCTGAATTTTGTCAAAGGCTTTTTCTGCATTGATTGACAGGATCATATGGTTCTTATCTTTTCTTTTATTAATGTGATGTATCATATTGATTGATTTGTGAATGTTGAACCAGCCCTGCATCCCAGGAATGAATCCCACTTGATCATGGTGAATAATTCTTTTTATGTGCTGTTGAATTCGATTTGCTAGTATCTTACTGAGAAGTTTTGCATCCATATTCATCAGGAATATTAGCCTGTAGTTCT
The DNA here is from genome assembly GCF_022079265.1 of Lynx rufus. Lineage (NCBI taxonomy): Eukaryota > Metazoa > Chordata > Mammalia > Carnivora > Felidae > Lynx > Lynx rufus. Next base: position 63,853,303 of record NW_025814827.1, read on the forward strand.
CTTTTTTTCCTGGGTCTCTGTCTGATTTAGGAATCAAAGTAATGTTGGCTTGATGGAATGAGTCTGGAAGTTTTCCTTCCCTTTCTATTTTTTGGAACAGCTTGAGAAGGATAGGTACTATCTCTGCTTTAAATGTCTGGTAGAATTCCCCAGGGAAGCCATCTGGTCCTGGACTCTTATTTGTTGGGAAATTTTTGATAACTGATTCAATTTCTTTACTGGTTATGGGTCTGTTCAGGTTTTTTATTTCTACCTGTTTGAATTTTGGAAGCATGTGGGTGCTTAGGAATTTGTCCAATTCTTCCAGGTTTTCCAGTTTGTTGGCATATAATTTTTCATAGTATTCCCTGATAGTTACTTGTATCTCTGAGGGATTGGTTGTAGTAATTCCATTTTCATTCATGATTTTATCTATTTGGGTCATCTCCCTTTTCTTTTTGATAAGCCTGGCTAGAGGTTTATCAATGTTGTTTATTTCTTCAAAACACCAACTCTTGGTTTCATTGATCTGCTCCACAGTTTTGTTAGATTCTATATTGTTTATCTCTGCTCTGATCTTTGTTATTTCTCTTCTTCTGCAGGTTTGGGGTGTCTTTTATGTTCTGCTTCTAGTTCCTTTAGTTGTGCTGTTAAATTTTGTATTTGGGATTTTTCTTGTTTCTTGAGATAGGCCTGGATTGCAATGTATTTTCCTCACAGGACTGCCTTTGCTGCGTCCCAAAGCTTTTGGATTGTTGTATTTTCATTTTCATCTGTTTTCACATATTTTTAAATATATTATCTAATTGCCTGGTTGACCCATTCATTCTTTAGTAGGGTGTTCTTTAACCTCCATGCTTTTGGAGGTTTTCCAGACTTTTTCTGTGGTTGATTTCAAGCTTCATAGCATTGTGGTCTGAAAGTGTGCATATGATCTCACTTCTTTTATACTTATGAAGGGCTGTTTTGTGACCCAGTATGTGATCTATCTTGGAGAATGTTCCATGTGCACTGGAGAAGAATGTATATTCTGTTGCTTTAGGATGCAGAGTTCTAAATATATCTGTCAAGTCCATCTGATCCAGTGTATCATTCAGGGCCCTTGTTTCTTTATTGATCCTGTGTCTAGATGATCTATCCATTGTTGTAAGTGGGGTATTAACGTCCCCTGCAATTACCACATTCTTATCAATAAGGTTGCTTATGTTTGTGAGTAATTGCTTTATATATTTGGGGGCTCCCATATTCAGTGCATAGACATTTATAATTGTTAGCTCTTTCTGATGGATAGTCCCTGTAATTATTATATAATGCCCTTCTTTATCTCTTGTTACAGCCTTTAATTTAAAGTCTAGTTTGTCTGAGGTAAGTATGGCTACTCCAACTTTCTTTTAATTTCCAGTAGCATGATAGATAGTTCTCCATCCCCTCACTTTCAATCTGAAGGTATCCTGAGGTCTAAAATGATTCTCTGTAGACAGCAAATAGATAGGTCTTGGTTTTTTGTTTTTTTTTTATTCCATAATGATGCCCTCTGTCTTTTGGTTGGAGCATTTAGTCCATTTACATTCAGTGTTATTATGGAAAGATATGGGTTTAGAGTCATTGTGATATCTGTAGGTTTCATGCTTGTAGTGGTGTCTCTGGTACTTTGTGGTCCTTGTAACATTTCACTCACAGAATCCCCCTTAGGATCTCTTGTAGGGCTGGTTTAGTGGTGAGGAATTCCTTCAGTTTTTGTTTGTTTGGGAACACCTTTATATCTCCTTCTCTTCTGAATGACAGACTTGCTGGATAAAGGATTCTCAGCTGCATATTTTTTCTGTTCATCACATTGAAGATTTCCTGCCATTCCTTTCTGGCCTGCCAAGTTTCAGTAGATAAGTCTCCTACTATTCTTATATATCTACCTTTGTAAGTTAGAGCATGTTTATCCCTAGCTGCTTTCAGAATTTTCTCTTTATACTTGTGTTTTGCCAGTTTCAGTATGATATGTCATGCAGCAGATAGATTCAAGTTTCGTCTGAAGGGCGTTCTCTGTGCCTCTTGGATTTCAATGCTTTTTTCCTTCCCCAGATCAGGGAAGTTCTCAGCTATGATTTGTTCAAGTACACCTTCAGCCTCTTTCTCTCTCTCTTCTTTTTCTGGAATTCCTATGATATGGATATTGTTGCGTTTGATTGCATCACTTAGTTCTCTAATTCTCTCATCATACTCCTGGATTTTTTTATCTCTCTTTTTCTCAGCTTCCTCTTTTTCCATAATTTTATCTTCTAATTCACCTATTGTCTCCTCTGCCTCTTCAATCCATGCTATGGCCACCTCCATTTTATTTTTCACCTCATTTATACCATTTTTTAGTTCCTCATGACTATTTCTTAGTCCCCTGATCTTTGTAGCAATAGATTCTCTGCTGTTCTCTATGTTTTTTTTTTCAAGCCCAGAAATTAATTTTATGACTATTATTCGAAATTCTTGTTCCATTATATTGCTTAAATCGTTTTTGATCAATTTGTTAGCTGTCACTACTTCCTGGAGTTTCTTTTGAGGAGAGTTCTTCTGTTTTGTCGTCTTGGATAGTCCTTGGGGTAGCTCCCAACTACAGGGCACTTCCCCTGTGCTGTCTGGAGTAACTGATGTTGGTGGTCGGGGCCGCAGTCAGACCCTATGTCTGCCCCCAGCCCACCGTTGGGACCACAGTCAGACTGGTGTGTACCTCATCTTCCCCTCTCCCAGGGGCAGGGCTCACTGTGGAGTGGTGTGGCCCCTTTATGGGCTTCTTGCACACTGCCAGGCTTGTGGTGCTGCTGGATGGGATCTGGCATATTAGCAGGGGTGGATCCGTAAGGTGCACAGGGGCGGGAGGGGCAGGCTTAGCTTGCTTTGCCGTCAGTGGTCCGCTGCAGGAGGGGCCCTGCAGCACCAGGAGGGAGGCAGACCCATCAGAGGGATTGACCCACAGAAGCACAGGGTTGGGCATTTGTGGCATGCAACAAGTTTCGTGATGGGAACTGGTTCCCTTTGGGAGTTTGGCTGGGGGGTGGGAGAGAGACAGGGGGCTTGCCAGCGCCTTTGTTCCCCAGCCGAGCTGAGCTCTGTCTTCAAGGGCTCAACAACTCCCCCTCCTGGTGTCCTCTCACCCTCCCCACTCTGCAGAGCAAAGCTGTTGACTTTTAACATTCCAGATGTTAAGTCCCGCTGGCTGTCAGAACTCACATGGAGTCCTGCCCCTCTGCTTTTGCAAGCCAGACTTTGGGGGCTCTGCCTTGCTGGGCTGGCTGCCCCTCCACTGCCCTGGCTCCCTCCTGCCAGTACGTGTAGCATGCACCACCTCTCTGCCCTTCCTACCCTCTTCCGTGGGCCTCTTGTCTACTCTTGGCTCTGGAGAGTCCATTCTGCTAGTCTTCTGGCAGTTTTCTCTTATTTATTTTTATATATATAGAGAAAGAACACACATGCATGCCTGCAGGGGAGTGGCAGGAGAAGGAGAGAGAATATCAAGTAGGCTCCATGCTTAGCACAGGACCCTACACAAGGCTTGATCCCAGGACTCTGGGATCATGACCTGAGCTGAAATCAAGAGTTAGATGCTCAACCCACTGAGCCACCCATGTGTCCCTGCATTCATTCATCCTTCTAACTTACCTTCTGGTTTCTAGAAACAGAAGGGGGTTTCTTTGAGGGTTTGTGGGGGTGTTTTATTTGTTTTTGTTTCTCTTTGATGTTTCTTTTATAAATTCTTAAAAGCTTGGCAATATATTTATAATACATTTGTTGTATTTTCTTCAACTCCTGAATGTTTTCTTCATAATATCTAAAATGATAACAGTGTTCTAAACAGATGTCTTCACTGGATTATTTGTTTTTTGGGTGTTGAGTTTGATAAGTTCTTTGTAGATTTTGGATAATAACCCTTTATCTGATATGTCATTTGCAAATATCTTCTCCCATTCTATCGGTTGCCTTTTAGTTTTGCTGATTGTTTCCTTCACTGTGCAGAAGCTTTTAATTTTGATGAGGTCCCACTAGTTCATTTTTGCTTTTGTTTCCCTTGCATCCAGAGACGTGTTGAGTAAGAAGTTGCTGTGGCCAAGATGGGGAAGTTTTTGCCTGCTTTCTCCTCGAGGATTTTGATGGCTTCCTGTCTTACACTGAGGTCTTTCATCCATTTTGAGTTTATTTTCGTGTATGGTGTAAGAAAGTGGTCCAAGTTCATTCTTCTACATGTCACTGTCCAGTTTTCCCAGCACCACTTGGTGGAGAGACTGTCTTTATTCCATTGGATATTCTTTCCTACTTTGTCAAAGATTAGTTGGCCATATGTTTGTGGGTCCATTTCTGGATTCTCCATTCTGTTTCATTGATCTGAGTGTCTGTTCTTGTGTCAGCACCATACTGTCTTGATGACTACAGCTTTGTAGTATAGCTTGAATTCTGGGATTGTGATGCCTCCAGCCTTGGTTTTCTTTTTCAAGATTGCTTTGGCTATTTGGGGATTTTTCTGGTTCCATATAAATTTTAGAATTATTTATTCTAGCTCTGTGAAGAATGCTGGTGTTACTTTGTTAGGGATTGCTTGAAGGTGTAGGTTGCTTTGGGTAGTATTGACATTTTAACAATATTTGTTCTTCCCATGCAGGAGCATGGAATCTTTTTCCATTTTTTTTTTTTTGGTGTCTTCTTCAATTTCTTTCATAAGCTTTCTATAGTTTTCAGCATATAGATTTTTACCTCTTTGGTCAAATTTATTCCTAGGTATTTTATGGTTTTTTGTGCAACTGTAAATGGGATCGATTCCTTGATTTCTCTTTCTGTTGCTTCGTTGTTGGTGTATAGGAATGCAACCGATTTCTGTGAATTAATTTTATATCCTGCAACTTTGCTAAATTCATGAATCAGTTCTAGCAGTTTTTTGGTGGAATCTTTTGGGTTTTCCATATACAGTATCATGTCATCTGCAAAGAGTGAATGTTTGACCTCCTCCTGGCCGATTTGGATGCCTTTTATTTCTTTGTGTTGTCTGATTGCAAAGGCTAAGACTTCCAATATCATGTTGAATAACAGTGGTGAGAGTGGACATCCCTGTCTTGTTCCTGACCTTAGGGGGAAAGCTCTCAGTTTTTCCCCATTGAGGATGATATTAGCATTGGGTCATTCATATATGGCTTTTATGATCTCGAGGTATGATCCTTCTATCCCTACTTTCTTGAGGGTTTTTATCAAGAAAGGATGTTGTATTTTGTCAAATGCTTTCTCTACATCTATTGAGAGGATCATATGGTTCTTGTCCTTTCTTTTATTGATGTGATGAATCACGTTAATTTTTTGGCAGATATTGAACCAGCCCTGTATCCCAGGTATAAATCCCACTTGGTCATGGTGAATAATTTTTTTAATGTATTATTGGATCCAGTTGGCTAATATCTTGTTGAGGATTTTTACATCCATGTTCATCAAGGAAATTGGTCTATAGTTCTCCTTTTTAGTGGGGTCTCTGTCTGGTTTTGGAATCAAGGTAATGCTGGCTTCCTAGAAAGAGTTTGGAAGTTTTCCTTCCATTTCTATTTTTTGGAACAGTTTCAAGAGAATAGATGTTAACTCTTCTTTAAATGTTTGGTAGAATTCCCCTGGAAAGCTATCTGGTCCTGGACTCTTGTTTTTTGGCAGATTTTTGATTACTGATTTGGTTTCCTTACTGTTTATGGGTCTGTTCAAATTTTCTATTTCTTCCTGTTTCAGTTTTGGTAGTGTATATGTTTCTAGGAATTTGTCCATTTCTTCCAGATTGCCCATTTTGTTGGCATATAATTGCTCATAATATTCTCTTATTATTGTTTTTATTTCTGCTGTGTTGGTTGTGATCTCTCCTCTTTCATGCTTGATTTTACTTATTTGGGTCCTTTCCTTTTTCTTCTTGATCAAACTGGCTAGTGGTTTATCAATTTTGTTAATTCTTTCAAAGAACCAGCTTCTGGTTTCATTGATCTCTTCTATTGTTTTTTGTTTTGTTTTGTTTTGATAGCATTAATTTCTGCTCTAATCTTTATTATTTCCTGTCTTCTGCTGGTTTTGGGTTTTATTTGCTGTTCTTTCTCCAGGTCCTTAAGGCATAAGGTTAGGTTGTGTATCTGAGATCTTTCTTCCTTCTTTAGGAAGACCTGGATTGCTGTATACTTTCCTCCTATGACCGCCTTTGCTGCGTCCCAGAGGTTTTGGGTTGTGGTGCTATCATTTTCATTGGCTTCCATATACTTTTTAATTTCCTCTTTAACTACTTGGTTCACCCATTCATTCTTTAGTAGGATGTTCTTCAGTCTCCAAGTATTTGTTACCTTTCCAAATCTTTTCTTGTGGTTGATTTTGAGTTTCATAGCATTGTGGTCTGAAAATATGGATGGAATGATCTTGAACTTTTTGTACTTGTTGAGGGCTGATTTGTTTCCCAGTATGTGGTCTATTCTGGAGAACATTCCGTGTGCACTGGAGAAGAATGTATATTCTGCTGCTTAAGGATGAAATGTTCTGAATATATCTGTTAAGTCCATCTGGTTGGGTGTGTCATTCAAAGCCATTGTTTCCTTGTTGAATTTTTGATTAGATGATCTGTCCATTGCTGTGAGTTGGTGTTGAAGTCTCCTACTCTTATGGTATTACTATCGATGAGTTTCTTTATGTTTGTGATTAATTGATGTATATATTTGGGTGTTCCACATTTGGCACATAAATATTTACAATTGTTAGGTCTTCTTGGTCTATAGACCCCTTGATTATAATATAAAGTCCTTCTGCGTCTCTTGATACAGTCTTTATTTTAAAGTCTAGATTGTCTGATATAAGTATGGCCACTCCGGCTTTCTTTTGTTGACCATTATCATGATAGATGGTTCTCCATCCCCACATTTTCAATCTGTAGGTGCCATTAGGTCTAAAGCGGGTCTCTGGTAAACAGCATATAGATGGATCTTGTTTTCTTATCCATCCTGTTACCCTATGTCTTTTGATTGGAGCATTGAGTCCATTGACGTTTAGAGTGAGAACTGAAAGATATGAATTTAAAGCCATTATGATGCTTGTAGAGTTGGAGTCTCTAGTGGTGTTCTCTGGTCCTTTCTAATCTTTTGCTGCTTTTTGGTGTGTGTGTATATATATATATATATATATATATATACACACGCATACATATATATACGTATATATATATATTTTCATCTTTTCTCCCCTCAGAGAGTCCCCCTTAAAATTTCTTGCAGCGCTGATTTAGTTGTCACGAACTCCTTTAATTTTTGTTTTTCTGGGAAACTTTTTATCTTTCCTTCTGTTTTGAATGTACTGTCATTTCTTTTTTAGTGGTTGTTGGCCTTGATGTTCACATTCAGTGGCCGTTATATAAACATTTATTTCCTCTGTATTTTCTTTTAAAAGCTATAGTTCCAAGGCTTTAAATCATAACCAAAGCAAAAAATACTTTCTGAAAATTGTTCTTGATAAAAGCCAAAGCAATCTATTTTCAAAAAGTGCTTACAAAATTTCAAAAGAACGATTTTGGTGGCTAAGCATATAAACTGTTTTCCTCATTTTGCTAAAATTTAACTCAACTCTTAGCTCCTGAGATACAATGTTGACTTTTTTAAAAAAAAAGTTATTGACTCATGTATTCAATGGATAAATATGTATTGAGTGTAATGAGTCAGATTCTGTTTTTAATGCTTAGGAGAAAATAGAAAATCTTTTCAGTGGCACAGAGAAGTTTACAATCTATTTGCTTTACTCACAAAATGGCACCAACCATTCATTTTATAATTGTTGTTTCTGTAAAGGACAAGATATATTTTTATTTTCCTATATTTCCAAAATGTCTGGGATTATAAATTATAAAAAAAAAACCTTCAATAGATTTATAGTAGTTCAATTGAAAAAAGTCTCCCATTACAGATGTCTTACCCATTACTATACAGAACATATTTATACAACATTCTCTGAGGTCTTATATATGTAATATAATTATGGCTATAAATATCATGGGTGTGGAGATGTAGGATGCTTCAGGAAGGCATTCACATTTACATGGGTTCATTACTACATTAAATTCTAACTTAAAATATTATGCATTTTTTTTTCTGAGTAAAAACTTATTATACTCAGAAAAAAATGCATAATATTTTAAGTTAGAATTTAGTGTAGAATATATATGTATATGTGTATATGTATATGTATATGTATATGTATATGTATATGTATATGTGTATATATATATCCACACAGGAATATTTAAAAAATTTAAAGATGCCCAAAAGATGTCTCTTATGAAAACAATCAGTACAATAAGTCCTGCTACTAAAACCTTATCAATGTACCTATTTTATTTATACAAGTCCTTAGTACTTTGTGAGGTGTTTAATATTTTAGTTATGTGGACTCCAAACCAATATTCACATACTAAATATGTTTGTGGCAATATATAATTTTCACCCATCTTTATAAATATCCTCCAAAACAGTTGTATACATCATTACTCCTACACCTGCATGAAAGAGAGTTTTTCACAACATATGTGTGAACATTTAGTGTCATCTCTCACAGTTTGATAGGCTGACTTTTATGTTTTTTTTTTTAATTCACATTTCTCTGATTGCTATAAAATTGCATATTTTTCAAAGTATATTTGTCATTTTAAGTTCTTTTAGTTGTCTCTTTCATTTGCCCACATGAGCTGGATTGTTTGCTTTCATGTTATTGCTTTTATGGAGGAGCTTTGTGAAATTCAGACAAATTTTACTATACTTATGGTACATGAATTTCAAAATTATCTACTTTGAGTATTAAAAAGACAGGGTGCTTCATGATATGAAAAATCTACTAAGTATCTTAAATTTTAAATGGAGATACCATGATGTCACAACAGCATACACTTCCTAGTATTTAAAAGTACTTACTACTGAGAGAAGTAGATCAGAATTTTTTACATTTAACTTTCTACATTGAATTACTAAAGAGATTTTTAAAACCTTAATAGCTATTTGTGGAATCAAAGCTTAACAACTGGGGTTTTTTTGCAACTTCATACCATTCCAATGTGTTTTATTTATATCTGTCTTCCCAGTTCCTAAAACACAAGACATTCTATAGGAGCACAATAACCTTGAATGGCTGGACCATTTAAAAAGTCATTAAGACAAGTATGGTTTATAATTTTAATGTTACTAAATGTTTAGAAAGCAATACTATAATTAATGTTTTTTAACAGAAACAATAAAAAAATCCATATACAGTGTTAATAGAAAGTTTCAGGGGCGCCTGGGTGGCGCAGTCGGTTAAGCGTCCGACTTCAGCCAGGTCACGATCTCGCGGTCCGTGAGTTCGAGCCCCGCGTCGGGCTCTGGGCTGATGGCTCGGAGCCTGGAGCCTGTTTCCGATTCTGTGTCTCCCTCTCTCTCTGCCCCTCCCCCGTTCATGCTCTGTCTCTCTCTGTCCCAAAAATAAATAAGAAAAACGTTGAAAAAAAAAATTTAAAAAAAAAAAAGAAAGTTTCAATGACTATTTTTTTTTTATTTTTTTTTTCAACGTTTATTTATTTTTGGGACAGAGAGAGACAGAGCATGAATGGGGGAGGGGCAGAGAGAGAGGGAGACACAGAATCGGAAACAGGCTCCAGGCTCCGAGCCATCAGCCCAGAGCCCGACGCGGGGCTCGAACTCACGGACCGCGAGATCGTGACCTGGCTGAAGTCGGACGCTTAACCGACTGCGCCACCCAGGCGCCCCTCAATGACTATTTTAATGTAATTTTCTTTAAAAATAATTGATCCCACTGGACAATGAACTCTTCTGGAACCAGGACAGTGTTTTTTTCATCTTTATATCTTCAGAATTTAGCACAGTTCCCAGAACATAAAATATATTTAATAAAAGTGTTTTCAACAACTGAATCATTACAGTCCAAAAATATATAAAATAAATAGACAAATGATGATTTGGAAATACTACATATGAGGAATCTATGACTATCAATTATTACCAACTATTGTATTTTGAAAGTCCACCTCTAAATATGAGTCATAGGTAATATAGCAGAAATTTTATTAATGAGATTGTTTGTTTTTTGAAAATATTTGTCAACATCTTGAGACACCTGAAATGACCTAGAGTACTTCAGAGATACAAATAAAAGAAAAAAAAATATCTAGAGTTGTTAATAGAAAAAAAACAAAAATTATCAAGGAAGATAATAATTAACTATGTTTTTCTGTTTTGTTGTTTGAAATTAGGGTTCAACAACCTGCAAGAATGAATTTCTAGTTATAATGTATGCGGTAAATATTCAGTATTTTTATATGTATAGGACTTTTTAGTTGATAAGGGTTTTATTTTTTTTATTTTTTTTTTCAACGTTTATTTATTTTTGGGACAGAGAGAGAAAGAGCATGAACGGGGGAGGGGCAGAGAGAGAGGGAGACACAGAATCGGAAGCAGGCTCCAGGCTCTGAGCCATCAGCCCAGAGCCTGATGCGGGGCTCGAACTCACGGACCGCGAGATCGTGACCTGGCTGAAGTCGGACGCTTAACCGACTGCGCCACCCAGGCGCCCTGATAAGGGTTTTAGATAATCATTCATATTCTACATAAATTAGGGATGTTTTTTTCACAAAATATAAGAATTTTTCTGAAGTATTTTCACATGTATTTTGTAGTTAATGGCAAAATATTCTAACAAAAAGATTTTCTACAGCTTATTTAACTATTTTTGCATAATGAATTTTGGCAATTTTTGCACATTGTAGAAACAATTATTATTGAGACTCAGTGAGTCTCTCCTCATTTATACAATGGAGTTAGTAGTAAAAGACCTGCAGGATTTTTAATGGGAGGGAAATCAGAAGATTTATTTAAAGAACTGAGAAGAATGCTTCACACATAATTTGTGATGAATAAATAAATTGGCTGTAGTCAATATTACTGTGAATAATGATCTTTTATTCAATAAGACCCAGACTAAACTATAATAGTGATGATGTTAAATGATACTACATTATTTAATGCTCATGGAACAGTCCAGATGCAGGTGGGCTAACTAGATTAGATAGGTAAGTCTACTTCATAAAGTCATTTAAAGACAACGATGATAGGGGTGCCTGGGTGGCTCCGTCAGTTAAGCGCCCGACTTCGGCTCAGGTCATCATCTCACGGTCCGAGCCCCGCGTCGCGCTCTGTGCTGACCGCTCAGAGCCTGGAGCCTGTTTCAGATTCTGTGTCTCCCTCTCTCTCTGCCCCTCCCCTGTTCATGCTCTGTCTCTCTCTATCTCAAAAATAAATAAAGGTTAAAAAAATTTAAAAAAATAATAAAGACAACGATGATGATGATTTCTTCTTCTTACTATTACTGTTTTATTTATTTTTTGCCTTACCATTTTATGATATTGATAATGTTTGCTTGCCTGAAGCAGATGAGGCTTACCAAGAGACAGTTATTTTGTTCTGCTGCTCACACCAAAAAAATAAAAGTAAAAATAAAAACTGAAGAGCAAGCATTTTCTTTCTAAAGACTTGCTCTCAGAAATGGAATACATTACTTCGAATTAAATCCCATTGGCCAGAAGTTAGTTACATGGTGCTATCATCCCGAATTACTAGGGATGCTGGGAAATGTAGTCTCTGGTTATATGCCCAGAATTTAGAACATTATTACTGATGAGAAGAAAGAGATAAATGATATTAGGGAACAGCACCATCCCTCTGAATACCTATATGCCCATAGATATATTTCTTGCAGTACATGTAACATTTTACTTCATTCAAAAGGAGACCATTTTAAAGTGACACCATAGACTCTATATCCAGCTTTAAACTCATGGTTTCTGGGTAATATCGAGATGTGAAGTGCTCTCCCAAGTCCAGATATAGATATTCATTTTTCTATGACCTATAAATTAAAACATAGTTTTCTTACCTACACATACACAATTGATATATACTAATGTAGTAGCTGAATCAGATCAATAAAAACTCCCATTCTAGAAATGGGGATGGGGAGAACAGTCATTTTGCTATAGAAATTATTAAATTCCAAAGGGCAGGAATTATAAAAACTTCCTGATCTGACAGATGGGCTTCTCCATTATTATTATTATTGTTATTATTATTATTTATTAAACCAAAATGGACAAACCTGTGCACTATCCTTTATGGTTTTTGGCTTTGCCATCTAGAAGTTTCTTACCTATACATTTTCTTGCATGGTTACATCAAATGACATTGGAGTATGTATACTCATCTTCAGGATACAGCTTCTACTGCTGGTTGTGCAAAAATTGTGAGCCCAGAAGTTGCAGGTTGCTTTAGGAGCTGAACCAAGGGTATTGGAGTTGTTGATTTGGTTTTCTTGGCAATATGTTTACTCAAAATACTTAGGTTTTTGGACTATTCACTGTCAGTCAGTTCTAAGTAATTCACTGAAGCTAAAGTTTTCATTAATATAGTTTTAAAATATAAAGTATCATTTTTATTTTTTTTCTTCTCAGCTCATGCCCTTCTTTCTTAATTTGATGAAATTTTGTGGTCATTTAAGCACAAAATTTGACCAGAAAGGATGTGTTCTTTGGATTGAATCTCACTCTCTGATGGAAGGCACCTCAAGGGAGGTTCTTAAGAAAGGCTCTGAGTTTATCTCCTTATCTCTGTCTGTTGGAAACATCAGTACCTCCCCCCCTACTCCCATTCCCAGGACTTCCTAAAGGCTTAAATTCTAGTTTCTGGTAAATTTAGACTGCAGGCAGCTGACAGAGTCCCTTAGCAAAGCTAAGAAAAGGTTTGTTTGCAAACATGAAACTGCTTGAAGTTTTAATGACTTTGCTGCTTTTGAAAATTATAGGCTACTTAATTGAGATTGTCATTCAGTTTGAGTTTCTCTGATGTTTCCTCATGATTAGATTAATGCTCTATACCTTTGGCATAACTATTTTATAGTCTCCTAGGGCTGGTGTAATAAAGTCCCACAGACTGGGGAGATTAAACAACAGAAATTAAGTTTCTCATAATTCTGGAGGCTAGCAGTCTGAGATTAAGGTGTCAGCCATGTTGATTTCTTTGGTGGATTATCTCCTTGGCTTGGAGATGGCTATCTTCTCTGTCTTTACATGGTCTTCCCTCCATAATGAATAGGTTTTAAGGGAAGAGGCTTTTTTACCATGTATATATTTGCAACTCTTCTCACCGACCATGAGAAAAATTAGTCCCCACAGTGTTTAATACACTGAATGATTTGTTCTCTCTCTCTCTCTCTCTCTCTCTCTATATATATATATATATATACACACACACACACACCAGTCTCTATCCTCATGGGTGCAGGGCCCAAGGCAGGAGAGGAGGGAGTCCCATGGAAGAATGGCCAGGACAGAGTCAAAGAACAGGTAAAAATAATGTCCATGAAAAGCAGCAGTTTGATGAGGGGAGTCTTAGAGCAGAGTCAAGAGGGCTGCCTTGTGTAGGGGCACCCTGGTGTCCATTGTCAGAACTAAAATGGGATGAGAAGAACATCAACATATGATGGTGGCCCAGAACAGAGACTTACAGCCCAGAAGAAGAGGTCATCCACACGAGAGAGCATCATGGCATGGGGTGACAGAACCAAAATATAGTTGAGGGGAGCATCTGTGGGGTTGGAGAAGTCCTGGTGTAGAGTATAAGAGCTGAAGCTGGGTGAGAAGAGCATCCTTGTGGGGGTGTTCCAGCAATGAGGTACTGGGATCACACCAGGATGTGGAGGGCACTTGCAGGGGGTACATGGTGGGAGGTAGATACAGCCCAATCTGGGATTTCAGAGCCCAAGAATGTGAAGGGAATAGTTGCAACAGAGGCCGTATGATCTGAAAAGTTTAAAATATTTATTATCTTACCCTTCATAGTAAAAATGTGATGACCCCTGACCTAGAGAATAAAGTCTAAACTCTATACTCTTAAACTTTTTTTTTTACCAATCTTTAAATACAGTACAAGTTTTCCAAAAGTGATTTCTTAGAGATGGTTATATACTTTCCTACATGGTCCATGTGATAAACACAAAATTTTGAGGCCAAGCTTAATTATCACTACTCTGGGAAGCCATTGTTTTTTAACCCCACCCCTAGGAGAGACATGTCCTGCTTTCCTTGTGATAATGTTTTTTACTTATTCCTCCTCTACAACCCCCCTTAACATATCTCACAGTTTGGTGTAAGGTACACACACATGTATATGAATGTTGTAGGGTAAGTTACACCCACATATATATGCACTTATATAAATGTTAATATTTTTGTATGTGTACCGCGGTTCAGGCAGTGAAATACATGACAAGGAGTTAAATGTCTACAGGGAGATTTTTCTCTGCTGTATGCAATGAATGGTTGCTGAATATGTGAGGTAATATAGCAACATCTAATCTTAACTGATATCATTGAGGGAAATAGGTGATCCACATAATTTCATGCTTCATCCACCTGAGTGCTGCCTACCATCTTTTAAAATTTTAGACATTTTTCCAGTCATTTTTTTCCTAATGAAAAATACTTTTTCCATTACACCCTCTCTTGCTTCATAAGCTGACCTGGCCATAAATCAAACTGTACTTGATGACTCAGCAGTCTCATTAACAAACTGTAGCCTTTTACTATGTGATAATATTATTCCAGGATAACTTTTTATTTACTTGTTCTTCTTTCAATTCAAGACTGTCAGCTAGGAAGCCATTTGCCTATCCTAAGAGTCTCACTCTGGCTTTCTGGTATGATCTGCTATAGGCTGATACCTACATATTAAATGAGAATAATGAAACTCTGATTAGGAAATAATATATTAGCTGTATTCCTTTAATAAATTTCATGGCAAAATTTTAGATGTTCTACCTCATTCTGTTGTTGGATACTAGGTTTATGATTGTTCCTAAACATGGAAATGTTGTTGCTAAGCATCTAACCTTAAGACACTGCTTATGTGTACATTTTGAGTTGAATTCCAAACCTAAGTGTTTTTAAAAATGACACCTACTTCTCTGTGTTTTAAAATTCATTTAGAGGGTATTCCAAAGTAGTGTCTGTAATTTTTGCAGATGTTGAGTTTGATTTTAGAAGGTTAGCACTGAGATGTGTATAGTTATTGTTCCACTACCAACCCTAAAATTGTGTTTATACTACCCATTAGTGACTCAGAAAGTCCATGTTTGTGTGCCAAATATTCTTGTTCTTCCATCCCTGCTTCAAAATGTCATGTCTTTCAGCTGCTCAACTTCCAGCTGCCAAAAATCAATGGGTTTGCATCTGCCGGTTCCATTTTGTTGTTCTAAATCAAAACCCATTGCCAACTGGAAGCTTAATCAACATTAAATTATCTATGTGATATTAACTCTGATAATAATAACAAATATTTACTGGGTGCATGAAGCATCTAAAATTACATTTTTCTGTTTATCCTTTTCAAATAGGTGAAAGAGAAAGTGAAAAAAGTTTCTTTGTTTAATAGATCTTCTTAAATATGTTATATGTTATACATATATGTTATATATTATATGTACAGTGTACATCAACCTATATATCCATCCATCTGTCTATAATTGCTGTTACATTTCTTGAGGATCCCAATGACAAGTCAGGTTTGGGTTTTTTTGTTTTGTTTTTTTAATGTATATTTAATTATTTTTTATTTTTATTTATTTATTTACTTACTTATTTATTTACTTATTAATTTTTCATTCAACAAATATTTATTCAGCGCCTATTTGTGCAAGGCACTTCCGGAGAGGGCAGCCTGCAGCCCAGGCCACGCCCTCCCACCCCGCCCCTAGCTGCCAGCCTTGTCACCCCCCAAGAGACCGGTGTGGGGTGGGGCCAGAGGGCCCTGACGCCCAGGAACCGGCGGGCCATCCTGCGGACCCAAACCCACTGAGGGCCACCGGGCTGCACTGCAGCCGTGCCCTCTTGCCTGCCTCACCCCTCCCCGTCTAGCCAGGCCCTACTCGCTCAAAGGTGAACTTCCTTCGCTTCAGCCGCGGGCCCTGGCAGTAGCCCCGACCTGGGCACGAGCCCCGGCAGTCCACCCACGACAGCGGGCGCGTGGTTTGGCAGATGGCATAGCCACTCTGGACCTGGTGAAAGTCCCGGACGGGGTCTCCCCGGCACTCGGACACTTGCTCATTCAGCTCGCCTGAAAAGCCAGGGTCACACACACAGTGTGCCCCCTTGGTGGCCAAGGCCTGGCAGCGGCCATGCAGGCACTGCAGGCCCCCGCAGGGGTCTACAGGTGCCCCAGCCTGGTTGCACAGAGCCCTCCGAGTACCCATCCTGGCGCTGGCAGCTGTAGGAGAGAGCGTTGAGTGGCATTTCCCGTGGACACACTTGTGGCCATGGCAGGGGCCATCAGCCGGCTGGTCACAGTGTAGCCCCCCCCCCCCCGGGCCGGCCTCACAATGGCACATGGGCCCAGGGGTGGCATTGGGCTGGCAGATGCCATGCAGGCAGTAGAGCTTTCGGCAGGGCTCACAGCCTGGCACCACGCCTGGCTTCATCCGCGTCTTGGTGAAGTCCTGCAGTTCGTTGTTAATGTACAGGTTTCGGATGCAACCGTGGAAGCCGGTGCCATTGAGGATCTGCCACAGGTAGAAGGCAGCCGAGTTCACGTCCACTGGCATCCCTCCCACTAATGTATATTTATTTTTAAGAGAGGGAGAGAGACAGACCGCGAGCGGGGGGAGGGGCGGAGAGAGGGAGACCCAAATCCGAAGCAGGCTCCAGGCTCTGAGCTGTCAGCATGAGGGGTTCTAACCCAGGAACCGGGAGATCAGGACCTAAGCCTAAGTGGGATGCTTAACACCTGAGACACCCATGTGTCCTACAAGTCAGTTTTTATGAAAGTAAAGCAAAATCCTAAATTTATCACTGTCCAAGCAGGAGTAGAAGTAACTGAAGGAAGGGTATTTTTGTCACTACAAACTGACATTTATATAACATCAATATAAACTCAAAGTTTTGTTATCTCTTTCGAGATTTTCTTGCAATTTAGCTAAAGTTTCATTGTGCAGAGAAGTGGAAAATGTAAATTTTGTGATTGAAATTTTCACACTGGAACCAGTATTTCAAATTTCTACTGTATCTTTTTTACTAAAGTGCTTTCACAAGCCTCTATCTTCACAGAAACCAAATACTATATTCTATTTATAATGCTTGTTAAAATTATCAGTTTTTA
Organism: Lynx rufus; assembly: GCF_022079265.1. Classification (NCBI taxonomy): domain Eukaryota; kingdom Metazoa; phylum Chordata; class Mammalia; order Carnivora; family Felidae; genus Lynx; species Lynx rufus. The sequence goes on from NW_025814827.1 coordinate 63,870,492, forward strand.
AGATGCCTGAAATTTCCACATTAAAATTGGAATTGGCCATAGATAAATTGATTAGTGAAATAAAGAAAATGGACACAAGGGGAAAATATAAAAACATGCATATATATTTTTCATTTTTGTGAAGCAAGGAAGATTTACTTTTGAGACAAAATTGAGGTATACAAAAATGGATCTAGTTTATGTTTATAAATTAATGCTCTTATGATGTCTCTATTAATCTACTTCTATTATTTCTCCCATTGGGTAAGACTTATATTAGATATATCTCTTCTGCCTGACATCTGGAGAAGATTAAAATGAAAAGTAAGAACAATTTGGAACCAGGAATAGCAATGTTTACACACAAAACATGAATTCTAATTAAGATGTCCCCTTCTTAAACTCTTTGCACTACTTATGCAATAGGTATCAACCACTATCAGCTGGAAATCTCCCCCAGGCAAGACATAACAGTTTATATTAAGGAAACAATTTAGACATAAAGTTTTCCAGCCGGATTAACAGGAAGACACCTAAACACACAAATTTGCATTTCCATCTACAAGGCTTTGCATATACTAATTTTCACTGCAGTAAAGCTAAGGATGACCTGTGTAAGAAGTCAGAATATTCCAGCATATAGGTAAAGTGGCCCTGAACTCACTTCACTGCACTGAACAGTATTTAATCTTGCTCAATTATTTATGATTTATTCTTATTGATGTTTACAAACTAAGCATATTTGTCAAGACTCAGGTAAGATATATTCAAAAATATTAATTTCTTAGAAAAAGCTATAGCTAATGTTATGAATAGCACTTTAAAAATTAGGGAAAGTTTTAAGAGACTCTTAAAGGCTGAGAACAAACTGAGGGTTGATGGGGGGTGGGAGGGAGAGGAGGATGGGTGATAGGTATTGAGGAGGGCACCTGTTGGGATGAGCACTGTGTGTTGTATGGAAACCAATTTGACAATAAATTTCATATTTAAATAAATACATAAAATAAAATAAAATAAAAATTTGGGAAAGTTTTAAATGCCAAGTTCTTAAATACAGACTTATTGCCACCCTCTGCTTTGCAGCTGATCGTATGGCCCTGTGTAATGTTTATATTCATTCTATGTGCTTTCTCTCAAGGTAATAAGGTCTGATAAGTTTGCAATTTTGTTCATGATGTAATAACATAGACCTAAACCAGTAGACTTGAAATACTAAGTATTTATAAAACATGTTTTATTTTTTTTCCAAAGGAAGCTTTTCCTGATACACAATTCAGGTTTCTCTCTGAACAGCCTTTTCCTAGATATTATTGCTGCCTATAAGGATACAAAGTGGCAGTGCCCTGATATAACAGTATACTTATGTATTTCCAGTAACTGGCCACATAATAATCATCACTGGTTCACTCCAACATGTCAAAATCGTGATTATCTCCTTACTTGTATCTCCCAACGCTAGTCTCCTTTTATGTCGAGCACACAACTGTGTGGCTATTTACTGTTACCAAAGGGTCTGTTTTGAGGCATGTCCTCAATGCTAGTGCTGTTGGCAGCAAATAGTTGGCCAGATTCCATTATGGAATTTTATAATTTTTTTATTGTTGTTATTGTTTTGTATATATTTTGGAACAGTCCAATAACTTTTCAGAGAAATAGATTCTGGGTCAGATGAGTAATTCCTCAGCCATTACATCTGGTTTTGGTATAATGATATGTTCTTTAATTACCAAAACACCTTAGAGACATTCTTGGTTGATCAGGCATATTAGGACAAAAAGCAAGAAGAAAGATAGAGACCAGAAGCCCACAAAAAGTTAGATGTTTTCCTAGAAGGATGAAATAATTTGAATTATAATACAGGTATCATTTACTAAACTGGGACTCAATGAGGTGAAGTGAATTTTAGAAAAGCTAGATTATCAGTGAAAGAAAGTTCCTGATTCAGGAGTTACCTGAACTTGGTTCAAGTTCCTAAAGCTATTTAATGCCAGTGTTAGTGGGTACAATTCCCTTACAAGTCAAGTGAAGGAAATAGCTAACTCAAAGTGGTGTTTTGTAGACTAAATTAGAACATTGTAATTGATTAATAATTATAGTTATTTCCTTTTTTCCTGCAGATTTCAAGGCCTTGTCTGACTGTGTTTGAAGTTAAGAATATATATGTATACATACATACACACACACATACATACATATGTACATACATTACATACCTTAGGACATATTCTATTTTTAGAATATTTAGAATATTTAATCTCTCTATAATTTAATTCCTCAAATTATACATTTCCTTAGGGTAAAACCATGTGTTATATTTCTTGATTATCTCTGATAGTCTTTTCTAATAAATGCAAAATAGTAGTTAAGCATTAGATTATTAATTGTTTAAAATACTCTTCCCTCTGGTACAGAATCATTGCAATGTTTCCCCCAAATCCTGCATAATCATAAATGGAATTGCTATGCTTTTTCCCCACCAGCAACTCAATTAATGCGGTTAATTATTATTTATTCAGAATCAGATACCATGGAAAAAATAAACAATATTATTTATGTTATTAATGTTATTTTATTATGATAAATAAATATGTGTGCATGAAGATCACAGCTGAATTCAAAAGGTAAAAAAAATATTATAATGCAATAAGTTATGTAGTAAATATATGCACCAGTCCTAGGAGGAGAGGCAAACTTCCTGAAGAGGTCTTCCTAGATGAGGTAACATTTTACTCGATCCTTGTAGGATGCATATCGGTTTAGAAGTACACAAAAATGAAATGTAATTCCAAACTGAAGGACATGTATAAATCAATGAAGGGCATGGGGCGCCTGGGTGGCGCAGTCGGTTAAGCGTCCGACTTCAGCCAGGTCACGATCTCGCGGTCCGTGAGTTCGGGCCCCGCGTCAGGCTCTGGGCTGATGGCTCGGAGCCTGTTTCCGATGCTGTGTCTCCCTCTCTCTCTGCCCCTCCCCGTTCATGCTCTGTCTCTCTCTGTCCCAAAATAAATAAAAACGTTGAGAAAAAAAAAATAAATCAATGAAGGGCATAAAATAACATTAAATACAGAAAATTACAAATTTTGTGGGATTGCTGAAATATAGATGAGAAGAATAATTTGAAGGATTGTATCCTATAGAACCTAGTATGTCTTCTTAAGAAGTTGGATTTTCTCTAAAAATAAAATAATGCTGCACGATTTTGAGGCAGGTAGAGGCTTGATAAGATTCACAATTTTGAAAGATAAGTTATAGCAGTTTGTGGGTGGGTTTACTGAGGAAATAAATGGAACCAAGTTGGAACAACGCAGTTGGAAGAAGTCAGGTAAACATCTGGTGTAGCTTTGTAGCAGTGAAAATGGAAAGTTAAGAGATTTTGGAGCTATATATGAGATAACAGGGCATATTTTAATGACTGATAGAATGTGAATGAAGAGAATGTCATGGGTTTGACTTCCTGGAAACAAATCTTATGGTAGACCTGTGTGTGTACAAAGCTCATTTCTGAGTGCACTAGGCATCAGCCCTATGCAGGAAAATGGAAGCAGGATTGGGCAGAAAAAGTTTACATAGTCTCAACAAAGGCTACCCGATACCACAGGAATTTAGAAACCTGAATGGCGGTTTGGAACTGTCCAGAATTAGGCATGAACCTGTCATTGAGCTTGACTTTGAGAATGTCCTTCAGTAAGCTCAGAGCAAGGGGGTTGGGGGCTCAGATTTGAGCTGTTAGCTCCAGGGAGTGGGGGAGGGGTCAGTGTTTTAGTCCTAAGAGGACGGAGATCTGGGCAAAGCACAACTGCAGCCAGTGCAAAGAAGGAAAGGAAGAGGCTGAAAATTACTCTGAACTGTGCCATTAGGATCATCTGAATGATCCTAAATGAGGATAGTTTCTTAAAAATCTCTGTTTCGGGGCACGTGGGTGGCTCAGTCAGTTAAGTGTCTGACTCTTGGTAGGCTCAGGTCATGATCTCATGGTTCATAAGTTTGAGCCCCACATCAGTCTCTGTGCTGCCAGTGTGGAGCCTGCTTGAGATTTTCTCTCTCTCTCTCTCTCTCTGCCCCTTCCCTGCTTGCTCTCTCATTCTCTCACAATAAATAAATAAACATTTTTTTAAAAGTCTATGTTTTAACAATACCATTAGATATCATATAGTACTATTCAGGTTCTTTTTAAAAACTTAGAGCAGCAAACCCTTTTTAATTATTGTCCTTAAAGAAACTGAAAAGGTCAGTAGGACCTCCTATGCCAAGTTATGAGTGTGTCCTATTGGATTAGCCAGAAACAGCCAACCTTAGAAAACTGTAGAACATTTAAAAAAAAAAAAGGTGTGTGAGGGTGCACCTGGGTGGTTCACTCAGTTAAGCATCCAACTTCATCTCAAGTCACGGTCTCACAACTCATGGGTTCAAGCCCCACGTCGGGCTCTGTGCTGGCAGCTCGAAGCCTGGAGTCTTCTTCAGATTCTATGTCTTCCTCTCTCTCTGCCTCTTCCATTCACAGTCTGTCTGTCACTCCCAAAAATAAACATTTTTAAAAACCTGCAAAAAATTAGAAGACTTCGATTATTTCATATCTTGACTAAAAAAAAGTTCAAACATTTAAATAAAGTATTACCCACAAAGGCATGAGATCAAATTAACTGTTAATAGTCTTTCTTAAGAATGAATAAAGTTTAGGGGTGCCTGTGTGGCTCAGTTGGTTATGTGTCTGGCTCTTGGTTTCAGCTCAGGTCACGATCTCACAGTTGGTTTGTTAGGTCATGCCCTGCCTCGTGTCAGCTTGAGATTCTCCCTCCCCATCTCTCTCTGCCCCTCCTCCACTCTCTCTCTCTCAAAATAAATAAATAAACTTAAAAAAAATAAAGAATGAATAAAGTTTATGTCTAGCATTACTAACCTTGATGTTTGTACCCTCAATGCCAATGTTCTCCAAATGTTTTACTCCTAAGATATGCTAACATATCTTTAATTTATTAAAAAATATGTGTATTGCCCTGTATAATTCAAAATTAGTATAGTATCTAAAATTTTAAGCAATTTCAATGCATAAATTTTATGACATTTTGTATATTATGTAGGAGCTTTGAACATGTTTTTATCAAAATCTTGGAACTACAAATCAAGTCATTCAACTAATGGAAAATATTTACCATGTATTACCAACTGTACAGCCAATCCTCACTGTCAAATCTATCAACTAAATTAGTTTTCTGCCAAAAAGGAATACTTCTTCCTTTTCTCCTTCTACCACATGTCCCTCTTAACTGTGAATTCTAATTCTAAGATAGATGGAGTAAAGAAAAGAAGGGAGAAAGTCATGTTTAGGTAGAGAAAGTATTTCAGTTGAGGATCTAAAACCAGATTCTTTTAAGAAATACATCCTGAAAACATTCTGGAAATTCTGTTTTTCTAGGAGTACATATACTCCAGTATGTAGATCACTATTTCACTAACCATGGAAAGAAGTCCGTGGTTACTTAGCTTCACTTAGTTTATATAATCATTATCTTCTTGTGATCACTAACCACTAATTTTTTCCTATATACCAAGAGGAAAAATTATTCATTTTTTATATTTATCACTACATTTCATTCTACCATCTACTCATTTGCTTATTTTATTTATAGATTTTTTTCAGTAAAATGTAACCTACCTGAGTGTAGATTGTTCACATTGTATTTCCATTACTTAGAACAAACTGTTTCTTAGATGTATTGATAAATAGCAACAGTTTTTGTTTTTGCTTTAGTTTGGTTTGGTTTAGAAACAACTGTAGGTAACTTGGCAGGATCCATAAAGAAGGAGAAAGAAACTGTCAAAGTAGAGTAAACAAAGTTGGAATAAATGTCTATTTCTCCTTAGACATACTGCCTTAATAGTAAAGCTATTGGAAAGTCAGGCCATAACTGAATCAACCAAAGGCATGTGAATATGCTTTCCTTTTCCTTTTTTTTTTTCCATTTTTCAATCTGCAAATAAGATTTTTCTATATAAATCAAAATGTTTCAAAGATTTTTTTTTCAAAAAATTTTAACGTTTATTTAGTTTTGAGACAGAGAGAGACAGAGCATGAATGGGGGAGGATCAGAGAGAGAGGGAGACACAGAATCTGAAACAGGCTCCAGGCTCTGAGCAGTCAGCACAGAGCCCGACGCGGGGCTCGAACTCACATACCGCGAGATCATGACCTGAGCTGAAGTCGGACACTTAACTGACTGAGCCACCCAGGTGCCCATCAAAGATTTTTAAAGTTTTTACTATTGTATAGTTAACATACAACATTATAGTAGTTTCAGGTATATGGCATAGTGATTTGACAATTCTACACATTACTCAATGTTCACCATAATAATGGTAGTCACCATCTGTCACCATAAAATGTTATTACAATATTATTGACTATATTCCCTATGCTGTATTTTTCAGCTCTGTGACTTACTTATTTCACAATGAGAATTTTGTACCTCTTAATCCCCTTCACCTCTTTTGTTCATCCTCCACCTCTTGAAACCATCAATTCTCCATATTTATGGGTCTGTTTCTGTTTTATTTTTTTTTCTTTTTAGTTTTTTTCTTTAAATTCCAGTTAATTAATATACAGTACAATATTAGTTTTAGGTGTAGAATTTAGTGATTCATCAATTATATACAACACCCAGGGCTCATCATAACAAGCTCCCTCTTTAATACTCATCACCATTTAATCCATCCCCCTATCATGTCCCCTCAAGTAAACCTCAGTTTGTTCTCTATAGTTAAGAGTTAGTTTTCTGGTTTGCCCCTCTTTTTTTTTCCTTTCCCCCCCGTGTTCATCTTTTTGTTGCTTAAATTCCACATATGAGTAAAAACATACGATATTTGTGTTTCTCTGACTTATTTAATTAGCATAATACCCTCTAAATCCATCCATGTTGTTACAAATGGCAAGATCTCATTTTACAAATGGCTGGATAATATTCTAGTGTGTGTGTGTGTGTGTGTGTGTGTGTGTGTGTGTGTGTGTATCTCACATATTCTTTATCCATTTATCCACGGATGGATACTTGGGTTGTTTCCACATCTTGCCTATTATAAATAATGCTGCAATAAACATAGGGGTGCCTATATCTTTTCAAGTTAGTATTTTAATTTTGGGAGGGTAAATACCCAGTTGTGGAAGTACTGATTGCATTATGTTTCTATTTTTAATTTTTGAGCAACCTCCATATTAATTTCCAGAGTGGCTACTCTGATTTACATTCCCACCAGTGGTGCATAAGTGTTCCCTTTTCCCCATACCGTCACCAACACTTGTTTTCTTTTGACTTCTTGATAATAGCCATTCTGATAAGTGTGAAGTGATAATTTCATTGTGGTTTTGATTTGCATTTTCCTAGGGATGACTGATGCTGCACATCTTTTTCATCTATCTGTTGACCATCTGTATGTCTTCTTAGGAAAAATGTCTATTTACATCCTCTACCCATTTTAAATTGTACTTGTTTTTGTTGTTTTATTTATTTGCAGTTGAGTCGATGAGTCATTTCTATATTTTGGATATTAATTCCTTGTTGGGTAAATGATTTACAAATATTTTCTCTTATTCAATAGGTTGTCTTTTCATTTTATTGGTTGTTTCCTTCACTGTGCAGAAGTTTTTTGTTTGTTTGTTTGTTTGTTTTTAGTTTGATGTAGTCCCAACTGTTTATTTTTGTTTTTGTTGTCTTGTCTTTTGATGTCAAATCAAAAAGTCATTGCCAAGGTCGATGTAAAGTAGCTTGCACACTATATTTTCTTCAAGTAGTTTTATGGTTTCAAGTATTACTTAATCCATTTTGAGTGAATTGTAATATGGAAATGACTGTTTTCAAACTCCTTACATATCAGAACTGAAACCAAAGGTTGTATCACCTCACTAACTAACCCATATTAAGAACTCAGTAATGGGGCACCTGGGTGGCTCCATGGGTTAAGCATCGGACTCTTGGTTTTGGCTCAGGTCATAATCTCAGAGTTTCATGAGTTCAAGCCCTGCGTCTGGCTTTGCTTGGCAGTGCAAACCCTCCTTGAGATTCTCTCTCTCTCCTCTTTCTCTGCCCCTCCGTTTCTTGCCCTGTCTCTGTCTCTTTCAAAATAAATAAATAAACTTAAATTTAAAAAAAAAACCTCAATAATTTTTGAATGAGTAAAAAAAAAAATAAATGTTTGGATTATCTCTTCCTTTGATTCATTCTACATAGATTTAAAAAAATTGGGGTGCCAAGTGGCTCAGTCAGTTAAGCTTCTGATTCTTGATTTTGGCTCCAGTCATGATCTCACAGATCAAGCCCCACATTGTACAGCATGGAGCCTACTTAAGATTCTCTCTCTCCCTCTCCATCTGCCCCACCCTCAAAAAACTCAAAAATACTCTCTCAAACCCTCTTCTCTATTTATATTCATTGTTATTATTAGATTCTAAGACCTGCATTGCCCTGGTGGCTCATTCAGTTGAATGTCTGCTCATGATTTTGGCTCAGGTCATGAATCAAGACCTGTGTCATGTTTCATGCTGAGTGTAGAGCTTGCTTAGGGTTCTCTATCTCCTTCTCTGTCTCTCTCCTTCTCTCTCTCTCTCCCCCTCCCTCCCTCCATCTTCCCCTCTTCCTTGTTTTCACTTTCTCTCTTTCTCTCAAAAAAAAAAGATTCTAATAGCTAAAATATTAAAATAATCTCTGCAAAATATTTATGTTTATTTTATCAACTTTTTCTGTGAAAAATGATTGTTCTCTGGCACAAATATTTTTCTGTGATTTTTTTTTTGCTTGTTGTTTTGTTTTTGTCAGAAGACATAAAGAGGGGGGCAAGAACAAGGTCAAAATGATCAAAGAATAGTGGATTTGGGGATTTGAGGTTTCTTTCTCATTATTTTATTTAGCTCTTAGTTAAAAAAAACAGGTTTTTGTTTCCCTCTTTTTTTTTCATTTTTAAAACTAAAAGTGTTTTATACAGTGCAAAAATCAAATTAACAATTTGATAATTTAAGGAACAAAACAAAGGGAAAAAGAGAGAAAGGAGCAAACCAAAAAACAGACTCTTAACTGTAGAGAACAAACTGATGTTTACCAGAGGGAAGTTGGACAGGAAGATGGGGGAAATAGGTGATGGGGACTAAGGAGGACACTTGGGATGAGCACTGGGTGTTGTATGCAGGTGTTGAATTGCAAAACTAATATGACCCTGTATGTTAACTAACTGGAATTTAAATAAAACTTAAAAGCATTTATATCTCAAAAAAATTAAATTAAAATTAATCAAGCAATCACCCAATAGACTTAAAAACTCCCTTTAAAGGAATAATATTTGTCTAATTTCTATTTCTCTCATATTTTGACACTGTATCTGTTGCAGCTCAAAAGCTCTCCTCTGCTCAGGGCCTGTACAATCCATTATAAGTTGTTATGGTGTTGTCACTGATTGGCTAGGTGAGATAATGGTATTTCCTCTTACGTGGGGTGGTGGGACAGATGGTTAGTTTCCCCCATTTGTGCTCTCACATGTAAGTGTTTCAGGTCCATTGGCTTTAGAACCTGAGATCTATCTCACTGAACTATTTCTTCAACAGGTAAATTAAACTCTTTTTCAGACAGAAAATATTTTTGATGTCAAATAATTAAAAACAAAACCAATTGTTTAAATTCTCATTGTCATAGAAAAGTATTAGGTCTTTACTTAGGTATGAAATGAAGCATACAAAATACTTCTATTCCAAAATGCAATTTTTTATGCAACCTTTAAATGTTTAACTATTTAAAAATTTCTCTTAAGAGATGATCCACTTATTTGATGTTCTGCCCTGTCTTGGGACCATCGGTGCCTAATACTTCCCACAAGAACATTTGCTTTATACTTGCAATGTCTATGCCCTGTTTTAATAATTTATGTACATTCATGCTCACAAAATGATGTGTGTATGTATAACATATATATAATGTGAAAATTTAATGTCAATGCTATTCAAATATACGTATATTTTTATTCTCTAAATATTCTTTTTTGGAATGATGACAATTGGATACAAGTATTATATATATTATTATTCCACCCCCAACTTGTCTCCTACATTCATATTCCATCCATTTCTTACTCAAAAATATAAAAATTAAGAGAAATTAGTTTAAAGTGAGCGTATTAATTGCTTGGGCACCTATTTTTCTTGATTGAAATGCTACAATTAGATTCTCCTCAATGAATATTTTGTTATTTTCATTATCTTCATTTTAACCTTATTATTCTCATTTTATCTTTTTTCTTCCAAATATTTACCACTTTTCTTTCTACTTGTTCTATGTGACTGTTTCTGTATTTAATGCAACATCATCTTTTGGAAATCAAATATATATTCTATATTTGTGCACATGTGTTGTTTTCAAAAATTGTTGTGCCTTATATAATTATGATTACAAAGACATTATTTTTTCAGGTTATAAAGGTGATTTAAACAAAGAAACTCTGGATAGTTGTAATTGAAATATTGTTTTTAGTTAATTGTTAATTAGCTAATTGTAGTTAATTGTTAATTTAGTTGTTTTTAGTTAAAATAAGGTTTTTAGTTAACATTGTCCCACTGTTTTTTTTAATGTTGAAAACACAAATATTGGCATGATAATACTTATTTTTAAGAAACCTCGAAAATTTAATAGCTGCATTCTATTTTCAAATCTCATTTGCTTTTATTCAGTAACTATGGTACGGCTTTTATGTAGTGTCTCTTAGATAGAAACAACAGAGGAAAAATGTGACATTAGGACAGAACATGGATTAAATTTGAAGACAGATAAATGGAATCTGAAAGAATAATAGTGGTTAATATTTTTGAAATGGCTACTTTTTTTTTTAATTTTTTTTTCAACGTTTATTTATTTTTGGGACAGAGAGAGACAGAGCATGAACGGGGGAGGAGCAGAGAGAGAGGGAGACACAGAATCGGAAACAGGCTCCAGGCTCTGAGCCATCAGCCCAGAGCCCGACGCGGGGCTCGAACTCACGGACCGCGAGATCGTGACCTGGCTGAAGTCGGACGCTTAACCGACTGCGCCACCCAGGCGCCCCTGGAATGGCTACTTTTGCTAGGTACTATGCTAAATGCATTATCTCTGTTACATTTTCCATTTATATCAATCTTATGACATAAATACTATTATTATCCTTATTTAGAGATGAGGAAATTGAGGCAATCAATCATTAAGATGTTTACCAAAAGTCACACAGCTGATCGGGGACAGCCACAGTTTTGGGGTAAAACAACTTGATGATTCCAGGTTACTCTTAGCATGAAATTATCTTACTTATCTTTATATTCAAAGTAATAGCACAGTGTCTCACACATACTTATCACTCAATAAATATTTGTTTAATGGATCAAGTATAGCTACTTTGCTGAGCCAAGTATGTAACCTATATTTACTTCATTTCTTACTAACAGGAGGCTCCATATATCTCTCTCCAACTTAGGGAAGTCATAAATTTACTTTATACTTATTTCTTTAAACTATACAGCTTTGATACTCAGCAATTCCCTTTGAAAATGTTGTCTAGAAAATACAGGTAGTAAGACCTCATAAATAATATGCTTCCCTTCATTGTATTATGGGAGTCATGAAGAGAACAAACTTCTAGATCTACCACTAACAAGCTAAGAAGCTGTGAGTAGGTAATTTATCCTTTCTACCTTTGGTTATCTATAAATGATAAGATGGGACTAAATCACTTCAAAGTTCCCAATTATGTCTATGAATCTGTAAACAAAAATAGCATCAGCAGAAAATCTCTGATCAGAGAGCTTAAAACTCATAGTACCCGTATTTTGGCTACTTTGAACAAACTGCTAATAATTTATAAATATATGATCTCTTATTAACACACAAGTATTTGTTAAAGAAAATCTATATCTTTATATCCTTGTTCATATATGTGTGTGAATGTGTAGAGGTATGTGTACATGCATGTTAATTGCATGTGAATGAGCTTTGGTGGACACATTTGGTGAATAATAATGACAAGATTGAATGTGTCAGAAATACCATCTTCCTGGAATGGTACAGAAACCATGCTTCATGAAAAAGGAGCAAAAAGCCTTATGATTCCTCCAGATTCCATGCAATATTGTCTTTCTGTACTGGAATATTCCTGGAATATCAAAATAACAAGAACAACAGCAACAACAATACAATAATAGGATAAATGTAACCAGGAATGTGAAATTTGCATAATTTCAGCAAGTGGGTTAATAAGCAATAATTTTCACTTTTAAAATGCCCCAGGATGTCCATTTATCTGAAGTCAGTATCATATTCTCAATGAAGTTTCTGCTTGTTCTAAAGGAAAAGTGAATGAAGTAATAATCTTATTGTTATTAGGTATTTTTCATGTATTGGTTTATATAATAAGAACTTTACCTAAATGATATTTTCACTAAATAAGGTAGAAAAAAAGTCAACTTTGAACTTATGTTTATAGTACATTTGATTTTCATTAATTTTGTGAAATATAAAATTGATATTTATTCACAGCAAATATATGCCTTCTATATGCTTAGTATCATTCAAGAAAATAGAAAGAGACCAGTGAATAAAAATAAAGCCCTTATCCTTATATATCATATATTCTGGAAAAATTAGAAGTAAAAGTACAAATCAAATATAATAAATCAAGCTGATAACTATTACAGTGGCAAATAAGTTCAGATCAAAATGTGTTATTAACTTTTGATTCTCTCCAGATGGTATAGACTTGTCTCTTCTTATTCCTTCCCACAAAGTACAACTACAAAACCTGAAAACAACTCAAGAGAAAATCAGAAGAGAATTCCAAAAGATAGAAGAAAAAAGTTGCACAGGTTTGGGACTCCAGGCTTAGAGGAACAACACAGTGGCAGTGTCTTGTGACCCCCACCTGACAAAAGAAGTTAAACTAAGCCAGGCTTTTCCTGACCCCTAGTCTCACAATAGTAGGCAGTCCAGGTAGACTCATTTCTCCCCTAGATCAAATGAGAGTCCAGCCTGTAACACAAGGCAAGTCTGGCACAAGAGGCAAGAGGAATTGATGGGAAGGCCCAGTGGCAAGTGGCTCTCAGAAGATCTGTCTTTTCTAACTTGCGTGAGACTCCCGGTATGTTTCTCATCTGAAACCATGAAGGACTGAAGGAAGTAGAAAAAAATAGGGCAGAAAGAATTGCTGCACATGCAGTTCATTTATGAGGAAACTATCTTTCAGGGACTTTTTTTCATTCCCAGATGAAGGAAAATGAAAAGAATTTGTCAGTAGTAAAGTTATCACAAAGAATGGCAAAAAAGTGTTTTTTTTAACATCAAAATGTGTGAAATGAACTAAATCAATGCCAAGAAGGAAATTTGTAGCATTAAATGTTTACATTAGAAAAGAAGAAAAATCTTGGGGCACCTGGGGGCTCAGTTGGTTAAGCGTTGGACTTCAGCCTAGGTCATGATCTCACTTTTCATGGGTTCGAACCCTGCACTGGGCTCTGTGCTGGCAGCTCGGAGCTTGGAGCTGCTTCAGATTCTGTGTCTCTGTCTCTGCCCCTACACTGCTCGCTCTGTCTCTGTCTGTCTGTCTGTCTGTCTCTCTCTCCCCTGAAAAATAAATTTAAAAAAAAAATTAAAAAAAGAAATGAAAAGAAGAAAAATCTCAAATCAATTATCTTAGTTTCTACTTGAGGAAACTAGATAACTGAGAGTAAAATATGCCCAATGAAAGTGGATGAAAAAAATAATAAAGAGCAGAAATCAATAATATTGAACACCTGAAAGCAGTACAGAAAATAAATAAAAATGAAGTTCTTTAAAAATAATCAGTAAAATTGGGGGCGGAGGGAAGCACTAACAAGACTAAAAATAAAGAGAAGTTACAAATCACCACCATCAGGTGTGAAACAGAGAATATCACTACAGGTTCTTTAGCCATTAAATGATATGAGGGAATATTATTAATTACTCTATACTCATAAACCTAGCGCATATAGAAGACCTGGAGCAACTCCTCAAAAACCACAAAATACCAAAAACTAAAATGAAAAAGATAATTAGATTTGTATTGTATCTATTAAGTAAATTGAATTTACAAATAAAATGTTAATGTCAATTGCCCACTGTAGAAATCAACCAAACATTTAAAGAAAAATCAAAACCAATTTTACACAAACCTTACAGAAAATTAAATAGGAAGAAACACTTCCAAAATCATGTCAAAAGGCCATATTATCTTGTAACCAAGAAGGAAAAACAGAAAAAGAAAATTGCAGGTTAACATCTGTCATGTATTTAAATGTGAAAATATTCTGAAATATTAACAAATACAACTTAAAACAGTGTATACAAAGAATTATACACCATGACCAAATATGATTTATTCCAGGTTTGTAGATTAGGTTCAGTATTTGAAAATCTATCAATGTAATTGACCATACCAAGTTTTTTTTAAGAGGAATAATCACATGAACATATTAAATGGCAAAGAAAAGGCATTCAACAAAGTCCAAAACTTATTCATGATGTTAAACAAATAAAAACCTCAGCAATTAGAAATAGAAGGACCTAAACTTGATAAAGAGCATCTAAAACAAACAAAAAACCTTACCGCATCTAATGTCAGTATTTTCAGAGGAAAATCATTCAACACAGACTAGATAAGCTAGCCACTGCAATTAAGCAAAAGAAATAAAATACATACATGTTATAAAAGAAGAAATAAAACTGTCACTTATGCCGATTGCAAGATTATCTGCATAGAAAATCCAAGGGATCTGCTAAAATCAAAACAAAACAAAACTTCTATAACTAATAAATAAGTTTAAAAGTTCACAGAATAAAACACCAACTTATAACAATCACATTTCTTTTAACAATGAACATACTGAGGGGTGCCTGGGTTGCTCAGTCAGTTAAGCATCCAACTTCAGGTCATGATCTCACAGTCCATGAGTTTGAACCCCACATCAGGCTCTGTGCTGACAGCTCAGCGGATTCTGTGTCTCCCTCTTTCTCTGCCCCCCGCCCCACTCATGCTCTGTCATTCTCTCTCTCAAAAATAAATAAATATTAAAAATTAAAAAAAAAACAATGAACGTACTGAAATAAAAATTTAAAACACAACGATATCACAACAATTTTAAAAACCTATATAAATGTTCAATTCCAAACAGATATCCATTTTATATTTCAAATCAAATAGCACAGTTAGATTTCAAATTCAGAAATTTATAATTCCAGGGGCATCTGGGTGGTTCAGTTGGTTGAGAATCCAACTTCAGCTCAGGTCATGATCTCGCAGTGGATGGGTTCGAACCCCAAGTGGGCTCTGTGCTGACAGTTTGGAGCCTGAAGCCTACTTCAGATTCTATGTCACCCTTGCCTGCCCCCTCCCTCCCCTGATCATACTGTTTCTCTCTCTCTCAAAAATAAACACCAAAAAAATTTTAAAAAGAAATTTATAATTCCAGAAAGTAAGAAAAAAAAAAGTGAAGTAAGCTTGGTTCAGTACTTAATTTTTTAATATGTCCCTGGTCCTTTACCTCTTTAGAAAATCCAAATCATGGTAGACAAAATCATGGTCGTATTTCCTTATTTCTTATTGATTTTGCAGAAGTACATTAGAAACCTTATCCTTCCACTTATAGGACATAGAATTAGTATGATTGCAAAGGAGATATCTTAACCATTACTCTTAAACTGTGTCCTAGTACCTTATATGAAGTGATATTACTAACCAAGAACCTAAAATTAGTACGTGAGACTAGATAGAAAGATTTAGAGAATAACATTGGATTTTGTTTCCATTTTCAGATGTTTTTTTAAATTTTTTTTAATGTTTATTTATTTTTGACAGAGAGACAGAGCATGAGCGGGGGAGGGGCAGAGAGAGGGAGACAGACTGCAAAGCAGGCTCCAGGCTCTGAGCTGTCAGCACAGAGCCCGACGCAGATGTGTTTTCTGTACCTTGTCAAAGGTATTAGCTTTCAGGCAGACAATATAGCAAATATATATCTGTGACCAAGAATTCACTTAAATGATTATAAATGATACCCAATATTTTGAAAATTTCATAGAAATTAGTCCAATATTTTATGGTTCTTTCTGTCATAAAGTTTTATCCTCCCACATATAGAACCATATAAATATTAAATTATCATATAAAAGTCAATCTAGTATTGTAAAGACTCTAGAGCAAGCTGGTCTGTGTGGAAAAACTAGTCTGCCATTCATTTGCTGTGTAAGCTAAGGCAACTTACTTAACCTCCCTGTTCCTCCATTTTTTCTCCATTACACTGAATTAATAGTTCTTACCTTATACAACTGTTTTAAGAGTTAAATAAATTAATATATTTAAGGCCCTTATGACAGTGCCTGGCACATATGTATGAGTCTACTAGTGTTATTGTTTGCTATTACTACTTGTGGATTCAGTTTCTTTTCCCCAATCAGTTTGAGATACCTAGAATCTTAATCACTGTTAGTTATAGACAGTGCTTTTTTGTTTTGTTTCGTTGTTTTGTTACTAGAATAAAGGGGGACTTTAAGTCTCCAGGACTCTACAAGCCCATAAGTAAAATGACCATTAGATACGTAATTATGTCAAAAGGTAGGACTTCATATAACGAGTAAAACTAACAAAAATAACAGGTTATAAAACAGTATATTTTCATTTCTGTTGAAATAAGTTATATGTGCCATGCAAACACACACACTTAAACACAGTTATGTGTTTTTCTCTAGTGATAGGATTAAGAGGACTCTTTTTTGTCTAATTTTCCAGGAAACATGAATTATTTATTTAAAAGAAATATTAATAAGCAGTTATATACCAGCAGTTATATTCTGAAGAGCACAAAATATCGAGGTATAAAATTTTTTAAATCATAAAAAACATATGTGGCATCTTTATGCTGAAATTATTAAATTAAGAAAATCAAGGATGTTCTAAGAAAATGGAAAGATATACCATCTTTGTATATTGGAGACAACTTAGTAAAGATGCCAATTCTCCCCAAATTAATCTAAGTTTTAATATAATTTCTGTCAAAATCTTACTAAGGCTTTTGTAGACTACAGGAACTTACTATAAAAATCATGTGGAAAGACACAACACTATAATAGCTAAAATGACATTGAAAGTGAATACAGTAGAAGGAATCACTTTAGCTAACATTAAGACTTACTATACACTTGCAGTTCTCAAGATGGTGCGGTATTGATGGAGGGATAAACGAATAGACCAGTGAAACAGAGCAGAGATCCCAGAAATAGATCTCCACAAAGGTACAAAAGCTCTTTGGTGGAAAGAAGACAGCTTTTCAACAAATTATGCTGAAGAATCTGCATATGTATAGGTAATAAATATAAAAACTTTGACCTAAACCTTATACAGTACACACAAGTTAAGTCAAAATAAATAAATGTAATTTACTTAAAATGTAAATTGTAAAACTATAAAAGTTTTAGGGGATAAAAAAATAGAAAAATATTTGGTATCTAGGGCTAGGCAAAGAGTTCTTAGACTTGACACCAAAAGTACTTTCCATACAAGGAAAACATGATAAATTGTATCTCACAAAACCTCAGAACTTTTCCCTGCAGAACACAGTTAAGAGAATGAAAAGACAAGCTATAAATAGGCTTGGAGAAATTACTTGAAAACAATTTACCAAACAAAGTCGACTATCTAAATTATATAAAAATATCTCAAAATTCAATAATAAAGAACAGTTTAATGATAAAATTTCAAAATGCATGAAAAGATATTCATAAAAGACTATATATCAAAAGGCAAGTAAGCACACAAAAAGATGTTCAATATCATCCATTAGGGAAATATAAACTAAAAACATAATGAAATGTCATTATACATCTGTGAGTATAGTTAAAAAATAGTGACAATACCAGATGCTGGCAAAGATGCAAACTTACTTGTTCATGCATTGCTGGTGGAATATAAAATGGTATAGCTACTCTGAAGAACAATTTGGCAAGTTATAAACTAAATATGTCCACACATACAACTCAACGACCGCACACTTGGACATTTATCCCAGAGTATATGCATACATATGTTCGAACAAAAATCTGTATATAAACATTTATAGTAGCTTTATTCCCAATAACCCCCAAACAGAAACATCCAAGTGACTTTCAGTGAGTGAAAGGTTAAATAAACTGTTGTGTACACACACCCTGGAATAACAGTCTGTCATAGAAGAAATTTCTAGTACACACAACATGAATAAATGCTAATACCAACAGGTTACATGGTGTAGGAGTCCATTCATTGATAAGACAAATTTATAGTAATGGAGAATACGCAGTCATTTCCAGAGATTAGGGATTGGAGTTGTGGGGAGGGGGGAAAGTTGAGGAAGAGTATGTTGAGGAAAGTTGAGGAAATGGGAGTTTGGCTATAAAAGAATAGCACAAGAGAGGGAGCCTTGTTGTGATGAAATGGTTTTGTATTTAGACTGTCAATATCCTGGTCATGATATTGTACTATTGTTTATCAAGATGTGATCACTGGGGAAACTGGGTAAAGAGTACATGGGACATCTCTGTATTGTTTTTCATAACTGCATATGAGCCCACAATTTTCTAAAATTTTTAAAAATTTAATTTTACATGTGCTTTTCACAAAATCTTTGTTTAAAGTGTCACAATTGTATTTGGGTGTAAATGAAGAACTCCCACATTCCTTAAATAGTTCTAAAATTACTGATTAGTAAAAGAAGTAGATCCTACTCAATTCCTTAGTATTTACCATTTAGAAGTTTGTATGCTTTGTGATCATAAAGTTAAGTTTTCCTATTGTAGAAAAAAGTCATAACATAAGTATAATGAATAATCCTTTATCAGCCTCATCCTCTTTTGTTTTTTTTTCTATTATAATAGAATCATTTATTAAAGTTTAACTGATCATTTCTCATATTTCATCCTTTTATCTTTCTACTTTTTCAGTAACCTCGGGCTATCAATTAACCTTTACATTTAAACTTCTCCATAGCTTTTATTTTCCTTTCATCGCAATTAGATAGACTCAAGTCAGTCTAATTCAAAACAAAGCAAAACAAGTCCAAGCAACATGAGGCCTTTAAAGTCTTTTCTCCCTCTCTATTTTATTTTTCCCTTTTACCAAATTCTATTTACTACTTCTGTACTACAGTAAAATTTCTATCCTTAAGTTTCTACAGATATTGCAATTATTAAACACACCAATAACCTCAATATTGTCAAAATTTGGCACACAAGTTTCTGCCAATTAAAATTTTTATTACAAAAGTCTTTGTTTTTCCCATTTCCAGGGAGCATTAAGAAAATTTATATTTAATAAGAAAAAAGATATAATGTGAGGCTAATAACACTTAAGCTTTAGGACTATTCACTTACGATGTAGGAAGCATTTCCAAAGTATTCACATCTTTGTGTGTTTTTGTACAATTTGGAAAAGTAAGATCATTTTATTGCAAAAGGTTGAAACCAATCTTTTTTACACTCTAAATTATTCTTAATCACAGTTTTCTTTCTATTGGGTGGCATTGGCATGGCCTCTGGTAGGGTCTAGCTTAGAGGGTGTTGAGTTTTGACTTCAGTGAGATCTATTTATGTGGTACATTGCTGCTTTTTTTTAAATATAGTAATTGTAAGCAGTTCCATAAATATTCCTTTTATTGTTGGTGTTGTTGTTGTTAACATGTAGTATAATATTCATTTCAGGAGTAGAATTTAATGATTCATCATTTATGTACAACATACAGTGCTCAACACAAGTGCACTCCTTAATACTCATCACTCACTTAGTCCATCCCCCACCCACTTCCTCTCCATATACCCTCATTTTGTTCTCTATAGTTAAGAGTCTTTTTATGGCTTGCTTCCCCCTCTTTTTTTTCCCTTCCCCTATGTTCATCTCTTTTGTTTCTTTAATTCCATATATGAGTGAAATCATGATAAGTCATATGATTTTTGTTTTTCTCTGACTGACTTATTTCACTTAGCATAATACACTCTAGCTCCATCCATGTCCTTGCAAAAGGCAAGATTTCATTCTTTTTGATGGCTTAGTAATATTTTATTGTATATACATACCACCTCTTCTTTATCCATTCATCCATCAATGAATATTTCGGGTCTTTCCATAATTTCACTATTGTTGATAATGCTACTATAAATATCAGAGTGCATATATCTCGTTGAATCAGTATTTTTGTATCCTTTGGGTAAATACCTAGTAGTGCAATTGCTGGGTCATAGGGTAATTTTATTTTTAACATTTTGAAGATCTTCTATGCTGATTTCCAGAATGGCTGTACCAGTTGGCATTCCCACCAACAATGTAAAAGGATTTCTTTTTCTCCACATCCTTGCCAACATCTCTTATTTCCTGTGTTGTTAATTTTAGCTATTCTGTCAGGTGTGAAGTGGTATTTAACTGTGGTTTTCATATTTATTTCCCTGATGATCAGTGATGTTAAGCATCTTTTCATGTATCTGTTGGCCATCTGAGTATTTTCTTTGGAAAAATGTCTATTAATGTTTTTTGCCTGTTAATTAACTGCATTATTTACTTTAGGGGTTGAGTTTGATGAATTGTTTGTAGATTTTAGATACTAATCCTTCATCAGATACGTCATTTGCAAAACCTTTTCCCATTTCATTGGTAGCCTTTTAGTTTTGTTGCTTGTTTCCTTCACTGTGCAGAAGCTTTTTATTTCAGCTACCGCTGAGGTTAAAGGGGTTGATGCCTATGTTCTCTAGAAATTGCTGGTTTCCTGTCTCACATTTAGGTCTTTCATCTGTTTTGAATTTATTTTTGGGTATGGTATAAGAACGTGGTCCTATTTCATTCTTCTGCATGTCGCCGTCAAGTTTTCCCAAAACCATTTGTTGAAGAGACTGTCTTATTTCCATTGGATATTTTTTCCTGCTTTGTCAAAGATTAGTTGGCCATATAGTTGTGGGTCCATTTCTGGGTTTTCTATTATGTTCCATTGATGTCTGTGTCCGTTTTTGTGCCAATACCATTCTGTCTTAATTACTACAGCTTTGTAATATAGCTTGAAATTGGATACCTCCAGCTTTGTTTTTCTTTGTCAAGATTGCTTTGCCTATTCGAGGTCTTTTGAGGTTCCATTCACATTTTAGATTGTTTGTGCTAGCTCTGTGAAAAATACTGGTAGTATTTTGATAAGGATTTCATTAAATGGGTAGATTGCTTTGGGTAGTTCCATGAATATTTCTATCACCCAGTGTGCCAACACATTAGACTTAAGGAGAAGTACAGGACAAAAAGAGCTCTGTGATACTTAATCCCAAATACATATGAGAAAAACCATCTTTAAATATGCAATGCCAGAAGCTAATCTTTGGAAAAATTCTTCTAGTAGTCATATGTGAAAATTGTAATCAGAGGATTTGGCTCTCTTTAAAGTGTAGTCGGACCAGAAGCTCTCTCCTGACAAGAATATATGAAGAAGTGATCAAAGATTGAACATCCAAATCTTTAGAAAAAAAAATGTGTTTGAGTGGTATGTCAGGCAGCTAATTATCACAAGCATTAGGCTATCTTTCTAGGTATTTTTGAGTTTGTGGTAAATTATTAACTTTTTTCTTAAACTCTATTTTGTAGTGATTTTTTTCTAATTCTAAATGAGTATTTTAACATGTGATTTTGTACTTATAATTTTGTATTCTTTTTTTAAAAAACAGCAACTAAAATTTTAGAAATATTGTTTCCGCAAAACCTGAAGTGACCTGAATTTATTGTGGTGTCTATTTATACTTCACAGAACAAATATTGACACCTCAGCTGGCAGACATACTCCAGAGCTCATGGCTCTGCCTCTGCATTGATGATTCCAACCAGACATCCCTGGTGTGAGCTTCTCATGTACGTATATATTACAGCTTCTCTCTTTCTAGTGACTAATACTGTAATCATGTATGACAAAAGACTAGTTAGAAATCAGTAACTATTGAGAGGAAGGAAAATATCTGGGCATGTAGTCATATTGGAGCAGAGATGTGCAATCAGAATAAATTCTATACCTACACGACACATATAAAGAGAAAATTGGAGCAAGGAAATATGTTTGAAATAAGATGTGTTCAGGAATTACACATGTATAGCTATCAAATGACAAGGTAAGTAAAGTAAAAGGTCAAAAGGTGAGAAGACAAGCCAGAAGTCAAAATATTCTCTAGACAAAAATCTGCCTTATTTACCCTCAGGAATGGTTAAAAAAAAAAAAAATATATACACACACACACACACACACACATACATACATACACACACACACACACACGTACATACATACACACACACACAGAATTTGGATGTAAATTAAAAAAATAAAATTAAAAAAATAAAAAAGAAGCTAGGAAGAGGTGGGAAAATTAAACCAAATTATGAATATCAAAGGAAATAATAAAGAGAAAAGAGAAAATCAATAAAATAGAAAAAACTTCTACCTAGACCCAAACTAAGAAAATAAAAAGATAAGATAGAATTTATCAATATCATCAATAAAAGAAAGCTGTTATTTCATCTCAAAAACATGTTGAACATAAGAAAGTATATGTTTCTTATATACTTGTGTATATATACACACATATACACAGACACACACATACACAGAAAAGATGACCAAAATAGCATAGTATTATTAATATTCAGAATATCATTGAGCCCACCCTGGTCAAGTATAAAATGTGCATACTTGGTTTCACTAATATGGATGCACCATTCTGCATTTCCACTATCCCACAAATATTACTTGATATTTGGAACACTCCATCTTTTAGGTTTGTTCCCAAATAATAGGTGCAAAATCATATGTCATTGTAATTTGCATTTTCAGTGTGTGTTTATGCATCTTTTTCTGCGCCCATTGGACTTTGGCATTTGTTTTTCTGTGTATATCTGTTGCCTGTTTTTATGTCGAGGTTGTTATCTTTTTATTTCTACTTTGCATGTGTTATTGATGTATTCTAGATAGTCATTTTTCTGTAATCACTACATATAATCTGTCATTCTGTCACCTATATAGTCGCTTTATCTATGGTTGCTTTCTTTGTACAAAATCCATATATATATGGATCCATATACATACATATATATATATATATATATATACATATACATACATACATACATATATATGAGGGACATAAGTCCCTCATAGGGACTTAGAATAAGTAGCTTCATAAGAATTAGCACTGCTGGGGCGCCTGGGTGGCGCAGTCGGTTAAGCGTCCGACTTCAGCCAGGTCACGATCTCGCGGTCCGTGAGTTCGAACCCCGCATCAGGCTCTGGGCTGATGGTTCAGAGCCTGGAGCCTGTTTCCGATTCTGTGTCTCCCTCTCTCTCTGCCCCTCCCCCGTTCATGCTCTGTCTCTCTCTGTCCCAAAAATAAATAAACATTGAAAAAAAAAAGAATTAGCACTGCTGAACTATCATCTTAACCTAACCTGGAGATTTTTCCTACTAAGATAATTTCTAGTTCAGGATCAACTTGGATATTTTTAGGCATTGGATCTGATGTTTCTAAAGATAGAGGCTGCTGTTCAAACTATCCCTGATTAGGCCAGTCCACACAAGCGCTGTTATCTGAGTAAAGCCTTCCTTAAGCCACTGTCATAACTGATACAGAGCTAAAGAGACAAAATTTCTCCATTGGATTCTGTATCAGGTCAAATTAATTAAAATTAACTTATTCCTAGAGAATTTCTAAAATCCAAATAGTTTGGCAACACTTTTCTACTTACATTGTATAAGTTAAAAAGTTGTGAATCTGAGGGGCACCTGGGTGGCTCAGTTCATTAAGCATTCAGCATCGGCTCAGGTCATGGTCTCATGGCTCGTGAGTTTGAGCCCCACATTGGGCTCTGTGCTGACAACTCAGACGGTGGAGTCTGCTTCAGATTCTGTCTCCATCTCTCTCTGTCCCTACCCTGCTTGTGCTCTGTCTCTCTCTCTCAAAACTAAATAAAACACTAAAAAAATTTAAGTTATGATTCTGAGTATTATTTGTAAATACTCCAATACTCAGTTTAAAAAGCAGTATGAGCATATCCTTACTGTTTTGATAAATGTATCATAATTTCCACGGTTTTCTACTGCCAGGTTTTCTAGTACAAAAAGTGCTCCCTATTATATCAACCTATTAGGTGTTACTTTATAATAACCTATGATAAATATTGACAATAGAGATCTCAAAGAATAATCAATCCATATTTCAAATGCTTCAAGATAGCTCAGCAAAGTCCATTATAAAATAGTAAGTCACACTTCTTTTGACCCAGATATTTAACACATTTAACCATCGATGATATTTAAAAATGTATGGATGTTAAAAATAAAGTATTTTTATTTGATGAATTACTCATTTGAAACTCATTGCTGTTTTTCTAAGGGTAAGAAAGAAAGAACAATAAATGGAAGATGAGTACTTGGGCAGATATCATAACAAAGAGGAAGAATCCCATAACAAAGAGAAGAACACTAGCTCCTTAGTGTGTGTGTGTGTGTGTGTGTGTGTGTGTGTGTGTATACATACTGTATGTATATGTATGTGTATGTGTGATGATCACACATAAATGAAATAAAAATTTGGCTTGTAGTTTAATATTAGCAAAGCAACGTACCTAGCATGCCAATAAATAAGTACAATAATTCAAGAGAAAAGAAATGCTAGTATTTATTACATATTAATCTAACATAATTAATGCTGGCTGTTTAAGTGGAGCCTCTAAATCACTCTGTAATATATCACTAAAGTTATGTTGTAGATAAGAAAACTAAAGTTTAGAAAGCTTAAAGTGATTTGTCTAAAGTCATACAACTGCTTAGAGACAAAGCCAGAGTATTACCCAATTAAGGCTCTTTTCATTGTACCATACTACCTCTAGATACCATGGGTTTTTTCCCCCCAAAAATGACATTTTATTGAAATATATGACATAAACATTGTATAAATTTAAGGTATACAACATGTGAATTTTATACATTTACATGTTGTAGTAAGATTACGATTGTAGCAATAATTAGCACCTCTATTACATTACCCAATTATTTTTTTTTTAGTGGTTGGAATAACTAAGTTCTGGTCTCTAGCAAGTTTGATACAAGTTATAATGAAATATTATCATCTATATTCATGATATTAATGCAGTCCTGAGGAGAGAGGAAATTGTGAGAGTTACAATTCAACTTTATGCAGCCATTTTCCTCTTTCCTTTTTGGAAATCAGGGAAAAGTGATTTATTCAAAATAGTCATTCCAAGTATATTAAACTAGGCCTAGGCAAATATATTTCCTTTTTGAAAAGAATTGTTTCCAATAATATATTACTAAGTAATTTATATAATTGTATCAAATAAAAGCTCTGTCAGAATATTTACATCAGATATTTGTTAAGAAAAAAGAAAACAAATACAATGGATACAAAGAATAAAATACATTGAACATTACAGAGGTATATAGCTATTCCAGTTTCCTGCTCCTGGTTTAAACTTCATATTTTCTTTCTTAAACATTAAATGTTAAAAAAAGTAATTAGCTTTTCCCATAAACAATTTTATCAGGAATGTTATATACTGTCATATAATAGAACATATATAAAGAAACAAATGGCGTTACTTTGATTTTTAATTTGCAACATCTGTTTCAACCATAGATATCACTTTTATTTACAAAAGTAATGCTCGAACAACAGCTACCAGTGTTATCTAGTTCTGTGTACTACAGCTGGAAAAAAACTGCTTTAGGTTTCCCAAAAGGAAGCCAAATTAGCATATCATTCTTTAGGTCCCAGTCCATAAAAGTACCTGTAAAATAGATTACATGTTTGGTTTTGGAAATTGGTATTATCAAACAGGCTCACAAAAACAGGAGATAAAAGAAAGACAGTTCTAGAAAAAACACTGGTGATGCTGAGAACACATTTCCAAAAATCTGTCTGGTTAAGCAGCCATTAAAGCACCTGGATAGCCCCAGGAGAGTGACAAAGGAGAGCCTAGAAGAGTTTTGCTCAGAGTCAGCCAGAGATTTGGTTTTTACTAAATGTACTCTGACACAGAGGAGAAGAAGTAGTCTGAAACAAGTTTAGGGATCTAAGTTAAAGCTGCCTAAGCACAGACATATACACTTGTTTGAGGCTTTGCAAGCTGGCTTAGATAGAATACTGCAAAGCCTTGCCAGACTCACTGAGAGTTAGCGTTTTCTTTGAGGCAGCAATAGTATGCTTGGGTTTAACGAGACTGCCATACACAATGTGTGAAAAAGTATATTTTAGGCAACTATGGATATAGCTCAATTGACAAATGGTTTTTCTGCCAAAAAAAAATCATTTGTAAATTGATCTTTGGAACCCTGAATCCATTTCTCAAAATAGATAGTAGTGATTAGTACATAGAAGTTAAGCCACAGATGCCTCATTTAATCCTTAAAAAATATAAAATATAGTACTGATTAATGCTTTTACCCTATCAGATAATTTTATATTATGAAATTGTATTCTAAGCCCCAAATTAGAATGCCAAGAACATGCTTCAGTGGCTAAGGGTGCAAGACCCACAGGAGCCTGCTGTCTGTAGCAGTGATCATCTGGGGTGGGCAAGGGTGGGCTAGGGCCTCTGAGAAAACCAAACATGACATATCCTGCAAGAGCCTATTAAGTTTTCTTTATAGAGATAAAGACACTTTACAACGCTCTATAAGAGTTTAATTAAAACATGGAGCAGCCTTATAAAATGGGATTACGTTTATGGTCCTAAAGAATATTATTATTCTATTGATATTTCTCCATTAGGTGTTTATTTTTTATAATGGCTCTACATATTGGGAAGCTTCTTATATTTATTAAATTGTTATATACTTGGAGACGTTTCTTAAAATTTATATAATCGGGAAGAAAAAAATAATATCTGGCCAAATGTTTTCTTTGACTCTCAAATAATTAAATAGTATTTCCCCCATTCATTAATGCGATTAAAAAAATAGTTCTTTGTAATGTAAGTCTTGCAATAGACATTTAGAATATATAAAAGAGAAATTAGGATACACATTTATTTTATTTTATATATTCTTTAAAGTTTATTTATTTATTTGGGGGGGAGAGAAAGAGTGGACAAACAGAAAAGGGGAAGAGAAAGAGGGAAAGAGAGAATCCTAAGCAGGCTCCACACTGTCAGCACAGAGACCAACATGGGGCTCAAAACCACGAACTGTGAGATCACAACCTGAGCCATAATCAAGAGTCAGATGCTTAACTGACTGAGCCACCCAGGCTCTCCTAAGATAAACATTTAAAAAAAATTAATGTTTATTTATTTTGTGAGGGAGAGAAACAGACTCAGCATGAGTGGAGGAGGGGCAGAGAGACAGAGGATGACACAGAATCTGAAGCAGGCTCCAGGCTCTGAGCTGTCAGCACAGAGCCCAACTTGGGGTTCGAACTCACGAAGCCTGAGATGATGACCTGGGCCAAAGTTGGACACTTAACCAACAGCCACGCAGGCACTCCTAGGATAAATATTTTACTACCAGTATTTATTTAGTAGGGAAAGTAAAAATCATCCCACTAAATTGCCAGTTCTAAGGGAAAAAAAATGAAACTTCTCTATACTCTGAGGGAAAGAAAAACTTTTTACTTTGTTTTCACCCTCCCTCCCACTTTATTTTCCCCATCTTTCCTTCTCACTCCTCCAATATTGTTCTCTTCTACTTGTACACACTCTGTCATGTCACAGATAATTACTTACATGTTGCAGGCCCTGGACCAGGAGCTGTAAACCAGACAGGTGTTGTCCCTGTTCTCAAGTAGCTGACATCTATTAGAGAAGACAAACATAAAACATTTAACAGAAGTGGGATTATTTTTACAAAAACCATAACATACTGTGTACTGTGGAGTATATAAAATAGATTTCTAACTCTAGGTTTATACTTGGGATGGTACTGAAATTAGTGAGCTTGTCATACTTGGGGAAATTAGTCCATTTGAACCTGATACTTAGAGTTATATGCCAACATAATTCATTTGTTTTGTTTCTAACACTATTGCTTAATTTGAGAGAAATTGTTTTGCAGAGAAAACAAAAGGAGTGACTCAGTGTCGGGATCTGACATGATAGAATGATAAAGGGAATTAGAATTCGGGACGCCCAGCAAAGTCTTCTCTTAAAGTAATGGCTACCATCAACTCTCTGCCTTTTGGATGATCTGTTATTTGCCACCTTTCAGATGCTTAATGATAAGAAGCATAAAACAAGAGGTAAAGGAAGGTAGTCTCTGGTCTTGTATCAGTGGTTGTTACACCGGTGCTAAGTGCCACATGTCTCCTTTGTCTTTTCTTATGTAGCATTAGTTTGTAGACATCTAATGCTTAAACTCCTTTCCTTCAGGTCTCTGCTTCTATTAACCCAGATTCATGCGCCTGGGTATCTGACTGCGTTATTCTTCAGGCTGTGTCTTCATTTATTTATCTCTTATGCTAGTAGCGGTTTTCTCCGTAATCTTCCCTTCCTCCTAACAAACAAACAACACACACACACACTCTCTCTCTTTCTCTCTCTCTCTCTCACCTGGATGTAACCCAGGCTGCCTTGTTGAATTTGTCACTACTTACTTCTCTCATTTGACATTTGCCAACTGCTTTCTTATGTGGAACAGATTTTATGCCTGCTTCTCTTCACTTCTGGCACCTCGGGATCCAGAATCTGCCATGCCTATAGACTTGTTATAGCCTGCCAATTGTCCCCTGTGCCAGCTGGTCTGCCTGTGGGCATTTTCAATTTAAATCCTTATAGTTTGCTCTATGTTTGAACTTGACCTTTACTAACCTGATTTGGGCTGCTCTTTCAGTCTTTAGCAAATAGTCTCCTTGAGATCAGCCTGTTTCCATTTTAGCTCCAACTGAATGTCCAGTGTGCAATAAGTATTTTTGAACAAATAATTTGCTTATTTTACCTTAGATCTTATGTTTATAAAAAAAATACATCTCATTCTATGTTTAAACTCCTGTAAGTATGATTACATTTCCTAACACTTTGCATTTCACAATGATGCATCACATACAAGAAGTTTTTAAACCAACACTTCCAAATGTTGAGGGGGCTATGCTAAAGTTTGTTTTCCTGATTTTATATGTCATACTATGCTCAAGATAGCATCTGACCTGGCTCCTTAAAAACAAAACTGTTATGAGTACTGATTAATTTTAAAGCCTTCTTAATGACTCACGAGCACCAAGGCATCACACATTGGTTATCGTATGAGTCACAAGTGTATTCTCTTTTTTTTTTATATATATGAAATTTATTGACAAATTGGTTTCCATACAACACCCAGTGCTCATCCCAAAAGGTGCCCTCCTCAATACCCATCACCCACCCGCCCCTCCCTCCCACCCCCCATCAACCCTCAGTTTGTTCTCAGTTTTTAACAGTCTCTTATGCTTTGGCTCTCTCCCACTCTAACGTCCTTTTTTTTTTTTTTTTTTTTCCTTCCCCTCCCCCATGGGTTCCTGTTAAGTTTCTCAGGATCCACATAAGAGTGAAACCATATGGTATCTGTCTTTCTCTGTATGGCTTATTTCACTTAGCATCACACTCTCCAGTTCCATCCACGTTGCTACAAAAGGACATATTTCATTTTTTCTCATTGCCACGTAGTATTCCATTGTGTATATAAACCACAATTTCTTTATCCATTCATCAGTTGATGGACATTTAGGCTCTTTCCATAATTTGGCTATTGTTGAGAGTGCTGCTATGAACATTGGGGTACAAGTGCCCCTATGCATCAGTACTCCTGTATCCCTTGGGTAGATTCCTAGCAGTGCTATTGCTGGGTCATAGGGTAGGTCTATTTTTAATTTTCTGAGGAACCTCCACACTGCTTTCCAGAGCGGCTGCACCAATTTGCATTCCCACCAACAGTGCAAGAGGGTTCCCGTTTCTCCACATCCTCTCCAGCATCTATATTCTCCAGATTTGTTCATTTTGGCCACTCTGACTGGCGTGAGGTGATACCTGAGTGTGGTTTTGATTTGTATTTCCCTGATAAGGAGCGACGTTGAGCATCTTTTCATGTGCCTGTTGGCCATCTGGATGTCTTCTTTGGAGAAGTGTCTATTCATGTTTTCTGCCCATTTCTTCACTGGGTTATTTGTTTTTCGGGTGTGGAGTTTGGTGAGCTCTTTATAGATTTTAGATACTAGCCCTTTGTCTGATATGTCATTTGCAAATATCTTTTCCCATTCCGTTGGTTGCCTTTTAGTTTTGTTGGTTGTTTCCTTTGCTGTGCAGAAGCTTTTTATCTTCATAAGGTCCCAGTAATTCACTTTTGCTTTTAATTCCCTTGCCTTTGGGGATGTGTCGAGTAAGAGATTGCTATGGCTGAGGTCAGAGAGGTCTTTTCCTGCTTTCTCCTCTAAGGTTTTGATGGTTTCCTGTCTCACATTTAGGTCCTTTATCCATTTTGAGTTTATTTTTGTAAATGGTGTGAGAAAGTGGTCTAGTTTCAACCTTCTGCATGTTGCTGTCCAGTTCTCCCAGCACCATTTGTTAAAGAGGCTGTCTTTTTTCCATTGGATGTTCTTTCCTGCTTTGTCAAAGATGAGTTGGCCATACGTTTGTGGGTCTAGTTCTGGGGTTTCTATTCTATTCCATTGGTCTGTGTGTCTGTTTTTGTGCCAATACCATGCTGTCTTGATGATGACAGCTTTGTAGTAGAGGCTAAAGTCTGGGATTGTGATGCCTCCTGCTTTGGTCTTCTTCTTCAAAATTCCTTTGGCTATTCGGGGCCTTTTGTGGTTCCATATGAATTTTAGGATTGCTTGTTCTAATTTCGAGAAGAATGCTGGTGCAATTTTGATTGGGATTGCATTGAATGTGTAGATAGCTTTGGGTAGTATTGACATTTTGACAATATTTATTTTTCCAATCCATGAGCAGGGAATGTCTTTCCATTTCTTTAAATCTTCTTCAATTACCTTCATAAGCTTTCTATAGTTTTCAGCATACAGATCCTTTACATCTTTGGTTAGATTTATTCCTAGGTATTTTATGCTTCTTGGTGCAATTGTGAATGGGATCAGTTTCTTTATTTGTCTTTCTGTTGCTTCATTGTTAGTGTATAAGAATGCAACTGATTTCTGTACATTGATTTTGTATCCTGCAACTTTGCTGAATTCATGTATCAGTTCTAGCAGACTTTTGGTGGAGTCTATCGGATTTTCCATGTATAATATCATGTCATCTGCAAAAAGCGAAAGCTTGACTTCATCTCTGCCAATTTTGATGCCTTTGATTTCCTTTTGTTGTCTGATTGCTGATGCTAGAACTTCCAGCACTATGTTAAACAACAGCGGTGAGAGTGGGCATCCCTGTCGTGTTCCTGATCTCAGGGAAAAAGCTCTCAGTTTTTCCCCGTTGAGGATGATGTTAGCTGTGGGCTTTTCATAAATGGCTTTTATGATCTTTAAGTATGTTCCTTCTATCCCGACTTTCTCCAGGGTTTTTATTAAGAAAGGGTGCTGGATTTTGTCAAAGGCCTTTTCTGCATCGATTGACAGGATCATATGGTTCTTCTCTTTTTTTTTGTTAATGTGATGTATCACGTTGATTGATTTGCGAATGTTGAACCAGCCCTGCATCCCAGGAATGAATCCCACTTGATCATGGTGAATAATTCTTTTTATATGCTGTTGAATTCGATTTGCTAGTATCTTATTGAGAATTTTGGCATCCATATTCATCAGGGATATTGGTCTGTAGTTCTCTTTTTTTACTGGGTCTCTGTCTGGTTTAGGAATCAAAGTAATACTGGCTTCCTAGAATGAGTCTGGAAGTTTTCCTTCCCTTTCTATTTCTTGGAATAGCTTGAGAAGGATAGGTATTATCTCTGCTTTAAACGTCTGGTAGAACTCCCCTGGGAAACCATCTGGTCCTGGACTCTTATTTGTTGGGAGATTTTTGATAACTGATTCAATTTCTTCGCTGGTTATGGGTCTGTTCAAGCTTTCTCTTTCCTCCTGATTGAGTTTTGGAAGAGTGTGGGTGTTCAGGAATTTGTCCATTTCTTCCAGGTTGTCCAATTTGTTGGCATATAATTTTTCATAGTATTCCCTGATAATTGTTTGTATCTCTGAGGGATTGGTTGTAATCATTCCATTTTCATTCATGATTTTATCTATTTGGGTCATCTCCCTTTTCTTTTTGAGAAGCCTGGCTAGAGGTTTGTCAATTTTGTTTATTTTTTCAAAAAACCAACTCTTGGTTTCGTTGATCTGCTCTACAGTTTTTTTAGATTCTATATTGTTTATTTCTGCTCTGATCTTTATTATTTCTCTTCTTCTGCTGGGTTTAGGCTGCCTTTGCTGTTCTGCTTCTAGTTCCTTTAGGTGTGCTGTTAGATTTTGTATTTGGGATTTTTCTTGTTTCTTGAGATAGGCCTGGATTGCAATGTATTTTCCTCTCAGGACTGCCTTCGCTGCGTCCCAAAGCGTTTGGATTGTTGTATTTTCATTTTCGTTTGTTTCCATATATTTTTTGATTTCTTCTCTAATTGCCTGGTTGACCCACTCATTCGTTAGTAGGGTGTTCTTTAACCTCCATGCTTTTGGAGGTTTTCCAGACTTTTTCCTGTGGTTGATTTCAAGCTTCATAGCATTGTGGTCTGAAAGTATGCATGGTATAATTTCAATTCTTGTAAACTTATGAAGGGCTGTTTTGTGACCCAGTATATGATCTATCTTGGAGAATGTTCCATGTGCACTCGAGAAGAAAGTATATTCTGTTGCTTTGGGATGCAGAGTTCTAAATATATCTGTCAAGTCCATCTGATCCAGTGTCTCATTCAGGGCCCTTGTTTCTTTATTGACCATGTGTCTAGATGATCTATCCATTTCTGTAAGTGGGGTGTTAAAGTCCCCAGCAATTACCACATTCTTATCAATAAGGTTGCTTCTGTTTATGAGTAATTGTTTTATATATTTGGGGGCTCCGGTATTCGGCGCATAGACATTTATAACATCATGTATTCTCAATGGCACGAGATCACTCCTGAAGGGTCAAAAATTGCTCTTGGATAAGGGCAAAAAGGAACATTATTTTTCAAATGTGTAACACACAGACATTTATACAGTACATAAAAATAGTATATTTGTGATAGTAACAGTTCATGGGGCAATTAGAAAAAAAATATTTAAAAAGTCTCTTTGTGGAGGGTGACAAAAAAAAATGTTGAGACACACTGTGGTAAATAAAGGTAAAAAAGAGCTTCATCCCTGCTTTGCAGAGAGCATCTAAGCCAGCAGGTGAAATTTCCCAGGGAGTGACTCCTTTAAGAAGTGGCATGTTTTGAGAAAAATGTAACCACAGTCTAGAAAATGATGTGGTGACACACAGGAACATAGTCAAGAGACGCTTTCTCAATTGTCAGCTTCTTTCAAACTTGAGAAAGTTTTCAACTGATTATCTTCTGACAAACTTTCCAGTTTTTAATTATTTTTCCAACCTACTATATCAAATAAATAGCCATTTAATAAACACACACAACCTTCTACACTAATGTCATGTGACTTTTTAAAACTATATATTTATGAGAAGTCATATTTGTTTCCGTTTGAAAGAGCAACACTAGACTCAAACAGATGCCTCTGTCATCTCATAAATCACGGATTCATTTACTCACAACTACCGCTAAGAGCAAACTATTTTCTCTGGAAATAGTTAATTTCAGTTAGAGCCAACTTTGTACGGGTCTTAAAAGTCCTATAGACTCTAACAAATGAGCACTCTTCACAACTCTGGTGTAATCAGAGCCATGACTCAAACAGGTGAAGATATTTTCTTTGGGTTGATGACTTATATGACTTTTACCATCCCTAGCCTTTCTCTCTTTTGCATTGACTTTTTTTAATCTGCAAATTAAATCAACCTGCTTCAATACATTTAGCCTTGAAATTCAGGAACACTAAAATTAATTGTATATTTATTTGTTTGACATTCCTCTTACTTGTTAAAGAAAATCAATTCAATGATACTTTTTTTAAAAAATCTCACACACTTGAACTTTTGATAACATGTGACAGATTTTAATAGCCCTTAACTTCTAACTTTTGGTATGTTTTGTGGTACTGCATTCTCCAGTACTGAATTTTCTAGATACCTTTTTGACCAAACTATACATTATTTTGAATTTCCTGTCCTTGTGTTCTAAGCCCATTATGTTATTCTTCCTGTTTATTGACATTCTCACCAACTTCCATAAGGTCTACATCAGCCATGTACCAAAGTATATTAATATATTAATATTAACTAATTAATTGCCTTCTAGAAGTTCTGATAACATATTTCCTAAATGTAATACATATATTTCCAATATACTTCCATCAGTCTTCACTTTTGAACTCTGAAAATCTCAATCTTGCTATATATACAAACTTGATTTTTTTTTTATTTAAAAAAAATTTTTTTTTCAACGTTTATTTATTTTTTTGGGGACAGAAAAAGACAGAGCATGAACGGGGGAGGGGCAGAGAGAGAGGGAGACACAGAATCGGAAACAGGCTCCAGGCTCCGAGCCATCAGCCCAGAGTCCGATGCGGGGCTCGAACCCACAGACCGCAAGATCGTGACCTGGCTGAAGTCGGACGCTTAACCGACTGCACCACCCAGGCGCCCCCAAACTTGATTTTTTTTATCCTAACATCTACTATTCCTCCTCCATGCTCTACCTTGGCAAATGGCACAATCCTCACCATAACAACTATACAGTTAAGTGTATCTCTTGTGTCTTCCTCAAGCCTGAAATAATCAGAAAATTCCATTCCAAGCTATAATAATGGTTTTAGACACTCATTTATGTTAGTTTCAAATCCTGGTTTATCCACTTACAAGTCGTGTGGTCTTAAACAGGACAAGTAAATCCTTATTTCTCAATCCCCTATTGATACAATAGAAATAACCTCTAACTCATAAAATGTTGTAATAATAACTTGAAGTAACATATGAAGAGCAGAGCACAAGGTAGGTAGGAAATACATTTTTATTTTCTTATGCCACTGACATAGATTGTATGTTTACTTAGTGCCATCTGGATAGTCTGGCACTGACATGCCTCTGTTCTCTGTCAATATTTATTAAAACACCACAATGATATTAAATTAATAAATATAAATTAATATAAATATATAATATTTATAATATATATTTATATATTAATATTAATATTAATTATATATATTATATAAAAAATAAAAATATTTTAAATATAAAAATATAAATTAAATAAAAAAAAAACGAAAAACCTCCAAGAATTATCAAATGCCCACAGTAGTGATATCCCTATAGCACACGAGAATCTTTATCACATCTTACACACTTCTATATATACCCAGTAGAGGACATATTTGTCATAGGCATAGATTATGTATTTATCAAATGTCTTCTAATTTTGCTTACCTCCCTTTGTAAAAACACGTTCATAAAGGCTCTACTGAATGCTTTGGAAATACTACTCATTTTCTGAAGGGGCTGTCATATTCAAGCTGAGGTTGATTTAAGGATTGTATGAGTGAAGGAAGAGGAACTGAGTTAAGCCACAGCTTCCAAATGGATTTACAGAATCTAATGTCCTGTTACCAAGTGTGTTTTGTCTTCTGCTTCGTTGGCATCTTTATGTATAGTCGTTATTGTTTAGGAGATAAAAAAATGCCCACGGGAAAATCACATAATCTACGAGCTAACACCTCTCTCACTATCTTTCTGTCATTACTATTACTCTTCCCCGGATTGGAGGTTAAGACTGAATAATGATGATGATGATGATGATGATGATGATAATGAGTTGAATACAGATTGCCCCTCCCTTAAGCTTCACCTCCCCTGTACCCCTGTACCCCTGTGGTGAATATGACCTCAGTCACTATAGGTTCCTGTGGTTGTTTTCATATGACTAAATCCTTTGGGAGTGATACTCAGTTATACAAGAATTTTTTTTTTTTTTAAATCCCTCTCTTGCTTGAGAAATGAGGAATTATAAATCACCTTTAACTGTCTTGTTACTCTATCTTCCAGATTAAAAAAAATTATTTGGCAATATTTTTCTAGTTTATAGTCTTATGTTAGCAGGGCTCATTTGCTGATTTTCACAGTTCTTTAAACTCTGATTAAGTCAAGTTACTTGTTAACATCAATAATTTGGAAATGTAAGTTGTTTCACAGATGAATACAGAGGACTTGACAAAATATGAAAACACCTGGTAATCGGTTTACTATCATTTCTAGCTCTACAGGAGAAATTTATTTCAGTGGTCTAAAAAGATCTCTTGAAGTGTCATATTAGTATGGACTCTAGGAAGTAGATTTTCATTTCTAATGTATTGCCTAACATAATTTTGTGTCCTTTTTATGTCTTCAATTTGATTTAGCATAAACATAGAACATTGTTTATTATTTTTGAGGTGGAAGAAATTTGCAAGTTATAATTGTCATATTCATGCAGAATAAATGTATACATGTGTGTTTTCTTAATAAATTGATATATTTGTTTACAATATGTTTTTCACCTCTAATTTCACTCCTTATCACATGTTCTGTTCTCTTTGCAAATCACAGTAGTAGTAAAGCTGCAAATGCATTCTGATTTTTTTTTTACCCTGTGTTTTTGCTAAGGCCAATACTGTCTTTATCTAGAACACTCATCCTCACATCCATCCAACTTAAATTTAATTCAGATTTTTACTTTATTTCTGTCTCCTCCAGACAGAAACTCTGTAACTCTAGCTTAGCACTATCATATTCTGAGGTAAATTGGTGTTGAGTTGATATGTGTTATTTCTTTTACCAAACTGAAGATTTTGGGGGGTGTAATGACCATATTTCATTCTTTTTATTTTGTAAGCTTTTTAAATTTTTTTAATGTTTATTTTTGAGACAGAGACAGAGCATGAGTGGGGGAGGGGCAGAGAGAGGGAGAGAGAGACACAGAATCCGAAGCAGGCTCCAGGCTCTGGGCTGTCAGCACAGAGCCCCATGCGGGGCTCGAACCCACGAACTGTGAGATCATGACCTGAGCCCAAGTCGGATGCTCAACCGACTGAGCCACCCAGGCGCCCCAAGCTTTTTAAAATTTTTTAATGTTTATTTATGAGAGAGAGAGAGAGAAACAGAGACAGAGAGAGAGACAGAGAGTGAATGGGGAGGGGCAGTGAGAGATAGACACAGAATCCAAGCGGTCCCCAGGCTCTGAGCTGTCAGCACAGAGCCCGACACTGGACTTGAACTCACGAACTGTGAGATCATGACCTGAGCTGAAATCGGATGCCCAACCAACTGAGCCACCCAGTACCCCTCTTGTTCTTTTTTAAATTCTCAACTATGATTGTGGATTTTTTTTTGTATTCCTGTATTTCTGTCAACTGCATCTTTCTATATGTTGAAGTTCTTTATTTACTTATTTATATTTCATATATACATATATAATGTAGTTATGACTTTTTGACAAAATTTAATTACATCTCTTACAAAATATCTTTATTTCTAGTGTATCTTTTTGCCTTCAAGTCTACTCAATTTAGCATTAATATATTCACACCAGTTTTCTTATGTTTACTGTTTGCATAGAATGTAGTTTTCTATTATTATACTTTCAACTGGTCTGTTTTCATAATTTAGAACTGTTTTTTCTAGGGGTGCCTGGGTGGCTCAGTAGGCTAAGCAGCAGACTCTTGATCTGGCTCAGGTCAGGATATCATGCTTAGTGGGATCGAGCCCTGCATTGGGCGCTGCCCTGACAGCACAGAGCCTGCTTGGGACTCTCTGGCTCTCTGCCCCTCCCCTGCTTGTGCTTGCTCACTCTCTCTGTCTCTGTCTCTCTCAAAATAACTAAACCTAAAAAAAATTATTTATTTTAAATAGCACCTAATATTTTAATCCAATCTGATAATCTGTCTTTAAATGGAAGTGTTTGGTCCATTTACACATAATGTAAGTGTTTATATGCCTGAAGTTAAATCTATGTTGTCAGGTGTCACCTATTTTTTTCTATCTGTTCTTTTTTCCCCCTGTTTCTTATATTCTGCCTTCTTTTTTGTTCATTAATTTTTTTTAGTATTTCAATTAAGTCTTCTATAAATTTTTTAAAGATATTTAGATTATTCTAGAAATTGCCCTAACAATTCCAGTATGCATTTTAACTTGTCTATTTTCAAGTAATGTTACTAGACTGACTTTATGAACACTCTAAGAACCTTATAATAGTAGAGTTCCATTTACTCTCCTCATTGAGCTCTTATCTATCATTGTTTTTCTACATAATAATCCCACATGTTATTTCCTTAAAATAGTTACTAATGTGTATACATATACAAAAATGTATATGTAAATGTGTGTCTTTGTAAATGTATGTATACATATATACATATCTATATACATATCTATATACCTATATATACCTATATATACACACACACATATGTGCATATGTACACACACATTTAAAGTTATGATTTTGTGCATAAGTTAACTTTTAGAAGGTTCTTCATGATTATCTAGATATTTACTTTTTATTTGTTTCCTGCAGTCAACGTTTTATCTGTAATCACATTCCTCAGTTTGAAGAACTTTCAGTATTTCTTGTGCAGGTCTTCTGGAGATGAAACCTCTTAGCTTTAGTCTCTCTGAAAATATTGTTATTTTGTCTTCATATCTACATGATGCTTCTCAGAGAGAATTGTGGGTAAAATGGTTTAATTTTTCCCCCATTTTAGAACACTTTAAAGTCTTTTGTTTTCTGACCTTCATTATTTTTGATGAGAAATATTCATCATCTTTATTATTGTTTCCCTGTATGTAATGTGTCTTTTCCTGGACTCTGGATGTTTTTAATATTTCCTCTGTTTTTGCTTTTGAGTAGACAGAATGATGTACCTCATCTGATTTTATTTACATTTATTTATTTATTTATTTATTTATTTAGAAAGAGAGAGAGGAGGGGAGGGGCAGAGACAGAGGGAGTGAGAGAATCTTAAGCAAGCTCTACATTCAGCGTGGAGCCCCATGGAGACTCAATCTCGTGACCCAGACATCATGACCCAAGCCGAAATCAAGAGTTGGATGCTTAACCAACTGACTACCTGGAACCTCTGATTTTATTTACTTTAATTCTATTCAAGGTAAGTTAATCTTCTTGGATCTCTGTAGTATTTTTCGTGTACTTTGGAAAACCTTTGTCCCTTTTTCAAACAACATTCTACATTCTGTCCTTTTTTCTCTTTCCCCTTTATCTTGTATTTCAATAATCACACACATGCATAATATTGTTCCTTATATTTCCAGATAGTCTGTCATACTTTTTCACTTTTCGTTATCTTTACGTCTCAGCTGTTACTATTTTTAGGGTCATTGATCTTTCCTCTGTTGAGTCCAAAAGAAGATTAATAACCACTCGAAGATCATTTTTTACAGTGTATTCATATATTTATTTTTGACATTTTTATTTTGGTTTTCATAGTTTCTGCTGAAAACTTCATCTTGTTTATGCATAGTGTAACATGTGGTGGTTAATTTTATGTGTCAGTTTGACTAAGCTAAGGGATGCTGTAGTTAGCTACTAAAACATTATTTCCGGGTGTGTCCGTGAGAGTGTTTCTGTAGATACTAGATACTATTCGAATCAGTAGACTGAGTAAAGAATATCTGCCTTCACCAATGTGGATGAGCATCATCCAAATCATTAAGGGCCTAAATAGAATAAAAAGGCAAATGAAGGATAAATTCTCTCTCTCTCTCCTTGACCTGGGACATCCATCTCCTCATGCCCTTGGACGTTAGAGCCCCTGGTTTTCTGGCCTTCAAATTCTGGGACTTACACCAGTACCTCCCTAATTCTCAGACTTTCAAATTCTGGCAGAATCATGCCACAGTCTTTCCTCATTCTCCAACTTGTGGATGGCATATTATGGGACTTCTTGGCCTCCATAACCATGTGAGCAAATTCCTATAACAAATCTCCTCTTTTTTGTCTCCTTTGAGATATGTATGTAGTAATTGTGTACATACAAATTAGTATTTATTAAATCAACACATATTTGTTATAGATATATATCATTCATTGTTCTGTTTCTCTGGGGAAACTTGACTACTGCATACACCTTTCCAGGAAACTTTTGCATAATTTTACATTTATTCTAAGTTCCTTGTCTGAAAATTACAATATGA
Organism: Lynx rufus; assembly: GCF_022079265.1. Taxonomy (NCBI): domain Eukaryota; kingdom Metazoa; phylum Chordata; class Mammalia; order Carnivora; family Felidae; genus Lynx; species Lynx rufus. The sequence goes on from NW_025814827.1 coordinate 63,910,716, forward strand.
GGATCGTCTCTATGTTTATTTCTACTGCCTGTTTACTTTCCTCATCTTAGGTCCTATTTTCTGGCTTCTTCATGGGATTTAAAAAATTTTATGATATGCTAGGTATTGTACATAAAATATCAGTAAGTTCTGGAATAAATTTTATTTTTCTTTATTTTTAATTTTTTTTAATGTTTATTTACTTTTGAGAGAAAGTGAGAGAGCATGTGTGAATGGGGAGGGGCAGAGAGAGAGGGAGACACAGAATTTGAAACAGGCTCTGAGCTGTCAGCACAGAGCCCGATATAGGGCTCGAACTCATGATCCATGAGATCATGACCATAGCTGAAGTTGGACACTTAGCTGGCTGAGCCACCCAGGTGCCCCTGTAATAAATTTTAAAAAGAAGTATTTCTTTTCTTCTGACAGGTTAATAGACAGTATTCCTTTCTTCTGACAGGTTGATAGATTCAGTTCACCACTAGCTTCTCATATTTTAAGAGGGAAATAAGAAATCTCTGGAGATCTCTTTTGTTGTATACATTTATGTCCAGTTTTAAGGAATGTTGGGGAATTCTCTTAGCCTTTTGATACCTGCCCTTGGTTGATCTCTCTTTGTCTTGCTCACCCGTCCCCAGTATTTGAGGATACAGTTTGTATACTTAGAAAAGTCCCATGTGCCCCATGTGCTGGTCTCTCAGCTTCCATACCCTGGCCTAGCTTTCAGCATATAACTTGTATATTCATTGGAGATTAATGGGAAAGACTTGGAGGTGGTTGCAGATCTGCTCTGTAGCTCTAGTTGCACAGGATTCCTTCTTCTCCCACCACTTTACCAGTGAAAACAGCCATAAGACCCTTCTCTCCAAAAGTTGGCCTTAATATTTTGAATAAAATTCATTTGTATTTTTATAATTAATTTCATCATCAGCCTTCTGATGGGTTTAAAAAGTTACTATAATTAGGTAATCTATTTGGTTTATTTTCACTTTTTTTTTTGTTTCTTTGTTTTTATAAGGGGAAGCAATCTCTTATAACATTACATCACTTAACCGGAAGTAAAAGTCTCCCTCTTTGTTCTGTTTGTCTTTCTTCAGTTCCTACCAAGATAATTTAGGAATATATAGTATCTAATATGCTATATCTAATAGCATTTATGTCATTGGAAATTCTCTTTTCGTGTTGGAGATGTTTTTAAGATTTCTGGTAAAGAAATAACCAGTCGTGAATTTTTTAAAGGAACATATCTGTCATATCACACTGAAATGCCCGTGGGAGTTTTCTTAGGGTTCACTAAACATGTAGACTCACAGGATGTCATAGGCATGTTTGACAGGAGATTCACAGAAAACACAAGCTATTTGCTTTGGTTCTTCAGATAATAGGTCATCTGGTCATAGATGAGGGAATGAAAGGAAACTGACACTGGGGAGGTACAGAAGTCACCCTGGGTTAATACTCATTCCTTACAGGAGTTAATATCTCTTGTAACAATTCCACTGCTGTTTTTTTTCAGGTTTCAGTGGACAGGCCAGTTGCAAGAGTCACTGCAATCAGGATTGTTCAAAACTATGGCTTCCTACCAGGTATTTATAATTCTTTTATTCCAGATGCAATGTTCCTAATAGTGGTCAATTTTACCATAAGAACTGCTCTACTTCTATGTTTCCAAGAGAAAAGTAACAGAAAATTGACTGAAGGTCAAATTCTCATCTGGTGTCTAACATCACAATTTAAAAGTATTTGTATTTGCACTGTTCAACACTTAAAATTTCAAAACATCTAAATTATATCTTTCACAGAACATTTTATGAATCCTTGGCATTTAAATGTGAATAACATTTTGTGGGTATAGAAGATTTTCTCTGTACTAGAACCCATTTTATACGGAAGCAAAATAGTTTACTAGACACACAAACTAAATTCACGACATGGGTTTACATATGAAAAAGAAATCAGAAATTAAAAGCCTGTAGGAAGGATTTTTATTTTTATTATGATGATCACATGAAAAAAATGACAAAAGACCAAATTTATAACTGAAGAGCCATTATGCACCCCAAAATAACTTACATTTATTGCATATTATATATCCTTTGTGTACTAAATGTTAATTATCATTTAGATATCATAAAAGCCAATTAAGATATAGGAATATTGTTCTATCAATCTCAGAAATAAGAAATATGAACCTTAGAAGATTTAAGTAATGAGACTTCAGTCCAAAGTCAATGAGTTTGAATTGCAGAGCTGCATTTAACGTAGATCATTTAACCACTACCATATATATATATGTAAGACTATATATAATGTCTTAGGAATAAATGGGTACTATTTATTGAAAATTACTAAATATTTATACTAAATATCATGAATTGGCTGCAACTGATCCTCTCACATCCTTACAAATGTGAGACCTCTCAAAGACAGAAACAAAATACACATTTCTTTGATAAACAAGTTGCTTTTGCTTTTTTTGGTTAACTGTATATACTCAGTGCAAGATATTTGGAAGAAATTCAAATATATTTTTGTAGTTTATAGTGTCATTGACTAAATTTGAATTATTCCTCATAGTATTTTAAAAATTATTCCTAAATTATTACACATACCTGCATATGATTATTATATATAATGTTATTATATTTTTTTGTTTACTTATTTATTTTGTGAGAAAGATCATGCACACAATAGCAGGGGAGGGGCAGAGAGAGAGGGAGAGAGAGAATTCCAAGAAGACTCTGTGCTGACATCACAGAGCCCGATGTGGGGCTTGAATTTAGGAATGTCAGATCATGACCTGAGGTGAAATCAAGAGCCAGGAGCTTAGCCAACTGAGTCACCCAGATGCCTCTATATACATATATGTAAATAGTTTTAATTTATATTCTGGTATGGTGAATCTGAATCTTTGAATATAAATTGGAAGTAGTGCTTTTATTGGTTATATATTCATATATAGAATTTATTATGCCATATTTTTAAAACTCAGAGGAGCAGTGTATATAGGGATTGAAAATAAAATGTGAAATTTGGAATGAAGACATTAATATACCTATTCTAATGTTTTGACTGCAAAAACAAGAAAACTCCAACTCCACAGGCTCAAATAATAAGGAAGTATTCATTTTCATATAATAAGATTCAAGAAAAAGTAAGCTCCAGAATTGATTAATTTAACAACACAATCACATCATCATGGTCCCAAATTATCACCTTCTTTCCATCCTACCACCTTCAACAGGTTACATTTGTCCTTAGGTTGCAGCTCCTATAACCACAAGATCACAGATACAGTTATACACATAAAATACAGATATGACAATGTCCATCAGACAAAGAGGAATTACCTCTTTTGAACCTTGTAAGACTAAAGGAACAATTTCAAACAATCTCTCAACAGATGTTTTTATTTATCTCATTGGCGAGGATGATATCCCATGCCCATACTAAACCAATCACTAGCAACAAGAATAGGCTACAAAAATGGGCTTGTTAAACTATCTATATTTTACCCTTAAAAAAATTTTTTTTTCAACGTTTATTTATTTTTGGGACAGAGAGAGACAGAGCATGAACGGGGGAGGGGCAGAGAGAGAGGGAGACACAGAATCAGAAACAGGCTCCAGGCTCTGAGCCATCAGCCCAGAGCCCGACGCGGGGCTCGAACTCACGGACCGCGAGATCGTGACCTGGCTGAAGTCGGAAGCTTAAGCCACTGCGCCACCCAGGCGCCCCTACCCTTAAAATTTCAATTGACTTCCCTACTCTGAATAGAAAAAAGAGGGAGAGGGAAAACCTCAAACTCATTTGTGACTGCAACTGTTAGGGGGATAATGGTTTCTGGAAAAAAAATAATAATATCTGCTACTCAGTATTTTATTCATGAAAAATAGTTCTGCATTAGCCTCTCAACTGCAATGGAACTTTAAAAATATACGTGATTACAAATAATGTTTTATTACATTCATGAAACAAAAAAATTACTTTTTCCAAAAGTGGCTAGGAATTATATAAAATAGTTGAGTGATATCTATAAAGTAATATGATTTTGAAACTACAGGTAATAAATATTATCCCAGCCCCTGGTTAACCTTGCACAGGTGAATTCTTATTGTGAAAAGAATGAGTTTTCAGTTTGAGTATTTAGTTCCGAAGCTTAGATATCAAGTAATATTATAAAAGTTATGTGGCTTATGGGCTTACAGAAATTGTTCAACATGAACTGTTGGATGAAATTGTCTAATTGTAGTGACATCTATATTTTCCTTATAATTAGGGACATAATTTATTATCTAGAGAAAGTTTCCTTTTGTGATGTTTTTAATTTAACCAAAGACTATTTGTGAATAAAATATTTAGAAATCAAAGCAAATACTGAAGAAATGGTAATACAGAAAGGGGTGAAATAAGGATACAGGTCTGGGAGAAATTTCACAGAGCTTTTATGTGTATTTAATCTATGATTGTTTATCTAATTGGTCTATATTTTGCTTATCATACTATTAATTTATAAATCTACTTATAGTTATTTATTGAATATCATGGTACACTGTGTAACTTCATAAGATTACTCAATAGCTATACTTAAGTATTTGGAGGTAATAAAGTTAACCATTTTAGAGAATATCAGCTATCCTTGTAGCATGATCTTCATTATCATCTTCATCATGAAGTGTGGCATATATTTTAGAGGGAAAGATGGATTTGCCTTTGGGGAGTTATACCACTATTCCATTAAAAATACTTTTGTGAATATATTTAAATATAAGTCAAGTCCATCTATCATATTTTAGATAACTCCGAAGAAAGAGGGGCATGTTCTGTTTCCAGTAATGAAATGTATATTACAATTTTTTAGTGTAAATATATTTTAACATTTTTTTTTCCAAATGATGATTTTAGTTTAGACTGGCAGATTGACCCCAAAAGCTTGGTGTGTGTGTGTGTGTGTGTGTGTGTGTGTGTGTGTGGAGGGGGGGTGTATCTGTGTGTTTTCTTTGCTGGTTTGTTTCTGTTTACAGAAAGTATGCATTTTGAGGGGCTCCTGGGTGGCTCAGTCGGTTAAGCATCTGACTTTGGCTCAGGTCATGATCTCACGGTTCATGAGTTCAAGCCCCTCATCACATCGGGCTCTGTGCTGACAGCTCGAGCCTGCAGCCTGCTTCTGATTCTGTGTCTCCCTCTCTCTCTCTGCCCCTCTCCTGTTCACACTGTCTCTCTCTGTCTCTCAAAAATAAATAAATGCAAAAAAAAATTTTTTTAAAAGAAAGTATGCATTTTGAGAGAGGTGTGTGTGTGTGTGTGTGTGTGTGTGTGTGTTTATGTATTTAATTCTGGTCACGTTAGGAAGAGGTTTTTAAGAAACACTAGAGACATTTCCAGAATGATGCACTGGCTTCATTTTTCTTTACTTCTGGCTCAAGAAAATAATATCACAGAGACTTCACTGACTTAGTACTGCACTACCTGAACTACCATTACTTACATCTAAAGAATTCACCCATTAAAAATATATCAGTATCTATTGTCATTGTGTACTGAGTTTTGGAGGTCTGATCACTGCATGTGAGTGGAAAAGGAAGATCTTTAAGGAAGACCTGTGCCAAGAATTCTGGTGAGTGGAAATGGGACAGGAATGAAACAACTATAGACAGAACATTGGTACATTTGATTGTGACAGAATGTCGAAGTTTCAGTGACATTAAAATGAAATTAATCACTAGAAGGTGAGGAGTGGAGGCTGTTGGAGATTTGAGGAGAGTGAAAATATACAAAATTTTGCAAAGCTATTGGCACGTGGAAGCGAATGTTGATAAGAAATATATATACAAATATGCACATGGACGTTTATATCATGCTTACAATTTTAAAGGGATTTCCAATATATGAAAAAGGTCTTTGATTTTTTGTTGTTGTTGTCAAACTGGATGTAGTATTAAATGTGCATTTTCTGAGTTCTGTCTTAAAGGAAATGGCTTTTCAAAATAAAATGCTTCATGCAAAAATTAGGCATGATTACACAGAAGAGTCATAATTGTTATTATACAGCCTAGTGCTTAAAGTGGGAGTACAGGAAGTCAGACTATTTTGAGAATTATAATTCTTGGTGAAAGATTCTGGAGCAAAAAATTTAAAGGAGCAGATTTATCTGAATACATAGAAATGTTTAGTACACAATCCAGGAATTACCTTTTTATGTCCATTCACTTTTATTTTTCATCCAGTGGATTTCACTAAAGCAAGGCATTTAGAGTTATGCCCCTACTGAAGTTTATTTGAAACAGCGATATATTCTTTAGATGCCGTGCAATGCCAGAACACTCGGATGTAGAGTCCCGAAGGGTTGCAGGATGCATGTGAAAAGATGCAGTGCATCTGGGGAACTGTGACTGCTGGTGAGAGACATGTGAGGGTCGGTGGAAAGAACAGGTACCTGTTTTCAACATTTGTTCGTCCACTGTGGCAGAGCTAAATATGAGCACCAGTCTACAAATGTGTATTATAGCAATTGCCTGCTTAAGAAATCTAGATAATTAAAAAAATGGCATAGTTTAATTAAAGACTAGTAAATAAGGAGATTTAGCAAGAAATTAATGGTGAAGAAAATTTTAGGAAAGGTTTACGTTGGCAGAAATACCTAGAATTAGGTATTAGCTCCTAATTAGCAGAAATATTCTATGTACCATTTTACTCAATGTTGCCCCCTCTGCTGTGAACATATTTTCATTCTCAGAAAGAGTTCCAGGATATTACCAGTAATCTATATCTGTTCCGTCATCTATATACTGCCTAACATCATTCACTTGGTATACACTAAACAAATTAAAATAAATATTTAGAAGCATAATTCATTACGTATCCCCATTTTACAATTGAGTATAATAATGTCTTCCCAGCCAGAAGGCAAGTGCCCCAGAAAATTAGTTTATTGAGTTTCCCTACAGGGATTTTTTTTATGTGACATGTCAATTTATTCCTGTATTATATCACTTAACTGTGGCTACCAATGATTGTGATAGCCTTCTCAAAGCTTTTTGGTGACAGTTGTAATAAAATGACAAACGTTGTTTATTTGCTCTGGTACTCAGTCATGGGTTTCTTGGTAACTGGTAGGAGAATGATTTGAGTTCAGTAATCATAATCCTGCCTCCTGCTAAGTTAGGCTGTGGTCATTGAACTAAAACTACACCACCGACCTTCTACTTTTTTTTTATTTAATATATTACAAGGACACTCCTTAGAACAGACCCTAGTTTGCTTCCCGTAGTTCCCTGGAAATGCTCATATTTGGAGTGAATCATAAGGATATGAACCCAGACCATCACAAGAAACACCTGCCATCACTGAATAAATAGCCAAGTGTTATGCTCCTGGAAACTCTTTAGGGCTTTTCATTCAGAAGTGGCAGTGGATAGGGAGAATCAGAAGAATATGCTTCTCAAAGTTATGAAGGAGATGAATTGGACAACTCTTTTTTAAAGGGCAACATTCAAGAACAAAAACTATATTTGAAGTTAATGAAAGTTTAGATCATATGGGAATTATTGGAAAACACTTTTTGATAGTGGGTAATCAACTAGAATTGGATATCTCAGGCAACAACGGAAGCTATGAAGCATGAATACATAAAAATCAATTTGGAAGGAGAAATCATTACAGGCTAATATCTTTGCTGGTGTGCTACCACAGAGAGCTTTTAATTTTTTTCCTTTAAAATTAAATATTTCTAAATATTGCTTCAGTTTTTAAAAAATAATATATATATACTATCACAAAAATTTTTATTTACTAAATTCAGTAATTTTTTTCTGAAATGTTTAGAGAGTAGCAATACTTCTCTATGAAAGTCATACCTTATGTGTCTCCTTTATTTTATCCATCTCCCTAAGAACCTGATTTACACATTATTAATAACATTTTCTTCAAAGTATTTAACACAATCCAGCTAACCCAGATCCTAGTTCCTGCCCTCAAAGTGAATGGGATACAGCTACTACAGTTGCCATTTCTTTATTCTCTCCAATAAGTGTTTTATTTCATTCACAATTATTACCTACATTTACAAGTTTACCTGACTCTAGCATCCTGTTTATTCAAATCTCATTCCTTAACTCTTTACTATATGTAGTAGTTTCCTATAGTCTATGTTATTTAGTTAGATAGTTATTTCAAAGAGAGAGCACCAGCAGGGGAGAGAAGCAGAGGGAAAGAGAAAATGAGAGAGAGAGAGAGAGAGAGAGAGAGAAAGCTAGAGAGTCTCTCTCCTAGAGAGAGAGAGAGACTGAGAATCTTAAGCAGTCTCCACACTCAGCGCAGAGCCTGATGCAGGGCTCGATCTCACGACCCTGGAATCATGACCTGGGCTGAAATTAAGAGTCCAACACTCAGTCTACTGTGCCACCCAGGTGACCTTCTATAGTCTAGTTTAGTTGATCGGATCCTTAGATATATTTTAGTCATCTTTTTAGAGGAAAATGAGGTCATTACAATATATTTCACCAGAGTTATCACTTACAGGTATGCAAGTTGAGTGCTGAAATACTTCATAGCCAGTATGTAGCAATCCTCCATTTAATATAGATTTTTAATACAGCTGCTCAGGTGTCTTAGATACATTGTTATTTTCTTGATATCAGTTTAATTCTAATTCTGAGTCCTTGTTCTGCCAGATGGGTGAGATATTCAATCTGATAACCCAGATTCTCCTAAAGTTGTAGCATTTGACATAGAGCCATGGTAACAAGGAGGAATCTGTGCTGCATAGTAGTCTACCTTGGCTCCTACTCAGATGTCCATTGTACAGTCTGTAAAACCATCTAGGCTATAAGCCCTGTCGTTTCCAGGCCGACTTCTGGTCTTCAGTGCCCACAATTCAGCCTCTGAAGACACATCACACAGTCATCCCGCTGTTTCCTCCCAAGTGTTATGCACCCCCAAATATGTGCCACAGTATGTGGACATGAGTCTCTCTCTCCCATCACCTCTATCCCCCTTCTCAATTTTTTACTTATCTGTTATCTCTGGAAATTTTATTCTTTCCCTATCCTTTTGCCCTTGGAAGTACAAGAATATATTCCAGAACACCCCCCTTGGTAAGTTTAGATTTCTACAAAAATCAGGAAGAAAAACTCCAGGCAACTACTGCTTTCTGCTCTGCCAAAAATGCCTAACATAAATGCAGAAGGCATGGGTATACGCTTGGAAATAAGGAGTAGGGAATAGGGAGAAATACAGAAATATACATTCTTACCTCAGTAAATTTCCCTAATAGGTAAACAAATAGCTTAGGCTTTAAAGAAACTTTCATTTTCAGGCTCATGATTTCACACAGGTAAGATATATTGATAAGGCAAATGAGGTCTATGCAATACTGTGTGACTTACACAAGGTCATCTAGGGAAAACTGTTGATCAGATTGGTCATGCCCTCATGAAGTTTACAAGATAGTGGAGGAAATAAATATCAAAGATATAGAAATACCCTTGATAAGGAAAAGAACGGTATGAAAGGATGCAGTTTGATGTAGAGACATAAATCCTATTTTGGACTGTGTGGTATTTTACTACTAGTGATTTAAAACATTATATAAACTGCATGTCCTAACACAATGCAAATTTATTTTTGAAAGTCTTGTGGGTTAAAAATTCAGCACAAGTCATAGTAGGCTAAAGTCAAGGTACTGACAGGGCCATGTTCCTTTCTGGAGGCTCTAGTGCAGAATCCATTTCCATGAACTTTACAATTTTTAAGCGACACCTTATATTCCATGGTGATCCCCTTCCTCTATCTTCAAAGCTAGCAACATTGCATCTCTCTGTCCATTTCTCCATAATCATACCATAGTCAGAAAAGCTTCTCAGCTTTTAAGTATTCATGCGATTACATTGGACCCATCTGGATGAATCCAGAGTAATCTCCCCATATCAATGTCATCAACATAATCACATCTGCAAAGTTCTTTCACAGTGTAAGGTAACATAGTCACAGCTCCCAGAAATTAGGTTGTGGACAAACTGCAGGTTAGGAAGCATTATTGTGCCTACAAAAGAATAATTGAGTTTAAGGTATCTTTGAGACAGAATTGTATCTGTATTTTTTAACTATGTTTAAAAATCTCTGCTGTTTTAAAAATGAAACATATTGAGTCTCTCTAAGCAGAGTTTTCAAAATGGCTTACTGGCATCATTCAATTGATTTTAAGCTTTGAGCATGGGAATATTTTCAGGAAGGATGAAAATTAATTTCCTGGACACCACTAAATATTTTGATTAGAGCTCAAGAGGATGAAACCATTGACTTAACAAGTTTCATATGGATAGAGCAATGATCTTTAATCCTTATTTTATTTTTTAAAATGGAATTTAAACTAGTATGTTTCAAACAGTAATATTAAGCCCTAAAGATCTCATTTTTCTGTTGAGCATGGTGTGTCAATGTGGGCTCTTAGGAAATGACTTACAATGGGGTACTTAAAGCTGGATTCAAACCTAAACAATTCAGGGAAGAATTAGCAATTAAGACCCTACTTCTATGAGGTCACATGCTGACGGCATGAATGGTAACCCCTATAAAGACTTGACAACTCATCTGAAGTATAAGGATGAAAGACTTAAGAAAATGTGAGAGTAGTATTCATCACTGAAATAAATTTTGATGGATATCTAAGTCAGTTAAAGTGTTTTTATTTTTTAAACAAATCGTTATTCCTGAGCAAAAACATATTTCTTGTCAAAATACACATAATCATAGCATTAAATATAATATAGGTAGGAGAAATGTTATCTCTAATGACCTCACAGAAAAACAAAATGTGTTATAAAATATCACTTGAGAAGTGATACAAATATGCTTTGAATACACATTCAAACGAAGTTTAAAGTTTACACATTTAAATAACGTTCAGTTTCTAGAAATGTTAGGATAAGGTTTAGATAATTTATGGAACAGAGGAAAATGCATTTTATAAAATACTATTTAAAAAATATTTTTCCTTAAAGCATATAACTAAACTGAGCAACTTAACCTGAAGTATAAATGCTTAAACGGTGCTAAATCATTTTGGGGAAAATGTTGACATAAAAGGAAATAAATGGTACTAGTATAAAAAAAATCACATTATTTTGAACAGTAAAGAAAATAAAAAATAGTGTAATATAGTAATAAATTGTTTCATCTATTAGAAATAATCTATATACAAGAACATGTCCAAATTATCACCCAGACAGTAACAACTCATTGATTTTAAGCAAATACAAGTGAAGGGCTTCAAAATTCTATTAACATAAATTATATTCCAAAATATTTTAATGCTTTAGAAAGTAACCAGAAGTGTATTATATACAGTAGTTTTACAGTGTAGGTACTTTAGGTAATCAAAATACAGCCATAACTGGGGTACTATGTTAAAGCTTTCTAATTCTAAACATATAGAGCCCCTCAACACTGCCAAATTAGATTCGTATGGGACTTTTTAAACAGTTAAGCTTCCAATAATACAGGGAATATTTACGAAATTAATACAGGAACCATAACATTGGTTTGCACTTTTGGCATGTAGACGTACTAGAGTTTTTACAATAAACATGAAGAAGATTATTTGTTTATTTAATTTTAGGTTTTCTCTGAAATTTGTCTGATTCTTTTTTTTTTTCATAATTAGAAGAGTTATAGGTTTTGGGAAAGGAGACCACAGAGAAAAAGTGCCATTTCATCACAGCATATCATGAGTGCATATGATCACTGTGACTTAATACTGTAGATGTTTACTGTGATCTTCTGACTAAAGCACTATTTTCCAGGTTTCTACACCTCAAGTTTATTTTTTCTCCTTTTTCATACTATACTGTTTAAAATGAAGTCAGTATGATGTGGCAATGAGAAAGAATGAAATATGGCCCTTTGTAGCAACGTGGATGGAACTGGAGAGTGTTATGCTAAGTGAAATAAGCCATACAGAGAAAGACAGATACCATATGTTTTCACTCTTATGTGGATCCTCAGAAACTTAGCAGAAACCCATGGGGGAGGGGAAGGAAAAAAAAAAGAGGTTAGAGTGGGAGAGAGCCAAAGCATAAGAGACTCTTAAAAACTGAGAACAAACTGAGGTTGATGGGGGGTGGGAGGGAGGGGAGGTGGGTGATAGGTATTGAGGAGGGCACTGTTTGGGATGAGCACTGGGTGTTGTATGGGAACCATTTTGACAATAAATTTCATATAATAAAAAAAAAATGAAGTCAGTATGTAGAATGTACACTTAAGGGTTACGGGGTTAAACTCCACCTCCTTGAGGGCAGAATATCTGCATAAATTATTAAAAATTATTCAACATAAGAAATTTATCTCTTTTCTTCCAAGTATCTATTTTACAAAAATGTATCAATACGGACTCATGGATATTAATTTTATACTTCTGGTTATAATCCATACTACTTTATTTGGTGGCTCATATTGTTAATTGCTGGGATATAGGACAATTGACTTTGTTGTTATCCTTGTATCTTGCAGCCTTGTGATATGCCCTTAATAGTTCCAGGAAGTTTTCTTTACTGATTCTTTGGTATTTTCTTCATGGAAATCATGTCATCTGTGGTACCTTTTGTCAAACTTTCAAATCCATAAATTCCAATTACTTCTTGTCTCATTCACTAACTAGGACTTCCAGTGCAGTTTTGAATAGGGGTGTTGGGAAAGGATAACCTTGCTTTAATGCCAATCTTAAAGAAAAAGTGTCGTTTCTTACAATTAAATGTGACCTTAGCTATAGTGTTTTTTTTAATGTTACTTATCAAATTTAGGAAGTTACCCTCAATTCCTAGCTTGTTCACAGTTTTTATTATGAATGGGTGTTGGATTTTGTCAAATGCTTTTTCTGCATCTATCGATACAAGCATATATTTTTTTTCTTTAGTCTGATGTATTGTGTGGTTTGATTTTCAAATTTGGAAACAGTCTTGTAAACCTGGAATAAATATCAGCTAATCATGATGTATAAATTTTTATACTTTCTTGGATTTGACCTGCTAATATTTTGTTGGTTTTTTTTTTACATCTATATTCTTGAGAAATATTGGCCTGTAGTTTCCCTTTCTTGTAATATGGCTTACTTTCTTATAATTAGGCTTACTGTATTTTTGTTTTTTTTTTTTCCTATTTAAAAAAATGTTTACTTATTTTGAGAGAGAGTGCTAGCAGGGGAGGAGCAGAGAGAGAAAGAGAGAGGGAGATAGAGAATCCCAAGAGGGCTCCACTCTTTCAGTGCAGAGCCCAACGCATGGGTCTATCCCATGATAGATCTCAAGTTCATGACCTGAGCTGAAATCAAGAGTAGGACGCTTAACCACTGAGCCACCCTATTTGTCTCTTTTCTTTAGGGGAAAACTGAGATTATTGATTTTAGATGTTTCTCCTTTCCTTAAATATGTGTTTAACACTATAACTTTCTCTCTAAGCAGCAATTTCACTGCATTCCACAAATATAGGTAAGTTATATTTTCATTTTCATGTAGATTAAAATACTTTTAATTTCTCTTGAGACTTTAACCTATGTGTTATTTAGAATTGTGCTGTTAAATTTTTAAACATTTGGGGATTTTTAGCTTGATTTCTTATTTCTTATTGATTTCTAGTTTAATTCCATTGTGGTCTTCAACATACATTATATGATTTCTGTTTTGTTAAATATGTTAGGATGCGTTTTCTGGCCCACTACATTGTATCTTGATGAATGTTCCACAGGAGCTTGAGAAGAATGTGTATTCTGTTGTCGGATGGAGTATTCTATAAATATCAATCAGATCAAGTTAGTTAAGACTGCTGTTTAGATTAGGTCAATTCGTTCCTTACTGATTTTTCTGTGTGCTTATCTATCACTTACTAAAAGAGAGATGTGGATATCTCAACTGTAATAGTGTTAACCTCTATTTCTCCTTGCAGTTTTATCAGCTTTTGCCTCACAAATTTTGATACTCTGTGGTGAGGTATAAACACATTAAGGGTTGTTATGATTTGGGGAGAATTATCATTTAGAACGCCTCTCTTTATTGCTAATATATATTTTTTTATTCTGAAGTTGTTTTTTTCTATAATTGATATAACTACTCTTTCTCCTTATTGGTGTTAGCATAGTATGTATTTTTCTATCCCTTAATTTTTTAAGTGATTAAAATCTATTTTTAGAGCAGTTTTAGGATCACAGAAACATTTAGTGGAAATTACAGTGAGTTTGCATAAATCCGTTGTGCCTGCACATGCTTACTTTTTCTCAATACTGACATCCCATGCCACACTGTTAAATTTGTTATAACTGATGAATCTACACTGACCTGTCATTATCTCATCAAGTCCCTAGTTTACATTAGGGCTCATTATTGGAGTTGTACATTCATTGGATTTGTGCAAATATGTATCCACCATTGCAGTATTATACAGATGAGTTTTTATGTTCTAAACATTCTCTGTGCTCTATTTTTCCTACCCCCTCCAACCCCTGGCGACCTACGTTGAGAAGTTGAAGCTGGTATATTAAATTAAGAATATGCAGATCATGAGTAGATACAAGCCACCCACAAGGATGCAGCAGGTAGCCCCCTCAGCATCCAAGCTCCCACTTTGTGGAAGTGAAACCCACAGGGTCTTTTGGATTGAAGATACAGTTTCAATATACTCACACAAAGGAAGTAGAGTCACAAGACTTATTACTTACAGAACCCAGAATTGAAAGGGCAGAAATTAACTGGGGGAAGGGCAATCCTCCATCCCAGGCCTGGAGAAAATGGGAGCTATAGCATGAGGTGGCACACACATATCACTTGTAAGGTAGTTAGGGCAAAGTGAATTTATTTTTATTATTGAAGTATAGTTGATGCACAATGTTACATTCATTTCAGATACACAACAGTGATTCAACAACTCTGTATGTTAAGCCATGCTCACCATAAGTGTAGCTACCATCAATCACCATGTGATGATATTACAATACTATTGACTATGTCTCCAATGCTGTAACTTTCATCTCTGTGATTTATTCATTCCATAACTGGAAGCCTATACTTCCCCCACCCCACTCCTCTCTGGCAACCACCAATTTATTCTTTGTATTTATGGGTTTATTTCTGCTTTTATTTGGTCTTTTTGTTGATTTGTTATGTTATTTAGATTCCACATATAAGTGAAATCATATGGTATTTGTCTGACATTATTTCATTTAGCATAATACTCTCTAGGTTTGTCCATGTTGTCACAAATGGCAAGATTTTATCTTTTTATGGCTAATATTCTATTGTGTTTGTATATGTGTATATGTATACATACATGTACATACCACTTCTTTATCCACTCATCTATGGGTTGACACTTAAATTGCTTTCCTATCTTGGCTATTGTATATAATGCTGCTATTAAAATGGGAGTAGCATATTTTTTCAAATTAATATTTTCATTTTCTTTGGGTAAATAACAGTGGAATTACTGGATCATATGTTATTTATTTTTTAATTTTTTGAGGAATCTCCATACTATTTTCCAGAGTGGCTACACCAATTTCCATTCCTACTGACAGTGCATGAGGGTTCTTTTTTCTTTTATTCACATTCTCACCAACATTTGTTATTTCTTATATTTTTTATTTTAGCTATTCTGAGAGGTGTTAGGTGATATCTGATTATGGTTTTGATTTGCATTTCCCTGATGATGAGTGATGTTGAGCATCTTTTCATGTGTCTATTAGCCATCTGTATGTCTTCTTTAGAAAAGTGTCTATTCAGGTCCTCTGCCCATTTTTAAATCAGTTATTTTTTTCATGTAGAATTGTATAAGTTCTTATATGTTTTGGATATTAACCTCTTATTGGATCTATCCTTTGCAAATATCTTCTCCCATTCCATAGATTATCTCTTCATTTTGTTGGTTTTCTTCACTGTTCAAATTGTGTTTCCCAATAGTTTATTTTTGCTTTTTTACCTCCTTGCTTAAGGAGAAATATTCATAAATATATTGGTATATTCATAAATATAATGTCTAAGAGATTACTGCCTATGTTTCCTTTTAGGAATTTTATGGCTTCAGGTCACATTTAGGTCTTTGATTTAAGTGTTTGTGCATGGTGTCAGAAAGTAGTCTAGCTTTCTAAGCACCAATTATTACAGAGGATTTCCTTTCCCCATTGTATATTCCCCATTGTATTCCTTCTTTGTTGTGGATTAATTGACCATGTAAGCATGGACTAATTTCAGGGCTCTCTATTCTGTTCTATTGACCTACATGTCTGTTTTTCTGCCGGTACCATATTGTTTTGATTGCTAGAGGTTTGCATTATATTTTTAAATCTGGGATTGTAATGCGTCCAGCTTTGCTCTTTTTCAAGATTGCTGTGGTTCTTCAGGGTCTTTTGCAGTTCCTTACACATTTTAGAATTCATGTGGCAATTTTAAGTGGATTTCTCTTTCTGCTACTTTATTATTAGTGTATAGAACTGAAACAGATTTCTATACATTGATTTTGTATCCTGCCACTTCACTTAATTCATTTATTACCTCTAATAATTTTTTTGGTGTCTGCAAATAATGACTGTTTTACTTTCTCACCAATTTGTCTGATTGCTGTGGCTTAAACTTTTAGTACTATGTTGAATATAAGTGGTGAGAGTGGATGTCCTTGTCCTGTTCCTTATCAGGGGAAATCTCTCAGAGTTTCATTATTGAGTATGATGTTTGCTGTGGGTTTTTTTTTTACATATAGCCTTTATTGTGTTGAGGTGTGCTCCTTCTAAACCTACTTTGAGAGTTTTGATCATGAACAGATGTTGAATTTTGTCAAATGCTTTTTCTGCATTTATTGAAATGCCCATATGGTTTTGTCCTTCTTCTTGTTAACATCTTTTTGTCTATTCTGTTTTTGTCCATTTGAGTAAAGTAAAAATGACTTGTTAATGTCCTCTTGTTCATTACGTTGATATTGATTTGTGAATACTGAACCACCCTTACATCCCTGGAGTAAATCATTTGATTGTAGTGAATTTTTTTAAGTGTATTGTTGGATTTGGTTTGCTAATAGTTTGTTGAGGATTTTTACATCTACGAGGAATGTGGATTAGCAGCCTGGGCAGGGGCTTGGCTCTTCCTTCCTTCCCCTAAACTTGCCCTCAGGAAGGCAGCTAGCAGGGCACCTGTTTGTGCTGAAGTTGCTGACCAAATGTCAGGCCCAGATGGACAGACACCTCTGAGGAATGCCCACAGGGGGCAGATGGGACCGCCATTGGGCTGAAGGAGGAAGAGGCTGTGGGGCCCAGGCAAAGCACTGCGGACTCAGCTGTGTTCTTCTATCAGTGCCTAGGGCATGGCTGAAGGGGAACGTAAACCATGGCACTTGCCAGCCCTTTAACACAGAGCGAGTTCCACCATTTGGCGGGGTTTTAGGGCTGGTTCTTTTATATTCTAGTTGTCCTTTTAAACTATGGCTTCAGACAAATCTCATAATCCCTTAGTACTATCCCTCCCCACTTTAGCTCAAAGCACTGGGGATGGGGATTCCTTTCATTACTGTGTCTCCATCTCTCTTGCTGTTCCTTATGTGTTCCCTATCTTTTGTTGTGCAGGAGCTGTTCAGTAAGCTTTTACTTTTTCTGGAAGAAGGGCTCTATAAATAGGTATAGATTTGGTGTATCCATGGAGGAGGTAAGTTCAGGGTCTTCCTCATTGCCATCTTGAACTCTCCTCTCTGGAGTTCACTAATTTTTCATAGGCTTGACTTTAAGTGATTATTTTAATAGGTGCCCAGGAAAAGTAAAGCAGGAACTTACAGGGAGCATCCTTAACTAACTGTCCAGACTCTGGGTGTGAACAGGGTTATTATACGGTAAAATGCAGCAACTCAGCCTAGTCATTAATCTTTATGGAAAATCATAGGCACTGTCTGGTGGATATATTAAAAGACACTGGCAGAGTTTTGGTCACCCAGCACAAGAAACATTTGAGGAAGGTAAAAAATGACTGTAAAATGCTGTCTATAACCATCTCTCCACTTGCTGAGGTCTAGACACAAAGATAAGGTTATGGTAGGTATTTGTGTAAGATCATGGAATACTTTCCCCTGTTAGGACATCTTTTGTAAATATGTCCTAATTTGTACGTTATCATTAATATGCATATGGCACGGGGTACACTTTACAGCACATACACCTCCTTCCTGGGCCAATAAGTAATATAAAGCTAAACAGTTATCCAAAAGTGTCTGTGCAAAGGGTCATGTTGTTGCATTAAGGCTACGTTTTGGGGTAACAGGCCAATATGTTCAGCCAGGATGGCTGACAGATTGGTGTTTGTTTTCATGATTTGTTGGTGGATTTGCTGTCCCTGTAAGAGATACTAGCAGACCTACTCCTAGTATAATGAAGATGAATACTGCATGCATTTGACATGAGGGGTCAGAAAGCGAGATGGGCTGGAGGTCATGTTCAGTGGCTTTTATGGGTAGTCTCAGGAAAACTAAAGTATATTGCTATGAACAGACAGGACTCTCTGGGGCCTGGCACAGAAGCAAACATACACATGTGGTGAATTATACATGTGTGACAGCCCCAAAGCACTGGACAGTGTGATTAGGGAAGCCAAAATAAGTTGGGGTTACCACAAGATGGCTAGGCTTGGATGCCCAGGACCATAGAGATTATGCTCCTTGGGATGAGGTGTAGGCTATATTCATCCATGTGGTTTGGTGCCTGGGCAGATATGGAAGATTATGAATGGCATGTGGGGGTTCCCTCCAGGTGCCACATACTGTATTGCAAAGTGTCCACATAAAAGCAGTTGAGCACCATACACAGTGACCAGGCAAACTGCAGAAATGCATGGATTGCCTTCTTTGGGGCAAATGGGGACAAGGTCAGTAAATTAAGCTGTGTGGGCCACTAACTCAGGAAATGGCATTTGTTGAACTTGCTAACATCCCCAGTAATTACTATGGCTCCCAAAATGAGCTTCAATATCTGCCCATTGTATAAAAATATTAAGACTATTTAAGTGGTTGAATGGGAGGATTGTGGAATCATGATTAGTGACCAGAGGGAAGGGTGGTGTAGGGAAGTGACCTTATCGTTGTGATCCTGGAGGATGTTATGCTGTGGTAGTGGTAGCATCCACTGCCAAGGAAGGATCCTCCCACCAGGAATTAAATTTACTAACTTGGAGTAGGATGCATATTGTAGGACAATGTACTGGAATGTGATGAAGTCAAACAGCTAAGTGGTATGTTCAAAGGGGCTGCATAATGTTGTGAGACTCAACACATCCCTTGGCCTTCCAAAGCTCAAAGGTATAGCCCAGAGCAGTTTGGCAATCATGGTACAGCCCCACACTCAAGCCGCAAGACCTACTGTTAGCAAGGGAGTTCTGGGGTAAACACATAGTCAATTCTGCAAAATGCCAATCAAGGGGGTCATCAGCAGAGAATTTAGATAGACAAGCATTTAGTCCAGCAATCATCAACCACCATGTCATTTCTGTTACTGCAGAAAGCTGTAGAGGCAGCATGTGGATGTGGATGTGTCTTATGATGTTGTGGGCCAGGGTATTGTCATCTCTCTAAATCTTTGTGTCCTGTGTTATCCGTGTTGCCATGTGCTGCTGTCATCTCCAGCATTATCAAGGGGGAGGAAGCCGTCCCAGAGAGGGATAGCTCTCCCAGGGAGGGATCAAGGGGTTTAACAGGGTCACAGTAAAGTAACTTGCTCAAGTTACTTTACTTCTCTGACTTAAGTCTTTTCTGTAGATGAGTCTAACAGTTATGATATTGATAATAACTAAAAATGATGGAGCATTTACTATGTGGGATGCCCTGATCAAGGTTTTCTTGCACCATTAAGAGCATTTTCTGGTATGTAAAATTCCAAGTAATTTTGGGGTCCTCAGGTGTTCACCTCACAAATGATTAGATAGTCCTCTACTCTATGACATAGGTTTCTAGCCATAAATAGTAAAGGTTGGAAGCACATGTGCAGTCCTGTTTTAAAGAAAAGTTATTTATATTTTCCTGACAATCTAATATTTGGCTCTCTATTAGCAGATATAAGTCTGAAATACATAAGCCTATCAGCCAATTAGGGTTGCAATTAGAGCAATATAATGGCCAGTGCCTAGAGGTCAAGATGTCAGTGACCATTTGCACAGGACTGGTGGTCTTTAAGCATTTGTGCCATTGGTTCCATTTAAAATTGTCCAGGTAGTATGACACGCTTGGTGTCATATCAGGTGCAGCCCCTCTATGGCTGGGCTCCTACACTGGCCATCCCCCAATCTTGGGGTGAAGTTGCAGCTAAGTGCTGTGTGATTCCAATAATTTTCTAGTGTTGCTTCTCTGGGTACAAGGAGAAGCCCCATGACCCAGATGGCACAAAAGTCACAGAGTAAGGCCAGCAGCAGCAAGCATCTTCATTTTTATAGTTGTGTACCTTCCTCTTGACTGCTCCATGTGATTATGGGGCTGTGGTGGGTCTGCAGCTCATTGGTGGCCTCCTCCAAAGTGGAGCAGGACCAAGTTTTGCAATTGTATCACCATGCTGTCATCTTCTAATGTTATTGGTATCAACAAACCTGAGTGTCTCTTCTTCCTTTTAGAGATCCACACCATTCCTTCAATGGGGCCAGCTGCAATTATTCCACTCTCTGTGGGAAGATAAGGTCAGGAGAAATGAACTATCTACTAAAGCCACTATACATTGAAATTTCACCTGGAACATATCAAGTGGGTAAGTGTGGTCCAGCAGCAGCATAGTGGGCCTGTGTTTTTCTAATGGACCAGGACTCTATCTATGACCATGGGGCCATAGCCTATCACCCATTCTCGATTGTGTTGCAATGAATATTGGAAGGTAAACTGATAGGCATTTTAAATTAATTGTTGGGGAAAATGTAAATAACATTATCCTATAAAATAAAGGCATCAGATGTCCCATGATAATAGTCATAGGCATCATGGCCAGATGAGGCCAGTTGGTGCAGGGAGATTGGTGGCCATAGGGCCAAGAGTTAAAAGTGATAGTTGCCTCTGGCAGCGAGGAAAGTCCATCAAGGAGTCAATCTCCTTAAGGAACAAGGATTTTAAAAGATGATTGAGCCATTTAATAATGCCAGAGGCCTGTGTATAGTATGAGAGATGAAAGTTCCATCAGATGCTCTATAAGAGAGCCCAGTGCTGTTACATGGACAGTAAAATAAGTTCCTTGATATGACTTGATATGATATGATGTCAGGAGGACAAAATGGAGGTAATATACACTTAGATTACCTGGATCTCATAGGTGTTCCTGGTGGGTGTACCAAGCAATAGGCTGGTGAAAATATCCACACATGTAATGATAAAGTGGTAATACCTGCTGATGAAAAAAGAGCCACTATGAAATCACCCTTCCAGCAACTAAACAGTGGTGCCTTAATGGAACAAAAAAATGAAGAGGCAGTTTCTAGTATTGGGTTTGGAAGCATAATTTACAACTCAAAACAATACATTTTGCAAGGGCTTCCTTAAGCAAAATGACCCTGCTGTGGGTCCAGGCCATTATGGCAACAGTTTCCCCATGGCCCAAAGAGATATGGGACCATTCAGCATGGAGTAAGGGGTATAAGGCTGGAATGGTGGAGCTGAGTATAGATTGATTCTAGGGGTGGTAATGGGCTGTGGTTTTGTGGTAGTGGAGGGAGCAGACACGGAGGTTGTCTGAGAGCCCCAAATAGGTGGTTGGAGCAAGTAGTGAAGCAAGGAAATCTACCTTGTGGTTAAAGACAGCCTCTGACAGTGTAAGTGTTTGTGTGTGCTAAAAACCAGGTAACCTTAATTGTGACTGGTGCCAGGGCAATATCCTTCCAAATTGCAGCACCCCAAATGGGTCTGCCTAGAAGGTAAAAATCATCCCACTGCCATTGACCTGACCATACTGCTAGCCCATTAGTTCCCACCCATGAGTCAGTAAAAATATGGACCAGAGGCCTGTCATGGGTAAAGGCACTGTGCACAGCCATTGTACTGCCATAAGCTCAGAAAACTAAGCTGGTCCTGACTTGCCATCTTTGAATAGCATGAAGCTGCTGGCAAGATGGCATGCTGCTGCCCTCCAGTAGGCTCCACTGTGTTTGGTTCTGGTGCTGCCATCCATATCCTCAACCGGACAATGTTGAGTATGGGAGCCTTAATAAAGGTACCTTGTGTATTTACATCTCAGTAGTTGACTGTAAGGCACTAGTTGGCAGGCTTTAATACTGGCCAAATGGAGGGATTCAAAGGAGAAATGGTATGTTTATGACTCCTTCCTTTAATTATGGGCCTATGGGCTGTGGTCCTTTAGTCCCTTGTTGCAAGCAATACTGGGGGATATTTACCATCCTAATCAGGAGCAGAAGTCTTCTGGACTCTCAATGTACAGTTCCCACAGGGAAGGCCAGGAAATTTGGGTTTGTTCCAGATTGCAAGGAGGTATATCAAGGCATCCATACCTACAACAGAAAAGGTAGGGTCAAAGGGGCCACCACCATTCAAAGATTTTTAATAAAGACTTCCAAAAGTGACAGTTAAGGCAAGTTGAATGCCTTCTACTATCCTACCTGTTATACCTTGTAATTTAAAGGGTGCGACTTGTTTATGTTTGGAAGGATTGCCAGGAAGCAATATAATTTAGATTCCAGTGTCAATGAGAGCAGTAAAATATCTACTCTGTGTGTCCTAATGGATAATTGGAAGTATATAGGTGATTGTAGAAGGAGGGACAAGTTTCAGAACACTGCTGAGTCCCTAGGGCAGGGGCCTTGGAAGCTACCTCTCTCAGTAAGGGTAGAGGATCCCAGATCCTGTTGCTGAGGCTGGCGCATCTGGAGGGGTGATGGTATCCGGCTTTGGAAAGGAGCCATCAGTCTCCTGAAGTGCTTGCAGAGCCTGAACAACATCTAATTTGTATTTGGGGTATCCAGAGGTTAAGTCATTAGGGACCTCTGATCTCTAGAAGTGCCAAAACAGAGAGTTTTGATGATCTCACGAGGAAGGGTGCTGGTTTGAGATGCCATCACTTGGTGGGGACTGATAAATGGTATAGGGTCCCTCTGTTGGGTTCCTGGTTAAGGGGACAATGGGGCCCATTTTCCTATATAAGCAAAGAATATTTGAACTTCATGAAAAGTCTCTTTTTGATGTCTAACTATGGCATTTATGCAGTCTAATGTTTGTTATACAATATCTGACATTTCTATGAATTATAACAGCATGGCCTTACAATTAGGGGAGGGGTACCCTTTAAGAAGAACTGTTTATATTCTGGTCCCAAGGGTGCCTCCTCTCAGTTAGAAATGGTTGAGGGTCTGTGGAAGCATGATGCTCAGCAAAAAGGTGTATACATTGAACCATCCTAATTTTACATAAGAGGAAGTGCACTTTATCCAAGGTTGTCAATTTACAGAGAGCTCTGGCTGTAATAAATGTGATGGACATATGGGCCTGGTACCAAGTCATAAAAATCCAAGTCAGGACAAGCAGAGCTCCTTCCTCCTAATCCCTCTGGAGTCAGAAGGCTTAGGAAGTCTCTTTCTCAGAGTCTGTCTGTTTTTTTTAATGTTTTATTTATTTTTGAGAGAGAGACAGAGACAGAATCTGAAGTAGGCTCCAGGCTCTGAGCTGTTAGCACAGAGCTCAATGCAGGGCTCGAATCCATGGGCCATGAGATCATGACCTGAGCCAAAGTTAAAATACTTAACTGACTGAGCCACCCAGGTGCCCCATGTCTGCTTCTTATACCTTGGTGGCTTGACACATTTGGGAGCACCCTTTGCTAGCACATCTCAGCTACTGTAAGCAACAGCTCAGAGCCAGTTCCAAAGACCTGTAGGAGATGATCATCACCCTTTTCCCCACTCCCTTTATACAAACTATTCTAGCAAACCTTGCATTTCTATTAGTTTAATTCTATGTCTCCATTGCTCATTCATACTAGCCATCAGCAAACATTTTGGTACAATGGATAGTAACAAGGACACCTTGAAGAAAGGTTGCCTCTTCCCAGATTCATATGCTGTAGCCCCTGGTTCTAGGGTGTCCCAATCAACTTCCAAGGGATTATAATCCACTTCTTCCAGTACAATGTAAATTTAGGGCTTGGGGGATTTCCCAAAATGCATGAGAACATAGCACCAGTGATTTGTCACATTAATATGCCATGATGCTCCGTATAGCCCAAGCCATTTGAACATGAGTCTTACGAGAATCTAGTTATTTCTTTTTAACCTCCTCTTGGGATTGGGAAGAGCTGGTATTACATGCTCAAGAACCCCACTTTTAAATAGAATTTGTTTATTTGCACTATGCCAGGTGTGGGACTCCTGATCTCTGCACCCCCCCCCCACAAATGCCTTGGCCCCATTTGCCCATCTGGGGTGCCATGCTGCCCTGAGTAGTGTTGCCTCTGTTATGGGTTAGGGCTGGCTCCCCCATCTCAACTACCTGGTCCTAACCATCAACACTGTGGACCTAGCAACCAATTTCTTCTTCTGGAACTATTCTAAGGGCAACTTTCCTTGACTCCCAGGACCTGATAGCCAATGCTCCCATTCTCTACCTAGGGTAAAAGGGCAGAGTCCTATCACCTCAGTTTGCTCACCTTGACTCAATACCAGGACCTTTGCATATGATCAAAACCGTCAACTCTAGACCTGACACCTTGCAGGGTCTTGTTTAGAGACTGATGGGATGTATACCTACCTCTGACTAGGACTGGCTGGCTAGTCTCTGGAAGAGTTTGACCTTTTACAGAACTGACAATTTAGGGTGGAGATTCATGGCAACATCTGGCAGCAACAGCAGCAGAAAGCAATTCCATAGCCTGCCAATAAGCAGTTTCTTCTCAGAGAAACTAAGCAGTCTAGTAAACAAAGTTTTTAAGCCTTTTGAAGTCTTAAGGAATTGTACAAGGGTACAAACTGCACCCACAGTTCTATCTTCCTCATTGCCAATTGTATTGAGAAAGTGGAGCTGGTGTATCGAATTAAGAATATGCAGAATATGACCTGCTCAACGAGTAGACACAAGCCACCCATCAGAGGGTAGTAGGTAGCTTACTCAGCATCCAAGCTCCCACTTTAGGGAGGTGAAAATCACAGTATTATTTTGATTATCAGTCCACCTACACAAAGAAAGTAGAGTTATTAGATTTATTACTTACAGATCCCAGAAATGAGGGGATCCAACTGACCTGGAGGTAAGACAATCTTCCATCCCAGGTCACCAGTGAGGAAATACAGGGCAGGGTAGCAAGCACCTATTACTTATAAGGTGGTTGGGGTAGAATTCAAGTTTTCCAGCTTAACTCCTAAATGGTAATTTTAAAAGGTGCCTGAGAAAAGCAAAGTAGGAATTTATGGGGGAATCCTATGGTCAAGTCCTTATCTAAATGGTCAGACTGTGGATGTGAGCAAGGTTATCATACTCTTAGAAAAATCAAGTTGTTTACTCATCATACAGCCCCTAATATCTTACCGTCTTCATAGTTTTTCTTCTTCCAGAATGTCATAGACTTGGAATGATACAGTATGTAGCTGCCTCAGATTGGTTTCTTTCACTTAGTAATATGCATTTAAGTTTCTTCCATTTCTATTTGGACTTGACTGGTTATTTCTTTCAGTATTTTGAATATATATCTGCAAATATATCAAAATTACTGCATTTTTCAGTTCTGATGGCTTTTAATTCTCTTTTATGGTCAATTAATCCTTTACAAAAGAGGCAAGAATATAGAATGGGTAAAAGATAGTTTCATCAACAAATGGTGCTGGGAAAACTGGACAGCAACATATACTTGTAAAAACTGGAATTGGACCACATTCTTACTGCATATACAAAAATAAACCAAAATTAAAGACATAAATGTGAAACCTGAAACTGTGAAACTCCTAGAAGAAAACATAGGCAGTAATATCTTTGCCATCAGCCATAGGTATGTCTATGCCATTTTTCTAGTCATATCTCCATTGGCAAGGGAAACAAAAGCAAAATTAAACTACTGGGACTACACCAAAAACAAACAAAACAAACAAGCAAAAAAACCTCACGCATTTGCACAGTGAAGGAAACAATCAAAATACGAAAAATATAACCTACTGAAGGGTAGAAGATATTTGCAAATGATGTGTCCAATAAGGGGTTAATATCCAAAACATATAAAGAATGTACACATCTCAACACCTGAGAAACAAATTATGTGATTAAAAAATGGGCAAAAGACCTGAATAACAGTTTTCCAAAGAAGACCTACAGATGGCCAACAGACTTGAAAAGATGCTTAATGTCACTCGTTATCAGGGAAATGCAAATCAAAACCACAATGGGATACCACTTCACACTGTCAAAGTGGTAGACACCAAAGTGACAGATACCACTGCCAAAATGGCTAGAATCAAAAACACAAGAGACACAGTGGTGGCAAAGATGGGGAGAAAAAGGAAACTGTACTCTGTTGATGGGAATACAACTGATACAGCCACTGTGGAAAACATTATGAAGTTTCCTCAAAAAATTTAGGATTACTATATGATCTAGTAATTCAAATAATATGTATTTACCCAAAGAAAATGAAAACATTATTTTGAAAAGATATACGTAGCCCCACATTTGTAGCAGCATTATTTGCAATAGCCAAGATATGGAAGTAACCCTAATATATACTATATATATATATATATATATATATATATATATATATATGTTGCACTTTTTCTTTATCCATTCATGTATGGATATATATTTAATATATATATTATATATACATAATTATAGCTGTGCTTATTTTTACAACATTGTTTTCTATAATTAACATACAGTGCTCTGTTTCAGGTATACGATTCAAAAATTCTATGCATTATTCATATACATATATGCACATATATATACATATGACACATACCCAGACCCCAAATGAAATATTACTCAATTATAAAAAAGAAATACAATCATGCCATTTGCAACAGCATGGATGAATCCAAAGAGTGTAATACTAAGTGAATAAGTCCTATGATTTCATTCATATGTAGAATTTAAGTAACAAGTGAACAAAGAATAAAAGAGACAAACACCTTCAAATATAGAGAACAAACTGGTGGTTACCAGTGGGAAGGTGAAGGGGACAGGTAAGATAGGTGAAGGGGATTTAGTGTATACTTATTATGATAAACCTTGAGTAATACATAGAATTGTTGAATTACTATATACCTAAAACAAATATAGCACTGCATATTAATTGTACAAAATGTAAAAATAAGCATAAATACAACAATCTGTTAGAAAATATATAGTATAAAATATGTAAACTGTAACACTGATAACCTAAAATGTGAGGGGAGGCAGTAAAAGTGTAAACTTTAAAAATTATAATTTCAATAACATTGCTAAAAAGGGTACTATAATTTTAAGACTTTTTATGGAAGCCTCATTGTAACCAAAAGGGATAAATCTGTACTAATTACATGGAAGAACATGATAAAGAAATCAGAGCACAGTGATAACAAAAGACATCATAGCCCAAAAAATAGCAAACAACAACAAAAAAGGTAATGGCATAAGAAAGAACCATGGAAGTAAAAAAGGGAAAGCAAACAGAATAGCAATAGCAAGTCCTTATCTATCAATAATTATTTAAATGGAGAGGCTGGAAAGATGGAGGAGTAGGAGGACCCTAAGCTTACCTCATCCTATGATACAACTAGGTAACAGTCAAATTAGCATAAATAACTCCGAAAATAATCCGAAGACTGGAGGAACAAACTCCACTAGAGAAGAGGCCACACCAAAGTAGGTAGGAAGGGCAAAGACACAGTTTGGGGACAAAATGGATTGTCTATCTATGGTTGGGAGTGAGCTAATGGCATGGAGAAGGGTGAAAAACAAACTATCACACTGGGGAGCCCACATAGGGAAGATGAATCCTCCTAACATATGTTTTGAAAGCAAGAGGGGTCAAATCTTGTGAGTTTTTTACATCTAGTAGGACCTAAAGCTTGGAATTTTAAAAATCCATTGGTTTGGCACTGGGAGAGTGTGGAGGACTTTAGGAAGCTGAGTCTCTACCTTTAAAGAAACAGAACAACAAACAGCCACCGGAGACATAGCATGGAAGCATCAGTTTAAAATATGTCTGCCAGGGGAAGATGGAGAGAAAGTTATTTACTCATCTCAGAGTATGGCCCAGAGAGGCAGGGATTACAGGGAGACCCCTCCAGGAACAAAGAAGATGGCAGATGCCATCCCCCTCCCTTGCCACCCAGCATAAACATGAGGCCACCTTCAAGAACTAGCTTTGTGCCAACACTCACTACCTAACTTGCTTTCACCAAGCCCCATATGCCCAAGGATCCACCCTTCCCAGTTATTGTTGCCTCAGTCCCTGTGCTGCAGACCTCCTCCATGAAAAGACCAGTGCAACCCCCACCAACAAATTGTCTCCCAACCCAAAAATTTGTGGGACCTCAGTTCCAGCAGTGGTAGGTTTCATTCTGCAAGCAGAGCAGCACACATCTTGTTAAATCGCCCCACCCAGCTGGGTATAAAACACTGCCCATAACATGCAAAGAGAGACTCTACAGATAACTGCTCTGAAGGAAAAGTGACAAGGACTCAACAGCAGGATACACACAAACACACCTACAAGAATTCACATGAAGCACTAGGTTCTGTGGGGGAAATGGCACTACAGGACCTCTTCCTCATAAAGTCATTATCTTCATGGAACAGGAGATGTAACTGGTCTTCCTAACACAGAGAAAGAGCTACAGAAAGATAGACAAAATGAGGAGACAGAGGAATATGTCCTAAATGAAAGAACAGAACAAAACCATGGTAAGAGACCTAAGTGTAATGGACATAAGTAATATGTTGGATAGAAAGTGTAAAGTAATCATCATAAAAATACTCACTGGACATGAGAAAAGAGTGCAAGACATCAGTGAGACCTTTGAGAAAAAGAACCAATCAGAGATAACACAATAAATGAAATTAAAAATATACCAGCTGGAAAAAAATAGCAGGCCAGAGGAAAGAGAGGAGCAAAGGAGCTACCAGAAAAACACAGTAATGGAAAGTAATCAAGCTGAGCGAATGAGAGAAAAAGAATTATGCAAAATTCGAATAGACTTAGGGAACTCAGTGACTCCAATAAGCATATTAACTTTTGCATTATAGGGATACCAAAAGAAGGAGAGAGACAAAGAGGAGAAGAAAATTTATTTGTAGAAACAATAGCTGAAAACTTCTCTAATCTTGGGAAAGAAACAGATATCTAGATCCAGGAAACATAGAGATCCCACAACAAAATCAACCCAATGAGGTCCACACCTAGATACATAGTAATTAAAATAGCCAAAAGTACTGATAAGAAAGAAAAAAGTACTGATAAGTGAAAGAAGGAAGAAAGAAAGAAAGAAAAGAAGGAAATAAGGAAAGAAAGAAAGAGAAAAAATAAGAGAAAAGCAGAGAGGTGCATACAAGGGAAAATCCATAGGGATATCAGCAGATTTTTCAGCAGAAACTTTGCACATCAGAAGGGAATGGCATGATATATTCAAAGTGCTAAAAGAAAGCAAATCTGCAGCCAAGAATAATCTATCCAGCAAGGCTATCATTCAGAATAGAAGGAGAGATAGAGTTTCTCAGACAAATAAAAACAAAGAGTTCACACCAGTAAACCAGTCTTACAAGATATATTAAAGGGGACTCTTTGAGTAGAAAGTAAAGACCATAAGTGAGATTGTAAAAAATTGGAAGTGCAAATGCATTAAAAATATGTATATTTATAAAAATCAGCTGAGGAATTCACAAATAAAAGAAGGGAAATATGACACCATATACCTAAAATGTAGGGGGATGGGAAGAGGAGTAAAGAATGGGTTCAAACATAAGCAACCATTAACTTAATATGGAGTGCCAGATGCATAAGAGGCTATATACAAACCAAATGGCAAACACAAATCAAAAACCAGTAATACATTTGTAAAGAATAAAGAGAAAGGAATCCAAGTATATCATTAAAGAAAGCCAACAAACCATGTAAAAGAGCAAAAATCAAACAAAAACTACAAAACAACCATAAAAGAAGTAACAAACTGGAAATAAATACATATATAATCAATAATTACTTTGAATGCAAATGGACTAAATGCCCTAATCAAAAGACATAGGGTGACAGAATGGATTGAAAAAAAAGATCCATATATACACTGCCTACAGGAGACTCATTTCAGACCTAAAGATACAGGCAGATGGAAAGTGAGGGGATGGAGATATTTATACTGCAAATGGACGTCAAAAAAAAAGGCAAGTAATACTTATATAGAAAAAAAAATAGACTTTAAAACAAAGACTATAACAAGATACAAAAAAAAGACACTATGTAATAATAAATGGGACAATCCAATACGAAGATATAATGATTGTAAATATTTATGCACCCAACATAGAAGCCCCAAATACAGTAAAACCCTGGATTGCAAGTAACGTGTTCTGAGTGTTCCACAAGACAAGTAAACATTTATAATAAATTTTAACTTGATAAAGGAGTGATGACTTGCAATATGAGTAGTACATGATGCCAAATGTCACACGATCACAATTGAGGCAATGGTTCTTGAAATTCGCTTTGTTATACAAGTGCTTTGGATTACAAGCATATTTCTGGAATGAGATATGCTCACAAACCAAGGTTTTACTGTACATAAGACTGTTAATAACAAACATAAGGGAAATCAGACAGTAGTAGTATGGGACTTTAACACCCCACTTATATCAATGAACAGATCATTCAAACTGAAAATCAACAAGGAAACAGTGGCTTTGAATTACACAGTGGACCAGATGAATTTAACAGATATGTTCAGAATATTCCACCCTAAATCAGCAAGAATATACATTCTTTTCCAGTGCACATGGAGCATTCTCCAGAATAGCCTGCACATCATGTTACAAAACAAGTCTCAACAAATTCAAAAAGATCGAAGTTATACCATGCATCTTTTCTGGCCACATACTATGAAAATAGAAATCAACCATGAGAAAAAATCTGGAAGAAGCACAAATACATGGGGGTTAAATAACATGCTACTAAACAATGAATGGGTGAACCAAGAAATCAAAGAAGAAATAAAAAATTACGTGGAAACAAATGAAATCATAATTACCCCAAACCTTTAGGATATAGTAAAAGCACTTCTATGAGGGAAGATTATAGCAATATAGGTCTACACCAAGAAGCAAGAAAAATCGCAAATAAACAGCTTACCCTTATACCTAAACAAGCTACACATAGAAAAAAAAGAAAACCCAAAATCAGCAGAAGGAGGAAAATAATAAAGATTAGAGCAGGAATAAATGATAAAGAAACTAAAAACAAAAATAGAATGGATCAATGAAATCAGGAGCTGGTTCTTTGAAAAGACCATCAAAATTGATAAACCTCTAGGTATACTCAAAAAAAAAATAATAGAGTGGACTCAAATTCACTAATGAAAGGAGAAATAACATCCAACATCACATAAATTGTAAGAGATTATGAAAAATCATATGCCAACAAATCGGACAGTCTAAAAGAAGTGGATAAATTCCTAGGAATATAATCTATCAAAAGAAAATCAGGGAAAAAATAGAAAATTTGAACAGACTGATAATGAGAATGAAATTGAATCAATAACAACAACAACAACAACAACTCCCAACATACAAAAGTCCAGGACCACATGGTTTCACAGATGAATTCTACCAAACATTTAAAGAAGTGTTAATACCTATCCTTTTCAAACTATTCCAAGACAGAAGAAGAAAGAAAAGTTCCAAATTCATTCTATGAGACCAGTTTTACCTTGATACAAAAGCCAGATAAAGATACCACAAAAAATTTACCTACAGATTAATATATCTGATGAACACAGATGCAAATATCCTCAAAACATACTAGCAAACCAAATTCAACAATACATTAAAAAATAATTCACCACGATCAAATGGGATCTATTCCTGGAATGCATGGGTGATTCAATGTTTGTAAATTAATCAATGTGATTCATCACATCAATAAGAGAAAGGATAAAAGCCATATGATCATTTTAATAGACGCAGACAAAACATTTGATAAACTACAACATCCATTAATGATACAATTCTCAACAAAGTAGGGTTAGAGAGAACACACCTCTACATAATAAACACCTTATATGAAAATTTCACAGGTAACATCATATTCAGTGGTGAAAAACTGAGAGCTCTTCCCCTAAGGTCAGGAACAAGACAGAGATATCCACTCTCACCACTTTTATTCAATATAGTACCAGAAGTCCTAGCCACAGCAATCACCCACAAAAAATAAAATAAAATATAAATAAATAAATGGCATCCAACTTTACAAGAATGAAGTAAATAAAATTCACTATTTGCAGATGATATGATACTATATAGAAAGTCATAAAGACTCCATCAAAAAACTATTAGACCTGATAAATTAAATCAAAGTCACAGGATATAAAAATCAATATATATAAATCTGTAGGATTTCTATATACTGGTAATGAAGCAGAAGAAAATAATATTAAGAAAGCAATCCCATTTACAATTGCAACAAAACGAATAAAATACCTAGGAATAAACTTAACCAAAGAGGTGAAAGACCTGTACTCTGAAAACTATAAAACATTGATGAAAGAAATTGAAGATGACACAAAATAAGGAAAAGATATTCTATGTTTATGGATTGGAAGAACAAATACTGTTAAAATGTCTATGCTACCCAAAGCAATAAACAGATTTAATGCAATATCTACCAAAATACCAACAACATTTTTTATAGAACTAGAACAGAGGCACCTGGGTGGCTCAGTCAGTTGAACATCTAACTTTGGCTCAAGTCATGATCTCACAGTTTGTGGGTCTGAGCCCTGTGTCAGGCTCTTTGCAGACAGCTCAGAGCCTGGAGCCTGCTTTGGATTCTGTGTGTCTCTCTTTCTGCCCCTCCCCTGCTCACACGCTCCTTTTTAAAAAAATAAACATTAGAACAAACAATCTTAAAATTTGTATGAAACCATAAAAGACCTCGAATAGCCAAAACAGTCTTGAAAAAGAAAAACTAAGCTGGAGGTACAATTCCAGATTTCATATTATAGGACAAAGCTGTAGTGATCAAAACAGTATGGTACTGGCACAAAAATAGACACATAGATCAATGGAAGAGAATACAAAATCCAGAAAGGAGCCCACAACTATATGATCAATTAATCTTTGACAAAGAAGGAAAGAATATCCAAGAGAAAAAGCCCTTTAACAAATGGTTTTGAGAAAACAGGACAGCTACATGCAAAAGAGTGCAACTAAACCCACTTTCTTACACCATACACAAAAAATAAATGCAAACTGGATCAGAGACTTAAATGTGAGACCTGAAATCATAAAATTCCTATAAGAGAGTACAGATACTAATTTCTCTGACAATGGCTATAACAGCATTTTTCTAGATATGTCTCCTAAAGCAAGGGAAATAAGAGCAAAAATAAACAATTGGGATTGTATCAAAATAAAAAAAAATCTGCACAATGAAGGAAACTACAAAGCTGAAAGACAACTTTTGGAACAGAAGATAGTTGTAAATGATATATCCAATAAAGGGTTAGTATCCAAAATAGATAAAAGAACAGATACAAATAAATACCTTAAAAAATCCAATTAAAAATATGCAGAAGACATGAACATTTTTTCAAAGAAGACATACACATGAAAAAATGCCCAGCATCAATCATCAGGGAAATGCAAACCAAACTATGATATCACCGCACATCTGTCAGAATGGCTAAAATAAAAAATACAAAAAACAAGTGTTGGTGAGGATGTATGAAAAAAGGAGCCCTCTTGCATTATTGGTAGGAATGTAATATGGTGTAGCCTCTGTAAATAATAGTATGGAGATTCATCAAAATGTTAAAAATAGAACTACCCTACAGAAGTACTAGTGGGTATTTGCCCCCAAAATAGGAAAACACTAATTGAAAGGGACACATGAGCCCTATTTTGATAGCAGCATTATTTACAATAGCCAGATTTTGGAATCAGCCCAAGTGTCCCTCCATAAATGAATGAACAAAGAATAACTGGTACATATATACAATGGAATATTATTCAGTCATAAAAAGGAATGAAATCTTGCCATTTGCAGGGATATGGATAGAGATAGGGAGTATAATGCTAAATGAAATAAGTCGGTCAGAAAGATAAATACAATATGATGTCTCTCATTTGGAATTTAGGAAACAAGTGTACACTTGAAACTAATGTAACACTGTATCTTAACTATACTGGAATTAAAAACAATAAAAGAATAAATCGGGGCGCCTGGGTGGCTTGGTCGGTTAAGCGTCTGACTTCCGCTCAGATCATGATCTCACGGTCCGTGAGTTCAAGCTCCGCGTCGGGCTCTGTGCTGACCGCTCAGAGCCTGCAGCCTGTTTCAGATTCTGTGTCTCCCTCTCTCTCTGCCCCTCCCCTGTTCATGCTCTGTCTCTCTCTGTCTCAAAAATAAATAAATGTTAAAAAAAAAAGAATTAATTAAAAAATTAAAAATATATAATTCTTTAAATGTAAATGGATTAAATTCTCTAATTAATGACTGAAAGAATAAAAAACAAGACCACTGTTATGCTGCCTGCAAGAGACTCACTAGCCTTAAAGACACATATAGACTGAGAGTGAAGGGATGAAAAAAGATATTCAAGAAAACCGTAACCCAAACAAAAGCAAAGTAACTATACTTACGTTAGACAAAATAGATTTTTAAGGGATAATTGGTAAAAAGAGACAAAGATCATTATATGGTGATAAGGGGTCACTCCATGGAGAAGATATAACAATTATAAATATTCAAGTACTCAACATCAGAGCACCTAAATACATAAAGCAAAAACTAACAGACCTAAAATTACAATAATATTTGGGACTTTAATATCCCATTCTCAACAGTGGGTAGATCACACAAAGTTAATATGAAAATAATAGATTTGAACAGCACTAGAGACCAAACGATCTGACAAACATGTACAGAACATTCTTTCCAACGAAAGCAGAGCACACATTTTCTCAAGCCCACATGAAGCATTTTCTAGGATAGGACATATGTTTGGCCACAAAACAAATTCAAAAGTCTTAGCAAATTCAAAAAGATTCGAATTATACCAAGTATCTTCTCTGAACACAATTGTATTAAACTATAAATCAGTAATAGGAGGAAAATGAAAACTCATGAATATTTAAAACTTATTCTCCTGAACAGCTAACAGATCAAACAAGATATTAAATAGAAAATAAAGTGTACCTTGAGACCAATAAAACAGAAACAAAACATACCGAATCATAGGAGATGCAGCAAAAACAGTCCTAAAAGAGAAGTTGATAGCAATAAACACCTACATTAAGAAACAAGAAATATATTAAATAAATAATGTAACAATGCCTCAAGGAATTTGAAAAAGAACAAGCTAAGCCCAAAGTTTAGCAAAAGGAAGGATATAATAAAGATTAGAGCATGAATAAATGAAATAAAGAACAGGGTAAAAATAGGAAACAAAACTGAGTACTTGAAAAGAAAACTTATAGCTAGACTAACGAAAGGGAAAAAGGAACCCAAGTCAACAAAATTATAAAAAGAAGGCATTACAACTGATACCATAGAAACAGAAGACCACAAGAGGATACTATGAACAAATATACTCCAACAAATTGGACAACCTAAAAGAATTCTGAGAAACCTATAACTTGCCATGATTGAAACAGGAAGAAATAGAATTTTTGGATAGACTTACTACTAGTAAGAAGATTGAGCCATTACTCAAAAATCTCCCAACAAGAAAAGCCCAAGATCAGATGGTTTCACTGGTGAATTTTTACAGATTATGTAAAAAAGAATTAATGTTAATCTTTCTCAAATTCTTCCCAAAAAATCAAACATAAGGGATGATTCCAAAACTCATTTTACAAGTCCAGCATTACCATGATAAGAAATCCAGAAAAGGATACTACAAGAAAACTATAGGCCAATATCCTTGATGCAAATCTATAGATGCAAGACTTATTAATAAAATACTAGCAAACCGAATTCTGCAGCACATTAAAAAGATCATTCACCAAATGAAGTGGGATTTACCTCTGGGGTACAAGGATGTTTCAAGATACACAAATCGATACATGGGATATATATCATTCATCAATAAAAGAACAAAATCATGTGTTCATCTCAAAAGATAAAGAAAAAGTATTTGACAGAATTCAACATATGTTCATAATAAAAACTTTTAAAAATTAGGTATAGAAGGAACTTACCTCAGTATAATAAAAGCCATATATTACAAGTCCACAGCTAACATCATATGCACTGGTGAAAGGTTGAAAGCTTTTCCTTTATGATCAGGAATGAGACAAGAATGCCCACTCTCTCCACTCCTATTCAACACAGTACTGGAAATCCTAACCAGAGCAATCTGTCAAGAAACAGGGGAAAAAAAGGCACTGGAATTGAAAAAGGAGAAATAAAATTATCGCTATTTGCAGATTATATGATTTTATATAGAAAATACTAAAGACTCCACCAAAAGGCTGTTAGATCTGATCAACAAATTTTGGTAAAGTTGCACGATACAAAATTAACATATCACAACCAGTAGTATTTCTATACACTAACAGTAGATTATCTGAAAAAGAAATAAAGAAAATCACATTTATGATAGTATTATATATATATATATTTTAAGTTTATTTATTTTGAAAGAGAAAGAGTGTGGGAGAAGGCCAAAGAGAGAGGGAGACACAGAATCTGAAGCAGGCTCCAGGCTCTGAGCTGTCAGAACAGAGCCTGACATGGGGCTTGAACCCATTTACTGTGAGATCATGGCCTGAGCCGAAACCAAGAGTTGAACACTTAACTTACTGAGCCACTCAGGTACCTGACATTTATAATAGTATTAAAAACAATAAAATACTTAGAAATAAATTTAAACAAAGATGTGAGAGATCTCTACCCTAAAAGTACAAAACATTTATTAAAGAAATCAAAGACCACACAAATATATGGAAAGGTATCCCATGTTCATGGATTGGAAAAAATTATACATTAAAATGTTCACACTACCCAAAGCCATGTATAGATTAATGCAATCCCTATCAGATTTACAATGGCAATTTTATAGAAGTAGAAAAAAACAATACTAAGATGTATTTGAAACCACAAAAGATCCCAAATTGCCCAAGTAAACTTGAGGAAGAACAAAGTGGAAGACATCACACTTCCTGATTTGAAACTGTACCATCAAGTATAGTAATCCAAATAGTTGAGTACCAGCATAAAGCAGACATATAAACCAGTGGGTAAAAGTCAAAGCACAGAAATAAATTCATGAATATACAGTTAACTAATATTTGACAAGAAAGCCAAGAATACTCAGTGGATAAAAGCTGGCTTCTTCAATAAATGATACTGGGAAAATTGGAGTGAAACTAGACCCCTATCTTATGCCACTTATAAATTTTTTTAAAAAATTGATTAAAGACTTAAATTTGAGATCTGAAACCATACAAATTCAAGGAAAAAACTTAACTCCGAGACCTGAAACTATAAAACTTCAATGAAAAAATTTGATATGGTCTTGGCAATTGACCATTAAAACACAAGAAACAAAATAAACGCTTTGAAACTACACCAAACTAAAAAGCTTCTGCACAGAAAAAGAAATCATCAACAAAATGAAAAGACAGCTTACAAATGGGAAAAAAAATATTTCATAGTATATTACTTTTAAGAGCTTAATATTCAAAATATATAAAAACTCATACAGCTTAATTGCAAAATAAACCAATAATTCAATTCAAGAATAGACAAAGGACCTGAATAGGCATTTTTTTTCTAATGAAGACATATAAATGGCCAACAGGTATATGAAAAGGTGCTCAACATCACTAATCATTTAGGAAATGATTAGTGGGAAATGACTTAAAACCACAATTAGACATCACCTCACACATGTTACAACAATTATCACCAAAAGGATAGGAGATAACAAACATTGGCAGGATGTGGAGAAAAGGGAACTCCGTTGCACTTTTGAGAAGATTATAAATTTTGGGAAGATTATAAATTACCTGGGTGGCTCCATTGCACTTTTGGGAAGATTATAGCCACTATAGAAAACAGTATAAAATTTCCTTAAAAATGTTAAAAAGCAGCTCCTATATGACACAAAAATTCCCCTTCTCGGTGTATATCTGAAGGAAATGAATACACTATGTCAATGAGATAGATGCACCACCATGTTGATTGTACTATTATTTACAATATTAAGGGCATGGAAATAACCTAAGTGCCCATTTATGGATGAATGGGTAAAGAAAATGTGATACACACATGCACACACATATTTTATATGTATGTATGTGCATATACATACATATATAAAAATGAATTATTCATCCATACAAAAGAAAGAAATCTACCATTTTCAACAACATGGATGGACTTTGAGGATATTATGATAAGTGAAGTAAGTCAGAGAAAGATAAATACTGTATGATATTAATTATATGTAGAATCTAAAAAATAAGCAAACAAATGAGACCAAAACAAAACAATCAAACTCATAGAAAAAGAGATCTGATTTGTGATTACCAGAGGTGGGGGTAGCAGAATTGGATGAATGTGTTTAAAAGGCATAAACTTTTAATTACAAGTTAAACAGACACTGAAGGTGTAATGTACAACATAATAATTATAGCTAACACTACTATATGGTATATTTGGAAGTTGCTAAGAGAATAAATCCTAAAAGCTATCACCATCAAGAAAAAAAGCATTTTCCTTTTTTTCTATTTGAGATGATGGATGTTAAGTTATTGTGTTGATCAATTTAGAAAACAACAAAATGAAGTCACTATGCTGTACATCTTAAACATAAACAATACTGTGTCAATTATATTTCAATAAAACTACAAAAGACTGCATCAACTCATAGCTAAACCACTTTTGTTCTTATTTGACAGAAATTG
Source organism: Lynx rufus (assembly GCF_022079265.1). Taxonomy (NCBI): domain Eukaryota; kingdom Metazoa; phylum Chordata; class Mammalia; order Carnivora; family Felidae; genus Lynx; species Lynx rufus. The sequence continues at coordinate 63,949,764 of NW_025814827.1, forward strand.
TTTTTTCTGGTATAATACCTGTGCTTTGCACTACCAATTAGATTTATAAACCAACTAATTATAATATGAAATACTCTAATAAATGAAAGCTGCTCAAATAGACCTGCAAGTAACCAAAACAGCTTGAGTTTGGGTGAGAAGATGATTTCCTTGGGTAGCTGATATTTTAGCTAGATCTATTGAGTAGGTACAAGAAATTCAATTGGAGAAAAAAGCTACTGGACAGTCCAAGTGAATAAAATAGCATGTGAATAGTCCCCAAAGCTTAGATGAGTAAGGATTAAATAAATGTTTTTATTTCATATAGCTAAATTATGGCACATGGATCTAGGAGTTGCAATGGGTTTAGATGGAAAAGTAGAGAAGATTCAGATAAGAAGAACCTTAGGTGTATCATCAAGAGTTTTTTATTTCCCATAAGGATAATATTGGCAGATTTGTGTTTTAAATACATTCTTGGCAACAAGAAGGATGAAATAGAGAAAGGAAAAATTGGTGGAAGCAAGAAAATCCATTAAGAGAATATTACAGTATCCAGGTGACACACAATGGGGATGTCAACTAAGAAAATAACATCAAATAAGGAGAACCCATACAGAATCTAGTGACTTATCAGATCCTGTTAGGGCCAGCCTGCCCAAATCCCCAGGGATCTCTTTTACTGGTTGGTAAACCTATTTGTTAACTCTTGCCTGTATAACTACCAGTGGCTCCCACCAGCAAACTCTTCCAGAGAATCATTTTTACATAAATGGAGCCATCCTGAAGTTTATATCATCCCACAATCTACTAACATGACTGACCAATGTGATGGTATTTGAGGTAGGAATAGGGAGAGAGCTGGTACAAAAGCCTTGCTCTCTAGCCTCAACAAGACTAATTCTGTGGTGCAATGTATACTTCTTTCTGGGTCAGGTTAAGCATAGACTTCAGCTAAAAATGCAATTGTTTGACTTTCCCTCCTATTAGGGACCAAATTATGTCTCCTTTCCAAATTTGCATGGTGAAGAATTAATACCCAATGTGATTGTATTTGAAGACAGTGCCTTTAGAGAGATAATTATTATTTCTATTCCTATTGCTATTATTATTACTATTACTATTATTATACTATTATAATTATTACTATTAGGGAGATAAGGTTAAATGAGGTTATAAGGGTGGCACCCTGATCTAATAGGACTGCATTCTTATAAGAAGAAGATATCAGAGATCATTCCGCCTCTGCACATGTGAAAAGACCATGTGAGCACAGAATAAGAAGCTGAAAGGCACGCCTCACCAGGAACTGAATTTGCTGGCACCTTGATCTTGGACATTTAGATTACAGAACTGTGAGAAAATAAATTTCTGTTGCCTACGCCACCCAATCTGTGATATTTTGTTATGGCAACCAGAGAAGACTAGTATATCCTCATTTCACTTTTTCTACAAGTTTGTCCTGATAGAATCCCTTAAAGTATCACTTGCATGAAAATCCCCATCCCAGGTTTTGGATTTAGGAAATCTGAGTTTACAGAGTGAACTCAGATTGGAGGAAAAAGTGTAGGGAGACGTCTAGGTTTGGGGTTGTGATATTGGATGTAGATATTGGAGAGAAACATAGAATTTGATTCTTCTTGGGTCATTAACTAAAGGTAGTATTCAATTTGTGAGTTCACTTTCCTAGGACTCAATTTCCCCATTGTTAAATTGGATTACTCTGACTCTAAATAAGTGGGTGTTCTGCTGCTTCCCCTACTAGATCATTAACATCTTAAGTGTATTAAATAGCATTCCACCTATTATTTGTTGAAGATGCCTAGTCTGTTAAAGATAATGACTTATCAGTTCTTTACTTACTAATCTCACAGAAAGCAGTGCAAAGAGAACAAAGGAAACCCTCATCCATTAACTCAATGTATACAACTCAATGTCCCTTTTATAATTGGGGGTGGGGAAGATACCTAGAATATATATGATATTATATATATATATATATATATATATATATATATATTTCTGTAACTATTTAATTTTTTAACATTTATTCATTTTTGAGAGACAGAGAGAGACAGAGCATGAGCTGGGAAAGGGCAGAGAAAGAGGGAGACACAGAATCTGAAGCAGGCTCCAGGCTCTGAGTTGTCAGCACAGAGCCCAACATGGGCTCAAATTCATGGATCATGATATCATGACCTGAGCAGAAGTCAGACGCTTCACCATCTGAGCCACCAGGCACCCAATTTCTATAGCTATTTTAGCTCTTTCAATTAACTATGGTCATTTGGGGAAAAGGCAACTAATTTTGAATGAGTACAATGTAAGAAGTGTACCCTGACTATAATTGAGATTGCCTAGCTAATTAGTGACTCAATCCAAACATTTTAAAAGGTTAGCTTTTGTTTTCCAAACATGCCAGATTCTATGTCTGAAGAGATTCCATAATACACAGCTATAACAAGGTAATGCTAGAAGATTCTGGAAAAGAAAGTGAAAAAAGTCATAATGGCATAATATGGGCCAAAACACAACATGATGGCTAAAGGGGATGACAGTAGACTATCTAAAACCATTCATCAAGAATTAACACATGTTGTAGTTGTAGGACATGACTTTATTGAAAGAGTAATGGTTACCAAACTATGACAAACTATGTATCTGAGAGCTGCATTACAATTTATATCATGTGCAGGCAACTTAAGTCTCTTCCTAAGGGAATCCTGAAAGACTTTTCTTTTTTTTTTTTCTTCCCATTCTAGAGAGTGGAACCTAAACTCTAATGGGCAGGTAACAGTTTAAGCTTTTGTTGTTGTTTGGAAGTAGAAAAAAATATGATAGGAGATTTATCATGATAAAAACTATGATTTAAATAAACCTTCTATATGATAATACATAATTTACATATATACTCAAACACATACATACTTATACATATATACACACATATATGTGTGTATATATGTGCATATATGTATATATACGTACATGTATGTATATATGTGTGTATGTATGTGTGTGTGAGTATATATATATATATATATATATGAATAACTAATGGGTTCTAGTTTCTGGCTCTAATTCTACCTCAGTAAGGCAGAATCTAATCCTAAACCAGAGAGATAATGAAGTTGGGTTAAGGATTAGGCTCCTTGCAAATTCAACCTGAAGAACTTTCTTATTTTCCAAGAACAAGTTTGGGTTGAAGTGGCTCCTTGGGCTGGTGCCTGCTGCAGGACATTTATTGGTTTTAATTAAGAAGACAGCCTCTGATCATATACTTACTCAGAGTGCTCTATGGAATTCTTCCACTTTCCTTGTTAACTACAGCTCAGAAATGACTACCCAAACCTGCAGCTCTAACCTAAGCACAATGTTTCTGTTTTTTACCAAAATCTGCAATTTTCTTCTTAGATTGCAGAGATCTCTCCCCCTGGAGCATCAAAAGGAAAATATTAAACATTCTCTTCCTTCAGAGTATGAATTGAAAATGGACCCACATTTGACCATTAATGTAAACATCTTTAATATCATTAAATATTTCCAGGGCGCCTGGATGGCTCAGTCGGCTAAGCATCCAACTTCGGCCTAAGTCATGATCTCTTGGCTCCTGAGTAAGAGCCCCGTGTTGGGCTCTGTGCTGACAACCCAGAGCCTAGAGCCTGCTTCAGAATCTGTCTCCCTCTCTCTCTGCCCCTCCCCCATTCACGTTCTTTCTCTAAAAAAAATGAATAAACATTAAAAAAAATTTTTTTAACATATCATTAACTATTCTCTGATAAGGGTTACTTATAGTTAACTAGTTAGTTCATAAACAAGATTATAATGATTATATATGCAAGTGAATTACTCATAAGAACCAACAAATAGAGCCAAACTATTTTTTAATAAGCATTTGTAAAATGCATACGTTATTTTGTGACAGAAATTATGTGACACAAAATTTGGCATGCTCTTTTCTAGGAGGTCAATAAAGAGTTGGTAATAGAGGTTATAACAAAAATAGACTTAGAAAAACCTGAAATGTCCATGAATTTCTAAAGAGGAACTCCACAAGTTTTATTCCCTTCTTATATTTATGTGCTTAGAGCAATTATTTCTTTAAAGAAACTTTATCCCCTTGTATGCACTTGCATCTTGCATAAGAAGTTTTAGACTCTTTGTAAATTAGATCTTTACAAACTAAGCAAGTGGCCATTCTCAGGTACACTTATTATGTAAGAAAAAATGAACTTCTACAAGCTAAATTTCTTTCAAGTACTTGACAAAGACAATTGTATTTTAATAAGAATTGTGGAAAAGGGAATATTTTGTGAAGAGAAATCACCAGTGAAGCTTTGAGTGGTAGAGTATGAGGTTCTTTTGACCCGTTTCCCTGCCAAAATTTTGAAATACCTTTATGTTGTGGTGATAAAGAGAATAAATTAAATTTATATCTGTGACTGTGTTGGCTTAGAAATAAGTGATAACTTCAAACAATTGCTTGGTTCAAATAATGTTGCTAAGAATAATATGGCTCTGTTTGGTATTCAGTTATTGTGACCTCATTCTTCAAAATTATTTTTAAAAGTGAAGAGGAACCGTAGAAAATAACTTACGACAGAGGATACTTATTATAAGAAAAACATAATAGACCACTAGACAGAAAACCAAAAATGTGGGCATTCTAACTCAGCCACTTATTTACAACATTAATTTAATGAAATATATTTCCTTGTCTGTGAAATAAAAATAGAAAACTCCCAGTTTATGCTAAGGTAAAAATGAAATTATTAAATCTGAAAATGGCTAGTGAAAATAAATTATTACACAAAGACATAAACACTCTTGTTATCACCTACTTTATCACTGCTGACTTTAGAAAAGTCCACCAAAGTAACTGGCTGGTCAAGCAAAGATGAGTTTGTTACCTACTGCAGTAATGGACAACATCACTGAAAATCTTAGTAGTATCTCCAAAGGTTAGTGGGTGTTTATAAAGATTAGCTTGGCTTTAGGGTGGATCTTTCAGCGCAGCAATCTCAAATTCATGTTATAATAATTGAAAGTTGATAGTGATGAGGGTTTTGAAGGTGTCTTGATGAATAACCATTCATTTGATAAGAGAATGGTTTCTCTGGTTAAGTGATCTGTTTCCCTGAGAAGGCAGGCCAATGGAGCAGTCTATTATTTACATAAGAAGATTTTCAGGGAGTTTCTCAAACAAACAATAATGTTATTACAATATTACCTTCCTGGGCAAGAATTTCCTGAAAGAGTAAAATCATGTCAATTTAGATGGTCCTGGTTTTTTGATCCTATTAACTATGTGTTTGCATGAAGTTTATCATCACAATAATTGAGTTATGTAAAGTTATTGAGTTATTAAGTATGACCTATGATGAGGCATTCATCTACTTGATGCTGTTCATATCAAATCTTATTTCATTCTAACACCCATAGTGTTATCATCATCATTATAAAGATCCAGAAGGTGAAGTTATGTTGCTTGTTCAGTGCCACAAATCCTGATTCTTCTAATACGAAAACAAACAAGTACAGGCATGTGTTCATGTGTACACACACACACACACACACACACACACACACACACACACCAGGAACCAAACTAAACAAGCATCTGATAAGACACTAAACTTTTAAAAACATGTACTTGCTCTGTCATTAGTTTATTTAGGATGAGGTTGTACACGCGTGCTCACTTCAATCCAGGAATACTAAAGGCAGACTAGATACTTGCTAGCACCACAGGAGGATGCTGAAGAGACTGTGAAATAGTATATATCATTTGACTCATACACAAGTTCTTAGAAAATGAAGGCACAGTTGCAAAATTGACTTGAAATTCTATCATGACTACAGTGGAAAATACAGATTAAAAGCTGCAAATATGTTAATTACTGACTTTCTAGCACATGCACAATCATCATATTCAATGACTTAAAGGAAGCAGGGTCTAGAACTGCCAAAAGGTACTATGTGTGTAGGAAATGTGAAAATCTTCATCAGGCTCTAAAATGGGAATAAAAACTTAGACTTGGACAAGCACTAAATGTACACAAATTCTAGTGATTACCTCACTCTCTAATCCAAGTATCTTCTCATAAATAGAATTATCACTAAGAAGAGGGAAAAAGCATAAAGGTCAAGAATAAATGTGACTCATATTTTAAAGAGATTGTTATTTAACAAAGAGCTATTTATACCAAATTCACGAATTCATATATATTTTATTTATGTTAATTCATTCAAATGATGAATCAAAATGAATTTAAAGAGAAAATATCTCTAGGAAATGTTTTGCAACTCATTAGTGTGATCTTGATTTGTATTCCATTCAAGAAAAGTTTCTCTATATCCATAAAAAATAAACATTTTGATTACAGAAAGCTAGAAGTTTTTACTGTACTAATTACTGCTTATAATTAAGCAAGCTTATTTTAGGACTTACCTGAGTAAGATGATAATTACATATCAAATGATTTTGAGAATATTTGCGAACTTTAAAAGGACCGTATAAAATATAAAGTGAAAATAAAACTAAAAATCTGTTGTTGAACTTGCACATCAAGCAGAGTAAGAACAATTTTAGTTTTCTATATTTAGAGACATGCTTTGCGAGAAAATCAAAGAGCAATTAGGGATATCACCAAAGTTATAAAAATCCATTATTTTTGTATTCATTATACAAAATCAAGAGATGCTCTCTTTGGCACTGCAAAATAATATATTCATGAGAATACAGGAAACGAAATATCTTAAAGTCACTTATTTTCCTAATTTTGATATTTGCTCAAATATGATAAATTATTTTTCTTACAGTAGTAGAAAAGATGATCACTAAAAGATTATTTATCATATGTCGGTGAGAGCAAAGAGGCAGCTATTTTATGGGGTCAGGAAGAGAGAGCACTAGTGAAAGTCTACTTTGGAGTATCAGAACACGTTTAAGGAAAGCATTGATAACCAGAATGATGTAAAATGTATCAAGAATACAAATAGTACTTTTGGTTTGGAGAAGCACTAAAATATGGTTCACTCTGGTTTTCGTTTTTTTGTGTGTGAATTGTGTTTCTAGCTCTATGAAGTAGAATCTTATCTTCTAGATGTAATTCAACCAATGCAAGTTTCATTTATATACATCATGTAATGGATATATCAATGGTAAAGCAATGGGTTTCAAATAGGGGACCCTTATTTATAGTTGAGAATAAATGTAGTAATGGATTCATAAATTGTGTGAAGTCTTACTTATAAAAGCTAAATACAACTCATGAATTTACATGCAAACAGTGGAATAAAAACTATAAAATAACTAATGGTGTTTGTGACAGACTGATAGGTATACAATAATTTTTCTTTTTACCTTTTACACATATTTCAGCTTATATTTAAGAAACCTTTGGTATTCTGATAATTTTTTAAATCTAATTTCAATTTTTTTCAAATGTAAAATATAAATAAAAATATAAATCCTGATCATCTAAGAATAACATATTAAATCAATTAATAAATGTATTTATTAAATAAATAAGAGTCAATTTAAAAAATAAAGCATGAGTGGCATTAATAGACAACAGAAAGAAAACATATATGATAAAAACATCCTTGATGGAAAAATTGGACTAAATATGTAAACATAAATAAATATATATTTAATATAGTGGTACTATGCTTGGTTTTTGATGTTTACTTATTTTAAATTAAAAAAATAATTATACCATTTTATAGCTACACTTGTCACTTTTCTATGTCCTTTTTCAATTTTTGGTATTTTAAAAGTGTGCACACAATTTCTGTGTTTCTTCACTCTATTTTCCATTTCACTCACACTATAACATTTTTTTATTTTTTATTTTATTTTTTATTTTTGAGATCTGAGAGACAGACAGAGCAAGTGGCATGGGGACAAAGAGAGAGGGTGAGAGAGGATCCCAAGCAGGCTCTGCACTAGCATCACAAAGCCTAAAACTGGGTTTGAACTCACAAACCATAAGATCATGACCTGAGCCGAAATCTAGAGTTGGACGCTTAGCCACCTGAGCCACCCAGGAGCCCCAGCATTTCTTAACTTCTAGTCCCCATTCATGAAGAAACACAATAAATGTATTTCCACTTTTAACACACTTTTTAACAGAAATAGTTTTGCACAGGAGCAAAAGAACTGAAGGGGCTCTCCTTTAGTGTGTTGGTTTTGGTCGGACATGGGCTGCTGAGTTTCAGGGCCAGTTATAGCCAGCGAGGCATTACTATAGTGTATTTGTGGGAGAGTATTTAGACTTGGTAGTGTTTGGAGAATGTTTTTAAGGTTTTGTTTTTTTTTTTAATGATATTGTTTTTGAAACCTGTAACTGTTTGTGAGCATTACATAAAACTTGTAAATAAGGCAAATGTAAAAATACTCAGTTACAATATATCACATACAGACTATACTATTGGTCTTGCCTTGTGTTCTCAAAGGAAATTACAAGAGAAAGTCAATACATTATAGTGTTACCTTTCACTTGATAATTTTAAATATTTTTGATTGCCTTATTTTCAAATCTAATAAGGCATTGTTTTTAATTTCATGATATAACTGACAAAGATTTATATCACTAGAAGCTAAAATTCAGCTTTATAAATTTTTTTCTCATTTCTCTGAATTTAACATATAGTAAAACCTTGGTCTGTGACCATAAGTTGTTCCAGAAACATGCTTATAACCCAAAGCACTTGTATATCAAGGCTAATTTCAAGAACCGTTGGCTCAGTTGTGATCATGTGACATTCGGCATCAGGTACCACTCATAATACAAGACATTGGCTCGTTTATCAAGTTAAGATTTATTAGAAATATTTGCTCATCTTGTGGAACACTCACAGAACACGTTACTCACAATCCAAGGCTTTACTGTACATAATTTTTCCTTCAACAAATGTTTTTGCTAATGGAGTAAGGGCAGCTACTTGCTTTTTCTCCTTTACTTGCTGCTCTGAGGATTTGGTTATTTCCAGGGTAAAGACCTCTGGCATTCACATCTAGCAAAACAATCAGGCCCTGTGACCACTTACTACCTTTGTAACACTGGTAAATTCACTCAATTTCTCCTACCCTGTTTTTCTTTTCTTTTTTGTTTTTTTTAATATGTTAAATGGGTATGATCTTAGGACATACACACTTCACAGGGTTGTTATAGGAGATAATACATGTAAAGCACTTAGCAGAGGCTTCAATAACTGTGAGTAGTTTATTAGTATTAACTATAATATTAATTATATAATGGTTCATTGATATGTGACTTATTCAGTACTTTTTTGTTAGGTAATGGAAGATCCAGTAGAGGCACCTGGGTGGCTCAGTCGGTTGAGTGTCTGACTTCGGCTCAGGTCATGATCTCGCAGTTTGTGAGTTTGAGCCTCACGTCAGGCTCTGTGCTGACAGCTCAGAGCCTGGAGCCTGCTTCAGATTCTGTGTCTCTCCATCTCTCGGCCCTTCCCCTGCTCATGCTCTGTGTCTATCTCTCAATAATAAATAAATGTTAAAATCCAGTAAAAGAAAGATTCAGTATAGTCAATCAAAAAAAGACAAGAGAAGTCCAGAAAGAATAGTATTGCTGACTTTCCAAATGTTTCTGGAGCTCACCATGACCCTAGCTACTGCATGGGGGCAATCAACAACACATAAAAATGGCCCTCATATGAAATGCCAACAACAACAAAAAATCAGAGTCAACATTTGGCCAATCTATGCATTTAGCTTTTACTTTACCAAACATTTAACTGATAGGTTCAATAATTTTCTTTTCTTTTAGACACTATGTTTTACTGCAGGCATGCTCACAATCACTTCTAAATATAACCTATTTCATATCTGTGGGGTTTTAGTTGGAAAATCAGAGTGTTGGTTACCTTTTAAGACCTATAAAGATATTGTGTACCTTTATATCACCTCTAAGCAAAGGGCATGTTTGAAAACCAAGTTTCATGCTCAAAAGTAATGTTTCTAAAGTCATAATGCCTATTGTCTACTATATGCAAAGTAATAAGTGATGCATGATTAATATTATAAATATTTGTGTAATAATCATCAACTACTAGGTTTAATAATAGTTATTACAGCAAAAAGTGAAATTTTAAAAATGTGTCAAACAACACAAATCATATATTTTCACAGGTTTTTAAAAATTATTTTATCCTCAAAGCTTATGACCAGTTTTTCATTATGTGGATATGTTAATAGTTGGTACATGCAGCTTTAAACAAATCAATGTACAATGAGATTTTAAACTGAAAGCTATAAATTCTTCAGCAAACTAGTAGTAGTTTCTATGTAAGAACTATTCATAATGCTTTAGGGAATTATTATCAAGCTTCTAAACATAGGTTAAAGACCCTAAACTTCATCAATTCACATAAGAAGTTAATAGGGATACAGTAGTGTGCATTCTCCAAAGATAGTTAAGAAATATGCTGAAGCACAAACATTCAACTTCAGTGCAATTAACAGTACAGTAACTTCTGGATCAGGGAAGTTTAAAGTCAATAGCTGAGAACCACTTGAATGTACAGTGATTGATTTTGCTTGCTCTGGACTATAGGGGAATGATTGATCTAGGCTTTATTTTGTGCTAGCCTTTTCTCTATTGCAAGCCTAATGAGGCATAAGGGGTGAAGTGAAAATGGAAACAATAGAAATAGATTTGTGTCTGCATGGGGCCAACAAGACAGTGATGAAATAAAAAATTAATCCAACCAGCTATTTGGTATCAAAACACTATACTCTCAAATTTCCATAAACTTTTTCTAAAATCTTTATGACTTTTTTTTTTTACATTTCAGCAGTTCAATTCTCCTCGATCAAACATGTTATAACCAAGTACCTTCTATGAGCCTAAAACTGGCAGGAGGTTTTACTTAATACGTTTTACAAAAGTGCCATTAAAATTGAAGATTCTATTGCCAGAATATATAAAAATATACTGTTGGCTCTCTGTGATAAACATTGGTAGGAATCAATTCTGCTGGTAAATACTCATGTTGATGATTTATTGAAGAATTTAAAAATAAATGATATTTGGAAAATCATGGAAACTGGTAGGTCTAAGACTCTGTTGGGCTCATGTAGGCTCTCAAACCAGCAGATAATACCTTAAGATTTCAAACTAGACATATTTACAACTAGAAAAATACATTTAAATAGTTTTGTGGAGATGGTAGTTAAGATGTAAATAAAACCTTTCCTGGAAGAAAAATATATATTAAACATAATTGGTCACGCAGAAAGAAAGAAAGATTTGAAGTGGCTAATAAAAATTGTTGCATTTGTCTCTGGAGTGCAGTTTATAAACACAAACTACATTATTTTATTCATTCAATAAACATTTATCATGTTTCCTGCCATTTCAGCTAATTAATTTCTACTCAGCTTGTGGAATTCAGCTTATATATTTCATCAAAGCAATTTTTTCAAACCTTTCTGTCAGGCCCATCCTGCATTTTATATCCTTATGATTCTCTTTCCTTGCACTTAGCATAGTAGTAAAGATAAATAATTGAATGATAAGCTTTTATACACACACACACACACACACACACACACACACACACTGAATGAGGGCAAACAGTATTTTCCTTATTTACATCTCTACCTCCAGCAGTTGGGACAGGGCCTTTCACTTCATAAACACTAAATTTACTCTGTGTAATCAGTAAGTGAGTAAATCTGTCAGGTATCATTTTAGGCGCTAAAGTTATGGAGTCACCTAAGGTATGGGGAAGGACTTCAGGAACAGGAGACGCTGGACAGTGAGACAAGTAAATGAAGTCTTCCTTCAATGAAAGCACGAAGGCAAAGGGAGCCATTGGACTTCAGTTTACTGGGAAGTCTGAGGAGACAAGACAAAATTCCCTGAAAAGGACAGAGAGCTGGGGCGCCTGGGTGGCGCAGTCGGTTAAGCGTCCGACTTCAGCCAGGTCACGATCTCGCGGTCCGGGAGTTCGAGCCCCGCGTCGGGCTCTGGGCTGATGGCTCAGGGCCTGGAGCCTGTTTCCGATTCTGTGTCTCCCTCTCTCTCTGCCCCTCCCCCGTTCATGCTCTGTCTCTCTCTGTCCCAAAAATAAATAAACGTTGAAAAAAAATTAAAAAAAAAAAAAAAAAAAAGGACAGAGAGCTGACATTCTTAGGGAGGGGCAACTTGAATAGGATCCAGCACAGGAACTTTGTAACGCTCGGTTCCTCGGAAAAATGGAAACTGACATGGAACTAAAAGTTAATTGGAGAGTTAGGTGTGTGAAATGAGAGAAAGAGATGTGGGATCAGATGTGGGGGAGGGTGGGGGGAGAAGGGAAAGTTAAATAAAAACCGACAGATTCTCCAGCAGGCTAGCAGGTAGTCTGGAGCAAAGATTCTTTGTTCCCTTGTAGAGGCACTCCCTGTCTGCCTGAAGCCTGACTGGTATAGGCAGCAACTGACTCTGTTCCTTATGCATATAGTGTGTGCATGTTAGGACAGAGTGAGGCAGGAGGCTTGGGATGAGTGAGGCCAGAGCCAGGAACCGAAGAACATGTGCATGTCTTAAGATTTTGGATCTTATGCCATAGACATTGAAGGCCATGGAAAAGTTTTAAGTAAAGAAGCAATGGGAGCAACTCTGCATTCTAAATCTTCTCTGTAGCACTGAACTGAAACCTGAGTGCAGGGCCATCTGTAAGCAGCCCCTGGAGAAGTCCCTGTGGAAACATGAACAGAGGGCCCCATGTAGGAATGGGGGGCAGGGGAGATTTAGAGAGGCTGTAAGGAGGCGGCACTTCCACATGTGATGATGGGTTAGCCTGGAGGAGTAAGAGCAAGGAATCTGGGACACCTCCTAATTTTCTATGACGTAAAATTTTTGCATGCCCTGAGAATAAGCTTTAAAGGAAATAATAAAATGAGGCTCACTGCAAACTTCTACTGCTCAAAAAGTTAAGTTGTCTAATTATCACAGCCAGATCCTCGATCATCTCCCTGTAATCTAGTTCTTGCTGTGATTACAGAGCACTGTGTCTCAGACTGGTGCCAATTGTCAAACAAAGAAATACCAACTATTAAATGATTTGGGGCATGGGGGCGGGGCGTCCCAGGATCTCAGTCTCAAAGGGAAGCCTTAGACAGATGTGTAGAGAATATAAATGCAGAGAGACTTACATATTAAAAATAATAAAAATACAAGAAAACAAAAACATTGCCCCTGACACACTATTTACTAGCACTGAATTTGAAAGCAAAATAAAATGCCAGTAAATTAATATTAAGTTAGGATTTTATTTACACTAAATGTGTAATAAAACCTTTAAATATTTACTCCCTGATTCCAGGATACTTATGCAGCATCATTCTCGAAAAAATCAAATAAAGTAAGCATATTCACCCTTCTCACTTTACATATATTCTCTTTCCTCTGTCTTCAAATTCTTACCCATTCAACAGTGTTCATCCCAAATTTCACACTTCCTGGGTCTCTCATGTTCTACCATGGAATGACTCACTTGTTCATTCATGTCTGCCTCTTTCCATACACATATGCATGTGGATATGGGCATATACATATAGATGTTTAATTAAAATTTCTTAAAAAATTCACTGTTGTATTTCCTGGGTCTAGCAACATGTTTTAAAAAATAATACTTACTGAATAATTCCCAGTAATTTTATTCCATTAGAGACTGTCACTTGATAATATTAAGTAGTACAAAAAAAGTATGAATGAAATAGAATGTAAACAGAGAGGGGGAAATGAAAATTAGAATATAGGAAGATTTCACTATTCTTTTTACAAGAGTTTGGATATTTCTTACCTACCCCTACTTAGCATGTCTAAAACCTACTAATCTATCAAGATTAAATAAAGATAAGGCTTTCTTCAAAAGTTTTTCTAGCTTCCTACTCAAATTGAAATAATTCTTTAAACCCCCATACAATTTCAAATTTTTCTACTTCAATAACTCTGTCTCCATTATTATTTAACTATATTTCTGTGTGTGTGTATGTGTGTGTGTGTGTGTGTGTGTGTGTGTGTGTATGTGTGCATACTTACTTATAATAGTCTCTTTTCTTGGTAGACTGGATTACAAAAATCTTTGAAGGTAGATTTGTCTAGAATCCATTTGTTTGTTGCCAACAGTGCCTAGTACAATGTGCTATGATATAAATCAGTCTTAAGTGTCTGGTAAATACATTAATGAAAGATAATTTTCTCTAGTGGAGTGTTTTCCAACATAAGATAATATCCAAACTAGGGTCTTCCAATCCCAGTGCTATTGACATTTTGGGCTTTCCTAAAGATCTCACTGAACATTTGGACTTTGTGGGATGACCTGTGCCATTGTACAATGTTTAGTAGCACCTCTGGCCTTTATCCACTAGATGCCAGTAGTTCCCAGCTTCCTTCTAGTAGTCGTGACGACCATAAATGTCTCCAGACATTGTCACATATTCCCTGGTAAAGGAGTAGGCAAAATTATTGAGAGCTACTGATTAAAAAGATAAAATTACAATTGTATAATACTTTCAATTTATATAGGCAATAATCACTCATTGACCCCAGTATCATCCAGGGGACATGTACATAATGTTGGTGTCCATGAAATTGTCAATGTGTATTTACCCAGAATGTGAGAAACCATGAAGAACACAGAAACTCAATTTGTGAACATTGCCACTATACATTTTTTAAATAGTAGACATTTTTGAGAGTGATATAAACTGACACAACAAATATTTTCAGGGTCAAATGAAGAGCTTTGTGACTGGATTTATTTGTATGTTAAAGAAAGCAAAATTTACCCTTGACCTATACAAACCATCAACCTATATGGAAGGAAATATATAAGTTTAAGCTCTCAGCACTAAAGGATAGTATCTTGAATATATCTTCACATTTATATAGATATTAATAAAATGTTGTGCGTTAGTATTTTGCTTCATACCTTGCTATATACATAGCATGGTTTCTGCTATTAGTACTCTGAATGATTTTTTGTATTTATCAAATACTCACTGGTACCATTTTTTTTCGGAAGTTCTGTTAGCAGCATACAACTAGATAAATATGATCATAGTTCTCAAGGAATTTAATGTTTAGTGGAAATAAGCTACCCTATAAGATAAAATAGCAATATAATGTACTTAGTTCTATGATACAGTGAAAACATAATAGAGGTGTAGAAAAGATACTTTTAGCTCAGTCATAAGGGCAGTGACGGTGGTACCAGATGGTTTTTAAGCAGAAGAGTGATGTAGTTATGAATGTGCCATAGATAAAGCTTCAGGGCTGAATGCAAGGAAACTACTTCAAAGCCTTTTAAAATAATCTAGATAAGATATGTTAAGGGCTGAAATAGGCCAGTGATACAAGGCTGGAGGAAAAAGACAAGACAAGCTTAAGAAATACTTGTATAAAAATATCATTAGAATTTCATGAATTACATGATGTAAAGTTTGGGGACACAAAGGATTGCCTCCCCAGATTTTAGCTGTATGTAACTGAGTAGTTAGATGTGCCACTAATTGAGATAAGAGAAGATGATTTAGGAGAAAAATATGATTGGTTTCCTGAATTTCTATTGGCAATAGTGAAGACTGCAGATGACCAAGGCATTTTACCTGGTCAGAGTTTAGGTTACTTAGAAGCAGAAAAGAGAAATATTAATATTGATTCAAGATTAGGGTGGTTCGTTTGTTTGTTTTTTTCCCCACAGATGGGTATAGTAGTTGAGATGGAAGCTGGAGAGATTTCAGAGTGATGGTGAATGTGTGCTCTAGGTGATGAATCAAGGGTCTTAAGCTGTCTAGAAAAGTGAAATAATAAAGCTACTCTTAGACCCTAAGAATATTTGGGGATCCATTGATCAATACAATGGAAATGTATAGAATTTCATAGAGTGGGTACACTATATGTTGTGGTATGAAAAGTTTGGATGGGAAAACAATTTTTTTCCAGCAAGTGAAAAGTCTGAAATTTAAGATTTTTGATTTATAATAGTATTAGGTGGTAACAAGATTTGAGCTATTACCATGCGTGCAAGTAAGGAATGGAATCAAGGTAGTTAGGAAATAGCCAGAAGATGGTGTTTGAATAAAGCATCCAAATGAGACTTGCACTAAGCTAGTGTTATGGTAGGGTTTAGAGAAAAAGAAAAGAAAAAAGAAAAAAGAAAGAAAAGAGAAGAATAGAAAAGAATGAAAAAGAATATTTAGTATCAACTCTTTTTCAATGCTTTTAATACCTGACCAGATCTTTGATATTAAAGAGGAGTAGAAACACCATATGGAGATGACTAACAAAGAAAATGACACTTGTATTTATTCCATTTGAGAGAATGGCAAACTTATCATTGCCTGAAAAAAAAAATTGTGGGAAGAATAAAAACTGAAGCAATACTTGTTCACTGATAGGAACTAACATTGACTTTACTATTTTACATTCATTTTAGTGCTGTCTGGGAGTTCCTATATAAAGAGCCTGTCAGAATGTTCTTTGAAATAAAACCAAGACTTAGAAAGCAAAATAAAATTCTATTTGTCCTAATCAAAAAACAAAGCAGATTTAGAGAGAAAATTTGTCATAAGAGTAGAGATGAGTGTCCAAGTTTCATGGTGCAATTTTCTTATAAAGTGTTCAAGTTCCTTAAGGTTTGTATAAAGATCATCAAAACTCCATTTGAGCATGCTTCTCTGTATAATAGTTCTGGGATGCTTCTCGAGTAATAAACTCGCTTTAGGATCCTTGGGGTCAATAAACAGTCAAAATGTTAGGAATATTTCAAGGCATGGTAGGTAGTCAAAATGAAGACACTGACCAGAGGAAGCATTAAAGGAATTAATTGAATGTGTGGGGGCAAGCGAGATCAGATTACAGAAGACTTTATAACTAAAATAGTATACTCCTATCTACAGTTTTTTAATAACAAAAATTATTGTTGAGTTGCTAAAGGTAACTGTTATTACAGTGATGAAAGTATAATGCAGTTTGACAGACAACCACATTTTACGTTAATCTCGTGAAAGTGTATGATACTGGCATATGTTTGCAAAACTCAAAAACGGCACTTACAACCCAGTTGCTATAAATAGCCATACCCTTACAATTTACTTATTCATTTGCTTATTTAATCCTTCCGAGGAACCCATGAAATAAAGCCAGTAGCATCCCCATCGCACAACTGGAAAAACAGAGGATTTTCATGATATTTCCAGAGTTACACAATTAGGAATTCCAAGATTACACAAAGGTTTCGTTATTTCAATTACAGCCCAAACTAATGAACACCTTACTTATGCTTAAATCTGAATAGTTCTTTGTAGTTATCATTTTGCCAACTTACATTTTCATTCTTTTTATAATTCACATTAACACTAGGAAAACTCACCACTGCACCAACAATAAAATGATATAGATTAAGAAAATGAAACAATATGGGGTGCCTGGGTGGCTCAGTCCGTTAAGCAACGATTTCAGCTTAGGTCATGATCTCACAGGTCATTAGTTCGAGCCCTGCATCGGGATGTGTGCTCACAGCTCAGAGCCTGGAGCCTGCTTCTGATTCTGTGTCTCCCTCTCTCTTTGCCCCTCCCCCACTCATGCTCTGTCTCTGTCTCTCTCTCTGTCTCTCTCTCTCTAAAGTAAACATTTAAAATTTTTTTTTAAAAAAAGAAAATGAAACAATAGGTTTACCTATAACACATCTCATCACAGAGTCATTTTTAGACACTTCTTCCACAAAAAGGGGGATATAATTTTATTGGAGAATTCAGATCAGGCCTTCATAATCTCTCAGTGTTCAACACGAGGAAAAGATTGTAACTGAGAATACTCAGCAGCCCTTTTTCTTCTGCTATATATTCTTTCATTTGACATCTATTGATTAAGCACCTACTATGTGTCAGACAGTAAACAGATGTCCCTTACATTCATTTTATAAGGGAAGGATACAGAGAATAAAGAAAATGAATAAGTAATACATATATGTTAGCTGGTGATAAATATAAGGGAGTAAAATAAGGAAGGAGAATAAGGGTTGAAAGGGGGTGTTGCGATATTAAATAAGGGCAAATCTTAATGAGAATGTTACATTTACACAAAGGCCTAAAGGAGCTGGGGTAGAGTCATACCACAGATGAGTAGAAAAGATTACAAGCATCAGGGGTCCTGGGTGGCTCAGTTGGTTGAACATCTAACTCTTGATTTCAACTCAGGTCATGATCTCACAGTGAGTTTGAGCCCTGCATTGAACTGCTCGTGTTCTCTCTCTCTCAAAATAAATAAGTAAACTTAAAAAAAAAAAGGCAAGAAAAAAAATTAAAAGATTACGGGCAGAACACACAGAAAACACTAAGGTCCTGAGGCCAGAGTATGTGTGTCACATCCCAGAAGAGGACACGATGGTGGCATGCAGGCTAACAGGAAGACCAATAGGAAATAAAATAGAGACTTATGTGTGAGGGGGGAAACTTCCACATCCCCCCAGTACCTCACAGCCCATTTTAATAAATTCGTCTTTAAAAAAATTTTTTAGTGTTTATTTTATTTCCTTTTGAAAGTGACAGGGAGAGACAGAGTGTGAGTGGGGGAGGGACAGAGAGAGAGGGTGAATCCAAAAGCAGAATCCAAAGCACACTCCAGGTTCTGAGCCGTCAGCACAGAGCCTGATGAGAGCCTCCAACCCACAAGCCATGAGATCACGACCTGAGCCAAAGTCGGATGATTAACCTACAGAGCCACCCAGGTGCCCCAATGAATTTGTCTTTTACCCAGAGATATGAATCATTTGAAGGTTTTGAGCTGGAGTAACAGAATCTGACATATTTTTAGCAGGCTTCTTTTGTTTAGAATAGACTATAGGGAGAAAGGGCAGAAGGAAAAGAGCAGCAAGAATCCAAGCAAGTCATGCTGACGTTTTGGATGAAAGTAGCTACAGTGGAGACGAAGAACAGCTGGATTCTGCATAAATTGTAACGGTAGAGCTATAAGGGGTGGATGAGTGACTGCATGTAGGTTCTGAGAGAAATACAGGAGTAAAAAATGACTACATATTTTGGCCTGAAGAATTAGGATGAAGCTACCATTAAATAAGGTGGTTAAAGATAAAGGACTATCATTTGGGCTCTGAGTGCTTCTTGCCAGTAGTAATATTTAGAATCACCTGCCTTTTTGTGCCTTGATTTTTTTGGTCTTCTCATTGTTAGGTTAGTGCCAAGTTATATCAAATCATCTCACGCATTATGTCCATTAATAATAAATATCCCGATTCTTTTTATTTTTCTTCAGTATGATCATATAATAAATGAACAATGATATTTAAAAAAAAATTTAATGTTTATTTATTTTTGAGAGAGCGAGACAGAGTGTGAGCAGGAGAGGGCCACAGAGAGGGAGACACAGAATCAGAAGGAGGCTCTAGGCTCCGAGCTGTCAGCACAGAGCCCGACGCAGGGCTCGAACTCATGGACCGTGGGATCATGACCTGAACTGAAGTCGGATGCCCAACCAACTGAGCCACCCTGGCACCCCTGAGTAATGATATTTTAACTCATGTTTGCTTATGCAATTTGAAAAGGCTATGATAATTTTATTCTCACCAGCAAATCAGACTTACTCAATTATAATTGTAATTCTCTTTATTTTACCCATCAATTTAGCAATTTTTAGACACTAGTGAAATGTTAACTAATTTAATTTCCCAAACTTTCCAAGTAAGAAGATGCATGGAAGGATACAAATAGCTCTGTGATATGTTGCAATGTATTCACCTTTTTTCTTGTCTTCACTAAAGAACAATGATGAGCTTTGGAAATAAGAATTTTTTAAATGACTGGTCATGAACAAGAAGGAGGCAAATGACTTACGTGAAGGACTGAAAACACTGAGGTTAAGTTAGCCCCTATCCAACTACTGAATAGCTGAGTCCTTAGGTAGAGTCACAAAATCTAGCTGACCCTCAGCTTTCATAATTATTACCATGCATGTGTTGTGCATTTTTAAGAATTAATAAGATAACATATGCAAAATATCTCAAGACCCCTGAAAAATATAAAGGGCTAAACTAACGTCAGCTTATAATTCCCACGGCTTCAATATTCACAGAACCAAAAACTGAAAAATGATCACTGGAAAAAAAAACAGGTGGTACATAGACTCAGGTATGAACCACTATACTCTATTCCTCTACTTTCTACTTCTTTTATGTTTCACGAAAGTTACTCACTTCTCTGTTACAAATCACTTCAATAACATCACTTCTACATGTTTAGAGACAGAACTATTGTAGATACAACTTTTAGCACAACTGTTTGGCCATGAGCAACCCAAAAATTAAGCAAATGGCAAAGAACATTCATTACCAGTTGCTCTCATTATGCTGATCAACCATGAGTACTTTATTTATTTTCATATTCTTTTTTTAACTTGAAAATTGTTCCATGTTATTAAAACATTAACTATATAAAGAGTGCAGGCAAACTGAAGAGACTAAAAATGTTTGTACATACATATTTGTGCAATACATATGTACACTTTTAATGATTGGATCACAAAATAGTATTGTGCTAGGTACAGTAAATATAAGTCACTCAGATGAAATAATGAAATGTACCTTTACAATTTTAATAAATCAGATCAAAAATTACGAATATAGAAATCAGAAAACAAATGTGATTTTCTATTTCAGTGACAAATTTTATATTGTAAGTTTCAGGCAAACACAGGAATACATTTCTTAAATCTATGTTAAGTTATAAGTAGGTATTAGAGGACAGATAGAGGAATATAATGAACATTTTAAGTCATTTTTCAGATTCATTTATGCATTATTTTCTACAAAAGGTTAACAACTAAGTTATTTACTTCTCAATAGCAATGGTGCCAAAAAGTTTGATGAAGTAGCTTTGATAAAATCAGCCCCAAAGAGCCATATAAGACCACTGCAATACTTTCTATGTGTTTATTTTAGCCACAAGGTTTTTTACTAGTGATATTAATTTTTAAGTGCTCCCAAAAGTTACATTCCAAATGTACTCTCCCTGCATTAAATTTAAGTCAAGAATATTAGATCGGTAATTTACAACAGTACAACTCAAATTCTATCCTTATGTCAGCTTGGAAAATTTGACCAAAATTAGTTTTATCTTTGGAATCTACATAATCATTATCTCAAAATGTGCTAGCAGTAGATATGAATACAAATATTTACAAAAGCGCAGTTAGTGCCATGTTATCCTCAGTTTGTTCTTATTTTTTTCATAGCAAAAGCTATTTAAAAGACATTGTTTCTTCAAACCTATATTGCTCACAACCAGAGTGCCTTCACAATCTAGCACTAAATTCATGTTTTAGATTTAGGTCTACTCATTACTAAAAAGCAAAATAGACCTTGGTGAAGTAGTACATTTTGTATTACTTTTTTACATTTATTATTTTTATTAACTTACATATTTAAACAACTTAGCTGATTTTTTTCACTTTTAACTCAGTATCTCATTGTAAATAAGTTATTTTGTATAGAAAGTGAGATATAGAGAACATGAAACCCATGCACAATGAGAATAAAAACAAAGATGCTTAAGAAGAACAAACAACCAAACATGAAAGTCAATTTTTTCTACTTTATAATCTTGTCTACATCTATCTCTGCCTCCTCCCACTCTCTAAACCTAAAGGAATTGAAATCATGTAATTTCCCTACTAATTTTTTTTTCCCTAGGCTAGGTATCCATATAGCCATGTCTAAGACTAAAGCATGTTTGTAGGAGCAGAAATTAGGGACTGAGGAAGTGACATAGGGTAGGAAGGGACACTTACACATTGTTGCATTACTGGCTCCATCACCACTGTGTGTATGACCCATTCTCAATACTGCTAGGAGATGTTGAAGAGCCTTAGGAAAAGTATCTCAGAACCAACCCTTTCAATGATGATAAAAAGAAACATTTATTTGTCACTGTCTCCCCTCATGGAATAAAGTATTGTTCCATGGAACATTAGTTCTAAGTTGTGCATGTGTGAGAGACACGAGGTTCTTACAAATTCTCATGTCAAAGCATCAGAGAAGAACTAAATCAAGAGCCAAGAAGTGCAGAGTATGTGCCTGACATGAGAAACTCTCAGGCTTTACTCATCAAATCAGTTACCACAGCAATGCTAGTATATAAGTGCTTTAAAGAGGTATTTTATACAATCCACTCCATGTCCCACTCAGATATGTAGTTATGTATATGTTCTCCATTAACCCCAATCCATTTTATAATCCCCTTCAGCCATATTCACATGCTATGATATTTCACAAAAGGTCATTATTATGACTAATTATAGTCCTTGATCCTTCAAGTAACCCTGCCCTTAACTGATAATTACCATATTCCTCTCATCCTTTGTTACCATGCATTCTAGATTTCTTGATCTTTTATTTCTCATATCAACTGATGAAGTGTTGTGGGGGTTTTTTGTTGTTGTTTTCTTTTTGTTTTTTGTTTTTTGTTTTGGCTGGTGCTGCAACTCAGAAAATCATCCCTCAAGGAATCCCTCAATTGCCTTACCACTTTGGGGCCATGTTGCTGTAAGTGAAGACCAAGAGAAATTAGGATGAATGGGGCCCACCTTACTTCCACTTCTTGGTTCCCAGGTGAGTGTTTTCTAAGGATGTAGCATACCATATCAGTCATTGGTTCAGCATCGATGCCACATCCTAGGAGATAGAACTCTAACCCTCAGTGGTAGTCCCTGAGCTGGCATCTTAGCTGAATATTTATGAGGTCAAGCTATGGTTCTATCAGTTTAGATATTTCTAAGCAATGAGATATATAGGAAGACTAGGGCAGTCCCATAGTCATGTACATATTATAGAATTCATTTATTAAAAATTAAAACCCCAGGATGCCTGGGTGGCTCAGTCAGTTAAGCGTCTGACTTCAGCTCAGGTCATGCTTTCACGGTCCATGAGTTCAAGCCCCACATCACGCTGTGTGCTGACAGCTCAGAGTCTGGAACCTGCTTCAGATTCTGTGTCTCCCTCTCCCTCTCTCTCTCTCTCTCTCTCTCTCTCTGCCCCTCCCCTGCTCACACTCTGTCTCTCTCTCTCAAAAATAAATACACACTGGGGCGCCTGGGTGGCGCAGTCGGTTAAGCGTCCGACTTCAGCCAGGTCACGATCTCGCAGTCCGGGAGTTCGAGCCCCGCGTCAGGCTCTGGGCTGATGGCTCAGAGCCTGGAGCCTGTTTCCGATTCTGTGTCTCCCTCTCTCTCTGCCCCTCCCCCGTTCATGCTCTGTCTCTCTCTGTCCCAAAAATAAATAAACGTTGAAAAAAAAATTAAAAAAAAAAATAAAATAAAAAAAAAATAAATACACACTAAAAAGAAAATTTAAAAAAAAGTAAGACCCCTTTTTCAATGTAATGTTGTGTAGATGCCATGGTAATAAATAAGGATTTCGTAAACTCTCTCATGATGATGCTGTCTGGGAACAGTTGGAATCAGTAATAGACCCCTGTTGTCAGACGACTTGTAAGTAACACAGTCCCCAACTACTATCCTGTGAATATGCTTTTCTAGGGCTACTTCAACCCTCTCACCAAGAGCAGAGCCTGAGACCAAGACCCATAGTCAGGTAGTTTTGGGGGGATTTTGTTGTTTGTTTGTTTGTTTGTTTGTTTTTGTAATGCTAGGGAGTTGGTGAAAAGGAGTGAAAACCAATATTAGGATGGTTGTGATACTGGCTACACTTAGGGTGACTTGGCACTCATTGCCACCAAAACTTTCTGAGGATCCTTATGAAATGTACTTCAGAACCAACCAATCAGGACAAATAAAGGGAGCATATATCTATTGGCTCCTGTCCCCCTTGAATAAAGTTTGGCTGTGGAGTGTTAACTCTCTCACTCTTCCAAGTAACACATTCATGAGGATCAAGCAATTCCTGCAAGACTTCTCAGCTGGCCTCTTATACTGTGTCTTCAGAGAAGCCCTGGGGCAGGAAGTGCAAGGTGCAGGGGATGCAAAAGCAAGGTACAACCAGGTTAACCTGTGCAAGATTTATGAAAAACTGCACAGACCCAATGCAGCATGGCTGAAATAGGTGGTGAGGGCAAGAGGGAGAATTGGCACAAAAGCTCTCCAAAGGCTCAGTACTTTCCAGTGGTTAAGGTGGTGATAGCGAAAGTGAATTCTCATTCTGTAGTTACTTTATCAGTATTTTTTTTCTTCCTCTAAGAAGAATCAAGTTGAGTCTTCAGTATAACCTACATATATCCATAATTATATAACTATAATTTTATAAGGCATTAACTAGGGGCACCTGGATGGCTCAGTCGGTTAAGCATCTGACTTTTGCTCAGGTCATGATCTCATGTTTTGTGGGTTCAAGCCCTGAATCAGGTGCCATGCAGGCAGTGTGGAGTCTGCTTGAGATTCTCTCTTCCTTTCTCTCTGCCCCTCCTTCACTTGCACTTTCTCCCTCTCTCAAAATAAATAAATAAACTTAAAAAAATAATGCATGAACTAATATATTACATTAAGAAAATAACGTAATTACACAGATGTCTATAATATTTAGTAGTTTTGAATTATTTTCTTAGCCAAACACAGGCTTTGTTTTACTAAGTTAGCAGATGAACTTCTTTACTCTAAAACTAATATTAACCTAAACCATGAAAATCAGGTTTACTCTCCCACCTAAATCCTTTGTCTCAATGCAAAGAATGAGCATTTGCCACTTCATCTAAGGGAAATTCATATGTTTTTGCATCAGCGGTTTGATGAAACAGTTGTTTTTCTTGTAGATTTCCCTTTCAGAATAAAAATAGATGAATTAAAGATTACTAATTATACTCTTGATTTCATGGTATTTTTGTCATAATTATTGGGTGGGCTAAAACAATATCAAACTAGTTAACTGATTTCTGCTATCCCATAGGCTTGTCATTTATCCGGATTTAGCAAAGACACCAGGTGGCTTTATTTCACTTATTAGAAATGGATATTATTCAGTCTTCCTTGATGTACCTGGGGCATTGAGCATTGGGATAAGGTTTGTAAATTGAATCATTTTCATAGTAAAATTGTTCTTCAGTACCCTTTATAAATACTATTATAATTTATTTCCTAGGCTAAAGAACATTCAAAAGAGTTTTAAATAGAAATTTGCTTTTAAGGATAATCAAATTAAGATCAATGAAGTGCCTGCTATGTTCCAAGGACTGAATTAGATTCTGGGGAATAAAAAAGTAACACAACTTTGTCCTTTACCTTCACTGTCTAGTAGAGACTTTCAGTATACTTTGTAAAACTCAATAGTATTTTACATTAGAATTCCATGACATTATATACACATAATTTTGTTCTGACACATGTTGAATTTAAGACTAGTAGGGTAGATTTACTTATATTTAATGGTGATATATTCCCCTAGACATACAGCCAAAAATAGTCATCATTTTTACACATAACCGCATCCATGCACATGTGAAGTCCTGCCCATTTGTCCATATTTATGCCTTTAAATTGCTTGCTTTGGTTTTATCCAAGTATCACTGTAGTCCAAGACTTCATATTTCATATCTAGATTATAACAACGTTCTCTTTCCCTGCTTCCATCCTCTTAAGTACATCCCTAACGCACACCATGGCCTATTATTTGGGTGGCCATACATTCCAGTTTGCCTGAGACATTCTCAGTTTTCCTACTATGATTATTGAGAGCAGGCCCTTTCAGTCTAAAAACTGATCCAGTTGGAGACACATGAAAAGATGCTCAACATCACTCATCATCAGGGAAATACAAATCAAAACCACAATGAGATATCACTTCACACCAGTCAGAATGGCTAAAATTAAAAACACAGGAAACAACAGGTGTTAGCAGGGATATGAGAACACTCTTACACTGCTGGGAATGCAAACTGGTATAGCCACTCTGGAAAACAGTATGGACCACCCTCAAAAAGTGAAAAGTATAACTATCCTACAATCCTGCAATTGTAGTATTAGGTATGTACCTAAAGGACACAAAAATACTGATTTGAAGGGATACATGCACCTCAATGAAGCATTATCAACAATAGACAAATTATGGAAAAAGTCCAAATGTTCATTGACTGATAAATGGATAAAGACGATTTGGTATATATACACAATGGAATATTACTCAGCCATCAAAAAGAATGAAATCTTGCCATTTGCAACTTGTGGATGGAGCAAGACTATACTATGTTAAGTGAAATAATTCAGTCAGAGAAAGACAAACACCATATGATTTCATTCATATGTGAAATAAAACAGATGAACATGGGGGAAAAAAGAGAGGCAAGCCAGGAAACAGACCCTTAACTATAGGACAAACTGAAGGTTAGTGAATGGGAAGTGGGTGGGGGGATGTGTTAAGCGGATGATTAGTATTAAGGAGGGCACTTGGTGTGATAAGCACTGGGTGTCGTATGTAGGTAATAATCATTAAATTCTATACCTGAAACTAATATTACATTCTATGCCAACTCACTGGAACTTAATAAAAACTTAAAAAAGAAAAAAAATATTCAGTTGGGATATAATTTACATGCCCATCACACCTACAATGACATTATAACAAATTGGTTATCTTATACTTTTTAAAGTCTTTCAATGACCAAGGCAAAAAATCTTATACAGAATTTGAAACCCTCTGTAATTTGACCACAATCTACCATTTAAGTTTTATTTAATATATCTTATTTTCAACATACCTAAATTATTCTCCATCTTTAATAATTTTGATGACCAACTCAAATTCTTGGATTTCATGCTGTCTTTCCTGATCACTGACATTATTTTCTTTGAACCACACTGAATATTCCTTTGTCACTAATATATAATAATAAACATAATATTGCTTTCTGATAAAGTTAGCTCTAATATACAGCATTTTGTTGCCTGACATGTTCTGATAATAGACAATATTGAATAGTGTTTAATAGTGTGGTCTCTGGTGTCATAATGCTTAGGATTGAATACAAGATCTTTTGATGTGTTCTACCACTCAAGCTCTCTTTTCACTATGTTATACTATTCTCAAGGTAACAAAAGATAACT
The DNA here is from genome assembly GCF_022079265.1 of Lynx rufus. Classification (NCBI taxonomy): domain Eukaryota; kingdom Metazoa; phylum Chordata; class Mammalia; order Carnivora; family Felidae; genus Lynx; species Lynx rufus. Next base: position 63,976,817 of record NW_025814827.1, read on the forward strand.
CATTAAATAGGGAAAGGGTCAAGAAATAGAAGGAAATACTAGGAAGCAAATAACATCACATAACACTTCAAAAATGTTATCTACACAATCACCACTTTTCTCCCGGTAATAAAGCTTTGCAAATTTGAAGATAAATATTACTTCCATAAATATATCAGGCCAGATATATATTATAAGCTGGGTTTACATGATTGAATACACCACATTTAGGGAATACGAGGGTGTTATGGGGTATACTAGTATTTTCCCCAGGCCTGCATTTTGGTTGTTTGGCTTGATCATGGGAAATTTCTTCTCTCTCTTGAGAGCAACTACTTACTCATTTAGCCAGGAAGGCTCATCATCCTGAACTAGTTTTCTCCTCCACAAAAGTTGTGACCTAACTTTTTCATATTCTCCGAACCTGAATCCTTTGAATCCAGTCCCAAAAGTTTCCCTATTTGGTCCTTACCTGAGGCAATTTGCCATCTAGTGTATAAGAGAAGAACACACATAAATAAATTAAATTCAGTGAGATAGGAACTATGATAAAACAATGCACGGGTGAAATGGAGAATAAGTGTCGGAGCTTGGATATCTTTCTTTTTCTCAAATCTAACCTAGAAAAATACTATGCATAAGTGTTTTGGGGGAAAATCAATTCACTGAAATAATCATTTTATGTATAATTAATTTCAATAACCATTTCCTTATTTTCTACTAGTCCTTTCTGCTGTGATATTTCAATTTCAATAGTACTGAAATGTGGGGTTATTGGAGTAATCTACAACCTGTAAGGCAGGATTATTATCTTCCTAGTCATTATCAGATTCATTGTAATGTTTTAAACTTTATTTTTACAAGGCTAAATGAACTAATGAACAATCTATACAACACTAAACTAATGCATACAGACAATAACTTTTACAACAAAAGCTACAAATAAATATCAAAATTTGATGAGTGAAGTATTCAAAACTGTACTGTTGCATATGTAACTTTATACAATAAGCCAATCCTATTAATTCTTGCTTGCTCACCACAAGACTTCTATATCAGTCTGCTTTCTCTGAGACACCAAAATACACAGTAACTATAATATGGGCATCTTAAAATTTGTATCATCTAGTTGGTACTTCTGAACAAAAATTCCTTGGTAATGGTTTGAAAGAAGCAAAGATTCTGTAAGAAAAACCAAATGAGTAGTTGCAAAACTTTAAAAAGTAAAAAAGTCAGAAAATGACAGATTTTTGCACTTGAGTCTGTTAAGAAATCTCCTTGTACCATTTCAGTCATTTAGGTTTCTCTCATTCTATATTTGCAAAAATCAACATCTGTACATTTAAGAAACACAATTCAAAAAAGCCTGAAGAAAAAAACCTGACAATTTAAAAGTATTTCCAAAAGGAAAAGTTTAAAATATTAACTTTGATCATTTCCTATGACCACTATTTTTTAAACAGACATATTTTAGTTCTTCTATTCAAGTTCCTAATTAAATACAACTTGCAGATAAAGGTAGGCCAAAAAAAATGCAAGGTGGATACAAATGTATTAATGAAAATTTAGAAAAAATACACTCATATACATACACACCAGTCCTGTCATGTATATTTAGAATACAGTTAGCTAGTTACTGTCAGTGCTGGCAGGTGTTTATTAGCAGTATTTGGAAAGCCTATAAGGAAAAAGAATAAGGAAAGACTTAAGATCCAATTTATGTCAGATTAAAAGATGAAATTCCTGGGGCGCCTGGGTGGCTCAGTCAGTTGAGCATCTGACTTCGGCTCAGGTCATGATCTCACAGCTCGTGAGTTCAAGCCCCGCATCAGGCTCTGTACTGACAGCTCAGAGCCTGGAGCCTGCTTCTGCTTCTGTGTCTCCCTCTCTCTCTGCCCCTAACCCACTCACATTCTGTCTCTGTCTCTGTCTCTGTCTCTGTCAAAAATAAATAAACATTAAAAAAAATTTTTTAAAAAAAGATGAAATTCCCCAGAAGACTCCTCAGCTTTCTGTGTGGTGTTTGGAAGTCAGTAATACATGGAGTCAGTAAGGTTAACTCAGATCGGTATAGGCCTTAAATAGTAACCTTACAGGAAAAAAATTCTAGGTATGCATGACTGTCAGCATTCATGGCAGACAAGAGTCAGCTGTGAAACTGACCAGGAAGAAGCAGAGCAACCACAAGTGTAATGAAGAACCTAAAAATAGGTAGATGCTGCAGCATGAGAGAATTAGGCACCAGGGTTATCCATGCCATTGAGCAATGGGACTGGCGAGTCCAAGGGAGCTGAAGCAACATAATAAAGGGCATGTAAGCATATTAGTATCAAGGATGCATGATTCAATGAGTTTGTTTTCTTCTCTCTGTGGTCACAAGATCTGTTAGTATATGACCAGTGGTAATACGTATCCAAATGAATTATTTATTGATTTATTCATTAAGTATGTATCTATGAAACTAGGCTAACATCTCTTCTCTTTGACACTGAGGTGGTCAATATAACCAAAAAAGGAAAAATGGTTCCTCTGTAATAATATTTTAATTATGTAATGAAATTAAGATAATACATTACATTATTATATTCAGATACTTAATAGATAAACGTCTTTGCCTAGTGCAGCAAAGGGGATGCTAGCTGCTCACTGAAGTGTATGTGGGCCTTCTCCTCTTCCTCCTAAGCACATAGCAAGATTGGATACCTAGGCTTTCTTTCAATCATATATGTCCAGGTTACTGAGCCCTAGGCAATGAATTGTGAGTAGAACTTATGTGTGTTTTTTTTCAGATCAAGGCTTTTATGAAATTGGTATGTTTCCTCCATATCTTCCTGTTTCTTCCAGCTGGATGGAGACAGCAACAATACGACCCTAGATTTACACTGCCCAATAAAATAGCCGCTAGCCACAGGTGGCTATTTATATTTGAATTATTAAAAATTAAATACAATTATAAGTCAGTTCTTCAGCCACATTAGCCACATTCCAGGGGCTCAAAAGTCACATAAATGGTGGCCACTACCATTATAAAACATGTCTATCATTGCAGAAAGCTCTATAGGACAGTGTTGTCCTGGACCATGGTGAAGCAAAAATACAGAAATAGACTGAGTCCCTGAATCACAACAAGGAAAACCACATAAAAGCCATTACCATCTACCTGTGACTGTTAGAGGAATGAAAAATAAACTTGCACTATATTTGAGGGATTCTAAAGCATAAGATCAACATTGCCACAGCTCTCAGTTACCCTAACTAATATAATCAGTGTGATATGTTCACCAAAAATGGGATTCCAGTTAACCCAAAAGATAGCAGCACATACCAAACACAAGCCTAGGTTAGCATCAGGTAAGACGGACCCTATTCCATTCACATGGCGGAGAACATATGACACTCCGCTAGAGTAGAAGTCATTTGTAACCTAGTAATTTCAGCATCCATGTGGGACTTACAAGTAAGCCAATGCAGTTTAGGGTTTGAGTACATGTGCAAAATGGGTTTATTTTGTAAACAATGCCATTTCTATTACACAGTACAAGAGGTTCTCATGACAACACGTGGAAGATGCTGGTTCATCCACTGGCTGCTGGTCTATTCAAGGACAGAGAGAAATTGAGGCTGTGTAATTTCTTCAAGACAATAAGCAATAGTAGAGGTACACTCACACATCTAGGAAAGGTTAAAGGAAGAAATTACCTTAAACATTCACTGAGAATAATAACATTAAATTGATGAGAGGACTTAGAAGTGGGTCTTGCTTATTAGTAGGAAATCTCTAACATTTTTGCATTTAGTGCACTGTATGTTGACATTCTTTGTCCTGCATATTGAAATTATAGCTTGGTCTTTGGCCAACAGCAGGGGGGAAAAAAAAGCAACTGAATACAAGTCAAATACAAAAAGACAAAGTACATTGCATCTTATTTTTATTTCTACAAGAAAAAATGGTGCCTAGAAAAACATTAAAGAGAAAGCTTGATATAGAAAGCACTTCTTGGGGCGCCTGGGTGGCGCAGTCGGTTAAGCGTCCGACTTCAGCCAGGTCACGATCTCGCGGTCCGTGAGTTCGAGCCCCGCGTCGGGCTCTGGGCTGATGGCTCAGAGCCTGGAGCCTGTTTCCGATTCTGTGTCTCCCTCTCTCTCTGCCCCTCCCCCGTTCATGCTCTGTCTCTCTCTGTCCCAAAAATAAATAAACGTTGAAAAAAAAAAAATTTAAAAAAAAAAAAAAAAAAAAAAAAAAAAAAAAAAAAAAAAGAAAGCACTTCTTTTCCCTTGTACTGAAAGAAAAAATTCAATTGAAGTATAAATCTTCAGAGGATGAAAAATAACAAATTCCATTCAGAGTGAAGGTGTTTTTCCCCCCAGAGTTTACTGCAAGGAAAGTAATAAAAAATGTGAATAGGATTTCATGCGATGATATAAAATAGTAAAAATAGTAAAAAATAGTAAAAAAAAAAAAATCACTCTTGAACCACTAAGCAATGACATGCGGGAGTGTAATTTACTCTATGAGCCTTTTACTTCAGGCCAGAAGGTACACTTACAATGGGTGCTTAATTGTAACCTCAGGATTTTACAGCTCATGAACTTTTGTATTGACATTAATGAACAGCTTAGGCAAGGTAAAATACTGATCAACACAGACATCTTGGTTTCTTTAGAAAATTAATAAGGAGAGCTCTCTGGATGAGAATTTACTGTGAGTACCTTGAGAATTAACTGCTCTAATGGTGAGTCTTGATTGATAGAAAGAATAAAAAAAACCTTTTGTAGGTGACGGTGTGGGAACTTACCATACTATACAAAGTCATCTCTAAATTTCAGGTTTTTAGTTTTTCCCTGATTTCTTTTTCTCTCTCTCTTTCTTTCTTTCTTTCTTTCTTTCTTTCTTTCTTTCTTTCTTTCTCCTGTTTTCTTTTCATTATAATGTTAATTTTATTTTATTTATTTTTTAATTTAATTTATTGTCATATTGACTAATATACAGCATGTACAGTGTGCTCTTGGTTTGGGGGTTAGATTCCCATAGTTCATAGCTTACATACAACACCCAGTACTCTTCCCAACACCCATTTTCCCCTCTCCCCGGCCTTCCCATCTACACTCACTTTGTTCTCTGTACTTAAGAGTCTCTTATGGTTTGACATTAAGCATGAATAAGGTAGTAGACTGGCAATAGAAATTAGAAACCTTGGGAGAGAATCCAGTTCACTGGCAAAGTAATTAACTGTTTCTTAATATAAATAATACTGTAAGGAAGTGTAATTAATGGTACTACACTTATTGATACCAAGAAATAATTTTCTGGGAATAACACATATACTAAGAATCTTTTCTTGCACTTTCATAGACAAGGCACTATTTATAATGTGTAGAACACTAGTCAGTCTGACCCTAATGCTATCCGTCCATATGTCTGAATAAAGATTGGATACAGGACATTAAATCAGAAGTTTATTTCTTAATAGCCCCAGCACCAAGTAAGCATAACTGTTTGGCAGTCAATGAGTAGCAGAAACTGAGCAGGTTTTGCCCTTCTTGGGTCATCTATCTTTAAACACCATGTACCTGACAATGCAATTGTATTTTTACCATGAACACAAAAGAAACAGAATTTTGACTATAAGGGTGCAGCAACACTATGTTCCATGTTATGCAACTATGCTTTTAAATAGAATCGTTCACTCTAGTTATAAAGGTGTGGAAATGATCCATGTTACCCAGTAAGTATCCTGGTTTGGGCTTGTATAACAAATTACTACAGATTGAGTGGCTTATAAACAATAGAATGTATTACACACATACAATGTTGGTTTGGGTTTGCTCCTCCAGTCCATTTGTCAATTTGTATTTTCTTACATAAATGTGTGTGTGTATATTTTATCCTGATTTATATAATAAATATTTTATGTATATACATATATATATATCCTGCTTATACATATATATCCTAATTTATTTATAGAAAAATAAATAAATTTATATATTTATGGCCCAAGCAACTCACTATGTGAATCACTATCTTGATAATGAGTCAGTATCTGTAGGAAAATTCACCTTCCCTTTTCTTTTTCAAGTAGATTTTAGGTTCTGAATTCATGTATATTTTATCAATATTTCATGAAAATATCCTGTTGGCAATTTTATTGTAAATAATTACATATAAATATCTACTTGAGGAGAATTGAGATTATTAAAATATTGATCTCTCCTATCCAAGTAGATGTTATTTTCAGTGTCTTGCATGAGGTTTTAAAATTTTCCCTGTATTTTCTTTTTCCTTCCTTCCTTCCTTCCTTCCTTCCTTCCTTCCTTCTTTCTTTTTTTATGTTTATTTTTGAAAGAGAGAGAGAGAGAGGCAGAGCAAAAGCAGGGGAGGGGCAGAAAGAGAGGGAAACACAGAATCCAAAGCAGGCTCCAGGCTCTGAGCTGTCAGCACACAGCCCGACGTGGGGCTCGAACTTATCAAGCCTGAGCCGAAGTTGGAGGCTTAACCGACTGAGCCACCCAGGTGCCCAAAATTATTTTTTTCTTTAAATATTAATTTGAAAACACAACACTAGCAATAAAGATGTAAGACACTTAAATATAAATAGAATCCTTATTGTTCATATATAGAATTGCTATTTATTTTGTATATCCAGTTTGCTACTCAAAGAATAATTATTTTCCTGAAGAGGATCTCAATGTAGACAATCATAATGTTTGTAAATAATAAAAGTTTGCTCCTTCTTTTTAATGTTTATATCCTTTATGTCTTTAGCTTACCTTACTGATTAGGTCAAGTAGTATGTTGATTAAAACGGATGATAGTTGGCATGTTTGTATATAGTTACTGATTTTAAGAGTTAAAGATTCAACATATATGATGCTGAAAGGTTTTATTTTTTAGCTTTTCTAATTAAGGATATTCACTTCAGTGTTTCCTAATCTAAAAAATAAATAAATAAATGGGTAATGATATTGCTCAATCTTTCTTTTTCCTGTATCTATTGAAATCACAATATGGCTTTCCCCTTTTAATATGATAGTGTATTAAAATGATTTTCTAAGGGTACTACTCCTGTATTCCTAAGGTAAATCTAATTTGGATATATCTTCTTTATATATGATATGATATATCTTTATATACAGGATGCTGGATCGTGGCCTAAATTTAAAAGTTGCCCTATAATTTTATTTCCTTAATATTGTGAATTTCAAGTTTGAATAGCCTCACAAAATTTTTGAGGAAGTTATTTTTCTATCCCCCAGAAAAAAAATTGAAGGATTGGAAGCATTGATTCCTTGAAAATGTATTTAAAATCATTTATATCTGGTGATATTTTGATTTTTCCTTGAGTTGCTGTCAAGTTTTTTCCTAATAATTTTAAACTTTCATCCAAATTTCAAACTTTTGATCTCATTTTTAATAGATTTCCCTGATTCACTTTTATTTGGTAAAATTTACTTTTGCTTTCTTTTTTCCTTTGACCTATCCCATTAAGAATTTCACCTATCTTGGGTCGCCTGGGTGGCGCAGTCGGTTAAGCGTCCGACTTCAGCCAGGTCACGATCTCGCGGTCCGTGAGTTCGAGCCCCGCGTCAGGCTCTGGGCTGATGGCTCGGAGCCTGGAGCCTGTTTCCGATTCTGTGTCTCCCTCTCTCTCTTCCGCTCCCCCGTTCATGCTCTGTCTCTCTCTGTCTCAAAAATAAAATAAATAAACGTTGAAAAAAAAAATTAAAAAAAAAATAAATAAAAAAGAATTTCATCTATCTTGGGGTACTTGGGTGACTCTGTCGGTTAAGTGTCCAACTTTTGCTGAGGTCATGATATCACAGTTTGTGAGTTTGAGTCCCACATCAGGCTCTGTGTGGACAGCTCAGAGCCTCAAGCCTGCTTCAGATTCTGTGTTTCCCTAGCTCTCTTTCCCTCCCCCACTCACACTGTCTCTCTCTGTCTCTCTCTCTCTCTCTTTCTCTCTCTCAAAAATATTATGAATATTATGAACAATTAAAAAAAGAATTTCATCTATATTATAAATAAGATGTGGTATACACACACACACTGGAATATTACTTAGCCATAAAAAAGAATGAAATCTTGCCATTTTCAACAACATGGAGGAGCTAGAGACTATAATGCTAAGTGAAATAAGCCAGTCAGAGAAAGACAAATACCATATTATTTCACTCATGTGGAATTTAAGAAACAAAAGAAACAAAGGGAATAAGAGGAGACAAAGACAGAGAGGAAAGAAAGAGAGAGAAAGAAACCAAGAAACAGACTCTTAAGTGTACAGAACAACCTAATGTTTACCAGAGGGGAGTTGGGTGGGCAGATGGACTAAATAGGTGATGGAGAACAAGAGTACACTTATCATGATGAACACTGAATGGTGTACAGAATTGTGGAATCACTATATTGTACACCTGAAACTAATATAAAACCATATGTTAATTATACTGGAATTAAAATTGAAAACTTAAAAAATAAAAATAATTTCAGATTCTGCCATAGGAAACTAGAAAAAGAAGAGCAATATAATACTAAGCAAGCAAATTCTTATGAAGTAATAAAAATTGGAGCAGAAATCAATTAAACTGAAGTCAGGAAAACAATAGAGAAAAAAAAGAAAAAGAAAAGATGATTCTTTGAAAAGATAAATAAAATGACAAGGCTTTATCCAGGCTATGATAAAATGAGAGAAGACAAAGTACCACCACCATAAATCAAAGACGGCTCATCACTGTTACACCCATTGATAGTAAAATAATAACAAACAATATTAACAATTTTGTGCCCACACATTTGCTAATTTAGTTGAAAGGGACCAATTCCTTGAAAGGAATTGATTCACACAGGAGAAATAGGTAATCTGCATAGGCCTATCTCTTTTAAAGAATTAAAATCAATAATTTAATAACCTTCCAATGAAAAAAAAAAAACACCAAGCTCTATAGTTTCATTAATGAATTCTACCAAACATTTTAGGAGAAAACTATACCAACTCTTTACAATCTTTTTTATAAAACAAAAGTGAAGGCTTCCTTACATTATCCTACTATCAAAATGAGATAGAGACCTTAGAAGAAAAGAAAGCTATTAATCATTATCTCATTAATACAGAACAAAAATTTCTCAACAAAATATTGACAAATTGAATCTAACAATACATAAGAAGAATTTTTTTTATTTTTTTTAAATGTTTATTTATTTTTGAGACAGAGAGAGAGTGAGAGCATGAGTTGGGGGAGGGGCAGAGAGAGAGAGGACACAGAATCTGAAGCAGGCTCTAGGCTCCAAGCACAGAGCCCGACGCGGGGCTCGAACTCACAAACTGTGAGATCATGACCCGAGCTGAAGTCGGACACTTAACCGACTGAGCAACCCAGGCACCCCAAGAAGAATTTTATACCACAGCCCAGGGGATTTATTCCAGGTATGCAAAACTAGTTCAATGTTTGATTATGAATTGATATATATAACCCATCACATTAAAAGGCTAAAGAAGGAAAAACATATGATCACATCAATAGATAACAGAAAAGCATTTGACAATGCTTTCATGTTAAAAACTCTCAGGAAATTAGACATACAGGGAAACTTCCTCAACTGATGAAAAAAAAAATCTACAAAAGGCCTACACAGCCAACATTATACTTGATAATGAGAAACTCAATGCTTTCCCCTACTATAGGGAATGAAGCAAGCATATCTCCTGTCAGTTCTCCTATTCCATATTATACTAGAAGTCTAAGAAAGGCATGAGAAAACAAAAAAGAGGAAATGAAAGGCATAGAGGTTATAAAGAAAGAAATCTGTTTTTGTTCATAGGTAAAATGATTATGTATGAAGAAAATCCTGTAGAATTGATAAAAAAAAAAACTTCCTTGAACTTACAAGCAATTATCATAAGTTTGCATGATACAAAGTGAGTCTACGAAAATCATTTTTCTATACACCAAATATTAACAATGAGAATTCGAAACTAAAAAACACGATAAAATCTACATAAGTATCAAGAAAATTAAATACTTAGGTATAAATATAACAAAACATCTACAGGATCTACATACAGAAAACTACAAAACTATGATGAAAGAAATGTAAGAAGGTCTAAATAAATGGAGATATATTACATAGGTATAAATAGGAAGATCCATGATTTTTAAAATGTCAATTCTTCCCAACTTGATCTATATTGATCCAATGCAATATTACTCAAACTTCCAACAAATTGTTACATGGATATCAACAAACTGATTCTAAAATTTATATCCAAAGGTGAAAGATCCAAAATTGCCACACAACATGAAAGAAAAACAAATTTAGGGAACTGACCATATTAATTATAAGACTTGATGTAAAAGTACAGTAATCAATATAGCATGATATTAAGTATAAACATGAAAGCCTCACAACATATGTAATTGAAATCATTATGCTATATTCCTTAAATTTATATGTTATAGGTCATTTATATCTCAGTAAAACTTGGAATAAAATAAAATATATGTAGTTAAAATATATAGGTCAAATGACATGGAATAGAAAGCCCATAAATAAACCCACACAAATACAATAGGTTGATCTTTTACAAAAGAAAACAGATAACTCAATGAGGACAAAATGGGCTTAAAAGACATGATAATGAAAAAATTCGATGTGCAAATCCCACAATACATTAACCTAAACACAGACCTTACACCTTTCCCCACAATTAACTTAACATGGATCATAGACCTACATGTAAAATGCGAAGCTTCTAAACATCTAGAAGATAACATGAGAGTCAATGTAGGTGACTTTGTGTTTGATTAATAGTTTTAAGATACAACACCAAAGGAGGATTTATAAAAAGAAAACTTGTTAAGTTAGACTTTATTAAAAATAAGGATATGTACTCTGCAAAAGATACTTCTAAGACACTAAAAATCCAACAATTGGGGAAAGAAATATTTGCAAAACACATATCTAATGAAAGACTTACATCCAAAATACATGACAAACTCTTTAAACAGTAAGAAAACAAAGAATGCAATGAAAATATGGGCAAAAGATTCTAATAGATGTCTCATCAAAGAAGATATGCAGATGTCCAATAATTATATGAAAAGATAGTCAATATCATATATCATTAGATAAACACAAATTAAAACAACCATGAGATATCAACACACATTCACTGAAATGCCAAAAATTAAAAATTAAAAAAAAAACTGACAATACCAAATGTTGGTGAAATGTTGAGCAACAAATTCATTGCTAGTGGAAAAGCAAATGACATAATCACTTTGGAATATAATCTGGCAGTTTCCTATAAAACTAACTATTTTGTATTCTTCAATCCCACAGTCTCTCACCTATGTATCCACCCAAAGGAGTTGGAAAATAATGCTCAAAAAGCCCGCACACAAATGTTTATTGCAGCTTTATTCATTGTTGTGAAAAATTGGAAGCAACTAAGAAGGTCTGCAATAGGTGGACGAGTAAACAAACTTTGGTACACCTATACGATAGAATATCATTCCACAATAAAAAGGTGATCCACCAAGCCACAATAAGACACAAAGAATCTTAAAATATATATTTTTTCAGGTGAAAGAACACAGTCTGAAAAAGTATTATTATTACAGCTATATGGCATTCTGCAAAACTATAGAGACAATAAAAAGAATGATGGTTGACATCATCATCATCTTCATTATCATGTCCCATTCCCAGGGAGGGAAAGGGGGATGAATATATCAAGTACAGGAGAATTTTAGGGTGATGAAACTAGTTTGTATGAAGTCGAAATGACTGAAATGTTACACCATGAATTTGTCAAAACCTATAGAACCATGCAATACAAAGAGTAAACCTAATGTAAACTATGGTCTTAGTACATTATAATATATCAAAATTGGTTCATTAATTATAACAAACATACCACACTAATGCAAGATGTGAGTAACAAGAGAATCAGTGTAGGAAAGTACAGAGAGTACATGCAAACTCTCTGTATTTTTTTTTCAATTTTTCTTTGAATCTAAAAGTGTATACAAATTAACATTATTAATTTTAAAAGTTTGGAAATTTTTAGATTAAATGTTCTTTTAAGCATTATAAGATCACCAGTTCTGTGTAAAGCAGTTTTATAACATAAAACTTTTTTTTCTGAAATGACTCAACACTTAGCTTTTAAGCATTGTCTATACCCTATGTTAATAACAATTAGTACAATACCAGACAAACTAATTGTTATTTTACTGGAGAGAATAATTATGTCATTAAAGTCTTCCCACTGAGATTTCTCATTAGAGTAACTTACAGTACTATAACAGTTACCAATTAAGTAAAAGATTTATAACCAGACCAAATAGTTACTTCCTTGGTAATTCATCAATAGTTCACTTAAAATTTTTTCACTCCAAATAGGTCACACTTTCTGTGGTCATTAATGTAATTCTCCATCCACATATTTACTTTTTATCTATATTACTCTGATAAAAGTATCTCCTTAAGTTTATAGAGGTGAAATGCTAACTGGTTTTTATTGGTTGCTATAATCTGGAAGCTGCAAGTGATATTAGTATTCATAGATATTTTCCCTGGGAATTTCTCTAAGAATCCCAGAGTTGTCACCTTTATTTTTATAAGAGAGAAAATTTAAGCTCAAAGAAGTGAACTTGTAGGAAGTGGTAAAGTTGAGATTTATATTAAGTTCCCTCTGAAACATACAAACAAATCTATAACATTTTCATTACACTATGATACTCTTTATTAATCAAGATGGAGAGAAATCTGTAAATTATAGTACTTTTCAATTAAATACTAACATATGAATCAAGAAAGGTGGAAATGTCTCCAATATGTAATTCTGGATATATTATCTCAAATGACTGCTATGAGAAAAAGAAGAGATACCTAGATAAACTGATTGTATAGAGAACTTTTCAATCATTTCAGACTTTTAACAGTTTTTTACAAGAGACAAAAAGAAACATGACAAAAGACTGATAAAGTGGGTACTAAGGAGCTGAAGAAATGATGTGAAGACTCAAGATTCAAATTAATAAAGCTGGAAAACATACTACTATTGTGAAGGAAGAAAAAGAAAGATAAATGAAAGAGAAAGTCGTAGTGTAAATCTGATGGATGGCAAAACAAGCTTTCTCTTTTTCAATTTAAAAAGTATGAACTAGGGATGCCTGGGTGGCTCAGTAGTTTAAGCATCCAGCTCTTGATTTTGGTTCAGGTCATGATACACAGTTTCGTAGGATTGGACGGTGTCAGGCTCTGTGCTGACAGCTTGCTTGGGACACTCTCTCTGTCTCTCTCTGCCCTTCCCCCAACTCTCTCTCTCTCCTTCTCTCTCTCAAAATAAATAAACATTTTAAAAAAATAAAATAAAAAGTATGAACTAAATAATAATAATAGCAGCAACAACAACACTGCCTAATAGAAACCAGTGATAGGTAGAGGAATCATAAAAAACAGTACCTAAATAACTTAAATTTAATTTTACTTAAAATCTCTTGGTCTGAATGGGTTTTAACATGTATTGACAGATATAGATAATAAATGTTATAGAATTAGTAATCTTTGATCAATCATGGTGCAAGAGTGAGAGAATGAGACTGGAAGCTATAAAAAGCTATTTCTTGTGCTCGCTTCGGCAGCACATATACTAAAAGCTATTTCAACTTTCTAAAAATGAAAATACATGGATTTTCAAAAGCAGAAATAAGTAAATTTGTCCATTCAAGGTAGATATCCCAAAAAAGATCCCTGAGAAATGTAGGGATTAGAAATACTAGTTTGTATAGTGGCTGGACATGATAATAGGGTTTAAAGTTATTTTATTTATTTATTTATTTATTTATTTATTTATTTATTTAAATTTTTATATGAAATTTATTGTCAAATTGGTTTCCATACAACACCCAGTGCTCGTCCCAACAGGTGCCCTCCTCAATGCCCATCACCTACTTTCCCCTCCCTCCCACCCCCCATCAACCCTCAGTTTATTCTCAGTTTTTAAGAGTCTCTTATGTTTTGGCTCCCTCCCTCTTTAACTTTTTTTTTTTCCTTCCCTTTCCCCATGATCTTCTGTTAAGTTTTTCAGGATCCACATAAGAGTGAAAACATATGGTATCTGTCTTTCTCTGTATGACTTATTTCACTTAGCATAACATCTCCAGTTCCATCCACATTGCTACAAAAGGCCATATTTAGGGGTACTTGTACCCCAATGTTTATAGCAGCACTTTCAACAATAGCCAAATTATAGAAAGACCCTAAACGTTCATCAACTGATGAATGGATAAAGAAATTGTGGTTTTTATACACAATGGAATACTCCTTAGCAATGACTAGCATAATATATTTAAATATTTATGTAAAAGACTCAACATTCCTTACCTTGTAAGTCCTCTTGGACAGGACCCCTGAACCCCTGGTAATTACTGAGCAAAAGAAAAATGTCAGGGGAGGAGAGAGAGGTGGTAGGTAGGTAGGGGAAAGAAAAAAAAAAGTGTTCTATGCTAGAGATTGAATCAACACTTTAATCTTTAGTTCCTATGCTAGTAACACACACAAATTGTGCTTTCTGCTTTTTAGGGTTTTTTTTTTTTTGTAATTATTAAACATAAATGGATAATCAGGAATCATTACATATTTGACAAACACACCCACATGAAACAGAAAAACAAATAAGAAAATAAAAATATGTATTAGTAAAGAAGCAAATATAAATAAGGAAACACAAATAAACCTTTACACAAAGCATACCACCTCACAAAATTACCTTCAAATAGTTACCTCAGGGCAAGAGAAGACAATTCATCCATGAAGTGGAAAGAAAAAGAAATACTAGAAAATATAAATGCTAAAATCTAAAAACATGCAAAAAATTTGGAAAGTAGTTGAGAAAATCTACTAAATCAATGTTAAGGACTTAACATCTGGACTAATAGAAATTACAGGTAGGGAAATCAAAAACTATGAAAGGGAGAAACAATTCTCTTGAATGATGTCAAAAAATTTCACAAAAATGGAGGACATGCTTCCAGATTGAAATGAGCCACTGAGTTATTCCTTGACAAAATAAGAATGATGAAAATTAGAATGTCACACCCATCACCTTCCAGCAAGTTTATAGAGAAATGGAAGGCCACTTAATATATTTATCAGTGTATTACTTTATACATAAAGGAAATGAGACAATTATAAAAATAGCTACATGAGAATAATATAGAGTAGTATAGAAAAACAAATATCAGATTACCATTGGCTCTTTATTCAGCAATGATGAATACTAAAAGCAATGGGGAAATTGCTCAAACTTGAAAGACAGTGTAAGATTTTTGTATAAAACTGCCATTTACCTCCTGAGAACCCTTCTGCAGGACAATAAGGACAACTTAGATGTTACATTAAACAGTTTATTACATTTTTCTGTTTCAAACAGTCTATCTTCGATTTCTTTTCTTTAAAAAACTATATTATATGTGTGGATGGGGAGATGAGCCTGAAGTGCACACTCAGGCTCCTGGGCTCATAGCACATTACATAACCAGTTGGCACAAGGCCCTTCTTTGTTTTGTTGTTTTTATTTTTATTTATTTTTTTTAATTTTTTTTAACGTTTTATTTATTTTTGAGACAGAGAGAGACAGAGCATGAATGGGGGAGGGGCAGAGAGAGAAGGAGACACAGAATCGGAAGCAGGCTCCAGGCTCTGAGCCATCAGCCCAGAGTCCGAGGTGGGGCTTGAACTCACGGACCGGGAGATCGTGACCTGAGCTGAAGTCGGATGCTTAACCGACTGAGCCACCCAGGCACCCCTTTATTTTATTTTTTAATTTATTATTTGTTTGTTTATTTAAGATAGGGAGAGAGCACATGCACGAGTGCAAGTGGGGGAGGGGCAGAGAGAGAAGGAGAGAGAGAATCCCAAGCAGGCTCCACACTGTCAGTGCAGAGCCCAGTGTGGGGCTTGATCCCACGAACCATGAGATCATGACCTAAGTGGAAATCAAGAGTCAGACGCTCAACCTACTAAGCCACTCAGGTGCCCCATATTTTGTTGTTTTTAAATGTTCTTTTTTTTTTAAATGTTGTTTTTAAATGTTCCTCTTTCTTATCCAGCTCAAATACTAAGGAAAATAAAAGTAGCTTCTACCTCTGGGAACTTACCTGGTACTCATATCTAAGACTTGCTCTTTTCCTGTTGAATCTACATAATTTTGTGTTTCTAGCATGGCCACTTTCTGACTGCAGATCAGGACAAAAACAAGACCACCATGGAATCATTCTGAACACAAAAACATGTCATCCAAACAACAAAAATGAGGAAATTTTTTTCCTATTCTAGTTAAAATAAGTGGCAGTTGCTTCTTTACCTTGTGGTGCTTTAGCTTTGATTAATTCTTCCTGACCAATAGATCTAGTTTATTAACATAATGAATCTTAAGTTTTCACTTGCTTTCTGACAGTATCCAACTCGGAACAGAGCCTTCTCCAAAATCACCAAACGAGTACGCAAATACTATAATAGATTCATTCAACAACCTCTTACTACAACACCACATGGTTCCCTGTGATGTGTGTTCCCTCTCATTGCAAAGAACAATAATCTTAAATTGGTCGATTTTAAGTGTGTTTCTGGTAGTTTTTTGCTGGAAGACATTTACAATACTATTGCCTTAGCATTTTTACCAGCCTACAGTCATTGCATACACTGTAATTCAGGTACTCATGTTACCAAGAAGTCGTTTGTTACCATAATCACTACTGAAATGAGAACTCTGATACATTTGTCTGAAGGACATAAACAATAGAAATCTAAGATCTGAACTCAGGAGTGCAGTGACAAGATTAAAAGATAGTGTGCTGTACATCTGAAACTAATATAGTGTTATTAGTTATATCTCAATTTAAAAAAAAAGATAAAAATTATAAACTGGTTTTCTCCCACTCAGAAAGCACACTCAACAACCAAACTTTATGAGAGCTCATTAAAAGGGAATGGAATTACCACCTATGACAGAGTTTCAAAACTGCCTTTTCTGTTGACTTTGTGGTCATAGAGAAATTTATAATTGATAAGTAATCATACTTATAAAAATTTCCACCACAGTTTCTATAAACTGATTTCTATAGAGAAGTATCCCAGCAATATTCAAAAACATTATTTTCATGAACACATTTTTAAGCGTGCATAATGTTATATGGCAATTATATATCAGTAAAGCAGCGGAGGCAGGGGCAGGGAGAACACATCTAACTTTCACCAAAAGAAACTGTCATAGGGGGAGTGGACATAAACTAGAGTGAAAATGTAAAATGTTTGAAATTATAGAGAATTTTGTCTGAGCACTAATATGTTAAATAAAAACCTAGGAAATTATCAAATTAAATAAAATAAACATAACGGTGGAAATGAACAAAATGGTTAATGGAAAAAAATCAATAAAAACAAAGACCAATATTTAAAAATTTAATGAAACTGATAAACCACTAGACTTATAATGAAAAAAAAAAAGAGAAAGCAAAAGTCACTGATATTACAGAATGAACGATAGAGTATCACTTCTGCTCTTAAAGATGGGCAATATTAAATAGGTAATGGGATTAAGGAGAGAACTTGTGATGGGTGCTGTATGGAAGCATTGAATCACTATATTGTACACCTGAAACTAATATTACACTGTATGTTAACTAATTGGAATTTAAATAAAAATTTAAAAAAATAATAAAATACTTTATATTAAAAATATACAAATTATTTTAAGCCAAAGTAGACAACAACATGGATGAAACTGACATATTACTTAAAGTCAAACTGTAAAACATCCATGGGAAGTAACAGAAAATCTGAATAGTCCTATATAAATAGCAATATCAGGAACACTGGGGTGGCTCAGTCAGTTGAATGACCAACTTTGGTTCAGGTCATGATCTCACAGTTTGTGAATTCAAGCCCCCTGTCAGACTCTCTGTGCTGACACCTTAGAGCCTGGAGCCTGCTTCAGTTTCTGTGTCTCCCTCTCTCCCTGCCCCTCCCCCACTTACATGCTGTTTCTCTCTCAAAAATAAATAAACATTAAAAAATTTAAATACCAATATCAAATAAATTGGATTTTAAGTAAAAGCCTCTCACCTGAACATTCCAGATTCAAGTGGCTTTTGAAGTGAATTCCATGGCACCTTGAAGGAAGAATAACATCCATGTTAACACAAACTTTTTCAGAAAAAAGAGAAAGGAAGGCAACACTCTCAAACTCAAAGAGGAAGAAACTATTATGAAAATATGAAAAATACATTACTAGAAAACTAAAGACTGCTATTCCCCATGAACACAGATACACACAGAAAGAACCCTTAACAAAGTATTAGTAAACATGCATGTAAATTATACCACAATAAAAGTGATTTAAAATATTAGCGTATCATATATAACATATTTATAAAAATAATATGTTGTGACTAAAAGGAATTTATCCTAGGATTTTAAGGTTTATTGAATATATAGAACTAGCTCACAACATTAAGAATAAGAAGAAAAGAAAAATAACATGTCTCAGTAGATGCAGAAAAGACAAAAGGGCATTGTGAAATATATATATATATATATAACTAATATCATGTGTAATGACAAATGTGGCACTTTCCCTCAGGGATAAAGGCAATAATGTCTGATCTCACTATTTCCACTTAACATTTTACTGGAAGTTATATATGTTGCAATAAAGAAAAATAAAAAATCATAAAAAAAATGTTGAGGGATAAATAAAACTGTCTACTTACAGAGGTTATTATGCTAATAAAAATGCTAAGGAATCTACAAAAATACTGCAAGAAATAATAAATACATTTGTAAAATGTGTGGATTACCAGGTGAAAATATGAAAATCAATCTTATTTCAATGTAATAGCAACAGTTATAATTTTTTAAGAAGTCACTTAAATAGCATTAAAAAACATGAAGTCCCTAGGGAATGAACTTCAGAAAATATAGGCAATGCACATTAAAAACTATAAAACAGGAACATCTTTCTAAGATATATAAAGGTGTTAAAATAAGAATAGAACAACCAATAAACATGGGCTCAAAATTAGAAGACACTTCACAAAAGGGATGTAAGAACTCTAATGCTCTGCTAAATTATGTAACTACATTTGAAAGCGGTTTGGCAGTTTCTTATAAAGTTGTTCATATGCTTAACATATGACATGACAACTACATTCAGAGATATTCAACCAAAAAATTAAACATCTACAAAAAGTTTTGTACATAAATGACCATGGCAACTTTTTTTCCCCCCGCAATAGGCCAAAAATGGAAATAGGCTAAGGGGCCATCAATAGAAGAGATGAAAAAACTATCATGCTTATTTAATGGAATAATACTCAGCAATAAAATACAACAAACTACTAATACACTCAACAATATCTCAAAATTAGGATATTGAAAAAAGAAGTCAAACACTGAAGTGTACCAACTGTATGATTTCATTTATCTGAAATAATATAAAGCCAAGACTAATCTACAGTGACAGAAATGGATCAGTTTTGACCAAGGCCAGGTGCTGGAAGTAGTGATTTATGAATGTAGCATGGGTGAGTTTATTTTTCAGGGATAATGGAAATGTTATGTACCTTTTTTTAATGTGATGGTTACTTGTGTTCACCTGTCAAACCCATTGAGCTTCTAAACACTTGAAAATTACTATATTTTATTATGTGTAAACTATGCCTTAAAAATTGATTTTATGATCTCTTTAAAAATAAATATGACATTGTTCCAAGCCCTTAGTAGGTAGCCAAAGGGGAACAAACACAATCACTTTCTGCATGCTTAAAGAAGTCATCGTGGAAGGGAAAAAGAAACACAAGGACCGTAGTCCATCTGTAGCCTGCAGATGTCTTGATTGAATGGCAGGATATTAAAAAGAATGTGTTCAAGTGTTCTTAGTTGGGATAGGTTCTCTCTATCACACTGCCCACAGTTCTCTATTTTTAGAAAGTTTTTTCTTGGCTTCACATATTCATGTTACTGTCCTGGTCACTGAAGACATTGGAATGTGCAGCATCTGCATTTTGGCAGATTATTCCCACTGCCATAATCAAAAAATAGATTCCAAAAAATTCCAAATGCCTAAACAATCTGTTTTTGTAGTGCTGCTCACCCTGCATATTTTCACTTAACCTTAGATTGTCCTATATATTCCAAATTATACATGCAGATTCTTTGGGCATGAGGTTTACATACTCCACCAAAATTTCTAACAAATGTTACCAAATCACTTAGTAGTAGTACAGTCCTGCATATGCTTAAGAAGTCCTCCTGTATCATCCTACTTAATTTTCAGAATTGTAATGTGTATTTACTTAATAACATACTTTTGTGTTCTAAAACTACTCAGTATATATTAATTATATGGTCCAATAACTTTACAAAGTAATATTTTTTATACATCACTCTACATCTTATTATTTTATTTTAGTTGTTCTGACAATGAAAATTTACCTACTTGATGTGAATCGTTTATATGATGCTCTTTGGACAGACAGCAATGTTCTCATTTAACAGAAACACAAATACCTTATAAAATAAACACATTGGTGTAAACTTCTTTTAATGGAAGAGCTTTCTAATGTAAGACCCATTTTAGCTTCAAAAAGGAATAAATTATTAAAGATAACTCTGGTGCTTTACATTTCTTATTAACAGTTTTCCTATACCTTTTAAGTATTAGTAAGGGTGAATTGATTGTAATGCCTATTGTGTGTTTTCTAGAATGTGGACTACTTTAAATTTATATATTCTTTAGATACAGCTGCATATCTTTGGGGTTTTACTAGGAATTCTTCATATTAGAGAAATCATGTCTAAATGCCACAGTCTTTGCTATGAGGAGAGTCTGGACAATTACTGAATTTCAAAAAGAATCATCCTATGTAATATATGTTGTTTCGTCAGGCATATTTTGAAACTATAAATCCAATGAGAAACTCATTAGAGATTCAAAGAAAAATAATAAAAGTGAATTTGGGCTGAATAGTATCTACTTTTACATGACTAGTTATTAAGAGCCCATAAGATTCCCTTAAAAGGTTTCTTGTGTTTGTTTAGAATGTTTCTCCTTGGAGGATTCAGAGCTGATTTCTGAAAATGGCTCTCAATACTCACTATGGAATAGAAATAAATCAACAGCTAAGCTCAGACTCAAAGCTTATCAGAAGAGAAAACTTCACTGAATTCAATGTTGAAATGAAAATGTTTGCCAAGTCACTAAGGATTTATTTCAGTTTGCTACAGCCCAAGGTACCAATTGTAAAAGTCCATTTACATGTTAGTGCTGACTATCAAAAGTCTTTTTGTAACTTGTATGGATTCATTTCCCATTACTTATTTATAAAAGTAAGTGCATGAAGGTGGCACTAAACAAATTGCTTTTGTTGCATGGAAATTGTCACATACTGTATTTTCAAGCAAAATAAACTCTTTTTAAACAGTATCTATTATAATCAGCTGAAATTTGATTAATTCACAAAAAATAGAGCCATCTTTATAAAAACGAAAGCTAATATTTTCTATTTTATTATAAAATTCATAGGTATTTTATTTAGGTTTTTATGATAATTTCAATATTTCACAGTAATTTGGTTTTTAGGAAAATGTAACATTTTTGTGACATTTTTATAAATGGAAAATATAAAGCACAAACATCATCTTTTGACAGTCTGTTAATTAGTCATCACTAAAATGATTTATCTTAAGAGCTCAAGTATTATAAGAACTGATTTCCATAAGAAGAATGAGATTTGGAAATTTTACAAAATCAAGACAATTAGAACATTCCTTTTAAAATATTTCATTTAAATGCATATCAGGTCTAAAGATAATCATAGCAATTATTTCCTCATGAAGAATAACCCAGACTTTAGCCTGTAATTATTCACCTTGCCAGTCACTGAAATATATCATGTATTATTTTTATTACTGGGGAGCTGTTTTTAGTAGTCATAAAAATGTGTGATTAAGAATGGAAGTGCAGAGGTAGATTAATGTGGAGCTAATGAAGCTTCACACAGTGCTACTCACTTTCATGTGCCCCTTCCTGGACCTTGGGAGAAACTTTACAATGTGTTCATGTGATCCTACATTAAAAATTTTTTTTTCAAAAGTAATATATTGGGACGCCTGGATGACTCAGCTGGTTAAGCATCCCACTCTTTCTTTTTTTTTATGCTTATTTAGTTTTGAGAGTCAGAGATACAGAACATGAGCGGGGAAGGGGCAGAGAGAGAGGGAGACACAGAATCAGAAGCAGGCTCCAGGCTCTGAGCTGGCAGCACAGAGCCTGACTTGGGGCTCGAATCCACGAACTGTGAGATCATGACCTGAGCTGAAGTCGGACGCCCAACCGACTGAGCCACTCAGGTGCCCCCAAGCATCCCACTCTTGATTTCAGCTCAGGTCATGATCTCATGGTTTGTGAGTTTGAGCCCCTCATCAAGCTCTGCACCAATGTTGCAGAGACTGCTTACGATTGTCTCTCTCTCTCTGCTCCTCCCCTGCTTGTTCTCTCTCAACATAAATAAAAATAATCTTTAAAAAAAAGTAGTATTTTAACTGAAATCAAATAAAAGCTCTGTATTGTATAGATAGTTAGATGTTGCTGAGCCCTTTGGGAATCTAGGAAAGAAGTTGAATTTGTGCTACATTTAATTAAGCTTTAGAAGAAAGTCTCCATGTGAATTGCAGGGACTTCAATGTATAGTTCGGTTATTGATAGCCATCTGGTAGAGAGGAGTTCCACTATGCCTACTTACCTAACATTACAGCACAGAGATACAGGGAATTAAAGCTTATCGGGATAGCATACGCCCTATAATTCCTTGCATGGAATGTATGTACACAAAGAGTCACAAAGTGTAAAATGGACAGAATAAGAAGTTAGTCATACAAATGCTTCCGAAAATTTCATGAGCAAAATTAAAAGTGGAGGATTTAATTCGGATCAATCTTTGATCAAATTCTCTTATCAGGAATGCATAATGCACTATATGTAACGCAGTTTAGCAATATATGTATATTGTGCGTGCACACCACATTTTTTCTTTTACCTTTTCTCACGGGAATCATGCAAAAGAGAAATCATCAGAATTTCTAGTTGGTATAACACATCTGTAGTGTTACTACAGTGCAACTCTTGACTGAACAAGTGCATTTGTAGAGTCAAATCTAGGTAATTAAGAACATGTTTTGAGCAGCTGCAATAGAGAAAACATCAAATTAACTTTTTATTTCCTCTATAGAAAATTTTACTACAAGATCATGGTCATATGAAGAGGAAATATGAATATGTAAGCCAAAAATATGGGAACAATTAGAGATGTGTCAGGAGATTAATATTTACTTTTTGAATTTTTATGCTTGTGGTATTAATAAGCATTTTATAACTTATATTTTTGTTGTTATTTCATTTCTCAATGTAAGTGGAAATAAATTACCAAAATTATTATCTATAATTTTATGTCCTGTTTTTTAAAAAAAAATTTTTTTTTTCAACGTTTATTTATTTTTGGGACAGAGAGAGACAGAGCATGAACGGGGGAGGGGCAGAGAGAGAGGGAGACACAGAATCGGAAACAGGCTCCAGGCTCTGAGCCATCAGCCCAGAGCCTGACGCGGGGCTCGAACTCACGGACCGCGAGATCGTGACCTGGCTGAAGTCGGACGCTTAACCGACTGCGCCACCCAGGCGCCCCTATGTCCTGTTTTTAAAGAGGTTATCAAAATTATAAAACCTTAGATCCCAAGACACTTGATTATTTAAGCACTGAATAATCACATTTAAACAATTAGATTAATTTATTAGAAATTATAAATTCTTTCAGAGCAAGTCTAATGCCATTCTCCTAAATATAAACATCTGGGAAGTTGTATTACTAAGCTTCTCATTTGTCTCAAGAATAGTCCGACGTCAAAAAAATCCAAAAAAACCCCTCACAAACCTGCTTGTAGCAAGCAGAATTTCCCATGATCCCAGGTAGGTTAGGAGACCCAGGTACCCTAAATTTTTCTGAAAATGTGAGAACAGCAAAAATAATAACATAGAATATTTATCAAAATTAATAAATGTAAAGATCTCATTTAATTAAAAAAGTTAGTATTTCTATTATTTTGAGTACTGCATAATGAATACAAATCCTATTACATAATAAATTATAAACATTTTTTAATGCTTTTAATTTTCTTTATTTTTGAGAGAGAGAGAGAGAGTACAAGCGGAGAAGGGGCAGAGAGAGAGGGAGACACAGAATCTGAAGCAGGCTCCAGGCTCTGAGCTGTCAGCACAGAGCCCTACGCAGGGCTTGAACTCACAAACTGCGAGATCATGACCTGAGCCCAAGATGGACGCTTAACAACTGAGCCACATAGGCGCCCACTATAAATTGTAAACATATGTAAAAAATGTAAACATATAAATTGTAAATTGTAAACATGTTTATATAATCCAAAAAAGAAGCACCTTTAAAGAGACTGTAAATTGCTCTACAAAAAATAAGTACCTATTTTAAAATTTTTCCTAGTGAAAGATTGTCTAGTGAAATAATTGCAGTTCTTAAAAACATTGCTGTTCTTGTAAGTCTGTCTCCCTTTTACTCAATAATCTTTTGTTCCATAAAATCTCCCTTTCTTTTTTTTTTTTTTTAAATTTTTTTAATGTTTATTTATTTTTGAGACAGAGAGACAGAGTATGAACGGGGGAGGGTCAGAGAGAGAGGGAGACACAGAATTTGAAACAGGCTCCAGGCTCCAAGCAGTCAGCACAGAGCCCGATGCGGGGCTCGAACTCACAGACCGCGAGATCATGACCTGAGCCGAAGTCAGCCGCTTAACCGACTGAGCCACCCAGGCGCCCCAAAATCTCCCTTTCTTTTGTCTACTATACCATTCAAAATACTATTCATCCCCTATATTAATATTTTGCATTTCATCTACAGAGACAAGTGACAGATTATAAAGAATCTCATTTGTTAGCTGAAATAGAAAATAACTTCTTTCCATATTTGAATTTCATAGGAGAGCATTTTATTTTATTTTTAATTTTAATACAATTTATTTTCAAATTAGCTAACATACAGTGTGTACAGTGTGCTTTCGGGTTTGGGGGTAGATTCCCGTGGTTCATCACTTACACATAACACCTAGTGCTCATCCCAACAAGTGCCCTCCCCAATGCCAATCCCCCATTTTCCCCTCTCCCCCATGCCCCCAATCAACCCTCAGTTTGTTCTCTGTATTTAAGAGTCTCTTACATAAGAGTCTCTTATAGTTTGCCTACCTCCCTCTCTGTTTGTAACAATTTTTCCCCTTCCCCTTCCCCATGGTTTTCTGTTAAGTTTCTCAAGTTCCATATATGAGTGAAACATATGATGTCTGTCTTTCTCTGGCTGACTTATTTCACTTAGCATAGTACCTTCCAATTCCATCCATGTTG
This sequence comes from Lynx rufus, assembly GCF_022079265.1. Lineage (NCBI taxonomy): Eukaryota > Metazoa > Chordata > Mammalia > Carnivora > Felidae > Lynx > Lynx rufus. Next base: position 64,002,283 of record NW_025814827.1, read on the forward strand.
CTGCAAATGGAAGGATTTCATTCTTTCTCATTGCCAAGTAGTATTCCATAGTATATATAAACCACATCTTCTTTGTCCATTCATCAGTCGATGGACATTTAGGCTCTTTACATAACTTGGCTATTGTTGAAAGTGCTGCTATGAACATTGGGGTACAAGTGCCCCTATACATGAGCACTCCTGTATCCCTTGGGTACATTCCTAGCAGTGCTATCGCTGGGTCATAGGGTAGGTCTATTTTTAATTTTTTGAGGAACCTCCACACTGTTTTCCAGAGTGGCTGCACCAGTTTGCATTCCCACCAACAGTGCAAGAGGGTTCCCATTTCTCCACATCCTTGCTAGTGTCTGTACTTTCCTGAGTTGTTCATTTTAGCCACTCTGACTGGTGTGAGGTGGTATCTCAATGTGGCTTTGATTTGTATTTCCCTGATGAGGAGTGACGTTGAGCATCCTTTCATATGTCTGTTGGCCATCTGGATGTCTTCTTTGGAAAAGTGTCTATTCATGTTCTTCTCATTTATTCACAGGATTGTTTGGTTTTGGGGTGTTGAGTTTGCTAAGTTCGTTATAGATTTTGGATATTAACCCTTTATCCGGTATGTCATTTGCAAATATCTTTTCTATTCTGTTAGTTGCCTTTTAGTTTTGTTGTTTCCTTTGCAGTGCAGAAGCTTTTTATCTTGATGAGGTCCCAATGGTTCATTTTTGCTTTTAATTCCCTTGCTTTTAGAAATGTATTGAGCAAGAAATTCCTGCAGCAGAGATCAAAGAGGTTGTTGCCTGCTTTCTCCTCTAGGGTTTTGATGGTTTCCCCTCTCACATTCAGGTCTTTCATCAATTTGGAGTTTATCTTTGTGTATGGTGTAAGAAAGTCTAATTTCATTCTTCTGCATGTCGTAGTCTAGTTCTCCCAGCACCATTTGCTAAAGAGACAGTCTTTTTTCCTTTGGATACTGTTTCCCGCTTTGTCAAAGATTAGTTGGCCATACATTTGTGGGTCAAATTCTGGCTTCTCTATTCTATTCCATTGGTCTATGTGTCTGTTTTTGTGCCAGTACCATGCTGTCTTGATGATTTCAGCTTTGTAGTAGAGGCTAAAGTCTGGGATTGTGATGCCTCCTGCTTTGGTCTTCTTCTTCAATATTACTTTGGCCATTCAGGGTATTATTGTGATTCCATACAAATTTTAGGATGGTTTGTTTTAGCTTTGAGAAGAATGCCAGTGCAATTTTGTTTGGGATTGCATTAAATGTATAGATTATTTTGGGTAGTAATGACATTTGAACAATATTTATTCTTCCAATCCATGAACATGGAATGTTTTTCTATTTCTTTGTGTCTTCTTCAATTTCCTTCATAAGTTTTCTATAACATTCAGCATACAGATCTTTTACATTTTTGGTTTGGTTTATTCCTAGGTATTTTATGATTCTTGGTGCAATTGTGAATGGGATCAGTTTCTTTATTTGTCTTTTTGTTGCTTCGTTATTAGTGTATAAGAATGCAACTGAATTCTGTACATTGATTTTGTATCCTTCGACTTTGCTGAATTTATGTATCAGTTCTAGCAGCCTTTGACAGGAGAGCATTTTAAAATTGAGTCTATACAAATTACTTCATTATAAAATAAACATCAAATGTATTCTAATATTGAGATTTAAAATTTAATACCCAAACCACCATACTATTATTATAAAGCCTGACATTTTTCTCTCTGAACGAATTTAATTATTTGATCAGGTGTTTTAGGACCAAAGCTTTGCTCACCATTTATTTTAATTAAATGTTCTTTTCTTTCCCATTCTAATATCTATCAGTAGAACTATTTATTATATCTTTATGTTTTTGTAATAGTAACTGTGTTGTAAATAATTAACAATATTTTGTTAATACACATTAGATATTCTTTGCAAGTAAGTGACTCCTGTACTTGTGTAGGGCCCATAAAACCATGCTTAGCAAGGGGGTCAATGTTGTAAGTTAAAAATGTTTTGGACAAAAGATATGTTCTGAAAAGTAAAATAATATCTCATGTTAGAAGGATTTCTATAGCTGCCTGGGTGGCTCATAAGCATCTGACTTCGGTTCAGGTCATGATCTCATGGTTCGTGAGCTTGAGCCCCACATTGGTCTGTCTGCTCTTAGCACAGAGGCGGTTTTGGATTCTCGTTCTCCCTCTGTGTCTGCCTGTCCCCTGCTCACATTCTCTCTCCTCTCTCTCTCTCTCTCTCCCTCTCATAAATAAATAAACAAACAAATGAAAACATTTAGAAGGATTTCTACATATGGGCAGTTAAAATGGATATCAGAGTAGTTTTATGTCTTTGATTTTGAAATAAAATTTTGATGAGTAGAATCAATATTTGAATATAGGATTTCACTTTTTTCTACTTTTATTAAAGCATAATTGACATGTAGTTGTGTAACTTTAAGGGCTACAACATGATGATTTGGTATATTTACATGTTATGAAATGATTACCACAAGTTTAGCTAACAATCCATCACCTCACATAATTACAAAATTTGTTTATTTCTTCTGATAACTTTTAAGATTTATTCTTTCAGTAACTTCCAAATATACAAAGCAATATTTTTACCTCTAGTCATCATGTTGTACATTTCATCCCCAGAACTTAGTTTTTTATAATTGAAAGTTTGTACATTTGGACCACCTTCACCCATATTTTGTGCTTTATGTTAGGTTTAGAAGGAAGAAATAGCTTTCTTCGTCTTTTGAAGAAATATACTGTTTCCAATTTGAAATAATTTATCATATTCCCAATTTTGAAAAGTTCCCACTATGAATTCTTCCACAAATATCCTCTTGCTTTGGCTTTCCTCTTCACAATTGGACATAATGTCACTGCAAGCTTTTTGTCTCCTCTCGTGTTTAAATTTTCTTCCTTAGGTCTCTCTTCTAGTTTCTCATCTCTCCTCTTTTTAAAAGATCGCTCCATGGGTTGAAGTCACACATAAATCTCAATTAAGAGCAATTCTCTATTGCTCTCCAGGTTATCCTTCTCCTCAAGTTCCACACACATATACTGAACCTTTCTGGGATGTCTTTATTAGATATCTTATACCATCACACTCACATGACCAAAGGTACTTCAGCTTTCCCCAACAACTCAAATTGGAATTTCACAGTCATAAAATTCTACTATGCAATTAGAAATAAAATTCTGTCAACCTACATTTTCAAATACAACTAAACCTTCCCACTGCAGCTTTTCCACAATAGCCCACAACAATGTTCTGCATTTCACTTGGAGTGATTTCCTCATAAATCACTTGCTTAAAAACTTGCTTTAAAACTTTCAATTGCTCCTCATGTGGCATAAATATATACTAAATGATAAAGCATGCTGTGTTAGTCTACTTGGGCTTCTATAACAAAAAATACCACTGACCAGGTGGCTTAAACAGCAATGTATTTTCTCACAGTTCTGACAGCTAGAAGCCCATGATCAAGGTACCAGCAAATCTGGTTTCCCACGAGAGCTCTCTTCCTGCATTATAGATAGCCACCTTCTCACCTTATCTTCCATGGCCTTTTCTCAGTGTGTGCCCATCAAAGAAAGAAAGAGCCACCTCTTTTTGTCTCTTCTTAGAAGGATACTAGTTTTATTAAATCAGGTCCCCACCTGACCTCATTTAACCTTAATTACTTAGGACCTTATTTCCAAATACCACTCACTCTGGGGATTATTAGGACTTCAACTTATAAATTTTATGGAGACACAAATATTCAGTCCATAACACATGGCAATAAATCGGGAGCTTGTTTCTGCCATACACTTTTTCTCTTCATGCTAAGCTTTTTCAGTCTAAGCTCAACCTGACTGCATATTTTCATGTTCCTTTTATTCAACAAGTTTTAATTTTTTTATTTTTACCTTTTTAAGTTTATTAATTTTTGAGAGAGAAAGAGAGCAGGCGAGAGGCAGAGAGATGGGGGAAAGAGAGAATCCCAAGCAGGCTCCTTACTGTCAATGCAGAGCCTGACTCAGGGCTCGAAATCACGAACCATGAGATCATGACCTGAAACGAAATCAAAGTCCGATGTTCAACCAACAGAGCTACCCAGTCCCCTGGAACAAGTTTTTTTTAAAGCATCTGCAGCTTTTTAGACAACATTCTCACTATCTGGGGCAACATCTGAAGGGAAACCAAACACTGTTTCTGCTTTCATGAAGCTTTTATTCTGGTGGGAAAGGGCAGTAAATGAGTAACTAAATACAATGTCCCTAAATATATTTCCAAAGCTGGAATATGGAATATACCTATCTCTACCTCCCACAAGGCTGCCTGCCTGTCTCTCTCTTTCTCTCTCTCTCTTGTTTCTTTTTGTCTCATGCCACTAGACTATACACACATACATGCACACACAACTACTCATATTTCAGATATTACTTTATTTGGCTCTTTTTCTAACAATTCTTTTCTAGACTGAATCAGATTGCACCTGGCACATGATGTCAAATCAGAGAATTGCAATAAAATATGCCCACACTTTATTTCAGTAGCTTATTGAATTGACTATATCCAGGAGGATAAGAGATTATGTCTACATATCTTTATCACTTCATGCCTGGCATCTGGCAGTAACTGATATATAACGGACATTCAATCAACACTCAGTGTTGTTGAATATTATATTACATTTCTCAAAGTATCTTGCTAGGAATGCTAATTATTTGGACAGATGAGTGTTATTGTGGGGGAAAAAAACATTTGGTAGCCAATCACTGAATTGAACAATGTTTACCTTAGTACAGACACACTCAGGGAACTAATTATGAAAATGGGAATGATGAATCATGAAGATACATTATATCCTGCTTTTTCCAAATGATTTTATTGCACAAACTTCCTTTCTCGCAGCATCTCTCCTACCGATTTATCTGTATGACTAAGTTTAAGTCAACATTCTTCTACACACTTTTTCTTTCTCCACAGTTGATTCAGAGTTAAGTTTTCCTCCAAGAGTCAATGGTACCCTTTGCTCTTAGAATTTGTAAGCTAATGAGTGACAAAACTGTAACACTTCTACAGATCAAAGAATCATATGAAGTTCTTTATAGAGAACTATTTTATACTAGCTCATTAATACTCATCATCAAAGGCACATGTAGAATATAAAGGCCCATTGTCAGAACTAAATAAATAACCTCATTAACATTTAACTGAGAGTGTATGTATTAAGGAACAATTAGAGTTTTCACGATAAACATTTTAAGTGATAATTGGTTCCAATGGTAAATCTTAAGATTAAAATTTCTTTGAAACTTGTGCACTGCTGCAAAAATGCCCACATACGTATAATAATGAAAATAACAACATTAATATAAAACACTTTACCATTTGACCATAATGAATATGAGCAATATCATTAAGCTGAACTTCATGGTATCTACACCATCACTAGGCAAGCAATAATGATAGGCAATAACAAAGAATAATTCTGAAAATGTAGATGTAAATTATGAGAATCAGTGACAGTGCTTGTGAAATTTCTGGTTGGTCTCTATGAAATACAGATTCTGGTTCAATAACTCTAAGGTAATGAAAGACTGGGATTCTATATTATTAAATGCCATAGATAAGACATTTCCAAACTTTCTCTGTTCTCAGCATTCTTAGTGTTGTGTCATGTTTTGTTTTATTTAACAGCACCCTTAGGCCAAAAACAAAAAATACATAATTGTTTTTCAAGTGGCTAAAAAACTTAGTAAGTATTTATGTCCTAAAAACTTAATAATCACTTCAAAAATGATGAATACAAAAATTATTGTTAGGTAACATCTATTACTTACTGGGGTGTATGCAAAGAACTCCGGGGTACTGCAGGACTTCTCAAACTTTGGAATCAGATTGGATACTATCATCTTTCTTGAGGTTCCACATTGACTTTTCTGCAACACTTGCTTCTCATCACAGAAACCTTCCCAAACCAAACTACTGACTTGATATTATTTTTTCCTACTTTAACATGACTGACTCATTGTGAATCTGCTCCTCAGAGCCCTAGGGATGCTTTGGTAATAGCAGAAATGTGTTGGCAGCAAGGAGGGTGATACTACATGTATTGAACTAACAGCTATCAGAGCAGCTCCACATTTTAAAAAATTGTGTGTGCACATGGCCATTAAGTGATATGGTTTTAAAATTACTTGCAAACCCACTCTAAAAAACATGCATTTCTAGGGGTACCTGGACGACTCAGTCAGTGAAGCATCTGACTCTTGATTTCATTCAGCTCAAGTCATGATCTCATGGTTTGTGAGTTTGAGCCCCTTATCAGGCTCTGAGCTGGCTGTGCAGAGCCTGCTTGAGATTCTCTCCCCATCCCTGTACTCTCCCTCTGTCTCTCAAAATAACTAAATAAACTAAAAAAATTTTTTTAATTTAAATACATTTTTACATATATATAACATGCTATATAATCTTTGTATCAGTAAAAATTACCAATTTTTCATGTATTTATTCATCTATATAAGATTCAACATTTTTAAATATTACAATTTAAGGACCCTTTGTTTAGGCAGAAAAAAATAAGTAAGTTATTTAAGTTATATGGTCCCCAAGTGCAACTTAAGTGTGATGATTCACTAGGAGGACTTAGAAATCAGAAAAACTGTAAGACTCACAGTTGTGATTTATTACTGAAAAAAAATACAGATCAAAATCAGCACAGGAAAAAGGCATATGTGTGAAGTCACATAAGAACTCTGTTTCACACCTTTTTTCCTCTTTTGGCATTAATCAGTTAATCTATATCTTTTTACATAAAAACTGCTCTTTCAATATATCAAGTATATTGATATATAAAAATATATATCACATTGTATGTACAAATATATTTAGAGAAAATAAGTCTCTCAATATTAAACTTCAAAATGGGCTTAAATAGGAAAATATTGACTCTACATACATATGACTTTCTGTTATATTTTTCTTTTCTGCTTGAATGGTAAATGGAATTGTCCATTCTTCTAATTCTTAACAATAAATCCAGCCCACTGAAGTCAATTATGAATAGACTCTTTTCCTAAATCAACTGCCAAATAGTTCATTAATCTATATATTCAATACCTATCATTTTGGTTAGCAACACTGTTTTGGCACACTATAGGAATTCATTTTTTCATATATATTTTTAATTGTTTTAACATTTATTTATTTTTGAGAGACACGGAGAGATAGAGCAAGAGCAGGGGAGGGGCAGAGAGAGAGAGAGACACAGAATATGAATCAGGCTCCGAGCTGTCAGCAAAGAGACTGACATGGGGCTTGAACTCATGAACTGTGAGATAATGACCTGAGCTGAAGTCAGATGCTCAACTGACTGAGCCACCCAGGCGCCCCTACTGAATAAGATGTTTAAAACTGAATGTAACTTAGAGGTCTTTCTGTTTGATCTACTTATTTTAACCATTAGGAAATTAAGAAGTGACATTACTGGCAAAAGTTACAAGGAATGGTTTTACGAAAAATATGCAAGAAAAAATGTAAGTTCATAACTTAGGAACTTAACACTAAGTATACATTAAACATCAGATAAATGTGGCCCCAATCTGGAAACCACCCCAAAGCTCATCAAGCATAGAATGAATGAATAACTTCTATTAAGAGTAAATACTGGGGCGCCTGGGTGGCTCAGTCAGTTAAGCGTCTGACTTCGGCTCAGGTCATGATCTTACAGTTCATGGGTTTGAGCCCCGCATCAGGCTCTGTGCTGACAGCTCGGAGCCTGGAACCTGCTTCGGATTCTGTGTCTCCTTCTCTCTTTGTCCCTCCCCAACTTGTGCTCTATCTCTATCAAAAATAAATAAATGTAAAAAAAAATAAATACTATATAATGGAATAATAATTGAAATTCACATGCAATAATATAGATGAATTTCACAAGCCTAATGTGAATGTTTGTCAATAGAAATCAGGTATTCACAGAAAATACAAAAATGACAAAAATTATGCTGTTAGAAGTCTATACAGAGTATAGCTGGTGTGGTGGTGTGGGGGTGGGTGGATAGTGGTGACTACCACATGAAGGGTGTTTAGAGTCTGGGAAAAATTGTTTCTTCATCTAGCTATATTACCTAAATGGGTCCATTTTGTGAGAACTTGTTATATATTATAGGCACACTTCTTTTATAAATATTGGACTTTAATTTAAAATACTAAAATACAAAATAAAAATATAAAACTAACAAAATATTTAAAGTTTAAGAGAAAATTAAGATGTAAGCAACATTAGGAATAGAAAGGGAACAATTACAGCAAAATAATAATATAAAAATGCCAGTAAATTTTTAAAAGGAAAAGAATTAAACAATTTGCTGAAGGATTACCACTTTTCAAAACTGACTCAAAAAGAAGGAGATATCTGAATGGCCAGTAAGTGTAAATTTATTTTTTAATGCTTTTATATATTTTTGACAGAGAGAGAGAGAGAGAGAGAGAGAGAGAGAGAGAGAGAGAGAGACAGAGCATGTGCGGGGGAGGGGCAGAGAGACAGGGAGACACAGAATCCTAAGCAGGCTCCAGGCTCTGTCCTGTCAGCACAGAACCTCACCTGGGGCTTGAACTCACAAACCGGGAGATCATGACCTGAGCTGAAGTAGGGTGCTAAACCGACTTAGCCACCCAGGCGCCCCACTGAATGGCCTGTAAGTATAACATAAATAAATAAGTATTTGAAGTCTACTCCTCATAAAAAACAATAACCAGGAGTTTCAACTTTTTTCTATAGGACAATTATATCAACAACAAAAAGAAAAATTTATAATCTTATTATCAATCACTTTGGTATACTAAGAAAAGAGGAAACAATCCCAACCTATTTTAGGAAGCCAGTATAATAGTATATGAAAGAAAGAAAGTTAAAAACCAATATTATTTATGAAATTATTGAAGGTATAAATATATAAAATAGACAAACTAGCTTTTCCCAAGGAATCCAAGAAAGTGCTAATAAATGAATATCCTTTAAAATAATTCAATAATTAAAATATTAGTTTAAAAATATCACCTACACAGATGCAGCAAACTATTTGATAAAGTGTAATGTACATTCATATTTTTTAATTCACCAAACAAGTAATAAAATTGGTTTTAATATAACATTGGCCAAAACCTAATCTACTGATAAAACTTTTAATTGTTTCATGTTGTATAAATTGTACATTTATTACATGTTTGAGATATGTCATAGCTAAAATAAAGAGAAGCTATTAATTGTTGTACTTTTACCTTTCTCCAAGCATCTTCAATTTTTAATTATATTTACTTCATATGTCTTTTTTGTACCTCATTGTCGTCTTAGCAATAACTAAGATACTTTTAGCTCATTTTTCAAGATTTACTAATTTCATTTTCAGATTTTACTGAAGTTAACACTAAAAATTTTTTTTTAAAAATAGTACTTTAGTAGACATGTCTTTCTTAATTATGACTATTATAAGTCCATTTATTACTTTAGCGTTTAGTATGAGTGTTGTACTTTATTTTTGATAAAACACCATTACCATAATGAGTCAATTTCTTTAATACATCTTTTCTCTTTGTATTTAATTATAAATTATTGGATTGTAAAACCCAGCAGAAGAAGAGAAATAATAAAGATGAGAGCAGAAATAAACAATATAGAATCTAAGAAAACTGTAGAGCAGATCAATGAAACCAAGAGTTGGTGTTTTGAAAAAATAAACAAAACTGATAAACCTCTAGCCAGGCTTCTCAAAAAGAAAAGGGAGAGGACCCAAATAGATAAAAATCATGAATGAAAATGGAATTATTAAAACCAATCCCTCAGAAATACAACAATCATCAGAGAATACTATGAAAAACTGTATGCCAACAAATTGGACAACCTGGAAGAAATGGACAAATTCCTAAACACCTACACACTTCCAAAATTCAAACAGGAGGAAATAGAAAGCTTGAACAGATGCATAACCCGCGAAGAAATTGAATCAGTTATCAAAAATCTCCCAACAAATAAGAGTCCAGGACCAGATGGCTTCCCTGGGGAATTCTACCAGACATTTAAAGCAGAGATAGTACCTATCCTTCTCAAGCTATTCCAAAAAATACAAAGGGAAGGAAAACTTCTAGACTCATTCTATCAAGCCAGTATTACTTTGATTCCTAAACCAGACAGAGACCCAGGAAAAAAAGAGAACTACAGGCCAATATCCCTGATGAATATGCATGCAAAAATTCTCAAGAAGATACTAGAAAATCGAATTCAACAGCATATAAAAAGAATTATTCACCATGCTCAAGTGGGATTCATTCCTGGGATGCAGGGCTGGTTCAACATTTGCAAATCAATCAACGTGATACATCACATTAATAAAAGAAAAGATAAAAACCATATGATCCTGTCAATCGATGCAGAAAAAGCCTTTGACAAAATTCAGCATCCTTTCTTAATAAAAACCCTCAAGAAAGTTGGGATAGAAGGAACATACTTAAACATCATAAAAGCCATTTATGAAAAGCCCACAGCTAACATCATCCTCAATGGGGAAAAACTGAGAGCTTTTTCCATGAGATCAGGAACACGACAGGGATGTCCACTCTCACCGCTGTTGTTTAACATAGTATTGAAATTTCCAGCATCAGCAATCAGACAACAAAAGGAAATCAAAGGCATCAAAATTGGCAAAGATGAAGTCAAGGTTTCACTCTTTGCAGATGACATGATATTACACACGGAAAACCCAACAGACTCCACCAAAAGTCTCCCAGAACTGATACATGAATTCAGCAAAGTTGCAGGATACAAAATCAATGTACAGAAATCAGTTGCATTCATATACACTGATAATGAAGCAACAGAAAGACAAATAAAGAAACTGATCCCATTCACAATTGCACCAAGAATCATAAAATACCTAGGAATAAATCTAACCAAAGATGTAAAAGATCTGTATACTGAAAACTATAGAAACTGTATGAAAGAAATTGAAGAAGATATAAAGAAATGGAAAAACATTCCATGCTCATGGGTTGGAAGAATAAATATTGTCAAAATGTCAATACTACCCAAAGCTATCTACACATTCAATGCAATCCCAATCAAATTGCACCAGCATTCTTCTCAAAACTAGGACAAGCAATCCTAAAATTCATATGGAACCACAAAAGGCCCCGAATAGCCAAAGTAATTTTGAAGAAGAAGACCAAAGCAGGAGGCATCACAATCCCAGACTTTAGCCTCTACTACAAAGCTGTCATCATCAAGACAGCATGGTATTGGCACAAAAACAGACACATAGACCAATGGAATAGAATAGAAACCCCAGAACTGGGCCCACAAACGTATGGCCAACTCATCTTTGACAAAGCAGGAAAGAATATCCAATGGATAAAAGACAGTCTCTTTAACAAATGGTGCTGGGAGAACTGGACAGCAACATGCAGGAGAATGAAACTAGACCACTTTCTGACACCATTCACAAAAATAAACTCAAAATGGATAAAGGACCTGAATATGAGACAAGAAACCATAAAAACCCTAGAGAAGAAAGCAGGAAAAGACCTCTCTGACCTCAGCCGCAGAAATTTCTTACTTGACACATCCCCAAAGGCAAAGGAATTAAAAGCAAAAATGAACTATTGGGACCTCATGAAGATAAAAAGCTTCTGCACAGCAAAGGAAACAATAAACAAAACTAAAAGGCAACCAACGGAATGGGAAAAGATATTTGCAAATGACATATAGGACAAAGGGCTAGTATCCAAAATCTATAAAGAGCTCACCAAACTCCACACCTGAAAAACAAATATTCCAGTGAAGAAATGGGCAGAAAACATGAATAGACACTTCTTTAAAGAAGACATCTGGATGGCCAACAGGCACATGGAAAGATGCTCAACGTCGCTCCTCATCAGGGAAATACAAATCAAAACCACACTAGATATCACCTCACGCCAGTGAGAGTGGCCAAAATGAACAAATCAGGAGACTATAGATGCTGGAGAGGATGTGGAGAAACGGGAACCCTCTTGCACTGTTGGTGGGAATGCAAACTTGTGCAGCCACTCTGGAAAACAGTGTGGAGGTTCCTCAGAAAATTAAAAATAGTCCTACCCTATGACCCAGCAATAGCACTGCTAGGAATTTATCCAAGGGATACAGGAGTACTGATGCATAGGGGCACTTGTACCCCAATGTTTATAGCAGCACTCTCAACAATAGCCAAATTGTGGAAAGAGCCTAAATGTCCATCAACTGATGAATGGATAAAGAAATCGTGGTTTATATACACAATGGAGTACTACGTGGCAATGAGAAAGAATGAAATATGTCCTTTTGTAGCAACGTGGATGGAACTGGAGAGTGTGATGCTAAGTGAAGTAAGCCATAAAGAGAAAGACAGATACCATATGTTTTCACTCTTATGTGGATCCTGAGAAACTTAACAGAAACTCATGGGGGAGGGGAAGAAAAAAAAAAAGAGGTTAGAGTGGGAGAGAGCCAAAGCATAAGAGACTCTTAAAAAGTGAGAAAAAACTGAGGGTTGATGAGGGGTTGGAGGGTGGGGAGGACAGGTGATGGGTATTGAAGAGGGCATTTTTTGCATGAGCACTGGGTGTTGTATGGAAACCAATTTGACAATACATTTCATATATTAAAAAAAAGAAATTATTGGATTATATAAAATACCAGTTTGCATAAATATAAGGGCATATAATTAAATATGATTTAATTGTGTGCAGGGTGATTCTATTTTTGTATAATTTTTGGATTCCATTAATGAACTATGCTTATAGTTTCCATAAAGTATGTTTTAATATCTACAAGCCTATTCATTGTCATATAAAATCAGCAGTCTATTGCTCAAGTAAGAGGAGTTTATAAAGGAGTGGCAAACCAGGAGGACAGGAAGCCACATAAATATATATTGCTTTGGGACAGAAATATACTGTCAAAAGCTTTTTCTGTATCTATTGAGATGATCATATTTGTATCCTTTTTGTTATTGAGACATATCACATGGATTTGTAGATGTTGTATCACCTTTGCATCCTTGAAATAAATGTCATTTTGATCATGATATATGATCATTTTAATGTTTTGTTGAATTTGGCTTACTAGTATTTTTTGGAGGAATTTTGCCTGTATGTTTATCAGGGATGTTGGCTGGTATTTTTTTTTTCTTGTGGCATCCTTATCTGGTTTTGGTATCAGGGTAATGCTGGCCTCAGATATGAGTTAGAAAGAGTTCCCTCCTCTTATTTTATTGGGAGAATTTGAGAAAGGATGGTATTAATTCTTCTTTTATGTTTGGTAGAATTCACTAGTGAAGTTGTCTGGTTCTGAATATTTTTGTTTGGGAGGTTTTGATTACTGATTCAATCTCCATATGACCCAAAGTAATCTATAGATTTGATGCAATGTCTATTAAAATTCCAATGGCTTTTTCAAATAAATAAAACAAATAATCCTAAAATTTCCATGGAACCACAGAAAACTCTGAATAGCCAAAGCAACCTTGAGAAAGAAGAAAAATGCTGAAGGCATCATCCTCCCTGAATTCAAGCTATATTATAAGGATATAATAGTTAAAATACTGTGATCCTGGCATAAAAACAGACATATAAATCAACTGAACAGAATAGAGAGCCCCAAAATAAACCCATATATATATATATATATATATATATATATATATATATATAGTCAATTAATTTAAAACAAGAGGGCCAAGAATATACTATGGGGAAAGGATAGTTTCTTCAATAAATGATGTTGAGAAAATGGACAAGCACATGCAAAAGAATGAAATCGGACCACTATTTACATCATACAAAAAAAAAAATCAAAAGTAAAGACTTGAAAATAAGACCTGAAAGCATAAAACTCTTAGAAGAAACCTTAAATGGTAAGCTCTTGGGTACACATCTTAGTGATGATTTTCTGAATTTGACACCAAAAGCGAAAGCAAGTACGTGTGACCATGTCATACTGAAGAATCTCTGAATGGAAAAGGAACCATCAACAAAATGAAAAGACAACCTACTCATCAAGAGAAAGTATTTGCAAATCATATATTAGGTATTAGTATCCAAAGGTATTAGTATCCAAAATATAAACAACAAACATATAAAGAACTCAGACAATCCAATAGTATAAAAACCAACAATCCAATAATAAAATGGGCATAAGATCTAAATAGATATTTTTTTCCAAAGAAGATATACAGATGGCCAATAGGCAAATGAAAAATTGCTCAACATCACTAATCATCAGGAAATTGCACCACAATGAGATAACATTTCACACTTGTCAGAATGGCAAGTATTAAAAAGATAAGATATAACAAGTGTTGGTAAGGATATGGAGAAGAGGGAATTCTTAATTCTTGTATACCTTCGGTGGGAATGTAAATTTGATGGGGCCACTACAGAAAATGGTATGGAAGTTTCTTAAAAAACTAAAAACAGAACTACCATATCCAACAAATCCACTTCTGATTATTTTTCTGAAGAAATTAAAAAAAACAATAGAAAAAATATATATACAATGATGTATCTCTCAGCATTATTTACAATAGTGAATATGGAAACAACCTAGGTGTCTACTATGGATGAAAGGATAAAGGAATTTTGGTATATATATTTAATGGAATGTTATTCAGCCACTAAAAAGCATGAAATCCTCCCATTTGCAACAACATGGATGGACATCAAGGGCATTACACTAGGTGGAATAAGTCAGAGAGAGACAAATACTATATTATCTCACATATATTGGAATAAAAAAAAGAAAGAAAACTCATAGATGCAGAGAACAGATTCATGTTTGTCAGAGGTGGGGGCTTGGGTATCAGAGAAATGGTGAAGGAGTCAAAAGACAAAAAATAAAAAATATATATATTGTGTATTACTGAATAACAACAACAAAAAGAAGCAATTTGTTTTTTCTAGATGCACAAATCTAACAGCAGAATGAAGGTTACCAAATTTGGAATCATTCCTGTGAAAAATGTTCTAGGGAATGGATTATGACAGAGTGAAAGAATTGATGAGTGTACTCACAGCCCTATGGAGATGACACCCCTTCGATAGAAAATTGTACCACTCAACCTGGTCATATAGGTTTCTGGATTAGTACTCAGTTGCCCAAGCAGAGAGAAGTAGAAGATTGTAGTATTTTCTAGGAATGGTGAGGCCTATTCAGATTGAACAGAAGAGTTTGCTGGGAAATAGCACCAGTGAAAAACAATAATCCAGGTTTGGTAAGGAAGGAGACTACAAGTGTTGGAAAATTACAGAATTATGAAACTATAGGTATAAAGTCAAAGTACAACTATAGCAAGGGCATATTTGATGTAAATGTACAGAAGTTTAGGTTTAACAATGGGTTAGATATTTAGAAATATCTAAATATCTAAAATGAAACAGCTATGAGGCCAGGGTGTAGGATAGATGGATAAGGTAGGTAAGGATAAAAAATTTTTTAATTTTTTAAAAAAGTCTACCAGACAATTATAAATTTTATTCCATATAGCTTTTGATGAAAGTGTTGAAGACTTCCTCAACGTTTGTTCTGCCTTGTACAAGAGTAAAAATAAGATATACATACCAAATACCTAAATATTTAAAAATCTAGATAATGCTGACAATAGGTTAATATATGTGGTGTTGGTGAAATAAATAGATCAATGGAAGAGAATAAACAGCCAGAAATAAACCCACAAAAATATAGTCAACTGATTTTTCACAAAGGAAAAACAATGGAGAAAGATAGTCTTTCAAAAAAAATTGGGGTGGAGGGTAATGTGTATGGGTGGCTCAGTCCATTAAGCGTCTGACTTCAGTTCAGGTCATGAACTCGTGGTTCGTGAGTTCGAGCCCCATGTCGGGCTCTGTGCTGACAGCTCAGAGCCTGGGGTCTGCTTCACATTTTGTGTCTCCCTATCTCTCTGTTACTCCCCCACTCGCAGTCTCTTGTCCCTCTCTCGAAAAGAAAGATTAAAAAGTTTTAAATTTTAGAATGGCGGGGGACAGAGAGGTAGAGGGAGGGAGGGAGGGAGAGAGAGCGAGAGAGAGAGAGAGAGAGGGAGAGAATCTTAAGCAGGCTCCATGTTCAGTGTGCAGCCCAACATTAGGCTTAACCTAATACCACAACCTGGGATCATGACCTGAGCCCAAATCAAGTAGAACACTCAACCATCCGAGCCACCCTGGTGCCCCAGAAAGATACTCCTTTTAACAAGTGATACTGGAACTGGACATCCACATGCAAAAAAATAAGTCTAAACAGAGATCTTTCACTCTTCACAAAATTATTCAAAATGGATCACAGACCTAAATGTAAAATGCAAAACCACAAAACTCCTAGAAGATAACATGGGAGAAAACCTAGATGGCTTTGCATTTGTTGGTAACTTTTTATATATAATACCAAAAGCACAATTCATAAAAGAAATAATTTATAAGCTAGATTTATCAAAATTAAAAAAAATCCTCTGTGAAAAACAATGTCAAATGAGTGGACAGTCAAGCCACAATCTGAGATAAAACAGCAACAGACCTATCTGAGACAGGATGGTTATCTAAAATATGTAAATATATAAAGAACTCCTAAAACTCTACAATAAGAAAACAACGCAACTGAACAATGATCCATCACCTTAACAGACACATCACCAGAGAAAATATACAGAAGGAAATAAATCCACGAAGAGATGCTCCACATCATATAACATCAGAGAAATACAAATTAAAACAACAATGAGAAATCAAAACACATCTATAAGAATGGTCAAAACTTTAGAACACTGAAAACACCAAATGCTAGTGAGATGTGGAGCAACCGGAACTCCCATTCACTCCTGGTGGGAATGTAAAGTGATGCAGCCACTTTGCAAGACAATTTGATGGTTTATTATATAACTCAACATACTCTTATCATATGATCCAGCAATTACGTTCCTTGCTATCTACACAACGGAGTCAAAAACTTATTATCACACTAAAACCTGCACACTGATGTGTATAGCAGCTCTATTCGTAGTTGCCAAAACCTAGGAAAATAAAAATAAAGGGGCGCCTGGGTGGCTCAGTCGGTTAAGCGTCTGACCGCACCCAGGTCACGATCTCACGGTCCGTGAGTTCGAGCCCCGCCTTGGGCTCTGGGCTGATGGCTCAGAGCCTGGAGCCTGCTTCCGATTCTGTGTCTCCCTCTTTCCCTGCCCTTCCCCTGTTCATGCTCTGTCTCTCTCTGTCTCAAAGATAAATAAACGTTAAAAAAAAAGATTTAAAAAATAAATAAATAAATAAATAAATAAATAAATAAATAAATAAAAACAAGATGCCTTTCAGTAGGTGAAGGAATAAACTGTGGTACATCCAGATGACTATTATTCAGTGCTAAAAAGAAATGAGCTATCAAACCATGAGAAGATACTCAGGAAAGTATATTGCTAAGTAAAAGAAGAAGTGAAAGATGCCAATCAGAAAAGTCTACTTATTGTATGAGTCCAACTGCATGACAGTATGAAGGGGTAAAACTATGAAGACAGTAAAAAGATCAGTAGTTTCCAGGGATTAGGGGAAGGAAGGGAAGAATAGATGGAACACAGAGGATTTTTAGGGCAGTGAAAATACTCTGTACAATACTATAATGGTGGATACATGTCATTTTGTCCAAACCCATTTGTCCAAAACCATAGAATGTACAACACCAAGAGTGAATCCTAATGTAAACTATTGAGTCTGGGTGATAATGATATGTCAATTAAAGTTCATCAATTGTGGGGGATGGTGGTATGACGAAGTTATGCATGTGTGGGGGCAGAGGGTTTATGGGAAATCTCTGTACCTTCAATAAAAAGGAGGAAATATTTCCATTCTCCTAATTTTAACAAATACAGAAATTCAAGAATATGAAATTTAGAATTTTGTAATACCTCATCATTCTATCACCAATAGCTAGTCCCTGGCCTATCTTCTCTTCTGTATCTTGTATCTAGTTCCATTGTGAATCTTGAGAAGCCTCATGCTTCCTGAACCCCAGCCTGTCCTCCATGTCCATGCTTTACACTCAGCCCCATGAACTCTTTAGCCCAAAGTGTGAACCTATATTTGGGAAAACAGACTCATGAATCAGCCACCAGAGGTTTCTGAAATAGGTTCATGACTATTTGGGCAGAAAATACTAATTTGCAGTGTGGTGTGAACTCATATAGGTAACACCCTTGGTTCTATAGAATCCTCACCTTGAAATGGGCTTCAGCCAACGGAAGACCAGAGTAAGACCATCTGAGGAACACAGCCTAGGGGCCCCTGGGTGGCTCAGTCCATTGAACATCCCACTCTTGATTTTGGCTTAGGTCATGATCACAGGGTCGTGGGATTGAGACCTGCATCAGGCTTCACACTAACCATGGAACCTGCTTAAGATTCTCTCTCTCTCTCTCTCTCTCTCCCTCTCTCTCTCTCTCTCTCTCGCTGTCGCTCACTCTCACTCTCTCTCTCCCTTCCTCCCTCCCTCTGCCCCTCTCCTCAGCTCATGCTCTCTCTCTCTGTCTCAAATACATACATACATACATACATACATACATACATACATACATACATAAAAGAATAAAATAAAGTATACAGCCTTGTTAAAGGGTCCTTCTTACCTAGTTCTAAGGTTGGTATTTCAAATGGTCCTATTTCTGAAGCACATAGATTTTAAGTAATGAATCATATATCAATATCTCTCTTACTCCATACCCTTCCAGTTCCATAAATATTAGTGTGACCATGTCACCCATCCAAGAATCAAAGGTACAAATAGCAGTACCCCATCTCTGAAAACAAAGTCCTATTCATCCTCTCCAGATCTTTATCCTTAAGGAGATCAGTGTAGAATGGTATATCAGCCACGTGCTTTATCTCAACTTGCTTTGGCTTATGTGAGTAACAGAAACATTAGATTGTTAAGTCATACTTACCCAGTATCAAGTTTTATAGTAAGTTCAAGAATATAAGAAATCAAGAGGCACAGGTGAAATAGAAGTCTAAGACAAACCACATGGCTCCACAGATCCTCCTCTCTTGCATCACATTCTATGGCTCAGAGTAGTAAATGATATCTTATTTGAGATTTGCAAGTAATCTCACAAATGGAGAACATGAAGAATATGAAACATGCCCATTTTATATTTAGATGTTCAACCAGTTTATGTGGCATTTGTCAGGAAGCCATGCCCCCTTAATCCATAGATCTTGTGTTCAGTTAGTATAAGCAATCTTAAACTAAGGATGTCCTACTCAAAACATTCCATAAATGAGGACACTCCTAGCAAATATTTTAGTCTATTTACCAGGAGATCAGTTATCATACTGTTTACAAAGATATTAGGACAGATCACCTGTCTTCTTTCTTTCCCCAGGAAAACCCTCTCTCTGCTCCAACTATAATCAGTACTTAGAAATGCATCAGTTCCTACTGTTAAACTTTCTTTACATTATTTTAGAGAAGAATATGGAATAGAGAGTGTCAAGAACTTATTCCATGTCACTATATACCCAGAAATCTATTTTTTTCCTTATGAACTATGAATATTTTGACTAATTATAAGGACCATGAGTTGCTTTTATAAGGGGAAAAAACAGTGGAATGTTTTTCTTAAGTCTTTATGAGCACATAACACAGGAACACATTTAAAGGCATGGCTTCCTATTATAATTTTTATTTTCTATTAAAATTATAAATAAAATCTGTCATCTTTAAAATTCAGGAAACAACAAATAACCAGTTGAAATCAGTAATTAATGGCCTTTACCCTCTAAATCAATTGCTAAATAGCTTATTCTATATATATCACATAGGCTAATTTGTTAACTAATTCACTTTCTTTAACAAAACAGAGTAAAGAAGACAGGGTTCTTTCTTAAAAGATAACGTTGGTTTTTTAGAGTTTTATTGTTTGTTTATTTTTAAAAATCTATGCTTTGCCACACTACAGGAGTCCATCTTCTCCCCATAGATTGAATAAGATATTTAAAACTGCAGAGTAATTTATGTATAATACAATTAGTATATTGTGCTTACTTTACAGATGAGGAACCTGAAGGAGTGAAGCAAATGGATTCTCACTCAGCTTTATAGTATCAGTCCTCTCATCATTTTTTATTCTCAGTTTATACTAACTCAGATAATTATTGAATTTGTCATTATTCTCTTCAAATTGCATTCTACTACTTATTCAGTTGCTCCTAAGCACAATTCAACATTTCAATTTTAATTAAAATAGAATTTGTTTCATTTAAAAACCTCTGCATATTCAATCTTCTTAACTTTTGAAAGTATCATAAATTGTATGCATCATATTAAGCAACAGAGAAGAGTGACAATTCTTACTTTTAGGCAACTGAAACTGATGATTGATTTAACATGTTTTAAAATTTTGCTTTAAATCATCCAAAATTCTGATCTCATTTTTAATTCAGAAATATCACAAACTGAGAATTCCTACAAAATGAAAAATTGGTGCCTGATTGAACTGAAATTTAAATCAGTCAGAGAAAAAAAAACAGTGGAATTTAGGAAAACTCTCATTATCTTGAAGTACTTATTCACTTTCTATTCCTTTTTACATACACACCAAAAACAAAGATTATTCATGCATTATATGCATCATCTTTCTGGTTAATTATATTTTAAAGAAATCTCTAATGACAGTATAATAATGATAATGCGTAATTTTCATGTCTATTTTCAGACAACACTTCTACCTTAGAATCAAATGCATATTCTCCAAATACAATTTGTTGCTTTTGTCAAGCACACAAAGTAAATGGATTCATATTTTAAGTTAGAATATCCAGGTAAATAAACATGAAATTATGTTATTGGTAGGAGGTATCTTACAAAGATTTTGACAAAATAGCTGAAGTGAAGCATTTTGAACATCATTTATTAAAGTTGGAAAAATAAAATACATATAATCAAGGTATATCTGGGTTTGTTTTTCTGAGTTTATACTCATTCAGTGTCTAACAAGTCTTTACTTAATATCTACCATATGATAAACATTATATCATGGCTAAAGGTCACAGAGAACCAAAGTTTTACTGTCAGGGGGCCACTGTCCAAGCGGAAGGCCCGGGCCAAAATTTCCAATTCATAATGCAGTAGAATATCTAAATATTGTGTATGTTCAGTGTCCTATGAGAACATAGTCAAAGAGAACTAAATTCATCTGACAGGCTGGTGTCAAGAGAAGTATATCTAAGAGGATATGAGAGGTCACATCTTAGAAACAAAAAAAAAGACAAATATATTTGTTGCTCTGTTACAGAACTTTCCAGCTAAAAGCAACAACCAACTTAACACTAACGACTTCCATCAATTCTATTTATCAATTTTAGCAGTATAAATATACATTATATGAAAATATTCACTTAATGCTTTTGTTAAGAACATAAAGTAAATGGATTCATATTTTAAGTTAAATATCCAGGTAAATAAACATGAAACTATGTTATTGGTAGGAGGTATCTTACAAAGATTTTTATAAAATAGCTAAAGTGAAGCATTTTGAACATCATTTATAAAAGTTGGAAAAAGAAAATACTTATATATAATCCAGTTATATCTGGGTTTGTTTTTCTGAGAACAGAGGGAACGAAGTAATAATTATAGATAAATGATATATTATTCCTGAGAGAATATTTACTACTGTTAAAATGAACAATTGTATATTTTATAACAAATCAAATCTCATAAGTAAGCATGGACCCCACAGGGTAATACAGGACAACATTTTAAACTTGAGTATTTCAGGAATTGAAGTGTTTTATAATTTAAACAGTCTCCTTTGGATAATTCATCCTCTTCAAGGCACATAAACAGTCTTTCAAATAATCCTTCACTTCAGATCTCTAGTAGATTATCTGGGTTTTTTTGCACCTTCTTGTCTACTACCTTGGGATAGAGATGTTTCTTGATTTTCTATGGGGCAAAGTAAGGCTGTGGGAAGTCAGAAGTTCTACCTGAGTCTTACCTGTCTTGCTCATCTCCCTGTGGCACTACTGTTCAATTTCCCCAGCAGAGTGCCATTGCTAGAACTCCAAATAGGAATCAAGACAGAATATTTTGAGGATTTGGTTTGTTTGTTTTCCTTTCTATCTAATAGAATCTATCTAATAGAATCTCTCTACGAGAACATCTGACTTTCACGGGGAGATCCATGTACATGTATCTAATTATTTGTCCCCCTTGCTTCCATATCCCTAATCTCTTCTACATCCATCAGGTTTGGAGTAGCAGGCTTCTTACCTAACCTTTCTATAGCATATAGGAATTTCTCCTATATCACATCTGCCCAATGCCCACATGGGATTTGCTCTGCCCCTTTCACAGATTCCCAAACTGTGGATGATTAGCAAACAGACAAACAAGTCGAGAAATAGAGAAACATGCAGCAAGAGAGTTACCAAAAATATTCCTATTAGATCCAGAAAGCTCAAGACCACCAATTAAAGTTTTAGCCACACAATATGTAAAGTCAGAAATTTCCCATATGCCAGGAATAACAGTAAACATAGAGATCAATATGCATTGGCCATCTTTAGTCCATGTATATAACAAACCTAGAGAAAGCCATATGTATTCTAGGACCTAGATGAGTACAAGTGGTTTGATATTAATGATGAATGGCCAGGAAATCCAACTGTGCCCTAGACTCTGCTCATATTTGAGTCAGGAGATATATGTGAATTTGATAGGTGTCATTTCCAGACAAAAGTTTTTAGGAAGTACTGCATGATTCTTGCTCTTTCCCACTGTCATGATGACAGATAATATTCATGATAAAGACTCAGTCTGCACCCATAAGTGAGCTCAACAGAAAACGGAATACCATCTAAGCCAAGATGAATAATACACAGTGTAGCAAGAAACCCATCCTTTTTGTGCTAACTTATAACCATTTGGGGTTGTTTGCTGCCATAACATAAACTAGTCAAACCTGACTAAAACAATGCAAATGTATTTGGGTCCTAATTCTGGTTTGGTCATTTGTTCATCATAATTACATTACTTTACTGAGAGTAAATTAGAACATGAATTCTAATTAATTACTCATAACTGAAAGGAATTTTTATAAATCCATTTTGACAGTAGAGATATTAGAGCAGGCATATTTTTTATAAGTACTAGTCTTTTTTACCGACTCAATCTCATTTTACCATTCATCATAGCTGGCTTTCTCAATTTTGTGTGACACAACAGAATTTGTAGCTCCCATACCAGACACAATTTTGTCTTATGCTTACTCTTAATTTTTTATCACAAGTCATGAGTGGCACTGCTATGAATTTACCACTGGATAATATTTGCATATTTAAAATTATACTATAATTACAAATAAAATGTCTTGAGATATAATTTACAAATCCAGATACATCTATGTATGCATAATGTATTATAATTTTTCTTCACCCCAATAACACCAATACAATGCTCCCATTTCTCACCAATAATTGTGCCATGTAACACGAAGGAAACATGGCAAAAGAGGAAAGAGTCTAAGGATATTCTTTGACCACCTCTTCAAATATATTACAATATCTTAATGCAATCCTACTGCTCTTAAAATTCTACAATATCTATCACATCGCTCTTTTTTTTTTTATGCTCACCTCTACCTCCTTATTACAGGCCTTTATGTTAGATTTCGAACACAGCATGAGTGCACTGTCTCTCCTTAGTCTTCCTACTTAAGCATTCCTATCTTGCCAAACATCTCCTTTTTCAATTTCAATTCCATGCTCAAAAATTTCTAATAATTAATGTAAGATAAAGCCCAATTAGAATCTTTCTCTTACCCTTCCTCTCTGACCATCAGAAAAATCATAGTATAGCACTTTATGTAATGAATGTTTTTTTTTCAAAGAATCTCAATTTTCCTTCTCCCAAAATCTTTTGAAAATATTCTCCATCTTACAAACTTGTAAGGTCCTTGATGTTGGGGAGTCTAGTTTTATCAGCACAGTATTTTATAGATCACTGGCACTCAGTACATATTTTATTAGGTCTCTATAAAATGTCCAGAAGTTCTCCATATTTCTTCATCTGATTTTTGAGTATGAAGCACCCATATGGATATGGAAAAAGACCATAGTCACTATGCTGCTTGTGAATGGTTAAATCACCTCTGGATATTATTGAACTTCTAAATTAGATCAAATATATTCTCTATGTGGCCTAGTCTATATATTTCTCAGAATTTTACTTATTTTCTCTCTAGCTTTCTCAGTTGTATTTAAAGCCACCATTCAGAAGATCTATCTACCTATCTATCTATCTATACACACTTTATTTTTAGAGAAGTTTTATGTTCACAGCAAAATTGAGTGAATGGTACAGAAATCTTTTACAAACTTTTTATAGAATATCTTTTTTGACAGAATATCTTTCAGCACTAATAATCTGGAAAAAGGGATACATCTGCTCGGTCTTGAAGCCATTCATACTTACAGTTTTTATATAACATGGATCCATTAGAAATGTTCTCACTTTACCATTCACTAAAATGTATCAGGTATGTTAAAATACAATTGTAGCTAAAAGACAAATGCTTTATTTCTCTCAACAAGAGCGCTTGTTGAAAGAAACTATTATGAAAGAGCTGAAGAAAATGTAAGACCCTGTTTTGATGTATAAGATGTAATATTTATAATATTAATCAGAAAATCAAAGAAAAGAAAGAAAATAAAAATGAAGATGCTAAACAAGTGTTGAAAATTTTGGTCAGTAGAACATGACAAGAAAATGGATAAGATATTTTATGCTATTGTCATAAATTTTAAGACCTAGGTTTTGTTTTGTTTTGTTTTACATTTTAACATCTCTGAAAATGGTAGTTTTCTTACATCTCATGATTCATTGATAATTACATGCATTTTTTTATTTCTTGATAGTACATAAAATAATGGCTTGTTTTATAGATTGCAACTTAGTCCATGAAATATGGCAAATGTATGAAATATTTTAGGGTTTGTAATGAAAATTAATTTTACAACTGCTACCATGATTGCATTCAGGAGTCATTCATTTCCAAAACATTTAACTTAATATTGTACTATGAAAAGTGCATAATTTATATGATCAAAGGGAATTGTTGATAACCTACTTAAAGCTTTATACAGACACACACACACTAAATATTCCAGGACACATTAGCACTAGAGCATTTCTAAAGCATCTTTTAAAAAGCAGATATATATCTACATCTATATCTATATATCTATAGAAAGAGGGGGTGTGAAACGAGGCATTTAAGTATTTTACACTTTGACATTATGAAATATTTATGCTCAAACTCCCACAAATGGAACAAATAATGTCAAAAAAACTGAAAGATAAATGCCTCACTTACAAGAGCATCATTGGAAATAAAATGTGAAGATTTACATCCCCCCCCAAATATATATGTAAATACATGAATTCACTGCATACTTACAGATTTAAATATTAAAATCTAGCTGAAAAATATTCATGGCTTTTGTTTTTGGTTTAGAAGGTTATCTTCCAAAGGCAACACAATGGAACTTAAGTTTTAAAACCTCTCATGTTGGGGCGCCTGGGTGGCTCAGTCAGTTGAGCTTCAGACTTCAGCTCAGGTCCTGATCTCACAGTCTGAGTTTGAGCCCTGCATCGGGCTCTGTGCTGACAGCTCAGAGCCTGGAGCCTGCTTCAGATTCTGTGTCTCCCTCTCTCTCTGACCCTCCCCCATTCATGCTCTGTCTCTGTCTCAGAAATAAATAAACATTAAAAAAATTAAAAAATAAATTTAAAATTTCTCATGTTTTTACATACATAGGTAATATCAATTTTATTTTTTTCTACCTATTTTTAATATTAAATACCTGAGTGATGTTCTCTCAGGTTGTTATGAAAAATTTTCTTCATTATTCTGATTGGCTTTGACATGAGAAGATTTATGTTTCTGAAATATATTGGGTCAAACCTCAATATAAATAAGCAAAAGGTCTATGATTTTTAACTTTTTATTGTATCTATTAAAAACTGCCATCAAAGTTCAATCATACTTAATGCTATATTCAAATATTTCATTCTGCAATTTTATAACCATGCTTTGTAAAAAGTAATAGGTACAACTTACAGACAAAAAAATAAAGCAATTATTTATCCACTAAAATCAAGTGAACAACAGCATTATCTTTGAATTTCTGTATCTGCCTCCAAAAAAGAATTATTCTCCTTGTGCCCAGAAATAACTGCTATTCTGGATTTTTGTTAATAATCTCCCTGCTCCTGGGATGCTCAGTTTGTTGAGTCTGACTTTTGATTTTGGCTCAGGTTATGATCTCATGGTTCATGAGTTCAAGCTCCACACTGACAGTGGGGATCCTGCCTGGAATTCTCTCTCTCCTTCTCTCTCTGCCCCTACGATGCCTGGTTGCGCACTCTCTCTCTCTCTCTCTCAACAAATAAACTTAAAAGAAGAATCTCCATGTTCCTCTTTATTCCCAAATGCGTATTGTTTAATTTTGCCAATTTTAATCTGTATATTTTTCACTTTAAAAAAATTATTTGCCTAAAATTACACTTCAATATAATAACAGTAGATCTATTTTTCCTTCACAAGATCTCTTACTTCTCACCACCTCCAATAGTTCATATATTTGCAGGCTTATCATCAAAGTGGGTAATTCATTGGTAAATGTCAAGAGGAAAGATAACTAATCTATATAGCATGAACTGTATTCACTGCCATTTTTTGTTTGGCCAGATAGAGTTACTGCTGAAAACTGGTCCAGTGCAGCCTAATACAATCATATCCATTGCTATAATAATGACTTAGAGCTGCAATGATGTGTAGAGTTAATAACATCACTTTCATGCAAATAAAGAAGAATACATATGACTCTAGTTGGATAAGGTAAGTTATAACTCAAGGATTTCAATTCAAGCATTGGGTTCAGCTCCTTGAAAGTTATCACTTTACACAAAAATAGATGCATCAGAGAACAGGGGTGTGTTTGCCAGCTGAATATATGTTTCTCTGTTGTTTGTATTTTCCCATCCTATATTTCTGCTGTTGTAAAATGGAAACTGTAGTGAAGAAGAGTCAAATTTTGATTTGTCATTGTAAAGGCATGAACAGGAATATGTCCAGCATTGCTCTTGTATCTCAGTTACCCACTTTCTCATTGAATTCATTTCTATCATTTTCTCATGTACTTTTTGACAGTGATTAAGGGCTTTCTCCACATAATTATATATTACCAGTTTTTAATAGTTAAGTTATAATGTATTAATGCATCAAAAGTGTTCCTAATTTTTTTTGAACTGTGCTGCAGACCCTTGTTGGAGATATGTTTTTCCTCTAAGTCTTACAGAACAGGAGTCAGGAGTATAGGGCCAAATATTAAAAGTTTTAGGCTTTGCAAGCCATATACTCTCTGTTCCAACTACTGAATTCTGCTTGTGCAACACAAAAGCCACCACAGACAAAATGCAAATGAATGAGAACAGTTATGTTCTCATAAAACTTTATTTATGGACACTATGATTTAAATTGCATATAATTGTTATGAGTCTTCAAATATTCTTCTTCATTTTATTTCTTCAACTCGTTTGAATTGTAGAAACTATTCTTGGCTTGTGAGCTATGCAGAAATAGGCAGTGGGCCAGATTTTGCCCCAAAACTGTAGTTTGCCAGCCTTGTTCTAGATCAGTACTTCTCAATTCTAGCTGTATATTGGAACAAGAGTCGGAACCAATAAATTGAATCATAATCTCTTTACTGGGGTCCGCTGAGCTTT
Organism: Lynx rufus; assembly: GCF_022079265.1. NCBI lineage: Eukaryota > Metazoa > Chordata > Mammalia > Carnivora > Felidae > Lynx > Lynx rufus. The sequence continues at coordinate 64,030,098 of NW_025814827.1, forward strand.
TTTACATTGTAAAAGCTTCCTTAATGATTTTAATGTTAAGATTCTAATCAATCCTAGTAAGAAAGTATTTTTCTTCCATTTCACTGTTAGATTTTTCGCCCTCTATTAATTCCTCCAAATATCTATATAAGCTCAACAAGCACATAGGACAAAAGTGTGACGCAACTACAGATTGCTGTTTACTAGTCTCCAGTGTGAGTAGATGAATATCCTTCTTAGATTTGCAATTGAAGTGCACATATTTTAGCCCTATTCCTCTTTTCCAGCAAACTACAACACAGTACTGTATTCACCTCCTGGTGGTCTGATACTCTGAAATAATGTAATACATGAAAAACTACTTTTAAATATAAACCATTACCCTCCTATTTCTGCCTGACACCCCAAACTGCACTTGATTTACAAAATCTAAAACCATGGAATGTGGGGCGCCTGGGTGGCTCATTTGGTTAAGCGTACAACTTTGGCTCAGGTCACGATCTCACCGTCTGCAGGTTCAAGTCCTACATCAGGCTCTGTGCCGATAGCTCAGAGCCTGGAGCCCACTTTGGATTCTGTGTCTTCCTCTCTTTCTGCCCCTCTCCCTCCCCCCTCTCTCCTTCTTCCTCTCTCTCTCAAAAATAAATAAACATTAAAAAGGTCTAAAACCATGGAATGAATTGATCCACCCCCTCACAATCCTTACTTCTTTTATTGTCTAGGATTCTTCATCTGGGTGCAGTAAGATCTCAGCACAGCTGAAGGTCAAGTAGAAACTGTCAAATATCAACTCTCCAAAGACTGCTAGAAAAAACTATTACTGATCAAACAAAGCAAAGTTTATTAGACTTACTCCAGTAAGGAGGACATTATTTTGACTGAATCTTACTGTCTCAGAAGGGTAAAGTCAGAGCGTACACATAAAGGGCCTCAGAGACTGGGCTGAATGGTTTCAAGGTTTTGTTTTTGGCTTGGTTTTCGTGGGAGTGGGGACTTGGCTAAATGATTTTAGGGTGAATTTTGCAAGGTGGAAAACTCGTTATGATAAGGAAGTTTACAACATAATAGTTTTAGCTTCATTGACATGGTGAAGTGAGAGTCTTGAAGCAAGTCTTGATGACTAGTGAATAGTTTTGAAAAGTAAGCTATCTGAGTTCTTTCTTTTCCATGTCTTATCTTTTAGAAACAAGCATTTCTTAGGGCAAATTGCTAAATTGTTTTTGCCTGGTCACAGTAGTGTTCGGCTCAGGGACAGAAAATTATGTTGCTATCAGTACTCAAGGCAAATAGAATGGAGGAAAGAGCACTCTGCTTACTTCATAAAGCAACTCTTAAGAAAAGTGAGTGGGCAACACAGTTTTAGGTTTGTTTAGGTCCTAAAAATCTGAATCATGGATTGTACATTTTGTATTTTAGGTTGGGTTTATTTCATATTGTAAAGTACAAACTCCAGGAGTTAAAATAGATTTTTTTCCAAAAAATATTAATTTCATGTTCAGTTGTGGTTTATTCCTGATTTTATAATTAGATTGTCCAATGTATATTTTCTAATACCACCAAGCAATTCTCAAATTCTTAGCAGACACTGCGTATCAGATGCGAGTTACATGGCATGTTGTTAATCTATGCCTCTGACCAACTGGTTATAAATCGGAGGTCCCCAATACCTCCTAGGGGGTCAATTAATTTGCGGAGTGACTTACAGAACTCAGGGCAATGTTTGCTTACTAGATTACTACTTTATAACAAAAGACATTAAAGGATTCGAATGAGCATCCAGATGAAGAGCTACATGGGGGCAAAGTCCAAAAGGAACCAAAACACAGACACTCCTATCCTGGTGGAGTTTGGGGTATGCCATCCTTCCAGCACACAGATGTGTTCTGGGTCACAAACCTGGAGGCTCTCCAATCTCCATCATTTTGGGGTTTTGTGGAGCCTTCATAACATAGCCATGATTGATTAAATCATTGACTATTGATCAGCAAACTCAATTTTCTGAAATCCTTCGCCCATCATGGGTCTGGGACTGGTTATGCCAACCTCTAATCACATACTTGGTTCCCCTTGCCACTAGTCCCCATACCTGAAGTCTTTCCAAAAGTCACATTATTAATATAACAATAATAAACTTTTATTGTTCTCATTACTTAAGACATTTCAAGGCTTTTAGGAGCTCTGCTGCAAGAATAGGGACAAATACCGAATATATATTCTTATAAATCACAGCATCACAGGTTACCTTTTACTGCTTTTCTTGGTACAGAGAGTGTTCTTTTTAAGTCTATTTATGGATATTTTAGAAGAAGTTAGAAAAGTGTGCTTATTTGTATAACATTTTGAAAAGAAATTTTTTATGTAATAACTTCTAAGATAATATACATATCAATCACTAAGAGTCCAGTATATGTACATATTGAGTCACTGGCATAGTAAGTAGTTGCTTTGTGAGAATAGCTGGGTTGAGAGGACTATCGATGTGGTAGATAAACAACCCACGATGACCTGGTAAGATGCTATGGGAAATGAATATTCCAACATCTCCTTTCTACTTTCAACCTTCTGGTATCATTAGCTGAAATAAGCCAGAAATCAGAGCTGGCTGAAGTAGTCCCTTTATGCTATGCCTCTGTGTCACAGAATGACTAGAGAGGGTCAAGAAGGGATCTGGAGAGGAAAATGGAAGATATGCAGGACAATCTCTTTTTACATGATTTTATGTGGGTCATCTTTCATTCAAGAGAATGAAAAGACAAGAAAGAGACTGGGATAAAATATTGGCAAAAAACATATCTGATAAAGGACTATTACTCAAAATGTACAAAGAATTCTTAAAACTCAATAATAAGAAAGCAAACAACCAGTTAAAAATGGGCTAACGAGCTTAACAGACACACGTCACCAAAGAAGACATGTAAATGACAAACAAGCATAAGATGCTCCACATATGGCATCAGGGAAACGCAAATTAAAACAATGAGATAACACTATGTCTATTAGAGTGTTCAAATCCAGAACACTGACAACACCAAATGCTGACAAGGATGTGATGCAACAAACGCTTATTCATCGCTAGCAAGGACGTAAAACAGCACAGTCACTTTGAGGAAAAGTTTAGTGGTTTCTTATGAAACAAATATACTCTTATCATATGATCCAACAATTGTTCTCTTTGATATTTACCCCAGAGTGGTGAAAACATACTCCAAAACCTGTCTGGGTGGGGGTGTGGGGTTATAGCAGCTTTAGTCATAATTGCAAAACTTGGAAGTAACCAAGATGTCCTTCAGTAGGTAAATGAATAAACTTCGGTATATCCAAAGGAATATTATTTAGCACTGAAAAATGAACTTTCAAGCCATGAAAAGACAGGGGGGAAGCTTACATTCATAGTACTAAATGAAATAAACCAATAAGAAAAGACTAAATACTGTATGATTCCAACTGTATAACATTCTGCAAAAGGCAAAACTATGGGGCAGTAAAAAGATCAGTGGTCACTGGGGGTTGGGTGAGAAGGATGGATGAAAAAGTGAAACACAGAAGGTTTATAGGACAGTGAAAATGCTATAATACTGCAATGATGAATATATATAATCACCAAACCCATATAATGTACAAGACCAAGAGTAAACTATAATGTAAATTATGGACTTTGGATGATTATAATGTGTCAATGTAGGTTCATCTGCGGTAATAAATGTACTACTCAGGGAAAATTGGAAATGGGGCTGGGTATGCATGTGTTGAGGCAGGGGGTATATATGGGAAATCTCTATACCTTCCCTTCAATTTTGCTCTCAAAAAATAAAATTCTAATTTTTTTTAAAAAAGAATGTTGACATTATTTAAGCCACAATTTTGTCATTTGTAGTTGAAAGCATCTTCACTGATACACTACCCTGAGTCAATTACTAATTTTATTCCCATTATCCAGACTAAAAAAATATATATAGTCAAAAAGGGAACTTAAAGTCACATGGCTGGTAAGTGTCAAAACCAAACTAAGTATCAGCTGTATCTGATTCTAGTGCCCAAGCTATTAGCTTCAATGCTATATTGCCTCTCATACAACTTATGTGTAATTAAACATGCATATAAAAACAATTATTTATAGTTGAAAGTAATTTTGTTATATTAGATTTGGAATGAAGAAACATCTATGTTTTTTCCTTAATTTGTGAACATTACTTCAGTGAGCTTCATTTTCCATATCTGTAAAACTGAAACGAACAATATGAATCATACAGCCTTGGTGGTTATGTTACTTAAGTAATATATTGAAAATATTTTGAAGCAGTAAAATCCTATACCAACCTGCAAATTAACAATATTTATTAAGGTGCATTTTAATTTTTTGTATCTATTTACATATTTCTCTACCAATCAATAGATTTCTCAGACAAAATAACTTCTGTGTTTCTACATTTCATCAGTAGCTTTTTCTTGTTTTTCCACAGCTCCTTGTCTCTTCTAATTCAATGTAAGCTCTTGAAGCTGAGGATTATGATTTCACAGCTTGATATCCCCACAGACTTCTGAATCATAAAGTGATACACATAATAGATATTCAATACATTTTGTTGAATGAACATGATGGCATCCTATCCTTTTGCATCCAACATATACATTTCCTATTATATCCATAAAGTATGAGATGATCCTTATTTCCAACGTTAAGTAAAAATATAGTATCAACAGAAAATAATATATTATTGTATAGCTTAGGTTACGAGAAATGTTCTCACTTGTTATTCTTCCTGAATAAAGTGAACTCACCAGGAATAACATTTTTGAATTTACTTCAATTGGCTCAGATTTTTGGAAAAGCTGAAAAGTTTGTAATAAAAAGAAACCTGCTGGGTATCAATATGCAATGATGCCATGATTCATTTCCGCTTCTAGCTTTTTTTTTTTTTTTGCATTTTTTCCCTTCCCACCTATCTGTCCAACCACCCATAGTCCACAAGACACTAAGAACATAAGCTTACTTGAAAGAGTTCTAAAAATGCATTTGGAAACACACCTTTCTTTCTCATTCTTACAATTTTCATTTCTAAAATGCATATTTTACTATAGATCTCTTAGGGTTTTAATAAACTAAGTCCCACTAAATGCAGCAAATAATCGAACTATATTCACCCAAAAAATAATAAAGTATAGTATAATACTAGATATTTGATGCGTATGACTTTTTGAATATGTTAACATCACTTTACAGAAAGGACATCAAGTGAAATGGAGAAATGGTTTAAATTATTTTTAACTTTTGACATGATTTCTGCTAAGGAAGAAATCATCTATTGTCTAAAACAAATTTGTATATATCTTATTCATCACGTTTGTTACTCTCCCTTGACAACTAAAAACAGATATGAGAATGCTTTTATACATAAGTCTATGGGTCAGGAATAATTTACATCAAATGTTTATTTGATTCCATGTAACCTAGAAGCAGTATTTAAGGTAAGTGAATGTAATTTTTAAAATATAAATGTTTATTAAGCACTTACTATAAATCAGAGACTATGTCGAAAACTTTATCATTTTATTTATTTCAGTAAAAATTATCTAGTATAGACAAAATGATCCCACATTTACAGTGTAGGAAAGTAGGACTCTGGGACAAAATTACATGACTCCATTTCTAGGGCTTTTGCAGAACTCCATAAAATGCACAGGCTTTCTGATTTAATAGTCAACAATAACCAATGTCTTGCTTCTGAGGTCGATCATTGTATGGACTTAAGCAACTCACAGTTATTCTGTGCTACTGTATCTATCCTTATACAATGAAAAGTAATTAACCCATTCCTCCTTTCCTATACCATTCATTGATCCACTCATTCGTCCAATCAATCAATATTTATTGAGCATATAAAATCTAGCCTAGCCTTAGCTCTCAAGATCTAGGAATATAATATGCAAGCACTGCCTTAAGAGACTTCCAGTGTACTGAAAGAGACACAATTTAAAACCCTAATTACAATGCAGGAGATAAACGCTGTAATAGTGGCATGCACTCGGCTCTAATTAGAACACAAGGAAGGTTCATTTAATTGAGGCCCAGTCTTTTATCTGGAAAAGCTTCCCAGAGGAAGTAGCATTTGAACTATTTGTGGTGCAATGTCCTCAAGCCAGTATCCAGTCCCTAAAGTAAACTCACTGTTTTTAGCACTCAGTAAAAATTTCCTTTATTGTCTTCATTTGCTGGATCAATTAAAATAAGCACTTGGCCCTTTAAAAGATTTATTTGGGCCAGGGGGTGGGAGGTGATGCCTGGGTGGCTCAGTTGGTTGAGCATCTGGCTCTTGATTTTGGCTCAGGTTATGATTTCACATTTCATGAGCTCGAGCTCCACGTTGGGCTCTCCACTGACAGTACCGATTCTCTCTCTCTCCCTCTTTCTGCTCCTCCCCTCCTCTCTCAAAATAAATCAATAAATCAATAAAAAAATATTTTTGGTGTTGAAACATGGACTAGGCATTACTGCTCCTTTCCCAGTCTCTTAGTTTTAGAGACAGAGAACTCAATAGGTAAGAAGAAGTTAGGCATATGTGTCCTACTGATGAAGAATCAGTGAATTAAAAAAAAGAGAGTTTTTTGGTAACAGTTCAAAAAGGGCTCTATCGTTGAGCAGGGGTTTCTTAGATGCTCTAAAGTCTAGATTCTACATAATCCTATCACCACTCCTCCTATGCTCTATCATCACTGGCCATTTTCTTACAATCTGAGAGTAAGTAATTCGAAATTGGTCAACTCCTCATGCTTATAAGAATGAATACAACTACAGACAGGCTGTATACAGTTTTCTATCTTTTCCCGGGCTGATGCACAAAGTTATCAGGTTTTGAGTTTCCTTCAATCCTTAGCATTGCAAGTGCCTTAACATTTCTAGAACTTCAAGCATCCTACTGTGTATTCCAGGAAAGAGGGAAGACAAAATAAAAAATAAATTTTAAAAAAAGCTTTATTTCTTATTGAATCAGCTTTTTTACATAGACTTTGTAGAGTTACTACATATTGTATGGCCATTTCTAGCTACAAGTGAAATAATAATAGTAACAGTGGCAGTAATCATCTCTGCAATGTAGTATGGCCTCAGATTATGTTTTACGGTCAGGGTCAACAAGATTTATTAGTGTTTGGCATATGAGAATTGAAGGAAGAACTCAGGATTATTTATAGGTTTTGGACCTGAGAAACTGCTTGGCTATAGATGACATTAATTTAGAAGAAACAAGTTTTGGATCAGAGAGAAAACCCAAGATTTCTGTTTTGATATTTTCAAGTTTAGAGGGCTTAAAAGACCTATCAGGCCTATGTGAAGTTAGTATACAGTTAGGAGACAGGTTAGGATTAGGGTTATAAATTGAGAATCATTCATACAATGATAATTTTGAAAACCATGGAAAGAGATGAGATCACCAGAGACGGTGTTGAGAAACAATTCTCCAAGACATTTCTGCAGTTTTTGTCTGTAACTATCTTTTTTCAAGAATGTTTGTGTAGTAGATTGCCTTGGGAGACAGAGATGAAGCAGAGGTGAAATTTGATTCCTGACAAGGGTAACAGAAAGAATAACCATCAGGCAAAAATTCTGGGCATATTTGCTTATAGTCTTTAAAAGATCAGTTCAGGGGCTTCCTGGACATTGATGGATCTGTGCCATAGTATGCACCTGGGTCATTCTGTATCCATTCTGTGTGCATTAGAAAAAAAGGGGAAATAATGTAAACATGAAGCTCATGTTACCTATTGTACTATGAGCAGTAAAGTCTATTTTCTCTGATTTAAGAATCTTGAGTCTTTTGCCAGCATCTATAAAACATTGGCAAGCTTATTTGTTAGCTTGAAATTAAGGTAAAATTTCAGAACCATCACAGTTCTTGAAAATGTAAATGAAGAAGGAAAAAGAGAAAAAGAATGACATTTTGGTCTAGTCAATATGTCAGATCAAGAGAAACCGGGGATGAAGGAAAGGAGAATAAAAAATAATGCCCAGTCATATCAAAGCAAATCCAGAAGAATTTATTTTACTGTTTTTCATGGAATCCTACATTTAAAATGTGTTTCAAATGGGAGGTCATCTTTGTTCTTCTGATGCCAAGTGTTTAAATAGATAATTGGCCACTGGATTCAGTACGGTGTAGGAACTAAGGAGCTTAACCCAATCTGAGTAGTGGGGAGTTTATACTGAGAGACTAATAAGCCATTACCATTGACCATTACTTATCATAGATCTGTGAAAAATCTCAATCTCTTTAATAAACAGACACTGCTAATGTCATACAGATAATACAAATATTTATGGATATCTGGGAAAGTTATTTTTTAACTTTTTAATTTTAATTTCAAAATAAAACTGTATATTCGCATGCAGTTTTAAGAAATGATACAGACAGATCCTGTTACCCTTCACTCAGTTTCTTCTAGTGATAACATCTTACATAACTACAGTACAATACACAACTAGAAAACTGACATTTGTAAAACTCATTCAGATATCAAGAGTTTTACATTCATTTGTGGGTATAAGTGTACTTAGTACTATACAATTTTATCATATTTGTAGGTTGATGTGATCACCACAATATTTAAGATATAGAACAGTTCCATCACAAGGATCCCTTGTGCTACCTTTTTATAGTCATAACCACCTCCCTCCTTCCTTAAATGAGAATTAGCCAAACAAAACACAGAGAGAGAAATTGGTCTGAAAAAGATGTACAAAAGCTATATGGCATGAGGAAAAATATTAAACTTAAAGAACAGAAAATTGTACTCTATTTTGAATTTTTTCCTTTGTTTTATTATGGGTGGGTTTATAATCTGCTATTTTGGGGAGAAATAAATCTGTATAGCAGATTAAGTGTCTAAATAGCAGATGGAGAGATGGATGGATGAACTGTTGAATGGAACACTAAAATTAAGTACTTTTTTCATTATCATTCTCTTTTTATCATCTATGATCAATCTTAAGCTAATTTACTATACAAATGTTATTAAATATCTTCTATGTATTTTAAAAATCTAAATTATGATGAATTAAGACTATATAATCAATTAAAATATCTTTTATCCAATCCTAGATCCCTGGTTGTAAATTAAGATATGGCAAAACCCAATGGTGTGATTTAGATGACAATACTTTGAAGCAGGATACTATTATACAAATATTTTAGTATGTAAGTTAGAAAGGGATACATGACATAATTGAGATTAAAAAGCCATGTCAGTTCAAAGTAAGAGAGAAAGAGTAGGATAAAGTGTTAAAAAGCAGTAGAGCATTTATAGTACAGAAGCCATAACCTACATTTCCAACTTTCCTTTCCTCTTGGCCAAGGGAAATTTCTTTTGACATATGACATGAAAATAAAATTTGACATCTTTTCTTGTGTTCTTATTTCAGAATCCTTATTAGTACTGATGGTCTTTTACCAGTGATTCCCAAACTCTATACACAATAGTTCTCTATGTCTGATTACCAAATAGAAGTCAGATTCATGCTTAACTACTTCTCTCCTGGAGTCAGTGAGGGGATGAAGTGAGAAAGAGCTCCTATCATATACTTCTCTGTTTCTTCAGTGTCCTCCAAGATAGTCAAACTATGTTATACAGAAAAATATAACAATTCCAATAAAAAAGTGAGATGTAGTATTGTGGACTATACCCTAGGTTTCAAAGGAAAGAATCTTTGAGAGTTCTTCTAATTTGTGTGCTTCTCTCCTCCCCAGGTAGGTTCCCCCTCCCTCAGGTTTATTCTATCTCCTCAAGTAGTCCCTCTTTAAATCTCTTCATCCAAATATCCATCTACACTCCTGGAAACATACCTTCTCCTACTGACAAGAAGAAATCTTGCTCCTTATGTCTCTCTGTCCCTTGCAACCTCCTCCCTTCACCAGCTTTGAGTTGGTCTATCTACAGGAACACCTGGGTTTCATCAATGTTATATATTGTTCCCCAAGTTGTGGATGATTCAGGGACTCTAGAACGCCCTCCTGAGGGTCAGGATGAATTTTTTGGTTAGGATCTCTTTTTTTATTTTCCCACCTATGTGAGGAGGAAATATGCCATTCCCCTTAAAATTTCTGTTCAGTAAAGCATATGCACATTCCCAAATACAAATACTAATTTCCATGGATAATATAGTTTACATAATTATTTTAAAAATTTATTTTATTGGGGAACTTGGTGGTTCAGTTGGTTGAGCATGTGATTCTTGATTTCATGATGTCATGGTTAATGGGATCAAACACCCTGTCAGGCTCTGCACTGACAACACAGCACCTGCTTGGAATTCTCTTTCTCCCTTCCTGTCTGATACTCCATGACTTGTGTGCATGCACACACACACACACACACACACTCTCTCTCTCTCTCTCTCTCTCTCTCTCTCTCTCTTCAAAAGCAAATAGACATTTAAAAATATATATTTTATTAATTAAACTAACCAGCCCTTTTTCTAAAGTCACTAGATTCATTTAATGTAAACATTAACTTCAAAAACCTCTCCTTTACAGTCTTGCTCTGGTGTGGTAAGATAGCAGTGGAGAAGAGTGGCCAATTATGTTTATGAATACCATATGAGCTTATGTTAAAGATGGATATGGAAATTGGAACAAAAATAACATTCCTCAGCTGTTAAAAACAATGAGTGCCTACATATAGAATCAGGAAGTTTTGGGGAATGCAGAGAAGCAGTGAATAATTCTTTGCCAGACAACAGTGCCATGGAAAACAGAGAACACAAAGCTTAGGAACAGGTAATATTATGGAAAACTTTTAGAGAAAGGACAAAATTATAATTACTCTTTATGAACCTAAAGGAAGCAGCATGCATAAAAATGGCTAAAAGGGCTAAAGTGAAGTAAAAACTGGTCACAGTGAGACTTAAAATAATCCAGGTGAGTGAGCCCTGAAATACCTTTCATCCATATTACCTCCAAGACAGTAATTGCCTCTCTAATGCACAGAAGTACTATGAAAATGAATGGATTTTTTTTTATAGCCAGATTCTAATGAGTTAACATACAAAACAAAATGAAACTGTGTGAGCTCTAGGGATATTGCAAACTGCTAAGTTTCTCAGAACATTAGGATATAATCTTTCAATAGGTTAAAGGAAAAAAAGATATTATCTCAAATATTTATCTTCATTTTCAGATTGTGCCCTGGTCTTGAGAGAGTATTTTAGACTAGATGAAATATGTTTTGATTGTTCTGATTTATCTTATATTAGCACTGTATTAGATTGAAATACACAATACTCAACTATACTATAGTGATCTGTTATTGAGCTATAAATTTTACATTTTATATTACAATATATATGCTCGTGTTTTATAAAATGCCTTTTTGTGATGAAATTTGAGATAATAAAATTATAATAAAAATTGCTAAAATACATTACACATATTCACTTAACTTTAAAGCAAGGAGTTCTTTTTATTCCATTTTACAGATAAAGAAAATGAGGCTCAGGGAAGCTCTGTTAATTATTCAATTTAATAAATTGCTAAACTGTAGTTTCAAATTGTTCTGTCTCCAAACCCAGTCCTAAAGTTTGTAAGAAGAGTTACATATCAAAATTGTCACCGGAGAAGTGTTCATTTTAAGCCTCAGCAACTTCATTCAAAAGATCAGTTTATCAGGTCTTCAAAACAAGGACCCACTGTTATTAAAACTATCCATGAAGTTCTTTTAAAATCATAAACAGGAATAGACTTGCTTTCAAAATAGTGAATTTGATGGAGTTGGGGATGATATTTTCAGTCAAAAAAGGAACCCATGTTACTTAGTCTCCAGCTGGCAAATGCATAGCATTGTTGGTCTTTTTATTTCAAACTTGTCTTCTACTTAAATCCGCTGATCAAGGAAATGCTCAACACTTTTGATAGTATAAATCAGCAAAGTAAGAGTTAGGTCTCTCTTCTCTTTTTTTTTTTTTTTTTTCCAGATTAATTACTAAGTTGTGTCGGAACCTTTTTTCCACTTCCCTCTACCCTCTTAAGATCCATTTGTTCTAACTTTTCTTCAACTTAACTAATAATCTCTTCTGTCAAAGAGAACTCAAGGAAACATTGAGAAGTAGGCAGACATTTTTCCATCATCAAAGTCCAACTAATACCTGCTGATGCTAGTAGTATCTTCCCATTCATGCCCTTATTCTTAACTGTTATGTCAAAACCTGATTTCAGGTGAGGATCTAATTAGCACAAATACATTAAGATATAAAGAGTATATTATTTGCATTTTAATACAGGGTAACTACCTAGGACACAGAAAGGAATCTCAGTTATGGAATTTAGACCCTAACCTCTAAGGAAAAGTGGCAGGAAACTCTTTTGGAAAGAGGGATACAGTGCAGAGATTAAAATCATGGATCTTTTCTCATTTTCTCTAAAATCACCAAGCTATGAAGACAATTTTATCCCTTAAAAGTAAATGAAGCCCTGATGATTTTAAAATGCTGACATAGACCATCCCTGCTAAAAGAAATTTGGATGACACATAGAACACTAATTCAGCTATGATAATTATACTTTTAAAACCTTAATCCACTCCTTCACTAGCCATTGAGATAATCGTAAAACACAAGAAAATAAAGCAAAAAGTAAAGAAAAGAAAGCTGTTTAGTGAACAGCTGCTTCGTTGAAACACTGATAACACAAACACTACTTTTACAAAGAAAGAAAAGCTTGACAGAGGTTAACTGAAAATGATCCACACTCAAGACAAATGTAAGATCTATTTTATGACCCATGAACATTGGTAAATGAACTATTTTAATAGAAGAATCATGTGTTTATAAGTATACTTTCTATGTACAGAACATCTTTTTATGCCCTTCCTCACAACTTTTAAACATTATCTTTTTGCTGCAGCCACTACTATGGCACCCAGCCATGCACAAATGTATACTAACAACACCTAGGCTCAGTTAATGTGAATACATCTCTTCCTTTTCCTGGATGTTTCTGCCACCACCATATAGATTGCAATAGCCCAACTAACCACTCTAGCACATGAGAAAAATAAACATGGAAGAATGAGGTATTTATTCTCCTTGGGCAACCCTTGACAAATGAGAAACTGGATGGAGTGGGTACAAATGGTCCCTCTCTGTGTCCCAAGCAGACAGTGCTGAGGGATATTTTACATGGTTCCTCAGAGGGTTCTTCATGTGATTAAAGCCCAATTGCTTTCAGTGGTAACCAGCTCAATGATGTACTCTTGAAGAGCTTTCTCTCCTTCCCTGTTTTGTTCTTTCTTGTTCTCCCCATCCTGTTCCTGACCAGGAATGTACTTGCACTCAAGGCATAATCTCTGGTTCTGAGATAGCTGGTTACCGGAGTGACCCAGATAGCAGTAAACTAATTGATCACTTGGCCAGGAGCTTAAAAGAAGAAAGGTTACAAGATGGTGGGCAAGTTTGGGGAAGAGACAGTATGGATGGAAGTACGAGAGTGGATAAATGTGAAGATTTTTATTGACATATGAATTCCAACAAGAAAACATCTACTGTGTTGGGGCGCCTGGGTGGCGCAGTCGGTTAAGCGTCCGACTTCAGCCAGGTCACGATCTCGCGTTCCGGGAGTTCGAGCCCCGCGTCAGGCTCTGGGCTGATGGCTCAGAGCCTGGAGCCTGTTTCCGATTCTGTGTCTCCCTCTCTCTCTGCCCCTCGCCCGTTGATGCTCTGTCTCTCTCTCTGTCCCAAAAATAAACGTTGAAAAAAAAATTTTTTAAATAAAAAAAAATAAAAAAAAAAAAACATCTACTGTGAAAGAGGCAGTAAGCAACCAATGTATAAGAACATATATCAGAAACATTTCACAAACATGTTCTCACAATGAAGATTACCATTTTCCAATAGAACTCAGAGACTGGTTGGTGAACATCTCAGGTTGTAGTTATAGGCAAACTCAACACCTAGATGATTACAAGTGTTTTCAAAGGGAAAGAAAATTCTGTAGTAAATATTTCATGACCCCAGCCCCCTTATTCTTTATAAGACTTAAATTTTTGGTATATCTCGAAACAAAGTCATCCTAAAGTTTTAGAGATACGAAAAACATGATAACTTTGTACACTCACCCACACACACAATGTAATAGTCTCTTGAATGAGAGAAAAATATAAAGCAATGTAGAATTATGTGAGGAAATCTATACATGTTATTCACATAAGATTTCATAGAAGGGAAAGAAGATTATCAGGGTGAGATTTAAGATTAACTTCAAACTGGATTTTGAAGGAAAGGAAGAGTTTGGGATGACAAGGAGTAAGAGTAAACTTAAAGGCACACAAGAATAGAAATAGCAGGTATGGGGGAAAGGCAGAGCTAATACATACTGTATTCTTCATAGAAGCCAGGTCACAATCTGGCCCATGTCCACCACATACCCCTCCCCAGTTGAAGTCCTACTCCATCTCAGCCTTTCCCATCTCGGTAAATTTCACTAGTACGCGGTGGTCAGCAAGGGGCTATCAATCTACAAATCTTGTAGGCTCTACTTCAACACATATCCTGAGTCTGGTGCTTTTAATCACATCTACCATCAATAGTCTCAACAAACCCACATGTTTCTCCTGGACCATTTTTTCTGGTTGGTCTCACTGTACTTACATTTGCCTTCCTATAGTTTCTTCTTCCACAAGAAGACAGAGTAATAATTCCTTAAAATCCCAAGAAAAATCATGTTACTGTTCCACACAAAACTCTAATAGTTTTTCTTCTAGAATCAGAATAAAAGCCAAAATCTTTGCTAGAGCTTTACAAGACCTGGAACTTCTCCCCACTACCTATCTAATCTAAGTGTTAACTGATCCAGCCACTTCTGCCTTCTTGCTTTTCTTTAAACATGTCAATTTTAACAATATTTATTCTTCCAATCCATGAGCACGGAATGTTTTTCCATTTCTTTATATCTTCTTCAATTTCCTTCATAAGCTTTCTATAGTTTTCAGCATACAGATCTTTTACATCTTTGGTTAGGTTTATTCCTAGGTAGTTTATGATTCTTGGTGCAATTGTGAAAGGGATCAGTTTCTTTATTTGTCTTTCTGTTGCTTCATTATTAGTGTATAAGAATGCAACTGATTTCTGTACATTGATTTTATATCCTGCGACTTTGATGAATTCATGTAGCACTGCTAGGAATTTACCCAAGGGATACAGGAGTACTGATGCATAGGGGCACTTGTACCCCAATGTTTATAGCAGCACTCTCAACAATAGCCAAATTATGAAAAGAGCCTAAATGTCCATCAACTGACAAATGGATAAAGAAATTGTGATTTATATACACAATGGAATACTACGTGGCAATGAGAAAGAACGAAATATGGCCTTTTGCAGCAACGTGGATGGAACTGTAGAGTGTTATGCTAAGTGAAATAAGCCATACAGAGAAAGACAAATACCATATGTTTTCACTCTTATGTGGATCCTGAGAAACTTAACAGAAACCCATGGGGGAGGGGACGGAAAAAAAAATGTTAGAGAGGGAGGGAGCCAAAACATAAGAGACTTAAAAACTGAGAGTAAAATGAGGATTGATGGGGGGTGGGAGGGAGCAGAGGGTGGATGATGGGTATTGAGGAGGGCACCTGTTGGGATGAGCACTGGGTGTTGTATGGAAACAATTTGACAATAAATTTCATATTAAAAAATAAAATAATAAAATAAAATAAACATGTCAACACATACCCACTTTAGGACCTTTGCACTTATTTGCTATTCTTTCTTAAAAACAAAAACAAAAAAGAAAAAACAAAACCCTCTTCTCCATGATAACCACTTGGCTAGTGTCACATTATTTTGGCCTCTACTCAAAGATCACCTCTTAAGAGAGTTCTTCATAATAACTGCATCTAAAATAGTGGTTCCAATCAATCAATGAAAAATAAAATAGGATGAAATAAAACAAAACAAAATAAAATAGTTCCATTTACTCTCAATGTCTTTACCTTGCTTTATTCTTCTTTAGAACATTTTTTATTGTCTGTGATGCTATGTATTTATTTATTATTTATTTCTTCTAACTAGAATTTCAGTGCTATAAAGGCAGGGATTTTTTCAATTTTACTTCATTGGTCTATACTCAGGATCTAAAACAGGGTTTGGCACAGCGTCACTAGTTTACAAATACTTAGTGAAAAGGTGAATTTATTACTTTAATTTTTTTCAAAACCCTATGAAATATGTAGTAGTCCCCATTGTACTAAGAGGAAATTGCACAAAGATATATTAAATGGCCTTACCAGAGTCAATAGCTAATAAGACTTATCAGTCAGATATATTCCCAGGATTCAGCATCTGCATTTTTAATGACTATTTGGTGCTGCCTTTCCAGGATGGGATTATAAGAAGAGGAGGTAAAAATGAGGAGAAGTTGCATATTGGTAAGTAGTAAGAGGTAAGCTTTGATAAATCTTATTTTCATACTAAGACATAACAAAATCCCCACATTTAAATCTTATTTATTACCCTTGAGAAAGTCGGGATAGAAGGAACATACTTAAAGATCATAAAAGCCATTTATGAAAAGCCCACAGCTAACATCATGCTCAACGGGGAAAAACTGAGCGCTTTTTCCCTGAGACCAGGAACACGACAGGGATGCCCACTCTCACCGCTGTTGTTTAACATAGTGCTGGAAGTTCTAGCATCAGCAATCAGACAACAAAAGGAAATCAAAGGCATCAAAATTGGCAAAGATGAAGTCAAGCTTTCGATTTTTGCAGATGACATGATATTATACATGGAAAATCCGATAGACTCCACCAAAAGTCTGCTAGAACTGATACATGAATTCAGCAAAGTTGCAGGATACAAAATCAATGTACAGAAATCAGTTGCATTCTTATACACTAACAATGAAGCAACAGAAAGACAGATAAAGAAACTGATCCCATTCACAATTGCACCAAGAAGCATAAAATACCTAGGAATAAATCTAACCAAAGATGTAAAAGACCTGTATGCTGAAAACTATACAAAGCTTATGAAGGTAATTGAAGAAGATTTAAAGAAATGGAAAGACATTCCGTGCTCATGGATTGGAAGAATAAATATTGTCAAAATGTCAATACTACCCAAAGCTATCTACACATTCAATGCAATCCCAATCAAAATTGCACCAGCATTCTTCTCGAAACTAGAACAAGCAATCCTAAAATTCATATGGAACCACAAAAGGCCCCGAATAGCCAAAGGAATTTTGAAGAAGAAGACCAAAGCAGGAGGCATCACAATCCCAGACTTTAGCCTCTACTACAAAGCTGTCATCATCAAGACAGCATGGTATTGGCACAAAAACAGACACACAGACCAATGGAATAGAATAGAAACCCCAGAACTAGACCCACAAACGTATGGCCAACTCATCTTTGACAAAGCAGGAAAGAGTATCCAATGGAAAAAGGACAGTCTCTTTAACAAATGGTGCTGGGAGAACTGGACAGCAACATGCAGAAGGTTGAAACTAGACCACTTTCTCACACCATTCACAAAAATAAACTCAAAATGGATAAAGGACCTGAATGTGAGACAGGAAACCATCAAAACCTTAGAGGAGAAAGCAGGAAAAAACCTCTCTGACCTCAGCCATAGCAATCTCTTACTCGACACATCCCCAAAGGCAAGGGAATTAAAAGCAAAAGTGAATTACTGGGACCTTATGAAGATAAAAAGCTTCTGCACAGCAAAGGGAACAACCAACAAAACTAAAAGGCAACCAACGGAATGGGAAAAGATATTTGCAAATGACATATCAGACAAAGGGCTAGTATCCAAAATCTATAAAGAGCTCACCAAACTCCACACCCGAAAAACAAATAATCCAGTGAAGAAATGGGCAGAAAACATGAATAGACACTTCTCTAAAGAAGACATCCGGATGGCCAACAGGCACATGAAAAGATGTTCAACGTCGCTCCTTATCAGGGAAATACAAATCAAAACCACACTCAGATATCACCTCACGCCAGTCAGAGTGGCCAAAATGAACAAATCAGGAGACTATAGATGCTGGCGAGGATGTGGAGAAACGGGAACCCTCTTGCACTGTTGGTGGGAATGCAAATTGGTGCAGCCGCTCTGGAAAGCAGTGTGGAGGTTCCTCAGAAAATTAAAAATAGTCCTACCCTATGACCCAGCAATAGCACTGCTAGGAATTTATCCAAGGGATACAGGAGTACTGATGCATAGGGGCACTTGTACCCCAATGTTTATAGCAGCACTCTCAACAATAGCCAAAGTATGGAAAGAGCCTAAATGTCCATCAACTGATGAATGGATAAAGAAATTGTGGTTTATATACACAATGGAGTACTACGTGGCAATGAGAAAGAATGAAATATGGCCTTTTGTAGCAACGTGGATGGAACTGGAGAGTGTGATGCTAAGTGAAATCAGCCATACAGAGAAAGACAGATACCATATGGTTTCACTCTTATGTGGATCCTGAGAAACTTAACAGAAACCCATGGGGGAGGGGAAGGAAAAAAAAAAAAGAGGTTAGAGTGGGAGAGAGCCAAAGCATAAGAGACTGTTCAAAACTGAGAACAAACTGAGGGTTGATGGGGGGTTGGAGGGAGGGGCGGGTGGGTGCTGGGTATTGAGGAGGGCACCTTTTGGGATGAGCACTGGGTGTTGTATGGAAACCAATTTGACAATAAATTTCATATATTAAAAAAAAATCTTATTAATTAACGCCCAATCCAGAGATTACAGGAATTTTATTCCAGCGTTAAAATCTAAATTTAAAAAGAAATTAAAGATAATTACTGCCAAGTTTTATATGTTATGTTTTATTATTTTATTACAATAGCATAATATAAATATATTGAACATATTTTCTATTAATAAAACAAAACTCCTAGTATTTAAGTGCTATTTGCAAATTTTGCAATTTCCCAAAGGAGAGTAAAAATATTGAGAATTACAGATTGAGTTATTGCCAAGTTAAAAATTATTGGAACTGTCACTTACGAACTATTATTTGCTGATGGCTGTAGTTTGGAAGTGAACATGTAAGAAAATGTATTCATTACCAGAGGAAGGATCATGCACTTCAGAATGATGTTAATCAGTTTGGTAGAGACTAGGACTATAATCTCAGCTTCCATGTAACACCACGCCAAGGTTATTAGCTATAGTCATATTTAAATATTTAGTACTGGACAATACCCCTGAATTGTCTTACTTTAGTGGAAATACACCATCGGAAAATGCTAGCATACATACAGGTGGTATACAAACTACAATTTAATTTTTTAATTCTAAATCATATGTTTTTAAAAATAAATATTTAGAAAACTTAAAAGCTATCCTCAGATACACCAATAACTATTTTAAAACTATTTCTTGCCAATGTCTTTAACTTATAAAATAAGACAATTTAATTAAATGCCTTCACATTTTGTCCTGGTCTCACACTCTGCATGCTGCTTACATAGACTCCAAAGTACATCATTTCTTATAACACTGATGTGTCTTTAAAAGCCATTCTCCACTCTCCAAATTTCATCAGTAATTAATCTTTTTTTCTTTTTTCTTTTTAATTGTTTCAAGACAGATTTGTCTGTCTATATACATGATACAGTTCCCTGGGGATTAAATTTTGTTTTACTTTTGTTTGTAACTCCAACAGCACTAAGCTCAGTAGTTTGTGATTCATTTGAAAATGAAAGTTATGAATATTAACTTTTCTTAACTCCATTATATGAGGAGAAAGTCAAATGAAAGCTAAGTCACACAGCCAAGAGCCAATTCACAATCTGCCAAGACAGGAGAATCCAGATAGTATTACCGGATTCTGCTGTTTACCCAGAGCAGAAATCTCTGGACAAACAAACGGAATGGAGTTGGAACATTTACATAGTAATTTTGACACTGCTGGAAACTTGCCATGGGAGCGAGAACTCCTGGAAGCCACAATCTTAGGGGGACCACAACAACTACGTTGATTTTATCTCTAGGAACCCCAGCAGGTTGTTACTAAATATTTCTCAATAATTTTACAGGTGCAGTAAACAGCCAAAAAGATTCCCTTGTAGATCTGGCAGGGGGAGAGGAAGAATAACCATTGTGAAAAATACTCACACCTTTTTCTGCTTAAAAAATACCTACTCTCTAGTGGGAAAGACTTTATCAGACTTTATCCCACCTAAGGTAAGGGCATTCTCAGACCTTGGTGTCTTCCAGTCTTCCTAGATCACCTAATAGGGTGAGGGTGGCAAAGCTAAGGAACATTTGTGAAGGTCAGAAACACAGACCCATTTAAGCACTGACATAATCACCATTTACAGAATGCTTTCCCTCTCCTATACCTCTCCACAGCCACAACAGGAATCCTTATAAGTGGATTACAGCAGAAATATGTGCAAAATTCAGACTAAGAAATAGTTTTTAGGGAAGCACAAAGACATCAAGAGAGACCAAAACAAGGACACTAGAAGATTTTGAAGGCTCTTGAACCTATCGCTACATTAAACACTAAACACAGCCCAACTCCTAGCTAGATTAACCTGCTTTCTCACAAAAAGACCTATTTACCTCAGCTTTCTTTAATCAATACACCATGTCTAGCTTCCAAGAAACATCATAAGGCATGCTAAAAATCAAGGGGAAAAGGTTTGAAAAGACAAAGCAAGTTGCAGAATAAGAGCTGGGACAGATTTTTGGAATTATAATTTAGGAAACTTCAGGGACATCCATGTGGTTTAGTCAGTTAAGTGTCGAACTCTTAATTTCGGCTCAGGTCATGATCTCATGGTCATGGGATCAAGCCCAGCAATGGGCTCTGTGCTGGGTGTGGAGTCTGCTTAAGATTCTCTCTCTCCCTCTGCTCCTCCCCCATGTGCATGTGTTCTCTCTTTCTGTCTCCCATAAATAAATAAATAAATAAATAAATAAATAAATAAATAAATAAATAAACCAACCAACCAACCAACCAACCAACCAACCGGAAACTTCAAATAACTATGATTAAAGTATTAAAGTCTGTAATGGAAAAAATGATAACATGCACGAACAGATGGGTAATATAAATGGAAAGGTGAAAAATCTAATAACATGCAAGAACATTAAGAAAACTATAAAAGGTATAACACACACATAACTGGAATAGCATAAAGGGAAGGAAAACTTAACAGAGCTGAATAAATAATTGAAGTAATAATGACCAAATTTTTTCTAAAATTAATGATGTACATCAAACTATACATCCAGGAATTTCAAATAATTCTAAGCCAGAAAACTACCCCAAAATCTACACCTCTGCATATCATAGTCACATAGCAGAAAACCAAAATCAAATAGCACCACATTATTGTCTTAAACCTTATTTTAATTTAAAATCAGGTTTTTAAACATGATTTTCAACAACAGGGTGCTTTCTTGAGATTAAATCTTACATAGAATTCCAACATATAAAACAAAAGTATAAGAGAAGAGTGGCACTTGTTTAAGGGACGTTTAGTGTGGGAAGCATAACACAGGTGACCCTCATCTCCACACACCCCCAGGTCCTAAAACAGCTATGTCCAATAAAAACATAATGTGAGCTACATGCATAATTGTAAATTTTCTAGGAGCCACAATTTTTTTTAAAAAAGTCATAGGTGAAATAAATTTTACAACAATATTTTATTTTACCTAATATATGAAAATATCAATAAGTAATCCATGTAAAAATTATCAATGAGAGAGTGACATGAGCATCATGGCACTGTTGAGTCCTTCTTCCTTTTTTCTCTTTTGGGATTTACAAGAATCAGACACCCATAACTGGCAAAAAGAGCCTTTGCACAGCATGCCAGGACACCTGAGAGATCCATTCACCTGGGCACCCAAAAGTGACTGGACTGGACCACAGAAGAGGCTGTGGACCAAGGGGAGTGCCAGTATAGGCAGCAGTAGCAGAGAAGGTAGCCACGGTTCTGACAGTGGGCCCCAAGACCTTTCTGGCAGAGGAGGTAGATGGTGAAGGCAGTGAATGGAGCTGGCATGTGCTACAGCTGGAGGGATCAGTTGCACCAATCTCTGAGGAGAGACAGCTGTGACTAGGGAGAGGAAAATAAAGACAAGCAGGCACATAACTAAAGGAAAATGTGCCATGCCCTCTGCTGTAGGAGACAAGAGGACTGCCCATGGACCTCTGGGATCCCCCCAGTTGGAAAGTCCCCCTCCCGGTCTGGGCACACCCAAAGCCCCAAGTCCTAAGTACACCACCTCCCACCACTTTTTTTTTTTTAATATATATTTCTTTTGGGGGGGGGCGGTGCAGAGAGAGAAGGGAACTGAGAATCTGAAGCAGGCAGTGCAGAGCCTGATGTGGGGCTTGAACTCACAGAACACAAGAAGCTTAAACTACTGAGCCACCCAGGTGCCTCCCAACCTTACCAGGTAGTCAGAGATGGTAAGAGAAACCAAAAACTTGTGGTATCGCGCTACCTTCTGGAAATCAAAAGGAAGTCTCCTAACTACCAACCTGTTGAATTTAAGAATCAATGTAAACAAAATCTTGCCTAAATAAGAAAGGTGTTGGCTACTTCAAATGTGGCAGCAAAGGCACTTTTCATCAAACACCATGAAGAATCATGGTAATACTCTATCACAAAAATAAATAGGTGACTTTCCAGCAACTGAAGCCAAAGATGGAATATTACAATCTTTCTGATTAAGATATCAAATTAGCTGTTAGGAAGAAATTCAACAAGCTACAAGAAAACTCAGAAAGGTAATACAATGATCTCAGGAATAAAATTAACAGACGATGTTATTCACCAAAGAGATTGAAATTCTAAAAGATCACCAAACTGATATTCTGGTCTGAAGAACTCAACAAATGAGATCAAGAATGCATCAGTATGCATTGGAAATAGAGCAGATCATATGGAAGACAAAATTAGCAAGCTCACAGATAGGAATATAGAAATGATTCAGGTGGAAGAAGAAAGAGAACTAAGAATTTTAAAAAGTAACTTTATGAAAACTATCCAACTCCATTAAGGAAGCCAACATATAAATAATGAGTACACCAGAAAAAGAGAAGGAAACAGAGAGAGTATATTTAAAGAATAGCTGAAAACTTCCCAAACTTAATAAGGAAAACGGATATACAAGAGTCCATGATGCTAATAGAATACCTTGTCTCAACACAAAAAAAGATCTTTTCCAAGACATTATTTTAAAACTGTCAAAAGTAAATGAAAAAGAAAGAATTTTAAAGGCAGTCAGGGAAATTGATGAAGACAGTAACCTACAAACTACCCTCATTAGGCTTTCAGTAGATTTCTCAGCAGAAACGCCACTGGACAAGCGAGAGAAGAGTGACATATTCAAAATATTAGTAAGATAAAAACACCATCCATGAATATTCTATCCAGCAGTTATCTTTCAGATATGAAGGAGAAATAAATCCTTTCCCAGGAAAAAAGTATTTATAAGATATTTTATATTCTTTTTCTTCAATTAATTCTTCAAATTCAGTGTGCAATTTTTACTTAACATACATCTCAATTTAGATGCTTAATTTTCAGTGGAAATATGTGATATGTATAAAGATTTCCGAAAGATTAGAGTTTCAAAAATATATTCACATACTCATATTTTAAACATAAGTTTTCCAAATTAAATTTTTAACTTTTAATTTCAATTAATATTAAAATTCTAAATTAAAATTCTGTTAGCCAAATTCCAATTGTTCAAAACCCACATATGAATAGAAGCTGCCATATTGGATGGTGAAGTTCTAGAGTATCATGGTAGACAGCTTAAAAACCACTAGCCTGGTCAAAATAGTTCTCAAAACTATCATTCTAGAGGCTAATACCTTGCTCACTAAGAAGCATTCTGCTTAGTGTTTGGCTCTGGGTGCACTGATAAAATCCTTTTCCTAAACCTACAAGGAGGAGTTTCAGACCACAGACCCAGTTAAATCCACTGACAATAATATTCTGTGAAGGAGCTGGGAATCCTGCTAGCTAGCCAAAATTTCCCTGGCAGTGCTCCCTTTCAGTATGCATATTGCTTTCAAAATGTCAACATAACACCACTCAGAGATTTGTTCATCTCGCAGATGGCAAAGTAAGCTCCTTAAATTAATCAGCCTAACCTGGAAGCTACAATAAGTATGAAATAGATTAGGCAGGAGTTATTCCCCTAAAGGCTTGTCAATCCACCAACTGAGAGCAAAGCTGATCACTGCTCTAATAGTTGCAGGTAGTTGCTGAAGATAGGCAAACAATTCCCAGATGGACTGTCGAAAGGAGGGAGTAAGAACTGCATCTGCAAAAGCATACGCACAAAGTGAATTATAATTTCAAGCAATGTAGCTTAATTGTGGGCAATAGAGGGTAGAGTAATATGAGGTGAAGCAATCAAATGAAGTTAATTTGCCTTAACTTAGGCTACTGTAGTTTGTGAACTGTGAAAACTAATTCTTCAGGAAGCACTAAATCTTGGGAGTGGTGGTGATCTTTACAAAGGATGGGTTTCACTTGGAATTTCAGCTGGTAAAATGTCCTGAATAGGGGACATTGACCTCCTATTAAAGGAATAGACAGGAAGAACACTCCTCTTGCTCTCATTTTTTCTGCCTTGGCCCTTCTAAAGCCATAGAGAGTGTAAAAGAACACAGACATGATGATTTACTTTGAATTTGTTGCACTTAAACCAACTCTCCCCAGCTGTCTTCCCATAAAGGAGACTTGTTCTCATTTGTTTTACATCAGTTTATGAGTGATTTGAAAAATTATATTTAATAAAATTATAAATACACATTACATATAAAAAGAACAAGAATAGGGGGCAGCTGGGTGGTTCAGTGGGTTGTGTCTGACTGCAGCTCAGGCCATGATCTCACCATTTGTGAGTTCGAGCCCCACATCTGGCTCTGTGCTGACAGCTCAGAGCCTGGAGCCTGCTTTGGATTCTGTGTCTCCCTCTCTGCTCCTCCCCCACTCGTGCTCTATCTCTTGAATATAAATAAACATTAAAATAAAAAGAACAAGAATAGATTTCAAAAATTACATTGGATGGCATCTATGTGATTTCACTTCCTGTACTGTAATTATAACTTTCTCCTAGCCAATTTGGACACTTATATCAAATTTGGACACAAATATCAAATCTATGTACTATCTGACCATTGCAGCATTTTTTTTAATTAATTACAGTATCCAATCATGTCATATACTTCTCATAAACTAAAAAACAAAAACACTAAATTCCCCCTAAAGCCTGAGCCTTATACTCAAAGCCCATCACATTACGTTTCAATCTTTCTTTCCAGATATATCCTTCATTCTTATCCATCTACCCAGGAGTTAAACTCAAAATACATAATAACCAGTATGGTAAATTCACTGACTGACAAAAATTGATACTGGACAACCTTGGTCTGAACCAGGTTCTTTGAAGTCTCTGCTGTGTCAAGCAGGTTTTTGCTTTCATTATTAGATCTGAGAGAGGTCTGGTGAATTCCAAGGAAGGATCTGACCTGGACAGAGCAGAACAGTATCTGTGAAGGACTCAGTCTGTGACTATTTATCAAGTGGAAACACAACATTTCAGTTGTATCAAGGTTTATCAGTTGAAAATCAATCTGTAATGCACCTTGAATTATAAATTTCAGATTTCTAATCATTCCTCATGCATAGGATCAAGCAATTAAATATTTCTTGAATTGAATATTTCTAATTCTTTGAATTTTCATACCTCTTAATGTTTGCTCATAAGATTTCTTTCAGATTACTCTTTAGTTTTTCCACCATCTACTTCAACCCATCCTCTGTAACTCAGCGGCAACACCAGCTCTACTCTTATGCCTTCCCAGAACACTCCAGTAGAATTAATGGATGGCTTCTTCTCAGGATAACGATAAGTATACCCCTAATGAGAGCTACCATAGGAAGACTTTAATTATGGTTACCTCTAAACGTATTTAGAGTAGAGTTTCTTATTTATTCACTTTGTCATCCATAATGAGAGCCTAACTGAGTGCCTTTCCATAAAAATTCCAAATAAAGAAATTTTTTAAAAAGCCACAAATGCTGGATGAGTAACCATATTGAAAATGTATACCCATTTGAGAGTGTGGCAAACAACTGTTTTATGTATATTAAGCCCAAAGAGTTTCTTCTCTGGGGAAAAGATAAGCAATTGTGAGCACACAGGAGGGAAATACAGAACTAAGGACTGTACTTTTAAGGTGAGAGCTATATGCTAGTACTAAGACCCATTTTTACACTTTTATGTTTCAACCTCATATTGCTTTAATAATTTAGAGTGGTTAAATTTACTTTTAATAGTGGAATAAATACTATTATGACCTTTTTACTGGAAAGGAAGCGAAATGTAATTTGTTCCCAATGCAATACTGTAGTTTTATTTTTCTCAACTTTCTGCTGAATGGGTCATCCAAGGGCAAGATAAAGTAACTTGAAATCAAACTTCATTAGGGCAGTGATGTCAACTTGCAAGAAAAGTATAAGTCTCATTATGCTTTCTTTTCAAGATGACCTTCCTGTAACTCCCATCTTGCTTTAATATTTTCACATATTTTATGTATAAAGGTTCACTGAAACTATAAAAATTATTCCAACTTTAGGGCAAAATTGCTTTTAGCTGTATAAAGAGAGCATGGTAACCTCACATCTATTATAGACTTACTTTCCAACTCTCTTTAAAGATACTCACTACATCAAAGGTTAGAAATCACTTCTGTGATAAAGTCCATGACATGCAACACACAGTTCCTGTTCCATCCTGTATATCCTCAGTTTCTTATTTATTTGCTTCTGAGACAGAATAAGGTAATTTGTTTTAAAAAGTGCTCTATCTTCTCTCCTCATCGATTCTTCATTTGTTTCCAATATGAATTTCCCAACTCTTTGTCACAAATGTCTAAAGGTGTAGCAGGATTCTTACATAAAAAGATGGGACACTGAGGCCTTTCTATCCAGGAACCAGCTTTATTCATGCCAACCCGGGCTCTGTTGGGTCTGTACCCAAAAAACTGAGCCCCCAGAGCAGTGAGGTGTAGCCTTTATAAATTTTCCACTTCTTTGTCTCCCATACATGGTAACATACAGACATGTTCTGATTGAGTGGTCTTATGATACAGGTTTGTGAGGGATATCACGTACAGACATACAGAGTCATGAGGAATGTCATATACTCACACATAACCAGGTTGCCTTCCTTTATCTTGAGGTGTTTTTTTTTTTTCCCTCACCACATTCCTTAGGGAGAGGACTCTACCACAAAGGAATTGTGAATAATGAAACTTCTATTGCTACTTTTCCATTTTCTGATTTTTGAATTTTCATCTCAATGTAATTCTTTCTAAGAATGATTATTATGTAGTATCCAGGGCCTTCCTCTGGCATGGGTAGTAGAAATGATTCACAGTGTTGGTTGTATCATCTATACCACCTGGTTTCCCTTAGGCTTATGGTAAATAAATGGCCGACAAGCTTCTTTACCATGCCTATGCCTCCCATTTTCACCTCTGAGGCACACATATACCAAATAAGAGAATAAATAATGCTTGCCTCAAAAGTCATCCAACATCCCATTTCATTTTGTCAATCCTTTCCTTTCAGTATGGTTTACTATTACTAAAATAGTTGTGGGGGCAAAGACATAAGCTAATGAGTCTTGTCTAAAATTGGTATACCTGTATTCTTTAGCTTTTAGTTCCTATGTTTACCAAAAGTTAATATTATCACAACTTGTTTGGTATAGTTTGGGGGCTCATTTCACATACACTTGAGTTTCATGTTGTCAACAGTTTAAATTATTTTTATTTTATTTTCTCTGGGGTATTTAGAAAATTATGCGAGAATGTCGGTGGAAGGGAACACCTTATCATTGGTGTATGTCTGGAGAGCAGAGTAGGAACTAAAAGCCATTTTTTGTCTAATTTGTATTTTTTTGCTGCAACTTAAGCCTTTTTCCTCTTGTTTCTTAAGATGAAAATAATTTACATTATTCTCTAAAGGCATGTGCCAATGTGGAACACATTAAAAGTTTTACTGAAACAGATATATTTCTTTCCATATTCTATCTTCTCTACTTTCCACATACTTTATCCTGAAATGTGGCAGAAGAATAAAATAAAAGAACTCTAAAAATTATTTGCAACTAGTGAGTGCACTAAAACAAAGGAACACTTGTTAAGTCTTGGTCTTGAAATTTTATGAACAAGCATAAAGATAATTTATATTGATATGGCTATAATTACAGATTACACATCTCAAAAAAATTTACTAGCCCTGACTTCTCCTTAAAGCCAAATGTGATACATTATAAACTTTCTTCCAGCAAAGAACTAGAAACCTCAAAAATTATCCTTGCTTAATCTTTCCAATGGCTTATAATCCAAGTCAGAAAAATATATATATAACTGTTACGATTAATTCTTTGTGCTGCAATTTAAACTTCTGGTTCCTGGTTTGTTTTTGAGATGGTGACAGTCACCATCCTTTCATAATACTTCATTAGCTACTTAGAGAAATGAACCCATTACCTTGGCCCTTTTGTTTGTTGTATTCTAGTAAACCTAAAGTTCACACTTTGGTGGCAGTCCCCTGGATACTCTGTCATTCATCTTTGGCTTTCAAACTTCTTGACTACATACTGACTCAGGAACAAAGGAAGGTTCCTTTTTTAGGAGATTTTTGAATGTTTTGCTTTGTTTTTGTATATATTTTTTTCTTTTTTTTTTAATATATGAAATTTATTGTCAGATTGGTTTCCATACAACACCCAGTGCTCATCCCAAAAGGTGCCCTCCTCAATACCCATCACCCATCCTCCCCTCCCTCCCACTATATATATTTTTAAGGTCAAGCTTGCTGAATATATCTCATTCTACAGGAATGAATTTATTTATAAACATATTTTGATCACTTTTTTCCCTTTTGTTCTTACCTTAACTCTAATACACTATCCCATTACAGAGAAGAGGGAAAGGAGTATTCAAAAAATACCTTTTCCATTTCCTTTTTTCATGTAAGCCAAAAAAAAAAAAAAGAAAGAAAGAAAAGATTATTACATTTCCTAAAAACAGTTCTGGTCAAGGACATTAGCTGCCAGGTAATGCCTAAGGCTCCAGATTCCCAATATTGAGAAACAAGGTGTGTCTGATCAGCACCTAAAGTACTGACTTACATATAACATAGAAATAGTTGGACTAGGCTGGAGATAAACTCTGATGTTCAAGATCAAGCTACAATGGACCTGGGTGTATGAAATTTCTCTCCTATTTCCAAAACTACCTAAGTTTCTCAATTCATCTCAGAGATTGAAAATGTTCTTGATCTGCTTTGCACTGACCAAACTGTTTGTCCTATTCATCCTGTGTTTATTTTTCTAAAATATATCTAAATTAGACAAATTTCTCAGAGGACAATGACATAAAATAGAATTAGTAAACTATCAGAACTAAAAGTTCAATTGAGAGCTGAGTAAAGAAAATATAGTTTCTTCCTAACACTCCATTTATAGTGCAAGAATAGAAACACCCAGAAAATGCCTTTCATTTATGTCACCAACACTTGGATTTTTAAAGCTAACAAAGGAAATTGTCATTTCCACCTTCTTTCTAATACGGATATGCTGAAAACAAAAATATACCCCCCACCATTTAATAATTTTGTTTAACAGGAACCCATGGGGGAGGGGAAGGAAAAAAAAAAAAAAAGAGGTTAGAGTGGGAGAGAGCCAAAGCATAAGAGACTGTTAAAAAACTGAGAACAAACTGAGGGTTGATGGGGGGTGGGAGGGAGGGGAGGGTGGGTGATGGGTATTGAGGAGGGCACCTTTGGGGATGAGCACTGGGTGTTATATGGAAACCAATTTGTCAATAAATTTCATAAAAAAAAAAAGTATATATCTGGGTTTGCCCTTCAACAAACTGGGAACAACAATACATCATTCATCTTTTGCCTTGAGAACTTCTCATCTTTCAAGTGTTTCTTATTCCTTGCTCCCTGGCAATTTTTTCACTTGGCAACGCCCTGAAGAGGTCCAAACCCTTTCCTGTTTGACAGAGCAAGATACCTTGTCCTATCACCCTAGGAAATATGTTATGTAAGTGAATGGATGCAACTTAATGTGATTTTCTCCCAAATGACTACAACAGAGAAAGCATATAAAGATTTATGTACTGTATATTCATTCAACAGATATTTACTAAGTCTATTATCTACCAAGCTATATATCTATATCTATCTATATCTATATCTATATCTATATCTATATCTATATCTATATCTATATCTATATCTTTATCTATATATCTATAGCATCTGTTGCTGTATGTATAATGTACAAAGAATGTCAGGTTAGGAGTATTACTACTGGATAGAATATTTTGGTATAAAGAACATTTTAAGACCTTTCAAAATGGTTATAAGGGTTAATGCTTTATACATGTAAAATTTATGTAAAATATCATAAGTGTGTATAATTTATAATTAAGAGGAAACCCTTCCCTTGTTATCTTGCCAATAAATATGATAGAATTTTAGGGTTAAAAGAGGCCTAGGAGCACCTGGGTGGCTAAGTCAGTTGAGTGTCTGAGTTCAGCTCAGGCCATGATCTCACAGTTCTTGAGTTTAAGCCCCCCATGGGGCTCACTGCTGTCAGCCTGTCATTGCAAAGCCCACTTCAGACCCTCTGTCCACTCTGTCTGCCCCTATGCACCTTACACTCCCTCTTTCCAAAAATAAATGAAACATAAAAATAAATAAATAAATGAGGCCTAGATAGTATTAGCTCCTACAATGTAACACATGAAGATACCAGGTAGAAAACGTAAATATTATACAACTAATTATTGAAAGAATTGGAACTTAATATCAGATCTTGTAATTATTTTTCAAATCCCATTTTTCAAAAACTAATAAAAATAATACTTCCTCATAAGCTATTTTATGAAACTATGTGCTATTTCTTAACAGGAATTGAAAAGTATTAACCATGAGATTTTTTTTCATAACCCTTAAAAGTATACAATGAATTTTATCACTGTCACCTAGGGGGTGAGGGAGGATAAAAATTTAGGTTAAAATGGAACTCTAAGTCCAGTTCAATACATGTACTTTGTATTTTAAAAGACCTACTATCTTTATCAGTTTAAATAATGTCAAACCTTATGCATTGCTTCAGTCTAACCAGACTTTTATTTTTGAGAGAGAGAGAGAGAGAGAGAAAGAAAGAGTGGGGAAAGGGAAGAGGGAGAGAGCGAGAATCTTAAACAGGCTCCATGACCAGTGCAGAAGCCAATCTCACAACCATGAGTTCATGACCTGAGCTGAAATCAAGAGTCAGACACTTAAACAAGTGAGCCACCCAGGTACCCCATAATCAGACTTTTTTGATGCTGCTATTAACATAGGAGTTTTCAAAATATAATCTTGATAATTACTTATTTTCCAACCATGTTGAAACAAGTGTAGGAGATATTATCTCTTACAAGCCAAGAGAAAATTAGTCATATTTCCCATTTAGTACAGAAGGAAGATCATTAACCTTTCCTCTGCCTCAATCTCATCTTATGGCCCAGCTGAGGATTTTACTCCACAATTAACTGTGTTAACATGGACAACAGAGAAGACTTATCATGCTCTCTCATATTAGAAGGCACATGTCCCCCTATCTGAGAATATTTCCCAGAGCTGAGTTGTGTTTCTGTCATTTGGGTCAATGAATTATTGCCATCCAGGAGAACTATTGGGAATATTTTTTAATTTTATTTTTTATTTTTTAAAATTTACATCCAAATTAATTAGCATATAGTGAAACAATGATTTCAGGAGTAGATTCCTTAATGCCCTTTTCCCATTTAGCCCATTCCCCCTCCCACAACACCTCCAGTAACCCTCAGTCTGTTCTCCATATTTATCGTCTCTTCTGTTTTGTCCCACTCCCTGTTTTTATATTATTTTTGTTCCCCTTCCCTTATGTTCATCTGTTCTGTCTCTTAAATCCTCATATGAGTGAAGTCATATGATTTTTGTCTTTCTCTAATTTCACTTAGCATAATAGCCTCCAGTTCCATCCATGTAGTTGCAAATGGCAAGATTTCATTCTTTTTGATTGCCAAGTAATACTTTTGAGAGAGAAAGAGCAAAGAGGGGAGAGGAAGAGAAAGAGGGGGGTCAGAGGATGCAAAACGGGCTCTGTGCTAACAGCAGAGAGCCCCATTGGGGGCTTGACTTACCAACTGTGAGATCATGACCTGAGCCAAATCAGTTGCTTCACAGTCCAAGCCACCCACACACCCCTCAGGAATCTTTAATAAGCATAAACCTCCCTTGATCTCTTTCAAAATTAAACTATATATAGTTGTTATTTAGAATTAAGTTCCTCTGAAATTATGAAAAATATTATCGATGGCATTTCATACCCAGCTGTGTTTACCTTTTAATACCAAATAAATCAACAAAAGCATTGTGGAATTAGGTTTCTTATCTTTTGAATAATTAAGCTACTAAATCAACCCAATTAATTTGTTTTGAGTCTGAACTCTCTAGATTTAGGTACAAAATTCTGAAATTATCAAGATAAATTTACAGAAGGAATAGATAAAACTAATGTTTCTAGACATTTAGGTCAAGCAAAAGGTGAGTAAAATTTAGATTAATGAAAGTTAAATTCAAAATTAAATAAAAATAACAAAATCATAATGGCATAATTGAAGTAATTCTAAGAAATTAATATGCTCTTTTAAAAAGAAAATATTTCATTGATGTTATATAATATTAATAAGAAAATAATTTTATTATATTGAAGGAGAAAAATATTAGCTATTAAAATTTACCAGTTAATAAAAATCAGTGAATTAAGGGAAATATGTATATATAGCTCAGCAGAACATTTTAAAGAAAAAAAAAATTAAAAATAAGGAGGACTCCTGCCCTTGATCCAGTCTTTAGAGTATCCAGTTTTGACCTTACCATGACCACACCTCTCCTCAGCAGATAAGGAGTCTTTAAGGCCAATAAGATGTGCCCACCTTGAGCCTTTCACTTATTCTAGGCCATGCTCTGGATTCAAAGACACTGGAGTAGCTCCTTAAATTCCCTGTGTCCTTTTCTATGGTCTATGCAAGTGTCTTCCTGATTCTGCCATCTTGAGGGACAATGAAGCTATTTGTATGCTATCCATAGATTATACATGGCCTTTTTTGTAATGCACAGGGGCTGTTAAATACAATGATAAACTGGTAGGCAAAAGAAGAAAGGTATAAAATGAGTAAGAACAGGGAAGATATTTTACAGTGTATTTTACAGTGTATGGCTCTTGTCTTTCCTACCAGGAGACAAAACAAAAATTCTTTGCCTCAGTGGCATTCAGGACCATATTCTAATGAAGTCTGTTGTAACGTGCCTTGGTATATGACTTGCTACCATTTGCTGAGATTATACTTTTATTTTAACAAGAATTCCCAAGTTTTAAGTCAGAGTTCTTATGAGAGAGAATCTATGAGGTTAGGAATTCTTTTTAGTAGTCTTTCATATCACAACTAAATAACGTTACATCTTTGTAGGCACTTGAAAAACTCTAGGACTGGTATCCATTAGGCTGTATTGCCTTGACAAAGTATAATAATATGTGTTCTCTTTCTTCATGCTAAGTGCCTTCCAGCACTTATGCTTCTTGGTATGATGGTCCTCATCAATTGTAGGAATTTTTTATTAGGCTTTCTTTTTGTGCGCAAAATGAAATCCGCATGCAATCAGTGTCATCCTCAAAAGTCTTCATATTTTTTGAGTTGATCAAAGAATCACATTAATAGATAGTCCCCACTGTTCTAAGTTCTACTGCTTGATAATTGACCACAGTGGGAGTTACTTATAATGGCTATCAATTCAATAGCAATTAATGGGCAGTAAAGCTTACAGAGAAAGCAACATAGGCTGGGATAAAGTGCTTTTAGATCAATATAGCTTTTAAAATCTTCTAAATTTTAGGGGAGAAAAAGAACCCCTGATGAACAGAGAATGTTCAACTACTTATAAACATTTCAATCACAATAATATGAACATTCCAGGGAGTTGGCGCAGGAAGATGTTCTGGTTTAATTGTAGAAAGATTATGTTTCTAATTATGTATAACCACTTAGATGGTATTTATGATATAAGAGCAAGTAGTGTTTGAATAATGGGCATCGCTGTATAACTAAAGTTAGTTTCTCTAGTCAAAGCTGTCATCATTTGGCCCTACTCAGGAAAGTTTCAAATTACAGGAGGAGTCCATGACAGAACTTCTATTTTGACTTATCACATGAATTTCTTCTATAGCCTACACTGGAAATAAAAATGGCAAAATAGAAGCTGAGGGTAGAATTTGTAGGTTAGACTCAGTCAAGTTATAAATAACATTTTTAAAACTTAAATGCAATACGTTTACCCAGAAAGGACTGCAAAAGTTTTTGTATATTAATTTGAATATAGCTCTTTAGGTACATAAATAGGTAAGATACAAGGCATAACTATTTCAAAATAAAAGATTATTCCACTATGGAAATACTTCCATGCACATTAATGTTTTATTTATTAATGGTAACTTTCAGTAAATCATTAAGATTTTAAAATGAAATCCAGTATAATGAAATGGATCATCTTGACTATTTTTTCCATTTCCTGAAAGATTGAAACAATCTTAAATTCAGGAAAACATTATTTGATAACATTAGACACTTTTGTGTTATAAAATCTAAAACACAAGTAGGGCACAAGTACTCCTTGACTGATATGGATAAATGTTAGGCTATGCTAAAAGTCCAAATGATGGGAAAATCTTTTAAGATTGCTCATTCTTCACATCATGAAAGTTTTCAAGTATATCCACATTTAGAGAGGGTCTCTTCTCCAAAGCATCAATTCGGAATTAGGTCAAGCATCTTAAAAATACTTCTATAGATTATGTTAAAATTACCTTAATAAGACAATGGCCATGAAAATCTTTTAGTCATGATGAAAAGATAATAAAACTTTCATAACGACAGTATTGCTTAATATTTAGAATATTAGTGCTTTTTGAGTACTGTCTTGCTGGTTACAATTAAGTGTGAAAATTACAAATTAAGATAGTATAAACAAAATATTACTCACTTTCTCTTATACTATTTTTAAACTATAGTCACAGAGTGTAGTAGGCAAGATTATAAAATGGTCCCACTTATTCCCACTCCGGGTATCCTTCCTTTGTTTGACCTCCTCTTTTTGAGTGCGGTCTAAGTCTGAGACTTGCTTCGAACCAACAAAATATGGCAAAGGTGAAGGGATTTTGAAGATGTAATTATGGTCTCTAATCAATTAACTTCATGTTAATCAAAAGGGTAATTATCCCAGGTGGACCTGACCTAAACAGATGAGCCCATTAAAAGGAAATTTAGATATCTCAGACATAGACATTCATGCTGGTCTTGAAGAAGCAAGCTGCCATGAATTCTAGAGCTGCAAGGACGTGAATTCTATCAAAAGCAGTGGGCTTGGAAGGGGATCTTGAGCCTCAGAAGAGAAAGCATCCCTAGTTTATCTCTTGATTGCAGTCTTGAGTGAACAGAAGAATCAAATAAACAGTGCCTACATTCCTGACTATGGAAATTGTGTGATATTTTACCTTGTTTTAACACACTAAATTAACTGCAAAAAAAAAAAAAAAGAAAAAAACCACTAAGACACAGAAAAACAAAAAAGGAAAAACATGGATATTGGAAAAAAATGAATAACAATATTATAAATAATGTTCATAAGGGATAAAAAATTATTTTTCGTAACACTTGTCACAATTGACATGTTTTGGATTTATATGTTTGTTTATTGCATAAGTTATCCACTAAACTGTATGTTGTTGGAAGATAGGGACCTCGTTTTGTTCACTGCTATATCTTAAAAATCCAAATAGTGCCTTACTTGTGACTATGTATTACATGTGTTTGTTTTGAGACTATAGATATATCCAGAAATCAAACATGAAATTGGGAAAAATTCCTTAAAATCAGTTGACTGAAAAAAAGGATATTAAATCTTCTAATGATCTTCTAATTTCACTCTCTTTCCTTTTAATTTACCTCAACCCTCTTTAATCATCAGTAATGTCACTTCCATCATGTTAGTTCTTTCATGCAAACAACCATGGCTCCTTATATAATAATATGATGATGATAATATATATATAATGATAATATAATGATATTATAAGTGAACCCTTCTGTCTGGTCATAGACACCTTCCTTAGTTCAGCTCCACCCAGTCTTTCCAACCTGATATTATTTGAACCCAACTTTCCTGTATATGTTCTGGTCAAATTGGTCTCCCTCTGCTCTGTCAAACCCCGGAAGTGTATTTGCTTACTTTTTTCTTCAGTTCTGAAATGCATCTTCCCTTCTTTCATTTATTTTACTTTCTCCAGCCTTCAGAGTTAAATTTGAACACATAAAATCTGTCCTAGATGAACTACAATTTCATCTCTCCAGTTACATGTCAAAAGCCCTTGATTTTAGGATAGTGTACCAGAAAGTGTAAAACAGAAAGATAATGGATGCCAGACTGTGTTAGTTACCAATTATGTGACTTTGAATATACAAAGTAATCTGCCTAAACAATGATTTTTACATGTGAAATATGCAAAGATAATCTCATATACTTTATAGCTTGTTTCAACATTACTTACCATTTTAGCACAATTCCTAAAATTTTATCTTATTGCATTTGAATCCATTTCCCCTTGTAAGTTTTTCTACCCAAAAATAAATGGCACAAATCAGGGTATATCAGCTCTCAAAAAATATATTCTGTTTATCCAATCATTTTCATTTTCCTCTAGAATATTACAACCATAACTGATGAAACATAAAACCCTATAATATTAAAAATTAATATACAGTAAATAAATGCAAATAAACTCTGCATGTACATGCACATATACACACCCCTTTAATGTGGCATGAAGCTTCTATGTGATCAGAAATCTACTTCTCATTTGTGGTGCTATTCAGGTAATGGCATGTAGGAATTGTAAAGGAAAGTCAGCTGAGTACCCAAAGCTATGCTGAGAAAAAATGCCAGCTTACCACAAAAACACATCAGAGAACTAAAGAGTATTTTATTTAATTAAAAAAAAGACTTCTATGTAACCTATATTTATTTTAGCCTATATATATATATACATAAAAAATAATCTAGGATAGGTTGTTTTAGTTGTTAATATGTATGTATGATATATGCTGAGTTTTGTTATCTTAATATGTGAAAAATATCAACATTAGGTGAAATTCTAAAGCATTTTTGTCATAGCTTTTAAGATTGTGTTTTCATGAGACGGTTATATATTAATTACTGACATTTAGAAAGTTTGCATGCAACAAAACAAACACTTCTGAGGAACTCCTAGGTATTAAGTGAGACTTAATTAAAGTGAGGTTTTTAATTGTGTATGAGCAGCACTGAAGGGTCAACAAATAGAGAGCTATGAACAGGCACTGTCTACCTCTGACTACACTTAGAAATACTTCAAACAACTTTAAGAGTATTTAGCATTTTAATGACAAAATTTTAATTGACGTTTTATTCTGGGTCAAAAATAATTTATAAAAATGGGGGTTTCTGATTAAGATGGCAGAGTCATAGGGGAACCCTGGGCTGGTCATGTTCTTTGAACACACAGCTAGATTAACATCAAATCACTATGAACACCTAGGAAATGAATCTGAGGATTAAGAGAACAGTCTGGATCATTAGAGGGAGAGAATTGTGACAGGTATGAAGTGTAGAGACATGAATTGGATGAGTTGAGAAAAACTGCTGTGCTACAGAGAAGAGGGAGCCCTTTTTTCATAGAGAGAAGAGAGAGGAGAGAGAGTAGGAGAGAGAGAGAATAGTGCATCAGGTTTGCATAAGAAAAACAGTTCTCCAAAACCACTGACTGGAGAATCGAGAGGAACTGACTACCACAAGTTTTTACAAACAGCAGTCCTCAAATTCTGAGATTTTAGAAGTCCATAGCCAAAAAAAATTGTCAATCTGGGAGAAATGGATAAATTCCTAGAAACATATAGACTACCAAAACTGAAACAGGAAGAAATAGAAAGTTTGAACAGACCTATAGCCAGCAAACAAATTGAATCAGTTATCAAAGATTTCCCAAGAAACAAAAGTTCAGGGCCAGATGGCTTCCCAGAGGAATTCTACCAAACATTTAAAGACTTAATTCCTGTTCTTTTGAAAATGTTCCAAAAAATAGAAATGGAAGGAAAACTTCAGATTCTATGAGGTCAGCATTACCTTGATTCTAAAACCAAAGGCCCCACTAAAAAGGAGAATTACAGACCAATATCCCTAATTAAGATGGATGCAAAAATTCTCAACAATATACAAACAAATTGAATCCAACGGTACATTAAAATAATTATTCACCACAATCAAGTGGGATTTATTCCTAGGCTGCAGGGGTGGTTCAATATCTACAAATCAATTGACAGAATACACTACATTGATAAAAGAAAGGATAAGAACTACATGATCCTCGCAATAGATGCAGAAAGAGCATTTGACAAAATATAGCATCTTTTCTTGATAAAATACCTTCAAGAAAGTTGGGTTAGAAGAAACATATCTCAAGATCATAAAGGCCATCTATGAAAGACCCACAGCTCCTATCATCCTCAAAGAGGAAAAACTGAAAGTTTTTCTTCTACAGTCAGGAACACAGCATGGATAGCCACTCTCACCACTGTTGTTCAACATAGTATTGGAAGTCCTAGATTCAGCCATTAGACAACAAAAAGAAAGTCATCCAGATCAGCAAGGAAGAAGTCAAACTTTCACTCTTCACAGTTGACATGATACTCTATATGGAAAACCCAAAAGACTCCACCAAAAATTTGCTAGAACTGTTACATGAATTCAGGAAAGTTGCAGGATATAAAATCAATGGACATAAATCTGTTGTATTTCTATACACCAATAATGAAGTGGCAGAAAGAGAAATCAAGGAATCAATCCCATTTACAGTTGTATCAAAAACCATTAAGATACCTAGGAATAAACCTAAACAAAGACGTAAAAGATTTCCTCTCTGAAAAGTATAGAACACTTATGAAAGAAATTATAGAAGACACAAAGAAATGGAAAAAAACTTCCCATGATCATGGATTGGAAGAACACAATTATTAAAAAGTTTGTAGTACCCAAAGCAATCTACACATTCAACGCAATCCCTATAAAAATAACACCAGAATTTTTCACAGAGCTATAACAAACAATTCCAATATTTGTATGGAAGCAGAAAAGAACCCTCATAGGCAAAGCCATGTTGAAAAAAAAGCAAAGAAGGAGGCCTCACAATTCTGGCTTCAGACTATATTACCCCTTCCTGACACCACTTTCTGACATACACACACAAAAAATAAACTCCAAATGGATTAAAGATCTAAATGTGAGACACGAAACCATTAAATTCCTGGAAGAAAACATAGGCAGTAATATCTTTATCATCAGCTAAAGAAACATTTTGCTAGATATTTCTCCTCAGCTGAAGGAAACAAAAGCACAAATAAACTATCAAGACTATACCAAAATAAAAGGCTTACGTGTGGCAAAGGAAACCATCAGGGAAAAAAAGGTAACCTACTGAATGGGATAAGATACTTGAAAATGATATATCCATTAAGAGGCTAATATTCAAAAAAATATAAAGAACTTACAGAACTCAATACCAACAAAACAAAACAAATCTGATTTAAAAATAGGCATAGAAACTGAATAGACATTTTTCCAAAGACATACAGGTGGCCAACAGAGGCATGAAAAGATGCTCAATGTAACTACTCATCAGAGAAATACAAAACGAAACACAATGAGATTATTATATTCTATCTGTCACAATAGCTAGAATCAAAAATACAAGACAAAACAAAAATGTTGGCAAGGATATGAAGAAAAACAAACCCTCGTGCACTGTTTGTGAAAATGCAAATTAGTACAGTCACTGTGGAAAACATTAGAGATTTCTCAAAAAAAAAAAAATAGAAATACTATATGGGAGTACCTGTGTGGCTCAGTCAGTTAAGCAGCCAACTTTGGCTCAGGTCATGATCTCACAGTTCGTGAGTTCGAGTCCCACATCATGCCCTGTGCTGACAGCTTAGAGTCTGGAACCTGCTACAGATTCTGTGCCTCCTCTCTCTCTGCTCCTCCCCAGTTTGTACTCTGTCTCTGTCTCTCTCAAAAATGAATTTAAAAAAGGAATACAATATGATCTAGTAATTCCACTACTGGTATTTACCCAAAGAGATGAAAACACTAATTTGAAAAGATACGCATACCCTTATGTTTATTGCAGCATTATTTACAATAGCCAAATTGTGGAAGCAAAGCAATTGTTTATCAGTAGATGAATGGATAAAGAAGATATTTGTATATATATAATAGAATATTAATCCACCACAGGAAAGAATGAGATCATGCAATTTGCAACAACATGGATGGACCTCAAGGGTAGAATGTTAAGCAAACTAAATCAGTCAGAGAAAGACAAATACAATGTGATTTCACATATGTGTGGAATTTAAGAAACAGAATAAAGACAAAAAGAGATTAAAAAAAACCACTCTTAAATACAGAGAACAAACTGGTGGCTGTCAGAGGGGAGGTAGGTGGACATAGGGATTAAAAACATAAAGTGGACCCAGAGTACACTTATTTTGATGAGCACTGAGTAATTTGTAGAATTGATGAACTATTTTGCACCTGAAACTAATGTAACACTGTATGCTAATTATAATTTGATTTTTAAAAAAAGAAAAAAGAAAAAAGAAATCACATTATGCAAACACAGATATGACAGTTTAAATCTGCTCACGAACATCTTATTACATTGAAAACAAATAATTTTCTGTTTTATTAAAAGACAACAACAACAAAAAAAGGTTGAAACAACACAGGTAGCTGACTCAGTGTCCCTTATGGTTAGGCCTGGCTTCATCCTGCCCACCATGGTCCTCTATAGCAGGATTCGCAGCAGCTCTTTTGCCCACATTTAACTTTTCCAGATGACTGGAGGCACTTGTTTTTCCCACTGTGCTACAAGGTATGACATCTGACTTCCCTGATGGCTGCTTGGAAAGTTCAGAAATACAGAGGATACAAGGGAAAAACAAAAACCAAAACACAACCTTTCATTTTGAGTACTAGTTCTAACAAAAGGAATACCTTAAAAGAAGTTATATAAATTATAACCTATTTCAATCAGTTTCAAAAGTATTTTCCAAATACCTTTTAATCCAATCACAAGACATATTAAGAATCCATTAAGTGGAAAACCCCATTTTCATAGGAAATATTAGTAAAATATTATCGGCAAATAAAAAATTATCAGCAAATATGACTTAGTCCCTAACTCCTTTTAGCCTATGATTCAGGTTTAGGAAGGAAGACAGGCAGTGAGAAAAGTAGTATAATGTGTATAGCCCAGTAATTCTTGTTAAAAGGAAAGCACACCATGATGAGACCTGGCCACACAGGGTTAGGTTAAACTTGCTGAAAAAAGTGATAACTGTACTAAATACTAAAGGTAAATTAAGACTTAGACAATATGTACGAGTGTTCAATTTGCTAAATTATTTATTCAACAAGAATGTGCAAATACCTACCTGTTCTTTTCAAGGCAGTAGAGCCATCACTGAATACAATAGGAAAGATAAAAGAATCTCTTATAGAGTTTACATTCTATTGGGTGCACATAAAAAATAAAAATAAATACATGAAGTATATAATAAATTAGGTGATAAATGCTATGGAGAAAAAGAAATTGGAAAAGTGTGTAGTCGCTGCCAGGGTGTAAGTGATGTGCAATTTTAAAAAGATTGGACAGGAAACTTTTCATTGAGAAGGTTATATTTAAACAGGTATTTAGAGGAGGTGAGGTGGAGAACCATAAAAATATCTGAGACAAAGACATTCGGGGCAGAAAAAACAGCAAATACAAAGTTCCAAAGGTATGTGTAAAAAACCCTCAACACCAGCAAGGAATCTAGTAGAGAGAAACAGAGAGGCCAAGAAGAAAAATACTGGAGATGAGCCAAGGGAAGAAAGAAGGAGCCAGATCATTTGGGGCAAATGGAGATGGTAATTTAAATCTGTGAGACTGAGATCACCAAGAGATTAAGTATGTATATATAGAAAAGACCACCAAGGACTAAGCTTGGAACATCCCTATGTTAATATACTCAAAGAAATGAGAGACATCCCACAATGAGTACTGAGGAACAGAATGATGAGATGGAAAGAAAACAAGGGAAAGACATATCTCAAACAGTCAATAAAGAATACATTTTGAAGAGAAGAAATGATAATTTTGATGAATTCAACTGAAAGGTCAATGTGATTTGATATGAGGATTTATCA
The DNA here is from genome assembly GCF_022079265.1 of Lynx rufus. Classification (NCBI taxonomy): domain Eukaryota; kingdom Metazoa; phylum Chordata; class Mammalia; order Carnivora; family Felidae; genus Lynx; species Lynx rufus. Next base: position 64,072,512 of record NW_025814827.1, read on the forward strand.
TTGAATATAGCAACATGGAGATCATTGACAACTTTGAAAATGCTGAGATGGGAATAAAATAAGATGTGAAAGGAAGAACCTAGGCAGCTTTCTAGGGGAAGATTTGATGTAAAGGGAAAGAGATACTTAGGAAGTAGCTAGAGAATGTGGTCAAGTTTGATGGCCCTGAGAAACACTCAATGTGAAGGAAAAACCAGAGATTCATTAGATATGGGGAGATTTCATGGAAGAATGTGCTTGAATAAAAGAAAAGAGACAGGATCTTGTAAACAAGTAAAAGTTTTTGCTTAGTGGAGGGGAAGTTAGGAATGTACTGCAGGTTTGCTTCTCATGGTGACTAACATAAACAGGAGTTAGGTCCACAAGTGATAATGGCTGAAGAGCACTGGTGATGGTTGAGGGCAGATAGTGCCAACAAGGTGGTAAATTTTGAGAGGATAAGTGTGTGGACCTGTACTCTTCTCCAACTTGGTAAATAAAGATGTGGAAACCAAGTGGGTAGAAGCCAGTATTTGTCTGCTCTAAGCAGGTGTAAATTTCTCTTAAGAAATGCTGTTGGAAGTTTGGGGGTTTAGGATCAGAAAGTCATATTTCCAGCATGCAGAAATTTCTATATACTCTTGCTGATGTAGGCAAAATTCCAGGAAAAGATACCAACAGCACAGGAATATTTTCTGGCAAAAAAAAACAGAAACAAAAACAGAAACACCAGCCTGAAACTTAAAAGGAACAGCATAGGAATAAATATGACTGATGCTACATTCAGTGGGCATCAATTTCTCAGTGAAATTGAGATATTGTTAAAATGACTACCAGTGAACAGAACATTAAGCATCCTGGAGTGCATTTTAAACATGGTGGACTTTTTCCTAATGGAATTTGAAGAATAGCTATTAAAGAGATTCAAGCAGAAGATTGCCATCGATAGACTGTACTGCTTGAAAGCATATCTCACCTACAATATGGACAATGGACCAGAGACACAGGTGGGCTTTATAGAGCTTTATCTAACTAATCTAAATTTTTTAATATGAAAAATGTGTTTTTTAAATCATTCCAATAAAGACCTATAAGAAAATTAAACATGATTAGTTATTTCTAAGAGTAAAGTTGGAGATGTTAAACATAAGGTCCTTCCCTTTTGAAAACTTCTGTATGCTCATTTTCTCCTATTTCCTTTACCAATATTTTCAATGTCTGTGCTCTGGAATTATTTCCCCTTTGGACTTCTTCCCAGATTGCCAAAGTTCTTTTCTCTTCTACCATAGCAACATCACATGTTATTGAATACATAATTCAAACATTTTGCTCCTCTCCAGAACCTAAACTCCTCAAAATCAGACAGAGACTGCATTTATTCTTGAATATCAGTGCCTTGAAGAACTGTTTATACATAGAACTTACTGAAAAAAGAGATGAACCTAATTTTTACTAAATTTACTGTGTATACATGTTTTATGGGTTATCTTATTATATATACAAATCTGTCTCTCCATTAATGAGAACAAGGAAGGAAAACCCATATGTACTCTTTAAAGATGTTAGAAGTCAGTCCTATTCTATATTTAATGTGTGTATATCCCTATGCATTCTTTTTTGCTGATGAAAGACAAAAGCAACGTGGAAGAACATTAGTGATTTCTTTTAAACACGTATTTCAACTGACATTAGCACTTTGTCAGCTAAAAGGCTTTGACCCAAAATGTGTTTCCAAATACATATTTGATTGTATATGTGTGTATGTATAATATAAAATTTCCGTTGAGGCCTTTATCAAAAAAGAGTATATCCTATAGAGTTGTTTAGAAAGTTTCTTTTAAGGTGAAGTTGAAATCAACAAGCAATGAACCAAAAAAAAGACTGTTAGCTTTTAATCTTTTAGCCCTCTGGAGTTCAAGATTGTGGTAAGTGCTATTAACAGCATTTTAAAAATGTCAAAAGTCACTCTTAGTTGGTGTAACCCACTTTTAATTATTTAGATATAGATTTTAACCTTTTACTCTCAAATAATTTATTGTCAGCTAGCAAGCAAGTCACTAGATTTGATTCCTCATCCCATAATATGTGTCAACTAAAAAAAAGTCAATTTACTTAATGAGTCCCTGACAAAAATATCATTTGCTCTAAAAAAATAATAATAAAGGATCACTTACTCCCTCAAGGTAAGATGCTGCAAAACAGATATGATTTCCTTTCTTACCTAAAACATTAAAAAGAGTAGAATAAATATACAAAATAATAATTTTCAAGACATTGGAAATCATGCAACAAAGAACAGTTATCCCTAAGGGACAGGACCCAAACAGGTGGCCCTGTAGGAGTTCCAGATCACTGCTTTAACAGTTTCCAGGTCATGACAAAAGGCAAAAAGAACCCATGTGAACTGACAGAGTTGTTGAGTTGAGAGTTTAGTGTAACTAGAACGGAGAACCACAGGACAAAGAAATGAGCAGAAAGAGAAGTCCAAAAATCTGAAGAGTCTCACTTAAGTACTCAGCAGCGTACTGATTAGCATAAGCAGTGAGTAAACTATCAAAGACCAAGTAAAGTACAACCTGAAAGAAGTAGAAGAAAGAGTAGTTAATGTTCCCACGGGACAATGCAAACTAAAAAACATCAAAATTTATAGGGCATTGCATGAAACTTCTTGACTCCTTATTAGGACAAAGTCAGCTTTAGTCTATATGTTACTCAATTCCTGTCTAACACATTTTTAAATCAATAACTGAAAGAATCAAATTATTTCCAAGTAAGCTTACTGCATCTCAGAGCAAAGATCAAGTGTATTTAGGGGCGCCTGGGTGGCGCAGTCAGTTAAGTGTCCGACTTCAGCCAGGTCACGATCTCACGGTCCGTGGGTTCGAGCCCCACGTCGGGCTCTGGGCTGATGGCTCAGAGCCTGGAGCCTGTTTCCGATTCTGTGTCTCCCTCTCTCTCTGCCCCTCCCCCGTTCATGCTCTGTCTCTCTCTGTCCCAAAAATAAATAAACGTTGAAAAAAAAATTAAAAAAAAAGATCAAGTGTATTTATAGAAATATAAAATTATCCAATCAAAAGATAAAATTCAAAATGTATGACATCGAATCCAAATTACCAGTCATCAAACAGGAAGAAAAATATGAACCATAATGAAGAGAAAAAATGAACTAATCAAAACAATACAGTACTGTCACATCTGTTTGAGTTAGTAGCAAAGGACATTAAAAGAGATATTAAAATATAGTCCATATGTTCAAAAACTAGCAGAAATATTGAACAAATTAAGTATAGACATGGAAGTTAGAAAAGAGACTCAAATAGAACCTATAGAAGTGAAAACTACAGTGCCTGAGATGAAAAATATACCTTATGGAATTAACAACAGATATTACAGAGTAAAATGCAATAAACATGAAGACATAGCAATTGGAGTGCTACAAACTGAAATAAATATATACAAAAGAAGAAAAATTATCAAAGGATCATTGAGCTGTTGGACAACTTCTAGATATACAAAATATATACAAAAAAAGAAGACAGAAAGGGAGAATAGAAAAAAGAAATAAGAAATACTGGATGAAATCAAGTGATGTTAATATTATTCTTTTAAAAATTGTGTTGGCTATTCTAGGTCTTTTGCATTTTGTTATGAATTTTAAAATTAGCTTCTCAGCTTCTATATGAACAACTCCTGAGATTCGGGTTGAGACTTCATCGAACCTTTGCATCAAATTTGGAGATTAGCATCTTCTTTCTATTTGGTTTTCTTTTTTTTAAGTTTATTTATTTATTCTGAGAGAGAGAGAGAGAGAGAGAGAGAGAGAGAGAGAGAGCAAGCACACACACAGGAAAGGGGCAGAGGGAGAGAAAGAATCCCAAACGGGCTCTGTGCTGTCAGTGCATAGTCTGACACAGGACTTGATCCTGAGTTGGATACTTAACTGACTGAGCCACCCAGGTGCCCCTTTCTATTTGGTTTTCTAATAAATGAATACAGTATAACTTTCTCTTTATTTAGGTCTTCTTCAACAATGTTTGTGGTTGTTTGGTGTTTGGGTCAGACACAGACTTTGTCAGATTCAATTCTAAGTAGTTCAGATCATTTAAAGCTATCAGAAATGGTGATTAATTTTGATTTTCAAGTGTTTGTTGTTATATACTTAAATATAATTGATTTTTGTATATCGATCTTATCCTCCAACTTTGCTAAATGCACTTGTTAGTTCGTACAGCATTTTTGTACATTCCATTGAATTATTAACATAGATGATCATGTTATCTTATAATAAACACAGTCTTACCCCTTTTTACATTTAGATGCCTATTTAAAACACAGGCAGACAAGCACAGAGGGAAGATGATGTGAAGACATAGGGAAAACACCCTATGAGCAAAGGAATGCTTCAAGCCACCAGAAGCTAGGAGAGAGGCATGTAACAATTTTTTCCTTCACAGCCCTCAGAAGAAACCAAACCTGCTGACATTTTGATTTCCTACTTCTAGCTTCCAGAACAGTGAGACGATAAACTTCTGTTGTTTAAGGCACCCAGCTTGTGGTACTTTGTTCTAGCAGCCCCAGGAAACTAATATCCTTTATCTGGTTGAGGAAGTTCTTTTCTATCCCCACTTTGCTGTAAAATTTATCAAGAATGGATGTTGGATTTTGGCAAATGCCTATTCCCCATTTATCAAGTAAAGCATATAGTTTTCTTTACATTTTGTTAATCTGTTTAATTAACTTATTTTTTAAATATCACCCCAACATTGTATTCTGAGGATAAATATCACCTGGTCGTTATGTATTTTCCTTTCTATATATTACTGATTCAATTTTGCTAAAACTGTGTTTCCTAAGTGTATGGTATGTCCTACAGTTCTTAAGTTTATCAGCACTTTTTTAAGAACTGCAGGAGAAAAAAAATGCTAAATCAAAAACATTTTTGTATAGCTGAAATGTTATTAATGTATATACACGTGTGAGAAATTGTGTGCTTATAGAAAGGATTGGAAGGTATATAGATCTGGGTAATGCTATTATTGTGGATAACATATTTTGACCCCTGGGAAAATCAGTGAAGAAATACTGATGAAATGGTTTCGTAGTTTACCACAGAAAAGGATTTTAGTCCTCTCCTTTTTTTTTTATTATTCATTACTATATTAATCACATCTTTTTAGTCTCATCTACAGATGATCTTAGCTCACCTAAGTGCTCGTAGTCTAGATCTTGTAACTTTGCCAAAGAAAGGCAATCTCAGAAAATTGTAGAAAACCAGACACTCTTAACTACTGATATTTGAAAGAATAGACCAAACTTCAAAGATGAAAGCTTACATAGCTTAGACATTTGTCAGACTATAGCAAGGACTGTTAAAATTTATAGGACTCAATATAGCCCAAAGCATGACTTTATGGTAAAGGACAGGCTCATCCAAAACCCACTCTTAAAAGAATAAATTACATAGGACTGAATGGGCTAACAAGTGAAAAGTAGTTGTGGTAATTTGTTATATTCTTCGTTTTACTTTTTAATGTTTGTTTTCCTATAGGCATAAGAAAAGCCTCTTTTTCTTATTCTGTTTTCAATGGCCAGTTTAATTTGCAATGCTTTTATCAACTGAAATTAAAAATTTTATATAGTACCTGATTCTCACTGATTCTTCAGAATTCAGAAGTAAATTACGTAGGAACCTTTGTAAAGATTTTCCCCCCAAAATCCTTCTGTGCAAATGCCATTTATTTCCTTAATTGAGCCACAATAATATAAAATCAACCATTATAAAACATACAATTTAATGTCACTTAGTACACTCACACTGTTTCTGCAACCACTATCCATATCTAGTTCCAAAATATTTTTTATTCCCCCCCCAAAGGAAATTCTGTACCCTTAAGTCAACATTCCCCATTTCTCTTCCTCCTAGCCACTGGTGATCATCATTCTACTTTTTGTCTATATGTATTTACCTATTCTGGATATTTTATATAAATGGACTCATATAATTTGTGATCTTTTATGTATGTTTCCTTTTACTTAGAATACTAATTTTGAGTTTCCTTCATATTGTATTATGTGTTAATACTTCATTAATTTTGAGATTGAGTAATACTACATACATTGCATGGATATGCCACATTTATTTATCTATTTATCCATTGATGGGCACCTGGGTGTTTCTACCTTTTGGCTATTGTCAACAGTGCTATGAGACATTGAGTTTTATATAAATATTATTTTTGTTTGCAGGAGAAAATTTGTTGTAATATTAAAAAGAAGGACAATATATGTACATGTCCTTTAATAGAAATAATTTTATTTTCTTTTATGCAACATTCTGGATAATCTGTTTGAAATTGTGGCACATTCAGAAAGAAAATATCATCCATAATGCTTACCAGTTGTGTAAATAAGGCATTGGGGGACTATTATCAGTAGTTGTGGGGAAGGGGCACTTTATCCAGTGAGATGAATCCCTAGGGTCTATCTTAAATTGCTTAGACTAAAGGTAAAAAAATATAGGTTACTGAGAAAATTTATAGGGCAGAGACGAGAATATGTATCTGTGAATGCAGTTCCTATATGACTGAACACAAGAGTGAAAAAAGGAATGAATGAAGAAGATACAGCCAGTTTGGTTTAGGTGACCTCAGAGTTCAGTTTTACATGCATAAAACATATCTGCTTACTTACTCTTGGTAACATAATGTAAAACCCTGCAAAAGGAATACAAATATTTCAACAAAATGTTTATCATATTAAAAAAAAAAAAGGGGGGGACCACCCTGACATCTACTGTTAGCATCTGGTTTAGATTAATGAGTATTTCCAAATAACTACATTTCTGAAGTCACTGCACTATTTGGTGCTTGACACGTAATAGTTGCTAAAAGCATTTTTGGCATCAATTGCTAATTTATTAAGTCTTAGGCTTCTATCATTGTTGAAGTTAGTGTCCTGTGTTATCTTTAAAATGTTAAAATATATACTTTTGTTAATGCAGACTGTTTGAAAGATTTAGCTATAACAGCATCAATTTGTGATTGTTCACTTTAGTGAACGAGCTGAATGGCTAATGATAGCATATCAGTAATTTAGAGTAAGTTATATAGTACAAGGAAGTTGTATTTAGTCATTAGCAATCATCTTATGGTGAAATATTTATTCCTATGCACCATGTGTAAGTGAAAACAGAATTTTCAAATGATAAACAGAGCTGAAAGACAGGAATAAAGAAAACCAAAATGAAATTGTACTATGTGTGAAACATACACCAAGTAAAACAGCTAAAAAACATACACAAAGTTATTGGTGGTGTAATCTTAGAGCATTGAATTTGATGTGTTTTCCATTTTTCTTCTTTGTTTGTATGATAATACTCTCCCTAAACATTCATAAGTAATGCCTGTATCTTATTTAAATAAAATATATTTTTATTCTGAATTATATTTTCAAACTGCCTTAGTGAAGGACCGATTGGACTGATCATGTATATAGAGATGTATGATTCACCAACTGTTTCTCATGGGCTGCCTCTACTTCACAGGAAGTGTCCAATTACTTTAATATTGCTCAATCTATCTTCCAACAACTTCCATGAAAGAAGGTTCCACTTTAAATGAAATGTACTTGATTTATCTTGGAAAAAATTCAAATAGCTATTACATCTTAACAGGTTTCTTTTCCCTCTTTGCTGAGAATTCATTTGAGCGGTTTCATTGTACCATATTCCCATATTTTGTCAGACAGGGAACAAAAGGATTTATTCTTCTAAATGTTGTTTGCCTTTACTAGGTATTCTTTTGAGAGCAGACTACTGAACTGAGATTTTTCTCCAATCAAGTTCCACAGTAGGGAAAAAAAGAAAGAATAAAAGATTAAGAAAAAAAAAAAGAAAAGCTATTATCATGAAAAACAGGTCCCTGGTTGAAAAATTATTGTTTTAATGTCTTTCACATATTAAGAATTTAGTTGAAGACTCAAAGTCAATTTTATTCTTAGTTTTAGAAATTCTCAAATATTCTTCAGTGGAAGAAAATGATGAAGACTCAGTTTGCAAATACCTAGACAAGAACACACTGTCAGCTCTACCAAAGATCATGGGTTCAAACCTCAGCTCTATTACTATCACTTGGGCAAGATGACTAACGTCTTTATGCTCCAGACTTCATACATAAACTATAGGTAGATGATAAAAGCACCCACCTTAGAGGGTTGTGATAAGGATTAGGTCAGGTAATTCATGTAAGTAATTCAGAATAGTGCCTTACTCATTATAAATACTCACTAGATATTAGCTATTATTATGTTATCAATATTACATAATAGAAAACATTAATCTCAATGTTATCATTGTTATTATAGGCACATTAATGATTTTAAATTTTTTTTAACGTTTATTTATTTTTGAGACAGAGAGAGACAGAGTATGAACGGGGGAGGGTCAGAGACAGAGGGAGACACAGAATCTGAAACAGGCTCCAGGCTCTGAGCTGTCAGCACAGAGCCCGACGTGGGGCTCGAACTCCCGGACCGTGAGATCATGACCTGAGCTGAAGTCAGATGCTTAACCGACTGAGCCACCCAGGCGCCCCAACATTAATGATTTTAAATGTATCTCCTAAAAACTTACGTGGTACAAAGTTAAAATGTCCTAAGTCATTCTATTATCAGAAGACAGTATCTAATGTTATTGACATGGGTGAATGAGTTGTTTTCTTTTCAATGACCCCAGACTGCACCCCTGTTATCTATTATCATAGTCAATTCATGATAATGTTTACCAGGAGATGTAGACCAGAAACTAGGGATTCATAAGGACAAATGAATCATTATCTGTAAATGCACCTCCAAATATTTTATTGCGCATTTATAGAAAGAATGTACACTTAGGTGTCAGGTATTAAAAAAGAATCAAGACACTTGTATATTATTTGTTAATTTACAGGTAACAACTCAAGTACCTGTAGATATTGTTTCTGGAGACAAGACCCATAATTCTAGAACATTTCATTACTACTATTTTGAGCTCGCTCTCTATATATGTGAAATACACACATACATCGTTGCATATATATCTATATATACACACATACACACAGACATTCACAGGTTTTATTTCTCATTTAGGTTTTCCTTTAGGATAAACACTAAAATTAAAATTATTGAGTCAAAACAGAAAAAAAACTGAGTTTATACATGTTTCTGTTTGCTATCTACTTCTCATAAGACTGTATTAATTTAGTCCTACAATAACGTAGGAGTAAACATCTTCATGAAAACTTCAACATTCTCATTAGGGGAAAATACCTACTTAATAAATTAAAGCATGCTATTTAATAAGGAAATATGCTATTGAATAAAAATGTGCTATTGTAATTCACACTGCAGTCTCAATATACAATTTTAAGTAAGGTTGATCATTTTCATAATGGGTAAGCAAGTACATTTCTTTCTTATTTATCTGGTCTTTATGACCTAGTGACAGGAATTTTCCTAGGGACAGCTCTGCAGTGTACATGTATGCGTACATGTACGTATGCATGTTGATATATATATAACTCAACCACTAAGTTACACAGAAATTAAATACCAAAGTGAGATGCCAGATGGCCACAATGACTTGAAAGTTTCCTTCAGCTTGACTAGACTTCAGATTTCTTCCTGACTATAGGTCCCTAACCTCCCTTTGTAAATTTTTTCCCTGTCCCTTTGAGATGCAAATCTTCTCCCAGCCTCTTGCCAGTTTTAAAACTCAGAATAGTCCTTCTCAAATACCTGGGAGCCATGTCTTTGAAATATAATCATCAAAAAAGATAGTCTCCCTGTTTCTTAATATATGTTAGAGGATAGAAGACAAACTTGCATAAGCACCAACTAGCACAGATGGCCTAGTAACTTGACTAACCTAAGCCCAATGTCCCCTGTACTTTTCCACTAGTTGCCCCCAGCACTTAAGACACTATCCTGCCTTTCGTTCCTGCAGAGTTGAGTTAATCTCTCACCTCTATTGCAAAAGTCTTGACCTCTACAGTACTCTCTAATAACATATTGTCTTTTTTTTTAACATTTATTTATTTTGAAGTGCAAATTATTTATTTTGCACTTCAAAATTATTTCATTATTTTTAATTATTTATTTATTTATTTATATTATTTATTTAAAATTATATAAAATATAATATATAATATATAAAATTATATAAAATATATTTATATTTATTTATTTAAAATTATTATATTATATATTATTATATATATTATATATTATTATATATAATATATATAATATAATTATTATATAATATAATTATATATAATATATATAATATAATTATTATATATTATATATATATTAATATATATTATATATTATATTAAATATAATATATAATATATAAAATTATATAAAATATATTTATATTTATTTATTTAAAATTATTTATTATTTCAAAATAACATTTATTTATTTTGAAGTGCAATTTATTTATTCAGAAGTGCAAGGGAAGAGCAGAGAGAGAGGGAGACAGAGGATCCCAAACAAACAGGATCCCAAGCAGGCTGTCAGCCCAGAACCCTATGTGACCTGATCCTAGGAACTGTGAGACCATGATGTGAGTCAAAATCAAGAGTTGGACATTTAACCAAATGAGCCACCCAACCACCCCTAATATATTGCTTTCTTAAATAACATATCTTCGTTGGCTGTTTAACTTCATCTGGTGCAATTTTTCGTTGGCACAGATTAAGATGTGCATTTTCTGAACTAAATCTGAAATCACTCAAAAATCCCTCACTCAGAAGAATAAGGAAAGGGTATGGATTTCAAGAAAATAACACAGAAATTCTCTTTGACATTGTTGCTCTCTAAGTTACACTGATAGTTGCATTAAACTTTACCTGGAGAGTATGAAACCAGATCAGACCAGAGCGGGTGGCAGGAGACACATGGCAGTGCAGGAGGGAGGGATTGCAAAGCTGCCTAAGGAATCTTTAGAGAGAGAGATTAATTATCTTGATCTTGGTAATGATTTCACAAATGTAGGCATATGTCTGTACTAATCAATTGGTAAACTTTCAGTAAGAGCAGTTTACTATATGTCAGGAACATAAAAGGAAAGGAAAGGAAAGGAAAGGAAAGGAAAGGAAAGGAAAGGAAAGGAAAGGAAAGGAAAGGAAAGGAAAGGAAAGGAAAGGAAAGAGCATAGCCACAAAGGTAACTACCCTGTCAGTAAATTCAACATTAAAGTAAGGTGGTAAATAACAGATTACATTGGTTTATAGAATCATTTTGTTCTTGATGTCATTGTTGGTTTTAGATCGATTTATCTGGAGGAAGTGAAGCAAATAGCAGAGGGAGGAGCCTGAGTAGCAATGGGCCAAGCAAAGATGATGACATCTAGACCTAGGCAGAGGAGATGAAGGAAACTATGTATATATTGAGAAGACATGTTGATGGAAATTAGTTGGATTTGGAAACCAAAGGAACCTGGATGGGGAGAAAGAGATCTGGGCTCTTTCAAGAAAAAGGTGTTGAAGCAGGCTAAGAAAATACAGTAAAACCTTGGATTGTGAGTAACTTGTTCTGTGAGTGTTCCACAAGACTAGCAACATTTCTAATAAATTTAAACTTGATAAACGAACAATGTCTTGCAATATGCATAGTACATTATGCCAAACATCACATGATCTCACCTGAGCCAATAGCCACCCCCCTCTCTCACTGTAGGTTTGTGGGTAATCATCTCCCATGTTTGGATGTACAGTTTCAGGCCACTGTGTTTGGCAGAAATCTGTGATTTTTCAGAATTTTGGAAGGTGCCCACAACTGGCACTAGTGTATTGTGTTGTCATTTCAAAGCACCTATGTTCAGTCCTTTGCTTTTCCACACAAGAGTAAGCTTAGGAATGTTTAGCTTTATTCGAGGTCAGGCTGCCTGCTGATACAGCCCCTTTCCTCTGCTGCCTTATTGCCAGTGACATTAAATACAGTTTACGACAAGAGTTTATTAATACTCTACTGTAGTCAACATCCGTGCGAGCATATACAATGGCCCCATGCAGGAAGAGGTTGAAAAGAAAGGCAGTAAGAAGGAGATAATTACTGTGGACGCTAAGGAGGAAATCATTGAGAAATACGAATGAGGTATATGAGTGGCTAAAATCGCAAGATTTTATGAGAAGTCTATGTCTGCATCTCATCTGCAGAGGTGGAGGAGAATAAGGTGGAGGATTCCTCACTTCAAATGAGATTAGGAAGATGTATAAAATCTGGGAAACAGTGCAAAATTTTGTAGAAAAGCACCACCTGAATAAGGCTGTACCAATGAGAGTGATGAATTTGTTTAACGACAATGCAATGTCACATTTCTGCAAAATCCTCAAAAGGAAGCAAAAGCAAGTGTCATTAGATAGGTGTCTTGTTAAAGCTGCACGAAAAGAAAAAGATTCCATGGAGCCAATTGATAGCAGTGATCCTGTTAGTGAAAGTCATCCTACACAATAACCCTCCTCTCTCTTGTCTCCCTCACACCAGCCACAAAGGTTTTCAAAAGAAGGGCAAGTTAATTAATTTTTCTTTATATTTTTTAATTTCTTATTTTGTATTATATTACAGTATTGTAATCATTTTTATATGAATATTTTTGGGTTGTGGAACAAATCATCTGAGTGTCCATTATTTCTTATGGGGAAATATATAAGTACTTTGGATTACAAGCACATTTTTGGAACAAATTATGCTCGCCAACCAAGGTTTTACAGTAATCACTTTTTGTTTATCTGCCAGCATGATTATTAATTTTTCAGATATGTGTCTTTAAGTACAAATATAGCAATGTGTCTTGGAATTATAATTAAGATGGAAAATGACAGATGCAAGTTTATGTTGTAAATTGCCAAAAGTAATATACTGAGTATACCTTGTACATAGTCAAATGCTAATTAGTCTGGAGACTTCATTTTTGGGTCCTTATGGATTTCGACACCAGAAAGGTCTAAATGTTAAGAAAGTCATCTTTGTCATCAGACAGACTTGAATGTGTCTCCTGGGTCATTTACTAGTTATGTAATCTTAAGCCAGTTTTTCTTTCTCATCTTCAGCTCCTGTCTTCCAATTTGAGAACTAATATTCCAACTTCTTGGGACTGGTATAAGGATCAAATTACATTAAAATGTATAAACTGTGTACAGTGACCTGTACAATGTGTTTAAAACTAGGTATAGTTTTATTATAATCTATATTCTCCACCACCTCTTAAAATCAATCAAAGCATTTCCACTGTTGTTTTTATTTATGACTTTGTAACTGGTGGTTTTATGTTGATAAAACTGCTTTAAAATGATATGAACAATCATAAAACTGTGACTATGAATACATGAGAAGAATAACTGAATCATGGAAAAACAATTGAAGTTTAAAGCTCATAAAAGTCCCCTTTGTGTATTTTAGTAGAATATATTTTGGATTAAAAATGTTTTAATCTCTCACTTTTCCTAACTATGTAGAAAAAAAAACACATTTTTGGGCAATAGCATCTTGTAAGGCAGTTTTACTTTTCCCAGAAATGTTTAATGTTTTCATTAATGTCTTCTGAACAAAAAACAGTTTTGAAGTGGTAAAATTAAAAATATCTCTTTGCTCATATTTGGCATCTCAGACAATTGTTTCAGTGTTCTCAACAAAGTCACCTACTGCTTTAAAAGGAAGGTTACTTTTTTCTATGGCATTTTTCCGTTTCAATCATTGGACCACAGTTTTGCTTTTACGTAAGCCACTTTCATATTGACTCTTATAGAAAAAGATCCTAACTGTGCACAAATTTTATATTCATATTATATTTTTCACAAGGTTATCTTCTAAGTAATAAATATTTGAACTCATTCACTTAAAAATAAAATCATATTTATCAAGCCTGGAATTAATAAGTTTTTCTATGTAATAACTTATAAATTCAATGGTAGAGCCTCATATCTCAGATAATATTTATAATACAATGAGCAATAATCTCCCTGGTAATTAAAAAAGGAGTAGATGTCTAATTGTAGTGTAACCTCAGCCACTCACACAAACAAAACACCAGACTACTAAGAATTTCACCTGAGTATAAAGTACACTCAAACAAATAATGTCCTCAATGTTAAATTCATTTGATGTTTAATAAAGAGTAGACTTTTTAAAATTGCAATCAATAATGTGAGCCAACAGTTGCTAGCCATAGATATCCTTTATTGAAATAATATTTTTCTAGAAATAAAATACCATTTATTTATAAACATCTTTTGCCAGAGGGAAGTATTTATTATATAACACTATTTAGGATTCCATTTATTTTTTAAACTAGATGTCAGGCTCTAAGCCTCATGTTAACCAGTATGCAGACCTGACCTTTCAATAACAAATGCATTTATGTGAAGAAATTTTAATTTTGTAGTCTTTCCTTGAGCTAGATATGGTCACACACGGTTACTTATTTTTCTTTGTAGTCCCTATTTTTCCATGCTAATTTATTTTTCCTAAGCAGTAACCAGCCTCTTACTCCTCTGTTTTGCAAAGCAATCTTGATGCAAAGAACTTTACTCCCCATTCCTATGTTTTTCAAGGTATGAGACCCAAGGCTTTGTGGTATGTTTCCAGGAGAAATCTGAATGAGAGCCATGGTATCCACCTCACTTCATTTTAATTGTGTGCTCTCATCTTTCAGACATTCATCATTCAAAAATCTGATTTTCTTTAGTGGTAGATTAAAAGAATGTTGACTATAAAAAGTATACAATAAAATATGTGATTTGTATATTTTCAGTTGGATCATGTGTAATTACTTCTAGAACATGTAGTAAAAGTCTTAGGATATTCATTCCAAATTTATTTAAGCTATATTATTTCAGTAGGTAAAACTGGCATAAGATCCCACAGATTCTGAAAACTATTTCTGCAAGCCTGTTTTCACACTTTTTCAGTTTCACAGAAGATAATAATCATCTTGGAACTGTGGTAAACAGAAAGTCTTTCTTTCTGGATTCACCAAACGTCTAGATCTATTCATATGCACTTCTACAAAATACTAAATATATCTTAATATTTATGTATCATTATATATTTTTGGTATGAACTCTACATAATTATAATCATTTTCTTCCTGTATTAAAAAAAGAAAGCTGCATGCTGAACACCACCTTTTAAATGCAAGGTCTGTCTTCCATATTCTATTCATGTCTCCTTTTTGGCTTCAGCCAAAGTACCACAAGTCCTACCATCAGCAAAATGATAGCCTAACCACAATCTTCAAGAGAACTTGTGGGTCTGAATTGGTTTCCTGTGCCATTGTCTTTGCTTTGAGATGAATATACCTAGGTAATCATAATCCCTGGAGGAGAATAAAAGACAAGTGGAACTGAGACACCCCAGCCAAGTCCAGTCAGACTAGTTAACTCCAACTAGCTAAGGAAGCATGAATTAGTCAAGCCTATATCAAAACCTCCTCAAAGAACCCCCAAATCTATAGGAATGAATCATTACTGTTTTAAACCTATGCATTTCTGTTTTTCGTTTTTTTGTTTTTTGCTCACAGTAATTTTGCAGCAGTGGCTAATGGACTGATACATGCTTCACAAAGTAAACTTCCCTAAATCTCAAATATTCATCTTAGTAGTTATAAGCACTCAGTAGTTGGCCTGCATTTAAATTTGAATTCTAGTTCTACTATTCAGTGTTAGCTTGCAATAAATTATGCAAAATTTATGTGTCACTCTCATCTGTAAAAATAGATGCTAATAATAGAACAACAGTCATTATACTGTTGGGAATGATTAAAGGTAGACTATTTTTTTTACATCTGCCACCTATGTTAGCTATCATTATTGTCACTCAATCTTTATTACACATCACAATATTTTTGCTTATTTTTATCTAATTTATCCCATTTTTAATTATACAAAACAAAAATATATAGCAAAACAAATAGAAAAACTAAGTGAGAGGCAACATATATTTAAGATGATAAATATAAGAGGACATCAAGAATGAGGTTAGTATATAAAAGTTATATCATGAAGACTTATGAATGTGTGTACTAAGAGGTCACAAATTCACTTTTAAGCTTTTGGAAGTCATGTGAATATAGAAAAGATTATAAAATACACAGCACCCATTAGATAAAAGAAAATAGCTACTTAGACAGAAAATTCTTCAAACAAAATCAGAGAAATTCCTCTCAAAAATAGCTATAGGAAAGTATGGTTTCTAAGCATGTGACATATGGTCCTTTATCTCAAGGATATAGTAGTTGAGACACCATAAATTCAAAATACATTATTTGTTGGGTATGGCACTTGAACACGGCTCAAACAAATGCATCATGGAAAACAGATATTTTCAATACAATTTGCAAAATTTTTAAACCCACTGCCTTAGTAAAAGGGTTAAACAAAAAAAAATCACGAAATCAAAATATCTATTTTGCATAATTTTTTTAATAGATTGTTAAAAAGTATTTAGCCTTAGGGTGCCTGGGTGGGTCAGTCAGTTAAGCATCCCACTCTTGATTTCCCTTCAGGTCATGATCTCACAGTTTGTGGGTATGATCCCTGCATCCAGCTCTGCACTGACAGTGCAGAGCCTCTTTGGGATTCTCTCCTCTGCCCCTCTTACACCTATGCATCCTCTCTCTCTTTCTCTCTCTCTCTCAAAAATAAATGAAACTAAAAAGAAGTATTTAGCTTTAAATCATATTAAAATAATTTAACCAGTCTATACTCTCATCAAAAAATTCTATAACAGAAAATCTTAAAAGCTACAATTTATATATGGCCTCAAATCAACTCTAAAGGCCCATATGAAAATGCTTCCACTTTGAGAACTTCTTGAAAAGTAATGAAATCTAAGTAAAAAGAGCAATTTTCATTTTAAAAACAAATTTTATAGATACATATAATTCATATGATGATATGCCAGTGTGTTTATTGGTGGTAAGCTTATAAATGATTTATATTTTTAAATAACTCTAATTTACTTAAATAGGACAAAAAATGTAATATAGTAAATTTCTAATTTTCTCATGCCTATTAACTTGAAACAAAGGCTCAGCTATATACTTATTAACTTTATTTTCATTAAGAAATAACTGAAATAAGAAAAAAAAACACTTAGTAGAGGATTATTTTCCCTACATATTAAAGAAAAAAACGACTTATTGATGTATAAAATTCTGATTTCCTTCTGCTTCCCCATACAGCTATTAATGTGTGGAAAAAATTGTTCTTCATTAACAGGATCATGTTTGAGGGAGATAGTATCATGGCCAGACAGTGACCACTTAAGTGATTTAAATAAATTTAATATCTTCCATATATTTCAATTGATTATGATAAAAGATACTAAACTACCTAAGTTGATCAATTATACATAAATAATATATAATAATGTGGTTAATCTTGTATTCCTCACAATATTTATTATTTTCTTCACAATGCTGTATTCCCCACATGAGTGGGGAGAGACAGAGAGACGGAGAGAGTGAATCTCAAGCAGGCTCTAAGCTGTCAGCTCAGAGCCCAATTCAGGGCTCAAACTCACAAATGGCAAGACCTTGACCTGAGCCAAAGAGTAAGACGCTTACCAACTGAACTACCTAGTTACCCTGTTGGGTTTGTTTTTTTTTTTTTAATTAATGGCTTTACTTTCTTACTTCCCTGGTAAGCCTTGGCTATAAAACCAGGTTTCTATAATTAACCATTTTATTTATATTCAACCTTGCATATGTGCTATCAAACTCAATTAGGTCTTTGAATTTTTTTCATTCAACTAAACGAAAATTATCTAGAAAATTAGCACTCATTCTACTGAGTTATTCTTCATAATAAGATAATAGTTGTAAAGCTTCTTTGTAAAATGTAAAGTACTATACAAATAAAAAGGATTATACTAGAAATTTCTGCAAGGTAATTAATGATGAAGTATTATTATGAGCCATGCTCACATTAAGAATATCTTCATTACACCTGTAATAAATACTCATGTTTTAATGAAGTGGATTTTATAACACATGATTTGAATATAAAATAAATATTAGTGTTTATTAGGTTATTTTTTTAGTTTTTTATTTACTTTGTAAGAATTTTCTTAAATGATTTAAGCTTATATGTAAGTTAAACATAATTAAATATAGTTTTATTAATAAAAATAGACATTCTGTTGTCCCCTGAAAAACACTCTTTTTTTCGTTTCCCTAATTTCTGCCTCTACATTAATAGTCAACTTTTAAAATTATCCCCAATTAACGAGTTTGAAAGTTTATCCAGCTCCCACTAAGACCTCAATAGATTGAAAGACCATCTTCAATATCAAAGGGAATAGATAACATTAGATGAAATAATTACCTATACCTTACAAATGGAAATGCCTTTCAATTAATTAATTGCTGAAAGGAGAAATGTGATGCTGTAATTTGCTTTTATTTTTTAAATATAAAACCAGATATAATCTTTAAAGTTTTTCTTGAGGTTACACTAAAATATAAAGATATCTTACATACCTAAGTAGAAAGGATATTGGGTACCATCATGTACAATATTTAAACCACATGTTTACAAAAGATGCAGAAATTCTGTTTAATGGATTTTTTGCCTTTTTTAGAAAAGATGGTATTAATTCATATTGCAGTCATTTTTTACATGCAAGATCAGGACTGAATAGTCACATAGCCCTTGAAGACTGAGGAATTTCTCTTGATTTATGTCAACATTAGTTCAACTTTTTGCCTCTATGGCTAATCCAAATGCTCTCTGTGCTAGTTCTAGTTCACACATTTTTCTAGCACATTAGGAGAAATAAAGCATAGATACATAGATAGAGCATGTCCCCCATATTATATGATGTATTTTTTTTTTGAGAGAAAGAGAGAGTGATAGAGAGAGAGAGAGAATGCAAGCTGGAGAGAGGGGCAGAGGGAGAGATAAAGAAAATCTCAAGTAGGCTCCATGCCCAACATGGAGTGTGATAAAGGGCTTGATCCCACATTACTGGGGATCATGACCTAAGCCCAAATCAAGATTTAGATGCTCAACTGACTGAGCCACTCGGACACTCCATACGATGTCTTAAAAAAGAAGCTTTAAGAGACCTGGAAAGAAAGAAAATTCTGAAAGCAGCTAGGTATAAACAGGCTCTAACTTACAAAGGGAGACCCATAAGAATAGTAAGAGACGTATCTACTGAAACTTGGCAGGCCAGAAAGGAATGACAGGAAATCTTCAATGTGATGAACAGAAAAAATATGCAGCCAAGAATCCTTTATCCAGCAAGTCTGTCATTCAGAATAGAAGGAGACATAAAGGTTTCCCAAACAAACTAAAACTGAAGGAATTCCTCACCACTAAAGGAGACCTACAAGAGATCCTAAGGGGGACTCTGTGAGTGAAATGTTACAAGGACCACAAATTACCAGAGACACCACTACAAGCATGAAAGCTACAGATATCACAATGACTCTAAACCCATATCTTTCCAAAATAACACTGAATGTAAATGGACTAAATGCTCCAACCAAAAGACAGAGAGTATCAGAATGGATAAAAAACCAAGACACAACAATCTTCTGTCTATAAGAGACTCATTTTAGACCTGAGGACACCTTCAGATTGAAAGTGAGAGGATGGAGATTATCTATCATGCTACTGGAAGTCAAAAGAAAGCTGGACTAGCCATACTCATATCAGACAAACTAGACTTTAAATTAAAGTCTGTAACAAGAGATGAAGAAGGGCACTATATAATAATGACAGGGACTATGCATCAGGAAGAGCTAACAATTATACATGTCTCTGTGCCAAATATGGAAGCCCCCAAATATATACAACAATTAATCACAAACATAAGCAACCTTATTGATAAGAATATGGTAATTGCAGGGGACTTTAACACTCCACTTACAAAAATGGATAGATCATCTAGACACAGGATCAATAAAGAAACAAGGGCCCTGAATGATACACTGGATCAGATGGACTTGACAGATCTATTTAGAACTCTGCATCCCAAAGCAACAGAATATACTTTCTTCTTGAGTGCACATGAAACACTCTCCAAGATAGATCACATACGGGGTCACAAAACAGCCCTTCATAAGTATAAAAGAATTGAGATCATACCATGCATACTTTCAGACCACAATGCTATGAAGCTTGAAATCAACCACAGGAAAAAGTCTGGAAAACCTCCAGAAGCATGGAGGTTAAAGAACACCCTACTAAAGAATGAATGGGTCAACCAGGCAATTAGATAATATATTTAAAAATATGTGAAAACAGATGAAAATGAAAATACAACAATCCAAAAGCTTTGGGATGCAGTGAAGGCAGTCCTGAAAGGAAAATACATTGCAATCCAGGCCTATCTCAAGAAACAAGAAAAATCCCAAATACAAAATCTAACAGCACACCTAAAGGAACTAGAAGCACAACAGCAAAGACACTGCAAAACCAGCAAAGAACAGAAGTAATAAAGATCAGAGCAGAAATAAACAATATCGATTATAAAAAAAAAAAAACAACACTAGAGCAGATCAATGAAACCAAGAGTTGGTTTTTTGAAAAAGTAAACAAAATGGATAAACCTCTAACCAGGCTTCTCAAAAACAAAAGGGAGATGATCCAAATAGATAAAATCAGGAATGAAAACGGAATTATTACAACCAATCCCTCAGAAATACAAGCAATTATCAGGGAATACTATGAAAAATTATATGCCAACAATTTGGACAACCTGGAAGAAATGGACAAATTCCTAAGCACCCACACACTTCCAAAACTCAAACAGGAAGAAATAGAAAACTTGAACAGACCCATAACCAGCAAAGAAATTGAATCAGTTATCAAAAGTCTCCCAACAAATAAGAGTCCAGGACCAGATGGCTTCCCTGGGGAATTCTACAAGACATTTAAAGCAGAGATAGTACCTATCCTTCTCAAGCTGTTCCAAAAAATAGAAAGGGAAGGAAAACTTCCAGACTCATTCCATCAAGTCAACATTACTTTGATTCCCAGCAAAAAAAGAGACCCAGCAAAAAAAGAGAACTACAGGCCAATATCCTTGATGAATATGGATGCAAAAATTCTCAATAAGACACTAGGAAATCGAATTCAACAGCATATAAAAAGAATTATTCACCATGATAAGTGGGATTCATCCCTGGGATGCAGGGCTGGTTCAACATTCGCAAATCAATGAATGTGACATATCACATTAAAAAAAGAAAAGATAAGAACCATATGATCCTGTCAATCGATGCAGAAAAGCATTTGACAAAATTCAGCATGCTTTCTTAATAAAAACCCTCGAGAAAGTCGGGATAGAAGGAACATCATAAAAGCCATTTATGAAATGCCCACAGCTAATTTCATCCTCAATGGGGAAAAACTGAGCTTTTTCCCTGGGATCAGGAACATGACATGGATGCCCACTCTCACCACTGTTGTTTAACATAGTGTTGGAAGTGCTAGCATCAACAATCAGAAAACAAAAGGAAATCAAAGGCATCAAAATTAGCAAAGATGAAGTCAAGCTTTCACTCTTTGCAGATGACATTATGCATGAAAAACCTGACAGACTCCACCAAAAGTCTGCTAGAACTGATACATGAATTCAGCAAAGTTGCAGGATACAAATCAGTTGCATTCTTATACACTAATAATGAAACAACAGAAAGACAAATAAAGAAACTGACCCCATTCACAATTGCACCAAGAATCATAAAATACCTAGGAATAAACCTAACCAAAGATGTAAAAGACCTGTATGCTGAAAATTATAGAAAGCTTGTGAAGGAAATTGAAGAAGATATAAAGAAATGGAAAAACATTCCATGCTCATGGATTGGAAGAATAAATACTGTTAAAATGTCAATACTACCCAAAGCTACCTACACATTCAGTGCAATCCCAACCAAAATTGCACCAGCATTCTTCTTGAAGCTAGAACAAGCAATCCTAAAATTTGTATGGAACCACAAAAGACCCCAAATAGCCAAAGAAATATTGAAGAAGAAGACCAAAGCGGGAAGCTTCACAATCCCAGACTTTAGCCTCTACTGCAAAGCTGTAATCATCAAGACAGCATGGTATTGGCACAAAAACAGACACATAGACCAATGGAATAGAATAGAAACCCCAGAATTAGACCCACAAAAGTATGGCCAACTCATCTTTGACAAAGCAGGAAAGAATATCCAGTGGAAAAAAGACAGTCTCTTTAACAAATGGTGCTGGAAGAACTGGACAGCAACATGCAGAAGAATGAAACTAGACCACTTTCTTATACCATTCACAAAAATAAACTCAAAATGGATGAAGGACCTGAATGTGAGACTGGAAACCATCATAACCCTAGAGAAGAAAGCAGGAAAAATCCTCTCTGACCTCAGCCACAGCAATTTCTTACTTGACACATCTCCAAAAGCAAGGGAATTAAAAGCAAAAATGAACTCTTGGGACCTCATGAAGATAAAAAGCTTCTGCAAAGCAAACAATCAACAATTTACAAAACTAAAAGGCAACCAATGGAATGGGAAAAGATATTTGCAAATGACATATCGGACAAAGGGCTAGTATCCACAATCTATAAAGAACTCACCAAAAAACTCCACACCTGAAAAACAAATAATCCAGTGAAGAAATAGGCAGAAGACATGAATAGACACTTCTCTAAAGAAGACATCCAAATGGCCCACAGACACATGAAAAGATGCTCAGCATCACTCCTCATCAGGGAAATAGAAATCAAAACCACACTCAGATATCACCTCACGCCAGTCAGAGTGGCTGAAATGAACAAATCAGGAGACTAGAGATGCTGGAGTGGATATGGAGAAACAGGAACCCTCTTGCACTGCTGGTTGGAATGCAAACTGGTGCAGCCACTCTGGAAAACAGTGTGGAAGTTCCTCAAAAAATTGTAAAGAGATCTACCCTATGACCCAGCAATAGCACTGCTAGGAATTTACTCAAGGGATACAGGAGTGCTGATGCACAGGGGCACTTGTACCCCAATGTTTATAGCAGCACTTTCTTTTTTTTTTTTTTTTAATTTTTTTTCAACGTTTATTTATTTTTGGGACAGAGAGAGACAGAGCATGAACGGGGGAGGGGCAGAGACAGAGGGAGACACAGAATCGGAAACAGGCTCCAGGCTCCGAGCCATCAGCCCAGAGCCCGACGCGGGGCTCGAACTCACGGACCGCGAGATCGTGACCTGGCTGAAGTCGGACGCTTAACCGACTGCGCCACCCAGGCGCCCCTATAGCAGCACTTTCAACAATAGCCAAACTATGGAAAGAGCCTAAATGTCCATCAACTGATGAATGGATAAACAAGTTGTGGTTTATATACACAATGGAATACTATTTGGCAATGAGAAGGAATGAAATATGGCCTTTTGTTGCGACATGGATGGAATTGAAAAGTGTTATGCTAAGTTAAATAAGTCATACAGAGAAAGACAGATACCATATATTTTCACTCTTATGTGGATCCTGAGAAACTAAACAAAAGACCATGGGGGAGGGGAAGGGGGAAAAAAAAGAGAGGGAGGGAGGCAAACCATAAGAGACTCTTAAAAACTGAGAATAAACTGAGAGTTGATGGGGGTGGGAGGGAGGGGAAAGTGGGTGATGGGCGTTGAGGAGGGCACTTGTTGGGATGAGCACTGGGTGTTGTATGGAAACCAATTTGACTATAAATTTCATATTGAAAATAAATAAATAGGGGCGCCTGGGTGGCGCAGTCGGTTAAGCGTCCGACTTCAGCCAGGTCACGATCTCGCGGTCCTGGAGTTCGAGCCCCGCATCAGGCTCTGGGCTGATGGCTCAGAGCCTGGAGCCTGTTTCCGATTCTGTGTCTCCCTCTCTCTCTGCCCCTCCCCCGTTCATGCTCTGTCTCTCTCTGTCCCAAAAATAAAATAAACATTGAAAAAAAAAAATTAAAAAAAAAAAAAGAAAATAAATAAATAAATGCATGGTGGGCAAGCAAAAAAAAAAAAGAGAAGCTTTAAGAACTGCTCTTTCAAAAATATAAGTCAGAAGCTTACTCATGTATTATGTAAAACAAATATAAAATAGCAAAACTAGCAGTTTGATTTCCATACCTATACAAGCGTATATGGCATCTTTCTCTTTCACAAATAAGTTTACTATATTGTACAGGCTGCATATTATAAAAATTCTTTAATTGTAAGAAAGCTGTTTGCCAAATTAAAACAATCTATATTGTATTGGTATTTTGGAGCTGCCAAAAGAAAATAGCACAGACTTGGTGGCTTATATAATAGACTTATTTGTTCCCAGCTCTTAAGGCTGTAAGTACATGATCAAAGTGTCAGCAAATTTGGTTTCTGGTGAGAGCTCTCTTCTTCACTTATGGATAACCACCTTCCTGCTGTGTCTTCAACATGACACAGAGAGCTCTGGTAACAAGGACAATAGTCCTAATGGATTAGGGGCCCATCCTTATGATCTCATTTAACCTTAATTATCTCCCTAAAAGCCCTTTGTCCAAATACAGGCACACTACTGGTTAGGGATTCAACATGTAAATAGAGGGTGGGGCACAACTCAGTCTAAAGCATCAGTTTTCCATATTTTCTAAGCATGGCTTGAACTTTAAGCATATTTCTTGAATCACATAGAATAAATTAAATCTGTCCTGTAGAACAACAATCTTTTAACAATATATGTCAAGCTTTTGGCTATTCCACTAGTCAAATTCTCACTGGGATATCTTCAATTACTTCAACTATGACTTTCATTACAATTTCTGATTAAAATATTCAAGCATGTTTATTGAAAAAATATTCAGATTAAGATAACTTTTGTCTAATTAACACCTACAATGCATGTGAATAAGAAGAAAATATCTGTTAGTGAAATAATCTTATTTAATGCTGTATGTTAGAAGTGACATCTGAAAATCGAATGTGGGCTCGTATCCCCAAAATTTCTGTATTTAAATTTTACTCACATAAATAAGAAACTTTTTCTAAAGTAATTGGGGGGGAGGTGCCTGAGTGGGTCAGTCGGTTGAGCATCTGACTCTATTCTGACTTAGGTCATGATCTCATGGTTCTTGAGATCAAGCCCCGCAACAGGCTATGCGTGACAGCATGGAGCCTGCTTGGGTTTCTTGCTCTCCCATTCTGCCCCTCCCCCACTTGCACTCTCTATCTGTCTCTGTCTCTCAAAATAAATAAACTTGAAAAAAAGTAAAGTAATTGGAAAAACATTTTTCATATTCAAAACCACAATAAAGTGTTTGGTGTTTATGATAGATCGCATTATTTTTCACAACATTCACAACAAACACTCCCTCAAGAGAAGCCTACTTTCTCTTCTGGCATATATCTGGCTTGGCCAAATGATCTGATTTGGGCAATGGAGTTTGAGAAGATGTGACACATCCTAGATTTGACCTGAGATAGGTCCTTAGAGTAAGCCACTTGAAATCACAGAAATGGTCTTCACAGCATTCTCTGTGTTCTGGAGGAATTATTTTTATCTCATTCCTCCATTTGAAAACTCAAGCAAGAACTTTCTGCCTTAACAGCCAACTTCCTTTATAAAAAGGGGGAAAAAGGAAGCTTTTAATCACTACTTCTTTTCAAAATCACACTGAAAAGAAATGTACTTAGTGGCCACCGTTTGATCATACTGATTTTTCTTGCTATGTCCTTCAAGATGATGAAGATTAGGGGGATTTTTGTGGCCACCTGCTCTTTTTGTGTATTACAATTAGGTGCAATTTTGTTTTTTCAAATAGAAAAGGCCTTCTTTACAGCACACACAACACACCCACCATTCATAAAACTGTGTTTATTAAATTAAAGATCTTTTCTGTGAGAGAGCAAAAAGTTGTCAAGTACACCTTCCTTTTGTGTGTGGCACACATATGGCAAGTGAAGAGTCTTCCTCTTTCCAGTAGGTTTATCCAACTGGAAAGGTAAACTTCTGCAAGTGTGCCCACATGGTAATCATTCTTCTTCCACATGGCTTGCCAGTGACATTGTGGGCACTCAAAGTTGTCAGATGATATAACAATTGTATGTGTATCTATGTATGTGGGGTTCATGTGTGTGTGTTGACATCTGTCTTATATGTTTATGGTATATATAAATGTTACTGTCTTTCCATTCTGTTCAGTTTGATTTCCTTGAAGTAACTATGGTTTTAGTGATATATACCCTATTGACAACATAACTTTATGTTTTCATCTTATACTGTTAGTAACCTGATCTTTGCCAGATTACTTTACACCTTGTATTATCTTTTACAAAATATTTCTTTTAAAGCTTTGATAATTTCTGTAATTTTTGTCACTTTTAAGAATGTTCTTTTTTGGTGTATCACAAAGAAACATTGCCTTACAGTTATTATTCATTTTTGAATGGGGCTAGTTATTTGTTCAAGAATAGTATTAAAAGGAACAGAAAAGTTAACCTGAAACAGCTTTCTAGCCTATTAAGTTTACAGTCAGTTGCTGTCTAACAAAACTGATCATTTTTATAGAACTCAGAGCCTATCTCCTAATTGAAAGCTTCTTGCCTAGAGAGCTAGTTTAGATGGTACCTCAGCATGGGTTTTCCTTTCCAGCATCTCCTTCCCTACTTATCTATATTATTGGCCTAGATGTCCCTGGAGTTTCTGTCCTTTAATCCAATTACCCACCACAACTAATCAAAGTATATTCAGAACCATGAGCCTAACTTTTGTATACATGTGGTTTTTGCTTATGTAATAGGAGGTATGTATAATGATAGACCAGATTTTCTAGTAGCCTCACGCATATATTTTTTCTGGATCACTTTTCCTTTTTCATTAAATATGGAAGACTTATACCGTCTCAGTTTTTCATTCTTTGTAAGTTATTACAGATACTTGGAAGAAAGTGAATCAAAATGTTTACTTCCTTTACATCCTTTGGGATGTGACTTTTACATCCTTTGGGATATGAGGAGATAGGGGAACTAATTATGCCCTCAAAACATGTTATATAATCCACTATTTTTAAGTGAAATCTCTATTTTTTATTCATTTAAACATTTTATGACAAATTATGATATGTCAGGCTTTGTACTAGACAGTAGAAGTAAACACAAATGAGTATAACAAAATGCTCACAAACTAGTGAGGAAGTTGGAATGCAGAACAGTAAATGTGATTTCCAATGACATATATAGAGGTTGTGGAATCTTGGTGGAGAGAATGACTACTTTTATCTGGGTTGTTAAGGAAAGGTTGATTAATAAGGTGACATTTGAGCTGACTTCTTGAAGGATGAAAAATATTGACATGTGGAGAGTGGTGAAGGAGAATTAAAGATAGTGTAAACGGTATGTAAGCAAGTTGCGGTAAAAGACACAGTCATTCTGTAAAACTGCCCATGTTCAGTGTGGACAGAGCACAAAGTTCCTGTTAATGAATGTTGGGACTGGATCTCTTCCTTTCCCTTCCTCTCCAGGACATGGCTGAAGTAAATGGCACCTCTTTATAAGGTTCAATTTTCCTTCTCTACTGGAACACTTCAATTAATTTACAATGAAGCAAAACAAACCATCCAAAAATGCTGACCTAAATAAAACCTCCAATATAAACAAGCCTATGAAATCCTCCTTTGAGCCAAATCATTCCTTCCACCTACCACCTATATCTTTTCTGCTTTTACAATGAAACTATTTGAAAGAGCTGGATATACTTACTTCTACTTATCACCCCTAATTCTCATCCTTTAAAGTCATGTTTAATACAAATTGCTTAATAACAAAATACTGTGTCTAAATAATTTATGTGTGAAATATGTATAACAAAAATAAAAGAACACCTGCATGGGTCCCAGTTCAAGATAACAACGTAGGAATATCCTAAACTCATCTCCTCCCACCAGCACACCAAATCTATAATTACGTGCAGAACAATTTTGCTAAAAACTAGTTGAGTGAATGCTATACATCCAGTGAAAAAGAGAACTCCATATCAAAGTGGGTAGGAGAAAATGAGATACAATATCACCATAAATCCCACCCCTGGCACTACTACCCACAAGTGGGTACAAATGCAAAAGCCCAAGTGTCTTCCTGAAAAGCAGAGAGTTTGAACCCCACATCAGTCACCCCGACTTTTAAGACCTGCACCTGAGAGACAAGCTCTCAAAACCTCTAGTTTTGAAAAACAACAAGGCTTGTGTCCTCAAGACCCACAAGGCTATAGCAAATGGAGAAAAGTTCTTAAAAGGCTTATATGTGTGCACACACCTACCCCAGGGTCCAGAATGGAAATAGCTGACTGCAAAAACACTTAGACATTCTGTTAAAGAGGTTTATTTGCTTATCTTAAAGTACTGACCAGAATGACAGGCATTTATCACACTTCTAGAGACCTACTGAAATATTCTCTGGGGAAAGAGAACAGAGCGGCTTACTTGTGCTTTCCCTCTTCCTCACTTCCAGAAACAAGTTTGTACCCTTACCTGGTGCTCTGATTTTTAGAGCTGCCATCCAGGGGATATGTCTCAGTTGCCTACCTCAGTGGCCAGCAGGGCTCACACTCACAGGTCCCACTGGATTGTAACCAATGCAGTAAGCATTTACTATCCCCAGGGCACAGCAGAAAGGCAACAAACTGAGGCACCCTGAATTTCTGTGAAAGAGGCCTATCAATTCACCTTTACAGTTGTTGCCTGAAGGGTAGGCTTCTAATTACATGTACATCTAAGGGCCAACTGCAATTCTCTCCAAAAACCTTAGAAGAGAGCTGCTAAATTCATTCCAACCACAATGGTATGAAATAAAAATCAATCACAAGAAAAAATTTCAAAATTTCACAATTATGTGGAGATTAAACAATATGCTGCTGAGCAACCAATGGGTCAAAAATGAAATCAAAAGAAAAATCAAGATGGAAACGAAAAAATGAAAACAGAAGTAAACATATCAAAACTTATGAGATGTAACAAAAACACTTCTAAGAGGACAGTTCATAGATATAAGTGCCTGTATCAAAAAACAAGAAAGATTTTATAACTCAAGGAAATAGAAAACACACACACACACACACACACACACACACACACACACACACACACAAAGCCCAAATTAGTAGAAGGAAGGAAATTACAAAGATCAGAGGGGAAATAAATGTCATAAAAAATACAATGAAAAAGATTAACAAAACTAAACATTTTTTGAAAGATAAAATTGACAAAACTTTAGCTAAGCACATCAGGAAAAAAAACAGAGTTGTCAAAACAACAAGAAATTAAAGAAGAGACATTACAACTGATACCACAGAACTATAAAGGATTATAAGTGACTACTATGAAAAATTATATATCAATAAACAACCTAGAAAAACGGGTACATTCTTACAAACATACAACCTACCAATACTGAATCATAAAGAAATAGAAAATCTGAAGAGGCTGATTCAATCTCTTTGCTCATAATCAAAAACTTCCCAATAAACAGAAGTCTAGGATGAGACCACTTTACCGGTGAATTCTACCTGACATTTTAAAAAGACCTTATGTGAATTCTTCTGAAACTCTTCCAAAAATAGAAGTAAACACTTCCAAACTCATTTTATGAGCCCAGCATTAACCTGATATCAAAACCAAACAAGGACACAAGACAGTCACAGGCCACACAGGCCAATATCCCCAATGAACATAGATGCACAAATCCTCAACAAAATATTTTTCTCTTATAATGCTTTGTATCTCTGTAGTGTCAGTCAGTACTTCTCTTTCATTAGGAAATCAAATTTAACAGTACATTAAAAGTATCATACACTATGATTAACTGGGATTTATTTCCAGAATGCAAAGATGGTTCAACATCCACAAATCAATGTGCTACACCACATTAACTAAATGAAGGGTAAAAATATTATGATGATTTAAATAAGGTATGCTTCATTTTGTTGTACTTTTTTTTATTAAACTTCACATATATTACATATTTACAAATTGAAAGTTTGAGGCAACCCTGTGTTGAGTAAGCCTATCAGTTCCATTTTTCCAACAGCGTTTGCCCACTTTGTTTCTCTGTCACATTTTGAGAATTTTCTCATTATTTCAAACTTTATGATTAGGATTATTTGTTATTGTGATCTGTGATTAGTAGTCTTTGATGTTACTATTTTAACTATTTTGGGGTTCCACAACTATGCCCATACACGATTGTGCAAACTTAATTGATAAGTTTGTGTGTTCCGACTGATCCACTGAATGACCATTCTCCCCCATCTCTCTCCCTCTCCTTAGACCTCCCTACTCTCTAAGACACAATACTGAAACTAGGCCAATTAACAACCCTATAGTGACTTTGAGTGGTTAAGTGAAATAAAGAGTCCCACATCTCTGACTTTAAAACAAAAGCTAGAAATGATTCTCCTTAGTGTAGTTTCAATAGTTTATTTTTGCATGTTTCCCAAAGCCTAAGCCAGAGCAAGGTCCTAACTCTTCCATTCTATGAAAACAGAGAGGTGAGGAAGCTACACACACGCATACACATATACATACACAAAATGGAGTATTTGTCAAGCATAGAAAAGGAGGGAAACTTGCCATTTGCAGCATGAATGGGTCTTGATGACATTCTGCTAACGTCTGTATTTTTCCCCTCAAAGTACCTATCACATTACATTATGTTATCTATTTGTTGTTTATACATATCTTTAATACAAAATATAAACTCCACCAGGGCAAGGATTTTATTTTAATTTTAGCATTTTGTCACCATTGACTAAAAAAGAAAATGCTGGAATATGGTATGTGCTAAAGTATTATTCACTACTGAATAAATAAACATACTGGACCAGTCATGTGTCTCTAATAACACCCCACCTTCTTTGCCAAAAAAGAAAAAAGAAAACTTAAGAAATATGGTAGTATTTCAAATAACAGTGTAATGACAAAAAAAAAACCTGTTTGTGATTTATAGTCATAGAACCTGAATCTGGTCCTCTATTACACAGGCTACTTGTCCACTTTGAAAATTACTCTCTTGTATAAAAATTGAGCTCATAATAGTTTTTAAAGTTTTGTTGTGAACATTTTATAAGATCATATTTACAGCTGGAGATCTATAAACTTGTAAATTCTTTTCTAATGTTGGGTTTAATTAAACACAGCTTTTATCAGAAATCTGTTAGATGTTTGTTGACATTACATTAAAAGGATAATTATAATCAGTGTCTTTAGTCTGTTTAAAATATTAAGTAGAATCTAACAAAGAGATGAATAAAGGATGAGACTTTGATATTTCTGAATTTTTCTTGCAAATTACTGGTCATAAGTTCAGAAAAAGGAAAATTTAATCAGGATTAGACATCCAAGGCTATGCAAGACCAAATAAAATAAGATAAAATTGTGTATAGTGCTGTATAGATTTGGATAGTTATCTTACTGGAGGAATGTAGGACCATGGGTTAGATTATTTTAATTATTAAGTATTTTGTTTTCTAAATCAGTAAGAATTATTTCACCCAAGTCAGTTGTTAAAACTCCCTAATGAGGTATTCACCCAGCTTCTAATTAATGCAAATGGAAATACCTCAAATTGGAAATGGTTTTTGCTAGACCAATTGTTTCTGTGAGCCAGTCAGTGTTGTTAGCCATTCTGCCATAACAAAGTGGCCTACAGAAGGTAAACTTTAAAATGATTCATAGATTTTCTATATACTTATAAAGATTATAAAAGTAAATGTTCCTTTTAATTACAACCAAATTATGAAAGTACATCAAATTTTTCTGCTATTGCAATTATGTACCAATTGTCATAATTCAATTGCTTACTTTGAAAATTACTAAAAGCATATTTCCTTAACAGTTGTCTTTCCAATAAACCCAATTAATCAACTCAAACAATTACCTCACCTTTGTTTTTATTAAAAAATAAAAATTTATAAATATAATACTGTTTTTATTCAAACATTGGTCATTTCTAGGAGGTTTAAGTACTTTTCTTTCATCTTAAGATATAGAATTTTCAAAAGGATTTAAAGTTGTTTAATAAGCTTCATAAATCTCATGCTTTTTTCTTTTTGTTTTTTCCTGTTCACTACTCGGCAAGTGGTTTTAAAACTTCAGAAATTTTTTTCTAGATCTTACACCAGACTTGTAAGCAACCCAGTGCTTGTTTATGATCATTAACTCCTGTGCTCAATGCCATTCACCATCTCATGTTGCCTTGAGAGCTTGAAATCACCTATCATAATAAATTACACCAAAAAATAAACTCAAATCATGAAGGACTGCACACAGGAGTTCAGCAATGCCAATGTCCCACACTCTCTTTTTTGTTTTTGTCAGCCCATCAAACTGAAAATAGTCAAAACCTTGTTTATCATTTAGTCCCTGTCCTACAATATATTCTCTTCCTGACTTCCCTATTTCTACCAATGGCATCACCATCTTTCTAGTCATTAATGCTGGAAGAGCTGTGCATATAGTTTAACTCCTTCTCCTCAGCACATATCATTAACCACCATCATTTGTGTAATGAACCTCAGCAAGGCTACTTGAGTTTTATTTTATTACCTCCACAAACTTACTCAAGTCCCTCCTTACCTCTCAGTTTGTCTTTTACAAAAAAATCTAAAACACAAATGCAGCTTCTGCTGGCTGGCCCACCATCCATCTTTCCTATCAGATAATATCCCCTGGGGTCACCCTAACTGTAAGTATAGTCACCCTGCCCACATACTCTAACAGCTTCTCTTTATCTTCTAAAAAGTCCACATCATCAACACATGGTCCTAGTAAGAAGACAGGGTAGGGTTCTTGTGAATACCGCTATAATTCTAAGATCTAAGGGAGACCCAAGGTGAAAAAGGGTTATTTGACAGCTATCCAACAGGAATGCAAGGCAAACTAGGGAAAGCACACTATCAACTTTTCTGTAGACATTTGCTTTTCTTGGACTTCCTATTATGAAAACTTCTTCCTATTTTATTTTAATTTTTAATTAAGTTTATTTTTTGAGAGAGACAGTGACAGGGTGAGTTGGGGAGGGGCAGAGAAAAAGGGAGAGAGAATCCCAAGTAGGCTGTGCGCTTTCAGCACTGAGCCCGAGGTGGGGCTTTAACTGAGAAAACCGTGATATCATGATCTGACCCAAAACTGAGACTTGACACTTAATTGCCTGAGCTACCCATGAGCCCCAACTTCTTTCTATTTAGAGGCAATTTTTCACACTGTGAGTCTCTGGAGAAGATGGAACATCTTCTTACCATGATAGCCTAAAATAGCCTAGTGTCTTTTTTTTTTTAATTTTTTATTTATTTTTGAGAGAGAGAGAGAGAGAGAGAGAGAGAGAGAGAGAGCGAGCATGAGCAGGGGAGAGGCTGAGAGACAGGGAGACACAGTATCCAAAGCAGGCTCCAGGATCTGAGCTGTCAGCACAGAATTTGACGTGGGACTTGAACTTGTTTACCACAAGATCATGACCTGAGCTGAAGTCAGAAGCCCAACCAACTGAGCCACCCAGGCACCCCCCAAAAATAGCCTATTTTCTTCTCTCTACATCCTGCAAGCCAAGTTGAAGGCAAATAACTCAAGTCAGCCAATTAGGCATAATCCTCTAGAAACAGGATTCATGAAAAAAAATCATAAGGAAGAATAGGAGTTTAAATCTGTGGCAGCAACAGCAATATTTAGTTGTGTAGAGTGAAAAGATCTGTAAACTGTACATATGGTCACTACAGAGATGGCCTTTGTCCATGATGATATTGTGGTCAGATTGGCTTTTGCCCAACTTCCACTAGTTCTTAAACATTTTCAAAATACAGTTCTCAAGCTATTTTAACAACTTAAGGAAGTAGGCAAAATTGCTTCCAATAAAGTATTTTCTGCATGAGTTAAGTAAGTCAGTATCTATGAAAAGAACCAAGTACCATATCTAGAATGAAGGTTGAATTTCCTAAGAGAAAGGTGCGATTTGGTAAACTAACCTGTGTATATCAGAAGGTATAAAATTCTATTGGTAGTCAAGGGATGGAATCTAGCTGCAGAAGGGAAATAGCTTATTAAATAATTGTCTCTAGTTACATGAAAATTAATTTAGTAAAGTGTTTTTGGAGTCTGTGAGGCCCTTGCCATAACAAAGTATGAATGGTAGGAAGGGCATGTGAATTTCATGGACATGGAATGGAATGATTCCTTTCAACCATGAGTCATAATGGCTTTCTGTTACTATAAAAAAAAATTTATTCCTTTTCTAGCCACAGTAGGCAAAACCAAAGAAACCTCACTTCAGAAAGAAGTGAGACCACAAACACTGCAATGGAGAAATACATGAAGATTCAGAGAGCCCAATAGTAACCCAAATTCCCAAAGCCCACTGAATTTCCCTGATCATACTTGCAATTTTCTCCTACATATGAGGCATAATAATACCAATACTTTTTTATTTGATAAACTTAAGTTTCCTCATGACCAATTGTAGTCTACAGACTTATATATCTAAAATCACAATTGTGCCAAATTGCAAAGTCAAATTTGGAAGAGAAGGACACATGACTGAACTGCAGGACGATGGTAACTTCTATCAACAAAAATCTATGGGTTACATAGAGGAATGGGTTACAAAGGTGTATAGAACATAACTTAGAATGGGATGAACTTTTTAGGGGTGCATCAGCCAGTAATTCTGCATTGGTGGTCCTCATTTTATAGATCTAGGAATATTTAACATTGTTTTCTTGCTGCTTTATGGAAACCTGGACTTAGGAGTGTTGAATACTAAACATAGTTGATAGTATATGGCACAATATGAAACAAAAAACTCAAAGATTTCTGAAGCATTTTAATTTTATAAATATAAGTGTAAAAAAATGTATGTGTAATCTGGGTAGTCAAAAGGTAGACCTAATGGACATTTGTCATTTTAATTTTTGTCCTGCATCTGAACCTTTATATTGTGAAGGAATACTCCATTTTCTAAGATTTGGTGACAGGTAGGACCTAATTACTCATTGCAAATTCAGGATGAGGACCATAACTTTATGGTTTACCCTATGATGTTCTGCTGAATTCAAGAAAAAAAAAAATGGACAGGCTGATTAGACTCACGCCTGGGTTGAACAACAGCTACACCCAGTGACAGTAGCAATGTCTACTCTACATGGAGGCCTGTGTGTGATTCCTAGGACAAGGAGTAGTGGCAGCATTTTTTAATGTCCTAACTGCATCGGTTCCTTCCCTCTCACAAATAAGATTTTGTTTTTTATTCTTCACAAGATTTTGTTGGTCTTAATATGTGATAGTTCTAGAATCTTTCCAATAAATTGTTTTCTGTTTAAGTTAACCACAATCACTTCTATAACAGGTCACCAAAAACTGTGGGTAGTCCAAAGTTCAAGTATAGATTTTGTATTTTCACTGTAGTCTGTTTCAAGGGTTGGCAGTTCCATTAAAGAACTCATTCTTGGGAATGGAGCTTGGACACCATTTTCTAAGTGGAGAACAGTGATGGCAGATGTGTTGGAGTCAGGGTCATTCCAAGCATTTATCTCAAAAAAAGGCAGAGGAGGCCAGAAGAAGTTCAATGTCCTCAATATGGGCTGTCATTAACAACAAAGTAGTCTTAGATAGATTTTTCTTTTTCCTTTGTACTCACAGTTTGATTAGGTTCCTACACAGGGATAAAATAATCCTACCTTTGAGAGTTCCAAACAAGGCAAGTCATATAGGTGACTTGCCTGTTCCAGAAGAATAATCAGAATTTGGAGGACAGCAAGGCATGTGTGCTGTGGAAGTTAATTTCAGAGTGAGACTCAGAAATGGTGTTCATAAAACTTACTGGTCTTAGGAAGGAAGCTTTGATATGCTAAACTGTGTTACTCCTTGGTTCTAGCAGAGATTACAAAAATAGAAAATATTTGGTATTCATTCTGAAAGGCTAAAATGAGGCCTGATATGGGATGGTCTGTAATCTGACATACATTCTTCTCTATTAGTAGTTTGGTTTTATACCCATGTCCTACTCTCCAAACAAGACATTTTAGGACTCCTTAAATATCTTGTGTACTTTCTAGATGCTGGCTTGTATTTATTTTTAAAATCTGTTCTTTGGGGCACCTGGATTGTGGATGATAAGCTTAGCAATCCCCCAGTTTTGCACCAGTGGGTTAACAAGGCATAAAGAAATACAGAGCCATAAAATGCTCATCCCTGAGTTTGAGTAAACCAGATTGGCACCCCAAGAATAGGGGGTGCAAAGGCACCCTGAGAATAGGGAGGCACAAAGGTGCCAGGAATAGGAAGGTGCAAATGCACCCCCAAATAGGGAGTGCAGAGCCCTCAGAATAGACAGGCAGAGACAAAGGCGTAAAATAGGAATGGATGCAAAGGTGCCCAATACATAGGTATATGAAATAAACAAGATTAGATATTCAGGGCAGAAGCACCCCCAATTTAGTACTATCACAGAAAAGCTGCTTCCACAGGAGAATAGGGCCAGGTTAGATAAATTGGTGAGTTGGACTAAGGCCCGCTGCACTGCAGTCAAAGCAGCCCAGAGTGGAGCTGGTTAACAAAAGAAAAGTACCTTGTCAACCCTGAGGTTATTTCCCATCTGTCTCATCCCCTAGGCTCGCTAAGATAAACAAAGATGCTGCCTCATGTCTGCTGTAAACAACCTTCCTCCCGACTTCCCGGTACCCGGATTTTGTTTTGTATTAACCCAAAACCCTAACTCCAAATATCCTCAAGACCCTCTTCCCCTCACGTCCACAAGTTAACGTTCACAGATTCATTGCCCCTATGTGCACATCCATCACCATGTTTGTAAGCCTTCTGATCCTAATAAAAAAAAATGGGTCAACAACCCTTATTCGGGGCTCTTGTCTTTTCCTGGATGTTATCCATCTCTCACTTTCAATCCTGTGTCCACTCTTTTGCTAGACAAGAGAGAAATTTAGACCCAGAGTCTAGGACACTGGGTGGCTCACTCGATTAAGTGTTTGAGTCTTGATTGCAGCTCAGGGCATGATCTCATACTTTATGAGATCTGGCTCTGCATCAGGCTCCAATTTGACAGTGCAGAGCCTGCTTGGGATTCTCGTTCCTCTCTTTCTGCCTCTTCCCCCACTCTCACTCTCTCCATTGCTCCCCAAATAAACATTTAAAAAAAATGCTGTTCTTTGTTTAGAAAGTACTCGCTCTGAGTTTTTGTCTACTAAAATCCTATCTTTCATCAAAGTTAAGTTCAATGATAAGTTTATTCCATGAAGTGTTGCTGATCTGCCCAGCTGGAATTTCTTCCATTACTAATTCTCTCAGCACTTTGTACTAGGATGAATACTGTGGCCCTGTCTAAGTGGCTGGCTGGAGTCTACTGATGAGTAGCAAAAATCAATCAAGGCAAGGAAAATTTTGAGGTGTTGATTAACACAAGGAATTGCCTCATCCTGTTAGTAAACATTCAGAATGAGGAACCTCAGCATTGGGCCTGTTAGCTGGATCATTGCAAACACACCAGAGAAAGAAGGCTAAAACCAGGTGTTCAGAAAGCATACCATGAACAGCATTCTAAATTGCAAGCACAACTTATTTCTTTCTTAATTTTACTGGGAAATGAAAACTCTTGCCATTTTCCTCAGCCTGGTTCTCTAGTTGAATAGGACAGGGCTGCATACACATATTATTGCCTGCATCTGGGTAGAGCATGATAAATAGATTGCAAATACAGCTCTCTTGTGCTATACTTATTATCACATAAATTATAAAAGCAAATATAACTGTATCTTTCCTTTTGAGCTTCCCACAAAGCACAATGCTATGTATGTAGGAGAAGCTCAGGACAACATTTTATAATATATAAATGAACAATTATCACTATAAAATATGTAGATATAGTTATAAAGGTATAGAGGTATGTGTATCAATGTCTATTCCATTCCTCCATATTTCCTCTTTTTTTTTTAAATTTTTTTAGGGGCACCTGGGTGGCTCAATTGGTTAAGTGTCCAACTTCGGCTCAGGTCATAATCTCGCAGTTGGTGGGTTTGAGCCCCGCACCAGGCTTTGTGCTGACAGCTCAGAGCCTGGAGCCTGCTTCTCTCAAAAATGAATAAATGTTAAAAAATTTTTTCTTAATGTTTATTCATTTTTTGAGAGCAAGAGAGACTTGCACAAGCAAGGGAGGGGCAGAGAGAGAAGGAGACACAATCATATCCAAAGCAGGCTCCAGGTTCTGAGCTGTCAGCACAGAACCCAAAGTGGGGCTTGAACCGACCAACTGTGAGATCATGACTAGAGCCAAAGTTGGTGCTTAACCCACTGAGCCATCCAGGTGCCCTCCCTCCCTATTTCCTCTTATGAATGTAATACTGTAATCTACAGAAATTATTTATCATGCTCTACTTAGACTTCAGAATTAGAAAAATATCACCCCAATTCATCTTACCCATGTTATTTCTATCTTTTAGATATCAGTATTTTGATACACTTTGTGATTAAATTTTAGTAGTGGAGTTAAAATTTTCTGAAGTATATACTCTTCATCACATCAACCCTGAGATCAGTGGCAATTGAGTGGCTTCCAAGGTATTCCTGCAAATTACTAGGGACTGATAATTATCACACATTTCACACCTTGAGGTAATAAAATCCCAAACAATACAATCAGATACTGTGGAACGTGTAGTTAACCTTTCATGAAAAAAAAAATTTCTTAGTGTCTTAAATCAAAACTGCATCTTCATCTTCTTTATGCTTGTGTTTGGGAAAAATAAATAGGCCAATGAATTGCTGTATTCCCAAACTGCATGCTTTTAAAAGAGTAACACATAATCATCTGATCAATTTTGTTCTAGGCAATTATGTTGAAATGGTCATCATGAGACATAAAGAGCGATTGTTTTTTTAGTCAAGTCTACATCAGAGATACAAAAAAATTCAGAGAAAATGAAACTTAACTATATTATGTATGAAAATTAAAGAAACATTGAAAAGTGAGAATTTTCATTTGACATTATGACTACAACCCAAATAAGAATTTAACTTTAACTTAATAGAAAATATTCTGAAATCCTGTTTTCAAAAGATGTTTAATAATACATCTCACTGACACAGACCAGAATTATTCCATTTCTATTTTGGAAGTTATTATAAATAAATTTTTAGAGTTTTACCGCTGATTACATTTCAAGGAATGTATCTCAAAATACTGATCATTATAAAAATCATATCCAACCAAATATAATTTTCTAATTTACATACTCAATTGTCCTTGAGTATATTTAATTAAAGTTCAAAAGACTTAAAATGGCATTCCCTATGTGCTAAGTAGTGTGCTAGATAATTTAAAAGATCAGTGTTATTTCATTTAATCCTTTCAGTAAAACTGTAAATGGAAAAACCAATTTCAAACCAGTTTATTAACTTGTCCAAAGTCAAACATCTTGTAACCTATTTTGAAATTACATACTCTAAGATCACACGATTACTAAAGATACTTTATTATATTTTATATGTGCATTACATATATATAACATATTATTATACATTATATGTTATATATATGTAATGTAATATATATAATACACATATTATATATATTAGAGAAATTCATTTATCCAACATCAAGGGAATTTCCTATAAAATGATTTTCTAGAAATTTACACCCTTAAGCATGATGTTAGTTTTACAGCTTTTTAGAAAATGTTCAAGAAATACATTGATTGTAGGGGCGCCTGGGTGGCTCAGCGGGTTAAGCATCCGACTTCGGCTCAGGTCATGATCTCTTGGTTTGTGGGTTTGAGCCCCGCATCAGGCTCTGTCAGAGCCTGGAGCCTGCTTTGGATTCTGTCACCCCCTCTCTCTGCCCTTCCCCTGTGCTCTCGCTCTCTCTCTCTCTCTCTCTCTCTCTCTCAAAAATAAAATAAACATTAAAAAAAATTAAAAAAGAAATACATTGATTGCACTTTAACATCCCTATTAGACAGTGTTGGTCAAGTCACCAACAGGACCATAATTTCTGTAGGAAGCAATCATATATTAAGTAATACTGAAGGTCTACTTATCCTCTAGTGGAACCTGGATTATGTTTTTGTTTTTATTTTACTTTAATTATAGGATGGTTCACTTAGTTCCTTTTTTTAAAAAATGTTTTTATTTATTTTTGAGATAAAGAGATACAGAGTGCAAACAAGGGAGGGGCAGAGAAAGAGGGAGACACAGAATCTGAAGCAGGCTCCAGGCTCTGAGCTGTCAGCACACAGCCCGACATGGGGCTTGAACCCACGAACCGTGATATCAAGACCTGAGCCAAAGTCAGATGCTTAACTGACTGAGCCACCCAGGCGACCTGTCACCTAGTTCCTTTTGATTGTTAGTGTGCCTAGTTTTGGGGTGCTTCAGTTTTGTACGTCCAACCAGTTCCTTGGAATTGCAGTATGTGGAAACAAGATTTCACCTAACATTTTAAAATTGCATCTGCAGTATAAATTAGCTAGCTCAGTGGGAGGGCCCAAACATCCCTTAAACAAAACTTTATTTCAAGGTAACTTCTTCAGTGCAAGACCATTTTCATAATCACTTTACCTACGCATTCAATTGTTCAGTCACAAATATTTCATGAGCAATTACTATGTGCCATGAACAGTCTTACGTGCTAGAGAATCTGTAGGAAATAAAACAGAAAATGGTCTAGACTTTTAAAAGCTCACATTCTACTGGGAGAAATAGGCAAAGAAAAATGTACTTTCAATTTTATTAAAGTAAAACATTTAATATTTAACGATGATGAATACTATGGAGGAACATTACATAAGAAAAAAGGAAAGGGGCGCCTGGGTGGCGCAGTCGGTTAAGCGTCCGACTTCAGCCAGGTCACGATCTCGCGGTCCGTGAGTTCGAGCCCCGCGTCGGGCTCTGGGCTGATGGCTCAGAGCCTGGAGCCTGTTTCCGATTCTGTGTCTCCCTCTCTCTCTGCCCCTCCCCCGTTCATGCTCTGTCTCTCTCTGTCCCAAAAATAAATAAACGTTGAAAAAAAAAAAAAAGAAAAAAGGAAAGAGATTTCTTGCCAGGTGGGGATGTTGGTGCAATTTTAGATGGAGTGTTCAGAAAAGGCCAGACTAAAGTGGGGGGTATCTGGAAAAAAACAAAGAGCTGAATAAAGGGATACATGAAGAAGTATGTTTGTATGTTTGTCTCAGATCCATTGCTCAGCCTTCCCCTGATCTATTCAGGGATTCTGACCTAGGCTAGTGGTGTCTAGCTGGGTGTGGATAATGGGAGAACAAAAAAATGGGGGAGAAGAAAGATAACAGGCTGTTTCCTGTCCCTGGAACCCATTTTGGGCAGTACATCCAGCACTGCCTTGCTTCTGTGGCCCTAATTCTTATTGGCTGGACTAACCATAGTTTAGGATTTTTCTGGTTGACTCCAGGATGTAAGTTCTGATAACATTGCCTCCTTCCTGGGTCTCTTTTGCTCAAGGCTGGATGTTTCCTCCTGTAGCTAATCTATGTGTTCTTAGCATTTTCAACACGTGTTAAACCAATTCCATCTGTTAAATCTCCTACTTCAAAATATTTAAGTGCTTGTTTTCAATACTTTAAAAAGTTGATGAATTAATATTTGGACCCTGATAATAGAGAAGTTTAGAGAATAAGACTCATGGTCATCTACTTATTTTTGAGAGAGAGAGAGAGAGAGAGAGAGAGAGAGAGAGAGAGAATAGGGGATGGGCAGAGAGAGAGGGAGACATAGAATCCAAAGTAGTCTCCAGGCTCTGATCCATCAGCACAGAGCCCTAAGCAGGGCTTGAATTCACAAACCATGGGATCATGACCAGAGCCAAAGTTGGAGGCCTAACCGACTGAGCCACCCAGGCACCCTCCAAAGACTTTTTAATGAAGGAGTGAGATGATCTCATTTACGTTTTAACATAACCTTTCCTGAAGGGGACAATAGCAGAAGTAGGGAGACAGATTCAAAAGGTAGTAAAATATTTTGGTGAAAACTAATTGTGACAGGAGAATAATGGGGTGGTGGCAAGGAGTTATCAGATTATAAACAGATTTTGATGGTCAAGCCAACAAGATTTGAAGATGAATTGGATATGGTAAACAAAAAAAGGATATGTTGAGTTTCAAAAGTATATTTGACATTTCAGTGGAAATGCTGGGTATATGGGAATAAATTATATGAATAGGAATTGAAGTGAAAAATTCTGACCTATAGACACAATTAGGAAATCATGAGATATAAATAGTATTGTTAAATGTGATGATAGAAATAGTATTTTATATTTTAGCCATGAGACTGAAGGACATCACCAATGATATTCCTTCCTTATTTGTAGTGTTTTAGGGTAGCTGAGTTTATCAATAAAGATTACATGTACTATAGATTAACAACATAGAAACAGTATAGTTTTCTTTTAAGTTGTAGAATCTTATATTTTAAATATTCTGAGGCACCTGGGTGGCTCAGTCAGTTAAGCGTCCAACTTCGCCTCAAGACATGATCTTGCGGTTCATGAGTGTTGACAGCTCAGAGCCTGGAGCCTGCTTCAGATTCTGTGTCTCCCTCTATCTCTCTGCCCCTCCCCTGCTCACGCTCTCTCTCTGTCTCAAAAATAAATAAACATTAAAAAATTTTTAAATATGTTCTTGCTAAAGTATTCACAATGAGGAGTCATACATCTATTCCAAGTATTCCAGAGCTTGTCTTTTGTTTATATTACTTAAGTCTCTGTTACAAGCCCAGCTCATACTAAACTGGAACTTTGTAAGACACTTGTGGTATCTCACACAATCCTAGAGCAGTACCATTGGGGCTTTAATTTTTCAGGACTCATCTGTGTCTCCTGCCCCAATCTCCATGTATATCTACTGGATTTTCCTTTTCCCTAAAGACCAACTTTCTCCACATGGCACAAAGTATATTTACCAACAACTCTGCATCTTTATACCTTATGGCTTGTATGATTCAATGAAAAAAAACAATTCTCAGAAAAACAAGAGGGAAAGAACCAAAAAAAAAATGTATGTTCAGTACAGTTCTCAAAGCCAATTTAACAGTTTATTAAGAAAATATGTTTTCCATTCTTTTCATTCATTGCCTACATATATATTGAACATGAAGTGAATAATATTTCTTCTTCAAAAATATATAAGGATAAAAATGATAGCAGCACTAGAAACCATTTTCATTGTATACAATTTTTAAAAATAATTTCTCACACTTTATTCCGGATCTCATAAATAGAGTTAAGACTGCTGTAACCATTTATCTGTAGTGCATTTGATCAGTACACAACAAAAGTTAACATTGGTGACATTTAAAAAGTGTGATATCCACTAGAAAAATACATGGGCAAAGATTATTTGGTTTAAATCAAATACTCTATGCACATTTTAGGATTACTTCGATAACTATATTTAAAAAAAGACCTTGAAACTATGAAGCATGCTGAACTTACCAGAGTACGATGTAATGATAAATTATTCAATACTGCATGTGAAGATAGATCTAAAAAACAGAAAGAGATATATTTCTGTCATTTATTCAACAGGTATGTATTGAGCTGTCTCTTCCTTTCAAAGGATGGCAGCATTGTAGTTCTGGAGAAAGAAAAAAATAAACTGAAATGATATATTTGTGTAACCGAAAATATTACACAGAAAAGAAACAATTTGTGTTTATTAGGAGTCCAACCACCCTATCCAACCAATATTTCCAGAATTACTTCCACCATTGCTACAACACAGTGTAACCCCCATCCTCTCTCCCAATGAACAATGCAAAAAACAGATATGTCTAGCCCTGACTCTACTCTTGCTACACTTGCTATTCTCCACACAAAATTCAGAGTCATCCTTATAAAATAGCAACGAGATAAAGCCACTTTCTCTGTCAACTCTTTGATGGCATTTTATTCTGAGGTTGTAGGAAAACAAAGTTCTTCCCTTGGTGTATGCCATCTGGTCCCTAGCTCACTTTCAGAATTATCCTTCATTAAAAAAAAGAAAGAAAGGATTATCCTTCATTTTCACGACTCTTTCTATTTCTTTCTGTGATCCATCCCTGGGCCACTCTGCCATTCCTTGATTGTGTCAGGTAACGCCTACCTAAAGCATGTAGACTTGCATTTCTGTCTGGAATTTTCTTCATCCTATGTCTGCTCTCATCATTCCACACAGCATCCCGGGCTCTTTAGATGCCATCTCTTCACAGTGCTCATTCTAGACTGTCAACTCTCTATCCTACGAATTACATTAATTTTCTTTATAATATTTATCTCTGTCAATACTGTGTATATTTATTTGTTCAATATCATCTTCCCCAAATAATATGTAATACCCTGCAGAGTACAGCTTTTGCCTGATTGCTCTATACCATGGTATACAAGCGATATGCAATAAATTCTTGCTTAATGTATTAACTTACTCATTTCACCCATACATATTATTATCCCAACTGACCACTTTCTAGCTCTGAAAGCTTATGGTAATAAGCAAACTCTCTTCAGCAAAATGGCTATATGATACTTATTTCATATGCAAAATGTTTATAATATTGTC
Source organism: Lynx rufus (assembly GCF_022079265.1). Taxonomy (NCBI): domain Eukaryota; kingdom Metazoa; phylum Chordata; class Mammalia; order Carnivora; family Felidae; genus Lynx; species Lynx rufus. Next base: position 64,117,057 of record NW_025814827.1, read on the forward strand.
TAGCACATTTAAATGCTTACTGAAGGTTCTTTATTATATTCTCATTTTGTTACATCATTATCCACATTTCAAAAATGTGTTATTGCACTCATGTAAGGGAAAATGTGTATATATCAAATACATATAGTATTTTCATTACCCTATCTGTATTAGAGTCCTGGCTATCAAGAGGTTGCTTGAGGAGGGGCGCCTGGGTGGCTCAGTCGGTTAAGCGGCCGACTTCAGCTCAGGTCATGATCTCGCGGTCCGTGAGTTCGAGCCCCACGTCGGGCTCTGTGCTGACAGCTCAGAGCCTGGAGCCTGTTTCAGATTCTGTGTCTCCCTCTCTCTGACCCTCCCCCGTTCATGCTCTGTCTCTCTCTGTCTCAAAAATAAATAAACGTTAAAAAAAAGTTAAAAAAAAAAAAAGAGGTTACTTGAGGAGGCAAAAGTCCTTACTACACAAAACTATCTATTTATGAAATGACCACAATTTCCCCCCCCAAATAGTTGATTTATTAAGTTATAGTCCATATTCTCATCTAAATTGTATTACACTTTAATATTTTCCTAATATTTAATTTCAATTTTTATTTTTTACTTCAAGTTGATCTCTTCCAATAACCAACTGGAAGAACTATTCTCAAACTATACAGTCTTTGATCTTTTGTTCATCTTCAAAGACCAGGGAAATAAATGCATGTGGATAATGTTTAAGATGAAATAGACTTGGGGCGCCTGGGTGGCGCAGTCGGTTAAGCGTCCGACTTCAGCCAGGTCACGATCTCGCGTTCCGTGAGTTCGAGCCCCGCGTCAGGCTCTGGGCTGATGGCTCAGAGCCTGGAGCCTGTTTCCGATTCTGTGTCTCCCTCTCTCTCTGCCCCTCCCCCGTTCATGCTCTGTCTCTCTCTGTCCCAAAAATAAATAAACGCTGAAAAAAAAAAAATTAAAAAAAAAAAAAAGAAATAGACTGTGAGTAATCTTTCTTTTCTTATTATCAATGGTAGAATAAACGTAAATAAATAGAATTTACTTTTTATGTACTTTGCTTTTGAGGAATAAAAGGTAGGAGACATGAGAGTATGCTATCAGTGTATGTCTAAAGATCAGTGCATATTCAATCAAATCTCTCACACTTATTCACACACAGTCCTCCACAATAACATCTAGTGATGTCTCTCTGCACTGTGTTTGAAGTTCCTTTGCTATGTTATTGCAATATTCGATATGGATCCAATCACAAGAGAACTTTCTTTTGAAACTAAGAAAACAATGGGTTTTTTTGCAACAAAAATAATTAAGAGTTTGAACATTTTTCATATGGTTTTGCACTGACATGACAATAATGTTCAGAGAATTGATTGATTTTTCTAAGGACTAATTTTCCTACCAGTCAGCTGAATGTTAAAATGGAACCATATAATAGCATTAATGTACTGTGAAAAGACAGTAAAAACAGCATCCATATAATAAGTCTAATTAATCAAATTTTTGCTGCTATTGCCAATGAAATAATATCTTCAAATACTTAAAGTTTTCCAAGTTTGATCACAAACATAGCCCAAGACCTAATATCTACAGTATGCAGGTTACCAGACAGTTTTATCGGTGTTGGATACGGCTTTATTTCAGATGAATTTAATCAAGATGTGGACAAGAATCTTACAAAAGCTGACACCATCAAGGAAATGATTCATCCTATAGGGTGGGAGGAGACATTTATTATTCCCTGAAATACGTGTTGTACAACTTCTGAGAAGATTGAAAATGTCTTGTTATTCAATATGTCACTACCTATTTAAACAGAAACTAATACTACTAAATATAAAAACCATTACCTTTTGGTTATTTTACTACATACCAAGTAAACAGGAATATTTAGTTTGCTTTATAAAGTATGTATTATTATTATTATTATTATTATTATTATTATTATTTACAGAGAGAGAGATAGCATATACATAAGTGGAGGAGGGGCTGAGGTAGAGAGAGAATCTTCAGCAGGCTCAATGATCAGCACAGAACCTGATGCGGGCTCAGTCTCACAACCATGAGGCCATGAACTGAGCCTAAATCAAGAGTAGGATGCTTAATGGGACGCCTGGGTGGCTCAGTTGGTTAATCGTCTGACTTCAGCTTGGGTCATGATCTCACAGTTCAGGAGTTTGACCCCATGTCGGGCTCTGTGATGACAGCTTAGAGCCTGGGGCCTGCTTCGAATTCTGTGTCTCCTTCTCTTTCTGCTCCTCTCCCGCTCATGCTCTGTCTCTGTCTTTCAAAAATAAAAACATTTAAAAAAAAATTAAGAGTAGAACACTTAACTGATTCAACCACTCAGATGCCCCTCTGAAATATCTTAATTATTGTAGCAACACTGTTGATTTTTATTTATATATGTATTTAAATACATTTTTAAGTTTATTTATTTTGAGATTGAAAGAGAGAGAGAGAGAGAGAGAGAGAGAGTGGGGAGGGACAGAGACAGAGGGAGAGAGAAAATCGCAAGCAGGCTCTGCCCTGTCAGCCCAGAGCCAAGTACGGGGCTTGAACTCATGAATGGTGAGATCATGACCTGAGCTGAAATCAACAGTAGGACGCTTAACTGACTGAGCCACTCAGGTACCCCTGGAAACAGTGTTTAATACCCACCTTTACAATTGTGGAAACTGAGGCTCATGGAGTTTATTTTGCTCATGTTGTAATCGGATTTGTGGTCACATAGATCTGGTTCCAAAGCTCATAATTTTTATGGCTTAAATAAACTATCTATTGAAATAGACTAGAATTTAAATGAATTTTCTTAATGAGAAATATTTTAAATGAAAAATAATTTTTTATGCATTGCAGTCTCTACTACAACTAGGACATAATTTATATCATAAGGAGTTGAAATTTGGAAAACCAATATAACTAAATTAAGGAATATTTCTTCCTTGTAATTAAAAATTGGAATCTTTTCATAAGAAGTTCAAGTAAAGTTGGACAGTAGGACATGAACAGGTTGACTACTGTGAAGGTATTATAAATTCAAGTGGATTTGATGGAACCAGAACAGTTAAATTGAATATTCAACAGAAGCGTGTGCTAAACCATACAACTAATCTGAAAGTGCAAAAATGGAATTATTAATATGATGAAACTCATCCCTCTCATTATGGCAGGAGTCACTTCACAGACCTTGAAGGGGGTAGCTTGATCTATTCAAGGTTCTGAAAGGAAAAAAAACCTGCAACCACGCATACTCTTCTGACAGGCTGAGGTTCCAGTACTGTCTCTTATCAGTTATGTGGCCTCTGCACAGTATTTATCTCTAAGTTCTGTGTGCTACATTTCTGTGAAATGCAGGGCTAATAGCATATACCTTTGAGACTAAGTTCAAGTAAAATAATGTCCTAAACTACACAGCTTATTGTAGTGTTAAAATAAGAATCATCTTGCTCATCTAGATCACTAAGACAAAACATCTGCAAATTAGTACGCCTGCAATGGAGATGCAGATTTAACAAACTATCATTTCATATTATCTTTAATTACTCTAATCTTCCTCAAAGTTGCACAAGAGAATTTAAATATTTTAATTAAATGATATCTCTTTCAAAAAAATCAATTATCTTCTTGAAAGAGCAGTATCTGTACCAAAATTTCATAAAATTATATCAAAGGATGCTAAAAATCTAATACATATCTTGTATCTAATATTTTCCATATAAATAAGTTTTCAGGACAATATAAAAAGGAAACTCTTTATGTATAATAAAGATAATTTATCAAAACCAACCACACATTTTTCCAAGTAAAAAACAATTTCAAATGAAATCAGAAGCTATAGTGGGGTATCTACTATTAAATATTTCTTAGAATGTCCACAAAATTCAGTAAGACCAGATCACAAAAATCTGGTAGACAAAAAAAAACATAAAAATGAGAACTAAAATTAACTCCTATTGTTAATTATTACATACACTCAAAGATATTTTAGTAAAAATTTTTTTTTAATTATTAAAAGAACTGTTAAAGTGGAAAGTTGTAAGTTTTACCCATTTGAGAAAAATAAATGTAAAATAGGAATTGGAAAAAAATATTGAATTCAAAATAATGATAAAAACAAAACTCTTATACATATACCTTAAGGTGTAATTTATTTGTAACTTATCCATATATAATTCTGGTAGTTTGGGCAAATGCATGTAAATCAACATGTATAATAGTTCTATCACCCTCCACTATTTCCCTCGTGTCCCTTCTAGCCAACAATTTCACCACCCTAACCCCCTAGAAATACTGATCTCAGTCCTGTCCCTGTGGTTTTGCCTTTCCATAATTCCATATAGATACACACAACGTGTAGCCTTTTGAGTCTGACTTATACTGAACATAATGCATTTGAGATTCATCAACATTACTGGATATATTAGTAGCTCATCTTTTTTATGGCTGAGTAGTATTCCTTTATACGTATTTAACATAGTATATACATGCCCCAGTTAAGGGACCTGTAAAATGAGAGACAAATTTTCTAAAGAAATTAGTTATTATAATGAATAAAAAAAAAACTATAGGTACCATGAACCATACAGTCCAATCTGGCATTTAATCTAAAATATGAAGAATAAGTATGAATTAGCTGAATACTAGAGTAAAAGAAAGTTAAAAAGATGTAACAGTTTCCACCAACTTAGGCAGGCCAAATAGAATAAAATTTTAATATCAAAAATAAAAATTACATCCAGAAATATACCCCCCCAAAATTTATTCAATCTTTGACAAGGAAACAAAGGCTATACAACTGGAAAAAATACAATTTTTTAAGTAAATGCTGCTGGAACAATTGGACATCCACATACCAAAAAAAAAAATATGAATCTAGACATAGATCTTATACTCTTTATAAAAAATAACTGAAAATGGACTATAGGCCTAAGTATCAAGTACAAAACAATAAAACTCCTAGAAGATAACACAGGAGAAAACATAGATGAACCTGAGTATGATGCAGACTTTCAGAAAGAACAACAAATGCATAATCCATGAATGAAATAATTGATAAGCTGCAGTTAAGATTTTTCTAAAAACTTCTGATCTAAGAAAGACCTTGTCAAAATAATAAGAAACCACAGATGAGAAGAAAATATTTGCAAAGCACGTCATAAAGAACTGTTACCCAAAATGTACAAACAACTCTTAAACTCTGAGAAAATAAATAACCTGATTAAAAAATGGACCAAGGACCTGGAAACCTCACTATGGAAGATATACAATAACAAATAAATACTTTAAAAGATGTTCTACATTATATTACACACACACACACACACACACACACACACACAGGAATATTACTCAGTCATAAAAAAATAAAATCTTGCTGTTTAGAATGACATGGATAGATCTAGAGAGTATAACTCTAAGTGAAGTAAGTCAGAGAAAGACAAATACCATATGATTTCACTCATATGTGGAATTTAAGACACAAAACAAATGAGCAAAGATAAAAGAGAGAGAGCGAGCAAGAGGAACCAAGAAACTGAGTATTAACTATAGAGAATAAACTGATGGTTACCAGAGGGGAGGTGGGTGGGAGGATGAGTGAAATAATTGATGGAGATTAAGGAGTACACTCATTGTGATGAGCACCAAGTGATATATGGAATTGTTGAATCATTATATTGTACACCTGAAACTAATATAATACTGTATGTTAACCATACTAGAAATAAAACAGAAAAAAAAGCTGTTCCACATCATCATATGTCATCAGGGAAATGCAATAACAATTAAATTACCATAACTATTAAATACCAAAACACACCTATTAGAATGACTAAAATCCAGAACACTAACACCACCACATGCTGGTGAGGATGTGAGCTAACAGGAGTTCTCAATACATTGCTGGTAAGAATGAACAGTATAGCTATTTGGAAAGATATTTGGGCAGTTTCTTACAAAACTAAGTATATTCTTGCCATATGATCCAGCAAGCATGCTCCTACAAATTATTTGAAAACTATGTCCCTTCAACTCCTGCATATTTGGAACCAAACAGGATGCCATTCATTGGAAGGATAAACTGTGGCATAAGCAGACAATAGAATATTATTCAGCACTAGAAATAAATGAACTATCAAACCATGGAAAGATATGGAGAAATCTTAAATGCACACTACTAAGTCAAAGAAAAGCCATTCTAAAAAGGCTAAATAGAATATAATTACAAATAATGACATTCTGGCAAAGATAAAATTATGGAGACTGTAAATAGCTCAGTGGTTGCCAATGGGAAGTGGGGGAGAGAGGGATTAAATAGGTGAAAGAGGATTTTTAGAGTTCTGAAACTATTCTGTATGATACTGTAATGGTGGGTCCATGTCATTATACATTAATCAAAACCTATAGTATACAAAACACCAAGAATAAACCATAATATAAACTATGGCTGTTGCGTGTTAATGATGTGTTAATATAGGTTCATCAATAAATATACCATTCTGATGAGGGAGGCCAGTAACGGAAGAGTCTCTGTGTGTGTAGGGGTGGAGAGGTAGAAGATACATGGGAACTCTGCTTTGTGCTTAATTTACTATGGAACTAAAACGTTTTTAGAAATTTAATTTAATTTATATTAAAAAATGTCTAACACAAGGTAATAAAATGAAAACAGACAAAAAGTCCCTGAAAATCAATAAAAACTTTGAACTTAAAAATTATTCTTTTTTTTTTCTTTTTTTTTTCTTTTTTTTTTAATTTATTTTTGGGACAGAGAGAGACAGAGCATGAACGGGGGAGGGGCAGAGAGAGAGGGAGACACAGGATCGGAAACAGGCTCCAGGCTCCGAGCCATCAGCCCAGAGCCCGACGCGGGGCTCGAACTCACGGAACGCGAGATCGTGACCTGGCTGAAGTCGGACGCTTAACCGACTGCGCCACCCAGGCGCCCCAATGACCATTCTTATTAAGATCATCTATAGAATAATTTTTAAGGGGCGCCCCAATGACCATTCTTATTAAGATCATCTATAGAATAATTTTTAAGGGGCGCCCCAATGACCATTCTTATTAAGATCATCTATAGAATAATTTTTAAGGGGCGCCCCAATGACCATTCTTATTAAGATCATCTATAGAATAATTTTTAAGGGGCGCCTGGGTGGCGCAGTCGGTTAAGCGTCCGACTTCAGCCAGGTCACGATCTCGCGGTCCGTGAGTTCGAGCCCCGCGTCGGGCTCTGGGCTGATGGCTCGGAGCCTGGAGCCTGTTTCTGATCCTGTGTCTCCCTCTCTCTCTGCCCCTCCCCCGTTCATGCTCTGTCTCTCTCTGTCCCAAAAATAAATTAAAAAAAATTAAAAAAAATAAATAAAAAAAAACAAAAAACAAAAAAAAAAGAATGGTCATTAATGCAAGTTAGATATTTGTTTTGGAAGATCAAATAAAAGGGATAGGTTATGATGCAGAATAAAAATACAAAGAAATAAAATCATATATAAAAATAATTCTTGAAATAGAAGAAACATTTTTAAGGTAAGAACAGTACATTCTTGAGGTAGCAAAGACTCAGAAAATGCATTTCTATCTGTGACAGGAAAGAATTTCTTAAGCAAGATAGCATATGCAGAGGTCATATGGAAAATATATGTTATTACAATCACATAAAGCACATTGATTTACGTGTAATAAAAGATCAGCATAAAAGATAAATGTGAAACTGAGAAAATATTTACAACATATAAAAACAAATTCTAGGGGTGCCTGGGTGGCTTAGTCGGTTAAGTGTCTGACTTCAGCTCAGGTCGTGATCTCTCAGTTTGTGAGTTTGGGTCCTGCATCTGGCCCTGTGCTGAAGCTCAGAGCCTGGAGCCTGCTTCAAATTCTGTATCTCCCTCTCTCTGCCCCTCCCCAGCTCGCACTCTGTCTCTGTTTCTCTCAAAAATAAATAAATGTTAAAAAAATTAAATAAATGAATCAATTCTAACACATACAAAGATACAAAAAATTACAAAGGAGTAAAAAATTGCCTATTATAAAGATGAACAAATTATATTAATAGGCAATTAATTTCACTATTACTCAGGAAAATGTAAATTAAGAATGAGATACTATCCACTTGTATCCATTAGATTGGAAATATGAAATGATTTATTAGTATCTAATAGACGCAAGGTTTGAGTAAATGAGTATTAGGTTTGAGTAAATGACTCGTAGGTTTGAGTAAATGAGTCATAGGTTGCTGAGGGGAATATAAATAACTTTATTTATGGGGAAAATAATGTTGTAAAAGATACCAAAATTGTAAATGCATATAACCTTTAACCTAGCAACCATCTATTTTCTGTATTCTTTCCTGTAGATTTATCTGACATCTGGAATTCCCCATTGCATTTATTTTTTCTGGGTCTGTTCTTCCAATTTTCCAGACATTAGTGGATCAAGTTGACCAAGGAAATGTATTCAGTATTGTATTGTATTTAGAACCCAGAGGATGTAGGTAGTTTGGATTTCATGAACTCTGCCATACCATGCCCAGCTGGGTAGCTTTCTATAGCAGGTTTTAGTGCCTAGATATAGGTAGAGAGAGGGCAAAGAGTTTACTTGAATATTTGTGTTTAGTTTGGTTTGATTTTCCCAAGCAGAATGACAGAGGGAGAATTAGGCAAATATTAAGAGGAATGACACAATTGTAATTACAAGACAAGTCATAGCATGCTGACTAGACACGGAGGGCACTAAGGGGGGAAAAATACAATGCATGGACAGGAAGAGAATAATTGGTCTATGGGCTAAAAGTCTTGAGGTCAAAGGATAGTACGGTAACAATTTTTGACCAAATAAAAAAATGTAAAAACAAGAGATCATCATCATCAGAAGGAATTCTGTATTAATTATTCCATATTTACAAATTTTCTCTGATGAAAATGTCTGGGATTGTCAAGGAAAAGCTTTAACTTGTAATGTGCCATTCAGGGCCTTTATGTCTCACCAGAAAGGGGTTAGGAGCACAAAATCTTGCTTCTTTCCCATGTACAATATTACAGTGCAACTCATATGATCTGGAGGGAAAAATGAAGAGAAAACAATCCTGGAGTGTGATGTGGGAGTGGACAGTTAAATTAGGGTAAGCAAGATGGTCATAAGAGGAGAGGAAGTCAAGGAACCAAAATACCAGATTATTGTAAGGATTTGCACAAAGATATCAAAGTCCCTTAGAATGAGTACAGAAACTAGAGTGGGCTAGAAGTTTGTAAAACAAAGGCCAAAATCATCAAGGAAAACAGGTGATTGTCTAAAAGGTCACAGGTATCAGCAATTAGTAGTAGATGTAAAGTCAAATATTTTAAGCCCTAAATAAGTGTTGTGTTTTTTTTTTTTTATGAGATGGAAGAATCTATCATACATGTGATGATACCTTAGTATATCAGAGAAATGAGGTCATGAGGTTTTAGTCCTAGAAAAGAAAATGAATGAGTATTGAGATTCAAATGTAATTAGCACATAGAATTAAATGGTGACCTGGTCAATGTTTGTTGAGTCTCTCAAGTGACTTTTACTCTGGCCAGGTTGTCTTCCTTAAAAAAAAAAAAAAAAAAATGCTGTCAAGAAAGTTAGAAACCAAAGGGAATCTGAAGGTCTTTTTGTTCTCTTTAAAGAGGATACAATATTTTCTCAGAGGACTAGTTCAATCAAGATTTTAATTTTGGTATGACCAATGGAAAGTTTCCAGAAAAGTTTCTGCATAGTGTTACCTTGGGGTTGCAAGGCTCCTTTTAACAAATGGTTATGCTCTTTGTTCTAAATACCACAGTGGTAACAGACAAAATCCACAGCTATCTAATAATGTTGTCTCATTGTACAATAATTAACCTTATTATGTTTAACAAACTAAATTTTAAAAGCAACTTTAGAGCCCAGGTAGTTTAGCTATCACACAATACAGATGTTTTCTCTGAACCAGCAACAGTTTTTTCTTGTTCAACCACTATATTCTGGCACCTATCAACATGTATGGAGCATTGTAGGTACTGACTACATATTTATTGAATGAATAAATTTCTAGTCATGTTGCCTGCTTTACTCAACGTGGATGCACAAGTGGATACTCTATTCTCTACTACTTTGAAAGTGTATTTAGACATACTTATCTCACTTTAACCCCTGACACTTTCTCTAGGCACAATTCAGAGTACATGCAATTATCCTTGCAGAGAATCCTCAGGTAGGCAGATCTTTCTTTTCAACCTAGCCAACTCACTCTCATTGATAGAGAAGAGCAGGCAATTATGCAAAAGAAGATCTCATTCCTCCTTGAGCCAGACTACAGACTATCTCTACTACTCTTCTCCAACTTCAAAATATGGCGAATATTTTCTGTTTTAATATATAAAATTCCATGAACACTTAAATCACCTAGTGAATGATTACTATAATGTCAATTCAACTTTTTATCTGGCATTCTTGAGACGTTAATATGCTGTATCCTTTCTTATTTCTTCTGTTTGACTTAAAATAGGCAAATGTATATTCTGTGAGAATTTATTTCAGACTTGTTTCCATTTGTGTTTTAGCATTTCATACTGAAAACTAAAGGTAAGATGTTCCCATATCCATAATCCCCTAAGGATCTTTTGTTCTCGACTATACTTTGATAAAGTAACACTATGCAATTCAACAGAATTTATCTTCTCAAAAAGTTTTTCCAAATGGCTATAATATTATTTTAACTTTTCTTCAATGGATTTTGTACTAAGTAAATCACCGAAAACTACACAGGTTTTTACTACCAGTTGACCTCCTCCTGAGAAAAAGAAAAGTACCAGGACTCCATTCTCCATTTTTATTGCAACAATAGGAGAAAGATTCATGTTTAAAATTCAAAGACTGTGATTAAATTAAAAATACATGTGTTTTTAAAAATTCCAGGGGTTGATGTATTGGTTTGATTTCTTTTGAAGCTTTTGTGTTTGTTTTTCACCATATCCTCCTTCTTGGGGAAAAGTCATTAAAAATTAATCTTCAAAAATGTTTTTCATCAAGGGTTTATTTCGTTTACTGAAATATCAGAAACTCCAACAAATATTAATAAATGGCTATGCAAAATTGGAGCAAGAATTAAAGTTTTTTCCATATGTTTACAATTTTAATAACGTATTGGGGGAAAACAGCATGGGGAGTTAAGAGAGTTAGTATTCAGTGATTTAAATCCAAGATTACTGGCCATAAATGACAATAAATAAAGGAATGCATAGTGAATTAAATGAATGAATGAATGAATGAATGAATGAACATAAGACCTTTAATACTATTACCCTTCTTGGACAGTCATTTCTTTATAATCCTTACAAACTCCTCAACTCATATGAATTCTTTATATTCCTCAGAATAGCATGATTCTTCATTCAATGAAATACAATAGGAAGAAAATATGAATATCTATTTGTGTTAGAGTTTGTTTCATTATGTCTATGATATTTATGCCAACGAAAGCAAAATCTATGCTCCCTGTTGAATATCAATAACTCCTTTAACCTATCAATCTGAACATTGTTTTTCTACTTACTCCTAGGATGCTTCATAATCAAAGATGGGAGAAACATAACCCCAAATGCCAACAACCAGTATGGAAATGCAGGATGGCCCATTTTAAAAAGGCAAAAATAAAAACACAGCAAATGAAAAGTTTAATGTCCTGCTTTTATCTCCTCCATGACTAATACGGAGTTAACAGAATGCAGGAATAAAAGAACTCTCTTGGTGTCTTCATTAATTGAGCACTGACTAGCAGTTCTTTTCATAAGGGTTGTGAAAAATGTTCCCTCTGGTAACTTTAAATCCATTTTAATAATTAGCATTTAGTTGTATTCTTAAAATGAAACCAGGTCCTTTTTGACTGCCAACACCAATTTTCAGCTCAGCAGCTAAAAAATAAGTCCTGTGCATTAAAAACAGCAGGTTTGATGACAAGTTGTAATAACTTATGGAAATTCTGTCATCATTTTACCCATGGAAAATTAATGTAATTTCTTCTAAATCTGATATTTATTATGTATTTGAAATTCTATTTGTATTCACTTTTGACAAAAATATAGATTCTATGCTTATAGACTAAAGTTTATTTAGTCTGAATCACTTTTCTAGTATGCTGAACACTCACGTACAAATTTCCTTCAAAAATAATAGTATATATACATATATATATACATACATATATATGTATATTATTATATATGTATATATGTGTGTGTGTATACATATATATATTAATTAAAATTTATGCTATGTCCCTTGAAAAGATCTCTAACTTCAAAGGTTCAAATCCATTTATTTCATTTTATTTTATTGCCAGAATACTGTATTAATTGTGATTATCACAATAAGATAAAAAACTTAATTTAGGCATTCATCCTTTAGGTATTTATTCAAATTTTAAAAACTTGTTTAATTAAGAATACTTATCTTTAAGTTTTGAGATGTTTATCAAGTCACCTGCATTAAAATTTTATACTCAGGAGTGAAAAAAGAATTGTCAAATTTTTCAGATAAACTTTCCATTTTTTAGAGAATTCGAGATGCCTGACCAATCAAATCCTAAGTGTTCTGTTTTTGTACTCACCCTTCTGTTCAGTGATAGTGCTGTACAAAACTAACACGTAATGAAACTGCCCTCAGAGTTGAAAAATTTAGTTGAATAAATGACAAAATATATGTATTAAAGACTATATAAATTTGAGCCAAAATTTAGTTTTAAAAGTGTTATTACATGGCTATAGAATTGTCACATTTCACTGATTGTTGGGCTAGAATCTTAGTCGGCCTGGGCCGCCATAACAAAATATCATAGACTGGGTGGCTTCCCCAACAGAAGACAAACTACTGACCAATTTTATTTCATTCTGAGTCCTTTTCTCTTGGCTTGTAGGCAGCTCCATAGTACTGTGTGCTCACATGATCTCTTTGTGTGAATGTGAAAAGCATACTCCCTCCTGGGTGTTCCTTCCTCTTCTTATGAGAGCAACAGTTCTGTAAGATTAGGCCCTCACCTTTATGACTTAATTTAACCCTTAATCACTTTTTTAAAGGCCCTAATTATAAATACAGTGAGATTGGGGGTTAAGACTTCAATGAATTTTGGAGAAACACAATTCAGTCCATAACAGTATCTAAATCTTGATTAATGGTAAATCTAAATAAGAGAAAGAAAAGAAACATCACTATTAAGGATTAAAAGTCACAAAAAAGGGTCATATAAGTTAATGAACAAACATATGCTTTCTGGAATCAGATAAACAGCCAGATCTAAAGTAGAGGAGTAGTGATAATAGCAGAAAAAACGCTTACTAAAAAGACAAGATCACATATTAAAGAGCTCTAAAAATTCAAAACATGTTTCAAAATCTCTCTCTCTCCCTCTTCCTCTCACACACACTATTTTTCTTAAGCTGTATTATGTTACTATTCATAAAAAGTTTAGGTTTTACATAATAATCTTTTGAGTATATTTATGTCCCATATTGAAATAAGTTACATAAAGTATTTAGCTAAAGAATGTGATGAACTACAGATACAAATACGGTACTAAGTATTTAGTAGTTGTTAAATGTAGTTGAAAATGAGAGAAACATGTCATCTCATAATTTGCTGCTATATTACAACAGTTCACATACAATATAGTTGCACATAAGAACCTTAATTCTTACATAAAAGAGGATCTTGAGGAATGGGGCCATTTAGACACTATCAGATATTAAAATTAGCAACTAACTAATTTAACTGTATTTACCCTAGCTTCCTTTTAAGAACAAACAGCAAAGTTTTGGATATTCTTTCACTCCTAAAAGACTGAAAACACAACAAAGTTATAAAACATTGTATGTAACTGGAATTAAGACATTTAGACAAGTATTGGAAACTTAACATTTCTTGATAATTTTTCAATGATACTCTTTTTTAAATAATCTATTAGTCTGCTGGACTGTCATCAAAATATATATATATATATATCTCAATCACAGATGGGGTGACTTAAACAAAAGAATTTTTTCCACCACAGTTCTGGAGATTGGGAAGTATAAATTCAAACCCTGCTGTTTTTGGTGAGACCTTTCTCCCTGCCTTGAGGACAGCCACCTTCTCACTGTGTCCTCACACAGCCTTTCTAGGAGGAGGTGCAGGAGGTCTGGGTTTTGTTTCTTTTCTTATAAGGTCACCAGTTCTTTGGATTAGGGCCTTACCCTTATGAGCACATTTAACTTTAGTTACCTAAGGGTCCTATCTCAAACTATAGTCACATTGGGGGTTAGGACTTCAACATACGAATTCTGGGGACACAGTTCAGTCTATTACAATCTACACTTAATTTCAAAGAGAAAGTACTTGATTTCTTCATATTTATAACTACTCCCCAAAACAAGGCAAAGAAGCCAACATAGAAATACAGAACCTATCTCTAATGAAACTACAAAGTCCTGTAACTCCTACACAGAAAAATAAGGGAAAACTGCCAAATTTGATGATTAGTGAACCACTAGGGTCCTATCAAGAGTGGACACATTCAGTGGCCTGTCTCAGACAAAGCCTGGAGAGTATGCAGCTACACCCTAAGTACAATACACGCAGATTGGTGAACAGGATGTCCTGGCTGGTGAACAACATGATGTCAGTCAATGCCTTAAAAAAAAAAAAAAAAAAAAACAAGCAGAGAAATTTCAAAGACAACCAACTTATTCTTCCAAAAATAATAACTTCTTCCACAAAAGTATTTATGGGGAAATTCTAAAAAAAAAACAAAAAACAACAACAAAACGCCTTTAAGAAGCTGACACATTTAATGCTATATAAATGGTTTCAAAGCATGGAGGAAGATAAAAAGAAACTTTCATTAATAATGCTAACATATACTACCCAAGAAATAATCACAAGGAAAAACAGAAAAAATATTTAAAAACTCTATAAATATTAGCCTGTAGTATCCAGTACAACCACATAATAAATGCAGACATTTCAGGATGGCTGTTTGAAATATTTTAACATATTTCACACATTTCACTATGTTCCTAAGCAAATAATATATTTTATCATACATATTTAATAAAAATTTATTGTAAAGTTATAATAGTTAAAAAATGATAGAGCAGCAATTGTCTATCAGAATGCAAAATTTCTATAAGAAATGCATTATACTTCCCCAAAGGAGCTATTGCATTTAAATTATGGCACATTCATACAATGTAATACTGACTCGCTAATACAATAAAAAATTCATTCCTATTTGTACCAATGCAAGGCATATTATTGAGTGAAAAAGAACAGAATAGTATATGTGTGCATATATATGCACACATATATATATTATAGTCATTTATATAAAAATAAAATTAAATGAGTACATATATACTTGTAATATATAAAATATTTGTAAAATACATAGAAAAGTCACAGTAATCATTGAAAAATAGGAATTGAGAAAAATACATTTTCATGTTATATTCTTTCCTAACATTTTAGTTTTTATAGCCGTTGCATGCACTACTTACTCAAAAATAAATCGATTGATTTTCTAAAAATATACACACTTTCTTAAAGTGGCAAGAAATTAAAGGGTAAGGCAAGATGATTCATAGACAAAATGAGTGGTAAAAAGAAAAAATGAATAAACGGACCAGGAAGCATGAATAAGTATATTGAGATTGCTCACTCTTTAAGACACATCCCAAACAGGACTGCTTGCAAGGACTCTCTGACTGGGTGCTCTAAATTGAAATAATTTACACTTCTCCTATAGCCCAAAGCACATTCTTTATTTGTACTATACTTTATACCCTGTAGCGTAGTAATTAATTTGCATACTTTAATCTCTCATACCTTAGTACCTTTCCCATGCTATTAACTTTTGTTAACCTTTCTTGAATAGATAATATCCATCCTTCAAAAAGTTTCGGCTCAGGCATTATTTCCTTTTGAAAGCCTGGTTAGTCTAAGTTTTTAGTTTTCCAAGAACTCCCTCTTGATTCTTCTATGAATCCTTTTATCCTACTACATGTTATACCCAAAATTACTTTTTATGGCTTTGTAATTTTTCCTTTCTAGGCCATAAAGTTAGTTTTGAGGAGTATGTTACATGTTTCAGTTCATTCAAACTTGAGTCTTGAGGCTAAAAAAAACTACACATTACTTGTCCTATTAAGTAGGAAATCCTTGGACTCATCCTTGGAAGGAATACAGATGCTATTTCTTAATCTAAGTCTAATCTATCACACCAGCTCACCTTTGAGAAAGATCATAGTATTTCTAATCTCAGTCTAATTTCTGAGCACATAAAAAGTTGCTTTGAACTAGTATAATTAGCCTCAAATTATATTAGAGTGCAGCCAGAAACAAAGTAATAAAAGGAAATAGCATTTCCTAAAATTTCTGCTATAATTTCATAAAAGGATAAGACTAAACTATGTTGACTCAGTGCCTTAATTACGTTAATTCAAACAGTCTTATTTCTTAGTCTTACCTGTTTTAATATTAACATTAAGTTTATACTGAAGTTAACTCAAAAACATCACATAATCCTCACTTTTTTATGTCACTCATTAAGTTCAATAGAGTTAGCTATTTAAAATTATTCCAAAATTCAATTTCAAAATTCAGATTTCAAAATGATTCTTGCTGCTCTTACCCATAATATTAAAAAGCCATTGTTGAGAACAATCATTCTGCTTACCCAAGAGAATGAAAAAATGTGATTTGTTTCTGTTTTCCTGAAAAAAAATTAAGCAGACTTTTTAAATAATAAATAAGTTAAATAAATTTATTAAAAAATAAATCCTTTTGTGGGGCACCTGGTGGCTCAGTGAGTGAAGCATCCAACTCCAGCTCAGGTCATGATCTCGGGGTCTGTGAATTTGAGCCCCACATTGGGCTCTGTGCTGGCAGCTCAGAGCCTGGAGCCTGCCTCAGATTCTTTGTCTCCCTCTCTCTCTGCCCCTTCCTCACTTGCACTCTGGCTGTCATTCTCTCTCTCCAAAATAAACAGTAAAAAAATGTTTTTAATAATAAATAAATAAATCACAGCTTGTTACGTTATTTATTTTTGAAATAAAAAACCAGATTTAGGAACTATAATCAAAGAATCTTGCTATTATCTTGTAAAACGAATGGTATTGACTACAATTGAGGTAAGTGACTTCTAAAGGAAAGGTTTTTATTCTTCTTATTTATCAGTGAAGATACATTTAGTTTATTAAGGCAAGTCCCAAAGGGTTTAATTTCTAGATGTGATCTCAGTAAGTGATGCAATGGAAACTTCCTGAACAATGACTTAAGCATTTGCCTACCTTGCCTCAATTAAATCAAGAGTAAAAAGTTAAATGGCTTATGAAGATTCATCAATTCGGGACCAATCTTACCACTAAAAAATAAGCCACCAAATTTCAGTAGTGTCACTTTTTATTTAAATCTGTAACATATTAAGGATCTATTCTAGTTACAAAATAGTTTTTAATGTGCCAAACACCAATGGGAACTCACCATTTACTGGTGAGCCACCAGGGCAACACTCCAAAAGGGAACTTTCAATCTGTTCTCACAACATTTAACATGTGCAAGTAACTAATCTCAAGGCAAGAATGTTGTATGAATGTATGTTTCTAAAAGAGCAGCTGGTGTGCAGTCTTAAAATGCAGCTCAGAATCAAAGGAATAAGATTATAGTGAGCCCCGATGGGGCTGCTAGCTTCTGTTGATTACCAGCTGTCATGGGACCAAACTCCAGGATTGTATACTGCTTCCTGTCTTTAAAAAGATTCACTAGTTTGGGAGAACATATGTTTTTTGTTTTGTTTTATTTTTATTTGGTACAAAAAGCTTACTCTAACTGGTTCCTCCATTTACTAGTAATATTTTGAGTCCTCAGGAAAATAAAATTTTGAAATACAGTGAAAGGATTTTAAATTATGACTGCTTTTATGTACATTTTCCCAGGGTAGCTTATTTGGGTGACGTGTGTGCTATCCTCCCTGAAAATTAATTCAGACCTGCATAATATTTTAAATTTCTTATAATCTTAGCTAGCAGTCTAAAGCCATGCACTATGAAAATTGAAAATGAAGTGTGCCCTTTAAATAATTTATTCTTTCCAAGCTAGAACATCAATATATTTACTTTAATATTTAACTATTTAGAATATTATATTTTACATGGTTAGTGCAGAATGTGAATAATTTAAGTAAAGTGTTAAACAAAACTACTGCACTCTAGTTTGTTATTTTATGTAGAGGTACATACACTCAGCCTTCTTGATGCTTCCAATAGCTTAATTCTTATTACCTTCACAGATTAGTACACACTAATATGTGAAACAAAATGTAAGCTAAGGTTCTGCACTATATTTTGCTAAATATGAAAAGTGCTCATCAATTATATCTAAGAATATATCATTTCAAAGTGAAATACCTCATACCTCACATGATCGTCTTCCTCTAAAACTTTTTAATGCCTGGTTATTATCTACATATTAGAGTAGGAGAAACAACACTGTTGCCTCTTTTATAGAAAGAATTTTACATTTCTGAGACTGTTGTAATACAACTGTATGCCTAAGATCAGACAGAAAGACCTAATACTATAATATTTGATGAGAATCACTTATCACATTAGCCCCGTAATAAGTCTAAAGGTTATTTCCTTCCCCTCTTCTTCTGGGTTGTCTTTCATTTGGTTAACATCTTAAGCTCTACAAAAATGCTTTCTTACAGCTACTGAATGTCTATCTTTCACAGTTATTAAATTCTACTTGGTTTGTCCTATAACACACAGGGAACAGGCCTCAAATTGGTATCCTTTTAGATTAATATTTTTGTTTTATATTTGCAGTTATTCACACACTTCTATAAAAGCTCCTACAAAGGTACCTGGGATTGCAAGTACTTGCTTTACCCAAGAAGCATGATAGCCTTTACCTCACATGGTGTGCATAAAGAAAAACATGCTAGAGATAGAGACAGCCACAAGCAATAAGATGAGATTATAAAAAGTTAGGTCTTATTTTGTGTATATATAAAGATATGTATAATAATTTTATGGAGTGATTAATGTAATCGTTTGTGTTATTTATTTTTAATTGTTATTTTTGAGAGACAGACAGAGCATAAGTGGGGGAGGGGCAGAGAGAGAGGGAGACACAGAAACTGAAGCAGGCTCCAGGATCTGAGCTGTCAGCACAGAACCTGACACAGAACTGGAACCCACAAACCACGAGATCATTACCTGAGCTGGAGACAGACGCTTATATGACTGAGCCACCCAGGCGCCCCTCATTTTTGTTGTTTCTATTGGAAGCATTAGATCCACTTAAAAATTCTCATATTTGTTTATAAAAAAAATTAATGTCTAAAAGCAGATTTTCATTGCTATTCATATTTCTAAAAAGAGAAGTATGAAAATAAATCAAAATGCTTTAGGAGAATCTTTGGATGCATTAGCCTTTAGGAGAGTCTTTGATGCATTAGCCTTAAAAATCATTCTTTTTCGCGGTGCCTGGGTGGCTCAGTCGGTTAAGCGACCGACTTCAGCTCAGGTCACGATCTCACGGTCAGTGAGTTGGAGCCCCCCGTCGGGATCTGGGCTGATGGCTCAGAGCCTGGAGCCTGCTTCAGATTCTGTGTCTCCCTCTCTCTCTGCCCCTCCCCCGTTCATGCTCTGTCTCTGTCTCAAAAATAAATAAACTTTAAAAAAATAGTAATTCTTTTCATAATAACAAAGATATGCCACAAATGAGAAGACTAGAAAATATATCGTGATCCTTGATCTTACAACTCTTACCGATAGGCTATAATATAATTCTTAGATAACAAGTTTACAACCATTACAAACTTCAGTAAACTACACAACACCAATAAACCAACTCTATGAATTTACTATACCTTTTCTTCTATCTCTTATGTAGCCTATCTCTAACACTAATAAAAAGCTTAAAAAATTATGTTCTAATTCTAAACTTAATATTATTATAATTTGAAGGAGATAACATACATGAACATTAATTAATGTTATACATTTATAAGGCACTTTAGATTTTCCCTGAATACAGGACAGTCATTTTTATCCATTAATCTTGAAGCAGCTTTGATTTTTTCCTCCATAAAACCAGTCATGTAAGAATACCACTACATCTCACACTTATATAGACCATTATAATTAAACTATACCCAGCTCTGCAATTGCCATTTTGCAAATAAATTGCATCTACCAAACCAGAACAAGAAATTTTATATATACCAGAGAATAAAATGTTCTTCCCACATCACTATAGCCAGTTTAAATCTTAGGGCCCTATAGAGGATTTTATATAGACTTTATTTTAATGGATTATCTCTCAACTTTCCCTTGTCATGTACTCCAAACACCATTCATATTGATTATTAACCACATTTTAAATCGCCTTAGGGGCGCCTGGGTGGCGCAATCGGTTAAGCCTCTGACTTCAGCCAGGTCACGATCTCGCGGTCCCTGAGTTCGAGCCCCGCGTCAGGCTCTGGGCTGATGGCTCAGAGCCTGGAGCCTGTTTCCGATTCTGTGTCTCCCTCTCTCTCTGCCCCTCCCCCATTCATGCTCTGTCTCTCTCTGTCCCAAAAATAAATAAACGTTGGAAAAAAATGTTTTTTTAAAATAAAATGCCTTAAAATAGGTCTCTAGGTCATGTTCAAAAGGGTAGGTAAATAATGTGCTTTTTTTTCTTTGTAGGTTAAATGGCACTAATTTAAAAAAACCTACTTTTTTAAAAATATTGTTTGCGGGACTAGGAAGATGGCGGCGTAGGAGGACGCTGGGCTCACCGCGCGTCCTGCTGATCACTTAGATTCCACCTACACCTGCCTAAATAACCCAGAAAACCGCCAGAGGATTAGCAGAACAGAGTCACCGGACCCAAGTGCAGACGAGAGGCCCACGGAAGAGGGTAGGAAGGGCGGCGAGGCGGTGCGCGCTCCACGGACTGGCGGGAGGGAGCCGGGGCGGAGGGGCGGCTCGCCGGCCAAGCAGAGCCCCCGAGTCCGGCTTGCAAAAGCGGAGGGGCCTGACGGACTGTGTTCCGACAGCAAGCGCGACTTAGCGTCTGGGAGGTCATAAGTTAACAGCTCTGCTCAGAAAGCGGGAAGGCTGGAGGATAAAGGGAGGGTGAGCTGCGGAGCCCCCGGACGACAGAGCTCAGTTTGGCGGGGAACAAAGGCGCTCTCCAGCGCCATCTCCCCCGCCCATCCCCCAGCCAAAATCCCAAAGGGAACCGGCTCCGGCCAGGGAAATTGCTCGCTCCGCGCGAACACCCAACTCTGTGCTTCTGCGGAGCCAAACCTCCGGCAGCGATCTGACTCCCTCCGGCTGCACAGGGCCCCTCCTGAAGTGGATCACCTAAGGAGAAGCGAGCTAAGCCTGCCCCCCCTGCCGCCGTGCACCTTGCCTTCCCACCCCAGCTAATACGCCAGATCCCCAGCATCACAAGCCTGGCAGTGTGCAAGTAGCCCAGACGGGCCACGCCACCCCACAGTGAATCCCGCCCCTAGGAGAGGGGAAGAGAAGGCACACACCAGTCTGACTGTGGCCCCAGCGGTGGGCTGGGGGCAGACATCAGGTCGGACTGCGGCCCCGCCCACCAACTCCAGTTATACACCACAGCACAGGGGAAGTGCCCTGCAGGCCCTCACCACACCAGGGACTATCCAAAATGACCAAGCGGAAGAATTCCCCCCAGAAGAATCTCCAGGAAATAACAACAGCTAATGAGCTGATCAAAAAGGATTTAAATAATATAACAGAAAGTGAATTTAGAATAATAGTCATAAAATTAATCGCTGGGCTGGAAAACAGCATACAGGACAGCAGAGAATCTCTTGCTACAGACATCAGGGGACTAATGAACAGTCACGAGGAGCTGAAAAACGCTTTAAAGGAAATGGAAAACAAAATGCAAACCGCCACAGCTCGGATGGAAGAGGCAGAGGAGAGAATAGGTGAACTAGAAGATAAAGTTATGGAAAAAGAGGAAGCTGAGAAAAAGAGAGATAAAAAAATCCAGGAGTATGAGGGGAAAATTAGAGAACTAAGTGATACACTAAAAAGAAATAATATACGCATAATTGGTATCCCAGAGGAGGAAGAGAGAGGGAAAGGTGCTGAAGGGGTACTTGAAGAAATCATAGCTGAGAACTTCCCTGAACTGGGGAAGGAAAAAGGCATTGAAATCCAAGAGGCACAGAGAACTCCCTTCAGACGTAACTTGAATCGATCTTCTGCACGACATATCATAGTGAAACTGGCAAAATACAAGGATAAAGAGAAAATTCTGAAAGCAGCAAGGGGTAAACGTGCCCTCACATATAAAGGGAGACCTATAAGACTCGTGACTGATCTCTCTTTTGAAACTTGGCAGGCCAGAAAGAATTGGCACGAGATTTTCAGGGTGCTAGACAGCAAAAATATGCAGCCAAGAATCCTTTATCCAGCAAGTCTGTCATTTAGAATAGAAGGAGAGATAAAGGTCTTCCCAAACAAACAAAAACTGAAGGAATTTGTCACCACTAAACCAGCCCTACAAGAGATCCTAAGGGGGACCCTGTGAGACAAAGTACCAGAGACATCACTACAAGCATAAAACATACAGACATCACAATGACTCTAAACCCGTATCTTTCTATAATAACACTGAATGTAAATGGATTAAATGCGCCAACCAAAAGACATAGGGTATCAGAATGGATAAAAAAACAAGACCCATCTATTTGCTGTCTACAAGAGACTCATTTTAGACCTGAGGACACCTTTAGATTGAGAGTGAGGGGATGGAGAACTATTTATCATGCTACTGGAAGCCAGAAGAAAGCTGGAGTAGCCATACTTATATCAGACAAACTAGACTTTAAATTAAAGGCTGTAACAAGAGATGAAGAAGGACATTATATAATAGTTACAGGGTCTATCCATCAGGAAGAGCTAACAATTATAAATGTCTATGCGCCGAATACCGGAGCCCCCAAATATATAAAACAATTACTCATAAACATAAGCAACCTTATTGATAAGAATGTGGTAATTGCTGGGGACTTTAACACCCCACTTACAGAAATGGATAGATCATCTAGACACACGGTCAATAAAGAAACAAGGGCCCTGAATGAGACACTGGATCAGATGGACTTGACAGATCTATTTAGAACTCTGCATCCCAAAGCAACAGAATATACTTTCTTCTCGAGTGCACATGGAACATTCTCCAAGATAGATCATATACTGGGTCACAAATCAGCCCTTCATAAGTTTACAAGAATTGAAATTATACCATGCATACTTTCAGACCACAATGCTATGAAGCTTGAAGTCAACCACAGGAAAAAGTCTGGAAAACCTCCAAAAGCATGGAGGTTAAAGAACACCCTACTCACGAATGAGTGGGTCAACCAGGCAATTAGAGAAGAAATCAAAAAATATATGGAAACAAACGAAAATGAAAATACAACAATCCAAACGCTTTGGGACGCAGCGAAGGCAGTCCTGAGAGGAAAATACATCGCAATCCAGGCCTATCTCAAGAAACAAGAAAAATCCCAAATACAAAATCTAACAGCACACCTAAAGGAAATAGAAGCAGAACAGCAAAGGCAGCCTAAACCCAGCAGAAGAAGAGAAATAATAAAGATCAGAGCAGAAATAAACAATATAGAATCTAAAAAAACTGTAGAGCAGATCAACGAAACCAAGAGTTGGTTTTTTGAAAAAATAAACAAAATTGACAAACCTCTAGCCAGGCTTCTCAAAAAGAAAAGGGAGATGACCCAAATAGATAAAATCATGAATGAAAATGGAATTATTACAACCAATCCCTCAGAGATACAAACAATTATCAGGGAATACTATGAAAAATTATATGCCAACAAATTGGACAACCTGGAAGAAATGGACAAATTCCTGAACACCCACACTCTTCCAAAACTCAACCAGGAGGAAATAGAAAGCTTGAACAGACCCATAACCAGCGAAGAAATTGAATCGGTTATCAAAAATCTCCCAACAAATAAGAGTCCAGGACCAGATGGCTTCCCAGGGGAGTTCTACCAGACGTTTAAAGCAGAGATAATACCTATCCTTCTCAAGCTATTCCAAGAAATAGAAAGGGAAGGAAAACTTCCAGACTCATTCTATGAAGCCAGTATTACTTTGATTCCTAAACCAGACAGAGACCCAGTAAAAAAAGAGAACTACAGGCCAATATCCCTGATGAATATGGATGCCAAAATTCTCAATAAGATACTAGCAAATCGAATTCAACAGCATATAAAAAGAATTATTCACCATGATCAAGTGGGATTCATTCCTGGGATGCAGGGCTGGTTCAACATTCGCAAATCAATCAACGTGATACATCACATTAACAAAAAAAAAGAGAAGAACCATATGATCCTGTCAATCGATGCAGAAAAGGCCTTTGATAAAATCCAGCACCCTTTCTTAATAAAAACCCTTGAGAAAGTCGGGATAGAAGGAACATACTTAAAGATCATAAAAGCCATTTATGAAAAGCCCACAGCTAACATCATCCTCAACGGGGAAAAACTGAGAGCTTTTTCCCTGAGATCAGGAACACGACAGGGATGCCCACTCTCACCGTTGTTATTTAACATAGTGCTGGAAGTTCTAGCATCAGCAATCAGACAACAAAAGGAAATCAAAGGCATCAAAATTGGCAAAGATGAAGTCAAGCTTTCGCTTTTTGCAGATGACATGATATTATACATGGAAAATCCGATAGACTCCACCAAAAGTCTGCTAGAACTGATACATGAATTCAGCAAAGTTGCAGGATACAAAATCAATGTACAGAAATCAGTTGCATTCTTATACACTAACAATGAAGCAACAGAAAGACAAATAAAGAAACTGATCCCATTCACAATTGCACCAAAAAGCATAAAATACCTAGGAATAAATCTAACCAAAGATGTAAAGGATCTGTATGCTGAAAATTATAGAAAGCTTATGAAGGTAATTGAAGAAGATTTAAGGAAATGGAAAGACATTCCCTGCTCATGGATTGGAAAAATAAATATTGTCAAAATGTCAATACTACCCAAAGCTATCTACACATTCAATGCAATCCCAATCAAAATTGCACCAGCATTCTTCTCGAAACTAGAACAAGCAATCCTAAAATTCATATGGAACCACAAAAGGCCCCGAATAGCCAAAGGAATTTTGAAGAAGAAGACCAAAGCAGGAGGCATCACAATCCCAGACTTCAGCCTCTACTACAAAGCTGTCATCATCAAGACAGCATGGTATTGGCACAAAAACAGACACACAGACCAATGGAATAGAATAGAAACCCCAGAACTAGACCCACAAACATATGGCCAACTCATCTTTGACAAAGCAGGAAAGAACATCCAATGGAAAAAAGACAGCCTCTTTAACAAATGGTGCTGGGAGAACTGGACAGCAACATGCAGAAGGTTGAAACTAGACCACTTTCTCACACCATTTACAAAAATAAACTCAAAATGGATAAAGGACCTAAATGTGAGACAGGAAACCATCAGAACCTTAGAGGAGAAAGCAGGAAAAGACCTCTCTGACCTCAGCCGTAGCAATCTCTTACTCGACACATCCCCAAAGGCAAGGGAATTAAAAGCAAAAGTGAATTACTGGGACCTTATGAAGATAAAAAGCTTCTGCACAGCAAAGGAAACAACCAACAAAACTAAAAGACAACCAACGGAATGGGAAAAGATATTTGCAAATGACATATCGGACAAAGGGCTAGTATCTAAAATCTATAAAGAGCTCACCAAACTCCACACCCGAAAAACAAATAACCCAGTGAAGAAATGGGCAGAAAACATGAATAGACACTTCTCTAAAGAAGACATCCAGATGGCCAACAGGCACATGAAAAGATGTTCAGCGTCGCTCCTTATCAGGGAAATACAAATCAAAACCACACTCAGGTATCACCTCACGCCAGTCAGAGTGGCCAAAATGAACCAATCAGGAGACTATAGATGCTGGAGAGGATGTGGAGAAACGGGAACCCTCTTGCACTGTTGGTGGGAATGCAAATTGGTGCAGCCGCTCTGGAAAACAGTGTGGAGGTTCCTCAGAAAATTAAAAATAGACCTACCCTATGACCCAGCAATAGCACTGCTAGGAATCTACCCAAGGGATACAGGAGTACTGATGCATAGGGGCACTTGTACCCCAATGTTCATAGCAGCACTCTCAACAATAGCCAAATTATGGAAAGAGCCTAAATGTCCATCAACTGATGAATGGATAAAGAAATTGTGGTTTATATACACAATGGAATACTACGTGGCAATGAGAAAAAATGAAATATGGCCTTTTGTAGCAACGTGGATGGAACTGGAGAGTGTGATGCTAAGTGAAATAAGCCATACAGAGAAAGACAGATACCATATGGTTTCACTCTTATGTGGATCCTGAGAAACTCAACAGGAACCCATGGGGGAGGGGAAGGGAGAAAAAAAAAAAGACGTTAGAGTGGGAGAGAGCCAAAGCATAAGAGACTGTTAAAAACTGAGAACAAACTGAGGGTTGATGGGGGGTGGGAGGGAGGGGCGGGTGGGTGATGGGTATTGAGGAGGGCACCTTTTGGGATGAGCACTGGGTGTTGTATGGAAACCAATTTGTCAATAAACTTCATAAAAAAAAAAAAAAAAAAAAAAAATATTGTTTGCAACAAACTATTGCCTCAGTTCAAATCATATGTATTTTATTACATTTCTTTTCCAATAAGCCTGCCTAGTTGATTATGGTTAGGAAGTCAGCCTAAAAGTCAAACATCCAAATACATATATAAATATATATAATACTTTAATAATTTCCAGTATACAGTGTAACAAATGGAGTCAACTGACTTTTTAGAGTTATAAATCAATAATCCTAGCAACACTTAGAAATCATCAAAGTAGATAACCTCTTTGCAACTAACTTTGTCATAGATGCCAAGTTTTGTATTGAATTTCCACTTTGGATATCATTATCAGTATTGTATGTAGTAGTATCAGGAATATTTAATAACCACTTGTTCATGGTTAGTATTATACAAAGCACTGAAAATAAGGTCTAAAGTAATCAATTTCAAGTCCATACAGTTTAATATTTTAAACCTTTTGCTAATTAACTAAAAATTAAATCATAAACACTTGATCATGAAAAATCTATCTAAAGAGTTGGGTGGTTATAGTGGGAAATAATTAGATGTTTATTTTTAATTATACCAGACAAGTACTGAGAAAAGTATATAACACAACAAAATATAGACACACATAATACAAATTAATAGAAAATACACTTACAACTCTGACTACTTAATTTATGCATAAATCTAGTCAGAAAGTATGCTTACACTTTCCAAAGATATGATAAACTGACAAGATCTTTAATATATCTTATAAATGTTAATTTTCCCTACAGGGGAACTAATGCTTCTGATTAGCTAAAGTAAACAGCAAGTGATAAGCAATTAAAAGTGGTTCTCACTGACAGCAGTTTTCTTTTTCAAACATAATAAAAACTTAAAACAAACATATTGCTCTATACACTCAGGAGAAACAATGAAATAGGATTCCAGAATTCAGGTTGTGCTTTAACTTTGCCATTAATTAGCCTTGTGTTATATAACTTAACTCTGATTCCTTATTAGTTAAATGCATTATGATACCTACCTTAGGAATTTTAAAAGGTATTTTAGAATTTCCAAAAAGATGACTTTTGAAATAAAGTATGTGTACCCAACACCTATTAACATAAGGACTGTTTATCTTGGAAATTCAACATACACAATAAAACCTCTCTTTTATTTTCAGTATTACAATGATATGTCTTAGTAATTCTAGTGAAGAGAGGAAGTGACTACAGAGATGGAGTCTAGTGGAGAAAAGGAGTAATAAACCAGTTTACATTTCTCTTATGCTTATATTGCCCAAAGTTATTTTACAAAAGAAGACATTATACATTAATTTTGCAAGCCTATTATCAAATTTCATGGTTATAACATCCTATAAGCAGCATAGGCATATTCACTATTATCCTCATCTCCTAAATCAAGAAACTAGATTTCATTTCTTGTGCAAATGTCACATACACAATAATGTGAACAAGTTAACCAGAATGGAAATTTCCTGACTCCCAACTTATTCCTCATTGTTCTTCTCAGCAATGACTAGCACAGAGTTTCAATGAAAACCCTGCCACAGGGTAGTTCAATTTTTAACTTTTTGAGGAATATCCACACTGTTTTCCAGAGTAGCTACACCAGTTTACATACCCACCAACAGTGAAAGAGGGTTCCTCTTGCGCCACATCCACAATCTAGCAATTGTACTACTAGGTACTTATTCAAAGGATACAAAAATACTGATTTAAAGGGATACATGCACCCTAATGTTTTTAGCTGCATTACCAACAATAGCCAAATTATGGAAAGAGCCCAAATGCCCACTAACTGATGAATGGATAGAGAAGAATGGTATACATATACAATGTAATATCACTCAGCCATAAAAAAGAATGAAATCTTGCCATTTGCAACAATGTGGATGGAGCCAGAGAATATTATACTTGGCAAAATAAATCAGTAGAGAAAGAAAATGCCCTATGATTTCACTCATATGTGGAAGTTAAGAAACAAAACTGATGAACATAGGGGGTGAAAAATGAGCGGCAAACCAGAAAACAGACTCTCAACCTTAGAGAACAAGCTGAGGGTTGATGGAGGGTAGGTGGGTAGAGGGATGGGTTAAATGGGTGATGGGTATTAGGGACGGCATTTTTTGGGATGAGCACTGGGTGTTGTATGTAAGTGATGAATCCCTAAATTCTACACTTGAAACTAATATTACACTGTATGTTAGCTAAATAGAATTTAAATAAAAACTTGAAAAAAAAGAAAAAAACCTTGCCACAAACATTTACTGTAGCAGAACAATATCTTCATTGGAGGATCAAAGTGATGAGTTTCAATTCACCTTGCTTTAGAGACAGAGCCTGCTATCTTCAATTACCTTATCAACTTCCATTTTCTTCTTATAAGGCCTATCATCAACTTTCATAAACGGAAAGGACTGCTCCATCTAAATGTCTGTACAATCTATTGAACATGATACTAAGCTTCCACTTACTATCTGGGACTTTGTATGGCTTTTTAACTTTCTTATGTTTCTTATTTCACTAACTAAATTTCAAACATGGGAGGGTTCAATAATTGTAAGATCCATCTTTCTGCAAATCATCTGCTTTTCTTCTTTGCTGAATAGCTTTCATAGCATTTCCCATAAAGATTATTTCTGCACATGTCTGCCTCCTACAGACTGTGAGTTTCTGGAGGATTGGGATATCCATTTGAAAGTCACGACAACACCTACAGAGTCACAAGTGCTAGTTAACACTCAACAAATAACAAATGCTTGCTATATATTTTATAATGGAATTAGGCAAGCACTTATTTTAAATTAAAAATTTTCAAAAGAGGGGCGCCTGGGTGGCTCAGTTGGTTAAGCGGCCGACTTCGGCTCAGGTCATGATCTCGCGGTCTGTGAGTTCCAGCCCTGCCTCAGGCTCTGTGCTGACAGCTCAGAGCCTGGAGCCTGTTTCAGATTCTGTGTCTCCCTCTCTCTGACCCTCCCCCATTCATGCTCTGTCTCTCTCTGTCTCAAAAATAAATAAACGTAAAAAATAAAAAAAAAATAAAAAATTTTCAAAAGAGAAACCAATTTTCCTACTGATATTTTAGGATAAGATTGAAATTAGGGACATAGGTGAAGAGTATTCTTGTTTTCATTAATTTTAGGATATTTTGTTGAAATTTTGCTGGAGAAAGGATGAATCCGTGAGCATAATTAATTCAGAAAAAAAATAATAAAGCTAACTACCCAGATAAACAAAAACGTGGCACTGGTGATGTTTGTAGATAATAGATACACCCAACAAAGAATTTGTTCAAAATGCGTTTTGGAGATGAAGGATTTTGTGGTTAGTCATGAACACTCTCTTGGATCATACAGCAGAGTTTCTCCTATCAGAAGAGGAAGAAAAAATCAAATTCAAGAAAAATGACTATGGGGGTAGCATAGTACCACAGTAAATATTTGATGAAGTTAGGAAGGGAAAAAAGGGGGTAGACTGGAAAGCAAGGGTTTGGGGCAGAAGGAAGCCTATCAAAAATTGTATTTGGTCAGACCTAATGAAAGAATTTGTTTTGGTTTCCTTGTCCCTCACCTTCATACACAGAAGATAGAGCAAGACCATTTTCTATGAGGAAAACAAAGCCCCTATTATCCAGATTTGGCAGTATGTCACTGTTAACTAGATTTTAAACATCATTTTTAAAATGTTTTAATTAACACAAAATTTAATAAAAGGAAGAATAAGATATAACTATGAATATGTATCTCAAGGTTTCATCTTAAAAGCCATAAAATATTGGTGCACCTGGGTGGCTCAGTGGGTTAAGCATCTGACTTAGGCTCGGGTCAACATCTCATGGTTTGTGGATTCAGGCCCTTCATCGGGCTCTGTCAATGCAGACCCTGCTTTGGATCCTCTGTCTCCCTCTCTCTCTGCCCCTCCCAAATCGCAAAATATTTCCAAATCTACTAGCATTTTACTGTGGATCTTAAATTTCATTTTGTCTCTTTAGTAGCCTACATTCCCAATTGTAGATATAAATGTTGACATATTTACATTCTTCTGTTACTCTCTAGCAGTAATTCTCTAATAGATGTAACTCTATTTGGATTTTTCTAAGGCAGTCCAGAGATGTGATTTTGTTTCTTTTGTTTTCTCATTTGAAAAACATCACAAGAGATGCTATTTAATGTTTATTTTTAAAATACATATATTATGTTTATTATCTAAGAATATTAAAAGGAAGAAATCTGTCAATTTGTGATAAAGTCCCTACATTAAAGATGAGACTAGACTCATATAAAATGTTCTTTTAGGGTATGTTAAATTCAGTTTTTGACATTAGAATGAAAAAAATGAGGTGATTCATCAACATTATTTAACAGTCTGAGGAAAAACGTTCTTACACGGTCATGCCAAGCTATATAAAAACTAAGATCACTGAAAACTTCTGCTTGATTTATATGAAGAAAGTTATATGGAAGATAATAGTAGCAGCTTGTTTTTAATGAGCATTTACTTAAGTTATTTAAGGATCTTAAAACCTCTGCCTTAACATCTTTAAGAAATGTGATAATAGTTGGTTGTTATCATTTTAAAATTTTGATCATATGCTCATATTATGGTCTTTTTTGGCAGTGAAACTTTCCCCTTATTCTTTGGCAAATTCACACTGATAAACCTCCATTTATTGCTTAGTAAAATTTCCCTTGGCCATTCCATACTATTTTATGGAATAACCTATACATTTTTATGTCTTCAGAATATGCATTTGAAATTTTTTTCAACACTGTTCTTACAATATCCATTGTCAACTCTTAGATGAGGAGCTCTTAGTTAAGAAGAATAAAGTGTAAGAGACAGAAAAGAAGGGACAGAAACAACTAAATTGAACTTGAATTTAAAAAGCTGTCTGGCACAAAAACAGACACACAGACCAATGGAATAGAATAGAAACCCCAGAACTAGACCCACAAACGTATGGCCAACTCATCTTTGACAAAGCAGGAAAGAACATCCAATGGAAAAAAGACAGCCTCTTTAACAAATGGTGCTGGGAGAACTGGACAGCAACATGCAGAAGGTTGAAACTAGACCACTTTCTCACACCATTTACAAAAATAAACTCAAAATGGATAAAGGACCTAAATGTGAGACAGGAAACCATCAAAACCTTAGAGGAGAAAGCAGGAAAAGACCTCTCTGACCTCAGCCGTAGCAATCTCTTACTCGACACATCCCCAAAGGCAAGGGAATTAAAAGCAAAAGTGAATTACTGGGACCTTATGAAGATAAAAAGCTTCTGCACAGCAAAGGAAACAACCAACAAAACTAAAAGGCAACCAACGGAAAGGGAAAAGATATTTGCAAATGACATATCGGACAAAGGGCTAGTATCTAAAATCTATAAAGAGCTCACCAAACTCCACACCTGAAAAACAAATAACCCAGTGAAGAAATGGGCAGAAAACATGAATAGACACTTCTCTAAAGAAGACATCCAGATGGCCAACAGGCACATGAAAAGATGTTCAGCATCGCTCCTTATCAGGGAAATACAAATCAAAACCACACTCAGGTATCACCTCACGCCAGTCAGAGTGGCCAAAATGAACAAATCAAGAGACTATAGATGCTGGAGAGGATGTGGAGAAACGGGAACCCTCTTGCACTGTTGGTGGGAATGCAAATTGGTGCAGCCGCTCTGGAAAGCAGTGTGGCGGTTCCTCAGAAAATTAAAAATAGACCTACCCTATGACCCAGCAATAGCACTGCTAGGAATTTACCCAAGGGATACAGGAGTACTGATGCATAGGGGCACTTGTACCCCAATGTTCATAGCAGCACTCTCAACAATAGCCAAATTATGGAAAGAGCCTAAATGTCCATCAACTGATGAATGGATAAAGAAATTGTGGTTTATATACACAATGGAATACTACGTAGCAATGAGAAAAAATGAAATATGGCCTTTTG
This sequence comes from Lynx rufus, assembly GCF_022079265.1. NCBI lineage: Eukaryota > Metazoa > Chordata > Mammalia > Carnivora > Felidae > Lynx > Lynx rufus. The sequence goes on from NW_025814827.1 coordinate 64,149,678, forward strand.
TAGCAACGTGGATGGAACTGGAGAGTGTAATGCTAAGTGAAATAAGCCACACAGAGAAAGACAGATACCATATGGTTTCACTCTTATGTGGATCCTGAGAAACTCAACAGGAACCCATGGGGGAGGGGAAGGAAAAAAAAAAAAAAAAGAGGTTAGAGTGGGAGAGAGCCAAAGCATAAGAGACTGTTAAAAACTGAGAACAAACTGAGGGTTGATGGGGGGTGGGAGGGAGGGGCGGGTGGGTGATGGGTATTGAGGAGGGCACCTTTTGGGATGAGCACTGCGTGTTGTATGGAAACCAATTTGTCAATAAATTTCATATATATATAAAATAAAATAAAATAAAATAAAAAGCTGTCAAACGCAGGCCAGAAAGGAATGGAAGGAAATGTTCAATGTGATGAACAGAAAAAAAATGCAGCCGAGAATCCTTTATCCAGCCAAGTCTGTCATTTAGGATAGAAGGAGAGATAAAGGTCTTCCCAAACAAACAAAAACTGAAGGAATTCATCACCAATAAACCAGTCCTACAAGAGATCCTAAGGAAGATCCTGTGAGATAAAGTACTAGAGACATCACTACAAGTATGAAACCTACTGACATCACAGTCACTCTAAACCCCTATCGTTCCATAATAACACTGAATGTAAATGGACTAAATGTTCGAACCAAAAGACAGAGGGTATCAGAATGGATAAAAAAAACAAGACCCATCTATTTTCTTTCTACAAGACACTCATTTTAGACCTGAGGACACCTTCAGACTGAAAGTGAGGGGATAGAGAACTATTTATCATGCCACTGGAAGTCAAAAGAAAGCTGGAGTAGTCATACTTATTTCAGACAAACTAGACTTTAAATTGAAGGCTGTAACAAGAGATGAAGAAGGGCATTATATAATAATTACAGGGTCTATCCATCAGGAAGAGCTAACAATTATAAATGTCTATGCGCCGAATACAGGAGCCCCCAAATATATAAAACAATTACAAACATAAGCAACCTTATTGATAACAAAGTGGTAATTTCAGGGATTTTAATACCCCACTTACAACACTGGATAGATCATCTAGACACAGGATCAATAAAGAAGCAAGGACCCTGAATGATTCATTGGATCAGATGGACTTGACAGATATATTTAGAACTCTGCATCCCAAAGCAACAGAATATACTTTCTTCTCGAGTGCACATGGAACCTTCTCCAAGATAGACCACATACTGGGTCTCAAAACAGCCCTTCATAAGTATACAAGAATTGAGACCATTCCAGGCATACTTTCAGACCACAATGTGATGAAGCTTGAAATCAACCACAAGAAAAAGTCTGGAAAACCTCCAAAGCATGGAGGTTAAAGAACACCCTACTAGAGAATGAATGGGTCAACCAGACAATTAGAGAAGAAATTAAAAAATATATGGGAACAAATGAAAATGAAAATACATTCCAAACGCTTTGGGATGTAGTGAAGGCAGTCCTGAGAGGAAAATACATTGCAATCCAGGCCTATCTCAAGAAACAAGAAAAATCCCAAATACAAAATATAATAGCACACCTAAAGGAACTAGAAGCACAACAGCAACGACACCCCAAACCCAGCAGAAGAAGAGAAATAATAAAGATCAGGACAGAAATAATATAGAATCTAAAAACAAAACAAAACAAAAACAAAAAAGCAAAACACTATAGCAGATCAATAAAACCAAGAGTTGGTGTTTTGAAAAAATAAACAAAATTGATGAACCTCTAGCCAGGGCTGTCAAAAAGAAAAGGGAGATGACCCAAATAAATAAAATCATGAATGAAAATGGAATTATTACAACCAATCCCTCAGAAATACAAGCAATTATCAGGGAATACTTTGAAAAATTATATGCCAACAAACTGGACAACCTGGAAGAAATGGACAAATTCCTAAACACCCACACTCTTCCAAAACTCAAACAGGAAGAAATAGAAAACTTGAACAGACCCATAACCAGCAAAGAAATTGAATCAGTTATCAAAAATCCCCCAACAATTAAGACTCCAGGACCAGATGGCTTCCCTGGGGAATTCTACCAGATATTTAAAGCAGAGATAGTACCTATCCTTCTCAAGCTGTTCCAAAAAATAGAAAGGGAAGGAAAACTTCCAGACTCATTCTATCAAGCCAACATTACTTTGATTTCTAAACCAGACAGAGACCCAGTAAAAAAAGAGAACTACGGGCCAATATCCCTGGTGAATATGGATGCAAAAATTCTCAATAAGATACTAGCAAATCGAATTCAACAGAACATAAAAAGAATTATTCACCATGATCAAGTGGGAGTCATTCCTGGGATGCAGGGCTGGTTCAACATTTGCAAATCAATCAATGTGATAATCACATTAATAAAAGAAAAGATAAGAACCATATGATCCTGTCAATCGATGCAGAAAAAGCCTTTGACAAAATTCAGCATCCTTTCTTAATAAAAACCCTCAAGAAAGTCGGGATAGAAGGAACATACTTAAACATCATAAAAGCCATTTGTGAAAAGCCCACAGCTAATATCATCCTCAATGGGAAAAACTGAGAGCTTTCCCCCTGAGATCAGGAACACGACAGGGATGTCCACTCTCACCGCTGTTATTTAACATAGTGTTGGAAGTGCTAGCGTCAGCAATCAGACAACAAAAGGAAATCAAAGGCATCAAAACTGGCAAAGATGAAGTCAAGCTTTCGCTTTTTGCAGATGACATGATATTATACATGGAAAACCCAATAGACTCCACCAAAAGTCTGCTAGAACTGATACATGAATTCAGCAAAGTTGCAGGATACAAAATCAATGTACAGAAATCAGTTGCATTCATATACACTAATAATGAAGCAACAGAAAGACAAATAAAGAAACTGATCCCATTCACAATTGCACCAAGAAGCATAAAATACCTAGGAATAAATCTAACCAAAGATGTAAAAGATCTGTATGCTGAAAACTATACAAAGCTTATGAAGGAAATTGAAGAAGATATAAAGAAATGGAAAAACATTCCATGCTCATGGATTGGAAGAATAAATATTGTCAAAATGTCAATATTACCCAAAGCTATCTACAAATTCAATGCAATCCCAACCAAAATTGCACCAGCATTCTTCTTGAAGCTAGAACAAGGAATCCTAAAATTTGTATGGAACCACAAAAGGCCCCGAATAGCCAAAATAATTTTGAAGAAGACCAAAGCAGGAGGTATCACAATCCCAGACTTTAGCCTCTACTACAAAGCTGTAATCATCAAAACAGCATGGTATTGGCACAGAAACAGACAGATAGACCAATGGAATAGAATAGAAACCCCAGAACTAGACCCACAAACGTATGGCCAACTCATCTTTGACAAAGCAGGAAAGAACATCCAATGGAAAAAAGACAGTCTCTTTAACAAATGGTTCTGGGAGAACTGGACAGCAACATGCAGAATGAAACTAGACCACTTTCTTACACCATTCACAAAAACAAACTGAAAATGGATAAAGGACCTGAATGTGAAACAGGAAACCATCATAACCCTAGAGGAGAAAGCAGGGAAAAATCTCTCTGACCTCAGCCGCAGCAATTTCTTACTTGACACATCCCCAAAGGCAAGGGAATTAAAAGCAAAAATAAACTACTGGGACCTCATGAAGATAAAAAGCTTCTGCACAGCAAAGGAAACAATTAACAAAACTAAAAGGCAACCAACGGAATGGGAAAAGATATTTGCAAATGACATATCGGACAAAGGCTAGTATCCAATATCTATAAAGAGCTCACCAAACTCCACACCTGAAAAACAAATAACCCAGTGAAGAAATGGGCAGAAAACATGAATAGACACTTCTCTAAAGAAGACATCCGGATGGCCAACAGGCACATGAAAAGATGTTCAGCATCGCTCCTCATCAGGGAAATACAAATCAAAACCACACTCAGATATCACCTCATGCCAGTCAGAGTGGCCAAAATGAACAAATCAAGAGACTACAGATGCTGGCGAGGATGTGGAGAAACGGGAACCCCCTTGCACTGTTGGTGGGAATGCAAACTGGTACAGCCACTCTGGAAAACTGTGGAGGTTCCTCAAAAAATTAAAAATAGACCTACCCTATGACCCAGCAGTAGCACTACTAGGATTTTACCCAAGGGATACAGGAGTACTGATGCATAGGGGCACTTGTACCCCAATGTTTATAGCAGTACTCTCAACAGTAGCTAAATTATGGAAAGAGCCTAAATGTCCATCAACTGACGAATGGATAAAGAAATTGTGGTTTATATACACAATGGAGTACTACGTGGCAATGAGAGAGAATGAAATACGTCCTTTTGTAGCAACATGGATGGAACTGGAGAGTGTTATGCTAAGTGAAATAAGTCATACAGAGAAGGACAGATTCCATATTTTTTCACTCGTATGTGGATCCTGAGAAATTTAACAGAAGACCATGGGGGAGGAGAAGGAAAAAAAAAAAAAGGTGAGAGACTGAAGGAGCCAAAACATAAGAGACTTCTAAAAACTGAGAACAAACTGAGGTTTATGAGGGGTGGGAGGGAGGGGTGGGTGGGTGATGGGTATTGAGGAGGGCACCTGTTGGGATGAGCACTGGCTGTTGTATGGAAACCAATTTGACAATACATTTCATATTAAAAAAAAAAACTGCCAAACGGACACTTCCCTTACGAACATACCGCACAAATTACACAGATTAATGTTTTGATTGGATTTGAGTTATTCACCGTGGAGTGAAAGTTCCAGTCCATGCACTCAAAGTTCTTGGAAGCCGACATGGCAAGAGTGACCAAGTTGATCAGGGTGTTATTTTACTTATATCCATCTATAAAACAAATACTAAATTTGATTGTTTTATCTATATCTCTATATCACTTTTTTGAATAATGACTCATGATGCCACCACCATATCCTATTACAGAGCTTCTTCCTACGTGGTATGATCCTACATACCCATAGATCAAGATTCCTTGTAATACAAAAGTACAGGAGGTAGATGGAAGAATGGGTGAAATAGGTGACAGGGATTAAGAGCACACTTATGATGAGCACTGAATAATGTAGAGAATTCTTGAATCACAATATTGTACACAGAAATGCATATAACACTGTTATTTATACTGGAATTTAAAAATTATAGGAACAATGATTTCATATACACACATCCCCATATTATTTGGGTTGCAGCCTAGAGAATTTATCACAGAAAATCAGCTAATACAAAAGTACTGTATTTAGATAGATGATATAAAAAAAGACCATTTACCTTATTAATATATAGGTTTAGAACACAGATGTCGTTGTAATAAAATTAAAGCAGCACAGACTTCACCTACATGTCTTGGACATAGAGTTAGCCTCGCAGCAGAGGCTATAAGTGTTTTACATGCTGTTTCTCTAGCTAATGGAGTGAAGACAGACCTACCTGGATATAATTTTTATATTTTCATTCAATATCTATTTTGTTTCCTTCACTTTACCTTTTTCAATTCATATTCTTTTTTTTCTCTTTATCTCCCCAACATCTTTCCTCAAAAAGTGGCTCACATATTCCAAGGCTTTGTACACCTCACTTTTTCTAGAAGTTATTAGGGATTATCATACTTAAGCAAGAAAAACTCAAGAGTAGGAGTTGGATAGACTCTTACATAATATTTTAAGACATATGATATAAAGAGCAAAATAACAAAACCACTCAAAGAGATCTGGATAAACTGCTTAAGGAGGTGGTGAAACACAACATAAAGTTGAAAAATAATAGTAGTATACTGCTTTTCAGGATAGTGTGGTCTTCATACAGCAGAAATAATGCTGAATATGAAGTATTCAGCCCACAGGGCAAATAACAATGCTAAAAATAGCTAAAAATAACAATGGAATGCCCAGAAACAAAGTAAACCAAAGCCAAGAAATCCAAAGCTTGCAAAATCATCAAGAAGAGTATGCAGTGTGCTTGTCCTGAAGTACACTGGATAAATCCATACTCATTGATAAAAAATTGAAAGATGAAAGTATTGAAAAATTGCTCCCCAAAACACCTAACACAATTATCACTGTGACTACTTCGGCATAATTTCTTTTTAATTTTACTTTTTTAAAAGAAATACCTGCTGCATTTATAACTTGAGTCTTCTATTAAAGTATAATTTTCTTTTATATGTGTTTCTTTTGTGACATTTAAATGGTTTTATTTTACTGTGTTGTTATATTGTTGAAAATATTAAATAAGCATTACCTTTAAGTATTAGTTGGTTTTATATGACTATATAGAAGTCATTACCATTTCATGATAATTACAAAAGTGTATTAAAGTCCTGAAAATCACTAAAGGAGCTTGGGTGTCTCAGTCAGTCATGATCTTCAGCTCAGGTCATGATCTAATGATTCATGAGTTTGAGTACCACAGACTCTGCTATCAACTAGAGCCTGCTTTGAATCCTCTGTACCCCTCTCTCTCCCTGACCCTCTACCACTCACTCTCTCAAAAATGAATAAACATTAAAAAAAAGAAAAGAAATCCTGAACATCATCAGAATGTGAGTTTATTGATCAGTAGTAAATTCTAGGGTGTGTTAGAGCCCTTATTGCCTCAGTTGCTACAAATTTTACCTGCTGCCAGTTCATAGCTGAATCCCTCCCCTAGAATTGCCAGCAGCCCAAAGGAGCTGCTTCATCCTACCTTGAAAGTTTTCCTCATCTATGCATGGATACAAAGCCCCTGCTCTCCTGTTTCAATTCCCAACTGCCAGGACCACCCAGCTACAGCACTCCTCATGGCATTGCAGTATGTGTACCAGATCCTGCTTACTTTGAACCCTCTCTCACAGGTTGTTTTATTCCATTTGGGCTGTTATAACAAAATACCACAGACTGAGTGGCTTATATGAACAACAGGTTTAGTTCCCATAATTCTGAAGGCTGGGAAGTTTAAGATCAAGACACCGGCAGATTTGGTGTCAGATGAGGGTCCTCTTCCTTATGTAACTTCACATGGAGGAAGGGGTGAGGGAGCTCTATGGGCCTCTTTTATAAAGGTATCAATCCCAATCAAGAGGGCTACACCCTCATGAAATAATCACCTCCATAACTTCCATCTCCTAATACCATCACCTTTGAGTTTAGGATTTCAACAAATGAATTTGGCGGTTGTAAACATTCAATCTGTACTATAGTACAGGTTTTGATACTGAGAGGATCTCCCAATAAACTTTCTGTAGGCAAATCTCCACAGTATATGCCTAGGGAACTGGGTTAAAGACAGTTTATTACAATTTTTGCAAGGACCAGTCTATAGGAAATACTATCTATATTGTTATTGAGTTGGAATCTGTAAATAATTCCAAATATATGCCCTATGATTCAATTAATGATTACCTATCTTATATGAAAATTTCCCTGGATTGAGATACGCATTTCTTATTACTTTGAATTTTTTAATGTCTGTTAATTTTTGAGAGAGAGAGAGCACAAGTGAGCTGGTGGGGCAGGGGGGCAGAGAGAGAGGGAGACACAGAATGCAAGGCAGGCTCCAGGCTCTGAGCTGTCATCACAGAGCCACATGTGGGGCTTGAAACCACGCACTGTGAGATCATGACCTGAGCCGAAGTTGGACGCTTAACTGACTGAGCCACCCTGGCGCCCCAGCATTTATTACTTTGAAACATTGGACAGTATATATTCCTTTTATGTGTATTCATGGTGGTGCTCATAACATGAATTTTTTTTTACCTATTTAACATATTTTTGTTGTTTGACAATATGACACACATTACTGTTTCCTATTTCATAATCAACAAAAAGCACTATATATCTCTAACTTTTCATAATTGTTCATCTATATTTCAAATATTCAGAAGTGGACAAAACATAAATCTTCTTTCAAAACAATTTTGTGGGAAAATATAAAGAAATTCCTTAAGGATTTTAAGATGCTGAAGATCTTATCTGTTCTTTCTCTTTGAGAAAGTATGTCTAAAGAAATTAGCAGAACAAGCAGGATGTGCCCAGCAACATCAGTAACCTAATCAGATAATCATAACCTGATATGTCCTGGGGATGACACAGGAGATACAATATCACGTATCTTCATTATAATTTTGACACATGAGGTGAAATGAAAGAATTAAAAAGAAATCCAATTGTCTGAGAAGCATACTTTTGTTCTGACCATGAAAATAATATAATCCACAGAGGAAATTTATACTGAATTAACATATTGAGTAAGTCAAATCTGTTACCTCACACCCTTAGGACAAAGGGTAGAAAATGGTCACCGGAAAAGTTTTAAAACACAGTATTTTGTATTTTCTGATGCTTCTGATTCTAAGAAGTAATGATTATGTACTGTATTTGACAGCAAATAGTCATAATTATCATTGTGGTATAATTAGGTGTCCCTAGACTTTAAATTCCATTATCCCAATGATCAACAGATTTTTGTGTGATTTCTTGCTTAAAGTAGGTCAAAAAACGCCTGAGAGGCCACCCTTTAGGCCAATGTCTATAATAAATGTTTCTAACAGCGCTCTTAAATTTGCCAGTCACCTAAAAAACAGTATTCTACTGCTCACAAGTAGGGCTGACCAAGTGAGTAAAAATAGCTCAAGCACTCCTTAGCAGTCAAAATGTACCACTCAAAATCCACGTCTTACAGAATCCATGCCAGGAACTAGGCTGTCGACAAAGCTCAGCCCAGTGTATCATACCTCAAACATAACCTAATTCACTACTCCAATTCAATAGCATTGGAAAGCAAAACAAAAACAAAAACAAAACAGAGTTTTCTTTATTGTTATTCAATGGATACACTTAAATAAAAAAACACCCCTTAGGAGTTGATCATAAAATCAGTTTCCATCTGAATGCATTTTTCTCATGGCATAATCGTTTTCAAAACCTTTAGAGATGTAGAAAATTTTTTTTAAATATGAAGTACTTTACAAATTTACATGTCATCCTTGCACAGGGGGCATGCTAATCCTCTTGGTATCATTCTAAATTTCATGTATGTGTTGCCAAAGAGAACACATTATTTCTCTTTTTAATAATACATCTTGCTTTTTCTATATACACCATATGGAAGTATTCAAAAACGCTTGTAGAAAATTTTGATGTATACTTTACTGTTCTTAATTTTTATTTTGATCATGTTAGCAGATAGAAAAAGTTGACCACCAAATGAGTTGACCTTTACATATCAGACTAGAAATTGATTCAAAAAGTAAAGTCTTTATGGTAACTTGGTTTGATAGTTTTTTTTTAATTTATTTCATCTTTTTTTAAGCTTATTTATTTTGAGAGAGAGAGAGAGAGAGAGAGAGAGAGCATGAGCAGGGAAGGAGCAGACAAAAATGAAGAGAGAGAGAGAAGGGGGAGTGGGGGGATGGAGAGAGAATCTCAAGCAGGCTCCACCCTGTCAGCACAGAAACCAATGCAGGGATTGAACTCATGTACCATGAGATGATGACCTGAGCCAAAATCAGGAGTCAGATGTTTAACCAACTGAGCCACCAGGTGCCCCAGTTTGATATATTTTTTAAAAACCAAAGACTGCTACATAGAAGTATAGGACATATACATTTGATATACAGTAAGCTAAGGTATGCTGGCAAAAATAGATTAATATAATTAAGTAATAACTAATATACATATTAGTTATTAGATAATTTGAGCAGATAACTCAAGCTACTTTATGAGTAGGTTAAGAAGAATAGTTTTTCGGTTTTCAAAAATATGTATATATTGTACAGGATGTCTACTTAACGGAGCAAATATAAAAATATTCAAGTTATATTGCTAAATGTATCACTATTAAGCACCTTGAAATTAAGATGTTTCCCAAGGTAAGCAAAAGGTAAGGAATTAAAAGAGTTATTATTCAAATTGATAATGCTGCTAAATTTTTAGAAGAATATAAAAACTAATGCTTCAATGTCCTAATAAATAAAATACATATTTGATGTATTTTGCTCTATAAATATTTCCTAATGGATACAGAGATACCAAGGCATTACTTTGCAGGAATCTTGAATAATTCCTAAAATTAGACTTCCAACTCATTTTTGAGCTGGTAAATGACAGGTATGTTTGGTTTAAAAGAAAAGTGTAGGGGTTGAGGGAAGCTGACACTAAAAAAGAAGGCTTACTTGTACTATTTGGAGCATTTGTCCTATTTTGAATACTATTAAGTATGAGTAAACAATTCTTGTTTCTAAATACTATACATCTGGTTCCACAAGCTAGAAAATAACTCAGTATCATACCTGGCACAACATACTTGTTTTCCATGTCCATGTAACTCAATCCAAACCTCTTAATTGTACCAGTTAATCCTGCTCCTAAGTCAGTTCACTTCTCCAATTCTACCACCACAAATCTAATTCAAGTGACCTAAGTCAAGTTTCATCTGGACCACTGAATGACTTAATAAATGACTCCCACAAATCTACTTTTTCCTCTTCATCACTATCAATAATGAAAAACTATTTAAAAAGTCAACATTTTTAGACCAAAAACTACTATCCTTTACATCTACTATAAGATCTACATTCTACATCATGCTTGTGTTTGTCACAGTATCATCACACATGCCATTTTGGTGTGGGATTTTGTCTGTTGTTTCACTATTCATTTCCAGGAGCCTGAGAGAGTATCAAACATATGCCAAAACTCAGTAAATGTTTTCTCAAAGAATAAACATTAGGTGAACTTGGAGCAGAAATCAATGAAATTGAACACAGGAAATCAATAGACAAACAACAAAACCAAAAGAGTGTTCTCAGAAAAGATCAGTAAAATCTATAAGCCTCTAATCAGGGTAACTTAGGGAAAACAAACAACAACAACAACAACAACAACAACAAAAAAAAAAAAACAGTCACAAATTAATAATACCAGTAATGAAAGTAGAGACATTACTACAGATCTCATAGCCATTAAGAGGATAATGAAGAAATACTGTGAAAGACTCTAATACCCATAATTTAATAACTTAGATGGAATGGACCAATTCCTGAAAGACACAATTAGCCAAAGCCCACAAAAGAAGAAACAGACAATTTGAATAGGGCTGAACAAATCTCTTTTACAAGTTCTTTCTAATCTATTAAACAAATTGAATAAACAGTAGCAGGCCCAGATGAGTTTACTGGTGAATTCTACCAAACGTTAAAGGAAGAAATTATATCAATTCTGTACAATTTATTCCAGAACATAAAAGTAAAGGATTATTTCCTAACTCATTTTATGAGGCCAGAATTACCGTAACAACAAAACCAGACAAAGGTATTATAAGAAAACTACAGACTAGCAGCTTCATGAACATACATACACATTTCTCAACAAAACATTAGCAAATGTAATCCAACATGTATAAAGAATTACACACCATCACCAAATGGGATTTAAATGAAACTAGACATAGATCTGACACTCTTCATAAAAACTCAAAATAGATCACATACCTAAATGTGATCTGTACATGTGAAACTACAAAACTATTGGAAGATAACATAGGAGAAAAACTAGATGACTTTAGGTATTGTATTCTTTTTTATATACAGCAACAAAGAAAAGACATAATTGATACACTGAACTTCATTAAAATTAAAGACTCTTCTGTAAAAGACAATAGAAAATGAAAAGTCACAGATTAGAATAAAACATTTGAAAAAGACATCTGATAAAGCACTGCTAGCCAAAATATACAATGAACTATTAAAACTCATCCATGAGAAAATAAACAACCCAATCATGTTCACCACACCATTATTCACAATAGCCAAGATATAAACAATCTAAGTGCATGCTTATGGATGAATGGATAAAGAAATCATAATTACACACACACATATACATGCACTGAGACATTATTTAGCCTTAAAAATGAAAATGATCAGGCGTCTGGGTGGCTCAGTTGGTTAAGTGCCCAACTTAAGATTTTTGCTCAGGTCATGATCTCATGGTTGAGGAGTTTGAGCCACACATTTGGCTCTGTGCTGACATCACAGAGCCTGCTTGGGATTCTCTCTCCCCTTCTCTTTCTGCCCCTTCCCAACTCGTCCATGCACACACAAACACTCTCTCAAAATAAATAAACTTATAAAAAATGAAAATGATCTTGCAATTCACAATAACATGGATATGTTAATTAGCTTGACTACACTACTCATTTCACTGTGTATATCAAAACATATTATACATCTTACATATTTTTTTAAAAAAAGGACAATTACACAATTAAAACATTAGCTTAAAACCTTTGTAGACACCTCATCAAAGAAGACATATAGACATCAAATAAGTGCATAAAAAGATGCTCTATGTCATGTCATCTGGATAATGCAAATTAAAACAAAGATAGCACCACATACCTATTAATGACAAAAATCCAGAACACCAACACCAAATGCTGGTGAGTATGTGGAGCAAAAGGAATTCTCTCACATTGCCATCGGGAATGAAAAAATGGTAAAAACACTTTGGAAGACAATTTGGCCGTTTCTTGTAAACTTACCCTTATCCTAGAAACCAAAGGTTGTGTTTCTTGGTATTTACCAAAAGGGTTGGCAACTTATGTCCCCACAAAAAACTTCACATGGATGTTTACAGCAGTCTTATTCATAAATGCCAAAGTGTGGAACCAACCAAAATTCCCTAAAGTAGTTGTATCAATAAATAAATAAACTGTGGTAATCTGGACAATGGAATATCATTCAACCCTAAAAACTGAGCTATCAATCCATTGAAAGACATGGAGAAAGCTTAAACACCTATTATTCATCAAAAGAAGTCAACCAGAAAATGCTACCTACTGTATGATTCCAACTATATGACATTCCAGAAAAGGCAAAAAATATGTAGACAGTAAAAAAGATCAGTAATTGCCAGAGATTAAGATGGAGGAAGGATCAATTACTCGAGCAGAAGGTTTTTAAAGCAATGAAAATACTCTGTATGATACTATAATGGTGGATACTTGTACATTTCATGGGTTTGGACAAATATAACAACACCAAGAGAAACCCCTAATATGAATTATAGACCGTAATAATGATGTGTAAATCCATCAGTTATAACAAATGTATCACTCAGATAGGGAATGTTGATAATGAGGGGAGACTATGCATGAGTGGGAGGCAGGGAGCTTATGAGAAATCTCTGTAACTTCCACTCACTTTTGCTTCGAACCTAAATCTGTTCTAAAAAATAGTCTATTAAAAATGAACTTTAATACCCTTTATTATTCTAATATTAGATAACTATTGGAGGAATGCAATTATTCTTTACTTTCTAGATTGAAGAAAACATGCCCAATGCTGCATTGCTAGCAGCACCACACAGCAGTTTGTTAACAAGTGACAGGCAGAGGGAGGAGGACACAAGGAGAAGTGGGGGAGAGAGGGACAACAGGTTCAGAAATAGAAAACAAAGAAATTAAATTAAAGCAATTTAGAAACCTAAATAAAGGCCTGACCAATTCAGAAATAGGCATTATCCTTAAATTTCTCCCCAAGAAAAGAAACACTATTGTTCAACTTCAATTGGAAAACTTCTGGTAATGAGTAACTTGCAACTTGCTACAACACAAGATAGAATTTTTTATTTTTTTAATGGAACTCATTCTTACAATTAGCTTACCTATAACCTTCACTCACCAGGCTTAATTTCACACTTTGAAGCTAAACAAAAATCAATCTAATTCTACTCCTACATAGCAGTAGCTTCTTCCAATGATAACTATTATACCTCTGCTATGTCTTGTCTTTCTATTTATTTACAATTCCTTCTAATGTTTCCAGTAGGATATAGTTTCTACTAATGTCTCCTTCCTATTTTGTATTTTCATTCTTCCACAGTTTGTCAATTAGCTCAATTCCCATAATTTAGTGATTTCCTTTCTTCATAAAAAATATTTTTAAATAAAGCTTGGTTACCTTAGTTTACATGGCAGCTTTGCCATACGACTAAATTGTATTGACTTTATGTATCTATTAGATATTGAGAAAATTAACCAAAATTTGGAAATAAGGTAGGAGGAAGGTATGACTCTCAGAGTCGTGATAGGACAATGTTTAACAAGCTGAACTGAGAATTATTCAATCCTAGGAGACAATTCACCTTGTGCTTGGCTTAGCTATTTATTGTATAATTGGAGCCCAGAACCTGTGAAATTACACGTGAACTTCAATTTTTGTCAGAGAAGAATGATAAGGCCAAGGTTTGTATTATGATTGATTTGTAAACATTAACCAGATCTATATTTATCAATCTTACCTCAATATTTTAATGTCCATTATTACTCACTTTTTCACATTCTTCTTTGAACCAGATTTACCAATTCACTATTTTCTCATTTATAAAATAAATACAGCTTCAGCATATGCTAACTTGATAAGTACATGAGTCCTTTTCCAATTCTTTGAAAATTATATTTTGAAATCTATGGTAGTTCCTTTAGAATGCCTTAGGGAATTTGATTGTAGGGGTCAATAAACTGTGTTGCCTGAGAAGTACATTTTACAGACTATTTAAGCCCACAAGTGCTTTTTTGTTGTTTTGTTTTTTGTGGGTTTTTTTTTTGGTCCCTGAAGGCAACAGAAACAATAGAACTTGATCTTCAATGATTCTTTCCTCTCTTGTCAATCTTTCTCTCTCTGTTGCTTCTGGTTCTTAGCTAAACTTAGTATTGGTTTAGAATTATGTATGATAAATAAGTTATTCCCCATTGGTGGCAGCAGTGAGTGTGAATTATGTTTTATTTAATGATCATTGTATGGCTTATACAAACCTATTTTCTGTCAGTCAAAAAACAGTAATAAAACAAATGTTTGCTAGATTTGTTTTCTTTTTTGTGTTTTTAGCTTGTTTTATTTTTTTAAATTTTTTAATGTTTACTTATTTGTAAGAGAGAGAGAGAGAGAGAGTGAACGAGGAAGGAGCAGAGAGAGAGGGGGACACAGAATCTGAAGCAGGCTCCAGGCTCTAAGCTTTCAGCGCAGAGCCTGACATGGGGCTCGAACCCACAAACTGCGAGATCATGACCTGAGCTGAAGTGGGATGTTCAACGGACTGAGCCACCCAGGTTCCGCTGGCTTATTTTCTATATGACCTCATTAAAGAAAATATTTCTGGACTCAGGAAGATAGCCCTTTGAACCCTAAATTATGAGTTTTTCCTGCTTCATTTGTCTTGACCCACTGTTGAGATTTAAGAATTAGAAAATCATTTACTGGGGCATCTGGGTGGCTCAGTCGCTTAAGCATCTGACTTTGGCTCAGGTCATGATCTCACAGTTTGTGAGTTCGAGCCCCACATCAGCTCTCTGCTGTCGGCACACAGCCGGTGTCAGGTCCTCTGTCCCCCTCTCTCTGCCCCTCTCCAACTCATGCTTTCTGTCTCTCAAAAATAATTAAATATTAAAAGAAAAGCATTTACCGTTTGAGTGTGAAATATTTTTCTATCTTCGAAGGATAGAAACAAGTAAGATTATAAAACCTCTTAAACAGGTCTATTTTGATTGGTTTGGAAAGATTAGCACATGTTTATAAATTCAAAATAAGTATAATATCCATCCCAATTGTCAAGAATAAATTTTTAATTTAACTTCTAATAATGGAAATATGCTAACCTTTTAAAAATCATTCTAACAGAAACTGCTACTCTAGCAACATTTTTATATAAAAAGGCAAATCCATTCAATCAAGATAAATCCTTAGACCAACCATATGGTTTGAAATTTTGATTTGGAAACAAGCCAACTTAATAGGTTTTCTCTGATTTTATCAGTTTGAAATATAATACAAGTATTCAATGGTTTTTGTTTGTTTGTTTTTTAATAGGAGAAATAGTTATTTCAAAATTTCTAAACTTCTTACACTGGTTATGATCAAATGAGCTAATTTAATTCTTACACCATGTCAAAGATTGAAAAAAATGCATGAAACCAGATTTCTGAAAATACATGTAATAATTATGCTTAGCAGTATGTTAACTTCAGAATTCAATGTCCTTAATTTTAAAGCCTTGCATAATACTGAGTTCATTAGTAAGTAATCTTTGCATATCTAATATTGCCTAAGATAGACTATTGAAACACAGTTTTAGAAAATAGAAAGGGGTGTTTCTTAGTTTTATATGTTCATTAATGCTTATACCTGGTCGAAATGTGATGTGCATAGATAAAGGTGATTATTAGGTAGGAATATAAGCTTTACTACTTTGCTAAAATGCTTGTTACATAACAGAGAATTTTCAAATACACTGTTCGATGTTTCAACTCCCAATGTTCTCTATGAAATAGTAGCTAATTAGGTTCAGTGATAGTTAACATGGGTGATTAAATATATACTGGAAATATGGCAAAGAAACACAACTGTGTACACAAAGTAATGGGGTATCTTTTTGTTTTTCAAGGAAAAAGAGTAGTTTTGTTCTAATGAAAAGCGGCTTTGATAAAAATTACTTTCATTCTGTCTCCTTACTTTTCATAATATTGTTATTCACATAAGTACAATAAAACTTAAGCCTCCTCTATACTAAGATATAATTGATCAAATTGATTTTATAATAATCAAGAGCACACCTGGAGTGTCATGTTTTGTAACAAGCTAATAACAAGTCTACCATTAATTGAAAGGGACTGTACTTTACACATGGAACCAACACCTCAAAATCTCTTCAAGAAAACAGGATTGTCATGGAGTTTCCAGGGCCCCAGCTTCTCAGGTGGTAAACAAGGTGACTCCCTTGCTAGGAACTATAAAAAATCTGGGGCTCTCCAGATATTGCTGGAGAAATCTGGTGAAGAGAATTTCTTTCACTTGGATTTTCAAGCCTCAGGACAGAATAAATTGTAGAGGCTTTTAAGTGATTTCTAAATGAAATTTCTTGAAAGAACTTAATTATCTGGCTTCCATAGTTACTTTGACACTATATAGTTAAAGAGGCTTATATAGTCAATTAGCAACTCTTGGTAAATCTGTGCTAATAAGCATAAATACACACACAAAAAACAATCTTTTTGTCATCAAGACTGCTTAGAAACTTATTACCAAAATGATAGTACTGTTAATAAAAGTTATTCAAACATCTAAGGCAAGGATAAGCTAACTTTTTCTTAGAGTATTTTAGGTTTTGCAAACCATACAGTCTACATCACAACTGCTCAACTCAGCCACAAACAGGGAATCAATTAATTGATGTGGCTGTGTTCCATTAAAACTTTATGAAAACAAGAAATTGGGCAGCAGGCATAATTTGTTGGCCTTCGATCAAGGGAAATACACTCGTGTTTCTCTTTGTTCTTTTCTATAAAGCAAAGGCATAGGTTCTGTGAATTTACGTGTTAATTTGCACCTTTCTGTTCAGCATCAAGGATAATGTCCAAAGGTTATGGTTATATTGCCTTGTAAGATATTAACCATTTGTGTATCTAACCTAGCAAGCTCCATCTTTTAATGCTTTTTGGGGGAAGACTATATCATCCTTATTTCACTAATTTTCATTTGGGCCAGATTTATTGTTTTGCTAGGTCCTTCAAAAATGAGTTGAATATTTTCGACATTTTGTTCTGTATCTCTAAAAGAATGGTTTAAATTTTTGAAAATGATACATGGACAATATGAACTATGTTGGTGCTTTTTGAATCCTAGTTCTGCCTTCTTAGATATTGTAGACTCTAAGTATCAAGTTTCTCTCAGATTTTGGTCATCCTTAGTGGTAGGATCTGAGGATTTCCAAAGAGTGTGGCCTCTCATCTCTGGAGAAAATTAAAATGTGATTATCTAAATGTGTCCAGACCAAAACGTTTGAGACAAAGAGTCAGGGACCAATTATATTGTTTCACAGTACCTTTATCCCCTATTAAATATGATGCTAAACATGTATGTTTTTCTTGCATTTAGTCTTCTACCTAAGGGATTTTTTTCAACTATGTGAATAACTCTAAATCCTAAATTGCCATTATTTTATAGGCCACTTGAGGCAGTAAACAGAGATCAAGCCTGTTCTTAGAGAAGAATCTATGTAGGCCTAGTAGAGAATGGTTACAAAGAGAGAAACTTCTTTAATTACTTTCCCTCATGATAGAGAATTTGAGCCTTTGAACTATCCAATACCTTTTCTCTTAAATTATTAAGGACACCGAGGCAAGATGCACTCACAGTTAAATTGCTACATTTAACTCTGAGCACAGGATTTCTGAGTGACAGGCATGTCAAGTTCTTTATGGTTCAGAAACCTATAGACCATAAATATAAAGCTTCATGAACTGATAACCATAATTAGAGATTTAGTCCAGTCATAATTCTAGAATTTAGAGCACTGACTGGGATCCCTTCCTTTTTACAAGAAGTTTTGGTGCTCTGCCCTCTCCCTAGCACTAAGTATAATGGCTTCCATCTGGCCACTATTCTGCAACAATGGAACTAATACAGTTTTTGCTTTAAAGGTTGTTTCCCAATGGATTGTACTCTACAGTGGGAGTAATTTTTACACTTGCCAGTCAGAAATTGAAAAAGTTAGCTACGTGGGGAGGACAGTGTTTTCTCCAGAGTTTCAATACTATCACTCTTTTGCTTTTTACTCCCTTTGCTGCGTTTTCTACCATGAACTCTAGCTTGGGGCAGGGTAGTAAGATTTACAGTCCTGTTAAACTAAGAAATGTCAGATTCTAAGCCACCCAGTGTCATTAGCCTCAGGCAAAAAGAGCTTTTCTTCAATAGGTTGTATTTATTTCTTCCATTTTCAGAGAAGCTGTTTAGAAGAAGCTAGTCTCCTTTTTGGAGTAACTTACTGAAAGCCACACACATACACACACACACACACACACACACACACACACACACACACAGAGAACAATTGACACATTCCACAATACTGGCATTTCTCTACAGGATTTCCAAAAGCCTTAGTAGCAGAGAACTAAAAATCTGAGAACCAAGTGAATTTGCATGAACATGGCAATTTAATTTTTCCACTTTATAACAGGTGTCACTAATATCTCAAGTAAGGTTTGGGAGAAGCCTCATTCTGTATTCTTTAGCAAATAACCCACAGTTCTAATTGTAATATTCCACTTCCAGGGACCAATTTCAGAATTAAAACTCTTTTAGTTCCAATTAACTCAAAGTGGCATAAGCAAAAAGTGTTTCATTACCGGGGCGCCTGGGTGGCGCAGTCGGTTGAGCGTCCGACTTCAGCCAGGTCACGATCTCGCGGTCCATGAGTTCGAGCCCCGCGTCGGGCTCTGGGCTGACGGCTCAGAGCCTGGAGCCTGTTTCCGATGCTGTGTCTCCCTCTCTCTCTGCCCCTCCCCCGTTCATGCTCTGTCTCTCTCTGTCCCAAAAATAAATAAACGTTGAAAAAAAAAATTAAAAAAAAAAAAGTGTTTCATTACCTTAAAATTACAAATAATCTAAGATTGTTGCTAGAGTTCTGCCTCTCTCTCAGTCTAGAAATTCTCTTTTGTTGGTGATATTCTAAGTTTCCCTCATGATACAAAATGGCCACCAGAAAACACAAACCCATATTCCTCTAGTTCAGCAGTGACAGAGAAAGGGGCTTTCCTGTTTGCAAATAGTTCCAAAAGTATCCCAGTCTTCTGCTTGTTGTCTGGCTGATTCAATCAGCTTGCCCGCAAGATGGAATTCTCTGACTGGAAATGTCTAGCCCAGGCATTAACAACACCATGAACCAAGAGTAGAGTAGGAATGGTTCCACGTAAAAAAAGTAAGGGTTCCTTTACAAGAAAGGGAAAAAATATATATGTAGTATAAACACTTATAACCTGTTGAAGCATGTTGAAAATTTTAATAAATTTGATTTCTATTGAAATTTTTTGTAGGCCTATAGTGACTTTAGTAAACATCAGTTTCTTTTACAAATGTTTATAAACCATCTACTGAATAATCTCAGAGCTTTATTAGGTTTGCCATTAATAGCTTGTAGAAAATTCTTTTCTTTCTGAAGTTATATATTTCTTCCTCCATAGTTTTTAACAATGACTTGATATGCAAGCATATCTTGAAGTTCTCAATAAATGGCAAAAGAACTGAACTTGAAACAGCTATGTGGTCTCTTCTTGTATCCAGTGTGTCATTCTTTAAGTTTTTTTCTTAAACACATTTAGACTAGAGATTAAGTTCCTGTTTAATGGTGTTTTTCCACTTATTATTTTAATATTAGATCTTCAAGCAATAGAGTTCTCTGTCTTCTTTCTCTTCACATAGTTAAAACACACATATCCTTCTTAAAAAATCATTTTCGCAGGCTTTTGGCACAGTCTATCATTTAGTATTCCTGACACTATAAATGTCACTTGTACATCTATATTCTATCTAGGCCATTTGTTCCAACAGTGATGCAATCTCGTAAAATCTGTGCTCCTTTAAAATCCTCACAGGTTTGATTTACTTAGTTGATCTCTTACATTTTACTTCTTTATTTGGTAATTTGTAATAAAACTGAAGTATTTCCAAGTTTTAGAAATCCTCATTCTCAAAAACAAAATTCCATTTTGAGTGTAGTTCCTTAGTCCTAAATTACGGAGCTTATGTCTGCCTATTTCTAACAGCCTCTCCTTTAAGTATTATGAACTTAAGGATTACATGATTCCATTTTCTCATGGTGCTTGTCTGCTCTCAGCATTACTCCAGTAAGGTATTATAATGCAACATAAATACCACAGCTTTAATAGTTTCTATTCTTCTTACTAGAATGGTTGATAACTTAAGTATTGACTTATTTGATGCCTTCATGTTCTTCTCCATAAAGTGATTATAATATTATATGCATCTTGGAGGTGTTGTGATGATTAAATATAATAACCTGAATAGAGTACTTAGTATGATACATGGTAGTGCTTAATAGGTGGTTGTCTTATTATTGTTACTGTTATAGTTTGTTATATCTTTTTCTTAAAGTTATCCATGATGGAGGCATTAAACAGTTAAGAGACTTTTTTTTTCCAATATTACCTATTCTTGAGTTTAATTTCACCCAGTAGAGATCTTCCATTCACAGAGCACTACCAGCTCACACTACTTTTGTCTTCCTTCTAAATTCCTTGCATCTGTTCTTATCTGAAGACGGTTTTGTTTTTTAGAGGATAAAACATGCCACTCTTTTTTGAAAGATAGGAGTCCCTTCTATCTCCTCCCTATTTGAAAAACAATATAGCCAATACAAGAATTCTACAACAATGTTTTTTGCTGTTGTTGTTTCCTTTTCTTTGTTTTTCCATTCACCAATTTCTCAATTCTGGTTTACATCTTTGTTTCCTCATATTTTTTTCTTGTTTTCACCCATCAAGTCATTCTTCCAAAAGTAAATGAACATTTCATCCTCCGTAACATTTTGGAATCAGACATTCTGGGAACATTTAAAATTTTCCATCAATGTCAGGGATTTTATGTTATTTCTCTAGTTTGGATCACCACAATTGTCCCCTATTATCTCCATTTATCTTGACTTCTTATTCTTCACCCTCCCGGAAGTGTTATTTTTAAAGGACCAGTAGGATTATGAAACTTAAAGTTTTTAAAATTATACCTTCCCTATTCCTACAGATCAAAGGTCAAGGTCAGTGCCCTGAGAAAGAAAGCCCTCATAATTCTACTTTATGGTCAAATAACAAATGCATGCATACCTACCATACTGAAATGATTACTAACCTATTTAAGTACCCAGTAGACTTGGTTAATGAATGTTTGTTTATAGGCTTGACAATAGAGTGGGTCATATCCAACTCTTCTGATCATAGCTGAATGTACTAGAAATAACTTGTGTGCCGTGGCATGAAAAGATGGCCTGACCCAATCAGATTTGTCTGACAATATAAGATTTTTACATTGAGGAGTAATATAGTAATCCATGGAGAACTCCACTAGAAAGTCACGTAGGGTGAAACTGGGAAGCCATCAGCTATATGTGTACAGAGAAAATAACAGCACAGGAAGTCCATCATAAGAAAGAAACAGAAAGAGGTTCAGGCTCAGTTTAGTCACTGAGGACACCCAGACAGAGGCAGACAGAGAAATATGGACAGGCTGCCTTGATTCATGACACTTCCTGGATGCTATTTCACTGAGACTTTTGTGCCTTTTTTAAAATAAGCTTTCCCTTATTTCTTGAGATAGTTTTAGTAGGTTTTTGGTCTCTTCCACCGAAAAAGTCTTGACATGAACAGGCTATTCTTGGTCACCTTGTATTTTTTCCCCTCTGGCAAATTTTTCTCCCCTTGTAAAACTCCTACTTTTATGTCAAAGTTTAGCTCAAACATTGCCAACTCTATGAATTTATTTTCTACCTTCTTGGGCCAAATTGAATTTCTTTCCCCAGCATGACTGAAGAGTACTGTGTATTTTCTTATACTACATATGCTGTATCACATTTTAATTGCTTAGCACTAAACTCACCTGGCCAAGCTTCAATTTCTACATCTGTAAAAAGTAAATACTAATAGTATTTCTTGTCAGAGATTTGTAGTTGCAATTAACTTATTTGGCACAGGTAAAACACTTATAAATTAGCCATCATAGTAGTACTGACTTTCCTATCTAGACAATATTAATTCTGTTAGTGCTAGTCTCTGATATAATTTTCTTGATCAATAATAAGTTAAAACTATTAAATATTTTAAATTGTATCTGTTTCTGTGTAATTGTACAGGTGAATAGATAGGTATAAAATGATCAATACCTATGGCCAAGTATAAAGTTACAACTAAAATTGATTTGGGTGAAAAATAAGTACTTTTTTGTAAGACTTGTCACCACTAAATTTTTATCCTAAAATGACTAGCAAGAACTGTGTTGGTTAAAACCTACTTAATCCATCATATAGCTTGGTTTCCATAAAGCAGAGCCAAGGACAATGGAGGGTTGGACATCTATCTTTTAATATGTAAATACAGAAGCACTTAGAGATATTTAATGTGGAATGGTACTTCAGTCATTTCTTTGAAAATTCCATTTTTATAAAGTACTGAGCCAGTTTGTCATAAGCCCAAGTGTAACAATGCCCAGAATGACATTGTATAATAAATAGAAAAAAAAAGTGCTATACCTTGACAACTGAGTGCATTCCCACTGTGCTTTAGCCTTTTGCTTGTATTATTAGTGAACTCTGCTACTTCTTTTGTTACAAATTCGGAAATAAACATGTAACACTTCAATAGAAACAAAAATTAAAAGAAATAGATTAAACTGATTAACCTGCTTCTCTGACCTTGATCAGCTGGGTTAGTTGTATTCTATTGAAATGTCCTTGGAATAGCAAAATGAACACTGTTTCCCAAATCTTGTGTAGCTTGTAGAAACTGGCAAGAAACTATTTTATTTAAAGTTCAAACAGCATTAATGTCAAAGAATTGTAGATATCAAAGCCAGAGAAATTATGCATCTTATATGTCATAAACCTGTAGCTGTTCTGTGCATTAATTGCCATGTTCGTTAGGAATAGTTTGACTCTTAGTAGAGGAGGCTAGGAACTGATTAAAAGAAACATCACTCTGCAAGTGGTTTTAAAATTAGGGCTTTTACTTAAATATTCCTCAGAAAATAAATAGAAGTCTGCCAGTAGGCATAAAAAGAAAAAAAAAAAAAAACAGCCCAGAAAAAATAGACCTCCGTTAAGAATCAGAATAGTTTTTGGAAACCTATGCCAGATAAAGTAATATTTATTCTTCAGTGAAAACTCATTTCTTTAAAACTTCACAGTGACAATTTTGCTGTTTAAATTAAAAGGCCATAATAAGGGAATACCAGGTGAGCGGCTTCAGCAAAAGAAATTTGCCTACTCAGTTTTGGAGGCCAGAAGTCCAAAAACAGTGTCAGCAGGGTTTGCTCCTTCTGAAGACTGTGACAGTGGGGACTCTTCTAGGCCTCTCCCCTTGGCTTGTAGACAGCCATCTTTTCCTTATCTATTTGTATCCTCTTACCTCCGTGCATGTATATTTGTGTGCCCAAATTCTCCCTTATAAGCAGACCAGGCATACTGGATAAAGGGGTTTACCTTAGTCCAGTAGGTCTTTATTTTAACTGTATCTGCAATGACCCTGTGTCCAAACGAGGTCCTGCCCTGAGCTGCAGGGGTGGGATGGAGTTGGGGATTGGCGGGCTGAGGTACAACTTCAATACCTGAATTCTGCTGGGACACATTTCAACCCATAACACCTTTTGCTACCAACAGTCATTCCTTTGCCAATAGCCTTTCTCTCAGTGTGGCTACATGTGCCCTTCACCTATGAGCAATTCAAAACACATTCTTTAAATTTTCATCTTCAGTAACACAAATTGCTCAGAGTAAAGGTGACAAAACTTGCCTCCCAGTTGACCATCACTCAGTAACATACCTCTAATGACAAGGAGCTTGCCTTCACATTTTTGGCACCATCTTGCTCCGTGTTTTTCTAATGCGTATTGCAAAGAGAAACCCCAAAACTGCTATTAACTGCCCCTTAAATATTCTCTTTAAATGTAGCCTCACGAACAAAAGCCAAGTAAATCCACATTTTCCTCCCCACCCAATACCAAACCGAACCTCTACATCTTTCAGATTCACTTTCCAGCCTTTACCCACATCTACATCCTAGTTTATCTCTTTCCAAGTACTTTTAAATCCTGTCCTTTCAGGGAACACCAAGTGCCAACCTGCCCACTTCTTCTTTGGCAGTTCCTTTTTGTTCCAGCTCTATTTTTGTTTGGAAATTTTTCATGAGGTCAGTTTTCTTCTTAATTCAATAGTCTTGAAGTTGCTCTTAAAGTTTCCAACATTCAAAAGAAGTTTAAATTGTATAGGTAGAGACACAGAAAGTTAATGCCTTATATGACTTCTAGTGGTAATTCAAGTAGCTACTCTTTAGAAGCACATAAAAATATGTATGTGCATGTGTATATATACATAAATATGTAACTTAAAAAATCGTCCATTTGGTTATCTTTCAAGGATGAACATGGACTCTCATTTTCTTCTATGACAGACAGTTCATGGGTATGATACTTAGCTACTTAACTCCTAATCATTGATCTTTAATCAGAACTTTTTCCTGGTTATTTTTCAACTGAATGGACCAAACACAAAGGACAGTAATACTCAGCTGGTCTTTCAACTCTAATCCAAGGTCTACACCATTATTTGAGTTATCCTTTATAAAGTTCTAGTCTACAAAACCTACATTCATTCTCTCAACAAATATTTATAGATCACTCTATGCCAGGCATTATTCTAAGTGCATAAAATAGAGCAGTGCAATAAACCCCTGTGTTCATGATATTTAGGATTCTATGGGAGAGACAATACATGTAATAAGTTAATTATATATCAGGAAGTGATAATTGCTGTGGAGAATAAGAGATCAAGTGTTAGAAACCATTTTAACAATTACCAAAAGTCAAAAAAACAAAGATTGAGAAATCCAACTACAAGAAAAATGAGAAATCCCAAATGAGAATAAAACACCATAAATGTCAAAACACAAATAACATACTAGGTCAAAAGTATTTGCAGTATATACAAATACATGATATCACTTATACAAAGTGAAATTTGGGAGGCCTGAGTGGTCCAGCCGGTTAAGTGCTCAACTCTTAATTTTGCCTCAGGTTCTTGAGACTGAGGCCTACATCTGGCTCTGCGTTGACAGTGCAGAGCCTGCTTGGAGTTCTCTCTTTCCTCTCTCTCTCTGCCCCTCCTCCACTCACTCACACATGCGAGCTCTGTCTCTCTCAAAATAAACTTAACAAACAAAAACACAAAGTTTTGGGGGATAAGCTTAGGAATCCTCTGGGCTTACACCAATGAGTTAACAAGGCATAAAGAAATACAGAGCCATAAAATGCTCACGCCTGAGTTTGGGTAAACCAGAATGGAACTCCAAGAATAGGAGGGTGCAAAGGCACCCCAAGAATAGGGAGGCACAGAGGTGCCTGGAATAGGGAGGTGCAAATGCAACCCAAAATAGAGAGGGGATGCAGAGCCCCCAGAATAGAGAGGGAGATCTAAAGCCCTAAAATAGGAATGGGTGCAAAGGTGTCCAATACATAGATATATGAAATAAACAAGACTACATATTCAGGGTGGAAGCACCCCAAATTTAGTACCTTAGCAGAAAAGCTGCTTTCACAGGAGGATAGGGCCAGGTTAGGTAGATTGGTGAATTCGCCTATGGACCCTTGCGCTGCAGGTAAAGCAGCCCAGGGCAGAGCTGGTTAACAAAAGAAAAGGTGCCTTGTTAACCCTGAGGTTATTCCTATTCCCTGTTTCATCCCCCAGACTAGCTACGTTAAACAGACACGGTGCGTCCTGTCTGCCATTAACAACCATCTGCCCATCTGCCTTTCACCAGGATTTTGTTTTATATTGACTCTAACCCCAAACACTGTATATCTTCAAAACCCCCCTTTCCCTCACGTCCCCAAGTTAATGTTCCCAGTTTCTTTGTCTCTCTGTACACGCCCATCACGTTTGTAAGCCTTCTGATCTGAATAAATATGGGGCAAAGACCCTTATTCAGGGCTCTTGTCTTTTCCCGGACATTAGCCATCTCTTGCTTTTCATCCTGCACCCCGTTCTCTTGCTAGACAACAGAGAACTTTAGACTTAGAGTCTACGACACAAAGTGAAATTCAAATCAAAATACAAAGTGCCTTAAATAAAACTAACAGGTTGAAAAATTCTATTAAAAATTGAATTTCCAAGGTACCTGGATGGCTCAGTCATTAAGCATCTGACTTTGGTTCAGGTCATGATCTCACAGTCCATGAGCTTTAGCCCCAATTTGGGTAAATCACAAGCTCTGGGTGAGCCTAGCTTGTCTCTCTTTCTCTCTCTCTCTCTCTCTCTCCCTCCCTCCCTCCCTCTCTGCTCCTTGCTCACTCTTGCCCTCTCTATCTCTTTCTCAAAAAAAAAAAAAAAAAAAAAAAAAGAATTTCCAAAAGTTGAAAAGGTCTATAACAAACGTAGTTGTCAGGGCTGTGTGGAAAGTTTGGCCTCATGGACGTATAAAGTGGTACATGGAAATATAAAGTGGTACATGCCCCGTTATTCTATCTGGCAATTAAATTACACAAATTTATTCCACAGCTATATCTCTGACATAAGGTGACATATATCCACATTATTCCTTGCAAAACTGTTTATCTTAGATAGGATACTTTTTCTAAAATTATTTATAAGGAACATATTAATAACATACATGGTTGTGTCTCTGAGAAGGTAAAAGATGAATTGTGGGTAAATGGTGAAAAATAATCTAAATCTACACTACCATTAAAATGCAAAATGATTTTAGTAATAGCAATAATGGTAGTAATAAAAGTAAAAATAAATCACTTAAAAGTGTAGAGGATTAGACCTAGCTGGATATGGATAAGATGGGAGGGAGAATTTTCTGTTTACTTCACAATGCATTTTTATTTTTGAATATGCAAATGTAAGAACTATTCAAAAATTCTAAGGAAAAAAGCATTCATTATTTAATCTGAGGACCTTTTACAAAATAACATGCAGAGAAAATATTCCCTTATCAAAAAGTAATGTCCTTCCTAAACCAATCACTTACTTTTAAAATGTATTTCTTGGGGCGCTTGGGTGGCTCAGTCGGCTAAAGCGTCCGACTTCAACTCAGGTCACGATCGCGGTCCATGAGTTCGAGCCTGGGCTGATGGCTTGGAGCCTGGAGCCTGCTTCAGATTCTGTGTCTCCCTCTCTCTCTGCCCCTCCCCAATTCATGCTCTGTCTCTCTCTGTCTCAAAAATAAATAAACGTTAAAAAATAAATAAATAAATAAATAAATAAATAAATAAATAAATAAATAAAATGTATTTCTCAAAACCCTGAAGTAAATCCTAGAGAAATACAGAATTCTCCTAAGTATACATATGCCATTAGGGTATGGGAATATTTGAGAAGTACACAAAATGTATTTAGTAATTATCACCTTGATTTTCATGTGTTAACTTCAATACTCAGTCTGTTGATTTTATTCCACAAGATAGTAGTATCATGGAAATACTGATTAGTCCCTGTCATAAAGTGTGACTGAAATTTGCTTTGGTGCATAGGATTTCCATATTTTTCTTTATTTTTCCCTTTACTTTCTACACATGATTAAACTGCTCCCAACTCCAGTTCCACTACTGAAGGTTGTCCTTAACCTTTTCCCTTAAGTACAAATGGACATATTGGGAAACACCAACATAATAAATAGCTGATATCTCTTGCTCAGCTTTATTTGGGAATAAATGGATGTATCCCTAAAAATAGCCTTTTTCCAAGAGTGTTAGGCAAATGTCAAGAAGTACAAGATGGCATTAGGATGAATACCTGAATATAATAAAAGCAAAATTCAGGTTATAAACTCTCCTTGTCTAAATTATATTTGCTGTTTGATACAAAAAGTATAACATTGTGTGATGTGGACTTTAATATGTATGTGTACATGAGGTGTCTGGGTGGCTCAGTTTAGCGTCTGACTCTTGATTTTGGCTCAGATCACGATCTCACAGTTCATGGGTTCGAGCCCCACACCACCAGCATGGAGCCTATTTGGGATTCTCTCTCTCTCTCTCTCTCTCTCTCTCTCTCTCTCTGTCCCTCTCCCACTCTCTCTCAAAATAAAGAAATATATATATATATATATAATGTGTGTGTGTGCGTTTGTACATAAAGTATGTATGTAGAAGAAATTTTTAAGACCATTATATTCCAACCAAGAGAGGATAAAAGGGACTTAAAATAAGGTTTCTTCACTTAATCAATTGAAAAATAGACACCAATAGATCTTTGTGGAGGTAGAATAGTTATGTTCTTTGATGGCAGTGGTAGTTACAGGAATCCCTAAGTATGATGAAATGGCATAGAATTTTATGACATTGAATCCATGTAATTTCCTAGTTTCCTATTGATATTGTCCTACAGTTACATAATATATGTTTCCATTGGGGAAACTAGATGAAGAGTGTATTACACCTTTCAACTTTGTTACTTCCTCTAAATCTGTTAATTGAAAATAAAAATAACTTATAATACATATTTCTTGAAGGGGCTGACCATGTTTTCTTCCAATACACACAAAATTTGTGCAATGTTTGATAGATCATTCTTCAAAATTTTTAGTGTGCTGTGCACAAATAGAAATCTGCCTGTTTTTTTACACATGTAGAATTGAAACAGGCAGCTTAGATGGTAAATGTAAGTCTAATATGTGAGTAATGTTAAAAATTTGGCTTTCAATCTTCATCAATACTCACTTAGCTAGTATCATTTTTTAATTTAAAATATTAATACATGTTATTTTTGTTAACACTTTAAGAGAATGTTATATTATACTGAATTTACTCAGCTACTTAGAAAAAAAGACTCCCAAGAGAACTTCTATATTAAGCTAAATACATAGAAAATACACATTAGCTTGTGTTAGAAACTTAGAAGCCTCTTGCCTTCAGAGAGGTCTATGTCAACAATTTCATTTCCAACTTTCCACTTATATTTTATTTTTAAATAATTTTTCTAATCCTGTGAAACCATTTAGACCAAATAGGTTTTTAAAAATCCTATTGAGAAGAAATTTGTTTTAGTAAAAAATTCATTTTATTGCCCCATGTCTCTATGTGTCAGTTTATTAAATTGTAAAATTAGTTGATAAAGAGCACCACAGTTAAGATATCCTCTAAAATTGTTATCTGATTGTCTCCTACTGAATTAGATTTTCTCTTCTTCTACTTAGTCATTAGACCTTGGTATATTTTGTTTTAATAATGTAGTACTGCTCTGCATTTACTTAAGTTTTAATGCTTAATATGAAGATGTATTAATTATAGACTTATAAATATAGCAATAAATTTAATATACTTCATATTTTATTAACTTGCTTCTTGCTGATGTTAGGCTGCCAAATTGAAATAGCTTGATATTTTAGCATTTCAATACATGAAATATACAAATACACTTATCCACAGGGGTGAAAAAATTAGAAGGGTCTTGTGAAATACTGATACAGTAATTTCTGATCACATAGATACAATCTTATGTCATCTTTATTGTAAATATCTAGTAAGTCAATAACAATGTCAATGATGTTTTATACACATCATTTGTGAAAATGAATTTTTAATTATTTTTATCATAAAAAATTTTTATTTAGTTTTAGATCTTAAGGCTAAACATGGGACAAACAGAGCTGTGTAAGTCTCCCTGTGATATATCCATTTGCAGTAAGAGGCAAGCCTCTGGCAAAAGGAAGTTGCTTATTAAGCTAAAAATAAATTTCCTCAGTCTCATTCTTTTGTGTGCGCTGGTAGTAACACAGGGCAGAATTAACACACATACATGCACACACAAATTAAATCTGCCAATTAGATATCAGATACCAACTTTAATATAATGCTAAGATTTCTCCCATCAACTATCATTTAGCTATCTGGAATCAATCTTCTATAACAGTATGATCAGAGTGATCCCTTGAAAAATAATGTTATCATCCAAGAATGTATCTCTATAGAGAGAAGGATTTATTATAGTGCTAGGATTGAGATTTCCTGAGATAATATCAGTTAACAGATATAGATACAACAAAAAATGACAAACACTAAAGAAAATTAAGTAGACATTTGACAGAGGTGTATGCTTCTTAACAAAATAAATAGAAGTGCTAAAATATAATTTTAATATTATTGAGGACCTACAAAGAAATAGTCTGTAATTTGTCAGGAAACTCATATCACACTCACTCCAATAATAGTAATTAGCAAGGTTGATAAACCCCTATTTCTAGTAGAAAGTTGTAGGTCTTAAAAACAAGGATACTGGGGGCGCCTGGGTGGCGCAGTCGGTTAAGCGTCCGACTTCAGCCAGGTCACGATCTCGCGGTCCGGGAGTTCGAGCCCCGCGTCGGGCTCTGGGCTGATGGCTCAGAGCCTGGAGCCTGTTTCCGATTCTGTGTCTCCCTCTCTCTCTGCCCCTCCCCCGTTCATGCTCTGTCTCTCTCTGTCCCAAAAATAAATAAACGCTGAAAAAAAAAAATTAAAAAAAAAAAAAAACAAGGATACTGAACATTTTTTGTTACTTTTAGGAAAATAGGATTTGGGACAATCAGAAATTCAGGATCTTTGCATTTAGACCTATTTCCCAACACACCTCATCAGGAGAAGTTCACCTGTCTTAAAAGATAATCCCATAATGTCCATGATGTGACGGAAAAGGAAATCATTAGATTTAGGGAATTTAAGTTTTATAGCTGAAGTTTCAATAACACTACCAGAGTTGAATAGGTCCCAAGTGTCATATTAAAGAGTCAGTATAAATGACTAATTCTGTGTGGTGAAAACGCTGATGGGTTTCTTATACCAAGCTATCTAAAGAGAGGGGCGATGGTCAACTCTGGAGAATTGCTTCACTGTACTCATTGGGGAAGAGGAGCACCTGAAGGTGTGACCATGCAGAAACATTTTGCAAGGAATAATACTGTGAGAGAAACTCAGCACTATTAACCATTAATATCAGTGTCAATGGGCAGATTCCATGAATGAAGCAAGGTTTGCAATTAGGTCCTTAGGGTACAATGGGTAATATAAATAATGTCAGATGTGGTACATTAAATTTGAAAGTACTGTCGTTCCCATTTTAATCCCTACAGTGACTCAAGTCTGCTTATTACAGCCTCCTACCATCCCCTTGAAAATAAGAAACAGGGAAACCTCGTGATGGGCTAAGGAAAAGAAACACAGATTTTTTACTCTTGCTGACTGTAGATCATCCCTGGTTGACTCATGCTATTTCTATTTTTATAAATAGTCATGATCAAACAGATATAGCAACTTCTCATTTAAAAATAAAACTACCACCACCAACAATATATGAACAAAATTGGGGGTGGGGGGTGGGGAGGGATCGCTTTTCACAGTTTTCATTAGAGAAGGATATTGAGTCCCGGTGCACATAAGAGAACAAACCTATAGGTGTATTTTGATGGAAGACAAATGTTTGATACTTGTTCTGGGGCAGGTAAAAAAGGGTTTACAAAGTCCTATTTCCTGATCCTCCACTTTGCTTCCTTTGTAGAAAGCCTTAGTGGCAGGCAAAGAACTGTTTGATTAACTGCTGAGTTAAGCCTGAGGGAGCACACTCAGGAGTCCTTCTCTGGCTAGCTCTTCTAACCTGTCTTTCTCCTCTTATACCTGTGCATATTGGCTAATGTCCATTAATCACATAAATTGGGAACAATGGATTTTGGATAATTTTTCCCCTTTCTCATAAAGGGAATAAATCATTCCAGACAACATGCACAAGCAATTCAGCTGAATTGTAACCCAGGGTGGACTTACTGCTGTCAAGGGGGAAGTTTGGGTTGATGGTTCTTCTGAGCTGCCCAGCTCAGTGGTTTTTCTGTTCACATTGTCAGCTTTTTTCTTGCAGACTGTGGTGTAATAGGGACTTCAGCTACAGAAGGGATATGGGGAACTAGCTCTGTTGGGAAAAAACGTTCAACCTCCCTAACTTTCATCATTAACTTTCCACATAATCCTTCCCTTATGATAGAATTTCTAGTTTTCCATTTGTACAACTGAAAAGAGGAAATATAATATTAGCAATCAGTTGCAACATTCAAGGAAAAGCATATGACCCATTTGTTTTAAACCTACTGGCTGCTTTTAGAGAGACAAAGTCTAATGGTCAACTACCACGGAGGGGCCATCAGGGCCTTGCAGTTCAGCCATTCACCAATGACAATAAGGCAGTATTTGGGGTCAAATAAACATGGATATAAAGCCAGGGGCAGATTACCCTAGCCCTCCAGGAAGCATAGTCCTGCAGTCACTTAATAGCAGTATAGGAAGAACTTGGTCTAATCAGATTTCTCCATAACAACTTTAAGTGTACAAAACTTAGAGCTTCAACAAGCATCCTCAATAGGATATTCTCTGTACCTACTGGCATTTCAGAAACTACTTGAAAACCAACTCTTTAAATGTAAGAACTAAACTAACTACTTCTAGAATTGCTGTCCCCAATTTTTTTAAATAGATGTTTTCATCAAAAGAGCATTTTGGTTGTTTTCATGTCAAATAGATATTTAGATGAAACAATTGAAGTAATACTTCAAAATGCTATACTACCTTTCCATAATTCAACCTAGAATTGAAGTACAATATTAATACAACTAAAAATAATTTTTTATATGGCAGCAATAATTATTGTCCCTAGCAGGTAATACAGTAGTATCTTGAAATAGGAAAAGAGCAGATGCCTGCATCAGAGTCTACTTCTGGAGGTATTTTCCTGCTATAAAATTGAAAGGTAGTTTATAGTCACAATATTAAGAACAAAAAAAACACTAACACAAAGAATATACACTTTACTCTTGCTATTAATGCTAGTGATGTATATGGTCTTTAAAGCCTCTGACAATAAGAATAAATCCAAAGAACATAATTACCCACATTTTTCTATTAAAAATTAGATAAGTGTATCTTTTATTTAAAATATTACTCTTGGAAGGAGATCCAACATGGTGGAGAAGTAGGGGGACCTGAAGTTCCCTCATCCCTCAAACACAACAGTGTTGAGGCCAAATGACTTTGAATTCCAAGAGTCCAGGCTGCAGAGTGACAGAGACGTCTCCAGGGACCCACAGGGACAACCTGGAGGACCATAAGTGCATGATTGCAAACTGGGAGAGATAAGACATGCACAGAGGTGAGGGATCCCCTTCTGCAGAGAGACAAAGGAAAGAAAAAGAGGGGCTGGGGAAGCATAGGACTGTATCTGGACAATAGAAAAACCATGGACCTGGACAGACAAAGATCCAATCTCTAACTGTGGGACTTTCTCTGAACTGGGGCCAGCTGCCTTGTTCGCACACCTGGGGAGGAGGGGAGCCAGCCTCAGGCTCAGTAATGAGTTCAGAGGCACAGTCTGCAGTGGGAGAAAGCAATCCCCTCCCTGGAGTGATGTGGGAACAAGGTACATAATCACTCAAAGGACAAAAGACTGCCTGTGGCCACCAGCCAGAGGCCGTATGTCCGCGTCACAGAGCGGCTCTTCCCTGGAACACAGGGCACACGGAGCAGGACCCTTCAAGACATTGTAGTTTTTTACCACAGCCCAGCACCAGGCAGATGCGGGAGTCAGCGGAACAGGACAAACTTCCTCATTCACACCCACGGCACTGTGAGGATGGCCTGAACAGAGTGGTCTGGGACATCCAGTCCATGGAAGAGAGTCTGGAATGCCACCATTTTTCACCCCATCACCAACAAGGTGGGTCCCCAGGGATCCCACAGTGGGCCCACAGTGGAGGCGGGACCTGCCTACACCAAACCAGGCCCCTCCACACCTGGTAACAGCATATCCACAGGAGCGGATGATGCTGACAAACCAGACAGCCCCTCCTCCAGACCAGCACTGACACCAGTTCCAATGCACCCACCGGTTTTGCAGTTCCTGATTTAATTCTTGGACAATTTTTATTATATATTTTTTCTTCTTTTTCTCCTTCTTATTTCTTGCTTCCTCTAGTCTGGTTGTTGGTTTCTTTAAGTAGACATATTTCATCTATTCTCTTTATACCTGTTCTATACCTCCTTCTTTATTTTCCTCTTTCTCTCTCTCTCTTGAAAAGCCGTAGAGTTCCTCAGCCTGGTCTATTTTCTTTTCTTTTCTTTTTCCCCACCCCTGTCATTTTTTCTCTTTGTATGGGATAAGGTCTCTTCCATCAACACCAACCCTACCCTGTTGTTTTGCTGGAGCTAGTGTTTTGGGGTTTTGTTTTGTTGTTTGGTTTGTTTATTTTTTTGTGGGTTTTTGTTTGTTTTCTTTTCAAGGGCTACTTCAAGGAACAAATCAAAGTACACCTGGTGGAGAGTCTAAAACATCACTACGATAAGGGAGATGAAGCAACCAAAGTCACAACAACAGAGAGCAAGTAACACTCTCCAAAAAAAAAAAAAAAAAACCTCTTGTAGGGCCAGACCCTGGACAGTTTATGACCCCCTCTTTAATATAGCAGTGCTCAGAGGTGCAAGACACATAAGCTTTTGAAACACATAAGGGACAGAAAAGTAGCCAAAATAATGAAATGGAAGAATTTGCCTCAAAAAAAATTATAGGACGAAATGACAGCTAAAGAATTGATCAAAACAGATATAAACAATATAACTGAACAAGAATTTAGAGTAATAGTCATATGATTAATCACTGGGCTTGAAAAAAAAAAGCATAGAAGACAGCAGAGAATCATTGCTGCAGAGATCAAGGAACTAAAAATAGTCATAATGAATTATAAAATGTAAATGAGGTGCAAACTAAACTAGAGGAAGTGACAGTATTGAAGAGGCAGAGGGCAGAATAAGTGAAATAGAAGAAAAATTATGGGAAAAGATGAGGCTGAGAAAAAAAAAAGAGATAAGGGAATTCTGGACCATGAGAGGAGAATTAGAAAATTAAGTGATTCAATGAAACGTAATAATACCCATATCATAGGAGTTCCAGAAGAAGAGATAGAGCAAGGGGTGGAAGGTGTACTTGAACAAATCATAGCTGAGAACTTCCCCAATCTGGGGAAGGAAACAGACATTGAAATCCAGGAGGCACAGAGAACTCCCTTCAGACGTAACTTGAATCGATCTTCTACATGACTTATCACAGTGAAACTGGCAAAATACAAAGATAAAAAGAGAATTTTGAAAGCAGCTAGAGACAAATGGGCCTTGACCTACAAAGGCAGACACATAAGGGTAGTAGCAAACCTATCTACACAAATTTGGCATGCCAGAAGGGAGGGGCATGAAATATTCAATGTGCTAAATAGAAAAAATATGCAGCCAAAAATCCTTTATCCAGCAAGCCTGTCATTCAGAATAGAAGGAGAGATAAAGGTTTTCCCAAACAAACAAAAACTGAAGGAGTTCATCACCAATAAACCATCCCTGCAAGAGATCCTAAGGGGGACTCTGTGAGGGGAATGTTGCAAAGACCACTAAGGACCAGAGACATCACTACAAGCGTGAAACCTACAGATAACACAATGACTCTAAATCCATATTTTTCAAAAATAATACTGAATGTAAATGGACTAAATACTCCAACCAAAAGACATAGGGTATCAGAATGGACAACAAAACAAGACCCATCTATTTGCTGCCTACAAGAGACTCATTTTAGACCCGAGGACACCTTCAGATTGAAAGTGAGGGAATGGAGAAGCATCTGTCATGGTATTGGAAATCAAAAGAAAGCTGGAATAGCTATAGTTATAACAGTAAAACTAGATTATAAACTAAAGGCTGTAACAAGAAATGAGGAAGGTCATTATATCATAATTATGGGGTCTATCAGTCAAGAAGAGCTAAAAATTATAAAAGGTTATGCACCCAATTTGAAGCATCCAAATATATAAAACAATCACAAATATAAGCAATCTTACTGGAAAGAATATGGTAATTGCAGGGGAATTTAATACTCCACTTCCAACAATGGACAGATCATATAGACACAAAGTCAATAAAGAAACAATGGCCCT
Source organism: Lynx rufus (assembly GCF_022079265.1). Lineage (NCBI taxonomy): Eukaryota > Metazoa > Chordata > Mammalia > Carnivora > Felidae > Lynx > Lynx rufus. The sequence continues at coordinate 64,186,214 of NW_025814827.1, forward strand.
GAATGCTACACTGGACCAGATGGACTTGACCGATATATTCATGACTTTTCATACTAAAGCAGCAGAATACACATTCTTCTAAGTACACATGGAACATTCTCCAAGATAGATCACATATGGGGTCACAAAACAGCCCTCGATAAATATAAAAAAATTGAGATAGTACCATGCACATTTTCTGAATCACAGTGCTATGAAACTTGAAATGAACCAAAGAAAAAAGTGTGGAAAACCTCCAAATGTATAAAGGTTAAAGAACATCCTACTAAAGAATGAATGGGTCAACCCGGCAGATAAAGAGGAAATTTTAAAATATATGGAAACAAATGAAATTAAAACACCACCGTCCAAACCCTTTGGGATGCAGCAAAAGCAGTCCTAAGAGGAAAATACATTGCAATCCAGGCCTATCTCAAGAAATAAGAAAAATCCCAAATGCAAAATCTAACCGCACACCCAAAGGAACTAGAAGCAGAATAGCAAAGAAACCCCAAGGCCAACAGAAGAAGATAAATAATAAAGATTAGAGCAAAAGAAACAATATAGAAAACAAAAAACAGTAGAACAGATCAATGAAACTAAGCTGGTTTTGTGAAGAAAAATCAACAAAATTGATAAACCCCTAGTCAGACTTCTCAAAAAGAAAAGAGAGAGGACCCAAATAGATAAAATCACAAATGAAAATGGAATTATCACAACCGATCCTTCAGTAATACAAACAATTATCAGAGAATACTATGAAAAATTATATGCCAACAACGTGAAAGAAATGGACAAATTCCTAAACATGCACATACTACCAAAACTCAAACAGGAAGAAAGAGAAAATTTTGATAGACATATAGCTAGTGAAGAAATTGAATCCGTTACAAAAATCTCCCAACAAATTAGAGTCCTGGGCCAGATGGCTTCCTTGGGGAATTCTACCAGCCATTTTAAGCAGAGTTAATACCTACCGTTCTCAAGCTGTTCCAAAAAATAGAAACAGAAGGAAAGCTTCTGGACTCACTCTATGAAGCCAGCATTACCTTGATTCCCAAATCAGAGAGAGACCCTGCAAAAAAAGGGAATTACAGGCCTATATCCCTGATGAATATGGATGCAAAAATTGTCAGTAAGATACTAGCAAATCAAATTCAACAGCATGTTAAAAGAATTATCCACCATGATCAAATGGGATTCATTCCTGGGCTGCAGGGCAGGTTCAATATTCACAAAATCAATGTGATACATCACATCAATAAAAGAAAGGATAAGAATCATATGATCCTGTCAACAGATGTAGAAAAAAAACATTTGACAAAACACAGTATCCTTCCTTAATAAAAACCCTCATGAAAGTCGGGATAGAAGGAACACACCTAAACATCATAAAAGCCATATATGTAAAGCTCACCACTAATATCATCTTCAATGGGGAAAAACTGAGATGTTTCCCCCTGATATCAGGAACACGACAGGGATGTCCACTCTCATCACTGTTGTTTAACATAGTGTTGGAAGTCCTAGCATCAGCAATCAGACAACAAAAGGAAATCAAAGGCATCAAAATTAGCAAAGAAGTCAAACTGTCACTTTCGCAGACGACATGATACTGTATATGGAAAACCCAAAAGACTCCACCAAAAGGCTACTGGAACTGATACGTGAATTCAGCAAAGTCGCAAGATACAAAAATCAATGTACAGAAATTGGTTGCATTTTTATACACCAATAATGAAGCAACAGAAAGAGAAATCAAGAAATCAATCCCACTCACAATTACACCAAGAAGCATAAAATACCTAGGAATAAACCTAACCAAATATGTAAAGGATCTGTATGCTGAAAAATTAGAAAGCTTATAAAGGAAATTGAATAAGACTCAAAGAAATGGAAAAACATTCCATGCTCATGAATTGGAAGAGTAAGTATTGTTAAAATGTCAATATTACCCAAAGCAATCTACACATTCAATGCAATCCCAATCAAAATTGCACTAGCAGTCTTCTCAAAGCTAGAACAAGAAACCCTAAATTGTTTTTTGGCCAAAGTAATATCGAAGAAGAAAAAGTGGGAGGCATCACAATCCCAGACTTTAGCCTCTACTACAAAGTTATAATCATCAAGATAGTATGGTACTAGCACAAAAACAGACACAGATAATGGAATAGAATAGAGAACCCAGAATTTGACCCACAAATGTATGGCCAACTAATCTTTGACAAAGCAGGAAAGAGTATCCAATGGAAAAAAAAAAACAGTCTCTTTAACAAATGGTGCTGGGAGAACTGGACAGCAACATGCAGAAGAATGAAACTAGACTACTTTCTTACATTACACACAAAAATAAACTCAAAATGGATGAAAGACCTGAATGTGAGACAGGAGACCATCAAAACTCTAGAGGAGGAAGCAGGAAAATACCTCTCTGACCTAAGCCGCAGCAATTTCTTACTTCACACATCTCCAAAGGCAAGGGAATTGAAAGCAAAAATGAACTATTGGGACCTCATGACGATAAAAAGATTCTGCACAGCAAAGGAAACAATAAAACTAAAAGGCAACTGACGTAATGGGAAAAGACATTTTCAAAAGACATCAGATAAAAGGTTAGTATCCAAATATCTATAAAGAATTTACCAAACTCCACACCTGAAAAACAAATAATCCAGTAAAGAAATGAGAAGATGTGAATAGACACTTTTCCAAAGAAGACATCCAGATGGCCAACAGACATATGAAAAGATGCTCAATGTCACTCATCATCAGGGAAATACAACTCAAAACAACACTGAAATACCACCTCACACCAGTCAGAGTGGCTAAAATAAACAACTCGGAAACAACAGATGCTGGAGAGGATGTGGAGAAATCGGAACCCCCTTGCACTGTTGGTGGGGATGCAAACTGCTGCCACTCTGGAAAACAGTGTAGAGGTTCCTCAAAGAATTAAAAATAGAACTACACTACAACCCAGCAATACCTCTACTAGGAATTTATCCAAAGGACACAGGAGTGCTGATTCACAGGGGCACATACACCCCAATGTTTTTAACAGCACTTTCAACAATAGTCATATTATGGAAAGAGCCTAAACGTCCATCAACTGATGAATGGATAGAGAAGATGTGTTTTATATATACAATGGTATACTACTTGACAATGAGAAAGAATGAAATCTGGCCCTTTGTAGCAACGTGAATGGAATTGGAAGGTATTACGCTAAGTGAAGTCAGCCAGAGAAAGACAGGTATCATATGTTTTCACTCATATGTTGCACTTGAGAAACTTAACAGAAGACCATCGGGGAAGGGAAGGGGAAAAATGGTTACAAACAGAGAGGGAGGGAGGCAAACCATAAGAGACTCTTAAATACTGAGAACAAACTGAAGGTTGATGATGGGGTTGAAGAAAGGGGAAAGCAGGTGATGGGCACTGAGGAGGGCACTTGTTGGGATGAGCCTGGGGTGTTGTATGTAAGCGATGAAACAAGGGAATCTATCCCCAAAACCAAGAGCACACTGTACACACTATATGGTAGCCAATTTGACAATAAATTGCATTAAGAAATAAAATAAAATAATAAATTTAAAAATAAAATAAAATAAAATTTTACTCTTTAGTATTACTTCTAAAGTATAAGTTGAAACATAGTATTCAAGAACTATTCATATTCATGTAATAAGATAAAGTTCAACATAAATACAGAAATAATGATGTAATAATGATGTATTGATTTTTCTAGTTTATATTTTCAGATTGTGGTCTGATCCCTAATATGCCAATTTTGAATATTAAAGAATATTTCAGGGGGGCAGGTGGCTCAGTTGCTTGTGTCTGACTTTGGTTCAGGTCATGATCTCACAGTTCATGAGTTTGAGCCCTGTGTCAGGCTCTGTGCTTAGTTCAGAGCCTGGAACTTGCTTCAGATTCTGTGTCTCCCTCTCTCTGCCCATTCCCCATCGTACTCTGTCTCTCTCAAAAATAAATAAAACATTAAAAATTATTTAAATATAAAAAAGAATATTTCAAAGTATTAGGTAAACAGTTACAACAGAAAGGTCTAAACAAAATTCAAGAGTTCCCTCAATTTTTAGAAATAGGACAGAAAATCAGTCTCTCCAGTGGTTAAGCTTGTACATATAAATTTAGAAGCATTTTTTTCTTTTTCCCCTCCCTAGATTAATACAGATAATACTTGAGCAGGAAAAAAGAAAATATAGAATGCAAAATCCAAGTGAAAACTTCAGGCTAGGAAAAAAATAAATTTCAAAGAATAGAAAGACATTTACCACAAGTGTTTTATACTAGAAACATTTTTATGAAAACATACGTTTGATAAAGAATTCCAATAGGAGATGATAAAGGAACTGAATTAGAAAAACCGGGAACTGAAGAAATACATTAAGGAACAAAATCACAGTATTAAAGAACAAAAAGTAGGTAGAGCAAAGAATGAAATAGATATCATGGACAATTGAAAAGCAAATTATTAACAATGAGTAAGCCTTGAATTGATCATAGCAAATGCAAGCAATATTAAAAGATTAATATAAGTCAGAAAAAACAGTGGATTAGTAAAGCAAGATACCCTTAAAATGAAGTAAATAAATCTGTAAATTGACAGACCACACACAGTTCCAGGCAAATGCTCAAAACCGAGGACCCTGGGAATATGGAGGCATAGGAGGACGCTGGGCTCACCGCGTGTCCTGCTGATCACTTAGATTCCACCTACAACTACCTAAATAACCCAGAAAACCGCCAGTAGACTAGCAGAATGGAGTCTCCGGAGCCAAGCGCAGACGACAGGCCCACGGAAGAGGGTAAGAAGGGCGGAGAGGTGGTGCGCGCTCCACGGACTGGCGGGAGGGAGCCGGGGCTGAGGGGTGGCCTGCCGGCCAAGCAGAGCCCCTGAGTCTGACTTGCAAAAGCGGAGGGGCCGGACAGAGTGTGTTCCGACAGAAGCGGGACTTGACATCTGGAAGGTTATAAGCTAACAGCTCTGCTCAGAGAACAGGAGGGCTGGAGGACAACGGGAGGGAGAGTTGTTGAGCCCCGGGATGACAGAGCTCATCTTGGCGAGGGACAAAGGCGCTCACCAGCACCATCTCCCTCACCCATCCCCCAGCCAAAATCCCAAAGGGAACCAGTTCCTGCCAGGGAACTTGCTTGCACCGCGCAAACACCCAATGCTGTGCTTCTGCGGATCCATCCCTCTGGAGGGTCTGACTCCCTCCTGGTGCCTCAGGGCCCCTCCCAAAGCAGATCTCTGAAGGAAAAGTGAGCTGAGCCTGCCCCTCCCGCCCCTGTGCGCCTTGTCTACCCACCCCAGCTAATACGCCAGATCCCCAGAACCACAAGCCTAGCAGTGTGCAAGTAGCCCAGATGGGCCACGCCACCCCACAGTGAATCACACCCCTAGGGGAGGGGAAGAGAAGGCACACACCAGTCTGACTGTGGCCCTAGTGGTGGGCTGGGGGCAGACATCAGGTCTGACTGCACCTTGCCCACCAACACAAGTTATTCAAGACAGGACAGGGGAAGTGCCCCGTAGTCCCGCACCACTCCAGGGACTATCCAAAATGACGAAACGGAAGAATTCCCTTCAGAAAAACATCCAGGAAATAACAACAGCTAACGAACTGATCAAAAAGGATTTAAACAATATAACAGAAAGTGAATTTAGAATAATAGTCATAAAATTAATCACTGGGCTTGAAAACAGTATAAAGGACGGGAGAGAATCTCTTGCTACAGAGATCAAGGGACTGAGGAACAGCCAGGAGGAGCTAAAAAATGCTATCAATGAACTACAAAATAAAATGGAGACAACTATGGCTTGGATTGAAGAGGTAGAGGAGAGAATAGGTGAACTAGAAGATAAAATTATGGAAAAAGAAGAAGCTGAGAAAAAGAGAGATAAAAAAATCCAGGAGTATGAGGGGAAAATCAGAGAACTAAGGGATGCACTAAAGAGAAATAATATACGCATAATTGGTATTCCAGAGGAGGAAGAGAGAGGGAAAGGTGCTGAAGGGGTACTTGAAGAAATAATAGCTGAGAACTTCCCAGATCTGGGGAAGGAAAAAGGCATTGAAATCCAAGAGGCACAGAGAACTCCCTTCAGACATAACTAGAATCGATCTTCTGCATGACATATCATAGTGAAACTGGCAAAATACAAGGATAAAGAGAAAATTCTGAAAGCAGCAAGGGGTAAACGTGCCATAACATATAAAGGGAGACCTATAAGACTCGTGACCAATCTCTCTACTGAAATTTGGCAGGCCAGAAATGAATGACAGGAGATCTTCAATGTGTTGAACAGAAAAAATATGCAGCCGAGAATCCTTTATCCAGCAAGTCTGTCACTTAGAATAGAAGGAGAGATAAAGGTCTTCCCAAACAAACAAAAACTGAAGGAATTCGTCACCACTAAACCAGCCCTACAAGAGATCCTAAGGGGGATCCTGTGAGACAAAATACCATAGACATTGCTACAAGCATGAAACCTACGGACATCACAATGACTCTAAACCCGTATCTTTCTATAACACTGAATGTAAATGGACTAAATGTGCCAACCAAAAGACATAGGGTATCAGAATGGATAAAAAAACAAGACCCATCTATTTGCTGTCTACAAGAGACTCATTTTAGGCCTGAGGACACGTTCAGATTGAGAGTGAGGGGATGGAGAACTATTTATCATGCCACTGGAAGTCAAAAGAAAGCTGGAGTAGCCATACTTATATCAGACAAACTAGACTTTAAATTAAAGGCTGTAACAAGAGATGAAGAAGGGCATTATATAATAGGGTCTATCCATCAGGATATATAGGGTCTATATAACAGGGTCTATCCATCAGGAAGAGCTAACAATTATAAATGTCTATGCGCCGAATACAGGAGCCCCCAAATACATAAAACAATAACTCACAAACATAAGCAACCTTATTGATAAGAATGTGGTAATTGCAGGGGACTTTAACACTCCACTTACAGAAATGGATAGATCATCTAGACACACGGTCAATAAAGAAACAAGGGCCCTGAATGATACATTGGATCAGATGGACTTGACAGATATATTTAGAACTCTGCATCCCAAAGCAACAGAATATACTTTCTTCTCGAGTGCACATGGAACATTCTCCAGGATAGATCACATACTGGGTCACAAAGCAGCCCTTCATAAGTATACAAGAATTGAAATCATACCATGCATACTTTCAGACCACAATGTGATGAAGCTTGAAATCAACCACAAGAAAAAATCTGGAAAACCTCCAAAAGCATGGAGGTTAAAGAGCCTCCTACTAAAGGTTAAAGAACACCCTACTAAAGAATGAATGGGTCAACCAGACAATTAGAGAAGAAATCAAAAAATATATAGAAACAAATGAAAATACATTACAAACGCTTTGGGATGCAGCGAAGGCAGTCCTGAGAGGAAAATACATTGCAATCCAGGCCTATCTCAAGAAACAAGAAAAATCCCAAATACAAAATCTAACAGCACACCTCAAGGAAATAGAAGCAGAACAGCAAAGGCAGCCTAAACCCAGCAGAAGAAGAGAAATAATAAAGATCAGAGCAGAAATAAACAATATAGAATCTAAAAAGACTGTAGAGCAGATCAACAAAACCTAGAGTAGATTTTTTGAAAAAGTAAAAAAAATTGATAAACCTGTATCCAGGCTTCTCAAAAAGAAAAGGGAGATGACCCAAATAAATAAAATCATGAGAGTAAAATGGAATTATTACAACCAATCCCTCAGAGATACAAACAATTATCAGTGAATACTAGGAAAAATTATATGCCAACAAACTGGACAACCTGGAAGAAACGGACAAATTCCTAAACACCCACATGCTTCCAAAACTCAATCAGGAGGATGGGGCGCCTGGGTGGCGCAGTCGGTTAAGCGTCCGACTTCAGCCAGGTCACGATCTCGCGGTCCGGGAGTTCGAGCCCCGCGTCAGGCTCTGGGCTGACAGCTCAGAGCCTGGAGTCTGTTTCGGATTCTGTGTCTCCCTCTCTCTCTGCCCCTCCCCCGTTCATGCTCTGTCTCTCTCTGTCCCAAAAATAAATAAATGTTGAAAAAAAAATTTTTTTAAATAAAAAAAAAAAAACTCAATCAGGAGGAAAGAGAAAGTTTGAACAGACCCATAACCAGCGAAGAAATTGAATCAGTCATCAAAAATCTCCCAACAAATAAGAGTCCAGGACCAGATGGCTTCCCAGGGGAGTTCTACCAGATATTTAAAGCAGAGATAATACCTATCCTTCTCAAGCTGTTCCAAAAAATAGAAAGGAAAGAAAAACTTCCAGACTCATTCTATCAAGCCAGTATTACTTTGATTCCTAAACCAGACAGAGACCCAGTAAAAAAAGAGAACTACAGGCCAATATCCCTGATGAATATGGATGCAAAAATTCTCAATAAGATACTAGCAAATTGAATTCAACAGCATATAAAAAGAATTATTCACCATGATCAAGTGGGATTCATTCCTGGGATGCAGAGCTGGTTCAACATTCGCAAACCAATGTGATACATCACATTAATAAAAGAAAAGATAAGAACCATGTGATCCTGTCAATCGATGCAGAAAAGGCCTTTGATAAAATTCAGCATCAAAAAACCCTCGAGAAAGTCGGGATAGAACATCATAAAAACCATTTATGAAAAGCCCACAGCTAACATCATCCTCAATGGGGAAAAACTGAGAGCTTTTTCCTGAGATCAGGAACACGACAGGGATGTCCACTCTCACCCCTGTTGTTTAACATAGTGTTGGAAGTTCTAGCATCAGCAATCAGACAACAAAAGGAAATCAAAGGCATCAAAACTGGCAAAGATGAAGTCAAGCTTTCGCTTTTTGCAGATGACATGATATTATACATGTAAAATCCGATAGACTCCACCAGAAGTCTGCTAGAACTGATACATGAATTCAGCAAAGTTGCAGGATACAAAATCAATGTACAGAAATCAGTTGCATTCTTATACACTAACAATGAAGCAACAGAAAGACAAATAAAGAAACTGATCCCATTCACAATTGCACCAAGAAGCATAAAATACCTAGGGATGAATCTAACCAAAGATGTAAAACATCTGTATGCTGAAAACTATACAAAGCTTATGAAGGAAATTGAAGAAGATATAAAGAAATGGAAAAACATTCCATGCTCATGGATTGGAAGAATAAATATTGTCAAAATGTCAATATTACCCAAAGCTATCTACACATTCAATGCAATCCCAACCAAAATTGCACCAGCATTCTTCTTGAAGCTAGAACAAGGAATCCTAAAATTTGTATGGAACCACAAAAGGCCCCGAATAGCCAAAATAATTTTGAAGAAGACCAAAGCAGGAGGCATCACAATCCCAGACTTTAGCCTCTACTACAAAGCTGTAATCATCAAGACAGCATGGTATTGACACAAAAACAGACACATGGACTAATGGAATAGAATAGAAACCCCAGAAGTAGACCCACAAATGCATGGCCAACTAATCTTTGACAAAGCAGGAAAGAACACCCAATGGAAAAAAGTCTCTTTAACAAACGGTGTTGGGAGAACTGGACAGCAACATGCAGAAGGTTGAAACTAGACCACTTTCTCACACCATTCACAAAAATAAACTCAAAATGGATAAAGGACCTGAATGTGAAACAGGAAACCATCAAAACCCTAGAGGAGAAAGCAGGAAAAGACCTCTCTGACCTCAGCCATAGCAATCTCTTACTCGACACATCCCCAAAGGCAAGGAAATTAAAAGCAGAAATGAACTACTGGGACCTTATGAAGATAAAAAAAACTTCTGCACAGCAAAGGAAACAACCAACAAAACTAAAAGGCAACCGACGGAATGGGAAAAGATATTTGCAAATGACATATCAGACAAAGGGCTGGTATCCAAAATCTATAAAGAACTCACCAAAAAAGTCCACACCTGAAAAACAAATAACCCAGTGAAGAAATGGGCAGAAAACATGAATAGACACTTCTCTAAAGAAGACATCTGATGGCCAACAGGCACATGAAAAGATGCTCAATGTCACTGCTCATCAGGGAAATACAAATCAAAACCACACTCAGATATCACCTCATGCCAGTCAGAGTGGCCAAAATGAACAAATCAGGAGACTATAGATGCTGGCGAGATGTGGAGAAACGGGAACCCCCTTGCACTGTTGGTGGGAATGCAAACTGGTGCAGCCACTCTGGAAAACTGTGGAGGTTCCTCAAAAAATTAAAAATAGACCTACCCTATGACCCAGCAATAGCACTGCTAGGAATTTACCCAAGGGATACAGGAGTACTGATGCATAGGGGCACTAGTACCCCAATGTTTATAGCAGCACTCTCAACAATAGCCAAATTATGGAAAGAACATAAATATTCATCAACTGATGAATAGATAAAGAAATTGAGGTTTATATACACAATGGAGTACTACGTGGCAATGAAAAAGAATGAAATATGGCCCTTTGTAGCAACATGGATGGAACTGGAGAGTGTTATGCTAAGTGAAATAAGCCATACAGAGAAAGACAGATACCGTATGGTTTCACTCTTATGTGGATCCTGAGAAACTTAACAGAAACCCATGGGGGAGGGGAAGGAAAAAAAAAAAAAAGAGGTTAGAGTGGGAGAGAGCCAAAGCATAAGAGACTCTTAAAAACTGAGAACAAACTGAGGGTTGATGAGGGGTGGGAGGGAGAGGAGGGTGGGTGATGGGTATTGAGGAGGGCACCTTTTGGGATGAGCACTGGGTGTTGTATGGAAACCAATTTGACAATAAACTTCATATATTGAAAAAAAATGCTCAAAACCAAGACTTATTCTGATTATAGAATTATGGAATAAAGAAAACTCCATATATTCAAGCAGAAAAAGCCTATCACCCATATCTCTGCATCTATCCCACTCATAAATTCTTCTGTGAGAAAAATAAACTTCATTTAACAAATCCTATCTATTAAGGAATATATCAAAATGAACATACAGAATGAAAAAGCCATAGTAAATATATAGTAGCAAACACCAAATCCATTTAAATATAATGCTTCTAAATAATTATGTGAATTATGGTTATTTAACACACTGTAACTAGTAAAACAATGACCACGTAAAAACTTAATAAATTAGGAAATGTAGCAATGGAAGAAAATGTCAGAGTGCAAATTACTCTTACTTTCAAGTTATGAGTTACTGAATGAGGTCTATATTTTAAGTTTGAAAAATATATAACGCTATAATGTCTTAATTTATTGCATAATCTCACTTTAATATTAGTGAGTTTTATACTCAATTTTTGTGAAGATGCGTAAGAAGATGCAAAATTAGGGGTACCTGGTAGGGTCAGTCAGTTAAGTGTCCCACTCTTGATTTTGGTTCGAGCCCCTTATCAGCCTCACGCTGACGGTGCAGAGCCTGCTTGAGATTCTTTCCCTTTCTCTGTGCCCCCTCTCCCCCTCAAAATAAATAAATAAACTTAAAAAAAAAACCTAAGATATTACTAAGTTCTCATTCCTGTATTTGTTTGGTCTAAAGAATAACATAAGACCATTTTTTTAAATAGCACATATGACAACCCATTTTTAACTAGCATGACAGATCTCTGTTGTCTCTGAAATAATGGTTATGTAATATTAATGAAAGGTTACTTCTGTGCAGTAGAATCTGGAGTGGTTTTCATCAAGTTTATGTGGTTTTTTTGTGAATAGCTTGAATCCATCATAAACAGAGATTACCTTGATAATGGCAAAAATAAGAATTTTTTTAAGTATCTTGTTTCTGGCAACATAAAGAACCAAAATTAGTTTGACTCATTTGACTAATCCAATTTCAACAGTATCAAAAAATTTTTTGTACATGGATAGTTCCCTAAATTAAGCATTTCCACATCTTTTTTTTTTTTCAAATCCCTACCATTTCAACCTTGTGGTTATTCAAATGCCACTTTCGAGGCACATTGTGTTGAAAGTAAATATCAATTGTAAAATGTTTCATTTGGGAAAGCTGCAAAATAAACAGGCAGTGTTTTGACTGGCATGACATAAAAGATGATGAGTTTAGTTTTTAGACCAGATTTCTTGTTTGTTCTTCTAGGTTTCTTTCTCAAAAATTAGCAAGTGCCTTTGAAAAACCCAGGATGATAGCTTGTGCTTTACAAAATTTGCTAATGTTGTTATGTGTTCCAATTTCCCACAAAAACTATAGGAGCTTCTAAATGAGAATATTTACCTCCACCATCCCTATCTTCATTATCTCTAATAGGCCAAGTTTTAGGACCTAAATATAATTTAAAATAATTCAGAATACGGGATACCTGGCTGGCTCACTGGGTTAAGCATCTGACTTTGGCTCAGGCCATGATCTCACAGGTTTTTTGAGTTTGAGCCCTGCATCAGGCTCTATGCTGACAGCTCAGAGCTGGGAGCTTGCTTTGGATTCTGTGTCTCCCTCTCTCTCTGTTTCTTCCCTGCTGGCACTGTCTGTCTCTCTCTGTCTCGCTCTCAAAAATAAATAAAGATAATAATTCAGAATAGTGCTTGTTTTGCTATCTTATTTGATGCAAAGAAAAAACAAAATGAAACTACTCAAATTTATGGCTACTTTGGGTCTTAGAACATAACTAATATTTAAAAGAATAAGTTGTCATGTGACTATTTTCTCATTTTCAACATTTCACCCTGCTAAACAAACTTAATTACTTAATTTGTAGAATTTAGTTCCCACTGCATATGCTACATGTTAGCTATGTAGGTCTAAGGGGTTAGGACTTAAAGTCCAGGGCGAGGTCTGTGTGCTGGTGAACACACTTTCCCTTGTTACGGGAGATAGAACATTTTACGTAAAGAGTATAGGCTCTTTAGTCTAACAGAGCAACTTTAAATCCAGCTATGGCCATTATTAATTCTAGGAGTTTGGGCAAATTACTTAGTATTACTGAACTTTAGTTTATACCTATTAAATAAGAATAATGATAACATTTCACTGCATGTATGTGTTAAAGATTAAGTGATATGGGGGGTGCCTGGGTGGCTCAGTCAGTTCAGCATTGGACTTCAGTTCAAGTCATGATCCTACAGTCTGTGAGTTTGAGTCCCACATCAGGCTTTGTGCTGACAGCTCAGAGCCTGGAGCCTGCTTCAGATTCTGTGTCTCCCTCTCTCTCCATACACCTTCCCTGTTCACAGTCTGTCTCTCTCTCTCCCTCTGAAAAAATAAACATTAAAACATTTAAAAAAAAAGATTAAGTGATATAAAAATGTGTTTTTTCACATCTAAGACACCATGTATTGTAAATGCCCCCATTTCACTATGGCGCAATAAATGTGGCTAATTAAGCTATGATGCAGTGCTTTCAAATCACTTTATTTTTTTTTTTACTCAGAACTCTTGAATAATTTAGTCAAAATATTTACTGTAATTATAAATATTTACTATATGTATATATATACACACACACATTATATATATGTTATATATATACACACACACACACTACATATATATGTCCAGTAATAAACTAAAAAAGTTAATCTAAAATGATTTTTATATTCAGTGTCCAACTCTTCTGAACTATTTTTTAGTTGGCATTGTCAATGTGCATTTTCCCAACACATTTTCTGCGAGAAGGCACATTGAAAAAGCAACATTGCAGATTGCTAAGACTTCCTTCGAAGAGGGTGACCCCATTCCATAAACTACTTTCAAGAAACTTTAGATTTAGAAAATAGTTACAGCAACAGTACTGAGCATTTCCATTTATCTTCACCCAACTCTTCTCAATATTATGGATGGATCCACACTGTAATTCTCAAAATTTAGAAATTATTATTGGTAGAATACTATAAACCAAACTGCAGACTTTATTGAATCTCAGCAGTTTTAACATGATTGTCTCTCTTCTGTTTCAGATCAAATCCAGGACTCATACTGCATTGAGTTGTCATTGTCACTATATTCCAATCTAGGTGTTATTGTTCTTTGTTTTTCATGCCCTTGACACCTTAGAAGAATACAGGTGGAGTATTTTGTGTTTGTCTGATCTTTTCTCAGGATAGAGAGAAGTTACCAATTATTAGGAAGGACACTATTCATTTTCTATTTAGTCCATAAAATATTACTGCAAACCTAATGGCCTAAACAACAAAAATTTATCATCTCACTGTTCTAGAAGTCAGAAATTCGTTGGCTTGACTGGTTTTCTCTGCTCCAGTTTCACAGGCTGAAATCAAGAGGTTGGCAAATCTGCTTTCCTTACTTGAAGTTTCGGGAAAGAGTCTACTTTTACCCTCATTTAGGTTTTTTTTTGAGCTCAGGTTCCATTTGCTGGCTATCAGCTGGGGTTGATTTCAGCTTCTAAAGGCTGCATTCCTTTCATTGCTCTCCTCCCTCCATATTTAAACCAGAAAAGAGAGATCGAATTCTTCTAATTTTTCAAGTCTGTCTAAAGATACACTGAATAGCTGACCTAACTTTTAAAAACAGGTTTTAACTATGAGGCTAAATAAAATGTACTGTATAGGAACACTGTACTCTAGTTGGTAAAATAGTTTCTCAGAGGAGTATGGGTTAGCAATTCTGAAACTATTTTATATTACCCCAGCGTTGAACCAGCAAGTAAATAAATGTATTACAGATAATGATAGTCGGGTGCCTTAGAGTTGTGTAAAATAGGGACACCATTAACAATAGGCCATACCTAGAAACAGATCTGTTTCTAAATACCATTTAAGTCTATACATTTTAATGATTATTTATTTTACCATAATTTATCAGTGGAAGGTTTTCAGGCAGCAACTATACTCCTTTCTCAAATGATCTTTAAAATTATTTGACATTTAAATGTCAAATTCAACATTTACAGAAATACAATGCAATTGATGTGGAAATAAACATCTCTGACCAAGTCCCTGCATGTACAATAAGGGAAACTATACTGCAACCTCTCTCTGGTCGACAGTTGTAAAACACTATCAATTAGATGATGCAGCCTGCTTTCATACATCAACAACGTAAACTAAAAATGTGTAACTTAGAATGAATGAAGTAGTGTCAACATAAAATGCCTGACATACACTAGTCAATTAAGTCAATTATGTCTGGGTGAAACACAACCTGACCCTTGGTGCCCTCTACTTGCTTAAAGACTGAAAAATCTTAATTACATTGAAAATTACCGCTGGAATACAACTCTTTCACCTCACGACATATTGGTGACAAAAAAAAAAAAAATATATATATATATATATATATATATATATATATATATATATATAATGTTAGCCAGCTTATATGTGTCCAAAGAAACCTTCCTTTTCCCTAACAATTGAAACAGTTATTTAAAAAAAAAAATGAAGAAATCCATTTCAGGGTAGACGGAAATAGGATTGATTGGATGAATTGGTAATTCACTATGGTAAGGTTACATATACACACATACCCACACATGTATACAAGCACATCCATGTGTCGTTTGTATTCACGAGTGTTAAATCAGCTTTTTTAGAAGATGTCAACCAGAAAAGATATTCAGAAAATTAAGCCTTTTTTAAAGCAATTTAACTTAGATTCTAATTGTGTCCATTAATTTAAAAGATTTCTACTTAAAAATCACTATCATTAAATTCCATATCCATGAAATTGTTTTAGAATACATATACATATATTTTTATTTTTATTCATGCGTTATAAAGCTTTCAACATGGGTTTTGGGGTCCAATTTCTTGATTTTAGTACTTAATGTTCTCACATTGGATGAAGAGTTAATTAATAGCAATTTGTGCCATATTTCCTTCACAAATGAAAACCAAGAACTATTCAAAATGGCAATTCATAACCTTATACAAAAGCGCACAATAATCAACTAGAATTAAACCTCACCACATACGGTTCCTTTCCATTATCAACAAACGAATACTGAATGAACAAATGATTACTTGGCAGTAATTCTGATTCTAGGGAAAAAAGAACTACTTGAAAACATTTTAGTAACTAAAAAATTATTGCAAAAAATGTGGCCTTCTGCTTATACACACATTCTGATTTTTCACAATTTAATTACTGGTCTGCTTATATCACTGTTCCTCTTTTGCATCTTAGGTACTTGCTTGAAAATCATTTGGAATGCTATTATTTCCCTAAAAGAAGGTATTTCTAAAAGTAATAGTTCATCTTTAAGTAGCAAATAAGATTCAGAAGTATTTGCACCTGATAAAATACTGCTAGCATCTTTAAGTGTATAGTTTATAACCAGGGTAGAAAAACTAGACAATTTTTATGCAGACAATGACAATGAAGAACACATACTTTGGCATCAAAAGCCCCTGGTTATATTTTCATATGTGACTTTCTAGCCTATGATCTTCATAATGTTATCTAACTTCTCCCTTAGTTTCCTATTTTATAAAATAGAAAAAATAGTGATATGTCATGCCATTGTTGGGATCATTATTTTCCTGTATATAAAGTTCCTGATTTAACAGTGCCAGCGAGTGATATTACATGCATTCAAATGCTTCATAATCCATACATATAAAAGGTTTTCTTTTCACCTTTGCATATTAAGCTTTTCAGTAAAAGATTAAAACATATGGACTTATTTATAAATTACTTATATTCATACTCTGCTTTTGCCAGTGAATTCTATTTTATTCTAATATTTAACTCTTCAGACATAACCTGTAGCCTTGGTAAATATCAGAGCACCTCAATGACAGGGACATTCTCCTATACTTGAATGCTCTTGCCCATGCTGGCACCACAGTCTTTCTAACAATAATCCTCAAGAGCTTAAAAAATAAGTTCTAACAAAAAACAAAGACGAAACAACAAAAAACACCTGAAGTGTTGCAACCACATCCAGTAAGCAGCATTCCATGGAGAACTTTGCCTTGTTTGGCTGCGTAATGAACTACACAGATACATCACAGTGCTTATAGTGAGTGACTAAAGTTTATCAAATTTAATAAACATGCATGTAAACCTAACCAGGCACACAAAACTCATTCCCATTTTCTTTTATTCTACAACACCCATTCTCTGTTGATACTTTCTAGCCATATGCATAGATTATTCCTATTTTATTTTCTGAAAGGTCAGCAGAGAATCATCAGGTCAGCAGAATTAGATTCATTTTTCTACACACCTGTCTCTAAATCCTATTAAGTAATATTTTCAAAATAAAATTCTGGCATCTAAAAATAAGATTTATCAAAGACAACAAATATTTTAAAGTTATTTACATCAGTGTATAAATACATATATTAGTTAACATGTACATAAGCAACTATAATGCAATAGGTTTCAAAACAAATGACAAATTTAATCCTTCTCATCCAAAATGTTTTGAATTTGGAAAGACAAGTCTCATTCAGAAAACAGGTTGAGCAAAAATTAGGTTCTGTCAGCAGAAAGTCAGTTTGGCAAATGGTCGGTAAATCAGCCACAGAAAGAGAAAACTAGTTCAGTTCAATGAAAGAGCACAAGCAGCTCAACTTTGGAGCCAGGGGCAAAGGTGACAGGGCTCACATTTGAAAAAGCAAAACAAAACCCCACCTATTTTGCTACACAGCAAGAAGATGTCAAAATCTGTCTGCTACAGAAACACTCCCGAAAACTGAGGAGATACACAGCCAACAAATCCTCACCTCTTAGTCTGTGATTTTGTTTGACACATTAAGTCACGAAACGTCAGAGTGAGAAGACCTTAGAAAGCCTGTCATCCAACCCCTTCATTTTACAGTAAAAAGTGTACTGGATTTGGAATCCAAATACCTGAGTGAATTTCCTTATTGGTATTTAGTGGTCGAGTTTCTCTAATATGCCATTTAAACTCAGCCTCCTCTCCACATCCACAAAGAGGGAAAATGATATCTATGTTACAGTTTTATAATGATAATTGTATTATTTTCCTATTACTGATACTAAAAAAAAATCACAGACTTGGTGAATTAAAAGAATACAAATTCATTGCCCTTAGAATTCTGGAGGCTGGAAATCTGCAAGGATCACACTGGGCTAAAAATCAACATATTAGCAGGCCTGAATTCCCTCTGCAGGCTCTAGGGTAAAATGTTACCTTACCTTTTCCCGCTTTTGGCCGGGTCTGAAGTTCTCGGCTCCTGGTGCACTTCTTCCCACTCTGGCATTGCCTCTCCTGTCTCTCCCTCTCTCTTCCTCTCATAAAGACCCTTTGATAACATTGGGCACACTTGGGTAGACTAGGATACCCCTCCCTATCTCAGAGCCAGCTGATTAGCAACCTTAATTTTACAAGTAACCTTAATTCCCCTTTAACAACATATTCACAGCTTCTAGAGATTTGGATGTGGACACTTGGGAGTAGGGAGTGCATTATTTTGCCTATCATTATAACTACTCAAAAAATCCATCATAAAGTGTTTTATGGATATAAACAATTTCTATTAGAAATAAGGAAACAATGGTCAGAGTCTCATTGTTAATCAAAAGCAGAGTTCACCTTGGTCCCAGGTCTCCTACGTACCTAATCACCACAACATGAGAAATCTGGCAGGAAGCACATATAGGCAAAACCAAACACTTGACTTAGATTCAGTAATAGAGATTATGAAATCATCGCTGCTGGTTTCAAGATGATCTTGTGACATCAAACTGCCTATATTGACTGTAGTTCCACAATCATTTAATTCTGAGAACTTTAGCAAGTTTCTTAACCTCCCTGAGCCTCATTTTCCCTGTATGTAAAAAAAAAAGGACAGTAGTACTTACTTCAGAGATTTATTGAAAAAGTTAAAGGAGAAAATTCATGTAAAGTGCTTAGCAAACTAACTGGCACACAGCAAGGGCTCAATAGATGTTAATTATCTTTAATGCCCTAGATCAATATATCCACCTGCCAGTCACAGATAGTTACACTAGGCACCAAGGCACCATGGAATATAAAATTTAATTTAGACTCATGCTATGGCCTTAAGAAGTTTATAGTCCAATAGTGAAATAAGTTAAATATATTTGTTTAGCTAATTAAGCAATTTTCATATGTAAAGTGGCCTTTCTTCACACTATCCCATAACACTTTAATCTACAAAGTGGTAAAAGCTGCCAAGTTACAGAGAAAACCAATAAAAGCTCATTGCTGAGCATGACCAAATCCAAAAGCTTCTGAATGACATAGAATGAAAATTACCAAATCAAGAGAAACTTCAACTGCTAAAAATTAGATCTATGGAAATTATAGAAGATATTTTAAAATATCAATGTATTTCTGTATGTATATGAGTGTGTATCTGTATGCATATGTACACTCATATATAAAAACACGCACACATATAAAACCAAGGTTAATTTACAAAGATTAAACGGGTGTAATATTTTTTAGAAGTTGATTTCTGAAGGTACTTCATGCTCAGTGAGGATTTATTCAAGATAAACTTGTAGACTCTTAAAGGGTTTAAATTGTATGTGTTTATGGTGAAATTCTTTAAGAAAAATCTTTTAGAGAGGTGCCTGGGTGGTTCGTTTAATTAAGCTTCTGACTTCATCTAAGGTCATGATACTGCTGTTCGTGGTTTTGGAGCCTGCTTCAGATTCTGTGTCTCCCTCTCTGCCCCTCCTCTGCTTGTGCTCTGTCTCTGTCTCTCTCAAAAATAAATTAACGTTAAAAAAAAGAAGAAGAAGAAAAATCTTGTAGAAGATTCTGAAGAGCAAGGGCACAACAGGATCTTAAAGTGAGTCAATGACCTGGTAGATATAGTGGGTGAGTTAAGAATGTGACATTTTATACAGTTAGAAGGACTTGATTCCCAAAAGTAAATCAAGAGAACTTAAATAGTAATGCCAACTATCTCTCCACTGCATGAGTTATCCAAGTCTGTAACTATAGTTATCCAGTTCTCATCATGATGGATGATTGTCCAGTTCTCATCAAGATGGATAACATGTTCTTGGATGCAAAAGTTCAATGTTTCAGTAGCTAGCATTCCACATATTCAATTTAATTCCAAACAAAATCACAACGAGAAATTTTAAGGACATTAAGAAACTCATTCTCAAGTTGAACTAGAAGAAAGTTTACCTGAAAATATAAAATTACTTTCTAAAAAATATAATTAAGAGATTTGATCTATAAAATATGCAATAAAATATATTGACTAAAAACACTGTGGAGACTGCCAGTTTTTATTTCCACATGTAAGAAGCTTTAAAGTCACCAATCTGACCTAATAACAAATAAAAAAACTGAACAGACTGAAAAATCAACAACTCTTCTTGGATCCCTAGGAGAAGGGAGAACACATAGCACACCTCTGACCCCAAATCTGGAGAGACAGACAGTTGAATGTTGGGAGTCATGGCTTCCTAGAGCAGAGACTCATTAGAAATTGCCAATGGAACCAGTGCTGGAGTAGGAAAACCTGAACTATAATTGACAAATTGCTGGCAGCTGAGTGCTTACAATTCTGAGAGTTAAAAATTCCCAGGACTCCACAATACTGTGGGATTTACCTGGAGATGTTGACCAGATTCCCACAGTAAATATCAGAGGAAAAATATGCTCTCTTGCTTCCTGAAGGGAAATGCCCACTCCAGCTGGCTCTCACATTCTATCTGGAAGAAGGGAAATACTCAAATCCAGCTCACCTAAGGGGAGAGAAAACACTGAGAAATACTTGTGAAGTTTACAGTCCAGAGGCATGGGCTCACTAAAAGACTGAGACCTAATCATACAACTACAAAACACTTCCCCCTCTCCCACTCTCTCCCACACCTCGCCATTACATACTTAAGGATTATTTACAGTAATTCATTTTACTTATTGTACCATGCATGCCCACCCATCAAGAACAAATAACAAGGCATACCAAATGTCAAAAAACACAATTTGAAGACAAAGAGCAAGCATCAAAAACAGACATGGTAGAGGCGTTGAAATTAACAGACCAGGTATTTTAAGCAACCATGATTAATATGCTTAGAGGTCTAATGGATAAATAAGACAATGTGAAAGCACAGATAGATAAAATAAGCAGAGAGATGGAAATCCTAAGAAAGAACCAAAACAAATACTAGGCCAAAAGAAAAGGCTATAAAAGAAAAGAATACACTTGATGGGCTTACTAAGTACTCTGAACATGACTGAGGAAATAAATAATCTCTGAGCTAGATGATATGTCAATAGAGTCCTTAAAAACTGGGAAGCAAAAAGGACAATGATTGAAAAAAAAAAGGACAGAATATTTAAGGACTAGGGGACAACTACAAAAGGGGGGACATATGTGTGATGGGAATACCAGAAGGAGAATAAAAAAGAGAAAAAAATAAATATTCAATACAATAATGATTGAGTATTTCCCCCAAATTAATGTCAGACACTAAACTGTGGATCCAGGAAGCTCAGAGGATACCAAGCAGGAGAAATGAAAAAACAACAATAATAAAAAAAACCACATAGGCATATCATTTTTAAACTAGAGAAAATCAAAGATAAAGAAAAAAATACTGAAAGAAGAAGAAAAAAACACCTTACTTATAAAAGGACAAATATAAAAATTATATGTAACTTCCCCTCAGAAACCATGGTATAAAGAATAAAGTGGAATGAAATACTAAAAATTCTGTGAGAGAAAAACCCACCAACCTAGAGTTCTGTACCCTGTGCAATTTTCCCTCAAAAGTGAAGAAATTAACACTTTCCCAGACAAACAAAACTTGAGGAAACATTGCAGATATCCTCAAAAATATAATAAAAGAAGTTCTTAAGAGACAAGGAAAATAATACAGGTCAGAAACTCCACATAAAGAAAACCTGCAAAGATGGAATAAATAAAGGTAAAAGAAAAACTTTTATTTTTCATATTCTTAATTGATCCAATAGATAATAGCCTATTCAAAATAATAATAGCAACACACTTATATATAAATGAAATGAATGATAGCAATGAAACAAGGAATGGAAAAAGAAATTAGAATTTGTTATTAAAAGCTACTTACACTACCTGTGAAATGGTATAATATAATTTAAAAGTGAACTTGGATTAGTTGTAAATGAAAATTGAAAACTCTAGGGCAATTACTTTAAAAAAAAGAGGGGGGAAAAAGAATAACTGATATGCTAAGTGTTACAAACTTGTGAAATTAACACGTGTAAGTGGTACACAGGGCTCCAGATGGTGAGCTGTGGTTCAGCAACACACCACAAACACACACGCACCTGTGCGCACACACACACACACACACACACACACACACACACACACACACATGAAATAGAGAATTTAATTACTCATGGAATTTGGAGGAAGTACCTGACAAAATTCAAGGCGCCACATGGAGAGGTCAAGGTAGAGTACAGACAGAAGGAGAGATTGGTCCTAGAAAAATAGCTTTTTTACGATATGTAGACAGAGTGCTTTGGGGTTCCCAGGTTAAGATCAGATTGGTCAATTCAAACCAATGAGGAGGATTTTAGTAAGTCCCACAGAGTTCTTAGCTAAGGAGCACATGAGAGGAAGGTTCTGGGAGGCAGGGGAGACTGTTAATCACAAAGGCTGTTGGGAAAGTCATATCATACTATACTCGTGACTCTGTAGGCTTCTGTTTAAGGCATGTACTTACATGAGGGGGTAGAGTTAATTTAAGATCACCACAAGCCACTTGACCAAACAAAATAGATGCTGAGGCAGCAACGCTACCATGGGGCAGCTCAGTTAAACTCTCAACATTAAGGAAGGAAAAAAAATGGACTCACACAAAATGTTCAATTAAAATCACAGAAGGCAGAAAAAGAATGGAAGACAAAAATATGAACAAAGAACAAGGGAAACAAATAGAACACAGTAATGATACGGATCCAACTATATCAATAATCACACTCAAGTCAATGGTCTAAATGCGCCAATTAAAAGACAGAGATTCTCAGAGTGGATCAAGAAACAGGACCAAACTCTATGTCATTTATAAAAAACTCATTGTAAAGACACATATAGATGAAAAATAAGTAGGAGAAAAAATATACCATAATAACACTAATCAAAAGAAAGGAGTAGCTATTTTCATTCAGACATAGAGTTTAAAGTAAGGAAAGTCATTAAGGACAAGGGAGGGCATTACGTAACAATAAAGGAGTCAGTTCTCCAGGAAGACATAGCAATTCTTAATGTGCATGCATCTGACAACAGAGTATCAGACTACATGAGACGAAAATTTATAGGCCTGCAAAAAAATTAGATAAATTTACTATCATAGTTGGAAATTTCAACACCCCTCTCTCAGAAATGAATAGATCTAGAAGATTGAAAATTAGTAAGAACATAATTGAACTCAACACCATCATCAATCAACTGGATATAATTGACATCTATAGATTATTTCATCCAACAATGGCAGAATACACATTTTACTCAAGCTCACATGGAACAGTCGCCAAGACAGACCACATTCTGGGTCATAAAACATTCCATCGTAAATTTAAAAGAATAGAAATTATGCAGTACCTGCTCTCAGAATATAGGGGAATGAATTAGAAATAAATGATAGAAACAGAACTAGATAAATTTAAAATAGAGAGATTAAATACCACACTTCTAAAGAAAGTCAAAGAAGAAATTTCAACAGAAATTTTAAAATATTCTGAACCAAATGAAAACGAAAACACAAATCATCAAAATTTGTGTGATGCAGTGAAAGCAGTGCTTAGGGAAATTTATAGCATTGAATGCACATCACATATTAGAAAAGAAGAAAGATCTAAGATTAATAATCTAAGTTTCCACCCTCGGAAACTAGGAAAAGAAGTGCAAATTAGATTCAAAATAAGTAGAACAAAATAAATAATAATAACTAGAGCTGAGATCAATACAATTGGAATAATAAATCAATAGAGAAAATCAACAAAGTCAAAAGCTAGTTCTTTGCAAAGGTGAGTAAAATCTATAAACCTCTAGCCCTAACACAGGGAAAAAAATGAGGACACAAGACAACCTAGATGAAATGGACTAATTTCTTGAAAGACACAATCTACTAAAATTCACATAAGAAGGAATATATGGTATGAATAGTTCTATATCTATTATAGAAATCAAATCAGTAATTACTACTTCTGTAGTAGAAATCATCAAACCTAGATGAGTTCCTTGGAATAAATTATGCCAATTCTCCTCAATCTCTTCCAGAGAAGAGAAGCAGAGGGAATACTATCCAACTCATTCTGAGTCCAGAATTACCTTAATACCAAAACCAGATAAAGACATTACAAGAAAACTATAGACCAATACTCTTCTGAACATGAAGGCAAAAATCCTCAACAAAATATTAACAGATTTAATCCAACAATGCATGAAAATAATTATACACCACAACCAAATGTATCCCAGGTATGCCAACATTCAGATATCAATCAATGCAACCCATCACTTCAACAGACCATAAAAAAGAAAAATCACAGGATTATATCATTAGATACAGAAAAAGAATTTAACAGATTCAACACTCACTCATGATACTCTCAGTAAACTTGGAATAGAGAGGAACTTTCTCAACTTGATAAAGAATGTCCACAGGAAAATTACAGCTAACATACTTAATAGTGAGAAATTCAAAGCTTCCCCACTACTATTATATACAAGGCAAGGATGCCTCCCTATCACTCCTTCTCAACATCGTATTGGAAGTCCTTGCTAATGTGATAAAACAACAACAACAACAAAAAAAAAATGGGCGGAGGGGGGAAATACAGGTATGCAGATTGAAAAGGAAGACATAAAATTGTTTTTCTTCGCAGAGATGTCATCGCATATGTAGAAAATATGAGGGAACAAACAAAAGAACTTCTGGAACTCATAAGTGATTATAGCAAGGTTACAGAAGAGAGGTATAACTTGTTTTATTTTCCTTCACTTCACTGCACATCACAGATACTGCTTTTTTTACAAAACGGAGTTTAAGACTCCAGTGTAGGAAGTAACAGCAGGTATGGTGGAAATAGCAAGAGAACAAGAAGTGGATCCTGAAGATGTGATTAAGTTGCTGCAATCTCATGATCAAACTTGAAACAATAATGACTTTCTTATCAATGGGCAGAAAAAAAAAGTGTTTTTCTGAGATGGAATCTACCCCTAAAGATGCTGCGAAGATTGTGGAAATAACCACAAAGGATTTAAAATCCTTTGATGTAAACTTAGCTGATAAAGCAGCAGCAGGTGTTGAGAGGCTTGACTCCAATTTTGGAAAAAGTTCTACTGTGGGTAAAATGCTGTAAAACAGCATCACATGCTACAGAAAAGTCACTCACAAAAGGAAGAGTCAATTGATGCAGCAAATTTCATTGTTGTCTCATCTTAAGAAATTGCCAGTCAACCCAATCTTCAGCAGTCATCGCTTTGGTCAGTCAGCAACCATCAATGTCCAGGCAAGTCCCTCCACCAGCAAAAAAGACTCACTGAAAGTTCAGTGATGATTAGCACTTTTTTTTGCAATAAATTAGTATTTTAAAATTAAGGTATGTGGGGCGCCTGGGTGGCGCAGTCGGTTAAGCGTCCGACTTCAGCCAGGTCACGATCTCGCGGTCCGGGAGTTCGAGCCCCGCGTCAGGCTCTGGGCTGATGGCTCGGAGCCTGGAGCCTGTTTCCGATTCTGTGTCTCCCTCTCTCTCTGCCCCTCCCCCGTTCATGCTCTGTCTCTCTCTGTCCCAAAAATAAATAAAAACGTTGAGAAAAAAAAATTTAAAAAAAAATAAAATTAAGGTATGTAATTTTTAGACATAATGATATTGCACACTTACTAATGTACAGTATAGTATAAACATAACTTCTATATGCATTAGGAAACCAAAATATTTAAACATTTGTCTAGAACTAAACCCACAATTTTCTAAGGTATGCTTGTATACCATAAACTTAGTTAATATACAAAAGCCAACTTCTTTCCTATATGCCAGAAAGAAACAAGTAGAATTTGAAATTTAAAAAAAAATACCATTTATATTAGCTCCCGAAATAATGAAATACTTAGGTAAAAAATCTAACAAAATAAATGCAAGGTATCTATCTATCTATCTATCTGTCTGTCTATTGAAAACTACTGCTAATGGATTGGAAGATTTAATATTGTCAAGTTGTCTGTTCTTCCCAAACTGAATTATAGATTTCAATATAAACCCCATCAAAATCTCAGCAAGTTATTTTGTAGATATTTATAAACTGAACCTAAAGTTTATATGAAGAAGCAAGGAGGCAAACCATAAGAGATCCTTACATACTGAGAACAAACTGAGGGTTGATGGGGATGGGGGGGGAGGGGAAAGTGGGTGATGGGCATTGAGGAGGGCACTTGTTGGGATGAGCACTGGGTGTTGTATGGAAACCAATTTGACAATAAATTATATTTAATAGAAAGAAAGAAAAGAAAGAAAGAAAGAAAGAAAGAAAGAAAGAAAGAAAGAAAGAAAGAAACATGTTTTAATTAAAAAAAAGAAGAAGCAAAGACTCAGAAAAACCAACACAATATATAGAGAAAAAAACAAAGTTAGAAAACAGACTTCTATAAAGCTACAGTAATGAAGACAGTGAAGTCCTAGAGAAAGAACAGACAAATAGATCCATAGAACAAAATTAAGTGCTGAGAAATAGACCCTCATAAATATAATAAACTTATCTTTGACAAAAGAACCAATATGATACAATGGAGAAAATAAAATCTTTAAATATTTCTGGAACAGCTGGACATCCACAGACAAAAAAAGAAAAGAAAAAAAGAAACGAAACACAAACCTTGTCACAAAAATTCATTCAAAATAGATCATGGATCTAAATATAAAACACAAGACTATAACATAAGAGAAAATTTAGATGACTTTGGGTATCAGTGACCTTTTTAGACACAACCCAAAGATAAAATCCACGAAGGAAATAATTGATAAGCTTGAATTTATTAAAAATAAAGACGCATGCCCTGAGAGACAATGTCAAGAAATAAGAAGACTGGCCACAAACTGAGAGAAAATACTCGCAAAAGACAACATCTGATAAAGGGCTGTTGTCCAAAATATACAAAGAACTTTTAAAATTCAGTAATGACAAACCAACTTAATTGGTCCAGGAACTTTGACAGACACCTTACCAAAGAAGATATACAGAAGGCAAACAAGCACACATCATATGTCGTCCGAAAAATAGAAATTAAAATAACCATGAGATGCCATTACACTCCTATTAGAATGTCCAAAATCCAGAATACTGACAACACCAAATTCTGACAAGGATGTGAAGCAACATGAACTCTCACTCATTACTGATGATCATAGGGGAGAAAGGCAGAGTGTTTAAGCACTGAGGTGAGCTAGTGGAAAAGTCCTAGAGGACATGAGAAGGAAGACTGGTTATTGTGATTAAACCATCTCTGTTTGCCAATTGATTATAAAAATTAGGTTCTTAACAGGAACCCATGGGGGAGGGGAAGGAAAAAAAAAAAAAAAAAAAAAAGGACGTTAGAGTGGGAGAGAGCCAAAGCATAAGAGACTGTTAAAACTGAGAACAAACTGAGGGTTAATGGGGGGTGGGAGGGAGGGGCGGGTGGGTGATGGGTATTGAGGAGGGCACCTTTTGGGATGAGCACTGGGTGTTGTATGGAAACCAATTTGTCAATAAACTTCATATAAAAAAAAAATTAGGTTCTTAGTCTCTCATAGACACTGGGAAACAGAGGCCCTATCCTTTTTGGTGACTACATTTCAGAGGGACAGCTCCAAGATTCCTGACAAAGACATTCCTGGGACCTAAAACATGCAAGAGGAGAAAAATTACATTAAAGAAGCAGAAAAATAATTTACAGTTCCAAGTTTTCTAAAGTACCTGCTCTAAGAAAAGGGAGGTCAGGGCACCTATAGTCAGGAGTTCTGTCAAGCTGAGGAGAACATTAAGGATATTTTGGTCAATACCAAAATTTTACTCAAAACTTTCCAGTTTATTATTAAAAGAAAAAAATAAGGTGTGGGGTGTAGTGCATTGTTGCTAAACATGTACATTGCAGGATTGTTTGTAAACACTAAGAACTTTTAAACCTAATTTACTCACATATTCAATGCCCAGTATTTAAAATTGTCCTTCTTTGTTATGTGTAATTCTCAGTCTATACACTGTAGTGTGCTTTGAATATATATGAGATATTATTAATTAGCTGAAGCAAGTGATACTGGATTACTAGGTAATAACATTGAGCTTACCTAGCATCCAGGGGACTTTTACAACCACAAGCAGATGGAAGTGTTTTTAATGCACATTGAATGAAATTGACAGATAAAATGTTTACCTATTCCCTTTTGTTCCTGCTTCTTCTTTACTATTGCACTTGCTTCCCCACGTATTTTCTCCAGAAAATCCTACATACTCATTGTTAATACATCCCTTTACATTTTTAAAATTAGGAATAACAGCTCAGTTAAATGTATTTTGTTCTAAAGAGTAGACAATATTGTGCATGCTCTAGGTTGTATTCTTTTCTTTCTTTCTTTCTTTCTTTCTTTCTTTCTTTTCTTTTCTTTCTTTCTTTCCTTTTTTTAACTTTAATATAGGTGCTGGTCCTGAGAAACAAATCTAGGGACTAAACACTTTATATACAATAGTATAAACTGTTTTATATAATATATAAAACAGCACAATTATATATAACAAATATATTGTATTTGTTTCAAAATAATATATTTGTATTTTTCTACATAAATGTGTGAATTATGTGCTTTCTTTTATCTCCATTGTATTAGTTCCAGAAATATCCTAGTTTATTTCTCCAGTTAGTAATACTTCAGTTCATATCCACTGATTAATTTTAATTGTACTTCTAATAACTTTCAATAAATAATTTATTCATGTATTCAGTAAATATTTATTGAACACCAAGTACATATCAGGCATACTGATAATTACTGAAAATGCACACAGGAATTAAGTAGTGTCTACACTTAGTAAGTACTTGTGATTTTCAAATAATAACATAATATAACAATTATTCTAAGTGATATTTTTAAAAATTTGACATAATCCCAGAAAGCAAAACGGGTAGGCCTGAGGGAGAGGAGAAAGTTTTCTCAGAGAAAGTGATACTTGATTTAATTATTTGAGAAGGAGAGAGTGTCCTTGTTTTGTAACATCCATTGAAAAGGGAAAAAATGAAATATAAATGCATCATAGTACAGAGTACGGTTTTCCAGATTGTGAGAGATACATACTCAGGAGAATATATAAGTGAGGGGCTAGCGAAAATAAATTGTGCTAATGCTCTGCCAAGTGTGAGCACAATATATAGGCTTATGTTACTCAATGTCTTATTGTGGAAAAACTATTTTTGATGATTACAAAATAAATTAATAACTAAAACACATGGATTATTTGGTAAAATAAGTGCTCAAACTGAATATAATTCTTGAAAATACTTCAGTAATTTTTGTATTAAAAAATGGTGGCATGTTTCAATGACACTCAAGGGTAACAACATCCAAGTTACTTAAAAAATGTTTGGTTAAACTGGGGTGCCTGAGGGGCTCAGTTAGTTAAGCATCTGACTTCGGCTCAGGTCATGATCTTGCAGTCTATGAGTTTGAGCTCTGCGTCAGGCGCTGTGCTGACAGTTCAGAGCCTGGAGCCTGCTTTGGATTCTGTGTCTCCCTCTCTTTCTGCATCTACCCCACTCACATTCTGTCTCCGTCTCTCTCAAAAATAAACATTAAAAAAATAACAATAAGTAAAATAAAATATTTGGTTAGATAAATTTCTAGAAATATACCATCATTGCTCCTTATCACTGTTATTTTCATCTAATTACAGGATATTTGTGAAATATTAAGGAAATATCCAGCTATTCAGCTAAACCTTATGTGTTTCAATTATGCATTTTGAGCATATCTCATATACAATATATGAGCATTTCTTAATCAATCAAAGTGAAAAATATGAGAAAAATTTTAAATGTCTTGATGTGTAAAAACTCGGAAAAACCACAGAAGAAATGCCAAGAAACATTAATATGTTTTTAATTATATTTTTAATTGTATGTTGAATTATTTATAAATGTGTTCACAGAGGAGTGATCTCTTCCCTAAGCTAAATAGCACCTGATTTAAAAATTATCATATTTAAAATCTTGTTTTATGTGTCAACAAATAAGGTAGGATCAACAGTATAGTACTGGCACAAAAATAGACATATAATTCAATAAAACAGAATAGAAAACCCAGAAATGACCCCACAACTATATGGTCAATAAATCTTTGACAAACCAGGAAAGAATATCCAATGGGAAAAAGATAGTCACTTCAACAAATGGTGTTGGGATAACTGGACAGCAATATTCAAAAGAATGAAACTGGACCACTTTCTTACACCATATACAAAAATAAATTCAAGATGAATTAAAGACCTCAGTGTGAGACTTAACACCATAAAAATCCTAGAGGAGAACACAGGCAGTAACCTCTTTGACACCAGCCATAGCAACTTCTTTCTAGATATGTCTCTGGAGGCAAGGGAAGCAAAAGGAAACTATTGGGACTTCATCAAAATAAAAACTTCTACACAGCAAAGGAAACAATCAACAGAACTAAAAGACAACGTCCTTAATGGGAGAAGATATTTGCAAATGACATATCTGATAAAGGGTTAGTATCCAGAAACTATAAAGAATGTATCAAACTTAACACCAAAAAACAAATAATCCAGTTAAGAAATGGGCAGAAGACACGAACAGACATTTTTCCAAAGAAGACATCCAAATGGCTAACAGACACATGAAAAGACACTCAAATCACTAATCATCAGGGAAATATAAATCAAAACTACAATGAGATACCACCTCACACCCATCAGAATGGCTAAAACCAACAACACAAGAAACAACAGGTACTGGCAAGTATGTGGAGAGAGAGGAACCCTCTTGCACTGTTGGTGGGAATGCAAACTGGTGCAGCCACACTGAAGAGCAGTATAGAGTTTCCTCAAAAAGTTAAAAGTAAAACTACCCTACAATCCAGCAATTGCACTACTAGGTATTTACCCAAAGAATACAAAAATACTAATTCAAAGGGATACATGTACTCCAATGTTTATAGCAACATTATCTATAATAACCAAATTTTGGAAACAGCCCAATGTCTATCCACGGATGAATGGATAAAGAAGATGTGGTATGTATATACAATGGAATATTAATCAGAAAAAAATGAAAACTTGCCATTTGCAATGACATGGATGTAGCTAGTATCATGCTAAGTGAAATAAATCAGTCAGAGAAAGACAAATATCATATGATTTCACTCATATGTGGAATTTAAGAAACAAAACAGATGAACATAGGGGAAGGGGAAAAAAGAGAGAGGGAGGCAAACTAAGAAACAGGCTCTTAACCATAAAAAACAAATGTAGCGGCACGTGGGTGGCTCAGTCAGTTGAGCGACCGACTTCAGCTCAGGTCATGATCTCATGGTCTGTGAGTTTGAGCCCTGCGTCGGGCTCTGTGCTGACAGCTCAGAGCCTGGAGCCTGCTTATGATTCTGTGTCTCCCTCTTTCTCTGCCCCAACCCACTTGCGTTCTGTCTCTGTCTCAAAAACAAACATTATAAACAAAATATAAAGAAAGGGGAGTTTTGCTAGATGATTTTGAAAGTGAATTCCAACTCTGAGTTTCTAAGATGATTATTACTATGTGATTTCAGTGCATTCTACAGTTCTTATTCAGTAAAGGTTACTGGTCTCTCTCCTAGAATTAGTTAATTGAACAGCTAAGAATTCCTGGAATTCTGGCCATTTACAGGATATGGAATATAAAAATCAACCGTAAAATTATAGCAGGTTTGGATGTCAGGTATTCTCTTTGTAATGGCTCTCCAGGATCTGCTCTTAAAATCACCCATGCCTCAAAAAATTTGGCGTGGATACCATCTAGAAGAGATCTTTATATAGTAGAACTCTTACCCAATGTGATTGGTTAATGGATAAAAGTTGGCCCAAATCAAGAATCATAGAAAATGATACTTGGATCCCTTAATATTTAATTTAAAATAAGCTAAGGGGACACCTGGGTGGCTCGGTCGGTTGAGTGTCCGACTTTGGCTCAGGTCATGATCTTGCAGTTTGTGAGTTGGAGCCCCGTATTGGGCTCTGTGCAGACAGCTCAGAGCCCGGAGCCTGCTTCAGATTCTGTCTCCCTCTCTCTCTGCCCCTCCCCCACTCTTGCTCTGTCTCTCTCTCTCTCTCTGTCAAAAATAAATAAACATTAAAAAAAATTTTTTTAAAGAACAAATGTATAGTTACCAGAGGGGAGGAGGGTAGGAGGATGAGTAGAACAGGTGATGAGGATTAAGGAGTGCTCTTGTTATGATGAATACCAGCTACTGTATGGAAGTGTTGACTGACTATATTTCACACCTGAAACTAATATTACAGTGTATGGTAACTAACTGGAATTTAAATAAAAACCTAGAAAAATAAAAATAAAACTAACATCTTTTTAAAAACTAAGGTAGAATTATGGAAATAAAATGTAAATGGCATACTAATAGCCATCCTTTTATCATTTCACATTTGACAGTTGTCAAAATGTTATTAGTTCAAATTGAAAAAAATAAAATAAAAACATTCTTCAGCTTAACTTATCATGGTTTTATCAACTTATTTTTCCAGGCTATCAAAGGTGCGTTTCACTTGTCCTAAATTTGTCTAGACTAAGCCTGGCTATTAATTTAAAGAGCACTTGAGGTAATC
Organism: Lynx rufus; assembly: GCF_022079265.1. Classification (NCBI taxonomy): domain Eukaryota; kingdom Metazoa; phylum Chordata; class Mammalia; order Carnivora; family Felidae; genus Lynx; species Lynx rufus. Next base: position 64,218,959 of record NW_025814827.1, read on the forward strand.
ATTGCTTGAATTTTAATTAGATAATACATTAGAATTGTTATTGCAGTCAGTGTAGAGTCAACAATGTATACAATAAAGGCTTAGTTGTGGTAGTAGCTTATATATATATATATATATATATATATATATATATAAGCTTATATATATATATATATATATACACACACACCACTATGTGATTATATATTTATATTATATATACATACACATAGGCATACATACTATATTATAATATTATGATATACTATTAATGAATTATTATCTATTAATATATTAGTCTATATAGACACACACATATATACTATCATAACTATTACTACTACTGATAATAATTACAATAATGATACTAACCATATAAGTAATACTTTAATACATACCTCATTATTATATTGTATTAGTTTACATTAATGCACAAAATAATTATAATACTAATACTAATAATAATTAGTAAACATGTATCAGAGATGACGATGAAATTGGCTGTTAATAGCAGAGTCTCAATCCACTGCAGTATGAGCTAAGCCTCCAAGTTTGGGGCCTTGGTGCAAAGAAAATTTTTTAATTGTCTCTGATTATCCAACAAGAAGCACAATAAAAGGCAAAGTAGCTTCTATGTTGTAAATCATAAAATATTACTATGATTTCCTCTTTTGAAAATCAAGCAAATTTAACCTAATTATACCTAGGTTTCAAATAGTGAGTATATTTTCATTTCAAATGCTCTCAGGATTATCAATAGCTTTGCACATATAAATGTGATCTGACAGAAGAGTTTTGATTTCTAGTATCGTTAAATTGTCCCCATAAGTAATAAATAAAATAATGAAAAGAGTCTCGGGACACCTCAGTGTCTCAGTCGATTAAACGTCTGACTTTTGATTTCAGCTCAGGTCATGATCTCATGGTTTCTAGGATGGACCCCTGCATTGAGCCCTGTGCCTCACAATATGGAGCCTGCTTGGGAGTCAGTCTCTCCCTCTCTATCTGCCCCTCCTCCCACTCAGGCTCACTCTTTTTCTCTATCTCCCTCTCAAAATAAATAAATAATTTCTTTAAAGAGTCTCATTCTTTTGAATAAGGCATGAGAACAAACTAAGAAGAAACAATCCCCACCACTTCTGGAAATGCCCACAGGGAGGAGGACCACTTGCAAAGAACCAGCCAGCGTCTCAGGGTTGGGAATAGAGGAAAGAGCAATATAACATGACGAACTGCAGCCCCGGATGGGACTTCTGGAGGACATACTATCCTTTGGATGATGCTTTCAGACCTAACTGAGACCCTCAAGAATGCCTATAGGAGCTAGTAAAGTGCTCCAAAATAGAGGCCCTGAAGTAGCCAATGAATGACCACCACATACTACCAGCACTTTTCTGAAGAGGGTGTCCAGATCATAAGAAATACTTTTTCAAGACCAAGGAGAGAAGCAAAGGTGTTAAGCTATTGGTGCCATTTTCCCTTTTCCTTTTTTTATCCACAATACTCAAATTAATTGACCTTTTTCTCCCTGTAGAGTTTGGTGTATAAAGAGTATATAGTTTAGGGTGCCTGGGTAGCTCAGGTGGTTAGGCATCCGACTTTGGCTCAGGTCATGATATCACGGTTCATGAGTTCAAGTCCCACATACAGTGAGCACAAACCCCGCTTCAGGTGAGCCCCACTCTTCTCTCTCTCTCTCCCTTTCTCTCTCTCTGCCTCTTGTGGGGTTCTCTCTTTCTCTGTCTCTTCCCCTTGCTCACACTTGCACCCTCTCTCTCTCTCTTTTCTAAAAAGAAAAAAAGTATATATTTTATTGAAAACATCTTAGGAGATTGAAGAAATGTATAACTGGTTCTCTTAAATCAATTAAAATTTTTTGTATCTATTCTGCAATAGTTTGTACAACCTAATTAACATTTCCAATCTCAGTTTCATGTGTGAAATGGGCATATAAATTATATTTATTTCATAGAATCATTATGAAGATTAAATGCTATTTATAGCTTAGGTCAGCAAACTTTGCCCATAAAGGGCCAGATAGTAAACATTTTCATCTGTGTGGATACGCCGTATATTCTTGGCCTCAGCTACTCAGTGCTGTTTTTGTAGTATGAAAACAGCTAGAGACAACATACAAAAGAATGAAGGTAACTGTATTTCAACAATACTTTAATTACAAAAACAGACAACAGACAAGATGAGGATTGTAGACCATAGTTTGCTGACTGCTATTATCATGCATAAGTGATTACCATAGTTCTTGGAACATGGCACAAAACCATCAGTAGATGCTATTATTATCATTGGATCTTAATTTAATATATCTATTTAATTTCAGTGATAATAGTTAATGGTAATTGTAAGCTCATTCTTTATTCAACAAATATTTAAGTCAGTACGGCAGGTTACTTACATACTATATCTTCTCTGAAGTAATATATTGGTTATAGTCCATAAAGGTAGGACACCCAGATCAGAGAGAAGAGTTGAGAAGTATAAGAAGTAGATCTGAAGGTACAAAAGAAACACATTACCAGATATATATATATATATATATATATATATATATTATCTTAATTAATCTTTATTCCAACAATTTACTTAAATACTAGGATCCTCATCTTCTGAAGGAAAAACTGAGGCCCAAAGAAGTAAAGTTTTCTGCAGAAAGTCACATAACTAGTAAGGGACTATTATATAAATTCAGGGCCATGAGAAAATAAAGCCCATGTTTGTTTGTTTGTTTTTTCTTCTGCTACTCTGCCCTGCTGCCTGCCTTGAAATATGGATAAGATCTCAGAAATACCAAACTCGAAAATCTCAGTACCTCGTAAAATTCTATAGAGGTTAAACTAGGGATATCATGTAACATTATCTGAGAACCATTGAACAGGCTGAAAAAATTATAGCTAGTTCGCTGAGTGGCTCAGAACGGCTGAGTCCATGTCTATTTCGTAGTGTGTCCCCAAATTACTTAACTACTAGAAAATCTATTAAAAAAAAATTAGTTTCCCATTTTCAACAACTTGTTAAAAATGCAGTGAAAACCTTGTCAGATAAAAAATATATACAGATGAAGCATTAAATTTTAAAATACCTTCTCAAAACATGGATAAGAGAGACGGAGGACAGAAGAGATAAAGAAGCAAGATTACAGAGACCAGAGAATACCCAAGCAGACATTTTCCCTGAAGGAATCTTCCAAATCTCATTTAGAGCCTGGGATTTAATTGACCTCAAGAGCATGAAAACTAGGAGATAAGGCTTAGGGTTACTACAATCACAAAAACCACATAAATATAGCTTATAACTCCAAAATCAGTAAATGTAAAAAATAAATTGAAGTATCCAAAAACAAAACACCATTAAAATCAAAAGAAATCAAGAAAATGATAAAAAGGAAAGAAAAAGTATTATAGATCAAAGAGGACAAGTAAACACAAATTAAGACAATGGTACATAAACTTTTCATGTACTGGTGGAACACTTATGAAAATTGGCCAAAATATAACAAAGAATTTACAAGTTAATAATAAAAACGTGACAAAATATGCAATACATGTATATATACATATATATACATATTATAAAGCACCTCATAATTCTAAAATAACCTATGAGTTAAACAAGAAATTATAATGAAAATTATAAAATCCATGGAACAACATAATGAAAATACTGCCTAATAAAACTTGAGGTAAGCTAAGTGAAGTTCAGAAGGAAGTGTACATAAAGATCAAAAATAGGCAAACTTAAACTGGAATGGAAGCCAGGATAGTGCATATTGGGGCATATGATTGGGAATTCTGAGTTGCTAGTAGAATTCTGTTTTTTTATCTGAGTTCTGGTTACGATGGTATATTTACTTTATATACAGTTGTTCATTTAGGATTTACACACATGTCTGTATGTGAACAAACACAAAGCTTATAAAAGAAGAAAATCCCAGCAAGAGCCAAGTTAGCCCTAAGGATAAACCAGGCAGATAAATTTGCTATGTAAGATATTAAAATAACATGAATATACAAATAATAACTGCAATATTGGCATATTGGCACAGAGACAAAGAGACAGATGGAATAGAGAACCTAATTCCATACATATAGAAACCTGAAATATGATACACTCTACAAAAATGTCAATTCTGGATGGATTACGGTCTTATATGTAGAAGCTAGTGCTATAAGACTTTATAAAGAAAATGTAATAAATCTTTAATGATCTTAGTATATGAACAGAATCTTAAGTAGGATTCAAAAGTCATAAACCATTAAGTAAAATAAACTAGCAAAATAAATGGCTTTAATTTTAAGAACATCTGTTTATCAAAAGATACCATTTCATGAGTAAAAAACCATAAACTGGAGATTTTGCAACCTATATAACTGACTAAAGAGTAGTATCTAGAATATACAAAGAATTTCTATGAGTCAGTAAATAATAAACAACCCAAAAGACTTCTACAAAAATTTGATAGAAGAGGGAAAACAAAAGGTAAGTAAACATATAAAAATTTTCACATCCTCTTAAAATTCCAAGAAGGTATCCTAAAAGTATGATGAGATTCACTCTCACCCTTCCAATTGGCAAAATTCAAATATATGTAATATATTCAATATGTTTATATTAATATGCTTTAACCTATTTATATAAACATTGCATATATATTCTTAATAAGTAGTGGTGAAAATGTGGATCAATAGGGACACTGACATAGTACTGGTTGAAGTATAAATTTGTCCAAATACTTGAGAAAACAATTCAAGATTACCTACTCAAATTTTAATATGGCAATCTTGTATGATCTAGAAATTCTTCTCCTAGGTCAAGCAATACACATTCGCATGCACATTAAAGGATGGAGATATAGATATAGATACATATATAGAGACAGAGATAAAGATAGAGATAGAGATGAGAGATAGAGATAAAGATAAAGATAAAGGTTGAGATAGAGATAGATATATAAACTCAGAAAACCAGATTTAGACAGTAAGAGGTGTGTGTGTGTGTGTGTGTTTGAGTATGTATGTGTGTCTGAACAGGAGGGTGGGTGAAGATACCAAACTCAAAGCATGGAGTTAATTAAAATCAAAATATAGAGAGAAAAAATTCCTGCCTGCCTTTCCCTCTAGCCGGCCTCCCCGCAACCCCTGGCCCAAAACACTGGTAGTAAGACAGTCAGCTTTATAGTTCTCAAAAAGCAATATAGATGGGTGCCCAGGTGCGTCAGTTAGTAAGTGTCCAACTCTTGGTTTCAGCTCAGGTTATGATCTCAGCATTCATGGGTTTGAGCCCTGCATCGTTCTCCATGCTGGCAGTGTAGAGCCTTCTTTCTCTGCCACTCCCCTCCTCGTGTTCTCTCTTTCAAAATAAATAAATAAACTGTTAAAAAAGCAGGATATAGCATCTTCTTTGGAAAAAAAAATAAGAACTAGAAATATTGCCAGATTGAATATGCTTACATGTATGCAGTTACAATTTAAGAATTATTTAAAATTAATAAAGTTTGACGGCACGTTGTTAAAAACACAAAACAGAGAACTAATTTGGGAGGATATGGCTTTTAAAAATTTGAGTAAAGTTTATACACAAAGTATTATTTTACACCACCCCAACCCAGGACTCAGGTCCTCTGAGTTCTTCTCCATCTTCTCCATTCTTCTGCTGATCTCATCTATTTCCTTTAATGACTCTCATGCAATCACAATCTCCACTCCCGACCATATATCTTATCTAAACCTGCCTACAACCTCTCCAAACTTAATAAATCCATCCAAACTTAATATGTCAATAGAACTCTTGATTCTTCAACCCCTATTCACCACTTCCTCTTACTTCAGGGGATATGACATTATCATTCTCCCTTTGCTCAGGCCCCAGACCTGTGGCCTCTTTGATTCCTGTCTTTCTTTCACACAACATGTCAGCAAACTCTTTTTACATCAAAAGTGCCTCCTAGCATCACCTTCCCTGCTCCCACCCTAGCCCAAGCTATCAACCTCTTTGATCTTGACTATTGCACTTCTGGACTGTCAGGCCCACATTCTCTCTTGTACCCTCTGCATTGATTATCCATACAATAGCCAGAGTGCTCCTTTAAAATATTAATGTAACCAAGTTACTGCTCTACCAAACATCCTTTAATGGTTTCTTATTTCACCTAGATTAAGATGCAAAGATTTTTATTAAACATTTACAAGGGTCCCTAACACCTGGGCCCTAACAACTTCTCCCATGTCACTTTTGGCCATTTTTGTCGTACTCTCTTTGCCTCCTTGCTCTTTCTCAGACACACCATTAAGTCTTAGCTTTAGACACTAAAGGATTTTACTGTTCCTGCTGCCTAAGGACACTTATCTACAACATAACCACACAGGTCTCTTCTTCACTTTATTGTACCCTGTTCACATGTTATCTCTTCTGAGAAGCTTTCCATACCTATAGTTCATAATTAGTATCCATTTACACCTGTTATCCCTTTTATTCATTCATTTATTCTTCATTCATTTTAAAAATTCAAATACAAATTGAATATCTATGATGAGACTATCCCATTTTTAGCTATTGAGAATACAATATATACAATCAGATACACATTTGGAAGGACATGTACCAGCTGTTATTTCTGGAATTCAATAGCAACAACAGGAAAACTCCTTCGATATGTTTATATCTAAAGGAAAAGCAAAATTACACACACACACACACACACACACACACACACACGATATAAAAATATGTAAAGAAGCAAAGTCACCAAGATGCCTCTGCTGTGGCTTCAACAACATTATGCCTGCAATACTTTACCAGTCAGTGATTTTCAGGAAATCCATCCTTACTCCCATGTCTCCTAAAACATGTGCGATTAAGTGGCCATCTTTACTGTTTTAATTCCAAATCTGACAAGTAAGATCCCATTTCACTTTTCACAATTGTGAAATTGCTCTCCCTAGATATATTCTGCAACTATTAAATTAAGCAGCCTTCCATTAGCAAAACTGATTCTCAGCCATAATTACTCAAGAGGGAAGAGAGTGGGAAATAAGAAGAGACTTAACATTACTTTCATTTCCTGAGACAGGTGATCAGAAGTCAATATGACTGAGCTATTTTTCTACAAACACTCATGAAATAAAAAAGAGGGAAAACAACTTAAATCTACAAGTTAACATTTCTCCTTTTTATCTTTTAGAAATACATCCTGCATCTGCAAAAGAAAACACCTCACAATTATATAATATGATTTAACTGATATATGTTTATTTTGTAGAGTAAATATACATGATCTACCCAACAACAAATCTCTCAAGTAGTCCCAGAGATAAAAATTGAAAAATTGAAGTGTTTTATTACACACAAAGTAAATCAATGCAAATGTCATCTTCCAATGAAAAAAACATAAGATGAATAATCATTCTTATAATCAATCTTGTATTCATATGTATTCATGCACCTAATCTTTACCGAGCCTGTACAATACAATTACTTAATCACAGGGGCGCCTGGGTGGCGCAGTCGGTTAAGCGTCCGACTTCAGCCAGGTCACGATCTCGCGGTCCGGGAGTTCGAGCCCCGCGTCAGGCTCTGGGCTGATGGCTCGGAGCCTGGAGCCTGTTTCCGATTCTGTGTCTCCCTCTCTCTCTGCCCCTCCCCCGTTCATGCTCTGTCTCTCTCTGTCCCAAAAATAAATAAACGTTGAAAAAAAAAAAACAATTACTTAATCACATATAGATATAATCATTAAAAGATTTTAAATTTGGTTCTTATCATTTCAAGTTTTATTCCTCAAATTTTGCATTCATTTTCGGTATTTCTTAACAGATAAATAATACCATTTACTCTGAATATTTATTAACATAGAGAAACCATAATAATAAAAAGAAAACATGAGGCAGGTATATGAAGAATTTAAGCAAAACAAATAAACAAAACATCTTTACATGTAGATAATTAGAGCAAAATAGGTTGTTTTTTAATTTTATGTCACTTATTTAGATTTGGTCAATTACTTTAACTCTCACTTTTTTCTTTAATAAAAATAATTGCCATATATAAAAATTAGAGGCTATGCCATTATTTCATTATTTTGATAAGTGAAGACAAATTTAGTCTAAAAATCAGAATTCATGTGTCTTTGATGCAAGTCCTCTGCTCTTACCATACAAATCAGAGAGTACCAAATCTTTACTGCACTCTGTTTCAAAATCTGTTCTTCGGAATGATCATTCCTCCTTCCAGACCTGTGCAAGGAGCCTGCTAGACAAAAACAATACTATACAGAGATGTCAGCAAGAACTAGATCTAGCACTTCTACATGAATAAGACACCGAACCCCCCAAAGTATTGCTGTCAGTCTTCTAAGGAAGAGTAGGCAAGAAGATAAAACTACACAATATAGACAATAAAAACTGCACCCAGGCCTTCTACAGTTCATGATTTGTGAAAAAAAAAAATCCAGCAGAGTTTACCAGCTTCCTCGACCCAGCTTCTGCTACAAGTCCACTCAGAGATAAAGATGTGGGTGTCATAATGATGGAGTACAGAGTGGAACAAAACCAAAGATGTTAATTGTCTAATAGATTTTGATTATTCTTTCTGTTCAAGTGAGAACATTTCATTACACTTCAGGCTAAGTGCAATGATTTAAAAGCTTTAGCTTTTCATTAAGTGACAGATATTAGAAAAGAGAGTATGCATTTAATAGTATCATTATATTCTCCCTGTTGTATATCTAAGATGTAATCATGAAAATTTTGAAACTAATAATGTACTCAAAGTCTCAAAATAACTTGTAATGACAGATAATACTTTCTACTCCTGAATGAGTATAAATGAGGAATACATGAATACACAACGTACATTATAATCTCATGCTGTTTCCCTAATCTATCGTAACTCCAATAGCCTTAAGTAAAAGTAAGTCACGATGCTTTTTATGTTGGCATAAAAAGCTTCTCACCCAAATGAAGCATCCCTCCCTGAGATTTAACTATCAGACTAGGGTGCTATAACTTCTAAATGATGAAAACTGTTAGTGTTTACAACAGTTAAGTAGCAAAATCAATAGATGCATATTAAATTGTCAGAAGTGGCTAGGGTAAATTACAATTGTTGCCATATGCTGTAGAACTTGCCTCATGGTTAACAGTAAGCAGTTAATTGAATCAATAACAAAAGCCAAAGATTACAGTTAAATATAATAGATAATTACTTATTACATCACCATAATACAATGTAGAAAATAAATAAATAAATAAATAGACTCTATTTTAAATATTTAGTGAGCAGATAAAAATTTTCAGAGAAGTATCTCTTTTATAAATTGTTGAAAAGACTCTTTAAATGTCTTGGCAGAATCAGTAATTAGCATCCTCTACTCTTAACTAGGCAGTGGAGTTCTAGTCTACATATGAAAGCTTAACATAAAGGTAAATAGAAAGGCATCACCAGTGTACAATTCTAGGACCCCTTAACAAGGCGACTTAAAAATCATTTAGTAGTAAAACGGAGAGTGTTCTATAGTAGATGATTTCATTTCTTCTATTAAAATTAGACCTTAGACTACATAAAGCCATTTGAACAAAATGTTAGAATATTAAACTTCTCAGTATATAATCATTCTATATCAATTAATATTACTATTTTTGATAACTTATGGTTATATAAATGAAAGAATTAAATAGAAAAGAGAAGAAAATCCCTAGTATTTGAACGGTTTTTCCATTTCTAGAACCAGAGATATTTTCTAGCATTCATCATTCACTACAATGAGACCTAACAACATAGTAATATTATTTATAACTGAGTTCCAACATATATTGACCACATATGTGCTAGCATTATGCTAAACACTGAATATTATCTTATTTTTTCATATTAATGCTTTGAAGCAGATACTATTATTATTCCCATTTTCCAAATGGGGAAGGTGAAAATTAGAGCAATAAATTCACCCAAGGTAAAGCAGCTAATAAAACAGTACTGCAAGACCTAAGCTCATTTGATTCAAAGGCATGCCCTTAACCACTGAGCAAGCGTCATTATATCACACAGGGTTCCCAGTGTACCAGTTTGGAAACTTGAGATCAGATATTTCCCAAACCAGCTTTATTTAAGGCATCTAATGTAATTCCCACAGTCACTCACATGTATTTTTTATGTGTCTTCCTCTAGCGGACTAAGAGCCTTTTGAGCTGGGAAATACATGTTATTTATAATTTTATGACCTCTTTATTTTACTCTCTCTTGTGTTTAGTATATAACACATAATATGCTCAATAAAGATTTTCAAATGCATTTCCAAATTTTTAATGATGTATTAAAAAGCAAAAAGTATGTGATTCTATGCACAGTTACTAACAAATTAATAAGAAGATCTAGTTTTACTAGAAGAGACCATGCACACACGTTATAATTCTGGCCTTGTTGATAGTCCTAGAAACATTCTTTACACTACGATGATGTAAATTAATTATTATATATTACCTGATAACAGAAAAAAGCCAGTAATCAGGTGCTTATTTAAGTTATATAAATATATGGGTTAATTTTCTACTGTTAAAAACAAAAAGTATCATCAAAATTGGAATTGCCTAGAATGTACATTGGATTGAGTCTTCTAACTCCAACTACAGTGATGTCATTCAAGAGTAGAAAGAGGGGCACCTGGGTGGCTCAGTCGGTTAAGTGTCCGACTTCAGCTCAGGTCATGATCTCACAGTTCGTGAGTTCATGCCCTGTGTCAGGCTCTGTGCTAACAGCTCAGAGCCTGGAGCCTGCTTCAGATTCTGTGTCTCCCTCTCTCTTTGCCTCTCCTCCACTATACTCTGTTTTTCTTTCTCTCTCAAAAATAAAGATCAAAAAAATTAAAAAAAAAGAGTGGAAAGAAATCTTTGTAATGATCTAGTGAATTGCATCTTTTACATTGGGAGAAATTACGGCACAAAGAGGTAAATATATTTTATAATACTACATAGTGTGAAATTAGGCTAATGTTGGAGCCAGGACTTTAAGTCAATGTGGACTTTTCAAGAAAGCTATGCCCTCACTTTGAGTACAAGTAGCTGAAAATACATGGTAATTTGAGATATGCTTACACTGATGCTTAACCTCCAACAAATCCTGGCAATATTTTACTATTTTTGAAGTAGAAATTTTCTTTTTTCTTTGTTTACATTTGGTCAATAGTAAATAGCTCTGTGAAGAAGATATTTCTTATTTTTCATGTACTAAATTCCACATCCTAGGTGCACATTTGAGAAATTAGAGAGAGAGAGATGATAGATGATAGATAGATAATAGAGAGATGAAAGAGAGAGAGAGAGACAGACAGACAGACAGACAGACAAAGCTTTTATCTGGCTATGTGAAAGCCTCTTATTTAACTTTGTTATTCTCGTCTAAGCTGCTTCTATTCCTTTCTCAAATTCCAATGGCCTAGTGCTACTGTACATTCCCTTACAGTCTTTTGAAATTCTGATGAGGTAAAAAAAAAAGTTATGTTCCTTTATGAAATAATCCTGGAACTAATAAGAGATATGGAAAGGTCACAGGATACTTAGTTAATATACAAAAGCCCATTACTTTCCTACACACCAGAAATGAACAGATGGAATTTGAAATTAAAAATATATATACCATTTACATTAGCTCCCAAAATAATAAAATACTTAGGTATAAATCTAACAAGTATATACAAGATCTATATGAGAAAAATTATGAAATTCTAATGAAAGAAATCAAATAACTGAATAAATGGAGAGACATTCCGTGTTCATGGAAAGGTAGATTCAACATCGCCAAGTTGTCAGTTTGTCCCAACTTGATCTACAGACTCAGTGAAATCCCCATAAAAATTCCAGAAAATTATTTTGTGGATATTTGCAAACTGAATCTAAAGCTTGGAGGTAGAGACAAAGATTCAGAATAGACAACATGATATTAAAGAAAAAATTTGGAGAACAGATGCTACCAACTTTAATACTTTCTATAAAGTTACGATAATAAACCCAATGGGATATTGGTGAAACAATAAACAAGTAGGTCAATGGAAAAGAATACAAAACTCAGAAATAGACCTCCATGAATATAATCAACTTATCTTTGACAAAGAAACAAAGGTAATACAATGGAGCAGAGACAGTCTCTTAAACAAATGGTTCTGGAATAAATGGACATCTACATGCAAAAAATGAATCTAGACACAGGCCTTATACCCTTCACAGAAATTAGTTCAAAATGACTCATAGACCTAAATGTAAAACACAAAACTGAAAAACTTCTAGAAGGTAACAAGGAAAAAATCTAGATGACCATGGGTACAGTGATGACTTTTTAAGTATGACACCAAAGTGATGATCCATGAAAGAAATAATTAATAAGCTGGACTTCATTAAAATTAAAAACATCAGCTGGGCAAAAGACTCTGTCAAGAGAATGAGCAGATAAACTACAAATTGGTAGTAAACATTTTCAGTAGACATAACTGATAAAGGATTATTATTCAAAACATACAAAAATCTCTTAAAACTTAACAAAAGCAAACAAACAACCTGATTAAAAAATTAGTCAAAGACCTGAACAGATGATTCACCAAAGAAGATATACAGATGGAAAATAATCATAAGAAAAAATCCTCCATATCATATGTTATCAGGGAATTGTAAATTAAAATGAGCTATCACTACATAACTATTAGAATGGCCAAAATTCAGAACACTGACTACATCAAATCCTGGCAAGGATGAGAGGCAACAGGAACTCTTATTCACTGCTGGTTGGAATGTAAAATGGTATAGCCACTTTATAAAACAATTTGGCATTTTCTTACAAAACTAAACATAATATTCTTACCATAAAATTCAGCAATCACATTTTTTAAACTTTATTTATTTATTTTGAGAGAGAGAGAGAAAAAAAGAGAGAATCCCCAGCAGGCTCCACACTGGTAGCCCAGACCCCAACACAGGGGTCCATCCCACAAAACATGAGATCATGACCTGAGCTGAAATCAACAGTCAGATGCTTAATCAACTGAGCCACCCAGGTGCCTGCAGCAATCACATTTTTTGGTATTTTCCCCAAAGAGCTGAAAACGTATGTCCACACAGAAACCTGCACACCCGATGTTTATAGTAACTTTATTCAGACCTGTCAAAACTTGGAAGCAACCAATATGTCCTTTGATAAATGAATGAGTGAATAAGCATTCAGACAATGAAATATCATTCAATGCTAAGAAGAACGGAGCTATCAAACCATCAAAAGACATGGAAAAACCTTAAATGCATATTAATAAATGAAAGAAGCCAATATGAAAAGGCTACATATTATATGATCCCAATTATATGGAAGTCTGGAAAAGGCAAAATTATAGACATAGCAACAGAATAACTGGTTGCCATAGGTTAACAGAGAGGGAGGGAAGGGTCCGTGGAGCACTGAAACATTTTAGGTCAGTGAAATTATTCTGTATGATACTCTAATGGTGGACACCGTCATTATACATTTGTCTGAGCCCATAAAATGTACCACACCAGGAGTGGATTCTAATGTAAACTATAGACTGGGTGATAATGGTATAACAGTACAGGTTCATTGGCTGTGACAAATGCACCACTCTGGTGCAGGATGTTAATAGTGGAAGAGGCTATCCATATGTAGGGGCAGGAGTTATTGGGAAATCTCTGTACTTTTCTGCTCAATTTTGCTGTGAATCTAAAACTGCTCAAAAAAAATACAGTCAATTTAAAAAAACCTTACTACTTTTTTTCTACCCTTTTCTCTTAGCAGTCGTCTCTTTTTTAACTTCTTTTTTTTTTCTTCCATTCATCATTCATGCCTTTGCTCCAAGACTTCTTACTTTCTGTTATCATTTCACTGCTCTGGCCCCCAATTGATGACGATTTCTAATTTCAAAACTCTCTCTTGGTCAATATTTTAAAAATATATGGTTAGTTGGTGAATTAGTAACAATGAAAAGTTCATAACACCTAAAAATATAAGAATCTAGGTCATAAAATTGTATTTCAAGCTTAAAAACTTAACTTGTGGGGCGCCTGGGTGGCGCAGTCGGTTAAGCGTCCGACTTCAGCCAGGTCACGATCTCGCGGTCCACGAGTTCGAGCCCCGCGTCGGGCTCTGGGCTGATGGCTCAGAGCCTGGAGCCTGTTTCCGATTCTGTGTCTCCCTCTCTCTCTGCCCCTCCCCCGTTCATGCTCTGTCTCTCTCTGTCCCAAAAATAAATAAACGTTGAAAAAAAAAAATTAAAAAAAAAAAAAAAAAAACTTAACTTGTATACACAATTGTAAAGATGAAGGTAGTAGCGACTTCTAAATAGAGATGTCATTAGTGAGAAGAAAGTGCACTTCCTGCCCCCATCTTCTCACCGACTCATATTTTAGAGCCATTAACCCTCTCGAAAAATATTTGAGAAGTTCTTGCCCTTTCTCCTGAGCCTACTGGTAGGCAGAGCAGGTGGGTTCCCATGGCTGGTGAGACAGTGATTGGCTGCCATCTGTTGGTCTGTTTTCCTACTAATCAGAACCTAAGGTACGCACAGTGGCAGCTCACACATAGCCTCCCGTGTGCCCGCTGATCCTTCCCAGTGGCATGTGAGGGAGGCCGTGGCTCTACATCCGTCATCAGGTACGGATCCCAAGGTTCATGAGGAGGAAAAAGAGAACTCTGGTCCGAGCTGCCTGCTAGAAATTAGATCTAGCAGTCATTTAAACCTATATTTTTATTCCTGTTTCCTGTGTCCAGTTCTCAGTTGGTTCCTAGCTAAGAGGCGAGAAGGATATGCTTACTTTTCATGCTTTCAACCTGTACAGCATCAAGGGAATATTCTATTGCATTTTTTAACATCAATACAGACTTACAGAGTACAGAATCATATTTCCACATGTGTCACTCACATTGAAAGTTTGCAGGTCATCATTAAGGGAAAAAAGAAGAAAAAAACCTCTCATTTTCAAATTTATAAAACTCTTTTTTCTTAAATCTTCTTGCCCTGTTTCCATGGCTTGTTCCTACCTCCAAAGCCATTACTTGCTTCCTAAAACCTTATTACAGGGGTGCCTGGGTGGCTCAGTTGGTTAAGTGTCTGACTTTGGATCAGGTCACAATCTCACAATTCATGGTTTCGAGCCCTATGTCAGGCTCTGTGCTGACAGCTCAGAGCCTGGAGGCTGCTTTAGATTCTGTGTCTCCCTCTTTCTCTGCCCCTCCCCTGCTCACACTCTGTGTCTCTGTCTCTCTCTCAAAAATAAACATTAGGAAAAATATTTTTAACCTTATCACATAGTTATTGGAAGAAAGAGCAAGTAGACTTCATGCAAGCTTGGCTGGAAGTAGACAAGCTCTGCTGAGGGGAATATTGAAAAGGAAGCCCAATAACAAGTGATTAAAATGATATAAAGAGGAAGATACTAAAGAAGCTGTTTGCTGCATATGCAATAACCTCTCTTTCACTGACCTTCTTCCTAAAACTATTAAACAGTATAAAATATTAAAATGTTGTAAAGGTAAATTATCCTTGTTGCCATCTTTAAATACATGAGAGAAAAATATAATGTAATGTGTAAAATAATTGAATCTGTATCACACTAGAAAGTAATATATGAATATATATATTTAAACAGAGTTTTTCATACCTCTTCACATACACATAAGACTTATGAATGAAAATATCACAAGTACTTTGTAATGAGGTGTGCTCATGACAAGTGATAATCTAACTTGAAGGAGAAAGTGTTGTTAGTATCTGGCCTTCATGGATACTTAATTGAACCAAAATAGTTTGTGGAGGGTGGCTTAACATTAGAGTAAATGAGATGACGGGGAACAAGTGAGGCAGAGTTCAAGACGGCAGGAAATAAAAGGCATAGAAAACTATTGAGCCAGAAAGGGGAATTGAATCAGACCTGCTGTAGCACTAATCATTAGTGAGTGAAGTAATGAACTAGGAAAGAGATGGGGTTTTAGTTATGGCCTACCAAATGGAAATGAGAAATTTCCAGATGTTCCATATGGTCTGTAATTCAAATGTTTTGTGCCTTCAGGTCAGAATTTTCAAACAGTTAACAGATGTAGAGAAGACTCCAAATTTCATGCACACACCATGATGGTTAGCTTTCAAAATCTCAGGGCTTGCGTGTAAACTCCTCACATAAGAAGTAGGGTTTAAAATAAAGCCTGTCAGACCTCAGGCAGAATTCCAGTTGAGAAAAAGAGTTCCAGGTTAATAATAGCTTTCTTTTTACATACCAATTCAAATGGTACAAAACAGCATTAGGGATTTTAACACGACAGCACCAATTCAAGAGCTATGGGGTTCAAAAGAACATTTCTTGCCAAATGGTCTTTTTGCTAGAGAAAATAACTTAAAGACCTTGATATGGAGAGTTTAATTCGGTATACAACTGATCAATGTTCGCCAATCAAGATATTAATTTCATCATAAAGAAAAAGTAACCAAAATTTTCTCTGCAATGACAAATTCTCACCATTTTTTAAAAGTCAGAACTAAAGGAATTATTAAATTTCCAAAAGTGACATTTAAGTCACTGAATAAACATTGGTGAGGTACTAAGTAGTATACCACCATTTTGATGTGAACCCCTCCCCACTCAGCTTAAAATAAGTAAAGGAGGTGGTAACACTTGCACCCTGAATCCATGATCAGAGTCTTAGAGACCCACAGACATACTAAGTGGATGCTGAGAGTAGAATAATATTTATCTGATGTAACGGGAAAAGGAAGCATCTTAGAAAGGAGACATTTTAACTGTGCTGTAGAAGGATATGTGATGGATGGCCATGTAGGATCTCAGAGCACAAGTCTGAGTCCCAGATCTGCTCTACGCTTACCCTGTGTCATGGGCCAAGGTGCTCAACCTCTCTAAGCCTCAAGTCCTGAATATGTAGAAGGAGAATACAAATTCCCTATATCATAGGTTTCTTCCAGGAATAAAAAAGAGACAATACATACAAAATGCTTTCCTAGAACATAGTACACAACGTAGGAGAAACTCTTCCCCCCCTCTCCACATGTTATGGCTTTGAATCAAATATAGAAACGTAGTGCTATTTCCGTGCTCTCAGAGAAGGATTAGGAGAAAGGCTTTTACTCTGTTCTCCACCTCTCAATCACTCCTCTCTATGACATTAGAATCAATAGATAATCTTGAAATAAAGGTGATTGATCCTGCGTGGCCCAGATTTCTCACTCTCTCCTTCTTTTCTTATCTCTTGCTTTCAGTTAGTAGCCAGCAAGCAAAGTAAATTCTCCTTCCCACTCTTGCTTCTGGTAAATCCTTAGCTGCCCAGTCTATTACTTCATGGTCTGTGAGGCAGAATATGCTCCTTTCCATTGGTTTCCTGGCCAAGTGACAACTTTGCAGATCCAAGTCCCCAGATTTATGGGTGGGAGGAGCATTAGGAAGGTCCCTTTAACTTTGAGCTGAAATGTTATTCTCCAAACCAGCTGTACCATGTATATTCTATATGGCTTTAGTTTTCTACTAGTCTAGAAACTATTGAAGAGGAGGGTTATTATTAGTCACCCTCAATAATCTAAATTATCAGGTGATGCCTTGGGGAAAGAGTGAATAACTACATGGGTGTGAGCTCACAAAATACAGATTCTAAATTGGAAAGAACAACACATGGACATCTGTATAAAAGAATGTGTCTTCATAATGGAATAACGGAGAAACCCTAGGCTTAGTTGCTTGGCTCCCTTTTCCTTGGAAGGACAAAATATGATGATTCCCCTCTTACTTCATTTTGTTTAAAACATATAAGATTAAAATATCCAAGTTCCTTTTCTATATAATTAGCTAAATTTTCTGAGATACCTATTTGTTTACACATATACTATGAGAATGTTTATTTTTGTACTGAGAGCATTGAATAATGTAAAATCACCAAGGAAAGGAAAACTGAACTCTTGCTACAGAGAAAGAGATTCCTACACATTGCAAGGAGCTCATTTCAGCATGAAAAAATATTTATATTCTAGAAGCCACCTCCATCGCCTACACAATAAGCCCTAAAATATACTTCTGCGCTGTGCCCCCTAAACTCACTTATGGAATGTTCTGCTCCTCCACTAAACTACCCATTGCCTATATCTGAGGCAAAAAGCCCTGCGTCTCTACTTCTACATTTCATACACCTTTGTCTTCATTTGTCCACAGCCGAAGTGACTGCATCCTTCAATTTTGCCCTGGGCACCCTGATTTCCTCACCCTAGTCCTGGCCCTGTTTAGTCAACTTGTCAAAAACTTGTTAGGCAAGTTGCTCTCCAACATATTCCATGAAGTGCAATGAACTCTAAATTCTACTAAGACTTAAAATTCAGGCTATGAGAAACACCACTCATCCAGGATGTATGATGCAACAAAATATATTCATTTGGACCAGTTCCCTATGTCAACCCTGCTTTATAGGTAGGGGTGGGGGGTAATTAGCCAACAAAACTATCTTACACTACAGTCTTTCCTCTAAGCTATTTTGTTATTATGCAAAAATCACTGTGGTTGGATTTTATAAGAATAGATTCGAACTGGAAAACTCAAAAAACAGAACTGATTGTATGATCAACATAAGAGCATACTACATTCTTTTTAACAAAAAGCAAAGCAATAATACCACTTCAGTTTTATTTTAGCTGTATTTTTTGTTAAACACCATCACATCAAGGAAGGTGATTTATTACATAGCACACTTTCTCCATCTCTCCCTCCCTCTCTCTCAACACACACACACACACACACACACACACACACACAGAATATTCTCTAACTATAACAAGAAAAATAAATGTGAACTTGTCAATTGTTCATATGACGTTTCACTCGATGTGACTATATATATAGATCTATGTGCAAGATACTACATTAATATTAACATTAGGGATCAGAAAGTAATAGAGCCTGTGTTTCCTAACAAGGCACCATAGCCTTTGGGTATTTAAAATTTTTCAATGACAAAGTCAAAAACTGCGTGGATTTCATGAGAAATCCTCTGCGAATGTGAGTGTGCTTCACATTGTGCAGGTGGTATTATCTATCTGGCTGTAAAATACTGAGAAACTCCCGGTGTGACTGCCAGCAGAGGGCTGCTGTAGGTTCCTCCCATCAGACCATATACATACAAAAAGAGAGGAGAAGTCGTCCTTATTTCAGTATTTCCCACCTCTAAAACTGCTTTGTATTCTTTTTTTCTTTTCTTCTCCTTTTTTTAAAGTTTTATTGATTTGTTTTGAGAGAGAAGCACACACGAGCGGTGGAGGGGCAGAGAGAGAGGGGGAGAGAGAATCCCAAGCAGGCTCCACACTGTCAGCACAGAGCCCAATGTGGGGCTCAATCCCATGAACTGTGAGATCATGACCTGAGCTGAAATGAAGACTCATGTGCTTAACCCACTTAGCCACCCACGTGCCCCTCTTTCCGGATTAGAGCCAGTGCCTAAACTCCAGCAGCAACTTGACTACATTCTTGCTATTCATTCCACTTCAACACCCACAACTGCGAATACCTCTGGTAATACATACTTGGAAGTCCTGGATTTTACTTTTTAAGTGAATATATTTTCTATGTTATTTTTACTGAGCCAGGTCATTTCCATAACAGAGGCTAACATAATATAATTTAATTTAGCCAGTCATATGCAATATAAGATATTGTACTAAAAACTGAAACAGAGAATAGCTTGGGGATAAGACGAGCAAAAAGTTAAGACTAAAAGATATGGTGGGATCTGCAAAAACACCTTCATAAAATGCAAATATCATGGAAATTAAATGGAAGAAATGGCCAAATTTGCTTGATGGGTTAAAGATTCTTTGGTGAAGAGCACATTAGAGGCAAGTCTACAAGCTGACAGGAGGAGATAGGGAAATGTTTTTTAGGGAGTTACTGGTATAAGTAAAAATTCACGTTGGAAAGTTTGGGGATGTTATGGCAGAGAGCTAATGTTAGACATAATGTATTGCAGAACACTGGAAAATCTGGCATAAGCTTTGAAATGTTATTCAGGATAACTCTACCCTGGACCTTTTATGCCAGTGTACAAAATCTCCACAATTTTCAGACAGCATTAGCAAGCAGG
The DNA here is from genome assembly GCF_022079265.1 of Lynx rufus. Classification (NCBI taxonomy): domain Eukaryota; kingdom Metazoa; phylum Chordata; class Mammalia; order Carnivora; family Felidae; genus Lynx; species Lynx rufus. The sequence continues at coordinate 64,239,056 of NW_025814827.1, forward strand.
GGATATTCACAAAAAGGATATTATGAGGTGAGTGATGCCATCCTAGCAGCATGATAGGAAAATGATTCAGGCAACTGTTTATCAAGCAAGACCTGGGGGGAAGAAGAATTAATGGGAAGAAAGTTCAGTTAACAGGCTATTTAAAGTTCTTTAAACCTCTAAAATTCAGATTCCTCTTCTGTGAAAAATAACAGCCTTAGAGCATTGTTGTAAAGATTAAATAATACGTGGAAAGTAAAAGTGGGCACAGAAAAAATGCTAGCTCTTGCTATTATTATAAATTATATAGGCTTAGGAAAGTTTTATAAAACTGGAAGACATAGTTTCTTTAATAATTCTGGGATAATAACATTACCTGAGGGTTTTTAAAGACAATGAAATAACGTTTGGTAAAGAGCTTTGTAAGGAATGATGTTCTACACAAGTATAGCATGATGTTATAATTATTTGATTTATAATTTTTAATAATAGATGAGAGGAAGAAAAGGGTTGCTATAGAGAAAATGTTTCATTGAGCGGTAGCCACAAAGAAAGGGGAGAGATTTGGAGTAGGAAAGCAGAGTTTGAGATGGTGTTGTTTTATTACTGTTTAAATATGTAGCAGACAGGTATACAAAGATCTGGGGCCCAGAGAGAGCAGGATAATAGGGACTTACCACTTGGACATCATCTGAAGTTTTGGAAATGGATAGGTGTGACTGAGGATGGAGTACATCGAGAGAGTAATAAAAGCCAAAACTTTAAAGATTTTCTATATTTGCAGATGGAGTTATGTGAGGGGCCAGAGAAGTTCTCAGTGAGATGGAAAGATTGCTAAAGTTCAGTAACCCCTTCACACCCCTGTTCAACTACTACTATGCACATATAAACACAACCTCTGCATACTTTGCACACTGAACCTCAAGGAGCAGACTTCACTAAGGAGTGCAGGAGACAAACATGCAAATTACCCATCTCTGATTTATGCATCCTAATAGAGGGGGTCAAAGGAAAGGCAAGTGCCTAATCTTCCACAAAAGCCCTGGGAAGATTCCAGAGAAAACAAGTAACAAATGCCTACATCTGCACTATTTACCCAGTAGGCCATTGGGAAGGGCATTTGGGGGAGGAGGAGCCCATACTGCTGGAGGCAGTCATATGAGCTCAGGCAGGAAAAGAGACAGCATGTGGCATTTGGAACAACATGTAGCTTGAAAAGTTTGTGGGATATCAGAAAAGGCAAGGAAAGGTTTTCAAAAAGGAGTAAGTAAGTAATAATAGTATCGGTTGAAAATGACCACCAGATTTATTGTTAAACACCAATAATACAAAATAACTGTTAAGGAAATGGTTAGTCAGTCATTGCATTTAATTCTTACGACAACTCTGTGAGATCACTAACATCCCCGTTTAAAAAATAAAAACACTGGGGTGCCTGGGTGGCTCAGTCAGTTGAGCATCGGACTTCAGCTCAGGTTATGATCCCTTGGTTCGTGAATTCCAGCCCCACATCTTGCTTAGCTACTGTCAGCACAGAGCCTGCTTCAGATCGTCTGTCCTTCTCTCTCTCTGCCCCTCCCCCACTTGTTCACACGCTGTCAAAAATAAACATTACAAAAATAAAAATAAAAAAATAAAAGATAAAAACACTGAGGTTCCAATAATTTAAATAAGTAGTCCAATACTGAGTATTGCCCACAACTAAGAGTGGCAGTTCAGTTCAATATCAGTTCTATCTCTGGAGTGCTTGGGCATTCCCAACCACTATCCCAGGAAAGAACAATGTCAAAACAGAAGCAAGAAAAGAAACTGTATTTGAAGAATGAGTAGGTTATCAGGAAGAGAAAAAAAACTGTCTTTCAAATTGAACCATACTAGCTGAATAAATGAAGTAAAGACAGAGACCACAAATCTGAGTTGTCACAAAAAAAAAAAAACAAAAGAATTAAAATTAAATGTATTCAACCCCTAGTATGTAAAATACTCAGAGCGTTCAGTAATATCCTATTTCCATGGCCAACAGTCCGACCAAAGAACTCCAAGAATCTTTAGAAAGGTGTGAGCTATCCCAAGACCCCACAATATTTCCTAGATACTGATCAACTCTGTGATGGAAATTTCAAAGAAAACCTTTCCAAGGAGGATTGGTACATTTGTTTCCTGAAAACACCAGCATCCAGGGGAATAGTTAGGATTCTCCGTAACATTGTCTCCATGGGCTACTGTGACACTAGCACTGCTTCTCTTCCTGGGCCATGAGAGGTATGTGACTCCTTCTTGTTTTTCATTATTAGTGCTTAGTTTATTTGTTTAATTTTTTTAATATTTATTCACTTTTTTTAATTTTTTTTCAACGTTTATTTATTTTTGGGACAGAGAGAGACAGAGCATGAACGGGCGAGGGGCAGAGAGAGAGGGAGACACAGAATCGGAAACAGGCTCCAGGCTCTGAGCCATCAGCCCAGAGCCCGACGCGGGGCTCGAGCTCACGGACCGCGAGATCGTGACCTGGCTGAAGTCGGACGCTTAACCGACTGCGCCACCCAGGCGCCCCGATGTTTATTCATTTTTTGAGAGAGAGACAGAGCAGGAGTGGAGGAGGGGCAGAGAGAGAGGGAGACAGAATCTGAAGCAAGCTCCAGGCTCTGAGCTGTCAGCACAGAGCCCAGAGAGAGCCTGGTGCAGGGTGAACCCACAAACTGTGAGATCATGACCTGAGCCGAAGTCGGATGCTCAACTGACAGGGCCACCCAGGGGTCCCAGTGTTTGGTTTATTTAAATCAGATACCAGCGTCCTATCATTTCTACAACATATGCAACATACTGATAAGCAGCATAGTGTCATTCTCAACCCCATTTTAAAACTTTTACAGGAAATATTTATTCAAATTATTATCCTACATGAAGCAGCCTTACAAATATAAATGTGTAAGACATATTACATATGTCTCTTTTCAAAAGAGCTAGGGGCGCCTGGGTGGCTCAGTCGGTTGAGTGTCTGACTTCCGCTCAGGTCATGATGGCTCGCGGTCTGTGAGTTCGAGCCCCGCATCAGGCTGTGTGCTAACAGCTCAGAGCCTGGAGTCTGCTTCGGATTCTGTGTCTCCCTCTCTCTCTGCCTCTCCCCCGCTCATGCTCTGTCTCTCTCTCTCTCTGTCAAAAATAAATAAACATTTAAAAAAATTTTAAAAAAGAGCTAGTATTTCTTATATTCACACATTTTTCCATCGATACAATGCTAACCAATGACAAGCACAGTGACCACAAGCATGTCATCTGCCCTGATTTCTGTGCAATTAAAAACATGCTGCCACCAATAGCAATAACCCTTCAGGGAGACTTGATAGAAGTCAACAAAGCATGTTAACACTGAAAACAACAGAAGGTAACATATGAATCGCTTTGGGGTATGTGCCTGAAAAGTTTATCCACACCTCCCCCCAAAAAGGCGTAGAAATGCTTCCAAACTAGCAATTAACCTCCCACTGAAGTTGGCATTGAATTGAAGTCCCCTGATATATTCCTTTCCCTTAGACCCCAAAAGGAACCTATCCATGAAGAATGTTCATTTTCTGCTGGGTAAGACACTGTGCAACTGGAAAATTTCACAGTTCACCAGAAGGATGATATCACTTCACTTCTCTGGAAGAAGTCCAGACTTCATCATGAAGGTGCATCACATCGTTATACTGCAGAAAGTAGCATATGGCACGATGTCTCTCGGGAGCTAAAAACGGACTTTCTGCTAAAAGACTTAGTCGTGAAATAAACAGTGTATGTTTAATACGTGCAAAATCTATCAGTTCAGTGTATAAAAAAACCTACAGATTAAGAACAAATGAAGCAATATATATGAATATATTTCTATATATATTTCTTAAGAATATATTTCTTAAAAACATGCTATAGTAGAAATGCATGTGAAACTTATCATGTGATAGATGCTATCACATTATTTAATTGGTAAAGGATATCAGAGTTAGGTGATATATAAGTGATCAGTACGACTGCCAAAATTCAGGAAATGAGTAATCAGATACTAGTTTTGAAGCCATTAGTTGCAACCATAAGCCAAGCTCCACTTTTTAAAAATTAAATATTTAATTTTTAAAACCAGACTCACCACACAAACTTACACTAATGGAGACAACAAATGCATCCTTAACTGAAACAGTTATTCATACAATACGATTTTCACGAGCTGTGTTAACTTCTCCGGACAGTCAAATATTATTAAGATCTTATGATCAGTTACAGATAGCTAACCATTTACTCCTAAGATTCACCAATTCAATTGTAAAGGGCACATTTCTGTTCTCATGTTTTCCTCAGGTCTCTGCTGCTGTAAATGTTGTCTTTTGTTCCACAGGGTACTGGAGCCGCAGCATGATTTGGTGACCACTAGCTGATGCTACTCTCTATCAGAGGAAGGACTAATATGCTCAACAGCAGCAGGAAATGGGTAACAGTAGTCTTCCACAAAACCATCAATTTTCTGCTTTTCCCTTTAAAGATATTTATGATGGTGAAGTCTGAATTTTGTGGCATTCCCAAATATCAAGCAAAGAAATGCATGTATACAGCCCTTTATTTTCATGCTGAAAAATATGTAGCAATATAGTTCATTAAATCAGGTGGTGTTTCCACTTAAAGGCTATAGTGAAACGTGCTGATTTCCCAAGAAACCCGAACAATGTAATGTCATGTATTGGTACCATCACTTCATTTCATGTGATCTCCTATAGTATAATATGATTGGCTTGGGTATGAATGCTGCCTATCCCTTACACAGTTCTCTGTCTGGTTGCAGTTAAATATTTGAACATTAATTTTCTGTACATGTGACTGATGGCATAATCCCCAAATCTGAATAAAAATACTTAGTAGAATAATATATATGCACTTGGATTTCTTTAGACTTTGCATATCATGGGCTATCACATCATATACATTGCAAAACTTAACAACAAACGGATACCTAAATAAATGACTGCAAGTAAAAGATGATAGAATACAAATATAAGCAGTACATTCTTGCTTTGTGGGAAATTCCTTAATATCTGACTTATTCCCACTAAGTAAGTTAGTAGCATTTTATTTTAGATTCCTTTGGAAAGTTTTTCACTTCCCATATACAGAGACACCTGCTAGGCATCTCTTGAAATCTAAAAACCTATCTCTCAGATTGCTTTCTAGAAGTTCCCTGTGTCACTGATAAGAAAAGAGATATATAAGAAAATTAGAAACACATTCCATGATGTTTCCTCACACTAAATACAAAAATTACTCACAGAAATACACACACACATATTTTATGTGTGTATCCAGAACACTAACCCAAGTATCCAAGCAATTAATCTTGAGTTTCAACAGATTTGTTTTTCTCCTGTATAATAGAGAAAAACTTCCAGATAACACAATATTCTGGCATAGATATTCAAATTCCACTTGAAACCTACATGTCCTCCATGATGGCATTTTAACGAGCCAGAAAAAAATTAAACCAAAGAAAATTTGCTCTTGTCTGTTGTCAGAATAACAGCTTTTCCGTGTATTTTTTTTCAAATCATGCAAGGGCCTGCTGTCCTGACAATACTTCTAATCTACAGTAGCATGATACACACACACACACACACACACACACACACACACACACACACACACTCATACACACACAGTTTATTAGCTAATTGTGGACTCCAGTTTAATTTATAGGTGCACAACTGGCCAAAGATTTAGTACTTCTGGTGGCTTTTCTTCACCCTTTGTTATGGTGCTATTTGATTGTATTTATGAATGTGACCTTATATCTTACAGTAGCAGGAGGAAGTAAGATAAATTCAACTCTAAAACACATACACAATAGCAGACAGTACTGTTTAAAGATTAATAAGTGATCTCACTATAGCACTTCAACTGCCTATAGCCTAAAAATATCTTTCCTGTGGTACTTCCCAGGCAGTCCCTGAGGGACCAATAAACTGAGAGCACTAGACAGATCTGAACTTATCTATCACAGCTCTGATTGTGCTCTGTGCACTATATGTTTCTTCTTAAAAGCATCTAATTCACTGCCTGTTCAGAGCATTCATTACTTGAAGCAAAGGACACCAGAAGTAAATACAACTTTTAAAAGACGTATTGTAAAGTGAATTCATTCTGTTTTCCCATTTTAACTATCAAAAACCCAAACCCATGTACTGCTCTAGAGATTTGATTTTCAGACCTCTTAATGTTTTGCCAGATATAAAAACTGTACATTTCTAACTATGCTTCCACCATTGATGCTCTGTCAGTCTGTACTGCACTGGATGTTCTGGTGTCTCATCTCAAGGTTTCCAAACCATCAAGTACCTGAGGGGCTTCAGTGTGGCTCCTGGGGTTACATATCCTCTCTGCAATGGGAATCCTAGAAATGAAGAAGCCAGTGCAAAGAGTTTAGAATTCTGCCTATCTGCTTTGCCCTAATACTAGAGACTTTGTAATGAGAAGCACTCTCACAGTGTTTGACCCTCCTATCTAACCTCTGATCTCATGATTCCTCCTTGAAGAGCATCGGTGAGGCCTCTTAGGCGAGAAAATGGACGCAGAATCCATCTTGTTATTACTTGACGTTAGCATGAATAATTTACACTACGCAACCGAGTATTTGACAATTGTTTAACTAGCTAAAATTTATAATAGCACTGACTTGAATATATTTTCTCATGCAAAACTAAATATCAGACATAATAATAAACACCATGAGACACAAACATGAGAAAACATGAGAAAGTGTCTCTAGGTACTTAATTCTTATTTATGCGGAGAAGTTGAAAAACATAGTCAGTATTCATTACCTTTAGCGTGAAGAAAAGGCATGTAAAAAGACTTGATCAAAAGAGACAGTGAAAAATTAGAGACGAACCAGATAATATAAAACCAAACAATTTCCTTTGGAGGCTAAATGTTCTAATTTGTCTCTACTGATGCATTAACTGTGTAGTTTCCACACCACTTCTTTTGTGTGCATGTAGACCATCTATACAAGTACAGACAAGAAAATGGCAAAGTTCTCTTATAAAAACTCGACTGAACTGCTTTTCTAGCTAATGTGGTTATTTTGAATTGTTTACATTGTCTTCCACAATAAAAGTAGTGAGATAATTCATTATCTAATATTCTAAAATAATTATGTTTGGCTGTGGTGAGTAACTTATCTTTTTTGTTCTATTTTATATAAAGCTATTTTTGAGACTTCCAGCATTCTTTAGATCAAACAGGATTTTCTATCAAATAATTTTCATTTACTGTTTCCAAGATAACAGAGTATCAGAGAGAGTGTAACAAATAGCTTCCTAATAGCTATTGTTATAGAGATTATAATTTACCTCTAGAATTGCCTATTTGCAGCAATTACAAGAGACACACGGTGAAGATGTTGTTAAATGATGGCATTACCTATCAATCAAAATCAGCCACGTTATGAATAGACATACTTTAATGAACGGACTTGGTGCAGAAATGGTGGATTTGCTTTAACAAATACTTGGAAAAGTATTTTTGTCACTTTTGAGCTCTAGACAAGAAAAAGTCATTCAATTTTCAGTTTAATTTTTTGACCTCATGGTAGGGATAAAAATAAAATGAGAGAAAAATAATTTTGAATTTGATAGCCCTGGAATGAACTTGGGGAATTAGCACTTTCAGCCGTGTGAAAACACTGAGGCTTCTGAAGTACAATGTGCACGCAGTGCTGCACTAATGAAGATATATAAGCTGTGCCAAGCAGCAGGAATCCTATTAGGACTCCTATGAGAAGGCAAGACATCTCAGTAGCCAATAACTCCCTATTGAGTCTTTCAGAGATGACCAAGCCTATTTCTTGACATGGCTTATCTGGGGAATAACAGATCCTTGCAGCCTATGTTGTGAGAAATATCAGACAGCCTGACAAGATTCATTAAATGTAGGGTCGACTGCCCATGTTTTCTAATTTCGTAATTCACATGAAAATGAATGACACATTCCAATTTTTTTCTCTGAATATGTCAGAGGTTTGTGAAAGTTCTAGACACAAACACCATAGCAACAATAATGATACTGTGCTGAAAGAATTTAATTGAAGATATTTGGTCATTAAAACACTGAGAACCACATATGAATTACCACATAATATATCCTTTCAAAATGTATGTCAATGAAAAACCTGTGGAACTCTATAGAGGAACTTTATGTAAGTGACCATATCATCCATTTTCACTTTGATTACTAGGAAGTACAGAACCCAAATTGAAGATGAAACATAGAAACCATCATGGCACATAGGTTTTCTGTTTATGTCCTTCCCGTTGTTGTACTGATCTAATAAACACTTATTTTTCCTGGTTATGATTCTTTTTATTTATATTTCATCATTATGTAATAAAACATTATTTTCACTAATCAATTTTTAGGACTTAATTTGGAGAATAGATAAAGAGACATTATAGCAGACTAAAACATCCAAAAGATTGTCAAGCATAATAAGTAACTAATGGATACTGTGCTGTACAACAGGGGCCAAGAGACTGAATTTTAAAAGAGCATCTGTTAGGTATATATGAGCAAGAATTTTCTCATCATTCTCCTAGTCCCAAATGTAATAGGTTTCCCTTAAAAGCTGTGGAATCTTCAATGCTGCACATGTTTAAATAGTGGCTAAATAACCATCCATCTGGCATGTTGACAAAAGTTCTTAGATTGGAAGAAAGGTTAAACTAGAAGCCCTCAAAAATCTCTTCCACTCTATAATTCCATAATTAAATATGCTATACTTAATGAGCCATTTGTTATCTCCACAGGGTGAGTAACTTATGGCACGTGTCTCCATGCTATCTCCCTGCCAGGTCTAGAAACTAAATTAAAATAATCTATCACCACCTGAAATTAGAACTGGGAAAAAGATATGTTATAATGACTTAAAGAGTCTGGAGTCTGAATATTCACTTAAGAACATGGGCAAAATTTCATAGCCTATCTATATCACATCATTATCTCAAATATAAAAAAATAAAAAGAAACACTGATGTTTTTCAAATTAAAATCTGAAAGGAATTAGATAAAATGCATTTTAATGTTCTAAATATTCAAAAGTATATTATATAATTGGCCACATCACAGACACATTTTTAAAGTGCTTCCCATAAAATAAAACATTTTAAAGATTGCCATCATGAGAAAGGTATAAATATTTGTTTTGGAGGGTTGAAAGTCCACTGTAAGCCAGTAAACTAAATTAAAATAGCATATTTAATCCTACTCATATCTCTCATTATATTTATGCAATATTAGAAAGGTAAACAAATCCTGAAGTCACTAAATTATTCACTGAGGTGAGACATCTTAAATGAATGAACTGCCACTTTGCATCTAAATATTTTAAGTGGACAAACAGCTTTATAAGTAGATGGAATTTTTTTTGCTTCCTTTCAGATTCGATAGTCTCAGAAAGGTGTTATTGCTTTGACATTTTTGTTAGGGATAATTTGAAAAAGTAAATATTTCTTACAGGACTGTAATAAATATTAATATAACCAGAGTATGTGTGTATATGTGTGATTACATTGTTTTCAAACCATTAAAAATTCTAGGATTAAACAAGTACGAAAGTTTTAAATCCTGATGAATACGTGATTTTAATCAAACTTGAAGCACAAATGAATCAAGAACGACTGGGGATAAGTGACTGAAAAAAAGTCAATACAAAAGATCAAATTGAAACATGCAAATTGAAACATGTGACTATGCCATTATAGGATAAGAGTGTCTGATAATTATTTTTAAATTTCACAACTGATGGTATGTGTTTCTTGGGGAAGTATCTGTTTCTTGGCTTGCACCCAAGCCCTAGAGGAGTCTAAAGGACACTGGTTGCTATCTAAGTTTTTAGGTGGCATGAATTCCAACATCCCTCATCTTTTAAGGTCAACAGTCTTTTGCCTTAATCACTTAATCAAGACAAAAATAATGGCAATGTAGAAATGCAAACAGTGTATCCCTGGTACTGCCTAAGAATGGTCATGTTACCTAAACTCATGGCAAACACTGTATGTCAGTACTTGGAATTATAGACCCCTTCTTCAAATTTGGTGACTAAGCACAAGAGAGACTAGCTCTGAGTATAAATTGGGGGTCTCAGACCATGGCTAAAGTGTCCTACAGTTCAGAGAAGTAGATTGGGACCAAATAGTAATGGTATTTGTAAGATGGCAAGACAATAGAGGTTTATAAACAGATAAACCTCAATTATCATTGGAAAATTTTCATCTTAATGACAAAACATTTTAGAGAAAACATTTAGAAACATGTAGCAGACACTCATATCAGATTTAGCAAATGTTAACATCTCTCCATGTTTGTTTCAAATCTCCACATTTTTTAGAGCAAAATTTTAAGGTCTATACAAAAGCCACCACTCATCCCATTTCTAGTGCTATTTTACCATGAGACAAGCTCTACCTCAAGTTGTTCTTTCATTCAAATCACTACAGACATGCATGTATCTATAATCAATATATAGTATATTTATTTTAATCATGACTCTGTTATACAATTCTTATCATTCTAACTTCCTTTTCCAATGAACATTATTATTTTAAGGTTTCCATGAAACTTGTACATCTATTTTATTTTAACCCATTCATAGTATTCAATTATATGACTAAACCACAGCTTATCTCTCCATTTTCCTATTACCTATATATTGTTTGTAATTCTTTTACTTGGTAAAGTGCTGCAATATTCTAAGTCTTCATGTGAACATAAACCAGAATTCATGTGTGAATATGTGTATAGATAGAGATAAAAAGACAGAGACAGAGAAAGAGAAACAGAAAGGGAATTCATACAGAGAGAAAGATTTCTACAATGAAATAAAGTACTATCTGTCGTTTTTGCAATTTCAAATTGCTCTCCAAAATAGTTATTCTAATTTAAATCCTTACCAGTTCTCTGAGTGTCTTATTTTCTAATCTTATCAACACTTAGTTTTAGCAAATTAACAACTTCACCAACTTAATAGGTAAAATGATATTATCATTGCTATTTTAATTTCTAAGTGATCAGTAGTAAAATTAGCTGTATTTTCATAACATACGAGACTTCCAGGTTTTTCTTCTGTGGTTTGTGAGTTTGTGGTCTCTGCCCAGTCTCATGAGATTTCCATAAGGTTCTCCTCTGTGATTTAATCATTATATTTTGTCCAAATCTGCAGTTTGTCTTTGTTTTTTGAACCTAGGTGTATAGAGATTTTTAATGTTAATGAACTCAATTACTCATTGAAATATTTCCTATTGCATTTTGTGCTTTTGTGTCTTATTTAAAGAATTCTCCTTTACCTTGACAGATATAGTATGATTATTCTTTGATAATTTTCACTAATAATTTTAAAGTTTAGCTTTTTAAATTTAGGGTTTTAAATATGTAGTATATGGTAGGGATCTAATTGTATTTTTGCCATTCTGTCTCCACTTCATTCCTTATTAATTCCCAATTATTTGTATTTTTGCCATTCCAAGTTCCATATATTATGTTCATTATTCTTTAATTTTTAAAATATTTTTATGTTTATTTATTTTTTGAGAGAAAGAGAGAGAGAGAGTGCAAGCAGGAGTGGGGCAGAGAGAGGGGGAGACAGAGACTCCAAATCAGGCTCCAGGCTCCAAGCTGTCAGCACAGACCCTGACACGGGACTCGAACTCACGAACCATGAGATCGCGACCCGAGTCGAAGTCGGATGCCTAACCAACTGAGCCAACCAGGCAACCCTGTTCATTATTCTATGCCATTGCCTTACTTGACTGTCCTGCACTATGAAGCTCATGATGTCTATTAAGGCTAGTACACATATCCTTGCTGCGTCTCCTTCAAAACAGTCTTCATGCTTAGTTTGTAGATACTCAGTTATAAATGTTTTCTGCTTGACCTCATGACTTATCCTTCAACAATAAATTGTTCAGATTTTTAAATGTCTTATGCTATTTTTGTTATTTTTTTTTGTTTTTTGTTGTTATTGATTTTTTATTTCATTCCATTGTGGTTTGAGAATATGTTTTCTATGCTCTAAATTCTTTAATATATTTGAGACTTTTTGTGACTGTTACTTAGTCAATTTTATAATTATGTCATGTGTGCCTAAAAATAATTTTACTCTATTTGCTATTTTGTCAGATTTGCTAATTATGTTCATGTGGTTCCTATTCTTTTAGTTTATTTGATATCTAAACTTCAGACATAGTTTATTTACATCTCCCAACATGATCTCAACTTTGTAAATTTCTCCTTCTAATTCAAACTGTAGGTATACCCACTGCTTATACGTGTCACACACACACACGAACACACACACACATATAGCTATGTTTTCATGTCTTCAGATTTAGGCTTTTCATGTAGTTCTGGCCTCTTTTGTAATTGCATAATGACCTTTATTTTTAATAATTGCCTTTCTCTTTAATATCTATTTCTCCTGAAAGTAATATAATTATTATAGTTCTTTTCTTTTGATTAGTATTTTTGGGATGTATTTATTAGCTCTTTATTTCAATATTTCTACATCATTATGTTTTAGGTGAGCCTATTTGTAGTCCACATAACTGAACTTTTTTAACACATATGGTCATTTCTGTCTTTTAATAATCAAATTTAATTAATTTATATTTCTTGTGATATCTGATCTTATTCAGTATCTTTTATTTCTTATGATTTCTATTTTATTTTTTCCTTTGATCCTTCAATTTATTTTTAATAAAGTTTATTTATTTATTTTGAGAGAGTGAGCAAGCATAAGGAGGAGAGGGGCAGAGAGAGGAGAGAAAATTTTTGAATAAGTAACATTCAGAAAGAAAATAGGTCACTGATTTTGATCAATTGTATATTCAGCTTAAAATCAATAGAAGATATATTTACACTAAGACACCAATATTACACTCCTTTAGAAGGGAATATTTGCAAAAGTTTAATTTAGCAGAGGCTTTGAAGCCTCTTAAAACGAATTCTCTCTTTTTATAATAACTGATCATTTTGTTCACCCAACAAAAGTCAGAAAGAGAAGTTTGGCATACTTTACTATTGCAGACATCTCTTTTGTGGTTTTACTATGATCTGCTTGCAACATACCGACCTAGTGATCATTCAGTTTGGTTTATATGACTGGCTCTATAGGGTCACCTTATTCTCTCCATTCCGAGTGAACTCTTTTCAGCAGAGTACAAAATTACAAGTGCAAACATAACACTAAAGAGAGATATAGGCTATGGCAGTTGGACTTTAAGTGATGTTTAGAGCTAAAACAAATATCTTCAAATTAAGTATAATTTCAGCTATTGTTGTGTGTGACTAGACACTCCTGAGAATCACTAGAAGTCAAGATAACATTGAGATCTGTTCAATAGTTATTTATTGAACACTTGTCATTTGCCAGTCAGTGTTTCAGGCACAACAATGGACAAAACTAACAAATTACCTCTCTTGTGGAGTCTACATTTTAGTGAAGTATGACAGACAAAAAGTGAATGAATGAATGAATGAATGAATGAATGAAAAAATGAATTAATTGCACTACAGGAAATAAAAAGGTACTATTCAGGAGATTTTAGCAGTGTAAGGAGATAAGAGTAATAGTGAACAAGGTGCTGTTTTATAGAAAGGAGGAAGGAAGTTTCTCCCTGATGGTGAGCCATTTGAACAAAGACCTGTAGAAGTCAGGGGTTGAATCACACATATTTTTTCCTTCCTTTCAGAGAAAGAAGTGATTGAATGCATCACAATTATAGGGAACAAGCATGTAGGTACAGAAGAGTGGAAGTTGAAAAGTTAGTGTTGCAGTAATTGGAATGAGAAATGATGGTGAGTTAGGTTTTGGATATATTTTAAGGATAAAACCAATAGTTCATGCTGGTGCATGAAAGAAAGTGTAGTTATGTCTTGCTCTAGGGTTTTGGCCTGTGCAATTGAAAGAATGGAGCTGCTATTTTTAGAGTGAGGATGACTGAGTATGATTTCCTACTGAAAACAAGAATTGTTTCAGATACATTAAGTATGAGATGGCTAGAAGGATGCGAGTGCAATTTATGTGTTTGAAGTTTACAGAAGAGTTAGTACCGAGGACATAAATTTGGGAGTCATCAACATACAGATGACATATATGTGCACATCACTGATTGAGATCAGTTAGAAAATTCCTATTGTTAAAGAAATGATGTTCGAGGATTGAGGTTTTTGGCATCCTAATATTTAAAAGTCAGGACAATGAAGAGACATGAGAAAGGATACTTTAGTATCTCTTTTAAGAGAGTCTTCAGTGACATGGAAGGAGAAACAAGAGATCTCAAGGGAGAATTATGATAGTCGTTTTGGTCAAATGCTCCTAATAGGTCCAGTTACATGAGGTTTTAAAATTTATCAGTAAATTTGACAACATAGAAGCTATTGATGATCTTGAAACCAGAAGTTTTTGTGCATGGATAGACGTGAAAACCTAGACGGATTCAGGAAAGTGGTGATACCAACCATAAACATTTTGGGGAATTTTACCATAAAGGTGAGAAGAGAAATGGGGAAGTAGCTAAAGGGGTATTTTCAATGTTTGTTAAAAGATTATAACATAATCTTTTTGTTGGGTGGCTCAGTTGGTTAAGTGCCTGACTCTTGATTTTGGCTCAGATCATGATCTCAGTTTGTGTCAGGCTCCACGCTCAGCATGGAATCTACTTAAGATTCTCTCTCTCTTCCCCTCTGCCCCTCTTCCCCTCTGTCTCCTCTCTCTCTCTCTCTCTCTCTCTGTCACTCTCTCTCTCTTTTTATATATAAAAAAATATATTGTCACATAGTTATATAATAATGGGGATTTTCCAGGAGGAAGAGAATAACTGACATTGGAAAAGAAAGAAAGGACAAGAATAGGGACAAATGGAATTGAAAGTGCAGGGTGTGAGTTGTCAGATGAACTTGATTATGTATCTAAATGCTGGATAAACTTTTATTCTTAAAAAAAAAAAGTTTTAGAAATTCCTCCAAACTCCTGAAAGAAAAAAATAGTAGTATAGGAACCTAATAACAGAATGGTTTACACTCAAAATATTTTACCTTTCTTCTATTTATGGAAATATTGCCAGACCCTTTTTCAATGTACTGTACACTCTTGTCCTCTGGTTTGTCTAATCTAAACATGTTTCTGTTAATGGCTATCATAACCCCCAACAGAGAATTGAATGACATTTTTCAAGCCTCAGTACCAGATTAACATGCCAGAAATTATGCTGATACCTACAAAATGTTACTTTATTTTTTTCCCTGAGCTGTGCAGATAATTTAGCTTAAGGCAATCAAAGCATGTTCCTCTACAAGGTTGATTTTTCTGAAAACAGACATTTATAGTATAAAGCTGCATTTGTGTGTGAGTCATTAGCACAATGTTTACAAATTTACTCTTTTTTTCCTATATGGCTTCTGTATAACTACGTCATGGTTTATATTGTATTTCTAAACATTCTCCTATGTTAATTCATCTTCAGCTATGGGAATAAATGAAGCATGAATTCAATCATCGACCAGTCAGACCTTTTTGGTGTTTAATATTAAATGCCTAAATATATATCATGCATCCCTCTATTCTAATCCACGTGTACTTAATGATGCAATATCTAGGGTAACTTCTTTTTTTACCCAACTGGAAATTAGCTGGTGAATTTAAACAATGATTGATGAATTTAGGCATCTAAAAGAGCTAGGATCAACACCAGGGAGTAGTATTTTTTTCTGTACCACATCACTCATGCCACTACCGTAAGCAAGCAACATTAATCTTAATAGTCAATTGTTCACCCTTTTGACCCCTGCCCTCAAAATGTTCCACCTAAAATATCCAGAATTGAGTTTTTGTTAGAGAATATTGGAGGAAATAAAAGTGGGGCTCTCAGTATAAATAAAAATGCTTTTAAAGGTTGAATATTTACTCCACAAAGAAGCTATTTTCATATATGGTGTGAGGAAGGGATCAAACATTCATGTTTTTTGATCTGGAGATCTAAAAGAAATAATAAGTGTACCCCATGCACATAATATACAATTAAGGAACACTGTATTTATCACTGCAATGAGCATTTCAACTTGAAAAATGGAAGAGTAGAAAATATGCCCAATAGCCACTTGTAACATTCTGAAATCTCTCTCAGAAGACATTAAAGGACTTCCTACTTTACATGAAAAACATTTCTTAATTAGCTCATAATTCTGTTCCTTGGGAGGAAGTTTCCATCCATTGTTTTATTTCATCTTCGCTTCTCTCCTCTGAGGGATTAGTAAAATTTTGGTTTGTGAACATAATTTGTTCTGGAAATGCCTGTATATCAAAGCACTTGTATATCAAAGCAAATTTCAAGAACCATTGGCTCAGGTGTGATCATGTAACATTCAGCACCATGTAATACTCATATTGCAAGACATCACTCATATATCAAGTTAAAATTTATTACAAATGTTTGCTCATCTTCTGCAACACTCACAGACCAAGTTATTCACAATCCAAGGTTTCACTGTGTTTCAATTATATTATTCTACTTAGACACATATATTGGGCATTAGGGGGGAAAATGTCATCTTTGTAGGCTCAATAGGCTTCATAGCCTACTTAGAGAATGCTAGGGATCTAATCATTATTTTAAGCTTTGAAGAAATAATTTTAAAGTTTCTTAAACTATGTCATGTTTTTTTTTTGACAGTACAATCCTCTTAAAAGCTTCAAAGTCTTCTTATTTAGGGAATCTAATCTATCACATGTGCCAGTTACAGGCATACCTCATTTGATCGCAGTTCTATTTCCTGCACTTCACAGATATTTCATGTTTTATAAGTTGAAATTTTGTTGTAACTCTATATCAAGTAAGTGTATTGGCATCATTTTTCTAATAACATTTGCTCACTTTCTGTCTCTGTGTCACATTTTGTTAATTCTCACAATATTTTAAACTCTTCATTATTACTACATCTTTTATGTGATCTACGATCAGTGCTCTCTGATGTTGTAATTGTGATTGTTTGGGGGCATCATGAACTGAACCCATATAACACAGCGAAATTTATGATAAATGTTATGTGTGTTCTGACTGCTCCACCAAACAGGTGTTCCCCTGTTTTTCCCATTGTCCTTCAGACACCCTATTCCCTGAGATACAATATTAAAGTAAGACCAGTTAATAACCCTACAATGGCCTCTAAGTGTTTAAGTGAAAGGAAGACCCATATTTCTCTTACTTTAAATCAAAAGCTATAAATAATTAAGCTTAGTGAAGAAGATATGCCAAAGCCAAGATAGGTCAAAAGCTAGGCCTCTTGTGCCAAACACAGTCCAGGTGTGAATACTAAAGGAAAGTTCTTGAAGGAAATTAAAAGTGATACTCCATTGTAAACTCTTAGAAACATATAAACTACCAAAACTGAAACAGGAAAAAATAGAAAACTTGAACAAACCATTATCCAGAAAGGAAATTGAATCAGTAATCAAAAAGCTCCCAACAAGCAAAAGTCCAGATGGTTTCCCAGGGGAATTCTACCAAACATTTAAATAAGAGTTAATACCTATTCTTCTCAAACTATTCCAAAACATGAAGAGGCAGGAAAGCTTTCAAATCCTTTCTATGAGGCCAGCATTACCCTGATACCAAAACCAGATAAAGACTCCATTAAAAAAAAAAGAACTACACACCAATAACCCTCATGAACACAACTTATAAATTCTCAATTTTTTCAAACAGAAAAAATTCAGCAAACTGAATCCAACAATACATTTAAAAAATTCTTTACCATGATCAAGTGGGATTTATTTCTAGGTTTCCAGGGTGGCTCAATATTCACAAATCAATCAACATAATACATCACACTAATTAAAGAAAGGATAAGAACCATATGATCATTTCAATAGATGCAGAAAAAGGATTTGACAAAGTATAACATCTATTCATGATAAAAACCCTCAAAAAAGTAGGTTTAGAGGGAATATACCTCAACATAGTAAAGGCTATATATGAAAACATCATATTAACAGCTAACATCATACTCAATGGGGAATGATTGAGAGCTTTTCCTCTATGGTCAGAAACAAGATGGAGATGTCCAAATCTCACCACTGTTATTTAACACAGTACTGGAACTCCTAGCCACAGCAATCAAACACACACACACACACACACACACACACACACACACACACAGAAATAAAAGTCATCCAAATTGGCAAGGAAGAAGCCAAACTTTCACTATTTGCATATGACATGATACACTATATAGAAAACCTGAAAGACTCCACCAAAAAACTGCTAGAAGTCAGTAAAGTTATAGGATGCAAAACCAACATACAGAAATCTGCTGCATTTATATACACTAATAGTGAAGCAGCAGAAAGAGAAATTAAGGAATCAGTCTCATCTACAACTGCACTGAAAACAATAAGATACCTAGGAATAAACCTAACCAAAGAGGTGAAAGATCTGTACACTGAAAACTATAAAAAAACACTGATGAAACAAATTGAAGATAGAACAAAGAAATGGAAAGACAATCCATCCATGGATTAGAAGAAAAATATTATTAAAATGTCTATACTTCCAAAATAATCTACACATTTAATGCAATACTTATCCAAATACCAACAGCATTTTTCACAGAGCGAGAACAAACAATGCTAAAATCTGTATGGAATGACAAAGTAACCTCAAAAAAGAAAAATAAAGCTGGAGGCATCACAATTCCTGACTTCAAGTTATACTACAGAGATGTAGTGATCAAAACAGTATGATACTGGCACAAAAGTAGACATATAGATCATTAAGCAGAAAACCCAGAAATGAATCCACAACTTTATGGTCAATTAATATTCGACAAAGCAGCAAAGAGTATCCAATGGGAAAAGGACAGTCTCTTCAAATGGTGTTGGGAACCAACTGCACAGCAATGTGCAAAAGAATGAAACTGGATCACTTTCTTATACCATACACAAAAATAAATTCAAAATAGATGAAAGACCTAAATGTGAGACAAGAAATGATCAAAATCCTAGAAGAGAACAGGGTCAATAATGTCTTTGACATAGACATAACAACTTCTCACTGGATCTATCATCTGGAACAAGGGAAAGAAAAAGTAAACATGAATATTGGAATTTCACCAAGATAAAAAGCTTCTGCACACTGAAGGAAGTAATCAACAAAACTAAAAAGCAACCTACAGAATAGGAGAGGATATTTGCAAATGACATTACTGATAAAGGGTTAGTGTCTTAAATATATAAAGAACTTATAAAAGTCAACACCCAAAAAAACGAATAATCCAATTAAATAATAGATAGAAGAGTTGATAGACATTTTTCCAAAGAACATATATAGAATGGCAACAGACACATGAAAAGATGCTCAACCTAAATGATTACCATGGAAATACAAATCAAAACTACAATGAGATATCACCTCACACCTGTCAGAATGCCTAAAATCAACACCAGAAACAACAGGTTCTGTGAGGATCTGGAGAAAGGATAACTTCTTGCACTGTTGGTGTGAATGAAAATTGGTGTAGCCACTCTGAAAACAATATGGATGTTCCTCAAAAATTAAGAATAGAACTACCCTGGGATCCAACATTTTCACTCCTAGATTTTTACTCAAAGAATAACAGAAAAACTAATTCAAAGGGGTACATGTACTCTGATGTTTATAGCAGCATTATCTCCAATAGCCAAAATATGGAAATAGTTTCCATCAACTAATGAATGGATAAAAAAAAGAGGTAATACACACACACACACACACACACACACACACACACACACACACTGGAATATTACTCAGCCATAAAAAGAATGAAATTTTACCATTTGCAACGTGGATGGAGGCAGAGAATATTGTGCTAACCAAAATAAGTCAGTCAGAGAAAGACAAATACCGTATTATTTCACTCATATGTAGAAGTTAAGACACAAAACAAACAAGCAAAAGGAAAAAGAGAGACAGAGAGAGGCAAACCAAGAAACAGAATCTTAACTATACAGAACCAACTGGTTGTTAACATAAGGGAGGTAGGGGGAAGGGTTAAATAAGTGATGGAGATTAAGGACTAGAACCAAATGTTATGAGGTAGTGTGGAACTGAATTGTACAACTGAATTGTACCACTGAATTGTACAACTGAAACTAATAATACTCTATATGTTAACTAATTGGAATTTAAATAAAAACTTTAAAAAAAGTGATACTTCACTGAAGATAAATTGTAAGAAAGCAAAACAGCCTTACTGATGATATGGAGAAATTTGTAGTGGTCTGGACAGAAAGTCAAACCAGCCACAACATTCTGTTAGTCCAAAACCTGATCCAGAACAAGTCCCCAAGTTTCAGTTTTGTGAAGGCTGAGAAAGGAGAGGAAACTGCAGAAGTAAAATTTGAAGCTAAATTTAAGGAAAGTCATCACCATAACCTAAAAAAGCAAGGTGAAGAAGCAAGTGTTGATATAGAAGCTGCAGCAAGTTGTCCAGAAGATCTAGCTAAGAAAATTAATGAAGATGGCAATTCTAAACAACAGATTTTCAATGTAGATGAAATAGATTTCTACTGGAAGAAGATGCCATCTAGGACTTTTATAAAGAGGAAAAGATAATTCCTGGTTTCAAAGCTTGAAAGACAAGCTGTCTCTCTTGTCTGGGGCTAATGCAGCTGCTGACTTTAAGTTGAAGTCAATGCTTATTTACCATTCAAAAATCCTAGGGCCCATAAGAATTATGTTAAATCTATTCTGCTTGTGTTCTGTAAATGGAACACCAAAGCCCAGATGACAGCACATCTGTTTACAACATGGTTTACTAAATATTTGAAGCTCACTGTCGAGAGCTACTGCAAAAAAAAAAAAAAATGATACTTTCCAAAATATTCCTACTCATTGACAATGCCCCTGGTCACCCAAGAGCTTTGATGGAGATGTACAATGAGATTAATGTTGTTTTCATGCCTGCTAACACAACATCCATTTTGCAGTCTGTGGATCAAGGAGTTATTTTTACTTTCAAGTCTTATTATTTAAGAAATACATTTTGTAAGGCTATATATAGCTGCCATAGTAAGTGATTCTTCTGATGGATCTGGGAAAAGAAACTTGAAAACCTTGTGGAAAAGTTCACAATTCTAGATATAGTTAAGAACATTTATTATTCATGGGAAGAGGTCAAAGTATCAACCTTAACAGGAGTTTGAGAGAAGTTCACCCCAGCCCTCACAGATGACTTTGAGGGGTTCAAGACTTCAGTGGAGGAAGTCACTGCAGATGGAAATAACAAGATACCTAGAATTAGAAGTGGATCCTGAAAATGTAACTGAATTGGTATAATCTAATGATTAAACTTGAATGAATAAGGTGTCATTTCTTACGGATGAGCAAAGAAAGTGGTTTTTTGAAATGGGATCTACTCCTGGTGAAAATGTTATGAAGACTGTGGATTCAGAATACGACATAAACTTAGTTGATAAAGCAGCACCAGGGTTTGAGAAGACTGACCGAAATTTTGGAAAAAGTTCTAGTGTGGGTAAAATGCTATAAAACAACATCACATGCTACAGGAAAATCACTCATAAAGAGTCAATTGATACAGCAAAGTTCATCATCTTATTTTAAGGCATTGCCCGAGCCATCCCAGCCTTCAGCAACCACTGCCCTGTTCAGTCAGCAGCCATTGACTCTGAGACAAGGCCCTCCACCAGCAGAAAGATTAGGGCGCACCAAAATCTCAGATGATGGTTGTCATTTTTTTAGCAATAAAGTATTTTTTTTAATTTTTTTTTCCCAACGTTTATTTATTTTTGGGACAGAGAGAGACAGAGCATGAACGGGGGAGGGGCAGAGAGAGAGGGAGACACAGAATCGGAAACAGGCTCCAGGCTCTGAGCCATCAGCCCAGAGCCTGACGCGGGGCTCGAACTCACGGACCGCGAGATCGTGACCTGGCTGAAGTCGGACGCTTAACCGACTGCGCCACCCAGGCGCCCCAGCAATAAAGTATTTTTAATGAAAGTAAGTAAATTATTTTTTAACATAATGCTATTGCACACTTAATAGACTACAATATAATGTAAACATTATTTTTGCATGCAATGGAAATTCAAAAAAAATTTTTGACTCCCTTTATTGTGATATTTATTTTATTGCAGTGGTCTGGAGCCAAATTGGCAATATCTCTGAGGTGTTCCTGTAGTACACACAATCTTTTCTAGACTTCTTAGACGTTTCTAACACCTCTTTGCTTTCTCATCCCCTTTGACTCTTTTTATTTCTCAAATTGAACATAGTTCTCTGAAATCTATCGGACCTTAGTGAAAGAATCATACATTTAGTCTATTTTCCTTAAGCTATTTTTTTCTAATTAAAAAGATTGATTAAAACTACCCTCCTAGTTGGGCCTTTACACTGAGACATCTTAGTTGATTTAGAGATTCTAACAAAATGGATGTATCAGCCATTCTTCTTGATTTAAGTACTGCCTTGTGGCTGAGATTTTCTCTTTCATGGTCAAAGAATTTCCTCATTTTATCTTTTACTATTTGGGTTTAAGAAGCAGTTACCTTTCGACCTCTACAAGTGCCCACATTTCAGATATCTCTTTTTTTCTCTTTTATACCAACATCTGAGACAATGACGGCAAATTCTGGGTTTATTTCTTCTCTGTAATTCCTTGTTAAATGCAGTCAACAATGATAGGAACAAATATGCTCTTTTTCAATATATTTTTTCAGAGTTAAATGCTCATCCAGTACATTGTCTCCCTTCCAACTTACTTCAAGACTGCAGTTTTACACCTACCTCTCCACTGAAAACTACAGAATGTCATCATGCTAGCTGCTAGTAACAAAAATCTACAACCACCAAAAGCGAGTACTAACATAATGAGAACCTGTGGTATCCGTTACTGTACTGCCTGTAGGTATTTTTTATGGAATTAAAAAACAAAACAAAACAAACAACAACAACAAGAAACATGACAAGGGAGGTTATGCTAAAGTAACAAATAATCCTGAAATGTCCATGGTTTAAACAAAGGTTTGTTTTTACTCATGTTACATGCTTAGTGTTGTTCATTAGGAGAACTTACTCTATCAGGGACCATAGCTGATGGAAATTCTATATTCTCAGATGCCTTAAGCAGTCTCAAAGAATGAGAAGGGATCTAGTGAATCACACATTGTTCTAAAAGGCTTGAGCCAGGAAGTAATCCATATCACCTCCTCTCACATTTTATTGATCAAAGCAAATATACTCAACTTAAAGGGAATGTAATCCATGCCCAGTACACAGCACTAATCATTTCTACACCCATGTATTGGCTTTCTGCATGTCCTGACTGCAAATTACTAGATTATATTTTACAGTAAAATATTACTTTATGCCCAATATCATTACCATGTTTTGTGTAACATAACGAGAATCTAATGAGAGGCTTGGCAATTTAGATTGTGCACCATTTGAGATATACCACTTTAGAACAAAAATATTAGGAATCATTATTATCATTAATAAAAGTTACCATTTGTAAGGGAAAAAAAATATTTTCCTCCTACAACATATGTCTCACGGACAAAAAAGGATTTGCACTACATGCTCAAAGAAAAGTGTTCAGTCTCTTTCGGCTCACGCTCTCTATTCACAGAAGGAAATGTGGCTGCAACTTGCAAGATCCTACCTCCATTGTGTAATTTAACTAGGTTAATATATTGAAGGTCATTGCTCAACTATTCTTTTTGTTTTCTCTATGAAGTGCCTACTGGCAAGTAGTACATGTTCCCTCTGCCTCTTCCTGTATATTAACTTCTTCCTTTGTATTAACTTCCTTCCCTGACTGTAAAGGAAGGCAAATATTCTGCTAGTGACAGAATGAGTGCATAAATTCAACTTACACAGAAAAGTGTACAAAGCTGGATTTTGGCCTCTAGTTCAAACTACATTATCCAATCTAGACATACCTTAATTCCTGCCTGTCACCTGCTCATATTTTCTATTGACTCAGCACTCATAAGAGGTATGATTATTTAGTCTGACTCAAAATGTCTAAAACATGGCAAAGAAATTACAGAGTGATAAAGCAGAAAATTAGGGGACCAAGCAACACATAGAAAGAATAAAATACTTTTGTGATGTAATGGTAGGTTTCTGCAGCCTGGAATCTGGTTTCAATAGGTACATGCTTTAGGAATAGGGACTATTACCCGGTGGTAAATCAAGCATGGATGGGACTATACTCCTGACACAACCTGGCCTTTTCTCACATTGACAATGAGGCTGAGACAGGTAGTCATTTAATTTCAATTAAGGCTCACATCAAAATTGGCAAGCTTCTGTATATAGGGTTTTAAGGTATTACTGAACAAAATTACTACATTCTGTTTTCAACCAGGGCTGTAGTCCCAAAGCTGAAATTGCAATGGGCATATCAATTCCTTGCAGAGCAGAGTTCCAGTGCACAAACCTCTGTGTCAGTTATCAACTGTCATCACATTTCTGTGTTAACAAACTACTCAAAACTCATTGGCTGAAACAGTAACTATTTAGGTTTAATAGATAGGTATAGGATTTTAGGAGGTCAGCTGGGAGGTCACTCTATTCTCAGTCATAGGTCTATAGCAGGTATGAATCAGGCAGACTCTGTACTGATTTTGACTAGGTTCTCCCACATGTGTGGGGATAGGCTGACTATTGGCTGGGCCATAATAGCCTCATTTCTCTTAGACACATCTCCTTCATCCCTCGAGTAAGCAGAGTTGTTTTCATGGTAGAGGCAAGGGTCCAAGCAAACAAGACGTTGCTCTCTGGAGGTCAAGACTCAGACATGGTACATCATTAATACTGCAGCATTCTAGTAGCTAAAATAAGTTATAAGATAAGTCTGAGTTCAAAGAGAAGACAAATAAAATATATCACTCTAGTGAGAAAAACTACAAAATCAAAGTATAAAGATGTAAAGAAATCTGGCTAATTTGCAATCTATCACCACTTTTAAATTTTAATGCACTAAAGCATTGCTTCAATTGTTGTTGCTCTGTAGATGTATAGAATTTCACCTAAGAATGAAGGAAAAACAAAAGATTCTAACTTTAGATTCATGTGGCGTGCTACTGACTTCTAGAACAACTTCAAGTTGGTTCATCATGGTTAATTAATCCCTGACAAAGGCTTTTGATTTTAGACACCTGGGTATTGCAGCCATCATAGTAGAGTGATTGTTTTTGTCAGCCAGCTAAAAAGCAGAGACTCTTTTGATTGAGATATTATTCTTCTTAGGTGAAGGTGGAGGAAAAAAATACACATAAAATCATTAATAATGATTATGAAGCTTAATTCTCTGATTATAGAGGTCAGGTTTGCTCAGAACATCAATAAGAAACCATATTCGTTCTAAAAAGCAAGTTGAATTATACTTTCAGAACAAGAACAGTGGGATAGTGAAATAAAATAAAAGGACATAAAGTCATACTTGCATGTATTACTTTATTAATACATAATGGAGGGTGTGAAGCCCCATAAGAGACTAAAGAAGAAAAAGAAACAAGATCATAGCAAAAAAAAATTAAAATTATGCTCAGAGGGACAACCCAGACTCCAAAAACAAAAACAAAAACAAAACAAAATAAAACACCATTGAAAAACACTCTGAACTACAGATGGAAAGTCTGTAATAAGTGCAATTGGGAACCCTCAGTTTGAAAATAGAGATAGCCAGGTGGTTGGAGAAAATTCAGAAAGATTTCAAAAGGCATGACTAAGAAGATCAGTCTAAAATACTTCAAGCAATATTTGATTGTTTCAAGGTAACACTTTTTGTTGTTATTACTTTTGTTGTTTGTGACAGTTTTGTTTTGTTTTGCTTTTATCTGAGAAAGTATATCTATATATTTCTTGGGGGAATACGGTCAGACAATTTATGAAGTTAGATCTGTAAAGAAGACACATTGAAGACCAACCATCCTAAAAAGACCCGTAATAGACAAAAATAGATAAAATTCTGGTCTAGGTTATATTCTGTGTAGAATTACGCAATACAATGGTCACAAGCTGATAAGATTTGTGTCTTAGTGTCTTCATATCTCACCATGTAACACACCTCAAAGGAGAGTCTGGAGAAATATAATAGGAGAACAAATGTGTGAGCCAAAAAACAAAAGAGTGAAAAAAGGAAAACAGACATTATAACCTAGCCTTATAGGTAAGTTATAATGGTGGGGAAAGAAAAAAAAATAAACAATCTAAAAACACATGAAAGATTTAAAACCCAAATTGGCCCAGTGTAAATGATTAAAGGGATACACAAGAAATAAAACACAAGGGGCATTCTATTGCTACAAAGAAAGAGGTGGTGAGTAGAGATGATTCAACTACTACATGAAATAATATGTTACATACACATTACCTGAAAATTTGAAAACATGAAGAAAAATAAGATAATAAGTGTACATTTTAAAAAGTAAATATTTCTACTCCCTACGGTTCTGAAGATATGCCTTAGGAGGGAAAAATACCTTAACTCTGATTTCCAAGTGAGACTCAAACTGGACAAAAGGCGAGATAGTCCCCAGAAAATAAAATTAATAGTTCCAAAAAGTTCTAGATCTAATGCAATAGTACAATAATTGTTGCAAAAGGCTAAAACTTACTTAGAAATTGGTTGAAAAAAAAAAACTCCTCTAAACTCTGGGAATGAACCCCTAGTAAATTAGTCATTCTAGTAATCCATTCCTATTGAAAATTTTAAACTGCTCCACTTCTAAATAGAAGGTATTAGCTAACTTAAACTCTGGCAAAATCTGCAACCTTGCTAATTTTAGTTCTTCATCTCTAAATGACCCATAAAATATTACCTTGTATTTCCTCCTTTCCTGCATTATTTTGTGAAGAAATGTTGGCATTCATGATGTGGTGACAGAATAGAGGTTGGATATTTGTAAAGTTAGAAACTCAGAGGCAAGGAGGGGCTTTTCAGTACAGCGTGGTCAGCTCCAGGATGGAAAAATTAAGAAAGTCTGCCAAAGTTCGAACAGTTCAATAGTAATTGTGTTGCTTCTAAACAGAAGCTTTAAGGGCCATTATGGGTGATTCATTTTATCTCCCTCTGAAATAAACCTGATATTGTTCCTGATCCTCAGCCTGGATCCTAGATGAGACAGAGACCAGAGCCACAGGAAACCTACAGCCAAATCATAGTTATCATGTAATGTCAGCAAGCTTTTATTGTGCTAAGCTATTAAAGCTTGGGTACGCTTGTTACTGTAACATAGCATAGAATGAAACGACCAATACAAGGGGTAACTATAATTAGGGCACTGTAGTAAAAATTATGAAATGTGCTCCGGGATTAGATTATGGACATCCAACCAACTATTAGTAGAGCCAAGAAAGATGGAGACTCGTGCTCTGTAGTCGCAAATATCTGGTGAAACTGTTTCCCTTTAATAACTATACCTGATGAGCTAGTGACTTTAGGTAAAATGGGAAAACAGAATTTGAAGGTATGATTTAATTTCTATGAATGAATTTGATATGTGTTTTAAAAATCTATAAGAAAGAGATGAGCTCAGGAAAGAATTGGCTAGTTTGCAAATAGATAAAAGGGAGTTTAGAAAATCAGGAAATTCTTTGACCTTCAGAGATGGAAAATGCAACTGGTTCTCACTTCCAGCCATAAGAAAGACAAAATTGAAAAATACAAAGGTCTGCAAAACCTCAACTTAGTGTCAAGACCAAATCAAAGAGAGGCTATAAAATGTGTTTTAAAGCCTCTGAATTGCTTAATGTAGCACCCATTAAATCACTTTAATTGGACAAAAGGACTTAAAAGAAAGAGGCTAAAGATCTGGCTCTCTCATAGACGACCTGGTCAATTCAGGTGGTCCTTAATTAAATCTAAAGAGGCACATCTTAGAAAGAGCTTTGTGTATAGCTATGAGCAAAAGCTAAATGGTATCAAACAGATAAGAAGTTAGTCATGTTTTTGAGAGAGCTGTACTTTCAAAAAAGCCATAAGTCAGGCTGAAAAAGAAAGTACCTTCTAGAAAGCAAGGGCCTAATAAAGTGTATTTCACATGTCCTGGGTAAGGGAGTGCCTTGTGACATCTACACAGAATTTCATAATTACTATGGAGAAGTGATTACTGAGCACTTCACACCCTTACCTTTCCTGAATTGTAGGGTTTATTCTTATTATATACCCTGCTTCATTCCATGATGTAAATAGATTGCATGGGAAGCACATACATTCCCTTTATAGTTCACAGGTCTCCAGATAAGCCAAACCACATCCAGAGTTGATGCAAATATAATCACTCGCAGACCCTGAACATGATTCCATGACTGATACTGCACTTGAGAAAAGGGTGAATGTATTTCCTTGTGGCAAAAAAAAAAGGCAATACATATTTACACCCAAATTGTAACTCTTCTAGACTGTAACTCTTATAGACTATATTATTGTAAAAATATTAATGGCTTCTTTTTAAGAGATAGATTATATATCTCTGCCACATTGTTACCAGGCTTGTCATATGACTTGTTTTGACCAGTGAAAAGTAGAAGTAGCATTTGCTACCTCTAAGCAATGGTATTGCATGGTTCAGTCACTTCATTTCTCTGTGCTACCAGCTTAATAATGTCCTGAATAGTCTGTGTACCTTTATTGTACATCCTGGAATATAGAAGACATAGAGTAGAACCACAGATGACCTACAGCCAACCTGTTGTGAAACCAGAAAACAAATCTTTGTTTTTGTAAGCCACAAGTATTGGGGATAATTTGTTACCACAATATTACCTAACAAAAGCTGACTAATACAATGAGTTGGTTCAAGTAAATAAAAATACCAATGGTGACCTCTTGTCTAAGTGGAGTTCTCCAATTCAAATGCAGGTATTAAAAAAGATAAACATAATTCCTACCTAACACAGAAGTCCATATGTCAGTTGGTTGTAAACCTTGCAATCTCAACATTATTTGATTGTCTTCTTTGTCCCAGACACTCTGTTAAGTGTTTCACATATATCATCTCATTAAAACACACCAAATTCTATTGTTACCCCCATTTAACAGATAAGTCATCTTAATAAGAGAAGTTACATAACTTTTCCAAGGTTGTCTGCATAGTAGTGCTCTGATTCCAAGTCCTGAATAGCTAATTACTATTCTCAAGCACTCAGAATAAGCGTCTAAAACTTCCTCTTAGTCTCTGACAACCAACAATGACTGCTGTGTGAAATTAAAGTATCATTTGAAATATGCTTACAGGGATCCCATCTCTAGACCAAATATCAGAATATGGTCTGCCCACAAATTCTGTTTAAAAGTCTTAAAAATGATACTGAGCAACAAACACAGCAACATGAAGCAACAAGCAATGTTAAAGTTATTCACCTTTCTGTTTGCATCTCTATGATAGAGAGGATACCAATGTAACCTTCTAAACCTAAGAAAAAACAAATCCTTCTAAGCACATTCAGCTGATTTTCTCCCCTCGGGCTAAGCATCAACCTAAGGAGAGCACCTCCAATAGTTATAGCAACAGTGAAGACAGCAGATGTTTTCTCTTTGGCTAGACTAAAATTGAATACTAAAAATCACTGCAGCTCTCCTCCCTGACTTTCCTGAATCACTCTTTGTGTAACCCTGTAATCCAGCAAACCAATACACTTGTGATATAAAACACAATGCAAGTGTATTTTATAATTGTCTTTATAACGCAGTTGAAATAGGAGGAAGGGTTCCACATTCGGAATTAGTTCCCATTTATTATCCTTGCAGGCTCAAAAGCCTTGAGAAATTGGTCCTTTTAACTTTGGAGTTTGTATCTTCATCTGCAGAAGGAGAATAATTTCTCACAGATTTGTTGTGCTGTTTGAACTAGCACAATTACAAATAAGATAATTTATTGATTAGAAAAGGCTAGGTGATGCTCTGTTAATAAACAATTTTCATTGTTTTAGACAATGTAAGTTTATTTCTGTTTATATGTGCAATCTGTGGTTGTGGGGACAAATTCATAATCACACAAGGGCTACCAAATGCTACCATCTGGTAGTTGCACTGTCTGGGATTTGTGACTTTCTTTTTCACTGTGGCCAGGGAAGACACAGCTGAACTTTCTCCCACTAGAAATTAAATGCCTCAGTCAACAGGTAACAATGTCACTTGCAATCACAGGTCATGGCCCCAATGAATTAAAAAAATATAAGAAAGCAGGGAGCCTGGGTGGCTCAGTCAGTTGAGCATCTGACTCTTGGTTTCAGCTCAGGTCACGATCTCACAGTTTCGTAGGTTCAAGCCTCCCTTTGGGCTCCATGCTGACAGTACACAGCCTGCTTGGGATTCTCTTTCTCCTTCTCTCTCTTCCCTTTACCACCACCCCAAAATAAATAAATAAACATTTACAAAAATAGAGTACAAGAAAGCAATATATTTCTGTGTTCCCAGACGGAGATGAGAACAGATGAATGAATTCTAAAAGACTCTTCCATAGCTGAAGTCGTGGAAGATATATTAGCACAAAATCATAGCTTTTGAACAATAATATTTTATCTTTACATTTAGTTGTATTCTCCCCTACATGATCATAAATGAGATAAGCTCCAGTGTTCAGGTCTCTCACAAAATGGAGTATTAACTAAGCCTATATGAGCATTTCTGGAATTTTCTGAGGAAATATTATAAATCAGGTAAGAAACAAGCATAGGCTCATGAAAGGGGCTAGAAATGAACATTTAATAAGTGAAAAGCACCAAGCTAGGAAAGGCAGACAATGGCACAGAGTAACCTCTAGAAAATAAGAAAATAATTAAAATAAGAAAATAATTAAATTTGCTGATATTTAAGTTTCCTTGATTTGAACGCTTTCACCTTATGTCCCTGTCTGATAACTAATTAGAATTTTCAGTGTTCATTGGGATTCTCTTTGATTTGCAATTTGAATACTTGGTTGTTAGATAATTACAATGTTATAAAACTGTAAGTTTATATCCATTTTAATTATAACTGCTCTGGTGGCTAAATACCCTGTTTTCCAACTGCTTCACCTAGAAAGAGTGTTAATAAGACTCTAAATTGGATCTATAATCTGGTATTTATATTTAAAAATCAATTGATTGAATTTGAAGGTCCTTTCTCCCGTGAGTGTGTAGTAAACTAACAGGACATGGTAGAGCCATTTAGACTATTTTAAGTCTTAAAATTCTTCTTAATGACTCCAGTACCTTTTGATTGAATCATAAAGATATTTCAAAGATTGGCCTTATTATGACCTTATGGGAGAAGTGTATGTTTGCAGATCATAGGCCTATATGTTCAAACATATGTTCAAGGCTATTTGTTAAAATTTTAATTTTTTAAGTGTTCAGAAAAAAAATCAGTGTTCCTAAATTAGGTGATTATAGTAATATGAGTAGATTTATATATAAGATACTATTTTTAGGGAATAAATTTATTAAAACAAGATAGGTGATAGTCTCATGGGAAGAGAGGAGCTCTTCTTTCCATGATGCAGCATATATCTGCTAGGTCTTCCTTGATAAGAAGAAACAGAAAGAGAGAACCAGAAATATGTCATTATGTTCTTACCAAGAATGGTGAACCCAGGTGATAAGAATATTTTTCTATATACTTCAGCCAAAGTCAGAATCTTAAGTTAAGCAAGAAAACTCAAAAGGTCTGAAGAGTGACAACACAGAAAGAGAAAAGTCTTAAGAACACAAGTCAGCTTAATTTTGGTGCAGAGTAGGGGCACAAGCAAAGAACCCTGGGTGAAATCACAACAAACCTAGACACGCAGATGGTTCTCATCCACTAAGAGCTTGAAAAACATGAAGCCATATAATGACTCCAACAAGCCATGTATAAGGCTAACTATACTCAGGTATAGAGCTGGAACTGCTGACTGGAATTTAAAATCTGAGTTTTAAAACAAATTTAACATTGGGGCACCTAGGTGGCTTGGTCTGTTGAGCGTCCAACTTCGGCTGAGGTCATGATCTCATGGTTCGTGGGTTCAAGCCCCAAGTCAGGTTCTGTGCTGACTGCTCAGAGCCTAGAGCCTGCTTCAGATTCTGTGTCTCCCTTTCTCTCTGCCCCTCCCTTGCTCAAGCTCTATTTGTCTCTCTCTCTCTCAAAAATAAATATACATTAAAAAAATAAAAACAAAAATAAAAAGTTGACATTAAAGCTAGTCAACTACCTGTACTAAGAGATAAGTGGAGTTAAAATAATCTACCCTACTGTTCTTTAAAGAAATATATCAAAAAACATTTTTAATAGATATTCATTGTTTATAGTCTACATAGATGGACCAATAATGACACTGTTTTAATAAAGAGTTTATTTTATAAAGACTAGGTCCTGATTTATGCTACATGTTTCATGAGAGACATACAGCCTTTTATATAACATATTCTTATCATTTTACTTAAGAAATATTTAAAGTGTAAGCACATATCCTAAAGAAATACCTTAAAGAAATTGGGATATATTCTATCCTAATTCATGACATCAAATAAAAAGAGTGCTATTGTCAAATTTTATAGTGTAATGTGTTATTACTTTTAGCTGTTTCACTACTCAGAGGCAATAAAACTATTACTATTCTTCACTTGGTGGCAATGAAACCTATCACGAAGTTCAGCTAACAGCTAAATATGCTAATCAACTGGCTTCAATCTAATTCTTACTAATAGATCTTAGACTATTAATCTACTTTTAGTACAAGTAGATGGGCAAGAGGCATGATAGTTGCCTCATACAATATTGCTTCAGTATTTTTAAATTTATTCCTAGAGTAAATTTTCTATTACAGTACTCAGTTATTTAGGAAACAAACTGGTAATAAATTCTGCACAAGTAACCTAAATGTCCTCCAGCCTTTTCTAAACTTCCTCTGTGCTTTGTGGGAATAGAGCCATTTGCTTGTTCCCGAGCTATCCCAATGGGCAGCTTCATCTTCACAACAGGTGTGCTCCCCACTGCTCTCAGCTCTGCCACAAATGGCATCGCTTTTGTTTCTCATCAACCTTTAGCACTTCATAAACTGCTGCACTGGCCTCAGTTAAAGAATCCAAAGCAGAGGAAAGAGCAGTCCTTCTCCAA
Organism: Lynx rufus; assembly: GCF_022079265.1. Lineage (NCBI taxonomy): Eukaryota > Metazoa > Chordata > Mammalia > Carnivora > Felidae > Lynx > Lynx rufus. The sequence continues at coordinate 64,272,191 of NW_025814827.1, forward strand.
GGCCACGAGAAGTTCTTCCTTTCAAAGCCTCAGATAAACTCCAAGCTTGTAATCAACAACTGTGTAAAGCACAAAGGGTGCCTGGGTGGCTCAGAGGTTTAAGTGTCTGACTCTTAATTTCAGCTCAGGTCATAATCTCCAGATCTGTGAGACGGAGCCCTGCATCTGGCTCTGCGCTGACAGCCAGGAGCCTGTTTGGGATGCTCTCTCTCTCTCTCTGCCTCTCCCCAGCTCGGGTGAATGTGTTTTATCTCTCTCTCTCTCTCTCTCTCTCTCTCTCTCTCTCAAAAAATAAATTAAAAGAAAAGCAAGGACTCCTGGGGTAATTTTCAGTATGAGTAATTACAACTGTTTAAGAATAACTGGTCTAGTTAAGCTCTTCCTACCCCCACATACATATTAGACAACAGGATACAGTGATTTTTACCGTCAGGCTAAAATCCTAAAAACTGTCTTCTGATGTATAAGAATCTTCAGGTATCTGTTAAAATTTGTATTTCCAACCCTCTTTTATTCCCTGTAATATGTATTTTAATTATTGCTTCAGGTCATTATTACAATCTGACAGTAGAGAAGTACTGTTCAGAAAAATTGAACAATCTGTTTGGAAAACATTCTAAGATTCAGTTTGAGGCTGGAGAAAGAATCCAATTAGAACCTGAAGTAGCCACAAACTCCCACAGGGGAAATAATTGTGAGGGAGGAAGAAGGAAAGGAAGAGGGGGAGGAAGGAAAACAGGAAAGAAGGAAGGGAGGTGGGAAATACAGAGCTCGGCTGATAACAAGATTCATGATTTGCTGACAAGCTAAAGGCTTAATTTCTCTAAGAAAAAATACTTGAAAAGGAAGACATACCAGAATGGGACCTTGGATTGGTGAACAAATTAATATACTTTTTTTTTTCAGTTCCCACTTCCATCAGCATTCAAATATAAGGTCAATAATTAGAAATTTAGAAAATCATATTTGCAGAAATGTTACTACTTTCATTATGGTCTACTTAATAAAAAAATAAGAAAATAAAAAATAAGACAAATCCAGGAAATAAAAAATAAGAATATAAGAAATGGTACTGAGAAATATAGCAGTGGAAATCAGGTATCATTCAACATAATTATTGATGCATAACATAAAAGTATACAACCCCATGGCAATGGGCAAAGAGACACCTTGGTACATGCACCCCAATGTTTATAGCAGCACTATCGACAATAGCCAAAGTATGGAAACAGCCCGAATGTCCGTTGACAGATGAACAGATAAAGAAGATGTGGTATATATATACAATGGAGTATTACTCAGCAGTCAAAAAGAATGAAATCTTGCCACTTACAACTACATGGATGGAACTAGAGGGTATTATGCTAAGCAAAATTAGAGAAAGACAAATATCATAGGACTTCCTTCATATGAGGACTTGAAGATACAAAACAGATGAACATAAGGGAAGGGAAGCAAAAATAATATAAAAACAGGGAGGGGGACAAAACATAAGAGACTTTTAAATGGAACAAGCAGGGTTGCTGGAGGGGTTTGGAAGGGGGGATCAGCTAAATGGGTAAGGGGAACTAAGGAATCTACCCCTGAAATCATTGTTGCACCATATGCTAACTAGCTTGGACATAAAAAAAAAACTAATTAATAAAAAATAAGTAAATACATACATACATACATACATACATAAATAAATAAATAAATAAATAAATAAATGTATAGAAACTCTGGAAGAAAAATATGAGATGAGTTCAAGTGGAGAGACGGGAAAGGTGGGAAGGTTTTTTGTTTTATTTAGTGGCAAGGCATAAATATAAAATAAATCTAAACAATCATAGAAATATAAACATTAAAATATTCTTTTAAAATTTTTATATGTATCCTATATGCAACTTGCATACAGTTAGAAGGAAAAAAAAAGAAATAAAATATTTCAAAGAGTCCAATAGTAGGGATAAAATATAACAAAATAAAAAGAATGATAAATTGAAAAAGATAAAATAAGATTGCAGAAATAAATCCAAAAGCATGATAATCATAAAAAATTAGAGCAAGTTAAAACTCCTATTTTAAGGCAGATTCTCTAAGATTTGGGGGGATTTCCACTTATGAAAGTCCTTGCATAAAAGTCACTTAGAATGAAAGAAAGAAAGAAAGAAAGAAAGAAGAAAAAGAAAGAATGAAATAGGAAGAGAAAGAAAGAAAGAAGAAAGAAAGAAAGAAAGAAAGAAAGAAAGAAAGAAAGAAAGAAAGAAAAAGAAAGAGTCTAGAAGAATTCTGGTTGAGTATTTTGGATCAAAAATAAACTCCCTCCTAAAACCCCAATTAAAAATGAGAATAAAGGGAAAAGATGCCTCTACTTACAAAGAAAAGAAGAGACAACAGTTAATAAGGTATGATTTTGGAAGCTGGAAAGCAAATAGATGGGTGGAGATTTTACAAAGCTCATAAAACCTTTACTTCACCTTAAAAGGGTCACCCAGGGGGAAAAAAAAAAAGTTTATTCATGCTGCAAAGTCTGGGTAAGTCTCAAGTATGAGAGCTAACACCTTTGAAGACTGGTTTGTAGATGAAGGAGAAAACAGGAAGATTTATTAAAGTTACATGAAAAGTTATTAGGCTTCAGACCCCCTTTCCAACTTAGTATCAATATGATTATACCTACAAACTCTGGCAGAAACCTGAAATTTATTATTTGGAGATCCGGGAAGTTCCTAGGTGTTACTAGGAGTTACGAAGTATGACAGTGTTGTGCTGTAAACGGTGATTAAATGAAAGTCAACATATAATACAGAGACCTTCCCTCTCTACTTAGCTCCTCCTGATATTCCTTCCCCAATTTGGTTCAATAATCAGTTCCTTCAGGCAGAAGGTTGGAACATTTGTGTCTGGGGAATAGAATCAACAACTGGCAGTCATGTCCTCCAGTGAAATAACCTATCAGTGGAAACATCTCTGATTTCCTTAAAAAAACTAGTATTGCTTAATTGCTAAATATGAATAGAAAATCAAAGGATTCCACACATTAGAGAAAGATGTTATCATGGAAAATAGAAATTTCAAAACAAATGGGGAAAAGGAAAATGAAGAAACAAAAACAATAAAGGGAATCAATGAAAATAAAACCAATTTTTTTTAATTACAACTTATATACTCAGGGGGATAAAACAGACATCAAGCATCCATGAAATAATAGGATACTCTTTTTTTTTTTAATGTTACTTATTCTTTGAGAGGGAGAGAGAGAGAGACAGAGCGTGAGCAGGGGAGGGGCAGAGAGAGAGAGGCAGACACAGAATCCGAGGCAGACTCCAGGCTCCAAGCTGTCAGCACAGAGCCCAAAGCGGGGCTTGATCACAAACTGCAAAATTGTGCCTTGAGCCAAAGTTGGATGCTTAACCGACTGAGCTACCCAGCAGCCCCAATAATAGGATACTATTTAAGGAAGAAGTATTCAGAGAAAAAGAGTGGCATCTTCTAATCTTCCACCTGGAGGATATAGTTAAGTTATAGAGCCAGACCTGAGAAGGACCATGAGGAGGAGGTAAGTAGAGGGAAGGTCCTTGCATTCTCTGTATGGAGTAACTTTTACTTAATCAGTGTTCACAGCACAACACTGTCACCCCTAGTTATTCCCTGTTTTCTGGGGTGCAATGGCTCTGCCTCTACGTCTAAATGCCTAGCACAATCCTGTACAAGTATAATCATGACAAATAAAAACTTGGGACTTTCTTACTAAGAAGTCAAATAGATGACTAACCTGACTAAATTTCTTAAATTCTGCGTCATTTCTGGATCTGAGTCTGGGACAGCTCCAGTTCTGCATTTTTCTCTTGATAAGTGACTTATTGTTTCTCATAATTTTTATCAAGTGCCAGACATGGGTCATAAGAGGCTCTGATGTAAATAATATTTATGTATAAAAATACTATACTTGTTAAATGATTCATGGGAGATTGGTAGGGAGGATAAAAAGATAAAAAGGTTTAGTCAGGAAATGAGTAGAGTCTATGTTTCATTGTTGCTAGAGTTAACTTAGGTGGGAGAGTCAACTTAGGGAGGAGACTGTGATCTTCCATTGGTGGATTGCTACTACCTGTTGCTTACTGTGAAGCCTATAGTTCCAAAGAACTTAAGAGGAATGAGTGGGCGATTTTAGCTGAAATGGTCCTGAAATAAGAACAAGATACCAGACATAGGTCATTTCTAGAAACTCCTACATATTACAGGCCTGGAGCAAAAGGAGGGGCAAGGGACACAATTATGGACGGGCTGCTGGTTTCTTGAAGCACGGTGTTTAAGAATTGGTCATTGGCTATGATAAGCATGTTGACAAAAATGATTTGGCTTAATGGGGTATGTAGATCAGTAATAGTATGTCCCATGTAATTGTAATCATTTACCATGTACTGTGAATATTCACGTGGTGAAGGGTCTTGTTATGTATAATGAAACATTGTCGATATTTTGTTATATTAACATTAAATAAAATTAAAAATTTTATGGAATAATGAAAATAGTGCAATGATCAAATAGGGTTTTAGTAGTAACATAAAATATAAGCACTTGGTTTCATTATAATTAATAGTTTCTGTACTAAAAATTTCTGAAAATGTTAATATTTTCCAAAGATTTTAAATCTTACTTAAATACTTTATTATTTAAATTTAAATAATCAAATTATTAAATTTAAATACCTATTATTACCCATTATCTTTCTTATAACATAAACACCCAAAGAATTTCAATTTTATCTGCTACTTATTTTCAACATAGGAATATTTCATCAAACATATTAGTAAAGTAGTCATAAATCCTTACATAAATTTATTCTTGTTTTGTATTTATAAGTAACAAACCAAGTTATGCAAAGATATTTCTGTTGTAAGAGAAACTGGGTTAATTTTAACAAATTTGGCATAGCATATTTTGCATCCCAAGGGTTCATTTAAATTTATCAGATAGACCATGATAAATCAAAAGAGTTACCTAAATCCAATGGTATAAAATAGATATATCAGTTAATAATTATTTTCAGCTTTTTGGTTTTTGCCAAAAACAAAACAAACAAAAAACAAACAAACAAAACTGCTTTAAACTAGTAGTTATCAAACTTTGCTGTATGTTACAATCATTTGGGGAACTGTGAAAATTCCCAATGCCCAGGCTGCATCCTATATAAATTAAATCACTATCTCTTGAGATGGAGCCCAGACATCTCAAGTATTTAAAACCCTCCAGGTATTTCCAATTTGCAGTCAAGTTTAAGATCCAGTGGCTTAAACAAGATAAAAGATAATTCTCTCTCGTGTAAAAAAGCAGTTTAGAGCTTATATACAGCTTTACAGGGTCATGAGGGACTCAGCCTCCTATTTTTCCACAGTTCCATCCTTCAGAGCCTAGCTTCTGTCTTCAGAGTCACCTCATTATAAAAGATATCTAATAAATCTCTGGTGATTATAGCCTTGCTTCAGGCATGCAATAGAAAGAAGGAGGCAAAAAGAGCTTTGTACCCTGTCCCTTTATGCAGCCTTCCCTGAAGTCATACATAACACTTACACTTTCACATAGGTGAACAGAAGTGAGACATGTGAACATACTGACCAGAAAGAAAGCTGGGAGATGCTTTCTTCTAGCTGGTCACAATGCCCAACTTTTTCCTACAAAAGATGGATGCTGGAGTCAAAAAGCAATCTTTCACATCATGCTTAAAACACCAGCAAAATGTTTACACCTGCCTCCCACACTGAAAATATGAAAACTTTGTAATTTTTAAATCTCATCAAAGATACCACACAATACATCTTACTAATGTTGATCAGACTACAATAAAAATTAAAAACTAACAAATTAAACACTAATACCTCCAAATGTTATTTCTTGGTAGGTCTTCTTGATGGTTGAGACTAATAGAGAAAAACAAAGAAGAAAGTTTTAGTTTAATATTACAATATAGATGCCTCCAAAATATGCAGAATGTGAATTATTGGAATGTTATGATGGTACAACAATAAACAAAGGGAAAAAGATAAAGATTATGATGTATATTTCCCAAAAGGAACAATCAATGGAAAATGTTTTTCAATAATATATTTTATATACACTCATATATACACATGCATACATATGTGTGTATAATTTTTCAAAAATGTTAAAATTATAAAATAGTCTGTGCTATGAAAATATTAGGATGGAATGAAGACAAAGACATGTATGTTAATATGCATATCAGCACTTGACTGAAAAAGCCAATAATATATAGTTTAAAATTTTCAGTTCTAAAAGAAGAGTTCTTCAAGAAAAATGGTAAGCAATGGTACCATACTTGAAATTAATATATAGATCTTCAATTTTATTAAGTCCAAAGAAACCTAATGCAAAGGACAGTGAAGAGTATGAGATTTTGCCATACAAATAGCCTGCCACTGTTTTATTAATGTTGGGAAAGAATCTAGAATCAGAGGTGAAGAATGACCTATTATCACAGCAATAACAGTAGCTGGAATATGAACATTTTTTAGGCCACTTCCCTCAGCCCCATTACCATAGTGTAATGTGAAAAGAGAGCTAAGTGATACCTACACACATAGTGGGTGGATCCCTAAGCCTCATAAACCCAAATATTTTATAATGGTCAGTAGGTATACTTGCCCTTTTCCTGGAGGAAGACTAGCTCTATGTTATAGAGTTTACAAACTTCCACTTTGCTCCAGAGGGCGGCACTGTCCATGTCTTTCAAGGCTTTTGCTCTACAAATATCCCTGAAAAGAGAGCCTGAAACAAAGAGCAAGGCAATGTCTCCCCATACTCCTTTGAAAGAATGGTGCCCATTGCCCAGTGCCAGATGTACGATAATGTTTGTTCTTCCCTATCCTTTCTATATTCTTACAGTTACACATGTTGTAATGCTGGGGTGCCATCATCCATTTGGTTGTGCAAATATTTTGTGCTTATAACCACCCTTGATATCCCCCTGTCTAAATCTTAAAGATTTTATATCATAAGTATATTTTAAATTTCTCATTTTCTTCCATTTCTACCACCAATGCGTTAATCCTAATTACTTCTTTCATTTATTATCCTTGCATTCTTTCTCCAGCCTAACCTCACATAAACCCCTCTTGCTCTTGCTACTACTTCTACATTGGCTTTCCACAGGTCCTCCTATTTCCTATATACGCACTTGCCAGAGAGCCAGGGCATGTAATGTTTCTTACTCACCTATTTAACTTGTCCGTATTTTAGATGAAGAATCACATCCTTAGCAACTTTTCCCTAACCTCACTAGGTGTTAAATGCCCTAATTATGAGATCTTAAAGCCCTAGATATTTTCGTTTATAAATACCTTAAACACTTACCATTTAACATTTGTTTGGGTGATCATTTTATTAATGTCTGCCTCCCCCACTAGATTATAAGTAATTTGAGAATCAGAATAATATCTGTTTGAGCTCATGATTATCTGTGACACATTACTGAATATCCTAGTATTACAACGCATTCAAGTGTGTAAAATAATTGTTGAATTTACCACTGTATGGGTTATAAGAAAAAAAAAAGGAAAAGTTTGCTTTAACAATGGCTGGTTATTAGGTAAATAATATTATAATCATATATTTGAACTTGATGTAGCAATTATAGTATATGGAAATACATTTACCAGATATAAAGGATGTTTATGATGTACTATTAAATAAGTAGGCTGAAAAGACTATTGCAAATAATGTAATCCAACTTAAATGTACAACTGCAAAAGTATCTGAAAGTAAATACATCAACTATTTGGATTATTGGATTACATTTTTTTTTGGCTAGCTAGCATTTTCTACATCTTTCATACATCTTATATGATAAGAAAATTACACATGAAATGTAAACGTTTAAAAATTTGTTACCATACAGCCAAGATTTGTATATAACACACCCACAATAGTCACTTCAGAAAATACTGTGCACTATTTTCAGTCTAAATGAATTATTTTAAAGAAATAAAATATGTGCATAAAACCATCCTATGGAGACTAGAAGCACATACATTAAACTTACAGTATCATCATAATGACATGAAAGACCATATAAAATTAAATAATGTTGGAGATTTTAAAATGTAATTCTTATACTACCAACTTTTATTATACAAATAAATCAATGGTATTTTCCTCTCCTTACATAAGGATCTGCAGTTATAATCAATATCCTCAAACAGACCTCAATTTTCTCTTACATTACAAATCCACAATTGACACTACAGAACAAGAGTGATATTTATGCGTTATTTTCTGTAGTATGTGTTAAATGGATCCCAGATGGCCTAGGGAATTATAGGTTGTTTTCAAAGCACATACCTAAATTTTAGAAAGTGACTTTACTGCTGAATAAAAGGACATTTGAGACAGTGATTTTGATTTTTATTCTGATTGAATATGCTGAAGAAGTATACAGGAAACTTGAGAGGTAACAATCAGAGTTGTGTTGGACCTTTTCTGGATGTAGGCAAAAGGGCACACTGAAAAAGAAAGTTTACAACAGGAAAATCTAAAACAGGTTCTAACAATTGGTAAATGAGTAAATTTTGTTCTTACTGCAAAACTATCAATAGAACTATCAATAGAATTATACTTATTTTCACATCAGGGAACCAATTTCAGTCAACATATTCATAGTGATATAATCAATGTATACAGGGTAGCTTACTTAGGAATTATAGAGACACATTATAAATAATAGGGTGAATTTATGAATGGCTTCAATATTTTCCTTGTTTCTGTAACTTAGAGAAATAAGTTTTAAGTTTAATTATTTATAAATACACTGAGTTGTTTGTGTGATTTTTTAAGTATATTGACAGATATAAGTCTTATATAAGCCTTATATCTTATATAAGATATAAGTATAAAATAGTGATTTTTTAAGTATATTGACAGATATTTTGTTAAAGGCAGCAGTCTAAATACTTGCCTGTATTAAGTCCCCTCCTTGAAATCAACCATAAGTGAGGAGAGAAGAAAATGAATAGGTGAAAAGGAAATATGAAAACCCAAACCTAGGGAATGTTCTTATTGCATATCAAAAATATTGAGAGACTTCTTCCAGGCATAGAATATACAGTTATAAATCAAAAACAATTCAAGGATTCATTCAGAAGTCTAGGTAGAGAGAATTCTGGCCATTTCTATTTTATTCTCTCATTTAGGAAAGTGAAATCTAGAAACTTCAGCAAAACAAGGTAGAGGTGAGAGTCACTCCCAGTTAGTATACCTTTTCATGTACCATAAAGATATCGAAAGGTGAAACCACTCTGAGCAGTTTGCTTTACCACTGTTTGTCAAAAGGGATACAGGGACCCACAAACAAAAGGGTTAAGGAATTTCTCCATTATGGATGGTAAAGAAGAGTTGAAGTCTAGAAGTTTGCTGGCTCTGAGAAAGAGGATCTCAATCTACCGACAGTTGTATTTCCTTACTAAGAACTAAAAATGATAGAAAAATACAAGTGACCTCTCCAAAAATAAACCCACCAGAGGTAGTACTCTTCTATTTATTTCACTGAGAAGTGAGAGAGAATGTTCAAAAGGTGTGGCAGACTAGACACTCCCAGCAATGAAGAAGACAAAGCTACAAATAAGGATTGAACAGAAGCACACAATGTATCTAGAGTAGAGATATAGTAAGTGGAACTATGACTGAACACTCACTACTGGGGCATAGAAAAAATGGGCAGGCATGAAGTTCCAAATCTGGGACTGCCCAGAATTTCAGTTTCATCTCTCGGACCTCTTGGTAGGTCCGAGTATAATATAAATATTTACTATGCAGACATCCGTCTTAGGGAAATAATGTGGATAAATGGAATGGGACCCAAGACAAAATTACCCATGCTACTTTTTTAACAACTTTATTGAATTTTAATTTATATACAAGGCACTGCACATGTTTAAAGTATACAATTTGATGAGTATTGACCTATGTATATATCCATGACACCATCACCACCATCAAGTTAGTAAATATATCTCTTCTCCCCACATTTTCTTCTGTCCATTTGTGTTTTTGTTTTGTTTTATTCAGGAGGAATACTTAACATGAAATCTGCCCTCTGAACACATCTTTAAGTGCACAATAAAGATTGTCAACTACTGACACATGTTTTACAGCAGGTGTCTAGAACTTACTTTGCATAGCTTACAGTGTGTACTCATTGGATAGCAACTCACCTCAGCCACTGGCAACTACCATTTACTCTCTGCTTCTATGAGTCTGACTATTTTAGATACCTTATATAAGTCGAATCATGCAGGATATGTCCTTTTATGACTGCCTTATTACTCTTAGATAATGTGCTACAGGTTCACCCATGTTATCACACTTGGCAGGATTTTCCTTCTTTTTTCCTTCTTTTTTTTAACGTCCTGTATGATATTCCACTGTATGTATTTACCACATTTTCTTTATCCATTCATATTTCAATAGACATTTAGGTTGTTTCTACTCTTGACTATTGTGAATAATACTGTAATGAATATGGAAATGCAGATATCTCTTTAAAATCCTGATTTCAATTATTTGGATATATACCCAGAAATAGATCACATGGTAGTTCTCTTTTAATTTTTTGAGGAACTTCCATAGTGTTTTTATTTTATTTTTTAATTTTTTTTAGTGTTTATTTTTGAAAGAGATAGAGACAGAGTATGAGCAAGGGAGAAGCAGAGAGAGAGGGAGACACAGAATCCAAAGCAGGCTCCAGGCTCTGAGCTGTCAGTGCAGAACCTGACATGGGGCTCAAACCCAAGAACTGTGAGATCATGACCTGAGCTGAAGTCAAAGGCTCAACTGACTGAGCCACCCAGGCAACCCATATTGTTTTCTATAGTGGTTGCACCATTCTACATTACCACCAACAGTGCACAAGGATTCCAATTTTTCCACATTCTCACCAGCACTTGTTATCTTCCATTATTTTTTTTGTAAGAGCGACCATAACAGATGTGAGGTCGTTTCTTATTGTGTTTCTAATTTATATTTTCCTGATGATTCATGGTATTGAGCATATTTTTATATACCTGGTACCTGTGGGCCTTTTGAACATCTTTGAAGAACTATGTGCTCAACTCTTTTTCCCATTAAGCAAATGCCAGTACTGACTAAAGGAGAGACACAAAAATAGAACAATAAAGGGGCACCTAGGTGGCTCAGTCAGTTAAACATCTGACTCCTGATTTTGGCTCAGGTCATAATCTCGTGTTTCATGGGATCAAGCCCTGCATTGGGCCCGGTGCTGACAGTACAGAGACTGCTTGGGATTCTCTCTCTCTCTCTCTCTCTCTCTCTCTCTGCCCCTCCCCCACTCTCTCTGGTTCTCTCTTTCAAAGTAAATAAATAAATGACAATAAAGTGGGGATAAAACAAAAATTCTGAGGCAGAAATTAAGGAATAATGGCAGTCTTGTGAAATGAGATTGAAATATACATTTGAATATGAGAGGACGAACGTGTGAATAATGGGAGAAGGGAAAGACAAGAAGGAAAGGGAGGCAGTTAAGGAGGGAAAAGGAGAAAGACTGGAGAAAGGAGGGGAGGATTAGACAGAGAAGGAAATAAACTGGAGGGTGGGAATAAAGAGAGAGACAGAATGTCTCCAGCTTATGAAAGAAGAGAGAGACTCCCATGAATCAGAATCATAGTGAAAAAGCCAATTAACTCTGTGCACCACCGCAACTCATTTCCTTACATTTGATTAAGACCAAAAAAAAAAAAAAAAAATGGGGGCGCCTGGGTGGCGCAGTCGGTTAAGCGTCCGACTTCAGCCAGGTCACGATCTCGTGGTCCGTGAGTTTGAGCCCCGCGTCAGGCTCTGGGCTGATGGCTCAGAGCCTGGAGCCTGTTTCCGATTCTGTGTCTCCCTCTCTCTCTGCCCTTCCCCCGTTCATGCTCTGTCTCTCTCTGTCCCAAAAATAAATAAACGTTGAAAAAAAATAAAAAAAAAATGTTCTTGCTGAGAAAAAGTGTAAATAAGTGAAGGAAACCTTGAATATACAGTCAAAAATAATCCAATCCTCATACAGTTTAACTATTGCTAAAATTTATAAATAAGAATTAAATTTAAGAACTACCATATGATCTAACAATTCTATCTCTGGGTCTTTTTTTTCTTTTTTCTTTTCTTTTCTTTTTTTTTTTTTTTTTTTTTTTTTTTTGAGACAGAGAGAGCATGAGAGGAGGAGGGGCAGAGAGAGAGGGAAACACAGAATCCAAAGCAGGTTCCAGGCTATGACCTGTCAGCACAAAGCCTGACACAGGGCTTAAACTCATGAACCACAAGATCATGACCTGAGCCAAAGTCAGACACTTAACTGATTGAGCTACCCAGGTGCCCCTACCTCTGGGTCTATATTCAAAAGAAACAAAATCACTATTCCAAAGAGATATCTGCATCCTTATATTCATTACAGCATTATTTATAATAACCAAGACATAGAAACAACAAAAGTGTCCATCAATGAATGACTGGATAAACGTAATGTGATATAATTTTACTCAGACATAAAAAAAGAAATTCTGTCACATATGACACCATGGATGGTACTTGAGGGCATTATGCTAAGTGAAATAAATCAGGCAAAAACAAATATTGTATAGTCTCACTTACATGTGGAATCTAAAGAAACCAAACTCATAGAAACAGAAATCAGATTGGTAGTTACTGGTAACTACCAGGTAGTAACCACAGGGGGAAAATGGGGAAATTGGGTGAAGGTGGTCAAAAGGTACAAACTTCCAGTTACAAAACAAATAAATTTGGGAGATATAATGTACAGCATGATGACTATAGTTAACAACATTGTAATGCATACTTGAAAGTTGCTGAGGGAGTAAATTTTAAGAGTTCTCATTGGAAAGAAAAGAAATTTTTCACTATTATGAGGTGATTAATGTTAACTAAACTTACTGTGGTAATCATTTTGTAATATATCCATATATCAAATCATTATTTTATATACCTTAAACTTATAAACAGTTATTTGTCAATTATATCTCAACGTGGAAAAAGTAACAATAATAATAATAATAAAGAATTGGGCTTAAAGTACTCTGGGATTTCTTGTGTCAAAGATGTCAATCAGAAACAAAATCAATATTTTCTGGAGAAACATCTCTTCATCACAGGCCTCAAAGAATTATCAAAGCTAAGTTCTAGGAAAAAGAAGAAGTTAACAAAGAAGTCAGCATGATGTTAAAAGGAAAAACAAAAAAACAATAGAATAGTATCCAAGAATTTACTCCTAGACTTATGACATTTAAAAATATTAAAATATATATCTAGTATGTATCAAAAAATAAAAAGTATTCTTAAAATATGAGTTTAGTGAAAGAGTATTTAAGAATTAAAAAGAGTACCTAGAAATTATTTTCATATATATAATTGAAATTAAGACCCAATGCAAAATTTAATCCCTTAAAAACAGATTAGTCCTACTGAAAGAATGTAATCCATAAGACATAAACGAAGGAATTATCTAGAAAACAAAAGAAAGGACAAAGGATGAAAAATTATAAAAAAGACATCAACAGACATGAGAAAAAGTGAATGGATCTAGAAGAAATCTAAGCTAAGTATTAAAATGAAGGAGAGGATTGAATAGGAAATTTTCACAGAAAAAATGGGTGTGAATTTTCCAAAAGAGCTGAAAGATCAATATACAAATTTAGAAATCCCAATGAACTATTAGGAAGATAAATAAAAATAAATATACACCTATACATACATCATAGTGAAACCATAGAACACTTAAAACAAATTGAAAATCTTAAGTGAAGCTAGATAGAAAATAAAAATTTCTAAAGAGAGAAAATTGGATTGACAGCTGACTTCTAAACAGCATAATGGAAGCAGGAAGCATTATCAAAAGAGGGAAAATGGAATTATAAGAAATAACCAATTAATTGAAAAGAAAGTAAAAAAAAAAAGCTACAGTTAAATCTTAAAACCAAGAAAAAAAAATGCCATACTGCATAAAAATTAAATCTAGCCCTATGCTCTGAACAAGAGACACATAAAAATCATGAAGATACAGAAAGTTTGAAAGTAGAAATTTAGAACATGATTCAACAGGAAGTTTCTAACGAAAAGAAAACTGATACAATTACAGTAATATCAGACACTATACATTTTAAGGCAAAAATTATTACTAAAGGAAAAAGTCGCTTGTGAGTAAAGAGCAACACAACTGTGTCTCTTTCTCAAAGGACACATCTGACTTTGAATTAACTTGCCATCACTGTTCACCAGGAAACTTGATAAAAGTTGACTGTCAACTATATTGCCAGGCAAAATGGCTTATGGTAAAAAGAACAAAACAACAACAACAACAACAAACACTGATTGGTAAATTCCATTTGACCTACAGGTATGGATGCACTTGAAAGACCTAATAGGAAGCCATAGTTTTAGACTTCCTTAAGGATAGTGATCTTTATACAGATCATATCTCTTATGGGCACCTTGAAACATATACCTAGATACGTGATAATACACTGGCTCTGTTGCATAAAGCTCTGAACTAACATGGCCCTATAGCCCACTTATGTGATATAGTGTCCTTGTGCCTGAGCTAACACGTGGAGACCAAAGGGAGGAGCTCCTATATAGCTGTATAAACTATATTGCAAAGGCTAATGCAAAGAGGAGGAAGGCACTTAGAAGAGGAGGGTGCACTGTTGGCAAACTGTGTTTCCTGACTGTGTCTGTGGGTAAGTGCCACGTGTGGCCTATTCTGGTGCTGTGAGTCTGAATATGGAATTGTCCCTAAAATACCCTCCGTACATACTGATGAAACATTCATACTTTATTGATGCTTCAATGCATAATGATAAAATATTAAATTCCTCAGAGAGATGTAACAATTCTAAAACTATAAAATTCTAAATTATTATTCACCAAATGTAATAGCCTCATAACCTCAAAATACACAAAGTTAAAATTGTTAGGTGTATAAGGAGAAACAGATAAATCTCCAAGTATTGTGGACTATATTCATATAGCATTCTCAATAGCAAGATTGTAAGCAAACAGAAAACTCCTTAAATAAGGAAAAGTTGATAACACAATAAACAAACCTGATTTAATACATATATATAGAAAATAGCATCTAATACCTACAGAGAACACGTTTTTTTTCCCAGAACACACCAAAGGTTTACTAAACCTGGTCACATACTGGGCAATAATGCATTTCTCAATAATTTTCATCAGTTTATTTATTTATTTATTTTTTAGTGTTTTTATTTATTTTTGAAGGAGAGAGAAAGACAGAGCATGAGCAGGGGAGGAGCAGAGAGAGAGGGAGACACAGAATTCGAAGCAGGCTCCAGGCTCTGAGCTGTCAGCACAGAGCCCCACACGGGGCTCGAACTCACAAACTGTGAGATCATGACCTGAGCCGAAGCCGGACGCTCAACCAACTGAGCCACCCAGGCGCCCCATAATTTTCATTAGTTTAATATCATCATACCACCCTCTCATACCAAATGATTGGAAATTAAAAATAACGACTATAACCAGAATATTTGCAAATGTTTTGAAACTAAGAAATATACTTTCAAATAACTGGTGGCCAAATAAGAAACCTAAGAGAACTTAGAAAATAGTTAAAACAGAATGAAAATTAATATATTACATTAAAATTTCGGCCTGCAGCTAGAAATATTTAGTTGGAAATGTATAGCTTTGTACGCTTATACAAAAAGAAGAAATAGTGAAAATGAATGCTATACACATCCACTTGAATAAGTTATTAAATGTATATAATAAAATAAGGGTAGAGGAAGGAAATTTTGAAAGAAAGATCAAAAGGTAATAGAAAACAAACTTATAATAGAGATCAACACTGGATTGGAATGCACTAAATTCTAAGCAAATGCCAACATCTCATTAGATTAACACAATAAAGGTTTATGTATTGTTCATGTCCAATGAAGGTAATAGGAGTTGGGGGGTGAAGAGGACAGGGAACTCTGGTTATTGCAGTCATTGCTTCTCATTCTTTGTATTATGTCTGACATTTCCCAGAGCCTCAAAGTCCACTAGTGACTTATTCTTATCCAGTCATCAGAAAATTGATGAGATCAAGAAATCATGGAGGATTACCAAGGACTCTGGGTTTTTAATGCTATGTCTGGGAATGGTCTGTATCATTTCTACACAACTAGAATCTCTACCCATATTATAATGGCTAAAACTGTAACTTTATGCATTGGGGGAGGGCTGACAAATACAGTCTAATTGCATTTTCTAGAATAACTGAAAAGAAAGGCAACAAAACACAGCAGAATCTGACACAATTGGTTCCTTGCAAAAGATCAATAAAACTGATAAGATTCTACCAATATTAATCAAGAAAAAAGAGAGAAGGTATAAATAAAATGAATTAGGATGGGAAAAGTATACATAAGTATATACACTGCAAACAAGGAAATAAAATGAAGACATTATAAATAAATTAAGGTCAATAGATATGAAAATTGAGGTGAAATGGGTATATTCCTAGTCAAGTTTGATTTACCAAAACTGACTCAAAAATGGAAATAAAACTGAATAGTCCTAAAATTATTAAATATTGATTCAATAATCAAAGATATTTTCACATATGGTAGCCTTGTTGGGAAATAATATCCCTATCTCTGCGTGTCCTGCAAGCAAAGGCACCAACTGGGCTTGTTCTGGACTTTTCTCTTTTTTAAAAAGGTTTTAGAGCAAACACCCTTGGAAGAAATAAATAGTCTCTGTTCAGAACAAAGAAAAATTTTTCTTATTACATAGTATGATAAAGAACATGTTTCCCTCTTTGGTGAAGGTAAGGCAAGCTAACCACCCATTATAAGAGATTTTGGTTCCCTAAACTTAGGGTTTCTTTCGTGTAATGCAACCCAACTAACTGTCTTCAGAAATTGAGGCTTAGGGAACTGGTGCAAATGCAGATGTTCTGACCACTGCTATTGCTGTAGTAATAAAGTCCCTTATCTCTAACCCACGTGTCTCGTCTTCTCTCAGAATCCATGAAACTGTCACAGACTAACTTTCTGGCTTGCAAACAAGATCAAATCTCCGATCCTTCACATCCTTTCCAAGCCATGGACAGTTTCAAAGAAGATATCTCCGAACATACAAAGAAGAAATAATTCCAATATTGTAAAACACACTCTTAAAACTATTAAATATTTAAGTTCAGTAATCAAAACTCTTTCTTTGAAGAAAATTTGGCATCTTAGTAATTTGACCACTGAGTTCAACCACACATTCAAGAGTCATTTTAATTCAATCATAATTTACTATTTTTTTTCCTCAAATGTGTACTCAAACATTTCCAGATAAAGAAAGAGAGAGAACGCTTCATACCAAGTGTGATGGACACAGAGTGGTACTACCCAGATCCCCCTTCAACCAAGATCTTTCCAGCTGCTGTGAGGCTGTCAGCAGGCAGCCTCCACCTGTCAAGTCTTTCAAGACTTGCCTGAAACACAGAAAGCCAACTAATCTTTTACAGTCCTCCCCCTTCCCTCCTTTCCACAAATGTTGATCCTTTGTAAATATCCTACACACCAAACTCGGTCAGTACCTGCTTCTGGAAGACACAACCTGAGACACCAAAATGGGAAAATTATAGGCTAATTTTACTAATGAGCATTGATGTAGCAATCCTAAAGAAAAAGATTAGCAAATTGTATCCAGCAATATATTTAAAGATAATACCTCAAGACCAGTTTGAGTTTTTCAATGAGTGAAAAGCACACTTAATGTTAGAAGATCCATTAATGAATTCCACCATATTATCAGATTAAACAAGATGATAATATAATCACCTCAAGAGATGCAGAAAAATACAATTGATCAAGTTTAATATCCTTTAATGCTAAAAAAGTTCTTAGTGAACTGTTAACAGAAAGGAACTTCTTTAATTTGACAAAGGGTATCTAAATATCCTACAACAAGCATTATGTTTTTGTATGAAAAGTGAAAGTTTTCCCTTTGAATTTGTAAACAAATTAAGAATTGCTACTATCAGCACTTTTAATCAACATTATGTCTGAGGCTCTAACCAGTGCAGTAGCAAGAAAAAACAAAGTATAATTATTTAAAGGGAAGGAACAAAACCTTTATCATTTATAAATCATATGATTATATATGCTATCTAAATTCATGTATAAATTATTATATTAATAAGAATCTAGGAAGGTTGTTGGATATGAAAATCAATGTAATAAATACTAATGACATTTCTGCTTTTCAAGAAAATAAAAATAAATTAAAATGTCAAATTACCATTCAAATAACATCAAAATAAAGTGTGCAAAAATATATTGCACAAAATACCCACAAAATCGTAAAACATAATTAAGATTTTTACATATAAATAAATTTGGTAGGCATGTTAGTTCTTTCTAATATAATGTGCAAATTCAATGCAACCTCAATGTAAACATATCTCAGGAGGTCTCTTTGTAGAGCTTGAAGAACTGATCCTAATATTTTTAAGTGCAAAGGTACAAAGACAACCAAGATTCTTTTGAACAACAGCAAGGTGCCACGCTGGCTTCAAGATTTATTTTTCACAACTATAGTAATGTGGATAATATACCAATAGTGTTTGTATAGGGGTGGGAAAATAAACAGGAAATATTAGATGGTTCAAAAACTGACACACTCATGAACATTTGATATAAGTGGTGATCATTGAGAATCATGAAATATTTTCTTCAAATGTTTGTTATACAAAGTAGGTCTCTTCTGGGTCACCACTTATGATTAACAAATATTGGGACAAATTTCACAATATCATATGTTATGGTTTAATTCCCACTGGCATAAGCAGAAATTAACACAGACAAGTGTCCAAGAGAATAGAAGACACAGTTGCTTCAACTCTCCCATCGATAGGGCCAGCGTACTGCTGGATCCACAGAGAAAGTCTGTGTGCCATTCAGAATACATGGTTCCTGCAAATATAAATTTTTATGGGTCAAGCGAAAAAGCAGACTTCTCAGTTGGCTAAATTGGGTGCTCTGCCAATCTGTCTAACGCTCAATGGTTTTTACTGATTTTGTCTGGGAAATCCATTATTTCTGGATTTTGTCTAGAAATCCATGATTGGTTCTATGGGAAACTGAGCTCAGGTGCAGTCTCAAACCCTGAAAGCTTAAGCAACACACATTCTTTACAAATCACTCATACCCACAATATGCAAAGAATTCTTACAAATTAAAAACAAAAACAAAAACAAAAAGTTGAATAGGTGCTTCACGAAAGAAGTAATATAAGTGGTTAAAATACAAAAATTGCTCAACCTCACTAATAATCAGAGAAATACCAATTTTAAAGAACATTTAGATAGATTAATGTACATTTAAAAACTTGATAATGATACCAAATATTGATGAAGATATAAAGCAAAAGGAACTTTGGATGTTGCTGGAGGCAGTACAAATTGCCCCTCTTTTTAAAAATGGTCTGATATTATCTGGTACAGTAATCTTTTATACATCCTACAACACATTCTATTCTTTGATCCGGACACATCAGTGCCTAGCTATTCCAGAAAACATTCATGAGAATGTATATATAACAGGATTGTTAACAATAATCACAATCTGAAAACACTCTAAATGTCTCTTACCAGTAGAATTGTATATAAATCATGGTATTTTCTCATAATAAAATGATCTACATGTATCAATATGGATTAATCTTAATAGCATAATATTTAGTGAAAAAAGGAAGTCAAATATTTGAATTATCCATACAGTATGACCCTTTATATAAGTATCTCTCTAAACTCTATAATTTGAATGTTATATAAAGGGTCATACTGCATATGAATAAAAGCAAGAAAATAATTATCACCTAAGTCAGAATAGTGGTTACATCTGGAGGGACAGAAAGCCTGCCATCAGGAAGGGACACAAAGGAAAGTTTTAAGCAACAGGCCATATTCTCTTTCCAGTTGTGGTGGTTATAATAGGGATGTTTCATTTCAAATTACTCTTCAATCTAGATTTATACTTTTATAAATTTAGTTGTATGTATGGTATTTTCACAATAGTAATATGGAGTTTATAACATAATCAGATATCAATATATATGCTTATATATGCTATCTATCTATATATATATATATATCAGTATACAGAATAATCATATATATACATATGCCATATATATATACATACATATGTATATATATATAGAATAAAAAATTAAGAGTTCTTGAAAATAAATCTAACAAAAGAGGTGCAAAGGTTTTGTGGAAAAATTATAAAATTTATGTGGGCTGAAATTAAAGATGGCATAAGTAAATGGAAATATTCTATTTTCATAAGTAAACGACTAAATTTTATAAAGATGTCAAGTTAATCCAATAATCAATTCCAATCAAAAGGATTTTATTGGACAAATGTGGAGCTGATTATAAAATTCACAATTAACTGTAAAAGTCCAATTATAGCCAACATGTATTTTTAAAAATAGAAAATACCATACACTACCACCAAATATCAAGATTTATATGAAATCAAATAGAGGGTCCAGAAACAGATCCATACATAACTGGACATTTGATTTATTCTACTGCAGATTACTGGAGGAAAGATTGACTTTTCAATAGAGCTGGGATATTTGTATCCTTAAGAGGATAATATCCTTAAAAGGAATTTTTTATATTACACCAGTTACAAAAATCAGCAACAGGTGATTTAAAGAATTAAACGTGAAAAACAAAAATATAAAACTTTTAGGGGCGCCTGGGTGGCTCAGTCAGTTAAGTGTCTGATGGCTCAGGTCATGACCTCGCGGTTCACGAGTTCGAGCCCCCCATTGGGCTCTGTGCTGAAAACTCAGAGCCCCCACTAGTGCTCTGTCTCTCTCTGTCATTCAAAGATAAATAAATGTTTAAAAACAGTTTTAAAAAATATATGAAACTTTTAAAAGACAATATATGACAGTATTTTTACGATTTTAGGATCATAATTCTTAAACAAGTTTAAAGTATAAAAAGAACATAAAAAAATCTTACTAGGTTAAAATTAATTATTCCTATAACTAAAGACAGTGAAAAGACAAAACACAACTTAGAGAATACATTTGCCATACATAGTACTATCAAAGAATTTAGCACTAAAATATATGGAAATCTATATGGGGCACCTGGGTGGCTCAATCAGTTAAGCATCTCACTTCAGCTCAGGTCATGATCTCACAGTTTGTGGGTTCAAACTGTGCAGACATTCAGAGCCTGGGGCCTGCTTCAGATTCTGTCTCCCTCTCTCTCTGCCCCTCCCTGGCTGGCATTTTGTCTCCCTCTCTCTCTCAAAAATAAATAAACGTTAAGAAAAAAATTTTTAAACAGATATGTAAATATATTTTTTAATCAAAAAGACAAACTAATAGATAAATGAACACATAACATAAAAAAGTCACTAAAATGAAAACACAAATGACCTAATCCTAAAGATAGATGTTCAACCACATTAATAATCTTAAAAATGCAAATTTAAATCAAGTTGATAATAGTTCCCAGATTGGCAATAAATAAATAAATAAATAAATAAATAAATAAGGGAAATTCTGACAATATCAAATGTTGGCAGGGATGAAAGACACTCATTGGAAAAGTAAACTGGTATACCCACTTTGAAAAATAATTTGGAATTTCATAGTAAAACTATTCAAGTCCTATAACATACCAATCCATGATGTGTTTTATATTTTAGTATCCTATAATTTACAATAGTTCTATATACCAAAGAAGAATTTAAGCTCCATTTGTCATCCTTAAATGTGAGGACTTGTTTTTTCTTCATTGTTGTCTAAAAAAAAAAAAAAAAAAAACAACCCAAATAATCCATTTTTTTCATTCATTTCCTAACTTGTCACACTTTTAAACATTTGCATTTTATGAAAAATGAATAACACATAATGGGCATTTTCTCTAGTCATGTGATGGTGATGTGAGGTTTTGAATTTAAAATACATTGACTTCAGGGTGCCTGGGTGGCTCAGTCAGTTAAGTGTCTGACTTCAGCTCAGGTCATGATCTCTCAGTTCGTGAGTTTAAGCACCACGTCGGGCATGCTGACAGCTCAGAGTCTGGAGCCTATTTTAGATTCTGTCTCTGTCTCTCTCTGCCCTTCCTTCATTCATGCAGTTTCTCTCTCAAATATAAGTAAACGTTAAAATATTTTTTAAATGCAGTGATTTCAAAGATGATAACATGATACTATTTTTTAGAGTGATTCTTAAAAGTAAAACCATTTTCATATTAAAAATTCAAAATGTTATATAATATTTTGAAGTCCAAATATAGATATTTCTAAGATAAATAGATTATATCATTTTTAAAGATGATTCTTAAATGTAAAACTTTTACATTAAAACTAAAGATGTACAATATCTTGGACAAGAAGGCTATGTAAATAACCAACATGGGTTTTGTTTTCTTCAAATTTCATACAATTGTTTTCTTTTACCAAATAGGATCAAAAAAATAAACTTTTTTTCAGTGAATCTGTTGATTTGCATGCTATCATGACAGCAAGTGCTGTGTTTCCATCTTTCCAGGTGTTATAAACCTGAGAACTAAATTTGCTCATTACATTTTAGAGTTTTTCTCACTTGTAAGTTTTTAGTATAATTTTTCTCCTCTTCTCTACCTTTGTTTCTTATTTGCTTTCTTGTTGTTCAATGCATTTGACCACATTTTAAGTACTGCTTTAAGTAAAGGCATATTTGTATTTACTATTATGTGAATATAGAAGAGATATCGAAAAATAAACATTTTTCTCCCTAATATTTGAAACAATACTATCTTGATTATTCTTGGCTATTGGAAAATTATTGTTTTATCAGGTCTTTTGGCAAAGTTGCAAAGCAGAATAAGGATTAAAACATTACTCAAGAATGTTCTTCAAACAGCAACTCACATTTTCTGCTTAAAATTATAGAATTCATAAAATGCTATCAACTACATCCTTCAGTTAGCAGATTTGGCCAAATGTAGGAGAATAAGATAATTTGGTTTTTTCATACAGACCCATACACACATACATGAATATTATATATATATATATATATATATATATATATATATATATATTAGTACATAATTATATCCATATACATTAGTATAAATAAAAAGTTATTTAAAGTTTTCCTCAATATAGAGGATTTTATTACAAATAAATATAGGAATTTAGATTATATTCACCATCAAAAGTAATGATCACATTGCTTTTGAAGTCTAAAGTTAGACCTTACTAAACCCATTGAAAATGCAAATGATTTGTTTACTATAAAACTGACTCTTAATAGTTTTGTTTTTTAGCCCTCTAAATTGCCAAATTTCATATTACATTCTTCCACACATTCACTATTCAGAAAGGTATAAAGTAAAATATTTAATAATCCACAAATCCCTATAGAAAATGAAAAGATTGAGCTATTATTTTGAGCCAAAAACTTAATCCTAAGAAAAAACAGTTGAGTCCCAACAATACCTAATCAGTGAAAAACATGTAGAAAATCCAGTTCTCAAAAATATTCTGTAGTGTGTCTAACATGTACTTTTTTGAAAAATGAAGTATTTGAATGTAAATGCAGTGAGGAAAGTAAAAAGTTTGAAATATTGGCCTCATAAACCCCAGCACACTCTTCAGAGCTCTAATCCTCCTTTTAAATACATACTTCTGTAATTTGCATCTGTTTTCACTCTGCAAATGATCACAACAGTTGTTTTATAAAATGTAAATGAATATTCAGAGTCTAGGTAATTATTTGTATGAGAATCCTAAGTTCAGGGAGTACAGACAGCTGTCTCTAAGCCAAGGAACTTTATTTGAGGGACCAGCTGATGTTAACTCTTTACACTGACAGGCCTTAAACTTGTTCCTTACTGTATCTAGGCAGGCATACTAAATAGATATACCGACATCGTAACTCATTTTACAGAGTAACTTTGCATTCACAGAATCATCTTCCTAAAATTGAGTACTTTAGCCATCATTCAATGCATCATTTTCAGAAAGCCTAAAGGTGCTAATCTACCATATAAATTAGTGACCTGAAAAATAGAACTTAAAAATAGATTTTGACAGATTGAAAAGAAAGTTTTCTGAAATTATTTCTACCAATCCTATATTTTAAAATGATAGAAGCAATTTTTCATCTAGATAAAAAATAAGTTCACATATGGCTGAAAATTTATGAACCTGTTGTATTTTTTCAAAAAATCAAGGGAGAACATCATATCAGTTATTTTGTTTCAGTTATTTCTTCTTTTTTAATATTATCATTTACAAATACAAATATCTTTCTAGGCACTTCTTTAGCTATATCCAAAAAACTTGATACCTTGTATTTTAAGTTTTATAGAGTACAAAATATTTGCTATTTTTTTCTTATGATTTTCTTTGCTCCTTATGCTATTTAGAACTATCTTGTAATTATCAACTACTTGGCAATTTTTGAGGTTTATTTCTGTTATTAAGTTAATTCTGTTTTGACCAGAGGTCACACATTGTATGATTTTAATAATTTTTAATTTATTGGCTTCTTTTATGGCTAAGCATATGGTCTACTTTGGTGACTTTACCATGTGAACTTGAAGAGAATGTGTGTTTCATGGTGTGTTCTAAAATGTCAATTATTTAAAGTGAGATGATAATGTTATTTAGTCTTCTGTATCCTTATTGACGTTATGCTCATTTTTCCCATCAGTTTATGAGACAGAGGGTTGAAATTTCCAGATATAATTGTAGATTCGTTCATTTCTCTTTTTGTCACCTCTTGCTTCATGTATTTTGAAGCTTTGTAATTGTGCGCCTATTCATGCAAGACTGATGAATTTACCCTTCATCATTATCAAATGTTCTTCCTGGAAGTTCCTGGTAGTGTTCTTTATTCTGAAATCTATGTTGATATAATAAGTTATTGCAGCTTTCTTAGTTATTTGTTGAATAAATATTTTCCAATTTTATATTATCTGTAAATTTATATTTCATGTGAATTTCTTCTAGACATCATAAATTAAGGTCTTGGCTTTCTGGTTTTGGTTTTGGTTTTGGTTTTAATCTAGTCTGATAGTACCTGTCCTTTAATTGTTGTTTGGATCATTAATGTTTAATGTAGTTATTAATATAATTGGGTTTAAATATCCTATTTTTCTACTTGTTTTTTATATTTCCTATTACTTGTTGGTTCTTTCTTATATCTTTTCATGTGGGTCAGTTTGGGTTTTTTTTTTTAGATTGATCTTTTAAAATTATTTTATCTCCACTATTGGCTTAGTAGATAGAGCTACTTTTTGATGATTTTTTAAGTAGCTGCTCTAGGGCTTACAACATGCATATTTATCACATTTTACCTTTAAATTACATTATCTGTAATGTTAGACCCTTATAATAGTATATTCTCACCTATATAATGTTAGATTCTCTTTTTAATGCTTCAGTGATAATAAAAGCCCATGTTAAGAAGAAGACTCCATTAGCCTGGGTTAACAGAGTCTATCAAGAGCAGATCACCTGTACTGACCTGTGGTGAATGCACAGCATGATATTGTGTTAATCTACTGACATTTGGGGGGTTGTTTGTAACTGCACAACACAGCATGTCTTTGTTCTCAGAGAGATACATTTTTTAACACTGGAATTCCCCAATATCACTTAGATTCGCTCTGTTCAAATAGCTCTCTATACTTCTTTTGGCTATGATTCTAATTAGCTCCAGGCTTTCTCTCTCATACATGGTTAACTTTAGATCTAAGGGAAGATCTCATACATCCCCGACCTTGATGTAAATAGATGTGTGTTTTGATCCCAGTGCAAACCTCTTATCTGCTATGATGGAATGTTCAACCAGCTTCTCATCTCTAGGTACTTTTCTGTTTTAAATGTTATCTGCCATGTCCTCAGACTCTATCAAGCTTCTTTGTAGTTTTCTCAAAGCCCCTCACTAAGGTCTTCAACTTCAACCCTGTTTTTAGTACCTTGTTTGGCTCACAATTATCAAATTGTTACTTCCTCCTTAGCAATTTAAGCATAAGTTATCTAGCAACTCACTTTGGAATACACAACATTTTTTTTTCCTTCTTTTGGTATTTTGGAGCCTCAGACTTATTATACCTTGTTTATCAACAATAATTAAATATAAAAGAGAAAATCAGTTTCAATAAAGAAAGAAACATTTCACAAGACCAGAAAAGAAAGAAATCTGAAGGGCTAAGAAAGAAGAAACCAAGAGGATTTTTACTTTTACAAAAAAAGGTGAAAAGTGAAAATTGTGTTCAGTATTTGTATTGCAGCAAACCGTTATACCAGCAGTGTGTACCTCAAGCAGTGAGAGTGGCATCACCAAATCCTTTCTCCTGAAACTATAGTCAGCACCTCAGCACCACATCACAATAGCTTTGAATTTTGTTTGTGAGCATCTGTGCTTTCTCTCAATCTATTTTGTGTATCCATTAGCAGGATGCATCCTAAAGCTTCAGAAAAGCCTAATGCTTTGGGTCTGGGAATCTCAATTTTTTTTTTCATATAAATCAGTGTTAAGTGTTCTTTATGTCATTTTGGATTATTGAAGATTTCATAGAAATGCTCTGCTTTTGGATAGCAGGGTAAACTTGCACTTTGTTGGCATATAATTGTTTATAGTAGTCTCCTGTGATCCTCTGTATTTCTCTATCAGTTATAATGTCTCCTCTTTCATTTATAGTTTTTGTATTTATATGAGTCCTCTTTCTTTTTTTCTGGATTAGTCTAGCTAAAGATTTGTCTATTTTGTTTATCTTTTCAAAGAACACTTAATTTTGTTAGTCTTATCTATTTTTCTATTTTCAGTTTCAATTTCTGCTATAGTCTTTAATATCTTTCTGCCAACTTTGGGCTCAGTTTATGCTTTTTCTAGTTTCTTGAGGTGTGTGTGTTCTTTGGCATGTGTAATTCCATTATCATTTGTTTCAAAATATATTTTGATTCCCATTCTTCTTTGATCCAATGTTTGTTGGGGAGTGTGTTAACAACCCCATATTTGAGAATTTTCCAGCTTTCTTCTTGTTGATTTCTAATTTCATAACACTGGTTAGAAATAATACTTGACATGATTTCTGTCTTGTTGAATGTGCTGAGATTTATTTGGTGGCCTAATGTAGGATCTATCCTAGAATATCTTCCATTTACACTTGAGAAGAATATACATTCTGCTACTGTTGAATGGACTATCGTGTACATACTGTTAGGTCCATTTGATCTATAGGGTTGTTCAAATGCAATTTCTTTATTGATTCTTTGTCTAGATGACATATTCACTGTTGAGAGTGCAGTATTAGTCTCCAAATATTATTGTATTGTTGTATATTGTATTTCACCTTTTAGTTCTATTAGTATTTGCTTTATATATTTAGCTGCTTTAATACTGAGCACATAAACATATATAATTATTATATCATTATTATTCACCCCTTTATCATTATATAATGAATTTCTTTGTTATTTGTGACCATTTTTAGTTTAAAGTCTATTTTGTCTAAGTATAGCTACTGCTGCCTTCCTTTTGCTACTGCTGGCTTTATTTTCTTATTCAGGTATAATTAAAATACAGTGTTAGTTTCAGGGGTACGATACGATTCAATAATTCCATATATTATTCAGTGTTCGTCATGAGAAGTGTACTCCTAATCCCTTCACCTATGTCATCCATCCCCTCATCCACCTTCTCTCTGGTAACCACCAGATCTCTATATTTAAGATTCTGGTTTTTTGTTTATCTTTTTTTAATTTCTTTGTTTTGTTTCTTAAATTCTATATATGAGTAAAATCATATGATATTTATCTTTCTCTAACTGACTTATTTATATTATACCCTCTAGGTCCATCCATGTTGTTGCAAATGGCAACATTTCGTCTCTTTTATGACTGATTAACATACCATTGTGTATATATACCCCCTTTTCTTTATCCATTCATCTATGAATGGACACTTGGGTTGATTCCATATCTTGGCTACTGTAAATAATGTTGCAATAAACATAGGGGTGCATATGATATATGTTTTCATATTTCAAAGTAGTGTTTTCATATTCTTTGGTATGAAATACTCAGTAGTGAAATTGCTGGACCATATGATAATTTTGTTTTTAATTTTTTGAGAAATCTTCATACTGTTTTTCATAGCATCTACACCAGTTGGCATTTCCACAATGTATGATGGTTCCTTTTTTTCCATATAATATCCTCACATTTGTTTCTTGCGTTGATTTTAGCCATCCTGACAAGTGTGAAGTGATACATCATTGTGGCTTTGATTTGCATTTCCCCGATGATTAGTGATGTGAGAATCTTTTCATGTGTCTGTTGGCCATCTGTATGTCTTCTTTGTAAAAATGTCTGCTCATGTCTTCTGCCCACTTTTTAATTGCTTTTTTTTTTTGATGTTGAGTTCTATAAGTTCATTATATATATTTGGATATTAACCCCTTACCAAATATATCACCTCCAAATATCTTCTCCCACTTAGTAGGTTGTATTTTAGTTTTTTTGATGGTTTACTTCACTGTGAAGAAGCTTTTTATTTCGATGTAGTCCCAATTGTATATTTTTGTTTTTGTTTCTCTTGCCTCAGGACACATATATAGAAAAATATTGCTTTAGTTAATGTCAAAGATGTTATTGCTTGTGTCTCTCTCTAAGAATCTTATGATTTCAGGTCTTATATTTAGGTCTTTAATCCATTTTGAGTCTGTTTTGTGTATGGTATAAAAAGTGATCCATGTAGCTTTACATGTAGCTGTCCAATTTTCTCAACACCGTTTGTTGAAGAGACTCTTTTCCCATTGTATATTGTTGCCTCCTTCGTAATAGATTAATTGACCATATAATTGTGGGTTTACTTCTGGACTCTCTATTCTGTTTGATATATGGGTCTATTTCTATGCTAGTACCATACTGTTTTTATTACTACAGCGTTGTAGCGTATCCTGAAATATGGGATTATAATCCCTCCAGCTTTGTTCTTTCTCAAGATTGCTTTGTCTACTAGGATCTTTGGTGATTCCATACAAATTTTAGGATTATTTGTTCTACTTAAATGAAAAATGTTGTTGGTATTTTGATAGGAATTGTATTAAGTCTGTGGTTGCTTTAGGTGGCAATGATATTTTAACAATATTGATTCTTCCGATCCATGAGCATGGAATTTCTTTGGTTTGTTTGTTTCATCTTCAATTTCTTTTATCAGTGTGTTAGAGTTTTCAGAGTACAAATTTTTCACATCCTTGGTTAATTGTATGCCTAGGTATTTTATTATTTTTGGTGCAATTGTAAATGGGATTGTCTTCTTAATTTCTCTTTCTGCTAATTCATTATCACTGTATAGATAATGTATCTATATTATTCTGTATCCTGCAGTCTTACTAAATTCATTTACAGTTCTAGAAGTTTTCTGGTAGAATATGTAGGGTTTTCTATATATAGTATCACATCATTTGCAAATAGTGAAAGTTTTACTTCTTCCTTACCATTTTGAATGCCTATTATTTCTTTTTCTCATCAGATTGTTGTGACTAGGACTTCCAATAGTATGTTGACAAAGTGATAAATGGACATTCTTGTCTTGTTTCTGGTCTTAGCTTCAGCTCTCACTTTTTACCATCGTGTATGATGCTAGCTGTGGGTTTTTCATATTTGGCCTTTATTATATTGAAGTATATTCCCTCTAAGCCCACTTTGTTGAGAGTATTTATCATCAGTGGATATTGTATTTTGCTTTTTCTGTATCTATTGAGATGATCATATGGTTTTTATCCTTTCTCTTGTTAATGTGATGCTTCACAATGATTGATTTGCAAATATTGAGTCACACTTGCATCCTTGGAATAAATCCCTCTCGATCATGGTGAGTGATTTTTTTTAATGCATTGTTGAATTCAGTTTGTTTAGGATTTTTGTATCTATGTTCATCAGAGATATTGGTCTGTAGTTTTGTTTTTGTTTTTTTGCCTTTTTTATTTTTTGTTTGTTTGTTTGTTTGTTTGGAGTGTCTTTATCTCGTTTCTGCATCAGGGTAATGCTCTCCCTGCATTGTCCCCTGAGACACTTTCATTGGTGGGTAGAGCCTACAGCCAGGCCTGATATTTGCCCCAGTCTATCTGTTGAAGAGGCAGTGGCCTCTCCTTGTGAGGTTTTGTTGGTTTTGGGGGGGGGGGGGTTGGCAGTGGTCAGGTGAGATGTCTGCCCCCAGCCCATTTCTGAGGCTGCAGTCCTACTGTTGTGTGTGGTTATCTTCCCCTCTCCCCAGGGCAACAACTGGAGTGGTGCTGGTTACAGTTAGGGCTGCTTGCAGAATGAGATATGTCAGGCAGTACTTTGGAGGGATTCCTGCTTAGTCAGGTGAGTACACAGGAGAACATGGGAGGTGGGGTTGAGAATAGGAGTGCAAGGTATTAGTCTCCTCCCCTTTTACCCAGGTGCTTTTCAAACTGCTGTTTCTATGTTGTATCTTAGCTGATGGCTGTTTGTTAAGCTGTCTCTTTAAGGGCGGGGACTGTTTCCTATCACCCTCTGGTTCTCCCAGTGCTGAGCCTGCTGATTCTTAAAGTACCCAGAGTTAAGCCTCACTAACTGTAAAAACTCATGAAGTTAAGCCCCACAGGTTTTTAAAGCCAAATGTTATCCAAACTTGTCTTTCCAGTGCAGCTCCTGTGTGCTGTATGCCTGGGGTAGGGCTCTGCTCATCTCCCTCTCCAAGCTTGTGGTGTCCCTCCAGCTAGTGGTTAGTCTCACAGGAAGTTTGGTTCCCAACCAGGTCTCTGCCCCTCCTGCCATTTTTGATGTGGCCTCCTCTCTATGATTAACTGTGGAGAGTCTGTTCTACCAGTCTTTGGGTCAGTGTTAGTTGCACTGATGTGGCTGTTATCTAGTTGCATTGTGGGACGAGGTGAGCTCTTTCATATTACAGGTGAATATTTAATCAGGATAAGCAAAGCAATAAAACAAATAGTTAAATATCAACTGTCACAGTAGCAATTATAATTTCTATAATTCAGTGCATTTTCCATAGTGTTCCACAGATACATATATCTGTTCACAGATATATAGATATAGATATAGATATACAGATATAGATATATAGATATATAGATATATAGATATAGATATATATCATGAAAGGAATTCAGGAGTGCATGAACTATGCTCAAATAAAAGAATCATGCTAAAAAGGAAAAATAAAATTTCATTATATCATTTATTCAACTGCAATGGGCTAGAAATTGAAGAAAGTACTAGTGACAAAATCACAAATTAGATGTTTATGCCCTTAAGAACGGAGATCTGAATCCACTGGCATTTGTAACTATGTATCATTAGGTTCAGTTACTAACATATTTTGAGCCTTACTTTTCTAAAGTTCTATTACAGCAACAATGCCCTTCTTACTATGTAAACAATGCCTTTGCTACAATGCATTGCAAAAATGCTTCCAATAAAATAGATGATTAATGAATATGTACGTAAAAAGAATGAATAAATATATAAAACAGAATATACCTACTTTCTGAGATGTAGTAAAGTTAAATAAGAAAATGTACAAAAACATTTAATATAGGCATGTATACTAAAGCCACTGAATTTTATAATGACCATTAAAGAAATATTAACAAAATTACAAAGGATGGAGTAAAATGGTGAATTCTCTGCTAGGGAGGTAGTGAAGGGTACAGAAAAGATTTCACAGATAAGATTGATCAAACTCAGTGTCAAAAATGTTTTACAGGGGTAGCTGGGTGGCTCAGTCGGTTAAGTGTCTGACTTTGGCTCAGGTCATGATCCCATGATTTGTAGGTTTGAGCCCCACATCAGGTTGACAGCTCAGAGCCTAGAGCCTGGAGCCTGCTTCGGACTGTATGTCTCTCTCTCTCTCTCTCTCTCTCTCTGCCCCTCCCCCACTTGCGCACTTGCTCACACTTTCTCTCTCTCGCTCAAAAATAAACATTAAAAAAAAATTGTAAGTGTTTTACAGAAGAATGAAGTTAAAGGATTTTCCAAATGGTAGGACCAGTGTTATTAGCAAATGAGAGAGAGAGAAAAAGAGAGAGAGAAAAGAAAGAGAGAGAGAGAGAGAGAAAGAAAGAAAGAAAGAAAGAAAGAAAGAAAGAAAGAAAGAAAGACCAAATGATAAAGACAGAACTTTTGTGTCCTAATATTATGGAGTTTAGCCTGTATCTAATATGAACTGATTTTAATTTCTGAATAATCAATCCGTCACCAGAGTAGAGAATATATTAGAGAAAGACAAACCTCCAAGAAGAGAGACTGATTTTGAGACTATTCTAGTAATTCAAGTACAATATGATAGATGCTTTAATTATCAGTAGCTCTAGGGATAGAAAAGAAAGGCTAGATATGATAGATGATATGGAAGTTGAATCTATAAAACTAGATGATTGAATGGGGGTAAAGAATGAAAGATGGGGAGGTAACTATTATAAATATAAGAAATAGAAAGTTATTGATAGTTTTTAACTAAAGAGTGAAAGAACCAGATTTGTATTTTTAAAAAATCATTCTAAAGAATGTATTTAGGATAAAGGGGAGACTGGAGCTAAGGAAATAGTTTAAGAGACAAATGCAATGTTTCAGATAAAACTTGTTGGTAATCCAAAGTGATATAAATGGATTAAAGCAACATATTATAAATCCTTTACTAAGACTAATCAATTTTCCTAAACTGTTCAGCACTCCAGATAATTCACATGGAAATGAATAGCAGAGCCAGACATAGCCCAGGAATATATTTCTAATAACTCTGAATATTTGGAAAAGAATCTGAAAGTTTTAGGCATGTGTGTGCTTTATATGTTTTCCCACTTGAAACTAATTACTTTGAAAGGGAAGATTCATCAAATGAAAAGTAGAATTTCTTATTTTGGACCATGATTGACTAGAGAAATTCAAAATAACAAAGGTTATGCCTTAATACCTGGGAAAATGTGTTTGACAAGAACACTTTGTTTAGTACTTTTATATTAAGTTCTATGTGTGACATATATACATGCACACACACACACAGAGCACATATATGTACTTTACACATAAATCATATGGATATATATTTACATAACTCTGACTTTGTAATACAAATTATATCAGCACAATTAAACATGTTAATTATCATAACTATGTACCAGTATTTCAGTAGGCACAAGAAAAGGTACACAAAAACCTGTGTGTGGCAATAAGTTCAAAAGAGAAGGTAGCATTTGAGCTGAGACCCAGGTGATGAATAGGAGGCTGATGCATAAATTAGTGATAGGCATGTATTAAAAACAGCAAAGGCAAGAGTATAAACCTTACTAATTCAAACTGCCAAAATGAGGACTATAAGAGGATGGGGAGATGGAGGAGTAAAAAGCACAAACCATGCCTAGCCAAGAGTTTTGGATGTCATCCTGCGAGAATGGGGAGATTCTGAGCTTTGAGGAGAGGGTAATCATTACACTAGCTCAGAAAGAGGCTATGCAGCAATATTAGGGTAAATCAGAACATCATGATGAAAGCTACATAGAAAGAACATGATCTTTGCTCTCATACCCCCAGAGAAAGAGCAGATCTGGAACAAAAAATTAGTTCATGTTGGGTTAGGTTAAACGTTAATATGGAACATCCAAGAGAAAACCACCCTTAGGCTCAGGCAAAATAGCCCCAGTCTGGGGCTTCCTCTTTAGCTCTTCACATATCACAAATACACACACACACACACACACACACACACACACACAAATGTGTTAAAGTGTACAAGGACACCTCTCTCTCTCTCTCAGGATCTGCTACTTAGCACTGATAACACAAGCTGTAGCCCTAAATTTTTGCTCTCATTACTAAATTGGCTTATGCTCCAGAAAAGCAGTTTCCCATATCTTTTGGCTGATACCAATTATACAAAAGATGACCGTGTCCAAATATCACAAAAGTTTGTCGATTAGAGTTTAAAGAGGTCCAAATAAAAGTTTAAAGAACATGAAGAGTTTTCAATCAGTTCTCACTTTTTTCTCTCTGCCATACAAATAGCATTTCCAGAATGGGTCCTCGAATAATAAGACACAAGCAGAAGAGCCAAAGCAGGAAGCCACCAGTGATTGACATGTAACATGAGCAAGAAATAAGTACTTGTTTTTATAATCTGCTGAGATTTGGAGGTTATTTATTACTGCAGAAAAGCTGACTTATAAAATTAGAAAGAGATAAAGGCAAAAATAAAATGACAGAGAAAGGGAACAAAGACAATGAGAAGACCTTTTCAAGAATCTTTGCTGTGAAAAGATTTTATCAACTCTAAGGAGGCTTGGGACACAAGAATTTTTTTTAAGTTTCTTTATTCATCTTGAGAGAGACAGAATGAGCAGGGGAGGGTCAGAGAGAGAGGGAAAGAGAGAATCCCAAGCAGGCTCTGCACTGTCAGCATGGAGCCCAATGCAGGGCTCAAACTCATGAAAGGTGAGACAATGTCATCAGCTGAAACCAAGAGTCGAATGCTTAACTGACTGAGCCACCCAGGCATTCCAAGATAGAATTATTTATGTTAAGATAGTAGAGAAGTGAACATATTAAAATACTGTTCTGAGTAAGGTGCTGTTAAGCAAAGGATATTGACATACAGGAGAAGGAATAAGCCTCAGAAAGGTCTCTTTCTCAGTGGGTTGAGACAGAGTTCAGAGCAGAGATAGAGGGTTAAGTGGAAAGGAACACATTTTCCTCCATAACTAAAGGTCAGTAGGAAATACTGAGTCCAGATGAAAGTAAGTTAGTAGGTAAGTAAGGGAAAAGAGAAAATCACTATTTACCTTTACTCTCTCACCACTACCACACTCACACCACTTCTGATGTACAGGTTTTCCACACCATGCAATTCTGACACTAACTGCTTGGAGTTAGTGCAGACCCCACAGGTTAAGACCCCACAGGTCAGATCCACAAGACTGTCCTGTCCTCCACTTCACACATCAGTCACAAGTATTAAGTCCCCAGGTTGCCCACAACTTCTGTCTAACTTGGCTATAAGTCAAAGATTCCTAAGATTCTCTCCCTGGTTTCAGTCATTTTCTAGAACAACTCACAGAACTCAGGCAAACACTTGTTTATATTTGCCAGGTGATTATATAATAAAGGATATCATC
The DNA here is from genome assembly GCF_022079265.1 of Lynx rufus. Classification (NCBI taxonomy): domain Eukaryota; kingdom Metazoa; phylum Chordata; class Mammalia; order Carnivora; family Felidae; genus Lynx; species Lynx rufus. Next base: position 64,307,397 of record NW_025814827.1, read on the forward strand.
AAAGATAAAAATTAATAACCAGATGAAGAGATACATGGGGTAATGTTGGAAAGGCTCTAAGCACAGAAGCTTCTGTACCTATGGAGTGGAGGTGTGCCACCCTCCCAGCACATACATGTATTCATCAACCTGAAAGCTCTCTGAACCCCATACCATTGGGATTTTCATGGATTAGGCATGATCAATCATGAACACAATCTCCATCCCAGGGGATGAAATATGGAGCTGAAAGTTCCAAGCTTCTAATCATTTTTTTTTTCTTTCTGGTGTCTAGCCCCCATCCTGAAGCTACCCAGGAGCTCACCAAAATCTCCTCATTAGAACAAGAGACACTCCTATAATGTAGGAGATTCCAAGCATATAGGAACTATGTCAGGAACCAGGGTCAAAGACCAAATATTAGAACAAAAGATGCCCCAAGGGCTCTCATCACTTAGAAAATTATAAGGATTTGAGTAGCCCATGCCAGGAACTGGGGCAGACTCTGTGTGTGTGTGGCGGGGCGGGGGGTTGGGGGGCTTGTGGTGCGGTGCATTGCTATTTCACAGAGGGGAAACTGGAAGTTGAGGGCTTTCTTTTTTCAGTGAAAAGTTGGAAATAGCTCAGGCTGGGTAAAGGTAAGATGGGAAGAGATCCCCAGTTTGAGGAAAGTGAAGGAGTATTAACAGAGTGAAAAAAGAATACATGTCTAGCTAGGGAATATACAGAAAATTTCTGGACATATTGAGAGATTAAATGAATTTGGAGACAATGACGCATAGAGGCAAAAATCTGCCACACTTCTGAGCAGTGTTTAGACATCTAGAAACTCCAGGAAAAAGAAATTCACCCCAAGATTCACATATGATTAGTGTTTGGCCAGGCTAGTGCAACAGAATAACTGTGATACAGATCTCAGAGGATATTGGTGAGAGTATCAAAGTGATACTTTGAGGAAGAAGACAATAGAAGTAATTGAATAAAAGTGGGTTATTAGATATTTTGGCTACAGGATATTTTTTTTATTTTACATTTATTTTTTGAGAGACATAGACAGAGCACAAGTTGGGGAGGGGCAGAGTGAGAAGAAGACACAGAATCCAAAGCAGGATCCAGGCTCTGAGCGGTCAGCACAGAGCCTGATGCGGGGCTCGAACTCACAAACTGTGAGATCATGACCTGAGCCGAAGTCGGACGCCCAACCGACTGAGCCACCCAGGCTCCCCTATAGGATATTTAAATAGACAAAATAACTAAAGAATGATTTCCTCCTGGTATTTTCAATTTTTATGTAGCATAGTATAGGACATCCATTCAGAAGTTCCACTTCTTTGTCACTCATGCAGCTTCTTACTCAGCTATTGTGTAAAGTCAACTAAGCTCGTGTCAATTTTTAAAACTTACTAAAAAAGAATTCCAAACCAATGGAGTGATGTTTTTAAAAACTGTCTATTACTATTGATTTCCACTTCTTCCAAACACAAAGTAAGTTTTCCTGATGAGACACAGATTATCTTGGTTCAATTCTAATTTTGGTGAAAAACTAAATAACAGAGCAGAAACAAAATAAAAAGCAACTTAGTATGCATGCGGTAATTTATTTAATCATTCATATTTTTCCTTGACACTTGCCAAGATTAAAAGCAAACATGCTAACATTCCTGAACCTTTATAATCACAGGCATGGAATTTCTATAAGAGATAATCACAGGGAACCCACTATTCCATTTTTCTTGACCTCAAAAATCCAGAAGTCGTTGAAACTTAGGACTGTACTAAATTGGGCTCATATTGAGAAAACTACTTTATAGCTCATTTTCCAGAAGAAAAACTTTGAGGTTCAAAGGCAACCTTCTATCGTCTTCCATTGTTTTGGAATAATGTGTGTTTTCCACCTCCATGCACATAATGTTTCCCCAATTTCAGTCTAAAAGTGTTCAATCTATAGTGAAGCCTTTTTGCAAGGGCAAAGGGAAAAGGTTAAAAAAAGACCTAAGGAACCACAGAAATGTATTTAAACCCAGTTCTAATGCCCATCTTTAATCTTAGATGTCTCTGTATGATTCTTTTCCATTACTATGGGTTTTAAAATACACAGGATAAAAATAAATGAACTCCATATTTCCAAATCTAGAAAACATCCTCACATATTTAAACATTAATACTTTTTCTCCTCCCCATTTTTTTAAAATTTAAATTTTAGTTAACATATAATGCAATATTGGTTTCAGAAGGAGAATTTAGTGACTCATCACTTACATACAACAGCCAGTGCTCATCACAAGTGCCCTCCTTAATACCCACCACCCATTTAGACCAATGCCCACCAACTTTCCTCATTCAACTCATAGTTTCCTCTATCAATAAGAATCTCTTGGGGCGCCTGGGTGGCGCAGTCGGTTAAGTGTCCGACTTCAGCCAGGTCACGATCTCGCGGTCCGTGAGTTCGAGCCCCGCGTCGGGCTCTGTGCTGACTGCTCAGAGCCTGGAGCCTGTTTCCGATTCTGTGTCTCCCTCTCTCTCTGCCCCTCCCCCGTTCATGCTCTGTCTCTCTCTGTCCCAAAAATAAATAAACGTTGAAAAAAAAAATTAAAAAAAAAAAAAAAAAAAAAAGAATCTCTTGGAGTTTGTTTCTCTCTCTTGTCTTTTTTCTCCCCTTCCCATATGTTCATCTGTTTTGTTCATTAAATTCCACATATGAGTGAAATCATATGGTATTTGTATTTCTCTGATTGACTTATTTTGCTTAGCATAGTACATTCTAGTTTCATTCATGTCATTGCAAATGGCAAGATTTTATTCTTTTTGATGGCTGAGTAATATTCCGCATCTTCTTTATTCATTCATCAGTCAACAGGCATTTGGTCTCTCTCCACAGTTTGGCTATCATTGATAATGCTTCTATAAACATTGGGGTGCATGTACCCCTTTGAACCAGCATTTTTGTATCCTTTGGATAAACACCTAATAGTGCAATTATTGGATCATAGGATAGTTCTATTTTTAGTTTCTTAAGGAACATCCATACTGTGCTCCAGAGTGGCTGCACCAGTTGGCATTCCCACCAGCAGTGCAAAAGTGTTCCCCTCTCTGTGCATCCTTGCCAACATCTGTTGTTTCCTGAGTTGTTAACTTTAGCCATTCTGACAGGTGTGAGGTGGAATCTCATCATATGGTTTTGATTTGTATTTCCCTGATGATCAGTGAGGTTGAGTATCTTTTTATGTATTTGTTAGCCATTCAGATGTGTTCTTTGGAAAAGTGTCTATTCATGTTTTCTGCCCATTTCTTAACTGGGCTATTTGTTTTTTGGGTGTTGGGTTTGATAAGTTCTTTATAGATTTTGGATACTAACTCTTTATCAGAAATGTTGTTTGCAAATATCTTCTCTCATTCTGTAAGCTGTCTTTTAGTTTTGTTGATTATTTCCTTTGCTATGAAGAACCTTTTTATCTTTATGAAGCCCCAATAGTTCATGTTTGCTTTTGTTTCCCTTGCCTTTGGCAACACATCTAATAAGCAGTTGCTCTAGCTGGGGTCAAAGAGGTTGCTGCCTGTGTTCTCCTCTAAATTTTGATGGTTTCCTTTCTCACATTTAGGTTTTTCATCCATTTTGAATTTATTTTTGTTAAACCTTATTTTTTTATTAATTGGGGTACAAGGTATATTTCTAAAAATAATTCATCTAAGAGCACATTTTAGCTATTAGCTGTAATTGTGTCTACCATTAGCTCTTTGGTTAAAACTCCTTGGAAATAGTATTCATATTTCTCATTTTGCTCTTCACCATAAGACAGGGATAAGTAGGAAAAGCAAGAACTGATGTAGAAGTTTTCTTTTCCAGAAAACAACTCTCTCTATAAAACTAAGAGCATTGATCTTTTATCTAAGGATTTCAAGATGCCATCAGTCAAAACCTTCAGATATCTGTAGTCATAATGTTACTAAGAGATAATAGGTAGATAGATGATAGATAGATAGGTAGGTGGGTGGGTAGGTGGATGGATGGATGGATAGATGGATGGATGAATGGATGTATGGATGGATGGGTGGATAGGTGGATGGACAGACAGACAAGTGATTAGACAGGTAGGTAGGTAAGCAGATTTTAGAATTTTAAAGTCCTTTTCAACTGTCAAATACCTCTCACCTTGTTTCAGATTTATGTACCCCTGCTTCCTTGTTATCATCTGGTGCTTTATTGTTGATCTTGGCTCCTTGGCTGCCATCTTCTTTCTATAACTCTTCATCACACAATAAACACTAACCTCTTCTTTTGTTTCCACAATACCCAACTAATCAAGGAATGTTTTCCATATCAGACTTCAATACCATGAAAGTTATAACTTATTATGTCCTTCCAGCCTTGCTAGCTGTATATTTTTCTCTTTCCTCCATTGCTTCTTCTCATCATCACCATATCTCTCTAGGAATAAAATTATTTTTTTCTTAATGGATTGTGCAAATCAATTTGGTCAGCCTTTGAATTAGACTCTTTCATCCAGACTAGGAACTGTAGTTAAGGTGGAAAAAGATTCATCAAGGTGCTTTCTTTTTTTACATATATAATTTTTTTAAGTTTATTTTTTTATTTTGAAAGAGAGCAAGTGTGAGTGGGGGAAGGGAGAGAATGAAAAGAGAGAGAACCCCAAGCAGGCTCCACACTGTTAGTACAGAGCCCACTCGATCCCGCAAGCCATGAGATCATGACCTAAGTCGAAATCAAGAGTTGGACACTTAACCAACTGAGCCACCTAGGCACCCCCATCAAGGTGCTTTCTTAAACAAAAGAACCATCTTACCAAAATGATTATTTTAACACACATGTAGAAGGTATTCATATTTTGTTTTCAATGGTCATTTATTTGTACTACTACCTAAGTGTTAGAAGTTGGCAGTCTGATAGGGAAGGACAACTGTGTATAAATTTTTGGCAGGGAAAGTAAATGATTGCTGCTACATTGTGACAAAATTGCCTAAAGCTAATTTCAGATACAAGTGCATATAAAGATTTGTGATCAAAGGTCCACTGTGTTAAAAGCAGAATGTTTATAAACGCATTCTAGATCAACAAATGTCCAAAACATCTGGATTAAAAACAAAAAGAGTGTATCATATGGCAAGCAACTGACATTTTTTAAACTGCTTCAGAATGGCTTCTTTGGGTTAACTTCAATAATTTTCTTTCAATCTGTTCCACTTCGTCCTAGCCCTCTCACATAGTTCAAACAAAATCAACACTTCTTAACAGCAGGCACTTGAAAAAGAAAAATAAGCCTATTTAGAGAGCACATGGACAAAAGGGAAAAGTAGAAGTAATGTCAAGTATTCAGCTTTTCAGTATCTCATGCCTGGCCCCTGAGTGGAAGACTTAACACAGGTCTCCCACTCAGAATCAATGCACTTACATGTTTTCCATGGCTCCTCTGGACTTACTACAGCTTCATGTATCCCTGCTTTGCTGCCTCAGTAAAAGCTAAAGGAAAATGTTTCAGTATCAGCAGAGCACCTCAACATGGTGGATATAATTTCATCCCCAGCAGTGCTAACTAGTCCATGGACTTGAGCCTTCTATAGTGCCTTGCCTCTCAGCCTCTCTCCATCAAGGCTTAACCTACTGTTTCCCCTTTTGAAAGTAGGGGCGTATCCTCATTTACTTATACTCTCAAAACTCAGTCTGAAGGATAAGGATTTGGACATCATCGGCTCAACTTCTTTCTCCATAAAATGGGTTGTTTGGTCCTATGACATGATACTATTTTAGCTTCTTTTTGTCCCCAGGGAGGAAAACTATACCAAAAGAAGAATCAAATACCAGATATCAAGTTTAAACAATTATAAACAGAACTTCTGTATCTGCTATATCAAAAACCATATGTTTTCCAGTGTTCAGGCTTATTTGTAGTGAGATTACTTAAAATGCAAATATTTAATGTCACATTAGGGGAAATCTCTAAACAAAGCCTTATGATCTATATCACCTAATAACATAGAAACCTTGTTATAACGGCAATAGGGTGTCTTTTTTAGTGATATCTATATAGCCAAATTTTCTTTTTACCATGTAAGCCTTTTGGGTTTTTTAGGAACTAAAAATAATGCAACTTACTTTCTTTTTTTACTGTTGTTTTCCTTATAATAGTAAATGTAGCTTTGTCCAAATTCAAGAATTTCTAGATGATAGGGGTTGGAAGAGAACAAGAACTACCAGTACTGAAAAGACAACTACTAAATCTTGACAATGCATTTTGATTGGACATTGCCCAATTCAGTATGTACTGCCACATTCAAGTTTGCTTAACCAAACGCTAATGTCAGCAGCAAGGCTAAGATGTCAGCATTATTTGCACACATATTCCCTAATAAGTCATACCCAGACTGGAACAAGCCTTTCATAGTCTTCATTATAACAAGAACATTAATTTAAATTGAGGCAGCATGCATAGTAGAATGCATATGGTAAAACACAAACTTTTGACCCCATGGTGACAATAAACCTCCAGATATTCACTGCAAAGCAATGATACAAGAGTATAAATCTTGAGGTGTCTGAGTGGCTCAGTTGGTTAAGCAACTGACTTGATTTTGGCTGAGGTCATGATCTCATGGTTTGTGAGTTCTAGCCCTGCTTTGGACTGGGCTCCCTGCTGATGGTGTGGAGCCTGCTCGAGATTCACTCTCTCCCTCTCTCTTTGCCCCTCCCCTGTGCTCTTGCTCTCTCTCTCTCTCAAAATAAATAAATAAACTTTAAAAAATAAGAGTATAAATCTCATAGGAGTTTTCTGAGAATTATATGAGCTATTGCAAATAAAGCACCAAATAAAGTAAAAGGGCAAATACTTTAAAATGCATAAATGGTAGCTATTAATATTTCTTTTTACTGTTTTATTAACCTGGAATGGAACTGGGTAGAGAAAAGTGTATAATTAATACAGCAAAACAAGTGAAATTTATATATTTGTGAGAATATTTAATATGTTCTAATTAATATCATTCCAAGATCAATGACCTACAAGAATCAGTGATATTTTCAATCTATCCACATTTTCTTTTTGGTGTCTCTGCATGTGAAATCCTATATTCCTACAAAAACAACTGCCGACTCATGTTTGGTAAATTCTGTTCTGACATGAGAGTATTTTTCTTAATGTGATATCAGAAGGTCAATAATTCATTGTACTAACCATTCAAGTGAATTTAATGTAAAAAAAAAAAAAAGTGACACAGTGCTTGGGTACTTAGATGAGCCAGAAGTTATATGGGAATGAGGGGTTCTATGAGTCTCTAATATTTAAGCCTAGCTCTAAAATCAAATCAAATTTATGTATGATTTTCCAGAAAAAGTCAACACATTTGTGATTCTCATAGACATATTTTAAACATATAAAAACAGGGTTCCTGGATGGCCCAGTCAGTTAAGCATCTGACTCTTGATTTCAACTCAGGTCATGATCTCATGGGTCATGGGGTTTGAGCCCCACAATGAGGCCTGCACCAGACTCTGGGTTGATAGCATGGAACCTTCTTGGGATTCTCTCCCTCTCCCCTCTGCTCCTCCCCTGTTTGCATTCTCTCTCTAAATAAATAAACTTTAATTAATTAATAACAGAAAAAGTAAAAGCATTTCATAACAACCAATCCCAAAATTACAGATAATATGAATATGCTAGAAAAGTAGGATGAACACCAAAGATGTGACTGAATAATAAATAACTCTTCTGGTAAGGAGAAAACAAAGATATTAATCAACTTCAAAAATTAAAAACACAATCACAGAAGAAATAATGTGAATGATAAATAGAGATATGAAGAAATGCTTAAACTCATTTTTAAAAGAGAAAACTAAATTAAAACAATGTGATCTAATTTCATGCCCATATTAGCAAAAATTAAAATGCTAGATAGCATAAATTCTTGGAGAGAACACTGGAATATAGAGATGTTCATGCAGTACAGATAATAGTGTAAAATGGGCAGCCATTCTGGAAAGTAATCTGACAGTACTCAGTCAGATTAAGTATACAAATACTCTTGAGAACCAGCAATACTCTCCTGAGCATATATATCCTAGAGAAATTGCCCACAAGGCTGGTCCTTACTGGAGAATGGACATAAAAGTATGGTAGATGCAAACCATGGAATATTAGAGGGCTATAAGAAGCAATAGACTAGTTGTAAATGTAATTTAAATAGTTCATAGAAACATTGCCATATTAAAATTATAATATTAAAATGAGACTTACAATAGCTTATGAAATAAAAATATATATGTATAAGATAACATGTATATTCCAAGAACACACACACATAATAAAAGGATACAAATAAAAAGAATGATTACATTTTTAGGATGGTGGTTGGGTAGGCAATATGATTAGAAACTGATTTATATAAGAGACTTTGTAAATACATAAAAATAGATGTTTTATGTCTCTACTGCTACATAGCACTTTAAAACACTGCAAATTCATTATATCACAGTTTCTGTGATAGAGCTTAGTTAGATTCTCTGCTTAGGGTCTCATTGAAATCCAGGTGATAAATGGGCCCAAGGTTTCATCTGAGGCTCCAGGTCCTCTTCCAAGTTAATGTGGTTATTGGCAGAATTCACATCCTGACAGTTTAGGAAGTCATGAACTGAATCTTTAAGACCATCAAAAGGACTTCTCTCTGATGCTTCACCTTCATTTAAAGGACTCACCTGTTTAGATCAAGCCCACACAGAACAATATCCAAATTAACTGACTAGTAACAATCACAGAAGCATTAGCTCATCATACTCACTGGCCCTATCCATGTTCAAGGGAATTGGATTAAAGATGGCATGTATGTTCAAATTGAATAGTAAAAAATGTTATAAATGTTCATATATATAGTTCATCAGCTATATAAAACAGATAAAAATGAGTGAAGATATAGAATATTTAAACATTATCATTAATACTTTCATTTAATGAACCTACACAGAACTTTGCACCCAAAAGATGGAGTATGAAAAAGGATTCTTAAAGACATGCAATGCAAACTGGAAACAAAAGGAAGAAACTGAAACTTGCATAGATATACTGATATTAGAAAAAATTGGCAATATTAGATACCCACTAGTACTACTTTGATTAATCTAACTGAAGTGTTATTTAGTATAAGAAAAAAAAAACAAATTATATGGTTTTTAAAAGTACTTTACGACACTGTCATTATTATGTATATGTCTACGTAAATATTTACAAAATTATTAGAATATAAGATTTAATTTAGTTTAATATAAGTTATTTAAAATAAATTATTTTGATATAAAAGTATAAATTGTATTTTTATATAATAACAACAAGAAAGTAGAAAAAAGTATTTTCAAAAAGGTACGATTTTTAAGAACAATTAAAAATATGAGGTACCAAAGAACAAGTTTTGAAAAGACATATATGAAAAGAAGCATTTTAGGGGGTGCTTGGGTGGCTTAGTCGGTTAAATGTTGACTTTTGGTTTCAACGCGGGTCATCATCTCATGGCACAGAGCCTGCTTGGGATTCTCTCTTGCCCTCTCTCTCTGCTCTCCTCTCCCGTTCTCTTTCTCTCAAAATAAATAAAGAAATGTTTTTAAAAAGAAAACAATAGGAGCACCTGGGTGGCTCAGTCAATTGAGCATCTGACTTTGGCTCAAGTCATGATCTTGTGGCTCGTGGGTTCAAGCCCCACATCGGGATCTCTGCTAACAACTCAGAGCCTGAAACCTTCTTCGGATTCTGTGTCTCCCTGTCTCTCTGCCCCTCCCCCACTCATGCTCTGTCTCTGTCCATCTCTCAAAAATGAATAAACATTAAAATTTTTCGGGGCCCCTGGGTGGCTTGGTTGGTTAAGCGTCCGACTTCAGCTCAGGTCATGATCTCACGGTCCGTGAGTTCGAGCCCTGCGTCGGGCTCTGTGCTGACCGCTCAGAGCCTGGAGCCTGTTTCAGATTCTGTGTCTCCCTCTCTCTCTGCCCCTCCCTGTTCATGCTCTGTCTCTTTCTGTCTCAAAAATAAATAAACGTTAAAAAAAATTTTTTTTAATTTTCTTAAATGAAAAAAACAATAAGCATTTTATTGATATATATTAAGAAAATCTAAATAAATGGAGGGACATGCCAACTAAGACATATTATTGGTTTAAACTGCCTTTGGGTGTGATGAAAATTCTAATAAAACCAAGCAAGGTTTCTCATGTTTCCTTTCCTTCCTTCTTACCATCCTTCTTTCTTCTTTCCTTTCTTTTCCTACCCTTTCCTTTCCTTCTTTGGTAGAACATGATAAGCTCACTCGTAACTGTCTTAACTGTCGTAGACTCTAAGTCTAAAGTTCTCTTTGGGCCAGCAAAAGAGCAGATGCAGGATTAAAACGAGAGGTAGCTAATGTCCGCGGGGAAAAGACAAGAGCCCCGAATAAGGGTCCTTGCCTAGTATTTATTCAGATCAGAAGGCTTACAAACGTGATGGGTGTGCACAAAGAGACAAACTGTGAACATTAACTTGAGGACATGAGGGGGAAAGGGGGGTCTTGAAGATATACAGTGTTTGGGGTTTGGGTCAACATAAGACAAAATCCAGGCGCCAGGCAGATGGATAGATGGTTGTTAACAGCAGACAGGAGGCATTTTGCCTGTTTATCTTTGCCAGCCTAGGGGATGAGAAAGATAAGGGAAATAACCTCAGGGTTAACAAGACACCTTTTCTTTAGTTAACCATCTCTGCTCCAGGCTGCTTTGCCTAAGGCACAGTGGTCCAAAGTCCAATTCACCAATTTACCTGACCTGGCCCCATTCTCCTATGAAAGCAGCTTTCTGCTATAGTACTAAACTTGGGGTGCTTTCACCCTTAATATCTAATCTCGTTATTCCTATGTATTGGGCACCTTTGTGCTGATTCTATTTCAGGCCTTTGCCTTTCCCTCTCTATGTTTGGGGATTCAGTACCCCTATTTTGTGGTGCCTTTGCACCCCCCTATTCTTTTTTTTTTTTAGTGTATTCAAGATAGTTTTAATATTAATATTTTTTTCATGAATTAGAAATATCACTCTTAAATTGATGAAAATTACTGAAGTAACCACGTCCCCCAGAAGCAGAATTCCATTATTTGTACATATAATACAGAGCCAGACTACACTGGAAACAACAGTATTAAAATAAATGTTAAGATTAAAAAGCATCTATACACCCTGGAGGGCCGTGAGTCCGTAAGACCCATATTTAAAGTCATTTCCTAACAGCAGTGAACTATTTTAAGTTGCACCCCCCTATTCTTGACACCTTTGTGCCTCCCTATCCTTGGCATGCCAACCTGTTTTTCCTGAATTCAGCATTTTTTTACTTTGTTTTTCTTGTTAACCCAGTGCTGTAGGCCTGGGGGATTCCTAATCTTATCCCCTACAGTAACTACATATGAAAGAGTGAAAGATAAAGAGAGACCATCATTCTCATGAAGAGAAAGAATTACATGGTAGGGGGAAGATTGAAAATCATAATCTACCAGATACTGAGTCATTTTTATATTGCTATTGGTATGGTATATATTGGTATTGGCATAAGAATAAACCAGTTAGACCCATAAAATAGAACAGGACACCCAATAGCAGATAAACACACACACACACACACACACACACACACACACACACACTCCCTAAAGACCAACGGGCAGGGGAACTTATAAAACAGGTGATCTTGTTCTAATTTTCACTCCAGGAAAGGAGCTGTATCTTTTATCTACATGTAGGGTTGGAACAGCTTAACACAAACTGTTGTTATGTGTTGCCTCCCAAATCTTATGAGGCCTACCAAATATTGAGCCTCTGTCTTTATGGTAAACAGTGTAAAATGCAACATGTTTTTCATACTTTGGAAGGGATATCTAAACATGTCCAAAAATTAATTAACACTAGAAATTTCACCCATGTGACATCACTTGAACTTTTATAAAGATATATAATCTACCCCCTAGAATTCATATTTCTTATGAAGGCAAAGAGGGTCCTTATTTCTTTATACTTACTAGGTCTGTGATGGATAAACACAACTACAAATATTCTGACATTGCTCCCACTGAGATGTGAAATCTAATTCCCTTCCCTTTTAATCTGACTGGCCTTAGTAACTGACTCTCCACGGAAACAATGCTGTATGACTATATGACTTCCAAGGTTAGGTCAGAAAACTTGGAACATCCACCTTGCTCCATCAGAATGTTCATTTTTTGTCACCTACTCTCGGGACACCTTTCAAAATCCAGTTGCCACACCATAAGAAGTCTAAGTCACATGAAAGAGCTACGTGAAGGTTGGTCTCTAATTCCAGCTGAGTTCCCAGCAGATAGCCAATATCAACTGTCTGCCATGTACATAATCCATCTTGGCTTTCAAGTGACCAAATCCCCAATCAAAATACAGACGTGATCACCTGAGGAACCTCAAGCCAAAATTATGCATTTGAGAGATCCTGAAATTTAATTTCCAAAATTGTAAACAAAATAAAAATGGTTGTCTTCAGCTCCTAAGCAATAGGTAAGTTGTTATATGGTGACAAATAACCAAAGAAAGGTCTAATTAAGATATCTCAAATATTCTCTGTGATATCATTATCAAGTTATTCCAAAATTATGCTATGATAGAAAGCAGTAGAGTTGATGAGGGCCTGAAGCAAGAAATCAATATAACCTTTTGTCACTGCCAGGTGAGGCTAAAGTGATTCAGACTTTCTTTAATTATATAGATGGATGCAAAAATATCTGCTAGGAAACAGTTTCAGATGTGGTATTAGTGGTTAAGCTTATTTGTACCAGTAAACATACTACAGCTGGAAATCAATGGCAATTATCAAAACCGGCTGATTATACTTGCCATAAACTGCAGCACTGGTTCTAAAAATGTGGTCCCCAGGTGAGCTTGGGTGTGAAAGGACTTCTTAAGTGATACACAAAAGCACAAACCATAAATAAATAAACATATATATCAGACATTATTAAAATATAAAATCTTTCATAAAATTATATCACTAAAAAACAGAAAAAGAAGTTACAGAGGGGAAGATATAAGCAGATTTCTAGCAAGAATATAAAAACTTAAAAAAACAATAAGAAAAACAAAATAATCCAAATCACCTAACCACCCTCAGAAAATGGTCACAAAGCATAAATAAGCATTTCACAGATAAAGATGCATGAAGGACCAATAAACACTTGAAAAGATGGTCAATCTCGTTAACAATTTAGGAAAATAAACATCAAAACCATAAATACCATCTTACATCCTCCAGAACAGCAGAAATTAAGTGTGACAATACTAGTGTCAACAAAAATGCAGATTAAAAGTTTATAAACTATTAGTGAAAATAAGTCAATACAACTACTAATTGGATAAAAAAATTTGTAATTACCTTGTGAATATTGCTTGAAAGGGAAAAAAACTGAAAACAACTCCATGTCCATGGTCTAAATAAATAAATCATGGTATATTCACACAAAAGAATATTCTGTATCTTTAAAGAAAAAAATGAGCAACTACAGCCACACATACAATGTGGATATATGTCAGGTACATATTGACGAAATATTGATGAAAACAGCAACACTCATAAAAATACACACCGTATTATACACTTTACATAAATTTTAAACATGCAAATCCAAACAGCATATAAAATTTAGGGAGATGCAATGTTTAGTCATTTGAAATTGCCATTTTTAGAGCTGAGTATTGGAAATTTCATATGGTTCTACCAAATATAAATAAATATGGCAAAATTATAAAGAAAAGCAATGAAGTGCTTAATACAGAATCCAGGATTTATTTATTCACATGCTTGGTATTGTTAAGTTGATGGAGTTGGAGAAGCCAACAAAATATTTCTGTAAAAAACCTGTTCTCATCCAGCAGTCATTTTAGTGAAGACAGGAAACAAGATGTCACATGGTAAATATGAAAAAACAGAAACAAAGTGGATAAAGTAGATTTGGTGGATTTGGAGGAAGTAGAATAGCTGTCTTAGGACACAGAAGCTTAGGCATAATTTGAGAATCAATCTGATGGAAAAAAGAAGGGATCCAATGGTTCTCTAGAAGAATGGCATTATCAGAAGAGAGAAAAGCAGAGGCAAATGGCCTGAAATAGGGGTGTGCTTCGATCATTCCAAGAACAACAAGGATTCTTATGTAGCTGGGAGTGGGGCAAGTAGATTGGTAATGGGGTAGGGAAAGCAATAAAAATGAGGTCAGTGAAGAAGAAAGGAGTTAGATCATATAGGGGCCTGTAAGCCAATATAAGGACTTCGTCTTTTACTCTGAGTTAGTGGAAAGCTGCTGGAAAGTTTTCAGCAGATACATAACGTGATCATCTTTCTGTTTTACAAGTATCACTCTGGATACAATATGGAGAAGAGATTGTAAGGAAAGCAAAGATAGAAAATCAATTAGGAAACAATTGCAAAAATCCAGGCAAGAGAAAATGGTGGCATGGAACTAGGCTGGTATCCCTGGAGGTAGTGAGAATTAATCTTGGATGTAATTTTGAAGGTAAAATCAATTTCCTGATGCATTTAGTGTGGGTTACAAGAAAAAGAGAATGGCAAAGAGACTCCAAGGTGTTTGCATTAAGCATCTGGAAGATGGACAGTGGGCAATTATGGATAAAAAATGAGGTTTGGGTTTTGGACATATTAGATTTGAGATGGTTATCAATCACCTAAATGAAGAAGTTGAGTAGGGAATTAGATATAGAAGTCTAGTGTTGAAAGGACATTTCTTCACTGGCAATTAAAATATGGGTATCTTCAGGGTAATTTTGATTTTACATAGCTGACTCTGGGTTAGATCGCTTAGAAAGTGACTGTAAGGGTCCTGGGTTAAGCACTGACTGTTGATTTCCACTCAGGTCATGATCTCATGGTTTGTGAGTTTGAGCCCCAACTCAGAGTTCTGTCCTGACAGTGTGGAGCCTGCTTGGGATTCTCTCTCTCTCCCTCTATCTGCCCCTGCCCTGCTCTTGCTCCCTCTCTCTCAAAATAAATAAATAAATTTAAAGAAAAATAAGAAAGAAAGAAAGAAAGAAAGAAAGAAAGAAAGAAAGAAAGAAAGAAAGAAAGAAAGAAAGGGAGGGAAAGAAAGAAAGAAAGAAAGAAAGAAAGAAAGAAAGAAAGAAAGAAAGAGAAAGAAAGAAAGAACGAGACTATAGAGAGAGGAGAGAGGAAAACTAAACCTGGAACATTTCAGTGCTTAGTGGTCTGGAATAGAAGGAGGAGCCAAAAAAGACTTAGAAGGAGCAGCACTTAGGTAAGAAGAAATCCAGCAAAAGTGCTGTCCCTGAAGCCCAGTGATAGACTATCTCCAGAAAGAAGGACTTTTTTCTGGTAGGGAAGGTAGTAAAGAGATCACAGGATGGTTGGAATAGCTTTAATGATATTGGTGACATTTGATTTAATAATCTGGGGCGCCTGGGTGGCTCTGTCAGTTAAGCATCTGACTCTTGGTTTCGGCTCAGGTTATGGTCTCAGTGCTCATGAGTTCAAGCCCCACATCAGGCTCTGAACTGAAAGTGTGGAGCCTGCTTGGGATTCTCTCTCTCCATCTCTCTGCCTCTTCCCTGCTTGCACTGCCTCTGTTTCTCTCAAAATAAATAAAATTAAAAAAAAAAACTTTATAAAAAAATAATCTGGATACTTTACAATAATACTTGTTCTATTATCTTTACAGCATATATTATTACTTTGTTATATAATAAATATCTCACATTTAAAAATGAAAATAAGTTAAAAATGCATTGCCAAGGAAAAATATCGTGGCACAGGAAAAAAGAATTATTTTGATATGTTTGTATAGGAAATAATCCACCATGGAAGGTAGTTATACTGTGAAATAGAGGAACGAGAGATAAACATTAACTGTTCAAGTTGCCCCCAGCTCTAGAAACTGTGTAACAGATATGCTACCCAAACCTTATTACTTCTGCTTAACCCAAGACAAATTAATAACATGAAATATGTACATTTGGCAAAAAGTTTTGTGTTCTTATCTGTTGGAAAAGCATGATATGTTAAGCCACATACAAAAACCAACTTTTCCAAATTTTTTAATGAAATCTATACCAAAAAAGTTGCAATGTTAATAGAACAACAATAAAAATGAAGCCCTTTGGGTTTATCCATTTATCTTACAAATACACTGGGGGGGGGAACCCTAATATCCTCTTAACAATGTAAAACTCATTTTGAAAACTTTCCTCCTTTGAGAAATAATAATTCATTGGAGATAAAACATTTCTAAAGTTGTGCTTTTCTTTACTTTAACAAATTCCATAAAATTTTATCTTGTGCTTTGAAAACTGCTTCCCCAGTGAGAAAATAGAGTGCTAGATAGAATTTATGCCTAGGTTCACATTTAAAAAGGCTAACAAGCAGTTCTTTTTCCTGACCCATAATTGGAGGTCAAGGCAAGGAGTGGGAGAGAAAGCATCAAAGGTAGACACCACATGGCAAACAGCTCAGTAATAAGATTGCTTACACATTTATTACCAAATACCAACAGCATAGTACCAACCTAGCAACAGAATCAATCTCTCATTCACTCTCTCTCTCCCTCTCCCTGACCCCTCCCTTTCTCCCCTCTCTCCTCTCCTCCTGTCTCCCCCTCCCCCTTTTCTCTCTCTCCCTCTCTCCCTCCCTACCTCTCTGTCCCTAAAACACACACACACACACACACACACACACACACACACACACACACACACACATTCTTTCAACTGCAGCTTCTTGTACCTTTTCTGAAGAATTAACATGAAGCTAGTTGACCTGCACTAATGCTAGAGATTATTTTCTCAAGTCCTATTTGAATGTATGTCAAAGGAATCATTTCAGGAGAAAGGAGGGAGGTTTCCTGCAGTTCCTGAAGGAGGCATTGCTTGCCTCCAGCCACGTGCCCAAGTAGAATTAGACTCACTATGTGGAATAACTTTCTATATTCAAACTGCTAGAGTGGAATAAACTCTAGAGATACATGGTTTGTATGTGCCTGAATCTGAACATATACAACTGATTGGATTCATGCAAAAATCCTACTGATTTAGTTATTGAAAATAAAAAATTTGACATCATTCTTGGGAAAAAATAGTATAGTTGAGTTGTTTTTTTTTTAAATTTTGGAGCCACAGTCAGTGGCTGAAGTGTCCGACTTCAGCTCAGGTCATGATCTTGTAGTTCATGAGTTTGAGCCCTGCATTGGGCTCTGTGCTATCAGCTCAGAGCCTGGAGCCTGTTTCAGATTCTAGGTCTCCCTCTCTCTCTGCCCCTCCCCTGCTTGTACTCTGTCTCTCTCTCTCTCCCTCAAAACAAACAAACATTTAAAAAAATAAAAGTTTTTGAGCCACATAAAGGGTGGTGACATTATAGGAAGAAAAATAATAATTTGAATGAATCAATCCATTTTGCCTATTGAAAACCAGGCTTACAATTGTAAAAAACATTATCTACTTAAGTTTTCCAACTCTTCTATTTACATGATTCATTTCCCACAGGTATTTATAAGTATATATTATGAAGCAAAACTATTTTTGTCATAAAAATGAATATTTTTCTATGTATATCTGCATTATGGCTAATTATTTGTATCTCTTTTTAATAATGTACTCAGTACCATGTAGTCATCAATTTTCCAACTACAATATCATCTTCTAAATTGATTATTTTCATCTTCAGTCAGTGTTTTATAGTTTTCACCTCTTTGGTGAGGATGCAGAGAAAGGGGAACCCTCCTGCACTGTTGGTGAGAATGCAAACTGTTGCAGCCACTCTGTAAAACAGTATGGAGGTTCCTCAAAAAGTTAAAAATACAACTACCCTATGACCCAGCAATTGTACTACTAGATTTTTACCCAAAGAATACAAAAATACTAATTCAAAGGGATACATGCACCCCAATGTTTATAGCAGCATTATATAATAGCCAGAATGGAAAGTGCACAAGTGTCCATCAACTGATGAATGCATAAAGACTTGGTATATGTATACAATGGAATATTAGTCATAAAAAAGAATGAAATCTTGCCAGTTGCAATGACATGGATGGAGCTAGAGAGCATAAGGCTAAGCAAAATAAATCAAAGAAAGACAAATACCATAAAGTTCCACTCATATGTGGAATTTAAGAAATAAATGAGCAAAGGGAAAGTTAAAAAAAGCAAACCGAGAAACAAATTCTTAACTATAGAGAACAAACTGATGGTTAGCAGAGGGAAGGTAGGTGGGGGGAAAGGTTAAATAAGTGGTGGGGATTAAGGAGTGTGCTGGCTGCGATGAGCACCAGGTATTGTATGGAAGTGTGGAATCACTATTTTGTACACCTGAAACTAATATTACACTGTATGTTAACTAACTGGAATATAAATAAAAACATAAAAAATAAAACTAGCAGAAAACTTAAAAATGCTATTAGAAAGTATAAAAATAAATCAACAAATAGATTCTTTTCCTCGATACTCACAATTATTTGGAGAAATAAAACATTACTATTGTCAGTTTCATCTCTGGTCATGCATCACATTACTAATTACTATACACAGCTGTGAAACAAATAACTGCCTCAGAAGTTTCCTACCATTGCAGTGGAGTATACTGCTTATATTCAATGGCACAAAACTAAATGAACACATTGTTTTATCATTTTAAGACAGAGTATTAATACCCTAGAAGGAAATACTGATAAATATATTAATTCCATGTAAAATTCTATAATGAACATTTACCATGTAATTGTCTTCTGAAGTATTAGCATCTGTTAGTGAATTTGAATAAGCTAGAATTTCTGTAGATATATATATAGATTATATAGATATAATTAAATATGTAATAATCACTTGTTTAAAGTCTGCCTACTCAACAAATAAAAGAAATGCTTGCCTTTATTACTCCTGAGTATTTAATGAATGGTGTTGAATAAGTGAATAAATGATTTATTGGATTATTGTATAGTACAATGTCTGGTTTAAGTCAAATTTTCTACTCACTGATAATATAGCATTCTTTATCAAAACTTCACTCTTCAGAATAGAAAGATACACAACTTAGTCACAAATTTATTCCATTTTTTTTTCTCTGCTTCAGTCAGGTCATCCAGAATATATTTATATAAGCTTTAAGATCATCATCAAAATTAAAACATAAAAATAAAACCACGAGAGGGGAAAACTTGAAAATCTCCAAAAATAAACTCCTAAGCATCAGTCAACTCCAGCATGAAAATATGATAAAAGAAAGTTCAATGCAATAATTGAAATTGAAGACAATGACAAGTCAGGAAGAGAGACACTTAAAAGAAGTCACTACTCCCACATCACACTGAGTAGTAATCAACTATTCAGTCATTATAATATCAACCCACTCTATAAACTTCCAATACATGCTAGTATACAAGGTATACAAATATGTACAGTAAGTACATATATTTAAAAGAAATGGCTTTGGACCCTTATTCTCATCCTATTTCCTTGAATTCACCTACATATATATGAAGAAGACACTCCTTTATCTTATGAAGACAATTCTCTCACTCACTAGTGGACACACCCCTTGATAATGGCATTATCTCTACAGTCTAGCAAAAGGGTGGATTAGGAAAAATACAGGGATGAAGAGGAAAGGGAAGGAAATATCTGTTGACACCAAGTTCCATAATAGTTACTTTTATTTAAGTAACTAAAAGAGAAGCAACACTTCTCATTAAATCTCACTCCATAAGTAAGCTCGCTCTTAGATTTCTCTATTCAAGTTTTTTGTAACACTTTGCCCTAGTCTAAAAAATAGTTTTGTAGGTATTCAGCACAGAACCTGTAATCACAAAGTTCATAAACACAAGCCCATGGCACTGCAAGGTTAGGGTCCATGCTACTGGTCACCAATGCAGCAAGAATCGATACATAATCACAGAAATTTGGAAATTTGATAACAAGCTCAGGGTGGTTCCTCATAGTTTAGTTTATGTACAGCAAAGAGAAGTGAAAATGCGAGTCAAGCTAGGGCTGATATTAAAGATATAAGTGTAGGGCGAGTCAAGCTAGGGCTGATATTAAAGATATAAGTGTAGGGCGAGTCAAGCTAGGGCTGATATTAAAGATATAAGTGTATTTAAAAAAAAGTCTCTATGGCATAACAAAAAAAGGTATACATAATGGTTCATCACATGCCAAAGAAAGACTGCACGTTTTTCTCTGTTAATAGTGAATGCAGCTGTGTTTAGCTAGACTGAATGTGTATACTAATAAAATTAAAATCTCTTTATGGTATCTTAATAAAATTGTACTTATACAAATAAGTTTGGAGGTGGCTTGTTACACTTCAATAGATAACTGAGACAGGAAACTGTAAGTCTACAGCAATACTAAAAGGAGATTTTTTTAAATGAGGTGGAAAATATGCAATAAGTAAAGAAATAATACAATTAAATTTTAATGAGCTGAATACTTTAATTTTTCAGATGAAAGACATTGCCTTGTACCAAGCATAATTAATGAAAAGGAGCACACTAAACATATCTTTCTTTTCCCCTTTTTCTAGTGTCAAACATAAAGAAATATCCTAAATTTAAGTTTCAAAGGGAAAATATTTCAATTCAAAAATCAACCCATCCAAGTTAATATTCTTATTTTGAAAGCAAAATTCTCAGGCAGGCAAGTACTCATGGAAATATAGGAAATACACTTTTCACATAAGCTTTCTGGAAAAAAAAATTCAAAGATGTATCTAACTAAACAAAAAATAATCATCAAAATAATTGTAAGTAAACCAAGCTATGGAGACAGTCCAAATGTCCATCAACTGATGGATAATGAAGAGGTAATACATATATGTGTGTGTGTATGTGTGTGTGTATGTGTATATATATACACACATATATATACATATCACTCAGCTATCAAAAAGAATGTAATCTTGCCATTTGCAATGACATGGATGGAGCCAGAATGTATTATGCTAAAAAAAATAAGTTACTCAGATAAAGACAAATATCATATGATTTCACTCATATGTGGAATTTAAGAAACAAAACAGACGAACATATGGGAAGAGGGCAAAGAGGAGAGAGGGAAACAAATAAGAGGACACTCTTAATGATAGAGGAACAGAGAGTTGATGGAGGGAGATGGGCGGGAGATGGGCTAGATGGTTGATGGGTATTAAGGAGGACACTTGTGATGAGCCCTGGATGTTGTATTTAAGAGATGAATCACTGAATTCTACTCTTGAAACCAATATTGCACTGTATGTTAACTAAATTTTAATAAAATAAAAGTGAATAAATAATAATTATAAGTAGCAAAAATAAATGATGAAATAAATAGTATTGAGAGATGAAGCCTTCCTAATTAGAATGCCTTTTAAAAATTGAGATTACTACTAGCTATTTAATGAAACAGGCAATCACATGTATAAGATCATAGGTATTCAAAGAGAAAATCCATCTGAATGCTTTAGTTCCTAGATATTAAATTCTCTAATAAGACAGACCAGAATGGACCTTCTGAATATTTTTCAGAGGAGAGGACATCTAACCTCCTGGTCCAAGAAAGAGATACCACCTTTTTCCCCTTCTCGATGCACTGGGATGTTAAAATTCTAAGACAGAAATTTTCTCCAGGTTCAGTACTAAACTGAATGAAAATGCAGGTGTGAAGTACAAATATCAATCAGCTCAGTGAAAGACCAAGTTTGTGATTCCTTGTTGAGTAAGTTGAAAGGCTTCACAACGCATTGGAAGAAAAAGAATTATCACTAAGAAGTGAAGCTACTCAGGAAAGTTTATCTGCTATACAAAGGAAGTGTTTTTCACTGGTGTTATATTTGCATGTCAAAATCAGAGACTTTTAGCAAGAAAGGATAGTCAATAAAGTATTTTCTTAAATATAGGATCTTAATATTATATTACTGTGAACTTTTTATACATTAGTTTAATTCAGAACTATTATAAAAAGATGATTTGATTATGATTAATTTGTGATTTGGTGAGGTAGTTTATCTCATAATACCCAACTGGTTTCCAAGGAGGAAAAATGAAGTTCAATGTACTTCTCTAATAATCCATTGTTTCACAAGATGCTTTCCCATAGCATGTCAATAAATATTCAACAGAAAAATTTTTTTTAAAAAGTGTGTTTATTGAAATTTTATCTAGCTATCATTATTCTAATACAAGTACACATTATCTTCAAGGCCTTTGCATTTGAAATTATTTTTTATTTTAAATTCCAGCATAGTTAACATACAGTGTAATATTAGTTTCAGGTCTACAATATAGTGATTCAACACTTCTATACATCTTCTAGTGCTCATCACAAGTGCACTCCTTAATCCCCATCACCCATTTTACCCATCCCCCCACCACTTCCCCTCTGGTAACCATCAGTTTGTTCTCTACAGTTAAGAGTGATTTCTTGACTTGTCTTTCTCTCTCTCTTTTTTTTCCTTTGCTCATTTGTTTTGTTTCTTAAATGTCACATACGAGTAAAATCATCTGGTATTTTCTTTCTTTCTCTGATTGACTTATTTACAATTTGTTACTGGGAAAGCTCTTCATAGAAGGGAATGATACGTAGCATTTCCAAAATCTATTTGACAAAGAAAATATTTTCTTGGAAAGATATTGACATTTTTCAAATAATATTTCATGGAATTCATGCTTGGAAATGCTGCCATTAAGTTCCTAAGTTTTACACTAACCCATGCACTAGCTCCCACCATCATGTAAACATAGCAATAACATACAGTAATAATCAAAAAGTGTGAAAGTTGTACCTGTTTGTTCACTGATATGTTTAAGTGTTTAAGTGTTAAAGAATATGTTAAGTGTTTAAGTTTGTTCACTGATATGTTTAAGTGTCAAAAATAGTAGTTGAGCAATTAACCAAAGAGAATACAGACTAGCAACTTTTTTTTAATTTTTTTCTTTCAATGTTTATTTATTTTTGAGAGACAAAGCATGAGTAGGGGAGGAGCAGAGAGCGAGGGAGAATCCGAAGCAGGCTCCAGGCTCTGAGCTGTCAGCACAGAGCCTGATGTGCTGCTCGAACCCACGAACTGTGAGATGACCTGAGCTGAAGTCGGACACTTAACGGACTGAGCCACCCAGGTTCCCCCAGACTAGTAACTTTAATTCTAATCATTTTAGTACTTAAATGAGGAGTCATCTTTTATTTAATACTAAATTCATACAGTATGTAGACTCCTAAAAAGGTAATAATAGCAACAATATACAAGTTTTAAAAACTGACATCATGGGAGGACACATTGGCTTTAAGTCCTTTGCATTTGCATCTCCCCCTTCTTGGAAAGCTTTACCTCCACACAGTTACTTAGTCCACTCTTGAGTTTTCCCTAGATCTAAGTCACTTTGTCAGAGGCCTTCCTGACACATCTATATAAAACAGCAACCACCCCACCCACTTTTCACCCTCCCTATACCCTTTATTTTATTTTAAGGTCTTTACACATTGCTTGCTTTCTGTTGCTTCTTCATGAGAATATAATTTCAGAGGATACAGACAGTATTTTGTTCAGTGTTCTAATACAAGGACCCCAATATACTGCTATGCACATAGAAAGTATTCAACAAATATTCATCAAAGAACAGGTGAATAAATGAATATTCTAAAAGTCTAATGGAGATATAACTTAGGTATGGCTTTTTTTTAAAACGCTAAATCAATTATGTATTAAGCGAAACAGAGAAGGAATTTGCAAAGATTCTATCATTAGTATTAAAAAGTGTACACAACCAGAAAAATGGGGAAGGAACATGAAAAACAATTCAATGTAGAAGAAGTAAGGAATAATCCATAAATACTTAAAGATTATCAAATTCAGGGGCACCTGGGTGGCTCAGTCGGTTAAGCGGCAGACTTCGTCTCAGGTCATGTTCTCATGGTCCGTGAATTCGAGCCCCGCGTCGGGCTCTGTGCTGACAGCTCAGAGCTTGGAGCCTGTTTCAGATTCTGTGTCTCCCTCTCTCTCTGACCCTCCCCCGTTCATGCTCTGTCTCTTTCTGTCTCAAAAATAAGAATAAAAAAACGTTAAAAAAACTTAAAAAAAATAAATAAAGATTATCAAATTCAAAAATAACCAAAGTAACATAAATTCGAATGATATTTTTTTTACTTTTTACTTTGGAAAGAATTTTTTGGTAAAATGAACTTTTGGCAAGCCTATGATGAAAGGGGCTCTCATATGCAACTATGACATAGCAATATAAACTTATATAAAACATGTCTGGACAAAAAAGTTCTAGACAAAAATTTCTTCTAGCTTTTGCTCAGTATTTCCACATACTGAATTAGACTAGAAAAAAATAGAGATGCCTGTACACAAAGATTTATGGACAAGACTACAAGAATTCCAGTTATATCAATATAATAGTAAAACATTTACTAAAACGTATACAATAGTCAGTAGCAAAATATAATAGTAAAATAGTAATGGTGAAATATATAAAACAAATTAAAAATTCATGAACAGGATGTCTTAGTCTGCTTGGGCTACCATAACAAAATACCATGGATTCAGTATTTTGGTTAGACAAACAATAGGAATTTATTTCTCACTGTTCTGGACACTGGAAGTTCAAGCTCAAGGTGCTACTAGGGTTGGTTTCTGGTGAGACTCTCTCCTGAGCCTCCATGTTGCTTTCTCACTGTGTCCTTACATGGCCATCTCCATAGAAAGAGATTGGTCTTTGGTGTCTCTTCCTCATCTTATAAGAACACCAGTCCTACTGAATTAGGTCCCGACTCTTACAACCTCATTTAACCTAAATTACTTCCATAAAGGCCCCAACTCAAAATATAGCCACACTGAGGGAGTTAAACCATCAACATATGAGTAGAGGCTGGGAGACACAGTTCAGTCTATAATACAGGAGCATGGCTACATAAATTACTATATAATCACAAGATTAATTATTATGCAGCTATAAACAAGGATTTAATTTTTCAAGATTTAGTGACCTAATAAATGTTAAGTTATGATTAATGAAAAAAATTAATTTAAAAAACATATGAACATAATGATCTCAAGTCAAAGCAGCTTATAATATTTTTAAAAACCTAATGTGATACATGTTTAAAACAGCTCTATTAAATTGTTTTTTAAATCAGTTGAAAAGGATTTTGCTTACTTTTATTTCATGTTGTCGTTAATGTGTGTGCAAATAGCTGCTAAATAGTAAGGTACTATTTAAGTTAGTTCGTCAGCTTAAAATACACGAACAAAACTATTTCCTTTTTTTTAATAATATAAATTATTGTCAAATTGGTTTCCATACAACACCCAGTGTTCATCCCAACAAGTGCCCTCCTCAGTGCCCATCACCCACTTTCCCCTCTCCCCACACCATCAACCCTCAGTTTGTTCTCACTACCCAAGAGTCTCTTAGGGTTTGCCTCCCTCCCTCTATAACTTTTTTTTTTCCTCTTCACCTCCCCTATAGTCTTCTGTTAAGTTTCTCAAGATTCACATATGAGTGAAAACATATGGTATCTGTCTTTCTCTGTATGACTTATTTCACTTAGCATAATACCCTCCAGTTCCATCCACATTGCTGCAAATGGCATGATTTCATTCTTTCTCATTGCCAAGTAGTATTCCATTGTATATATAAACCACATCTTCTTTATCCATTCACCAGTTAATGGACATTTAGGCTCTTTCCATAATTTAGCTATTGTTGAAAGTGCTGCTATAAACTTTGGGGTCCATGGGCCCCTATGCATCAGCACTCCTGTATCCCTTGGGTAAATCCCTAGCAGTGCTATTGCTGGGTCATAAGGTAGATCTATTTTTAACTTTTTGAGGAACCTCTACACTGTTTTCCAGAGTGGCTGCACCAGTTTGCATTCCCAAAAAGAGTGCAAGAGGGTTCCCGTTTCTCCACATCCTCACCAGCATCTATGGTCTCCTGATTTGTTCATTTTAGTCACTCTGACTGACGTGAGGTGGTATCTGAGGGTGGTTTTGATTTGTATTTCCCTGATGAGGAGTGATGTTGAGCATCCTTTCATGTGTCTGTTGGCCATCTAGATGTCTTCTTTAGAAAAGTGTCTATTCACGTCTTCTGCCCATTTCTTCACTGGATTATTTGTTTTTTGGGTGTGGAGTTTGGTGGGCTCTTTAAAGGTTTTGGATACTAGCCCTTTGTCTGACATGTCGTTTGCAAATATCTTTTCCCATTCCATCGGTTGCCTTTTAATTTTCTAGATTGTTTCCTTTGCAGTGCAGAAGCTTTTTATCTTGATGAGGTCCCAATAGTTCATTTTTGCTTTTAATTCCCTTGTTTTTGGAGATGTGTCGAGTAAGATTGCTGCAGCTGAGGTCATAGGGGTTTTTTCCTGCTTTCTCCTCTAGGGTTTTGATGATTTCCTCTCACATTCAGGTCTTTCATCCATTTTGAGTTTATTTTTGTGTATAATGTAAGAAAGTGGTCTAGTTTCATTCTTCTGCATGTTGCTGTCCAGCTCTCCCAGCACCATTTGGTAAACAGACTGTCTTTTTTCCATTGGATACTCTTTCCTGCTTTGTCAAAGATGAGTTGGCCATACATTTGTGGGTCCAATTCTGGGTTCTCTATTCTATTCTATCGGTCTATGTGTCTGTTTTGTGCCAATACCATACTGTTGTGATGATTACAGCTTTGTAGTAGAGGCTAAAGTCTGGGACTGTGATGCCTCCTGCTTTGGTTTTCTCCTTCAATATTACTTAGGCTATTCGGGGTCTTTTGTGGTTCCATATGAATTTGAGGATTGCTTGTTCTAGTTTCGAGAAGAATGCTCGTGCAAATTTGATTGGGATTGCATTGAATGTGTAGATTGCTTTGGGTAGTATTGACATTTTAACAATATTTATTCTTCCAATCCATGAGCGTGGAATGTTTTTCCATTTCCTTGTATCTTCTTCACTTTCCTTCACAAGCTTTCTATAGTTTTCAGTATACAGATCTTTTACATCTTTGGTTATATTTATTCCTAGGTATTTTATGCTTCTTGGTGCAATTGTGAATGGGATCAGTTTCTTTATTTCTCTTTCTGTTCTTTCACTATTGGTATGTATAAATGCAACCAATTTCTGTACATTGATTTTTTACCCTGCGACTTTGCTGAATTCATGCATCAGTTCTAGCAGACTTTTGGTGGAGTCTGTTGGGTTTTCCATGTAGAGTATCATGTTGTCTGCAAAAAGTGACAGTTTGACTTTTTCCTTGCCAATTTTAATGCCTTTGAGTTCCTTTTGTTGTCTGATTGCTGATGCTAGGACTTCCAACACTATGTTAAACAACAGCGGTGAGAGTGGACATCCCTGTCGTGTTCCTGATCCCAGGGGGAAAGCTCTTAGTTTTTCCCCATTGAGGATGATATTAGCTGTCAGCTTTTCATAAATGGCTTTTATAATGTTTAAGTATGACGAACAAAACTATTTTCAACATTTAAAACAAGCAGTGGAAAAGATTTAAGTTGGCATGCTGTCAAACAATACAAGGGAAAGAAATTTACATGCTAAGCCTCTCAGACTTTCCTGCATTGGTCTGAGATAAAACCAAGAGCTATTAGCTTAACATATCAATATATTCAAAAAAGTTTACATTACAGAATTGACACTATAATAAATCATACTCTCACTCTTAGCTTTTTATCAAAGCATTTACTCCGTAAGAAATATCTAGATCAGAAAAGGGAAATGGCACCTACATTTCCTTCATTTTGGAAACGTATGAAGTTGGTAATTGTCTACCAAAGATTAACAGACAGCGATTGAGATAATATGAGCGAGGCAATTCATCTGTCCTTAAAGGTTTCCAATTTATTTTATTTATTTTATTATCTTTGCAGCTTTAGGGTGCCTGTCTTGGATAATGAAAGTGTGAGTAAATTGTAAACTTGGAATCCTTTGTTGTTAAATCAGAAACCTGTCAAAGGTACTGAATGAAGCACTTCTGTTCTTATAGCCAGCATTCAGAGGCAGAACACCAAGCAAGGCCAGGTAGTTCCATGTTCCTAGCCCTTGGAGAGAAAGAAGGACACAGGATACAGAAGAGTCTAGAATAAGATTGGTACCATGAAGCAATCTGTTTACAAAATGAAAAGAGGAGAAAGAAAAGTCTCCTCTAGTGTTTTGAATGAAAAAAAAACAAAACAAAAAAAACAACTATTCCTTTGCAGAGCCAAAGCTAAATTTTTAAAAATAGAAACACAACTCTATCTAAGGAACAATATGAAATATATGACAGATTCTTGCCTACGTTAACCAAATTAAATTTATAAACAGATTTTTTTAAACCAATTACTTAAATGTTAAAGTCACAAAGGAGTACACAGTTAACATTTTTAATAATTTTATTACTATTACTGGCATTAGTACAAATCATGTAATTAGCAGTAGATGTTCAAATAAAACCAAATATATCCTTTTTTATTATGCTGAGCACAACTTGCCATAAATGTATGTTCACACACATACACAAAGCAATCTATCTTTTCCTTCCTGAGATTTTTCTGAATTTAAGGAGATAATGTTTTAATGATAGGAGATATTTTTGCTTCAGTGGGCCTAGTGCCAATAGTATTATATTTTTATTACAGTGAATAGTATATCAGTTATAAAGAAAAATTATACAAATATTTATTTGTTAACATATATTTTTTATTTTTAGAGAGAGAGAATGAGAGCATGTGGGAGTAGAGGAGAAGGGCAGAGGGAGAGAGAGAGAATCTCAAGCAGGCTCTACATTCAGTATGAGGCCCAATGGGGACTCAATCCCATAACCATGGGGTCATGACGTGAGCCAAAATCAAGAGTCGGACACTCAACTTATTGAGCCTCCCAGGTATCCAATACATATAAAATATCTTATTGCATGCCAACACTATATTAGGCAGTAGGAATAAAATCATGGACCAAACAGACATAATCACTATCCTTAGAAAATTGATAGAATTAAAATGAGCTGAGAATAAAAATTAACTAAAATTAACTATCTCACAATGTACCCAGAAATTCAAAATATTCTCAAATAAAATCTCAACAGAATTTTTATGGAACATGAAAATCTAATTATACAACTCATATGGGAAAAAGTGAATAAACACAGTAAGAAAATATTGCCCCATCAGCAATTAAGATATGTAGTTACTGTAAATAAAACAGTATAAACTTGCACAGAAATTGATGAAGATGTAAAGGGAGCAGACTATAGATTCCATTAAAAAATACAAACACATATATAGAACTTTAGTCTGAATAAAATCGGCAGGCATTGACACCAGTGGGGAGAGTATAGATCACTTAATAAATTATATTGGACATCTGCTATCTACTTGAAAATCATGTCAAACACCAAACCACTCTACACCACCCCCCAACACACACATAAATCAAATTGATTAAAGGGCTAAACATTAAAACAATTATTAAAGCATTAGAAGCCAAATACTTTAATTCTATCAAGGTGGAAATAAACTTTCTAAGCAAACACAAAAACCTAAATGATCTGTATGAAAAGACTGACAGATTTTAAACCTCAAAAATTTTAAACTTACCTACTACAAAAGATATAAACAAAGTTAACTGGCTGGAATCCCACACTAATCATGACATGTTGGAGCCTCACCTGAAACCTTATTACAGTTACAGAAAAGGGATTTGGTTAAGTGGGGGGAGGAAAAAAATACTAGGATAAATATAACTAAAACAGGAAAAAAAGAAAATAATTGACAAGAAACAAACTTTCAAAGCTTTAACCCATATGGAACAGTAAAAATGGAGTTGGTTGAAATGAGAAAACACACACTTAAACACCTGAATTGACAAAATTCAAGAAGAAAGCTAATCTGAGTCTTAGCATATCAGGAAAAAAAAAAACA
This sequence comes from Lynx rufus, assembly GCF_022079265.1. Classification (NCBI taxonomy): domain Eukaryota; kingdom Metazoa; phylum Chordata; class Mammalia; order Carnivora; family Felidae; genus Lynx; species Lynx rufus. The sequence goes on from NW_025814827.1 coordinate 64,337,283, forward strand.
AAACAGAATTGAGAGTAGGGATGGTGGACATAATTTATCCTTTTCCAAACCTCAAAAGTAAGGAATTCAGTGTTCTATCATTAACTATGATTTTAGCCATTAGTTTTGGATATATAAGTTTGTGGAATCTCTTCTGTTTTTCTGGCTGGCTGAGAGATTTTTATCATGCACAGATATTGAAATTATCAAATGCTTTTCCCATATCTATTAGATCATCTGATCGCTTTCTTCTTTTATTACTAATGTGACAAATTTATTGATTTTCAAATTTACACCCCTGCGTTCCTGCAGGGAACCCCATCTGGTCATGATATATCTGTTAAATATATTATTGGACTTAACTTACTAATACACTGATTGATCCAGGAACTTCCACATTAAAGTAACAGGATTTTCTCAAAAGAAAATATCAACTATGTTTAAAATTTCTGATTTTAAAACTGAAGGATACGATTTTTGAAAATAAAAATTACACAGAATTTCTAACTCAAGGAATGAGAAATAGAGGCACATTAAAATTCATCACAGTGAAATTTAAGTACTTGAAGACAAAGTAAATATCCAAAAAGATTTCAGCCAAACAGGTTAAAATTCTCAGAAACAAGTGACCAGGTATCAGAATGGCTTTTTTAAGTTTATTTATTTGTGTGAGAGAGAGAGTGACCATGGGTGGGGCAGAGAGAGAAGAAGAGAGAGAATCCCAAGCAGGCTCCAAGCTGCCAGCACAGAGCCCGAGGAGAGGCTCTAACTCACAAACCACAAAATCATGATCTGAGCCGAAATCAAGAATTGGATGCTTAACTGACTGAGCTATCCATGAGGCCCCAGAATGGCTTTTGACTTTTCAACAGTCACATGGAAAAGTAAAGGATGATGGTGCAATGCCTTCAAAATATTAAAAGGTAACTATTGCTAACATAGGACTCTTTATCCAACTGAACTTTTAAAAAATTATTTTAATGTTTATTTATTTTTGAGAAAGAGAGACAGAGTGTCAACAGGGGAAGGGCAGAAAGAGAGGGAGACACAGAATCTGAAGCAGGCTCCAGACTGAACTGTCAGCACAGAGCCTGATGTGGGGCTCAAACCCATGAACCACAAGATCATGACCTGAGCTGAAGTCGCAGACTTAACTGACTGAGCCACCCAGACAACCCCTATCCAGTTGAACTTTTATTTATTTTTTTTTTAATTTTTTTTTTCAACGTTTATTTATTTTTGGGACAGAGAGAGACAGAGCATGAACGGGGGAGGGGCAGAGAGAGAGGGAGACACAGAATCGGAAACAGGCTCCAGGCTCTGAGCCATCAGCCCAGAGCCCGACGCGGGGCTCGAACTCACGGAGCGCGAGATCGTGACCTGGCTGAAGTCGGACGCTTAACCGACTGCGCCACCCAGGCGCCCCATCCAGTTGAACTTTTAATCAAATATGATACAGAAATGGGATGATGTCATTAAGGGAAAATTCAAGGCAACACTTTCGTCCCCTCTAAGCCAATATTTTCATGTTGTTGTTTTTACGGTTTATATGATGAAGAACCTGGGCCATTTGGCCTGTGGTTTTTCCAGTCTGCTTTTTGCTAATTGTACATTCATGGTACAGTTCAACATGTTGTGTGAGTTTCCTGCAAATTGACTTCTGGATTAAGATGCTTGACCAAACCCAGATTCAATCCCTTTAAGGAAAAAACAATGGGGGGATGGGTGTTTCTACTGGGTGCTGCCATCAGGAAGCACATAATATGGAGTTGCTTCCTTTTTCTGATGCTGGCAGTGGTTGACGCTCAGACCTGGATCCATCAATTAAATTCAGTGGGGTTATAAAAAGGTGATATTCTAATTCTATCCTTTTTTTTCATGTAGTAGCTGTAATGATTTTTTAATGATGCACTTCTCTTTTTCTTTGTGGCTACCTAGTGAAATGGTTCTTAAGGAAAAAGCAAGATAAATGCTCAGTTCTTTCTCTTATTTAACCTGTTTGCAAGAAAGTGAATTTGCTCTCTCTCATTTTCAAAACGTGACCGATTGGCATTTTAAAAAATATCATTATAACTCAGGAATAAAAAAAGCTTTATGAGTTTAAACCCAATCTAATTCTTATCTTTTTTAACCTCAATTGCTCAATCTTCGGCTAGTGGAAGACCGTTTAAGTTAGCTCCTAAATCTTCTTGATATAGCCAGAGTATTTTTGATAGCTTCCTTGATAGCTAATATGTCAAGATGTTTTAGGGTCATCTGTTACATTACCTGCTCTACAATCAGCCATCTATCCAAGAAGCCATGTCCCCTTATAATGGGAACTGGTATTTCAAGTTGGCAATCTGTGTACAAGGCATGCTCATTGCTACTGTTTTGGTCATTGTTTCCTTTTTAGTGGACAGAATGGGATATAGATAAATACAGGCAGATAGATATTGATACAATGCTCATAAGTAAATAACATTTCCAACTCAAATGCATGACTATGAGATTCTTGTCTAAATTCATCTACATTATTCTGTATCTCCTTTCTTCCATACTGAGGATCATGATTGTTAAGAACAGAGATGATGGGATTAGGGTATCTCATAATTACTTTTTTGTTTCACCCCATATTAAAAATACAAGAGCTTTAGACATAATAGTGTTAATAGTACTACCACTAGTATAAATAAAGCAATTATATTTTTTTGCCTATGCCACTCTTATTCTTTCCCCATTTTTATAATTAGATTTACACTGTCAAATCACAGATCTACTACCTATTACCTATTTTAATACCTTTCTCTTTACATTCTCATTTAATCTCAGTTTTACTAAGAACCACACGTTTCATCATCCTCTCCAGTCTTACATCACTGTATCAATTCATTTTGATACTCTGACATTTATTTTGTAGTAGATTCCTTAGAAATAACTCTGGGAATAATTCTCCATGATTTCTTAAATACTGATAACAGTGTGTGTGCATATCTCCTTTTAATTGGAAGGCCAGTTTTTTCCAGATATAAATTCTTGACTCACATATTCTTTCTCTTAATATCTTAAAGATGTTACTGTATTTTCTTTGGCATAAAAAGTTGCTGTCACAAAGACTGACATGATTCAATTTTATTTCTCTTCTTTAAAAAATTTTTTTAATATTTATTTTTGAGAGAGATAGAGAGAGAGACAGACAGAGCACAAGTGGCAGAGGGGCAGAGAGAGAGGGAGACACAGAATCCGAAGCAGGCTCCAGGCTCTGAGCTGTCAGTACAGAGCCCGACGCAGGGCTTGGACCCACGAACCGTGAGATCATGACCTGAGCTGAAGTCCAGCGTTTACAACTGAGCCACCCAGGTGCCCCTATTTCTCTTCTAAGCCACATGCACCATTTCTGGCTAGATGCCCAAATGATTTCTTTCTTTTCTTAAAAATTCAGTAATTTACTAAAAATATGTCCTTGTGTTGGTCATTTTAGGTCAATATTCTCAAGTACATGGTATGTTCATTTAATATGTACTTCCATTTTTTAATATATTCAGTAAGGTTTTATTGAATTATAGTTTTTAGTATTTGTTATAGTATACTTGCTTTGATTTTCATCTTTAAGGACACCTATTCTCCCTATGTTGCATTAGTTGTCTATGGTATTAGTTTCATATGGCTGCTATAACAAATTACCACAAACTTAGTGCCTTAAACACTAAATTTATTTCTCATAACTTTAAAATCCAGAAGTTTAAAATCTGTATCACTGACCCACAATCCCACTGTTAGCAGAGCCACTGACCCTCTGGAAGTTCTAGGAAAGAATCCTTTCCTTGACTCTTCCAGCTTCTAGTGGCTGCCAGCTTTCTTTGACTTGTGTCCACATTACTCCAATCCCTATCTTTACTTTTACCGCATCATCTCTTGTTCTATGTATCATCAAATCTTTCCCTGCCTCCCTCTTAGAAGGGTATATGTGATTGAGTTTAGAACGCACCCTGATATCCTGGGTATCTTCTCAAGACTCTGAATAACATTTGCAAAGACCTGTTTTTATATAAAGTAACATTTATAGGTTCCAGTGATTATGACCTGATACCATTTTTTTTTTTCATGGAAAGGGGAGTTGGAGCAGAGGAAAGGGGGCAGGAGTACTATTTATCTACCACACTTGTCTTCAATATTTGTTTCTTCTTCTATTTTTTCTACTTAGTCTTCATTTATAAAATGTTTTTTTCTTTTGTTTCTAATTATATTTGATTTTTTTCCCACTTTCTGAGATTTTCTAATTCTGATTTATGTTGTTCTGAAATGTTTTAAATCATCTTCTTTGTATCTTTTGGCTCATTTTTAAATAATATGTTACAGTTTTTTTCTGTTTTATGAACATGTCTTTCCTCAGAGTTTAATCCCTATAGGAATGTTCTTTTCCCCTTATACTTATTTTTTTATGGCAACTTTTCTGAGAGTTAATAATTTTCTGTACCTCATTTTTGGTAAATTTCATCCTTGTACATTTTTAGGAAAGTCGGTTCAGATACCTTTTCTAATGTCATGAAGTCCTCTCTTTTTGGGGTGCCTATGTGGCTTAATCAGTAAAGTGTCCAACTCTTGATTTTGCCTCAGGTCATGATCTGAGTCGTAAAATGGAGCCCTGAGTCAGGCTTCACAGTGGACGTGTAGACTGCTTAAGATTCTCTCTCTCCCTTTCTGTCCCTCTCCCACTCACTTGTTCTCTAAATAAATAAATACATACATAAATTTTAAAAATTAAAAAAATATGCCACCTTGATTTCTGAGATCTCTGACTCTATTCTCCTAACTTCTAACCATATTTTCTTTTTTTTTCTTTCTGTTCCTTTCAATTTTCATTCCACTGTCAGTACCTTCCACTGAGGGTAGAATCCTGTCTTGAAAGAAAGCCCTAGAGAAATTACTGCCTGTGTTCTCTTCTAGGATTTTTATGGTTTCAGGGCTCACATGTAGGTCCTTAATCCATTTTGAGTTTATTTTTGTGTATGGTATCAGAAAGTGGTTCAGTTTCATTTTTTGTATGTTACTGTCCAGTTTTGCCAATACTGTTTATTGAAGAGACTGTCTTTTTCCCCATTGGATATTGTTTTCTATTTTGTGGAAGATTAATTGACCACATAGCTTTGGGTTCATTTCTGGATTTTCTATTCTGTTCCATTGATGTATGTGTCTATTTTTGTACCAGTATCATAATGTTTTGATGACTACAGCTTTGTAGTCTATCTTGAAATATGTGATTATAACACCTCCAGTTTTGTTCTTCTTTTTCAAGATTGCTTTGGCTATTCAGGGTCTTTTACCAATTTTAAAATTATTCGTTCTATTTCTGTGAAAAATGCTGTTAGTATTTTGATAAAGATTGCATTAAATCTGTAAACTGCTTTGGGTAGTATGGACATTTTAAACAATTTTTGTTCTTCCAATCTATGAGCATAAAATATCTTTCCATTTGTGTCATCTTCAATTACTTTCATGAGTGTTTTATAGTTTTTAAAGTACAGGTCTTTCACCTCCTTGGTTAAGTTTATTCCTAGGTATTTTTTTTATTTTTGGTGTAATTATAAATGGGATTATTTTCTTAATTTCTTTTTTCAATACTTTATTATTAGTGTATAGAAAAGTGATAGATTTCCACATATTTATTTTGTATCCTGCAACTTTACTGAATTCACTTAACAGTTCTAGTAGTTTTTTGGTGGCGTGCACTCCTATGTTTATTGCAGCATTATTTACAATAGCCAAATTATGGAAACAACTCAAGTGTCCATTGACAGATGAATCAATGTGACCATACACACACACACACACACACACACACACACACACACACAATGGAATACTACCCTGCCATAAAAAAAAAAAAAAAAGAATGGAATCTTGCCATTTGCAAAAACGTGACTGGACACTAGAGAATATAATGTTAAGTGAAGTCATTCAGTCACAGAAAGACAAACACCATGTGTTTTTTAACACATATGTGGAATTTAGGAAGCAAAACAAAGGAACAGAGGAAAACAGAGATAGACCAAAACAACAAAAAACAGACTCTTAACTAAAGAAGACAAGCTGGCGGTTACCAGAAGAGAGATGGGTGAAATAGATGACGGGGATTAAAGAGCGCACTTGTCATGATGAGCCCTGAGTACTCAGTGTGTGGAATTGTGGAATCTCTATATCGTACATCTGAAACTAATGTAACACTATATGTTAATTATACTAGAATTGCAATTTTTAAAACAAGAGAGAGTCTTGGAGTACCAGTTTCAAAGTTCCTGAGGCTATACTGCTCCACACCACACAGATCGGTCCACAGACCCCTTACACCCAATTCACCTGAGAAGGCAGTAGCACCCACTCCCAGTTGCAGCTGCTGTCCTAAACTCCCCTACTACACTTTCAAGTTTACTGTGTCAGAGTGTTTCTGCTCTGGGCAGGGGTCCCAGACTCCCAGGAACAACTGAGCACCACACATAGGCATGCCAGCTGGCAGCCAGCCCCAGACTAGACCTAGGGCACATATGTTTCCACCTCTTCCATCTGCTCCTCACCACGCATGGGGTCCCCTGAGCCCAGAGCGGGTACACTGTGGAACAATGCCCCCGATTTAATTTCGTATTGGTGCCTTGGCCCTATCCAGTCAACCACAGGCACGGGCCTTGGCCACCATCAGCCTTGAAGTTGTGCCTCCAACCAACTAGATGTTGAACTGCCCCCGCCCACCACAGCCCTCAGCTCTCTGCTTCCTAATTGTACATGCATATGAAAACTCAGCCTAGTTGGTACTTTGTTCCAACTTACTTGCATTTGGGGATTTGAGAGGATATGTAGTTTGGTTGGAAGTATTATCTACAGGTTTTTGGTTTTGCTATCAGGCTGCTCTGTTTTTAAGGTAAGTATTTGGAAGATTCAAAATGTATGCTACCACTGCTACTATGTTTTCCCCAAATCCACCTTGGTATAATAATTTTTTAGTCATTTTTTTTAATGTTTATTTATTTTGGAGAGAGAGATAGAGTGTGAGTCAGGGAGGGGCAGAGAGAGAGGGAGAGACAGAATCTGAAGCAGGTTCTAGGCTCTGAGCTGCCAGCACAGAGCCCGAAGTGGGGCTCAAACTCATGAACCATGAGATCATGACCTGAGCCAAAGTCAGATACTTAACTGCCTGAGCCACCCAGGCACCCCAAGTTATTGGGTTTTGGGGTTCTTTTTTCTTTTTGTTTTTTTAATTTGAGAGAAAGAGAGAGAGAAAACAAGCAGGGGAAGAACTCCCTACTAAAGAGGGAGAGAGAGAATCCCAAGCAGCTCCTCACTGTTAGCACGGAGCCCAATGCAGGGCTGAAACTCACAAATTCTGAGATCATGACCTGAGCTGCAATCGAGAGTCAGACACTTAACTGATTGAGGCACCCAGGCGCCCTAGTTACAGTTTTGTTTTGTTTTGTTTTTAAACATGAATATGGGACATGTTCCCCTTGTGTGACCCCGTTGTGCAATATCCCATTTAGGGAAAAATTAAAGTGTACTACAATATCTAGAAAAACCTGGGGGTACCAGAATTGGTGCTTGACACACCTTCAAAAACCACAGCATCTACATTCAGCCCAGGAATTGCCCTACCTTACTGATCAAGACCATCTTTTAGTTTGTGAAGAAAGGAAAGGACCCTTTTGGAGGTGGGAGTGTTAAGGTCCTAGGGGTAAAGGGCATAGACTGCACAGGGAGAAAGTCTAAGGATGTTAGAATTAGAACTTGCACCATAAAATTTATCTTTAAATTTATTGAGCCTTTTGGGGCACCAGGGTGGCTCAGTCGTTTAAGCGTCCGACTTCAGCTCAGGTCATGATCTCACGGTTCATGGGTTCAAGCCCCATGTCGGGCTCTGTGCTGACAGCTTGGAGCCTGGAGCCTACTTCGGATTCTGTGTCTCCCTCTCTCTCTGCCCCTCCCTCATTCATGCTCTGTCTCTGTCTCTTCCTCTCTCTCTCAAAAATAAACATTAAAAAATAAATTTTTGAGCCTTTTAATAAATGGCACAGTCATAAAAAATTGTCAAGACTCTGAATAATCTGCATGTGTTTCTTAATTATAATTAACATTTTAATTAGTACCATCTCAACCAGACATATCTATTCCTATCATGTGGGAAGTATAAAATTTTAAAAGATATGAGTCATTTAAAGATGCTTGTATGACTATCAATGTTTTTATTGAAGATAACTATAGTAAGGAAAGAGCAAACACATTTTATTTAAGACATTAAGATGGGTATGAATACTCTATAAAGTTTAAAGGAGAAAGATTATAACAGAGAACAGGAAAATCGGTGTAGCTTTAGGGAAAACCAATAAAGATGTTCTGCTCTCTCTGCAAACTGCTTCTTATTATCTTTATTAATAAGATTGGGGGGGAGAGGATTGTAATAGCTGCATATTAGGTGCAGGGAATATTTTTATTTCCTCCAATAAAGAAAACAAATCTGGAACTACAGCTGTGATTAGTATCTCCAACTGTAATAATTCACAGTCATTCTCCAAGACCTACCTAGTTTTGCACCCAACAGAAGTTAAACCTCTTGCATCTTTCAAGTTTTTGTCAATACATATAAACTCTTAATTCCCCCAGCGTTGCGGTCTTGATTCCCTATGTCCCAACATAGCGAATGGGATGGGAGCATAGTTCAGGGATGGGAGCAAAGGTGGAAGGCAATTCCTGAGACTTATTTGACAATTCCAAAGCTAATGGCCTTGACCCTATGGATAATGAAACTACTTTGGAGTTCTTCCAATTGCTAAGTATATTAATTCTTATTCTACATTCTGAGGATGTTTCAGTGGTAGCATTAAACCTAACGTGGGTTATACTGGTCTAAGAATTTGTCACCTGGCATATAGATTTCCATTCTAACTAGCAAACCATGTAGTTGTCAATGGGGATTAGTGTTGGTTCAGATTCATAATCTTATAACCTCTGAAGGATCTTTTTTTTCCCTTTCCCCAATATGGCTAACAGCCACAGGGCCCTTTAGGAGAGGCTTGGTGGGGGGATATGTATACCTCTGGGGCACATTACATGGTCCTTTCCCATGGACTTGGCACCACTCACAATCAGAGGCTTCTATGATGCCAACTGGCTTAGTAAGAAATGTATAAGAAGCTATGAATCCCCTCTAAGGCATTTCAAGTTAAGTCAATACCCAACAGACCTAATTTTTTTTCCTACCTATTTTAATGAAGCAGCCCTTGTTATGCTGTGTGTGTGTGTACATGTATTTATGTGTGCATAGATAGATGAGAGATGACTGATAGGTGATAAAGAGATATCTATATGTATATTACTTTTAAAAGCCCAAACATTTTCTAGTTTCCCTTTTAACATAGTGTTTTTCAGATATGAGTTATCATGAAACCCTTCTTAGGTAAGAGTAAAAAAAGAAAATAATAGATTTCAGCATCTACTTATTCATTAGAGATATATTTATTTCCAAGATGAATACAGCCTAATATTGTTCTTTTTTACGAGAATGAAAGATTTGGTAATTCATCTTTAAAAAAAAAATACTCAAAGAGCTTCTATGAAGGCCAGGCTTTATTATGAGTGTAAAGGAGAGCACAGTGAACTGCAGACATGGCCTCAAAGAGGTTACATTCTTGTGTGGTAAGACAAAATAAATGTCAAAGCCAAGAGCAAAAAGAAAATTTTATATTTAGATTAAGTCTGTGACAATATACTAGAGATTACAAATAGTAACTGGGGTGGGTTTGAGTATTAGTAAAGTGAGGGTAGTTATGAACGCTTCCATGGTAATCATGAAGCTGAGACCTGAGCCATGAGAATATCTATAAAAAAAGAAAAGTAGAGTAGAAACATTAATAGCAAGTCTGGAGACAGAATCTTGGCTTAGAAGCCCTGCTCTACAAATACTATATGTGAAACCCTGGGGAAGTTACTTAATTTCTTTGTGCCTCAGTTTCCTCATCTGTAAAATGGTAATAATCATTATACTCACCTGATAGGTTTGTTATCAGAACTAATACATACCAAAAATACTCCAGAGGAAACAATGTTCATAGATTCCGAGGCAAGAAAGGACTTTGTGTGTATAGGAAAATTAGGGAGCAGTGACTGCAAGGAAGGGTGTTAACAGATGAATTTGAAACTTTGAATGAGGACCTAAAGCACCAGAGCCTTTAAGACTAGCAGGTACAGGAACTCACTACCCAAATTCATCTTCAAGTATGCCCCACTGCAAGGAAAGTGGTTAATTGACAGCTTCCAGCTCTACACCGTGAGATCCATCACAGCTTTTAAGATAATATATATTAGCCATATATATATATGGCTTACGTGTGTTACATGTGAAAATAATTTCCTTGGGGTAGTGAGTAACTGTCATTCCACAGCAAGCTGTCGCGGGTATAGAGACCTTTTCAGATCTGCATTCCTCTTTCATTATCTCTGACAAATCCTGCTCTTCCCCTTCTTCCAAAGTTGTTTCTCCCCCTAAAACTTAGCATTTCTAACTCCCTCTCTTCAAGGACCCAACTGATACAAAGACCATAGTATTTGGTTTATATTTTAATCTAAACACAAAGAGAAGCAATTGATGGTGAAATCTCTTGTGGAGAATGGTTTTAAGAGGAAAAGGGTACAAGCAGAAAGACCACTTAGGGGGACTATTGAAGTGGTTCATACTTACGTTGTGACAGAGGAGTTGGAGAGAAGTATTCATATTCAATATTAATTTTGAAGTGAAAATCAACAGGGCTTGCTATTGATTTGAATGTGAAGATCAAAGAAAATATGGTAGGGCTGACTTCCGGATTTTTGTCTTGAGAAAATTTTTGTCTTTGAGCGAATTGTGAGACCAAAAATAAAAAAAAAAAAAAAAAGATAGGAACCAACTTTGAAATGCAGAGGAAATCAAGAGTTCTACTTAGAAAAAAAAAAAAAAAGAGTTCTACTTAGAGATATAAATTTGGAATGCCTATCAGATATTGAAATGGTAATGTCAGGTGGCTCATTTGGTTAAACATATATGCAGCCATATCAACATAAAAGAAAGCTGTTTTCTAAGTTTGTTTGCTAGGTTTTTTATTTAGTGTGAAACAAGCATTTGAGCATTTTTTTTTTACTGGCATTTGATGTCATACGTGAAAATAATTTCTCCAATTATGTTCAACACCCTTTCACATGTTTTTGTCAAGGCATGGATAATTTTGATGTTTTACTTTACAATAAGTTATGAGAAAGATAATTCCATTTAAATTTCATTGATCAAGAGTCAAGAAACAAAAGGCTTGTACTTTTTTCACTTCAGTGGTTATTAATGCTAATTTCTTTTAAATTGCTAAAAGAAACTTCCATTTAATTCTAGACAATTCAACTTGATAATATGTAAATATATACTGTATTAGTGTATAGTCACAGTTACCATGCGAAATGAACAAAAGATTAGAGAAGAAATAATCTTTAAAAGTTAATTCTGAAAGGATTAATTGCATTTTATCACAAAAGCAATGATTGCAAATATTTTAAGAACTCTAAAACAGACACTAATTTTTTTAGTTTAATTATGAGAGATTTTTCATTATTATACCTAATGACTATTACTGACTTTAAGAATAAGACAAACCTAGCATTTAATTCATTCCAAAATATCTACTGAGTGCCTACCACGTTCCAAGTACTACTATGTGGACATAGAACACAATTCTTGCCTCCTGTAATAGATTTTGGTCTAGTGGGTCGTTATACATTAACGAATAACCCCATAAGTAATTATTTTATTTGTAACTAAAATCTTTCTATGGGTAAACAAATGCAGAGTGTTCATCTAGTCTTGGTGAATGTGTGTGTATGCCTGCGTGGAGATTCCTCCTCTTATTTCTTTCCATTTAGGTGGGATTTTAAGGATGAGTAAGGGGTAGAGGCGATACTGAATAGGTCCACAACGACCTAGTCAAAACTTTGTGGGATTTATGTATCTGTGCCTATTACTTTCTTTGAAAAAAGAAAAATAGATTTTATCTTAAGCCTTACCCCCGCCCCCACACACACACAAAGAAAACAATTCAGAGAATATCAGATAACAGAATAGAACAAAAAACTGAAGATCTTGCCCTCAGAAAGTATTGGAACTGTATTGGTCTATGAGGGCCACTGTAACAAAAGCACCACAAACTGAGTGGCTTCAATCACAGGAATTTATTGTCTCACAGTTCTGGAAGCTAGAAGTTCAAGATCATGAAATCAGCAGAGTTGGCTCCTTCTATGGGCTAGGAAGGAGAATCTGTTCCATGTCTCTCTTCTAGCTTCTAGTGGTTTGCTTGGCAGTCCTTGGAATTCTTTGGCTTCTGGTGCATTGCCCTAATCTCTGCCTTCAACTTCGCCTGGTATTCTCTGTGTGTGAGTGTGTGTCCAAGTTCCCCCTTTTATAAAACATCAGTCATATTAGAGTAGGGGTTCACCCTATTCCACTACCACCTCATCTTAACTAATTACATTTGTAGTGACCCTATTTCCAAATAAGGTTACATTCTAAGGTATATTCTCTGTTATCTTCTGTTCGTATCATACACTGGGCTCTGCCACCACAGGACTCTCCATTCTTGTGAAAATCTAAGGGTATTTCAGTCATGGGCCCTTTCACCAGTATCCAAAGGCCTAGAGGGTAAGTAAAAGTATTTTCTTTAAACAGGTTCTTCTGCTTTTTCGTCATTCCATTGTTCAAAGCAATTCTGAGTGAGTAGGTGAGATATAGGATAGATTTAATCCAGAGTTCTGTTATTGAAAGTTTTTTATTCCTTCATTAGCAAAATAGATCACAAAATCAAATGTAAATGAGTGCAGTGGACTGTAATAGGGTTGTGATAGAAAGGGATGGGCCTAGAGCAAACTCAAGCACACCTGCCCCATCTTTAGCAGACTGTAGCCACATAGGAATATGAACTCAGTGTTGCCAGATCTTTTTAAAAAAGGGGTAGAAATAAAAGTTTTTATGAAGGCGTTTTGGCATACAAATCCACTGTTTTAAAAACACTGTGTGGACCAAAATCATGAGGGCCAAACAAAGCATGTTGACAGGCCAGATCCAAGCTGCAGGCTGCCAGATAGCAACCTCCCTTCTTCATGACACTAGGGATTCCTGGCCAATTCATGTCTTTTACAATGGGCCAACTATGAATTTGGGTTTTTGTTATTCAACCCAGAAACCATTAGAATCACAGCCCTAGCCCTGGCTAATCCATTAAATTCAGAATCTCAAAAAAAACCTAGCCATTGCAATAAAGAAAGCATAATTACAATGCTGTTACACCTGCCTTAATTATGATACCCTCTCAACGAACTTCAATTTTTTCAGATTGTTGATTAATCAAATTGGCAAATTCTTCAAATTTATCTGTGTAACCTTTCATTCCCTCCTCTAACTATGCACTTCAATGCCCTGGCAATGTAGAATTTGGATTCTGGTTACTAGCAAGCAACAGCATGGGCATGAAGGGAATTGCTAGCTTCCCCTTGTTAACAGAAGAGGATTTTCTCTAACAAACAACAAGCCAATAGGGAGTTTCAGATGACTTCCAATGTGGCATACTCCATGTCAAGATTCTCTAGACCTTTCTAGATATGCTTTTCTCATAGATCTTCATCAGTTACTGATGAGTTCCCTAACATTCACACATTAGACCTGATGAGGTTATGATTTCAATTGTTATAATTCAGCAATCTTCAGAATCAATAATCAATTAGTGACTTTAGTACTTCTGTTATTTAAAAAAAAAATGTCTTTTAAGAGAGTCAGAAAGCCCCTGTGTTCATTCCATGATACTTGGTGATAAGTTAGTGATTTGAACTTCTATCCTTTTACTGTAAGTGATCCAACACTTATCAGAAGCACCATACACAGCATCCCTGAATTCGTACTCTTTCTAAAATTATTCTATGGTGCCAGCTGCTTGAATCTCAGAGCTTCAACATCATGGTTTGATTTTGTCTCATGGGCTATTAGCTCCCATTCCCAAAATATGAACTGGAATTCTATTGTCTCAGAATACCAAGTCCCATTTCCAAGAGAATAGCATAGTCAGTTAATTCATTCTCTGAAAGCAATTGTTTTAGTTAGGCTTCCTTGGTTGCAAGCAGCAGTGACTAAGTTAGTTTCATGCTGATGGTGACAAAAGAATTCTAGTGAATTCTAGAGTTTAGTTCTGAAAGTATAAATCAAGTGTTGAAGATTTAAAGACCTTTATTTCTCCATAATAGAATTTAACTTATTCATAAGCTACTATTTCTCCCAAGTCTTTTTTCTTTTAGAGGTGGTGAATAAATTTTGGAGATATTAAGTGAATGCCCTTTCAGAATTATCATTTTGGTCAAGCATTCAGGCAAATTCAGAGTCCTGACCCTGTGCCCTTCCTTCCTCCAAGCTTAGAGCAGTCTAACGTCAGAAGAGGGTATCTAGTCATTGTGTAGCCCTCAGACTTTCAATGGCCTCCAATTATTATGCAGCTTGTCCTTAGTTTTTCTTGCTTGAGTGGCATTCATTTGCTGATATACACAGGGCTTATCATGTCTAATTTCTGATATTTGTATAATATGGCCATTCTGCTTCAAATCCCAGCTTCTTCTAGTCCAAAATTTGGCAAGGAAAAAATACGCCTAAATGTCTGTCATATCATTTGACAATCTCTTTATAGGAGGTATTTCCAGTGTCTAGTGCATATCCTTAAGGTCTCACTTCACTTCACTTCAAAATTAGAGTGAATAGTTCCATAAGGATTTTAAGTCATGTAATGCCTCCAGCATGCCACTACTAAGACACACTACCCCAATTTACACTTTGTCCGCTGGGAACTTCTCCAGTGCTGTGATAGCCTAAATGGCATGTATAGCTCAGAAGCACAAGGAAGTGAACTCTCTCAGGAGTATCTTGACCAATTTGGCACGAGAGCCAATGAATAAAGTGTTTCTGCCTTCCATCCTTGAAAGGACAGTTCTAGAAGGCAGACTATATTTCTCAGGAAAATAAAGTCTTTATTGCTCATAACAGGAGCTTCAATGATACACTTATGTTGGCTTTTTCCAGCTTTCTTATCTTACTTTTCCTAATTCTTCCTCCCATTCCTGAAGATCATCTCCCCAAATAAAAAGTTCCATGTAAGCCCTTAACATAGCCTCTGCTTTTGGAAAACCCAAGTTGAAATGCTCCCCACCTCAGAATACTCTCCCACTGCTGCGTAAGGATGATTTTTTTACCTCCTTCCAGAGTGAAATGAAACCATTCCCACGTCATACTGTGTCTACTCTATAGCTTAGACTAAATGCCAAAAACACATTTTCAAGTATACTTTCTGCTATTAAAAACATCTTTGGAAGTTCAGAAAAAAAGAAAAACTTTTATCACTCTCAAGTGCCTAACTGTTGCAACTGAAAATCAGTTTTCATAACCTTTGGCTTTCCTGTGAGATTTTAAAATTGTCTGTGGAACATTAAAGCTGCACATTGACTTCTTCCCATTTGGCTGTGTTCTGCCCTCTCGCTGAGGTAACAGTTGCCTTCATTTCAAGGGACAGAGCACCACAAGGTAAGAGGGAGAGAGAGAGAGAGAGAGAGACCCAGAAAATTTTTTAAAAATTGTCAAGAATATTATCCTTCCACATTTTCCAGTGAATTTATTTACAAGGAGAAAGTTCATGTTCAGCACAACTCAGATTGGGGTAACTAGGAAATTAGAGTGAAACAGGAAGTCTGGGCTACCATTTTGATAAGCTTGAGAAGGGAAAAGATAGTAGCTGGACAAGATTATAGACAATAAATGGTTTGTCGTATTTGTTTGTACTTCACTTATTCATTTAACTGTTCTAAGTGCTGGGCATATAGCAGTAAATAAAATAGTCAAAAATCACCATTCTTATGGAATGTGGCATAGACAGCTAGGCATTCACCAAATATTCAGTTTCTTGGTTACCACTGGAGGGTAGCTGCCCATCAGGGGCTATCTTCCCCACAAGTTTTCATCCAAATGTGGCTGTCTTTCTGGGTAGCTTCATTGCAATTTGAATGGAAACAAAGTTGGTAATTTCTGTGCTATATCCTTTAAGAAACAGGAATCGTCTTCAGAATGGCTTTAGATGATGAAATTAGATGGTAAAGCTTTTGTCAGCCTGGGTCACTAATTGACTATGTGGGGGCAGAATGCCCTCTTGAACCACTGATCATAAAAATAAATGAACATCTATATGGGTCAAAAATAAACTATTATGTTAGCTTACTGAAATTTGGGAGTTTCTTTGTTACAACAGCTAGCATTACTGTAATACATAGGGCTTATATTTTAATGGGGGAGACAGACAAAAATAAGATAAATAAAACACACCCTCTATTATGAAAAAACAAAGTAGTAGGCCAAATAAACACCTGGGGAAAGACCATTGTAGGCAGAAGCAATATCAAGTGGAAGAGTCTCAGTTGCAAGCAAGCTGGTTTAAGGAAGAGCTGGAGAGCTAAAGGGCTATTATGGCTGAAGTAGAAGTTAGAGATGGTAAAGTAGGAGAGATCATTTGAAATGAGAATAATATAGGGTCCTGTGGTCACTAAGAGGACTTAGACTTTTATCCAGCATAGAATAGGAAAGTTCTGGAAGATTTTGAGCATGATCTGCCTTGGGTTTCATCATACTTTGGCTTCTTCATAGATTGGGAATAAGTTGAAGGCAGACATGGGGAGACCAACGAAGAGATTTTGGGTAAGCGATAATTAGGATTCTGATCAGGGTGGAATAACAGTGGAGGTTCAAGAATTTGTATGCTGGGGGGCGCCTAGGTGGCTCAGTTGGTTAGGAATCTGATTTGGGCTCAGGTCACGACCTCATATCTCATGAATTCAAGGCCCACGTCAGGCTGTGTGCTGACACATGAGAGCCTGGAGCCTGCTTCAGATTCAATCTCTCTGCCCCTCCCCCACTCACACTCTGCCTGTCTTTGAAAATATAAACAAACATTTAAAAAAATTTTTTTAATGAATTTGTATCCTGGATATATTTTAAAAGTATAGCCTAAGATATGAAGTATGAGGGGCAGCGGGGGGGAAGGGTGGGGGGAGATATTAAAGAGGATTCCAAGCTTCTGCCCTGAGAAATTTCAAGAGTGAATTTGCCATCTACTGCATTACTCTGTGAGAGGTACAGGTTTGAGTAGTGGGCATATAAAGAGCTCAGTTTTAGATATGTTAAGTTTAGGATGCATATTACATATTTACATTGAGGGAACAAGTAAGGCAGGTGGCTATGTGAGGCTGGAAGTCAGGGAAGAAGTCTTTGTTGAAGGTATTAATTTGGAGTCAGCAGCTCATATTTAAAGTTCTGTATCTTGAGAATCCCAAGGAAGTGAGCTTAAATAGAAATCCAAGTAGTAAACCCCAAACAATCCCACTTTAGAGGTCAAAGAGATAAGAAGGAATCAGCAAAGGGCAGCAAGTAAGAAAAGCCAGAGAATTCGCAGGAAAATCAGACAACATCTTGAAAGACAAGTAAACAAAGAGATTCAAGGAAAAGCATAATCAACTATGGCAAATATTGTTGAAATTTCAAGAAATATCACAACTAAGAAGTTACCACTGGATTTAATAATGTCTATTTAAAAGAAGTTTGATAAGAGAAAAGAAGAAAAAGAAAATAGAAATATGAATATACAATAGTCTTTCAAAAAGTTTTGCTATGAAAGGAAGATAGGAATAGAGCAATAGTTGGAAGCAGAAGTGAGTTAAGAGACAGTGATTTTAAGATGAAAAAATAATAGTGTGCTTATATGAGGAGGGGAAGAATTATTTTCCTCAGAGAAAATAATAATTATTAATTTTCTGTGGATTTGTAATAAAATTAACATATAAAATAATGTATAAACACATTTATAACACATATTTAAATATTATATTTAAAATATATGGAGGAGATACTTGCATGTAGCATATTTAATTGCTAATAAGAAGGGTTCAGTTCACAGAAATATATTGAAAATAAAGGAGAGAAAGGGCATATTTAAAAGGCTGGTTTCTGAAGAGGCAAGAGAGTATCTAATCCACATCAATGGAAGTAGATATAATTCCCCCAGATTAACAGGAGAGAAGAAGGAAAGGATACATGACAGCAAATTAGTAGGTGGGGAGAAGGATAGGAAGATGAAGTAGGCAATGTCTGATGGCTTCCATTTTCCCTCTGAAGTAAGACACAAAATCATCAACTGAGAGTAATGTGGGAAGGGAAGAGTGAGATATTTAAAGAAAGCACGAAGGTTTGAAATCATATTTGGGTCAGTAGGAAAATAAACTCACTCACAGTTTGATTAAGAGCCTGGTTGAGACTGAAGTTAGAGAAAGACCATTTGTGTTATTTACTTCAGCTCTGTCTGTGTTGTGAGAAGACAGAATTTGATCTACTCAGGGATGGGGAAATGTACCTTTTAAGACTGTTGTAAGTGATAAAAAGATAATGTGTATGAAGCCCTGTAAGTATTATTTCACTTTCTCCCCTACCTTGTCTTTTCCTCGCTATAAAGTGAATTCTTAAATTCCCCAGTCATAGAAAACTACGAGGCCTTTAGTGTGGTGAAAATAATTAAAAAGACTTTTAGATCCGTGTCTATTTGTCTTCTCCTTCTCCCAGCTTGCTTCACCTCTTACACTCTCCCTTGACTGGCCAAACACATTGCCCTAACACAGAAATACATGTGTTGAATTTACTGACTGGAATTTTTAGTCAATTACTCTAAATTTCAAAAGTAGTTAACAATATTAGACACCTGGTGACTACAAACTTCATTTGCTTTACTTCGCTGGCAGCTGAATACTTTGGTTTTTGAGGATATAATCATCAGAAATAGAAATCATTTATAAATGTGAAGGACTCCAGGATTAGTTATGTATCCCTTAGCAAGCTCCTGACATGATGGGAAAAGATACATAATAATACGTTTGCTATTTACTTGTTTTTAATTTTTATTTATTTTTGAGAAAGAGAGAGCATGAACAGGGGAGGGTCAGAGAGAGGGGGAGACACAGAATCTGAAGCAGACTCCAGGCTCTGAGCTGTCAGCACAGAGCCTGATGCAGGGCTCAAACTCCCAAACCCATGAGATCTTGACCTGAGCTGAAGTCGGATGTGTAAATGACTGAGCTACCCAGGCTCCCCATTTGCTATTTACTTTTGATACAACTTTAGACTGCAACCATCAATACTTTTGAAACTTGAACCTATTGCTTATAACTTTACTGTAATTTTAAACCCTAAGAAATTTTACAAGAAATGAAAGAAATAAGAGAAGTACTTTATTTTATGAGCCTCCACATCAGTGACAATAGCAAAATTGTTCTGAATACTGGATGAAATGAAGCCAAGGCCAAATATAGTCGAAAAACCAGAAGTTCCCTACTTTTTATGAAATCAACAGTAGCAAACAAATAAGAGAGACAAGGAGACAGGGAGAGAAAGAGAGAGCGCAAGAGAGAAGATATTTCTTGTTTTCACTTTTGAGAACTTTACTAGGAAAACTAACACCATTCACAGTGAAACAACATGGAAAATAAAACAATGTTAATACTACAGATAATATGTTGCTCTGTTATCAGTGAACTCAAGCTCAGAATCCAGAGAAAAGCAAATGTGAAAATGTACCATGTGTCAAATAAGCAGGCTTTTTTAACCTAATTTTATCCAAAATGAAAATTATGATATTGTTCATGAAGACCTTTGAACATGGAGAAGTTAAAAGAAAAACAGCTGTTAGAAGGAAGTTTAACAGCAGGTTAATTTTTTTTTTTTTTTGAGAAACAACCCTCAAGTAGGTAAAGATAAGGAAAAAAGGCAAATGCTCTTGCCCTAAGCCATTTGCTTATTTTAAGGAGACACAGTAACAAGGGCCTAGAGAGAAAACTAAGCAAAATTTGCCGCCCATTCATTCATTCATTCCTTCAACCAATGAATACTGATGACCAGTAACTGTGTGCCAGATGTTCTTCTGAACACTGGGGAATTAAAGAACAACAAGAAAGTTCCCAATTCTTATACATTTACATTTGAATTGAAGAAAGAGATATAATAAATGACCAATTAAGATCATTTCAAATGATAAGAGCTTTCATTAAAATAAGATAATGTGACACAGAATATCTAGAAGGGTAAAAATTAGCACAGAATTTAGCTACTTAAAAAAACATATATGTATTTTCTTACAATTTCTGTGAGTCAGAAATCTGGACCCAGATTAGCTAGGTCCTCCAGATCAGGGTCTCTCACCCAGCTTCCATCAAAGTGTGCACAAAATCAACTGTTAGACTCAGGTTCAACTGGTGTGAAATCTCGCTTCCATGCTTACTTGCTGGTTGTTGGTAGCATTTGGTTTTCTGTAGACTGGTAGACTAAGGCTGTCAGTTTTTGTCAAATGGGTTTCACCATAGAGCAGTTTACAACAGGGCAGCTGGCTTCATCAAAGCCAGCCAAAGGAGGAGGAATCGGCAAGAGAGCGGGAAAGACAAAAGTCCGTCTTTTATAGCCTTATCTCAGAAATGGCGTCGTCACTTTTGTCATGTTCTATTAATTTGAAGCAAGTCACTAGGGGCAGCCCCCACATAAGTGAAGAGAATTATAGATGTAAGAGTATGAATGCCAGAAATCAGGAATCAGTCACTGGGAAACATTTTAGAACCAGCCTACCAAGTAGGGAATGAGAAGACAGTAAAGGACATGAAATTGTGATACCAGAAAGATAAATGCAGACCTGAATAACACCAGGATGAATCCAGATTTAGCTAATCTCCTTTACCTAAGAAAGATACTTTCCTATGGTAAACAAAGATAATCCAAAGAGGGAATATACTGCTCAACTTTCACTAATTTTACACAGGTTTATTATAGTATTGACACCCATTTTTGCTCAATAATTACTCAACATTAATTACCTATATAATGAAAATACATTCGTTATTGCAAAAACAACAGAATTATCTTCTTCATCCCTTTCAATTCCCACTCTCTTATCTGACCTACATGCATTCCTCCAAAAAAAACAAAAACAGCAAAAAATTTGTTATTAAATTTAGCTCTAGTTTAGCCAAAGTAGGTTAACTCCAATGCTAGCCATATTTTAGTCAGAAGGCAAGTAATCTTGGGGTGCCGGGGTCACTCAGTTGGCTACGTGTCTGACTATTGATTTCAGCTCTAGTCATGATCTTGCAGTTCGTGAGATCAAGCTCCACGTGGGGCTCTGAGCTGATAGCATGGACCTTGCTTATGATTCTCTCCCCCTCTCTCTCTGCAACCCTTCTTCCCCAGTTGTGTGTGCATGCTCTATTTCTCTGTCTCTCTCTCTATCTCTCTCTGTGTGTGTCAAAATAAATTTAAAAAACATTTTTTTTAAATAAAAGAAGGTAAGTAAGCTTAAATCATTTTGGATTCTACTACATCAAAAGACTTGAATCTGCTAAATTCTAGATCAGCTCTGGGTAGATAATTTAACCTCACTGAGACTCAGTTTCCTGATATACAATATAGAAACATAAAAATAGTAACATACAAATAGTAACAATATTATTTCCTACTTGAAAGTACAGACAAAGATTAATGATGTCTGGGTTATTATCATTTTGTAAACTATAAAACCGCATCTTTAGAAAGTTTTATTTAAAAAGTAATTAATACAAAGAAATTGGAAAATGATAAATTTAGGAAATTATACAAGATTTTTAACATCACCACTCATTTCTTTCCTACGCAGAAGAATGAGAACATGCTGACCCAGTTTTCTTTAATTTTCAATACTCCTAGATGTTAAGTAAATACTTTATATTTTTAACTCATTGTTTATACTATAGAGTGCCCAGAAACACAGCAATTTCAAAACTCTGAAAATTCTTAAGTATGTTTGTTTACTAAACCACAGTAAAGAGTCACAAAAGAGTTAACATGGGCACGAAAGTAAAAAAGATGATATGCATTGGAAGCAAGAACTATATTAAAATGAGCTCATTTGTATCAGAAGAAAATGGTTCTTATTTTAAAACAGATACGTGTCCTTTTACAATTACAGAAGCTGAAATATAACTGTAATCTACAACCATAAGGTAAGATTTCCATCTTTATGTGACATGAAAAATGTGCCAAGCCAGGACTTTTCCATAAACAAAATTGCTTTCTTCAACTCACACTTTAATGCAAGATATCAATCATATGGTGGATTTTATTACTCAGAATTTAGCTTTGTTTTTTGACATATTGCTTGCAGTCAGCTTGAAGTACAATTGTATATCATCCCTATTATATACACATCTGAATTTGTGGACCCTTTTTTATTTTAAAAAGAGTATTATAAATGAGAAGAAATACCTGGTGAGGTAGAATTAGTGTGACATCAACCATTTTAACTCAATGCTGTAGTTTTGATAGCATGTCATTATTTATCCTCAGTTGGTCTAAGGCTGCAGGCTTTCTATAAGACATCAGAGAACAGCAGTGTCTCGCAGCTGTATGAACCACCCCTCTATTTTGCCTTTTTAAGAAATTTTTCCACATGTCTCTATGTGTCAAACTGTTGTCATTTTGAATAAAAAGGCAGATATCAATTGATATCAATACAAGGCACAGACAAGACAATACATTTTTAGGATGCATATTCATATATGACATCAAGACCATGAAAAGTATAATTTATTTTTGGTAAAAATCAATCTACTGTGGCCTTTGTGGAGAAATAAAAAGTGGTAGGCATAAAAACTACACGTGTGCTATTTGTGGTCAGGAGTTTGTACACTCTGTAAGTAGTCCCAATTTAAAGTGAGCTACAATGACCTGTATCATTCACAGCCTACCATGAATTTAGTATTCCTTGGGCACACACATAAAGAACAGCAATGCATATTAAAATGAAGATGTAGAGGCTTGAAATGAAGAGTTCACAGCTAAAGTTGCCATAAAATTTGCAGTCTATTTCTAGAGAGGAAAAGTGTAGAGAATTTCTAGTGCTGTCCTTTACAGGACCAAATTGGGAATGATATTTGCTAAAGTCGTGGCAGATATGCAATCCTACTGGATTCCAGCTGCCTATGAATAAGTAGAATACTTTAAAAACCTTTTAACCTATCTGTGATGAAAAATGCATGCTGGTTTAAACTTCCTTAGAACTTTAAATTAGCCACTGCAGCACATTCGGCTCCACGGGCCAGCAGTCGTCAAACCACCAAATGCTAAGAAGAAAATAAGCTCTGTGGTTCCTTAAAAAAAAAAAAAAAAAAAAAAAAAAAACCTCTTAACCAAGCCCACTTATGAGGCTTTTCTTCTTCTCAGCAAAATACTTAATTTTCAAGGCTGCTTTAGCTCTCATACTGTTGACTGTGATTTTTGTTATTGAAAATAAAGGATAAAAGCCTGATCCTAATGCAATCAAATTTAACTTGGGATAAGTGACTAAGAACCACATTCAAATGCTTAGAAGTACAGATACTTTTAGATACCTCATCTCTATGTAATCCCTACTTAAACATGCTTATAGAGATGAGTCTCATTTCCATGGTTTTACTTTAATATTCTTTTAACAACTCTAAAATGAAATAAAAGAGGTGCTAAACACACTTCATTATTGTTTTGAGAAGCCTGGTTTAAACACTTGCATTGTGAGATATCATGGGCTCAGTGTCTGCATGATCAAGTATTCAGCTTTTCTTGAGGCTGAAATCTATCAATCTTAACTTGCAATCATACAAAAATTTGGCTCTAAAGGATAGGTCCAGATGCCTTACGATGCCTTTTACTATCCTAAGAAAAAGTCAAGAAATGCTTCTCTTATTTAATTTGGTAAGAAATACATTCCTGGTAATTTTACACTCCTTTAAAATCCTGATCTTTGTGAAAATCGGTATATAGTGTATTAGTATGTAACCGGTATTAGCCTAGTGCCCACAGGAGTCTCCACAACAATGAGCTTATATCCCCAATTGCCTTGCATTATTAACTCTTCTTAGTAACATGTCATCATATTAACTTAACCGGAGCATTGTGTTGATTTGCCAATGTTTGGAACTATCACGTGGTCTCATAAAGGTTACCTGAGGTAATGGATGATCTAAGAATTACTGAAGTTCAAATCAGTATCTGTCAGAAAGTGCTTAATAAATATAAGGCATTGACAATGCCTTTACTAAATATAATAAGTAGTTTCACATATGTAGTATCATAAAAATCCATCTTCTCAATCTAGTTTTTTTGAAGATTATAAATAATGCTGTTAAGAGCATATTTACATGTCAGTGTGTTAAACACAGTACTAAGACTCCTACACATATTATTTTAGTAGATGAATAAAAGAGTTAAACCATACCCAGCATGCAGAAGGAACTCACTAGTGATACCTACCATTATCTGCCTACATCACACATTGCACAATGTAAACTGACCTGCTTAGAATTACTTAGCTCCACTGTGAATCAATTACACCCTGTGTTATGTAAAGGCACACTATGGTGAAGTTCCACACTCTTTAAGCTAAATATACCTACTAATGGTATTTCTACTTATATTTAAGCTAAAACAGTGTGCATTTGGTTTAAATCTATCAATAGGGCGTGCTTGTACAAAACTATTCTTATAGAGATATAATAGAATTATAACAGGTAGGTATTGGTGCTATTATTCCAGTTTCCTGGATGAGAAAATTGAGGCCAGGAGAATTCAAGTTACTCACCCGAGATCAAGCAAGTAATAAGTGGCAGAATAACGTTTCAAACTAACACTGCCCGACACCTCAACCCTAGAACTTTTTAACTATCATACTATACTGCTTCCTATTTTTCAAATCAGTGGTATAATTTGAAAGACAAAGGCAAGTTTCCTGCCCCAGGAATAAGTCCCAAAGATTTCATTATTTTTTTTAATTAACTTCAGGGAACATTAACATCTTCATAATCTTTGACAAGTTCCTATCCAAAGGCAAATCTTAATGAAAAATATCGTTGGAATAGTATCAAGGTAGGCAAATGCCACTTTACCCTATGCCCTACCAGCCCCATAATAAATATCAATAATAAATTCCAACATACTTCCACGGAGCCTAAATGTTGCCTTAGAATTCATGTCAAGACTATATTCCAGGTAACTTCTCAAACAGTGAGAACTAGCACATAGACAACATTTTTTCTCATGCTGGCCTTAGGCTCCCTCGTTTCTGTTAATAGACTGGGAGGCATTATTGACATTACTGCAACTAAATTCTGTGGTAGGTCTAATGTTACCCAGGCACTGTGCTGAATACTGGGACTACAACAATAGCAAGTGTAATACTTGCCCGGAAGAAACTCATAGGCCATTGGGAAAATAGAATGGAAAAAGTAAAAATCAACCATTACTATACTGGCAAAATCATATAGAAGAAACAAGATGTACATACATAAAAATGAGGGAAACTAAGCAGACAACAGAGTGTAGGTGTCTATAGGGAACAATGCCAAGGGAAGTAACATTTGAGCTCATCTTCAAAACATAGATAAAAGTCAGTCAAGGAGAGGCCATGAGGGATATGTTATTCTAGGCAGAGAACACAGCATAAAGCAGCTTGCTTAAGAAGGTATGACAATGAGTGAGGCTGGCAAAGTGAACAAAGCCTAATCACAAAGAGGCTTTGTTTGATTTGCTGTAGTCTGTCTTTTATCCTGAAAGAGTTAGGGAGACATTTCAGCATTTCAAACAGGCACAAGACAGAATCACTTTTATGTTTTATAAAGTTCCCTAGCTGTGCCATGGTATATTCATTGGAAGAAAGCAACATTTGAGTAACGGACTTTTCTGAGGCTAGAACTGTAATAGCCCAAGTGAAAAGTTATGAAAACATGAACCAAAGTAATCACAGCAAAAATGGAGAGCAAAAGGCTCTTTAGAGAAATACTGAAGAAATAGAATTTATAGGACTTTGAGATTAATTGGAGGTGGTAGAACATGGGAATAGGAGAAATCCATAAGGAAGCCTAAACTCTAGCTTAGACAAATTGATGGAAGATGATTCCATTTAATGAAAGAGGGAACACAAGATAATAGTTTAAGTTTGATATAATAAAAGTGCTTCTATACGGAGTCACATACTTTGCAGTTCAAAATAAAGATATGAATGAAGCAGAGGAGATAGATCTGGTGTTTAAGTGATATTTAAAAGTGGGCACAGATTAACTCATCCAAGGAAAGTATATTGAGAGCCAATTAAAGTTCCTATTTTAAATTGTAAGAGACAAGGTAACATAGTGGTTATGAGAGTAAGCAGTGAAGCCAGACTGCCCAGGTTCAAATCATGGTTCCTATACTTGTTATGTGTGTAATCTTGAAAAAATTCCTTGATCTCTAAATGCCTCAGTGTCCTTATAAGTCAAATGTGGATAATAATTCTACTTATTTCATGAGGTTACTTTGAAATGTTACTACTTGTAAAGGCTTAGAACATGGCCACACAGTAAGCATGTAATAAATGTTAGCTATTATAATGATAAAAAATTGTTACTGATGATACAAAAATTACAGCTTTCCCCTACTCTTAAGACCTTTTGATATAGAATAAAAACACAAACACACCCATAAAATAAGTAATAATTATCAGTGGTAGGACAGCTAATATCAAAAGAATGTTATGGCTTCAACTAATCAGCGGGCTCTGGGATGGATGGAGTCATTGGTAACTTGGCCACAACAAGACTGTACCTTAAATGGCATATGGCAGTCATTGGGACCAAGAAGGTGTACCTGTATAAATGCCCTAGAAAGGTGTTAATAAAGACAAATACTCTCTGATGAATAATTTTGTTTAAGGCCGGTCCTTCCCAAAAACTATTTCTCAGGTGGTACAAAAGACAACCTGAGATGGAAAAAAAATCACAAAAAGCATGATGAGTTAAATATAGACAGGTTATCCTGTGGAATGGGGAGTTGACATATATTTTTATTATGGGTTGTGTAGATCAAACAGAAGATACTAGGTAAAAGTCCTATGGAGACACACAAGGGAGAAAATCTAAAATCAAACCTTTCCCTAAATAAGAGCGAGCAGTCTTAAAAGGTAATAAATAAATGCCCTTTCACAGTAGGTATTCTAGCAAATGTTAGGCTGCGCTTGTCAGGAAATTGATAGAAATGATTCCAACACCAACCTCCTGGTATTCTGTGATAAGGACAATAGATAAAACACTCTCTGTCTATAATATGCATGGAAGACATGGGGTTACTAAGGAATACCATTAATCCTTTGTATCATAACTAACTAGTATCATCACTAACTAGTGTCATTATTAATTTTTCTTCTTTTATTGCACCTCCAATGTTAAATAGAGTCTGAAGGACTCTACTTGGTTCTCATAAGAAACCCTGTGAAAAGGGCCTATTGTTTCTAAAAATAGACGAAATCCCCTTTGGCATCTTTAGCAAGTTCAACAGGTTGGAATGATTTGCTCTAATCTGATTTTAGTATATTCTGGAAAAGTTCTCTACTTAAGCCAGTTGGCCAGCTTTATGCTAATTCTGGCTCCTCTTACACTAGCTACAGGGAAGAATAAGATTTGCTTTTGCTGTTTGTTTTTAAAGTAAACCTCTAGCTTTGTTTCCCTCTGTGTCACACAAAATTAATACTACTCTAATTAAAGAAAAGTCTAAGCCACAGCTCACATTTTTATGATTACCACTACGCAAGAAAATGCTCCTCTTGCCCAAAAAAGTACATATTAATCAACTACAAAAATGATCTCTATATAATATTATGCTAAAGATTTAATTAAAAAGAGTATTTTATGGAAGGGTTTTGCAGTAAGATGATAAAGTGTCTCCTCCACTTGTTTAGTGTGCACTCTTCTCTGCCATGCATATCAATTAGGTAACTAAGAAGCTATATAGCTACCTCCACTATAAAGCACTTTCTTCAAGCAATGGCAGTTACTTCTCCCTGCCCAATGAGATACTATTTTATTATTGTTCCCTATTGAAATTAGATGCTTCCACACAAAGCTCAATCTTTATCACCCTTTGATTATCACTGGGGTTGGCAGTGGTCCAAGTCACTCAAAATCCATAAATTCAGAAAGATTCTCAGGAATCAAAATACTACATGAAATGTATATGAGAGATTCCATGACTTTTGAGAAGTCAGAAAGAATAACTTAGAACATACCTCATAGTGATAATATAGCAACAGGGTACCAGCAGTGCACCCTAGAGTTTTACTAACTGATCCACAGTTGATATGATCATCTGCAGTATAAAACTAGATATGGCTTATAAATATAGAATATATAATGTTGGGCTTTTTCAGAATAGCCAATTTCTGTTTTACAAACCAAATTCATAGCCTTAGGTATGGAATATTTATTGTCTATTATGACTTAAATGTGTCCTGTGTCAGTGAGAGAATGTATCTTTCTTACCATTCTCGGGCCTTTAATTCCTCAACTAACTAGCTTATGATGTTCTTTTTATCTCTCCCTCTCCTTCCCCCATCTCTTTCTCATCTGATTTGGCTAATAAAAACTCTACTACTCAAAGATCTTTCTAGCTTGCCCATCACCAAAAAAAGCTAACTACTGACTCAAAAGACACATAGTACTTGTTCAAACTAGAGGGCCTGCCTGTAGGCTAATGTTGGAACTCTAACTTCAGCCATGGATATTTTAATTGGCAAATAACCTGACACCCTATTAACATATACCCAAATCAATCCTTTTGATTTAAATATATTTGTGACAGAATTCTTCTCATCAACCATCTTGACAAAATTTTAGACTGTTAGAAACTTAGACTTGGCCACACTTAAATGGAGATGTAGTTAGGAAATTTGGGTGCTCACTTCCATCCCTCTGGCTTCTAGTTTGCTTTTTCCAATGGGAGACATTTAGCAGAAAATCCAGAGACTGTAAAGGGAGTAGCATTAGATATTTGTCCCACTGGCATTCTCTTTGTTAGATGCCATAGGTTGATGTGTCCCTCTACCAAAGTCCTTCTTAATTTTTTTGTGGTCTGTTAAGGTAATGTCTCTCTTCCTTTGCTCTGTTTTTCTTTCTTCTTATGCTGGCCCCATAGAACTGGTCTGTCCCTAGTTGATTTTCTCAATCCTTCCCTTACCTTTATAAATAGTCCATGTATTAAACTCTCCTCAAATCCCCTTTTGAATGTATCCGGTAATTACTACTGAACCCTGAGTAATAAAATATTCTTCAGTCAGTCTTCCATTCTGTGTTTTATCTTTTCAATTTGTAGAAATTATTTTAATACTCTTTTGTTAGTTTTATGCATTACAAATATTTAATCTGAAGCTTGCTGTAAACCCTATTGATGGTATTTTTTTGTGGTATAGATATATATAAATAGAAAATTTAAGGTTATAAGATATATTATTTCCCCTTTGTCCTTTGTGTAAGAAATTGTTCTCTACCTCAATTTTATGTAAAGGCTTTCCTATAGCTCCTTTTAGAGTTATAGATTTGCTTTTATAAATAGATTTTTCAGTTTATTTTTATGTAAAAATAAAATATAAATTAAGTATTTTAGTTTGTTTTCCCACCTGGTCAATGAATTGTTTTATTACCATCTGTTGAAAAACCATCCACTTCCAGGTTTCCAAGAGGACCAGCTAAAACTCCTGCCCTTTCTACAGTTATTTTTACCTTTTTTTGCCCTAATCAGACTTAACTGTTTTTCTATGGTTACACTATACTACGAAACACTATGGCTCATATTGACCATATTATATGTTCAAAAATGAGATGAAAGTGAAGATAGGAAAGGCTCCATAAATTAGTAAAAAATATAAATAAATAACAGAAAATAAAGATAGAAAGAAAAGAAAAGAAAGAGAAAGAGAAAGAAAGAAAGAAAAACTGATTGAGGCCTTAGAAGTCTCCATGAGATCAAAGATTCAGTGAATGGGAAGATGGCAGAGTAGTAGCAGGACCTTATGCTTGCCTCATTCCTCAAACACAGCTAGATAAATATCAGATCATCCTGAACACCCAGGAGGTCTATCCAAGGACTGAAAGAACAAACTGCACAACTAGAGGGAGAAAAGGGACCACATCATCAAAGATAGGAGGTATGAATCATGATTTGAGGGAGAAAAGAATCATCTTTGTTGCAGGGGGGAGGGAGCCCTGATCAGGGAAAGAGAAAAGAAAGAGAGGTACAGGGCACTACACAAGAAAAACACTTTTCCAAACCATTGACAGGGAAAATGTGAGGGGTTGATAACTGCAAGTTTTAACAAATAACAGAGCTAAAGTCTGAAGTTTTAGAAGTCTATGCCATGGCTGGAGTGGAGCCTGGTGGGTGTAGAGGTGCTTCTCTGGAAAAGGAGGCCAGAGGCCTGGGAGGAGAAAGAATGGTCTGAGGGTCCTCTGGGTCATACAAGGAGAGAAAATTCCCCTTCTTGGAATGCATTTGGAAGAGACAGCACAGCCTCTCCAAGAGAAAAAGAGCTGGCAGGCTCCACTGAGGTGCCCTGTTCATTAGCATAAGGACAGATCCAGCTACTGAGGGCAGCTAACCTGGACACTGGCTTTTTGCTGCACTTATCATAAATTCAAAGCCCCTGAACCTTTGTGCAACTGCCCTTCTGGGACAAACCAGCACCAGCCACAGCATGGTGAGACCCTCCTCCAGAGGATCAACCTGGGTTGGTGCCATGCCAGTTTCCCAAAATTTAGAGTTTTTAAACCCAGCCACACACCTGAGGAAAAAAAACACAAGAGCACTGTGCTCCTGGGTGGGCAGGCAGCTCAGACACAGGCAGGGTATAGGAAGGGACCTGAGGGAAGCCTGGGACAAAGGAGGGGAGAGTCTTCACTCTTCTGTGAGGGCTTCCTGAACAGTGGTAAGGATGGACTCCCATTTCCAGGGAAAAGAGAGACAGCTTATGCCATTTTTACTCCCTCCCATCAGCCTGGTCAGACTTCACTGAGCAGCATATCACACACAGTTGAAGCTTGAGCTGCTTATACCAAAGCCTGCCCTTCTGCTCTCTTCAGTTGCTTCTGAACTAAGGCAAGTGTGTCTGAGAGTCAAAGAAGCAGCAGACCCCTTCTCCAGAAGACCGGCACAAACCATCCCCCCCACCACACCCACCAAGTCTATTGACCATAAAATGTCGCAAAGCTTCAGCTCTATGGGAAATAGAACATAACCTCTTTTAACAAGCCGACAAAAACATCTAGTTAAAACTCACTACATAATAGACAAGGTCCAAACACTCCCCACTGCAGTCAAGGAGAAATTCTAGGAGGACTGACCTGAAGGAAAGAGCAACCAAAATATAACAGCAGAGTGCCGGCAGCATATACCTGAAACACTTCCTAAAGAACCAGGCCCTGGACAGTTTATGACCTCTTCTTAATATAGCCATTACTCTCAGTAGCAAGGAACATAACAGGCTTTCCTAATACATAGAAGACCAAGATCTAGACACAAGGCCAAAATGAAGGAATTCATCCCAAAAAGAAAAAGTAAGAAGAGGTCACAGCCAGGGATCTCATCAAAAGAGATACAATATGCCTGAATCAGAATTTAAAACAACAATCATAAGGATAATAGTTTGGCTTAAGAAAAGCATAGAAGACACCAGGGAGTGTCTTACCACAGAGATAAAAGACCTAAAAACAGTCGGGCCAAAAAAAAAAAAAAAAAAAAAGGCACAACTGGCACGCAAAACTGACTGAATGTAATGACTACAAGGATGGAAGAAGCACAGGAATGACTACATGATACAGAAGACAAAATTATGGAAAATAATAAAGCTGAAAAGGAGATGGAAAGGAAACTATTGGATCACAAATGTAGGGTTAGGGAGCTCACCAATTCCATAAAGTTTGATAACATTCAAGTCATAGAAGTACCAGAAGAAGAAGAGAGGGAAAGGGGGAAGGTTTATTTGAGCAAATTATAGTTGAAAACCTCCCTAATCAGGGGAAGCAAACAGACATCCAAATCCAGGAGGCACAGAGAACTCCTATCAAAAATCAATAAAAACAGGCCAACAACAAGACATATTGTAGTCAAATTTGCAAAACACAAGATAAGGAAAAGTCCCGAAAGTAGCAAGGGAAAAGTAATCCCTAATTTACAAGGGAAGATAAACAAGGTTAGCAGCAATTTATCCACAGAAATTTGTCAAGCTAGAAGGGAGTGGCATGATATATTCAAAATGCTGAGTAGGGAAAATATGCAGCCAAGAATACTTTATCCAGCAAGGCTGCCATTCAGAATAGAAGGAGAGATAAAGAGTTTCCAAGACAAACAAAAACTCAAGGAATTCATGACCAGTAGACTGCCCCTATAAGAAATTTTAAGGGGAACTCTTTGAGTGGAAAAAAAATAAAATAAAAAAAATAAAAAAGACCAAAAGCAACAAAGACTAGAAAAAAACAGAACATCACCAGAAACACCAACTCTACAGGGAACACAATGGCACTAAATTAATATCTTTCACTAATCACTCTGAATATAAATGGACTAAATGCTCCAATCAAAAGACATAGGGCATCAGAATGGATATAAAAAAAAAAAGACTGATCTATATGCTGCCTACAATAAACTAGTTTTAGACCTAAAGACACCTGCAGATTGAAAGTGAGGGGATAGAGAATCATCATGCTGATGAATGTCAAAACAAAGCCAGATTAGCCATATCAAACAAACTAGATTTTAAACCAAAGACTATAATAAGAGATGAAGGGCAGTATATCATAATAAAGGGTCTACCCAACAATATCTAACATTTTAAAATATTTATGCCCCCATCTTGAAAGAACCCAAATATATAAATCAATTACTAACAAATTTAAACCCTTTGAGGTGCCTGGGTGGCTCAGTCAGTTGAGCGTCCGACTTCAGCTCAGTTCGTGATCTTGTGCCCTGCATTGGGCTCTGTGCTGACAGTTCAGAGGCTGAAGCCTGCTTCAGATTCTGTCTTCCTCTATTCCTGCCCCTCCCCCACACATGCTTTCTCTCTCTCTCTCTCTCTCTCTCTCTCTCTCTCTCTCTCTCTCAAATAGGCATTTTAAATAGATGACATACTGGGTCACAAATCAGGCCTCAACAAGTACAAAAAGATTTAGATCATACCATGCATATTTTCAGACCACAACACTATGAAACTTGAAGTCAACCACAAGAAAAACTTTGGAAAGACCATAACTACATGGAGGTTAAAGAACATCTAACTAAAGAATGAATGTGTTAACCAAGAAATTAAAGAAGAATCTAAAAAATACATGGAAGCAAATGATAATGAGAACATGATGGTCTAAAACCTTTGGGATACAGCAAAGTCAGTTATAAGAGGGGAGCATATAGTAACATAGCCCTACCTAAAAAGCAAGAAAAGTCTCAAATACACAACCTAAGGAACAGCAAATAAAGCCTAAAGCCAGCAGAAGAAAGGAAGTAATATACTAGAGCAGAAATAAATGAAATAGAAACAAACACAACAGCAGTAGAACAGATCAATGAAAGTAGGAGCTGGTTCTTTGAAAGAATTAATAAAATTGGTAAATCCCTGGCCAGACATATCGGAAAGAAAAGAGAAAAGACTGAAATAAATAAAATCATGAGTGAAAGAGAAGAGATTCTAACCAACACTACAGAAATACAATTAGAGAGAATATTATGAAAAATTATGTGCCAATGTATAAGGCAATCAGGAAGAAATGGATAAATTCCTAGAAACATATAAACTACCAAAAATGAAGCAGAAAAAAAATTGAAAATTCGAACAGACCCATAACCAGCAAATAAATGAAATCAGTAATCAAAAAACTCCAGTTCCAAAAACTAGAAATGAAAGAAAACTTCCAAACTCATTCTATGAGGCCAGCATTTCCTTGATTCCAAAACCAGACAAAGACCCCACTCAAAAGAGGAATTACAAGCCAATATTCTTGATGAAATTGGATGCAAAAATTCTCAACAAGATACTAGCAAATCAGATCCCACAGTACATTGAAAGAATTATTCACCACGATCAAGTGAGATTTATTCCTGGGCTGCACGGTTCAATACTTGGAAATCAATCAATGTGATACATTATATTAATAAAAGAATAAGAACCATATGATCCTCTCAATAGATACCGAAAGGCATTTGACAAAATATAGCATCCATTCTTGAGAAAAATCCTCAACAAAGTAGGGACAGAGGGAACATACCTCAACATCATAAAAACCATATGCAAAAGACCCACAGCTAATATTATTCTCAATAGGAAAAAACTGAGAGCTTTTCCTCTACAGTCAGAAACAAACTAGGGATGTTCACTCTCACCATCGTTATTTAACATAGTACTGGAAGTCCTAGCCTCAGCAACCAGACAACAAAAAGAAAAAAGAGGCAACCAATTCAACAAGGAAGAAATAAACTTTCACTATTCACAGACAACGAAATATTCTATGTAGAAAACCCAAAAGACTCCATTAAAAAAATGCTAGAACTGACACATGAATTCAGCAGTCACAGGATACAAAATCACCATACAGAAGACTGTTGCATTTCCATACACCACCAATAATGAAGCAGCAGAAAGAGAAATCAAGGAATTGATCCCTTTTACAATTATACCAAAATCCATAAAATACCTAGGAACCTAGATAGAGAGAGGTAAAACCAAGAGGTAAAACATCTGTACTTTGAAAACTATAGAACACTTATGAAATAAATTGAAAAAGATCCAAAGAAATGGGAAAACACTCCATGCTCATTAATTGGAAGAACAAATGCTGTTAAAAAGTCTATACCACCCAAAGAAACCTACACATTTAATGAAATCCTTAACAAAATAGCACCAGCATTTTCACAGAGTTAGAACAAACAATCCCAAAATTTGTATGGAACCACAAAAGTCCCCAAATAGCCAAAGCAATCTTGAAAAGAAAAACATAACTGTAGGTACACCTGTCAATTCCAGACTTCAAGACTACACACTGTAGTCATCAAGAGAGTGTGGTACTGGTACAAAAACTGGCACACAGATCAAAGGTACAGAATAGAAAACCCAGGAATGGACCCACAACTATATGGTCAACTAATCTTCAACAAAGCAGGAAAGAATCGCCAATGGAAAAAAGAGTCTCTTCAACAAATAGTGTTGGGAAAACTGGACAGCAACATGCAGAAGAATGAAACTAGACCATTTTTTATGTTTATTTATTTATTTTGAGAGAGAGAGAGAGAGAGCACAAGTGTGAACAGGGGAAAAGCAGAGAGAAAGGAAGATAGAGAATCCCAAGCCCCAATGTGGGGCTCTATCCCATGAAGCAAAAACCAAGGGAAACAAAAGCAAACATTAACTATTGGGACCTCATCAAGATAAAAAGCCTTCTGCACTGCGAAGGAAATAATAAACAAAACTAAAAAGAAACCTACAGAATGGGAAAAGATATTTGCAATTGACATATCTGATAAAGGGTTAGTATCCAAAATCTATAAAGAACGTATCAAACATAACACCCCAAAACAAATAATCCAGTTAAGAAACAGGCAGAAGACATTTATAGACATTTTTCCAAAGAAGACATGCAGATGGAAGACACATGAAAAGATGCTCAATATCACTCATCATCAGAGAAATACAAACCAAAACCATGATGAAATACCACCTCACACCTGTCAGAATGTCACAGGAAACAGTAGATGTTGGTAAGAATGCAGAAAAAGAGGAATCCTCTTACACTGTCGGTTGGGATGCAAACTGGTGTAGCCACTCTGGAAAACAATATGGAAGTTCCTCAAAATTTTAAAAATATAATTACCCTATGACCCAATAATTGAACTACTAGGTATTTACCCAGAGGATACAAAAATACTGATTTGAAGGGACCATGCACCCTGATGTTCATAGCAGCATTCTCAACAATAGCTAAATTATGGAAAAAGCCAAATGTTCATCAACTGATGCATGAAAAAAGAAATATGATGTATACACACACACACACAATTTCATATTACTCAGCCATCAAAAAGAATGAAATCTTGCCATTTGCATTGATGTATATTATGCTAAACAAAAAAATTCAGAGAAAAACAAATACTATATGATTTCACTTATATGTTGAATTTAAGAAACAAAACAGATGCAGGGCGCCTGGGTGGCTCAGTCGGTTGAGCGTCCAACTTTGGCTCAGGTCATGATCTCACAGTTCATGGGTTCAAGCCCATGTCAGGCTCTGTGGTGAGACCTCAGAGCCTGGAGCTTGCTTCAAATTCTGTGTCTCCCTCTCTCTCTGCCTCTCCCCTGCTCACGCTCTGTCTCTCTCTCTTAAAAATAAAATAAATATTTTTAAAAATTAAAAAAACAAAACACAACAGATGAATATATGGCAAGGGGGCACAAAAGAGATGGGGAGGCAAACCATAAGAGACTCTTAACTACAGGGAACAAACTGAACGTTGATTGAGGGGAAGTGGCAGGGGATGGACTAAATGGGTGATGGGTATTAAGGAGGGCACTTGTGATGAACACTGGGTGTTTTATTTAAGAGATGAATCACTGCATTCTACTCCTAAAACCAACATTACACCATATGTTAACTAACTAGAATTTAAATAAAAACTTGAAACAAAAATAAAAAAGAGAAAGAAAAAGATTCAATGAACATAGTAGGCAAAGAAATCTCTGCTTCTAACTACTTCAAAATATTGCAATACTAAAAGACAACAAAATACAATGTGTGTTCATGGGGCTGGGTTGTTGAAATGGCATGAAGGTGAAGGTTAAGGCAAACATATTCATAAATATCCACATCCTGATATGGAAATCACTTAAGAAAATATCAAAAATAGCTAGCTACTTATCCTATTATATAAGAACACACATGAACTCTAATCCAGTTTTCTAATTAATAAATATGGTAAAAAGAAACACATTTTCAATAACGGGTTCATTAAAATCCACTAATATCTTCAAAATTTTCCAGATTTTACAATGAGAGAATGACTATGCAGAAGTTTTTAAAACATCTAGTAATGAAAAATAGAGAAATAAAATTTTGGGTGCCTTAGTGCCTACTCAGTTAAGTGTACGACTCTTGATTTCAGCTCAGGTCATCATCTCACAGTTTTTGAGATCGAGCATCATGTCAGGCTCCATTCTAGGCATGGAGCCTGATTGAGGTTTTCTCTCTCCTTCTCTCTGTGCCCCTCCCACACTTGTGCTCTCTTTCTCTCTCTCTCTCAAAAGTAAATTAATTCATTAAAAATAAAATTTTAAATGTAAAAATAAATAGCATTTGAGTGCATATCTGCTTCATTTACCATGCAACATGCTTTACATCGGCTAGCTCATTCAATATTGTAGGTAGTAGGGCAAAGAATAAAATCTAAAATTATATACCGCTAAAACATATCTAATACTTTCCTGACATACCTACTTTCATCTGCAATACAATTTTATAGAATAAGGGTTAATACAATGTTTTGATAGAGAGAAACTTAAGTTACTAAAACATATTTCCATATTGTCTTACAAGCTTATTTTACTCAGTAGCATATCAAAACAAGTTGTAGCATTACCAAACATATTTCTGGTGAAGTTTTTTTTCATATTAAACCTCTGCTGAACTTTTCTCTAATTAATTAAAAATCCCATCCAGAGATAACATTTACTTTGACAGAGCATCTTTCAAAATATATTCTTGAAACTCTATTTGTTATATATTTTAATATCAAGTAAGAAAGGCTTAGAATAGAAATAAAAGGGTTGACTTAATTAGTCAACAATGATTAATTACACATTTATCCAAAGTGAGATTTCAATTGTCTTCATTCCCTTGGCTTGATGCCACATTTTGTGTGTTTAATGAGACCTCTATCTTCTGTGAAGTTTACGAATAAGTAAAAGTTCTGGCACTTAGATACGTGTATTTATTCTGATAATAGTTGGCAGTGACTAACCATCCAGATTCCATATAATTTGGATAGAATTTTTTTAAAATACTACTTCATCCTTTCCTAAAATACATTTTAAAAGGATAAAGTATTTGACCTAAATTATGTCAGTTAGTTGCTCTTTTAAATAGATGTTTAGTAAGTTTAAACAGATAAATTTGGAGAATTTTCCTATGAGTCAGCCTAATTTAGACCATAAAATCATCTCCAAAAAATAGGATGGCATTCTTTTGACTTGCTTTTAAATAACTGTTACATACATGATGAAATTGCTAACTAATTATACAAACAATAAGTGACTGAAAACTAGGAAGACTTGCTTATAAAGATTGTTGTCTGATGTTAGCTATTTAATCTCACAGCAATTAATATCATTTGGTGAATAACTTTCACGTTCTCCTTAAGCATTTAAAGTTTTCCCAAGTGACTTTCCTCTTAAATATTTATGTTTCAGGAAGTATTTTCCCTAGATATTTTAGATGGTTGGGTTCCAAATTAATTTTCATTTTTAATCAGTTTCTGCTTATAAATTTTGACTTTCACTATATCCATTTATATTATTCCTTTATCTTGAATTGTGTTGGACTAACATAAAATCAAGAACTGTTGCAAATTCAATTAATTTTATTTAAGCTTGTTATTATAGATATGAAATAAAAGTAGGGATGACTCATTATTTAGAGTTAATCCTCTACTTAACGCCTGTCGAATCAATATGCTGTAACTGCTTCCTGCTTTAGTTTTACAATCTGACATTTTAGTCTATGCATAATTGTGTCAGTTTACTAGAGCCGTTGTAACTAATTTTTACAGCTTGATGACTTAAAATAAAAGCCAGAAGTCCAAAATTAGTGCTGGTAGGATTGGTTACTTCCTGAGGTTCTGAAGGAGAATCTGTCCATGATTCTTTCTTTGCTTTGGATAGTGGCATCTAGTTCTTTACTTTGGCTAGTGGCATCGCTCCAGTCTCTGCCTCCATCTCTTTTTTTTTAATGTTTATTAATTTTTGAGAGAGAGAGAAAGAAAGCATGAGCAGGTAAGGGCAGAGAGAGAGGGAGACAGAGTATCTGAAGCAGGCTTTGTGCTGTCAGCACAGAGCCCGATGTGGGGCTCGAATGCATGAACAACGAAATCATGACCTAAGCCAAAGTTGGACGCTTAACCAACTGAGCCATTCAGGCACCCCTCTTCCTCCATCTTCACATGGCTTTATCCCCTGTGTCTCACATAAAGAGGTTGCATTGGACTTAGGGTCCAACCTGGTGAATCAGGATACTCTTGTTTTCAGACATTTCACCCATCCATCCATCCATCCACCCATCCATCCATCCATCCATCCATCCATACCTTCATTTAAATTACCAAACCATAGTTTATTACTTCAGAATTAGGCAGAATTAGCCTCCTACCTTACCCATCTTTCCTTATATTAGCTTCTCTTCACAATATTCTATTTAATGGCCTTGTCTAATGCATAATTCTTACTAGTTTATTACTCTCTTTTGAGGCCCCTTAATTTAATTATATCTGTAAAGACCCTTTTTCCAAATAAATCCACAGTCATAGGCACTTGGAGTTAGAATTAGGGCATACCTTTGAAGGACCACAATTTAATATGTTTCATGACAATTTTTTTAAACTGATTTTTTTGAATGAAATATCTGAGACCAAACACATTACTACACAATATAAAACTACTTCTACTAGGCTCCATTTCTCTATGAACTCTATATATGAAATCACTAACCAAATCAATTTGTCCTAATTGATCTTTCAATAGTGACACCCAGAATATTGTCTCAGATATTTTTGAGTAACATTTTAACTAGTTGATCATCACGTAATCATTTTCTGGTTACTGTAGATGTTAAATGTGATCCAAATAGCCACCCCAGAAGCAATATCATCTTGCAAAGGAGAGAACATGACCACATTCCTGTTCTTTTTCACAATTCAATGAAATATTAATCTAACACATTATCATCCAACTCTCTATTCAACAAATAATGTACATTTTGACATTGATTTATTTTGTTAGCTATTTCTTGATTTCTGGATATAGAATTAGGAATTCTTCTGCTTCAATCACTCATTCACAAGAATAATCAATATATCCCTATTATAGAACCAAGAGCTGAAGAAATAACTAATGAAAAAGATCATTAAGTGGCATCAAAATAACAAATTAACATAGCTTGAAAGTTAATCCCTTCGGCAAAATTGAGTTATGCTTTATATTCTCTACAGACAGACAACAAATCCCTCAAGCTTGAAATGTAATTTTTAGTATTCTCAAGGATATAATGACATTAAAGTCAAAGTAGAGGACTCTGGAGAAGGGCTAACTCACAGATCTAAGAAACCATATAAATAAAGGGAGATTTGAGGATAATAAACTTACTGCTCTACAAGCAAAACATACTTATTTGATAATTTTATAGGCAAATTGACATGGCTGTGAATCCACTTTGTGTGTATGTGGCTTTACTGCTTAATTTTTTCTAATTACTGTTCATATTCACTATTTTCAGTCATTAGAATAACAACAACAAAAAGAATTGAAAAGTAAATAATTCAACCAGCCAATTAATTTATCCACATAAAACTAGGGAAAGTGACTGTTTTCTGTTTTCAATAATATTGACAATAGGATTGGTTGTTTTGCCATCAACTAGTTGGGACCAATAAAATTCCTAATTTATTCCTTAAGGTAAAAATAACCAGTTTTGATTATAAATAAAACTTTTATTTATGTTCTGAAAAAATAAAGAATTAAATAAGCTTTTCATAAAGTGAACGGATATTTTTAGTAAAAGAGAGCACTTTATACTTAGCTTGTGTTCCCTCTTTTGATGTTAAACTATCTTTTTTTTTTTATTTTTTTTTAACGTTTATTTATTTTTGAGACAGAGAGAGACAGAGCATGAATGGGGGAGGGTCAGAGAGAGGGAGACACAGAATCCGAAACAGGCTCCAGGCTCTGAGCTGTCAGCACAGAGCCTGACACGGGGCTCGAACCCACGGACTGCGAGATCATGACCTGAGCCGAAGTAGGCCGCTTAACCGACTGAGCCACCCAGGCGCCCCTAAACTATCTTTTTTAATGAAAAGTTGATTATAGTAGATAGTACTTGTGTTGATGATTGCGGGTAATTTCTCATGACCTTACTTGTCAGAACTACTTTGTGAGTTTTCCATTCTTTTAAATTTTAAACATATTTAAATCTAAAATATAAGAACCATTGATTTAGATAACAAAAATTATAAATCTAGAAAAAGTATTAAGAAACTATTATACTTACTCCCCAGAATTGGTATAAGGATGATATGAGTTCATCCCTATAATATTCTTAGAACAATAATTGGCACACTATGTGTGCTTGCATTGATGATAATGATGACGATGATGATGATGATGATGATAAAGACAAGAAAAGATTGAGAACCACTAGAGAATCCTTGGATTCCCTTATTGAAATGTACATTACCAGGTGTTTGTTTTTTTTTTCACTTTTGTTTCATCTTTTAAGGCCCCCAGAAAAGTTCTTTTGGCATTGTCTATTATAAGTTGTGTTTGAACATAACTATGTAATATTCCAGGTGAAAACTCCAGGTTGATTTTTATAAAGTTAAGTGCTTCTGTTATTTAATAGAACAGACTTAATGTATTAGCAAAATAGTTTAAAAACAATAAATATGAACACAGCAGTGTGTTTATGGCTCTTAAGGCAGATCTAATTTCTTGAAATAAAATATATACTTAAAAACAGAATTGGTTCAGCTATACATTAAAATGAAACAGCATAGTGCCTCTGGCTCTCTGAACTCTAATCATCTTGGCTTCTATGAAAAGATAATTGAATTTCTTATCTAAATATTGGATATTCCTTGCCAACTAACTGAAAGTCAAAATTCTTTTCTAGATAAAACTTTAAATTATCAGGTATGATCCTGGGTTAATGACTCAAAGGACCACTATAAATTATATATTAAAATAACTTTCAGATGATCTTGGTTACTTTCAAAAGTGTGAATGTGAAAATCTGTATTTTAAAATCAAGAAATGATTGGAAAACTGGTATCTAACTTAGAATTAACTGCTTTTCAGTGTCTAGCTGAGACTCACCAAAGTTTTAGAGTTATGAGATTATTTAATATTGAGTAATTTATACCCTGAAATTGTTATTTAAAAATCTTAGATACTTTCTGGGATTTTATGACTTTTAATATCCCATACATATATATTTCCAGATGTGGAAAAGAATGAAAACTACCCAAATGAGAACAAGGAAAAACTATTTATTCATACGTTATTATAGCAATGGAGTCAGCCACTATTACTTGCATTTGGCAGAGATTCAAAGGCCATCAAGAGAGTTTAAAAGTTTTCAAGTGGAAAGAAGGGAAGGTTTCAGGTATGCCCTGATTAGAAGCTGTTGGTATGAGGAAGTTGGGGAAGAGCTAACTAGAAGCAGGGTACCTTATGGGATTGATTAGGAGCATATTTGGTTTTCTCTGGATAGTCCTAAATTTGAAGCAAGAAAAAAAATTAGGGAAGCTGGCAGTTACTGTTCAAGTTCTGCCATTTGGGACAGATTACTACAAAAGGTTGTGGGTCAGAGTTCTATTTTTATTTATGGCCTGGCAATTGTCCATTTGTATATTCATTTCCTTACAGATTTACACATATTTCATTATTAAATTATTTCTGGAGGCCTCTGGGTAGCTCAGTCAGTTGAGTGTCTGACTCTTGATTTTGCCTCAGGTCATGATTCCAGCATCCTGGGACTGAGCCCCATGTCAGCTCCATGCTGAGCATGAAGTCTGCTTAATATTCTTTCTCTCTCCCTCTGCCCCTCTCCCCCACTTGCGCTCTCTGTAAAACAAAATATTTTTTCTTCTATCAGTTTCAATATTAATCTGTAATAAAAGCTGTTATTTGATTTATTAAAACCCTGATATTTACTTATATCTTACCTATAAAGTAAAATGTAAAATCAGGTATGAATTTTCTCTAAAAGTAGAACAAAATCTTCAAATAGAACTTCGAGATCTTTCTCTAATGTCTCATGAAATAAAAAGCCAAAGTTGCTAATCAGTCAACAACTACGTAAATATTTAAAACATGGTTCAGAGAGTTATCATCCAAAATGCAATGACATTAGCTTTGTTGCCCAACGTGACTCTGCATCTCACTCATCTCCTGTTGGTAACTCACATGCTCAGGACAAGATTCTTGATATTCTACCCCTTTCTGATTAGTATAACACCCCTGTAAAGATCATTATCCTACTGGACTCCTAGCCACCCCTGCCCCCACCCAGACACTGCTGCTACTATCAACATTCAACTGACTTAATACTCCAGTATTTATTTCTTAAAGAAAATTCTG
The DNA here is from genome assembly GCF_022079265.1 of Lynx rufus. Lineage (NCBI taxonomy): Eukaryota > Metazoa > Chordata > Mammalia > Carnivora > Felidae > Lynx > Lynx rufus. The sequence continues at coordinate 64,380,584 of NW_025814827.1, forward strand.
GCATATTTATATGTCCATCTCCTCACCAGTGAATAAGACAATTTTAGATCATATATAAACAGTACTTATTTTTGTTAAGATAACTAAAATGCCAAAGCATTATAAATCAATAGATACAGCCAAAGCAAAGGATAGTGAAAAGTATATAATAAAACCAGTTACATTCATCAAAAAGAAATTTAAAAAAATAAAAGAAAGAAAAGGGGCACCTGGTGGCTCAGTCGGTTAAGAGTCTGACTTCAGCTCAGTCATGATCTCCCAGTTGGTGGGTTTGAGCCCCGCTTTGGGGTCTGTGCTGACAGCTGGGAGCCTGGAGCCTGCTTCAGATTCTGTATCTCCCTCTCTCTCTCTGCCCCTCCCCTGCTTGCACTCTGTCTCTCTCTCTCTCTCTCAAAAATAAACAAACATCAAAAATATTTGTTTAAATAAACAAATAAAACCAGTTACATTCCAAAAGCATACCCCAAAAGTAGGAGAAAAACTTGATGAAAGTTTTTCTGAGCTAAATGTTTATACCCAAGAACATTAAATGTATCTCTTAACACTTAAATTAAAGAATAAAGTAAAAGAAAAATTGAAAGTTAATGTTTCTATTTTTGTCCCCATGCATAAAATTTTTATTCCATTTACATCAAATTACTACACAAATTCTTAATTATGCTTTGATGTTCATAAAAAGTTCATAAGATATTAAACAAAACTAGCCACCATCCTGTTATTTCCTTGTTAAGTATTTTTATAGCACATACATGTTTAATAAGTTTTTTTGTAATCACAAAAGTAAAAACCTTAAAGAAATTAAGAATCTTGTTTGCTTATTATTTGTTTTTTTTTCTTTTTTACTTCTCTAGTTAATATACATGTAATAATGGCTACCAAGCAATTCACTTTAACTGCATCTTGCACATCTGTGCTTAGTTTGCTTAAATATTTAAATGAAAATAAAATGAGTATTACATAAATGGTGAAAGCAAAAATAGGTAATTTTACAAATAATGGAGTGTGGACAATTTCTGCCCTCCTCTAGACTCAATTGGTTTACAATGCTGTCTAAAGGAGCACTTCTGCAACTATAGTCAAAGGTTTTTACACTGAGATTGTGTATTCTACAGGTGGCACATGGGTCAAAATATAATATCCATGGGGTATCTATTTCTACTATAGTCTCAGAAGTACTCCAAACTTTAAAGTATTCACAATAACTATATCTGTGATAGGAACCAGTTACCTCTGCTATTCTTTACCAGGACAAATCAGTTTGTGGTCAGTTTTCTTTATTTAGACATGGGAGTTTTAACACAGGCCCTGGTAAAGCCACAATGTTGTAAAAGTACTATTACAAAAATTCCACATCCCCATATTGGCCATGTCAAGGTGACAACTCTCAACAAAGCAGCATAGAAGGAACATGCCTCATAAAAATATAAGCCATATATGACAAGCACACAGCTAACATAATACTCAACAGTGAGAAGGTGAAAGCTTTCCCTCTAAGATAAGGAATAAGACAAGGATGCCAACTGTCATCATTCTTACTCAACAGTGTATTGGAAGTCCCAGCCAGAGCAATTAGGGAAGAAAAAATAATAATAAAAGGCATCCAAAATTGGAAAGGAGGAAATCAAACTCACTATTTGCAGTGTGGGTTTTTAGAAAACCCTGAAGGGTCCACCGAAACACTATCAGAATAAATAAATGTAGTGAAGTTATAAGATACAAAATCAATATACAAAAATCTAACATATTTCTACACATAACAAACTATCAGAAAAGGAAATTAAGAAAAAAATCCATTATAATGGTGTTCAAAGAATAAAATATCTAAGAATAAACTTAACCAAAGACATGAAAACATTGACATTGATGATAAAAATTGGACACACACACACGCACACACACACACACAAATGGAAAGGTACTCTGTACTCATAAATTGGAAGAATTAATGTTGTTAAAATGTCCACATTACCCAAAGCAGTCAATGCAATGTTATGAAAATTCTAATGGCATTTTTCACAGAAATAAGAGAAACAACCCTAAAATTTGTACAGAACCACAAAAGATCTCAAATAGCCAAAGCAGTCTTGAGAAGGAACAAAACTGAAGGTATTATGTTCCCTGATTTCAAGCTATATTACAAAGCTGTAGTAATCAAAACAGTAGTATACTGACATAAACACACACAGAGAGATCAATAGAGGTGAATACAGAGCCCAGAAATAAACCTACACATGTATGGCAATTGATGTATGACAAAAAAGCCAAGAACATAAAATGAGGAAAGGACAGTATCTTCAACAAATGGTGTTGGGAAAACTGAACAGCTACAGGCAAAAGAATGAAACTGGGCCACTTTCACCATACACAAAAATTAATTCAAAATGGATTACATATTTGAGTATAAAGCCTGAAATCATAAAACTAGAAGAAAACATAGGCAGTAACCTCGTTGATGTCAATCTTGGTATGACTTTTTTGTATGACACCAAAAGCAAAGGCAACAAAAGCAAAAATAAACAAGTGAAACTACATAAAACTAAATAGTTTTTCCACAGCAAAGTGAACCATCAATAAAATGAAAAGACAATCTTCCAAAAAGGATAAAATACTTGCAAATCGTATATATGATAAAGGTTAATATCCAAAACATACAAAGAACTCATATAACTCAATAGCAAAAAAACCAAAAAACAAAAAACAGCAATAACAAAAACAAAGTAAAACATAGGCAGATAGGGCACCTGGGTGGCTCAGTTGGTTAAGCATCCAACTTCACCTCAGGTCACGATCTCATAGTTCATGAGTTCAAGCCCTGTGTCAAGCTCTACACTGACAGCTCATAGCCTGGAGCCTGCTTCAGATTCTCTGTGTTCCTCTCTCTCTGCTCCTCCCCTGCTTGCACTCGGTCTCAAAACAAATAAATAATTAAAAAAAAAAGGGTGGGGGGGCTCCTGGGTGGATCAGTCAGTTAAGTCTGACTTAATCAGTCTGACTTTGGCTCAGGTCATGATCTCATGGTTAGTGGGTTCAAGCCCTGCATCAGGCTCTCTGTTGACAGCTCAGAGCCTGGAGCCTGCTTCAGATTCTGTGTCTTCCCTCCCTTTGTCCCTCCCCCACGCATCATTCTCTGTCTCTCCCTCTCTCTCAAAAATAAATAAACATTTTTAAAAATTAAAAAAAAATAAAAAGAAAATTCTGCCATTTGTGACAGCATGGATAGACTTTAAGGGTACTATACTAAATGAATTAAGTCAGAGAAAGAAAAATATCACATGATCTCACTTATAGATGAAATATAAAATAACCAAACTCAGGGCACCTGGGTGGCTCAGTCAGTTAATTGTCTTACTTCAGCTCAGGTCATGCTCTTACCGTTTGTGAGTTTGAGCCCCATGTCAGGCTCTATGCTGACAGCTCAGAGCCTGGAGCCCGTTTCAGATTCTGTGTCTCCCTCTCTCTCTCTGCCCCTCCCCCTGCTCACACTCTGTCTCTCCCTGTCTCTCAAAATTAAATAAACGTTAAAAAAATTTTAAATAAAATAAAATAACCAAATTCATAGAAATAGAATCAGATTTGTGGTTGTCAGAGAATATATCTTTATTCTAAGATAAATAAGTCTGGGGGTGTAATGTACAACATGATGACTATAATGAATTACATTGAATACTTGAAAGTTGCTAAGAGAGAAGATCTTATTCTCATCACAAGGAAAAAAATTGTAACTATGTGAAATGTTAATAGTAATCATTTTGCAATATATACATATATTAGATCATTATGTTGTACACCTTAAACTTACACAATTTTATGTGTTAGTTATATTTCAATTAAACTGGAAAAGAAAGCTACCTTTGCAGAAGAGCAGTCTTTGTCTGGGAAGTTCAGAGTTGCACAATAAAACCCAGAGAAATGACAGCCCAGACCCAACACTGTAGGATGTTTTGGTTGCATTCTCCTTTTCTGATTTCAACAGCTTCTTGGCATGCTTGTGATGGAGCTATAGTCTCTTTCTGCTCATCACCAGCAGCAACCTGAGCCATGTATCAGAAGTAGTCTTCTTTTGTTTTCAAGCAAAAGATTTTGCTCTGTGCTTGTGAAGTAAGTTTTCCAAAGAGATTAGTACACCATTACAGACCTGAATTCTTAAGCCATCTGCTGTTTTTCTCAGCACCTCACATCATTGGCTCAATACTTGAGATGGATCTACAAGATGACCTGTGGGCTCCTATGACATTTTTTATAACCAATTCAAGAGAAGATTCCTCTCCTTTTTGGATAATACAGCTCCTTGCTCCGTCACAGACTTCATGCAGGCTATGTCAATGTATCACTCAGCTAACTTGGCCAGTTTGGCCTTTTGCACCAGCATATTTTTATCCATGCGTGGATGTTCTGTGTTGGAAGTGGGTGGCATGAAAAGGGGTTCTGCAGTCTCTGAGGCATGGTACTGGCAAGGCTGAAACCTGGATCTCGCTGCTCAGAGGTTCTGTGTTTATATTTTCAATTTGTGACAAAATGTATAAGAAAGTACTATGAAAGAAATATTACTTGTATTACTTCCTCATCCCTAAATTCATTAGAGTAGCCTCTTTTACCTTGTGAAAGAGAGTTATAAACTGAGCCAATGTGCCCCTGGAGAAATTTCAGCTCAGGAAATAATGAATGTTTATCCCATTACAGACCTCTTCAGATTTTTCTCCAGTCTTTCTACAGAGTTTGGGAGCAAGTCTTACTTAATCAGGTGCCTGACTTTGTTTTGCTGCCTTGGGTCTCCCTGCCTGTTTAGAAATCATTATTAGCACAAATACCATATTTGAATAGAAAACAGCTTCTTTTCCAATTATATTTTCCTTTTAAACGTCCTTGGAATCTCCATAGTCACAATCAACTTAGATATAATATAATAAAGGTTATATATAATCAGCATTGTGTATAATCAACTATATCTCTTAATTCTTAAATTGACCTAATACCAACATTTCAGAAAAGGCATTTTTCCCTCAAAATTAACATGCAGTATGATTTACTACCCTCAGTTGCTTTTATCAGAATATATAATTTCAACATGATAATTTAGCAAAATGTGCCATAAATGGAGATTTATTAGCATAATTTGCAATTTTATACATTTAAAAATCCACAAAAAATATTTTATAACATTTTAAATCCATTTGTAGTAAAGCTAACTGTGTTGAAAACAAAATTAGACAAAAAATTGGAGTCCATTTAACTACCAAAAGAATTATCATCATAAAGCCAAATCCTCATAAACCATAATAATAAGCCTCAAGTAGAACCATTACATTGCATTTGCTGCAGTATTCCAGGTCCTTAGAATAAGTAAAATTGCATACACTTTCATATAAAATGATACCATACACCCATTCTCTGAGTTATTGTCCATCATGACAATAGATTTACATTAATCCTTCTATCCTCTTTTATGAGGTAAAAATCTACATTTGTTAAAAAGAGCAAAGGTAAGCGTGTAGACTTCTGGGTAATATTCCCAGCAATCTGTTTCCCAAGATGGCATTAGGCCTGAAAGTACCCTTCAGTCTGAGTAAACTTTAAAACCGGTTTCTTTCAGACTGTTGGCCACTGACCTCCCTTTCCTTAGAGCATATACTTTAGATATCTCTCAACTGTAAATTTTTCTGTTCTCTTTCAAATGTGAATCTTCTCCCAGCCTCTTGCCCATTTTACGACCTGGAAATGTCTTTCTTAAGTACCTGGAGCCATCCCTTGGAAGTGTGATCATCAAGAAAGACAATGCTCCTATTTCTCTATCTTAATGGGTACCAGTTAGCAAACACAGATGTTCTAATCACATTGATTATCCTTCCTCTTAAAGTCTTCCAGTACTTTTTCATTATCTCATTTTTAAGCTCATTTGAATGCTTAAAAATCCTCCTGCCTTTCATTAACAGTTCAATCTCTCTACCCTACTGCAATTGCCTTGAATAAAGTCTTGCCTATTTAACTTGTCCAGTGCAATATTTCTTTGACACTGTCTATAGAATTTCTTACCTTATCCTAGAAATGTACTTATTAATTGCCAACTATTTGCAAGGCATTGTCTTAGGCACTATCAAAATGAATGTTCCTCCCTAGGAATTAAACTTGAATCTAAATGTACAGTGTTCTATTCAAAATTATACTTTAGGCAAGTTTGTCTCCAGTAATTTTTAGGTTCTTTTTTTTCATTACCTTCTCTAGCTAAGGGGAGTATGCTCTTTCCTAATCTCAGAAAAACACTTGGAATTGCAAAATGAAAAAAAGTCCAAATCCTCTAGCCAAACTTATTTTTGTTTTCCTTTAAAAGGTTTGTGGTTTTAGGTTTTATATGTAGGTCTATAATCCATTTTGTGTTAATATTTTATATGATACAAATAGAGATCAGAGTTCATGCTTTTTGTTTTGTTTTGTTTGGCATATGGGTATCCAATTATTGCAGAATATTTCTTGGAAACAGTGATACTTTTCTCCAGTAAATTGTCTTGAACTTTTGTCAAATATCAGTTTTTCATGTGCATGAGTCTATTTCTATTTGTCTATCTTGACGCCATCCCACTCTGTCTTGATTACTGTATCTTCATAATAAATGTTGAAATCAGGTAGGACTAGCTATCCAACACTTTTTTATTAAGGATCTTTAAACTTTTGACTACATTTAGTTCCATAGAATTCGCATATGAATTTTAGAGTTGGCTTGTTAGTATCTACCAAAAACAAATCTCCCGCTAGGTTTTTGAATATGATTTTGTTGAATCTATTGATCAATTTGGTGAATATCAACATTGTAAAAGTATTAATCATTCTGGCCCATGAACATGATATATCTCTCCATCTATTTAGGTTTGCTTTAATTCTCTTGATAATATTTTATGGTTTTAATGCCTATATTTTATACATTTGCAGATTTATCTCTAAGTATTTAATAACTTCATGCTATAAGTGGCACAATTTCTTAAGTGGCACAATTTTTTAATTTCATTTTATGAATATTCATCGCTGGTATATCAAATGCAATTAATTTTATGTATTGCTTTTATTCTTGCAAACCTGATAAATTTAATAGCTCCAGTACAAAGCTGAAAAGAAGTTGTAACAGACATCCTTGATTTGTTCTTGATCACAGACGAAATGCATTCAGTCTTTCTTCATGATGTATTATTTTAACAGTAGGATTTTTGTAGATGTCCCTTATCAAATTGAAGTTTTCTTCTATTCCTGATTGCTCATATACCTTTTTTTTTTTCTTTTTTAGTTTTCTGAGTCGGTGGATTACATTGATTAGTTATCAAATAAAAAACCTTTCATTCTGGGACAAATTTCACTTGACCATGATATATCACACTTACATATTGTTAGATTTGGGTTGCTAAAGCCCCATTAAGGTTTTTTGTTTTTTTGTTTTTTTGAATCTAAGTTCTTAAGGGATATTATGAAAGAGTTTTCATCTCTGTGTTTTTTTTTTTTTTTCTGACTTTGGTGTCACTATAATGTGACCTCACCCAATAAGTTGGGAAATATTCAGTCTTCTTCAGCTTCCTAACGGTGTTTACACAGAATTAATATTATTTCTTATGTAAGTGTTTGGTAGAATTTTATATATAAAATAATATGTAATATTATTTAAAATAATAAGTAGTAAAGGGCTCCTGAACCTTAAATATTATTTAAAAATATTACATATTCTTTTATGTATTAATTAAATTGTGTTATATATAATTTTATGTGTAAGAATATATATTATTATTTAAAAATAATATCCCAAATAGATTATATAATATCTATAGTCCCCTAATCCTATTCATGTATGCCCAACCCCAGTTTAGGAGCATATGTCCAAATCAGGAAAGAAAATCGACTTATGCCCAAAAGGTTTTCCAGTTGGTAACTTATTCCATTCAAATATAATGTGAGGACACTTATCACTCTACTCAGTTCTAGATAAATTTGGTGACACAATCCCAGATTTTCTTTTACAGGATATATATCAACCTTTAACAGACATAAGCCCATCCCTTATCAAGTATATAATCTGATTTCCTTCTCTTCCAAGCAGTTAGTAGACCCTCATCTCTGTACCCACTGGCACTTTGAACATGTATCTTGCTACTTCACAACTGCTTGTTCAACTGTATAGTTTACATTTTTGTTTTTAAGTACTGAAAAATAATTCTCCCACCTACATTAAAACTTCTTCAAGGGTAGGGAACATATGCATTTTCATCTTTATCCTAGGTCTAGCAGACTATCTGGTCTATGTTTAGGGACTTATTAATAATTTGGTGAGTTAATGAATGAAGTAAAGAATAAACAAAATAATAAATCGATTTAATACAAATGGGTAAATCCTATGGCTTCACAGAAATCAAATATCCACAACTCTTTTATAAAAGCACATTGCTTTTTCAGATCTCTGTCTATATATTTATTCAGCTATCTCAGAGATACCGTCTATAGTAAATTAGAACTTGCTAACCAAGTCCATGACCCAGCTTCTTCTAAATTATCCACGATGAAAAGGTATTAGCTCTAAAACAAATGTGTCTGAAATTCTGACCAAATTTTTGCTCTGGAGAAAATGGTGGTTGGAAACCCAAAAATCAAGCCATTACATTTATTTCATTTTTCAAATTAAATATATTTATGTTAATAGAAATTAGAAGATATCATGACAGCTTGTTAACAAATGTTTAACGTTTTATTTTATTTCTTGAGAGCACAAGCAGGGGAGAAGCAGAGAGAGAGGGAGACACAGATTCCAAAGCAGCCTCCAGGCTCTGAGCTGTCAGCACAGAGCCTGATGTGGGGCTCAGACCCACCAACATGAAATCATGACTGGAGCAGAAGTTGGGACACTTAACTGACTGAGCCACTCAGGCACCCCATGAACAGTTTTTTTTTTTTTTTAAGTATGTGGCAGAAACAATGTTATATATTCACCTAATGATTTCATTTTCTTTTGATCACAGCTAAACTTCATTTCCCAGCCCCCCTGCATCTAGAGACAATCATACAAACAGTTCTCACTAGTGGAATATGAACTCACGGGATGCATAGACGCATGGTGTGCAGCCTGAGGAAATAAAAGTCAGCATGCTTTCTCTTTGCTCTTGGTTTTCTTTTCTGGCTGTTGAAATCAACTCCAAGCTAACAAAGCTGCAAGATTGGCGAGTTCTAGGCCCCTTCACCAGTACCTAAAGGAAAGCTGTGCAGAAGAGCAGACTGAACTAGAAGGTACTGTTGCCTTAGCAGGAAGTAAACCTTTGTTTAAAGCCAGTGAGATAACAGAGTTTCAATTTTTTTCCCCTCAGCATAGCTAAAGCTTCCCTAAAATAAAATTTAAAACTCACTAAAATCACATAACCTCCTCTGTTGAAATAGTTATAATTGAAATAACTATAATTTGATGCATATATTTTTTAAATTTTTGTCATACCTGAGAGCCATGGAAATGTTTGACTCAGTGTCATAGCTTAAAACCTCTTCAAATTAATTTTTAAGAGCTATGTGAATATACTTTATCTTTTTAATTGGAAATAAAAGCAAAAAGCAAAATTGCAAGGGAGTAATAATTACTAAAAGGTAGCTGCAGGGAAAACATTTTCTAAAGGGAAAATAATACCACTTTGGGTGATGCTACTTCATAACCCTTCATTCACTGTTGCGTCAATAGTATCGTAAATATTAAGAACACTGACTAAGCTTCTTGTTTTTGTACTCCTGTATTCAACTTTGCCTCTCCAAGTAATTTACTTTTAACAACTGCCCAGGGAAGTATATTCTGGACTAAGTCTATATCACAAGAATATCCTCTCATTTTGAATGCAAAAACAGGCTTCTAATCATTTCAGATGATGAGCAGATGTCCACCTTAAAGGTCTGTTTCGGGTATATCTTTCAGCCAATTTTGACAAACACACACACACACCAGGCTACCCCAAGCGTCCTTAATGCCCTTCAGGTGTCACAGGTAGCAGGTAATAGGTTACCCTCTGCTTCCTTATTTTGTATTTGCTTAAATTTTTATGTTTTTATGTTTTCATTTACATACAATAAATTTTCTCTTTTGTGGTGAAGTCTTTGAGTTTTGATGAATGCATAAAATCTTGTGACAACCACCACAGCCAAAACACAAAACGGTTCCGTCAGCCAAAGAAAATTTTCCCCATGTTGCCCCTTTGTGATCAACCCCTCACACACTCCCAATCCCTGAGCCTATTATTTAGTGGGTTTTTTTTCCTCTGTGCTTATGGTTTTGCCTCTTCCAGAATGTTACATAGAGAGAGTCATAAAATAGGCTTTTGTGTCTCACTTCATTAGGCAGAATTCACTTGAGATTCATCCACATTATTGGTTTGTATTAATAGTTCATTCTTTTATATTGTAGAGTATTAACTTATTGTATGGATATACCATAGTTGGTTTATCCCTTCACATGGTGGAGGACATCAGTTGTTCCCAGTTTGGGGCAATTATGAATAAAGCTGCTCTAAACATTCACTATAGGTTTTTATGTACACATAAACTTTTGTTTTTCTTGGGCAAATACCCAGAAGTGAAATTGCTGGATTATATGGTACAAATACAATTAACTTTATAATAATCTTCCCAATTGTTTTTCAGAGTAGTTGCACCATTTTGCATTACCAGCGTCCAGGAATGAGAGTTGCAATTGTTCTACATCCTCACCAGGAATTGCTATTGTCTGTTTTCTGTTTGCCTTTTTTTTATTTTGATCATTCTAATGTGTGTGTAACGGTACCTGTGAATTTTGTTTTCATTTCCCTAATGACAAACTATGTTGAGCATCTTTCCATATGCTCATTTGCCATCCTTACCTCTTCTTTGGTGAAGGTCTATTCAAATCTTTCACCCACTTTTGAATTGGATGATTTCTTTTCTTATTTTTGAGTTTTGAGTGTTTTTGGCATGTTCTATGACTACTTCTGTCTTATAACAGGCATTAAAATCTCCACCGAGGATGTTATCAATAAATTCATACATAGGTTAGGTGGCTTGCTCAGAATATTGTAGCAAATCTGTTGTAGCAGTAAATAAAGTCTATATTTTATCTAAGCATGCTTTTTTTTCTAAGTCATCTCCTTCGGATAAGTTGGCGTACCTTTCTAGATTTTTATCAGGGTCTTCCAAAACTTGTAGATGTACCTATCCTTTGGCCTAGTAATGCCATTTCTTAAATAATTAGTCATAGCTATATATTAAGAATGAAGTATAGGAATATGCCTCCCAACACTGATAACAAATGCTAAAAATTGAACACTACTTAAAATTTTAAAAATAGTGGGTTGGGTAATTAATTATGGTACAAGCATACCAAGGAAAACCAAGGATCTATTAAACATAATATATCTTAAATGAACTTATTGATTTGGCATGATGTTCCGACTGAAGTTCTGAACTTATTTAATGATAGGTATTAGCAAAATGTATAGTTTGATCTATTTTTAAAATAAAAATTATATATAAATCTATTCATTCAGTAAATATTTGCTAAACGTATTCCATTTGCCAGAAAGTGTGCTATGCACAGGGGATACAGAGATAAGTGTTCTCAGAAAAAACAAAATTTCATAAAAATGCATTAGACCTTGTGGATAGAAAATAAAGTGGCAATCTGAAGGATAAAAAGAAAATCATTATCATGCAAAATATGGCTCTGAAAGTCCTAAGTAAATCAATTTCATTCATCCTCAGAGGCACCTGGATAGCAAGGTAAATAAAAGACAAATTATACTATAGGCATTGAATGTGTGTGTGGAGGAGAGAGAAGCTGGTTTTGGCATCACTCACAAAGACAAGGGTTCAAATCCTGGTTATGTCAGTTTCTGCCTGTGCAAATTGGGGCAAAATACTTAACCTCATCTATAAAATGAAGATATTACAATTATTGTGTGAATTAATAAAATATTCCAAGTAAGGCAGCATAACGGCTCTCATATGGTAGGTACAAAATAAATGTTAGCCATTATCATTATTATAATAGCCCTTATCCGAGCAAATAAAAAACAGTGATTTTCAGTCAGGCATACCAATAGAAATTATAGAAAAGTTAGTATGGGGCACCTGGATGGCTCAGTTGGTTAAGTGTCCTACTCTTGGTTTCGGCTCAGGTCACGATTTCACAGTTCATGAGTTTGATCTCCACATGGGGCTCCATACTGTCAGTGCAGAATCTGCTTGGGATTCTCTCTCTCCCTTTCTCTGCCTCTCCCCTCTCCACAAATAAATAAACTTGAAAAAAAAAAAAAGGAAAAGTAGTTTCGGTAATTTGTCTGAATCTAAAGTGGTTTGTGACTTCTAGGCATTTAATTTTAAAATGTGTGTCTCTTTACATTATTTATCATTAAGTAAAAGTGAGTATTTTGTGGGGATAGTGAGGGTAGGGATATCATTTGAGATATTACACATTAATATTATTTACTTCTATATGAATAGAATGAGGCAAAACTTAGCTATTAAAGATATAATCTTGAAGATTGGAGCAGTAATGTTGGTATCACGGAAACAAAATATTTGATTCGAAATAATAAGAAGGGTTCAAAATGCATTGAAATTCTATGTAATCTAATAGCTATAATTAAGGGGTCAGTAATGACCACAGTTGCATATGGATAATTTAAGAAAATAAGTCACTCACCCTAATCTTTAATGATACTAAAAAGAAAATGTTATGTTTTGGCCAATTTGTTAGCATTTTCATCACATTTCAAACCTTTTCATGAAAGATAAGTGCAGCTGCTGCAGAGAGCATTAAAAGATAAGAATATAGTCTTGGGCTCTATAAAACTTTAGATAAAGATGTTATCTCTGAGGTCTCCACTCTTGCACATGTACTGAGCCTCTGCGATTAGCACTGGCAGTTGATTTTACAGAAACGAGGTATTGAAAAGATGCTGTATCAAGTAAAGGAATGCTTTAAACAGAATAAGATAGAAAATAATAAAGAAAGCAGAGGGGAATAATAACGGGGATTCGTAGAGCATGCTTGGATTGCAAACTGTCACCTAACAGTGGTTTTTGCACTGTTCATTATGTTGCCATTTGCTAAACTCTTTTGACTGAGGAAAGATAAATACCCACAAGACAAAGAAATTCTTCAAATATCTTGCTGACATTATAAGATTAGGTGATACAGAGCAAGTATAAAAATATTTTTACTCTTTCCCCTTTTTATGCTTCTCTAGCTATATTTTTAGGTCAGAAGAAAAAGGAGAATGGTTACTGCCACATGGGAGACACAGTTTCAAAGATCTGTTCCCTGTGGTCTTCTAATACCACCCTCTGTCTCTATAATTCAGGATGAAACAAGGCTACCTGTTTCATTCCAACAACTGGATAGCTCTCCTCATTGAGCTAATAGATTATAAAATCAGTCTTAAGTACATTAGACAAAGAATATGGTTGTAGATCTTGTTTCTGAGTTTCTTAATAATTAAACATGAATTGGCTATCCCTAATGACTTTTCTCCTTTTAAATCTCTTTAAGTTTAGTTTCTTCAAACTAAGTTAAATTTTCAAGACTGCTTAACTATTAATTGTGAACCCCTTAAAGACAGAGGCTATTTATCTTTTTACATGCTCCGCACCAAACAATGCTACCCACACAGTCAGTACTCAATAAATGTGTAAGGAAAGAGATAAGAAGGAAGAGGGAGGAAAGGAAAAGGTAGAATTCCTATTGTGAATTAATAACTAGATAGAGCACTGGCCTGAACTCTCTACGTGTTTCTGCTTAAGGAATTTTAAAAGTGAAATTGAATTTTCTGCTTTATTTCACCATGAATATGAATTTATTTTAAATTATATAAACCTTATCAGAGCTGAGCCAATATGCAGTTTCAGGAAATACTTAGCACTATGGTTTCAGTCTCTGTTCTTCCTGTTATTATTCCTAACAATGTCATTTATTGATATCACCATTATTTTGCCTCTTTAAAAAATGCAATTATTCTCAAAACTTAATGAAAGAAATGGAAAATAGAAATTTTTCAGTAATTTCAGAATGAATAAAAAAAATGATCCATTTAATTGCAAAATGGTAGAACATTTTGCCCACTATTAAACCTTAGCTGATAGGATAAATTGGTATCAATCTCCAATATAATCTCCAATGAACGCCACTAATTCCTTTTGCTTATTTTATTCTGTTTGTAACAAGTGTATTGTAAAAAAACATACATATCTTTCTATATATCACTCAGTTTACTACAGAAACATATGTATAGGTTTTTAAAGTACTTTGAAATATACTACCACATGGTAAAAGATTATAAATATGAAAGGATCACTGAAATATTTTTAAATTCTTTCATTACTGTTAAATGCATGGACATCGTAAGAGCAAATTAACCCCAGTATAATATCACATTAAATATTTGCTTACAATTGTTTACCCTAAAACTGTGTTTTCCACATCATTTGATCCATAGTTGTTATCTGCTTTCTGTATAACTATAAACTGAATATTCAGTAGTTTCAACGTTATCTTATTTCTCATGAACTTAGAGTGTTTTATTGAGGAAGATAGCATCAACTACAAAAGAATAAACTAATCTAAAAAAATTACACAGTGCACAGTTGATTTCAGGTAAGAATATTAGTCTTCAGCAAATCAGTTTAGAGATTTATTTATTTTTTTCTACTCTTGGTTTAGGTTAATCTGATTTCTAAATTTCAGCATCCCAGAATTAGCCTTTATTGAAATTTAAATAGTATGTTAAAAATTAGAGATATTTTAAACTTTCATCCATAGCCTATAGTTTTAGTACAACCAAATTAATATAAAGAACTATGACTACTTTCTTGCCTTTTCTTCTCCCATATCTCCTAAACATAATCCTTTCATTCCTGCAATGGCTAGCAAGAGAGAAGGGTTTTTCTTCTGAGTTTTCCTGCTTACACCTATTATCCCTGAGGTAAAAGCACTTAAGAATCCAAACTTAAAGGAAGAAATCCAATCTTGCCACTTTACTTAAAAACAGCTCTTTACTTCACTGCTTTCAAACCTATCATTTAATACTTTTTTTATTGTAAACCTCCGTTATCTCATACAAATAAGTAGAAACCAAATCCCAGATTGAAGTTGAAATCTGAAGAGATTATTTTCTTTCCTACTATTTTTTGCTTAATATTAACATTTTCTAGATAAACATGTGGGTAAACAGATTGAGAATATACATAAGACTATGGTTTCTACTTATATTTTTGTAAATCTCTTACTTATGATCTGTATTTTAAAGTACAGACAGAACCTAGTACTTTGTATTTCACTAAAGCAGCCAAAAGAACACTGCCTGCTAATGTTCTCAACTGCATGCTCTCCATAACTAGCTACAGGGAAACTTTCTCCTGGCTACCTTCTGCAGGGGCTATGAAACTTCCTTCTGATTGGAAGCAAAACAAGTCACCTGGTTTTTATGTCCAAGAACAAATTATTTAACCTGAGCAAGGTTGGTGATATTTTATGGGAATCTGGTAGTATATTATGTCATCTTGGGAATTTAGGAATCCTCTTTGAGACCACTAAGTTAAGGGCAAGAAATTTACCACTTCAGTTTAAAATCTCTTTCTTCTCAGGGCACCTGGGTGGCTCAGTTGGCTAAGTGTGGGACTTTGGCTCAGGTCATGATCTTGTGATTCGTGAGCTCGAGCCCCACGTTGGGCTCTGTGCTGACAGATCAGAGCCTGGAGCCTGCTTCGGATTCTGTGTCTCCCTCTCTCTCTCTGACCTTACTTACTCATGCTCTCTCTCTTTCTCAAAAATAAATAAACATCTAAAAATGTTTTAAAAATGAAATGAAATAAAATCTCTTTCTTCTAGTTCCCAGCGACATCTAAGTATATACGTTTAAATTCTAATATTTGGTGGGAGGGGTAGAATAAAACTCAAAATTATTCATGTTGTATATCTTGTAAGATCTAAGCAACAAAGTGGGGCAGCTACAAAATGACAGCATGAAAGAATCACTTTAAAATTTTCTTCTGTTTAGGAAAGCCTCCAAATACATTCTACAAGGCCAGCATTAGCTTGATAGCAAAACCAGACAAAGATAACACACAAAAAAGAAAACTACAGACCAATATCCCTGATGAACATAGATGCAAAAATCCTCAACAAAATTTTAGCAAATCACATACAGCAATACATTTTAAAGATTATTCACCACAATTAAATGGGATTTATTCCTGGGATGCAAAGATGGCTCAATATTTGCAGATCCATCAATGTCAGACAATACATCAACAAAATGGGGAATAAAAATCATATGATCACCTCAATAGATATAGAAAAAGTATTTGTCAAGATTCAACATACATTCATAATAAAATGGTGTTAGAGGAAACATATCTCAACATAACAAAGATCATATATGAAAAACTCACAGCCAACATCATTCTTGATGGTGAAAAATTGACAGCCTTCCCTTTAAGGTCAGAAACAAGACAAGCACATCCACTCTTGTTACTTTTATTTAACATAGTACTAGAAGTCCTAGGCACAACAATCAGACAATAAAAAAAAACAACAACGAGGTATCCATATTTGTAAAGAAGTTAAATTACCACTATTTACAGAATACTGTATTTAGAAAATCCTAAAAGATTCCACCAAAAGCTACTAATAGTAATAAACAAATTCAGTAAAGTGGAAGAATATAAAATTAATACCTAGAAATCAGTATCATTATTATACACTAGCAATGAAATCATATAAAGAAAAATTTTAACACCATTTACAATTGCACCAAAAAGATTGGAATATCTAGGAACAAACTTAACCAAAGAGTTGAAAGACCTATACTCTGAAAACTATAAAACAATGAAGAAAAAAATTGGAAATGGCACAAATGGAAAGATATCTCATGCTCATGGACTGAAAGAATATTGTCAAATGCCCATATTATCTAAAGCAATCTACAGGATTCAATGCAATCCCTATCAAAATACCAATAGCAGGTTTTGCAAAACTAGAACAAATAATCCTAACACTTCTATGGAATCATAAAAGACCCTGAATAGCCAAAGCAATCCTGAGAGAGAACAAAAAGCTGGAGGCATCACAATTCCAGATTTCAATATATGCTACAAAGATACCTTCATCAAAACAGTATGGTACTGGCACAAAAATAGACATATAAATCAATGGAACAGGATAGAGCCCAGGAAAAAAATTCACTTATGTATGGTCAATTAATCTATGACAAAAGAGGCAAGAATATACAATGGGGGAAAGACAGTCTTTTAAATAAATAGTGCTTGGCATAAGAGACTGTTAAAAACTGAGAACAAACTGAGGGTTGATGGGGGGTGGGAGGGAGGGGAGGGTGGGTGATGGGTATTGAGGAGGGCACCTTTTGGGATGAGCACTGGGTGTTGTATGGAAACCAATTTGTCAATAAATTTCATATATATAAAAATAAATAAATAAATAAATAGTGCTTGGAAAACTGGACAACTACATGCAGAAGAGTAAAACTGAACTACTTTCTTATACCATACACAAAAACAAAACTCAAAATGGATTAAAGACCTGAAACTATAAAACTCCTAGAAGAACACAGGCAGTAATTTGTCTGACATCACTAATGCCAACATTCTCCTCTTGGGCAGTCCCTTCAGGTATTAAGGGAAATACCTGGGGTTTTTTTGGTGGGGTTGCAGAGATATATGCATCTCGAGGCCACCCGAGACACATTTCTGTCTGTAAGCCCTCTTAATACGCCATTTCTTGTTAAACTGGATTTATTTGCCTTTTTCTTTGGTCTTAAGGCTCCTTTGGCCATTGGAGGTCATTTTGCATATACCTCCTCTTCACAGAACATCTGGATTGTTTTTTCGCTGAAGAATGTGAGAAAATGCTCCCTCCCTTCAAATATAAAAAGGACCATTTAAATGAAAAATCCAAAAAGGCAAAATCATTTCCTCCGACATCCATTTCCTGATGGAGAGCCCTGCTGTGGTCTTACAAAGAGAGCCATCAGTCCAGTGTTTTCCTCCATAGAATGAGGATATGGGACCATATGCTCTCTACATTATTAGTTCAGAATATTCCTTGATTCTGGATTTCTGCATAGCTGGTGGCTACGGAGACAAAAAAGTCTAAATTCTTCACTGAATGTTTTAGTTTTCAAATTGCAAAATTTGCTATCAAGGAATTAGCTCAGATACATGAGAAAATAGAAGTGAAGGTTTGGGGTCAATAGCTTTTATATCGTCATTTCCTGGCACAAGCGATACTTTACTAAAGAGAAAGGATCATCATTTTGGACTCAAAAGTCCTGGTTTGGAGTCCCATTCTCAAACTAGCAATGTAAGCTAGGGCAAAACAGAAATATTACTAAAAACCTATTTTACAACTGAAAAAAACATAGAGTTATTGAGATTAAGGGATTTAATGACTCTCTTCCTAATTGACAAATTAAAATAAAATTGTTACCGGTAATATGATCTGTAATATTAATGTCAACATTATGTTGTTTTCTGTTACTTGGTTTTGTTGTTACATTATTTTTATTACATTATATTTCTTTAATGCTACCTATAAATATTAATGTAAACCTAAGGTATTATCATATTTAACTATTACCTCTACTAGGCTAAGGTCAGAGCAACAGACCTTTGATGAATCAAACATAAATAAAATTCTTAGTTGTGGCTTTTAACAAATATTTCTATGATTACTACATTATCGCAACCTTGCGTGATCCTTCACAAGACCACATGCAAGGGTCCAGGAGATGGTACCAAGGAGACCCTGAATCTCCCCTCATTTCAAAAGAATCATAAACTGCAGACGTTGACTACAAATAAGTGTCCTGGAATTTCTTGAAACTGATTCATATTCAAATAAGTTTTGAGAAGAATCATGAGTGCAAATTTACTATTATATCAAAATTTCACTTACCTAATAAGTTCATTAAGATGTGAAGACAGTATTTCAATAGACAAGATTTTAAACATATTCTCAAATATGCCTTTCAACACAAATATTTTCTTCTCCTTGGATTTCTGCAACTTGTATTTTTTCCTAGTATATGAACTACCTATAAACCACCTCAGGAAAATCTAGTTTAAAAGTTTCACTTCCTCGAAATAATAACAAAAGGAAATCAACAGCTGTTCAAATCTCCTGAGTTAATTTCTCAAAGCTATTCCTTTGGTATGATACTTAAATCTCATCACATCATTCCCCAAACATTTTATTTCCAGCAGTGAATAATATACATAGGAAATTCCATTGCACATAGAGAAAGGCAGAAATGAAAAAATATCTTCTTGATATGGAAGATGTATATTTTGGTAGTAACATCACATGGGTTCCTCATGAGTAATGAACATCTGCTTCCTTTCATTATGATTGTCTTTTACAATTTCAAATGGCCATATGACAATATTGCCATACGATGGAAATGCAAGTGTTCAAGAAAAATTCTGCGATACTTCCTAAAAAACCTTAGTCAAGAAATAATTTTTAAAGTAATATATGAAAAGTATAAATAAATATTAGGGACCAGGATTTAAATGTATACTATATACATGATTTTCTTATCATCAAGCTTTATTACTCAAGTATCTTGATGGCTTAATAAAAAAAATAGTGAAATAATTTTAAGTGGATATAAAAATACCTAAAATTTTTCTATTCACAAAAGGTAAATCTAATTAATACAAGAGAGAATTTTACAATGTGTTTGCTAAAAGGATTACCAAAGTTATATCTTTTATGTCTGAATCAGATTTGGGCTTAAGTTAAGATACCTACTTGATCACCCTGCCTTTGAAAATTTGGCACAATTTACCAAAAGCAGTTTTATAGTTTTCACTATCAATTCGTTTGAGGAGATTTATTTACTTTATTATAGAGCATTTTGGCAATCCCACAGAGTAGAGGATGAAAACTATTCCTTTTTTCTGATTCTAACAGAGCAGCCCAATCTTCCCATATTTTCCAGTCTGTACCTCATGTTATGATCAGTCCAGAGTAGTCACTCGTCACCTAACACCTGCCATGTGTTACCATCTCTATGCCTTGTTTCATGCGACTTCTTTTTGTCTGGACCACTCTTGAACCCGTTTCTGACTGGTGAAATTCTATTCTATCCTCCAATGCCATCTCAAAAATCCCTTTGTGATGCAGTCTTCCTAGATTTCTTCCTCTCCCCAGTCTTAATCTAGTATGATTACTGACTGCTTAGAACCTTCACATGACTCTGAACCTTTCTAAGGCATTTATTTATCCATATGTCCATGTTGTGCTATGGTTAACTGCAAATTTTCCTTAGATCTATTCCCCATTATACTCATTATGGATTCACTCTTGTATTCAACAGGTCCAACATTTAATGAGCATCTTCTATGTATAGTCTATGTGCCATGATCGAGCTCAATAAAGACGAAGATGACATTATCCCATCCTTATGAAATTTACCTTGAAGGCATGACCCTCCCGTTTTCTCTACCTTTCACACCTTTAACAGTAATTGTGCGTATTTTAGTCACACAACAAATATTTCTAGAATTGAATTAATTCACCATAACTTGAGTCAGTAACATACAAAAAACAAAATAGTTGATAATTTGGTATGTGGTATAAAACCATTAATACCTGATATAAAGTCAGTGCTTCCCTCTAAAAACTGATATGGTAAAAGTAATTACTTTTTCACTTAACTTTGGGGATACTACCTAATACAGAGAAAAATTCAATGTCACACAGGCTAATTTAAAAAAAAATTTTTTTACAAGACTGTCCTATCCTAGAGGCAAGATCAAACTTAATTAACATCATTAGAGATTTCTTAAACACATTAAGTTTTATAAAGCACCCTCTGGGTCACATTATATGCTGCTGTATAAAACAGAAGGGGAATAAACTAAGTTCAAGTCTAATCACAGAAGCACCAGCAATTAAAATTGTTTTCAAATAATTTACAGATACATGTCCTGCAAAAATTATTTTTCCATGTATAAGCACACAGCACTGAAGTTGTAATAATGACAGATTATCTGGCAAATTTATATTAGAGAATAATTTCAACCGTTTATGAGTATTCCCTCCCTCCATAATTTGCATATAATCATACACATAGGATTTATTCCAGAAAGTCCCCTTAACAATCTTTTTTTTTTACTTTATTTTGGATTATCTAGCTTGTACAGGACAAAGAAATTATGAGATAAGTGCTTCTGAAAAATTACTCCACATTTGTGATGAGAGATAATTTTGTCTTTTGCATGTATACCCGGCCACAATCTCCAGACTCAACAGAAAGGTAAGAATTACACAAAGTCCCTTACCTAGTAAGTGAAGTATCAATTCATTAATGAAAAAACAGGTCATGTATCAAAAATACACACACACATGCACATCCCACTCTCAAACTACTGAGAAATTTTAAAACAAAGTTCTTACATTCCCTGAACTGAGCTTATAAAGAGATCTTTCCACCCTATATTTTGTATTCTGAGTCAGATCTCGGGATCTTTATTCAGACTGCCACTATATTTACATCAGAGCACAGCAGATCTAAGAGATCACAGCGTATCGGATCTCTCTAAGCATCTTCCTAAGCACCACTTTGGTAGAGATGGAGCGATAGCTAGAATCCATTGTTTTGAACAAATACATACAAATAAATGAGAATATTGTGAAATGACTGCACTTATTTGTTGACAAGTTATTTTTTTCTAGAATAATAATGGTTTCTTTCGAAAACTTTAAGTGAAAACTTGGAGAACATAAATTCTACTACCCATTAAACACAAGCAAAGAATTGTTAGGAAAATTCTACTTTCTGTGTTTTCTGGAAAATGTGCTAAGAAGCATATCCAAGAGTTTCTTCTAGGCAACACATTAAAGTATGTTGTGTGTGTGTGTGTATGTGTGTGTACATGTATACACCTCACACCACAGGGATGGCATACGTCAACTTCACAATCTTTTCCTGTTACTGTTCTTAGGTTGCACTAGTTTGCCTTAAAATGGTTCTTTTGATATTGTTATTGATCTTGGTGTAAAGTTCTGAATTAGAATTAGTACACATTTTCTGTAAAGTCTACTTACTTGATCACCCTGCCTTTGAAAATTTGGCACAATTTTCAGACAGCTAATATTTTAGGATTTGCAAGTAGCTTAAGGTCTTTCTTGTATATTCTTCTTTACTTTCTTAAAAACCCTTTTAAAAAGTAAAAGCCGTTCCTAGCACCTCTGCAATTCAAAAACAGGACACAAAACGATTTGGGCCTACAGGGCACAGTTTGCTGACTCCTGCTTCGAGTTATCAATAGCCAGTAAAGCATATTGCAAGTTAAGTAATAGGTTTTAGTGTTTATCTAATACAAAACCTCTGTTCTTATGATTTTGAAATGGAATAAAATCAGCAGACCTGGTGTTGTCCTAGAAGGAGCTTCCGAATTCTGCTTCTTCCATGAGCTTCACTTTAGACAGTAGTTACCCACTCACTTGTGAGCTGAGCTGCTCCACTGTGCTCAGGAATCAAATCGAAGTTTAACCTGCAGAGATTTTGAAAGCTCACTAGTTCTATGTACTCTCTCGTCACCTTCTCTTTCTCTCTCTTCCCTCTCTCTCCTCCCCTATTATATACACATGCACACACCCTTCTCTGCATCAAACAGACACAGAGCAGCTGTGTGGAAATCATCTTCTGCACCTGAGTAAAAAAGCCTTCTCGGTTTGGTGGTAGTTTCAAGCTTTTTAGGTATGTCACTTCAGCTTTAAGGCAATCCAACACGTATGCTTTCCTCTGTCTAGACTTCTTGACAGATAGGGATTTTTCTGTTTCATTGAACAAGTATTTATCAAGTTCCTATTATGACCACACCAAGATTTTAATATGAGTATGAATCACCCTGGGATGCTGAATATGATTTAGTGGTCTGAGGTTTTGTATTTCTTTTTGTTTTTAATAAATGTTTATTTTGGGGAGGTGGGGAAGGGGCAGAGAGAGAGGGACACAGAAGATCTGAAGCAGGCTCTTTGCTGTCAGGGCAGAGCCCGATGTGGGGCTCGAATTCCACAATCATGACCTAAACTAAAGTCAGATACTTAACGTATTGAGCCACACAGGTGCCCCCAAGGTTTTGTAGTTCGAAAGAGCTCCCAAGTGATGCTAATGCTGAGGGTTTTGGGAGCAGTGTTTTGAGAAGAGTGAGGAATGCAGGTGAGTATACAGCTGATTACAACACTATAGAGGTGAGTGCTGTTTGAGGAAAATGTGCTATGGAAGCATATAAACTTGGACATAGCACATATTTCAAAATTCTAGGGAAAAATTCTTGAAGAACATAAAAACAAAACTGATCTTAGGAAGAGTAGGGGTTGTGCTGATAAAGAGGAGAGAGCAGTAAGGAGGGAATCCAAGGAGGGGCTGGAATTCCTGGCAGAAGAAAAGGACACTGCAAAACAGATTTTTAGTGGCTAACAGAAAAAAACATGTGAAAAAGCAGGATGTGGGTAATTTAGAAGACAAAGAAAGGAATATTTAAAGAAAAGAGTGAAAAACAGTGGTTCCGTTTAGAAAAAAGTTGAAAAGTATCCATTAGAATTAACAACAAAGAGGGGTATCTGGAGGATCAGTTGAGCATCCAACTTCAGCTCAGATCATGATCTCATGGTTGGGGGTTTGAGCCTCACGTCGGGCTCTGTGCTGACATCTCAGAGCCTGGAACCCGCTTCAGATTCTTTGTCTCCTCTCTCTCTGCCCCTCCCCAGCTCATGCTCTCTCTCTTTCTCAAAAATAAGTAAATAAACTTAAAAAAAGAATTAACAACAAAGATATATTTGGTCATATTGGTGAAAATAATTTCAGTACCTGGATAGACACAAAAGCCAGAGTGCAGCAAGTTAAAAGTATTTGGAGGTAAGGAAGACAGAACTAGCTATGTTTGTTTTTATGATGTAAGAGGCTGGAGTCTGTTTAAATTCTTTGGGGAAGAAGGAAATAGGGAGAAATTGAAGACACAGGAAAGAGAGGAAATAACCAGTACAATAAGTTCCCTGAGGAGGGAGGAGATGAAATCTAGAGCAAAACTGGGAAGATTATTTTAGGAGAATCCCAGGTATATTTCATTGAAACAGGAAGAAAGAAGCAAAGAAAAAAATGAGTACAGATTTAGCTAAATCTGTGTTAGTAAAAAGCTGAAGTAATTCCTTACCTGTGGCTTCTATGATTATTGAAAATTAGGAATTACATTTATATGAGGCAATAGGCAGTAAGACAGGAGTTTCAGAAGCATGGTGAAGAATATCAATTATGGGGAATGGAAAAGAAATTTAGCTGACAAAAGAGTAAAGAATTTCCATTAGTATTTGACCCCTTAACTATTCTGTATCTTTGTGACAGAAAAGACCATGGATGCAACAGGGTCCTAGTTCCAGCCCCCTTCCACACTAGCGGGAATCCTGTCTTCCTTTTGTCAAGGTAGAAACTCTGAACTCAACCAGGTCCTGGTGTTCTGGATAGATTTCACACTACCTCTCCTATGCCAAAGCCCGAGGCCCTCTGTTCACATCCTACTCTGTGGGCCTGGACTGCTGGGTTATTTGTACAGGCCTTGAGTTAATTCAGACTTTACTATACCCCACAGGACTTCTCAAGTCCTCTCATTATTCCATGCTTACTCAATTCTAATCCCTATACACACACACACACACACACACACACACACACACAACTCTCCACTTAGATATCTACTAATGCTGATAGATATCTACCACTATTCTTATAGTCAGGGATGTGCTAAATGTCTTCTGGAGGAATCTCTGATGGTCATACTTCTAAGGATATTAAATATCTCCCAGTGACATTTTGATAAGGCCATACTTTTGATGTGCAGGTTCTACATAGTTCCATTTACTCATTGGTGGTTGACAGTGCAATCTCTAACCACTCAACCTAACTCTGGAGAAGAATTACAGATATTGTATTTTCTTTATGTCTGCTTTTGATTAAGGACCACATCTGACAAGGATCTAATAAAACCAGTCATGGATGTATTAGTGACTTTTCTTTTTGAGAGCAGAAATCTGGAGCTTGAGTTTTATTCATAAATGCAGTTCTAAGGCTTTATAGGGATGGAAAAATTTCTAGAACAGGGTTATCTGAAAGAAATTAATTTATGGAATCATTGAATTTCTCTATGGTGGGGTAAGGGGAGGTCAATACAATTTAATACCCAAAACTGTTTTAGGAAGACAACATGGCATATTAGTTTTAAATGTGGTCCCTCATGATATCACCGACTGATATTACTCCAACAAATTAACGTCTTTAAGCCTCAGATTCTCCCTCTGTAAAATGGGATATTAATAGTCCCTACTTCATAGGGTATTTGCAAGGATTAAACAGTAAGTTCTGTAAAGAGCAGCCTGGAAACAGTCTGCCCAGACAGGGAGGTGCACTCTATCACTGACATTTAAAATTGCACAAGTGCTTGATGATAATAAATAGAAGACTGACTTTCACTTAATTTTGTAATTGTTTTTAAACTCTTTAGAGACAAATCACAACCTTGCTGTTTGCCCTTAGAGCACACCATGCCCACACCCTGTGCTTAAGGGCCTTTGTCTATAAACAGTTAAAACAATTAATGTAACTATTTTGTTAATGACATCCTTGCCTTACCCCAAAAGGTTAAGTTTGCGTATTGCCCATGGATGATTCTTCCTATATTTTAATGAAATGTGTATCAAGTCCTAAAGTTACATTCATAGAAGAATGAAAAGAATAAATAATGTTGTGGGAGAGTCCCCTCCCTGAGGAATGTGGTAACAAAAAAAAAAAACCCTCAAGATAAGGGAAAGCAATCCAGCTATGTGCGAGTACATGACATTCCTCATGATTCTGTATGTCTGTGTGTGACATCCCTCATGATCCTGTAACATGAGACCACCCAATCAGACTGTGTGTTAGTATGTTACCATGTATGGGAGAAAAAGAAGTAGAAAATTTATAAAAGGCTACACCTCACTGTGCTAGGGGCTCAGTTTTTCAGGTTATAAACCCACTGAGCCCACGCCAGCACAAATAAAGTTGCTTCCTGGAAAGAAAAGCCTCTGTTCAACTCTCTGTGCAAACCTCAGTCTCATTACAATGTTAATGACACCACATTTTAAAATATAAATTTCTGAAAAATAACTATATTTTATCCTGTTAATTTCTGTTGTTTAATATCAAGTTAACTTAGGCCAGAAAAATGCACTAATATGAAATGGAATTGAATGTGTTTATATCCTGAAGTACAAATATACCTTAATTCCTTGAAGACTTAGCTAATTCACTAATATGGATCAAGTTCAATGCTGTCTGGGGAAAATTAGAAAGTCCCTGACATTTTACAGCATGCTGTAAAATTCTGGACACCTATTTCATCTCTTTTGCATCCAGGGATTTCTTGTATTCTAGGGCACATACTTATCCAAACCAAATAGCGGAGCCCATGCAAAAGCTTCTCACCTCTACTTTTTCAGAAAAGGAAAGTAGAGCAGCCCTTCTGACTATGAAATCAGCACTGAAGATCTGTTGAGTATTAGGCCTTTGCTCCCCGCAGATGGGCTCCTGAATTCAGGGAAACGTGTTTAAACCAAACCTCCTAAAAAGGAAATTAACCAATCTCTCTCTTCCTCTTGCTCTATCCTTCTCTGCCTCTCTGCCTCTCTCCCTCTTCCTCTCTTAACTTCATTCACACATGGGTACACACACAGCCATACTTGTGTACACAGTTTTCTTTTCTCTTGCTAAAAATAAATTTCTTTAGCAAGCATCCAAGTTTAGCACCTAAAACATGAAAATGTTTCTCTAAAGTAACGTGTGGATGGCTGTGCTTTGCTTTTCATTTTTTTCAACATGTGTTTTCCTGACATATCTATTGTTTTAGAGATCTATAATTAGCAAAACACAAACCCACTATTTTTATTTTCCATCTGCCAGATGCCAAGTTCTCTCTAGAGTCTCTCAAAGAACAGAAGCCAACATGGCTCTTTTCATTTGCATTCTTGTTTACCAGAGTGGGTGACAATGACAGCTTAAATGAATAGCCACAGCTTAGAGAAATGTTTGTTTCTTTATTGTTACTGGGCTATGATCAGGAAAAGCCCAGGGATAAAACACAGACCAATTTTTTAAAATGGTGTCTCACTGTTCATTTAATTTTTCAGAATCTGCTATGATAAATTTTAACAGTGTGTTCTTTAGCTACTGAAGCAAATTCAGCTGACCTTAAGCTGTTCTCAGGCTGTAAATGAGATGACTGAAATTGAATATATCCTTTCAACAGTTAGCATTCTCTTTAGTAAAAGAAGGTATTTGAAAATGATACCTTGGAAAAAATGTGTCACTTGCAAGAGCTATTAATGGGACAGAAGTGTAACTTTGAGGTACACAGGTGATAGAAATTTAAGACAAAGAAGGAAATGACCTAATTTTCCAATTTGCTAACCTATGATTATCTTACAGTCACCTATTTAGTTTCTCTACCTACCTCCTTTTGTTTGTTCTTTGTTTTTTGTTATTCAAGGAACATTTAATAAGGTAGATAACATATATTTATCTAACATGGTAGTTTTACATCACTGAAGCAAAAGCTCAGATTTCTGTTCATTGGGTAAAAGTAGCCTGCTTAGCACATGTACACTGGAATGCAGTTTAAAAAAAATACTGTAATTATAATTTCAGAACTTCAGAATGTGAGTGTCAGTGTTCTCTTTTTCACACGGGCAAAGAAAATTCTTTTGGAAATCATTTGAAGCTTGGACAAAATCGCCATGGCTATATTCTTGGGATCACTCTGCAGAGTCTTCATATTCAGATGGCACAAGGGAAGTTTACGTTCAATCTTTTCGAGAAGACATTACAGCTTGCATGATCTCATTAACCAGGAGAATGTTGGTGGCAATCACAGTGCAGTGTGAAGAAGCTGGTTTTTTACACAATAGCTATCCCGCGTGCCTACTTCCGCTGCAACCATTGGCTCACCTGTGTTCAAGTCCACATCCACAAGTTCACCTGATTCTGAATATTCTGCTTGAACTTTACTGTTTCCTGAAGATCTAAACCAGCGTTCTGAGCAAGAACTTTAGGAATAATGAGCAGTGCATCAGCAAATGCTTGAACTCCAAGTTGGGACCTGCCCTTTACATGGGGCTTATATTTAATCAAGGCTTCTGCTATTGTCACTTCCACTGCACCAGCACCTGGAACTACACAGTCAGCATCAATAGCATTTTTAACACTTGGGACAAGAATATTGTGAAGTGGAATTATTCACAATTTTAAATTATTTTTAAAAGTATTTCTACCAGTTGAAGACAGTAATATCAGAATACTAATCCAACACACCCTGTGATTAACTCCCCCTTCTATCACTACTAACCCCTTTGGATGGGATGCTGGCTAGCAACAAGGAGTAGGGAAAACAATTAAGACAAGTTGTCATAATAATAATGCAAGCTTATAGCAGGATTATCAACAATAGCCAAACTATGGAGAAAGCTCAAGTGTCCACTGACTGATGAATAGATAAAAAAAAGATGTGGTGTATACATACAATGGAATATTACTCAGCCATCAAAAAAGAATAAACTACTGTCATTTGAAACAAAATGGATAGAACTAGAATGTATTATGCTAAGCAAAATAAGTCAATCAGAGAAAGACAATAAGATATGATTTCACTCATATATGGAATTTAAGAAACAAAACAGGTGAACATAATGTAAGAAGGGTGAAAAAAGAGAAGATAGGGAAACAAACCACAAGAGATTCTTCTTTTCTGCGAGAAAGCTCAGGCAGGGGAGGGCAGAAAGATGGGGGCAGAGAGACCAACAGAGAAAGGATCTGAGGTAGGCTCTGTGCTGACAGCAGGTGACAGCAGTTGATGTGGTGCTCGAACTCAGGAACGACAAGATCATGACCTGAACCAAGGTCAGACACTCAACTGACTGAGCCACCCAGATGCCCCACCACAAGAGACTCTTAACGATAGAGAACAAACTATGGGTTGACAGTGGGAGATGGGCTAGATGGGTGGTGGGTGCTAAGGAGGGCACTTGTGATGAGCAATGTGTATTGTATGTAAGTGATGAATCACTGAATTCTACTCATGAAACCAATATTGCACTCTATGTTAATTAAAATTTAAACTAAAATGATGATAATAATAATAATAAAATATTGTTTTATAATTATAAAATAAATTTTATGAAATAAAATTAATAATAATAATAACAAAACACAAGTCATTTCACAAAAGCTACTACCTTCAAGTCTTGGTTTCATAGTAAAGTCTCCAGGTATGCAATACTCAAAAAATTTATGAACTCACAACTCAATTCAATACTTTTTACTTATCAGATATTCTATGTATACATCAGTCTTGTTTATTCTTTATTTATAGCCCTTAAGACCTCATTCTTTGCCCACAATAAAAGATCCACCCAAACCTCCCTCTTTAACCATCCCAAAATGTAGGAGCTAGCTGGGACACTTTTGTTACCCCACCCCTAATCACAATTTACATTATTTGTTGTAGAGTGGCTCGTTATAACATCATTAATGTGATAAAGATATCCCACAACTGGGGCAAATAACATAAATGCTTCCCTAGATTATTCTTAGGTAGATTATCTCTCCCATTTGGGTAAACTCCCACAATGCCCTTTGCTTTCTTCACTCTTATAAGTGGCAAGAACACATACCCTATGCATTCTATTCTTTCAGCAAATATTTATTGATTACCTACTATGTATCAGGCACTGCTTTAGGTTCTTTGGATATGCACTGATTCAGAGATTATGCCATCCCTTGAGAATCTTACATTCTTTCAAGGGAGAGAGACAATACATTTCAAAATTAATAAATGAGAATATTATATGATAGTAGTAATAAATACTCTAGAAAAGGAGAAAACAGAGAGTGATAAGAGGGAGAAGAAATGGATAAAGCTGAACAGAGATCACTGTTATTTCAGCTAATGTGATAGGATTAGACTTCATTGAGAAAGTAACATTGGAGCAAAACATCTCTTATGTTTACCCTTAATCTCTATTGTTGTTCAAAATATTATACACCAATCACTAAAGAAGTATGTATAGTCTCTATTAACAAAAATGAATACATTCTTATCTTTCAATATAATAAATTTCACTCTGATCTATCCTCCTACAAAAGCAGGTCAACCTCTAAAACAAAAATTAATTAGATATAAGATAATCTCAAAACCTATCCCTAAAATACACATTTCACTACCATGTCACTTGTGAAATAGAATGATAACACTTTCTTTGGTACTCCTAGGAATAAATCAGCTTCAGGGACTTTAAGAAAGACCAATGTCCTATACCAGTGATTCTCAAATTTTAACCTACAGCTTACTCACATCAAGGACTTACTTTATTAAAATATTGATGGCTGGGCATCTACCCTCAGAATTTCTGATTTAATAAGCCTGCGGTGGAGCCTGAGACAATGCATTTCTAACAATTTTCCGGGTGATGCTGATCAGAACATATTTAGAACCATTCCTTGGCATCAATCTTAGTAAAGTTAAAATGATTTTCCAACTCAATTGTAGAATGCTAAATGAAACTAACGTTCTCAATTCTAATTCTATATAACTGAAGAAAAGGATATTATTTAGAATTTATTATTTTATTATTATTTTATGTTTTCTTTTGGCCAGACAAGAAAAAGGAAAAGAAGCTATATTTTTCATATCTCTACTGTCAGATATAATGCCATATACCAAACCAAATGAAACAAATCCCTTCTTTCCAGGACCCAAACAATACCCCATTTGCCCAAAGATTACATCACATTCTTAAACTTTCTAAGATGTTTATTTCTAAGATGTGTATTTCTAAGATGCTCACGATCACTCAAGCAAGTTAGCTTTAAACTCAGCAAAAATTTTCACTCTTTA
Organism: Lynx rufus; assembly: GCF_022079265.1. Classification (NCBI taxonomy): domain Eukaryota; kingdom Metazoa; phylum Chordata; class Mammalia; order Carnivora; family Felidae; genus Lynx; species Lynx rufus. The sequence goes on from NW_025814827.1 coordinate 64,411,556, forward strand.
CTTTTTCCTCAACTGTGAAAAATCCATTCTTTGTGTATAAGGAGGTAAAACACTCTAAATGAATACAAATTGAGAGTTTATGAGTAGGAAAAGTACAAAGAACTCCTTTCCCTTCATGAAAGACCCTAATTTCAAATCTTTCTATATTGGTCCCTAAGCAAACTGGTGTTCCAGAAAAAAAAAAACTACCTCAAATTGATGGAAGAATTGAGGAGATGACCAGAAGCAACAAGTGACTCCATACTACTTTCAGAAACCCAGTGAAATGAAGCAAGGATAGCAAGTTATGTTTTGAAGAAGCTGTAAGATTGTCTCAACTCATTTTTGTGGAACTGAAGCCTTGCCTGTAAAGGTTTCTTAGGCAGAAGTGAAGCACCACTCTTATCACTACAGAAATAAGCTTTATGTGCTGTACCTGTCAAGGTCTGCTGGATATGTCAGAAAGATAGCAACAATAACAGAGGAAATGCTTTTGCCTCCTTATAAATGAACACGGGTAGCTGCTGACCAGGAGTAACTAAAGATTTTTTCCCTTGGTAAAGTGGTCATGCATGTTTTATAAAGTCATATTCTCCAAGAATATAATAAGATGTTCATTAAGATGTGGTTAATTCATCATCCTCTTTAAATCCTACAAAGAAATGATATTGGAGCAAAGGCCAAAGACCTGTGTCAAAAGAGACACCAAATACACTAGCAAGTGTAAATTGTTACATGATTCCTCTCTACATGCTAATGCTGTGTAACTTGGGTTACCTAAGCCAGGGTTAAAAGGGGTGTATAAAAGGGGGTCATGTTAGATAATGACTGTATTTCACTGCCTTTGCTATTCCATTATTACTCTAAGATCTCCAATTCCCTGTAAAAAAAATCTTGCATTGTTTCAGAGATATTTGAAGTGGTCTCGCCTGTATATCTGAACCACTTGAATCGGGCATTTTTTTTTCCTCTTCCACTCTGTCTACTCCAATGACAGCTTGCTTCTGGGCACTTCTGTCAAAGCCTCTGCTACTGAGTCACTGTACCAAGTCACTTCAATCCTGCCTATAGTATCCATGTCAATAAAGTTGAGGCTTGAATCCAGTCTCTTACTACATGTAAAATACTTCTGTAAGTAAAAAGTTTGTGTACAGCTGACACCAAAAGTGATCACATGTCTGATGCATTTTACCATTTGATTTAAAAGGTATAAAATGAGATTTGTTATAAGTAGAGTGGGAAGTGGGAAAGGAGAAACCAAACAGATTTAGACATGACACAGGGATTCTGGGAAGTTATTGCCCAAATTCTAAGTCTTTAATCTTTCTTCCCCTCATTAGAAATTAGTTACCAATTGATTTTTCTTAGTTTTTCACTTTCAACTGTTAGATTTAGCAGGTAGGAGAGACTGGTGAGTATGAGTAAGGATTTAGGTTCTCCTAAGAGAAAGCTGTGGGGGATGGAGGGTGGAGAAGTAGGAGAAGGGGGAGATTGAGAGAAAGGAACCTATACCTAACTTTCTTGTGTGCTCTGTTTGACCACAGCCTGAGGACCAAAAGTAGAGGATCCTAGGGCAAATATCAAAGCTGTGTGTTAGTGGAGAAAGCTTGGCCAGGACAGGTGGTTTCCTATCCTTCCCATATCAGAGAACTCTAGGAGGTAGGAAGAACCTTTAGAAAATCCTAGACTTTGAAGCTAAGGAGACCCAGGAATAAGTGATACCAAATAGGTCTGGCAGTCTACCACCTCTCACCCCTACTCTCCAAAGGAGCAAAGACTATCACCCAAGAATCATGTATTCAGGCAAGACATCACTCACTTAGGAGAGGGAATTTGAAGATATTTGCACACTGGCAAAAATCCTCAACAAAATATCAACAAACTAAATCTGATAACGTATGAAAAGAATTATCCACCATGACCAAATGGGATCTATTACATGTATGCAAGGCTGCTTCAACATTTGATAATCAACTCATCTACCACATTAACAGGCTAAAGAAGAACAAGCATTTGATAAAATCGAACACCCATTTGTGATAAAAATTCAACAAACTAGGAATAGAGGGGACCTCCCTCAACTTGATAGTAACATCCACAAAAAAACTACAGCTAGCATTGTGTTTAACTGTGAAAAACTGAATGCTCTCCCTTTAAGGTAGGAAACAAAAGACATCTCACTGAAAGTGCTATATAGTGAAGTAAGAAAGGTTTTCATATTGGGAAGGAAGAAATGAAATGGTTTTAATTCATGGGTGATGTGATTGTCTCTACAAAGATAACCAATGAATTCACAAAAAATCTCCTAGAACAAATAAGTGATACTAGCAAGGTTTCAGAATAAAAAGTTAAAAACAAAAGTAAACTGATACCCTTATACCAGCAAAAACCATTGGAATTTGACATTTAAAATATAATGCCATTTATACAAGGGAAACCAAAGCAAAAATGAACTATTGGTACGTCATCAAAATAAAAAGCTTCTGTTCAGTGAAGGAAACAATCAGCAAAACTAAAAGGCAACCGACAGAATGGGAGAAGATATTTGCAAATGACATATCAGATAAAGGGTTAGTATCCAAAATCTATAAAGAACTTATCAAATTCAACACCCAAAAAACAAATAATCCAGTGAAGAAATGGGCAAAAGACATGAATAGACACTTCTCCAAAGAAGACATCCAGATGGCCAACTGACACATGAAAAAATGCTCAACATTACTCATCATCAGGGAAATACAAATCAAAACCACAAGGAGATACCACCTCACACCTGTCAGAATGACTAACATTAACAACTCAGGCAACAACACATGTTGGCCAGGATGTGGAGAGAGAGGATCTCTTTTGCATTGCTGGTGGGAATGCAAGCTGGTGCAGCCACTCTGGAAAACAGTATGGAGGTTCCTCAAAAAATTAAAAATAGAACTACCCTACGACCCAGGAATTACACTACTAGGTATTTATCTAAGGGATACAGGTATGCTGTTTCGAAGGGACACATGCACCCCCGTGTTTATAGCAGCACTATCAACAATAGCCAAAGTATGGAAAGAGCCCAAATGTCCATCGATGGATGAATGGATAAAGAAGTTGTGGCATATATATACAATGGAGTATTACTCAGCAATCAAAAAGAATGAAATCTTGCCATTTGCAACTACGTAGATGGAACGAGAGGGTATTATGCTAAGTGAAATTAGTCAGAGAAAGACAAATATCATATGACTTTACTTTTTTGAGGATTTTAAGACACAGAACAGTTAACATAAGGAAGGGAACCAAAATAATATAAAAACAGGGAGGGAGACAAAACAGAAGAGACTCTTAAATATGGAGAACAGAGGGTTATTGGAGGGGTTGTGGGAGGGGGGATGGGTTAAATGGGGAAGGGGAATTAAGAAATCTACTCCTGAAAATAAAATATATGAAAATATTAAAATAAAATATATGAAAATAAAATATATTTCAAATATATATACATATATATATATGTATGTGTGTATATATATATACACACATACATATATATATATAATTCCATTTACATTAGTCCCAAAAAGACAATGTATAAATCTAATAATATTACAAGGTCTATATGAGGAAAACTACAAAACTCTAATGAAAGGAATCAAAGATCTAAATAAATGGAAAGATATTCCATGTTCACATATAGGAAAATTCAATAGAGTTAAGATGTCATTTCTTCCCAGCTTGATCTATGGATTCAACACAATCCCTCCAAAATTCCCACAATTTATTTTGTGGTTTTCAGCAATTAGATTCTAAGGCTTATATGGAAAGGCACAAAACCTAGAATAACTAGCACAATACTGAAGAAGAATAAAATTGGAGGACAGATACTATCTGACCGCAAGTGTTACTATTTCAAAACAGTGTGGCTTTGGCAAAGAATACAAATAGATCAATGGAACAGAATAGAAATCCCAGAAATAGACCCACACAAATATAGTCAACTGATGTTTAACAAAGGACCAAGGGCAATAGAGAAAGGATAGTCTTTTCAACAAATGATGCTGGAACAATTGGACATCCTTATGCAACAAATGAACCTAGATAGAGATCTTATGCCTTTCACAAAAATTAACTCCAAAAGGATCATAGAATTATACATAAAATGTAATACTACAAAACATCTAGAAGGAACATAGAAGAAAATCTATATTACCTTCGGTTTAGCAATGAAATTATAGATAAATATCAAAAGCATCATTCATGAAATTTAAAAAGTTGATGTTAGACTTCATTAAAATTAAAAACTTTTGCTCTCCAAAATACATTGTGAAAGGTTTCAAAAGATGAGCCACACACTTTGAGAAAATGTTTCACAATACATATCTGATAAAGCGCTGGTATCCAAAACATACAAAAAGCACTTAAAACTGAAGCATAAAAAAAAACCAACCAGTTTTAAAATGAGCAATTGATCTGTACAGATATCTCACTCAGGAAGATATACAGATGGGGAGCACCTGGGTGGCTAAGTCAGTTAAGCGTCCAACTTGTGACTTTGGCTCAGGTCATGATCTCACAGTCATGAGATGGTGTCCCCTGGTGTAGGGCTCAGTGCTGACAGAGCGTGGAGCCTGCTTACAATTCTCTCTCTCTCCCCTATGCTCCCTCTCTCCCCTTTCTCCTTCTGTCTTTCAAAAATTAAAAATAAATTTAAACAATTTTAAAAAGAAAGTATACAGATGGAAAATAAGTGCATGAAAAGATCTATCATCACTTGTCACCAGGTAACTGCAAATTAAAATGAGACACCACACCCACACTATGGGACAAACCCACACTGCTTTTAAAGGCAGAGAAGTTTTAACTGCAGACATCTCTGAGAGCAGTAGCAAGCCTCCCAGCTGGAGTGTAATGGCCACTGGAGCAAAGGGTGCAGGAGCTGTGCCACAAAGCGAGGGAGCCCCAGAAAATGTAGTTACTTAGGAGTAAATGACTAACCAAGATAACATTAATCCAAATTTGAACCTCTGGTGTCTCCTTATCGGGAAGGAAGTCTTTTTGAGCTTCATGGAGGAAAAAGGATGGCAGAGGATGAAGGAACAGATGGAAACAGGAAGGGCTTCCTGTCAGGAGTAGTGGTGAATTTGGATATGCTACCAAATAGCAATAGCAATAGTGGTGAGAGGGCTAGCCCAGCCCCCGATACTTCTATTGCAGTCACTGAGGCAGCTACTTTTAATTTAAAATCCATTATTTGCAGTATGTCACATGTCAGTCTGAAGTACAGCAGGACCAGAACAAGAACTAAGCTCCCTCTGAGACTGCTGTCATTAGCATCTACAGAAGAATATTTGAGACTTGGGTTCTTTGTTTGCGTGATGAGAGGGCAGTGCTGGTATTACTGAATGAAAGAAAGTGGCAACCACTGAAGGATAAATCCCATTTGATATAGTGAGTTCTATATGTTGACTAATAATCTGCAGCCAGGAATTCCTCTCCCATTCTCAAACTGAATGTTTTCTGGGATTGGTATCTATTCTACTATCAGGGAGATTTCTCTGAGAACATAAATATAAAAAGGAATATCACCACTGTGACTGTAGCCTCTTGAGACAGCTTTCTGTCTTTGCATGATCTTATAAGAAACTGGGTGTCAGGGAAAAACTTCTAACAATGTTTATGTCAAGTTGACAATTAAACATGTACAGCTATTATTACTATAACCCACTAGATCCTTGTTTGAAGGCCCCACTTTAATGGAACCACTACAAAGGAGTGCAATGCCCAAACAAGTAATTTGGGGCACACATAAAAGCCAATGATACAAAACCCATACTATTTGCCAATTTACCAATCTCTTCAACACAAACCTCTGCAGAGCTAGCTGGCCTGGTTGTGTTTGGTAATTTACAAGCAGCACAAGATACAAAATACAAAAATAAACCTGTATTTTTCTCAGCCTTGACTAAGCTACAGGCATCTATAAATCAGAGAAATAGAACATGAAGAATTTAAGGAGGTTTTCAAATGATACAAATTTGAGGTTGAATAGTACAAAACTCTCTTGTTTGCTGATTTTTCATTTGACCCTAGCATATGCATAAACAGGTTGAACTGCTTAGATCAAGGACACCTGGATGGACAGGAACTAGAAGGCTAGCTTGGCCTCAGATGGTTCTATGTCATCCTCTTCTACCCCCAATAATTACCGTGATGACAAAGCAGCAATTCCTGGCCCATTCCTGAAAAAGCGAGAAGTAGGTGTGCCTCATCCCCAGGGGGGGAACGGCAGACCTTGATTGGTTATGTGTGAACCCACCCAAGGTCATAAATTGTGTTGTTGGTTGAGGAGGAATTAATAACTTTCTCTGTCTCCTACTGTATTTCAGATAAAGACAAGCCACTCCAGACTGCCTTAGATTCTTCCAAGCAGAGATGTGCAATGCAATTCATTTTCATGTAAGATATGTCATCCATAACCTCTCCCAGATTTTCCATAAGAATCTCACCACTTAACCAAAAGAAAAGGGCAGATTTTGTTGTTGTTGCTGATTTTTTCAGGTCTCTGGTTTTTTATCCTACCCACTATACACTACTGGCTTTCTATTTTTAAAGAAGGTATTCAAATCTTCTTTAGGAAATGCTATCAATATACTCAATATCACTATACTGAATGTAGATAAGGAAAATATGCCCGCTGGTACATGTTCTGGCATTGCATGGCAAGTTTTTAATTATTATTAATTAATTATTTGTATAATTTGTATAATTATTAATTCTAATTAATTAATTGTATAATTATTATATTTTGTGAAGTATTTTAGTATAGCATAACTTCCTTTTTAAAAAAAATGTTTGTTTATTTATTTATTTTGAGGGGGTGTTGAGGGGCAGAGAGAGAGAGGGAGAGAGAGAATCACAAGCAGGCTTATGCTCAGCACGGAGCCTGACATGGGACTCAATTCCATGACCATGAGATCACAACCTGAGCCAAAATCAAGTGTCAGACACTTAACCAACCAAACCACCCAGGCTCCCCAGTACAGCTTAACTTCTATATTAGAGTTACTATTCTTCCCAATAATACTTTTTTTAATTTATTTAAAAAAAATTTTTTTTAATATTTATTTATTTTTGAGAGAGAGAGACAGAGACAGAGACAGAGTGTGAGCAGGGGAGGGGCGGAGAGGGAGGGAGACAGAATCGGAAGCAGGCTCCAGGCTCTGAGCCATCAGCCCAAACTCACAGATGGCGAGATCATGACCTAAGCTGAAGTCCGACTGAGCCACCCAGGCGCCCCCCCAATAATAATTTCAAAAATGGTTTTACTCATCCATTCCTTTAGTAGATATTTGTTGAGAGCCTACTAAGTGCCAGTGATCTTGGTGTTCAAAAAGTGAAAACAAAGTTCCTACTCTCAATGGGCTTATATCCAGTGAGAAGAGACGGACAATAAATGAATAAATATGTAATATATCAGACAGTGATGAGTGATAGGGACAAAGTAAAGATAAGTAAGAAGAGAGGGCTGGAATAGATTTGAAGAGATGAAAAGAGCTAGGCTATTTTAGATAAGATCGTGAGAAGAAACCTTAATGACTAGATAGCATTTGAACAGAGATATGAAGGAAATTAGGGACTAGGCACCCTGGAATGAGAGAAATAGCAGCACCTGGGTCATGTTGCCAACAGGAGACAAGACCTGTAAGGATTTATAGGCAAATAGTAAGAACATTGGATTTTGTTTTGAGTGAATAGAAAAGTCATTGGAAATTCTGAGCAGAGGATTGGCTTGATTGGATTTAGATTTTCCAAAGATCATCATGGCTGTGGGAGGAGCCTTTAGGGGGGATGGCAGAGAGTGAAGCAGAGACAGAAATGGAGAAAACAGGAAATTCTAGAACCAAAACCATTCAAATGGAATATAGCTTGTATTTATGAGGCAATCCATCAGAAAGCACACAAATTCGCTGTGCACAAATATTCTGTGTGGCGTAGGTGATTCACAGAAAAAGAAAGGCCATGTCACTGGGGAGGCCTACAGAATTGCTCTAAATTGAAAAGAAAAAAAAATATTTACAATTTTCTTTAAAATGCAACAATATCAAAAGGTCAGGTAAGTAACAAAAGCTACAAATCAAGTCAAATCATCATTACAAAGGCCATGCTTATTCAACTTCTCATCCCACAATGCACAGAAGAGAACTTCAGTAGGATTACCTCCTATCATTCCCCAGGCTTAAAAAAAAAAAAAAAAAAAAAAAAAAAAAAAGTCTTTCCCATGGCTGTTGCTTGACTTATGTTATTTCCCCTTCTGGAATATCTTTCTAACTCTGTTTCTCTAATTAATGCCCACAACTTCATTCAAATCCCTCCGTAAGACTCATTTCCATCCGTATACTTTCTGTGATTAATGTCACCCCATGCTGAGCATACCCCTTACTTTGCAAGCATAAGTACTAAGGAAAATGCAATTTGTACAACATTATACATTAGGTGAGAGGCAGCACAGTCAAGTGAAAAAAACTGTAGGCTGCACAATCAGAAATCAGAATCTTAATCTACTTCAATCGTGTGATCTTATGCAAGACATCTAACCCCTGACTTCGCTTTCCTTATTTATACAATGGGAATAATAATGCCTGCTCCACGTGTTTGTTGTGAAAATCAATTAGATGATAACAATCACCGTCATGTATTAGGCACTTAGACTCTGGTTCCGGAGCCCACACTCTGAATCATTACCTGATTATTGCTTCTATTTATAAAACACCCAGTCCAATGCCTGATACGTAGTAGACCTTAACAGAAATAATAGTTATCTTTTCATTTTTGCTTATCTTGCCTATTTGTTGTACTAATTTGTCATCTCCTTCCAAATAAATGGACAGTTTATGGCAGGCAAGAATTGCAACTTTTTGAGCCCTCCCCACTGGGACTGATAAAGTGCCGTGCACATCATAGGCAATGAATAAGTGCCTACAGAATAATAAGTAAAAGAAAAAACATGTTTTTCATCAACTAATTAGTGATATATTTATTAAATTGATAAGATTGGCCATGAGGTAAACAGACAGTAACAATGCTACAAATGTTTATCCTCATTTGTGAAAGCTTTGATAAATGCCTATATTTCCTTAAACTCCCATCCCCAAGTTGGTCAGGTGATTTAGCAGACACAAGCTGACATTCATGATAAAAAATTACCTGCTGAAGGAAGAGTCTAATGAATCTATCATGCAGATGCCTCTAGCCTCAACTAATACATCAATGCTTCCCAGAAACCCTGTAATTTTTTCTTCTCTTGTTCCTCTTAATATTTTCACCAATATTTTTTCAAACTTTCACCACCCATTATTTGTCCTTTTAGTTTGAGCAGAGAATTTCTTCTGCTAATGACAAGGAAATCCAAGTGGATCAGGTAATAATAACTCAATTCCTGTCCCCTTTATAAATGGTCCTTCCCTCCTTGGAAAAGGAATCTTTCCCTCCCTCTTACCCCATGAAGGCTAATGCCCCCTCCTCTACTCCATCTTTGCTGCTGCCACTATCACTTCCAGGACCTTGCTTCACCTGTTACTCCCTCCATCTCTTCCTCTCTGTTTGCCCTTTCTTTAAAAAAAAAAAAAAAGTTTTTTAATGTTTATTTAATTTTGAGAGACAGACAGAGTGAGAGCAGGGGACGGGCAAGGAGAGAGGGAGACATAGAATCCGAGGCAGGCTCCAGGCTCTGAGCTGTCAGCACAGAGCCCAACGTGGGGCTCAAACTCACAAGCCGTGAGATCATGACCTGAGCTGAAGTCAGACACTTAACCGACTGAGCCACCCAGGTGCCCATTTGCCCTTTCTACTAAGCCTACAAACACTAAAATTGCTACTCTCCAAGCAAAATCATAAACCTTCTTCTTCCCCTGCCAAATTTCCAGAAACAGAGTCTACACGTGCTGTCTCCATATTCCCAATTTAAAAATTATTGAAGCTGGTCCTGCCAAAGGCACTGATAATGTTCTTGTTGCAAACTGATTTGTCCTCTGACCTACTTCACATTTATGCAGCATCAGACATTAATCATTCCTTCCTTCTTTAATACTATCTACTTCTATTACTTTTCTGTTTTCTCTGTCTTTATCTCCTATGCAAGCTCTCTTCCTCTCCCAATCCCTATAATTAGGTTTTAGACTTTCTTTTCTCATCCCATATACTCTCTTCTGGTGACTTCATTTCTCCCAGGCATCAATTTCCATCTATGCTAACGACTAGTAAATCCATACCATAACTCTGGTCACTGCTGAGCTCCAAACCACAAATCCATCTGCCAATAGGATGTAGCAGATAACCAGGCATCTCCAACTCAGTGTATTCAAAAGTGATCTCATTTTCTTCCAGTTCCAAACCCATTCCAACTCCTCGATAACCAATCCTAATAACGGTGCCATATCCACTCCATCACCTGTACCACAAATATACAAGTCACCTTTGACTCACTTCGTCACAAACCTGAGTTTCAGTGGTAGCATAAGGACTTCAGAAAGTCTATGCTTTATTAAGAGAGCTGGCAACAATCATGAGGTAGCCAAGTCAGAAGGAACTCTGCAGGATGCTCAGCAAATTCCCTTCAAAGAGGAGACTTTCTCCTCATGAATTACCCTCTACTCATCATCTTTCCTGCAAATTCCATGTCCACAAGCATGATTGTCTGTACTCCTTATTCATAGCATTTCCTTCACGGTGCTTGTCACAGTTGTAACTATTTCTGCAGTGATTTAATACCTGTCTCCATTTTCTGTTTCACCTAAGGTCCACACAGGTAGTATATCCAATTTGTTTACACTGAGTCAATTCTCAGTATCTTTTAAATGAATGCGTAATCTTCTATTGAGTGTCTATGCTTAGTTAACTATTAAGTTCATCCAATGAGATTTTTTTGACTACAATTATTGTGCTACTTAGTTCTATAATTTCCATTTTGTTCTTTTTTATAACTTTTGTATCTTGGCTGAGAGTTTCTAATTTTTTTTGTTTGTCTCAAGAAAACTTGTAATTGACTATTGAAGCATTTTCATTATAGCTGCTTTAAGATCCTTGTTAGACAATACCAACATCTAATTCATCTTGGTGTTGACATCACTGAATTGTCTTTCCTCATTCAAGTTGTGATTTTTTTTTTCTGTATCCTGAACACTTTGTCTACTATGTTAAGAGACTTGGGTTCCTATTTGAATCTTATATTTAGCAAGCAGTCACCCTGTTTAGGCATAGCATGTAGAGCCTGGCCGATATTTGTGGGCTCTGATTCTAATGGTCATTTAAGTTTCAGAGCTTTGGAGGTGTTACTTTGGTTAGTTTGGTCTATCTGATGCCACTAGTGCTCCCACTGGTCCCAGCTGGTGCTACCTGAGAAAGTTGAAGGAGTTTTCCAAGGAAGGCCACTAGATGTCTCTTAGTGGGAGAAAATTGTAGTGGGATCCCCTATCAGTGGTTTCTGGTAATCCTGAGTGGGGAAGAAGAGTCTCCCACGGAGACAAACAGCCTAACAGGGACCAGGTTGCCTCCTATAGCTGAATATCCCCTGCAGGATTCATCTACCCTTCTTAGTATCTCTTTGGAAAAAAAAAAAAAAAGCCTCAGGCCCACAGGAAAAACAGTATCTCCTTGGATGCCTATTTCTGGTGGGGCTTCTCTGATGTTGTCAGGCTCACTGATGGTTATTAGAGATACTCCCATTTCATCTGGGGTTTGGCGGGGGAAGAACATACCTGGACTACCTTCCATTGCAGTTCCATGGTCTAGAAATGCTAGTGTAAACACCATCCTTGATTGGGTAGGGGGATTCAAGACACCCTTCCACTGTGCTATGCCTCAAATCCTGGGGTCCCAAACCAGCTCACCTTCTTCTTAACACCCTTCAGAATTATCCTTACATTATCTCTTGTACCATTTCTGGTTTTGTAGTTTTGCTCAACAGGCAAGAGCAAGGGAAAGATGGGTCTATGCCATCATGTCTACCAAAGTCCCACTATTGCTATAACTTTTTTCTTATCTTTGATAAGAAATATCAAATATTATTGAGCATCCTGATCCTCTCAACTACATAATGTGTCTGTCTAGTAAGAAGCCACAGTGTTCCATTTCTCCAGATCCTGTTATTGGCCATTGGTGTCCATCATGCCTTCCAAGATATGACCTAAAATACACTGGTCAGAAATTTACTGTTCTAAATTAATCAGGCATTTGGTTACTGTAGATTCTGAAGCTGACACTGCATCAAATTTCACTTAACTGTACAAACTTAGGGACTAGATTCTAGTCTTCCAGCTGAATGGGGTTTTATATTTATCTCTTCAACACAATTTACTGAGTGCCAAGTATTTTCCCATATGGTGGTGATAAAGTCATAAACAAAACAAAGACTCATCTTCCATTGGATTTACATTCTAGTAAGGGGGAGGTAACTAGTAGAGAAACATATCAAATGTTAGTTATTAAAACTAACAAAAGGCAAAGAGACAGAGTATAACTGAAAAATATGTTATTTCATGTTTTACATCCTCAGTAAATGCTTCCTTGAGAAGATGAAATCCATGTGAGCCAAGCAGTTATGGAAGAAAAGATAATTCCAGGTGACATAAATTCAAAGACATAGAGGAAAAGGTACAAATAGGTCCGTGTATCTAGAACAGAGCACGTTAGGAAAAGACTGGTAAGAAGTAGGGTTGGAGAGTAAGGGTCACCCAACTAGGTAAGAATTTATCCACTTCCTTCTAATGACACACTGTTTCTAGACATTTGGATGTTTGGTGTTTCCACAGAGACCCTCAAACTATTCTGTAGATTAAATAACACTATATAGATTCTGATTCAGTAGGCTTAAGGTAGAGTTCAGCGATCTATAATCTCTATATAATCTGTCAGTAATTCATTTATTCTAACCAATTACATAGAGAGTACAATCGCTGAACTCTACCTTCAGTTTGATACTTTGATAATCATTACTCTAGGCCTCAACTGTCCAATGTAGTTGTACCCATTGGCCACAGGCAGCTAGTGCCACTGAGGAACTGAATTTTAAATTTTACTTAATTTCACTTCATTTATATTTTTTAAACTGGTACTCAGAGATCAGTTATTGGGAAACTTTTCTGTATATATGGAACAATTTTGTATATGTAAATCTACATGTTCAATTGTAAGTTTTATGAAATTAAAATACAGACCAAATATTTCAATGAAAATTTAACATCCAAATTGAGATGTACTATAAGTTTAGAATACACACCAGATTTCAAAGACATAGTATTAAAAGAGATTTAAAAAAAAAGCCCATAAATAATTTTTATATTGGTTATATGCTGAAGTATTTTGGCTCTCTGCTGACTCCTAAAACAAAATTGTGAGGCTGGGGGAGGAGTAGCAAATTAATGGAAGAGTTAATGAAAGTTTCCCTCAGGTAACTTGTTGATATTATAAATATAGTATCAATTTATAATGGAAGCACTTTAAGAACTAGTCCTAGTAGAAATTAACCATTCCTAGACCAATGAAAGGACTGAATTTCTATTTTTCTCAATATTTGGCATTCAGTAGATAAACTCGGTATTTTATTATTGTTTTAAACTAGGATGGGGAGGTGAATGGCCTCAAGGGCCACATGTCTGTAAAGCCTATGTTAATTTTTTCTTTTTATTTTCTGTATTTTCTGATGATTTGACATCTGGAGCCTTGCTAATCTTGGAAAGCCTCTTCCAGGGCTAGGCAATTCCTAGAGGTAGCAAACAACTGGTCCAGGAATGTGCCATTTGTATACAAATAAAACAATTCAGAACCCACTTATCCCCAACTCCCCTTGTGGGCTCTTACACTGTTGGCCAACTATTCCTCTGCTCCAATCACACCAGGGCCGGGTATCAGACCCGGAGAAGAGATGGTCCCCACACCTCAGAGCCCACTGAAATTATTCAAACTAGCCAATCCTAAACTTGTCTACACTGTTTCATAGGTTTCTTCCCCTGAAAACCATAATAAAGCTTCTTGCCCACGTTTCCACCTTGCTCCCTCTGCCCCTGACCAACCCTAGTGCTTTGCGATGGTGTCCTGTATGGGATGCTGGGGTCCCTCCTCTTGGGTAATGTAAGTAACAAACTTTCATTTCAATGGCAGTCATTTCCTGACCTGTTAGCTTCACCATCCGTGAAAAATAATAAAACTACATTTAAAACACGGCCCCTTGTCAAATTTCTGCTGTGAGTAGAAATCGTGACTGGTTGTGATTAAGGATAGATGGGCAGGCAACATGATACAATCTTATTTTTGAGTGATTTATAGCAAAAAGTACACTGCCTTAGATTTGTGGCTATTCTTGTCAATTTTATTTTCATTCTAGATTGTAAACTTTTGGAAAATTTGGGCCATCACTTACATGTCTTCATATGCACCCAAATCCTCAGTACCCAAAGTATACTACATATTATAGGTTCAAATGTATAAGGCTGTTAAAATTAAATACAAAATGGAGATCAGTCTTGAGAATTCCCTGAGAAAACAAAACCATTTAAGCCACAGGGGCAAAACTAAATCTATCTTATTCATGAACATAAGTGAAACAACTTAGGTTATTTCTTGTAAATGCCTCTGACAACTGTAAAAGAAACTTAAGTCCTCTTCCTAAAAATGGAATGAGATAATTAATTTTAAACAATCCCCTGCTATCTGGAAATCCCTGTTATAAGCAACCATTATAAAAAGTAAACAGGGGTGCCTGGGTGGCTCAGTCCGTTTAGTGTCCGACTTTGGCTCAGGTCATGACCTTGCTGTCCCTAAGTTCAAGGCCCGCATTGGGCTCTGTGCTCTGTGCTGACAGCTCAGAGCCTGGAGCCTACTTCACATTCTGTATCTCCCTCACTCTCTGTCTCTCCTCTGCTCACACTCTGTTCTCTCAAAAATAAATAAACATTAAAAAAAATTTTTTAAAGTAAACAGCTTCTTCATTTTTACGTTATAACCTATCCAGTAAATTCATGCTGCTGAACTTAATATCAGTTTTTATTTCTGAAGACTCCAAGTTTGTGAACTGTTCTTACATGTACAACAAACTCTCACTAAATACTATTTATTGATTTGGTGGTTTTGCTTTTGCTATATCTGGATTTTTTTTAATTTTTAAAAATTTTTAAAAATGTTTACTTATTTTTGAGAGAGAGAGAGACAGAGTGTGAGTGGAGGAGGGGCAAAAGAGAGAGAGAGAGACACAGAATCTGGAGCAGGCTACAAGCTCTGAAGCTTGTACGAAGCCCTACAAGGGGCTCGAACTCACAAACCATGAGATCATAACCTGAACTGAAGGTGGATGATTAGCCGACTGAGCCACCAGGCACCCCACTATTTCTGGATTTTTGACAAGACTAAGCTAGTTAGCCAAACAAATGATATAAGTATAAATTTATTTGATATGCTTAATTTCTTTTCATTCTAGCTCCCTCATTTACTAAAAAAATAAATAACAAATGAACTCAAGATTAGACCATAGGCAATTATCCAAATTAACCTTGACTTGAATAACTAAAAAATTGCTATGATTAACTTTTTTTTTCTGCAACATCTTCATTCTTTAAAAAAAAATGTTATGTGACTAATATAGTCTGTTTCAGCTACCAATTTGTGTAGCACAATAAAAGTTGAATTATGCTCTGACAGGGCAAATCACATTAGAAAATATAACAGCATGTTACTGAATATCCTAAAACCCCTGGATTCCTAATTTATATATACTCCATTTAATTATGCTTCCTAATATATCTTATAACCATGGTTATTAACCCTGTTGAGTGCCACAGACCCCTTAGAGAATGGGGTTTAAAAACTATAAAACTTTTCACAAGACAGAAAAAATGCAGAAATACACATAAATATAACATTAAGATTGTACAGTTATGGTGGGTTCACACACATTGTGAAGCCCATCATAAACTATGTAGGAATCAATGCTCCCAAGTTAAAAACCCTTATCTAAAAGGTAAGGCAAGTAAACTATATTTCTAATCATTGATGCAAAAAAAACTTTCTGGTTATAACTTAACCAGTATCTAATTAACGTAATGGACTGGATACCTGTTAAAGAACCTATAGAGGATAGAAGTCTGCAAAAATATTTCAAATACATATAAAAGCATAGCTGTTTCCATTATTGACAATGGCACACATACATCTGTTTTCAGAATAGACATAGGTGCACACACACACACACACACAGTCTTGATCCAGAACCACTTATGTAAATTTTTCAGTTTAATCTTATACCATTTGTAGCCTTCAAAAAGCTTTAAGTGGCAACAGATAAAATTATGAAGTGGTGATAAAAGATTAGGATGAGTTATTTCCCATGTATCAAATATTTTTGGTCCAAATAAAGTAGAGCTACATTCCTAAAGTGGAATTTGATATAAATTGTATCACTTACTTAAAATGTAATTCCTCAATCTAGATTTAGAAAGCTTAAAGTTGAGTTTGTAGAGAAGCTAATGAAACACACATAAGTTCAAAGAAGATGAAGTATATATGCCCAAATTTTATAAAATATGTACTAAGTATATATACTTTCTTTGCCATATGCATATCATATTTAATACACACATACACAAATACACACACACACACACACACACACACAGGGAATATATATACAGGGAACTGCAGGTTCCAAATCCAGAGAACAAGATTCTGAGATCATAATCAGAAAATATCTTGAAACTGAACATCAGTATATGATGGATTGGAGTGGCTGTTTGAAAGAGTGATACACTGTACTTGGCAATGCACCAGGTAAAATTCTTCTAGAAAAAATTTTTTTAAGAAATGGTTTCTAGGGGTGCCTGGGTGGTTCAGTCAGCTAAGCATCCAACTCTCAGTTTTGGCTCAGGTCATGATTTCATGGTTCATTAGATCCAGGTCTGCATCAGGCTCTGGGTTGACAGTGCAGAGCCTATTGGGATTCTCTCCCCCTCTCTCTCTCTTCCCCTCCCCAGCTCATGCTCACTTGTTCACGCTCTCTCTCTCTCTCTCCCAAAATAAATAAATAAACATTAAAAAAAGAAATGGTTTCTAAGGAAAGAATCAAAAATGTAAATAAAGCTATTTAAACAGAGGCTTTCATTAGAGTATTATCTATATAATTGAAATTTGAGAAGCACCTAAATATCCACCACTAGGATGCAGTAAGTTATGACATTTCCATATAGTAGAATAATATTCATTAATTAAAAACAATTATAGAAGAACATTTACTGCCATAGAAATATATTATTTTATATATATAATATATTAATATATAAAATATATTCTTCATAATAAAAGTCAGTGTATTAAATGATATGTTCAACATATTAATATTTTTTAAGGAAAGAATATATAAGAGAATATTCTCTATTGTTAATACATTTTAGATTTTTGATTTTTTTATCATTTTCCTGTGTTCTTGCATCAAACTTAAGTTTTCAGAGTAATAAAAAATAATAAATGGTATTTTTAAAATGTAGTTGCCTACTAAGAAATCATTTTTTTCTAATGAGAATAAGGCATATTTCTTATATATAAAGAATAAGTTTGTCTTTTAAATGGCATCAAAATATCTAAACTTCATTGTTAAGGTAAAATAGGATATAATAATATCCAATTTGTCCAGAAAATGTTTTCATAACAGAAATATGGTAGTTTGTATAAAGCTGGGGAGAAAATGAGAGCTACAGATAACCATTTTGTGAGTGGTCTCCAGAGCTGTGCAAAAGACAGTGTCTGAGAGGCCAGTGCGAGTCAAGCAATAGGAAGGTGTACAACATTGGAAGAAGGTCATCAGTCTCCACATCAGCCAGTCCAGATTAAATGTCCTGCAAAACTACACAAGTCCCTTTGCTCACTGAGCACCCTTCTGATTATTCATTTGATTGTCCTTGTATCTTGATGGAGGAAAGTATGGGCCCATGAGATAAGAGAATGATGATGGTCTGCGGGAAAGTACTATTTCCCCATAGCACCTGCACACACCCCAATTATAAATTACAAAGCTGGCATGCATTTATAAATCATTTTCCTGCAAGTTATTTTGTATCACATAATTACTCTGTACACTCTGATTATCCATAAATGTACAGGAAACAAAAAACAAGTTTCTGAACTAGATAATTTAACCATGTGGGTATCATTATGAAGTTTTGTGTGTGTGTGTGTGTGTGTGTGTGTGTGTGTACACCTGTAAGTTTAACCTGGAAAGCTATCCTCCTGGCCTCTCTTTACCAAGGTCTCTAAACATTTCAGCTAAAAGGTGAAAGCTCAATTTACCAATCTCCGATATCTTAGCATTTTTTCCAAGGCCTAAGTTGTCCTGTTTGTCATTTGATTTGAATGATGACAGAAACTGTAAATATAAATATTATGTAGCTGTAGCTAGAATACATTTTTATAAATTTGTGGTTAGATAAAAATATGTAGAGGATATTTCTTAGAGCTTCATGTGTGAGTATCTTGAGTTTGATGATACATGGGAGAGCAGATGTTAGCCTGTGTACAGAGCACCTTCCCTGTGACGTATCATCAGGAACCTCCTTATCTCTACTGAAGAGACAACCAAGGCTGTACTAATGCTTAAGTTGAGATAATACACATGTCTTGGCTTAAATTTATAATAAAGATAACTTAGAAATAAATGTTTTGATTTCTAACACTGCCACATCTCCTGATAGTTAAAGAACCTCACTCCCACCTCTAATTACAATGTTGAATCAAAGAAACCATTAAGAAGTTAGTGTTCCTCTCGTGGACAGTAGCTCAAGGGAGGAAGACGGTATTTACTAAGTGCTGTAATACAAGTAGGGGTAAGGTTTTCAAAAATTCCATCGTGATCATATGATAATCTTACTTAGCATTCATATATCCCCACTGAAATCAAACCATTCAACAAAAAACTGACCCAGCCTGAACGGTTGCAATGGCACTTTACTGGACTTCTGCCTCTATGCTTATATTCTTCCCCAGCCTATCTTCTATACTGTCACTATCATCTTTTTAATCATACACACAAAACATGACCCTCTCCTTACAGTTTTTATTGCTTTGCCACTAAACCCAATTTATACTACACAATCTAAATTCCTTAACATAGTATGTAAGACTTTTCATAATCTGGCCCCTATTACACATGTACAGAATTCCCTGATCACCCCAACACCACACACGCATATCCCAAGCTTCTAGATAAGCATCTCCATAATTCTCAGAAACCCCAGTGCTTTTCCCTGTTTCCATGTCATTGTCAATGGCTTCCTCTCCATCTCTTTCCATTTATCTGCCTAGCATACTCATATTCATTCTTCAACTCAAATTCCTTCTCCACAGACTCCTCTGACTTCAGGAAGATTAAAGTGTAGTTTTTCTTATTTATCTCTTAACTTGGTAACTCAATTAAAGCAGCTTTCATATTACCTTATAATTGTTTCATGTCTGCTAACCTGCTAAACCTTCTACGAACACAGTTCTTGGAACAGCAGCAGCAGCATCGCCTAGAAACTTGCTAGAGATGCAATGAATTTATTGAATCAGAAACTGGGAGGAGGCCCAGCAATCTCTGTTTTCATAAGACCTCCAGATGATTCTGATGTTCATTAAAGTTTGATATCCACTGCTTTGGGCAATGTGTCCCAAGACTTGACATTAACCTACATATAATAGAAACTCAGATAACTGTGGCTTAACCCAGGGCAAGGAGGTGGGTGGGGAGGAGGGGGAGGTGGGTATTTTTGTCATATAAGAGGAAGCAAAGAGATAGGCAGTTCAAGGTAAGCTCAAAGAGGTGAATAAAGACCTAAGTTCTGTGTAGCCCCTGATACACAATTCTTAATATGTAATGTTGATCTCCAGGCTCATAAAATCACTGTTTGCCAGATAAGTCTTTTCTTTTTATGAATGAAACTATAACTTTTCCCAGAAGCCCACTCATTAGACTCCACTCGTATCACAAAACTATGTCATGTAGCTCAACCAATTGCAAGACTCTTGGAATACTAAGTTTTCTAGATGGATACTTTGCTGGTTTTTGCAAAAAAAAAAAAAGTTTCTGATAGTAAGAAAGTTTGGGTAGAAACTAGTATGTTTTCCTTCATCTGGAGTAAATTCTATCAAATGATAAGAAAACAAAAAGACAACTCATTTAAGAATGTGCTTCCAATTTTTTCTTTCCTCAGAAGAACTTTAATCACTAGTCATTAACTTTTATAATTATGTTAAACTGAAAATTTCTATCTTACTTGATCCCCATTATTTTCATTTTGCAAACAGAAAAACTGAGGCCCTAAGAGGTTATATGAATAACCAAAACTTTATGATTAGTAAGTAAAAGGACAAGAATTTGAACTTAGATCTGCTCACACTAGAGTCTAGGGTTCTTTCTCCCATAACATAGCAAATACCCTGAAGGCATGCACATCCAAGATATGCTCAATAATGCTTTCAAATGATGACAAGTATGGGACCAAAGTCAGGGATGAAGACCAAACTGCTTACCTTGGACACAGAAAGCCCCTCCAAAAGCTGGCTCCTCCCTATTATCCCCAGCTTCCTGCCATCCTCTCCTCCCACCCATCCTCTGAGATTTTAACCTCACAGAAATGCTTTTACTTCACATTTCTGTGCAGTTCTCCTCTGCTCTTGTTTCCCATCTTACCCCTTGTTTCCCATCTCTACCCTCACACCACCATCATTCCTTCAAAAGCATGTATCATTGTTCATAACTCAACTTAGAGGTTACTGCTGCCATGATGACTCTCTGTCTTCCTGTCTCCCTCTTCCGCCCCCTTTGGATCTACACAGGATCTACACAGTATCATATATCTACATGCATTTACATAATGCGTATGCATCAACTGTGATGTTTAAGTTGCATTTGATTGGTTATTTTGACTATGTATACACTTAACAGAGGACTTTCGTATGTTATTTTAATTAATCTTTTCTTTAATGGATACTTATATCTCCTTCATGAACAAAGACTGGATCATAATTTATTCTATTCTCAGTTCTCAATATTATGACTGGAATAAAGTACATTTTTAACGATTACCTGTTGACCAAATAAGTAATAAAGATATAGACATATAAAATAACTACTTGGTGCATTTGGGGAACAAAAGATGTCATGTAAAAAAGCAATCACAAACATTAATATCACCTAGAAGCTTCACTCATCATGCTGAGTAAAGCAATTATACCACTTTTCTCCACCTGCACAGCTCCTCAGCCATCTAAGAGGGAACAAATAAATAAACTCATATGTAAGGAAGAAGTGCTATTTATTTAATTAAAAGAAAGATGTTAAAGCAGGTCTAATTTTCCTGCCAGAATTGACAACAACTTTGGCTATTTATGAACACTGTTTTATAATGTAAAGCACATTAAACTCTGAGCTTTGAAACTTGAATTCTCCCTGCTTTGCCACTACTAATTAGCTCAGTGAAATTGAAGAACTCATTTAACCCCTCTGGCTTTAATTTTCTCTCATATAAAGCGAAGAGGTAAGACCAGAGTAGTTCTAAAATTATTCAAAATGCTCAAAGATATCATACGTTTTTACATCTTCATTTTTTTGATTAACATGATTATATAAAATCACTTTTGCCTACCACTTAATGAGAATCACTAGTGAGGCACAGGATCTATAATGGTCCTGGGGCTTAGTGGTTTACAGAATCTTATTTTTCTATTCAACTTTCCAGGAACAGGCCACATTTGAATACAAATTTATTGTGTATAATTTAAAGTTATTTCTTTAGCTTTGGTTTTCAAAAATAATCTTTGGAAAATTGCAGTGGTAAAAGTGGTATCTATTTTTATCATTTGTACTTCGTGAGAAACTTTCTCAAGCAAGCATAAGCACACACTGTCACAGTGACTATTTACAAGTATCATAAAGTTGCTGAGTGCCTAGGTTGTACAAAACCCTAATCCTATGTCTTTCAGGAAATCAAAGGACTGCAACAATTTCAGCTCTCATGGAATGTATAATCTCTTTTACTGCACCTTTTGATTCTAATTTGCACATTGGAATTAGCCAAACTGTAATCCCTATAAATTGTTAAGAAGAATGAAGTGATTGGGGTCAGGTAATATCTTGAAAATAATACACATGTATATGATTACTGTCTGGTATTATAATTGTCTGATGTGTGTATTTTTGGTATTTTCTCCCTCAGTACAATGCATACTGTATACAGTAAACAGATGGGATTTGAAGCCATGGGAAAGGATAAGAATGTCTAGGAGTATGTATATGTAGAAAACAGAGGGTTGGGGTGGGGGGGAAGGGAAGGAGAACAAGAGAAGCCATTCTGGAATCGTGAGATTCATGAAGTAACCTCAATTAGAGAGGTCTGTGACACTGCCTGAGAAGGAATATTCAGAGAGGAAGAAAAAAGCAGGAGAGATCAGTGGCATGGAAATCATGAGATAAAATAATAGTGGCTAGCTAATGTTACAGAGAGGGAAGGAATGAAAATACTTAAAAAAGACTATTGATAAGAATGTCCTTGCTGCCCCTGGGAAGAACTGTCTCAAACCTCAAATTACATTGAGTTGAGATTTAAGCTAATGGTGAGGAAATGGAAACAAAAATGTTGGACAGTTTGTCAAGGTACTTAATGGAAAAGGTAAACAAAGATGAGTTTAGAGTTGAATGAAAGTATTTGTGGGGAAGTAAAATTAATGTTTTAGGAGGGAGAAAATTTAGCCTTATTTTTAGACTGTGGTAAAGAAAGTAATAAAAAGAAAAAAAACTATAGCTAAGAAAGAGGAAATATTTAATGGGTAAAACTTGAAAAAGAGAGTAACTGCCCTCTAGGAGAGAAGCAGAATTGTCTGAATCTGAAAATGCATTTAAGAGATAGAAAGAAGGTGGGACAGAGGGCTTATAATTGATAATTGCTCAGTGAGAAAGGTGGCTAGTGTTGAGACTAAGGAACCCAATATGGAATTAGGAAGTTTCACAGTTGTGCACCTGAAACTAACATAACATTGTGTGTTAACTATACTCAAAATATATTTTTAAAAAGTGATAAAGGCTCAGAGCAGCTGGGGAGTGAGAAAGGAAAAGAAATAAAGATGAATAGAACAAAAGAGCCACATAGCACCATCTGAATGTATAAAAACATGTGTTCTCTTTCATAAGACATTATATATTCAAAAATATGTGTACAGGTTTGAATAAGAATTTAGATCATTTAAAAATGGAGCCCAATAGGCTAAGTATGTGACAGTTGTGGGTAAGTTGAAAAAGATACAGATTAGGTTAATGGGAGTTCAAGGAAAGCTACACAACACAATGCAGACAGGAGATAAATGCACAACGACTTGTGGCATCTTTGGAAGACCGACCTTACTTCTCAGGTAGAGCAGCCAGTCTAGAGGTAGATGAAAGCCTTTTCCAATGCTTCCCCAAGGAAAAGAGATAAGATTAAGAATGAGGGGTGCCTGAGTGGCTCAGTCAGTTAAACATACACCTCTTGATTTCTGTTCAGGTCATGATCTCAAGTTTTGTGAGATGGAGCCCCACGTCAGGCTCTGCATTGAAAGGTTAACAGTATGGAACCTGCTTGGGATTCTCTCTCTCTCTCTCTCTCTCTCTCTCTCTCTCGCTGCCCTTCCCCAGCTCATGTGTGTGCTATTTCTTAATTAACTATTAATTAATTAATGAAAAGAGTGCTGGTTGAATTTAAGGGTTTTGACATTTAGAGAGGCATGCTTCAGTTTTTCTTCACACATTGCAAGAGCCAGAGACAAGAGAGTCTGAGGGCGATACTAGCAAATACCTTTCTAAAAGACAGTTCTCCAGCAAGAAGTTACATAATTTTTTCCAGGGGTTTAGCTGTAGGATATCATTTTATTGGGTCCAACAACTGTAAACAAATTGTTTTGGAGTGATGCTTTAAATTATGTATTGGCGGGGCGCCTGGGTGGCGCAGTCGGTTAAGCGTCCGACTTCAGCCAGGTCACGATCTCGCGGTCCGTGAGTTCGAGCCCCGCGTCAGGCTCTGGGCTGATGGCTCAGAGCCTGGAGCCTGTTTCCGATTCTGTGTCTCCCTCTCTCTCTGCCCCTCGCCCGTTCATGCTCTGTCTCTCTCTGTCCCAAAAATAAATAAACGTTGAAAAAAAAAATTAAAAAAAAAATAAAATAAAATAAATTATGTATTGGCAAAAATTTGCTTTTCAAGTTTACTAACTTTAATTGATTTTAGGAGTGTGTTTGCTTCAGGATGATGTAATAAATGCCACTAGTGGGCTTGCTGCTTGAAATGCACACCTCATAAGAGTATGTGTCTAAATTATTTGGATTTATTATTAGAAAGTACACTTAATATATACAAAATTGAGTAACTCCCTTTGTAAGCTATGATATAGCCTCTAGCACTATGTGAAAAGGCATCAGTTACTACAATAAAAGCCTCAGTTCTACAATAAAAAGCTCTGATAGAAATAGGCTTGGTGTTCCAGCCACAGGAGTCTGTCACTGAAGAGCTACAGTCCAAGGGTCCCACCACTGCTCAAGACGAAATCAAATAACCAGCATCTCCAAACCTCAGACCTCCAGGATCATTACTCTCTCTTCCTCCCTGCTGCACAGACATCAATCATGTGGTAAAAAAAAGAAAAAAAAAGTGTCTTTTCAAAAGGGAAAGTGAAAATTTCCAAAAACATTAGAAAAAAAAGATTAGTCTAAATGGGAGCTACTTATAAAAATGCTGTAGTATATTTCACCTAGAACAATGAATATGAATAAAACTAGTCTTGGTAAGCATGCAGTGAAATGAAGTCTCTTTCAAAGTTGGTGACAGTGTGAAATAATATTCTTATTGAAAAAAAGAATGGAAGTATATAGCAAGAGCTTAAAATAACTGCATATATTAACTCACGAATTAACTCAGAAATTTACACTAAGGGAAAAATAATAGATGTGCAAAAGAAAGTGTTGAAAAGACAGTTCATCATAGAAATATTTATAATAGATAAATATATAAAAATCCCAAATATCCAACAACAGTGATACTGTTCTATAAATTTAGATGTGTCTATGTCATTGGTATAAGTATATTATACAGCTATTTAATATTATGTTTTTTCCAAAAACATTTAATATCCTAAAAATTTCCATGTTAGAAAATTCCTACAAGTATACAAAAAATCCTACAAAATGTTTGCAATAATGGTTTGTTTTTTTTTTTTCAGGAATGGGGGTGGGGAGGGGGTGGGGAATAAAGGTAAAAAGTTAGTGCTAAGCACAGAGAAGCTTTTATTTGTGGTCAGCCCCATAGAGATTTGAGTTGTCTGACTCAAAAAGACAAATCTAGCTAACTTTTAAAAGACCTCTCACTGGAGTTTATTCCTTACTTTAGTGACTTTGACTTGGTCCCCACCCCTCCTTTTTTTGAAGGAGTAGAAATGAGATTGTGTTGGCATTCTGTAAAATAGACGTAGCTTTCACAAACAGAAATTTACATGAACTGAACTCAAGACTATGATATAAATCCAGATTCAACTTCATGAATTCACAACAAGAAATAAATGTCACAGAAGCCAGGATACTATTAAGTTCATGTGACAGGGCATAATAACATGAGAAGCTAGGTGATAAGCAGAAGGTTTTTGGATGAGCCTAAAACCTGAGGAAAGAATTAGATGAATAAAAGACTCTAACCACAGGGATGGTCTTTCCAATAGGACCAGAATATTCAACTATAGCTCCCTTTCTTTATCTCTAAGCCAGAAATGACCTTGCTCTGTCACAGTGTGACTGAGAGGGGAAGCTAAAAGGGATTTCCATCCCCTAGATGAGGGCAGCCTTCGTACAAGGCATAGGCTTACAGAATATGGATAAAACAAAGACAGCTTTCATGCAGCCTCCCAAGACCCAGTAGGAAAGAAAAGGATGCCTAGCTGACAAGGAGAGATAAGGGTTACAGTTTGTCGTTACCACAGAAAGGATCCAGTACATACAGACAACAGATTCTGGAGGGCAGATTTATCCCCATGGTCCACCAGTCCTTGAGGAAGTGGAGTCCTTTTGTGTCTGGCAAGAGCAATAGCAGCACTTGCATTAACCAACTCAACCTGCTGCCAAGAGGCTGCAAAGGCAGGATGTGTCCCATTGGTTGCCTTCAGCTGTCCTGAAGAGACTGCCTTTGCACTTGGCTGGCTGGCTGGCTGCAGGCCTCTCTCTTACTGACGTGGCCAGCCAAACCAGAGGCAGGCAGCCGAATCATATTGAGCACAATTAGGTGCTGAAGTTTCGCTGCCCGGGTTTTTGACCAACCCATGTGATATTGCCAATATTGGACCATTTTGACCTAAAAAATGTCAGTTTTCTATGGTTGAACCTATACACCAAACTTGACCATAAAATCAAAGACTCTGTGCTCCCCCACCAAAAAAAATAAGCAGCAATTCCTTTAAAGAATATAGTCCAATCCAATTTAGATTTTTAAGCATAGCAAAGGAAATTAAATCCCAACTGCTCTGGAGGAAGTTGTCTCAGCCAAACACCCACTACAGTCTTGACCTACTTTACAGGACTATCTGGTGACCAACAAAAAAAGAAGAAAAAGAAGTTTTTTTTTCTCTTCAGGAACAAAATCCCACATGACCTTTTTCAAGGACTCCTACCAAAACAGAGAGGAACACTGGAATAAGTTATCAGACTGACTTACTCCCTCTTGGGAGTGTTTGGATCGACAACACCAACATTTACCCTGTAGGTCTTCTTTTTCTACACCTCCATGGCTAACAAAGCCCAAATATGACTGACAGAGTAATTTTTTAGTTATATTAATCCATGCAAAAAGTTATAACACAGATTTTTGCTCCAGAAAACTATCCTTTGTTTTTGAGACAATTTGTATATCTCTACTCTGGTGTATTGATTTTGCAGCTGAACAATGAAAACAATCTTATTTCCAGGTTCTCAGAGGACTAGTCAATGTAGCACCTTTGTCAAGTAATAATAAAGTAACATATTACTTACTGAGCTCTTACTTTATGTATAGCCCTGTTGTCTTTTCCATGCCTTGACTCATTTAATCTCCATATTAGTACTCCAACTGGGAGAGGCAGGACTTAAAACCAGGAAATTCCACCTGTAGTTCCTTCTTTTTTTAATGTTTATTTTTCTAAGAGAGAGAGTGGGGGAGGGGCAGAGAGAGACACAGAGAGAGAATCTTAAGCAGGCTCCATAGTGTCAGTGCAGAGCCTGAGGCAGGGCTCGAACTCAAGAAGCATGAGATCATGGCCCCGGCCAAAATGAAGAGTTAGACACCTAATTGACTGAGCCATCCAGGCACCCCCATCAGTAGTTCACTTCTTAACCACCATTACACTAACATATAAAAGAAGAAAATGACAAAAAGAAGTCTATGAACTTAGTTTTCCATAATAAATATATTTAATTTATATAAGCAGGAAAGTTGTTTTTAAAAGAGCTTTTTGGGAGCTCCTGGGTGGCTCAGTCAGTTAAGGGTCAGACTTCAGCCTAGGTCATGATTTCACAGTCCGTGGGTTGGAGCCCTGCATTGGCTCTGTGCTGACAGCTCCCAGCCTGAAGCCTGCTTCAGATTCTGTCTCCCTCTCTCTGCCCCTCTCCCGCTCATGCTCTGTCTGTCAAAAATAAATAAGCATAAAATTTTTTAAATAAGTTAGCTTTTTTATTGCTTGTTTATTATTTGTCTCTCCTTACTGCAAATGTAAGTTCCTTGAGGGCAGGGGACTTGGCGTTTTTGGTCGCTTGCTGTACCTCTGGTGTCTTGAAGAAACATAGGAAGCATTCAGTAAATACAATGACCATCCTTTTGTCTCTTCCTATTTTCTCTTTTATTTCTTTTCAGAAAAAAAAATTAGAAAAACTATTTTCATGATTTGTACAACAACAAATTATATGGCCAACCTATCAATTTGTTGAATGAATAAATTATCTGAAAAACGTTCACATTTTAATTTTTCATATACTTACATCTCCCCCAAACCCATCCATTCCAGGGCACTACATAAATAGAAATCGGCACCTACAAAAGAAAGCAGTTGATGAGCAGGACCCTGTGACTTAACTCCAACTCAGTGGGACAGAGTTCACAGAGCAAGCCAAGAAGCTCTGCCCTCTCTCCATACTTTGGTGTTGACGGAGTTCTTTGATGCTGCCTGAGGAATATCTATTCCCTGGAAGTCAGCATCTCATCAGAACTCAAAGGTAAAGGGTGTTTGCCACATACTACAAGATCAGCTGTGGTTGATAGGATCTCATAAAATGAGGAAATAAATTTATTAAGAAAAATACACAACAAAAAGGACGTTACTCATATGAGATTACAGGTAAAGAGGAAAGAATATTTAAAATGCTTTGATCAGTAAAATATGGAGAAAGAATCTAAATGGCCACCAACATAACTGAGATGAAGAAGAAGACTCACATTCATCTGCAGGTAAGGTAACAGTTGAATTCTGGTGGGGTGAAGTTCTCTGCAAAAATTAAAATGGACATGAACTCTCCAGGTTACAAGTTCAGTAACAGAGCCCCTTTACCCATGGTGTCATAATTAGACAATCTCCATGAAAATGAAAGAAACAATAATCAGAGATACAACAGCATGAGTTTTAGCCAGTTTGACCTTCAAAAAAAAAGTTGGGAAATAAATTTGGAAGTATTCAAAAGGCAGTGTGATATCAGAGTGGTAGTTTTGAGGGCTGTGCACGATTTAATGAGCCCTTATTCTGGAGATTCTTAAATGATGCAGATTATTTCATTCACTGACTTCAGTGACTTCAACAGAGTAAACAAACTAAATATTTTATGTGGTCAATACCACATAGTTGGAAATTCCAGGACTGGTAAAGCTCTTCCTCCTGTTTTGATAGCTTTAGATATTGGCTGAAAAATTTGAAGAAAAAAGGAACAGCCTAACGACTTGATCCACTCCCTGATTTTTGTCTTCAAGAAAAGTTTAGCTAACCAAAAAGTTTAGAAGAGTCAGAAAACTACACTCTGCTGGCCAAATCAGACCTGATACTTCTTTTTGCAAATAAAGACTTACTGAAACACAGTCGCATACATTAGTTTACATATTATCTGTGCTGCTTTCACATTACAAAGGCAGAATTAAGTAGTTAAGACAGGCAGAGAGTGTAGTATGGCCCACAAAACTAAAAATATTTACCACCTGACTCTTTATAGAAAAAGTGTGCTGACCTCCTGGATAAAAAGAGGACAGAGGATTTATCATTAGATTCCTATGAAAGTCTGTCATCACATACTTAAGGCATTGTCTTTCCAATGTTTCAGTCACTTTTTGGTGATATATATTTTGAGAGATATTTTTATTTTTCCCAGACACTAGAGCCAGGCACCATCCTTGTTTATGTATGGTAAATGGTAGGTAATGATCTGAAAGAATCAGTTCATCTAATAATCATTGGAGAAAATCTAACTCATCTCACAATAAAGTTCCATAAAGTATAGTGATTACTCTGTTTAGTATTCTATCAAACTGCTGCATTTTATAGGCCTCCCATAAAACTTTAATGTTCTTCCAATGCTGTAATCAGATGAACAAAGCCATATATTAACACAAAACACTTCTGATTATATGACATATTAAGATTTTAAAAACATATGTTCAATCTACAATCTGAAAGCAACAGGATGGTATATGGTTGATGGCTGTAGTTAAGTCTGCCATAAACTACATTATTCTTTTTAAATCTGAATACAATTTCCCTGACAAAAATGGTTTATGCTCAGCCATTAATGTGAACAGGCAGTATGAGTCAACTATAATGTATTAAACAAATCACAGCTGCAAACTGTTTATTAAGTAATTTATTTCATGCCATGTTTATCTGTTACTCATCAAGACATCTTTACCTCATGAAAGGATATTTCATTTTCTTTTATTTGAGTGAAAATATATACAGATTTACAGTTTCATAATTTTTCATTTCTGCTGTGGAAGAAGAAAGACATTTTAATCTTACTAGGTTGTTCGATATGAACAAAACATTTAGAAATATGAAAAGATTTGCATTTTTTATAATAAGGAAAATGTCATTTTCAAATAGGTTCTTCAGAGAACAATAAAGAAACAAAGAGATTACTTTCTCTCATTTAAACACTGTGTATTCAACTAAATGACAAGAATAGGACCCTGTCTTTGTGCACCATACAGCACATCCAGACTTTTTACAAAATAGTTTATTAAAGCAGCATTCTGAAAGGGATGGGTCTTAGATAGTTTGAGTTTTCTTTGGCTCACTGGAATCAACTTATATAGATGGGAAGAATGCATTCAATATCTATTTTTAACAAAAACTGAAGGGGTTCTTTAATTGACAAGGTTCAAAGAATTACAAAAGATTCATCAACAATGACTGAACACTCTGGAGTAAGATCATATTTGTCTGAAGTTAATAAGCGCAAATTCTCTAAATAAAACACAGTGGGAAGATGGAAAGATTTAACATAAACTGATAAAAATGCTTAACCTCTTGCATGAAAAGATGGTCTTGATTCTGATTGCATCCAGATGCTATAATCCTCTCAATACTTCCACTTCTGAGTATCCTACACAAATGTACTTCTTTATTTTCTATTGAAAGTTGTTTTGACCTCACTTCCCCATGACGTAGGTTGTCCAGGGCCTCAGCTTTATCCTCAGCTTTTATGACTGGATGTTTTATATTCTGTGAGTGTTTTCAGTCACCCTGGGGAAAACATAACCTCCTCATTGGTAGCTTAAAAGTTGTATTGGCATACTATGCAATTCAATTAAACATTTTGAGATCATGGAAAAGGGAATGTCTGCTGTTCAAACATGTCAGGCCCAGGAATGTGAGGCCTACCTCTATATCCCAACAGTTCACATGTGAAAGACTAAATAAAACTGAACAATTCTATATTTTTCTAATACAGAATTTCCAAATGGAACTAGAATTTTATTGTCTAAGGGGACTCTAAAGAAAAGTATTCCCTTAAGACATAAGACAGTGAAAATATACTTCTTGCTACTATTCCTTTTAGACAACATATTTCTAGTTTCTGTTGCAACATGAGTCTAGCCATGTCTCTGTTTTATCTTGAATATCTTTTGCATCAAATATCTTGTTTTACTTTTCCAATATTCCTTATTTTGACATATTACAACTGGCACCTGTATTAGAGATCCAATAGAATCTCTGTGATCTTATTTGTAATATGGGTCTTTGCTGATGTAATCAAGGTAAAAGTCTCAAGATGAGATTATTCAAAGTTAGGGTTGGTTTTAAATTCAATAACAGGTGTCCTTATAAGAGACAGAAAAGGAAAAGACACAGAGAGATGCAGAGAAGGAGGCCACATGAAGACCAAGGCAGAGACTGGATTGATGTGTCCACACACCAGAAACATCAATTTCTGACAGCCACCAGAAGCTGAGAGAGACCTGGAAGAGATCTTTCTCCTGTCCTCCAGAAGAAATTAGTGTTGGCACCTTCACTTTGGGCATCTCAACTTCAAAACTGTGAGTGAATTTCTATTGTTTCAAGCTACCAAGTTTGTGTTAATTTGTTATGACAGCCCTAGGAGACTAATGCAGAGATGATTTACAAGGATTTAGCAAGAATTTAGAATACCCTATATTCCCACCCTTAGGTTTGAAAGGCAAGGGAAGGAGAAGTTATCACAATCCAAAGAAAAGCTGTAGCTGTAGGAGGGCCACCTGGTAGGAGCTGTGGCCTTAAATGAAAAAAGAAGCCACTGATAATCTATAACCCAAAGGGGAGAGAAGGGGAGAAATAACCCTGCCCTCTCTTTCCTCTGCGCCTTGATTGTCTGCCAATACTTCCCATTGGTCAAATCAGGAAAATGAGAGGGAATAAGAGTAGATATGAGTGAGCAAACAAAGAATATCTAATACCATATAATATGAGTAACACCACAGAATTATCTTTGCAGCAAATATTTCTACCTAGTATTTTTTCTGAGCCTAAACTAGAATGAAAGATATAGAATGTAATAGCTTTTTAAACTGCAAAATGTATTAATTCATGAGAAATAAATTATTTCTATACGTTTCTGTCAAGGTCTCTAGACTTCTAAATATGATCTAACTACCAATATAAGGGATTGAGTTATAAATCAAGAGAAACAGTGTTTCCTCTATAAACACTAAAAAATATATATTTTTTTACAGAGCAATGACTTTGGTTTTCAAATACAAAACTGATATTACATAAAATATGAAGATATTGACTTTTATTTAAGTACTTATTATATCAAAGAAGTATTTAGTGTTGCTTAGAAGTTTATAGAGTTATACATTTTCAAGTTATCTAATGTCTTGATCCTTTGCACTATACTGAACATCTTATTTACTGCCTATTTTTCAAAAAAAGTTACCTAAAATTGTGAATTTGGTGTATGATATGTTCTATATTATAATCAAACTATGTTGAGCATATTTCTAATTATCAATTCATAACCCACCTATTTAGCTGATAGGTTGTTAATTGTCATTAAAACATCCCAGTGGAGTAATGATATTCCCTGGATCATTAAGTCAATTCAAACTTCATTTTGTCCTCAAGTTGATAGCATGGATTGTAGTCAAACTTTAAAATACGTCTACCAGAATGGCATTAATTACTTTATTTTGAAACTTCATTTTAGCAGTTTTAGTTTAATACAACCAGTGTTTCTACAATCTGCCGATAGGGTGACTTGAAATAATATAAAGTATGGATCAGGCAACATGTTATATCAAGTTTGTTCCCAGTACTTCCCATTCTAAGTTTAAAAACTTCCCCAGCAGCACAGAGAGTTTAGAGAATCAAGCAAATAATGTGAGCTGTGAATAAGTCGGGGGAGAACTACAAAGATATTTTCCAGAGATAGCTTCTCAGCTACCAATCTTGGATGATGCAGAGTTCAGGTGGAGAAGGAAAATATTTTACATAGGGAGCTTTGTCAGCCACAATCAGGAATTATGGTCCCTAGACCACTATCAACAAGAAATAACTGAAAAGAGAGAAAGAATGAAGATCAATGCTTCCAACAGCGAACACATTGCAGAGACTGACTTCCTGCCAGACTAGATCTTGAACAGACAATTCCAAAAAGAAAAAAAGAGCTTTCATCAAGCCAGCAAGAAGAGAAGGCACATCAGTGAGTGCCGTTCTTCTGGCTCATTTATCTTTGCTGAAAGATGTTTCAAATAAGAAAGGAAAATCTATTTGAAGGTCTTAAAGTGAGAAAAACAAATGAACTTAACTTTGGAAACAAGCAATTAAACATATAAAAATTGGGCTTTCCTGAGACTTAGCAATGAATAAATATCCATGAATATATTTCTGAGAGTGACATAGAATGAATCATAATGAAGACACAGGGGAGAATGAGACTCGTGATCTTTGCTGTTCCAGATGGATACCCCTGTAGGGTCTCCAAGAATCAGGGACTTGTTTCTATTCTTGCCCCATGACCCGTGCAATGGTTATAGCAATAATAAGACACCTCAAGGCAAAACCTATTGATGTAAATAATTATGGTCTCAATTTCAACTCAGAACATAAGTTGAGCAACAGTAGCATTCTCAATAAGGAAACATTTCACAGTCTACATTTTTTGTCCCTAAGAGAAAAACTGACAATGTACCAGGAACCTAGGAGTCAATACTATGTGCAATAAGGCAAAATGTAGAGAAAATGGTATCAAGAAAAAGTAATCCAGGAAACCACACTGAACACAAAGGATTTAGGTTTCAATAGGAGCATCCTTAATGGACACTTGGCAGAATCAGTCAACTTTCAATATGCTGTATTTCCAAGTCAGAGTATCCTCGGGCAGAAAAACAACTATATATCTGAAGGCTCAGGAGAGCTAAGAGCTATTCTAGTCTGCCGGAGTAGGAACTAGACTTAAGGCACTATTCCATGTCCAGTGGAAATCAGATGCTCCTTTTCTATTTTCAATTCTAAGAAGCAACTGAAATCATCTCCAATTTTAGATACCAAAGAGACTTTCTGACTCATTCTATTCTACTGTTTGGTTTTTTAAACTATTTTTGTTGCAGTATAATTTAAGTCCAAATACTCAAAATTTAACTAATAAATAAATCATAAATTTAACTTTGTAAGAATATGTAAGACACACTCTGGATTGGACACGTTACTATAAAATCAATAGCTAATAATTACATCAAACTTTAAAACTAAATGAATGTGAAAATACCAGTTACTCATTAACTTTTCTAATGGTTCTGTTCCAGAACTTTTGTTCAGTTTGGTTTTATATAATTCTAAAAGATATATTTATTAGCCAAGTCTTTCAAATAAACATGGATTTTCTGAATGCCAAACAAGTAACCATTTCAAGTTTCAGGGTCCAACTGTACTGCTTCAAGAAAGAGTATAAACTTATCTTATTTTTATATTTTAGTGTTGTTTTTCCTTTTCAAAAATAATTTTTAATAATCTAGTTTAAGTCAATATTACATATACCTTGTGCTATTCTATAAGTTCATTATTCTGTAAATCCATTATTTTTCTAATATTAAGATTGAGTTTTGCACTTTTCAAATCAAAACAAGTAGCCTCACCATTCACATTTACAACATAAAAATTAGGATAAGATGCAAATCTTTGTGCAAACCATAATTAACCATAAAATGCAAAACCATAAACTTTGCATTTTTTTCACTGCAGCATCAAAAACAGATCTTGTTTTGCTGAATTAGCCTTACAGTAGGTATCTCACATTGTATTAGATACTACATCCTCGTGTATGAAAACAACACGACACCAGTAAACTCTGATAAGTTATGTATGTAAATTTAATACCTAAAGCAAATGCTGAAAGATCTATACAAAAAGATAACTCACAAATGTTACAAATAAATCTAAATGAAAGTTTAAAACATGGTTAGCCCATAGTAAAAGAGGAAAGAAGATAACAGAGAACCAAAAGCAAAGGGAACAAATATAAAACAAAAAATAAAATGGCAAACTTAAGCCCTAACATAACAATAACTAAATTAGATGTAAATTGTCTAAATAAACCAATTAAAAGACAGAGATTGGCTGAGTGGATTAAAAAAAAAAAAAAAAACATGACCCAGGGAGGTGCTGTCTATAAAAATTCATTTCAAATATAATGATATTATAAAGAATGGGGGGGGGGAGGAGAATGCCAATCAAACAAGATTTAAGAGATATATGAAATTAAAATTTTTTATTTGAGTAGAGCTGACACAGAATGTTACATTAATTTCATGTGTACAACATAGTGATTCAACATCTCTATATGTCATGTTATGTTTACCAAAAGTGTAACTACATTCTGCCACCCTGCAATGCTATTACAGTATCATTGACTATATTCCCTATCCTGTTTCTTTTATTCCCATGATGTACTCATTCTGTAACTGGAAGCCTGTATTTCCCACTTTGCTTCACAAATTTTGCTCATCCCCCAATCCCCTTCCCTCTGGCAACTATCAGTTTTTCTCTGTATTTACAGGTCTGACTCTGCTTGTTTTTCTTTATTGTTTTTTTAGATTCTACATATGAGTGAAATCATATGACATTTGTCTTTATCAGTCTGACATTTCATTTAGCTTAATACTCTATAAGTTCATCCATGTTGCTGCAAGTGGCAAAAATCGCATCCTTTTTATAGCTGTGTAATATTTCAGAGTGTGTGTGTGTGTGTGTGTGTGTGTGTGTGCTTGTCACATCTTTTTTATCCATTCATCTATCAATTGACACTTGGTTTGTTTCCATATCCTGGCTGTTGTAAATATTATTTCAGTAAACACAGGGTACATATATATTTTTGAATTTGAGTTTTCATTTTATTTTTTTCAAGTTTATTTTAATTCCAGTTAGTTAACATACAGTGTTACACATTATATTAGTTTCAGTTGTACAATATATTCTACAATTCCATACATCACCTGGTACTCATCACAAGTACACATCTTAATTGCCATCACCTATATAACATCCCCCTACCTATGCCCCCTCTAGTAACCATCAGTTTGTTCTCTATTAAGTTTCTATTTCTTGGTTTCTCTCTCTCTTTTTCCCTTTACCCCTTTATTTTGTTTCTTAAATTCCACATATGAGTGGAATCATATGGCATCTGTCTTTCCCCAACTGACTTATTGTGCTAAGCATTAAAATCTCTAACTCTATCCATGTCATTATAAATGGCAACATTTCATTCTTTCTAATGGCTGAATAATATTCCATTGTGTATAAATACCACATCTTTTTTATCCATTCATCAATCAATGGACACTTGGGCTGCTTCCGTATCTGGCTATTATAAATAAAGCTGCTATAAATAGGGATGCATGTATCCCTCTGAATTACTATTTTTGTATTTTTGGGTAAATACCTAGTAGTGTGATACCTAGTAGCGGTAGTCCTATTTTTCACTTTTTGAGGAAACTCAAATACTCTGTTTTCCAGAGTGGCTACACCAGTTTACATTCCCCCAAACAGTGCAAGAGGATTCCCGCTTTTCCACATCCTCACCAAGAACTGTTGTTTCCTGTGTTGCTGATTTTAGCCATTCTGACAGGTATAAAGTGATATCTCATTGTAGTTTTGATTTGCATCCCTGATGATCAGTGATAATGAACATTTTTTCAAATGGCTATTGGCCACCTGCATGTCTTCTTTGGCGAAATGTCTGTTCATGTCTTCTGCCTATTTTTTAATTGGATTATTTGTTTTTTGGGTGATGAGTTTTATTTTTTTAAGTTTTTATTTAAATTCCAGTTATTTAACATACAGTGTAATATTAGTTTCAGGTATACAGATAGTGATTCAACATTTCCATACATCACCTCATACTCATCATGACAAGTGCACTCCTTAATCCCCATCACCTATTTAAATCATCTGCCCATCCACTGACCCTCTGGTAACTATCAGTTTGTTTTCTAAAGTTAAGAGTCTGTTTCTTGGTTCTTTATGTATTTTAGACACTAACCATTTATCAGATATACCATTTGCAAATATATTCTTATATTCCATAGATTGCCTTTTAGTTTTTGTTGTTTCCTTCACTGTGCAGAAAGTTTTTATTTTGATGTAGTCCCAATAGTTTGTTTGTTGCTTTTTGTTTTTCCTTTGTTTTTTTGTTTTTTGGGTTTTTTGGGGTTTTTTGTTTTTTTGTTTTTTGTTTTGCTTTTGTTTCCCTTATCTCAGGAGACATATCTAGAAAATAAGTTGTTACAGCCCATGTCATAGAAATAACTGCATGTTTTTCTTCTAGGATTTTTACTCTTTCACATCTCACATGTAGGCATTCAATCCATTTCAAGTTGATTTTTGTGTATGGTGGAAGAGAATGGTCCACTTTCATTCTTTTGCATGTTGCTGTCCAGTTTTCCCAATACCACTTGTTGAAGAGACTGTCATTTTCCCTTTGGATATTCTTTCCTGCTTTGTCAAAGATTAATTGACATATAGTGATGGGTTTATTTCTGGATTTTCTATTCTGTTCCATTGATTTATATGTCTATTTTTGTGCCAGTACCATACTGTTTTAATTACTACAGTTTTGTTTTAAAACTTGAAGCTCCTAATTGTGATGCCTCCAGCTTTGTTTTTCTTTTTCAAGGTTGCTCTGGCTATTCAAGGTCGTTTGTGGTCCCATACAAATGTTCAGATTTTTTGTTCTAGGTCTGTGAAAAACACTGTTGGTATTTGATAGGGATTGCATTAAATGTGTAGATTGCTTTGAGTAGTATAGACATTTTGACAATATTAATTTTTCTAATCCATGAGCACAGAATGTCCTTCCATTTCTTTGTGTCATCTTTAATTTCTTTAATCAGTGTTATGTAGTTTTCAAAGTATAGGCCTTTCACCTCTTTGGTAATGTTTATTTCTAAGTATCTTATTGTTTTTGGTGCGATTGTAAACGAGATTGTTTACTTAATCTTTCTACTGTTTCATCCCAAAGGTTTTAGACCATTGTGTTTTCATTTTCATTTGTTTCTATGAACTTTTTTATTTTATTTCTTATGTTAATTTCCTGGTTGATCCATTCATTGTTTAACCTCCATGTATTTGTGAACTTTCCAGATTTTGTGTGTGTGTGGTTGAATTCTCGTTCATAGCATTCTGTTCAGAAAAGGTGCAGAGTATAACTTTGATATTCTTAAATTTGTTGAGACTTGTTTTATGGACTAATATATGTCAATTCTGGAAGATGTTCCATGTGCACTTGAAAAGAATGTGTATAATACAGTTTTAGGATGTATTGTTCTGAATATATCTGTTAAATCCATCTGTTCCAGTGTGTTATTCAAAGCTATTGTTTTCTTGTTGATTTTCTGTTTAGATGATCTATCCATTAATGTAAGTGATGTGTTAAAGTCCCCTACTATTATTATGTTGTTATAAATTAGTTATTTATAACAAATATGTTTGTTATAACTAATGTTATAAGTTAGTTATTTATAACTAATATTTATATGTTTGTTACTGTTTTATGTATTTGGGTGCTGTTTTGGGTGCACAAATATTTACAAGTATATCTTCTTGTTGTATTGTCCCCTTTATTATTATGGTACCTTTATTTGTTTCTTATTACAGTCTTTGTTTTAAAGTCTACTTTGTTTGATATAAGTATTGCTCTTCCAACTTAATTTTGACATCCAATTTCATGATAGATGTTTCTCCATCTCTTCATATTCAATGTAGGTGTGTTTAGGTACCTTGTAGGCAGCATGTAGATGAGTCTTGTTTTTTTATCCTGACACATTATTCTTTGGATTGGAACGTGTAGTCCATTTACCATCAAAATAATTATTGATAGATAAGTATTTATTTCCATTTTATTACTTGATTAGTGGTTTTTCTGCAGGTTTTCTCTGATCCTTTCTTATCTTTCTCTCTTTCATGTTTTCCTCACTTTTTAGTGATATACTTGGATTTATTTTTCTTTATTCTTTTTATATTTATTAGTGGTTTTTGATATATGGTTACCATTAGATTTGTATATAACCTCTTCTGCATGTAGTGGTCTATATTCAGTTAATGGTCATTTAATTTTGAAACTATTTTTTCTCCTCTCTTCCCCGTGTTTTATTTTGTATCCTTTTTTGTGAGTTCTTTGACTGATAATTTACAGAAATATTAATTTGGGGGCACCAGGGTGGCTCATTCAGTTGAGCATCTGACTCTAAATTTAAGCTCAGGTCATTATCTCAGGGTTATGGGACTGAACCCTGCATAAATAAATAAATAAACAAATAAATAAATAAATAAAACTATTATTTTTACTGTTTTTATGTTTCCTGCCTTCATACTGTCACTTTTGATCTCAGCTTTTCACTCAAAAAGTCCCCTTTAATATTTCTTGCAAGGCTGGTTTAGTGGTAAAGAACTCCTTTCGTTTTTGTTTACCTGGGAACTCCCTATCTCTGCTTCTATTCTGAATGATAGCCTTGTTGAATTCAGTATTCTTGGCTGAAGATTTTTCCCATTCATCACTTTGAATAGATCATGCCACTCCCTCTGACTTGCAAAGTTTCTGTTGAAAAATCTTGTAGCCTTATGGGTTTTCCCTTGTAAGTTACTGACATCTTCTGTCTTGCTGCTTTTAATTTTTTTTCTTTATCACTATATATGATAAAAATTTAATTACAGTAGAACTTGCTATGGGTCTGCTTTTGTTGACTTTGTTGGGAGTTCTGTGCCTCATGGGTCTGAATATCTGTTTCCTTCCCCATTTTAGGAATCTGTAAGCTACTATTTCTTTAAATAAATTTTCTGGTCCCTTTTCTCTCTCTTCTTTTTCTGGGATTCTCATAATATGAATATTGTTTCATTTGATGGAGTCACTGATTTCCCTAAGTCTATTTTCATTTTGCATAGTTTTTTTTTCCTCTGTTCTGTTCAGCAAGTATTCATTTTCTTATAGAAATACCATATGATCCAATAATTCCACAACTGTGTATTTACCCAAAGAAGACATATGAAAATTTTTAGATCAGTGCTAAATGAGGTATCTGCACTTGGATGATAAAACTGTAAAGAAATTCAAAGAAGTGGTCATTTTAAATGTCAAGATAGTGATTAATTATGTTGTGCAGCAGAAGGTTGAAATAGAGATAGGACACAGAGTGGTCAGGGGGCATTCTGGGATGGCAGTTTTATTCCTTTCTTCCATCAAAGTTCTATTTCTTCCCTTGGATGGTGGTTGTAAGGATGTTTACTTTATAAGAGTTTATTTAGATTTTTGTTCATTTTGTGTGGCTTTCTGAATCAGTCTTTTATTTTAAAATAAAAAGATATACTTAAAAAAAAGAAATTTTGTATAAGGAAAGATATCTCAAATAATCAGAAGAAAATTTGAAAGCTCAGGCTTCAATAAGTAGAAGAACCACAACAATGCAAAGAATCATGGTAGGAAAAACTAACGATGCTTCCTTCACCATGCACTCCCTGATGAATCACCTCCAAATATATTCTGTCCTGAGGTCTTATGACTTAAGAATCAAATTCCTGGGAGAGTGATTCCAATTGGATTATTTTAGGTAAAATGACCATTATTTTTCAGGAGAGTGGAGAACACTTAGCAGTTCTACCAACATGCCACAAAATGAGGAATGGTTAACTCACTAAATAAACCAAGTTGCTCCTACCAGAACAAGTAAAAATAGAAATTAACTCCAAAGAATCTTATAGAATAAATTGCAGAAGTTAAATGTGAGTAAAGTATTATCTAATCACACAGACATTTGCAATCTAGGATTTTTTATTCTGTTAATAGGAAAATTTCTTGCACCATTTTAATATTGAGGACCGTTAGAATTTGCAGGAAAAATTTTACATTTATCTTCTAAACTTCTGTACTTTAAACTGGGAAATGACTAACCCTGGAACTATAGCAGTTTGTCAAGAAAAAAACAAAACAAAACAAAAAGGTTAATTTGTAGGCTACATTTTTAAAGCATCATTTGTCCTTGAAGATTTGCAGGAAAAGATTGGCTTACATTCTTAATTTTTGTTCTTAGAAGATTTTTCAAATGCACATACAGAGAGAATCAAACTCTCTGTATCAATTTATTTTTCATTCATAAAATGTTTATGTGCACAGTATGGAGGGGAGTGTAATATGTAATTCTTCTTTGCAGATTCAAAATCAAAGTGAACTCAATAAAGATGAACAAATGATGCTTCTATCACTACTTCTAATACCTATCATTAATTTTCCAAGGAAAAAAGCTGGGATGAAAACTATTTTAATATTTTCTCATACTATGAAAATGTGTATTTGTTATTAAAAATAAGATACTATAGAATGTTAAAAGGGAGAAAGCTTAAAATTACCTGTAATCTCATTACACAGAATGTATAACCTGAATTCTCTAGGTTACAAGTTGACTCACTCATGAGGTAAGAAATATTTCATCAGAAAATCTTGAGATACTATTTCTAAATCACCTGAAAACAAAATTTTTCTCTTGACTTTTAAAATATTTCATGGGGAGACCTAGAAAGATGGCAGTGTAGGAGGACACTGGGCTCACCTCATCCTGCTGATCATTTAGATTGCACCCACATCTGCCTAAATAACCCAGAAAACCACCAGAAGACTAGCAGAATGTGCTCTCTGGAGCCAACCATAGACAAGAGGCCCACAGAAGAGGGTAGGAAGGGCAGAGAGGCAGTGCATGCTACACGGACTCGTGGGAGGGAGCTGGGAGGTGAAGGGGCAGCCCGCCAGGCAAGGCAGAGCCCCCGAAGTCTGGCTTGCAAAAGCGGAGGGGCCAGACTCTGTGAGTTCTGACAGCCAGTGGGACTTAACATCTGGAATGTTAAAAGTCAACAGCTTTGCTCTCAGAGAGCGGGGAGGGTGAGAGGACACTGGGAAGAGGAGTTGTTGAGCCCTGGGAGACAGAGCTCAGCTCAGCAGGGGGAACAAAGGCGCTGGCAAGTGCCATCTCCCTCTCCCATCCCCCAGCCAGAATTCCAAAGGGAACCAGTACGCATCAAGGAACTTACTTGCACTGCGCAAGTGCCCAAAGTTGTGCTTCTGTGGATCTATCCCTCCAACAGGCCTGCCTCCCTCCTGGTGCTACAGGGCCCCTCCCGCAGGGGACCACTGAGGGCAAAGGGAGCTAAGCCTGCCCCTCCCACCCCTGTGCAACTTGCAGATCCACCCTGGCTAATACACCCTTGGCCAGATCCCATCGAAGCAGCACCACAAGCCTGGCAGTGTGCAAGAAGCCCAGACAGGGCCCACACCACTCCACAGTGAGTCCTGCCCCTGGGAGATGGGAAGATAAGGTACACACCAGTCTGACTGTGGCCCCAGGGGTGGGATAGGAGCAGACATCAGGTCTGACTGCGGCCCCGCCCACCAGCAAAGTTACTCCAGACAGCACAGGGGAAGTGCCGTGCAGTTTGGAGCTACCGCAGGGAGTACCCAAAATGACGAAACAGAATAATTCTCCTCAAAAGAAACTCCAGGAAGTAGCAACAGCTAACAAATTGATCAAAACGATTTAAGCAATATAATGGAACAAGAATTTAGAATAATAGTCATAAAACTAATCGCTGGGCTTGACAAACGCATAGAGGATAGCAGACAAT
This sequence comes from Lynx rufus, assembly GCF_022079265.1. Taxonomy (NCBI): domain Eukaryota; kingdom Metazoa; phylum Chordata; class Mammalia; order Carnivora; family Felidae; genus Lynx; species Lynx rufus. Next base: position 64,454,171 of record NW_025814827.1, read on the forward strand.
CTATTGCTACAGAGATCAAGGGACTAAGAAATAGTCAGAGGAACTAAAAAGTGCTATAAATGAGGTACAAAATAAAATGGAGGCAGCCATAGCATGGCTTGAAGAGGCAGAGCAGAGGCTGGGTGAATTCTAAGATAAAATTATGGAAAAAGAGGACACTGAGAAAAAGAGAAAATCCAGGAGTATGAGGGGAGAATTAGAGAACTAGGTGAAGCAATCAAACGGAATAATATCTGTATCATAGGAATTCCAGAAAAAGAAGAACAGAGAGAGAAAAGGGCTAAAGGTATACTTGAACAAATCATAGCTGAGAACTTCCCTGATCTGGGGAAGGTAAAAGGCATTGAAATCCAAGAGGCACAGAGTACTCCCTTCAGACGTAACTTGAATCAATCTTCTGCACGACATGTCATAGTGACACTGAAAAAATACAAGGATAAAGAGAGAATTCTGAAAGCAGCTAGGGATAAACGGGCCTTAACATACAAAGGTAGACACATAAGGGTAGTAGCAGACCTATTTACTGAAACTTGGCAGGCCAGAAAGGAATGGCAGGAAATCTTCAATGTGACGAACAGGAAAAATATGCAGTCAAGAATCCTTTATCCAGAAAGCCTGTCATTCAGAATAGGAGAGATAAATGTTTTCCCAAACGAACAAAAACTGAAGGAATTCATCACCACTAAACCAGCCCTACAAGAGATCCTAAGGGGGATTCTGTGACTGAAATGTTGCAAGGACCACAAAGTACCAGAGACATCACTACAAGCATGAAACCTACAGACATCACAATTACTCTAAACCCATATATTTCAATAATCACACTGAATGTAAATGGACTAAATGTTCCAACCAAAAGACATAGGGTATCAGAATGGATAATAAAAAAAAAAAAAAAAAACAAGACACATCTATTTGCTGTCTACAAGAGACTCATTTTAGACCCGAGGACACCAATGGATAGATCATCTAGGCACAGGATCAATAAAGAAACAAGGGCCCTGAATGATTCATTGGATCAGATGGACTTGACAGATATATTTAGAACTCTGCATCCCAAAGCAACAGAGTATATTTTCTTCTCGAGTGCACATGGAACATTCTCCAAGATAGATCACATACTGGGTCACCAAACAGCCCTTCATAAGTATAAAAAATTGAGATCATACCATGAACACTTTCTGACCAAAATGCTATGAAACTTGAAATCAACCATAGGAAAAAGCCTGGAAAACCTCCAGAGCATGGAGGTTAAAGAACACCCTACTAAAGAATGAATGAGTCAACCAGGCAATTAGAGAAGAAATTTAAAAATATATGGAAACAAATGAAAATGAAAATACAACAATCCAAACGCTTTGGGACGCAGCGAAGGCAGTCCTGAGAGGAAAATACATTGCAATCCAGGCCTATCTCAAGAAACAAGAAAAATCCCAAATACAAAATCTAACAGCACACCTAAAGGAACTAGAAGCAGAACAGCAAAGACGCCCCAAACCCAGCAGAAGAAAAGAAACAATAAAGATCAGAGCAGAAATAAACAATATAGAATCTAAAAAAAAAAAAAAAAAAAAAAAAGAACAACAACAACAAAACCAGTAGATCAGATCAATGAAACCAAGAGTTGTTTTTTTGAAAAAATAAACAAAATTGATAAACCTGTAGCCAGACTTCTCAAAAAGAAAAGGGAGATGACCCAAATAAATAAAATCATGAATGAAAATGGAATTATTACAACCAATCCCTCAAAAATACAAGCAATTGTCAGGGAGTACTACGAAAAATTATATGCCAACAAGCTGCACAACCTGGAAGAAATGGACAAATGCCTAAGCACCCACACTTCCAAAACTCAAACAGGAAGAAATAGAAAATCTGAACAGACCCATAACCAGTGAAGAAATTGAGTCAGTTATCAAAAATCTCCCAACAAATAAGAGTCCAGGACCAGATGGCTTCCCTGGGGAATTCTAGCAGATATTTAAAGCAGAGATAATACCTAGCCTTCTCAAGCTGTTCCAAAAAAATAGAAAGGGAAGGAAAACTTCCAGACTCATTCTATGAAGCCAGCATTCCTTTGATTTCCAAACCAGACAGAGACCCACCAAAAAAGGAGAACTACAGGCCAATATCGCTGAAGAATATGGATGCAAAAATTCTCAACAAGATACTAGCAAATCGAATTCAACAGCATATAAAAGGAATTATTCACCATGATCAAGTGGGATTCATTCCTGGGATGCAGGGTTGGTTGAATATTCACAAATCAATCAATGTGATACATCACATTAATAAAAGAAAAGAACCATACGATCCTGTCACTTGATGCAGAAAAAGCATTTGACAAATTCAGCAATGTTTCTTAATAAAAACCCTCAAGAAAGTCAGGATAGAAGGAACACACTTAAACATCATAAAAGCCATTTATGAAAAGCCCACAGCTAATATCATCCTCAATGGGGAAAAACTGAGCTTTCTCCCTAAGATCAGGAACACGACAGGGATGTCCACTCTCACTGCTGTTGTTTAAAATAGTGTTGGAAGTGTTAGCATCAGCAATCAGACAACCAAAGGAAATCAAAGGCATCAAAATTGGCAAAGACGAAGTCAAGCTTTCACTTTTTACAGATGACATGATATTATACATGGAAAATCTGATAGACTCCACCAAAAGTCTGCTAGAACTGATACATGAATTCAGCAAAGTCACAGGGTAAAAAATGAATGTAAAGAAATCAGTTGCATTCTTGTACACTAATAATGAAGCAACAGAAAGACAAATAAAGAAACTTATCCCATTCACAATTGCACCAAGAGTCATAAAATTTCTAGGAATATACCTAACCAAAGTCGTAAAAGATCTGTATGCTGAAAACTATAGAAAGCTTATGAAGGAAATTGAAGAAGATACAAAGAAGTGGAAAAACATTCTGTGCTCATGGATTGGAAGAATAAATATTGTCAAAATGTCAATACTACCCAAAGCTATCTACACATTGAATGCAATCCCAATCAAAATTGCACCAGCATTCTTCTTGAAGCTAGAACAAGCAATCCTAAAATTTGTATGGAACCACAAAAGACCTTGAATAGCCAAAGATGTATTGAAGAAGAAAACCAAAGCAGGAGGCATCACAATCCCAGACTTTAGTCTCTGCTACAAAGCTGTAATCATCAAGACAGCATGGTAGTGGCACATAAACAGACACATAGACCAATGGAATAGAATAGAGACTCCAGAATTGGACCCACAAAAGTATGGCCACCTAATCTTTGACAAAGCAGAAAAGAGTATCCAATGGAAAAAGACAGTCTCTTTAACAAATGGTGTTGGGAGAACTGGACAGCAACATGAAGGAGAATAAAACTATACCACTTTCTTATACCATTCACTCAAGTGATATACTCAAAATGGATGAAGGACCTGAATGTGAGACAGGAAACCATCAAAACCCTAGAGGAGAAAGCAGGAAGGGACCTCTCTGACCTCAGCCGCAGCAATTTCTTACTTGACACATCTCCAAAGGCAAGGGAATTAAAAGCAAAAATGAACTATTGGGACCTCACCAAGATAAAAAACCTTCTGCACTGCAAAGGAAGCAACCAACAAAACTAAAAGGCAACCAACAGAATGGGAAAAGATATTTGCAAATGACATATCAGACAAAGGACTAGTATCCAAAATCTATATTGACCTCACTAAACTCCACACCTGAAAAACAAATAATCCAGAGAATAAATGGGCAGAAGACATGAACAGACACTTCTCTAAAGAAGACATCCAAATGGCCAATAGGCACATGAAAAGATGCTCAATGTCACTCCTCATCAGGGAAATACAAATCAAAACCACACTCAGATACCACCTCACACCAGTCAGAGTGACTAAAATGAACAAATCAGGAGACTACAGATGCCGGTGAGGATGTGGAGATATGGGAACCCTCTTGCACTCTTGTTGGGAATGCAAACTGGTACAGCCACTCTGGAAAACAGTGTGGAGGTTCCTCAAAAAATTAAAAATAGATCTACCCTATGACCCAGCAATAGCACTGCTAGGAGTCTACCCAAGGGATACAGGAGTGCTGATGCATAGGGGCTCATGTACCCCAATGTTTATAGCAGCACTTTCAACAATAGCCAAATTATGGAAAGAGCCTAAATGTCCACCTACTGATGAATAGATAAAGAAATTGTGGTTTGTATACACAATGGAATACTACATGGCAATGAGAAAGAATGAAATATGACCTTTTGTAGGAACGTGGATGGAACTGGAGAGTTTTATGCTAAGTGAAATAAGTCATACAGAGAAAGACAGATACAATATGTTTTCACACTTACGTGGATCCTGAGAAACTTAACAGAAGATCATGTGGGAGGGGAAGGAAAAAAAAAAGTTAGAGAGGGAGGGAGCCAAACCGTAAGAGACTCTTAAAAACTGAGAACAAACTGAGGGTTAATGGGAGGTGGGAGGGAAGGGAAAGTGGGTAATGGGCATTGAGAAGGGCATCTGTTGGGATGAGCACTGGGTGTTGTATGGAAACCAATAAATTTCATACTTAAAAAACAGAATACAAAAAAATAAAAATAAAAATAAAATATTTCAAAGGTAAAGCATGAGGGCATGTATAATCCTCTCCCTACCAGTAGAATGAAAATATAATTGATGTTTATTTGGAAATACACTCTAATCCTTAATTTTATGGAATGGGAGGGTTGGGGGAAAGAGAAAACTCTGAGTACAAAATACTATCAAAAATAGTACATTAATGTAATTCCCCAAATGAAATGTTCAACAAAAACATATGAACTCTCTCTAAAATAAAATCACTAGTTCTAATACTTTTATGAAAATAAAGATGTCTTCCAAACTAATTAGTATACTTACTCAACTCTTGTTTATTTTAAAATAAGAAGGGAAATGAAACTGTAGCTCAGAAATTTTAATACAGAGAATATATTCAATATAAAACTCATTGGCAAAAATTATTCAAAATTCTCTCTCAAAAACCACTTAGCAAATAAAACTCTTATCTGCTCTTCTCACAAAGGAGACTAAATTCCTGTTCTCTGCCCTTTGAAAACAGCTAATTGAATGAGAGGTTCATAATGGGATTCTTTTGCAGTGTGTCTAAATATTTGGCTTCAGACCATAATGGAAGAGTTCTGTGGCCTTAGAAACCAAAAAATTAATGTTAAGTTGAAAATACATGATTTTTGAAATGTTTTATAGTTACTTGAGATACTTAATATCACTCAATTTTCAAAATAAGTCACTTTTCCAAATATTAAAGAAACTTTAAGATTGTGAACTAGCCTGAAATTCATGCTTCATGAAGAGAAAAAAAGGCAGGCTAGGAATCCTTTCCATGGCTAAATCCTTTCCAATGTCCTGATATATCAGGACATCAAAGTCTTCGCCTAACAACTCTAAGGGAAAAGTGCCTAAGTTGAAAGTGTAAGGTCTATGTAATGAACCAAAGAAATAGAAGATGAAAAGAAAAGACAATCTAAAGAAAGAGAGCCTATAGCCTGTCAACCATTCAATAAGACCTATTGACTCCTTAGCCAGCAAAAGTAGTCTGAGAAAATATTTATTTATTACTTACTGTCTGAAGATAATTTTGTCTGTCTGAAGAGGTGATGAAGCACCTAGAAAAATAAAAATTTACCTAAATTTAATTTTGAAACAAACTTATTGGCCAATGTCGCAAAGAGTATTGGCATAGCCATAGCATATTGACTAGTCAACAAGTAATAATATAGACTGCAAGATAGTGTGTTACATCTCTGGAAGGATGAGGTTTAAATGACAATAAGTGAAATGCCTGTGCTTCTGTCAAGCCATGTTTGAATACAAGGAAGTGAACCCTGAAATTGATTCTAAAAATGAATAAATGAAGAGATAGAGATCTATCAGAATCCTAGAAAAATCTAAACAATCCAGGCATCTGGTTGGTACAGGTCAGACTACAGATTGATTTCTTTGGAGCCAGATATTTACCCATGGTGTAATCAGATGTGGCCAGGGATAGGCAGTTATGTGGTATAAATAGGAGTACAAAGGCAGGGAAGAGGGAAAATGGGAGTGGATGAAGAGTGGCTTTATTAGAAAGAGACTGAAAGAGAATACTAGTCTGCTTATCTAGTACATTAAACCCCTTATGTTTGCTTTCAAACATATGTTTTTCCAAATTTTCGATAATTGTCTCCCCTAAATGATCTAATAACTACATGAACAACTATAAAGACACTCTTCCCTTAATATAAGAATAGAATGAAATAGGATGAAACTTAACAGAAGACCATGGGGGAGGGGAAGGGAAAAAAAAAGGTTAGAGAGGGAGGGAGCCAAACCATAAGAGACTCTTCAAAATTGAGGATAAACTGAGGGTTGATGGGGGGTGGGAGGGAGAGGAAAGTAGGTGATGGGCATTGAGGAAGGCACCTGCTGGGATTAGCACTGGGTGTTGTATGGAAACCAATTTGACAATAAATGTCATAATTTAGAAAAAAAGAATGAAATAGGATGGGGTGAGATGGGATGGGATGGGATGGGATGGGATGGGATGGGATGGGATGGGATGGGATGGGATGGGATAGAATAGAATAGAATACAATAGAATAGAATAAAGCAGAATAGGAAATATCACAGCAAATGAAACATTATAAACGTCAGTATTGTTTCTGGAAACTTTTGTTTCTGTTTATACACACACACCATACATACCTATATTGCTAAAACATGATGCAAAATGTACTTCTTAAACATCAATTTCTGTAATTTCTTTTCAGCTGTCTCCAAGCATCAACTGCAGGCAGAAGGGAATTCCTGTGACATAATTATATAATGTGTTTCCTTTTGTTTCCCAGAGCCAGATATTTTGTAACCTAAGTCTGTCTTTTTCATGCTGTAAGTTACCCAATGCTCAAAATATAAGCATTCAAACCCACCATCCTTGGATTTTCTATCCCTTTAAATGATTCTATGATAGTAAATTCCCAAGCATCCCAAATAAATGACTGGCAACATAAAGATTGTTAGTGTCCAATTTTCAGATACAAAGGGATGATTTATTCCCATTTATCCCAATGAAATCCAGTAACATATCCAAGTATTTCATATTCTCTATGTCCCTTACTTTCCAGCATCACTCTCTGCCTTAGTCTCTGTTCATGTAAGGATATAAATTTCTCAGCAGTTTGAGCAAACAGAACAACCCACCCTCAGTAAAGATAGGGCCTGGAAGTCTGTAAAGAAATAAAATCAGGATTTTGTTCTCTTTCTCTTAAGAGACAGTTTTAGCTTTTAAGATTCAGCATTTTAAAAATTCTGAATTTTGCAGTGGTTAGAAAAGAGAAGTTTCTGAAATTAGTAATTAGCCAATTATAGTACTGAACAAAGTTATGCAAGAAGAGCATAAAATGCAAAATTAAAATCAGTCAACATTTGGGCGCCTGGGTGGCACAGTCCACTGGGCGTCCAACTTTGGCTCAGGACAAGATCTCTTGGTTGGAGGGTTGGAGCCCCACATCAGGCTCTGTGCTGCCGGCTCAGAGCGTGGAGCCTGCTTCAGATTCTGTGTCTCCCTCTCTCTCTGCCCCTCCCCCACTCATGCTCTGTCTCTCTCTCTCAAAAATAAATAAACATTAAAAAGTTTTTAAAAAAAAATCAGCAAACATTTCCCACTGAAATCTAACCATGAATTTTGCCCAAGTCTTATCAAGCAGAGACTAAAGGATGCTATCTGAACACCATGGGTATAGGATATATAGTCGATTGCATGTCTCTATCCTAGTACTTAACCATATAATAAATTCTCTATGTACATTTTAGTAATCCTTATTAGACTATAAGCTCTTCTTGGCAAGGATACATAACTTATTCAGCTTTGTCTAACAGAATGCCAAGCACACAGTAGGTGCTCTGTACTAGTCTATCTTCCACATGCTGTATAGTGTACTCAATCTTAGGTAATCTATCTGCTAGTTTATAAGTCTTTGAACTCAAGAATTCTTCTAGATATCATTACAGCTACCTCTCTGGACTAGGTAGATTGCAATTCACAATGGAGTTAAGATTCTGGTGCCTATAAAAGACAAACCAAACAAGAATACTCCTACAGAATGTCCTATAGAACACTCTTGATACCAAAAAGTGACTTATACATGTATAATAGTACAACCAATCACGTTTCATGTTCCAAATTCATGAGTCTGTCATCTCCCAAGCAGTACATCACAGTTAATAAGAGGCAGAAAACGTTAAATATGGGTTCCAATTCCATCACTTATCACCCCCACGACTTCAGACAAGTAACTAGTTGCCCTTGCTTTAGATACTTCGTTTATAAAATCAGGGCAAACTAATTTTTTATCTCATACAATACAAGAAAATATTGTTTTTAAGCATGTTGTGTAACACATAGTGAGCAAGCAATAATTCATAGTTTCTATCATCATCCTTATCATCATCATCACCATCACCACTTTTAGAAAAGGAAGAAAAAGGAGGAGGAGAAAAAGTGCCCATGTTACATTTTGAAGTAGCACAAGCAGTTTCTTTAAGGAAAAGAACATCTCTACTAACTACAGAAGTCTTCTACTGGCATTCTACTCGAAAAACTTGTGGGCATCAACATACATCGGTATAAGAAAAAATACTGGTACAAGAAGACTTACTGGTATAAGTACCTTCTTTTTAGATTCAGCAATAGCTCATTTTTCTGATTATAGATGTTTTTTTCTTTCTTATGGAACACATAATTATATCTTTTCTAATTAAAATAAGCCTTTGCAAAGGTCTAAAAACCTGTCTCCAAAAGTGAAGTTGTGGAAAATTTGTATCCAAATTACCACCATGGTCAAAAGGATAGTGCAATAGTTTTGATAACTATATGTGGAACTTGGAGGCTTTCCAAAATCATGAGAAGTTCCACAGATACGCCCCATAACCTTAAAACTAGTAAGCCAAATTTCTTTTTATATTAAGGGATAAAACACATACATTTGAAGTCAGGCAATAAAATCGGGACTGAAATAGTTCAAGAAAAAATTAAATATGGGCAATGATTTAAACAGATACTCCACAAAAGATATGCAAATGGACAATAAGCACATGGAACGATGTTCAACATCATTAATAATTAGGTAAATTCAAATTAAAACTACAACAATATGTTACCAAATAACATACCAGATTGACTAAAATTTAACTAAAGACTGATAACACCAAATGGTAGTGAGGATGTGCAGTAACCGGAATTTTTATACATTGTTGGTGGGAATGTAAAACGATCCCAGCACTTTGGGAAAAGGTCTAGCAATTTCTAATAAAAGTGAAGATATTTCTTTACTTCAAAAGTGAAGATAGCCAGCAATTTCAATCCTAAGTATTTACCTAATAAAAATGTTAAAAACACATATCTATAAAAGAAAGTGTACACAAAAATACTCATAATGCATTATACACCAAAATAGAAACAGTGCAGATATCCATCTCATCAATATGAAAAAGAATGAGCAAAACTGCTATATATTCATACAATGGAATACTAACCAACAATGAAAAGAAGCAATCTCTCATGGGTGATTCTCAGAACATAACACTGTGAATGAAGCATTACACAAAAGAGTATATACACTGTATGACTTCATTTATCCCACGTTCTAGAACAGGCAAAACATTACTCTATGGGGAAAAAACAAACAGAGCAATTGTTAACTCTCTAGGCAGTGAGATGGAGATTCACTGAGAAGGAACAGAAGGGCTCTTAATGGGGCAAAGGAAATGGTACAAATTTTATTAGAGCTTTGAGTTACACAGATATATACATTTATTACAACTTTTCTATTGTGCAGTTAAGACTTGTGGATTATATTTTATGAAAACTTTTCATCAAAAGAAAGACTATAAACAAATAGTGAACTCTTTCATAATATACATGAAATATTTAGGAAGAAGTGTACTGGTGCCTGTAATTTACTTTAAAATATACCCAAAAGGGAAACTTGGGTGGCTCTATCAGTTGAGTATCAGACTTTGGCTCAGGTCATGATTTCACAGTTCATGAGTTTGAGCCCCACATAGGGCTCACTGTTGTCAGCCTGTCAGCACAGAGCCCACTTTGGATCCCCCATCCCTTCTGTCCCTATGTGTCTGCCCCTCACCCACTTGTGCTTTCCAAAAAACAAATATTTTTAAAAATTACCCATATAGTAAGACGGATTGGCTGATATTTACAGTGATATATAGATGAATAGATGCATGACAAAGTATTAGTAAAGTACTGATGAAAGAATTTTGGTGTAAGTGTATAGAAGCTCATAGTAACATTTTTTAAAGTTGGTTATATATTTGATATGTTTTCTGACAATCTATTGGCAAAAAAGATACTTCTACTAGTTTAAATTTCATTCTTATTTCTATTAAAACCCAAATATCAAATTCCTTGCTATTGGCAGCAAACCATCATAAATTCACTTTATCTATAACTTTACAGTAATATATATATTTTCAAAGAGAAAACAAAATATATTTTATTTAAGATTAAAGCTGGTTGGGGACCTGGGTGGCTCAGTCAGTTGAGTGTCCGACTTTGGCTCAGGTCATGATCTCCCTCCCTGTCTGTGAGTTCGAGCCCCACATCAGGCTCTGTGCTGACAGCTTGAACCCTGGAGCCTGCTTAGGATTCTGTGTCTCCCTCTTTCTCTGCCCCTCCCCCGCTCATGCTCTGTCTCTCTCTCAAAAATAAATAAACATAAAAAAAAAAAAAAAAAAGACTGGGGCGCCTGGATGGCTCAGTCAGTTAAGCGTCGGACTTCGGCTCAGGTCATGATATCGCGGTCCGTGAGTTCGAGCCCCGTGTCAGGCTCTGTGCTGACAGCTCAGAGCCTGGAGCCTGCTTCTGATTCTGTGTCTCCCTCTCTCTCTGACCCTCCCCTGTTCATGCTCTGTCTCTCTCTGTCTCAAAAATAAATAAACGTAAAAAAAAAAAATTAAGAAAAAAAAAAAACACTCACTTAAAAAAAAAAAAAGATTAAACCTGGGTCACAAATATTTCAACTAAGGTCCATGGACTAATATTTAGGTAAACAAAAGAGGAAAAATAGAACTTTGAAAATGTAATTGTTATGGTTTAAAACTAAATTTATGAAAATTAGAAGAAAAAATTCTTATTCAAAATTTGTCTTATAAAAACATAAATATTATAATGTTTTCCTCTTATAATAAAGAATTTATACAACCCTGAGATTGTAAATATTTGTAAACAATCCCAAAATTAATTTTTTAGAAAACCTGGGGAAATTTTATCTTGATATTGCTTTGACATTCTAATTGTGCTTGAATTTTCACTCTCATAAACTGGGATCAAAATTTACTATATTGTTGGGTAGTTTTAGTTCTGGACTAGAAAAACAAAAAGTGAAAATGGTCTCAATAAAAACAAATTTTTACTTTAAAACAAATTTCAAAAATAAAATTAGAACTTACCTAATCAAGAAAAAATTCATAATTATCCCTTACAATGAAGAATGTAAAATCACCATATACAATGTAAATTATTTACAGTCACATCAGAAAAATATAAGGTGATGAATTATTTTCAGGGGTATCCCTTTTCAGCTTTTTCCTTCTTATTCAGTTATTCAAAGGCACCAGTTAAGAAACTTGCATGATAACTGGGGATCTGTCATCAACAATATATGACTTAGAGTTCTGAGTATATCCTCCTTTGTCCAAATATTTTCAAAGGTTCAGGTCTAAACACGAGTGATGTATTAGCTTTGCTGAAGTAGCAGACAAAACCCCCAAATCTCAATGATTTACAATATTTCTTTTTTTTTAATTTTTTTTAACATTTTTTTATTTATTTTTGAGGCAGAGAGAGACAGAGCATGAACAGGGGAGGGTCAGAGAGAGGGAGACACAGAATCTGAGACAGGCTCCAGACTCTGAGCTTCAGCACAGAGCCCGACGCGGGGCTTGAACTCACTGACCGTGAGACCATGACCTGAGACGAAGTTGGCCACTTAACCTACTGAGCCACCCAGGCGCCCCGATTTACAATATTTCTTTTTCATCCACATTGCATGCAAGTTGTAATCAGCTATGTCGCTGCTAAATAGATCTCCTCATTCCTATACCCTCTTTTAGATATGCCACTTTTACTACAGAGGGTAAGAGCAAGAGAAGCTTTCCAAAAACCTGTGCCATCTCTTAAAGCTTCTGCCCAAAAGCTGTAGAATATCACATCGGCTCATCTGCAACACAGAGAGAACAGCAAGGACTCAAAAGCAGAAGTCTTGAGTCCAATACATAATCTAAGGAACAGGTAACCAATACCTTTTAAAGTAAAACAAATTTGCTGGATTTGGGGAGAAAGTTAATATAGAAAAAGAAGGATTACCATAGTATGAAATTATTGTCTTCTTTCTTGGGGAGATGACTTTCCTGTTTACTCTCTGCTAGAGTGCCAGTACTTTCCTGTTTAAATAAAAGGGTACTGAAGAGAAAAGAACTACCCTCTTGCCCATGACATCTATCAGAAAGCAAAACATCAATGGGAACAGAAGTAGAGACAAAAAAAAAAATTTAAAGTAAAAAATAAAATTATATACCATGTACAAGAAAAGTATGCAAGAAAACAAGCTAAAAGAGACATTATATATCTATATCTGTATCTATATCTATATGGAAGAAACGTCATTTTCTCAAGCCTTGGAGATCTCCAATAAACTAAGTTCTTTGAAGAATGGGTCAAAACTGAAGAAAATGAGCTCAATTAATGATGGGGAAGAACAGTATAGAATGAATTGTTCACTATAAAATTCCAACTCTGTTACCTACAAAACCAAAATTTTAGACAAATGAATGAATCCTATATATGAAAACAATCAAATTAAAAATTAGTTCTTAGATTATACCCCAGAGAAAACTTACTGACTTTCAAAAACCTTCTCAAAGAACACATCAAACTTGCTTTCAGTTAATTATCTGAAAATCAACATAAGTACTATTTTTTTGTCTTTTTAAATATAGACTTTAATGCCAACAATAAAATTCTACTCTATTTTTATACTGAATTTCCATGGTTTTTAAAGAAAAATACCCTTCATTGAATTGAAGAATTGAAAGAGAGATTTGCTCAATATTTGAAACACCAAGAAGAAACTGAATAGATATGCTTATTGAATATAAAACTTTAGAGAATAACTCTCAGAATCATTGCTCAGTATAATGTACTTGAAGTGTTCATCATCAAAGTCAGTTATGTATACAGCAAATTAATGCTAAAAAAAAATTCCCTTCACTTGACTTAATGAAACTCCTAAAATATAAGAGCTTTCAAAATGAGTTCAAGGAAAAACATCAAATACCATGCAAATTGGATGAATTCAAAATCCCATTGGGAAGTTTGGGTAAAAAGTTGTTTCCTTGCTGATTTTCATACTTTACTGAAGAGAAATCTGAGAAAATAAAATTAGATTTAATTACCAGAGATAACTTTCATAAAATCACTTTGGAGAATCTGAGAGTAAAAATTTTCCCTTATTACCCAGAAAAATAAACATTTTTGCACATCTTTTTCAAGTTAACTTACCTGAACTTTTGCCTGTGAATGAAAAATTGCACTGTAGACTTAACCTTCAAAGTTACCTATACTGTCATTTATCTTCTACACTACTAAGGAGCCAAAAAAGTAGGCTCATGATTTGCAGAAAATATTATGTGATAATGAAAAACAATCTCTTAAAGAAAAATTTTTCTTCTAAAGTCACTATTTGGTCACTTTTAAAAACATTTCAAAGATCACTTAATGGCTCCTCTGGTTCAGGATAGCATTCTGAGCAATCAGATTTATTTGTCTTCCTATTGCCCAACCTTATTATAATAACAGTGCACAATACAGAAGAAATATACAAATGTATTGAAAACTGGAGGGCAAACTAATTATCCATGGAATACCCACCATAAATTCAAAACTTCTTCTAAGGACTGTGGATACATAGAGGATAATTTGTACCAGGTCCTGCTCTCACAGAGCTTTTATTCAGGTGTGAAAGATATAAATACGCTTATAAATGAACAGGGAAAATGTCAGAGTCATTGGTGCCACATAGTGAATTACTATGCCAGTGCAAGGGACTTGGAAGTCATCTCGGATGAGTATTTAAGAAGTAACCTCTTTGAAAAGAGAGGCACCAAAAGTTTTGACACCAAAGCTGAGGCCTGAAAACCACTAGGCGAACAAAAGAATCACACTCTACGTAGAGGTAACAAGATTACAAAGCCCGACAGTAGGAATCAGACAGGTATGCTTGAGTAACAGGTAGACGGCTACCGTGCCTGGAACATACTGGCTGGATAAGGGAAAGAGAAGTATAAGTGAGATCAAAAGCAAAGCGAGAGCCAGATAATGGAGGGCTCATTAAGTCAGAGAAGAGTTAGGTTTATTCTAAAAGTAATCCAAAACTACTGGAGGATTTAAGCAGCAGAGTGACACTGCCCTATTTGCTATTTAAAGCCATGAAAATGCATGAGATCACCTGAGAAATGTGTGCAGATGAGGAGAGAGCTGGACCCTGCAGAACACTATGTACTTGCGAAGCAACAGAGGAGGAAGGGGCCAATGAGGCAGCTGAGAAGGAGCTAACAAGAAGAGACAAAGACTAGAGATGTCAATCCAGTCATACTCGTACATTCACAAACATGAACAACCAAAAATAACCAATTAGTACAAGAACAATCAATGAAAATGAATGAAACAACTGACTTTAGTGGAAACAGGAAATTTAAAATCACATGGAAAAACTGTCTAATCAGAGGATTTTTTTTTTAATTTTTTTTTCAACGTTTATTTATTTTTGGGACAGAGAGAGACAGAGCATGAACGGGGGAGGGGCAGAGAGAGAAGGAGACACAGAATTGGAAACAGGCTCCAGGCTCTGAGCCATCAGCCCAGAGCCTGATGCGGGGCTCGAACTCACAGACCGCGAGATCGTGACCTGGCTGAAGTCGGACGCTTAACCGACTGCGCCACCCAGGCGCCCCCAGAGGATTTTTTATTATGTTCATTATATCCAGCAAATAAGAATAACCTGCAATAATAAATTGCATTCAGAAAATAACAGGGACGCCTGGCTAGTTCAGTCAGTTGAGCGTCTGACTTCAGTTCAGGTCATGATCCCATGGTTCATGAGATCAAGGGCTCACTGCTGTCAGCGTGACAGATCGGATTGGATCATTGCTTCGGATCCTCTGTGCTCCTCTCTTTCTGCTCCTCTCCAGCATGCTCTCTCAAAAATAAAATAAACATTTTTAAAAAAGAAAATAAAGTGTTCATAAAGTGTTAAAATGATTGGTGAAATATTTTTTCAAAAAAAAACGAATAAAAAGCTAAAAGATAAAGATAAGGAAATATCTCAGAACATAGAACAGAATCATTCCATAAACAAAGCATGGATCATTTAATGAAAACAAGAGAATAAAACTAAATACTACAAACTAAGGGCCACACACAAACTCAGATGCTTATGGGGGTGGGGGGCGTAAAGTAAATGTAAATGTGTCAAAATGACTGGGAAGAAATGAGCATAAGCAGCCTCATCAAAAGGGAGAAGTTATTCCTCTGCTCCAACCAATTACAACCACATAGAAATGTGGGTCCAATACTATTTTTCTAGAAAAGAAAAACAAAGGAGAATATTTATATGAAATTTCCCTATTTTCACATATTAGTTATCAGTTTGATTTCCTTTAAAAATAAAGAGTCATCATGTGGGTCAAACCTAATACCTCTGAATACCTAGATCTGGGCCTCCAACCATCAGTCTTCAACTTTTATAATTTAAACACTGACTATGGAAAAGGAGGTAGAGCTGGCAAATCTTGGGGGGGGGGGGAAGGGAGGGGTAGGGGTGTGGGGAAGAGATGGAAAAGAGAAGGAAGGAAGTGTAAGAGCACTGATTTCTTCCTGCCGCTCCAGACAAGTCAAAAGATACTGCCTCAAATCTGTGGATGCCGAAATAGAAATTTAAGTATAATTTACTGAGTAAGAGAATTAACATATAATAGACTAATAGAAATATGAGAGTAAGGAGAAAATGTTGGTAGAAAGTCTGTCAATACCTTCCATGTGTTCGATTTGACCAAGAAATAAAATGTAGCCATTTCATTGAGAGTTACAGAGACATGCACTGCAGGAACTTCAAATAGGGTGTCAGCAGTTGTTCCTTCTGAGGAAGGGACAGGAGGCGAGAGAAAGTAAAAATACTAAAGAAACTTCAACTTTTCATTTTATGCCACTTCGGAAAGTTTTAAATTTTATTTCCATACACACGTATTACCTTTCAAATAAAACAACTTCAGAAAGCACAAAATGACCATATGGTATTTTATGAGTATATTTGAACAGGATGACTGTGTTTGTCTTAAACGAAGCAAGAATACTGTTCTGTACCTTGTACGCTGTCTCTTAAAGAAGTTATCAAAACATAATCTGAGTTTATGGGGGCAGCTAGGTGACTCAGTCCATTAAGCATCCAACTTCTGCCCAAGTCATGATCCCACGTTTCACAAATTTGAACCCCGCGTCGGGCTCTGTGCTGACAGTTCAGAGCCTGGAGCCTCTTTCAGATTCTGTGTGTGTGTGTGTCTCTCTCTCTGACCGTCTTCCATTCGCACTCTGTCTCTCTCTCTGTCTCAAAAATAAACATAAAAAAAAAAAACCCACAATCTGAGTTTAGGCTTGATTAAAAAAAAAACAAAACCTCTTAATATCTAAATCCTTTTGCTAGTCAGAAATTAAAATTCTATACTACATGAGTTTTCCTCTTTGTCTTGACTGACAGGAAAGAGCCAAGACAGTGCCCCAATTCTACCAATCACCTCATCCTAAGGGTCTGTTCACCTCATCCCCTCTGCTATATTTGGATGCTATCTTTTCCTTCTATCCCTAATTGCCTTATTTTGCATTATGCCTAATCTCATAAGCCACTTCAAATCTTTTCAGAAATAGGCAGGATATAAATTCCAAGTAAAGGAGATAAAATAAAAAGTTTTAAAACTTGAGAAACTTTTAAGAACTTCTCTGGTGACCTAAATATAGCCTTTTTAGTCAAACATTTGTAAAATTGAGAAATTTTACATAAAAACCACAAATTGTAAAACTGCCTAAAAAAATAAAGTCTATTAAAAAAACACAAAATTAAAAATAGTAAGAGTACTCATGTGTAGTTGTATATTCATTAGTAAAACAATTATAAATAAAAAAGCAACATCAGGGTAATACTTTCAAATACCTTCTCAAAGTCACAATAAAATCTATATATTATTTTTAAAAACAAATTATGTTAAAGTTTATTATATTATAGATGATATATAGAATTCTACTATTACATAACACACACACACACACACACACACACACACACACATACATTTTTGAGGATTTTTACAATTGAGTTACCTATATTGGGCTTATTTCTCTGACATGCACACTCTTAATAGCCTCAATACCTAAATCAGTTCTTTTATTGTTTTTCTCTAAGGTAAGTAAGATGCTGTAATTATTTCGTGACTCATTTTATCTTTAATTACTTTGTGCTGTTTCTTACAAAAAAAGTTTTGTAGGAAAAAGACTGGATTTGGATTCTTGTGCATAGGTTTTGAAACCAGAGCTTTAATCACAATTTTCTAATTAAGTAAATGAAATATTAACTAATGATTCACATGACTGGGGGAAAAGTTCTATCCAAATGCAAGTGCCACTCTTTAAAACCATCTAGCCAGTTATTGCTATTGCCATCTTTTTTCAGAAGACCTGATTTGATTCTTGCTCACTATGTTTTACCTAAAAATAGATTAGCTGAGTTTGAGAAAGATTCATCATTATTCAACACTTCTCTGGCTAGAACAATTCCAGTCCTATCCAGGCAAGCTCAGAAAGCACTTCCTCTGTAGGAATTTGAGACTTTGGCTTGGGCTTAAACTCAAAACCTAAATTGTAGTTGTATTTCTTCTGATTAGTCTCACAAACAATTGTGTAAAAATCAGCCAGACTACACAATCATCTGATTTCATCATTTATCAAGATGATACGATCATCAGAACTAAATCAGCTATACCGAAGTTCAATTCTTTTGAGTAATGCAGATTGGTGCTGTAATAAGCAGCAGTAGTAGAAAATAATGCAATCAAGGATATTCCCAAATGTATACATTACTTACATTACCTTCACATGTAAAACTTAGTTCTTAGAAAATTCAGATTACTAGAAACTAAAGAATGTATAAACAATAAAATGGATTTGTACTTTTAAATCCTACTCTTTAGCCTATCAAAATTATATAGCACCATGTATAAAAAACATCCTAATGAATAACTATATTTTAGTTACTTAACAAAATTATTGATAGTTGTTTTGAGTCTTCTTATGACCTCTAACACATCAATCATCCATGGCTATAGAAGTTTCAAAGTAGAAAATCAATATTTCAAAGACATCAATTCCTCCTTGGTATCCTGTCTGGCCTTTCCTCCTGACTGGGACTACCAATAACTCATATTCTCACTCAAGCTGAACCCAACATCTTGAACCAATTGTGCTCTTAAGCAGAATAGGGCCTATTGTAACATCCTGAAATTTAATATAAGATTATTGGTCATAATCCTTCAACTCAGAATTTTTTAGGCTTTCCCTCCTACACTCGAATTTTAGTCCTTATTGTCCTGCATGGTTTCCTGTGTTTCTGTCCATTTTTCCTTTAATTTGGTTGACTAGGATGTTATAGGTTTGATTTGGATTCCATGCCTAGATAGTGACTCTCTAGCATACACCCTAGGCTCCTATGTTGAGCTTCCTCTAAGAAGGAAGGATTAGATAATAAGGGAAGCCGACCAACTAGAAATTTTTGCCATTTTTGGTGGACTCCCAAAAACATCCATTCTAGGTCCTTTGCCTAGATTTCTCTGAGCAGTAAGGATTAAAAAGAAGAGAAATCCAGAACTTTTTACCACTCTTGTTAGACTCCCAAAGATCCATGATCTTGAATGTTAAGCAAATCACTTAGCTGATAAGCGAAGTCTAGGCAACTGTTTAGCAGGCATATCTCAACTGTATTATTCTCTCCCTGACGTCATGTGCAAAGCATGTCTGATTAGGTGCCATAGTTCTTGAGGCAGATTATATTTCCTAAAGATGGCTATAATAATAGCTCTCATTCCACATGCTCTTGTAAAAGATGGCTTTGGTATTCTTCCATTAAGATATGGACTCTATTTCTCCACCCCCTTAAATCTAAGCAGACCCTAAATAAACTACTTTCACCAACAGCTTACAGTAGAGTGATACTATGCCCGTTTCAGTATAGACTTCAATTGGCCTAGAAGAGTCTACTTTGTGTATCTTGAAAGTCAGCCACCATGTTAGAAATGTGAGCACCTTGTCCTATCATGTAACAAGAAGCCCAAACCATGTGGAGAGACTGGAAGGTGAGATACAGTGTCAAAAGAGGTAAGCCAGGGAGCTCAAGAACCCTAGATATTCACAAGAAAAAAAACCATCTCTAACAGTCCACCCAGTGGAGCTTGCAGATGACTCAGGTCTCAGGGGCTATCTGCATACAGCCACACAAGAAAAGCCAAAATCTCAGCCCAGTCAACCACAGAACCATGATAAATAGTAATAAATTGTTTCAAATCACTATTTGCAGGATGGTTGTTATATAGATAATCAGAACTGCAGTATTCATGAATTCAAGATTTTATAAAATCTTCATCATTGACAGCTTTTACGAGGGTTCATTGTATACACATGGATTGAAAGATTTAAAAATGCAACTTCCCAAACAATTCTCTAATTAGAAATGCCACCAAGCAATAGGTAAAGAGATGGTCATCAAAAGAGTATTTAGAAAAATAACATAGAACATAAGTTTCAGGGGCTTTCAACCTTCCTCAACTTAAATACATTGCTATCATTTGCATTTGATTCATTACTGCAGTAAAAACTATGTGTGAGGAAAGAAGCATATGAAATGAGGGTGAAGGGGCAGCAACAAGAATCTTATCTTGAAAAGACCCCCAGACCATTTGTAATCATCTCCTCCATCTGTTAATCATTACTGAAATATTTAATAGAAATTAAAGCATATTCACATGCTTCCTTATCTATGGTGAATGATGCTTAGTGAGTTTGAAAAGGAACTAATCAGTGATTTTGATTTATACAATTTCTTAAAAAAGTGATAGTCATTTCTAACCAAACTTTATTGTGAGACTTTTTCTAGCTCCACACATCATGAAATACAATCTATGAAATTGTGATGCTGATAATCCCACTTCCATTATTTGCCAGCTGTATAATCTTGGGCAAGTTATTTAATCTCTTTGTGCCTCAATTCCATCATCTGAAAAAATAGGAATGATAATGGTACATACCTTCCTTAGGTAAGGAAGATTAAGTGAGTTAATAAAGTACAGTAACAGTTCCTGGAAGTAGTAGGCACCATATAAGTGTTAGCATTACTATTTAATCATTTTATTCATTATATTAGGAGCATTTGATTGATTGCAGAATGGTTGTAACAAACCCTGATAGCAAATGAATTTCACTAGACAAATAGCCTAAATTCTCCTTAGAAATTCAATATATGGAAAGCATTTGTTAAATAGGATGCTAAGTAGTGATTATTCTTACTGCTCTTTTGATCAATTTTATAAAAGTAAGAAGGGCAGTTTGATTCCAACTCACCGCGTAACTTCAAACAGTGATACCCTAACCCAGAAATGTCAAAGTGAGCTGACCTAAGGAAGGAGTGTGCTGCCTCATCCAAAGTGAACACCAGGACCCCAGCTCACTTACTGAACAGTTTCGGCTGGACTCTGTTTCCTTTAAAAGGAAGTGGAGTTGTCAACTGAAATGCACTTTGTTTGGTCAAACATCTGATCCAGTAAAAAGCCGTCATAAAAGCTAAAGGTAATTAAGACTCAGATCCCAGGCCTGTCATTCCAAAAAGCAAGCACCAAAAGACAGTTTGCTAGAGTTCTGCCATTTGTTTTTAGGCGAGCAAGATAAGAATGCTGTAGACATAGTTTATGCTTCATGATTCAGTGCTTCTTGCTGCTAACTACTGAAGCTGAGAAGCTCAATATTCACAAAAAGAAAGTACTAACAATGACAGCCTTGCTGGTTCTTTATCCAACATCCGTTCTCCCCTCCTGCCTCAGTAACTGAATGCCAGTTTTAAAAAAACAGCAAGTATGCATTATAAACATTTTATTCTAATTTAAAATGTGTAAGGGTAGACTTACTCTCCTGTCTTTTGATGCTATGCCAAAGTCCTTTCTTTGGATGTCTCTATTGATTGTAATCTTCCATTATCTTTCTTGCATAAATCACTCATAATTCATCTTCTAAAATTTCCAGCTTCACCTTCTTTCAAGAGGAAAGAAGACGTTTGGGAGGCAATGAATGTGCATCCTTTCACAGTTTGACAATTTTTCCAGGCTTTTACAGTTGTTTCCCTACATCTAATTTGACAATATTTTTTTAAAATAAAATTTGCCTTCATGGTGTATTTCCAAAGTGTAAACTTTATTTTCATAAAAATAAAAACTTTCTTCTTCCCACTTAAATGTTTATTATGAGTTTAGGTAATATTTAGTTAAATGATATAATTATATTGACATGTGAGGAATATACAGGTTTGGGAGCAAATAAAATGAAATCTTATCAAGAAAAAATGTCTCAACTAGAGGGACCAAAATGAACAGTCATATATGATATGAACCCCATAATTATAGTGATCTATGATGATTCATTCACCACAACTATTCAGCATTAGAACAGTTGAGAGATACAATGGAGAATTTAGTTTTACCTAACAAGTGATTAAGTAGAGGTTGGATTTGTGAGATTTGTACCACAAGAGATATCCTATAGATTTTTAAAAATATTTACCACCTCTTCATAATAATAGACATTTTTTCAAGTTATGAATTTCTCAAACAGCCTTTCTTATCTCTTTGATCTTGGTGTTTAAAGAAAAAAAAACATGTCCCTGAGACAATCTCATGACTTGACTTCTAGGAGGAGATCCAGCTACTTGTCATTCTGATGGGTTGAATTGTATTCCCTAAAAATTCATATCTTGACATTCTAGCCTCGTACCTCAGAATATGTCCTTATACGGAAAAGGATCATTGCAGATGTAGTCAGTTAAGATGAGGTCATACTGACGTAGGGTAGGCCCCTAATCCAGGAATGGTGTCCTTCTTAAAAAAGGGGAAGTGTGAAGACAGAACTACACACAGGAAGAACACCATGTGAACATGAAACAGAGATGGAAGTGACGGATCTCCAAAACAAAGAATGACAAAAATTGCCAGAAAACCAGGTTATGAGAGAGACATGGGACAGACTCTCCCATCTTGTCCTCAGAAACCAATCCTGGCAACTCCTTAATCTCAGACTTCTAGCCTCCGGAACTGTGAGACAACAAAGTTCCTTTGTTTAAGCCACCTGTTTTGTGTTAGTTTGTTATGGCAGTCCAAGGAAACTAATACAGTTACTTGTTGGACCAGTTTATCCTTAGGTTAGAATCACATTAAGTTTAAATCTGATTCTGATTTCCATTTATTTGTCCTTTGCCACTCTTCATATATGTCACATCTTTTCTTTAATAGGCAAAGTATTTTCTTATTTCCTCATATGGCATCCTTTCAAGTTCCTTCACTATCCCAGTCTCTTTTCTCCTAATATATTCCTAAATATAATCTGGTGCCTAAAACTGAAAATGGCATATGGTCTGGCTAATGTAAAGTAGAGCAAAGAATGAATCACCCTTGTTCCAGACACGATTCTTTCAAATGACACAGCCCAAGGTGGCAATTTTGGTAACCACATTAAACTGTTTACCCACATTAAATTAAAATCTAAGTTTCCACACATACTTCTCCTAAGCCATGTCTTCGGTATTTTGTCCTTGTCATCACTAATTTGGGGCGGGGGGGGGAGGGGAGTGGGAAGGGGTCCCTTAATAAAACTTTAATGTTTATTCCTATAAAACCTCATTCTGTTGCTCTGTCACAGCATTCTAACATATTGAGTTTGACTTGGAATCTAGTTCATTCAAATCACTAGCAAAATTGTTGAAATGTACAGAGCAAGGACAGATTCCCTAAGTCACATTACCAGAAACTTTCTCCAAGTCAGCATTTATCTGTGAAGTGGCAACCTGGGATATACTTTATCAATCAGTTACCAAGAAACATAGCTGTACTAACACCAAGTCCATATCTCTTCCGAAGTTTCAAGAAACTTTCAATTACTTTAATAAAATCCAGATAAGCTTTGTATCTACCCTTCCTCTGATCTACCGGCCTAGCAATTCTGTCAAAAAAAGGAAATAGAGCTAGTGTGGCATCACTTGTTCTTGGAGAAACCAGACTGACTCTTAGTGATCCCTGCTAAGGAATGCAACATTTTCATTTCTTTAAGAAATTGACTTCCAAATTTAGCTGAAATCATATCAAAATTCATTATGTGGTTTTCTCTTCATAAATCTAAATGAGCTGCAACGTTTAGCATACTTAATATAATCATGATAAAATTAAATTTTAGTTCATTTTAGAAAGTCAACCTGAAATTGCCTGAAGGATGGATAAGAAATTTTTTTAAACACTTATTTATTTTTTGAGAGACAGAGAGAACAGAGCATGAGCAGGGAGGGGCAGAGAGAGAGGGAGACACAGAATCCAAAGCAGGCTCCAGGCTCCAAGCTGTCAGGACAGAGCCCAATGGGGGGCTTGAACTCACGAACTGTGAGATCATGACCTGAACTGAAGTCAGATGCTTAACCAACTGAACCAAACAGGTGCCCCAGGAATGTTTTTCAATGAAAAATACATTTCAAGCTTTCAGGACTGCAGATGTTTTGATCATGTGAAAAGAAGCTACTAAACATACTTTTGAACAAATGCAATTTGTCTTAGAACTGTGAATTAGTGACTTAGAACTTCAGCACTGTCTTCCTAATAGCTATCTAGAGCATTGTATCCTGGTTTTACCTCTAATTCTTCATTTACACTTTTTCCTTAGATAGCTGCTTGGCTCAGTCCCTAGCTTCTTCTAGGATTTTGTTTAAAAGACCTCCTACCCCCTCTCTTAAAAAAGCACACCTCATCACTTTCTATCCCCTTTCTTTATTTTCTTTGTAATACTCATCACTCAGCATTTTTTATATTTGCTTGTTTATTTATGTATACTCTTTCCCTTTCACTAGAATGTAAACTATACAACAGTAATCAAGAGTAATCAAGAATTGGATACTTAATCTACTGAGCCACCCAGGCACCCCTATGCATGCTTACTCTTTAAGAGACATCATCTATGGAGTGCCTGAGTGGCTCAATCAGTTAAGCATCTAACTTTGGCTTAGGTCATGATCTCACAGTTCCTGAGTTTGAGCCCCATGTCAGGCTCTATGTTGACAGCAAGGAGGCTGCTTGGGATTCTCTCTCTTTACCCTTGCCTCACTCATGCTTTCTCTCTCTCTCTCAAGATAAATAAACTCAGATATCTCAAGATAAATGTCTCAGAAAAGAGACATAATCTGTAAGTATAAAATGATATAATTATCCAACAAAACTATCATATGACTTGCTTACAAAATGAAGCCAAAATATTACCGTTTGTGTAATTAACCTGTTTATTTTCTCATTTATTATATAAGTTCATTCTTTATTCAAATTCTAGTATAAGATCTGATTTAGGAAGAAACTCATCTGCTCTCTTTATCTTCCATTTTATCTTGAAACTCCCATCTTTACCGTATTGGAATTCCCTCCCTTATGTATCCTTATTGCCTATGCTATGAATCATTATCTTTTATAATCAGAAAAAGAAAAAGTTCCTTAAATCAGTAGTTTTTTAAGTAAGTGCCTAGTTTGGGTTTGATTTGAGCTTCCAACTTTTTTCTTGGCTTATATTATTAGCATTGCATTTAATATTCATTAGAAATACATAATGCCTCTGAACAATAGATAATGACTACCACTCTTCCTATTGACAATGCCTGAAAGTCCCAAGGTTCATTTAGAAGAGAAGAAAATGTGGTACTATTAAAGATTAGCACAAAACTGTAAAAAACTTACTCTCCTCAGTGAAATGTGGGAAGGAGAACACACATAAGTTACTTTAATGCAGTGTTGAAACTGAACCAACCAGCCAAGCTAATGAGTAAATAAGCAGCTGATGGATACATGTAATATTTATTAATCAAATTATTCTAGTGTCAAGTAAACTAATACTTTATAAAGTAAATGCACCTTACAGTTTACAAAATACTCCTACATAATTTCAATTCCAAGATGAGTTAACTACATCAGTAGATGCCCTTTTTAGGATGCAAGTTTCTCCAGGAAGCCCCAGTTTTTGCATTAGCAAAACAGTTTTTACAATGTCAATCCTTTAAAGTCGGCTAAGACAACAGAGCACTCTCATTCTTTGTCACTTGCATTTTATGGAGGAGGGAGATGACAGGTGGGGATGTAGTGTGGGGAAAATATGAGGTCTGGGGAATGTGAGGGCGATTAAATGGTTGCAATGAGATCAAGATCTGTCTCTGGCCCCACTTCTAATCTCTTCTCTGTCCATCTTGACTGGGAACTTCAAAAAGATATTGACTGATCTTTGCATGTTATTGACCATTCTACAGAAGGCCTAAAGGACTCTAGTTGTTTATGAATCCTATATCGAAAGTTATTGGGATAGAGTGATACTGAATAGTGATTAATTGCATTGGAACTAGAGAACATGTAAAGATATATAAAAATACCTTCATCATCAGATTCCTTATAAACCAGGTCATAACTCTTTGAAACACAGTGATGAAGCTCACATTTTCTATGCAGCAGTAAGGAGTAAACATGTGGGAGAGTTTATAGCTATTTATGTCCTTCTGAGCATCACCTTGATTGATGTTAGTATATTAACCCAGGTAAGCAAATTTTAAAGAAAAAAAAATTATGGTTTTGCTATTGGCTATTTTACTCAACCAGAGCTGAAAAGAGAGGAAAAAATTGATAGTAATGAAAGGTGCTGAGGAGAAAACATATTTACCCATCTATAAATCCTGTTTCAAGGCTTTCTTATTTTAAAACAGCATTATTGATCAGACTGTGTTAACTTTGCCCTTTGGCAACTTATTTAAAGGAAAACATTTCACTTGCTGTGATCTAAAGTAATGTTTACCATTGTAGTTTACATTTAATGTACTGTAGTCATTTTTAAAGTGATTTTATTTGTCATGTTGAGATATTGTTTTCTTTTTTATTTTCATTTTGAGCTGGTCAATTCTAAGTCTCTCATTTAAGTTTTTCAGAACAGACTATTATTTTTTGAGAGTCTGCTAAATAAATAATAACAAAAGAAGAATTAAATAATGAACATAAAAGTGAGATGAGGAAATAAACATTACAGAAGATTGGGTGCATCCCTCATGAAATATATAAATATAATATAATAAATAAAATATAAAATATAAACTTCAATTTCTCAGTCTACTGAAAAAATTGGTATGACTATTTTACTGGTCTTTAAGATTCTAAAATGCTCAGGAGGAAATTTAATCCAACGGATATTACAAAGTAAAAAATAATAAAAAAGAATTAGTAAAAGATTTGCCAAAGATGACAGTACAATCTCTTGTTTCTATTCTTGGAAGGAGGAGAAGTTTATAATTCATTTTAATTTTACTTCTCTTGCTACCAGTATGTTTCTCATTTGTCCAGAAATTATATGGATTCTATGGATGTGTTCATGAATGAGACTTTTCTTGATGGAAAGTGAAGTCATCATATTAGAAGATTCCCATGAGGGAATCAGTTTCTCTTTGCTTCCAGGTAGCATCATTTTTTTTAGATTTCCTTAAAAGTTAGGCTCAAATGTTTCCAGAAATAGACATTTCACCTTAGCAACAAACTCCCTTGCAATCAGTACTGCACAGGGGAAGAACACAGACTGTATAGTCAAAGAGATCTGAGTGACTGGAAGGAAAAAAAAGTATTCCAAGAGGAGAAAAAAGTGAAGTGAATAGTGTGTGGTTGAGAATTTAAAGCACAGAGGTAGAAGAAGAGAACGAGAGAGAGCACATGGAAAAAGATGTGCATGTATTGTTATGAAAATGAAGAGAATTTAACTTCAATATTTATTTATTCTATTACTATTCCTGAATGTTTTAACAGAATAAGAATATTTAGTACTATCAAAAACTTAATTTCTTTTTTAGGAAAAGAAAAACCTATTGAGATCCTTACTGACATTTTAAATAAGACTAGACTTACATTCCATTCATATCTAAAAACTTCTTTTGTCCAAAATCATTATAATGTGCACCTTTATAAAATGTCCACATTGTTTTGAAATTCATGCACATGGGTAAAGAAGTATCTTACCATGCGACGTCCTTGGAGAAGAGTGAGCCAAAGCCTAATGTCTTATTAAGGTGATGTTCTCAACTAATTTAGTTGCTACAAGGTAATTTTTCAATCTTACATATTGGAAGTTATCCACAAATCCAATAATATTGGAATCATCCAGAAAATTTTTACTGTATTCTGAAAATGATCTCTTACAGAACTACCACAAGGAAACGACATTCTGTAAGGAAGACAAATTCTATAGCATATTTTACCCACACTGGGTATATTTTTGCTTTTCTAGTAGAGAGGAAATGAAAAATCCTTTGGCTTAAAATATCACCTGCAGTCATTCAACCTTGCAAAACTCTTTGCTGGATGAGATGTGTTTATTCAGCTTTTCAGTGTAGTGCATCGAGTTAGGATTAAGAGCTCTACAGAAACTTCAATGACATAAAAAAAAAAAAGCGTGTTTCCTCATCCTTGTAACAATCACACAGTGACATGTAGTGGTGTTATTTGTATGACCTTGAGAATCTACTTTCTAAAATTGGTGAATCACTGGCTTTGTGTCCAGTGTGCTTAGTTCTTAATAACAGGTGGTCCTCACCCTACCACACCTGTGGTCCCATTCTATTTCAGTCGTACATCATGGATCTGCAATACAGCAAGGACTGTATGCGAGCACACGTGTGCATGGAGGCCGTCTGCAATACCCATCTTTATCAAAAGAAGACTAGAAACCTAGTAGAAAATCATTTTAAACTTGCTTCCTGAAAGCATAGTAGGGCAGGAAACAATGCATATAAACCCTCCTGTCTTTCACTCTGTTGCAGCATATTAAATAAGTGAGGGACTGGAAAGTGCCCTTCAGTACAAATCAACAACCTGCGAAAGGTGTTGCTCTTAACAACTGGAAACCTCAGGGTCCTGAGTTGCAGAAGCTGTCTTTTAAAGGGTTCCAGCTGTCATCTTCTTCACATCAGTGAAGCATATTAATCTGTTCCATATTGCTTGACAAAGCTGTAGATAATTATCTTCCCATCTCCACAACGTTTTCACAGGAATCATTTATGAAGTGGCAAGGTTTAGTGGGAAACAATAGCTAAACTTTCTGTGGGAAGAGGGAGTATATCTGGTACATGAAAAGCTCACATCCTCTCAGTCGGTTGGTTTTTAGTTTTAGTGGAATTTAGATAACCACCAAACATGTAATTCACATGGAATTTTACTGCCTTATGCAGTATAAAACCTGAACAACCATACTTGCCAGTCCTACAGACTCTCTCAGGTTGTTATTATTTAACAACAGGAGGCATTTTTTTAAAAAATCTATCACTGTGTCACAAAGGAAAGAACATATGAACATCCAAAAGCAGGAAGTACCTAATCTCAGAAGATAACACAGGCTTTTAAGTGGAATAACCTTAGCTTCATGAAAAGCTCCCTGCATTCCCATAATATCATATTCCCCTTACATCCCAGGCTGATGACAGAAAATGTTTCTCATACTCCATAGATCAGGGTTTGGAAAATACTGCTTTTAAGTGATACTTCAGGAAAAAAAAAGTCTTTTAACAGTTGATGAAAATTAAGGTTCATCATTTCTATAGCATGCAGTTATATCCTTGAAAGAATGACTTACCTGCGGCTGCCAAAATCAGTGACAGATTTTGACACAAGCTGTGAAGGAGGCATCTGTGTGACTAATGGCCTGGCGCACACATTCACTTGGTGGCTGAGTGCCAGTATTTTATCTGGATGGTTAGCTTCAGATTCAATTCCTGAATGGGACTCTGAAAGCAATGTAATTCCTATGGATTCTATCTTCTTATCTCTAGACTCCATTTTCTCCTCACCCACCCCATTGCCAGATGCTTCTCTTTCCAATTCTCCAAAAAGACTTTTTTTCCTCAGTAGAGGACCAGAGGAAACAAAAAGTGGGTCACTGGAGGTAGAATGCG
This sequence comes from Lynx rufus, assembly GCF_022079265.1. Lineage (NCBI taxonomy): Eukaryota > Metazoa > Chordata > Mammalia > Carnivora > Felidae > Lynx > Lynx rufus. The sequence goes on from NW_025814827.1 coordinate 64,483,562, forward strand.
TGCCAGACAGACAGTGACACATCATTGAGACATAATATGACGTGGATTTCTATGAAATGTTATTTATGCATAGATTTACCTGTAGACCAAAGCATTCTGCCCTATAAGTGAAGTGAGTCCCTCTTGTTCTTCCAGGAACTACTGACCTTCTAGACTCCACAAGTCTTCTTTGAAGACTTGTTTTAGTCCTCCCCCATCCTACCCAGAACAAAGGGTAAATTAGATGAAAGTCAAATAAGATGAAGCCAGACATGAAATTAGGCCTCAAAATACATGTTGGGAACTCCTGCATGCTTTCCAGGAATGGGTTAAAACTTGTGCTTTACACTTGCTAGCAAATTACTCAAAGGCAGAAGCACAACCAGTTATGATTCAGTGTTTATGTGCTGATAGGCAAACCAGTTGCAAAGTAGAACACTTCCATGGCTGGTACCGACATGAGAGAGAAATTTTTCCTGTGGGCCCTCATAAAGAGACAACTGTGTAATGCCATGAAGAATCATTAACAATAGCCTCATAGTAAACACAGTGGGTTTCAAAGATCTGTTCCTCCTGTCATCATTCAGAATGAGATTATGGCAAAATGCCACAGCACAATTTAGTGAAAGCATTCTCATGAGGACCGGACAGTGTTCCAGAAATTTCTGCCTGTCTTTTTTAGATGAGTAGATTTAAGAGTAACCAGGTGAATGGGCAAACTGCATGTCCTTCAGACAATCTTTAATAAATATTGTTTCTCCCAGCTGAGCTTCTGATTAGCGTTGAATGGCAGTGAGCTGAAGATTATATTCCCTGACAAGTACCTGGAGTGCAACTATTCTGTTTTTCCAGTTAAATGCAAAGCCATATGTTTTAACAGCTCCTCAACCCAGAGGCCAGATTGACATTTTCTTAGGGAAGTTGATGAGTCTGACAAGGACAAATTCTTGAAGAGAAAGCCACTCCATCTGCACATGGAGATAAACAAAGGAGGACCCACTGGTAGAGCCAAGATTCTTTTCAAAAAGTAGTTACTCTCCTGCTCAGAAACAAAAAGATGATCAAAGTGCCAAAGATTATGTGCCACATGATAAGACAATAACAATTTTAGGCTATGCTAATTTTAACCCTTTAACAAAATACCATGTTCACTTGTAGGAATCAAATTTTGTTCCATCCTGCTACCACCACCTGTTTCCAAGGATATATCATCTCAATCTCCTCCAAAGGAAAGTGAGTGCTACTCAAAACCAAAGACATTTTTTGTCCATTTTGCTAGTAAGTGGGTATCCATTGTGGTAAGGGAATTAAAGACCAGAAAAATGGCTGACTTTCTGTCTTACACATGCTTACTTGTGAAAGAATGGGAAGTTCAAATAGGGTTGGACGTTACCCTTCTGAGAGAAATTCCAGCCATTACTCTTTCCTTTCCTCCCTTCTCACTCTTCCTCACATACATGGTAAGATGGTCTGAGAGAGTGTTGGTAGGAACCTTTGCCTCCATAAAAATGCTGGAATAGGCAGATTACTCTGGCTCTTCTCTCACTTTAAGGAGAAAGTATTTTGCTGTCACTACTGTCACCAAAATGGGCAAGAGGAGCTAACCACTGGTTCAACCTAAATCATCAAAGTTTCATCTAGGAATTTGGAATAAAAGCTTTTGCTGTGGACTACCCCTCCACATATTCATTGCCCACCGAATCCTGAAGGGACACTGATCAAAGGCAATGTATATAGATATATAGGGGAAAATATAATCATAGTATTGTATGACAGTGGTCAATAGTGGAATAACAATGTCCCAGATTTATTGTCCTTGGAAAAAATGCAAGTTTGAAATAAAGAAAGATGTTTGCAAATATTTTAAATGGATCATCTGAGAGATAATATAATTATATATAATTTGAGGGGAGTATAGTTGCCCTTAATAAAAGTGGAAGGGTGGAAGAGACTAAATCCCATCAGATGCGATCTGCTCAGAGAGTTGATAAAGTTACTTTAATTGGTGGGGTGCCTGGGTGGCTCAGTTGGTTAGGTGTCCAGCTTTTGATTTCAGCTCAGGTCATGATCTTGTAGTTTGTGGATCCGAGCCCCACGTTGGGCACTGTGCTGTCAGATTAACTGGCAAGACTATTAGGGTCCTTTGTAACTTGGGCAGAAAACCCTACACCCCACTGTAGATTGTATTTAGCTTAATTTTTTTTAATTTAATTTTTTTTTAATTTACATCCAAATTAGTTAGCATATAGTGCAACAATGATTTCAGGAGTAGATTCCTTAGTGCCCCTTACCCATTTAGCCCATCCCCCCTCCCACAACCCCTCCAGTAACCCTCAGTTTGTTCTCCATATTTATGAGTCTCTTCTGTTTTGTCCCCCTCCCTGTTTTTATGTTTCCCTTCCCTTATGTTCATCTGTTTTGTCTCTTAAAGTCCTCATATGAGTGAAGTCATATGATTTTTGTCTTTGACTGACTAATTTCACTTAGCATAATACCCTCCAGTTCCATCCACATAGTTGCAAATGGCAAGATTTCATTCTTTTTGATGGCCAAGTAATACTCCATTGTATAAATATACAATTTTCTTTATCCATTCATCCATCGATGGACATTTGGGCTCTTTCCATACTTTGGCTATTGTTGATAGTGCTGCTATAAACATGGGGGTGCATGTGTCCCCTCGAAACAGCACACCTGTATCCCGTGGATAAATGCCTAGTAGTGCAATTTCTGGGTCGTAGGGTAGTTCTGTTTTTAATTTTTTGAGGAACCCCCATACTGTTTGCCAGAATGGCTGCACCAGCTTGCATCCTCACCAACAATGCAAAAGAGATCCTCTTTCTCCACATCCTGGCCAACAACTGTTGTTGCCTGCGTTGTTAATGTTAGCCATTCTGACAGGTGTAAGGTGGTTTCTCATGGTGGTTTTGATTTGTAGTTCCCTGATTATGAGTGATGTTGAGCATTTTTTCATGTGTCGGTTGGCCATCTGGATGTCTTCTTTAGAGAAGTGTCTACTCATGTCTTTTGCCCATTTCTTTACTGGATTATTTGTTTTTTGGGTGTTGAGTTTATCTTGATTTTTAAATTACCTATACAATGGGAAGAAGTATTATCAAGATCCAAAAAGAAAGGAATCTGTAGTCTATAAATTTGGGGACAGTTTAATTTGGTTGGAAAAGTGGTGGGGAAGAATTTCTTCATTTTTTGCAAATAAATCAATTTTGGAGTCCCCCAGTAAACTCATAAATTTGAAAGTGTTGTTCCAAAATTTGTCTTCAATACCTTAAAAACTTCAATATTTCTAGTAGTTAAACCCAGGTCTTGGCACATAAATTTATTATAGATGAGTATTCTAAGAAAGGAAGAATTTAGGGGTGCCTGGGTGGCTCAGTTGGTTAAGTGTCTGACTTTGTCTCACATCATGATCTCGTGGCTCATGCTTAAGAGCCCCACAATGGTCTCTGTGCTGACATCTCAGAGCCAGGAGCCTGCTTTGCATTCTGTGTCTCCCTCTCTCTCTTCCTCTCCCTTGCTTGCATTCTGTCTCTCTCTCAAAAATAAAATAAACATTAAAAAAATTTTTTTAAAGAAAAGAAGAATTTATAATTAAAAGAGAGAAGAACAGATGTATATACATATAAACCTAGTATTTCTGGAAAGATATATAAGAAAATGGTGCCAATAAAGGAAACTAAGAGAATTCAGGCTAATGATGTTTATTTCTTTAAGTGATATTTACTGTTAACATATGTATCTATTATCTCTAATTATTTTAAAATAACAATGGGATTTAAATTTGAGTTTAAAAATACTTTTGATTCCTCTTTTTAATTTGAATTTTAATTTCACATACCACCACACTGATCAGGGCTCAGTGGGGTTTTGTGCATTATTATTACTATTTGTGTTCATTTTATTTTGATATATAGTCTTATCAACCTAGAAATTAGGAAGCCAAATTCAAAATATCCTAAAGCAGAGGATGGAAGGAATTATCTTATCCTTAGTGACAATCTGTCATTAAAAAGAGAAATAAAAATCTTCCCTTCTCAATACCCAAGGCAGATTTACCAAGTTCATTCTGGCTTCTAACTTTCCAGGGCTTCAGAACCACTACCTAAAGTCTTCAGTAGAGATTTTAACCCTCACTGAGGCCATGGAGTATATTCGGTTTGGTGGAACATGGTGATTGAAATACGTAGAATAAAGCTCTGCTTGTGGACAAGAATATTTCAGATCATGGGCTGGGCTGGAGAAACAGTGGCATCAGCCCCCAGTTAAACAGGTACTTGAAAATATACTGTGTGGGACAGAAAAAGGAAAGGACTTATACATAGATTACATCATAACAGTTGAAGAATTTTCACAAAGTGATTCCATATACAAGGCACTATGTATGGGATGGTCTTCCTCTACATTCTTAGAAAACCTCCAAATTTACAAAACTATATAAATAAATGTGTATGTGAGCATATCTTTATACATGTGTGCATATGTACCTAAATAACATATACATATATATATGTAACATATATATATTAGCCACATATTTTGTTGACTTTTGATCATCAAAATTGTATCAAATGTTCATTCTATTCTTCTTTTTCACTTGCTATAGGAATATGTTACTCACCTTTTCTTCACCTCATTTTCTAAGTTACTCAAAAATTTGATCCATGGGTAAAAATTTAAAATAATAGAGACATAGCTGCATATGTTCAGCTCACAAGGACTAGAATAATTTGCAAGCATTTCATCAATGATAGTTACAATCAGCTACCTCATGCCAGAGTTAGACTTTTTCATGGTCAGCTAGGCTGTGGAGCATGCACAATACCTGAGTCTCTACTCTCAATCTACTCACTTATCCGCTATTCAAAAAACAATGTGGAATGCAAGTGACTAAGACTGAGTTCACAGGAATAACAATACATTGACTTACTTGAAGACTTCAGAACTAAGTTCAGATCAGAACAGCACAGACTATCCCTCCCTGGAAAGACTACTGTGCACCATCCCTTTCCTAGTTCTGGCATGCTGTTGACACAAATTACTAAGTTTTAGAGAACTTAGAAAAGGAATTTCAAGAATCTACCACGTATCTTTAACTTTTTGTTTGAAGGAGTTGACTGACCATAAAAAAAAGCATGTAGAAATAAGTTTTATTACAGAGCACAGTGCTTATACACAGTAAAGGAGGGAGAAGTAGGACTGTGTTCCAAGTGAAGCTTACTTGATTGGTAGACCACAATGACTTACTGTCTTAGGAGCATCTCCACTTAACTGAAATGCAATGAGAAAATTCCATTACACTGTGCACCTACTGCTAACTAGAAGGCTCAACATTCAGTCTTCCACCACTACCACAGAGGAAGGAATCTTTTTTCACTGCAGGCATGTTCTTGTCCATTATTCATTCAGTTATTCACTGTAACTATTACAAAGCATCCAAAAAATTAAAGTGGATTTACTAAAAAATGCATGTCATGGGGAACTTCTTCCCTCCTATCAAAAAAAAAAAAAAAAACCTCAATATTCAGTGGATGAAATTAATTTGGTTAAATTTTATCTCATTTATTATAAATACAAGTGGCTAATGCAGTATTAATCAGAATATTTTAAGGTTTTTACTCAAGATTTACGTCATGTATATGAATGTGGTATGAGGAAGTTTTTCTCATACCAGAACTAAAGATACAGTAAAACCTTGGATTGAAGTAACTTGTTCTGCAAGTGTTCCACAAGATGAGCAAACATTTCTAATAAATTTTAATTTGATAAACAAGTGATTTCTTGCAATATGAGTAGTATGTGATACCGAATGTCACATGATCATGACTGAGCCAATGGTTGTTGAAATTCACTTTGATATACAAGTGCCCTGGATTACAAACATGCTTCCAGAATGAATTATGCTTGCAAACCAAGGTTTTACGGTATTCTAAAGTCTTTATGTCAGTTAAATATCAGTACGTAATCAGCCAGCTCAGATTTCTATAAATCATAAAGGAGCATAGTATTGGAAGAATTCATCTCAGTTCATCAACTTTGCTTTTCCTGATGTTCTCAAGGAGATATTTTACCTTCTTTAAAAAACATGTTGGGAAAAAAAATCTAAATGCAGATTCATTACAGAGAGTAATCAACATAGACTAGTTACAGGGATTAACCCTGGTGACAGAGTAATATGGTTGGAGGTGGAGAGTTGGAAGTAAGAAGGTTACCTCCAAAGGGGACTCTTGATTGATCACTACCACTTGGAACTTTTTTTATTATATGTATTCTTTATTATTTGTATAACTGAAAGTGAAAATAAATATGTATATATTAAATAAACATATAGAGATAAACAGGAGGAGAGAAAGAAAGAAGAAAAAGGTAGAAAATTGTGAATATACATATCAGGCTGAAAACCTAGGAAGAAAAAATTCAGGCAGAATTCTTAACTAGAATTAAGTGCTGATGTTACACCAAATTTTGGTGAAAACTATAGCACAATTATATGTCTGTCCATACGGATAAATAAAATATGAAATCTAATTAGGGTCACTTTTCTCAAATAACCTCTCTGGACAGGTGTTCAGTTTCCTTTATCTTCTCTTCCAAGTTCCTTAACTGCCTCCCTGCTTTAATATCTCTCCTAATCCAAGGGATCTTTTTTAAATCTCATTCTTCATTATCCCTAATGAGTAATCACTCTACAGCCATCTGGAACACCCTTTACTATTTATTTTTGCATTTACTTGCAGTTTATGTGTCTCTCCAACATTAATGACCGTAAAGGAACAGACCTCTAGGACAAAGTGCCTGGTGTGACTCGTGGGCCATTCAGAGGAATGAGGAACTAGTTTCTAGAAATCAGATTGGTTTTTAAAAGGTCTTTTCGGGGCGCCTGGGTGGCGCAGTCGGTTAAGCGTCCGACTTCAGCCAGGTCACGATCTCGTGGTCCGTGAGTTCGAGCCCCGCGTCAGGCTCTGGGCTGATGGCTCGGAGCCTGGAGCCTGTTTCCGATTCTGTGTCTCCCTCTCTCTCTGCCCCTCCCCCGTTCATGCTCTGTCTCTCTCTGTCCCAAAAATTAAAAAAATAAAAAAAAAATAAAAGGTCTTTTCAATGTGGACACCTTTTCTCTCCCAGAATGCTTATGAAAGGCTTTCTACTTGCCTTTTAACAAAGAACTAAATTCAATATACCTTTTGAAGTTGAGACCAGTACCTGGTTTAAAAAACGAATCATCTTCTCCTTTGTGTACATATATTATATCTTGCTTCTAAATCTTATTTTTAGAATTTGACTAACTCTTAATTAGTCAAATACAAAGGTGTTAACTTTAAGGGACAATTTCTTGGTCGTTTAGAAAACATTTTGAAGGTTATTTTAAGTGAGCAAGAATTGTACCCATAATGAAATAAGTACATTTTCTTTTCTTATTTTTTCCTCAGGGATAGATTAAATGCTCTATAGATTTATTAAGGGCACACTGAATCCAAAATATTCATGAATATAACATCCTCTGCTGAAATCATACATCTCCATACAATTTGAATGAACATTCTAGTAATAAAACATTTAACATTTACTAAGAATTTAATATATGCCAGGCACTGGGCCATGGGGCAGTAGGGCAGAGATTCCACAAAGCCAATTAAAACTACAAGAACATTTCCAGATATTTTTTAGGTAAAGTCAGCAAGGGGACTTTAGCTTTCTAAAGCTTGCTAGATTAGAAGAGACTATGAATGTTAGGATTTGCCTTGCCATTTGTCTGCAGCAGCCTTCTAGCTGACACAAATATCCCATTTACAGTCTCCTCTTTCACCCCCTTTACAATCATTTCTATTTAACATAGGTTGCATTGAGCAGCTAAAAGATTGCAGGAACACTCAAATCAGTATCTACTTCTAGATGCTTCTCCTCTAATTATTAATTTCAATATATCTTATTATATCTTAATATATATCTTAATATATCAATATATTATATATCTTAATATATAAATATAATATATAAGATATATATTATAATATATCTCAATATATCTAATTATTAATTTTAATATATCTTATACCTTTTGAAAACTTTCATTAAATCTTTTTAGGACAAAAGAAGCAAACACATGAACTATATATCGTAAAAAATGAAGAAATTCTTCCCCACCACTTTTCCAACCAAATTAAACTGTCATTATCTAAGTCTTGACACAGTGTCATTATCTAAGTCTCACATTTCTTTCTTTGCAGTGGTTATATCTAAAAGTTTAGGGTATTCGTTTTTCCAGTAAAATTAGATAAAATAGAATTAGTGGTATAAGTGTAAAAGAAAAATCAAATTAAGCAGAGTCTGCTAATAAACCAAGATACAGAGTCCCCAAAACAAATCTCCAAACAGTTTTCAACTCCTTCGTAGCCATTGAAAATCCTTTCAAAAAGATTCATTTGGTTACAATTGTAGTTTGGCAGCTTAAAATTTTCTTCTTTCTAGTTGTTGTAAATCTACATAGGACCCTCTTTCAGAAAACATTTCAGTGAAATTGAATGGACATTAAATTGCAAATATGATAACATGAATCTCTACTTTCCTATTGACATAGCTTTCTAACAAATGGAATAACCACAGTGGAAAAAAGAAAACTATTTTTCAAGTCTGTTACAGACAAACCATCAATGTCAGTTATGGTCTAGAAAATCCAATTTAGGATTTGTCTGAGAGGAACATACCTCCCCCTCCTTCTCAGGAAAGGCGGACCCCATGGTGTAATACGTGATGCATGACAATGGCTGACGCAAGAATGCATATGAGTAATGCACACCTGTGCAAGCCCCACACACGGCAGGAAAACCTCTTAATAGAAAGGGGCCACAAGGCTATCTAGAGACTATTAGGCAGTTCTATTTTTAGCTGAGTAACTCTCCTTCTGCCCACAATACGAAATTACAGGCTCGATGTTAATTATAGCTATGAAAGTATTACCTGAAAAATTAATTTTTATGCTGTGCAAACAGGTAGATAAACCAGGGAGAAAGTGCCACTGACACAGACAAGGTTTCTCTAGAGTCCAATGAGACCATCTGTGTCTTTTCCTGAGATTTTTCCTTTGGTTACATTTGAGCAGCAACATCCACTAGTGGCAAATGTTCTTATTTCAGAAAGGAACACCAGGGAAGAACAAAATAAAGCACTTTTTCCTTGTGACTGTCCTTATTAGTATGTATGCTCAAATGCATCAAACTAATGAGGCAGTGTCATTATATGGAACAGCTGTATTGAGTATTCCGGAAGTTTCAGTACATTGGAAGGCTAAAACAAAACCAAAAAAAAGCTATTAGTTAAACACAAGTAGTCATAAAGTAATAATGAAGACAGTCAAGCAATATGTTGACTTCACTAATAACTACTGCATGTGGTGTACAGGGTGGAATTTTAACATATTCATTTGTTTCCCTAAGCATAAATTACTAAAAAGCTACATTCTAAACAAAGCGCACAGTGTAAGAACTTTTTATGTTACAAAGTATGATCTCAGCACATTTAAATTCTCCATTTTATTTAGAAACAGGACTGAAAGCACATTAACTTCTAAAATCATCAATATGATGCTAAAGTCATTCATTTAATCTTAAGGTTAAAATAAATGATATCAACATTCTGCACATTTAAGTAAAAAGCTAATGAAAAATAATAAAATTTGGAGGAAACATAGACAAAATCCTTAATCTTTATCCTCAGAATATATATGATAGTGGAAAAATTAAACTCATAGTTAAATCATGCGGTGAGCATTCTAAAATTAAGCAAGAAATGACAACTGTATAATTAGAAATGGAAGACAGGAAATATTTAATCCTTCTTGGCACTGTTGCTTAATGTATTCCATTATTAGCTGACTTTTTTCCATTATAACAATTCTACAATCCCTTCTGTTCCCTGTAAACACAGGCTATCCATTGTAACATTAGACACAGCTCAATAAAACCCCAACACCAAAACCCTCCACACTTTTCCCTGATAATGACAGAGTAAATTGAGGAATATTCCTCCAGAAACTATACCTGTAGCTACTGTGTGAATTCAAGGAACAAAATAACCCATTTCTGCCCCCTTATGCAATAGAATACACTGCCTCAAATCCTGTAAACAATGTGCTAATCTTCAGCTTTGTCATGATGTCTCTTGTTTTTTCTTAATAGTTAAGCATGGATAGGTCTAGATAAACCTGTGAAATTGGTGGGGTTTTTTTATAGTACCTCCTCCCAAATTCCTCCTTTGTGCCTCACTCTCTTCTTCCACTACTACCCTAGCCTCCTCCAATCTCCTGTACTCTAATATTCTTCCCTAAATGTCAGAGTCTCCTTGTCCCAGCTCTAACATCCCAACCTGTTCATTCATTCAATATCTACTGAACACCAACAATGTGCCAGATACTAGACACTGCACTAAGCATGCCTTTCGCTTCCTTTCTTTCATGCATGCATGAAAATAGCCATCTGTTCTGTGTTCTATTCTCTCAGGGTCCTGTTCCTATTACTTTGATAAGTTACCCATGTTAAGATATTCATGAGTGGAAACTGTGTAATGTGTTACTTTTCAAGTTACATACAGTACTTAAAACTGATGTGCTGAATTTTAAGTGTCCAAGTAATTAAGTTGAAATCTTCTTTCCTAGAATTTTTGGAGTCATGGAGTGTTTTCTATAATACAGGTCCAAACAGAAGACCTAACCACGATGTAATGGGTCAATAGAAGAGACATTAGGACTAAAACTGGCTGCCATACAGAAGTAAGGTAAATACTCTGAGAACTGATATCTGCAGGGAAAAGTAGAATGAAGAAAGATCATTCCAGAAGGTCTGAGGAGAGTATTGTAACTTGCAACTGTTACTTCTCACCTGCATTTCTATAAGTAGCCTCCTTACTGGAGCAACTGAGTTCAGTCTTGCCCTACTTAATCTATTCTTGACACTACAGTGTCATCTGGAGTGATTTTTTGAAGTACTGTATTTGTTAATAATTGCTACACAAAAAATTAGTCCAAAACCAAATGATTTCAATTTTATTATTTCCCCATTTCTGTAGGTCACGAATCTGGGTGTGGCTTAGCTTGGTCTTCTGGCTTTGAGTCTCCCACAAGACTACAGTCAAGGGCCGTAGAAAACCCAAGGCTCGGCTGAGGAAGGATCTGCTGGGAAGCTCACTCATGTGCTTGTTAAGGACTCAGTACCTCTTAGGCTACCAGACTAAGGGGTTCATCTCTGCTTTCACCCCTTCCTACAGCCATGTTGAGCTACTTGCAATCATTCAGTTCCCCTAAATGCACCATGATTTCTCTTGGATGAAGACCTTGGCAAATTGTTTCCATTCCCTGGAATGTCACTTATAGTAAAGTGTGAGCATTATACAGTATTTAAAGTTTTGTGGCTGTAAGACATTACCAAGAGAATTCATATAGAAAGTTCTCCATTCCTTCTTATCTTGACCCCACTTCTGTCACCAGATTACCACCCTATTGTTTTATATCCCATTGCTGCAAATCTCTTCAAAAAGTTATCCGTAGTCTTTGTTTCCAAATCCCTCACCACCCTTCTCTCTTGAAACTACTTTAATCAAGTTTCTATCCCTATCATGTTGTTCAATCCAGTGGTCACTTCTCTGTCCTGATAATACTTGGCTATCAGGAGTGTTTGACACAGCTGATCACCCCCCATTCTCTTTGCTATGCTTTCTTCATTTGGCCGGGACTACACTCATAGTTTCCCTTCAGCTTCACTTGTTACTCCTTCTTGGATTCCTTTGTGCATTCCTATTTTTCCCCAGAACAAGCCCAGTACTTACTACCTTTCTAGTTTCTATCCATGTTTATTCCCTTGATAATATTTTCTAGATTCATAATTTTAAATACCATCCATATGTTAATGACTCCCAATCTCTCTCCTGAACTCCAGACCTATATAGTCAATATCTTACTCTTCAGCTCCACTTGGATATTATATCATACAGGGTCCAGGTAAGAAACAGAGGGCATACTAATTTAGGAAATCTGAGGAGAGTTTATGGAAAAAGTGACTATTCACAATGGTGTGGGTGGAGTGTAGGGGAACCATGACAGATAGTATCTCTGGATCAATAGCACCAGAACTGTTAAGACCCATAAGTCCAAACTGATGAGGGGAAGGAATGGTTACTAGCAACCAGAAAGAGAGAATTGTGTAGAAGAGACTATCAGGTGAATAGTGGTAACATTGAGTAGGGTAATATTGAGAACTTGAGAAAAATTTCACTGTGGGAAGCCAGGAAAATAGATTCATGATTTCATTCTCCTTCCTCCATCCATTCTGTAAGCTCTCCATTGGCTGAACACAGTTGGAAGCCAAAGGGCAAAGAGATCCCACTAATGAAATAAACATAGATCAATTTCCTGGGGCAGAGAGCAAAACAGAGAAGAGTAGAGGAAGGATCTTACAGAACAAAGGGAAGATATTCTGTATTCATGCATAATAGGCATGTCAAAATTGACATTTCTAAAACTGAATATTTGCCCCAAAAAACTGCTCCAGTCTCAACCTCCCTCTCTCACAGGACGGTGACTCCATCCTTCTGGTTGCTTATTCCAAAATTTTGGGGGTCTCCTGTGTTTTCTCAGAAACCCTCAAGCTATTCTGTCAGGAAGTTCTATTGTCTCTATATTTGAAATATATCCAGAATTCTACCTCATCCCAGCACCTTTGCAAAACCATTACCTCTTGACTGAAATTCTGCAACACAAAAAAGGTAATATTCTATAAATATTTTGGTGATCAATTTTTTCAAAACATCTCTAAAGATTCATCTTTGTATGCATATGAATGTGTTCCCTAGTAAAAATTATATATAATTCTGCTTTTTGAATTATATTCTTGTCCTATTTGTTACCAATCTTTTTTTTTCTTAACAAACACATAGTTAATACAAGAGAGAGATTAGGAACTGCCCTCAATTATATACTTATAGTTTTACACAAAGATTTGAAAAGGTCCAGAAAAATTACATGTCTGCCCCAGCAAGTTTGTAATGGTAAATGAGGAATGGGAGACAGATTACTAAAAATAAATTTAAATAATCCTCTTTAGTAAACCATGCTAAGCTTTGCCTGTTTGAGTCAGTTTTGGCAAAGAAATTCTGACTATGACAGTAAAAATGTGTGGATATATTTTGAAACTGTTCCAGGCCCAGCAAATGCCAAGATAATTAGCAAGTTTACAAACTGGGCTCTACTACCTTTTCTAAAGCAAATATCACAAACTTACAGGTCTTTTTCACCTTACTGATTGTCTGTTTTTGGAAAACAAGTTGCTCTAGTTCTTTCAACAGAGATGTGAATAAAATAATCAGGCAATTTCTTCGTAAGAAACAGTTATTACTTCAATGGCACATTAAATTGGTGTTGTATAAAATAAAAGTAAAATTAATATTATTCAGAAAAATAATCAATGGCCTGGGTACATTTGGTGTAAATGTACACTTAGCAGCTCTCTGTATGTTTATTAAGCTTTAGAGTTATATTAAAACTGAACATGGGGTCAAGAAAGGAAATTGCCTTTTAAAAGTCAGCTACCAATCAGTGCCCATTAGGTTTTAAAACAAAATAAAAATACTACATCCCAGAAGACTCAGGGTCAGCTTACATCTTCACCAAAATGCATCAAACCCCTTTTATGTTCATACATTCATTAAGAATGATCTGCTGACTCATGATCTTGCAGCTCCTGAGTTTGAGCCCCACACTGGGCTCTGCACTGCCAGTGTGTAGCCTGCTTGAGATTCTCTCCCCTCTCTCTACCTGCCCCTCCCCCACTTGTGCACGCTCTTGTGCTCACGCTGTCTCTCTCTCTCTCTCTCTCTCTCTCTCTCTCTCTCTCACAAATACACAAATAAATAAAACTTAAAAAAAAATCTTCTGGATCCTCTACTCTTGTCAGTTACATTTTCTGTTTATAATGTATGCAATTTAATTTAAAACGAATGTATAAAATACAATGAAATGCATGTTAAATCTCATGTATAGCCTTTGGGCTAAATTGTAATAAGATTATTGCTCCCTTCCTAGGCTGTCTAGAAATTTAGTCAAGTAATCAAACATTTTATTTATGTTACACATGTACTTACTATAAAAATAGTAAGAAGAACTACTAAATTTTATTGACTGCTTGTTATCTCTCAGCCATAAACACAAACCAATTTAAACATATGAACTCATGTAGTAGTCATAACAACCCTGTGGGGTAGATACTAATATCCTGACTTATCCCAAAAAGGCTTCTAATTGGAGTTATCTACCAATAGGATACTTGAGAATAATGTTTGTTTATGTTCATGAGCACACAGCTAGAATGATGGTTTATTAACTACGAGGGTTTCTAGCACACCTCCGCCTACAAAGGTGTGACTTGCCCAAGAGGTAGACGCTAAGTGAGTGACAGAATGATGAAATGTCCACATTTTAACGAGTGAGCTACTACTGACAGATGCTCTGAAAAGAGTTCAGAAGACTGTGGTGTTCTCAGTCTCCTCAGGGAGTGACGCCTCCACTCAGAATTCTAATTTCAGTTTCCGTTACTAAGGAAGAGGAGCAAAAGCTGACAGCACGGGCCGTGGAGGAGAATGAAGGAGAAACGGGGCTGTGAATTCTTAATTAACGGGTTGTTCAAGGATGCCAGTGCAAGCTTTATAAAGCTGCTATGGAAGGTTGCATTTAGAATAGATACAGAAGCCACTCACTGCTATCACTAGCTTCAGGAGGCAAAAAGGCAGTTTCGAAAGTCCGAGCCAGTGGTGAGAAGGGAAATTATTTCCTCTGAAAACCCTGATTCTGTTTCTTTGAAAGCACTTTCACACTGTTAAATGACTTGGCTAATGGTATGGCTCAGAGGTTTCAAAACTCAGTTTCCGAAATGAATTCAAAATATGCACTCAAGAAATGAAAGGAAAGAAACAATCAGAAGCAAAAACACTAAAGACATTAATTATTTCAACTAATGTTAAATTCCTGTAGGAATCAGGGAGTTTCGTAAATATTTTGGGAAAGGTGAAAGTAACATAAAAAAAAATCTCCTTTCTTCTAAGTAAAATTATTGAACTTCATAACAGCAGAAATGTTCATTTAATTATGCATCGATGGGCATATATTGAAAATTTACAAAGTGCCAGGCACTGTGCTAGGCACAAGAACTACTGAGAAGGAAGGCACATCCCTGAAGTTAAAGAAATCATGGCCTGCTTGGAGTGAATACCAAAATTTCCTATGGTAAGCCATAGAAACCAAAAAGCTTTAAAAGTGTGATTTAAGGAGGTAATCAGTACTTTCATTTGACAAGTTATAATTCCCTCAAGATGTGCACAAACTGGAAGAAGCAGTTATAAGGACAGTAAAATTGAATTTTTAAAAAATATATACCAATGGGAATGCAAGCTGGTGCAGCCACTCTGGAAAACAGTATGGAGGTTCCACAAAAAACTAAAAATAGAACTATCCTACGACTCAGCAATTGCACTACTAGGCATTTATCCAAGGGATACAGGTGTGCTGTTTCGAGGGGACACATGCACCCCCATGTTTATAGCAGCACTATCTATCAACAATAGCCAAAGTATGGAAAGAGCCCAAATGTCCATTGATGGATGAATGGATAAAGAAGATGTGGTGTATATATATATACAATGGAGTATTACTCGGCAATCAAAAAGAATGAAATCTTGCCATTTGCAACTACGTGGTTGGAACTGGAGGGTATTATGCTAAGTGAAATTAGTCAGTCAGAGAAAGACAAAAATTATATGACTTCACTCATATGAGGACTTTATGAGACAAAACAGATGAACATAAGAGAAGAGAAACAAAAATAATATAAAAACAGGGAGTGGGGCAAAACAGAAGAGATTCATAAATATGGAGAACAAAGAGATTCATAAATATGGAGGTTTACTGGTTGGGGTGTGGAGGGGAGATGGGCTAAATGGGTAAGGGGCATTAAGGAATCTACTCCTGAAATCATTGTTGCACCATATGCTAACTAATTTGGATGTAAATGTTAAAAAATAAAAAATTAAATTAAAAAAAAATATATATATATATCAAACCATATTTTCACAACTAACATTGTTTGCAAATGTATGAATATTACTTGAGACTTGTTTACAATCACAGCTGTCCTCAAACTTTTGTTGGCTTGTCAGATGTTTAGAGGGATTCGCCCTGGTTAGTATAACTCTAGTATATTAATGTTTTTTTTTAATTTTTTTTCAACGTTTTTTAATTTATTTTTGGGACAGAGAGAGACAGAGCATGAACGGGGGAGGGGCAGAGAGAGAGGGAGACACAGAATCGGAAACAGGCTCCAGGCTCTGAGCCATCAGCCCAGAGCCTGACGCGGGGCTCGAACTCCCGGACCTGGAGATCGTGACCTGGCTGAAGTCGGACGCTTAACCGACTGCGCCACCCAGGTGCCCCTAGTATATTAATGTTTACTGGGCAACTTCACCTATCATAATCATGCTAGGGGCCAGAGGAACAAAGTGTGAAGACATGTCACTTGTCCCCGAGGAGCTCAAAGTCCAATGGGAGAGAGAGGCAAGTAAACAGTTACAGTACACCGTATTGTAACTGTCAGGATAGACATGCGTGCAAGCTGCTGGGAAAGCCAAAAGAAGGGATTCTACAACCCTGAGAGTAAACAATTAGGAGACTGTTCATAGCTCAACATCGAAATCCCTTGCTGATAATCAGAGTCTTCCAACAGAGGAATGAGCAGTCTTGCTATAGAGGGATCCATCAGAGCTCAAGAAATGTTAAAGCAGACCAATTATTGACACGTGGTAGAAAACTTCTAAGAGATGACACTAGGTAATAATCTACACTTTCCAATTGGATCCAATGCATAATTTCCAGCTCTGGATAGATCCTCCTAAGCTATACTTGCATAGCTTTATGAAAAGTGGGCTCTGCTGTACCCATCTTAAAGGTTCCTCAGTGCAGACCTGCCCACAAAGGTTTTGAAGATCTGCAGGCTGGAACAGTCTCTGCCAGGACAGCTGGGCCCACATCACCAGACAGCCAGGTACTCCATAGCAGTAATCAATGTGACCGTTCCTTTGTAACATGACTGTCCTAAAGATCAAAATTGTCAGCATCCTCATAAACTGTACATACTTTTCCAGCATTGCATTTTTGAGGCATCTTATACTTGGTCCTCGCTCTCCAATACTGGCCTCTGCCCCCTGCCACAGTTGTAAAATCTCCTCGTTTTTCCTCTTCTCTCTACCATGTTTTTTCTTAAGTCACAACCCAAACTCTTAATTCTTTAGAAATCTATCTCAGTTCATCACATTGGTTCATGGCCTTCCATAGCAAATACTGACCACTGAGATTTGAAATCCTAAAAATGTGGTTAGAAAAAAAAAATGTTTCCTCAAAAGCAAAAGTAGAAAAAGGAAATCTTTCCTCAAGCCCATTTACCTCTAATAATAATAAACCTTAACATACATTGAGTTCTCCCTAGATGACTAATACCCTTCTATACACTTTATAGGAATAACTTAACTTAATCATCACAACTGAGTATAGTCAAATATTGCTAATATCACCATTTGACATAGGGAAGTGACATGAGTAACTTGCCCCAGATTTCTCACTTCATAAGCAACAGAGCTGGGGTTCAAACCCAGGCAATATGAGTTCAAAGATGGGGTACTCAACCATTACTCTACTCTTCTCTATCTCTTGAGTATATGACACTTTTTACTGTTATAACTCCTATGAGCACACAAACAAGGTGACTGATTTGTTACCTACTTCTGCTTAGAGAAAATAAAGCAGAGAAGATGGGGGAGGGGAAGGGCTAGTTTCTAGATTCACAATTATAACCCCATAGATTATGTGCTAGAGCCAGTCTAGGCATGCGCCTATTGAAGAAAGGATAAAAACCACGTGAAATAGATCCACTCTGATGCTATAAATTTAAGATAACTAAGCAAAAGAACTGTAACCCAAGAGAGACTGATACAAAGTAATATCTACACATAGAAGATAGGAAGATCTTTTCTAATGTGGAGATATAATGAGAGAGACAGAGCAAAGGCCACCACATGTGAAGGATTACTGCCTTCAAAACTACACAGAATGTTCCACAGCAGTATATTTTGCCTGCACTATTATTAGGACCTGCTCATACAGTGTAACACTGATGTTAATTTATTCTATTATTATCCATCTGTCTAGCTCTCTTCCCAAATTTTATAACTAGTAAAAACTCACATTCCACTAAATTCTAAGAAATTTGAGGAAAGAGTCCGTGTTTTGTTCTTTTTTGTACCTCCCCAAACTCTTGGAACACTATTTGAACAATAATAATCATTTAATAAATACATGTTGAAATTAAATCTGCTATTAAAAATTTAGATACCTTTCCTGGAAGGAAATACTTTCTGCAAAAGCTTCTGAAAGGAATTAGATTAAAGAGGAAATGGAAAAGTTTATTTTAATCAAACTCACCAAAATGGCATACAGCAAAGAAGTAAAAAAAATTAATAATTTTGAAAAGATCAAGGTAAAGAAAGTTTTGCAATTTAGAAAGAAAAGGGTCACTAGGAAATGGAAAATGAATCAGAGAATGCAAAATTCATTTCAAATGGATACAAAAGAGACTGAGCTTTCAAAATGCAAAGTTGCACTGGAAACAAGATGACTTTTTGTAAAGCTTTTAAGCTCTAACCCCTGGCACAAACTCAAACTGGAGCCTGGTTTTGGGAGAGGATTTCTCTTGGTATCTATGCTGTTGTATTTTCACATCCTTTAGAGCCACCTGTTGTATCTTGCACCTGTCTGCTCTTAAGTGATTTACTACAATCAAGAGTGTGCATGTGTTTTCTAGCCGCCTGAGTTGAGCCTCCTTTTTTCAAAATAGATTTAAGAGAGAGAGCAAGAAAAAGAGAAAGAGCAAGAGAGAGAGAAAGAGAGCTAGAGAGAGACTTGCCTGGATAAAATTATACCACTTTAGTTTCCCCATGACTGTTATCAAAGTTAATACAAAAGTATGGATGTTCTGATCTTACCCCACCCCAACCCCCAACAATGATTGCTTTCTCACTTTCATCCCACAAGTTCAAAAGTAGACAATGTAACTAGCATCATGCAGTATTAGTAATCTGTTCTCTGAAGAGAAAAATTGCAGGAGCAAGATAAATTGTCAACAATGCTTGGTGGGCTTTTGTTCATCATCACATGGCAATTGCAACATGTATCTCCAAGAACTTTCTTTACAGAATTAACTTCTTATCACTCCACAGCAAGCATAGACAACTAATTGAGGGAATCAAGCATTTTCTGGAAAACAGTGGCCTTTTCTCTGCTTTGAAAATTATGTAGGATACAAAAAACAACTGCAGGTAACATTGTAGGTGCAGATTCTTCATATTCTTATGGGCAAAATATAGGCCCATTCATCCTCTCCCTCTCACCCTCTCTTGCCCTTGCTCCCCCTTTCTCTCCCTCTCTCTCTCTCCTTCCTCTAACCCCCACACTTCTTAAAAGCCTTGTTAGCATTTGTTAAGAGTGTCTCTCTGGCAAGTTATAAAACAGCGATGTTACTCATGATTATTTTTAAATGTTATTTTTTCATGATCAAAATACATTGTGATGCCAATGTTCATGTTAAAAAGAAATTTTAAACTCTTTCAATGTTCTTTCTGGAAAAACACTCCCAGATTACAACTGGTCAAGATGAGGTAGGCCAACGTATGGCCCACAGGGGGAATCAGAGTTCCAAAATATTGGTTTTGTTGAGTTAGAGAACGGGTTGGTAAACTTTTTCTGTAAAGAGTCAGATAGTAAATATTTTAGACTTTGTGGGTCTCATACAGTCTCTGTTGCAACTACTCAACTCTGCGTTGTAGCATAAAAGCAGCCACAGACCATAGATAAACAAATGGGAGTGTCTGTGTTTCAATAAAGTTTTATTTGCAAAAGTAGATAGCAGGATAAGACAGGTGTTGCCCATGGACCTTGGTTTGCCAACCTCCGATTTAGAGGCAAGAAGACAGCTCTCAGAAATTGGACACCAGTTTCATCTTACACAGCAAGAAAAGAGAGAATGTTCCTGGCCCAAGTGAAGATAATAAAGGGAGAAAAGTGGCACATAGAGTTGTTGAGCTACAGCTAATATTTATGTGTTATCTTTCGTATATTTCTTGATAACATGATGTTACCCAGATAAGCAATAGTTAGATGATTTATTTAAAGTCAAAGTAAGCTATGTCTTTGAAGAATCATCACCACAACAAAAAGTCAGTAGGCTGGTTATTTGTACACAATATCATCTACCTTAAAACTGGGGAGGGAAGGGCAACCTCAGAGAAGCCTATCAAAGTTTACTGAAACTATATTAGTTAATATTGCTAAAAATTTTTATTTTTAGTTATAAGGAGATAGCCAATTCTTCAGTATAAGCTAAAATATTTAACATGGTCCCACCAAACTATTAAGCAGTATAAAGAAACTACACACACACACACACACACACACACACACACACACCTCTTTTATATAACTTAATTGTGACAATGCTGACGATAATGATTATAATAATAGCTATAAGTAACAGTACTTGCCTACTGTATATTGGAATTTATAGTAGGTTGTCAAAAAAAGCATATTTAATCCTCAATAACCCTATAAAATAGGTATTATTATCCCATCTTCCACAGATAATGAAATGCATGTAGTTATTAAGTGGCTACAGCTGAGATTAGTCTGACATCCATACATACAACTTTCTACACAAGACCAAAATTTTCTAGTTCTCCCACTTGTGAAATAAAAGTTAATTCAGTTATATAAAGTTAAATTTCCATCTGTGGAATTCTGACCTAACATACTTGTTAGGTATACAGCCCAGAGGAGCAAAATGTGATGTGCACCCACTCTCCAAGACCAAAACTCCATAGCAGAGTAGTAATTTGGATATGATGGGGATGAGTCATGTAATTATAGCAAGCCAACATTTTTTTTTCAACTACCGACTAAGGCAAAGAAGTAAGGCAACTCACCCTCAAGCTAAGACTAAGAAATGAATACTAGGCTACTCAAAATTTTTAAATTAAGTTTGTGAGCAAGAGGACAGAATAGGAGCCCACCACTTCCATTCATATCCATCCTCGGCAACAACAATCTGGTAAACATCCATGGTAAAATCCCATGCCTTTGTGGGAGCTATGGGATCCAGGTAAAACACTCTGAAACCTAATAGAGCCAAAGACCCAGGAGGGTCAATTTGAGAAGGCAGGCCTGCTCCCAGATGGCAGACTCACTGACCATGGTCCTGGCTGCAGTCTCAGAAATAGCCCCAAACCCTCAAGGACTTGACCATAGCCCTGTTTGGCCTTGGTTCTGCCACAGGGCAAATCAGCAATGATCAAGATCAAGAATTATACCCATCTCTGTTCCCAGTAACAGGTTTGCCAATCTCAGTCCCAGCTATGAACCCAGAAACAGCCCATGACTCAGCTGGAACTCCTCTTAGCTGGCAGTCCTACCCACACAGATGGTAGGGGAAGACATGCTTGTGCATGCCCCTAAGGCAGGTCCTCTGACCTCAGTCCAACTGCACATCTGAAATGGCCTTGTATGGCCCCTCTCAGCCACAGGCTAAGGTACATTCCTATCAACCCAGGATCATGCTGGGAGATGCACATCTTCATGCCCCCTGTGGTAGGCCCATTGACCTTGGTCCAACTACAGATCTTAGAGAAGCCCCATAACCTGGCTCCAGCCCTTGACAGCTACAACAGAAAGTAGTCCTACCTACTGAGGGACCCAGAAGGAGACACCCATCTATGCCCCCAAAGGCTGGTCTGCTGACCTCAGTCTGATGTAGATCCTGAAGTGGCCCTGTGACTCAGATCCCACCATACATAGTCATAGTCCAGAGGCAGTCCTGCCTGCACAGGGACTTAGTGGGAGAGAAACTTCTCTGTGCTCCCCAAAAGCAGGACCACTGACTTTGGTCCAACTGTAGATCATGAGGCAGCCGTGTGGTCAGGATCCAGCCCCAAACAGACATGAGCATCCAGGGGCAGTCCTGTCACTCAGGACACTGGCAGGAGGCATGCCTGTCCATGCCCCTAAAGGCAGGCCTACAGATATTGGTCCCAACTGTGGACTCTTAAGCAGTCCTGTTACTCAGTTCTAACTCCTCTCAGTTGCAGTCTGAGGCCAATCCTGCCACTAAGTGATCCACTCAGTGGCATGTTGGGAGCCCTCCCAAGGACATAATAGGAGCCACACCCATCCACATACCCGATAAAAGACCCACCATCTGTGGACCCTGAAGTAGACACTTAACCCAGCGTTAGCCCTACAGACCAAGTTACCAGGTCCGACTGGTTGAGGACCCCAATGTAAACCAAGCAGTATACACATGACCTGACTTTAAACTTGCTTGACTGCAGTCACAGAGGTGATACTTGGAGACATAACAGGAAATGCCAAAAACACTCTGTAAAGACTGAAAGAGGTACTTGTTTCTTCAAAAGCAAAGACCCTAATGCAAGACTACACAGATCATGAAGAATAAGGCAAACATGGACCACGACAGGAAATTAATAAAGCTCTAGTAACCAACCTCAAAGAGATAAAGATCTGTGAATTGCCTGAAAAATAATGCAAACAATCATCTTAAAGAAGCTCAGTGAGGGGTGCCTGGATGGCTCAGTTGGTTAAGCTTTGGACTGTGGCTCAGGTCATGATCTTGTAAGCTCAATCTGTCAGTCGAGCCCTGGATTGGGCTCTATGCTATCAGTGCAGAGCCCATTTTAGATCCTCTGTCACCCTCTCTCTCTGCCCCTTTCCTGTGCACATACAGTCACACACTTTCTCTCAAAAATAAATGTAAAATTAAAAAAAAAGAAGCTCAATGAGATACAATAGAAGACATATGGACAATGAAATGAAATCACGGAATAATGGATGAACAAAATACAAAGTTTAGAAACCAGTGAGAAGAAATAGAAACCATTAAAACACGCACACACACATACACACATACACAGAAATCCTGGAGCTGAAGAATACAATAGCACTGTTGAAATATTCAGTGAAGACTTCCAACAGCAGACTTGATTGTGCAGAAGGAAGAATCAGCAAACTCAAAATCAGGTCATTTGAAATTTGCCATTTAGGGAAGCAGAAAGAAAAAAGCACCAAGTGCACACAATGAGGAAAGAATAATCTCTTCAATAAATAGTGCTGAGAAAACTGGATATCTAAGTGCAAAAGAATTATACTGGACCCTTATACCAAATACAAAATCCACTTGAGATGGATTAAAGACATAAATGTAAGGCCTAAAAGTATAATAAAGAAACAGGAGACATTAAAACCAATACCATAGAAATACAAAAGATCAAAAGAGACTACTATCAAAATTATGCCAACAAATTGGATAGCCCAGGACAAAAAGGATAAACCTAGAAACATAGAACCAACCAAGATGGAATCACGAAGAAACAGAAAATGTGAACAGACCAATAATGAGTAGGAAGATTGAAGCAGAAATCAAAAACCTCCCAATGATGAAAAACCCAGGACAAGATGGCTTTATGGGTAAATTTTACCAAATAAGAAAAAAGAATTAAAACCAATCCTCTCAAATTCTTCCAAAAAATTGAAGAGGGGGGATCAATTCCAAATTCATTTTATGATACCAGCATTGCCTTCATACACAAGAAAATGAACACACATGCAAATTTCCATAATGAAATATGAATAAAGCAAATTCAACAGCACATTAAAGAGATCATACACTATGATCAAGTGGAATTTATCCCTGGGATGCAAGGATAGTTCAATATAGGCAAATAAATAAAACTCTTAGAAGAAAACACAGAGAAAAAAAGTCCTTGACATTGGTCTTTGCAATAATTTTTTTGGATAGGACAGCAAAAACATAGGCAACAAAAGCAAATAATAACAAGTGAGGCTACATCAAACTAAAAGTCTCTGTACAACAAAGAAAACTACCAAATGAAAATGTCACTTATGGACACTGAATGGCACTGGAATTCTGATATATTACTGATTGGAGGTGTAAAATGGTACAAACATTTTGGAAAACATTTGCACAGCTGCCCATAAACAATTTTATTCTAGTTATTTAGCTAAAAGAAGTGAAAAGTTATGTTTACAGTATCACTTGGACACTAATGTTTTCAGCACCTTTATTCATAATAGTTTTTTTTTTTAAATTTTTTTTTTCAACGTTTATTTATTTTTGGGACAGAGAGAGACAGAGCATGAACCGGGGAGGTGCAGAGAGAGAGGGAGACACAGAATCAGAAACAGGCTCTGAGCCATCAGCCCAGAGCCTGACGCGGGGCTCGAACCCACGGAGTGCGAGATCGTGACCTGACTGAAGTCGGACGCCCAACCGACTGCGCCACCCAGGCGCCCCTCATAATAGTTTTAAACTAGAAACAATCCAAATGATCATCACCAGATGAACAAACTGTGATGTAGTCATACAATGGAGTATTACTCCATAAATAAAAAATTAAAATGTACAAACTACTGATACATGGGAAAACTTGGAAGAATCTTAAAAGCATACTAAATGAAGCAGATTAATTTACAGTAACAGAAAGTGGGCTCGTGGTTGCCTACAGTGGGGATCAAATACAAAGGAGCATGAGAGTACTTTCTGCAGTGCTGGAAATGTTCTATAACTTGATTGGGGATTGGCAGTTACAAGGTAACTTGGGTATTTACATTTTTAAAACTAATTTAACTGCACACTTTAATTGATGCATTGGCTGCATGAAAATTATACTAATAAAAAATGAGATAATACTAATAATATAGGATTTTATCTTGTTACTAAATATACCCAGCCTCAGAAATTATATAGCCCTCTCATTTAATATTATATATAGCAGCCCCAATAATCATCCTCAATTTTCCTTACTTTTTCCCTATGCTACTTGTTAGTTGTCAGCAACTATCATGGTTATACTTTGTACTTTTTGAAGAAACTAAACTATAACACAGATGGAAGTAATTGTCATAACTTACCTTAAAAAGAATACCAAAAAGCTGATACGCACCCTCCCCACTACCTATCCCTGACCTGTCCATTGTAGGGATCCTAAATTCTGAAAAAATCCGGGAAAGTAATACAATGTATGAAAAGACCCAATATTAAACATCAGGGAGTAGATTAGAGAATTAGATCAAGGGAATTAGTCAGAAAATTTAAAAACCATTAACATTGTACTCTCCAAAATAATCCAGCATTTTTTAAATGCTAGTAAGAAATTCAACATATAAATTTGATTTTAAAGCCTGACTCTTAGGGATGCTTAATCCACAGAAAATGCATATATCCAAAGTAGCAGAAAAGATTCCCTTTAGGTTGCATTAAATTATGGATTTATAAGTTATTAATGAAGCCCTCATAGAAAACCTTGAAGATTTAATGAAGATGATGGCAGAAGGAAATGAAGTAAGGTATGACCAGGGAAAACAAAGCTTAAATCAGCCTAAATTTGAGGTCTTAATTAAGGCAAGGTGGAGAACAGAAGTGAATCAAAATGTAAAAGAAATTTTTTAAAAACCAGAGAAGGGACATTTCTGTCTTGATTTTGAACTTGGTCTAAATGATTTGGAATATCCATGTGTCCTATGTCATGTCTCTTTTATCTCATTTCAGGAGGTATCTATATAAAAAACAATAAGTCATCTGTCCAAGTATACCATAATCTGGACCTTAATATCCCCCGATCCCCTTCTAGCTCCTTGCAATGGTCATATCACAAAATCCTATTACATCTACAATAGGAGGGTTTAAGTTGTATCATGTTGTCTACAGAAACTGCAGAGTATTTGTAGGCTTAACTAACATAGAAAAACTACATAGAAGTCCAAGGTTATATAAAGAACAGGTGGGTGCTCTAGAGGAAAATACTGATCCATTAATCACTAAGAGCCTGGGTAGCTCAGTCAGTTAAGTGTCTGAGTCTTCATCTCACAGTTCATGGGAGTGCAGAGCCTGCTTGAGATTCTCTCTCTCCCTCTCTCTCTTCCCCTCCCCTGCTCTCTCCCTCTCTCTCTCTTTCTGTCTCTCTCTCAAAACAAATAAACTTAAAAAAGTAATAACTGAGAACAAAATGCTGCAGGTAAAAAAGAAATCCTTGTTAAGTGCCCCAGATCAAAAAATGAGAGCCTTTTTAAATATTAGAAAGCCACATTTGTGTTTGTTTATATGTGATCTATTCTGTATATAAATGTTACTTATTTTGCACTTATCGATAATTCAGGAATTTATTTATTTCACACAATTATGGGGCCACATAGACTTTGTGGACACTGTACAGAAATGAGTATCAAACTATGGCCTGTGTGGCTCAATAGCTTTGCCAGTAAGAAACCAGAAATAACCACAAGCAGCTCTACTTAGCTGCAGCAAAGATTCTAAGTTCTGACATCTTCAAAATAACTTGGGAGAACTGAAATCAGTTTTTCCAGTTTACAACATTCAAGGGTACCAAGAAATCCTGTTACATTTCAGGCTGGAGACAGAAAGCACAGAGCCCATGGCTCAAGGATAGGAATTAGAGAGTAATTAAGGTGCCTTGTCAGACCCTAGCAAGAAACACTTGTAGGACCTTAAGGATTAAAGCCAAATCCTTCTGAAATGCAAAAAGAGCACTAAGTTTGAGTGAAGTTGCAGCCACAAGTAGGCACAATTTATGCTGCTGGCACTTTTGCAGAACAGAGCAGAAGACGAGAGTCCAGTTTAGGGAGGGAGGGAGTGGGGGGTAATGTGTGCAGAGAAGCACAGGGATGGGCTCCCAGGTCAGTCACTGCACAAACCAAGGTGAGAGTAGCTACTACTGATTACATGTGTATGGCTATATTTGTTGGGCATGATTATCTCACTAAATCTTCACAAGGAATACTGTGAAAAAGGCATCATTAACTACTGCCCAAGAAACTGAGCTCCCACCCAGTGTGCATTGGAAGGACCGGTTGTTGGGGTGGTGGTCTGCTTGCAGGTCCTCCAGCCCCTGTGTGTCCGCCGAGCCACAGTCTGGACCCCACCCTTGCCAGCAACACCTTCCCTTAGAGATTGGCTTGGTTCTTCCATCAAGATATAGAGATCACCTTCAGGTGGGCCAGACTTACCTGGGAGATAAGGGAAACCAGGGCAGTAGCCCATACCACGTACACAGGGGCACACAAGACTGGTGAGTTCCTTTATAACTTAAAGAACATCCATTGCCTGCAGCAAATCTATTATACAAGTTAAATGAAAATATAATGCTTCCAGGCACTTATCCCTGGAAGTTAAGTTCCAGAGAAATTAAACCTGAATTTTTAAACTTCTTAAGAACTTCTCTTCTTAAGAAGAAAGCTTCCTTGTTCTTCTCAGTGTTAAAACTAGAGATAGAGTCTGCATAGATTTGAACTAAAGCAGGGCCTTTTCCCCATAGGTCTGCACTCATAGAACAGTCTTTGCTGACTGTGTGCTTTTGACCACAAACTATAAATAGCCTCACCCCGCCAGCCTGTTCTATGCATTCTTTCCTTCTAAACCTTATCCATTACCACTGTTTTGTGAAATGTGGCTTCTTTTCTTTTTAACCAAGGCTGAGTCAATTTCCTGTTTCATAAATCTGCTTTCCTCACCACTTCACATACAAGAAAACTGTAGTGTACAAGGTTCACATACATTTGAATTCACAAGTCAGAACTTGAACCGAGGTCCTCCGACTCCCAATCCCATTTGGACTTGCTATATTGTTCTGCCTCTCTCACAAGTGCTGATCCAACAACTGAGGCAATGACAAGTTCAATATGGGCAAGAAGTGCCGTGGGGCCAGCAGTCTGGATGTATTTCTATGTGGAAGTGGGTTTTTTTAGATTCAAAGTTCTGGAAAACAAATTATATTAAACAGGATCTTACTCTCTCTGAGCCTATTTCTAAACCTAGAGAGTGCATTAGAAATTTAAGCAGCTATGCAAAAATGCCAAAGGCATGAGAAAGCTATGCCACTATGTTTTATCTGAATAAAGCAAATTCCTTTATATAGACAGAACACCTCTGCCACCAGGCTACTAGAAATGGACTGAGAATGACTCTTGGTGTCCACTAGAGGCAGCATGGTGTCGTAGTTATGAAAGCAAGTCCTGAAGTCAAACCACCTAAGTGAGAATCCCTGGTCCACCTCTTTCTACTTGTGTGACCCTGGACAAATTACCTTAATCTCTCTCTGCCTCAGTTTCCTCACTTATGCAATAAGAATAATAATAGTATTTATCTCACAGGCTTATTGTGCCGATAACATAAGTTAATGTACATAAAATGCCAATAAACGTGCTTATTATTTAGCAAACACTCAATAAGTTACCCTTACCATCAACAGGTGAAATGGAGTTGAGAGATGTACCTGGCCTCCACTGTCTGCTCTTGTCATCTTAGATTGGCAGGTATGACACACTGTATGGCACACTGAATGATCAAAAATAATTAACAAAGATAGGTTGGTTTCGAAGACACACAGGTTACTTTTGAATGTGGGGTAAGTACAGAAAAACTGCTGGCCATGGCAGGTGTCTTCACTCAAAGTCTAGCTGACCTGACAGGTGATCTACCTATCTTGATGGAAGAACTCAGCCAATTTCTAAGAGAATGTGTTGCTGGCAAGATTTGTCTAAGTAAACCAGCTGGGGCTGGTAGTGGGGCTCAGTAGTGGGGCTACTGAGAGCCAGGCTGTCTTGTTCGGGATTTGCTTAGTGCTGTGTATAGTTATTATTTTGCTTACTGAGCATTTTTCTGTTCTTAAGGCACCCTACCCTGAAGTAGATTTCTTTAAATTTCTCTAGGGAATCATCCCTTACTGACACTGTCTGGTTCCAGTGGTGACCAAACCTGAAAAAAGGGCTGCACAACCCATGTGCCCTCTCCTTTGACTCAAGGTTAGTTATGTAACTCAAGCTGTTCTAGTCAGAGTGAATGGCAGTAATTGCTGGGAGTTCCCGGGGGGTGGGGTGGGGGGGAGGAGAAAAACAAAACTGCTTTCACATCTACTGTATTTTTTTAATGTTTATTTATTTTTGAAAGAGAGCAAGTGGGGGGCGCCTGGGTGGCGCAGTCGGTTAAGCGTCCGACTTCAGCCAGGTCACGATCTCGCGGTCTGTGAGTTCGAGCCCCGCGTCGGGCTCTGGGCTGATGGCTCGGAGCCTGGAGCCTGTTTCCGAGTCTGTGTCTCCCTCTCTCTCTGCCCCTCCCCCGTTCATGCTCTGTCTCTCTCTGTCCCAAAAATAAATAAACGTTGAAAAAAAAAAAGAAAGAGAGCAAGTGGGAGAGGGGCAGAGAGAGGGAGGAAGATAGAGAATCTCAGGCTCCTTGAGGTCAGCGTAGAGCCCAACGTGGGGCTCGAACTCACAAACCCTGCAATTATGACCTGAGCTGAAATCAAGAGTCGGACGCTTCACCAACTAAACCACCCAGGCACCCCATCACATCTACTGCATTTTAGTCTAGGAAGATGCGGGTTAGCACTGCTGGGTGGCTTTTTTTTTTCCTCTAGAGACTGAGAAGAAATACAACAGAAAAAGAGATAAGAAGTAAAGATGGGGGATAAAGCCCTAGTGGCATATTTTAAGCCCCTGACCAAGCTACACTTAAAATAAGACCATCCTTTAGATTTTCAAGCTATTTGAACCCATAAATTCTCCTGATTTTTAAAGCCAGCTAGGATTGGTTTTCTGTCACATTGAACAGAAAGAATCCTGATAGTGGAAGGCATCATTTCTGTAGCTGACAAAAACTAGAAGGGTCAGATATGGCGGATTCATAGAGCATGCTCAATGGTGCTCTTCAGTATCTTCAGTTGGATCCTTGTGTGTTTGCAACCAGCTCACATCGAATTTTGAGAGTGTTTGATATGTATTTTAAATATCCTGAAATAATCTTTCCCAAATATCTTTAGTTTTATACATGTGGATCCCATATCTCTATTTACTTTTAAGTCTGTCTACAAGGCTCACAGCTCAAAATTGTCATTTTATGACAAGCCTTAAGCAAAAACAAAACAAAACAAAAGCCCTAATCATCTATTCTAGAAATCTAATCAAGTTGAAAATAAACACAAAAATTCAGTGACCAAAAATGAAACAGTGAAAGATCTTTATGATTTTTTCTTAAGCACCAGCATATTTTGATAAACTAATGCGAGTATCCAATTTTAGGTATGTCACTTTTGCTAGCCTATAGAAGGCATACTGTAGCACAGACACTGTAGTAGTGTGAGTGCAATCAGGAAAGAAACCACACAGTAGGTTAAAAGGGGGACAGTTAATATAAAGAATTATTAAATGTAATAAAAGTAACTATAAGAAAACTACAAGGAAACTCACCCTAGGACTGAGGAAGAGCATTCAGGGGAGAACAAATTTAGAGGCAATCACACTGCTGGAGAAGGTATGGTTTGGCTACCATACAGCAGAGAATTTCACTGGTTCAGTAAAGCCTGAGCTGGTCTAAATTGCTGGTTAAGACATAGGCAACTCTACCCAGGGCAGCTGGGTGGCTCAGTCGGTTAAGTGTCTGACTCTTGGTTTTGGCTCAGGTCATGATCTCATGGTTCCTGAGTTCAAGCCCCACGCTGGGTTCTGTGCTGACAGTGCAACGCCTGCTTGGGATTTTCTCTTTCCCTCTCTCTCTGCCCCTCCCCTGCTTGTGTGCTGTCTCACTCTCTCTCTCTCTCTCTCTCTCTCTCTCTCTCTCTCAATATAATAAATAACCTTAAAAAAAAAGAAAGAAATGGGCAACTCCAGCATACAGGTGGGAGAGGAGATGAACAGCAACCAGTGACATGGGTATGCAGTGGGAGACTGGGGACTGCTGGGGACAAGAGGCCTGCAGAACACAGGGCACACAGTAGGTCTGGCTACTCTGGCAAGATATCTATGGGAAGGTAAGAGCCAGGCCTATAAGGCTGCAAGACCTTGTAAGAACTGTTTTGGGCCTATGGCTGGGACAGGAGCCACAGAATGTCCTGACAACCATACTACCAAGCCCTAGTTCCACGTAAGAGATGGCAAGAAAACTTCTTCCTCCTGCAATATCCATACAGCATCCTATACTGGAATGGTGCTCACTTTAAAGGGGAGATACTTGAAGGGATGTCATTGTTTCTCACAAACAAATATATTGAAGTGTGCATGCAGTGCTAAGAAGCAATAAATTAATAACAGCCTCAAAGCAAAGTCAACCCATCTCTATCCTATGAACTCTTCTTTCTGTATTTTTCTTGCCCTCTCCATTTTTCACTTTATTTCAGAAACTAACATTTATTGAGTACCTACTATTCATCCAGAAATTATAAAAAAAAAAAAAAAAAATACAACCCTTGTCTCCAAGGGGCCAGAGGGGATGCAAACAAGAAACAATTGAAATGCCATGTGATGAGACTATAATAGAGATATGTTCACCAAATTAAGCTTTGCCTGTGGAACTCAAGAAGGGCTTCCATCAGGCAGATGAACTTCACTATGTTGTGGCACAGCAGTGTTTTGAAGCTTATAGCAACTCACTTATTGCTAAAGATGATTAATATGTTGAGGTTTGCATGATTTGGGTTTTGTGAATTTCAGTGCAGTTAAGGTATTCCCTATAATATCACTTTCATGTTCTTGAATGCTCATAGACTTCTATTAAAGGGCAAAAACTGCAGGAACTACACATAACCCAAGTCTATGTAATTCATGATACTGCCCACAATCTTGATGTGCCCATAGGAATATGTTATATTCACAAGACAATTGCATTTGATAGGGAACAGAGGGCATACACAGCTTTCAGTAAGCCTCAGACTTTTATGATCCTGAAATTTCTAATACAAGGCAATTAAAAAGAATCCAAATACAACCTTGCCCAGAGATGGGAGGCAGTCCTAAATTTGACAAAACCTAAAAAAGGCAATTGTATTTCTGAGTCTGGAAGTTAGATATGAGATATGAGCTGGAGAATATCAGTTTGAAAGTCAGTGTGTTAGCTTCTGTTGAAATCATGGGATTGCATAGCGAGGGACTATAATGAGAGAACAAATGATTGTCTTAAGTTGGGTTCCTTAGAAACAGTCCAAGGTGGGAATTGTTCAAATGATTTACTGAAGGAGTGCTCTCAGGAGAAGGAGAGTGGAAGAAGCAGGATATGCAGGGGGAAAATCAAAGCAAGACTATGGTCTCAGAACCTAGCTTCAGCTTCATCTCATAGAGAGGCCTGAATCAGCAGTGTACCAGAGTTGGCTTCACCTTGAGGCAAAGAGGCCAGGTTTTCATAGCGCTCCTCCCATTAGAGAGCCATTAGCTGTACACTGCCTTGAGAAGAGAGCTGAGCATGACTTCCAGGAGAGGTGGCTCTTTATTTTGGCAAGTCTTCAGAGAAGGGGGTCAGTTGTGAGCCATTAACAACCAACACTGACAGCAGTTGAGGAGTTAAGTGCACTGGCAGGTAAAAGAGATCTGAGTGGGCACAGTTCAAGATCGAGGAATGAATCCTGGGGAATCAAAATAGAGGAAGAAGACCTTTGAGGGAGACCAAGGAGGAGAAGCCCAAGAAAAATAAAAATAATCAAAAGAGAATGGTAACAGTAGTAGCCATAATAGGTGCATCTCAATATCATAATCGAAACCACGGTACTGAAAATATGGCAGAGTGCAGCAGGTAGAAATAATTCTCTGTAGATAGCTCATTGTCAGGTCCTCAGATCATTACTCTAAATATAATATATATATATATTTTTTAATTTTTTTTAATGTTTATTATTTTTGAGAGAGACAGAGACAGAGTAAGAGACCAAGCAGGGAAGGGGCAGGGAGAGAGGGAGACACAGAATCTGAAGCAGGCTCCAGGCTCTGAGCTGTCAGCACAGAGCCTGACGTGGGGCTCGAACTCACAGACCCGAGATCATGACCTGAGCCGTAGTCTGCCACCCAATCGACTGAGCCACCCAGGTGCCCCTAGAATATATATATTTTTAAGATTACACATATCTTTCATTGTTGTGTTTTGTTTTCTAAAATGATTTGTATAAACCAGGAATAAGGAACCAGGAACAAGGACAGCCACTATCATATTGTCCTTGGCAAGAAGCCAATCTCAGAGAGCATGGCCCAATAATTAAGCAATCTACCCGGAATGCAACACATCACAGTGAGGGGAATTTTGCAGTGGTTTCTAGGTCTATTGTTTTTCCTACCTCCTGTCACTTTACGGCTTTGGGTAGGTGTTAAAAAAGTTTCTTAAATTTACAAATGAGATGCTAACCTACACTATAATAAAATAAAACAGGAACAATCATGAGCAATTAAATAAGAAAGTAACAATATCCTAGTGATTTATGATTGTCCCACCCTGGGGGAAAAAAAAAAAGCATACAATAAGTAGTTTTGTTTAGATTATGTTGCTTTGTTATATGATGTAAATAAAATTTGTGCTGGCTGAAAATATAAACTTTGATTCCTAATTTTATTAAACATTGCTTCCTTATTAATATTAATCTGAGCCAGTATTAATTAACCCCTGATTGTTTAAGCAAGTCTTAGGAGTTATGCACGTGGTTCATGAAATACAGTCAAAATATGCCAATATGCTTCCATCTCCCATTGTCTTTTATTTATTTTTTTTAATGTTTATTTATTTTTGACAGAGAGAGAGAGAGACAGAGCATGAGTGGGGGAGGGGCAGAGAGAGAGAGAGAGAGAGAGAGAGGGAGACACAGAATCCGATTCAGGCTCCAGGCTCTGAGCTGTCAGCACAGAGCCCAACGCGGGGCTCGAACCCACAAACTGTAAGATCATGACCTGAGCCAAAGTCGGATACTCACCTGACTGAGCCACCCAGGCGCCCCTCCACTCTTTTAAATATATTTAACAGTGCTTCTGTATCCTCTGACTTTGGCTCCAAACTCCATCAGTACAGTGTTTTCCCTGGCATTTGTTGAGTGCACAGACCTAAGCTGCCTTCACACTCTCTTAGCATAACAGATGTTTATAGCACCCTTTCTCTGATGGGGCAAATTTGTGCATTCTTCAGAGCTATCCAACATTAGAATGGACTCATTGGAGTGGTTCCTTGATCCAGCAAATACATTCTCTTTCAGAGTTTATTATACCCTTCCTGGTTTCTACTACTCTGGCAGTCACTTCTAACTTTTCTTGAGTACCCTCCAGGCTGTCCTACTGGGCAACATTAGGAAGATTCCCATTCCAGTTTCCTTGAGCCGATGGCCCACTCTAGTCTGGGATAACCCTTCTCAGTCTTGGCCTCCACAACCTCCATTCGAAGGGAGACATTCATTAGAATTTAAACTTTACAGGGTCATCTGTTTGATGACTCACTTTGATATCTTACTGATATAGTACTGTCTCAGTTAAAACCTCCAGTTTAATATCCTTTTCCATTTAAAAGCCAATGGGAAATAAGCCCCATGTCCTATGTAAAAGCCTTGGGGAGTGGCACCAGTGAAAACACTAAGATTTTAATAAATGAAAGCAAGGAAGAGAATGGCCAAAGACCAAGGATAAATACTAGTTCCAGGGAACAGTCACATGGTCCTAAAGAGATCCTTGAAGTCCTAGCAACCCCATTCATGTGGCAGAGGTCTTGTGTGGAGAATTAAGGGACATAGGGAGCTGCCCTTCTAACTAGGAGGTCTACTTCTAATTCTTTGTCCATATCCCCCATAAAGAGGACTCCTTTTTTTTCCCCCACAAAAACTATTTGTATTGAGTATTGAATTCAACTGGCCATTGAGGGTAGGCTGGGAAGACTGACTCAGGTCACCTAAAACAACTTTTTAAGCCTCATTAAACTTAATACTTAAGGAGAATCACTTTCTCACTTGAAATATTTAGGTAATTACTTTAATTTTCTGTCTCTACTAGGTATGGAACTATCCTGAGCCAACTAGCAAGAAAGAAATCTGGGCTAGAAATACATCTAATCTTAATAAGATTTGGATAATTAGCTTAAAGAATAGAGCCAATACACTTCCCAAAATTAACTAACTTTTGCATTCAACCACAACT
Source organism: Lynx rufus (assembly GCF_022079265.1). Classification (NCBI taxonomy): domain Eukaryota; kingdom Metazoa; phylum Chordata; class Mammalia; order Carnivora; family Felidae; genus Lynx; species Lynx rufus. The sequence continues at coordinate 64,518,657 of NW_025814827.1, forward strand.
CATAAGACTTCTTTACAATTTGAATTTCCTTGTTTTTAAAACTCTAACAACATACTCAAGCTGCACAGTTTATAAACCAAGAGGCTGAGCTAATGTCTCATGTTTTTTTCTTTAGTGAAAAAGACTATCTTGGGGCCTCATAAGGATATGAAATTTTTCTTCCAAAGTAATAATTTTATAATATTACACTAGAGCTAAAATATAACACTCAGACATATCATATTACACCAAACTCCATATATGCTTGAAAAGTTTTTCATAGTCATCTAAAATAGTTATAAAAACCAATAGAATCACTTTGCATAGAAATTCAGTCCTCAATAGTGTTTCTTTAGCTAGTTATCACCTTGAAAGAATTAAAGAGAGGAAAAATCTAATCATGCAATCTAATGCAAGAGAAGATTGTGGAACTTATCAAAGATGCCCTTTTTATTTATTAGCAGACTTACAAAGAAATTTCTTGGCCATATATTCATCACCTGGCCAGACCCTGAACTTCTAAAATGTGATTAATTTCAACCACTTTAAAGTTTCAGATAAAAAAAAAAAAACAACCTAATTTCAGGCAGATTTAAAAATTTCCTACAAAAAAATTAATTAATTAATTAATGTGCGGTTATACTCAGAAGTCAATAAGCAATCAAACTTGTCCCCAGTGTTAATTGCCTGGAAATCACCTCTGAAGTATTTACAGGAGGATAATTTCCATTGAGGTAGCAGTAATGAATTCCATTTTTCTTCACTATTGGCAAAATTGTAACACAGATATAGAAAACTTTTCTAAATTTTTTTTTCCCAAATCACCTTTTGCATAATGGCAAAAGTAATGAAAGCAGAGCTCAAGTTTCAAGAAGAAAAATTTTGTAGGGAAAGGGTTAGGCTGGGTGATGAGAGACACTCATGCGAGCCACAAAAGTAAAAGGAAAGAAAAAAGAACTTTTAAATTTTTATTGATGTTCTTATGAGGCTTACTGCTGAAAGAAGTTAAGCATTCAGCATTTCAATGACTTTTTTTCTTTTTTCACTGCAGTAAGAAGAAAGTAGAAAACAGTGACACATTCACCTTAACTTGTTGTTAGCCTTCTGAAAGCAGTCCTGGGAAGTTTTCCTCCAATATCATCTGGCTTCATTTTTCTGGCCTCTACACTCACATTTATACTCCAAAAAAAGGATATATACCTAGAATCAGAAACATTTGTTAATTTTAAGTTTCTATATCTTTATAGCAATACATCTCAAATATTATAGTGCATAAAATTTATTAGGGAAACTTGTTAAAAATACAGAATCTAGCACATAGATCATCACTGCAATCATCACTGATTATTTCAATCAATAGATCTACATTTTCAGAAGTGTATAAATTTTTCAAGGCTTGAAAGACACTAGAAAAACAGTGATCTAATTTTGAAGCTCACGCAGTTATCAAGAAGCTATTGTTATGAAGACTATAATCCATTTTAACCTGTGGCATCTTGAAGGAATTGATAGAGGGATCAAAATAAACACAGAGATGATAGATGATGATGATAGATAGATAGATGATAGATAGATAGATAGATGATAGATAGATAGAAGATAGATGGATGACAGATGGATCTGATGGGACGAAATGAAAGGGCAAGGGAGAAGTGAGAAAAGGAGATGTAAAGAGAAAAGGGGGAGATGAATTTTTTTTAAGGCAGCTAAGGTTAATTCTATATAACTCAGAAAAATTTTAATTTTTACATTAAATTGGTTGTTTTAGTAACATATGGTTATGGTTAGTAACACAAATGTACTGTCTTTGGCTACTTTAAATGTTCATTTGTTTATTTTGAGAGAGAGAGAGTGAACACATGCAAGTGCTAACACAAGCAGGGGAGAGGGACAGAGAGAGAGGGAGAGAGAGAAACCCAAGCAGCCTCCGGCTCAGCATGGAGCCCTGCTTGGGGCTCAATCTCAAACCTCAAGACCATGACCTGAGCCAATATCAAGACTTGCATGCTTAACTGACTAAGTCACCCAAGCTCCCCTGCCTTTAGCTACTTGAGAACAGGGTAGAGTCCTTTGGGGTCTATCTCCTGTGAATTCTCCCTCTGTCTCTATCACCCTCCCCCATCACCAACTTATGTCTCTTTCCTTAGCTTTTTTCTCTTTCTGTGATTTCTTTCACTGTTTTGAATGATTTCCTCCTGGTGATGTTATCAATTTGCTATTTTATTATATCTTGTTCCTACACCAATCTTAAGCACAGATAGGCACTTTTATAGTGTGATGAAATGGACTTCTGTCAATATAATGGCTGCCCCACTCCCTCTGGCTGAAATTTTAGAGCTTTTTTCTTTTACGTTAAGCATTACCTTATCCATCAACTTCTCTTTTAAAAATCTCTATGCTTCTGGAAGGGATATATACACTCTGGAAGATCAAGTCACTACCAGCTGAAAGTCCTTTCTCCCTGACAGTCATAGCTGTGGGCATCTAACAGACATAAAAGGGAAGCATCTTGGCCTCCTCTAAAATTTGGAGACCTCACAATACATACACAATATATACTGAGTAACTGATTTTCCCATCTTCAATTAATTATTCTGGACCTGCTTTTGATTGCTAGAAACAGCAAAGTTCTACTTGACAACATTTTCTTAGATTCCTTTTAAGACCTATAAACTTAGACAAATTCAAGAAGTAATCTGAAGAGAACAGCAATCCATCCTTTAATGGAATTTAGCAATGAATTTAATAATCTCTTGAAAAAATACCCTTAAAATACACACACACACACACACACACACACACACACACACACACACAGAGGCTAAGGACCTTAGGAGTCACATACCTCTGTATCTCTATTTCCTTTCTTGCCTAAAAATGTTCCACAACCTACCTTAATAAAAGCCAAAGCTAGCATCGGACTAGGCCATGATTGTTGCCGGGAAATCTATCCAAGTATCTACTAAAACTTCATGTTATGGCTTAAATTGTTTCCTTTTATTTTGTGCATACTGAAGATGAATAGCTAATCATGATCCTTTATTTAACACTTTTCCATAATCTGTACTTAAATACAGAGGCTATCCCTGTGTCTGTTTCTTTTATAATTTATGCAACCCTTCAGCAGAAGTCCTACTAATAATTTTACTGCTTCTCCTTCCTTACAACTCCTCACAACTAGAATCGTTATTAAAGCTCATTTTCATACACTGCTTCTATTTTCAGGGAAACTTCTTTAGCATTTAAAAAATATTTTTAATACTTGGGCTTTAGAAACAACATTTTTCAATATAACTAGAAACAGAAAATGATTAAAGTTTAAATTCATTAGGCACTCAATAAATGTTTATTGAATTTAGCTGAAGTGTCATGAATTTTTCTATTTTTAATCTTCATTATGATTTATTTTCTATTTTCACTCATTATGAGAAAACATTTCCATATTCCAATAGAGTAGTTAGATTTAATTTTTTCTTCCCTTGGATAATTCTTTATTCCCTGTTATTGTGTGTAATATTTCAAACTAAAGTGTTCTTACTGCAAGTCTCCTGTCTCCTTGTGTCTTTTTCTTGCAATAAATAAATGCATTAAAGTTAGTTATTCTTACCACCTACTTGACTTACAGGAACATTGGGAAGATTGATAAGGCCATGAAAAAAAGAACACTTAAAATTCCTCATTTCTGTTTAAAAATTTTGAGAAAAGCCTATATGATGAAAGATAGTAGCATTGTATTTGTTTTTCTGTTTTTCTAGACATCCTATGACAATTCCTGAAAGGATCCTTTTCTCCCTTTTGCCCTTATAATAAAAATTATGAGTAAACATGAATTTCATAGAACATGGATCCCTGTTAGTAGGAGCTCATTCATTTCTATTTGTTACAGAGAATAGGTTTACATTGTCCATTCAAATAACAACTAAATGGGGCATGACCAGACCAACTGATTTCAAATTCAGATATAACAGTTTAATAGTGTATCTCAGCAGTTGGCCATTTCCCAGCTAGATAATCAACCAGTAGAAGGAATACTGTCTCTTAAAATCAAGGACTAGAAAGCTCTTTTGCTAGGAAATTGGAGATTTTCAGGTATATTCTTTATTTTCCTCTATGTTGATCCTCCCTTTATACTATTCTACAATCAGTTCCAATGGTTATTTCTCTTGTCATTTTGCATGTGTGGTATAATAAGACTACACTCGACATCAGGAAACCTAGATTCAAACCTTCCTCCACCACTTAGCAACTGAGTAACCTTGAGCAAATGTCTCTAAATCTAAATTGCCTCGTATGGGATAGGAGAATAATACTTTCCCTCACTTCTCATAAAGTTTTTGAGGGGACGGAATTAGAAATGTCAGTGAAGGCATTGCATACATTTCAAATTATCTGTATATGATATAATGATGCCAGTTTATTAACACTTTATCCCATAATTCTATCCTTCAATTATCTCATAATTCTCACATAAGAAACAAGTGGAGGAAAAAGTCATTGGCAAACCAAACCGGGTTGTCCTATTTACCCAGTCTTGATCTCCATGTAGATTTAAACACTGTGATGTTACAAGGAGCTTAAAACACCTCTCAATATTTTACATATTCCTTCCAATGCACCGACCATAAGTCTTGTCTCTGCTGACCTCTACCCCTGGCCTGCCCTAGTCCTTCCACCTAAAATGGCTTTCCTTTAGCCAAGCCTATAGAAATCCCACTAATTCTTCAAAACCAGATAAAAAGGCACTTCTTTCACTACATATTCCTCAATTTTTCAAATTAAATTTTTGAAATTTATTTTTGTTCTTGTAGCACCTCTGTTTATATTACATGTACTCCATTCTCCTTCCTGAAACTATGACTAAATTGGGTTGAAGGAAGGAATTATTTCTAATTCATTGCAATATCTTAGTACCAAACAGAGGTACTTGAACATGAAATTTTCTGAATAGCTCTCTGTTACTCTTAGTCATCTGCCTCACACAAATTAGTCTTTCATCTGTTTTCACCATACCTGCTACAAAGGACTCTGTAAGGGTACAATTTTTCCATTGCCTATTAATCAGATTTAAATGCTTCAGTCTTTTACTCAAAACTCTGTATTGTTATCCATTGCTCCCACTCATCTTTCTTAACTCCTTATATATGACTTACCCCAGTGTTCCTCCTTGTTATCATCCTTAAGGATATTTTAAATTCCAACCTCTATTTTCCTGTATCTTTTGCATCTCATGACATTTCCTTTTTTATCAATCATTTCAAGATCTAGCTTAAAAGTTTGTTCCTTTAAGAAGCCTTATCTGATTAACTCTTCCATAGAGTTCTTTATCAACCCTAAGCTCTCAGAGCCCAGGACAGTATCCTTATGAAATGAAGGAGAGTGTTTGACTCCATACTGCAACTGCTTTAGGATATACTGACTAAAAGCAAAACTGCCTTAAGACAATTTATCCTTACCCTTCAGAGTTTGTTTGCAAAGCATAAAACTAACAACTGCAGAGAGTTATTTTTTAAGTATATATTCACAAACATTTTTCATCTTTACATTTTTGTGTGTGAATAGTGCTTCTTGAAGCAGAGATTTTTGCACTATGCCAAGGTTTACACTATGAAGACAAAATGTACAAACAATTCCTGCTTATTTATCAGAATGTCTTTCTGGAAATCATTTTATATATTAGATTGCCAGAAAGTGAATCAAAATTGCTCTTTGGAAGACTACCATACCAGTAATGAACTCTGACAAAAAACCTAGAATGAAATTACTCAAAGACATGAGTAATAGTCGGTAGTATGAGATAGTAGATAGTAATACATAGTATTCTAAGACATGTTTAAAAATACAAGGTTACTTAATTCAAAAAAACAGTTTTAATTTTAACAATAAAGTATAACTCATATTCTACAAAATTATTTAAAACACCTAGGTCATGTACTAATTTTCAAGGATTCTAAGAGGTCATGTAAATTTTGTTTTAAATCAAATCTTCCAGACTGTATAATAAACAGTTAACAATTATTTTCTTAGAAATTTGTGAAGCATCCCCTCCCCCCCAACTCTAGGATGATGACTAAGCCTTGGGTTTGGCAATACACTTTCCTTATACTGAGTGGCCAAAGGCCTTTGATCTGGGCTCTGATTTGTGACCTACAATCTATAGATGCTAAAGCTGAAAAGCAAGTATACAAAGCCAAATATTACCAGTAAATAGGAAAGAACGCAGACAGGAAAAAGTACATTTGGTTGCACATTGCACCTGGTCACTGTGCAAATGTAGGTTAGCTATCTAAACTCTAACCTTCAGTTTCTATAGCTGTAAATTGAGGACAATTATACTTCACAAAAACTAAGTGGTTCTTCAAGATCAAGTGAAATAAAGTTCATGATGTGTTCCGTAGGTACCAACTATATAGTAAATACCAATAAGCAGTTACCATTATTATATCATTATCATCATCATTCTACAGGGCACATTCACCCACTTACACTTAACATATGCTATCCATTCCTACCTCATACCAAGGAGAACAATTAATTTCTCTCCTCAATGTTAGGGATATACTTTAATAAACTCAGACTGACCTCAACAAAGGGCCTTGGGAGTTACCTAATAGCAGAAAGAATGGTGGCTTCCATAAATTCTGACAGACATGTGTCATATGAACTGATATAAAATCTCCTTTAGTTACTGAGGAGTGATTTAATCTGTACTGTCACCAACCACCAACTATATTTAAAGTTAAATATCATGAGTGAAATTTGTTTATGGCCTAATGAGCAATTAATTATTTCTGCATGGGAAAATTTCCAAACTACAATAGTCTCACAGATGCTCTAGGAATTTGGAACTTGGAGCACTTGAGCTTTTCATTTGTTCAAGTGCTGGAGCCAAGACAAAATTGAGTCCAGTTTTAGACATTTTGGGCTTTGCCTATGGCTGACCCTATAGAGTAACTATCTCTTCAATACAGAGTATTAAACTCCTTGACTTTAGGGGCGCCTGGGTGGCGCAGTCGGTTAAGCGTCCGACTTCAGCCAGGTCACGATCTTGCGGTCCGTGAGTTCGAGCCCCGCGTCAGGCTCTGGGCTGATGGCTCGGAGCCTGGAGCCTGTTTCCGATTCTGTGTCTCCCTCTCTCTCTGCCCCTCCCCCGTTCATGCTCTGTCTCTCTCTGTCCCAAAAATAAAATAAAAATAAATAAACATTTAAAAAAATTAAAAAAAAAAAACTCCTTAACTTTAATAAAAGTATGAGAACTCTATACTCAATTTAGTAGATATTAAGACATAGGAATTTTTCCTTCATCACTAACATGGAATAACCCCATTTAAGGATTTTTCCAGAAGTTACCATGACTAGCCTTTGTGGAGCATGGTCTATAGCAGGTGCAATTCTTCTGTTCTTTTGCTCCTCTGTGTTATCCAAGGGTCAATTCAGACTATACCATCTGGGCCTTCCATAGAATCACTTTTGTTAAACTATGCTTTAGTTTGATTATCTATTCTGCATTAAACATGCTATTAAAAACTGTAAAAAAAAATCATTATCCACTTTTTCACTTCATATCTCCTTTGTTATAACCAAGGAGAAATTTTCCCTAGACAATTATTTTTTAGTTATTTTTTTACCATATACGGACAATGTGAATCATTCAATTTGCCCTGATTTCCTCTCTTTTGACTTATTAGGAAACTTAGAATTGATTTGGTGTCCCACCTTTAAACACTGTGAGAACTTTATACCATGTTTTCCTGTCTACTTTTCTTGTAGCCCCATTTTATTATTTTTCTTTATATTCTTTCACTTTGTCTTTTATATTCTTTTTTCAGTTATTGTGACATAGTAGTATAATTTGCTCATCTCCTTATAACTTAGGTGAGGAATTTTCAGGCATGCCATAGATTTGTTTTTAAGCAGTGTAATTTACTGGTAGCAAAGAGAGAGACTCTATCATCATGCAATTAATTTCTGTTTCCCAGATTCTCACATGTATCTTCCAATAAGTCTTTTCTGGCAGTCCAGACCACTAGTCCTAATATCTAAATAATTCTTAACCAAAGTAAATATATCATTATATACCTAGAATTATATCAAGGATGAGTTCTGTTACCTTATAGTACTGATAGCTTCTAAACTTTTTTTCACCATCATCATCATGACCAACTACTTGTTATTCCTATCACAATGCAACTGGGGTTCTGTCTTTTTTTGTATTACTTTTCTTTGAGCACAGTTAATAATGTTACATTAGTTTCAGTATACAACATAATGATTCAACTTCTCTGTGTGTCAGGTTATACTTACCACAAGTGTAGCTACCATCCATCATCATGTAAATGACTATTACAATACCATTGACTATATTCCCTATAATGTACCTTTTATCCCCATGACATATCCATTCCATAACTGGAAGTCTGTATCTCCCACTCCCTTGTATTCATTTCACTCATCCTCCCATCTCTCTTCCCTCTGGCAACCATCAATTTTTTTTCTGTATTTAAAGGTCTGATTCTGGGGCGCCTGGGTGGCTCAGTCGGTCGAGCCGCCGACTTCGGCTCAGGTCATGATCTCATGGTCCGTGAGTTCGAGCCCCGCGTCGGGCTCTGTGCTGACAGCTCGGAGCCTGGAGCCTGTTTCGGATTCTGTGTCTCCCTCTCTCTGACCCTCCCCCATTCATGCTCTGTCTCTCTCTGTCTCAAAAATAAATAAACATTAAAAAAAATAATTTAAAAAAAATAAAAATAAAGTTCTGATTCTGCTTTTTGTTTGTTTATTCATTTGTTTTGTTTTTTAGACTGTACATATAAGTGAAATCATATAGTATTTGTCTTTCTCAGTGTGACTTACTTTACGTAGCATAATACCCTCTAAGTTCATCTATTTTATAGCAAATGGAAGATCTCTCCCTTTTGTATGGCCAAATAATATTATATAATATATGATATTATATAATATATATAAATATTATATATAAGATATTATGTATAGATTATAAATAATATATATTTTATATATTTATGTATATATTATGTATACATCTATATTTATATTATATATTATATATTTATTTATATATTATAAATATTATATATAAATATATATTATATATTATATACATTTTATATATATATATATAATCTAGAATTTTTATGGTTCAGGTCTCACATTTAGGTCTTTAATCCATTTTGAATTTATTTTTGTATGGTGTTAGAAAATTGTCCAGTTTTATTATTTTGCACATAGCTGTCCAGTTTTCCCAGCACAGCTTATTGAAAAGATCATCTTTTCCCCTTTGTATATTCTTGCCTCATTTGTTATAGGTTAATTGGCCATGTAAGTGTGGCTTTATTTCTGAGCTCTCTATTCAGTTCCATTGGTCTATGTGTTCTTTTTTTTGTGCCAATGCCAAACTGTTTGGATTACTATAGCTTTGTAGTATATTTTGAAATCTGGAATTGTGATCCCTCCAACTTCATTCTTCTTTCTCAAGACTTCTTTGGCTATTTGGGGTCTTTTGTGGTTACAAAAAATTTTAGTACTTTTTGTTCTACTTCTGTGAAAAATGCTGTTGGTATTTTGATAGGAATTACATTGAACCTATAGATTGTTCTGGGTAGTATAAACATTTTAACAATATTAATTTTTCTGATCCATTAGCATGGAATATGTTTACATTTGCTTGTGTCATCTTTCAAGTTTTTCATAAACATTTTACACTTTTCAGAGTACAGGTCTTTCACCTCCTGAGTTAAGTTTATTCCTAGGTATTTTATTCTTTTTGGTATAATTATAAATTTTTTTTAACGTTTATTTAATTTTGAGACAGAGAGAGACAGGCATGAACGGGGGAAGGGCAGGGAAAGAGGGAGACACAGAATCGGAAACAGGCTCCAGGCTCTGAGCCATCAGCCCAGAGCCTGACGCGGGGCTCGAACTCACGGACCGCGAGATCGTGACCCGGGTGAAGTCGGACGCTTAACCGACTGAGCCACCCAGGCGCCCCTTTTTGGTATAATTATAAATGGAATTGTTTTCTTAATTTCTCTCTCCGTTCCTTCATTATTGGTATATAGAAATGCTACTGATTTATGAGTATTAATTTTGTATCCTGTGACCTTACTGAATTCATTTTTCAGTTCTAATAGTTTTTTGGTGTAGTCTTTAGAATTTTCTATATATAGTATCATGCCATCTGCCTTCTTCCTTACCAATTTGGATGCTTTTCATTTCTTTTTATTGTCTGACTGCTGTGGCTAAGACTTCCAGTATTATGTTGAATAAAGTGGTGAGAGTGGACATCTTTGTCTTATTACTGATCTTATAGGAAAAGCTCTCAGTTTCTCACTATTGAGTATGATATGAGCTGTGGGTTTTTTTTTTTTTTTTTCAACGTTTATTTATTTTTGGGACAGAGAGAGACAGAGCATGAACGGGGGAGGGGCAGAGAGAGAGGGAGACACAGAATCGGAAACAGGCTCCAGGCTCTGAGCCATCAGCCCAGAGCCCGACGCGGGGCTCGAACTCACGGACCGCGAGATCGTGACCTGGCTGAAGTCGGACGCTTAGCCGACTGCGCCACCCAGGCGCCCCAGAGCTGTGGGTTTTTAATACATGGCCTTTATTATATTGAGTCATGTAAACCTACTTTTTTATCATGATGTTGAATTTTGTCAAATGCTTTTTCTGCATCTATTGAGATGATATGATTTTTTTAATCCTTTGTTTTGTTGCCAATATTGCCAATATTGAACTGTCCTTGCATCCCCAGAACAAATTCCACCTGATTGTGCTAAATGATCCCTTTAATGTACTGTTGAATATGTTTGGTTAACATTTTTTAAGAACTTTGGCATCTATGTTCATCAAGGATATTGTAATTTTCCTCTTTTATAATGTCTTTGTCTGGTTTTGGTACAGGGTAATGCTGGCCTTGTAGAATGTACTTGAAAGCCTTCCTTCCTGTACTATTTTTGAACTATTTTGAAGAGGAGGTATTAACTCTTCTTTAAGTATCTAGTAGAATTTACCTGTAAATCCATCTCATCCTGGACTTTGATTTTTTTGGAATTTTTTTTATTGCTGATTCAATGTTGTTACTAATAATAACTGATCTGTTCAGATGTTCTATTTCTTCCCAATTCAGCTTTGGAAGATTGTATGTGTCTAGGAATTTATCCATTTCTTCTAGGTTGTCAATATGTTGGCATATAATTTTTCATTATATTCCCTCATAATCTTTTGTATTTCTGCAGTGTCAGTTGCTACTTCTCTGTCTTTGTTTTGTTTTGTTTTTTTAAATTCTACTTCTCTATCATTTCTGATTTTATTTAGGTCCTTTATCTTTTTTCTTAATGAGTCTGGCTAAGAGTTTATCAATTTTGTTTCTTTTCAAAGAATCAGCTCTTAGTTTCATTGATTTTTTTTCTTTTGTTTTTATAATTTCTATGTCATTTATTTCTGCTCTGATCTTACTTCCTTCCTTATACTCAGCTTGGGTTCTGTTTGTTCTTCTTTTCCTAGTTCCTTTAGTTCCTTAGTATAAGATTATTTGAGGTTTGTTTTTGTTTGTTGGTTGGTTGCATTTTGTTTTTTTGTTTTGTTTTGGTTTTCAGATAGGCCTGTATTTGCCTCTTAGAACTGCTTTCACTGTGTTCCAAAGATTTTAGATTATGTTTTCATTTTCATTTGTATCCATGAGTTTTCTGATTTCTTCTTTGTTTGCTTTGTTGACCCATTTGTTGTTTAGTATTGTGTTATTTAGCTTCCATGTGTTTGTGTTTTTTTCCAGTTCTTTTCTTGTAATTGATTTCTAGTTTTATACCATTGTGGTGAAGAAAGATGCATGGTAGGATTTCAATTTTCCTAAATTTACTGAGGCTTGTTCTGTGGTGTAACAAGTGATCTATTCAGGAGAATGGCTCATGTGCACTTGGAAAAAAAAAATACGTATTCTGTTGTTTTTGGATGGAATGTTCTACATGAACCTGTTATGTCAATCTGGGCAAATGTGTCATTCAAAGATATTATTTCCTTATTTTCTTCCTGGATGATCTATCCATTAGTGTAAGTGGGATGCTAAAATCCCCTACTATTATGGTATTACCATTAATTTCTCTCTTTATGCCCGTTAATATTTACTTTATATATTTAGGTGCTCCAGTGTTGGGCATGTAGATATTTACAACTGTTATATCCTCTTGTTGGATTGATCCCTTTATCATTCTGTAATGCCCTTTGTTGTCTCTTATTACAGTCTTTGCTTGAAGTCTATTTTGGCTTATATAAGTATTGCTACTTGGAGTTCTGTCTTGAATGATCAGATCACCTACATTAGCAATGTCATCATCCACCTGATTTCAAATATTACTGCTTACTGAATATTTTCTGGCTAGACCAGTATCAGCCTGTACCAATTAGTTATCAGGCTGGTACTATGGGTCCAATCCACAACTGGTCTTGCCTCACAGGTTTTACACTATGCATTTGTCTGCCCTATCACCTTGAGAGAAACAGCTTATAGAGGCCAATTAACTTCCTCAGCACCCACCTTAGCTGGTTCCTGATCTATCCTCTACACTGGAATGAAATACCTATCGGGAATGTACCCAACCACTACTGCTACCACTGAAATTAAAAATATGATATTGACCACCATAGAGCTCTATTCAGAGATGGTAATTAATATTAAGAAATAGCCTAAAAGTTATTTCAACACTAGATAGAGATTGGATTCCTGAACTTAATAGAAAGATACACCTTTATTAGAAAATTGAACTTTTCTAATTTATCTAATGTAATCTAATGTATCTAATGTATAGCAAGATACATCTTTATTAGAAAAATGAAAAATGAAAGGTGAAGAGTGATGATGTACAAAAAGTTTTTTATATGTATATACCTACAAAAAATATACACATACACTTAATAGCATAGATACATTGTTATAATTTTAAAAAACAAAGTGGGGGAAAATAGTAAATTCATGATATTTCTCTTAATGTGTTTCCCAAGCTAACTTTTGAGTAAGATGTAATATCATGATTCAAGACTATAACATGTAAAACTTTTAAGATTTCACAACAAAGAGTCTGGTTCAGCCAACATACTTGTGAAATAAAAATATGTAGTAAAAAGAGAAGAGCTTCTCAAAGATATTACTAATCTATGAAAATTACCCATTTTATTTTCAGTCAAAAAACTCACTTACACATACACAATGTTTAACCATGGAATTTAACCCATCCGAATCCAGTTATTTATAGCAGGACACACCAGAAAGGACCAGAAACTAAAACAAATTCCATTCCCTGAGATAGTTCTTTATGTGTATTCTGTAGACCACCTGCTTTAGAATTACGTAGGAAGTCAGTGTAGAGTGCAAATTCATGGTGCCCACTCAGACTTCTAGAATTAGAATTCTTGGGGTTAGAGCCCTGGAATCTGACTTCTTTCTAAACTGCCTTGATCCTAAGTGCACTAAAGTTTGAGAATCACAGCACCAGATGAAGACAGGTAGGAAACAGAAGGTCTGAGCTACAAATGGGGAAGGAAGTTCCTTGTAACAGGCAATGAATAGTATCCAAAGAATGTAGCAACAAGTTGCTCAGTCCACACATGCAGTTGGTAACCTGAGGTGGGTATCCTCCACAAGTGCATCAATGCAATAGGGTTTAAAGCTTTATTAAATGCTAGCTATGTCAACTGCCAAGTTTTTTAACTCTATGGCTGAGCTTTTCATTTGTAAAATAAAAATAATAATACTCTAAATCATAAAGTTGTTAGGAGATTAAACAATTTAACACATGTAAGGCACTCAGAGCAACGTTCAACATATATTAGGTCTTATTGGCCACAAAGCTGTTCCCTTGAGAGATAAAAATCACTGCATCAACTTTGAAAATGATTATTACTCAGTTCTGTGAAACTAAATATCGAAGTCATGAAAATACAGTATTTTACAGTACTTACGTTTAAAGTACCATATGGGTACTCTATACCCTATTCTTGATGATTTATTTAATAAAAGCAATTCCTATCCTTTTCTCCTGAAAAGTCAACTCTGTGAAATTACTATTCTACCAAGTTTGGCTCATGGTAAACAAAATTCCTCACAAAACATCTCCATGAGATAGACTTTTCCCATGAAAACCTAATCACCACATGGAATTAACCAAGCTTTGTCTCCACTGGATAGAACTTTCTCAAATCAAGTCATTTTCCCAATTACATTTTCCCCATCACAGTTACAGCTTAGAATTTTTTTTAAATTCATTTCACAGTCAGATGGTTTCCAAAAAAGATGTTGCCACAGAAATTCCAGTACTTTCTATCACTTATTTCTTCTGTGGAAAACACTGAAGTGGCCTGAGATAACGTCACATAGAAAAGAATCACTCTAAAACTACTGGGTCCTTATCTATGAATACTGCACTGCTAGGGGTAAATAACCATCATTACCCATATCCTGGGCTGCTTATAAGAAAAATTGTGAGATGAAGTTTATCCTTAACATCATCCCCTCCTTTTTGATATACTTCACTTCTGATGCCTTCTCCATCTGTTCTTCCTAATCTAGATACTATTTTTGTTGTTGCTGTTGTTATTCTCACCTACCCACAAAGCTTGTTACAATTTTACCCCACTGGAAATCATCTGTTCTGTATCATACCATCTCATGACCCAGTGTTGGTAATAATGAATCTAAATTGTTCAGCGGTAGTTTTAGAGGGACGGTTGCCAACCACCATATCTATCTGAGTTTTGGGGGGACTAATTCCCCCTATGCTATGTTCAATCACAAAAATCTCTCCCTTAATTCTGCATTCATCCCTACCTCCTTTCCCACAGCTTCCTTTGTTTTCTATCCAATTATCTAATTCCCAACACTATCAAACAATTTGCTTCTATCCTCCCATCTGGACATTTAAACTTTATTAGCAATGGCCACCACTGACTTCCACATAGCCAAATCAATGGGCAAATTTATAGCATTTAACACTTGATCAACCTTTCCTTCTTAAAACATTGTCCTTCTTTGGCTTCCATAACACCATCCTAAATAAAAGAGATTTATTTTTAATCTCTTTTACTGGATCTTTTCACTCTGCTCATCCCTAAAAAACGTTCTATATTGTACCCACTTGTATTTTCACCTTACATTCCATTTTTTGTATTCTAATTTATTCCCATCCTTTCTTTTTATTCCTATAAATTTAAATTAATACACTTGAATCCCAGCTCAGAACCTCTAGTCTCCAATACTTCTGAATTCTACCACCAAACATCTAATAATAACCAACTATAGTATCTTGATGTCTTTTTTCCTTGTGGAATATATATTGATGAAAGAAAATACTATCTCTGTAACCAACAATGCCAGAAATCTAGGAATCATTTTCAACCGTCATATTTCTTCATTTCCCATATCCCATCAGAACACTAAATCCTGTCAGTCTGTGTATCCCAAAGCCATCTGTAACCTATTAACTTCCTTCCATTTGCATATGCTATCACCACCTTAGTACAGATTGTATTACCTCTTCCCTGAGGACAGACCTGTTAAGGAAAAACATTTTAAAGGTAAAATGATGAATTTCATACAAATGTAAAATAAGCATATCAGTGATTTTATTTAATTAATTAATGAGGGAACCAAGAAGATATTGTAATGGCTTTAAAGGAAAATTCACAGTACCACACTTGTATAGTCTGATCAGGAACACTGAACTGAATTCACAAATAGTTGCAAAACACTTTTTCCAGAGCAGGGAGGGAAATTGATTTTCCACCCACCAGACAGAATTCATTTGCACATCTATGGACAAGAGTCATTTACATTGCCGTGATATACAATTTACAGTTTTAAATAGCTCAGACAATAAAAGATGCAAACTCCATAGTATCAAATAACCCAGAAGGGTGTGCTCTAGATACCACATACATTTTTATTGAAGACACCTACTAATGTTTTGGGTCTATTTCAAAGTCTTCCACAAATTTTTCTGACAGACTATAGCATCTTTACTAAAACTAAAGTCTAATAATATCTCTCCCCTTTTCAAAATTCGTCATTGGCTCCCCCCTACACAAAGTAAAATCCGGTCCCACCCCAACTAAGTGGGATGACCATCGTCATCTCCTGATCTCCAGCTCACTCCACCCTCACATTCACAGGCATTTTACACCAGTGGCAGCTGCACCAAAATGATTATTCTTTCTCAGATACACCTAGCTGTTTTATACTCATTACCTTTCACATGGTATAACCTTTTCCTATAATGTGTTTTGTCCAACTAATGAAGCCTTACTAATTTCAAAGCCAAGTTCAGGGCCCTATTTTCCAGGAAGATTCTGGCCTTTCCAAACAGAGTTAACCATTTCCTCTCTATCAATGCAAATTATTTGTTTTCATATATGACTCCCCTAATGGAAGATCTTCCCTAAGAGCTACCTAGGCATAAATATCACTGTGGAAGTTATTTTTTAGATGACATTAACATTTAAATAAGACTTTGAATAAACCAGATTATTATCCATAATGTGGGTGAGCCTCTTCCAATCTGTTGAAAGCCTCAGAGAAACAGATTGATGCCCCCCAAAAAAGAGAGAAAAATGATTCCAGACTGCCTTCAGACTTGAGCTGCAACATTAGCTCTTCCCTGTGTCCTAGGCTACAGTCCTGCCCTCCAGTGTTTGGACTTGCCAGCCTCTACAGTCACATGAGCCAATTCTTTAACCTGTAATTTTTTATTACTAGAGCTTTGTGAAATAAATGAATTAACATGTGTCAAACACTTAGTACAGTATCTGTGGCATAACAAATATTATGTGTATTATATTATTAATATTTAGAGTATAAGAAAGAGAAAGAGGAAGTGTTTGAGGGGAAACTAACAAGTCTATGGTATTTGAGAAGAAAGAACTGGTCTGAGGTCAGAAACAAGATACACGTGTATTTTGAAAGGATAGTCAACTCAGGGGTAGGAAGAAGAGGTAATACTTCCATCCATTAGCCAATAGACAGAATTCAGATATCAAGTCAGAAGCAAAGATCAAGAGCTCCAAGACATTGAGTCAAGCATGGAGATCCAAGATGGGAATTAGAAGGTATAGCTTTAGAGCCATAGCTCTATCATCTGGACATATAAACATGTCCATGGCTTTCCTGTCTTTGTCAATACCAAAGCTTTGGCACTAAGTCCTTCTTAAACTCTACCATCTTTCTTCCCTTCACTGCTATGCTTCTTGAAAGAAAAATCTACCTTATCTGTCATTTCTGTCAAAGAAAAGTTGTACCCAGCAATTAAGCAGTCAAGGAAAACTTTTTCCAAGACTACGCAATTGGAATCAAGGCTATTGCAATAGGGCAAAGAAAATAAACTCCAGTGAAATAAAAGGCAGAGTATTTTTTTAGGTTTATTTATTTTTGACAGAGAGTGAGTGAGCAGGGGAGGGGCAGAGAGAGAGAGAGAGGGAGAGAGAGAATCCCAAAAAGACTCCACACTCTCAGCACAGAGCCTGATACAGGGCTTGAATTCACAAAACCATGAGATCATAACCTGGGCCAAAAAACTGTCAAATGCTCAACCAACTAAGCCACCCAGGCACTCCAAAAGGCAGAGGAATTTTAAGCATTGGAGTAGGCTAGTGGAATAGTACTGGAGGACACTGGGGAGAAGGGAGGTTGATCAATTTAATCAAGCCTCCTGTGTTTACTAACTGGGACTAATGAATGTTAGGTTCCTATCCTCCCATAGAGACCAGGAAATAGAGACCTATCATGATTAAATTGCAAAGGAATGACTTCCAAGTCCTCGAAGAGTCATTTCTAAGAGTTCACAAAACTCTCAAGAGGATGGGAGACTTGCATCTAGAAGAAGCAGAGAAAGCTTTTGTAAATGCTGTGAGAAAAGGATGGCCAGGGGAAGAAACCTGTCCAAAATTTAGTCAAGCTCAGAGGAATACTAAGGGCATCTTGGTCACTTCTTTATAAACCATTTCTTCTTTATCCAAGCAATTTGATCTCTTTCCCCATACACTAATGATCCTCCTTTCACTAAAATCTCCTCACATGCTAAATCTAATGTCAATATAACTTAATTTATATTTCCCTTGTTTTGTCTGTTGCTATAGACAAATATCTCTTTGATATGTTCTCCTCCTCTTAGATTTCCTGGTCTTTCATCCCTTCAGATATTGCTGCAAGCAATATATTTTTTTAACTTGTTCCAAGTAGGGACACCTGGATGGCTCAGTTGGTTGAGCCTCCAACTTCAGCTCAGGTCATGATCTTGCAGTTCGGTTCGTGAGTTCAAGCCCCACATCAGGCTTGCCCCATATCGTGAGTGCAGAGCCCACTTTGGACCCTCTGTCCCTGCTCTCTGCCCTTCCCCCACTTGTGTACTCTCAAAAATGAATAAATATCTATAAAAAATTGTTCTAATTCTTCTACTCTCACCTCTCTTCTCTTTTTCTTTTACCTGTATATATTGTTGCACTCTGTTATAAAAAAAAAAAAAAAACTCTTTTACCATCCCAAGGCAAACACCACAACTTTTCAGAGAAGAAAACATTTTATGTTTGCCAGACACTGAAAGAATAAAGCAGTGCATTAAGTGAGCTACAAACTAGTGAAGCAAAACCAATCATTCTGTGCATTCTGTGACACTGTAAAAAATGCAATTCTTCATCAAAATCAAAGTAACACAAAAGAACTCTGTCCTTTTGACAAAATCTACCACTACCACAGCAGTTTAGTTCTCTGTTGGCATGACCACCATCACCATTCCAGTGACACTGTGCCCCTACTCCCTAGATGATCTCCCTTAGTTCTCATCTCCATCTGAATGTTATGTAAGCATTTACCACTCAACAAATCCCAAACTCAGTTTGTATTCTTACTCCAAACCTGCTAATTCCACTATGATTTGCCATCTTATAAATAAAATCTCCATCCACACAGTATTCATAGACCTTTCCTTCCGTCACCTCCTATCCAACTTATCACCTATTCCCATCTTTTCTCTCCCCCTAATAGTCAATAGTACACATCATTTTACTCCTGTCAATGCTTCCATTTCTCATCTGGATTGTTTCAGTAGCCATCCAACAAGTATCTCTATCCCAAATCCTCTGACTGAAATACATCCTTCACACTGCTATCAGAGAGTTTCTTTCTAAGCTGCACATTGAATCATTGTTCAGCTTCCTGCTTCCAACCCTTCAACAGATATCCACTACTTTCATGATAAACTGAAATTCCTTATGATGACAAATAAAGTCTTTCACGATTCTCTGCCTGCCTGTCTAGCAGCAACATTTCTCACCATTCTAAATCTCAACATCTATGCCTTGGACAAACTGAGCTATTTGAAGATGTGATGTGTCCTCTATCATCTGCTAGCTTTCCTTTCATGTTGTCCCTTCCTGCTGGAGAGCCAGTCCCCATCACCACCACCTCATTTGCCTAGCATACCTTTATGCCTACCCAATCTCTTTGTCTAAGACTTACCTCATAAATAAATCCTTCCCTTTTCTGTCCCCAAACTGACCTGGCAACCTTTCCTCTGTAAGCCCATGGTAACCTACACTACAGAAATACACTGACCTCTTTCATAGTTCTCATTATATTGTATAGTAATAGTTTATGTCTCATTCTCCCACTTCAGTAAGAACTCTTTGAAAGTAGCAACTGATCTCTTATCTCAGTATTCCCAGGACAAGGGGACCAAGTTCATGTAATCAAATCTATGCTCCCCTAAGGTACCACTGTGGAGCTATGAGAACCAAATTTCATAATGTATATACACCTTTAGTCAGAGGCACTAGGAATCGGGGTTACATGAAGACAAAGAGTAATTGTCATATATTTCAGTATAAGCCCCCACCCAGAAACATAGGGAAACATAACCTATTAAACAGCCTAGCATTTGTAACATTCAAACATACAATTTGTTCTTTTAAGTTTAAATTAAAAGAGAGGGGGAATCATATAAAATCACCTGATCTGCAATAGGCACACCATGTTACTCAAATTTTCTACACCATTTCCTACGTCAGTTTATAGTTTCTGGAAGTTAAGTGATGTCCCACAGTTTCTCAATGTCTCACAGAAACAATTTTCTCAATCTCTCCAATCAGTCGTGGGCCCTAAAAGACTGAAGCTCCTGCCCTGTGCTCCATACCCAGATAAGCAATAGAGAAAATTCTGATTATACCATGTGGATCTGCCAATTTCTTCTTCAAGCCAATGTCTTTCTGGCGTGAAAAAAGAATATAGTTTTTTGATATCCATAATCTCAACAGAGATGACCTCCATTTTCTACACCTCCTGATATTAACATTATTTACTCCCATCTCTATACTGGATACCTCTTAACTTAAGCTCTTCACTATTTGTGGATACGTATTCCCTAAAAAGAATTCTTAGGTTATTTGATTCACTAAGGCAGGTTCTGAAATCTTCATAGACATGAAAATCACCTGGAGCTACTTGTTAAAATAAAAAGCTTGCTGAGTCTCATTTCTGGTGATTCTATATTTTTATATGTGTTCAGTATAATTCAAATGGATCTGATCCTTGAGCTAGTATTTAAAAACCACTGTTAATAGAAGGATTCTATCCTAACTTCCTCTCTGTTTTAACACTGATACTGTTCTATATTTCATTTTTTCTGCATTTCTTCCTTACTGGTGAGAGACAAATAAACCTTAGGAAAATTTTGTGATTTGGGATACAAAGCACAAATTTTTGGTAGGAAAATTACAATAAATAACTCTTCAGGTAGCCAAACACACTTTTCTCTGAAATGTTCCCATATTGTAACAACTGCAGGACACTGACCAAGACATCAGATAGCCAACTCAAAAAAATTTCGAATGGCAACTCTTTACTGGTTTACTGTTCTTTCTTATTGATTAAATATATTGGGAAACATTCTGAAAAATTCAAAGAATTATGCGACATAAGGTATTATTCTTACTATCTTAATATTTTGATGCTTAATGTAGTCCTTTTGCCTGTGGTGGTTTTCAATGAGCCTTGCTATTTCTTAAAGAGGCTACAAGAAATGATGCTTACAGAATTAGATGTTTCGAAGAGGCCCAGTTCACATGTCACCAATAAGGTTTTCAACAATATTGTTTATGCTCTTTGACACTTGTGGTCTACTGTGATATGGTTTATTTCTTTTCAACTTAATCTAGAGGGGCTATCTGCCCATTAATAAACCTTTTTTGTTAATGTCTTAAAACTATTCAAGTCATTCAATAGCTACTAGGACTGACAGGCCATAATAATTTTAATAATTTTAAGTACAAAACTGCACAAGGAAATAATAATCATAGTTTTTGTGGGAGATAGAAGAAGAGAATGATGCTCTTGAAAAATGGAATAGATTTTGTTCTGACAAGTAATGGGCAGATTTTATCATCATTTAAATAATAGGACCAAGTTTTTTTAAGGAGTCACAAATGATACTTTAAGTTCTAGTAGCATTTTAGATTTATAAGGGATGCTGTACAACACTTACATAAACTAAGATAATCCTTCTAATGTGATTGTGCCCAGTAGTCAATGGCAGTACAAAAATATATTCCTGGCAGTTAAGATTACACTCTTTCATAAAAGGGACCATCATGACCCAAATTTAATTCAGTGTCTGAGATGACAAGACAGTCCATCAATGAACAAAAAACAAATCATGAACCAAAATTATGTAGTCCTGGGCGTTGGCTGAAGCAAATTTTCTGGTTTGCCACATGGACTTGCATTTTAGTCACAAAACATGTTTCTCAGTTTCCTTTATCATATCAGGCTACCAGAAGCCTCTCTAAGTACCTATTGAGTCCCCACAGATCATTGGAAATATTTTCCAAAGGCTACTCATGTGTTCTATGCCAATCTGAGAGTCCTATGTACACTACCTTCCATGACATCATACAGCTTTGGAATAATGGAAAATCATGGCACCTAAAGAGCTAGCTTTAAATTCTGGCTAATTATTAAGTACTAGCTGTGTGACTAGGATCAGGTTATTTATATTTTAAGTTAAATATATTCTTTAAAACCATAATTATAGTTTAAGTGAGGAATGGGACAGGATAAACACTGGCCTTTGAAAAAGGAAAACTGGTCAGACAAATCATATGTTGCATAATAATAGGTAAATTCTATCACTACGTAAACAGAAGGACTTTAAATTTGTTTAAATTCTAAAAAATTAAAAAATAATATGCAACATACGCGGTCAAATCATTGTGCTTGTGGCTTTATGATGCCATTGCTTATAAACTAATGTGAGGATTTAAGAAAATAATTTATGTGAAAACATCTGAAGAGTAGTGGATCCTCAATAATTTACATTACATATATGTCAAACATGCTCTATAAGTAAGTTTTTACTGCTCAAAAAGGTGTTATAAAGAACTTGGCTTTTCCCAAAGAGAAGTCTGACTTTTGCCCTCAACTTTTGAGAGGCAATCTATGTCATATCTGATAGGAATGCCTTTGTTTAAAGCAGGGACTGGCTATCCCAGATGGGTGAAACTTCTCATACCCAACAGTTTTAGAGTGGGGACTGGCTATGCCAAAAAGACCAACATGCAATTTAGGGTTGGGGTTGGCCATGCCACAGAGACTAATCATGTTTTATGGTGTGAGATTTGGGTCACATGACATCTGCAACCTAGCATTTGATTTCAAACACAAGGGCAATCAGTCAATCAATCATAACTATGTAATGGAGCCCCCAATAAAAATTCTGAACATTAAAGCTAGGGTGAGCTTCCCTGGTTGGCAATACTCTGTGCATATTGTCATACATCAATCCTACAAAGGTATATACTGATGATAAAGGATGCTTCACATTTGGAACCCATTCAGACTCCATCTTATGAAGTATTTGGAACCCATTCGGACTCCATCTTATGAAGTCTCTTCCTTTGGCTGTATGCTTTCCTGGTAATAAGCCATAACAGAGGGTATAATAGCTGTCAGTGAATTCTGTGGCTCTTCTAGTGAATTATCAAAACTGGACAGCATTGACCCCCAAAGAAGTGGATCTGTTTCCCCCCCTGGTGTTTGAGGAGCCAACTTGGGGTCCAGCACACCCCCAGTATCATATGATGGTCCCCTCTGTATCCGTCCTTCCAACCCTCCTTGTATGAACAAAGACTGATCAATTTTCAGAGAAATGATTTTGCTCTCCCTGTGTTAGCCAGAATTATTGGGACGGTATGATTTCTGAGTGATTTCCTAGACTGTTGCTTCCTCCCACCAGGTTGGGAGGTAATAACCACTATCCCAGGAATTCTCAAGAAATTTTTATTACTTAAGCTGAAAAAAAAAACCGGGTGGCATTGGGCACCCTCCCAAACTTGCAGTTGGCGTCAGAAATAAGAGTAGTCTCAAGGAATGTGACTTTAAACCTTGTAGTTTGCTAACTCTTGAGTAAAATGACATTGTATCATTTAATTTCATATAAATGACAATTTCTGACTCAGAATTTGCTATTTGTGGTAAAAATCTTCAAAAAAATTAAAAAGCAAATCACTGAATCCTTTTTCAGCATTACTATTCTACAAATTGTATGTCCTTATGGCAATGAAGTTACCTAACTTTAAAAATACCTCCAAGTACTTAATGCTTGTTTGGCTGAAGATAGATATGATACTCTAATTTTGTCTAAAGGGCTTACCCACAAAATCTACCAAATATTTAAGATTTTTGCATATTGAAAAGGGTTACACTATCATTGAGGTTTTATTTTTCTATAATATCATGATGAATTAGTACAAATTGCAATATCCAAGCCAGAGTCCTGTGACACCTGACAGATTTCTTTTTAATTCAAAACCACATCCCATCTGCCTCCTTTTTGTGTTTGGAAAGCATTTGATCCCACAAAGATTAATCCTGGGAGTCTATATCATATCCTGAACATCCAGAGAGGCCATAGGATAAAAACTAGGTGGTTGAGCATGCTCTTTTATTTATAAAATAAAGATTTTTAAAGCTTGATTAAATTACCATCAGTGCTCTATCCTTTCTCTGGAACCGTGGTATTCAACTGAGTGTGATTTTACCCCCCAGGAACATTTGGCCATGTCTAGTGACATGTGTTGGTTGTAACAGTTAGGAGGTTGCTACTATTGGCATCTGTTGGGTAGAGGTCAGAGATGCTGATAAACATCCTGCAATGCACAGGGAAGCTTCTAATGACACACAATTGTCCAATCTCAAATGCCAGTAATGCTGATGTTGAGAAATCCTGTCCTAGAGAAGTTACAATTTAAGTCAAACTGAATTTTTTTTTGTTCCTGAGATCAGTACAGAATTTCATCTTGGTTCTTTCTAAAGATATCATTATTCTTCCCATATTTAATGGGGCAACCATACCTACAGGTCCAAATCAAACACTCTCCCTTATGTGAAGTAAAATCTGAGGTATTTAAGTTTCACAGGGGCTACATACGGGTATACATTGAAGAAACTGAAAATATCAATTTCTCAAGCTCCTCTTTCAGAAATTCTTAATATGTATGGTTGAGACCTATGGGTTTCTCTCTATGTGTGACCACTTTCCAGAGGATTCTAATTCGAAACTCCACTTGAGAACTTCTAACCCAGAGAGCCATGTGGAGTGTTTGTTAAAAATTCAGATTACCAGGCCTACCTGAGAGCCACTGAATCTGAATTTTCAGGGCTAAGACCTGAGAAGTTGTATTTTTAATAAGTCCCCAGATGACTTTTACCATCAGGCACATTTAGGAAACTTTGGCTGAGGGGGTATCTAACTAAAAACTTAGAGTTTGTGATCATCATTTAAAGAGAAAGCAGCATCCTTTCATGAGAATGACATAACTAAAAGAAAAAAAAATGTTAAAAGCTACATTCAGTCTATCATGCTCCAGAGGAGCAGGGATTATTATGTTTTTGGTTACAAGAGAGTTGAAGTCTGACAGAACACCTTGGGAGGAAATGCTTGACCCCTCCTCTGTGAAGCCATTGTCCCTAGAACTGTTGAAGATGTACTTTGTAGAAAGAAATATCATTAGTAACTTTCCCTTTCCATTGATATTGTAGGGGAAATTTTCTCAGCTATTTCTTTTGATACCATGTCCAGAATTTTGAACATTGACATGATGGTCAACAGAGACACTGAAGAATGGCAAACCAGGACCCCTGACATGCTCCATCCTCTGCCACAGTTGGAGGTCTCCAAAATTAGAATTCCCAAGTTACCTCCTTATACATGAGTATAAGAACTCAGCTTTGAAGTGCACTTATGCTAGTATTTCTGACTAAAGCACTTCAGACACAGATTAGCACTGATGAGTATCTAGATAGCTCACTTGTATCAGGCTTCCCATCATCTGATTAAGATCCCATAAGTGAGTCATATCTTAAGCAATGGGCAGGCCAAGTGTTGGACAGCCACAGAAAACAAACTAATTATCAAGAAGCCAACTGTTCCATAAAGCTATAAGAAAAGGCTGCATAAGGGTTGGTACTTAATTCGAAGACAACCACTGCTGGTCTCCAGTATGTGGTCAATTGCAGACTCATGCAATCTCAGTTTAGAAAGGATCTGAACTATCATCTAGCTCAAGTATTCTAGAGGCTCAAATATCCACTACATCAATCAGCTCCGCGATCCAAAATCTGGCTATGTGATAAATTATCCTGTGGAGTTTAAAAAAATACACATTCTTGGGCCTCTCCTCAGCCTTGTTGCATTAAAATCTCTAGGGGATGATCAAATCTCTACGTTAAGGGTTTACTTTCTTTGGACAGCTTTTTTAAATGCCTCATTAAATTGCCAAAAAAAATCACCCATAACTTCCAATCGTTGATTCTAGTTCAATTATCTTAGGCCTGTTCTGAAGTCCTCTTCTTTCTTAGCTAAATGTCTCTAATATTTCCACTGTCCAATATTTGACATAATATTGAGCCAAGTCCCTAACATCTGTTTGGTTGACCATAAATGTTTTCTGGTTAATATATCACAGCCCAGAAGAAATGTATCTTCTAGTGAAGAGTGGAACATGGCAGGTACCTCTCTCACATTCTAGGTACCATTTCTATTAGTGCGACCTAGCTGTTCCCATTTATGCTTCCCATTCTTACCATAGCTACATCTCGGTCCCTCTTTGCAATCACTTCCTGGTTAACTTCCTCTTCCATTCCCCCACACATACTAGTCAAAATTTTAACATTGTATTATATCTCACCTTTCAATCCCCTTACTCTTAGCTTATATCATGCTCATAATCCATGGAGAAAATACATTGTGTCTCCAACCCACCAAATTAACATCCTACACAACACATACTATGAAATTAATCAAATCAAAACCACACATATCAAAGACCTTACATATTTCAACTTTTAATAATAATATCAAGCACATAAGCAATCTAGAGGCACAAAGAGAGAGAAGTCTTGGATACCCTGTATGGCTCCCTAGGCCCTTCCTTTCCATATTGTACAGGAGCCATGTGACCCAGAATAGATGAGGTCTCCTAGTGAGGTTTGTGGATTACCTCATATAATCAGGAGGGTTCAATTATGAAACATCTTTATTTTATATCCCAGATAATTATAGAACTTCTGTGACATTTTACATGAACTATGTCTCATAAATCCATGAATCCCAGATGCATTCCCATAAGCAATTATAAGCCAGGGACAGCTTATAAAGAACATTCCATAGATAAGGATTCTCCTCCTAATAAATATCACCCAAAGGACCAGTTACCATGTTTACTAAGAATGAGAACAGGTCACCTGCCTTCTTTTCTTTCCCTCAGAAACATTACCCCAGTAATCAGGGCAGAAATGAATCACAGGCCTGATGCTTTAACTCTTTTCTCCCTAACATCTATGCTTACTCCTTACTTATTTCTGTCCTAGAGAAAGAAGTCCTGCTTTGCATTAGTCAAGTTCTCTGCATGTTATTCTCTCAGCCATTCTTTTTCATATATCTGTTGTAGCTTTATTGTTATTAATATGCCTTTTTTCTCTTTTATCTGATATCTAATAGAGCCTTAACATATTCTTATCTACCAGCATCTTCTCCTTACCATATAAAACTACTCATTCACTTCCATTTAAAAACTATTCCTTAATAATTTATTATCCCAGAGATATCAAATATCCTCTCCTCCTTTACTACAAGGAAAATTCTTGATGTTTCCTTAGACTTAAGTGTGACTTACCAGTCACATGAAGCATTTGGGTGTTCCCTGAGCTATAGAAGACATTTTTGTTGCCTACTGAATATCTCCATCTGGGTGTACCAAAAGCACCTAAAAGTCAGATTATCCAAACCTAAAATTGTCATCTCTAATTTCTCTTCCCCAACATATGTTTCTGTGTCTATTTTCCCCTTTTTAGTGAATGGAATACATATATCCTTACATGTCCAAACTGTGAAATCATGTGAAATGTTCCTTTTTCCACTGAGATTGGCATCCAGTCAGTGAGTACCATTATTTGTGTGTCTCCATAATAAATCTCAAATACATTTCCCTTTCACTCCAATAAAAGTGCATTAATTCAAGACTTTATCAGGTGGTTTCAATAACTCAACACCTAAATCAAATCATATCCAGCCTGCCGTTCTTCATATTCTCTCATCATCAAAAGAAAAAGAAATCTCATCAAATCCTAAAATCAGGATATACTAAGTCTAACATGTTTTTCTAATCTGCTAATTCAGAAACCTCATCAGTAAAGTAAATGAGCCAGTAATATGGTAATATGATTTATTCTGTGACATTACTTGATTGTGACATACTACATGATTTCTTTTGGTTTTATTGTTTTGTTTTTGTTTTTGTTTGCTTTTGTCTCTATGCCAGTTCTCACCATAGCCATAAAGTCTTTCTAATCATCAATTCCCATGGCGACAGTTAAAACAAGCTTTAAGGGGAAAATATCAAGATTGGTTTGAAATTCCAAATACATAATTTGGGTTGGCCCAACTATGCATGCAAATTGCAAATATCTCTCTAGCAAAGCCAAAAGTGACAATTTCTCATCACTGAAATTATGTTGTTTAATTCTGGAGTCTAGTTTTCAAAATTTTCTTAACAGTTCCTGAGCTTGGGAACTTGGGAGCTTGGTCAAACCCAGTTTATGTTCTTTTACTGAAATAGTAAAATATGTTCATTAAGGGAAATGTGGTAAATAGAAAAGTAAAAAAAGACACTCATGATCTCAAACTCAAACATAACCATTATATAAGATTCTCCAGAGAAACAGAGTCAATAAGAGATATTTATATAATACTCCTCACTTAGTTATTTATTTATATAATACTTTTTGTCATGAATGTATATAAATACATATGTAATGTATGTATATGTATATAATTTTAAGGAATTGCCTTCCACAACTATAGGAACTGCCAAATCCAAAATCCATACGGTAGGCTGGCAGTCTGGAAACTCAGACAAGCATTGATGTTTCAGTCTCAAGACAAAATTTCCTCACCAGGAAACCTCTATTTTTGCTCATAAGCCCTTCAACTGATTGGATGAGGCTCACCTACATCATCCAAGGTAATCTGTACTTAACGTCACCTTATAGCTATTATCCACATCTTAAAAATATCAACACAGCAATAGTCAAATACTTAAATCTAAATACTTAGTTAAATAACCCAGTTATTTATAACTTGGTACTATTGCCTAACCAAATTAACAATAATATTGGCTATCACAGCCATAAAACAATTCCTTGTCTTTTTTTTTCTAGGCATAAGTAGGAATGCACATGTGAGTCCTGTGATAAAACCTAATAAAAAGAAAAGCATCTCAAAAGAAATTTCTTGTGTCAAATTAAAGAGTCGTGCCAATAGCCAAGAGTTTATATTAATTTTTTTAATTTCACTTTTATGCTATTATAAAAGTAGATTCCACACCTTCACATTCTCAGAGATATATTTTGTTTGCCAGTTCGGTTATGTGTACTTGGCTTCATAATAACTCTTGGGATGATCTGGGAATTGTATCTGGTTGATGGTCTTAGAAGTATCTCTTATGACCTGAAGAGTAACTTCAAATTCTCTTTTCAAGACTCATTCTTGGAGTTCTGCTGAAGGAGATAAAAATTTCTACCCAACCTCCTTCTCCCATGTAGCTACATGACACTCTAAGATAATTGAGCATATTTTGATTTATAATATCAAAGTATGCTCAAAGCAAAGGATTTTTCCCACTTCTCCATCTTATCCCTGTTTCTGTCTTTTCTTCTAGAACTGCACTTCTCAGGATGCAATGTGCCAACATAAGTGTTCCTGTCTTTCATAGCTAGCTAGTCATGTTCTCAAAATTGGTTTTGTTGTCTCAGGTGCAAATAAAACTATACTGATGGAGATGAAAAACATTCCGGCTATTTCAAAATTGGTGCACCTTTACAGTGGAAAGATATCTATCAGTCATACAAGTGTATATTTTGAGTAAGCCATCTGAGAAATCTGACTGGGGAGATATAAACCATCAGATGATATAGATGGGATTTGAGCCACAAGATTAAATGAGCTCACTAAGGAAGTGAATGTAGGAGAGGAAAGAAAGAGAAAAGAAGAGACAGGAACAGAACTCTGGGTTTCTTCAGCATTAGGAGGCTGGGAGATGGGGAGAAATCAGCAAAGAAGATTGAGAGTAATTAGTCAATAAGATAGGAGGAAAGCATCCCAGAAGCAAAGAACGATGATAATTCAAGGAAGGAAGAATATCTAATGCAAATGATCAACTGTATTAAATTGTGTTACTGGACCAAATGAGGATGAGTGTTACCTACTGGATTTGTCAGTGACTACTTCTCTTTGCCAGAGCAGTTTCAGTGGAGCTATAGGAGTGAAAGCCTGTTTGGAACAGATTTGAGAGGGGACAGCACAGTGGCTCAGTCGTTTAGCATCTGACTCTTAATTTTGGCTCAGGTCATGACTCCAGGGTCCTGGGATTGAGCTCTGTGTCCAGCCTGTATGGAGCCCCACATCAAGCCCCATATTGAGCCTCACATCTGTGGGGAGCCTCCTTGGGAATTCTCTCTCTCTCTCCCTCTGCTCCCTCCCCTGTTTGCATGCTGCCTCGCTCTCTCTCAAATAAAACTTAAAAAAATAAAAATAAAAAAGAGAACAGATTCGAGAGAATGGGACAGAGACTAATTGAGTATAGAACTTGCTGTCAATGAAAGCCAAGAAATGGAGCAGTAGCTTAAAGAGAAAGTATGAAAGGAGGTCTGTTTATTTGCTTATTTAAGATAGGTAAAAATAAAAAACATGTTTGAAAGCTAATGAGAATGAGTAGAAACTTTGATGAAACTTGATGAAACACTGATGATGCAGGAGGAAAGGGAGAGATTTACTAAATTGTATCATTGAGTAGGCAGGAAGGAATAGAATCATGGGCCTGAGATGCTCCATCCTCCAGAAAGAGACACAGGGTGACAGGGGCACCAGCAAGGACGATTCTGCCTATCAGGGAAGCTCCTTATTCTTGGTGAGAATGAAACTCCCTTTCTCCACCCTAAAGGCACCAGGCAGCCCATCCAGGGAAAGCTCCTCTTTCCTCCCTCAGGTGGCTTCATCACAAATCAGTAGAAATTCCGAAGAAAAGAGTAGACCAAAATAGCACCACAAAGTCTTTGAAAATTAAATTTTCATTGGAACCATAGCCCATAAAAGCAGTCCAGGACCTGTATGCTAAACCAAAGCAAAGTAACTGCCAGCTAAAATAAAAACTTTAAATATGACCCAAACTCTCTAGGGAACAAATGACTAAAACACAATGGACAAATAAGAGGCAGCTGTAGCATAACAATCATTGCCAGGTATGGTAAGAACTTAAATAGAAAAAGAAATGTCACAAGAAAGGAAGTATGCAAGTAATACAAGTAATGATGATGAGAGAAGGAACAAGCATTTTTGCTGATTGTGTACTAGGTACCATTCAAAGAACTTAATATGGATTAACTATTTTGTTACAACAATTCTATTGGTTAGGTGTTATGCTTATCATTCTTATTTTTCAGATGAGTAAATGAGGAACAGAGAAGTTAGCTAACCCAAAATAGCTAATCAGCTCATAAGTTAGGGAGTCGGGATTTGCTAACTGGCAGTCATGATTTTAACCTTCATTTTATACCACTACCCCATACTTAACAAGGGTGATATAAAGTAGGTTATAGTAGATGTAAAGGGCCATGACTATCATTTTAAGGAATTTAAGGAATATAATATGTTTTCTGTAAGCAAATGACTGCATGAGCAGATGTATATTATAAAATAAATACCTCTGGCAATAAAGGAAAGATTATTTAGAAGAAGAAAGACTAAAATAGGAAAAGCACATAATAGCCACAGTAAACCAAGCAAAGAATATTAAGGATCTAAACCTGACAAGTGACAAAGTTACTGATGAGAGGATATTACCAGGGATAAAAGGAATCTTTATCAAGAAGACAATAATTCTAAATTTATGCAGTTAATACCAAAGCTTCAAGATACATGAAGCAAAAACTGATAGAACTTCAGGGAGAAATCGACAAATCCGCAAGTATAGTCAGGGATTTCAGCATACCTCTCTTAATAATCTAGAGAACAAGTGGATAGAAAATCAGTAATAATATAGAAGTAAACAACACTATCAACCAATTGTTGATTCTAAAACTGACATTTATAGAGCCCTCCAACCAAAAACAATAGAATATTTTAGAACACAGAGCACTTACCAAAATAGGTCATATGCTAGACTATGAAACAAATCTCAATAAATTGGAAAGGTCAAATCAAACCAAGTATATTTTATGACAAAAACATAATTAAATTAAAAATCAATAGCAAAAATAAATCTGGAAAATTCCCAAATATTTAGAAATCAAATAACACATTGGCGAGTAACTCATATATCAAATAATAAATCAAAAACAAAATTATAAAACATTTGAACTGAATGACAATGAAAGCATAGGTTATTGGAATTTATGGAATGCAGCTAAAACATTGCTGAGACAAATGTGCAACACTAAAAGACCACATTTGAAAAGAAATAAAAACTAAATCAATGGCATCAGATTCCATCTGTTAAAAAAAAACTAGAAAAAGTACATAAGGAAGTAGAAGTAAGCAGAAAGATAGAAATAATAAAGATGAGAGAAGTCAATGAATTTTCTTTTGAAATAAATAGGGACATAAATGAAACTGAGGGTTGATTATTTGAAAGATCAGTAAAACTGAATGAACCTCAAGCCAGACTGATTTGAAAAAGGAGAGATAAAGAAAGAGACTGAGAGAGAAAACAGTTACCAATATTTATACCTTAACTACAAACAGAATATCAATAAAGATACTATGGACATAAAAAAGATTTTTAAAAAATTGTTATAACACATACCAAGCACAGCACAATACAATCAGGCAGGAACTCCCCAACTCCCAAGTTCTTCAGGAGTAAAGAGTTTGAACCACATATCTAGTTCCCCACCTTTTAAGACTGCTACCAAAGGATTGGGTCCCTAAATTATCTACTTCTGAAAGCCAACAAGATTTGCACTCATTAGTCACAGAGGACCATAACAAACAAAAAATGGGTGTTAGTCATATAATCATCTCAATAGATGCAGAAAAAGCATTGACAAAATGAACATTCTTTCATGATAAAAACTATAAGCAAATTGGATATGTAAGGAACTTAACTTATCATAATAAAGGCCACACGTGACAAGCCCACAGCTGACATCATACTCAAAGGTAAAAAGCTGAAAGCTTTCCCTCTAAGATCAGGAGCAAGACAGGGATTCCCATTCTTGCCGCTTTTATTCAACATAGCACTGGAAGTCCTAGCCAGAGTAATTAGGTATGAAAAAGATATGAAAGTCATCCAAATTAGAATGGAAGAAGTAAAATTGTCTCTATTTACAGTGATGTATTTTAAATAGAAAACCCTACAGATTTCTGTTCTACTGGGGGTTTTTTTGTTTTGTTTGAAGTCATACCATGCACTTTTTCTGACCACAACACTATGAAACTAGAAGTTAACTACAATAAAAAAAAAATTGGCAAAAGCTAGAACTAATAAATGAATTCAGTAAAATCCCAGGATACAAAATCAATATATATAAATCTATTGCATTTCCACATACCAATAATGAAACAGCAGAAAGAGAAATTAAATTACTACCCAAAGCAATTTACACATTTAATGCAATCTCTATCAAAATAACAACAGCATTTTTCACAGAGCTAGAACAAACAATCCTAAAATTTGTATAGAACCACAAAAGATCCCAAATGGCCAAAGCAATCTTGAAAAAGAAAAGCAGAGCTGGAGGCGTCACAATTCCAAACATCAAGTTATATTACAAAACTACAGTAATCAAAACAGTATGGTATTTAGCATTAAAAAAAGACACAGATCAATAGAACAGAATAGAAAACCCAGAAAAAAGCCCACAATTATATGGCCAATTCATCTTTGACAACACAGGAAAAAAATATCCAATGGGAAAAAGACTGTCTCTTCAACAAATAGTGTTGGGAAAACTGGACAGCAAAATGCAAAAGAATGAAACTGGACAACTTTCTTTCACCATACACAAAAATAAATTCAAAATGGATTAAAGACCTGAGACAGGAAACCATAAAAATCCTTGAAGAAAACACAGGCAGTAATTTCTCTGACATTGGCCATAGCAACATTTTTCTAGATATGTCTCCTGAGGCAAGGGAAACAAAAGCAAAAATAAACCAATGGAACTAAATAAATAAAAAACTTCTGCACAGTGAAGGAAACAATCAACAAAACCAAAAGGCAACCCTAAAAAAAGGAGAAGATATTTGCAAATGACATATTCAATAAAGGGTTAGTATCCAACAATATATAAAAAACTTACAAAACTCAGCACCCAAAGGAATGAATAATCCAATTTTAAAAAATGGGTAGAGGGCCACCTGGGTGGCTCAGTCAGTTAAGTGTCCAACTTCAGCTCAAGTCATGATCTCGCAGTTCATGAGTTTGAGCCCCGCATTGGACTCTGGGCTGGCAGCTCAGAGCCTGGAGCCTGCTTCGGATTCTGTGTGTCCCTCTTTCTCTGACCCTCCCCCGCTGTACTCTCTCTCTCTCTCTCTCTCTCTCTCTCTCTCTCAAAAATAAATAAACATTAAAAAAAATTTTTTTTAAATGGGCAGAAAACATGAACAGATATTTCTCCAAATAAGACATTACAGATGGCCAACAGACACATGAAAAGATGCTCAACATCACTTATCAAGGAACTGCAAATCAAAACTACAAGATATTACCCCACAACTGTCAGAATGGCTAAAATCAACAACACAAAAAAAACAAGTATTGGAGGGGCGCCTGGGTGGCTCAGTCGGTTAAGCATCCGACTTCAGCTCAGGTCATGATCTCACGGTCTATGAGTTCGAGCCCCGCGTCGGGCTCTGTGCTGACCGCTCAGAGCCTGGAGCCTGTTTCAGATTCTGTGTCTCCCTCTGTCTCTGACCCTCCCCTGTTCATGCTCTGTCTCTCTCTGTCCCAAAAATAAATAAAAACGTTGAAAAAAAAATTAAAAAAAAAAATAGAACTATCCTGTGATTCAACAACTGCACTACTATTTATCCAAAGAATATAAAAATACTAACTTGATTGTTATAGTAGCATTATTTACAATAACCAAATTATCGAAACAGCCCAAGTGTCCATAAATTGATGAATGGATAAAGAAGATGTATACACACACAGACACACACACACACACACACACACACACAAATACACACACTATGGAATATTATTCAGCCATAAAAAAGAATGAAATCTTGCCACTTGCAATGACATGGATGGATCCAGACAGTATTATACTAAGTGAAATAAGTCCATCAGAAAAAGACAAATATCATATGATTTCATTCATATATGGAATTTAAGAAACAAAACAAATGAGCAAAGGGGAAAAAAGAGACAGAGAGACAAACCAAGAAACTGACTCTTAACTATAGAGAACAAACTGATGGTTACCAGCAGGAAGGGGAGTGAAGGGATGGATTAAACAGGTCATGGGGATTAAGGAGTGCACTTGTCGTGATGAGCGCCTGGTCATATATGGATGTGTTGAATCACTATATTGTACACCTGAAACTGATATTACATTATATGTTAACTAATGAATTTAAATAAAAACCTTAAAAACCTTCAAATTTAGAAAAGAGTTTCACTGGATTTTAAGCATCTCAGAAAACAAAATAAAAAGGACTTGGAAATAACAAAAAAAGCAACCCTCATTCAAGTATTCTAGAATGTTTCTCAACCTCATATCTAGCATGTATTTAAAAAGATTTCACTTACAAAAACTTATAAAATTCTTTAAAAAAAACACTTAAAAAGATCACATGCTCTTGTCACACACTGTACAGACGTAATGAAGAATGTGAGAAATATCCAACAATTATAGGGCATCAAATTGTATCAAAGTCTGGAATCATCAGAGTTTTTGCTAAACAGAAAAATATACTAACCAAATTAAACTTTTTGAGAGAAACATCTCATTATTTCAGCATGTAGCAACTGAATTATAGCTAAAGAAAATATTTTCCCAAAAGTTGTCATAACCATAAAAACCGTGATGTCCTTTATTAACAGATATCTTATAATAACCTATAATTGCTCTTTAAAAATGTGAATAGATTAATCAGTATTCCTCCCTTATCCACAGAGGATACCTTCAAAGAGCCCCAGCGAATGCCTGAAATCATGGGTAGTACCAAGTGCTATGTATACTGCATTTTCCTATGCATACATACCTATGATAAAGCTTAACTTATAAATAAGGCACAGTAAGAGATTAACAACAATAACAAATAATAAAATTGAATAATTATAACAATATCCTATAATAAAATTCATGTGCGTGTGATCTCTCCCTCCCAAATATCTTGTTGTACTGTATTCAACTCTTCTCCTTGTGATGTTGTGAGGTGATAAAATGCCTACATGATGAGATGTAGTCAAGTGACAGGTCAGGTGAAGGCATTGTGACACAGCGTTAGGCTACTATTGACCTTCAAGGGAGGGTACATCAGAAAGAAGATATTCTTCTGGACCACAGTTGGCCATGGGTAAGTGAAACTATGGAAAGCAAAAGTGAAGGGGTGCCTGGGTGGCTCAGTCAGTTAAGCACCTGACTTCAGCTCAGGTCATGATCCCACATCTCATGGGTTCAAGCCCTACTTCGTGCTCATGCTGACAGCTTGGAGCCTAGAGACTGTTAGGCTCTCTGTGTCTCCTCTCTCTCTGCACCTCCCCTGCTCACACTCTGTATCTCTCTCTCTTAAAAATAAATAAACATTTTTAAAAAATTTTTTAATGTGGATAAGGGGAGAGTACTGTACTACAACTACTAATTCAATACTCTTCACAACAAGTTCAAAGTACAAAAAACAAGCCAAGCTTCCAAAGGACTCACCACATTCTAAGTTGAAATGAAATTAAAAGTGGAAATATACCCTTGAGGCTAAGTATATTTTTCTTTATGTTTACATGCCTTTTAAAATACTTTATCCAGGTTATCTTCATTAAATTAAGGCTTTTATAAAGGATTTAAGTTTCCCGATCCAGATATGGGACTGTAAAATATGCAAGATAGGGATGAAAACAGGAAAGGAACACTTGTCTCAGAAGGAATCAAATAGAAAGAGAATTAGAGATATGGGGTATTATAATGAAGAGAAAAAAACACATACCTTTAGCTGTGTGACAAACTCAAGGAATTTAAAGTAGATGAGAGAACTACAGCAAAGAAAATGCCTTTTCCACTACAAGCTACATATAGTGAAAATAAAATATAGCTGTAGAGTATACTTTACCCTTTTCCATAAGGTTTATTATAGAAATGATATTTTAAGTAATTATTTCAATCATCAACTTCATTTCTAAATGGGTATTTCATATATGCTATGTTTGAATGAAAATAGCATAGTAATTTTAAACCACTAGTTTTTATTGTTCATTTTCCAGCCAGCAGTCCACATCTTGGGATTTCCTTTTAGGTATTTACTTCCAGAAACCTATACTTTTCTTAAGTGTGTATGTCCAGAAGCCTGTAGCTTCTGATTGCTAGCTTAGTTAAGAGCTAATTAGAGCTGAGGAAGAGGCCTCTATTCTAGTTGTACATGGATGACACCCTCTATTTCAAAGGTAGGAACCTGTTCTTTCTTGATATTAGACAAATCTTCAGGGACAGGATCCAGTTCCAAAGGCTCTTCGAGTTTTTGCTGATCTTCCAAAACCTTTGATTCTAATTTTATCCCTGGGACATCAGTCTGGAGATTTTGATATTCAGTAGACACATGGTCTACCAGAGCCTCATATGCAGCAGTTTGTTCAGATGGTGGAATAAGGTCATTTTCTACAGATATTTGTGTAATAAAGTCCTCCTTGGCTTCTGGAAACTGTTTGTCAACAGAGACCATTTCTAAAGTAGTGTCTTCAGTTGACGGAGACCAAAGTTCAGCAGAGGCCTCCTCAGCTGATGGAGACCAAATTTCATATGAGGTATTTTCTTCAGGAGCCTCCTCAGCTGGTAGAGACTGAACTTCAGCTGGGGCCTCAGTTGGTGGAGCCAGAACTTCATATGGGGCCTCCTCTGCAGGGGCCTCTTCAGCGGGTGGGGACTGAACTTCAGCTGGAGCCTCTTCTGCAGGGGTCTCCTCAGCTGGTGGAAACTGAACCTCAGCTCGGGCCTCTTCTACAGGGGCCTCCTCAGCTGGTGGAGAATAAACTTCAACTTGGGCCTCAGCTGGTGGAGACTGAACTTCAGCTGGGGCCTCCTCTCCAGGGCCCTCCTCAGCTGGTAGAGACTGAACTTCAGCTGGGGCCACCTCTGCAGGGG
This sequence comes from Lynx rufus, assembly GCF_022079265.1. Classification (NCBI taxonomy): domain Eukaryota; kingdom Metazoa; phylum Chordata; class Mammalia; order Carnivora; family Felidae; genus Lynx; species Lynx rufus. The sequence continues at coordinate 64,556,536 of NW_025814827.1, forward strand.
ACTCCTCAGCTTCTAGAGACTGAACTTCAGCTGGGGCCTCCTCTGCAGGGGCCTGTTCAGCTGGTAGAGACTGAACTTCAGCTGGGGCCTCCTCTGCAGGGGACTCCTCAGCTTCTAGAGACTGAACTTCAGCTGGGGCCACCTCTGCAGGGGCCTCTTCAGCTGGTAGAGACTGAACTTCAGCTGGGGCCTCCTCTGCAGGGGACTCCTCAGCTTCTAGAGACTGAACTTCAGCTGGGGCCACCTCTGCAGGGGCCTCTTCAGCTGGTAGAGACTGAACTTCAGCGGAGGCCTCCTCTGCAGGGGACTCCTCAGCTTCTAGAGACTGAACTTCAGCTGGGGCCACCTCTGCAGGGGCCTGTTCAGCTGGTAGAGACTGAACTTCAGCTGGGGCCTCCTCTGCAGGGGACTCCTCAGCTGGTGGAGACTGAACTTCAGCTGGGGCCTCCTCTCCAGGGCCCTCCTCAGCTGGTAGAGACTGAACTTCAGCTGGGGCCACCTCTGCAGGGGCCTCCTCAGCTGGTAGAGACTGAACTTCAGCTGGGGCCTCTTCTGCAGGGACCTCCTCAGCTAGTGGAGAATTAACTTCAGCTGGGGCCTCTTCTGCAGGGGACTCCTCAGCTGGTGGAGACTGAACTTCAGCTGGGGCCTCTTCTGCAGGGGCCTCTTCAGCTGGTAGAGACTGAACTTCAGCTGGGGCCTCCTCTGCAGGGGCCTCTTCAGCTGGTAGAGACTGAACTTCAGCTGGGGCCTCCTCTGCAGGGGCCTCTTCAGCTGGTAGAGACTGAACTTCAGCTGGGGCCTCTTCTGCAGGGACCTCCTCAGCTAGTGGAGAATTAACTTCAGCTGGGGCCTCCTCTGCAGGGGCCTGTTCAGCTGGTGGAGACTGAACTTCAGCTGGGGCCTCTTCTGCAGGGACCTCCTCAGCTAGTGGAGAATGAACTTCAGCTGGGGCCACCTCTGCAGGGGCCTCTTCAGCTGGTGGAGACTGAACTTCAGCTGAGGCCTCTTCTGTAGGGGCCTCCACAGCTGATAGAGGCTCTTCTGAAAAAGCCTCTTCAGCAGAGATAGACTCTACTTTAGCAGGGGCCTCTTCTTCAGGAGTCTCCTCATCTGGGAAAGGCTGTACAGGAGCTTCTTCAACTTTTGGAGACTGAACTTCAGCAAGAGGCCCTTCTGAAAGAGCCTCTTCACCCAGGGTTGGCTGTATTTTGGCAGGGCCCTTTTCTGCTGGAGCCTCCTCAATTTGTGGAGGCTGAAGTTCAGTAGCGGACTTTCCTGCAATAATGTCCGCAGCTGGTGTAGGTTGCACTTCAGCAGAGACCTCCTCTGCAATGGGAGGCTGGACCTCACCTAGAACGTACTGCTCATCTTCTAAAGGTACCAAACTACCTTTTTTGCTTTGCTGACTAAATGAAGATCTGCTAATACCTACCTGCCTAATTGCTTCATCTCTACTTGTTGAGGGTTGCAATTCAGGATGTTCACTAATGAAAATCTTCCCTGAGGATTTACGTTTCTGCACAACTTCATTTGACTTTGAAAAAGAGCTATCTGGCCTACCAATTACCACTATTTCTGATTCACTAAAGTACGTCTGCTGTTCTCTGTCCACTGTTTCTTTTTGAGGAATGTTCATCATTGTCCAGTCTCCAGTACAACTGGTCTGCTGAGATCTGTCTATTTTGAATTGAATTGAGTGTCTGCTTGTCAGAATTTCTACTTCCTGAACACTTTCTGGAAATTCAGGGACTGCTTCTCCAAGAGCAGCTGGCATTTCTTCAGGTACCACTGTTTCACCAACTGGTTTGATTTCTTCTTTTTTCTCTTCTACAATAGTGTCTGTTTGCAGAGATTTATCAGTCATATCCTGTACATGCTTTCTCTTTGCCCAAGTTTGCCGAAGTTGAGAAGATACTCTGAAAGGCTCACAGTTGACTTTACTTCCAGGAATGTTACCAATACTAAGGGTAGCTTTAGGGCCAGATGATTGTGATATAGGCAAATTTTTCTTTTTTTCTGTCACTTCGGTCTGCTGGGATTTATCTACCATTGGTTGACTGGGTCGTCTTCTCTTTCGAATTTCTTGCCTCCCTGCTGAGATAGGCTGATCAGGTTCATCACTTTCGTCCATTTCTAAGACTGGTGAATTTCAAATGTATTAATCTTCAAGTAATTAATCATCAGGAATCACAAATATACCAGATAGGTAAGTTTGCCTTTCTTCATTAAATGTTGTTATGTTTAGCTACCTTAGAAAAAAGTAATTCATAAATTGTTGCATTCTGTACTACACCCTTGTTGGATCCCACCTTATTCAGTAAGCATCTTTCTTGTTTAGTCTTTCATATGACTGAATCTCACTTCTAGAAGTTTCCCTTAAGGGTCTATGACATCACAGCCAATTCTCTCTACAAGCTTCCATTGGTGGTATTCCAAGCACTTTTTAACTTGGTATAGACACTCATAGATAATGGCTGCAAGTGAGAGAGCTACTACTTGAAACATCAAGTTGAAAAAGCATTTGTCTATCAGAGGAACATCAAGCAAACTCCAGTAATGCTGCTTCTTAATAGTTGAAGGTGATGCTTTTGAACTTTCAATTCTATTCTTTTCATCCTACTATCAAAGACAGTTATAATACAGAACTCAGAATGCTGCAGCCTATTTTCAATTGTTGGAGAAAGCAACTTATACGTGTGTGTATGCTTATATGACTTAAAGAAAATGAATATTGTATGAGAAACTTGAATTCTGAAGTCCATATTCATGTAAAGTCCTTTCCTATGTCTTTAGCACTCAGTAACTACAAGAGCCTACTATCTATCTAGCATCTATCTATCTATCTATCTATCTTATCTATTTATGTAGCATATTTGCATTCTCAAACAACTTGAGATATTTTTATTTTCAACTACTTCAGAAAATAGCTCCACCCAAAGCTTGCCAACTAAAGAATGTTAACTCTAAAGATATGCCAAGTGAAATAAAATGCATTTTTTAATATATAAGCTACTGAATAACCACGTAGGAATAAATTCCCTAGTGAAGAAGAAAACCTTAAAATGAAGCCTTGAAAAAGAGGAAACCCAGGTAAGCAAATTGTAAATGGTATTATAATCGATTTAGAATGTAAATAAAACCTTAACTTACACATCATGCAAACATTTTATTAGCAAGATTAAGATTTATCAAAAGATGTGCAAAAGCACATTAGTCTACCAAAAGTTAAAGAGGAGAAAACAAACTTTAACGTTTATTTATTTTTGAGGCAGAGAGAGAGGGAGACACAAAATCTGAAACAGGCTCCAGGCTCTGAGCTGTCAGCACAGAGCCTGACGTGGGGCTCGATCTCACAGACCGTGAGATCATGACCTAAGCCGAAGTCGGATGCTTAACCGACCAAGCCACCCAGGCGCCCCAGCAAACTTTAAAAATGTAGTCAAAGGACAAAGAAATAAACATATCTAAACAATCATTATGACTTGATTATCTAAATGTTTTTAAATTTCTTTATTCCCCTAGGAAATACAAAAATGCCATTGAATAATTATCCTTGTTTGATATGCATTATTCATAATTATAGCTAGGCTATCTTAGCCAAATCAAGACTTCTCAAATTCTTTGACCAGCTCCATAAACCAAACTCAGTCTCTTGGCAGGGATCAGTGAATATCTGTTTAGTGTAATTGGACAACTGTGATTTAAACTGTGTTGCTTGCCCTACATCTCAACTTGCTCTGTCTTAATTTTTGTCTATGCTGCTGTGCTATGTTCTATCTTTCTAAGAGTTAATAAAGTGAAGTAAAACAATAGTCATTTTACAAAATAACTGACCTAGATTCTCATCAGACCTGCTATAGTTTGAAAATTAGGTTATCAACTGCTTTGTGGTCTGGTGATCTTCTCAATTCCATCTGTCATTTTGTAATCAAGTTTCTGACACTCTATGGAGTATCTTCAAAGTCCATTTTGGGTTGTTCTATAACAAGAAATACAAATGAAAACCACAACGAGATACCACATCACACCTGTCAGAACGGCTAAAATTAACAACTGAGGAAACAATAGAAGTTGGTGAGGATGTGCAGAAAGGGGAATCCTCTTACACTGTTGGTGGGAATGCAAACTGGTGCAGCCACTCTGGAAAACAGTATAGAGTTTCCTCAAAAAGATAAAATAGAACTACCCTAGAACCCAGAAAATGCACTACTAGGTATTTATCCAAAGGATACAAAATACTAATTCAAAGGAACACATACACCCCGATGTATGTAACAGCACTATTAACAATAGCCAAATTCTGGAAAGAGCCCAAATGTCCATTGGCTGATGAGTGGAAAAAGAAGACATGATATATATACAATGGAATATTACTCAGCCATAGGAATGAAATTTTTCCATTTGCAACAAGGTGTATGGAACTAGAGTGTATTATGCTAAGCAAAATGAGTCAGAGAAAGACAAACACCATAGGATTTCACTAGCATGTGGAATTTAAGAAACCAAACAGATGTACATAGGGAAAGGGAAGGATAAGTAAGATAAAAACAGAGAGGGAAGCAAACCATAAGACTTTCAACTATAGAGAACAAACTGAGGGTTGATGGAAGGGTGTGGGCAGGGGATGGGCTAAATGGGTGATGACATTAAGGAGGACACTTGTTTTGATGAGCACTGTGTATTATGTGTAAGTGATGAATCAGTAAATTTTATTCCTGAAACCAATACTACCTATATGTAACTAATTGAATTTAAATAAAAACTTGGAAGAAAAAAAAAAAAAGAAATGTCAAAACTAACATTGTATTTAATTGGATTATGTAATTGCATGTATTGGATTAATTTTGCTGCCTCAATTTAAATAAGATTTTACCAAATTTTCCATAGACATAAACTGAATTTTCAATATCAGATAAATTCGCAATTTCCAACTATTTGATATTTATGTTTTCCCCTCTAAAAAATAATAAGGAATTTGATCAATCTTAATTACATACCAACCTATCATAGTAAACTGCCTTTGTCACTAACTTATTTATAGAAACAAATTAGCATGCCAAAAAAATCAAAAATTTACTTCAGATTCAAATGGAATTATGAGGAATTTCATTAAACAGTTTCTCATTATATATATATATTTTTAAGTTTATTTATTTTGAGAGAGAGAACAAGTGGGGGAGGGGCAGAGAGAGAAGGAGAGAGGGAATCCCAAGCAGGCACACAGGGCTCAAACTCATGAACCATGAAATTAAAAGTCTGACACTTAACCAACTGAGCCACCCAGGCAGCCCTCATTAGATTTCTTAAATCCACAAATGTTCCTTTTTCTATGCTGATCAACTTAATCAATTAATCATTGTTCAAACTATCTTGTCAATTTACAGTTTGGCATTTTACCCTTTGTTCTAGAAATATAACATGATTCATTTCTCTCCCATTTACTTGGTTCACATCTGTTATGGATTGAATTGTATACCCTAAAAAAGCATGTTGAAGTCATTAGCTCTAATACTGTAAGTGTGACCCCATTTGGAAATAGGGTCTTTGCAAATATAATCAGGTTAAGTTGTCCTTATAAAAACAGAAGTTTGTGGGTGGGAGAGACACAGAGGGAAGATGTCCATGTGGAGATGGAGACAGAGATTTGTGTTATGCTGCCACAAAGCAAAGAATACCTAGGGCTACCAGAAGTTAAAAGTAGTGAAGAATTCCCTCCTACAGGCTTCGGAGGGAGCATGGCTCTGCCAATGATTTGGGACTTCAAGCCTCTAGAACTGTGAGAGAATAAATTTCTGTTGCTTTAATCCAGTGTGTGGTACTTTCTTACAGCAGCTCTAGGAAACTAACACAACATTCTTTCAGAGCCCCATATTTCTGACTTCTGCTTCGAATGTTGTACTTCCAACTCTTTCTCAATCTCTGGGCTAGTTTCTTTATTTCTCCTTCAGGTCTGGCATTTGGTTTCATACACTATTTGACTCATTTCCATAATCATAAAAGCAGAGGGATTTTCTGAAAAGCTTGTACCTGATGATTTGCATTTAATGTTACCAAAAACAAATTTGCCAAGTGGCACTTAACTTCATTTTTTATTATAATAACTTCAAAAGCTATGATTTAGAGGTGGCAGAGATGCTTCAAATCAATAAAACTAAATATCTAAACTATGACCTATATTGCTTTGTTCTGAGTAGATCAAATAAGATGAATTCTGAAAAATGCCCATTAGATATATAATAACTACAAGATTATTGGTAATTTTAGTTAAGAGCAATTTCAGTGGAAGGATGGGGATAGAAGCCATAAAATTCTAAAATCTCTGTGGATTAAAAATAAAATTAAAGTACAATGAAAATCTAGGGAAAATAGGTGCAAAACATCTCATAGACAAAGAGCTGTATTTAATATACTACAAGATTTTAGAAATCAGTACAAAGGTAACAATAAAAAACATTAAAAAAGGACATGAGTAGAAAATTGATAGAAGTAAAATAGGTGGCCAATTAACATATAAAAGAGATCAAAGTCTCTTCTAAAATTAAAATTAAAATACCACTGTAACATTAGCAAAGATTCATTTTAAAGATAATGCCCCCCAAAAGTGAGAGTAGTATTAAATAGATAGCTTCATACATTGCTGGCAGAAGTTTGAATTGATACAAACTTTATTCTGGATAATTTGAAGGTAAATATCAAATGTTTCTAAAATGTGTGTCATTTGCCAACAATTCCACTTCCAATTCTACTTAATTTTGGAAATAATTATTTCCTCAAGAAGTATTTATTGAGTATCTATCTATTCTAGGGACAGTTGCCAGGTGTTGAAGAAACAAGAATACCAAAAGACATTGTTTCTTGTCCTTGTGAATCTCACAGTCCATTGGGAGAAACTGAATACACAAATTTAAAAGTTGTGGAAAATACTGTTAAGTAGTGAAGAGAAAATTTACTTTACCCAGAGTAGTAGGACAAAAAGGGTTTTATAGGAGAGAGCATCCAACTGAGAAGGTATCCAAGGGAGTAACAATAGGAAGAAAATTCTAGAAACTAAAAAAAAAAAAAAAAATTCCGCTGTGGCAAGAGGAAAGGCTAAGTGAGCAAAGGAAATCATTCATTATAAATTTTTTTTAATGTGTATTTATTTTTGAGACAGAGAGAGACAGAGCATGAACGGGGGAGGGTCAGAGAGAGAGGGAGACACAGAATCTGAAACAGGCTCCAGGCTCTGAGCGGTCAGCACAGAGCCCGACACGGGGCTCGAGCTCACATACCGCGAGATCGTGACCTGAGCCGAAGTCAGACGCTTAACAGACTCAGCCACCCAGGCGCCCCTGAAATCATTCATTATAATGTGCTTGAAGAAGTAGATGAGGGACTGATGATGCACTGACATGCAGACTCTAAAAAGAATTGTTATTTTAGATATAGCAATTATAAATATTTATGTACCCAACATCAGGATACCTAAATATACAAAGAAAATATTAAGAGATCTGAAGGGACAAATAGACAGCAATACAATAAAAGTAGGGAACTTGATTACTCCACTTTTATTCATGGATAGTCCAAACAGAAAATTAATAAGAAACTTGGACTTGAACTACATTTTAGATCGGATGGATTTCACAGACAGATATAAAACATTCCCTCCAACAGCAGGAAAATATTCTTTTCTAGCACAGACAAAACATTCTCCAGAATAGATCACACGTTGTCTGACAAAACTAGTTTTTATAACATTTAAGAAAATTAAAATAATATCAAGCATCTTTGCTAACCAAAATGATATGAAACTAGAAATCAATTACAAGAAGATAACAAGTAAATTCATAAATATATGGGTGTTAATCAACATACTGCTGACCAACTTATAGGTCAAAGAGGAAATCAAAAGAAAAATAAAAAATATCTTGAGACAAATGAAATGGAAACACACTTTAGCAAAACTTAAGAGATGAAGCAAATGTGGTTCAAAGAGGGAAGCTTATAGTAATAAATGCCTACATTTTAAAAAAGGAAAGTATCAAATAAATAACTTTACACCTCAAGGAACTAGAAAAAGAACAAACTAAATCTAAAGATAGAAGAAGGAAGGAATAGCAAAGATCAGAGCAGAAGTCAATGTAATAAAGACTAGAAAGACAGTAGGAAAAATTAATGAAACTGAGATAATTTTTTTCAAAAGATAAAGTTGACAGATCTGTTTCTTGTCTCAAAAAAGAGACAAGACAAAATTAAAATTAGAAATGAAAGAGAAGACATTACAACTTATACAAAGGAATACAAATATTGGATCATAAAAAACTATTATGAACAACACCAACAAATTGGATAACTTAGAAAAAATGAATACATTCCTAGAAAATTAGGACCTACTAAGATTGAATAATGAAGAAATAGAAAATCTGAACCAGTAACAAGGAGATTAAATCAGTAATCAAAAACTGCCAACAGAGAAAATCTTCCAAAAAAATTAAAGAGAACAATTCCAAATGCATTTTATGAACCCAGCATCACCTGACACCAAAGTCTGACAAGGACCCTATAAGAAATAAAAGTTACAGGCCAATATCTCAGATGAACATACATGTAGAAATTCTCAACCAAATGTTAGCATACTGAATTCAATAATGCATTAAAAGGATAATACACCATGATCAAGTGGGATTTATCTCTGGGATGCAAAGGATAGTTCAGCATACACAAATCTATGAATGTGATATACCACACTAATAAAACAAAGGATAAATTACATAATTATCTCAATAGATGCAGAAAAAGTATTTAACAAAATTAAATATCCTTTCATGATAAAAACATTCAACAAATTAAGTATAGATGGAAAGTACCTCAACATTATAAACCATCTATGATAAGCCCATGGTAACATCATACTTAACAATAAAAAGCTGAAAGCTGTTCTTCTGAGATCAGGAAAAAGACAAACATGCCTACTATCACCCTTTCTATCTAACATATTACTAGTACTGGTTAGAGTCATTAAGCAAGAAAAGGAAATAAAAGGCATCCAAGTCAAAAAGGAAGAGTTAAAACTGACTGTTTGCAGATGACATATAGAAAACCCAAAGACTCTACCAAAAAAAAAACTATTAGAATGAACAAATTCAATAAAGTTGCAAAATCAACATACAAATATCAGTTGCATTCCTATATACTAACAAACTATCAGAAAAAGAAATTAAGGCAACCTCTTTTATAATAATATTAAAAATAATTAAATACTTTTAATTATTTAAATTTATAATTAATTTAATTAATAATTAAATCATTATTAAATATAATTAATTAAATTAACTATTAAATAATAATTAATTCATTCATTTAAATGATTAAATAAATTTAACCAAAGAGGTAAAAGATCTGGACACTGAAAACTATAAGATATTGATGAAAAAATTGGAGAGGACACAAATAAATGCAAAGATAGCCCATGTTCATGGAGGAATTAATATTGTTAAAATGCCCATAATGGCCAAATCCATCTACAGATTCAATATAATTCCTTTCAAAATTCTAATAGTATTTTTCACAGAAATAGAAAAAAAAATCTTAAAATTCATATGGAACCACAAAAGACCCAGAATAGCCAAAGCAATCTTAACAAAGATGAACAAATGTGGAGGCATCACACTTCCTGATTTCAAACTACACTATAAAGCTATAGTAATCAAATAATATGGTACTGGCATAAAAACAGATACATAGATTAGTGAAACAAAATAGAAAGCCAAGAAGTAAGCCCATAGATAAATTATCAATTAGTTTTTGACAAAGTTACCAAGAATACACAACAGGCAATGGATAGTCTCTTTAATAAATTGTGTTGGGAAAAGTGGTTTGTTACATGAAAAGAATTAAATTGGACTCATATCTTACAAACATTACACTCACAAAAATTAACTTGAAAAGGATTAAAGATGAACATAGAACCTATAACCACAAAACTCCTTTAAAAAAATAAGGGTAAATTCTTTGACATGGGTTTGCCAATGATTTTTTTTCTTTGGATTTGACACCAAAAGCAAAGGCAAAGAAAGAAAAAATAAACAAATGGAGTTACATCAAATAAAGCTTCTGCACAAGAAAAGAAACTGTCAACAAAATGTAAAGGGAAGCTATGTAATGGGAGAAAATATTGCAAACCATTTATATACTAAAGGATTAATATCTAAATTATAAAAAGAACAAATACAAAATACAACTCAATAGCCAAAAAATAGAAAAAAAAACACAATGACACTGTGAAAAAAATGAGCAAAGAACCTGAATAAACATTTTTCAAAAGAAGACATACAAATGGTCAATAGGTATATGAAAAGCCTCTAGACATCACTAATCATCAGGGAAATGCAAATCAAAACCACAGTGAGATATTACTTCACATGCGTTAGGATGTCTATTATCAAAAAGACAAGAGCTAGCAAATACTGGTAAGGACATAGAGAAAGGGAACTCTTATACAGTGTTGGGAATGTTAACTAGCACAGCCATTATGAAAATAGTATAGAGTTTTCTCAAGAAATTAAAAATAGAACTACCATGTGATACATTAATCTCATTTCTGGGTATAGATCCAAAGGAAACAAAATCACTTTATCTTGAAGAGATATCTACATTCCATGTTCATTTCACCATTATACACAATAGCTAAGATATGGAGACAACCTGTGTTCCATCAGTGTGGATAAAGAAAATGTGTGTGTGTGTGTGTGTGTGTGTGTGTGTGTGTGTGTTTTTTAAAAAAAAAAAAAAGGAAGTCCTGCCAATTGTGAAAACATGAATAAACCTGGAGGACCAAATGCTAAGTGGAATAAACCAGACAGGGAAAAATAAAAACTGCAAGGTATCACTTATATTTGGAATCTTAAAAAAAAAAAAGTAGGTAGGCTAAGGTACAGCATGGTGACTATGGCTGATAATACCATATTGTTTAAATGAAATTTGCTAAGAGAATACATATTAAGTATTCTCACATGAAATAATTTAAAAATCATGGAGCTCTTCCAAAATGGAAGAGTAGGAGCACCTTAAACTCACCCTGTCCCTGGGATACAACTAGATAACACTCACATCAGTGTAATTAACCCAGAAAATGACCCAAAGATTGGCAGAACAAACTCCACAAGTAAAGGTAGAGAAGAGATCACCTGGAAGAGGGTAGGAAGAGTGGAGACATGGTAGAGAGCTAAATGGACCATGAGCCAACCATGGGAGGAGGGATCTGTGGGCACAGAATGGGGTGTTAGTGGAGCACAGAGGTGTTAGTGGAAACAGAGCCTCACTCTAGGGAGCCTACATGGGGAAGACAAATCTCCATACCATTTGGCTTTGAAAACTAGAAGGACCAAATTTCCTGATTTCTTAAAATTAGCAGTCTGGAATTTTAAAAATCAGCTGGCTGGGCTCTGGGAGAGCCTGGAGATGAATAGGAAGCTGAGTCCCTGCCCTTAAAGAGACAGAATAACAAACAGCCTGCAGAGATACAACATAGAAGCAACAGATTGAAAAACACCTGGGGTATACAGGAGGGAAAGTTACTTACTAAACTTAAAGTGTGTCCAGAGGAGCATGTCCAGAGGGGAAGTTCCCTGAGGGACTTCTCCAGGAACAAAGGAGCCAGCATATATGATTTCCTTCCCCCTCCTCCAGCATAAACACATTGCCATCTGTGGGAACCACCTCCACAACAACATTCCCTACTGTCCCCCCACCCCAGGCTTTGGCCAATCAGGCTTTTCCAGTCACACTTGCCTCTGTCCAAGTGCTGTAAGTCCCCTCCCAAGAAAACCAAAGCAAACCCTGTCAAGCATCTCCTGACCCACACACTGTGCAGAGCCTTGGTTCCCATGGCAAGAGCAGCAGCATCGGTGTTGGGGACAGCGAGTCTCATTTCACAAGAAGAACGGCATGTACCTTGTTAAAACTGCATGCCTCACCATAGCTGGCCCAGTCCCTTCACTACAGTATTATCTGGAACTCACTCAAACCAGGATCACTAGTCTGACAGTGTGCAAGCAGCCCTGAAAGGACCATCACCACTCCAAAGTGACTCCTACCATGGGGTGAGAGAAAATAATCACACATACCAATCAGACAGCAGCTCCAGTCATGGGCTGGGGGCAGACAGTTGGTCTGATTGCAGACCTTGACCACCAATGAAAACTTCTCAAGGGACAGCACAGGGAAAATGCCATGCAATTTGGTGTTATTGCATCTCTGGAAAATTCCTAGTCTGACCTAACTCAATTCCAAGGTGACACAGACTGCTCCACTAACACCACAGAAACCAACATTTCCCACAACAGGCAAAGAAAGTCACTGCAGATGACTGGACTGAAGGAAAACACAGCCAAAACACAACAGCAGGGTGCATGCAACACATAGAGGAGACACCCCTGAAGTGCCAGGTTTTGGTGAACAAAGGACACCACACTGCAGGGCACTACAGGACCTCTTCTTCATAAGGCCACTACTTTCAGAAGAGAGACATAGCAGAGTTTCCTAACACAGAGAAACAGACACAGAAAGTTAGACAAAATGAGGAGGCAGAGAAATATGTTCCAAATGAAAGAACAGGACAAAACCACAGCAGAAGACCTAAGAAAAATAGATAAAAGTAATATGCCTGATAGATCATTTAAAATAATGATCATGAAGATACTCATTGGACTTGAGAAAAAAGTGGAGGATATCAGTGAGACCTTTAACAAGCATAATAGCATTCACATTTACAGATCTCAAAAGGAGAGAGAAAAAGGGCAGAAAATTTATTTGAAAAAATAATAGCTGAAAATTTCCCTAATCTGGGGAAGGTAAGGGATATCCAGATCCAAGAGGCACAAGATTTACCAAAAAAAAAAAAATCAACACGAGGAGGTCCACACCAAGACACAATATTTAAATGGCAATAAGTAATGATAAAGAAAACAAATTTAAAGCAGCAAGAGAATAGAAGACAGTTACATGTAAGGGAAACCCCACAAGGCTCTAAGTGGATTTTTCAACAGAAATTTTGCAGGCAAGAAGGGAGTGGCATGATAGATTTAAAGTGCTGAAAGGAAAAAATCTGCAGCCAAGACTACTCTACCTAGCAAGGCTATCATTTAGAATATAAGAAGAGATAAAGAGTTTCCCAGACAAAAAAAAGCTAAAGGAGTTCATGACCAATAAACCAGCCTGACAAGAAATGTGAAAGAGAACTTGTTGAGTAGAAAAGAAAGACCATAAGTAATAAAAGTAGAAAGCACAAAAGCAGTAACAAATAAGTATATCTGTAAAAATAAGTCAAGGTACACACAAAATAAAAGGTATGACATCATTTATCTAAAACATGGGAGGAGAGGAGTAAAGAAGGTTCAAACTTAAGTGACCATCAACTTAATATAGACTGGTATATGCAGAAGATGTTATATACAAACCCAATGGTAACCACGAGTCAAAAACCATAATAGATATGCAAAGAATAAGGAGAAAGGAATCCAAATACATCACTAAAGAAAGCCACCAAACCATGAGAGAAGAGATCAAAGAAAGGATTCAAGAGAACTACAAAACAACCACAAAAAAAGTAACAAAATGACAACAAATGTATACCTACCAATAATTTGAATATAAATGGACTAAACACTCCAATCAAAAGATATAGAGTGACAGAATGGATTAAAAAACAAGACCCATTTACATGCTACATACAAGAGATAATTTCAGACCTAAAGACATATACAGATTGAAAGTAGGGGGATGGGGGCGCCTGGGTGGTGCAGTCGGTTAAGCGTCCGACTTCAGCTCAGGTCACGATCTCATGGTCCGTGGGTTCGAGCCCCGCGTCGGGCTCTGGGCTGATGATGGCCCGGAGCCTGGAGCCTGCTTCCGATTCTGTGTCTCCCTCTCTCTCTGCCCCTCCCCCGTTCATGCTGTGTCTCTCTCTGTCTCAAAAATACATAAAAACGTTAAAAAAAAAAAAAGATACCTATGATAAATTCTTTAAAAAGAAAAAAAAAAAAAGAAAGTAGGGGGATGGAAAAATATTTATCATGCAAATGGATGTCCAAAGAAAGCCAAGGTAGCAATAAGTACATCAGGCAAAATAGACCTTAAAACAAAGTCTGTAATAAGAGACAAAACAAAGAATACTATACATAGGGGACAATCCAACAAGAAAATATAACAATTATAAATGTTTATGCACCTAACATGAAAGCTCCAAATACATAAAACATTTAATAGCATACAGGAAGGGACTAATTTATAGTATTACAATAATAGTAGGGGATTTCAACACCCCACTTACATCAATGGACAGATCATCCAAACAGAAAATCAACAAAGAAACAGTGCTTCTTAATGACACACCATACTACATGGATTTAACAGATATATTCAGAACATTCCATCTTAAAGGAACAGAATATATACTCTTTTCAAGTGCTCATGGAACATTTAGAGTAGATCACATAATAGGCCACAAAACAAGTTTGAATAAATTCAACAAGATCAAAGTCATACCATGTATCTTTTCTCACCACAACACTATGAAACTAGAAGTTGGGGCTCCTGGGTGGCTCAGATGGTTAAGCGTCCGAGTTCAGCTCAGGTCATGATCTCACAGTTCGTGAGTTCAAGCCCCATGTTGGGCTCTATGCTGATGACTCAGAGCCTGGAGCCTGCTTCAGATTCTGTGTTTCCCTCTCTCTCTTCCCCTCCCTCGCTCATGGTCTGTCTCTCTCAAAAATAAATTTAAAAATTAAAAAAAAAGAAACCCAGAAGTTAATCACAAGAAAAAATCTGGAAAGAGCACAAATATATGGAAGTTAAATAAGATGCTACTAAACAATGAATGGGTCAACCAAGGAATCTAAGAGGAAATGAAAAATTACATGGATAGAAGAAGAAAATGAAAACACAATGATCTAAAATCATGGAAATGCAGCAAAAGCAGTTGTAAGAGAGAAATATATAGCAATACCAGCCTACCACAAGAAGCAAGGAAAATCTCAAATAAAAAACCCAGCTTTAGGGGCGCCTGGGTGGCTCAGTTGGTTGAGCGTCCGACTTCGGCTCAGGTCATGATCTCATGGTCCGTGAGTTCCAGCCCCGCGTCGGGCTCTGTGCTGATGGCTCAGAGCCTGGAGCCTGTTTCAGATTCTGTGTCTCCCTCTCTCTCTGACCCTCCCCCGTTCATGCTCTGTCTCTCTCTGTCTCAAAAATAAATAAACGTTAAAAAAAATTTTTTAATTAAAAAAATAAAAAAAAAACAACTTTACACATAAAGGAGCTAGAAAAAGAACACAAAACAAAACCACAAACCAGCAGAAGGAAACAATAAAGATTGGAGCAAAAATGAATGATATAGAAACTATAAAAGCAATAGGATAGATTAATGAAACCAGCAGCTGGTTCTTTGAAAAGATCAACAAAATTGATGAACAAGTCATCAAAAAAAAAGAGAGAGAGAAAGGACCCAAATAAAATCAGAAATGAAAGAGGAGAAATAACGAATGACACCACAGAAATACAAAGGATTTTACGAGAATGTTATGAAAAATTACATGCTAAAATATTAGACAACCTAGAAGAAATAGATACATTCCTAGAAACATATAAACTACCAAACTGAAACAGCAAGAAACAGAAAACTTGAAAAGACTTAACTACTGTCAATGAAATTGAATCAGTAATAAAAACAGAAAACAAACAAATAAAAACAACAGCAAAAACTTCCCACTGAAAAGAAGTCTAGAACCAGGTAGCTTCACAGGCAAATTATAACCAAATATTTAAAAAAATATATATATCTATTCTTCTCAAGCTTTTCCATGCAATAGAAGAGGAAAATAACTTACAAATTCATTCTATGAGAAGCATTATCATGATAACAAAACCAAAAAAAGACACCAGGAAAAAAGAGAACTATAGGCCAATACCTCTGATGAACATAGATGCAAAAATCCTGAACAAAATACTAGCAAACCAAATCCAACAACACATTTTAAAAAATCATTCACCATGATCAAGTGGGATTTATTCTCAGGATGCCAGGATGATTTGATATTCACAACCTATCAGCATGATGCATCACATCAATAAGATAAAGGATAAAAACTATATGATCATTTCAATAGATACAGAAAAAGCATTTGACAAAGTACAACATCCATTCATTATAAAAACTCTCAACAAAGGAGTCTTAGAAGGAACATACCTCCCCATAATAAAGGCCTTCTGTGAAAAACCGACAGCTAACATCATACTTAATTGGGAATAACTGAGAGCTTTTCCCTAAGGTCAGGAACAAGACAAGGATGTCCATTCTCACCACTTCTATCAACATAGTACTGGAAGTCCTAGCCGCAGCAATCAGAAAACAAAAAGAAATAAAAGAATCCAAATTGGTAAGGAAGAAGGTAGATGACATGATACTAGATATAGAAAATTCTAAAGACTACACCCAAAAACTATTAGAACTGATAAATGAATTCAGGAAGGTCACAGGATACAAAGTTAATACTCATAAAAGAATGAAACTTTGACATTTGCAACCACATGGATGGATCTAGAGGGTATGATGCTAAGTGAAGTAAGCCAGTCAGAGAAAGACAAATAGCATATGATTTCACTCATGTGTGGAATTTAAGAAACAAAACAATCAGAGGAGAGAGAGAGAATCAAAGAGAGAGAATCAAAGAGAGAGAGAAAAACCAAAAAACAGACTCTTAACAATAGAGAACAAAGAGCTGGTTACCAGAGGAGAGGTGAGTAGGAGGTGGAATTAAGAGTACACTTACCATGATGAGCACTGAGTAGTATATGGAACTATTGAATCACTAAACACCTGAAACTAATAAAACACTGTATGTTAACTACACTGGAATTAATAATAAAAATAATTAAAAATCAACTATCTGAGGCGATGGGTATGTTAATTACCCTGATCTGGGGAATACTTTCACTTTTGATATATATGTCATATATATACACTTTAAATACATTTTTTTGGGAGCATCTGGGTGACTCAGTTGGTTAAGCATCGACTCTTGATTTAGGCTCAGGTCATGGACTCATAGTTCATTAGTTTGAGCTCCACTTCAGGCTCTGCACTGACACTGCAGAGCCTGCTTAAGATTCTCTCTGTCTCAGCTTCTCTCTCTCTTTCTCTCTGTCGCTCAAAAATAAATAAGTAAACTTTTTAAAATAAAAATAAAAAACTAAATATATTTTTATTGTACCCTATAAATATATTGTCAATTTTATCTCAATAAATCTGAAAAGGGGAACTGTTATTTGTTTTAAATACCATATAAATGCATAAAGGTTTTGAAATTTCTTCTTTTATGTATTTGGAATGATTGTGGGAACAAGATGGAAGGAGATGCATTGGTTTCTTTGCTGTATAATAAATTACCACAAATGTAGCAGCTTAAAACAACACAAATTTACTACCTTACCATCAAGATACAGGTTGGCTGGGTCCTCTGATCTAGATCTGACCAGTGGATCTCACTTAAATCAGTGTCAGACTAGAATGAAATCACATCTGATACTAGTGTTCTTCTTCCAACCTCACTGAGTGTTAACAGAATTGAGTTCCCAGTGGTTGTATGACTGACGTTCCAATTTTCTTGCTGGTTGTCCACCAAATTCACTCTGAATTCCTAGGGGTTTCCTTCAAATTCTAGTTAGGTGGCCCTCAACATGGCAACTTAATTTTTCAAAGCCAGTAAGACAATCTCTTTTCCATATGCTACAACAAAATCTTACATAATACAGTTTTTACAAACATGACTAATAATCTCATCATTTTTATTATATAACATAACCTAATCTCTCCCATGATATTCAAAACTTCTCATACTCAAAGAGAAGAGATTTTACAGCAGGAAAATTTAGAGTCATTTGAGAATTTTGCCTACCATGGCAGGAAAGAATGGAATCATAAAAATTAGTCAGAAGGCAGACAAGAAAAGAGTCTAAGACAAAGCCCTAAATTATCAAGCATTTAAATGCCAGGTCAAGGGAAAAAAGACTGGGAAAAAAATGACTAAAACTGTGTAATAGGTTGATTGAATTATAGATGGAGAGAAAACAACAGAACATAGATGCATTTTGGAGTTGGGAAAAACTGGAATTGATGAACTGGCTATCAGGGGAAAAGAATAGAAAATACTAAGAGCGATTTTTGCATTGGTTCTTGCAACTAGGTGAATGGATGCACCATTTGTTGAGATAAGGGAATAAATGGATGGGGAAACAGTGAGTGATGGCAGTATCCAGAGCTCAGTTTTGGACATGTTAACTTTGAGATGCCTCTAACACACCCAGGTCAAGATATCAGATAGTTGAATATCAGGTTCAGAGTTCAGAAGAGTGGTCAACATCAAAAATATAAATTTGGGACTCATTGGATATGTATGGTATTTAAAGCCATGAGGTTGGATATGATCACTTAAGAAAAGGATCCAGAAGGACAAGAAAAGAGAGATAAGACTGACCCACTCAGTTATCAAACATTTAAATGTTGGAGAGAGGGATGAGGCTGGCAAAACATGACTGAAAATAAACAGCTAGAGATATTGGAAAACCAGAAATTTCTGTTGTCATGGAAGTCAAGAGATGAGAATATTTTAAGAAGGCATGGTGAGAAATGGATTGGTTTCAAGTGATATTAATAGAATCTAGTCAGACAAAGACTAAAAGTCCACTGCATTTGTCAAACTGGATGCTATTGGTGAATTTAGCTAAAGTATTTTCACTGGACTACTGAAGTTAAAGCCATATGGCAGGTAATGAGAAAATGGATAGAATTACAAGTAGATAATTCTTTCCAAGAGCTTCAGCACAAAGATTATAAAAAATGATGTTTATTTTCACACTAAACAAAAAGTAGATATCACCTATAATAAGAAAAGACAGGGGCGTCTGGGTGTCTCAGTCGGTAAAGTGTCTGACTTTGGCTCAGGTCATGATCTCGCGGTTTGTGAGTTTGAGCCCCATGTCGGCTCTGGGCTGACAGCTCAGAACCTGGAGCCTGCTTCGGATTCTGTGTCTCCCTCTCTCTCTGCCCCTCCCCCACTTGTGCTTTGTCTCTCTCTGTCTATCTATCAATAACAAATAAATGTAAAAAAAAAGAAAAGGACAAATAGTACATATTTTGAAAAAGTGTCACTCTTAAAAATCACGTTAATAAAAAATATGTAATGACACAAACACCCATGACAAAATACTAGGTAGGAAAAAAAAGCAGGATATAAAATTGTAAGAATGAGCTTACTTTCATAAAATAAATATTATATATTACACATTATGCATTTCTTTATACATATACAATGCTTAGAAAAAGAATTAGAATGGTACAGTTATTGGATACATATTAATAAATAGATAGAAAGTCATTTCAGTGTTTTATATATCCTTTTCTATATTTTTGAATGTTTCAAAATAAGCAGTATTTATATTTCAATCAGAGAAAATAAGAATGACTACAATAAAGTACTATTCTGGAGTCTTTAAAATATCTACTGTAGAGAATAATAGAGCTGAGTAAAAAGATTTCCAGGATCCAGTCAGTTGGATATAGAACCAAACCCAAATTCTTGTTCCATTAATTTTTACAATTGTTTATTTTTTTCCAAGTTTATTTTTTTCAGCAATACTATCTACAAACTTATGGAAGTGTGAGAATTTGATTGAGGCAAGTTTTTAGGGCTTACCAAGGTAGTGGAACAAAAAAGTAAAAAGGAACAAGGGAGTTAACCATAACCTGAGGCTAGATATAATAGTGAAGAAGAGTATAAACTGAGATGTAGGGGGAAAAAAATAGAAGGAACTGAAGGTCAATGAACAAGTGTAGTGGGAGGAAAGGAGTGACAAAATGGAAAAATGGGCACATGTAGTGAGAGTGTAGAATGCTATAATCTAAGATTTTTAAAAAGGCAAACCAGTGTTGCTTAAAATAAAGCCAAGTATATGACTGAGGTAGAAATAAAGTACAAGTCTCTAAATTTGAGGGATTCCAGGAACTTTGAGGTTAGACATTGAGGTGATGGAAAGTAATCCAGGACGAGTGATAGGGACAATGATTCCAAGTCTGAAGTCAATGATTTCAATGAATCTGCACAAGTATCCAGGAAGTTAATCAAGCACAGGGGCAATAAGCAATAAATATTGCCACAGCCTGTAAATATGAGCCTTTGTAAGTAAATATATTTTCTAATATATTTTCTATAGCAATTAAGGAAGAATTGAAGCAGTCATAGGCTCCTACTCCCCATCTCACGATGTTTGTGGTTTAAGGAAATGAAGAGTCTCCATTAAAAGGCATCACAAAGGGTGTGCCTGGGTGGTTCAGTCTGTTAAACCTCCGACTTCAGCTCAGGTCATGATCTCACACTCCATGAGTTTGAGCCCTGCGTCGGGCTCTGTGCTGACAGCTCAGAGCCTGGAGCCTGCTTCAGATTCTGTGTCTCCCTCTCTCTCTGCACCTCCCCTGCTTTGTCTCTCTCTGTCTCAAAAATAAATAAAAACATTAAAAAAATTTTTTTTAAAAAGGCATCCCAAAGAATACTGTATCTTCAGGTAAAACAAAGAGATAGATGTAGCAGACCATCAATATACTGACAATGTATGGAAGCTTTTGTGGGGGTTGGAGAAATGCATAAAGTAAAAAGATTAAACTGGATGGAATCAGTGGAACATTAGAAAGGGGGAGAAGTCAAAAGTATATAACCAAGATGGCCTTAATTTTCTTCCCAGCTTGACTAAAGTTGAGAGAGGCTTCTTTCTGTCTGAAGCACCTGATCTTCATTTTCTTAAAGCACTTTCTTTATAAAACTGTGTAATTATAAATCCTTTCTCTAGCTCTTTGAGATGTAAATCTTTTTAAAAGCCTCTTACCAGTTTTACAACTCAGGATTGTCTTTCTCAAGGATCTGGGAGCCATCCTTTTTAAATGTAATCTTTAAGGAAGATAGTACCACACCTCTGTCTCTCAGTTGTTTTAGGAGGATAGTAGCCTAGATTTGGCGGGCTGCACCACTTCCCCCAAGTTGTAAAATTATCTCCTGTCATGAAGATTGAAAAATCATAAATGGCCTACAATACACCCCACCCAGCTTTTAAAAGTTATCCTGCCATTTGTTTCAGTGTTGAGTTCAAACTGTATTTTGATTTCTCTCCTCTATTGCAATAGCCTTGAATAAAGTCTTTCTTCCTTTTCTAACATTGTTCAGTACCATATTTTCCTTTGATAAAGTAAAAAAAATAGATTATACAGGGAAAGTTCAGTATGGATAGTGGCCCAAAGTAACAAGGATGTGAAGCACTGTGAGATATTTTGACACAATGTTCTCAAAACATCTTAGATTAAAAGCATTCCATTGTAGGTACAGACTGCAATGCCTTATTCTATCAAACCTTGTTTAATCAGAGGCTATTAAACTATTTTTATTCCACTATTCTATTAAGGGTTTATAGTTTTAAAAAAAGACATACTGTATATAGGGCATGGTGTGCTTTTTTTAATATTATTTTTGTCATTATTACATCCCTACAGGATACACCTAGAAACTGTAAATGTAATAACTAGAAGAATGAAGTAGAAGGATATTGTTTTTTCTGTGTGTGCTTTCACAATTCTTCACTTTACTTTATAACAAGATGCCAAACAAGACAGATGATTGGCAGAGAGATAGATATCCAGGATTAATTAAATAAAGCAAGTTCCAGAATACATCAGTGAGTTATTATATATTCAGAAAAATTTCCTAAAATATCGTTAAATGAGAACCAATGCTCATGCAAATTATTCACAAACATTCAAAAATATTTCAATACCTTCTGAATCTTCAAATTTTAAATTACATATTATCCTGATGTCTTCTGCTTGCCATTCTAGATCTTCAATCTTTTCCACCCTACATTGCACCCCAGAAGTCTGGTCCAAATGGACTGCAACAATGGATAACCTTGCATTTTTACTTTGATTGGATTCAGCAAATGGACTACACTTTCTCAGGAGATCTGAAGGAGATCAGAAGAGTGAGGCTTCCCCCATCTCCTTCACTAAAGAGTTAGCTCGAGGTGTCAGTCTCTCTGCCAAAAGTCACAGCTGCTATAAGACCCTTTGTGCATAGCATTCTCTCTCCTTCTCCTCTCTTCACTAAATCACCTTTTCCTTTTCCCTATCAGACTAGAGATAGTAATGTTACTAGTTCAGGACACTGTATAATCCTTTATGATTTCTCTCACACTCTGCCCAGACTTTTATGATTAGTCCGCTTATTAAATTCTCAAATTGCTCAAACTGAGTATTTCTCTGTGAGGAAATGATACATATATCACATAGACTTACAGATTTGAAGATGTTATTATATCATAAACTTTGAAATTATAAATAGCATATGGCTTAAATTATAAATCCCAGATAAATAAAAATATACAGTTACCAAAATACTCCTTTCTCTAAATATTGTAGATAAATGGTACTATTTGCTTCAGATTATATCCAAGTTTAGCTAGAGAAATAAAGTTGCTGAGAAAACAGCTATGCCAGTTCTTTTTAATCCATCCATGCAAGAAAACTAAGTTAAATATTGCTTATATTACCAAACTCTTAATCAGTAGACTATAGGAGTCAAAAGGAGGGAGTTCTAATAACAACAGTTCTCTTCCTTCTTCCCTTCCCTAATCCTACTACAGTGATCCAAGAATTCTTATTTGGGAGGAATATAACCTAGCAACAAAGAGGAGAGTAGTGAGTCCTTTGAGGCCACAGAAGAGCTGCTACTGAGTCCCACATTACTCTCCTTTGCAAAGGGTGAATTATGTAAAAATGAGTAGAATGAACACCAAGTGGCCCCTCCCTATGACCAGTGCTAAACTTTTTACAGGGTAATTTCTTCATCAGAAGTGGGTTCTGCTCCTTGGTCCAAACCAAAAGTTAAAACATCAGAATATAAATTTAACAGGAATTATTTAATTTTTAAAAAAATTAAAAATACATTTGTGTATGTAGTATAAAATTTTTTTCTAACACGAAGGACAAAAACATTTTTGTACACAGCAATTACTGGTCAGTATAAGGTCTTAACATTCTTTTATTTAATCTAAGGATTTACAACTCCTCTACAGATTTAACATTTGTTCTCTTTAGGTCCTCTCCTGGAACAACTACAAAAGAGAACTTAACAAAATCCCATAAGTAGATTTAAAACCCAACATATATAAAATTACATATCAAAATGAAATATAATAAAATAATAAGTCACCTCTCCAAAGCATGTCTACATCTAAAATATCACCTCTCTAGATCTAAAGAATATAAGTTAGTCAAATCCTATTAATAAAAATGTTCATACCTGTGTGGGTAATTTATTGGGTTCCTCCTAACTTTCGTCTCTTCTTAGACAAATGACATATGAGCCTGATTAAAGAATTAATTTCTCATATATAGCAACTTGAATAAACCCTTTGAATGAAAATTTCTATCATTACTTTTTAAAACTTTTCTAATGTTATATACTTCAAATACAGCATCGTTTTGACAAAAATATGAAAAAGTACCCAGAAGTTCTGCTTTGAAATATTCTAATTATATAGAGGCAGAACTGCTTAAGCAGAAAAGAAACTATTAAAAATGCAAATTCAGCATTTTGAAAGGCTATTAAGACTTCTTTATTAGAAAAAGAAGACCAAAGTTTTTAAACATGTCAAGAAAAAAAAAATGCTTAGAAATATCCTCCAGGGACAAATCATGAACTTGTTGAGAAAGAACATTTAAAAGGATATGTCTCTCTTCTATCCATTCTGACTTTAGATCATGGATGACTACAGATCGTTTCCATAAATATACCCACCAGAAGATTCTATTAAAAAAAGTGTCAGTTAAATATACTTGTGAAATATCTGCTACCCTGTCCAGACTAAACCTACCTGCTTGCCTCTGTGACCTACAAAAGTCTTTGCTTGAAGAGAAGGTAAAAGAAGCCCAGCTGGGAGGAAAGTTTTTGCAATAGAATGGTGGGATCTGAGGTGTGGCTGTGTTTCACCCAAACCATATCTGACCCTCTAAACTGAAGGATTCCCTGACTATTTTGCCCATAGGAACAGAACTCCCCAACTAACTTCTAGAACTTGCTAACTTCAAATAGCCCCACAGTGTCAAGTAGGTTTTAAAAATCTTCACATATGCTGTCCCCAAAACTGTATGACCTAATAAACACATGGTAAAAGTAGCATTAGAGCATTGGAGGAAAAATATATCTCTGTGAAATAAAGACATTTAAAATACTTTTTTAAGACTTGGGTTGACTGTGTAAAGAAGTGAAAGTTCTAACTCAGCTGAACAACATAACTTCTTGTGTTGGACATTCTCAGCTTTTGCTGAAAGGTCAAAACTCTCTGTGGACAACAGAGGCTACTGAACACACAAATGGAGCATAGCACATGACTCTGGAGATTCATTCTAGAAGTATGACTTGTCAGCTCCAGCATTACAAGGCATTAAAACCCACGCACTGTTCTCTGATGATAACATTGTTCCTAACCACTTGGCACCAGGAGTCACACTGGAAACCACTGAGAGAAAAAAAAAAAAAAAAAAAAAAAAAAGGCAGACTGAGGAAATAGGATCCCTACTCTCCTGAATTTCGGCATGACATTACGCTATATGTCATTGCGTGCATCGCTAGATCTCTTTAAGTATGAAGCCCATAGGGCTCAAGAGAAAAATGGGATGCTGCATTTTGAAAAACTGGAAAGCATTCTCATCTCAACTCCAAATAGAAGTCTTCTGCTTCAACCAGACAAATAAGCAACTATACCACTACTCTTCTGTTTTGTATTCTTTTTTTAAAAGAGCTATGTATTCTGTTTTAAAAGAGCAATGTAAAACAATCCTTTTCAGTGGCAGCTTTAGAGTGATTGCCAAACCAATTAACAAAGATGAAACCAAAACAGGCTCACCTATAACAGAGATTTCAAGTAGGCATGAATTGAAATCAAGTATATCAATACAAACTGAATACTGATGGCGCATCAAATAAAATAGAAATTTCTAAATTTCTAAAATTGGAATTAGATTCAGATTGTTTAAATCAGAAAATATACACATACCTGTATGGTGGGTTAATTTATATGATTGTAAACACAAAGGCCTTTACCCTAATTCTTCTGCTGAAAATTTAGTAAGAGTCAAAGCCATTACAAAATAAGGCAATCTAACATGAAACTACCTTTTAGAGAATAAAACATTGATTTAATTTTATAATAAACCTATAAAGGAACTAAAAATTACTAGATCTGATAAATGAAATCAGTAAGTCACAAGATGCAAAATCAATGTACAGATATCTATTGCATTTCTAAACACTAATAATGATGTAGCAGAGAAATTAGGAAAAGAATCCTATTTACAATTGCAAATAATAAAATATGCAATAAAATTATGCAAATAATAAAATACCTAGAAATAAACTTAACCAAAGAAGTAAAAGAACTATATCCTGAAAACTATAAAACATTAATGAACAAAATTAAAGAAGACACAAATATAAAGATATGTCATGCTCATGGATTAGGAGAACTAATACTGCAAAAATGTCCATACTACCCAAAACAACCCAGATTTAATGCAATTTCATTTTTCACAGAAGTATAACAAACAATACCAAAATTTGTATGTAATTACAGAAGACCCCAAAGAGCCAAAGCAAATTTGAAAAAGAACAAAACTGGAGGCATCACAATCCAAAATGTCAAGATATACTACATAGCTATAGTAATCAAAACAGAATGGTACTGATACAAAAATAGACACATAGATCAATAAAATAGGGGAGACAACCCAAAAATGAGCCCACAGTTATATGGTCAAATAATCTTAGACAAAGGAGCTCAAGAATGTGCAGTGGAAAAAAGACAGTCTCTTTAACAAATTTATTGGGAAAACTAAACAGCTACATGCAAAAGAATGAAACTGGACCACTTTCTTAAACCATACACAAAAATAAACTCAAAATAGATTAAGGACTGACAGGTGAGACCTGAAACCATAAAAGTCCTAGAAAAGAGCACAGGCAGTAATTTCTCTGACATTGGACACAGCAACATTTTTCTAGATATGTCTCCTCAGGAAGGGAAACAAAAGCAAAATTAAACTATTGGGACTACCTCAAAATTAAAAGATTCTATAGAGCAAAGGAAACAACCAACAAAACTAAAGGACAACCTACTGACTGGGGAAAGATATTTGTGAATGACATATCCAATAAAAGGTTAGTATCTGTAATACATAAATACCTTATATGCCTTAACACCAAGATAACCCCCTAACTAATCCAATTACAAAATGGGCAGGGGACATGAACAGACATTTCTCCAAAGAAAATATCCAGGTGGCCAAGAGACATAAGAAAAGATGCTTGACCTTACTCATCATCTGTGAAATGCAAATCAAAACCACAATGAGGTTTCACCTCACACTTGTGAGAATGGCTAAAATCAAAAACACAAGAAATAACAAGTGTTGGCAAGGATGTGCAGGAAAAAGAACCCTCATGCACTGTTGGTGGGAATGCAAACTAATGCAGTCACTGTGGAAGATAGAATGGAGTTTCCTCAAAAAATTAAAACTATAACTACTCTGTGATCCAGTAATTACACTACTGGGTATTTACCCAAAGAATACAAAAACACTAATTTGAAAAGATACATTCACCCCTATGTTTTCATATAGCATTATTTACAATAGCCCAACTATGAAAGCAGCCCAAGTGTCCATAGATACACCTAGATAGAGCATATAATGCCAAATGAAGTAAGTCAGTCAGAGAAAGACAAATATCATATGATTTCACTCATATGTGGAATTTAAACACAAACCACAAAGAAAAAAAGAGATAAACCAAAAACCAGACTCTTAACTATAGAGAACAGGTGATTACCAGAGAGGAGGTAGGTAGGGGAATGTGTGAAACAGGTGAAGGGGATCAAGAGTACACTTAGCATGATGAGCACTGAGTAATGTATAGAATTGCTGAATCAGTATATTGCATACCTGAAACTAATATAACACTGTATGTTACCTACACTGGAATTTAAACAAACAAACAAACAAACAAACAAATAAATAAAAGCTTATAAATCAGATTTTTGTGGACTTCCTTTGTTTCAGAAGAGATCATGATAGTGGAGAGAAGGAAGAAACATATACGCCACAAATATCTTTTAAAAGGAAGAAACAGATGACATAAGACAAAAGGAGATGGATGTTGTAAAAATAAATTTTGATTACTTCACAATTTTGTCAAGTTTTAATCTCACCATAGAAAATTTTCCAAAAATACACTAAGGCTTCTAATAATCTGTGTTTATAAATATCATTAAAATTGTTAAACAAAAATGTAAGTTTTTAAATATATAAAAGTATAAAATAATAGACTCCAGGGAAAAAATAATTGCCAGACCAACTTATGTTTTTGTCAGAGAACAATTTCCCAGATTAAGCAGATATCCTCAACAATATTGAGTTGAATAATTAATAATACTGCCATTTTTTAATGGGCATGAAATAAATGTTGGACTATTCAGCCAGGTAAATGTCAGTGATATCAAAACACCTGGTGGAACTTTAAAGATTACCAACATACTTGATGATTGACAAAAAGAAAATTTCAGAAGATATGGGGATCTCTCATGTGAGATAATTCAGATGAAACTTGGAGAGAAGACAAGGTGGGCCACAGTGAAAGTAACTAGGTGACCAAGGCTCTCCTCTTCCAACAAAGAATGGATTTGTTCATAATTTAGTCACCATTTGCTAAAAATCCCCCAGTCTGCCTATATTATTTTTTTTAATTATCTAAATAAATATTTGTAGAACTTTGTAGGGCACTAAAAAATAATATCTATTAATGGCCTACCACATGTCAGACACTTCATATGCATTATTTATTTAATAATAGGTGTGGTAGGCAGAATAATTACTTCCCAAAGAACCTGTGAACATATTAGGGTACATGGCAAAAGAAAATTAAAGTTGCAGATGAAATTAAGGTTGTTCATCAACCGACCTTGAGTTGGTTAGATTATCCTATAGTATCCAGGTGTTCCAAAAGGAGTTACAAGGGTCCTTATAAGTAAAAGAGGGAGGTGCAAAGAGTGAGAGATTTGAAGATGCTATGCTGCTGCCTTTGAGGGTAGAAGAAAGAGCTAGAAGCCAAGGAGTGTAGGTAGCCTATAGAAGCTAGAAAAGGTGAGGAAATGGATTCCCCCCTTGAGAATCTAGAAGCAACACAGCCCTGATGACAACTTTATTTTAGCCTGCTAAGATCCACTTCAGACTTCTGACCTCCAGAACTATAAGAGAATAAATTCGTGTTGTTTTCAGCCACTAGGTTTGTGGTAATTTGTTAGAGCAGCAATAAAAAACTAACACATTGCGTGTTCCATTATTTCATTTAACTCTCATAAAATTCCGTGAACTAATTACGATTATTGTATTTAACTGATTAAGGAACTGAATCTTAGGTAACTTGCCCAAATTTTACCTAGCTAACAGGTGCCTGAACCAAGATTCAAAACAATTCTAATTCCACAGTTTACCCACTTAGTCCTACACTATGATTCTTCTCTCATGGGTTGATGTAACCATAAACTCAACATTTCAAATCCACACCATGTATTTATTCTGAAAGAAAACTTCATCACTAGGGTCTTGTTAAGGTATCAACACATGAAGCAGCTGGTATGGACTGTCGTCCTTCTAACTCAGAATGAATGGGAAGAAGGTGTAAAACAGTAGGACAGTAACTAAAAGCAGGAGCAAGACTAGGAGTTTTACACCTGTAGTTGTGAGCAATGAAGCAGTGAAGCATTCTGACAGCTGCTGATGACAAGCAGATTGGCTGCTACAGACATCAGACTCCATGAATGACAACAGAGTTTTCAGTAATGGTTCCTACCAGTACAGCCCATTTTTCAGTGTTGACAGACTCAAATAAACATTCCCATTTCCAGTGACTCATTGCGCAGAAACAATTTAACATTTGGACTGCCCCATAGAGATCTCTCTACTAAAGAACATTAAAGTATACTATACTTTTGTTATTAATCACTTAAAAGATGTTTTTTCCTTCTGATTTTTATTGGTTTTCATGGAGATATCCATTGATTAATACCTCACATTCAACATGAATCTGCTCAGATGTCCCTACTCCAAGTCTCAAGTTTTAATTTCTTCCCAATCAATTCTCTTTCTTCTAGGAGACCTGCCAAGATCGCAACTTATGTTTTAATTCTGTGACCTATACAGTTAAATTTTGTCCCTCATTTTCAGTAGCTATAAGAAATAAGATATTCTTCTAAGATCTGTCTGATTCTCTGATAATGACTTTGGCTGAGAGTTCAAAGACCTGAGTTTCAATTTCTTCTGTGAGTACTCCTGTGCACCTCATGCCACAATGCTTATAGTCACATTGCTGTCATTCAGTAAGCAACTACTAATGCACTCGACAATTAGGTACTTTAACACAATCAACAGCAGCAGAAAACCATAATAATCCTGATAACACTCCATACCATGAGTTACTAACCTCCCGTTACACATTTGTACACAACTGAGCACTGCATTTAGGCTCAAGTAGAACCAAGCCAATCATCAAATCTCTTCTTTGAGATTCTTTTTTCCTGAGACTACTCCTAGTGCCAATGCTATATTGGTCAGGAGACAGAAGACATAGTTTCAGTTTCTACCAGTTATTGGAACAGAGAGAATCTAATATAAAGAAATATTAACCCCATATGGGAAAATTAAAAAGGCAAAAAGGGAATACCTAGGAATCCTGGAAATCGTCATTACCAGAAGTGGTTATCACTCTTAGCAGCCATGGGGCAAAGGGAAGAGGTTATAATGACTAAAACTTAGATGCCTGGAGAGATGGGGGCCAACATGGCAGAGAAGTAGGAGGAATCCATACTTCCTGCATCTCTCAAACAAAGAAGTATAGAAGCCGAAGGACTTTGAACACCAGAGCCTGGGAGGAAAAGAGACTGAATCTACTAGGAAGAAAATGGGAAACCTGGAAAAAAGATAGGTGGGTAACTGCGAACTGGGGGAGAAAAATAACAAAAGGGCTCATGGGCATGGAGGGGAGGGACCCCCTTCTGCAGAGAGACAAAGGGAAGAGAAAGAGCAGCAGGGAAGTGCAGGACTGCATCTGGACAGGAGAAAGACCTCGGACTGAGACTGAGAGCGATCCAATCTCTGACTTCGGGGCTTTCTTCGGACTGGAGCCGGCTCCCTGTTCGCGCACCTGGGTAGGAGGGGAGCCAGCCCTGGGTGCGGTAGTAGGTCGGGGGCTTAGTTCTTAGCTGGAGAAAGTGGTTTCCTCCCTGGAGGGCTGCGCGACAGTACAGAGCTGCCTGCGTCCGCCACCCCGGGGCACAGTGGCTGCGAGGAGGGCACAATCTACAGGAAGATAAGGCGGCCATTTCCCTGGAGTGCCGTGGGAAAAGACAAAGCCTGCCTGTGTCTGCCTGTGTTCACCACCCCAGGGGCTCACGAGGAGGCGCGGGGCTCAGTCCGAGTAGGAGAAGGCAGTCCTCCCTGTAGTGTGGCGGCGCAGACGAATCTAGCCGGGACCACATATCGGCCGCACTGAGAGGTTTCCCCAGCGCCAGAGCACACGGAGCTGGACTTTGAATCCTAGCCAAGCGCACGTCAGAGGAGTTGGCAGAGCGAGAAGGACCACCCCGTCTGCGCCCCGGGCACAGTTAGGACGACTCAAACGGAGTTCCCTGGGTGGGCTCCACGGAGAAGAGACTGGGGCATCACCATCTCTCTCCCCCACCCACCACCACCACCACCAAGGCGGGGCCACAGGGGTCACTCCTGGGGTCCATAGTAAAGGTGGGTTCAGATTACACCAAACCACGCCCCTTCGCACTGGGTAACTGCTATCCACCAGAGCGGCACAGACCCTGTGGACAGCTGCTACCTACAAGCAATGCAGCATTGCCTGGATTAACTCTAGGTCAGTTCTGGATATATACATATATTCTCCCCACCTCCACCCCCCACCCCCACCATTTCTCCTTCTTACCTCTTCCCTCCCATAGGCTGGATGCTCTGGTTATTGGTCTGTCTGAACAGACAAACTTAATCCATTATCTTGATACATGTTCTATACCTCCTTCTTTACACTCCCTTCTCTCTCTCTGAAATAATCAAGCCATATAATTTCTCTGTCTAGGTAACTTTATCTTTGTTTCATTTTCCCTGCCTCCTTCTTTATTTTCCTTTCTCTCTCTCTGGATTAAGACTTTTAGTCTCTCTGCCTAATCAATGATTATTTTTTCTCCCACCAACCCCCGCTTCCTGTCATTTCTCTCTCCGTATGTGCTCCTCCATCAGCACCGCCTCCACCATCTTCTTTACTTGTAGTCAGTGTTTTTGGGTTTTTTGTTTTTAGTCTTTAGGCTTTTGTGTTTACTTGTTTGTGTTATTTGTTTGTGTGTTTACATGTTTTTGTCTCCTGTTTGTCTATCTGTTTTCCTTTATAGGGCTACTCCAAGGAACAAATCAAAGCACACCTGGATGCAAAATATCACTACAAATAGGGTAATAAAATAACCAAAGTCACAACAACAGAGAGCAAGTAACAATTCCCGAAAAATCCTCCTAAAGGGCCAGACCCTGGACAGTGTATGACCCTCCTTTAATACAGCAGTGCTTGCAGGTGCAGAGCATACAACAAGCGTTTAAAATGCATAAGGGACAGAAAACTAGCCAAAATGACAAAATGGAAGAATTCTCCACAAAAGAAATTCCAGGAAGTAGCAACAGCTAACGAATTGATCGAAATCGGTTTAAGCAATATACTGGAACAAGAATTTAGAATAATAGTCATAAAATTAAAAATTAGAATAACAGTCATAAAAATCACTGGGCTTGAAAAAAGCATAGAGGACAGCAGAGAATCTATTGATAGAGATCAAGGGACTAAAAAATAGTCATGAGGAATGAAAAAGTGCTATAAATGAGGTGCAAAATAAAATGGAGATGGCTACAGTGCGGATTGAAGATGCAGAAGAGAGAATAGGTGAATTAGAAGATAAAATTATGGAAAAAAGAGGAAGCTGAGAAAAACAGAGATAAAAAAATCCAGGAGTACGAGGGGAGAATTAGAGAACTAAGTAATTCAATCAAACAGAACAATATCCATATCATAGGAATTCCAAAAGAAGACAAAAAGAGAGAGAAAGGGGCTAAAGGTGTACTTGAACAAATCATAGCTGAGAACTTCCCCAATCTGGGGAAGGAAACAGGGGTTGATATCCAGGAGGCACAGAGACCTCCCTTCAGATGTAATGTGAATTGATCTTCTGCACAACATATCATAGTGAAACTGGCAAAATACAAGGATAAAGAGAATTCTGAAAGCAGCTAGGGATAAATAGGCCTTAACATGCAAAGATAGACACATAAGGGTAGTAGCAGACCCATCTACTGAAACTTGGCAGGACAGAAAGGAATGGCAGGAAATCTTCAATGAGATGAATAGGAAAAATACGCAACAATACAAGCATGAAACCTACAAATATCACAATGACTCTAAACCCATATCTTTCAATAACAACACTGAATGCAAATGGACTAAATGCTCCAATCAAAAGACAAAGGGTATCAGAATGAATAAAAAAACAAGATCCATCTGTTTGCTGTCTACAAGAGACTCATTTTAGACCTAATAACACCTTCAGATTGAAAGTGAGGGGATGGAGAATTATCTATCATGCTACTGGAAGTCAAAAGAGAGCTGGAGTAGCCATACTCATATCAGACAAACTAGACGTTAAATTAAAGGCTGTAACAACAAATGAAGAAAGACATTATATAATAATTACAGGGTCTATCCATCAGGAAGAGCTAACAATTATAAATGCCTATGAGCCAAATATGGGAGACCCCAAATATATACAGCAATTAATGACAAACATAAGCAACCTCATTGATAAGAATGTGGTAATTGCTGGGGACTTTAATACCCCACTTACAACAATGGATAGATCATCTAGACACAGGATCAATAAAGAAACAAGGGCTCTGAATGATACATTGGATCACATGGACTTGAGAGATATATTTAGAACTCTGCACCCCAAAGCAACGGAACATACTTTCTTATTGAGTGCCCAGGGAACATTCCCCACGATAGATCACACACTGGGTCACAAAACAGCCCTTCATAAGTATAAAAGAACTGAGACCATACCCTGCACACTTTCAGACCAAAATGCTATGAAACTTGAAATCAACCACAGGAAAAAGTCTGGAAAACCTCAAAAGCATGGAGGTTAAAGAACACCCTACTAAAGAATGAATGGGTCAACCAGACAATTAGAGAAGAAATTAAAAAATATATGGAAACAAATGAAAATGAAAATACAACAATCCAAACGCTTTGGGACGCAGCGAAGGCAGTCCTGAGAGGAAAATACATTGCAATCCAGGCCTATCTCAAGAAACAAGAAAAATCCCAAATACAAAACCTAACAGCACACCTAAACGAAATAGAAGCAGAACAGCAAAGACACCCCAAACCCAGCAGAAGAAAAGAAATAATAAAGATCAGAGCAGAAATAAACAATATAGAATCTAAAAAAAAAACAAAAAAAACAAAAAAAAACAAAACAGTATAGCAGATCAATGAAACCAAGAATTGGTTTTTTGAAAAAATAAACAACATTGATAAACCTCTAGCCAGGCTTCTCAAAAAGAAAAGGGAGATGACCCAAATAGATAAAATCATGAATGAAAATGGAATTATTACAACCAATCCCTCAGACATATAAGCAATTATCAGGGAATACTATGAAAAATTATATGCCAACAAACTGGACAACCTGGAAGAAATGGACAAATTCCTAAACACCCACACACTTCTGAAACTCAATCAGGAAGAAACAGAAAATCTGAACAGACCCATAACCAGCAAAGAAATTGAATCAGTTATCAAAAATCTCCCAACAAATAAGAATCCAGGACCAGATGGCTTCCTGGGGGAATTTTACCAGACATTCAAAGCAGAGATAATACCTATCCTTCTCAATCTGTTCCAAAAAATAGAAACGGAAGGAAAACTTCCACTCTCATTCTATGAAGCCAGCATTACTTTGATTCCCAAGAGAGATTCCTGGAAAAAAAAGAGAACTACAGGCCCATATCCTTGATGAAGATGTATGCAAAAATTCTCAACAAGACACTAGCAAATTGAAATCAACAGCATATAAAAAGAATTATTTACCATGATCAAGTGGGATTCATTCCTGGGATGCAGGGCTGGTTCAACATTCATAAATCAATCAATGTGATACATCACATTAATAAAAGAAAAGGTAAGAACCATATGACCTGTCAATCGATGCAGAAAAAGCATTTGACAAAATACAGCATCCTTTCTTAGTAAAAACCCTCCAGAAAGTCGGGATAGAAGGAACACACTTAAACATCATAAAAGCCATTTATGAAAAACCCACAGCTAATATCATCCTCAATGGAGAAAAACTGAGAGCTTTTTCCCTGAGATCAGGAACACGACAGGGATGTCCACTCTCACCGCTGTTGTTTAACATAGTGTTGGAAGTTCTAGCATCAGCAATCAGACAACAAAAGGAAATCAAAGGCATCAAAATTGGCAAAGAGGAAGTCAAGTTTCACGTTTTGCAGATGACATGATATTATACATGGAAAACCTGATAGACTCCACCAAAACTCTGCTAGAACTGATACATGAATTCAGCAAAGTCACAGGGTAAAAAATGAATGTAAAGAAATCAGTTGCATTCTTGTACACTAATAATGAAGCAACAGAAAGACAAATAAAGAAACTGATCCCATTCACAATTGCACCAAGAAGCATAAAATACCTAGGAATAAACCTAACCAAAGTCATAAAAGATCTGTATGCTGAAAACTATAGAAAGCTTATGAAGGAAATTGAAGAAGATACAAAGAAATGGAAAAACATTCCATGCTCACAGATTGGAAGAATAAATATTGTTAAAATGTCAATACTACCCAAAGCTATCTACACATTGAATGCAATCCCAATCAAAATTGCACCAGCATTCTTCTTGAAGCTAGAACAAGCAATCCTAAAATTTGTATGGAATCATGAAAGATCCCAAATAGCCAAAGTGATATAGAAGAAGATTAAAGTGGGAGGCATCACAATCCCAGACTTTAGTCTCTACTACAAAGCTGTAATCATCAAGACAGCATGGTATTGGCACAAAAACAGACATATAGACCAATGGAATAGAATAGAGACTCCAGAATTGGACCCACAAAAGTGTGATCAACTAATCTTTGACAAAGCAGGAAAGAATATCCAATGGATAAAAGACAGTCTCTTTAACAAATGGTGCTAAGAGAACTGGACAGCAACATGCAGAAGGTTGAAACTAGACCACTTTCTACACCATTCACAAAGATAAACTCAAAATGGATGAAGGACCTGAATGTGAGACTGGAAACCATCAAAACTCTGGAGGAGAAAGCAGGAAGGAACCTCTCTAACCTCA
This sequence comes from Lynx rufus, assembly GCF_022079265.1. NCBI lineage: Eukaryota > Metazoa > Chordata > Mammalia > Carnivora > Felidae > Lynx > Lynx rufus. Next base: position 64,592,137 of record NW_025814827.1, read on the forward strand.
GCCACAGCAATTTCTTACTTGACACATCTCCAAAGGCAAGGGAATTAAAAGCAAAAATGAGCTATTGGGACCTCACCAAGATAAAAAGCTTCTGCACTGCAAAGGAAACAATCAACAAAACTAAAAGGCAGCTGATGGAATGGGAAAATAAATTTGCAAATGACATATCAGAGAAAGGACTAGTATCCAAAATCTATAAAGAACTCACCAAACTCCACACCCGAAAAACAAATAATCCAGGGAATAAATGGGCAGAAGACATAAATAGACACTTCTCTAAAGAAGACATCCAAATGGCCAACAGGCACATGAAAAGATGCTCAACGACACTCCTCATCAGGGAAATACAAATCAAAACCACATTCATATACCACCTCACGCCAGTCAGAGTGGCTAAAATGAACAAATCAGGAGACTACAGATGCTGGTGAGGATGTGGAGAAATGGGAACCCTCTTGCACTTTTGGTAGGAATGCAAACTGGTGTAGCCACTCTGGAAAACAATGTGGAGGTTCCTCAAAACATTGAAAACAGATCTACCCTATGACCCAGCAATAGCACTGCTAGGAATTTACCCAGGGGATACAGGAGTGCTGAGGGATAGGGGCTCATGTGCCCCAATGTTTATAGCAGCACTTTCAACAATAGCCAAATTATGGAAAGAGACTAGATGTCCTCCAACTGACGAATGGATAAAGAAGATGTGATTTATATACACAATGGAATACTACTTGGCAATGAGAAAGGATGAAATCTGGTCATTTGTAGCAACGTGGATGGAACTGGAGAGTGTTATGCTAAGTGAAATAAGTCACAGAGAGAAAGACAGATACCGTATGTTTTCAGTCATATGTGTATTCTGAGAAATTCAACAAAAGACCAGGGGGGAGGGGAAGGGGGGAAAAAAAGTTACAGAGAGGGAGGGAGGCAAACTATAAGAGACTCTTAAATACTGAGAACAAACTGAGGGTTGATGGGGGATGGGGGGGAGGGGAAAGTGGGTGACAGGCATTGAGGAGGGCACCTATTGGGATGAGCACTGGGTGTTGTATGGAAACCAATTTGACAATAAATTTCATAAAAATAATAAATTTCAAATGGTAAATAAAAAAATAAAAAATAAAAATAAAAATAAGATGCCTGGAGAAGGGACCCAAGGACCTGTCACTCATGATTTTTGAGGAGGGTTCTGGTATCTCTGAGTGGTCATTATGGGCTGGTTCTTCAGGCATTAGAAAAACTGTGATTTTGATCCACTACAGCTATAGGAAGAAACTGCTGCTGAAGTGAAGGAGCATTGCTGGGAAGGTACTGACAGGAGCAGGTAGCAGACCAGCAGACAGGGAGGATTCAGTACCTCCCTTCCTTCTTCAGCCTTGCAGCTTCCCTCTAAGCACCCTGCTGGCAGATCCTAACAGAGAGCCAGCTAGCCTGCAAGGTAGAAAGGTTGTTCGCAGTGTCCCAGTTCCAGCAGAGAGGCAGTCGCTAAATAACCGGCATATGATGTGATGTTCATCCATTCATTCATCAAATATTTTTTAAATACCTACTATATTCCATACACTTGTAAGCACTGAAAAAAAGAACAATGTCTCTGCTTTTATGGAGCTGATGTTTTGGCAGGGTGGAAACAGATAATAAACAAATAGACAAATATTTAATATTTTAGGTGGTAATAAGTGCTTTGAAGAAAAATAAGTCAGGGTAAGAGAATGGAGAGAAATGGGGTCAGAAGCACTATAGACAGAAACAATACAGATAAAGCATGGAAAGTTAAGCCGTATTTCTGGGGTTTGAATCCTAGCTTTGCTTCTTACAACTCTACAGTCTTAGGCAAGTTACTTAAAGCGTCTGTATCTCAGTTGTGTTCAGTGTCAAAATGGAGATAATGATGACAATAAAAATATTGACCTCATAGTATTGCTATAAAGATTAAATAAGTGGATATCAACAAAGTGGCTAGAATATAGAGTCATATTATTAAAGAGTGGATAGTTTATCGGCAAGAGCTACAAAAAGCCCAAGTTGGTGGTGGAGGGATTTAAAGTAAAAGAAGAGATAGATGGAATGGAAGCAGCCATGAGGAACAAAGAAGACACTTGCCTCATCTCTAGACCAGTGGTGTGGCTGACCCCCTCCCTAAGGAATGTGGTGGAGGCCTCCTCAGAACAAAGGAAGGCAATGTGGCCCAATCGACTCCTATATACATATGCATAGCTCTGACAGACTCTGTAACTTGTGTCCAATCAGACTATATGTCACCATATAGGGGGGACAAGGAGGTAGAAATTGCATAAAAGGCTATACCCCTGTGCTAAGGGCTAAGTTTTTCAGGCTCGAACCCACTGAGCCCATACCAGCACAACGAATTAAAGTTGCATCCTTCGGGCGCCTGGGTGGCTCAGTCGATTAAGCATCTGACTTCAGCTCTGGTCATGATCTCACAGTTTGTGAGTTTGAGCCCCATATAGGGCTCTGTGCTGACAGCTGACAGCCTGGAGCCTGCTTGAGATTCTGTGTCTCCCTCTCTATCTGCCCTCCCCCACTCATGCTCTGTCTCTGTCTCTCAAAAATAAACATTAAAAAAAATATTTTAAGTTGCATTCTAGACCAAAAAAAGGGTGTGGGGGCGCTTGGTGTCCCATCTCTCTGCGAGAATCCTGCTAAATTTCTTGAGGGCTCATGTCTAGGCTTGCATCCAGGATTCAGAGATGGTGCAGTGCATTTCCACATCCTTTGTCACCGGGATATAAACCTCAGAAAGCCAGAAGTAACTTCACCTGGTGCCAGCGGACTGCTGATCCATAGGAGATTAGTCCCTCCCAGAATGCCAGGGACAAGGACCTCAGATGTACAGTGGAACCTGGAGAGGCCCTGGAAACAGCTCATCAGACTGGTAAGAACCCAGGTTCATTTTGGTAGACCTGCCCCTAAGAGGCAGAAGGGAAGCCTGATCACCTCCCAGAATTGACCCAGTAGCTCCACAAGGAATGAATCCCCACCTCCAAGGTACTGAGCTCTGGGCAGCATGTTGGAGTTGGTGTGTGACTATGTGAATGAGACAGACAGCAGAAGGCTTCCAACCTGACCAATGGGCCAAAGCGAGTATTGAGTCCCAATCCATGGTTCTGTGGTGACCTCATATGGCTTAAGGCAGTGTCAGACTTCCTCAGGAATCTGATCTGGGTCAGGGCTTGATACCTAACCCGCCAATGCTAAGAGAGGAGAGTAGCCCAAAACGAGTGTGCATCCTCTCCAAATTAGTCCCTCCCTTCCCCCCTTTTTCCTCTCTTGCGCATGAAAGTTGTCCATGAGGTGGAGGAAATGGGTGGGAAGCAGAGTAAACCAACTCCCCTAGAGTGTATGTGGAGGAATTTAAAAAAGGGATTCAGGAGATTATTGTGTGAAATTAACTCCTAGAAAGCTCTGGATATTCTGTGAAATTGATTGGCCGTTGTTTGGGGTCAGCTGGCCTTCTGATGGCTCACTTGATAAGGAACTAGTTGGCCAAGTGTTCAGGGTTGTTGTGGGGGATCCAGGCCACCCTGACCAATTTCCTTACATTGACTGTTGGCAACACCTGATCTTATCCCGGCCACCTTGGCTAAAAGTCTATATTGAAGAGAACTATAAAGTTATGATGGCTCTTGTCACAGCTTCCTCCAAATGCTGACCAAAAACTGAAAAATCCATACTGTCAGGAGAGCCTAAGGAGACCCCACCACCATCTGCCCCACTGTATCCCTCACTGCCACCTGTGCTTCCAGCTGCCCCCACTGCCAAAACCCCACTCGAGCTTGCCCTTAGCCCCAAGACCTCACCACTTCCAGCACCACCAGCCCCTCCAGATGTGACTGGCTTACCCGGTCCTAATCCCATACACCCCTTTTGGAAAGCAACTAGATGATCAGTCCAGTGAAGACTGTCCCTCCCTTCAGCAACACTGGGGAGCCCTACAGATGCCACTGAGGGAAACTAGGGGATCCGTCTATTATGTTCAGGAAGGCCAGATCCAAGGATGTCAGTGTGTTTTGTGTACCAACCCTTTACCACTAAGGACTTCCCAAATTGGAAGCATCATACTACTTCCTATATGGAGAAGCCCCAGGCTATGATTCACCTAATGCAGTCCATAATTCAAATCCATAAACCTACCTGGATGGACTGCTGCCAACTCCTCCTGACCCTCTTCAACATGGAGGAACATCACTGAATTACCCAGGCAGCCCTAAAATGGTTAGAGGAGAATACTCAGCTGGAACACTAGACACCCAGGCTTATGCTTGGGCTCACTTCCCTAGGGAGGACCCAAACGGGACTCAAATGACTCAAGTGTAGATGGAGGGCTCACAAGGAGTGAACAGTATCAAGCCCTTCTAAACAGCAATGAAAGAAAGGAGAGGAAAGGCCATAAATATAAGTAAAACCCTAGAAGTGCTTCCAGGGACCCGAGGAGAGCCCAAGCCAGTTCCATAAGAAACTATGTGAGACATTTCATCTCTATACCTCTTCTGATCCAGAGGTGCTGGTTAACCAGCAGGGACAGGACCAGGGCCAACAAGAGGAACGTTGGGGAAGATCATCTCACCCAGGACCAAAGTTAGGACACAACCAGTATGCTCACTGTCATCAGGCAGGCCACTGGAAAACTGAGTGCCCCCTGTGGCTGGGTAATTCTCAGCAGGGCCCCAAGCAAAAAGAAAGAGGTTGTGTGCTCCAGGGCCTGTACTAACCAGCATCACTTGGGGCCCCTGAAGATGATTTTGTGGGGTTAGCCACCATGGAGGACTATGAGGAGGACTAGTACAGACCAGGCTCTATTTGGTTAGGCCCCCAAGAGCCTATGGTCCAAATGAATGTGGAGGGGGGGGCACCCAACGACTTCATGGTAGATACTGGGGCAGAATACTTGGTGGTGACTCAACCTGTGGGCCCCCTCTCACAGAGACAAGCCACCATTGTGGGGGGCCACAGGCAATCAGACGCGCAGTCCCTCCTGCTGCCTTGGTGATGCAGTTTAGGTGGCCATGAACTCATCCATGAATTTCTGTACCTCCCCAGCTGCCCCATGGCTTTAATGGGCCAGGACCTGTTAGAAAACTGCAGGCCCAGATAAATTCCAACTCCCATGGACAAGTTGCTCTGACCCTACAAAGCTGGAAGCAAATATTATGACTCTCATGATTCCCCAAAGGGAAGAATGGCACTACTATAGTGTCATGGAGGAGCCACAACAGGGACCTGAGCTTCCCTTCAGAGTACTGGGGATGTGGGCTGAGGATGACCCACCAGGACTGGCCAGGAACATACCTCCAGTAATTGTAGAACTAAAGCCAGGGGCAGAGCCCATCCATGAAAAACAATATTTCATCCCTCATAAGGCACAGGTGGGGATAAAGAAGCACCTGGAGAGGCTCCTAAAATACAGGATCCTCTGACCCTGTTGGTCATCTGGCCAGAAGCCAGGCACCAATGACCATCTGCCCGTCCAAGACCTGCACGAAGTAAACCAGGCCACCATCACTCTTCACCCTGTTGTCCTGAACCCTCACACTCTCTTGGGTCTTATCTGCACTGAAGCTGCCTTCTTCACATGCCTAGACCTCAACGATGCCTTCTTCTGCATCCACCTGCCCCCCGCCCCCAGAATCAACTGCTCTTCACCTTCCAGGGGGAGAATCCTGAAAATGGTGACAAGAGCCAGTTGACTTGGACCAGATTGCCTCAGGGGTTCAATAACTCCCCCACCACTTTTGGCACTGTATTTGCCTCAGACCTAAGAGCCTTCCCAGCAGATCAACATGGCTGTGTCTTGCTTCAGCACATAGATGACTTACAGCAGCTGGAAGTTCTTGGGAGGACTGCATGGAAGGAAGTCGGCAGCTCCTTACCATCCTATGGGAAACTGGCTATAACGTCTCAAGGAAAAAGGCCCAAATCTGTCAAAAGAAAGTCAAGTACCTTGGCTTTCACCTCTCCCAGGGGCAGCGCCTACTCGGCCTGGAGAGAAAACAGGCCATTTGTTCGATCCCGGTCCCATTGACCCGATGTCAGATTCAGGAGTTTCTCTGGGCCGCAGGTGTCTGTAGAATCTAGATAACTAACTTCTCAGTCTTGGCCAAACCCCTTTATGAGGCCACAAAGGGAGGAGAGCAGGAACCTCTGTTATGGGAGCAAGTACAGCAATGAGCCTTTGAAGAAATCAAATAGTCCCTCACCGACACTCCTGGTCTGGGGCTCCCAGACATGCCCAAGCCCTTCTTCTTGTACCTTCATGAACTACTGGCATTGTGGTGGGAGTCAGTCCTAACACAGATGTTGGGGTCATGGCATCACCCAGTGACATATGTCTCAAGCAACTTGACTCTGTTGCCCAAGGCTGACCATACTGCCTACAGGCACTTCTTAGTGTCTGAGTCTGACAAGTTAACTATGGGACAAGAATTGACAGTCTGAGTGCCACATTCAGTATTGACATTAATGGAGTACAAAGGACAATACTGGCTAATCAAATCCCAGATGGTCAGATATCAGGGAATGCTATGTAAGAACCCACGCATTCACCTAGAAGTAGTGTGGACACTAAACGCTGAAACCCTACAGCTTGTCGGGCCAGGTCAACCATATCATGACTGCATTGAAGTCATGAATGAGGTGAGGTGTTCTCCAGTCGACTAGACTTAAGAGACCAGCCCCTCAAGGACCCTGATACTGAGTATTTCACTGCCAGTAGCATTTTTGTGAAAGAGGGAAGATGCCTTGTAGCGTATTCTGTGGTAACCCTGAATTCTATCACTGAGGCCAAACCCCTGCCAAAGGGGACTTTGGCACAGAAGGCAGAGCTCATCATGCTAACCTGGGCCCTCCAACTGGCAGCAGGGATACGTGTTAATACGTATGCAGATTCTAAGTATGCTTTCACCACCTTCCACATATATGGGGCTTTATATAAAAAGAAGGGTCTAATAAACTCAGGAAGAAAAGATATAAAGTGTGATAAGGAAATCCTTGAACTCTTAGACACTGTGTGACCCCTAAAATGTTGGCCATCATGCATTGTCAGGGACAACAAAAGGGAGACACCATGGCTGCACAGGGAAACCATAAGGCAGACCGAGAGGCAAAGCTTGCGGTCTCCAAAGAAACAGCAGAATCAGCAGCTTTAACCGCTGCACTGTTCCCTAGTCCGCTGGCAGAATGGGACCCTAATTACAACATGACAGTACCTCTTTTAAGACTGAAAATGGAAGCTACCTCCCAGGTGGATGGTGGGAATTTGAAAATAGCTGAGTAGCAATTCCTGAGGCCCTGGCTCCAGCTTTTGTCAAGCAGTTCCATCAGGAAACCCATATTGGCTGGACAGCTCTCAAGACTATGCTGAGCTGACATTTCTACATCCCTCGACTCTCCAGCATTGTCTGAGCCGTGTGTGAGCAATGTGAAATGTGTGCCCAGAATAACCCACGTCAGGGACCCAAGGCTGCCCCTGGGGTGCAGAGTGTCTGGGAAGCCCCATTTGAAAAATATGATGGTGGACTTCACTGAGCTTCCCCAGGTCTGAGGCTATAAATATCTGTTGGTCTTTGTGTGCCCTTTCTCAGGGTGGGTGGAAGCCTTCCCTACTCGCACAGAAGAGGCACATGATATGGCCCGACTTCTTCTACAAGAAATCATTCCTCGATTTGGGATCCCTATCACTATGGGATCAGATAACAGACCAGCGTTCCTTGCTGAGGTGGTGCGGCTGGTGGCAAAGGGGTTAAAGATCACCTGGAGTTACACACGCATTCTGACCCCAGAGCTCCAGGAAGGTGGAACAAATGAACCAAACCCTGAAGCTGCAATTAAGTAAAGTATGTCAGCAAACCCACCTACACTGGCACTAGGTGTTGCCAATCGCCTTGTTAAAAATCAGGTGTAGCCGCACTAAGCAGACAGGGTTCTCCCCTTATGAATTCCTTTATGAGCACCCCCCCCCATTATCAAGGGCATAAGGGAGGTTCTAAATGAGATAGGCAATCTAGCCTTAAGGCAACAGATGTGGGCCCTGGACTCTCCCCTAACCACCTTACACCACTGGGTTAGGGAGAGATTACCTGTGAGTCTGACCACAGATGCTCACCCCTTTAAACCAGGAGACGCTGTATGGGTAAAGGAGTGGAATGTCCAACCCCTAAAAGCCCTCTAGAGGGGCCCATTCACTAACATTTTGTCCACTCCTACTGCAGTAAAGGTAGCTGAAGTAGGTCCCTGGATTCACCACAGCAGAGTTGAAGCCAGCATCTCAAAACTGGGAGCGCATTCCTGATCCATTAACACCGTGCAAGCTGACCATACTGAAGAAGCAATCTGTGATTCCAGAGGTTCTGGGAGACTGCAGCCCTGCTTTAGTCATTCTGGAAGCTGACTAATCTATGCACAGCAAAAGCTTAAGGAATTGCCAGTCCAGTGAAACAAACAGACTATCCTTATTTTCTATATCTGTTTCCTTACTGTGATGCACTGTCACCCCTTGTTCCTCACTGTTATTGTGATTCTTGCTCTGCTTTTCACCATAGGACTGGCAGAGGTTGCCCTGGCCAGCTGGGAGTGTGGTGACAGGTTTCTGTTAGCACTCACCTTCCTTTTGTAAATAGGATTTTTCATTGGTATTGGTTGCTTCTAATCTGGATCCCTTCTATAGACCTAAATTCCTGATCATGTGACCCATGTATTCGCATAACCACGTCAGGCCAGGAGATCACTGGACCTTACTATACCATACCCACTTCTCATGCTAGGGAAACATCCTAGGGACATGCATACCCTATAAGACTACCTATTCTATCTGCCAACAAGAGTGTCAATACACTTGTTTCAACCCACAATACTCTCCAACTGAGGAATGGCTAGAAGTCCAGAGTCACCCCAAGACAAGCACCACTGGTATAGGCCGACTAATTAACAAAACTCAAATTATCAATCCAAACTGGCCAGTGTCTATATTCTTGGATATATATACAGCCGTAGGTGACACATTGCCATATGGTTTGTTATGATGAGGTCAGACATGGGAATGAGAGTACCGACTCAATGATAAATACGTGTGTGAGGGGTCTTGTACCTGTGGTTCCTGGCCCCAGGCACCTGAATTCTTCTGTCCTTATTGGAGTTATGTCACATGGGCCATCTGGCAGACTAGAGACAAAACAACACTCCTCCAAAAGGGTGTGGCTGAGTCCAACTGCCAATCAGGAACCTGTAACCCCATTAATTTTACCATCCTTGACCCAGGAGACTCAAAATGGAAAACGGACCACCAAGTTGGTATACTTATCTGTCGGCAGGGCAAAGACCCAGGAACTGTGTTGTATTTTAAGAGAGATACTGTCACACACAAGGCCATGACCCACCAGGTCTTTCATTCCTTTTATGAAGAAATGGAGAAGGGTCCTCCTCCTGTCTCTGTCACAACTAAAAATTTGTTTCTAGCCCTAGAAGAGACTCTAAAGATATCTTTTTGTTATGTATGTGGGGGAACCAACATGGGGGATCAACGGCCATGGGAAGTTAGAGAATTAGATCTCCATGAACCTTATAATGGAATAGAATACCCCAGTCTTACTACCAGGGTTTGGCTCCTCAAAACCTCAATTTTTGGGAAAAACTGCTTTGCCCAGAGGGGAGGAAAGTTCACCATCTCTACGGGAAGCTTACTGTACCTAGGCCAAAGATTTTATAACTCAACTGCCCAGGGAAACCCAATGGTGGGGGTCCCCAGATCACCTTGAGCCAGATCCTCCCACCCCTTGTCTAACTTCTCTGATCTCTGAGAAGCTTGGGACAATGTCAACGCAGCCATCGAATGGTGGGCCCCAGGTGGACTGTACTGGATATGTGGAAGGATAGCCCATGCAGTACTTCCCTCAGGTCAGGATCATGTGTGCTGAGAACTATTCGTCCATCTTTCTTCCTTCTCCCAGTTGCCACAGGGGAACATTTGGGAGTCCAAGTATATGGGGACAGGGAGACTCAAAGGAAATGATGTGCCCTACAAACTGGCAAATGGAAAGATGATGAATGGCCTCCCAAACATATAATCCAATATTATGGCCCTGCCACCTGGGCAGAGGATGGCTCCTGGGGCTACCGCACTCCCATTTACGTGCTAAACCACATAATCAGACTGCAAGCAGTTGCAGAAATTATAACCAATGAAACTGCCAGAGCTCTTAACTTACTAGCCAAGCAGCAGACCAAAATGCACAATGCTAGCAATCAAAATCACTGGGCCTTAGATTGCTTGCTTGCTTGCTTGCTTCTGAGGGAGGAGTTTGTGGAAAGTTTAACCTGACCAACTGCTGCCTACAGATAGATGATGAAGGAAAAGTCTTAGAGGATATCACAGATTGAATGAGAACAGTAGCTCATGTCCCAGTCCAGACCTGGAAAGATTGGAACCCCTGGGAGGTATTTGGAGGATGGTTTTCAACTCTTGAGGGATTCAAAACCCTCATAGGTATTATCCTCTTGATTTTGGGTGCTTGCTTAATCCTACCTTGCCTAGCTCCCCTGGTTATATGGTCTGTCTCCAGCCTCATTGAGACAATAGTTGAATGGCCATGCACGTGATGATGTTATGAAATATAAACCTCTAAACCAAGATGATGCTCTTTGACTCAAAATAGGGGTCCACACGTCAAAAGGGGGAATGTGGTAGAGCCCCTCCTAAGGAACATGGTGGAGGCCTCTGCAGAACAAAGGAAGGCAACGTGGCCAAATCAACTCCTATATACATATGCATAGCCCTGACACGACTCTGTAACTTGGACTGTGTCCAATCAGACTATATGTCACCATATAGGGGAGACAAAGAAGTATAAATTGCATAAAAGTCTATACCCCGCTGTGCTCAGGGCTCAGTTTTTCACATACAAACCCACTGAGCCCATGCTGGCACAATGAATAAAGTTGCTTCCTGGACAAAAATAAAAGGTCTCAATGTCCCATCTCTCTGTGTGGGAATCCTGCTACAGTGGTACAAAAGATAAGGAAGAGAAAACAGCCAGCACTTGAGAAGTCTATGAGCAATGCTGAGTCTTCAAGGGGGAGATAAGTTTAAGTTAGATTAGAAATATGAAAGCCACATTAAGAGAGTAGGCTGAAGATACTGTGCCACAGATAGTAATGGAAGCAATTTAGGCAAAAAGGACACAGGTGTGAAAGAGGTATCACCACTTTCCGCTTCACTTTACCAAAAGTAAAAACACTGTGATTATATTGATAATATTCTTGTGGTGGCAAGAACACCAAAACACTTTTAATAAACAATGATATATATTTCTATAACCCTTTTTGGGTAACAAAGTACATTTACATCCACTCATTTATTGCTCACAAAGAAACTATGAAACTGACAGATAGCAGACATTCACAGTGAGAGTGAAGACATGAGCAAACCTAGTATTATTTTAGCCCAATAACTCCCAAATATTTAACAATTGTTAGGAGAGTGACTATATCTACAGAAAGCTAAACTAAGGCCTTAGAGAAAATATATTATGGACACTTAGATGTTTTCACATCATATGTGTGAAACTGTAAATGGGTTCTAAGCTGATGGTGTATCTAAATAAAAAAAGGCTCTTTGGTGGAGGAGTACTCTAACTAAACCACAAATTACCTCAGCAGATGGCCCAATCCTGAGACTGCTTCACAGAGATTGTCATATTGGAAAACAGCCCCTAAAAAATATGGGCATTCTGTACACCTGTCAACATGCTGAAGCCACAAGGTGACTCAAGCCAAAATGACCTGTCTACTACTTTCCTCCTCAGCTGACATTCCTGGCATAACTCCAGAGACTTCTGGGGATTCTAACAGGTTTTTCATATAGACTGCTTAGAATTTATAACATGGTAAAAAGCTGAAAATAGCTTTTTAGGATAAATGAATCAGACAGAATTCATTTCCTAGAATGATACAGGTTCTTAAAAAACCCTCATCACCTCTTACTTTACTGATTTCAACAAAGAAGCAGAGTGAAGTAAAGTGACTTGCTCAAGGGCACCCAGTTTCATAGCCAATGAGTGGCAAAGGCAGGGCTAATTATGGATGTCCTGGATACTAATACAAAATTCTCTTTTAGCTCTATAATATAAATATTATTGGGAGGGGGCACCTGGGTGGCTCAGTTAGCTGAGCGTCTGACTTTTGATTTCAGCTCAGGTTATGATCTCACAGTTCATGGGCTAGAGCCCTGTGTCAGGCTCTGGGCTGACAGAATGGAGCCTGCTTGGGATTCTCTCTTCCTCTCTCTCTGCCCATCCCCTGCTCATGTATGCACATGCAATCTCTCTTTCTCTCTCGAAATAAATAAATTTAAAAAAAAAACAGTATTATTGAGAGGAATGTACAGGAAAGGCAAATAATCCAAAAATCAAAACTGACATAGGAAAAGAAATTGGCAAAGAAGACATCTTTACCGGAGGCTTCTGACTAAATGTAGAGAAAGGAAAAAAGTGTCTCAATCATGTGTTTTTCATTGTGTAAAATGCATGCATATTCTGCATAACCTCAAGTGACATGGCTGAAAAGAATCTAACTTCCACAGCTTCTATTTCACCTATAGTCTCTGCATTCAAACTGATCTGTAAGCACCTTGAAGACAGTGACTCCATCCTCAAAGTCTTTGTATTCCCCTGACCCAGGACAAATCTGGGCCCATAAGAGTTACTCAGTAACTGTTTTCCATGTAGCTGATTATAATGTTTGCCAAAACAGTTACCCTTTGAAATTATTCTTAAAATTTTCTTCCTGGTTTAGCAAAGTAACATTTAGAGCTCTTCCAAAGAAGTCTACTGATGTCTTGATTTTCCCATGCTATTTCAATTCAAAAGTGTGTGTGCTATTTTATTTAGAAAACATTTGTTTTATTCAGTCATTTTTCTGCAAAATTTACAAGTCAAAATTACGATTTAAATTAATATAAAGTAACATGTTAGAAGTTATAAAGCTTTGTTTCATGAAAGGCTTAAGCAAACAAAGGTTATTCCACATAAAATGCACATAATGCAATTTGGTTGACTTGAAATGCAAGAAAAGGGAGGGAATATATGCAAAGAATTACATACAAATGGAACACTTCTGGTTTCTATGGTAACCAACATAAAGAATACCTTTTTGTAAAATGGACAAGTGAAGTCAGTGAGATGTAAATTTATGAGCACAAAAACCAAAGGACCAATACAATCCTGTGGTATGTAAAGAAGTCTAAAGTTTTCCCTTAATAGGATTGCAAATTAAAAAAAAAAAAAGAAAGAAAGAAAGAAAAAGAGAGAAAGAAAGAAAGAAAGAAAGAAAGAAAGAAAGAAAGAAAGAGAAAAGTCCTATTGCTAACAGACCTATTCAGAAGGTCTGTTTTTATTGTTTTTTTATTGCTTTTTTTATTGTTTACTGGACCAGTGATTACAATCACAGTAGGGAAGTCAATGAGGCCATGATTCTCTAAGTATCCCTTCTCATCAAAGTGTAGTAAGCTGGCTCTGGGGACCAGACACCCAACAGGAGAACTTATTTGAAATTAATTAAAATATGAATATGAATTTGTTATTCAAAGGGAAAAACATGTATATCATTTGCTGTTCTCTTATTCAGACAAGAATACAAGTTCCCATTGCTATAAAGACTATACTAAATATATGTTTTTGGTTTTATAGAAGAGAGAGTGATGTGGGGAACAAAGGCAGAAAAGAAATGCATATAAAATTAAATTTCCTAATAACATGAAGCCCACTGACAAATACTTGAGACAGGCAGAGTAGGATATTCCTCCAGGAGCTCCCAACTGTCTTAATGTTAATGCTTTGCTGGAGGAAAAACAACCTTAGCTTCACAATAGCTAGGCCTCCAGGATCCTGTGAATCTTCTTTAACATAGAAAGCCTTTTTGGAAACTTCCCCTTGTCTTTACCTCCCCCAACTCCCAAGTATATAATCAGTCACTCCTCACAACCCCTGTGCAGCCCTTTCTGCCCACAGGTCCTGTCCCCATGCTTTAATAAAAACACCTTTTTGCACTGAAGACATCTGAAGAATTCTTTCTTGGCCATCAGCTTCAAACCCCAGGACTTCAAACCACATCAAGAGGACTGTGTGAAACTATTTTCAGGGACAACAGAAAACGCAATGTCCCAGTGCCCTGTTGCTTTTCTGACTAGTGTATGCTTAACCTACTCAGTATAATGAAGATGGTCAAAGATTATACAATTTATAACGATTTAAGCATATATCATTTTACTCCCAAAATGAATAATGGCTAAAATAACACATTTATCTGAAGAAGAATCTTCATGTAATCACATAAGAGTTACAGTGATGAAGAGAGTTGAACAGTGATTTCAACGTTTCATATAAAATCATCATGAATAGGAGAAAATTTCACTGTGCATATTGAAAAATACTTTCATTTAATACTGTAGCATTAATATCACAAAGATGTCTAAAAATCAGTCTGTCGATGCCTTTGAGAGTATTTCATTTGTATTTCAACATGCCAGTTCTCTAACTCCATGTGTTATTCCAATGCTTTAAAAAGAAAGGGTTGTCTCTGAAAACTGAGCCTCTGGATATCACCCCAGCTTGATGAACTGAGGCTGTTGCTTCCATCAGCCTCAGATTATAAAAAGCTGATCTGATATCATTCACAGGGCCTTGGATTCCCAAGCAAGTTTTCAAAATTTATCTTCTCATGCCTACTGTTTTGTTTTGATATTTCTAGATTTGAAATTCTTGGTTTTCCAAAAGCAATATTGGTGGAAAGTTATCAAAGATGCCCTGATATTCTAGCACGAGCTATGTTTAGGACAATTTCAAATACATGTGCGGCAATACTCTTGAAACTGCCTTTCATAAAGTATTTTCCTGGATTCCTGAGCCTTTTTCTGGTGTCTAGAAAATTTATAAAATGTTGTTATGATTAAATTTCATACAACTGAAAAATATGGATACTAATAAAAATAATAATCATTAATGCATGTAAGATATGAAAGTTTATCTTTTTCTTCAACAAATATAAAGTATACCAGAAAGAAAATTTTCTTGAATTACATGATCATCTAAAATTTTAGTGTTTCGAGTCACCTGGGTGGTTCAGTCAGTTAAGCATTTGACTTCAGCTCAGGTCATGATCTCGTGGTTTGTGAGTTTGAGCCCTGTGTCGGGCTCTGTGCTGACAGCTCAGAGCCTGGCGCTTGCTTTGGATTCTGTGTTCCCCCCTCTCTCTGCCCCTCTCCCATTCATGCTCTCTCTTTCTCTCTCAAAAATAAATAAACATTAAAAAAATTTTTTTAAGAAAATAAAATTTTAGTGTTTCAAAGATAACATTAGTTGCTTTGTTGTATTATGGAAGAGTAGAGATGTTTCTGGGAGGCACCAGAATCCCTATCCACACTGAGCAGCTATAAAGTCCACCTGTCCTCCCTCTATATGACACTGACATCCAGACAAAGAAAGACTAACTTCATCTCTGCAGCCTGCCTTCCAGACAAACTAATAGATTCAAATGAAGTCCCCGCCACCCATAAAGATAATTTGCCTAAAGCTGAGTATCATGAAATGTTTAAAGTGCTTTTGCAATATTCACTATGTTTGAGCATTGTATTCAAAGTACACAAAAAGAATACTTTTGCTGTCCTTTTTTTTCTTCTTAAACATGTAGGACACAGAGCTGAAAAGTAATGAATAGCTCAGTGGAGCAAACTTCCTCACTTTAAATATCCCATCATTTTTTATCTTGTCCTTCTAGGTGGGCATGGATAGTATCAAAAGACTTCATGGAGATTAACTTTGGTTTGAAAATTGTGTCCACTTTGGCACTACACAATCTGTCAGTTTTCCTAAAGAGTTATTAATACAGTTCTTTCCTTTTTTGTTAATCAACATATCCCTGTGCATTGGGCTTAAATGGACACTTTAGAGATGACTTTCAGTTCTACTATACTCACATATTAACACTTTTTGGTGCTCTTCATTCTTCTCTTCAGACCCATATTTCCATCTGGTATCATTGTCCTTCTATCTGAAGGGCTTCCTTTAACATTTTTTATGATGTTTATGTGTTTGTGATGAATTCTTTCCACTTTTGCTGCAGTCTGGAGAACTCTCTAGTCAGTATACAGAGACTACTGTAAAGCTCACCTTGTTTGTTTCCCTTCTGTCAGGAATCATTGTCCTGTGTTGCCTACTGTTCAATGTTTGAAAACACTTGCTTAATGTATTACATCTGTTTTTTTTGTTATTATATTAAAAGGGTAAATCTGATCCCTGGTACTCTGTCATGGCAAAAGCAGAAATCTTTCTCCTTCATAAATGAAAAACTTAATCAACTTTCAATGAAACCTATGATAGGGAATATGTTAATTGTTTCCTTCTTTATGTTTAGTGCCTTCTATGCTTTATCAAAGATGTTATAAAAATAAATGAAACAGGATGTTAAGAAAGAATTTTGGCTGAGTCAATAAGAGACCATAGATAACACATCCCAAAGGAGGTGATAGAACATATGCATGACTTACAAAATTTCACAGCCCTCAAACTCCTTTCTCATATTGAGGGTATAAAAGGATTTGGAGCTTAAGGATAGGGAGGAAAGTATTTCTTTAAAGAGACCTGGAACTGTGTTGTGAATTTCACTTACTGCAAGGAGGAAATGTACTTTCATCTCAGGGAAAGGGATTTCAGTGAGGTAACTCAGAGGACTAAATATGTGTCTTCTGTAATTGGAGGACCTAGTGGTCTGATGTCTACTCATACCTGTGTAATCTAAAATGTGATTTTCTCTGGCTAGCTGTTCCCAATGGCAGAACAAGTAAATCCTGAGTTGCTTATGACTTGAACTTCAAGAACAAGGTGAAAAGAACTAGTCTTCAGTCTTAGGCCTTGTTCAAAAAACTACCTGAAGGGCAAAATAGATTACAGCAGAAAGAAACTAAAAACACTGCTAAATTACTTGGGGTTGAAAAAGAAGTAAAGGACCAGGTGACAATTAAATGCTTATTCTCTCTTTTTTTTCTTTTAATTTTTTTATCTATTTAGTTTGAGATAGAGAGAGAGAGAGAGAGAGAGCAGAATAGGGACAGAGAGAGTGGGAGAGAGAATGGGAGAGAGAGAATCCCAAGCAGGCTCTGCACCATCAGCACAGAGCCCAATGCAAAGCTCAAAGTCACAAACCATGAGATCATGACCTGAGCAAAAATCAAAGAGTCAGAGGCTTAACTGACTAAGCCACCCAGGCACCAATAAATGCTTATTCTCTTTAAGGAAATTTGTCTTAGTAAGATATCCCTAGCACCCACAAGAAATAGATTCACTTCTAAACATCTGTTCAGCCCAAAAGAGAACCAGATCAGGATGGCAATGTCAATCAAAAAAGAATCCACCTACTATTCTCCTACTTCCACCCTCCTTCAAGGGCCACAAATAACATTAGTAAAATGTGGAAGGAGTAGAAATGCTAATTAGAGAAACTTCAACCTTAAAGCAAGTTTGGATATTTGATTATTATGAAGAAGAGAAAAGCTTGATAACTTTTGGCATTTGGTGAGTGTTGAAATGTTTATATCACCTAAGAGAGACCAGAAAAGCCTGGTCTCTCAAAAGACCAAAAGATCTGTCTTTTGGTCAAAGATCTGTCCAAGGAGCAGGAGCAGGAGCAGGAGCAGGGGAAGAATTAACTCCATAGTTTAGATTTAAAGGACAGTCAAGACAAGAAGAGACAAAACTAAGGTGACCTGGCAATTCACTCCCACAGATTATTCTTGTTCAACATAAAGGTTATATAAGAACCTATGAAAGATAAAGAAACAAAACTATTAGTGAAGAAGTGAACATTAGATATATGAAGATGAATCAAAATTCTACTATATAGAAACATACCAAAATGATTAAGAAAAGATAAATGTTTATTTACAAGCTTACATAAATGTGTAGAATAACTAGTTTTCCCCAAGAGGATAATTGAAATGAAAATAAAAGAAAAGCTTATTGTGACTTTATTTTAAAACTCTTCATTGTATCCTTTCAAGTTCTTGCCTAATTTTAGCAACTCTTTTCCTTTCAGTGTAAATATTTTGACTTCAGCAACATATTATAATCTATTCAACGTATAAAATCACATTGCAATGCCTGACTAAATTTGATTTTTGAAAGTTTCTGTGTTCATTAAAGACAAGAAAATGCACTGCAAAGAGATCAGGAATTATCACATTATGTATTACAGCCATTTATTTGTGGAAATGGAGCATGAAATAAACTATTTAGTTCATTAGCTCAAGTAGGAGAGCATTGTTCAAGCATGTTGTCCATTAATCACTGATAACCAGTGTTTAGCGTGCAGACATGCATGACTGCGAACATGACTAAATAATGTAGAATCCTCTTCATAAAAATCATAGTGTATGCAATTTTTATGTGTGATTTATCACAGTACCCTTGGCAGAGCCCCTGGGAAGAGCTTGAAATAGAGATTAATTAAACAGTAAATCTTTACATGTTTTTAGAAAACAGATTTTGAATGTTCACATATCCTCCTCACTCCCCTTTTTCTCTTATGTTATCTCAAATGAAATTTGTCAAGACATCAGTGCAACCAGTTAAAGCTCTGACTCCCTTCTGAAACTAATGTCTACTCTCTGTACTTGATAAGATCTAATAACAAATTATTGATTTCCTGTCAAGAAGCATCTCCTGAGGAACACTGCCAAACACTCTCAGTAATAGTGAAAGGTAAGAAATTCAAAGGAAATCTTGAACCCTGGTGTTTAAATCATCATATTCCTTAGTATTAAAATACTAAAGTTAGGCTACTTAAACTTTAAAGGTAGAGCAGTGAATAATGTTGTTTTCCATGAGGGTACCAATAAGACAACCTATAATAGTAACTCTGTCACTTCTCAAATATACTCCCAACGTTAGCAACAAAAGTTTAAATTCTGTTTTCAAAAAAAAAAAAATTGGCAGTATTATCCAAAATAGTGATAATATGGGAATGTTCAGTGACACCTGAATAAATAAATATACACAAAGGAGTACATAGAGCAGTGAGAATGAACACTGCATTTCAACAATATAGATGAATCTCACAAACATGGCAAGCAAAAGAAGCACACTGAAAAGAGTATATATTGCATAATTACACTTATATAAAGTACAAAAACAGCAAAACTAAAATGTTGTTAGTAAAACTAAAGTGCTGTTAGAAGTCAAGAGTGGTTACCTTTAGTGCAGTCAATGATGATGGGAATAATTAAAGATTAACATGAGAAGGGTTTCTGGGGTGCTGATAATTGTTTCTTGAGCAGGATGCCAGTTGAATGGATATTTTTGGCTTGTAAAAATTCAATAAGCTGTACACTTGTAATATGTGCTGGTTTCCACATCTATATTATACCTCAATAAAATGTTAAAAATAATCTTACTTGTAGACAGAATGGAATATATACCTATAAATACCTTCCTATTAATAGCTAGGGAATCTAGGTAAGGATGGACTGGGATGCAGGAGTCCTAGCCAAGGACAACAGTAAGTACAGAAAGAGGATATACGAGTGAGGGCAGCAGCAACAGAGATCCATGACATCTGAAGGCAGCACTCAAAGTGGAGATGCAGGTAAGAAAACATCAAAACAGGTATAAAAGGGAAAGAATGGACAGTTGTCATTAATGGAATGAGATAATGCTGTTATTAAAATTTAGTTTCTGAGAGTTAGGAAATGCACGTAGTTAAGTATTGGCACTTTGAGGAGGCATATTTCTCAGATTTCTATGACAAGAGCTAGAGCCACAAGAAATGTGATATCAAAACAAGGCAAATCAGGGGCACCTGGATGGCTCAGTCAGTTAAGTGTCTGACTTCAGCTCAGGTCATAATCTCACAGCTCATGAGTTCAAGCCCCACCTCAGGCTCTGTGCTGACAGTGCAGAGCCTGGAGCCTGTTTCAGATTCTGTGTCTCCCTCTCTCTCTGCGCCTCCCCTGCTCATACTCTGTCTCTGTCTCTCTCTCTCAAAAATAAATAAACATTAAAAAAAATTTTTTTAAATCAAGGCAAATCAAAAAGTGATGCCATCAAAATGGAAAATAGGACCATTATATCATCTTCTCCACAAAGAACACTGGTTTGACAATAATCTATGGACAGGAGTGCCTTTGTGGAAGTCCAGGTGTCAAGCAGAGAAGTTTCAACACACCCTTAGAGCAAAAACAGAATATGAGATTGGACACATTGAAGAGGTCAGTAAAGACTGAAGAAGTTGACCCCTTCAAATGAAAAGACAGAAATGCAAGACTTCAAGGAACATAAAAAAATCAGAGAAACGTGATATCACCAAAGGAACATCATAATTTTAGGAACCAACCTCAAATAAATGGAGATCTATGATTTGCCAGATAAAGAATTCAAAATAGTTGTTTTAAGAACACTCAGTGAGCTACAAGAAAACAATTAAACTAAATTTTTAAAAATCCCTGAATAGAAGGAGAAATTTAACAAGGAGATAAAAATCATTAGAAAAAGAAATAAACAAGAATACTAGAGCTCAAGAATGTAATGAAAAAATAAAAAATATAATAGAGACCATCAATAGCAGACTTGTCTAAGCAAAGAAAGAATCTGTGAAGTAGAAAACAGCTCATTTGAAATTATCCAGTCAGAGAAGAACAAATTAAAAAGAACTTTAAAAGAGTAAAGAAAGTCAAGGCATCTGGGTGGCTCAGACAGTTCAACATCTGACTTCAGTTCAGGTCATGATCTCAGGGTTCCTGAGTTTGAGCCCTGCCTCAGTCTTCCTGCTATCAGCACAGAGCCTGCTTCAGATCTTCTGTCCCCACCCCCCTCTCTCTCTGCCCTTCCCGCTTGTGCACTCTCTCTCAAAAATAAATAAATCTTTAAAAAAAAAGAGTAAAGAAAATCTATGTGAGCTTTGGGATACCATTAATAGAGAGGGAGGAAGAAAGGGGCAGGTAGCTTATTTAAAGAAATAACGGCTAAGAATTTTCCAGTTCTGGAGAGAGATTTGGATGTCCAAATGCATGAAGCTCATTGGTCACAGAACAAGCTCAACTTAAAGAGAGCTTCTCTAAGACACATAATAAAACGATCTAAAATCACAAAGGTAGAATTTTAAAATTCTATTCAGATTTCTCAGCAAAAACCTTACAAGTCAGAACAGAGTGGAAAGGTATATTGACAGCATTAAAAGAAAAACAACCTGCCAACTAAAAATAACTTCCTGGCAAAGTTGTCCTTCAGTAATGAAGTAGAAATAAAGACTTCACCAAACAAACAAAACCTGGTGAAATAGTCACCATTGGACCTGCCTTACAAGAAATGTTGAAAGGAGTTCTTCAAGCTAAAATAAAAGGATACTAATTAGTAACATAAAAACATATGAAAATATAAAACACACTGGTAAAGATGAGCATACAGTCAAATTCAGAGTACTCAAATGTCTAATATGGTGGTATGCTAATCACTTATTGCTAGTATAAAGGTTAAAAGACTGAAGTATTAAAAAAGCTATGGGGACACCTGGGTGGCACAGTTAGTTAAGCATCCAACTGATTTCAGTTCACGTATGACCTCATGGTTTGTGGGATCGAGCCCTGCATCGGGCTCTGCACTGACAGCACACCGCTGGCTTAGGATTCTCTCTTTCTCTATCTGCCTCTCCCCCACTCACCCTCTCTCTCTAAATAAATAAATAAACTTAAAATAAATATCATTACAATAATTTTTCAATAACAACATAAAAAGATGTAACTTGTGACATCAAAACATGAAATGTGCAGTAGTGGGAGTATAGCTTTTGTATACAATCTAGATTAAGTTTTTATCAGCTTAAATTCATTGTTATACGTATAAGACATTTTATGTAAGCCTCATGGTAACCACAAAGTAAAAACATACTGTAGATACACAAAAAAAGAAAGAGAAAAGAATCAAAGCATGCCACTACAGAAAATAATAAATTCACAAATGAAGACAGCAAGAAAGAATGAAAGGAACAAAGGAACTAAAAACATCAAAAAAAAATAAGATGGAATTAGTAACCCCTTGCCTATCAATAATCACTTTATTTTTTAATTAGTTAATTAATCTCTCTGAGACAGCATGAATGGGGGAGGGGCTGAGGGAGAGGGAGAGAGCGAATCTTAAGCAGGCTCCACACCCAGCACTATCTCATGACCATGAGATCATGCCCTGAGCCGAATTTAAGAGGTGAACACTTAACAGCCTGAGCCACCCAGGAGTCCCAAAGACTCTCTCTTTGACTTAATTTTAATCAGGCTTCTCTGAACCCTCTTCTTGACTATGCCTTGACATTGACCTCTGACTTCTCTTAAAGAATCCCTCTAAATCAGTTTAGCAAGAATTTCTTTTTTTTTTTTTTAATTTTTTTTTTCAACGTTTATTTATTTTTGGGACAGAGAGAGACAGAGCATGGATGGGGGAGGGGCAAAGAGAGAGGGAGACACAGAATCGGAAACAGGCTCCAGGCTCTGGGCCATCATCAGCCCAGAGCCCGACGCGGGGCTCGAACTCACGGACCGCGAGATCGTGACCTGGCTGAAGTCGGACGCTTAACCGACTGCGCCACCCAGGCGCCCCAGCAAGAATTTCTGATATATGATCACCCTTGATATCTGATCAAGTTCTTCATCTCTCACCTTTGATGTATAATTCCTTCCTCTACCCCTATAAAGAATCCTGTTAGGTCAGTTTAGCAAGAATTCCACTACTCTTAATGCCTTTTATCAGTAGTTTTCCATCCACTGATACCCTTACTCTCCTCCTTGGCTATAAATCACCAACTGCATTTGCTGTATTTGGACTTGAATTTAATCTCTCTCCCCTATTGTAATAGTTATGACCCCTATTGCAATAGTCTTGAATAAAGTCTTCCTTATCATTTTTAACACATATCAGAAAAAATTTTTCTTTAACATATCCACCTTATAAAGTACATAATATTTGTACCCCCATTTTACTGAGAGAAAACTGAGACTCAGGGTTCAAATAAAACATTCAAGTTCACACAGTAAGAGCCAGAATTTGAAAGCAGGCACTGGAACTTCAGATGCTGAGCTCAACTGCTGTCCTCTACAGGAAAATGCTATTCAGCTTCAAATTATGTTTCAACCACAAAGAAAGTTCAATCTGGGTGATGTTAGACTAGGCTTTTATGGCTTATGAAGACATAGGTTAGCAGTAGAGAAACAGACTAAGTTAATCTTTCTCACACAACCTCTTTTAAGGGAAATGATGCTACATGAACTTCAATGGAAATAGAATTTAGTGTCATGAAAACTTAGCAAGTGGGAATAAAAGAGGAGGAGTGTTGTTTTAACAATACTCACAGATAGTAAAACCTTCAAGTTCGCTGGCTTTTTGTTGACAAAACGTAGACTCTGCTGCTGAGAATTTTAATGAAAGAAAATATATTAGCTTTTACCCATAGGTCAGTGAAACCCACATTACAGACCACTTTTGTTACATACCAGCAATTCTTTTATTAGATATAATACAGTTCTTTTACTCTCTCTTCAAGGCAACCTGGCAGGTTAAAACAATTTCATGTTTTTGAAGGTCATGCTTCAGGTTGGAGCAATAAGTTTGAGTTCAGCTACCCATGAGAAAAATAGGAAGTATTACATTCCTATTCAAGAAGCCAGCCACTATCAAAACTGGAAGCAGCATCAGCAGGGTAAGAACACAGTTGCTGTAGTATCAGCTATAAAGAAAATGGGCCAGCTGATGGGGAGGTCTGAGGAGAGAGAGGAAAAAGGAGGAAGGCAGCAGGGTGTGGAGAAAATCAATGTGTTGGTCCACTACTATCATAGGGCAAAAGCCACGTTCAAGGGTTTGAGGACTCCCCAAGAGCCTGGCTGAATTTAGGGCATTTCTCAAGGACTGGGAGAACTGCTCTGAACTTGCAGAGAGTATCCTACTTCTGCATCACAGAGTACAGGAGGACATATGAATGCAAGGAAAAGGCTGGGTAAGGACCACTATTTCTCCCCTTCTTCCTTTTGGTAACAGAGTGCCCATGTTTTCGCTGGAAACATGATCTGTCAGCTAGAAGCTGCATTTCCCAGACTTCCCTGAAAACAGTTGTATTACAAAGTTTTTGCCAATGAAATGTGAGCAAAAGGGATAGATACAATTCTGGGACCTGTCAAAACAGGTAGGAGCACTCTACTTCATGCTCCTTTTCTTTGCCCTTCCCTTCAGAGTTGGAACATGGGGAGGGTGAAAGCCATCCACAGCCAAATGGACAAGGACCACACCCTAGGACAGTGGCTCTCTAAGAGTGGTTCTAAGACCAACAGCATCAGTGTCCCCCTAGAAAGTTGTTAGAAATGCAAATTCTCAGGACTCACCCCAGATTTGAACTGGAAACTCTGGAAACAGAGACCAATATATCTTCTAATGTATAATAAAGCTGCCAACCTCTGGTCCAAGGAATACAATAGCAATAAGAAAAAGGAACCAAGGCCCATCAATGACCTCAGAGAGAAGAGCCCACACCTACCCTGGACTGACCACATATTTTTGAACTGTTGCATATGTTGTGGTCCCTTTCTTCTAGCAACTTACCCTGTATACTAATTATTACAGAGCCATATCAACATTTTTGGCTCAACTCCAGCCAACAAATCCAAGAGACTGTGGATTTGGGCAATTTGCCTTCTATCTAGTCCCAAATAAGGCTCCATGTCTGTTCCAATTTTTATTCCAGCCCTCTAAAACAGATACGGAGAATTCTTCATCATCTTAAGAATAATCCTGGGCATTGTTTTCAACACAACTCCAGATTTACTGTATCCCAAAATGAGTGAGTTAAGAACAAAGGTCTCCTGGATGATGAATTCTAGGATAGTCTCAGTTACCATGTCCAGGATAAATTTTCTCAGATGAATAGGTCAAAACTAACAGATTCCTAGATATAAAATCCTCAGCCTCTACCAAGACAGTTGCAACCTCAGCCAAACTATATCACCCATCTTTGAAACACCAAAGACCCACAGTCAATTCCTGTTTGATGCAGCAGTGATGGTTCAGTTCCAAATTTCTCAGGTAAACTAAACACAACCTGAAAAACAATCTCTGTACCACCTGTAAGCCATGTGGACAGAACACCAGCATCTGTGCTCTCTTTACTCTGCTATTCCACAAATATTTATAGAGATCTATTATATACCAGGTCCTGTGCTAAGTATGAGGGATATATCATCCTCTTCTCAATAAGTTCACAGCACAGACAGGAAGACACCAAATAAGGTATCAGCCAAGTAAGACACACAAACATTTATAACACAATTCAGTAATGGCTGGTATCTTTGTCTGAAAATGTGCTTTGGGAATAAGGCATAAGGGCAAAAAATTAGGGCCAGAAAGTTAATTCATATTTCTCAGAAATGATGACACCTAGACAGAGTCTGCAAAGGAAGATCAGGAGTGAGGCAAGTGAAGACAGTAGGTAAAGTCACTGAAGGGACAAAGAAAGCCTGTGTAAAAATCACAAGACAGAACAAATTCAGTAGACTACAAGTGGCTGGAATGACTGACAAATCAGTCACATGAGAGCACAAGAGGACATATAGGACAGGTAAGTAGGAATAGATACTAAAGGTTATTGTGAAATACACCATAACAATTTAACTTTATTCTGAATATTATGGGGAATATTCGGGATTTTAAGTAGAAGATTAACAGTATTATATTTGAAGTAGAAATAAAAATAGAATGGCAGCAATAGAATTCAGAATGGAGGCTACTTTATTAACTTGGATGAAAAACAAGGCACACCTGAACTAAAAAGGGCACTGGAGATGGGGAAGAGAGAGCAGATTTAAGAGATAATAAAAAGGCAGATTCTGTAAGATTTAGTCAATATGGTATAAGAGACAAGTGATAGCCAAGATGTCTAGGCATAGGCAGCTGACTGGATGGTGATGCTTTTCACTAAGATAGACTCTAGTAGAGGAACAGGTTTAGGAGGTCAAATATGAATTTTACTTAGTTATATACCATGGCTGATGCATTTGGCAAAGGGAGAGAGACACTCTTTTTTTTTTCAGAGTACCAGCACCCTCAAAACACAGAAAGAGGACCTAATGTATCCCTCCCATAGGTCAGAGGGCCTCAGGCTTAAAAGCACAGGGCTATGTATTATTGGCAGGAACAGAGACACCAGGCACCAGGTCAAATGTACACACAGTGTAATATGGGACTATGCTTCTGCATCTAAAAACACCTCCTCATGTGAGGGCCCCAACTCAAGGGTGGCAAGAGGAGTAGAACCCAGAAGGGGTGCATAGGCCAGGTGCACAACAAAATTCAGACACAAAGGAGAAGCCTGAAGATTTCATACCATGGACCCTCCAGCAAGGAAAAATCAATAGAAATTGAGGACTAGTATATGAGATAAGAAAATAGCCCCTCCATATTTTCTTCTACTTGCTGTTAATATAGGGTTCTCATCTCCAAACTATTCACTATTGTCAATAAACTTCAGTATTTTCCTTGATTTCTACAAGGATTGTGTTGCAAGTGTAATCACTGTTATTTAAATTACAACAATGGCCACATCTCCAACTGGAATCACCTGTAGGTGGTGTTCACATCAACAGAGATAGATGGAAAAGCTTGAGTGAGATGGACGTCTAGGCCTACTAGACCAGAGTCTGGTCCATAACATTATCTGTAGTCCATCAGGGTACCTTCTTTATCTGTTTGGAGGTACCTATCAGTTTGAGATCTACCTGGAAGTAGAAAACACCCTTCCTGTGTATGAAGGAGACCTAAGGGAAAGATACTAGGAAGGGCGCAGCACCTAACAAGACAGACATTTATGGAAAAGTTGCCTGCTCCAGCAAAATATAAGCATAGGGCCCATGAATACATGAAACTTGCATCAGATTTTCCCTTGGGTGTTTCTGTTTTTCCACAGCCTTAAAATTATCCCACAAGAAGCAGCAAAGGATGTTGCAAAGGATGCAAAGGATGTTTGCTTTTTTAAGAGTACCAACTCTGGAGCTAGGTGACCTGAGTTCATATTCCAGTTGTACAAATTCCATAAGCACTTTGTGCCTCATTTTCCTAGTCTTTAAAAATAGGGATGTAAAATTATACTATACTCATGTGCTTGTTGCTTAAATGAGTTAAAATTTGTAAAATAGAACACTACCAGACCAGGTACACAGTGAGAACTGTTTAAGTGTTAATACTACTGTATACATCTAGAAAAAAGGAACTGGGGACTGGGAAAGTCCCGTTTGAAATCAGCAGCAACATTGCCACCTAGAGTCCATCCTGAAGGCTTGCCATGTCAACATGCCTTAGAAGGATCTACCATTCTTTCACCTGAAATCAGCAATAGGGGTGCCTGGGTGGCTCAGTTGGTTGAGTGTTTGACTATTGATTTTGGCTTAGGTCCTGATCTCATGGTCCTGATCTCATGACCATAAGATTGAGCCTGGTGTCCTGCTCAGCATGGAGCACTGGGACTGCTTGGGATTCTCTCTCTCCCTCTCTCTCTACTCCACCCATTCCCTGCTCAAGTGCTCTCTCTCTCTCTCTCTCTCTCTCTCTCAAAAATAAATAAATTTGAAATCAGCAATAGTAGTATCAGCTATCCTAAGGCATGGAGCACAGTCATCCACTAAACCATATAAATAGTTTATCTACAAAAACTATTAATAGCCCAAGTAGAGGGCTCTCAATCTCTATATTCTTGGCAAGAACCATCATTCCTACATCTCTTCCCAGGACATTCTTTGGGTTTATTTAAAATTCTTAACCCTAGAACCTAAAACTTTTAATCACTCCAACTCTTGGAGGATATACAGCATCACGTAGAAATGTTTAGGGCATGAGAATAAACTAAACTCAGACATGGAAATATGAAGGGCTCTTCTACTGCCTGCTGAATTTGGAGACTTTATAGGCCTCTGTCACAACAAATGGTATCTGGGAGTTCCCCGCAATTCAGGAACAAAATTCGATGCCTATGGTTATTGGCACATTCTCAAAACAGCTCACATTTTAGACCACTATGATATCTTCTCCTGCCTGTATGTGTTCACTCTGAGTCTGCTGCCTCTATAACCTCCATAGCCAAATGATTATGGCATGAACCCTAGATTGTTTTCCATTTTGGAAAGTTTCTTTTTTCTTTTCTCCCAGTAAAAGCACATTATCACATCATGGCCCTATACCACACAGAACTCCTTCCCACTAAGTTGACCATATTTAATTTAATAAGACACATCCTTCCAGCCAAACTAAGGTTTCCATTCAAGGTGTTTTGAGGTTCACATTTCCCTCACCTCCCTCAGCAGTAAAACTTTGGGGAAACTTTGAGCAGTACTCCTTCAGTAGGACAAAGGACTACCAGATAAATCCAAAAATAAGGGTCTTTGAAGAGTTCTTAAAATAAAGAATAGGAAATATGGTTCTTAAACAAATGATCCATTCCATTCAATCCTCCAAAAGAATAACTAATTCCCAAGCCCTAATACAAAGAGCTGTCAAATTTGGAGACCCATAAAATGCAAACTCTTCCATATGTCCCTTTCTCCCATTGGTTTTCCCTGCCAAACCTGACAACATTAAACCACAATATGCTCACCTTCTCAACTAGTGAATGATACAGAGTGTGAAAATAATACTGTTCTACATGCCCTGGATCACTAGAGATGACCCCAGTACCTAACTGGTGAGAAGCTAATCAGGTCCAAAGCATACCTTCAAGTTAGTGAGGGTGTTCCTCTAAACTTAGGCCAGCACCACTCACTGGAAATAGCTTGGGCCAAGGAAAATGGAAACATGTCAGAGCTCCCAGACAAGCACTATTGGGCATCATACCCAGGACACCATCTGCTGGTCTCCAAAATCAGCTTTAATTTCCCACCTATTGTTTTACACACGCATGCACACACACACATACACACACACATACACACACACACAGGGGTCAAAACATCTCACCCCTATTCAAGCAAATAGAGATTGCTTCCCTTTATTCTTGTTGCACCATCACTACCAGGTAGCCCCACTTGCAACCCTCTTACTATAATTCTTCTCTTCATTTCTACCTCCCAGGCTACTTTTTTCCCCACTTCATTCACTTTATGTCTTGTATTAAAAGAACCCATCCTCCTCCAAAAAGAGTAGTAGCTTGACTGAAAGGT
Organism: Lynx rufus; assembly: GCF_022079265.1. Classification (NCBI taxonomy): domain Eukaryota; kingdom Metazoa; phylum Chordata; class Mammalia; order Carnivora; family Felidae; genus Lynx; species Lynx rufus. Next base: position 64,621,367 of record NW_025814827.1, read on the forward strand.
ACTGTCATGGCAGAAGGCATGGACTGTGGAGCCACACTCATGGATTCAAACTTCAGCTCTGGCACTTTCTATCTGTGTGATCTTGGGAAAATAACCTAACTTCCCTGTGGCTGTTTCCTCATCTGTCACATGTGGATATTAATAGGACCTGCATCACAACTGTTACAAGGATTATGGGTCTTGATATATCTAAAGCACTTAAAACTATGCCTGACACATAGTGAGCGTGATATGAGTGCTTTTATTGTTGTTGTTGGCAACCACTGTGTTATGCTGCCTCCTATGGTAGCGAAGATGAGCTCTGGAAACAGACAAACTGGGGCTTGATTCCTTACTCTGCCTCTCATTAACTGTATGGCCCTGGACAAGTTACATAATGATAATGGTAATGATACTTGCATTATAAGATTTTATGAAGATCAAATTAAAAAACAACAACAAATGTACACTCCTCAAAAACTGCTAGCTATTACTAATATTAGAAGCTCTTCCAATGTATAAAGGAAAGGAGGCCCAAAACAAAACAAATAAATAAAAACTAAAAACTAACAAAACTCATGTAGTTCTAAGATTGCAATTGCTTAAACCAGGGTGTTAACGCTAGGAAAGAAAGCTAGGGATAGCAGAATAGGCCAGGTACCAAATAATGAGTACAATGTCACTGTTCCCCAAATCTTGGGCTCCTACTGCTTCTAGGTAAATCCAAGCTCTTCCTCTATTCCAGGATTCAAAATTGTCTGTTTACCACTATGCACCAAAAATAAAAGCAATTTTGGTTCCCAAATGATAATTCTAATACAAATTGTCCTGATTTATTTTCAAAGAGACTTTTAAAAGTTATTCAATCGGGGCGCCTGGGTGGCGCAGTCGGTTAAGCGTCCGACTTCAGCCAGGTCACGATCTCGCGGTCCGTGAGTTCGAGCCCCGCGTCGGGCTCTGGGCTGATGGCTCAGAGCCTGGAGCCTGTTTCCGATTCTGTGTCTCCCTCTCTCTCTGCCCCTCCCCCGTTCATGCTCTGTCTCTCTCTGTCCCAAAAATAAATAAACGTTGAAAAAAAAAAAAAAAAGAGAAAAAAAATAAATAAAAGTTATTCAATCATTTAAAAAATTCATTTGGATACCATAATGTAAAATTAAATTGGATTATCTAAATCATCTCTTTAATTTTATAGATAATATAATTGAGAACAAGAGAGGTTGAATAATTTACCCAAGGTCACATAGCTCCTAAGTAGTAGAACTAAAGTTAAATTAACCCAGACTTCTGGTTCCTAATTCATAGGTCTTTCAACTATACATGTTGCTTGCTTCTCTTCTTTCGTCTCTTTTTAAATCTTGTATCAGAAAGATGTTTCTTCTCTTTTATTGATTCATTTCTTTGGAATGTATGTGTCTCTTTATCCCTAAGAAGGTGAAACTAGCACATACAGAAAGTAGAATTAAATGCAGGAACACTGAAAGTAGCCATGCTTCATTAAGAGCAAATGGAGTAAACCTATGTGTAGCAGAGCAACAATTTCGCCATAGCTATCTGATTTTCCATCTTACAGAACCTGTGTGTTCCTTGTTCGTGTCTCATTAAAAGTTGCTGTTGTTCACTGGGGTAATTTTAAAAGTTTGGAAGACATGGACTAAAGTTATTGCCCTACACATGAGAACGTAATTGCACTTGAGGTTCGTTGACCTATTTACTTTCTTCAATACATTTTGTGCCTATGGTAATGAGAACTTGAAATAGACCCTAGTCAGTTGGAAAGACAGCATCATCTGCTTTTCAATTAAATTATCCAGTTCAACAATTTCTTATTTACACCAATGCTACCACCAGACGGAGGGGAGGACCTATCATATCTATAGTTGACATTTTATTTTCTTTTCCAAATTCTAACCCCTTTCTGATATTCCTCATTTCAATTTTCTGGAGGAAAATGCTCATTTTCTTATTCAAGAAACATAATTTCTCCCTGGTAGGGGTAAAATTAAAGATCTTGCTAAGGCAGACTTCTTTCTAAAATTTGTTTTTGAAACAAACATCCTTAAACATTTCATTATGACTGATTTTCAGAAGAACCAGGATGCCTAATATATAAATTGCATTTTATCCATGCTATCAGCAAGGACAGAAAACTATAAATGTAATGTTTTAGTTTCAAAATATACAGTTTAGAGTCATGCAATATTTTTTTTCTAACAGAGATAATGCATTTTTTCATTATTGAATTAGTATGGGCAAAAGTGAGAACTGAATTCTCACAAATAGACCTATCTTTACAATGTTAATATATTGGCACCTGCTAACCATCAGTTATGAGTATTACAGGACTACCTTGTTCATATTAGGGAGTTTTCAAATGGCCTTCATATCATGACTCAAAGATAAAGATAACTATTAATCAAATAACTCTAAATTCCAGGCCAAAGAGAACTTATACCTTCTTATTTAATAGAAACTCAAAGAAAACAGGAATTGAGAAAAGGGAAGAATTTGGATCAAGGGGGACTCAGGAAAATACCTTTGGTGAGACTCACTTGATAAGGTTCAACCTAGGCTCAGGTGATTTAGAAGACTTATTCTGAACCTCCCCTCCCCTCCCCTGCCCCCGCACCAGGATTTTAATAGACTCTAAGATCCCAGGTAGTATGGCTTCAGTGAAAGCTCCAAGAGACTGTTTTTCCCATCCCCATATAGAACATCAAGGCCCATCCAAACAGACATATGAATGAAGAGGCATAACACATAACTACCAGTATAATTTACAAAAATAAACTTGTCAGGGATAACTCACTTCACAAATTATCCCATAACTACCTCACAAATATCTCCTTTATCACACTACCCAACACAATGCTTAATGCATTAGCTATAAAGACTATAGCTAAATAAAATTATAAATACATTCCATTCCTAAAGGGCCCCTAGTGGGTCTGAAGTCTCTAGATTTTTTAGGTCAATCCCAAGATAAGACAACCTACTAAAAATATTCCAAATCCTATGTACCTCCAATATAGCATTGTCTTTGGGAGCTACAAGCTGCCCTAGGTTAGCAATAAGTGACATAAACCTCATAATTTGGGGATACAAAGATGACCTGCTATTTCATTATTGACTATTTTTGAATACCCTAGATTGTTTTGCCCATAATAGGTACTCAAATTAATATGTTCAATTAAAAGGAACCAGCTAGACATGAGCAACTTAAATTCCACAACCCCCTTCTGCTCAGAAGGTACCCTTCACAATGGCTCCTCAATATTTCAGCCAGTAGCAATCATCTAACAGACATAACCCTCGTCATCCTACATAAGAATAGATTTGCAGGATATCAGGAAAATAGTCTCCTTCCCTCAGTGGTGCCAAAATTTGGATGTTTTCCAAGGCCTTCATTTCTCCTAATCTGCCCAACTACATATATATGACTTACATATGTAGAAAAATATATGAAGTTATATTAGGTATCTACCATTTTTCCCTGCCTGTCTCAAATCTCCCATATTTGATAACAGCAATTAGAGATCCCTTGCCCTCCCCATTCTCAGTCCATATAGAGCAGGTGGGTTGATCTCACCTCTGGTTCTGGGCTTACATGTACACGTGATATACAGAGTGATTTAATTTAGAGAGCCCAAGCTAGGACCAAAGAAACTCAATCCCAAGGATATTTCATTATAATTTTAGGAAAGAGAAATTTTGCCATGAATGAGGGAGAGGGTGAAGAAGTTGGCCTACGTGAAGTGAAGCAGATGCAAAAGAAAGAAAGAAAAGACATAAAGAGGGGTGCCTGGGTGGCTCAGTCAGTTGGGCACCCGACTTTGGGTCAGGTCAGGGTCTCACAGTTTGTGGGTTCGAGCCCTGTGTTGGGCTCTGTGCTGACAGCTCAGAGCCTGGAGACTGCTTTGGATTCTGTGTCTCCCTGTCTCTCTGCCTCTCCCCGGCTCGTGTTCTGTCCCTCTCTCTCTCTTTTTAAGAAAAGACAGAGAGGTAAAGAGAGACCAAATCTTAAGGACCTTATTTTAGTTCCAAAATATAGATTTGCCTGATGCCTGACCCATGCCTGAAATTTTCAGTTATATGAGTCAAACTCCTTTTTGCTTTAAGCCAGATGATATCACAAGCAACAAAGTGTCCTCACTATGAATTTTATTAAACTTTTCTAATTTCATTCAAGTCATAATTTTCATGTGAATCATAATGCAAACTTTTCAAAGAAAGCTAATTTTATTAATGAGTTTCCTCCAAATGGGTACACTGGATATATATCACCATAAGTGCAGATAATTTATCTTTCTTTTTTTTTTTTTTAATTTTTTTTTCAACGTTTTTATTTATTTTGGGGACAGAGAGAGACAGAGCATGAACGGGGGAGGGGCAGAGAGAGAGGGAGACACAGAATCGAAAACAGGCTCCAGGCTCCGAGCCATCCGCCCAGAGCCTGACGCGGGGCTTGAACTCACGGACCGCGAGATCGTGACCTGGCTGAAGTCGGACGCTTAACCGACTGCGCCACCCAGGCGCCCCTATCTTTCTTTTTTAAGGAAAAAAAATGGAGAAATAATATGAGTATCATTTAGAGAATTGGATTTTTTTTTATATCTTAATTTAACCAAAAAGATTGCTTTGATATACACCTGAAGCTTTTCAAAATAGCATTAAAATTTTTGGATATCAAGCCAGAGTATCTTTTTGATAACACTGAAGCCAGTCTAAACGTCTACTGAAAACAAAACCAAACAAAAAATCAGAAGATTATACATTAAACAATAACAGCTTTGCTCAAAACATGTAAAACCTCCACAATTACAGTTTTGCTTTACAGTATGACAAGTCCTACCTTGTTGGCATTCTAACAGGGTGTGAAGAAATGCTATCCTTTCTATTCTAAAAAAGAAAATATTTGCATCTACTCTAATAATTTTTCTGTCAGACTAGGAAAAAGGATCATTCTCATTCTTTGTGTTTTCTCCAAAGCTGCACAGAATGTGTAGCAAGTGAAAAAAAAAAAAAGTGTTTAGAAGAGCTCGTTTTCATGCACTACAGATTCTAACCTTGTCTCTAAGAGCCAAGGTTGATGCGTCCCATGCCAAATTAAATCTAAGATGTATGCAGAAATGAAAAGGGTAGCATTCCATGAAAAATTCCACTTTTCAGTTAAAGTAGCTAAGGTTTATTAAATATGCAAAAATTACAATGTCAATGTAACTTTGCAAATTAGGGTTTTCTTTTTAAATGTTTAAGCACTGTACTGTAAAGAATGAAACAGCTGAAGACTTTCACAGCTTGTTACCTGTATCTTTTTCTCAAAGAAACTGCACTAATAAATAAGCCATACATTTCCCAAAGATAAGGGATTTTTGTTCATATCCCAGTGAGCAGTTTACTGAATATATTTGAACAAATTGTCTTTGTTCAGTGACCCTGACTAATTCTCCTGCTAGTTGGATCAGTGTTACAAACCTTGGTGCCTTATGATTCACAAGCATCATATTTTTGAGCTGGTATATACTATCCAAGCAGCTGATCATTGAGCACAAAGATGTTTTGTACTAGAGTAAGATGCATCATATTTTTTAAAATGGAGATTTGCAAAGGCTTAAGGAAGCTGAAGGCAATAATATAAAAGATCTGAAATAAGCATGTCTTTTAATATAGTACTATTTTTCTTTCTTTTTAAATAACTTTTACTTTTTATGATGATAAAGGTAATGAGGTTTCAGTGGAAAATGTAGAAAATACAGAAAAGTATAAAGAATAAAAATCACCTCTAATCCCTACATCCCAAAATATTAAAATTCTAATAACTTAGAATTCTCCCCAAAATGTTAAAATCTGTGGAGAAAGAGGAGGATTCTTCTAGACATTTTAACACTGAAATAAATAGATAACTTTTTCCAAATTGAGATCACAGCCTAAATACTGTTTTGTATTCTTTGTTTTTACCTTACATATATCACGAACATTTCCTTACTTTAATAATTATAAAATATGATCATTAACAATTGCATAACAACTTACTGCCTCCTGCATTTTAAAATATCTTTATGAGGACCTAATGCTTGTCAGGCACTATGCTAAGCTGTCCGTACACAGCCCTAAACAGATCTTTGTAGACAGGCACACACCAAACTGTTAATTACATACATGAATACTTTGATAGCTATTTTTTTAAGACCTTTTTTTAAGGTCCTATGAAAGCAAATAATATAGGGCTCAGTCTAATCTGGGAGATCAGGAAAGGCTTTCCTGGGAAAGCACAACTTGAGATGAGGCCTGATGGATGAGTAGCAGTTAACCTGGTGAAGGGAAAAGAGGAAAGTAAGCAAACAAAACAAGATGTGCAAGTCCTTGAATTGAGAAAGAGCTCCAGAGTGATTGAGGAATGGAGAGGTCAGAATGGTGGGATATTAAAAGGCTGGCAGGAATAGGGAGAGTTTAGCAGAAGATTAGGCTGGTAGGGTAGTCAGGGGCAGAGTTCTCAAGGTCTTTTAGGGCATATTAAGGATTGTGGGTTTTATCCTAAATGCAATGAGAAAACAAATGAAGGGATTTACACTGAAGTGATACGATCAGATTTGCATTTTAAAAAGACCTCTGTGGCTGCAGGACAGATAATGGATTACAGAAAAGTAGAAGCTGAGAGACAGTAAGAGAGCACTGTAATAATTCAGGTCAGAGCCATTGGTTAGAACCAAGACAGAGAAGTGGACAGAGAGAGAAACAGACATATGCAAAATATATTTTAGAGTAGAATCAATAGACTTGGTGATGGACTCAGTGTGGGAGGTAAGAGGCTGATGCGTAGGATAAGTCACAGCATGAGAAACTGAACAATGAAGGCCTCATTTGCCAAACTGGGAGAGACTGGTAGAGGAGCAAATCTGAAGAAGACAATCAAAAGTTCTGTTGGTAAGACAAGTTTGGGCTACCTGTGAGATACCAAAGTGAAGATGTCAAGGTGACAGTTGGATGCACCAAGTTTGGTCCTCAGAAAAGGTCCTGGGTAGAAGATTAGATATTGAAGTCATTAACAAATTAATGGTATCTAATGATCTAATGTTTTCAGAATCAGTGAGATATTTTAGGAAGCATATATAGAGTAAGCAAAGAAGTTCAGTGGAAACTCAAACAGTTAAATGTCAAAAGGAGACAAAGTTTTAAACAAAAATATTTTTAAAAAGAATAGACAGATGGGGCACCTGGGTGGCTCACTCAGTTGAGTGTCTGACTTCTGCTCGGGTCATGATCTTGCAGTCTGTGAGTTCGAGTCCCTCATCAGGCTCTGTGCTGACAACTCCGGAATCCAGAGCCTGCTTTGGATTCTGTGTCTCCCTGTCTCTCTGCCCCTCCCCTGGTCATGCTCTGTCTCTCTCTCTGTCAAAAATAAATAAACATTAAAAAAAATTTTTTTAAAGGAATAGCCAGAGATAAGAGCAAAATCAAGGTAGGTAGAGTATCAAGGAAACTAAGAAAAGAGAGTGTTCCAAAGACGAGAAATTATCCAACATATCAAAGTATTTTGATTACAAATGATTCACTGAATTTAACAACATGGAATCCATAATGAGCTCAGTGAGACAAGGTTAGGTAAGAGGTGGGGCAGAAGCCAAATAAGAGTAAATAAGGAATGAGGTGGTAAAGACAATATATGTAGACCACTTTTTTGAGAATATTGGCTCTAAAGGGTATTTCAGAAAGAGACATATATTCAAGGAAAAGTGTGATTGATTGCTTATTTGTTTTTTGTTTTAAAGAATGAAAGATTTGGGGCACCTGGGTGGCTCAGTCGGTTAAGTATCCAACTTCGGCTCAGGTCATGATCTTGCGGTTCGTGAGTTCAAGCCCCGCGTTGGGCTCTGTGCTGACAGCTCAGAGCCTGGAGCCCGTTTCAGATTCTGTGTCTCCCTCTCTCGCTCTGACCCTCCCCCGTTCATGTTCTGTCTCTCTCTGTCTCAAAAATAAATAAACATTAAAAAAAATTAAAAAAAAAAAAGAATGAAAGATTCAAAAATATGTTTACTGAAAATGATAGCAGAGATTAAAGTGAGGAGAAACATAAAGAACTGCTTGAGCAAGGTCTTAGAGAAGATGAAAGAGGATGGAATCCAGGGCACACAAAGAGGATTTCATCTTTCTTGGGAGATGGGATCCTTCATACTGTCTCAAAAAGGAAAAAGGAGGGGAGGAGGCAGTACAAATATAAGTAGATTTGTCATTACTATGTAACAGCTTCTACTTTTTTTATAAAGTATGCAGCAATGTCATCCTCTGAAACCCCAGGGGAGAGAAAGAAGAGTGAAAAATAAAGAGACTAGAGATTTAAAAAGATTGGAGAAGATGGGCAGGTATGAAATAATCTTTGTTAAGCACAAGTAAATGGAATTGCCAGTGTTGAGGGTCCAGATGAAACGAAAGATAACACAAAAGATGACTGATTTTGTTCAATAATTTTAGTCGCAGCAATACAGGCATAGAGAAAGCTGGTAGCTGAAGTTTTCCAGAGCTGAAATTTTGCTGAAGAGTAGAGCAAAAGAAAAGTAAAGTACAAAGAAGAGTTTGCAAGAGAGCAACTATAACGAAGAATGGACCCTAAGCTGAATACAATGAAAACAGGGAGAGAAGGTAGAGTCAATATAATAATTTAATGAACCTAGGTGGTTGAACATTTAATTTAAATTTTTAATTATAGTATATAAAGTTATGAACATCTTTGCAAATAATTCATTAATAAAAATTTTGATCATTTCACTTAGATTCCTAAATGGAATCTCTGAGTTAAAGTTAATAAATGTTTTAGAAGTCTTAATACAGAAGAAGATGGCAGTGCAGGAGGACGCTGGGCTCACCGCATCCTGCTGATCACTTAGGTTCCACCTACACCTGCCTAAATAACCCAGAAAACCACCAGAAGACTAGCAGAATGGAGTCTCCAGAGCCAAGCGCAGACGAGAGGCCCAGAGGCCCACAGAAGAGGGTAGGAAGGGCAAGAGGCAGTGCGCACTACACGGACTGGCGGGAGGGAACCAGGGCGGAGGGGCAGCTCGAGGGCCAAGCAGAGGCCCGGAGTCTGGCTTACAAAAGCGGAGGGGACGGATGGAGTGTGTTCTGACAGCAAGCAGGACTTAACATCTGGGAGGTTATAAGTTAACAGCTCTGCTCAGAGGGCGGGAAGGCTGGGGGACAACGGGAGGGAGAGTTGTTGAGCCCCCGACGACAGAGCTCAGCTTGGCGGGGAACAAAGGTGCTCACCAGTGCCATCTCCCTTGCCCATCCGCCACCCAAAATCCCAAAGGGAACCAGTTCCTGTCAGGGAACTTGCTTGCACTGCGCAAACACCCAACGCTATGCTTCTGTGGATCCATCCCACCGGTGGGTCTGACTCCCTCCTGCTTCCACAGGGCCCCTCCCGAAGTGGATCACCAAAGGATAAGAGAGCTGAGCCTACCCCTCCCGCCCCCGTGCACGTTGCCAATCCACCCCAGCTAATACCCCGGATTCCCAGCACCACAAGCCTGGCAGTGTGCAAGTAGCCCAGATGGGCCACGCCACCCCACAGTGAATCCCGCCCCTAGGAGAGGGGAAGAGAAGGCACACACCAGTCTGACTGTGGCCCCAGCGGTGGGCTGGGGGCAGACATCAGGTCTGACTGCACCCCTCCCACCAATGCAAGTTGTTCAAGACAGCACAGGGGAAGTGCCCTGCAGTTCTGCACCACTCCAGGGACTATCCAAAATGACGAAACAGAAGAATTCCCCTCAAAAGAATCTCCAGGAAATAACAACAGCTAACGAACTGATCAAAAAGGATTTAAACAATATAACAGAAAGTGAATTTAGAATAATAGTCATGAAATTAATCACTGGGCTTGAAAACAGTATGGAGGACAGCAGAGAATCTATTGCTACAGAGATCAAGGGAATAACGAACAGCCAGGAGAAGCTAAAAAATGCTATAAATGAGCTGCAAAATAAAATGGAGACAACCACAGCTCGATTGAAGAGGCAGAGGAAAGAATAGGGGAATTAGAAGATACAATTATGGGAAAAGAGGAAGCTGAGAAAAAGAGAGATAAAAAAATCCAGGAGTATAAGGGGAAAATTAGAGAACTAAGTGGTGCACTAAAGAGAAATAATCTGTGCATAATTGGTATTCCAGAGGAGGAAGAGAGAGGGAAAGGTGCTGAAGGTGTACTTGAAGAAATAATAGCTGAGAACTTCCCTGATCTGGGGAAGGAAAAGGCATTGAAATCCAAGAGGCACAGAGAACTCCCTTCAGATGTAACTTGAATCGATCTTCTGCACAACATATCATAGTGAAACTGGCAAAATACAAGGATAAAGAGAAAATTCTGAAAGTAGCTAGAGATAAACATGCTCTAACATATAAAGGGAGACCGATAACACTCGTGACGGACCTCTCTACTGAAACTTAGCAGGCCAGAAAGGAATGGCAGGAAATCTTCAATGTAATGAACAGAAAAAATATGCAGCCAAGAATCCTTTGTCCAGCAAGTCTGCCATTTAGAATAGAAGGAGAGATAAAGGTCTTCCCAAACGAACAAAAACTGAAGGAATTCATCACCACTAAACCAGCCCTACAAGAGATCCTAAGGGGGAACCTGTGAGACAAAGTGCCAGAGACATCACTACAAGCATGAAACCTACAGACATCACAATGACTCTCAACCCATATCTTTCTATGATAACACTGAACGTAAATAGACTAAATGCACCAACGAAAAGACATAGGGTATCAGAATGGATAAAAAAAAAAAAAAACAAGACCCATCTATTTGCTGTCTAAAGAGACTCATTTCAGACCTGAGGACACCTTCAGATTGAAAGTGAGGGGATGGAGAATTATCTATCATGCTACTGGAAGTCAAAAGAGAGCTGGAGAGCCATACTTCCATCAGACAAGCTAGACTTTAAATTAAAGGCTGTAACAAGAGATGAAGGGCATTATATAATAATTACAGGGTCTATCCATCAGGAAGAGCTAACAGTTATAAATGTCTATGCACCGAATACGGGAGCCCCCAAATATATAAAACAATTATTCACAAACATAAGCAACCTTATTGATAAGAATGTGGTAATTGCAGGGGACTCTAACACCCCACTCAAAGCAATGGATAGATCATCTAGACACACGGTCAATAAAGAAACAAGGGCCCTTAATGATACACTGGATCACATGGACCTGACAGATATATTTAGAACTCTGCATCCCAAAGCAACAGAATATACTTTCTTCTCGAGTGCACATGGAACATTCTCCAAGATAGATCACATACTGGGTCACAAAACAGCCCTTCACAAGTACACAAGAATTGAGATCATACCATGCATACTTTCAGACCACAATGCTATGAAGCTTGAAATCAACCACAAGAAAATGTCTGGAAAACCTCCAAAAGCATGGAGGTTAAAGAACACCCTACTAAAGAATGAATGGGTCAACCAGGCAATTAGAGAAGAAATTAAAAAATATATGGAAACAAACGAAATTGAAAATACAACAATCCAAAAGCTTTGGGATGCAGTGAAGGCAGTCCTGAGAGGAAAATATATTGCAATCCAGGCCTATCTCAAGAAACCAGAAAAATCCCAAATACAAAATCTAACAGCACACCTAAAGGAAATAGAAGCACAACAGCAAAGACAGCCTAAACCCAGCGAAAGAAGAGAAATAATAAAGATCAGAGCAGAAATAAACAATATAGAATGTAAAAAAAACTGTAGAGCAGATCAATGAACCCAAGAGTTGGTGTTTTGAAAATATAAACAAAATGAATAAACCTCTAGCCAGGCTTCTCAAAAAGAAAATGGAGATGCCCCAAATAGATAAAATCATGAATGAAAATGGAATTATTACAACCAATCCCTCAGAAATACAAGCAATTATCAGGGAATACTATGAAAAATTATATGCCAACAAACTGGACAACCTGGAAGAAAAGGACAAATTCCTAAACACCCACACTCTTCCAAAACTCAATCAGGAGGAAAGAGAAAGCTTGAACAGACCCATAACCAGTGAGGAAATTGGATCAGTTATTAAAATCTCCCAACAAATAAGAGTCCAGGACCAGATGGCTTCCCAGGGGAGTTCTACCAGACGTTTAAAACAGAGATAATACCTATCCTTCTCAAGCTATTCCAAAAAATAGGAAGGGAAGGAAAACTTCCAGACTCATTCTATGAAGCCATTATTACTTTGATTCCCAAACGAGACAGAGACCCAGTAAAAAAAGAGAACTACAGGCCAATATCCCTGATGAATATGGATGCAAAAATTCTCAAGAAGATACTAGCAAATCGAATTCAACAGCATATAAAAAGAATTATTCACCATGATCAAGTGGGATTCATTCCTGGGATGCAGGGCTGGTTCAACATTCACAAATCAATCAATGTGATACATCACATTAATAAAAGAAAAGGTAAGAACCATATGATCCTGTCAATCGATGCAGAAAAGCATTTGACAAAATTCAGCACACTTTCTTAATAAAAACCCTCGAGAAAGTCGGGATAGAAGGAATATACTTAAACATCATAAAAGCCATGTATGAAAAGCCCACAGCTAGCATCATCCTCAATGGGGAAAAACTGAGAGCTTTTTCCCTGAGATCAGGAACACGACAGGGATGTCCACTCTCACCCCTGATGTTTAACACAGTGTTGGAAGTTCTAGCATCAGCAATCAGACAACAAAAGGAAATCAAAGGCATCAAAATTGTCAAAGATGAAGTCAAGCTTTCACTTTTTGCAGATGACATGATATAATACATGGAAAATCCGATAGACTCTACCAAAAGTCTGCTAGAACTGATACATGAATTCAGCAAAGTTGCAGGATACAAAATCAATGTACAGAAATCAGTTGCATTCTTATACACTAACAATGAAGCAACAGAAAGACAAATAAAGAAACTTATCCCATTCACAAGTGCACCAAGAAGCATAAAATACCTAGGGATAAATCTAACCAAAGATGTAAAAGATCTGTATGCTGAAAAGTATAGAAAGCTTATGAAGGAAGTTAAAGAAGACATAAAGAAATGGAGAAACATTCCGTGCTCATGGATTGGAAGAATGAATATTGTTAAAATGTCAATACTACCCAAAGCTATCTACACATTCAATGCAATCCCAATCAAAATTGCACCAGCATTCTTCTCGAAGCTAGAACAAGCAATTCTAAAATTCATATGGAACCACAAAAGGCCCCAAATAGCCAAAGTAATTTTGAAGAAGAAGACCAAAGCAGGAGGCATCACAATCCCAGACTTTAGCCTCTACTACAAAGCTGTCATCATCAAGACAGCATGGTATTGGCACAAAAACAGACACACAGACCAATGTAATAGAATAGAAACCCCAGAACTAGACCCACAAACGTATGGCCAACTCATCTTTGACAAAGCAGGAAAGAATATCCAATGGATAAAAGACAGTCTCTTTAACAAATGGTGCTGGTAGAATTGGACAGCAACTGGACAGCAGAAGGTTGAAACTAGACCACTTTCTCATGCCATTCACAAAAATAAACTCAAAATGGATGAAGGACCTGAATGTGAGACAGGAAACCATCAAAACCCTAGAGGAGAAAGCAGGAAAAGACCTCTCTGACCTCAGCCATAGCAATTTCTTATTTGACACATCCCCAAAGGCAAGGGAATTAAAAGCAAAAATGAACTACTGGGACCGCATGAAGATAAAAAGCTTCTGCACAGCAAAGGAAGCAATCAACAAAACTAAAAGGCAACCAACGGAATGGGAAAAGGTATTTGCAAATGACATATCGGACAAAGGGCTGGTATCCAAAATCTATAAAGAGCTCACCAAACTCCACACCCGAAGAACAAATAACCCAGTGAAGAAATGGGCAGAAAACATGAATAGACACTTCTCTAAAGGAGACATCCAGATGGCCAACAGGCACATGAAAAGATGTTCAACGTCGCTCCTTATCAGGGAAATACAAATCAAAACCACACTCAGGTATCACCTCACGCCAGTCAGAGTGGCCAAAATGAACAAATCAGGAGACTAGAGATGCTGGCAAGGATGTGGAGAAACGGGAACCCTCTTGCACTGTTGGTGGGAATGCAAATTGGTGCAGCCGCTCTGGAAAGCAGTGTGGATGTTCCTCAAAAAATTAAAAATAGACCTACCCTATGACCCAGCAATAGCACTGCTAGGAATTTATCCAAGGGATACAGGAGTACTGATGCATAGGGGCACTTGTACCCCAATGCTTATAGCAGCACTGTCAACAATAGCCAAATTATGGAACGAGCCGAAATGTCCATCAACTGATGAATGGATAAAGAAATTGTGGTTTATATACACAATGGAGTACTACGTGGCAATGAGAAAGAATGAAATATGGCCCTTTGTAGCAACGTGGATGGAACTGGAGAGTGTAATGCTAAGTGAAATAAGCCATACAGAGAAAGAGAGATACCATATGTTTTCACTCTTATGTGGATCCTGAGAAACTTAACAGAAATCCATAGCGGAGGGGAAGGAAAAAAAAAAAAAAGAGGTTAGAGTGGGAGAGAGCCAAAGCATAAAAACTCTTAACAACTGAGAACAAACTGAGGATTGATGGGGGGTGGGAGGAAGGGGAGGGTGGGTGATGGGTATTGAGGAGGGCACCTTTTGGGATGAGCACTGGGTGTTGTATGGAAACCAATTTGGCAATAAATTTCATATATTGAAAAAAAAAAGAAGTCTTAATACATAGAGCCAAATTGCTTTCTATTAAGAGTATATATAACAACAACCAAAAAAAGTGAGAATTTCCACTACATTCACCCATACCAAATGTCATTCCTTTGAATTATTACCTATTTGGTAGCAAAAATGAAAAATTAATTCTTACAAAGGAAACATTGAAATATTAATTAAAATACAGTTTTCAGAGAGCAATTTATTACAATATTTCCTCTTTTCAGCCAAAATGAAAAAATCGTGAATGTTTTATTATCAGTATTTCTTGAATTCACATAAATAACAGAGCATAAAATTAAAACATACATTTCAAAATTGTATTTTATCTTCCAATAACCCCTGCAAAATCATCTCCATTTTTCCACATTGAGTAAGGATGGATAGTGGGTGAACAATATCTGCCTTCAAAAGTTCATGTAACTCATAGGGAAATTAATGTTAACTTGGTTATAAATATTGATTTCTTCTGTACCATGATTTTACTAGAAGCCTCAAAAATACATCAAAGAGAAAAAATAAAAGGAGCTTACCCTCAAACAGTTTATGGTCTAGTTGGAAAGACAAGCATATTAACAAAAATTTCTTAAGAGCAATTGACAAAACAACACCAACAAATTATTAACACTCAGCCAGAATGATAAATGTGAAAGAAAATAAGAAAAATGTAGCAGGTCATTGGGCAGGATCATCTCATTCAAAACTGAACTTGTCCTCTCTTATCCCAAGTCTTGTCCCTGTTGTGTACTCTGTCTCTAAATTATCTATCCAGTTGAATAAACCAGAAATCTGAACAGTCTCCCGAAAGCATCCACACTCAACTATCCATCAAGTTCTATCCATTCCAGTTCTAAACTCTCTATCTACAGGTCTCTCCCTAAGCCCCCTACTATGGTCTTAATTTGGAAACACAGAATTTCATGCCCAGAGGATTGGATTACCATTCTCACCAGCACTCTTCACTCACTACAGCCATTATGGAAGAATTGTGATTGAATAGTATTTTATTTCAACCAATCAGGCATCATTCATGTACAATACCAACTGTTCAGGAGAACACCTGAATTTTACTGGCAGAGCTCCTAAAACAATTGAAAATTCTATGTAGTTATATGATGGATGCAGTTCTATCACTCATTTTCCTTTAATTACTTAGCAAATATTTATCAAATAACTATAGAGTAGTATGTTGCATTTTTCCTTTTAAACATCATTGTTTTGATGCATTGTCATACAGGCCAGTATATCATAAATTGCTCCGTGAGTAATTCTGGATTTGTTAAAAAAAATAAATAAAATCAATCATGGATACTGTCTTCAACAAGATCACTTGATTTCAAATGATTTCAAATTACTTTTTAACCATATGCCCTTTTCCATTTCATATAGATATTAAAAAGCAGTGGAGATTAAAAAAAATGGATTAAGCAATATAGTTAGGTTTTCCATTCCTGATGTAAATAAAAGCTTCACTACAACTTTTGTCTTTTGTATGTTCCCAATAAATATATATAAATCATCTTCTATTACCCCCAAGTAGCAAAAATAAATGAATAAAGATAAATTTATCAATTAATAAATTATACTACATGTTTATATTTTTATATAAAACATGATCCCAAAATAGTATTTTTTTAATTATATAAGACTTAAATAACTGTTTCATACCTAACCTGTATTTCATAATTAATTGAAAGTTAAACATATAATATTTGGCACTGAAGTGTACCAATACTAGAAAGCACACATGTCTGGAACCTTCAGTTTTGGCTAATATAAGCCATTATTTTGACTCAAATCAAGCTTAACTTTTCAGTGAGATGGTCTCACTAGACTTCTTATTCCATTTGAAAAGAACAGGACAAAGAGTTCACTTTCAGACAGTTCTTTGTTTCTTTGGTGTAAGAAAATGGTCTGCTAAAAGCCTTACAGGAGGGGGGAAAAGATATAAAAGAAAAAAAAGTTACATTTTTATCAAAGAGGCAAAATCCAGAATATCCTAACCTACATTTTCTCTCTTCCTCAGATATTATATGCACATGCTTGTGTTAGTATTCAACTTATAATTTGATTAAGTATGCTATTTACATACCTAATGATTTTACTGCATAATGATTACTCGCCTTTTATAGAATGGGAATATCTTTTAAATATCCCTCATAGAGTCTGAGTAATAAATTTAGTAAAATTTATCATTAACTTGCTAATTACTAAAATAGTAAGAGAGAAATTCTAAAAAGAGCAGTAGGGATCTGAGTATTAAGAAAGAAAGATAGGAGGGAGAAATAGAAAAGAAAGAAATGAAAGAAATAATGTGGCTGTTAGATATTTTGGACACACTCCAGTATCTACTCACATAGAAATTAGAAAGCCTGACCATCAGAAGGAATACAAAAGCCATTTTTTGGCTCTATTTCAAAAGTGGTTACTTACCTACCTGCTCAGCTGAAATATAGTTTAGTGACTATAACTGGCTGAGTATGTTTGGCTCAGGTATTGTTCCATAACAATGCCTAAGGATATTGTCTGATTGCTTGTTTGTGTGTTTACTTTGGGACTTCAGATGGTCAAGGAAACTATTAGTTTGGGAAACTAAAGGCATGTAATGGAAAGAAATGCCTTTGGCTAAGTAGCAAGTAATCTATATAAGTATACACCAAATTACAAATAGCACACATGGGTGTGGTCCTGTTGTGGTTCATAGAACATTCATTCAACAGTTATTAAATCCCACTCTGTGTGGGCTGTACAAAGTTCATTTTCCCCAACTCAGTGCTAATCCACCTCTCCTTTTTTCACTGTCCTTGTCTCCAAACCATGTTGTTCGCTTCTGAGTTGCATGCCAGGAGTGCTCTAAGGTTAATACATAAAACTGTATTATGTTAATACTGCATGGAGAGGGGTGTCTGAGTGGCTCAGGTGGTTAAGTGTCCAACTTTTGGTTTCAACTCAGGTTATGATCTCATGGCTCATGAGTTCAAGCCCCATGTCGGACTCTGGGCTGAAGGTGCAGAGCCTGCTTGGGATTTTCTCTCCCTCTCTCTTTTCCTCCCCCCCACCCCACTCTGTCTCTGTCTCTCTCAAAATAAATAAATTAATTTAAAAAAATACTATAAGGAGAAATCCCTGGAAATTTACATATATCACATACTAGAAAGAACATGGATTTTAGACAAAAAGAGATTGCTTTTAAATCTTGGGCTTGACCCTAATAATGATGTATCCTCAGCTTCTTCAACTGTAATGTGAAAATAAAAATTTTATCTTCCTCACAGAATCTGTATAAGAATTGAACATAACAATATATGTGAAATACAAAGTACATAGTAGGTATTCAATAACAATAAACAAACATATTTTTGAAATAAAAACATTCTCTCAAGGTCTTAGGATTTTATTTCTAGTTCCAGTTAAATAGCCATTATTTAAGTCCATGTTCCATGGGTACTATAGTATGTATTTATTTGAAGTTCATGTGTTAATCAGTAGCTTTAAGAGTAGGGTATATTTTTCAAGTTCAGTTCCTAGTTCTTTCCCAATACTCCAAAAGCCTTCCCACTGTATCTATTTCCTACTTCTCACTTAAATATTTCTATTTTCCTTCCCTTTTCCCCACTAAATTCACCAAAAAAGAAACTTTCAGAGAGCCTGTGTGGCTCAGTTGGTTAAGTGTCTGACTCTTGATTTCACCTCAGGTCATTATCCCAGGGTCATGAGATCAGGCCCCACATCAGGCTCCTCTCTGGGCATGGAGTCTCCTTGGGATTCTCTCTTCCTCTACTGCTCGTGCTCTCTCTCTCTCTAAAAAAAATTTTTTTAATAAAAATAAAGAAATTAAAAAAAAAAGGTATATGCACCTGGAACTGAGTTTAGACTCACCTACCAACCTCACCTGCAAGTTTTTCTTATGCCCACCACATAAAGGATACCAAAGAAGCATAGCCATAAACCCTCTAATAGAGATATTCATACCCTCACATAAGCACCACTCAGTATTTGCTGTCTTCTCACCTATCTGTTCTCAGACATTTCCCTGCTCTCCTGAAGCAACTCTATTGAAAGTTCAAATGTGCAAAGAAGCAAATCTCTGGATATATGTATGCAACAACTTTATTTTGAGTGAAAAAATGTAAAAATTGGAAAAAGTTACATAGCTCTTCATATATAACATTTATGTAAATTCAAAAATATTCACAACACAATGAATCATATTTTGTAATGGTATATACATATTCAAGGCCATTCAAAAAAGTTTATTAGAATAAATGCCTACAGGGAAGAAGGAATTGGAAGCACAAATCAGAAATGAAAAGAAAAAAAATAAAACAGTGATCTTGTACAGGTGAATTATATTAAACGCCATTAAGTAGAACTATTTTAACTACGAGTATTTAAGAAAGATAACTTAAACAATGTGTTGTAGTCACATTAGACTAGGCTCTGCTGCAGTAACAAACAAATTCTGAAGATGAAAAGTATTTTTCATAGCCTTTTTCAAAATGATCAGTTATCAAAAATTATTTTTGTATTATTATTACAGGGCTGATATTATAGAATGAGGTGAAGCTGAAAACCTTGGGGCTCCTTAAGACTAAAGCATAGAATTAGACTTACCCAGTTACTCACAGCCCTGTGTTTCATCAGGCTTTCTGGCATGGGAGGTCACAACTATAAAATAATACAGAGGAGTAGGCCAGGATGTGTGCCTACTTTCTGTGGGCAGCTAGATCCCAGAGCGAAGGAAGAGGGGATTATTCTTCCTTTGTTGAGTTTGCCCTTCCAATTTCACCAGTCGGATTAAGTCACTCCTCTCCTTTTATGGAAGAGAAATGCAGGAGTACAAAGAGGGCGGGAGTGTTAACCAACTCCCTCCACATGAAAGGAAGCATCAGGAGCAGGAAAGTTTCCTGCCTTATGTCCCACACTAACTTAACCACAATGAAATGTTGAAGTCTTTTGCCATCCTTTCTGTGAGTTTTAAGTTATACCATCACTTTTCAGTTATTACCCTTATAACAGCTAACTTTATTTGAACAAACCTTAGATTCCCTCTAAATCATATTCTTTTATATTCTACAAATATTACAGCTTATTTTTATTAATAACACTTTTTTCTTATTCACTGAAATTTAAAAACGAGTTCAAGATACTGTTATTAGTCCTCTACTAGTTTATTAAGTCATGTAATTCATCCCCACAAAAAGAAATGAAAAATAATTCAGACTATTATCAGGTTTGTAATTTGTTACTTCTAATTCCATTTTAGGAGATACAAGATACAATGCACTTTACAGAAAATATTAAACAGCACCCAAATTCATACATGCTTTTAGATCTATCTCAATTTCTATTCAGTTATATTTTCAAATGGGAAATAGAATTCATTCCGATAAGGCAGACTATGTAAAGGAAGAACTAAAAGAAATATTTTCTTTAGATGTGTTTTGGTACAGAAACATAAGATTAGAATTGAAATAATATGCTTCAGACAGTATACACTATATACTTTCCCACCCATCTAAACAATCTATAGTTTAGATTCCTTAAATTCACAAACACCTTTTTCTTAATCTGCATATATTCTATTATATATCTCAAAACATTTCTTATCATTAGTTCCTGCTCCCTTTAAGAAGAAAGTATGATAAATTTGGCATTATCGTCAGGTACTTCTGATGCTAAAGAAGCCAATGAATCTAGTGCATGTTTGATGTGTTATGAATGCATAAATTATATTTAAAAGGGAGAATTCTGTTCCTTTACATTTATTTAGTGGGTATCACCATGGTAACTGAGCACTTTCACAAAGCCTAATTTATGACCAAAAAAAATACTAAGAAGAAAAAGAGCTTATATTCTCCATGTTTTGCAGATTGACAGAAAAAACTTTGGGATCAATACATATTTGAGGAGAGAAAAAAAAAGATATGGAAAGCAAGATGGACAAAAGCAATCTCTTTCAATATGTAAAGATTCTGGCCTCTCAAATCCATGCTATCAGAAAAACTATCTCAGGAAAAAAAAAACCTTCTCATAGAGAAAAATTTAATCTCACAACAGAAAAGGCCTGAGAAACAATCTCATCTAACCCCCTTTTTATGCAGATGATGTCCCTGGAACCTAGTCAGGTGGTCTGAACTCCTCAAGATCACATAACCTGTTTGTGATGAGTCCAGTCTCAACCCAGGCTAGTTGCCTCCTGGTCTCTGACTCTTTACCTTTAGTCACATTTTGGATATCCCATTTCTACCACTTGTCACCATTAAAATACAACTCTTTGGAGAAGTCTTTGATTCAGATCAAATATACCTAAGTTCATTTCTGTAAGAGCCAGCTAAAATAACATCTAATGTATCAATCAAATGAATAATAAGTTGTTGTATAAAAATCCATACAAGGGGTACCTTGGGTGGCTCATTTGGTTAAGCATCTGACTCTTAACTTCTGCTTTGCTGGAGTCATAAAGTTTATTTATGATAAAAACCAAAACCCATGCAGGTCCTGGGATTTGGGCAGGAATTAAAAGTCTTCTACATGGGAGTAACCTCTATGTCAAAGTCATAGAGTTTACTTTGTGCTGATGATAAAGGTAAGAACCTTCTGGTTCCACTAAGTTGAATTTTAATAATAGTTATTACAATGGGGTGGGACCTGAGGCTGGCCACCAGATTGACAAGAAAGTTTTCCCTCCTTCAGAGGAGAGTTAGAAACAACCAGGGCACCATTCAGACAGCTGCCTTTCAATTTACTTCCTACTACTCAGCCTGCAACAGCCTCCCAAATTCTTCCTCCTTAACTGGCAATAAAGTGGAAGATTATTTCTTGCCTGGTTGACCATTCAGTTTGTTCAACATGTCTGCTATCAATCCCTCATGGAATTCCCTGAAATCCTATTTATCAGCCACAAGACCTTCATTCTTTCTCTTCCAGAAAATGATGGTTCTTTCAGTATCCCATCCTTATCAGCAAAACTGTCAAGATCTTTGAAGGACCTAATATTTTACCATACATGAAAGCTAACAAATTAGACAGCCATAGTTTCACAGAGGCTGACATGTGATTGCTGAGTCACAGACAAATGCCAGTTTATTCCTCAAAGCAATACAATAGCTAGAGTATCAGTATTCGCATCATGTTCCCAAAGCTCCATTCCTGAGGGTGATGTCAAGAAGGTGCATGCCACGGGTTGTATTGCAGAGAGAAACTCCAAAACATAGGGAACTCAAATCTTTATCATGGGCTGTAAGCACTCCTGCCCTTTGCCCCAGTGGAGGGTGTTATCTTTATCATTCCAGATAGTAAACAAACCTGCCCTTTGCTTTACAGGGGAAACATTTCTATCTGCCAAGGCTGTTCACTATTCAGCCATCATTGAAAAGATAGCCTGGAACAACTATAGCCTGGGCCTCTACTGATAAGACATGCAGAAATGCAAAAGACCCATGAGTTATTTCCCAGACATGTAAACAATGAGTGAACTGATTTTAAAAGTTAAACCTCTATTTGAGCTTGTTATTGTTATGCCAATACTTTCATTTTTTAACATATATATTGACATACAAAAAACTGCACATATTTAACTATGTTTTAACATGTAAATATATCCATGAAACCATAAGCACAATCAAGTTAATAAACATAGCCATCCCCCCCAATGTTTCTTTGTGTCACTTTTGTTTTTAATTTCTCTTTTTATTAATATCAGACAATTTTTCTAAAAATAGATGAAACTAGTTGAATTACCACTTTCTCCTTTGAGATGGCAATGATATTTCTACCAGACAAGGCATGATAAGTGATTCTTGGTATAAGTATATACTTTTGGACATAGACTGAGCTAAATGGTTTCACTATAAGAAATTATGAAAGTTTTCTATTATTATTCTCAATAACATGCAGATAAGAATAGGTATTGAGTTTTACTTTACTCAATGGAGATTTTCATTTGATATTTTACTCACCAAAAAATTATCTGTGTGCAATATTTAGGTAATCACTGAACTATAAAGCTTTGATTTTCTTTCAAGAAATTTTCTGCCTACTTATCTCTTTAGAGTTAATCCCTTAAAATAAAAAAGTAGTTCCATTATATTCTTCTGGTAAATGAAGATAAATTAAATGTTCTTTTTAGCTTTTAAAGAAAGATATCATTTCTCTGTTTTTGAGATTTCTAAAGTAAAAATTGTTCCATAGTCTTTGGAATATTGAAATAAATCAGATGGAACATAATTGGTATGTGTCACATTAACAGAGTATGAAACCATACATAAACAAAATCAAATAATTATATATGTGGTTTATCATGTTATAAATCAAGTATCACTTACTTAAATAGTAAGGAGCTAATAGGCTATACTTTGCATCATTTGACATCAAGTATAGCAGACCTTACAAGAAATGGATACCTAAAAATCACTTGAAGTAGAATTTTATTCACAATGGTCCTAGGAATGAATTCCTATTCAAGAAGAAAACTAACTGCAAATAAGTAAACATTTTCAAGTGGATGACCCAATGGAAATCAGTAGAATTCTAATGAATAAAGAGTATAATTAATATTGTGACATTTCATGTCTGCTTTTAAGATGTAAACTACACAGCAAATAAAAGCCACCTTTATATTCATATTTATCATATGGTTAATGTATTTGTTGGTATTTATGTACTTTTAAAGTTAAGTAATTTAAAAAACCTTACATCATCTTTTTTTTTAGTACACCCTAAAAGCTAAAAATATATTTTAGGAACCTAGACCCCGCTACAGCTTGAAATGTATGACAAAAATGCATTATAAAAGAAATATTAATACATTTTCACACAGTGGCCTGAAAAATGTTTAGAAATGCAGGAAATAAATGATAAATGTTCATTGTTTTGCTATCTTAAGCAATTGACAGTTTGACAGGGAAAACTAAAAGATTTCCTGAAATTAAAATAATTTTTCAATATGTTAGATAAATATCACTATCAAGAAAGTGTTTGAGCAGGCAAGAAATATTTTATTGGCCGCAGAAAATTTAATGAAATTTTCATGCTTGAAAACTAGCAATATGTAAGCAAGTAGGCATCTGAGAGGATGTTGAAGGATGACCAAAATCCACCCCTAACACTGGGGTTTTGAACTCACCTTTTTGTCATATTCGTTTTATTCTTCTTTCTTCCTTTGGTGTACCTTATTCAATCAAGAGAAGTGCATGTTAAATAAACACTATGGGGAATTTTTTTTAACTTCTTGGTAGAATTGGTGCCATTACTTACTCTACACCTATCTATGAACCTCCTGACTCTGTTCACAGATGACATTTTTCTGTCATGTCTGTTGCCATCATTCTTTCACTTACAAATGAGTTATTCTCAGCAGACCATACTCATGAGACTTAGGTGTACTTCCCCATTTGGTTCTCCATACTCTTAAATTATTTTGCCCACACAATCTAAGCCCCGTGGTGTGATCCTTAAACTAGGACTCAGCACAAAACACTGAAACAGAAAAATCCTTCTTTAAAGAATTACGTCTATAGATATATTTCCCTGCCTGTGTCCTGAGTACAAATTCTAAAAGCAGAGAGAAAAAAAGGGATCATGGAAGGAGCAGATCTTGGCTCCATCATTTCTTAATTTACATAGAAAATTATTTAACTTCTCTGGGTATAGTATTTCTCAAATGCAAAATGGAGGTAATGATTTTATCTATCCCACATGGTTCTTGTGAGCATTAAATTAAAAATACAAGTTATGAAGCTTTGTTCAGAGTAAATTTCAAATAAATATTAGCTATTAACCCAAAGTTAAATCAGTTTCTTTGATCATTGATTATTGTCATTTGGTGTGTTTTAGGATTTTATAAGTTTGTTTTTTGTTTTTTTGTTTTTTTTGTTTTTCCTTCTAAATCTGAGGTCAGTCAGCCGTAGCAATCTCTTACTCGACACATCCCCAAAGGCAAGGGAATTAAAAGAAAAAGTGAATTACTGGGACCTTATGAAGATAAAAAGCTTCTGCACAGCAAAGGAAACAACCAACAAAACTAAAAGGCAACCAACGGAATGGGAAAAGATATTTGCAAATGACATATCGGACAAAGGGCTAGTATCTAAAATCTATAAAGAGCTCACCAAACTCCACACCCGAAAAACAAATAACCCAGTGAAGAAATGGGCAGAAAACATGAATAGACACTTCTCTAAAGAAGACATCCAGATGGCCAACAGACACATGAAAAGATGTTCAGCGTCACTCCTTATCAGGGAAATACAAATCAAAACCACACTCAGGTATCACCTCACGCCAGTCAGAGTGGCCAAAATGAACAAATCAGGAGACTATAGATGCTGGAGAGGATGTGGAGAAACGGGAACCCTCTTGCACTGTTGGTGGGAATGCAAATTGGTGCAGCCGCTCTGGAAAGCAGTGTGGAGGTTCCTCAGAAAATTAAAAATAGACCTACCCTATGACCCAGCAATAGCACTGCTAGGAATTTATCCAAGGGATACAGGAGTACTGATGCATAGGGGCACTTGTACCCCAATGCTTATAGCAGCACTCTCAACAATAGCCAAATTATGGAAAGAGCCTAAATGTCCATCAACTGATGAATGGATAAAGAAATTGTGGTATATATACACAATGGAATACTACGTGGCAATGAGAAAAAATGAAATATGGCCTTTTGTAGCAACGTGGATGGAACTGGAGAGTGTGATGCTAAGTGAAATAAGCCATACAGAGAAAGACAGATACCATATGGTTTCACTCTTATGTGGATCCTGAGAAACTTAACAGGAACCCATGGGGGAGGGGAAGGAACAAAAAAAAAAAGAGGTTAGAGTGGGAGAGAGCCAAAGCATAAGAGACTGTTAAAAACTGAGAACAAACTGAGGGTTGATGGGGGGGTGGGAGGGAGGGGAGGGTGGGTGATGGGTATTGAGGAGGGCACCTTTTGGGATGAGCACTGGGTGTTGTATGGAAACCAATTTGTCAATAAATTTCATATATATATAAAAAATAAATAAATAAATCTGAGGTCAGTTTTTCTCTGGTACGCAAATTTCATATGTTGTCTTTTAAAGCACATATCCCTACCATATTAGTTGCTCTCCACCTCCATCTGGTCTCTGCCTTTCTAATCTCATTTCCCAGCTCCCACACTATGCATGTACTGGCTCTAGCCAAGCGGGATTGCAAGCAATTCCCTGAAATAGCCTTTCTCTCCTCCACACTCTGACACAGTGTAACCCTTCCACAGACTGACTCTTCCATTCTGTCTCTTTTCCTCTTGAACAACTCTTACCAACCCCTCAAGACTCAGCTCAATGACCTTACCCTAGAAAGCCTTCCAGAACCTCTCCAGATCTCAGTGTTCTCATAATACTTAATTCATACCACAATTACTGAGTCTGTCTAGTTGCTTTATTTCTTCCTGTGTCTCCTCCCACACTTGGCTGGGATCCTCTAGTGGGCAAAATCTATTTATTTCTGTGTTACCCCCATACCTAGCATATTTTTGGCATTAAACAAGTAAAGAGTGGTTGAATAGAAGGGTTGTATTCTATTGGTATCTTAACAAATAAATTCGTAACTGATGACTATATCCACACACAGAAGTTGATACTTTTGTACTGACATGGTTTAAAGCAGGCTTCAGAAAAACCTTCATTCAAAGACAAATACATTACAATGGAGGGGAAAAGTGTATAAATGCACTATCATATTTACACAGATTTGTTTAGCCAACCAGCAAATCTTAGAACAGGGTTCTGAGGGTCTGGAACAGATCTTTTTGTGGAGCAATGTTGCCACAGGAAGAATCCAAAACATGCATTGTTGCTGAGAGAAAAAAAATCCATGTGGACAATAACAGTGGATGTTCTAGATGGGTTATAACTGATCAAATGTAAAGGCAGAAATGACAAGGGTCCATACTGTCCAGTCAACAATTTGCCATGGACCATACCTATACCCACAATAGCACATAGCCTCCTCTGGGAAGACAAACCAAATTTAATACTGAAAACATCAAATGTGGTTAAGAAAGTGAATGTACTATAAACAAAAATCATTTCAAAATTATAAATACAAATCATATTTTGGATTTTCCATGCTATTGCCTCCCATATGCAGCATGAATAGCTCAGAGCTAGAACAGAACCTATCAAACATCAAATGAAAAGCTAAGTAACTCGCCAAGTCCTGAGAGAACCGTAGCTAACCAGTGTGTCAGGTACTTTTTCACCATCCTTACCAAAAATGTGTATTTTAAGAAAAAAGCAAGGAAAAATAGTTGCTTCCATTTATAAAAAGAAATTCCTTAAGGAAGGAAAACACTGCAGGACAAAGAGAGACTACTTTACATTAAACCAATGTTATTTATCTTCATTGTTCATGGTGAGAGCTGGGTCAGGACAAAGGGACAGAGACCAATAAGACCCAGCGGCCTCACTGGCAGAGATATATTGGCACTGCTGCCCTGCAGTGCTCAGGTCAGGAGGCTTGGAGGTTAACTCTGACACCAGGGCAAAAGGGGAGTCATCGAGAGGAGCAGACCTAGACAAGCAGTAAGGAATTACAGTGCTCCCATAACCACACTTGAGGGAAATTGCTTTACAATAGAGTACAGACATATTTCTCAGAATATGTGTTTCTTTCTCACTATTGTTTGGACATAAGTTTCTGTGAATAAAATATCTCTTAGTTTTAAAATATTCCTCCCAAGAACACTTATGAAAAATGTTGCAGTTTTTCTGCTGTGCTAGATTGTGTAACTAGTCACAAAAACATGCTGCCTTTCCTCTGCGGGGATTAAACATCCTCACCCTACTCTGTAGAATGCAGAGTAGCGTATGATCTGCTTTGGCCAATGAAATGTGGGAGAGGACATCTATTACTTCAAGAGGGAGCTTTTGGAGTAAAGCATGCTTTGCCATTCTATCACTTCCTGCCTCTGCAACAATTGGCGATTTTCAAGTGAAAGGCTTCTCTACTAGCCTGGATCCTGGAGTGAAGATGACATGGAACAGAGCAGTTGCCAACTTGAAATGGACATGCACCATGAACAAGAGATAAGCCTTTTCTTTCTTTCTTTCTTTCTTTCTTTCTTTCTTTCTTTCTTTCTTTCTTTCTTTCTTTCTTTTTTAAGATGCTGACATTTAGAGGGTTGTGTGTTACTACCAAATAACCTAGCTCGTCCTGACTAATAAAGATGCCATTTCTCCTACTAGAATGTGGCAGGCCAAAAGGAAGCATTCTTAGTTTAGAGTGATACACACTGTTTCTTAAACAGCTAAGATTCCTAAAACTAAACCTGATATCCACTGAAATTAATCAACTTAAAAACAAGTGATGTTCCAAAAGATCATTATAGGTCAGAATGCTTCTTACAAAGGAACAAGCTTATAAGTAGAAATTAGAATCCTATGTTAGTACTTTAGAACTTTAGTCCCCCAAAGTTATTATTTTAGTTACTTTATATACATAAAAGATGGGAGGTATATAATTTGTAAACTTGTTTCTTGAGAAGATAAACTAAAAATTATAATTTAGAAGTCAGAACACTGAACACACACCTCCCAAATATGGCAGATTTCATAATAGGAGAAGAGTTGTTTGGTGTTTGTTTATAAGTTTGTTAGTTTCATTTTCTATATTCCTCCTCTATCAATGCTTTGGCCCTGGGACAAGAGAAATATCTCCCCCTTGCAAATGCTTCACCTGCTCATGGGAGGGTCAACCTCTGTGGTTTCAAGGATTCCGGCACTATCAGCATGCAGTGACAACTGGAAAAAGCAATGAGAAAATAAAAAGCTTGCTGATAACATTGTATTAGTTATCTATTACTGCATAACAAATCACCCCAAAACTTAGCAGCTGGAAAAAATAAATATTTATTATCTCACATAGTTTCTGTGGATCAAGAATCTGTGATTATGGTTCAGGATCTTTCATGAGATGGCCATCAAGATGTTGTCTGGGATTTTAGTCGTGTAAAGGCTTGATTTAGGCTGGAGAATTTACTTCCAAAGTGTCTCACTCACATGCCACTTTGTTGGCAGGACCCCTTAGTTCCTTGCCATATGGACCTTTCTATAGGGATACTTGAGGACTGTTACTTAAGCTAGCTTGAGTAGCTGCCTTCCCTGAAAGCACGTAATATGAAAGAGATCACAAGTTACGTCTGTTACAACCTTGCCTCCAAGCTCACACACTGTCATTTCCACATTACCATGTAAGTTACACAGATTAGCCCTGTTGAGTATGGCAGTGGACGGTGCAAGCTGTGGATATCAGGACACAGAAGTTATTGGGGGCTGTCTTGGATGGTGGCTACCATATTTACATTCTCTTCACAATCTAAAGAATTTCTTGGTCCCTGGCTGGTTTTATTTATTAAATTCAAGAACTTTATAAGGTCAGCTCATAGAAAATTCTAACCAATATAATTCCTATTAAGATATCTGTCAAATGAAATAAAAAGATCATTTTTAAAAATTCATGGTCACATTTAAATGGCAGGTAATAGAATAAGTATTGTAATTCAATACATTTAATTTTCTCATTTTCCTTGTGATAGGATTCATTTAGTACCAAAAATAAATATCAAAAAGGTATTGTCATTATGTAAATATCCTTTCCTCAATTCTAAATATACTCTTTCTTACTCATAACATCTGATTATGGATCATATAATTAAGAGTCATAAAAGGGCACTGTAAAAAATTCTAATGTTATATCAGTGCCAATGGAACAAAAGATATCACATTGAAAATGTAAAGCCTAGACATATTTCAAGAATAAGCTCTTGTTTACAAAACCAAAGAAAGCTTTCAAAGATTTAATTTCAAATTCTAAGGTGAATTTTCAGATCTTCACATTGTCTTTTATATTAATTGTTTCAAGATTTGACAAACGTAATGATCTGCAAAGTACTTGCTAACATCCTTCACACCGTTCTCTCAGTGAAGTATTCCCAACCATGGTAGATAAGATGTAGTCTCTGCATGAGGGAATGTGAAGTGTAACACAGGGAGACAGATGTGCAAGTAAATATACCTGAAATGCTCCCCAAGCACGAACAAAAGCTTGAATATCACACTAACAAATACACAAATCTTGCTAGTTCCAAGTCCCACTTGTTCACACAGAAAATCTAGTCCCTTAAGAATCCTTTCCTCTGTTCTCACCAGCAACAAAATTTGTCTTTACAGCCTATAGGTTTGCAGCATGTATTTGAATATGTGTGGGTTCTTCTTGCCACAGGACCCTGCTGGCCTTTGCCATTCCCAGCCCTTGGCTGGGCCTTCAATGCTTTCAGTCCTATTTCTACCTCCCCAGCCTTCACTCTTCTGTGTTTCACCCACTGCTCCCTGTTCACTCAGAGTCCTCACTCCTCACAGAGGAGGCCCCCACTAAGGTACAGATCCCATCTCAATTAACCCTTGTCCCCACAGTATCCTAACACCTTGGCAATGTCCTGAGAAGTGTGTGTTTGGGGAGGGGCACTGCGGGAGGAACTTGCATTATATTGTGTTATTCTTAATTTAAGACTCCACTTCCAAGTCCCTTTAGCCCAAAGTATCACAGGCTTCTTCTCAGGGACTTGCTCTGTCATCTCTGTCTCTGCCACCTCAGGCAACTGGTTGGACTTTAACACTGATCCCTTCTCACTGGCCCCTCCATTTGCATATAAGGATGATAAAATCCCTTCAGTATTCCCTCCACCTGAAAGGCATAGTCTAAAATTTCTTAAAACTTCTTATTAAATTTCTTGAAAAAGAAACTCACTGTACCTAATTCATTTCACCCTCAATTCCCTACCTATTCTAACATTCAGATCCACCATTCCCATGAAACTACTAAAGTTACGATCATGAACTATCCCACGTTAAATTCAATGGGAATTTACTCCTCCTTCCTCACCTCTCCTATCACCCACTAAGCCTCTACTTCACACCAGGTCTCCAGTGACTAATTGTGATGTGGGGATGTTGCCCAAACAGCTGAAAAATTGTGTGGGATGGGTGCTTGATTAGATCCTGGCTGGAAGCCCAGAACTTTGATGGATTTCCCTTGGGGCCCCTGCTTCTTAGGAGCCCTGGCTCCAAGCAGCAATTGTGATCTTTCCATGGGCAGAATGCTCTATTATAGTCTTTAGTGTTAACCTATGAGCCTGGATTTAGTCCTCCATTTTCTATGAAAACATGTGAGACAGTATTCTCCAAAGTTAACCAAGTTTGTACTGCCTTTGCCCTGCTTCTGAATCTAGGGCCGAGCAGCTCCACAGTGTTAGCTCCACACTGTGTTTCTGCTCTGTGTCTGCTAGTAAAAGTATCCATCTCTTTTTGACCTGAGCTTTGTCTTTTTGGTATTGCCCACTTATGTTTCATTTAGCATTATTGTGTAATTTTATCAGAAAGGGTGTCAGAGCACAGCATCTTATACAGATATCTTCTACCAATATTTTCCCCAGATTTATTGATGTATAACTGACAAATAAAATTGTATATATTTAAAGTACACAACGTGATTTTTATATACATATATATTGTGAAATGATTACTGTAATCAAGTTAATTAACAAACCCATTACCTCACATAGTTCATTTTTTGTTTTGCTCTGAGGATGCTTAAGATGTTCTCTCTTAGCAAATTTCAAGAATAATACAGTATTAATAACTATAGTCTTCATACCCTAAATTAGATCCCAAGAAGTTATTCATCTTATAACTGAATGTTTGTACCCTTTGACAAACCTCTCTCCATTTCCCCCAGCCTGAATCAACCATCATACGACTCTCTGCTTTTATGAGTTCAATCATCTTTTTGGGGGAGGGTGGGGGTGAGGGGGTTGAAGCTGGATTCCATACATAAGTGACATGTGTCTTTGTCTATCTGATTTATTTCACTTAGCAAAATATCCTTAAGGTTTATCCAAGTTTTGGCAAATGGCAATATTTCCTTCTATTTTATGGCTTCTATTTTGTCACGTATTCTTTATCCATTCATCTATAGACAGACACTTAGGTTGTTTCCATTTTCTTCACTACTGTGAATAATGCTATAATGACCAAAGAAGTATAGATATCTTTTCAACAGACTGATTTTTTGTGCTTCAGATATACACCCAAAAGCAGATTGCTGGATCATATTGCAGTTCCATTTTTAACTTTGGGGAAAATCCCCATACTGTTTTTCATAATGCCTGTTATCAATTTACATTCCCACCAACAGTGTACAAGGGTTCCCTTTTCCTCCACTTCCTTGCCACCTTTTTTCTCTTTTACCTTGATAATAGCCATTTAATAAGTATTAGGTGATAACTCACTGTAGTTTTTATGGTAGTTTTGAGCACGTTTTCATATACTTGGTCATTCATGTATCTTCTTTGGAAAAATGTCTATTCAGATCTTTTGCCTATTATTTAATCCAACGTTTTTTGTTTGGTTGCTCGGTTGGTTTTTTGTTTTTTGTTTTTTGTGTTTTTTTTGCTGTTGAGCTATATGCATTCCCTATATATTTTGGAAATTAACCCTTCATCAGATATGGTTTGCAAGTATTTTCCCCCATTTCGTAAGTTTGCATCTTCACTCTACTGATTGTTTCCTTTGCTTTGTGGAAGTTCTGTAGTTTGATGGAGTCTACCAGTTTATTTTTGTTTTTGTTGCCTTTGCTTTTGATGTCATATCCAAAAGTTATTTCCAAGACCAATGTCAAGGAGCTTTTTCTCTATGTTCACTTCCAGTAGTTTCATAGTTACAGGTCTTACATTTAAGTCTTTAATCCATTTCAAGTTAATTTTTGTCAGTAGTGTAAGATAGAAGTCCAGTTTTATTCTTTTTCATATGAATGTCTAGTTTTCCCAACTTATCCCAATTTATTAAAGAGACTATATTTTCCCATTGTGTACTCTTGGCAACCCTGTCAAAGATTAATTGACAGTATATACATGGGTTTGTATCCGGGCTTCCTATTCTGTTCCATTTGTCTACGTGTCTGCTTTTATGCCAGTACCATACTGTTTTGATCACTGTAGCTCTAATACAGCTTGAAATCAGGAAGTGTGATGCCTCCAGTTTTGTTCTTCTTCAAGATTGCCTTGGCTATTCTGGGTCTTTTGTGGTTCCATATGAATTTTAGGATTTTTTTCCATTTTTGTGAAAAATGCCATTGGCATTTTGTTTTTTGGGTTTTTTTGTTTGTTTTGGTTTGTATTGTTTTATTTATTTTTGAGAGAGAAAGAGCACAAGTGGGGGAGGACAGAGAGAGCAAGAAACGGAGGATCTGAAGCAGGCTCTGTGCTGACCACAGACAGCCCAATGCGGGGCTTGAACTCATGAGCCACCTGAGCCAAAGTCTGACACTCAACCAACTGAGCCACCCAGGTGCCCCTAAAAATGCCATTGGAATTTTGAAAGGAATTGCATTGAATCTGTAGATGGATTTGAGCTGTGTGGACATTTTAACAATATTTATTGTTAAATTAATTATTAATTGAGCAAGCAATATCTTTCCATTTATTTGTGTCTTTAATTTCTTTCAGTGTACACATTTTTCACCTCTTTGGTTAAATGTATTCCTATGTGTTTTGTTATTGTTTTTGAAAAGGCTATTATAAATAAGATTGTTTTCTTAATTATTTTCAGATAGCTTGTTGTTGGTGTTTAGAAATGCAACTGATTTTTATATGGTGATTTTGTATCCTGAAATCTTACTGAATTCATTTCTTAGTTTTAAAAGATTTTTGGTAGCATCTTTAGAGTTTTCTATATATAAGATTATGTCATCTGCAAACTGGGAGTTTTATTCCTTCCTTTCTAATTTGGATGCCTTTTATTTATTTTTCTATTCCTCTGGCTAGAATTTCTAGCACTATATTGGACAGAAGTGCTGACAGTGGGCATCCATGATTGTTCCTATTCTTAGTGAAAAAAACTTTCAGCTTGTCACACTTGGGTATGATGTTAGCTATGGGCTTGTCATATATGACCTTTGTTATGCCTTAGGTACACTTCTTCTATACCTAATTAGTTGAACGTTTTTATCATGAAAGGATGTTGATTATGTCAAATGTTTTCTATGCACCTATTGAGATGATCATATGATTTTTCTCTTTCATTATCTTATGTGGTGTATCACATTTATCGATATGCATATGTTCAACCATACTTGCTTCCCAGAAATATTCCCACTTCATCATGGTATATAATCCTTTAATGTGTTGCTGAATTTTGTTTGCTAATATTTTGTTGAGGATATTTGCATTTAGTTTCATCAGGCATATTGACTTATGCCTTTATTGATTTATCCTTTTCTTGTAGTGTCCTTGTCAGACTTTAGTAGTAATGCTGGCCTTGCAAAATGAGTTTGAAACTGTTCCCTCCTCTTCTATTATTTGGAAGAGTTTGAGAAGGATTCACATTAATTCTTCCTTAAATGTTTTGTAGAATTCATCCATAAAGCCATTTGGTCCTGGACTTCTCTTTGATGGGAGATTTTTTTGTTGCTGATTGCATTTCCTTACTCATTATTGATCTATTCAGATTTTCCTTTCTTCATGATTCAGTCTTGATAGGTTGTATGTTTCTAGGAATGTATCCATTTCTTATAATCAATGTATTGTCCTGTAATTGTTTATACCACTGTGTAATTGTTCATACACATAATTCTTACGATCCTTAGTACTTGTTAAAAAACAGCTTTCAGGGGCGCCTGGGTGGATCAGTTGGTTAAGTAGTTGACTTCTACTCAGGTCATGATCTCAGGGTTCATGGGTTTGAGCCCCACGTCCGGCTCTGTGCTGAAAGCTCAGAGCCTGAAGCCTGCTTCAGATTCTGTGTCTCCCTCTCTCGCTGCTCCTCCCCCGCTCACGTTTTATCTCTCTCCCTCAAAAATAAATAAACATTTAAATAAATAAGTAAATAAATAAATAAATAAATAAATAAAACAGCTATTGGGGGGCGCATGGGTGGCTCAGTCAGTTAAGAGTCTTGACTCTTGATTTTGGCTCAGGTCATGATCTCAGGGTTCATGAGATCAATCCCCCCTGTCAGGCTCTGTGCTGAGAGCATGAAGCCTGCTTGGGATTCTCTCTCTCCCTCTCTCTCTGCCCCTCCAATTCTCTCTCTCTATCAAAATAAAAAAATAAGTTTTAAAAAATAAAATAATATAAAATAAAATAAAATAAGTAAATAACAGCTTTTGGTTTTGTGGCTTTTTTCTATTATGTCTCTAGTCTATTTCATTTATTTCTGCTCTGATCTTTGTTATTCCTTTCCTTCTGTTAACTTTGGGTTTAGTTTGTTGTTCTTTTCCTAATCCCTTGGGGTTAAAGTTATGTTGTTTATTTGAGATCTTTCTTTTTTTCTTAATGAAGGCTATAAGCTTCCCTGTTAGAACTGTTTTTGTTGCATCCCATAAGTTTTGGTATGGTGTATTTTCATTTGTCTCAAGATTTTTTTTTATTTCTCTTTTGATTTCTTCTTTGCTCCATTTGTTTTCAGGAGCATGTTTTTTTAATTTACATATATGTGAATTTTCCAGTTTTCCTCCTGTTATTAATTTCTCGTCTCAGATTTGTTGAGACTTGTTTTGTGACCTAATATGTGATCTTTCTAGAAAATGTCCTCTATGCACTTCAGAAGAATATATATTCTACCACTATTAGAAGAAATGTTATTTATATGTCTGTTAGGTCCATTTCGTCTAAAATATAGTTCAAGTCTAATGTTTTCTTATTGATTTTCTGTCTGGATGATCTATTTATTGTTGAAAGTAAGGGATTGAAGTGTCTTACTATTATTGCATTGATGTCTTGTTCTACCTTCAGACCTGCTAATATTTGCTTAATACATTTAGATGCTTCAGTGTTGCATGCATATATATGTAAAATTTTTATATCCTCTTAATGAATTTATCCCTTTATCATTATATAGTGATCTTCTTTGTCTCTTATTTCAGTTTCCAACTCGAAGTTTATTTTGTCTGAGGTATGTATAGCTACCCTTGGTCTCTTTTGGTTTCCTTTCACATGGGATATCTTTTCCTATCTCTTCACTTTGAGGCCATATATAACCTTATGGTTAAAGTGAGTGTCTTGTAAGCAGCATATATTTGATTCTTGTTTTCTATGTATTCACCCACTCCATGTGTTTTGATTAGAAAATTTAATCCATTTCCATTTAAAGTAATTATTGTTAGATAAAGATTTAATATTGACATTCTAGTAAGTGTTTTCTGGTTGGTTTATAGTTCCTTTGTTCTCTCCTTCCTCCCTTGATATTTTCCTTTGTGATACAATGATTTTCCACATTGGTATTCTTTTTTTCTCTTTTTATCTTTTGTGTGTAGGTTTTTGCCTTATGGTTACCATGAGGCTTCTATAAAACATCTTATATCTGTAACAGTCGTTTTTTAAGCTGATAAAAACCTCATTTGCATAAAAAAATTTCACCTTTTACTTCCCCAAACATATTTTATCTTTTGGTGTCACAGTTTAATTTTTTATCTTGTATATCTATTAACAAATTATTAAAGCCATGATTATTTTTAATTATTTTGTGGTATAATTTTTATACTAGAGTTCAGTGATCTACACACCACCATTAGAGTACCTGAGTATTCTGAATTTGACCATATACTTATTTTTACCAGTAAGTTTTATAATTTCTTATTTTCATGTTACTAATTAATATCATTTTAATTTCCACTTGAATAATTCCCTTTAGCATTTCTTTTTTTTTTTTTTTTAGCCATGATTCTTTTTCATGTCTATTTATTTGAGAGAGAGAGGGAGAGCCAGAGAGAGAGAGTCCCAAGCAAGCTCTGTGCTGTTGGATGCTTACCTGACTGAGCCACCCAGGTGTGCCTTCTTTAGCACTTTAGCATTTCTTATAAGGCAGGTCAAGTGGTGAGAACTCCCTTAATTTTTTTTTTTCTTTTTTTGGTGGGAAAAACTTTATCTCCCTTCATTTTTGAAGAACAGCTTTGCAGGGTAAGGTATTTCTGGCTGGCAGGTTTTTTTTGTTTGTTTGTTTGTTTTTCTTTCAGCACTTTGAATATATCACCACACTCTCTGCTAGCCTGCATAGTTTCTGCTGGGAAACTCTCTGACACCCTTAAACGTGTTCCCTTTTATGTGATGAGTTTCCTTTCTATTATTCTAAAATTTCCCTCCTTATCTTTGATGTTTGACAATTTTATTGTAATGTGTCTCAGTGAAGAGCTTTTTGGGTTGAATCTGGTTAGAGATCATGTCCACATTTCTCCCCAGATTTGGAAAGTTTTTAGCTATTATTTCTTTAAATAAGCTTTCTCCTTTTTCTTCCTTTCCCTTTGAGATTTTCATAATTTGTCAATTGTTTCTCTTGATAATGTCCTATATGTCATAAAGGCTTTCTTCACTATTTTTTATTATTTTTTTTCTTTTTTTTCCTCTGACCGTAATTTCAAATGCTGTGTCTTTGAGTTCACAGATTCTTCCTTCTACTTAGTCAAGTTTAATGTTGACACTCTCTATTGCATTTTTACAATTTCATTCATTGTATTCTTCAGCTTCAGAATTTCTGTATGGTTTTTGTTTATTTCTCTCTCTGAGTACTTTTCATTTTGTTCATGTATTGTTTCCTGATTTTGTTGAGCTTTCTATTTGTGTTCTCTTGTATCTCCCTAAGCTTAAAAATTATTATTCTTGATTATTTGTCAGGTAATTTGTAGATCTCCATTTCTTTGGTGTCAGTTACGAAAAAATTATTGTGTTCCTTTAGTGGTGTCATGTTACTTGATTTTCATGTTCCTTGAAGTTTTTGCATTACTGTTTTCACATTTGAAGACATCTCCTCCAGTCTTCAATGACTGCTTTCAGGAGAGATATACCATCACCAGTCAGCCTAGCTGGCTTTCTCAGTCCTTTTCTATGGATGCACCCACTCTATACTTCTTGTTACTTTTAGAAGGGGAATTCATAAGATTATATGCCTTCTCTCGATCCTGCAGTGCTGGACCAAGTGCTGAGAGCCTCTGATATACTTTAAGTAGGGTGTGTCCTAAAATGCTCAAGTCTGTATGCTTTCTCCCAATCTAGCAGAGGCAGGCTTGCTTCCGGCACATGTGTACTAGCTCTCTGCAAAGGCTCTCACTTGCCATCTGCAGGAGTACATGCAGGCAGCCAGCCCCAAGGGTAGGCGAGTAAGGCACACAGAGCATTGAAAATGCTCATGAGCCAGCTGGGAGCATCTGCATGCAAGATGTGCCCAGCAGGTCATGAGTGGTCTCCCTGATAGGGTCCATAAAGCAGTTAGTTAGATATATGTCCCTTTGGTGAGTTCTCAGCCCTGGCTGCTACGCTCCCAGCATCTCCCAGCACCTCAGGTAGACATATCACTTCAGTATTCCAGGTGAGATAAGAAAAGTGTGACCTCTTTGGCAACATTTGCAGGTTGGAGAAGCCAAGCACTTGCTCACCATGCTTTCACTTCCCCCATGGGAGACATCCCAGGGGTATCTCTCTTGGTAATGAGCTGTGCCACCTTGGAGAAGGAATGATGTGGATAAAGTGAAACTATTCTTCTAATGCTCTTCAAGGCATCTGTTCTTGGATTTTTTTTTTCTCCAACAGTATGCTAGAACTCCCAGACTCCCACAAAGGTGTTCTCATCTGTGGATGATTATCCAAATCAATGTTCTATGGGGGGATAACACTAGAAAATTCCTATCTCACCATCTTGCTGACTTTACCTCCTACCAGTTCTTAATGCCACAGGATTATTGTGAGGATAAAACTCTATAAAGAAGGTAAAATTTCTTTGTAACCAGTTGAATCTACACAAATGCAATTCCGGGGTGCCTGGGTGGCTCAGTCGGTTGGGCGGCGGACTTCGGCTCAGGTCATGATCTCGCGGTCCGTGGGTTCGAGCCCCGCGTCGGTCTCTGTGCTGACAGCTCAGAGCCTGGAGCCTGTTTCAGATTCTGTGTCTCCCTTTCTCTGACCCTCCCCCATTCATGCTTTGTCTCTCTCTGTCTCAAAAAATAAATAAACGTTAAAAAAATTTAAAAAAAAAAACAAAAACAAAAAACAAAAAAAACCACAAATGCAATTCAGCAATAGTAGGCATAAAAACTCACGGAAATAGTAAAACCGATCATAAGATCACACTGAATTTTTTTCTCCCCTTTCACACCTGGATCTGAGACACAAGAGTGAGATCAGGAAGAGGGAGGCTACCAGACTGTGAGGAAATCTAAGGGAAGAGTCTAGTGGGTAACAGTGCTCATAGTTAACCTGGTGCCAGGCTACCTCATTTAATCCATTATCATTATAACAAGTAATACCTCATTTAATCCATTATCATTATTCCCATTTTACAGTTGAGAAGAGTGGGTAAACAACCTGCTCAAGATGAGCTGGCTAGTAAGAATCAGACTGCTGGAATCTGAACTTGTAATCCAATTTGCTTCTACAATAGGCAGAAAAGTAGGCCTGAGGTCAGCATGGATAGAGAAACAAACACTGGAGTTTCTTTTTAAAGATCCTTTCAATTGACCTCTTTTCTTAAAATACCCTTGAGTGCTTGGGAGACAAATAGAATCTGCTTACCTGACAAGCTTTTGTATAAGAGGAGAAGGTAGGTTTGATGGTAAGCCTACAGTAGTGATAGGATCAAAAGAGCTTCCTTTGTTTTTCATAATCTGCTCATTTACTCTACTACAGATAATTGAGTCAACCATTCTCATTTTCCTGAATTTCTTTAAAACATCCTATGGGCTGTTTTCAAACAGAAAGAGAATTCAATATTGAAAAATAAATGATTCTTTCTCCTACTTGAAGAGCAAAGGCCTGGAGTATAGTTAGGGGAAAATGAAAACTGAAATCATGCTTACTGTTTGAACAGCCATTCTAATTAAAAAGCGCCCTGGGATTGGTGCCCGCCTGGCCATTGCACACGGCAGACATCAAGAGTTCTGCTGGAAGCACACATAGAATCATTTTGGCAAGGCCCCCTCCCAGATCAACTGATCAACAGGCATCCCTCACCTCTTTCCGAATACAGCAGGAATTGAACACGCTAAAAAACAGGAACATATCCTCACCAAGATCACATTAACCCAAACCACAGCAGTGCCAGTGCCAGTTCTTGGGAAGGCAGCCTTCTCAGAGGTACATCAACTATGGGCAGTGTGGTAGGGACAATTTAAATTGCTTCAGCCACAATCTGGGGGAGTATTTCAGGAGCTGCCAGTGCAGTCATTTTTTCTACTTTTCAGAGACCCTTTCTTTATATGGCTCAGTGGGTCATCAGGCACATTGAATGCCCAGGTATAAACAAAAGGAGCTGATCTATGAAGGAGGAATAGACTTCACAAAGAACCCAGCTTTACATCAAAGCTTAGTCCTCGGGTAAAGGACTAAATCAAACCTTTCAAGTAAAACTAATATATGAAACCTAGATTCAATAGAAACTCAAAATTGAAAAAAAAATCTCAAAAAATCAAAAGTTAAATACAAAAGAGTACAGATCAGAAATAATAAGGGGCTATAGGCTACTCATGAAAAGTCATTGTAAATATAAGACACAATTTAGTAGCTCTTTCACATTAAGAAGAGATTAAACCTTGCATCCTCCCAAAATATGGAGGGAATGGCATTCCCCTACCCCCATTTTCTGTCCTATTCCTTTTTCCTCCTCATTCCACATATTATTTGTAAACTAGCAGACCTATAGATTGCAAACTGTAAACATATTGGCTTCATGGTCTTTAGTAACTTCTACATTTACTTACTAAGGGTTTGAAATACTTCAGTATCACCCAACTTGAAAAAATACTGAGAACATACAAGGCCTTGGGGCGCCTGGGTGGCTCAGTCAGTTAAGCAACTGACTTCAGCTCAGGTCATGATCTCACGTTCAGTGAGTTCAAGCCCCGTATCAGGCACTGCTAACAGCTTGGAGCTTAGAGCCTGCTTCGGATTCTATGTCTCCCTCTCTCTCTACCCTTCCTCTGCTCACATTCTGTCTCTCTCTCAAGAATAAATAAACATTTAAAAAAAAAGTTTTAAAAAGAATACACAAGGCCTTGGTGGAAAGAAAGGGAAGTCTATATTTCCAATAGTTCCAGGAGAGATGGGGTCAGTAAATATATGCCAAATTCCCTGTGATTTATCTACTCAGCTTATGTACATACTTCACAATGCCCCATTTGGTTAGGGCAATATTTTGAAATATTGGTCTGCAAATTTTTTTCTACCTGCATTTTCCCCTTTCTCTTCCCTTAATTCAAGTAAGCAACCAAACTGTGCTCTTTGCTCAAAATAGATATGGAAAAAAGGAGGAAAGCAGCCTACAATCTTCCTATTATCTTCAACGCCTAAGCTTTGGAGCTCCTAGAGGAGGTTAAAAGAAGAGGATTTTCAAACAATGACACTGTATTAGCCAGAAACATGAAGGCAAAGAGAATCCTCCCAGGAAAAAAGGGTGGGATTTCTCTTGAATGGAAAGAAGAGAGAGACAGACAGAGTTCTGTGGGTCTGCAGAGCCCAGAAGAGCTTTGCTCTACTTGCCAGTAGAACCAATGGGATAAACAGCAAAGCCACTGAGAGAAAATAGCTGTGTGCAGTAGAAAGGCACACAGGATCACAGGCAGACTTGCAAAAGATTCTGAAGGTGCAAGTGAACTTGTGGACTAACAAGTCCTAAGAAAGGGATGATAAATATCTTATCAACTAGCTGTGTGAGAAAAGGTAAGAATCTCAGAGCCCCCCACCCCCCACCCCTTCCTCCCACCCTCTGTGAATTGGGTGGCACCATGGAAGACATCAGAGGACTCTCTCTCTCTCTCTCACTAGCCTGAGATAAGGCTCTACTTTCCTCCCTCCTGCATGAGACACTATGTGGACCTACAAATATGCTAACTCTGGGATTAAGTCTTGAGGAAACAAAAGCCAGGAAGGGACATATTCAGCATGCAACACTCTGCTGGTTGGCCTGCTGCATTCATCCCCTGGGACAATAGGCACAAAAGAGCACATTATCCATTTGACTCCTCAGGAGAAAAAAATGGGAAATACAGGAAGAATAAAAGATATGTATATCTCAGAATATTATCTCAGCCATGTGCTTTCCTAAATAGATATTTTATGTCCTTATAAATGAAATGTGCTTTACATAAATGGTATTCCTGCCGGCTCTAGTACTCCCAGCCTCTAATTTCTGCATCCTCAACATTTGGGGTAGAGGGATATCTGTTCCAGGTTCCCTAACGGTCAGATAGATAAACCTAATGTGACAATTTCTCTGCTGTGTATGTGTGTTGGGGACCATGTGACACTCCCTACCCCCGCTGGAGATTCTTCTCCCCATTAGCACTGATTCTATACAACAGAGACACAGAGAGCTCAGCCACAGGTAAAGGAAGCCTTGCCCCTCTCGTGGATCTAGAAAAAATGAGAGCTGAGCAGTTGTCTTGGGCACAATGCCTGGTCAGATTGGTCAGGGAAGGTAGATCCAACCCAAGTCCCCTCTTCGGGCTCAAAGCTGTCATCTTCCCCCAGCTTCACTTTGGTCTCTATGATGAGATAGAATGGCAATAAATGAATGAAGAAAGTCCTCCCCTACTTGCTTACCACTCCACTAAGAAAGCCAGTATTCCCTTGGGTTCCTTTAGAATCTCTCTGGGTGCCAGGGGAACAAATTCCTAATTGACTAGGATTCTTCTACCTTATTTCACTTCTTCATTGTTCAAAACATGCCCATTTCCTCAAAGTCTTATAGCAATCCCTAAAAATATCAGAGAAAAAAATATCTCTGGATTCATAAAAAAATTATTCATCTTCTCCAAGATCTCTTATAACAAATCCTATGCAACTATGTGTATTGTTAACATTAACTTAGTCCATGATTAAGTTTGAAAGGGCTAGACATCAGAATATAATAAATGTTCTAGCTCAGATATTTGTTTGTTATTAATTTCTCTGATTATAAAAGAAAAGCATTTTAAATGATAGCACTTAGATTGCCTGATAACTTCAAACCAACATTTTAGGTCAGAAGAAATATGATTTGGTGTTAAAGGAGAAAAAAAGAAAGAGGAAAATCTTCTTTACACATTCCCCAACTTCCTCTTCCCAAGCTTCTACTTTAATTGCAAACACTGCTGTGAGAACTATCAATTGCAGACTTTCTTTCTCAACCAAAAACACTTTTAAGCCAAAGTAAAGCTAACTCAAGAGAGAGGGAAAAAAAGGTTAAAAACATTTCCTCTAATATTAAGAGTCATGTTGAGGACATATTTTCAAAGGAACTCCTACTCTAAACTCACTTATATCAAGCAACAGAAAAAATGTTTTACTTTGAAGTGCTACAGGCAAAATGTTTCCTCTTGTGTGTTCTTGCTTGTATATATGCACGCATGTCCTGCCTTCTACCACCAAGAATATGAAACATTTAGCAAAAATTCATGCAATGCCACAAACCTAAGAAAACCAAATTTCATTTTATGTTTTTATTTTAGATAGAACAAGCACGAGTGGGGGAGAGGGGCAGAAGGAGAGCGAGAGACAGCGAGTGTGCATGTGCAAGCATGAGAGGGGCAAAGGGAGAGAGAGAGATAAAGAGAGAAAGAGAGAGAATCTCAAGCAGGCTCCACACTCAGTATGGAGCCCCACTCGGTGCTTGATCTCATGATCCTGGGATCATGACCTGAGACGAAATCAAGAGTCAGACGCTCAACTGACTGAGCAACCCAGGCTCCCCAAGTAAACCAAATTTTAAAACAGGAATAAATGAAAGAGGTGGGGGACATGCAAGTAAGAAATGTAAAAATGAATTAAATTAACAGAAAAAAAAGAAGAAAGAGAGGAAGGAGGGGAGAAAGGGTGGAGGGAAGAAGAAAGGAAGAATGTCTGACACCTATTTATTTGCTAGACATGAGCCAAAAATCTGGAATTCTATCAGTATACCAGGAAGGAAAACATGAACAATTATATGCTTCTCAGTGTCCATAAGATAAAACCCACCAGTTCCTTAGAAGAAGCACAACCTCTTCCTGACACAAAGAATAAAGAAATGTTTTTCACGTGGATCTGAAAGGTAGTACACTGTGTGAGATAGTAAACTTCACCTCCAAAGCAGCCTTATAGTGTGACA
Organism: Lynx rufus; assembly: GCF_022079265.1. Classification (NCBI taxonomy): domain Eukaryota; kingdom Metazoa; phylum Chordata; class Mammalia; order Carnivora; family Felidae; genus Lynx; species Lynx rufus. The sequence continues at coordinate 64,665,225 of NW_025814827.1, forward strand.
ATGCATCTCATAAGACTATTTCTTTTAACACCCTCAAAGTAGTCAAGTGACGTAATGTCAAAGTGCAAGTTGGCAAAAGCAATTCAGAAATGGAGTGACGTTCCATTTCTCTGCTTACCTGGCCTAAACCAGCAATCAAATTTTTAAATGGACTCCAAATCCTTTGGGAAAATCTGCATATATACTCTTTCTTTCAACCAAGCTATCAGTAAGACTGAGCAATGGTGAATCCCTCTTGCAAGTACCCAGATTATTATTATTCTGGGTTGCAGGCTAAATGCAGTTCCCCATGCCTGAACAGCTGACCAAGCCAAAAGTAAGCTGTCATCTTCTTATGAAATTGAGGTGCCCAGAGAGGACTTGACTCAAACAATGGCACTTCTGCACAGAGGTGGCCAAATGAGCGGCTAAGTGACCCCCCTCTTTGAACAATGCTGCTTAAAACTACCTTTGTTTCAGCCAGCAGCACTAGAGTCTCCGATGGTATCATGACTGACTCACCCTAGAACAAAATTAAACTCTTAGAAACTCTTAATTCTCTTAGAAATATAGATACATACAAAAAGAACATTGCTGCCTATCCATAAAAATGAAGCACTTGGCACATTTCATACAAAAATTTTGAGTGGACACCAAGATTACAATATTCATGACTCACTACAGGGAATTTGCCAGAGAACCTAATTAACTGAGGATCATCGAAGGCATCAGTCCTCTAGGAAGCCTGTTCTGAATCCAAATGACAGGAATATTTTTTATATATTCAAACAGCACCTGTACTCACCCTATCATAGCATTTATTACTCTGCACTGTGATTGCCCACTTAATCCTTGTATCACTTAGGATGCAATTTACTTGAAGCAACAGAGAATCTAATAGTGATTCAAATAATAACAATTTATTTTTCTCACATACTAGTAAGTCTAGACATAAGAGGCTGCTAGCACTGGTTCAGTTTCCATGGGATTCTCCTGGCCTTTCCTTCATGGTTACCAGGTATCTAAAAATGCTTCATATCCACATTTAAGACAGATGAAGGTGGTAAAAGAGAAAAAGAGGGGGCGGTGCTATCAGTGTTGCTTCATTTACCAGGACAACAAAATTGTTTCCAGGTAAAAAAAAAAAAAAAAAAAAAAAACAAAAAAAAAACCTTCCTAGAAAATTTATTTTAACTTATGTTCATTTCATTGGCCAGAATTGAGTCACATGGTCATCACTAGCTCCAGGGATGGCTGGGAAAGTAGGGGGCAGCATGGCCAAGAAGCCTAAGACCTAGACTTTAAGTCTAAACCTTAGACTGATCGTGGTACACATCTGGGACTGGGCGCCATACAGAGCAAGGAAGAAGTCCAAAATAGGTATTAGGTATGGAACTAAAAGACCTATCATGCTTATCTTTTTCCTGAGTTAGACGTAAGCTTCTTGAGGATAGAGATTGTATCTGTTTCATTGATCTATTCTATAAAACCTGGCACAGTGCCTGGCTCATAGGAAATGCATAGTGAGTAATTGTTGAGTGGATAAAGGAAGGAAGAAATAAATGAAAATAAATGAATGAAATATTAACTTCCCAGCTGTTCATCACCACAGTTTGCACTTATATAAGGACACAGATCCTTATACACACACACATATATATACATGTATGTATGCATATGCATATTTGAACATAGTTGCATTCTCAGTGTGTTCTGTTCTACTCTCTATTTTATTCTCACTTTAGACACTCAAAAGATGCCACTGCTGATGATGATGACCGTCAAAGTCTCTATAAAACACTTCTCTGTAGAAAATCACAGTGCTAAAATCAAATGTAGTAAATACGTAAAATTAAGTAGATTATTTTCATTGACTTCATCAAAACGCAAAAGCTCGTCCATTAGACATGACACTACGGGAAAGTTGTCCCTCTAAATGCAAAGAGGTATATACATATGATCAGTAATTTTCATGTAACCAGTCCTTGCAAACTTAATACTCTAAATAAGTTGCTTGGGGAAAACTCCAAGTGAAAGAATTACCGTTTGTCTCTGAAAAAAAGAAAAAAAAAGTGTGACTCTGAGACACATAATTTGTGGAAGCAATCAATGAAATGTAAGCTTTATATTGGATTTAAACAAGAGCTTACATAGAAGTTAAAGAAGTGTTCTTTATGGATTTAATTAAAAGGCTGCATATGAGACCTTTCTAATCTTACCATGCTGCAACTGTATTAAGATGCTCACATCAAAATATTTACATTTAAATATTTTATAATGCCACACTTTAAAATATTAATGATGCCACAAGTAATCCATGACATTTCTATAGCCTTTTCTGTAGTAAGTTCATAAGAAAACAGCAGAGTCTAACCATGTTATCCCAAGTCAGCTATTTGAAATTCAGCTTAACAATACACCCGCTCGCCCATTTCTACAGTTCTAATGAAAACTCCTCAAAGAACTTAACTTCTTGCTATTATAAACTGTCTTTATTCTGTTCTAGATAGAGGCACTAGAGAGAAGAAAAAAAAACTGTTCTTGTATCATTAAATGCCACTGCTGAGTTTAAACCCATTACTTTGCAGAAAGATAGACTTATTGAAAGATTTCATTTAAAACTTGAGAAAGGCAACTGTAAAACATAACAAGTGAACAAGTCAATGTTATTCCATGTGTTCTACAGTGAAGAGATCTTTACAGAGACCTAAGGGCTATTTGAAAACACATAGTATTGCAAAATATTGCATTTGTACATAGCATAGCCTTTCTTAATATCATCTCCATGAAAGCAGCAGAGAACCGCCATCTATGATGCATAGTCATGGATCTATCTTGTTCCTTCCTACTGTCTTTTTGTCATCACTGGCCAAAAAAAGGCAACAGAGGAAGATGTGATTCAACTCTCATCTTTATAAACAAGTCAAGCACAAGTTTGCTGTTATAATAAATATGGTGTAGATAATAAATGTTGGCAGCATCACCTTGGAATATGAAAGGTGATTACTCCGTGTTTTTGTTCCTTAGAGGAAGCTAATTATTAGGGCTAATCACAAAGGAAGTTAACAAATAGAGGAATGGCAGCCAGGTGACAAAGACTCTACAAAACCTGCCAAGTCCAGCATAAATTTGTTAGGGGATTTCAGACGCATCTGGCTACCAATTTTCTCTACTGCAAAAAAGAACACCATATCATTTGCACAATCTTTTCTGAAGTTTAAAACACTTTGTTCTGTCTTTGTGTGTTGTTATTATAAAGGGTTAAAATAATGATAGTCTTGGATTAGTGGTTGAGATAGGAAATAGCTGTGAAGGTATAAATTCCTTTTGGCAGAGGATTTTCCAACTTGCAAATAAAGGCCATATAAAATAGAATGAAGTATAAAATATAACTAAAATCTCTTCTGGACAATTCATATAGTGATGGAGCAGGGGGTTATTAGCTTTCTTATTTTTCTGAGTCAGATCTCAAATACTGTTTATAATTACCATCTAACTTCTTAACCTTTCTGATGCTTTTGTCTTAGGTCTCAAGTTTTTTCTCTCTCTCTTCCCACCCCCCCCAAATATAATTTTCTTAAAGACAATTTCTCTTTCTCTTCTTGGAATTCAAAACTTGTAACACACAGCTAACCACCCTATGATACCAGAGTTTGGCATGCACATATTCCTTCCCATAGAAGGAAACATCTACTGCATTGCTTTAAAATACATTTATTCCATCTTTATTAGTACTAGGAGTACTTGATTTTTTTTCTAAAACATTTATATCATCCAACAAATTGGAAAGATAGACCCGAATTTTTAAATCATATAATAAAATTATAAGATAAAGTTCAGATCCACCAATATAATACAACTCATAAACATGCTATTTTACGCCTATTCTAGCTTTATTTATTGGACCTTAACAATAGAAGACATTCCAGAAAACATGCATGGCTTTCTTCTCTATATTTCAGAAATTTGCATTCTAAAGCCCAATGTCCCACAGCAATCACCATCCAAGCACAAAAGCAGATTGCTTGAAATAACTGGACAGGTTAGCTGGATCAGTTTGAATGCTTCTAGACAGCTAAATGACATTTCACTTAGCTTTAGATCTGAGGACCCAAATTTAATGAATAAAAAGTCTTCAAGGCAATAGGCACATTTTGTTCTTCTCCCTCTAGAGCAAAGTAATTTAATTCAAGAAGTATTTTTAAAAAAATAGACTGTTATACATGCTGCAGAGAACTTTAGTGAAGGAAGAAGAGAAATTCCTATCCTCAAGCAGCTTACAACTGAACTGTATAGAGAAAACATACCTATTCATGATGGTCCCAAATAAAAAATGTAAACGTTGTAGAGAGAATTCTAAGATGGTCCCATAATCTCCAACTCTTGTTACTCTTGTAATTATGTCACATAGCATGGCAAAAGGGATTTTGCAGATGTAATTAAAGTTACTAATCAGTGGACCTTGAAATAGATTATCCAAGTGAACCTAATATAAAATATGATCATATGAACCCTTTAAAAGCATAAAAAAGAAGAGGAGGTCAGAAAGATTCAAAGAATGAAAATGATTTGACAGGCCATTGCTGGCTTAGAGATGGAGAAGGCCTTATAGTAAGGAATGCAAGCAGCCTCTAGAAGCTGAGAGAAGTCTCTTAAGAGCCAACAAGGAAACAGGAACCTTAGTCCTACAACCCCTAGGAACTAAACTCTGCCAACAACTGCAATGAGCTTGGAAATAGATTCTTCACCAGAGTCTCTAGTTAAGAACGTAGACTACGTGATACCTTGATTTTGGATTTGTGAAACCGTAAGCAGAGAATCCAGTAGAACCCATCAGGACTTCTGATCTATACAACTGTTAGGTAACAAATGGATGTTGTTTTAAGCTGCTAAGTAATATTGTCATAATTTGTTACACAGCAATACAAAGCAACATAATACTATATAATTAGTGTCAAATAGGGCATAAAGATGGGAAGTATATGAAAACTTAAAGGAGGGAAAGATTAACGTGGTTGGAATGGACAGTCTTAAGCATGTAAGGTGCTGTAAGTATCATGCGTATTCCTACACCTGGGACCTTTGCACATTCTATACATCTTACCACTATAAAGTGTGGCTTTCACTTTCTCTGTTAACCATTTATCCACACAAGACCTACCTCTTCACTGAAGCCTTCTCTGCATCTCCAGTCTATAATACTACCTCTCATCAATGAACTACCATTGAATTCATAGTTATTTCTGAAAAATTTCACTGATCTCATTGTTTCATGCTTTGTCCACTCTCAATATCCAAGCTTGTAAGCTCAATTCTTGTGTCCCCAAATAATCAAATAAATTATTAAGTACTTGACTAATTAAAATATACCCTGGCTACCCTGTAGGGAAAGTCTTGAATAAAAGTCATGGATTTTTATATTCATCTTAAACCAAATTAAGGCGATTTCTTTATTCCCATCACACTCAGTGCTAAACACTTAAGCTTATCTCCTTCTAAATCATAGTTAAAAATAACTTTGCACGAGTAGCTTTATGTACTCAGCGCTGACCACATATTCAATTACACTGAAGACACAGGATGGTAAAATGCCCTTGCTGTAAAAACTTGCATACTCAGTTGATTCATACCAAGAGTTGAATTATATACCAGGATGCTATTTTTAGCATTGCTGCAATTACCTCTTGAGAAATTATTACAGTGGCCTCATTTACTTTTCAGAATGTAAAGGCTTTAATGTAGAAATATCATCTTTATATTCTGTTGACATGCTGCCTTCCGGTGGTTGGGCAACAATCAGTTTGTTTATGGTCATCTGAAACCATTGTCTCAGGCTGAAAAAGCTTTTTCCTCTCTCTCTGTTGCAGTTCTGTCCTCAAGTGATTGAGTGTTTTGTTTTCCCCTTTTAGTTCTTCCCAAGATAAATATCTGAAGAAATATAATTGTCTCCAAAAAGTAGTTGTTGCTAAAAAGCAGAGAATTTTTAAAAAGCATCAATTAATATTCTTCCAAAATCCTTCAGAAATTTAGACTTATACAACATCAATACAAACCCTCTCAAAAAAGAGTGCCTCTGAAAGACTTCTACTCATTTCCCAAAAAGTCTTTTTAAAGCACTTTTCCCTTTCTTTCCCCTCATTCTCCACTACCCCTTCTAGGAAGTTAATGTTACACTAAAAGAGTTTACAGCAGTTGCCATATTCATAAAGATAAGTCATTAAGAAAAATATTAAAAGCAGTCATTTCAATGTCATTTTTACAGAGGAAAGCCATAGATCACATGCAGAAGATTTAGGCTTTAGTTCAAGTCTTCTACTTATACACAGTGCCGTCTTTACTCCTTCCTGATCCCCAAATACCATACAGAGGTAAGTATACCCACCCAGAAAGGATCGTGGGATGATGGAGAAAATCAAATTATACCAAATACACCACATATACTTTAAAAGCAGCAAAATGTTTTATGAATTCAATGCACCTAATTATTGGTAGATTGAGACTATGAATTATATCATATACGCATAAGTAACGATGTCTCAAAATCTTATATTTTCCTCAAAGTCCAAACCAAAACTGATTTCAATTCAGTAAACATTTATTGTAAATGTAAAACATCTAAATGTAAAACATCTGACTCAACATGCTTAGCCAAATATAAAAACCTACTTCTCTATATAAAGTCTATTATAATTAATTATGTATTATTATGTACGCTAATTAGCATTCAGCCACTAGGGTAAGTGCTTCACGTTATTATGTCCTTTAAACCTCACAACCACAACTCTGGGAGGTAGGAATCATTATTCTCTTTCTACAGATGAGGGATCCAAGTTTCAGAGAATAGGTTCAGAGAATGCCAGAGAACTAACAAAGTCACACAGGTAATATGTAGAGCAAATGGGATTCACACATAAGTGTGTGGTCTCCAAAATCCCAACAATTTACTGTCTCACATACATTAGAGTGCAATAAAGAATAGTAAATAACAAAACCAAATGATGCAATAGTGGATCAGAAAAGGAATGTAGACTAAAAGGGGAAGGCTTCACGGAAGCAGTGATGTTGTTGGAATATGAGTATAACTTTTGGACTGGTGACTAAGCCATGTGGCACTGATAGACTATGCATAGTGCAGCTACTTAACACATACGCATTGAATAAATAAAACAAAAACAATTTCCCTAGGCCTGGTACACAGCATTGGGTTTTCGGAATCTACTTTCTAAGTTCATTTTTATCTATTCCTTGATTAACTTTCTCCTTCCCTAATATAGCTTAACATTTACTTTGCACCATCTAGACACACACAGAGCAAGATACTCTCGGGTTCCTGCTGATGTTGTCATCACTCTGAGCCATGTTCATATCATATCCTCAGTCATATAAAAATTCTATAAACAAAGATTTAGTTCGTGGTTCCTAAAAGGCTCAGAACATGCAAAAGGATTTACTCTAAAGGGATATTTTCAAAACAAGGCTTTGTAAATAATAAAGAGAAATTTCCATCTGGGTAAATGACAAATAATTAGCCTTTTAATGACTATTGTGTTCTTCCATCTGGCAAGCTATTCATTTTTGCCTTTTAAACTAATAAAACCATTGGGCAAGATCTTATTTATTTCCCTATTCTGTATTTCTAGGTTTCACTCAGTGTATTGTTGCAGATATCATGAAAAATGACAGTTTTGTATTTTAATATTTGCTAAATATTGAAACTAGACAATTAAAATGGTTAAAAGCCATTTCTTTCTCCAATTCTTCCAAAACCACCATTCTGTATCAGCCTGGACTCTTCATTTTGTAAGTAATAGAAAACCCAATTCAAACTGACTTAAACAATAAAGAGGATTTATTGACTCATGTAACTGGAAGGTTCAGAGAAATGGAAGACTTCAGTGTTGGTTTGATTCAGCAGCTCAAAATGCCATCAAGGACCTGCTTTCTTTCCCTCTGCCCTCTGCTTTTCTTTTAATCACCACTATCCAATCTCTTTCTTCTCTGGTGGGACAAAAAAAAAAAAAAAAAAAAAAAATCCTACGTCATTTTCACATACTCAAATCACATTGTGCAGAAGGAGAGAAAGTACTGATCAGCTCCCAGCAAACATCTCTTCCCATCTCACAGACCACATTAGATCAAGGTCCTTTCCTAAACCATTGGAGAAAGCACTCACTGATTGTTTTCGATTGTTCTTTTCTGAACCCAGAGGCAAAGAGGATGTGATTAGCCTGTCAGTAAAAAGATTTAGGACCCACCCCTAGTACCGCAGGTCTCATACCACCCGGTAACCACAACACTGCTAAAAAATGGGAGACCGAAAGAATAGCAAGAATACAGCTGCAATATCCACTGAACAACCCCATCTGGTCAAAGAGTCCTTCCCTACATTTTAATATACTGCTGTAAGTCTCCATCATTCCTTAATCCATAAGATATCAGAAGCTTTTTTTTCTAGCAACTACTCCACTGACTCCTCCCTCAGACTGCATGGAGCAAGCAGACAGGGAAGGCAGTCCTCAAACGGTGAACCAAAGTTAAAAAAAAACAAAAGGTACGACAAATTATAGCTAAGTGCTTAATACACTAGTTTATCAAAATACAGATTCCTGGGCTCATCCACCGGCATGCTATGTAACACAGGCATTTCAAAAGGGGTATACATGTACTGAGAAAGGTAAAATGAGAAGCTCCACGTCTCTGAACACAACAGCTTTTCAAGGTCCTGCGGGCACATTTTGCTCAATGGCAGGTACCTGGGCACCAGTGTATAATTTCATCATCTTCATAAACTGAAAGTAACACTCATCCATGTGGTGCAGACCTGCGACTCTAATGACTGAAGCATTAATTAGCATAGCTAAATGCTTTGGCTCAATCCAAAGAGGAAAAATTAATACTACTATGTATCTAAAATGCCACCTAAGGAAAAAAAAAAAACTGCATTAAAAGTCTTCACTGAAAACAAAAGACCTGTAAAAGAAGAAAGCAAAGCAAATGTCTGTGTAAGAGCAGAATATGGTTTAGTTTGAGCAATCCATTTTGAAAAGAAAAACATCAAGATAAGCAGTCATCTGTGCACAAAGCATGACACTCAACTAAATTTCCTTTTATCTTTGTTTATGTGACAACTCATATTATCACTTTCAAATGGACGTCTGTATCCTGAACCCTGAATTAGAAATGATACATGTAGCAAAGTTTTGTAAAATTCATCAGTCAGAAAAGAAAGCTTTTTAAATCTCATTTAAACATGGTTTGTATAGTAAGCAAAATACATTCTCTAATTTAAACTCAAAGAAAGCTTAATTAACTTAAATACCACCTTGATTACCTCCACTATTGATCCGGTACAAGAATTTACTAACATGCTGAAGCAGTTGAATGCCAGTGTTTTGCTTTTTCCTTATTTAGCACACAATAAAAATCACAGGACAATGTAAGAATCGTGGTTCTATGTTCCAAATTACAAAATTTCCCACATAGTTATTATTACTGGATAGAAGTATGGAGTCTTGGTGACTTTCATTTGTAACCTTTAATAATGAAACAAGTTGGCTTTTAAGAAGAAACTATTCTCACTCCCAAGCTGTATTTCCCTGTATCTTACCATCTTCTCTGATAAAGGAAAGAGGCTATAACTTGGAAGTTTTAGTATATTCTCTATAGGCAAACTTCTTTCTTCTCTTTTCTCATTAAAAACAAACAAACAAACAAACAAACAAAACCCTATAAATGTTTTCCAAGAATGAATTTTGCTTAACAGTGCAAAGAAAGATGATCAGTAAATTTGTCTTCTATTTATGATAGGCAAATGATAGCATCAGACATTGATGTGATCATAGCTCTATTACTATTTCTATTACTATTAGCACCTTGGTAAACATCTTTCTTGAAACAATGAGGAAATGAAACGTTTTCATTTAAGAGATGATGAGGTTTTCCAATTACTGTTAAGTAATGATTGATATTTCAAGTAACCTGGTTGCTGATTTGAGCCAGATTCTGGAGTCTGGCCCAGCCTCAAAGTAAAGTATACTACCCAGAGTATCAGAGTATAGACCCAAGGTTTATCAAGGGATTGCATCCAGGCAATCTAGTTTACGCAACGGAACATGAGGTCCAGGCACAGAGGCAGAGGCCAGGTGTGAGCTGGATATGCTAAATTGGAGCAGAAGGTATGGATGGAATTTTTCCCTAAGCCTGCATACCAGGATGACCTTTTAACAGCACCTGTGACTTCCAGAGCGAGTAGGAAGGGTCTGCTAAGGGTGCCAAACTGCCTTAGACATACATGAGAAGCCCACAGAAGTCTCTGCTCAGATTAATTGGAAAGATTGTTTTTTTAATCTTCTGCATCCATGCCTGAGGCAAATTCGTTATCACAAAATTAAAAAAAAAAAAAGTTAAACATCCTTGTCAAAATGACCTGTAATTTTCTGTAAAGAATAAAGTTTGACTGGGGCGCCTGAGTGGCTCTGTCGGTTAAGCATCCGACTTCGGCTCAGGTCATGATCTCACGGTTCGTGAGTTCGTCCCCGGCTCTGGGCTGATAGCTCAGAGCCTGGAGCCAGCTTCGAATTCTGTGTCTCCGTCTGTCTGCCCCTCCGCTGCTTGCACTCTGTCTCTCACATTGTCTCAAAAATAAATAAACGTTAAAAAGAAAAAAAATTAAATAAGGTTTGATGGCCAAATACATGCAAAATATTTTTTCCAAAGTCCAAATGGGAAAAAGGTGAACTTCCTCAAAAGCCTCCTTATGAGATCATGAAAAGCACCTTTTTCTCCCAGGGAAGGAAGGCAGCCAATCCAAGCTTTGTTTTATTTTGTTTTTATGAGACCCACATGAAAGTACCTATTTGTAAAGGAATGGGGTTCCACCGTTTCTAGAGCATCTCTTTCATCCTTTTTCTGCCAAGAATGTTGCTGTCAGGACAGCCCAAGGCCATCGTGTGGGCCATGTAAACACCTCATTGCACACCTCATTGGGTTCTAAGAACATTGCCAGTGAAAGAGGAGTTTGTAGGCACGTTGGCTAAGAGTTTGAAAAACCTTTCATGGGAAATGAAGGACTACACTAAAAATCTCCACACTAACCCTCACTCCTCTTCTGAATTTTCTAAGCAAATGGTTAAAAGTAACTCTTCTCTCATTCACAATCCATAACCACTTATAGGTAAATAGCAAAGACAATGCCTCCCAACAAAGAGACAAATCCTGCTATTAGGATTCAAACATCCTCCAAGAATTAGGCTAATCAAATTCCCACAACTGAAAGCCACCCAGACAGCTGTGGTTCATCTTTCATAGTTTTCCCACAGATTCAGGGGAAAAGACTGTCAGCCCTTTTAAGTGTATCCAGCTCTTCCCCTGTAGCCCCAAGTAGGTGAATAACAAAATAATTAGTTGATCATGATTTCTTTAAAAAAATAAAAGATAACATAGTACTTATTAAAGCAAATAGCTTTTTTCAAAGTTTCAAATACCTTAAAAAAAAAAACTTGGTAAGTCTGATGATTACATTCTCTTTGAAATACAAACCAGCTTTTGAAATGCCACAAAAATCTGCAAATGCATATTTCATCAGAAAGAAATTTTCATTAAAAGTGCAGATGGACTACATCTTACAGAACATTTGCATTTCTGGGGAAAAAAATGTCTAAGAAATATAGACATCTATATTTACTGACTTTACTCATAAAATTCAAAGCCATAGGATATTAAGTAGCTCTTATAGCTATAAGGGGAGAAATTAATTAATGTAATTTCCTGCCTTTGCAAATAGATATTATCTCACTTTAGAGATGAGCAACTGAGGACTAAAACAATTGAGTGGCTCACCTACGGTCACAGTAAGTGGAGGACATAATATGAGAGTCCAGTCTTCATGCCTCCTAATAAAGTGCTTCTTTTGAAATATTTATTTAAATTTGGTTGTTGCTAAGTGAAAATAAAATTTTATGACTTCCACAAATATTTTTAAACACTTATTTTAGAAAATTATTTTTTTCTCAATATTTATTATACTTTAGAAAAACTATAACATCTATGTGATTTTAATAATTAATGAATAACCAATGGATTAAGAAGTCATTCTGTTTATATCACAGCATCCTTTTGCTACTCTCCTACAGGATGAAATATGTTATCAGTGGTTCAAGAATAAAGCCAAAGTGAGTTGAATCCTAAAATTTAAGTTTAAAAGTGAGCTATAAAGTAACCAGGAAGTAAAAGAGACCCAAGAAATAAGCATAATGTAAGATACTAAGAAATAACAATAATGTTTCTATTGTGAATATACATACATATGCATACATAAATACATACATATGCATTTCCCTTGGAGTAAATATATATCATAATATAACCTGGAAAACTACCTACTGTTGGTATCCTGACATTTTCAGGCATATGCATTCCAAGTGTCCAACAACTAACACAAAATTTCACTCCGTGAATACAGACTTTCAGCAGCTGATTATTTCCTATCCCTTTCATATGTATGTGAATTCCATTCAGAAAAGTATGCAATGCAGTTAATTCTCAGGGATCTAAAACCTCAGAAAACTACTCACTCTAAGGAGCTAAGTTTACAGCTTTAAAAAACAAGTTATTATTTATTTTTATCATCTGGAATGGAAATCTTTATACAGCTATTGCTTGCCTCCTTAACCAAAGTAGATAGAAAATAATTTGCTCTCTACTGACTTAGAATTTTTTTGTGAAGAAGATGCCCTTTGAGCCACTGAAGCTATATATGATTATCTGCCTCTACTTCTCAGTGATCCCAGAATACCGTCCTGTACTAGTTAGTAATTATACTTGTTTTGTGACTTTTTCTGACTTCTGCCACACAATCAGAGTGTCAACTGTTATGCAGAGGAATCATAGTAGGGGAAAGGGGTTGGAGTAAATGGTCTCTAAGGCCCATTTAAGTCTATAATTCTCTTCTTTCTGCTGTCACTTACTTTCCTAAATCAGCAAGGATGCTTTCAGCTGTGAGGAAAAAGACCCCATTAAAGGTGACTTAACGGACACATTATCTCACCAACTGAGAAACTTGAGGTAATCTCAAGGGCTTATAAATTCACTGGTTCAGCAAAGTCAGAGCTCCAGTTCAATTTCGGTGCAATTCTCTTGGCTTTCCCCTTACAGATCCAAGAGGGCCCTATAGGATACCTTATCGCTTGCGGACAACATCAAGCAGAAGTATAATCTGCAATTTCCCCGTCTTGGGTCCCATGTTAAAAGGAAGAAAATCTTCCCAAGAGTCCCTCATAGAGAGTTCTCTTGTGTCACTGTCCATAATTACAATTCCTGTCTAGAACTAAGTTGTCAAGGAAAGACCATCATGACCAGATGGCACAATCAAGATTTATCTACCTGGGAAGATTTGGCAAAGTAATGGTGAAAACACTAATGTTTGGCTAAAGCAGGAGAGGATGTCTACCAATACTCTTTTTACCAACTCAAATGAGCTGCTTATCCTCTGATATGGACATAAAAATAAAAGCACAGGCTACTGAATTTGTGGATAAATTAAGATTAACACACAGAGATATCCCCATTTTTCCATGAGTAAAACATGAGTCTTAATGCATCAATTTCATGATAATTTTTTGAAGTCTTGGAAAATTCTTTGGCCTAATTCCTTACTTCAAGCCTCACAGATAGCTAAACATATATTTTTTCAAAAATATTAAGGATCTTCTACATGCCAAGCATTCCACTGGGTACCAGAGACATACAAGTGTGCAAAAACAGAAACTATTCTCAATAAAACAGAACTTACAGTCTAATAGATCATAGTTGAGTTATGAATAAGAGTGTTACTATACTTGCTAGTTCCCCAAAGATAAGAATTAGAAACCTGAAGTGGTGTAAGTTTCCTTGAATAAACACATTCTATTAACATGTGAAATCATTAGTCCTGTTTATTTCATCCAAAAATAGTACTCAAATCTTGTTTCTCATTTTTTCTTTCATGTACCCATAATTTCAACATGATGCTATTGTTGTCTTCCTTGTTTTTGCTTTACTTTTACAGATAGAGTATATAAAATATTTAGTTTGATCAACAGGTGAAAGTTTTACATTAAAACTGACTTCAGTGGTGGCTGCTTTACTCTACTACTCCATGCTTAACCAAAAGGCTGTCTGAGGGAGCACCTGGGTGGTTCAGTTGATTAAACATCTGACTCCTGATTTCGGCTAAGGTCATGATGTCACAGTTCATGAGTTCGAGCTCCACATGGGGTTCTGCACTGACAGTGTAAGAGCCTGCTTGGGATTCTCTGTCTCCCTCTCTCTTTGCCCCTCCTTCTCTCTCTGCCCCTCCCACCCTCTCTGTGATCTCTCTCTCTCTCTCTCTCACACACACACACACACACACACAAACACATACACACAAATAAATAAAAAAAACATTTTTTAAAAAAAGCTAGCTGGTATTTATCTGAAGAAACTGAAGACATTAATTTGAAAATATGTATGCACCCACCTATGTTTATTGCAGCATTTTTTACAGTAGCCAAAATATGGTAGTACCCAAGTGTCCATTGACAGATGAATGGATAAAGAAGATGTGTGTGTGGGAAGGGGGAGGTGTATACACATGTATATACATACATACAATGGAATATCACTAGTCATCAAAAAGGATGAGATCTTGCCATTTGTGACAATGTGGGCAGACCTAGAGGATATTATGATAAGTGAAACAAATCAGACAAAGACAAATGTCATATGATTTTTCTTACATGTGGAGCTTTAAAAACAAAACAAATGAATAAACAAAAAGCAAAATGAGACCCATAAATATAGAGGACAAACTGATGGTTGTCAGAGGGGTGGGGATGGGGGATGGGCAAAATAGGTGAAGAGGAGTGGGAGATACAGGCTTCCAGTTATGGAATGAATAAATCAGGAGCCTAAAAAGTACAGCATGGGGAATATAGTCAGTGGTACTGTAATAGCATTGCATGGTGACAGATGGTAGCTGCACTTGTGGTGAGCACAGCATAACATATATACTTGTTGAATCACTATGTTGTACATCTGAAACTGATGTAACATTATATGTTAACTATACTTAAGTTTTAAAAAATAGAAATACCACAGAATCCAGCAATTCCACTACTATTTATCTGAAGAAATTAAAAACACTAATTCAAAAAGATACATGCACTTTTATGTTTATTGCAGAATTATTTATAATAGCCAAGATATAGAAACAATCTAAATGTTCATCAAGGGATGAATGGATAAAGAAAACATGCTATATACGATAAAGGAAATTTTCAACTTTTGATGTTTATGGGCCCTGCTCCTGGGCACCCAGGGGAGCTATACTTTAACATTTACCAAGGTCGAAATGCCTTGGCAAAACCTCAAAGCATGGGCTCTATTTCTGCCCCAAGCACACATTGTACATCTGCTTTGTTAAAGAAAATAACCAAAAAGGAACACTCTGAACACAAAAGATAAGAAAAAGTAAGAAGCTTCTCTGGTTCCCATAAGAGTAAAGTCATATAGCCCTGCATATACTAGAAACTTAAGATCTGTAACTTTCTGAAATATTCTTTTCAAAAAATTTAACTTTCTTTGTAAAAAATGTATATAACCCTATACCAACTGTTCCCTTACCAGAGGAATCTCTTCTTTGTGAAGATTGTGTATCCCCTGCAGCCATCTAAACTCAGGCTTGAAAAAAGCTATCTTTATTTTTCTTTTAGAAATCCTAAAAGATTTGTTCATTTTGCATGAACACATATAAACAGAATACTATTGAGCCATAAAAAAGAACGAAACCTTGCCATTTGTGACCTCATAGATGGACTTTGATAGTATTAGGCTAAGTAAAATAAGTCAGTCAGAGAAAGACAAATACCATACAGTTTCACTTATACATGAAATCTAAAAAACAAAACAAATGAACAAACAAAACAGAAATAGACTCATAAATACGGAGAACAAATTGGTGGTTGCCAGAGGGGAGGAGGTGCAGGGATGGGCAAATGGATAAAAGTGATTAAGAGGAACAAATTTCCGTTTATAAAATAAATAAATCATGGGACTGTAAAGTATAGTATAGGAAATATAGTCAATAATAATGTAATAACTATGAAGAGTGGCAGATGGTAACTAGACTTATCATGGTGATCATGTTATCTAAATGTTTAATCACTAAGTTGTATACCTAAAACTAATATAATATGGTATGTCAACTACACCTCAATTAAAAAATAGATAAGAAGTAGGAGACATCTACTCCTGGCAACTACTTCAAATGGCCCTTCAATCATAAAACAATTAGGTTCTTTTTAACAATCCTTTTTTTTTTTTAATTTTTTTTAACATTTATTTATTTTTGAGACAGAGAGAGAGAGAGCATGAACAGGGGAGGGTCAGAGAAAGAGGGAGACACAGAATCTGAAACAGGCTCCAGGCTCTGAGCTGTCAGCACAGAGCCTGACGTGGGGCTCGAACCCACAGACTGCGAGATCATGACCTGAGCCGAAGTCGTACGCTTAACCGACTGAGCCACCCAGGTGCCCCCTAACAGTCCTTAATGCATTTCTAGATTCATAGAAAGTAAGAGAAATCATTAAGAATGGATTTTCTTGTTCTCTCTCTCATATACACACACCTACGACATCACGTACACACATACACACTTCAGAGCTGAAAACAGTGAGCTTTAAGGGGAATGGAAAGTCAGGATTTTCCAAAAGGCAATAGTTGACAATACTCCAGCAATTAAGAGAACAATTCAGAGGAAAAATGAACCTGAAACTTCAAGACTTCATCCTGGGACCCTCTAAGGTGGCTAAAGTGTAGTTGCGTGCCATCCTCCAACTCCTTGTAGATGCAATGTAAAATACTTGACTGACTAAAAGATCACCACTTCAAGCCCTCAGGATTTCTATGAATAAAATCAACAAATATGAACTCACAATCAACAACTATACAAGGAATGAAGCAACCAAGAGGGAAAGAAGAAATGATAAACATTATATTTGGAACTGCAAAGAAGTCATATGGGGTTTATAAAATGCCAAATATAAATAACTATGTAAAATATTTGAAGAAATAAAAGATGAAATAACGAAAAGGAACAATCAACAAGAGATTGTAAAAATGATCAGGTAATTTACCAAAGTAGCCAAATAGAACTGTTCGAAATAAAAAATATAGAGGAAACTAAAAGCTGAATGATTAGGTTAAAGAGTAAAATTGGATCTGGCAGAAAAGAGATTAAGGGGGGGAAAGTGTAATTATCTCAAATAAATGCAGAAAAAAACATTTAATAAAATTCAATATCTATTCATCATTTACAAGAAAACTCTTGGAAAACTGGAAAAAGAAACATTCTTAATCTGATAAAGAGAAGTTACAAAACTTTGAACCATTCCCTTTAAAATCAGTTTTTAAAGAAAAGAATGTTCTTTATTACTGTTGCTTTAAGATACCAGAGAGAATATATAGAGAATATCATAGTCATCTGAGGATTGGGAAGGATTTCTTTAAAAGGACTGGAAAAGTATTAACCATAACAGAAAACTAAATGTAACTATAATATAATTTAAAATTTTCATTTAAAACACCAAGGAAGGAGAAAAGCAAGAGAACGAAGATAACTTTTTAAAGCTTATATATTTTTATTTTGAGAGATAGAGAAAGAGAGAGCAGGGAAGAGGTAGAGAGAGAGGGAGAGAGAATCCCAAGCAGGCTCCACATTGTCAGCACAGAGCCCAAAGTGGGGCTCGAACTCACGAACTGTGAGATCATGACCTGAGCAGAAATCAAGAGTCAGATGATTAAGTGACTAAGCCACACCAAGCACCCCGGAAGAAGATATTTTTAAGATATATAACTGACAAAGAATTAATATATACTATAAAGAACCTCGACAAATCAATAGGAAAAAGACAGAAAGTCCAATAGAAAATGGGCAAAAGATAGAACATTTTGCAAAAGAGGAAATACAAACGGGTATAAACAAGTAGAAAGATGCTCAGTTTTAATCAGAAAAAATGTAGATATTAATGAGATATAATTTTAATTCCTCTAAATCAGCAAAATTTAAGAACTGGACAGGTGTTGGAAAGGTCATAAATCAAAGAAATTTTTATAACCTTTAAGAGAAAATTGAGAGGAAAATTTGGCAAAATGGGTGATTTATTTTTTCTCTAAAGATTTATATTATTTGCTGCACATTTTCTCAAAAATTAAAACCTAGGATTCCCAGATTACTTTAACTCAATTCCAGGAAATGAGAGGATTCAAATCTGAGCTATAGTCCCTGCATGAAGCAGTCTATCTCTCAACCTTTTTTACTTTCCGGTGAACTCTTTTAAAGTCCCAACTCAAAGTATGGAAGAATTATCAGGATGCCCACTTGGCTCGCCCTAAACACCAATTTCAGCCTCCCTAACTCTGGGAAACTGCTGACTTTCATCTACCTCTTCCTGAATAAAGCAGAGGCCTTTAGCATAAAACGGACCCCAAATTCCTTACTTGCTTCTTTGGGCTTCTTTCTTCTCCTAGATCTGAGCCCCTTAATTCTTTACAATTCTTATTAGCTTTGTGAGGCCTTTTTTGTTTATTTTTTATTGAGGTATAATTGACATATAACATTATTTTCATTTTAGGTGTACAAGTCAATATTCATATATGTTGTAAAATGATCACCACAATAAATCTAGTTAACATCTGTTGTCATGTATAGTTACAAATTTTTTTCTTGTGATGAGACCTTTTAAGATTTACTCTCTTGGTGGGGCACCTGGGTGGCTCCATTGGTTAAGTGTCGGACTTCAGCTCAGGTCATAATCTCATAGTTCATAGGTTCAAGCCCCGGGTCAGGCTCTGTGCTGACAGCTCAGAGCCTGGAGCCTGCTTCAGATTCTGTCTTCCTCTCTCTCTGCCCCTCCCCACTCACACTCTGCCTCTCTCTCTCTCAAAAATAAACATTATAAAATTTTTTTAAGATTTACTTTCTTGGCGACCTTCAAATATGCTCTACAATGTTACTGACTGTGGGCACCATGCTGTACATTACATCCCCATGACTTATTTATTTTCTAACTGTAAGTTTGTACCTCTTGATCTTCTTCACCCATTTCACTCACTGCCCCAAATCCCCTCTACTCTGGAACCACCATTCTGTTCTCTGTATGTATGAGTTTTGTTTCTGTTGTTTTGTTTTTTAAATCTCACAGATAAGTGAAATCATATGGTATTTGTCTTTCTCTGGCTGACTTATTTTACTTAGCATAATACCACCAAGGTTCCTCCATAGTGTCACAAATGGAAAGGTGACAATTCTTTTTACGGCTGAGTAGTATTTTACACTTTTGTATGAACTTTTTGTGTGTTTATAGATAGATAGATAGATAGATAGATAGATAGATAGATAAACATATATGGTATATAACACCTTCTCCTTATAACCATCCCTCAGACACTTAGGTTGTTTCCATATCTTGGTACCTGTAAATAATGCTTTAATGCACATAGGGGTGCATATGTATCTTTTCAAGTTAGTGTTTTCAACTTCTTCAAATAAATACCCAGAAGTGGATTTACTGGATTATATGATAGTTTTATTTTTAATTTTCTGAGGACTTTCCATACTTTTTCCACAGTGGCTGAGCCAATTTACATTTCCACCAATAGTGCATGAGGAGTCCTCTTTTTCTACATCCTTGCCAATTCTTCTCATTTCTTATTTTTTGGCAACCGCCATTCTATCAGGTGTTAGGTGATATCTCATTGTGGTTTTGATTTTCATTTCCCTGATGATTAGCAATGTTGAGCATCTTTTCATGGTCTGTTGACCATCCATATGTCTTCTCTGGGAAAATGTCTATTCAGATGCTCAGATCTTCTGTCCATTTTTCATTGATTTTTTTTTTTTTTTTTTGCTATTGAGTCGTATATACGAGTTCCTTATATATTTTGGATATTAACTTCATATCAGGTATAAGATTTGCAAACATTTTTCCCATTCATGTAGGTTGCCTTTTCATTTTGTTGATGGTTTCCTTTGCTGTCAGAAACTGTTTAGTTTGATGTAGTCCCACTTATTAATTTTTGCTGTAGGAGTCAGATCCAAAAAATCATCACCAAGACCAATGTCAAGGAGCTGACCATCTATATTTTCTTCTAGGAGTTTTATGATTTCAGGTCTTACATTCAAATCTTTTAATTCATTTTGAGTTAATTTCTGTAAATAGTGTAAGATAATAGTCTAGTTTTGTTCTTTTGCATGTGTCTGTCCAGTTTCCCAACACCATTGACTAAAGAGAGTTGCAATATAGTATTGTGATATCTTTAAATATGTAAATAACTGGAGAGTGGGGACAGATTCTGTAATATTCTTTAATGGGTCCACCACTAGTAGAACTAGAAGTCAAAAGAAAAACTTAAAACTTCATTTCCTTGGTCCTTGTCCTCTCCTTCCTTCACATGCCAATCATCCCCTAAGTCTCTTCCCATCCAGCCTATTAACTTCCCTGCAAAACATTTCCAAATTTCTCTGGACAGCTTAGTTTTCCCTCCCTTCATGTTTTATTTCTTCCTACCCACAGCTCTCTGCTTGTCTCAATGAGCTAGCATTTCTCTTTCTTTCAGTTCTGCCTCTCAACCATTCCTTTGATCATCATAAAAAAACAAGAACTGGAAACAGTCTCTGCTGGTGGGGATTACGGGCAGTTTTTCTTTCTTTATTTTTATCAGTATTTTCTAAAGTTTCACAACAAACAGGATTTTTTTTAACTTATCATGTTTAACATCACAGTGTTTCTTAACAGATTGCAGACCATGTTTTGTTATTTCATACGTATGCATAATTTGATATTTGCCTCTGCTACAATCAAATCAGCGTGATCTATTTGCACAGGTGATTTCCCTGTTTCCTTAGGACTTTAAAACTCTGCAGCTGCTTTCATGTAGAAAATGAATTCCCATGCAGGTGTCCTTGCTTAAATGACAGATTCACAATTCTGTTTCCCAGCTTCCCTTATAGCTTTCACTTTTACTTATTTGGCACTCATATGTGGAAAATGAGGGGTTTTTTTCTTCTTTTCTCTCTTTCAGTAGTGCAATGGGGATAATATTTTTTGAAATATTTTCAGATGCATTTTCACTTCCTATAAATCATACTGTCCTGTGACTTGCTGCCCAAGAAAAGGCTGACATCAGCTAGAACAGTAAAGTCACTGCTCAACGTTGACTGTCAAATTAGATTTTTTTAAAAAATCACTAACAAGAGAATGGTCTTGAAAGCTAGCCTGAGCTGAAAGAGGAACATTTTATGAATTCTTTAAGCTCCAATTAACATATCAAGAGTCAGACCTCTGTCTCTGAGCCGTGAGTAGAGAGGTAACTCAGGTGTGAAATAAAAACTGTCCCTCCCTCATAGAATGCAGGCAACCCTACCCATTGAGGCTTGTGGACTGCAGTAAGGAGAAGAGAGCAGAAATAGAGGAAAGCATCAGACATATACACCTGGTGCAAAATTCCAGGTGGGGGGGAGGTATATCAGAATTAAGGGATCTGTGTGATATATATACCTCCTTTGGAACTCTAGGAGGAGACAAGAACACAGCATGGCTCCACATCAATGCAAGATGCTGAATCAAAACAATATTAGCCATATGCATCATCAGGCAGAGACCAGGCTGGAGTACGTACTCCTTAGCCTTCCTTGGTTTCTTAGGTGATATAGAAGACACCTCAAAGCTACAGTAAGCCCAGGTGCAGGAGCTGAGTGAGGCTCTTAAGGAACCACACTGGTGATGGGCAGCATAACCCTTCCAGAGTCTGGGAACTGGATAGCCATGGGCTGTGGGGAAAGAGAGGATCATGGCTCACACTCAGAAAGGACTGCAGCTCAGGTGAACCACAGTGATGCCAATTCCAGAAGGGTGACCAGGCTCTGCCCGATGTAAGGACATTTGTCTGCCACACATCAGCAGACCCCAGCCCAAGAGGCCAAGAACTATATCATGATGTGCATACTGAAGTAGGGACCAAAAAGGCATAAAGGTTAGCAAAGGACATATTGGCAGATTAAGATCCTTCCTCCCCAGCACCACAAGGTCATGGTAATGCCCCATATACCCAGGCACCATTTGGAGGAAAAGCAAGGGGAATGGAAAGAAATCTGAGATGCTGAGCACATACCAAAAAAGAGCAAGTTTCCTAAAAGATACTCTTTTAACTGGCAAACTAAGATTAAATTGACTGGAAAGTTATACTTTGTTCCTTTTTATCTCTACCAGCCACAATGGTGGAGTTTGTGAGGAAAATTAGGTCCATTGTAGAAAATAAACATTCATTAAGCCCAGAAATAGACCTATTTATATGTGAGCATTTGATTTATGGCAAAGATGGCACAACAGAGCAGCAGAGAAAGATATTCTTTCTAATTTATGTAGCTAGAACAATCAGATTGCCATATGGGGGGGGGGGGAGGAAACGATCCATACCTTGCACCATGCACAAATATGAATTCCAGGTAGCAAAACAAAATGTCTTCTCTAACTGTGCTGCCCAATATGATAATCATAGACACATGCAGCTTTTAAACACTCAAAATTTTGAAATTGATTGCTATGAATTGAGATGTGCTATAAACATAAAATATGCAACAGATTTTGAAGATTTAGTATGAATTTAAACATGTAAAATATTTCATTGTTCATTTTTTATATTGATTACATGTTGAAATTATGATAGTTGGGATATACTGGGTAAAATAAAATATATCATTAAAATTAAATTCACCTAATTCCTTTTATTAAATGTGGAAGTTTTTAACATATGTAGCTTCATATTTCTCTTGGGCAGTTCTAGGCTAAGAGAATATCTTCTTTGTTTTAATTTTTTAACATTTATTTATTTTTGAGATACTCAGAGACAGAGCACAAGTGGGAGAGGGGCAGAGAGAGAGGGAGACAGAATCTAAAGCAGGCTCCAGGCTCTGAGCTCTCAGCAGAGCCCGACACGGGGCTCGAACTCATCAGCCATGAGAGCATGACCTGAGCCGAAGTCAGACACTTAACCAACTGAGCCACCCAGGTGCCCCTAGGAGAATATCTTCTTAATTCATGTTAGGGAAAGATTAAATTATAGAGAAAAATCATTGATCATAAAGGAAAAGAATGATAAATTGGCCTACATTAAAATTAAAACTCATGTTCACCAAAATACACCATTAGAAAAATTAAAGGTGAGCCATGGAGTGGGAAACTATTTTGGCAACACAAAAAACTAACAAAGGACTAGTCAACAAAATATCCAAAACATTTACTACAAATCAGTAAGAGAAAGACAACCCAAAGTTTTAATCGGCAAGAGACATCAATAGGCAATTCACATAGAGGAAATTTGAATGGCCAATTTAAGCACATGAAAAAGTGCTCAGCCTCATTTAAATAATTTTAAAGGAAATTAAAACCATAATGAGATATCACTACACACCTCTAGAAACAGCTAAAATGGCAAAGATTGACAACACCAAGTTTTGGCAAGGATGTGTAATCACAGGAGGTCTATAAATTTCAGATTTGTGTAAACAATTTGAAAATCTATCTGCCATTATCGACCAAAGTTGAAGATAAACACCCATCAATTTCTCCTCCTAGGTATACACCCAATACGAATGTGCGTGTTTGTGCACCACAACATATGTACAGGGATTTCTACAGCAGAATTACTTGTAAAAGCCCCAAACTGGAAATAAACCAAACGCCCATCAATATGTAAACGGAGTACATTCCTTCAAAGGCATACTCCACTGCAATGAAAATGAGTGAGCTACAATTCAAGAAACATGGATGAACCAAACAAATATAATACTTACTGAATACTCCATTCTTGGCCTAAGCAGCGGTTACATAGAGTTTTTATCTTAAAATGATACATTAAGCTGTATCTACATCTTATGCATTTCACTGTACTCATGTTATAGTTTACAATTAAAAAGACTTGAAAGAAGAGCTACCATTTCACTTCCATATTTGGATAATAGTGTTATATTTTAACATCTTGCTACAAGTAATATATTCTATAGTCTACTCCATCTTTCATATGGTTATTTTAGCTATGACTTCTTGCCCGTCTAACTGTAGGACAAACTCTTAAGAAATGCAAAATTTTCTATCACTGTATCTATCTAAACAATTCTCAGTAATCCAACTCAACTGTAAATATTTAAACATCTAAACATCACCACAGTGTTACCCATTCATTTTTAGTCTCTGCATATACAAGCAATATTTTTGTGCAGTCAGATTGAACTTTATTGCTTATGGAATAAAATTAAGATATCACTTTAAAATTTTTATTAAAAAAGAAGGTAGAAAATTAACTATTACATTCCTAGCCTCATCTGATTTTTCCTCTGCTCAGGTAGCAGTTGTAAACTTCAGGCTCCTATCCATATCATTTTTTTTTTTTAATTTTTCAACGTTTATTTATTTTTGGGACAGAGAGAGACAGAACATGAACGGGGGAGGGGCAGAGAGAGAGGGAGACACAGAATTGGAAACAGGCTCCAGGCTCTGAGCCATCAGCCCAGAGCCCGACGCGGGGCTCGAACTCACGGACCGCGAGATCGTGACCTGGCTGAAGTCGGACGCTTAACCGACTGCGCCACCCAGGCGCCCCCTATCCATATCATTTTTATGTAATCCTAGGAAACTCTCCAAATCAACCCACAGAAATTTTTGGTATTTAGCTGACTTTTTCATTGGCCAAATATATCACAAAGGAACTACTCTCAATCAAAAATGTTAGTCATGTTCTTCTCTGTTTTATTAGTTTCGTAAGGCAGCCATAAAACAGTATCACACACTTAGTGGCCTAAAACAACAGAAATTTATTTTCTCACAGTTCTGGACACCTGATGTCCAAAAGCAAAGTGTCTGCACAGCCAACTCCCTCCAGAGAGGCTCTAGAGGAAAATACTTTCTTGCTTCTTTCAGGTTCTCATGCCATCTTGGCTTCCTTGGCTTGTCATCCCATGACTCCAATCTCTGCCTCTGTCCTCATATCACCTACTCCTTTGTATGTCTGTATTTTCTCCTTTTCTGTTTCTTTTAAGGACATTTGTCACTGGAATTAGGGCCCAATGAGGTAATCTAAGATCACTTTTAACTCAAGGTCTTTAATTTAATTCCGTCTGCAAAGACCCATTTTCCAAATATGATCCTATTCACTGGTTTGGAATAGAGACCACCATTCAACTCACTACACCTGTTATATCATCAAGAGGACATACCTCTAATTGACCTACAAGCTGGACCCTGCAATCTGAGGTTCCTTACTCCCTCCTCTGTCCCTGAAATATGCATTCTGCCCATCATTCCCACAGAAGAATCAAATTTCAAGGACATAGCCCTGAGAAAGTAAGATGTTATTGAGACCATCTGGAAGTATACATGAATGAACACTATTAAGGCCTCCATATAAACTTCTAAGATTCTGGCAGAGATCTGTTCATCTTGCAACCACCCCAGACAAACCTCATAAGTAAATTCCTTTGCTTGTTTATTAAATCCTCCACCTAACAATCTAGAGTGGTCTGCCTCTTTCTTCTGTCTCTCCTTGCCTTCCATATGTGGGGGCCAGTTCCATATTACACCTGGGGAAAGTCCCAAGCCTGCAAGCCAATAATAGTGTCGGGGTTGAGGGGGGGTGTGAAGAAATTATTTAAAAAAATAAAGGATACAAGAATAATAGAGGTAATGGGACAATTTTGAATGGGCTTCCATAGCTAAATATGTAACAAAAGTATATATATATTACATAGTCATTTTCATACCCTACACAGTTAATCACAAATTCTTAGGAGAAGAGTAATTAGGATTCATTCAATTTTGAATCCCAGTACCTAACCTAGTGCTCTTGACATCATAAACAGGATATAATAGAAAATTAACACATATCATATAAAATAATTCTGCAGCTACTTAAGGATACTAGTGGTGCCTAGATTCAGGATTGGCTTTAACACCAGCTTTAACATAAGGAAACAGAACTGCCATTTTTTTCCTACCTGAAGCTTAAAAGTCAAGAATTGTATTAGTCACTGCAACAACAATAACAAAAAATGATACCTAGGGAAAAGAAAGGAAGAAATGAAGTAGATAACAAAATACGCATAGATATGTTTGCTTAAAGAAACTTAAGTAAAGAGAGAAACTGATGTGGAGCCCTGGCCAAAGTATTCCAACATGCCTAAAATGCTATGATTAAAAACCCAAATGAGTAGCCCTGAAGGCATGAATGGTGGAGAAAAGA
This sequence comes from Lynx rufus, assembly GCF_022079265.1. Classification (NCBI taxonomy): domain Eukaryota; kingdom Metazoa; phylum Chordata; class Mammalia; order Carnivora; family Felidae; genus Lynx; species Lynx rufus. The sequence goes on from NW_025814827.1 coordinate 64,691,514, forward strand.
ACAAAGACCCTCAGGGCACTGTCCACAAGATAGAAGAAAAAATTGTCTTGCATACAGGTAGGATTGGATGACTTATTTTGGAAAGGGTAAACAGCCCACCCACATACAACTTCTCAGGGAAAAAGGAATTGTAATGTCAAAAATATGAAATGACTGTCAAAAGTATCCAAAACCAAGTCTATAAGTTGTGAAATAGAAGTTTTAGATCTATTCTGAGGCTATAAAAAGCACGTTTAATAGAAATTCAAAACATGATCATTTTGTTATCACTCAAGTGCCAATCGCTAGCCAGCTATGCTGCACATGCGTACCTGTCCACAGAAAAGTGTGTGTGTGTGTGTGTGTGTGTGTGTGTGTGTGTGTGTGCGCGCGTGCGCGCAGGCACACGCATGCATGCACACTGATGCATGAACAAAATAATTTTATTCTGTTTTAGTTGTTTGATATTCTGTTCAGGATCAGCTGTAGTTTCTCCCCGGGTATGTGTGATTATCTGAAAATTATGTCAACACAGAGCCTGTTATCATTTTTAGAAAAATTCCTTCAAGATTACCCGGTGAGTTACAAAGGATAAAATCTGCATAAAAAATATTCTGTCGCCATCAAAAAAACTTAATCTTCTGGTAAAGATTAAGAACCAAATGTACTTACCTACCTCTCAATTTCTAGAATTCCAATGAAATGATAGTAAAAAAAAGATACAAATGACAAAATCTTAAGAGCACTAATAATAGGAAAGAAAACTATTTCCTATTATAACTGAGCAGAGACCTTAAAGATTTTTCTAGAAGATGGAAAGAGAAAGCAGCAACCCAGAAAGTTCACAGCATAGCCTGCCATAGAGGTGATCCCTGGCTCATGTAAGGGAGTCCATAAGAGACCTAAGAGCCAAGTGAGGAGGAAAAGAACATAAATGGAATGAGGAGCAGATATCTTTAAGATTTTAAGTCTAACTATAAAATTACTTCTCTCCTATTTTCCTCCCCAGACATTCTGGCCCTCCACTTAGAGGTGTCGTGTTTACTTCCTTTCATAAGTCAAGACATCTGCTCTAAAGAAACTAGTCTCCTGCCTATGTTCCATTAGAATGAATCCCTTATGCACTTGGGTGGCTCAGTCGGTTAAGCATCTGACTTCTGCTCAGGTCATGATCTCCTGGTTTGTGGGTTTGTGAGTTCAAACCCTGTGTCAGGCTCTGTGCTGACAGCTCAGAGCCTGGAGCCTGCTTCAGATTCTGTGTCTCCTTCTTTCTCTCTGCCCCTTCCCCACTTATGCTCTGTCTCTGTCTCTCTCTCTCTCAAAAATAAATAAAAACATTAAAAACAATTTTTAAAAAAGAATGAATCCCTTATCCCTTTGGAAATGGTTCCTACAGGTGTCCTGCAGACTGCTCCTCTCTGCCCAGTACATGGACACACGGCCAGCACTTCCAAATTTAACCTACATCTTCTCCATAAATATGAATACACAATCAACAATCTCCAATATTTTGGGGTGCCCAGCTGGCTAAGTCAATGGAGCATGTGACTCTTGATCTCTAGGTCATGAGTTCGAGCCCCACATTGGAGGCTGAGATTACTGAAAAATAAAATCTTAAAAAAAGAGAATCTCTAATATTTTGAGAAAAATACATAAAAACAAAAAGCTAAGGCAAACAAATGGAAAAATTGGCCCAACAATAATTGATAATTCAGAAAAACAGAGAACTTAATATTTATCCTGATTAAGATTCTAAAGATGGAAAACATACTGTGTCCATAGATTAGAATAGGTTGCTTCCATATCTTGGCAGAAAAAGATAAATATCATACGATTTTATTCATATGTGGAATCTAAGAAAACAAAAAATGAAAAAAAAAAAAACAGTCATAGATAACTGAGAACAGATTGGTGATTGCCAGAGGCAAGACAGGGTAGTAGGGAAATATGGTGGGGTAGGCAAAATGAGTAAAGGGGTTTAAAAGATATAAACTTCCAATTATGAAATAAGTAAGTCATAGGGATATAATGTACAACATGGTGACTACAGCTAATAATACTGTATTGTATATCTTAAACCTGCTAAATGAGTATATTGTAAAAGTTATCATCACCAAAAAAAAAAATATTGTAACTGTATGTAGTGATGTATGTTAACTAGATTTATTGTGATCATTTCACAATACTACAAATATCAAATCATTATGTTGTACACCTGAACTTGATATAATGTTGCATGTCAATTATATCTCAATTGAAAAAAGATCAGGGACACCTGGGAGGCTCAGTCAATGAAGGGTCCAGCATCAGCTCAGGTCATGATCCTGTAGTCTGTGAGTTTGAGCCCCACTTCGGGCTCTGTGCTGACATTTGGGAGCCTTGAGCCTACTTCGGATTCTGTCTCCCCCTCTCTCGCTGCCCCTCCCCCCCACATGCCTGTGCGTGCACGGGCCCGTGCACTCTCTCTCAAAATATATATTTCTCTCAAAAATAAATATACATGAAAAAAAATGTTTTAAGATTAGAATAGGATTCTATGCTATTGGAACAATCAGAGAATTTTTTAAATTGGCTTGAAAAGCTAAATGTGTTTACTGAAATTAAAAAAAAAAAATCCAATAGAGCTGGAAAGTAAAATTGAAAACTTAGAAAGGGAAACCATGAGAGAAAAGGCAAAGAGACAGACCAGCGCTTCTCAAATATTAATGTGCATACAAATCACCTGGAGATCATGTTAAAATGCAAATTCTTATGTGGGATTCTTCATTTCTAACTAGCTCCCAATGATGCCATTGCTGCTGGTCTCCAGGCCCCATTTTGAGTAGTGAAGACTCAGAAACACAGGTGCTTGGAACATTTCTGGGCACCCAAAAAAAATTTTTTTTTAATAATAAGCAGTCCTAAGAATGGAGTCTATTGCACTCCAGTTTCTGTCTCAATCCATCATTTGAAAGATTTAAAAAGGAGCTCAGAGTGGCTCCCATCTCCTGACTGGGGCTGAGTCCTCTAACCATGTGCTCCCTCCTGCTGTTTTCTGGCTCCTGAGAGCCTGCACTTCAAGACAGGGTTTCTTCCACTTCAGCTTGTTTACTTTTCAGACCAATTCAGGGAATCATAATTAACTCAGTACTTTGTCTTGCTTAGGAAGAGAAAGTTAATAATTATAGTATTAAGACTAGGTCATAGCAACCTGCACCAAATTACCTTTCATTTATTGCACGATATATCCAGAAATATTTAGTTTTTAAACGTAAACATTTTGAATATGTCTCTCATATTAGAAGAAAGACAGCATAACAATAATCTGACACCGATTCTCCTCTTACACCCAAAATGATATAATCACAGGAGTAAAGCAACTCTGTTCATAAAACTACATAGTTATATTAATATATAACTTATATAACTCAATATATATTAAGTTCAGATTTTATAGATTTTGGACTACAATGTATGCATTGTTAGCTGTTTTTAAAGAATTTCTGAAAATTAAGGAAACATGTACTTTAGCAAATGATACCTGATGATTTGGATATCTGACAAATCAAGACATTTGCCATCCTTGTTTTGCAAATTTGAATTTATCTTTTGTTTAAAATGTCTATTACATACTAGTGTTTCAGGGTTGAATTTATCTTTTTTTAAAGCTCTTTATCACATGTTAAATAAAGTATTTCTAAAGAGTTTCAAACTGAAACTACTGACCATTTTCTTTGTCTCTTAGAGACAATGTAATACTTTATCATTGAGGGAAATAGTGAGTGCTTATAAAACCATTTGAGAAAAAATGAAGGATTCATGCTAAAAAACTATCTCCAGATATTTCCGAGTTTTTTAGATTTTGTTCTTGGGAGAAAATATAAATTCTGACCTTCAGAAAAATTCCTGGCAACTCAGGAAGTGGAGTAAAAATTGTGTTTATCAGTAGAACACTACAGTACTTAGAAATATTTGAAGTTAATTATAGCATTTTATACGTTATAAAACTAAATTTAAAGTGACAATTGTGGGGGCGCCTGGGAGGCTCAGTCGGTTAAGTGTCCGACTTTAGCTCAGGTCATGATCTCACAGTTTGAGAGTTCAAGCCCCGCATTGGACTCTGGTCTGACCGCTCAGAGCCTGAAGCCTGTTTTAGATTCTGTGTCTCCCTCTCCCTCTCTGCCCCTTCCCCACTTGTGCTCTGTCTCTCTCTCTCTCTCAAAAACAAGTAAACATTAAAAAAAATAAATAAAGTGACAATTGTGGGAGACTGAGGAAATTTGAAAGTTTTTTTTAATGCTTATTTATTTGGGGCACCTGGGTGGTTCAGTCAGTTAAGCATCAGACTTTGGCTCAGGTCATGATCTTGCAGTTCCTGGGTTCAAACTCTGCATCAGGCTCTGATAGCTCAGAGCCTGGGGCCTGCTTTGGATTCTGTATCTCCCTCTCTCTCTCTGCCCCTACCCCACTCTTACTGTGTCTCTCTCTGTCTCTCAAAATGAATAAGCGTTAAAAACAATTGTAATGTTTATTTATTTTTGAGAGAGAGTGCAAGCAGGGGAGGAGGCAGAGAGAGAGGGACAGAGGATCCAAAGTGAGCTCTGCACTGACAGCAGCAAGCCCAATGTGGGGCTTGAACTCATAAGCCATTGAGAATCATGACCTCAGCCGAAGTTGGACGCTCAGTTGACTGAGCCACCCAGGTGCCCCAGGAATTTTTTTTTTAAGTTTATTTATTTATATTTATTTTGAGAGAGAGAGAGAGAGAGAGAAAGAGAGCACGCACGCGCGCGCGAGTGCAAGTGGGGGAGGGGCAGTGGAAGTGGGGGAGGGGCAGAGTGAGCGGGAGAAAGAGAATCCCAAGCAGGCTCTATGCAGTCAGCACAGAGCCTGACCCACGCCCGGCTCCATTACTCCAATCACAAGATCATGACCTGAGCTGAAATCAAGAGCCAGACACAACCAACTAAGCCACCCAGGTGCCCCAGAATTTGGAACTTTTTTAAAATGGAATGATCTATTATATGAGGGAAGGGCTTAACTTATGCAAAGTTTTACAGACTTGACATAAACTTTTCCTAGAATTTTTATTTTAGTAGAAATAGTGAAAAACTCAAATTTCTCTAAGATTAAATCAATTTAATTCATCTTGGCTATTCATTTATTTAATAGCATGGTATTACAATAGTACACCTTCTGGTAACTATAGATATAGCACAATTCTTTGATCTGGCCATTCACCATAGCAAGTGCTAAGTGTTGTCTGCTCTAAAACCAAAGGAAACCACGGTGGCCTTGATAGCTCATGGAGGATTCAATAGTATTGTTGATACTTTTTATATCAGCTGAGAAATAGATAATGCACTACTTATTTAATCTTCCCTATTGGAATGTTGTGCTTTTATGAATGTGATATATTTCACATTCTAAACTTTAATTCATAGTTCCTAAAACTTTCTGCGATAGTTATAACTGGACATTGCCAGTGTCCTGCCCATATCCTCTTACCTTTTGTACTTACGCACAATTAACTTGATTTCTAACTGAAGACCTAATAATCTTGGGACATGGAAGTCCGCTTTATCCACCCATGCTGCAGGCCAGAGTGTTGGGGAGTTAATGACCCTCTGGCCCCAGAAATTCTGAACCAATGACCGAAGGAAATTGGTATATTTCTTCCAGTGAGATAACCCTAAGGTATGTGCTTACACCAGTCACAGAGTTTCCTCAGTGGGGGTAAGTCCAGTTACCTACAAGGGTAACTAGTTTGACTATGTACACTTTTCTGGCTGCATTCCCTTCTGTGTCTCAGTTTCCCCAAATCTCTACCAGTATTTCCTACATCTTCCAAATAAACCACTTGCACATGAATCCTCATCTTGGCATCTGCTCTGATAGAACCAACCAAGAAAAGAGGTATCAGAAGTGGTACCAGGAAGCAGATTCTCAAGAAGGGATTCTAGAATTGAATCACTTGCCTGCCAGAGGTAACAATAACACCATTTTTAGCACTAACTAGGGTGGTAATAACCTTTGGCACACTGTAACATAATATTTACTCAGGCTTTGACTTGTGGTTAATTGGAAGGTATAGAGATAGAAGGGGAGACCAGGTATTTTTGAGGTAGAACCCTGAACAAGTGTGTAAAAGGCATATAAAATAGTAAAGAGTAAGTAACAAAAAAGCAAAATGATAAGTTTAAAAAAAAAGCAAGGGATAAGTTACTGACCTTTCCTTCCCATCACTAAGAAAGAAGCACAGCCCTTATATATCTCTGGATTTTATGGACTGCATATACAACACTTAGCAAAATTGTTCCAAATCATTTCTTGGGTAACTAAGGAGGCTGCCAGTTTGGAGTAGATCCAAAGCAATAGATGGCTCTGCAGCAGATTCAAATTATGTTATAAGCATCTGACACTTTTTAACTATACAACCCAGCAGATCCAGAGGTACCAGAGGTACCCATGATCCATAAGGAAGCCCTGTATAGTCCCTGAAAAACCTCAATAGGACAAGAGAATACAGACTTCTATGATTCTAGAGCAATGCTATGTGTCTGCAGCAGAAAAAAATGTTCTCCATTAGAAAGGCAGTTCCCAGCGTATACTGAGCCCTAGTAGAGTCTGAGTGCCCAACCAATGGTACATCAAGCCACTATGCAATTAGAGATGCTTATAATGAGCTTAGAGTTTTCAGCCCCTAAGTGATATGGTCAAAATGACACAGCAGCAATCTTATCACCTAATAGAAAAGATACTTTCAGGATAAGACCTGAGCAGACCCAAAAGGTACAAGTTAGTTACTCAAACAAGTGGTCCAGGCCTTCATGTTCCAGTCTCTCAACTCATACCTTTGTGGGGGTTTTTTATGACCACTGAAGAAGGAGAGGGAAAATCTGAACCTGATTCACAAACTGGACTGAAAAGCAGTGGGTTCAACTTGGTGAATGGGTTTTAACAAATATATTGGGAAGCTTCGGGTGTAATGACAGGAAGTACCAGAAAGGCTCAAGGTACTAAAAATAAACTTTGGGGCACCTGGGTAGCTTAGTCAGTTAAGCGTCCAACTCTTGGTTTCTGCTCAGAACATGATCTCACCATTTGTGAGCTCTAGCCCACCACTGGGCTCTGCACTAGCAGCATGGAACCTGCTTGGGATTTCTCTCTCCCTCTCTCTCTGACCCTCCCCAGCTTGCTCTCATTCTCTCTCAAAAAGTAAATAAATAAATAAATAAATAAATAATAAACAAACAAACATAAAAATGAACTTTGCCTAAAATTATGGACTGAATTTTTGTAGCCCCCAATATTCATATGGTGAAACCTTAACCCCGCTATGATGGTAGAGCCTCAGGGTATTTGGTATCCTTATAAAGAGATTTGGTATCCTTATAAAGAGACCCAAGTGAGTTCCTTCACCCTTTCTACCATGTAAGGATACATGGAGAACTATGAAACCAGGAAGTGGGCTCTTACCAGCCACGGAATCTGCCAGCACATTGATCTCAGAAAGCCACCCAATCTATGGTATTTTTGTTAGAACAGCCCAAATATACTAAAACAGCCTCTTTATAATTTGTCCTACAGCTAGGCCTAACTATCTCAGTTGAGAGCCACTGATCTAAAAGTTGAATTTGACAAAATAGGAACTGAATACAAACATTCTTTATGGGCCATAGCATTCCATCACTCAGTCAGGAAAAGACTTCTCCAGGACTTACCTACACATAGCAAAGAGCACAAAACTAAATTTTATAACAACCCCTGCCAATGAAGAACTCCTGCATTAAAATTTCCATCATCTTCCATTATTCAGCATTATCTATGAATGCATTCTGGAAACACCAGTTTTTGCATTCTATTTTAGGAACTGGAACTTTCAGAACTCGAAGGTGTGAGTGTAAACACATGCACACACACATCCACACGCAGAAAGCCTATTCTAACCTCTGACTTGTCATTTCTGGATCTCTTCTAAGACTGCTAGAGTACATGATATAAAATCCCTGACACTGTCATCGCTGTTATCATCATCTTTGTTTCTGATCTCTCCCTCTCTTCTCTCTTTTTCTTCCATCACCTATCACTTTTCCTGTGATTCTCAGATTTCACACAGGAAAGTCTGTCTTTTACTAACATCACTGTCCTGCAGAGCCTCCTCACCTTCTATTTAGGCAGACAATGGACTAGCTCATTACTGTACCATGGTTTCAGTTGTCCTTGCTCTGAAAGGACTTCATTTGGACTCTTTATCCAAATGAAGACACTTTCATTTTTTATTTTCCTTACTTCTGGGCTCAGTGCCACTCAGCTATTTGAGGGTACCAGATAACTAAAATTTATTGTAAATAAACATAATGATTCTAAGCTTGCTTACCATAGTTCCAACAGTGATGAATTTGCAAGGCTATGCTTTAAAAAGCAGATACAAGAATGGTCTTCTGATGAACATGTCTCACTTCTACAGAATCAGTTTTTTACACACTGTTGCTAGTTAGGTTTCTGACAAGACATTTTGATTTAGGTATTTATTTAATGAGTATTTACCAAGTTTCTGTTATCTTTGAAGCTTCTTGGTAGGTACTAACAATATAAAGATAAGTAAGATATAGTCCCTCTTCTCAAGGAACCCAGAGCCTAAGGAGGAAATAAGCAAGCACATAAATATTTTGTATATGATTTGATAAATACTATAGCAAAAACAAACACAAGGCACGGTGGAAACTCAGAGTGGGGAAGATTTAACTCTGCCTGGTGGGATATGGAAAGTCCTCACATGAAGTGTGACATCTGAGCTACATCCTAAAGGGTGAGTAGAAGTTTGCCATGTCAAAGGCCTACAAATTGGATACTAAAGAAACTGCAAGTGCCAAGGCATGGAAGATCAACATAACAATATATCTTGAGAATTAGGTACTTAGAATTAAGTGAAGGAACTAAGGCTTAGAAGGAATACAAGAGTACAATCCAGAATGACCTATGTGTATCTTGCTAAAACTGGCCTATAACCTGAGATATTAAATGGAAAGCCATTGAAGGACTTTATGCATGGGAGTAGCATGATCAGATTTGCACTTTACAAAATCACTCTGACCATGCTAAAGGAAATATGGGAGAAAGGTGAAAGGTGAACAGATGACCAGCCGATAGAAATAATAAGAGCCTAACTCCAGCAGTGACCAGCAGGGTGGGAGAAGAGGAGAGAGATTACAGAGACATTTAGGGGCTAAAATAAATGGGGTCAGATGATTAATCTGTATGTGGAGGATAAAGAGGAAAGGGAGAGGGGAAAAGAACAGAGAAGGAAGAGTCAAGCCTAATATGCAGGTTTCCACCATGACAAGTGGATGGTGGCAGTTGCTTTACCAGGGTAAAAGATTGAGAGGTGGGAAAAAGGTTTGGAGGTCAAGATGAAGAGTCTGTTTTTGGAAATGGTAAATTTAAATGGCCTGTGGGACATCCCACCAGGCTGCTATATAGAGACCAGGATCTCAGGAGAAAGGTCAGAGCTAGACAGATAAGGCATATAGGTAGTAATTGAAGTAAAACCTCCCCCACCGCCTAATCACCACTTGAAATGGAAACCACACACAAAAGTATCACACTCAGAAATTAGGTGTGCAGAGAAACCTTGCCAAATGGAGACTAACATTAAGAACCATTCGGTCACTCAGGCAGTTGGCTCTGTCTTCTGATAAAACAAATCAATATAATCTCTCCAAGTGAAACCATGTTATCTTCCTTAACTTTGCTGTTGATCAAAACCAAACTCACTCGCTTCTCTTAGGTTCTGTTCATTTATGCATTAAACGTGTGTTTGCTAATTAATGTAGCCCAAATATCAATAGCCTTATCTGTTTAGCCCTGACCTTACTCCTGAGATCCTGGGCAAGAGAGACCTGCCCAGATCTGGGGCACTTCTTTTGAATCTAAAGTGCACTGTTCTACTCTAAATGTTTAATTGTTTATTTAAAAATGAAATAATTATGTCATGGATTGAAAGAAGTAATATTCAAATATTATAGTCATCCCAACTTTTAAAATATTTTAAATATGCCCTTTAAACAATAAATGTTGACCTCCAAAAAAATCAGTACAATAGCCTCTTGATATAGTGAGTGCTCTACTTTATAAGGTATTCATCATCACCTCATCCAAATCCTACAGTTCAGAGACTGGATTTCTTGAAAAAGTAAAAACAAAAAAATAATTTAGTAAAACTCAGTTTTGTCTTGAATCTTACTTCAATATAGTTAGATTTCACAAGACAATAAGGTTCTAATCACATCCTGATTGGTACAGATTTATGCAGAGTTTATGCAAGAATTAATGGACATTATTAAGAAAGTCACTCCACGCATACTGATATGTGATTATGCCTGAAGATATACAAAGTCATCCACAGCTGGAAACACACTAAAATAATAAGCCTACAGTTGCAAATGCTGTTTTAATTATGAATATCTTTTCTATTTTTGGATAGTACTGATCTTCACTTACTTATAGTAGAGATATGTTATTTTAATTTAAATTGTCATTCTTTAAAATTCATATATATGTACATATAATCCCTATACAGAGAGAAAATTAAGAAAATACATTACTGACATGTGTGATAGTTTCTTCATTCAGAAAATTCCTAAGAAGTTTATATTTTCATCTTAATGGGAAAAAGAGGACTATAGTCACAATTAAATTCATGTGTCGAATTACATTAGATAAGTAGAGTTTAAAATGTGTTTACCTGATGCAAAAATTGTTACCATGAACATGGAAAGGATAACAGACACACTTAGAGGCCACCCAAGAGATGTGCCATCCTACTTTTAATTGATTAACTTATAGATTATTTCTAAATTATTAAGGAAAGAAACTAACATTTATTGAAGAGCCACCTAGCCAGTCATTGGAGCATATGCACTTTACCTAATTTAATCATTTCAATTTACTCTATTATTAGCCTCACTTCATAAAAGACAACAAGAAGCTTATACAAAGGCCTTGTGGTGATTTTCAAATATATTCAAAAATTCTTTCCAAAATTGAAGTCTAATTCTCTTCCCCTTGAGTATGGGCTGGATTTAGTGACTTAGAATATGGCATAAGTATTGCTTTGTGATTTCTGATGAGATCATAAAAGACATTGAGACTTCCTCTTGGATGGTTCATTCTGAGGCACACTAGCGGCCATGTCATGAAGATTCCAAGCAGCCTGTACTAGTCAGGTCAGGTTTTCATAACAAAATACCACAGACCAGGTTGTTTAAACAACAGAAATTTATTTGCCAGAGTTCTGCAGGATGAGAACTATAAGGCCAAGGTGCCATCTGATCCAGTTCCTGGTGAGAACTCTCTTTCTGGTTTGTGGACAGCTGCCTTCTTACTGTGTCCTCACATACTGGAGGCAGAGAGCTCTGGTGTTTCTTCTTCTTACAAGGGCACCAGCTTTATCAGATTAGAGCCCCATCCTTATGACCTTTTATTTAACGTTTATTACTTCAGCACAGGCTCTGTCTCCAAAAACAGTCACATTGGAGGTTAAAGCTTCAATGTATGAATTTTAGGAAGACACAAATATTTAGTCCATAGCACAACCCAGTGGAAAAATTCACATGGCTAGGAACTAAAGCCCCCAGCTAACAGCCATGTGAATTAGCCAGCTTGGAAACAGTTCTCCCAGGTATGGTCAAGGTAGCCTGGGTCAATACCTTAAATGTACCTCAACAAAGACCCTAAGCTACAGCCACCCAGCTAAGCCTGCCCTAAATTCCTTACTCTCAGGAACTATATGAAAACACAAATATTTGTTGTTTAAGCCACTAAATGTTGGAGTAACTTGTAACAGAAATAGATAACTAATATATGTAGGTATCAGTCAGTAAGCAATAAAACAGGGATAAGAAACCAGGTTTTTCTGATTGCTGAAGTATGAGCTCTTTCTACTACCCACACTACCTACATAGCCTCTCCAATATTTAAAAACTCGTTCATTTATTGTGAGACTTTACATATATTACTTCAGTTCATCTTAATAACATTGAGAGGTTGGTTTTATAATAAAAAATATACAAAAGTATGTTTTTGTAATTAAATTTGTTTACATCAAATAAAAGATAAGGCTTTGACATTATAAAGCTCTACCTCTAAAGATCACTTCAATCTGGACAAATTCAGTGACATATCTGGTTCCTTGCTTCCACAGTTTTCCTCCCTAACCTGTATTACACACATCAGGGGGATTGAAATTTTAAAATGTAAATCAAACCATGTTCCTCTTTTACTTAAAATCCATTCCATGACTTTGTGACTTCTTATTGGTTACACTTAAAATAGCTACATACGAGGACTAATCCTAATCATATGGTAAAGCAGTTGGTGGCAACCCATTGCAAATACAGTCAATACACTCTGTACAATTGCCTTCATTTCTTTTCACTTCCCCACACAGGTCTTTTTCTGTCCCATGAATCCATGAACCCATCCTCAATCTGGTCTCAGAGTCTTTGCAACTTACAAGCCAAGAAAGAATATGATCTTAAGGGAATTAAAGATGAGCTCATCAGTTTAAAAGGTTATGGGGTAGCTAAAGAGTACAAGCACTAGGAAGTAAAGACAGGACACTGAAAACTTCAGAACATAGACAAGAATAGAAATAAAGTGTATTGAATGCTTTAATAAAACATTCCACACACTAGTTATAAAAATAGAAACATCTATTCCTATAAGGAACCTAAATAAGTTGGAATTTACTTGTACCCCTAATTTCTCTGGCCAAATTCCATTAACCACAGATATCTAGGTCAATAGGTTAATTCACCTGTCTGTTCTGCCTTTGCTCTCTGTCACACAATGTCTCAAATTCTCTCTCCTAGTGAGTGGGTACCAACCTTAAGTACACACAGTTGCATATTTAAAGGGACCATGCACTCCCATTGGACCAAGGTCCGTGTTCAGACATTGCAATTGTAATAACCATTGGTTCTGCCTCTCCTGGCAACTACCTCTTATGTCTTACTAAGAATCCGTGCTCTCTTTTGTCTCTTCTTTTTTTCTGCTTCTCTTTAGATTTTTTTAAGCTTATTTCTCAATCTTACACGTTATGCATTCCTAATACTTCACTAAATCCTGGGGCTCTCTATTCTCTCTGATTCCTTTTTCCCTACTTTTGCTCAACATGGAAAAAACAATTTATTTCTCTCAGAAATCCTACTGTTTTTCTGACAGTAGCACCAAAAAGATAATTCCCCTAAGAAATCTTGTGTATCTACGATTCTTGACACTAGAATTGTCTTTATTTTTAAGTGTCCTTCACTCTTGCTAGGTATGTAGTAAAAAGGAAAATCATAATTACAGTGGACTTGTAACCTCCTAGTTAGGTTTTAGGCTTTATAACTCATAAGACAGAAAAGCAAATATGGTCAAAATTGTACTTCTAAGTCTCCTAGGAGACCCACAGTGGAGACTAATATACAATCACTCAATAAATTGATCACAGTTTTCCTTTCAGGGTGACGGCGTTACTCTTTTTGGTTTAACACCAGATGAAAGAATAGGTTTCTGTTTGGAGCCCAAATTGTACTAAAAAATAATTATCATTAAACATTGGAATCACGGTCTCACGCTAAGATTTCATGCTATGAGAGGCAGGAAAGAACTGAGGAACACCTGAGGGAGAACAGCAGACTAACATCTCCCTTCTCACTCTTACTTTGGGTCAGACACCCTAAGTAGAATGGTGAAATCATCCCTGTGATTTAAATTTCTCTCTCCTCTCAGTCTCTCCCTGTTACCTCTTGCTAAATTTGCCTTAAATCCATGGGGGATGTGACTACAGAACATATGTATAAGGCCATTAGCTGTCCCAACTGAATGACAGCGACAAGACAATTTAACCAAAATAACTGTTGTATGAAACACATAACTAAAAATTTTAATGTGAAAATCTATGTATCCAGTTTCCCTTTGGGTACTAAGAAAGAGGCTATCTGCATGATGTGGAATTTTGTCTTAGTTTCTATCCTTAAAATCATTTAATTATACTAGCCCATCCAATCAAGAAATGTGTAATACATATTTACACCATTTACTCATTATTTAGTAGATTTTCAGGTACAAATTTTTCTTTACAACTCCAAGCCTAGGCCTAAAAAGTAAAAGTTAGGTAAACTTCCTACCTGGTAATTTTAGCCACCTTCACCTTCTCCTTGGAAGAAAAGCAATTAGGTGTTAATTGGATGGTTGTAAGGAGAGCCTGCAGAGTTCCAGACAAACTGGATATGTCGGGTTAGAAAGAGAATGATTGTTCTCATCGATTTAGATTGGACACCTGATAGGCCCTTTAGAGGACCTCGTACCAATTCTCAAAAAAGAGTAATATGGACTCAAAATGACCAACCAGATATAAAGAATCATGATCATTTTATTATCTGCCAATAGTTTTGTAAAAACTACCAGCATAGAAAATTAAAGGTTTTATTGCTGGACAGATGGGCATGCATGCTGGGAAGCCATATAGCTGGCCCACACAAAACGGATGAACAATTCCTGATTTTCATAACACTGCACTTGAAGACACAGCAATTTTCAGCCTAAGCAATAAGGCCAATGGAATAGGAAACATTTCTTTTTAATATTTTTCTGGATAGTTAAATGTGAGTATCTAGAGAATTTCTATTTATAGTTAGCTTGGCTGCACTTGGCATGCCTCCTACCAGGATTCATTATCCCACTCAGCTTCAGGTGCTTCAGGGAGGTGGGAGAGAAGGCCATGCCCACATTGCCTTGATCTCTGCTATCTGTTAATCCTGTCTAACTATGGCAGCAGCTGAGTTACATTATTGCTCCTCTGGGGCTATTTATATTTAACACAAGATGCAAGCAATGGTTCCCAAATCCTGGCATAGGAAACATTAAAAATACAGTTTCTTTGGACCATAATATCTACGATTATGGTTTAACAGGTCTGGGGGTGGGGGTAGAGAGTGGAGGAACTTGCCAGAAAACTATATTTTAGCTAGTACTTCCAATAAACATACTCCCATTTAGGGCCTTAAAGGTCAAAAAGCATCAGAACCCAGGGTAATAAATCTCTAATAGTACAACTTAACTCATGGGCAATGGGTATAAAAATTTTGGAACAGAAATCACGCATTAGTAGCTGCCTATCCACCTTGCTTGAACACTAACCAGGTTGAGCTATTGTAAATTTCCATCTAGCCAACATCTGAATGCAGAAAGTTTGAACAAAATGACTTTTCCAACTTCACTTCAAGAATTATATGCAGTGATGAGCTAGTAAATGTTTAGTAACTGGATCCTGGGGGAAAAGTGTGTGTGTGTGTTTATTACACATTTTCCTAATATAAAAGATATGTAGCCTACATATAATAATAAAATACACAATATTCTTTGTTGTGAATTCCACATACCTCTAACTTCAGTGTGAGTTATTTTTAGAAAATCTATGAGTTTTTCTAATTTTATTGCCAATAATGGTGTTCCAAAATAAGGCTATGACTATGCACTTGATTACTATCCAATTCAGCCAAGATGTCACTCATATCATTAACAAATGAGTGTGGTTGTGACACAAAAGCTGGCTGATAATTTTGTGTACATTAAAACATTAATATTAAAGTGGAACACAAAAGGCCTATGCAAGAACTTTACTCCCCAATGATGCAAGTGATTGCCTGACCAAATTTGATAATAGTCTATGAATACTGGAAGCAAATTTCTTCATGTTGTCTATGCTATTCACAATTTAACCACTACAGACATGAAAGACTTAAATTTAATCAGCATTTAACATTTTCTCCATCATTTTAAAAACTTAAACAATCAAGACACTAAATCAAGTCCTCAATTTGCACCATTTTCTGATTGCTATGATGTAAAGATTCCCACCTGGCTAATTTGAAGCTACCAACATGATATCGCAGAGGACTAAGTTTGGAGAGATGTATGGCAGTGTCTCTTCCACCAGACAATTGATGTATATAACCTTAAGAACAGAGATAATGGTTAAAAGTAATTTAAAAATTAGGAAGTTATGAATTTTGCACATTGAGTACTTTTGTACTAAATTATAAGTTTCTATAATTTGATTTTTAATAATGGTATATTTAACATCTGGTTCTCAAAGTGCCTGAAAATTTAACATTTGACTCTCACAAGCTTGTTAGAACCACTGTTCCATAGATGTCTACAATGTAGAGGCGAGAAGAGGTAAGGCAACATAGGTTAGACAGCTCATGCAGTGGAGGAGAAGGAGGAGAGGAGGAGAAGACAGACTATGTGAAGAAAAATATAGAAAAAACTTTATCTGCAACCTTCACTCTCAGATATTCCCATTTCTTAATTATATAGGTGGCAACTCACCAGCAGACTTCAACAGAAGGATGAAATTCGATTAACTGAGAGTGGGCCATGGTCACTCAACAGGGCACTGTCTCTAAAAGCAGTGGGCCAGTGGTTTTCAACCCTGTTGACCATCAAATCAGCCACAATTTGTTTTATTTATAAACACACACACACACACACACACACACACACACACACAATCAGGACCACCTAAACCAAAACTTCCTAAGATGATTCTACACTGGAAACTACTTTGAAGTTTTAACCTGGAATGTTCAACATTTAATTGTGTCTATTGATTCAGATTAAAGAGTCCATAAACTCATCTTGACACTAGGTAACTACCATATCAGTTTCAACAAGTATACAAAAAAATCCATTCTTGTGTTTAAATAGGAAACTGTATGCTACATATTCTTTTTGGAATAAGCTATAATAAAGAAGAATCCCATTTACAAAATTTCTTACCATTTTTTTCTAGTATCCAGTCATAAATTCCTCAGGTGTGAAAAATTCATATTTACAATATTCTATTGCTTTGCTGTATTTTCAAAATTGAAAGATGAAGAAACAAACTTTGATCTGAGAATATGACAGGGATAGAA
Organism: Lynx rufus; assembly: GCF_022079265.1. NCBI lineage: Eukaryota > Metazoa > Chordata > Mammalia > Carnivora > Felidae > Lynx > Lynx rufus. The sequence continues at coordinate 64,708,442 of NW_025814827.1, forward strand.
AGAATACTTTTTAGGACATATTTTCAAAATTTTGTGTAGGGAATAATATTTCAGATTTGGAAAATCCCATTACTTTAAATGGGATTTACATGGTTACATTCCAAACTACTTTGAAATTTTAACCTAGAATGTCCAACTTTGATGGTGTCTATTTGACTTATGCTCAGATAACTTACTTTTATAAGTCACTCTTTCAACATTCAAGTTCTTTGAAGTTAAGAAGTAGCCAACTAACATTTTTAAGCTTTCAATCAATTTTACCATAATTATCAAGCTAAGTAAAGATTATTTTAATAACAAAACACAAAACTATTTCTGAAAAACCTTTATGTAATCAAAATAGTTTAAACAGATTTAAAAGGATTCCAATCTGAACTTTAACTTAGAAATATTAGTAATCATTTGATGTTTCAATGCTTGGCATTATAGTGAAACCATCATATCAGAACATTTCTATTTATTAGTTAAATTGCTAATCTTGAATGTTTTCACATTTTAACCATTTTTCTAGTTGTTAGTCTCTCATTAGGGAGGTCAGCATTCTCCTGATAACATATACGCAGTTTTGCTGGAGACCCTCTCAGTCACCGTTGTCTCCATTTACTTATGACTTCCCCCTCCATTCCCACACCTCACAGTGATGGTGTGTCAATATCGGTGACAGTGCCTGAAAAAGCAAGAATCATTTTGGATGACAATCACCTAAATAATGTTAGTAGCACAACCATAAGGCCATCAGTTGCCCAGTTTAGGGTTCAATTATCCATTTGCCCCCAAGTTAACTAACACTCAGTTTTAAAGACACAATGATTAATTGTACCCTAGGACCTAGGCAGAAAACAAGGGCACAAACCATAAAATGTTACTATCTGTCCACAGTGCTAACTTTCCATTTATCATTTCATTTTTGTTCACTTATTTCCATCTGTTTATTGCTTACAAACCCTTCTAGTTAATATATTAGTCAGATACCACCTAATGTTCTTTGGCACTTATTACTGTTCCCATTAAGCTAAAATTCTAAAATAGCTTTTTGAATACTGGATTTTTATCCTTGCCAATGTGAAATTGTAAAACCTTCTTTATCCATTCATTGCATCAAAAACTTGATTTCCCCAGATGCTAAATCATTAATCTTGTCTGGATGTATTTCAAGATCAAAGCTCCCATTTTAATAAATTTACATGACAACCAACAATAAATCCTCAGATGCCCACCTTTTTGGATCACAACCTGACTAAATCCTTCAGCTGAAGCTGATCCTACACTACTTCTGGATTTGGAAACAAAGAACATATTTAGGGGATTAGATTTAGACAGAGACAGCAAGAAATCTTCCTTTTACATATTTTTTTCCTTTTTCTGAGCCCATGCAATAAATTTAGCTCTGCAGGTTAACAGAAAACATGGATGTTATTATACATGCTGCTTTGTTCCCTCTGGCTCTCTTCAAAATATCTAAGACTTGGGCCTCAAAGAATTTTCTGTAACAGAACTTTGCTGCCACCAACTGAACACATTCACCCAATGCAAGTGGACTTTTTTACAAATTAGTCTGGAAAGAAAGACGAAGGAAAGATCAAATATTCTCTTGGACCAGATCCCAAACCCTAACCAGGACTCCATTTCTAATCCATTTCTAATCAGTAATACCATCAGAGCAATGGCAGTCCTCTCTTCCCTCCTAGACCAATTTATATTCATATAAAACTCCTCCCTTATATGTAAGCAAAGAGCACTTGTTTTATTCATATCAACAAGCATAAATCAAAGGCTTTGTGTCAGGAGTATCATGTCATGAAATAGTGACATTGAACTGGTCAGTGAGCTGGGCTAAACGGGTCACCAGGTCAGAAAAGCAAACTTCTAATCAATCGCATTCTCACTGGTGAATTCTTATCTTTTAAAAATGCAGCAAAGTCTCTTCGGGTGACTCTAATTTCTTCTCTCTGGGCCAGATCCATAGCCCTCCCTTAAAGAAATGGATGTCATTTAGTCAACTGGTCCAAGATCTTAGCAACACACAGTATCACCAGGTAAGATACACATTCTAGGGGCGCACAGGTGGATCAGTCAGTTAAGCATTCAACTTTGCCTCAGGTCATGATCTTACATTTGGTGAGTTCAAGCCACGCACTGGGCTCTGTGCTGACAGCTCAGAGCCTGATGCCTGCTTCAGAATCTGTGTCTCCCTCTCTCTGCCCCTGTCCCACTTTGTTCTGTCTCTCTTTCTCTCAAAAATAAACATTTTAAAAACTTTTTAAGTAAAAATAAAATAAAATACAAATTCTAAGACCCCTCCCCAGACCTACCAATCAGAACCTCCCAGAAGAGCGTTTGGGCAACAGAAGATCCCAATTCACAACCAGAGTTGAGGATCACCAGCTTAGTCCTATTCCCTCATTTTCTTGTTGGGGGAACAGTCTCAGAAAAGTAAAAGCAATCCACCAAACTGTATGCACAGGACCTCCAGGAAAACCCTGAGAAGGCCGGGAGCCCTGGATTTAGAGAGTGTAGTAGCTGAGCTCACTAGTGAAGCTTAATCTATATGGAAACACTTCCAACATGTTGACCTTTGCCATATGCTTTGTTCTCTTGAACAGTTGAGCACAAACGAGATGAAAATGCTGTTTTGGAAAAGAAAATAGTCCTACAAAGATAATAAGGAGAATAGCTTTAGTTTATTTTCATTTCATACTTGCCCCATTTAGTCTGAAATTTTTGCCTTGAACCTATGGAAGCTGAAAATATGACACTAATATTTTCCCTGATATAGACAGCCCACATATAAAATGTTTTATGGGTAAATTAACATACATGTGAAGATTTTCACATATTTGACCTTTTATCTATAGTATACAAAAGGAAATAAAAGATGGTATAATATTTATTCCTACAATTTTATAATTTATTTTTTACCTTCCTCTTGGGAGGATTCATTTCAAGTTTCTTTTAGTGTCTTATCAAAAAGATTTATCCACCATCACTAATGAAAGAGAGTTAATGTTTTACTCCTCCTACTTCTTGGACTCCCAACTCTACCAGTCCTGTCCCCATCCATCCCTAGCCTTAGATCACCCAGATATAACTTTGCTTCAAGGCTCACCCTGGTTCATCTACCTTCTTGCTTAGCGGTAACCTTCCCTTGCTCTCCTGGTGAGCACCCAAGCATCCTTGGAATTAAATGGACACTGCTGCCCCCACCTGATTAAGATGGCATCATTCTTGACAGTAAGAAGCTGGTTTTACACAACACACTTTCTCTTTTTGGAAATGCAATTTGTGCTGATTTATGGGGACTAGGGAAGAAGCAAGCAAGAAAGAGGTTAGTGGTGGCTTGACACCGCCATGAGTGACAGCTATATATCTATACAAGGCAAGACTCCTCACCAGAAATCTGATAGGATCAAGGAATGGGACATCTTTGGGTGAGGAGGCAGGTCAAGCAGAAGGAATGAAATGGTCAAGCAGACAAGCTGCTTTCAGTTAACAAAGACTCAGTCATTAGAGCGGTATAAGTGTATAAGAAACTCTACCCTCATACTCCTGTGGAAAAGTGCAAAACTAAAAGCAAAAGCACTTTTTATTCCTGCTTTTTCTTTTTCATTTTATTTTGAGAGAGAGAGAGAGTGTGTGCACATGGGGTGGGAGGGGCAGAGAGTGAGAGGAAGAGGAAGAATCCCAAGCAAGCTCTGTGCTATCAGCATGGAGCCTGACATGGGACTCAATCCCACAAACCGTGAAATCATGGCCTGAGCCAAAATTGAGAGTCCCATGCTTAACTGACTGAGCCACGAAGGCGCCCCTTTACTCCTGCTTCTTAACAGAATACAGAATGGATTCAGGAATTCTGAGGACACTGGAGTGCACTAATATGATTCTGCCCCTGTAAGGACTTCAGAATATCATTGGACGACAGAGAAATCCAACAGATTTGGTGCCAGAGGACAGATCAAAAGAAAAGCCAAGCCAAAAAGAGAGAGGAAAAAATAAGTCATCCAGTCACTGGAAGGACTAGCTTAGAAGTACACAGATTCCCATTATTAACTTAGAAGCCATTCTACAGTAGATGAAGGTGCTGAAATTACAGATAAAACTATTGAGTACCAACTAGGTTTCAGGCACCAGTGATAGAAATGAGTGAGTTCCACCTCCAAGATGTTTCAGTTCTCCTCCCATTTCTGAACATATTATATCTCTTGGAAATATAACATTATGCCTTCCCCTCAGTCCTGATATGCCCTTATTATCAAAACTAAAAGTTTCCATAAGAAGTTACTAGTTGGGGGAAGGGAGGGGAGAGGTTATATCTTGGCTAACTATTATCATAAAGAATAAATAATGTTAAATCTAAATCCATTATATTTATCAGATATTGTCCTCTAATTAAATAAACAACACGAAAATAATCCCATTCAATAATCCCACTCCTGTAAGAGTATATTTTATAGCCAACTCATTCGGGTAGAGCCAATTATATAGATTTTTATAAAAACTCAGTATTCTGCAGAGATCATACTGCAGTTCTATTATAGCAAGGTAAAACTTGGCCTTGACTATTTGCAGACTGAAGTAATATCTTTGATACTTTAAGATATAAAAATTCAAAGTTAGCAACCAAAACCTGCTCTAAGCTCTTGAAGTTGTAAAACTCCTTTTTTTACAGAAAAAAAAAATGTGGTTCTTCCCACTAGTGTCTTTGAGCTGACACTGCCAGGGTTAGAATTGCATTTGACCAAAAAAAGCACAGAGAAACATATTTAGTTGTGTTCATCTGGACAGTAAATGACCGTATACAACATCTGCACTGACTCCTAAGTCTCTCGAGTCCCATGGAGATGTACTTGGCCAACAGCAGGCTGCTTCAAGTGTGCTTTCACAGGTCTGTGGGGTCTCCCATTGTTAATTCACCTATCCCAGCTATTATAGTCAGCTGCTGTTTGGTATCATATGGGAAAGTCTGCCAGCCACAGACTGCTATAGCATTTTACCAGGATGCTTTGCTGCTAGAAAAATTCTCATGCACATTTGATCTTGAGAGAAAGTTTATTGGAAGTTTATTAGAAGTGCATCTTCGAGAGACTTCGAGAGTCACTAAATTTATTCTGTGGTCCAAGTTCTACAAGTGAGCATTGATCATGGTTTTTACATTTTCAAAAGGAGAACAAGTGGAAATCAAAGTAACTATTCTAATCTATCTAATAATGGACATACCTCCTGATAATCACCACTGCATTAGTCAATCATAATAGTGAAACTGAAATATGTCTCCAAGTTTATATAATACAGCATAAATTTTAAAGCAACTTAAAATAAGGCAATGAGAAAAAGAAAGACAAAGCAAAATACACCAGGAAAAAGAATAATGTATTTGGTCAAAATCTAATCAAATAATACTTGCTGAACATTTACTATATGTGAAAGCTACATTTTAACTTAAGAGTATCATTTTGCTTATTCCTCTTACTAACACTATAAAATAAAGGATATTAGCCCTATCTTGAAGATAAAGAAATTGAGACTCAGAGACATTTTTCTATGCTTACATAGCTACAAAGTTAGGTAATAAGCATTCAGACTGACTCCAAATCCTAAGTTCTTTCAGTATAATAACTTACTCTTAATGTAACAGGTTTCTTAAAGGAACAGTAGATTCAACAATTATGAAATGGGTGCCCAGTCTGACTTTGGCTCAGGTCATGATCTCATGGTTCATGACTTTGAGCCCCATGTTGGGCTCTGCTCAGAGCCTGGAGCCTGCTTTGCATTCTGTGTCTCCCTCTCCCTCTGTCTCTCTCTGCTCCTCCTCTGCTTGTGCATACTATCTCTCCCTCTCTTTCTCTCTCCCTCTCTCTCAAAAATAAATAAAACATTTTTAAAAAACAAAATGGGTGTCCAAAGCCACAGATGCTAGGCTGTATTTACAACAAATGCTGAGTGATCTTTCTAACAACTTTAGAGAACATGAATAATATGGTTATTTTAGGGATAAAGAAAAGACTAAAGTGGGGGTAAGTTGGTACCTTTACTGAACACTTTCCGTGAAGCAAGGAAAGAGAATCACCATGAACCATTGATGTCCAGACACATGGGAAAATAAAACAGATTATAAACAATTACTAGGTAACATAAGGGTTGAAATGCCCTAAGCCAACATGAAGAAGTACCAACATACAATTGAAAAAAGAGAAATATATTTTCACTACAGAAGCCAGTGATCCCTATTTAAAACATTTTTCATTTTCTAAGATTTCAATCATACTCTTTTCTTACTTAAAAACAATTTGGACATTTTTAAGGTCAACAGTGCAGTGCTCAAAGCAACTGAAAGGCTAGAGCATAAAAGAGTTCTTATTCTCTTCTTCTGTTATAATTCTCCACAGTGTCTTAGTTTGGTATCATTTCTTCCCACCTCACCTCAGTACATCACTCTGGCAAATGATAAGGAAGTCAGATAAATGAATATAAAAAAAATTTTTTAAACCTTAAAGATTTTCCATTACAAGAAAAGAGCTAAATTTAAAAATTTAGAGTTAAAATTAATCAAAGGGAAATTCATAAACATACTTAACGTATGACAGGAAAATGCTTCAGCGTTTTTAATAGCAAAGTAACAATCACTTTCCTCAGAGATTAATCATGTTAAGTACACATAGAAATGAACTAGAAAAATGAGATGCAATGAAAAAGACAACCCCAAAGCCAAAAAAAAATCTATTTTGAACACTCACATAATTTGTATATAAGATATAATTTGTAAAAGTTTACATGATCTACACAATTGTCTTTCAATAAGTCTGAATTGTGACTGATACATATAAAAAAAAAATGAAACTGGAAATCAGCCCAATTGTCTGTCCTGCTTTGAGAACAAAAGAACTGATACTATGTGGATGTTGAACATGAAGTATGTGGTACAAGATCAATGAACCTCAAAAACACTGTGCTAAAGGAAAAAAAAAAGCCAGATTCAAAAGACCATACATTTGACAATTTAATTTCTATGAAACGTCCAGGATAAGTAAATCTATAAAGACAGAAGGTAGATTAATGGTTGCCCTGGGCTGGGAGAGCGACTGCAAATGGACAAGAGGTTTCTTCTGGGGATAATGGAAATGTTCTAAAATTGGATTATGATAGTTGCACAACTCTGTAAATTTACTAAAAATCACGGAATTATACACGTCAACAAAGTGAATGTTATGGTACATAAATTATACCTCAATAAAACTGTTACAAAAATTGTTTTTAATTACAGTCCTACCAAATGCCAGTTTAAAATCTGAAAGGGTTCCTTTCCCCTTTGTTAATGTGAAACATTAATAGTTCTCCAACAAAAATCCTCTCCTGTTGTTTCTCATGAGCCGAAGGGTCCAACAGAACGGTATTTATATTTCGTTTTTCTCTGAAGCCTTCCCTATACGAATTAAGATAAATCTCAATGGAAACCATGAGCCTCTGAAACCACCAGGTCCACTTTTCTATATCACTAATAAAAGTCTACAAAGGGTCAAATTTAGGGATGGATAAACTGGACTAGGAGAATACTTATTTCTATGCATGTCTGACCACATTCAGAATACATTATGTTGAATCAAATATAATTGCTCTCTCTTAAAGTACTTTATATTTTGGACTATAAGTACTCTTAAGAATAAGATTTTTGAGACTATTATTCATAAAGTTACTTTCTTAAGTTTTCAAAATTAGTGGTAATGTTTTCTGGACCTGAAAAGGGCTTTTTAAGGTCTCACTTTTGTATTATAGGCCACATCAGGTTGGGTTAGTCATGCTCATTAATGAGAAATCTCCTGGATTTAATGGAGCAGTTACAAAGCTAATTTGAGTAGAAATAAGTTTGATAGTAACAAAAAGGGCTCATCTTCCCTTTGCTGTTTTAGGAGATACACAGATACTACTCCTAACAGCCAAACTAGTTTATGCAAATACATTGTGCTTTTTTACAACAAACAATCCCAACAGAAGTAAATATCTTTAAATCTTGAGGGAAGAATAAATTTCTTTGAATTAATACAAATATAGCTGCTCTGTAACTGTAACATAAGCGTATCCTACTAAATAAAAGATGTAACAGCAGTCATTAAATTTACCATTTAGTTCATAAGTAGAGTAACAAAAAATAACATACAAAAAAGGAATAAACCAGAGATAAAGGTGAGACAAACAAGACCAAGAGGTAATGGTCTGTGGGGCTGAGAAGCGGCTTTGAATGTTAGCAGGGATTTGCTTTGAGGTGAAGCTGTTGAATATCATTTGACCTTTACCATATTCTTTACTGAAAAATATTTGCTTTCTTTTTAAATACAAACGTTCTTCCTAAACCACCATTACACTTGAAGTAATTGCTTTCCAAGCCTATGGACAACAGACTCCCTAAGATTTCTTTCCATTGACATCCTGGATCAGGTTCACTGTTTCTTTAGATTCCATAGTTCTATCTTTCTTGAACTGTGTTTTTCTTTAGATAAAACTCAGGCTCACATAATTTTTTAAATAACAGGTATTTAAGAGGTAAACTTGCAAAGCTCATTCTAACCCAAGAAATATCTCTAGATGCCTCATACTTAATAGTCTGGCATTAAAGCTTCAGTCACTTCCTCTCAGGACCATCCAGCACCGCTTTGCTGTCATCTAGCATCCAGGTTGCTGGATGAGCCATCTGACACCACTCTCATTGTCCCTCCTTTGTAGGTAACCTGTTTTCTCTCACAATCTTCTTGTTTTCTTTGGTGTCTTACAAGTGAACCAAGCTGTGACTCATCAGATTTCAGTAAACCCTGCTTTCTAGTCTGAAGGCTTACATCATCTTTCATAGCCTCAAGACTTTTATTTTTATTTAATTTCCTCTGTTCTCTTTCTCTGAAAACCCCACTAGATATAATGAACCATTCATGCTGATTTTGTACGCCTCATAATTTTTCAACTCCTATGTTACTTCTTTTTGAGTTTTAGCTCATATTTTCAGATGTTCCCTTGATGTTTTTCCTCCAGCCCTTCTATTAAACAATTGTTTTTATTTCAGCAAGCATATTTCAAATTTTTTCAATTCCTCTTTGTTTTCTAATTGCCCTCTTTTAAAGCAGTATTTTCAGTATTTAAGAATATCATATCAGGGTGCCTGGGTGGCTCAGTCTGTTAAGCATCCTACTTCAGCTCAGGTCATGACCTCACGGTTCATGGGTTCAAGCCCCACATCAGGCTCTGTACTGACAGCTCAGATTCTGTGTCTCCCTGTCTCTCTGCCCCTCCCCGACTCATGCTCGCTTGCTCTCACACTCTCTCTTTCAAAAATAAACATTAAAAAAATTTTAATAAAAAAAGAATATCATATCAATCCAAATCCCTCTGAGAAATGAGTTACAACTTTTTAAATTATCCTATTTCCTAGATTATCCTGATAGTTACATTTGTTGGATCCTCTTTCTGTCATTGGCTTGCTGAACAGGTTGGAAAGATTTTTGATTGCCTGTTAATATTTATGAGTAATGACTAAGTTAATTATCAGTTACATCTCTGCCATGATATAGTCCAATGTTTTCCCACAAGTCTTTCTGCTGCATGAAAAAGCTGACTCTAAATTCTGTGATTGTAGCCAGGGTATTGCCACTGGGATATTCAGATGAATAAATGGGGATCCAGCAAACCAAATGGATATGTTCTCCATGCTAACATAAGGAGGGCTCCATCCTGTAGTACAATTACTCAAACCAGGAAACTTCTGCCTCCGTAGACAGCTCAATTGCTGTAGTGGAGAGAAGCTCTGAGTTGTGGCTACCACTCAGGTAGGTGGGGGTGCACAATTATGTGCTCCAGCAGGAGGTACTCTGTGGCAGGAGGGAAGGAGAGTGGGCAGTAAATAAAGGACCTGTCCCACCTTTCAGCATAGAGTCCTTTAATTCACTGCTTGTGAAGTGCCCCCAGCATGATCATGCTCTTGCACTTATTGACTTGGAGCCTGTCCAGGACTCCTGAGAAAGGCTACTCCATTGGCTATAGCCTTTTGAGGACATAGAAAAGTAGTTCTCAGCAGCTACTTTCCCCTTTATGCTTTATGCACCGTTTCTAGTTCCAATTTACCAGAAATTTAAGTCTGTAGTCCACTGGTTCCAGCCCCACTCCATTCTCATAACTACACCTCATTGTTTGCATTTACTTTTTAAAATCTATCTATACATTTATGAATTTGTAAACTTATAAATATATAGATAAATTTATAAATATATATATATATTCAGTATCATTTGGGTAATTAAGGAAGGGAAAGAAAGAAAGAAAGAAAGAAAGAAAGAAAGAAAGAAAGAAAGAAAGAAAGAAAGAAAATTTTTCTTCAGTATCCACCATATTGAATTATATATTCAAATGTATTGACTTAATAAGATTTGGGGAGCTTTTTATTTCTCTTTCTTTCTTTAATATAAGAACTGAGGATGTGAACACCTACCTCAGAAAAGATTTTTCTTTAAGTTTATTTATGTATTTTGAGAGAGAGAGAATGCCAGCAGGGGAGGGTCAGAGAGAGAATTCCAAGCACTGACAGTGAGAAGTCCCATGCAGAGCTCAAACCCACAAACTGAGAGCTCATAACCTAAGCTGAAACCAAGACTCAGACGCTCAATTGACTGAGCCACCCAGCTGCCCATACCCCAGGAAAGATTTTAAAGAGGGCATAATGTTAAGTAGAATTTGTATCAGTTTTTTATTTATTCATATTCTTGTTATTCTATGTTCCAAAGATGTTATAGTATATTTAATACAAAATAAAATGAAATTTAAAAGAGGAAAAGGTAGGAAAATTGGGATGAAGTGAAGATCACTGCTGAGCAGATAGAATAAGACTAGATGAAGCTAGAAATAAGTTTAGAACACCAAATGCATTCTTTAAGATAGAAACCAAATTTAACAGAAAGTTTTCTAGCAACCAACGCAAATAAAAACTGTTACATATATCACTGCTTTCACAAGATAGAAATAAAGCAGCTAAGAAAATATATTTATGATAGATTTTTATCACAAGCAATGTAGTGAATAGCCTCAACAATAAATATAACAATAATTTTCATAGAGGAAAGGCTCAGAGGGATAGAATAACCATGAAAAGGAGCAGTTAACCACGTGCTTGGGAAAGTAATAAAGGTTGCCTTATTAGAAATGAGATGGTGATTCTAAAGAAACTGATATGCTCTTCCACTTATCACCTTATGTTTTCTCTATAAAGAATTATATAATATTGGAATCCATGTATCATTGAGGACCTCTAGTCCTACTCTCTATGATTTCATGTTTGAATAAGCAATTAATCAACTTCTAATGGACACTTGCAGTATTGAGAAATTTATTATTTTCCAAGATAATCCATCCCACTTCTTGATAATTCTATTCATTAAATACTAATTCCATATATTGAATCAATGTAGGCTCCCACCTGTTGGTCCTATACCTGGTTTCTGGAGTCATAAATAAGCCTCACTGCTTGTCATGTGATACATAGCACACTAAATTCTTATAGGAAGCTAGTATGATATGCTGCCTCTCCATGCTATATAGTTTCAGATCTCCTGTAAAGACACTCTGAGGGCATTTATTATGTGCACATGCTCATCGTCTCTGAGTCAGCTAATACAATAAAAGAAAATTGGGTTCAACAGAAAAGGAAAACATGGCATTGGTAAATAAGAGAGAGCCAATGCACGTTTTATAAAATAGACTTATAAATATAAGATTCCTGAAAGCCTAAATTCTTGGGTCTTCATTGATAAGAGGATTTTTTAGTGAATAAAACTTATTATTATAAGTAACAGTTGTTTTGAATTATTTTAAAAGTAAATTATTGTATAATCATATGGTACTTCTGTTTTTAATGTTTTGAGGAATCTCCATGCTATTTTCCACAGTGGATGCACCAATTTACCTTCCAACCCACAGTGGACAAGGTTTCCTTTTCTTCCACATCCTCACCAACACCTGTTATTTCTTGTCTTTTTTATTTTAGCCATTCTGACAGGTGGAAGGTGGTATCTCATTGTGATTTTATTTGCATTTCCCTGATGATTAGTGATGTGTATTTCTTCATGTGTTTTTCATTTATCATATATTTCTGGGCTCTATTCTGTTCTATTAATCTATGTTTACTTTTGTGCCAGTTCCATAGTGTTTTGATTACTACAACTTTGTAGTATATTTTGAAATCTGCAATTGTTATACTTTCAGCTTTGTTTTTATTTCTCAAAATAGCTTTGGCTATTCAGGATCTTTTTTTGGTTCCAAGAAAATGAAGACACTAATTCAAAAAGATATATACACCCCTATGTTTATTGCAGCATTATTTACAATAGCCAAGATATAGATGCAGCCTAAGTGTCCACTGACTGACAAATGGATAAGGAAGATGTGGTATTATATATAATGAAATACTACACAGCCATATAAAAGGATGAAATTGTGCTATTTGCAACACCAGAGACAGACCTAGAGGGTATTATTTGAAATACATCAGACTGAGAAAGACATATCATATGATTTCATTCATATGAGGAATCTAGAAAAACAAATGAATAAACAAAAAGAATAATCAGACCTATAAATACAGAGAACAAACTCCTGGTTGCCAGAGGATAGGAGGGTACAGGGATGGGCAAAATGGGTGAGGCGAATGGGAGATACAGACTTCCAGTAATAAAATGAGTAAGTCATGGGAATAAAAGACATAGCATAAGGAATATAGTCAATGATATAAAAATGTTGTATGGGGACAGATGGTAGCTACATTTGTGGTGAGTATAGCATAATGTATAAACTTATAAAATCTCTCTGTTGTGCACCTGAAACTAATGTAACATTGCCTGTCAACTATACTCAAAAAAAATTTTTTTAATAAAGATGTTAGAACTCCCCAAAAAAGTGAATTATTAAAGAATCCATTTTCTTCTTTATTTTCTGAAAAGTTAGTAGGAGTAATTTAGTGCTAAATATTTTTAAAAGAAAAGGGAAAAGCATTTATTTAAAGCCTTTTCTAAATTAGGATCAAGTTTGGAGTGGAATAGCTAAACTATTGTTGAACTCTATTTTTTTTTGAAATGTCAGACTTTATTGTACAAACATAAATTATGACATACACAGCTGTATCCTGAGAATGAAAACTACTAATTTGGACATTGATAAAAGCACATGATATTAGGATAAAAACTGTGACATTTTGTAGATTAAATATATGCATTCCCTTTTTATAATATTAGGGAACTAATAGTAACAACTAGCTAAAACTAATGTGTTTTTTTTAATTTTATTTTTTAAATTTACATCCAAATTAGTTAGTATATAGTGCAACAATGATTTCAGGAGTAGATTCCTGAATGCCCCTTACCCATTTAGCCCATCCCCCCTCCCACAACCCCTCCAGTAACCCTCAGTTTGTTCTCCATATTTAAGAGTCTCTTATGTTTTGTCCCCCTCCCTGTTTTTATATTATTTTTGCTTCCCTTCCCTTATGTTCATCTGTTTTGTAGCTTAAAGTCCTCTTATGAGGGAAGTCATATGATTTTTGTCTTTCTCTGACTAATTTTACTTAGTTCCATCCACGGAGTTGCAAATGGCAATATTTCATTCTTTTCGATTGCTGAGTAATACTCCATTGTATATACATACCACATCTTCTTTTTCCATTCATCCGTCGATGGACATTTGGGCTCTTTCCATACTTTGGCTATTGTTGATAGTGCTGCTATAAAAACTGGGGTGCATGTGACCCTTCAAAACACCATACCTGTATCACTTGGATAAATACCTCGTAGAGCAACTGCTGGGTCGTAGGGTAGTTCTATTTTTAATTTTTTGAGGAACCTCCATACTGTTTTCCAGAGCGGCTGCACCAGCTTGCATTCCCACCAGCAATGCAAAAGAGATCCTCTTTCTCCGCATCCTCGCCAACATCGGTTGTTGCCTGAGTTGTTAATGTTAGCCATCCTGACAGGTGTGTGGTGGCATCTTCTTGTGGTTTTGATTTGTATTTCCCTGATGATGAGTGATGTTGAGCATTTTTTCATGTGTTGGTTGGCCATCTGGATGTCTTCTTTGGAGAAGTGTCTATTCATGTCTTTTGCCCATTTCTTCACTGGATTACTTGTTTTTGGGTGTTGAGTTTGATAATTTCTTTATAGATTTTGGATACTAACCCTTTGTCTGATATGTCATTTGCAAATACCTTCTCCCATTCTGTTGGTTGCCTTTTAGTTTTGCTGATTGTTTCCTTCGCTGTGCAGAAGCTTTTTATTTTGATGAGGTCCCACTAGTTCATTTTTGCTTTTGTTTCCCTTGCCTCCAGAGACGTGTTGAGTAAGAAGCTGCTGCAGCCAAGGTCAAAGAGGTTTTTGCCTGCTTTCTCCTCGAGGATTTTGATGGCTTCCTGTCTTACATTGAAGTCTTTCATCCATTTTGAGTTTGTTTTTGTGAAGGGTGTAAGAAAGTGGTCCAGTTTCATTTTTCTGCATGTCGCTGTCCAGTTCTCCCAGCACCACTTACTGAAGAGACTGTCTTTATTCCATTGGATATTCTTTCCTGCTTTGTCAAAGATTAGTTGGCCATACATTTGTGGGTGCATTTCTGGCTTCTCTATTCTGTTCCACTGATGTGAGTGTCTGTTCTTGTGCCACGAACTCTACTTTTTAAGATATATCTGTTCCTATATAGAAAGTATATTCTTTGAATCCAAAATGAAATTCTCTTATTTGAAGAAAAATATGTTAATGGAACCACTATTTTAGATTTTACTTACAAAAAAAGCATGGCTTTTAGATACATATACCTCCCCTACCACAAATCCAAGATATCAAATTTATTTCCACTTTTTTAGTCACATTTCATAATAATACACTGTATTTAAAAAAAAAAGAGTAAATAGTATGTACCATCAAAATATTCCAAGATGTACATGGGTGGCATCATTCACCCTACACCCTCTGGGATGTGGTGCTGAGCAAAGCAAGGCAGCCAACTGTATGATGGCTATAGGTCTCCACCATTCACACTCTGAGCACACAATCTAAGGACCACGGGATAAAGCCCATCCTTTAGTCCTCACACCCTCCTCCCTTCTCCTTGTCCCTTGATGAATCACTGAGGCTTATAATATCCTTATCTAACTCTATCTGGAATATGACATAAGGGTATTATTTTAAAAACCCAAAAGAGGAATCAATGTTAACACTATCATGGAGAAAACTGGAAACTATTTAAAGTGTCAAGGAGCAGCGTTGAATTTAAGTGTCTATGATCCTTGACATTTACAAAAGCAGTCAGAGATCCATGGCTTTCTTTTTTTAATATAAAACTATTTTCCTTAATAGTAACACTCACTTAGACACTGACAAACAGGAGCATTTAGTGAAAAATAAATTATCCCATCCTTTGATAATGAACAGATATTTGTGTCCGTCCAATTTGGAGTCACCCAGTTTCACAGTTTCCCAAAACTATATACTTACAGTGTTACTCCCATACTTCCCACAAAAAGCATGCCTTGGTGCATCTAATGAAGAGATGGGAAGAGATTAAACAAGCTAAGGATAGGCATTGTGGAATGAAACTTATGTGTCTCTAACACATTTTAGAAAAAAAAAGTAGGGTGAGTTTTGATTCTTATTCATTTTATTTAAAGTAATAATTTTCCTTTTGACAATTCCCAATGGTATTTACCCTATTGAAATCTAACTTGTCCCCTCACCAATGACTTAGGAGATGCAAATGCTTAAATTGGTCAACATTCTACAATATTATGCTTTGAAAAGCAAAATTTTGACATCAGGGAAGATTTCACATTATTGACTCTTTAACAGGACTGTCAATTTTTCTTCTTCCTTTCTCATATTTCGCTCTAGCTGTTCACGCACAGTTCCCAAATCAATAAAATTATAATGGAATTGATTTTCAATTGTAATTCTGAAGTAGTTCTGTAAGAAATCTTCCTATAACTTAAAAATAAAATTAACTGCTCTTAAGGGTATAACTGATGAAAACAGACTATTTCACAAATGGTACTTGTACATAAAAGACATAATAGCTCATAAAGCCTGGTAAAAGAGTAATTTTTAATCTCATAGTATTGAACTTTTCAGGGAAACCCCATTCATCTCCCTGTTTTCTTTCTTGCTTTCTTTATTATGTACCATCTGTCTAATTATTCAATTCCACTTTTTCTCCAAAAGTCCTGATGACATCAGTTGTTATTACTACCTGTTGGTTGTGTTTAATAAAGATTATAGACAAAAGGTATAATGAAGGAGAAAATAAATTTGCATTATCTCATTTGATCCCAACAACAGAACTCTGAGGAAGAGAGGGAGGGCGGGGTGGGGGGCGGGGGGGGGGGAGGGAAAGAGAAACAGAGAGCATTATAATTATGGCCCTTTCACATGGAAAAGAAAGCTCAGAGATCAAAAAACTTGCCCAGAATTAGAAACTTCTGTCAGAAACTGAACTAGATTCCCTATCTAGTTTAGTTCTCTTTCCACATCACTATGAGTCTCCTCTATAAATGTTCAAGATAGATAATGTCCATTACTAAATTTCTTACCCTCAGTCTTTCATAAAGAAAAGGGAAACTCTGATTTAAATCAAAGTATACAGAATCTGAAGTATTTCAGGTAATTTGAGGACACATACTTTCTGTAAGTTTCCAAAATCAGACGTGTAAGGGCAATTTCTATAGGCAAGAGAAATCAATTAATCTACTTTCACTGGTATTACTTAAATTTGTGCCAAATTGTTTTCTTTCTGCTCAGATATTATTTAAAATACTAGAGCTTGTGATATTTCAGTAGTTATATTTCTCTTCTTCTTCCAAAACTGGTCATTTCTAACACACCACCATGCAGTATTATGTATCTTTATAATCTACCTCAAGATGGTGAGCAGGTACCATGAACCAAACATGGGTATAAAGTTGTCTTCCGTGTTCTACCCACAGCAGCACACATTTGTAAAGCATGCTTCACCTATGCAACATCTTTCAATAATGCCAAGAGGAAACATGTTTATGTATACATGTATGTCTTCATTCTGGTTCATTTCAAGCATTGGAAGTTTTGACATTTCCTGTGCTTTAACAAAAAATGATCTGCATGAGTAACCTTAAACTATGAAATGCTTGAAAATTTTAATTGCAGCACCCACTTGGTACCAGAGCTGGCACTACCAATAAGCAGAATCACAAGCCCACAACATCAAATCTTTCTTCTTTTTATTATAATTCACAGCTTGATCATCCAGAGAAATGAGACTCGCACATTATTATTCAGCACAATCTCATCAACTTTATCCTTTAGCAATGACCTTATGATAAGAAATTAAGCCCTTTGAAATAGCATTTGTAATTAATCCATTTCCATAAGATTAACATGTCAAATATCACAAGAATACATGTAACAGTCTTCTGAAGCCTAAAAATCCCTCGGTCACATTTCACTTCAAACCATAAAAAGTCTTATCACAATGTATCAGCAGAATATAAACTGCTAGGTGCCCCTGCGTTTTATGTTCATTCATTTATTCATTCTTCAACAAATATTTATTAAAATGTCAATGTCCCAGGCACCACACTTAGTGTCTAAAGAAACAGAAAGAAGGCCAAGTCCTCATTCTGAAAAATACTTGCAATCTAGGGATAAGACAGGCTTTTTAAAAATTAAAAAAAAAAGTAGTAAATTATTCCAATGAGCTATAAGATATATAAATAGAGTCATAAGTCTTGGAAGCATAGAGTCAGGAACATCTCCACACAGAGAAGAAGGACTCCAAGTAGAAGAAATAATATGCTACACACAGAGGCAAGGAAAACTATGGCATGGTCTGAGAATAACATGAATTCAAATGAAACACATGACAAACTACCCAACATCCCATCCCTCTTTCTTCTAAAGCAATGGCAATGGTTAAAGCTGTACATCCAGAAGAGTGACAGAAAACAAAGTTAGAAAAGCAGATCTGGCACAGATTTTGTGTGGCCTTCTACCCTGTGCTGAGTCGAGAGAAGATTTAGGCTGTATCCAGGTGATAGGAAGCCACTTGAAGTTTCTAGCAGGGAAACCACATGATGAGATGTACTTTAGAAAGATGATATTGTGACTGGTGTACAGAACGGATTGTGTCAGAAGAAACTAGAGATAGAGAAACTGATTAGGAGATTATTGAATTAGCCTCAGCAAAGGTTTGAATAAAAACAGCAGCTGTCACTAAGACAATGGGGAGGAGAGGAGCAGGGACAAATTAAAAATACAGTTAAGGCATAGTCTTCAAAGGAAAGTAACAGTGAGTTAGCAACTGAGTGGGTACAGATAATGAGGGAGAGAATGACCCCAAGTTTTCTGACTTAAGTGGCCAAGTGAATTAACTACCTCTGATATGAGCATGCCATAACCAAGACTAGAAAAGAAGTGCATTTTGAGGAGAAAAGGAATGTCATGACTTTCGCTGAGAAAATAACAGGGTATTCTTGAGAGAATTGTAAGTTCAGGAGAGAGAGGTGAAGGGCCAGGAGAATAAAGGGAGTACAGTTTAGGAATGAAAATTGTGGTGCCCTTGGCAAATAAATAGCACTTGCAATCATGTTGCTGAATAAAATTGTCTAGGGGGATCATGTAAAGTATAAATAAAATATTAAATAATCTTCTTTAGTTCTTTTTAAAATACAATCCCTACAATGTGAAAAATGCAAACAGGAAAGTATTCAATAGATAATATCATTACCTTTCTAAACCAAGGGAAAAATTAAGTAGAAATATATACAATGTTGCCAACATTAGCCAGCTTACTATTTAATTCATGTATTGCTGCAGCAGGGAGCTAGGAATAGGTGACCAAAAGTAGAATGTTAATAATGATCTAAATAAGTCATCAGAAGTCCCAGGACAGGGTTGAAAAGAAGATAATGCAGGAAAATATAGAAAGATATAGTATTAATAATTATCATTTTAAGAAGTTATATAGTTGTAAAATAATGATAATAATGGGTTACATTCATCTAATGATACTAGAAGTAATGTTAGGCATTCTGCTCAATACTTTATATGCATTAGTTTACTTAACCCTCATAACAAAACTATGAGTTAGATTTACAATCCCCTTATTATACACTCAATAACTAAAGTTTATAGAGATTAATCACCTTGCTCAAAGTTACAAAAAATATAAATGAAAAACCTGAGATCTGAATCTAGGACTTTCTAATTCCAAAGTACTTTTCTTAACCCTCATACTATGCTTCCTAATGGTGTCCATATCAAATATCTCCTCCTTATTAGGTTCACTTCTCCTCCCTGAGCAAAACTTAAGCCTGCTATTACCACTTCTATTCAACATTGCACTGTGCTTCAAGCCAGGACAATTAGGTAAGTAAAAGAAATAAAAGCCATCCAGATTGTGAAGCCACTCTGGAAAACAGTATGGAAGTTCCTTAAAAGGTTACAAGTACAACTACCCCACCACCCAGCAATTGCACTACTAGGAATTTATACAAAGGATACAAAAACACTGATTTTAAGGAATACTTGCACCCCAGTGTTTATAGCAGCATTATCAACAACAGCCAAATTGTGGAAAGAGCCCAAATGCCCATATGATGAATGGATAAAGAAGATATGGTATATATATATACACAATGGAATATTACTCAGTCATCAAAAACAATGAAATCTTGCTATTTGCAGTGATGTGGATGGAGCTAGAATGTATTATGCTGAGCAAAATAAGTCAGTCAGAGAAAGACAAATATCATATGATTTTACTCATATGTGAAACTTAAGAAACAAAACCGATGAACATAGCAGGGGGGAAAAAAGACAGGCAAACCAGGAAAGAGACTCTTAACTACAGAGAATAAACTGAGGATTAAATGGGAGGTGGGGGTTAAATGGGTGACAGGTATTAAGGGGATCACTTGTTGTGATGAGCACTGGGTATTGTATGGAAGTGATGACTCACTAAATTCTACACCTGAAACTAATACTACACTGTATGTTAACTAACTGCAATTTAAATAAAAACTTGAGGAAGAAAAAAAAAAGCCATCCAGATTGGAAAGGAAGAAGTAAAACTCTCTTTCGAAGACAACATGATCTTATACAGAGAAAATCCTAATGTATCCACTAAAAGAAAAAAATACTAAAACTAATAAATGAGTTCAGCAGGGTCACAGGATACAAAAGAGACATACAAAATTCAACTCTATTTTTATACATTGGCAATGAATAGTCTGAAAATGAAATTAAGGAGGGAAAAGTCATTCTTAATAGCATCAAAAGGAAGAAACAGCTTAGTAGTAAATTTAACCAAAGAAGTGCAAGACCTGTACGGTGGAAACAGACTGAAACACAGCCCATGTTCATGGCTCGGGAGAAGCATACTGTTAAAATAGCAATACTCCCCAAACTGATCTACAGAGTCCATGCAATTGCTATCAAAGTCCATACTGGCTAATATGCAGAAATTGGCAAACTAATCCAACAACTCAAGTGGAAATACAGAAGACCCAAAGAAAACAATCTTTAAAAAAGAACAAAGTTGGAGCACTGATACTCCCTGATTTCAAAACTTTATACAAACCTAGCATAGCCAAGAAGGTGTGCCACTGGCATAAAGACAGACTCATAAGTCAATGTGGTAAAACTGAGAACCCAGAAATAAACTATTTTTATCATCCACTGATTTTTAACTAAGGCGCCAAGAAAATTCAATGAGAAAAAGACAGTCTTTACAATACATAATGCTGAAACAATTGGATATGCATATGTAGATGAATGAATGAACCCCTAAGTCAAAATGGACTACAGACCTAAATATCAGAGCTAAAACTATAAAGCTCTTAGAAGGAAACATTGGCATAAAGCTTTGTGACCTTGGATTAGGCAATAGTTTCTTAGATATGACAAGTGAAAAAGAAAAATAGATAAACTACACCAAAATTTAAAACTTTTTTTACTTCAAAAGATACCATCAAGAAAGTTAAAAGACAATCCACAGAATGGGATAAAGTGTTTGCAAGTTATAAATTCAGTAAGAGTCTTATTATAGAAAATATGAAGCACTCTTCTAGGTCAATAAGAAAAAGACAACCCTAAGAAGGGCCAAGGATTTGAATAACATTTCTCCAAAGAAAATATACAAATGACCAATAAATACACACACAAAGATGCTCAATGTCATTAGTCATTAAGAAAATGCAAATCAAATTCACAATGAGATACCACTTTACATATACTAGGATGGCTATAATCAAAAAGACAGACTGTAACAGTGTTGGTGGGGACGTGGAGAAACTAGAACACCCATACACTGCCAGTGGGAATAATTTTAAATGGTGCAGCCGCTTTGGAAAACAGTTTGATGGTTCCTCAAAATGTTAAACATAGAATTACTTTATGACCCAATAATTCCATGTCTTGGTATCTACCAAGAAGAAATGAAAACACATGTCCACACAAAGTCTTGCACACAGATGTTCACAGCAGCATTAGTCACAAAGGCCAAAAAGTAGAACAAAAATGTCCATTAACTGATGAAAGGATGAAGAAAATGTGGTATATATGTATAATAGAATATTATTTGATCACAAAAAAAGAATGAAATACCGATTCACACTACAACATGAGTGAATATTAAAAATATAATTCTCAGTGAAAGAAGCAAAACACAAAAGGCCACATATTATGTGAATGACTCTATTTATATTAAATGTCCAGAATAGGCAAACTTATAGAAACAGAAAGTAGATTAGTGGTTGCCAGGGACTGGGGGAGGGGAGAATGGGAAGTGACTGATAATGGATAAGAGAGAGTTTCTTTTGTTTAATTGTGGTAAAAGACACATAAATAATCTATTTTTAAGAGCCAATGGCATTAAGTATACTCACATTGTTGCGCAACCATAACCATCATCCATCTCCAGAACACTTTCCATCTTATAAAATTGAAACTCTGCTACCCATTAAAAACTAACTCATTTCCCCTCTCCCCCCCCCCAGCTCCTGGCAACCAACATCCTACTTTCTGCCTTTATGAATTCCACTGTTCTAGGTACCTCAGAGTGGAATCATCCAGCATGTCTTTTTGTGACTGGCTCATTTCCCTTAGCATAATGTCCTCAAGGTTCATCCATCTTGGAGCAGGTGTCAAAATTTATTTCCTTTTTAAGGCTAAAAAGTATTCAATTGTATGTACATACCATATTGTATTTATATATTCATGCATTCATGGACACTTGGGTTGCTCCTACCTTTTGGCTATTGTGAATAATGTTGCTGTGAACATGAATGCATAAATATCTCCTCTAGACCCTGATTTCAATTCTTTTGGGTATATAAACAGTAGAATTGCTGGATCATATCAGATGTGGTTTTTTCTTAAGGTGATGAAAATGTTCTGGAGTTAGATAGTGGTAATGGCTACAAACTCTGTGAATATACAAAACCCACTAAACTGTATACTTTTTTTTAAAAAAGAGATTATGGTTATCTTTTGAAAAACAGAAATACAGATACTCATGCATTTACTATTTAATTATAATTCAAGTGAGTCAATTTATTCACTAAATTCAACAAACAAAAAAACGCTTTAGCTTTATAAATAGTAGGCTAAAGAAAAAAGAAGGAAATGTGGAAGGACAGAGAGAGAAAATATAAGAAAAAAATTTTCAAGAGGAAAAATAAAAATAAAAATGGGCATGGGCCCACACATAAATTTGGGTTAAGATGTAAATATCCCAAATCTGGGATGCCTAGGTGGCTCAGTTGGTTAAGTGCCTGACTCTTGATTTCAGCTCAGGTCATGATCTCACAGTTCATGGAAGCAAGCCCCAAGTCAGAATCTGTGCTGACAATGCAGAGCCTGTTTGGGAATCTCTCTCCCTCCCTCTCTCTAACCCTCCCCTGCTTGCGCATGCATGTTCTTTCACTCTCTTCCTCTCCCGCTCTCAAAATAAATAAATAAACTTTAAAAAAATTCCAAATCCTCTCAATCCTGCCACATTCTTATCTCCCCACTACACCACCACCACAATAACTACCTCAGCGCTCTTTCTCATCTCAGATTCCCCTGAATCCAAGGTAAAATGCTTATGTTATAATCTCTAATTCACTTAACTTGTAGGGATCAAAGTAAATTATCATCTATTAAGCAGAACAGTTCACTAGAAAGAAACTTGATTTAGGAGTCAGAAAACTTGGTTCAATTCATCTATTTTTCAATCTCATATGCTGTCAGGTTGAAGTTCTGATAATAGTGCCTGGGGTTGAAAACTCTGAATTTCTTATAATATTAGTAGTAATTGATTTAAAGATCTAATAAAAGGCATTGAGAATTCAAAATAGCATCTCTGGTTCATGTCAAGATGTGCCAACTACAAAATGCTATGAAATCAATACAACCTTGAAAGTGAAACTGCAGTTGGCTAAAAAAAAAAAACTTTAAGAGATTTCCATGGCAGCTGTGCTAGGTGATAAAAATGCAGAGGTCACAAATTTAGTGACCTATTGGGCACAAAATAAAAGATGTGAACTATTTCTCCTTAATATACAATAAACTTTAACTTTTTAACTCATTTCCTAAGAAATATAATGGACACTTTATCTGTGCTATTATTTCCATTCAACTAATATAGAACTTTTCCAGTTTCACGATTTACATTCTAAGCATAATGTTAAAGGTCATGTGAAGGATGTGTCAACTAAAAAAAATTTTAACATTTCCCTAGTTGTGTTCTACTAATTTAAGATCTCTAAGCTATTACTATTGATTCTATACAATCTATTTTTTTATATATAGACACCAAAAAAAGGTGTTGCCATCAGCCTCTAGATGGAAAGTGACCAACTGCCTCAAATGTAGCCAAGTGAGTGAATGAGACCAGAACTCAGACAAACTTACTAGGTTTTAAAGGCTTAGAAGTCATTGGTGATATTAGTCTAATATGATAAATATAACATAACATAACATAACATAACATAACATAACATAACATAACATAACATATTGAGAGCTGGGCCCAGCAGCTAGATAGGAGCAGAATTAGGAGCTCTGGTATCTCTTCCACTTCTTATAAGGACACAGGTTCTACTGGGTTCAGGCTCTACCCTTATGACCTCATTTAACCTTAATTATTTCCTTAAAGACTCTGCCTTCAAATATAGTCAAATTGGGGGTTAGAGCTTCAACATACAAATTTTACAAGGACACAGTTCAGTTCATAATATTGGCTTAATGGGAATTTCTGGTTCTTTGACTCCTTTACTTTCTCTCAGTCCATCAACACCCCCACCACCACCTTTTTTTGCTTCCTCAGCCAGCTTGGAGTCCAAGTTCTTCATTTTAGTAGCAGTCCCACGAATCTATAAATTCCATCATCTGTCTCTCCATAATAACCATCTGAAAAAATTCCAACCTTAAGTAGACACTATTCTCCATTTCTTCATACCTGTACTACAGCAGCCAAGAAGTTCTGGAAAAAGTCACACAATGTCTGAATGCTACATCTCAATTTTTTGTTTGTTTTTGTTTTTTACTTTCTATAATTTATTTATTTATTTATAATTTACATCCAAGTTAGTTGGCACATGGTTCAACAATGATTTCAGGAGTAGATTCCTTAAGCTCCTTACCCATTTAGCCCATCCCTGATCTCACAACTCCTTCAGCAACCCTCTGTTCGTTCTCTATATTTAAGTCTCTTATGCTTTGTCCCCTTCCCTGTTTTTACATTATTTTTCCTTCCGTTCCCTTATGTTCATCTGTTTTGTATCTTAAATTTCTCATGAGTGAAGTCATATGTATATCTCAATGTTTGATTCCTCTTTTCAAGGTAGCACCTTATATTTTTCTTCCACACATAGCTAAACCTCTTTAAAGAACTCTATACTCACTGTTCCTATTTCCTCAGTCCACATATTAGCTTTGTAGGTCTGCTATAACAAAATACCACATACTTGGTAGTTTAAAACAACAGAAATTCATTCTCTCAAGGTTCTTGAAGATAGGTATCCAAAATGAAGTTGTCAACATAACTGAGCTCCTTCTGCATGCTCTAGGGTAGAATCCTTCCTTGTCTCTTTCTGATGGTTGCCAGGAATCCTCGGTATTTTTTGGCTTGTAGCTGCACCACTCCAATCTCTGTCTCTGTCTTCACATGGTACTTTCCTCTCTAATGTCTCTCTGTATCCAAATTTTCCTCTGCATAAGGACAAGTGCCATGGATTAGGGTTTACCTAATCTAGTATGATCTCATCTTAACTTCACTGCATCTACAAAGATAATTTCCAAACAAGGTCATAGTCACAAGTTCCAGGTGGACATGAATTGGAGGGGGAGGAGGTAGGCATTACTCAATCCAGTATATTTTCCAAACTCCTAAACCCACCCCTATCTAGATGCTGGGCTCAACTCTCAAAAAAATTTACACACACACATACACACACACACACACACACACACACACACACACACACACACACAATCACCAATAACCTCCAAGCCTCTAAAACCCAATAGGTTTGTCTCAGTTCCTGTTTCATCCGCTCTATTGGCCACATTTGAAAGAGCTGGTCATTCTCCTCTTCTGAAAACTCTCTCTGGACATCATTTCCAGGTTGTCCTCCTTCCTCTGTGTCTCCTTTTTCTCAGCTTCCTTGACAAACATGTCTTTCTCTTTTGAGCCATTACATGGTGGAGTTTCTCAAGTCTCAGTTTTGTAAGCAAACCCTACAGTGGCCAAGCAGGGAACATAAATGAGGAAAATGAGTCAAATGAAAATATGTCAAACTAGAGAGCTCATGATCCATCAGGAGGGTGACTACAACCCAGCTCCAGCTAGTTACTGCCATGCTAGAATAAGAGCCCAGTGTTGTTGATGGTTCAAATTTTCAGAGAAGTTGGAAATCTAAACATTTATGTGAAATACTCTGATTTTTTATATACTCTCTCAATTTTTATTTTTAACACCATGTTAAATTGACAAACTGGGTTTGTGATTCAGTTTTGGCCTATGAACCATCATCTACAATGTCTTCCCTAAATTCTTTCCATGTCCACAATTTCAATTGCAAACTCAGTACCAATGTTTGGTAAATTTGTATCCCTATCCCAGATTTCTCCTCTAACCCATACATCCAACCTCCTACCCCACATTTCCCTTTGGAGACCTCAGTGCACCTAGAACTCAACATGTCTACAGATCTCATGATTTCATTCTTCAAACCTACTCTTCTTATAGTGTTCCTAATCTTATTTAGCAGCACCTCATCCATCTGCATGTGAAAATGAGAAATTTAAAAGTCTCTTCCAGTAACTCCCTGTTTCTCAATCTTCATATTCAAGCCTGTGGTCTTATCTCTTAGCATCTTGGTTTTACCCTATTGGTCTTTTCTCCTAAGCATCTCTCAGATCTGCCCTCTGCTAGCTACTATTCTAGCCCCAGCTATCATCATCTGTCACTATCACAATGCAATAGACTATTAGCTGATTTCTCCATATGCACTCAGTTTGAATTTAATTCAGTCATTTTCAACTGCATACATTGTGGTCTTTCCAAAAGACAGAATTGACTATTCACCCATGATTCCCCTCTCCCTCCAATCACTTCAATAGCTTTCCATGTTTCCAAAATCTGTAACATAGCCTACAAGTTCTCATGTGTTCAAGCCCCTACATTCTCTCCACCCATATCTCCACAGGGTCCCACTGTCTCCATATATATATATACATATTTTAATTTACATCCAAATTAGTTAACATATAGTGCAACAATAATTTCAGGAGTAGATTCCTTAGTGCCCCTTACCCGTTTAGCACATCCCCCCTCCCAGTAACCCTCAGTTTGTTCCCCATATTTATGAGTCTCTTCTGTTTTGTCCCCCTCCCTGTTTTTGTATTATTTTTGTTTCCCTTCCCTTACGTTCATCTGTTTTGTCTCTTAGAGTCCTCATATGAGGGAAGTCATATGATTTTTGTCTTTCTCTGACTGACTAATTTCACTTAGCATAATACCCTCCAGTTCCATCCACGTAGTTGCAAATGGCATTCATTCTTTTTGATTGCTGAGTAATACTCCATTGTATATATATACCACATCTTCTTTATCCATTCATCCACCGAGGGACATTTGGGCTCTTTCCATACTTTAGCTATTGTTGATAGTGCTGCTATAAACATAGGGGTGCTTGTGTCCCTTCGAAACAGCACACCTGTATCCCATGGATAAATGCCTAGTAGTGCAATTGCTGGGTCATAGGGTAGTTCTATTTTTAGTTTTTTGAGGTACCTCCATACTGTTTTCCAGAGTGGCTGCCCCAGCTTGCATTCCCATCTCCATATATTTTCAGTCACACTCACAATGACCTTATTTCAGGCCTTTAAATGAACCATATTAGCTTTCACCATGAGACCTTTGAACATGATGAAAGTCCTTCCTTTCATCCACAAGTTTCTCACCCTACTCTTTTCCCTAATGAACCCTACCCATTTTTTTAATCTGAGCTCAAGCACCATTTATTCAGTAAGCCTTTAAAACCCAGTTCAAGTCTTTGCTGTTGCTCTCATAAAAATGTGTGCCTTGGCTTACGAGTCCTATATCAGTTTGTACATAAATATTTTTCAGGGTGATTATGTGATTAATGTCTGTCTCCTCTACTATGTGATAGTTCCATTTATTCAACACCATGAAGTCCTTGACAATAGGGACTATGTATATTTTTTTATCATCTTTGATATCTATTGCCTAGTGTAGTATATGGCACATAATAGGTACTCGATAAGTATTTGATGAATAAGCAAAAGCC
This sequence comes from Lynx rufus, assembly GCF_022079265.1. Lineage (NCBI taxonomy): Eukaryota > Metazoa > Chordata > Mammalia > Carnivora > Felidae > Lynx > Lynx rufus. Next base: position 64,736,271 of record NW_025814827.1, read on the forward strand.
TATATTCTTTCTAAATAAAACTGCCTTGGGGCACCTGGGTGGCTCAGTTGGTTAAGCGTCTGACTTCAGCTCATGTCATGATCTCACGATTAGTGAGTTGCAGGCCTGCATGGGGCTCTGTACTGACAGCTTGGAGCCTGAAGCCTGCTTTAGATTCTGTGTCTCCCCGTCTCTCTGCCCCTCCCCTGCTCATGTTCTGCCTCTCTCTCTCAAAAATAAATAAACATTAAAAAAATTTTAAATAAAACTGCCTTGTCCATAGCTACTGAGAAAGAGGCAAACAACCATGTTTTATACCATAATCCCAGCACGGCTGACTAGACCAAAAGGAGTACATCTTTATTAACTACCTTTTGGTGTGCAGTGAACTACTCTAAAATTTAGTGACTTGAAACAATAGACATTTATTTAGCTCATGATTAAATAATACAGCAAGTTATGCTGGAATAGACTGCTTGATCTGGCTGATCTGGACCAGGTTTGGTTGATCCTGGTTAGGTTCACTCACGCATTTGCAGTAAGCTTCCAGCTGGCTGGGGGCTCATTGATGTTCACCCAGTCTCTCAACCTCCAGCAGCCTAGCCAAGACATATTCATATGTCAGATTTTCAAGACAAATACGAAAAGGATTTAAGGCCTCGCAAAGACCAAGCATACAACTGTACATACTTTTGCTTCATTCTACTGACCAAGCAAGTCACAAAGCCAGCCCAGATTCAAGGATAGAAAAATAAACTCCATCTCTTGCTGGGAAGGCTTAAAAAATGCACATTTCAAGTGTGTGGTTGCAAGGAACTGTGACTCTTTCTGCAATCTACTATAACATCTTTTAAATAGCCAGTGACTTACAGCATGATCACATGGAATACAAAGGTGAGCTAGAACAGTAAGATCCTTACTCTCAGGAACCAGAATGCAGAGACAAAAGAAGACTGAGCAATATAGGGTGAGAGCTTAGACTGAAAGAGTAACTACAATGGTCCCCATCCCAGCCAAAATTATAAAAGAACTAAAGCTCTAAGTAAAGAGGCAGTCGGTAAAGAAAGAATAGCTCAGGCACCAGAATGACACAAAGACGCCATAGGAGACACCCTGAGAAAGGTGGAGAAAGAAGCTAAAAACTAGAGCTGTTTTAGTTCCACTCAACCTTTCACTGCCAGTTCTAATCCAAACATAGCCCTACGACAGGCTGCTTTTTATTTGGGCTAAGTTCTTTACAACCAAAAGTCGAACCAAATCAGTTCATGAGAAATATATGTACAATCTTTTTCTTTTTCTTTCTTTCTAAATAGAACTATGCTACCACTCACCTACTTTTCTAAAACAAACAAACAAACAAAAAACAAAAAAAGGAAAAAAATGCTTCTTTGAATGCAAGAATGAATTTTGTGACTGGGAGAAGCAAGAATTTAATAGCACAGGCTTTAAAATAGCACAATATATCAAACAGATACAAGTAAGAAAATAAGGTTAATTTTCAGGGAGTTTAATAAGGTTAATTTCCATGAATTTTCTTATATTCATGTTCAACTTTCATTCTGTTGAACAGGTGTGCAGGAGGTAACTCTTTCTGGCCCATCTTGTTGTTCTCCAATGTTCTCCATTTGAGAACCACTGATACAATGAAACACGGGCTTCATTACAAGATATAAACATTGCAATATGCATGAAGAAAATCATATCACAAGCTAAATATTACCCATTTGGATTTGCAGCCAAGTTACAGTCCACTAAATCCTAAGTACTTTTTTCCCCCAGCCAAAGCTATATTGCATTTCAACTCTCTTGTTAGAAACTGATGCTAGGAATTGACAAGATAATAGGATGGAGAAAGTTTTCAGATCTCATTTACAGCAGATGGGAGAAGGGTCAGTTTCCTGGGTAATGAAGCATTGTCTGGTTGCCCCTAAATCATTCCAAACTCTGCCTGGTCCCGAGAGGCATAGAACACATCTGCATTATCACTATCCTTCAGAGCATTATTAAAACACCTTAAAAAAGAAAAGTTATAATAAACGATCTGAGAATTAGGAGACACTAATGCCAAACTTCAAATTTTGTTTTAAAAAATAATCTACAATCCTTCTCATAAGAGAGCGAGATACTTGCAGTTCATAAAAAACAGCTTTAATTTATATCTAGCACTAGATCTTTTTGTATCTAATTTGTTCTTTCTCAAACTAATATGTCTTGAAGGCTCCCCTTGACAACTTGTTGCTAACAAAACACAGAGGAAAATAAAAGGGCACTGTTTCCACCCCTCATTCCAATTCTACCTTAATGGCTCCATTCTTCAGTCTACAGATATTTTCCTTCCGCCCTTATCTTACAGAAGAGACCCCGATCCTGTGAGTTATATTTGGCTTCCCTGGGAACTCTGGGAACATGACGGTAAGGGTTAGTAAAGGAGAATGTAGTCCCTAATACTTATCTTTTACTTTCAGCATCAGATATCTGTCTTTAGCCCTCATGCTTGGTTCAGTTAAATCCCTACAGAGTCTCCTGCCACACTAAAGGACAGAGGCTTTTACAGAGCTTCCAGGATTTCTGGAATGACAGTTCATATACTATGATGGGCACCTAGATAAGTGACTCACTTGTCAGACCCACCAGAATCCATCACTATAAGGAGGAACAGTATCTATCTGCAAGCATCATTGTATTCCAGATGGAATGTCATAGTAAAAACCATGTGAATTAGTCGAGAAATTTCCACTCTCCAAAAATTCACACAAGACCCAAACCCTTCTACTTAGCTATCCAAGACTTTATATCTTATAGCAGCAAATATTAGGAGCCTGAATACTGTATAACTACCATTGTGAGCCATATTTTACACGTTATTAAATCTCTGCTTTGCATCAGCTTGATTTATCCAAGTCCTGGCCTATGAGCCTAGGCTAATTTATAGTGATTAATTCATCATTCATGTCCTCATTGATTCTGAAAAGTTATCCCCACCTCCCTGATAGTTTACTCCATACCAGCTCACATGGTCTTTTCTCCTTGCACGAACACTCTTTTGGGTTCTTTACAGATTTGTGTGTATGACCAGAAGGAAGAAAAATGACCAAAGTAACATTTGCTCAGCCCTGAAATAGTGGGGGAAAAGAGATACATATACCCACACATATATGTGAGGGCTCATAAACTTAAGGTAGCATACAACAGAGAATATTCACTTTCTCTTTTTTAAAAGAAAGACTTTAGTAAACCTGACTCAAATTTTAACTCTTCAGTTCCATTCCTACTGTACAGTATAGTAGAAACTACTGTATCTGAAACTACTGTTATAAACTTGGTAACATTTCCATGTTCACTGTTTCCCATTTTTCTAATATCCTGTTTATTACCACATATTTATCAGCAGAAAAATTCTTAAAATAAAAATCCTTGCTGCCTGTGTTCTGACACAGTAAGCAAGTATGCAGCTGGGGACGAACCCCGTCTCCCTACCACAGTGTCCAAAGTGCTGGGTTGAGTAGGATATCTCCTGAGAAGAGAAAGAACAGGGGCACCACCTGGGTCAGGAGGAGCCCTGGGACTGAAGCAGGAAGGTCTGTGCAGTGTTGTCCAGCAGCGGGCTTCAGTCTTTATTCACAACATTCTTTCCCTAATTATCTCAGAACCAGAAGCACGGACCAGCAGATCTCCTGAGAGAAAGCTGTAATGCATGTATTCTTAAGATGGAGAGGAGCAACTTAGTGTTGCTAGCACACTGGCAGGCTGAGTGCTGTTTGGGCTTTGTGGGGGTGGGGCTGGGGGGCTGGTTGGGGAGGGTAGCTTATTTTGTTTACATGTTTGGGTTGGGTTTGGATTAGATTTGGTTTGATTTGGTTTGAGTGGCACTTTTAATTCTGTTCCTTCACTTCTAATAATGTGCAAACCACTCCACCAATTGTTTGCAACTTTCCTGCTGTCTTCTCGATTGTTTTTCTTTCCTCTTACCTGTGATTTCTGCCAATTCTCAAAATCCATTATGATTATGAATATACTTTACATTTACATGGCATTTAGTATATAAAATACTCACTCATGTCATGTTCATTTAAACCTTCTAATAACGCTATGCAATGTATATTACAGCCACCATTTTACAGATTTTTTAAAATGCAGCTAAAACCAAATGCTTTTTTTTTTTTCAGATTATTTAACATTCCTGGGTGCTTACAATGTACAAGGCTTTGTGCTAGGTGCTGTATCTGCACTCTGTTCTCACAACAGGCCAGAATGGTAGGGATTATTAATTCTCCTTATGTTACAGATAAGAAAATACATGCTCTAGCAAGATTAAGTAACTTGCCTACAGTCGCACAGCTAGTAACTGGCATGGCCAAAATTTTCCTGAGGTTACATAACCACCAACGCCAGAGCCAGCACTAGAGCCTGGGTTTTCTAATTCTGAAAAGGGGCAGATCTACAGCTCTTTTGTTACAGCTCTTTTGTTTGCAAGCCCGTATCCTGGCAAAACAGATTTGCTTGTTTCTTTTGTTAAAATATTCTAAATAAAAAGTGTTGGAAGGCATCATAATAAAAGGAAGTGTTTTCTCCCGAGATTAAGCTTCACACACCGGAAGACAGAGCAGAAAGAGTTAAAAGACCCCACTGAAGCAGACTCATCCCATAATTTATCTAGTGCCATAAAAATGAAAGACTTCTTCAGTTTCCTGGCAGCTTTGCTGTCTTAAAGGTGAAATGCCCACAGGGTCCATAAATAGGTTTTGGGGGGGCGGTTTTTGTTGTTTTTTTTTTTGGAGTGCTCTATGTTCCAAAGTGTTTTTATCTTTAAAATATTAAGTAAACACTGCAAAGTACTTAAATGGGCTCTTGGGGGATCTCTGGTTTGATTCTGGCCCTTCAGCAAAGCTAGTGAAGTATAGATCTGGAGAACTAATCAAAAGAAAACTTAATTCACAGCTTTCTTTAAATATTTCATAGAATAACGTTTTAGTGTTTCACCTGCCTGCTGTCTCTGCTGGGTTACGAGCAGCTGTCCTGAGCACATGGATTGTGCTGCTCGCATGAACACCTGGACCACAAAAGGAAGACCAAGCAGCTGGGGACTGGCCAAAGAGAGGAAGGCATCAGCACCTGCCTGCTGCAGCCTCCTTTACTTTTTTGACTTCCGCTCAGTAGGGAAGCACATTAGGAGCTGCCTTGAGATGAACAATAATTTGCCAGGTTTTCATCATCCCTGTGGCAGCAGTGTCCACAAGGAGCACTTAACACTGCACAGAGAAAATGGTTCCCAGCCATCAACTTCCTCCCTGGAAGCAGCCAACCATTTCACAAATGGGGACCTGGAGAGTAGCAGGGACATCTCAGCTCAGACGGATCCCTGCTGCTGGGGAGAACAAACACCACTGCTAACTATTCAGTGTGCCAACAGTGTATGTCAGTACCATCATCATCTATATACGAAGGCTTTTTAATAGCGATTCTAAATGAAACTCCGACATATTCTCTGCCTATCTGAACTCCCAAAGTTCCAAGAGCAAAATCAGAGGATTTATTTTTAAGGTATGTCCTATACTCAATAAAGGAAAAAGCAACTGAAAACCTTTTTCCAGCCTAGCAGGCAGACTAGCAGACAGACAGACACACACACACACACACACACACACACACACACACACACAAACACACACACACACACACACACAAACACACACACACACACACACACTGCTATATTATTTTTTTCAGATTCCAGCAATATCCACCATCAATTTAAGTCTCTAAAATAGGTTTTATGGTAAAGAATAAATATGGTAATAGAGAATCTAAACTCCGATTTCTCTTTCTGCTTCTCCAAAGATCTGAACTACTGTGGCATAGATAAAAGAGAAAAAAAAATGCAGAGACCTCATACCACTGCATTTTCCCCACCTCTCTAGAATCCACAGGTGCTCTGAAGGGTTCCCAGTTAGCTTGGAAATAGCTGAAACTTGTATCCATCTGGCATGTGGAGTTGATTCACAGCTCTTGGTATCTCTTTACATCCAATGATTTACATGAGGAGTGAGGAGCCTCAAAGGCAAAGAACCCAAACATGGTCCATAAGTACAGTTCAGACATAGATGGTATTTCTGGCAAACAAAGGTGAGGAGAAAGATAAGGTAAATTGCCTGCAAGCACCTTCAGAGTCTTAAAGACAGAAATCATTCCAAGTAAAGAAGATATCCAGCATGATGAATAAGATTCAACAACAGAGCCCAAAGTTTAGCAGAAAGTGGCCACTCTGGCTACCTCAAAATAGCTATTTGAACCTGCCAAGGGAAAGAAAAGCAGCCTGAAGGTGCAGCATAGAATCAGCCATCCACGGCAGAGTGGACGGTGGTACCCAGTGGAGTGGGGACAGCAGGGGCTGACCCATGAGCATTTGTGAAACACCACCTAGAGATCCACTGACACCAGAGTCTGAAAAAACTCAAGCAAGTGGGGTTGTCACCCTGCCTTGAGGCCAGTGTTGGGAGTTATCTAGCCAGTGAAAATCAGGAACTGCATTTAATGGGATGCTACAAGCTATTGATATACAATCACTCAATCCTCAAAGACTTCTTTCTAAAAGGTTATAGCTACCCACTCTGGAAGTACAACAGCTACTTGAATTCCCAGCATGGATTTCATATGGGAGCCTCCCTGTATTTTTAGCTGTTCTGAGCCATTCTTATTGAATCCCCAGCCACCCTTTCAGACAGGCAGTGTCTGAAGTTTTAGTACATATAATAGTATCTAAGGCCCAAGTTAGTATCTTCCCAGGCACCTACTAACACAAATTTCTCTGCTTAGGGTAGAGATTTCTAGTGTGCAAGGTGATTGAGCCTTTTGGACGCTGTATTTGCAAATCTTGTTCTTTTATCTTCAACACTTCCCTTCAACGCTTCCCTAAATTTTCAAAAAGCAATTCAAATGACAAAAAACACAGGGCTTTTCTTTGAATGAAAAATATATTTGAGCTTACTTCATTTCTTGACCAAGTCTTTTGAGACATGGCATCAGAAAATTAATGTTCCCTGCAGCCCAGATACTTTGCTGCTATGCCTTCCAACTGGAAGATATTAAAAGTAATTGAGGGGCCCCTCGGTGGCTCAGTCAGTTAAGCATCTGACTCTTGATTTCAGCTCAGGTCATGACTTCACAGTTCATGAGATCGAGCCCCACATTGGGCTCTGTTCTGACAGCAAGGAGCCTGCTTGGGATATTCTCTTTCTCTTTCTCTCTCTCTCTCTCTCTCTTTCTCTCTCTCTCTCTCTCCCTCCCTCCCTCCCTCTCCCTCTCCCTCTCCCTCTCTCTGTCTCAAAGTAAATACATAAGCTTTAAAAAGTAAAAAATAAAAGTAATTGGAGAAGGTTTCAAACTTATGTGAAGTAATAATCACCCCATTCTTCTGTCACCCTTTAAAACAAAACCCTTTGAAAGATCTGCCTCCACTTCTTTTTTTCTCATTCTTTCCTGCATTCACTCCAATCTGTCCTGTCCCACAAACTCTAAGTTGAAAATTCCTACATCAATTCTTAGTCCTCATTTTGCTCAATCTATGGGCAACAATGGACACCTCTGTTCACTTGTTTTCTTGACTCCTAAATTTATTTCTGTGGAGTGGGGCTCTCCCCTGCAGTCCAGATTCATGTATCCAACTGCCTATCTCACCTCTCCACTTGATAGCTAAGGCATTTCAAACCTAACACGTATAAAACCAATGTCTTTATTTCTTCTCTCTCCACCTTATTCCTCCTCCCTCATTTTCCCCCAATCTCAATAAATGTCAACTCTATTCCTTCATGGGCCAAAAACCTTGGAGTCATCTTTGACTCCCCTCTTTTTCTCATACCCCACTGTGGAATTCTTCAGCAAATTCTAAAAGGTTGACCTTCACAACATACCCAGAACGTGACCACTTCTCACCACCTCCATCACTGTCACACTAGTCTAAGCTCCCATCATCTCTCATCTGGGTAACTGCAATAGTCTCCCACCCAATCTTCCTGTTTCCACCTGTTGTCTATGTTGCAGGCACAATATGTATGTTAAAATGTAATCAGATCATGTCACTTCTCTACTCACAATCCTTGTACAGCTTGCTATCTGCCACGGAGTAAAACCCACAGTTCTTATTTTCATGTGTACAAGGCCTGATCTAATTTGGAGTTCACATTTCTTTGATGTCATCTCCTCTCTCCCTTTTCTTCCACTGCAGCCTTGATAACTTGCTGTTCCTTTAACAGCCCAAACATGTTCCCATCTCAGAGTCCAGTACCTGGAGTTATCTTATCCCACATCATGGCTCACTCTTTCCCTTTCTTTAGACCTCTTCTCAAATATCCCCTCATCAGAGGGGATGCCTTCCCTGACTCTGACTATGTAAAAAGAGCATCCCCACTCCCACTTGTCACTCTCCTTTCCTTGCCTACCTTAGCCGTAATGATCACCGGGCATAATTATTCGCTCTCCCCATTTGAATGCAAGCACCATTAGAGTAGGGATATTATCAACTTTGATTACTGATGCACCTCCATAACCCAGAACATAATCTCACTCACATATCATGTTTCAGCCCCTCCAAGACTTATATTTGTATACATTTTAACATCTCTAAATTGGGGGTGCATCTTATAACGTGCAACTTTTTTATTTTTCTTAGTAGTCCGTATAACAGGAGTCTGTATTGTAATTGATATCTTAGAGTCAATGAAATATGGTATTGACATTCAAAACCTATTTTGAATGAACAGATAAATCTCATTTATTATATTTTTAGAAGATATATGGGACTCAGGCTCTTGGGCAAAAGGCTACTGAATTATAATGTAATATACAACTTAATCTACTGGTTTGGAACGCTTATCTGATTTATGCTAAAATAGGGTTACAGAAAAAAAATAGATTAAAAGTATCAAGGAAAGGGAATTGTCAAATTGAAACAGCCTAGAGTAAGGAAGAGACAATAGTGGCAAGAGAATCACCAGAACTTATTAAAAAATTTGAGGTAATTAATCAAACAGACATACATAACTCACTAGCCCCTGAGGGAAATACTGTAGTAACATATAAAACGAAAATTATTCGTAACGGTAACCTGAGACCTACTCCTCACAAAATGAATAAAATATTTAGTATGCTCAGTTCTAAAAGCAGCAAAATAGCACATTGGTATTAGGTTTCCTTCAAAAAATGGTTAAAATAAATATAATTAATTTGGCTTTTAAAAGTGACAAAATTTAACAATCTGGAACATTTACTTCAGTGGCACACTTATGACTCTCTAAATGATGTCATCATTATCGGGGTAATTCTCAGAGAACTTCGAATGGTATTCACTGTGCATTTCAACTAAATTTCATCAAAACCCAAGATGATTTCATCCTAGAAGAAAATCTGAGGAATTGCAGAGTTATAAGACCTTTTCACATGAATTATAATCTTTCTTCTTATTTTGATAGATGCTCTAAGTTAAAATGTGTTGGAATAGTACTGATCATTTTCTAGTGCTTACATATTACATGCTTCTACTAGTGAATAAAATTTACCTTCACCCACCTTGTATGCTTCCTGCAAATTAAGGAGGAAAAAGGTTTTATAATATTCTAATTGTGATTCTTTCTGCTATGCTGTTTATATATCTTTTTAAGTTCTGCTTATCATCACAAATTTAGAAAATCTTTTATCAACATAAAAAAATAAAGTGAAAGTAAAGTCAGTAGGTAAATGATGTGTAGTTGGGAGAGAAAGGTGGGTTGTAGTTTGGGGCAGAAGTAAGAATTTCAGCTCCATATAAATGTAGCTTATTAATGCAGGCTTGTATTGTTCATATGAAGTCAGTATTCCCAGTAAACCTAATTTCCCACATCATAGTTATTAAAATGTTTATTCCTTGGTATCTGCTCTCAAAATATACATAATAAAAAAATTCTTTCATCAAAATGCTGAGCGGTTGTCTATTATTTCTTATCTTTGCTTGTACATATTTTGGGCAATAAAACATCTTACTTCTTTGGTGATAAAAGAAATATTGAGATGTTGACTTTGTGCAAGTTTTTTAAATGTCAACTTTGTGCAACTTTAGTTCCTCATTTGTTGCATAGGGATAGCGATTTCTAAAAAACTAGTTATAAGGACTAAATAATGCCATAATGCCAGTAAAGAAATTTGAGTGGTGTCTGTTACATATAAAAAAATTTGATCATTATTATTAGATTTATTGCTGTTGTTGTTATTAGGAAATTAGACATTTGCGCTAGAGCATTAATCTAGGAATAATAAAGACAAAGGACTTAACAGAATGCCCCCTTGGGCTGCTTTCATGAGGACTCTGAGTGTGAACAGGGGGTGAAGGCTGACCCCTCACTTAAGCAGTGGACGGAACAAGAGAAAAGACTGTGAACAATTGCCTGCATTAATTCTTCACCCTTTCTTGCATGCCTGCCTCTGCCCTGCACCATTCTCCCACTCTGGGCCAGGGGCTCTGTCCCACTTCTAGTTTTTGGACGTGACCATGTCACTTGCTTTAGCCATTGGGATTTTAGCCTGCTGGGATATAAAACATAGAACAGAGCCTCAATTGTTCCAGCTAAGGCCTTTCTAGACTGGAAAACAAGCCATCTAATACCTGAGTATGTAAGAGATTTCAATCCTGATCAATATATAAATTATCCCAGACAAGACCAAAAAACCATCCAGTTCATCTGAAAGCTTGGAAGTTAAATATGTATTGTGTTAGTCACAGAGTTTTGGGTGATTGTTACACAGGGTTACTGCGGCAATGAATAACTAATACAGAAGCTGATGTTAGCCAGAGTGGAAACAGTGAAAAGAATGATGACCCAGGTCCTTTTTGATGGAAAAGATGATATGCAGTAAAATGTTAAAAGTATCAAGGGTCTGGGTGCTTCCCTTCCAGTGCAGTAAGGGACAAAGTACCGTGTCCCACTGCAAGATCAATCTTGCAAAATCCAAGAGGAAAATTGAGTGGTAGCAGCTTGAAAGCAGAAAGGAAACAAGGCACAAGTCCTGGGTGTGCAGCAGCGGGAAAAAGACAATGGGGAAAATAAGCCTAGCCCTGAAAAGGTTACCTCTGGGATCAACACAAGAAAGCCACAAGTGATTCCCCAATATTTATTCTCACAGATTTTGCATGGATCATTCTTTTTTCTTTTTTCTTTTCTTTTTTTTTTTTGTTTTTGTATGGATCATTCTAACTTTTCAGTAGGGCAAATACCATTATTTTTAAAGTGTTCTTTCTCTCATATCACTTTCCTATCCATTTTCATCACCAAAATCTTAAAGACTCCCTTCCTTCTCACCATATTAATACAAAATAACCCCTTTTCTGGCCTGATCTGGTTCACTCTCTCATCATGAAATCTATTACCAGATGATTTTTTTCTAAGTTTTTATTTATTTATTTTGAGAAAGAGAGAGCCTGCATGAGTGCATAAGTGGGGGAGGGGCAGAGACAGAGTCAGAACGAGAACTCCAAGCAGGCTCCACGCTGGCTGCTGGCTCCATGCCGTCAATGCGCAGCCCCATGTGGGGCTTGATGCTGGGCTCAAACTCGCCAACCATGAGATCACGACCTGAGCCAAAATCAAGAGTTGGTTAGCTGTTTAACCTACTGAGCCACCCAGGTACCCCAATACCAGATGATTTTTAAACCAAGTTCAATCATGTTTCTTTGCTATCTAAAAATCTTTAATGACTCAAGGTGCTTGGGTGGCTCAGTAGGTTGAGCTTCCAACTCTTGATTTTGGCTCAGGTCGTGATCTCAGGGTCATGGGATCAAGGACCAGGTCAAGCTCCACACTGAGCATGTAGCCTGCTAAAGATTCTCTTTCTCCCTCCCTCTGACCCTCTATCCCACTTGCACTCTCTCTCTCTCTAAAATAAAAATAAATAAACATTTAAAAAATAAGAATATTTAATGATAATTGCCTGTTTAATTACTTATACTTGGATCACTCTTTTACTTAAGATTCTCCACAAAATACACACAATCTCTGTTCCAGGATGGATAGATGGATGGGTGAGTGAACAGATGGGCAGATAGGCAGATTCATAGGTAGGTAGGTAGGTAAGTAGGTAGGTAGGTAGGTAGGTAGGTAGACAGACAGACAGATAGACAGGCAGGCAGGCTCAAACTAAACTATTAGCTACAAGAACACGTTGATTTTACCTCAGGGTTAGAAATATAACTAAGTAGAAGTGGCTTCTTGCACATATTTCTGAATTCCATATTTGCAGCTTCACAGAGCACTAAGGCTGTAATTCAGTAATCTTAACCTTGACTTCACATTGAAATCACCTGGAAAGCTTTAATAAATAGTGGTGCTTGGATTCTGGATTAATCGCTATGGATATTTAGGACTTTTTAAGGTTCCCTTGGTGATTTTAACATAAGAACCACTACTATAACTGAACTATGCAAGAGTTTTTTTTTTTCCTTTCTGATCTCAACAAAGATGGCTTGCCTTAGCATACATCTAGCATTTTATTGTATAATGCAATGAGAAGTACAGGACCTTAACTTATAAGTACATTTCAGTGTGTTGGTATCTATAAAACAGAAATATGGACTGTGCACTCTTTCTTCTCTCCACTTCTCCATGCCCCACCCCCCGCCCCCAAAGTGGAATTCTTTGGTAATAATGGCAAGAGAAAGAATGAGAATTTTGCTGCTACTGGATGCAAATTGATGGAGCCCATGTGGCCTCCAATGAGAGGAGACTTAAAAGAAGCCAACTGATTGGATGATGAGCACCAAACTGCCCCGGCCACATAAAAGTGGCTGACTTAGCACATCCAAAGCATCCTGACCTGCACAGACCATGTTTTAGCTACCCTTATTATTGCTTCATGTCAATATCACAGATTTAGAGGTCAACATGGCAGCCTAATTTCACCTGTACGCACATCTGGAAACAGGGTATCTTAGTGGTTTGAATGAGAATCCATGATTTCTGATTAGAGAAAGAACAGCTCTCCACAGGGAAAGCCAAACTATTCTTTCTCCAGACCTGTTCTCAGGCCCTAAAGGGACAAATTCAAAAGATTGGATGACTGTGATTAGAATATGTAGTTCCAGGTGTTTTTCCTTTTTTTTTTTTTTTTTTAAATAACTCAACTCATCCTTCTGCTGAGCCCCCAGCTAAAATTAATACAAAAGCTTTTTGGAAAAGAAGTGGATCACATGACCTTCATTAGTAAGAAGGATGTGTGTGGTTGGTTAATCCCCTATCTCCATCCCCTTTACATGATCATATGAAGCTCAAGTTGCTGCTATCCTGGCCAACCCTTTCCCGAAGCTGCTAATAGCATCTGCTTTGTTGGGACTCATTCCTTGAACTCTCTCCTATACTGTAATGACTTACTCGTCCCCCAGGACCCTCCCATCAGCATTTAGAGAAGCCTCTTTTTTCTCCTTCATAATTAAACTGCCATAAATCTAGTGTCTGGGAGCCAAATCCTCAGGTCCAAGGTCCCTGGTGGGGGGTGGTGGCTATGGCCACTTCATAGGGTTCCCAGGAGTCCTCAAGGAATTAGGACTGCTAGTGCCTGACCCAATGTCCCAGAGTTAATGAGGCAGGTACGCAAATTCACCTGTTCCTGATCTCACTGTATAAGTTTCAGTGTCAAGATTATACAAACAACTAGTCAGTTAGTTACAGGTGAATATTATCTTACACAGTCACATTCAAAACTATTTTGACACTATGATACATTTAGTCTTTTATGTTCTAAATATTTTACTCAAGTCTTCTTTCACCTTAAGTTTTTAAAACACATATGTGGGTTTTTTTTTATTTTTTAGGGTGCAATACACTCCCTTCTAGAACATTCCAGTCATTGTGCTATGTAGGGTAACACTAATCATCTGGAAAAGATTTTTAAAAGGCTTTCAACAAGACAGCTCTTTATTACTAGAATACAATTTTGAGTTCAACCTACTCTAAAGAAAAAAGATCACTGCAGTTTGCAACTAGAAAGCACCAATGAAACACAAAATGCTAACAATAACCCCTAGTGCCCCTAGATATACACAGAAGTTCTCCTTCATCACAGTGATGTGAGCCTTCCTAACAGACTTCTAAATCATTCCTGATGAATGAAAACATCTCCCTGAAGGAGTCAATGTATTCCCCAGACAGCTCTAGTTATCACCTGTGTTGTTATACTTTGAAAATAATATGATCGTCTCAACTACTCAGTGAAAATACTGTGAAAATAGTTTTGCTAAGTGTTGCTGAGTTGCAACAAGCATTAACTTCCATTTAGTATGTGTAACTATTTAAAAGTATCACTGTTAATACCATAGCATCCTATAACACTTTTACTGAATCTTCTGAATGTTATAGCCCCTGGATTTGCTGTTGTGAATAATCCACCTCACTTTGCCAGATACAGAAACAGTTCTAGGGCACCTTTTCTCAAAGCAGCAATTCTAGAAAGGCCCATCATTTCCTCCCTACTGTCTTTATAAGAGCATAATTTACCAACAGCCTGGAAAAGGCAGCTCTATACACTTCATGCTCCACGTTTCTGGGTAAAAGAATTCGAACCAGGATGGGAATTCTGACCCAAGTTGGACCAATGAGATTGTCTCCCCCAAAATTTAAAATTGGGACCCAGAGAATGAGTCAGTCAATTATGGTTAGCAAGCAAACCAACCTTGTGAGAAAGTAGTGAGTCAACAACAAAAAAAATCCAGTCTGCAAAAAGAGAAAGCAGACTGTCTTGGTTATCTGTTGCCACATAACAAATTACGCCAAAACTCAGGCCTTAAAACAACAAACATTTATCATATCAGTTTCTGAGGGCCCAGCATTCTGGGAGTCATTTATCTAGGTGGTTCTAATCCAGGGTCTTTCATAACATTGTAGTCAAGTTGTCGGCTAGGTCTGCAGGGATCTCAAAACCAGACTGGCCTAAAGGATCTGCTTCTATGCTTCTTAACATGGTTGTTGGCAGGCTTCAGCTCCTCCTGGGATGAGACCCTTAAGGGGCTTGGTTCCTTGCAACACCACATGGACCTCGCCATAGGTCTGCTCACTACATGGCAGCTCACTTCCCCTGGCACCAGTGATGTGCACAAGTGTGTGAAAGAGAGAACACATCTAAGATGGAAGCCACAGTCATCCTGAAACCTAATCTTAGCAGTGACAGTCTATCTCTTTGGCTATGTTACAATTCTTGGAAGTGAGTTACTAGGTCCAGCCCAGACTAGATGAGAAGAGGTTACACAAGAGCATGAATACTATGAGGGAGAATCTCTGAGAGCCATATTAGAAGCAGCCTTCCACTGTCTACACCTATGGCTCCCAATAATTCACATCTCTGTCACATGCAAAAGTCTTCATCTCCTTCCTCCCAAACTACTGAGAGTTTTATACTGCTATAGTATCGGTTCGAAATTCCAGAATCCTGTCATCAAAATTAGGTCCAGGAATTGGTGGGACTTCTCAGGCGAAGTTCCCAAAGTACAGCTCTTCAAATTCAATACCTCATGATCAACAAACCTTTGAAATTAAAGTTATCTGTTCCCTCTACACACACACACACACACACACACACACACACACACACAAGATACAATGGAAGCTGAGTATTGGAAAACTGCTATACACATTCCTGTCCAAAAGGGAACTTATGGGATACACAAAACAGTCAATGGTCCATGACAGTTCTGAAATCCAGCTGGGCAAATGTTGGATATTCCTTGATTAGATTTCAAGGCCTGGAAATAATTTTCCCTGGCTCTCACCTCTACCTTCTCAGTTCTTTATTCTGCCCTCTGAGTCTCCCTTTTGTTGTGAAAAATAGCATGTGTTTACAGCTAAAGAACTATCACAGTCTCTTTCCTTCCAGTATAATTCTGGGATTCAAAAGCCTCTCCTCTGTTTAAAATTATCTCTGTCCCCCCAAGTCCAAGCTGGAAATATACCTGCATATGTAGCTCTTTTGAAAACTTTATGGGTCCACTCTGAATCATCTTGGGGTTCACTCCATTAGACATAATCACAAATCTTGAAATACACTTTTCTCTCCCTTGAGCCTTGGCTGAAACAACAGAGACACAATGCTCTTAAACTGCCTGGAAGCACTACGGTTTCATTGAGAGGATCTGTGAGAAGCACCATTAATCTCTTTAAAGGGCCCTTTGTGTTACTGACTAGTACCCCAGGGCATGACCTTTGATCTTTCTGAGATCTTAACAGTTTTGCCTGTCAGATCCTTTGCTTCATCTTTAAATCTCTGTCCTCCAGGCAGTACCCTGGATTTGAATATTGATCAAAACCCATCTCTTAATTTTGGCACCAGTAGCCATCTGGAAAAACAAAATTTTTAAAACTATCAGGTCTTGGCTCCTTTTAACTTAACATCCTTCTCTCAATTTAATTCTCTCCCATTTTACTACATAAGCTACAAGAATAAAGCAGACAGCATTTTCCACATGTTGCTTAAAAATCTCCTGAGCTAGGTCACACAGTTCTTAAAGCACATTTTCTACTTTTCACATACTATAAGCAACAATGTTGCTAAGTTTTTGGCCCCTAACAAGAATTCCCCTTTCCTTCCGTTTACTGCCAGCATTCACCTTCAGCCTTATAAGAGAACAAAACTTTTCTATTAACAGCTTCTTTGAGGCACTCTAGAATTTCACTAGATTTGCTCAAATTCCAGTTCCACAGCCACTCCTACATTTTAGGTTTTCACCATGGCAGCACCCCACTTCTAGGTACCAAATCTGTATTTATTATCTGCCGCGAGGTAACAAATTATACCAAAAATTAGCAGCTTAAAACAACGAATGTTTATGTTTATTCGCTTACAGTTCCTGGAAGTCAGGAATCAGAAGCAGTTTGGCTGGGAAATTTCGGCTCAGAATATCTCATGATGTTACAGTCAAGCAGTCAGCTGAGGCTGCAAACATCTCAAGGTTCAACAACTCAACTGGGGATGAGGTATCCACTTACAAGCTCATGTGTTTATTAGCAGGCTTTCGGTACTCATAGGCTTTCAGACTGAGGTCTTCAGTTTCTCATAGGTGGTTGCACTGAGGACCTCATGTCTTCACCAGTTCAACTGGGCCTTTCCATATGGCTACTCAAAACGTGGCTCTTTGTTCTCGCCAACACAAGTGTTCTGAGAAACAGGAAGAGTGCACATACCAACATTGAAGTCACCACCTTCTTAAATCTAACCTCAAAAATGACATCCCATTTACTTCCACCTTTAGAAGTGGGTCAGTAAGTCCAGGCAACACTCAAGAAAGGAAGATTACAGAAGGGCCAGATTTGTACAGATTACAAATACCAGGAAGGGAGGGTCATTGCAGACCATTTTAGAGGTTGCCTACCACATACTCTCAAGATGAGAGACGACGATGTGGCAAGAGAAAAGGAAAAATCATCTGGTGGATTTCCAGTATAAGAGATGCCTATTTCCAATAGGTGCATTATATGAGATTTCTCCGAACACCTAAGATAAATATACCTACTCTTAAGCAATGGTGAGTTTCTGATCCTTACAACCAAATTTTTCCTAAACTATATCCTATTTTCTTGCAGACTCTGTACTCCACCATTATGAAACTGAAAGCAAAAGTAATATACACCTCTATAATCTAAACAAGACTCAGAATGTCTGAACTGACCTGCAGATTCTGTAGATCAGGCATGTTCGTGTTCTGCTGACCTTGTCAAAAAAAAAAAAAAAAAAAAAAAAAAGCTCTCTGCCAGCACATTAAAGCCAGCACACTTACATTAGAAGCTGCACTTTTAATCTGTGACATGTAATGAGGCAGTCTAACTATTCAGAATATTTTATTAGGTCATAATGTGTTAAATGTGGTTTAATCAAGAGCTGCCATTAGATAGCTTCTCAATGAACTTCAGATGTAAGATGATCATATAACAAGTCATCTATGGAATGCCTCTGAAACAGTGTTAAGAAAGATGGGCCAGTTCTGCAATATAAGCAATATTACCCTCATAACTAGTAATAATAATGATGAAGATAGCTAATATTTATTGAACACACACATAAGGTTCTCTTACAGCTCAAGATAGCTATACTGGAAATGCCCATCATTTTATACTCTTACACACGCCCACTCTTTTTTAGAAAACTTACACTGAGAAAATACAACTTGCATTGTATTGGTTACTACATGCTAATCTCTGAAATATTACATTTAATCTTCACAACCCTATATGAGAGCTACCAGTATTATCCCAATTTCAAAGTGGGGGAAACTGAAGTTTAGCAACCTTGAGCAACTAGTCCAAGGTCAAATAGCTTACATCTGGACAGAACTAATCCTGGGTGGTCCCCTCTCACACTCTATCAAGGATAGTCTGTGGGGTCAATCATTATGGCAAAAAGAATGGTGTGTGACTTCTGACACTAGGTCATAAAAACATTTCAGCTTCTAGCTTGCTGTATTGGATTCCTCATTCTGGGAGAAATCAGATGCTGTACTTTAAGAACACGTAAGAAGTCATAAGAAAGTCATGTGGCAAAGAGCTGAGTCCTAAACACCATCACCTTGCCAGGAATGTTAGTGAGCTTCATTGGAAGTGAGTCCTCCAGCTCCAGTCAATCCCTCAGGGGACAGTAGTCCCAACTAGGATCTTGATTGTAACTCAATGAGAGACGTCAAGTCAAATTCCTGACCCAAAAAACTTCAGGGTAATAAATGTTGCCGTTTTTCAAACCACTAAGTGTTGAGGTTTTCTGTTACACAACAACAGGTAACTAATATAGCAATGAAGCTGAGTGCCCCTGCCTCAAGTTCTCTCATGGATTGTAGTCAGGAATTTGCTAAAACTGAGGTTTAATCTAAAGATTGATTGAGAAAAGATCTGCGGCTGTAGGCAGGATTCAGGTTTTTTGCTGATTATTGGTCAGAGATCCCACTTAGTTTCTTCCCACATGGGCCTCTCCATAGAGCAGTTCACAAAGTGGCAGCTAGCTGTGTTCCTCTACAGCAAGTAAGAAAGAATAAAAGAGAATACCCAAGATGGAAGCCACAGCCTTTTTTTAATCTACTCTCAGAAGTGACAGCACATGAAATCTGCTACATTCTATTTCTTAAGGGTGAATAAATAAATCCAGCCCACACTTAAGGAGAGGAAGTTAGGCAAGAGTGTGAATACCAGGAAGTGAGAATTATTGGGGACCATTCTGCACACTGGGATATGACTCCGGTGGCCTGGATCAAGGCTCTTCATCATTATACTCCTTGCCTCCCTTGACCTAGTCATGGATTCCATTTATAAAAATAGAATCCAAAAACAGAATGTAGGTCCCTCAAAAAGCTAAAAATAGAACCACCCTATAATCCAGTAATTACACTACCTGGTATTTACCCCCAAAACAAAAAAACCCTAATTCAAAGGGATACATGCACCCTGATGTTTATAGCAGCATTATTCACAATAGCTAAATTATTGAAGCAGCCCAAATGTCTATCAATAGATAAATGGATAAAAAAGATGTGGTATACATATATATATGTATATACATACACACAATGGAATATTATTCAGCCATAAAAAAGAATGAAATCTTGCCATTTGCAATGACATGAATGGGGTTAGAGAGTATAATGCTAAGAAAAATAAGTCAGAGAAAAACAAATACCATATGACTTCACTTATATGTAGAATTTAAAACACAAAATAAATGAGCAAAGGGGAAAGAGAGAGAGAGATTGAACCCAAGATACACATATTTAACTATAGAGAACAAACTGATGGTTACAGAAGGGAGGTGGGTAGCAGGGTGGGTGAAATAGATGATGGGGATTAAGAAGTGCATTTGTTTCAATGACAACTGGGTGATATATGGAATGTTGAATCACTATCCAGTACACCCAAAACTAATACTACACTATATGTCAACTATTAAAATAAGAAAAGAAAGAAAATAAATATATTTGTAAGAAATTTTTAAAAAAATTAATAGAATCTGGAGTGCTTGGGTGGCTCAGTCAGTTAAGCGTTCGACTCTTGATTTCAGCTCAGGTCACAATCTCACAGTTCATGAGTTCAAGCCCCATATCAGGTCTAACAGTGTGGAATCTGCTTGGAATTCTCTCTTTCTCCCTCTTTCTCTGCCCCTCCCCCTCCTCTCTTTCAACACAAATAAATAAACTTAAAAAAAGAAATAGAATCCAAGCATCACCCTTCCCCTATTCTCTCCAGGATATTTGGTAAAAGGATGGCTAGGCTAATGACTGCTCCTGAGTCATGCCCATGTTATAACTGCTTCTATCCCCCAATCATATTTCTACCTTAGGTCATTGTTTGACGAGTTATACTCAGAGTCAATCCCTTCACTCTTCAAAGTATCATTAATTCAAGACTTTATTCAAAGGCAACTTTACTGATGGTTCCAGGGTAACTGAAATTATTTACTACCTCTCAGCAAATACCTTTAAAATCGACCATTAGCCAATCCTGCCTTTAAAATTATTCTACCCCCTAGGCATTGATAACTTCTCACAGGTCACCTTGCCCAGAGATTCCACCTACTTTATTCTTCCCTCTCTGGGACACCATACAGAGTTGTACAAGTTGTTCACTGCACAAGGGTGTTTGGCTATTTGGCTAAAGGGGTCAGTAGGGAACCAAAATTCAGCTCATATTTTGCTCCACACATCTGACTTGGGGTGGGGTTGTTCCATCTGCCTGAAGTTGTACAAAGTGCCATATGGGCTAGCTGAAGTTTTGTGCTTTTCATTCTGCTTTTCAGACCCCCTTCTCTCATATCTAAACTACTCCTAGAAATTCCTATGATGAGGGGAAGAAATGATGAAAAGCCTATTAATTATTCATAATTTTCAAATTCTAGGGAAAGTGGATCCTAGAAGTTAAAGAAACTTTTTAGCTGTTGAACACATCATTTTTAATATAAAAGTCTTTCACATACTTGAAGACAGGGTTCAGTAAAATGAATAAAGATGCAAAATTAGAAAAACTTAGGCAAAGCTAAACTGCTTTGCTTAAGAAAAGGGATATGGAGAATATTGAGAGTTGGGAAGAGTCTGGAACCAGGAGCTAGATGCTGCATGGAGGCTAGGAGAGCAACTCTGCAGATAAAAGATATATCTGATGGACTTTTTTGGATAAAAAAAAAAGTTGTTTTTTTCACCTGAGATGTAAAACACTCTTCCACTCTGTCCTAAAATTTATATTTCTCACTACCACCTAGGTATATATTTGCTTGAGTAAGAGATAGGAATAGATGTGCCACTATAGCTATTTTGGGGTTAAATTCCAAATTGCTTACTTTATTATACAGGACATTTTCGGTCTCCTCCTCTCCCTTCTTCAAATCCTTGTCCATATATTTCCATTTACAAATAGCTCCATGATAAGTATTTCTGCAAAACTCAAGGCAATACATACTACTCCTAGAAGAATGGAGTCGTCAAATAAACTTAACCCCCTCCCCCAAATTAATAATAAAAACTCCCCACCAAAGTAACTTTGGTTGAGTCTCTGGAATTTTCACATACAACATATCATCAAACAACCCTAGGAAGTTGCTATTTTCTCCCATTTTACAGATGAGGAATTATAACTTAGGAAGATTAAGTAACATCCACATGGTAATAAAGGAAGAAGTAGAAAAAATAGAAATCATACCTAGATGATACTGGAGCTCTGTTTGTTTGTTTGTTTTTTCTCTACAGCATATTATCTCCATACAAATAGTTTGGTCTTAGCAATGAACTATACATATACACATATATACATATATACATGCATATATGCACACGCATATGCATACATACATATATGCATATATACACACATATATAGGGTTTTTTAAATTTAGTTTTTGAGAGAGAGAGCAAAATATAAATGGGGGAGGGGCTGAGAGAGGGGGACAGGATCTGAAGCAGGCTCTGCACTGACAGGCTGACAAGCTGCACTGACAGCAAGCCTGATGTGGGGCTGGAACTCATGAACCACAAGATCATGACCTGAGCCAAAGTCAGACGCTCAACTGACTGAGCCACCCAGGCACCCCTACATATATACTTTTTTAATGTTTTAATTCCTGAGACCAACATATAATGAGCTTACTTTTGATCAATGCTCCTGTGTTATGAGCTTCAAGACAGATTGAAAGCTTAGCAGCATATTGTCCTTACGAAAAAGATTCATAGGCATCCAAATTTTGTATAGCCTCAAAGAAACTCAAAAAGATGAAACATTTAACACACTTAATCCTTGTGCTCCTGACATGCTTTGCACACAACATGATAATTTACATGAAACAGAATGTTTAATTTGGAAGTTTCAGCTGAGACACTGAGATAGGATATGTACCAGAAACCAAAATACTTTTGCAGAAAAAAAACATATGCAGATTTTCAAGACATTATCCAAAAACCAAGTCAAAGTCTGGTTGGTACACATAAGGAGATATAAATTAAAGACTTTAAAAAGTAGAGTTGGGGAGAGGAATTTGTAAGAAAGATGAGGGTGCTGTATTATGAGCCCTAACCTATCAGACAACTAAGAAGAAAGGATAGACAAGTTTCCGCTCCTTCACCTCAAGCCTAGAGAGAAGGATGCTTCAACGGAACCACCTAGAGAGATGGAAACGTGTCTCCTAACATTACAAAGAAACAAAGCCTGGCTGTCTCCTAGGGAAACTGAGGAGCTGTTTTGGTGGCAAAACAAAGGTGGCTTTCTGCTGCACATGCCAATTTGCTGCATGTGCGTGCAGTCAAACCCTACATGAGTATTCATGTGGATTAGATAGATGTAGACCTCACGGGAGCCAGCAACCACCCACAAGGGTCCATGGGACTCTCATAGCAAGAGCCTATGTGTGAAGGACAATTGTATTCAGTATCAGCTTTGTGATGTGCAAGCTGTGCAGGTACATAGGACCCTGCACTCAGAGAGGCCCCGTGCTTGATTTAATGCTCTGTGTTCTCAAATTCTTAATAACTATTTTTGAACAAGTGTTTTATAAGTCCAGCAGGGTAATGTGAGTCTATCATTCCTTGCTGCTCCATTTGCATACAGCATTTATGATCCCCCAGGAGCACAGGATTTTAGTGGACCCACAATGCATAGGAATTCAGTGAGACTCAAAGTGACTACAAGGTAAATGTGTTACATTGGTAACTGAGTAAGCAGAAGTGACTGACAGGCCCAGAAGCCACACCTTACCTATGATTTAGAACTTGCTTCAAACACAAAAAGCAAACAATAGCATTCTAAGAAATACAAATGACCAAGGAAACCGATCATATTCTTTCTTATTTATTTTACTTCTCTGAATTAACTAACCACTTACACCAAAATGATGACATAGAAGGAAAGAAAAAGGGCAACTAATGAGTTCCTTTTCCTTTCATCTCTCCCTTACTTATCAGCCAGTGCAAGGTAGAAAGTGTTAGTAGAATGTACATACATCAAGAAGTATAATAAAAACAGTTGAGTTCATTTTGTGCAAGATTTCCACTGTTTTGTACATGTATGTTCCAGCTACAAAATATAAGCTATATAATTTCAGGGATTTGGCATATGAGTTAAATATTCTTACATTTGGTTTGAAAACTGGTATTGCAAAATATAAATCTGAACAATAAAATCATGCTAATTTTCTTCTTGCAATGACATTAAATATCAAATAAAAACACCATGACAAGAGAGATTATGCAAGAAAGGAAAAAGCTTTATGATTTTAGGACTTTTGAAGACACTTTTCCCTGCTTTTTAAACAAGAGACCCTGCATTTTCTTTTGCATTGGGCCCTGAAAATTGTAGCTGGTTCTGACTGCACCAATCACTTAAAACTACCCTTTTCCTTCAACTAACTTCCTCTCTCACGGGGCCTAACAATGGAGGATCAAAACACAGTTAGCAAGCTGAAGGTAAGAAAGGAGGAGAAATATCAATGGGGTGGAAGGAAAAGATCTTTCCCATTCCAGTACAATGGTCCCTGCTGGGGAAGAGGAGAAAAGTTTATGATTAATGTTTTGATCATTGTTTGGAAGTAGACATTCTAGTGTTTGGCATTGACCTAAAATGACTGGTGTCGGGGCGCCTGGGTGGCGCAGTCGGTTGGGCGTCCGACTTCAGCCAGGTCACGATCTCGCGGTCCGTGAGTTCGAGCCCCGCGTCGGGCTCTGGGCTGATGGCTCAGAGCCTGGAGCCTGTTTCCGATTCTGTGTCTCCCTCTCTCTCTGCCCCTCCCCCGTTCATGCTCTGTCTCTCTCTGTCCCAAAAATAAATAAACGTTGAAAAAAAAAAAAAAATTTAAAAAAAAAAAATGACTGGTGTTGACTTAAAATGACTTTAGTATACAGTCTGTTACCTAAACGTGAGCCAAAAGTAATAGAACCAACCCTCCATCCAAAGGGAACAAGAGATTATTCCACTAAATAAATTTTAAAGGAGCAGTAGGGGGCAAAAGTAGAGTTGAATTTTTATCATATCTCATGAGTCATGCTTGCTCGATACCCCAGTTACAAATGAAACAGAAAGTTTGAAGAGGCCTGATCAGAGTTTTATCTCCAAAAAAAGAAAGCTTTTCTTGGTTTAGAATACTTCAGCCACAGAAATTACATTGAAAATGATTAGACTCCATAGCTGACTTTACTTCACAAATTACCCATATGTTCCAGCTCATGTTACAATTTCTTTGGGGAGCATTAAAATGATTTTTCAATTTTCTCACTCAATTTCTTCTCTCTCTGCCGAAAATAAGATATGACATTGTATGATAAGAGCAAGTCACTTTAAATTAGAACAACTTGACTTTTGTCTTGCAATCAATCAAATGAAGATCAAATGTGGTTTTTTTTTCCCCAAAGAAAAAACAAACTGTGGAAAATTCATAAAGAAGCACTTCTCATATTTTTAGAAATATAAAGGTTTGTTTTGAAATTCCTCTATTTTTAATCTTCTGTCACACTGATAAGCTGTGAATTTTAATTTATCACTTTACCACATCTTCAAAACAAGAAAAAAAGCCAAGAAATTTATTTCAGAAAGATAAACACAATAAGGTTTCTTTTGCAATACATATCTTTAAAATGTAGGAATGTAATTATTTCAAATATTCCACCAAAATTAGCCCCTGCTGATCAATAGATTCTGTTTCTATGACTTTTTTCAGCTGAAGAGAATTTTTTGCAGAACTTCCATGTATCAGAGCACAAACTGCTTTTAAAATATTTTGAGATAACTAATCAATAAAAAAAATTATATTAAGCGGAAATTCCAGAAATAAATGTATATGCTACAAAGTTAAATGTTAGATTTAGAGCAAATAATGAATACAATACATTATGGACTCAGGTTGTGCTAAAGGATTTGCTGATGAAGTAAAGATTCATGAATAAACAAAGGTGAACTTTATGAGATATGTCTGTCACACTCTCTGTCTCTGAAATTACACAGAAGCAATGAAATAGCTAGAAATTCTGAGCCCATGAAGAGTTCTATATAGTTTCTTGGGTTTTTTTCCCCCTAATTCTTCATCACTCTTATATTGCAGAAACTTTCTGGATGGCATTTCACTAACGACTTAATGAGTGCCTCTTATGGGCCAGGTATTGTGCAAGGTGCTAAGAAACCCCAAAACTAGTGACTTCCAACTAGTATAGAGTTGTCAAGTAGAATACAGAACTCCCAGTTGAATTTGAATTTCAGATAAATGAGTAATTTTTTTAGTGAAAGTATGTCCCAATTATTTAATGGGACATATTTTTCTTTTCCAAAACTGGCCACTCTAGATCAGTGGAACTGAGGGTTTTGATCCTGCACTGCAGAATCAGTACTTGGGCATCTGTACACTACCAGCTGAACTTTGACCCCATTCACACCTCCACTGGAGCTTTCCTTTCAGCCTTTACTATGTTGGCCTATTTTGCCTAAAGCTGACCTCTTCTTCTACTTTGTAATTATATCTTTCTTTGATGAAATTTATCTTCAAACAACTTCCATAAGTAATGACGTGTGAGAGGTTCTTACATTCTGAGCTCTTACATGTTTGATAGTATCTTTATTCTGCCATCACATTTGACTGATACTTAGTCTGAGTACAGAATTCTAGATTAGGGATTATTTTTCTTCAGAACTTTGAAGATATTGTTCCACTATCTTCTAGTATCCAGTATTGCTGATGATAAGTCCAAGGCCAGTCTGATTTTCATTCTTTTTGTGGGTGACCTGTTTTGTTTTTGGTTTATGAAAGCATTTATGATCTCTTCACTCTTGATTATATTAGTTTGCTAGGACTGCAAAATGCCGCAGAGTGGGTGGTTTAAACAACAGAAATTTATTTTCTCACAATACTGGATGCTAGAAGTCCAAGATCAAGGAGTCATCAGGTTTGTTTCTTTTTAAGCCTCTCTTCTTGGCTTGCAGATGGTCACCCTCTCACATGAACATCACACTGTGTCCTAATCACCTCTTCTTATAAGGACACCAGTCCCAAGAAGGAGGTAAGATTGTGTGCTTAAATCCTATGTTACCTCATGCCACTAATGACAAATTAGACTCCAACTATGTACTATATTTTCAGATTCCCAGGTTCTGAGCTCTGATGGTTGCCAAGACATGTAGCCCCATGTCCATGGAACAGTTATCCAAACTTACCTAGTGAAATCTGGTTAACTGAAGGGAAATCAGGGCAGGAAATAAGCAAAGGGATGAGCAAGAATGGAATGATGTTTGATGAATAGGGAAGGAAAGAGAAATGAACAATTATGGCCAAAATTATTGACAAATCAATTGCAGATAAATTATTTTATGGATAGGCTCAAAATATGCAGATCTTTAAGTATACTGACTGTTTGCAAATGCTTACTGCCCTCATCTTAGAAATTAGATACTAATATACTGTTTTTCTTGTTTCCATGGGTTTGGTTCTCAAAGTATGGTCCTGGGATGTATCACCATTACCTAGAAACTTATTAAAAATGCAAACTTCTAGAGGTTCTAAATATATAAAGCAAATATTAACAGATCTGAAGGGAGAAATAGGAAACAATTCAATAATAGTAGGGAACTTTAACACCCCACTTTCAACAATGGATAGATTATCCAGACAGAAAGTAAAGAAATATTGGACTTGAACTAAACATTAGACCAAATAGACTTAACAGATATATAAAGAACATTCTATAAAACAGCAGAAGAATACACATTCTTCTCAAGTACACATATAATCTTCTCCAGGATAGATCATACATTAAGGCACAAAACAAGTCTTAGCAAATTTAAGACTGAAATCAAATCAAGTATTTTTTCTAATCACAATAGTACAAAACACAGAATCAATAACAGGGAGAAAACTGGAAAATTAACAAATATGTAGAAATTAAAGAACACACTCCTGAACAATTAATGGGTCAAAAAAGATATCAAAAGGGAAATAAAAACATATCTTGAAACAAATGAAAATGGGAAAACAGCATACCAAAATACATGGGTTACAGCAAAAGCAGTTATAAGAGGGCAACGTGACAATAAATGCCTATATTAAGAAAAAAAGAAAGATCACAAATAAAAAACATAACTTAAGGAAACAGAAAAAGAAGAATAAACCAAGCCCAAAGCTACCAGAAGGAAAAAATAATAAAGATCAGATCAGAAATAAATGAAATAGAGACTAGAAATACAATAGAAAAAATAAACAAAACTAAGCTGTTTTTTTTTAATTTTTTTAATGTTCATTTATTTGTGAGAGAGAGAGAGAGACAGAGTGCAAGTGAGAGAGGTGCAGAGAGGAGAGGCAGAAACCAAAACAGGCTCCAGGCTCTGAGCTGTCAGCACAGAACATGATGCAGGGCTCAAACCCATGGGCCACAAGATCATGACCTGAGCTGAAGTCAGATACTTAACCGACTAAGCCATCCAGTTGCCCCCAAAACTAAGCTATTCTTTTTAAAGATAAAATACACAAACTTTTAGCAAGACTTAGAAAAAGACAAAATTCAAAAGACAAGGCAACAAAATCAAATAAATAAGTTGAACTACATCAAACTAAAAAGTTTCTTCTGCACAGCAAAAAAAAAAAAACCATCAACAAAATGAAAAGGCAACCTACAGAATAGGAAAACATATTTGCAAACCATATATCTAATAAGTCAGTGTTCAAAAATATAAAGAATTCTTACAACTCAATAGCAAAAAAATCAATATCCCAATTGTTAAAAAAGCAAAGGACCTGAATAGATATTTCCCCAAAAAAAGAAATACAAATGCTGGTAACACCAAGTATTGCACATACATGTTTTCAGGTAAGTCATCTATATTTAAAAAAAAAAAAGACATATAGCTGGCCAACAGATATATTAAAAGATGCTCGACATCACTAATCACTAGGGAAATGCAAATCAAAACCACAATGAGCTATCACCTCCTATCTGTTACAATGGCTATTATCAAAAAGTAAAATGATAACGAGTGGTGGCAAGAATGTGGAGGAAAGGGAACCCGTGTATACTCAGAATGTAAGTTGGTGTAGCCATATGGAAAACAGTTTTTGAGGTTCCTCAAAAAACTAGAATAGAACCATCATATGATCTAGCAATCCCACTTGTGGGTATATATCCAAAGGAGACAAAACCACTATCTCAAAAAAATATCTGAACTCCCACATTTATTGCAGTATTATTCACTATTACCACAAAAGGGAAACAATCTAAGTGTCCATCAATGGATGAATGGATAAAGAAAACATGATATATATACGACAGAATATTTTTCAGCCAATAATCAAAAAATGAAATCTTGCCATTTGTGACAACATGGAGAAAATAGGAGGGCATTACGCTAAGTGAAATAAGCCAGATAGAGAAAGACAAATATTGTATGGTACCAATTATTGATGTAATCTTTAAAAAAAAAAATTAGCTGAACTCCTAGAAACAAAGAATAGAATAGTGGCTACATGGATACTAGCAGCTGGGGAAAATGAGGATAAGCTGGTCAAAAAGTACAAACTTTGAGTTAAAGACAAAAAAAATTCTCAGTATCTAATGTACAGCATGATAACAGTAGTTAATAATACTGTATTGAATTTTGCCTAAAATTTGCTCTCACAACAACAAAAGAAGTTACTATGGGAGGTGATGGATGTGTTAATTAACTTGACTGGGAGAATCTTTTCACAGTACATATACATATCAAACCATCATATTGTACACTTTAAATATATGACAATTTTGTCCATCTCATATCTCAATAAAAAAGGGTGGAGAATGCAAAATCTCCAGACCAACTCCAGGCTGTTAAAACAGAAACTCTGCATTTTGAGCTTTGCTAAGTCCACCAAGAGATTCTGAATTAAACTAAAATTTAAGAACCATTGGGTTACCATAAGAGAACACAAGTCTCTATATGCACATGCACAGCACTGCATAGCCTTATAGTTGGGGGAGAGAAAGGGCAGGGAGAAAGAGATGCCCCAGACGACATGATGATGTGTCAGAGTAGAGAGCTGTGGTGTCCTATATGAAAACATTTAACTTGGAGACCTGAAATTTACACAGCTATCACCCTCTGAAAAACAAAAGCATATTAAAAATAATAGGAAAAAAGTATTTTATGCTCATCACATGGTATCTTTTAGGTGTTTGTCACAAGCTTCTTTTTCTATTCTCCTCCCCTTTGGTTCAGGGAGAGGCAATAAGGTTAAGCTTGCATGTTCTGGAACCAGACACTTCAGACTTCAAAGCCCAGCTCCCTCATTTTGTTAGGTATGCACCTTGGGCATGTTGGCCCCTTTCCACTTGCTTGTCTGAAAAAGTGGGCCTATAATAACTGGATCTCTTTCACAAGGTTGCTGTAGCTTAAGTTCTATATAAATGACAGTTACAGAGCGCCTGGGTAGCTCGGTTGGTTAACAATCAGACTTCGGCTCTGGTCATGATCTCACAGTTCATGGGTTTGAGCCCCATGTCGGGCTCTGTGCTGACAGCTCAGAGCCTGGAACCTGCTCCAAATTCTGTGTCTCCCTCTCTCTGCCCCTCCCCCACTTGCACTCTGTCTCTCAAAAATAAATAAACATTTAAAAAAATTAAAATAATAAATTAAAATTACATTTTATAAATACCTAGTCCCCAATACACGGTAAGTCCTATGTTAGTATTACATATTTGATATGCATTCACCTTTTTTACTTCTATTATGCTTTACGCTATTTGCATCTTAACTCTTTACGTTATAATAAAAGAATTTTGTTTAAAATCTATATATTAAATATATAACATTGGCTTAGTGATTTTAGTTTCAGGTAAAAGAGCAATGTGACAATATCTTGCTGAAGCACCAGTACATCCTTACTGATCTTTCTTTTAATTTATGTTAGTTGCCACTGAATTAAGTATATGAAGGTAATTTATAACTGAGCATTTTAGGGATTATGTATAGATTTGGTATTATAAGAGTTAACTAAAGCTCTTATCAAAGGAAGAAACTAGCTGAATAGGACCTGGCTGAACAAAAAAAAAAAAAAAAAAAAAAAGAGTAATGTGGCTGCTAGAGTATGTTTTGCATGTAGAAATATGAGTCAGCCGTGAAAATACACAAAAAAGAAAGTGTTGATTGTTATGAATGTTTCTACAGGGCCTGCTGGGCCTAAGAACATTTTTCTTCCTCTTCATTTGACTTCCTTCTTAGATGATTTCCTAGGAGTTCTGATAGTAGATTCATTCCACTTTGGCAAAATGTAGCAACTTCTTCCAAATCAGTTTTCTCAGCCAGAGGGGACATCCAATCCCCAGAGGAACTAATTCAAAATACACAGCCGTGCCACAGCCCTCCCTGAAATGTTTATCAAGCTTCCTCAGAAGGAGTCCCAGGTATGTATACTTAGAATAAGTCTCCTCAAGGAATAAGGGTATCTTGTTCCCCATCTCACATTAAGCTTCCCACATACCCAACGAACACATAACTGCAAACCACTGTTCTAGATGGCAGCTGGTTCCCCAGCAGAAGCATATAAAGCATGCACTCGGCATGAAACAACAGTGTTGTCATTAAAAACTCAGGCTCTGGAGTCAAGTTGGGTTTGAACTCAGCCTCTTCTATGTGTGCCCTTAGCCAATTCACTCCCTAATGCTACTATTAATAGTATTAGCTACAGGTAACATTGGGTATTTTCTACGTTCTAGGCTCTGTGGTTAACACTAAACATGGATTAACTCACAAACCAATGAAGTTGGTGCTATTATTATCTTGATTTTACCAATGAGGAAAGTGAAGCTTAGAGAGAGGGTAAGTAACCATTAATTTGTTTAAAATCACAGAGCCAAACAGTAATGGAGCTGGCCTAATACCCAGGGTCTCTAACTTTAGGGACCATGCACTTGGCTGCTTTGTTGTACTGGCATTCAAAAATACAGAGAGAGTAAAAGAAAAAAACTCATGAAAAATTAATAGAAAGAAGTCAAAATGAAAATCTGTGAATTGGCTTAGCCTGGCACTGTGCTAGACACAGAAAAGCAATAATGGTGGATAATGTCCAAAAGAAGGTAATGGGGTGGTTGCCCATAAAAGCATTTTATAAATACAAAGGGATTTCCATTTCCCCACTCACACTACACAACTAACCCATTAAATGAAGACTGGCAGATGTCATTTCCACAACTAACCTTTTTAATACACTTTCCCTGAAAACAGTGAATGGAAGTTCCAGTGTGACAGCTAGGTAGCAGGTCTAGAAAACATCAACTACAAAACTGGAACAGGAAGATACAGAGCTCTAGGAGGGAAGTTTCCAGAGGGAATGAAAGAAGGGGAACCTAAACAAAACAGATCATATTTTAGAGAAGCTGAGGGGAAAACTGGGGCAAAAATATATAAAGAGAAGCTACTTTTGCAGATATGCACAAAAAAACTAGAAAGTTTTGATTTACATTGAACAATATTTACCCAATGATAATTTTGTGAATACTATTTATGGCTTTTAGCTTTTTGAATCTACCTACAGCCCAATCACCAAAACAGAGTTTAACTGTTATTGTGTTAGACTAGGTTCCACTGTGAGAATAACACAAAATAACAGTGTCTCACCCAGGACAGAAGCTTATTGTCTTTCCTTGTGAAGAGTCTATAAATAAGCAGCCTGGGGGAGGTATGGCACTACCCATCAGGAGA
Organism: Lynx rufus; assembly: GCF_022079265.1. NCBI lineage: Eukaryota > Metazoa > Chordata > Mammalia > Carnivora > Felidae > Lynx > Lynx rufus. The sequence continues at coordinate 64,768,412 of NW_025814827.1, forward strand.
GATCCAGGCTCCTTCCACCAAAATAGGGCTTCCATCTCAGGACCCACCATATCTGCTCAAGCACTAGACATAACTTCTACATTGCAGATAGCAGGAAGGGAGAAGATACAGAGAAAACTGTGGACTTTCCCTCTAGGGACACTTCTGGAAGTCCTACCCAATACTTCTGCTTACATCCTGTTGGCCAACCACGTGACCACACCAAATCTGAACGACCCTGAGAAAGGTAGTTTCCATTCTGGGTAGCCATTTTTCCATATTTGTCCAGTAATAGAAATTCTATTACTAAAGCAGAGGGAGGGATGGATATTGGGTGACAGTATCCCCTTTGCCACAGTTATCATTTTTAACAATGTAAAATAACAGATAATAGAACTTAGAAGATAAATGTATGGAAGGGAGATGAAGGGGAAAATATAGGTAGCTACAAAATAGAGAGTTAAGAAATAGCATTTATGTTTACAAAATATTAAAAGTGTAAGGAATTAAAAATACTGTAGTTACACAGCTATTGAGAAGAGACAAAGAATGAAGGTGGGTAATTAATATAAGAAAGTTAAATCATGAATCTCTTATGTTCAGGGTGCCTGAATGGCTCAGTCAGTTAAGCATCCAACTTTGGTTCAGGTCATGATATCATGGTTTGTGAGCTCAAGCCCCACGTCAGGCTCTGTGCTGACACCTTGGAGCCTGGAGCCTGCTTCAGATTCTCTGTCTCCCCTCTCTCTGTGCCCCTCTCCTGCTTGTGCTCTGTCTCTCTCTGTCTCTCAAAAATAAATAAACATTAAAATTTTTTTTAAATCTCTTATGTTCTCTCTGGGAAACAGATCTAGAGAAGGAAGCAAAGAAATGGGAAAGTGGGCTATAAGATAAAGAGATGCAGTGAGAGTCAATCTACTGAGAGAAAGGAGTCTGTGTATTTAACACATAAAGAATCAAATTTAAATAGAGTTTTGCTTCAAAAGTACAGTAAATAGGGACGGCTGGCTGGCTGAGTCAGTTAAGCATCTGACTTTGGCCCAAGTCATGATCTTGGGGTTTGTGAGTTCGAGCCTCACATTGGGCTCTCTGCTTAAAGCGTGGCGCCTGCTTTGGATTCTGTGTCTCCCTCTCTCTCTGTCCCTCCCCCACTCACACTCAGTCTCTCTCTCTCTCTGCCCCTCCCCCACTCTCTGTCTCTCAAAAAAAAAAATAAACATTAAAAAAAGTACAGTAAATATCACTAGCTTCTGAATCAAAAGCTTGTAGATTTATTCCATTTATGAACCCCCTCTTCCCACAAAAAAAGAAAAAAAAATAAGCTAGCCACTATTCATATGCATAGAAGTGATAATGATATATTTTTATTAATAAAAAGTGAAAATTGATGTTAAATTATACACAGAAAACATAAGGTACCTTTTACCTCTAAATTCCTTAAAAATGCCACGTCTTTTTTTGGAATATCTTCAAACATCTCTATCACGCCTTCATTTTCCAATCAAAACTTTTCTGGCACTCACCATTTTGAAAAAAAGTGTAAACCAGTTCCTTTTCTTTAAAAATCTGCTTTATTGTTAATATAGAGAATATCAGAAAAGTATTCTCTAAGTTCTTTTAACATAGTCTTATGTTTATATACATTTTAAGATACCCAAGGAAGTGACGTCACAGTGTTTTCTTGTATTTGATTTAGTATGTTTGGGAATTTCAGCCACATTATGGAATAAATAGGCTTTAGAATGTAACTACTATTTACCATATAGTTTTTCAATAGGAAAATACACTGAGTGCTAAACAGGTGATCTGTGAATAATTTGGAAACACAAACCTATACTGCAAAGACTACTTTGACTATTTAATTCTCTGGCCCATGAAATTCCAGGTTTAAGAACAACTGAAAAGTTGATGTGATGGTGATGAAGGTGAAAACTGATAAATAAGATGACAGTTAAGACCAGATGTGACTTTTTTGTTGTATCACTTTGTACTGTTTCAGAAAAACAGCATACATTTCTGGAACAATGCCATGTTGAAATCCTGCAGTTTTGTGTAATATCAGCAGAACAGAGCCTAATGTCAGCAATGTTTCCCAGGGCTGGCCATATCTCATGAAGGGAGGCTGTCAGCTCGCCAAAGAGAATATTCGTTGCCAGGCAATGCAGTGTAACTACTGAATCCTATCATTCAACAGTATGGAACAAGATTCGGTCATATACATCTACAACTATGGAAGGTGGCATTATCAATCTTATTGGCCATTCAACAAAGTTTATCTATTAATTATGAATGATTGGCCTTTTGTTAAAATGATTTAGCAAATAGCTTTTGTCCATCCAACAGAACTCAAAACTTCAAGCATGACGACTGAGACGTGTGAAAATGGAAAAATACTCTGTAACACTTAGTTTCACCAAAAAATCCTTAGAAGATAGTTTTGCCAATTAAAATTAGCTTTGTGTTGCAGATGCCTAAAACTGAGAAATTTTAGAAAGCCCAGGGTACAGCAACAGAGCTTTGAGGGGACTCTTTACTAAGGCTTACTCTTCTTGATTCACAAAACAGGTCAAACTTTTCTAAGTACAGGCATTCAAATTTGTTTACTCAGGAAAAGGATTTATGCCAAACAGAAAAGGACTAAGGAGAATTTCCACAAACAGGGACTCTTGGAAAGAAAACCTTTGTTATTCTTGGTTTCTTTTCATCATATGTTACTTTGTTCTGCTATAATTGACAGGAAGAAATTTGCTCTTCAGAACAAGGCTTCTTCAGAATTGCTGACTTCAGAATATTTCATGCCATCCTGTGATTGTTACAGCAACCATTTTAAGAAAGTGAATTTTTTTCTGTACAATTCTCTGAACTTTGGCTGTTTCTTTTTGGCATATTTATCCACAATTTAGCTGAAATGGTTCTGACTATATAGTGTAACATTGCTCTCAGAGCAAACATGATCCTTAAAGAGACTATACATATTAATGCATCCTACTCATGACTTTTTTCTTTTAAGTAAACTCTACCCCCAACAGGGGGCTTAAACTCAAGACCCCAGGATCAAGAGTGGCATGCTCAATGGACAGAGCCAGCCAGGTGCCTCGCATCGCTTTTTTCCTGTTTTAATTCTACTTTGCAACCTAGAATCTTATGTTAGTTCTCTGTAAGCACAATGTTGTGCTTCAACGGTCCTTTCTACCAGAGAGAAAGACTGTCATGTTTTAAAAGGGAACTTCAGTCCTCCTTTCTTTCAAGGCAACATGTTTTAGATATTTGGGTTAGGGTTAGTTACTGATCTGTCTAGTTTTTTTGTTTGTTTGTTTGTTTTTAATTTTTTTGAGGGTTGGGGCACAAGTGAGCAAAGGGCAAAGAGAGAGAGAATCCCAGGAGTGGGAAGGAGAGAAAGAAAGGAGGAGAAGTGGGGCTCACCTGAAGTGGGGCTCGTGTTCACAAAAAGCAGGGCTCATGTTCAACAGAGGCAGGGCTCGAGCTCACCCAATGTGGGACTCAAACTCATGAACCATGAAATCCTGACCTGAGGCAGAGTCAGATACTTAACAACTGAGCCAGCCAGGCACCCTGATCCCTCTGATTTAAATGAAGGAATCCACCTCCAAAACACCTCGTCCTCAGCTTGCTGTCTTAAATTTCAGAGATGCTAGGGGTGCCTGGGTGGCTCAGTCAGTTGAGCGTCTGACTTCGGCTCAGGTCATGATCTCGAGGTCCTTGAGTTCGAGCACTGCGTTGGGCTCTGTGCTGACAGCTAGGAGCCTGGAGCCTGCTTCAGATTCTGTGTCTCCCTCTCTATCTGCCTCTCCCCAACTCATGCTCTATCTCTCTCTCTGTCAAAAATAAATAAACATTAAAAAAATTTAAATTTCAAAGATGCTTGTGTCTCCTTCCTCCCAAATTTACTTTAATCAGTCTTCTAAGGGAGTGGATCTGAAATATGTTTTCAACGAGATCCAACATGCAGATGACTCCCCTGTGCATACCACCAGTCACATTTCTCCTGAGCCCTAGTACCATAAAACTTTACTGTACTGACTCCCTGGATATCCCAAAGACTCAAAACTATGCTTTTCTTTCCCTCACATTTTATAACCCCTCCCAGGAGACTTATCTCAATAAATGACACCTCTACTACCTGAATTAGAAATGAGAATTATCCTAAACTTTTCCCCTTTTCTCATTCTCCAAGCATCCAATTAATCCAATAAATCTTGTGGATTTGTTATATTAAAATGGCCTCAGAAGAGCCTAGCAGAAATATGGCATGAAGAGCTAATGACCTCAATTCCATTCCCACATTCTCATGCCCTATACACAAGGTTATCTATTTTCTTAAGTTTTGGAGTTTTTTGCGGCTGAAGCAAAGAGAAAGGAGATCAGCCTGCAGGACTCAGGAGAGATAGTAAGTGTACATGGAGATGGAAATCAGTATGTTATCAATTTCTCAACCAGTTCAAAGAGATTGGTCTGTCTATAGCAAATGAGATGCAAGCAGAAGCCAAAAAGCTTCTTAGTGAAGATAATTATAAGACTTTCCATAGTTCTATCCCCATCATTTCACCCCTGGACACCTGCATTTGCCTATTACCTGCCTTTCCTATATCTTCTAACACCCCTTCAATTGATCCTCCATAGAGCTACCAGAGTAGTCTTTTCAAAGTATTCACAATTTCACTTCCTTATTAATGAGACATCAAAATTCCCCCGTAGCTATAAAGTGTTATGTCCAATTTGCTACCCTATTCTCCCCATCAGTCCCATGCTCTGTCTACATCAAACCACTAGTAGTTACCTGAATGTACCCTATCATTTCATTCCACCATGATGTCATATATGCTGCCCCTCTTCCTCAGTTACCCTCTTTCTTACTAACACAACCAATATGCTAGTATTCATTTATTCTTTAAAATTAGTCAGGCATTGCCCTCCAAGGAAAGCCTTTCTTGGCTCCTAGAATGATTTATATACTTATTGTCTGTATTCCCAAAGCACTCTACATTTAACTCTGCCACACTCATGCACTCTTGTAAGGTCTTTGAGGAAGTATTAGTCATCTTTCTTTTATCACTGTACTGTCTGGCACATAATAGATATACAATAAAATTTTCAGTATAAACAATATAAAATTTTTTTCATGGAAACATATTTTCCTGGTTCCAAACAAATTGGTATACAAATATATTTTGTGAACTCAATCTGTTCATAAGTTTTATAGGTTCTATTCTGGGAAATTGAAAGTCACTTCATATATCACACATGAATAATCAATTGTCAAACAGAATACAATCAAATACAAATACACTAACTCCAAAACTGCATCCAGTAAAATTTAACTTTTATTCATTCAGCACCTTCTTTATATCTTGGAAGGCCTCACAGGCATAATCATGAACACCAATTTCTATTGCATTGTAGATAAAAGATGCTTACATAATAATAAAGATTTTTAAACTTGATATTGGGACATTTGGTGTATTAACATTTATTATTTTTGCTAGAATTAATTCTAAGTTGTATATCATGCAATTTACAAGGGATAGTCTTAGCTGCTGTTGCTACCAAAGCAATGCTTCGGAGAATTTTAAGACAGAAGATATGGAGAGACCCCAGGCTGGAACTCAAAATAAGTTGGAACTGCAATGAAAGTCACCTTTCTTTTGTCAAATTGTTATTTAGCTAAATATATCCAACGTGCTTTAAAATACATAGTAATTTCATAAAATGTGTGCAGAGCTAAAGCCTCTAAAGGTGCATAACATATCCACTTGTTGACCATCATTTACATAACCTTGTACTGGGCAATTGTTTAAATAAAGTTAACATGCAGGTCCAAAGGACAAAAACAGTTCTTTCTCTATCTTGTTAAGCATCTTCTATTTTCAGAAATGCCAGATACATATTTTTTCAAATAAACATAAAAGGGTTCTTCCTGAACATTGTCGTAGAAACAGATCTAGTAATAAATATGGTAATTATATAAAAACCTTTTATTTGAAAAAATCATTTATGCTCCATGCACAATTAACTAACTCTTTGTATTGTCTTGAAATGCCTTTCACATTAAGGCATATGTTATTATTATATGTAGAAAAATGAATCTATTGAGCTGCCACAAGTGTGACTTGCATTTTGAGCTTTTTTTTTTCAAACTGTGATAATACATTTTCTCTTAGCCACCCACATTTTTTTTTATGAGCAGCAAGTATATGTAAAATGGCCACCTGGAATTCTAGCATTGTCTGTAGCCCCATAATAGAGATTTATTCTACATAATATAACAGGATTGGAGAGGACAGAATTGATGGCCTTGACTTCAACTTCATGAGTAGTAGACTTCAACCAACAAAGACAGCCTACCTTGAAAATACACTAACCATAACTCAACAAAGCAAATTATGCATTCAAAGTAAAACTGGGTGGATGCTTCTAGTCATATCAATATCATAATCATAGTTATTCTCACTTAAAAATCAAATTCCATATCTCTAGTCATCAGCATATACTACTAACAGTTTCTAAAAGAGCTTAACCAAAAAATCCATTAAATATTAGCACAAACAGCAGTCTCTCCTTATCCATGGGGATATTTTCCAAGACTCCCAGTGGATGCCTAAAAACATACATAGTACTAAACTTTATATATATGGATTTTTTCTTACACATACATACCTATGATAAAGTTTAATTTATAAAAAAAGGCACAGTAAGAGATTAACAATAGTAATTAATAATAAAATAGAAATATAATAATATACTGTAATAAAAATTAAGTGATTGTAGTCTCTTTCTCTCTCAATATCTTACATACTGTACTCACCCTTCTTGCAATGATGTGAGATGATACAATGCCTACCTAAGGAGATGAAGTATGGTGAATGACATAAGCATTGTAACTAGCCATAGGCTACTACTGTGACAATAGGTCAGAAGAAGGATCATCTGCTTTCAGTGGGTGGTTATCCGCGGGTAACTGAAACAGCAGAAAGCAAAACCGTGGATAAGGGGAAACTACTGTACTTCAGTGTGAACACTAGTCCTTTGATACATATGAAATTTTAGACGACAGTATTTGTCACCAGCTAACATTATGCCCTACCTTTTCAGACTGTTTTCCCCAGATGATAAATCTTTTTCACACTCTGAAAAGTTTTTATTGTCACTTTTCCATGAAATGGGCCTTTTTATTTTTAGCATTGCCTAGATTAAATTCTCTTTGATGTATATTTCAAGCTTCCCCTTTGACTAGCTCAGTGTTATAGACCTCACTAAATCCTTATTCAAATGGCAGGCACGACACTGTTCCCTTCTCTAATCACAGCAGCATCCCCTACCAGAAGCTATTCTGAGGCTCCTGGAAAAAAAAAATTCATGTTTAATCTATGAGGAGAAATTTAAGGTGGCAGGATTTTATTTCTTTAATGTATATATATATAGATATATAGATATATATATATTTGTGTGTGTGTGTGTGTGTATAATATACAAGAAATATAAGAAAGTGCTGCTTGAAGATTTTTTGTTTTGTTTTGTTACAAAAACAGTATATAGATCTAAGTACCAAATTAGAATTATTCTGGCTTAATTTGACTACTCTGGACTTGGATTGTAATATCTAAGGAACTCCTACAAAATAAAGCTCAAATAAAGGACCCACATCTCAAAGACAAATTGGGAGGTAATGAAGTAGACAAATTGACAAGAGTACTCCAGCCTTTGTTTTTCCTATCAATAAGAGGACATTTATTTATTTAACTTGCTATTTGCAAAGTCAACATTATGAGAGAAAATTAAACAGCTATAAAACTCTACAAAAGGGATGGTCATCCAAACAAGAAAAAAATAGAAGCACCTAAGCCCCACGAGTTTGTGGATAAGTAATTTTTCAAGCTTATGTTTTCAGATATAGTTGATATAAAAGCTATTTTATTAATATATACCAAAAAAGTTAAAATTCTCTTCACATTGCATCTTATTTCCAAATGGAAGATTCGTATTTCCATTAGAGGTCCAGCTTTTACTCAGGCATATCTCTAATTGATCAAATATTTACTTTTCAACTAAACATTATAAAACAAGGACCCAATTATTTCAAGGTCCAACAATAGATACCTAAGGAAAAGTGTGTAAGGTAATAGAGACCTCTGTATAGTTCCTATGAATAATATAACAGTCACTAATTTAGTTATTGCTTAATCAGTGAACAGGATATGTACATCAATGTAAGTCAAGGCAGAAAAATAGAAGCTAAAATGGAAGTATAAAGTACTATAAGAGCCAACGCTGGGAGAAATCTCAACTGATTAGAGAAGTGTTCTGACTTTCCTGAAGGAAAGAGTAACTGAGGTGTACCTTAAAAGTTGACTATGAATCATAGAAGCAGACATAAGGAATCCGAGATATAAGGGAGATGAAATAAGAAGAAAGGCATTGAAATAACATAATGTATAGAGAGGACAATAAGTAGCAGTCCAGTTTGGTTGAACTATAGAGTTCAGGAGAAAAGAATGAGAAATCAAGTTGGAAGGAAATAGGCCAAGGTAATTTCATGGGAGACAAAAGAAGGAATTTGTACTATACCCTAGAAGAATAGAATTTTGTAGTTGAAAGGAACAGTAGAGCCATCTAGAACAGGCTGCTGATTTTTTAGTTGGAAAAAATAGAAGCCCAGACAAGTTACATGAATTTTCCAAGGCTGCCTTGCTAAGTAGTGGGAGAGATTTGAATCAGTCTACACACTCCCAATCCTTCCACTCTTCTGCTTCTGAGCAAAGGAGAGACATGATCAGAAATGCATTATGCAACAATCACTCTGACAGCATCTAAAGAATAGATGGAAAATAAGAAAACAAGCAGAGATTCTATTCAGAAGATTAAATAGCCTAGTCTAGGTGGGGATAATGAGGCCCTGAACTACACTAGGAGTAATGAAAAAGAGCAGACAGATTTTAGGAGCATTTCTCAAGCAGCTAGTTCTATGGAATATTAATAAATAACGGGAGTTGAAAAAAAATGGTTCTTGTTCACTTAATTTTGGAAATGCTAGCTTAAGATAAGCAAATGTCTTCACTACAAGGTTTTTAAGAGTCTTTACTATCCTAATGTGGATTAAGAATCTCCCAGAGGGAGGGGCACCTGGGTGGCTCAGTCGGTTGAGCGTCCGACTTCGCTCAGGTCACGATCTCACTGTCCGTGAGTTCGAGCCCTGCATCAGGCTCTGTGCTGACAGCTCAGAGCCTGGAGCCTGCTTCAGATTCTGTGTCTCCCTCTCTCTCTGGCCCTCCCCCCGTTCATGATGCTCTGTCTCTCTCTGTCTCAAAAATAAATAAATGTTAAAAAAAAAAAAAAAAAAGAATCTCCCAGAGGGAGATAGAACATCATTGTCCAAAGTGTTTTAAACTGGGATTTTTTTTTTTTAATGAAACAACTAGCAAAATGAGTTTTCATTTAAAAAGAAAAAAAAAAAGGTTGTGAAACACCAGGTCAAAGATATGATAAATGTAAAAGGTTTTGTGAGTGACTGAACCAATAAAAAAATAGCTAGGGGGCACCTGGCTATCTCAGTTGGTAGAGCATGCAACTCTTGATCTCAGGGTCTTGAGTTCAAGCCCCACATTGAGTGCAGAGCTTACTTTTAAAAAGAAAACATAATTTAAAAAAAGAAAACAGTTAAAGTTGACCTTTCAAATTCATAAGTTTAGGTGCAAGAAAGAGTTGGTTTGTTTCAACACCCCAATTGTCAGTATCAGTATCAATAATAAGAATCTAGTTGGTGTGCTAGCCAAAATCTCTTGTTATGCCATTCCAACCAAATGGAAGGTATCTCTTGTAATGTTTGGGAAAACACAGTTGTTTCCTAAACCAGTAAATGTTTTCAAATCCAGAAAGATGTAACATTAAGTATAGAAGTGTGCAAAAGAGGTAACACTTTAGTATTAACATTTGTTTGCACATTGGTATTTTATATACATGTATCATTTAAAAACATTTGGCCTATTCAAATAATAACTCAGCCTTATAATTCCAATTTAAAATATATAATTGAATAATGATTTGTTTTATTTTATTCAGTTTTATTGAGGCATGATTAACAAATAAAAATTGTATATATTTAGGTCATACAACATGATTTTTTTAAGATGTACTTAAATAATTGATTTAGGCTGGTGATTTTAGTTAGCATCTTACTATTAAGAGAAATTAAATTTCACTATAATAATAAGTTTATTCTTTTTTTCATATTTATAAGAATTAATTAAGAGCCTGGGAAGATTTTGTTTGTAAAAAAGATCATTATAGTATTTATGAGACAAATCAAACATACTAAATTTTTTTTTAAACATACTAAATTTATAAATACAGGTTAAAATGTTTAAGTGAGTTTAATTAGCTATAAATTTTGTGAATGTTTCCAAATACTAATCAAAGATCCCTTGTAAAGTGACAGTTAAAATTTGCTGAGCCTACAAACAGATTAAGATTTATAAAGGTGAGGCTGTGAAGTAAAGGAAGAGCTATTGTTTTCTACGTTGTTGTTGTTTGATTTTTCTTTTATAACTTCTCAAAAAATTAAATAATAATTTTAAATATCAAAGTTATTCTGAACAGTTTTTTTCTGCAAAGAAAAGTCTCCCCTTGAGACAGTAAAACCTCTCCTTTGACAGTAAAATCTCAAAGAAGTCACTGGTGATTGGTAGATCACAGAGACCTTTGAGAAAGCAAGCTGTACAGAGTTGTAAGAGCAGAAGGCAGGGTTTCTGGTGGTGAAAATATGGAAACAGTCATAGTCTATTGTATCAGTTTCTTGTTGCTGCTATAACAAATTACCACAAATTGAGTGGTTTAAAACAAAACAAATTTATTCTCTTACAGCTCTGGAGTTCAGAAACCCAAAATATGTGTTAGTGAGCTAAAAACAGGAGACAGGGGAGCTGCTTTCCTTCTGGAAGCCCTAGGGAAGAATCCATTTCCTTGCTTTTTCAAGCTTCCAGAAGCCATCTCCATTCCTTAGCGCATAGTCCCATCATTCATTTTCAAAACCAACAGTGAAGCATCTTCAAACTTCTCTCTCTTAATTTCTGCCTTCTCTCCCATTTTTTAAGAATCCTTGTGGTTACATTGAGCCCATCCAGACAATCTTGGATCTCCCCATCTCAAAATCTTTAATTCAACCATGTATGCCACCTGGGTGGCTCAGTCAGTTAAGTGTCCCACTCTTAATTTCAGCTCAGATCATGATCCTAGGGTCATGGGATCAGGCTGTGCCAGGCTCGGTGCTGAGCATGGAGCCTGCTTGAGATTCTGTCTCTCATTCTCTGCCCCTCCCCCACTAATGTGCATGCGCATGCACTCACCCACCCACACCCACATACTCTCTCTCTCTAAAACAAAAAAAAAAAATTTTTTTTAATTTTAAAAATAAAGGAACTGTTTCTGTGGCTCAGTGCTCCCTCTATAAAATTGAGATAATAATAGCACACATATCATACATTTTAGTAAATGTAAAATGCTTAGTTCAGTGTCTGGCACAGTGGGGAGAGGACTAAAGTAAATATTAGCACTCATTATTATTTTTTTCACAGATTAATATATTGATATCAATATTTACCTTTACTTGTAAAGTTCAAATTTGAGATGATTTATAGATATTTCTCTATAAATTTTTAAAATCTATACACATAGCTTCAATACAGTACACTAAGTACCTTGACCTACACTGCACTTAAAACAGATACAATTCTGGATAAAATATGTTTAAATCTTATTAAATACATCTATAAACTGGCAAGAAATTAGGGAATACACAAGCAAAAAAACTTAATGAAGCTGAAACTCAGAGGGAAAAACGGAATTCTGAGGCTGGTTTTAGCCTTGAATCCATTTGCCAAACCAGGTAAACCTGAGTTTTCCTTTTCACAACTCCGAGGGCCTGAGAAATAAGAGCTAAGATGAAACTTCTAATAAGACACCCTATGCCAGTAAAGCTGGGACCCCAGAAGACAACAATCCCAATCTAGGGATAGTTTTGTAATAATCCCTGATCTTCACTGAGACCTGCAAAGAAAACTGCCTGTCTTCAAATCTATTTGTAACCACAAGCTAGCCTCCCTGCAGGTTTGCAACCTAAATTCCTATTACCTAAATGGAGCAGAAAGCTTCATGCCTATATTCTCAAATTTGCAACAACTCTGTGTACATACATGCACATCTTATTTAGCAGCTGTGAGATTAGAAATAATGAGATATTTTAAGGATTTGATCATATGAAAGTTTTGCAAGTAAAGTTGACTGATAAGATCTTTTAGGGGCTTTAAAATTCTATTTTTTGGTGTTTGTTTTTATTTGATGACATCACTTTCCCAAAGATGAGCCAGTTATTTTACTATCTTATGTCAACTTTTCATTCAGTTGCCAAATACCCACATATTGTCTGTTTTAAGTACCATCACCATCATAAAACCATCCAACAACGAAGCTGAATGAGATAGACATAGTTACAACTCATTTTCTTCTTAAAATATAAACTAAAAACGATTTCTGTTTCTCTTACCCCTACTAGGAAAGTGTCAGAAATAATAATTTAAGATGATAAATCATATAATTTAAGGTGATTAACTGGCAAGGTGGTCTCAAGGAGGCAGACTCCTCTGGCTATGCCACATGAAAGATTAATTTCAAAAGTTGATCATGTAAGAATCACCTGGCCATCTCAAGAAGCTTGACTATCAGGACTACAGAGGTTGCATTCTGAGTTGATTGAGCATAAGGTTAGATGCCTCACCTTATTGAAAAGAGCCTAAATAGTTCAGCATGATTTTGTTCCTGTTGACTTATTTCTCAAGACCAAAGTCCATATAGTCATTTGTAGCCCCCATAGAAAGATCTGGGAAGTACATCCTAAGAATAGATTCAAAGTGATGGTTTCTTTGTGAGTGTAAGTTTCCTGGGCAGTTCTTCCTTCTCTGTTGTAATTCTGTGGACTGCAGTGTCTCTAAAAGATTGCAAGCTAGCCTCAAAGGGATCCAGTCAGGTTGGCCTGATCCTTCCCAGGCTCATGGTGCCATGAACCAGTATGGTAGGCATAGCATAGATATCCTTCACCACTAGATGCACCCCCATCCCAGAATGACTCTGCCTTCAAAGGAATACTGCAGGCAGATAGCAAGGAAAGGTGATTAAGTTGCAGTTCAGAGAAGAAGCCAGTAAACAGAATCAGTCACACAGACCTTTTGGTACATCTTCTTGAGTATGGGAAAACCCACCGAGGGCTAAACAACCTTCCAAGATGCTAGCCCTCTGCAATGGTTAATTTTATGTGTCAGCATGACTAGGCTATGGTACCCAGTTGTTTACTCAAACACCTGGTGCTGTGAAGGTTTTTCATAGATGTGATTAATATTCAAATCAGTAAAGTCGAATAAAGCAGATTACTCTTGAAAATACGAGTGGCCTCATCTCATCAGTCAAAGGCCTTTTTTTGTTGTTGTTCAGTCAAAGGCCTTTAAAGGAAAGACTGGGATTTCCTGAAGAAGGAGGAATTTTTCTCAAGTCCACAACACAGAAACCCTGCCTGTGTTTTCAGTAGGTTGCCCTGTGAATTCAAATTCAAGATTACAACATCAGCTCTTACCTGAGTCTCCAACTTGCTGATCTGCCCTACAGATTTCAGACTTGCCAGCCCCTAGATTCACTTGAGTCAATTCCTTAAAAGATCTCTCTCTCAGGGCGCCTGGGTGGCTCAGTCGGTTAAGCAGCTGACTTGGGCACAGGTCATGATCTCGTGGTCTGTGAGTTGGAGCCCCGCATTGGGCTCTGTGCTGACAGCTCAGAGCCTGGAGCCTGTTTCAGATTCTGTGTCTCCCTCTCTCTGACCCTCCCCTGTTCATGCTCTGTCTCTCCCTGTCTCAAAAATAAATAAAACGTTAAAAAAATTTTAAAAAAAAAGAACTCTCTTTCTCTCCTCTCTCTCAAATACAATTCTATTTTATTCTTGGATACCTGGGTAGATTTATCCCTTAACCAAGCATATGTAGTTTTCTTTTTTCTTCTTTAGATAAAGCTATAAAAAAAAATCTCTATATAGGAAACATTGTCATTCTTACAGCTTTAATACTTAGAGTGGATTTTTAAATATGTGTTCCTGTGAAATTTCAAAAGTTAAGATTATTTTCATAGCATTGTTTTGAGACTTAAAAGACATTTTTATCACAATTCTGTATAAAGGAAGACACAACTACATAAAATTAGGAAAAAGTTATTTTCATCAGTTTTGTCAATTTGGAGGGGGAACAAAGAAACCTAAGCCAAAAGCTTAAAGTGATCTTGGATTGTTAGTGCAAGCAGACATGCAAGTCAAAGATTCCTAATATTCCAAGAAAAATGAGCAACTCACTGAACACTAAAGAAAACAAGGCACCAACACTGAGAATCAGGAGACTTTTTAATATTTCAGATACTGGAAATAATAAGCACAGAATACAATGAGTATTAATATATTATACTTAAAGAACTAATGTACAAGTTTAAAAATATAAGCAAGGAAAAAGACACCATAAAGAATAACTGAGACAATTTTACACAACCAAATAAAATGTCTAGATGTGGAAATGATAACAATTGACATTAAAAACTCAATGAATAGCTTTAACAACATATTAAGACACAAGCCAAAGTGATAACCAGTGAACTTTAAAATGGATCTGAAAAAATTTATTAGAATGAAGCCAGGCGAGACACAAGATGGAATACATAAAAGAGAGATTTAGAGACCTGGAAAACAGTATGAGAATTTTTAAGAAAAGTCTATAAGTTCTAGAAAGAGAAAAAGAATAAACCAGAGTCCATTTTTGAAGAGATAAAGTCTGAGAAGCGATTTTTTAAAAAACATAAACCCACAAATTCAAGAAGTTTAATGACTCCCAACAGAACAAATAAAAGGAGATCTACATTTAGGCACATTATGGTGAAACTAGAACACCAGAATATTTCTATGACATCTACTTTGTTAACTATTGCATCCTTTAGGGTTGGGCACTCAGTATGTACTCGATGAATGAATAACAGAAGATTATAATCAACGGAAAGGTCATGTGTTTGAAATCATGGGAGTGGCATATTTCTGAATAATGATGGGTCTGTTTGGAGCCTACACTCATGGATGTCTGAAATGGAGTGGAATTTGACACTAACATTGAGAAGGTAGAAGAACTCTGATTAAATTACTCCATGTTGTTTGATGCCTTAGAATACTCAAACAAGGCCAAAGAACTTAAATATACTATAAAAGTTCTTGTTCTTAAACCTGATATTTGTGCCTTAAGAGCCAACAATATTTTGTTCTAAGTTCATTTCATGCTAGTCTCAAAAAAGGTTATGGGAAGCTGTGGTAGTCATGAGAGCTGTTCACAAATATTCTGACTTTCTCTCATTCCAGGCATATGGTATGATTGTACTTCCCTGCCTACTAGAAGTTAGGTATGGTCATAGGATTTGCTTTAGCCAATAAAACATGAGAACTGACATGTATTACTTACATGTGTAAGTATTTAAGAACTAGTACATGTTTCACCATTACCCTTCTTTAACTTTTACCATGGCAATGTTCCAGATGGTGCCTGCTCCTCAGTCTGGGATCCAGACAAAGCAGCACAAAGCCCCCAAAGATATATATGGTGAATAAGAAGTGAACCTTTGTGATTTTAAGCCACTAAAACTTAGGAGTTGTTTGTTGAATAAGTATGAGGTAGACTTTCTTAATTAATACAAAGACCTAAAGAATTTCTACACTTCTATAGAACATTGAGCTAACCTACAGTGCTTAAATTCCAAATTGGGAGATCCAGATTACAGATCCAGAAACATTTTCTCAGTGGCACAAAATCACAGAATGCAGCACCAATCAAAGCTGGAGAACTGTCTTTTCAGGCAGTGTCTGAGACTAGAATAGTGCCTAATCTAGTTTAGGTTTCAAACTGCCTAATGATAAGGCAGTATATTATATAACCACTCAAATTTCCTCCCAGACTTATGGTTTTACATTTATTAGTATAATGTCATGACTGGAAAGAAATAGGCTACAGAGAAGAAACAATATGGTTCATATTCTTGGTTAGTCAGCAATTTCTATATAATATGTTAGTTTTTTTACAGGGCGCCTGGGTGGCTCAGTCGGTTAAGCGTCCAACTTCAGCTCAGGTCACGATCTCACGGTCTGTGAGTCTGAGCCCCACTCTGGGTTGACAGCTCAGAGCCTGGAGCCTGTTTCAGGTTCTTTGTCTCCCTCTCTCTCTGACCCTCCCCTGTTCATGCTCTGTCTCTATCTCAAAAATAAATAAACGTTAAAAAAAATTTTTTTAAAGATTCACAGTGACTTTCCAATGCTATTAAAATAACATTGGTGCGGTGCCAGTGTGGCTACGTCAGTTAAGCATCTGATTCTTGATTTCAGCTCAAGTCATGATCTCACGGTTATGATACTGAGCCCTACATCAGGCTCTGTTCTGAGCATGGAGCCTGCTTGGGATTTTCTCTCTCTCTCTCTCTCTCTCTCTCTCTCTGTCTCTCACCCCCTTCTGCCCCTCCCCCACACTCTCTCTTTCTCCCTCTCAAAATAAACATTTAAAAAATAAAAAATAAATTTCAAAAATAACTTTGGTGAGTTATAACAGCCCTTTGTATAAATTTCTTGAAAAAGCTAAGACCCCAGCAGCGCTTACTATGTACACAGAGTAAACTAATTTTTAAAATTTTTCTTTCGTTCAGAAACATGTATTAAAACAAACAAAACAATTGCTAATTCTTCTGCTAATATTGCTTTCATAGATCCTAGATAGCTGGAAGAAGTGAATGAGTGATATCTGCAAATTGATGTAATCTAGACAAATCATTGACTCCATAAGCATATGGATTCAAAACAAAATATGAATAACAAATTATATAAATCTACATTTGTTTGACAAAAGCAGAATTTTAAAAACTTGATTGTATATAAAATAGTGTGTTATATGCCAAAATTATGAAACATGATCAGAAGATATATGTTTAGCAATGTTTAATAAACAGGAAAAAAATCTATTTAAGATAAAGGGTATTATTATCTCAAAAAAAAAAAGGCATATGTATTAATCACTAATGAAGTTCTAAGTACTAGCCTAGACTCCAAAGATACAAAGATACATAAGAAATGGTCTCTGTCTTCAGGGGGCTTGCAGAGGCAGAGTAGTCACCTAAAAAATCTAATTACAGGACAATGTGTTATGTGCTCTAGTTGAGGGATAAATAAAGCTGTAAGTGATCACAGACAGGTAGGAAAATAAGGAACAATGTATGTCAGAGAAAACTTCCAAGGAGAAAAAAATCTACACCATGAATTGTTACTAAAAATTTATATACATATGTACATATTTATACATATGCATAGTGAGAAAGAAAAAGATATATAATACATATGTGTATATATACATATATACTCAGACTTTAGATAATTTAAATGCATAATTCATGCCTTATGTAAAATGAATGTGAAAGTAAATTATGTAGAGGCCAAGGGCAGGCTGCTCAAGATGTACCACTTTGGCATGCAGATTATTTTGAGCTGAAAACAATCAAGGTCCCAAAGACTCAGGAAGAAACTTTGATCTTCCCCCTACCTGCCTAAAAGAATTTAGATAGAGGACCCACCCCTAGAAGAGAATTAGCACCATAGATAACTACACAATATGAACTAGGCATGGTAGACAGGAAGGACCCTAGCAAAGTCTCTTAAAATTCCTCTCTATGTCTTATTGTTTCTGTAGGGCTCAGCAAACATTTACCAAACATGTACTCCTTTTCATCTTCCTGTGAATTGTCTTTCTTCTCTTTGAAGTCACATGCCCCTATGCCTTTCTCCTTTGTTCAGGATAACTTTATATACCTCATTTTGCCTGTCTGACTTTGGAATCTCATGTCTGTGTGGATTCCCCATAGGTATGTCATTAAATTCGATTTTCTTCCAACTCGAGTTTCTGCCAACTTTATTCTTAGACCAGCTAGAACAATCTTGAAGAGTAGAGAAACATTTTTCCTCCCCAGCAATTGAATATTTTGGAATAGAAATAGTAAGGCCTAACAAATTTAGGTTTATCAGTTTTCAAAAGCCACCTTATACACAGTGACCTCTATCTTTGATAATTTTGAGAGAGCTACAGGCTCAAAAAAGACCTTGAGTTGTTACCTAAAGCAAGTTACCTTTAACCCCTGAACCTCAATTTGATGTATAAATTAGAGATAACACCTACCTTGATGGACTGTTCTGAAGATTAGAAATAACAAAGCACTTAGGGGCGCCTGGGTGGCGCAGTCGGTTAAGCGTCCGACTTCAGCCAGGTCACGATCTTGCGGTCCGTGAGTTCGAGCCCCGCGTCGGGCTCTGTGCTGACGGCTCAGAGCCTGGAGCCTGTTTCCGATTCTGTCTCCCTCTCTCTCTGCCCCTCCCCCGTTCATGCTCTGTCTCTCTCTGTCCCAAAAATAAATAAACGTTGAAAAAAAAAAATTAAGAAATAACAAAGCACTTATAGATACCTTGTAAATAATTTGCCTTCAATCAATAGTAACTGTTATGGTTGTAGTGTTATTTTTTATCATTAGAATTAAAAAGCTAAACTGAACCTGCACTGACCTTAAAACATGCTGTAGAAGTTATGCTTTTGAATTAAGCCCTGTTAGGACTTTGTTATATATTGTCTTTCTATTTTCTTATAAAAGTAAACTATAAACTTTACCCCCCAATAACAACAAAAAAATGCAGTATCCAAGCTTTTGATCATTTGAATTTAGAATGAACAGGAGTTTATAGGTTATAAGAAAATGAAAGGAAGAGAAGGAGAACCATGATAAAGTGGGAAAATGTATAAGGAAATGAAGGATTCAAAGACATCTGGCAACCCTGGTCATTGAATCAAAATATTCATGGAGCTATGGTTACTGCTGAAGGCTTCTTGCAGGCATAAAATATCACAATCATCTTTAACATTCCTTCTCCACTATACAAGCTTGGCAAATTACTCCATAGCTAAATAAATGCCTGGGGTGGTTATTTTACCTCTTGGTTATATAAATTACTCAACAATACCATGTTTTCTAAATATGCAATACTTTAAACAGTAGGTACATACTATAATAAGAAATGAGAGCAGATATAAACTCCTCTAACAAGTTTTTATATGCATTTTTTTTTGTAAAATAAGACTAGAATACAGGCAAGGGATAAGAATAATTTCTCCTTAGTCTATCACTGCAGCTGATTAGGAAGTAAGATTTAGCAATTAGACAGCTAATGTTATACATAAAATAACATATGTACTTAGAAACTCAAATCTGTATTGCAAAGATATGTTAGGAGAAAATTCTCCATGGGTCTTTCATGATTCTGCACAACTTGCAAGCAGAAACACTGATAGCCTTCACTCCAGACTGTTTTCGAGGTTGTTTAAAAAGCCTTAGAAAATGGACATAGTGTCTCCCTTGGGAACAGAGGGCAGATTTATTTGCTGTCTAGTGTCATAATGTCTCTCTCCGGAGTAAATATTGAGCAGTTTTGTTTGCAGCCCATTATGAAAGGTTGGAGTTCTATGGGCTCAGAGTTCTTCAGTTATGATGCACATCCACTATGTGATCATTGTTCACCTGGACCACTCCACATTTTATCCATGGGAGTTAGGGAGCAAGAGGAACTGACATGAACATGAAGCTTATGTTGCTTTTTGGGCCATGAGCAATAGATCTTTTCTGACCCAACAGGCTCATATCTTTGGTCAGCATCCATTAAACTGGGGCAGGCTTGATCCAGTTTTGGAGTGATGGTGGAGGTCCAGAGCCAACGGCCAAGAAAGAATTCTTGAGATGCATTTGGTGCAAAAAGATTATTTTATTAAAGCACGGGGACAGGACCTTTGGGCAAAAAAGAGCTGCACTGGCATTGTAAAGAGTGACAGATTATATACCTGGGAGTTAGGAGGGGATAAAGGCAAGAGGGAGTTTTCCAAAGGGACTTTCACATGCTAAAGAGGACTCATTAGATACTGGAGGCCTAGCTATTGTCAAGCTAAGGTTGTTTTTCCCTCTAGCAAAGCATTAACATTAAAACTGTAGGAAGTTCCTGGAGAAATGTTATACTCTGCCTGCCTCAAATATTTGTCAGTGGGCTGCAGGTTATAAGGAAATTTAATTTTATACATTTTCTTCTTGCCTTTGTTCCCTACATCTATGGAGGGGAGAGTGATATTAGGGCTCCAGGAAATTGAGCCTACAGGTTTCTGGAGACTGCCTTTTCTTCTTGTAAATCATTAAGTAATTTTTAAACTGATGGAGATTCATATCCTGCATGTCTGTGATCTCTATCAACTAACCATATGTTTTTCCCTTTCCTTTGTTCTTGGGTGGCCAGGAGCGCCTGAAGAATGTCACACATCCCACCTGTTGGGGGGGGGGGAGGGTGGTTGTGGAATGTTAGCTTTTGCTGTGCTCTCAGCTTGCCTTTGGCTCCCTCATGAGGCTCACTTATTAACTTACAAGTAAGACAAAGTCTCAGACCTCACTGTTCTTGACAAGGCATACCTTAAAAGTTAAATACTTTGTGAACTCTAAGCACACTTCAAAAGAATGGTGCTTTCAACTGAATAAATATTTATTGAGAATCTAGCATGTGACTCAGTTCTCAAATTCCCAAGTTTATTCAAATCAACGTGGGGGCTGAGTGAGCATCTAGACATGAGCTTCTTTCAGCAGACACCAAAGTTTTGAAGACTTTAGGAGTTATGTAATAAAGTTCCACCAAAACCTGGTTTTCCTGCAATGGGCTAAGTGCACGATTCTAATGTGTGTCTCACCAAACTTATAAATTCCAGTATGCCATGAATCTTCAAAATGAAGAGAGATAGAAGCAAAAACATGTCCACCTTTAGCCCTGAAAGCTGACCTATAGCCTGCAAAGATCCAATAAGGATCAAATACATGCTGCCTGCTACATTCCTAAAGGGTCTCAGGACTGCCTGTACAATTCACCAATATTTAATATCAAGCTAAATGATAAGCACCAGAAAAATCTTGCAAAAGTAGTTTTATGAGTAGAAATTTGAAGAAGATATTTATGATCCAATACAACTCCTTCAAGTCCCCTCCTCTCTGAACACTAAGCATATAACCACCAGATGATACAGCAAACATGCAGCTCTTTCTTCCATGGGCCGTGTCCCCGTACTGTAATAAAAGCAACTGTTCCCACCCAAAAATGTTTCAAGAATTCTTTCTGGACCATCCGTTTATGGCCCAACATTACAAACGTCAAGTCTGTGTATGCCTAAAGTCTAAATCGGCAATATACCTGAACTCTGATTTGCCAGATTAGAGGGAAGAAGTGGCCTTATCCACTCTCAAGTTTCATATACTTCAAGTATTAAACCTGTTATTATTACATTCAAGTCTTACTAAGCTCATCTAAGAACATGTATTAAAAAAAGAGAGAAATGCTTTAACTTCAAGTTCACAATAGTCAGAGGGACTATATAATTTATCAACCAGAGACAATTTGGGGGAGAAAAAAGGGGTAGTATTAATAATTATATTGAGACAAGAGTCAGAAACCAGGACTGACTGAGGCAAATGGACACATTACCAGGCTGAAATACCAGCTACTGTTCCAAGAAGTTCAAAGAACAAATCCTTTAACAAAGCCATTGAGAGTTTGGGAGAAAACGTTTTTGTATTCAAAGCTAGTTGCTAAGATTCTCACACTTTCAGGTTGGTAATAAACTTATAATTAGAGCAAAGCTAACCACTAACACATGCAAACAAGGGAGCTTTGCAAGAAATTTTTTAAGGTATTTTCTGGGACTGGCTCAGTGCACATTTTACTTCTCATAGTGAGTTATTTTATTTTGAAATGACTTGCAAGATTTCATTCAGTGTCATCCCTGCAGGGGACACAAACCACAGCTAGCAACAAGAGGAGTTGTAACGCTAATTCCCTAAATACCACACTGTTAATTAATCTCAGTGAATAATAGGGTTTCTAATGCAAATTATTCTGATGTCATCCATTGCCTAAAGGTGTTTCTAATGATCGGTGTGAAATGTCAGAAGATATGCTTTAGTCACCATGTGATAGAGAATTTAGACAAACAAGCAGGGAAATCTGGTTCATCTGAAGTCAGTGGTAGCTAGATCAACAGAAGCCTGTTGGAGAACTTGAAAGAGTTTCATTTTCCCAGGAGTTGTTTTCTCTCCCTAAAAAGCAACTGCAATGAAATCAGGACATGAAATTTCATTAAGAAGTGACTATAATGGACAATGAGTAGTGCAAAACAACTCTAGCCCATTTCTCTTCTACGCAAACTTCCAGAGAGGTTTGATTTCCTGTTTTTTAAGCCTAGGAATTCATGTTGGTGTTGGCGTCACCATCTGAGCATTCTGAAGAAAAGGATTTGTACCGTGTGGAGATTTTCCCTGTTATCCAAAAGTAGAGAGTTTTTAAAAAACCTTCCATAGACCAAAATGACATAAAGCAAAGAAGTAATTACCATTAATTTATATGGAAAAATTTCTGAGCATTTCCAGACCCAAAAATAACCTTAGGCTTCTCTGATACCTTAGCACATATTTTGCTAACAAATGCACAAAATATATCGAGATAAAGCACAGATGTTCATAGACACAGTTCAAAGCCATGGCAACTTGATGCTGAGATCCTGGGTGTAGTTCCTGAGAAAGGAGCTGGGGAGAGCCACTCGCACTGCTCACGATGCACATTGCCTCTATCAAGGCGTGATATAAAACAAATGCTAAACACTATTGTCACCCTCCACCTTTTTCCCAAAAGGTGAAAATCGTCTTGAGATTTCTTTTGGTTAGCAAAAGTAGGTCTAATGTTCTTTTATGAAAGTGAGTGAGTTAACTCAGAGTTTAGAAAAGTGGGGGATACTTGTACAATAAGATTTAACAATTCAAATGTTGCTATTGTTGCTTCTGTTTTCCGTTTTCTTTTCCCAAGTTGCACATCACTGAACTACATATGAGCCATAGATTGAAACATGCAACAGTGGACAAAATGCTTATATCCTCTTCATTTGGTTAATTGCTGCCAGGAAAGAATTCCAGGTTTTTAGCATTCTTGCTTGACTTCTTTAATTCTAAAATACTGATTCATCCCAAGAAGGTGCAGACTGGAAATTTATTTCTCTACAGAAAACCTTTATGTCTTTGAGGTTGCACATTTGTGATAAAGACTGTTCACTGCCCTTTACTATCCATCATTCTTTCTTTTTTTTTAGTATTACCATTCCACAAATATTAGGTGGGCACATTGCTTCCAAGCTAGAGATACCAGGTTCTCTAGCCCCCTTGCAGCTAAGTGTGGGTTCTATATTCTCCAGCATCTTTTGCAGCTAACAGGATGACCTAAAGCAATGTGAGAGCTACTGAAGCCACTTCTTTTTCCCTTACTGCAGGCTGGAACTCAGATGTGTGAGTGATGAACCAGCTTAGAATATTCAGCCAAGGTTAACACTCTAGATCACAGAGCAGTGAATTAGAAGACTTTTAGAGAAAAGATCAGAGAAAATTTTTTATCTGTCAGAGAATATTTTCCTAGTTTGCTTAGGCCATTTTTATTTTGATCTTGCTTAAAATAGATATCTAGTATCCTAATCAATAAAATATTACAAACTAATATATTTTAGGACTGTCCTCCTTATCATTTATCTGAGATCACTTAAAAACTTGGCATGTGGCTGATAAATGTCTCTGTTAAAGCACAAAATCTGGTCCAGGGATCCATTACAAAAAACTTTTAAAACTCACGTGCTAATTAAATTTCACTGTTCAACAGTTAACCTACTTTTTTTAATGAGTTCTGAGAGAGACTTTACTAAATTGAAATGTTGGAGCTCAAATGTAGTTACTTAAAAACAAAATGTGATTTTTTTTTCTAGGCAACCACCTGAAATTAAATTCTGAAGTCTCCCAACTTGGCTTTTATCCCTTTATTTTTAATATCACATAATAAAAAGTGAAATTTTGTTACTAACACAAAGGAAGACCAAATGCATAAGATATTTGGCAATTATAAACACAAGTGAAATAATAGGTCTATCTTCTGGGAATTTTACTTCAATCACATCAAGAACTTACAGTATATGTCATCATTGCTTTAGAATTAATCTTTCAAAAAATGTTCACTATACGGTTGTCAGTGAGGTCTGAACAAAGCTTATAACTCTAGCCTGGTAAGATTCACTTTGTAATTATTGACTGCTTTCTATTATTTATTTTTCTCTCGTATTGGTCAATGGGAATGAGATGAATAAGAAACTTTGCAAGAAGTCTTGCCAAAAAACTCTCAGGCTTTTCTTTTGTTCATTTATTCATGTATCCATTTATTGTTTCATTCAATAAAGCTTTGTAGAGCAATGTGCTGGGTCCAGGAGATAAAAAAATGAATAAGATATAGTTTTCCCCCAACTGTGCTAAGACTCTTGGAGAAATAGATAAAGAAAATAATTACATGAGTAAATGAAGAAAATTTCAATCACCAGAATTTCTTTGGGGAAGAATGTAACATTGGCTATGTTACATTCATTGATGGATAGGACTTGCAAATTTCATGCTTTAATTAAAAAAAAAATGTTAGTAAAGAAGAATATGTGTCCTGATTAAATTAGTAGTATGTGTGTAAAATTGAAGTAGAACTAAAAAAAAAATAAAAAATAAAAAATTGAAGTAGAACTATTTTCTTACGCAAAATAGAGAAAACAAGCAAAAAAGAGATTGTTTTTGATTTACCAGATTTCCTTAACAGGCTTTTTCTGGATATTGTAAGAGATTCAACATAGTAGAGGTTAGAATTCAAAGATAGTGAGGGGAAAGGAACAAAAAGAGATTAAGAAGCTCTTGGTTGGTTGAGCCCCAGTTGTAGAGTCCTATATGCTATATTTAGTAATTTGGACCTTAATCTACAAGAGATAATTGAAAGATTTTAAGAAAAGAAGTGAGAATCAGGTTTGTATATATAATGGTCATTCTAGCACACTGTGATGGAGACTATTGCCAGAGCTAGACCATAAACAACAAAGCCATGCCATAAAGCAGTTTCTTCCTAGTGAGAAGAGATTATACACTGAACAGATAATTCCAGGCCAGATCAGTTTGATATGGGATATGACAAAAAATTTGGAATCTAGGATAACTTGCATGGAAAACTTGCATGGAAAACTTGGTGTTGAATTGAAGGGTACAAGGTCAAGAGAGGAGTGTTTGTTTTCCTCTTTTTTCTTTAACACATAATAGAGTAATTAGGTCATTTGAAATTTCTATATCTCTGAGATTCTTTACCAGATTAGTTTGATGATCAAAAAGGGAGGGGTTAATGTACAAAATTACTTTGAATTTTTAGGCCATGGATCTCTTCCAAATTGAAGTTATCGACTCATTGTCTTCTTTCCCCAGTCAAAACAGAATGCAAACTATGTTGGTTTTTATTGTGTATTGACTATAAAAAGCAGGAATTATATGAGTGAATGTGTGATGCAAGAAGCTTAATAGATATTTTTATTCTGTTCTCAGAAACTTAGTATCTGAGAACACAATTTAGTCTCAACAGAGGAAAATTATACCTTGTCTGTTTCTCCAAATTTCCTTTCAAATGGAAGTGAAAATTCTACTTCCTTTCATACCTCACAGGGATCAGACCAAAAGGCAAACACAAGATTTATTGATTCTCATATTGTTTAAGTATATCATGGCCAGTTACCTAATGTGTATTTTATTTATTGTGGGTCCTTCCTCATTACTTTTTTCTCAGGCTTTATTTTTCTGTACTGCATTTGTATATTTTGTATATAACTCCAAGTAGTTCAATGCAATGAATTGGTGACATGTTGTTTCTGAGGATAGATCACTAATTTACTAACGTAGGAGATATTTTTAGCTTCTACCAGTTTGTCAATGTTCTACTGACCCTTCCAAATATCCACTTAACATAAGATATGAGAAATTAGTAAATCCTTTAACGAGAGAGGCCCACCCTATTTGACTTTATAGCTAAACAAAATTTCCAGCTAACAATACTTACAAATTTTTCCCCTATCTTGTAGCAAATTCATAGATTCTCATCATTCTTTTTTTTAATCCAGTTAATTTCTTTAGCTTCCTCCACAGCTTTTTCTTACACAGTATCCCAAATGTTTTCAATGTAAGTATATAGTACACAGTTAGCCTATTCGCCTCCACAAAATTTTTACATATACAACCTTACTATCAATTTAGCTTATTTTACTTATAAAATCACTGATTTGAACATTCTCTAGTAATCCTTTTCCAAACAGCATTATATCAAATGTTTCCTTCTCGTTTACATGTAGACCCTTCTAGATGATTAAAGCAGCAAGCATGCTCAGTATGTCTTTAGGTCTGATCCTTACCCAATTCACATTTCAAGACTGTAGAGGTTAATGCATTTGGAAATCCCAGTTTGGGGGCGCCTGGGTGGCGCAGTCGGTTAAGCGTCCGACTTCAGCCAGGTCACGATCTTGCGGTCCGTGAGTTCGAGCCCCGCGTCGGGCTCTGGGCTGATGGCTCAGAGCCTGGAGCCTGTTTCCGATTCTGTGTCTCCCTCTCTCTCTGCCCCTCCCCCGTTCATGCTCTGTCTCTCTCTGTCCTAAAAATAAATAAAAACGTTGGAAATCCCAGTTTGTACTTAACCTAAACGGTCTATGGGTAGGCCCTACGCTTCCAGTGAGCCAAATGATTTAAATGTAGTGAGTTAATTAATATTCCATATATTTGTTTAAGGTTATATCCCCTGAGGCTTGTTAGGTATGGAAAGCCTCTGTAACTATTGAGATTATCAATATTCCAAATCAAGTGATAAAGGGCCACACTAGGATAGGGTGATATTTTGACAAGTGGAACATTGATCAATTATAGGTCTTCTGACGAGGTATAGGTTAAAATTTTATGGTATCTCACAGAGGTGATGTGATGACTTCTGATCAAAAAGCACAAATAAAACATTTATAAGGAAGAAAAATTTAATCATTGTGACTTAGATATTTTGTATAGAACAAGACAGTTTAAAAATATCTTTTATGTGCTCTAATTTTTTAAATGATTTATATTTTTCTTCTGTTTGATTTTAACTTATATTGTGTGGCTGGGAGACAGAAGACCATGAGTTCAAGTCTTGACTCTGCCATTAACTCACAGTGTGGCTTTGAGTGAGACTTCTGACTTCTTCCAAACTTCCTCATTCATGAAATTAGGGAGTTGTACTAAATGATCTCTGGAGTAGCATTTAGCTTGGAACTCCTATGATCATATCTTGTATAAATATCACATGACTTCTGATTACTTGAAAATACTACCCAGTTGGATTTAAAACATAAAAAAAACAATGCGGACATTTAAAATTTTTCTGTGCTATTGCTATCAGTTTAATTATGAGGCCTATTTCTTATTTATGTCTTAGTCTTTGAGAAAGCTAAGGCTGGCTGTTAAATAGTTCTTCTAATTAGTATGAATGGTTGTAGCATTTAAAATCCTTATCTTTCCTTTGATAAGATCAAAATTAGAGTGAAGAATATGCCTTGCTTGAACATATTAGCATGCAAACCATGTAGTATGAAAAGATGTGTTTAGGCGCTGAGAATAAAGCAGAAGCCAGCACATTCTGACAGCTGTGAGAAACACAAAAAAATATTAATGGTGGCAGTTAGAGAGTCAGACAGAGAATAGCAATGCACAGGTGCATTTTCCCTAGTGCCTATATTTCTTTTTTAGTATTCATGATAAGTTTCCAATACCTTCATTTTTATACAGGAATTAGAAAACAGTTCAGACTTATTAGTTTGACTGAGCAATAGCCTAGGACAGCTAAAAGAACAGTGCCTAAAGGGGCATGTATATTTGTAATAAAATAGTCTTCTATGGTAATGCTTTAAATATCACCATAATGTCATTTTTATTTTCTAATAAAGTCATCATCATAACAGTTTTATGATTCTCTTAATTCTATTCTTAACATCTTATCTGAGTGGAGTGAAAAATTCCATTAATTGCAAGCTGTTCTATTTGCCTTAGCGGCCACTATCTTTTAATATAAGTTTCCATTATTGGTCTCTCAACATTTTGACTTTAAAGGCTAAGGTGCTACTTATGGTTTAGGATAATTATGTGAAAAAAAACTTTTAAGTCAATATTGAAACTTATCACTTCAGATTAGCAAAAAATATAGAAATAGCATGAATTCTCTCTTGAATATGTCTGAGCATATGATCGCACTGATTCCACACTCCACACTGCACACTCCACAAAAATCCCAAACAAACCAGAAATAGATATTCTGAGTACTGTGTTCTCAGAGTTATCAGGAAATATGATGCAGTGTGAAGAAGGCAGGTTCCTAGTGATACCGTATATCTCTCAAGTTCACTGTCAATGAACAGTGTGAGTCATTTGGGTCTTGAATATCTAGATAGATCTATTCCTTACCCTCAAACTTCTAGTCAACTATTCAAAGAATAATAATGGGAACAGTGTTATGCTGCCATAGACACACAAATAGTAGACTTCAACTAAGCCATTGAAGGAAATGTTCTTTTCTCTACAAAATTCAGAACAAAATTTTAGATGTTAGTTTTCCTAAGTTTATACTTCAGGGAAAGCTATCATTTCTCAAATCACCATTTATGCTAACAATCGAATGTCTTAGAATATGTATTTCTAAAAGTGTCTCTTTAGAATTTGTATTAAAACATAAATTAGTCAGACTACGCTCTAATTTTTAATTCTGTCCCTTTAAAACCATTACATGTGGGTCACCTGGATGGCTCAGTTAGTTAAATATCCAGCTTCAGCTCAAGTCATGATCTCATGGCTGGTGGGTTCCAGCCCATTGGGCTCTCTGCTGTCAGTGCAGAGCCAGCTTCAGATCCTCCCTCCCTCTCTCTGTCCCTGTCATCTCTGTCATCTACCCTTCCACCCCTACTTCACATATCTCTTTCTATAACCATTATGTTCCTGAGGTTCTTTTGAAATCTCTTGTTTGCTTATAATGTAGGGATACAGGATGGTACAATTTCATCAAATTCCTAAATGCCAGATGTGATGTGTCAAGTGAGACTTGAGATTGGTTAGGAGATCATTAATGAGTACACATACACACACATATGCAAACACACAATTTTAAAAACAACAAAATTGTTTTCAATCTGTTTAAATTGATTTTGAGTTCAAGTTTCAAATGAGATAATGTTGTGTGTTATATAGCAAACTGTATACTGGCAATCCATATTGGCAAGTTTTAAGCTCCTTTCTTAGAAAAGCAGATATTAACTCAAAAAGTGAAGATTTTTCTTAGGTGTAAACATTTTAATTCAGTTATATTTTTTTTATCTATGAATCTTTCCTTTTTTTCCCTATTTTTTTAATGTTTATTTTTGAGAGAGATAGAGCATGAGCAGGGAAGGAGCAGAGAGAGAGGGAGACACAGAATCTGAAGCAGGCTCAGGCTCTGAGCTGTCAGCACAGAGCCTAATGTGGGGCTCCAACTCACGAAAATGCAAGATCATGACCTGAGCCGAAGTCGGATGCCTAACCAAATGATCCATCCAAACACCCTTATGAATCTTTCTTTTTAGTGTTTCTGTTCTGACATGGTATCTATTTCTTTGAGAGTGGGCACAAGTGAGCAAGGGGCATAGAGAGGGAGAGAGAGAGAGAATCCCACATGGGGCAGAGAGAAAGAGGGAAAGAGAGAGAGGCAGGGCTCATGCTCACCTGATGTGGAGCTTGAACTCATGAACTGCGAGATCATGACCTGAGAGGAAGTCACATACTTAACCCACTGAGCCACCAAGGTGCCCCTACAGTCTTTTTTTCTTCTTTTTAATTCTGCTAGAGTGGAGCTCAGCAGGAGATTCATTATTTTTCTGATTTAAAGCCACTATTGATGAATTCATCCTCCTTCCCTGTCCACCCCAAACAATATACCTTTCAGGAATTTCAGCACAGATTTGTAAAGAATATTTTTACTTTATGGGGCACCTGGGTGGTTCAGTTGGTTAAGCGTCCAACTTCGGCTCAGGTCATGATCTCACGGTTCGTGAGTTCAAGCCCTGTGTCAGGCTCTGTTCTGACAGCTCAGAGCCTGGAGCCTACTTCATATTCTGTGTCTCCCTCTCTCTCTGCCCCTGTCCTGCTCACATTCTGTCTCTGTCTCCCAAAAAGTGAATAAACGTTTAAAAAAATTTTTTTTAAGAATATTTTTACTGTATGGATTTTACTTGGGTTTGGAGCAGTGTGTTGAACATTATGAAAGTATATGTGATGTGGAAAATGGATGACAGCTCTTCAGTATTTAAATTATTTGCACAATTAGAACTTGTTCCCCAACCTCACTGATCCCATGGTGATAGATTGTCAAGACAGTATAACAAATGAGTGGATTGTACTGAACAGCCTTTTCATTTAGGACCCATTCAAGTACCCATTAGGGAGCTACCATAGCCAGGAAGGCATCACCACACCTGTTTGATTTCCTAGGTTTCTCAGGAGCTATGAGAATAAAATCTTAGTTTCTGCTTTGATTTTACCACACCTGGATAGCATATCCTCATTTGTCTTCTATCTGGACAAATAAAATCAGTTCCATTCCTTAGTGCCAAACTCTCTCCCATAACATAATGGCCCTCACTTTTCTGACAGGACATAGAATCCCTGGCTACTAGTCTAAGGGAAACTTCCCCTAAAGCATTCTCTTTCCTACCTGAAAGCCTGTAAATATTTCATTAAAAAATCAGATCTGTTGGGAGGGGGGATAGACTAAATGGGTAAGGGGCATTAAGGAATCTGCTTCTGAAATCATTGTTGCACTAGATGTTAATTTCGATGTAAACTAAAAAAAAAAAAAATTAAATTAAAAAAAATGAGATCTGTAAGGTGAATGCTTTATGGATTCTTTGGGCACTTAACTTTGGCAATTCTAAACACAAGACAATTCCATTTCTCTAGCTAGCTAGTCTGACAATATTTTGGAGATGTGATTAAAGATAATAAAATTAAAGGCAGTTTTACAGGGGCATCTGGGTGGCTCAGTCGGCTGACCATATGACTCTTGGTTTTGGCTCAGGTCATGAATTCAGTTTGTGGGTTGGAATCCCACATTGGGCTCTGTGCTGGCAAAGGGGAGCCTGCTTGGGATTCTCTCTCTTTCCCTCTCTGCCCCTTCCCCCACTTGTGCTGCCTCTGTCACTCTCAAAATAAATAAATAAACTTAAAAAAAACTTAAAGGCAGTTTTACAGATAGTTATTTAGTAAGATTATGGGTCTATAGGGGAGAAAAGGTTGGGTAGGGGAAAACTAAAGGCTTATGGATGTAGCATGTATCTATAATGGTGAATGTTGGATAAAATGTAGATGGCAGTAATTTATTAATGGGAACATAGTGTATAAATGTCCAGTCTGATTGCAATGAGATGTCACTATATGCCTATTAGAACAGCTAAAATAAAAAATCATTAAAAAAAATCGTGACTATACCAAATGTTGGCAATAATACAGAGAAACTAGATCTCTTATATTCCTGGTGGGAATGTAAAATGGCACAGACATTCCAGAAAATATATGACAGTTTGTTATAGAGCTAAACATGCACTTATATTATGAAATAGCAATTGCACTCTTAGGCAATTATCCCAGGGAAAATGAAAACCTATGTTCATACAAAACATATGAACAAGTGTTCGTAGCAGCTTTATTTTTAATAGCAAAAACTAGAAACAACCCAAATGTCCTTCAGTGGTTGAATAAACTCTGGAACATTCATACAATGTAATACTACGCAACAATAAAAGGAATAAACTATTGATACATGCAACAACCTGAACAGATCTCATGAGCATTCTTCCTAGTGAAAAGATGTCAAAAGGTTACAATACTATATGATTGCATTTATATAACCTTTGTGAAACAATAAAACTATAGAGGTGGAGAACAGATTAGTGGTTACCAGGGGATAAGGACAGGGTTGGGATGGGGTGGGGGAGTAGAACAAACATAAATGAGCAGCCTGAAGGAGTTTAATTGTGGTGGTGGTTTCACAAATCTGTATGTGGGATAAAACTGCATAGCACTCTACACAAACACCTGCATGTGCCTATAAAAAGTGGTGAAAATGAATTATGCAGTCCAGTTAATAGTCTAGTTAACAATATTTTACTAGTCTCAATTATTTCCTGGTTTTGATACTATACTGCAGTTAAGATGTCACTACTGGGGGAAACTAGGTTAAGGGTACAGGGACTCTATGTACTACTTTTACAACTTCCTGAGAGTTCATAATTATTTCAAAATAGAAAGTGAAAACATTCAGAACTTGTCTGTTTTTGTTTTAATGATGTGCATCAAAGGTCTTTTTGCCTCTGTTGTGTACTTACTATGTCCTTGGTCATTTACAATGCATCTCGTCCTATTTTGGAGAATTACATTCACTTGTAATTACATGAGAAAAAGACACTGGCTTACAATGCCTAAATGAGATGTCAAACTGGTAGTTGGCAGAGGCGAAAGGAATAGGAGGATGAGCAAAATAGGTGAGGTGATTAAGAGGTACAAACTTGCAGTTATGAAATACATGTCATGGAGATGAAGAGTATAACATAGAGAGTATAGTTAATAATATTGTTATAATGTATGGTGATAGATAGTAACTACAGTTATTGTGGTAAGCATTGCTTAATATATAGAATTATGGAGTCACCATGTTGTGAATCTGAAATGTACCATTGCATGTCCACTATACTTCAATCATAAAAATTTTGAAGGGTGTTGGACTGAAATATAGGCTAAGCACCACACTGAAGAAAAGGCAAGCAATACCCTTCACTGAGCTTATTATACTGCTGGATCTTACCTCTGTACCATATTTGATCAATGGACAAAGGAATAGGAATCTGTACTCTCTTGTTCTGAAGGTAGACAGAGGACATGGAATACTAATATCCTATATATGGAAGACGGTATGTGCATGAAAATGAAACAAGAGCTTCATTGCCAACCCACACAGAAAAATCAAGAAATATGTAATACATACTTTAAAGCTAGTCAAGAGAAATAAGCAGATTTTTTTTTTTAATGTTTATTTCTGAGACAGAGACAGAGCATGAGTGGGGGAGGGGCAGAGAGAGAGGGAGACAGAGAATCAGAAGCAGGCTCCAGGCTCTGAGATGTCAGCACAGAGCCCGACATTGGGGAGGGCTCGAACTCACAAACCATGAGATCATGACCTGAACCAAAGTCGGTCGCTTAGCCGACTGAGCCACCCAGGCGCCCCAGAAATAAGCAGATCTTTAATGACCATTGTCAAAGTAGTTTATTTTAGGTAAAGAAAAAAAGTGGATTATCCTGAAAGCAGAGGCATGAGATAGCAAGGTAAGCTTAGGCACATTCCAATGGGCATGAACAAATAGAAGCCAAATAACAAGATGAACTAGGATTCAGTGTTTCCCTCCCCTATTTGTGCAGTAACCAACTTAACAAGCTAGAAGCCCCATCAGATATGATATTGAATTTAATCAACAATGGTTTCCTAATTATTTTGGCTCTATGTTTCCAGGGTTTTCAGATTGTTAAAAATCCAATAATTCCCTTCAGAGGCTATACACCTGAATCTCCCCACCCTGCTTCGTTTTGTCTAGAAAATCATGTGTTCCATCAACTAAGACAGGTATTGGTTATGTATGATGACCTATGGCTAATTTCTTTTTTACAAGCAAACAAATAATTTTGCGGCTCATTAGGCTGACCATTTTTCTGATTTGTTTGACCTTTGCTGTGCTTTTTTATCAGTTGGTCTTCTCAGACCTCATTTTCCCCCGCAAAGCTCCAGTAATCAAATGAATTGCTGGACCTGTCAATCGGATGCCATGACCTGTTAAAATGGGATCCATCAGAAGAATTTCATTATGTTTTTGTTAGAACAGTTGTCAGAAATCTTTCATTCCTGTTCTCTAGTACCACTGAGTGACAGGTGACTGATACACACATGAAGAAAGTGAAGCATTATAAGAGTTTTAAGTTGAGATGCCAGCTGAGTCAAAAGCTTCCTACATACAGTAGAATCCTTTGCATAAAGGATTTTCCTATAGCCATTGTGGACAATTAAACTTGGGATCTTCTCCTCTTGAAAGATTAACCCAGGTGGGAGAGTATTCTCAGTTGAAATAC
Source organism: Lynx rufus (assembly GCF_022079265.1). NCBI lineage: Eukaryota > Metazoa > Chordata > Mammalia > Carnivora > Felidae > Lynx > Lynx rufus. The sequence continues at coordinate 64,802,648 of NW_025814827.1, forward strand.
CGAATGTGTGTTTGGGTAGTAGCAAGTCCCCAAGGAGGATTTAAATTGTAAGTGGAAAACAGCATTTGCAAAGAGGATTTTAGTGTGATTGCTGTTTGCCTTAAGAATAATCATTCACTGAAGCAATTAACCTGCAAAATAGAATTATGGGAAAGGGGAGGGGGTGAATCTTTACTGAACCAGATGCAAATAGTTTTCAGCATGTACTTTCCAAGGTTGAACATAGTGACCAAAATGGTAATGTTCCCCTCAGCTTGACTAAATTTTAGACAGGCTTCTTTTGGTCAATAGACCCCTGACCTCCCTTTTCTTAGAACATTTACTTGACAAAACTTGCCATTGTAAATTCTGTCTCTGCCCCATTGAAATGTAAATCTGTAACTCTGTTTTTCCCATTCTTTTGACAGGTGAGAAAGATAGGGCCCCAGTCTTCCCGTCTCTGTGGGAGGATAGAAGCCTAACCTCCCCAAGCACCAATTAGCAAACACAGATGGCCTCACTGACCACCTAACATCCTCTAGGACTAATATCCTCCAGGATTTTTCCTTTAGTTCATCCCTGTCTTTTATTTCAGCACAGTTGAGGTCAGTCTCTCTTCCCCATTGCAATAGTCTTGAATAAAACCTTCCTTGACTGTTTTAACTGGTCGGTACAATATTTCTTTTACAGTAGATCCCAGATAATTACCTTGAATTTATTTTCAATCTCTACAAATTTGTCTGGGTGTATTTTAAAAATGGAAAATTTGTGCATTTGATTCACCTACTTTTGATGGTCATAATTTATTAGATCACTTAAAAATATATAATGCCAGGGTCAACTGGCAAAATTGTGTGCTATAGTCTTCTTTCAGCATGTGTCCCTGTGGTTGCTAGAGGTCAATGAACACTCCTGGGGGTGACAGACCCTCCTTGCTGAGCTGGCTCAACAAAACCAGTTGTGCCAGGTGAATTCTTTCTATCCCTGGCCTGATCTGATTTAATATTTGGTTGTATGTCTCATTAATGATTTGGTTTTGTCCTGAGAATAACATTGTACTTTTTACACACAGCATTTGCCGCTAATCAGTGGAATCAGGAGCCACTGGCTCCCGGTTCACAAACACTGCCTACGGTGGTGATCTGGTCTACCTTCTAGTGTTACATTTCATTGTTCCAGAGAGTAGCAGCAGCTGCTCTTCTTGGGGACCCAGGGTCTTGGCTGATAATCACTAACTAGTTACATTTCTTTGGTGGGGTTTATATTTGGGCCAGTGAACCTTTAAATTACATTATGTAGTAAGTCACATTCTCATTAAACTGGGCATGGGTATATACAGCCCTCCATCACAAAGGTCAGGAGACACAGAGTTTTAGGTAAAAGGCAATGGCTTCCAGTCATTCCAAGAGGTATCTGATAAAGTGTATTGTTAATTTTTTTTTAATGTTTATTTATTTTTGAGACAGAGAGAGACAGAGCATGAGAGGGGGAGGGTCAGAGAGAGAGGGAGACACAGAATCCAAAGCAGGCTCCAGGCTCCGAGCTGTCAGCACAGAGCCGGATACAGGGCTTGAACTCACGGACCATGAGATCATGACTTGAGCCGAAGTCGGACACTCAACCAACTGAGCCACCCAGGCACCCCTGATAGTGTATCCTTAACAACCATGTTAATTAGAAGGTACTGTACCCTGGAATTAGACTGGACTGGCGTGATTCTTAAGTCCTATTTTGTCTGCTCATTTTCTCTTCCAGTCGCAGGCCTTGGCTGCTGTTCCTGAGTCTTCACTGAGCATTTGAAGGTTTCTGTTTTGATCCCTACATAATGACTGTGGTTTTACTTCGCAATTTCACCCCTGCCTCCTAAATTGAGTAGGACGTGTGCTGAAATTTTGCAGAAAGTGACCTAATGTGCTTATTATTTTTACTTCACCATCACTTCCCTTAGAAAACCCTAGAGTTCAGCCATCTTGGAAGAGAGGAAGTTTAACTAAATTATGAAGATTTAAAAGGTGAGGCCCAGAATGAAGCCAGAAAAAAATAGCTTCCAGCATTACTAAATGATAGTATGCCAAATGATGCTTTGTTGTGTTAATTGGGAAATAATGCACATATAGTAGGTAGAACATGACCTGTGACCACAAAATATGGTTACAATAGTGGCTTTTAATAACCAAATTACAGTAGGTAGAGCCCTTACTGAACAGCTGCCCCATATTAGCCTCTTCCTACTGCCCACTATGAGACCCTCAGAAACCTACAGTCCAGTTTGTCATTTGGTGAGAGCTTCCCATTGACAGTGCCCATTATCATAAGGCCAACATCCATGTCCAGGGTGGTGTCTCCAAGTGTCTCCTGTCCTTAGCATGCAGAGAATCTCTGGGTTCTCTGATGAAGTGGGAAGTCTAACTTCTTTTCTGATGAGTGTCACACTTTTTTAAAAAATCAGGGCCTAGATAAACAGTTCCTTTCTCAGACAGATACTGATGTGAGCACCTTGGCTATGATTTTAGTAAATTTCATTTTAAAAATGCCTCACTTGTTCCGAGTGGTCTTTATTCTTTCTTCTTTCCCAATTGCCCTCCCTGCCTCCCCACCCCCTTCATAAAGCAAATGTTTCTTTGTGCCCCAGCTGTAAAATATATATGCCAACATATATTTTCTTTGTTTCCCCAAGAGCTTTATTGCCCAGGAGGGACATGGAGCATGGGAGAAGAAAGGTGGAATATTGTGGTCTTCAATAATATCTAGGCTGTACTTCACTGAGGCAAAGGTGTCCTGATAAACCAACAAAAAGACATTCTGTAAAATGTAAACCCTCACTTACTTTGAAGGCCTTTTCACTTCTATTTTCAACTCTCCTTGGCTGCCCTGTTCTCTTAGAGTTGACCTCTGCCAGGAGGCAGACTAAAAGCCACCACACAAAAGCTCTAGAAGAGATGAGCATCAAGGAAATGGACTGACCTGGTCTTTGAAGTCAGGGTCACAGTGTACCTCTAGATCAGGCTGTTAGTGACGTTATTGATAGTGCTTCTGCTGCTAGCTCTGCCCTGCAGAGAGAGGGGCCAATCAATTGGGGGGAAGGCAAGAACGAGAAATCAAGGAAGAAACCAATACAGGCAGATCATTTTGAATTACCTGTCTTAAGGAGGAGTCTCTCAAACCGAAATTAAGCTTTTCTTTTTTTCCTGAGGAGGATCTTAATTGACATGTTTTGAATTAGGTTTTTTTGTTTTGTTTTGTTTTGTTTCTTTTTCTCTCCTGCTTATGAAGAGTGATTTCCAGAGAAGATGTTTGAGAATCCTATTCTCACAGGGGCTGGATGTGCATATAGTTAATCTGGTAATTTCCACCTACATGCTGTTTTGCCTTGTGATTGGGATTTCAGGATTTTGACACCTAGTGATAATTGAAGAAAACCATTGTCCTTCTGTAATGTTTTACAAGGTTATTATGAGTCCTTCATATGGTCCTACAGTTAAGAAAAATTCACACTGCATTTCAGATAAATTCAACTTAAAATAATATTTTCCCTCTCCATTGAAAATTCCCATTTTATGCCTTATGGTCGCAATTGTATCTTCATTTCTGAAATTTAAGCATGCCACCAACCAATTTCAATACATAAATGATTTCCAACATCAAAACTCATGAAATATTCTTTTTATATAATTAAATTCAAAAATTAAGTTGCAATTGTGATAGAAATCATTTGTAAGAGGCATTTTAAACAAAATTTTAAGATTGGTAGCAATAATTGCCCTGTATTGTTTGTATTTTAGACCTGTGACAAATGAAAATGTCTTCGCTATATGAGAAAAGTAAACTATATTCTATGGTTAACAAGGTTGAAACCTGTCTCAATTTTGAGGAATAAACAAATCAATTTGGTTTTAATTGTAATTGTGAATTGTTTTTTCCCCTTGTACCAATATCTAAATTATTTCCCTTTAAAACTTACACAGAAAAGTTTCAAGAAAGGCCTATATTTACAAATTATATGAGAGGCAATAGACCATAGTGATTTGGAAAACAGATTTTTTTTTTAGTGGTGAAACAAGAAAGAAATTTATTCAGTAAGGCCAGCACCAAGAAGACAGCAGACTAGTGTCCCAATGACTATTTTCAAAGTGCTGAAAATATGTCTATCTTCATATAAATAAAATGTGGGACAAAGGTCAGTGGGTACATTTAGGCAGGCAGTAAATGTCAGGTTGATCTTTGTCTTGGGGTCAATCATGCAGGGTCTTGCTGAAGTCCGGGCAGTTTAGTTACTTGAGGGGGTAGTTTCAGCTCCCATCACAGGATGCTTTGCCCAACTGGGACTCTCAACTGAGTTAAAAGGTAAGCCTGAAAAAAAATTAACTTTCTAGTATTTTCTAGTACAGACCGAGGTAAAAATGGAGGTAGTTGAAGTTAGAACATAAATTTTTAGGGGTGCCTGGGTGGCCCAGTGATTTAAGCGTCCAATTCTTGATTTCAGCTCAGGTCATGATCTCACAGTTCATGGGTTTGAGCTCTGCATCAGGCTCTGTACTGACAACGTGGAGCCTGCTTGGGAGGCTCTCTCTCTGCCCCTCCCCCTCTTGCTCTCTCTCTCTCTTCCTCTCTCTCTCCCTCTCTCTCAAAAATAAATAAATAAACTTAAAAAAAACCACACACACAAATTTTTAACTGACCTCAGACCTGGCTTCAAAATCTGGCTCCACAATTTACTAACTGTATGACACAAGTGAATTTTTCATATGTTTGAGTCTCAATTTTCTTGTTTGTAAATAAAATTGACTTCAGTACAGTTTTGTAAGGGATCAGATGTTCTATGAAGTGCATACTAAGCGCTCATTAAGTGGTAGTTATTATTATTATTTATTTCAGAGAGAGAAAGCACAAGAGGGGGAGAAGGGGAGAGGGAGAGGGAGAGAGAGGGAGAGAGAGGGAGAGAGAGGGAGAGAGAGGGAGAGAGAGAGGGAGAGAGAGGGAGAGAGAGGGAGAGAGAGGGAGAGAGAGGGAGAGAGAGGGAGAGAGAGGGAGAGAGAGGGAGAGAGAGGGAGAGGGGGAGGGAGGGAGAGAGAGAGAGAGAGAGAGAGAGAGAGAGAGAATCTTAAGCAGGCTCCAAGTTCAGTGTAGAGTCCTACCCAGGGCTTGATCCCATGACTCTGGGATCATGACCTGACCCAAAATCAAGAGTCAGACCCTCAAATGACTGAGCCACCCAGGTACCCTTGTAGTTAATATTTTTATTATGATTATGCATATCAAAATCAGGTCACTAACATGGGACAGAAAATCATTTTATTAAATGTAATGTAAAATGCAGAATAAAATAAAGTAAAACATCACTAATTTGGAGATCTGAATAGTTGGGAGGAAAATAATTTTGATCTAAGAATAAACATTAATTGGGTCCTCACTATGTTTGAGGTGCTATGCATCACAAACACTCCTCTTGCCTCCTTTGGGATATTTATTCACTAATTACTTGATTTCTTTTTACACTATTTACTTCCACTGGCTCCTTCCTTTTAGCTTATAAAATAGTGTTCACATTGATGTGATTTGATGTGGGGTTCAGGAGGGAACAGTCAAGAAAGAATTCTTGAGAATTTTCAGTGCAAAAAAAAAAAAAACCAACAACAAAACAAAACTGCTTTTATTAAAGCACAGGGACAGGACCTGTGGGCAAAAAGAGCTGCCCTGGGATTGTGAGGAGCAATTGATTATATCCTTTGGAGTTGGGGGTGGTAAAGACAAAGGAAGAAATTTCCAGAAAGACTTTCATATGCTAAAGAAGACTCAAAGGATCCTCCAGCCTGGCTATTGTCAAGCTAAGGTTGTTTTTTCCTCTAGTAAAGCATTGACATTAAGACAGTTGGGAGTTCCTGGAGGAAAGTCATACTCTGCCTGTCTCAAGTATTTGTCAATGGGCTGCAGGTTATAAGGAAATTTAATTTCATATACATTTCCTTCTGCCTTTGTTATCCACACCATTCCCCTCTGAACAATTTTGATCCCAAATCTTTAATTTTGCTGAGAGTGGAAGGTCTTATCTCCCGAACTTCTTCCTGCTGAATAGAGGTGTGGAGATGTTGCTACCTATGGGTCAACACTGGTCAGTTGAGGAACTTATATGTAAAAGTTACCAGAAGCAGAGGCAGCCAATCCAAGGTAGACAAATATATGCACCTTCTTGAGTAGAAGGATCATCTGTTGGCTTGAATCTATGGCAGTGAAGGAGTCTTGGCAACAAGCAGGGAGACACTGGAAAAACAATAAAATAAGGTTAATATTATTATGAGAACAAGAAGCCCAATAAAAACGGCCTTTGATAGATAACCAAAGTCTTCCTCCAGTCCAGGAGTTTAACCAATCACTAAAGGAAAGGGAGAGATTGTTTAAAGCACCAATTTGAGTATTTATATCTTTTAGCAATCCAATTACATTTTTATGATATCTGGAACATGTACACAACATTCTGTTTTTATGATAGCACGTGTTCCACCTTGTGCAGCAGTTAAAATATCTAATGCCAATTTGAGAGTCATTTAAGGCCTTAATGGTATATATCCAGTGGTGTTAGCCATCATACACTCTGTTTTGTTTAGCAAGCAATCAGGTAATTAATAAGAGGCACCTTAATGGAAAAAAAAAGAAAAATATGTTAATGGTTGGAGCAAATTTCAAACTCAGTGTCTTGAGTCTTGAGTGCTTACAATCTAGTATACAAAGATGTGTTATTGAAACATTTTCTGTCTATATTTATCCTCATTTTTAATCAGAGATAGCCAAGTCAAGACTAATTCATTTGTAAAAGAAGTCCAATTGTAATAAACGTGGCCTAATTATTTACAAAAGTTCAGCAAGAATAGTGATTGATCATATATATATCTTTTAAAATCTGTTTTGCTGGAACTTTTAATAAGGCATCTCTAGATTGACTTTTAGTAGCCTCTCTAGGCCAGAAGCCAAGCCAAATATTTGCCATCAGACCTGCCTGTAATACCTGTAGATTTGGGTGAATTCTTCTTCTTGAGATTCCCAAAATATCCTGAGGTTCCTGCACCTTCCAGGAAAGGACGTTCTTTACTCAACTGTTAAGACTGCTAGGAACCCTGTAAGCAAGGTATCAGGCCAACATTTCCAAGGGGCTTTATTGGCTTCAAGCTTCATAAAGTCAGACTTAGTTCCTTAAAGCTGTCTGGTCAAATCTGAGTCTGTGCATTGTAGAAGCTGCTATCAGGCAAACAGGTTTGAGCAATGGAATGTAGAAAAGGCCCACTTCAAAATATCCATAGGCCTTAACTGACCAATGGTTGTAAGCAACCAGGCCCACTTACCAAAAAAAGGGAAAATTCCATACATTACCATATCTCCTCATCTTCCCCCTTTAAAAACAGTCCCCACTCACTACCTCCTTGCCAACCACCTATCCTCTTCTGTCCTCCCTGCTGCTCAGTTGTAGTGTATTCAATAAACTTCTATCTCCTCTGTTCTGCCTCAGGTAAATTCTTTCACCTCCTGCCCCACCAGCTTCCAGCCAGCCATCACACCCCACATGTGGGGGCCCCATCTGATTGAAAGTCACCCCATTTAGGCAACACATGCGTGTCTCTCAACTATAATATTTCAGTCAAAAGACTTGGTAAATTAATCAATGTTTCCAATAGTGTCCTGTTACAAGGAGAACAGATTCTTATTAAACTAATGCAAATAATTATAATTGTCACGAAAAAAAGAATACCCACTGAGAGTTTTTGAATTTCACAGGGCTTAGGTTAAAAGAAAAGTTACAAACACTTCAATTTGTTAACAAAGGAATTTTTATCATATTTCTGTATATCATGGATATCTTAAAAGAAAGTTTCCTTAATCTGGAAGAGCAAAACATTTGAGAACTAGCAATGTGTTCAAACAAGAGTCATGAAAACTATAATCATCTTCCTCAGTTGATTTCGTCCCATGTTGTGGATTCCTTGCTCAGTTTGAATGCAGTTTTTTAGTTAGTTCTGGAAATTCTTACGAATTTTAAAGATATCAAAAAAAAAGTATTTGTCAAAGGACTTTTTTATAAATCTCATTGAAGATGAAACACATTTCACAAGATAATAAGAACAATAACTATAAATGACAAAAGACTCAAAAATGGATATGGTTCAAGATCTAATGAGAGGTAACAATATAAGTGGCAAGGAAATCTGGTTATTTCTGTGACATATAACACTTCTATAATTCTATTAATATTGAAAATAATATTCATGATACAATATCAAGTGATGGCATCGTACCAAAGCATATTAAAACTTTAGAAATTGTATATAATCTCTATAATAGTTATAGCATTTACCCAAACACCATAACCTAAGGCTTATTATTTAACAGTGCTTCCAGAGTAACAACATACCAAATAAAAAGGCCTAATTAGTCAAAAAGATTTCATTCACAACTTAAAATCCAGGTAGTTTATTTTAAAATCTCAGAAGGTTATAAAGTGCATGCCTAAATAGGTTTACAGATCATTACATAACTTAAAACTTAATTATTTATTTAACCAAAGTGTCAGTAAGAGATTCCAAAGGCAAATATGTAAAGGTTATATAGTTGTTAGCAAAACTTAGCCTCTTTAATATTGAGAAGTTTTAACTAAGTAATCAAAGACCTGATAAAAACAAAACACAGGGGGTGCCTGGGTGGCTCAGTTGGTTAAGCATCTGACTCTTGATTTTGGCTCAGACTGTGATCTCACTGTTTGTGATTTCAAGCTCCATGTCAGGCTCTCTGTTGACAGCATGGAACCTGCTTGGGATTCTCTCTCCCTCTCTCTCTACCCCTCCCCTATTCATTCATTCTCTCTCTCTTTCAAAATAAACAAACAAACAACTTTAAAAACATAGAAACCATGGTTTTCTGGGTGGACAAAAGAGAAAAAACTTTGTTTGCATTTTCTTATCAAGAGTAGACCAACAATCAGAGAAAACATTTTTTAAACAGAAAAGCAGAATTTCAATCTTATACCAGTATACTTTTAAAATCCATTCATCTTGATCTTAGTCCTGACCACATATAAAATCTCTTTTCAACGATTTCCTTTCATAAACTTTCTACAACAACTTTTTTATTCAGTTACTTCCCTTATTTCCATCAGTATTAATTACATTTAGCAGAATTTTAACTTTAGAAATCTTAGTCTCCATTGAAAACTAAGTAGTAACCAATCATAAACTGTTATACCAGAATTCTTTAGATCTAAAATTTGTAAGCACATTTCACAATTTTTAAAACATAGATTTTTCCATAGCACAATCTTCAATAAAGCACAAAGCATATTTATCAACAGACCCAAGTATCCTCAGCTTCTCTGCAATAAGAATCCAAAAGCACAAACCTATGTTCAGTAATCAATGCCTAAGTCTTATCTCATTTGGAATCCAATGAATTCAATCCAATTTATCATCTAAGCAAAACTTGAAAGTTTCAGGTTACCAAAGACTTTGAAAGCTATCTTAACAATTACCCATGAAGACTTTGAGACAAAATTCATGATCATTTTAAGTCATCTTTTTGCTAAAAATTGTAACAGATAACATGAGCTTCTTTGACTTTTAGTAAACCTAAGTAGAATAAAAGTTTCATATTGAATGCTAATAACTCTAAGACATGTCTATCTTAATTAAACCAACAAACTTAAATTAGTTGAAATACTAAATATGTTCCACCTGGGTCCACTTAAAAGCCAATTTGTTCCCCATTGTCAATTTTTACCTGGGACACTAGTGGGGAAATCTGAAGTGGGCAGTGTAAGTCCAAGGGGGGTGCTCTTTGCTTCGTGACAGTGAGGGTAGGAGAAGCCAAGGGTGCCTGAGAAATCAAGGATGGTATAGGAGTTAGTTATGTAGGCTGCTCCCAAAATGGTACAGAAACAGGAGGAGGGGGAGAGAAAAGCAGAAGAGGTGAGGTGCCTCCAGGAAGGCTGGAGGTGGATAAAAGTCTAGAGGGCAGAGAAGGAGGTCTCCTGGTCCTAAAGCTCATAAGCTTGAGACGAAAAGACAGATTTTCTTTCCACCAACAAGTGGAATTAGGCAGTCCATGTCAGGCCAGAGAAGACAGGGAAATTCCCCAAAACAAAAGGAGTTTTGGTAGCTGCTTAGGATATTCCTTAAAGCCCCAGTCCCAAAGTAGACTAACTGGAGACTATTGGCTCCAATTATCATAGCCATTAATGCAGGAAATTCATGAGGTAGAAGCTCCCAGATACAGCTAGAGTAACTCGGATGTATTAGGAGGAACATTGAGTCAGAGAGTCAGTGTTCCCTTCATCAGGGATGGCCTGTGTTTCCTCCAGCAACCTGGGTTCATTCAGAGGAGAGTTGTTTAGACAATCATCCAATATGTCAGGAGGGAGTTAATGAGCCTGGTTAGTGGCCAAGCACATTCTGCAAGAGGCCCTTATGTCATGGTCCTGATTTCGGGCCACACAGGCCTGGACTAAGGGTACCTCTGCCTATTTGCTCTGTTTCCTGCAGAAAAGATCTAACTGATAGGTCATATTGAAGTTTAATGTCCCATTAATGGGCCATTTTTCCCTCATATCCAAAGGAGTACTGAGGCCATGCAGTGTTACAAAAGAAGATTAGCTTTTTCTCCCCTTAAATCTTTCAATCTAAATTGTTTCCAATGGGTTAAAAGGCATCCCAAGGCAGAGTTCTTGGGAATTGAAGAAGTCCATTACCAGGAAAATCCTCTCTGAATCCCAGGTGGTGTCCCATGCAGGATATATCAGAGGTTCCTGCTATCAAACTAACCCAAGGCATCCCTCAATGAAATCATTATGATCACCACCCTGCCCTGTAGGGGCCAGCATCCCTCCACTTCCCCATTGCATTCTGGACTACAAATGGGTGCCAGCATGTGGAACAAGATACTGTGCTGTGCCTTGCCTTGCTGTGAAGAACCCACCATTTTTAACCCAAGGAAAATACTAGAAAAGTTTTACAAGGGGAAATCACCCAATTTTGTAATTTAAGTAGTTAGCAGAGGACATTGATGGAAAACAGTAAAGACAAATCCATCATGATCTAACCAACATTCCAACATATGTAGTCCTTACAGCCGACTTCCCTAGGAAACGGCCCAGGGTTGGATTTTAATCCAGTCAGGTACGGGTTTCAGCCAGTTCACAGCAGAGGTCTCACAGCCAGAAGTGGTTAGACCAGAGGTGTGAAGGGGATCACATTAGACCAATGAGAAGGAAACCTCACATGGGTGTCTTAAGATTGGCAGCCATCCTAGTGACTTAGGTAGCTGTCCTGTGCCTAAGAAAGACAACTTTGTATAAGAAAAGGAATAAAAGAAGGCATCAAGTTTTGGGGTTTTATTACCATTTTAGCCATGATACTAACTCCCAGTCAAAAGGCAGGCTTTCTCCTCCCCAGAAAGTAGCCATGGGCTAGAGGATTGCAGCCTGAGCAATTGACATGAAAATGTTCCAATAGGACTTTACTCCTTGAAAAGCGCCTGAAATGAAAGGAAGAGAAGAGGAAGTACTCACCAAGCTTGCATCAAAGTTCAGAGTCCAGATGAGAAGACTCAGGCCCCATGTTGGACACCAAAAATGATGTGCTTCAATGTGGGATTTGGAAGCGAATAGTCAGGAAAGAATTCTTGAGATGTTTTCAGTGAAAAAAAACCAAACAAACCAAAAAAAGGTAATTTTATCGAAGCACAGGGACAAGACCTGTGGGCAGAAAGGGCTGCACTGGAATTGTGAGGAACAATTGATTATATCCTTTGGAGTCGGGGGTGGTAAAGACAAATGAAGAAATTTCCAGAAAGATTTTCATATGCTAAAGAAGACTCACAGGATCCTGGAGGCCTAGCTATTGTCAAGCTAAGGTTGTTTTTTTCCTCTAGCAAAGCATTAACATTATGACAGTTGGGAGTTTCTGGAGGAATGTTGTACTCTGCCTGCCTCAAGTATTTGTCAGTGTGCTGCAGGTTATAAGGAACTTTATCTTCATTTCCTTTTGCCTTTGTTCTCCACATCAAGATCTCTCCCATTGTCAAGGATTGTATCCTGAACCCAAAGACATAAGGAAAAGCTCTTCTGGCCCCAGTTCTATTACACACTTGAGGAATAATCATAAACCTGTTTGCAAGGAAGAGTAACAAACAGCACACCCTTTAAATGAAATGGTCATTTCACAATGTGTCATTTCCTTTAAGTGATTCTGGAAATCAATTAGTTTCAACCCATTTCATTGTACTGACTACTAAGATGAAGACAAAAGACCCAATGAGACTTCTTTAGCTTGTGACAATGTATTCTCCCTCCAAAAAAAATGACTTGGAGAAACTTAAGATTCTATAAGTGAAGTTTTAAAAAAACATTTTTCCCCACGTAATGGAGATAGTTTGTTGTATTATGCAGTACACTTCATGTGTTCCCAGGTGCATATCGATGGTTCTGCTTCATAGCACCCACATCCTCATGGCAAGCAATGAAGTCTGTTTCTGTTATGACTGTCACCGTTGTTTTGACTGCCTTTAACCTGCTTGGCAACTTGAGAATCCTTTTGTCAGGATCTGCACCCATAAAGAGGCCATGGTGTGGCCTTTGTTGATAAACTGTTCTCACTTCTCTGACAGATATTTTCTAATGCCTTGAATATAGTGACAGTGATCCCACAGTGACAGCTAACACTGAAAAAAATCCTACAGTCCAATTTTAACTACAAGATGTTGGGGGAAAAAAAGATGTGGAAAAAAACACAGAAAACCTAGGTGAATTGAAAGAAAGGTCATAGAGTACAAATGCAAACTCCTTCCAGGAATGTTTGAGAGTGTCTGATTATGTACATTCTTGCCACCATTAAGTATTATGCTATTTAAAAATCTTTGTCAATTGGATTAATTGGAAATAGTATCTAGTTATAATTTATAGTTTCTTTATTTAATATTTTAACATCTTAATTTATCATTTCCGTCTTTTACTTGTTCACTTTCCTTGCCTTTTTTAAATGTTTATTTTTTTTTGAGAGAGAGTACAAGTGGGGGAGGGGCAGAGAGAGAGGGAGACACAGAATCCAAAACAGGCTCCAAGCTCTGAACTGTCAGCTCAGAACCCAATGCAGGGCTCAAACTCGTAAACCGTGAGATCATGGCATGAGCTGAAGTTGGATGTTTAACCAACTCAGCCACCCAGGCGCCCCAAATTTTAATTTTTTAATGTTTATTTATTTTTGAGAGACCAAGAGAGCACCAGTGGGGGAGGGGCAGAGGGGAAGAACAGAGAATCCCAAGCAGGCTCCCCACTGACAGCAGACAGTTGATGCGGGGCTCAAACTCATGAACCACTAGATCATGACCTAAACTGAAGTTGGACACTTAACCAACTGAGCCACACAGGCACTCCTGTAGATAAATAAATTTTAAAAGAGGATTTGCTCACAGATCTTAGTCAATCCAGGTTGCCATAACAAAATACTACAGACTAGGTGACTTAAACCACAGGAATGTATTTTCTCACAGTTCTGGAGGCTAAAAGTCCAAGATCAAGGTGTCAGCATGGTCAGTTTCTGGTGATGACTCTCATCCTAGCTTATAAATGGCTGACTTCTCACTGTCTTCTCACATGGCACAGAGAGAAAGAGCAAGCTCTCTGGTGTCTCTTCTTATAAAGACACTAATTCCAGGGACACCTGTGTGGCTCAGTTGGTTAAGCATCTGACTTCAGCTCAGGTCAGGATCTCACAGTTGGTGAGTTCGAGCCCCGTTTCAGACTCTGTGCTGACAGCTCAGAGCCTGGAGCTTGCTACAGATTCTGTGTCTTCCTCTCCCTCTCTCTCTCTCTCTCTCCCTCTCTCTCTGACCCTCTCCTGCTCACATTCTGTCTCTGTCTCTCAAAAATGAATAAAAATTAAAAATTTTTAAAGAAAAAAAGACACTACTTCCATTATGAGGGCCACATCCTAATGACTTCATTTAATTATCTTCCAAAGGCCCCATCTCCACATACCACCACAATGGGGATTAGAGCCTCAACATATGAATTGGGGGAGGACACAAGTAGGAAGTAGCACTTCCTACTCAGAGGGGCATATGCCCAGTCATAGCTCTCAGCTCATGGCCTATTTCATGGGCACCCAATGTCTACCTTGAGGGTAGCCCCACTACTTCTGTCTGTATTGTGCATACTCCTGCTCAGCATACTATTTTCAGGTCTAACTAAAGGGTTGATGGCACTGCCACTATTTTGTTCTTTCACTTTTTTTTATATCTGACATGACAGTCTGTAGTCATGCTGAATTGTCTGCCTGGCAGCCCAAGTTAACTGCCCAAGTACCAATGATTGTTTTTGCTAGCACTCTGGTTACAAATTTGCTTGGATTTTTAATACCCTTCTCTAACCTTATTTTCCAGTAAAGCACTGTCATTTTTAGTGTGCAGTTTTGCCAAATACAGGATTTTTCAGAAACACATACATTGCATGTTGCCAGAAATGCCTATATATGCAAAAATGCACAGAAAAGAGCAAGTTAGCAAATAGTTTATATATAGCATGATTCAATTCTTGTTAAAATATACATATATATGTACATAAGAAAAGAGATTTTTGTAGCTGTTTGTATGCATTTTCTAATTTTTCCCTGCATTTTATGTGTTTATAAAGGAAATGGTAAGTTTTTAAAACTAAGAAACAATTGATAGCCCATAGTCTGACCATTTAGACAACTAGAAAGGGCACCTTGAAGGACTAAGAGATGAAGGTGGAATAAGTCTATAATCACCTGTGGCTTAAAGAAGTCTCAATAGTCCATTCTGAGTGTCTCTGGAAGAGACCTTTTCACTAACCCCACACTAGCAGAAGTTAAACTGTCCTTTGCAGGATAAAGAGAAGAGCAAAGTGGACTAAGAGTGGGGGATTGATTATTCTGAATTGTTTTTTCGTCATCATCATCATCGTCGTCGTTGTTGTTTGGTGAAGACTACTGAGAAGCCAGAAATCTTTTTTTTTAATATAACTTACTGTCAAGTTAGCTAACATACAGTGTATATAGTGTATTCTTGGCTTTGGGAGTAGATTCCCATGATCCATTGGAGAAGCCAAAAATCTGACAAAGTTATCAAGACAAAATCTTAAATTGAAAGAGAGAGAGAGAAAAACTCGTTTAGATCTTTAAAAAAACACCTTGTACTGTGATAGTCACTTTAAATATGTCATCTTCACAATATTTCTTGACATATGTATTACTGTCTTCACTTTACACGTGAGGAAACAGACTCTGAGAATGTAAGTACTTAATGAGGTTATGAAGCTAGTAAGAATGGAAGCAGGGATTCCATCCTACCTTTGTCTTTAAAATTTGTTATTTCAGAGAAAATCACATAGTATGGATCACACTATTTTATCAGCAATTTATCTGCTCACATTTGGACTACCTGTGTGACTTTAGAAACTATCAGTCCCCTTTTTTATGCTAAATTAGTCCCTACCCAATACCTCATCTTGTTTTATGATTCTGACTATGACCATACATAAACAGTTGACCAGAGATAGGAGATTTTTGATTATCCTTGCCCCAGAATTGGAGAAAACTCACTTGCTAGAAGGCACATAGTAAATGGGAGCCCAGGTTGCAATCTCCTCCTGACAACGTGCACTGCTGTGCTGCCTCCCCTTCCAGGCTCTATAGCAGGGCCTCTGGGGCACAACACACACAGATAGTTGTCTGTCTTCCAATCATTCTCTGTCCTTCTACCTTCTCACTGGGCCCTAAATACAGTTAGCATTTCTTTCTAACCACACAAATTATGCCATTAGTCTAATCATTACATTTTTAAGTTCAGTTTGAATATTTTTACTTCTAATATTAAACAGATCTCAATTGAGTTCATCTATAACATTGTAAAGGTAACACCCTAAGGACCTCACAAAATCTCACTTTCTTTATCCCTTCTAGTCTTCATTTTCCATCTGTTCTGAATTGCCAATTTTCTAACATGTGGAACCCTCTGAAGCTTGGGAAACTCCAATGAGTACACACTACTTTGCTGTAGCTGCTGAACCATTTTTTCTTCTTTTGATTCTACCCCACACATCCTTTCCCTTTATGGTTGGCTCTTGCAATTCTCCTTGATGCCCAGCCTGCTTTCTCTTTAGGTCAGTCTTGAGCATTCAGGAAAGTTAAGGGACACTAGAAACGTTAAAACTATATGTAGCACGTATGTCTCACAACTAGAACATGACATTCATTAACATCCTTAACGAAAGCCTATAAATCCTGTCATAATCTAATGCCTTCTGAATTGTCCCCCCCCCAAAAAAAATCAATTATGGTAAAGATATTTTTTATTGTGAACAGTATTATTATATTCTGGTATTTAAAAAATCAAGAATATGGGCATAAATGATAACTCTCAGCTCTTCATAATTGCAAAAATCCTATTTCCCTAAGCCGACCATCTAGGATAATGGTCTTCATTGCATTGTGTTGATTTGAAAGCATGAATATGGAACAACAGAGCTGACCTCCATTTCCCACAGAATCTATTGTGTGTCAAATGCCAAAATAGCTAAAGAGGCTTTACACAAGAGCCAAAAGATATTTAACCTCTTAAAAAGCATCCCTGGGGGGGGGGGATGGGGGGAATTCCTTCCCAGTGGAATTAGATCATTTTAGCACCTTTTTCTCATATTCTTATTTCCCATGGTCTTAGCTATTTCTCCAGTTTCCAGGGTCATCCTGCAACTGTAACTCTAGCTCAATAATTCAGCTTTCCACATTTTCAGAGCACTCCTATTTTCAAACTTGACTTCCTGTGTGATCCTAGCTCTTGCCTTTCAGGCTTAGCATCATGGCCACTTTGTGTGTTCTGGTTCTGACCATGTTTGAACAACCAGCCCTGGAGAGTAAGAGCATCACACTGGACACACAGGAAGCTAATTAATGAACCACTAGGAGTGGTTCAATATTAAAGAAAAGAATATTCTGACATTTGTTCACTGGTAAGGAACACTTTATTCAGAACTATTGTGATAGGTGTCAAGACTATCACTATAGGGAAAAGAGATCAGACTCAACAGTAAATACAGCAAAGACAGCTGAGAATTTGTAGCTAAGGAGCAGAGTTGGAATGGGGAGGGTTGTCAGTGGATACAAAATTACTAAGAGAAGACTTCAAGCGTAGGGGGATTATTGATAAACCAATTTAACAGAATTCTTGTTGAAGGCAGATCAGGGTGATGAAATATTGAAGGTGAAGGATGAGGAATTTGATTCGATACCAAAGGTGATCAGCTATCAAGGGTAGGGGATTTCTCTAAACTGACTTAGCAGGATACTTGCTAAAACTGGACGTGGCAGGCAGAAGAAGCTTCCAAGGACAAGGACTAGTCAGAAAGAGGGCTCAAAGGAGCCAGTCTATAGTTTGATCAAAGAGGGGGAGTCTTTGTCAGCCCACATCAGAATTTATAAACAAAAGAAAGGAAGAAGGAAGTTACCACACTTTTAAGGACTTTTCTGATTGTGGCACTGTGTCATTACATGGTACTTTATATGTATTGTCTTAATCATAAATAGGAAGTTGTCACTATTCTCACCTAACATATGAAGAAATTGAGGCTCAAAGAAATTAAATAATAGGTCCTGGCATCAGAAGACCTAGATTTGATGTTGGGTTTTTCCTATAACCTTTCACCATCTCTACTGACTTTAAGCAAGTTACTTAACCTCTCTGTTTCAACTGATGTGCAAAATTGAGATAATATACCTTCCTCCCAGGTCTTTTATCAACTGTTGTTTATGTGAGGATGACTCCAGAATCTCTCTCATGTTCTATTTCTAGATTCATATCTCTATCTGTCTACTAGATAGATGCTCCTGGAAATTAATATCCAAACTGAACTCATTATCTTGCTTCAAAATACCTGTTCTGCTTCCTAAACTCTTAATCTCATTAAATGATGGCTATATAATTTTCCAAGCTACAAACATCAGAGTTATAGTCAACTCTAGGTACTCATGACTCCCATAACCAGACACAAATACTTCCATAAGTAGATACCTAACCCTAAGAGAAACATCTGCCAAAGCCACCTTCTTGATTATGTCCTTATGGCCACTTCAGTCATGTCCTCGTCACGTCACCTGGGCTGCAATGACAGTCTCCTAGTGGCCTCCTTACCAATAATCATTATCTGTCCCAATCTGTCCTCTTAATTGTCATTATTGTCATATCTATTAAAACTAAATTTGATCATGTCACTGTGCTGTTTAAAAATTCTGTTAACATTGCCTACCAGTGAAATCCAAAGTCCCTAGTTAGGCATATTAGGACCTTACCAGTCAGTCAGGCTCATCTTCTTGCCACACAGCATCTCTAGCCCCACTCCCCACCTAGCATCTATTCAGGGAACTCTCCCTCTGTATCACCTGTTCCTTCTCTGAAATGCCCATTCTCTAATTTTGTACCTGGTAAAATGCCTTCAAGATCCAATTCAACTGTCATCATTGTCCCTGAATTCCTTTGGCATCACCTGCACATCCTCCAGACCACAGCACTTTGTTCATGTACCTCTAGCATAGTCCTTCAGCACAAAGGAAGTTAATGTCTCATACATCTGTTTCTCCCATCAAACTAAAGCCTTCTTGAATGCAAAGACCGTGTGTGAGGTAAGTGTGCCACACTTATATCCTGAGCCTTACTGAATCTAAAATATGAGGATACCTACAATATATTGTTTAAGCCACAAATTTATAGAAAATAAAAGAGCTCTTTTTGTCCATCATTTGAAATAAAGAGAAATAAAGACGACTACATTTCAATTGTGCACTGTTAATTCAAATTCAGTAATGTTCCCATTCATTTAAAATTAAGGAAAAATAGGGTCCAAAAAAACCTTTTCCCCTAGGATTAAAACACATTATTGTATAATTACAGATCATATTTTAAAAATTCAAATGTGTTGCTTCTTTTGGGATTTGATTTCTTTCGTTCCATTTACTATGTTTATAGCATGTATGATAAGCCTCCTACAGTTATTTCCTGAGTAGTTACTAGAAAAAAAAATTTTAAATATCTTATAGTTTTTCCTTAGAAATATCAGGGCATCTGGGTGGCTCAGTAGTTAAGCGTCTGACTTCAGCTCAGGTCAGGATCTCATGGTTTGTGGGTTCGAGCCCCACATCGGGTTCTGTGCTGACAGCTTGGAGCCTGGAGCCTGCTTCAGATTCTGTGTCTCCCTCTCTCTCTGCCCCTCCCCTGCTCATGCTCTGTCTGTCTCAACAATAAATAAGCATTAAAGAAATATCAAGTCACCAGTGCCAATAACTTCACAATGTATCTTCTGGGTTACTATGAGTTTTAGTTAAAATTAAATTCTAGAGAAAGAATAAAACAATGCCATTTGCAGCAATGTGGATGGAACTGGAGCGTATTATGCTAAGTGAAATAAGTCATGGAAAGACAGATATCATATGTTTTCACTCATATGTGGATCTTGAGAAACTTAACAGAAGACCATGGGGGAAGGGAAGAGGGAAAAAAAGTTACAAACAGAGAGGGAGGGAGGCAAACCATAAGAGACTCTTAAATACAGAGAACAAACTGAGGGTTGATGGGGGTTGGGGGAGAGGGTAAACTGGGTGATGGGCATTGAGGAGGTCATCCGTTGGGAGGAGCACTGGGTGTTGTATGTAAGCCAATTTGACAGTAAATTATTTTTAAAAAATAAATAAAAACAAAAGTCTGAAACAAAATTAAAAAATTAAATTCTATGATAGAAAAGAGTTTTAAATTATTCTGCATAAAAATAATTCTAAATGAGTAACAAACTTCTAGATATATAAGTATGTTATTTGAAATATTCTACCCTGATTTAGTTATCAAATATCAGCTACAAATGTTCTAAGCTATTTATGTTTGCAAAATATAAATGTCTTAATTATTACATAATCTACCTTGTAACATATTAAATTTTAATTATTCAATAATGTACCTTAAATTATTATATAATCTAAATAGTATATAATCACTATAATCTTTTTGATTTACACTGACCCACCCCAAGTTACTCTGAACCACAACTTAAATTTGTAGTGATATTTAGAACTTTTTCTAAGCAGCATCTTTTTTTTTATCTTTTCTTTTAAATCCAGTATAGTTAACATACAGTGTTGTATTAGTTTCAGGTATACAATATAGTGATTCAACATTTCTATACATTACTCAATCTAAGCAGTGTATTTCAACAGACAGAACCATGTGGATGTTCTACTTCTTGTTCTTTGCTGTAGAACTTAACATATATTCCTGACTTATATTTAACAACTACACTATATTGTAAAGAGTGTTTTATTTACACACTTTCTCAAAAATTGAAATACAACTTTCTACAGTTAGTTTTCCCAACACTGTTCCTCTAGATGATATAGCCTGGTCAATTTCATTTCTGTGAAAAAGATAACAGAAATTTTATCTAACTTTCAGGTATATTTTACATTGTCAGAGTTTGCTAGCTGCCTACTCAATATCTATTCTCTTCTTCTTCCCTATTAAGTGTAATTACAATTTTGTTGGCAGCATCCAGGTGCTCAAGAGAAAAAGTATCTATATTTCCCAACCTCCCTTGCTAAGAGGGTGGCCATAGGACATAGACGAGGCCAATGCTATGGAAGTGGAAATTATTATTGGGGCTTCTGGGGAAGTTCCAGTAAAAGGGAATCTAATTCAGCTGACATAGTTATTTTTGTCCTTTGTTCTTCCTCCTCCTTTCTTAGGCCTTGACAGAGGGCCAAAAGAATTACAGACATCTCAAACCCTGACACCAAGAGTCACCAAGCCAACTTGAGCGACCAGACTTCTCATTACATAAAAAAACCCAGACTTTATCTTGTTTATGTCACTATTATTTGAGTTTTCTGTTTCATGCAACTGAGCTGAATCCCTGAGAAATCTGTACTAACCCAGTAGTGTCAGTTACTAGACCCACCCTACAAACCTAACTGCACAAAAGAACATTATTTTTCACATATGGATTTTATTAAGTTTTAAATTTCAGTACCTTAATAAAAGTCATTAGACAAATCCAATTCTGTTTATGTATGAAAAAACTTTTGAGAGTGGGTCCCAAAAAAAGAGCACAATCATAATAAAGAGACAAGACAATGAAAGGAAGGTCAGCATCCTCGAAGATAGATTCCTCCACAGTAGAGCACTGAAAAAGAATTAGGCAGAGTCCAACAGAGCTGGTTCTGAAAATAATAGCTATGTTTAAAACAAACAAACAAAAAAACTGAGGAAGGAAAAGACCATGAACAGCAGAGTCTTTGAAATGTGTACAATGTTATGAAAATAATTATTTGTTCTATGTATCTATTCTTTACATTGTAGCTCCATTATTTTGTTTAATATGTCAGACATAGTATGTCAGACATAGTCATACATACCCAGTATGTATGTCAGACATAGTCATACATACCCATCATATATGAAAGATTTCAGATACATTTTCACATTCATTGAATATGTTTTAAATGCCTACTATGTGCCAGACACTTTTCTACACTCTGGAGATATGGCTATAAAGGAGACAGTTAAAGCTTCTGTCACTAAGGAGCTTATAGTCTGAAGGGAAGGAAAACAGATATAAACAAGTTAGACAGTGGCAAGGGCTGAAGAGGAAAAAAGGAAGGAAGGGGTTTAAGAAGTCAGGAATAGGTATGATTTTAAATGGGACAGTGAGGAAGCCTCGATGAGAAGATGACATTTAGTAAAGATACAAAGGGTATGACGAAACAACTTATGTTGATATCTAGGGAAAGAACATTCCATGCTAGGCCAGTGGGGGATGCCAGGATAAGCAAAAGCAGAAGTTGGGAGGCTGAAGTGCTTACTTCAGGGTACAGTTGGAGGCCAGCAGGGCTTAGATTTTAGAATAAAATTTTAGAATAATGTGATGGTGTCACATCTCATGCACCACATCCATTTGCTTAACATTCATCCATAACATAAAAAAACTTACATTTGACCCTTCTAGTTTCCAATGATTTTTGGAGGGTTTTTTATGTGGAACATTTTATAAAATAAAAACAACGGTAGAATTCTTGATATATCATGAGAAAATTTGTGTTTAAATACCTGGTCAGAAAGAACTACATTTTCATATTGTTACCAATGTTTAAAAAGTGATGGCACTCAAATATTTCTTATACTTTTTAAATCTCAGGTTTTCAGAAATGTGCTGCACATATTAACTACTAGATTCAGCCTTTAGAAGATTTTTATCCTGTAATACAAGTAATTTTCTGAAAGAGTATTGCTTGTGTGGAGAAAATTAAGCGCCTGTCTCAATTTAGGAGTATGTCTGAAAGAGTCTCCCTTAACAGGGTTATATTCTTAGGGGTCAGAAATAGTAGATTGAGGTTTGTAATGTGTATCAAAATGGAAATTTTATTTTGATAGACTTTATATCATTCCAATTGCCCCGCTGAAATGTAGACATAAGAATACTAAAATCTGCTGCATTAAAATTTTAAACTCATTGCTCTAAAATGAATGTATCTGGACTGCCTATCTGTGTGGGGTGAGTCATTTATCCTCTTATTCTCCCACAGAGAATTTGATTGCATCCAAACCACCCAGCTGGAGAATTCAGCTACCTTTGAAAAAGTTGATATCAAGGATCTGTGAAGAGTTCTCCTACCCTGTGCGGGAGCTTGAATGTGGCCTGAGGTAGCCATCATCACCTCTTCACAGCTAAAAAAGCCAGAAGAGGCATCCTGCCATCTTGGTTAGGTATTTTCAGCCTTTGTGAATGTACCACTCTAGAAGATGAGAGAACCAATTTTAGTACGTTCATGCTTATTTTCAAAAATGTTTGTGTTGCTTTGACTCATCTCTCCCTCAATATTCATATCAATTAAGACATACCCAATTAGGTTTCAGAACTTTAATTATTAAAACCATTTAATTCAATCCATTAGTCCTCAGGTTGCAGGATTCTAAAATAAGTAAGTAATGATGACTGTGTGTTTGTACATCTTTGTCTTAAAAAATAATACAGAGCCTACTCTTGAATGTATTTGTAATAGCAGGTACTATTCTGAAAACTCTAAAACTATTAATTCACTTGATCCTCCAGCCAACCCTCAGAGGTAAGGGCCATTATCATCCTACAGACAAGGAAACTAAGTAACATGGAGCTAAGTAACTGCCCAGCATCACACAAATGGTAAGTAGTAGTGCCAGGATATGGACCCAGAACTGTCGGTTCTAGACACTGCAGTATTAGCCATGATGTCATGTTGTTTAGCCTAATTTCTCAGTGCTATGTTTTCTTCAAGTGAAATATGGCTACAAAATTGTGAATCCATTATTCTTCAGATATGTAATTATGCATAAAGGCACTGCTAGTGAGAGATAGCCAAGGTAGTCACCTGATAATAGGAAATGTAAGCACATATCCATGCAAACATATTTAACACTACCAACATGTCAACTACTGTTAAACAAGCCAACTGTGTAGAAAGAAATTCCTATGAGTTTAGAAGAAAAATTCCTAAACCAAGGTTATTTGTAAATGGTTCAAATGAGAATGGGATTTGAGGTGTTATTGAAAAGACAGGAATAGGATTTGAGAAAGAGGAGGCATAGAAGGGAAGGACAGCTTGAGCAAAGAGCATGAAGGAGCAAAGCATACAATTGTTAATGGAACAGCAGATATACCAACTGCTGGAAAATTGGATTCACCAGCACCCACTGACACTCTAAGGATTTGTTCATTGATGTTTGTAATGTTCTCTGAACATCTTGGAAAAAATAAGTATTTAAATTAAGCCTATCACTATTACTTTTGCTTATGTATTTTTCTTTCACCGAATCCTAATACTCAAAAGTCAGAGAAACTGCTGGCTTTAGAAAACTGGAACCCTTGGCTTCTAGATCATTCAATTACAGAATCAGAAAATTAGAGTCAAACCTGTACTCTAATCCAGCCCTAACACTTACTTTCCTGAGAGTTACTTAAACTCTCTAAACCTGTTTCCTTCTGTATAGTATGAGAGAATAGTACTTCTCATTTGTGTATTGTGGAAGGATTAAGATGAAATAATATTCATCATTCCCTCAGTATTGGCATTCGAGTTTGGCCATAGTAGGCTCTCAATAAATGTTTCTCCCATCTTGCCATCTCCTTTACACACACACACACACACACACACACTCTCTCTCTCTCTCTCTCTCTCTCTCTCTCTCTCTCTCTCTCTTACACTTCTAAGGAGATTCTTAGGATTATCCAGTGTACCCTTCTTGATTCAGTAATGAGAAAAAACTAGTAATGTGAAATTATATATCCCAAAACAATCTAAAGATACAAGACTAATTCTGTCTCTTTGTTTGATTTTAACTTTGAGCTTGCTGGAGCTGAGATTTGCATTGTCTTTCCATTGACTATGAGCACATTTGAAACTACCATTGGAAAAGACACCCCTGCTCTAGATGTGAGTGCTCCTGGAAGCACTCTGGCTACTCCATCTCAGCAGGAGCTGACCGCTGACTTCGCAACTCCCTGGGCCTGCAGATCACATCCTTAATATATGCTTTCCTATGTTATTTTCTTTCTAGAAACCTGACAACATGTCTAATAAAAAACCGTTTTACCTAATGCTAAAGTAAAAAGATTTCTGAAGGCATTTCATTACATTTATGTTGTTGATTAAGCAAAAAATAGAACCAATTGAACTCATTAACCAAGTATATTCAATTCAAGTTTCCTTTTTTGTTGATTCCTTGAGTCCTAGCCAAGTCTTTCCTCCTTACCATGTTCTTCTCCTCCATGCTCATTCTCGGTTTTGTGCCCAAATCTAGCCTTGCTTCTTTCCCATCCATGCAAGTCCGAGTTCTTTCTTGGCTCACCTTGTCACTAGGGTAACAAATCCTACCTACCCAGTTTTGGTAGCAATTACTATCTTATTCAGATTTGCCTGCAATGTGATCAACTCTCTGCCCGCCAAACTATAATGCTTCCTTAGTGAAGTCATTGTTTCCTAGTCTACTTCCTCAAAGAAAAGTGAACATTTCCTATAGCTCTACATCCCCTTTAATAACAATAACCACAATTGTTTAAAAAATGGCTAGCTATCATTGATGGATCCTGTTACGTGTAGCATTTCTCTACATTTTTTGCATCATTGCATTTAAGTCTTTTTTTTTTTTAATTTTTTTTTCAACGTTTATTTATTTTTGGGACAGAGAGAGACAGAGCATGAACGGGGGAGGGGCAGAGAGAGAGGGAGACACAGAATCGGAAACAGGCTCCAGGCTCCGAGCCATCAGCCCAGAGCCTGACGCGGGGCTCGAACTCACGGACCGCGAGATCGTGACCTGGCTGAAGTCGGACGCTTAACCGACTGCGCCACCCAGGCGCCCCTGATTGCATTTAAGTCTTATAACAACTCTATGGTATGAGTATTATTATGTCAACTTTACAGATTAGGAAATTGAGAATTAAGGTTATTTTTTTAATGTTTTATTTATTTTTGAGACAGAGAGAGACAGAGCATGAACGGGGGAGGGTCAGAGAGAGAGGGAGACACAGAATCCGAAGCAGGCTCCAGGCTCTGAGCTGTCAGCACAGAGCCCGATGCGGGGCTCGAACTCACGGACCGCGATATCATGACCTGAGCTGAAGTCGGCCGCTTAACCGACTGAGCCACCCAGGCGCCCAGAGAAGTAAGGTTATTAAATAACCTGTCAGGCCTCACAGCTAAGAAGTGGCACAGCCAGGACTATCTGACTTCCAAGTCCCCAGGTAGGCCTAGACAAAAGTGACCCAGAGCACATGCTAAAGGAACCCTGTGCCTCCAAAGTATTTTCTCCACTTTTACATTTTCTACAAAATAAGTTCTGTAGACCCTAACCCTTATTTTTCTCAAATTCTAGCTTCTCTCAAAGCTTCCTGTTCCCTTTACAGCCCGTTAAGTACTCAGCTTACACATCAGTATCCCACATGCCTGACACATGCTCATCTATCAGACAGTATTCTCACTCAGCATGGGTATTAGCATATCTAAAACTCATATCTATACTTACAATGATGCCTATTTCCTGCTTAGGAGTTATAATATCCATGCATAGATGAGAAGAGGGAATTTGCTACGAAACATCACTAGATTGCCAGTCTGTAGCATTTGAATACACAATTTGTACAGAGGTAAAAACTTGTTAGTCATCTAAGTTCATTTAGTTTTATTAGTTGTTGCTTTAAATTAAAAAGTTAGGGCTAATTACATTTTGATAATCCCTAAGCCACTTCTGGCAGACTAAGCCTAGTACACATCTGAAAATGACACTTGTATAATAACTGCTTGTAAGACAAAACTGGGGATTAAAACTATAAGCTTGCATTTTAATGTTCAAATACATAAAAGGAACCAAAATAATAATGCAGATATCCTTTGTTACACAGAAATTTTTCATGTAGAATTTGGAGATTACAGAATTAAACCCCAAAGAAAAGCCTCAATACCCAAAGAGTCAAAAGAAAAATAAGAGCAAAATAGACTTGAGTTTTGCTCAGTATTCATCCATAAGAAAAACATGCCTACTCCTCCTTAAATGCTTTTTAAAAATGAGGTTGGTTGAAGAATGAAATTTAATACTTGGAAGATCAACAGCTACCCGGGGTAAAGAGGATAAGTGTGTCAACCAACATGCTGTAAATTTCACCTATCTGGAAAAAAATTCTAATTCCTGTGACACAAGTGTTGTGTCACAGCTCATTGTCAATGGGACACTGGCTTCACTCATACTCCTAGTAACAGTAGCACCTTTCCCCATCCTTTTGTGAACATTGGTATGGCAGTTGGATCAGAAGCCACATTGAGAGAAGAGTCTGCATCTATGAGGGAAAGATTCCTTGGTACAAAGCTAACCTGATCAGTGACTTTGGCTTTGACACAGTCTTTCTATGACCAACTAAGCCTGCTGAGTTAAGCTAAAGACAATACAATAGCTCTTTTATACTCATCCAGTTTTACTCTGGCACAATGTCATACAAGACACCTGATCAAAGAACCCAAAATAAAACCTTCCCATTTTGCTTTTGCACATATGAAATCCAAACACCTCATTCCCACGGTCTCATTCTAATGACCCCTTCTATACATTCCAATTCAGACAAGTGTGCCTAAACCACCTTATCCTTCCATCCATCTCACATCACTGGCCCAACTCAGGCAGAGCATAGAAGATCCACTCACCCCCCTGTCTTCCAAGTCCATTAGAAGATCTTTTTATCAACACAACTCTTCAAAACCTACCATTCTACTTACTACTGAACTTAGAAATTGAATCACATGCCTTTGTATTCTACCTAAATCATGACCCCACCAACATTACAGGGATTTTTTTTAAAGGTGTAATAAATAAGGGTAAGGAGAGAGAGGGGTTAGGTGAGTACTGAAAACAGGGAACATGACTGAAAGTCTGTATGCAAAGGAGTTTGGCCCTCCCCAGGCATACTCTCTCACTGCAAGCAGCCAGGTTTCTAATTCCACCACACTCACCCCCATCCTGCTCACCAGTGGAGACCAGGAGCTAATTCTCTGTAGAATAAGCCTGAGAGGATTTAGATTCAGAGGCAGAGAACATGAGTGAGGCAAAGTGCTGGAAACAAAAAGTCTACATCCTGAATGCTGGGACCAACTAACCTTTAATTTCAAGCTATTCGCAGAATGCTCACAGTGAGGTGTATGGCCCCTGATTACAAACTGAAGTTTTCTCAGGGGTGCCAGGGTGGCTCAGTCAGACTTACACTCAGGTTGTGATCTTGCAGTTTGTGGGTTTGAGCCCCACGTCGGACTTGCTGCTGTTAGCACAGAGCCCAATTGGGATCCTCTGTCCTCCTCTCTGTCCCTCCCCCACTCACGCTCTCTCTTAAAAAAAAAAAACTGGGGCACCTGGGGTGACTCAGTCGGTTAAGCATCGTCTTCAGCTCAGGTCATGATCCTGTGGCCCGTGAGTTCAAGCCCTGCATCAGACTTTGTGCTGACAGCTCAGAGCCTGGAGCCTGCTTCGGATTCTGTGTTTCCCTCTCTTTCTGTCCCTCTTCTGCTTATGCTCTGTCTCTCTCAAAAACAAATAAACATTTTTAAAGGTTTTTTTTAAAGGAAATTGAAGTTTTCTCTAACAAAAACTGAACAGCCCCAGAGAAAGTACCTACAGATGCTGACATTTGAGAACTATACCCCCTACTCAACCCAGCTAAATATACAGCCCACTTCCCCAATAGCCTTAAAATGACACCCACTGGTAGATAAAGCCTGGCCTCACAAACAGAAAGCTTCCAATCAGCCTTTTAGTGCCTGCTCATAAATATAAATGGCCATGTGAGAGTCACCAGAAGGTTAAGAAAAGTCTCTAACACAAAAGACAGAGAAGAAAACCAACAGAGAGAAGACAGTAGTCTGGAAGAATACAAAACAGATAAAACTCTATAAATAATATCTTAAATGAGGTAAAAAAAAGATAGCACTTTTAAAATGATAATGTTTTTTACAAAGGTGAAATTAGAGAAAAGTAAGAGCCCTAATAAATTAAAACATGATGGTATAAATTTGAATTTTTTAATAGTTTGGAAGATAATGTTGAAGAACTCTTCTGGAGAGTAGAACAAAATGGTAAGGAGTCAGAAAATAAGGAGAAAAAGATTAAAGATTTAGAGTATTCTTTCAGGGTATTTATTGTCTAATAACAACTCCACAAAAAGAGAAGAAAGGAAATAATCAAATAAATAACTTAAGACAAATTCCCAGAACAAAAGTATATATCCCAGATTTAAAAGGCAAACTAAGTGCCCAATGTTATTAAACACATACACACACACACACACACACACACACACACACACACACACACACACTAAAAGACTTATCACTGAAATTCAGAACACAAATGAGAAAGATCACGAAACAATCCAGAGAGAAGTACAGAAATACATACATGTACGTACATGTATATGTGTGTGTATATGTATACGGCACAGGAAACAGAATAGCAAGTCTCAACAGCAATGCTGGGATAGAGAATATAAGGAGTCAATGTTTTCAATATCCTGAAGAAGATAGAGTTTTAATCCACAATGCTATATCAAACAAAACTATTAATCAAACATAAGGATGAGATAAATATATTTTCAGACATGCAGAAAAGCATAAAAATTGTTTTTCACACATCCTTTCTTAAGCAGCTACTGAAGAATTTATTTTTATAAAACAACAAAGGAAGACATGGGACTCCAAAACATAGTCCATCATTACGATGGCAGCAACAGAAAGATATTTACAATGTACAATTCAGAAATTCTAATTTAAAAAGAGAAGAATACAAAATATAAAAAAGCAGTCTTTTGACAGGGTTGGAGAAATAAAATGTACCAACTTCTAATACTATATTTCCTTCACTAAAATTATCTCTTTTCTTGTTTTAACCCTTCTTAAAGTCAACAGTGCAAAGAATTCTAGAGGATGCAAAATGTCTCTTCAAATATGAAAAAGATCTTGGTATCTGAACCAGAAAATATTGAGGGCTTACTGTTTTCTCAAATTATTTGAACATTTTATTTATCTTCCATGTATTTCCTAGGCTCCAAAACTGATATGTGAGACTAGGGATATAATTTATCCACCATTATAACTCTTAAAGTCCTCAACATACAGGAAATGCTCAGTAAAGAAGTGTGTAATACACATGATTTTGAATGTATCATAATTAAGGTGTAATAATTCCTGTGAGTTGCTATGCCAGGTGTGAAGATTCTTAATGGTGCTACAAGGGAAACTATCAAAGAATTGCATAATGAAGACCCAATAGAAGTAAACAAATCAAGTGGGGCACATCAGCATTTTGAGAAACATGTTAGAAGAAAGCAGACCTTCCTTACATATCAAATGATAGAGATGTGCTATTTAAAGACTATACTTTGAGTAAATACTAGGCAAAAACTACGAGATTTCTGTGATTCTGATTAGGGTCCCAAAACAAAAAATTGACAATCCACAAGGGATAGTATGAGAAATGTAGGAGTATATCCCTGAAATGAACAGAAGGAAGAATGGTAAGAGAAAGGAAGGAAGAAGGAAGGGTGTTCAGGAGACAGAAAAGGAAGGAGACTTGAACAGAACTAAGAAGGGAAAAAAAGGAAAAGGAAATCCAAAAACAACAGAATACTCAGAACCATTTTCTTAGTGTTAAGATTATCATGAGTACCTTTCCAAAAATTGTCAGAATTCACTATTTCTTTCATTTATTTTAACAAATATGTATTGGGACTCTAGTGTCAGGTGCCATGCTAGGAATTAATGATTTAATAATGAACGCTATACCATGAAAACTCTACCCATGGAGTTTAAGATTTCTGTATAGCTGTGTACGTACCTAATAAAACATTTACTTTTCTCATGTCCTTGTTTTTAATAATTTGCAACATATATTTTTGTGTTTTAATTACAACCCAAAATAAAGAAACCATCTAGGTTGGTTTTACCTGACCATAATCTGGATTTAGAGATGGGGAGGAGGGATGCCAACCATATAAAGTCAAATAAGCAGCACTCTACAGGAGCATGTTTTCCTGAGATTTATTTTTTCTGGGTGTACTACATATTACAGTTGCTGATTTGTTTTTATTGCTGCTGTTGATGCTAAAAGGGACATCTGGAAACTAGGGATTAAAAGTTTTCAGCTCCACATGAGCTCAAGGTTATAGCCCCAGACCTTATGCAAGTAACTAATCAATTTTGCCAAGGTTCTCACTAATAGAATCTGCGAGATCAAAACTGGTGTGTCAAGGGTCTCTTGTACTAAGATATATTTTAAAACCTACAGTCTTTTGGAATTCTGTTTTCCCCTGTAGCCCACTAAGCCACTGGGATATACTGAAGCAGGATTTCAATAAAGACTAAGCTCTCATTTTATATGCAGAATTGGAACCAGAGAAGACCTGGAATTCAGTCATAAGCAAGTGTTCAGGCAAGTTATTTTATGCATCTCTCCTACACACAGACTAGAAACTATAGCTCTAAAATTGATCCCACTGGGACCTGAGGCAAAACATTTTGCAGGATGAATACAATGCACTAATTGCTCTCCTCTATCCATTTGTTCCTCATCCTTTTTTGGTTTTCCTCTTCTCCCCTTACCTCTGCCTCTTGGTGATCTCTCAGGAGAGGGAAATTTGTTTCCTTTTTCCCTTACAGAATCAAGAGGATATACCCATAAGTAAGGTATTGTCTGAAATAAGAACGAAGAGGACAAAGAGCACTTTCAAGAAAAGAATTCCTTAAAAGCTATTTCACATTTGAATATGTTTTCATTTACCAACTTGTGCAACTGAATCCTTTAGAGACCAGAAAAAGAAGCACCCCCAATTCTTTTATAGAAGATGAACAAGGTCATTCAGCCCTTTATGTCTTCGTCTCCTTCTCTTAAGCTACCTTAATAAAGAAGTGAATTTCCCTCTCCTCTTTTTATTTTCATTGTGTGTGTCAAAGCCTCGGATGCACATTTTGTTATTCTGGAGTCCTTGTTGGACAAAGAATTTTGAGATGTGAGGGGCATGTTAAGAAACCATTTATAGTTTATATAACAGAGCTTTAAAAAGCCCAGGGTCAACACAGCAGTGTCTATTTCACCTAAAGCCAAATTTTTGAGCCAAGGGAAAAAGAGAAATAGTGTCCTGAGTTTTATTTACCACATACCGATAATTCAAAGCAAAACAAAAATAGCAGAGTCTAAATGCGCTATTACTGACACTTCAATGCAGGGGAAAAAAAAAGATTTTTTAATGTACAAAGTGAAAATTTTTTAAATTACAATGCTTCAAAAATTGTTATTTGACAATGCTTCTGTGTCCTGGCTTTAATTTAGAAAAATCTCTAGAGCCCTTTTCTAAAATAGTATAAACATCTTTATCCTGAAAACTTGGTTCCTAAACATCTTGGTGATGGTGGCGATGATTATAAGAATTTACTTCCAAAAACTTTCATTTTTCTCAAAAGACATTAGAATGAGAAAATAATATTGGTTGTCAGTAACTTAGATTCTAAGACTGTAGTTTGCCTACACAAGTTTGTTCTTCTCAGCCAGGAGACTGAAACAACAGAAATTCTCGTATCTTCAATTAATACTCACCTTAAAGGAATCTGAGTACCGACTACTTTTGGCAAACTCCCAACCCAAGAGGCACCCAACTATAAAAATTTCCATGAAGTCTGAGTCATACTCAGAAATAAAGGGCTAAATGAGAAATGTGCCAATGTATGGCATTCGGGTGGAAGAGAATGCATAAATGGGGGAGCTTCTTTGAAAAGGGAATTGAAGTTGCATTTGCAGATGATAGAGATGGTTCTGTCAGTCAGTCACCTCACACCAATCTATCTAACCCATTCTCTCTCTTCCCCTGTTCAGATACGTTCTTCCCTCTGCTAACTCCTTTTCAAAGGAAATTGAGGTCAGGAAAAGATAGAAAACATACCATATATAAAAGATTTCACCTCTTTAGTTCACTTAACTTTAACTTCTACCCCTACATACATTTTAAAGAAAATTCCCCCTTCCTGCTCTCCAAATGCAAAATGGTTATTTCGTTGAATTAACCCAAAAGGAACTTTTGGGGAGGGTTTGTGATCATAGTGGCCGTTAGGCTTGGGAACGCAGTCACCCTATGTTGCAACCCTCAGCCAAGTCTAGTGAAGGGGCACAATTCCAGGCTCCTCCTCCTCCTCCTCCAACCAGGGGATCTAACAACAGTCACCAGCGCCTGGAGAGTGAGGGAGTAACCTGCATGCTTGAGCCAGCCTGTTGGGCCTGAACCCCAGCTCTGCTGTTTGCTGTTTCAACATGAACAAGTACCCATCTGGATATTGTGGTTGCTGATAATAATTTAGTACCAATATTCATAGTGTTATTATGAGGTTTAAGTAAGTGAACACTCATGAAGTGCCAAAATACTTAGGATAGTGCCTGGCTTACAGGTTATGTTAAATAGCTTGTCAAAATAAAATTTAGGCTTGTTAAAATAAATTAGTTTTAAATTTTATACCGTAATTTATGTATCACCTGCATTTGTGATTAAAATAGAATCAGTCACTTTTGCTACTTTACTTTTTTTTTTTTTTTTTTTTAAGTAGGCTCCACACCTAGCCTGGAGCCCAGCAGAACTTGAACTCATAACCTTGAGATCAAGACTGGAGCTGAAATCAAGAGTCAGACACTTAACTAACTGAGCCAGCTTGGCATCAGAGCCCTTTTGGCCCCATTTTTCTACTTTATACAACATAAAATTAAACTCAAATTGTATTTTTTAGATAAGCATCTTGTCTCCTTTTTTCCTAAATATTACATTACCTAGCAAAAGAGCTTAAACTTGAATGGACTACTGCAAAAATCAACTTTCTTAATAACATACAATTTTGTTCTAAATGACATAGGGAAACCTATATAGTCTAGGTTCTTTCCCTCTAGTTTTTTCATTTGCTGACTATATTTCCAAGCATGAACACAACTAAGTAGAAAAAAAGAAAGAAAGAAAGAAAGAAAGAAAGAAAGAAAGAAAGACCTGTTTCAGTTACTGAACCTTATAAGCCAGTTCTAAAAGATGCAACTAAAGGTGCCATTTTCCATCAAAATAGCTATCTTGAATGCATTTCATTGTAATACTTTCAATTTGGGGTGGTATTCTAATGGAAGGAAATGGAAGCCAAGGCCAGTTTGAATAGTGCTGTATTATATGCTATAATCATGACTCAGTGTGATTTGACTTAACCAGGTTCAATACTAGCTACACAATGCATTCCATCATGAACTTCAGATTTTTCTCTGCAGTAAAAGTCTTTGAATCTTGATTTCCAGCCAGCATTTGCATCACCTGTTGTAATTCCTAATTAGTGTGAACCAAAACATGCCAATGGCCAAAGTCTCATACATATTCAGAAGAAAGTCAGTACAGTGACCTTGCTCCGTAAGGAAGTACAGATCAAGCACTCAAGGGAAAAAGAATGCGGATTATTTCTAGATATAAAAAAAAAAGTTTTCTGGAAACAAGGTATTTAAAGTTTTCAACTCAATATGAGTTTAGAGCTAGAGTACCAAACCTCAGGACAATAACCAATCAATTTAGCCACAATTGTCCAATCGCCTTTGTAAGGTTGAGACCAGAAGGTCAAAGGTCTGCCAAAACAAGATGTATTAAGTCATTGTTCTGTCCATCCTCTGCTCAGGTTCAAGCTGTGATCAATGAAACAGTGTCCATCCAAAGCCCTGACATTCAGTATTCAGTATGGATGTTTCATAAAATTCAGCATGTTAAAGATACATAGTGATTCATGTTCCAATTTAAAAGAATAATTTAATGGCAAAAGCCTTCACTTCACAAAACTTGAAAGCTATTTTAAAGGCAGATTAATACGCTTGTGAAGAAATTGCTCAGGAAAATCCCCAAAAGAAAAGTTTGAGACCATGTCAGAATTGTTTAATTGAGCATTCACTGTCTAATTAGAATTATGTGATTTCAGTAATGTTCAACATTCATAAAGTAAACCAGAATCCTTGTACTGTGCAATCTCACATTAAAAAAAGAAACAACAAATCTAAAAGGATCAATTAAGATGGTAAAGAAGTAGAATTAAAAGCCGCAACAGATTTTAGAGTATCCCATATAACAATCTGCTTTCATGTTAAGAAAACAGACAGAATGAGATACCACCTTACCCTGACAGAATGGCTAACATTAACAAGTCAGGCAACAACAGGTGTTGGTGAGGATGCAGAGAAAGAGGATCTCTTTTGCATTGTTGGTGGGAATGCAAGCTGGTGCAGCCACTCTGGAAAACAGTATGGAGGTTCCTCAAAAAACTAAAAATAGAACTACCCTACAACTCATCAATTTCACTACTAGGCATTTATCCACAGGATACAGGTGTGCTGTTTCAAAGGGACACATGCACCCCCATGTTTATAGCAGCACTATGAATGATAGCCAAAGTATGGAAAGAGCCCAGATGTCCATCAATGGATGAATGGATAAAGAAGATGTGGTATAAGAGAAAGACAGATACCATATGTTTTCACTCTTATACGGATCCTGAGAAACTTAAAAGAAGATCATTGAGGAGGGGAACGGAAAAAAAAAAAAAAAGAGGGAGGGATCCAAGCCATAAGAGACTCTTAAAAACTGAGAATAAACTGAGGGTTGATGGGGAGTGGGAGGGAGGGGAGAGTGGGTGATGGGCATTGAGGAGGGCACCTGTTGGGATGAGCACTGGGTGTTGTATGGAAACCAATTTGACAATAAATTTCATAAATAAATAAATAAATAAATAAATAAATAAGGTGGTGTGTATATATATATATATATATATATAATGGAGTATTACTCGGCAACAAAAAGAATGAAATCTTGCCATTTGCAACTACGTGGATGGAACTGGAAGGTATTATGCTAAGCAGAGAAAGACAAAATCAGTCAGAAAAAGACAAAAATTATATGACTTCACTCATATGAGGACTTTAAGAGACAAAACAGATGAACATAAGGGAAGGGAAACAAAACTAATATAAAAACAGGGAGGGGGACAAAACAGAAGAGACTCATAAATATGAAGAACAAACTGAGGGTTACAGGAGGGGTTGTGGGAGGGGGAATGGGCTAAATGGGTAAGGGGCACTAAGTATTTTCTAATAATACTCCTGAAATCATTGTTGCACTATATGCTAACTAATTTGGATGTAAATTTTTTTTTACATGAAAATAAAACAAGTTAAAATAAATAAATAAATAATAAAATGTATTCTTAAAAAAACTTAAAAAAAAAAGAAAACAGATTTAGAGACTGTTTAAGCATCTGACTTCAGCTCAGGTCATGATCTCACAGTTTGTGGGTTCGAGCACCATGTCAGGCTCTGTGCTGACAGCTTGGAGCCTGGAGCCTGCTTTGGATTCTGTGTCTCCTTCTCTCTCTGCCCTTTCCCCACTCACACTCTGTCTCTCTCTCTCTGAAAAATAAATAAACATTTAAAAAACTTAAAAAAAAAGACAAAATATGAACTACATGGGACAAATTCATATCAACCACAAATGACAATGACTTAAAATATGTTGGCCTACACAAAGCTGAATGGCCCTTTTTAGAAACACTGAATTGGAACTTGTCTGAGAAACACTTGACCAAAGCCTCACTGATCATCCTCAAGTTGTATTAAAGTACCCAAGACTTTTTTTAATCATCCAATCTTTCCTTTGAAGATGGATAAAACTGAGTAACTCTTTTGAGTTACCCCTTGTCCTCCTGCCCACACACGCATACACACACACCCCATGAATTAAAAACACTTATGATATCAGAAAACAAACAGCAATAATCAGCTTTTCTAAATAATACAGCCAAGCTTTGAAACTAGTTTTTAAAAAGATTGTGTAAAAATTTTAAAAATAGAAATAGCTTGTGAAATTTTTTTCTAATTCATAAGTAACACGTTATTATGTATAGAAAAAAAAAGGAAAAGGAAAAGGAAAACAAAAAGACAAAGAAAAGAGAGGCTCCTGGGTGGCTCAGTCAGTTAAGCATCTGACTTCGGCTCAGGTCACGATTTCCATTGGGTAAATCTGAACCCCACCTTGGGCTCTGTGCTGACAGCTCAGAGCCTGAAGCCTGCTTTGGATTCTGTGTCTCCCTCTCTCTGCCCCTCCCCTGCTTGCCCTCTGTCTCTCTCAGAAACAAAAATAAACATTAAAAAAAAAAGCAAAGAAAACAAAAATAATTTATTATTACCTTTAAAAGTAACTACTAACATATTTGTGAATACCTCAATCTTCTTTCCATGCCCATATATAGCTTTAAAAAAAAAAATCAGCTGAATAAATTTCGAGATCTAATTGTCTTTATTCAATGATTCATGAATCCAGCAGCATCCCATCTAGCAAACAGGAAGCAGCCCAAGAAACTGTACAAAATGAATGGTTTTAAAAGGCAAAAAGTGGGAAGAAACAAAGGAAGTCAAAAACAAAAGGAAGGATTCCTTCAGGCAATGTCACCTTTCTTTGGGAGAAGCAGGGGTTTATCAGGTAGACTACCTCACTAGGGCCAGCTAGGAAATTCCAGACTGACTGGTTAAAGGTCACATTTCTGGGAGATGCTGAAACTACAGTTAGATTAGGTATTAGGTCTAAGACATGAGGCTTAGCAGGAGTTACTCCATTTGGCGCCTATTATTTCTTTTGCTAACAATGTGTTTTTAGTTTTTATAAAATTGGGATCCCACAGAATATAGTTTTGTTTATAGTATATTAAGTTTACATTTTGACATCATTAAATATTCTACTAATTATTTTAGTAAATTGTATTTAACCAATCTCTATTTGAGATTACAGGTTTATTTTTTTATTATTATTATTATTATTATAAACAATGCTTTGATAAATATTCCAGTAGATTAATCAAAAACCTGTTTTCTGATTAATTTGTTTTCTCAGAACACATTTCCAGAAGGGAATTGTTACATTAAATTATATGCATGTTTTAATGTTTTGAAATATATTGCCTTAATTGCCTTCTAGAAGGCTCTTTTTAAAATGTTCCATGTTTTATTTAATTGACTGTGCTACCAGCTAGATTAGTAAAAATCAAAGTCACCTAGAACTTTCCTATGGTTCATACAAAAGGCTTTGAATGCTAGCCTCCAGTTACCAAGAAGATATCAATTAGAGCTCATTTGTCATTGGTCTACCATCATTGCCTGTGCCCCAGAGATGCCACCAGAACAAATGTCTGTGTAAGCATGTCTAACATCAGCACAGCCCTTCCTCAAAGAGTCATTCAATAAACATAGTCCCTTTGTAATCGGGTGGCATTCAAAGAGGGGGAAAAATTGCTTATATTTTCTAAAAATACTTAGAAATGAGGATTTCATATTTTGGGGACATCTATAATAAGTCCCAATATACAATTTATACTTAGCAGTAATTCCTAAATGAGTTTCTTTCAGAATACCTATTTGTATATTGCTTATAACAAAGATTCTTTCTGGTTGTGATTAATTTAAATGTTTCTTTATTTTGAGAGAGAGAGAGAGAGCGAGCCCAGGAGCTGGGAAGGGGCAGAGAGAGTAGGCAAGAGTAAATCCAAGCAGGCTCCAGGCTGTCAGCACTGAGCTTGTCTCAGGGCTCAGTCTCAGGAACTGTGACATCACGACCTGAGCCCAAATCAATAGTCAGATGCCTGACCAATTGAGCCACCCAGGTGCCCTTGTGATTAATTTAAAGGTGAGTCCACATGGTATCAGCAGTTACAGACAAAATTAAGCTCATCAATTGGCCTCACTGTGTTTGAAGTCTTTTTCTGCTACTCACTGATTCTGTGGTCTGGAGCAAATTATTTAACCTTACTGTGCCTCAGTTTCTTCACACGTGAAATTTGAGTACAATAATAGTAAACTTTTTCCTATAGTTGTGCTAAACAAGCATTAAAAGACTCTGTATAAAATGTTTAACACCATGCTTAGCATATAATAAGCATCCAATATCTTTTGGTAGTTGTTATTATTAGGCAAAAATTGCCTTTGGCTTTGAAACTCGTTGCCCATCATCATTCATCTGCCTAATAAAAGAATGTACATTCTGTGCAGCCTGTGAGGACATAAGGTCTTTTTAATCTCTGTGATGCTGAAAGAACTTTCATGACCCTTAGAAGCCACAAGGGTGCAGAGTGTTGATTAGCAGTTCGATAAAATCCTCTTGGGTTCCTAGGTCACCCCAATTTCTGTGTTTGCAATGAAACAACACTGACATCTAGTGATCAAAAAGATAAATGACATGTTTCGGTCCGCAGCAAATATAAAATGCCTGTGGTTTTGGCCCAACAAGTTTTCCTATTATTTTAGGGGAAATGAGTTAAATCCTAGGTAGACTTTTGCATAGGCTCTTTATGTTGGTCATATCTCATCCTTTGGTTGAATAGAAAGTATTTTTGAAAAACGGAAATCCACATTATCCATCACACCAACTTTTACACTTTTGTTTTTTTCAATTTGTTTACCTTATAATCTGAAAAACAGAAAAATTATTTAAGAGAAATATTAGCATATGTTCATTTTACTTTCAAAGCATATATAAAGTAGATCAAAGTAATGCAAATTTATCTAACATAATACAATAGGAATAAAACACATTAATGGGCCTTGAATTATATATTAACTTATGATCCATTTTACACAATTTTATAGTGAAGATCAAAGAATTGAAACTATTGCATCAAATAAGACATAACCAATCAAAATTTTTCTGTTTTGTCTATATTTTTCTATAACAAAGATGAGTTGGAAATTAATATTTCAGGAAAGAGTTTGCATAGCAATCATAAAACAAGGTTAAGAGAATTTCCCACAAAAAATGTAGATTAGCCACAGGAAATCCATCATTATTGGTCTATATTTACTGTCACTGTGGTATACCCTTTTCCCTTCTATCCTTTGGTCAAACCCTTGCAAGAAAGCCTGAACATTTAATTCAGCAGCAGGACCTCAGAAATGCTAATTAGAAATGCTAATAGGAGCAAGTGGATCTTGAGAACAAAACGAAGAGTGATGTCCTTAGTCAGCTGAACCATCAGTTTATCATCATCATTGCTGATAGCATCTACCACTTGTAGAACATTTACTATGTCTCATACTCTGCTAGGTTCTTCTATTCATAACTGTTCATTTATTCAACAAATGGACCATCTACAGTGCTGCCAGACCATGTAACAACAATGGTGGGTCACAACAGACACAATCCCTGTCCTCACTGAAATCATAAGCAACTGGAAAAATAGTAATAATCATACACTTCTGGGCTGTGTTATGGGCTGCATTGTATGCCCCCCGCCCCAGACACACACACAACACACACACACACACACACACACACACACACACACACAATTCTTATGTTAAAACCCTACTCCCAGCATCTCAGAAAATAACTGTATTTGGAGACAAGGCTTTAAAGAGGTGATTAAGTTAAAATGAGACCAATAAGATGGACCCCTAATCCAAATCTGACTGGTATCCTTATATAAGAGGAAGAAATGTGGACACAATAACATTGGGGATGTACACACACAGAGAAAAGACCATGTGAGGATTTAGTGGAAAGTGACGGTCTGCAAACTGAGGAGAGAGACTTAAAGAGAAAATAAACCTGCTGACACCTTGATCTTGCACTTCTAAATTTCTATTGCTTAAGCCAGCCAGTCTGTGGTATTTTTGTTATGGCAGTCCTAGCAACCTAATAATACACTGTAATAAAATGCCATTTAAGGAAGGTTCACAAAACTATGAGCACATACAATAGAGCATTTGACTTCAAAGAATCAGAGAAAAATGAACTCTGGAAAATTTGTAGAAGTTAGTAAGTTTGGAAAAAAGAGCAGCATGTTCCAGACTGAAGGGAGAGCTTGCGCAGGGTCCAATGGTGGGAAGAAACAGTGTGTACTTCCAGGAACTAACGACAAATCAATAGGCTAGAACACAGTAAGGAAGAGCATGGATGGAATGAAGCTAGAGAGGGAAGGAGAGATCAGATCATGCAGATACTTGCAGGACAAGAGTTAAAGATTTTTGGTCTAAGGAAATTGGAAGTCATTGATGTGTTTTAAGCTGGGTATAATTTCAAATTTCAAAATCACTCTAGCTGGAATAGGGAGAACAGATCAGAGGGCAGCAGGAAAATAAGGAGACTAATAAGGAAGTCATGTTAGTGTGTAGGGTAGAGAAGTGATATGTTGAAGATGATGTATAGTGGTGAGGATGGAAATATGTAAATCGATTCAAGAGATATTTAAGAGATAAGGCCATGGCAACATGGCAATGTTTAGTTATGGGGGGAGTGGGAATGATAGAGAAAGGTCCTTCCAGATTTCTGGCTTGTAAAATGAAAAGATAAAAATAGTACCATCCTCTAAGATGAGAACAAGATTTGGGGAAGAAAAAAAATTTTAGCTCTATCTTGAATGTATTAAGTCTCAGATTGAGTCTGACTTCATCTACTTTGAGACATTCAAGCAGAGATGACCAGACGTTAGAATGCCAAGTTCAGAGCCCAGAAAAAAGATCTAGGTAACAGATATGAATTGGTGATTCATATGCAAGTGGTTAAAAAAAAGTGTAAGTGGGAATAGCTAGGAAAAGAATTTAGAGTAAGGGGAGTCGGGCTTACAATGGAGTTTAAGGAACTCAGACAAAGGAGTGAAAGAAATGGGAGGAAACTCAGGGAAGTGCAATGTCATAGAACTAAGAAGGAAACAATTGCCAATGTAGAATGCTACTGAGGTGCAAGGACTGATGTAGAGATACATTCGAGTTGCTTCAGGACTTAGTTGAAGACTGAATGGAAGATGAGAAAATGGAGTCGCTAAAATTAGGCAAGTATTTTAAGATATCTTCCTTGAAGTGGGAATAATTGTGAGGTTGATAAAAATATTAGAGATGTAGTTTCTTGAGTTTCATGAGTATTATGGACTGAATGTGCTTCCTCAAAATTCATATATTGAGGTTCTAATCCCCAGGGTGATGGTATTAGGAGTGGGGTTTTAAGAGGTGCTATGGACTGAAGTTGTGTCTCCTAAAAATCATATGTTGAAATCTTAATCCCCAACATGATGGTGTTCAGGGGGTGATTAGGTTGTAAAGGGCAGAGCCCTTATAAATGAGACTCCAGGGGCGCCTGGGTGGCTCAGTCAGTTGAACATCCAACTCATGATTTTGGCTCAGGTCATGATCTCACAGTTCATGACTTCAAGCCCAGCATTGGGCTCTGCGCTGACAGTGCAATGCCTGTTTGGGATTCTCTTTCTCTTCCTCTCTCTCTGCCCCTTCCCGACCCTCTCTCTTGCTCTCAAAATACATAAACTCAAAAAAAAAATTTTTTTTAAGCGACTTCAGGGAGTTCTTTTGAGGTTGCACCAAAACACAGAGAGAAGTCGGCAGTCTCTAACCCTGAAGAGGGACTCACCAGAACTCAACCACTCAACCAAGCTAGCCTCTGATCTCAGACTTGCAGCCTCTGGAACTGTCAGAACTGAGAAATTTCTGTTGTCTATAAACCACCAAGTCTATGATACTTTTGTTTTAACAGCCAAAATTGATGCAAACAGGAGGTAATTAGGTATGGAGGTCATGAGGATATGGCCTCCATGATAGGATTAGTGTTCTTATAAAAAGCAATATCAGAGCTTCCTCTCTCCACCATATGAAGATACAGTGGGAAGTCTGCCATCTGCAAGCCAGGAGGTGGGTCCTCACCAAAACCAAATCTGCCTGCACCATGATCTTGGACTTCCCAGCCTCCAAAACTGTGAGAAATAAATATTGTTTAAACCACCCAGACTAAGGTATTCTGTTATAGCATCCTGAGCTAAGACAATGGGGGAGGAGGGTGTATTATTTGGTTTGGTTTGGTATGGTTTAGTGGGAGATATAAGAATATGTTTTAAAGATGATGAGAATCACACCATCTCTGAAAGAAAGACACTTCAGTTCACATATTATCAATCAGGAACCCAAGGATTATAAAGACTAAGTAATTAGTCTTAAATAATACAGCTAATAAGTGGTCGAACCAACTCCCAAAGCCAGGCCTATCTATCTCACTTTGCCATGCTGCCTTTCAATTAACATCTATTGTGCACCAACTACATGCAAGACTAGATGACATAATTCAAATCAAATTAGAGTTGGGGAAAGATTCAGTACATAATATGTTGATCTTACCCCAAAGGAACAGAATATATTCTCATCTACTATATCCAGAAACACCTTGCCCTTAGAATTGCCAGTTCTATATAGTAACGGCACAAAAATTTAGAGCTGCCTAGAGCAATCAGGAGTTTTGAGACAGGATGAAGAAATGCTGTATGAGGGAGTAGGAAAGAGGGAACAAAGCCAGCTGCAGATATGTCATTCTTAGAGATCTA
Organism: Lynx rufus; assembly: GCF_022079265.1. Classification (NCBI taxonomy): domain Eukaryota; kingdom Metazoa; phylum Chordata; class Mammalia; order Carnivora; family Felidae; genus Lynx; species Lynx rufus. Next base: position 64,845,625 of record NW_025814827.1, read on the forward strand.
TAGAGAAAAAATATGGGATCACTAATTTATGTAATTTCATTAAAACTGCTATAGTTCTGATGGTTATCCTCTCATCTCATTCCTAACCTAGGTGTCTCCCTTATGAATTTTGTTAAAAGACACAGTTAAAAGACGTTTTCAATGAAACATACTATCTGTTGGGATTGCAAACCTTAACTACTGATTAAATTCCAGTAAGAAATAGCCCCTCAAGAATCCCAAGCACAGATCTTGCTTAAAACCTAACACCACTGGATATTTGCTCTGTGGTTTTTGTACTTCCCTAGGGAGTATTTTTAAAAGAAAAAGAGCTGAAAAGGTTCTATTGCAATGACTTTCAACCTTGGCTACATACTGGAATCACCTCAAAAGCTTTAAAAATACTGCTTTTAAAAACACTGATGCCTGGGTCTTACCCCCAGAGATTCTGATTCAATAGGTCTTGGATATGATCTATGTATTGGAATTTAAAATTTTCTCCAAGTTATTCAAATGTGTAGCTACAGGCCCCTAAGAGATATACAAGGGCTCTGTGAGAGGGTTTATTCTTGTAAGAAACAGTCAGTACTCACTCTGGGGAAGGTGTTGTGTTAGATGCTGTGACACAGATAAAGAAGATTGCTATCCTCAAGGAATGCACTCACTCATAGAAGGGTCACAGGTAAAACAGACAATTACAATATATTTAAAATTCTTGTGATAGAGCTGTAACCTAGACCCCAACCACACTACTAACACTTCTCATTTAATGGATGCCATTTGTTAATTGTCAGGGTATTCAGAATATATGGTCCTATTTTCCTCACAACTGGTGAGTTTTTCTCTAGGACCTTCAGAGTTGTAGTTCTCTATACTCTGCTGACACTAAGAGCCAACAGAGACTCCACATCATAGTCCACTCTTAAAAGTAGATGTTTGCTTTCTTCTTCAGACCCAGGGGGAAATGAGGAACACTGGGGCAGACACTGTTCTTTGGCTACTCCAAGCATCCTCCCCACCTACCACTACCATTTCTCCCCTCTGCGTAAGCAGAACATCAATTTTATGCTCAGGTAAATATCATAGAAGTCATGCTTCCTCTTGCTGGTCCAAGAGTTAAATCATGATCAAATTGAAACAGTCACAGCAATGCCTTTCCACTTGCCAGATAAGTTCTTTCCCAGAACTGGCCAATAGGTTGGAAGTAGAAGTCTAAGAGTGGGCTGCTGGGAAGATTTCTCCATGATAAGAGAAGGTTCGGGACCTTTTCTTCCTTTTCCTGTCTTAACAGCAAATGTAATGTGTGGAACTATGACAGACGTCTTGAGACCATGAGGCAACAAGCACAAGCATAAAAATCCGATGTGCTGAGAATGGTAGGTAGATGGAGCAAAAGAACCCAAGTCCTATATGACCTCGCTGAGCCTCTGCTCCAGCCCAGCACAGACTTCACCCAGACTACTTACCCTAGGCAAAAAATAAATCCCTGTTTATTTAAGCTACTCTTAATTGGGTTTTCTACCACTATCAAAATCATAATTAATAAACAGTCCTTCTTCCTTGCCACTTTGTCTTTTTGGCCTCCAAAAGACAAACATTAGATGTAATGTAATTATGAAGTTCTTCAATGAAGGGAAGTTCAGAAGAGAAATACAGTGCAGGATAAACAAAATTAACATTTTGAGGCTTTTCCATGCACCACTTAAGTAAGGCATCTTAAGATGTCGGCCTTTATTCTTCACAGGGAAGATAATCACCTCCTAGCTCCCTCTGCTTCTGCTCAGGCCTGCTGCTCTCAAGTCCACAGCCCTCCTGTAAGGGTTTGCACTGTTAAACTAAAGACCTACATTTCTCAGGATCCCCTTCCCTATATGGTTCTGAAGTAAGTTGGACAAAAGAAGAACTGGCATGAGATTTGAAAGGCAGAAGTAAAGCAGTGACCATTACTCTCTGTAGGTCATTGTTGACAGATATGGAGATGGAGACATGCAAAAGTAACCAGCCCATTCCATTTCATCCCCCACTTTCCCTTGTTTTGGGTCCAACTCTTTTTCTCAAATGTTGACCTTGTTGAACCCAGTCACCCCACCAGATACTTGGCTACCAACCCAAGGGAGGCAATAGCCACAAAGAGGCAAGAGCTTGCCATGGACCTTCCCCTTCACAGCCCCTCTTTGGTGGCTAGACATGCTTAGCTTCTCAGATGAACTAGAAGTGCATTTCTTTTCTAATCCTGCAACTCCCCTTCCAGGTCTTCATTTGCACAACTCCTCAACTGTGTACAGTTTAATTCCTATAATAACTCCTTTATCCCATAACCCTTATAGTGTCTCTGCTCCCCTAATATACCTGTCCACCTACTTTACACATATAGAGCCTATTCTCAATTTCTTCCTCCTATCAGGTGGCGAGCAGTCACATTATCCCCATTCTATTGCAGTTCTTTAGCTAAAGTAAACCATGTCCCTCCAGTTCTAGTTCCAGCATCCCTCCTACAATAGTGGCAAGCCTGCTGATTCCATTACTAAGGGACCAATAAGCACTTTTCTCAGTAACAAACGTTAGCTTTCCCTGGAGACAAGTAAGTCTCCATGTCGAATAAAAAACGCTTTCTCTAATAGTAGGGCCCTGGCTTGCCATGAAGAAACAATAGGCAACTCGTTTATTGCTCAGAACACTACAGTTGTGTTCATCTGGGCTGAGACCAAGCAGAGAGAGTCCAACAGCTGCATCCTGTCCCCTGGGTAATGGTCCCAGCTCAGGTTGTAACTTTTTGAGTTATAGTTTCTCTGTATGTTTGGGAAAGGTTGAAGATTTGGCAATCCTCCCACCATAGAGTGTGAAATGAGAACTCAGAAAACACCAAAGATAAAGTAATCAATGTAGCTAGGAGACTTGGAGGTTTCATATAGAAAGTTACACGTTAGGTGGAGCCTAAGGCAAGTAGAACTTCTACTGTTAGAGAAGGTGGAAATTTTTTTCCTAGTACCCCTCACTATCTGACTCTATCCATTCTTGAGTCTACATATTTACAGTTGGAATATGAAGGGGCTCCAGCATTATCTGAGTCTACTTCAATTCCTGTTTCAGACAAACGGAAACACTTTAGCATCTCGTTGCAAGGAAAAAAGCAGGAGAAAGCTTTCACAACAGTTTAGTAAAAATCAACACAATATTTCTAGTCAGGTTTTTTACACTTTTTAAATTTTTATTCAGTTTTGAGAGAGAGAGAGAGAGAGAGAGCATGAACAGGGAGAGAAAGAGACATAGAATCCGAAGCAGGCTCCAGGCTCTGAGCTGTCAGCACAGAGCCCCATACAGGGCTAGAACTCACAAGCCATGAGATCATGAACTGAGTGGAAGTTGTCCACTTTACCCACTGAACCATTCAGGCATCCCTCCAGTCATATTTTTAAATCCTATATAATCCAATGAGTCATAACCCATAATTTTGGTAAAATCATAAATGTTGGCATAGAAACCTCACTACCATTTTTCTGAGGGAGAGACAAGAACTGTTGTCATTTAGACCTTTTTTTCTCAAATTTCAAAGCTGCCAAAAAATAGATGTATCTTGACCTCCTAGAATTAAATAATGACATCAAAAGCAATCTATTTTTCCACAGTCTTTTCAAAGGAAACAGTAATTAAAAACTGAGACTAGGGGTGCCTGGGTGGCTCAGTCACTTAAGCAGTTGACTTCGGCTCAGGTCATGATCTCACATTTCTGAGTTCAAGCCCCACGTTATCGGGCTCTGCACTGACAGCTCGGAGCCTGGAGCCTGCTTTGGATTCTGTGTCTCCTTCTCTCTCTGTCCCTCCCCTACTTGTGCTCTGTCTCTCTGTCTCTCTCTCTCTCTCTCAAAAATAAATAAACATTTAAAAATAAAGAGGCACCTGGGTGGCTCTGTCAGTTAAGCGTCTGACTTCAGCTCAGGTCATGATCTCGAGGTTCATGAGTTTGAGCCCCGCCTTGGGCTTTGTGCTGATAGCTCAAAGCCTGGAGCCCGCTTTGGATTCTGTGTCTCCTCTCTTTCTCTGCCCCTCCCCCACTCGTGCTCTCTCTCTCTCTCTCTCTCTCCCCCCCCAAAAAAAATAGAAACATTAAAAGAATTTTTTTAATTACAAAAATTGAGATTTAAATTTAAGTTTCCTTAAGGATAGTTCGCACTTTAATATGTAAAATAGGTCATAAAGTTAAGCAATAAAATTAACTTTTACCCCAGTGAATTTTTCTTGAGCTGCTGAAATATTGCCATAAAAGGTCAAACCTTTGGTAAACTTTTGAGAACAAGATTATTCAAATACGGTTCAGATTGAAATAGGCAAATAAATGTGCTTACCATTTAAGCAGGAGGAGACTGGAGTGGTTGGAAGGAGGTGGAATGCAGCCTGGGAAAGTTATTTAAATATAGCCAATATAAATCTCAGTCAACAACTCACATGTGGAAAAAAAATCACTCTACTTACTATAGATCAATATAATTTTTGGCCAGCAGAAAACTTGAGGCATTCTTGGTGCTCCCACACATACTCCCAGGGTTGAGCCAAGGTTCTATAGTCCATTTAACACCAGTGCAGTGGAAGAACTGCACTGGCCATTGGTCATCTCCTCAAACAGGTCATGCCTATGAGTTGGCCTTCATGGTTTAGTCCAAATCCAACAGCCCCCTACAGCTTTGTTTGCCACAAATGGGACATGAAAATCTGCTGAGGTTAGAAACCCAGCAGTTGGTTTCGCCTCCCTGCTCACATATCCTCCCCTCTGTAGTCTGGCCACATCTTTGAAATACAGCCAAGAGCAGTACACCCTACTAGCAGTACCCCTTGATCTCCTTTTTAGTGTCAGATGGTGTCCCCATGCTCCTTCCAGCTTCTTCAGGATACCCTGCCTCTTCCCCCAAACTCTACCTTCCCTCCTTTTTAATAAAACACTTTGGTGGCTACTATGGTCTGTTTATAACCCCCCAAAAATCCTATGTTGAAACCTAACGTCCAGTGTGATGGTATCAGGAAGTGGAGCTTTTGGGACATGATTAAGTCGTGAGGGTGGAACCCTCATGAATGGGACTGTGCTCTCATAAAGAGACTCCACAGAGCCCCCTAGCCATTTCCACCTTGTGTCATTACAGCAAAAAGACAACAATCTAGGAAGGAGGCTGTCACCAGACACCCAATCTGCCAACACCATGACCTCAGACTTCCCAGAACCCAGAACTGTAAGAAATAATGTTTGTTGTTGATAAGCCACTCAGTCTATAGCATCTGAACAGACTAAGACAGTCTCCTCCCCAGGAGCCTCCAATCCCTCAAACTTAACTCCCTTATTTTCTTCACAGCACATTTTGAAATCAGGTATTTGTATTTCTAATTGTATAGCTCTCCCTACACATTTCACCCAATACACCTTTCTACTCATTTCCATAAAATGTAAACTAGTACCTAGAATAATGCCTGACGTGAGAGATACTCAACGTGTTGTTGAATAAATGATAAACACACAATTTGGCCATCAAACAACTAGTTTTCCTATCCTCGTGAGCAGAGAGGGTTTAATCATTAAACCCTCCCAGGAGGCAAGGGAAAGTATTTGTTTCATATCTATCTAGTACACTGAAATAAAAGGAAAACAGTTATGTTTCCAAGTTTAAAATAGTCTGGATGTTCTTATTTTGCCATATGTGGTTTTTTTTATGTTTATTTATTGTTGAGAGAGAGAGAGACAAAACCTGAGCGGGGAAGGGGCAGAGACAGAGGGAGACACAGAATCCAAAGCAGACTCCAGGCTCCGAGCTGTCAGCACAGAGCCCAATGTGGGACTCAAACTCATGAACCACGAGATCATGACCTGAGTCAAAGTCAGACACAGGCACCCCTTGCCATATATGTTTTTAAGTTACATGATTACTATGCTGCTTTTTAAGTTACATGATTACTATGCTATGAAACACCCACATGGTCCTGAAGTTAATTTGTTCTAGGCCTTAGGACCTACAGTTTTGTCCTTACACAAGGTAGTGGGAGAAACTTGGGAAACCTGAGAGGAAGGAAATAAGGAGGGCAGGAGGGACTCCTGATCTTGCTGTTTGTGCTCTACTTCTGTTATATTTCAATTATTAAATACATCATGGGGTTTTGGGAAATTGTATGAAAACCTTTTTATTCAGAACAGTGAAAAGTAGTAAACTGAAGGAAGAAAATACATAGGAATTAAATAAAAATTGTAATTGGTAAATGAGAAAAATTGTTGATAAGAAGAGGTCTGTTAAAAACATATTCTCATTAGTTCACTTTTATCTGCACTATAAAGGAAAAAAGTAGAAATCTACTTCATAAAACAGTCTAATGTCACATCTCTTTATCACTGTGCGATTGTATTTATAAGGCATTCATCAGGCTTGTTGACTCACATTATTACATTCTAATATAGATTAGCTAAATTGTTAGAACACAGATGCACACTTGAAGAGAGCATGAATTTTAAAATCCAATTTTATATTTCATTTCTTGAGAAGTTTCACTATGGTTTGAAATCCATTCTGGAAGAGGATAGTCGAATATTCATATTTTATGTGACAAAACCAACAGGTTCACCATTTATTCCTAACTAAAATTTAATTGTCTGAGAATTGTAATTGTCAGCCTCTAAAGAGCTTATCTCATGTCTCACAGTTTAATTGGATTGTTTTCTGAGACAGTCTTTCCTTTTTAATTTTATAAAGACCATAAATGCTCATATTATTGTTCTTTTGTCTTTTTCCTCAGAACTTTGTTTATTTTAATTTTTAGCTATAGTGGCCTAAAACGACCCTGTTTTCCTTTCCAACCCAAAGTTCAAGCAAACAGCAACTATGGAGCCATTTGACATCTTTCCATCTCTAATTGCATGGATAAGATAATATGGAGCTTATTAAGGAAGGCAACAAGTGAGTCGTTTATATTTGCAAAGTTATTTATATTTGCTTGTGGTCAAAATCATGAAGGGGCAAAACAAATTTCACTCTGCAGATGAATGGTTCTTAAGTTATGTACCTGGATCTGGACAAGTTATCAAAAAATCAAACCACAGAATGACAGAAGGCACAATTTAGTCACACCAAACTCTCAGCTGCAAGTGTTTTGACAGAGACAGCCCAGAGATAACCAGAGATAGATATTTGAATAGCAAATGAACTACTCAACAAAATTTGCCCTAAGTAAGTTTATATAATGATGAATACTGTTTTGGGCATTAAAAACTAAAATAGGATTATACTGGAGTAAAAAGTCATCCATAAGTACATCAGAACTTATTGACATCCTAGCCACGCTTAGCACCATATTAGGCACTATGGTAATACAAAACGTTTGAAACTTGGCTTAAAATATAGTTATAGCACCAAAGTAAAAAAGCAAAAAGGTTTTTTAGTCTTTTATTATAAAAATGGATTTCATAAAGAGGGGAATCCAAGCAGCACATCACAGCATCTTCTAGATACACATATAGCTACAAATATGATTCCAATTATACACACACACACACACACACACACACACAGAGAGAGAGAGAGAGAGAGAGAGAGAGAGAGAGAGAAATTAATAGCAGCTATCTGGGTGGTGGAATAATAATGAGTAATTTTTATTTTCTTTTTTATACCTTTAAATATTTACAAAGTTTTCTGCAATAACTGCACATTACCTTGGTAATTACATATATAAAGGTATATTTAAGTCGTCTTAACTCTATAAATGATATCTACCTAATACAGCATTCTTATACTCCAAGTACCAAGGAGATGCTCCGTATGTATTAAATACTAAATCTAGGGTATTAAGAATGTAATCTTGTCACAGCCACCTGGGAAATGTAATTCATCCCTTGTCATGTTTATTATTCTCCTGAGAATCAGAAGTTTCCCCCACCCCTTCCTGCCCCCTCCTACTACACATACACACACATACACACACACACACACACACACACACACACACACACACACACAAGCACACATCAAAATCCTGGCAAATAAATTCTCCACTTCTTTATACTTACATGCCACAGAAAACTTTGGAAGGCCATGTCTGAATCTAAAAGTCTTTTTTAGATACCCTTGCCATCCCTCCAAATCTCACTATGGAAGACTACCGTCTATCAATCAAGGGCCAGATTAGGTTCTTTGTTGGTGGTGGGTTTTTTGTTTTTGTTTTTGTTTTTAGCAGCCTTCTTTTGTTGTTGTTAAAGTGTATTTATTTTGAGTGAGAGGGAGGGAGAGAGAGAACCCCAAGTGGGCTCTGCACTGGGGGGGTTGGAATTCAATGCAGGGCTTGAACTCATAAACCATGAGATCATGACCTGAGCTGAAACTAACAGTCGGATGCTTAACCAACTGAGTCACCCACGTGCCCCCAGAGTGGATTTTTTAGAAACCTAAACACAGAAGACATTAAATACTTCATACATAATTTTCCAAAATGACACAAAACTTACATACACACTACAATTAAAATAGCATCTTTTTAAATGTTCTACTTGCAAAGTTCAGGTTCAAAACTCTCTTTTCAGCATTGGAGGCAGATGGTTCTTTGCTGGTACCCTAGGCATGTCCTTACTCTCTGCATTGCCTACCCCAGTCACGCACCTAAACAGTGGTCATCTCTGCTCCCCTGCTCAGTTCTGCAATTAAATACTTCAAATTAGAAAATTGAATTACTGGTACATTCCCTAATTGTATAAGTTTCTCATCTCAAAAACTCAAGAAGGTTTCTAGATTAACAATAAAAACACAATTTGTAAATTATTTTTCTTCCTTTCTGAAGCATACAAAGCCCCATCTATGAGATCAAATACCAATTCATATATCACTAGTCTTTCTATTATAGAAAGCATTCCACAGGGGCTGTGCCAATTTACATTCCCACCAATAGTGCACAAGGATTCCTTTTTCTCCACATCTTCACCAACACTTGTTGTTTCTTGTCTTTTAAAATTATTTTTTAATTCCAGTATAATTATACAGTGCTAGGTTCAGATGTACAATATAGTGATTCAACAATTCTATACATTCAGTGCTTATCACAGTAAGTGTACTCTTAATTCTCTTCACCTATTTCACTCATTTCCTACACCACCTCCCCTCTAGTAACCATCAGTTTGTTCTCTATATTTAAGAGTCTGGTTTTTTGTTTTGTCTGTTTTCTTAAATTACACATATGAGGGAAATCATTAGTATTTGTCTTTCTCTGAATTCAAAAATATATGTGCACCCCTATGTTTATGCAGCATTAGTTACAATAGCCAAGATATGGAAGCACCCCAAGTATCCATGAACAGATGAATGAAGATATGGTATCTATATACAATGGAATATTACTCAGCCATGAAAAAGAATGGAATCTTGCCATTTGCAACAACATGGATGGATCTAGAGGGTTTAATGTTAAGGGTTTCTTTTATTTTTTATTTTAGCATTCTAACGTGTAAGGTGATCTCTCATTGTGGTTTTGATTTACATTTCCCTAGTGATTGATGATGCTGGTCATTTTTCATGTGTCTGTTAGCCTGAGAAAGACAAATACCATCTGATTCCACTTATAAGTGGAATCTAAAAAAATTAATAAACAAAAAACAGAATTAGAATTATAAATACATAGAACTTGTGGTTGACAGAAAAGAAAAAGAGTAGGAGGTTGGGCAAAATGGGTGAAGGGGAGAGGGACATACAGGTCTCCAGTTATGGAATGAGTAAGTCTTGAGAACAAAAAGGAGGAGCATGAGGAATACAGTCAATGATATTGTAATAGTGATATAACAGGACAGATGGCAGCTAGGGGTGTGGTGAACATAGCATAATGTATAAACTTGTCAAATCACTAAGTTGTATACCTGAAACTAATGTAACACTGTGTCACCTATACTCAAATAAAAATTTAAAACATAAAGCATTCCCCTATTCACAAACCAAGCTAAATGAAAGACTAAATTGAGTGCAGTTAGAATAATTTACCCCAATCTAGCTATAGAAACACATAAACAAAGATAATTAAAATTTGTAAGTATATATGTGTGTTGTATACATTTTAGACACTTTAAGACTTCACTTTGGACTAAGAAAGATGCTACCAACAGAGATACTTCCTTGTGTGTCCCAGGAAGCAGAGTCTTGGTCAATGCTCAGAAGGAAAACCAAGACTGAATCCAGCTGTCTGAAGTGATCAATTGCCCCAGTTTGAGATAGGTTTGTGTTGTGCACAGTGTTTAAGTGTCAGCAATTATAAATTCATAAGGGAAGCTAACACCTAAAGTGCAGGAAAGAGCTTTCAATGCTAATATGTACACTTACTTGACAATAAAGAAAAAGAGAAAGGAAAGTTTATTTATAATCTTTTTTTAAAAAAACACACACAAAAGAGTATGTTTCTACTATTACTCTTTCATAGTAGAGTAACTAAAGAATTCAGAATCAGAGAGTTCAGAAACTCAAGAGTCAAATAAGTAAAGGAAAGTATTGGGTCTTTGGGCACTGACCTCCCTTTCATTTCAGGTGGGTGTGTGTTACATGTCCTATTTAATATGAAATTAATTAGACCCGCTTCAGGCCCCAGGTTATCCAGAGAGGGTCCCCAGCTGTCACCTTCATTGCCCCCTTCTTATGAGGCCGAACTGCCAAATAACTGTGTGGCTTTAAGAGATTTTCAAGCCATCCCTCCAAAAGGAAGTGACGGGTAATTATCTCTAATCCAATTCTCTTTCATCACCAAATGAATTTCAAAATGTAACTTAGGCCTTTCTTTTCATTTTAATTCAACAAAACTGCTCACAAAAATGCATTAGTACAACATATGTGCTATTTTATTAATTTATTTTATTAATATGTATACTAATATATTAATGTTAGTTCAGCCTTCATATCTATCATTAGTATCAGACTGAGTCCATAAAGAGGGTTGACTTTATACTCAGGGAAAATCCAGGATTGCCACGTGGTATAATGTGCGGTGTATGCTAAATCACCCAATTTTTTTTAATTTAATTTTTTATTTTTTAAAATTTACATCCAAATTAGTTAGCATGTAGTGAAACAATTATTTCAAGAGTAGATTCCTTAATGCCCCTTACCCATTTAGCCCATACCCCCTCCCACAACCCCTCCAGCAACCCTCAGTTGGTTCTCCATATTTATGAGTCTCTTCTGTTTTGTCTCTGTCCCTGTTTTTATATTATTTTTGTTTCCCTTCCCTTATATTCATCTGTTTTGTCCCTTAAAGTCCTCATATGATTGAAGTCATATGATTTTTGTCTTTCTCTGACTAATTTTACTTAGCATAATACCCTCCAGTTCCATTCACGTAGTTGCAAATGGCAAGATTTCATTCTTTTTGATTGCCAAGTAATACTCCATTGTGTGTGTGTATGTGTGTGTGTATATGTGTATATATATATATATATATATATATATATATATATATATATATTATATATATATCTACCACATCTTTTTTACCCATTCATCCATCGAGAGACATTTGGGCTCTTTCCATACTTTGGCTATTGTTGATAATGCTGCTACAAACATGGAGGTGCATGTGTCCCTTTGAAACAGCACACCTGTAATCCTTGGATAAATGCCTAGTAGTGCAATTTCTGGGTTGCAGGGTAGTTCTATTTTTAGTTTTTTGAGGAACCTCCATGCTAAATCACCCAATATTTTAAAATTACTCTTGCCATGAGGGCTAGAAATTTCCACCATTTAAAAATTGCTGAATTCAGGAGCTTCTTTGGAATACCCTTGGAGATCATTATAATTACTTAGTAACTAACTCCCAAGAATTAGTCATTAAACAATATAAAGCCAGTCATTTATAAAAATTTCTCTTGTACAATAAAAGTATCTAAAATTTTCTATTTGATTAGATGATACCATAATACACTATATCTCATTTGGTCACCTTATCAACAAATAGTTTAAAAACTGGGGCACCTGGATGACTCAGTTGGTTGAACATCCTACTCTTAATATCAGCTCAGGTCATGATCTCATAGTTAGTGAAATCAAGACCCATGTTGGGCTCTGCACTGACAGGGCAGAGCTTGCTTGGGATTCTCTCCCTCTCTCTCTGCCTTTCTCCTACTTGTGTGTGCTCGTTCTCTCTGTCTCAAAATAAATAAACATTAAAAAATTTTTTTAAAAATAACTAAAAGAGCAGGGGCACCAGGGTGGCTCAGTTGGTTACTTGACTCTTGGTTTGGGCTCAGGTCTGATCTCATGTTTGGTGAGATTGAGCCCCACATGCAGCTCCATGCTGAGCATGGAGCCTGCTTGAGATTCTCTCTGTCTCTCCCCCTCTCTCCCCCTCTCCCTCCTGCTCCTCTGCCCCTCTCCTTCCCCGTCTCCCCCTCTCCCTCTGCTTCTGCCCCTCTCCCCAACTTGCACACTATAAATACATACATACATACCAAAAGAGTAAAAAATTAACCAACCACTTATATTGAAGTACCAAAACCAGAGCTGCAAAATTCAGTGGACTCTTCTCTGTTCTCATCTCATTTGATCTTCCAGTATTATTTCCCGACAATAATCCCGCTCTTCTCTTGGCTTCTATGACTTCACTCTTCAGATCTTCTCACTGGTCATTTCTCCTCCATGTACTTCTGGACTCTTCCTCCTCTACCTCTAAATTTTGAAGTGTCCCAGTGGTTGTTCCCAGGCACTCTTCTCCATCTTCATTCTCTAAGTGACCTCATCCTTCTTCACAGATTTATAGACTATTTATGTGCTAGTGATTCACAAATTTACAGCTCTGCCTCAGACCTTTTTTTTGTGATCCCAGACTCAGACAAAAACAGCCTATTTGAAGTCTTCACCTGAACGTCTTACAAACATCTCAAACTTAATATGTCCAAAATGGGACTCTTTGTCAATCTCAACTGTTAGTTGGATAGGATAGTACCCTATTGAGTTACTAAAGCCAGAAGAGTCATCCTTGAATGTCCCCCTTTCTATCAAACCCTTCAATCCATGTCCAAAAATGTATCTTGGATCTACCCACACCTCTTTTGTTCCTCTGTACCAGTGGTACACCAGGTAACCATTATCTCTTAGCTAGACTCCTGCCACTGCTCCTCCCTGCTCTCCCTCCCACCATTGCCCTACTCTAATCCACCAGACATACATTAGCAAAAGTAATCCAAACACATATGTTGAAACAGCCATTTCCTTTTTTAAAAAATTTTTCATGGCTTGCTGATTCATTTGGAATAAAATCTAAACTCCTTAAACTTTCTACAATGTCTGTTAAGATCTAACCCCCACCTATGTCTTCACCACTCTCCACTTTGCTCTGAAACCTCCAGTGACTCCTATAGCTCCTACAGCTCATCAAGCTTTTTTTCCATATTAGGACCTTTGCATATGCTAGAGGCAGATACAGATTACAAATATATCTTTTGAGATGAGTTAGGAAACATGAGAAAAAGAGAAGATTCAAGGACAACTCTTATTTGGTCTTCCTTCCATACTTGACATGAAAGTGGCTAGCTTCTTTTCATCTTTTATATCTCAGCCAGTCCTTATCATCATCAAGCTCAATCCTATTGACATTCTAAGTCTGTCCTCTGCCACTCCATGTCCCTTCAATCAAGACTGGTGGGACTTGCTCCAACAGAGGAGCAAGTACAAACTGAGAAAAGCTCTGCCAGGTGATGTAGGGCTCACATCACCCACATCACTTGTTGTAGCAGGTATGAAGAATGATCAACAAGATGGTAACACCAATGATGAGATTTTCCTTATTTTACAATTGTACATACTTTTACTCTTTCTGAATGCCCAGGCTGCTGAAAATCTATCATTTAATCTATTCTATTCTGGTAACCACAGTCAAATACAATACTTTTTAGTCCCTTTTTTTAAAAAACAGGTTCCTTCTCTTTCAGTGAAATTCAAGTACTGTCTCAGCCACCATTCACACCTCAAAGGTTTCTCTTTGAGCTTTCTTCACCTATATCCTTTTTACTTTAAACTCCCAGATGAACCAGCCCATGATTTATCCTGGAAGCAAGGCAGTAAAGACAGAGTCTGCTGGTAAGAAACAGGTTGCACACCTAGTTCACATCAATTTTCTCCTCGCCCCAGATGCTGGCATCCCCACTGATCTGGCTTCTGGTGCTAGTGGCATCCAGCTGTTGGCTCTATATTATAGCAGGTTTGATGGTCATTGACTACCCAGCTGAGCAGTCTCTCCACAACCATTTAGTGTCAGGAGAAAGGCTACAGTTTGCCAGTTAGTTGTCTACAGCCTGTGAATGTGATCTCTTCCTCCTTTTGGACAGCTTTGGAGGTAGCAAGCCAGTCTATAGACTCGCATACTTTCTTTAGCCTTATCTAGACCTCAGGAAAACCAATTAATATCAACTATGACAGGCTCAGCTCCGCAGGAATCTAGGGGCTATCTTTATCTTCTTCTGAAAGGATATGCACTCTGACAATTTTCTACTGCCCTCCTCCCAATTCCAGGGGTTGCTTATACCCATATATTCTGCCTCTCAGAGAGCTCAGAGAAAAGAAGCTAACAACAGTGCCTATATTAAATACCTGTAACTCCAGAAGAGAATTGGAGATGCGGGGGCCCTAACTTCAGGTCAGAATGAGACAAGTGGAAAATTCTCCTCTCCCTGCATGAGGCAGTGGGAAGGCACAAAGCACCTAACATGATTGTTCCATTATCTGTTACCTGCCACAGAAGTTTCCATCTTCCATCCACTTGCCTGAGATATATTCTTTTATTTATATCAACCATATTTTGTAATACCTGGCAAGGTCTACATCTTGTCTAGACAGTTCCCTGTCCTCAGAGATACTGAGTGGGAAATAATCCTAAAGAAAGGAAAAACCAGCTCTGCATTTTAATGTCTGAAGTTACTGCCATGAGTAAATACTTAATTTATGATTTCTTTATCCCATCATTTTTCATTGATCCTATGAGCAGTATTTGGCTTATATCCCCTGTCAAAGCTTGAGACCACTATAAAAAAATCTAAAACCATAAGTGCAGTGATAAATCTGATACTTATCTAAGAATGAAGAACAATGCTCATCAGAGAGAACAAACCTCTAGGCTTCTAGAGCACTCTTGGGAAATTTTCACTGATTACAGAGGTGAGAGTAAGTTGACATTAGCCTTAAAAGTGTGTTTTGTGTCAATTAGCTCAGACTTAGAAGCTGTTGACTGAAAGTGAAGCCACTACCCATTAGTGACCATTGTCACTAATTAATTACACAGGTCTAAAACCAGTTCTAACTCTAACCATGGCATAGGACTATCAGTCTTTTTTTTTTTTTTTTTTTTTTTAGCAGTTTGGACACTTTGTTTTGATCCTCTCTCAGCCAAAGCTGCAGGAAAAATGACCAAGATTGTCCAGATCTTCTCCATTGTGGTTGATTCTCTTGGAAGATGTTTAATTTTCAGAGGCCTGATTTTCAATGTGAGGGTTTCTCAGCAGTATTTTACCTCTATTAGTTTTTGGATCGTCTGTTAGGATATTGGCATGTAGAAGCATTCAGAAATCTGGATAATAAACATGATATAACTATGAAGAAAACAAGAATAACTAAAGTACTACAAAAAAACATTCTAGAAACATGGCTTAAGATTTCCCAGAATGGGCCAAGAAAACAAGCCTCCTTAAAGTCTACTTTAGATGGTCAGGTTGCTTTTTAATTTAGCTTATAGATTGTTTCATCACTCCCACCCCTGGTTAATCTAGATACAAAATAAAGTTTAGTAATGGTACAGATTCTCCACAGGTTGGCTAAAAGGAAACACAAAGTTATTATTTCATCTATAATAATTTGGGTTAAACAATTTAAATGTTTATTCTGCTATATTATTTACAAGGCTTGGGACAAATTTTGAGACTACCTGGATTAAATTCCTATGAATGGGATTGCCATACCTCAAAAGACTCTTCAGGGAGTTATAACATCTAATAAAAGTTTTAACACTTTAGACATTTATTAAGAAGATATAGTCTATTGAAGCTATAGAGGATTCATTCAATAGGAATGATATAACTAATAACTGCATGGAACAATTAGCCAAGTACTCAGTATTGCAAAGTAATAACAATACCAAAGTAATACCAATACTTTGCTATTGCAAAGTCTGATATCCACTCAGGTGAAAATCCAATAGCTGATAAAAAAGGCATTCAATCTTATTATAATTATAGGCTTATTGCCTCTGAATTTGTCATTTCAGTCACTATTATATCTCAAGAATATCTGTAGCCTCCTTCTTCAGTACAAGGACAGTTTCTTTTATTTATATATTATCTAAAAAAGAGGATCATCATGGGTAACGTTAATGTAACACATTTTTTAAACTGCACTAGTAATACTTGGAAGAACTGAGTTATAGAGTCATGGTAATAGTCATACTTGGACTCATGCATGTTATTATTGTGGTAAAAGAACAATGATAAATTAAAAATACACACACACACACACACACACACACACACACACACACACGACAGAATTTGTTATCAGATGGATACAGCAACCTAGATACAAGTGATCTTTTGTACCAACCCCAATCTCTGTCAATTTATGCCCTATCCAGCAAGAAAGGGGGAAAAATTTAGGATTATCATGTTGATCAGACACAAGCATTAAGATAGTGTGACTGACAGCCTGAGACTATTACCCCCGAGTTGTATCTCCAGCAGCCAGGAAGTGTATAAACCCAAAATGGTCACCCTTACTTCAGAGGTGAATGGAAGAAGGCACATTGAAAAGATTTGACCCTACCAGTTTCAAAACTACAGCTTTCTTCAAAGGCATTTGGGGTTGGCTCCAGAAATAGCAAAATTTATCATAAATGACTAGAACTGTCATTAAGTCTTTTGCATACATCGTAAGGAATGGACTATGGAAGCATTTGGTCTTGCCTCAGAAACACCACCTCTTATAGACTCATCTGCATGGTTCCTGTCTCTGTTCTATTCTTCCCTACCTATAACAACATTTAACTAGGAAGAAAAACACTCCACAAGTATGCTTTCAAATCATTTCTCCTTAAGCCATCAAATTTTTTTAGCCTAATAGTGGAGTGTTTACAGCCTGTGTTTCTCGGTGACCCCTGTCTATCTGATTGCACCAGGGGAGGGGAAAGATCTTCAGTTCATAAGGGAAAGAATTTGATGAGATGACCCCTGGGGTGCATAGGTTAATATTCTGAAATACTTTCCATCACGCACTAAGCTGCCACAAAGAGTGAAGTCACTGGCTTCACTTTACATTTCCTGATGTGCCATACTCAATGACCTCCGCTTTAGGGAAAGTGACAAAGGGCCAGAAGAGTGCAGTCTCACTCAGGCAGTTTATGAGACAGCTCTTGGGATAGGTCAACATAATTGTGAGGGGGAAAAATGGCACCTAGGAGCAGGGCTAAAAGCTACAGACAGAGATTGGGTCTTGCCATGGGATTAGATAAAACAGTAAAGTTACTGAATGATGACCTGACATTTGGAGGTTCATCAGTTAGAATCTCTTTTTCAGTTTCTACAGCACAGCCAAAGATGTGGGCAGAGTTGTCAAGGCGAGGCCTTGCAATACTCTTCTAACCTTTGTGGAGCTGATGTAAAGGGCTCTAGTCCATAAGATTGGGTTCTTAATTTGCTTAGAAAAGGATACTAAAAAACTAAGCTGTTGCAAGGTGATGAAGCAGGAACACAACCATGACTTCCCCAAATCCCACCAAAGTCTCAAACTGGGGCACAGAGTCCACTTCCCCACAATATCCAATATGAGATTCATCTGTTAAATCCAGGGATTGTTGAAACAGATGTACACACTCACATTAAAGGACAAAAAGTAAGGAGGAAAAGTATTAATACAACAGGCAACCCTTTGAAATGGGAGACCATGTCTGTGGGGGAACTCCAGAACCTTTATATGTAAAGAGGCAGCGAGCACTCTTAAATATAGCCACAGCATTTGTACACTGGACCCAGCTATGAGTCTCAGAGCAAAAGCTGGATCAGTGAGCCTGAGATAGCACTGCCAGGTATGAGGAGGACTGCCTTGTAAAAATGAGGGAAAGGATCCAGGAAGAGACCTTTCTGCTACATGCCAGGGTTGTCCCCAGATCCTTGAACAAGCTGTACTAAATAAAGAAGCCACAGTATCAGTCTCTGCCACACTCTGCTCTGTGTATGATATGGAATATGTTGCTTTGGCCTGAACTGAAGGGCTTCATGTCGGGTTCTTTGTGTGCTGGACCAGCTAACAGTAAGTCTGCCTTTGGCACAGCACACTACTCCTACAAAAAGCTAATATCCCCTTATAGACTTGAGTATTAACAAGGCTTCTTTATTCTTGGGTATACAACAAGGTATAACTTTTTTCTGTAAACAACCACCAAAGAGAGAGAGAAAGCAAGCAGTTTGCTTATAGAACTCAATTATTGTTCTTTAATTCAGCAAACAGTGAACACCTACTTTTTGTCAAGCATTTTAGGAAGCATTTTTAAAAATAGCATCAATCTGAAAATCAGATGGTGCTACCAACTAAAGCCCTGTAGAATTTTGTTGTTTTAGAATTGAAAGTACTAGAAGAATGTTCAGAACAGATGGTCTCAAAAGGATATCCGAAACGGATGCTCCCAAGAATGAGAATGTGATTGCTCTTACCGTCTCTTGCCTACATCACAGTAAATTCCAAATCAGTGTCCCTTCCTCCCATCCACTGTCTCCTCTCAAGTTCATTTTTCCCCACTATCAGAGCCATCCTCCTAAAAAAAATTAGTCTAGCATTGCACTTCCTTCTTTTTTTCTTCCCTCAGTAATCCTACATAAAGTCCAAACTTCTTACCATAGCTTCCAAAGCCTTTCGTCATCTGGCTCTGACCCCTCTTACAAATCTCATCCCCTCCTCTGAAACTCCTTCTCCCCAAGCTACAACTAGAAGATGTTTGAAAATGCTATTAATTTTGTTATAACTTCATATTGTATGTGGCAACTATAACAATAACATGGGAGCTCTTTTCTAAAAATAAACTTGCCAAAACCCCAAAAGACCCAATAGTTACACTATCATCCAAAATATAGCCCTCTACAGAACACTTATGAAATAATTTGAAGATGACACAAAGAAATGGAAAAACATTCCATGCTCATGGATTGGAAGAACAAATATTGTTAAAATGTCTATACTACCCAAAGCAATCTACACATTTAATCCAATTTCTATCAAAATACCACCAGCATTTTTTTCAGAGCTAGAACAAACAATTTTAAAATTTTTATGGGATCACAAAAGACCCTACATAGCCAAAGCAATCTTGAAAAAGAAAAGCAGAGCTGGAGGCATCACAATTTTGGACTTTAAGCTGTATTACAAAGCTGTAGTCATCAAAACAGTATGGTACCAGCTGAAAACAGATACATAGATAATGGAACAGAACAGAAAATCCAGAAATGGACCTACAACTATATGGTCAAGTAATCTTTGACAAAGCAGGAAAGAATACCCAGTGGAAAAAAGATAGTCTCTTCAAAAAATCGTCTGGGAAAACTGGACAGCACATGCAGAAGAATGAAACTGGACCACTTTCTTACACCATACACAAAAACAAATTCAAAATGGATGAAAGACCTAAATGTGAGAGAAGATACCACAAAAAATCCAGAGGATAACACAGGCAGAAATCTCTTTGACCTCAGCTAGAGCAACGTCTTACTAGACACCTTGACGAAGGCAAGAGAAACAAAAAGCAAATGGGAACTGTTGGGACTTCAAGACAAAAGGTTTCTGCACAAAGAAGGAAGCAGTCAACAAAACTAAAAGATAGCCTATGCAATGGAAGAAGATATGTGCAAACAATATATCTGATAAAGGGTTAGTATCTAAAATCAAAGAACTTAACAAACTCAACACCCAAAAAACACATAACCCACTTAAGAAATGGGCAAAAGACATATATAGACACTTATCCAAAGAAGATACCCAGATGGGTAACAGACACATGACAAGATGCTCAATATCACTCTCCATCAAGGAAATACAAGTCAAACCTACAATGAGATACCACCTCACACCTGCCAGAATGGCTAAAATGAACAACCCATGAAATAACAGATGTTGGCAAGGATGCAGAGAAAAGGGAACACTTTTGCACTGTTGATGGGGATGAAAACTGGTGCAGCCACAGTGGAAAACAGTATAAAAAATTAACAGTATCAAAAAATTAAAAATAGAACTATCCTACAATCCAGCAATTGCAGTACTAGGTATTTATCCAAAGAATACAAAAATGCTGATTCGAAAGAACATAATGCACCCCAATGTGTAGAGCAGTGCTATCAGCAAGAGCCAAACTATGGAAAGAACCCAAATGTCCATTGACTGATGAATGAAGAAAGAAGATCTCAGATGTACATACGATGGAATATTACTCAGCCATCAAAAAGAATGAAATCTTGCCATTTGCAATGACACGGATGGAGCTAGAGTGTATTATGCTAGGCAAAACAAGTCAGTCAGAGAATGACAAATACCATGATTTCACTCATATGTGGAATTTAAGAAATGAAACAGATGAGCATAGGGGAAGATAGAAAAAAAGAGGGAGGCAAACCATAAGAGACTCTTAACAATAGAGAACGAATTGAAGGTTGACGGTAGGGAAGTGGGCAGGAGATGGGCTAAGTGGGTGATGGGTATTAAGTAGGGCACTTGTTGGGATAAGTACTGGATCACTAAATTCTACTCCTAAAACCAATATTATACTACGTGGTAACTAACTAGAATTTAAATAAAAACTTGAAACAAAAAAAATAAAAAATATGTAGCCCTTAATTAAGAAGCATCCTCATTGCTATGAGCAGTGAGATTTTATAAGGATGCTATTTAAAATATTATTTGTGCCACAAGGAAGGAGATTCAGAATTTTAATGAACATCACAAAATCTGCTGGAATAAGCAATCACCACAAACCCTCACCTACTACTCCTCCAGGTTGCAAAAATGCAGTAGTTCAATATGGACCCTGAGGTCTTGTGTTGCCATTGTTCTCTCTGAATAGTCCTGTTATCTGCTGAGACAACCATAAATAAATTTGCAAAGTGGACAATCTGGCTTGTGCTCAGAAAAAGAAGATGAGAGGATGCTACTTTCTTTTCTAGCATGCCCACCACCTGGTCTGAACCATTCTTGCTGCTCTGTTCCAGACCTGCCATACTGTGCACTGTACGTCATATTTCACCTTCTCTCTTTCTCTCTCCTCCACCACAATGTGATTCATATTCTCTCAATGCCCTACTCCCAACTCGAAGTTGCTTGGGTTATTAGCCCTAAGTGTCCCCCTGAAACAGGATTATAAAGCCACACCCTTTGCCATGTCAATTTGTACTGTCCTCCCACCGTGGGTAAAATAGACTTTCCTGCCTCTTTGATAGTAGCTTTGCTTTGGCCAAAGAAGTTAGTGGATGTGACATGAGCAGAGACCTTAAATGTGCTTGTGGAGTTTGGGTTGTGCTTTTGTGCTCCTGTGATTTGCTATGAGAAGAATAATGACTCCAGTTAGCTGCTGGTCCAAGGAGAATTAGAAAATTTAGATAGCAGATGTAAATGGAACTGATCCCAGCCAAATCCAGCAGAATCATAGCCAACCCTCAGCCCATGAGCAAAACTATATAAATATATAAATGTTTGTCTTTGTAAAACACTGACTTCGGGGGATGGTTCGTTACTCAGAATTATCGTGGCGAGAACTAAATAATACCCTGGGTAATAAACTAATTTTAATCAAGCCAGTTATGATCAATATTACCTTCTGTATGCCAGGTTTTTATCTATGAAATGGAAATAAGAAAAAGAACCTAATTCAAATGGTTATAGCAAGAAATAAATGATAGAACAATTGTAAAGCCCCTAGGTAGGGGCTGGCCTGCAGAAAAACACAATAGAGTAATTTTGAGGTTATTTGATTAATCTGTTACTTTCTCAGTTTTATTTGTATTTTCAGATGTTTGCCAAAAAAAAGGATGGTTGAATTTATAACTACAGCCTCTAGCTGAGGCCTCATAGGTTTCTGTCCACTAAGTGAATGTCAAAGCTAAAATGCTTCCCATAGGAAGTTTGCCCTTTTCTCTTTCTAAATAAGTGATTTGAACAAAATCACTTTATGCTCAGTTACACAGTAGTTTTACCTACAGAGTTTTCAAATAGGACAGCACTTTAAACCCAGAGGAATGGATTTCTAATGATGAACTTGGAAGTACTGGGGCAAATGAACAGTGGAGAGAGATTGGAGGGGGTGTGGGGAAGAGGATTTATAAGGCCCTGAAAATCACAGCAAATGGCCATCCCCTTATTTCATGTGCTGACCAAGACAATCATGGTGACTGAATCAAGACAAAAATGCAGAAGCACTTCAGTTGATTTCTCAAGAACCTGCAAAGGTATGCTTTTTTAAATTTAATGTTTATTTATTTATTTTGAGAGAGAATGAGAGACTGAGATGTGGAGAGAGAGGGAAAGAGAGAGAATCCCAAGCAGTCTCCACAGTCAGCACAGAGCCCAACGTGGGGTTTGAACTCAGTAACCATGAGATAACAACCTGAAATTAAATCAAGAGTTGGTTAACTGACTGAGCCACCCAGGCACCCCTGTAATTCTTTCTCTTAGGAAAAGTACTAGGTTAAGGGACACCTGGGTGGCTCAGTCAATTAAGTATTTGACCGGCTCAGGTCATAATCTCACGGTTAGTGGGTTCAAGGCCTGCATCGGTCTCTGTGCTGACAGCTCAGAGCCTGGAGCCTGCTTCAGATCCTGTGTCCCCCTCTCTGTATGCCCCTCTCCCACTCGCACTTGCTCTCTCTCTCAAATATAAATAAAACATTAAAAATTAAAAAAAAAAGAAAAAAGTAATAGGTCAAAACTGGGTAGTTTTCACCACCCTTTGGACATCAAGTTTCTGAGTCTTGCCTATATATATATATATCTGAGTCTTGCCTATATATATATATATATATATATATATATATATATATATATATTCTGAAGGAATCTAATGTTTTCTGTAAGAAAATGGAAGGACATTTACTGGGCACTACCATGTACTCTGCTAGGGAACTCCCAATGTTATTAAGTAGGTACAGGACCAGCTTCACGGGCATGTGACAAGTGCAATCGTAGACTCCTGTTCTCAGATGGGCCCTGCACTTGTTTGGAACCTCTGCTGTTGCCATCTTGAAATTCTTAATAATTTTATTTCTGAGCATGTATTTTATGAGCAAAATTCAGTGGGACAATGGAGGACATATATGTGCAGAGAAAATACGTGCATGTGTCAGCATGTGCCACTCCATTCACATATAGCCTTCATGGCTTCCATAACATGCTTATTTCACCGTGAATCTACTAAAATCCAATGCATAGTGGGTCCACCAGAATTCTGTACTCATGTTCCATACAACACATCTATAGCTGAGTAAGCAGGGTCACTAACAGATCAGACAGTCCATGCTTTACCCTTCTGAATGCAAGCTTGCTTAGAACACAAAAAGAATGGAATTGGAGCTTCCAGGTTGGTGAACACGTGGAGATGGAGAAAGAGTGGCACAAAAGGAGAAGAATATGCACAAGAATATGCACGTATAAAGAACTTTTTTAGAAGTTATCTTTGTGTATATTTTCCCCCACTCCTGCTAGGAATGAAATACATATGCATGTATGAGCTATGAAATGCCAATGATTCCACACACAAATTAAATGCCCTTATATCTGCATTCACAACTATACATTGCAAATATATATTGGCATTATACAGTATAAATATGAACAGTAAAATTCATGCTAATAATTTAAAATTTTAATTTTTCTGTACTTACAATGATTACACCATTGTTTTATAAGTTATAAAATATTTATACAGGAAAAAAGCTTTACATAGCCATACTTTTAATAGCATTTTTTTTCCTGATTTTTGAACAAAGAGCCTGGTATTTTCTTTTATCACTGTGCCCCACAAATTATGTAGCTGGCCTTCAGTAGGTACTATTATCTTCCATTTATAGATGAGAAAACAGTTACTCGGTGAGATTAAGTAACTTTCTCAAGATCACAGAACTTGCAAGTGGTAGACACCAAATTCAAGCATGTCTGACTCCAAAGATACTGCTCCTCTCCCAGTTCAGACTGCATCCAAACTACAGCTGGGGAAGGTCCCAAGAGAAACTTGAGCTTAGGGTATGTCTGTTGCTTCAACTTCTGTCCATGTAGATTTGTTTAGAGCAAAGATTTTGGTTAACACTCACGCATACACCACAAAGTAGCTATGAAGTTAAGAAGGCTATTCTAGGAAACCTGTCCTAGCATTCTTTTCACTATTCTGTGCCCAGTTTTTCAGCTTAGTAGGTCCACAGTCTTGAGATCATCAATTCAAATGTAAGTACATCATGCTCAGCTGTCAAATAAAAACATTAAATTTTCTCTCAAACTTTTTTCTAAATTCCACGTATTTCTACATCTCATATACTGAGTCATATGAAAATATTTCATTTAACTATTTTTAAGTTTGTTTATTTATCTTGAGATAGAGAGAGCATGCATGGGGAGAGAGAGAATCCCACGCAGGCTCCGCACTGTCAGCACAGAGCCCAATGCAGGGCTCAAACTCACAAACGATGAGATCATGACCTGAGCCGAAGTTGGATGCTTACCCAACTGAGACACCCTGGCACTCATTCATTTAATTTTTTATGCTATATCATAATTACCACCAGAATTGTCAAAGGAATCATGTTAATGTGACTATAACCCAAAATTTTTAATGACTTTTGCCCAGTTAAACTCTGCCCAGTATTTAATAAGCATCCTGTTGTTTATAAGACCTTGGGCCTCTAACAATTTACCTTCTGGCTTCAGTGGGTATTTTTCTAGATTCAGAGCAACAGTTTCCAAGGCCTCTGTCTTACCTTTCCCAGCAGCATCTATAAAGTCTGAGTCAGCAAGCATATCGACTAATAGTTAAGGGATCATAATTCTTTGCTACCTGAGAGAGTCCTCTTTTTACCACACCTGCAGGGGGAAATGTGTTTCTAAAGCTAAAAAATACAGATTAGGATAAAAATCTTTCCTTGTGGAAGTCACCATCCAAAATTGGAGGTATTTTGTTCTTACATATATACATATTCACTTCTTACCCCTAGGATGGTAGAGATGCTGCCACAGCCAGAAATGTGAAATGTTTGTGTCAAAAATTTTTATCACAGCAACTCTTCCTTTGAGATATTCAGAGAATTGAATATATTTTATAGATATTTCCAGACAGAACACAAATACTGCTGTCAAGAAAATTTCCTCTAAGAATGAGGCAGCAAAGATGTTACTGTCAGAAAAACAATGAATTCTTCAATGATAATTTCTATAATACATTCCTGAGAGTGTAGAAATAACACTACATAAATATTCTTACTTGAACAACTTGAGAAGACATGCATAAACATAAACTGTATTTATAGGTTTAAAAATTGCACTACACAAAGCCTGAAAAATATTTCTTTTGATTTTTTAAATCCATGGAGTATCACTGCTCACCAAAAAGAAAATGAAAGGTGGAGGATTCAAAGACACACAACCAGGGACTTTCAGACCAAACCTAAACATAGTATGTCATCATAAAATTGTTTTAAATAAGAGAGAAAGTCTGAATTTCCTTATGCCAAAACTGCCCATGTGGTATCCACAGCTTAAAATCCAGAAAAAAATTCCTAAAGGGGTTAAAAAAAAAAGGAAAGAAAAGAAACAATAAACATACTATATAAGAAGAAACTGAAAGCAAAGGTATTCTTTATAATATGGAGCCTGAGAAATTATAGGGTTTTCATTTTAAAAAGCATACACTATATAAGGATAAATAAATATTATTTGTGATATTGTGATATCAGAATTATGACAGCCAACCTTCCAAGATTGCCCAATATTCATAGCCTCCTGGTATTCCTCATAGCCTCATTCCTTGCAATAGCCTTAGGGAGTCTTCTCTCACCTTGACTCATGGCTAGCCTGTGTAATAAAGACTCCACAAATAAAAGACATTTCCACTTCTGCCTTGCTCCCTCTTGGATTACTAGCCATTCAGGATGCCATGTCATGAGGACACTCAAGCAGCCTATCCAGAGGCCCAAGCGAGGAGAAAATAAGGCCTACCACCATTAGCCAAGACCAACTTGCCAACCACATGAGCAAACCACTTTGGATGCAAATCCTCCAGCCCACATCAAGTCTTTATACGACAACAGCCCTGGCTTACGTCCTGATTGCAACCTCAAGCTAAAATCAGCCAGCTAAGCTGCTTCTGAATGTCTAGTCCACACAAACTCTAAGATACTAAACGTTTATTGTTTAAAGAATCAAAATTTTGCAGTAATTTGTTATGCAGCAATAGATAATACACTGGCCTTAACCTGACAGGATATCTACATTGGTGAGATAGGAAGAAACTTATTCTTTGCTTTATAAGTTAATAAACTCAATTTTATCAGGTCACCCAAAATTGGTGAGTTCCTAGACTCATGACCACTAGATATCAAACTCACAAGTACTTGTAACACAAAATGCTAATTTAATAATTTACACTGAAAAGTGGACCAGTGATTGCTGAGAATGCTAGGTATATTCAAAAGGCCAAATTAAAATCCAATGGTTGTTTTATAAGGGTAGGAATAGAAAAAGGATCATTGGATTATCTTACAGAATATGTCCACAGACTATGGGAGTTGAATTTTTAAATTCTTTCACTTTTCTACAATATTTATTTCAAAAGAACTAATTATAGAAATAGAGTTCCCTTTAAGTCTGCAAGCAGAATAGATTCCAGGAAGCTTTGAAGTAATCAATCATAAAACTATAACAATTATTAAGGCACTCTAAGAAACACTAGAGTATATCCTCAAGTTTTCAGAGAAAGTATTTAAACTCTCCCATAAAACATCTCCTTATTTTACAATAGAAATACTCAACTGCTCTAACCCAGCCACACCAGCATGCTTCTGTGTTGAAGGTACAGCTGGAACCCATCTTCAAACAAAACCTCCAATTTTTCTATATTCCTAAATACTTCTCGCCCACATAAACGTAAAACAAGTAGACCCAACCAGGAAGGTTTCTTTGCCTTTACTTCCTCTTCCTACTCCCACAATTAAATTCTCATTTCAGCTCCTTTTTCTTCCAGAGAGTTAATTCATTTGATATCTGATAATCTATATAATGTATCATCCTTCCCAGTGGCTTTGCATTTTTACCAGGTAAAATGCCTGTCTGGACATATTTCAGGCTTCAGGACCTCTGATAAGGTCACAATTTTTAAGCGTTACTATGTATAAGAATCACTAACAGCTTATTTAAAATATTATTCCCTGGCCTCACTTCTATATACTTTTAATCCATAAACCTGAGGTAGGGCTCAGAAACCTGCATTTATAAAAATCAACCTCTCCCTACCCTCTGTGGTGCTCATGGAAGCAATCTGAAGACCATGCTCTGAGGAAGTGTTGAAAAGGAAGATACTCGGGGACTAAGGAAGTCAGGTTATCAGAAACCACTGGCAACTATAGCATTCTCCCTTTCTTCAACCAGTATCACCATCTCTTTGTAATTTGAGTTATATTTGGTTCCTAACCAGTTGCAATTATCCTGCTGCTCACCCTGCAAATCCAAATTCATAGAGTCCACTTTCCTAACAGGTATACAAATCACCCCTTTGTTCAGATGGACTTCATGTTAAAGTCAAGCTCTTGCCTTCTGCTCTCGGGGTAATTCTAGTGACATAATTGACCTATTTGCCATGATTCCTGGCTTGAGGCTCTTTCCTATTCTGTCCTGTCAGCACTTGCCTGCTCTCCAGGATTTCCAAGTTTGACAAGCTGTCGATTTCTGATGACCACAGACCGACCCCATTCTGCTGACCCAGAGCCTTCACACTAATTCTCCCAGCCTGTCTCTTCAGGAGTGGTTAATGGACCACTAACATATTTTAAAATCTGGGTAGTTGGGGATGTAATCCATAAACATGCATTTAATAAGTTTCCCAAATATGCTCAGTATAGGTATCGTAGTATTAAGCAATTTCTCAAAATTGCCTAATGGTAACAAGCATCAGGACACTGAAAGAATAGTTTCCTAGACCTCACCATCTGATGATTCTGAGTGGGACAAAGTGGACTTTATTTTTAACAAGTATTTTGGTTAATTCTAATAATTGGGCAATTTGGGAAACCCTGATCTAACGTAGCAACTTAAGACTTTAACGTCAAGATACCTGAGTTTGGTTTTATATTAGGTTGAACATTAAAGCTAGGAGCATGAAGCTACCCAATATTAGAGAAGTAATCCTCAGAAGATAACAAATAGCTTAACAAGGAGTCTTGCAGTTACATTTCATCTCTCACATGCAAACATGTTCAGTGGTAATGCAGGGATTTTTAAATAATACTAAGTTCTTAAAAACTCATGTTACACGAGTGAGATTTTTCAGTTCCATTTTAAAAGATGAATTGCTTCAGTTCTTTAAATCACATTCCAAATTTAGCCACACAAATAAAACATTTAAATGGGAAAAATCTTTGGCAGATATACTATAATATTACATATATTATACATATATTTAAATATTAAATATTTTGTTATATAAATAATACATACAGCTGATAAAACTACTCATGTTTGAAATGCTATTCTAGATATATAATTACTAGTGGAGTTTATTTTTAAATATTCTAAGTTAATATTGGTGGCCCAAGTCTCTGTCATCATTCTACCAAATCTCTTCCAAATCTAGTATCTTTGGAATTTATTTTTTAGGTGTACAAATCATTTATTTCCTAAAATAAACAGTGAGAATGAGAAGAGGGGTCCAAATTTTGAATTAATAAGATCTGACAACTGGTATACCTCCTCTTATAAACTGTTTAACAATAATAAAATTGCAAAAAGTTGTAAGTTCATAGATTGCAGTCCTTCTATCACAAAATGTCTAAAATATTGAGAAATATAGCTAGAAGTTGGAGGCGGAAAATGCTATGTGATCTCCACGTTGTGCACAAAACTAGATAGAATTCCTTTCTTTGCGAGTGTCATGCTTGGGGAGACAAACTAATGTTTTATCAAGGAACTTGTGAGTCTTCCAGTATTCACCTGAGACAGCAAGGGGTAATGAAAAAAGGACTGAGATGTGGAAGATAGAAGCCCCGAGTTCAGATTGTAGCTGTCATTTATCAGCTCTGTGACCCTGGACAAATGATGTAATATTTCTGCATCTCAGTTGCCTCAACCATAAAATAAAGATAATAGTTCTTGACCATTTCTACCGTGAAAAGTTGTCCTGAAAGATTTTGAAAATGAGTGATAAATTATTTTTGAAAATGCTACATGAGTTACAAACTGCTATGTAAACATGATGCATTCTTTTGTAACCCTGACTGTTCATTAGTATAAATGATTTCCCTTATCACAAAACTTTTTTCTTAACAAATTATTTTTACCCACCGACTTTCCCCCTTATATTCTATGGCACCGATCAGGGCTTTTTCACCAATGTGTCCACGAAGTTCAGAGATCTTTGGGTCCATCTGGCCTTTGACATACCTGCTGCTAATGCAAACTTTCTGGACAGGGGTGGGAAGGAGTGGAATGCACAGGACCCTCCCACTGAACAAGCCCCTTAAACACACTCCATCCCAAGTCTGT
The DNA here is from genome assembly GCF_022079265.1 of Lynx rufus. Taxonomy (NCBI): domain Eukaryota; kingdom Metazoa; phylum Chordata; class Mammalia; order Carnivora; family Felidae; genus Lynx; species Lynx rufus. The sequence continues at coordinate 64,875,333 of NW_025814827.1, forward strand.
CACCCACCTTGGGCCCGAGTGCGGCTGTGACACTCTCTTCTCACTTGCTGTACTGGCTTCCTGTTGCTGGTGTAACAAATTACCACACACTAAGTGGTTTAAAACACAAATTTATTTTCTACAATTCTGGAGGTTAGAACTCCTAAATGGATTGAGTGTGGTGAATGGCCAAGCAGAGCTGTTACTTCTGGAAGCTCTAGGGGAGAATCTTGTTTCCTTACCCTTTCCAGCTTCTAGGGGCCACCAGCATTGTTTAGCTCATGCTCCCTTCCTTCATCTTCAAAGCCAGCAGGATAGCATCTTCAAATCTCTTTCTTGGGGGCCATTATTCTTCCCAACACACTTGCTCTATCTGCTCTTTTTTTTGAGGCTATCTTCTCAAGTTCATCTGCAAAGTATGAGCCCATCTGTCTAGACCCCCATCATATTGTTCCCAATTTTAAAAAAATGGATTCAGTTTAAAAGATATTATTGCTAATCACATGGAAGAATTAATAGGGACAATAAAATTATTAAATGAGGAACAGTAAAAGGTCCAAGAAAACTTACAAGAGATAGAAAGCGGATGAGATTTCAGACTTCAACATCCACAGGATGTTTTGAATTAATGTCTTAATTTATTCATGTTGGTTATTACCAAAGTCAGATCATAGACCTCTTTCAGTTCTAATAAGCCTCCTTTGAAAGGAGATAATTGGACAGTTTTATCTCTAGAACTGAAAAGATACAGCTAGAATGTGCGGCAAGGAGCTATGATGTCTTGGTAGGGGTATGGCCTCTAGAAACAGGCTGCCTGGCCACTTAAAACTCTTGTTGCATAGAAAGCATTTAGAACAGTGCCCAGTACACAGGACAAGCTACAAAAGCCTTGGCTTTCCTGTGATAATGGGCATTTCCACATAGCTATGTAAGACATGGTCCAAAAAAGAGCTAGACCTGATTCAATTAACATACACTATAAACACAGAGTAGGGACAAGGAAGTTTGGATAATAATGGGGTAATAACATACCCCAGACATTGTTTCTTACCTCCCTGGCTTATTCACACTCTCTCCCTCTCCCACCTACTCTCATATATCCTATCCCACACTATCCTGTGCCTTACCACTCACTCACCTCTCTGCAAGCCTTCCCATGCTGGGTTAGGAATGCTTTCCCATAAAACTCTGTTCATATCATTATCATCAACATATGAAATGCTAACATTTTTAACGTATCTCTCTCCCCTTTACACTGCAAGTTCTTGAGAGCCAGGGACACCTCTTCTTAACAATTATAATCCATATAACTGGTACATAATAACATAGTAACTGATACATAAAAAGAGTTCAAGAAAGAAAGAAAATACTAAAATACTAAAGGAAATCATCAGAGAAGCATACAAAACACACAATTTATTACATGGAGATATCCACAGCACAAGTTGGAACTAATGTTAATTATCTAATGATAAGGATTAAGCTAAATGCATTCTATTTCCACCATAATTTCTCTTTCGTGTTTTCTAAGGTATTTAAAGTCATGGAAGGGGCTACATTATACAAGCAGAACACAAACATTTTATAAATAATATCATTGCAATTGTGTTTGAAAGATAACCATATGAATAGAAAATACAAGTAAACATACTAAAAATCAAGAGTATGTGTATGGGTAAATTTATTTTCTCCCAAAATTTATTTTGTTTTTCAAATTCCCTATTAAAAATCAAATTATTTTTATAAATATTTTTATATAATACACATTTATTTTGGAAAAATTAGGAAATTTAGATAAAAATAAGAAATTTAGGGGCGCCTGGGTGGCGCAGTCGGTTAAGCGTCCGACTTCAGCCAGGTCACGATCTCGCGGTCTGTGAGTTCGAGCCCCGCATCAGGCTCTGGGCTGATGACTCAGAGCCTGGAGCCTGTTTCCGATTCTGTGTCTCCCTCTCTCTCTGCCCCTCCCCCGTTCATGCTCTGTCTCTCTCTGTCCCAAAAATAAAAAAAATAATAAGAAGAAGAAGAAATTTAAATCACACTTAATCCCCTGATAAATATAGAGATATATGTATATAATGTTTTATTTAACATGCTAAACCTGGTAGGATATGATCAGAAAACATTTTTTAATGCCTTCAAATGCCTTTAATGCCTCCTTCAAATTGGTTCTGTCAGTTCTCCCTTCCCCTCTCCTTGACATCTTGAGTGGATCCCACTACTTTGCCAGTCACTATCACCTATTAGAACAGTTTATCCTCTCCCATTTTAAAACTGATCCAAGGATTAGAGACCTACAAGGGCACAGAGGTTGAGGAAGGAAACTGTTTTGTTCTTTCACCTTCTATGTTTTGCCTCCTCTCTCCTCCTTCTGGCTCTAAGAGGTTGGGTCTGACTACCAGGAGGGATGAGAAGAAAGGCCTTTTTCACTTAGTGTTGCCCTATATCAATTACCAGCTGTCAGGGCAACCAATAAAATTCCAGTTCTTGCTCATGGGGTTAAGAGCATTATTTTCATCCTTCTTTAGAGACATCTGCCCACCTCCATGCACATCTCCACCATTCCCTGACACCAACAATGCTTTCTAGGTTACTAACCCTCCCCCCGTATCTATCCTCTAGTGGTTCACCCACCTTCTTTCTACTGGATTTCTTCCCCAAAGCAAGCACTCTCTTTGGGGAGACACTTTTAAAACCATTAACACCTTCCTCAGTATCTACTTGGCTCAAAGAACTCACAAATCTTTGTCCCTGCCCATCCTCACTGCTGCCCTCTTTCAAGCAACCTCTCAAAGTAAGGATTCTCCAAGTGAAAGACAGTGGCCAGTTTTGACCTTCCTTAAATTTGGTCCTAAAGTCCAAGTAGGTATCTAGGTATCTAATTCTTTCATAAAATCTTTCATGCTTCACATCTGTGCATTCGTGATGTTCAGCAGACACCCAGAAGAGGAACAAAATGCCAGGCTCCCCTTCTTACAAGTGCCGTCTCATTGAGGGGACTTCTTATGGATTTTTCTGTTTGGCTTGTGGGGAAGACTCAAAAACTCAGCTACTACAAACTCCCTTCAAAGAATCCTCCTAACATAGGTCCAGCCTTTACTTAAATAGGCTGATGATAATGATGGATACTGGGCTGGGGTGGTCCAGTATCTCACAGAAAGTGGTCTGCCACATCATCTCTTTTGAAAATATGGGGTACTTTTTGTTCATTGTCCTTGACTTTAAGATTTAGCCAGAATTCTAGAACAGAAAAAGTCTCATTTAACATCAATTATGTAAATATACTTTTACAAAAGTGGGATGATATGTATCCATTAATAAGCATTCTAGCTCAAAATGTTTGGTTAGCCTATTACATCCTTGATGTTAAGATAAACAAAAAGATGAATATGATAAAATCCCAGTCCTTTATCTTTTTTTTAATGTTTATTTATTTTTGAGAGAGACAGAGACAGAATGTGAGTGGGTTAGGGTCAGAGAGAGAGGGAGACACAGAATCCGAAGCAGTCTCCAGGTTCTGAGCTGTCAGAACAGAGCCTGACGCGGGGCTCGAACTCACAAACTGAGATCATGACCTGAGCCGAAGTCAGATGATCAACCGACTGAGCCACCCAGGCGCCCCTAAAATTCCAGTCCTTTAAACAGCCTGTAATCCAGCAGGAAGATGAGACATATGAACAAATAACCAATAAAATGCATTACACGTGCTGTAAAAGTGACAAAAAAAAAAAGCATAGGTGATACAGAAACAAGCTTGCTTCTGGTATAGAGTATAAAGGAACATTTCTTAGGAGAGGTTAAATTTCAGCCATATTCTGAAGAATTGGTAACCTCTCATAGTGTGAAATGGAGGTAGAGGAATGCGTATTCCAGAAATCGGAAACCCCGTGAATATGAGTCCAGAGATTGAAAAACATAGCATTTCTTCAAGGAATGCTCAGTAGTCTAATTTTCTAGGGAATACATTATGAAGAAGAACTGTAAAACATCTTGGGGCTACATCATAACAGGGCACCTAGGGAATTTGGACTGTTAATTTGGCAGTGAGGAGACACCTAAGAATTGTGAATTACAAAGAGACACCAAGCTGTGCAAGGGCTTAAGGCAAGAAGGAAAACAGGGAGGAAGCATACACAACAATCCCTGACTGAACTAGAATGGTGGCAGGGGGAATGCAAAAGAACTCACACAGATTCAGGTGGCAATCCACAACCTTTCAAGCATTCAGCCCATCAATCACCCTGATAACAGTAGTAAAGCCTTGCTGCAGAGGCTTTGGGTCGACTGTCTGCTAGTAATGAAGGTTTTGCACTGAGAATACGAATTCCCACTTCTTATCCCCCTCAAGGCCAGGGTAATGCATTTTCAAAGAGGCTGTCTAGTGTTAAGGATCCAGGCTGAAGTCATGGAAAGAAGCAAAGTTAACTAGCTCATAAGGGAATCTAACTCACCAACAAAGGGTCAGAGACACATGTCAGGAGGTTTAAAGGCAGGTCAGAGGAAAGGGGTGGCAAATTAACTAGCACCTTCTTAAACCTGCCTTCATAATAAAATTTCCCATAATAGCAAAACAATGAAATGTTCAGGATAAATAATGACCTGTGCTAGCTTGGAAATAACAATAAATGCTATCTATGGATTGTGAATACTTTTTAAAAATGTATTTACTGTACTGTCAGTTCAGAGCCTTGCACAGGGCTCAGTCTCACAGAACTGTGCGACCATGACTTGAGTTGAAATCAAGAGTCAGATGTGCAACTGACTGAGCCACCCAGGAGCTCCTGGATTGTGAATATTTAGACATGTGGTACTAATTTGAAGTGTTGTATAGTGCTCAATTTTTATGCTAGGTGCTCTAGTAATGTGTCAATCCATGAACAGGAATTCTTAAAATTCCAGGATGTCTTTATTGTTATCATTAGAATGCCAAGTTTAATGGATATTAAGACTTTGTAGCACCCTAAACATGATCTAGCAACCTGTAGCTACCTTGATATTTTACAAATTTTAATTTGATGCCAGATATAATTAGTGATCAAATGTTTCAAGATTGGGTCAAAAGGAGAAATAATGAAACTTAAGGAAGCTATCATTGGTAAATGAAGGTCATCTTTATAGAAGCAGGAACACCAATTGTGCTTGTCTAGCAGAAAAATCTGAGCTTCTTTGATGGTACTGTACTGCCATCTACAGACCTAGCAACATGTCTATAACATGCAGCATGGTTAAAAATGTTAAAACTGAAAATCTAAAATAAATGCAAGTACAATTAGGCTAAAACTGAAAACATGTGAAATTCTAGAATAATCTTTTCAAAGAACTCTTGCCTCAACACAAAATAGAAATGGCTTCTGAATAAAAATAAAGGTAAGGGTGTTTTGAAGTAAAAGATATGTATTTCCCCAGAAATCTGAAATACAAAGGTGATAATTAACTATGGAACTTGCACTGTATAAAAATCAAGATATAGAGGAGCCAAGATGGTGGAACAGCATGGAAGCTTTTTGTGTGTCTTGCGTCCATGAAATACAGCCAGACCAACACTAAACCATCCTACACACCTAGAAAACTGATTGGAGGATTAACACAACAATCTGCACAACCTGAACCACAGAATTCAGCAGGTACACGGCACGGAGAGCTGAACTTAGGGAGTGAGAAGCCGCGAAAGGTAGGGAACCCCTTTTGAGGGCAAAGGGAGGACAGAGACTGGGGAGGTGGGGAGCATATGGGAAAAGCACCCCTCCCCAAAAGCAGCTGGAGAGAAAGTGGAAAATTGGAAACAGCCACAGGGACTAAATGAAAAAAGGGAGAAAGGAGAAAGGATAGGGTTTAAATTCCATTAAGACTGTAAACAAGGGGAGCCCAAAGGCTGCAACTCCGCAGCTCGATACCTGGAGGTGCTCTGGTGGGAAGGACGAATCCCCAGGAACAGAACGGGGTCCAAGAGGTTCTCAGGCCACACAAGGAGAAATGGTTCCACTGCTGGAAGGACATTTGGTAGAGACTGTTGAAGCCATCTGGTCCCAGCAGACCCCAGAAGGCTACCATGTTCGCTGGTGTTGTGGCATGGTCGTTGAGGGTGAAGCCTGGTGCCAGATGTGTTTTGTGATTTTCCATAATCCCTGAAATGCTGCTCCTACACTGTCTCACGAACTTTTTCTGGGACAGGCTGGCACCTGGCCACAGTCTCGGGGCAAGGGCAGCAGCAGGGTTCAATGGGTATTCCTGGGTGCAGTCGGCATTTGGCCATTGCTCATTCAGCCATTGCTCGGTGAGACCCTCCCACAGAGGGGCAGAACCGGTCAAAGCCGCAGACCTTCAGAAGTAAGGGGCCAGGAAAACAGCCACATTTGAGACAAAACTTGGCAGAGAGGTACTGCCTGGGGCCTGGTCACGGAGAGTGAAAGAGTGGGGAGTGAACGAGAGCTGAAGACAGAGGACGGGTGCACAATTGCTGATCTGAGAAAACAGACCGGGTAGCTGGGTGGCGCCATTTTCACCACTCCTGGGCATGCGCATACGCACCTACAAGCACCACAACAATCCACCCCAGTAGGCTACAAACGCCATCTAGTGGAGAGTGGAGCTGTAACACCGAGCCCCACCCAACTGGGCCAACTTCGCTCTTCAAGAACACAAGCCTCACCATCAGCTTAATTTATGGACTATAAAGAGCTACATAGACTGACCTCTAGGGGAAAACGAAGCAATTTCAGTCCTACTTCAATCTGTTAGCAGGTTCATCTATTCAATTTTTTTCTTTTTTTTTCTTTTTCCTTTTTCTCTTAACAATTCTTTTCTTTTTCTTGAATACAAAAAGAAAAAATTCATTTTTATTTTTAGATTTTATTAAAAATATCTGGGGGCGTCTACGTGGCTCAGTCGGTTAAGTGGCCAATTTCGGCTCAGGTCATGATTTCGAGGTCCGTGAGTTCGAGCCGCACGTCAGGCTCTGTGCTGACAGCTCAGAGCCTGGAGCCTGTTTCAGATTCTGTGTCTCCCTCTCTCTGACCCTCCCCCGTTCATGCTTTGTCTCTCTCTGTCTCAAAAATAAATAAACGTTAAAAATAAAATTTAAAAAAATATTTAAATTCTAAAAAAATAAATAATAAAATAAATAAATAAATAAAAATATCTGTAATTTTTATTACTTTATTGTTTACTTTTGTGTAAATTTTTTCAAATTCTACTTTACTTCCATCATTTTATTTTAGTCTACTTCAGTGTACTCATCTTTTCAAATTTTCAAACAATTGCCTTTTTTCTTTCTTTTTCCTTTTTCTCTTTTTCATTTCTTTTTCTTGAATGCAGAAAGAAAACTTCATTTTTACTTTCAATTTTTTTTAATATTTTTATTTTATTTTTATTACTATATTTTTTGCTTTTATGTAAATTTTTTCAAATTCTATCTTACTCTCATCATTTTACTACTACAGGGTATTCATTTTTTCAAATTTTCTTTTTTTTTTTTTTTTTTTTTAAATTTTTTTTTTTTTCAACGTTTATTTATTTTTGGGACAGAGAGAGACAGAGCATGAACGGGGGAGGGGCAGAGAGAGAGGGAGACACAGAATGGGAAACAGGCTCCAGGCTCTGAGCCATCAGCCCAGAGCCCGACGCGGGGCTCGAACTCACGGACCGCGAGATCGTGACCTGGCTGAAGTCGGACACTTAACCGACTGCGCCACCCAGGCGCCCCTTTCAAATTTTCAAACAATTTCTTTTTCTTTTCTTTTTTCTCTTTTTTTAATCTTTTTTCTCTTTTTCATTTCTTTTCTTAAATACAGAAAATGAAAAAATTCATATTTATTTTTAATTTTTACTAAAAATATTTTTCTTTCATTTTTTTTCTACTATATTCTTTACTTTTGTGTATATTTTTTCATATTCTATTTTACCCCATCATCTCATTTTAGTCTACTTCAGTGTATTCATTTTTTCAAATTCTCAAACTATTTCCTTTTTTTTTCCTCTTTTCTCCCCCACCACCATTTTTTTTTCTCTAATGTGTCAAACCACTTTCAACACCCAGACCAAAACACACCTAGGATCTAGCATCATCTATTGGATTTGTGTGTGTGTGTGTGTGTGTTTTTAATTTTTAATTTTAATATTTTTATTTCTATTTTTTTAATTTCAATTTTTCTACCTCATTAATTCCTTTTCTGCCTTCAAAATGACAAAACAAAGTAATTCACCCCAAAAGAAAGAGCACGAAGAAACGACAGCCAGGGATTTAACCAACACAGATACAAGCAAGATGTCTGAACCAGAATTTAGAATCACGATATAAGAATACTACCTGGAATCAAAAATAGATTAGAATCCCTTTCTGCAGAGATAAATGAAGTAAAAACTAGTCAGGATGAAATAAAAAAATGCTATAACTGAGCTGCAATCATGGATGGTTACAGCGGCAGCAAGGATGGACAAGGCAGAACAGAGAATCAGCGATATACAGGACAAACTTAGAATAATGAAGCAGAAAAAATGAGGGAGATTAAGCAAAAGAGCATGATTTGAGAATTAGAGAAATCAGTGAGTCATTAAAAAGGAACAACATCAGAATCATAGGGGTCCCAGAGGAGGAAGAGAGAGAAATAGGGGTAGAAGGGTTATGTGAGCAAATTATAGCAGAAAACTTTCCTAACTTGGGGGAAAACACAGACATCAAAATCCAGGAAGCACAGAGGACCCCCATTAGATTCAACAAAACCGACCATCAATAAGGCATATCATAGTCAAATTCACAAAATACTCAGAATCATGAAAGCAGCAAGGGAAAAAAATGTCGCTAACCTACAAGGGAAGACACATCAGGTTTGCAGAAGACCTATCCACAGAAACTTGGCAGGACAGAAAGGAGTGGTAGGATATATTCAAAGTGCTGATTTGGAAAAATATGCAGCCAAGAATTCTTTATCCAGCAAGGCTGTCATTCAAAATAGAAGGAGAGATAAAAAGTTTCCCAAACAAAAATTAAGGAAGTTTGTGACCACTACACCAGCCCTGCAAGAAATTTTAAGGGGGGCTTTCTGAGGGGAGAAAAGATGAATATATATATATATATATATATATATATATATATATACACACACATACATACATACCAAAAGCTACAAAAGGTTAGAAAGGACCAGACAACACCACCAGAAACTCCACTCTACAAGCATCATAATGGCAATAAATTCATATCTTTCAGTACTCACTCTAAACATCAATGGACTCAATGCTCCATTGAGTACTCAATGCTCCAAGATATAGGGGAACAGAATGGATAAGAAAACAAGAAACATCTACATGTTGTTTATAGGAGACCCACTTTAGACCTAAAGACACCTTCAGATTGAAAGTAAGGGGATGGAGAACCATCTATCATGCTAATGGTCAACAAAAAGAAAGCCAGAGTAGCCATACTTATATCAGACAATCTAGACTTTAAAATAAAGACTGTATCAAGAGATGCAGAAGGGCATTATATCATAATCAAGGGGTCTATAGACCAAGAAGACCTAATAACTATAAACATCTGTGCGCCAAATGTTAGAGCACCCAAATATATACATCAATTAATCACAAACATAAAGAAACTCATTGATAGTAAGACCATAATAGTAGGAGACTTCAACACCCCACTCACAGCAATGGACAAATCATCTAATCAAAAAATCAACAAGGAAACAATGGCTTTGAATGACACACTGGACCAGATGGACTTAACAGATATATTCAGAACATTTCATCCTCAAGCAGCAGAATATACAATCTTCTCCAGCGCACATGTAACATTCTCCAGAATACACCATATACTGGGACACAAATCAGCCCTAAGTAAGTACAAAAAGATCGAGATCATACCGTGCATATTGTCAGACCACAACGCTATGAAACTCGAAATCAACCATAAGAAAATATTTGGAAAGGTAACCAATACTTGGAGACTGAAGAACATCCTACTAAAGAATGAATGGGCTAACCAAGCAATTAAAGAGAAAATTAAAAATATATGGAAGTCAATGAAAATGATAACACCCACAGCCTAAAACCTCTGGGACACAGCAAAGGCAGTCATACGAGGAAAGTATATAGCAATCCATGCCTTCCTAAAGAAGGAGGAAAGATCTCAGATACACAACCTAACCTTATGCCTTAAGGACCTGGAAAAAGAACAGCGAATAAAACCCAAAACCAGCAGAAGACAGGAAATAATAAAGACTAGAGCTGAAATTAATGCTATCAAAACCAAAACCAAAACAAAACAAAAACATAGAACAGATCGATGAAACCAGAAGCTGGTTCTTTGAAAGAATTAACAAAATTGATAAACCACTAGCCAGTTTGATCAAGAAGAAAAAGGAAAGGACCCAAATAAATAAAATCAAGAATGAAAGAGGAGAGATCACAACCAACACAACAGAAATAAAAACAATAATAACAGAATATTATGAGCAATTATATGCCAATAAAATGGGCAATATGGGAGAAATGGACAAATTCCTAGAAACATATACACTACCAAAACTGAAACAAGAAGAAATAGAAAATTTGAACAGACCTATAACCAGTAAGGAAATCAAATTAGTAATCAAAAATCTGCTGAAAAACAAGAGTCCAGGGCTGGATGGCTTTCCAAGGGAATTCTACCAAACATTTAAGGAAGAGTTAACACCTATTTTCTTAAAACAGTTCCAAAAAATAGAAATGGAAGGAAAACTTCCAAACTCTTTCTATGAAGCCAGCATTACCTTGATTCCAAAACCAGACAAAGACCCCACTAAAAAGGAGAACTATAGACCAATTTCCCTGATGACCATGGATGCAAAAATCCTCAACAAAATATTAGCCAACCAGATCCAACAATACATTAAAAAAATTATTCACCACAACCAAGTGGGATTTATACCTGGGATGCAGGGCTGGTTTAATATCCGCAAAACAATTAATGTGATTCATCACATCAATAAAAGAAAGGACAAGAACAACATGATCCTCTCAATAGATGCAGAGAAAGCATTTGACGAAACACAGCATCCTTTCTTGATAAAAACCCTCAAGAAAGTAGAGATAGAAGGATCATACCTCGAGATCATAAAAGCCATATATGAATGACCCAACGCTAATATCATCCTCAATGGGGAAAAACTGAGAGCTTTCCCCGTAAGGTCAGGAACAAGACAGGGATGTCCACTCTTGCCACTGTTATCCAACACGGTATTGGAGGTCTTAGCCTCTGCAATCAGACAACACAAAGAAATAAAAGACATCCAAATCGGCCAGGAGGAGGTCAATCTTTCACTCTTCGCAGATGACAGGATACTCTATATAGAAAACCCAAAAGATTCCACCAAAAAACTGATAGAACTGATTCATGAATTCAGCAAAGTTGCAGGATATAAAATCAATGCACAGAAATCGTTTGCATTCCTATACACCAACAATGAAGCAACAGAAAGAGAAATCAAGGAATCGATCCCATTTACAGTTCCACAAAAAGCATAAAATACCTAGGAATAAATCTAACCAAAGAGGTTAAAAATCTATACACTGAAAACTATAGAGAGCTTATGAAAGAAACTGAAGACACAAAAGAATGGAAAAAGATTCCATTTGGAACTACGTGGATGGAACTGGAGGGTATTATGCTAAGTGAAATTAGGGAAAGACAAAAATCCTATGACTTCACTCATACGAGGACTTTAAGAGACAAAACAGATGAACATAAAGGAAGGGAAACAAAAATAATATAAAAACAGGGAGGGGGACAAAACATAAGAGACACTTAAAAATGGAGAACAAACTGAGGGTTGCTGGAGGGGTTGTGGGAGGGGGGATGGGTTAAATGGGTAAGGGGCATTAAGGAATCTACTCCTGAAATCATTGTTGCACTATATGCTAACTAATTTGGATGTAAATTTTAAAAAATAAAAAAGAAAATTAAAAAAAGAAAAAAATTAGTAAACTAAAAAAAAATCAAGATATAAATGGCTAAAAAGAAAGTGGGGGGGAGGGGGACAATAAAAGGAAAAGTTTGCTGGGAAGGCAAGCTCCATTAATGACTTGAATAGAAGATCCAGAATTCTGCAGAGATAATGAAGTTTACTCAATTTTCAATAACAGGTAGCTAGATCAAATTATGAATCATTTGCATTTTTAGAAACTATGAAAATGATATTTAGTAGCATTTCATTTAACATAAAATAATGTTATAAACTATAACCAGGACTTCTGATCAGTCTAAACAAAGAATGTATTTAAATACTTGTGGGGCTCCTGGGTGGCTCAGTTGGTTAAATGTCCAACTCTTGATTTTGGCTCTGGTCGTGACCTCACAGTTTGTGAGAATGTATAAGAATGGTTTCAAACCCTTACCCCACATCTAAAGGTCAGGCTACTGCCTCCCCAAGATTCCCGGGGGCTCATAATCTCACAGTTGCCTTGTAACAGATTTTCTAAACTGTCTCACTCCAATTTCATCTCCTCAATCATTCCCTGATTTGGAACCAACCCTTTAACTTCTTCAAAACACCATTACCACCAGCGAGAGTCATCCTTAATTGAAGGTTTGGAGGATGAAGGACCTCAGAGCCAAAAAACTAACATTGATGGTAGACAACACTGTTCTTTAAAAGTCTAATATGGGAGAAAATTATTCCACTGCCTTGGGACAAAAGCAGGTACCATTGGTTAGTTGTAGTCTTTAACAACAATTTTTTCTTCTAATTAATAAGAGTCAATTAACTCAATTTCCTTTTGGCCCAAGAGCATATTAACAACTACCTTTTCCCTTGTCTTCCAATTCTTTCATATGGTACACTGGGAAATATTACCTTACACTTGTAGAATGACACAGATTTTTTAAGTACTATTGTTACCCAACAAAGTGCTCAAAAAAGTTACTCAGAAACTGTTAAGATTTATGGGAATGTGGAATAGTTGCCAATCATGCAACATTAAATATATCATGGATTCAATTTCTTCTGGGCATTTTATGCCTTTTTACACTCCACCCGACCTTGATGTTGCTGTCTTTCTGCTTATTTATCCTCTCGGCCAACACTAGACTGCTAAGCAGGAAGCATAAGGAGTATAAGAAAACATTTTCCACAGTAATGAATACCTTAAGGTTTGGCATGAATTAGTTATTCGAAGATTGAGAAAGTAGACATTTTTCAATGTAACTGATATGTAGTGAATAAAAAATTATTCTGTAAGCTCCTACAGATATTACACATATGTTCAGATTTTCTGTTCAGGGCCTGTGTATCTGTGATAAGTCCCAAGCACAAAGAGTTTTGTTTGTTCGTTTTATTTTTTTTAAGGTGGGAATGGGGGAAAGGGTTGAAATTTCTGTTTCTTACAGGTTCAACTTCAAAATGAGTCACACTCTTTTTGTTCTTCCTCCTTTTCCTCCTCTTTTTTTTTGGCGGGGTGGGGGCAGTAAATACAACTTACTTGACATGTATATTACCTAGTTTCAGCTTAAGATTTTGCAATAGACTGTTTTTGTCCCTAAAATTCACATGTTGAAATCCTAACCACCAATGCGATTATATAAAGAGGTGGTGCTTTGGGAAGCAATTAGGTCATGAGGGTGGTACCTTCTTGAATGGGATTAGTGTCCTTATAAAAGAGACCCCAGGGGCTCCTGGGTGGCTCAGTAGGTTAAGTGTCCAACTCTTTGATTTCAGCTCAGGTCGTGATCTCATAGTTCATGAGTTTGACTCCCACATCAGCTTCCATGCTGACAGTGTAGAACCTGCTTGGGATCCTCTCTCTCTCTTTCTCTCTCTCTCTCTCTTTCTCTCTCTCTCTCTGCCCCTCCCCTGCTTGTGCGCTCTCGCTCTCAAAATAAATAAACTTTAAAAAATAAAATAAAATAAATAGAGACCCCAGAAAGCTCCCATTTATTCACATGTGAATAAAATGAAAATGCAATGTGTGGAGTGAGAGAAAATATTTGCAAACCATACATCCAATAAGGAGCTAATAGCCAAAATATATAAGGAATTCATAAAACTCAGTATCAGAAAAAAATCTGATTTTTAAATAGACAAAAGACCTGAATAAACATTTTTAAAAAAAGATACACAAAGTTCCAACAGGCATATGAAAAGGTACTCAGCATCACTATCAGGGAAATGTGAATCAAAACCACAATGAGACATCACTTGACACCTGTTAGGATGGCTGTTACCAGAAGTCAGAAGATAACAAGTGTTGGCAAGGATGTGAAGAGGAACTCCTTATATGCTGTTGGTGTGAATGTAAATTGGTATAGCTTTTCTGAAAACAGTATAGAGATTCCTCAAAACACTAAAAATAGAACTACCATAAACTCCAGAAATCCTACTTCTGGGCATATATCCAAAGGGAATGAATTCAGTATCCTAAGAGATATTTGCACCCCCATGTTCATTGCAGCATTATTCATAATAGCCAAGATATGGAAACAACCTATGGATAAAGTGTGGTGTGTGTGTGGGTGTATATATATATATACACACCCACACATATATATACATATATATACTTTATCTACTCCATCATACACATAAATAATAGAATATCATTGTGCCCTAAAGAAAAGAAGGAAATCCTGCCATTTGTGACAACATGGATAAATTCGGAGGACATTAAGCTAAGTGAAATATACCAAGCACAGAAAGGCAAATACTGCATGATCTCATCTATATTAGAATCTAAAAAGGTCAAGTTCATAGAAACAGAGTAAAATGGTGCTTACCAGCAATTGAGGGATAGGGGAAGATTTTAGTTAAAGGTTAGAAACTTTCAGTTATAAGATGAAGAAGTTCTGAGACATAATGTGAGACAGCATGGTGATTATAGTTAATAATAATGTATTGTAAGGGCACCTGGGTGGCTCAGTTGCTTGAGCTTCTGACTTCGGCTCAGGTCATGATCTCACGGTTCATGAGTTCAAGCCCAGCGTCGGGCTCTGTGCTGACAGTTCAGAGCCTGGAGCCTTTTTTGGATTCTGTGTGTGTGTCTCTCTCTCTGCCCCTCCCCTGCTCGCACTCTTATCTGTCTGTCTCTGTCTCCCATAAATAAATAAATAAATAAATAAATAAATAAATAAATAAATCTAAAAATATAATATATTGTATATTTTATTGTATTCTTGAAATTTGCTAAGAGAGTCAGTCTTTTTGTTTGTTTTATTTAAATTCAAGTTAGCTAACATACAGTGCAGTATTGGTTTCAGAAGTAGAATTCAGTGATTCATCACTTACATATGATACCCAATGCTCATCCCAACATGTGCTCTCCTTAATTCCCATCACCCATTTAGCCCATTACCCCCACCCACCTCCCCCTCTAGCAACCTTGTTTGTTCTCTGTATTAAAGAGTTTGTGGCTTGCCTGCCTGTTTTTATCTTATTTTACTTTTCACTGAGAGAGTGAATCTTAAGTGTTCTTACCACACACACACGCACACACACGCACACACACGCACACACATACACAGAAGATAAATATGTGAGGTGACAGATTTGTTAATTAAGTTGATTGTGGTAATCATTTAACAATGTATACATGTATCAAAGCATCACATTGTATCCCTTAAATATATATAATGTTTATTTGTCAATCATATCAATGAAGCCTGAAAATAAACTGTGAGGCTAGATCAATTCCCTTCCCCTAGGCAAACATTAAGGCAGCCTTCACAACTTTCATGGTCATTTTAAAGAATACTAAAATTTCTCCCTTTGGCAAATGCTTCTGAAGCCTGAGTCACATTCTCCCAACCCACCCCTGATTTCAGCAACAACTTTAGGGGACCATTCTGTGTGAGCTTAAACTCCCCCTGAAATAACTGGACTAATGAGAATATTAGAACACCCTACTAAAGTTCAGCTGAGGCACTAATTCAGGGATGATACTCTGCAAGGTAGCAGTACTGTCCTCCAGCATGCAGTACATGCAGTTCAACCAATGTCTGATATAGAGATCTGTGACCCAATAGCTGAACACGTGGGTACAGAACTAAGAAGTGGACGTGGTATTGGCCCACTCTCCATCACTCCCAGTGACCCCATGTGCAGAATGTATGTTTCTTGCACTGATAGAGATCTTGGTTATTGGGTTGGCATGGTGGGGAGGGGGGCATTCCCACCAGGGTTTAGGCAAGGACTACGCTGAACCTGAAACTACAATTAGCAACCTGATCACTCTGGTATCCTTATGTCAGTGGCCCAGGAGGCAGCAAAAAAGTGAACAGGCAAGGAGTTTATAGTCCCAGCTTTTCCCTCCTCATCTCCATACCCTCTGCTCCCTGGGTGATAGTGTCCACTCCCAGGGTGAGGGTGAAGAAAGATAGGAAAAACATACTGTAGTCCTTTCCGTGCCAAATATCAAATATTTATTTAAATACTAGATCTTAGTCCAGACCTATCTATTGTCTTAGAATGAAGCTGTGATTGAAGCTAGGCTCTGGGTAAAGACTCTTACCCTAAAACCAACTGGTTGTATCTCACCAGGCACTGCCCCCAATGTATTAAGTATTCAAAGGAAAGACTATAGCCTGCACCAGTTACAAGTCCATCAGTGGTCACTCATGAAAGAATAGTCATTAGGTAGTAAGAAACGGAGGGAGAGTGGGTGAATGGGAGACAGGGAGAGAGGGAAGAGGGGAAAAAAAACAGCCATTGAGTAGTATGCTGAGGCCCTCACTCCTAAGAGCAAACAGCTTACCAAGACTTCTAAATCCTTCTGTTGCTATGCTGCATATGCCTCCCTCGTACCTAAGATCTGAATCCTCAAGGTTATATGAAAAACACCCATGGCATCCTTGTGGCACATTCAAACCTGATGTAAGTCTGGGGTCCTTAAGCTCCAAAAAACAATCATTGCCACAGAACAATCTTCTGACCGTAATGAAACTGATGTGAGGCTCTCTAGAAAAATAAATTTATAAATAAGAGGATAGAGGACCCTATTCACTCTTGAACTCTATTCAGTAATGTCTCTCTCTCTCTCCTCTTCCTCCCTCTCTCCCTCCTCCCCCACCCCAACACATACAGAGAAAGAGAAGAAGAAAAAAAATCAAGAAGCCTGAATGCAGGGGGAAGAAACAAACAAAAGGGTGAAACAGAGGTCCACAATTTGATCCAAATGGAAATTCAAAATTTACTTAAAGAATTTATACAGTGAAAGATAAAAGGGCACTGGTTAGCTTTTGCACTTATAACAGGTTCTGAATTAACTTCAGTATCTGATAAAGCATACCAACTGTTAAACTTCATGGACCCAACATTAGGGATCCCACTGTATTTAAACATGGTACCCCCTATACTCCTAGGGAGTTAAATATAAAATAGGGGACAAATAGGTATGCCTCATCTTAACCATTGGAACAATGGCCTAAATTCCACACAGCCACATCATTGCCCTAAAATATACCGTAGTGGGTATGGATGCTCTGACTCAATGAGTAACAAATTAAAATTAAGTTGTTCACATTTGACAAATGGGATACCAGACCTTCTCCCCACCCCACTCCCATTAAAAAAGTTAATATGGCCCAATGTAAATTAAAATATTCAATGACTGAAATACTTTATAGAAGATTCCCCATTTAGAGAAGGGATGATTATCCTCACTGCTTTTTCATTTGATAGCCCAATTTTGCCTGCACCTAAGCTTAGAAAGAATGAATGATGCCTCACAGTGGATTAGCACAATCTTAAATTCTGTGGTCCCACCCATCAAGGCTCCTATTCCCAATATTATTGAAATTATTGACTATCCAATCAGCAACTAATAAATATTTTGCTATTATAGATTTGACTAATATGTTCTATTCAGTGACTATTTCCACAGTCTCTCAGCTGAAGTTTGCCTTTACCTCAAAAAGAAACAATACATCTTTACTCAGCTGCCCATGGGATACTTCAACAGCCTTAATAGCACACACAATCTTTGCAAGCAAGATCTTAACTATATTCAATTTTCTCAAGGATCACAGGTATGACATTACATTGATTCACAAGTATTGACATTATATTGATTACAATGATCTCCTCTGAAGAGATTCATTGGAAGCACTAATTTGAGACATTACTCACAAAGCTCAGAAAAGGGGACTGAGCCATCGTCCCACACATAATCTAAAGCCCCACTACTTCAGTTAAATTCCTAGTAAGTATTCAGTAAATCAAGGACTCCTGCATCCCAGACATGGTCAATAAACAGCTATTGACCACCTCAGCATGCACAATGTCTTTCAGCTTTTGGGTCCTAGGGACAACATATTCCTCATTTACACATTTCACTTAAGCCCATTTATACTAATATTTGCAAATTAGCCCACAGTTAATGTCCCCCCCCCAACAAAAGGCTCTAGAATCCATCCAAATTGCAATATTATAGGCATTCTCATTAGTGCCCCAGAGACTCCTTCACCAATGAAGCTTCAGCAACCTCCTCTCAAGCCTCTTGCAGTCTCTAGACCCACTCATGATGGCAATAAATTGTCTACCAGCTTCTCACACAAGAAACTGCTCTTCTCAGCCCTGTGTTATTCACCACCAGAGCAGCAATTGCTGGCCATATAGTGGGTTCTCCTAGAAATAGAAGCTCTCACAGGTCCTGAGTCCACAACTCTCCCAGATCCAATTGCCCATTATGCCTTGGGTCATGGAAGCAGCACTTCACAAGCTTGGCAGAGCTACGGAGGCCTACTTGCTACAGAATGGAGCCAAACCTGGATGCTAGACAAGGTCAAACCTCTCCCAGACCACTTGACTACCAGAGAACTTCTTGGAATCAATGGAGTGAACAGCCACATACTTGATAGTGTTCCTTGGGCATAAAAAAATTTAAAAAATAGCAAATGAAAGGGCAGAGAGTGTAAAGGAATAAATAGCAATAAAAATGGTAAATATGTGGGAGAATCTAAATGAATATTGACCATAAAGAGCAATAATAATAAAACAATATTTTATGAGGTTTCAAATGTAGAGAGAATTAAAATATCAATAATAAGAGAGAGTTAAGTGCTCCAAGGTCCTAACATCATTTGGGAGGAAAGTAAAAGCATAAATTAACATTAGACTTTGATGAGTCAAAAACACGTGTTGTAATTTCTAGGGTAATTGCTAAAAGAATAGAAAAGGATGCCTACCTTCCAACCAAAGGAAAAACTGGCATAACAACATAGTAAGTCCAAAACATGAAAGTAGAGAAAAGAGACATAAATAGGTAGGACAAATAGAAAACATACAACAGTCAATTTAAAGACATTATCAGTAACTATATTAAATGTAAAGTAGATATTCTTATTAAAAGACAAAATCATAATAGAGATTGAATGGTATCTGAGAAAAAGAGGATAGACAGAAAAAGCAAGGAGGAAAAGTGAAAATTTTTCCATGGTTTCTATCTTACCAGGATGCTGGTCAGTCCATGCTAAATATCTGGAGACTACAGCTTATGAAATTAAATATAATTAAATCTGTGGCTTACCGAAACTCCAGGTGCAGGTAATCTGTAAGGTTGCTGTTGTCTTCTTTTATTCTCAGAGGGTCCAAAGAGAAGCAGCAATCTCTGCCAAGTGATTCTCACTAAAACTAACACTTGTTTGCCTCAGTTTTTTAAATTCCTGAGGTCTTGGTCAATCTTCACTTTTCCAAGGGCACCATCAAAAAATAAAAATCCAGGGGGGCCTGGGTGGCTCAGTCAGTTAAGCATTCAACTTCGGCTCAGGTCACGATCTCACGGGTTCGTGAGCTCAAGTCCTGCACTGGACTCTGCTTACAGCTCAGAGCCTGGAGCCTGCTTCGGATTCTGTGTCTCCCTCTCTCTCTCTGCCTCTCCCCAGCTCACGTTCTGTCTCTCTTTCTCAAAAATAAGTAAACATTTAAAAAAAATAATAAAAATAAATTTAAAAATTAAAAAAAAAATCCAGGGGCACCTGGGTGGCTCAGTGGGTTGAGTGTCCGACTCTCAGTTTCAGCTCAGGTCATGATCTCAAGGTTTCATGGGTTCAAGTCCCGCATCAGGCTCTGCACTGATAGTATGGAGCCTGCTTGCAATTCTCTCTCCCTCTCTCTTACCCTCCCTCACTCATGTTGTCTCTGTCCCTCTCAAAGTAAATTAATGTTAAAAAAATGCAAATAAAAAATAAAAATCCAAATAAATTATAATCCCTTGCTATCATTGAGTTTCCCACTGCAAAAGAACCTGTTCTTCCCTGGGGAACAAAAGTTGCCCTTGCTGAAAGACCAGCAACACGAAATGAGTGCTGCCTAATTGCAAAATACAGTCCTAAAGGACCTGAGCACCAAAGCTCTGCCATTTTGAGGTTAGTTTTCTTTGGCCCCAGAAAGAGTTTACCCTTTCCCTATGTACTCTGCTCATAACATTTTGAAGCTGTCTCTGCAAGTCTACAAATATCTAAAGAGGTTCTTCCAAGGACATATTCTCTCCTAACAAGACCAGACCCCTATTTGCGAAGCTTCTGTCTCACTAAAACCTGTTCTGACCGCAATATGAACCCTTTTCCTTGCCAAATCCTGGCAACGGCCCATGCCAATAATACCATCTGCAGCTGGGCTGCAACAATTTAAGTCAGCTGCTGTATATCACACAAAAGCCGAAGTCTTCCCACCTAGCACTTTGACTCCAAATTCCAGGCTGTTTAGTCACTCAGCTTCACAGTGAACATTATTATAACATTATATTACAATATTTACGAATGCAAGGTGAGGCTTGGATGACATTAAGCTCTTATTAAGCTCAGCTCCTGCCCTACCACTCACCTCTCCTGCCTGCATATTTTTCAAGCAAGAGAACTATAGTCAAGAACAGTAACCAGTGGGGAATTTGTCACTTTATTAACATCCAAACCAGCACCCAATAACTCCCAAGCTGAGGTCTGACAGAAGCTGGATGGAAGAATATGGTTTAGCCCTGAAGGCCTAAATAGGGCTTCCTATCTCCTCCCCCAAATAAAAAATGGCAAGTTCTGAAGGGAAAACAGAACTGGCCCAGCTATAACTACCCACTTACAGGCATGGAAAGTGGAGGAAAAGACCAAGAGACAGACAATCCTGTCTAGACAGCTCAACAAGACAACGCAAAATGCAAAAGAAGAGGAAACTGCCTGACCTATATTAAGAAGATAAAACCTGGAGCACCTGGGTGGCTCTGTTGGTTAAACATTTGACTCTTGATTTTTGGCTCAGGTCATGATCCCAGGTTTGTGGGATTGAGCCCTGCATTGGGCTTTGCACTGACAGTGCAGAACCTGCTTGGGATTCCCTCTCTCTCTCTGTCTCACTCTCTCTCTCTCTCTCCCTCACTCACATGTGTGTGCTTTCTCTCTCTCTCTCTCTCAAAATAAATAAATAAACATTAAAAAAAGAAAAAGATAGGACCTGCTTGGCTGTGCTTACCACACGAAGATAAGAAAAACAAAATAGGACACCACTTTAGGTACTGACATTTAAAGCACAGTAACCTGCCTGCTGGTAATGCAGACTCCAATAAATGTCGTAGGCCCTAGTTAACCAGATTGTCAACTTTTCCTCCTTGGGGAGAGGATGCTAAGAAAGGGATAAACAGAGGGCAGAAAGTGTGGAAAAACAGATTTATACAAACATAAGCCACATAACTGCCACACACAAAGACATACACACACACTGGGTATCCACCTAGGCTTGGGCATAGGACAAAGCCCAATTTCTAGAGAAGCATTATAACACCATCACAGGTAAACAAATAACTTCATAAGAGTTGGAACCAAGACATAAAACCAGCACTATTGGCTCAATCGGGACTGGCACCAGGGTGAGCCAAGTGTGGTACCTAGGGCCTCCTCAATTTTGTGCCCAAGCCTCTCACTTGCTTCTAGTCCTAGCCCTGGACTGAATTAATATGTGTGGTGGGAAGCAATATGATTTAGAAGGCAGTAAATGCAAAGGAAATACAGAAATCCAGATCTAACTACAGGAGGCTCAAGGAAAAATGCAACAACTCAGCAGCTAGCATTAGATACCCAGAACCCAGGTCTAAGAGAGCAAGTGTGCTCTACCATGTCCGAATAATCCATGAATAATGGCTATTGAGTACTAAAGTTTTTAAGTCTCACATTGTATTTGTTACCTATTGCTACATAACAAATTATCCAAAAATTAGTGGCTTAAAACAACATTTATTATCTCACAATTTCATTGGGTCAGGATTCTGGGCACAGCTTAGCTTGGTCCTGAGGCTCAACATCTCTCACAGACAGCAGTCAAGATGTTGAGTGGGGCCATAGTCATCTCAAGGCTTCATTGAGGAAGAATGTGCATCTAAGCCAATTCATGTGGTTATTGACCAGAGGCTGTCCTCAATTTCTTGCTACTTGGACCTTTCTAACATGTAGCTTGCCTCATCAAGGTAAGCAAGTCAAAAAGGGAAGAAAATGCCCATAATATGGAACTTATAGTCTTTTATTATCTAATCTTAGAAGTGACATCCCACCACTTTTGCATATTCTATTCATTAGAAGCAAGTCATTAGTTATAGCCCACACAAGGAGATAGGATTACACAAGGATGTGAACACCAAGAGGTGGAAATCATTGGAAGTCATTTTAGGAAGCTGTCCTACAAAATCCATGAAAATCATGGTTAAGAGAAGATATGTTTTTCAAATTATAACAAGTATATACTATACTTACCCTGTACAATAACTAGAACAGATGTTTCCATTTGAAATTCTGTGACCCCAATAGCTTTGCATACCTGATTAAATGCTTAATGTTGTACCGCCAGAGGTCTTTACATTTATTCATATAGGTAGACCTCAGTAGAGGATATCTGTGTTTTTCTCTCCCCAATATACCTTTTTCCACTTGAAAACTTCCCTTTCTTCATCCTATATGGTTCTAATAAAACAATTCCAGGGCTCTGACTGACCTCTGGCTAATCACATGACCATCCTCCTCTTACCTAAGCTAAGCAAGGCCAAGTCCATCCCATATGAGAATACTAGGAAATGGAAGGTCTCCTTCTTTTGAGTCATGAACAATAAAAATGAGAGCTTACTGCTGTCAGAAGTAACCTTTCCCACCATGGAAGGACCTGTTGGTAGAGCTGAGAGAAGAAGAAAGGAGAGAGAGAGAACTAATGATATCATCTGTGCCCCTGCAGAGTGTCATGGAGCACTCCTGACAGTTCCAGCCTGAATTTCCCAGTTATGTAAGCCAGTAAATCCCATTTTGCTCACGCTTGTTTGGATTTCTGACATTTGCTTGTAACCAAGAGTCCTGAGACTAATACAGTCTTGTTTCGAGTGAACCCTTCTTACTAGTTAATATGTATATTCTATCTGTGTGTGGTTCTCAAACCAGAAAATAAGCAGAATTACCTGGAAAGCTTTTTTTAAAATACATATTTCTAGGCCTCACCCAAACCTACTGTTTCAGAATCTTTAGGAGTAGAATTCTCACATCCCCAGTTTTTTTTTTTTAAAGTAGTTGGGAACAAGTTCAGTATTTGTAACTTTTTTAAAAAATTTAAGTTTAGTTGAAAGGCACCTGGATGGCTCAGTTAGTTAAGCGTCCAGCTCTTGGCTTCAGCTCAGGTCATGATCTCACGTTTTGTTGGTTCAAGTCCCGCATTAGGCTGTGTGCTCATGATGCAGAGCCTGCTTTGAATTCTCTCTCTCTCTCTCTCTCTCTCTCTCTCTCTCTCTCTCTCTGCCCTTCCCCTACTCATGCTGTCTCTCTCAAAATGAATTAATTAATTAAAAAAATGTTTAAGTATACTTGAGCGGCATCTAGGTGGCTCAGTCAGTTAAGTGTCTGACTCTTGGTTTCTGCTCAGGTCATGATCTTGTGGTTTCATGGGTTCAAGCCTTGCCTTGGGCTCTGCGCTGGCAGCAAGGAGCCTACTTGGGATTCTCTCTCTCTCCCTCTGTCTCTGCCCCTCCCCAACTTGCACTGTCTCTGACTCTCTCAAAATAAATAAATAAGCTTTAAGTAAAATAATAAAATAAATAAAATAAAATAAAATAAAATAAAATAAAATAAAATAAAATAAAATTTTAGTTGATACAAAAATGTTACGTTAGTTTCTGGTGTACAACATGGTAATTGACAAATCTACAGTTATGCTCACCACATTTGTAGCTACCATCTGTCACCATACAATGCTATTATGATACCATTGACTATATTTCCCATGCTGTACTTTTTATCTTTCTGACCTATTCATTCCATAACTGGAAGTCTGTATCTCCAATTCCCCTTCACCCATTTTACCCATTCCCCACCCCCACTTCCCTCCCATCTGGCAACCATCAGTTTGTTCTCTGTATTTATGAACATTTCTGCTTTTTGTTTATTTGTTAGTTTTGTTTTTTAGGTTGCACATATAAGTGAAATCATATGGTATTTGATTTTCTCTGTCTCACTTATTTCACTTAGCATAATACTCTCTAAGTCCATCCATGTTGTTGCAAATGACAAAATTTCATTCTTTTTTATAGCTAAGTAATATATCCATATGTTTTTTAATTCCACAAATTATTCTGAAGTTTGGCCAGTACAGGCAACCACTCTTCTATTTTATCAACAAAAGGACAAATTCCAAATTCTAAACTGGCTTTCTCCTATTTGAATTGCAGCATGGACTTTGTCTAGAATCCTGCAAAGAAACCATGTTTCCCTACACTGACCACCATTGAACTCTGTTATTCCCAATAGAAAAATTAGTGCAACATTTTTAAATAGTATTCATTGATTTTTCTTAATTCTACCGATAGAAACCATTAGTGGTAAGAGTATTATAATAACAAATGTGGTAAAAATACATATATTGATTTAATGCTCCTCCAGTGACTTATAATAAAACTAGCATAAGAACCAGAGTGGGTGGTAATAGCCTTCTAATGCAAATTTCTGTATTAAATGGCACAAACCTGAGCTAGGCCATGTTGCTATATCTTTTAACGTATCCATCCTTTCACATCTGTACCTGGACAAATTGGTAAACTAATCTTAGGTTCTCACATTTTAGCAAGAGCAAAGAGTAAACATCTTTTTAAAACAATGACATCAAGGCTTAGTTTCAAGTTCATGATCTAGGAAACCTCTGGTCAGATGAAACTTGGACAATCCTGTGAGTCAGCCTAGTGAGAGTAGCAGTGTACTTTTCCACCATTTGCAATGTCACAATGGTTCCTGTAAATCTGAATATACTCATTTGAAAACTGGCACTATGATAGCACAGTAAGCAAAGTTCAGGCCAATCTGTTTTTACAGAATAATTTACATGTTTACTCTAGGAAGAAAACAAAAGCAAGGGATGTTCTACAATCTTTATATCCCAAACAGTTGGTTTGCATGTTTGCTGTTTTGTAATATCACCTTCTAGAGGAAGACCACTCTCAGGGCTCCTAATGAAAAGAAATACTACTGATCAAATGTCATCACTGATGATCATCTTGGGTATAAAATCAAAAGACAGATCACCATGGAGGGACCAAGCAGTAATCAGATAATTTCCAGAGTTTGACCATGATTATATCTCTTTCAGTCCACTTCTTCCAGGTGAAGACTGATGAGTTATTTCAAGTTCTGCTTATACTCCTGAAAAATTAAGCAGAGGGATCTAATCAGTAGGGGAGGGAGGAGGGGATAATAAATCAGTGGAAATAATATCTGACTATTAATGTTACCCTTTTTCCAGCTTTATGAGACAAAGTTGCTGGAAGTTGTGAGGGAGGGTACCAGAGAGAAGAGAGGTGCTCAGAGAAAAAGATCCAGAAGTGTGCATGAGTCTTTTGCCAAATGATAAGTTGTGTGTACACACAAAATTTACAAAGCTGCACAAAGAACTACCACTGGAAAAAGAATAATTACCAGGCAGCTGTGAGCTGAACAAGTACTGGAGCTCACCCAAGTCTGGAAGCCATTCTAGTACCAATCTCCAGAGGAGACAGACCTTACTGAAAATCCTGCAGCCTTGAAGGGAGACCTCAGAAAGACTACACTTTAGGAGTAGAGCTAATCTAGTCCTAAAAGACTACTTTATACCACCTTAATAATACTGAAAAACAAGCTTCATGCTAACCAGGGACATGTGGAAACTGAAATTTAAAATACTAGCATTTACAATTGCTTCAAAGAAAGTCAACTACGTAAGTATTATCTAACAAAATGTGTACTGAATCAGTATGCTGAAAATTACAAAATGCTGATAAAAGAAATCAAAGAAAGACCTAACTAAATAGGAGCCATACTGTGTTCATGGGTTGGAAGACTAAGTATTGTAAACATGTCAATTCTCCCCATATTGATTGATAGGTTTAATGCAATCCCTACCAAAATCTGAACAAGGTTTTTGTAAACATAGATAAGCTTATTCTAAAATGTATACAGAAAGTCACAGGCCCCAAAATAGCTTTAAAAATATTCTTGAAAAAGAAAGTAGGAGGAATAATTCTATCCAATGTTGAGTCCCCAAGACCACTCCCAAGTTCAGTGATTTGCCCGGGGGACTCATAAGACAGCATATATTCATACTCATGGCTATTTATTACAACCATATACAAATCAAAGTCAGTAAAGGAAAAAAGGTACATGGGGCAAAATTTGGAGGAAATCAGGCACAAGTTTCCAAGAGTTCTCATCTACTACAATTATGGGACTTGCTTAATTCCTCCAGTAATGAGTTGTAATAACCCATATGAAATGTTGTGTACCAGAGAATCTCCTTAGAGACTCAGTGCCCACAGTTTTTACTGAGGACTGGTCACATAGGCATACTCTGCCTAACACACACTAAAATCCCAGATTCCCAGAAGAAAAGCAAGCATTCAGCATAAGTCATCACTGTTTGCAGTTCAGGCACAGTGAGCCACTCTTATCCATTATGGCCTAAAATCATGAGAATTATGAGAAGTTGCTAACCAAGGGTCAATCTTGGAAGCAGACCTTTCTAAGGATAGCAGTGACAGGATTTCTATATAAACTCCTTTTTGCATGCCATACAGCTGCATCACTACATAGCTACACTAATTAAGACTGTGTGATATTGGCAGAAGGACAGACACACAAATCAATGAAACAGAATAAAGAACCCAGAAATGGACACACAAAAAATGTGCAACTGATTTTTGACACAAAGATACAAACACAATTTAGTAGAGGAATGATAGACTTTTTTTCAACAAACATTGCCAGAGCAATTGCATACAAATACACAAAAAGATGAACTTTGACTTAAACCTCACATCCAATACAAAAACTAATTTAAAGTGAATCTTAAGTGTAAAACATAAATTTATGCAAATTTGTTTTTAAAAAAGGAAAAGAATCTTTGGGATGTAATACTACGCAAAGGGAACTTAGACTCAATATCAAAAACAAGACCCATAACAAAAAAAAAAAGATAAATTAGGGCACTTCAAAATTAAAAATCTTTACCTTGTGAAAGACCCTGTTAAGATGATGAAAAGACAAGCTAAAGACTGAGAGAAAATACTTTCAAACCACAAATCCACCAATAATTTATACCTATATACACCAAGAACTCTCAAAAACAGTAACCAAATAATCTGATTAAAAACTGGAACAGATTGGGGCACCCGGGTGGCTCAGTCCATTGAGCATCTGACTTCTGCTCAGGTCATGATCTCATGGTTTGTGAGTTTGAGCCCCGCATTGGGCTCTGTGCTGACAGCTCGGGGCCTGGAGCCTGCTTCAGATTCTGCGTCTCCCTCTCTATCTGTTCCTCCCCCGCTCACACTCTCTCTCTCTAAAATAAATAAAGATTAAAAAAATTTTTTTAAGAAAATTGGAACAGATGGGGTGCCTGGGTGGTTCAGTCAGTTGAGCATGAACTTCAGCTCAGGTCATGATCTCGTGGTGGGTTCAAGCCCCGAGTCAGGCTTTGTGGTGACAGCATGGAGTCTGCTTCAGATTCTCTGTCTCCTCTCTCTCTTCCCCTCCCCTGCTCCCTCTCTCTCAAAATAAATAAATATTTTAAAAGTTTATTTAAAAAGAAAAGAAAATTGGAACAGACATGAATAGATTTTACAAAAAGAGTATACAGATGGCAAATAAGCACATGAAAAGATGTTCAAAATCACTTGCCATTAGAGAAATGCAAAAAAAAAAAAAACCACAATGATATGGTACTATATACATCTATCAGAATGGCTAAAATAAAAAATAATGATAACATCAAATGCTGGTGAGAATGTGGAGAAACTGGATCACACATACATTGTCTGTGAGATTGTAAAATGGCAATAACTCTGGAAAATATACCAGTGTTTTACAAAATTATACATGCAGTCATCATGTGACCCAGCAGTTGCACACTTAGGCATACACATAAAAACCTGTACAAAAAAGGTCATAGCAGCTTTATCCATAATTACCAAAATCTGGAAATAACTCATATGTCCTACAAAGTATGAATAGTTAAACAAATTATATATATATATATTTTTTTTAATTCAAATCCAAGCTAGTTATCATATAGTGTAGTAATGGTTTCAGGAGTAGAATTTAATGATTCATCACTTACATATAGCACCCAGCACTCATCCCAGCAAGTGCCCTTCTTAATGCCCATCAACCATTTAGCCCATCCCTCCACCCAACACCCTTCCATCAATCCTCAGTTTGTTCTCTGTATTTAAGAGTCTCTTATGGTTTGCCTCCCTCTCTGTTTTTATCTTATTTTTCCTTCCCTTTCCCTATGTTCATCTGTTTTGTTTCTTAAATTCCACATATGAGTGAAATCACATGATGTTTATCTTTCTCTGACTTATTTCACTTAGCATAATACACTTTAGTTCCATCCAAAACTGTGGTATATTTACATCATGGAACACCACTTGGCAATAAAAAAGAATGAAATATTGAGACATACAACAACTTAGATAAATATTGAGGAATAGTCTAAGTGAAAACCCCACTGTTTTTCACTATAAAAAAGTATCAGAAGAGATTCTTGGGATGGAACAGCTGTGTATCTTGATTGTGTTGGTGGTCACACAAATCTGCACACGTGATAAAATCATATGGAACTAAATGCACACACACATACACACACACACACACAAACACAAACACACAAATGAGAGTATTTATAACTAGTTAAGTCTAAATAAAGTCACTGATTTGTACCAGTGTAAATTTCCTGGTTATAATATTGTACCATAGTCATATAAGATGTTTCTCTTGGGGGAAACCAGGTAAAGGGTACACAGGATCTCTCTGTAATATTTTCTATAAACACATGTGAGTGTAGAATTATCTCAAAATTGAGCTTAAAAACAAAGCTTCAAAAGAATCAGACTGATATGTAAGTAAATTAACTGCCTGCCAGAAGAAAACACTCTAATAGAAACAACAAAATCTAGACTCACAACAACATTGCATCCATTATGTAGAGTATGCATTAAAAATTACTAGGCATAAAGAAAAGCAGGAAAGTATAAACTATCCCAAAGAAAAAATCAATCAACAGAAACTGACAAAGAAATGACTGAGATGATAAAATGAGCAGACAAGGATTTTATAACAGTTATTATAAACATGGTCAAAGATTTAAGGAAAACATTTGCATAATTAAGGGAAAATAGGACATCTCAAAATAGAAAAGTGTTAAAAAGAAACCAAAAGATATTCTACAACTAGAAGAGTACAGTAAGTAAAATGAAAATTTTATGGAATGGACCCGATAGCAGATTAGATTCTGCTGAAGAGAAGACAAGTAAACATGAAGACATGGGATAGAAATGATCCTAAGAAAATACAGAGAGGAAAAACAGTTGAAAAAACTGAACAGAGACTCAATAGTCTATGAGATAACATAAATGGCTAACATGTGTAAGTGGGGGGGAAAGAGACATTGGCACAGAAAAATAAATTTTTTCAAGATAATGGGAGTTTTGTTTTTCCAAATTTTATGAAAAACATTAACTGGTAGATCCAAGATCAATGTAGCAAAGTAGGACAAGGGGGGGAAAAGCATGTTGTAATCAGATTTCTGAAAACCAGATAATGAGAAAATCTTCAGGGATTTTCAGTATCCAAAAAAAAAAAAAAGACACATTATATTCAAGGTCAGTAGGAATTACCACTTGCTTCTCAAGAGAAAAACTACAAGTCAGAAAACAATTAAATGAATAATATTTTAGTACTGAGAGAAAAAGACTATCTAAAATTCTATATCTAGAAAAATAATGATCAAAAATAAAGGTATTTTCAGAAATGCAAAAGCAGAGAAAATTTGTCATCAACACACTTTCCAGTTGTATATTACTTGGTAGCAAGCTATCCTGAAACTTGGTGGCTTGCAACAGCAAGCATTTTACTATATTGTACAATATTGTGAGTTGGAGATTTGTGCAGGACATGGTTGGGTGAACCTTTTCCTTGTGGTATCAGTCAGGTTCATTCAATATATTCACTTACATATCTGGCTCTATATGCATGGTACATATCTAGCACATTGGCAGAGATGGCTAGAGGCCAGTCTTGGCAGGGACCGTAGACCAAAGAGCCTACATGCAGCCTCACCAACATGGGGCCTCAGAGTACAGACTTCTTACCTACTGGCTGTAAGAGCAAGAGTTCTAGTAAATGAGACCGAATCTACATGGTCTTTTACGACCTAAACCCAGAAGTCACAAAGCATTACTTCTGTGATACTCTATTAGTTGAAGCAATCATAAGCTTATGCGTTTCAAAGGGAAAGAACACAGACCATTAGACAGGAGGAATGCCAAAGAATTTGTGGAAATGATTTTAAATTGCCACACTCTACCCCCTGGCCAACAATGCTTATATTTCTCCCTCATGAAATATATATTTGACCCTTCTCCAGACTGCTTTAAAGTCTCATTCCATTATGCATCAAGCTCAAGTTGGAAGTCCAGGATCTTATCATCTAAATCAAGTCCAGGCATGGATGAGGCTCCATGCGGTTTCCTGAGATCAGTTCTTGATCTGGAAACCTGCAAACTAAAGAGACATGTTATCTGCCCCACACATACCCAAAGTACAGTTGTGTGACAGACACAGAACAACTGTAATAAATAAATACCCATTTAATAAAGGAAGAAAATAGAAAGTCACCAACCCATTGAAATTATAAAATCCATCTGGGTATATGTTACCAGCTCATGATTAGGGCCTTATCCTGCTTCTGGGGAATGATTTTCCATGATTTTTGCTTCTTACCCCTGAGATCTTAGTTTTGCCCTCTAAGTCATTCTTTCTTTTCCATAGAACTAACCCATTTCTGTAGCTGAGTAGTCTATGCAGCCTGCTTCCTGTCCACAGAAGTTTAAGGGTCCAAGTCTCCATTTTGTACAGACTCTCTGTGGTTTTTCTTCCTGTATAAGCTGATATTACTATAAAAACTTTGTGGATTTTTTGAGTATCAATTTACAATCTACTCCATTAGATTAAAAACCCACATCTACAGACATCTTCTAGATAAGCCATTTTCTACCTTGAGCTCCTTATGAGGCTACTGTGGTATAATACCTTTAAGATTCTTAGAAGCCTTATTGTTTAGGAGAGAGAGTCTGTACTACAACCCCTTAAGAAATAGCTCAAAATTCTTTTTACAAGGCTTTATCTCTTTCTGAACTCATAACAAAAGGCTTTACAGTCCTTCATCTTTACCTGGAGTCCATGATTTTCTAACAGGGCCTTGAATTTAATCTTTTTTCTATGGCTCTATCTTCCTTTGAGTATCTTCTGCTGAGAGAAACTAAGGATAAGAAATAGTTTCATTTTCAGACCTCATTCCTACATAATTCCTACACCTCTCTAAATTGTTGAGAGCCAAATAATTCCTTATTTAGTACAGCTTTGTCTATCCATACCTTATGATACATAATTTAAAAACAAATAAATAAAATACAGTATATACTTTCAGAATTCTGCCTGGAAATCTCCTAAGCCAAATACATCGGTTCATTAAATACGTTTTATGATTATCCATGTTATGACAGTTGCTAAACCATCTACCATGACAGAACAAGATCCTCCTTTTCTCCAGCTTTCAACAATATTTTCCTGACTCTCCTTTAAACTCTCATTGACATCCTCCTCCATGCCTGTCAGTATCCCATTAACAGTCTTCTCAAACCCCTGTCAACTTCTGCTTCATGTCTTGTGCCAAAGCCAGTGCCACACTTTAGGTTTTTGCTACAACAGCACTCCAAATTCTGTTCCGCTTATCTAATACTATACAACTACTCCAAAAAATAGTTGCTTAAAAAAAATTATTTTATTATATATGGTGATTAAGAGAATCAGGAATTTGGGCAAGTTTCAGCTAGGTGGTCTTTATATTCCTTGTGGCATCAAGGGAAGTCACTTGGGGGTATTCACCTGGTTAATGAGAAGTTTGCAGGGTTCAAGGCAGTTTGTTTCATTCACATATCTGGCACCATGGCAGGGATGACTAGACCACTGGGCTCAGCTGGCTCTGTTGACCAGAATGTGGCCTCTTCAGCATGATGATCTTCTGTCATGGTGGCTCGAGGCTCTAAGAGCAAGTGTTCAAGTGAACAAAGCAGAAACTTCACAGTCTTTTTTGACCTAGCCTCAGAGGTCATAGTGTTTCATTACTGCTGTTCTGTGTAGGTCAAAGAAATCACTAGCCTAACCAGATTCAATAGGAGGGAATAAAGATTCATTATCTTGGTTGAAAAAAATGTCAAAGAACGTGCATCCATTTTTAAAAACAAACATAGCAGATATGCACTACAGAAAATATTCAAGGAAGTTCTGCTGGCTGCAGTAAAATGATACCAGATAGAAACTTAGATCTATAGAAAATAATGAAGAGCATCAGAAATGGCAACCATGTAGATAAATAAAAAGGAATTTTTTTATTATTTCCTAAGTTCCCACGTAAACATATACATGCAGTAAAAATATACAACAAGCACAAAACAAAAGACAGAAGTAAATGGATCTGACTTATGCAATTACAGAATTACCTCATTTTATTAACCAGCATGGAAATCATCAATACTGTTAACCAATGAAACAAGGGAGATAGAAAGGTGCCACTCATAAAGAATATAATAGTAAAAGTATTGCAACATGTCACAATATCACAGGGAGGAAAAAAACAATATGTAGGTGTTTACTTCCCCAGGTCTCTCCTTGAGGGGTCAGTCACCATGGGCCAGCTGTGTCTGTAAGATGACCTCTCCAGATAGGCTCTCTGTCTTCAAGTTCGAATATCAAAGTCATCTTCTCTCTTGTCTTTTCAGGCACTCTTACTCTCCCAGGGTACTCATTTCATTATCCTTCTGGAACTATTTTAATATCTACCAACTAAGTTCATAGATTCAAAGCAAAAATTCAACTTTTGGAAAAGCGATATTAAAAATAATTTACTACTGGTGCGCCTGGGTGGCTCAGTCAGTTAAGAGTCTGACTTCGGCTCAGGTCATGACCTCATAGACCATGAGTTCCAGTCCCACGTCAGGCTCTGTGCTGACAGCTCAGAGCCTGGAGCCTGTTTCGGATTCTGTGTCTCCCTCCCCTACTCGTGCTCTGTCTCTCTCTCAAAAATAATTTTTTTTAATTAAAAGTAAAGAAATAAATAAATAAATAAATAAATAGTAGTTTACTACTCCCAAAAAACAAGTGACCAGGGCCAGATAGATTTCCAGGGGAATTCTACCAAACATATAAAGAAGAGTTAACACCTATTCTCTTGAAGTTATTCCAAAAAATAGAAATGGAAGAAAAACTTCCAAACTCTTTCTATGAAGCCAGCATTACCTTGATTCCAAAACCAGACAAAGACCCTACTGAAAAGGAGAACTATAGACCAATTTCCCTGATGAAGATAGATGTAAAAATTCTCAACAATATATTAGCCAAACACATCCAACAATACATTAAAAAAATTATTCACCACGACCAAGTGGGATTTATACCTGGGATGCAGGGCTGGTTTAATATCTGCAAAACAATTAATGTGATTCATCACATCAATAAAAGAAAGGACAAGAACCACATGATCCTCTCAATAGATGCAAAGAAAGCATTTGACAAAAATACAGCATCCTTTCTTGATAAAAACGCTCAAGAAAGTAGGGACTGAAGGATCATACTGCAAGATCATAAAAGCCATATATGAAAGACCCAACGCTAATATCATCCTCAATGGAGAAAAACTGAAAGCTTTCCCCCTAAGGTGA
Source organism: Lynx rufus (assembly GCF_022079265.1). NCBI lineage: Eukaryota > Metazoa > Chordata > Mammalia > Carnivora > Felidae > Lynx > Lynx rufus. The sequence continues at coordinate 64,909,527 of NW_025814827.1, forward strand.
GGAACAAGACAGGATGTCCATTCTAGCCACTGTTATTCAACATAGTATTGGAAGTCTTAGTCTCAGAAATCAGACAATACAAAGAAATAAAAGGCATCCAAATTGACCAGGAGGAGGTCAAAGTTTCACTCTTCGCAGATGACATGATACTCTATATAGAAAACCCAAAAGATTCCACCAAAAAACTGATAGAACTGATTCATGAATTCAGCAAAGTTGCAAGATATAAAATCAATGCACAGAAATTGGCTGCATTCTTATATACCAACAATGAAGCAACAGAAAGAGAAATCAAGGAATTGATCCCATTTACAATTGCACCAAAAACCATAAAATACCTAGGAATAAATCTAACCAAAGAGGTGAAAAATCTATACACTGAAAACTATAGAAAACTTACGAAAGAAATTGAAGAAGACACAAGAAAAATGTAAAAATATTCCATGCTCCTGGATAGGAAGAACAAGTATTGTTAAAATGTCAATACTACCCAAAGAAATCTACAAATTCAATGCAATACCTATCAAAATAACACCAGCATTCTTCACAGAGCTAAAACAAACAATCCTAAAATCTGTATGGAACCAGAAAAGACTCTGAATAGCCAAAGAAATCTTGAAAAAGAAAACCAAAGCAGGAGGCATCACAATCCCAGACTTCAAGCTGTGTTACAAAGCTGTAATCATCATGACAGTATGGTACTGGCACAAAAACAGACACTCAGATCAATGGAACAGAATAGAAAACCCAGAAATGGACCCACAAACATATGGCCAACTAATCTTTGACAAAGCAGGAAAGAATATCCAATGGAATAAAGACAGTCTCTTCAGCAAGTGGTGCTGGGAAAACTGGAGAGCAACATGCAGAAAAATGAACCTGGGCCACTTTCTTACACCATACACAAAAATAAACTCAAAATGGATGAAAGACCTAAATGTAAGACAGGAAGCCATCAAAATCCTCGAGGAGAAAGCAGGCAAAAACCTCTTTGATCTTGCCCACAGCAACTTCTTACTCAACACATCTCCAGAGACAAGGGAAACAAAAGCAAAAATGAACTATTGGGACCTCATCAAAATAAAAAGCTTCTGCACAGCGAAGGAAACAATCAGCAAAACTAAAAGGCAACTGATGAAATGGCAACAGATATTTGCAAACAACATAACAGGAAAAGGGTTAGTATCCAAAATCTATAAAGAACTTATCAAACTCAGCACCCAAAAAAAAACAAACAATCCAGTGAAGAAATGGGCAAAAAACATGAATAGACACTTCTCCAAAGAAGACATCCAGATGGCCAACCAACACATGAAAAAATGTTCAACATCACTCATCATCAGGGAAATACAAATCAAAACCACAATGAGATACCACCTCACACCTGTCAAAATGGCTAAAATTAACAACTCAGGCAACAAGAGATGTTGGCGAGGATGCGGAGAAAGAGGATCTCTTTTGTATTGCTGGTGGGAATGCAAACTGGTGCAGTCACTCTGGAACACAGTATGGAGGTTCCTCAAAAAACTAAAAATAGAACTACCCTATGACCCAGCAGTTGTACTATTAGGTATTTATCCAAGGGATACAGGTATGCTGTTTTGAAGGGGCACATGCACCCCAATATTTATAGCAGCACTATCAACAATAGCGAAAGTATGGAAAGAGCCCAAATGTCCATCGATGGATGAATGGATAAAGAAGATGTGGCGTATATATACAATGGGGTATTACTCAGCAATCAAAAAGAATGAAATCTTGACATTTGCAACTACATGGATGGAACTAGAACGTACTATGCTAAGCAAAATTAGTAAGTCAGAGAAAGACAAAAATCTTATGACTTCACTCACATGAGGACTTTAAGACACAGAACAGAAGAACACAAGGGAAGGGAAACAAAAATAATATAAAAACAGGGAGGAGGACAATACATAAGAGACTCTTAAATATGGAGAACAAACAGAGGGTTACTGGAGAGGTTGTGGGGGGGAAGGGCTAAATGGGTAAGGGGCACTAAGGAATCTACTCTTGAAATCATTGTTGCACTATATGCTAACTAACTTGGATGTAAATTTAAAAAAATAAACAAAAATAAAAATAAATATAGTTTACTACTAATAATTAGAATCCTAGGTAATACTTATTAAGATGAGATGTGTATGTTTAAGGGGAAACATTATTATTATTTTGAGGTAATTGATATGAAAAATGTGAATAGATTGTAAATCCACTGTCATTATCATAACGAATTTCAACCTTATACTTGTCACTGAAAGAACAAGTAGAGTACAATTTTAAAATACCAAATTATCTGAATTCTGACTGATGACAAATAAAAGATGTTCAATAAATTAAAAAAAATAAATTATCTTCTGCCATTTGTCATCACCTACTTATGTGTACAAAGACTGGGTAGACTTCTGATGTTAGGTCATAAAAGGCCACGTAGGGTCTGCCTTGTTCACCAAAACACTTGCTCTTACATCCCTAAGCCATCAAGTGAGAAGACAACATGCTGGAGAAGCCACAATACTGCTCAGCAGAGCCAGGTGAACCCAGCCTTCTTCTGTCAACAGTAACTATCAAGAATCTGAGAATATCATTATTAATAGGTCTTGAAAGGGGATTGTGTATAGTCATTTCAAGCATAAGCCCTATGTTAATAAATCATGATCATGATTACTCACTGCAGGTGGCAGAGTTTAGAAAACTGTTTAACAGTGTCTATTAAAGTTGAACATATGCATTTCCTATAATTTCACTCCTACATGTATTTCCAACAGAAATGTATGTGTATGTTACATATATAAGCACCAAAATACATGTACTAGAATTTCAAATCAGAACTTCTCAGATTAGCCAAAACTGGAAACTACCCAAATGTGTATTGACAATAAATTGGATAAATAAATTATGTGCTATTGACAAAATAGAATACTAAACAACAATAACAATCTATCATGGAACAACATGAATGAATCTCACAATGTTGAAATAAGCTAGATGCAAAAGAATACATATTGTATGGTTCCATTTACATAAATTACAAAAACAGGCAACACGAAGCTATGGTGTTAGAAATCAGGATAGTGGTTACCTTTTAGGCAGGCAGCAGGTAATGATAGGAAGGCAAGGTTGGAGCACTGTATTGTTCTGCTTCTTGATCAGGGAGCTGGTTAGGTAAGTGTGGTAGTTTAAAAACATATCCAATGACACTTTGACACTCCTACCATTAGAAGGTGAAGTACAATTTCCTCCTCTTTTATATGGGCTGGTCTTAGTGACTCACCTCCAGCAAACAGAATACACGGGAACTGACATTGCATGATTTCTAATGCTGTGTTAGAAAAGGCACTAGAGCTTCCACCCGGCCCTCTTTCTTGGGATGCTCACCCTTGCTACCCAGCCACCATGCTATGAAAACATCAAAGAATTGCATGGAAAGGCTCTTTGAAGGTGCTCTGGTCACAGACATACCTAAGTTCACAGCTAACAGGTAGCAACAACAGCTAAACATGTAAGTAAAGGAGCCTTCAGATGATTCCAGTCCCCAGTCTTCAAGTTAACCTACCAAGCCTTGCCCAAATTACAAATTCATAAGCAAAATAAATATTGTTATTTTAAGCCACTAAGTTTAGCAGTAATTTGTTATGCAAATATATGTAACTGGAACACACAACAGGTATGCTCACCTTGTAAAAATTCATCAAGCTACACAGTTATGAAATATATAGTTTTCCTTATTATTATTATTATAAAGTTTGAATAAAGGTTTGAAATAAAAATCTTATCATGGATACAAGCTCAAGTTCCTCATCACATTTTTAAATAGGTTTCATTGAGAAGTTTTATATAAATTCAAAGTTTTATATCTTCCTAATATTTTTGCCTTTCCCTGCAATTACATAATATAAAGAAAATGTGATGCATTTTTCTCACCATGTCCAATATAGACACCTCCTAATCTCCATCAATTTACCCTTGTACACTGCCCAATTCTGATCATTTATCATGAATGAACGTAAAAAAAGTTGGGAAGCACTGCTATAGCAAATATCTGCCCAGCACCATTCCCTCTTCTTTTGTTAATAGGATCTTACTGTCCTTTGGGGAACTCCCTGCCTTCTGATCAATCAAGTTAGCTGAGACCTAATTGTTCAACTTTTCCTTTAATTCTATTATTCCTCACATCCTTCCAATAAATTTCTATTTTATTCAAGTTGGCAATATTTGGTCTCTAGTTTCTGCAACCAAAGACCACTTACTGATACATATCTCCAGTGCTAGCACACTGTCTGACATATAGTTGACAATGAAAATATATGAAATAAAATGTTTATAAAATGATATTGAACAACTGATTTTTGACAAAAGCACAAAGACAGCATAGTGAAAAAAGAATAGCCTTTTAAGATACATTGCTGGAACAACTGGGTATCCATATGTAACAAATATGAACCTGAATCCATGCCTTAAACCATAAAAAATTTTAACTCAAAATACATCACAGACTTAAATATACAGCCTAAACTGTAAAACTGCTAGAATAAAACATAGTAGAAGGTCCTTGTGAGCTTAGGGTAGGTAAATATTTCTTAGAAATGACACTAAAAGCACAATCCATAAAAGAACAGATTGGACTTTATTAAAATTTAAAACTTCTGCTCTTTAAAATTCTTCTGTTGAGAATGAAAAGACAAGGCACATACCACAATAAAATCTTTCCAAAGCATTTTTCTGATAAAGAACTTGTATCCAGAGTATATAAAGAACTCTCAAGACTGTAACCACCCAATTTTTTTTTTTTTTTTTTGAGCCCTGTGTCCGGCTCTCTGCTGTCAGCACAGAGCCCACTTTGGATCCTCTGTCCCCCTCTCTCTGCCCCTCCCCTGCTTTCTCTCTCTGTCTCTCAAAAATAAACATTAAAAATATTTTTAAAAGATGTTCAACATCATTAGGAAAACACATATTAAAACCACAACAAGATGCCACTACACACCTATTAGTATAGCTAAAATTAAAATCTGCTTGTAGATTTTTACCCAAGAAAAAAGGAAAGATCTGTCCACTCAAAGACTTGTACACAAATGTTCATAGCAGCTTTATTAGTAATAGCTCAAAACTAGACATAACTCAAATGTCCACCAACAGATGAGCAGATAAGGTACACTACATCCATATAATAGAATACACTCAGCAATAAAAAAGGAATGAACTGTTGGTACACAGAACAACATGGACAAATGTCTAGACAATGATACTGAGTAAAAGAGATCAGACCAAAAGAAAAAAAAAACTTCCTGATTCTACTTACATAAATTTTTAGAAAATGCAAATGAGTTCTACAATGACATAAAGTAGATCAGTGGTTGCTTACGTGTGGGAGGCAGGGAGGAATGCGAAGAAAAAATTCCAAAGAGGCATGAGGAAACTTGAGAATGATGGATATACTCACTCGACTAGATGATGGGGTATGTATATACGTTAAAGTTCATAAAATTACATACTTTAAATATGTACCACATATTACATGTCAATTATACCTCAATAAAGCTGTCTTAAAAAAAAAAAAAAACCCTGCAACTCAGCTGTCAGATTTTAAAGGAGCAGAAAGGAAACAGAATGGAAATCTCAGTAAAAGGCCTCAGGTAGGTTTGTGAAGCTAAGGCTCAGCAGAGTTTAATGAGCCATCTCTCTGCTATTCTCCAGAAACCGTGACATCCACCACTATTGGGTTCTGCTTTCAGGAAGAGAATAACCCAATCAGTATAAAATGAATTCCGTGTCTTGTGAGAGATTGCCAATTGAACATATAATCTACATTTACAAACATTTTTAAAGAATGTTCTACTTACAGGATAGTTATAATATCGAGAGTAAATGTTTTGCTATAAATACCAATACAGACATACGAATTATTTAATCTCTCAGAGCCTCTCATTTCATCTATGAAATGCCACAAGAAATAAGAAAAACAGGGAAACTAAAATGAGCAGACTGTGCCAGAATTATTAATTCTTCCTTTGAGGGAAGAGCCTCTTTCCTCCCCCTGTGTTCTGAGAAATGTCCATTTCCTCCCATCACCCTGTGCAGTAATTTTATGTTGAGTAAATCAAGTTTCTCTCCTACTTACCATTCTTCTATCACTAGAATCCTTGAGAGAGGTCCATTAGGAAGGTCCCTGTCATACCTTTGACTAGTCTAGAAGGGATCCAACCTCCACCAGACTCAACTGTGACTGAGGACGACAATGATGTGTTGGACTGGATTTGAGCTGTCTGTATTGTATGTTCTGGAGGTTGGGTTTCACTTTCCAGACAATCATTATTTGTTAAACAGTTGGTTGGGGAATATCTTCACAGCATTTGCATTTATAATAGCAGGTAAAGGTAATTTTTCAGGGTGGCCTGTGTTCTCCAGGAGCTAAGTCACATGAGCTTTGATTTTTTTAAGGGAGGACACAAGAACCAGGGTTTACTGAACAGGAATAGTGGTTGAGCCCACAGACTCTAGCATTAAGCAGCTCTGTCTGGCATCAATTCCCAGCTGTCACTTAATGTGTGATAATTTATCATTTCCAAACTTCATTTTTTTCATCTCTACAGTGGAACTAAAACTATCTAATTTCTATCAATTTTTATTAGCTTCCATTGTAAATTACAGCACCCCGCCAATTATTACCTCGACACTAAAAAGGGCAGTAAACATTAACACCAATTAAACTTTTCCTAACTATATACTTACATCAAAAGCTTGTATAATTATAATTTTCTGAGAAAATAAAGCTTTCCCCTTCTGAATTAGGAATTTAAGATGACAAGACCCAGAAGCAAACTAAAATCAATGTCCTAAAAATGATACAAACCTCAAAAAGCCAGGCAGGTTTGCCAACAAAGCTCCGCCTCCATGCAAACCCTGCCCACTTCCGGCTGCCCCACCCACCCTCTAACACTGTAGCACCTCCCCTCACTGCAAGGTCCCGCCCCCCGCACCTGATCTTGGTTCCCATTGGGCAAATCTGGATGCTGTGTACACACCCGACACACGCACGTTTGGCGAGGGCGTCTTCGCGCCTGCGCAGCAGCGCCGTCAGGCGGCTGGGAACTAGGGGCTGGGGGGAGGGGGGCCGAGGTCAGGCCGAATCTTCCTCCGTAATAAGAAGATCCGCGTCCTGCGGTCCTGGCTCCGTGGGTCCGGTCGGATCCGGCCTGGACGCTGGAGCTGCTGTGGCTCCCTCCGCGGCGGGTGCGATGGAGGCCGTGCCAGAGCCCAGCACTCACGCCGGGGAGGCCCAGACAGCGGGCGGTGCTAGTAGATGAGGCGGCGGCGGCGGCGGCAGCACGGGCTCTCCATGAGCAAGCGGCGGCGACGACGGGTGCGGCGGCACCGGCGGTTTTCGGTCCCCGGGGAGGTACGAGAAGTCGGCTTCCTGGTGGACGGAGACTGGCCGGTGTGGGAACGCCTTCCGCGGCCCGGACCTCCCGCCAGTGCCCGCAGTCCCAGGCGCTTAGGGGAACACTGCCTGACCGTGGGCAGGGGCGCCGAGCCGTATCACCTGCTCCTGGCTCAGGGACCTGCCAGCCCTGAGGGACCAGCCCTCGGTGCCAGGCCTTCGCCTGCGCGGAGGGCCCGGGGCGGGGTAGGCGTGTCCGGAGCGCGGGGGACGGAGGCGGGCGCCCACCGCGCGCCCAGCGGGTCCCTGCCCAGAGCCCCGCGCTGCTTCAAGGGGGAGCGCGTGGCCGTTTTTTCAGATTATTTCGGGGTGCTGATTCGAGAGGGCACCCTTAGGACCGCCGAGCTCTTAGGGAATCCGGCATTCAGTGCCTAGGGCGAGTGGTCTGATCGTCACGATCAGCGTGGAGTACAGATTGTCACCCTTGAAAATGACCCCAAAAGAAAGGTGTCGTTTTGCCAAGGAGAAAGAGGTCGGGGGAGTTTTCCAGGTTTATTTAAACTGGAGGGCCTGTTGAATCAGGACGATAATGCCAGCAGGATATGTCCTCCAGGGCTTCTAATACGGTGCCTAAGGAAACAGTCTTTGACGATGTGGAGAAATCTCAAGACAATTTTAAGTAAAGCTCTTTGCAGCCATTTCTCCGCCTTTTCTGCTCATTTTTGTTGTAATTTACTTTGTAACAAATCACCACGTTAATGCTGAAAGGATTAAGTGTCCTCTAGTTCTTCCAAGCCTCTCTACCCTGCACTTTCCCTCCCCGCAGAAAAAGGCTAGAGAAGTTAATTTCGTTACACATACATATATATATATATATATATATATATATATATATATATATATATGTAAAAGTGTAGTTTAATTCTCTTAAGTATAACAATTGCTGTAAATATTACTTATTTGGTCATGTCTAAAAGATAATTTGAAGAAAAACATTTATGACTCCTTCACAATTTAACATTTTGGAATCAGAACTCAGGCTTAGACCTTGCTACAAAGTTCTTAAAACTTAAACAGAAATAAATGAAACCATGAAGGAAGTCATTTTCATTTTTAAAGTTTTGAATGCCATATATGTATTTTTTAATCTCGGGAAACATGTTAGTCCTATCAAGAAGAAACAGTTTGTGTTTGCCTAAGACTCCAGATTTACCACGCCCTCTTATTCCTAAATGGTTGTCTAGAGCCAACAACATGTTACCAACTGTGTAAACTTCTACACTTAAGACTAAATATAGTGTTGAATATTTTGTAGTCCACAGCATCTTGCCTCAAGCCGAAAATACTGTGTGCCCGTGCATGTGTGCCTGCATTTAATATATTGTAGAACTGAATTTTTAGTCTGCTAGTATTGTAAATTTGGTTGGAATTTAATTTAAGTGTAAAACAGTTTTTTTTAATTGAAGTATAGTTGACATAGTGTTACATTGGTTTTAGGTGTACAACAGTGATTCAACAACTCTATGCTATGTGAACTTAATTTCTTACACAAATAAAACACATAGGTCTGCAGTATTGAGTATTGGATTTATGTTGTGCTTGGGAGTATGTGTGTGGCACTTGAAAAGTCAAAATAAGACATTGACCTCAGTCATGAATTTGTCTCTTCCTATTCTTCAGATGCTTTCCTTTTTCATGGAAATATGCTTTTCCATAAGAGTAACATTGAGAAACCCTATGATATTTTTAGTTTAGATATTTACTGTCCCAAGTAAAGCAGTATTTTCAGTTCAGTTTCATTAGGACCTCATTCTTTAACTTTTTAAAACTTTGCTTTATATAACATACATTATGACACAAACATGTTTATAGAATACTGGCAAAGACCTTAAAAACAAAATGTTTAGCTAACCCCAAGGTTAGGGGAAGGGTAAATAACAGTTTAAGTAGGGTGGACGTCCCTGTTCATTCCCAAAACGTACGGAGAGGGGAATCAGATTACTTACCAAGTTCTAAGTTAGATCTTCATAGCATGGTCTCTGCAGTTAGGATTATAGGGTATCCAGCATGGTCCTAAATTGCAAGTGAAAATCCCAAAGTGCATAGAAATGATTTTTGTATCAGCTGTGGCAATGATTCAGTTAAGTACTGTGGATTACTTTTCATATGAGGTCTCTAAAAGATAATTGGCCATTATTCTGTAGCTGAACTAAGAATTCCATTATAGCAATTTCATAAGTGCAACCATGCATATTAAAAAGGAAATGAAGCACAGCTTGTATTTTGAAGGGAGGAGAAAGAGGTTTACATTAGGAATACACCCACCCAAATTTAGATTGCATCTTCAAAAACTCTGTTTTCATTTAGGACTTATTTATTTCAGGGTCTTCCTATAGCAAAGATAAAATCTGCAGTATAATTAGTGTAAAAGTCTATCACGTGCTCATCCTATACCTCAAAAAAGATCGCGCTTCTAAATGGTCTTTCCAGAGACCATGCATATTGCCAATATGGCAATTCTGAGCCAATTCTGGCTCAGCTAGAATTGTTTTAAATTTTTTCATTATATTGGTAGGCCTTCTAACCAAATTTAATTTGAATTTTTTTTAAGATTTTATTTTTAAATAATCTCTGTACCCGACGTGAGGGTTGAATTTACAGTTGGAAGATCAGGAGTGGTATGCTGTACTGACTGAGCCAGTCAGGCACACCTAATTTGAATGTTTAGACAAGTTTGTTTTGATTTGAACACATCTCAAAAATTTAACATATAAAGTCACAAATTTACATGTTCTATTTTTAAACTTTTGAAATGCAGGATGAAGACACTGTTTGAAGAGATCAAAGCATCAATTAAAAATAACTATAACCAAGATCGCTCATTTTGGAGGCCTGTTCTTCCTTGGGGAGGTGTTTTTACTATCAAAGCTGGCCGCAAAGCAGTATCCTGTACGCCACTTTATGTTGAAATAAGACTGAAAAATACCTGCACCATAGATGGATTCTTGATGTTACTATATGTCATTCTTAATGAAAATGAAAATTTCCCCAGGGAGCTCTCTCTTCATTTAGGTAGAGAGTTTGTAGACTGTTTCCTTTACTTAATGGACACCTACAGTTTCACAACTGTGAAGCTACTTTGGATTTGGGACAAGATGGAAAAACAGCAATACAAATCTGAAGTTCATAAAGCTTCATTAATAATTGATTTATTTGGTAATGAGCATGATAATTTTACAAAAAATCTTGAAAATCTCATGTCTACCATACAAGAGAGTTACTGTTCCAACTGGCGATGCCCAACTCGAGTACAGGAAGATCAGCAACGCACGATTAATATAAAGTAAGTTGCTTTAAAGTGTCACTCTTAGCGAAAATAATACAGTTTTTAAATGAATGTTGCTATAAGTAAGTAAGTATAGTCAGAGCACTTTCTAAAGTACAGACCTTGTGTAGTTACTTACACATGGTAACCACATAAATGCAAGACTATAGTAAGTCCCATGACAAGTGTTAACTATTTATTAAATCCAAATATCTTGGAATTGACTTTATAAAACCAGCTAGTAATTATTTCACTGGGAAAGTAATGAATTAGTATGAAAAATGTTTTACTCTTGCTTTGAATTTGCTAATATGAGTGTGTAGATAATTAATTTTTTGTGTCATAAATGTAACCTCTTGAAGAACATTTAACACTATATTGAAATGTGTCACCCCTTGAATGGATTTCTGCTGGGTAGGCTATTTCTACATGAACAAGAAGATTGAAAGTATTTCAGAGGCGCCTGGGTGGCTCAGTCCGTAGAGCTTCTGACTGTTGATTTTGGCTCAGGTCATGATCCCAAGGTTTGTGTGATGAAGTCCTGAGTTGGGCTTCTCACTGAGTATGTAGCCTGCTTAAGATTTTCTCTCTCTCTCTCTCTCTCTCTCTCTCTCAAACTCTCTCCCTCCCTCCCTCCCCTTCTCTCTCCAACTCACACTTTCTCTCTAAAAAAAAAAAAAAAGCATTTCTTCATGTCATGGCCAGGACATAATTATAGACTGAAACCCTAAACTCAGAATCTTCGTACCTGGAGAGGATATGAATGTGAGGAGCTTTTTCCCTGACGAGGAGAGGTGCTGATAGCCTACCGAGTATTTTTGGTTTCGAGAGAGAAGGCATACCTCCAGGCTGGTAAATGATAGGGAAGAAGGCCAAACTGGCAAGCCCTAGTGGAGTGTTGGGAAACATTAAAGCCCCCAGGGCACATTAGCTGGAAAAGGGATAACTGTCAGTAGAAAAACAGGACAGAAAAACAAGCCCAAACACATTGTTGTCAGAAAGTGTATTTGGCCCTGTGGTTCACAAAAGCAGCCTAATAGATGTTGCCTTTTGAGAATATACAGTACATACCCTAACTTACTAGATTCACGTTTCTTTTTTTTTTCTTTTTAATTTTTTTTTTTCAACGTTTATTTTATTTTTGGGACAGAGAGAGACAGAGCATGAATGGGGGAGGGGCAGAGAGAGAGGGAGACACAGAATCGGAAACAGGCTCCAGGCTCTGAGCCATCAGCCCAGAGCCTGACGCGGGGCTCGAACTCACGGTCCGCGAGATCGTGACCTGGCTGAAGTCGGACGCTTAACCGACTGCGCCACCCAGGCGCCCCGATTCACATTTCCTTATAGCATATTTAGTTTAATATTATCACATCATGCTACTTAGGGAAAGCTGAAGATACTCTTTTTAGAGACTGCCAGCGAATATCTCTCTTGTTCTGAAATACACTTGGTCCGTTTTCCTGTGTTACTGATACGATGACACTGATTTTGAAATCTCTATCCCGGAAAAAAGTTTTGTTATTCTAATTTTTTTAATGTTTATTTGAGAGAGAGAGAGAGAGGGAGAGAGGGAGAGAGGGAGAGAGACAATGAGCAGGGGGAGGGGCAGAGAGAGAGGGAGCCACAGAATCTGAAGCAGGCTCCAGGCTCTGAGCTGTCAGCACGTGCCCAACATGGGGCTTGAACTCATGAGCTGTGTGATCACAACCTGAGCTGAAGTCGGATGCTTAACCGACTGAGCCACCCAGGCGCCCCAAGCTTTGTTACTCTATAATAAACTAAAAAGCATTTTAGAAATTTGTTTCTTCAAAAACTAATATCAGTTTATATATGTTTTGAAATATAATGATTTATAATCCTATATTAATACTATTATTTTAAGCTTCTCAATAAAATATTTTTTGTCATACTGTTTATATTCCATGTAACTTTTTAAGGCTTTTGCCTTTATTTAAAACAATCTCTGAAGTATGTAGCAAGAAATTTTTTCACAAATCCGGTTAACTGAAGCCAACAGTGCTATAACTTGCATTTAGTCATGTAACTGGCTGCTCTCCTGATTCTGGGTCCTACCTTTCTTCCCCTAAGACCAGAATCTGCTCTACTGAAATCTCTAGAAAAATTTTTAAAGTAACAACTGCATATTTCAGGATCAGTTTACAGAAGGATTTGATGTTTCTTGGAAAGCTTCATGCATTAATGTTTATTAAGTTCAACTGATTTCCTATGATTATAACAAAGGTGAAAAACAGAGGTTATACTTTTATATTTGGTTTGCTAATAATTGACCTGTAAAATTTGCTATCCTAATAATGTATTTACATGAAAAATGTCAAAGCAGTTCTTACATGCGTTTTTAATTGTTGTAGTCCTCCCCAAGAAATTCCTCATGGAAACTTGATACGACTGGCTGTGGATGAGTTATTCTGTTCCAGGATTGAACTGTGTGAAGAGAGTGGGTGAGTATATGAGAGACATTTAAGATGAAAGTATTTATGTTTTTTATAAAGAAACCTGAACAGATATGGTCTTTGGTGTTAATACTTTATGAAATAGCAACTCACAAGTATTTAGGAAGCCTAACATTTTTGGAATCTTAACACCTACCGTAGTTTACGCTGCTATTTTATGCTGTGTTGTCATTATAAAATATCACTATATAGAATATTATACTACATTTAATTGATGAATACAAAGCAAATGCCTTTTCTTTTCTTTCCCCACTGCTGAGTAGGTACAATAAAACCTTGGTTAACCGGAACCCAGCTAATCGGACCCTCAATTAACTGGACTTTTTTTTTCTGCATTCCTCATTTAGGACAAAGAGGTAAATGGCAACCAAAAAATTCAACATAGTTAAAAAATTCAGAAGGGGCAGAACATATTCATCCCAGTCGCTTAACAATTTCTATATCTTCAGAAATGTACAATGAGAGTTAATATTTAGAAGGATGATCTTACAGCTAATTAATCACAAGGGAAGAATAAAATACATTCAGTTAATTGTACTTAAGTCCAGAAACTAGACTAATGTATTTTAACAGCAAACACTGAAACACAATGGTTTTCTGATTAACTTTAGTCAGTAACATTTGGGAACCAAAATACTGTGCTCTGAGTATTCCGGTTAATCGAGATTTTACTGTATAATTGTGTATGTTATATTCTGATCCACATGCTTAATATGTAATAGTGCTAAGAAAACAGAATTTGTTTCATCCTAATGGCAAAAGGATGCAATTAGGGAATTTTATGTAATATAAAAATGACTGTAAGAGTCATATTATTTACCTCTGCCATTATTCCTTGAAACCAGCTGAGAGAGAAAAAGCAAATGTATCTCTACATAAAAATAAAAGCTTTTATATCAGTTCAAAAGACTACATGTTTTTATAAGCTTAGGAAAAAGATAGCTAGCTTTTCCTGGAGTTTTGCAAGTATATGACTTCTTGTATATAGAATCTCACAGCTGATAAGCTTCTGGGTATAGGTATATAAGATACTATTGTAGCCACACCATTACCCATGCCTAAAATAGATAATTATGCTTATTAGGAAATTAAGTAATAAAGACAATCCAGAAGTGATAAAAGGCAGTTTTGCTTTAAGTGTAATAAAGTTCATGCCTATTTTCAATTTTAGATGTGGTGGCTTAAGAGAATTTTCCCAGCGAGTTTTCTGCCATGGGGCACCCCCTTTTGTTGTCTTAAATATGCAGCATTGGAAATCTGAAGATCTAGCATATGTACCATATTACTTGGATTTATCTGATCACAAGTAGGTGTTTTCCTATTCGGTTTATAAAACTAATAAAAAACACATTTATTTTCTATTTTTCTGCTATCCCATCATGATTGTGACTAGCCCTTAAGGTAATATTGTTGAAAAAAATCATAGCTATCTTTTTTTTTTTTAGTGTATTTTTTTTAAGTTTATTTATTTTTGAGTGAGGGAGAGAGAGAGAGAGAGAGAGAGAGAGCAGAGGAAGGGCAGAGAGTCAATCCCAAGCAGGCTATGAGCTGTCAGAGCCCAGTGCCGGGCTTGAATTCATAAACTGTGAGGTCATGACCTGAGCTGAAATCAAGAGTCAGACGCTTAACCTGAACCACCCAGGTATCCCGTAGCTCTCTCTAACTGTGTGTATCCTGAGTAAGATTAGAATCTACTACAGGGAGTCATTCACTGCCAGTGTGCACAGTGGTTGGACTATGGAATAGACAGAATGGAGTTCAAATCCCAGCCCCACCTTTTACAAGCTATGTAACCGTGGGCCAGAACTTAACCAGCTGAAACATCAGTTTCTTATTCTGTAAAACACTGCTGACAGTACCTATCTGGTACATAATTGTGAAGATTTAATGAGATAACACATGTAAAGTGTTTAGGATAGTACCTGACACATAGTAAACAGTAAATACTATTACTTGTATTTCAAGTCAAAGTAGTATATAGTAGGAGGTCATCATTTAAACAAAAAATGTTACTTTCAATATCAGAGATGAAAATATCTGCATTCAAATTAGGACATACAGAGTCTCAACTTCTTGCCTTTGAAAGGCTTTTTGTATGTGTGTTCTCTTATGTAACCAAACAATACAGATTATCGTTAATCTGTTAAAGTGTTTTTCAAAATTCCTCAATTGTACAATTTTTTAAATTCTTAAATATTTTACTTCAAATTACCAATTATAGCACATGATTTTTACAGATGGATATCATTTTTAGGGACTAGAATGCAAACAATATCGATATTTTTATTCCTTAATTAAGAATTGAAGGAATATTTATCAAAGAACAAAGTATTATCTTTTTTGCTATACTTTGTCTTTTAATTTGCAGGTATTTGTTGGAAGGTGCCACATTATTTAACAAAGAGGAACATCATTATTCTGCAGCTTTCCAGATTGATGGACATTGGATGCACTATGATGGCCTCAGAAATGTGAATTTAATTTTGTTAAATAAACCCCCAGAGTTTCTCCTCTTGTCATCATTGGTTTATATTCGAGCAACAGAGAAATAAATATAGACTGATGCTAAATTAAATTGTTTTCCCTCCTGCCCATGCTCCCCCAGATGAAGGGCTTTTATTTTGTAAATTCTTGGTATCCAAGGAAATAGTTGAACTATACTAGTTTCAGAGGTGTATTTTTCCAGTGTTTAGCCCCAGGTAAATATTATATATACAGAATCTATGCAAAAATGTTTGTATTTGTTTTTTCTATGTCCTGGGTTATTTTTATACAAGCATAACAAGCATACATTATGTTGAAATAAAATGTATCTTGTAGCCTTTGTATTTTTCATTTATATGTACTCAAAGGATTTTTGCAGTTCTGTCCTTGAATCTAAGAAGATACTTCATCATTTGAATTCTCAATTTTTCTTTTTGGATATTCAAATAAAACCTGGTTACAAGTCAGTATTTCAGTTTATATAAATTTAACAGTTCAAAGTGTATCTGACTATATTTTTTGCCCTACCTCACTAAAATCCAAAGTGCACTGTTGGATCTAGTATGGATTTGAATGTACAACTTATAGATGGCTTAGTCTTTTTTACTTGTTGATTTGCCTAATTTTCCTGCAATAGTTTTTAAAAATACTTTGGTGAGAATATTTTTCTGGGCTTGAATTATTTCTCTATAATGGCAAATTACTTTAACCACTTGCTAAAGTATTATATACCTGCCAGCAAATTTTAAGTGTTAACTAAGCTCCCAAGTTTAATTAAAGTTATTGTTACAAGTAAATTATATAACATAACTAAATGTAATGGAAATCCTCTAATAAAAATCTATTCTGAAGATAAGACAACTATAAAAAAATATTAGGCAACTGGATGTTTACTAATGTTGGATTAACAATAGAAATGTACTTTAAATATATATTTAAGAGAAAACGGTGTCTGGAATATTTTTTGTCCTAGTAAGTCATATTGGCACAGAGAAAAAAATACTTAACATTTTTGGAGTAACAAACTGCTGGCTTCCTTGTGAGTAGTAAACTGATAGCATGAGGGTTTGATTTGCAATATAAATCACAAGAATTTTGTAATTATCAGAAATTATGTTTGTTTTCAAAGACCCTAAGATCTCTCTTCCTATTACAGTTTTAAGGGAAAAAATTAAGTATTATTCTCAAGGGAAAATACTTTTTGAAATTTATTATTATTCACTTTAGTGTTTAATTTCAGTAAACAGTCTATCTTAGATTTTGGGTTGGGATTGAATGTAGTATATTTGGAGATTTCTACATGATAACACAGTTCACTGCCATATACCAAATTTAATTCAACAAATTAAGTCCGTCTTACATTGGCTTGGTGCCATGTTGAAGTAGCTTAAAGAAGAATTACTAAATGTGAGTGCAATGTTGCTGAGAATGCCTCACTTTGAGCAAACTGTGAAAATTGCATCTTGTGCAAGATAAAAAAAATAGCAATTTATTTTACAAAAAAAATCTACACTAGAGTTTATTTAAATAGTCCCCACCATGTATTTAAATAGGATTTTATTTACAGCAGACTTTTGTGGGGACACCTTATTGCATGAATCAAAGTATACAACAACACAAATATTAGCATATACATAAGTGGTTCATTAACATAATTATTCCTAATGCAGATTATTCTTTTAAGAATTGCACTTTATTTGGAACAATACTAATTTATCACAAAACAATGACTTACCTACCTCACAGGGTTGTTGTGAGGATTAAGATGTTTGTTAAAATCTTGACTACCTTGAACATGCTAATAAAGATATATTTTTTCTACCTCTTTCATATACAGCAAGTCTCCCAGATTCTCTTTACTAATGAAGTTTTTAGATATCTTTTTTAAGTTATTTATTTGGGTAGTTGCTCCTATCAGTAATAGACTTGATGTGTAATAGAATTTAAGTATGCCTTCTGGACCTCAAGATAGTTGGATTTTAAGGATAATAAGTAGTTTATTGTTACAGTAGTGGTTGGTTGGTAGAAAGAAGCAATTATCCCCTGCTGACCAGATAGTAAGTAGAAAATGGGTGAAAAATAATTAAATGGCATTTTCTGTAGAATGTGAAGGTGAAGGTATGGAAAATTCTTTATAACCTGAAACATCCTTAGAAAAATCATAATACGGGGGGGGGGGGGGCACCTGGGTGGCTCATTCAGTCATCTGTCCGACTCTTGATCTCAGTTCAGGTCATGATCCCATGAAGTGGGAATGAGCCCCAGGTTGGGCTCTGTGCTGGCAATGTAGAGCCTGCTTGGGATTCTCTCTGCCCCTCCCCCACATTCTCTCTCTCTCTCTCTCTCTCTCTCCCTCCCTCTCTCAAAAATAAAATTAAAAAAATCAGAATACAGGGGCCACTGGGTTGGCACAGTTGGTTAAATGTCCGACTTCAGCTCAGGACATGATCTCACAGTTTGAGTTCAAGCCCTGCATTGGGCTCTCTGCTGTCATCACAGAGCCTACTTTGGATCCTCTGTCCTCCTCTCTTTGCCACTCCCTGCTTGCTCTCTCTCAAAAATAAACATTAAGGAAAAAAGAAAAATCGGAATACTGAAGCAGGGCGCAGTGAAAGATAGGAAATAATACATTTTTAAATGCCAAAATCCATAACGATACTTACGGGAAGAGCAAAAATGATTTTAAAACCCCAGCCTATGTCAAAGGGGGATAAGGTACAAACAAAGCAAATTTAAGGAATAATGTCCAAGTTCTTTGCAGCAAAAGAAACCTTTTACCCCCAATTTAGCAAATAATCTTATATTTATCCTTCAAATATTATTAGGGTTGATTTAATATCTGAGACATTGTCACTGGATCTGATCCAACCAATGAGGATAAACTAAAGATAACTACCACAGGCATGCTTACTAGGGTGACTCCCATGTTCCATTTCCTTCTTAGAGTATGAACAAACAACTAAGCTATATAAGCAGATAACTCCTATGACATAAAAAGCTATACATGAGCATATCAACAGTTTAGTTTTATAAATAAATGATTAAATGATATTTAATTATTTGAAAATAATTGTAGTGTGCTATAGGCATAAAGGGTAAGCAGTTCATGCAAAAATGACTGCAATTATTGCTGCTGAATTACAGCCAAAGCAAACATTTATATTCTCATTTTCCTTTGTCAATGCTCTAACATTTAAAAGCACCAAAATTTTCTGCCTTAAAAGCTACAATCACACAGCTTTTGAAATTCATTGCAATGACTTGATGCCTTACTAACAGGGGTTCCTACCCACCCAACTGGCCCCAGGGTTCACTATCTGGTCATGTAGACAGACTAAAATTTAATTTGATCCCAAAGAAAACAACATTTGACTCTTACCTTAAGTTGAGGAGGAAGATAATGGGGAGGCCTCTGGAGCTAGGTGATTTCTTTACATGCTGATTTCTACCAAGAATGTGTATTATATTATTTACCCTCAGTGAGAAATCAGTTCCATAGTCCATCCATTGTTTTCTCAGTGACGTCTTCTGCAAGGTATCAAGAGGACTATCACTTGAAAAAGTGAGCTTCCCCAGCAGGACCCTCAAAAATGATGTGGAATGGAAGAGCAGCTTGGAGAGCAAATGTGAAGACAAGTTAGCCATAATAGTTTGTATGCTTATTTACAGTTTCATGACTTGCTTGTTTTCCCTTTGAATTTTGCAAAGTCTCATTTTTAATATGATTATAAAAATAATACATAAGCCAATTTAAAAATCAGTAAATCCAAAAAAGAATAAAGAAGAAAATGATCATCCATGATTTCTCCACCCAGTGATCATTAGTTCACACTAGTAAAGCCTTTTTGAAAAGTCCAGCGTAGCTTCATAGTACTAAAGAGAATCAAGAGCCAGGGAGTTAGGGCTTTGAAGAAGTGTATGCTCCTGGGGGCCAGCATAGTGGTAAGACAAGTTATCAACATGAGAGGAAAGTAAAGACTCTGAAGAAAAGTGCTGTGGCCACCTGTTCAGACGTTTCTTCCTGCCTGAACACGTGCCTTTAGAAGCTTTCATCTTCCCAAACCTTCAAGAACTAATTATTTTATTTTATGGAGGATGTCATTTCTCTACACTCCTCTACCAACATCTCACAACTAGTATCCCAGGTGATAGAGTCAGGAAGCAAGGCCCTGGTGATATAAATTGTCCCGAAACAGATACAGCTAAACAGATTTTGTTTCTCTGTTAATCTAATGGTATAACAAAAAAAGATTAAAATAGATTAAAATAGACTGAGCATAATTAGCTTGCTTTAAGGGTAGAGTAGGAAGAAAGCATAGCGAGGGAGTTTGTGAAAAGCAGGCACAATAAATAGTTCTGCATCCCCAACATTTGGGAATTTTAGGTCAGAAAAAAAGAAGAGGAAAGGAGGCAGCAGGAAGCACAGAAAAGCTGACTTGTGCTCAGCTCAAGGAGAGACCAGGTTAAGGTTTGGAGAGCATAACTGGCTGGCTAGAGAAGTTTTTACCCGAGCAGGCTAAGGTTGATTTAGGGGCTACAAGCTAGAACAAGTTAATAACAGACATTCTCTGCAGCATTTATATAATACATACATACTATCTACTATTTGCTAGTTGAATTGGGTACTATTTATGCCCTGGAGGCAAGTACATGTCTAGAAAAAGGGAAGGATGAGTGAATCAATGATGACTGTATAGAAGGAAGTGCTATGGCAGGGGCAGTACCTCAGGCTTACAGAGAGAGTACAGAGGAAGGGTAGCTCTACATGATATCTGCTGTGAGGTCTTTGAAACGGGCCTTCCACAGTTGCCTGCCTAGCATCCCTGGAGGAGGTTTGTAGAGGAAAAAGACTAAGGATTGCCTAACTTGTGCTTCCAAAGGTAATTGTGAGGTCTCATTATCTCTGCCTCTACCTTCAAAGCCTAACCACCTTTAATCTCCATTAGAAAGCTATAAATCCTAAAATTAAAGAGAAAACAAATTTCAAACATCATCAAGTTTAAAAAGGAATTTATTGTAGCTAAAGTATTCCATGGGATTAATAATGTCAAATATTTTCTACTTCTGGTAGAAGGGAAGAGACTTGAGGAAACTGAGAGAACCATTGGGACTGGTCTTCTTTCAATACTTGGGGAATCAGCTGTCAACTGGACTTATGGAGGGACAGGAAAGGGGGGGGGTCATTCCCAACTCCTGCAGTTTTTCTACATCAACACCAGGGGGCAGAATCTCCTCAGTATGGAACATGAGAAACCGAGAGAAAGAACCATACCTGAACTTTTTGGCCTTAAAGTATTAACCTACTTTATAATTTGGGTGAAGGAAATCCAGTTTTCCTTTTTTTCTGTGATACTGTACACATTCATTTAAAATAACTTTTTAATGTTTATTTTTAGGAGAGAGAGAGCCAGAGAGAGCCAGAGAGAGACTGGGGCGGGGGGGGGGGGGGGGCGGGGAGGGAGACAGAAGCGGAGACAAAGAATCTGAAGCAGGCTCCAGGCTCTGAGCTATCAGCACAGAGCTTGATGTGGGGCTCTAACCCACAAACCATGAGATCGTGACCCGAGCCGAAGTCGGTCACTTAACCAACTGAGCCACCCAGGCCCCCTGGCACTGTACACATTCACAGCTTGGGGATAACATCTTTGATGAGGCTGGCTATACTCTGCCAACAATACCCCAGCTCAAATAATATTTTCAAATTGACTCCCAGGTTTCGTCATCTACTTCCTCAACTCTTGTAGTTTCCACACTCCCCTCCACTTTCTTCACCTCTTTTTTTGGAAAGGATTAGGAACACCTGTCCCTAAAGAGCTTACAGAAATGCCAGAAGACCTGATTCAGAATTGACATTTTTCACCCGAGAGAAAGTTCATGGAATTGTAGGCTTTCGGGTGAATCTCATATGATCACATTACCACTGGACCATCTCTCTTTTTTTTTTAAGTTAATTTATTTTTGAAAGAGAGAATGTGTGAGTGGAGAAGGGGTAGAGAGAGGGAAAGAGAGAGAATCCCAAGCAGGCTCCACACTGTCAGCACAGAGCCCAATGTAGGGCTTAAACACACAAACCATGAGATCATAACCTGAGCCAAAGTCGGACACTTAACCAACTGAACCACCCAGGTGCCTTGGATCATCCCTATTATTATCAGTTCTCAATTACTAAATTTTCATGCTGTCAAGGATAGAGAGGTAAGAGTATACCTGTTAAACACCTAGACTCTGAAGCAGATTGCCTGGATTCAAACTTGGATTCTGGTTGTGTGGCATCGGGCCTGTTATTTAACCCCTCTGTTCCCGAGTTTCCCTACTGTAAGATGGAGATAATAATAGAATATATCTCACAAGGTTGTGGGAGGATTTAATGATTATGATTAGAACTTAGTGCCTGGCAGAGAGTAAGCACCATGAAAGTATTATCTACCATTATTGTTGATTCCTCTTTCTATATTTTATTAAGAAATGAAATTAGTAGATACGTAGTGCTACTGCAGAAAATGAACTAACATCTGTATGAATATCTCAAGTTTGTTGCTGAAAATAATTGCTGGTATTTCTGTGGCAATTAAGCTCATGGAAAAAAATTATAATATTAAAAGAGTAAAAGAATGTTAAATTCATGAATTAGTTTGAAATGCAAAAACAAAGGAAAAGTACAAATGTTGGAGGAAAGTAAATAGTTTAAATTTCCCTCGATACTAAATAATACCTGTGAAATATCACATCTTATTTCTGCTCAAAACCATTTATCCACCAGGTACTGTCCAAAATAGTTTATCTGCCATTGGCTGTAAAAGTTTTTGAGACATAGTCCTCTATTCATTGGGAACCACCTACTGTCTTAGATTCTAACACCCCTGCCTATATAAACTTCCAACTCTTAACTGGCCTCATTAGCACAGTAGGCAGCATGTTACTCTCAAACTATTAACCCTCCTTAGGGCACACACAAGAATATCCTTTAAAAGACTTTCTTCCTGATTGGGATGACAGAAGTGACTGGTCTATCCCTATGTAGATCTTGCCATACTTAGTAAGGGATTTAAAGATTTTCATATACTTGAAAAATAAGAAGCTTCCTTTCTTTCATTATATTTTAATGTTATACATAATTTGAGCCGAAAAGAACCTGAGGCCAAAAAGACCATTGGTAGGTAAATTAATAAAACAGCGTATGAGATACTCTTGTCTATTGTTGATGGGAATGCAAAATGCAACCTCTTAGAAGAATTGAGAAGTTTATGGACTGAATGTTTCTGTCTCCCTAGTGCTCATATACTGAACCCCTATCTCTTCCTTGTAATGGTATTATAAATTGGGGCCTTTGGGAGGTGATTAGGATTAGATGAAGTCCCGAAGATGGAGCCCTCATGAACAGGATTAGTGTCCTTAACAAAAGTCATGAGAGAGCTTGATTCCTCTCTACTCTCCGCCATGTGAAGATACAATGAGAAGTGGGCAGATTGCAACCCTGAAGAGGGTCTGACCAGAACCCACCATGCTGGCACCCTGATCTTGGACTTCTAACCTCCAGAACTGTCAGAAATAAAGTTCTGTTATTTATAAGCCACCCAGCCTACAGCATTTTGTTGTAACAGCCTGAAATAACTAAAGCAGGCAAAATTATATATCATCTATGCTTTGGCTCAGCAATTCCACTTCTAAAAATCTATGCCCAAAAACACACAATGACAAATGTACAAGGACATTTTTCATTGTGACATTATTTATAAGTGCAAAAGTCTGGCAACAACCCAATGACCATCAGCAGGAGACTACTTCAAAGTTCTGTAGTATATCCACACAGTAAGGTACTAAGCAATTGTAAAAAAAAGATTAGGAATTATCTCCATACATTGATATGGAATCTCCAGAATATATTAAGTAAAAAAAAAAAAAAAAAAAAAAAAAGTTGAAAATATACTATCTTTTTTGTAAGGAAATAGGGAAAGGGGTATATTTATTTTTCAATGAAACCAACATCTAATAAAAATGATTACCTATAGAGGAATAAAAATGAACAGGGTGGAAAATATGGAAATGCAGACAAAACTTCTGGGAATGCATCATCTCATAGAGTTTCAACTTCAGGATCAAATAAATATTTTATGTAATTAGAAAATAAAATTACATCCAAATATATATACCTAAATATTAAAACCTGAATTTGAGTAACTTAACTGTATACCAATCAATCATGCTTTACTCAAATAAAAACATTTTATTTAACTCTAAAAACATTGCTTTTAGGAGCGCCTGGGTGGCTGAGTTGGTTAAGCATCTGACTCTTGATTTCAGCTCTGGTCATGATCTCTAAGTTCATGAGTTTAAGCCCCACTTCAGGCCCTGCTCTAAGAGCACAAAGCCCACTTGGGATTCTTTCCTTTCTCTCTGCCCCCCTGCTCACGCTCTCCTTCCCTCTCTTGAAATAAATAAAGTTAAAAAACGTTAAAAATGTTTTTTAAGAAGCTCCAGGCCCACATGGGGCTTAAACTCCCAACCCCGAAATCAAGAGTCACATGGTCTACCAACTGAGCTGGCCAGGCACTCCTAAAAGCAGTGCTTTTAACGTTTACCCTTGTGAAATATATCCTAAGGTCAAAAGAGAATCACAGGGACTCTTAACTGCATTCGCCGGCCCTATTTATGCCATCACTGTTATTTTAAAACTATTGTTAAGTGTGTTTAAGATAAATCAAATAGGTAATTATGCTAATGTTGACAGAAACCAAGATTTTCAGGCTAAGAAAAACATTAAAATCCAAGAATTTATTTTATTTTATTTTTTTTTAATTTTTTTTTTTCAACGTTTATTTATTTTTGGGACAGAGAGAGACAGAGCATGAACGGGGGAGGGGCAGAGAGAGAGGGAGACACAGAATCGGAAACAGGCTCCAGGCTCTGAGCCATCAGCCCAGAGCCTGACGCGGGGCTCAAACTCACGGACTGCGAGATCGTGACCTGGCTGAAGTCGGACGCTTAACCGACTGCGCCACCCAGGCGCCCCTAAAATCCAAGAATTTAAATAAAATCCCTTTTCTCTCTTTTGAAATAAAAAAGGAAGCATTTCCTGACTCTACCTATTGAATAGCCTATAAACAATAACAACTGAGTAGCAGAAAGTACCACCAGCACAACACTGGGATCTAAAATACCACTTCCCAGCAAAAAAGTGCCAGGGACCCTTGACGAAATGGCTGGTTCTAGATCTGAGGAAGAAAATGTGGAAGAGCCAAACCACAATGATGTTTCAATTTGATACCTGAACTGTGGTTACATAAGAGAAGGAATATCCTTATTCCTAGGACATACATGCTGAAGTATTAAGGGATAAAATAACATAATGTGTGGTGTCTACTTTTGAATCGTTCGAAACAATAAGAGAAAGGTGATAAAACAAGTGTGGCAAGATGGTAAAAAAACTGGTGAACTTTGGAAAAGGTATTTCAGAGTTCTATTATTCTTACAACTTCTCTATAAGTTTGACATCATTTTAAATCATGTCAAAATAATTTTAATAAAATTTTTTAAAAGCAAGATTTTCAGTGGAACTTAATGGAGGTATCCACTGGACTAAGGCCTATTAATTGAAACACACATATTGAAATGAATATATAAAACATGGTAAGTTCATGATACTTGATCACCTTTAGAGGTTTCTAGGACATCAATTCATTAAAGATTGAAAAGAGAATGAATCAAATATTTCCCCCAACCTTTCCTTATAGGCCTTATCTCAGGGTAACCAAATACGTGATAAGGAAGTGTTTTCCTTTATAGGATTCCAACTAATAAATGCAGGAAAAAAAAATGACAGAGAATCACTGTTTTGCAACTTAACATAATAATGGATCTGGCAGGGGCACCTGGGTGGCTCGGTCAGTTTGGCATCCAACTTCACGTCAGGTCATGATCTCACGGTTTGTGAGTTCGAGCCCTGCATCAGGCTCTGTGCTGACAGCTCATAGCCTGGAGCCTGCTTCAGATTCTGTGTCTCCTTCTCTCTCTACCCCTCCCCCACTCGTGCTCTGTCTCTATCAAAAATAAATGTAAAAAAAAATAAAAAGAAAAAATAATGGATCTGGCAGTAGTTGTTAGTTGTTAATAGCTGCAAAAAAAAATCAAGTGAAGAATTTGATGGGGAACTTGATAATGGAGGGGTCAGTTTGACAAGGCCTAAATGAAAGCCATGATTAACGTTAGCATCACTAATAGTGGGATAACCAGACATAATTTACCTCAGATGCAATGTAATAGGAAGAATACGCATCAACTACACTTACCAAAAAAAAAAAAAAAAAAAAAAAAAGAAGGGAAAGAAAGGAGGAAGGGTGGGAGGAAGGGAGAAGGGAAGGAAGGTATGGAATGGGGAAGAAGAAAAAAAGGACCTGAATTTAATCAAGACTCTGGTCAACTATGAGAAATTTGAAGACTAAGACAATAGCTAAACAATACCACAAAAAGCAATTAGCCAAACCTAGAATGTGGGACAAGCTACTAGACAAATGATCTCATTTGTTCACAAGTATATGGCATGAAAAGGGAGAGTGGCACAGTGACTGGTAGAGGTTGAAAGGGACTCAAGAGCTAACGGTCAAACGCAAAGTACAAACCTTTAGATCCTGCCTCAACCGACAACAAAAAAAAATCAGATCAGGGAAATCTGAATATAGATTGTGTACTAAGTATTACAGCAGTATTAAATTTTTAAGTGAGATTATTATCAATGTAATTGCTTAGAGAATGAAAATTTTAAGTGTCCACTATCACTTAGAGATGCAGTCTCAGTTCTTTATCAGTCATATTGCATGTCTGGGATTCTCTTTAAAAATATTCCAGAAAAAAAAAAAAAAACAGGGTGAATAGATGAAGATTAGCAAAATTAATTACTAAAAGGTTAATTTTTGAAGCTGGGTGATGGGTATATGGAGGTTCCATTAGTATTAAAAATGAAAAAAAGGAAGCCTGGAAAACACATTAAAACTCACAAAGTATTCTATCTTATCACAGAACTTCCTTTTATGCCTTAAGAGTTTGGACTCTTCATTGTAATAGCTTTTTGCATCCCGTTATGAGCCTATCGTACAATCCACTCATCACAGTCTTCCAAATTAAAGTTGAAACTTCTACTCCCATTACTGCTCTGGCCCCAACTAAGAGAACCATCCAGTAATTTTATGAAAGAACACAAGAGGTATAGCTTGAGCTTTGCCGGGATATCACTGTCTTCTATTTTCTCTCTCTGGGGGGAAAAACTAGGTGTATTTTTAATTCCTCAAATAGATTGAAGAATATGGCTTTACTCCTTTGTGCTATCATGTCCTACACATACTAAGCTTTTAATAACTGTCTGCTGACAGATTTTGCAATGACTTCTGGGTAATACGAAAGCTATCTGTGCATGTCTTAGACATCACAAACCAAACTTCAAATGCATCAATTCAGTCAAGAAATCTTAATTTCAGTATTTTAATAGGTACTCCTAAAGTGCTTATTTGCATATTTTGTCATCTATAATAAATACCTCAGTATATGTGTTAAGTTTCTACTTAAACTCTAGGAGTTGCCCTGTTAAGAATGCAGTTCACAGATGGTTAGCTGATATTTTAACCAGGAAACCTATATTCAAGGCAGCTACAAACACTTCGGTTATTCATAATTTGACCAACATCCAATGTTTTGCTCATTAGTGTATTAAATGTCAGGGACATTGTTGGGGAATAGTGGTTCACAGAATAACATGAAATAAAAAAGTTGTTCCTATTGGTGAAGTTAACAGTTTCAAGTTATATGGATTGCCTAAATATATGAGATATTTCCAATCCTTGCATGGACAGGTTATCTGAATCCATTCAGGCCTATAGTTTACAAATTCCTTAAAGATGGCACCTGGGGCTTAATCCCTTGTTTACAGAAACTTCCCCATAGGAGGACTGCTGGTTACCTGATGCTAGCCATAAGCGTAACAGAATCCTCTGCAATGTTGCCTTGTCTGCCTCAAGTAAACCCCTTACAAGGCAAGTTAAGGAATCTAAAAGGAGAGAAAGCTGGGACTGCATGGAACTTACAGACTGAACTCTTGTGCTGGCTTTACTAAAGAATGTTTCTTTAATAAGTGTCTGAACATGTGGCAGAATTTAGCACGACACACGTTTCCATTATAATCTCGTAATGAGGATGTAAAAGATTAGCTATCCCATACCAACCTCAACTTTTGTGGCCACTACCTGCCTACCAACAAGCATCTAAAAGTTGAGAACGACAAAGTCAGCTTGGGTCAGTTCAAAACATTTGACGCATATGAAGTCATGTTTCTCAAATTTATTTTAAACATTTCACATTAAATGAAATTTAACCATAGTCATTGCAGAGCATCACCACAACAGTACACACAAAGAACTTTTAAAATAAAAGACAAAAGAATACAGCTTTCAACAAGTTAAATGCCACTTTACCATGTAAACAAAAATAAAACCCTGATGCTAAAAAGATACATATTCAGAGGTAAGATACATTTACAAAAACATTTAAACACTAACATAATCCACAACTACATCACATTCTTTGCAAGAGAGTACAAATATTAGTACTCTACATCTACAAAATTTCAGAATCCTGTTAAAATCAAAACCATCTCTGGTTTATGATACAGCACAATTCATAAGGCAAAAATAGAGGCATTATCATCCAGTTCTTTAATTTCACTTGTATTTTAAGGCAAACTTGGAGCTTTTTGCTTATTATTTTAAAATAAACGGGACTTACACATGATAAGTTGACAAAATTAATAATAAATTATCTCTAGTTAAATATGTATAATATAAAAGACATATGGATAACAATTTTTCTCTCTACAGAGATGTAAACTGGATTTTTATTGACTCCATATTCACACCAGTAAGAAAACTTGTAAACCTATAGTATTTGAAACAATGTATTTTTTACTCTTTTCAAATGTGTATCAACACTGAATTAATATACTGTAAGTGAAAATCCAATATGTATCCAGCCACAGAATAAATGTATCTAATTAAACCAGGTCTAATTAAAGTGCTGTTTTACAAAGGAAAGAAAAAAAAAGATTAAGAAGTAGAACTGGATGTTAACTTGACATGTGACATCTTCTAATTTGTTTATTTTCAGACTACAGAGGTTATAGAGGTTATCACAAGTTTATTGAACTTTTAAGCAGTATATTTATTGTAGAATCTGATTTTCCTGAAAATGAGCACTTAGGTGACAATACCAGAAATCCAACACCAAAACTGAAAACAAACACAGCATTATAGGTACATATACTTCTTCAATGTTAGCCAGAGCCTTGTAATATAGTAAATAATTTTTTTGCAGTTTCTACAATTTTGTTTTTCTAATAGAAAATATATTATCCAATTCCAGGAAGTTTAGAGTTCTATAAACATTAGGTTTTCTATAATTCTTTACATGTCAATAAAACCTAATTGGACACTAAAGGACACAAATGTTTATACATAAACTGGGTGTCTAATCACTTCTAGTGATATTGGTTATAAGGAATTAGATTCATACTTTACCATAATAGTTATTTGGGTACAGGTCTCCCTCACCATACTTCACTCGTTGAGTGAAAAGACTGTATCTATTATTTATAATATTTCTAGCCCTGACAGAATCTGGCACAATACCACGTGCATATAGTAGACCCTCCATAATTTGTCAAGCTAGCAAAATAATTTTTCAAAACCTGATGCCATTTTCCTACCATTTGATATCACTTTCTACAGTTTGATATTCATTCATATTTAAAACATTATTAGCAATAACCTATGGAAACATCCTTTGGGCTACATTAAAAATCACTTAAGTTCTATTACTATATTTAACAAAGATTAAATACCCAAACATTCCTACAAGATTAAGTCGTCATAATTATGGAAGGCAATTACCTTCCAGGTGATTAGATAATTTCTATTTCCATTGTCACCTTTTTTTTTCCAAAATATTTCTGGGCAATCTTAAACAGCTTTCTTCCCATTGCCTGAGTATATAAAATTATGTCTAATATCATTTATAAGCAAACACTTTGATGAGTTTTGACACATGAAAAACATGTGACTTTAAATTCACAATCTGTCAGCAAAGTATTCATGATGAAACTTCTCAGAAATCCATACGAGAAGGTCTACTGTAAAGTTATCAGTTGTCAGGTTACAATACCTCTGGTTGTTATGGATAGTACCGTAGGTTTGGTAAACCCAAAATTAGTTATTTCAAAAGTTTGGGGTTGTTTTCTTTCTTTTTACAGGTTTTTATAATTTTTTCTCTGGTATACAGTTTCTACTATTGCCCAAGATGTTTCACATTTAGTCTTTAGCAAGATAAAGTTTTGAGTTTTCCAAAACAATGATCAATATATGCCTTTGGTCTAATTTACCAAGTGATTCTATGTTTAATAACAATTTGATAGTGGGGAAAACACATGAGTAAAACATTGTTGACATGTATAGTACAGATCTGTTTACAATTAAAATAAATTTCTATTGTCTTTCAAATTCCCTTAATTATTATCTTCTGGGGATAGAAGATTAAAATAGTATAATAGAATGCATTTAATAATATAAACAGAAAAAAGATTGAGTTGAGAATTTAAAATTAAGTAAGTAATGAAATCTATTTTAAATTGCTTTTCCTTAAATAAAGTCTAGGCCAATCACAATAGTGCACCTTGTTTCTATTCAATAGATTTATTCAAATCAATTAAAAAGTTATTGCTATATATCATTATGTTATTCAAACAAGCAACATAGAAAATACTCAGCCTGTCAATTTTATTAGTAACTTCTGTTGAGTTCTTAATTGTAAGAGACTAAAAAATCACTTGCAAGGTTTTATAATCTGTGCAAATATTCATAAAGCATACTACTTACATGATTAAAGGTGATTTTATGTAGTTTTGCACTATGTATTTAAATCTACACTGGCAGTTTATGGAAGAACAAGAAAAACTGCAAATTGCCAGGCAATAGTTTCCAAAAAATAACATATTTGCTAATGAATGAACCTATGTTTTATAATTACAAATGGCTTCTTAACAATAGTTTGGAATATTATGGCACTTAAGAATGCAGTATGAATTTTTTCTTAGAAAACAAATGTACACTGGTTTTGCAGAGACTATAAAGAGATAGCAGGCAGGTTAAAAAAAAAAAAATGAAGGAAAAGAAAACAACACAACTACAGTACCAAAAATACAAGTACCGACATCCTAATAAAATGCAAAGTAATAGGTTCAAGACTGACAGGTATTTACTAAAACATGCTAAAAATGAGCTAACCACTAATTTTAAATAAACTATCACTGGCTATAGCAAACAGTCTTGCTTGTTTCTTTAGTCAAAGTAGAACCAAATTTAGAACCATTACTCAAGTAAACATCGAGTTCCAGTTTTCCTCAGTAACTTTGTAAAATATTCAATTACCTAAGAAGTGTACAAAGTAATGCATAACTGCCTAGTGCTTCATATTTAATGCATATATTTGTTTTTAAGGAGGACATATAATATCTAGCACAAGGAGAAAGAAGATTAAAAAATGCATCTTTCTTTAAATCACTATTCAGGAACCATGAAAAATATAACAGGCCATTTAGATGACTCTTGGATGTTAACATTAGCATAACTGCTAACACTTTTAATAAGCACAAATGAACCAAGCCAGTAAAAAAAAAAAAAAAAAAGAAAAAATACTATCAAAACATACTATCATGCATATCTCATACTGAACATTCAAAAGAACATTATAGCCTTGTTATATATCCTACAGTTAGCACCATTTTTATATCTGAACACTTTGAAAAAGCAACCAAAGGTCTTAAAAAACTAAAATGATTATAAGGATATATGAAAAAAAATCAGTATGTACTTAGAATGTACTGAACATTTGTCAAATATTTACATCAACACTGGGAAGCCTGCTGTACTACGGAAATAACAAAAAAACTGAAACTGATATGCTTAACTCTTTCTATCCATGCTTAGTATAGCACAGGTGGGTAGCTAAATTCATCCAGCCTTAACCTGCCCATAGAAAGAAGGCATAAAGAGCAAATATCTGCCTTCTTAAAATGAGCCCCCAAATATCATGATAGTAAAAGCATTTGTTCTACAAACTTCTTATATCCCCATTCCTAAAGCCATTTAGTAGGAAGAGTATCCAGATGACTCACTATTGTATATAATTTACAACCCTTAACAGTACCCCCCTCAAAAAAGCAGCCCTTTATTTAAAATGTGAAGCATATGAATTAATATCCAACAGACAGTATCAGCGCTCTGTCTAGTCATTCAATACACTCCAACACTGAAGCATCTCTCATCCTAGGAAATCATGGTGCATATATTAAGTAAGAGGGAGAGCTAAATTTTTTTTTAAGCAGCAAGATTTTCTCCACATGTACACTTATGAACATAAAACGACTCTATCCCAGTATTAGGAGGGAAAAAGTGCACAATTAAATTGGCAAGTTCTTTTTTTTTTTTTTTAAATTGATTCACTATGTAATCAAGAGCAACCAAAGCTACTTTATCAGTTCAGAGTACCCAAGAGAACTTTGAGTCTTCATGCCATTTCAAGTTAATAAGAAAGTAATGTAGCTTTTGGATTTCAGAAAATTGGGCATCCTTTCATGCGGCACAAGGTTCATTACCACACTATTTCCACAAATCCACACTTGTCAAAGTGCAGTTAATCCAAAGTTGCAGCGACAGTATATCATGCCAGCTGAATCCAGCCACGTATCTGAAATAGGGTCATATTTCTGCACAGTATTCAGATAGGAAGACCCTGAGTGACCGCCGACTACATAAAGGTAGTTATCAATTACTGCAGCACCAACTCCTAGGAAAGGTGAGTAAAAAGAGGGAAAAAAACATGTTAACCATGAAGCAGACTTCTCACTAAAAATAAATGTATTTTAATGTTTTCTTAAAATACATTCTAATAATCTATTATTAATTATACAAACAATATAGCCATATGTACTTACTGGAAAAAAATCCCTTAACATGAAAGCAAGAGTTCTAGTCTTCCTTCACTTCTCCTCCCTAATCCTATTCTCCCTCTCCTCTTCCACAGAAAAATATGAAGAGTATATTATATGTCTTCCCATATGCTTTGTCAATTTATATGTATATATTTTTCAACAAAGCATTCATCTTTATCAGGTTTTTAAATGTCTTCAAATACTTGAAACATGTATTGAACTATATAACTTAGACTTTAAAAATTCTACCGTATACACTGTTTTACACAGTTCTAACAGAACATGGCTACCTAATGTTTTCTCACATTCTCATTATTTTATGGCTTTCCCTCTTATGCAAGGAAGCATTTCCATCAGCAACTTAAAACTTTCTCCTTAAAATAATATGATTTGAGTTTGGGTTCAAAGATAATTTCCTTCTTTTCCTCAAAGCTGTTTTTGTTTTCTCTGGGAACTGAAATCCAACCTTTTCTAGATCTTCAAACTCCTTCAGTAGGTGAAAACATTTGAAAGCAAACATATAGACTGATGTACAATAAAACAAAAACAAAACAATGCAAAGATTCTGGGTGTGTGTGTGTAACATAAAAAGATGACACTTGTGGGGCCTGGATGGCTAGTTGGTTAAGCGTCTGATTCTTGATTTTGGCTCAGGACACGATCTCACAGTTCATGAGATTGAGCCCTCCATGAGGCTCTGCGCTGACAGTGAGAGGCCTACTTGGGATTCTGTCTCTCCTTCTCTCTCTGCCCCCGCCCCACTCGCTTGTGCTCACTCTCTCTCAAAATAAATATTAAATAAACATTTTTTAAAAGATGACATTTGTTGTATGGACAGAGGAGTTTCTGTAAGATACATTCTATTGCCACCATTTCTAAAAATGTGTTCTCCCAACTATAAGAAATGATAATATCCACAATGGCATATTAAAATCACAGTTCAAGAAATCTATTTAATTTTGTTGAATCATTTGTCTCTCGAGTCGAGCACAGAAGTTTTTTTTTGGCTGGACAAGTAATACTCTTACTATTCCAAGGACCTATTATTATTCTAAGAACATCACTTCTATAAGAAATATTACCCTATATGTTTAGATATTAGTTATTATTACCTGTTCTGGGTTCTTTCATTGGTCTACACACAGTCCATTGATTTTGATGAGGGTCATATCTTTCAATGCTTGACAAATGTGAGACACCATTATGTCCACCCACCACAAAAATAAAGCCTAGCATGACACCCACACCAAAGTGAATCCTTTTATCTGCCATAGATGCAACCATCTCCCAGGAGTCCTTACTTGGATCATAACGCTCCACACTGCAAATATTCACAAAAGAAAGAATTAATTCACATATTCTTTGTGCCACTCTTCCTACCAAAACAAAATTAAAACCTACCATAGTTTTAAAAGTGCAAAAAGTCAAATAAAACAAGAATAGTTTTCCTAAATGTTTACTTTTTGCTGATAAAATTGCAGGGATAAAAGCTTACCTTATGAACTGAGAGCAAAAATAACAGTACGTTATTCCCTTATATCATACAAGCAGCAAGATGTATTAAGGACATGGAGCTTCTGGAGTTAGAAAACCTTGGTTCAAGTACTAATGCTGTCTACTTAGGGTTAAATGAACTGAAGCTCTAACACTTGTGGGGCCTGGGTATGTGTAATCCTGGATAAGCCATTTCCTCTCACCTGCAAAAATGGGGATAATCTAACCTCAAAGGATTCATGTAAGAATAAAGTCAAATGCGTATGTACGTTCTGAAAAGACTCTGAACATCCCAAATTATAGATGTTTTCTAAGGACACTAAGGATCTTTCAAAGAGCTAAGGAAAAGGGAAGATGAAAAAAAAAAGGAAAGGAGAGGAATTTTTTGTCTTATAGAATTCATGGTTTACTGTAAAGTAAACATTGCAGTAACCTCAGAGTGATTTAGGAGAATTCAGGGATTTAAGTCAAGTCTGCATTCCAGATAACACTTGGCATTTCCAAGCTGCATTATGGATATCCAAAACAAATCAGAATGTCCAAAACAAGCTTCCTAGAAAATCCCAGAAGGCCTCTAAATCTGTGATTTGCCCTGAAGGGCACAAAGCAGGCTTGTTGAGCTCCTTCTGGTCCTAACCTAACTTCTCAAGAAAGCCTGAAGCATTTGAGAGTCGGTAGCCTAATTCTGGAGTTCAGAACAGAGACCAGACTGTAGACTGACTAGAATATAGACTAAACTATAAATATTTCTGAAAGAACACCAGAATAAAAGCCATTAGAGCACAATTACTGGACAAGAAGAGTTGATAAACTTAACAACTTAAACTTGAAGATCATTACCTCCCAATAGAATACTCAACCATTTATCTTATAAATTTCTGACAGCACATTTTCAAAGATTAAAATGCATGTCTGTGCCCCAAAGACTTTTCCTTCAAATAAAGGCGCAAATAAAATGGAAGAATGCTTTAGCTTACAAAGAAATAAAAATTTATAGATGAAATGCTGTTGTGCCCCTACTTACGCAGTTAACAAACCACAACATACTCTTTCATCAAATGCTCACAATCAATAAAACATACACCACTCTAGTTACTATCAGAGATAAAATCTCTAGAACATCGATTTTCAACAACAGTTCAGAATTATGATTAATTTTCCATATAAGCAGTCACTTTATGCTTTTATTTTTCTTGTATATTTTTCTCCTTTATTCAGAGAATACTACAAAATACAGAAATTGCAAATTCGGACTCCAGCAGAACTCAGGTACATAATGATACACACATGATTATAGAGTAAGAATCCAAAAAGGAATATTTAAATAAGGCTTTATATATGTTTATGATGCACTATAATATATAAGCATATAGAAATTACATTTTTCACTTTTTATTCTGTTAAGCAATGCAATAACAGACCATTTATACACACACATGCATATTTATATATATTCAGCACTCAAAATCTAAAGTTGTCCAACTTCATCTTATTTTCAGATTTCTGAATTTTAAAATCTAGCCGAATTATATTAAATGAATGAATGTAAATTCTTATAAGAGGGATTTCTTAGGTCTATATTAAATCATCATGTAAAACAATTACAATTATACTAGTGGAGCAGATTAAATTTCCCAAATGCCTAACAATATTACTTTGAAAATTAAAAAAGGAAGTTCATTCATATATACAAGTTGTGTATGAATCATTATTAACGATACTTAAAAAAAAATCTATAAGCATATACAACTTCATTAGGTTAAATACCTGTTCATGTGGGCAGGACCATACCCACCAATGGCATATATCATTCCATCCAACACAGCTGCAGCAAAACAACTTCTTGTTGTAGTCATTGGTGCCACATGTTGCCATTTTCTTAATTTAGGAATATACTTCTCTACAGATTGTAAGTAAGATTGTCCATCATAACCACCTAATGCATAAAGTTCTCCTGCAAGTACTACTACTCCAAGGGTACTTCGGCTCTCATTCATTCTCTCGAGAGAAGTCCAGGTATTTGTATCAGGATTCCAGCATTCTACTGAATTTTCATGTTTTCTGATAGTGATGCCAGGACGCACATTAGTTTCAATACCACCTATAACATACACTTTTTGGTCTAAAACACATATTCCAAATTCATAGCGAGGAATGTTTAGGGGTGCCAAACCAATCCAAGAGTCATTCTGAGGAAAGTACATCTCCACACTAAAGAATAAGCAGAAAAAATTAAATTTTAAAAATCAAAATGGCTCAAAAACAAAAATGTTTAAACTCTTTAATAATCAGGGACGTGCAAATTAAAACAACAAACCATGACACACTTTCCAGACTGGCCAAAATTTAAAGTCAGATAATAGTAACCGTTGGCAAGAATGTGAGCAAGAAATGCATACTCTGTTGGTTAGCGTGTAAACAGGTTAAACTATGCTGGAACACAATATTACCGGGTAAAATTGAAGATACACAAATGCTCTGACTCAGCAATTTCATTCATATGGATCTACGCTACTGAATGCCTGTTATAGCCAGTTTTGCACCAGGACATATGTACAGAAATGTTTACAGCAGCACAGCACAATCATCCATCAAAAGGAGAATGGATAATTAAGATGTGGTATATCCACCCTATGACTGAATAACTCCACTCCGAGATATATACCCAAGAGAAATACACACATGTATATATATGACGTTCATAGCAGCGTAACAGTCAACAAATGGAAACAATTCAAATATTCATCAACCATAAAACAGATAGATTGTGACATATCAGAGAATACAACAATGAAAATAAATTATAGGTATGTGTAACAGGAATGAATCTTACACATATAATGTCACGGGAAAGAAGTCCAATTCAAAAGGATACATTCTGTATAGTTTCATTTATAACAAGTTCAAAAACATTTCTAATTTCTGGATTAGAAATGAGGATAGTGGTTACCTTTAGGGAGGGCAAACTCCAGGGTGGTTTCTGGTGTCGATCATATTCTTTCTTGAACTGGTTTGTGACATTCACTTTGTGATAGCTCAGTGAGCTGTTTGCTAGGGATCTGTGCACTTTTCTGTATGTATGTAACACTTTACCTAATTTTTATATTTAACATGTTCATTTTAGAAAGAAAATATATTATATCCATATACTGTAATACCATACACCAATGAAACTAAGTGAACTACTGCTTCATGCAATCTCACAGGTGAATTTCATAAATTTACTATTTA
This sequence comes from Lynx rufus, assembly GCF_022079265.1. Classification (NCBI taxonomy): domain Eukaryota; kingdom Metazoa; phylum Chordata; class Mammalia; order Carnivora; family Felidae; genus Lynx; species Lynx rufus. Next base: position 64,946,951 of record NW_025814827.1, read on the forward strand.
GTGAGAAAACACATCTCTGAAGAATATATATGCTGCATTTAGATAAAAACATGTAAAACCTAATGCTATATTGGGGCACATAAATATGTGATGAAAATTACAATGCAAGGCAAGGAAATAATATACAGAAAATTCAAAATAGTGGTTATTTCTAGGGGAAGAAAGGAGATGCACCAAGGAGGGACAGGAGGGACACAAGGGAATTTAAAGGTATTGTTAACAGTTATTTCTTAAGCTGGCTGATAGGTACTTGGGTTTTTATTCTTTATATCCTGCATGCTTATTATATATGGCCTCTTGCAAGTATACACATTTCATTTCAATGCCTCCAAACTCAATAGTGCAATGGCATAAAAATATGTTTTCTATTCAGTATGACCAAAGAACATCATTCATTCAACAGTCATTGAATGCCTATATACAGTTTTGTTATATTGCTTGTTTTAAAAATACGAACTTGTTCCAATGAGAATGATACATCAGGGAATTATTTGACCTTAATGAGAGAAGTTTCAGTGGGGTGGTGTGGACAAGTCTTGACTGGAGTGGTTCAAGAGAGAATGGGAGGTGAAGTGAAAACAGTGGGTATCAACAACTTTTCTAAGGATTTTACTATAAAGAGTAAAACAGACATGAAGCAGTTACAAGGATGAGCACAGAAAGACCATGGAATTCAGGGAAAATTGATTTAATCTGGGAACTTAAACCAAAGCATGTCTGCATGCTGATGGCAATGATGTAGTACAACGGGAGAAGGCGATGTAAGAGAGAGATGGGATACATGCAAGAGCAGAATCCTTGTGTAGAGGACAGGAATGGAAGCTAGTAAGTAGAGAAATGGAGGGAATGGTCTTAGAAGTAACTTGGTGGATCTGGAGATCAGAAAATGAGGTAGTTCTCTTCTGATTGCTTCTATCTTCTCAGTAGAGTAAGAGATGAAGTCATCAGCTGAGAGTTGGAAGGTGAGGGTTGGGGGGTTTGGATGTTTTCATGCAGAGAAGAGAAGGTATAAGACAGTCCTCGAAGGGAGTCAAAGAGTAAACTGGTTAGGGAAAGTAAAGGGGTTGCTGAGAGTGCTAAGGGCCCCAAGTGACACAATTTAAGATGGGTATTATGTGTGCTTCACTGCTCAGGTGCAGCCAGGGCATAAGTAGAGAACTAATTTTAACTAGATGAGTATGATGGAAGGAAAGAAGGGCAAGGGAGCCATGAGTGTATTCAAAGGGATGATGACAGTGATGTTCCTGGAATCTAAGCTGGGTAAGGAGTGAAGTTGAGGACACTTAGTGATTGGTGAGCAATAAAGTTTTCTGATTATAGGGCCAAAGGATTAAAAGTCTTGAGGTGACAAAAAGTAACTGCAGTAGATGTACTGAAATAAATAAGCTGGCAAGAAATAAGCTGGCAAGAAATAAATAAGCTGGCTAGTCAGAGACTGGAATGTGTGAAACCAAGATTTTGAAAGTTTGAAGTCACTGGTAATGACAAAGTTGAAAGTATGATCATGAGAATAGGTGCCCAAGGTAAGGCAGAAAAGACTGTTAGAAGTGAGATCAAGGAGAGAGGCAAAGTTGTTGAATAACTGTGGATCATACTACAGGGATGATGAAATCAACAAGAATGTAAGCCAGCTATAAAAATCTTTACTAAATGTAGTTACTAAAGGGACAGCAGATGTTGACAATAAGAAGGGATATCGAATGATATCACCCAATGGCAAACACTTGGAATGAGTTGAGATTTTTGAGAGAAGGGAAATGAAAAAAAATTGGATATGAGGAACAAAGAAAACACTTACTCAACCTTTAGGACCTGCGATACATGAGGTATGGGAAAACAAAACGGTTTTGAGAGGGCTCTGGCAAAAACAGTATCCGTTAAGCATCAGTCATATTTCAGAGTAAGAAGTTAAAAATAAAGATTTTTCTTATGATTGAATATAAATTCTATAGGACATGGCAGACAGCTCTGAGGAGTCAAAAAAAAGAGGACTGGGCAATAAAGTTAAATTAGATGATATACAGAACCTACAATAACGGTGCAATAAAAATTCTATTTGGGTTATGTGCCAGGTTCCTAGCAGAGAGCTCCTAAACTTAATTTCCTGAGTGATAAGAATATCTTTTGTTTTTTATAATGAGCCCCTTTCAACCACACTTGAGTTTATGCTACTGAGGTGACTACAAGTGGCCACATAGATAGCTTCAGCATGGGAGCGGTAGCCAGAGGTACCAACCATGTAATTAACAGTCTGGAGGTTGAGCTCAATCACCAATGGCCAATGATTTAATCAATCATACCCTTATAACAAAATCTCTATTACATTCCCTAAACAATGGGGTTTAGAGAGCTTCCAGGCTGATGAGTACATTGAAATGCTGGGGGAAAGGGGGAGGGGGTGGGGATGGTGGAAAAGGTGGTGGCATGCCCAAAGAGGGCATGGAAGTGCTGTTCTTCTCTTTGCCACACCTTACTCAATGTCTCTCTTCCATTTGGTTGTTCCTCAGTTGTATCCTTTGTAATAAGCTGGAAATAGTAAGTAAGTACTTTCCGGAGTTCTCTGAGTCATTCTAACAAATTATCAAACTCGAGGGGGGTGTTGTGGGAACCCCTGAATTTTCAGTCCTCCCTACAGAATTGTGGGTAGCCTGGGCATCCCCTTTTGTGGCTAGCATCTTAAGTGGGAACAGTCTTCTGAAACTATGCCTTTAAGCAGTGGGGTCTGGGCTGACTCTGCATACTGTCAGAATGGAATTACTGGACCCACAGTTAGTGTTGGAGAACTGGTGTAAGAAAAAATCTCTCAATGATATTAAGAGTTCAGCTTTGATGATGGATTTTCAGAGATGATTTTTTTTTTTAATTTTTTTTTTTCAACGTTTATTTTTGGGACAGAGAGAGACAGAGCATGAACGGGGGAGGGGCAGAGAGAGAGGGAGACACAGAATCGGAAACAGGCTCCAGGCTCCGAGCCGTCAGCCCAGAGCCTGACGCGGGGCTCGAACTCACGGACCGCGAGATCGTGACCTGGCTGAAGTCGGACGCTTAACCGACTGCGCCACCCAGGCGCCCCGAGAGAGAGAGAGAGAGAGAGAGAGAGAGAGAGAGAGAGAGATGACTTTTCTAGGTAAACAGAGATACAAGATATAAAGGCATTAGTTCTTACAATCTTTGAGGACAAATGAATAATTAGTTGTAATGAGAGCTTCTTTGTTGGAATTTGACCTGTAACTTAGAGCACTGAGGTGAGTGATGTCATGAGTGGTTTGGCTAAAAGTCCATTTAACATTTAATGTATTTGCATAATTAGTCAAAAACACTTTTAATGTACTGCCATCCTTATGACACCCTGTGTAAATAGAAACAACACTGTTCTCAGAGCTTCCTGAGAACTTCCTTAAGCTACCTACCCAGTCTCCACTTCCCTCTTTTGCAGACCTCCTTCCTTTACTAGTTAAAGGGAAAAACAGGCTACTAGATAGTATCTATCTTAAACCCCTTCTCCTTCTCCCACCCCTCCCCACTCCAGCAAACTTATCCTCATTTCTGGTCTTGGAACATAAAGGAGTTTCTCTTTCTTATATTTAAAACCTACCTTTGCTTTTGGTACCAACCCCTTCCTATTTCCTTTAAACTCTTGCTCCATTAGCGACCATTCCTCTGTCCTGTACCTTTACCTTACCCCTCTTTACTGGCATCTGACAGAAACATACTCATGTCTCTCTCTTCCAGAACAAAATAAACAAAAACTTCTCCTGACTCTATCATTGTGCTTGCCTTACCTCTCTCAACTCAGCCAAGATTGTTAAGTCTTCACAGTTTATTTCCTTATTTTTTATACACAGCTCAATCTGCTATAATGTAGCATTTCTACAATTATGCTGAAATCAATCCACCAAAAGTCACAAATGTTCCCCATATAGTCAAGTCTAAGAGCCACTTTTCTATCTTTATCTTTCTGGAACTTTCTTTAGCATTTTACATTTTTAGTCACATTTCTTCCTTCTTGATACATTTAAATTGCTTGGATTTCATGATACTATCCTCTCTTTTTTTTCCCTCATTTTTAATTTTTTTTTGAGGCTGTTAAGGCTGACTTTATTTTTTTTTAAATTCAAGTTAGCTAACATACAGTGTATTCTTGGCCTCAGGAGTAGAACCCAGTGAATCATCCCTTAAATAGGACACCCAGTGCTCATCCCAAAATGTACCCTCCTAATGCCCATCACCCAACCACCCCATCCCCGCACCGACTTCGCCTTCAGCAACCCCTACTTTGTTTTCTGTATTTAAGAGTTTCTTATGGTTTGTCTCCCTGTTTTTATCTTACTAAAAAAAAAAAAAATGACTATTCTCTCTTGATTCTCTGACCTCTAAGACTGTTCCTGTTGCCCTCATCCTGATTAGTGTTCCCAAGAGGTTCATTTATGAGCCAATCTTTTTTCCTTTCTCTATGTTTTTAATGGGCAGAAAGAAGGAACATTTAAGCTAGTCCAGAAGACTTCATGGTTTTAATTTATACATCTAAGTGTTACTACATGCCAATAACTTACCATTTCCAGTTCTGATCTCTTTGTTGAATTGCAATCATGTCCAGCTAGTGGGACATCTTTCACTTGGATATTTAATAGGCACTCCGATCTCAGTGCCTATTAGTTTCCCCTCTAAAATGGCTCCTCTTCCTATATTCTCTTGGTATATATTTATCTAATATCTAACCAAGAAATCAAACTCATCTTGGCCATCCCCTCATATCCATTCAACTAAATCTTGTCAGTCTGCTCTCTTAAAACATTTTTTTTTAAATTTTTTTTTAACGTTTATTTATTTTTGAGACAGAGAGAGACAGAGCATGAACGGGGGAGGGGCAGAGAGAGGGAGACACAGAATCGGAAGCAGGCTCCAGGCTCTGAGCCATCAGCCCAGAGCCCGACGCGGGGCTCAAACTCACGGACCGCGAGATCGTGACCTGAGCTGAAGTCGGACGCCTAACCGACTGAGCCACCCAGGCGCCCCAAAACATTTTTTAATTAATGCCCCCTTCTCTAACTTTGCTACTTCTACCCTAATTGAGGACCTCATAATCTCTTGCCTACACTTTTATAATAACCTCTTTCCTAATCACTCAGATACTAATCCTGGCCTCTCAATCTTTCTTCATAATGCAGCCAAAATGATCTAATATATGAATCTGATCACTGCACTACCCTTCTTAGTTTTTTGACCCACTTAAGAAAAATCTCTTCATCATGGCACATAATACATTCTTTACTTGGTCCATACTGACCACTGTCTATCACTTGCTGGTTAGACCTTTGAACTTTATTTTATCTTTAATGTTTTTCTTTTCTTTTTTAAGATTTTATTTTTAAGTAATCTCTACATCCAACATGGGGCTCAGACTTACAACCCTAAAGTCAACAGTTGCATGTTCCACTAACTGAGCCAGTCAAGTACTGAGCCAGTCAAGTACCCCTGATCTTCAAACTTTATATTCTGGAATACCAAACAGCTTTTTTTTTTTTTAATATTTTAATTAATTATTTATTTTTATTTGAAAGAGAGAGAGGGAGAGAGCAGGGAAGAGGGGCAGAGAGAGACACACAGAGAGAGAATCCCAAGCAGGCTCTATGCTCAGTGTGGAGCCTGATGTGGGGCTCGATCCCCCAACCCTGGGACCATGACCTGAGCCAAAATCAAGAATAAGACACTCAACTGAGTCACCCAAGGGCTCCCTCCAAACAGCTTTCAGTTTTCTGCACACCCTATACTGTCATTCCATTGCACTGTGTCTTTGTGTACTTCCTGTGATGCCCCTGCTGTCTTTTGCTTGGGTCTTGCTTAGCCTTCAACACAACTTGGACGTTAACTTCTCCACAATATCTTCCCTAAATCCTCCAAGTGGGATAAATGCCTTTCCTTAACATTTCCATGGGATTATTTTTTTTTTTTTTCAACGTTTATTTATTTTTGGGACAGAGAGAGACAGAGCATGAACCGGGGAGGGGCAGAGAGAGGGAGACACAGAATCGGAAACAGGCTCCAGGCTCTGAGCTATCAGCCCAGAGCCTGACACGGGGCTCGAACTCCCGGACCGCGAGATCGTGACCTGGCTGAAGTCGGACGCTTAACCGACTGCGCCACCCAGGCGCCCCTCCATGGGATTATTTTAAACACTGCATTAACACTACATATTACAATTACCTATTTAAATATTTGTCAAATAAATAAATATTTGTCTCCTTAACTAAATTATAAATCTGTTAAAGATCCATTACCCAGCATAGTGTATCTGATGCACTGTGTCTACACTATTTTTGCAGAAATATATTGAATAATTACTTAGATTGATTCCACTGTTTCCATAGTTATAAATCATACTGCAATAATACTAGCTTAGGGCAAATGACATTAAAAATTTTTTTTGACAGATTGTATGATGAAAGATTACTGGGTCTAAACACATCAACAGTTCTTATAACTCTTCAAAAATTTATGTCTATTTTTTAAGTTTATTTTGAGAGAGAGAGAGAAAAGGAGAGGGGGAGAAAGAGAGAGAGACATAGAGAGAGACTGAGTGGCGAAAGGGCAGAGAGAGAGAGGGAGAAAGGATCCCAAGCAGGCTCCATGCTCAAACTCACAAGCCGTGAGATCATGACCTGAGTTGAAACCAAGAGTCGGAAGCTTAACCAGTTGCACCCTTATGTCTATTATTTTTAATATTTGAGAGACCAAGAGGCAACTGGTCAAGAATTTTTACTAGGTAAATTCACACTTGGAATTTTCTGTCATGACATTTAACTAATATGGTTTACTTTATGCCAATAATTAATGCCTTTAACAATAAGAGTAAATAATTTTTATAGTCACGATAACTAATGTTCTACCTACAGCCCAATCTCTATGATACTAGCTTTAGACTATGCAATTAACTTAATTTTAGACAATTAAAATGCACAGTAAGACTTTTTAAAAGATACAGATATATCAGTTGACACCGCTAAAACATCAAGTTTCCTATCACTGGACAGGAAAAAAAGCAATCTAGCAAATTTTTGAAAATGGCCAGAAAGAAATCCATATTATCAAACACGAAAGTTTTCATGAAGCATTCCCATTCAAGGGTAATGCAAAGGTAACATCCTGCTATATTTTCAATATATAAAGGTTACTTGTATAATGCTCCAAATCAGACGACTTTTGTAAATAAAGGTTTGTTGGAAACCCATTCACCTCATTTGTTTATGTACTGTCTATGGCTGCACTCACTACAATGGCAGAGCTGAGTAGTTATGACAGACACCATATGGCTGCAAAGTCTAAAATATTTACTATTTGGCTCTTTATAAAAAAAAAAAAAAAGTCTGACAACTCCTACTGTAAGTTATTAGAAAATAAAATACTCTTTACTTCTGTCATTAAAAAATATTCACACCAAAGAAAAGAAATATGGAAGCCTATGATTTGTATTGGTATCCTACTTTTTCTTCCTTCTTTTGTGGTTCTTCTAATTAATGGTATTCATTCAAACCCACTATAGTCCCCAGTCTGCCCTCATCAAAAATTCCTAGCTCTCCTTCTAGCATCTTCTGTTATAGTTAGCAATAATAAATCCCTGCTGACCTGGTCAAATAATAATGTAAAAAGTTTCACAAATTAAAAGAAAAAAAAAAAGACATAAAATGGTAGAAAAGTAACCAAAATGGATAGTTTGTGCAGAGAGGGCTTGGGGGGAGGTTGTTAATAACTGGGAGTGTTGAAGAGAATGGATGCCAATGTGATTGAAGCAATCAGGAAAGTGTTTTAGGAAGAATGGAAGAAATAAAAAGAAGCAAAGAAAGCAAATAGTAAAATCAAACTTTTAAAAAATATAGAACATTAGCATACTTAGAGAGCATAAAATCTTTCAGTATCAATCATTTAAGGAAGCTTTCTATTTACCTGTCCAAACAGGCAAATAGTCCAGATTTTCCTCCTACTGCACAAAGTACTTTGGGAGCACAGCGAGGTCGTGTCATCAGGACTGTCTGATGAGAAAGTCTATGTTCAGGCATAAAGTGGTACTTTAGGGCTTCATTCAAAAGATGTTTACAAGTGCGATCATCACGAATAAGATGATTTGCTTCATATAGTCTAGTAAGAAACTTAACACTCAGCAATGGTAATCTCACACTGTTAAGTAGCTGTGCTAAGTATTTCTGACGTTCTTGTACGTCATACTTGATCCAAGACTCAAGTGCGTAAAAAACAGTCTCTTCAGTAGCTACGTTCAAACAGTCATTGGAAACAATTTCATCCAAATCAGCATGTGTAAGTTCAAAAAACTCTTCAGTCTGGCAAACGGCTTCAAAATTCTGGCATATGTATTTAGTAGCTGCCAAATAAAGGTCATGACAACCATATGTCTCTGCAAAACGAGAAATTCCAATACAATTACCAGGATCAAGCTGGCTTTCAAGAAATGCACAACATTCTTTTAGGACAAGCTTTATCTGGAGTAGGTTTGCTGCTGGAAGGAGAGATTCAACTGTGTCCTGCGAAATAAAAACAGTCCCGGTATAGGCATACTCCACAATGGCCTGGAGAGCAGTTTCATCAATGCACTGAAACTCAACCTCACTGTTCTCTTTTTCAGAAAGGTTTCCAGTGAACATAGCTTTGAAATATGGGCTGATGCTGGCAAGTACCACTTTGTGAGCATGGATTTTAACATCACCTACTCGAAGAATGATGTCACAGAGTTCGTGATGTTGACGAAGAAGATTCAAGCCCTGCAGAAGTTGTTCAGAATGTAAGTGGGTTAAGTTAGCAAGCATGTAGGTCGGGGATGTGTGGTCCATCTATGGAAAAACAAAAAGCACGAACAGTTATTTCAAAATGATCTTGCTAATATGATTGATTCCTTTTTCAAATAGTATAAAATTAGCAAAATTTGTTTACTGGTCTGTTTGTTGGTTTTTTAATACTTTATACTAAATACTAGACAGAAGCTTTTAGAGGTAGAAGGGATATTACCAATCATATAGTTCAACTTCTATATCATAAATATTAGGAAACAGAGGCCCAAAGGTTATGTGTGTGATATGTCCCAAACCGCAAAGGTCTCTTGACAATGGACTTTTGGACTACAACTCTGCCAACTCTTCTGTTTCCTTTCATTAAATTCAAGTCTGAGTTACCACTGAGACAAATTACAAATGTGAAAATGCTTAAAGGAAAATGAGTTCTGAAACAATGCTAGCAGGTTTTTGGCTATTTTATCAGGAATAATATCAATGCCTACCAATCTAATCAACAGATGCTTTAGTTGGAAAGAAATTCCATGTTAACACACATTTTAGTCAACAATTCAATAATTACTTTGATAAAGGGTGCTGAATTTAACAAAGGTATTACTATCAACCAATAGAATGACAATAAAAATTAATGTGAGTACAATTTGATGCTCTACAGTGAAGGCAATTAGGCTCACCTACTCATCTACACCATATCTACTCAACTCTTCACCATAACTTTAGATCATATTCAATCAATCTTCTTGCCACTTTGTATGTCTGGAATATGAACAATAAAAAACAGGAAAAAAGAGACAGAGGAGAATAAAAGAAGAAAAAGAAGCAATAGGGATTACGGTAAATTGAATAATGGCTCCCAAAAAGATATCCACATCCTAATCCCTGGAATCTTTGAATGGTACTATCTGGCAAAAACAACAACAACACTGCAGTTATAATTAAGGATTTTGAGATGGGGATATTGTCTACTGGATTATCCAGGTGGGCCCTAAATGCAACTTGTAAGAAGACTGTAGATTTGACACAGAAAGAAGAAGGTAATATGACCATGAAGGCAGAGACTGGAATGAGGCAGCCACAAACCAAGTAATAACTGGTAGCCCCCAGAGGCTGGAAGAGGAAAGGAACATATTCTTTCCCTAGAACTTCCAGAGGGAGCATGGCCCTGCCAACACTTTAATTTCAGCACAGTGATAACTAATTTCGGACTGTGGAAGAATAAATTTCTGTTGTTTCTTTAAAAGGTTTATTATTTTAAGAGCGAGAGAAAGAGAGTGTGAGCAGGGGAGGGGCAGAGAGGGGGTAGGGGGAGAGAGAATTCCAATCAGGCTCCATGCTCTCGGAGCCTGATGAGGAGCTTGCTCCCTCAAACTTTGAGATCATGACCTGAGCCAAAATCAAAGAATTGGATGCTTAACCTAAATCAAAGAGTTTGGCATCCAGGTGCCCCTGAATTTCTGTTGCTGTAAGCAACTGAGTTTGTTGCAACTTGTTACCTAAAAAATTAATACATGGATACTTCAGAATGGATGTTTTTAAAAATATATGTACATATATATATATAAATAATTTTTTTTTTTTTTTTGAGAGAGAGAGAAAGACAAAGAGAGACAGAGTGTGAGCAGGGAAGAGGGAGAGAGAAAGACAGGGAGACAAACAATCAGCAACAGGCTCCAGGCTCTGAACTCTCAACACAGAGCCTGACACGGGCCTGAACCCAAGAACTGTGAGATCATGACCTGAGCTGAAGTCCAACTCTTAACCGACTGAGCCACCCAGGCGTCCTTCTTCAGAATGGATCTTAGCAGCCGCTTAGAAATATGAACTGCTTTGTTCTTATCTCATTCACACTTCAAACATAAGTTATTGGGATAATAAAAAAAGGAGAAGATTTGATTCTAATTTTTATTTTTATTTTTTTTTATTTATTTATTTTTTTTTTTTAAATTTTTTTTTTCAACGTTTATTTATTTTTGGGACAGAGAGAGACAGAGCATGAACGGGGGAGGGGCAGAGAGAGAGGGAGACACAGAATCGGAAACAGGCTCCAGGCTCTGAGCCATCAGCCCAGAGCCCGACGCGGGGCTCGAACTCACGGACCGCGAGATCGTGACCTGGCTGAAGTCGGACGCTTAACCGACTGCGCCACCCAGGCGCCCCTGATTCTAATTTTTAAAGTATTATCAAATAAATCAAAACATTCCAAACCAACATCAATACAGGTAGGACTGAGAGAGTATAGCACTTTATTCCTATGCATTTTTAAGTGGAAATATCCAAATACTGAAACTTTTATCTTCATCAAGAACTTCATCATTTCACACTTGTTTCAAATGAATTTTAAATCCATTAACAAATTATGGTAACATGGCCACCTAACAGCTGGTATCACTGACCTCCACTTCTGATCTCTCCAAATAATCCCCCACACATCTAACAGAATAATGCCAATCATGGTATGAACAAGTCTCAAGAAATTTCTGGAAAAAAAAATTCTGTGTCTTCCAGTAGGTACTTTATTCCAGAACAGAAAATTGGTAAGAAGACAGCAGCCATAGGCATACGGTTAGATCTGGATCTGTTCTTTTACTTACTATAGGATTGACCTTTTAATCTATTTAACTCCCTTTAGTCTCAGTTTACTGGAAAAAATTAGTATTTTGACTAAAAAGTGAAAAATGAACAACAGGAATGGAAAACATACAGAAAACAAGTGAAAAGATTAAAAAGCAGTCTTAAGCTACTTTACATCTAGTTAACTTCTCTCATTTTCATTTTACTGATCTATAAAATGAAACATTATACCTGAACTATATACCTCACATGGTTTTTGAGGGTCAAATTAGATATTGCACATGAAAACGCAATAAACTTTCAAGAGTTACAAGTACAGGGTATTATGGTGAGGCAACAAAAGGGGAACAGCATCAGGAAATAAAAAGGACCTTGGAAATATAAGATAATGAGTTTTAGTCTGAACTAGGTCACATACTGTTACATGGAATCGATACATTCCTTAATCTGAATATTAATTTTTTCATTCATAAAAGAATACCTCCCTCTACCTCAAAAGGTTATATGAAAATGTTTTCTTAAAGTTGTTTTTTTTTAATGTTTATTTATTTTTGAGAGAGAGGGAGAGACAAAGTGTGAGTGGGGAAGAGGCAGAGAGAGAGGGAGACACAGAATCCAAAGCAGGCTCCAGGCCCTGAGCTGTCAGCACAGAGCCCGATGCGGGGCTCCAACTTGTAAACCATGAAATCATGCCCTGAGCTGAATTTGGATACTTAACCAACTGAGCCACCAGGCGCCCATTTTAAATGTAAAGTTCCATACAGTTTGAAGTGCCATGAATATAGCACTTAAGTGCCATTTTATTAAGTTGCCTCTTCCCATATCCTCACTTTCACTAATTCCCATTCTTTCCACAATAACCTTTCATTCCAGTAAAGCTCATGTAATTATTAAAGGGCTATACAAATATTTTCTTACCATATGCCTGATTTTTGTCTATAGCCTTTCTCCTCTCATTTTCTTTACATCCAATTCAAATTCTCAACAGGCTGGGTCAAATTTAACTTCATCTGTAAGTCTGTAAATATTTAAGTACTCAATTCCTTTATATGCAATTAATTATATGTGCCGTTTTGTGTAACATAAACAACTCTCTCATTGTCTAAGACTCTCAACTCTCTCAACTTTCATTTGTCTTATTTCACAAGGAGAATGTTATTCAGACTGAAAAGTGCAGAATAAAGAGGAAAAGTGAATGGATTCAAAATAAGAGAAAGGGGGTGCCTAGATGGCTCAGTTACTTAAACATCCAACTTTGGCTCAGGTCATGATCTCGCAGTTGTGGGTTTGAGCCCCACGTTGGGCTCTGCTGCCAGCTCAGAGCCTGGAGCCTGCTTTGGATTCTGTGTCTCCCTCTCTCTCTGCCTCTCCCCGCCCCCCACCTCTGCTCTCTCTCTCTCTGTCTCTATCTCTCTCTCTCTCAAAAATAAAAATTAAAGGAGAGCCTGGGTGGCTCAGTTGGTTGAGCATCTGACTTTAGCTCAGGTCATGATCTTGCGGTTCATGGGTTCGAGCCCTGGGTTGGGCTCTGTGCTAACAGCTCAGAGCCTAGAGTCTGCTTTGGATTCTGTGTCTCCCTCTCTCTCTCTGCCTCTCCCCCTGCTTGCACTCTGTCTCTGTCTCTCTCTCAAAAATAAATAAATGTTAACAAAAGAAAAAATTAAGAAAAAAAAAAACAGAAAAGAAGAGAAGGGGTTGAAAAAGGAGATTTAACTAATCAGACAAGAAAGGGAAATAAAGAAATAAAACTGCCTTTGTTAGCAGGTTACTGGATTGTCTATGTAGAAAATCGGAAACAATCAACAAGAACATTCCTGGAACTAATAAGCAATTATAGTAACGTAGCAAGATACAAGGCTAATATCAAGTCAATCCCTTTTCTATCTATACATCAGCAATGAATAAGTGAAATTTGAAATTAAGGACATATTACCGTTGACACTAACACCTAAAAAAATGAAACACTTAGATACGAATCTAACAAATATATACACCATTTATGTGAGGAAAATTGTAACATTCTAATGAAAGAAATCAAAGAACTAAATTAATAAGAAGCTACTGCATGTTCATGGATAGAAAGACTCAAAATCATCAAGATGTCAGATGTCAGTTCTTCCTGACTTGAACTATATATTCAATGCAATCCCAATCAAAATTCCAGCAAATTATTTTGTGGATATTGCAAACTGATTCCAGAGTTTATAGGGGAAGTAAAAGACACAGAAGAGCCAACTCAATATTGAAAAAGAACAAAGTTGAAGGACTGGCATTACCTAATTTCAAGAATTATTATAGGGGCCCCTGGATGGCTTAGTTGGTTAAGCATCCAACTCTTGGTTTCAGCTCAGGTCATGATCTCAGTTTGGGAGTTCAAGCCCCACATCCACTCTGCACTGCCAGTGTGAAGCCTGCTTGGGATTCTGTCTTTCTCCCTCTCTCTCTGCCTCTCTCCCTCAAAATAAATAAATTGAAAAAAAAGAAAAAAAGAATTATTATAAAGCTGTATTAATCAAGACAACTGAACCACCCAGGTGCTCCTAAAAAAGATAAGTCTTTAAAAAAATAAATTTAAAAAAAAGGAGACTTAGCTAATCTTTCAATTACTACCAGTGCCACAGACTGGAGACTGTTTTAAAAAATAAGACAGTAAATTCAACATTCTGATAAGGTTAATGTTATTTTTGATAATATTTTAAAATAAATTATTAAAGGTTTGATTTGTGAATACCTAGAAAAGGATGTAGTGATCTGTAAAACTAGAATGGATGAGCTAATAACAGTAAGACATGTTATAGACTAATCTTGTTTCTTCTTTTTTTTAATGTATATAGAAGACTTGGACATCAGGAAAAGACTTGATGTTGAACTAGATGTTTGTAAAGAATTTTACAATGACTCTCATGATTTTGACAGCAAAACTAAAAAAATATAAACTTCAGTTAACTAAATTAGCAACATGAGAGTATACCACCTTCATGGAAGGAGGTTTATCTGAAGGAAAGCTTCTAGAACATGCTGTAAGGCCAAAATGAAGATACTTGGGCGTTCCCTTCAACTCTGCAGGTGACATGAAGCTTCCAAAGACAGCAAAATCAGTGGTTAACAAATCAAGGATCCAAAAACACCTGATATCTAACAAGAAATTTAAGAGGGTAAATGTTGAGATTCTATAATGAATTACAAAACAACTACATAAGTATAGCTTAAGAGAGAAAAGATACATTTGTAGGATATGTTTAAAGGGCTCAGGGGTTTTAATTTTAATATTATTTTAGTACACTAAGCTTATGTACATTTAAGTTGCAATAATAGAACTGTAATATGCAGAACTAACGGAGACATTCTCACTTTGCTCTGCAAATGTCACACTACATCTTGAGTATAGATTTTGGATACCATCCTTTAAAAGGGAGCTAAACAAAGTATAACACCTGACAAAGAGAAGAAATTCAAATCATGTCTCATGGGTAATGGAACTGAGGATGTTGAGTCTGAAGAGAAAGAAATCTGAAGGTTATCATGTAAAATAACCTAGGGGTAAAAGTTACTCAATAACTACATTATTATTATTAACTATACAGAGATGTTTCAAAGATTAAATAAGCTTATACATATAACGTGCTTAGAATATTGTTTACCAGTAAGTTCTTGATAAATATAATTTTATTTATCAATAAGCGACTGCATTTGAAGTGAATTTCTTGACTACTTAAAAGGTATTCTGCCTTCTGGGTTGCACCATTTCTCACTACTAGGTAAGAAATCCACTCTGTACTACTGAAATCCTGTGCCCCATAAAGTATTGCAGAATTGCTGATTTTTAAATCAAGTAAATGGAGGCGCCTGGGTTGCTCAGTCGGTTAAGCGGCCAACTCTTGCTTTCGGCTGAAGTCATGATCTCATAGTTCTAGAGTTCCAGCCCCACATCTGACTCTGTGCTCACAGTGTGAGGCCTGCTGCAGATCCTCTGTCCCCCTCTCACTGCCCCTCCCCCATTCTCTGTCTCTCAAAAATTAATTAAAAAAAATCAAATTAATGAGTTATTTATTCATTTGTTTCACTTTTATATAAATAGTAACCATATAGTAATAGATCCTTACAGTAAACTAGTTTTTGTGTATTTAAGGCTAATAAATTACCACTAACATAATATGAAAGCATGATACAATACTGATTTGTAAAAAGACACACACATATATGTACACACAAAACACATAAACACACACACACATGTGTGTGTCTGTGTGTATCTCAAGTATCCAGATATGCAGGACAGTATGATTTTAATAAGGGACTCAGGAATCAGGGTCCTAGGGTCACAATATTGTCTTTACTATATACTAGTTGTGTGACCTTGGGAAAGTGATCTTAAAGTCTCATTTTCTCATCTCAGTAAAACACAGACAAAACAGCACATATAAGAACTCAATAACTGTTAGATGCAATTTATTATTATCAATATCATACTTAGAAAGGCTTGTTTTTTGCTGGCTAAGCCGTGTGACTTCCTTTCATGTTTACCAAAAAAGAAAAGAAGCTTACTTACTATCGAGCGAACTAACATAACCAAAGCCTGGCTAATCTGACCGGAAAAGATACAAGGCACTTTTAAATTTGGACAGTTTGCTAGTAGCACACAAAGAAGAGTAAGCCAAAGACTAGGCTTCCTGAATTCTTGTCCCACACAACAAAAAGGACAACAAAACAAAAGGCGCTGGACGATGGCAACACAAGTTAGAAGAACCCAAACTACACTGAAGCTAGGCAGTTTTATGTTCTGCAGCTCTATTCTTTTGGGTAGGGGCACATGAAAGCCCCACATCTCATCGTAATCAGGGAGATGAAAAGAAGCACTCTCATGACAGACTCTCAGGGTTATAAAAAGGCAAGTGGGAGATGGACTTGTAGCGGCTCCATAAAGGTCTGCCAACTTTTAGTGTTTCAGGAGAATCACAAGGTGTTCCAGCACTCAGATAAGCTGCAGTCCCAGGATTCAAGCTTTTCCTTATGTGGACACATACAGGCAACGATGAAGGTCATGATGAAGCTGTTCCCCTACACTCAGACCTTCTATAGATTTCTCCTTTAACCTACTTTCTTAGTCCCCCTCCCCCAAATAATAAAAATGATCAAAGTTTGAAAAACAACTCAAAGAAAGGGAACTGGCAAAGATGACTTTGTGAAAAAAACACTCACACATAGTTCCGTCCATCACTCTACAGGATACACATGACACGATGTTCATTCCCTTTAAGAAATACTGTGAATGGGGAGCCTGGGTGGCTCAGTTGGTTGAGTGACCAACTTCAGCTCGGGTCATGATCTCATGGTTCATGAGTTTGAGCCCTGCATCAGGCTGTCTGCTGTCAGCGCAGAACCTGTTGACATCCTCTGTCTCCCTCTCCCCATCCACCCCCCCACCCCCTGGGTGTGTGTGTGTGTGTGTGTGCATACATGCATGTGCACAGTGCGCGCACTCTAAGAGATAATATTTTTAATGCTCAACTAAAACAATTCAAACTATACACTTTAAAAGGGTTAAGATAAAAATAGGAAACTTAAAATGAATTATAATGGAGATTTGTCATAACATCATTTTTAAAATTTTTAATTTGACCCCTTTCCTGTCTGAAGAAATCTGACCTAAAAGCAATTCACAAAACTTTAACTTTTTTTTTTAGAAGCTTTAAAACAATGGTTCTCAAAATTTGATCCTTGTACCACCAGCATCAGCATCACCTGGGACTTGTTAGGAATACAAATTCTTGAGCCCAACCACACATCTAAGGAATTAGAAACATAGACATAGACAGGAAGGGGCAGCAAAAGCAACATGCATTTTAAGCCCTCCAGGCAATTGATATGTATGCTAATGTTTAAGAACCAGTTAAAATAATGCCATCACAAGTATAACTGCTAAAAAATTATTCTAAGTCACACTGTAACTCCTTCAAAATTACAAATTACAACTGTGACTATATTTGGTTCTCAGCTATTTACCTTAAATGTCTAAAAATAACTCAAAGAAGCGGTAACTTCTAATCTTTAAAACCTCATCTTTGACAGTTTACATTGACAGTTTTATCTCAATAACAACCTTGTGCAGAAGGAAAAGAAGTATCATGGAAAACAGGGAAGAACAGTGAACAAATTCAGAATCAAGAGATTTGGGATCGAGTTTATATGTGACTACTTAATAGCTGTTATGACTTGGGACAAATTACTTATTCTAAACTTGAATGTTCTCATTTGTAAAGTTTGTTGTTGTGGATTAAACCAAATGTTTGGTTTGGAGAAACAAACCAATGGAGAAGAATTAAAATACAGAAATAGATAATTCAGCATATGGAAACTTAGCTTATGATAAAGACCATTATCTTGAAATCAATAAGGAAAACAGGGCTTTTAAATAAGCAGGTTGGGGTGCCTGGTGGCTCAGTTGGTTAAGCGTCTGACTTCGACTCAGGTCATGATCTCGCAGTTTGTGAGTTCCAGCCTCATATCAGGCTCTGCGCTCATACCTCAGAGCCTGGAGCCTGCTTTGGATTCTGTGTCTCCCTCTCTCTCTGCCCCTCTCCCACTAGTGCTCTCTCTCTCTCTCTCTCTCTCTCTCTCTCTCTCTCTCAAAAATAAATAAAAACATTTAAAAAATTTTAAATAAGCAGGTTAGGATAACTGAATAAAAATAGATAAAATTAGATCCTTATAAAAATAGATAAAATTAGATCCCTTCCACATATCTACACCAGTATAAATTCCTAATGGGATCAGAGGTATAAGTAAAAAATGAAATCATACAACTATTACAATAAAATAGGGTGAATTCCTCTGTAATGAGATTAGAAATAATTTCCTAATTATGACACAAAACCCAGAAGCAAGCAGTAAGTGAAAAAACAGACTAACTTGATTGCATCACAACTTTGCCTAGCTAAAGAAATCAAAGGAGGGGCACCTGGATAATTCAGTTGGTTAGGCATCCAACTCTTGGTTTTGGCTCAGGTCATGGTCTCGCGTTTGGCGAGTTTGAGCCCTGCATCAGGTTCTGTGCGAACAGTGCAGAGCCTGCTTGGGATTCTCTCTCTCCCTCTGCCCCTCCCCCCACTCACTCTGTCTCTCTCGAAATGAATAAATAAACAACAAAAAAAAAGAAATCATAAGCAAAGGAGAAATAGGAGATTGAGAAAAATATTTGCAACACATATATAACACATATCAGAATATTTACAACATTTCTAAAATACTCTAGCCCCACAGAAAAAATAAGCTAAAGAAATGAATAGCTCATTAAAAAATGCAAATGGTTCTTAACTATATGGAAAATTGCTCTACCTCACTTACAATCAAATGGATTAAAATGAGTTAATAATTCTTTCCTGGCAATATACTCTGTTGGTATGACTGTGAGAAACAGGCACTCTCACACACTGCTGTGCAAATGTCAAATGTTTAAGACCTCTGGAGGTAAATCTGGAAAATCTAGCAAAACTACATTTGCATTTACCCTATGACCCAACAACCCTACTTCTAAGAATTTACCCAAAAAATATACTGGCAAAAAATATATAATGGCACCTTCATAAGGTTAATAATTGCAGGTCTATTTGTAAAAGCAAAAGAATAATTCTTTATGCTTATTTTTATGCTTGAGAGAGCAAGATGTAACTGACCAAGAATTTTAAAACGACTCTAAAGTCCACCAATAAAAGAATGGTTGAAAAAAACTATGACGTATCCAATCAAATGAGTGCTATGCAGTTATGGAAGAAGAATGAGGAATCTCTGTACATAGGCTCTAGAGGGATCTCTGATCCAAGCAAGAGAAATATGTGTATAGTATGTCACCATTTACCTAAGAAATGGGAGGTTACAAATATACAGATTCACTTACATAAAAACAAAGGAAATATTAAATAATATATATTTTTAAAGGTTATCTACAGGAGGAGTGAGGGAACAGAGTAGAGGGGATAGAGATAGAAGCTAGACATCTCTGAACATATGCCATTTTACAGATTTGCCTATGGAAAAAGTATTTTATATAATTATAAAGCAAAATTAAATCTTGAAAACACAATCCATAATAAATTTGAAAATAAAAGGAAGCAAAGGAACTCAATGTTCATCTAGTTAGTGGTCTAACCATATCATTCTAAATACCTTTAAAACAGTAATTTGATGGTCCTTTCCTAGTAGGATATGCCCTAAAAAAACACACTATTTTCAGTAATCACATTGCTGATGAAAGTGTTATTTGTATTGTGAAACTGTTATGTGTGCATTGCAAATGCATTATTACAAGGCATTTCTAATCATCCCTAGGGTCACTATGATCTGTAATTCTCAGTAGGGGAGCAAAGAGATAAAGATGTTGAGACGAAGATACTAAATATAAACCTTGAACTCTGATTTTGAATATAAAGTGTTTAGAATAGATCTATATACAGAAACAACATTAATTATATATTAATATATATTTTATGCATAAACATATAAAATGCAAATGAGATACACAAATATATAAAATATATTATTTTAAGAAAAAAGTTAATTATATTTACTAGCTCTGTTTCCTGAAAAGGGTTAGAAACTATTAGACTAATGGCTGATTCAAGGCCTGGGGCACAAAAACGTCAAGATAAATTTGGAATTTTTACATACTAGGTAGCAAGAAAGCTATCAATGACAGCGAAGGTTATAAAAAACTTAGGAGCCAAACTGAATAGGCTATCATTAGTCAAAGATGGGACAAACTGAACATCAATAACTACAATTGATTAAAACTTATCAGATATGCTTAAACCCATGAGTCCATAATGATAACAAAATTATGATAATTAAAAGAAAGTCTTAATTCATCACCACTGGAAAATGCTAATGAACCAACTTATTATTTGAAACCTAGTAAATAAAGGGAAAGAATCAAACATTTATCATGTCTTTCCAATACTAACTACACCAATGAGTTACCAAACAAATGAGGGGAAGTTTCTTTCATAAAAGCAAAGGAATAAATAAATACAGGAATGTTAATAGATAAAGGATGACAGAGTATCACCATTTCACAATCTTTTTAATTTCTTTTTCACTTTTATTTATTTTTGGGAGACAGAGAGAGACAGAGCATGAATGGGGAAGAGCAGAGAGAGGGAGACACAGAATCTGAAGCAGGCACGAGGCTCTGAGCTGTCAGCACAGAGCCTGACACGGGGCTCGAACTCACAAACTGCGAGAGAGATCATGACCTGAGCCAAAGTTGGATGCTTAACCGACTGAGCCACCCAGACGACCCCACCATTTCACAATCTTAATGAATAAATGTAGGTAGGCTTTCATTATGAAGGGCTGCTAATATCACAAAGAGACAACCAGACATCAGGGCCTTCTGATAGGAGACCATAATATCACCTATGGATACTCTTGGACTCCCCGCCCTCCCCCCCCAAACACCAAAATCAAACATGCAGTCAACAGTCTAGATCCAACTATTAATTTACAAGAAATACAGAGAACAGAAAAAGCACATTAAACTATAACAGAAAGATGCAATTAGCAAAAAACATCCTGACTGTGAGAAACTTCATGGAATAAATAACCTAGATGCTTCCACAAATAAACTGAAAGAAATAAAAGAGAACCAACCTACAGTTCAAAATAAACTTGAAACACAGATCAAGCAAATACAACTAATGAAATATACAGGTGTGTGCACGCATGCATACATGTGCACATGCCCATACATATATATTTAGGAGACAACTGGAAATTTGTACACTAACTGGGTAATTTATTATATTAACTAATCACTGTAACTTTAGTTGCTGAAAAAGGATACTGTAGTTATGTTTTATACGTTTATATGTTACATATGTAACATATAACTACATATGTAGTACTTTTAAGGGTTTTTATCTTTTTATACTAAAATATTTATAGATAATGTTTTCAGAGATTTGCTTCAAATTAATATGGGATGAGCAAGCAGATGTAGATGTAGATGATCTCATGACATGTTTTTGAAGCTGGGTGATAGAGACATGAAGGTTTGTGTATTATTTTATTTTTGCATGTTTTTGAAATCTTGCACAGAAAAAAATGTATGTGTAAGGCACTAAACTTGGCCTAAGACTTAGAGATGAAGAATCTGACGTGCAGAGAGTTTAAATGAATTGACAAAGATCATACAAGTAGTAAGAGACATTATAGGAACTATAACGTTTTCCTAATCTTAAAACAGCATTCTCTTCATATTACATTAAAAAAATTTCAAAGCTGAACAGTGTAGACCTACTCAAAATATTTACTAAATCAATTTATAATTATTACCACTCCTGAGAAAACTAAATGATTCTAAAAAGAGCAACTGGAATGGGGTGCCTGGGTGGCTCAGTTGGTTAAGCGTCCAACTTTGGCTCAGGTCACAATCCCACAGTTCGTGGGTTCGAGCCCTGCATCGGGCTCTGTGCTGACAGCTCAGAGCCTGGAACCTGCTTCAGATTCTGTCTCTGTCTCTCTCTGCCCCTCCCCTGCTACTGCACACTCTCTCTCTCTCTCTAATATAAACGCTAAAAAAAATTTATAAAGAGCAACTGGAATACCTTTGACTGTCACAGTGTGCCAGTTACTGTTCTAAGCTTTTTACATGTATTAACTCCTTTCATCCTCAGAATAACAACATGAGATAGGTGCTATTGTTATTATTCCTATTTTATAAAGTAATCTGAGGCATAGAGAAACTAGGCCCAGGCAAGACTTAAACCTTGGTATGCTGTCTCCAGAGTTCTTCACTACCAGGTTATAAAGCCTCACTTATAAACTCATAATTTCTTAATCTCAGTAAAGTTTAACTCAAACAAGAAACTAAAAAAGGGCAGAATAGAAACTCAAAAATAGATCACATACAAATACACACATATATATATTTAAAAGTACATCAAGGTTTTAAAATGAAATACAGAGGGATCTATGGAACAATCATTCCCTTCTGTTATTTATATAATAGTAGCATTGTTACATAAACATCCACAATATAAACACAATGTTAGATAAAAATCAAACTTTCCATAGTCTGCAGCAGCTTCGTAATTTCAGGTTCCGAAACAAAGCTAATAAAGGTCAAGCTGTGAGTTTAGTAACTATTTAACTGACACCTAAATTACAAAACAGTTGTGCTGAAATCAGTTGGGAGGCAATTATCTGCTACAAGGAGAACAAATAGTGATGAGAAATAAGAATTGTTAAAAAAAAAATCCAGACACATATATTTTGCTGTAACAAGTATGATTTATGAAATAATATTTTATTATGTCAGTCATTTTCTTAAATTTCTTTCCCACAGTTCAACTCTCCTCACACAAGAATTCAATTACTGATGGCATACTATTTTATCAGTGAGCCTATGAACAAGTTGGCATATTTTCCTGTTCTCTGGGCCTGGCTTTCATTATATCTGAAGAAACAAAAGTAACATTAGAAGCCTCTTATAGTATAATCATTATATCATGAAGTCAGAAATAATACAAAAGAAGGGAAGCTCCCAAAGCCTTTTCTACATCCAGTAAAAGCTGTAAGTTATATAAAACTAGTTGCAATGAATGTGAGATCCTGTTACCTCATACAGATTAGCACCAGAAATACAACAAAAATTGATTGTTGTTTAAAACTATACTTTTGACTCAGTCAAAACTGCACAACAGCTTTGAAACATAAACCTAAAGAAATGAAAATGTTGTTTAATTACACATATACAAAAACAGACTCATAATTTCTTAACCTTATTAAGTTTTGGCTCAAATAAGGAACTAAAACAGTACAGAACTGTTAAAAAAAAGGTTAAAATATATATAATATTTTCAAGATAAAATATATAATAAATATATGAATATATATGAATAAAATATATGAATATATTATAATAAAAATATAATAAATATATAATATATATTTAATAAATATAATTAAAATATATGAATAAATATAATATAATATATGAATGATTAATACAAAAATCTAATTTTTTCCTATATTTCAACACTTTCCCCCACCAAAGCTTTTCCAAAGCTCTACCATGTACCTACATAGCTTGAGTTTTACTTTCTTTCTCTGTTCAATTACTTTCCAATGGATACAATTGCCACAGTACAAACATAGATGTAGCTTCCAAAACTTGTTGTGAAAATTAAATGAGTCCATATCCAGTAAGTACTTATCATCCTGTATGACAGATAGCCAACAATCAATAAATGGTAGTCATATCACGATCTGTTAATTGTACCTTTCATTTGCATAGCATTTATTCACAATAACTTCTTAAAACTATACAAAACTCTTAACAGTTTACAGAATTCACACTGATTTCCAATATTCCTTAATGTCTGTAAAATTTGAGTAAGAACACAGAAAAAATCATAGTGGTTTATCCAACCAAGTAATATCTTATGTCTGTGAAAATAAGAGATGTTTTTAGGACAATTTTATTTACCTTAAGTTCAGCTCAAAAAATTAATGTATCACAAATACTCCTATAATCCATTAATTTAACTAAACTTGTTAAAAAATATTGGTATTTTTAATTTGTCTTACCTGAATTTGGTATTTTCAACGTACTCTTAATTACAGCCTTTCAACTTTAAAAGGTGTACTGTTAAACACATAGTGTATTTCACTATTTTGGAATTTGATTTAAAAATTTTTGTCCTATCTCTGGGGTGCCTGGGTGGCTCAGTCAGTTAAACGTCCAACTTCGGGTCAGGTCATGATCTCACAGTCTGTGAGTTCAAGCTCCACATCACGCTCTCTGTTGTCAGTGCAGAGCCCACTTGGGATCCTCTGTTCCCCTATCTCTCTGCCCCCTCTGCCCAAACTCTTGCATCCTCTCTCAAAAAATAAATAAATATTAAAAAAAATTTTTTATCCTATCTCTATTTATGGTTAAACATAAAAGGTTTTTCTAGTCAATACACAATTTCTACAATTCCCTGGATTCCTGGAATTCAAGAATAAGATTTTTTAAAATTTTTCTTTGTAAAAGAAATAGACCGAACATACATTAAATGGATGCAATCTGCCTTCCACAAAATAACCCCTAAAGATAATTAATAAGATGTATGATGTTTATTAAGGTCCCATTTCCTAAATATCCACCATGGAGACTAATGCATCTTCCAAGTCTTTACCAAGGAAATTACATGTAACAGATACAAAATAAATTGCCATCTATAACATAGTGATCTACAGAGCCCTGAAAAAAGGATCAAAATTAAGACTCATTTTGCCTTATTCTAAGGGAAAGGCACAATAACTGGTTGGTTTAAGTATCCACAATCCTTGAAAAGTATTCACTATGAAGAGAAGGGGTAATTCTAAAGCTTCTACCATAACTTTGATGATGGTACATCATTCAAGACGTTCCAAGTTCCTTTTCTTTGATTCCATGATTACCATACAACCTCCACTTACTAACCTGGCTTCCCAAGTTCTTGGATACAGGAAAGAGTGCACTGGATTCTTCCACCTGAAAATTCTGATCACTGGAAAGGGTTATCTTCTATTCCAACATAAACTAGCATTCTAATATGTACATTCTAAAGTGTACATCATTCTCTTACTCAGTTTAGTTTGAATTGGGGTCCTGAGACCTGGAGTTTTATGACTAAAAGTATAAATATGAGTTTCTTACATTGAAATAGGAAAACCAGACAGACATTCCTTTTCACTGACGACTGCTACAATCATCTCTTGTGTTTTAACTCCCCAGCCCTTACCCTGTCCCTAAATTAAAAAAAAAAACAAAACAAAACAAAAAAACAAAAAAAAAATTTTTTTTTCTTTTTTTGGTCTACTGAAATATACCTAAACCATATTAGGCAGATTCATTTAAACACCAAAATGACTAACTAAACTCAAAATAACAACCAACCACAAAAGAACCGAAACCAAAACATAAGGATGTTTACATAGGCCTCATTCACATTTACTCTATTCCTAAAAGACAAAAAAGAAACCTATGGTATCCAAATTGTACTTAAGACAACAGAAATAATTATCCAGCAACATTATTTAAAAAAGGTTTGACATATGTAACTCAATTATCCTGACTTCACTTACATTTAAAATGCATAAATGGGAGACCTCAAACGATAACTTTTCTGCAGCCTTTTCTCAATAAGTCATCCTAAAGTAATTAATTGTGTTATGCTTCAAAAAAGCCCAACTCCCCCCACACACTCCACAAGAATACAGCCTCACAACAGACACTCCGACACTCCAGCTCTTCAACTGTGTTCGCTTAAGTTTCATTTACAACAGGAAAGAACCGCTCACCAAATTCACAGTTCGCCTAAAAAAAGAAATGTCTATTATTAGCCGCAAATCTACAGGGCAGTTCTCTTAGGACCGTGATGCCAAGCCTTCAACCGCAACTGAAGTTGTCGTTGCAATCTCGGTTTCCAGGAGACTGAAGGGCTGCAGACACGCGCAAGGATCCTGCAGGGAGGTTGGGATGGCACAGGGCGCCGGAGGAGGGAAGGAGGTAAGTCTCATAAAGGAACTGCATTAGGGGCCTTTGAGAACGTCTAAGGGAGAGGTGGGAGCTACAGGGAAAAATAAATTAAGTACGTTTTAAAAGAGAATTTAAAGTGGTGAGATTAAGGAAAAATGAAGAAATCATCAACCTTCCAAGACCATCGTGTAAGCGAAGTAGGAAGGGGGTAGGGCGGGGAGAATAAGGGCCCCAAAGACCAGAATTTGAAAAAAGTACGCGAGCTATAAGCTTGGCTTTGGTCCGAATCTCCTGTCAGGGTACGCGGGCCGCAGGACAAAAGGATCGCACTAACTCAGGGTTGTAGAAAGCAACGCATTTGCAACGATAACAAGCCCTGCACAAGAAGATGTCGTCTTTCTCCCTGCTTGCTCCTGTTCATTTCTTTACCTCTTACTGCAGCACCAGCGTCACTCCGGCAAAACTCTGCCAAAGCCCGCGCCGCAGGAGGACAGCAAAAGGAAAATACCTGAGTCCCCGGAATCAGGCAGGTAACAACAAGAGAAGTCGCAGGCCAGCGGTGTCGGGGTAGGATCCCCTGCTTGTCCCCAGTCAAACCCCAATTCTTTCCGGTGGGGAGGGGAACTTCCGCTCGGAGCGAGAACGTCACTTCCGTCTAATGCCTTCACGCTGCTTTGCCTTCTCCGCTCTACAGACGTTTGCTACCGTCGTAATGTTCTCACTTCCTTTTCCAGGATCCAGCTGCCTATTCGTAACACCCGACGTGGACTACAGGACCCAGCATTCAACACGGCAAGTTGAGTTCCGGGTCAAGAGGTTCGCGCTGGGTATATCACCATGGAAGCGATCGGTTTGGTCACGTGGTGCCCCTGGATACGCCCGGTGGCTGCTGTGGGGTCTGGGGCTCAGGCAGGGGCCATTTTGCAGAAGGCAGCCTCCCGGAGTTGGGAGAGGCTTGGCAGCTAACTGAAGCTGTTCCTTTCCCTCCTCTACAGCTTGTGGCTTGTAGAGGAACCTGGAAGGCTGGGCTCCATCGAGCCCTTCAAAGACGATGGTTTCCTACAGCCTTTGCCATCTGACGACTCTCCATGGAGGCTGTGCCCTCTGCGCTGCTCCTGCTGCCGCACCTTCCAGCCCTCTGTGCCTATCGCCTTCAGAGCTGCAGTCGTCCTTCCGCCCCAGAGACTGATGATAGTCGAGGTGGGGGCACCATGAGAGGCGAGAAAAACTACTGCCGTGGAGCTGCCGGAGACCACGGTTCCTGCCCTCCGACACCTTCACCTCTGGCCTCGACCCTCGTGATGCCCGCGGAGGCAGTCACAAGTGGTTGGTCTGGGTCTGGAGGTGGTTTGGCAGGGGGAGACGAAGAGGAGACTCGGCTTCTTCAACTCTTCCGAACCGCGCCAGATCCTTCCGAGGCCTTCCAGGCTTTGCAGGCTGCTTTGCCGCGGCGGGGCGGTCGACTCGGCTTCCCCCGACGGAAGGAAGCATTGTATCGGGCCTTGGGCCGAGTGCTTGTGGAAGGAGTTAGTGATGAGAAGCGACTCTGCTTGCAGCTCCTCTCGGACGTTCTCCGGGGTCAGGGGGAGGCAGGCCAGCTGGAAGAGGCCTTTAGCTTAGCACTTCTGCCTCAACTTGTTATCTCCTTAAGAGAAGAGAATCCAGCCCTACGGAAAGATGCGCTACAAATCCTACATGTCTGTCTGAAACGTAGTTCTGGACAGGTGCTGAGAACGCTTATACAACAGGGACTGGAAAGTACCGACGCCCGACTTCGAGCTTCCACAGCACTACTGTTCCCCATCCTGCTTACTCCTGAGGATTTGTTGCTCAGCTTAGATCTCACCGAGGTAATAATATCCTTAGCCAGAAAGCTTGGCGATCAGGAGATAGAAGAAGAATCTGAGACTGCTTTCTCTGCACTTCAGCAAATTGGGGAACGACTTGGCCAAGAGAGATTTCAGTCCTATATCTCTCGCCTGCCATCTGCGTTGAGGAGACATTACAATCGCCGCCTGGAGTCTCAATATGGAAGTCAGGTTCCTTATTATTTGGAACTTGAAGCCTCTGGATTTCCTGAAGATCCTCTCCCCTGTGCAGTGACTGTTTCCAACAGCAATCTTAAATTTGGGATTATTCCTCAAGAGCTTCATTCAAGGTTGTTAGACCAGGAAGACTATAAGAACCGGACTCAGGCTGTTGAGGAACTAAAACAGGTGATGGCAAGAGTTAACCCTAGTTCTACCCCTCATTCCAGTCTTGTCGGTTTCATTAGCTTGTTGTATAATTTGTTAGACGATTCAAACTTCAAAGTGGTCCATGGCACACTTCAGGTCCTGCATTTACTGGTTATTCGCCTTGGAGAGCAGGTACAACAGTTCTTGGGACCAGTTATAGCAGCTTCTGTCAAAGTGCTGGCAGATAACAAGTTGGTAATCAAACAAGAATACATGAAAATCTTCCTCAAGCTAATGAAGGAAGTAGGTCCTCAACAGGTGCTTTGTTTACTCCTGGAACATCTCAAACATAAGCATTCCAGAGTGAGAGAGGAGGTAGTGAACATTTGCATCTGCTCCCTCCTGACTTATCCAAGTGAAGATTTTGACTTAACCAAACTGTCTTTTGATCTTGCCCCAGCTCTTGTAGATAGCAAACGCAGGGTACGCCAAGCAGCTCTTGAAGCCTTTGCTGTGTTGGCATCGTCAATGGGCTCAGGTAAAACCAGCATCCTTTTCAAAGCTGTGGATACTGTTGAACTGCAAGATAATGGAGATGGAGTGATGAATGCTGTGCAGGCCAGATTGGCTAGGAAAACCCTCCCAAGGTTAACAGAACAGGGATTTGTGGAATATGCAATACTTATGCCATCATCTGCCCAGGGTAGGTCAAGTCATTTGGCACATGGAGCAGATACAGATTGGCTTTTGGCTGGTAACAGAACTCAGAGTGCACACTGTCATTGTGGTGACCACACAAGGGGCAGCATGCAAATTTATGGATCTTACAGTCCAACCATATGTACCCGAAGGGTATTAAGTGCAGGAAAAGGAAAAAATAAATTACCATGGGAAAATGAGCAGTCTGGAGTCATGGGAGAAAACCAGACCTCCAATCCCAAGGATATAGAACAGGTATGCATCTTTTCTAATTTCCTTGAGTTGAAACTAGAAAGAGTTTAAAATGAAAATAGGTTTGTAATGACTTAAGGGTGAAACTGCTAGAGGGTTGTTATGCTGTTTTTTTAAAGTCAGTTTGAAAGCTGATGTGGACATCTATTGTAATGGTACAGATCATGTAGGAACATTTAATAAGCTTACTGCTTGATGGATTTCATTGAATTTGAGGCACAATATGATAATGACAATACTTGGATTTCAGTTTGGGCCTGTCAACTTGGTATGTCAATTATCTCATCCATACACAAACACTGAGTATTTAGTACTTGTCAGATAAAGAGCTGACTTCTAATAATGAAGATGAGGCTGGTTCCGTGAAATTTAGGTAGAAAGACAGACCTGTAAATGGGCAATTTCAAATTTGTTAAGTGCTAAAGGAGAAATATAAAGAGTCCGTAGGAATGCTGAAAATAGAAAAAAGAATTCCACTAGAAAAGTTCCAAGAATTCCTCCAAGAAGTTCCAAGAAGTCTTCCAAGTTGTGACATCTGAACTGATTTTTCCTCCAGTTTTTATTTTGAAAATTCCAAATCTACAGATAACTTAAAAGAACTGTACAATGAATACCCATCTACTTCATCTATATTTGTCACTTGTCATCTTTTCATATATGCTTCATATTTGCTGAATCATTTGAAAGCAAGTGCAGATATCTTGATATTTCATTTCTCAATATTTCTACATTTATTTTCTAAGTATGGCATTTTCCTTTATCATATTATTATCACACCTCAAAAAAATCAATAGTAATTCAGTAATATCTAATATATAGTCTGTGTTTAAATTTCTCCAATTAACCCGTAAAAAATGTTTTATAGTATTTGTTTTACTTTTATCACCTAGGTTCCAATCACGGTTCACTTGGTTAATATACCTCTTATCTAGAACAATATGCCTACCTGTTTGTTTATTTTTTCTTGACATTGACTTATTTGAAGAGTCTGAAGTAGTCATTTTGTAGAATTTCCTACATTCCTTAATTTGTCTGATTGTTTCTTTATGAATACATTCAAGATAAACAATTTTAGCAAAAATGTTACATGGGAGATATTGTAAAGTTCACATTATATCACATGAGGATACATATAATATCAAGTTGTCTCACTACTGATGAGCTAAATTTTACCACTTGGTTAATGTAGTGATGACCAGATCACTGTCTTGTAAGGTTTATTTTCTTCTTTATAATTAGCACATGATCTGTAAGGTGATACTTTGAGACTGTATAAATAACCTAAAAACCTTTCAGCCACTGTTCTTAGCATCTAATAGTGATTCAAACCTATATCATTTATTACATCAAGGTCTACAAAGAAAGGATAATTTTTAAAAAATTCTTACATTTCTTCTGTATTTGTTATCTGGCATTCTTTTTTATTCTCTGTGTTAGGTACATCAGTATTCCTTTTGATGCTAAAATTGGCTCTAAGTTGACCAGTGGCTGATTCTTATGTCCTTTGACGTGACTCCTTAGTCATTGAACACATTCTTAATCATACAAGATTCCCAGGCTTACTTTGTACCTTTCTTGTGTCAGACCTGGAATCAACCATTTTTTCAAACTGCTTTTTTAGTTAAGAGCAGAATTTAAAAACCAAAGTCTAGGTATAAATGTATTCATCGCTATTGTTTACTATTGTGGATTGGTCATTTCAGTGGACAGAACCAGGCAGTACCTTTGTGTGTGTGTGTGTGTGTGTGTGTGTGTGTGTGTGTGTGTGTGTGAATCATATTGATAACCTCCAGTTCAAATCCAGCACTACAGCGTTTTTCCTTATCTTCCTTTAGTCCATATCTTCCTTCTCCCACAGTAAAACCCTGGTTCCCAGTGTCAGTCATATTTATTCATATACTGTATTCTATGATGTACAAAATATAATTACTACACCAATAACATGACAACTACCTACTAAAGTTCAAGATTTCTACACTTGATCTTAGCCAAAAGGCCGAGAAGCGATAAAAGTTCAAGATTTCTTTGCAGTTCTTTTTCTGCTTAGAATTATCCCACAGAGTTTTGTTTTCAAACTTTTCTTAAATTGTTTTCTGAGTTATTATGATTTAAACGGTGTGATAAAAGATGAGTAGAAGTTTGCTTAAGTGTGGACGGGTTCTGGTGAATTCCAGATGGGAGGAATATATGTTGAGACACTGAGTTATGAAGGACTTAGCAAATTAATAGGAAATGGTGAGTTTCTGTACTGCTGAAACTGTTTGGTGGGGGGTAGCAGAAGATACTAGAAATACAATCAGAAGCAAAAATACAGAGATCATTATTACAAATAAGGAGTTTGTATTTTTGCAGTAGAACTCAAATGGATGGAGGTAAACTAAATATTCTTTCCTTCCTTCTAGCTCCAAATTATTTTTAACAATAATTTTCAGATTTACATAATCTAGTTATATGGTTGTTCTTGTGTACTATAAACATTACATGGGATTGAATGGGTTTCTTTAAGCATTGATCTTAATCCTGCTTGTTCTGTGTCAAAACTAAAATGTTAGTGTATCAAGAAGATTCTGGGGGCATCTGGGTGGCTTAGTTGGTTGAGCATCTGACTTCCACTCAGGTCATGATCTTGTGGTTCATGAGGTCAAGCCCCACATCGGGCTTGCTGCTGTCAGCCTGTCAGAGCAGATCCCACTTCGGATCCTCTGTCCCCCCCTCTCTGTCCCTCCTCCACTTGCCCTCCCCCAAAATAAATAAATATTTTTTTTAAAAAGAAGATGATTCTGGTGCTGGCCAAAGCACCAAGAATCTGAAAATAAGTGCATTTTTTAAATTCCAGTGTAGATATATATTGCTTTTAAAAGATGGAACTTGGGGCACCTGGGTGGCTCAGTTGCTTGAACATCCAACTCTTGATTTCAGCTCAGGTCGTGATCTCGTGGTTCATGGTATTGAGCCCCATATGGGGCTCTGTGTGGACAAGCATGGAGCCTGCTTGGGATTCTGTCTCTCCCTTTCTCTGCCCCTCCCCTGCGTGCTCACGTGTTCTTTCTCTCTCTCTCTCTCTCTCTCTCTCTCTCTCTCTCTCTCTCTCTCTCTTTCACTCTAGCTCTTACTCGCACCCTCCCCTGCACACCTGCAGGCACACTCTCTAAATAAATAAATATTTAAAAATAAATAAAAATGAAAGAACATATCCCAGAAATTGAGTTATACTTTCTTGCTCATAAATGGTTTGTAGAAGAACTACATTGGAATTTATCTTGAGGACAGGTATTAAATAGTTAAATATTTTTAGGTGAGCAGTTTTTGAAGTATGTATCTATTTTAATTAATAAACATTATTTTTTAGAGCAGCTTTAGGTTCATAGCAAATTGAAGAGAAAGTACAGAGATTTCTGTTATTTCCTCTGCCCTCACACATGCAGTCTCCTGCACTAGCACCACAGTGGTATGTTTATTGCAGTTGATGTAAATTGACATATTATCACCAAAAGTCTGTAGTTTTTACATTAGGATTTGCTCTTGCTGTTGTATATTCTGTGGGCTTGGACAAATCTATGTCTAGTATCTACCATTATAGTATCATTGAGTATAGTTTCACTGCCCTGAAAATCCTCTGTGCTCTGCCTCTTCATCACTCCTTCCTTCCCTCCCAGCAACCACTGATTACTGTTTCCATAGTTTTGCCTTTTCTAGAATGTCATGGCCCCTGATCTGTTAGGTGTTGGCTCTTGCCCAAGTTCTGCTTTAACATTTCCAGTCTGCTGTTAATTGATTATTTCTGTCTTGTCCACATATAGCGTTGGTTAATTACATTAAACAGCAAAGCTTCCAGAAAAACTCGTGAATGTTGATGTATTTCTGTAGCTCATTTTAAAAGTAGACTCATTTGCTTAGATGATTTTTGTAATGTAGTGTTAGAAAATACGTTTACAAGAGGGAAGCAGGGCTGCATTGGAAACTCTTGAATGTCAGACCAAAGAGTTTAGCTTGTGAGCACGCACAAGTTGGGGAGAAGCAGGGAAAGAGAGGAGAGAGAATCCTGAGCAGTCTACACACTATCAGCGCAGAGCCTACACAGGGCTCACAAATTGTGAGATCATGACCTGAACCGAAATCAAGAGTTGGATGCTCAACCGAATGTGTTACCGAGGCGCCCCTCCTTTCTTTTTTTTTAAGCAATGCTTTGGGAAAATTCATCACAACAACAGAAATGTGTAGGTTGTACTTTTTGTTTCTTTTCTTTCTTTCTTTTTTTCTTTCTTTCTTTCTTTTTTTCTTTCTTCCTTCCTTCCTTCCTTCCTTCCTTCCTTCCTTCCTTTCTAGAGCTAGAGACTACAGACTTAGGAGATTAATTAGACTTATGAATTAGACTGCTTGTGTGAGGTGTTGAGATCTGTAAGGATTAGCAGGGTATCAGGATTAGACTAGAAAGAAAATAATGGATGTAAGAGATGTTTCAAAACATTTAGTGACCAAGTGTTAGAGTAGAGGGGGAGAGAGAGACACAGAGAGAGAACTAAGATTTACATGAGGTGACCAATGCATAAAATCCATGAATACATATAAGAAGGCCCCAAACAAGGAAATTAATTAGGTGGAAAATGAATTTTAGGTTGAACAAGATAGAATATTCTAGTTGAGTTTGAAAAATACTATCCAGAGACAAAGAAAGAACCAGGGATGTAAATCTTGGAAGTCATATACTGAGAAGTATTTGCTGAGACTGAGAATGGGTAGACTCTCCAGTGAAGGGTATATAGAGCAAGAGCAGCATGCTTAGGACTCAGTCTTGACATACAGCCCCAATTAGGGAAGAGATATATGAGACAGAACCAAATAAGGCAAAGAAAGAGGTGCCTAACAGTTGGAAGAGAACCAAGAAAAAACAAAGTTTTAGAAGTGAAGCAGAAAGTTTGAGAAAATACATCTGTACCACTAAATGCAGGAGAGATTAAGGAGAAGGAAGACTGAAACATGACTTGTTCTTACATATTCAGCCTGCTACTTGTAAAATAATTTTTAATAACTTTATCTTCCTGAATTTCCTCTTAATAATTTTTCTGATTATAAAAAAGTTAATGTGTACTTATAGAAAATTTGGAAAATATAAAAAGCACAAAGAAGTAAATTAGATTTTTCTAGTAGTAATCCCACTTCTGAGAGAGGTATGCACTGAATGTTCTGTTGCCTGATTCTTTTTTCAGGCATGAAAATGAACGTCCCCCTTTTAGTTATTCACTTACTTTATCATGAACATTTTTTTCTTTAATATCGAATAATCTGTAGAAGGATCTTTAGTGACTATTTAATATTAGATCATATAATATCATGGTCTAACTGCTCTCTTACTTTTTGAATATTTAAACTTTTAAATTCTGTTATTGTTTCCACCATTTAGTTGATTGTTTTTGTGCCCTAACACATCAAATCACTGACAACCATGTTCCTGTGGTATTTTAACTTTGCATCTCTTTTTATGTTTCTTATGAGTGTTTTAATGGGTTAATGGGGTCAGTGATCAGGCCTCACTAGCTGACTACCATATTAGCTATATTTTTCCTAACAGATTTCTATACAGTGTGGTAAGAGACATAGTAGTCAGTAAACTAGAATGAAAAATAAAGAGCATACTTGCTTCATCTGTATGCAGTTACTAGCTCTGTAGCTTTTTCAGGGTGGAAGATTTGATTATATAAAGGTCGTTGGGACATGGAAAAGAGTGGTTTTAGAAGAATGTCATAGAGACTGAATTTAAAAGTTTATGAAGTGAGTTGATAAGGAATACAGGCAGTAAGCATTTCTTCAACATCTTTTTGATCATCCACTATGTGTGAAACCAAGTGCAAGCTTATAATCTACTCTTTAAAGCACTGCCTAGCATTTTTTTCTATCATTGTTTAGCACATGTGAGCCATGTTCTCTTTCTCAATGATGGTAAGCACTGGGGTGATAGGGACTGTTTATTTTGGTTTTTGTTTTTGCAATAGTACTAACCATAGTGCTGTGTCCGCAATTAGTATCAATAAATATCTGTTAAGTGAGAAGACATTTAAGGGTTTGGCAGTGAAAGAAAAGACCACGCAGGATATAGCAGGACGAGTTATTACTGTGTTTTTTTTATTTTTTTTTTAATTTTTTTTTCAACGTTTTTATTTATTTTTGGGACAGAGAGAGACAGAGCATGAACGGGGGAGGGGCAGAGAGAGAGGGAGACACAGAATCGGAAACAGGCTCCAGGCTCCGAGCCATCAGCCCAGAGCCCGACGCGGGGCTCGAACCCACGGACCGCGAGATCGCGACCTGGCCGAAGTCGGACGCTCAACCGACTGCGCCACCCAGGCGCCCCTGTGTTTTATTTTAAAATAGGAGACGCTTGACTTGAGAGAGGCAGAAAAAGGAGCCAATTATGAATTCAACATACCTACTCTGTGCCTTGTACTGTGGTAGATGTTAGATATGAAAAATACTTACGATTTGGTCCCTGTAAGCATATTTGAGAAAGAGAGGCAAGGAATTAATGGGTCCTAAAGAAGGACTGAATGAGTCAAGAACACAGGTTTATATAGGGAGCTTAGCTGTGGAACAGAGGAGGAAGTCTTTTCCTCTGGAAATGAAAGAAAAAAGGAAGGTGACTAAGGATACAGAAAAATTTCGAGATAGCAAGAAGGGTGCATTTTGTTTTTAGTCAAAAGAAAGGAAGATGTGATTCTAGAACAGTGTTTATTAAACTTTAATGTGCATGTGGATTGACTCAGGATCTTGTTAAAATACAGAATCTGATTCAGTTTGTCTGGGATGGGATCTGAGACTACATGTCTAATAAGCTCCTAGGTGTTGCTGATACTCTGGTTTGTGAACCACATTTTGAGAGCAGCTCTAATATTAAGCTTCCATATTCTGGTAAACTAAGAGGTAAGCTGAAAATGGAAAATTATGGGTCCGGGATCTGAAGAATATGGGAAAGGTTTAGAATACTTAATATGACAAATTTGAAGGTAAAACTTATTAACCTGCAGTAATGTATTTGTTGTGAATTCATTCTAATGAGGCTTTTCTTGGATGTTCAGTTGTTTCTAATAAGTAGTTTTTGATTTTCTTTTTAAAATATGATTGGAGTATCTGAAGGAGAAAAACTCTTAGTTTAAGCATGTCAAAACCATGAACAATCCTGAAAGCATATCTGATGTCAGTATAGATGTTAGTTTCCAAGAAGTACTCACTGATTTTCTTTTTTCTTTTTAAATTTTTTTAAAATAATCTCTGTGTCCACCCTTGGGTCTGAACTCATGACCCCAAAATCGAGAGTCACATGCTCTACCTACTGAGCCACCCTGGAGCCCCTGATTTTTTTTTTCTTTTAGATTTTATTGAAGGTTTAAAGAATTTGAAAAACTTTTAGTTTTAATGTTTGTCGAAATCCTGAACAGCACCAAAGCATATCTATTCTCAGTGTGGACGATCTATTTAAAAACTTAAAAATAATTTTAAAATAAATTTTAAAAAATAAACCTTAAAAACATATTAAATAAGGTAATGTATGTTTATATGTTTTTTTCACCTTAAAAAAAAGCTGTAACAGTGCCCTTGATAAATGGACAGCATGTATCCATTGCCTTGTATACATTTTTTTTTTTTTACAGTTTATTTATTTTTCAGAGAGAGAGGGAGAGCAGAGGAGGGGCAGAGAGAGAGGATCTCAGGCAGGCTCCACACTATCAGCGTGGAGCTCAATGTGGGGCCTGAACTCAAAAACCATGAGATCATGACCTGAGCCAAAACCAAGAGTCTGATGCTTAACTGACGAAGCCACCCAGGCACCCCTTCTTGTGTACATATTTTTATCTCTCTGTAATTTTTTTACCTAGAGCCATGTCAGCTGTATATATTAAATACAACCTTACACAAAGAAACCAGCTGTGTTTCCTCATAGATGCAGAAAAAAAAAAGTCATATAACCAAGAATTATCTTTCATTCTCTCTAAGAGTACACATTTCATATCCTTTTATGGTGATTTTAGTGGCAATAATAAACATGTATTTAATGTCATCCAAAGGTATTTATAGATCTTTTAATGTTTATTAATGTTTATTTGTTTATTTGATGGTTATTCTATAATGTATAAGAGAAAAGGGTAAAAAAAAATTTGATGATCAGTGATTTGAGTTTTTATCTTAATTAGAAATTCTAGGGGCGCCTGGGTGGCGCAGTCGGTTAAGCGTCCGACTTCAGCCAGGTCACGATCTCGCACTCCGTGAGTTCGAGCCCCGCGTCAGGCTCTGGGCTGATGGCTCGGAGCCTGGAGCCTGTTTCCGATTCTGTGTCTCCCTCTCTCTCTGCCCCTCCCCCGTTCATGCTCTGTCTCTCTCTGTCCCAAAAATAAATAAACGTTAAAAAAAAAAAAAAAAAAAAAAGACTAAAGATTTTTCATTAATTCAATTTTATATTAGTCTAAAATAACATTAAGGGTTTGGAAACTACAACACAAGGTAATATATTAATCATTGTAGGATTTATGGCATTATAGGAGTTGATCCCTTTTAATAAAGATATTATGTATTATAAAATTTAATTGAACTCATGATTTTACAATTTTATATTTTGAAAAGTGAAGCCAGTGGAGGACATTTGAGAAATTTAAGTTAGTTAGGCTTTTCCTGAGAAGATAGGTTCAAGTTTGCACAAACAATTATATCATATTAATATTATTTTACATGGTGATAAAATCTGGGCAAAGACAAATAGCTGTTTTTAAGTGAGTTTTATTTGTCTAAGGATTTTATATGAACTTTTCCTGTGTAATTAATTATATACCAGATATTAAAACTTTAAAATTTAAGAAAATTTTTTTTCTTGGTTAACCAAGGACATTAATTAAACTCACAGCTAGTCTTTGTTTTCCCTTGAATGTACATCTTGTGGCAAGACCATTGTTTTCCTTACACAGTACATTCAAATCATAAAAAGTAAAGAAATCTCAGAAGTCTCTGGGATTTTTTCATTTAATGTGAAATAAGCACTCACCCTTTTAATAATGATTTTAGTATGCTAACTGACATAAGATCTTGTTTCAGTTTATTTTATTCTGATAGATTAATACAGTCTATACATAGACATGATATACCAATCTGCTCAAAAAATATTTTGTATTCATAAAATGGAAAAATTTTACCCTCCAAGAACTTAAAGAATGTAATTATGATAAAGCAGCAAAAAAACCCAAAAACACTTAATCACCATTAGATTCATCATTGCTGAGTATGTTGGTTTTAAATATATTACCACAAATTCTTTGAGATTCTTTCCTTGAAGAGTTACAATCCAGTTCCCTTCTACTTGTATGTGTCTGACTTAATGACTTACTTCTAACAAATAAAGTAGAGATCATGGTGTGTGACTTCAGAAACTAGGTCATAAAAAGGCACTGCAGCTTCCATCTTGGTTGTGTTTTCCTCGAATCTCTTGCTTTGGAGGAAGCCAGCTGCCATATCATGAGCAGTCCTCTGGAGAGACCCAGATGGCAAGGAACTGAAGCTTCCTGCTAGTAGCCATGGAGTGAAGTTCAGTGATCCTTCAGTCTCAGTTAGGGCTTCAGTTGACAGCAGCCTAGCCGATATCTTGATTGCAGCCTCAAGAGATTAGAACCATCCAGTTAAGCCACTTGTAAATTTGTGATCCACAGAAAGAAAGATAATGAATGTTCATTGTTTTAAGGTACTATACTTTGGGATAATGCATTATATGGCCAAAGATAACTAATAGACTAAGAATTGTGATTTGCAGGAATTTGGAGAGATATTATATTTCTAATGTCCGTATCTTGTACAATAAAGTCATTGAGTTTTCTTTGTTTTTAAAAAAGCTAAACTTACTTGAAGTTTAGAAAATATTAAATATTGTTTTGTTTGGCTTTTGGAAACCATCATTTTTCTGAGTGTCTAATTTATAATTAAGTTTCTTTACTGTCCTTTGTTTTGCTTCAGAATTCCAAATTAATATTAACTTGCAGTTACTCAGTTATTTAGAGAAACTGAAGAAAGCTGACCATTGAACGTTAAGATCTTGTTTCCTTTCATCTTTGGTATAGGAATTTGATTTTTGTAGATATTGACAGGTATTTGCCCCATTGTAGGTAAACATGAAGAAACCTTAAGCTTTGGATGGGGAAAGAAAGCTCTGGCTATTAGAGTAACGGAGCTTATATCAGCACATTTAAAAACAAACATAAACAGAACACACCAATAAGGAAATGAGATTGCAGATTCCCAGTTAGCTGCCATCTGCCCAGGATACTGTCATCTGGCAGAAATCACATAATAGGTCATAAAATCAAAACCCATTTCCTCCACTGCTGCCATCTGTGTGGAAACTATTGTCCATGTGTTCAGTTATAGTCGGAACCAGAAAGAGGCTTTATGAGCAGTGTATGCTCAGATGTATGTATGCATGTATGTATGTAATCTCTATACACAATGTGGGGCTCCAAGTGACAACCCAAGATTAAGAGTTGCATGCTCTACCGACTGAGGCAGCCAGGCACACCTCCAAAAATTTTTTTAAAAAGATCCTTTTATTAAAAAATTATACAAGGAATTGGGGCACCTGGATGGCTCAGCCAGTAGAGCATGCAACTCTTGATCTTGGGGTTATGAGCTCAAGCCCCACATTGGGGAGTAGAGTTTACTTGAAAACACACACACACACACACACACACACACACACACACACACACACGGAATCAAATGAAAAGTTAACAGTAGCAAGATTAAAATAATAAGACTCTAAATCTCAAATTGTTGTTAACATCAAGTGTGAAGCTTACATTTTATAATACTTTGACTTTCTGTAACTCTAAGGAATTAAGGAATTAAATGAATTACATTTCAGATATTAACTTCAAAGACTGAAAACAGTCCATGTTTCTAAGAGTCCTAAGGTACTCTCAACAGACTGCTTCACATTTTATAAAATTAGTTTTCAACTCTTTCAAAATATATCTGTACTTTTCTCTTTCACCCTAACTTCCTTTTCTCTTTAAAATTATTTTTAAGTTTGTTTATTTCTTTTTGAGAGAGAGAGCAAGTGAGGGAGGGGCAGAGAGAGAGGGAGAGAGCGACTCTCAAGCAGGCACCGCACTGTCAGCACAGAGCCCAGCGCAGGGCTGGAATCCACACACTATGAGATCATGACCTGAGCAGAAACGAAGAGTCGGATGCCTAACCAACTGAGCCACCCAGGTGCCCTACTTCCTTTTTTCTTTAATTCATTATTTAGTCCCATGAAAGTTTATCCATGAAAATCATTTGTCAACTTTTAAGAGAAACGAAAAAGGGTCTCATTGGTGTGTCCTGTAGTCTACCTTCAGATATGTGCATATTTTTTCCATAGCAAAATTTATTAATCTCTGACTGACTTCTGCATTCTTAAATTCCACAGTCACACACATTCTCCATCACTACCACCGCCCCCAGTATTCCCATTCCCATCCTCACCACCACCACTGTTGTATGTATCTGGCATGTACAGTAATGTTCTGTTCTCTAAGCAGAAATTAATCACAGAGTAAATCTAATATGTATTCCATACTGTAGGATTATTTCTGGATTTCTCACTATTTTAATGGACTTAGTATGTTCTTTTAATCAATCTAATCAGGAGTTGACCACAGTTTGTTTCATTTTTATTACACTTAATACAAACTACTATATAATCAGTCATAGAAATTGTAATATACTTTGAGAAAGTAAAATCGGGTCTTTTTCATTTGGGGCATTGTTTATTTTTCACTGATATTTTCTTGGTTAATTTTTGAAAGTGTTAACTGGTTTTTCACAAATTTGATGAGGAATAACATGTTATCTGAGGATCTGGTTAGTTCATAGTTAAGTAGCTAAGAAGTTTTCAAATAGACATCTTTAATTTTATTGTTTCTCATTATTGTTTGATACTTGGCAAAGTTTGCAAAGAAGCATATTGAGAAGGCTGATAGTTTACCGCATGTCTAGATTTGATTGTGTCTGTAAGCTCCAAATAAATATATAGATAGTACAATTTTTGTTAATTTTTTTTAGTTTTAAAGTTTATTTATTTATTTAATGTAATCTCTACATGAAATGTGGGGCTCAAACTCACAACCCCAAGATCAAGAGTTGCATGGTCTTTGACTGAGTCAGCCAGGCATATTCACTCAATTTTTTTAATGCTGTAGCCACATTAAATGTGAAATGATCTAGAACAATTGAGCTCATTATTGGTAAAGAAGTCTTGAACACTTGAATAATGTTCTCATTTAGTTCTTTAGCTATGATTAGTTCTTTTACTTCAGAATTCTGTTCTGGCACTTTTGTACCTTAAGGATGAAAAGAGACATGTGAAAAAAAATTGGAAACTATGAAGTACTAGACTTGTATAAAGTATCACGTACTCAGTTTTAATTAAAAGTTCCCTCCTGGGGCGCCTGGGTGGCGCAGTCGGTTAAGCGTCCGACTTCAGCCAGGTCACGATCTCGCGGTCCGTGAGTTCGAGCCCCGCGTCAGGCTCTGGGCTGATGGCTCGGAGCCTGGAGCCTGTTTCCGATTCTGTGTCTGCTTCTCTCTCTGCCCCTCCCCCGTTCATGCTCTGTCTTTCTCTGTCCCAAAAATAAATAAAAACGTTGGAAAAAAAAAATTAAAAAAAAAAAAGTTCCCTCCTGAGGGAACCATGGTATAGGTTACCATGTGTATATTTTTATTTGATATTACTATCAGTATTCTATAGTAAGTAAGACTAGTAGAGTGGGGTGCTTGTTGGTTCAGTGACCTTCAGTTACCATTTACTATTTAATGTTCAAGAATGTCATAGTGTGATAGTCTA
Organism: Lynx rufus; assembly: GCF_022079265.1. Taxonomy (NCBI): domain Eukaryota; kingdom Metazoa; phylum Chordata; class Mammalia; order Carnivora; family Felidae; genus Lynx; species Lynx rufus. The sequence goes on from NW_025814827.1 coordinate 64,988,804, forward strand.
CACTGCTGAATGAGAAATGTGCTTTGCTCTACTCAACTTGTTTTTTAGATGTGTGTCCCTTTACATTCTTTCCTTCCTAGCTGCCAGATGTGTACTTAAGGAAGTAAGGTACAGGGGAGTCTGAGTGGCTCAGTCGGTTAAGGTCTGACTCTTGGTTTCAGTTCAGGTCATAATCTCATCGTTTGTGTGTTCAAGTCCCACATTGGGCTGTGTGCTGACAGCGCGGAGCCTGCTTGGGATTCTCTGTCTCCCTCTTTCTCTGTCCCTTCCTCACTCAATGCTGTCTTTCAGAAATAAATAAATAAACATTTAAAACAAATGTAAGGTACAGGAAAGAGATGGGATAAAGTAATAAGGAGGCAAAATTAGCATTTCTATCATGGAATGAAAAATACTGTTGGTGTACCTACCATACTATATGTGGATGTTTATTTGTTTCATTGTATATTTGATAAATTTAATATTTTTCTTTTAGTCTGAATTTCATAATTGGGTCTAAGTTATTCTTTCATATTTATTACCAAGTAGATGTAACACAAATTTGTTAATTTATTATCCTCTTCTCATAGTTTTCAGCATATGATTTCATCCCATCTCCAAAATTAAAGCCCTCTCAAGGAATGCCAGTCAATGATGATTTATGTTTTAGCAGAAAAAGAGTGTCAAGAAACTTATTTCAGAATAGTCGGGATTATAACCCAGATTCTCTTCCTGTGTGTGCTGCTGGTAAGTAAAAGGTTCAGGTAATAGACATGTTGAAACTAAGTTAAAGGTTTCTCTAAACTTAATAATTCATTCAAGAGCTCAAAGAATTTATAATCTAGTAGACAATTCAGATTCAATAAATATTTGTTATAGATCTGATAAGAATGGACACTTTGACGTAATTGTATATATATATATATATATATATATATATATATATGTATATATACTGCATATATACTATATATATATGCAGTAAAATTCCATAATATTTTTACACAAAAATGATTGTTATAATGATTGTGTAGTTTAATGTTTATTTAATAGAGAAAAAGAAATGCAAGAATATATCCAGTTATGCTCATACCATTACTTGGATTTTTATAAGGCTCATGCTTTCTGTACCATTGAGAGCTCTTATCTAGTCACACAGATTTAAAATAACTAGAAAATAAGACAACATAAAACCTGATGCTAGACTGATATGAATTATAAGTACTATTTAGGGATTTAAGAAAGGAAAATGTGATAGGTGTTGAAGTGGTTTAGGAAGGCTCCAGGAAAAGTTGGACTTGAGCTGGACCTTAAAGAAGGGAAAGATTTGTGATTGATTGACACTGAGGCAAGAGAGACTGTTACAGATAGGGAGAAAGTACGATCAAAGCACGGAGATAAGAATTAACTTAGAAGATGTCTGGTACATGAAGGATAAAGGGGCTTAAAATATAGGGAGATAATTTTAAAAATCCCATACATAGAACTGTAAGGGGCCCCTTGCTCAGGGATAACCTTATCTAGCCAAGGTAGAGGGAAAGAGATCTTAGAAATAAGCTTGGAAACCATGTGAATGCTGTGTTAGATGTTAGGAAAGAAAGTAGAATTCTGCGGTACAACTTTTTGTGCAATGTGTACTACAAATACTGGGAAGAAGAAAAGCCAGCACAAGAAACAACAGGTGTTGGCGGGGACAGGGAGAAAGGGGAACCTTCTTACACTGTTGGTGGGGATGCAAACTGGTGCAGCCACCCTGGAAAACAGTATGGAGGTTCCTCAAAAAGTTAAAAATAGAACTACCCTATGATCCAGCAATTGCACTATGAGGTATTTACCCAAAGAATACAAAAACACTGATTTGAAGGGATACGTGCACCCCAATGTTTATAGCAGCATTATTAACAGTAGCCAAATTATGGAAAAAGCCCAAATGTCCATTAACTGATGAATGAATAAAGAAGATATGGTATATACACACAATGAAATATTACTCAGCCATCAAAAAGAATGAAATTTTGCCATTTGCAATGACATGGATGGAGCTGTAGTATATTATGCTAAGCAAATTGAGTCAGAGAAAGACAAATACCATTATTATTTCATTCATATGTAAAATTTAAGAAACAAAACAGAGGAACATGGGGGAAAAAATAAGAGAGGCAAATCAGGAAACAGAATCTTAACTATAGAGAACAAATTGAAGGTTACCAGTGGGAAGGGGGGGGGAGATGTGAATTAAGGAGGGCATTTGTTGTTATGAGCTCTGGCTATTGTATGTATGTGATGAGTCACTACATTCTACTCCTGAAACTAATAGTACACTGCATGTTAACTAACTGGAATTTAAATAAAAACTTGAGGGAAAAAAAAAGGAAAGTCAGGTCTGGGGAAACGTTCCATAGTGAGAGGAGGGAACATGTAGGAAGAAACTGTTTTTGTGTGTATTTTTCAATATACCTTTCTTTGTACTTTTCCACTCTCTCTTCTGTTCTTTAACCCCTGATACCAATCAGATATACCAACAGCAAAAACTTTCCCTTTCTTCCTGCCTGGCTTACTGTACATTTACCCCTGTATTTATTCCCACACAAATGAAATCAGTATTTCTGAAATTAGATGTATTCATGAAGTAAAGTTAACATTTACTTTTATGTTTTTCTCTTCCTTCCTTCCTTCCAAAGGCAGTACTGGGACTCATCAGACAAATGTTACTGGGAAATGTGGACAACTTGGATTTTCACAGATATGTGGGAAAACTGGCAGTGTGGACTCTGACTTACAGTACCTGGGGACAACTAATAGTCATCAAGATAAAGGTTTAAATTCCAACTTAATTTGGATGGAAATGATTTATAAATATTAAGGGAGGTTTCCAAATCTAGCTTATATATTATTTTGTGTAATTATATTCACTACAGGAAAGAAAAACATGTTATATTTTTAATAAAAATCTTAATAACATTTTTTCATAGTTGTAACCCTAAAATGTTAGTTTTAATAATCTTCGTACATATATATGACTGATGAAAATTAGAGAGTTTAGAAATTCATGGTGGAGATGAGCATTTTAATACCAAGTAATTAAAAATGTTTTTCATTAAGAAGTACTGTGTTAGGGGCGCCTGGATGGCGCAGTCGGTTAAGCGTCCGACTTCAGCCAGGTCACGATCTCGCGGTCCGGGAGTTCAAGCCCCGCGTCAGGCTCTGGGCTGATGGCTCAGAGCCTGGAGCCTGTTTCCGATTCTGTGTCTCCCTCTCTCTCTGCCCCTCCCCCGTTCATGCTCTGTCTCTCTCTGTCCCAAAAATAAAATAAACGTTGAAAAAAAAAAAAAAGTACTGTGTTAGCAGAAGACCATTATTTTCCATAGCAGTTTTAACTTTTAAGTACCCTTTTAGGTATCTTGTATTTTTTAACTTTATCACAGATAGAAGGAAGAAAACCATATAAATATGTCAACAGATGCAGTTAAAATTCAACATCAGTTGGTATGATTACCAAGTTATAACAAACTACAAATAACTTTTTTAACCTGATAAATTATGTCTGTTAATGCCTATAGCAACTATATTTAGTAGTAAAATATTAGAATAAGACAAAAATGCTCACTGTTACCATTGCTATTGAACATTGAATTACTAATCCCTGTAGTGTTTATTGAGAAGCAGGCACTGTTCTAGAATCTAAAGATCAAAATCTAGTAGAAGAGGAAATAATAAAGGAATGATAAGAATAGAAGTGACCTCTATGAAGAAAAATAAGGCAGGGTAAGAAGACAGAATGTGATAGGGAAAGTTTCTGTGAAGTAAAAATGTTCAACAGAAAACTGAATGCAGTGAAGGAGGGAGTTATGTGGATATCTGGAGAAAGAGCATTCCAGGAAGAGAGAACAATCAAAGTATAAATGCTCTGGAGGCGCCTGAGTGACTCAGTTGGTTGAGTGGCCCATTCTTGGTTTTGGCTCAGGCCATGATCTCTTGGTTTTTGAGTTTAAGCCCTGTGTTGGGCTCTGTGCTGACATCGCAGAGCCTGCTTGAGATTGTTCTCTCACCCTCTCTCTCTGCTCTTCCCCTGCTCACGCTCTCTCTCTCTCTCTCTTAAAATAAATAAGTAAATTAAAAAAAGAAGTACAAGTGCTCTGAAGCAGGCTTATTGGAGAAATATCCAGGTCAATGAAATGAGTGAGGGGGAGAGTAATTTTAGGCAATAACATGGGGCCTTGCTGAACATAGTAAGAATTTGAGATTTTATTCTGAATGGGATAGGAAATCACAGTAGGTTTTTGAGGGAAAAAAAGGGGGGCATGATTTGACAATCTTTAAAAGGATCAGAGCTACTATGTAGAGAATAGGTTTGGTAGCAATAGGGGTAAGGTACAAAGCAAACCAATTGGGATATGGAAGTTGTAAAGGCGAGAGATGATATGGTTTGTATTAGAAAGGAAGCAATGAAAGTGATGAGAAGTAGTTGGATTCTGATATATAAGGTGGCTGTGAAGTTTGGAAACATGGGTAATTTTATTTTATAATGTATGCTAATGTAATATGAATAAGCCATTTATTCTGTATTCACCAAAGTTTTCAGAATCAGTAATCACCATGTGTTGTTAATATAGAGCCAAAAAGAATTACTAATGGATTAGATGTGAAGTTTGTGAGAAGAGAGGAGTCAAGGATGAGCCCAGTGTTGTTGGTCTAAACAACTTAAAGAATAGAGCTGCCATTTACCTAGAAGCAGAAGATTAGGAAAAGAATAGATTTGACTGAGAAATCAAAAGCTTTGTTTTGAACATGTTAAGTTTGGGACATCTGTCTCTTAAAGAAGATGTTGAGTGACATTTTGATATTAAGTCTGGAAGCAAAGGAAAATCCATGCTAAAAACTTGGGAGTCATTGTACTTCCGTGTAGGGAGAGTGTAGCTCAAAATTAAAAGTATATAATTTGTAAAAAATAGAATAAAATAAAATTTGTAGAGGAATAAAGAAAAATTGTCATTACTCTCCGATAAAATGTGGTACAATGTGGTAATTAAGAACACTGGGAAGCCACAGTGCCTGGGTCTGTATCCCAGCTTTATGATTTCCTACTGTGTGATGTTTAGCAATTTACTTACCCTCTTTACATTTTTACTTTTAATCTATAAGATTAGTACCTACCCCCACAGGGTGTTATGAAGATTAAATTAGTTAATACACATGAAAAATTTAGAATACCACTTGACATAGTAAAGTGCTCAATAAGCATTAGTTCTCATTGTTGCCATCTTTATCGTTATTAATATTAATAGTTTATATAGAAAATCTAAAAGGATATACAGAAAACTCTTAAAATATTAGGCAGTTTAGCAAGGTTGCCAGATATAAACCAGAATATAAAGATCAATAAAGTTCTTAGATACAAGCAACTTTCAGAAAATATAATTTTTAAGAAAGAAATTAACAGTATGAACAAAATCTAGAAGTGTATGGAAGTCTAACAAAAGATTTATATACCTTTTATTATGAAAGCTAAAATACATTTCTGAAACACATAAAAGAAGACCTAAATAAATTAAGGCTATCCCACATTTTTAAATAGGGAGGCTGAATATCAGGAAAGTGGCAGTTATTCTTAGATCTGTAAATTCAGTGTCACTCCAATCAAAAATCTGACCAGGGTTCTTACATAGAACCTGACAGGCTGATTCTGAAATAAATATGAAAGAATGGAGGGTCAAGAATGGCCAAGATAATTCTAAGGAAGATAAAAATGAGACATCCATCCTATTGGATAGCACTATGATAAATAAAACATTGTAATACTAGTGCAGGGATAGGCAAAATAGACTAATTGAACCAATAAGAAGCACATAAGTGTGTATGTGTATACATACATATATATATATAGATACGCGCACACACACACACACACACACACACACACACACACACGTAGGAGCTTTATAGATGAAAGGAAAAGAAAGGACAGTTTATTTATTTATTTTAATATGAAATTTATTGTTAAATTGATTTCCATACAACACCCAGTGCTCATCCCAACAGGTGTCGTCCTCAATGCCCATCACCCACTTTCTCCTCCCTCCCACCCCCCATCAACCCTCAGTTTATTCTCAGTTTTTAAGAGACTCTTAGGGTTTGGCTCCCTCCCTCTCTTTTTTTTTTTTCCTTCCCCTCCCTCATGGTCTTCTGTTGAGTTTCTCAGGATCCACATAAAAGTGAAAACATATGGTATCTGTCTTTCTCTGTGTGACTTATTTCACTTAGCATAACACTCTCCAGTTCCATCCACGTTGCTACAAAAGGCCATATTTCATTCAAGAAAGGACAGTTTAAAACATGGCACTAGGGGAGCCTGGGTGGCTCAGTCAGCTAAACGGCCGACTTTGGCTCAGGTGATGATCTCACGGTTCCTGGGTTCAAGCCCCACATCGGGCTCTCTGCTGTCAGCGCAGAGCCTGCTTTGGATCCTTGGTCTCCCTCTTTCTCTGCCCCTCCCCACTCTTTCTCTTGTTCTCTTTCAAAAATAAACATGAAGACCTGGCACTGGGAAAATTGTACTATCTATATATAGAAGAAAGTTAAATTAGATCTTTACCTCACACTGCACAAAAAAAAGTAAATAAAATAAATGCCAGATGGGATAAAAACTTGAATGTGAAAAGCAAAAAACTTCAAAATCTTAGATGTGTATACATAAATAATATATTTTCTTTTGTTTTATTACAGCGTATGCTAGCCTAAATTTTGCCCCTAAGACACAACAGACATTTGGTACCCAAACAGAACGTACTTCGTCATACTCTGGTCTAAATCCAAGTCCAGGAGGCTTCATCCTTCCATCCTATCCTGTCTCATCACCTCGAACTAGTCCAAAGCACACATCTCTTACTGTATCTCCAAAGAAGTCTCAGGATAATTGCATCAATTTCTCTAATTCCTGGCCTCTTAAAAGCTTTGAGGGACTACCAAAGCCAAGTCCACAGAAAAAGCTTGTCAGCCAAAAATCGTCTGACCCTCCAGGTATAAATGACGGTAAAAATTAATACTTTGTTCAAATTTTCATGTGTTTTTGAATTATTACTTTGGAGTTAGGGTTTTTTAATCTTTAAAAGCTGGTAAACTGCATTTATGTTAAATAGTTCAAACCTGTAATAGAAAATTGAATTGAGGGGTGCCTGGGTGGCTCAGTCGGTTAAGTGTCTGCCTTCGGCTTATGTCATAATCTCACAGTTCATGAGTTTGAGCCCGGCATTGGGCTCTGTGCTGACAGCTCGAAGCCTGGAGCCTGCTTGGGATTCTGTGTCTCCTTCTCTCTCTGTCCCTCCCCTACTTGTGCTCTGTCTCTCTGTCTCTCTCTCAAAAATAAATAAACATTAAAAAAAATTTTTTTAATTGAATTGAGGGGCATCTGGGTGGCTCATTTGGTTAAGCACCCAACTCTTGATTTCGGCTCAGGTCATGATCTCGTAGTTTGTGGGCTCAAGCCCTGTGTCAGGCTGTGCTGCTGACATCGTGGAGCCTACTTGGGATTCTCTCTCTCCCTCTTTGCCCCTCCCCCTTGCATGCATGTGTGCTCTCTCTCCCTCTTCTCCCTCTCTCTCAAGATAAATAAACATTAAAAAAAATAAAATTCAATTGACATTGTCATTTCTTAGTTTTCTACTTCAGAATCCTTTTTCAAAACTATGCAACTAATAATGCTTTGTAATGAGCATGAACAGCCTAAGAGCCCAGTAACAAATTTTCACTTTAGAAATAAAAAATGCCATTCATATAATTACTATAATTATTGTTTAGTATCCATTTATTCTACATTTTTTGAATGCTTAGTATATGTTAAAATTATTTTAAGTTTTCTAGTATTTGTTGTAAATTAAAATATCCTTAACAATAGCCCTCTCCAAAATAATGAAATTGGCATGTAAATTTATTCAAGACAGATCCAATTTCAAAATAAGTCTAGTAAAGGCAACCCCTATATCCCACATACTTTCTTATTCCCAATCTCTGCAGTAAGATGTTCCAGTTCATAACTGATTGCGGTGCCTGGCTGACTCAGTCAGTAGAGCATGTGACTCTTGATCTTGGAGTTGTAAGTTCAAGCCCCGCGTGGGTGTAGAGATTACTTAAAAACAAAATCTTACAAACAAACAACAAAAAAAGATGTTCTACCTTTAAACTACCCCACAACACTGATGTTCTAGTTTATAACATGACCAAGGGCAATTTATCGCATGGTCAGTCAATTTTACCACTTATTCTTAGCACTGAACCTTCATTTTCTCCATTAATTTCTTTCTATGTTTGTCTTTCCTCTAAGATCAAATATTGTATTGAAAGCTGAAAAATTATTCAGTTTGTTCTCCTAGTGCCTGGCATTAATGTTTTGCGTATAGTAGTCATTCAAATGTTGTGTATGTAATTAAATGAAGATAGGAAATAGCCCCTGTGGCTTATTTAGGGACATATGGACTTTTCTGTACAAATATCAGTTATGATAATGTGTATGAAGACAGGAATTTTACTTGGTGTATACAGTATTTTTATCTAATATGAAAGAAATTCTGGTGACTCAGTTTTGTTATATTTGTTAGGGGACCCTGATACTTTGACCTCATTTTAAATAGTATCTTCACTCCTAATAAAAAAAAGTGTATTTTTTAATTTAAAAACATTGTATTCCAAACACTTGTGATTATAACTTCCACTTCTCTGAAATTAAAAAAAAAAAAGTAAAATATATTTCTTTTCATGCAGGAGAAAATTCTCAAGAAAAACTATCTCCAGTTCAACTTACCCCTGCCTTGGTGAGATCACCATCTTCCCGCCGAGGCCTAAATGGGACCAAACCTGTCCCTCCCATACCAAGGGGAATCAGCCTTTTGCCTGATAAAGCTGACTTAAGCACAGTGGGACCCAAAAAGAAAGAACCTGATGATATTTGGAAGAGTGAAAAAGATAGTCTTACAATCGATCTTTCAGAATTGGATATCAGAGATAAAGATTTGGATCAAGAAGAGGTTAGAGCCAAATATCACTTTTAATAGTTTTAAAATGCTTGTAATTTTCTATAATACAATAGCTGTCATTTAAGGAAAAATCATACTTTTTAATTCCATAACATGTTTTCTTTTTTATAAAAATATTTCATGATCCTTATAGAAAATGTAAAAACTGTAGTGAAATGTTAGAAAATTCATCACACCAAATCCCACTACCCAGAATGATTTGCCATTAACATTCTAATGTGTTTCCTCTATTTCTTCTGTGCATATTTTATTTCTTTTTGAATTAAAAGTATGAGTAATATAGCAATATACCCATGCACTAACCCCTCCCAAATGAAAAATTTGCATATTTGTTTCCTATTTTTTAAATAAATGAAACATAACATAGTTCCCTCCCCAATCCAGTTCCTCTCCTTCTTTCACCAGAGTCAACTACTATCACCATTAATTTGTATTTTATGTATTTTTGTACTCTTAATATATTAATACTTTGGTATTTATGATATAATCGTAATTGATTTTGGGTTATTCCTAGTCTTTTTGTTGTTGCGAACAATGGTGCATTGAACATTCCTGAGTATGTCTGTTATTCATATGTACAAGTTTATTATTATGAAACTGAAATCATATACTCATCTTTGAGTATATACTATATTTTTATACTATAAAAATCTATTGCCAATATGACAACTCTGTACATACTAATTATGTCAGAGAAGGAATGTTGTTGCTATATTACGTTGATTCAGAACACTATTTCCATAGATACTTCCTTTTTATCCTATCAGTCTGCCTGATGTCAGATTTTAAAAAGTGTTTACATTAAATATATAAACCGAAACATTCAATGATGATATTTTGTGGTCTTATTTTTGCCAATTTTTAAGATATAAGCATCATTACTGATAATTTGCTCAATAAAATAAAGTTAATATTAACACATCCTCACTTTAAAAGCATTTCTTTAATATTAAGCATGCATACCAAAATTGGTTCTTAATGAATTAATTAGTTATTCTAACTTCTAACTGCTTGTAAAATCTCCTCCCTCCCCCCCAGTTGTATTTCACTGGTACTAGGAAGAGAATTCATTTAAAGGGAAGAAAGTTATAGAAGAGGCATTTTCCTACATAATTCATAAGTTTCATTTGACACTATATATTTTTGCATTGTTTTTGTGAAAGCTTAAAAATTGCCCTTTTTCTTTTAGTGAATAATTGAAAGGGTTATTTCTTTTACATAATTATTGATAAATATTGGAGATAGTACTGTTTTTAAATATTTAGCCTTCCGAGGATTTACTAGGGAAGTGGCCGTATAGTTGCATCAACCATTATAATCGTTACAATCAAAATGTAAGTAAAACATAGTTTATGTATGTTTTTGTGTTCCTTAATTCATTCAAGGTTCTATTTCCAAATTTAATGTATTAGTTTGTAATGGCAGTTTCTAGTCTACATTTCTAGAAATACTTGGCTTCAGAAGTCACATACAATGATCTGTTGTTCTCTGAACCCTAACATTGGCAAGCTGGATGTAAACTTCAAATTTTAGAAAAATGATCACTTTTCACAGAATTTTGAAATGGCTACATTCACACATTAATGACTTAAGATTAGCCAAACCTCTATGACTTCAGCTCTGATGTCTACCATCTGATTCAATGATTCATTTACTGATTAACTTATATTAGTCATTGTGCTCAGTGATGCAAATATCATGGTAAATAATAAATAGCTTGGGATCCTTCCTCTTAAGGAGTTTACAGTCTTGTTAATAAATTGGTCATGATAAAATATGTATTTTTACTCTGTACAGATATGTTAATATCCATCTTGTTAGTACCAGACTGGAGAGTGGCTAGCTAGGTATAGTGAATAAAATTTAAATACTAAGGATAACTTTTATTCATATAAATGTCTTGTAAAGTTAATTGTTTCTATTTTTTTTTCTTAGATGCAGAGCTCTCTTAGGTCCCTTCGTAATAGTGCAGCTAAGAAAAGAGCAAAACTGAGTGGCAGTACTCCTGATCTTGAAAGCCCTGATTCTGCAATTAAGCTTGACTTGACTGTGGACTCACCATCTCGATCTTCCTCTCCAAACATCAGCTCTTATAGTGAAAGTGGAGTTTACAGCCAAGAATCACTGACTTCTTCTCTGTCTACAACTCCTCAGGGGAAGAGAATAATGTATATAATTTTTTTGACATGTTAAAGGAATGCTAATGTTTAATTTGTAGTCTAATCCCTAATATCATATTTGAAAAAAAAGCTTTAAAGCTATTTATTTTCTAGTTTTTAAAATGTTGAAGTCCATTTAAAAGAAAGGTTTACAGGGCGCCTGGGTGGCGCAGTCGGTTAAGCGTCCGACTTCAGCCAGGTCACGATCTCGCAGTCCGTTGAGTTCGAGCCCCGCGTCAGGCTCTGGGCTGATGGCTCAGAGCCTGGAGCTTGTTTCCGATTCTGTGTCTCCCTCTCTCTCTGCCCCTCCCCCATTCATGCTCTGTCTCTCTCTGTCCCAAAAATAAATAAACGTTAAAAAAAAAAAAGTTTAAAAGAAAGGTTTACAGGTATTACCTTGCTTGGCGTTGGTTTCGGATGGGTGGAGAGAGAAAACACAGCCACAGCTGTAACCTAGGGCACCTATATTAATATAAGCCCTTATTCCCCAAGCCCTACTTGTTCCTCTGCCTATCTAACATTTATCCTAATATTCCTTGTTCTTTAACTCCTTTCTGAATCATTGACACTTTTTGCAGCGGACCTATAGCTGATGTTACTGCTTTCATTCAAAACTCAGCACCAATTTCCTCTAATTTGTAGGTAAACTCCACCCAGCTGTTACCCCACTCTTGTATTTTGTTATTCCATTATCTTTTGGAAGCTCAGGAGGCCATGCCATAGCTTTTGCAGCCTCCTCAGGAGTCTTCTTGTAGCGGCTGTGGAATTAGAGTCCTGGCCGCCCCACACTGACAGAGAATTATTTTCTAGTACAGCAATTCAGCAAACTTTTTCACATTACCTCAGTAACCCCTAAGTCTTAATTAAATGGTAAACCCACCTTGATTTCTGGGGATTTCTGTGACTTTATTCTAGGATTTGGGGGAATCTCTTCCCTCTTTATTTTAGACAAGAACCTAAGAGTAGAATTGCTAGGTCATAGGGTAGATGTACATTTAACTTTTTAAATAACTGCTAAACAGTTTTCCAAGCTTGTACAGTTTTACACTCCCACTAGCAAAGTCTGAGGTGTTTCACATCCTTGTTTATATCTGTTGTCATTCTTTTTACCTTTACTTTTCTTTGATTTTATCCTGAACCATGTTTATACACAGCTATCAGCCATGATTATTTAAAATTAAATTTAAATTATTTTCACTTACATGAACTGGAGTCTCTTAACAATGTATGTAACTAGAGACTGCATAATCAAAGGAGAGATGGTTTTCTATTAACTTTAATGGAAAAGGGTGTTTCATTTCAGCAGTCCATAGAATTAAACCAAATTTTTGTGTCCTGCTCTGAGAAGTTTATCTTATCCCATGATTTCATTCTCTACAGTTTTAACTTAAGTGGCATTTTATTTTGCAGTTGTAAATTTTTTTTTTACTGGAAATTATTTTGTTGTAATTACCGAGATAGAATAATGCAGTGTATTTACAAAATTAATTTGGAATGGCTACATGGGCTGGTGAGATAACTGTGGTTACATTTACTTACCAGATGTTTGAAATAGATATTTATCTTTTAGATCTAAAGTCCTTCCCTTATCTTCTAGGAATGTGAAATTTTGTGTTAGATACTCCTACAGTTGCAAGGTCCTGTGAATAATTTGGAACCCAGTTGGGAAGAAATGTTCACTTTATACTTTAACATTCAGAATTCACTATTCCCTGTATTGTCTCATGGAATTATTCTCTTCAGATATTGAACTCTGTGAGAAGGGGAGTTCAGTATGCCTTCATATCTGGACTAAATTACCTTTAATGAATTTCATATTTCCACATTAACTGTAATAGCTTTAAAGCAATTATTCTTAACCAGCTTGCATCTTGCCTTAAGAATAATGTCAAAGAAAGCCACTTCTACCCTATGTGGAGCTTTCATCTTTAAGTGGGTTTTGGAGGAAAAACTCTTAAGAGCCACTCTTTTAGAGACTGAAGTATTTTCTTTCACCTGAATGTAATGCATGGCATAAATGTAAATTTTTTATTCTTTCTATTCTAAAGAAATTACTCTTTAAAGATGTTTAACATTGATTTCTCACTAGATCAATTAACAACTATGCCAACCCAACTAAGAATTGTACTCCTTTGTAAAATCTCTTCTTTATAATATCCATCACTGGCTTGGGGCACCTGGGTGTCTCAGTCGGTTAAGCATCCGAGTTCAGCTCAGGTTGTGATCTCGTGGTTCGTGGGTTTGAGCCCCGCGTCGGGCTCTGTGCTGGCAGCTCAGAGCCTGGAGCCTGCTTCGGATTCTGTGTCTCCCTCTCTCTCTTCCCCTCCCCTGCTCATGCTCTGTCTCCCTCTCAAAAATAAATAAACATTAAAAAAAATTATATCCATCACTGGCTTATTGATATTATGACACTTACTTGATTTAAAACAGTTCTATTACATTCTAATTTAACATTCTTCAGTTGCTTTTTTTATAAAACATAGCCTGTAGGTCTTTATAATGTCAGAAAAGTGTGGGGCGCCTGGGTGGCTCAGTCGGTTAAGTGTCTGACTTCGACTCAGGGTATGATTTCATAACTCCTGGGTTCAAGCCCTGCATTGGGCTCTGTGCTGACAGCTCAGAGGCTGGAGCCTGCTCTTCAGATTCTGTGTCTCTGTTACCTCACTGCCCTTCCTCTGCTCGTGGTCTGTCTCTCTCTCTTTCTCAAAAATAAACGTTAGAAAAGAAAAGTATAACAAAGAATAATACAAGAAGGGGCACCTGGGTGATTCAGTCAGTTAAGCATCTGACTTGGACACAGCTCAGGTCATGATCTCATGGTTTTGTGAGTTCAGCCCCCCCCCCCCCAACTGCCGTCAAGCTCTGTGCTGACAACGCAGAGCCTGCTTGGGATTCTCTCTCTCTCTCCCTCTCTCTGCTCTCTCTGCCCTTTCCCCACTCATGCAGTCTCTGTCTCTCTCAAAATGAATGAATAAACTTAAAAAAAAAAAACTCCAAGAAGTGGCTTTTGCTAATAAATGTTTCTAGTCTCTTATTTGTAATGTAGTTAAGTCTCTTTTTTTTTGGTATTATTATTTATAAGGGTAGATAGTATATTAGATAATTAGGAATCATTTGCTTTAGTTTTGGAATGCACTTTCTTTGGATCACTTTTTTTTTTTTTTGACCCAACAAAAGATTATATAGTACAAGTCGGAGAATCTTCCCTGCCTTTGGCAATCCTCTCATAAATAATTAAGAATTGCTGATATGTTAAAAAGGTTGGAAGTTCAAAAAGTGAACTAGGAATATCAATAAAAAATTCTTATAGTTTTTCTTACTTGCTCCTGCTTTATTATTGCAGTTTAGTGAGTTAATGGGAAATATAGAGAATGTTTTGTGTAAGAATGTTGAATAGCTTTAGATCTTAAATGATTATTGAAATTACTTTGTTTCATTGTAGGTCAGACATATTTCCAACATTTGGATCAAAACCTTGTCCTACAAGACTTTCTTCTGCAAAGAATAAAAATTCTGAGATAGCTGACCAAAGCCCCAGTGCAGGTATTTTATAACTTTTATAAATATGATTTATAGACACTATGATTTTTAAATTATATCAAAAATGATAAATACACTTCAGATTTAGAATTTTTGAGCATACCAAGTAAAACTAATCATTTTTTTAACTCCTTAAAGGGACTTTTTTTTTTTTGGCAAGAATAAATATTTTATTATTCTTAGAAGAAAAAGCATTTAAATAGTTGATACCCATTTAAGCCCATAGGTGTACCTATGCCTGGCTCTTCCACCCAGATATTTTGGTTTAATTGATAAGAAATGTGATGCTGCTGTCAGAATTTTGAAAGCCCTCAGGGTGATTCTAATATGCAGCATAGTTTGGAAGCCACTATGCATCACAAAAGACAATTTGTTTTAAAAAACAACACTTAACTAGTCGTTAACTTCATTTGTATCTTAAGAATTTTGTGAACTAACCTATAACACTCTAGTGTATAGCATCACTTTTCAGAAAATAGATTTAGTTGTTCGTAATCATTTGGAAAAATATTTGGATTTTTATCTATTTAGGATGGGAACTGCATGTGATTCTATGATTGGTAAAACCGTATTCGATTCTGAGTGAATTGTAACAAATTGGAATGTGATGTTTATATTCATATGATCTCAGTGTAAAAGTCCTAATAACTTTAAGCTACTGTATCTTATGTTATAATTTTCTCCCTAAAAAGCTATATTTGTATTTAATTGTCTGCTAAGATTTTTACATTTCTTGCTCCTAAATATGCCGTACTATCATCTACTCTTTTTAGTCTCTACTATCACTTTTGCTCATTTCTTACCTACTTAGCCTCCTAAGATTTTTCTCTAGCTTCAGTCTCATTCTCTATAATCCATTCCCCACAATGTAAATCTGAATATATTGCCCAGCCTAAATTTATTCAGGGCATACTTCTATGATCTCTCCCCTCTCTACCTCTCCAGCCTCATATTTCACTTCCTTCTTTATAATCTTACACTCCAGTTTTATTAGATCACCTTCAGTACCATTTTTTCTCTTTTTGCAGTTGCATGTACTATTTCTTCTAAGTGAAATGTGGAATCCACACCACACCCCATTCAGCTGTGAAAACAGCTCAGTTGCTTTCTCTGGAAGCCTTCCCCATTCACAAACAAAATTGATTATTACCTCTTTTGTGATGTCATTATTTGTGATGTCATTACATTTTGCACTGACATGTTTATAGTTGTATTCCATTGTTTCACTTTTTTGGACTCTGAGATTCTTAGATCCCCAGAAATTATTTACTTCTGATTCCCTACCAAGTACCTTCATAATCATGAATGCCTAATTCAACCATGCATGCCTAGTATTCTGTCTTCCACAAAGCTAGTGTTCCACAAAGTTAGTTAATCTAACTAGGTACAGGAAGGCCAGGTAAATGTGCTTTGGGGTCTGAAAGACTCTAGCTGGAATCCCAGTTTGACTATATTCATGAGCTGAGCAAGTTATTTAACTGCTTTGAAACTCAGTTCTTTCATCTGGTAATGTAAATCTTGTGAAAGGGTAGTGAACATTTAAATGTATAAGATATATAAAGCACCTAATGGGGCTCCTGGGTGGCTCAGTCAGTTATGCATTTGACTATTGGTTTTGGCTTAGGTCATGATCTCACAGTTTGTGAGTTTGAGCTTGACATTGAGCTCTGCACTGTCAGTGCTTGGGATTCTCTCTCCCTCTCGCTCAGCCCCTCCTGTGCTGTTTCTCTCTCTCTCTCTCAAAATAAATAGATAAACTTAAAAAAATAAAGCACCAAGTGCATAGAGGACACTTGGTATTTGTTCCCTTAAAGGAGAAGACACAAAGAAACATAACACATAAAATTGTTCTTTAATCCTTTTCTAAAGTTGATTATCATAGTAAATTTTTCATAACTTTAAAAATATGTGTATAAGTTATTGGTGGGTTGTATCTTGTTTCTAAAAATGGAGCCCTCTTTTGGAAGAATATCTTTGGAGTTAGAAAAGATTTAGAAGGAGTGCCTGGGTGGCTCAGTCCGTCAACTCTTTTTTTTTTTTTTTTATGTTTATTTTTGAGAGAGAGAGACAGAGAGCGAGTGGGGAAGGGGCAGGGAGAGAGGGAGACACAGAATCCAAAGTAGGCTCCAGGCTCTGAGCTGTCAGCACAGAGTCCCATGTGGAGCTCGAACTCACAAACTGTGAGATCATAACTTGAGCCGAAGTCGATCGCTTAACTGAACCACCCAGACGCCCCAAGTGTCCGACTCTTGGTTTTGTCTCAGGTCATGATCTCACAGTTTGTGGGTTCAAGCTCCCATCAAGTTCTGTACTGGCAGCACAGATCCTGTTTGGGATTCTCTCTCTCCCTCTCTCTCCGCCTCTCCCCCTGCCTCTCCCTGCTCACATTCTCTCTCAAAATAAATAAATAAGCATTAAAAAATGTTTTTAATAAAAATAAATAAATAAACCTAGATTTAGAAAACCTAGATTTGAGTTTCCCTCTGACCTAGTAAATCATTTAAGTTAGTGGAATGAAAAAAGTCTTGGGGCGCCTGGGTGGCGCAGTCGGTTAAGCGTCCGACTTCAGCCAGGTCACGATCTCGCGCTCCGTGAGTTCGAGCCCCGCGTCGGGCTCTGGGCTGATGGCTCAGAGCCTGGAGCCTGTTTCCGATTCTGTGTCTCCCTCTCTCTCTGCCCCTCCCCCGTTCATGCTCTGTCTCTCTCTGTCCCAAAAATAAATAAACGTTGAAAAAAAAAAAAAATTTAAAAAAAGAAAAAAAGAAAAAAGTCTTAAAACAGTACCTACTTCTGTATGTAATATTCAGTGTTTCCCTAAAGAGTCTAATATTTAGTGTTTCTCAAACTAGCCTAGTCCTAGGAACCATCAGGGCTGCTTGTAACAGATTTCTGGGACCGCACTTCACAACTAATGAATCAATCTTCAGAGTTAGAAATCTGTATTTTTAAACAAGTAACTTAAGTATTTCTATGATCATGTTTTCAGACCTCTACTGTTGAATTCACCGTGAGATATTCTTGCTTAAATTTAATATGTTCTCAAAATGTAAAGTTGCTAATGGTTTAGGATTTTATAAACTTGAGTTTACATTTTTTGTTTTTGTGGGATAGGGTTTTGTTTTCAGTAAGCAAATATTTACAAGTTTATTATTTAATTTGTGAAGTATAAAAATGATAGGCTCAGAATAAAGACTATCTGAAAACAAAACCAAAAATAATTATGTAAAAATCGTTTTGTCTTTACATCATCATTTCCAATAAATATTTCCACACATAATCCACACTACCTATTAGAGCACATTGTGCTAAATTTCCTGAATGATGTTATGGTAAACTTTTTTCCTATAGCATCAGATTAGTAGTTCCTATTATGAACAGAAAGCATTAGCCCCCAAAGCCAGTATCTTTATGAGGCTAACTTTAAAATTTTTTTTTTTCAACGTTTATTTATTTTTGGGACAGAGAGAGGCAGAGCATGAACGGGGGAGGGGCAGAGAGAGAGGGAGACACAGAATCGGAAACAGGCTCCAGGCTCTGAGCTGTCAGCACAGAGCCCGACGCGGGGCTCGAACTCACGGACCGTGAGATCATGACCTGAGCCGAAGTCGGACGCTTAACCGACCAAGCCACCCAGGCGCCCCTGATTGTAATTTTTAAATGGTTGTAATTTTAACCTGTTTTATAAAATGTTTAGATATAGCTTATAATAAATGTTCTTAACTGCTAGTAAAAAGTATTACAAAATTTAAAATAAGATAAAAACCTTTAAATTACTGTAACGTTGTAATTTCTAATATTATGTTACTGACCTTTTTAAAAATCTAGAAGGCAAGATAGATTTAGAGGGGAGATATGTACCTGTCTGTACTATTACCTGAAACACAGGTAATATTTTTAATAAATATTTTTATGTATTTTATTTTATAGGGATTACAACATCCAATGTAAGCATAATTGGTCAACGTATGAACTATGGGTTTGGATGTGGTGATTTTGAAGATGATAGATCCCATGACATTTCACCTAGTGTTTTCAAGATACAAAATAAGGAACACCCAAGACACACAAAAGGTTAGTAAATTTCACAAGTTAATTTTTAAGATGGAATGTCCTTAAATCCTAAATTAAATGTCTCAGAATTCTCCCTAAGCATGCCAATAAAGAAAAATTAACTGAGCTTTCTAAGTTTTGAGATTTTTCTTTCCCCTCTGCTGATGTGTTATTGATTAAATAATTTTGCCAAATAGAAGAACATACAGGTTCATGTATTGGTTGATGGACTTCCCTGAGAAGCCATGGCTGGGAAGCAACTACCCAAGAGGTTAACACTAGGGGATCTCTGCTGATCTCAACCCCCTCAGATTACACACACACACACACACACACACACACACACACACATTTTTTACAAGACATTTTACCACTAAAATAGGGGACATAAATCATGTGAATAAATAAATCCCAGATGCCTACTTAGGTTGTAACCAGGGATTAAAACTATAGAAGCAGGAATATAGTTTCCTGTGGTCGAACCTGGAAAGGCTTCTTTCTCATCAGTAACCGTTGCTAAGAATTTACATTCTCTGTTGTTTTTCTTTAAACTTAGTATAGCACCTAGCTCCTCTGTGACAGCTGTCCATTTTTTTTTAGAGATCTATCATAGCTACATTTTAAATTTTTCCCTTAGGTAAAGAGAAAGTGATTTAAAAAATTTTTTTTAATCTTTATTATTTATTTTTGAGAGAGAGAGAGAAAGAGATAGAGTATGAGCAGGGAAGGGGCAGAGAGAGAGGGAGACACAGAATCCGAAGCAGGCTCCAGGCTCCAAGCTGGTAGCACAGAGCCCGATGTGGGGCTCGAACCCACAAACCATGAGATCATGACCCGAGCCAAAGTCAGACACTTAACCGACTGAGCCACCCAGGCACCCCAAGAGAAAGTGATTTTAAAAGGTATAAATATTTAAATAGAGTAATTAGAATTCATTGTAAATTTTTAATCTACTAGTAACTTTAAGGAGCTGTCTTTTTTTTACATGTAGCAACTGTGATTGTAATAAGATCAACTTTTGTTATTTCTCTTCATCTGAAATCATATGTATGTGTAGGCAGTCAGACATTGTAGGACATGTATACTTTTTTTTTCTCAACGTTTTTTTTTATTTATTTTTGGGACAGAGAGAGACAGAGCATGAACGGGGGAGGGGCAGAGAGAGAGGGAGACACAGAATCGGAAACAGGCTCCAGGCTCCGAGCCATCAGCCCAGAGCCTGACGCGGGGCTCGAACTCATGGACCGCGAGATCGTGACCTGGCTGAAGTCGGACGCTTAACCGACTGCGCCACCCAGGCGCCCCTTGTGGAAATAAATTGAGTAAAAGGAAGTTGGTTAGAAGCTTTATCTTTTTTTCTTTTTTTTTGCAAATTTTTAAATTTCATCCATAATGTACTTCAATATCTGTTCTTTGTGGATGGTTTCTTATCATTGTTTTTTCAAAAGAGAATGACAAGGGTTTTTTTCATATTTACTTACATATTTCATTTCTCATGTAAAGATAATCAGTACAAAAAATAATTTTCTTCCTAAAAGTAACTCATACCCTAACATATGATTTTTAAGTTTGTTTATTTTGAGAGGGCAGGGAGGAGTAGGGAGAGGAGCCCAAGCAGGTTTGAACTCACGAACCATGAGATCATGACCCGAGCTGAAATAAGAATCAGATGCTTAAATGACTGAGCTACCCTGGTGCCCCCCAACATGCATTTTTTTTTCTTTTTTAAAAATAGTTTTGAAATAATTGCTACACATGTTCATTTACTACTAGTGGCATCCTTTTTGCGCAGCAGAATCAAAAAATATTTGTATCTTTTGGGGCACCTGGGTGGCTCAATCAGTTAAGAGTCTGCCTTTGGCTCAGGTCATGACCTCACGGTTTGTAGGTTTGAGCCCTGTGTCAGGCTGTGTGCTGACAGCTCAGAGCCTGGAGCCTGCTTCTGATTCTGTGTGTGTGTGTCTCTCTCTCTCTGCCCCTCCCTTGCTTGTGCTCTCTGTCTCAAAAATAAATAAACTTTAAAACAATTTTAAAAATATATCTGTATCTTTTGACCAGCAGTTATTTCTATGTCAGAAAATTACTTTGCACTCACACTGCCAACTCTAAACCAAACACCTGCTACATCTGTTCATTTAACAAGAGTAAACATGTTCAAAAACCAAACTGACCTTCCTTTCCAGACCTGCTCTTCTTCCTTTGTTATCGTTTTTATTAGTAGCATTACCATTTTCCCAGTTATGGGGACTTGTAACTTGAGAGTCATCATTGTCTTCTTCTCCTTACCCTCCAGGTTCAGGCAATGACTGCCAGTTCTTCTGTTTAATCTCAGCCTTTGTTACCTCTTCCCTGGATAATTACAGTAGCCTTGTGATAAGACATCTTGCATTTTATTTTATCCCTTTTTACTCCAGGCTGCATACTCTTCCCAAATTATCTTTTTGAAGTATTGTTACCATCTCTTCCATACTCAAAACCTTGAGTGGTTACCTATTTCCCACAGAATAAATTTCCTGCTCTGTAGCATAATTTGGAAGACCCTTAACAATCTTGTCTCACCTTAACTTTCTTGCATTATCTTATTCCTCTTTTCATTCCCCATGCCCTGGCATTCTTAATACTAGAAGTTTTCTTTTCTTTTCTTTTCTTTTTTAATTTTTTTTATGTTTATTTATTTTTGAGAGAGAGACAGACAGAGAACAAGCAGGGAAGGGGCAGAGAGAGAGACACAGAATCTGAAGCAGGCTCCAGGCTCCAAGCTGACAGCACAGAGCCTGACACAGAGCTTGAGCTCACAAACTGCGAGATCATGACCTGAACCGAACTGGATCTTGGTTGCTTAACCGACTGAGCCACCCAGGCGCCCCTAGAAGTTTTCTTAGTTTGCATGTATGTTGGCGTAGATGTCCGTTTCCAATCTTGATGTGTTCGAATCATGTCTGCTTTTTGAATACTAGCTTAAAATCCATTTATTTAGAAAGCTTTCTTCACTTCACTGGGCTGTAGTAGTATAAGTCATTTAAAAGGAAATACACTGTCATCTTTATATTCCTGTTAGGCTTTGTATGTAATGGTGTTCAGTGTCACATGTTAAATGGAGTGATGATGAGCCAACCCAAACTAATAGTGTAGCCTTGGGCACAGTCACTCAAACATTGCATCCTCAGTCAGGTTAAAGTAAATATTGAGTGCAGAGCTGGAGGGAATAAAAAAACTTCCAAAAGAAATATTGGCAATGAGTGGCATATGTGAATGGATTCCTTTTGCAGGAAACCTCAGATGATTTTAGGGTTAGCTTTCAGAACCCCTTCTTCCCATTCCACTCCTTTGCTGGTTGTTCCTTTGAACCTGTCCATCTTCTGGCATAACATAGAGCCCCTATTGATGACTTGAGAAAGTGATTAATGATGGATGCTTAGAGTGTTAGCAAACTGGATTTTATGAATTAATATTTTCTCTTTCTCTATTTGGATGAATGAGAGAGAAGTGACAGAAAGGTTATATAAGGATTGTTTATATGTCAAGAATCTTTTAATTTTATTTTTCCCTTATATTTTAGAATTGAGACTCACTAAGCAACATTTCTTTCAGCGTTTCTTTGTTTATAAGAAAATATAGTATAAAAAGTAAAAAGTAACATTAAAAATGACTAGTTATATCAGCTTTTTTGATAAATGAAGTTAAACTACTTAAAGATAACATGTTCTTTATATCTTTCTTCATGAGATCTGTCTAATTATTCGGTCATCTTTTGACAGATTTTGTTTTTGGACTATTACTGAGCAAATTGTTCCATTTACTGAGATATGCTTCCCTTTGTCACTACACATCACTACCTGATGTTTCTAATAGTTGACCCTAAATTAATCATGTTGTGCTTTTCATTTTTTCTGCCTTGTAACATTCATCTAACATATATTTACTGAATACCCACTATATGCCATACTAATAGGCTCTGGAAAAGATTGATAATCAAAATTAGATAGAGGTCCTATCTCCATAGAGCCTACAGTCTAGTAGTAAAGAGAATAATTACATAATCACAAACTGGAGTGAAATGTAACCTAGAAAATTACAGAATGCTGTGAGATTGTCTTAGTCTGTTTTCAGGAGTTAGAGCTTTCCCCCATGATTACCCCTTTGTTGCTCAATTATCATGCTATAATTATTTTCTTGTACATCTTTCCCATTCTTAACCCTGGAACATGTAAACTCCTTAAGGAAGGAAGGTTTCTTTTCTCTCTACTGCCTAGTGCATGCTAGGTATTCTACTTTTAAATATTTATTGGACTAATAAGTGAATAAATAAATTGTAAAATCTGTGTATGAAATTAATTTTGTTTTAAAAGACCATGTTACAATATTCTAAAAATATAAGGAGAATTTTTAAATATGGGTTTTTTGTTGTTTTTTTAGCATTTACAGGGTCATCATCAAATTTACAGCAAATTCCCAGTTTTGACTTCACATCCACAAATACCTTACCAGAAGACTCAGTAGTAGTTGTTGGAAAAGGTATTTCAAAGTTCCTTAGCTTGTTAATTGTATGTGTTCTTCACACATAAGCCAAGGGTATCATTCAAGAATAGAGAAGAGTGTGATTCAAGTGTGGATTAAAACTTTCTTTTTAAAAAATTATTAAATTGAAAGAATTAGAAGTAGGTTTTATGTTTCTGTCTAACAACTATAATAATTCATGTCGGCAGTTTTCAGAGAGATGTATTAAGTGACAGTTCAGGTACTTCTAAGTAGGTACTGCAGTTTAGGTACTTCTAAGACACTTTTGGGATAGCTAAAATAGTTTTGTCATAGTTTAAATTCAAATGACAGTCCTTATTTATCAGCTTAGTAATTAATGTAATTTTATTATTTTCCATACAGAGTCTAGACAAACCAGAATTGACACCTGGTATGTATATTTAGGGGGATTAAGGGAGCTTTGAACAACATATTTGCAAATATTTTTTTAAGCTCTTTTTTTTGGCAGACAGTCTCTTCTCTGCTGTCCTGCCTGCTGCTCTCTTGCAGTGTATTCAATAAACTTCTAACTCCTTTAAAAAAAACTGATTTTTTTAGCTTTATGGAGGTATAATTAACTGAATTATAAAGTGTTTAAAGTGAGAAAAGGATTCCCCCATCAAGTTAACATACCTCAACTAGTTTCTTTTTTGATCAGAAAGCTAGCATGTGAGGATAGACATTGAGAGTGCACATCTTATTATTGGTAAATGTGGTGAAATAGAATGAAATGCTTGGAAAGCTTTCCTAATTGTTTGCTTGATAGAATCTCATTAAGTTAATTTAAGGCTCTCCACCTACCCTTGCACACTTAGTTTCTGTTATTCTTCTATTTGCCTTGTGCCCAACCAAAGTTATTCACTCCACATACGTGGAGTATACTTGTTCAGCTCTGCTTATAACATTCCCATCTCATAGGATGTCCTCACCTCCTTCTTCACTTATCTGTCCATCTCCATTGTATCTTCCAATCCCATTTATATATATATATATATATATATATATATATATATATATATATACATGTATTTTTTTATATATATATATAGTTTTTAAGTTTTATTTATTTAAATAATCTCTACACCCAACATGGGGCTCAAACTCACAACCCTGACCAAGATCAAGAGTTGGATGCTCTTCTGATGGAGCCAGCCAGGCTCCCATATATTTATGATTATTTAACATATTTTTCCTACTAACTATATTGTTTACTTCTTAAAGAGCCTTGTCTTAAACTTTGTTATTAGAGTGACATCACATAAATACTTAATGGCAGTTGGATGGTTGGTTAATTTCAGGTGTATTTGGAAGTCCACATTCAGCACCAGCAGCCTGCAACCAATCAGTGATATCTTCTGTGGAAAATGGAGATACATTTTCAGTTAAACAAAGCATTGAACCACCATCGGGGATTTATGGAAGAGCAGTCCAGCAAAGTATTCCATCATATGTTGATGTTGAGAATGAAAAGGATGTAAGGTTATTTGCAGATTATTAGGATAAATTTAAGCCTATATTATATCATTGTTTTGTGTTCATCAGATTTGGGGTGGTGAAAGTGTTTGGATTGAAATTTTAAAAATCTCAGTATAATAGAAATTTCTGATCCTTAATCATATATTTATTTATTTATTTATTTTAAGTTTGTGTATTTACTTTGACAGGGCACCTGGGTGGCTCAGTCAGTTAAGTATCTGACATTGGCTCAGGGCATGATGTCTCCGTTTGTGGGTTCTAGTCCTGCATTGGGCTCTCTGCTGTCAGCAGAGAGGCTGCTTTGGATCCTCTATTTCCCTCTGTCTCTTTGCCCCTCTCTTGCTCGCGCACGTGCTCTGTCTTTCAAAAATAAATAAACATTTTTTAAAAGGTTACTTATTTTAAGAGAGAGAGAGTGTGTGTGAGCAGGGCAGGGGCAGAGAGAGAGGGAGGAACAATCTCTGACTCAGGATTCGATCTCACAAAATGTGAAATCATAACCTGAGTCAAAATCAAGAGTCAGACGCTCAACTAATTCAGCCACCCAGACGTCCCGTGATCCTTAATCATTTAATTGATGGATTATTCTTTCCTAACAAATATATTCTCATTCTGTATACTTGACATATATATTATATATAGTACTTTATATATATATGTATGTATATATATAATGTACTTTGTAGATATGTAATATTTAACAATTTTCTAGAACACTCAATGAGTAACAGACTGGTATCCTCAGGCACAGATTTAGTTATGACATTAGCACTATGTAATTCTGTTCAATTTTAGAATTCCTGAAATAAGGACTAAAAAATGTATATTTTATTTTTTACATATAGACCTTTAATGTCCACATACAGTTGTCTGAGATGAAGATAGTTATTTTAAATGTCAAACTCCCTGAATACTTTCAAATATTTCAACTTTTTCATTCAGATTAAAGTTTCTATTTCAAAATCTACTTATGACAAGATGAGACAAAAGAGAAAAGAGGAAAAAGACCTTTTTGACATTAAAGATTGTGAAAAGAAGGAACAGAATTCCTGGGAGCGAATGAAACATACAGGAACTGAGAAAATGACATCTGAACGTAAGTGGAATTTAACTTTTGGCGTGTTTTTTAACTGATAATATTCTAAAGCTAGTGTACCTGTGGTTTAATTGAGGGCCAATAATGGAATATGTTGAACTATAACACTGAAATTTGCAAGACCCAGTAGCTTCTATTATAATAAATATTAATTCCTTCTCATCAAAATGAAGTTGATTGTTTTTCTCCCTTCTAGACTTACATATTTTTGGAGATGAGGTAGGAATATCAAAAAATGAGAGTTCCTCTTTAGAAAATATTGCCTTCAGCCCTCCATTGAAAGAAGGGACCTGTTTAAAAAGGTCACCATCTTTAGCATTTTCAGTATTCAGGTAAGAAACTTGTTTAAATGTGAAGAATAACATCACAAATGCTGGTTAAGATGAAGAGACCACATATGGTTCAGTGCATTTGTGATGAAAAGAGCATTAAACTAGTAGGAGTCAGTAGACAGACCTGGTTTCATGAATATTAGGTCTGCCCTTTAAATAACTTTGTGACCTGGAAATAGGCCTCAATTTTCTGCTGCTAGAAATATCCAAAATATCTCAAAGGTCAATATTAACTCAAAGATCTCCTCCATGCTCCCTTGTAAATATTACTGTTTCACTAAGTAGTGGTATCTTATTTTATATTAAGGGTTAAATGAGATTATGAAATTGGTTTATATTAGATCATGATTTTAGTTTTTTAAATTTTTTTTAATGTTTATTTATTTTTGAAGGAGAGAGAGAGAGCGTGAGTGGAGGGGGAGGAGCAGAGAGAGAGGGAGACACAGAATCCAAAGCAAACTCCAGGCTCTGAGCTATCAGCACAGAGCCCAATGTTGGGCTCGAACTCACAAACCATGGGATCATGACCTAAGCTGAAGTTGGACGCTCAACTGACTGAACCACTTAGCCGCCCCTAGATCATGATTTTAAAAAATCATTATGAGGGGGCGGCTGTGTAGCTCAGTCGGTTAAGCATCTGACTTCAGCTCGGGTCATGATCTCGCAGTTCATGAATTTTGAGTCCCATGTCTGGCTCTGGTGCTGATGGCTCAGAACCTGGAGCCTTCTTCAGATTCTGTGTCTCCCTCTCTCTGCCCCGTTCCTGCTCAGGTTCTGTCTCTCCCTCCCTCTCTCTCAAAAATAAAATAAACATTAAAAAAATTTTTAAAGATCATTGTTGGGGCACTTGGCTGGCTCAGGCAGTGGAGCATATGACTCTTGATCTCAGGGTTGTGAGTTCGAGCCCCATGTTGGGTGTAGAGATGACTTAAAAATAAAATCTTTTTTAAAACGTTAAAAATAGAGGCACCTGAGTGGCTCAGTCAGCTAAGCCTCCAACTCTTGATTTCAACTCAGGTCATGATCCTCATGGTTGTGGGATCAAGCCTCGTGTTGGGCTCTGCGCTGGGCATGAAGCCTGCTTAAGATTTTCTCTCTCTCTCTCTCAAAATAAATAAAATAAAATAATAAAATAAAATAAAATAAAATAAAATAGTAAAGTAAAATAAAGCAAAATAAAAATAAATTTAAAAGTCATTATATTTATCCTTTATTCAGTCTACCATTCAGTACTTACTGGGTTCTATATCTGGCCAGAGTAGTTTCCATGTTTCCTGTGTGTTTTTAAAAATATTAAATAGGTCTTAGGTATGGTAGTCATCAGAAATTGATGAAAATGAAAATGAAAATGAAAAAACACATGAACTATCATAAACATTAAGGTTATTGCTTATTATTTTTATTTATTATTGTTTAATGTTACTGAAGAATAAACTGTTAAAACTGTCTTAAAGATTTTAAAATTTATGTTGGGTCTGAAGTCTAGGTATCAATAAAAAAACAAAAAGTACAGAAAAAATAAACATATAAATGTGATATTGGGCAACATACTTAACATCTCTCAAAATCTCTCACAATAAAAGAGATTTGAACTTGGGGCACCTGTGTGGCTTGGTAAGTTAAGCGTCCGTCTTCGTCTCATGTCATGATCTCACGGTTTGTGGGTCTGTTGTCAGCACAGAGCCTGCTTCGGATCCTCTGTCTCCCTCTCTCTCTGCCCCTCCCTCACTCGAGCGCTCGCGCGCTCTCTCTCTCTCTCTCTCCCCCTCTCTCTCTCTCTCTCTCTTTCTCAAAAATAAACATTAAAAAAAAAAAAAAGAATTGAACTGGATGAATGTCTGATTATTCCCAGTTTGGATTTCTTTTATAATGCAAGTTTAGAAAACTTTTTAAAATTCTTTGTTCTCAAAACTAATAATTGTTGAAAGTATGGCTGATGACATGTTGACTTGTAAAATTAGTGGTTTTAAACACGTCCCTAAGAACCAGTTAAATGTAGGCATTTGTGAAGGTGAAGCCTATTTGCTAGCATTCTCAAATAATTTCACTATTATTAATGTCATAAAATCTAGGGGGAGAAAAATCCACAAAACTTCTTACCTAAGTTCTGAACAATGCTGGCTGCTACCGTTAACAGTAGGAAAAGAAGTACAGATAGTAGTAAATAGTACACATTGATGAGGGGTGCATGGGTGGCTTAGTCAGTTAAGCATCTGACTTCGGCTCAGGTCATGATCTCACAGCTCAGCTCTCTGCTGACAGCTCAGAGCCTGTAGCTTGCTTCAGATTCTGTAGCTCTCTCTCTCTCTCTGCCCCTTCACCGCTCATGCTGTCTCTCTCTCTTTCTCCTTCTCTCTCTCAAAAATAAATAAAAACATTTAAAAAAAATAGTACACATTGATGAATACATTTATGATAGTCATTTTCTAGTGCCTAATATAACCTTTTTAAAAATATCTCTTAACAGTAAAAAATAACTAGTAAATCTTTACCCATTTACAATAGCTGGTACACATTTTATTTGATCTTCTTGATCTTTTCCTTTCTAACACCCTCACTGCAGGTATCTTGCATTGTTCAGTGCCCCCTGGGCCATTACCCTGACACTCAAAGACAATGATTTGTTTCCCCAACGTCTAGGGCAATGCCTTACATCTGGAAAATGGTTGGTAAATGTTTGATTACGGAAGAAATATTGTTCTTATTAACACACATGGTCTTAGGATTTGCAACAGACCATTAATTCTATACTAGTAGCAAAAAATTAGTATTTTTGGAATTCATCTCGAACTCTATATACAGATGCGATGAAGCTTCATTTTTAGTTGCCAGTTGTATGGTAAAACAGGTATACATCCACATGTTTTTATAAAATGGGATCATAATGCTTCTTATTGATTTTTTGCTCTTAAAACTATACTTTATTATGTGACTGAAAAACCATTTATATATTTATATTTGATATAATTTAATAATTTTGTAGATAAACAGTGAAGTTTTAAATACCTCTGGTATCTAGGTATTACAATTTTATTGAAGACTAAACTGGGGTGCCTGGGTGACTCATTGGTTAAGCGTCCAACTTCAGCTCAGGAATGATCTCACAGTTCGTGGGTTTGAACCCTGTGTCGGGCTCCGTGCTTTCAGCTCAGAGCCTGGACCTGCTCTGGATTCTTTGTCTCCCTCTCTGTCTCTGCCCCTCCCCTGCTCATGCTCTGTCTCTCTCTCAAAAATAAAAAAACATTAAAACATTAAAGAAAAATTATTGAAGACTAAACTAATAATACTAGTTTCCATAAGAAATATTCATAGAAGCTATGGTATATATGTATATGTATATATATATATATATATATATATATATATGTATATATATATATATATATATATATACACACACACACGTACACACACACGCACACACACAATGGAATATTACACATCAAAAAGAATGAACTCTTGCCATTTGCAGGGACGTGGGTGGAGCTAGAATGTATTATGCTAAGCAAAATAGGTCAATCAGAGAAAGACAAATATATGATTTCATTCATACGTGGAATTTAAGAAACAAAACAGATGAATATTAGGAAGGGGAAAACAAAGAAAGAAGGAAGCAAACCATAAGAGACTCCTAACTATACAGAAAAAACTGAGGGTTGATTAAGGGAAGTAGGCAGGAGATGGGCTAAATGGGTGATGGATATTAAGGAGGGCACTTGTAATGAGCACTGGGTGTTATATGTAAGTGATGAATCACTGAATTCTACTCCTGAAACCAATATTGCACTGTATGCTAACTAAATTTTAAATTTTAAAAAAAGGAGGAAAAAAAGTATTCATAGAATCTAGTCAGAATATCATTTGTTTTAGAGTTCTCTGCTGCTTTATTTAATATATTTTTGTTTTGCTTTGTTTTAGGTGAAGCATCTCCTGGAGCCATTCCACAATATAAAGAAAGGATTCCTTCTGTCACTCATAGTCCAGAAATAATGGATACATCGGAACTACGGTCATTTTCCAAACCAGAAATAGCACTGACAGAAGCCCTGAGGCTTTTAGCTGATGAGGATTGGTAAGTTCACCATCCTTAACTTAAAACTAAACTGAGTTCCACAAGTGTCCTATAAATTTTTTTTTAAACTTTGAAACATTTCCTATTAAAATAGTCTTAAAAATGATTATTATAGTTCTTAGTCCAAAGTTCTTTCGACTTCTCAATGTAACTGAACTCTGGTCCTAATAGCACTGTATTACCAGTTATATTATAACTTATGTACCATAAGGACAGTTTACCTTTATCATGGATTACGTAAATCTTTTGGTACTGGAATACAAATCTCACCATTTCTCCAAGTGTTTCTCTGTGAAATACATCATATAACAATCCTGGAAATACATCCATGTTACTACCGCAGCTGCAGCAGCCACCCAGCCCCGCCCAGCTGGAGCATCTCCTGGCTGCTCTTGTCCCACCCATTTCCTTCCCTTCTTCTTCAGTATCTCTCTCTATCCCCATCTTCTGTGTTCTCAGTTTTGCTCTTCTACTAGATCATATTGCTCAACATTAAAATGTGCTGTATCTCCTATTTCTTAAAAATCCTCCGTAAGCTACACATCTTTTTCACATTTCTTTTCTTCTTGTTGTTTAGCCAAGTCCTCTAAAAGGCTAACTCATTGTCTTTAGTTTTCCACCTCATATATTCTTCTCAATCTTTAATTGGCTCTCAACCCTCCCCATCATGACCATCACATCACTAAATCTATGAAAATGATCATCTTGCTAAATCTACACTGGTTATTTATTAGTGGTTATGTTTCTTAGCCTTTTAGCAACATTGGACACAATCAACACTCCTTTCTGATTTCACTGTGGAAAATTCAGTCTCTTGGTTCTTTTCTTGCTTTAGTTTGTTCTTATTTCTTCTGTTTGACTTCAGAAGTGAGGTATGCTCCAGAATTCACTCCATTGGCATTCTCTATCTACATTTATTCCACAGATCTAGGCTGGCAACCGTTTTCTGTAAAGGGCCAGATGGTAAATATGTTCAGCTTTGCAGGCCAGGTGTCTCTATCACAACTCCTCAACCTTGCTGTTGTAGTGTAATAGCAGCCTTAGGTAGTATGAAAACAAATGGCTTTAGCTATGTCCCAATAAACTTTACTTAAAAAAAATCTGATGGGGCCAGATTTCGTCTGTGAGTCATAGTTTGCCAACCTGTTTCCTAAATGATTACATTCATTATATAGCTTTGAATTCAGTCCATACTTTGATTCTCATGAATGTATGTCTGGATCCTAGATATCTTCTTGAGCTCTAAACTTATAATCCAACTGCCTGCTTGACACTTTCACTTTGATGTCAATAGACATTTTAAACGTTTTTTTTTTTTAATGTTTATTTATTTTTGAGACAGAGAGAGACAGAGCATGAACGGGGGAGGGTCAGAGAGAGAGGGAGACACAGAATCCGAAGCAGGCTCCAGGCTCTGAGCTGTCAGCACAGAGCCCGACGTGGGGCTCGAACTCATAGACCATGAGATCGTGACCTGAGCTAAAGTCGGACGCTTAACCAACTGAGCCACCCAGGCACCCTGCCAATAGACATTTTAAATTTAACACATCCAGTATAGAACTCTTGATTTCCACTTCTTGCCAAGATGGGTTAACAGGCATTAGATTTGCCTACACATCTGAAAGAACTAGAGAAATTGTACAAAATAAATGAAACAGTGGTTTTTAAAATATTGTTCACCAGGTTGTGACAAATAGTGATCCCTGAGAGATGAGAAACGAACAAGGTGAGCTCTACAATTGCCCTGGCTTTCTTTCTACCAAGTTTCCAGGTCATAGCTCAATGAAAGGAAAACTGTAAATACCAGCAGAGATGGAAATGGAGCTATGAGTTTGGGGAGGCCAAGGTAACTAGAGTTTGCAAGGCAGAGTACCAGAGAAGATGGAGCTTCACAAAGAACTCCAGAGACTTTTAAAGGATTCTTCTCAAATATTTAGCTAAGTACTAGTCAGGACATACATGTAAGAAAATTACCTGAAGCCAGAACTAGGATGAAGTTACAGGGAACAATCCCTGAATACTTCTTGTTCCCACCAGCATGGTGGAAAACCTCATAATTCACAGGGCATTGAGTAGGAAACTGAGAAGAGTTTTGCTTCTTAGTGTGGTAAACTAAACTGTAGGCTAAAAACTAGTTTGCTCCTGCCTGACAAAGCATAAAAGCAAAGCCTAACAGGATCAGACTTTTCAAATAACCTAACTCCATTTCAGAACAAAGCTCAAAAATGATTTAGGAATATAAAAATATCTCAGGTAAAATGCATAATGCCTGACACCCAATAAAAAATTATCAGGCATGCAAAACAGCGGGGACATACAACCTACGATGAGAAGAAAAAACCAACAACAGAAACTAATCCAAAAATGATACGGATGATAGAATTAGTAGATAGGGACATTATAGCCATAGTTATAAATCTGTTCCGTGTGTTAAAGAAACTAGAGGAGGGGCGCCTGGGTGGCGCAGTCGGTTAAGCGTCCAACTTCAGCCAGGTCATGATCTCGCGGTCCGCGAGTTCAAGCCCCGCGTCAGGCTCTGGGCTGATGGCTCAGAGCCTGGAGCCTGTTTCCGATTCTGTGTCTCCCTCTCTCTCTGCCCCTCCCCCGTTCATGCTCTGTCTCTCTCTGTCCCAAAAATAAATAAAAAAAAAAAAAAACGTTGAAGAAAAAAAAAAAATTTAAAGAAACTAGAGGAAAGACATGAACAGAGAATCAGTGAGCTGATAGACAACTTGCAAAATCCCTTTTGCCAAATAACATAACATGATTGAGGGAAATAATATCCCTTCATATTCACACAGAAAGGGAGGGTATTATCAGGTGGTATACACCTAGGGGCAGGAATCATGGGTGCCAACCTAGAATTATGTATTTCACATTAGGAATAAAAAGAGTCATTTTATAATGATAATGGTAAAAAGGTTAACTCATCAAGCAATCCTGATTTTACTTATCAAATAACAGAGCTTCAGAATACATTAAGTAAAAACTGGTAGAACTGCAAGAAGAAATAAATCCACACTAATGGTTAGAACTTCAACAAACCTCTCTCATTGACAGAGCTAGAAGAAAGAAAATCCTCTAGTGACAATATGGAAGACTTGACATGATGGACCAACTTGACCTAGTGGCATTTATAGAATATTCCACCTAAAACAGCAGAATTTATATTCAAGTCCACAAGGAACATTTACCAAGAGAAAATAGTATTTGGGATCATAAAATAAGTAATTAAAAATTTTTTAATGTTTTTATTTATTTTTGAGAGAGAGAGACAGAGACAGAGTGCTAATGCAGGAGGGACAGAAAGGGAGACAAAGAATCTGTCTCTAGGCTCTGAGCTGTCAACACAGACAGAGCCCAACACAGGACTCAAACTTGTGAACTGTGGAATCATGACCTGAGTTGTAAGTCGGACACTCAACTGACTGAGCCAGCCAGATTTCCCTAAAATAAGTAATTTAAAAGGATTCAGATTATACAAATTTTGTTCTCTGACTACAGTGGAGTAGAGTTAAATTAGAAATTAGGAACGAATAACTAGAAAATCTCTAAGTGTTTTGAAACTAGCACACTTAGAAGCTTCCCATGGATCTAAGAAGCAATCAAAAGAGAAATTAGAAAGTATTTTGAATTTAACGAAATTAAGAATGAAACATCAAAAATTACGGGATACAGCTAAATTAGACGGAAATTTATAGCACCCTAACGCCTATGTTACATAAGAAGAAAAGTTTTATGTCAATGACTTCGGCCTTCACCTTAAACTAGAAACAGAAGAGCAAAAGAAGCCCAAAATAAGTAAAGAAAAGAAATAATAAAAATAGCAGTAGAAGTAAAAAAAAAACAAAACAGGCGAACATTAGAGGAAATCAGTGAAAACAAAAGCAGTTTCTTGGAGAAGATCAATTGATAAACTTGTAATCAGACTGATCGAGCAAAAAAAGAGATAAAAAACAAATTGCCAAATCAGGAATGAAGGAAGGAACATCACTACTGATCATGTAGCTCTTAAATAAATAATAAAGGAATATGATAAACAGCTTTATGCCCATTAATTTGATGACTTAGTGAAATGGACAAATTCCTTGAAAGACACAAACTACCAAAACTAAAAAAAAAAAAAAAAAAAAAAAAAAAAAAATAGCCAACCTGTATAATCCAATCTATTAAGGACATTGAAATTGGGCTTAAAGTTTTTCCACAAAGAAAACTCCAGGTTCAGATGGTTTTAATAGTGAATAACATCAAACATTTAAGGAAGAAATGAATTCTACACAAACTTCTTAGAAAACTGAAGAGGCTGGAGTACTTCCCATCTTATTCTTTGAGGCCAGATACCAAAACCATATAAAGATAAAACTACAGACTGACATAAAAAAATATCTCATGAACATAGATTTAAAAATCTTTAAAACAGAAGGTTTTTTTTTTAATTTTTTTTAACATTTTATTTATTTTTGAGACAGAGAGAGACAGAGCATGAATGGGGGAGGGGCAGAGAGAGAGGGAGACACAGAATCGGAAACAGGCTCCAGGCTCTGAGCCATCAGCCCAGAGCCCCACGTGGGGCTCAAACTCACGGACCGCGAGATCGTGACCTGAGCCGAAGTCGGACGTTTAACCGACTGAGCCACCCAGGCGCCCCTAAAATAGAAGTTTTTATTTACCTACCTCCTAATCCCAAATCTGCTTCAGTATTCACCATCTTAGTTAATAGCCCTGCCATGGACATTTAGTTGTTCATACCAAGTCAGTGTTGACTTTTTCTCGTTTCTTCACATTCCATCAGTTCTTTTACTTTCAGAACACATTTCAGCTACATTTATCTCTCATCTGGCTATAGTGGTATCACTGGTTTGCATGCCTCCATTATTGCTGAACTCACACAACAGCCAGAGTGATGCTGTTAAAACATAAATCAGACCCTGGGATTCCCTCACATAAAACCCTCCAATGGCCCTCGAGAACACTAGAAAAAAAATTTTTAACTTTTTTATAGCTTACAAAGTCCTTCATTATCTGTCTGTGGCCTCTTTGTAGCCTCATCCCCTACAGTGCTCTGCCTTACTTATCCACTGTAGCCATCTGGCTATTTCCTTAACATCCAGCTCATTTATACCTCAAGATGTTTGTACTTAATCTTTGAACACTCTTCCAAGTGGCTTCTCTCTCACTTCATGTGAGTATCAAATGTCACCTCCTCAGGAAAGCCTTCTGGCATGACTTTTACTAAAATAGTGTACTTTTCCCCATCCTCTTATATTGCTTTATTTTTAATATTGCTACCCAACCTTATGTTTCATTTTAACATTCTTCTTAGCAATTTGATTATGATGTTCCATGTTGTGGGGTTTTTTTTTGTGTGCTATCCTGTTTGGGGTATGTTCTTACATTCGAGGGTTTATAGTTTTGATCAAATTTGGAAAAATTTTAGCCACTTTTTCTTAATTACTTTTTCTGCCTCCCTCTCTCTTGACTGTACTTTCTGTTATTTATGTGTATAGAAGAGTTGTTTCTGCATTTAAATTGTAATTGTAAACTGTTTTATCCTTTTGAAAAAATGATCATTTTGAACCGGAAAGCTATTAACAAATAGACCCATTTACTCTTGCCACCTTGGATTCTTAGGTGTTTTTCCTTTCTCTGAAGTTTCCATAATCATTCAGGGAATTTAAATGCTTTAAAAAATGACCACCATCAATATTACCCAAGGAAATATTATAATATTTCTAAGGAAATTCATTTTGGCTCAGATTTTCAAACCTGCAAGATGAAAATCATCAAATTTGTATTGTTAACATCTAAATCCCACTTGAATCCCACCCTCTTGTTAGTACTGCCTACCCTTCATCTACCTCATTAAGCCAGATAATGAAAGAAAAATACAAATTATAGAACCATCTGTTGGTGGTTTTCTGCTTTTGGATTATATATTTGCCAGTGAGGTAATTGCTTCTCTCCTTCCGTTTTTGTTTTAGTGCTTCCCTCACCTTCTGTTCTCCAGAAAGAATATGGCATTCCTATCACTAGGGGGGAAATACTCCTTTTTATTTACAAAGCATGAACTTCGTTTGACTGTCAATGTTGATTTTGGGTCTTAAAAGATATTTTGAATCATTGAAGAGAGCTATTGGAACAAACAAAACTATGTATTTTTTATTTGAAATTCCTAAATGGTATGGGAGAATAAGCAAGGTCTCCTCTTTGGCAGTATTTCATGCACACAAGACAAGATATCTGAGATCCTGTTGTTTGAGCCCCATGTAGTAAGTGATTCTGTCATTTGTTTGTTTTTCCCATAGGGAGAAGAAAATTGAAGGACTGAATTTTATTAGATGCTTAGCTGCTTTTCATTCTGAAGTATTGAACACAAAGTTGCATGAAACAAGTTTTGCAGTAGTTCAAGAGGTAAACTTAGTTTTCAGCCCAGTTAAGAGTTGTTTGGACGACAAAGAATAAATATGCCACATTTATTTGACTTTAAAAAATATTTCTGTACTAAGTGATATAAACAATAAACAGCTTGTATGTAGTTAAAAGTAGCTTATGTTTGGGTGGCTCAGCATTACAGCATGTGACTCTTGATCTTGGGTTTGTGAGTTTCAGCCTGTAAAATCTAAACGGTAGATTTTACTTTAAAAAAAAAAGTAGCTTATACCTTACTTCACAACTTTTTTTTTTAATTTTTTTTTTTTTTACTTCACAACTTTCAAAAAAATTGTTACATGTTAATTTTTTAGGGCGTAAGATAATATGTATTACAACAGGTTACTGTATGGGGCGCCTGGGTGGCGCAGTCGGTTAAGCGTCCGACTTCAGCCAGGTCACGATCTCGCGGTCCGTGAGTTCGAGCCCCACGTCAGGCTCTGGGCTGATGGCTCGGAGCCTGGAGCCTGGAGCCTGTTTCCGATTCTGTGTCTCCCTCTCTCTCTGCCCCTCCCCCGTTCATGCTCTGTCTCTCTCTGTCCCCCCCCCAAAAAAATAA
Source organism: Lynx rufus (assembly GCF_022079265.1). Classification (NCBI taxonomy): domain Eukaryota; kingdom Metazoa; phylum Chordata; class Mammalia; order Carnivora; family Felidae; genus Lynx; species Lynx rufus. The sequence continues at coordinate 65,026,040 of NW_025814827.1, forward strand.
ATAAAAACGTTGGAAAAAAAAATTTTAAAACAGGTTACTGTAATAGTAAATGTGGTTTCAAAGTTATTATTACTGATTTTCTTTCAGAATATCAGCAAAATATACATTTTGGAAATTTTTTTTAGGTGAAAAATTTACGCTCTGGAGTTTCTCGTGCTGCTGTGGTCTGTTTAAGTGATCTTTTCACTTACCTGAAAAAGAGCATGGATCAAGAACTAGATGCTACAGTAAAAGTTTTGTTGCACAAGGCTGGAGAATCAAATACATTTATAAGAGAAGATGTTGACAAAGCCCTGAGAGCTATGGTCAGCAATGTAACTCCTGCACGTGCAGTTGTTGCTCTTATCAGTGGAGGACAAAGGTAATGTTCAAAATAATCAATGTGTCCTTAAACTAAAAAGTCAATTGTTTGTAGTCTGGGATATAGGGAAAAAAAGCAAACATCAGTATTATTTCAGTCAAAAAATAAGTAATTCCCATATGATAAACATCAGATTAGGTGGAGAGCATATAAAGAATAATAATATTGGTATTATAGTAATTTTACTTACATTCATAGATACGGAACTAAATAAATGTCAGTGACTATGTGTTTTGTTTTTAACTTCTTTTTTTTATTTTTTTTTTTTGTTGTTGTTGTTTTTAACTTCTTAGGTGGAGGGTAACTAATGTAATTTGTCATTTTAGCGTCCAAGGATGGTTGTTGAGGGTTAGAAGAGGTTTAATCATTTTTTTTTTTCCAACGTTTATTTATTTTTGGGACAGAGAGAGACAGAGCATGAACAGGGGAGGGGCAGAGAGAGAGGGAGACACAGAATCAGAAACAGGCTCCAGGCTCTGAGCCATCAGCCCAGAGCCTGACGCGGGGCTCGAACTCACGGTCCACGAGATCGTGACCTGGCTGAAGTCGGACGCTTAACCGACTGCGCCACCCAGACGCCCCTAATCATTTAACTTTAAAGGTACATCTTTGGTAAATAGTTTATACATCCGATGTTTGGCCATGTTTTCTTGTAGCCATTTACACATTGCGGTAAGAAGATGTACAGCCCAGCACTTATCAGATGTAGTGGAATTTATGGAACCAGAGCGTATTTTATCTGGAACAAAGGATATGGCTGACCGCATATTACCAGCTGCTGCCAAGTTTGCTCAGGACAGTTCACAAGAAACCAGGTGAATAGCTGCTAATAATATTTGCTGAATCTGTTAGGAAAATGGCTTAAAAGTAGGCAGCAAAGGTTAAAAAAGAATAAACATTTTTCCTAAATTGACAAGTGGGGTCCATAGGGATTGGTGCTGGGGGATGGACTTATTTAACCAATTTGCAAATGATCTTGAGGGAGTGCACAGTGAATTCTCCAAATTTGCGGATGACATTACCTACTTCTGGGTAGTGAGATGCCATGTCACAGGGATGAACTGCATGAAAACAGCACAAGACTGAGTGGGCAGAAAAGTGGCAGAAGAACTTTATTTTGGGCAAGTGTAAGGTAATGCCTTTAGGGGAAGTGATATATTTTCCAAGCTGTTAGGTGAAATCATGGAAGTAGGTGCACATGAAAAATACAGGAAGCAAAATGGGTAACATATTATCTCCTGAAACATGATATAGCTGCACTTAGAAAATACCATAAATTTCTGAACACTGTATTTGAAGAACAATTTTACAAAGGTTAAGAACAGTCAAGAGAGAAATGACGAAATAATTAAGATGTGGATGGTACATTATCCGTGTTGGTAACTTTTTTTTTTTAAGTAAACTCTTTGCCCAAAGTGGGTCTTAAGGCCATGACCCCAGCATCAAGAGTCATATGGTCTACTGACTGAGCCAGCCAGGTGCCCCTAGATGTATTGGTGGCAGAAATTTTAGATGTAGTCAGGAGCCTAGGTTCAATTCCTAGCCCCAGTTACTGTTTGCCCTAAAGCAAATTACTTACTGTCTGTTAGGCTAGGTTTTCTTGTATGTAAAATTAGGAAGGTGGGACTAGGTGGTTGATAATGTCCCATACAAAAGTCTAAAAATTTATGGCAGTTACATATGAAGATAGATTAAAAGTGGGGAGGGGGGGGTCCTGAGTTCATAGAGACTAAAGTAAAGAAGGGTATTAAAGTATTAACCTTTTTAAGACAAAGGTATCCTTGACTTTAGGTAACTGGAGTTAATCTTATGGAAATCATTATACCAGAAGCTAATATAGAAAGTCAATGTATTCATTTTCTATTGCTGTGTAACAAAGTGCCACAAACATAGTGGTTTAAGGCAACACAGACTTTTTTAGCTTACTGTTCTTTAGGTTAGAAGTCTTGCATGGCTCAACTGCTTTCTCTGCTTAGGGTCTCCCAAGACTGAAATCAAAGTAACGATAAGGCTGAGATCTTATGTAGAGGCTCTGTAGAAGAATCTGCTTCCAAACTCCTTTTGCTGGTTAGCCAAATTTAGTTCCTTATAGTTTTAGGACTGAGGTCTCTATTTCTTTGCTGTTGTCAACCAGGGTCCTCTTTCAGCTCCTTAGGGCCACCCAAATTCCTTTTTATCTCCATCTTTATCTCCTTTTTCCTCTCCATCTTCAAGCCAAAAACAGTATGTTGAGTCCCTCTGTTGCTTAGAAGCTGTCTTACTTCCTCTTCTCTTACCAGCCATAGAAAGCTTTCTGCTTTTAAGGGCCTGTCTGATTAGATTAGGCCCACCCAGAAAATCTCCATATCTTAGAGTTAACTATACCATACAATATAACATAATCCTGGAAGTTATATCTCATATTTACAAATTGTAGGGATTAGAGCAGGACGTCTTTGAGGAGCCATTTTAGTAGTTGTGTATACCAAAGTAAAGTTCAAAGCAATTTAGGAGGGTTCAGATCATAATAGACTGGTTAGGAACAAGAAAAAGATTCATAATGGTTGTTTTGTGTACATCTTTAAAAAAACTTTTTTTTTAAGGTTTATTTTTGAGAGAGAGAGAAAGACAGATGGAGCACAAGCAGGGGAGGGCAGAGAGAGGGGGAGACACAGAATCCGAAAGTAGGCTCCACGGTCTGAGCTGTCAGCACAGAGCCTGACGTGGGGCTCATACTGACCAGCTGTGAGATCATGACTTGGGTCGAAGTCGGACGCTTAACCGACTGAGCCACCCCAGCGCCCCTGTTTTGTGTACATCTTAACCTTTCCTTAAATGACATGGTAATTGTTTTAATCCATTTCATCATTTCTTGATTTCTTATTTGACGTTTTAAAGTTATAAAATAGTTACACCTTTACAGTTTTAATATTTCTCACATTTAGTGTCCCCATTGCTTGTTTACTTGATTGTTTTAGCCATTCTCCTATAATTAAGGGCTTATGATGGACCTACAGTTTTTAATATTCTTGGCTAAAAGTTATAATCATCCTTGAAACTATAACTGATTAGGAACTACTTATCAGGGTGTAGACTTTGTTCTGGTTCTGAGGAGAGAACGGTAGTTTTTATTTTCTGATACTACCTCTCTATAATTTCATTATAGTTGGAGTCTAGTTGATACAGATATTTCTGAAATCATTCTGTACCCTCTCCCTATCCCCCAAGCCTTGCCTCCTCTGCTTCTTCTAGTTCCTTATATTCCAATTTGTAGGGAAAAAAAAAAACTGTAATTAGCTTTAGGGCCACGCCTCCTTGAAGGATAGTAATATGGTATAATTAAAAGGTACTGTAAGACCCCTCTATTCAAAAATATCTCCAGTATACACTTCTATATCTGCAGTTCTTCCATTAGAATGATATCTGGGCTTAAGGCTTTATCCTGAGAGAATTTGTTTTTTTAATGAATAATTTTGAAATTTATATATCGTAAAAAATTTAGTTTGGAGAGCATTACACATTCATTAATATATCATCAATGATTTATCAACTAACTTTGGGTGTGTTTTAGGTAGCAGAGAATAGGTTTTGAAGAATTGGAACCCAGGTAAGTTTTGGCATGAAAAAAAAAGGTTCTGTATTTCCTACAGAACCTAGGGAAGGTTGACTTAGGTCAGAACATCTGACCAGCAGGGGAGCAGCAAAAGCTCACTGGGCAAGGAGCCCAGGATAAAGACAAACTTCTCCTAACTCACAGTTCTGCCAAATGCTGGCCTTGATATGGGCCCTAGGGTGTCTGAAAAATAGAATTCAAGCTTTTGGCTCTCCATCTGACATATAACTGAAAGAATTGAAGCTATAGTGTTTTTTAAAGGTGAGGGGCAGGAAAATGCTTTATTCCAGCTCAATTGATATAACTACATTTCAGTGGTTTATTTAAAATAGGGATGACAGTTTTGATGTTGGTAGATTTTTTTCTGTTGAAAAAAATTGCATCTAAGGACAGAAACTGAGTTTGTTTAAGGTATATAACATTATTTACATATTTCTCAAATATCCATAGGTACTATGGTCGAAAAATGCTTTTCCTTTTGATGTGTCATCCAAACTTTGATAAAATGCTTGAAAAATATGTCCCATCTAAAGACTTGCCATATATTAAGGAATCTGTTAAAAGCTTACGGCAAAAGGTATGTGGAAAAAGTTTATTTTATAAACAGCTTTAAAAGCAAAGTACCAGAAAAAAATAATAATAAAAAATAAATAAAAGCAAAGTACCAGGAAGCTAAAGGATACAAGTAATTACTTCAATTATTTCTCTGTTAACCATTCAGACTGTATCTATAGTAGCATTTCAACAACTGCAGTTGAAAAACTTGGAGTAGACATTCATAGTGTTGGTAAGTGTTTATTGAACAGAAGCTCGATACTTGATAGAACATAGTGTGGTTTACTGGAGTGACAAGACTTGGGTTTGAATCACAACTCTGAGAATTAGCGAACTATAATGTTAGGTACATCACTTCATTTCTTTAACCTGAAGTTTTATTTTTATAAGGTAAGAATAGTGATGTTCTTCATGCTTGATTCCTACTTTTTTACCTTGCATATTTCACTATTAGAATTCCTATCACACTGCAGAACATTAATTGGGAGCTGCTTGAGGGGAAGCCCCATGTCTTATTTATCCTGGTAGATAATGGGGATTCGGACATGTCTGAAATGAGTGACTGAGGGAATATCACGTAAATTAAAATATGAAAAGTGTCTTATAAAAAAGTAATCCACTTACATATTATTTTTTACAAAAATATGTTAAATAATCTAGAATTATTCTGTGGTAATTTATGTTATTCTTTACTGATAGTCTTCAGCAAAGGATTCATTTACGTAAGGATAGTATTTCAAAGATGTATGATAATATACATTTTAGAGCATTTTCTTCTGCTCATTTAGCTTAATTCATACAGAAATAACTAAAGTAACCATGCAAAAAATTATCTTACCAGCGTGAGGCAGATTATATTTGTGAGTCATTTCAAGTACAAGTATTTTTAAATAGTTCTTATGTAAGTGTTTATTCTCACACTGGAATTCATTATTCTCACACATAGGAATTCATTATTTATGTAATGTGTTCATATTTTCTCTACAGATTTTAAGGTTTAAGAAGAATACTTATAAAACATAGCATATTAATTTTAAAAATGTTAAACAGTTTTACCCTGCCAGTGCCATTTCCTATTAATTTGGTTAATTTACTACTAATTAGAAGGTATTTTATGTATTGATACCTTTTGAAGCAGAAGCATAGCAGATTATTAAAATGCTTTCAATTACAAAGATCAATAATGGGTTCTCTGGCATTGTATAAATTATTTCACTTTACTAGTTTTGAAATTTTTAGGGGCGTCTGGGTGGCTGAGTTGGTTAAGTGTCCAACTTCAGCTCAGGTCTTGATCTCCCGGTTCGTGGGTTCAAGCCCCGTGTCAGGCTCTGTGCTGACAACTCAGAACCTGGAGCCTCCTTCGGATTCTATACCTTGCTGTCCCTCTGCCCCTTCCTACTCACACTGTTTCTCTCTCTCAAAAATAAATAAACATTTTTTAAAATTTTTAAAAAAGACTTTTATTACACTGCCTTTCTTTATATTACTTAAAGGGTTTGGGAGAGATACCACTAGATACTCCTTCAGCAAAAGGAAGACGATCTCATACTGGTACTGTTGGAAATACACGGTCATCCTTTGTTTCTAGAGATGCTTTCAATTCAGCTGAAAGGTAAGCTCATTTGATAGTTCACATCATTGGAGAAATTACTCCCTAGTGATAGTAGTCTCATTTGGATATTTTTATGAACTATTCCAGGGATATTTGTCAAAACTGAATGGAGTTTTAAAAGTTGAAAGTAAGAACTTAGAAAGTGTGAGGTAATTAGATTTAATAAGGGAATTGCATATTCACAGCAGCTTTCTTTTTTTTTTTTTAATTTTTTTTTTTTTCAACGTTTATTTATTTTTGGGACAGAGAGAGACAGAGCATGAACGGGGGAGGGGCAGAGAGAGAGGGAGACACAGAATCGGAAACAGGCTCCAGGCTCTGAGCCATCAGCCCAGAGCCCGACGCGGGGCTCGAACCCACGGACCGCGAGATCGTGACCTGGCTGAAGTCGGACACTTAACCGACTGCGCCACCCAGGCGCCCCAGACAGCAGCTTTCTTTTATATGCACTAAACAGTATTAAAGCATTAATGTGGTTTAATAAAGTGCTGTTGAACTTGTCAATATTAGGCCTGTGTTGGACAACTCTAATTGATTTTTGTATTAATTTATAGTCTTTACTTTTTCCCCTTGATTATGAAAATAATACATAATTATGATTAAAGAAAAAAAAACTTTAGAAAATCCAGACATTATCAGAACAATTTAACCAATCACCACCAGGCAGAAGAATCCTCTTAAAATTTTTATGAATATAATTACATATGCTATTGTGGAACCTGTTTACATTATGTAACATGTAATAGATTGATTATATAACTTAAAATTTTTTTTCTTTTGAAAGTATGATCTCTGGCATATTTTAAAATATATTTTAAACATTATTTTTAAAACTACATGGTAAATATATAAGTATCTTTCATATTTTCTAGATTTGTATATTTTTGAAATATTTCATAAACTAAAATATACATTTTGTTAAAAAATTAAAATCCATGTGAAAATACATGCTTTTGGGACCTTGCTATTCTAAGTACAGTCCATAAAACAGCCCCATTGGCATCCCCTAAGAACTTACTAGAAATTTGAATCTTAAAAAAAAGAAAAAAAAGAAATCCAAATTTTGTAATCTTCCCAAGCCTATGGAATCAGAATCTGCTGTTTTTTTCACATTAAGGTATAATCACAGGGGTACCTGGGTGGCTCAGTCGGTTAAGCATCTGACTTGACTTCAGTTCAGGTCATGATCTCCAGGTTCATGAGTTTGAACCCTGTGTCGGGCTCTGCGCTCACAGTCCGGAGCCTGCTTGGGATTCTTTGTCTTCTCGCTCTCTGCCCTTACCCAACTTGTGTGTATGCGAGTGCTCTCTCTCTTTCACTCTCTCTCTCTCAAAAATAAATAAAACTTTAAAAAAGTGTCATTGAATATTTAAAAAAAAAAGATACAATCACATAAAATCCTGGGTCAGACATTTTGGTCAAAAACTTTTTTTGCAACCAACAAAAAGTAGCTTTTTAAATATTAATTGAGAATATACTGTGTACCAAGCCCTTTCTGGTCAGTTACTTATTTTGTAGATGTCTCTTAATTGGGTATTATCTGATCATTTTTCACAGTTAGATTTGAGGTTATGCATTTTTTGACAAAAAATACCTCAAAAGTCAAGTTGTACCCTTCTCAGTGCATCATTTCATGAGGTGCATGATGTTGCTGTGCCTTCTTACTGACTGTGTTAACCTTGATCCTCTGATAAGGTGGTTTCGTCACTGCAAAATTACTATTTTCCCCCTTATAAATAATAGATATTTTGGAATACTTTGAGACTATATAAATCTCCTGTTTCTCATCATACTGTAGTTTACAAATCTTAGCAACCATTGGTGGATCTTGCCTACAGAAATTATTGTGGGATTTATTAATTTATTTATTTATGTCTAATGGTGATCTTTTATTTACCTTATTCTTCTACATTTATTAGTTGAATTTTTGCATGAAGAAAACTGCTACTTTTCCTCCATGTATTCACTTACTCAAATATTTATATTATTGTAGATGGATGGATTTTTATTTTATTTTATGGGTTATAATCTATCTATATCTATAAAAACTACTCATTACTCACTTTTTCAAATTGTTGCAACTTTAAGATCTCCCTCAGGTTGGCTGTGTGCTTTGTCAACATGGCACATTTTACATTTCTTTATTTTTTGCCATCACAAGATTGCCCCGGATCAACTTGTATTATTTCCTCTTCTCTAACTGTATGTTTCTAATTTCTTTTCCTTTCCTGTCTGAATTGCAATGACTAGAATATTGAATATGATGTTGCATACAAATATTAAGAACAAACATCTTACCTTATTCCTAATCTTAGGCACAAAACATTTGGTATTTTCCCACTAAGTATGATGTTAGCTATAGATTCATAAAAGTCCTTTATCAGCTTAAAGGTCCTTCCTCTTTCTAGTTTGAGTTTTTATCGTGAATGGTTATTGAATTTTGTCAAGTGACTTCTCAATGTCTATTAGGATAATCATGTATTTTTCCTTTATTCTATTAATATGAATGGTTTACAGTCATTGATTTCCAAATGTTGAAAAAAGATAACTTGTATTGCTTGGATTCGTAGCACTTGATCATGAAGTGTTATATTTTTAATATATCACTGGTGTTGGTTTGCTAAAATTAGGTGGGTATTTTTTGTCTATAGTCCTGGGATCTGTAGTTTTCTTGTCTTAGGATGTCTTTGGTTTTGTTATGGGAGTAATGCTGGATAATACCTTGTGGTTTCTTCTTTAATACATGGGCTATTTAGAAATGTGTTTCTTACCAGCTGTATAAGATGGTTCCAGTTTTAACACCTCCTCGTCAATATGTGTTATTCTCCAAGTGGGTATAAACTGGTATCTCATATGACAAAGACTTTTTCTTTAGCTATACTTTACACAGGCTTTTTATCCATGAATCCTCTAAGTCTGCTTGTTGGCTATAAATTCCAGCTGTCTTTACTGCATTCAGAATTGAACACCTTCTGACTATCTCCTCTATTGCAGTAGTCATGACCCCTATTCCAAAGTCTTAAATAAAGTCTTCTTTATAACTTTACAATGTCAGAATAATTATTCTTTACCACGTTATAGTTTTGACTTGTGTTTCTTAGTATGTCTTTTTAAAGTATGTTTTTTGTAAAAATATATATGTTATATTTAATATATATTTATATATCTGATTAAATCTTGCTTTTTTATCTAATAATCTCTCCCCTTTAATTAGAGTATTTGACCATTTCTATTTGGTATAATTATTCATATGGTTGGGTTTAAGCCTATCATGGTGATATTTTTATTTATTTCAATCTATCCTGGTTTTGTTTCTTTTTTCCACTTTTCCTGCCCTTTTTTTATCCAAATTTTTACTTAAATTCTAGTTATCATACAGTGTAATATTAGTTTCATGTGTAGAATTTAGTGATTCATCACTCACATACAACACCCCAATACTCATCACAACAAGTGCTGTCCTTAATACCCATCACCCATTTAACCCATTCCCCCACCCAAATCCCCTCCAGTAACCATCAGATTGTTCTCTATAGTTAAGAGACTGTTTCCTGGTTGGCCTCTTTTTTTTCTCTTCCTCTGTGTTCTTTTGTTTCTCAAATTCCACATATGAGTGAAATCATATGGTATTTGTCTTTCAATGACGGACTCATTTTGCTTAGCATAATACACTGGCTCCATCCACATCATTGCAAACGGCAAGATTTTATTCTCCTGATGGCTGAGTAACATTCCATTGTGTGTGTGTGTGTGTGTGTGTGTGTGTGTATGTATAATATATATATATTATATACACATGTATATTATAGACATATAACTATATACATGTATATATTATACACACACATGCATACACAAACACATACATACATCCACACTACCTCTTCTTTATCCATTCATCAGTAGATAGACATTTGGGCTCTTTCCATAATTTGGCTATCACTGATAGTGCTGCTATAAACATTGGTGTGCATGTGCCCCTTTGAATCAGTATTTTTGTATCCTTTGGGTAAATACCAGTAGTACAATTGCTGGATTGTAGGATAGTTCTATTTTTAATTTTTTGAGGAACTTCCATACTGTTTTCCAGAGTGGCTGCACCAGTTTGCATTCCCACCAGCAGTGTAAGAGGGTTCCCTTTTTTCTGCAGCCTTGCCAACACTTGTTCTTTCCTGTGTTGTTCATTTTAGCCACTCTGACAGGTGTGAAGTGATATCTCATTGTAGTGTTGATTTGTATTTCTCTGATGACCAGTGATGTTGAGCATCTTTTCATGTGTCTGTGTGTCATATGACGTATCAGATATGTCATTTGCAAATATCTTCTCCTATTCCATAGGTTGCCTTTTAATTTTGTTGATTGTTTCCTTTACTATGCAGAAGGTTTTTATTTTGATGAATTCCCAATAGTTTATTTTTGTTTTTGTTTCCCTTGCCTCAGGAGATCTATCTAGTAAGAAGTTGCTGCAGCCAATGTCAAAGAGGTTATTGCCTGTATTCTCCCCCAGGATTTTAATGGTTTCCTGTCTCACATTTAGGTCTTTCATCCATTTTGAATTATTTTTGTATATGGTGTAAGAAAGTGGTCCAATTTCATTCTTGTGCATGTTGCTGTACAGTTTTCTCAACACCATTTGTTGAAGAGACTGGTTTTTTTTCCATTGGATATTCTTTCCTGCTTTGTTGAAGATTAATCAACTATATAGTTGTGAGTTTATTTCTGGATTTTCTATGTGTTCCATTGATTTATGTGTCTATTTTTGTGCCAGTCCCATACTGTCTTAATCATTACGGCTTTGTAATATAACTTGAAGTCCAGAATTATGATGCCCCCAGGTTTGCTTTTCTTTTTCAAGGTTGCTTTGGCTATTCAGAGTCTTTTGTGGTTCCACACAAATGTTAAGATTGTTTCTTCTCGCTTTGTGAAAGATGCTGTTGGTATTTTGATTGAGATTGCATTAAATGTGTAGATTGCTTTGGTTAGTATAAACATTTTAACAATATTTGTTCTTTCAATCCATTAGTGTGGAATGCTTTTCTTTATGCCGTCTTCAATTTTTTTTTTTTTTTTTTTGAGAGAGAAAATGAGAGAGAGAGAGTGCAAACCAGGGAGAGGGGCTGAGGAAGGGAGGGAGAGAGGGAGAGAGGGAGAGAGGGAGAGAGAGAGAGAGAGAGAGAGAGAGAGAGAAAGAGAAAGAGAGAGATTCTTAAGCAGGCTCCATCCATGCTCAGCACGGAGCCCGACTTGGGGCTCAATCCCACCTTGAGATCATGACGTGACCTGAAATCAAGAGTCAGACACTCAACTGACTGAGCCACCTAGGCATCCTTTCTATTTCTTTCATCAGTGTTTTTATAGTTTTCAGAGTATAGATCTTTTACCTCTTTGGTTAAGTTTATTCCTAGGTATCTTATCATTTTTGGTGCAGTTGTAAATGGGATGGATTCTTTAATTTCTCTTTCTGCTGCTTCCTGATTGGTGTAAAAGAATGCAACAGATTTTTATACATTGTTTTTGTACCTTATGACTTTACTGAATTCATGTTTCAGTTCTAGTAATATTTTGGTGGAGTCTTTTGGGTTTTCTACATAGAGTATCATGTCATTTGCAAATAGTGAAAGTTCAACTTCTTTCTTGCGAATTCAGATGCCTTTTATTTCTTTGTGTTGTCCGATTGCTATGGCTAGGGCTTCCAGGACTATGTTAAATAACAGTGGTGAGAGTGGACATCCTTGTCTTGTTTCTGACTGTAGAGGAAAAGCTCTCAGTTTTTCCCCATTGAGGATGATTTTAGCTGTGTTTTTTTTTTTTTTTTTGTGTATGGCCTTTATTATGTTGAGGTATATTCCCTCTATCCCCACTTTCTTGAGGATTTTTATCATGAATAGATAATGTACTTTGTCAAATGCCTTTGCTGCATCTATTGAAAAGATCATATAGTTCTTATCCTTTCTTTTAAAAATGTGGTGTATCATGTTGATTGATTTGCGAATATTGAACCACCCTTGGAGCCCGGGAATAAATCCCAGTTAATCATCGTGAATGATTCTTTTAATGTACTGTTTGATGGGTTTGTTGGTATTTTGTTGAGAATTTTTGCATCCATGTTCATCAGGGATATTGGCCTGTAGTTCTCATTTTTAGTGAAGTTGTTTCTCTGGTTTTGGAATCAGGGTAATGCTGGCCTGATAGAATGAATCTGGAAGTTTTCCTTCCTTTTCTATTTTTTGGAATAGTTTGAGAAGAATAGGTATTAACTCTTCTTTAAATGTTTGGTGGAATTCACCTGTGATGCCATTTGTCCCTGGGCTTTTGTATCTTTGGAGATTTTTTATTATTGATTCAGTTTCTTTGCTGGATATCGATCTGTTCAAATTTTCTGTTTCTTCCTGTTTCAGTTTTGATAATTTATATGTTTCTAGGAATTTATCCATTTCTTCCAAGTTGTCCATATAATTTTTGGCATATAATTTTTCATAACATTCTCATAATTATTTCTATTTCTGTGTAGTTAGTTTTTATTTTCCCCCTCTCATTTGTGGTTTTAATTATTTGGGTTCATTCTCTTTTCTTTTTTAGAAGTCTGGCTAAGGGGTTATCAATTTTATTCTTTCAAAGATATTGATCTGTTCCACTATTTTGGTTTTTTGTTGTTGTTGTTTGTTTCTATATCGTTTATTTCTGCTCTAATCTTTATTATTTCCCTTCTTTTGCTGGCTTTAGGTTTTGTTGTTGTTTTTTCTAGCTGCTTTAGGTGTAAGGTTAGGTTGTTTCATTTGAGATTTTTCTTGCTTCTTGAGATAGACCTGTATTGCTGTATACTTCCTTTTTCCTTTTTCTCCACATCCTCACCAACACTTGTTATTGCTTGTCTTTTTAATAATAGCCATTCTTACAAGCATGAGACAATATCTCCTGATGGTTTGATTTGTATTTCCCTGATGATTAATGATGTTGAACACCTTTTTCATGGACTTGTTGGCCATTTGTATGGCTTCTTTGGAAACAATGTCTATTCAGTTCCTCTGCCCATATTTGTTTTGTTTGTTTGTTTGTTTGTTTGTAGGTGTTTGTTTTCTAGGTTTTTGGTTTTGTTTTTTGTTGTTTTTTTGCTATTAAGTTGTGTGAGGTCTTTATATTTTTTGGATATTAACCTCTTTCTCTTCAGATATATGATATGCAAATGTTTTCTCCCATTTTGTAGGCTGTCTTTTCATTTTTGTTGATGGTTTCTTCTGTGCAGAAGCTTTAACTTTGATATGGTCCTACATGCTTATATTTGCTTTTGTTGTCAAATCCAAAAAATTACTGCTGAGACCAGTGCCAATGAGCTTACCATGTATGTTTTCTTCTATGAGTTTTGTGGTCTTATATTTAAGTATTTAATCCATTTTGAGTTGATTTTTGTGTATGGAGTAAGATAGAGGTCCAGTTTCACTCTTTTTGCATATGGCTGGCTGTTTGGTGTTCCTGGCAGTATTTATTAAGGAGATTATTCTTGCCCCGTTGTATGTTCTTAGCTCCTTTATCATAAATTAATTGATGGATTAATTAACCTCTGGGTTTATTTCTGGTCTCTTTATTCTTTTCCATTTATACATGTGTTTGTTTCTATGCTAATACCCTGCTGTTTTTTTTTTTTAAATATATGAAATTTATTGTCAAATTGGTTTCCATACAATTACCCTGCTGTTTTGAATGAGAAAGTATGATGCCTTCGGCCTTGTTCTTCTTAGAATTGCTTTGGCTATTCTAGGTTTTTTGTGGTTCTATAAAAATTTCAAGATTGTTCTATTTCTGTGAAAAATGCTGTTGGGATTTCTATGGGGATTGCATTCAGTCTGTAGATTGCTTTGGGTAGTAAGGACATTTTAACAATATTAATTCAGTACACGAGCATGAAATATCTTCCACTTATTTATATCTTCTTCAGTTTCTTTTATCAAGGGTTTATAGAGTAGAAATCTTTTACCTTGGCTAAATTCATTACTAGGTATTTTATTATTTTTGATGCATTTGTAAATGAAATTGTTTTTTAATTTCTTGTTCTGATAGTTTTTTTGTTAGTGTGTAGAAATGCCACTGATTTTTATATATTGATTTTATATCCTGAAACTTTACTGAATTTGTTCATTAGTTTCTGAGTTTTTTTGGTGGATTATTTAGGATTTTCTATATAAAGTTGACCCTTAGACAATGCAGGGGTTAGGGGCATTGACCCTCATGCAGCTGAAAATCTACAAACAGCATTTGACTCCCCAAAAAGTTAACTACCTACTGTTGACCAGAAGCCTTACTTGATAAACATAATATAAGCAGTTGATTAACACATATTTTGTATATTGTATGTTTTAAATGCTGTATCCTTATAGTAAAGTAAACTAGAGAAATTAAATGTTAAAAAAATCATAAGGAAGAGAAAATACATTTACAGTACTGTACTATGAAAACTCCACATGTAGGGGTGTCTGGGTGGCTCAGTCCATTGAGCATCTAGCTTCAGCTCAGGTCATGATCTCACAGTTTGAGTTTGAGCCCTGCCTTGGGCTCTGCACTGACAGTGCAGAGTATGTTTGGGATTCTTTACCTCTCTCCCTCTCTCTCTGCCTCTCCTTCCCTCATACTTTCTCTCAAAATAAATAAATAAACTTAAAAAAATATCCACATGTGGGGTACCTGGTGGCTCAGTTGGATAAGCATCCAACTTTGGCTCAGGTCATGATCTCGCAGTTCATGAGTTTGAGCCCTGTGTCGGGCTCTGTGCTGACAGCTCAGAGCCTGGAGCCTGCTTCAGATTCTGTGTCTCCCTGTCTCTCTGGTCCTCCCCCGCTTGTGCTCTCTCTGTCTCTCAAAAATAAATAAACATTAAAAAAAAAATTTTTTTTAATCCACATGTAAGTGGACCTGCAGAGTGCAAACCCATGTTGTTTAAGGGCCAACTGTATATCATCTGTGAATAGAGGCAGTTTTACCTCTTTCTTTCTTACTTGGAGACTTTTATTTCTTTTTCTTCATAATTGCTCTGGCTAAGACATCCAGTACTGCATTGAATAAGAGTGGCGAAAGACGGTATCCTTATCTTGTTCTTGTTCTCAGAGGAAAACCTTTCAGCTTTTCATCATTGAGTATGATCTTAGCTTTGGGCTCATCATATGTGTCTTATTATGTTCAGGTATCTTCCATCTAAATCCAGTTTGTTGAATGGCTATTGAATTTTGTCAGATGCTTTTTCTTTATCTATTGAGAGGATGATACAATTTTTATTCTCAATTTTGTTAATATGGTGTATCACATTAATTGACCTGGAGATGTTGAGCCATTTTTGCATCCCTGGAATAAATGCCACTTGGTCATTGTGTATGATCCTTTTAATGTATTGCTGCTTCAGTTGCTAGTATTTCGTTGTTGAAGTTCTTTGCATCTGTGTTCTATGATCATTTTAATGCATTCTCTTTTTTTATAAATTGTATTGATGTTAATATATACCTAGTGAGTTTCTCCATTTCACTCTTACTGTATCTTTCCCCCTAAGGTATATTCAATGCTATTCTACTATCAAATCCATTTTGTTTTGAACAGTAAAAAAGTCATCTTTAAACACAAGTATCAGTAATTAGATGACTTCTTGTGGTGTTCTTTTGTTTTACTCTTCATTTTTTCACCTTTTATGTATCATATACTTCTTAGTTTAAATATAAATTTAATCCTCTGTTTTTTCTCATTGTATAGAATTAACCATTTTACAAATTAATCTCAGATTGATTTATTTAAATAAATTAAAAATAATGGATGAATACATCTAAGATCTGCATTCTAGATCACCATCCTGTGTCTACTTTTAAGATGATTCTGAGTCATTCATTAACCAGTGCTCTTAAGATAACATTAGCATCATTTTTAATACTGGTAGTCAGAAATGGTAACTGGCAACTGTTACTATTGTCTGTAAGACTTATCAATTTGCATGACTTAATTTCTTTCAAAGGGATCATTTATCTGCCATATTGAGTCACCCCTTTATAGGAATAAAAAAAATTATGCTAGTAATAGTAATTGAAATAATAAATCCTGTCAAGATTCTAGTTCTCCCACACAAGTTCACATGGTTATTTTGAGTTAACATAGCAGGCCTGAGACTACTATTTTTGGAAAGTCCTACTTACAAGGTTAGCCCTTGGTTGGCATCTAGGAACTAGGATTTCAGGAGGATTGCCACTGTTCCTTAACTGATGAAGAGTAGTTTACTATACCAAAATTATTTGAGCAAACAATATGGTTTATGCTGAAGACCTGCTTTCCTTCTGGGAGCCTGGAATTTTAGTATATCCTAGGCAGAGGACCAACCATGACCAACTCTCAATAAACACCCTGAGCATTGAAGTCTCTAATAAGGTTCATTGGTAGACAGCATTTCACATGTGTTGTCACAGGTTGTTGCTGGAGTAATTAAATTTGTCCTATGTTACTTCACTGGGAATGGACCCCTGGAAGCTTATAGCTGTTTTTTTCCAGACTTTGACCCCTACGCTTTTTCCCTTTGTTTATTTTGTTTTGTATCCTTTTGCTGTAATAAATCATAGCTGTGAGTAAAACTACATGTTGAATCCTGTGAGTCCTCCTCGCAAATCACTAAAGTCGGGGGAGATCGCAGGGACCCCCTTTAGCCTTGTGGCTATCAGATCAGTTTGTGAAATTTTGAGAAATATGTATGTAATAAGATATATTATGTTTATGTTTCTCATAGGATATTAAGAATGAAATTAAATTTACCTTTCTTTGACTTTAGAGAAGTAACTGAAATTCGTGACATCACCAGAAAATCAGTTCCCCGCAATTCCTTAGAAAGTGCTGAATACATTAAAGTCATAACAGGTTTATTAAATGCAAAAGACTTCCGTGATCGTATTAATGGGATTAAGCAGCTTTTATCAGATACTGAAAACAATCAAGAGCTTGTTGTTGGGAACATTGTGAAGGTAATGAACTGTAAAAATTAATTTTCATTTTCAATATATAGCTAATAGCTCATTAGTATAAAAAATTGCCCTCTTAGTACTTTATATGTATTGTTTTAAAATGTTAAGCTTAGAAGAATGAATTACTTTCTAGAACAATTCAAAGTAATTGGGAAAAAATAAGAAAATAATAATATAAGAAAACAGCTGCTTAATTTGTCTGAATTTTCCCACTAGATGGTAACTCTTTGAAAGCTCTGTATTCTCAGAGCTCTTGGAACCTGAAAGCTCTGTATTCTCAGAGCTCTCAGTGCATATATGTCAAGTGAATCAATAAATATTTTAAAAACCAGGGCATTTAGGTTCTCTGATATTACTTAAGAGTAGATATTAAAATTTTTATATGTAGATTAGAAATCTTATATATACTAATTTATATACCAATGTTAGACAACAAGCAATAGAAAAGAAGATAGTAATAAATGTTAGTGGTACCAGAGCATAGATGATTTATGCTTCTTCAGAGTTAATTCAGTTAATTCCATTAGTGATTTATTAATAAAATCCCATGTTAAATTTGTATTATGTGCATTGAACTTGGCCAGCATACCATTAACTACTCTTAATACCAGTAATGTTGTCTCTTAATTTTCAGAAGAAAGGTACCATATTATCATGCGATGGGCACCAGAAAGTTGCATTTTCTGATATCTGTTGAGTAAAAATAAATCTCTTGGGAAGACTGTTCTCACCATGAAAATTTTTATTTATATATTAACTTTCATATTTTTATGAGAGATGTGTATATGTATATCAGCCTCATAGAATAGCTCTTCACTCACCTAATGTGACTAAAGATTTTGCTTATCATTCACTTTTTATATCTTAAACTTATGAAAGTTAAGAATTCTAAAGAGCAAGGAATAATTGTTAAAGTAATCAGGTTAAAAGGTAGTAAAAATTTAACTCTGAAATTGCATATAAAATTCTCATAAGAAACCCAAACTGAAACTAAATCAAATCTCTATGGTTGTTACATATCTAATTCTGTTATGAATAGTGATAAAAATGAAAACTTTCCTTGAGTTCTTAGAGTTAGCTAAGCTAACCACACCTTCCAAAAAATAAGATTTTTATCACATTTACGGTAAATCAGTCATCTTCATACTGAGTCAAATTTCACAACCTGAATTTATTAGGATGTCTGTTTGAGTGATGTTTGAAGACCTGTCATTTTGCTATAAGAAGGTTTGAGACTTAGATTTAACATCCAAATTTTTATAACATTCCTATTATCTATGTTCAAGTTAAATAAGATGTTGTGTGTATGTTTTTAAATAGTATATTAATAGGATAAATACTACAGAATGCCAAAAAGAATTTAAATAGCTATAAACATTATTTCACATTAAATTATTTACCAATTTACTTTCAGATCTTTGATGCTTTTAAATCTCGGCTTCATGATTCCAATAGTAAAGTAAATCTGGTGGCTCTAGAAACAATGCACAAAATGATTCCTTTGCTTAAAGACAACTTATCTCCTATAATCAACATGCTAATTCCAGCAATAGTAGATAACAATCTGAATTCTAAGAATCCAGGCATCTATGCTGCTGCCACAAGTGTTGTTCAAGCACTGAGTCAGCATGTAGGTAAGAAATCTTACTTTTGCACTCAAATTATTTTGACTTTACTTTCATACTTTCTGTCCTACACATGATGTACTTTATATAATGTTGAAATCATAGATGTTAAATATTTGTCATTTAATGTGATATTTTCAGTAGTTTAAATTATTTTTAGAGTTTAACACTAACCCATTAAATTGACTTTCTCTTATTTTTGATTTTTCAGTCCTTTCATTCCTACCTCAACCTCACATCTGGTGCAAAATTAACTCAAAATGGATTGTAGATTTATTTATTTATTTATTTATTTATTTTTTTTTACATTTTATTTTATTTTTGGGACAGAGAGAGACAGAGCATGAACGGGGGAGGGGCAGAGAGAGAGGGAGACACAGAATCGGAAACAGGCTCCAGGCTCTGAGCCATCAGCCCAGAGCCCGACGCGGGGCTCGAACTCACGGACCGCAAGATCGTGACCTGGCTGAAGTCGGACGCTTAACCGACTGCGCCACCCAGGCGCCCCGGATTGTAGATTTAAATGTAAAACTTAACTGTAAATCTTTTAAGGATAACATAGGTAAAAATCCTTAGGACTTGAGTGCTTGGTGAAGAGTTGTTAGCATGATACTAAAAGCGTGATCCATAAAAGGCAATAAATTAGACTTAATCAAATCAAAAAACATTTGCTCTGCAAAAGACCTGTTAAGTACATAAAGAGACAAACTACAGTTTTGGAGTAAGTATTTGCAAACCACATGTCTGAGGAAGAACTCAGAATACATAAAGAACTCTCAAAACTGAACATTAAAACAAACAATCCAATTAGAAAATGGGCAAAGGACATGAAGGAACACTTCACTGAAGACGATATATGGATGGCAAATAAACACATAAAAAAGATTTTAACATCACTAGTCATTAGGGAAATACAAATGCAGGTTAAGACCATGGTCACTACACAAATATGTTCATCTGTTCAGGCTGCTTTAGCAAACTACCTACAGACTGGACAGTGTAAAAACAAATATTTATTTCTCACAGTCCTGGAGGCTGCAAAGTTCAAGATCAAGGTACCAACAGATTTGGCATCTGGTGAGGGCCCACTTCCTGGTTCCAGTGGAGCTTTCTGGGGCATCTTTTATGAGAGGTCTAATCCTATTTATGAGGGCTCCACCTTCATGACCTAATCATCTCCCAAAGTCCTCACCTCCAAATACCATAACAACAGGGATTGGGTTTCAACATATGAATTTTGGAAGACACAGACATTCAGTTTATAGCAAGTATTAGGACAGCTAAAATTAAAAAGAGTGATAATACCAAATGCTGACAAGATTTCAGAGAAACTGGATCTCTGCTACATAAATAAAATGGTGTATCCACTCTAGAAAATGGCTTGTCAATTTCTTTAAAAAAAACAAAAACTAAGCATACACTTAACCATATAACCCATCAGTTGCATTCCTAGGCATTTATTCTACAGAAATGAAAACTTCCATCCAAGAAGTTACACTCTTGTTCATAGCGGCTTTATTTACAAAAGTCAAAAACTTCAGGCAACCTAAATGTAATTCAGTGAGTTAATAGTGAAGAAATTTATGATACATCTATACCGTAAAATAGTACTTAGTGATAAAGTAGTATTATAGATACATGTAACAATTTGGATGGATCTAAAAGGGCATTATGCTTAGTGAAAAAGGACAGTCCCAAAAGGTCACATGCTGTAGGATGGCATCTTTGTATAGCCTCAAAATGATAACATTTACAGAGACGGAAAACAAATTAGTGGTTATCAGGGTTTGCGGGCAGCTAGGAGGGGCTGGATGTGACTATAGAGCGATAGCTCTGCGGAGATCTTTGTGGTAATAGAATAGTTCCATATGCTAATTGCAGTGATCATTACACAAATCTACACATGTGATAAAATGACATAGAACTATACACACGTAGGGATGCCTGACTGGCTTGGTCATGAAAGCATATGACTCTTGATCTCTGGGTCATGAGTTCAAGCCCCGGGTGTAAAGCTTACTTAAAAATCAACAAAGAAGGTGAATGATGTAGATTAGAATTATGCACAGGTATTGTACAAATGTCAGATTCTTTGTTTTGATATGTACTGTAATTATGTAAGATGTAACCTTTGGATGAACAGTACACAGGACCTTTTTGTACTGTCTCTCCAATTTCCTGTGATCTATAATTATTACAAAATTAATGGGGCTCCTGGGTGGCTCAGTCGGTTGAGCATCCGGCTTCGGCTCAGGTCATGATCTCACAGTTTGTGAGTTCGAGTCCCGAGTCGGGCTCTGTTCTGACAGCTCAGAGCCTTTGGAGCCTGTTTCAGATTCTGTGTCTCCCTCTCTCCCTGCTCCCCCGCCCCCGCTCGTGCTCTGTCTCTCTCTCTCAAAAATAAATAAGCATTAAAACTTAAAAAAATTAAAACTGAAAAAATCAGTAAAAATAAAAACTACCCCCTCCAAAATGTAGTTTTTTTTCTGTTTTTTTATTTTGTTTGTCTTTAATAAACTTATATTCTATTTTTTGGAATAAGATGACTGGGAGATAGGCAATTCTTTTGCTTTTTTATGCCATATGATAGCTCTTTTAGAACTCTTATTTGAGGTATTTTATTTCTTATTTGCTATAAGAATAGTATTCTATTAAGGTTTTATAGATAATGTTAAGTACTGATTACATAGATTTAAAAATCTTTTTAACACATTTGCATTCATTTGTGTATCTTTTCCTTTTAATGCTTTGTAATGAAAAGTAAGAACTCATAACTCTTTAAACATGTGTCTGTATTATTCTTTTTGTTTAGACAATTATTTGCTTCTACAGCCATTTTGCACAAAAGCTCAGTTTTTAAATGGAAAAGCAAAACAGGATATGACTGAAAAGCTTGCTGGTAAATATTCTTTAATTGCTATTTCTAAAGAAATATTAACTAAGGAAAAATGATAGGCAGTTCAATTTCTCTTTGGGATAGCTACCAAATTCAATATCATTACCCACAATGTAGAAATGAATTGCATAATGATCTATACGAGAACTTTTTAAGACTTTTACCCCAAATTTTTTTGTTTATCCTTTTTTTTTTCCAGTAAGAATTTCTTCCTTGTCACATTTAAAAATAGACATTAAAATCAAATTGGTACTCATGAAAAACTGTTTCAAATTATTTATTTGATAAAAGATCAGTGGGTTAAAAATGTATGTTTTTTGGAAAACATTGAGATGAATTTGGGGTTTAATTCCTATCTTTACTAATTTTGCCTGAGCTAAGTTGTCCTATGTGGAATTCTAATACTTGAAGATTCCAATCTTTGGGAGAAAAGTTTCTGACCTTACCTTCTGTAAAATGCTTGACATTTTAAGACAAGTGACATAGAGAAGAAGCTTAGTATATTTTATATGCTGTTTAATTAGCAAAAATTGAATTTATATTTTTAAAAACCTGTTTACTAAATTTTTATGTTTCAGATATTGTTACGGAACTTTATCAAAGGAAGCCCCATGCCACAGAACAGAAAGTATTGGTTGTTTTATGGCATCTCTTAGGGAACATGACAAACAGTGGCTCTTTGCCTGGAGCTGGAGGAAATATACGAACAGCCACAGCTAAATTATCGAAAGCACTTTTTGCGCAAATGGGTCAGAATCTGTTAAATCAGGCTGCATCTCAACCACCACATATCAAAAAGAGTTTAGAAGAATTGCTTGATATGACAATATGAAATGAATTATGAATCTTTGATGAAATATAGTATGATGAACAAAATTGTTTACATGGTGACAAATGGAACTTTTTCAAGTTACATTTTCAGTGCCTGCACTACTCATCTGGTAAATTAAGTCAATGGCTATTTGTATTTGCAGCCAGTGGGCACACATCTGCTCTGTATCAACCCTACCACTTGTACCCATCACAGACAGAGAAACCTAAAATAATTAATATAACCTAATATTCATGAAATCTGAGGCCCATGGAATGAATCCAGTTATATTTTTGAGGAAAGTCCTGCTCATTTGCACTGTTCTATAGAAACCACAGTTCATTGCCCTATATGTACAATTAGATTTGTAATTAAAAATATACTTTTTATTATGTAATCATGTTCTGTCATTACTCAGCCTTATTTTATGAAGTGAAATAAGTCATTGAACTATGTTATCACAAACTAACTTTTGTGTGCTATTTGTGAAAAACATGTATTTCTGAAATCAGTCTGCTAATATGATTGTGCAGTATTAGCTTGCTTTTGCTGCTGTGTTAATGTGATATATTTGCTTACCATTTGGGTTTAATCATCTACATAATTGTGAAATTTAACAAGTTATAATGAAGCATGGTGACCAAAGTTTTAGAAAACACTTAAACATTTTAAATGCACGTTTAAGAAAACGTGTTGAATGTAACTTCCCTATTTTTGTGTGAAAACACTAAATTTTATTTCTATATGTCCTGACATTTATAAAGGTGTTATTTTGCTGCCCAGTTGTGTAATTCTCAAAAATAGTGCCAGGTCTTCTATAGGCTTTTCTCAGAATTCTTGGGCTATAAGTACTGTATGCATCTTAAAAAGAAAAGGAATGTTATAAAAATAAAAGGATTTATTTCTGTAGATATGTGAGAGGTGTCCTATTTTTCCAACTTCCAAATTTGTTAAAATAAAAAGTATATATATTGTAATACTGACCTATCATTTTCAGTTGGTATACTTGATAAAATATTGACCTATCTCTATTGACCTAACAATAGACCTGGATTATAGTTCTAGCTATAGAACTATAGGAAAATTAGGCATGTGATCTTGGGCAAGTCACTTACCAGTTCTAGGTCTCCCATTTTGTCATCTCTAAAATGTGAGAGCTGACTAGATGATTTTTAAGGTTCTGTTTTGTTCTAAAATTATATGGTTCTGTGTTGTAGTTTATTCAATGATCACTTTATTACAACTGTGAACTATCCTCATTCTTTCTCACCTCTTGTGTCACTAACTGGTTTTCTGATGTATTTGGCTGCATTTTAAATTGTGATTCTTTGTATTACTGCATGAGTGCTAAGAAGAAAATGGGGGTACAGGGGGTTACAGCAATTTGAAGCGAAGCTGAAAGGAAAGACTTGGTTACTTTTTCTGTTTATGGGCATTGTTACATACATTCATAGTTACATATTTCTTAAATGCTTTATCTTCTAAGTGTATTTTATTATGTATCTATAGTTTAGGTCTCAAGTTGGCAAACTTTTTCAGTAAAGGACCAAAAAGTAATTACTTTTGGTTTTGTAAGCTATAGACAGATTGTGGCATATTCTTTGTTTTTTGTTTCATTTTTTTATAATGTTTTAAAAATGTAAAAAATATTCTTAGCTCAGGCCAGACAAAAACAGGCCTCTGGCCTAGTTTGTCAACACCTGGTTTAGACTCTTTTGACCTTAGCTGTAAATCTGAAATCGTCATTAAAGTTTGCTTTAACCCTTAATGATATGCACCATTGAAACAATAGTTACAGATTCCAAGTTTTATTAATTTTGACCATTGTCCCTGTGTCATTGCAAATTTGCCCCTACTAAATTTGCATTAATGTTGGATATATTGAAGGTAAATTTTAAATTTCAAAGGGAAAAGACCATTACTTTGTGTATAAGCTTAATTATCTCTTTTTTTTTTTTTGAGTTGATGTAGTTTGAATTTTGCACTGAAAAAGTACAGTAAATAGTCACTACTATTAATGTGAGGACTTTACATAATCTCTGTGCTGTCTTTTATTATAAAAATTTTTTTTAATGTTTATTTTTAAGACAGAGAGAAACAGAGCATGAATGGGGGAGGGGCAGAGAGAGAGGGAGACACAGAATCCAAAGCAAATCCAGGCTCTGAGCTGTCAGCACAGAGCCTGACGCGGAGCTCCAACTCACTAGACTGCGAGATCATGACCTTAGCCGAAGTCGGAAGCTCAACTGACTGAGCCACCCAGGTGCCCCGGTGCTATCTTTTATTATAAATAAAATACTCATGTAACAGAGTCCCAGGCCTTAAAGATTTTCTGACTTTTAGTAACTTCTTAATAATGAGCACTCAGAAGTCAAGCACTCTGTTATCAGGAACTGTTATCAACCCAGAAGTCAACAAAAATTGGAGACTGATCACTGATTAAAAGAACTAATGCAGCCGAAGTCCTGAATAAATTGGAATGAAGGAATAATTATACAAGTAGTGATAATTATAAAAGTTTATCCTCACACTGTAACTAAAAAATAAAGAGAAAAATTTAAATGGCAGATTTCCCCAATGGAATCCATATCATATAGTCATTAAAAATGATGGGGCACCTGGGTGGCTCAGTTGGTTAAGTGTCCGACTTCGGCTCAGGTCATGATCTCACGGTCCGTGAGTTCAAGCCCTGTGTTGGGCTCTGTGCTGACGGCTCAGAGCCTGGAGCCTGTTTCGGATTCTGTGTCTCCGTCTCTCTCTGACCCTCCCCTGTTCATGCTCTGTCTCTCTCTGTCTCAAAAATAAATAAAGGTTAAAAAAAATTTTTTTAAACGTTAAATACTTTAATCACAGGACAAAAAATGTTAAATACTTTAATCACAAGACAATATCCATAGTGTGTTAAAGGAAAAAAGTCTGACTACAAAATAAATGCAGTGTCTCTATCAAATATATATGCATACAGAAAATAGAATTGGAATAATATACAGCAACATGTTAAACTGTAGTAAACTATGAGTAAAGAAGTTAATTTTTTTTCAGTGTATTATTATGCAATTTCTATTTTTTCAGAAATTAGCAATATGTGTTACTTATGTAATAAAATTTCAGTTACAATAGGTAAAAGTCTGAAGAGAATCTGAAAATAAAGATAATGTGAAGAGAAAAAATAAGGCAAAAGAGAGAGACAGTGAATTATCAGTGTTAAGAGAGGTAGAAATGACTAGAAGGGAGATGAGAAAGGGGAGCAAGATATTATGAAGGTAAAGAGCTTAAGACTTTGATTTAGAAAGCATGGATTTGGAAGCCAGTTTTATTATCACTTATCAAACCTTATGAATATTCTGAGCTACCATGAGGTCCAAAATTAAAATGGGATTAGGAATAAGAAAACATTTGTAAACTTCAAATTTTCTACAAAGGTAATTTTTTGCCAGAAGCAGATGAAGAAAGATGAACACAAACCCTATAGAAATCTTGAGTGTTAGGATAAGCTAAACCTACTTATTTCATTGCTAGTTAGGGGGGGTTGAATATAT
The DNA here is from genome assembly GCF_022079265.1 of Lynx rufus. Classification (NCBI taxonomy): domain Eukaryota; kingdom Metazoa; phylum Chordata; class Mammalia; order Carnivora; family Felidae; genus Lynx; species Lynx rufus. The sequence continues at coordinate 65,052,007 of NW_025814827.1, forward strand.
CAAACAAAGGCAAAATCAATTAAGTACTCAATTATCATTAATGATTTATGGTTTCATAAAGCATACTATAACAGAGAACCTAAATTCTTAATTCATAAACTCTCTGGGCAGAACAATGGATAAGCAGAGACTTAAAGATTTTAAAGTAATTTACAGATTTATCAAAGTAGTCGTTAATATATATATATATGTATGTATATATATACATATACTATACACATATATACATATACATATGTATATGTGTGTGTGTGTATATACATATATGGGACAGCATTATGTAAAATGAAGACAGAATGATCTGGTGGTACCAAATTTTGGCCAATCCTGAATTACTTTTTTTTTTTCACCACTCTACCTGGAGTAGTACCTAAGCTGGATGCTAAATAAATGATATTTGAATAAGATGGTGAATGTTACATAAATTTGAAATTTATTCTGGAGACAGAAAGCAATGTTTTCAAGGGTGGAAGTGGTGTATTAAAAAATAAAGCAAAATAACCAGTAGCAGAGGGTTAGTTGGATGGAGCAAGGCAAGGGTGTAGGCAAGGAAGTCAATTTGAAGCACTAATCCAAAAGGGACAAATAAATCTCATCAAATGTTACAGTCTAATGAGTTGACAGTATCTGCCTGTGCAATGTGTTGAAAAAGTTAAATCAAATTTCAGTAGGAAGGAGTGTATTGATCTATCCAGGACTCAGAGTCAGACTCTAGATAGTAAAGTATAGTAGAAGCAGTGAGAATTGAAAAAATGGATCTGAAATGTATTGGTAACACAGTTGACTGAATTGATGACACACTTAGATTTGGAGGATAGAGGAGTCAAAAATTAATGAAGTTTGTAACACTGGTGAGTTTCTCTAGAGCTTCTGCTTTTTTTGCTTAGGAAAGGAGGCCTTTTTTATGTACTTCTAGCTCTATCTCATTGACCACCCTTAGATTCATGGGAAGCTGAGAAATTGAGTATTTCATTTCCTCGTCTCAAAAGTAGAGGAAAATAATAGGGATTGTAGTGGGAATAGATATGACTGAGCCAGTCAATAATATCTGTCATATTCTATAAGCCCCCATTCTGTCTGATGAACCACAAAGGCATTCTATGCCCCTGGGAACTGGTATTAGTTCAGAACCAGTGTCCAATTCTGAAAAGCATATTTTTTCCCCCAGTGTGAAGTTACCTTGATACGTAGCCAGAGATCCCTTTCATAGTGATATTTTCATTGTGATATTATTGCAGAATCCTTAGTGGTTCCTTCCCTTATTTCAAGTGGTCATGGGAACTAGGTGAGAAATTGTGATTCCCTTATTTAGAGTTTTTTTTTTAATACAAAACAACTAAGATCTTAGTATTTTATTCATCTATTTCGATCCCATGATCAATTTGATATTACTAAGTATTGTTGCTCCTGGCTGGCTCAGTGGGTTAAGCATCTGACTTTGGCTTAGGTCATGATCTAACGGTTTGGCTCATGAATTCAAGCCCCAAATCTGCTGTCAGCACAGAGCCCACTTGGTATCTTCTGTCTCCCTAGCTCTCTGCCCTTTCCCCGCTCGTGTGCGCATGCACACTCTCTCAAAAATAAATAAATGTTAAAAAAACAACAACAACAACAACAACAACAACAACTTTGGGGCAAGTGGGTGGCTCAGTTAGTTAAGTGTCTGACTCCAGCTCAGGTCATAATCTCATGGTTCGTGGGTTCAAGCCACACATCAGGCTCTGCACTGGTGGCTTGGACCCTGCTTGGGGATTCTCTCTCCCTCTCTCTGTTCCTCCCCCACTCACATTCGCTTTCTCTCAAAATAGATAAACTTAAAAAAATAAAAAGATATTGCTAAGTATCCCTGCTGGTCAGACCATTTAATCACCACAAGATCCTGCTCCCTATTATCCTTATTATGCTTCTTTGCCTCTAATAATTGAGTTCTCTGCCATCTAGGAATCTTTGTATCACCATAGAAATCACTGCACGTATATCAACAGAAGACCCTACTATAGCACCCCCAGCCACAGAGAAAAACTACCACACAATCTTCCTTGACTTACAATGGGGTTTTGTCCCAATAAACCCATTGTAAGTTGAAAATGTTGTAAGCTGAAAATGCATCTAACACACATATCAAACATCATAGCGTAGCATAGTCTACCTTAAACGTGCTCAGTACTGGGGTGCCTGGGTAGCTCAGTTGGTTGAGCATCCGACTTCAGCTCAGGTCATGATCTCGCAGTCCGTGAGTTTGGCCCTGCGTTGGGCTCTGTGCTGACAGCTCAGAGCCTGGATCCTGCTTCGAATTCTGGGTCTCCCTCTCTCTCTGCCCCTCCCCCCACTTGTGCTCTCTCTTTCTCTCTGTCAAAAATAAAATAAACATTAGAAAAAAAAATTTTTAATAAAAAAAATGTGCTCAAGCACTCTCAACAATAGCCAAATTGTGGAAAAAGCCTAAATGTCCATCACCTGATGAATGGATAAGGAAATTGTGGTTTACATACACAATGGAGTACTACATGGCTAGTAAGAATGAAATATGGCCCTTTGTGGCAACATGGATGGAACTGGAGAGTGTGAAGCTAAGTGAAATAAGCCATACAGAGAAAGACAGATACCATATGGTTTCACTCTTATGTGGATCCTGAGAAACTTAACAGAAACCCATGGGGGAGGGGAAGGAAAAAAAAAAGAGGTTAGAGTGGGAGAGAGCCAAAGCATAAGAGACTCTTAAAAACTGAGTGCAAACTGAGGGTTGATGGGGGATGGGAGGGAGGGAGGGGTGGGTGATGGGCATTGAAGAGGGCATCTTTTGGGATGAGCACTGGGTGTTGCATGGAAACCAATTTGACAGTAAATTTCATATATTAAAAAAATAATAAAAAAAATATTTTCTACCAAAAAAAAACGTGCTCACAACACAATGGCCTATAGTTGGGCAAAATCATGTAACACAAAGCCTATTATATAATTAACTGTTGAATATCTCATGTAATTTATTGAATACTGTACTGAAAGTGAATAACAATGGTTGTATGTGTACAGAATGGTTTTAAGTGTTTTAATGTTTTTAAAAATGTTTTAATGTTTTATTTTTGAGAGAGAGAGAGAGAGAGAGAGAGAGACTGAGAGGGAGAGAATGAGTAGGCTAGGGGCAGAGAGAGAGGGAGACAGAATCTGAAACAGGCTCTAGGCTCTGAGCTGTCGGAGCTGGATGCAGCGCTTGAACTTGTGAACTGTGAGATCATGACATGAGCCAAAGTCATACCCTTAACCGACTGAGCCACCCAGGTGCCCCAAGTGTTTTAATGGTTTTAAGGGTATGTTTACCCTCGTGACTGAGTGGCTGACTATGTGCTTAATCACTCTTGCACCATCTTGAAGTTGAAAAATCATTAACTTGAACCATGTAAGATGGAGACTGTAGTACTTTTCAAAGATGCTGACTCTCCCCTCTCCTGTGTATTTCTTAAATCTTGGTGAAGGGAGTATACCTGGCACTCTTAGGGATACATGGTTACAGGTAAATGGAAATTTGTTGATGAATAGTTCATGCCAACACTCTTACAAAACAAACTATTAGAACCATTGAATTTATATATACATATATGCATATATGTCAATATGTAATATTATAAATATAGATAATACATATTACATATATATAATCTCATCTAAAATTATTTTCTTCTTCGTCTAGCACTCAGTGAAATTTCTCGTGTATTCTCCATACTTTTGTCAAGGTAAATTTGTAAACTTTCAACTGTCTTGCTATTTAAGTCTTGCTATACAAGTTTGACATTATAACTGGCCCCCAGAATATGCTGGAATCTGATTCTAAGTTGAGGAAAAATGTAAGTATTGGGAGTAGAAAATGAGAAAAACTGGCCTCTTCATGCAAGGTGTGGCCTCAACAGATTTGGTGAAGTCTATATAGATTTCCAAATAAGGCAGGAATGATCTCTTCAGACCAGTGAGAAGGGGTTGCTTTTGTTTGATGAATGAGGCTCAAACACTGAGAGGTTATGAGTTAAAGATACTTCAAATTATTTGAATTCTACCATGTGCCCATTTCATTTCTTTGGTTCTGCTCTTTCCTGAACAATGCCTTAATCTTCACAGAAGAGTTCTGACAAGGCTATGAATTCAACTGACATTGCAATTTGGCAATCTGTGGGCTCAGACTTTGAGTGTATTTGGCTCTTTTAGGCCCATGGCTGCGAAGAATAAATTCTTTTGTTACTATCAGAGGAAGTCCTTGATTTTTGGTCCCTACTTTAAGCTAAGAATTTAGAAATCTGATCTTATCACTGTCTTTAAGCTGTCCAGTATTAGTATAAATAACCACCCCACCCTTCATTTTCTGCCAAAAGTTTTGCCTTCCATGGGCACGTCATTCTAGATGGCTGCAGTTTTATGCCATATGTGTACTGTATGTGTTGAGAATCCCAAGCAGGCTCCACAAAGTCATTATGGAGCCCAATGTGGGGCTTGAACTCACAAACCATGAGATCACGACCTGAACAGAAATCAAGGGTTGGATGCTTAATCAACTGAGCCACCCAGGAGCCCCTGTAGATGCCTAATTCAAACAGAAGAGAGTTCATAAAAAGCATATGTTATTATAGTTTTTTATGAGGCTAGGTAGCTAGTAAGAATGTCCAAATTGCATCACAGAGCTGGTCTGGGGAAAACACTACTGCCAGTATTATAGAGGAGAGGTACCACATCACCCACTGATACCACACACTCCCACACTGAATCCTGGCCTTAAGAGTCATGTGTGCATATCTCTAAGTGTGTGTGTGTGTGTGTGTGTGTGTGTGTGTGCACGTGCGTGTTTGTAGGGGGACTAGGAAAGTAAGTGTCTAGTAGTTTTGGCTCCTACAGTGGAATGTAGGCTCTCTGCGTCAGAGAGAGGTGATATCCCAAACAGAGCGAGGGTTTTGTATGCTAAAACAAAAAATGTCCACTGCATGAGTCACTGACATATGGAAGGTAATGTAATCAATTAGGAGAAAACACATTGCATTTAAATTTCACATTTATGTGAGGTTTTGTGTTAGTCTGGGTCTTCCAAAAAGCAGATGCCATAATGGCAAGAAATTTATCAGGAAAAAAAAAAACAGTGGAGATTTTAAAGCAGGAGAGTGAGAGCAAGAGCACTGACTGGTTGGAAAGGTAAGATGTAGAAAACTAGATAAAGAGAAACAATGAATCTACAGTGAATAAAGAATAAGTAGATAGATTTTTACAAAATGGCTATTGGAGGGGAATGCTATCTCAGAGCTAATCTTATTTACTGATGAAGAATTTGTAATAAGTTTAGGAAAGATTGGAAGAACCAGAAAAGGAGTGACGGCTTGGCACTCAGAAACACTGAATGACAGTGCTGGGGCAAATTCTGCCAGTCTTTCCAATATATTATTCCCTTAACTGTTCCTTCCCATAGTCAACATCTAAAGTTGCTGGTTAAAACCAGTAAAAGGTGTAGCTGCACTGAGAATCCAAAAGTTAGCTTGAATATTAGAAGTGCCAATGGAAAGGGAAAGGGAAAGTTGCAACACAGTTTGATGAAAGTGAAAGGTAGACATAAGAAGACTGATTTTTTTAAGTTTATTTTTGTATTTAAGTAGTCTCTACCCCTAATGGGGGGCTTGAATTCAGCACCCGGAGACAGAGTCCCATGCTCCTCTGACTGAGACAGCCAGGTGCCCCCGCTTTTCCTATTTGGAAGCAAAGTTAGTATCGAGGGGATTTACGATTAACAGGGTTGTGCACAGGAAATGCCATCTTGCAAAGAAATATTTCTGGAATCAGATTCCAAAGGAGGAACTTGCAGTGCAATTATGGTACTGCTGAACCTTGAACAAGAGATTGCATGGTAGGTGGTGTGTGAACTCAGGAACCTTGTAACAGAAACAGGATAGAGGCCGGATTGGAAGAAAAAAAAAACCATTTTTAAAGTGAGGATGGGAGTGTAATTCGAGAGGACTGCTAAGATTGTCAAGGCAAGAAGCCTTCATATTTGTCCAGAGGATAATCTTACACATCCTTTTAATGATCAGTTCCTCAAGCCCCTAACTTGTTTCCACCAGTTTCCTCTTTTTTTTTTTTTTTTCTGTTTCCTCGTGAGGAGACCTGAGAGGACCCAGAATCCGTATCATCCTGAAGTATGGAGATTTAAGACCGAATTTCTGTTGATGTCTAGGGAGAGTGGTAAATTGTTCGGAAAAACCTTATACTTGCCCCAAAAGACAACATTTTTCTACAATATTTTTCTTTCCGGGGTGGGGCGGGGCGGTATCTGTGTTTAAGATCAAGAATTTAAAAGACCCTACACACCGTCTTCTAGTTTAGAAAGTCTCCACAGAGGGAAGAAAACAGCAGGAGCAGCTGCCCGGTCTTCGGTGACGGCGGGGCGTACACCAGGCGGAGACCGGGCGGGGCCGGGGCCCTAGGATCCCGCTGAGGGCGAGGCCTGCGCGCAGCACAACCACGTGACTCCTTCGCCCCTTGGGACACCGACGCATGCGCGCCGCGCTCTCGACGAGGCGGCTTTGGTGTTGGTGGCGGCTGCCGCGGTGGCTGTGGGACGGTGACGGTGGAACTGCCATCCTCGGCTCGGTTGGCCCAGACTGCGGCTCATGGCCTTGAGTGGCATCCGTCATCAGGTCAGCTGCGGCGGGCGTCTTGGAATTGGCCTGGGGGGGTGGGGTTGGTGATTCCAGGGACTGGAAGGGGCCTGCCTTGTTTCAGGCCGCACTGGGGTTGCGGCCTCCCTCTCCCGCCGTGTTTGAGGCCAGGCTTGGCCTGGCCTCGGCTCCCAGCTGTCCATTCCTTTCTCCTTCCCACCTGTTGGGTGGAGCAGTGCAAGGTTTCTTTTCTTAGTTAGACCAAACGCTTCTCTGACGAGTGCTTACGGAGCGCGGGGAAATGTGGGCCTCCACCTTGATATAGGAAGCGTTTTGGGGGTGAGTCTGAAGCCCTTGCTTCCTCAAGAGATGCAAACCAGTGTGCCGGGACAACTGGGAATGGAAGGGACTCAGTAGTAGCCGCTAGAGAATTGGGAGAATTCAAATTCTGTTAATTAAAGCTTGTAGGCGCCTTGTAGGGGCGCGCGCTGCGTGTTCTGACTACACTAGTCACACTTTTAGGACCCTGAGTCACAGCACCTCAAATACCAGCCAGAGGTTTTGGCGGCACAGGATAGAAGCAGGAAAAGCAGCCATTGAAGATCTTAATAGGATCTCTTAAAGAAATCTATTTAAAAATAATGTTTACCTTTTGTAGTCAGAGACCAACAGTGTGTTTTTCTCGCTTTGAAATTTAGTAAGTAGTACTGCTCTTTTTATCGATGATATTATAATACCATATTATTTTATGCCGATTTTTTAGTTTGATGTTCATGTTGCCTTCTCTGTAAGGACTTCATGTTATTTGGCAACTGATCCAATCTGTTCAGAAATACTGTAAACTTTTTTACAGCTGGAAAGGTTGAAGCTTACAGGGAAGCATGAAGCTCGTGTTGGAACTTAAGTGTTTTGTATGAAGCTCGTGTTGGAACTTAAGTGTTTTGTCTCTCTGGGAGCTTAAGTGGATTGAAAAAAAACAAACAACTGTCAGGTACCCCCCCCCTCCTTCCTCCCATTTATAACCTCATTCTAGAGTTGCAAAAGTTGGAACTTTCCACTGTTCAGCTTCTGGTAGGGATAAAGTGAACTAAAGGAGTTCTACTAAAGAATACAGTTCTTAGACTCTGAACTCTGGAATAATTAGGTGTTGACCAAAGATGGCTAATTAGTAGGTGGTATGAGATATTTGAAATGAGAATTGAAAAGCAGAATTTTTTTTTTTTTTTTTTAGTGTCAGAGTATTTGGTAATATTTTTACTTGCTTACCTATAGTTGAGTAAGAAAAAGAATTTTATAAATCAGATGATAAAAGTGTGTGTGTGTGTGTGTGTGTGTGTGCACACGCCTGTGTTTTAAAGATAAAGAACAGGGATACCTGGCTGGCTCAGTCCGTAGAGCATGGGACTATTGATGTCAGGGTTACGAGTTCGAGCTCCATGTTGGGTGTGGAGATTACTTAAAAATAAAATCTTAAAAACTAAATAAATAGAACAGAACCTTCTGTGGTATGTTAGTAAGTAATTCCACGTAGAACATAGGATTTTCTGTGTATGTGAAAAATAGTCAAAGGAGATAGGAAGTAGTAGTAGTAGTAGTTCCAGTCAAATGGTGATTTTTTTTCAAAGACCTGAAGATGACGCAGACATTTATGTAAATATGTGTATATAAAGTTGAGTTTTTGGAACATACTAAGTGTTTAATATGTGGAAACTTAAAAAAGGTCTATCTGTGAACATTCTGTTTAGCCTCTGAAAGTTGTTGCCAAAACCAGTGGTTAGTCTCTTTTCTTAACAGCATTTGTTTTCAAATTGGCTTATCTGTGTGTGAGGAACAGAGTATCTGATTGTAAAGCTAGTTGATTTGCAGTACGCAAACTACTGACTTTTTAGTCCTTAGATTTTTTTTGTGGGTTGCTCTGTTTATGAAAAGAATAATAAACAGTATGATCTTGAGTGCCTATAGAGTTAGAAGACATTAAATTAGACTTCCCATTCTTAGTTAAGTATGGGTTAAGTGATCCACCAAAAGACCTTTTAAATTTTGTTAGTGAAATGTTTAATGTATGTTATAACTGAACTAAAAGTTCAATGTATGATAAAGAACTGTATTTATTTAATGTACTACACTGTCATTTTATAATTTATCATGTTTTCTTCCGTGCTTATGAACTTTAGGTCTCTAATAAGATTTTATAAGAAAGTGCAATGTAGTAAAAAGGCATTGATTGGTTTGGTGAGTTGAGAAAAGGAGGAAAGTTTTGTTAGGCTCAGAAAACAGGGTGAGCCAAGGCTCAGACATGAAAAATATATTGGGCTTTGTAAATGGCAATGAGGAGGAATACTGTAGGATTCGTGTGTTTGAAAAGTTATGTCACTCACTTGTTCAACAGACATTTAATGTGCTGTTACATACCAGACACTGTTTTAGGTTCTAGGAACACAGTACTGAGCAAAACCAAGATCCCTGTTCTTCTGAATTTAACATTACAGTAATATTAATTTATCCGTAGCCTTAGTGTAGCAGTGTTTTTCAATTTTTTTTGACTGAGACCTGTAATAATTTGTACATGTAATAGTGAATCCCAAAAAACAGTAGTTGCATTCTGTATGTGTTTCAACAATAGGCCCTCAATATGTGCCTGAACTCTGATACTTTGTTTTCAATTCTATATTTTTCTATTAAAAAACAAATGAGAAGCTGATTTGAAAAGCTGATTTGAAGCGGTCTAAAGTTTGATAAACATTACTTAAGAGGGGAGATAAAATAGGAGCACCTGGCTAGCTCAGTCAGTAGAGCATGCAACTCTTGATCTCCGGGTTGTGAGTTTGAGCCCCATGTTGGGTGTAGTGATTGCTTAAATAAACAAACTTTGGGGGTGCCTGGGTGGCTCAGTTGGTTAAGCATCCAACTTTAGCTCAGGTCATGATCTCACGGTTTGGTTCGTGAGTTCTAGCCCTGTGTCGGGCTTTGTGCTGATAGCTCAGAGACTGGAGCCTGCTGAGAGAGGGAGACACAGAATCCGAAGTAGGCTCCAGGCTCTGAGCTGTCAGCACAGATCCTGATGTGGGGCCCAAACTCACAAACTGCGAGATCATGACCTGAGCCGAAGTCAGACGCTTAACCAACTGAACCACCCAGGCACCCCTAAAATGTTTTTCTATTTTATTTTTCATTTGCAAAAAAGAACAAGCTGGTCTGAAGCAGTCTACAGTTTGAAAAATGTTGGTCTATTGAGGGAGATAATGATTACTTAAACTATAGCAATACTACTGTGAGTAAAAAGAAGGGGATGGTTAATTCTTATGTTAGGGTATATACCATGTTATAGTGTAATACTATGAATAAAAGAAAAAAAAATAGGGGCACCTGGGCGGCTCAGTAGGTTCAGGTCACGATCTTGTGGTTTGTGAGTTCAAGCCCCATATCAGGCTCTCTGCTGTCAGCCTGTCAGTGCAGAGACTACTTCAGATCCTCTGTCCCCCCCTCCTGCTTGCACTGTCTCAAAAATAAATAAATATTAAAAAAAAAGATTGAGGAAGGTAAAGGGAATCTTGTGTGCTGGGGATGGGAGCAAGTTACAATTTTAAATAGGGTTGTCCAGGTAGGTCTTATTGAGAAAGTGACCTTTCAACAAAGGAGGAGATAAGGAAGTTATCCATATGAGTATCTGGGAGAAGATAATGCTGGTAGAGGAAACAGCCACCTAAAAGGTTCTAAGGCTGGAGAATGTGGTCTGTTTCAGAGAAAACAAGATGTCATTGTGACTGGGGCTGAGTGAGACCAAGGGTAGGAGAAGATGAGGTCAAAAGGACAGTGAGTCATTGCAAGGACAGTGACTTTTACTCTGTGAGAGCAGTGGAGTGACATGGTCTTATTTATGTTTTAAAAAGAATACTATCTGCTGTATTGAGAATGGACTGGGGATTGGGAGCTGGTGGAATGCAGCAAAAGGGAAGAAGCGGGAGACCTGTAGAAGGTTATGGAAGACTGTCATAGTATTGTAGATGAGAGATGAGTGGTTTGAATGAAGATTATAAGAAGTGTGATGCTGAATATAAAAGATTCCATAAAAAATTGGTTGGGTGTGAGGGAAAGAAGAGTCAAGCAAGGGTGAGTCCCCGAGATTTTTGGCCTGAGCAACTGAAAGGAGGGATTTTCTGTCAGAGATGGAGAAGGAAATGGATAGAGCAGGTTTTGGGGGAGAGATCAGAAGTTCTTTTAAGGACATTTTGTAATTTGAAATGACTGGATGGGAATTTGGGAGTTGGCACATAATTAGTATTTAAAACCATGTGAGATTGGGGAGTTAATGGAGATAGGAGTAGATGACCAAGGATTGAGTCCTGGGGCACTCTAAAAGATCACATAGAGGGGTGCCTGGGTGGCTCAGTCGGTCGAGTGTCCGACTTTGGCTAAGGTCATGATCTCGTGTTTTGTGACTGTGAGCCCCGCATTGAGCTCTGGGCAGACAGCTTGGAGCCTGGAGCCTGCTTCGGATTCTGTGTCTCCCTCTCTCTCTGCCCCTCCCCTGCTTGCACTCTGTCCCTCTCTCAAAAAAAAAAAAAAAAAAAAAATCACATGGAAGAGGAATACCCAATTTGCCTCAGGAGACTGGCACTCAGGTGAAACAGTGATAGGTAGGAAGAAGAGATGATGTGACTTGGAAGCCAAGTGAGAAAATATATCAGATGGGAGAACATTATCAGCCCAAGGAGAGTGTTGGTTGAAAAAAAGAGCTGAGGATAACATCTTGGGAGCTACCAATTCTTTTTTTTTTTTTTTAATTTTTTTAAATATTTATTTTTGAGACAATGTGAGAGACAGAGTGCAAGCAGTGGAGGGGCGGACAGAGAGAGACACAGAATCCGAAGCAGGCTCCAGGCTCTGAGCTGTCAGCACAGAGCCCGATGCGGGGCTCGAACTCACGAACTGTGAGATCATGACCTGAGCCAATGTTGGATGCTTAACCGATGTTGGACGCTTAACTGACTGAGCCACTCAGGCGCCCCGGGTGCTACCAATTCTTATAGGACTGTGAGAAGAAAAAAATTTCTTCCAAATGGTAAGGGAGCAATCCAAGAAGGTAGGAGGAAAGCTATGTAAATGCGGTATTGTCAGAAAAGGCAAGGAAAGAGAACCTTTCAAGTAGAAAGTCATCATTCCTGTTGGATGCTGTGAAGAGTGAATCAGAGAAAAACAAAACAAAAAAAAACAAGAGTAGATCAGAAAGATGAATTAGGAAGCGTTCAAATGGATTTATACACAAGAAGATTGTGACCTTGGCAAATTTCAGAGTGGTAAGGAAACCAAATTACCAAGTGAATGGAGGTTACAGAAGTAGAGATAACAAGCTTAGACAACTTAGTTGACTTTGTCCTTAGAATAAAATCCAAATTTTAACATAGCTTATGCTTGATTACCCTTTGCTTTTGTTTTTTTTTTTTTTAAGTTTACTTATTTTGAGAAGGAGAGGCAGAGAGAGAGGGAGAGAGAGAGAGAGAGAATATCCAAACAGGCACAGAGCCTGACATGGGGCTCGATCTCAGGAACCATGACATAATGACCTAAGCTGAAAGCAAGAGTCAGATGTCCCACAGACTGAAACACACCCAGGTGCCCCTACCATTTGCTTGTTTTTAAGTTAAGCTACATTGTAGTATATATGTTATAAATTATTATATAAAAGAAGAAAAACATTTACACATGTTGAATGCTAGTGGAATAGATTTAGTACACTGAGAGAAACTGATGAAGAGTAAAGATAATTTAAGAAGCAACATTCTTGGGGCGCCTGAGTGGCGCAGTCGGTTAAGCGTCCGACTTCAGCCAGGTCACGATCTCGCGGTCCGTGAGTTCGAGCCCCGCGTCAGGCTCTGGGCTGATAGCTCAGAGCCTGGAGCCTGTTTCCGATTCTGTGTCTCCCTCTCTCTCTGCCCCTCCCCCGTTCATGCTCTGTCTCTCTCTGTCCCAAAAATAAATAAAAACGTTGAAAAAAAATTTTAAAAAAAAAGAAGCAACATTCTTGAGAAGATGGGTGGGAGAAATGATCAGATCATGAGTTGTTCAGGGTATGACCTTTGGTAGGAGCAGAGATACTTAATCAGTTATGACCAAGGCAAGGAGGAGGACCAGTAATGATGGATTTCCGCCATTATAGGAGTGCTATAAAACAAATACTTTGAGAGGGGAAAAGAGGCAAGATTATAAATGAGGTGAGGGGGTTGGGAGGTTGGTATCATAATATATTTCTTGGAGGTGTAAGGAATTTTAAGAAGGAAATGGAGGATTAATGGAGATCTAATAGGATAAAGACTGACCACTGGTTGTGGCAAATAGCTCACTATGAGAAATTAGTATTTTTATTGGAGTGATATGGGCTGGACTGCATAGTGTACTAACAGATGGTTAAATTATTTCTAACTATAGAAATGTCACTTATTTTTAGGTATCTCTTTTATTGACTTTGTTAGTCTAAAACTTACAGGATTCATCATTCTTTCTTTTTTTTTTTTTTTAATTTTTTTTTTCAACGTTTTTTTTTTTTATTTATTTTTGGGACAGAGAGAGACAGAGCATGAACGGGGGAGGGGCAGAGAGAGAGGGAGACACAGAATCGGAAACAGGCTCCAGGCTCTGAGCCATCAGCCCAGAGCCTGACGCGGGGCTCGAACTCACGGACCGCAAGATCGTGACCTGGCTGATGTCGGACGCTTAACCGACTGCGCCACCCAGGCGCCCCCATCATTATTTCTTTAAGAGAAAATTCTACAAGTGTTAGTGTTAGGTTAAAATATGCTTAATTTTAAGGTTTATGCTACATGTTGGCATATTGAAATTTTAGAATATAATCCCAAAGAAATAGCTTTTCAAAAATAAGTATTTACATGAGATTCACTGTGACATACTTAGTAAGTATTAGGAAGGACTCAAACCAGATTGAGGGATATTTAAGCAAATATGGACATAGGGTCCTTCTTGCTTAGCGGGCTTCTCTGAACATGCTAAATAAACACTTGTCTCAGAACGTGGCTCTTTCTGCTGCCTGGAATTTTCTTGCTTTGCATATCTGTATAATTGACTTTCCTACTACCTCATCTTCTCCTTTGTTTTGTTCTTAGTACTTAATGCCATGTACATACTGTAAACTTACTTTTTTTTTTTTTTTTTAAAGAGATGTCTGTATTATTCAACTAAGATGCCAGCTCCTTGTAAGGACTTTGTTTTGTTCAGTTAAATTTCCAGTACTGGAACAGTAGTATCTGACACACAGATGTTGCTTACTAAATATTGAATGAATATTATTACACAGGGAAATGATACTGGTTAGAAATTTTTTAAAAACCCTAAATGGAGGGGATTCAGCATAATTTGTACACCTAATTTCAGTAAAATAAAAAAATAACATAAAAAAAGAAATAAAATTGTGTAAACCCTAAAGGACAAAGAACAGAAGAGCAAATCAGCATGAGAATTAACATCTTGGAAGAAACAGATGGACAGGACTTAACTGATGAACTTAGGTTTTCATTTTTCTGCGTTTAGTTCTGTACTTGCAGAAAGGGACGTTAATAAAAAAAAAGTAAGATGGATCATCCCACAAAATTCCAGAGAGGCTCAGGAATTCCGGGTACCAAGTGCCTCTGAAGATGAGAGTGCTGAGTGGAGCTAAAAATTCGAGGGTTGGTTGAAAGTCTGGAGTAGGTTAGACCATAGATTTTCCTTCTCCATGTAGTATAGAGTGCAAAAAACTGAACGCTAATTATTTGAAGAGGGTGGAACCAGAGAAGTTTTGACACAGGTGGTGGGAGGTGGGGCAAGGGTAAAGGGTCTTGATGCAAATGGGAAATGAATGAAAGCTTACATACTGAATGGTGACATCACTAGCCCTGTTTATTTTCTTTGGTCCCAGAATGCATGTTGCCTTCTTTATAGATTTTTAAGTTGAAACATTCTTCTTTGGGAAAACTTAACACAAGGGAAGTGATGTAAAGCACTGACATTTAGTGAGCTCCCCCTCAATAGAATGCCATCCTGTGTGGAGCCTCACCAGTTTCCAAACTTGTATCTAGCTTCTGATTTTTTGTGATGCCTCACACTTCTTCAACAGCAGTTTGAAGACCACTCCACTTGGGAGAACAAAGCAAATACTCAAAAGACACTCAGAAGAGATAGTGCTGAGAACAGAAGAAAATTTAAAAGTGACTTATAGAGAGAGAGAGAGCAGGAGATACTGCACTAGTGAAACAGGAATAGGAAACTACAAAATAGATTATTCAGAGAATTAAAAAAGGGAATTAAAATAAAAATCTAGTAAAAGTGATTTGAGGAGAATGGGGATGGGGATGAGGTAAATGAAGGAAAAGGTAAGAAAAGTAGAGAATCAGTCCAGGAGGTCTAACACCTGAGTAATGTGAGTTCAAAAAAAAGATAAAAGATAAAACCAAGTGGAGAAAATATCACTGAAATGATACATGTGGAACATAAGAATTGAATGATGTAAATATCTAAAGTAGGCCTCTGAAATAAATGCCAGAAGAATAAGTAGAAAAGAATCACCTTAAGGCACATATCATTATGGAATTTCGGAACACCTGAGATGAAGAGAGATGTTAAACACTGCCTTGGAGAAAAAACCAGGTCTCATATAGAGGAATTTTCTCAATAGGAGTACACTATGCTAGGAAACAATGGAAAGATTCCTTCAAAACTCCTTTTTTTAATGTTTATTTTTGAGGTGGGGGGAGGGAGGGAGGGAGAGAGAGAACGTGATCAGGAGAGGGGCAGAGAGAGACTGAGACACGGAATCCAAAGCAGGTTCCAGCCTCTGAGCTGTCAGCGCAGAACCCGATGCAAGGCTCAGACTCACAAACTGAGATCATGACCCGAGCCAAAGTCAGATGCTCAACCAACTGTGCCACCCAGACAGGCGCCCCCTTATCTATCTATCTATCTATCTATCTAATCTTTATGCCCAGCATGGGGCTCAAACTCACGACCCCAACATCAAGAGTTGCCTCTTCTGACTGAGCCAGCCAAGCACCCCCCTTCAAAACTCTTTAAGAAACAATTATTTTCATTCTAGAATTTTATACTTAGACAATCTATCATTCAATTGTGAGAATTTTAGAATTGAAAAGTCTTAATTTTTTTACACCACATACCCTTTTTGAGAAAGTTATAGAAATATTCTCTAAAAGAGGGAATAAGTCAAGAAAGAAAAAGGCTGTTATAAATGAGAAATAAGTGAAGGAATTCCTTGGATCAAAATGAACAGACAAAACCTAGACCAGACAAGCCAGTCTAGATTGCTGCAGATTAGATAGTTTTGGAAAGGATGTCTCCCGAAGGGAAAATGGACTTGATACTATAAGTATCAGGTTTTTTGTTTTGTTTTGTTTTGTTTTTTAAGTAAACTGTGCCACACATGGGGCTCAATCAGACTCATGACCCTGAGATCAAGAGTCGTATGCTCTACCAACTGAGCCAGCCAGGCATCCCAAATGTCATTTTTTTTTTTTTTTGAAGGACTTTTATAAGGCCTCTACAGGAGTTTGGAGTCATTTTTCAAAGACAGCCAAACTTGAAAATAATAAGGAAAGATTTAAAGAGGTAGAAGCAAGGAAATGTAATTATAGTATATAAGATAGCTTGAAAAAAATGTTTACAGAGGCATGCTAATATAAACCTGAATGTTGATTTAACTCCAAACTGATAGAAATTAGAGCATGTGAGAGGGAAATTGTGAAGGTATGTTTGGTACAATAGTTAAACCCTAATCTTCTGTAAGATGGTAAAAAATGTCTAAAATTGAAAAATCAAGAAATAAGATAGACCTCCAGATAAACTCTGTGTTGACTACTAGTTTTATGAAGTCAAAGTCAACAGCTCTTTCCCTCCTAATACTTATGCAAAAAAATTTAAGTGCATTGTGAAGTTCTTTTTTCTTTTCTGTTATTTAAGAAAAATTTTTTGAATGTTTATTTTTGAAGGAGAGACAGACAGAGAGTGAGCAGGGGAGGAGCAGAGAGAAAGGGAGACAATCCAAAGTGGGCTCCAGGCTTTGAGCTGTCAGCACACAGAGTCCAACTCGGGGCTTGAAATTCACAAACAGTGAGATCATGACCTGAGCCGAAGTCGGAGGTTAGGACGGAAGGTTAGGATGCTTAACCAGCTGAGCCACCCAGGTGCCCCTCCTTTGTTATTTTAAAGTATAACATCTTAGGTTTAGATAAAACTTTCTAAGGAACTTGTTTGCCATGATACTTTTCATTTATGTGAATTTATAGACCTCCACATGCTTTTATCTCATCTGATCTTAACAGCCCTGTGCAAGTAGTATAAAGTGTTTTAGAAGTGAGGAAAGTAAGAATGACCTAGGATCACATGCTTATATTAAGGGAGAGAAGTAGGACTTACTCCCCCTACTCTGTTTATTCTGATATTTACCATTTTATATCTTCTTATGATGAAAGAAAGATCTGGAAATTCTAATTCCTACTAGTCTTTTGTACTTTGTATTTCCTTTTTTTTTTTAATTTTTTTTTTTTTCAACGTTTATTTATTTTTGGGACAGAGAGAGACAGAGCATGAACGGGGGAGGGGCAGAGAGAGAGGGAGACACAGAATCGGAAACAGGCTCCAGGCTCTGAGCCATCAGCCCAGAGCCCGACGCGGGGCTCGAACTCCCGGACCGCGAGATCGTGACCTGGCTGAAGTCGGACGCTTAACCGACTGCGCCACCCAGGCGCCCCAGTACTTTGTATTTCCTAATGTAGTTATAATTAAACTGTTGTCTTACCTTTTATTTAAAATTGTAATAAAAACCACATAACATAAAATTTACCTTAACTATTCTTAAGTGTATAGTTCAGTAGTGTTAAATATATTCACATGGTTATAAACAGATTACTAGAACTTTTCATCTTAATCTGAAACTACACTCATTAAACAACTCCCCTTTTCTCCCTCACTCCATTCCCTGGTAACTGCATTCTACTTTCTGTTTCTATGAATTTGGTTTGTGACTGGCTTACTTCACTTAGCATAATGTCCTCAAGGTTCATCCATAGAGAATATGACAGGATTTCCTCCATTTTAAAGGCTGGATAATATTTCATTGTATATACCACATATTATTTATCTGTCAATGGACATTTGGTTTGCTTCCTTCTTTTGGCTGTTGCATGTAGTGCTGCTAATGAACATGGATGTGCATATAGCTGTTTGGGGCCCTGCTTTTAGTTGGATTATACCAAGTGGGATTCTTAGGTCATATATAGTAGTTTTATTATTACTTTTCTCAGGAAACTCCATACTATTTTTTATAGCAGTTGCATCATTTTACAATTCCACTAACAGTGTATGAGGATTCCAGTTTCTCCTCATCTTTACCAACACTTGTTATTTTCTGTTTTTTTTTTTTAAGTTTATTTATTTAGTTTGAGAGTGAGAGTGTGCAGGAGGGGCAGAGAGAGAGGGAGAGAGAGAGAGAATCCCACACCCCGTGAGATCATGACCTGAGCCAAAATGAAGAGTTGGACACCTAACCGACTGAGCCACCCAGGCACCCCTCTGTTTTTTTGATAGTAGTTATCATAACAGATGTGAGGTAATACCTCATTGTGATTTTGTTTTGCATTTTTCTGATGATTTGTGATATTGAGCATCTTTTCATATGCTTCCTGGCCATTTGCACATCATCTGTGGAGAAATGTCCATTGAAGTCCTTTGCCCTTTTTTTTTCTTAGAACAATTTTTTTAATGTTTATTTTTGAGAGAGAGAGAGAGAGAGACAGACAGACAGACACACACACACCAAGGAGGGGAGGGGCAGAGAGAGAGAGGGAGATACAGACTCTGAAGCAGGCTCCAAGCTGTCAGCACAGAGCCTGATGTGGGGCTCGAACTCACGAACTGCGATCATGAACTGAGCTGTAGTCAGACGCTTAACCGACTGAGCCACCCAGGTGCCCTGTCCTTTGCCCATTTTTAAATCAAATTATTTTTTTTTTTTGCTGTTGTTACTGAGTTGTAGTTCTTTACATATCCTGGATATTAACCCCGATTGGATATAAGATTTGCAAATATTTCCTCCTATTTCTGTAGGTTGCCATTTCACTCTGTTGATTGTGTTCTTTGATCCACAAAAGTTGTAAAGTTTGCTATAGCCTATTTGTCTGTTTTTACTTTTGTTCCCTTTGTTTTTGGTGTCATTTCCAAGAAATCATTGCCAAATTCAATGTAATGAAGATTCCCATACGTTTTATTTTAGAAGTTTTATATTTCTAGGTTTTACATTCAGGTTTTTAATCCGTTTTGAGTTAATTTTTGTATATGGTATAAAGTAATGATCCAATTCCATTCTTCTGCATGTGAATATCCAGTTTTCCCAGCACCACATGTTAAAGATACTGCCCTTTCTTCATGGAGTGATCTTAGTAGCCTTGTTGAATAAAACCACCCTGTGACCCAGCAATTGCACTATGAGGTATTTACCCAAAAGATACAAAAATACAGATCCGAAGGGGCACATGAACCCCGATGTTTTTAGCAGCATTATCAACAACAGCCAAATTATGGAAAGAGCCCAAATGTCCATTGACTGATGAATGGTTAAAGAGTTGGGGTGTGTGTGTGTGTGTGTGTGTGTAAACATACATACATATGTACATGTGTATAATGGAATATTACTCAGCCATCAAAAATAATGAAATCTTGCCATTTGCAACGACATGGATGGAGCTAGAGTATATTATGTTAAGCAAAATAAGTCAGAGAAAAACAAATACCATATGACTGCACTCATATGCAGAACTTAAGAAAGAAAACAGATGCACATAGGGTAAGTTGGGGGAGGGTGGAGAGAGGGAGGCAAACCATAAGAGACTCTTAAATACAGAGAACAAAGACAGGGTTGTGGGAGGGGTGGTGGATGGGGGATGGGCTAAATTGGGTGATGGGTGTTAAGCGCTGGATGAGCTGATGAGCTGGATGAGCTGATGAGGCTGGATGTTACAGGTAAGTGATGAATCACTAAATTCTCTTGAAGCCAATATACTATATGTTAACTAACTAGAATTTAAATAAAAACTTAAAAAGAAAATCATTTATATATGCAAAAGTTTCTTTCTGGGCTCTTTGTTCTATTGGTGCATTTGTTTTTATGCTAAAACCATGCTGTTGTCTTCTTCCTTTTGTTATTTTTTACCCCTTTGTGGTTTTGCTAATTGGAAGTATTGTTGTTAAGAATAAAGTGAGACCAGTTAATTGCCACATTATGAAGAATGTGTTGGAATAACTTACTGAAAAATAACTTTAGTGTATTCTTTTGGCTATGTGATTTTTGGATTAATCTGAAAAAATGATCTCCCTAAGGGTAAGGATGATGTTCTTAATTCTTCTTACAACACTTTAATTGCAGGGTGTGGAGTAATTGATAATGTCTGAAGATGCAGGGGTGTGGTAAATTTGCTGATTCCAGAAGAAACCATTTTGTTCCACTTAAGTGTGCTATTAGAGTAGGGCTGGTAGTAAATGACTCAATGTATCAGCCAACATTCTTTGTTTTTTTGAGTGGCTTTGAAATAAAAGGACACAAGTCAGTGACTGATTTGCATATTAATCTTCAAATGTGTCTTTTCTTTAAAGAAGGGGGGAAAAAAGGAAAAAATAAATTGAGAACTTCTTTGCCTTTTTCTAGGCTTTCAAATGGCTTAAGCCTGGAAAAGCTTAGGACATTAATCAGTCATTGCAGTAACTTATTTTTTCTGTTAGTGTAATACTGTACTTTGAATTCTATACTGTATACTGGTGAGATTGCTGCTTGTTTTATTTCTTCTCAGAATCCTCTGTAGACTTCATCTCTGTCTTTTCTTCTCAAATCCCTCTGGCTCTACCCTGCTTACCTGCTGCTTACCTTCCACTTTCCCCATAAAACCGTGTTCATTCTGGTCAGTTTCTCTTGTCTCTGAATCAGTCCTAATTTCTACCTGTTTGTCTGTCAAGAAAGATTATTCTATCAAGTCAAGTGGACTTTTCTTCTATTCTGGAGTAATTATTTTCCTATTATTCTAAAACTTACAGCTTTTCAAAGTTAAGACCACGTTCTGTATTTCATGAGGGTCTTCTAGATGGCTGTAATTTTCAGTTGATTTCTCTAAACTTTGTTTCATTTGAAATTCTCTGTTTTGCCTGGTTTTTTGATCTCTCTCCCACTGAATTGATAAGAACTTTATCTTATACTTAGGTATGCTCTACCAGCAATGTAATATAGTACTGGATATACATCAGGCATTAAAAACTTTTTGTTTCCATCTGAATTCCCCCCTCATCTTTTTTTATTTTTTTCTTCTCTCTATTCTTCCCATCCCTTCCCACTTCTTTTTTAACATTCCTTAGATTTAGCTGATTATAGTTAATTCTTCCAGTGGCATTCAGCCTCAAAAAGTCTCCTGATTTAATATGTTAAATTTCTTTGTTGGGAAAAAATTTGCTTCATACTGTATTTTTAAATAATGTTTTAAACATGTATTAAAGTTTGGATTTCATATCTGTTTGACAATTGACCTATACACATAAGCTAGTAAGAAGGCAAACTCACAGAAAATGTTTTACAATGAAGATCATATTTCCTTAGTTTACAAAGAACTTATATAAGCCAATAAGAATAAAAATTAGTAATGCAATAGAAAATGTGAATATAGGTTCTGAAAAGGCATTTAAGAAAAAAAGAAAAAAATAGAAATTTGGTTTTTTCATAGTTAAATGCAAATCACAATGAGGTACTACTTTTTTTTTTAATCAGATAAACAAAAATTAAGTTTTATGGTACTTACTGCTGACAAGGGGAAATGGAGAAATGGCCATTCTAATGCATTGTTAGTGGGACTTCATTTGTCTGCAAGTAATAGAAATTAGGACTTCATTTGTCTGCAAATAATAGAAAATCTGTCTATTGATAGTAGTTTAAACTAATAGGGACTTAGTTTCTCGTACTGTGTGAAGTTGACATTGTGTTATTAGTAGCTTGATGATGTTAGGGCTGGCATTTGAAATTTTTTTAAAATTAAAATCTTTATTTTGAGAGAGACAGAGAGCAGAGGAGGGGCAGAGAGAGAGGAAGGGAGAGAATCCACACTATCAGCACAGAGCCTGACGTGGGGCTCGATACTCTGAACCATGAGATCATAACCTGAGCCAAAAATCAAGAGCTGGACACCTAACTGACTGAGCCACCCCGGTGCCCTTGGCATGTTTGAAAAAAAAATGTTTATTTAAGTAATCTCTACACCCAATGTGGGCCTCAAACTAAGAGTTGCACGCTCTTCCTACTGAGCCAGCAGGTGCCCCAGGGCTGGCTCTCTTAATTTTCCTGGCCAACCCCTAATTGACTGCTTCACGGACATAGGTTGTTTTAGATAACAATGTTCAAGGTGAGAAGAAATTGGTAGAACCTACACTATTTGTGACTGTTCCGTTTAATCAGAAAAGCAGAATCTTTCCCAGGGCTCTGTAGCAGATGTCTTTTTCAGTCTCATGATTACTTCCTTATATGGGATTAGGTATATTGCTACTTTGACCAAGAACAGTGTTTTATTAGGAAGATGGTGAGAGGGGATATTGGATTAGGCAACTAACAGTGTCTTGCCACATGGCTAATGGAATTTTTCTAGAGGTGAAATGTCAACATCTTCTCAGATTTAATATACACGTATTCTTTGATCCAGTGGTTCCATTGTTCAGAGTTTACCCATGAGTAAGTTTCTGTTCTTCTGAGTTACTTAGAGAACTTGGTAGAAGTACAACTTTCGGGGCTGAGTCTACATCTCAGAATCATTGGAGTTGGGACCAAGGAATATGTATTTTAAAAAAATGGCCTACTAGGTGACTATTGAGTGGAGCTGCATTTGAGAATTTCTGTATAGACTGTAAGGAAACTCAGTTGTTTTTTTTAAGGTTTCATTTTAAATGTTTATTTATTTTTGAGAGAGAGAGTGTGTGTATGTATGTGTGCACATGAACTGGGGAGGAGCAGACAGAGAAATAGAGGATCCTAAGTGGGCTCTGCGCTGACGGCAGAGAGCCCAGTGCAGGGCTTGAATTCCACAAACCCTAGAACATGACTTGAGCCGAAGTTGTACCTTAACCGACCGACTGAGCTACCCAGGCACCCCCGGGAAACCCAGCTTTTTAAAGTAGACATTAAAAAAAAAGGCAGCCAGGCAGCCATTGGCATGCATAGCTGGCTTTTCTTAGAACGAAACAAAACACCTCCTTTTTTCCTTCACTTGAGCCAAATTATTGCAGATAAGCCAAAAGAAGTAATCATCAGCCCAGTTATATAGGGAGAACAGGTGTTAATATCAAATATTTTTATTGTATTTCATTTTATTTGGTATAAATACCTGTGTGTCTCTGTGTTTTCATGTATATAGTATATACATAGTGAACATCTTTCTGTATCAATACAAATGTATGTATTTCCTTTTTAATTATTGTTTTGTATAAATATGCCACTTACTAAAGCAATTCTGTTAGTACTTCCTTCTCTGGTTGCTGTTATACAGTGTTGTAATGAATGCTTTTGAACAAATAAATGTTTTTGTGTGATTATTTCTATAACATGAAATACACACAATTTCCATTTGGTACATTTTACTTGACTGTCCACCCAAGAGATGTCTTTCTAATTGTTGCCAATTTAATATCTCATTTTAATTTACATCCTTATTAGTAAAGATATGCTTTCATGTTTATTGGTCACTTTCATTTCTTTTTTTGAATTACTTAGAGTCTTAGTCATCTTTTTAATTATATTGTACTATATTAAGTAATTGTGTATTCTGAGCATATTTTAAGAGTAAATCAGTTTTATGGTCTGTTTAGTTTTGAGAATAATCCCTCACTTTAATAAATAAGACACGTTTTATGATTCAATGATTCAGTTTCTATTTAAACTGTTAGTGAAAGGGATGAAGCCAGCTGTTAAAATCTATTGTGTTAATATTTTATAGGATAGGGGTGCCTGGGTTCCTCAGTTGGTTATGGGTCTGAATTTTGATAGTGGCTCAGGTCGTGAGATGCCCCTGCGTCAGGCTCGGCGCAGAGTTTGGAGCCTGCTTTGGGATTCTCTCTACGCCCCTCCCCAACTCGCTTGTGTATGTAAGCTCTCTCTTTCCTTCTCTTTCTCTCAAAATAAACATTAAAAAATTTTTATAGGATAAAAGAATAATCTCTTACTATTTTGTGCTCTTAATGAGATGATTAATTTATTATATTTCAAAAATGTTTATTTATGGGGGGGTAGAGCATGAGCACGGGAGGTACAGACAGATGGGGGAGAGAGAATCCCAAACAGGCTCCATATCTCAGCATGGAACCCATGCAGGGCTGGATATCACAAAACATGAGATCATGACCTGAGCTGAAATCAAAAGTTGGATGCTTGGGGCGCCTGGGTGGCGCAGTCGGTTAAGCGTCCGACTTCAGCCAGGTCACGATCTCGCGGTCCGTGAGTTCGAGCCCCACGTCGGGCTCTGGACTGATGGCTCAGAGCCTGGAGCCTGTTTCCGATTCTGTGTCTCCCTCTCTCTCTGCCCCTCCCCCGTTCATGCTCTGTCTCTCTCTGTCCCAAAAATAAATAAACGTTGAAAAAAAAAAAATTAAAAAAAAAAAAGTTGGATGCTTAACTGAGACACCCAGGCACCCCTGAGATGATTTAATTTAAAAGACTTTATGCAGTTGCTATCTAGATTGTCAAACTTTCATAAATGTATTTTTAATAACTTTATTCATTAAAAAAATCACTTTAATTTTTTAAAATCTTATTTTGTATCTTCTGTAATAAAATCAAACCTAAGGGTACCTGGGTAGCTCAGCTGGTTAAGCATCTGATTTTTGGTTTCAGCTCAAGTTATGATCTCCTAGTTTGTGGGATTGAGCCTTGTGTCGGGCTTTGCTCTGACAGCATGAAGTCTGCTTGAGATTCTCTCTTTCTACCTCTCACTGTGCTCCTCCCCTGCTCTTGTGCATGCTTGTGTGCGTGCTTTCTCTCTCTCAAAATAAATTTAAAAAGTTAAACCTAGTTGCTAGCAGTTTTAAAATTTATAAGTATGTATGTTTTCTTTCTCCTTTCTAAAACTTTATCCTCAGCTAAGTAATGAACCTCTCTCTGAAACATTTATATCCAAGACCAGAATATGTTTTGTTAATTTTATTTTTATCCTACAGAACAAATATTAAAGATATTTTGGTTTTCCAGGATTAATAGCAAGATAAATTTAGACATTGGGTTTTTTATTTTTAGCTAGCTAGGAAACATTGAATTCTAGATATGATTATTTCTTGAGGGAGCAAGCATAACACTCAGTTATTGAAGAATGAATTAAATCCACCTTTACTTCATTTTTACTCAAGCACCCAGCAATAAAATAGCAAATTTTGGGGAAATTTAGATGTTATAGAAATTCATTTATAATATAGAAACTAGCCTGGAGCCTGCTTCAGATCCTGTTTCCCTCTCTCTCTGCCCCTCACCTACTTGCATTCTCTCTCAAAAATAGATAAACATTGGGGCGCCTGGGTGGCACAGTCGGTTAAGCGTCCGACTTCAGCCAGGTCACGATCTCGCGGTCCGTGAGTTCGAGCCCCGCGTCAGGCTCTGGGCTGATGGCTCAGAGCCTGGAGCCTGTTTCCAATTCTGTGTCTCCCTCTCTCTGCCCCTCCCCCGTTCATGCTCTGTCTCTCTCTGTCCCAAAAATAAATAAACGTTGAAAAAAAAATAGATAAACATTAATTTTTTATTTAATTTTTTATTTTTTTATATGTACGGAAACTAATAGGGTACCTGGGTCACTCATTTAAGCGTCTGACTCTTTGTTTCAGCTCAGGTCATGATCTCACGGTTTCAAGCCCCACATTGGACTCTGCGCCGGCAGCTGGGAGCCTGCTTGAGATTCTCTCTTCTTCTCTCTTTCTCTCTGCCCTTCCTCCACTTGTGCTGGCTCTGTCTCTCTCAAAATAAATAAATAAACTTAAAAAAATTTAAATACAGAAACTAATAAACTTGCTAATAATAACTTACAGGAGAGATCAGAATGAAATTACTGTATTGCTTTAGTAACTAAATTACTATTGCTTTAGTAACTGTGCCTTTTAAAAGGTGATTTCAGGGGCGCCTGGGTGGCACAGTCGGTTAAGCGTCCGACTTCAGCCAGGTCACGATCTCGCGGTCCGGGAGTTCGAGCCCCGCGTCAGGCTCTGGGCTGACGGCTCGGAGCCTGGAGCCTGTTTCCGATTCTGTGTCTCCCTCTCTCTCTGCCCCTCCCCCATTCATGCTCTGTCTCTCTCTGTCCCAAAAATAAATAAACGTTGAAAAAAAAAATAAAAAAAAAAAATAAAAAAAAAATAAAAGGTGATTTCGATGATGACAAATAAACATTTGGAAGATGTTCCTCTTTGTGTTTCCACAGATCATTAACTGAAGACAAAATAAGCAACTATGCAAAATTCTCACATGGAAGAGTACAGAAATTCTACTAATGGCAGCACAGGCAACAGTTCAGAGGTAGTGGTAGAACAGTCTGCTGATTTCAGTACTGAGATTATGAATGTTACGGAAATGGAACAGTCCCCTGATGGATCTCCTAATGTGAATACATCTACAGAAGAAAATGAAATAACAAATGTTGTGGACCTTCCAGTGACAGAAACGGAAGCAAATTTCCCTCCTGAATATGAAAAATTCTGGAAAACTGTAGAAAACAATCCTCAGGATTTTACAGGCTGGGTATATTTGCTTCAGTATGTAGAACAGGAGGTTAGTAACTATTTAAATGGGACTAGAGGGACAGGTTAATCAAGTAATACCTGATGAGGCTTTATTGTTTTGTAATTAAAGTTGCATCTTTTATAATTTTCAGATTAAGTTGAATAACATTAGATATGTACATTTTTTGGCTTCAAAGGATAACTTTCATAGCATTTGTATGTTATGGAAAGACAATATTAATAGAGTCAAAGTCTAACATTTGTAAAAATTGGTGTGTGTGTGCATGCATGCACGTGTAGAATCACTGAATTAAAAGGTTACCTTTGAATACCTTGCTATTCAACAGAATTATGTGCTTTTGTTTCAAAGGATTAAGATTGTATATGCAGGAAAAAGAGATGTTGTGTGTGTGGTTTTTAAACCTGTCATTTATTTTGAGATATTACATTTGGAAGAAATAATAAATATTTTCTGACAGAAACCTCCAAGGTTTTTAAACACCTTGTTTTATTTTCATCAGAATCACTTGATGGCTGCCAGGAAAGCGTTTGACAAATTTTTCATACACTATCCGTATTGCTATGGTTACTGGAAAAAGTATGCAGACCTTGAAAAGCGGCATGACAACATTAAACAATCAGATGAGGTGCGTACATTACTGAATAAAATTGTCTCCATTAGGTACTGTAAGCCAAATAATAACAAAACAAAGACTTTTTTTTTTGGCTGGCAGTACCTACGATTTATGGTCAAACAATTTTATAGGGTATTTTATTTGCATTTGTCACTCTTGTGGCATTTGTAGCTAATATTTTCTCTCTTTGTTGGCAGGTGCGTTAAACCTCTACAGTTTGTCAAGCTTTGCAGTGCAAGCCTCTGTATTACACTGCAGCTTAACAAGTAGGGCAGGGCTTTTCTCTCACTTACATTTATTTCTCATTTTCCAAACAATATAGTTGGTTTGCTAGTCACATTTGCTACGTCTTATTGCATTTTTGGTCAGACGCTGTCATTGATGCTCTAATGGGTCTGTGCCCTATGGTCTGTAACCCAAAGCCTGCCCACACAACCCGGTCAGAATGCAGGGACTGCTGCGCTTTGAAGATCAAGACTCTGCACGTGGGGATCAGAACATTGCCATGTTCTATCCAACCTCCACCCAAATGGTAATGGTAGATTATTTAAACAAAATTCCAGTAATTAGTATTTCTAAGGTTCACCGGATAACACAGTGTTGCCTCTCTGTTAAGAAATAATTAAATATTTGAAGTACAGTTTGTTGTTTTCTTCTTAGGTGTATCGGCGGGGGCTTCAGGCAATACCTCTTAGTGTTGACCTATGGATACATTATATAAACTTCTTAAAAGAAACATTGGACCCTGGTGATCCTGAGACAAACAGCACAATAAGAGGGTATGGGAAACATTGATATTCAAATGTATTCAAAGTAGGAATAAGTATTCTGATGTTGATAATAGAACTACTTATGAATGGTAAACTGAATGTTTAACATGTATTTCTTTTTCACTATTTAAAAAAATGATACATGTAATAAACTTATGCATGAATATAAAAATTGCAAATAAAAATATCCTCCTTCATTTGACACCTCTGTTCCTTATGTCCCCAGTCCCATTTCTTTTGTGGTTTATAAATTGTGTGTTCTTTAATACATACATAGATGTACATACATGTGTGCATTTTGTACATATATGATTTTTTAAAAAATGTAACAGAATGCTTTGGAATCTCTCCCTACTGTATTTTTTTAACCATTGCATAAGTATTTTGTAGTGTCAAAGGTACTGTCTTTTATTTGACCAAATCCTTATTCATAGGAAATAATCAGTGCTGTAGTAAACATGTCTGTACAAAGTTATTATTTATGTAGAGCATGCTAGAAATGGAATTTCTGTCAAAGAGAATCCAGGGCTAAGTTTTATCAAGTGTTATTTCAAAAGTGGTATCATTTTTAAATTCCCACAGTATACATGAGTAGTCTTATTTCCCAAAGCTGTCCATGCCACTTCCAGTGGTAGCTCGTTATTTTAGTTTGTGTATCTCTAGATTGTTCATCCTAGTTTGTTGTTTTTTTCATATACTCGTATAAGCCATTTACTCATTGCCTGTTCATATCATTTGCTCATTTTACTTTTGGATTGTCTTTTTCTTACTGATTATAAGCATTTTAAAATGTGTTTTCTTTTTTTATCAAAGTATGTGCATATAGTTTAAAAAGTCAGTGTTAAACTGCTTAAGTGTTAAACCCCTGTTGAACTATTTTAGCTGTTTTTTCTGACATTTTCCCACATGTTTATAATAGCAATTCTTTACTGCTGTTTTCTGTCTCTTCAGTTCTTAAGATTCTGTGATGGTAGAGGAGAACTTTAGCTAATGTATACTCTGTTTTCCCTTTACTTATTTTCCACAATGGATAGGTTTCAAAGCCTTCTATTTTTCTTGGAGTTAATTACCCTTTCTTACATCTCCCTCTTTTTTCCCATTTGCTTAGTTTTTCTTTGAACATTTAAAATTTCCCACTCCCTCCCAACAGCTAATTTCAGTAGTCAGTACTAATACAGACTTTCCACGATGTACGAATGCTTTGTTAAGTCATTTTTTGAAACTAAAAAAGTATATATATCTAGTGTTATTCTACTTAATCTGAAAACTGTTAAAGTTATACTCAGAAATATAGAAATTCCATTTTTTACCCTTCCTCTTGGTGGAGTATTCCTCTTGGAACCTTCTTTTCTGTAGTCTGGATTAGTCTCTGTTTCTGTCTATCATACAGCAGTTATTTTGGAATTTCCTTCTTCTCCTAATTCTAGCATATGTCTTTACTTCTTTCCTGGGTTTCAGGCTCTATTTTTGAGAGTTTATTAGATGCTACTTTTTCCTGATTGATGTGTGCCTTTAGAGGAGTGTAACTTCTTGATAAAGGATGCTTGGGATGAAAAAAATTAAGATTTTGTATGCCTGAAACACTTAGTTGATGGTCCAATGGGGTATAGAACTTCGAGTTGGAAGTAATTTTTCCTTAGGGCTTTGAAGGCATCTCTCCATTCTCATATTGCTTCTGGTGTTGTTATTCAGAAGTGTGATAATGCTCTTCTGGATTCCCTTTATATGACTTGTTTTTCCTCATGGAAGCTTATAAAATGATTTATCTTTGATAAAAATGCAGTTTTGTTTGTTTTTTTGTTTAAAGAGTAGATCTTTGTTTATTTACTTATTTTGAGAGAGTGTGAGCAGGGGAGGGGCAGAGAGAGAGGAAGAGAGAGAATCCCAAGCAGGCTCTATGCTACTAGCACAGACATGGGCTTGATCTCATGAGCTGTGAGGTCATAACCTGAGCCGAAGTCAAGAGTCAGATGCTTAACCAACTGAGCCACCCAGGCGCCCCCAAAATACAATTTTCTAATGATATGCTTTGGCGTGGGTTTTCTTTTTCTAATTCATTGTGTTTTACTTAGTGGGTCTTTTCAATCTAGGGTGCTCATGTCTTTCTGTTCTGAGAAGTATTATTATTAGGGTACCCGGCTGGCTTAGTCCATAGAACATGCAACTCTTGATCTTGGGGTTGTGAGTTTAAGCTACATGTTGGGTGTAGAATGTACTTAATAAAATTAAAATAAAATAATTAGTACTGTATTTATTTTTGTGTTGCTAATTTCCTTTCTATGTTTTTGTCTGTTTTAGTTGTTGGACATTGGATCTTGTTTTAGTCATTTAATTTTCTTATCTTTTACTTTTTTCATGTCAGATTTTGTTTGACTTTTTGAGGTATTTCTGTGACCCTTGTATTGGATTTTTAATATCTGCCATCAGTTTTTTAATGTCCAAGAATCTTTCTTGTTCATTGTTCCGTTTTTTTTTTTTTTAAGTTTATTTTTGTGAGACAGCGTGTGTATGCGAGCAGAGGAGGTACAGAGAGAGAAGGAGAGAGAATCTCAAGCAGGCCCTATGCTGACAGTGTGGGGCTCAATCCCATGAGGCATGAGATCATGACCTGAACCAAAATCAAGAGTCAGTTGCTTAACTGACTGAGCCACCCACGTGTCCCTCATTGTTCCTGTTCTTATAGTCTCCTATTCTTGTTATGTGGGTTAATGTATTTTTATTATTTTTTAAAAGGTATTAAGAAATGTTGATGTTTTCCTCTACTCCCAGCACTGTTTCCTCTAAAGTGTTTCTGTTTACTTGTTTTTGTCTCTGACTTGTGTGATATCTGGATTTCTGTTCATGTTAAAGATGTGATTTTAATAAATGGAATGTAAGCTCTGTGGGTCTTATTTGTGGGCTATTAGTTGGCCTGGCAAGCTTCACAGTAGCATGGTCAAGTGGCCACTCAGGTTTTTGTTGGGGGAATCCCAGTGTTGGTATTCTTATATCTTACTCCTGTGTCAGGTGGTTTCTCGTTTAAGGATCATCTGATCTGCCTGGAGAATGTATACCTAGCTCTTGAAATCCCATAGCTGGGCAGAAAAGAAGAGGGTTTAAGGTTTCTTACCATTCATTAAACAAATCTTCTTGTAACATCCTGTCTTTAGTTCATTACCTTCTTATCATACTTCCTCTCCCAACTCCCCAACTTTTCTTAGTGTCTGGTGTGTTAATTTCCTGAATCATTTTGGGATTCTGCAGGGGCAGTAACATGTGTTTTACTGTCTTAAAAAGGTTAGATATAAACATACACATGTGCATGCACACACATACACATTCAATCCTTTATTACCTATATTAACATATTCCCTCCAGTTTTAGCACATAACACATTCTTTAAAGTTTGTTTAGGATGTTTCTTTTTCATGTCTTTTTATCATTTTTTTCTTAATGTGGCTCAGTCTTTAATCTTTTGTTGGTGTCTGAGTTTTGGGCCTATCTTGTCAAGAATATATAAATCTGGTGTTTTCTTCTAATTTCTTAATAGTTTTTTGTTACCATTTATTCATCTAGCATTTAAATTTGTATCTTTTTTAAGACACAAATTAACCTTTTATTTTGTCAGGCTTTTCTATGTTGGTTTAAAATAACTTCTTTATCGTATACTAATCTTTCACATGTACATTGATCTATTTTGTTTTCTTGAAACTATTTTGTGATCCATTTTTATGTTACCTGGCTAGTGCCATACTTTTAATTACTATAGCTTCCTAATTTCTTTTGATGTCTTTCAGGAAAATGCCACTGCATTGCCCTTTTTGTATGTTAGCTCACTGTTAGAATTTGTTTTACCTGACCCACTCAAAATTTGTTAGAGCTTTGATTGGGATTGTATTAAAGTTGTAGGTTAATCTAGGCAGGGTACTTTTATACTGTTAAAAACCCCTGTTGATTATAAGATACTTATTTTGAAAATGTGTATCTAAAAGTTTTATCCCATCGGGATGTCAAATCCAGTGATCAAAATTGCTTACAAAAATCTCTTTGAAATGAGTTAGGTAGTTTAAAAATACATGTGTTTTTTTGTTTGTTTGTTTTTTAGTTATTTTTTAGTTAGCTGGAGACGTAGCAGGAGAGACTTTTGAAAGTTTTAAAATATATGTCTACTTCTCATTCCGTTACAAGGCAGCTGGGTCCCTTCTTGGAGTTATTTTTCCAGAAAATTATTCTTTAAATTGAGATAAAATTAGTTTCTGTCTTCTGCCCTAAATGTATCTATTCAACATTTCAAGTTTAACAAATATTTAAGTGTCTGCATTGACACTCTATATGTTTGCAGTGTGTATGTTTGCATTATAATTCTGTATAAGATAAAATTCTATAAACATACATATATTCCCTTTTTGTTTCCTTACTCTTTTTTAATAATTAGTTATTGTATACTTGCGTTATTCCTTCTGCTTTTTGCTCCCTGCTTATATGAGAAGCAGTTGAATATAATTTTGAATTTAGCATAATCTTCTGAAATTTAGAAATAATGTTTTAATTTTTAAAAATTTTTTGAAATTGAGGTATAATTGACATAATAGTTTTAGGCGTACAACTTAAGGATTTGATATCTGTATATATTGCAGGGTGTAGAAATAATATTTTAAAAGTGATTTTATCTTGGAAAGATACCTTAGAAGTAATTTAATTTTTCAGAACTTTCGAGCATGCTGTTTTAGCTGCAGGAACAGATTTCCGATCTGACAGACTATGGGAAATGTATATAAACTGGGAAAATGAACAGGGAAACCTGAGAGAAGTTACAGCTATATATGATCGCATTCTTGGTATTCCAACACAGCTGTACAGTCATCATTTTCAGAGGTGGGTGGAAAAGTCCGATCATTAAGATATATTATGATTAATCAGGTAATTCTTAATATTGAGGATTGTAATTCTCTTGAAATGTCATGTAAGATTCTTTTAGATACAAACAGGAATAAAGTTTCTTGCTTGATAATCACAATTTACACACTTTTGAATTTTGATATTTTTCCACATACCTTATGAAATGTTTAGGAATTTTAACCATTTTTAAACAGAAGCTTCTCTATACCCCTTTTATAGATGAAGAATAATGGGACTCCTAAGATATTTCAGAGTGGTGAAGAATGAGAAAATAGAATCAAATTTTAATTATTTTTTGTGGTACTAAACTTACAGTGTACATGGCACATAAAGATGCTTATTTAAAACTTAATGATTTACTTAGGATGCCTTGGTTGGCTTAGTCAGTGGAGCATATGACTCGATCTCAGGGTTTTAAGTTTGAGCCCCACTTTGGGTGTAGAGATTACTTAAGAAAAAAAAGTTAAAAAAAAACAATGATGTACTAAAGGTACATTTTTGTGATTCATATAATACCTTATGTTCAAAACTGTGAAAGATCTATTATTTATGTAGTAAATCTAGATCTGTTTATATCAAAATCAAAATCAAAAATCAAAATCAAAATCAAAAATAATTTCATTTAAATTTTCCACTATGAATTTGTCCTGACTGGTATCATTTCATTTTTATGAGTACTGTTAAAACAACTAATTCTGTGTGATACGATTTCCACATTCTGTTTTCTGATGTACTCAAAGTGTCCCACTGATATGGACTCAGAGTCTTTCTAACAAGAAAGTATGTGTTGTAAGTATTTACTATGTTGATAAATACTTGCTTTTTTAGCTACCATATTTTCTATAGTTTGTTACAATTTTTATAAGTAGTATTGTGTTAAAGCCTGTAAGTTAGGTACTTTTTGAAGGATTTTCTAAATTTTTCTTTACTGAAAAAGTAGAAGACTTAATGAAGCATCTGAAAAGTACCGTGGATCAGTTTGCTAAAGACAGAAGTTATGCTGATCCAGTTTAGGAATAGGAATGATGTAGATCTGAATATACTGTCTTTGTTTTTTTATGGAGTATAGGAGATGCACAGGTTTCTAGGCAGAAACTTGCTAAAAGACATTATTAACACAAGACTTCCCATATGCAAATGCTTGGTGAATGTTTGAAAGAATGAGTGAACACAAAGTTTTTAAAAATCCTTATGAGAACAAGAGGGTGCCTTTTCACATGCCAATTTTTCTAGGATCTATAGTATAGATACAAAGTCTGTGACAATAAGAACTTTATTGTTGGTAAGAAAGATAAATTAGGAAACACTTGTTATATACCATTTGCCATGTACGAGATGCTGTTCTGAATCCCATATAGTTAATTTAATCCTCACATGAAGCCAGTGAGGTATAGGTACTATTGTTATCCCCATTTTATGGAAGTAGAGGCACAGAAAGATTAAAATACTTGCATAATGTCACAGAGTTAGTTAGTTGGAAGCTGTTTGGAACCTAGACAGTGTGGCTCCAAAGTTCTTGGTATAGTTTCCTCCACATCTTTTTTTTGTTATTAAATGAATATCCCACTAGATTTTTAAAAATGTATAGATGCTTATAATAGACATTAGTGGATTGCATTACAAATATTGCTCTTTAATCTGCTCTTGTTCTTTTAATATTTTGACATTTTCCTTATCAGTGTATATAGCAAACTCACAAGTAGTGTTTGTGTAAGTAAATCTTATGACATGACTAACTGCTTTGTGAACTAGGGGAATGTTTTCTTTTGCCTAATACACTCCTCCTACTTAGTTGTTTATTTAGCACTAGCTATGTAAAAGATTATATACCATTTAAGTTGTAGAAATAAAGGCTCAAACAAGTTATGTGTGAATGGTGTTGGCCGTCAAGCTTGTTGAAAATGTAGAAGAGGAAGAGCATATTTTTTTAAAAAGTGTTCTAAGTGCTGTAATAGTTTTTCTGTTGTGTAGGTTTGTATACTGGATATACACTGATGACATCTCTAAGAAAGTATCTAATTTAAAATATTGTTAGCATGTGGACTTTGTTGATGTGATCTGACTTCTCAGACCCATGCCCTCGTAGTTCCTAAGCTCCAGAAATAATATCTAAATACTGATAATTTCCCAAAGGGCAGTATTTTTTACTTCTATGGCTGTGATACCTTTTCTGCTCCCCCATTTGTCTGGTTGCTCATATTACTCAAAACCAGATAGCTTAATGTTTTCTATATGAAACTTAGTTTAGCAAAATAGAAAGTATTTCTGTCATTTGTGCCAGCACTCTGCCTATTTATTTACATTTGTCTTAACGCTAATAACACCACTTTAAATTTATGTCTCTTGTATATAGTTCTTGCACATTGGTCAGTTTCTGAGACTTACTAATACTTTTTATCCTTAATACCTAGGAATAGGGCTCAGTATATTAGATACTCAGCCATTTTTTATTGAATAAATTAGTTTTCAGTAGAAAAAAGGCTGATGAAAAATTACTGCTTAGTATTCCTATTTTATCACCATTTGAAAGAATTTCCTATATAACATAGCAGTTATTTTAAGTTTGTGCTCTGTAAGTAGTTAAAAAGTTTTTTATTTGTATCCTAACAATTTTAATATTTATATGAATATTAAATCTGTTCATTTTCTTACTATACTTTTGAGTTCTTCATTAAAAAAAATTTTTTAATAAGGAAGTCTGTATTTTTTGTCTCCCAGTGGTGAAACGGATCCAAGTTAAGCCTCTGTATCCATTGACTATGCAAAATTTAGATTAGTTTCCAATGTTATTTACATACATGAGTGACAGCCTTAAAATCCATAAAAATTCAGGTGTCAGTAGCCTAAATCAGTTTTAAGAAACTTGGGAAAATATCCATAAGATTGGAACATAAGATAAATATACAACTATGTGTAATAATTTGATTGGAGAGGTTGGTTTGGATCAGCATAAAGACTTTAAGGAGATTGGATTTTAGCCTGAATGCAGGGTAAATGTACTGAAGTTATTTTGACATGGGCTGGGGGGCAGGGAGGATATGATCATGTTTACTATTTTGTTTTTCATGTTTACTTTTTAATATTTTTATAGCAATATTGGGGTTGAGATGGGAATAGTGAGACTAGAGGCTGGAAGAGCAGTTTATATTTAGAAGGTGAAATCAATAGGACCTGGTACCCAGTGGAATGTAAATGATAAAAGCAAAATAGAAGAGATGTAGAAACTGAGTGGTTGGCAGTACCATTAATCAAAATTAGAAATGCTGAGGGTGTTGATTGTGGATGAAATGACACAATTAGTTCAAGATGTTGCATAAAATTTCCAAATTTAGATAGTGTAGCTATTTTAGGTCTTTAGCTTGGTGTTTTTTATTAAAATTTGCATATATATAAACTAGTGTGCATGGATAAAATGAAATGACTTTTTTTCCAAAACACTTTTTGCTTAAAATTAACCTATTTCTTTGTGCAGAGTTTTGGCAATTGGATAGAAAAGTACGGGCTTGAGTTATAGGTTTTAGAGTCACCATAGAATGCTTATTATTTCTGTATTAATAAGATTGGGCATGAATTAAATGAAAATAGATGAGAACAAAATGTCAGATGGAGTCCTTGGCAATCCTAACATTTAGGGACTGATAGGAAGGGACAACCCTCAGAGGAGATCAGATCAAGGATCAGTCAGAGACTTGGAAGAAAACCAAGAACGCAGTAACTCTGAGCCAAGGGCAAAGAAGGTTCTAAAAGGAAAGTGTGGTTAAAGGGCTTAAGTAGTGAAGACTTAAGTGATAGTGATAACGTTTAGGATAGAGGCTGTACTGTGAAACAAGTGTCCATTTAATTTTGCATGTAAAAGGCACTTGGTGGCTTTAATTAGGGCAATTTCATTGAAGTTTTTGGCACAGACACAGATTCAGGAGTAATTGAGAAGTGGGAAGGAGCTACAAATGTTTGTTGATCATTTATAAATGATCATTTATAATTTAAATAGGGATTACTATTATTTCATTTTAAAGTAATTTTGCAGAAAGAAAGAAAACTTTGCAAAATAGCATTGTGCCATTTTACAGATGAGAAAGCCAAGACATAAAGAAGGGAAAACTTCCCATAAGTCAAATAACTAATAATGGACAGAACTAGGATTTGGATTTATGCCTCTCCATGCTTTTTCCATTCCATTGCCAAGGCATGAAGAAAATTAAGTTGTCTGTAGACCATTTAATCAAGTGGTAGCTTTCACTGTAGACAAGGAAAGGGTTTGGTTTTAAATCAGAATTTTTTTGGAAGAGTAATGTGTAGTAGTAATTGAAAATGGGATCTAAAATTACGCTTCGTATATAGAGCATTTATTTTCATTGGCTTCTTTTAGATTTAAAGAACATGTACAGAATAACTTGCCTAGAGATCTGTTAACTGGTGAACAGTTTATTCAGCTGCGAAGGGAATTAGCTTCTGTAAATGGACATAGTGGTGATGATGGTCCTCCTGGTGATGATCTACCATCGGGAATTGAAGACATAACAGATCCAGCAAAGGTAACTAAACTTAGGGAAAAAATCCTTTAATGCATGAGAAACTAGACTTTATATCCCTTTACTTCATGTGTTGTATCACTTGTAGCTCATATAAAATTAATTTCTGATTGAGGCAAGTGGGAATTCTTTAGCTGTGGTGTAGTTTAAATACAGATTTAACGTAGAGAATCTATTTTACTATGAGACACCTGGAAATAGCTTAGAAGGGGCATTTTGCCTGTGTTGTGATCTACTAGCCCCTTTTAAATACATACACATGAGAAAGTGGGTTTTTTTAAGGAGATTTTTAACTAACTTTTAGTATTGTTAATTGTACTTTACACATAATTGATAACAGCTTAAAACTTATCACAATTATAAGATTAAAGTAGGTGTGAATAATACTTAAATGTAAGCAGTAATATTAAAAAATTTCATTATCTAACTTGTGTGATTTAAATTTTTTCTTTTTCTTCCCAAGCTAATTACAGAAATAGAAAACATGAGACATAGAATCATTGAAATTCATCAAGAAATGTTTAATTATAATGAGCATGAAGTTAGTAAAAGGTGGACATTTGAAGAAGGTGTAAGTGTTTTTGTTTTGTAATAGGCTTCAAAATATAAAAATAGGAATAATGTATTTTTCCGTTTTGAGTAATGTCTTTACTATTTTGTTTATTTAAGTAATAAGACATTTGTCCCACTTATCTCTACCATTATCAGTTTTCTGTTATTAATTTTAGAATCTTATAGAATGAATTCAGATTTATTTGATTTGCAAGATATGTTTACTCTGAACCATTTTATTATAGTTCTGTTTTTAGAATCAAGTTTGAGTTCATACTTTACGTATTACAAAATACACCCATTTTAGATGTGTAGTAAAATGAAGGTTTCCCCCCCACAGATTCTAATTATTTTTGTTTTTGAAATAGCTTTATTGAGATATAATTCACTTACCATATAGTTTACCCATTTAAAGTGTATAATTCAGTAGTTCTTAGTGTATTCACAGATACATGCAGCAATCACCATAGTGCATTTTGGAACATTTTCATCACCTCACAAATTCCTTACCCTTGGGGCGCCTGGGTCACTGAGTTGCTTAAGCATCCGACTTTTTTTTTTTTTTTTAGACGTTTATTTATTATTGAGGGAGACAGAGACACACACAGAGCATGAGCAGGGGAGGGCAGAGAGAGGGGAAGACAGAATCCGAAGCAGGCTCCAGGCTCTGAGCTGTCAGCACAGAGCCCGACGCGGGGCTCGAACTCACAAACTGCGAGATCATGACCTGAGCCGAAGTTGGTCGCTCAACCAACTGAGCCATCCAGGTGCCCCAGCATCCAACTCTTGATTTTGGCTCAGGTCATGATCTCCTGGTTTATGAGAGAGAGCACCACATCGGGCTCTGTGCTAACAGCATGGAGTCTGCTTGGGATTCTCTCTTCCTCTCTCTGCCCCTCTCCTGCTCGTGTGCACATGCACGTTAAAAAAACAAAACAAACCTTGCTTTTTAGCTGTCACCCCTCTACTACCTCACCTGCCTGCTCTAGCCCTAAGGTACCACTAATCTCCTCGATGTTTCTATAGATTTCCCTATTCTGGCCTTTCGTATGAGAGTGGAATCATACAGTATTTGGTTTTTTGTGACTGGCTAGTAAATTCAGTTTTGGCATGTATATGTACATTATGGTATGGCACACTACAGCAATTAGGACATAGAACTAGTCTGTCATCCCAGAAAGTTCCCTTGGCCCCATTTCATTTAGTAACCTGTATCCCACTCCTAGCCCCAGTTACCTACTGATCTGCTTTCTGTTATGTAGCATAATTGTTCAATTTTAAATTAATAAAGAAATAAATTTGCTGAAAATAAAAAAAATTATGTAGTGCCATTAAAATGACTAAATAGAGAATACATTCTGTTTCTTCAGTTTTTAAAGCCTAAGAAATTTAAGGGGTTTTAGTTGTATTTTTTTATCATGAAATATGGTGATGAAAATTTTCTTGGTTCACCATCATTAATTATGTACATAGTTTAGATAGTTTGTATTGTTCCTATAGTCTAGTGTTTTCTGGTGTTGGTATTGGTTTACTTTCGTTGCAATGTCCTACTTTTTTTTCCTG
Organism: Lynx rufus; assembly: GCF_022079265.1. Taxonomy (NCBI): domain Eukaryota; kingdom Metazoa; phylum Chordata; class Mammalia; order Carnivora; family Felidae; genus Lynx; species Lynx rufus. The sequence goes on from NW_025814827.1 coordinate 65,091,327, forward strand.
TTATACTTTTGTTACAGATTAAAAGACCTTATTTTCATGTGAAACCATTGGAGAAGGCACAACTAAAAAACTGGAAAGAATACTTAGAATTTGAAATAGAAAACGGGACTCATGAACGAGTTGTGGTTCTCTTTGAAAGATGTGTCATATCATGTGCCCTCTATGAGGAGTTTTGGATTAAGGTAAGAAAATTATATGCTCTGAAACTTGAACATATTATAAACATTGATCTAGTGACTAACCTTTTTTGTACTTCTGTTGAATGTTGTTCATATAACTATATCTGTTGCATTAGGAGATGGTCTGCTTGCAACCAGATTTGACTGCTGCATATGCCAACCTCGTTGCCTCTCTTCGTCCTTCCTTACAGAAACTAGTCTAGTGGTTCAATAAAGGTGCTGAATGGGTTTAAAAATAGAATTTTATCGTTCTGTCACATATTTAATGGCTTGTTCAACTGTAAATTATTCAGTATTTCCTCTGTTTCTGTACGTAGTATGCCAAGTACATGGAAAACCATAGCATTGAAGGAGTGAGGCATGTCTTCAGCAGAGCTTGCACTATTCATCTCCCAAAGAAACCCATGGTGCATATGCTTTGGGCAGCTTTTGAGGAACAGCAGGGTAAGAATGAGGAAATTCAGTTGATATTTTTGGGATTTTAAGTTAACTTCAAGATAAAGTTCTAGGAATTGAGTCTTGAGGGATGGTATAGAGCAGAGGTCAGTCTTGTTTTTTGTTTTTGCTTTTCTTCCTTCAGGGGGTAAACTTTTTTTCTATTAAAGGCCAGATAGTGAATATTTTAGGCTTTGAAGGCCATATGGTCTCTTTCCTGACAACCCTGCCATTGTAGCCCACCCAAAAGCATCTGTAGACCATAGATAAACAAATGAGCACAGTTATTTTCAATTAAAAAAAACAACCAGGCAGAGGGCTAGATTTAGCCTGTGGACTGTTATTTGCCAATACCTGGCATAAAGGATATTTCAGAAGTTTAAATCAAAGCATAAACATTTAATTAACATTTCTAGGTAATATTAATGAAGCCAGGAATATCTTGAGAACATTTGAAGAATGTGTTCTAGGATTGGCAATGGTTCGATTGAGAAGAGTAAGTTTAGAACGACGGCATGGAAATATGGAAGAAGCTGAACATTTGCTTCAGGATGCCATTAAGAATGCTAAATCAAATAATGAATCATCGTTTTATGCTATCAAACTAGCCCGACATCTTTTCAAAATACAAAAAAACCTTCCAAAATCAAGAAAGGTGCTTTTGGAAGCAATCGAAAGAGACAAAGTATGTATTTGTATTTTAGAATATCTTCCATAAAAAAAAAAATAAATGGTCGTTTTTGTTTTTTTTCTTTCCCATTTTGGCAACTATGATGAAAGATTTGGTCTGTATGTAATATATTTTATTACTAAATGAAGACAACAGTCCCTCTAAACTGATGTTGCCATCTTTAACAATTGTTTAAATTATTATGTATTAAAAGGTTGAGAAAATTAAGATTATTGGGTTTAAAAAGTGTTGCAGACATTGTGACACTTTGTATTTCCCTCACATTTAGAAATTTCACAACAAATTTACTGATAGTTTTAAGTAGAGGACCTGGGAGAGTACTTTATAAACAAAAACATGGCAGATGTCTACGTTTTAGCAACTGTAACAGTGAGATTCTTTTTTAAAGTATTTCGTTTTACATATCGGTTGGCAAAAGGCAGTGTATAGGAAATTTCTTACTTTTTAGATTTTAAGCTAATGACAGGTCTGTGGAACTGTGGAAACCATTTTTTAATGTTTTATATTTGTCATGGTAGGTCAAGCCACAGTAAATCTAAGATAAGATACAGGGTCTTAACTTATTGGCATTTAATAATTTTAATAGTTGGGGAGATACCAGGATGATGTCATTACTTATCAGTATGCTAATTAGTTTTTTCACCTGTTATGTGTATGCTGAAAATATTTAACTTGAGTTACATTTTAATGACTTTCAATATTTTTCAAATTTAGGCATAAAAATTAAGACATTTTAAATATCTGTGTTCTAATCAAAACATTTTAGAAATATTATTAATTGATACTGCTTTTTACACAGGAGAATACAAAGTTATACCTCAATTTACTTGAAATGGAATATAGTGGTGACCTCAAACAAAATGAAGAAAATATCCTAACTTGTTTTGACAAAGCTATACATGGTTCATTACCTATTAAAATGAGAATTACATTTTCTCAGAGAAAAGTGGAGTTTCTTGAAGATTTTGGTTCAGATGTTAATAAGTAAGATCTTAATTATATATTATTTGAATAATAAATGAGCATTAATAATTTTGTATGAGTTTAATGATTAGTAGAAGTTAACATGTTTCTTTTTCCTCATATATATATGGGGATAAATGCAGTTTTGCAAATGTGTATGTGTAACAGGATATATGGTTTGTCTTTCCTTCAAATTGTTTTCAAAATTTTGGCATTGTAATGTAAACAATGAGAAGGCAAGAAACAGCAAATCCTTTGAAAAAGTAAATGGGTCAAGGATTGAACCTTGAAACACAGAAACAGTATATACACCACAAAAGGTGGATGTGGTTAATCTAGAATAGGGATGCCATTTTATCTCTGATTGGAGGAAACAGTATGGTTGCACAGATGATGCCTAGTGGCCTCATTTCATGCATTGTAAAAAGCTGAAAGTTGAGGGTGGTGGAAGGGTTTACTCTAGGGGATTTGGGAAAAGGACAAGTTTGCAACTTATATTTACAAAATAGAAGAGCAGAAGTATTGATTAGAGCATTGCTGCTGTTCCATTCTTAACTGATTGTAGTAGGGAACTATCACAGTTCTTATAAGGCATGTCCCTTCTCTAATTACCCTAATTTAGAGTGATTTCTATTGAAACAGCTGTTGATAAAATGAGGATTATTTGTCTCTGTTTATGTATGTGTGTATACATTTTTGATGGTTGAGTAAAATTAAAAAACATTTAACAGAAGTTAAATTTTAATACAGTTGTATATATGTGCTTTACATCATAGTAAATGTTTTCCATGAATTGTCTAATGTAAAATACCTAACGGTCTAATGAGGCTGTAGGTACTGTTCTTATTTTTTTGTTGCTACTGTTGTTCTTTTAATAGATGAAGAGAGGCTTAAAGAGATTAGGAAGTTTTTCCAAGGTCAGTTAGCTATTATTACGTTGTGCAACTGGGATTAGAACTTGCTTCAAAGTCTATGCTGCTAACCACCTGTGCTGTATATTTAGTGTCTTCTGTTTGTTTTGCACTGAAGAAAGTGCACAAAAGAAATGGGATATGTAATTCTAGCTTCTAGTCTAGTTGGATGGTTTAATCAGAGGAAATAGGTAAGTATATGAGGTGGCACAGAACTGTTAAGAAGGCTGTGCTTTCTGTGGATCAGAATGGATTTGTCATCCTTCACAGAGGAGATGGGGCTTCATTTGGGTACTATGGGATTCTGGTAAGGAAAGAATAAAATTGTGGAAGAAAGTTAAAGTTCATGTGAAAGTAACATCTGCTTGATGGGAGGATTTTTGAAGTAGAAGGTGTGATGTTGATTGTGCTGTGCTTGGTTCAGAGCACACGCAGTGCCATGATTGACAGTAGGAAGCTATTAAGAATTTTGACTGGGATTAAATGACATATTTGAAATTGGCAGTAATATGTGGACAAATCTGAGGCTTAACACAAAGATAACAGGTCCTTGCAAATAAAATTATGGAGGGTCTGGATATCAGGTCTAAGATTGTTGTAGTTGAAATTTAAAAAGGGTTTGACTGAAAAATAGATGAGCTTAGAAATTAGAAACTTAGGAATTTAGGTAGTAGGTATTGGTAAGAACTGATTTTTTATTTCTTTTTAATTTTAGTTAGCCAACATACAGTGCAGTATTGGTTTCAGGAGTTGAATTCAGTGATTCATCACTTACATACAACACCCAGTGGCCACCACAAGTGCCCCCCCTTAGTACTCATGAATTGATGTTTAATTCAGCTAAATATATACTTAAATCCTAGCTGTGTCACTTACTATTTGTGTATTCCTCACTTTTCAGATTTTCTCATGTATAGATTGAGTCTCTTACCACCTAATCCATAAGTGGATTCCTTAAGCCTTAAGGAAATTAGTCCATTTAAAGTGCTTGGTGTTGAGGAACAACCAGAGCACTGGGATTAACAATTTCATAGCCTCTTGAACATTTTGGGGCCAGAGTTATTTGTTGTTATCATTGGATGTGTATATATGCAGATTGCTCAGGGATGTTGTATATGCATGTAAATTATCAAGGTCATTTCTACAGAAATGTTAACTATCTGGGTTAGGGTTAATGATTACTTTAAAAAATAAGGCCATCTTTGTTTTTAAAAAAATATTTCAGAAAATGGTAAAAGGAAAACAGAATCTTTAGGATTTTTCTGTCAGTTTGGCTTCAAGTGACATTGTTTTTGAAGTTCTGAGTTCCAGGTGAGACTTAATACGCATATTATATCGGAATTTTTTTACTAAAAAAAATCATCAGTGATAAAAATTATATTGTATTTTTATATTAGTTCTAATTCAGTTTATCACATGGTCAAAGCTTAAATACACTTGATCCTAATTGGTGTCAAGTGTCTTTAATAAGCATGGTTAGATTTCAAAAATGTAGAAATTACAGAACGTTCAGGACTTCTTTGCACTGGACAAAAACACATCCTCAAGGCCACTGTCTCAGTTGTACAATAACTTCTTAGGCAGGCTCTCCCCGTGTGTTAGAAATGATAATAAAAGGTAGCTCTTGACCAATATCCCATCAGCTCAGTCAACTGTAGTAGTGAAAACAGGCACTTTTCTAGTAGCTCAAAAATCCTGGGAGTTATTAAACGTCTTGGTTTGGGTCAAATGTTCACTCTAAACCAAATTATTGGTCAGGGGTATATAGTGCTGTGGTTGGCCAGTTCTGAATCCCTGAAGCCCATTTGAATCACATGGACTGAGAAGGAAAGTGTAGAGCAGTGGTTTCCCAAGAAGAAATAAATTGGAAAAGGTGGCTGGGAGGAGGTTTGCTTGCAGGTTCATTAAAAAAAAAAAAAAATTATGTTCATTGCAACATATTTTTGTTACCAAGTGAAAGTAAGTCCAAACTTTAAAACTTTTAACAGTTTGGCTTTTGTATATTCCATAGGATGTTATTTTTCCTTCCCTCTCAGGCTTCTGAATGCTTATGATGAACATCAAACACTCCTAAAAGAACAGGATTCTTTAAAAAGGAAAGCAGAAAATGGGTATGTAACTTCTTGCTCAGAATGATTCATGATGCTTAAAAAAAAGACATTTCATTGCTAAAATGCCTTTAAAGATAAATATTAAAAAAAATTTTTTTAATGTTTATTGTTTAGCGGGCGGGTGGGGGGGGGGAGAGCGTGCGTGAGTAGGGGAGGGGCAGAGAGAGAGGGAGGGAAACACAGAATCTGAAGCAGGCTCCAGGCTCTGCTCTGTTAGCACAGAGCTGAACCCAGGGTTCAAACACACAAACTGAACTGTAAATCATGACCTGAGTTGAAGTCAGACGCTCAGCACCCCTAAAGATACGTACTTTTAAATGTTGCCTTCAAGTTGTGGTAATTTAGATACTTTACATTCATGATTTGAAAAAAACTGTACAAAACTTGAGTAGTTGAGAACTTTACTAAAACAAATGTACACAGGTACAAATGTAAACATGCATACATTTGTTTTAAAAGTACTTACTGTGGGAATTTAAAGTTTTTTCCCTTGTATTTAGGTCAGAAGAACCAGAGGAAAAGAAAGCTCACACAGAAGACACAACTTCATCATCTACACAGATGATTGATGGTGATTTACAGGCAAATCAAGCGGCATATAATTATAGTGCCTGGTATCAAGTGAGTTCACCTAATTGAATTTTTTGCTTGTAGATGTTATTCGAAAATGAAAATAAAAATAATTTAATAATTTTTTATTTAATAATTAGAATAATTTATTTAATAATAAAATTAAAAATAAATTAGGATAGTCTTTTTTTTTTTTTTTTTTGTAACAACTACTTCTATTCCAGACTGTATAATAAATTGTCTATTGTGGTTAAGTCTTGGAATTTTAGCACTGAACACATGCCTGGTTTCTTAAATGTATATGCTTTAATTATACTTTCATAAATGGAACCGAGCCAGTTTTAGCATGCTAACATGTGCTTTTTCCTTTCAGTACAATTATCAGAATCCGTGGAATTATGGACAGTATTACCCTCCCCCTCCAACCTGATGGGAAAATATATCAGATGGAATGTATTAAAAGTATGAAATTATTTTTTTTTAATGAGGGATGTAAACATAGCATAAGCTTGTTGTATTTGATAACTTGTCTTCCTGTTTTCTGTGTAACATGATTTGTTTAGTAATAGGGGAAAATGTCACTTAGTAGCTTACCACAGATACTATTTCCTACCATTTATAAAATTTACTTTTTATTGGAGAACTATTTTTTTGATTTTTTTGCATTAAGTGGTCTAGAATTCTTTTGCAATGGATTTGCAACAGAAATCCTTTGTAGCCTTAAGGGGTAGGAAAAAAACTGACTGGAAATCATGTCAGTGTAGTTCAAGATACTGAAAATATATAAGGGCTGGTTATTAAGGATTTACCTCCTCTGTAAAAAAAAAAAAAATGGATTTTTAACCTTTAATGACAAGGTTTTGTCTGTTTCAATTATCCTTGTGAATTTGGATTTAACTGCAGAAAAGATACACTATTAAATACTATGTCTTGGGATAGAGATTATAAATGAAAAAATGGAGTGTTTGCATCCCTTTTAAAAAATGAAAATCATATCAAAAGTATGTTGTTTCAGGAGACTTTGTATTTAGAATATTCATGTAAAACTTGTGAGCAAGCTTTCATTTTGATCAAACTGATCATCTTCATTTTTGTAATAAAACTTAAGACTCCTTAACTAATTGTTATGAATTTATTTGGGGGCAGGTTCACCTAACAATATTAACTTTATCATTATTAGTGGACCACTGGTTCTGAAGTATACTTTTCTTGAATTTAGCTAAAATCACACCATTTACAGCTTTTTGCTCCGTTTCTCTGCTTGTTTTCTCACTATACAGGAATATTTATTTAAAGAGGAGTGTGCCTCTGGAAAAGCTGTCTGGACAGTTTTACTATAACTCCCTGTTTTGATTAAACATTAGTCCTGGTTAACCTAATCAGAACAATTATCGATTAACAACAAATAAATCAAGACACTGAATACATTTTATTGAGCCTTTCAGTTTACAACATGAGGTAAAAGGAAAGTCAGTTCTCTTTAACCAATATTTTACACAGCTGTAGTAAAATATTTCAAACTTTAGGGAATTATAATGGATTACATATATTAAAAGTTGCGGATCGGGTAAACAGTATCTGCATTCTTGAATTTTCCAGTTGACTCTTCCGTTACAATAGTAACCAGCTCTAATTAGTTACATAAATTTCTTCAAGGCCATGTTTTATTGTTGCTGATGTCTTTACATCTGAAGCATTGCTATTTCAGTCAATATCCACTAATTCCACTTCAAAAATGAGTTTTGCATTTGGTGGAATTCTGTTGCAGAAGTCAAGGTAAACTTGATAAAAATTGCTTCTTCCTTCACTCCCAATATCCTCAGTCTAAAATTTGCATTATATCTAATGGATATTTGGTATTAACCTCAAAGAGAAGGGCTTAAGAATGACTGAGAGGCTAACACATACTAGCCTAGTGGTTCCCCAAAGTATCTTTGTGAATGGTGATCATAACCTACTAGTATAGGCTGACAAGACAAGTTGAGTTTGGACTAGGATCTTCCTTACCTGGATGCCTCACCAGTACTCCCAAATTAGCCACCCCCTAATGAAGATGGTTACTCAGTGCTTTAAAAAAAAACAAAACAAAAACAAGGACGTGATTTCAATCTAGCTGGGTGTATAGGTTATGTTAAATCAAATTTCGTATGAGGTAGTGCCTTATATTTGCTGTGATTTTTAAGATGCCAAGTTCAGAAAAGTGTTATTTTTACCTGATTGGTTTTGAGATGCTTCCCATGAGAGAGAGGCAGCTGTCGTTGGGCCATCTAATTTTGGTAGGCTTAGAAAAGGGCTATATTCCTAAATAATTTTAACTAATACAAGTGGAGAGAACTTCCAAGTTTTTTAAAAGTTACTTTAACTAATCCAACTAGTACAATGGGAATGGAACCAACAAAGGAAAAAACAACTTCTCAGTTATTGGATTGTTCTGATCATAATGGTCAGGAGCCATGTTTATTTTTTTCTTTTTTTTTTTTAAATTTTCACAAACTGGGCCTATCAGAAAAGTACTGTCAGTAGTAGTAATCACAGATGCTTACACTATGGTGGACCCATGGTCCCCTTAAATTTCACAACCAGTAATCCCCAACATATGTTCCATTTCTAAGCTTTGAGTACCCATTTAAATGCCTGAAATTATACTGCAGCATAAAATTACCATGAGCCATATTTATATCCTATAATTTGCTATAGTTGTTTGTACTGGACATCTTAACTCCTTTAAGTAAATCCTTCAAATAGTAACAACTGCCTTTCAAAGATGAAAACGTAAACCTCACAATTTAGCTCTTAAAAATCAAGAACTGGGGCGCCTGGGTGGCGCAGTCGGTTAAGCGTCCGACTTCAGCCAGGTCACGATCTCGCGGTCCGTGAGTTCGAGCCCCGCGTCGGGCTCTGGGCTGATGGCTCAGAGCCTGGAGCATGTTTCCGATTCTGTGTCTCCCTCTCTCTCTGCCCCTCCCCCGTTCATGCTCTGTCTCTCTCTGTCCCAAAAATAAATAAACATTGAAAAAAAAAAAAAATCAAGAACTGATTTCAAGAGGACAAAAATGTAAATTCTATTCTAGCTCAGGTTTGGATACTTTGTACTACTAAGACATGTTAACTCCTGTCTCTATTGGAGGTGTCTACACAGAAGCATCTAAGTATTAGGAATACTGGTCTGGACATGATTCCTGATCTGGAAATTAACCTAGATAGCATCTTTTGTGCCTTCAGGTGGTCTTCATGTTTTTGTTTGTTTTTACTCACAAAGGAGAAAAGGATACTTGGCATCAGGCTGTCCTTTCTTTCCATAAGCCCATTCTGGTTCAATCTCTAGTCGAGCCTTTTCTCCTTTACTCATGGTCAAGAGTGCTTCATCCCACTACAGGCAAGAACATGAAATAAATACTAATGATAATTTGCAAAAACTACATGTAAATCTAGAAAACAGTATATACCAAAAAGCATTCCACTACTGAATTTCATTATATTCTAAGGTAATGTCCTTGGGTGAATCTTGGTCCTTTATTTCCTCATTGCAAAAAAAAAAAAAAAAAAAAAAGATGTATTAATTTTAACTAAACTCTACCCCCAATGTGGGGGTAGAGATCTTCATAACTCCAAGATAAAGAGTTGCATGCTTTACCAGCCAAGGCAGCCAGGCACCTTGGGTCTTAAAGTCAGTTACCAAAAACAGTTAAATCAACAGATGCAAAGATATGACTAATATCATATACTCTTGTTGAAATGTCAGTCACATAAAGCTTAAGGGATAGAGATCTGTTACATAATGGCAACTAAGAATATGGTTCACTAGAAGAAATACACAAGCAAATTAGTCACAGGAATAGAAAAATTGATCAGTTTGGTATATAGTTCGTATCAACTAGGTACAATCAGGTAGCAGTTAAGGTTATTTTCAACTAAACCTTTAGTTTGAAGATGTTTTACATGCTATTTTAGGCTCTGGATACGATTGAGTTGTATTTTAGGACTTATCACAGTACAAAGAATAACATTGAGGATTCTCATAAATGCATGTGAATAGGTATGTCAGTTACAACGTTTGATGTTGTGAATAAAGACCATTTAATAATAAATGGGCCCTAGAATGACAGCTTCAGTGAAGCTGATAATCAGTGCTACTATCCATTACCTCCTTTTGTACACTGCAGTGGTCACTGCAGCTCAAGCCTATCTTCCCCTTTTCTCAAAGTCTCCTTCTGTTACCTCTCACAAGAAGGGTGGGTAAAAAAGGCATCCTTAGGTTTGAAAGATTTTCCGGTGTTTGAACCTCAATTGTGCAAGGTGAAAAAACTCAGAACAAACTCTTTCTTCTATGAGTAATTCAGTGAAACAGGTATTTTACCTTTCTCTACCATGTATAAGTAGTACAACTATGTAACATTTTGCAAGAATCTTAAAAAAAATTTTTTTTTTAATGTTTATTCATTTTTGAGAGCGCAAGCAGGGCAGGGGCAGAGAGAGGGAGACAGAATCCGAAGCAGGCTCCAGGCTCTCAGCTTTCAGGACAGAACCCGACGTGGGGTTCGAACTCACGAACCAAGAAATCATGACCTGAGCTGAAGCTGGATGCTTAACCAACTGAGCCACCCAGACGCCCCTACAAGAATCTTAAAGATAAATTTAGAAAGCCAAACTTTCTGACAAAGAATTACTTTACGAAGAAAAAAAATATTAAAAGGGGCAGGCATTTAATAACATGAGTCTCTACTATATATTATGTGCTGCAGTTAAGCTTATTTGTTTAGCAACCTTGAGGAAGGTTGTACTGTCCATAACTGAGACCCAGAAAAATTGTGCCAGATCAGTTAGCAATGATAGTACTTGATTTGTTAGACTCCAAAGATTTTTTTTATCATAGCCCCAATCCTAATTCTTTATGGCACCATACCACAAGTAGCATGTGCCAGAACATCTGTTGATTCATTGCCATTTTTTACTTACTCCTCTGATAACTTTGCCTATTCCAACCTTAAAACTTAAAGGCTTGGCGTTTTTCTTCTTCTTTGAACCTGTAAAACAAATTTTCCTTATAATGCATGATGAAATTAAGTTTCATTGGAAAAACAGTTGACTTAAGTCTTTAAATTGATTTTAGAACTTACTATGCATTTGAAAAGAAAATAAAAATTCAGAAAACTCAAGAAAATTCTATCTTTACATATAGTTATGGTCTAAAAGGTAGAGGAGAGGGACCTATATTTACACCACTAAAACAGCACACTATTCTCCCTTTTACATTGAAATATGAAAGCCTCACTTTGGGACAATAACCAAGTTTAGACTAAGCTTCCCTATATTTTGCTTCCCAATTAACCAAGAGATATTTATTCACCCAGCCAATAGTGAATTGAAGACCTCTTCCAAGTAAATCACAGGTGCAAAGACTTCTGGAAAAATTGACAGCCAAGAGAAAGGTACAGCCAACTGCTCATGTACCACACAAATATTTTGCAATGCCTTATAGCTAAAAAGGTAAGATTACATTTAGACTTACTCGTTTGAATATTAGTATCAAAAACAGTCCCATCCTGTAGTGTTCCTGTATACCAGCAGTGAACAACATCTCCCTTTTTGGGAAAGTTGGTTTTATCTCCTTTTTTAAGAACAGATTTTACATATTTTGGTGGACCCTAAAAACAGAAATAACACACAGAGTTATTAACTCATATCCTTCTTTTTTAGAAGGATGACCAAGAGAATTCTAATACTGCCAACTGAGACCCAAGTCTGGTCACAGAGTTTCAAAGATTTGGCAACAAACTATTTTCCTTCTGGTTCACCTCTGAGTTAAAAAAAAAACCCACCAACTCATTGCAAGTCTGTGATGACAATGTTAGTAAATAGCCTCTAATTTCAAATAACTTCCAGCCTCTCTGGAAACCAATGTTCTTTTGACAAAATTCTGTTAATTAACAAATCACAAAATAAATCCTATTATTTTCCAAGGTCAGAAATATCATTACTATTTAATTCCTATAAAATCATAAGGCATTAAATAAAACACTGCGACTTTTTTTAAAAAAGATTTGAGTTGTTACCAATTACGAACATTACTGAATATTTTATTATATCCAATTAGAATGAATACAGTAATGCTCTATTGGTTTCTGAACTTGAAAATAAATTCACACAATGAATAGAATTATCTATAGAAATTACCATAACATGGGGTACCTGGGTGGCTCAGTCAGCTGAGTGTCTGACTTCAACTCAGTTCATGCATGAACTCACAGTTCATGAGTTTGAGCCCTGCATCAGGCTCAATGCTGTCTATAAAGAGCCTGCTTAGGATCCTCTGTCCCCTCTCCCCCTTCCCCTACTTGTGCTCTCTCAAAAATTAATAAAACAGGATCATCTGGGTCTTCTTTAAAAGTTACAGGCTTAACCTAATCAGCAGTGATTCCAAACATGTGAGAAAAGCAAGTTTTTATTACTGATAAACTGAAATGTAAATGGATGGTAAGTATGGTCAGTAAAGGAGTAAGAATTATTTGTGCCGGGGCTTTGTTATTGCCTTATAATTACTAACGTCAAATACTTATGTGAACTAGAATAATGCAAAAAAACCATTAAATTGGTGATTATGGCTCAGACTTCATGGTGAAGGTGCCAGTCTGCTCATGGATGGCATCCATTTCTGTGTTTCACAAAGTGTCTTTTACAGACCACTCATTGCTTAGTATTGTTACCACTGTTAGAAAAAAAGGGGTCTACCATAATTGTTTCGGAAACACTATGTTAAACAAAGTTAAATATACCTCTATTCTGCATGATTTCTCAGAACTGTCATCAGCTAACATGCACTGTGAATCTTCAAGGAGACAGAAAGCACAGGTTTTGATGACGCTATAAAACAACCTGGACCTTCTGGAACCTATATAACACACTTTAAGAAATGCTGTTCTAGTTATTTGATCTGATTTTGCGTTTCACTGCAAGAACCTGATTGGTTTATGGTGAGAGGTCAGATCAGTCCCAAGGCTATACCTGAGTTATATGCTTGAATGGACCTGGCTTTAAGAAAATTTCTTAGCTTTGCAGCAATTTCTTTAGTTCAGAATTTTGAGAGTAAACATTACGATTTCAGTTAAATGGATAACATCATAGCCTCTAAACATGAAAGTATGTTACATAATTATTACTATTATCCTTTCAAGAAATATTTGAACATGTTCTATGTGTTAGAAATTGGAGATACATAGGGTGCAGACAGGGTCCTGACCCTCACTCTAGAAGAGAATATAGTCATGTGTATAATTACGTGGGTTATGAGACCTAAAGAGGAAGCACAGGGTGCTAAGATGCGAAGTTTATAACAGAGAAGAGCATTTTCACAGCAGGGAACAGCATGAAAATAGTATAGTCTGCAAGGGAGTAATGAAGGAGACAATGGGATGAGATGAGGATGGAAAGATAAGTAGCATAAGTTAAGAAACTGTTTTGTTTTAAATCTTCAGGTCACTGAACAGCCAATTAAGAGTTTTAAACACAGAAGTTATAGAATCAGATTTGTTTTTTTGTTTTTAATTTTAGAGAGAGAGAGAGAGAGAGAGAGAGAGAACGCAAGCGAGAAGCACAGAGGGCAACAGAGGATCCCAAGCAGGCTCCTTGCATAGGGCTCAATCCCATGAACCTGGGATCATGACCTGAGCCAAAATCAAGAGTCCAACACTCTACCAACTGAGATACCCAGGCACCTGAACAGATCACTGTGACCTAGTAAGGGATGGATATGAAATCAAAGTGGAAGTGGGGAGACCTGTTAGGAAGAGGTTAGTATAGTAGTCTGGATCTACACCAGATATAGTTTTGAGATACATGTACTGCAAAATCAACAGAATTTGGTGATGATTAGATGCAGAGGAACTGTACAGGATGAATCTCAATTTTTAGCTGAAGTATTTTTAGTCATTTCTGACTGCTGAGCCTGAATTCCTGCACCATCTTGTATTTTCTCCCATCCAATATTCATTCCTACTTGAAAACTTTAACATTAAACACATAAAAGAAAATATATTGACGAGGACTGACTTATTTAAAGTCCAGTAAGAGCTATTAGACACGATTCTTTACATTAAAATAAATAAGGCAGAGACAAATAATATAGATACCATGTGCTACAGGAATTTATGCAGTTAAGTATAAAGTCTGGGATGGTGAAAACTTCAGAGGAAGTGATGAGCCCATGACCTGGTTCTTAAAAGTGACATTGAATTGACAAATAGGGAGTTAAAGAGAAAGACACATTAAATAAGAAATAAAAGTATGAGAGTGAGAAAGGGCAGTTTAATAGGCAATGAGCAGACATTTGTGGTTAAAGAAGAACGTTTCTACCGAAGTAGTAAATATGGAGCTGGGCAGACACCGGAAAACTTTGAATGCCAATAATGCTGTCCAACAGAAATACAATGAGGACCACAAATATGATTTTACCTTGTCTGGCTGCCACATAAAACCAACACACTCAAAATAACATGTCAGTATTTAATCAATATAAAAGATAGATTATAAATTCTTTTGTAAAAAAAACATACCAAGCTTCTGAAACAGAGTGCGTATTTTACACTGCAAGCACATTTTAATTTGGAGTTGCCACAAAGTGCTCAGTAGCCACATAAGGCTAGGGACTGCTGTATCGGAACAGCACAGTTCTAAACAGTACAGAATTACTGAAGACTTTTGAGCAGGGTATGGTTTGCAAAATACTATTTTACTTAAGTAAAACTTACGCATTTTACTAGAATAAATATTTTGGGGCTAAATGGAGGAAGAAAGAGAATGAAGGCAGATCAATGATTTTTCCAGTACTTCAGGTCTGAGGACTTGGAATGCCTGAGAATCAAAAAGGAATGAAGATTTGAAAAAAAGATTTCGAAAGATTTAAAAGGTTTGAAAAGATGTTTGAGAGCATTAGTCCTGAGGGAGACATGAGAAGGAAAACATTAAAGATTCAGGAATCTTTAATTCTAAGGTAGGAAGAAGAAAATGGTTACAACTATGTTAACATTTTGGTAAAATAGGAGTATAAAATGATACAATGGTGAAGGAGTATGAGGACTGAGAACTTGTGGGAGAAGTGTCCAGTAGTTTATGTGGGCAATGTGATGAGGAATGCAGCAAGAGATAATATAAAAGTTGCTGAGTAACAGTGAAATTAGAAATCATGCTTGGCTGATATGAAGCATGAATTTATGCCAAACCCAATAAACAGCTTATGATTATTTTTCTTCACAGTGTTCACTCTGCAGCTCCAAAGCACACAGAAAGTAGACAGCAGGAATCAGCCGAGTATTAGCTATGGAATCCAGGTGCTAGAAAGACAGTCAGAATACATAACTGGGTTCAGGCCTGCCAGTTAAATAAAATGAAAAGAGGTCTTTAAAAAAGGGATATGGTTTAGGATCCTCACAAGATCTCTTTGAGAGTGTCTCCAGCCCTTACAACCTTTTATTTGTAACTCTCTTTTCCTTAAGCTCTTAATGATATACTATCTGCTACCTTATCCCTCCTTTATTCTAATTTTCTGGAAGGCAAACTGTTTTGCTAATTGCTTTTGTAATCCTTTTAGTAATTATTATACCTTTATTTACTTTAGTAGCTGCTCAGTGTTTGCCCAGTACAATATCTGTCAAATCTTGGGGCACCTGGGTGGCTCAGTCGGTTGGGCATCCGACTTCGGCTCAGGTCATGATCTCGCAGTCTGTGAGTTCGAGCCCCGCATCGGGCTCTGTGCTCAGAGCCTGGAGCCTGTTTCAGATTCTGTGTCTCCCTCTCTCTCTGACCCTCCCCCGTTCATGCTCTGTTTCTCTCTGTCTCAAAAATAAATAAACGTAAAAAAAAAAAATTAAAAAAAAAAATTTGTCAAATCATATTGGATGTGATAAACCTCAAAACTGCTTTAGTGTGAATACATATCCATAAATATTAATTTGTGCTTTTCAATCAACAGGAAAATACCATGTAAATTAACTAGGTTTAGTTGTATAAACTTCTGTAATTCTGTACCTGAACTTATACTCTGTCCACAAATATCCAAATGCTATACACCTTCATCATTAGGTCACACCTCTTTATAAGACCTGAGGAATATTATTATTACTATTGGATTATTATCACTGATACTAATTGCTAGGAATGAGTGAGCTTAGTTAGCAAGGTATTATCAGAAGTGTTACGATTGTAATTATTCAGCTCTACTGTGGCTGTTTTAAGTGCTGTCCTTGGCTCTACTGAGGCTGTCCATTTGCAGAAATGGTTTAATATGGCTCTTCAAACATGTGTACCAAAATGTAAAAATCTGTGTTGGGAAAGATGAGACAGATGACTCCATACCCTGCAGCCAAGCCTGGACTATATC
The DNA here is from genome assembly GCF_022079265.1 of Lynx rufus. NCBI lineage: Eukaryota > Metazoa > Chordata > Mammalia > Carnivora > Felidae > Lynx > Lynx rufus. The sequence continues at coordinate 65,107,559 of NW_025814827.1, forward strand.
TATTGCCAAGGATAGCGTGTACATTAGAAAAAGCTAAAAATAGTCACAGTGAAGTATCTTTCACTCAGTCCAACTTGGCTATACAATCAGGACCTTAAAATGGCTTTGGAAGCTCAGAAGTTCTGGTCAGACATAGAGGAAATATAAAATACAAAGCTAGAGGTTTTACAGGAAAGCCTTATACTGTAAAGTACTGGTTCTTAGGTGTTTTTTATGATTTAGTATACCTAAGAGGGAGAATACACTCCAAATCAGTGTTTGGTTCACTGAAAAGTGCCCATATCCACCACTCCTTACTAGGAGAAATCAGTGCTGTAAGCAAATACTTTTATCAAATTCACATTAGAAATAAAAGAATATTCTACACAAACCTCATCCATAGTCTCTTCAGACTTGGTTTCTTTGGGTTTATCTTCATTAAGCTTCACATTTTTCACCTGCTCAGACACTTTACTTATACTTTCAGTACCCTTGAAACGCTGTAAGGAAAATGTTCACCATATTCAGGACAGGTTAAAAGCTAGAAGGGACATCTAGATTTTCAACATTTCAATTGAATGAACATCTGTGCCATGAATATAGGCTACTTTATTCAAATGTAAATAAATGGAAACTGCCTAGGAAAAATCTTCATTTTAATCAACAAATATGACCCTCAAAGTATTTTACAAGATAAATTCTGAAATGAAATCTTTAGAAAAGGCAACTCAGACTCATATATGAATACCATTCACAAAACTCCTTAATAATGACTCTTTGCTTTGTCATTTCAGAATGAACAAATACTGGAGAATTTAAAATTTGTTTTTCTAAAGGCTCAGCCTCAGTCTGAGATTTTAAATTCATTGGTTTAATCTGGAAATAGTTTGGATTTTAACTTTTCAGTGTGCTTAGTTGTCTTAATTTAAACTATAGGGAATTATTTTTAAGAATTTGGTTCCTTTTAAAATATCAAAACATCCTCCCATACTACAGATGAGCTTTGCTAGATTTGACAGCTAGTCCACTTATGACTAGAGTTAAGAAAAACTGCAGGTGGAAAAACTTAACAACATATTTTGGGAATAAGTTTAAACCTTCTTTTTGCAAATAAAATATTTAAAATAATATTTTGGTAATAAAATGTAACAATACTCACCTTACTTTCAAAAAGATGGTTATAGGCTGTAACCAAATGGTCCTTGTTAGCTGTCTTAGCCACATTTTTAATGTTTCCTAATAACTTATGTTCTGCAAGAAACTACAAAAAAAAAAAAAAAAGCTGGTTAGAATAATCTCCCTCACGTAATAAGGGTCTAAATGTTAGAAAATTCCCTTGTATGTTAGCAATTATGCCTTCAATAGAACTACTAATGACAGAAGAAATGAAATAAACATATTTATACCCTACTTCATAACAAAAAGATTTATGGAAGATTAAAAATATTACTTATAAAAATTGACAAGAGTGGAACTATAATATACAGAAGCTCACACTGTTGCATTCTAACCCTTTTCCTTCCCATTATGGAATTCACAGAACATTTATACAGCAAGTACACTCTGGTGACTGGACAATGCTGCTACCGGTAGGCCATGGCCCTGGGAGCCTCAAACCATTGGGCATAGCTGTCTTGACAAATCTGTAACCCATTCTTAGCAGACCAGGAAGCATTATTAGCTAACGCTGGATATATGGTGGTTAAGTATATGGGCTGAGGAGTCAGATCATCTGGGTTAAAATCCTAGCTATCTGATCTTAGACGAGGGAGTAAGTTTTCCTAAAGACTCCATTTCTGTATCAGAGTGGAAGATTAGTAACAGCATCTATGTCAGAAGGTTGTTCTAAGGACAAATGCAACAATCCACTTAATGCCTTTTATGTACAGCCTGTCACATGGTCAGAACTCAGTATTAGCTATTGGGACTAATAACATAATGTACTTAATAATTCAAAGTAATATAATTCCATTTATCTCAAATAAAAGACTAAATTGGCAGATGGACAACAAAATACTACTATTGAATATTGAGTCATCAAATTGTAACTTCATCTCAAAATCATGTCTTTGTTTTCCTTATTCTTCCTTTTCTGCCTTCTGGCCCTTGAATCATCATTTTTGTTACTTTCTCAAAGTTCTTCTGGCATCTTCTTTTGATAAGGCAGCTTTTCTAATACTATCACTATTGTATTTTTTTCTCCTCTGCTTTTTCCTCTTCCCCTCTTAGAGAAATGTTCTAAATGATAAAGGTGGCTGGGGAAAGGCTCTTTTGATTAAATGGAAGTAATAAGTTGCTTTAGCACTCTTGTGATTTCTTTAGCAAGATTCCAAAAAGAAATCCAAAATATATACATCTCCTTGATATCCTATGATCAATAGAACAGTGATTGTCAAATATAGGTTTAAGTATGTGAATGAATACTGGATAATATGCACTCAAAAGGTTAATGCATTAAAAAATACTCTGATAATTCCAGTCTCTTGAAATTGTCCCATGTGGGCCAGTTTGAGGTTAGATTCCACATTGGGATGATTTGTTCTGTAACAATTTGATGAAGTACAGTACTGAGGCATTAAATGTTAACAAATGATATGCCTAGTTTATTCTATTGTTCCAATTGAAATATGAACTGACTTAAGAGAAAATAATTCCACTAGAATGGCATGGTCTTTCTTTTTATCCTGTATCACCAAACACTAAGCGTAGTTCTTGCTATCGATGTATAAATATTTGCTGATGTCAGGATACTTATTATGGGTGTATGGAACCGGAAGCTAGAGAGTAACTATATCTCCTCCTCTTCAAGACACTTCAAAATGAAAATAAAGTACAATCCTCACAGAAGCCAAAAAAATTTTTTTTAAATCCAAGTTTAGAACTTAAATTAAAAATTGTAGAGAAATCATACTGCTGCTTCTATTTCCCGTAAGTGGGGGGGGATGCAGCGAGCACAAATTATACAGTAGTTCAGCAGTTTAAGAGAGGCATGGTCTTAATTTCCAAAGGGAAAAGTCTGACCAAAAAAACAACCCAAAAAGCAAAAAAACAAACACTTATGACCACAGTCAGTTAAGATGGAGCCTATATTGAAAAATGCAGCGCGTACAGTATAAAGAATGCCAAATACATTTCTTAAGTTTGTTTATAACAATGGGAGACACTACCCTAAATGCGCATGTAACTCCCCTAAGTATAAAGGGTGAAAAGGTCATGTGAAGAGTCGAAATTTTAAAAAGTTAACCCGCAATCTACAGATTTTTAAAAATTACACGCACTAGCGTTCAGTATTTAGTAACTGATGAGAAAAGCAAATTGCACATACCGTTCCCACAAAAATATTCAGAATCCTCATTTCCCTAATGGCCTACTCCCCTGTAAGGGTCTCATCCAGGTCCCCAGTCCTCAGGCACTAGTCCCAACCCCCAGTATCTCCTGTTTGTTTTTGCTTTCTTTTTTTCAGGGTTTCCACCCTCACTCAACGCGCCCAAGGAGGTTCTAATTATGCAATTGCTGCCTGCCTGCCTGCCCCAAGAAATAAAGCCATTCCCTCCGCCCAAACGAGACAGCCCGGGAAGGCGGGAGCATGGCTCCGCGGCGCACGCAAGGCCTCTCCGGCCTTCCAGGCCACAGGCCGCGGGAGGACGAGGGCGGGGGCACGGAGGAATACGGAATGTACGGGCATCTCCGGGGGGGTGAGGCGTCCCTCAGCAGCATCAGCCCGGCCGCCCCGCCGCCTCTGGTACCGAATCTGAACCGTGGTCCTGTAGAAACTTGATAATGTCCTTCTTGGGGAGCTGCTCGCTGCGCAGCTGCTCCACGGTCCAGGCCCGCTGTGGAACAGCCGCCGCCATCTTCCCCCGCTGCCTCTGCTTTACTGAGCCAGCCCGCCTCGGTTCAGCATCGCCCCGCCCCTGGGGCGTGGCGTGGGCTCCGCCTAGAGCTCGGGGAGGCGGGGTCACGGCGCTACCCGTCGGGATTGGGGCCGGTCCTTGAGTGATGTCAAGGCTGTGCTTTGAGGGCTTCTTTGTTGAGTCCCGGAATAAACCAGTTGATGGGGTCCTTGTGGCGGACTATGCGGATGACCTAAAACTGTCATCTGCTCTTAATTGGAACCATTGTGAGGTGACCAAAGTTGGTAGTGATTTTTATTTACTAGCCATTACCCCCATTTGTGTATTACCGACGGGCTTCTATGCCTTTAAGGCCTGTATATTACCTGGTTCAAGAAAACAACAGCAGTCAGAATCTAATTTCATTCTATCTAGTTTTAGCCTAAAAATTCACACCTGAATTGGCTTGTCCATCAGAACAACATATGCCCCACCATCTCCCTTTTAAAACTCACACAAATTAAACTAAAATACAACTTTTCACTTTCCCTGCCCAAGAAATAAAAACACACGAGAAAGTTTGTCTAAAAGCAAGTTCAAGAAACTTGAGCAAATAAAACGATGTAAAGAAGCTACACGCAGGATACTGCTTGCTGATGAGGGTGACGTTATCAATGTTCAAAACAACTTCAGGTGAATGTACTTTTTCTCAATACACAAGGAAACAAATTTAGAGAGGTTACTCCAAGTTGCCAAGGTTTAGAGTGAAGTCGGGAATCATATCCAAGTCTGAGGTAGAAAGCTATTGCTAGAATAGAATAATACCACACTGACGCTTACTGCTCTGTATCATTTATGAAGATGTAATGGTGGAGTATCAGGAAAACCTAACTTTTTTCTTTTGGATTTCCCGATGAATACAGGACCAAACCATTCACTCTTAACAATAAAACTATTAACATAACGGGTTGCCTCTCCAAATACTGTGAAAAAGAGACATTTTTTTTTCTCAGTTTGGATAAAGAAATAAGACTAGATATTTAATTCTACCTAAATCCTTTTCACCTCATCTTCTGATTTAAAAACACAGCCAACAAGGAATGTTAGACACTCAAAAACGTTAAATTCACAAAAATATGGGTATCTGTTGTTCCTAGTATCTCAAGGTTATTTATTTTTATCTTTTTAAGCAGTATCACTTTAGCGATGAGGCCCGGAAACACACAGTCCTTGGGAACGGAACTTAGATTTAGAGTCTGTAAAGAAATTAACTACGGACCACATTTAGACTAACTCCTTAACAATGCGCATGCGTCACCGGGAGGCCGCGAGAGTTTCCGGGAAGCCAGCCAATTATATTTCCAACGCAAACTCAGTGGCGGTATTTTCAACTAGATGAACCGGCTGCAGTCCCGCCTTCACGTTCCACTGTTGTGTGCGAAGGTAACGGATGTGGAGCCGAATGGCGGTTGAGCTGCTGCAGCTGCTAGTGTCCGAGAGAAGCGTTTGGTGGTTGTCGGCCTAATGAGCGGACGGCAAAGAACGCTTTTCCAGACGTGGGGCTCAAGTTTTTCTCGATCTGCAGGGGCTCCGGCTTGCAACTCTGGACCTGAGCGGCCTCAGAGCCCTGGCATCTCCAGGGCACGTTGTCCTCCAACGGTAGAGGTTGCCGAGGTTCCGCCGGAGTCGGACGATGATGTATTGCTGGTTGCAGTGTACGAGGCAGAGCGGCAGCTGAGTCTAGAGAATGGCGGTTTCTGCACCTCAGCGGGCGCCCTGTGGATTTACCCAACTAATTGCCCAGTGCGGGACTACCAGCTGCACATTGCCCGGACCTCTCTGTTTTGCAACACGCTGGTGTGTCTTCCGACTGGATTGGGAAAGACTTTTATTGCCGCCGTGGTCATGTACAATTTCTACCGCTGGTTTCCTTCCGGCAAGGTGGTCTTCATGGCCCCCACGAAACCTTTGGTGACACAGCAGATAGAGGCTTGCTACCGAGTGATGGGTATCCCGCAGTCCCACATGGCCGAAATGACAGGTATTTTAGAAAGAATGGGCTAATTTGAAATTAAGAGCACGCATTCTGGTGGAAATGGAAGTAAAGGAATTCCTGACCCATGTGGAATAGTCCCCAGATCACAATATCCGTATTTTAAATCTTCTCCCTTAAGGCATTATCTACTTGTAGCAAGTCTGGCCCTAACGAAAAGGGCTGATTTATTCAATTTTCAGAGACTCCCCGTAGTTTGAGCATTTTGAAGCGATTGATTGTGTATACCCCATTGGTAAGTGAACATGAGGTTTTCTGACTTTCTTCCCCAGAAAGATTTCCCAGTTGAAGAAGGTACTTCTCTGCAGCTGTTATGCCATTTTGGTAGGAATTCTCTAAAGACAGGCTAGTTTTGTTGTTTTTAACCAGCGTTGACATTTGGGTCACAGCAGAGTTTAAAACGTAACATTTCCGTGATTTGTTAAATTGTTCTTGTCTGAAGGCAGATTACCAAGCAGGGCTGCATTCTGAAATTAGGCCAGATTGTTTATAAATATTTTAAAGATAAATAGCCTTGGTGTTTAGAATGTAGGATGTCACTTTTGTTTACAGGATCTACTCAAGCTTTAACCAGGAAGGAAATATGGCGCAGTAAGAGAGTCCTTTTTCTTACACCTCAAGTCATGGTAAATGATCTTTCTAGAGGAGCTTGTCCGGCTGCTGAAATAAAGTGTCTAGTTATTGATGAAGCTCATAAAGCTCTTGGAAACTATGCTTATTGCCAGGTAATATTTTATTTAAAAGTATTTTGTACTGTGAATATATTGTTAACGAGTATTTTGGTGAATACTTATTGATGGAAGTTATTGATGTATTATCATTATGAAACAGCCTGTTATTTCCGAATAGATGATGATAGGAACTGCTTCATTCAAATTAGTGTCTGTGCTGTCTTTTTTTTTTTTTTTTAATTCTTGACAAGACCATTAGTGTCAGGTGTAGATGATGAAAGCCTAGTCCTGATTGAGGCAGTGATCCAAAATAAGGTTATGGGTGAGTTTTGGAAGTAAGATAATAATCCAAAGATTGGTAGTGGATATGCAGTATCATTCCTTGGTAGCTAGGTAGAAATCATACTTAACTGTCAAGAGTTGTTACCAAGAATGATTGACATAACGTATGGGACATACCTATCACAGTGCCTTCTGTTTAAGGCACATGAATATGAATTACAGAGGTGAAGAGGTGTGATATGGATGGGGAGGTACTTGAAGTCCAGGTCATGAAGGCATTTGTATTTTATGCTTAGCAGTTTGAATGTTGTTTGTAGGACACTGGGGATGTAGGTAGTGGAGACTCATTGAAAAGTGTTTACTGGGGTGATACTTAAGATTTAAAAGAGATTAGAAGAGAGAAGACTAAAAGTAGAGTGTAGGATGAGAGAGAGGAGCAATTTAGGATGACTCCCAAGTGTCTGACTTGGAAGATTGTGCTTCTAGTCGAGATGGACAGTTCTGGAGACACAGAAGATTTGGGTACTGTGGAAAGATGAGTGCAGTTTAGATTGTTGAGTTTGAAGTGTCTGTGAGGAATCTAGCTATCAAGGCCCAGTGGGCAGTGGGAGACAAGTTTCAATCTCAGTGGGGAGTTCTGAGCTGGAGATACAGATTTGGAAATTACCAGCATATAGGTGGTAGGTAGTTAAAACTATAAGCTGGTGACATCAGGGAGAAGGTATAGAGTAAGAATACAAGTGAAAATTGATTTTATTTAGTGCAAAGAGATGAATTTTACTGCCAGTTTGTGCATTTGTAGTTTCCTTGGGGACTTTATGTGTTATTGTATTATATCTCTTTGTTATCTTCTGAAGAGAATAGTCCTCTTTCTTAGAGTTGATTTTAAGAAGGAAATGGATATATATATATATATATATATACACACACACACACACATATACATATATCTGTGTGTGTGTATATATCTATATATACACACATTTGTATATCTGTGTGTGTGTGTGTATATATATATATTATTAATATCTTTCTAAGTTAATATCCAATGTGTTAATGTTTCTGCTTGAGAGGGGCATTTAAAAATTTTAATTTTAAGTCTGTGAATTTACTTTGTAGATTTACTAATACTCAGCAACTTTAACTCATTTATTTTATTTGCAAAAAATTTCTAGCATTGTTAATTTTTTTAATTACAATATTGATGCTTTTATTGAGTACAAAGAGACATACACTGACTTCATTTTTTTTTTTTTTAAATTTTTTTTTCAACGTTTTTTATTTATTTTTTTTGGGACAGAGAGAAACAGAGCATGAACGGGGGAGGGGCAGAGAGAGAGGGAGACACAGCATCGGAAACAGGCTCCAGGCTCTGAGCCATAAGCCCAGAGCCCGACGCGGGGCTCGAACTCACAGACCGCGAGATCGTGACCTGGCTGAAGTCGGACGCTTAACCGACTGCGCCACCCAGGCGCCCCTACACTGACTTCATTAATATCCAAATACCCCTTAGTGTTTATGCTGTATTGAATATTATAGAGTCCAACAGGCACACCAAGTCCATGAAGAATGTAGCTTCCTGGGTTACAAACACAGCATCATTTCCTCTTCTACAAAATGCTTGACAATCCCGCTTTCATAAGAATAGTGTATTAGGGACATTTTGTCTTGCATCAGTTTTTAGAACAATTCTACATTAAGTATGATATTTTATCTTTGTGTATTTTCTATTATATTAAAAAAAAAATAATGTTTTTTGAGATTAGTCCAAATTCAGTATCTCATTGAATTCATCCCTGACATAGGTTGAAATAAGAGCAGTTTTTAGATAATCTGGTTTAACTGTTTCCTATATCTAATGTGGAAATCTGGGGTACTGAGAGCTGTTCCTGCAGTTGAGTTTACTTAGGGGTCCTTTTGCCTATATAAGGACCACATGTAAAGGGGTATATGGGAATCTGGTGAAATATCCAATATTAATCATACCAGAAGGGGTGGGTTGAAATCATACTGCAAAGTCTAGAATGATGCTTTGGTGCCACTGAGAAAATGTGTTAGAATTTAAAAGGAGAGGTGGGTTTTTAAAGTCTTTTCCTAAAACATTTTTTTTTTTCCATTTCAAATCTAAATTCATACTGGTATTTTTTTTCCATTTTTATGTTATGACTTATCTTAATCTGGTAAGTGTGTATATGGATATAGCTGTAAAGCTAAACTGTGGCCCAGACCACAGAGAATAGACTCTCCTTCTTTCATTTGCCCTTGAATTAGCTCTCATTATTTCGATTTGCCTCTAATTAGGCCTTGACATTGTAGCTTTATGTATATAAGAATCCCTAAAGTGTTTTTGATTGGTATAGAGTATGAACTTGAATTATTTGCTTTTCAGGTAATGTGACTAATGATAGTTCCATCCCTTAGCCCATCAATACTCTGAATAAGGAATAATGATAATAGAACATTGGAACAATATAATAGCTTGTTTAACAGAATCACTGATATTTTTGTATTGGATAGATGAAATTAAAAAAAAAATTTTTTTTTTTAAGGTTGTGAGAGAACTAGTCAAATACACAGATCATTTTAGAATCTTGGCTCTTAGTGCCACACCAGGTAGTGATATAAAGGTAAGTAAAATGTCTTTTCATTTATTAACAGTTGAGAATATAAGAACTTTTGTATGGGGCCAGATCAGTTTGCCATTCTAGTATTTAATTTGACATCAAGACTACATTTCTTAAACATGCCTACCTTGGTTGGAGGAGGTTTTTTCTACATTAGTAGTTTTCAGATGTGAGTGTGCATAAGAAACCTAAAGTAGTTTGTTAAAAGTACTAAATTTGTACATAGTATAAGTGGTTTTTAAATTGTATTTTCAGGGTTCTTTTAAAGTTTTATTTTGAGGGGCACCTGGGTGCCTCAGTTGGTTAAACATCTGACTTTGGCTCAGGTCATGATCTCACATTTCATGAGTTTGAGTCCCATGTTGGGCTTTGTGCTGACAGCTCAGAGCTGGTAGCCTGCTTCAGATACTATGTTTCTCTCTTCCTCTGATCCTCTCCTGCTTGTGCTCTCTTTCTCAAAAATAAATGAACATTAAAAAAAATTTTTTTTAAATAAAGTCTGAGATAACTTAGACTTACAGGTAAAATTGTAATCTCTATCCTTTGCTCAACTTCCCTTAATGTTAACATAGAACCATAATAAAATTGATAAAACCAGAAAATTAACATTGGTACAATACTAGTAACTACTCTGTAGACCTTGGCTTGAATTTGTCACTTTACCCACCACTGTTCTTTTCAGTTCCAGGGTCTGTCTGGTCCAGGATCTCATATTGCATTTAGTTGTCATGTGTCAGTCCTTCCTATCTGTGATAGCTCCTCAGTATTTTCTTGTCTTCCATGACCTTGATGCTTTTAAGAGTAAATGCCAGGGGCACCTGGGTGACTCAGTTGGTTAGGCATCTGACTCTTGATTTCTGACTTAGGTCATAATCTCGTGGTTCATGGGATCAAACCCCTCGTAGGGCTCCATACTAAGCATTGAGTCTGTTTGGGATTCTCTCTCTCTCTCTGTCTCTCTTTTTCCCTCCCTCCCCCTCATCCCTACTTGCATGCTCTCTCTCTAAAAAAAAAAAAAAAAAGTAGCTGCCAGTTATTTTGTAGAATATTCCTCAGCTTGGGTGTGTCTGATGTTTTCTAATGAAAACATTGGAGTGAGGTTATGCCTTTTTGGCAAGAATACTCCAGAAGTGATACCGTACCTTTCTTAGGGCATGGTATCAGAGAATACATGATGTTGATTTGTCTTACGGCTGTTGCTGTTAATTTTGACTTGGTTAAAGTGATGTCTTCCCAGTTTCTGCATTTTAGAATTACTGTTATCCTCTCTGTTTTCCAATGATGGTTCTTGCTTGCAATAGCAATTTCTGTGGTATTTTCCTAATCATTGTTTCCTTTCTCTCATTTCTTTTACATTTGTTAATGTGAATTCTTTTGTAGTGAAAAGCTATCTCTTCTCTCCAATTTATTCAATTCTTTGTATCAATATGGACTAATAGATATTTATTTTTATCTATGGGCTGCATTCCGGTGTTATCATTATTAATTTTTTGCTCAGATTATTCCAACTTTGGCCATTGGGAGCTCTTTTAAGATGGCACCTATGTTCTTTTGGACATGCACTTTTTTTTTCCTTTTGAACACTTTCCATCTTGCATCACAGGATATTTTATGCTCATTTAATATTTTTCATGTCCCAGCCATGGAATCAATCATTTCTCCAGGGAGCTCTGGTTTCCTTTATTAAAGGAGGATAAAAGTGCAGATTTTGAACCCCATCTCATGACACTCTAACTTAGTATCTCTGAATAGTCCTACTGTATTGAGTTTTGAAGATTTTCTATAAGTTTCAATCCTGTCAAGTTGTAAGACTTTTTTCTTCTGTTCATAGCCTTGATATTTTTTCAGAAATTTCTGTACTGTCTCTCATCTTACCCCAATCTCTTTAAACATGCTTGATGGTTTTTATTTATTTTTTATTATTTTTTAAGTTTATTTATTTATTTTGGGAAAGAAAAAGAGAACCGGTGGAGGCGGGGGGGGGGGGGCGGGGGGAAGGGCAGAGAGAGAGGGAAACAGAGGATCTGAAGCAGGCTCTCTGCTGACAGAGAAGAGAGCCTGATGCAGGGCTTGAACTCATGAACTGAGAAATCATGACCTGAGCTGAAGTTGAACTCTTAACTGACTGAGCCACCCAGTTGCCCCCATGCTTGATGGTTTTTGTCATCTTTCAAGTCTTTGCTGAAATGTTACACTTCAAAAAGTTTCACTCTAAGCTATCAAAAGTTAGCTCTCCGTATGTTGTGATTTCCTCTTGTGTGTGTGTGTGTTTGTTCTTAATCATAATATGTCATTCTTTTACTTATTTATTTGTTGTCTTTTTCCCCCGTGAAAATAGTAGCTATATGATTATAGAGATTATGTCTATCTTGGTCATAGCTGTATTATCAACCCAATGCCTGGCCTGTGGGAGTCATTCAAATATTTATTGAATGATTAAAAATATTAATGTCTTGGGGCGCCTGGGTGGCTCAGTCGGTTGAGTGTCCGACTTCGGCTCAGGTCATGATCTTGCGGTCCATGAGTTCGAGCCCCGCATTGGGCTCTGTACTGACAGCTCAGAGCCTGGAGCCTGCTTCGGATTCTGTGTCTCCCTCTCTCTCTCTGCCCCTCTCCTGCTCATGCTCTGTCTCTCTCACTCTCAAAAATGAATAAATGTTAAAATATTAATGTCTTACTCAGTTTTATAAAATGGTCATAATTCTGCAGATTATGTGGACCCTCAGTAACTGTAGTGTACTATATTATGTATTGTACCACATGTTGCGAATACAAAGATGATTAAGATATGATTCTTGTTCTAGAGTATTTTTTATTTGAAATTATATTTATATAATTTGATAATATATAAATTTGTTAAATTGATTTTATATGATTTGTTAAATTGATATTATATAAATTTATATAATACATTTATATAAATATAATTTGAAATTATATTTAGTTTGTTTGGGGCACCTGGCTGGCTCAGTCAGTAATGCGTATGACTCATGATCTCAGGATTGTAAGCTCAAGGCCCACATTGGGGGTAGACCTTACTTAAAAACTAATATATACATGCAATTATATTTTGTTTGTTTTTTTGAAAACTTATGAGGCTTTTCTAGCTTTAAAAAAAAAGCTCTTGGGATGCCCAGGTGGCTCAGTCAGTAAAGCATCTGACTTTGGCTCAGGTCATGATCTCATGGTTCATGAATCCGAGCTCCTCATCAAACTCTCTGCTATCAGCTTGGAGTCCACTTCAGATCTTCTGTCTCCCTCTGTCTCTCTCCCCTCTCCCACTGTCTCTCTTGCTCTGTCTCAAGAATAAATAAACATTAAAATAAAAATAAAGCTCTTAATTTCTAGACACTTTCAGATTCTCCCCACTGCCCCCCACCCCCACATTGGTTCATTTATTCTTTCTTTCAATTCTTTTTTGAAAAAAAAATTATCATTGAGGTATAGTTGACATGTTATGTTAGTTTCAGGTGTCCCACATTAGTGACTTGACAATTCTATACATTACTCAGTGCTCACCACAATAATTAAAGTCACAATTTGTCACTGTATAACATTATTACAGTATTATTGACTATATTCTCTATGCTGTGCTTTTCATCTCTGTAACTTATTTTATGACTGGAAGTTTGTACTTCACTTATTTTGCCTATTCCCCCACCCACCTCTTCTCTGGCAATCACCAGTTTATTTTCTATATTTAAGAGTCTTGTTTGTTTGTTTTGATTTTTAGATTCCACGTATAAGTGAAATAATATGGCATTTGTTTTTTTCTGACTTATTTCACTTAGCATATCCATGTCCATCTATGTTGTCACAAATGGCATGATTTCATTTTTTATGGCTGCATAATCAGTGTGTGTGTGTGAGTGTAACATACACACATATATATATATGTATATATATATCACATGTATGTGAGGTATCTCACATATTTATTGAGGTACAATTGGGTTGCTTTCATATCTTGGCTATTGTAAATAATGCTGCAATAGGTCTTTCACCTCTTTGGTTACATTTATTTCTAGGTATTTTATTCTTTTGGGTGCAGTTGTAAATTGAGTTTTCTTCATTTCTCTCTCTACTTCTTTGTTACTAGTCTATAGAAATGCAACAGATTTCTGTATAATAATTTTGTATCCTGCAACTTTATTGAATTCATTTATTCTAAGTTTTTTGGTGGAGTCTTTAAGTTTCTTTGAACTTTAAAAAAAAAAATTATTTATTTATTTTGAGATGGAGATAGAGAGTGTGCGTGCGTGAGCACTACCAGGGGAGGGGCAGGGAAAGGGGGAGAGAGAATCCTAGGCAGGCTCTGTGCTGTGCTAGGGCTCGATCTCACTAACTGTGAGATCATGACCTGAGCTGAAATCAAGATTCTCTTAACCGACTGAGGCACACAGGTGCCTCTTTCTTTCAACTTTGATCACACTGTCAGTATTTGAATTTATGTTTTTGCTCCAGTTCCCTGAAATTACAATTCAACTTTTGTATAAGCTTTCAGTGAAGAAAATTTAGAAGTACAGTATATCCAGAAATATATTCACATTATATATACTGGAAAATATTCTAATTTATCAATAATTGATTTAGTGTAGCATATACCCTATCCCCTCAATTTCTTAACAAGTCAATTTGTAAAGTACTTCTAAGATATATTTGTGTCATTTAATAGTAACAAGACTTCTCTGTTCTACACACACACACACACACACACACACACACACACAGCATTGGACAAAAGTGTTTGCCAGAAAACAAGGAAATCTGGGTTGTAGTTCTGGCTCTAAAATTGACTATGTTACATAATGTTTTGGTGATTTATTTGCTAATCTAAAGCTTCTGTTTTGTCTGAGTCTTCATAAGATGTAGATGAAGGAATATATCACTCCCATTGAAAGGTGCAAAATATGTTTGAGGAACTTATTGGATGTTTACTAATATTCTTATTTTTTAGATGCTTGGCTGGAAAGGCTGCATGAAAGATGTTTCAAAGCCTTATCCTCCTATTGTACCACTATTATAGTTTAAAAAAGGTTTAATATGAATTTTACCACTATTTTATTTTTGTTGGTAGCCTAAACTAAAAATTTAACATGTAATATAATTATAATCATACTTGATTTTGTGTAGGCTGTTCAACAGGTTATTACTAACCTACGAATTGGGCAGATAGAACTTCGTTCTGAAGATTCTCCAGATATTTTGCCGTACTCTCATGAAAGACGAGTTGAAAAGCTAGTTGTTCCCCTTGGTGAAGAACTTGTAGCCATCCAAAAGGCATATATCCAGGTAAGACATTTGTATCACAGTTCAGGGTTTTGATGAATGAACTGATAATGTATTTTATTTTGTAGAATCTGGTGTGAGCATATTACATATTTATATCATTTTATATTATTAGTATTTGAAATATTCTTTGAAATTAATATTTTTGGAATGAGTACCCTGTTTTGTTAGTTACTATTAGTTAAAGAGGAAATGTAAAATGATGGACCATTTCTACAAGCCAATAACAACCTTATTTTTTATTATTTATTTATTTAAAAAAATTTTTTTTTTTAATGTTTATTTATTTTTGAGAGAGACAGAGACAGAATGTGAGTGGGTTAGGGGCAGAGAGAGAGGGAGACACAGAAGCAGAAGCAGGCTCCAGACTCTGAGCTGTCAGCACAGAGCCCGACGCGGGGCTCGAACTCACGAGCTGTGAGATCATGACCTGAGCCGAAGTCGGACGCTCAACCGACTGAGCCACCCAGGCGCCCCCAACCTTATTTTTTTAAAATACACCTATTAAAACACACACACATGCATATAAATAGCAGAGCATAGAAAACCTAAGTGTATAGCTCACTGAATTTTCATGTAGTGAACACACTTAGAATACATGTCCAGATGTAAACAGAAGCTTCTTTATAAGAAAATATATTTTCAGTATTTTCTTCCTGGGTCTCTTATACAGCAATGATTCTCAACTGGAGGCAGTTTTGCCCACCTGGTGACATTTGGCAGTCTTGACACAGTTTTGGTTGTCATAACTGGAAAGGGTAGAGTACAGTTGCTAGTAGAAACCAATATGTAGAGACTAAGAATGCAGCTTAACATCTGTAACGAACAGGATAGACCTCCAACCACAAAGAATTATCTGGGCCAATTGTCAGTATTACAGTGATTGAGAAATTGCTTAGACAGTCATCACATCCAATGGGAAAAATTTGAGGTAACACATTCTTTTTCTATAGTTCATAATTAGTGTCATGCTAAGAGAACATTTTGTTTTCATATCTTCATTGTTATGGATTAAAGATGCCTGCAAATTTTTCACACTCCTCCCATGGAGAGAGAAGATGCATTTCCTTTTCCCTCCAATCTAGACTGGCTCTGTGACTCACTTTCACCGGCAGAATGTGATAAACCCTAAGTAAGCCATGATGAAACTCAGCTAAGCCATGTTCAGGAGAAATGAGGAAACAGTAGATAGCTAGAATCGAAGGCATAGACATATGGCCCCAGTCGAGGTATGTTAACCCTTAACCTCCAGCTATTTGAGGCTCTAGACATCAAAGAGCAGAGATTAGCTGTCCCTGCAGTGCCCTGACAGAATTTTTGACTTTTGACATTTTATTTTACAGTAGTTTTAGATTTTCAGGAAATATGCACAAATAGTATAGAGATTTCCATTGGGGAGATACTGTGAGATTACTTGAAGGTCCTATTTCTCAACATACTTTGGCCTATTTTATTTTATTTTATTTTATTTTATTTATATAATTTTTTTTTTATTTTTTAAAATTTGCATCCAAATTAGTTAGCATATAGTGAAACAGTGATTTCAAGAGTAGATTCCTTAATGTCCCTTACCCATTTAGCCCATACCCCTTCCCACAACCCCTCTAGCAACCCTCAGTTTGTTCTCCATATTTACGAGTCTCTTCTGTTTTGTCCCCCTCTCTGTTTTTATATTATTTTTGTTTCCCTACCCTTATGTTCATCTGTTTTGTCTCTTAAGGTCCTCATATGAGTGAAGTCATATGATTTTTGTCTTTCTCTGACTGATTTCACTTAGCATAATACCCTCCAGTACCATCCACGTAGTTGCAAATGGCAAGATTTCATTCTTTTTGATTGCTGAGTAATACTCCATTGTATATATATATACCACATCTTCTTTATCCATTCATCCATTGATGGGGCATTTGGGTTCTTTCCATACTTTGGCTGTTGTTTATAGTGCTGCTATAAACATGGGGGTGCATGTGTCCCTTTGAAACAGCACACTTGTATCCCGTGGATGAATGCCTAGTAGTGCATTTGCTAGGTCATGGGGTAGTTCTATTTTTAGTTTTTTGAGGAACCTCCATACTGTTTTCCAGAGTGGCTGCACCAGCTTGCATTGCCACCAACAATGCAAAAGAGATCCTCTTTCTCTGCATCCTTGCCAGCATCTGTTGTTGCCTGAGTTGTTAATGTTAGCCGTTCTGACAGGTGTAAGGTGGTATCTCATTGTGGTTTTGATTTGTATTTCCCTGATGATGAGTGATGTTGAACATTTTTCATGTGTCGGTTTGCCATCTGGATGTCTTCCTTGGAGAAGTGTCTATTCATGTCTTTTGCCCATTTCTTCACTGGATTATTTGTTTTTTGGATGTTGAGTTTGATAATTTCTTTATAGATTTTGGATACTAACCCTTTGTCTGATATGTCATTTGCAAATATCTTCTCCCATTTTTCCGTTTGCCTTTTAGTTTTGCTGATTGTTTCCTTTGTTGTGCAAAAGCTTTTTATTTTGATGAGGTCCCAGTAGTTCATTTTTGCTTTTGTTTCCCTTGCCTCTGGAGATATGTTGAGTAAGAAGTTGCCGTGGCCAAGATCAAAGAGGTTTTTGCCTGTGCCCTCCAATTTTAGCATGCAATAATGGTTCTTGCCTGCTACAGTTATTTCTGTTTGCATAATCACGGTTTCTCCTTTCCCTCATTCTTTCATATTGTCAACTTGAATTCTTATATAATGAAGACCTGTTTCTTCTCCTTCATTTACTAATTCAGTTCTTTGTATCAATATAGACTAATAGGTATTTATTTTTTTCTATGCACTACAATTTAATACTGTCATTATTAATTTTGTTGCTCATATTGCTTCAGCTTTGGCCATTTAGAGCTCCTTGTGGTTTTTGGGCTTGTGCCTTTTTGTTTTTTTTAATGCTTAACTTTCTGGCATCACAAGATGTTTCATGCTCATTAAGTTTTTCTTGTGTCCCAGCCATGGAATGGACCATTTCTCCAGGAAATTCTTGTTCGTTTTATGGGAGATTGGTATTTTCAAACCAAGATCTGTGTGTTAGGTGTGCTCATTATTACTGTGGTGTCTTGACCTGAGCACTTAGTGAATTCTTTTTTATTTTTTTTTAAGTTTTATTTATTTATTTGACGAGGGCCGGGGGTGTGGGGGAGAGAATCCCAAGGAGGCTCCTCACCACCAGAATAGAGCCCGACATGGGGCTCTATCCCATGAACCGTGAGATCATGACCTGAGCCAAAATCAAGAGTTGGAAGCTTAACTGACCACTAACTTAGCATTACTGCTTGAATTCTTATCTGAAGAATTAGAATCGTGAGTAAATGTTTTTTTAATTTTGTTTTTTTAAGTTTTTAATTTATTTATTTTGAGAGAAAGCATGCATGCACATAAGCTGAGGAGAGACAGAGAGGGAGAGAGAGAATCCAAGCAGGCTCCACACTGTCAGCACAGAGCTCAACACAAGGCTTGAACTCATGAAATGTGAGGTCATGACTTGAGCTGAAACCAAAAATCAGACGCTTAACCAACTGAGCCACTCATGTGCCCCAGTTGTTTTAATTTATTATGTTTTGAAGTACTTTGTAATGCAGAAATAGATAACCAAAATATTCATTTATCATTTAACCTTTAATAAGTCTTTTTAAAGAAGAGCTCTATAGGATTATGGTTAATATTTTTAAATTGTAACAAATTTGAAGCATTACTAATTTAAGATATGGCAAAGAATTTCAAGTAATCATCTCTTTTTTTAAATTTTAACTTAAAAAAAATATTTATTTATTTTTGAGGGTGGGGAAGGTCAGAGAGAGAGACAGAAAACCAAGCAGGGTATTCGAACTAACAACCTGAGCCAAAATTCAGAATCCAGCACTTAACTGACTAAGCCACTCAGGTGCCCCTCATCTCCTTTTTAATTAAAAAAAAATTTATTTAAATATAGTTGTCATGAAATGTTGCAGTAGTTTCAGGTGTACAAAATAGTGATTTGTCAAGTTTATATGTTTTGCTATGCTCATCACAATTGTAACTACCATCTGTCACCATGCGATGTTACTATATCATTGACTATGGTTTCCTTTGCAATGCCTATTTATTTACTTACTTTATTAATTTTTTTTTTTTTTTACTTAACTCTTTTTACATTTATTTATTTTTGATAGAGACAGAGCACAAGTGGGGGAGGGGCAGAGAGAGAAGGAGGCACACAATCTGAAGCAGGCTTCAGGCTCGGAGCTGTCAGCACAGAGTCCAACGCGGGGCTCAAACTCAGAAACTGCGAGATCATGACCTGAGCCGAAGTCGGATGCTTAACTGACTGAGCCACCCATGTGCCCCAATTTATTTTTTTAAAGTAAACTGTTCACCCAACGTGTGGCTTGAACTCACGACCCCAAGATCAAGAGTTGCATGCTATACCAACTAAGCCAGCCAGGAGCTCCCGGAAGCTTTTTATTTTGACGTAATAATCACTTCCTTAATACTAATACATTTTCTCATGATTAAAATCATTGCATTTATAAGGATCTAAAAATTATAATTTTTATAAACACATATAGTAGGCATTTAATTTTACTGATATTTTTAGAGTACTTCAGTAGGTATTATGATCAGCAAAACTGGAAGGGAGGAAAAATAAAACTCTACTAAATTGCCCTATTTTAGGAAATATGAATTAAGCAAAAGCTTAAACTGTTATACAACTGTATTGTTGTAGTAGGTCTTCATCGGGAAGTCTCTGTTTTCCTTCCCTCTGCCATCAAACTCATTCCTGCATCAGGACCTTTCGAATGCTGTTTCCTCTGGCTCTTTCCTCAAAATCTGTCAGCATTCAGATGTCGGTTCCAATAATACCTCTTCAGAGAGACTATCTTTGTTTACCTTTCCCTCAAAAACTATAGTATTACTGTGTTTTAGGTTCTTGTACATTTATCTCTTTGTTCACTCTTTATTCTTTGCTTCCCTTCATCGGATATATGTTTTTATGAAAGTAGTGACTTCATTTGTCTCAGCTACAAATTCTCAGCCGTTAGGACAATGCTTGACATATACTAGGTGCTTAATAAATATTTCTTGAAAGAATGAATCAACAAATCACATTGAATGTACTCAAGGCATTTTGATTTAGTCAGCCAGACTGCAAATATTTACCTATATGCCAGACTTTGTTCTTCATATTGAGATGCATCAGTGAGAAATTAAAAGTCCTCCATTAATTGTGCTTAGATTATAGTGTGTGTGGGTTGGGGAGGAAAGGGACTTCGGAAATACACAGATAAACATGTATGTCTTGTTATTTTAAAAAAATTTTTTTAATATTTATTTTTGAGAGAAGGAGAAAGCAAGAGAGGGGCAGAGAGAGAGGGAGACACAGAATCTGAAGCAGGCTTCAGGTTCTGAGCTGTCAGCACAGAGCCTGACATGGGGCTTGAACTCACAGACTGTGACATCATGACCTGAGCTGAAGTCGGACACTCAACCGACTGAGCCACCTAGGCACCCCAACATATATGTTCTTAAATTATAGTTGGATCTAGTAATTGGTTATGCTGACTTTCATATGGATGTTTTCTGGGGATAAATGTTAAGTACTCTTAAGTTTTGTTATTTTGCTGTGTTTACTTCAAAACGCAAGACAAACTTCATTTAATATATGACTTCTATTTTAATGTGTGAGGAAATGATTATATTTGAGAAAAGACTTTATTTTTTTAATGTTTATTTCTGAGAGAGACAGAGCACATGAGCAGGGGAGGAGCAGAGAGAATGGGAGACACAGAATCCGAAGCAAGCTCCAAGCTGTCAACACAGAGCCTGATGTGGGGCTCGAACCCACCCGTGAGCTCATGACCTGAGCTGAAGTCAGACGCTTAACTAACTGAGCCACCTAGGCGCCCCTTGAAAAAGGACTTTAAATTAAGCTTAAACTAAATTTCATTGAAATTTTCAGGTTTTGGAAGCATTTGCCAGTTCTTTGATTCAGAGGAATGTTTTGATGAGAAGGGATATCCCTAATCTAACAAAATACCAGATAATTTTGGCAAGAGATCAGTTTAGGAAAAACCCATCTCCAAATATTGTGGTAGGTATTTTTAAATTAATTTTGAAGAGATTAAGTTTTAGTTAGTGCTATGATAAAATGTAAATAATGGTTGTTTTCTTGGTATATATTAGCTCATCAAGAATTCTGATATGATTTATGTAGTTCATAAAAGCATGAAAAAAATCTAGCAAGAATGTACCTTAATGCTTTGAATTAAGTTAATTTTATCTTCTAACTTTTAATAAAGACTTGGTATTTTAGTTCATTTCTGTGTTGCAAAATCAAAGTGCTATGAGAGGGTAGATTCTAACTAACTTTTAGACCTAGAGCATCATAGTAAGTTTCTTATTTCTAATCTTCTTAGGAAAAAATTAGATGGATAGGAACATACCCATCAAGCTAGGTCCAAAGTTAGAAGAGATGCTCACAAATACAAAAAGGCACTGAGTCATTCTTTGAACTGAGAGGTAATGCATGTGCAAAAGAACAGAGGCATTGAATGATGGTATGAAGGAGTCAGTGAACTAGCCATTGTGGCTGAGGTAAAAGATTGAGGAAGTCAGATATGATAGTCTAGGTTGTGTGCACACAAGAATGGTTTTAAATATTACACCGAGAAATACTGATTTTTATCTCATAGTATCTGGGGAACCACTAAGGGAAACTTTTCTGTAAAATTACATTATATTATACTAAACTTTAATAGGATGTGTTTAAATTTCTGCTAGGAGTTAAAGGTTCATTTAAATTTTAAGTACTAAATCTGAACCTGTTGAACTTGGATCTCACTAATGAGAGTTTATATTTTGTAGAGAGAGGGTTTTACCCTTTCAGGTAATTGGGGTGCCATTTTAGGGCATTTATCACTATGCTGTGAACATTTAAAATGGCTATTACTATTTACTGATCTTAAATGCTACTAGGAATGTAAGGTCCAGAATAATAGTTATCTTGAATAAAGGAAAATAATAAAAATCTATTTTCAGTGGTCTCTCTTATCCTATTACATAGTTACACCTGCTGTATGTTCTCATTAAAGGAATACGTATTTCACTTTTCCTTGAGAGTAGTGGTTAAAAGCACAAGTACCCTGAGCTAGAGTTTGTGGATTCAAATACTGGCTCTACAGTTTCCTCATCTATAAAATGGGCATAACCATAGTACCTACCTCCCAGGTGTTGAGATTAAGTGAGTTTGTGTAAGTGATGTGCTTAGAACAGTGTCTGGTGCTAAGACAGTGTCACATGTTACTACAGTATGTATGTGTGGTGTTAAATGTTAGTGTTAAACTGTCTGATTAAATTCTGTTCTGGTACCAGTAACATTTATGAGGTAGGCCAATATGTGACTTATTTTCCATTATATCCCAAATATCTATCTCCATGCTTGATATGTTAAATAGTTTTAAAAGAACAAATGAATATACATACTGCTAATAACTTACCTATAATGAGAAACAGTATATGATAAATATTTCTCTCCTTCACTTATTCTCTTTAAAGTGTAAGTTTCATATTGAATTAAAAAAAATAAAGGCACAGATTTTATGTGGAAAATACACTGGCCCCTTTCCAAAGCAAGGTCCTATGATATGCTATAGGTAGACCTTCAATAGAGCAGTAAAGTCTACACAGAACATGTATCTTTATTTCTTCCTTTGGTTAAATTTGGTCTGTGCTTGTTTTTCTAGGGAATACAACAAGGCATTATCGAGGGAGAGTTTGCTATTTGTATTAGTTTATATCATGGTTATGAATTATTGCAGCAAATGGGAATGAGATCATTATATTTCTTTCTTTGTGGAATTATGGATGGAACTAAAGGTAAATTATATTAAATTATTTAAAGGAATAATGACATGTTATTATTTTGGTTAAAGATATATTGAACACTTGGGTTACTTAAAAATGCTTTATTTTAGGGGTGCCTGGGTGGCTCAGTTGGTTGAGCATCTGACTTTAGCTCAGGTCATGATCTCCCATCTCGTCAGTTCAAGCCCCACATTGGGTTCTGTGCTGACAGCCTGGAGCCTGCTTTGGATTCTGTGTCTCCCACTCTCTCTGCCCCTCTCCCACTCACGCTCTGTCTCTCTCAAAAATAAAATTAAAAAAAAAATTTAAATGCTTTATTTATTTATTTTAAATGTTTATTTATTTATTTGAAAGAGAGGGAGTATGAGCAGGGGAGGGACAGAAGAGGGGAGAGAGAGAATCCCAAGCAGGCTTCATGCTCAGTGCAGAGCTCAACATGGGTCTCAATCTCACAAACTGTGAGGTCATGTCCTGAGCTAAAGTCGGGAGTTGGATGCTTAACCCACTGAGCCACCTAGGTGCATCCAAAATGCTTTATTTTAAAAAGCAATAAAATAGGGGTGCCTGGCTGACTTAGTAGAATATGTAGCTCTTGATCTTGGGGTCATGAATTCGAACCCTACTTTGGGCATAGAGATTATTTAACAAAACAAAACAAAACAAACAAAAAGCAATGTAGTAATTATGTAACAAATGACTGTTTTTTTGTTTTTGATAAATTGGTAGTAAAAAGCAAGCCATTTAATACATATGTGACTGTGGAACTGAAAACAGTTGCTGGTTTTTATGTTTAAATTAGAAAAATTTGTATTCATGGCTAAAGTTTAATTTCTTTTATTTTTTATTTTATTATTTTTTAAAGCTGTATTTATTTATTTTCAGAGAGAGGGGCTAGGGAGAGAGAATCCTAAGCAGGCTCTGCACCTTCAGTGTCGAGCCCGCTGTGGGGCTTGAACTCACGAACCATGAGATCATGACATGAGCCGAAATTAAGTTTGATGCTCAACTGACTGAGCCACCCAGGCGCCCCTAATTTCTTTTTAATGAATAATAAATTTGATTAACTTATTTGTTAATTTGGAAAATCTTTACTTAATTTCTGAAGGAATGACTCGGGCAAAAAATGAACTTAGCCGAAATGAAGACTTCATGAAACTCTATAATCATCTAGAGTGCATGTTTGCACATACACGTGGTACTTCAGCAAGTGGCTCTTCTACTATCCAAAAAGGTCTGGTTTTTCTTTTAAAACTTTATTTCTTTATCAGATTAATTTTGAAATTAGGCTTCAGTGATCCAAATTATCTATAATCACTTTTATTTCTGTGGCAACGGATCTGTTAAATGCTTAAAGATTTTATTCTTTAAGTTAGGATAAGTATATATTCAAGGTTATAAACTTTAAATAGATGCTAGTAGTTGTTACTGTTAGTGAAAATTCTTTGAACTACCAAAAACTGATTTAAAGCTTAATTCAAAACCTATTTTTTCCCCATCTACTTTGCTTCTGATTTCATCTGGATTCTCTTTCAGAATGAAATTATAATAAAAATTCAAAGTTTATTTTATAGTAGGGCTTATGTGCTACCCAGATGCTACTTAGTATTTAAATGAACAGAAAAAAAGTAAGATTTAACAAATCTATTTTGAAAAGGATAATTAAAATACATTAATTGAATATAGAAAATATAGAATGATTTTTTGGTTTTTGTTTTGCAGGAGATAAAGATAAAAATTTTGTCTATAGTCATCCAAAGTTAAAGAAATTAGAAGAAGTTGTAGTTGAACATTTCAAGTCATGGAATAGTAAGTCATGTTTAGTAGCTTCAAGGCAAGACAAAGTTACTGAAAGAGCTAAAACTCTGACTTTATGGGGAAGATGGGCTTTTAATTACCCTGGATAATAAATGTAAAAGAGAAGATTTTGAGAAATTTTGGGAGGGTGGGACAAGGGACATGGTGGGAATGCTAAGAATAAGGTATTATGTGAAAAAGAAAAGTAAATCTGGGGCAATAGAAGGCAAGCAGACAGTAAAACAATATATAATAGTGGGGAGAAGTAAGGCAGGTAAGGAAATAGTCATGGAGGAGTGCTGTTTTATATAGAGTGTTAGAGAAAGCCTATCTCTAGGGTGATGTTTGAGTCATTACCTGATGGAAGTGAGGTAGTAAGCCTTGTATATTTCTGGGGGATGATCATATCAGGCAGAATAGTAGATTCAAAGTCCCTGAATCAATAGGGTATTTGGTATGATTGAGGATCAGTAAACAAACCAATGTGCTGGAGTAGTGTAAGAGTGGTATAGGCCTGGTGCCTGGGTGGCTCAGTTGATTGAGCATCTGACTTCAGCTCAGGTCATGATCTCACGGTTGGTGAGTTCAAGCCCTGCATTTTGCTGTCAGCGCAGAGCTTGCTTTGGATCCTCTGTGCCCCCTCTCTCTCTGCCCCTCCCCTGTTCATGTTCTGTCTCTCTCTCTCAAAAATAAACATTAAAGAAAAAAAAAAGAGTGGTATAGGCAAAGATTGGAGAGGTAGCTTATAGGCCAAGTCAAGGCTTTGGTTTTTATTTTACAAATGTTTGTGCTTTGTGAAACTGTTAGAGGGACCTTTAGAGCAGGAGAGTGATGTGTTCTGACTTACATTTTATTTATGTGTTTATGTATTTAATTTTTAAAGACATTCTTTTTTAGTGTTTATTTTGAGAGAAAGCACACAAGTGTGAGAGGGGCAGAGAGAGAGGGACAGAGGTTTCATAGCAGGCTCCATGCTGACAGCAGGGAACCTGATGTCGGGCTTGAACTCACGAACACAAGATCATGACCTGAGCCGAAGTCTGATACTTATTTGACTGAGCCACCCAGGTGCCTCTAATTTTTTTTTTTTTTTTTTAATATTTATGTATTAGAGTGAGAGACAGAGCATGAGTGCGGGATGGCAGAGAGAGGGAGACACAGAATCTAAAGCAGGCTCCAGCCTCTGAGCTGTCAGCACAGAGCCTGACACGGGGCTCAAACTCACAAACTGCAAGATCATGACCTGAGCTGAAGTCAGATGCTTAACCAGCTGAGCCACCCAGGCACCCCTGACTTACATTTTTAAAAGATAACTGTGGTAGCTTTTGCAGAGTGTAAACATTAGCATCTTAGGAGACTATCGTCATGTTTAAGAAGATGCCAGATGATGGTGGCTGGTGCCAAGATGGTAGTAGTGGAGGTGCTGAGTGGTTATAGATTCTACATATACTTTGAATTTGGAGCCAACAGTATTTGCTGGTAGATTGGACATAGGACATAAGAAAAATAAAAGGAATCCTGTGTGTGTGTGTGTGTGTGTGTGTGTGTGTGTGTGTGTGTGTGTGAGAGTAATTGTATGAACAAAAAAAAATAGGAACGGCATACAGAAGAAAGAACATGCACTTTTAGATGCTTCTGAGATGTGTAGGTAGAGATATGTAAGTACTGACTAAGCGAAACAGGATCTCAGAAGAATGATCTGGGCTATTTTTATAGAATATGTATATTCTCTACATATATATGAATAAATTTTGGAGTCTTCAGCATAAAGGTAATATTTAAAGTTTCAGAAATGGTTATGATCATATTACCAGGAATACAGTTTAGAGACAAGAGAAGGCCTAGAATGTAGTCCTTTTAAAGTTGGGGGGGGGGATGTCTGGCTGGCTCAGTTGGTGAATCATGTGACTCTTGATCTCAGGGTAGTGAGTTTGAGCCCCATGTTGGGTGTAGAGATTACTTAAAGATAAAATTCTAAAAAAAAAAAAAATTAGAGCAAAAAACCACCACAAAGGAGTTTAAGAAAGAAACTGAACAAGTGAATGGCAGAGAAGCTGAGGGAAGAGACTATTTCAGTGAGAAGTAGTGGACTGTGTTAGATGCTGCTGAGAGGTTGGTAAAATGAACTAAAAAGTGACCATTGGGGGCACCTGGGTGGCTCAGTCAGTTAAACATCTGACTTTGGTTCAGGTCATGATCTCATGGCTTGTGGGTTTAAGCTCCGTATCTGTGCTGATAGCTCTGAGCCTGGTGCTTGCTTTGCATTCTGTGTCTCCCTCTCTCTCTGCCCCTCCCCGCTCACACTCTGTCTCTCTCTTAAGATAAATAAAGGTAATAAATTAAAAAAAAAGTGGCTATTGAATTTGGCAATATGTAAGTTATTGATGTCTTTGGTAGAGGGTCTTCAGTGGAATGAAGGTAGAACTTTGGCTGCATAGCCTGTTGAAGCTGATAGGGTTTGCATTGAAAGTAGCAGTTGGTCAGAAGTTGGTCAGATGTAGAGGCTTGATGCTATGGTAATTCAAAGAAGGTTTATCTAGAATAATTTTCTTCGCAACAGCTGTTGCTTTTTCCTTAGGTATTGTGAATTAACTTTATATATATTAAATCATTTAATTCTTAGAGTTTTTATGAAGACTAAATGAGTTAATATATAAAATGCTTAGTGTATGGCACACACATAAAGATTAACATAAATCCTAAGAAAGAAAAGGATTGTCAAAGTCCTAAGCAAGCTTAAAAGTAAATAACAAAAAAGCCTCATACAACATTCAATTATTAACCAGTTGCTTTGTGCGAGTCTATATACTTTATATTCAATTCATTTTAGATATGAAGAAATTAAAGCTTAAAAAGATTAACTGTCACGGTTTCACATAACCCAGAAAATTAAGTGGCCCACCCTCAAAGATCATGTAATTATTCTGTGTATTCTACTACCTCCCAAGCACAGAGATGCTGGGATCAGCTTTGTGATTGACTATAGGGTATATTCTATAGTTAGACTTGGAGAATTAAAAAAAAAAATTATTTTAACATTTATTTATTTTAGGGAGAGACCACAAACAGGGGAAAGGCAGAGAGAGAAAGAGGGACAGAGGATCCAAATTGGGCTCTGCACTGACAGCAGAGAGCCCGATGCAGGGCTTGAACTCACAAACTGTGAGATCCTGACCTGAGCCCAAGTCAGACATCTAACAGACTGAGCCCCCAGGTGCCCCTAACCTTGGAGAATTTACAAGTATCTTAGATTCAGGGACAGAATGCTATGGCCTGGATTAAGAAAGTGCCTTTAGTGAACAAAAAGAAAAGGAAATATTTATGAAGTCAGTGGGAGCTCTACAATTCTGTGATTCTGACTTAGAAAGTAAAGGTGAATAACAGGCATCATGCATGAATTGAAGTACTGGTTAAAAGGGATTCAGGTAATGTTTATTTGATTTGTTTAGGATTATTATGACAGCCAATGATTTGTTTAGGATTATTATGATAGCCAATGAGAGGTAGGGAGCCAAGAACATTAAAATTACTAGACAAGGTAGGAGGAAACCAGCAAAGGTTTAAGACATTTTAAATTACTTTTTTGAAAGACTTATCATTCATTAGTATATAGTTTCAGGGTTGTCTTTTGAAATACTTTTTGTATATTGCTTTTAAAAAAAATTGTAATGAGAGTGTTTTTTTGTTATGTAGCTCAAAATGCCTCTGAAAAGAAATGTGGTGAGACCAGAGTTATGATCTTCTCTTCATTTCGAGATAGTGTTCAAGAAATTGCGGAAATGCTTTTAAAGCATCAGCCAGTTATTAGAGTGATGACTTTCGTTGGCCATGCCTCAGGAAAAAGCATGAAAGGGTTTACCCAGAAGGAACAACTGGAGGTAATTACTTTTGGAGGTGATGAATATTAAAATAATATTGATTAGCTTGTATTTATGCCTCTTTTGTTTTAATTTGTTGATCAGCTACTTTGTTTTTAAGTTTATTTATTTTAAGAGAGAGACAGAGAGGGAGTGCACGTGAATTGGGGAGAGGCAGAGAGAAAGAGAGA
The DNA here is from genome assembly GCF_022079265.1 of Lynx rufus. Classification (NCBI taxonomy): domain Eukaryota; kingdom Metazoa; phylum Chordata; class Mammalia; order Carnivora; family Felidae; genus Lynx; species Lynx rufus. The sequence continues at coordinate 65,135,992 of NW_025814827.1, forward strand.
GAGGGGGAGAGAGAATCCCAAGCAGGCTCCACGCTGTCAGTGCAGAACCCAGCACAGAGCTCGATCCCATGAACCGTGAGATCATGACCTGAGCCGAAATCAAGAGTTGGACACTCAACCGACTGAGCCACCAGGCACCCCTCAATCAGCTACTTCTTAAAGATAATTTTATAGTAAACATGTAAATAAACAGAGGCATATTTTGAAAGATCAGAAAAGTGTTTTTTGTGATTTTGAGACTTTATTCAAGTAAGGTAATGTGTAGTGGTTAAGCAGAAAGGCTCTGAAATCGTATTACCGAGGTTGGAATCCTGGTCCTACCGCTTAGTTCCTCTACTTCTTGTGCCACAGTTTTCCTTACCTGTAAACATAGTTGATAGAGTTGTCGCAAGCATTAAATGAAATCATACTGTAGAGCCTTCAGTAAATGTTTACTATTTATTTAAGTCACTTTAGTTATATATTCTGAACAAATAATGAGCTTATTTCTTTTTTCTGTTATTTAAAAATCATTTTTTTACCTCAGATTTTATTTTTAAGAAATCCCTACCCCCAAGTGTGGGGCTTAAACTCACAGCCCTGAGATCAGGAGTCACACGTTGCACTGACTGAGCCAGCCAGGCACTCCAAAGATGCATTTTTTTTTTATTTTAATTTTTCTTTTTTTTTTTTATTAAAAATTTTTTTTTAATGTTTATTATTTTTGAGAGAGAGAGAGAGAGAGAGAGAGAGAGCAAGCAGAGAAGGGGCAGAGAGAGAGGAAGACACAGAATCGGAAGCAGGCTTCAGACTCTGAGCTGTCAGCACACAGCCTGACACGGGAATTGAACTCACAGACTGTGAGATTATGACCTGAGCTGAAGTCGGCCGCTTAACTGACTGAGCCACCTGGGAGCTCCAATTTTTATTTATTTCTTAAGTGATTTCTACACCCAATATGGGGCTCAAACTCACAACCCCCAGATCAAATGTCACATGCTCAACAGACTGAGCCAGTCAGGTGCCCTATTATTTAAAAATCTTAATTTAAAAATACAGTCAGATGAAACCATTTATGTTCTGAATAAGAGGTCATAAGTTTTCTAAGTGCTGTGTATGTGTTTTTGGGATGTTTTAGACTATTGATTTTTATAAATTGTATACAGGTTTCTGTAGATTAACTATAGGTCTTCATTTGAGTAGTCATTGACAATTAGGTGTGTCTTTAATGTCTAATTAATTTTGACAGATCTTTTCTTCACTTTGTAAACATTAGTTACAAGAGGAATACTATTCTTTAAATACCTTTTATACCAGTCCTCACTGCACTCAGCAGAGTTTGTTTAAGCTGACTGGATCTGTGGGGACAGTCTAAGAGGTTTCCCTGAGTCTGAAACAGAATAACTTTACCTTTCTCAAGTCTGATTATATGTATTTTAAAAGGTTCAGATATCTAGCAGGTTATTATTACTACTCTTAGATTTATATATGAATGAAAAATGAAGTAGATTTTTGTCTAAGGAGTTAAGCATTTTGAAATACTAATAGTACCCAACCTAATCTCTGGCCAGTTTTATTATTACCTAAAATCATTATTTCCTGAGTTTGTCAGTTACCATAAAAAACCTTATTGATTTTATATTAGCTTTGTCCTTTCCTCACTTATGTCAGTAATATTTTTATATAGGCTAGAGTAGCAACCCTTTTTCTTATTCCTGCAATAATTGCTTTCCTGCAGTTTTATTCTAAAATAAGCTTTTGTGCAAATAGTTGTAAGTAAATTTTTTATTTCTTTAAAAATGGGAGATGAAGTGAGAGAGGAAGTAGGAGACCAGATCCTTTAGGACTTTTTAGGTCATTTCCATTTTTTTTAAGTTAAAAAACATTTTTTTTAATGTTTTTATTTATTTTTGAGAGAGAGAGAGACAAAGAGTGAGAGGGGGTGGGGCACAGAGAGAGGGAGACATAGAACCCGAAGCAGGCTCCAGGTTCCAAGCTGTCAGCACAGAGCCTGATGAGGGGCCCAAACTCGTGAACTGTGAGATCATGACCTGAGCTGAAGTCGGATGCTTAACCAACTGAGCCACCCAGGCACCCCAGTTTTGTTTTAAGTTTTTATTTGAATTTCAGTTAATTAACATACAGTATAATATTAGTTTCAGATGTGTGATACAGTGAGTCACACTTCCATACAACAAATGGAGCTCATCACACAAGTGTATTCCTTAATCCCCATCACTTATTTTAGCCACTTTCCTACCCACCTCCCCTCTGATAACCGTCAGTTTGTTCTGTTTCCAGGTTTGTTTCCCTCTCTCTTCTTTCTTTTCCTTTGCTCATTTGTTTTGTTTCTTAAATTCCATATGAGTGAAATCATATGTGATTTGTCTTTCTTTGACTGACTTATTTCACTTAGCATAATACTGTCTAGCTCCATCCATGTCACTGCAAATGGCAAGATTTCATTCTCTTTTATGGCTGAGTAATATTCCATTATATATATATACACACACACACACACACACACACACACACACACACACACACTATATCTTCTTTATCCATTCATTAGTCGATAGATATTTGGGCTGTTTCCATAATTTGACTACTTTAAATAATGCTGCAAGGGGCGCCTGGGTGGCGCAGTCAGTTAAGCGTCCGACTTCAGCCAGGTCACGATCTCGCGGTCCGTGAGTTCGAGCCCCGCGTCGGGCTCTGGGCTGATGGCTCAGAGCCTGGAGCCTGTTTCCGATTCTGTGTCTCCCTCTCTCTCTGCCCCTCCCCCGTTCATGCTCTGTCTCTCTCTCTCCCAAAAATAAATAAACGTTGAAAAAAAAACCAAAAACACTGAGGATCCCTGATCCCTTAATTTAAAAAAAAAAAAAAAATAATGCTGCAATAAACATAGGGATCATGTATCCCTTGGAATTAGTATATTTGTCTTCTTTGGGTAAATACCTAGCGGTGCAATTGCTCGATCATATGGTACTTCTATTTTTAACTTTTTGAGGAACCTCCATACAGTTTTCCAGAGTGGCTGCACCAGTTTGCATTCCCACCACCAGCGTAAGAGGGTTCCCCTGTCTCCACATCCTTGTCAACACCTGCTGTCTCTTGTGTTGTTCAGTTGAGCCATTCTGACTAGTGTGAGGTGATCTCTCATTATAGTTTTGATTTGTATTTCCTTGATAGTGATGTTGAGCATCTTTTCATGTATCTGTTAGCCATCTGGATGTCTTCTTTGGAAGAATGTCAATTTATGTCCATTTTTAAATTGGATTCTTTCTTTTCTGGGTGTTGAGTTTTTTTTTTAAATACTTTTTAATGTTTATTAATTTTTGAGAGAGAGTGAAACAGAGAGAGAGAGACAGAGTGTGAGAAGGTGAGGGGCAGAGAGAGAGGGAGACACAGAATCCAAAGCAGGCTCCAGGCTCTGAGCTGTCAGCACAGAGTCCCATGTGGGGCTCGAACCCATGAACTGTGAGATCATGACCTGAGCTGAAGTTGGATGCTTAACCAACTGAGCCACCCAGGCACCCCGGGTGTTGAGTTTTATAAATTCTTTAGATATTTTGGATACTAACCTTTTGTCGGCTATGTCATTTGCAAATGTCTTCTTCCATTCCATAGGTTGCCTTTTAGTTTTATTGATTGTTTCCCTCATTGTGCACAAGTTTTTTATTTTGATGTAGTCCCAGTAGTTTATCTTTGCTTTTGTTTCCCTTCCCTCAGGATAAGTTGCTACAGCTGATGTCAAGAGGTTACTACCTTTATTCTACTCTAGAATTTTGATGGTTTCAAGTCTCACATTTAGGTCTTCAATCCATTTTGAATTTATTTTTTTGTATGGTGTAAAAAAAGTGGTCCAGTTTCATTCTTCTGTACGTTGCTGTCAAGTTTTCCCAACACCATTAATTTGAAGAGACTGTCTTTTCCCATTGGATATTCTTTCTTGCTTTGTGGAAGATTAATTGACCATACAGTTATGGATCCATTTTCAGATTTTCTATTCTGTTCTGTTGATCTATGTGTCTATTTTTGTGCCACTACCATATTATTTTGATCACTGTAGCTTTGTAATATAACTTGAAGTCCAGAATTGTGATGCCTCCAGCTTTACGTTTCTTTTTTAAGGTTGCTTTGGCTATTTGGGGTCTTTTGGAGTTCCATACAAATATTGGGATTGTTTGTTCTAGCTCTGTGAAAAATGCTGGTGGTATTTTGAAAGAGATTGATTAAATGTGTAAATTGCTTTGGGTAATATAGACAGTTTAACAATATTTGTTCTTCCAATCCATGAGCATGGAATGTTTTTCCATTTCTTTGTATCATCAGTTTCTTTCATCAGTGTTTTATAATTTTCAGAGTACAGGTCTTTTACCTCTTTGTTTCGGTTTATCCCTATGTATCTTATGGTTTTTGCTGCAGTTGTAAATGGGATCGATTCCATAATTTCTCTTTGGGCTACTTCATTATTGGTATATAGAAATGCAACAGATTTCTGTACATTGATTTTTTTTATTTAAAAAAAATTTTTTTTTTAACATTTATTTATTTTTGAGACAGAGAGCATGAACAGGGGAGGGTCAGAGAAAGAGGGAGACACAGATCTGAAACAGGCTCCAGGCTCTGAGCTGTCAGCACAGAGCCCGATTCGGGGCTCGAACCCATGGACTGCGAGATCATGACCTGAGCCGAAGTCGGACGCTCAACCGACTGAGCCACCCAGGGGCCCCTGTACATTGATTTTTGTATGCTGCAACTTTACTGAATTTATCAGTTGTAGCAGTTTTTGGTGGAGTCTTTGGGTTTTCTACATACAGTATCATGTTATTTGCAAATAGTGAATGTTTGACTTCTTCCTTGCTGATTTGGATGCCTTTTATTTCTTTGTGTTGTCTGATTGGTATAGCTAGACTTCCAGTACTATGTTAAATAACACAGGTGAGAATAGATATCCTTCTCTTGTTTCTGAACATAGAGAAAAGCTCTTACTTTTTCCCCATTGAGGTGATACTAGCTGTGGGTTTTGCGTCTATGGCCTTTATTATGTTGTGGTATATTCCCTGTAAACTTACCTTGTTGAGGGTTTTTATCATGAATGGATGTTGTACTTTTTCAAATGTCTTCTCTGCATCTATTGAAAAGATCATATGATTCTTATCCTTTCTTTTATTACTGTGGTGTATTACATCGATTGATTTGCAAATGTTGAACCACCCTTGGAGCCCAGGAATAAATCCCACTTGATGATTCTTTTAATGTATTTTTTTATTTCGTTTGCTGGTATTTTTTTTTTTTTTAAATTTTTTTTTCAACGTTTATTTATTTTTGGGACAGAGAGAGACAGAGCATGAACGGGGGAGGGGCAGAGAGAGAGGGAGACACAGAATCGGAAACAGGCTCCAGGCTCTGAGCCATCAGCCCAGAGCCAGACGCGGGGCTCGAACTCACGGACCGCGAGATCGTGACCTGGCTGAAGTCGGACGCTTAACCGACTGCGCCACCCAGGCGCCCCTGGTTTGCTGGTATTTTGTTGAGAATTTTTGCATTCATGTTCATCAGGGATATTGGCCTGTAGTTCTGTTTTTTTAGTGGTGTCTTTTTCTGCTTTTGGTGTCAGGATAATGCTGGCCTCATAGAATGAATTAGGAAGTTTTCCTTCCTTTTCTGTTGTTTTTTTTTTGTTTTTTTTTTTTTGGTTTTTTTTTGGGGAATAGTTTGAGAAGAATAGGTTTTTTTTTTTGTTGTTTTTTTTTTTTTTTTGGGAGAGAGAGAGACAGAGCATGAACAGGGGAGGGGCAGAGAGAGAGGGAGACACAGAATCGGAAACAGACTCCAGGCTCCGAGCCATCAGCCCAGAGCCTGATGCGGGGCTTGAACTCACGGACCGCGAGATCGTGACCTGGCTGAAGTCGGACGCTTAACCGACTGCGCCACCCAGGCGCCCCGAGAAGAATAGGTTTTAACTCTCCTTTTTTAAAAAAATTTTTTTTAATGTTTTATTTATTTTTGAGAGAGAGAGAGGGAGGGAGGGAGAGGCAGAAAGAGAGGGAGACACAGAATCTGAAGCAGGCTCCTGGCTCTTAGCTGTCAGCAGAGAGCCTGATGCGGAGCTTGAACTCGTGAACTATGAGATCATGACCTGAGCTGAAGTTGGAAGCTTAACCACCTGAGCCACCCAAGTGCCCCAGTATTAACTCTTCTTTAAATGTTTGGTAGAATTTGCCTGTGAAGCCATCTGGCCCTGGAGTTTTGTGTCTTGGGAGATTTTTGAATACTGATTCAGTTTCTTTGCTGGATATCAGTCTGTTCAAGTTTTCTATTTCGTCCTGTTTCCATTTGGTGGTTAATATGTTCCTAGGAATTTATCCATTTCTTCCAGGTTGTCTTATAATTGTACTTTTGTGGTATTCTTATTTCTCCTCTATGATTTGCAATTTTTTAAAATTTGGGCCCTCTTTTCTTTTTGATAAATCTGGCTAGAGTTTTATCACCTTTATTGATTTTTTTTTTTTCCCAAAGAACCAGCTCCTGGTTTCATTGACCCATTCTATTGTTTTGTTTTTGTTTCTTTTTTTAGTTTCCATATCATTTATTTCTGCTCTAATATTTATTGTTTCCTTTCTTCTCCTGACTTTAGGCTTCCTTTTTTTTTTTTTTTTTCTAGTCACTTTAGGTGTAAGGTTAGGTTGTTTGAGATTTTTCTTGCTTCCTGAAGTTGGCCTGTATTGCTGTATACTTCCCTCTTATGGCCACTTTTGCTGCATCCTAAAGATTTTCGACAGTTTAATTTTCATTTGTTTTACTGTATTTTGTTTTTATTTCTTTGATTTCTTGGTTGACCCATTCATGTTTTTAGTAGGATGTTCTTCAACCTCTATGTATTTGTGTCTTTCTAAATTTTTCATGTGGTTGACTTTTAGTTTCGTAGCATTGTGGTCAGATAAGATACATGGTATGCTCTCAATCTTTGTGAATTTCTTGGGGCCTGTTTTGTGGTCTAATATGTGATCTATTCTGGAGAATATCCATGTGCACTTGAAAAGAATGGGTATTCTGATATAGGATGGAATGTTCTGAATATATTTGTTAAGTCCATCTGGTCCAGCGTGTCATTCAAAGCCACTGTTTGCTTATTTATTGTCAATTTAGATGCTCTGTGCAGTGGTGTAAGTGGAGTGTATCCATTTCAGTAACTTTGGCTTTTACTGTGAGGGAGATGGGAAAAGAAGAAGCCCTTTTAGAGAGTTTGAAATAGGCGAGGGTTACAGCCTGGTTTATATTTTAAAAGAATCACACTGGTTGCTATCTTCAGAATAAAGTATAGGGTACTAAGGGTAGAAACAGGAAACCCAATTGGAAGACTTATTATAATACCAAGCTAAAGATGATGGTAGCTTAGACTATAGTGGTAGCATGGAAGGTTGTGAGAACTGGTTGGATTCTGGATATATTTTAAGGTCAAGCTGATGGGATTTATTGACAAATTAAAGTGGGGTGTGAGATTGAGGAGGGTGAAGGGTGACTGCAATGATGATTCCAGGAATTTGGCTTGAGCAACTGAAAAGAGCTGCTATTAACGAAGATGGATAAGACTGTAGGAAGAGCAAGTTTTGGAGAGAAATATCAGTAACTTGGTTCTGGATGAGTTAACTTTGGCATACCTATGAGATTAGTGTTTTTTGGAGTATCAAAGTTGATGGAGGACTAGTTGATGGAGGACTAGTTTATTTCCTCTTAGTATGTCACAGATACTGTTGAATAAAAATGAATTACTAAAAAAATAAAATTAATGAAAACAATATTCATGGCCAGATTTTTTATTATTAAAGCCAACAAACATAGTATTACTGTCAAATTTCTCAACACCTGAACCTCAACAGTAATAAACAGTTCATGAACTACACTTTGAGTTGCATTGTTTTAAATGTCAAATAGAGATGTTGAATAAACAGTTGAATATATGAATCTTAAGTTCATGAGTTCACAGGTTTGTGGAAATATATATTTGGGAATCGTCATCATCATATACGTGAGACTGGATGAAATTACCAAGTAATGGAATAGAGATAGACAAGATGTCCAAAGACTGAGCCAAGGGTTTCATTGTTATTAGTATAAGCAGTGATTATGATTTCCTTGGGAATAAGAGTAAGTAGCTAGTAATAGTAGAAAAACCAGGAGAGTGTGATACCTGTGGGCCAAATGAGCAGGAGGAACTGTTTAAGTGCTGCTAGTCGCAGACCTACTGCTAGTAGGTCATGAGATGAAAAATGGGAATTGACCTTTGGATTAAGAGATCAGAAGGGAGGTGAGCTTGAAAAGGACAGTTTCATTGGAATTGTGGGGACAAGACTGATTGAGGTATTTTCAAGACAGAACAGGAAGAGGAGACCTAGAGATAGCAAGTATACAAGTCTTTCAAGAATTTTTGCTGTAAAGGAGAGCAGAGATGGAAGTATTGTTTCTTTGAAATTAGGAGATATAACAATATGCTTGTATACTGATAGGAATGATCAACTGAGAAAGAAAAATTGTTAACAGAGACAAGAGTATTGCTAGTATGATCTTTGAGTAGGTGAGGAAACCGATGGGATCTAGTATACAAAACTATAGGAGCTGATCTCAGTTAAAAACGCAGTTTATCCAAAACAGCAGGAGGGAAGGTGGACTATTTAGGCACAGATACAGGTGAGTAAGTAGATGTGACAGTGATATCCTGTGGGAGGTCTTTTTTGATTGCTCAATTTTTGTCCTGTCATCAGCCAAGAATGAGAATGGGAGGAAATGTTGGATGGAAGTTTGATCAAAGAGGAGAAAAGAGGATATAGTTTTCTAGAAGAATGGGGAAAGTGAATGGATTAGGGAATATGAAATGATTTTCAGATAGCACTAAAGGCCCTCTCAAGTGAGGGATTATGAGTTTAAAGTGAAACCAATAAGAATGGTTGGTATTTTCTTCCATTCACCTATGTGGGTACAGGCTTAGATTTGGTTGGAAAGTGGGATATATTCAGTGGTGGAGTTTAGTCAGAGGACTCTGATATGAGAGTGGAGTGAGGGTAAAGTGTAAGCAATGAAAAAATGATAGGATCAGTGGATTACAAATCCTGGTAGAATTTGTGTAATTAATCATGTATCCCTTTCTATGATTGATTCTATGAACCTCTGGTTCTTATTTATTTTTCAAAGTCCCGGCAAATTAGTTAGTGTTAGGCAAATAAATAATAGTTTCATTTATACATGTTACCTAAAAAGTATGTCAACTATCCTTTATTCATCTGTTAACTATTTATATTAAAGAATTATTTTTCTTTTACATTTCTAAGACTGTGACCCATTTTTTGGTGGGGGGGAGCAAAGAGGACATGTGTTTTAAGTTATATACAGATAATATTAGGTCAGTCTTTCCTTGGCTTAATGTGATTCCAGATTCCAAAGAGAAATGATTAATCTTAACTTTTAATCATGATCACTGGTTATCCCTGTACTCTGAGGTTTCTCATATTCAAAGAAAACTCTCTTACTAAGCTACTGGAAAAGTTTACAAGAGGATTTAACATGATAAGTTTAAATTTATAAGCCTGCTTTTGAGGTTGTTGTTGTCAACAATAGAGCTAGTTTAAGGATAGGTGCTCAGTTGGTTGAAGTCCTGAGTCTTGATTTCGGCTCAGGTCATGATCCCAGGATTGTGGAATAGAGCCCTGTGTTGGGTATTCTGATATTTTAATAGGCATTTATAGAGGCTTTACTCAAGTGCATGACTGATTTCTCTGGAATACTATCATTCTACTTTTGTTTCTATTCTTTATCTGTTGAATATTATCTTATTACTACCTCTGTCTGCCACATACAAAACTGCAACTTTGGTGTTATGTGGAGAAACTGAGGCTCAGAGCAGTTCAGAATAAGTTTTTAAGGCTTAAGGAAGTTTTTCAAAATGTTTCGTTGACTTTTTATTAATTCTTAGGCTACTGCAGTTTTATTAAAGTGATAGAAATCTTGGTATAGAAGAGGAAAAATAATTATTCCTTTTTGGCTGTTAGTTGAGCCCCCAGTAATAAAAGGCAGCTTAACAAGAGAAAAACAAATAAGTTTATTAACATATATATCTTATGTTATACATGGGAGATACTCAGGGAAAAGTCAGTAACTCCCTAAGGTGGCTTAGAATTCAGACTTAAATACCATCTTAAAAAAATTTTTTTTTTAAATGTTCGTTTATTTTTGAAAGAGAGAGGGTGCAAGTGCAAGTGGGAGGGGGTGGCAGAGAGAGAGGGAGACACAGAATCCAAAGCAGGCTTCGGGCCCTGAGCTGTCAGCACAGAGCCCGACGCTGGCTCCAACCCATGAACCAGGAGATCATGACCTGAGTGGAAGTCAGATGCTCAACTGACTGAGCCACCCAGCTGCCCCTTAAATACCATCTTAAAAGAGAAAGGAGAGGAGGGACATAGGCTCCTAAGTAGAAATTAATTGATTTTTAGGAAAGATGAATGGGCCCTTAGAAGAAAAATGGGAGGTGTGATAATTTGTAATCAAGTTTGTCTAAGTGCAGGAATAACTTTTAGTTGCCTCTCCTTGTGATGAGTCAGTTTTTTCTGGTTGATGAAAATCTCAGGGGAGGGGATTTATGACAGTTGAATTCCTTTTGGAGAATCTGTTTTTGGACAGATAAGGGGAGAGGAAGCCTTTCCCTGCTTTTGCTGTTTTTCAAGTGTCTGCAGTTCAATATTGTCAATATGTCAAAGCAACATATTTTGGGGCAGTATGTCCTAGACTCCCACAGTCATATTTTGGGGTGGCGTATTCTGCTACCCTTCATTAGAATGGCAGTATAAAAGGTAAGATAGGAGTTTTAGGAGTAATAAAAGTTTTTACTTTAGATACACCAAAAAATAAATTTAAGTCTAGGATATGATTAAGCAGCAGTAATTGCTCTGGGCCATTTACCTGCCCATGGCTCTTTTAGTGATGCTAAATAATATCAGGGATTTCTTATTTATGTGTAAATGATTAGCAAACACTTTTGCCATCACAACCGTTATGTAACCAAAGCATTAGGACTGCTCTTTGCATTTTACCACAATCTGTTTTGGTTTATATTGCCATTTTGCCACTTCTTATTCCATGATATTCTGGATTCTGATTTATAATCCAATTTCACCATTTTGGGGTGAGTGGAAAAAGTATGTTTTGACCTACAAGTCTCTTATGTTTGTATCTGGTTATTTTTCAATCATTCTTATTTTAGGTTGTGAAACAGTTTCGTAGTGGTGGTTATAATACATTGGTTTCTACTTGTGTTGGTGAAGAAGGTTTGGATATCGGAGAAGTTGATCTTATAATATGTTTTGATGCCCAGAAGAGCCCAATTCGTCTTATACAACGAATGGGTAGAACTGGCCGCAAACGTCAAGGCAGAATTGTTGTTATCCTTGCTGAAGGACGAGAAGAACGTGTAAGTAGACTTTCAGAAACGAGATTTGATACTTGAAATTTGAGAAATAAAGCCTAAGACAAATATCAATCTGTTAACATTCAAAGTGGAAACAATCTGTAGGAAATTGTGGTTGATTTTTCCCCCCCACTTTGTAGTAGATTCTATTTATTTTCTTGTAATTGGGAGAATTCTTAACTGGATTCAGTCTCTAATTTTTATCCATATTGAAGAAACACATTTTTTGTACTTCAGTACCAACTTAGAGACACCAAAAAAAAAAATCACTATTTTTGTATTATTTTGTTTTACTATTTCCCTGTGCTTCTAAGGCTTGTTTTTTATTTTTAGTTTGGTTTTTTCTTTTAAAGTGATAAGAGACTTGAATTACATCACTCAAGATTATAGCAAAGTATGAATGTATCTTGCTATAATCTTGAGTAACTTTTGTAACTCAATGGTATTATTTCCTTGGCCCAATATGTCGTTTCATATTAGATTTTTCATTAATTATAGTAGTTTTAAAAAAGTGTTTTAAAATGTTTAATAGACTCTTTAAAATTCATCCTGAAAAATGAATTTCTCCCCAGATACTTTTCATGTGATTATAGCATGTTATGTAACATTCTTTTGATCTATAAAATGATCTCAATAAATGAAATATCTGGCAGCTTATAAAATCTATGTACTATCAATAAATGGATTAGGTTATAATTATGTTACCTCAGGCAAACCACTTAACCTCTGTGTTCAGTTGTTAGTTTTCTTATCTATAAACTAGTCATAATTGCCCACATTTAATGAGCACTTGCTCTCCTGGACACTCTTCTTCTAAGTGCTTCAGATACATTTTCTCATTTAAATGATATACAGTGTACAGTAAAGAAAGTTGAGGTGTAGAAAGATGAAGTAACAAGCTGGAATAAGGGAATAGTATTTTTTAAAAAAGCAATTTACACTTACATATAAATATTCACCTTATTAAAAAATGGCAAGATCCTAAATAATAGATTTCCTTTTTGCAATATAGTTGTGAAGGTAGACTTTTATAATACTAGGTTTTGAACTGATTTTTTGAAAAAATTTTTTAATGTTTATTTTTGACAGAGAGAGAGAGAGCACAAGCATGAGTGGGGGAGGGGCAGAGAGAGAGGGAGACACAGAATCCAAAGCAGGCTCCAGGCTCTGAGCTGTCAGCACAGAGCCTGACGCAGGGCTTGAGCTCACAGACTGCGAAATCATGACCTGAGCCGAAGTCGGACGCTCAACCGACTGAGCCACCCAGGCGCCCCTGAACTGATTTTCAAGAGTTAATTGAACCGGCCTCAAATTCAAGATAGATATTCTCAGTATTTAAGTGGATCAGAGTTTAATTTACTGTTTATAATAAATCCAAACTTCTTGTCATGGCTAGATGATTATTATAGAAATAATGTAATTTGACATTTGTCTTTGCAGACTTATAATCAAAGTCAGTGCAACAAAAGAAGTATTTATAAAGCTATTTCAGGTAACAGGCAAGTTCTTCATTTTTACCAAGGAAGTCCACGAATGGTGCCTGATGGAATCAATCCAGAATTACATAAAATGTTCATCACATGTGGTGTCTATGAACCAGAGAAGCCTTCTCGGAACTTGCAGCGGAAGTCCTCTATCTTTTCCTATAAGAATGGTGAGTAAAAAACTTTGCATTTGAACCATGCATTTTTTTTCTCTGTTGTTAAACAGGCCATATGTTGATATATTTCCTTTTTGAGAAAGTGTATATTTTAGGATGTTATGAGTGTTGAAGAGGATAAGAGATTATTCACGTGGCAAAGGGAAGGAGACAGTGACAGAATAGTGATAGAAACTCAGTGTTGGGAAGATTAAAAATGGCCTACCAACTCAGAGAATCATCTTTACAAAATATAGAAAAGGAAGGAAACAGTTTTATTATTGAATAGAGATTGAATCAGATTTTAGTGTGCATTCGTAGACAATCCACTAAGATAATACAAAACAAATTCTACCCTATACATCCCTTCAGGTAGTTACAATTGTTTACATACATATTCTCAAGATTAATGGTAACTTATCCTCACATAAGAGGATAGCACCTTTTTCTATATATTCTTTCATAGTTCATCTTCAATTCACCTGGTAATTAAGGTAGCCATTTGTGGTAGCTTTAGTGCCTTTATTCAAAGAAATAAGACTTCTTTTATCTGTGCAAATAGATAGTGAAGGGAATGGTGCCTAGGGCTAAACTCCCCTGGTAACTAGGAGAGAGAGTCACTATCTTCCTTGATGTTTACATTTCAGAGAGAGTTCCTACATCCTTTGGAAAACCTCTATGGTTGAAATGCTAACTAGAGGCTTGCTCAGACTGTACAGAGATTCACATAAAATACCAAAGAGTTAAAAGATTTACAAACATTAGGGATCTCTGGAATTATTTTAAGAAAAGGAAGGGGAATGGGGGCTCCTGACTGGCTTAGTGGGTAGAGCACCTGACTCTCCATCTTAGGGTTGTGAGTTCAAGCTCCACATTGGGCAAGGAACCTATTTAAAAAAAGAAAGTAAAAAAAATAAATAAAATAAAAAATAAAAGATAAGGAGGGGAAATGGTTTCTTTTCCTTTCTGCAAAAGAGATTTTTTTTTTCTTTAATTTTTAAATTTACTCTTATATGAGATAGTGGCCAAGTTAGACCAAGTTTCTGGTGATACTGAGTCAGTGAAAAACAAATACTTTGGTGCCAGGGAGAATCTCTAGTAATGAGAGTTGGTAGTTTAAGAACTGCAGAGATTTTGGTGATATCAAGAAAATATCTTGAAATGTTAACACTATGAAGAAGAGAAACTGAAAATTTTTTGTTTTAAATTTTGCTTAATCTTTAACTAGAGCTTTTAAAGAATCATAAAATCATATAGTTATATTTTAACATTTGGAAGGAACCTTGGGGATCATCTGGTCAAATTACCTATCAAGATAGGAGTTATTTCTGCAGCTATTTTTAAAAAATATTTTAAGAAGAAGATCATATTAGCTATAGGTACTATGTTATATAGCAGATCTATAAAATATATTCATCTTATACCACTGGAACTTTAGATGTTTTGAGTAAGAACTCCCAATTTTTCCCTCCACCCAGCCCCTGGCAACACCATTCTGTTCTCTGATTGTGTTATTTTAGATAATATTATATCTATAGTCTAATCATGCAGTATGTGTGCTTCAGTGACTGACTTATTTCCCTTACCATAATTTCCTATAGGTTCATTCATGTTGTAGCAAATGGTAGGATTTTTTTTTTTTTTAGGGTTGTACAGGGGCAGAGGGAGACAATCTTAAGCTCCACACCCAGCTCAGAGCCCAATATGGGGCTTGATCTCATGATCATGATATGACCTGAGCCGAAATCAAGAGTTGGATACTTAACTGACTGAGCCACCCAGGTGCCCCAGTTAGGATTTCTTTTTTAAGGTTAAATAATATTCCATTGTTTGTACATACCACATTTTCTCTATTCATTCATCTGTCAGTGGACATTTGGATTGCTTACATCTCTTACATATAGTGAATACTGCTACAGTGTACATGGGGTGTATGTATCTCTTTGATTTCAGTTCTTTTGAGTATGTACCCAGAAGTGGAATTGCTGGATCCTATGGTAGTTCTATTTTTAATTTTTTGAGGAACCTCCATGCTGTTTTCTCTAACAGCTGTACAGCTATGACGCCACCAACAGTATACTGGGATTCAAATTTCTCCATATCCTCACCAACACTTGTTATGTTTCAACTTTCTGATAGTAGCCATCCTAACAGCTGAGAGATGATGTTTCTTTGTGGTTTTGATCTGCATTCAGTATTCTTGTTAAATGCATATTCAGTCTCAGCTTGAATATCTTTTAATCTAGAAATTCTATTTCTTTATAAAGGTTCTTCCCTATGTAGAAGCCCTATACAGAAGAAGTTTCTTTCATATGTTGAAAAATGTCTTTGTACCTTCTTCTCATTGATTTAGTGTTATCTTCCAGATACAAGGAATGGTTTTGATCCTTTGTGTACTTAAGTAGCAGTTCTTTATATATTTGAAGACCATACCTCTCAAGTTTAACTGTCAATTCCACTGATTTTCATACCATGAAGTTTCAAGACCCTTTCCCTCCTAGTCTGTTGCTTTGGATTCACTTTATTAATGTTCTTTCCATTAACTCAGAGCTGTTAACCATTGTTATTGCTAATTATTAGTAACAGCTAATAATCAGCTGTTATTGGATATGCTTTATTAAACCTCAGACAAATCTACTTAATAGGAATATACCTGTCATTCACAATACTTTGCCAGACCTTTGGCTAAAGAAAAAAGATAGTATGTATAGTTGATCCATGAACAACACTGGTCTAACTGTAGTTTTTTTTAGTAAATATAGCTCAATAGTGTAAATATTTTCTCTTATGGTTTTCTTAATATTTTTCTACATTTATTATAAGGATATAGTAAATAATACATAAAACATAGAAAGCATATATGTTAATCGACTATTTATGTTATCAGTAAGGCTTCCAAACAACAGTAGGCTATTAGTAGTTAAGTTTTAGGGGAGCCAAAAGTTAAGTGCCCGTTTTTAGCTGGGGCATAACCTAACCCCTGAATTATTTAGGAGTCAATGGTATTTTGGATTCTTTTGAATTTATTTAACTAATAATAGCATCAAAACTTGATTAACTTGGCATTAATTATTCTTAGTGATAATTGTATTTTTGTAAATGTTAAAATAAACCATATGTTTAATAATTGGTTCTAAAATGTAACTAGACATGGATGACAAATTTCTTTTGTAAAATTCTAGAACCTTTTTTTTAGAACCTATTTTTAAAAATATTAGCTCATGTTCATGTTTCTATGCTTTTTTCCCCCATTCTCCCTGATTTTTCTTTTTTTTAAAAGATTTTTTTTTAATGTTTATTTATTTCTGAGACAGAGCATGAGTGGGGGAGGGGCAGAGAGTGAGGGAGACACAGAATCAGAAGCAGGCTCCAGGCTCTGAGCTGGCAGCACAGAGCCAGATGCGGGCTCGAACTCACAAATCGTGAGATCATGACCCGAGCCGAAGTCGGACGCTCAACCGACTGAACCACCCAGGCGCCCCTTCCTGATTTTTCAAGTGTCAGTGATTCATCTTGCTAAGATTGTATGTATAAATGTAATCTTCTGTATATTAGTATATAATTCATCTGGGCTTAGAGATCTGAACTTATTTAAAGTGACTAAAAGATAGGAATGCCTTCCAATTTTAAGAGTCTGAGAGCCTCAAATTGTTAGATCTCAAAGGGACCTGAAAATTTAAACCTGCTTTTTAACAAAAGCTTTTTTTTTTTTTTTAAAGTTTGTAATTTGTTTATTTTGAGAGAGAGAGAAAGCACGAATTGGGGAGGGGCAGAGAAAGAGACAGAATTCCAAGTAAGTTCTGTGCTGCCAGCACAGAGCCTAACACAGGCTCAAACCCATGAACCATGTGATCCTGACCCCAGCCAAAGTGGGACGCTTAACCAACTGAACCACCCAGGTGCCTTCAAAAGCTTGTTATACAGTATTTGGGAATAGCTAAGACAGAAGTTGTCTGATTCCTAATTCAGTAGACTTTCTGATTGTTTTCTGTCCTCATTGGTATTGGACCAGAGTTTGTTCTTTATACTGTTTATCCTTTCCAGTTTGCTGATTATTTTCCTTTGTAGAGGTTATGGAAGTCAGAAAGGGTTAATTTAGGATACCTTCAAAAAAAATTTTTTTTTAGTTTATTTTGAGAGAGACAGCGAGCAAGCCCATGCACAGGCAGGGGAGGGGCAGAGACAAAAAGAGTGACAGAATCCCAAGCAGGCTCTGCTCTATCAGTGCAGAGCCCCATGCAGAGCTTGAACTCATGAACCCTGAGATGATGACCTGAGCCAAGATCAAGAGTTGGACGCTTAACCGACTGTGCCACGTAGGTGCCCTAATTTGGTATACTTTTTAAAAAAAGTGTATTATTTCACTTTCTGAAGCAGGTCTTTTCTGTTTACCTCCACGTCCCCCCCTCATTTAAGACTTAAAGCTAAAAATGCTTTTTAGACTTGACATCTTCCCCTACTCCCAACCAAACGTCAGATAATCTTTCAGATGACAATGATAGAATCATACCAGTTTTCATTGGTAAGTTTTTTGACTCTTTTGTGCCAGATCTTAGACAACAACATGGAGAGAGTCTCCAAAACGAACCAAGATTGAGAGCCTAGCTGCCTGGCTCTGTTATATTAACAAAGTCATTATGGAAGGTTAGCTTCTGGACAGGAGGCTGTACTAGTACTTTCAAAGAGGTGAGAGAAAGTTAGAAGATCTATAGAAGCAGGAAGTGACAACCAAATGATTATGTGAAGAATACTGGTTTTGAGGAAGAGAATCAGTCATTTAGCAAACATAAATAGATATAAACAGAGAGTTTGAGTTAATGTTGTGTATTGTGTGTTTGCCTAGCAGATTTTTAAAAACTTCTTTTCAATTATTTTTTCAACTTGTAGGAATGAAGCAAAGTAATTCAAAGAAAGATTGGTACCTATCAGCAGAAGAATTTAAATTATGGAACAGACTTTATAGGTTAAGAGACAGTGATGAAATTAAGGAAATAACATTGCCTCAAGTTCAGTTTTTATCTTTAGAAAATGAGGAAGACAGACCAGTAAGTTGAACATGTTTTCAGATGCTCTTTATAGTGATAATGCAATAGCTTTGGGAGTGGAGAGGAATGTGTATGTTTAGAATGTCAGCTTACTTAAAAAATTAAGAATATAAACAGTTTAAAAAGAATATTAAAGTCTAAGTTTGTAGAACTAATTTCTTTATATTCTTTATTGTGTATATATTTTTATTTCACTGTAGTGTATTTACATAATGTCTGCATTTTTCCAATTTCTATATGAGCATTTCCATAGGCATAATTTACATGGTTGTTATGTTACTCTGTAGTATACCATAGTTTGCTTCACTACTTATTTTCCTGTTGTGTTTTTGGAATTCTTTTTAATATGTTACTAACAAAATCATGCTGTCATGAGTATCCTTGTACACTTTTTTGAAACTATGTAAAACTTTTTTTTAAAGTTATTTTGAGAGAGAGAGAGAGAAATAGTATGGGAGTGGGGGAGGCACAGAGAGAGAGGGGGAGGCAGGGGGCAGAGAGGAGAGGGAGAGAATTCCAAGCAGGCTATGTGCTGTCAGTCGGAGCCTGATGCAGGGCTCAAACTCATGAACTGTTATTTTCTTTTTCTTTATTCTCCTGAGTTTTTAGTTCAAAATACCCAAATCAATTCAGATTATTTATAGTAGGCTGATTATACTGTTTTTTAAATCAGTTTATGAAATCTGAGTATGTATATTTATCATTTTTACTATTTTTAAAATCATTATTCAAGACTCAAGACCCAGCCATTGGAATTCATCAACTCTCTCTATCTGATTGGAGAGTATGGCAGGATCATCCTTTTCCTACGTATCAAGTGGACCATTCAGATCGTTGCCACCATTTTATAAGCATTATGCAAATGATAGAAGGAATGAGACATGAAGAGGTAGAGTTTTGTTGTAACTTTGTCTTACTGATATGATGGTGAAACTAGAATACTTGATATTTATTCTTCTTAATTTGAAGTTACAAGAAACAAGTGTTTAATATAAATAGTTAGAATATTTTGGTTTCTTATAAAGTTCCTTGTGATCTTAATAGGGAACCAGTTTTCTGCCTTACGTGAGTTAGTAGACTTAATTAGAAGAATATCATCTAAAATACAGATAAACCAGAGTAAAAATTTAATATACTAATGATTTATATAAACCGTTAGTAAAGCTAGTTTAGGATTCTTGTTAGAATGGGATTTATTGAAATATTCTCCATCACATAGGTCATTTGGTATGTCTCTTTGATCCTGGTAGTAGTTTAGAGAATTATTGATTCCTTGAGCAGTTTCTTGATTTTCTTCCTTGAGAGAATCAGAATGATGAACCTACTATAAGTATGAAATCCAAAATGTCTGGGTTAGAATTCTAACTCTACATCTTACTAATCATGTATCTATAAATTACTTAACCTCTCTGGACCTCAGTTTCATCTGTAAAATGGGGATAATGATAATACTTTCTTCATAGGGTTGTGAGGATTAAATGAGTTAATATGTGTAAAGCACTTAGAATAGTACTGGCAGACTCAATAGATTGTAGCTGCTATTTGTATTATTGGCTAGTGTTCATGAATACATATATAAAGTAATTATTTGTGTATCCCGTAAAATCTGCACTTATATGTGTCCACCTCTATCCCAGGCCCAGTTATACATCATTTGGCTAAATGAAATACTCTGTCTGTGGGAAGCATAGACACCAGCAGGGAGACAAACATTCTCAAATAAATACTTAGTGTACTTACTATACAAAAAAATTAGTTAATTGCTCAGTCCCTGAATAGTAGAGGAATCCTGACTAAAGTAGCCACTCAGGGGGAAGAGGGAAGTGTGGGTCAGAAATGGGGGAGGGACTATTGTTTTAGATTTAGAGATAAATAAGACAAATTCACTCTAAGAGTTCTTGATTGGGAAATTTGTTAAAAATAGTATATTCCAGCCTACAGCCTAATAGATGTACCGGTACATCTATTTCAGATGTTCTAAAAGCTGTTCTTAGTTTACCTTTATCAAGAGAGTAAATTTAACATACATATATGTGGTTTGCATTATACATTAATTACTTAAATATCGATTTTTTTAGGAAATTAGAATAGTTGCTCAATTAAATGTTAGAAGTGAAAAACTTAGTGTTTATAATCTTACGTGTTCATTAAATTTGTTCTTTCTGCAAACAGTTATTGTGGGTCTTCCATGTATTAAATTTTGAGGATGCAAAAATATTGACTGATTAAAGATAATTTATGATAATTATACAGTAGTGTCATTTATAATTTTGTTTGATTTATTAGAATAATTTTTAAGTTATAAGAGAAAATTATTTGAATAATGTAATACTGTTTGGAAAATAACATAAAGTAAACTCGTTTAGTATTGGTTCTTGTTGTGACTTTTTCATTTTCCGATTTCCTAGGGAAAATGCAGCTATGAATCAGAAATTATATCTTATTTACAAATGGAAGATGTTAGTTCAACATTTCGTGCTTCCAAGAATGGATACAATCCTCTTGCCAATGGCACCTTTACTAGTAACAAGAAATCATTTTCAAGGAATATAAATCAAGACAGTTCATTCTCAGTGGCAGAATCTGATGAAGAATGTGCTGAAATTTTTAAACAAACTGAAATCAAACCTATTAAAATTGCTTCTTTAAAGAAAAAATCTTCTAAAGAATTGAAAAAAGATCAGCCTAAAAAAGAAAATAATGATGTTGTTATGGATTCTTTAGATACTGATGGCGGTGCTACTGTTGAAAATATTTTTCAGGTAGACGTACTAAATGATAAAAGGGCCTCAGATATAGATGAAGTTGCTGCTACCGTATGTGCTGTCAGTGAAAATGTTCATCAGCCACGTGGATTGATGGAAGGTCAATTCACAAATAAATCTAGTTCATTTGTTGGAAATTTTTTAGATTCTGGTTATAACAGTTTCATTGATGAGAAATATGTTTCATCTAGCTTATTTCTTCCATTTGAGGAAGAACTTTGTATAACTAGAATAGATGACAGATTTTATAATTGTCATTCATTAACGGAAGAGGTACTAGTTAATGTAGAGAGATTTTTGTCTCATTCTCCTCCACCTCTCATTGGACTCTCAAATTTGGAATATGAAATTGCTAAGGGTTCTGAACTTCATAATTTGCCTTTCCTACCCTGCACTGAGTATTTACAAAATGATAAATCTGCCCGTATGATGTCATATTCACCTGTAAATTCTCAACAGGATTTAGAATTGAATTCGCTTAAATCTATTAATCATTCTTTTGAAAAAAGTTGCTTTTATAGTGCAACTAATGATAAAATTTCTGATGACCCAAGCTTCAATGACTATGTTGATGAAGTACATAAAGATAATATAAATGAAAACTTAGTATCCAGCAGTCATATTCAAATAAACATAGGCCCTCCAAAGTATTTAGTTGAAAAGAAAAATTATAGGGATAGCAACGGCCTCCCAATACTGCTCACTGATCAGGATGAGAGTTTACCACTATTCAAAGATGTTAATACAGAGTTTAATGATGTGCGCCTTTCTCCCTCAAACAATAAATATAAATTTTCTTGTGTGCCAGACAAAACTGCTGTAAGTGAAATGGCACTGGTCTCTCAGTTCTTAATTTCTGATGAACTTTTGTTAGACAATGATTCTGAACCCCAAGATCAAATTATCTGTGATACTAATAGTTGGAAATCTCATCAAGATTTGAGAGGTGTGCATGAGGAAAACCTGAAGAGTGATGAATATGTTTTTGACTGCTCTGAGGATTTATTCTCTGTTACTTTTGATTTAGGATTTTGTGGTCCAGATTCTGATGATGAAATATTAGAACATGCATCGGGTATAAATAATAAGTTTTTAGATCTATCTGAAAGGTGTTTAGATATTAAGGAGATAAGTGATGCAAATTATGCTTCAAATCAAGCAGTAATACCACGAAATCATGTTGCTAGTTCTACGAGTAGAACCATTACTATCCCATCAAGTGAAGATAAGTGGAGTCCAAATTTTGCACAGTTTCCACTGAGTGCAGCAAAAAATAAAGAATTTATGTCTCCTGGTTATTCTCAATTTTCTTTGCCAGTAGGAGAAAAAGTTGTGAGTACACCACTTTCTGAATCAAACACATTGAACTCATTTTCTAAGAAGAGAAAGGAAATGCCTAGGACATCAGATTCTAATAAGGGAAAAGTAGATCTACAAAGTTTCAAAGAAATATTGAATTCAACTTTTGATGATTCAGGACTTTCTGTAGAAAAGGCTAAAAGCAGGGAGCAAATCAGTCTTCGTCAATCCTGTCATCTTGCTGAAGGTAAGATTCCATCTTAATAAAACACATAAATCTTGCTAGAATAATTTACATAAGCTTCTGTAATTTTTGAAAATGTAATTTTTCAATATTTGGTGTATTGAATGAGATCATTGATGTATTATGTATTTCTTAAGTTGATGCTTACTAAAAAAAGGTGTATTTTATTTGCATATATTTATGGCATGCATGCCATGGGAAAGGTATTCCTGCCCTTTGGCCCCTGCCCCTTGGCTGGAAAACCCAAACAATTGTGTGACATATACATTTGAAAAGATAATAGTAAATTGTGGAAATAACTACCAAATAAATAATAAGATAGTGGATATTTAGGAGGTTCAGAAGATGACAGAATTGTGGACTGGGTTAGATTGGTAATGTAGATTTCTTAACGTAGATTTTCATTTTGACTCTTCAGGAATATTTACAATTTGAATATGTTGAAAATAATAGGGAATTTGGTTGTTATAAAATGAAAACAAAGGGAAAAGGAAGTGTAAGATTTGGAGGGAACAGTATAAAGTAGATGATTCATATAGCAAAATAGTTGAAAAAAGTTGAGAAACAAGACTGTATTTGGAGGACTGAGATAAGACCACAGAAGTTCCAGAGAAATCTCTGGCTTTCTGTGATCTAATTCTAAACACTTGTAGAACACTAGAAAATAATAGTGATAGATGTTTGGTACTAAAATGACTTAGTAGTATTTAAGTACTGTGATAGAACTCAATTCTAGCTTATGTATAGATTATTGTAGCAGGCCGTAGGGTAAAATGAGCTTGCTCTGAAAATTTTTTTTTACTTTCCATGTTTATTTTCTTTCTTTCTTTCTTTCTTTCTTTCTTTCTTTCTTTCTTTCTTTCTTTCTTTCCTCTTTCTTTCTTTCTTTCCTCTTTCTTTCTTTCTTTCTTTCTTTCTTTCTTTCTTTCCTCTTTCTTTCTTTCTTTCTTCTTTCTTTTTTTCCTTATTTTTTTCATACAAATCATTATTATGATTTCAGGAGAATTTAGTGATTCATCCACTTATATATAACACTGGGTGCTCATCCCAGCAAGTGTCCTCCTTAATGCCCATC
Source organism: Lynx rufus (assembly GCF_022079265.1). Taxonomy (NCBI): domain Eukaryota; kingdom Metazoa; phylum Chordata; class Mammalia; order Carnivora; family Felidae; genus Lynx; species Lynx rufus. The sequence continues at coordinate 65,159,499 of NW_025814827.1, forward strand.
GTCCATTTAGCCCATCCCCCCCCCCCCAATACCCCACCAGCAACCTTTAGTTTGTTCTGTGTATTTAAGAGTCTCCTATGGTTTGTCTCCCTCTCTGTTTTTATCTTATTTTTGCTTCCCTTCCCTATGTTCATCTGTTTTGTTTCTTAAATTTCACATGAGTGAAATCATATATTTGTCTTTTTCTCACTGACTTACTTTGCTTAACATAATACACTCTCATTCCATCCACATTGTTGTAAATGAAAGATTTCATTCTTTCTGATCACTGAATAATATTCCATTGTGTATATACGTATATATTATATATATACATACATACATGTACACACACCACATCATTATCCATTCATCAGTCAATGGACATTTGGGCTCTTGCCAGACTTTGGCTATTGTCCATTGTGCTGCTGTAAACATTGGGGTGCACGTGCCCCTTCAAATCAACACTGCTGTATCCTTTGGATAAATACCTAGTAATGTAATTGCTGAGTCTTAGGGTAGTTTTAGTTTTAATTTTTTGAGGAACCTCCATACTATTTTCCAGAGTGACTGCACCAGTTTGCATTCCCACCAGCAATGCAAAAGGGTTCTTATTTCTCCTCATCCTCGCCAACATCTGTTGCTGTCTGAGTTGTTAATTTTAGCCATTCTGACAAGCGTGAGGTGGTATCTCCTTATGGTTTTGATTTGTATTTCCATGGTAATGAATGATGTTGAGCATCTTTTCGTGTGTCTGTTAGCCATCTGGATGTCTTCTTTGGAAAAGTGTCTATTCATGTCTTTTGCCCATTTCTTCACTGGATTATTTGTCTTTTGGGTGTTGAGTTTGGTAAGTTCTTAATAGATTTTGGATACTAACCCTTTATTTGATATGTCATTTGCAAATATCTTCTCCCATTCTATCGGTTGCCTTTTAGTTTTGCTGATTGTTTCCTTCTCTTTGCAGAAGATTTTTATCTTAATGAAGTCCCAATACTTCATTTTTGCTTTTATTTCCCTTGCCTCCAGAGACATGTCAAGGAAGAAGCTGCTGTGGCCGAGGTCAAAGAGGTTTTTGCCTGCTTTCTCTAGGATTTTGATGGCTTCCTGTCTTATGTTTAGGTCTTTCATCCATTTTTAGTTTATTTTTGTGTATGGTGTAAGAAAGTGCTCCAGGTTCATTCTGCTCCATATCACTGTCCAGTTTTCCCAACAGCCATTTGCTGAAGAAACTTTTTTCCATTGAATATTCTTTCCTACTTTGACAAAGATTAGATGGCTGTACGTTTTTGAGTCCATTTCTGGGTTCTCTATTCTGTTCCATTGATCTGAGTGTTTTTGTGCCAGTACCATACTGGCTTGATGATTACAGTTTTGTAATACAGCTTGAAATCCAGAATTGTGATGGTTCCAGCTTTGATTTTCTTTCTCAGGATTGCTTTGGGCATTTGGGGTCTTTTCTGGTTCCATACACATTTCGGGATTGTTTGTTCTAGCTCTGTGGAGAATGCTGGTGTTCTTTAGAAAGGTGATTGCATTGAATGTGTAGATTGCTTTGGGTAGTATTGACATTTTAACAATATTTGTTATTCCAATCTATGAGCATGGATTGTTTTTCCATTTTTTTTTATGTCTTTTTGAATTTCTTTCATAAGTTTTCTGATAGTTTTCAGTGTAGATTTTTCACCTCTTTGGTTAGGTTTATTCCTAGGTATTTTATGTTTATTGGTGCATCTGTAAATGGGATTGATTCCTTGATTTCTCTCTCTGCTGCTTTATTATTAGTGTTTAGAAATGCACCCAATTTCTGTACATTGATTTTATATCCTGTGACTTTGCTGAATTCATGGATCAGTTCTAGTAGTTTTTTGGTGTAGTCTTTGGGGTTTTCCAGTATCATGTCATCTGTGAAGAGTGAAAGTTTGACTTCCTCCTTGCCAGTTTGGATGCCTTTTATTTCTTTGTGTTGTCTGATTGCTGAGGCTAGGACTTCCAACACTGTATTGAATAACAGAGGTGAGAGTGGACACCCTTGTCATGTTCCTTATCTTAGGGGGAAAGCTCTCAGCTTTTCTCCGTTGAGGATATTAGCTGTGGGTTTTTCTTTGGTATATGGCCTTTATGATCTTGAGGTATGTTCCTTCTATTCTGGCTTTCTTAAGGGTTTTTATCAAGAAACGATGCTGTATTTTGTCAAATGTTTTTTCTGCATCTATTGAGATGTAAATCTTTGATTATGTTATTCCCATTGGCGTCAAGGACATGATTTATGAATGTTTCATTTAAGATGAAAACTTATTTAAGGTCTGGAAATATGTTTAATTTTTAAAAATTAACTCTTTTGCATAGTTTTGGATATACTCTGACATTTATATTTTTACCAAGTTTATGTTACATTTGAGCCTCCAGTATTTGCTTTTAACACTTTAATATTAAGTCTCTTAATGGGTGAGATCATTTTTCCTATCTTTATGTCAGATTTTCATTAAAACTTTTTCTAGCATTATATTTAACTACCAACTATGGGCAATATAAACGTATTTATGCAAATGTTATTTTAGTTAAATATGTGGTTATTAGCAAAAGTTATCCTCTTAATTTCCTCACTGGCGCTGTTTTATTTTTCTGTCTCATGCTGATTTTTTGGCCAAACTTCTGAAAAACTCTTTAAATAATGCACCCATCAGGGGTACCTGGCTGGCTCAGTCAATTAAGTGTCTGACTCTTGATTTTAGCTTAGGTCATGATCTCATAGTTCATGAGATCAAACCCCACATTGGGGTCTTTGCTGCATTGCATGGAACCTACTTGGGATTCTCTCTCCCTCTCTCTCTGTCCCTCCCCTGCTTGCATGCTGTCTCTCAAAATAAACAATAAAAAAAAAAACCAACTAACATTAAATAATGTACCCAATCAATAAAATAGATAGTTGTGGATGAACTTAAATCTATTGACCAGATTCATTTTTTAATAAATTATAGATGAACAATTAACAAGCAGTGAAAGTGAAGATGATGAGATTTTCCGAAGAAAAAGTAAAAAAACAAAAGGAAATGTTTTAGAATCCCCTCAGGTGAGTCAGTAATGACAACAATGTGATTATATAAAGGCTTCCTCCTTCCTATCTCCCCCGCCCCCACTTAAGTCTTTTTTTAAAACTTTTTATCTATTTATCTACTTTATCCAGGATGAGAAAAATGGGGAAGTTGCTTCCCCACTTCATGCTGTGAAAAAGCGCAGAGTTCCTCTAAACAGAGTAAGTAGATAATAGATAATGTATAGTAGTTCAAATTATTTTAGAGTAAATATTACAAGAAAAATATTTGCGTAGGTGAATGTAGGCGTATTTGATCTAATAGGTATATGGTTAACACAAGAATAGTAATTCCTATGTGATTGGAATTTCTGTTTCAAATTTATACTTCTTTAAAAACTATTCTTACTTTAGTCAGTACACTTCAGTTCACTAAATATCTGCTCTCTATCTACTGTGTAAGATGTTCAGGATACTACTATAAGTATGATATCCTGGAATTGTCTAAAGTCACCTACAGTCTTAACAGGAGAGACAGATAAGTAAACAGATAATTTCAATATAATTCTTTAATAAGTGATAAAAAATTATAAGCCTTTAGCTTAGTCCTTAGGAGTTCTGGAATGTTTCTTGAAGATATAAATACCTTAGAGCATATATGGTAGTAAGCCAGTGGGAAGGCTTGCCAAGGAAGCTAGCAGCTTAATGAATGACGCAAAGCAGGGAAATAGCATCTCTTTATTACTGGATTGTAAAGACAAAGAGTGCCAGGAAGTAAAATTGCAGAAAAATTTGGGTCAGTTTTGGAAGGCCTTATTCTTTCATTTGCTTACTGAATGGGTTTGAAAGAAGGAAAGGAAGGAGTTCAAGATGAGTCTCTGGTTTTTGGCTAGGGCTGTTTGGAATATGTTTCACAAATTGAGAGAAGGCAAAAAGATGACAAATTCAGTGTTGAGCATGTTTGAGTTTGAGGATTTTGTGGAATAGTGATGTGACAGTGTCTGGCAGAAATTGTCTGGCAGGACTGAATCTGCAGTTTAGGTAGAGAGCAGGTCTGAAGGCTAATGATGTTCATTTGTTATCAGTTTATAGCTATTTGATAACTAAAAGCTGAGATTAGGTAATATTGTGTATTTTAATTCTCTAGTGCAATTTAGGAGAAACTGCAAAATTACTAAAAATGTTATCAGCTCATGTTTATTTTGTATATACTCCTATAACACTTCACTAGAAAAATTGCTTTAGCTTGCTACCTTAACTAGAATGTCTGGCTGCCTCATCATAAATGAATTAAAATATTGAGAATGCTGGTGATCAATCCATTTTAAAGTAAAGTTATTCCTGTTATTTGAAATTATTTTGGTAAACTTTTGATTCTTTTGATTGGTTTTATGTTGTTCTGAAGAGATAGAGTGATAGGCCTCATTGTCAAAATTTGTCATGGTTTTAGTCATTTCTTGGTTGGAAAGGGCTGTACGTTGATGACTGATTCTGAGTTATATTTATAGTCTTCATTAATTTTTGTACAGCCCTTTAGGATCTTCTAGAGGAGATAAATGAAAACTATAAGTATTCATCATATGCATTTGATGTATACTAAATTGAATGAAGACTATAGTAGTACCTAATTTAGTGTTTTAGTACTTAGCATCACTTAACTTTTAAATTCTTAAGTATTATGTATTTTTAACATGGCTTTGAGTTGTGAGAGTATTTTATGTTTCTAACAAAAAATGTTAGGTCAACTATTTAAAAAGAAAAAGAAAATAAAAGCAAAAACCTGTGAGAAATACATTAAAATACAATTCAATTATATTTTCTTATGCAAGACATTTATTGAATTATTACAGTTAGAATTTTCATCTAGTGATGAGAGTGACAATTTTCACAAACAACATCCACAGTTAGAAGACTTCAGGGGTCATAACAGGAATGCAAATAGAGGCATCAAAGTCCAAAAGAAACAGAGTCACCTTAAGGTAAACTTTTTTCATTTTCTTATTTATATATATATATATATATATATATATATATATATATATATATATATACACACACACACGCACACCCATATATCATATGTATTAATAATAAAAATTAGGTTTTACATTAGTAGATTTCTTGTTAAAATGTCTTTATAGGAAAAAATCCAAAAATTAAAAATATTTTCACCCTAATTTTACTTGTTTTACTGGAATTAAAATCTCAAGGTGTGATAGTTTAGTTTCTTTTTATGTTTTGAAATTATCTTTCAGTGCTTTGTTATTTTGAATGACTGAATGAAGAAACTTTAGTGAAAATTTAAGATTCAAACTGAGAAAATACAGAGACAGAAATCTGAGTTTTAGATTATTTGTTTTTACAGTCAGTACATCATTTTTCTTACGTCTATGCGATACTCAAATCCTTGGAAAAGAATCCTCAGCACCTTTTTTTTTTCCTTTTATGTTTATGAGAGGGAGAGAAGAGAGGGCAAGGGTGAGGGCAGGGGAGGGGCAGAGAGAGGGAGACACAGAATCTGAAGCAGGTTCCAGGCTCTGAGCAGTCAGCACAGACCCTGATGCGGGACTCGAATTCACGAACCACGAGATCACGACCTGAGCCAAAGTCAGACGCTTAACTGACTGAGCCACCCAGGCACCCCTACACCTTTTCTTTTCGTAATCAACCTTTTTGTGGTGCAGTATTTTTCCTGGCAAAAATTAGCCAGAAGACTTGGGAAACTCTCTGCTTATTAAGAAACATCCAGCAAGCTGACATGCTGAGTTGTACTGTATTTTACTTACAGTAGAGTTTGCAGAGGAAAATTTAAATAGGTGTGCTACTTTGGCATTTCTTCTTGAAGTTTTCTTTTTCTTTAAAGCATTGGCAAGAAATCCATTTTACAAAACTATTTCCAGTTATGTAAGAAAGTAAATTATTTTAAGTGTGTTTCCTTGTTTTCTAATTTGTCACAGCTTGCAGCTAGAAAGTTTTTAGATGACGAAGCAGAACTTTCCCAAGGAGAGGCAGAGTATGTTTCATCAGATGAAAATGATCAGTCAGAAAATGAACAAGATTCCTCATTACTTGACTTCTTAAATGATGCAACTCAACTTTCACAGGATATAAATGGTAAATGATATAATGATGCTTCTTTTTCTTCTAGTTTTCAGTGCTTTTAACGTGATTATGTTTAAATATTTTAGTTTTTAAAGATGTTTGAGTTATAAAGGAAGAAAATTTGGTATGTCTGAAATATTTGGTCACTTTCATTCAAATTCTGTAATGTTTGCTTTATTTTAGACTTGGTTGCTTATAGGCTTCTGCTAATTTGATCAGATCTTACCAGAATGACCTGGTTGGCTCAGTGTCATATGTTCATTTTACAAGTAGTTAGTGACTACTGTGTGCTGGTACTGTGTAAAGTTCTTGAAAAAGCTGTATCAGTGGACAAAAATCCTTGCCCTTATGAAGCTTCCATGTGAATGGAAAGAGATAAACAGTATACACAACAGTTTACATAAAAATGAAAAAAAGAGTAAGATGAGGATTTGGAGTGGGAGGAGCTAGCAGTATTAACAATGGACATGGTGTAACTTTAAATAAGGTAATTAGGGGTAGGCTTCATTGAGAAGATGATATTTGATCAAAGATTAGAAGGAGATGAGGACTTGAGCAATGTTGAATGTTAAAAACAGGTGAGATACAAACCTAAATTTATTAAATTTGCCAAGTAAGAGAGATCTGCTTTTGGAAAACAGTCTCTCCAAACAATGCTTCAGCAGATCTTATATATAATATATTAATTACAGATGAGTCGGATTGGCTGTAATAGAAATAGGAAAGATTCTGGTGAGATTTTCAGTGTTCTAATCTTTCACAGATCTTGCCATTTATTTTGCTCCTGTACTCTCTGATATGTTGTAAGACAGCAAATTTTCCCAAGCTCTACTTGAGAGAAAAAAAGGTTTTAGGGGCACCTGGGTGGCTCAGTTGGTTAAGCGTCCAACTTTAGCTCAGGTCATGATCTTGTACTCTCAGGTTTGAGACCCATATTGGGCTCTGTGCTGACAGCTCAGAGCCTGGAGCATGCTTCAGGTTCTGTGTCTCCTGTCTCTGCCCCTCCCCTGCTCACGCTCTCTCTCAAAAACCAAAAAAAAAAAAAAAAAAAAAAAAAAAAAAAAAAAAAAAGGTTTTAGAGACTTAAGTTCTCAGTACTATGCCCTTGATACTGATATGACTTGCAGAATAAGGTTTCTTAGTATTATGCCCTTAATGTTCATTAACAGAGCGGCTTTTGAAGATGTGCAGTATTAATCTGGTGGGGAATATTGATGCAAAGGCAACAAGCAATGTCCAACTCATGGTCTGACTTATTTTAGTAGTATCACTCTAGCTTCACTGTTGAGAATGGTCTTCAGGGGAGCAAAGGTGGGAGAAGAGACCAATTACAAGTTCATTGCAGTAATCTAAGGAATGATACAGTCTTTTACCAATGTGGTAGCAGTGCCAGGGTCAGAAAGATTGGATTGTGGATACTTAGAGCTGCCAGGTTTTCCTGATGGATTTGAGAGAAAAAAAGGAGTCAGTGTGTTTGGGCAACAGGAAGGACATAGTTGTTGCTGTCTTATATTAGGCTACAGGTGGAGCCCTGAGGATAGGGAGTAAGGAGATCTGAAACTCCATTTTAATTTTTTTAATTTTTCAAAAGTTATTTTTTTAATCTCTACACTGAGTATGGGGCTTGAACTCATGACCCCTAGATCAAGAGTTAAAAGCTCTTCTGACTGAGCCAGCCAGACATCCCTGAAACTCCATTTAGACATAGTGCATTTAAAATATGTAGGATTTCAGGGATGCCTGGGTGGCTCAGTTGGTTAAGTGTTCGACTTCGGCTCAGGTCATGATCATATGGTTTGTGAGTTTGAGCCTTGCATTGGGCTCTGTGCTGACAGCTTGGAGCCTGGAGCCTGCTTCTGATTCTGTGTCTCCTCTCTCTGCCCCTTCCCTGTTCATGCTCTGTGTCTCACTCTCTCTAAAAATAAACATTAAAAAAATTTTTTTTTAAATATGTAGGATTTCAAAGTTTTTTTTGTTTTTTTTTTTCATTTGTATGACATTTGGGAAAAGGTAAAAACAGCAGGGACAGCAAATAGATTATTGTTTGTCATATGATGCATTTGTCAAGACAGAATTGTATCCTGAAGGAGGATGCATTTTATTTTATATACATTCTACCAAAAAAAAAAAATCCATAAAACAAAAAAAGTCTCTAAAGCTCCTAGATCTGAGTCCTTCTAAATAAGAAACTAGAAGTAAAGTCTCACTAAGTTTATAGGGATTTAGCATGAGTAAGGAGTGGATAGGTAATCAGGAGGATACCTAGTAGTTGATAGCTATGCTATGGAATGGAGGGAAGGGGAATATTATTCAAAGAAAAAATTATACATCTTGTTCCAAGAAGTGCGGTCATTAAATTAGTGTTAGCCTTGAAAATAACCTAAGTTGATTAATTTAATCACTCCAAAAAATGTAATGGAAAATGAGAGACAAAAATAAAATTGCTCTCTGATTATAACCCTGAAAGTATACATAAATAGAAACTCATGTGTTTCCCAGTTTTTGCTTGACAGCAAGTTATGAAACGACCTTACCTCCTAGCTGTGTCTTTTGATGTCTTTAAGCATATGTTTTCTTTTTTGCCTGCCTGTCTTATGTTTTATTTAGTACTTTCTGTAAGTACAGTCCTCAGATTTTCATACACATTTATTTTTCATGAAAAGACACTACCTTAATACTCATTTTCAGAGCTAAGGCAGAGAGCTTAAATGAATTGTCACAATCATGCAACCAGATGGTCTGATTTTGAAGGCAAAACTAACTTTACGGTTTTTAATAATTGTTTTTAAACTTGTTTCGATATACATTAAATATCTTTTGTATAAAATAATTCTGCAGGTTTGAATTATGTGGATTTGGAATAAGTCAAAGTTAAATACTCTACTAGTTTTCATTTAAATAATTCTGCTACTTGAAATTCTTACTATCTTATACAGATTCTGAAATGAGAGCTATTTACATGAAGTCTTTGCGTAGTCCACTGATGAACAATCAGTATAAAATGGTCCGTAAGAAGCATAACAACATAAATATTTTCTCACAGGTATGAACTATAGAAATACAGTGGAGAATTTCCTGATGGTAATGTTGAGATATGTTCCTGTTAATGAAGTCTCCATTTTGTTTCTAGTACTGGACTGTCAGAGCTATTTGGGATAATTTCTGCTCTGCCTCAGAAAGGTGGACTAAATGAATTCTCAGAATCCCTTTTAGTCCTCATTTGATCAAATTACCCTATCTTTAATTTGAGCTAATTAGAATATACTGTTGAATTGGTTTCCAATTAGGAGAATATTTAAAAGAAGTGAATGGAATTTAATCATAAGAGTTAAATTTTTAATTCTTATTTTTTCTTTTATTCTTTTATTTGTCTTGAAAATTATTATTTATAAAGATGTTATTTTCTAAAATTATAGATTATTTTTGATTTATGGACAACATTTTCACATTAGTCTTCTTTGTTAATAAATTGCCAGTATTCAGCTTGGTGTAATGTTCGTATCTCTGTACTTCCATTGTGTTTGTTATGTAGCCCTTATCACATTGTTTATAAATTGTTTATTTTTCTGGCTACCTACAAGAGACTGTACATTTCTAGAGAGTAAATCATTCTTTTTATAACCCCAGTCTCCCCATTTTTTTCCATAAAGCATATACTCAGTATTATGGTAGTTGAGCACAAGTGACTGAATTAATGAAGTAAGTGAAATAATCATAAAGATTTCATGTACTTAAAAGAATGTTAAATACATACTGGTTTTATGAAAGAAATTTATAATATGCTAATTTGTATTTTTACTGTAGATTCCTGAGCAAGACGAAACCTATTTAGAAGACAGTTTTTGTGTTGATGAAGATGAGTCTTATAAAAGTCAATCAAGTGAAGAAGAAGTGTGTGTTGATTTTAACATAATAACTGAAGATTGCCTTGCAAGTGGGAGCAAAAACTATAGAACCAGACGTGCAGTAAAGCTAAAACAAATGGAGATGAGACAAAATTGTGCACGTTCAAAAAAAAAATTATCCAGAATTATTTTACCCGGTGACTCGAGTGAGGAAGAAAACAATGTAAATGATAAAAGAGAATCCAGTCTTGTGGTTAACCCAAGCACTGTTAATAAGAGCAAACAGCAGGACCATTGTGTCAATAGAGTGCCTTTTGGGTCTTCATTGCAGTCCAAGGACCATTCTGATCCAACTGTTAATCAGTCACCAAAGCAGAGAGGACAGATACCTCTCACTTTAAAGGATGCAGTTTCTGATGTCTCAGACTTCAAAACTCGGAGCTGTAATAAAATTGAACCTACTTCACCACCATTCCCTACTGTTGATTCAAAGAAGGACTGTAGAAAATTTCCAATTCATATGAAGGTATGAATCAAATTAGAGAAAAAGCCTTATGTTTACCGAAAGGTTTTTTTTTGTCGTTTTGCCTTTTTAAGTTTATTTATTTATTTGTTTAAAGTAATCTCTGCATCCAATGTGGGGCTTGAACTCACAACCCCAAGGTCCCGAGTCACATGCTCTTCTGACTGAGCCAGCCAGGAGCCCCTGTTGTTTTGCTTTCTTTTGTGTTTTGTATTAAATAACTAGGTCAAACAAAAATTAGTAAGCGGTGAAATTCTTCAAACAAGAAAATAGCATGCTAAATTATATTGATAATTTGTATAAGGATGCGTAGGTTTTAATTTTTTTAATGTTTATTTATTTATTTTTGAGAGAAAGAGGGTGGGGGAGGGGCAGAGAGAGGGAGACAGAATCCCAAGGAGGCTTCACACTGTCAGCATAGTGCCCACTGTCAGTGTAGTGCCCTATGTGAGGCTTGAACCCACAAACTGTGAGATCATGATCTGAGCGGACATGAAGAGTCAGGGGCTTAACCAACTGAGCCACTCAGGTGCGCCTTTAGGTTTTAATTTTTTAAGTGTGATCACAGTTTTCTTAGTAAAACTCTGTAAGGAAACTTGGTAGTTTTATGAAAAGGAGATAGGAAAATAGGCTTCCTACAAGATAAAATTAACAGAAATTACATGCTCAGAACTAATTCCCCACAGATTAACTTTTCTTTTCCCCACTGAAGGCTTCAGCTATGTAACTGTCTTTATTGAGGAGAAGAGTTAGGGACACTACCTGATTTCCTTCATTTAAATTTCTCTTTTTAGAATGGTTAAGTATTCCAGTTTCCTGCTTCTCCTTGTCTTATTATTGCTGAAATAATCCATCCCTAAAACCACTTTTAGTTTTTAAGAGTTTATAGTTCTAGGGGCTTATAGTTTAATAAGAGTTTATAGTTATAGTAGTTAAATAGGGGTTAATTAAAGGTTTAGTAACAGGAATCCCTTACCTGTATATAACTGATTCCTTTCCTTGATTGTCATCTTGGAGTGAGACCCAGACCTAACCTTCTATTTCTCTGTAGTATTCGGGTGTTTCAGGCCATTGTGCTGTAGCAACATGCTTCAGTGTTGACCCAGGGGCACTTAAATAGAAGTTTACAGTTTTAAATTGTCCCCAGGCTTTTTTGCACAAAGTTATTTCTTCAAGACATACTTAGGATAAGGTTGACTAGGTTAAGTCTTGTAATAGATTGGGGAAGTAGAGGCTACTTCATTTCTCTGAGCCTCAGTATCCTCAACTGTAGTATAAAGATAGTAATCCCAAGGGTCAAGGTAGGTAATATGGTCCCAGATTCATGATGGTTCAACTTACAATTTTTTGACATTATGATGGTGTGAAAGCAATATGCATTCTGTAGAAACCATACTTCAAATATTGAATTTTGATCTTCTCCTGAGCTAGCAACTTGCTGTATGATATCCATCATGTTGGCAGCCACAGTTCCCAGTCACATGGTTACAAGGGCAAACAGCTGATACACTTAGAACTTTTATGTACCCATACAGCCATCCTGTTTTTCACTTTCAGTACAGTATTCAGGAAATTACCTGAGATATTCAACACTTTCTTATAAAATAGGCTTTATATCAGATGATTGCCCAGCTACAGGCCAGTATAAGTGTTCTGAGCATAATTAAGGCAGGCTAGGCTTTGCTAAGCTATGATGTTTGGTAGGTTACTTTAAATGCATTTTCTACTTATGATTTTTTTGACTTATGATGGGTTTATTGGGAGGTAATCTTATTATAAGTTGAGAAAGATCTGTCTATGAACAGTACTTTGAAAACCACTAAGCACTAGCTACATTTCTACGTTGGCATGCTCTAACTAAAAACTGGATTCAGGCTAGTAATACTTTGGGGACTGTGAAAAAAAGACACATAGATTTTTACAGAAATGTGTTTTAAATTTTTTTCTGTTACCCTATGATTCCATGTAGTATGATTCTTCTCACTTGAAATTAGGAGGGGAAGAATTTGAGGTAGTTTTGAGAAGACAGAAAATAGACTATCTTGTAAAAAACTGTTAGATATATAAAAAAAAGTTGACATCTATTTTGTCATGTATATTGCAAACAGTATTCCATGTCAGTCATTTGCCTTTTTGTTTATTTATGGTGGTTTGTGCCATAGGAAAAGGTAACTTTTTTATTCAGTCTCAGTTTTTTCTTTAGGGTTCCTGAACTTCAGTGTCATGTTTAGGAAGCCATTTTCTACTTCAAAATAACTAAGTAGTTCCAGTACTTTTGTTTTGTTCTTTAGTACCATTTTTTCCTTTACTACATTTATTTTTTGCTTTTTGGAATTGAATACTGAATTATTTTAAAGATTATTTTCTGAATGATTAGGATTTCTATCTTTAGGATATAGAAAATTGGAAAGAGTGCTCTTCCATCCTAGTAACAACAAAAAAAGCCGGATAGTCTCCAGAACCATGGTTTTATCTGAAACTATTATGGAGCTGAGGGTGTAGGACAACCAATTGGTCTCATTTCTAAGGAAAGACAAGTGTCTCCAAAGAGAGACTTATTGATTTGGGACATTCCCTGGGCTCTGTATAATTTGGTAAGAGGAATTGAGCTAAACTTTTAATAAATTGCAAAAGGCAGTGAACTAGCATGAGAGTTTAGAACCCCTGGGAATTGCAGACAAAAGGGGAGTTAATAACCATTTGAGGGCTCTTCTCCATAGACTCATTGGGTGTTCACAGGAAAGACTGAGAATCAGAGAAAGCCTCCCTTGCTGATGCCACGGCTTGGGGGAAGTGACCAGCAATTATTGTGGAAAAGGCAACAAACCCCATCTGGTTCCTTCTACCCTATTTCCCCTATAGAACAAAAAGCTTTAAGCTGCTGGGGATTACCAGCAGACCTTATAGCTATTCCTCAGGGCCTAGGTGAAGAAGACCCTTTACAGATGGAGGAAGGCAAGAATTAAAAAAGGTTCTGTACCTGAGACAGAGGCATGAAAACATCTTGGGCCTAGATCATTAGCTATCTCCAGCCCTGGGAAGGGAGGGCAGGATCACTGTAAAGGTCCTGTTTTGGGAACTGACAGACACAAGTCCTGTTCAGGCTGAAGTAGGAGAATAGAACTTACCCTCTCCTCCTGCCCTGCCACCATGCCACCCCATGCACCTAGCATTCCCTCCAACTAGGCTAGCAAGCACTTAGTAACATAAAAGCAGTCAACTGCTGAGAGAAAGACAAGAGTATGAGGAAAGAACCTCTCTAAGGTACAAGGAAACAGAGGAGATCGAAAGCTGAGAGAACATTTGGAAAAATCATCTGACAAACCTTGTCCCACCCTAAATCCAAATAACACTATGGGAGTTTGAAGCCTCTGGTTGTACCTAGGGTAATCATAGCAGTAAACCCAAACTCATCTCAACCTTTGACTAGACCATGATCCCTGGGATCATGACCTGAGCTGAAAGCAAGAGTTGGACGCTCAACCACCTGAACCACCCAGGTGCCCCAGATGAGGAATATCTTTAATGAGCCCATCAATAGACTTAATACAGCCACAGAAAGAACCAAGAAACTTAAAGCTAGGCCTGTAGAAATGACGCAATATGAAACACAAAGAGTGAAAAACAGAATGGAGCATCCAAGAACTGTAGGATTGTATCCTATAGTCTAAGATACATGTAATTGGAATTAAGAAGTGAGGAAAGGGGGGCGCCTGGGTGGTGCAGTCGGTTAAGCGTCCGACTTCAGCCAGGTCACGATCTCGCGGTCCGTGAGTTCGAGCCCCGCGTCGGGCTCTGGGCTGATGGCTCAGAGCCTGGAGCCTGTTTCCAATTCTGTGTCTCCCTCTCTCTCTGCCCCTCCCCCGTTCATGCTCTGTCTCTCTCTGTCCCAAAAATAAATAAACGTTGAAAAAAAAAAAATTAAAAAAAAAAAAAGTGAGGAAAGGATAGAAAATGTATTTAAACAGTCAATGGCTGAGAATTTTCCAAAGTTAATGAACACTAGCAAATGAGTATGTGAGTCTGTTTTGAGGTCTTTTTGGTATATACCTAGGAATGGAATTTCTGGGTCATACAGTAATTCTCTTTAACTTTTGAGGACTCGCCAGTTTTCCACAGTGGCTGCACTATTTTACATTCCTACCAGATATGTATGTTCCAGTTTTTTTTCACATTCTAACAACGTTTATTTTACTGTTTTATTTTGTTTTTAATTTTAGCCATTCTACTAGGTGTGAAGTGGTAGCTTGGTCCTTCATGTATATAGTCACTTCGGTCATACTGAAGGAAGAAAAAAAGAGTTAAAAAAAAGGAAATAATATTATCACTAAGAAAAAATCAACTTCAGGTGTTAGAAGTTTTTGGCACTAATATATATTTAACCTGAAACCAATATTTTCCACCTTTGCAGGTTGGTAGTGCCCTGGAGGATTCTAGCACGTCAATGGCATACTGTTCCAACTCAAGACCACATTTGGCTGGCACACATGCTTCTCTTAGACTTCCACAGGAAGGCCAAAGAACTTGTATTCTTGTAGATAGTTGTGAAATCACTTCTGGTTCTGAAGTAATTTCTTCCTTAAGAGCAGTTCATGGCATTCAAGTAGAGGTCTGTCCTCTAAATGGCTGTGATTACATTGTGAGTAACCGCATGGTGGTAGAAAGGAGGTCTCAGTCTGAGATGTTAAATAGTATCAATAAGAACAAACTCATTGACCACATCCGGTACCTACAGAGCATGTTTGAAAGAATATGTGTGATTGTGGAAAAGGACAGAGAAAAAACAGGTTTGTGTTTTTAAATGTTTTTGTTTATAAGGCTATAAAGTAACTCAGCTATTATTTAGTTCACTCTTCTACTGTCAGGATGTGGAAAACTCTTAAAATATAAATACCTGACTCATAAATGTTACTTCATATTTATACAAAGCCATGCTTTTCATTAGTCATTGTGTTTATGTTTTTGTTTCATAAATAGGTTTCTTTCTGCATTTTTTTACTCATTGTGTTTAAATGAGTTTGAGAGTTGAAGGGTGAGAAACTGAAGGCAAGTGAACCAGTATGTCTTTTTTCAGGAGCCCCAGAAAGGATTAGCGCCTTTAAGGCAGCAGTGGGAAAAGGGACAAGGATTCAGCGGGTTTAGGAGGTAGGATTAGCAGTAGTTGGTGAAAGGAGGCAAGAATTACTTTTTTTTTTTTTTTTTTAGGTTTATTTTTTTTGGGACAGCGTGAGAGCTCCAGTGTGTACATGCACACACGAATGGGGAAGGTGCAGAGAGGGAGAGAATCCCAAGTAGGTTCCACGCTACCAGCATGGAATCTGAAGCAGACCTCAATCCCACAAACCATGAGATCATGACCTGAGTTGAAATCAAGAGTCTGACGCTTAACTGACTGGGCCACCCAGGCATTCCAAGAATTACTTTTGTGTTGACCAGTTTCTTGGTCACTGGGCAGTTAGGTAGTGGTGCTCTTTATTGAAATTATGAATATTAGAGAAGAGCAGATTTGAGGCACAAGGGGTGTTCAGTTGAACACACTGAGTTCTTATTTGGTAGCTCAAATAGGTGCATAGGAGCTTCAGTTAGGGGATTTCTATGGCTCATATTTAATTGTAGGCGGAGCCCTGAGGATGGTGTAAAGGTCATGGAATATGGAATCAGAAGACACTGAGTTCTGGTGTCCCTACAGCTGTGTGATGTTGCATTGACAAATCACTCCCTCTGAGGGATTAATAATATACTTGTCCTATTCATCTTTCGATGTTATGAGGATTATGTGAAATCATATAGGCAAATGCCACTATGGAAGAGTTCAAGAATTATACAGTCATAACAGGATATAGTAAAAGAAGATAGCATAGTTTATGTAAAACATTGGTTTGGTAATTGAGCATTGTACCTTTTTATCCCCATGCTGTCACTGGTAAACTGTGGCCTTGGATAAGTCACACTTTCAGTAACCAAGTTTTTTTCTTTATTTTATTTTATTTGACAAGTGAGGGCTTTATATTCAGTGATCTCTTGGGTTCTCTTAGTGCTAAAATTCTATAATTTCTTCTTCACCAACATATCCTTTATAAAGGAAATAAATTTGGAATAAAGAGAAAAGGAACATTGCACAAGTTACGGGGGGGGGGGGAAGTTATGTAAAAAGTTTTGTTTTTCCATAATGAAAAGTGCCCCCAAAATGATAGAGGGTAGAATATGGAAAGAAATGAATGGGAAAGTTAAGGAAGTAAATTAAGAGGCAAGAGTTAAAGATGACATTAAAATGGGTATGCAGGGTTTTGAGTTATTCTTAGAATAAATACGTAAGATTTTGTATCAAGCCAATACTTGAGTTATTTATCAGTTCTAGCATTATGAGGAATTGTAAAGATAAGTAATATGGTCTTGGTCTTCATGAGTGAATTATCTAGGAATATAAGCTCTCCTCTGCCTACTCATCTTACTATTTGATACCAACTGAAGACACTCATAAAGATAGTTCTTATTTTAACTCCCAGGTATTTGAGAGTCACTTTAAATCTTTACTAGTAGGGTTTCTCATTAGCATAATGTGGCACTAATTTGCTTAATGGTTGTAGATCTTGGGATTTTAATAATATAAAATATAGCATTAATGATTCTACTTAATGTAAGTTACTCACATTTGCATTTTCCTAAATATGAAATATTTAGGAGACACATCCAAGATGTTTAGGAGAACAAAGAGCTACGACAACTTGCTGACTACCTTAATTGGGGCCGGAATCCGAGTTCTTTTCAGTTCCTGCCAAGAAGAAACTGCAGATTTGCTAAAGGAACTGTCTTTAGTAGAACAAAGAAAGAATGTTGGTATTCATGTTCCAATAGTGGTGAACAGAAATAAATGTGAAGCACTTCAGTTTTATCTAAGTATTCCCAATATAAGTTATGTAACTGCATTAAATATGTGTCACTGGTTTTCTTCTGTGAGAAAGATGACTAACAGGTATGTCAGTGTTAATATTTTTAAACGGTTACTGTAAAATGATTCTTAGAAATACTTCATAGAAATTTTAATATTATTTAAAAAACTAAAGATGTATAGTGCGTATTAGAGTATCTCATTCAGTAAAGACTTTTTGCTTCCCAGTGTTACAGTCACTGCATGAAGTTGAGGACGTTAATGGAGGGAAAAGATAGGCACTACCTTTGGGGAGCTTAGAGTCCTCTGAGAGCTAGACAGCGCTTATATTTGATCTTGCATTCTAACATTTCTGGGCTGTTTAGTTCTAGAACTAGAAAAATATCACAGTGCAGATTTTACTAGTTTTTGATTATTATATTGCTTGAAAAGGAAAATTTTAGAAAATGCATTATTTTAAATTAAAGGCCCAGGTAAGATGTTGAAATTGTTATAAGTGACTTTGAATATAGGGAATAAGTGTGTTTTATTTAAACCATGCTAAGGACATATTAACTAGATGTAAAATGCTTAGAAGAAATGATTTTCTTAAAGGCTTATGTTTGGTGTTCTTTAAGCAAATAAGAATATTGTGTTAAGTCAAAAAGTTCTAATTTATTTTTCAGCTCACCTCAAGAAATCTCCACATGTGCACAAGTAACTCATCAGAAGGCTGAGGAGATCTATAGATATCTTCACCATGTATTTGACATGCAAATGTTACCAAATGGTCTTAACCAAGGGAGACTACAATCTGATGCATAATGATACTGCTCAAGGTGTGGTTATGAAAGAACTCTCACAATACTAAATGCATTTCAATAATCATTGCTGTGGTCTGTGATAATCAGTTTAAAATATGTAAAATAATATTCCCACATCTGTTTTATGTGGTGTACATTTTTATTTATATAGATTATAAATTATTTTAAAAGAAAACCTGACGTTCAGTAATCATTTTCATTAACTAGATTATGAAACTCATTTTTTTATTGAAAAAAAAAAAAGTTTACTGAAGGAGCTATTAAGAAAGTAAAAGCGGGCACCTGGGTGGCTCAGTCGATTAAGCATCCAACTCTTGGTTTGGCTCAGGTCATGATCTTGCGGTTTGTGAGTTCGAGCCCCACAAAATAAACTTAAAAGTAATAGAGTTAGAGACGTATTTTAGAATTTTTCCAAAGATTATAGTACTGTGGTTGCCATTTGTTAGCATTAATAGGTTGAGGTGTCTGCCACCAACTTAGTGGTCGTAATTTTTCCTATATATAAATCATAATATCTAGAATATTTTCAATGTCCTGAATCTACCTATATATTGGATAAGGGCAGTGTGTGTGTGTGTGTGTGTATATATATATATATATATATATATATATATGTGTGTGTGTGTGTGTGTGTGTGTGTGTGTATATTGGGCAGTAGCTGTATTGTGAGATAAATGCTCTAGTAACTAGTAGAGTTGGAAATTTAACTGAGTATGTTCATCTTACCAAAAGTGTCTCAATCAAGTACAGTCAGATCCTGTTATTATGAACTGCACTTTACACTTTTTTTTGTTGTTGAAATACCATATTCAAAGAAGTGGGATATTGGCCTAGATTTGGGAAATTTAGTATAGATGAGCTGTTGAATAGGGACTTCGTTGTGCCCATAACAGTGTATCTGTGATATTATTATTTTAAGACAGACATCTCCACATTTATATCTGCAACATCTGAGGCCCTTCTTTCTAGTTAGTCTAGTGCTAATGCAGCCTTTATGGATTCCCACCCCCACCGACACCCCCATTTAGGGTTTATTCTGTTTGTCTAATTTTTCTTGCTACACTGTAGGGTAGGTGAACCAACATCACAGCGGAGAGCTCTCCTTGCCTTAGACTTGGCAGGGGCTTCAGAGCTCATCTAAATCAAATTGCTTTTTTTCTTATCAGGTGATTGAAGTGAGGCCCACAAACAAGTGACTTACTCAAGTTTACTGGGAAATCCAGAACCAGAACCCAGGAACTAGATACAATTATTTTTCACTAAAAAGTTATTCTAATTGTAAACATAGCTTCCTTGGGGTAGTATAAATTCTTTTCTGAGACTAGCAGATTTCATAGTTCTGCTATTCAATAATTCTGTCAAAGCCAGAGAGAAGTTCTAGAAGTTGTTGGCTGATGTGCAGCTATTGATTTATTTATCTCTCAGGCTCAAATTTACCCTTTAGTACCTTGCTTTGCTATAATGGACTGGACTTTTTGAATATTTCTCCCTACAGTGAGCATGATTTAAGCTTTGTCAGTAGAAGGAAAAAAGGGGCTTCTTTCTTGTTCCAGTATGTTGTTTTGCTGCTTCTTGTTCCTCTTACATGGGGTTAGCGGTGCATGTGGGTGGAGACATTTGGTGGTTCTCTGCCTTACCTCAGCAAATTCACATTGACTTGGGCAGATGACCACCTTGCAGCATCTCCCACGCAGACAACAGTGTGCTCAAATTCTTTGTGTCCACCCATCAGACAAAATATAAGTTAACACGGTATGAGGGACATAACCTAGAGGATTTCACTTACTTATGCTTGCTGTGTGCAGAGATTTATCCATATTTAAGCTGCAATAGCCTTCATACTCTTACTGGTAGCACTGAACTTTCAGCCCTGTTGATGATTAATCTTTAAGCGCACTTTTAAGTGTCCTTTGGAGGTTACTTTAACCCTTCCTAGCATAACTTATGATCTGATGGGACTAACCAGGTACCTGGCAGGTGGGATACAATAAAACTGACTAGGAAGGACATTGAAGCAGCTCCAATAGGACACAGGGAATTTGGGGGAGGGAGGGCCACACTCTTTGGTTTGTATTAAGTCTGTGCTGCATCAAAATTATCCCTTTGTTTCTCAATATAACTACCTTCTAACTCCTTAAAAGGAGTTAACGTTAACATTATCCATTAACATTAATAAGCAGCATGGTATTATACCAAATACTGACAACTTAAGTTCTACAACAGTATTTCACTCTGAAATAATCCCTCATTTGTTCCATCCATCCACAAAGACATCTAAAAGTCTTTGTGGCAGAAACAATTATGATCTCAGTCTAACTGTAATATTCTTGTAAAATCTTATGTTTCTATAAATCCTATAGTTTTATAAACTGACTAAATTCTTAAAAAAAACTATGTTTTACTAAAAATTCTGGCATTTTTTTTGAAGAAACAAGCTGAACCAATAACAAAATGCCTATCTGTTTAATTTCAATGATCCAGCAAAATACAAATCCAATGTTCTAAAAGCAAAATTTATTTGAACAATCTAACTGGAGAGAAAGGGTAAGTGAATATATACTGTAACCAGAGGAGAAATATTCTGTCAAATTTTAAAACAGAATGACAGAATAAGCTAAAAAAAAGTTTATTTCCAAAGGAGCTGTCTGAAAGGAGGAAAATAATGTTTTATTATGACATGGCATATTAACTTGACTCTTTATAATGGTAGATCAATTACGTGAACGTCTAATCCAGTCTTTAATACTAAGGCCAAATGTAAACTATGAATGTCTGCATATGTAAATAAGGCTTAATGTGACAAAATTTATTCTCTGATTCTACCTAATAAAAGTACTAAATTTACATAGGTTTCATAGCTGTGCCAATGATAAGTTTTAAGGAAAAAATCAAGTGGTAACAAATGCTAATACAGTTGTCATGAATTTGTAGCCAGCAATACAGTCTACTTTTTATTTCCCCTCCCCTACCCCTTAAGGGTAGCAACATTTTCTTGGAAGCTTTTTAAAAAAATCTGTTTAGGACATGATTTTCTTAAACAGATGCTTAAGAGAGACTTATCTAGAATATTTTAATGTTCAAAAAACAGAAATATACAAGTATGTATACAAGCAAAACAATTTTCCTTATATTTTAGTAACCTAAATCAATGAACAGCATTCTACAGAAGGATGTTTTACTCTGAATACAAACACCTAAAACCTTTGAGAAGGAATCCACAGTTTCATATGAAGGCACATTATAAGGAAAATAATATGTATTCCAAAAAAAGATACAAATACACTGTCTGCTTCTTGACAAAAATCCTGGAAATATTTTCTCATTTATACTATGCAGAATCAGAGTTTGAAAAATAATAATCTTTCTCTTCTTCATCTAAAGACTCCATAGCATTGGTGAAAAGTTTTCCAATACCAGAGTGTTCTCCTAATTCTGTAAAGAGAAATTTAATAAAAAAGATTAATATACTTCTAAAAGTAATTTCAATGAAATTGAAAATAATGAGAAACTGAATAGGTCTGCCCACCTGCAAGCAGCTAATTTTAGTACCATGTGAATAAAGAGACTATCTTACAATAGAACTGAGCTACCAGAGAAAGATACAAATAAATTACCTTTGTTATACAGAGTTTTTTTCCTTGATGTTGGAGTTGAAAACTCAGTTTCAACCTGTAAGAGAGTTCATGTTAATAGCTAAATAGTACCTCCTGTGAATTCTGCCTCAAACATAGACAGAATAAGCTTGCTTCATCCCCTGAGTACCTTGAACACGTGCCTATAACAATACCTAATCACATAAGTATCTGTGAAACATCTAATTCTCCTTTAAGTCGAATTTATCCAGAGAAAGAATACTTCTTCAATGTTATTTCCCACTGCTGGCAAACTGTAAGAAAATATTACAAACTAATGCTAAATGCTATAGAGGTTACAAGATAGTCTATGGGCCTCTGACAGTTGTCAAAATCTAGGTACTCATTCCATTCCATGACACTAGCAAAACTTAAATTGTTGATAGACAAGTTTTAAGTGTATGATGGAGACTTACTACATCAGTGCTTTTAAACTATTGGCCATGGCTGGCTATCTTTAAAAATGAAAAGGAATAGAATAGAAAATGACAGGGCATATTTACTGTATTAAGAGTAAATATTGTTGAAACTTTTTTTTTTTTTTAAACTTTTTTTTTTTCAACGTTTATTTATTTTTGGGACAGAGAGAGACAGAGCATGAACGGGGGAGGGTCAGAGAGAGAGGGAGACACAGAATCGGAAACAGGCTCCAGGCTCCAAGCCATCAGCCCAGAGCCTGACACGGGGCTCGAACTCACGGACCGCGAGATCGTGACCTGGCTGAAGTCGGACGCTTAACCGACTGCGCCACCCAGGCGCCCCTATTGTTGAAACTTTCAAGATACACGTGTTCAGATTGTGACGTAAATGTACTTTGAAATGAGTCAAAACACTATTATATCATTTAGCTCTCAAGATCATTCAGTGACATTAAATCAATATGATTTCCACACTGATGGTACATTTTACTCATATATGAACAAAACGAGCTTAGAAAGTTCAAGTAGCTTATTATAAAGCTGTATGGTCAGATCTTGAAATAAAAATTTTTTGACACTAAATCCTTTGCTCTTTCTATCCTCATGCATTGACTAAAATATTAGTCAATGAAAAAATAGGACTAAATCACAAAGATACCATAGTTTGGTAGGCTACTCAAATTATGACCCATTAAGAAAAACAAAGGCCCAGTAGTGCTTAGGATGATGTCAGAAATGCAGAGAAATAAAAATTATTAATAGGAATAGTCCTTATAGATCTATCCATATGAACTTTTCATCATTATGCAGACAGAACAGACTGAATGGATTAGGATCTTGCTACCACTCAGTATGGTCCATGGATCAGCAACATAGACACCTGGATTTGGTGAGAAATGCAGAAATCTCAAATCTGCTGGATCAGAATCTGGTGTTTAACAAGATCCATAAGGGACTTCTATGCACATTAAAGCTTGTGAAACAACTGTCAAAGCAGCCTAACTTCACACTGGCAGAATAGGAACTAGAAGCCAAACAAGTCTTTCTTACTATGTTGATTCCAGGTCCTCTGCAACAAACCAAAATTTCATTCTCATAAGGAATGTGAGACTGGAAAAAGAGAATCTAAGAAACATGGAATCTGTCTACACCTTCAATTTTAGAGATTTCTTTTGAAGAATTTAGTCTCCAGGATGATTTTAAACCAAACAGCCCAGAAGTGTCTACCATTTCCTATGGACAAATGAAACCCATAAAGATTGGATGTGATTATGTAATGCCAGTGTTTAGAAACTCTGAGAAGAATTATACTGCATGCATGCTACAGTAACAATATTTCAACATGGGCGAGGGAGGAAGAACTTGCCATAACCTGATCAGAAGGAATATACAATCAGGAGAAAAAGTGGTCTTCAACATTTTTACCTCCATAAATTATATTTCTCTAAGATTAACTACTTTGAGAGCAAGGACTTATATAACTTAAAACTCCACAATTTGCCATCTATCAATATATCAACAGATGTGATGAATAAATGAATACTTACTGTTTTTTTCTTGATATTGCCCCAGACAATGCCACCTTTACTTTTATGTTCTTTTTGCATACGAAAAACATATTTATCACAGTCATCCCTGTTTGAATACAAAATAATTTTGTCAACATTTCTTTTTTTTTTTTTTTTTTTTTTTTTTAACGTTCATTTATTTTTGGGACAGAGAGAGACAGAGCATGAATGGGGGAGGGGCAGAGAGAGAGGGAGACACAGAATCGGAAACAGGCTCCAGGCTCCGAGCCATCAGCCCAGAGCCTGACGCGGGGCTCGAACTCACGGACCGCGAGATCGTGACCTGGCTGAAGTCGGACGCTTAACCGACTGCGCCACCCAGGCGCCCCTAAACATTATATTTCTATTCACAGGTTGAACAGCAGTTGACAAAATGTGTTCCAAGCTTTACTTTAAAAATTTTTTTTAGCGTTTATTCATTTTTGAGAGACAGAAACAGAGCATGAGTGGGGGAGGGGGCAGAGAGAGAGGGAGACACAGAATCTGAAATAGGCTCCCGGTTCCGCGCTGTCAGCACAGAGCCCAACGTGGGGCTCGAACTCTTGAACTGCGAGATCATGACCTGAGCCAAAGTCGGACGCTTAACTGACTGAACCACCCAGGCACCCCTCCCAAGCTTTTCTAAAAAGTATATTTTCTGGGAAACAAAAACAAAAATAAACTATTGGGACTATATCAAAGTAAATAGCTTCCGCCTCCCCGACCCCCCCCCCCCCCCCGGCAAAGTAGATAGCTTCTGTACAGCAAAGGAAACCATCAACAAAACTAAAAGGCAACCTATGGAATTGGAGAAGATATTTGCAAATGACATATCCAACAAAGGTTTAGTATCCAAAATATATAAAGAACTTATAAAACTCAACACCCAAAAAACAATCCAATTGAAAAATGGGCAAAAGAAATAGACATTTTTTCCAAAGAAGACATCCAGATAGCCAACAGACACATGAAAAGCTGCTCAACATCACTCATCCAGGAAATACAAATCAAACTACAATGAGACAGCATCTTACACCTGTCAGGCTAAAATCAGGGGTGTCTGGGTGGTTCAGTCAGGTGTCTTTGGCTCAGGTCATGGTCTCGTGCTTCATGAGTTCAAGCCCTGAGTTGGGCTCTGTGCTGACAGCCCGGAGCCTGAGATTCTCTCTCTCCATCTCTGCCCTTGTCCTCATCTCTCTCTCAAAATAAATACACTTTAAAAAAAGAAAAAATGGCTAAAATCAGCAACACATGAAACAACAGGTGTTAGGATGTAGAAAGGGGGGAATCTTGCACTTTTAGTGGGAATGCAAATTGGTGCAGCCATTCTCGAAAACAAGAGCCTCCTCAAAAAGTTAAAACTTGAACTATCCTATGATCCAGCAATTGCACTACTAGCTATTTAACCAAAGAACACAAAAAAAAACTAATTCAAAGGGATACATGCACCCCGATGTTAAGAGCAGCACTATCTACAATAGCCAAATTATGGAAACAGCCCAAGTGTCCATCTGATGAATGGATAAAGATGTGGTATACATATACAATGGAATATTACTCAGCCATCAAAAAGAATGAAATCTTACAATGACATGGATGGAGCTAGAGAGTATAATGTTAAGCAAAATAGGTCAGAGAAAGACAAATACCATATGATTTAATTCATATGTGGAATTTAAGAAACGAGCAAAGGGAAACAAAAAGAGGCAAGCCAAGAAACAGACTCTCAACTATAAAGAACTGATGGTTACCAGAGGAGAGCTGTAGGGGGATGGGTGAAACAGGTGGTGGGTTTTAAGGAGGGCACTTGCTGTGATGAGCACTGATAATACAGAAGTGCTGAATCACTATATCATACACCTGAAACTAGTATTACTTTATGTTAACTGGAATTTAAATAAAACTACAACAAAAAGGTATATTTTTCTTTTCCATTTTTAAAAAGACCATGGTGTACTGATAGAAATGGACAAAATGCTTCAACCAAACATTTAAAAGGAAACACTGAATATGAGTATTCTAGGAAATTATGGTTTTGCTTACTGTTCATTGTCCCATTTGTGCCCTTTCCAACCACTATCTTGCTGCCTCTCTTTTCCAGAATCCAGAGGCTTCTTGTCCCTGGACTCCCTTTTATTAGACCTCTCACTCCTTTCTCCTGTTCACTTTCTTCCCCATCACATTGAATCTAACAGGTAACCATTTTAAGGATATACCTGGTGATGAAAACAATTCAGTCTTCAATTCAGTTCACAAGTCTTTTATTTCTACATAGTTACATCTTGTTTATATTCTCCACACCAACTATGAAATTTTTTTTCATTTCTTTTTACTTTCTTTCCCCTCTCATTCTTAGCAAACAGGCTTGACCCAAGTAGAGTTACAAATTGAAGCCAAACAGAATGGCTATTTCATTTCTCCCTGCAATTTCTAGTGCTGCTTATGACAGTAAATCGCAGTTGAACAACACTTCTGATTCTCTCTCTTGGCTCCAAGATCCTTTTTGATCAATGATCTTTTCCTTTATGACGATTTAGGAGCAACCTTAAAGGTATGACACATAGAAATTTCTAAATGTGTGATTGTATTAAGAGATTAATGTGAACCACAAACAATGCTGCGTAGCTAGTAAGAAGCCTAGCCAGCTGTTCAGGATCAGTACCTCATGACTCTGTTGTCAGAAGTCACTTCTGAAGTGATAAAAACTGTTTCATTATTTAAAATTGTTATAAAAAGGAAGCAATCTATTTGAGCTGGTGAGTCAAGAGATAGTGTAGAGGCCTAGGAGACATTTTTTAAAATAAAGTGTTAGTAAATATATTCATGATATAAATGAGTCTATGTATACTATGTATACTATGTAGTCTATAAGAAAAAAGAATGTATTCCTGTAATTGTAAAAGTGATACACCAAAACTCACTTAAATGTAATTCAATAACCTAGATAACAGCTGGTGATGTTTTTAGTCAAGAAATTTCCTTTCTGAATACATGCTGTTGTGAATTGGAATCATACTGTATATAATTTAACTTCTTAGCTTTTAAAAACTATTGTCGGGGTGCCTGGGTGGCTCAGTCAGTTGAGTGTCTGACTTCAGCTCAGGTCATGATCTCGCGGTCTGTGAGTTCGAGCCCTGTGTCAGGCTCTGTGCTGACAGCTCAGAGCCTGGAGCCTGCTTCAGATTCTGTGTCTTCCTTCCCCTCTGCCCCTCCCCCACTCATGCTCTGTCTCTCCCTGTCTCAGAAATAAATAAACATTAAAAAAAAAAACAAAAAAAAAAAACAAAAACTATTGTCTACTGAACACTATTCTTTGTCATTAAAAATTCTTGAAGGCATGGTTTTTAATTATTACTTATTCTATTATGTGGATAAATCCTAATTTCTTAACTTATTGGACATTTAGGTCATTTTTATATTTTCAGTATTATGTTTCATGATGAACATCTTTGTTCATACAAATTTACATACATACTTGCCCAAATATATTTCCTCAGAATTGACTCACAAAACCCAAGAGCCAAAGAGATGAGTATTTTAAAGCTTTTCATGATTTGGCCAACGTGCTTACCAAAAGCTTTGTCCAAAATTATACTCTGAATACTTTCACCTGCAATGAATACTAAATAAAAAATAAACAAAAATAATTTATGGATTGCTGGGGAAAAATTATGTTTTTAATAAATAAATGCAAATTAAAATTTCACCAAGCTTCAGGAGATGAATGAATACTTTTTTCACAGTCATTATTATTGGCTTTTGCCTCATACCCCATGGAAATTACTCTTACTAAAAACAGCGTTGTCCTGCTTGATTGCCAGATAGAATGGCTTATTTTCAGGCCTCATTTTTATTACTTTCCATTTTTTCTCTGTGTCATTCAACTGCTGGCCACCCCTGATTTTTCTTAATTTTATTTATATTTTAAGTGCTTCTTTTTTTTTTTTTTTTTTTAATTTTTTTTTTTTTCCAACATTTATTTATTTTTGGGACAGAGAGAGACAGAGCATGAACGGGGGAGGGGCAGGGAGAGAGGGAGACACAGAATCGGAAACAGGCTCCAGGCTCCGAGCCATCAGCCCAGAGCCTGACGCGGGGCTCGAACTCACGGACCGCGAGATCGTGACCTGGCTGAAGTCGGACGCTTAACCGAATGCGCCACCCAGGCGCCCCTTTAAGTGCTTCTATATTCACATAGTTCAAAATTCAAAAAGCTTCCCTCTTTTCTAGTCTCCAAGCTATCTTAGTTTCTCTTTGTAGGGATCACCCGTTTTCAATTTATGTATTCTATAAGAGATATTTCATCAAAGGAAAGCAATTCTGTATATATACACATATATATGCAAGTATATACATATACATACACAAATACACAGCTCTTATTTACACAAATGATAACACGTAATTCACGGTATCTACCTTTTTTCATTTAATAAATCGTGAACATTTTTCCGTAATAATAATTTCCTCATTAATTTCTATGGCTATATAATATACCCAATTTTTGTGATCAGTCCCAGTGGTGAGGATTCGAATTGTTTCCAGACTTTTGCTATTATAAACAATACCCTAAAAAGCTGTACATTCACTATTCTAAAAGCAGGATGGATAGGTTAAAGACTGTATTTACAATTTTGATAGGTATTTACAAATTGCTGTCTGCAGAGACTGTACTAATTTACCTTCTCACTAGTAATGCATGAGAATGGCTTTCTTTTCCTCTTAATTTGTAGGAGTGCTGTATTAGGAAAATTAGCCTTTTCCTTTGATGGGTTCCATATATTCTTTTCTCAGATTACTGTTGACCTTTTGATTGCTTAGGGTGGTTGGTATGGGGTAAAACTTTTTATTTGGTTGACTTCACCATTTGTTTTGTTAGTGTTTTCTGAGTCTTGCATCATAGTTAGAAAAGACTTTCACTAATCTACAATTATAAGATAATCCTCCAAGGTTTCTTTAGGTATATTTTATAGTTAAATTTGTTACATGCAAAACTTTGATCCATTTGGAATTATCCTGAGGTAAAGTGTGAGCTGTGTGTGTCCCTACACTACTGAACCACACCCCTACTTGTTGAAACTGTCCATCCTTTACCTCTAGAAACTATCCTTTCTTGATTTCCTTTTTCATGATGCCTCTTCTCATTATTGACATCTACTCTCTTCAACTCATGAAATGCCAAATGCTGATGCAGAGATTACAGTATCATATGCATATTTACCTATTTATAGAGGCTAGCATGCCAGGACTGACATGCTGACACTGAGGAGTTTTTGCCAATGGAAAGACAACTGATGATGGAGTTGTTGGATTTTTGTCCATACTGGGCAGAATATCATCCTCTTCTGCACTGTCCTGGAGACTTGGCAACTAAAAAACAAATATTTCTTACTAGCCAGCAGGCTCCCCTAAGAATGGGATTTCTCATTATCACTAAATATTTTTGGGTGGGATAGAACAGAACCTTAACCTCTAAAAAAACCTTATTTTCTATTGTGTTAAATGGAGACAATGACAAAGTTGTGAAAAGACCAGTGTCAGCAAATGTTTTCTGTAATGAGTTAGTATATACTTTAAGCTTTGTGGTGCATACAGTCTCTGTCCCAAATATTAAACTCTGCTGTTGTAGCATGAAATCAGACATAGCTATGTAAACAGTGAGCATGTCTATGTGCCAATAAAATTTTGTTTATAGAAAATGTGGTCCACCGGATTTGATCCATGGGTCATGGTTTGCTTACCTTTGTGTAATCAGAACAAAACAGAATTAATTCACTGAATGTTATGGGAACTCAAGCAAGTATTAAACTTTTGTGTATATATATTTCTAGTAAACAGCAATTCAATCATTAAGATTTTATCTAAGTTTACATCAAAACATTAGAAAAAGCGGATTTATCCCACAGAAAATGAACTTACTTCACTGCTTTCTACGTTTTATTATTTTTGTTTTTAAAATGTCGCTACTATGGGGCGCCTGGGTGGCGCAGTCGGTTAAGCGTCCGACTTCAGCCAGGTCACGATCTCGCGGTCCGTGAGTTCGAGCCCCGCGTCAGGCTCTGGGCTGATGGCTCGGAGCCTGGAGCCTGTTTCCGATTCTGTGTCTCCCTCTCTCTCTGCCCCTCCCCCGTTCATGCTCTGTCTCTCTCTGTCCCA
This sequence comes from Lynx rufus, assembly GCF_022079265.1. Taxonomy (NCBI): domain Eukaryota; kingdom Metazoa; phylum Chordata; class Mammalia; order Carnivora; family Felidae; genus Lynx; species Lynx rufus. The sequence goes on from NW_025814827.1 coordinate 65,189,428, forward strand.
AAAATGAATAAACGTTGAAAAAAAAAAATTAAAGAAAAAAATGTCGCTACTATTGCATTTAAGCCAAAACATATGTAAAATCTGAAATGATGGTAGAATTATATAAAGGATATAACCTCTAAAGGACCATGGTTGTTATGCAGGGAACACAGTAAGAGACTCAGCTGGCTCCTTTAGAGATCTCCCTTTACAACCTGTGTAGGCAAAAGGAGCCTAGATAATGATGTTACTAAATTCTTAAGGCATTTGTGTAGCCTTTTAATATTGGAGATAATGTAACAATATTAAGAAATGAGGGGCACCTGGGTGGCTCAGTTCATTAAGCATCCAATCCTTAATTTCAGCTCAGGTCATAATCTCACAGTTTGTGGGATCAAGTCCTTGCATTGGGCTTCACCTGCCAGCACAGAGCCTGCTTGGGATTCTCTCTCTCTGCCCCTCCCTTGCCCCTGTGTGCTTGCTCGCTCTCTCTCAAAATAAATAAAGTTAAAAAAATATATTAAATGAGTAAATTAAAAAATTATCCCTGAAGGTTAGCTCACTAAAAAATTTTATACTTCTATCAGTTGTCTATATCTACCCATTTTTGCATTAACCTTAATATTCTTAACATTTATATTTATATTCTAGAAATAGTCTCAAATTTGTACTTTATATTGTATTTGACCATTTACGAAGAACATCCTTATTGGATATAGGCTGCTTCCAGTTTTTTGCTGTAAAGATAAACCTGCAATGAAGGTCTTTGTGGAGACTTTTGGCTTCTTTTGAATTTCTTAGGATAAATTTCCATGAACAGAATTAGTCTTATGGCTCTCAAATATTGCCATGATGCTTTACAAAAGGTATGATTCACTTATACATCCACTGATGTATGACTATTTCAAAGTTTCCACTGCTTTTTGTTATGGAAATTTTAACTTTTTTTGTAAAAGATTCTGTAATTTAGAATATATACATATGATTTACTTTGTTTTCCTCCAATTGCTAGCCAGTATAACTAACCACTTTTCCAAGTATTCATTCAGCCTTTAAAATATTTTCTTGCCCACTTTTCCCCTGTGATCTTGACAATTTTTAGTATTCCAGTAACATCTGAATGAGTTCTTCATATTATAAGCATTCTTTATTTGTTGTAAATATTTTTCCCCAATTGAAGTTTTTAGTTGTATGATTTTCATACTACAAAAATTATTTTATACATTCAAATGTCAACTTCGTGCTGTCATCTAATCCTTCCATTGAATTTACTATAGAGTAGGTAATAATCTTTTCTTACCACCTTTTTTTTTTGTTTTTAAGTAGGCTTCATGCCCATTGCCAAGCCCAATGTGGAGCTTGAAATCATGACCCTGAGATCAAGACCTGAGCTGAGATCAAGGGTCAGATGCTTAACTGACTGAGCCACCCAGGTGCCCCATCACCTTTTTAAATTTGCCTCATTACATACGAAATTTTAAATACAGACGTTTAGCCTATTTCTGGGTTTTCAATTTGGCTCTACAACCATTACACTGATGAGAACAGCATGTACTGGCAGACTGCTTCCTACAGTACATTTTGGGTGATGTCTGTATAGGCTATCAATCCTTGGCCTAAATACTAGGGATGAACACTAACCATATATAAAAATGAAAGATGTAAAAGTCAATATAAAGAGAGCAATTATTTCATGCATTTAAGACTCTTACCACTACTCTCTGGTTCTGCAAAGGTGTTGTACTGAAAAAATCATCATGATCATCTTTTGGCAACTGTTCCAGAAAATTCCTCATTTGCTGCTTCCTTTTAAGAGTTCCCACTTTGGCAGTTATCTTAATCATTTGCTTCTTATCAGCATCACCTATTTTGCCTTAAGAGTTAGCAAACATTTTGATAAGGATTCATTTATAGTAAGTGCTTTAAAGTTAACAGACTTTACAAAACCTAAACTGTTTATCTGTATTAAGTATACTCATCTACTATTAGTAAATCTCCTATATAGCAAATTATTTTTTCTATACTGGGATCTATGCAGTATGACTAGCCCACAAGATACTCATGAAGAAACTACCTAAGATTAGCCAGTGTGAGGTGAAAAAGTTCTATACCCTGTGAGAAAGGTTACCTCCCATATTCCCCTTGCTGAATGCCTAATTTATTGATTTTGCAAAAATATAAACCTTACTGGATTAGGGTAGGGATAGGATATGCTCTAAAGCTTAGTACAAGCCCTGTCATAAACCCTGAGCAGGAATGCGTACTCCTGGGGAGTACAAAAACTAAATTTATTTTGGATTTTATTATGAAATTTCTAGAAGGTCTTTCCCAAGTGGCCTCAGATTAGAATAGACTCTTTGAACAATAATCCAGATATTGGAATCTTTGGATCTAACTGCATATCTAACTAACTGCATCTAGTTTCCTAGAACAAACTCAAAGCACAAGGCTGCTAAGGCTACTATTGATAGAAGTAACTGTCTAGATAAGACTTAAAAATTAAATAATGACCTTTATAGTTCTTTCTAGCTTTAACATTTTGAGAAAACACCTATAAGATGATACATAGATAAATATAAAATACATCTAGTGACTAATCAGAAATCAATACTGAGAACTAGGCAAAAACAATTTATAAAGATTACCATTTTGGCCTTTGGGATTAACTGGTTTTTTCTTAGTGACAGGTTTCTGGGATTCTTTTCCTCTGGGGTCTTCCATGTATTTCCTCTGGCATTCTTCAGCAGATCGAGAACCTACAGCCATTGCTACATCTGACCAGAAACCAGGTTTGTGCTTTGGAAAAGATGCAAAAGCACTATGGAAGACCAAAACCAATTAAAGAACCAGAAATTCAAATCAATAAAAACAACCTCCTGAATGCATACCACTAAATCAATGAGATTTATTCAGCTAAAGGAATCATTCTAGATAACTGTTTGAAAAGACGATACTATTATTTCCACTCAGTAACTTACTTGAGTGCTTAAAATATAAAGGTGTAATTTTACATATTGAGTAGATACCTTCTATTTTGTTGTATTCTATGAAACCTGAACAATCATCCCAGGTCTTTTTTTCAATATCTTTTTCCTAAGTCCACCTATCAGTGATTTGATCTTCTGGGGGACTCTAGCATGACTAACTTTTCAACAATGTTGCTCAAACCTTGCTGGTGCTAAGTATATTGGAAAATGAGCTCTTAGTTCCTATATACTCTAGGTTATAAATTCTTATTAAAAAGTGTTATTCTTGGGGCACCTGGATGGCTCAGTTGGTTAAGCGTCCAACTCAGTTTCAGCTCAGGTCATGGTCTCACAATTCATGGGATCAAGCCCCATGTAGAGCTCTATGCTGTCAGCTTAGGATCCTCTCACATCCTATCTGCCCTCCCCCACTAGTGCACACAGGCTCTCTCAAAACAAACTTTTTTTAAAAGTATTATTCTTGCTTTCACTCTATTATAATTTACAGAATGTGATGTTTTATATATAATTGAGGGAAATGAAAACTGAAAGAGAAAAAAACTGTTAGTCAATATAAGGTTGTCATCTAACTTAACAAATGAGTTACATTCTAAAGTTTATTTGTAAATATTTAGAAACTGGTACATGTATTTCTGCTCCCCTCCCTCCCAAATATATTTTACATATTGCAGTTAAGCTGGCAGTTCAGCCAGAAAAGATCTAATTAACCTATGCAGCGTTATTATGCTGGTAAATTTTTAAAATCAGCTCTCACTGAAATAGTCCTTATTTGTAGTGTTTGCCAATTTCCATATTGTAAATAACTATTGTGGCTGATTTCAAGCTACCAACAAGATGTCTCTGAATGTGGAATAAGAAATGTGTGATGGGACACAATTATACAGAATTTCCACCATACAGACAAATGATGTGAAGAACTTAAGGCATATATAACAATAATAAAATTTAGTACAATAATTAGGAAGTGATGAGTTAGGGTATTAATAAATTTACTTGTAAATCTGTGTGAATCTGATCTTGTGAATGGGCACCAGGTGACTACAGAATACCACTCATTCCATGTATAAAAGGAAGACAAATACTTATTGTTAATGAATGCTCTACTCTTTTGCACATAATCATTCTACAGGTGTTCTAAAGTGGAGAACTAAAAGGATATGGAGGCTCAAGCTTCCATTTGTGTACATTGTTTTCCATTTGTGTACATCATTAATTTGCAAGTGTAGAACTGCTAGGACTATGTTTCATGATAAAAATACTTAATGCGGGGCACCTGGGTGGCTCAGTTGGTTAAGCGTCCCACTTCGGCTCAGGTCATGACCTCACAGTTCGTGGGTTCGAGCCCCGTGTTGGACTCTGTGCTGACAGCTCAGAGCCTGGAGCCTGTTTCAGATTCTGTGTCTCCCTCTCTATCTGCCCCTCCCCTGTTCACACTCTGTCTCTGTCTCATGAATAAATAAGCATTAAGAAAATTAAAAAATAAAAATACTTAATGCATTTAATGAGAAATTAGTCTTTAATTAACACATCTCTAGTTTATCCTAGATAATTTTTAAAGGCAAATATAGTCATGTCACTCCAATTCTACTTAAAACTTGCTTTCATAGGTGACAGAGGAAGAAAAAAGCAACTTGCTTTTATAATTCCCTAGCATGAAAACCACCAAAGCATTTAATATGACTTTCATTGTTCTGGTCTCTCTAGTCTCATCCCGTACTGTTCGTCCCTCATTTTTCTGTACTCCACTTATTTTGGCCTTCTTTTAGGATTTCTAAATGTGTTTTCCTCCTATCCACTTTTACATATGCTGTTTTATTTCAAATGAACTTATCATGGAAATTTGGCTTAAATAATTCTTATTTGTCCTTCAGATCTTAGTTCAAGTATCTGCTTAAGCTAAGTCAGATGTCCCTGATCTATATTCTCCTAAACTTAAGAGTGATTATTTGCTAACTAGGTTATAAGCATGATGAGTACAAAACTGGGCTGCAACTCAGAGTCATTGGAGTTTAGATCAGAAGTACAAGCAAGCAGGGCACCTGGGTGGTTCAGTCAAGGTTAAGTGTCCGACTCCAGCTCAGGTCATGATCTTGTGGTTCCTGAGTTTGAGCCCCACATCGGGCTCTGTGTGGACAGCTCGGAGCCTGGAGCCTGCTTCAGATTCTGTGTCTCTATCTCTGTCCCTCCCTTGCTCACACTTAGTCTCTCTCTCTCAAAACTAAATGAACATTAAAAAAAAAGTACGAGCAAGCAAATAAGGCAGTAAAACAAGTAAACAGATTCATAAAATCAGTCCCTTAAGATTTCAATTTAGTAGGTTTGCATTGGCAACACTTCACATTTTTCAGAAGTTCCTCAGGTGATTGTTCTGCTGTGCAGTCAGGATTAGAATTACTTTATGTTAAAAAAAAAAGAGCATTATATCCCAATTGAGTGGGTAGCAGGAATACGTGATGACAAAGAAAGGTTACAGGGAAGAGGTGACTGATATGTGAGGGAAAATTTGAAGGATGGATAAAATATAACAGTTGAAAATGAGGCAACAGTATTGACAAAGAAATGAAGATGAGGAGACAGGACATAAGGTTAGGGAATAGACAGTGGTTCATATTTATAGTATGGTAAATTTCAAAGGAACAGCTGCAGATTAGAGCTTTGAAAAAACGAGAGAGCCCAAACCCAAGCTTGCCATATCTAAATATTTTAGTAGTATGCAGTCTAGGCACCTTAACATATATTTTTTTAAGTTAACATACAGTAAATGGTCTTTTTGCATATGGTTCTATGAATCTTAATGGATAAACAGATTTGTAGAGCCATGATCACAGTTAGGATACAGAACTGTTCCATTACACCGAAAAAAATTCCTAGTGCATCCTCTTTGTTGTTGTCCACCACTATAATCACCAGCAATTGCTGATCTCTTTTCTTAGTTTTTTCTTTCCAGAATGTGATATAAATGGAATCATACAGTATGTACCCATTTGATCTGGCTTTTTTCACTTGGCATAATGCCTTTAAAATTCATTCAAGTTGTTACACACACCGATAGTTCTTACTTTTTATTACACAGTCGCCCATTCATTTAAGAGTGTACCATGGTTTATGTAGAAAGTTCCATGGAAGCCAACAGAACTGAGCTCTATAAAACCACCATATAAAGTTGTTTGTGAACTTCTGTGCTCACACCACAAATTATGACATATTTTCATTTCTGTTCAGCATTTTTTTTTCTCTTGAGACTTTGTCCTTTTTGACCCATGGATTATTCACAAATATGTTATTTAACTTTCAACTGCTTGGAAATGTTCCTTTTTCTTTTATTGATTTGTAGTTTAATTCAACTGTGATGAGAGAACACCCTCTGTATGACTTCAGTTATTTTAAATTTGTTAAGGTTTGTTTTGTGACCTAGTCAATGTTCTATCAGGTGAATGATCCATCTACCCTTGGGGAAAAAAATGTATTTCTTTCCCTATTGTTGAATGGAATGTTACACAAATGTTGATTAGATAGTTGGTGGATGGTGGTGTTCAGTTCTTGTATCCTTGCTAGTTTTGTCTACTAGTCAACCATTACAAGAGAAAAGCATTGAAGTTTCCAACTATAAATGTAGTTTTAACTTTTCAGTTCAGTTGTTTCCTTTTAGTTATGTCAGATTTTGATTCATGTATTTTGCGGGTTCGGTGCATATACATTTAGGATTGCTCTCTTCCTGGTGAACTCACAGTTCTATCATTTTGTAATGTTCTTTATCCTTGATAATTTTCTTTGTACTGAAATCTTTGATAGGGTACAGCCACTCCAGCTATGAGTGTGCATGGTATTTTTCTACCCTTCTACTTGTAACTTATCTATTCATATTTGAAGTGAGTTTCTTTTACATGGTAATAAAATGGAATGTTTTTAAATTCATTCCGACAATCTGTTTTTTAAATGGTGCATTCAGATCTCTAACATAATGTTTGGATTCAGGTCAACCATTTTATTTGCTTTCTGTTTTGTTTCCTATTTCTCTATTTCTTTTCTGTATTTTTTTTTCAGTATTTGATCTATTGTATATAAAAAAAATCTTTGTAGTTGTTAGTAGTTGCTCTAGTGATTACTACATACTTAAGTTTTTTACTGCTTCAAGTGGAATGTAAAAATTTACCATCTTCTCCATTCTTCTTTATGTTGTTATGTATTAAATTTACATATATTGAAAACCCCACCATACAATGTTAATATTTGCTTTCAGCCATTAAACATTTTAAAGAACTCAAGAGAACAATTTATTATATATCCAGATACCATTTCTCTTGCTATTCCTTCATACCTGATACTGACTGCCTCCTTCCTCTGTCCTCTGTCCTCTCCATTCTGTTATTGAGCCTATCTAGTAAGTTTTATATTTTGATTATCCTATTTTCCCAGTTCTAAAATTTCCATTTGATCCTTCTTTTTATCTTCTATTTCTCTCTGAGATTTTCTAAATTTCTGTTCTTTTCAAGAATGTATGCTCTTGGTTCCTGGAGTTTTCTTTTTTCTTTTTTTTTGACTAGAGAAGTCTGTGTCTTTATTGGCTAAACAGGCTACTTGGGAGAGATGAAACAGGAGGAGTAGGTGGCCCAGATGCTGGGCCTGTCCTGCTTCAAAGGCTTGTAGGTGGTGAAGAACTTGCCCAGGTAGTGGTCAATCACCTTGGGCTTAATTTCCACCTGGTTGAAGGTCTTGGCATTGTAGACAGCCACCACACTGCCCACCACCTTGGGCAGGACGATCATGTTCCACAGGTGCTTCTTAACCACCTCGGACTTCTCCATGGGGAGAGCATCCTTCTGAGGCTTCCTCTGCAAACTTCCGTTCAGCTGCCACCACTGCACAGCCCCATACAGCTGCATCAACGGCTTGTAAGACGCGTCCAGCAGCTGGTCTAGATCCACACCGTGGTATGAGAACTTATGGGAAGGTGTGCTTCTTCTGCTCTACTTCTGCCATCTTGTCAGCCTTTTTTTCTGAAGCAATTTTATATACCTGCTTCAGAATCTTGTCAGATAATTTCAACATCTGTGTCATCCTAGCAATGGCATCTGTTCTTTTTTTTCCTATGAGAGTTAAAAATTTTCCTGGTTCTTCATATACTGACTAATTTTGGATTATTTCCTAGGCATTTAAAAATACTATAAAACTCTGGGTCATGTTTATATCCTATGGAGAATGTTAATATTTTTGTTTTAGCAGGCAATCAACCTGGTTGTAACAACTATAAATTCTAGTCAGTCTTTTGTGGTTGCAGTTTCAGTATCAGTTCCATTTTTAAAGTTTTGCAGTGATATTAAAATATTCTGTGTAGGAGACACTGAGTGGCTGGCTTGGAAACTGGGGGCCAGTCTACCTCTTAGTTCAGTTGTCAGTCTTGGGTATGCTGTTTAGGATCAAATCCTTAAATGCTCAACTCAGGAGTGAGATCTAAAATTCATAAACAACTTTATATAAGGTTGTTTTCCCTAGATTTTCCCTTTGCAACTTTTAGTTCCCCAGGATTCCTGTTTTTGGTTCTTTGGCAGAAAGCTAGGGCTTTAGTTACCCAACTCTGGAGTACATATCACACAACTGCATCTTTCTGCAGTGTCAAGCACAAAAGACAGAAAAAGAAACATGTAACACAAGTTGCCCTACACTTTCTGAGTCCTATATTCCAGAAGAGAAGGTTTCCTACTTTCAGAGTTTTAGGTGCATATGGGCTCCATATGCTGCTGTGATTTTTACCCCTGCAGGACTGTATGCAGACTGGGCCATAAGAGAAAGGAGAAAAGAAAAAGAAAACTGGGGATTTCTTTCACTGTTTCTGAGTGTTAGTAGTCCCCTTCCCTCTTCCTCAAGCCAAAAATATAAGGCTTTTCTTTGAACTCTCTTAGTCATGCCTCAGCAACAACTTCTAATTTTTAAGTGGCCTTAATCTAGGTTAAGGAACACCAGAGGAAAACTGGAAATCTGCCCCCACTTCAGTGTTACTTAAAATTCTAGTCTTTCTGGGAATGCCTGGGTGGCTCAGTCATATTCCTGATTTCCTCATCTTACTGGGAACTGGAATCTTTGCAGTTCAGGTATTAAAATAATCTTCTTAGATGATATGGATATACAGTAAAGGTTGAGAACCTTTACTATAACGAAACAACAGGAGAGACAGCTGGAAAGATAATTAAGGTAAAGTATGATATGCTGTCAATTTAAGGCAGAATGATCTCCATATAATTTGAAAATGAGTAAGAATGCAGTGAAGGTTTCTGATGTTAGAATCACAACTATACATTAAAACTAACCTGGGGGCGCCTGGGTGGCTCGGTTAAGCGTCTGACTTTGGCTCAGGTCATGGTCTCGCGGTCCGTGGGTTCGAGCCCCGTGTCAGGCTCTGTGCTGACAGCTAGGAGCCTGGAGCCTGTTTCAGATTCTGTGTTTCCCTCTCTCTCTGACTCTCCCCCATTCATGCTCTGTCTCTCTCTGTCTCAAAAATAAACATTAAAAAAAAACACAAAAACTAATCTGGAGAGGGGCGCCTGGGTGGCTCAGTCCATTAAGCGTCTGACTTCAGCTCAGGTCATGATCTCACAGTCTGTGAGTTCGAGCCCCACATCGAGCTCTGTGCTGACAGCTCAGAGCCTGGAGAGTGCTTCAGATTCTGTGTCTCCCTCTCTCTCTCTGCCTCTCCCCAACTCATGCTCTCTCTCTCAAAAATAAATAAAACTTGAAAAAAAATTTAAAGAAACACGAATCTGAAGATATATAAAACAGATCACCAGATGAAAACAACAAAGTACAAATACAAGGCTACTTCCATTAAAGTAGGCAGGCATTAAAAGTCTGAAAAAAAGTAGTGTCAAGAAAGGGTGCAGATGGAATGGTCCTGTGGGAAAATCTATAGTTCCTTGGGAACTAATTAGATTTTTTAATTTTTACTTTTCATTTTATTTATTATTTTTTATTTTTTTACAAAGTTAGACACGAATAAAAAACACTGGGAAGGGGTAACCCCCTCATCCCCAGGAGTGGGCCAGGGGGACAGAGGCTACCTGAGGTATCAATAATGATCAAGGAGTTAAACCTAGTTGACTGAAAGAATTCCATTTTCAGAATCAGGAATGTCAGACAAAGTAGATAGGCAGGGAAAAAATGTTTAGTTTTTGACATATTAAGTGAGAATCTCTGTAAATGAGATTTATAGAGAGATGTCCAACAGGCAAAGGGAAATAAAAATCTAAATATAAGAATTTAGAACTAGAGATACAGATTTGGGAATCCCTGTCCAAAGAGTAAAGTTAGAACTATAGAAGGAAAAGACCATTGAAGACTACATTATAATAGGAAGAAAGCATCCAAAAACAAGAACTATGGAGAAGAAGGAAAATTATCTTAACTACCTGAAAATAAGACAGAGAAGGAACACTTAAGAAATTAAAAAAGGAGCGTAGTGGCACAGAGATGCCTGAGGAATAGTGTTTCAAGAAGGTAGATCTGAAAATAAATTCCAAATATAAGGTTAGGGAGTACTCAAGCAAGTGAATCACTGAATGTAGTATGTTTCTATGCTCTTCACTCTGATCAATCACATCTTCCTTTCTACTAGATCATTTCCATCAACACCACCATACTCTGGCATGAGTCCTCTTACAAACAAGCAATCAAACATATGTCTTCCCTTATCTTCACATTCTTCTATTACCTATCCATTTTGTTGTCCCCTATCACTGCCAATTTCTTGTGTTGTCCACCTAGGTTGTTTTTACTCTTTCACTCACTCTTCATTGCTCAGCTATGTTTTAGCTTCCAGTGCTACTACACTACTCAAACTGCTTGTCAAGGCTATGCAGCCAAATCCAATTCTTGTCATACTTGGTTTATTACTAGCACTAACCATGAAACCTTGGATGCATCACCTAATTTTTGAGGCTATTTCTATTCTATAAATGCAGGGAAAAGAGCATCTTAAATAATCTGCAGGTCTGAATTCAGCTTTAAGGTTTTAAAACAGAAAAAATAACAATAAAATATTTCTTAAAATATGAAGATCTGGGAGAGCAGCATTTGTCTATGTTAAAATATTTTCCACACCCTGAGGTATAAGTGGCAAATAAATCATACTGTATACAGTGTACATGGGATCACTTTATATACATTTCATGGGGAAATGATCACCACAATCAAGATAAATGACACATCCATCCCCCACACAGTTACCCTTTTCTTGAGGGGGAGGGTAGTTGTCTTGAAATATTAAATGGAAAGAAAAGAAGGTTAACTTTTCCTTTGCTCATATGCAAGTTGTAGAGATGGCCACAAAGTACCTAGTTAGAAGTTTTATCTGTATTCTCCCTATATTCTTTGTATAAATTGTTATTTCTCTCCATGTGTTTTTGGATATTTTCCATTTTAATGATTAGAGGTCACTAAATCAGCCCTTTATTGGAATTTTTAGGTTTTCAACTGTTGTGTGGCCACTCTAGATATTTCAGAGTCAAATCTAACTACTTACCAATGAAGTTTCTGTAATTCCTTCTCATTCCATTCCTCATCCTGAATTAAACCAGGAAAACATTCAATGGGACGCCTGTTTGTCTCATCAGATCTGATCGCCTCAAAAACTGGAAACTCATTCCTAATACCAGACTTCTGAAGATTTTCTTTAGCAGAACATCTAGCTTTCTTTTGTTTGATATAAAATTCACTTTCACTCTCTTCAGTTTCAGATTCAGAAATCACTGGGATTTTCCTTGTGGTGTTTCTTGTGCTTTTCCTCAGGTGAACCACTGTTTCTTCAGTATTTCTTGCTGTATTTTTCTTAGCAACTGCAGCTTTCCTTCTAATTCCCTTTTCTGTTTCACTCTCTTCACTAGACAAATCTGATGAGGACTGCTGCTTGTAAAATGACATAGACACATTTTTTATTTTCTTCGATTTTGGTAACAACCTTGCATTTTTCTTAAAGTCAGAGGTGACCATTTGTTCTTTTTTAGGACTAGATATTTTGATTTTCTGGTTGACAGTGAGTAAATCACATTCACTGCAGTCTTCCTTGTTTTTACTTTCATGGCCCTCACTAAACTCAAATGCATTTTTGAAGGTTTTTGTGGGCTTACTGATCAAACTGGTAGTTTCATTTAAGTCTGATTTACTTTCTTTTTGATGCTTTGGCACTGCAAAATCTGTAACTGCTTTAATGGTGCTATAAGAGAGATTATACTTCATGCATTTTTGTTCTATCACTTTTTTAGATTTAAGTGGTGTCATTAAAATATAAGCTTTCTTCGGATTAAGAGCCATACATTTTCTTTCTTCGTCCAAGAAAAACGGTTGCCTTAAGGTCAGAATGTCAATGGATACATTCGATTCTTCAGTTCTCTCTTTAATTTCATAAGACAAAACCAAAGATCAAAATCTCAAATTAGCTACAAACAAAGCACAGAATTTTTTTTTCTAAAATAAAATATATATATTTTTTCTCCATAAACTCCATTGTACACACTACTGCCATTATTAGTTTTTCAGAAGCACCGGTTGATTCAGATTACTGCCCCTTCAATTGTAAACATATTTTTTATACCAACCGGTCCTTGACTTCTTAAAGTCTACTTAGTGTACATATAAGCTCCTCTGTCTGGCCTTCAATGTAGTTCTAATCTCTCACTGTACTCAAATGTGAACCAAATTCCATGTCTACTACACCACGGTTTTCCTGATTCTCAACTTTTCCCTAATATCATTCTACATGGAAAGTTTTCTTCACTCAAAAACCAAATCACTACCTGCTTCAATTCCATTCTATAACCCACCTAATCCACAAACTTTATCCTGATTCTCTCAATTGAATGAAAACTCTCCTTCAAATTTCCAGAATACTTTTAAATAATGCCATGTTTGACAATGTGCCTTGCATTATACTTAACAAATTTGTCTTTGAAGTAGACTGAAAAAAAAAAATCCTTAATGGTATGAATTTTGTTTTTGCTTTTGGAATCTTTTTTTCTTTTCTTTTTTTTTTTTTTTTCGCAGTTAGTACAGAGTCTTTCACACGTACAGTAAATGATAAATCAGTATTTGTTAAATCTTATTTAGGTGACATAAGAAAACCAGTAAGGTTGCAAAACCTTACTAGGTATGTAATATACGGAATGGAAGCTATCCTAATTAGGGGAATATGGAACTCGATAGGTATGGCCCTATTCTCATCCCCAGTGGTGGCCATGGAAAGACATTTCTGCTGATTCACCCAAACTCCATGAAGTATCATGGATAACAAGCAAACCAGAAATTGAGAATCTTTATTATACTGTGTCACTAAAGAAAGCAAATTAAAATGAGAGAAATTCTCTAATTTGAAACTTAAGAAACCAGAAGCCAAACTAATTTAATTTCTAATTGTAAATTATCCAATTACAATTATAAACATATACAAATTATAAATTGTCACAGCAATCATCCTAGTTAAATACTTCAATGACCTACACATGTTACGTACCACTTTACAAGATGAATGATAAAATAAAATTAAAGACTGATGAGTAATGCTGAATGCTGGGGAGAAAAGAAGCCACTAAATTATAATTCATGGAAAAGTGGTACTGATAAAAGGTAATCAAAGTTTCTATAAGATTTCTCAATGGAATTATCTATCTTTGTGAAGGAAGTGTTTTCTTTTAATTCCTCATATAAATCTGACTCAAATGTTTAACGGGAAATTTGAAAATTTTGAAATTTCTAATTTTGAACAAATCACTTTTAAAATATTTTTATTCATTTTATTAAATAATTTGAATGAAGATTCAAGCTATTCTGGATACTTTAATCTAAGTTACATGATCCTGATAGTCTAAACAGTATTGCCTTCCTCTCTACTTCTTTTAAACACTTATAAATGTTCTTCACTTTCACTACTTTCCACTTATAAGAAGAAATACAAAAAAATGCTACTAAGCTGATGGATTTAACTCAATATGAAATTTCAAACTTGCTAATGTGTCAAGAAAAGGTTCTTTAAATCTGTCATATAGGATTTCAATGAAATCATACTGGAAATCCACAGTCACACATAGCTAAACTATGGCATTAATTTCATAAGAAGATTCATAGCCTTTAAACATTCCAAAAAGCATATTTAAAATGATATACAATTCTGTTTTTAACAAAAAGATTAGGGAAGCCTGGCTGGCTCAGTTGGTAGAGCATGTGAGTCTTGATCTTGGGGTCGTGAGTTTAAGCCCATGTTGGACATACAGTTTAAATAATTAAATAGATAAATAAATAAATAATAAAAATTATTTAGTGCCAAGATTAAGGGAGGCAAACCTACAAGTAAATACGTATGGTATGTAATGTAATGGATTTTTTTACTAATGTAATGGATTTTACAGCAAATCATGCTGTATAGAAAAGCAAAACCCTATTGTACATCTGAAACTAGTAACACTATATTATGCTTTAAAGAAAAAAAAAGTAATTCTAAAAAAAAAACCAACAAAACAATAAAAAATCCCCAGACATTTATAATGACTGTAATACTTAGTTTGCCATTTTTAGATTTGGAAATTTAAGACATCACATTTATTATATTAAAAACATTTCAAATAAGAGCTGTATGCTTATTATAAAACCAATAAAGATATATCACCTTGCTTCTGACTTTTAATTATCCTTTCATTTGTTCTTTCACAATTTTCAAGTTTCTTTGAAGACAACTTTTTGTATGCTTTCTTTCCAATTATTTCCTTCAAAACAAAAAGTTAGCTTTTTAACAACTATTATCTATAAACATGACCTCAAGCATTTTCACAGTATGTATCAAGCATACAAGTATCTAGGTACTTGCCGTTCTACAAATTTCATTAGTGGAGGTATTTAGAAACTCATTTGCCAGAGCCTGAGCTTTGGAAGAACCATGTGGGCATCCACTATCTTAGATTTCTTTTATAAATTTAATACATGTGATTTGTTAGGTGCAAACACACACACACACTTTAACCCTAACTCTAAGAGCTAACCTTTCTGTTATTACTGATTACAGTTTCCCAATGAGACACTGAGAAAATAAATATCAAGCAAGACATTGCCAAACTGATTGTTAAGCTGATACTTAACAAACAGATACTTAACAAACAAAATGATTTCTGATTTGGTCCCAAAACTTTTTAGTAGCATCACACCATCACTCTTCGTATCATAGGGTATAGTAAAAGTTTACCTGATTAGTTAAGTCATTTTCTCCTCCATTTTGACAAGTATTATGCATTTGGTCATCTGAGAGCCTTAATCGTGGTTTATTTTGGCAATTATCATGGCACACGTTTAATTCTGGGGCTGCTGGCAACCTCCTGCGCTTACCATTTTTCAGTTCTATGAGTACAAAGATGGAGATTTCAATAAATTATTATATATAAGCTGCCTTTCCATATTAAAGAATTCACTTTCGAAAATATTATCTAGCAAGGGCTGTAGGTTAATGTTCATACTTTTTTTTCCAGCAGGGAGGGTGCGATGGGATGTTAGTCAGATTATAGTTTTGGCAAAGAGTGAACACAAAAAAGTTCTGCCAGCTACCTTTATAGTAATGGACATTAAAAAAAAAAAAAAAAAAAAAAAAAAAGAAAAATACAGGCGCCTGGGGTGGGCTCAGTTGGTTGAGCATTCAACTTGATTTCAGCTCAGGTCATGATCTCATGGTTTGTGGGACCGAGACCTGTGTTGGGCTTTGTGCTGAGCGTGGAGCCTGCTTACGATTTTCTCTCTCCCTCACTCTGCCCCTCTCCCCAGTTCAGGCACATGTGCTCTCTCCTTCTCTTTAAAAAAAAAAAAAAAAAAAAAAAAAAGCTGAATGCTGACTATGAGCAGACTGCACTACAGTTTTTTAAGTATTAAAAAATAATTTCAAGGCAGTACAAGTCAAAAACTGAATACATATAAACTATAAACAGATAAATATGGAGCTCATGTAAGAATTTGCCACTATATCAGCAGAAAAGAAGAGACATACCCAAATGACAACAATCAATGTCATAAGTGGTGCTGGCTCTTTGCAGAACATCTGTTTGGTTTTCTCTTGCATTATTTTTCGCTGATTTTTGTACGTCAGGGATAAATTTTCCAGTTTTCTGTTTTTGTCTGGCCTTTCTCTCTTTCTTTTCACAAGCCCTAAAACACAAGTGTAATATTTTTCCTTTAATTTTTATCTCAAAAAAAACAAAAAAACTAAATTTAAATAAAGTCCCTCAGATAAAGTTTTATGCGCCCAGCAAAGATTACCTTTAATCTTACATTATTTAAGTCTTCATGATTCTACCCTTTCTCCCACAAAGAACTTAAGTATAAGGTCTTAAGTCAAAAGAATCAAATAAAACCCAAGTGCTTCCGGGGCGCCTGGGTGGCGCAGTCGGTTAAGCGTCCGACTTCAGCCAGGTCACGATCCCGCGGTCCGTGAGTTCGAGCCCCGCGTCAGGCTCTGGGCTGATGGCTCGGAGCCTGGAGCCTGTTTCCGATTCTGTGTCTCCCTCTCTCTCTGCCCCTCCCCCGTTCATGCTCTGTCTCTCTCTGTCCCAAAAATAAATAAACGTTGAAAAAAAAAATTTTTAAAAAAATTAAAAAAAAAAAAAAAAAACCCAAGTGCTTCCTACTCTATGCACTCTTACATCTCTACTTAAGCTAATCCTGTAAAAAAATTACAGGACAAATCCTGCCATTACCTATTTTTGGAAATAAATTTTATTTATTTCACCACATTCATCCACACCACCACATTCATTCAACTACTGTCTATGGCTGCTCTTCTGCTACAAAGGCAGAGTTGAACAGTTGCAATAGAGGCAGCATGCCCATAAAAACACTTCCTATCTGGCTCTTTACAAGAAAAAACTGTCCCCCCCATTCTAAGTTATTATATTGTACTATGATTAATTAACTTGTATCACAGTATCCCCTATGAGTTCCTTAAGGGCAAGAATTAATCAAATTTTCTTTGCTTTCCCTGTGCCAATACAGTGTGTGCTAAACAACTGATATTAACTTCTGAAGGAATGAATGAAAGAAAAAGGACCAAGAACTTCACACTCATGTTTAATAGGTACACCCTCTCAAAGGGTGGGTGAAATGAGGATGCTTCCTGAAATGTCAACACTGTTATTTTCCTTTTACATTTATTTCATATGACAGAAATTCTAGTAAACTATTGCTTTCTAAAAATCCAAGATCAAGAGAACTACTTCAAAACTGTCATTTGCAAAAAAAAAAAAAAAAAGAAAAGAAAACCAATTTACATTGGTTAGATGAAAAGATACATTTGTAAAACCTCCAATTTTATACCCAAAATGGGCACATTTTATCAAATGCAAATTAAACCTCAATAAAGTTAGTTTTTAAAAAGTTAAGGAGTACTTTACCTTAATTGTTCTAGAAAATTATCAATATGCTCTTTCCACTTTTCTGGAAAGCCAAACATAAACTTCCTTATGAGATAATTTGGATATCCTATTCAACAAAAAACAAACAAAAAATTACCTAAAAGCCAAAAATTTTAAAGACATGTAATTGGTTCACTAAGTCATTAAAAATATATACACTTATTGCTAACTGTGCGCCAGGCACAGCCACAAATACTAAGGATTCATCAGTCAACAAAATGAAACAAAAATCCCTGCCTTCATGGAACCTGCCTTTTCATGTCAAACAGAAAGCAAACCAATAAACATACATTTTTTTTTGTTAGATGGTCATCAATGCTATGGAGAAAAATTATGCACTTAATGGGTCAAGGAGTATTAGTGTATTTATGCTGAGGGAGGAAAGGGAAGCAGATTGCACTTTTAAAAGACAGAGAGGTTCTTACTGAAATAGCATCATTTGAGTAAAGCTCTGAAGGACATGAGTTAGTGAGTTTAATATGGGATTAACACACTGGAAGCAAAAGGGACAAAGCAAAAGGCTATGGTAAGTGTGTGCCTGGCCTGTCTGTAAAAATTAGTGCAGATGGAGCAGAGTGAAGAAAGGCTAGTACTAGGAGGCTCTTCAGAAGGGAATAGGAACAGTGGAGGAACATGAAAGATTATAAGGCCTTGTGGTTACTTCATGACCTAGTCTTTGACTTTGGGTGAAATGGGAAGCTATATAAAGATTGTGAGCAGAGGAGCCACAGGATTTGACTCACTTTAACAGGACTGTATTAGCTGCTATTTTGAGAAGTCTGTGGAAGTAAAAGTGAAGAAATAACGAGACCAGTTAGGATTTTGTAATCATTCAGACAAAAGATAAGGGAGATGTATATACCATAGAGGTCAGCAGAGGCCTGGGTTCTGGATATATTTTTGGAGATAATGCCAATAGGATGTACCTACTCACTAGATGTGGGTGTGAGAGAAACAGGATTCAAGATGTCTCCAAGGATTCTGGCTAGCCACTGGAAACAAAGAAAGGGGGAAGACCATTAAACAGATTTCAGGGAGATCAGGTTTTAGACACATGAGGTTTGAGATGCCTGTAGATATCCTAGTGGAGATGTCAAATGGGCAGATGGAAAATGAGTTGGGTGGCTTGAGGAGTATTTTTGGTAAGAGACATAAATTTGGCATTTGTCATCATATAGATGAAATTTAAAGCCTAAAAGAAATCAACACAGCACTGAGTGTGGAAAGAGCTTTAGTCTATCCTATTATTCAGAGGCAAAGAAGAAAGAGCAAAATAAGCAAATAAACTAAGAAGGAACAGGAAGTGAGGTGGCATGAAAATTGGAATATGGTGTTCCAGAAGGCAAATAAGGAATTAAAAGGGGGTAAGTGTGATTAAGTGCAGTAAACATATATTGGATTTAACAATGTGGGGGCCACTGGTAACTGTGATAAGGGCTGTTTGGTAAAGATTTGGGGTTTAAGGCATGATTAAAGAGAATTTTTTAAAAGTGGGAAAGAATTCAAGGAATTAGATATAACAAATCTTCTGAGTTGTTTTGCTGTAAATAAGAGCAAACAGTGGCTGAAATAAGTGGAGTTAAAAGAATTTTTTTTGTTTGTTTTTGTTTTGACAGGAGAAGGGAGAATTACTAGAGCGATATCCTTGAGTAAGAGAAAAAATGAGAAATAGAGTACAAATGGAGAGGCTAACAAAGACAGAACATGAACAGTTCATTCATAACAAAAACAGATACAGATGCAAGCAGGTCAGTTAGGTGATGGTGAAGTTCTCTTCTGATTGTTTCTATTGCTAAGGTGCTCCCCTCCCTGCCACCTCCCCTGTGAGTGGGAGAAAGGAGGTATTGAAAATTTGTAAACATATGCAGTAGTCACTAAGGAGGATGGGAGAGTGAATGCATTAGGGAAATGTGGTAGGACACCAAATGGCACTAAGAGACCACAATTTTTGCTGGTAATCACCATCTTAAAGTAGAATGCTCAGGTGTGTTTTTCTTCAGCCACATTACCGTGTTCAAGGCATAGACAGAAAATTAGATTATACCAGGAATGGGGTTGTACTGGGCAGGTTCAATAAACTAGTTAAATTATAGCCTTATAATATCTCACATGAACTTTTTAAAATCACTAGACTGACTCAAACTGTCAACAAGGGTGATTAAATCAGGGAAAAATGACCAACACATATAATAGTTTTACATAATGTAGTCAATTCTGTTTTAAAACTTAGTTTTGATTGATTCATCATTTTAAAACACCTAATTAAGAGTAAAAACATATATATCAGTTAGAAATATGGTTAACTGCTTCACTGAAAGTAATTTATCAACTAATAATGTCAGTCATTACCTGCTTCTTTCATGGAAATCCGGTCTATCATCCCTTTTAATATATAAATGTTGCCTGATAAAGTCTTAAGTTTGTTGTGCTTAATCCGTTCTATAATTACATTACTGTGCCAATATATGTTAGTGATGTCTCTAGGAGAAAATAGCATAGTTAAGGCCAAAATATTCACATTTTACCAATAATCACAATGTACATATATAAGTATACAAATTATAATAGAAAGTAATAAATTTGCACTCCAGCTACATTAGCAGTGTTATTCATCTAATTACAAAACATCTGAGGGCCAAACATTGCAGAACTCAACTGCCTTGCTAATGTGATCCTCAGAATATGTGCCAAACTGTACTGTGGCCAAACCAAACCACTAATATAAAATTTATCCTCATCAAGGAAGCAGGGGCCTTCTCTAAATAACTGATGCTGACAATGCCTGCAACTTCATCTTAACTGATGCCAACTTTCCAAAGAATGATTTTCCTGTCCCTCTCCTCAGAGCCTATACTGTTGTTAGATTTCATGCAGTTATATAGTTTGGATCCCTCTAATCTTGCGGGGTTTTTTTTACCCTCACTACACAGCCAAGTGTTTTTACCTTCCTCTTTAAAAAGTACCAAAAAGAGGTTCCAGTTGGGAAAAAAACAAACTGCAGAATCAAATCACTAACCCATAAATCTACTCTTCTTATTTCCTTAAATGATGCTAAGAATATAAAACAGAAAGAACAAAACTTTAAGATGTATTAGATAGATGTTGAACATTCCCAATTCATCAGATAAACATACTAAATACAAGCATAATATGACAGTGAAGTTCCTTTCATTTGGTCAAATGGGGTTAAACTCCTACTATTTTAATACAGTGATCTTGTTCCTTTGTATTTTATTTAACTAACATTTAAATAGCACTCTAAAAGCACTGTTTTCAAGTCTCACAAATATTAATTTAATACTCAAAATAACGCAAGAATGGGTAATATTTATCACCACTGCGCAGAGAAAGAGACTGAAACTGAAAAAGGATAAGTAACTTGTCCAGGTCATATAGCTTGGAAGATAGCAGCAACAGGGATTCCAACAAAGGCAACATAGACTGTCTCTTTGATATTAAGAAAACGGGCACAAGACAAGCAGAAATAGAGTGGGGAAGGTAGATTTTAAATAATCAACTTACAAACTTCTAGGTAAGTACCCTGACCAGTAATATCCTGTATTATTTTATTACAACCTTTTATTACAAATATTGTACCACTAAGAAATTGGTTTCGAAAAAAAGGAAATGGTGATAAGAGAGTAGCAGAATTAGGCAAAGCCCACTTACCTGATGATACTTTTGCTTTAGGGACAACCAGAAAGTGCCAATGATTACCTAATATGTAGCTGTATGGCAAAGTTTTAAATAATTCTGATTCCTTTTCTGGATCAGTAATTTAAATCTGGTTGTCCCAATTTACATGTGAGAATCTGAACTGAAATGCATGTAGTAAATATTAGCTAACTATATATAATTAAGCAGAGAATACCAGTCCACTTATTAGAGCCTCTGAAAAAAAAATGAAGCTCTGTGTATATAAATTTGAGCTGTTACTATTCTAAAAGTAACTTAACAGGCAAAACCAAGAAAGCTGTTCACAATCAACATGGTCAGGTACTGCATAGTCATTTTACTTTCCTGTCTTCAGTATGTAACCTTGTTAGAAAGTCTTTTGTTTTGTAGGAGGATGCTATTTTCCATCAACCTCCTTTAAGCTCTTATACATGAGTATCTTATTTTGTTATACATTTTATAAGAATATTGAAATGTTATACTTACGTCAATTTTCCTTCTACACATATAGCAGTATTATTATTGATGACTTTAATCATCCATTCCTGTAGTTGGACCACCTAATCAGCATAAAATGAAGTACATATTCCCTGTATTACTTGTAGTATAAATATTACAAAATCAATTTACATTAAATTAAAAGAAAAACTCATATAAGTAATGCAAATGATTCCTTACTGCTCATCTATATAAGAATCACATTCTATTTCAAATAGTAATAAGGCATGGGGTGCCTGGGTGGCTAAGTCGGTTAAGTGTCCAACCACAGCCTGGGTCATGATCTCACAGTTCATGAGTTCGAGCCCCGCATCAGGCTCTGTGCTGACAGCTCAGAGCTTGGAGCCTGCTTCGGATTCTGTATCTCCCTCTCTCTGCCCTTCCCCTGCTCACATTCTCTGTCTCCCTCTCAAAAATAAATAAATATTAAAAAAAATTTTTTTAATAGTAATAAGGTAAAAACTCTTATATATAATGAAACAGAAAAGAGGGAGAATGAATGGGGGTTATACTGCATAATTTGCTCTCCAATCCAAAATCAATTATACTTCAAATATTATGTCAAATATCTCCAACACTGGAGAAAAAAAATTACCTAAAATTCTAAGGTATCCATTAAAGACAAAAGACCTAACTTAGAAAAAAGAATCAGTTATATAGTATACACTACACCATGACTCTTATCCCCTAAAAAATACAGCATTTCGTTTTTGCAAGGTTGATTTTGAGTTGCATTCAGTTTTTTCTAAACTATGAAGGTGATTGCTAATAATCTGTATTTAACAGCAATCTATCCCAAAGCAAACATCTAAACAGCTCAGAAAATTCTTTATTTTAGAACAAAATACAATTGTAGAGGAAAATTTCTGTGAATGTCTGTATTAAGGAATTGCTTTTATTGACTAACAATTTAACACTGAACTATTTCTGATGAGAAATTCAGCAAAAGTCATAAAATAATTTGAGTAGCCATTTACTTTACATATAAAAAATTACAAATTTATAAAGATAAATTCTTCAGTGGTAGTTTTATACTAAGCCAGAAAAATGTGCTAAAATGGAAGGTGCTCTTAATTATTGCACTTCTCAATTATCTTCATTTTAATTTTTATTTTTTTTCCTCAGTTATGTTCATTTTTAAAGTTACAGGTAGAACTTGGGGAACAGGCAATGAAATTCCTTTTTTCTTTTTAACACTTCCACATCTGGAACTACCTAAGATAGATCAAAGAACAGACAGATGTAGATGATATTAAAAATAAAAACCACTAGGCAGTGCTCCAACCACCTTAGATTCAATGACTCATGTTAACCTTGTAACACTAGGAGGCAGATAATATTATCCTCATTTTATACAGAAAAACTACAAAGTCTAGTTAAATACCTTGTCCATGTCACATGCAGCTAGTGAGGGGCACAGTGGGGTTACAAATTTGGGAATTCTGGCTCTAGTATCTTGTACCATCCTGCTTACATAAAATATCAAAATGTTTATTCATAGTCATTCAGCAAATATTTCTTGAGCTCTACTATGTGCCAGGCACTGTTTTAGGCAGTGGGTTTTGGCAAGAAACAAAATAAAACGGCTGCCCTATTAGAGCAAATGTGTAATGTGTGTGTGCATGCATGTATAAGCACAGGGGTTGGGAGAGGATGTGTGGAAGCAAGTCGACTGGTGGTGGTTATATCCAAACAAATGGACAAATAATGTCTGCCAGTGATAATGATCAAAAATAAGTACAAGGGGAGAAGTCGGGGGATCCATACTTCTCATGTCTCTCAAAGAAATAAGTGCAGAAGCCAGAGGACTTTGAACCCCAGAGCCTGGGAGGAAAAGAAACTGAATCTACCAGGAAGAAAATAGGAAAACTGGAGAAAAGATAGGTGGGTGATTGTGAACTGGGGGAGATAAAAAGGGCTGTGTGGGCACGGAGGTGAGAGACCCCCTTCTGCAGAAAAACAAAGGAAACAGAAAAAGCGGCTAGGGAAGTGCAGGACCGTATCTGGACAGGAGAAAGACCTCAGACTGAGACTGAGAGGGATCCTATCTCTAACTGAGGGGCTTTCTTTGCACTGGGGTCGGCTACCTGTTCACGCACCTGGGTAGGTCAGGGGAGAAGTCCGCAGTTGGAGAAAGTGATTCCCTCCCTGGGGGGCTGCGCGATAGTACAAAGCCTGCCTGCGTCTGCCATCCCCGGGCTCAGTGGCTGGGCTGAGGACACAGGCCGCAGGAGAAGGAGGCCCCCTCCCTGGAGTGGTGTGGGAAAAGACAAAGCCTGCCTGTGTCTGCCACCCTGGGGGGCTCCCCAGCAAGGTAGGTCGGCTGGCTGCGCAGTCTACAATAGGAGAAAGTGGCCCCCTCCCTGGAGTGCTGTGGGAAAAGACAAAGCCTGCCTGTGTCCGCCTGCGTTCGCCACCCCTGGCGGCAAGGACTGCGGTGCACTCTGCAGTAGGAGAAGGCAGTCCTCCCTGAAGTGCGGAGGCACAGACATATCCAGCCGGGACCACATATCGGGCTGCATTGAGAGAAGTTTCCCCAGTGCCAGAGTGCAGGGAACGGGACTTTGAGTCCTAGCCAAGCACAGGGTCAGGGGAGTTGGCAGAGAGAGAAGGACTGCCCCGTCTGCAACCATTGGAACAGTGAGGATGACTCAAACTGAGTCCACCGGGTCCAGCTCTGTGGAGAAGAGACTAGGGAATCACCATCTCCCTGCTGCCGCCACCACAACCACCACCAAGGCAGGGCCTCAGGGATCACTCAAGGGGCCCACAGTGGAGGTGGGTCCAGACTACACCAAACCATGCCCCTTCGCACTGGGTAACTAACTGCCTATCTACTGGAGAGGGACAGACCCTGCGGACAGCTCCTCCAAACAAGTGCAGCAGCATTGCCTGGGTTAACTCTAGGTCAATTCTGGATATATAGATATATTCTACCCACACCATTTCTCCTCCTTATCTCTTCCTTTCCCTAGGCTGGTTACTCTGGTTATTGGTCTAAACAGACATATTCAATCCATTGTCTTGATACATGTTCTACACCTCCTTCTTAACACTCCCTTCTCTCTCTCTGAAATAATCAAGCCATATAGTTTGTCTAGGTAACTTTATCTTTGTTTCATTTTCTCTGCCTCCTTTATTTTCCTTTCTCTCTCTCTGGATTAAGCCTTTTAGTCTCTCTGCCTCGTCAATGTTTATTTTTTCTCCCCCCCCAACCCCCGCCTCCTGTCATTTCTCTCTTTGTATGTGCTCCTCCATCAGGACCGCCTGCACCCTCTTCATTACTTGTAGTCGGTATTTTGGGGTTTCTTGTTTTTAGTCTTTAGATTTTTGTTTCTGTTTATTTGTTTGTGTTATTTGTTTGTGTGTTTGCATGTTTTTGTCTCCTGTTTGTCTATCTGTTCTCCTTTACAGGGCTAATCCAAAGAACAAATCAAAGCACACCTGGTGGGGGGTCCAAACTATCACTAAGAGTAGGGTAATAAAATAACCAAAGTCACAACAACAGAGAGCAAGTAACAATCTTTGAAAAAACACCTCCTGAAGGGGCAGGCCGTGGACAGTGTATGACCCTCCTTTAATATAGCAGTGCTCGCAGGTGCAGAGCATACAACAAGCTTTTAAAACACATAAGGGACAGAAAACTAGCCAAAATGATGAAACGGAAGAATTCTCCTCAAAAGAAATTCCAGTAAGTAGCAACAGCTAATGAACTAATCAAACCAATTTAAGTGATATAAGTGAACAAGAATTTAGAATAATAGTCATAAAATTAATTGCTGGGCTTGAAAAAAGCACAGAGGACAGCAGAGAATCTACTGCTACAGAGATCAAGGGACTCAAAAACAGTCGTGATGAATTAAAAAATGCTATAAATGAAGTGCAAAATAAAACTGAGGTGGCCACAGTGTGGACTGAAGAGGCAGAGGGGAGAATAGGTGAATGAGAAGATAAAATTATGGAACAAGAGGAAGCTGAGAAAAAGATTAAAAAATCCAGGAATACGAGGGGAGGATTAGAGAACTAAGGAGTGCAATCAAATGGAAGAAGATCTGTATCACAGGAATTCCAGAAGATGAAAAGAGAAAGAAAAGGGCTGAAGATGTACTTGAACAATTCATAGCTGAGAACTTCCCCAATCTGGGGAGGGAAACAGGCAGTGAAATCCAAGATGCACAGAGTACTTCCTTCAGATGAAACTTGAATCGATCTGCTGCATGACATATCATAGTGAAAGTGGCAAAATACAAGAATAAGGAGAGAATTCTGAAAGCAGCTAGGGATAAACAGGCCTTAAAATACTAAGGGTAGTAGCAGACTTATTTACTGAAACTTGGCAGGCCAGAAAGGAATGCCAGAAAATCTTCAATGTGATGAACAGGAAAAATGTGTAGCCAAGAATCCTTTATCCAGCAAGCCTGTAATTCAGAATAGGAGAGATAAAGGTTTTCCCAAACAAACAAAAACTGAAGGAATTCATCACCACTAAACCAGCCCTACAAGAGATCCTAAGGGGAACTCTGCGAGTGAAATGTTGCAAGGACCACAAAGTACCAGAGACATCACTACAAGCATGAAACCTACAGACATCACAATGACTCTAAACCCATATCTGTCAATAATAACACTGAATGTAAATGGACTAAATACTCCAACCAAAAGACAGAGGGTATCAGAATGGATAAAAAAACAAGACCCATTTCTCTGCTGTTTACAAGAGACTCATTTTAGACGTGAGGACACCTTCAGATTGAAAGTGAGGGGATGGAGAACTATCTGTCATGCTACTGGAAGTCAAAAGAAAGCTGGAGTAGCCATATTTACATCAAACAAACTCGACTTTAAATTAAAGGCTGTAACAAGAGATGAAGAAGGGCATTATATAATAATTACAGGGTCTATCCATCAGGAAAAGCTAACAATTATAAATGTCTATGCACCGAATTCGGCAACACCCAAAAATATAAAACAATTAATCACAAACATGAGCAATCTTACTGATAAGAATGTGGTAACTACAGGGGACGTTAATACTCTACTTACAACAATGGACAGATCATCTAGACAGAGAATCAATAAAGAAACAAGAACCCTGAATGATACATTGGACCGGATAGACTTGATAGATATATTTAGAACTCTGCATTCCAAAGCAACAGAATATACTTTCTTCTCGAGTGCACAAGGAAATTCTCTAAGATAGATCACATACTGGGCCACAAAACAGCCTTTAATAAGTATAAAATAACTGAGATCATACCATGCACACTTTCAGATCACAATGCTATGAAGTTTGAAATCAACCACAGGAAAAGTCTGGAAAACCTCCAAAAGCATGGAGGTTAAAGAACATCCTACTAAAGAATGAATGGGTCAACCAGGCAATTAGAGAAGAAATTAAAAAATATATGGAAACAAAACGAAAATACAACAATTCAAACGCTTTGGGATGCAGCGAAGGCAGTCCTGAGAGGAAAATACATTGCAATCCAGGCCTATCTCAAGATACAAGAAAAATCCCAAATACAAAATCGAATAGCACACCTAAAGAAACTAGAAGCAGAACAGCAAAGACACCTCAAACCCAGCAGAAAAAGAGAAATAATAAAGATCAGAGCAGAAATAAACAATACAGAATCCAAAAAAACAGTAGATCAGATCAATGAAACCAAGAGTTGGTTTTTTGAAAAAATAAACAAAATTGATAAACCTCTAGCCAGCCTTCTCAAAAAGAAGAGAGAGGACCCAAATAGATAAAATCACAAATGAAAATGAAATTATTACAATCAATCCCTGAGAAATTTTCAGGGAATACTATGAAAAATTATATGCCAACAAACTGGACAACCTGGAAGAAACGGACAAATTCCTAAGCACCCACACAGTTCCAAAACTCAAATGGGAAGAAATAGAAAATTTGAACAGGCCCATAAGTAGGGAAGATATTGAATCAGTTATCAAAAATCTCCCAAATGGGGCACCTGGATGGGGCTCAGTCAGTTGAGCGTCTGACTTTGGCTCAGGTCATGATCTCACGGTCTGTGAGTTCGAGCCCCATGTCAGGCTCTGTGCTGACACCTCAAAGCCTGGAGCTTGCTTTGGATTTTGTGTCTCCCTCTCTCTCTGCCCCTCCCCCGCTCATGCTCTGTCTCTCTCTCTGTCAAAAATAAATAAACATTAAAAAATAAAAATAAAAATCTCCCAACAAATAAAACTCCAGGACCAGATGGCTTCCCTGGGGAATTCTACCAGACATTTAAGCAGAGATAATACCTATCCTTCTCAAGCTGTTCCAAAAATAGAAAGGGAAGGAAAACTTCCAGACTTATTCTATGAAGCCACCATTACTTTGATTTCCAAACCAGAGAGACCCAGCAAAAAACGAGAACTACAGGCCAACATCCCTGATGAATATGGATGCAAAAATTCTCAACAAGAAATAGCAAATCGAATTCAACAGCATATAAAAAGAATTATTCACCATGATCTAGTGGGATTCATTCCTGGGTTGCAGGGCTGGTTCAGTATTTGCAAATCAATCAATGTGATACATCATATTAATAAAAGATAAGAACCATATGATCCTGTCACTAGATGTAGAAAAAGCATTTGACAAAATACAGCATCCTTTCTTAATAAAAGCCCTCCAGAAAGTTGGGATACAAGGAACATACTTAAACATCATAAAAGTCACTTATGAAAAGCCCACAGTTAGTATCATCCTCAATGCGGAAAATCTGAGAGCTTTCCGCCTGAGATCAGCAACACAACAGGGATGTCCACTCTCACCACTGTCGTTTAACATAGAATTGGAAGTCATAGCATCAGCAATCAGACAACAAAAGGAAATCAAAGGCATCAAAATTGGCAAAGATGAAGTCAAACTTTCACTTTTCACAGACGACATGATACTCTACATGGAAAACCTCACAGACTCCAAAAGTCTGCTGGAACTGATACATGAATTCAGCAAAGTCACAGGGTACAAAATCAATGTACAGAAATTGGTTGCATTTTTATACACCAATAATGAAGCAACAGAAAGAGAAATAAAGAAACTGATCCCATTCACAGTTGCACCCAGAACCACCTAACCAAAGAGGTAAAAGATCTGTATGCTGAAAACTATAGGAAGCTTATGAAGGAAATTGAAGAAGATACAAAGAAATGGAAAAACATTCCATGCTCATGGATTTGAAGAATAAATATTGTTAAAACGTCAATACTACCCAAAACAATCTACACATTCAAGGCAATTCCAATCAAAACTGCACTGGCATTCTTCTCAAAACTAGAACAAACAATTCTAAAATTTGTATGGAACCACAAAAGACCCCGAATAGCCAAGGTAATACTGAAGAAGAAAACCAAAGCGGGAGGCATCACAATCCCAGACTTTTAGCCTCTACTACAAAGCTGTAATCATCAAGACAGCATGGTATAGGCACAAAAACAGACACATAGACCAATGGACTAGAAAAGAGACTCCAGAATTGGACCCACAAAAGTATGGCCAACTAATCTTTGACAAAGCAGGAAAGAATATCCAATGGAAAAAAGACAGTCTCTTTAACAAATGGTGCTGGGAGAACTGGACAGCAACATGCAGGAGAATAAAACTAGAACACTTTCTTACACCATTCACAAAAATAAACTCAAAATGGATGAAGGACCTGAATGTGAGACAGGAAACCATCAAACCCTAGAGGAGAAAGCAGGAAAAAACTTCTCTGACCTCAGCCACAGCAATTTCTTACTCGACACATCTCCAAAGGCAAGGGAATTAAAAGCAAACATGAACTATTGGGACTTCATCAAGATAAAAAGCTTCTGCAATGCAAAGGAAACAATCAACAAAACTAAAAGGCAACTGACAGAATGGGAAAAGATATTTGCAAATGGCATATCGGAAAAAAGGGCTAGTATCCAAAATCTATAAAGAACTCACCAAACTCCACACCCGAAAAACAAATAATCTAGTGAAGAAATCGGCAGAAGACAAGAATAGACATTTTTCTAAAGAAGACATCCAGACGGCCAACAGGCACATGCAAAGATGCTCAATGTTATTCCTCATCAGGGAAATACAAATCAAAACCACACTGAGATACCACCTCGTTCCTGTCAGAGTGACTAAAATGAACAAATCAGGAGACTACTGATGCTGGAGAGGAGGTGGGGAAATGGGAACCTTCTTGCAGTGTTGGTGGGAATGCAAACTAATGCAGCCGCTCTGGAAGACAGTGTGGAATTTCCTCAAAAAATTAAAAATAGATCTACCCTATGACCAGCAATAGCACTGCTAGGAATTTACCCAAGGGATACAGGAGTGGTAATGCGCAGGGGCACTTGTACTGCAATGTTTATAGCAGCACTTTCAACGGTAGCCAAATTATGGAAAGAGCCTAAATGTCCATCAACTGATGAATGGATAAAGAAATTGTGGTTTATGTATACAATGGGATACTACTTGGCAATGACAAAGAATGAAATCTGGCCATTTGTAGCAACGGGGATGGAACTGGAGAGTATTATGGTAAGTGAAGTAAGTCAGGCAGAGAAAGAAAGGTATCGTATGTTTTCACTCCTACGTGGATCCTGAGAAACTTAACAGAAGTCCATGGGGGAGGTGAAGGGGGGGAAACGTTACAGAGAGGGAAGGAGGCAAACCATAATAGACTCTTACATACTGAGAACAAACTGAGGGTTGATGGGAGGTGGGGGAGAGGGGAAATGGGTGATGGGCACTGAGTAGGGCACCTGTTGGGATGAGCGCTGGATGTTGTATGGAAACCAATTTCACAATAAATTATATTTAATATAAAAAATAAAAATAAAAATTCTCCCTGTTCGTGTTCAAAATAAAAAAAATAGTAAGTATAAGGAATACTTACTTAGTCATGGAAGGTCTTGGAACAGAGAAATGAATAAAGTGAGGAATAAGCCATATGGGTATCTCCGAGTAGAGTCTTCCAGGCAAAGGGAACAGGTACAAAGGCCCTGAGCAGATAGCACAGAGGGCAAAGTAGCTTGAAAGGAGTAATCAAGAGAGCATGGGGTAGGCATGTCCAGGACAGAATTATGTAGAGTCTTGTAAACTATGGTAAAGGCTTAGGGTTTTCTCTTGAAGACAGAAAATTTAGAGGATTTGGAGCAGAGTAAGGAGATGATTTATTATTTTAAGGGGCTACTAGGTAGAAATTGGACTATATAAAAATTCTGGCTTCTTTCTGGAGAGGGAGGCAACAGAGGAAGCAGGGAGACCATTATTATATATATATAATGCAAGAAATTAAGTGCTCTGGACCACTAAGTAGTGATTGAATAGTGAGAAGTGGCCAAATTCAGGACAGCAGAATCAACAGGATTTCCTCAAGGTTTGGATGTGGTGTAGAAGAGAAAAACAAGAGTCTCAAGTAAATCTAAAAATTTTTAACCTAAGTATTTGGGGAAATGGTATTACTATGTACTACTATTGAAACAAAACAGAGAAGTTTTGGGGGGGAACAAATCATATTAAATCTGAGATTCCTATTAGATCTCAATGAAGAAGTCATATAGACAACTGAATATGTGAGTGTGGGATTCAGGAGAATGTTCTGGACTGGAGACATGTATTTGGAAACTATCAGCAGAGAAATAGAATTTAAAGCTATAGCACTGGATATACAGTCTTATAAGTGTGAATAGATACTAGAGAGTCAGTTTCTAGGACTGATTTTGGGGAATTCCAACATTACGGGTTGTGACAAGAGGAAGCAGCAAAGGGGAATGAGAAAAATGGCCAGTGAGATAATGAAAATCAAGAGTGAAATATCCTGAATTAAAAACAAAAAATGATACATTTTAAGAAGGATGTTTTGATTCACTGTGTTAAACCTTTGTAAGCAATGGAACAGTAAGAAATAATAACCATTGGGTTTGGTGATAAGGAGATTACTGGTGAGCCTAAAAAGGACAACTTTAATGGAGTGGTGATTATAAATGTCCAAAGTGGAACATATTTAAGAGGGAATGAGAAGAAATGAAAACTGTGAATACATATAACTCTTTCAAGGTGTTTTGCAGTTAAGTAGAAACAAATAAAAATTGGATGGTAGATGAAATAGGATAGGGAGTAAAAGGAAGGTGGGCTTAGTTTTGTTTTTTGTTTTTTTTTTTTAAATGCAGGCCCTGCCCCTCCCCTGCTTGTGCTCTCTCTCTCAAAATAGATAAATAAACTTAAAAAAAAAATGGGGCACCTGGGTGGCTCAGTCAATTAAGCATCCTTTGGTCTCAGCTCAGGTCATGATCCTATGGTTTGTGGGTTCAAGCCCCATGCCGGGGTTGGCACTGACAGTGAGGACCCTGTTTGGGATTTTCTCTATCTTCTCTCTCTGCCCCTTCCCTGCTTGTGCTCTCTCTCTAAAATAAACTTAAAAAAATAAAATAAAATGGAAGCCACGTTTCAACACGTTTCTATGCTAATGGAATGATCCAAAAGAGAGGAAACAAGAGGATAATTAGAGGGACAAAATCTTTTAGGTGGTAAGAGGAAATGAACTGGCCTTGAAAAGGGAGCACAAGGGGCACCTGGGTGGCTCAGTCAGTTGAGCGTCTGAATTTGGCTCAGGTCATGACCTCATGGTTCCTGAGTTCGAGCCCTGCATCAGGCTCTGTGCTGACAGTTCAAAGCCTGGAGCCTGTTTCAGATTCTGTGTCTCCCTCTCTCTCTGTTCTTCCCCTGCTTGTACTCTCTCTCTCTCTTAAAAATAAATAAGCATTAAAAAAAATTAAAGAAAAAAAAAAAAAAGAAACGGGAGCACAAATTGTTCATACAACAGAAGGGAAAGCAGAATATGTAGATGAAGCAGTAAGTAGATTGGCAGATTTAATAATGGGAATATAAGGCTCTCAATAAGTTGAGAATGAAGAAGAGAGAGATTTGGAGATCTTAAGAGAGAAAGAGCATGAAATATTATTCTATGAAAGTCAGAGTATAGGGTGGATTGACAAGTGAAGTGTAGCAGGACTGATGTGCAATACTGAGAGTCCACTTGAGGTTTGTTGTCAAATTTAAAATGAGACTAGTCAGTATGGTTGTGCATTTTGTTCCAGCTGCTGCTTCTTAGGTATAGGTATATAGCAAAAAAAGAGATAATTTTAACTAAGGTCACAATTTTGTTAAAAGGGGACAGAGGGAAAAGCAATAGAGAACTAAAAGTTAAATCAAAAGAATGGTTACAATAATAAGGCCATGGAATTTATGTCAGGTAAAGAGGGAAATGAGGACAAGAGAGAGCTGATGGACTAAAGAATGCCTTAGGTGGAATATTGATAGTGGGGGAAGAAGAGTGCTAGGGGTAGAATTGTCTAGAAAGATAGGAGTTAGTGAGAGCAGGATGCTTGAAACTGAAAATCTGGTGCAGGTACTGGCAAAGACAAGGTATGATGTGACTAGAATAGTGGATAAGGGAAAGGTCGCTTAAGATCAAGAATTTAAGGAGGCTGGGGGCACCTGGGTGGCTCAGTCAATTGGGTGTCCAACTCTTGGCTTCAGCTCAGGTCATGATTTCACAGTTCATGAGTTCGAGCCCTGTGTCAGGTTCCACGCTGACAGGGCAGGGCCTGCTTAGAATTCTCTCTCTCCCTCTCTCTGCCCCTCTCCTGTTCACTCTATCCATATAAATAAACTTTAAAAATATTTAAAAAAAAAAAAAGAATTCAAGGAGGCTGGATGGATTATCAATATGGATGTTGGTGTCACCAGAGTTGATGACAGAAGTAGTAACAGAGGAAAAAGTAACAGGTATTAAACACTTCAATAGTCATGCAACATGACTATATTGTATTTTATGTGACCACAAAAAGAGGAACAGGAATCAATAAAGTTTTACAGCACATACATCAAAGAAGCTGGGGCAGGGGAGGGTTTCTGTTAAAGACAAAGAAGGAAAATGGCCTGAAACTGTAATGAGGAACAAGAGAGGCATATTATATCATCTCTAGGTCCAACAATGTGGGATATGAGAGAAAAAAGAACCACCATTTAAGAAGTCATATTCTGGTTATAGCAAAGTTAAGAAAAGTTCACAGAAAACTGAGAATATAAGATTTTGCTAATGACATACCTTGAGTTCAAGAGGGTACAATGTAATGTTTGGATAACTGGAGATGAGTGAGAGATAGTGTCAGAATTAGGGGATGTATAGAACTGTATAGAGATAAGAGTCTTGGGAGGCTTGGTCTTCTTGTAGTAAGATAAACAGCATTGTAGCAATGATAGTATTAGTGCTGTGGGATCTCCCATTACAGTTGTCCTCAAACTTTTTTGTTCAACCCATCTCACATGTTTTTAAAGCAAAATCTAAAAATTTTCATTGTAAGTCTAAATATTTGCGAATAATGCAACTTCTAAGAATACACTGAAATATAAAACTATGATTGTTATATCACACTTTCAATTTAGATAGGATTTATTTTTTTAAAGATTTTATTTTATTTTTTTTTTAAAGATTTTATTTTAAAGTAATCTCTAAGGGGCCAAGATGGTAGAACAGCACAGAAGTTTTTTTCCATCTCTCATCCCTGAAATGCAGCCAGATCAACACTAAACCATCTTGTACACGTAGGAAACTGATTTGAGGATTAACACAACAATTGTACAATCTAAACCACAGAACTCGGCAAGCACACAGCAGCACGGAGAGGTGATCTCGGGGAGAGAGAAGCCGCAGAGGTCAGGGAGCTGTTTTTGCTTGTGGAGAAAAGACAGAGACAGGGAGAGAGTACAGGAAAAACACCCCCCACCCTGAAAGCAGCTGGAGAGTAACTGGAAGAGTGGAAACAGCCACAAGGGACTGAACAAAAAAAGGAAGAAAGCAGAAAGAAGGTTTAAATTCCACTAAGACTCTATAAACAGGGGGAGCACAGAGTCTGAACTCTGCAGCTCAATACCTGGCAGTGGTCTGGTGGGAAGGGCAAATCCTCAGGAACAGAGAGCGAGGTCCAAGGGCTCCTCGGGCCACATAAAGAGTGGCAGTTCCCCTCTGGGAGAACATCCGGTAGATGCTGTAGGCAAAGGTCCCAGTGGACCCTGGAGAACAACACATCCGCTGGTGTTGGAAGAAGGATGTTAAGGGGGAAGTCCGGTACCAAATGTATGTTGTGATTTGCCATAATCCCTGAAACGCTGCTGCTACATGATCACAAGAACTTTTTCTGGGGCAAGCTGGCACCCAGACACAGTCTCTGGGCATTGGCAGCAGCATAGTCTCACAAATGAAACTGGGGGCAGGCCTGCACCCAGTCATTGCTCAGTTAAGACCCTCCCCCTGAGGGTCTGAGAGGGAGGTCAAAGCTGCAGTCCCTCAGAAGTGAGGGGGGGTTGAGAAACACAGCCCCACTTATGATAAAACTTAGGAGGAGGTGCCTCCTGGCAGCCTGATGGCATGGTCACAGACACTGTAGAAGCGAGGAATGTATGGAAACTGGAGGCAAAGGAAGGATGCTTGATTACCGTTAGGGGAGAGCACAGAGTTCTGATACTAGAGACTGGGTAGCTGGGTGATGCCATTTTCAGCCCTCCCATGCATGCACATACATGCCTACATCTTCCCTAACAATCCACCCCAGTAAGCTAAGCAGCACCATCTGGCAGAGAACAGAGCCATTACACTAAGTCCCGCCCAACTAGGCCAACCTCGCTCTTGAAGAACACAAGTCTCTCCTTCTGCTTAGTTTACAGACTATTCATTGCTTCATAGTTTGACTTCTAGGGGAAACAGGATGTAATTTCAATCGTATTTCATTATATTTCTGGTCCATCTATTCAATTTTTTTTCTTTTTTTCTTATTCTTTAACACAGAAAGAGAAAAAATTTACTTTTAATTTCCATTTTTATTTAAAAGATTTTTCTTAAATTTTTTCTACTATATTTTTTACTTTTTTGTAAATTTTTTACATTCTATTTTACTTTCATCACTTCATTTTATTCTAGTTTATTGTTTTCCTTTTTTAAAATTTTCAAACATTTTCCATTTTCCCTTTCTTTCCCTTTTTTCTCTGTCAAGCTTCTTTCACAACCAGACCAAAACACACCTAGGATCTAGCATCATTTATTTGATTTTTTTGTGCTGTTTTTTATTAATTTTTTTTTTACTTTATTAATTCCTTTTTTTCCTTCAAAATGACAAAATGAAGGAATTCACCCCAAAAGGAAGAACAGAAAGAAATGACAGCCAGAGACTAAATCAACACAGATACAAGCAAGATGTCTGAACCAGAATTTAGAATCATGATAATAAGAATACTAGCTGGTGTTGAAAATAGCATAGAATCCCATTCTGTGGAGTTAAAACAAGTCAAAGTCAGGATGAAATAAAAAATGCTATAACTGAGCTGCATTTTTAAATGGATGCCATGGTGGCAAGGATGGAGGAAGTAGAGGAGCAAGTCAGTGATACAGAGGACAAACTTATAGAGAATAATGAAACAGAAAAAAGGAGGGAGACTAAGGCAAAATAGCATGATATAAGAATTAGAGAACTCAGTGACTCATTAAAAAGGAATAACGTCAAAATCACAGGGGTTCCAGAAGATGAAGAGAGAGAGAAAGGGGTAAAAGGGTTATGTGAGCACATGATAGCAGAAAATTTTCCTAACCTGGGGAAACACAAGACATCAAAATCCAGGAAGCACAGAGAATTCCCATTAGATCCAACAAAAACTGACCATCAACAAGGCATATCATAGTCAAATTCACAAAATACTCAGGCAAGGAAAGAATAATGAAAGCAGCAAGGGAAACAGTCCTTAACCTACAAGGAAGACAGATCAGGTTCAGAGCAGACCTATCCACAGAACCTTAGCAGGCAGAAAGGAGTGGCAGGATATATTCAATGTGCTGATTCAGAAAAAATATGCAGCCAAGAATTCTTTACCCAGTAAGGCTGTCATTCAGAATAGAAGGAGAGATTAAAAGTTTCCCAGACCAAAACCAAAGGAGTTCATGACCACTAAACCAGCCCTGCAAGAAATTTTAAGGGGGACTCTCTGAGGGGAGAAGAGATGAAACAAAACAAAACAAAACAAAACAAAACAAAACACCAAAAGCCCAAAAGCAACAAAAACTAGAAAGACCAGAGAACACCACTAGAAACTCCCAACTCTACAGACAACATAACGGTAATGAATTCATATCTTTTAGTCCCCACTCTAAACGTCAATGGACTAAATGCTCCAATCAAAAGACACAGGGTAACAGAATGGATAAGAAAACAAGATCCATCTATATGCTGTTTACAAAAGACCCACTTTAGACCTAAAGACACCTTCAGATTGAAAGTAAGGGGATGGAGAACCACCTATCATGCTAATGGTCATCAAAAGAAAGTTGGAGTAGCCATACTTATATCAGACAATCTACATTTTAAAATAAAGACTGTAACAGAGAGATGAAGAAAGGCATTATATCACAATTAAGGGGTCTATCCACCAAGAAGGTCTAACAATTGTAAACATTTATGCTCCAAACATGAAAGCACCCAAATATATAAATAAATTAATTACAAACATAAAGAAACTCATTGATAGTAATACCATAATAGTAGGGAACTTTAACACCTTACTTACAGCAATGGACAGATCATCTAAACAGAAAATCAATAAGGAAACAATGGCTTTGAATGACATACTGCACTGGATGGACTTTACAGACATATTCAGAACATTTCATCCTAAAGCAGCAGAATACACATCTTCTCGAGTTCACATGGAACATTCTCCAGAATAGATGACATAATGGGTCACAAATCAGCTCTCAACAAATACAAAAATTTCAAGATCATACAGTGCTTATTTTCAGACCACAACACTACAAAACTCAAAATCGACCACAAGAAAAAATTTGGAAAGATAACAAATACTTGGACACTAAAGAACATCCTACTAAAGAATGAAGGGCTAGCCAAGAAGTTAAAGAGGAAACTAAAAAGTACATGGAAGCCAGTGAAAATGACAACACAACAGCCCCAAACCTCTGGGACGCAGCAAAGGCAGTCATAAGAGGAAAGTATATAGCAATCCATGCTTCCTAAAGAAGAAAGAAAGGTCTCAGATACACAACCTAAACTTACACCTTAAGGAGGTATAAGATAAATAAAACCCAAAACCAGCAGTGGACAGGAAATAATAAAGATTACAGCAGAAATCAATGCTATTCAAACAAACAAAAAATCCAGTACAACAGATCAATGAAACCAGGAACTAGTTCTTTGAAAGAATTAACAAAATTGATAAACCCCTAGCCAGTCTGATCAAAAGAAAAAAGAAAGGACCCAAATAAATAAAATCAAGAATGAAAGAAGAGAGATCATAACCAACACAGCAGAAATACAAACAATATTAAGAGAATATTATGAGCAATCATATGCCAATATTTTGGGTAATCTGGAAGAAATGGACAAATTCCTGGAAACATATAAACTCCCAAAACTGAAACAGGAAGAAATAGAAAATTTGAACAGACCCATAACCAGTAAAGAAGTCAAATTAGTAATAAAAAATCTCCCAGGAAACAAGAGTCCAGGCCAGATGGCTTTCCAGGGGAATTCTACCAAACTTTTAAAGGAGAGTTGGCATCTATTCTCTTGAAGCTGTTCCAAAAAGAAATGGAAGGAAAATTTCCAAACTCTTTCTAGGAAGCCAGCATTACCTTGATTCCAAAACAAGACAAAGACCCCACTAAAAAAGAGAACTATAGACCAATTTCCCTGATTAACATGGATGCAAAAATCCTCAACAAGATAGTAGCCAACAGGATCCAACAATACATTAAAAGAATTATTCACCACGATTAATGGGTTTATACCTGGGATGCAGGGCTGGTTCAATATCCATAAAACAATCAATTTGATACATCACATCAATAGAAGAAAGGACAAGAACCACATGATCCTCTCAATAGATGCAGAGAAAGCATTTGAGAAAATACAGCACCCTTTCTTGATAAAAATCCTCAAGAAAGTAGGGATAGAAGGATCATACCTCAAGATCATAAAAGCCATATATGAAAGACCCACCTCTAATATCATCCTCAATGGGGAAAAACTGAGAGCTTTCCCCCAAAGGTCAGGAACATGACAGGGATGTCCACTATCACCACTGTTATTCAACGCAGTAGTTGAAGTCTTAGCCTCGGCAATCAGACAACACAAAGGAATAAAAGGTATCCAAATCAGCCAGGAGGAAGTCAAACTTTTCACTCTTCACTGATGACACGATACTCTATATGGAAAACCCAAAAGATTCCACCAAAACCCTGCTAGATTGATCCATGAATTCAGGAAAGTTGCAGGATATAAAATCAATACACAGAAATCGGTTGCATTCCTACACACCAACAATGAAGCAACAGAAAGAGAAATCAAGGAATCGATCCCATTTACAATTGCACCAAAAACCATAAAATACCTAGGAATAAACTTAACCAAAGAGGTGAAACATTTATACTAAAAACTATAGAAAGTTTATGACAGAAACTGAAGACACAAAAGAATGTAAAAATATTCCACGCTCCTGGATAAGAAGAACAAACATTGTTAAAATGTTGATACTACCAAAAGCAATCTACATATTCAACATGATCCCTATGAAAGTAATACGAACATTCTTCACAGAGCTAAAACAAACAATCCTGAAATTTGTATGGAACCAGAAAACACCCCGAATAGCCAAAGAAATCTTGAAAAAGAAAACCAAAGCAGGAGGCATCACAATCCCGGACTTCAAGTGATGTTACAAAGCTGTAATCATCATGACAGTATGGTACTGGCACAAAAACAGACACTCAGATCAATGGAACAGAATCCAGAATCTAGAAATAGAACCACAAATGAACACTGAATCTTTCTCCTTGAACTTGTATTTCCATTCCACTTCATTCAGAGAATTTATCCTAATATAACATAGTGTGATGGCCTAAAGTGTTTTAATGATCATTCTATATTACTTTACAACAGGAAAAATTCTCAAATATTCAGATGCTGTAATTCTTTTCTTTAAAAAAAAAAATTAATGTTTATTTTTTTGAAGGAGAGAGAGACAGAGTGTGAGGCAGGGAGGGGCAGACACAGATTCTGAAATGGGCTCCAGGCTCTGAGCTGTCAGCACAGAGCCCAACATGGGGCTTGAACTCACAAACCGCAAAATTGTGACCTGAGCCAAAGTTGGACACTTAACCATCTAAGCCACCCAGGCACCTCTAATACCTTTCTCTTTTAATAGCTGTTAATAGTACCCAAGAATCAGGAAAACAACAACAACAAATAAACAAAAAATAAGAAATGAACTCAGTGTTCATCCCCAAAGGGAATAAGTAAACTGTTGAAGATGATACAACTGATAATAGAGCAAAGTTAAAACTTAACACTTGGATTCTCTTACTTTCAACCCACTGCACTTTTCACTAGACCACCCTGCCTCTACACTAAATAATAATGAAACATGAAACTGTTAATGAGAGAGCTTAGGAGCTCAAGCTCTTGAAGAATGAGGGTAAAAACACAAATGTACATTGGCCTTCAGTTTTCCTACCTTAATTTCTTTAACTTCATTTGAAAGAGTTTGAGGTGTACTTGGAAGAGAATGATTTAAAGCATTTCTTTTTGATTTCTGAGGTATTGTTATATGAAATCTTGGAGTTGCAAGCACGATTTTACATGTATCATTCATGGAACCCAGAAGATCGGTCTCTCTGGGCACTGAGTTCTCATTTCCTTCCTTAATTTCCTGTTGTGAAGTCCTTTTTGTTGCCACTTTACTATCAGAAACCATTAACTGATCATCATTTTTAACAGGAACACAGTTAGTATTTAGAGTCTCAACAGTAGTATTTTGGGATTTTTCAATGATAGAATCAACACCTTCTAAAACAAAGGTGTCCTTTTTAGACTTAGTGGTTACAAATGTATTCTCCTTTGAGTGAAGAATTTGTTTATCCAACTGAGTTCTAGGTAATGTCTTGTTTGAGAATCCTGCAGCTGAAACATTTTCATGTTCTTGGTTCAGAAATGGAATCTCTGCAAAAAAAATACAAAGCCAAACAAAATTTAGAGAAGAATCAAATGAAATTAAAAGAGAGAAATAGAATAATATAAAACCGTTTATATACGAAAGAAGTCTTCAGGTTAGGAATGCTCCACCCTTCTGCCCAGTGTTTCTCTGAAATGGACTGCCTACGCCGGAGAATAATTATCCAGAACATTTAACTACACAATGAACAAAACAAAAAGCACTTTACCATAAGTTAAATTATGCAGAGGTGCTTTCTTTTCCTGCTGACACTGAATCTTTTGCTTTATCGGAACGAAAGTACTATTTGATGATTCTAGAGGAACTTCTTGCACTGAGGTTGAGTTTTTTTTTTTTTTTAAAGAAAGAGGAAATTGAATTATATTAGTCATTGAGAAGAAAAAAAAGCCTTCTTAAAGTCTTAAAGAGTTACATTCAATAATGATCAGATCAATATAGTACACTTCTGTAACATAGGAGTTCCATTTCTCATTTTATTTTTTCATGCCTTCATCCCATTCTATCTACATTACACCAAGAAAGAACTTTTTCTAAACTCTAAATGTTGTAACTTGCCAGCTCTAGACAAAAATATATTACTGGACTTAGAAGCTTAGAGATCTGGAATACAATTCTGGTGCTGCAACAAATCAGATAGGTATATCTTAAGATTATATATGAAGTACCATCCAGTCTTGAAAATTCTGATTCTGCTTCTGGTTGCTGTAAATTTCTAAAATGCTGAAAGAACAGCCGAAGAGTTGTGGCTTATATGTTAAAAGTTGAAATGTTGTGACTCAATAGCAGACACAACCATAATTTATACCCCTCTGACATCTCTTTAGTAAGCCTTCAAAGGCAAAAATCTGGTAGGCTTATCAACTAGACAAGTAGGGACTAATAATATTGCTTACATTTTATTCTACTTTGCATCCTAGATGATTTAAGTTTTATTTCTTGATGGTTTAGTTTCTTTTACATAAAGAGGGGAAGGTAATAGACTTAAAACTGGAGGAAAAAATCAATTATTTTATTTTATATGTTTAATTTCAAATATTATGATTGAAAAAAATTGGTGGTAACTTTGCTTAAGTATGTAGCTTTAGTCTTAGAAATCTTAATACGAAGATTTTTATCATAATGATGTGTGTCATAAAAGGATAAGTTTCTATTTCTTTAGCTCATTCTATTAGAAATGGCAAGGCAATGTAGTAAAGACAAACAGGTAATTCAATCAGATATAACATGCTATATATAGAATCTGGGTCATTTATTTTAGAGTACAAAGTCCATGTAGACTACCTAAAAAGTCTCTGAAATTACATACGAAATTTGTGTTTGTATATATGTGCATTTTCTGGGGAAAGAGTCATCAGATTCTCAAAGCAGTGAGTTGTTTCTTCCTCTCTAGTTCCACTTGACAAATAAAATATGTTTTAATGTGCATTATTTCATTTGCTACTCCCTTTTCTCCAAGACTGTATGAATCAGATTTTGTGTATTCCCCTACCTCTATCTTAAGCTCCCT
Source organism: Lynx rufus (assembly GCF_022079265.1). Classification (NCBI taxonomy): domain Eukaryota; kingdom Metazoa; phylum Chordata; class Mammalia; order Carnivora; family Felidae; genus Lynx; species Lynx rufus. The sequence goes on from NW_025814827.1 coordinate 65,231,569, forward strand.
TAGAAAACTTTTTGTGTTAAAATATAACACTGTCTTTGAAATACAACAGTATATCCACAATCTATTGTGCAGTAAAGAGCATGGGCTTTCAAATAGACACCTGTATTAATTCTTAGCCCATCGCTTATCATATGTCATACATAGAGCAGACATAACCTTTTTGTAAGCCCCATTTCCTAGACTATTAAATGAGCATCTACCCATAGTGTCTGCTGAAAGGATTGTATGAGATAAATCCATATAAAACATATTTATCAATTACTGTAACTCATTAAAAATTTCAACTTCAAATGTCTCAGATTCTGACCACTTCCTATCTTTCCAGATTATTCTCTCAAATCCAACGACTATCCTAACAACACCCTACACTTCTTTATACTTCCTCATTTCCTTCAGGTCCTCTTTTCTCTATATAACTAACTTAAATTTCATGGTGCCCTTACATACCACCTTTGTCCTCTTCATCCTATCTGATAAAATTACAATCCTGATAAAATCCAACTCTCTGCCTGCTCCTGAGCAGCATCTGTGCAGCTAAATAGGGCTGGAGGAAAACTCATAACCGTATTTATTGCTCTCATTTAAATTCATGCTCACAAGTTTCAAGCAGGTCCTTAATGTTACCCAAGAAATCAAATTTAGGCTTAGACTCTTCCATTCTCCTGCATTATTCAAACCTCCACCTCCTCAAACTTTAATACCTGCTTCCCATGCTTACTCTCAGCTGATGACTTTACTGTGTACTTCAGATTATTTCTCCATACAACACTGCCTATCTTCTTGTTTGATTTATGGTCTGTTTATGTTTCTTGCTAAGGCCAAAATCTCCACTTTTAGATTCAGTTCCCTTTCAACTACTCAAGGGTATCATACTACCAATTTTAGTTTTTCCTTCCCTACTGGATCATTTCCAATAGCATACAAAAATGTTCTTTCATCATACATTAAAAACAATATTTTAAAACCACACTGCCCATATTTCTCTGCTCTCTTCTAAGAGTTATCTATATTCACCACTGTCAATTTCTCTCCCTCACATTCTCTCTTGAACCCTCTTGAATCATGTTTTTGCTCCTATCACTTCACCAAACTCCCCTTATTAAAGCCACCAATGACCCTCATGTTGCTAAATCCAGCATTCAAATCTCAGCCTTTATCTTACTTCACTCATTAGCAGCATTAGATACAGCCAAAGACTCCTTCCTTCAAGCATTTTGTTCCTTTGGCTTCCAAAGTATCACTCTTGGTTTTTCTTCTTCCTCATCTTCTTCTCGTGGTCTTCACTACTATCTTTTATTTGAAATTCCAAATTTTGGGGTGCTCCAGGATTCATCACTGAATGTTTCTCTTTTTACACTTACTCCTTGATGATCTCCTTTAATCTCTTTAAATACCATTTAGGTGCTAATAATTCCCAAGTGTATTTTTCTCACCTGAACCACTTCTCTAAATTCCAACGAATTTTTTCAAAAGTGTTAATTCACATCTACACTTCAATTTTTAATAGATATAGCAAAATTAACATACCAAAAATGTAATTACAGAGCCCCCTGCCCTGTCTATTCCATTTCAGTTAAACCACTCTATCCTTCCAGTTACTCGGGCAAAAAACAAACAAACAAAAAACCAAAAAACCAAAAAAATCACCCAGAACCAACCAAACAACAAGAAAACACCCTACAGCCTCCCTTTATATCTTTTATGTTCCACATCCTATGAGCTCTTCCTTCAAAATACACCCAGAATCCAAGCACGTATTATCTTCACTGCTACCACCTAAACCAAACTAACACCATCTCTCACCTAGATTACTACAGTAACTATTTCAAATTGACAGTGAGTGATATTTTTAAAATGAATCAGATCTTGTCACTTATCAGCTTGGAACCCTCCACTGATTTCTTTCTTTGCTCACGTAATAGCCCAAACTCTTACATTCATCTATAACACTCTACATTATCTGACCCTTAATTAGCACCCCTTCCCCACCTCTATGCACTCACTCTATGATTTACTAATCTCATAACTGGTCCTTGAATTTGAGGAATGCTCCTATTTCAGGGCATTTGTACCAGCTGTTACTTTGTCTGGATCCTCCTTCCCAATTCCTCCAAGATATCCATCTGTATCTATCTATCACCTACTTCAATGTTTTGGTTCAAATGTCATCTCTCATTGAACCATACCCTGATCACCACATGGAAAATTACAACCTACTCCAACTGTCTCCATCATCCTTGCTCTGCTTTTTTTTCCATAGCACTTCTCTTCTATTGTACCATAAAAACTACTAATTTAAATTTGTCTCTCCCACAACCTGAATGTGAACGTGTTAGGGCTGGGATTTTTGTCCACTTTGTTCACTCTTATATCCTGAGTACCCACAACAGTATAAGACATAATAAAAATAACACATTATAGCTTTTCAACCAACACATAATAAAACTAACCTCTTGGTGAAATGTTATCTGATTGGAGTGATTTGTTGTTTTCCTTTTCTTCACAGACGCAGGTATTCTGCAATACTCTTTTCTCATCTCCTTTGGGAGTGAAAATTTTCTTTTCACTTTTCAGTGGTTCCAACAAACTACTGTTGCCTGACGCTTGTTCTTGCTTGTCACGCAGTACTTTTTCTTTCATTCTTTGAAATATTTTTCCTGGTGATTCATAGTTTGCTTTATTTTTTAATCTATCCTTGTTGGGCTTTATAACACTGATATCAAGAGAGCTGTTAGAGGAGGTAGTCTCTGCTAGCATGGTAGAATGAAATATTTTTTTATTATTAAAATTTGTCATTTCTAGGAAATGAGTTTTTTCATGGTCATTCAATTTTAAAGAGGGGTTTTGATATTTTGCCAAATCTTTTACAGGAGTAAGTGTGCCTGCAGGAATGCTGTCAAAAAAGACTGCATGCATAGGCATATTTCTTCTTTGAGAAGATGTCTCTGAAGACAAATGAATTCCTGGATGTTTCAAAGGTGTTGCAATCATCTTGATAAACAGTAGCAACAAGTTTTCTCTAACAGATAATTCACTTAACCACAATTTTCAGGATAGGAGACTTTCAGCAGGGGCCCAGAGGAACCTGTAGTTCAATGTGAAATCAACCTTTATCATGCTTTGATGCAAAAAAGATTATTTGCTTTCCATAATAATATTATACTAAGGCTTAAGTGGTTCATAACAACACTGGATAATCTATAGCTCACAAATCTAAGGTTTTATATTTTTGTTAAAGACTCATTTTATTATTATTTTAGATGAGCAGTTTGGTCTTTAAATTTACTTCTCTAAAAAAAGCAGCATTCATCAAATCATCTACTTAAGAAAACTAAGAATTGAATATCGAGTACCTGGTTTTTAAATATACTTGAACCTCAAGTCCTGGAGATTCCAATCTAATATTTACATCAAAAAGCATTAAATTACATCTGCATATGGTACTATATTAGACTATAAAGGATTAAATTTCACAAACATAACTTTTCCCTTTAGGCACTTAAATTTAAGGCAGCAACTATGATGATATGTCTTAATGAAAGCTGAAAAATTCATTCAATTTTTTAGTTAAATCATCCCCAATCTTGATTTTGTTATGCTGCAGAACATTTTAACTACGAGGTTTTAGTTGAAATACCCTCAAATCAAAAGTAAATTATACTCATTATTTTTAAAAGTTAATTTATTTACAATTTTTAGAGGCAATCATGTACTTGAGCATACATGGTCTTAGACTTGTTTTAGTTTGCTTTTATAAACACATTTTATTTCCCACACCTAGAAATTAAGATTCTAGGTGATGAACCATACAGTTGCATTCTGTAATACTTAGTAAATAAAACATTTCCATGCAAGGTGCTTGGAACTTACTAATTTCACCTTACTGCATCTCCTATTGCTGAATTTACAACTATTCTAACCAGTCTTTGACATCATATAAACATAAAAAGCCTACCACAGAAAATATTAATGTAGTCATATCAAAGACTCAAATATCTTTATTTAAGTAACTTCTGTGAGAAATATGCAAGATCAAAATTCATATACAAATAGCATTTTATCCAACAGTTTTTAAGAGAAAAAAGAAATAATCCTCAATAACAAGAACTGACAAAGCAGGCTATCTTGGGTCTAGCCCTGTGACACAAAAATCACTGAACTCTTCCACAAAATGTTAATTCAGTAAATATGTACTAATGCATAGATTCATGTGTTTGGCAATGTGTGAGTGATAAGAATCCTGTTCTGGGAGTTAAAATACTTACTAGCAGTTCACTTTAAACTCTCAAAATCGAAAGTGAATAAATTGAGCCAAGTGCACACACACACACACACACAAAAATGGCAAAGTATGTGCAGGCTTATAAAATCTTAATTCTCCACAACCTAAGGAAATGCTCAACAGAATTACAAAATACAAATAAATTAGTGGAACTGAAAACAGGACCAATCTGTAGTAGACGTACACATTAGTTTTTTCATCTAAAGGCAGATAACTATGGTCCTACTGAAAGGCTTAAAGAACCAGCATATAACTCTCTTGCATGTTGCCCAACCTCTTCCCTCCCAATTCAAGCATGTTATAGCATGGAGATGAGCGGTCAAGATTCTGAAAAACCTCAAATTCCACCCCCGTCTCCAAAAAAGACACAAAGATTCCTAGGAGCCCCTATTTCCCATTATGTTATAAATAGCAACTCAGCAGAAGCCCAAAGAGTTGGCAACAGTTGTCTGTGGTTTCAGTGTGGCTGGTAAAAGAGAGGATGTAGAGGGAAAAAAATTACCTAGAATTTTCTGACCTACAGCTTTGCAGAACAGATACAGAAGAAAACAAATCACTTGTTAGAGGCCAAACACTCAAAGCCCCATTCTCCTCCTGGTTAAAAAAGAGCAAAACAGAGAAAACAGATTATGATGCTCAGACTCTGATAGAAGAGACACATGTTAGAAGATGCGAATTCAAGTGACAGGCATTCCTAGGCTGAGGAAAACAGTATCCTGAAGGCCAAACATACTTGACCTAACAAAAGATTGCTAGCAAGAAACTGTTAGTTCCTTTTTGGACTAGAGAAGGGAAGGTGAATTCCAAAACATTATGCTTGTGCTTCACTAAGTGCTTAAAACTATTTGAAAAATCTGATCTTTGTCATTTACTCTGAATGTTGGCAAATGCTGATGTACGAAGAAAAATTTGCTATTTATTGAAATAAAGACAAGCATGGAAAATCATTAAATGAAAATCTAGCTATGAGCACTTACAACATATATAAATATATAAGTAAGGCTAAACAACTGTTATTATCATGGATATGAATGATTCTGAATGTAACTGTTACTCTTTTTCCCAAAATTTCCCAAAATTCATGAAAAGTTTTTCTAGGAATTTACTGTCGTGGTAGCAGCAGTAATTGAATTATTACTATAATGGAAAGAGTCAAAAATCCCAAAGAACACCAACCAAAACTGGGAAGTGGAGGTGGGAAAAATGAAACTAATTTTAAGTTAACTGACAAATGATAACACTTGGGGTGGGGGGTGGGGGGACCCAGCACTTGACATATAATATAAATAACATTCAAAGAGACCAATGAATCAATTTTAAAAATGATCAACACAGAAAATGGCCAAAAGGCACGAAAGGCAATTACTAAAGAATACAAAAGTCCACCTAGGGAGTCAAATGACACTTCATTTCACTAATAAGTGAAACTAAACAAACTAAACAGTGGAAGTTCTTAAGTTTAGCAGATTGGTAAAGATTAATTTCAAAATACAGGTGTGCATGCTGTTGATCAAGAAATTCCACTTCTAAATTTTTTTCTTACAGAAACTACTACGTAAGAATTCAAATATATGTAAGTAGTAATAACAGTGGATATTTACTGCATATATGTCAGACACTACATAACCTTACAGCAAATAATCTTAAGAGTTCTGAAGATGAGGAAACTAAAGCACAGGTGCCCAAGGTTCCACTGACGATTCAGAGCAGGACCTAAGTCTGACTGCCATGCCCAAGTTCTTAAACAAGCACTATACAGGGATATTCACTGACTTACCGGAGATATTATAAATAATCTAGATCTTCACCACTATGGGATGAAATTCTGCTACATCCATACAACCGAATTCTGTATATTCAATAAAAAGATACATGCCTGTATATGTACTGACAAAGAATATAGTTAGGATATATTAAAAAGGAAGCAGAACAGGACGTACAATTGCATTTCAGTAAACACACACGAGCGAAAGCATAGGCGGAAATATCTGGAATCATACTAAATTGTAAACAGTGTTTAACTTTGAAGAGGAGGATGAAGGGCCCTCCATTTTCTAAATAATTTTATTAATATCCACATGTGTTTGCAACCAATGTGAAATTTAACCAGAAAAAAACATGAGCTCGATGGATCAACTGTTTCTATAGCACTGTGGATCTTGGGGGTCCCAGGGCAGTGACGCACACAAATCATTCTAACGTAAAGTTTTTCTTGCTAGAAGTGATTTTAGAACAAAGGCCTACAGCGTTCACTTACAAAACGAATCTGAACGAATAGTGGTTTACTCTCTTGATAACTGCAGTAGACACGCAACAAATATGTATACAACGGATGAGTGAGTAGTCGTGAAACTCCTACCAAAGCTAAAAACTTACAGAAGTCTACGCGGACCGAGAATGTTGATGGGCTGGGACCCTCAGCGCCAGAGGCGGACCGATGGCAGGGGGCGAGGGAAGCAGAGCAAGGAGTGCATACCTTGGGTGAAGGGCCTGATAGAGCTAGAAGACGGCAGTCCGGGCTTGGCTTCGCGTGGGGGTGGGCCGGGCGCCCCAGGGCTCGCCCTCTGGCCCAAGTCGGCTCCAGCCCCCCGTAGTCCGGCCACAGGTGACCCTCACTTCCTCAGCGAGGCTCCCTGACACAAGTTTCGGAATTCAAATTTGAAGAGCCCGCCCTCCAGCCAGCCCTGATTGGCGCGCTCCGTAATGGCGTCACCGTGCGACTCAAGAAAACTGGCGCGGGGGGGTGGGGGGCGGCCCGCACCGCGTGCGCAGTGCTGTTTCCACAACAGGTGGGTAACCCCAAGCTGCCACGAGAACCGAGAGCACCGCTCTAGTCTTCCGCAGAATTCTTTTCGTTTACAGAGGGCGCGCGCCACCAGCGGGTTCCGCCGCTCCTCCCGTTATGCTCTGCGACAGGAAGGCTTACGTCAGACGTCGGCTGCGTTCTTCGGCGCTACTGCGGTTTTTTAAGTTTGGCCTTTCTCGGCCACTCTTCTACCCTACTGGTTTGGTAGCCCGTGGTGTATCGTTGCGTTGCTTACCTGTGGGAAGGAACAGCTTGCCGAGTTCGTCGGAGAGCTTTTAGCCCTCCCTGGCTGCCAGATATTTGAGAACGAGAAAGAACGTTTTGTTCTTGAGAGGATAATATACTGAATGCAAAGTTAAACTTGCCATGGGATGTTTAGTCTGAACTATTTCCCCAAGAAGTGTGATGTTTTTTGAACCTCATCTTATCGAATCCTAAAAGTTTTAATCTTGACGACTCAGGTTGCAAAGCAGTTTGTGACAGTGTCACTTAGACTGAGCCTGCCTTAGATTGGTTGCACCCAGTGATTCTGTACTCTAACCACCGCGGAGTGTTGTGCATCTTCCGCCTCAGCGCCCTGGCAAGAAGCATTCGCTGGCTGGAAGCATCTTACAGGGCGCCTTGTTTCAGTGTTGGGGGCGGAGACGTAGGAGCCGGAGGAGTAATGAATGTTTTCAGTCCTAAACCCCTTCCAGCTCCGATCCTGCATCTTCTCTCCATTAACTCCGCCCCGCTCCCCAACAAGTCAGAACGGGACAGGAGAGTTTATGCCTCATCCAAGAAAATTCCTTAGCATCCTAGAACCATATATCGCATTTCTCCGTTAACACCGGACTGAAATGGTTATAAAGGATTTTTTAAAGTGACTTTCGCAATCCCCTCGTCTAAATCTTGTAACCACTAAGTCTTGTACACAATATTCAGAATCCGAAATAATTTAAAACGTGCAAATGAATGCAAGTAAGGAGAAGAAACCAGTTTCGGCGAGGAGAGGAAAGCAAATTTACGTAGATAAAATGAAGTTTCTGTCTGTGCAGCATAATGAGAAAATGGCTGGACATGAATTTGTACCAGATTTCTGGGAAAAGCTACACTTAAGATACCTGTTAAATGACATGTATGAAAGTGTATGAAATGCATTTTGTGTGACAGAGAGACTTTGAGGGGATAGGCATTCATATTCCAAAGCATCAGAAATAGAAGTATAAAAGGTTTTTATGCCTGATATGGAGATGGCCGTGTCTCACACATTCAGCCAGAATAGGAACCTTGAAATATTAAGAGTAGACTCTCAGAAATATACACTTTCATTTTTTTAATTAGTCATTTTTCTTTTGAGGAGTAGCTAGTGCGTACCAGACTCCAGGGTGAACAGCAACAGGGATTTATATAAGCATGACTAATGATTTTACAAACAAAACTGGAGAAAACAGTTTGTGGATAACAAAGTGTGATGACAAGGCATACAGGCCAAGGGACAATGTTCATCTGTCCACTGGGACATCAACATACTGCCCTGGTTGGGCCCTCCTTTAAGTTTCTGTCAAGAGGGGAGAGCTTCTCCAAGTCACAGCCAGCCACCTGGGACAATCTGTCCAGGCTTAAGTCTGTTATTCATGGAAACAAATGCAGACCCACTTAGGGTCCGAGGGACAGACACAGGAGGAAGGGAATGAAAACCACACACTGTGTGGGAGCTGCTGCCAAAACATCTGGGTCTGCTTAGCCTGAAAGAATATTCCCAGGACCATGGTAAGTTCCAGCAGGGAACAATCAGTACAATTAACCATATGGAATTTTGGGGATAATTAGAAAAAAGATGCTCTTTCTTTAAGGCTGAATATTCTCAACCAGGGGTGATTTTGCATACCCCCCCCCACCTCGGGGGGGGGGGACATTTGGCAATGTCTGGAGACATGTAAATCATAAATGTCACAATTGAGAGGAGTGCTACTGGCATCTAGTGAGTAGAGGACAGGAATGCTACTAAACATCCTACGATGTGCAGGACAGCCCCTCCACTACAAAGAATTATCTAGTTTAAAATGTTGATAGTGCCAAGGGTTGAGAAATCCTACACTTGTCAGATATAGCCCTATCCTACACTTGTAAGAAGTTTAGACTCTTCTCACTCTCTCAGCTGTGTTCCCTTTTGTAAGGTGCAACTATAGAATCACTACTGCTATGTCAGGGCCTGGAGGAGAGATGAGGATGCAGTCAAAAGAGAGGTTATCCAGGCTGTGTGAGGGGAGGACCCTTCAGTGGAAAAAACTTCCAGAGATTGCTATGTGATAGAGTCAATATTACAAACATATCATTAAAAAATTGTAATAAGTGCTGTCGAGATATATCAGGACAGATCCTGCAAGAAGCTGATGGTACGATGGATTTAGGAGTACATGAGATTTATTGGGAGATAATACCTGTGAAGGTTTAAGGGAGAGTGAGAAGGATTGGGCCTGATAAATCTTCAGACTTTGATGCAGATGTGACATTTGTGAAAGAAAAAGGGAGAAGGAAGCAGAATTGGACGGGGAGCCTAAGCTTGCGATGCATATTTGACAAAGTATTGGCTAACCCAATAGGGAGACTTGGGGTAACCCATCAGAGGTGTCTTGAAATGGGCAGATCCTGGAATCCATTATTGTGGAGGCTGCCTGGGAAAAAGATGGCCTTGACTCAAAGGCTTAATAAACATTTTTTGGGGGGTACCTGGCTGGCTCAGTTGGTAAAGCTTGCCACTCTTGAGCTCAGGGTTGTGAATGCAAGCCACTTTGGGTGTAGTGATTATTCTAAAATCTTTAAAAAAAATTTGATTAATTTTTTTGGATTGAGATATAATTGATATATAGCATTATATTAGTGTCAGATGTACAACATAATGATTTGATATATGTATATATTGGAAAATGATCACAATATGTCTGGTTAACATCCATCAGTACACAGTTGCATTTTTTTCTTGTCATGAGAAATTTTAAGATCTACTCTATTACCAACTTTCAAATATAGAATAAGTATTATTAACTACAGTCACCATGATATACATTCCATCCTTAGGACTTATTTATCTTATAACTGGAAGTTTGTACCTTTTGACCACCTTTGCCCATTTTACACATCCCCACCCCTGCCTCTGGTAACCACCAATCTGTTCTCCATACCTATGAGTTTGTTTTTATTTTGTTTTGTTTTTAAATTTCATGTTAAAATAAAATCATATAGTTTTTGTGTTTCTTTGCCTGGCTTATTTTACTTAGCATAATGCCCTCAAGGTCCATCCATGTTGTTGCAAATGGCAGTATTTTCTTCTTTTATGGCTGAATATTATCATATATATTATTTATATATTATATATATTATTTATATATAATATAATATATATGTATATATATTACATATAACATATATGCCACATCTTTTATCCATTCATTCGTCAGTGGACACTTAGGTTGTTACCATCTTGGCTATTGTTAATAATGCTGCAGTGAACATGGGAGTGCATATATCTTTTTGAGATAGTGGTTTCATTTCCTTCAGATATATACCCAGTGGTACAATTGCTGGATCATATAGTAGTTCTATTTTAATTTTTGGAGCAATCTCTGTATTATTATTATTTTTTTTAGTGACTGCACCAGTTTACAATCTCAACAGCAGTACACAAATATTCCCCTTTCTTCACACCCTTGCCAACACTTGTTATCTCTTGTCTTTAAACAATTTTTTAAGTTTATTTGAGAGAGAGAGAGAGAGAGAGAGAGAGCGTGCGTGCGCACGCACAACTGGGGGAGAGGCAGAGAGAGGGGGGGAGAGAGAGAATACCAAGCAGGCTCCGCACTGTCAATGCTGAGGCTGATGCAGGGCTCGAACTCACAAACCATGAGATCATGACCTGAACCAAGATCAAGAGTTGGATGCCTAACTGTCTGAACCACCCAGGTTCCCCTCTTGTATTTTTGATGATAGCCATTCTGACAGGTGTGAGGTGATATCTCATTGTGGTTTTCATTTGCATTTCCTTGAGGATTAGTGATGTTAAATCTCTTTTCATGTACCTGTTGGCCATTTCTATGTCTTTTTGGAAAAAATGTCTATTCAGTCCCTCTGCCCATTTTTAAATCAGATTATGGGGTTTTGCTTTGCTTTTGAGTTGTGTGAATTCTTCATATATTTTGGATATTAATCCTTTATGAGGTTTATGATTCACAAATATTTTCTCCCATTCTGTAGGTTGCTTTTTCGTTTCATGGATGGCTTTCTTTGCTGTGCAGAAGCTTTTTAGTTTGATGTAGTCTCACTTGTTTATTTTTGCTTTTGTTGCCTTTGCTTGTGGTGTCAAAGTTTCTAACTATTTCTTGAAATATTCTTTCTTCACCATTCTTTCTTCTCTCCTTCAGGGCCTCCCATAATGAATATGTGGATGTACTTGATGGTTCCTGTAGATATCTTAGGTTCTGTTTATTTTTCTTCATTCTTTTTTCTTTATGTTCTTCAAACTGGATACTTTCAATTGGCCTATGTTCAGGTTCACCCATTCTTTCTTCTGCCTGCATAAATCTGCTATTGAAGCCAAAGCATAAGAGACTGTTGAAAACTGAGAACAAACTGAGGGTTGATGGGGGGTGGGAGGGAGGGGCGGGTGGGTGATGGGTATTGAGGAGGGCACCTTTTGGGATGAGCACTGGGTGTTGTATGGAAACCAATTTGTCAATAAACTTCATATATAAAAAAAAAATAAAAGTATTCAAATGACAAAAAAAAAAAAAAAAAAAAGAAAACCTCTAGTGAATTTTTCATTTCAGTTGTTATACTTTTCAGCTTCACAACTTATGTTTGGTTCCTTTTCATAATTTCTGTCTCTTTACTGATGTTTTCTGCTTGTCGAGAGATTATTCTGCTGGTTTCCTTTCACTCTTTGTCTATGGTTTTCTTAAGCAATTTGAACAGTTGACTTAAAATTTTTGTCTAGTAAGTCCAATGTCTGTGTCTCCTCAGGGATAATTTCTGTTAATTTCTCTTGTGAATGGGCCATAATTTCTTGTTTCTTTACATGCTTTGTCATTTTTCTGTTAGAAACTCGACATTTGAATATTAAAATGTACTATCTCTGGGGATGGCTAGGTGGCTCAGTTGGTTAATTTGTCCGACTTAGGCTCAGATCATGATCTCACAGTTTGTGAGTTTGAGCCCTGCATCAGGCTCCATGCTGACATGCCTGCTTTAGATTTTCTCTCTCTCCCTCTCTCTTTCTGCCCCTCCCCCGTGCGTGCTCTCCCTTTCTCTCTCTCTCTCTCTCTCTCTAAATATAAATAAATAAACTTTAAAAAATGTGCTAACTCTGGTAACAGATTCTTTTCCCTCATCAGGATTTGTTTTTGTTTCTGTAGCTGTTTGCTTTGGGCTGTAGCTGTTTGCTTGTTTAGAGATTTTTTTGGACACTATTTTTGTAAAGTTCGTATTCTTTGTTGTTATGTGTGATATCTGAAGTATCTGTTTCTTTAGCTTGTGTTTATCTAGTGTTTGACATAGATTTCCATGATCACCAGGAACTAGAATAGAATGAAAAATAAGTGTTAAAAAAATAAAATAAAATTTCATCAGAGGTGAAAGCTCAAGGTCTTCTCAGGTCATTTCTGCACATGCATTCTGCCCTAGGACTGTATGTGTCTTTCTAAATTATCCAGTATATGCAGGCATTTTTGAATGTCCCAATTTTCCAAAGAAACTCTTTTCCCAGCTTTTCCTTCCATTCTTTCAGTGCACCTACTATTTGCCTCAACAGTAATCTTTTGCTCCAGGCAATGGTATGTTGTTCATTTTTTTCTGACAATTTTTTGAGGAATGTGTGGCCATTTTTCTGTGCTGACTGACTTCCAACTTAAGCAAATCAAAGGCAGGCCCCTTGCATCATTTTTTCAAGTAGCACCCAGACAGTTGGGAACAGACAAACACAATTCTTTGAGAATGAAGTCTGTTCTGCTCTCTCTGGAGCAAGACACTGGGGTCCCATTCTTGGAATGTGGGATTCTGTCTTCAAGACTGCTACCTAGCCAGGAAGGAGAATTTAGGAATGGCAATTAAAAATGCTTCTCATAAAATTTTGCTACTACTTTTAAGTTGCCTCCTTTTTGATTTGACATTTTCTTGGTTGCTATAAACTTTTGACTATTTTCCAGAGTACTGACAAAGCATTTTCTAACAATTTGATTGTTTGATGTAAAAAAAAATTGGACTCTTGGAATTACCTGTTTTGCCATTTTTGCTTGATCAGGCTTTTTGAGTAAAGAAAATTGTCTTGTAATAAAGATGAAGAATGTCTTCTTCTACCAGATCCATTTGTTCCTCACATTTTAAGGGAATGAAATACAGAGGCATCTGTTTCTGTTCCACATGATTTGTTTACCTTAGGGAGATAAAGTTTTTTCTTCTCTCAGGAGATGAGGGTGTAGCAGTGTTGCAGTTGTTATATAAGCTCTCAGATTCATAATTTCAGGGATATTAAGAACCCTGTTTGTATAGGTGCAGAAATAACCATCTGGCTGTTATCACATCACTTCATACAGGGAAAATGGATCTTGGGACACTAATGTGGTTATTGCTCTAAGTAGTAATAGTAAGTCCTAATCTAGAAATCTCATGTTTGCTATTAAGACAAGAAAATAAATACAGGATTAAAATCTTATATACCACTAAAATAATTTCATATCGCACAGCAGTAGGAAAACCATACTGCAGGTCATTTTATTATGTTAATGGATCAAGATAGCCTTCCATGAGGCAATATTATTTAAGCTGACGCCTAAAGAATGTTAGGAGTTAACTAGGAGAAGGAAGGGAAAAATTCCTGGCAGAAGGATCATCTAGGATGATGACACTGAGACGGAAAGAATGTAATGGTTTGTTTAAAGACTTAAAGGATAAAAGATCCAGAAGAGTGGTGGTGGATAAAGTTAAAAAGGGAGTTAAGAGTCTGATCATTTTGAAGGAGCCTGTTAAGAACTCTAAGGAAAAAGTGAAGACACTGAATGGTTTTAAGTAAGAGAATGACAAGGTCAGATTGTTTTAAAGAGATCCCCTTGGCTGCAATGTGAAGATGATCATTTTCTAATGCAGGAAATAAAAAACTAAACAAATATTGATGCAAATAGAAGAAGCATGACTCAATGAAGTCTTCTGGCAAATAATAGAAAAGAGATCAACTTTAAAAAGATAGGATGGCTCAGGTATACTCTGCCCATAAGTGGGGACAAATTAGATATTTTAATCACCTTATTTTCTTTTACTACAACTTATTGAAAGCTTAAACTGCTATTTTAGTTTACTTTTAGCTTTTCATTTAAAAGTAACTAGAGATTTATAGGACGTTGCAAAGGTAGCGCAGAGAGTCCCTGAGTACCCTTTGTCTATTTTCCTCCAGTGGTTACATCTTATATAATTATAAGGATAGTACAATATCCAAATGGAAATTTGACAGTGATATAAATGCATATAGCTTCATGTCAATTTATCCTATCTGTAGATTTGTGTAACAACCACTACAATCAAGAAAAAACTGAAGGGGAACCAGGGTGACTCAGTTGGCTGAGCTTCTGCCTTTTGATTTCGGCTCAGGTCATGACCTCACAGGTGGTGAGATCGTGCCCCACATCAGCCTCTTCACTGTCAGCCTGGAGCCTGCCTGGGACTCTCTCTCTCTCCCTCTCTCTCTGCTCCTCCCCTACTGTTGTGCTTGCTCTACCTCTCCTTCTCTCTCTCTCTCTCAAAATAAATAAATAAACATTAAAAAAAAAGAAACAAAACTATTTAATTACCAGGAAGATCACCCTCATTCTAATCTGTATAGTTACACCCATACCTGCCCCCACCACCTCCCTGCCCAACAATTCCAAACCCTGACACCACTGATATGTTTTCTGTTTCAGTAATTTTGTCATTTCAAGAGTGTATATAAACAGAATCATTATACAACATGTTCTGAGGTTTTGAGATTGACTTTTTTTTCCCACCCAACATAATGCCTTGAGATCTATTCAAGCTGTATCAATAGTTTGTTCATTTTTATTTATATATAGATACCTACAGTTTGTTTACCTATTCATATATTTATGGAGATTTTAGTTATTTCCAGTTTTTTTGGCATTACAAAGAAACTGTTATAAACAATCATTTACAGATTTTGAGGGATTTATTTTCATTTTTCTGGGACAAATCCCCATGAGTGTAATATCTAGATCATATGGTAAGTGTGAGTGTATGTTTAGTTTTTTTAAGAAACTGCAAATTATTTTCCAGAGTGGCTGTAGCAGTTTGCAGTTCCACCAGCAATGTATGAGTGATTGAGTTTCTAAACATTCTTACTAGCATTTGGATTTTAGAATGACACTTTGGCTCTATGTGGAGAACTGATTAGAATGGTATGACATTGTAGAAGGGAAAAACCATTTCAGAAGATTTTGTAGCAGTCATGGTAAGACATGATAAGAGCCTAAACCCAAACTTTGAAAGTGAGGATGGACAGATAGAAGAGAGATTAAAGGAGTGCAGTTGACAGAATTAAATGGCCAGTTTTATGTGGGACCTGGGAGATGTAAAGTTTTATTTTATTTTATTTTATTTTATTTTATTTATTTTATTTTATTTATTTTATTTTATTTTATTTATTTTATTTTATTTTATTTATTTATTTTTTTTTTTTGAGAGACAGAGCATAAGCAGGGGAGGGGCGGAGAGACAGGGAGATACAGAATCCAAAGCGGGCTCCAGGCTGTGAGCTGTCAGCACAGTGCCCTATGCAGGGCTCAAACTCATGACCTGAGCTGAAGTCAGATGCTTAACTGACTGAGCCACCCAGGCACCCAAGGAGATGGAAAATTTTAAAACAAAACTTTCTTATTTCTGGTTTGGCAATTTGATGGATAATGGCACCATTTATAGAAGTAAATAGTATCAGAAAAAGTATTGGTCTCGGGCTAAAAAGATATGTTTGGTTTTGGACATAGTGATTTTGAAGTTCCTGTGTAGCATCCATGTGGGATTGGCCAGTAGGCAGCTCGTTATATGCATCTGAAAATAGCATACTCATTAAGAGAATGGATTTTGGATTCAGAGAAACCTTGATAGCAATCCCAGTTCTTTCTTTTACTCTATATTCATCCTCTGGCAAGTTACTTTACCTCCATTTTCTCATTTATGAGACATAATTATTGTGACAATTAAATAGGGTAATATGTATAAAACAGACAGGGGCTGCCATATATTAAGTACTCAGTAAATGGTAGTTGCTATTATTATTATAGACTCACAATTTGAATAATGTTCTCTCTATTGTCAAATGCTGCCCCAAAGACAAATGTGATAAGGGCTAGCTATAGTACAGTCTTTGGATTTAGCAACAACGAGGACTTGGGGGACCACACGTCTTCAGTAGGGCAGAAACTCAGTTACAGTAGGTTAGGGAACATTTGGGTGGAAATGCATGGAGATAGTCACAGAGACTCAAATTATTAGGAAATAAACAGGAAATGGTTTGATTTTCCAAATCTCTGTTTCCAATTGTGGTCTGTCAAATACCTGTTTCTCTAAATAGTTACCACCCTGAAAATATCTTGACCTAATTCTGCCACCTGAAGATCCCTGTCACTCAAAGAAAAGCACAATATTCCATCTCCTTCCCCTCCAGGAGGCGGGAATGCCTAAAATTTCACTGTAGTCCTGCTGCCTCCATCTCCTCCCTGTGCTGAGATGATTCCTAGGAACTAAATTGGGAATGAAGAAATGAGATGCTAAGACAGATTTGGTTTCTTTTTTGCTAACTCATCTGAATCCACAGTGAGTGACCGCACTGCAGTGTTTGCAGTGGCATTTATTAAGGGCCAAGATGGCATGATGCCCAGATGTAATATTTAGCCTGGGGGGTACCTGAGACTCTTCAAAGATCAACTGGAGTGAAGCCTGGAGTCCTGCTTGGTGTTGCATAGACTGGTTAGTGTCTTCATTCTTGTTTCTGACTGTTATGCCAATTGATCTAACTTCTTGATCAGCTTTTAAAACTTGTAGTTCATCTTCAAGGCTCAGACCCACTATCTCATAGCCCCTAAGGTCCAATGTAAACAGACATCTGACTCTTGAGTCCCTTCAGTTGTCTGCTCATCACACACTATCTTCTTGGCTCCTAAACCATACTGGCACCTATATAATTTGTTTTAGAATGTTATCAATGGTTGTTTTCAGCCATATTCGCCAGCAAGTAGCTCTTCTTTGCTAAAAAACAAAATCTACAGATGGCATAAGTGATGGCTTCGCTGCATTGGAGGAGGTTCTGACTAAGGCTCTCCTGTAGTTCAACTCTGACTCCATCTTGTGGTTAAATAGGTGACTGCACTGGGAACCTTTTATTCCAGTCTTGCCTACTGCCTACTGCTCTCTTAAATTGGTTAAAAGCAATTTAGCTTAGCTTTTTTTCTGTGGATCTAGATCTAGTTTACACTGACTAGATGAGTTCAGTGAGTTGAAGGAAAGCTCTTTCCCTGTGCCTCAAGGAAGATTTCACCTTGATTTCCCATAGGTATTCCAAATCAACATCTTCAGAATAGAACTTTGCATTATGCTGCCTACTGTCTCCTGTATACACCCCCTCCTTGCCCTCATTCCCTTCCCTTCAGTGAATGCCACTCTGAAACTCTCTTCTCCTCTGCTCTTTATCTCAGTGAAAGACAGTTCATCCACTCCTAAAAATTAGAGGCTTAAGAGCAATTCTGATTCTTTTTCTTTTCTCCCCTTCATTCCTTTATTCTGCCTCAAAATTCCAAATGACATCTCATTTTCAGTCTCTTTCCTCCGTTCTTCTGCTACTGTCCAAGTTATGACAAGTACTCTTTGAGTTGGCGTTTGTCTACTTCTGAGCCTCCTCTCCACTCTTCACCTCACACATCTAGTAACACTTATTGTTCCTGGAATACAGGGAGCTGTTCCCTTTTGTTTAGGAACAAACACCTGTAGATCTTTCTCTCCAGCTTGTTCAGGTTCACTAGAGGCATGCTGCAAAACTTCCACAAGTATGTATCTGTTTGGTCCTGAAGGAAGCAGTTGAATCACATTGAAGAGCATAATGGAAGGGCACCTAGAGGAGAATTTAATGGGGGGAATATTTACAAACAGGGTCCTTCAAAGATGGTAAAATACCTAAAGACTAAAAACAGTTGGAAGCCTTTATCTCTCGTAGGCCTGAAGATGCAAGGAGAAAGGACTGTGTTACTGGAACCTGGAAAGATCTGTAACTGTATATGGGAGTACACTGAACAGTTACTGTGTTTGAAAGCAAAGGAACATAGCTACTGTCAAAAGTGTGTGGTGGTTGTTGGGGGCTGAGGTAGGATACAGAGTCCAACCCCCCTCTCCTTCTACCCTTTGTTATTCTGCTGGTGTCTCACTGGCTGATTTCAAATGATAGCAAAGGCAAAGGAATCCTGGGTGATGTAGTCCATGGAGGTATCTTCCCAGAGTAGGGCAGCGAATGGTGGAGAGCTAAACAAAGGACAGTCGGCACAGAACATAAACTTGTCTGCTAGTGTTCCATGAGAGGAACATGGGGAGAGGGCTGGGATGTCACCTTTCAATATGAAGACTTTCAATTAGTCTGTTTTCAGATGGCAACTTAACCCTCAGCTTTAAACAGGTGTCCCCAAATCTAGGCTGAAGAAAAAGGTCATGGAAACTTTTTTTTCTTTTTAATGTAGACTCTCAACCATTTCTCCTATTTTCACCTCAGTTCCACACTCTGCCTTCAGATATACCTGAAGCATAATTACAATTCCTGAAATTTTCTGGCATTTGTGATATAAATCAGCTTGTTTCTTGCTGGTTTCCTTACCCCTGCAGGTTAGGTCTCTGATATATCTTGTCCACTAGGTCAGTTTTCACTGAAACATTTCACTAAAGACGTTAGCTTTACTATTTCTGGTATTTACTATTTCAGAAAGATCAGGAAAATACTAGAGAAATATCAATAGGCTTCACAAGGACATTTGATAAGGACTTCTTAAATTTTAGAATTTGGGATGATATATGTATTTCTGAAATGACTGGCTGAACGATGCCCACTAGTGGTTGCTTTGATGGCTCTATCTGCCCCAACTG
Organism: Lynx rufus; assembly: GCF_022079265.1. Lineage (NCBI taxonomy): Eukaryota > Metazoa > Chordata > Mammalia > Carnivora > Felidae > Lynx > Lynx rufus. The sequence goes on from NW_025814827.1 coordinate 65,250,795, forward strand.
TGAGACTTAACATTAAAAAAAATTTCCCCAATTTTATTGAGAAATAATTGGCATAACATCACTGTATAAATTTAATGTGTACAGCATGATGATTTGATTTACATGTGTTGTAAAAATGATTACACAATAGGTTCAGCTAACGTCTATCATCTCATATAGATACAATAAAAAGAAAACAAGAAGAAGAAAAAAAATTTTCCTTGTGATGAGAACTCTTAGAATTAACTCTCAGCAATTTTTCAACATATCATACAGCAATGTAAATATAGTCACTATGTTGTTCATTACATCCCTGATACTTACTTATTTTAGTTATTTATTAAAAAAATTTTTAATGTTTATTTATTTTGGAGAGAGAGAGAGAGAGAAGAGAGAGAGAGTGACAGAGCATGTGGGGGAGGGGCAGAGAGAGAGGAAGACACAGAATCTGAAGCAGGATCCAGGCTCTGAGCTGTCAACACAGAGCCTGATGTGGGGCTTGAACCCATGAACCGCAAGATCATGACCTAAGCCAAAGTCAGATATGTAACTGACTGAGCCACCCAGGTGTCCCAACGTACTCATTTTATAACTGGAAGTTTGTACCTTTTGACCATCTTCCTCCAATTCCCTCTTCCCCCAACTCCACCTGTAGTAACCACAAATCTGATCTCTTTTTTATGAGTTTAAGTGTTTCTTTGTTTTATATTCCACTTATAAGTAAGATTGTACAGTTTTGTCTTTCTCTGTCTGACTTATTTCACTTAGCGTAATACCTTCAAGGTTCATCCATATTGTTGCCAATGGTAGGATTTCCTCATTTTTATGACTGAAATATATATATATATATATATATATATATATATATACATATATATATATATCCCAACTTCATTATCCATTCATTATTCAACTGACACTTAAGTTTCCCTATGTCTTGGCTCTTGTAAATAATGCTGCTATGAACACGGGGGTGCAGATATCTTTCCAAGTTAGTGTTTTCATTTCTTTTGGATGTAGTCCCAACAGTGGAATTACTGGATCATGTAGTAGTTCTATTTTTAATTTTTTGAGGACCTTTCATACTGTTTTATATACTGGCTGTACCAATTTACAATCCTTGTAACAGTACACAAGTGTTCCCTTTTGTCCACATCCATGCCAGCATTTGTTATCTCTTGTCTTTTTGATGATGGCCGTACTTACAGACACGAGGTGATATCTCATTATGGTTTAAATTTACACTTCCATAATGACTAGTGATGTTGAACATCTTTTCATGTACCTGTTAGCCTTTCATATATGTTTTTTGGAAAGTATCTATTTAGGTCCTTTGCCCATTTTTAATTGGGTTATTTGTGTTTTTTCTATTAAGTTGTATGAGTTTTTCTTAAAATATATTTTGCATATTAACCCCTTATCAGATGTATCATTGCAAATATTTTTTCCTGTTCTGTAGGTGGTCTTTTCACTTTGTTGATGGTTTCTTTTGCTGTACAGAAAGAAGCTTTTTAGTTTGAGGTAGTCCCACATGTTTATTTTGATTTGATTGCTTGTGTTTTAGGTCTCATATCCCCAAAATAATTACCAAAACATTTATCCAAAATATTTATCCAAAAAATAATTACCAAGACCCATGTCAAGGCTTTACTTCTTTGTTTTTTCTAGGAGTTTTATGACTTAAGGTATTCCATTTAAGTTTTTAATCCATTTGGAGTTAATTTTTGTGAGTGGTGTAAGATAGATGTCCAGCTTCATTCTTTTAGGTCCAAATATCCAGTGAAACTAGCACAATTTATTGAAGAGATTGTCTTTTCTCCTTTGAGTATTCTTGGTTCCCTTGTCATAGTTGGCCAACATTTTAAGGATTTTGATAAGGATGATAAAGAAAGGCAAATCAAATGTGCCACCATTATAACTCTAGGGTAGAGCAAATATATGGTAAAATCAGGATACAAAATGTCTTCAAAAGGCTTGATGGGCTAAATAAACTCAATAGAATTTAATTGGGGAGTGAAAAAGGTCTTATTGGGGTGGAAATAAGTGGGTTCCTCAAAACCATAACCAACTGCAGAAATGTAATGTAGAGAAGTGGCAAGGAAGTAACATTTGCATCCTAAATATTATGAATATTTATAGCTTTATGGGGTTACCCTTTCTTTTAACAGTCAAGTACAATAAGTCCATATTCTTTCTTGTGTACCTTTGGGAAATCCAAGGATTTAGGCATGGCAGGGAGATGGTGGTTGTGGAGTTTATGTTCTCTCAGTGTCTCTTGGAGAGACCATCTTCATGGTCTTAACTACTACTTTTCACTCATTTTTTTTTCCTAGTGAATTCTCAGTCTTTTCTGTTTCTTTTTCTCTCTTTCTCACTTTCAGGAGAGGGAAGGGATAAAAAATCCTGACTGAGATACCATGTTCTCTACATTCTTTCTGGTCTCTGATGTGGAGTAACTGGTTAGTTTTGCTCATTGGACTGGTGACTACTGAGATAAGATTCATTCTATCTGCCTTTCAGGGTGCTAATGTATGCTGCTGGAGTGCATGGTCTTACATATTTTAAGGTGTCTTGAAGTATCCCCACACCATGTCCTCTCTATTCTTCCCAAGGATCTCAGACTTGCATATCTCTTCACTGGAGGCATATGTGGGTCTAGTGCATAAAAGGACTACACATAGGGAACCAGGGTTGCTGCCTCCATCTTATCCATCCACAGCTGCCTGAAGTTGCTACTGCACTGTCCCTTTGCCATGTTGGAAGTGGTCACTGTGTGCAGAGCTTTTCCTTGGATATAGAGATAGAAATGTATCCCAATATAATTGTTTTGGGAATCCAAGCATTTCATTTGATGAATTATAAAACATTATTTTGATAAGGGATCCATAAGCCTCACCAGACTTCCAATGAGATATATTTGGAGATAGGACCGTTAAGGAAATAATTAAGGTTAGATGAGGTCGTTAGAATGGGGCACTAATCCAAAAGAACTTGTGTCCATGTGAGAAAGGGAAAAAACAACAGTCTTTTCTCTCCATGCACCGTAGAGGAACAACCATGTAAGGATGCAACAAGAAGGAGGCCATCTGCAAGCCAGGAAGACAGCTCTCCCCAGAAACCAAATTGGCCGGCATGTTGATCTAGGACATCTAGCCTCCAGAATTGTGAGAAAATTCTGTCATTTAAGCTACCCAGTCTGTGATATTTTGTTATGGCAGCCTGAGCAGACTAAGGATTGGGAGAGAAGAGAAAGAGGAGAAACATTATAAAGGCATGTGCAAAAAATGTGGGGGTGATGGATATATGTTTATTATTTGATTCCATTCAATCTGTATACCAACTTGGGGAGAATTGCGTGTTAACAATATTGCTTCCAGTAGATGAACATCATACATACCTACTTATTTAGATCCTCTTTAATTCTTAATTCTTTTTTTTCAATATATGAAATTTATTGTCAAATTGGTTTCCATACAACACCCAGTGCTCATCCCAAAAGGTGCCCTCCTCAATACCCATCACCCACCCTCCCCTCCCTCCCACCCCCCATCAACCCTCAGTTTGTTCTCAGTTTTTAACAGTCTCTTATGCTTTGGCTCTCTCCCACTCTAACCTCTTTTTTTTTTTTTCCTTGCTCTCCTCCATGGGTTTCTGTTAAGTTTCTCAGGATCCACCTAAGAGTGAAAACATATGGTATCTGTCTTTCTCTGTATGGCTTATTTCACTTAGCATCACACTCTCCAGTTCCATCCACGTTGCGACAAAAGGCCATATTTCATTCTTTCTCATTGCCATGTAGTACTCCATTGTGTATATAAACCACAATTTCTTCATCCATTCATCAGTGGATGGACATTTAGGTTCTTTCCATAATTTGACTATTGTTGAGAGTGCTGCTATAAACATTGAGGTACACGTGCCCCTATGCATCAGTACTCCTGTATCCCTTGGGTAAATTCCTAGCAGTGCTATTGCTGGGTCATAGGGTAGGTCTATTTTTAATTTTCTGAGGAACCTCCACACTGCTTTCCAGAGTGGCTGCACCAATTTGCATTCCCACCAACAGTGCAAGAGGGTTCCCATTTCTCCACATCCTTGCCAGCATCTGTAGTCTCCTGATTTGTTCATTTTGGCCACTCTGACTGGCGTGAAGTGATATCTGAGTGTGGTTTTGATTTGTATTTCCCTGATAAGGAGCGACGTTGAGCATCTTTTCATGTGCCTGTTGGCCATCCGGATGTCTTCTTTAGAGAAGTGTCTATTCATGTTTTCTGCCCATTTCTTCACTGGGTTATTTGTTTTTCAGGTGTGGAGTTTGGTGAGCTCTTTATAGATTTTGGATACTAGCCCTTTGTCCGATATGTCACTTGCAAATATCTTTTCCCGTTCCATTGGTTCCCTTTTAGTTTTGTTGGTTGTGTCCTTTGCTGTGCAGAAGCTTTGTATCTTCATAAGGTCCCAGTAGTTCATTTTTGCTTTTAATTCCCTTGCCTTTGGGGATGTGTCAAGTAAGAGATTGCTACGGCTGAGGTCAGAGAGGTCTTTTCCTGCTTTGTCCTCTAGGGTTTTGACAGTTTCCTGTCTCACATTCAGGTCCTTTATCCATTTTGAGTTTATTTTTGTGAATGGTGTGAGAAAGTGGTCTAGTTTCAACCTTCTGCATGTTGCTGTCCAGTTCTCCCAGCACCATTTGTTGAAGAGACTGTCTTTTTTCCATTGGATGTTCTTTCCTGCTTTGTCAAAGATTAGTTGGCCATACGTTTGTGGGTCTAGTTCTGGGGTTTCTATTCTATTCCATTGGTCTATGTGTCTGTTTTTGTGCCAATACCATGCTGTCTTGATGATGACAGCTTTGTAGTAGAGGCTAAAGTCTGGGATTGTGATGCCTCCTGCTTTGGTCTTCTTCTTCAAAATTACTTTGGCTATTTGGGGCCTTTTGTGGTTCCATATGAATTTGAGGATTGCTTGTTCTAGTTTCGAGAAGAATGCTGGTGCAATTTTGATTGGGATTGCATTGAATGTGTAGATAGCTTTGGGCAGTATTGACATTTTGACAATATTTATTCTTCCAATCCATGAGCACGGAATGTCTTCCCATTTCTTTATATCTTCTTCAATTTCCTTCATAAGCTTTCTATAGTTTTCAGCATACAGATCTTCTACATCTTTGGTTAGATTTATTCCTAGGTATTTTATGCTTCTTGGTGCAATTGTGAATGGGATCAGTTTCTTTATTTGTCTTTCTGTTGCTTCATTGTTAGTGTATAAGAATGCAACTGATTTGTGTACATTGATTTTGTATCCTGCAACTTTGCTGAATTCAAGTATGAGTTCTAGCAGACTTTTGGTGGAGTCTATCGGATTTTCCATGTATAATATCATGTCATCTGCAAAAAGTGAAAGCTTAACTTCATCTTTGCCAATTTGATGCCTTTGATTTCCTTTTGTTGTCTGATTGCTGATGCTAGAACTTCCAACACTATGTTAAACAACAGCAGTGAGAGTGGGCATCCCTGTCGTGTTCCTGATCTCAGGGAAAAAGCTCTCAGTTTTTCCCCATTGAGGATGATGTTGGCTGTGGGCTTTTCATAAATGGCTTTTATGATCTTTAAGTATGTTCCTTCTATCCCGACTTTCTCAAGGGTTTTTATGAAGAAAGGGTGCTGGATTTTGTCAAAGGCCTTTTCTGCATCGATTGACAGGATCATATGGTTCTTATCTTTTCTTTTATTAATGTGATGTATCATATTGTTTGATTTGCAAATGTTGAACCAGCCCTGCATCCCAGGAATGAATCCCACTTGATCATGATGAAGAATTCTTTTTATATGCTGTTGAATTCGATTTGCTAGTATCTTATTGAGAATTTTTGCATCCATATTCATCAGGGATATTGGCCTGTAGTTCTCTTTTTTTACTGGGTCTCTGTCTGGTTTAGGAATCAAAGTAATACTGGCTTCATAGAATGAGTCTGGAAGTTTTCCTTCCCTTTCTATTTTTTTGAATAGCTTGAGAAGGATAGGTATTATCTCTGCTTTAAATGTCTGGTAAAACTCCCCTGGGAAGCCATCTGGTCCTGGACTCTTATTTGTTGGGAGATTTTTGATCACTGATTCAATTTCTTCACTGGTTTTGGGTTTGTTCTAGCTTCTATTTCCTCCTGATTGAGTTTTGGAAGCATGTGGGTATTTAGGAATTTGTCCATTTCTTCCAGGTTGTCCAGTTTGTTGGCATATAATATTTCATAGTATTCCCTGATAATTGTTTGTATCTCTGAGGGATTGGTTGTAATAATTCCATTTTCATTCATGATTTTATCTATTTGGGTCATCTCCCTTTTCTTTTTGAGAAGCCTGGCTAGAGGTTTGTCAATTTTGTTTGTTTTTTCAAAAAACCAACTCTTGGTTTTGTTGATCTACCCTACAGTTTTTTTTAGATTCTATATTGTTTATTTCTGCTCTGATCTTTATTATTTCTCTTCTTCTGCTGGATTTAGGCTGTCTTTGCTGTTGTGCTTCTATTTCCTTTAGGTGTGCTGTTAGATTTTGTATTTGGGATTTTTCTTGTTTCTTGAGATAGGCCTGGATTGCAATGTATTTTCCTCTCAGGACTGCCTTCGCTGCATCCCAAAGCGTTTTGATTGTTGTATTTTCATTTTCGTTTGTTTCCATATATTTAATTTCTTCTCTAATTGCCTGGTTGACCCACTCCTTCTTTAGTAGGGTATTCTTTAACCTCCATGCTTTTGAGGTTTCCAGACTTTTTCCTGTGGTTGATTTCAAGCTTCATAGCATTGTGGTCTGAAAGTATGCATGGTGTGATTTCAATTCTTGTACACTTATGAAGGGCTGTTTTGTGACCCAGTATGTGATCTATCTTGGAGAATGTTCCATGTGCACTCGAGAAGAAAGTATATTCTGTTGCTTTGGGATGCAGAATTATAAATATATCTGTCAGGTCCATCTGATCCAATGTATCATTCAGGGCCTTGTTTCTTTATTGACTGTGTGTCTAGATGATCTATACATTTCTGTGAGTGGAGTGTTAAAGTCCCCTGCAATTACCACATTCTTATCAATAAGGTTGCTTATGTTTGTGAGTAATTGTTTTATATATTTGGGGGCTCCTGTATTCGGCGCATAGACATTTAGAATTGTTAGCTCTTCCTGATGGATAGACCCTGTTATATAGACCTTATATATCCTGATGGATAGACCCTATTATATAATGCCCTTCTTCATCTCTTGTTACAGCCTTTAATTTAAAGTCTAGTTTGTCTGATATAAGTATGGCTACCCCAGCTCTCTTTTGACTTCCAGTAGCATGATAAATAGTTCTCCATCCCCTCACTCTCAATCTGAAGGTGTCCTCAGGTCTAAAATGAGTCTCTTGTAGACAGCAAATAGATATGTCTTGTTTTTTTATCCATTCTGATACCTATGTCTTTTGGTTGGTGCATTTAGTCAATTTACATTCAGTGTTATTATAGAAAGATATGGGTTTAGAGTCATTGTGATGTCTGTAGGTTTCATGCTTGTTGCGATGTCTCTGGTACTTTGTCTCACAGGATCCCCCTTAGGATCTCTTATAGGGCTGGTTTAGTGGTGACGAATTCCTTCAGTTTTTGCTTGTTTGGGAAGACCTTTGTCTCTCCTTCTATTCTAAATGACAGACTTCCTGGATAAAGGATTCTCGGCTGCATATTTTTTTCTGTTCATCACATTGAAGATCTTCTGCCATTCCTTTCTGGCCTGCCAAGTTTCAGTAGAGAGATCGGTCACGAGTCTTATAGGTCTCCCTTTATATGTTAGAGCACGTTTATCCCTAGCTGCTTTCAGAATTTTCTCTTTATCCTTGTATTTTGCCAGTTTCACTATGATATGTCGTGCAGAAGATCGATTCAATTATGTCTGAAGGGACTTCTCTGTGCCTCTTGGATTTCAATGCCTTTTTCCTTTCCAGATCAGGGAAGTTCTCAGCTATTATTTCTTCAAGTATACCTTCAGCACCTTTCCCTCTCTCTTCCTCCTCTGGAATACCAATTATGCATAGATTATTTCTCTTTAGTTCATCACTTAGTTCTCTAATTTTCCCCTCATACTCCTGGATTTTTTTATCTCTCTTTTTCTCAGCTTCTTCTTTTTCCATAACTTTATCTTCTAGTTCACCTATTCTCTCCTCTGCCTCTTTAATCCGAGCCGTAGTTGTCTCCATTTTATTTTGCAGATCATTAATAGCATTTTTTAGCTCCTCCTGGCTGTTCCTTAGTCCCTTGATCTCTGTAGTGATAGATTCTCTGCTGTCCTTTATACTGTTTTCAAGCCCAGCGATTAATTTTATGACAATTATTCTAAATTCACTTTCTGTTGTATTGTTTAAACCGTTTTTGATCAGTTGAGGGGAATTCTTCCATTTCGTCATTTTGGATAGTCCCTGGAGTGGTGGGGAACTGCGGGGCACTTCCTCTGTGCTGTCTTGAATAACTTGCATTGGTGGGTGGGGCCGCAGTCAGACTGGTGTGTGCCTTCTCTTCCCCTCTCCTAGGGGTGGGATTCACTGTGGGGTGGCGTGGCTGTCTGGGCTGCTTGCACACTGCCAGGCTTGTGGTGCTGGGGATCTGGCGTATTAGCTGGGGTGGATCGGCAAGGTGCACAGGGGCGGGAGGGGCAGGCTCAGCTCGCTTTTCCTCCGGAGATCCGCTTCAGGAGGGGCCCTGCAGCACCGGGAAGGAGTCAGACCCGCCGGAGGGATGGATCCGCAGAAGCACAGCATTCAGTGTTTGCGCAGTGCAAGCATGTTCCCTGGCAGGAACTGGTTCCCTTTGGGATTTTGGCTGGGGGATGGGTGAGGGAGATGGCGCTGGTGAGCGCCTTTGTTCCCCGCCAAGCTGAGCTCTGTCGTCTGGGGCTCAGCAACTCTCCCTCCCGTTGTCCTCTAGCTCTCCCGTTCTCTGAGCGGAGCTGTTAACTTATAACCTTCCAGATGTTAAGTCCTGCTTGCTGTCAGAACACACTCTGTCCAGCCCCTCCACTTTTGCCAGCCAGACTGGGGACCTCCTCTTGGCCGGCGGGCTGTCCCTCCACCCTGGGTCCCTCCTGCCAGTCCGTGTAGCGTGCACTGCCTCTCCGCCCTTCCTACCCTCTTCCGTGAACCTCTCATCTATGCTTGCCTCCAAGAATCCATTCTGCTAGTCTTCTGGTGATTTTCTGGGTTATTTAGGCAGGTGTGGGTGGAATCTAAGTGATCCGCAGGAGGTAGTGAGCTCAGCATCCTCCTACGCAACCATCTTCCCAGAAGCCCCGCCTCTTTAATTCTTAATTCCTAATTTGGCCTGCTCCTCATTATATATGTGTTCTCTACTCCTACCAAAAGTAACCTGAAGAGAAGGTAGAAGATATAGTCTTCTTTCCAGAAAGAATCAGCGATCATGGACTTAATTTATTTGTGAAAAAGATATCAGGGTTTAGGTTGGCAGTTCATTTAGTTAATAATAATTGTGACTATCTGTAGGAGTTATTTGTTGATTGCCTCTCTAGCTTCCTTTCACCCTTCTTTTGGTAACAATATCTAGAATCTAGTCTTATTTCTAGAATTTAGTCTTTTCCCACTCTCAATACTATATAGTTCTAAATGGTACTTCACCTTTGGCCCTAGTGATAGAATAGGTGACCAAGGCTTTAATCAATCAGTATATTTTACTGCCTGATCAGTGTTTGGGTCAGGGTGGACAAATGATCTAGGTCACTCATAGTAAATCTTAGGAGATTTGTTACTAGGAATGTTACTGAATCCCAAGTTTGGCTGCCTGTTGATTGAAAAGACAAGACTCAAGAGGTGAGTGTTGATTGGAAAGGAATATGAGCTTTATTCAGGAGGCCAACCAACCATCTGAGGAGAAGATGTACTTTTGTTCAAAAGCCGACTCTGCAGTTTCTGTCTAGCCAAGAAGATTTTAAAAGGACTGGGGGTCATTAATCAGTGAGAGAGTGCAGTGGCCTATACCATTTCCTGATTCTGTGTAGATTTAGTGGTGCCTATTTACAGTTTTCAGTGCTTGAAGATTGTGGAAGAGGTCTAATTTCTGTTCTGTGATGTGTGAGGGCTTTCTATTCATCTTCTAGAAAGGAATGTAAGATTTATAGACATACAAGAAAGGTTAGTAAATCAATCATATGAACTTAAAGACACCTATTTAAGATCACCATGCTAGTTATGAAGATCAAGGTGGCCTCAGGAAAGTACAGTTTCTTGTTTCTCATGGACTTAAATCAGAGACGATGTGAGCAGTTTCTGTGGTTATCTTGACACCATATGTGAAGAGTTTTGCCTGAGAAAAGAATAAATACAGAACAAGCAGAGCCAAGATATGGAGAGAGCAGAGCTAGGCTGTGGATCAAGGTACATTTCAACCCAGCAATAGCCCTTGGCTTCTTAATTACATGAATGAATTTTCCCTTTATTCCTTAAGCCAGTTTGAATCTTTTGTCACTTGTCTTAACTCATATGTAACTCAAAAAATGTATGTAATATATGACAGCATTACCGTAAGTATTTGGAATAAATGCAGTGATTGATATTCCTGCCCTGTTCTGGACCCAATATATCAGTCCTGGAGTGTTATGTTTGTTACAGGATGTCATTCTCAAAGAAAGAGGTGGAGGAAGAAGAGGAGGAGGAAAAAAAGGAGAAGAGAAAGAAGTATAATTATGAATGGCCAAAGTGAAAAGATGCTCAATCTTTCTTCTAGTTAGATAACCAAAAATAAAAACAGCAATGAGACAGCACATTTGACAACTATATTGGTAAAGATTAAACTGTGATTATACTCAGTGCTGGTGAGGGCACTTGCCCACACAGTTGCTAGAAATAGAAATGTTTACAACTTTCTAGATGGAAATTTGATAATAGCTATCAAAGTTTTAAATGTATGTATCCTTTGAGCCAACAATTTTGCTTTTAGAAATTTATTCAAAATAATTAACTGCGTAAGTATCTGATAATATATGTACAAGGATAAGTGAAGTATTATTTATACGAATGAAATGAAAAATTATCTAAATATTTTCCATAGGTAATTGGTTAAATAAGAAATGGTACCTTAACTGAGGGCTCATGGGGGGTGGGAGGGAGGGGAGCGTGGGTGATGGGTATTGAAGAGGGCATCTTTTGGGATGAGCACTAGGTGTTGTATGGAAACCAATTTGACAATAAATTTCGTATATTTAAAAAAAAAGAAATGGTACCTTATACAAATTAATGCTTAAAACTTATGAGAGAGCCTTTAAAACTGATGAGAAATGTATAGGTTTTGCCATAGAAATGCCATGATTTTTTTTAAAAGATTTAAAAAAATTTTAGAGTAATCTCTACACTTGAATTGGGGCCTGAACTTACAACCCTAAGATCAAGAGTTGCATGCTTCACCAACTGAGCCAGCCAGGTCCCCCTGCCATGATTAAAAAATATATATATTTATTTATTTTGAGAGGGAGAGAGAGAGAGAGAGCACGCGCACAAGTGTGAGCAGGGGAGGCCAGAGAGAGGGAGAGAGAGAATCCTAAGAAGGCTCCATGCTCAGCATGGAACCTGATGTGGGGCTAGATTTCAGGAACTGAGATCATGACCTGAGCTGAAATCAAGAGTCAGGTGTTTAACTGACTGAGCCACCCAGGCACCCCGCCATGAATACTTTTAAGTTAAGATGCAAAACAAGTTAAATAATAGTAATTACACTATAATCTCACTTATTTGAACATATTTTTGATGCATTTAAAAAATTTGAAAAGATATTCTTTGAATTAGCCAGTAACTCCTAGGGTTCCAAATTCAACTCAAATTAGTTTATACAGAAAAGGAGATTTGTTGAAGGGACTGAGGTAGTTCACACTAAAAGAAATTACGTGGCACCTGGGTGGCTCAGTTAGTTAAGTGACTGACTCTTGATTTCAGCTCAGGCCATGATCTCTTTGTTGTGGATCAAGCCTGGTGTAGGGCTCCTTACTGGTTATGGTACAGATACAGATACACATTGTATAATTCTAAAACAAGAATGGGAGAAAAGATTTCTCTCTTTTAGCTTCCCAGTATGAAAATCTCGGGGCAGGATTTTGATTAGCCTTGTATTATATGCCCACATTTTTGACCAATTAGTGTTACAATGAGGGTTAGAGTCTACAATTTGCCAGCTTGTTGTCATGGTTGAGGACTGCTTCCATAAGCACGAATATGGCCCCTGAGGTATAGCTGTGAACTGGAAAAGCCATCCCAGCTGTGTCTATTTTATACATTAAAATATTAACTGTGGTTGTTTTGAAGAGGTGGGATTAGGAGTGAGGCTTTTACATTACATTTTATATACACATATATTAAAAATTGTTTATAGTGAGAATATATTTCTTTCATATGGAGTAAAAGTTATTCCAATTTTGAAACAAAAAGATAAATGATAAGAACTTAGTATTGAACTCTAGTTTCAACTATAGTATTGAAAACAAGACTCAGGGGAACATGACAGTTCTGTTTAAATATTTATTGGCTACCTTGTAAAAAAGTATTTGTATAGTCCCAAGGCTATGATGCATGGCCCTATGAGTTAGAAATAGAAAGAGGGGATGGAGGCCATGAAGAGGTGTTGGCTACACATAAGAATTTTCAAAGTTAGAATTTTCGAAGAATGGAGTGCATTGCTTCAAGAAATACTAAGTTCTAACATAGGTTCAAATATAGGCTAGATGATCACTTGGAAAAGGTAATACCATGGAGATAAATTATTAGAAGTGTATGTGAACCAAGTAAACTTGAGTTCCTTTTCTCAAGGGTAAATCTGTTTTTTAGGTTCATTTTGTTCATGCTCGATAAAAATAGTTTTGACTTTTTTGGGCCATGAAATCTCCTTCACCTAAAATATACATGAAATTAAGAGAAAAACATTCTTGTTTTAAACAGTATTTTACTCTTCCTTTTTACATGTCTAAGCACCAAGTAAGGAGGAGATTTTAGAAGATGGCATAGTAGGAGGACCCTAAGTTTGTCTTGTCCCTTTAATACAACTAGGTAACTATCAAATCCTAATGAATATCCAAGAAATAGATGCGAGGACTGATAGAACAAACTGCGCAACCACAGGGAGAGAAGAGGCCACATTGAGGAAGGTAGGAGGCATGGAGACATGGTTTGGGGGAGAAATGGATTTTGGGTGCAGCAGAGGGGAGGAAACCCTGGTCTCAGAGAAAGGTGAGAGAGAGCAGAGTGCACAGAGATATGTGCAAGGAGAATACTCTCCCAAAGCCATTGGCTGGAAAAACAAGAGTGGCTGATTTTGTGAGTTTTTGTAACCAGTAGGGCTCGAACACTGGAGTTTTAGATGTTCGTGGGTTTGGCTGTGATAGAGCCCTGAGGGTGCTGCCTTACTCCTAAAGAGAAGGCACACAAGCAACCCAGCATAGAATGCGTGACCTGAGGATCACCTAAGGCACAGGAGTAGAGACTGTTGGCTCTTCTTGGAGCACATCTGTGAGAGATGGTATTCACAGAGATGCTTCTCCAGGGACAAATGAGCCACTGGGTTCCATTTCCCACCCCCCCACCCCTCGGCATAGGTACAGAGACATCTGCTGAGGGTGGCTAACCTGGACACCATCTGTTTAGCCTGCTTGCTCCAAATCCCACACCCCTGTACTCTGGTGCGACTGCCCTTGGTCAAACCTGCATCTGTCTCAGTGCAGTGAGACTCTCCCACAGAAGACCAGAACAGGTCTCCACCATACCAGGTCCCTAAAGTTTGGAGTTTTTAAAAAAAAATTTTTTTTTAACGTTTTATTTATTTTTGAGACAGGGAGAGACAGAGCATGAACAGGGGAGGGTCAGATAGAGGGAGACACAGAATCTGAAACAGGCTCCAGGCTCTGAGCTGTCAGCACAGAGACCGACGCGGGGCTCGAACTCACGGACTGTGAGATCATGACCTGAGCCAAAGTCGGCCGCCCAACCGACTGAGCCACCCAGGCGCCCCTAAAGTTTGGAGTTTTAAAAGTCAGCAGGCTTGGCTGGAATAGAAGCCAAAGTGCACTGTGCTGCTCCAGGCAGGCAAGCAACCTTGAGACAGACAGCATGAAAACAGTGATCTGAAAATGTCTGGGATGCACAAGAGGAAATTATCTGCTCTTTTGGGAGTGCTTCTGAGAGCGGCAAGCACGGACACCCCTCTCTGGGGACAAAGGAACTGGCTAGAACCATTTCCCTCCCCTGCCCCTCAGCATAAACCAACTTCAGTAAACAGCACAGTGCAAACACTGGCTGCTTAACCTGCTTCACCAAGTCCCACCCTCCTGTGTTCTGCTGGTACTGGTTTTCTTGGGTAAGTGTGCCTAAGGACCAGCTCAGTGGGCCCCTTCCCCAGAAGACCAGCAGAACCCCCTGCACACACAACATTTACTGACCAGAGAGTTCTGTAAGGCTTCAGTTCCAGTGGAAATAGCATCAGGTCTCATTTAACAAGCAGACCAGAGCACACCTAATTAAAACTCATCACACTCTGGTCAAGGTTCAAACACTACCCATTGCAGGCAAGGAGAGCCTCTACAGATAACTGACCTGAAGGATGAATCAGTCAAAACACAGCAGCAGAGTGCATACAACACACACCAGAGACACTTCCTGAAACGCCATACCATGGACACTGTTATGACCTTTCCTTCATAAAGCCATTACTCTCAGGAGCAGGAAACAACAGGCTTTTCTAACACATGGAAAAAGACAGAGATTTAGGTAAAATGCCAAGACAGAGGAATTCATCCCAAAAGAAAGAACAAGAAAAGGTCACAGCCAGAGATCTAATTGAAATAGACATAAGTAATAGGTCTGATGGAGAATTTAAATTAATAATCGTAAGGATACTTGCTGGACTTAAGAAAAGGATGGAAGACATCAGGGAGAACCTTACTGCAGAAATAAGAGTTAAAAACAACCAGTCAGAACTGAAGAATATAATAACTGAGATTTGAAACAGACTGGATGTAATGACCTTAAGGATGAAAGAACCAGAGTAATGAATAAATGATATAGAAGATAGAATAATGAAAAATAATGAAGCTGAACAGAAGAGAGAAAGAATTATGGGGTCACAAGAATAGACTTAGGGAACTCAGAGACGCCATCAAATGTTATAACATTCACATCATAGGGAGTACCAGAAGATGAGAGAGAAAAAAGGGAAGAAGGTTTATATGAGGATATAAAAGCTGAAAAATTCCCTAATCTGGGAAAGGAAACAGACATCCAAATCCAGGACACACAGAAAACTCCTATCAAAATCAACAAAGCAAGCCAATACCAAGACATATTGTAGTTAAGTTTGCAAAATATAGTGATAAAGAAAAAATCCTAAAAGCAGTAATACAAGAGAAGTCCCTAATTTACAAGGGAAGACCCATAAGGATAGTTACAGATCTCACCACAGAAACTTGGCAGGCCAGGAGGGAGTGGCATGATATATTCAATGTGCTAAATGGGAAAAATCTGCAGCCAAGAATACTCTATCCAGCAAGGTTATCATTCAGAATAGAAAGAAAGAAAAAGAATTTCCCAGACAAACAAAAACTAAGGGAGTTTGTGACCATTAAACCAGTCCTGCAAGAAATATTAAAGGGGACTCTTTGAGTGGGAAAGAAAGACCAGAAAGGAACAAAGAAAGTGACAGACTAGAAAGGAACAGAAAAAATCTTCATAAACAATGACAAAACAAGTAATAAAATGGCACTAAACACATATCTATCAATGACTACTCTGAATGTAAATGGACTAAATGCTCCAATCAAAAGACATAGAGTGTCAGAATGCATAAAAAAACCAAGACTCCTCTATATGCTGCCTACAAAATACTAATTTTAGACCTAAAGTCGCCTTCAGATTGAAAGTAAGGGGATGGAGAATCATTTACTGGGCAAATGGAAGTCAAAAGGAAGCCAGAGTAGCAATACTTATATCAGACAAACTCAATTTTAAATCAAAGATTGTAATAAGGTATTGGAAAAAGACATTATATCATCATAAAAGAGCCTGTCCAACAAGAAGATCTAACATTGGTTAATATTTATGTCCCCAAACATGGAAACACCCAAATATATGAAACAATTAATAACAAACATAAAGGAACTCATCGATAATAATACAATAATAGTAGGGGACTTTATTTTTATTTATTTATTTATTTATTTATTTTGAGAGGAGAGAGAGTACATGTGCTTGCAAGTGGGTAAGGCGCAGAGAGAGAGACAGAGAGAGAGAGAGAGAGAGAAAGATAGAATCCCAAGCAGGTTCTGTGCTGTCAGAGGTGGTATATTATATATATGCTCAGCCATGAAAAATAATGAAATCTTGCCATTTGCAGCAATGTTGATGGAACTAGAAAGCATTATGGAAAGCAAAATAAGTCAGTCAGAGAAAGACAAAAACCAAGTGATTTTACTTATGTGGAATTTAATAAACAAAACAAATGAACATATTGGGGAATAAAGAAAGATAAACCAGGAAACAGACTCTTAACTACAGAGAACAAACAGGGTTAATGGAGCGGAGTTGGGTAGGGGGATGGATTAAATAGGTGATGGGTATTGAGGAGGGCACTGGGTGGTGTATATAAGTGATGAATCACTAAATTCTACATGTGAAGCTAATATTACACTGTATGTTAACTGGAATTTAAATAAACATTTGAATAAAGAAAAAAAAGAATGGGGAGTTTAGATTAGACTGTGACATTTTCTAGATCTAGCCAGTTATTAGTTAAACTAAGGTATCTTCTCTTCAGAGTTAATAAGTACATATGCAGTCTCAATATCTACCTAAATAAAGTCATTCATTTCCAATAAAACAAAACAAAATAAAGCAAACTTAAAACAATAAATACTAAATAAGCAAACTTTTAGTCTACTCTTCATAAAGTCATCATCAATATATTCTTGAGAGCTATTTTTTGTGGTCTACCAGTCTTTCTAATTAGAGAAGCTGGATTTCACAGTATGAATCCTTGAATCAGGGAATTAGAACTCCAGATTTTTTTCAGAGCAGCAATACACCCAACTAAAGGATTATATTTTCCAATCTTATTTTCAGGTAGATGTGACCAACTGACTGAGTTCAATGGTAGTGTTGTGTGGGACTTCTGGGAAGGTTCTTGCTGGGAGTGGGTTTGGTTGGAAGAGGATTAATTTGCCTTTTCTGCTATTTTGGAATGTGAATGTGTTAGCTAGAGCTCAGCAGTCATCCTGGTTCATGAGGCAACTTTGAAAATGAAAACTATTCACAGAAGATGGAGGAGATAGAATGATTCAGGGTCCTTGATGCTTTTCGTGGAGCCATCCTATCACCTCTGTATTCTTAGAAAAGAGAACAAGATTTTTTTTTTGCTTTACGCTTTTTTTTAATGACTATTTATTGCAGCCCAACTGCAGTTCCTGATACGATAAATATTTCTTAGTCATACTTGTGTTCTCCTTTGAAACCAATGATTATATTGAGAGTAGGATAATTTGTAGAGTAAAAGAATGAGAGTGTAGCACAAAGAGATCCTGTTTCCTCGTAATTGCTTAACGTGCTTTTAAGGAGTAATCTTAGGCATGAAGAAGAGGATAACTACCATAACAAGAGCTAGTATGTATTGTGTATTTATTTATTCAAGACACTGTTGAAAGCACTGCACATGAATTGACTCCTTTAATCTTCACAACCTCCCATGAGGCAGTTACTCACCCATTTTATAGATGAAGAAATCAATGCACAGAGAAGTTAAATAAACTTGCCTGAGGACACACAGCTGGCAGAGCTGGTCATCCATCTCCAGGGCTCATGCTATACTTTCTGCAAACAGGGATCTTATAGGGAGCCTTCTGAGAGCAAGTAACAGTATAATGCACTTGTCCTAAGACCTAAATCCAACAGATACTTCATACATGGAAAATTAGCGATAATTTGAGTTGCTAATATGTCAACAAAAGCATGGTACAGGATATACAATTTCTGTGATATGATGAGTAAAACAATTCACATGTGTGATGTAGCTTAAATGGCAATGACTTTACATTTTTGTGCCTTTTTTTGTATATGAAAGAAAATGCCCATTATTTTATATAATGTATATATCCTTAATTATGTTTATTTGACTTATTTTTCTATCAAATAGCGATTTTACTTTTCCTTTGTTCTTTTGTTTCAGTTGACATGTTTGTATGTGGGCAAAATGATTTTTAGCAAATGATTGTTTTTTTTTTTTAAAGAGAACTGATTTTATTTTAAATTCATACTATTATTTTTGTAGTACTTACATATATCTATCTGGTTAATATATGTCCCATGTGAGTTGGATTTCGTTAGCATCCTAAAATATTTAATTCGTCTTTCCAAAAACTGTTATAACTACTTTGTCATAAAGTATTATGGCTCACAACAAAGTATCTAGTTAAAACCTAATATTCAAAGTAATTGAAGGAATTCAGAGATAAGTTTTGGTGCCTTGTTCCTTGAATAAAGCAGAGTAGGTAGGGAAATTCTGATAGTTAACTAAAATGATATAAAGATATTAGAATGCTCCGTTAGAGACTTAGCTTATTTCTGCTCCGATGAGAGGTGGCTACTCAATCTTGAGACATGTGCTTCATGGACTCTCAGGGATGACACTCCTTAGGGATGACCCTAGAAGACTCTTAGAGGAACAGGACATGGGTTGTTTTATACTTGCTATTAGTCATCAGTAGGTAAAGTACCTGAGTGCTGGTTATTTTCTTTCCTCCACTCCTCTTCCCCAGATTTATTTTCCACCCTTCTCTGCCCTACTTTTTGCCCCTCGAGGTGGATCCTGATAAACTGCATTATGTAGACTCTCTTGTCCTCTGGCTTCCAATAAAGTAACAGCAAGAGTTTATAGGCAGTGGGAGCCACCAGCAAGAGGTTGTAGGGTGTGAGTAGAGAGAGAGAACAGATGAAGGTGTTTCTTCCTTCTCTCTGTTCCTGCCTTATAGCTGTGTTCTGGCTGTGGTTGAAGCACTACACACTATAGGCTTCCATTTTCCTAACTCCTTGGTCACTCCAGCTCCAGCTTGTCCTTTAGGCCTAGAAGTGGTAACAGTCCCATAGTGCTCAACATCCCTGTTGCATATCTTAACTCTTTTCATACATCTGTGGATAGTCTCTTTATTAAAATATCTGCAAACCTCAGCTGAGTGTCTTCTGTTTCCTACTGAGACATATACTTTGGGAGCTGACTAAGGCAGGTTAGTATACCCTTTTGTAGTGACAGAAATAGTCACCTGCATTATAAAAGAAGATTCCTGGGGCACCTGGGTGCTCAGTCAGTTAAGCATCACTCTTGATTTAGGCTCAGGTCATGGTCTCATGGTTCATGAGTTCAAGCCCTGCACTGGGCTCTGTGCTGACAGTGCAGAGCCTACTTGGGATTCTCTCTCTCCCTCTCTTTCTCTGCCCCTTCCCTACTCATGTGCACTCTCTTACTCTCTCAAAATAAATAAACTTAAAAAAAAAAACCCAGAAAAGATTCCTGACAGATGATGTGAAGTATCCAAGTTTTTTTCTTTGGAAGTCTTTACAAAATAAGAGGAATCTTCTCTTTGGAACAGTTTATGTCTGTTTAATAGATGAGATTAGAATATCAATAACTATCATACTTTGCGTACCCAAATGGTTGTTCAACAGTGCCACTCAGCCATTTCAGAGCTATTGTGCAGTTTAAAAATATACAAAAATGTCTTTTGCTGTTTCAGTTTTTAAAGCGTCTTCTCCCCACTCCTTTTTGCAAATCTGAGTCAGTTAAAAAAAAGTCTTATAGAGGTATTTTCTTAGGTTTTATGATTATCTAAACTTGGGGGGTGAACATAGAACAAATGTAAAATTTATTTCCGCTGGGTTCTGAGGATTTTCTTCTGCAGATGTTTTTTTATTCCTTTGGAAAATAGAAGCCAAGGCCATCCTAATGTCCAAGGTTCAAATAGTGAGTGTGCTTTGGTTCCGAGTGTATTATAAATATAAAGATAATTTCATTCATATCTACATAATCCAGAGATGATGTACTGATGTATTAAACTGGTAGTGGAACCAATAGAAGTTTTCTCTCATATTTCTGCCTCTGTCTTAGGAGAAAATATGCAATAAAAGATAACCCCTCTGTTCCTCATGAAATAGTCCTGAAAATCACCACCCTCTCTCTCTCTGGCCCAGTCCTAAATTAGGTGATGAGCAATAAAAAGCTCAAAACTCTTATCACAGTCTGAGGTTACTGTAGTGAACCTTGCATCTATTCTATTAAGATGACTTCTCCAGAGCTAAACTTACTCTTCTGATTCTCCTAAGGATGGGAAGGATGGGAACTAGCACAGTAAGCCATGTCCTTTCATATGCCACATCCAAAGGAACAAATGCCAAGAACATAAGCATTTGCTAACTTGGGGGCAGTAGTTTTTGGCTCTCTTCTAGTTTTACTTTTGCCCACTGTTACTGAACTGAGCCTGGTGGGAGTATGGGTAGGGGAGGAGACATGGAAGGTTACCAGAGGAAGAGGAATCAAAGAGAGTCTGAAGGGGTTCATGGAGGAGGGAGGGAGAGGAGCAACTTTGTCTGGAATTGAGCATTATGCATTAGTTCATCTCAACAAAACAGTGTCTCATTAAACATGATCCAATATCTATGATTCTCAGTTGAGTTTTACTTTTTGGACCAATATACCCTAAATATATAGGGCATGGTAGAATAGGAACCTGGAGGAACTCCATCCATGTATTTGTATTATTGCAGTCTTGTAGAATATGCCATTCCCATGATTACAGAAGTCATTGGGAGCTGTTTCCTGGTTTGGTGTTCCATGAAGCATAAAACCAAGAACCTTTAGATTATCTAATGAATGGGTGATATTTCTGGATATCAACCCATCTTTGTGTTCTACGATGTAGTATCTTAGAATCTAGTGTCTAAGCCTGCATCATTTGGAGTTCCTGATGTTTAAGTCTTGAGGCTTCTAAGACCAACATTATCTTCTATCTCTAAATGATTCATAGTGCTCCCTACCCATGAATGGTAGACTGTGATTTTGATCCATCATGACTTACAGCGTGTATTTAATCTCATGAAATCATATTTTCTGCCTGCTTCCTTTTCTTTGTTACAATAAAGTGGTTTCTAGGGTGCAGGTGTTGTAGTGAAGCTTATATACCTCCTGTAAGACCCATAGACTGAGATTTAATGACTTTACTAGTGTGGTAGGCAGGGACATACACCAACCACATTTGTGGCAGTATTAGTTTTCTATGGCTGCTGTAACAAATTATTGATTTAAAGCCACACGGATTTATTTTTTTTACACAGTTCTGAAGGTCAGAAGTCCAAAATCAGTGTCACTGGACTAAAGGCAAGCTATAGGTAGAGGCAGTTCATTCTGGGAGCTCTGAGCTCTGAAGGGAGAATCTGTTGCCCTGCCTTATTCAGTTTCTAGTGGTCATTTGTATTCCTTGGCTTGTGGCCCCTCCCCCATCTTCAAAGTGTATAACTATAATTTTTGCTTCCATCATTATGTTGCCTTCTCCTTTAACTCTGACTCCTCCTGCATCTGTTTTCAAAGAACCACCATGATTACACCACCTCTTCAGCGGCTCCCCTCTTCCTCCTCCCAATAGTCTAAGATATTCTCTGTTCTCAAGACCCTTAACTTAATCACATATGCAAAGTCCCTTTTACCGTATAGGGTAACATTCACAGGTTTCATTAGAACATGGATACATTTGGAACCATTATTCAGCCCACCACAGCTGTTAAGTCTCTTTCTAGTGTCTGCAGAGAACCACTTTCCCTGAAGTCACATCCTGTCTGCTCAGCTTGCATCGGGTGACTGAGTGAAACAGCAATTTAAATGCCTGGCCATTTTGGCCCAGCCCAGGATAGTTTGATAGGCAATACTAGCTTCAGGGCTCCATGCCAAATTGATTGAGGCTTTATTGGATGTTTGTTATAGTTAAATTTCTGTCTTTCCTCAGTCCTGTTTTCTCCTCTTTCCTTTCATTGGTGTTGATCATTAATCAACATCTTGTACCTCAAACTCTGATCCATCTGCTTGTAGAGAACTTCAATTGCTGGCTGTTGGACTGGGAGTAGGCTAAAAAGAAAACATTGATAAGGTGGGATTTTAGAGTTGGATTATTCACTTCCTGGCAGCCAATGAAGAACCTAAATAGTTCCTGACAAAAGTGGTGGTTCATTGTTAAGCTTTTACCCTTAGCGAACTGGGAGGGTAAACTGGTATATGGGAATATACTAATGGGTGAATATATTAGGTATTGGAGATTTATGGAGGAAAAGTCCATATATGCATGTATACAGATAACAAAATTGGATGGCTGTTACTAAGTACGTGACCTGATACCTGTTTTTGTAAATAGAATTTAATTGTAATACAGCTATGCTGATTTATTTATATTTTGTCTATGGCTACTTTTGCACTACAATGGCAGAGTTGAATAGTAGCCGCAGAGATAGTATGACCCACAGACTCATACACAGAATTATTTACAACTTTGCCTTTTACAGAGAAAGTTTGTCAGCTCCCAGTTGGATGCTGGAGTGGTAATACCTATCACATCTCCATTTAATTTACCTGGCATCTGCAGAATCCAGCATATCTTAAAGAATGACTGTAGACTAACACAGCCTCATCTAATCACTGTGGATTCATTTGACCTTAGGTGTGTGGTGAGTGGCCACTGAGTTGGAAAATGCTTTCTTTTTTATTTCAGGTAGAAAAGAGAATAAGAAACAGTTAATAGTCATATGAAATGGATAATGATATGTATTTATAGGCTTGTCCCAGGGCTGTTTTAAGTCTCCTACCTTCTGTCAAAATATAGTCTGAGTAGATATGGACCATCTTGTCATTCTGCACTATATTACTTTAATGACATTATATTGATTGAGTTGGATTTGCAAGAGATAGCTAGCACAGTGGAGGCATTGGTAAGATATGTACTCTAGAGTGTAGGAGACAAATCCTACGAAGATTCAAGTGCCTGCCACATCCATAAATATTATAGAGGCCTATTGCTCAGTGATATGCCTGGATATATCCTTCAAAGTAAAATACAAATTATTGCATCATGTATCTCTTATTAAAAAGGAAGCACAATACCTGGTGAGCCCTTGAGTTCTGAAGGCAGCATAATTCCATTCCTAGGGATACTTCCCTGGGTCATAAGTAAAAGGCTGCCAATTTTAAATGGGATCTCGAGTAGAAAAGAGCTCAGTGACAGGTTCAAGCTGTGGTGTAGGTAGCTTTGCCATTTGGGCCATACAGTTTGGCAGAACCTATTATGTTAAAGGTGTTTGTGAGAAAACATGTTACATGGAGATTGTCACAAGCCCCAGTGGGAAAAGCCTAATGGAAGCCCCTTGAGTTCTGAAGCAAGGCCATGATTTTCAGTGGAGAATTATATGCCTTTTCATGTGCCTCTATTTTCTGGTGGAGACACAATGCCTGGCCATGGAGCATCTAGTGGCCATCTATTTAGAAATTTCTATGATGGGCTGAATCCTGTCAGACTCCCCAAATAATAAGGTCAGATAGGATCAGCAACAGTACATTGCAAGATGGAAGTGGTACATTTGGGAGTAAGTACAAGCATTACCAGATGGTACAAACAAGCTTCATGAGCAAATATCACAGACCCTCATGGCAGAGTTATATCAGTGCCCTTCCCTTAGCTCATGCCTCTGATTATGTAGGGTATTCTGTATGGACTATCTGAAGGGTAAAAAGAAAACTCAACCTTAATTTATGGATGAGTCAGCTTAGTATGTAGATGAAAGTCAAAAATAGCCCTACTCAATGGTAGCCTTAAAAGACAGAAGGTCCTGGAAATCATTGTCTACTATATCCTTTGCACACATGCTTTTATCCTATCTTACTGGCACATTTTTTTCCTGTTACTCATAGTTCCTGTGTCATTATATTTTAAAGCCATTAACCTTTCAAATAATTTTATGGAATCTACTTACTTGCCTCTTTTAAGAATTATCACCCATAACTTTGTCAGGTTCCCTCATTTTCAAAGAAAAGGAACCTTATTCAACATGCAGATTGGTTACCCTTTGACCCAAGAACTGTACATCAATGCCAAAACTCATGGCCCTACCAGTGTAATTTGTTTCTTGAAATATGAGTTAGTTTCTTAAGACTTAACTACTTTAGGGTTTTATCTCTATGGTGATTACAGGAGTAAAATTAAACTCAAATCAAGAAGTGCTTGTAAAACATGGTAATCTATTAAGGGAAAAGAAAATGTGTTTAGGTAGTTTTTTAATAGTAAAAGGAAATGGTTTCTTGAAAGACAGAATAGGTTGGAATTTTGTGATCAGACTTTGATCCAAAAAAAAAAAATAAATGCAGAGAAAAAGAAAGGAGAGTAACTATAGAGAAACTGGACATTAAAATCAGAAAACTGAGAGCATGAACCCACTTATAGTTGTGGCCCTTCTGCAGGGGCACTGTGGAAGAAATTCTGAAATTTCCTTGAATGAGTGTGTGTCTTTTGTACTGTTGATTATTCTCTGGAATTTTCTTTCAAGCTTCATTTGAAAATACTGTTACAAAGCATAAGAGACTCTTAAAAACTGAGAACAAACTGAGGGTTGATGGGGGGTGGGAGGGCGGGGAGGGTGGGTGATGGATATTGAGGAGGGCATCTTTTGGGATGAGCACTGGCTGTTGTATGGAAACCAATTTGACAATAAATTTCATATTAAAAAACAAAACAAAACAAAAATGAAAATACTGTTACACATATATTATCTGGTAAAACAGATCCTGTTTGATCAGAGGTTAATTCAAGGCTGCTGCTGCTGAGGATGATGATGATGATTTTGCTCTACTGCAGAGCTTTTTCTCCCTATAAATGTGTACGAAAAATTATGTGAAGGAAGTTTCTCACAAAAGGTATTACAAAATGAATAATTCACTTGATCCTAAAAACTTGCCAAAATGCAGAAGCAGTGCTGGAATTTAACAGGTTTCCACTAGATGGCAAGCATCCTCTTTCAATTTCTCCATGGCATCAAGCTAAAAAATTGCAGCTATTTCAAACTTACATGTTTTCATGAGACAGCTGCACTTGTATCAAAAAATGATAAAGGCCTGATTCTCAGGCTTAGTCAGATTTAGAATCAAGTTATTCAAACTGAAACTGAAAATATATTATGGTGTTCAAAAGTTTTATCCAGAGAATATATATTCATTCATTCATGTGACAAACACTGTGTACCTCTTATGTGTTTTTCATACTTTGTTTCACTTACTCCCCTCCCAACAATGATATCAGATGCTTTAATTAGTCCATTTTTTGGGATTGAAATGGCATTTTATCTAAGAATGCAAAGTTGGTTTAATGTCAGCAAACTCAAACAATATAATACAGAACATTAAGAGAATAAAAGAGACTAATGATACAATCATCTTAATAGATGCAGCAAAAGCATTTGATGAAATTCAACACTCCTTTGCAATAAAAATTCTCATAAAACTAGGAATAGAAGACCACATCTTTAAACTGATAAAATAGATCTATGTAAAACTTACAGCAATATCATAGTAATGATGAAACATGAAATTCTTTTCCCCTAAGATTGGAAAAATGGCAAGGATGTCCACTTGCACCACGTCAATTCAACATATATATGAAGTGCTCAGGACAAGGCCTGGCACATAGGTGTTCATTCAGTAAATGTTACTAGCTTCTGGGTCACACGAGGTACATGTTCAGCTTCAATAGATATTGCCAGATAGTTTCCCAAAGAGGTTGGTGAGGACCCTTTTTAAAATGATAATCTTTTTCTATTTTTTAAAATTAAAAGAAAATATAAAAAATAGTCCTGTTATAATAACCATTGTTAATGTTTTGTACATTATCTTTCAGTCTTTTTCTTGCATGTTTATTAATTAGCTAAGATTGTGCCTTTTTTCCAGCTTTGTATCTTGCTTTTTAAACTTAATATTAAAAGAAGCATTTTCCCATGCTTCAGAAAATGTAAAGGCTTCTAAATATGTGATTTTAATAAATCAGGAAGCTTACTTTGTTCTTATTTACAAATTCTGAAAAAATATTTTTTGTAAAATAATTCCAATAACTATATTACTTAACATAATATCCTCTAGGTTCATCCATGTTGTCACAAATAACATGGTTTCCCTTTTTTATGACTCAATAATATTCCAGTGTATACATACACACATTTTCTTTATCCATTAATCCACTGACGAACATGTAGGTTGTTTCCACATCTTGGCTATTGTGAACAATGCTTTCCCAAAGTGCTAGGATTTGAATGCCACAATACAAATTGATTCATTTTTTTCCATTAATGGTCTGTGGATTTCTTTAAATGAGGTCCATGTTAGAGTCCATAGATGTCAGGGTTCTGCAAAACTGCCTAGGATCCAAGTTTCCAGGATCTATTAGTCTTACTTTAGAGATTGGGAAATGGAAGCTTAGAGAGATTAAATAATATACTAGCTGAAGATAAACTGTCTAGGTTCAAGCCTAGATAGTTTGATCCACAGCCTATTCTCCTAACCACTACTTTTTAAGTGTTTTTTCAAAAACATAGTAAATTAAAGTATTTAGCACAGTGTTTGACACATAGTTGCATTTAAAATATTAGTTATTATTTTCTTCTCTCTTGTAGACATTCTAGCATAACCTTTGTGAAAGACTGTGTAAAGAAATAAGAATGATTGCAAAACACTATACTAGAGCAAATAATGTCTGGACAATGTTAACTATTTAAGTATGTACAAGATGAAAAGAAATGACATAAAACTGTATAAATTTACCATAGAGAAAGACAGAGATATATCTATATCTGTCTATCTATCTATCTATCTATCTATCTATATGTATCAGATGAGGAAATTGTCTGAAATAAATCATAACTTCATTAACAGAAACTGTTTCCTTATGAATGCTTTTTGCTGTAGAAGAATTTTATATGAATACAAATTCAATAAAATGAAAGTTTAAACAGAAGAACATAAAACAACAGAATGAAATAAAAAGGCAAGTGCATAGGGAAACTCACTGAGATAACATTTTAAATCTACTAAATGTGTTAAAAGAGTAAGGAACAGAAATGATAAAATTCATTATAATGTAACAAGAAAGGCATAAGATTACAGTGAATGGAAAGCAGGTGGAGATGAAAGCAATTAAGAAGAGGAAGACAGACATGGATGAATGACAAAGATAACTGGTATCTCTGAAGTAGACAACCGATGGTGAAAAAAGTATTCAGAGATACAGTAATAGAAAATTTCTTTAATCAGGAAGTGTGCACATCTAACAGGAAAATCTGATATTGAATATCAACATTGAGACATGTCCTGGTTGTTATTGAGCCTCAAGGACTAAAAAAAGAAAGAATTCTTTTTTTTAATTGTTTTTAAAGTTTACAGATTTATTTTGAGAGAGAGCGAGGGTGAGGGAGGGACAGAGAGAGAGAGAGAGATGGAGAGAGAGAATCCCAAGCAGATTCTGTGCTGTCAGCACAGAACTCAATGCGGGGCTTCAACTCACGAACCATGAGATCATGACCTGAGCTGAGATCAAGAGTCAGACACTTAAAGCAACTGAGCCATGCAGAAGCCCCAGGAAAGAGTTCTTTAGATATCAAGCAGTTACTTACAAAGGGGAAAATTCAAGCTGGTGTCAGACTGTTGCAGAAACACTTAATGCTGAAAGATACAGATATGCCTACCACATTCTTTGACAAAGGAATATTTGTCTAAATATTCAAAATATTATGTCCACACATGTTTTCATTCAAATATGAAGGATTCAGAGAATGAATATTGAAGATCTTAAAAAGAAAAAGAAAGAAATCAACACCAGGTCTCATCAAATGGAGTCCAGCTAATCAAGAAATTAATAAAAAATAGAGAATCCAGGAATGGAGACACACATCTAGTGCTCTCTAGTGTACTAGGTACTGGGGTTAAAAGATGAGTAAGGAGGGGTGCCTGGGTGGCTTAGGCGGTTGGGCGTCCGACTGCAGCTCAGGTCATGATCTTGTGGTTCATGGGTTCAAGCCCCGCATCTGGTTCTGTGCTGACAGCTCAGAGCCTGGAGCCTGCTTTGTGGAGCCTGTCTCCCTCTCTCTCTGCCCCTACCCAGCTCATACTCTCTCTCTCTCTCTCTCAAAAATAAATAAAACATTTAAAAAATTTAAAAAAAGATGAGTAAGGGATTTCTGTTCTTAAGGAACTTAGCTTAGTGGAAGAGAAAGAGATGTCAATAAATTTTTTGTGTGTTTTATTTATTTATTTTGAGAAAGAGAGAGAGAGAAAAAAAAAAAAATCCCAAGCAGGCTTCATGCTATCAACATAGAGCCTGATGTAGGAATTGAACTCATGAACTGAAAGATGACCTGAGGCAGAATCAAGAGTTGACTGCATAACTGACTGAGCCACCCAGGTAACCTGAGATGTCAATAAATTTGAATAGAGCATATTAAGTGCTACTACATTGGTAGAACAGAGGGAAGACTAATTCTACTGAAACCTGAGACTTGAAGGATATGTACCCAGGAGATAAGGGGAAAGCACCAGAGAGGACCATTTTAGGAAGAAGGAACAAAGGTCAAAGACTTGAATGCTTGAGTTTGCAGTGTGAGATGGCTGTATGGTGGGGCATGTGGAAGTAGCAGGATGTGAGCCTGGAAAGTCATAAGCAGCTCATGAAAGGATCTGTGTATTTGTTAAGGGGGTTGGACCACTGAAGGATTCAATCTGGAAAATAATTTTTTGTTTGCATTAAAAAATCAGTCTGGTAAAAATATAGGGAGGGATTAAAGATGTTTGTTTAAAAATCCTGGAGTGATCACTTGCTTGAAGTTGTTTAGGAGCAGTTTTGCCCAGAGATGAGGACACAGGGTTCTCTCCACAACACCTCCGTGGGGCAGGGTGGGGCAGAGAGACAAAGGGGAGGATTTAATAAGATCTACATCATGACTCTCTGTAACTGTCATTTTCACAACAATCTGCACAAAAATTCAATTTCCTATTTCAAATACAACCTTACATTTGGTATTATAATTTTCTTCTTGCCTTTGTCTTTGATGTTCTTTCATTTCAGTATAGCTACTTCATTTGATCTTACTTAGTAGCATCCTTTGCACCTTTACAAGCAGTAAGCATACTGAATGTGTTATATCCATCATATTTGTTTTCCCTGCTTAAGTACAATTTTCCTGTAACTTTCATTCTTGCCACCACAATCAGTTATTTATTCATTATTTGACAAGTTCATACAAATTTTTATTCCAGTTAATTTAAAAGGAATGCAGGACTCAACAATATATGTATTATTCACGTGCTTTAGTTATTTAAATGGGAGTACAGGGTCCTGACTGTGGAAGATCAAAGCTTGAAGAGAGTTTTAAAGTCTACATTTCTCAAATTTCAGCGTGCATAGGAATCACCTGGGGATCTCTTTAAAGTGAAGATTATAACTTGGAAGTAAGGGGTGGGGCCAGAGATTCTGCATTTTTAAAAAGCTCATAGCTGAGGCCAATGTTACTGATCTATAAACCACACTTTGAGTCAGAAGGGACTAGGGTACAAGTAAAAATACCCATATATCTGATTCCTGTAATTGTGTAATAAATATTTATAACTGGAAAATTTTCTATTTGACCATATCTTGTAGATGGGCCATGAATCCATTGGGAAGTTCAGGAAATGCTACGGATAGAGAATGCCATTTAAATAAAAAATGGACCATTTCCTTCTGAGTACTTGTTTGCTTTATATGTAAAGTTAATTCTACTGAATAAATCATGTTTTTTATCTCACAACATCTTGAGGTGATGTCACTTTGACAGCTGGGGCTTTCTTTTTGGAGGTTAGACCTCATTAGCAATTAAGCCTATGTAGTAACATACTTTTCCAAGGTAAAGAAAAAGCACTATTTTTATTGAGCGATAGTCATCTCAGGGTATAGATAAAACTCAGTGTATTGTAAAAATAAAGCCTGATAGTATGTGATTTCATTGATATAAGCTCATTTAGAAGAAAAAAATCACTTGAATTGTGTAGTAATATTTTAAGCTCAGATTTAATTTGTATTCATTTCTTATAGCAGTCTGCATTAACTATAAAAATTTCTAAAGCAAAAGAAGGGAGAAAAATTAGAATTAATTATTGGCAAACATTTTATTACTCAAGGGAGTAGCTATGACTGTTTAAAAATAGCTTTAGAGTTGTGTTTGGAACCTGTTTTCTGACATGCTTTAATTTAGCATAATGTTAGCACAGTTTTCTTATCTCTGGTAAAAGTGTTTGTTTTGGCTGGAAAGGAGTCACTCCTGGTTTTCTTTTCCTCCATGCATCTTACACACAGCCTGTGAGTAATAGAAATGAAATTGTGTGGTAGACTACTCACCTGGCTCATAAATGTGGTATTTTTCCTTTGCCATTTGTGCCTTTTGTCACACTGAAAAAGGTATCAGAAAAGGGCAGAGAGAAAATAGTTTCTCCTATAAGTGTCACACAGCCCCCTCTCTCTTGACATGTATTAAGATTCAGACAACAGGAAACACTCCCTTTATGGCGCAAAGAAGTGTTATGTTGGCCTTACAAGGTTTTTGCTTTTTTTTTTTTTTTTTTTGTTTCTGAACATCTGCAACTCCCTCAGGATTGTGTTGAACACTAAAAATAAAACAAGTATAGCTTGTGATTCACCTCGTTTTCACTGAGTCAGGGCTGTAGATTCTAGGGAAGATTCAGTGACATAAGAGAGTTATAAAAATGGAAGTAAAATTGCTGAATCCAAAATGAATTTAGAAGATGATCATAGTAACTTATGTATGCCAAAAATCAAGCCTAATATCTGGATATTCTGACTTCCTTCAGATTTTACATAAGGAAATCATTTTAATATTGTATTGTTACAGCCCTCATGATTACCTGGAACCCTTAGAGATTCTTTATGTGGAGCTGCTCACCACAGATATTAGTATGAGAGATAATATGCATTAGAGTTTATGTTTAAAAGAAATCAGCTGATCATATCTCCCTCAGATCAGTCTCACTCAAGGCAATACTTTTAATAAATTCTCAGCACAATTCAACTACTATTGTGAAGAGAAGGAATTAAAAACCTAGGCAAGGATGCTATTAGCTAGTGTAGGCTTATGAATAGACAGACAACTACAATAGAACTCTCCTGGCAGAACTTTTTCTCCCACAACTCTTAAGTTTCATGGTTAGAAATTAATTTCTATTGGCCTTGCAGGTTTTGGTCTTTTAAAGGTTTCATACTAAAATATAAACATGCTTGTAAGGCATAGTACATGAAAAACACAGAAATTGGATTTTTAACTTGTTTGAAGGCTGTGCTCAAATAGTGCCTAAAATAGATCTCTAGTAATGGGTCTTTTGAAATGTTGGGGGCAACATTTAAAAATCATTTTATTAAAATGACATACTCATTAACCTGGGAAATGATGAAGCTGGGAGACATAGCTTATATGTCAAATGATTGAATTAAAATATAAGTGATCCTAATTAGCTGGAATGGGAGATCAAAAGTTAAATCTAAGAAAATGAAATTTCCTAAAACTGAATACAAAGTGCTTCACTTAGGTGGGGGAAAAAGACAACCAAAAACCCCGTGCAAACTTTAGTACATGTGAAAACATCTTAAGGATATCGTTGACTGTAAAGTTAAAATAAGTTGACAGTGTGATATAGTTGCCAGGGAAAAAGAAAAAAGCAGTAATCCAGTCATTGGTCCTATCACAGGGAAATAACACCTTCCCTTCCCTGTAAAATACATTTGGTAGATTGTGTTTAGTTCTGGGTGTCATATTTTGAAAATGACTTTGACCAACTAGAGTGTATCCAGAGAAGAGTGAGCTGAAGCCACATCATATAAGGTATAGTTGAGGGAATGTATACAATGGAGGAGAGAATAATTCCTGCCCATTGGAGCTCATATTTTGACAGAAGAGATAGATATATAGACAAATAATTCACAACACAACGTGGTAAGTGCTTTGGCAGTAAATGACAGGCAGTTCACTAGGGATTGACATGTGGTCAGTGAGTTTACAAACATGTAACAAGCAATTCAGATAACTCAAATTGGCAACAAGAAAACCATGATTATGCCATACCAATTTATTGTCAGCTAAAGCATGTACTCAGGAAAGTCTGTTCTTGGGTCAATCTATGGGAAATACATCCTAAGAGGAGCTTCCTTAACAATATTCTATGAAAAACACCTGGGGATTTTATTTGCTGCCAAGCTCAATTGTGAGTTCAGTAACCAAAAAAGCCTATGCTATTTTTTAAAATATAATAATGAATATATAGTATGCAGAATAATGAGAATAATTTAAGTAGCATAAGAGTGTTTCTGATAAAGTACCATTATTTAAAATTTTTAAAAAATTTATTTATTTATTTTGGGAGAGAGAGCATGAGCAAGTGGGGGAGGGGCTTGAGAGAGGGAGAGAGAATCCCAAGCAGGCTGGGTGCAGAGCTCAATGTGGGGCTTGATGTGGGGTTGGAACCCACCAACAATGAGATCATGACCTGAACTGAAACCAAGAGTCAGAAGCTTAACTGACTGAGCCACCCAGGTGCCCCTAAAGTATCATGATTTAAAGGGAATGTTGACAGTGTAAGCCAGATCATTTTCCAGATATGAAGTACAAAAGAAGGAACTGAGTTTTTTTTTTAAGCTGGCAAAAAATGATTTATGACGAATCTAATCAAATATTTTAATGCTACTTAATGTCATTTGGAATAACAATTAGAGTTACGCAGTTATAGCTCCAGAGAATTAACTAAGAACAAATCAGAGAAGTTAAAGGGAGGGAAGTTTTGGCTTAGCCCCAGTACCTGACAATTGCATAGGACTGACTTTTGATGTAATAAACTCCCTGTGTATAATGGCAGTGATGATCTAACTTATCACCACTCTCTGTATCCATGTCTTTTGTAATGTAACTTAGCAGAGCCTCCCACTATGGGCAGTTTGAGCTGTCCTACCCCTTAACGCTGGGCTGAACCTTGTGACTTGTTTGGTCAATGGGATGTTAGCAGATGTGATACAAGCGGAGGATTGATGTAGGCTTGCACGTTGGGGTTTGTTTACTCCTATATCTTTGTGGGGACCATAGGAACATGCTTGGCCTAGATTTTTGGAGAGTGAGATGCACATGAGTCATCTTGGTCTTTCCAGTTGAGGCGTTTATAAATCAGCTGAAGGCCAGCTGGCCCCCAGACATACAAGTTGAATACAACTAAGTCCAGAACTGCCCAGGCAAGCCCACTTTAAATTGCTGATCCATTTGTTTATTATAAATTGAAAAAAATGGTTATGGTTTTAAGTCACTGTGTTTTTAGGTGGTTTGTTATGCAGTATTATTGTGCCAATAGGTAGCTGACACATTCTCTGTTGGTTAGTCATGTTAAAGAAGGAGATGATTGGCTATCAGTCAAGACTGTTATAGAAAAAAATACTTGGGTGAACACTTAGACTAGAAGAGTTCAAAGATGGTTTCCTTCTCATGGAATACAATGGTAATATTAACATAATAATTTTTTTAATTAAAAAATTTTCTTATTTGAGAGAGAGAGTGCATGCGCACATGTGCAAGCAGGAGAGGGGCAGAGAGATAGGGACACAGAGAGAGAGAATCCCAAGCAGGCTCCATGCACAGCATAGAGCCTGGTGTGGGGCTCAATCCCACGACCTTGGGATCATGACCTAAGCTGACACCAAGAGTTGGTCCTTCAACCGACTGAGCCACTGAGGTGCCCCCATAATTAATAGTTAATGAGCATTTTACTATCTGCCAGACATGGTTTTACACATGTTAGTATTTACTCCTATGAGGTAGTTACTAAAGAAACAAGCAAAGATCATGCAAATAGTAAGTGGTGGATCTAGGATTGAACCTAGGCATCTGGTTCTGGATATCACACCCTTTACCAGCACGATGTGCTCACACTGGTGCATGAGCTATTCCTAAAGCCCATTGGAAAGTGGGCATAGCTCCATATATTCATTAAGAGTAGGAAAAATAATCACTTCTCTAAATGCATTTTTTTTTGATATAGAGAATTTTTAAAACATCAATTATATTAGATAGCATTTAAAAGGATTTTTTTCCTGGTAAAATCATTGGCAATTACTGCTTTCAACAGTCTTCCAACTTTAAGATTCCGTGATTCTTAGACACAATCTATTCTAGTTTTAATATACAAGGGTTTTCTTTTCTTCAAAATAATAATCTAGTGAAAAGCATTACATGCAAATTTTCTTAGAGCACTCAGTTTATACTAAGTAGTTCATAGGACCGTTTATGAAGAAAATATAAATTTGCAGGTGATAGTAGAAATGTTCTGCTTATCTACCAAAAAAAAGATGTATTACAACATAAAAAAATTAAAAACAAAATGCTCATTAGTCAAACTATGAGTGATAGCATTGTATTTTAATAAAACCCCTTTATTTCAACTGATTATGCAAGTAGAATTAGCAGTAACTTTCAGTTGGTAAGTTAAACATGCTGTGTCAGTGTTTGGTTATGTAGATATTTGGGGAAGATGGCTTAATCTTTCATGTCTTGCTGGATGCTATAATTAACTATACTACTTTCATGGCAACAGAATCTGTATTTTGATACATTATCTGCAGCAGAAGATAAATATTGAATAGGATTCAATGGGAACTGTTGAAACACATCTTTTGTAAACCTAATGAACTTATATGAGTTTAGCAGATGAGCTCTGTTTTTAAAGTTGTTTTAAAAATTATATTCTCTTCTGCATTGCTTGCTTTTCTAACATCAAGGCAGTATGGTACTGGCACAAAAATAGACACATAGATCAATGGAACAGAATAGAAAACCTGGAAATGAACCCACAAATGTATGGTCAATTAGTCTTTGACAAAGCAGGAAAGAATATCCATGGAAAAAAGTCTTTGCAACAAATGGTGTTGGGAAAACTGGACAGCAGCATGCAAAAGAATGAAACTGGACCACTTTCTTACACCATACACAAAAATAAATTCAAAATGGGTGAAAGATCTAAATGTGAGACAGGAAACCATTAAAATCATACCTATTTTTAAACTAAGGAAGTTGGCAGCAGGGTGGTAGGATCTTTTTTGAATGTTTGTTTCTTGAAAAAAATCACCACTATTAAAAAACTACTTTAATGCAAGTGATCTCCAGCTTTCTTCACACTTTTCAAAAAGGAATAAACATATTTTTTTAATATGTAAAAATATTTGACCTAATGTTTATACATATGTATTTATGTAAAAAATAAACATTATTTTAAATAATGTCAGTCAGTTGAACCTTCTTGGCAGTGCTGCACTGGCAGTTTGAATTGGGATATTCTGGACCAAAGCTATTTTAGTAATTTTCTCTAGATCTGTTCACAGTCTTTCTTTCACACATGTGAATGGATTTTCTTATTCACACGAAGGCAAACTAAGTGAAAAGCAAAAAAAATTTCATCAGCAGGAAAATGACTTATATGACAACAAATACTAGCTATACTAGGGATAGAAACATGGCTATTTCCCCATTCTGGGCTCATAGTAGAGAGCAATAACTGATAATTCTTTTCTGCTGAGTCCAAACTCAGATTGATTGTGAAATTATGTAAGAAGTTGTTATAACAAATATATTAAAAATTCTCCCCTCTTTTATTAAGCAAATATAATCTTTCCTTGGTTTGAAGCGATGCTTCATTGACTATTCTTAACACAATGCTCCAAACAACTGCTGCCAATTGATTGCAGCTATAGATAAGTTCAAAATCTGTTTATTATTCTGGAGTTATACTGAGTTTAGAAATGTCCAGATGATTAATCAGAGTCTTAATGTAATAAAAGTAAAATATCTACTGATCATTCTCTAGGGACCAAGCACTGGGTTCAGTGTTACACCTGCATTATCTCCTAATTCTCACAGGAGCCCTATGATGGTGGTATTATCATTATTTCCATTTTACAGATGAGAAAACTGAGACTTAAAGGGATTAAGTAATTTGCTCCCAGTCATAGAACTAATAAGTTGGTGGCCAATATTTAGATCTGCTCTCTCTGACTTTCTGACTTCACAGCTCAGACTCTTAACCATTATTTGGTATCAGTTCTTTTCATTTAAGTTTTGGTGGTGTGTAACAATACTGTTTTAGGCTACCTGCATACTGTGCTGATTACACTTTTATGCAGAGCTAGCTTGTTTTCTGGAAGTGGGGTGGAGAACTTGTTGCTCTTTTTGTGAAGGAAAGAAATGAGCCAGAAAGCACATTATGGGAGTCATTTCTTATAGCATAGTGTTAGGAATTTGGAACATCTTGATTTTGAAATTATGGAAGACATTGTCCTGGTATATTAAAAAATACCCCACCCCTTTTAAATTAAACAAGTATGTTTCCTTGTTTTGAAGTGATGCTTCATTGGTTATGAAAGGTGGCTTAGTCAGAATTAAACATGACCCTTTAACATGGGTTGAGAAATGAAACCAAAACCTTAAATAGTGCCCTGAAGTGCTATTATAGAACTGGCAGTGTATGCAGGCCTGGAAAATATTAATTCATAAAGAATAATAGATGTTAATGCTCTGCTTAGCATTTCAATGTCACAATTAAAAATTCTACAGGAGAGTTAATTGAATATTTTATGCTTCTAGAAAGGGCCTTGATCCTCAGAATTGCATACTAATTCTCAAATTTCTTTTGTATAATGCAGAATCCCTTTAAGGAATTAAAAAAGTCATTTATATTTCAGATGAGGACATTATATATTTACCAACTTTTTTATAAAGGAAATATCTAGAATTAATATATTAACTAAAAATTTTGTGTGTAAGTCAGACTTTTGAAGCTTAAGCTATGCACACAAATTATCATAATTCTCCCATGTAATGGAGCTCCCTTTATATGAGCAATAATTATTATTTCTAATTGTAATGTCATTGAGTTGTCAGATGAGGATGCAAAACATTACATGCTCCAATTTTCACTTATTAATAATCTTATTTGGCCCTTTCCCTTTTCCACTTTGTGAGTTTTGAGCTTTTCAGCCTAGTCTTTATTTTTCTCTTGATGCTA
The DNA here is from genome assembly GCF_022079265.1 of Lynx rufus. NCBI lineage: Eukaryota > Metazoa > Chordata > Mammalia > Carnivora > Felidae > Lynx > Lynx rufus. The sequence continues at coordinate 65,287,954 of NW_025814827.1, forward strand.
ATTAATGAAATTCTGGTACTAGCAATAAAACTGTGGGGACTTCTAACTGCTGATGAAAATCTCAGCAAGATAAGAAGGATAAAGTATTCCCTCTTCCTTTATATTTGCAGAAACACACACACACAATTTTATTTTTTGTCATAAAAACATCCTTGCAAATTTTATTTCTAGCAAAGGGTCTTGTAAGATGCTTGGATTTTATACATCGTTGCTATGTTCTGGGAAAGAAACCTGTAACCCCTAAAAACTCTACGATGCTGTTGCTCATCTTACATGATAATTTGTTGTTCTGAAAATAATATTTAAAGCAACATTTCTGTGTTCTGAAAGGTAAAAATATTCAAAAGTTGAAAAGCTTAAAAAGGTTAGGTCAGAAGGGAATTATTGTTACTTCTTTTATTTTCCATATGCCAAGAGGGAAAAAGATGAAAGCTGTTGGATTCCTTATTTGAACAAAATTTTTGAAAGCCTAATCTATTTGACTAGAACTGTTTGTTAAATTTATGATTGTGTCTTACTGAAAGGAGAGCTTGAAAGGCTCTTAAGAAATTTTTGTAGTGTATGCCACGCCATGCCGGACTTTCCTTATTTGAAGAAGTGGGACGGATGCTTAGTAAAACATCAGCCTAGCTCAGCTCAGGTAGGAAGACAAATGGCTGTGGCACTGAGTCAGTCAGGCACAAGTCAGGGCTCAGGCTCCCCATGCAGATGGGCTCCAGGTTGTTGCTTCATTGCTGGCCAAGTAGGCTTTGCATGTGACACAGCCTTGAGAAGAGCTGGACAATTGGAGTATTCTCCTTTGGAATTAGGGCTTCCTTTTCTCTCTTCTGTTCCTAAATTAGGATGAATTTATATTAGTTTGACCTTGACCTTAAGAGGTAGGAAGCCTCTTAAGGAATTTTGAATTTTCCCATCTTCTCATGAAATGCCCCCCCTTGCTTTGATGTATAGCTTCTTTCTCTAACTTTCCCCTAAGCCACTGGGAAAGCAGAATATAAAGCATAAAAATCAGCCTCTCTCTAGACCACTGAGGACCTTCCCTAAGGGAGAAACTGATAAGCAATTCCCCTTTCCTTCTATTGTTTTTCATTTTCTCCCTGGAACGAACCAGGAAAGAAAATGAGTGGCTGTTTTCTTTTCTTTTCCGTTTTTTTTTGAGACTTTTAATAAGGTATGGATAGGTTAGAATCTTATTTTACCTAAGCCTGATGAGAGTAACTTTCTCAGCTGAGCCTTCTAAACCAGAGAAACTAGCATGCACATCATTATGGCATGTGCTGTTCTAGAAAAGCTAAGCAATTTTCAGTATGTGTAAATCTCAGTCTCAGTTCACTTATGGTAACATTGTGTTATTGAATGATTGAGGTCAGAAAGAAAGAGTGGTATCTCAGACCATTAGGTTGTACCTTTTCATACCAACTTAGGTTGTCAGTTTTTATTTTCTTATGAGGAATACTATCTATAAGAACCAGACACTACAGTTGTTGAAGTCCTTGTTGCATCTGTAATGCATTTACTGAATCCCTCGGAGTGAACAATAATGAGATAGATCAAGACAGTTATGTGGTGTTTTCAGCCATTTTAAAATGAAATGTTGATGGACATACAGTCAGCCCTATTTGTAGTATTACATTTGGTTGTGAATATGGAACTTCAAAACAACCTACCCCAGTTAGGAGCACAGTCAACATGAAACCCAATGTATGAAATTTCAACTTTTTTTTTTTTTTAATTTTTTTTTTCAACGTTTATTTATTTTTGGGACAGAGAGAGACAGAGCATGAACGGGGGAGGGGCAGAGAGAGAGGGAGACACAGAATCGGAAACAGGCTCCAGGCTCTGAGCCATCAGCCCAGAGCCCGACGCGGGGCTCGAACCCAGGGACCGTGAGATCGTGACCTGGCTGAAGTCGGACACTTAACCGACTGCGCCACCCAGGCGCCCCTGAAATTTCAACTTTATGCATTGCTACAAATATTCACTTTAACAAAAAGGTTTACCACAGATTAAGTATTGTGTTTCTAATTCATGTGAAATGATTAAAATAGAAGATTCATTTTGAATGCACAATAAAAGCTTTTCAAACAATAGCAGTACTTCTGTCTGTTAAAAACTAAACAGTATTACAGGATGAATAATCAGGAATATGGTAAAAATATTCTAAGAAAGAAATATGGTAAGGAATAAAATATGAGGCCTCTTAATTACAATGAACCTATCTGAGGTCTCTGGTAGTTTTCTATCTGATGTCCCCTTTTGGATTTGATTATTTTGAATTTGGATGTGGATTAGGGTGTGTGTGTGTGTGTGTGTGTGTGTGTGTGTGTTACTAAACTCTATATAGTTCAGAGATCTAGTTCTAAAAAAAACTAAATAACAACCACAAAAGCAAGCAAGCAAACAAAAATCAAAACAAGCAAACAAGCAAAAAACCTTTCCCAAAATGAAACAACTGAACCCTTTGTTGATATTACCTATTAAGTCAGGGCAAGAGGTGATTCAGAGTTGTTCTTTCTGCAACACTATGTGGATATGAGTGGTCCTAATTAGGAACTTTTAGTTCTGAGTTATATTTGTAGCTTATTGCTTTGTGGAAGAAAGAAAGAGAGGGAAGGATAAGGAGACCGTTAAGACAAGATATCAAATAAAAATTATTGTCCATTTTCCAGGGGCCTGAACCACAAGGTCTCTAAAGCTCTACCACTATTACTAATTTTGTGCTAGTTGTGGCAGGTACAGGCTCGCATGTTCTCTAACTCGCATGTTCTACTAAACTCTTTGTAGATACAATGCTATATCTATGAAAGGGATTTTTTACTTTCAATAGCTTAATGTCTCTTCTTTTAAAAAAGTTTTTACTTAAATTCCAGTTAGTTAACAACAGTGTAATATTAGTTTCAGGTGTACAATATAGTGATTCAACACTTTCATACTTCCCTTGATGAATAGCTTAATATCTTTTCCATCACTTCTTGGACATGAGACTGAGAAAGACTGAGTTGCTGGAGAAGCTGTTTCTTTTCAGATTTACACTAATTTTCCTAGCAAACACACCCATGTAAGTGGGTGAACGTCCTGGGATGACCTTAACTTGGGTTCTTTGGTTACCCTGTATTTATGTTAAAAAAATTTTTTTTAAGTTTATTTATTTTTGACAGAGACAGAATGAGAGCATGAACTGGGGAGGAGCAGAGAGAGAGGGAGACACAGAATCCGAAGAGGGCTCCAGGCTCCAAGCCGTCAGCACAGAGCCCGACGCGGGGCTTGAACTCACAAACTGTGAGATCATGACCTGGGCCGAGGTCGGACGCTTAACCGACTGAGCCACCCAGGCGCCCCCCCTGTATTTGTGTTTTATATGTATAATAAGCATGACAAAATTTCCTGATTTTGACCCTAAATTTTAGTATAATATGTTTGATTCAGATACAGAAATTAAGTTCGCTCTGAGAGAATGGGGACAAGTAGAGTGTTTGCTTTGTTCTAGACAGTTATCACTGATGCTTTGGATGACTATGGAACATGATAATTAGTAGCAGTTAGAGACTGATGACCAGAGCAAATAGAGGCCTTTTCAGTATTGTATATGGATTGAGATGATATACAACCCTACAAATTAAAGAAAAAAATTTTTTTAAGGTTTTTAACTCATCCCTTTTGAATAAGCCTCACGCATCTTGAGTCAATAGAGAAGCAGTGTGATAGATGGAAGGATCAGATGATGGACTCTGTTTGAATCTTGACTTTGTTTTTACCCTTCCGAGCCTCCATGACTTATTTGAAAAATGAAGATGAATAATATTGTCTACAGCATCTAAATGTAGTCTGGATTAAGTGTTATAATGTATATGTAAGTGCTTTTGTAAAATTGCTAAGAGCTATGAAAATGGCATTTAATAGTACTCCCACCCAGCCTCTACTCCCTCATGCATTTCTTTCTCCTATTTATGTCAGTTCCAGGTAGTGTAATGACCATATTTGGGGATAAAGAGGTGAGACTAGAGTGAAATTGATTTATTCTGCTCTGTGGGAAGTTCTGTATGCTTCCTTTAGACTTTCCATTTCTTTTAGATTTAGAGTTTGTGCAGATGAAAAATGTGTGGATGAGAAAATGATTTTCTTTATGAACATATTGTTCGAACAGCTTTTTATACACAGCCCGGCAGTGTAGCAAACAACCAATTTTATGAATTTGTCAGTTAACACATATAGCATATAGCACATAATGCACATCATCTAAAAAAAGAAGATAAAGAGAGATGATAAAAATAATGAGCAATAATGGTGATGAAGGCAACTGCTCCACCTATGTCTGGATTCATATTCAGGGCAGTTTTGGCATCAGTGGGGCTGAGCTTTCCAGGGATACATAGGCAGGAAACAGCAGGATAGGAAGGAACAAGGAAACCATTTCACACATGGAATGTTCAATGTTTCTTGTCAGCTGTCCTATTGGCCACCTGACTGCAGACATCTACTCAATGCTTACAGACAGCTTATCATGACTTGCAGCTCAATTCTTTAGGGCATTCTCCTCCACACCCTCTGAGGTAATTGCCCATGCTATATATGTTCTATCAGATGAAGTCTCTTAAACAAACTTTATTATGGACAGGTCCATATAAAATATTTCCCATTTTAACAAGAAATACCATTTTACACTTACATATTTTGTACATAGACACATAAACTCTTCAGCACCCATAGGCATATATACCTTTATTTATAGACCTGGGGAAATGACAACCATTATATACTAAATACTGGGGGAGAATGAACTCAACATGTAAGTTTGGAGTCCTCTCCAGATCCTTCTATGAGAGGAGGCAAGTTGAACTATCATATTAATAATTGACACTGTTCTGATATTATAAGGAGATCTGGCAGATCAGGTGACCTGTACTCTCCCCTCATCTGCTGAAAATTATGTCAATATAGCATTGTCAATATGGTGTATTTCCTGGTTTGACTCATTCCATGTTAATAGATTAGGGCAGTGTTTCACAACTATTTTGACTTGTGACCCTGACTAAGAAAGCATTTTATATCATGAGCCAGTACATGTGAACCTAAATAAAATATATAACATAATTTTGAAAAATGGATTTCATGATCTTTTTTTTTTTTTTTGGAAATAGTTGCAAAGCATAGTTTGAAAGCTTCACTAATTGAAAACCAGTTAGCTGAGGTATGGAGGCTAATTTTCTAATGATCAGTTATGGCTCCCTCTGAAAACAAGGCTAAGGTGGGAATGGTAAAGACTGATTTCCTTCATTTATTCCCTTATACATTTAAGATCTGTGAGGCTGGTCTTGAGGGATAAAGGAGTCTCATCATGACCTATTTGAAAGATCAAAAAGTAAGTAAAGCCATTGAACCAGATAGGTTTAGAAACCTCTTAGGAAAAAGCAAGCTTTCTTTCCTGACATGACACCTGCTCCTCCTCCTTCTCTTCCCCTCTCCATGTTACATGGATGTAGGCAATATGATGACAGAAGGGAGCATTGTGAAGCTAAAAAGGTTACTGTAATGTGGGGACTTAGAAAGTTTTCATGAAATCTTCTGTGTCAGGCTGAGACCATATCTTTGATCTCTGTAGTTGCCAATAAAATCTTACATTCTGCCAGTCAAATTATCTCTGATTTAATTATGTTACCCCAGGACCTTTGGAGTTATTGATACTGGGAAGTGTTGTGTGGAGCAAGAGATGGGTTCCTGTAGCCTCAGTAAAGTAGATGATTTGTCCCTTCTATCTCTAAACTTCTATGGCCTTACTGTTTATTTCAGATACTTTAGTTTTTTGCTATATGCTGTTTGATACAGTCTCTAATTATTTCATGATTATGAATTGTGTTTCTCCTAGTGAATTTCTTGATAACACTATTTATTTATTTATTATTTATTTGCTTATTTATTTATATCCTTTGCATAGCTCTAGGTAGGTACTATACTGCCCAAATGCTTTTTATTAGTTCATTTAGTCAAAGGGAAAGAAGGAGTCCTAGGCACTGCTGTTCCACTTTTAAACTAGGCTCTTGTCTTTGCTCTATGACTGTGAGCAAAATATTGTGGACCTTACAGTATATTATTTCTTCTTTTTATCTTTTACAAACCTACTACTTCATGTTCTCCCAAATCTCCACTCCTGATTCCTCGTGTTTTTTTTTCCCTCAAATCTTCCCTCAGATCTTTTATTTAGACTTTAGTATAAACAACCAATCCTAAGTTACAGAGTTATCCCCAGAGGCATTTATACTTTTTTAAACTAAGGGAAGAATTTTAGTTATCTGGCAGGAATAGTAGCTAAGATTTATTAAGGATTTACTATGTTTCATGCACTACTCACCGCTGCATGTAGATTAATTCATTTAATTTTTACAGTAGCACTATCAGGTAGGTGCTATTATTATATTTGCCTTATAGATCAGGAAACTAAATCCCAAAGACGTTAGGAATTTCCTGAAATAAGTAGGCCTATAAATGGTGGAGCTGGGAGTTGAAACTGGGTGATCTGTTTTCAGCACTCTCATGCTGCCAACCACAACATTATGCTGCCTATATCCTTTCTGAGTTATTTCTTTGGAAAATTGATTATTCTAGGTCCATGTAGTCATATATTGACTAAAAAAATACCAGGCAGGCTCTGCTTTCAACTCAAGGCAAGCCATTTCACTACATTAAAATCTGTGGTAGGCTCTGCTTTTGCTCTATGCCTTCTTCTAGCTGGGAGTTGGGACTTTGTGAACTTTGCCAGAATTTATCTTTAGAAACAATTTGATTATAAGGAAAGCAATTAAGACATAGTCTTCCTAGTGAAAGTTTTGTTTTTTAATTAAAAAAATTTTTATTTGTTATATTTTTTGAGAGAGAGAGGGCGCAAGAGATCTAGGGGCAGAGAGAGAAGAGAATCCCAGGAGGGGCAGAGACAGAGAGAGAGAGAGAGAGAGAGAGAGAAAGACACACAGAGAGAGAGAGAGAGAGAGAGAGAGAGAGAGAGAGAGAGAAGCGGGGTTCACCAGAAGCAGGGCTGGTGCTCACTCTAAGTGGAGCTTGAGCTTACCCAATGTGGGACTCAAACTCACCAACAGTGAAATCATGACCTGAGCCTAAGTCAGACACTTAATGACTAAGCCACCCAGGCTCCCCCTAGTGAAAGTTTTAATTAATTGATGTACTAATTATTTAGTCATTTTTTTTTAATGTTTATTTTTGAGAGAGAGACAGAGTGTGAGTGGGGGAGGAGCAGAGAGAGAGAGAGAGAGAGAGAGAGAGAGAGAGAGAGGGAGACACAGAATCTGAAGCAGGTTCCAGGCTCTGAGCTGTCAGCACAGAGCCCGATGCGGGGCTTGAACCCACCAACCTTGAGATCATGACCTGAGCTAAAGTCGGACGCTTACCAACTGAGCCACCCAGGCGCCCCATAGCCATTGTATTTCAGTTGCAATTGACGCTCTATTGCCCCAGCATTGCAACTTTATCAGGGTATCGAGAATATTATCTTGGGCACAAAATTTAAGGAGGCTAGCCTTGCTCTTGCAGTCGATAAGAGAGTGCCTTCTTAAATGTTGTGCCTGGGCACCTCACTTGCTTTACCCTAGTCCCTGCCCTGAAAACTACTACTAATGTCTCATTAGTCTTTTCACAAAATGCACTTTTTATGTAGTTTTTAATCACATTGTTGAACAACTGTGTATTTTTCTCTGTTCATTTGACATTACAACATAAGCATTCTCTCATGTTATTAATAATCTTTTAATGAATATCTTTAATAGCTCTCTTAGAATCTATCATGTAAATATTTGTATAATAATCATTTTAAGCACTATCACACACATCATCTCATTTCAATTCTCATAATCTTATGAGGTTAGTGGACAGATGTTATTAATTTTTACAGATAGAAAAACTGAAGTTTTGATAGGCTAAACATCTTGCTTGGGATCATAAAATTACTGCATAGCGAAATCAACTTTTAATAACTGCTAATTGTTATTGCTATTAATAATGATAATGACCAGTAGTATTCATTGAGGGTCTGCTAGAGTGTCAGAGATGAATTCTTATTTCCTCTTAAGGACTATACTTTTCATTATACCATTTTGATTAATTAAATCAGGACATGTTGGAATCTTGTGGCATAGACTTTTCTTTATAGGAATTCAGAGGAAGGAATGTGCAGGGAGGACTTTCTGAAGTTCGGACTTGAATTAGACCTGAAATGATGAATGGGAATTGGGAGGAAAAGAGGAAGAGACAGTCGGGAAGAAGTGAGAAAAGAACAGAGTAGAGGCAGGAGTGGAGACAAGTGTGGGAGGGATGGGAGGAACGGGAAGTCCATCGTAGACAAAGGAAACTTCACAAGCAAAAACATGGAAGAATAAATATATTGCAAGAAACTGCAAAGCCTGACTACTTTAGTGTGATTGATGCCTGTTAGGAAGTGAGGCCAAGTTAGATTATTGAGGTTGTTTTTATGGCCCTTATAACTGGAATGATCTTTTAGAAAATTTACTTGCACATGTTTTTCATATCTTTCTGTAGCTGTGGTGGAAACTGAGAGCAACTCCTTCTGTTGAATTTAATTTCTCTTTTGAGTTTTCAGTTTACTCAAAGATATACATTTGCCCTTTCCTCATTCTCTGTATTTAGAAATTATCACCCTGAAACAGACCAGGATTCTTATAGAGTAGGGTGAAATCCCTCAGTAATTCTCTTGATCACACGTGTAGTGCTATTCCTTGGGGGAAAAAATCTCATTTCAATCCCAGCTAGAAGTCAGCTTATTCATTAAATCCTCAGGATTGAGACCCTTTGTATAATTTTAACAAGAAAATATATCGTAAGAAACTCATGCCTTGACAAAGGGACAAATCAGACAGACCTCTTCCATCTTTTACTTTCATAAAATTCTTTCCACAGGGACAGACTGCCATGTAAAGTTTTATTTCTAGGATGCCTTTTGTGTTTAACATTTCAAAAAAATCACTTGTGAATAGTCAAATAAAAAACTTGATAAGTCAAATAGGAAATGCTGTGTATACTGTGTGCTCAGAGTAGACTATTGTGTGTAATTTGTTAATGGTATATATGGCTGAACTCTTCACTTGTTTGCTATTCTTTTTTCAATTCTGTTTTTTTAAATCATCTTAAATCAATGTAACTATATGCTTATTTAAAATTACATAGTAGATGGCCTCCACAAATAGATAATTAAATGTATCAAATAGGGTTCTTTGGGCTGCAAGTAACAGAAGCCTTAACTTAACCTAAACAGTAAGGTCATTTATTGTCTCAAATAAAAGGAAATTCAAAAGTAGAGTAGGCGATAAATGTAACTGCATTAGTGATACACTAATGGCATTGGGACCTAGGCTCTTTTTTCCCCCCCATTATGCTGTCAGTAGTACTGGGTTTCAAACCAAGGCTAGTTGCCTTGTGATTTTTAACTGGCTGCCCTCTTGTCTGCATGGTTGCATGTTTTCTTATTCATTTCCAGCTATAGAAAGACACCAGTTTTTTGTTTGTTTGTTTGTTTTTGCCACTGCCTTAGAAGGAAAGCATAATACTTCTAAAAGCTTCTTGCATTTCTCTTCTCATGTCTAATTGATAATAATTGTGCCACATACTCATTCCTGAACCAATCACTGGCAAATTTGCACTTAAATAAATTTCTAAGCCACAATTTATATTACTCAGTGGAAGAATGGGAGAGTAACTATCGTGTATCTGTTATAAGCATCACCACAATGACTTTATTAACTGGTTCTGGGTCATTCCCTATACTTTATGACTTACATTATAATCTTTCATATTGTATTATTATTATACAAAGCACAATATAGTACAAAGCATCTGCTACAGAGAGTTTTATTAGATATAAAATGTCTTTCTTTCATGTTTTGAATGGTTACAATAGCCTGCTTGAATAAATTTCATATATTGGAATCCAAAAGTTAAAATGCTTCTCTCCCACACTGCTCTCCTAAGTCAGAAAGGATTCCTGAGGGAGGGAACAGAGGACTAATCCTCGATTCTTGAATATAGTGCCAAAATTCAATAGAACAGAAGTTGAATCAAGCAATAGGGATAAAATACAAAATAAAATGTGGTAAGCATGAAGCTGGCAGCAACTACAGATTATTCTCTTCCAGAATCTTCCATGGTATCTACTATAAACCTCTTTTTATTGTGTATAGTCTTGAGTCTGTGTTTTGAGGAGAGATATAGGCTTAAGTGTGCATGTGTTCATACATGTGTGTTGGGAGACCGAGAGAATCTGTTCCTTTACCATAGGATTTCTATAGAAAAGGATAGCCAGTTGCTTATTCAGAATGCCAGTCCTAAGCCCATCTACACTGAGTAATAGAAAAGCATATTCTAATAATTTGACAAGAAAACCAAATGCTAAGATATTTGTTGCTGAATGTTATAATTTCTCTTATCTTTAGCTTCTGTCAGTAACTTAGGGCTTTGGCTGTTTCAAAATTTTGCTATATCAGTTATTGTGTGAAAGAAGAAATAGACTTGGGACTGATACTGTGTTTCTCAATTGGAATGGGCTCATTTGTTTATTCAATGCACATTTATTTAAATACTTTAATGGGCCAGGCACTATGCTAGGTGCTGAGGATATGCCGGTGAACAAAACAGACTTCTCTCTTCCTTCATGATTCTTATAATCTAGTAGAGTATGGTTGGAAGATAGGAGATGGGTTTGCTGGTGATGTAGATTGCTGAACACAAAGAATGGAAGGAACCTCATAGTTATTTGGGCCCATACTTTAACGTGATAGAGTAAGAGACAAAAGTCTAGACAAGTTTAATTATATGGCTGGGGCCAAATCAAGTCAATGGCAGATCTAGGAATAGAACTAATGTCTCAGCTCACTTAACACCCAGGATCCTTTTTGGTGAAACTATATTTTTTTCATGCTGGTGAAGTGTTGGACCACGAATGTAACACAATGCCTCTGAGAGTCACAGACTGTTCCATTTTACTCTTGGATCTCTACTTCACCTCTAAATCAAGTCTTGATTGTAAGGTAGATACTCCTTGGACACTACTTCATTTTTAAACTCCAAAAAGGTACATTTGCATCACATTATCCTACAAAAACAAACATTTAGAATGCAAAGTAGCCATGAGATGATGATTATTTTTTAAATAAATGAGCTAGTTTAATAGATAAGGCATACCCCCCAACAGTACAGATGATACATCTTTGTAATCATTCTGCATTGTTTCAGCTGGCTGTGAGAGAACTGCCAAAGAAGCTGGAAGAATTAGGTTCCATGAATTATTCATTGGATTCAGTTTAACACTCTCATTATTTATAGTGCTTCAGGTTTGTCTGACTATTTGCCTTAATAAGGATGGGAATAATGACTTGGCAGTGTATCTGTTTGCATTAGTATGTGTTATTGTTTGCTGAAATAAAGCCCAAGGTATTTTCAGAAATACACCTCTTTAAAAATAGTCATGGCTAAGAAATACTGCATTTCATACCTTGGGGCCTAAAAACTTTTATTTGTATGAAATATTTTATCCCTTAATGAATATGATTAATACAAGGAGCTGCATTCATATTTAGGATATCATTGCTTATTGTTCAGTTAATGCATGGTGGGATCATATAAATCTTTCTATGCCTGGTTTATTTTGGAATTAAAAAAAAATATCTAAAGAGGCAAACTAGAACTAGTTGATTGAAGTTGGTATGTATACTACAGCTCTGCTCTTTGGAATCCAATGGTAAGTATTTATTTTAGAGGGGAAAGTTTGCTTTGTAGATTAGATCATAGCAATTATTTCCCCAATTATTTATTAGATTAAGTTTATGTATATGTTGTGTTCAAGGTGTAAAACATACCTGATAGGTAAATTATTCTCCCCACCTCAGGTTTTTATTTAAATTCATTTAATTGACATACAGTGTAATATTAGTTTCAGGTGTAGAATCTAATGCTTCATCACTTACATACAAAACAGCAAATGTGATGGACCAATTCTGAAGAATGCAGTTTATTACACAGAAGCATGGAGGGAGGTAATTTTTATTTTTGAGACAGTTCTATTAGACTCCATTGATAATTGCCTATTAAAGGAATAAGAGAGACTAGAAGAGAAGGGAAAGGTATTTAGATGGAAAAGCAAGAAATAATAAATCATTAATAATGCCCAGAAAATATTTCTAATAATTTCCTATACTATTAGATTGATTGAATTTTTAAAACAGCTAGCTACCTAGCTAAGGCTCTACAGTGGGTGGAGGATTAGTTTGAATTTCCTTGGCCATACGGTTTTCCATCTTTTTGTAATGTAAAGCACTGTGCTTCTCTTCAGTAGGACTTGCCATCTTTAATCCTCAAGCTGTGATTAGACCACAGTACAGGCAACTTTGTCTTAATTTGAAGTATGATCCAAAGTCTGCTTTGTGAGACTTTGCCAACAGGTACTCCTGTAGCTCACCTCTAGTTTGTAGAAAATTCACAGATTGGTTACATAAAAAATTCATGATCTCTGACATCAACTGGGCTCTCAATGCTACCGAAATATCCTTCTGTATTTTCCTGGTCACCTCTTTCCTATACTCCATAGTAGCTATGTAAAATTTCTTTTTAACATTTTAAAAATATATTGTTTTTATTTTTTTTGAAGATTTTATTGAAATTCTAGTTAGTTAACATGCAGTGTGATGTTAGTTTTAGGTGTACAATATAGTGATTCAACATTTCCATACAACACCCGATGCTCATCACAAGTGCCCTCCTTAATCTCCATCCTATTCATTTTTTAAAAACGTTTATTTTGGATCCTGAGAAACTTAACAGGAACCCATGGGGGAGGGGAAGGAAAAAAAAAAAAAAGGACGTTAGAGTGGGAGAGAGCCAAAGCATAAGAGACTGTTAAAAACTGAGAACAAACTGAGGGTTGATGGGGGGTGGGAGGGAGGGGCGGGTGGGTGATGGGTATTGAGGAGGGCACCTTTTGGGATGAGCACTGGGTGTTGTATGGAAACCAATTTGTCAATAAACTTCATAAAAAAAAATGACAAAACTATAAAAAAAAATAAATAAATAAAAACGTTTATTTATTTTCGGGAGGGAGAGAGAGAGAGAGAGAGAGAGAGAGGAACAGGAGATCCCAAACGGGTTCCACGCTGACAGCAGTGAGCCTGATATGTGGCTCAAACTCACAAACCATGAGATCATGACCTGAGCCAAAGTCAGATGCTCAGCTGAATGAGCCACTGTTCCCCCCTTCAGACGTGAAACTTCTCCCACCTCTTTCATCACTCATAACAGATGACCCCACTTTCTACTGACAGAGAAAGCAAGACTATCAAATGCAAACTTCTTTACTCCCTGCCACTGACCAACAGCTTTGACCTCAAACCATCATCCTTTTATTTTCCTCCTGTGAAATGAATGACACACTCTTTTTTGATCTGAAGTTGATCATCTCACTTAGAGAACACTCTTTTTCTACCTGCCCAGACACCTTGTGTATCAATTATTTCCTTCTTTTGTACTTTTAACTTCTCCCTTTTAACACTATAACCTTTTGTATTAATTATCTATTGCTGCATAACAGTTTACCATCTTAAAACAACACATGTTTATTATCTCACAATTTTTGTAGATCAGGAATGTGGGAGATTTTGGCTCAGAGTCTCTCATGAGGTTGCAGTCAAGATGTCAGCCTCAGGGGACAGTCATCTGAATGCTTGATTGGGGTTGGAAAATCTGTTTCAAGATGGCTCACTTACATGGCTATTGGCAGGGAGCCTCACTTTCTTGCTAGCTGTGAGCGGAATGAATGTTCTGTGCCACCTGGACCTCTCCATAGGGCTGCTTGAGTGTCTTCACAAGATGACAGCTGGCTTCCTCCAGAGCTAGTGATTCAAGAGAGCAAGGCAGAAGTCACAATGTCTTTTATCATTTACCTCAAGAATCACACGCCATTATTTCTACACTTTCCTATTACTTGCACAGATCTGTACTATTCAATGTGGTAGGGGGTAGGCAGGACGCTACATGAATACCAGGAGGCAGGGATTATTAAGGTTGTCTCTGTGGCTGGCTGCCATAGTTTCTCATAGACTTTGAAACATATTTAATGTTCGCCCATCTTAAAAACAAATAAATGCAAACAACTAACCAAACAACTAACCAAAGAATCAGAATTTGATTACACCAAATAATCTCTTTGTAGTGTACAACCTCTTCTAAATCTTGCCTTATTTTTCTCCTTTTTTTTCTTTTCTTTACATTTGAAATTCTTGAAACTGTTGTCTATATTCTTTGCTACTGTTCTCTCCCTTGCATTCATTTCTCAATCTTTTGCCATATAGACTCCTTTCATTTCACTAAACTACTTCTGTCAAGGTCCTGACTTCATCGTTCTGAGTGCAATGGATATTTTTCAGCTCTTTTTATTTTTACTTGACCTATCAGTAATATTTGACACCATTGACCTGGTGTCACACTCAACTCCTTTCTGAAAAATCTCTCCTTCTCTAGTTGCTCTGATACATCACCCTCTGTCTTGCGTCTTCTTATCTCCTTTGACCAATATTTACCATTCTTTAGGTAATCCTCAAAGTATTGTCATTCATCTTTTCTCACTGTATACATTCTTTTGGGTACTATTCAGCACTATCGTGACTTTAAGAATTAGTTATGTGTTGCTGACTCCCTGAATCTAAATTTCCAGACCACAATTCTCTCTGAACTCAAACCCAACAGACACTTTATCTCTGCTTGTGTATCATACAGTTGTCTTACACTAAAACTATCTCAAAACCCTACTTAATATTTTACTTCCAAACTTTCTACTCCTGTTATGTTTCCAAGCTCTGTGAATGACACTGTATCCACTAGGTGGCAAATTTAGTAAGCCCAGCACCATTCTCACTTCCTTCCTCTCTCTTACCTCTAACATTTCATCAACTTGCAAGTTATGGTGATTCTCATTTTTAAGATATTTCTTGGATTTGTACATTTATCTCCATTCCTTCTGCCATTTCCATTATTTAGTCCCCTGTCACTTCCTCTTTGGATTACCACAAAGGCTTAAAAAGTTTTATCCCATGTCCACTCTTGCCCTCTTTTAATCCACTTTCCACATTCTCTTTCAAAATGCAAATCTGATTGTTATTCCCCTGCTTAAAACTATTTTGTTCAGTTTATCTGTCTGTAAATGTCACATTTTAACATTTATGGTTTTATAATATGTTTTCGTATCTATACCTCATTTTTTCCTTTTGAACAACTTTAGCTATTCTTAGATCTGTCAAAATGGATATTTCTGTGGAAATAAACCAGTGTACCAAATATTCAACCCATCTTTTCATTACCACCTCTCAGGAGAAATATATCCATAGGGACAATACCAGAAAAAGCAATATTATTTTTTTCTAGCCTGAGCTTTGACTCAAAACCTAGTGGAATCCCTAGTGCTGGTGAGTTAGGTTATTTTTGAGTACTTCTTTTTCTTTTAAAGTTTATTTATTTATTTTGAAGGAGAGAGAGTGAGAGAGGGAGAGGGGCAGAGAGAAAATCTCAAGCAGGCTCCACTGCCAATGAAGAGCCTAATGTGGGTCTCAAACTCTCGAGCCATGAGATCATGACCTGAGCCAAAATCAAGAGTCAGACACTCAACCTACTGAGCCACCTCCACCACCAGGTACTCCTCCCTTTTTTATTTTTAAGTTTATTCACTTATTCTGATAGGGAAAGAGAGAATCCCAAGCAGGCTCTGTGCTGTCAGCACAGAGCCCAACATGGGCTCAATCTCACAAACTGTAAAATCTTGACCTGAGCTGAAATCAAGAGTCAGATGAATAACTCACTGAACCACCCAGACACCCTTGAGTACTTCTTTTTCTTAGAATAGGCAGACCAAAGTACATATCTTTTCCCTCAGGCTTATTCTGGTTTCCCAGTTGGCTTTTTAAGAGGGTAGAAGGCAATGAGATATGGGTGAGGAGATTACTTCTTTCCAAGGAAGTGAAACACCTGGGCCCCACTTCATATCTCCAGCATCACTGAAGTTAGACATTCCCAAAAGACAATGCTGTAACCCAAAGATTATTTTGGAATTTGACCAGTCCATGGAAAGCTTCTTCCATCTTAGGGATACAGTGAGTAGGGCCTCTTTAATTTTCTAAACTTGATAGTGTTTTGTGTATTTTACTACTTTTCTTTGAAGAAACTAGCTTTGGATCTGAGCAAACATAAAATTAAAAAAATAAATTTCTCTGTGGGACTTCATATAGAGTACACTGATTATTGAAGAAGACAATATCATTAACAATATGTATACTGAAAATGCAGGAGTGATATCTTATGTCTATTTCCAGCTTTTTATAAAAGCCAGAGGCTTAATACGAAGAGCAACTCAGTGGAGATGATTCCAGGACCACTGCTTTATATAACTCTATTCAAATAGACTATAAAGTATATGCAAGGGGAGTTGGGGGAAGAGTGTGCTTTTCACACAGAATTCTAAGTACATAGTGCCCCTGGAGTTTTCAGATGTAGTGGCTTCAGGTGAACCTTTGAGGGACTAAAATGGTATGTCCAAATATGTCGACTTTTTGGTGGTTCAACTTGATTCTTCTTTTTATACTTTTAGAGTAATATGAAGCTATTTTCTTCTTAGACTTTTTTAAAAGATAGTTCAGAGCATGTAAAGGAAAAGGCATATTGCTTTTTCCTAGGGCAATTTGTCTTAAATTCTCTTGGCTAAGATTCTACAGAAAGAGGAGAACAGACAATTTGAGGTTGTAGTTTCTGACAATGGCATTGAATGCTTGCACTTCCTGTTAAGACTGAAAGCGACTGCATCGCATGAAAACAGATAAGAAGGTGACATGGATAACATCCTATATTGAGAGTTCAGGAGCCTAGTCAGTGTCCTGGTTTCAACATTAAAGACTGGGCCACTTTCATAATCATTCATTACTTCATTCAACAAATATTTATTCATTAATATTATATGTACTATAAAGAACACAACAAATATTATCCTGATGAAGTTATGATTTAGTATGGGGTAGAGACAAGAAAATGGGCAATTGATAAAGTGTAACAAATACAGACCTGTTGAGGATCCTTTTTCAGATTGCAGACTGCTGACTTCTCATTATATCCTCACATGGTGGAAAGAAGAGAGGGAAAGCAAGCACCCTCATAACCCTTTTAAGGGCATAAGTCTCATTCATGAGGGCTCCACTCTGATGAGCTCACCTAATCCTAATTACCTCCCAATGGTCCCAACTTCTAATATCACACTGGGGAGTAGGGCTCCAATGGGGGGGGGCACAAGTGTTCAGTCCATAATAAATGCTATGCAAGATAAAATAGAGGAGGTTCCTAGACCTAGATTTGGAGCCCTGGTAGCACAGAAGACTACCTAGAAGAAGTGGTATTCAAGCTGAGATGTGAAGGATGTATTGGAATTAGTAAATCAAAGAGGATATAGATGAATGCTCCTAGAGCAATAGTGGAGAGATATTGAACTCAACTCCACTGAAACAAAAGGCAGGAGGTTTTTTTTAATGTATTGAGGTGACGTAGTAGAAAAATACTGGAGAACATAGGGGTAGGAGTTGGTCAGTGTGATTAGGCCATCTGCCTTTACTAATTGGCACTTAATAGAAGTTAGGCTCCTACCCTCACAGAGAAACTGGGAGTTAGAGGTACTGTCTTTCTCCATGATTACATTTCAAAAGGATAGCCCTTAAATCCTTGAGAAAGACATTCCTTGGGTATAAGACTAGCAAGAGGCTGGGAGATAATTTACCCTCTAAGAGGGGCAGAGAAAGAATTATAATTTGAAATTTTCTAAAATAAATGCTCTAAGAAAAAGGGAGATCAGGGGGCTAACTTCAGGAAGAAACCTAAGTTTTAGTCAAGCTGAAGGGAATGTCAGGACTGTCTTGGTCACACTAAGAATAAAATTAGATATTAACTGTTGCTAATTTTGAGACTAACTTTTTAATCTTTACAGAGCAGGATTTGCTGGATTTGTGTAACAAATTATTTCTATTTCAAGAAAGAGTATTTTAAACTTTTTAAATAGTCAGCTTAGATGTAATATTTCTTTTTATTTTTGTGGTAATATGAAAGTGTCTTCTATTTTAGGAGTTATTGTTTTTAGGCTTTATGGAAAGTTTTTAGCCTTTCAGGTTAATCTTCCATATCACTGCTATGGTAATTTTTCTAAATGAGAAATTTGATGTCACAAATTTTCTTATGATCCTTTCCCTTCAATTTTAGGATAAAATGAAAACTCTGCAGAGCGAAATGTGCAAAATCTTTTTAACAATAAGTCCTACTTGCTTTTCCAGACTTTACTTTCCTCCTTTCAGTTTCTTCAGCCCTTTAATTTTCAAAGATTTATGAATTCTTTTTTTCAGCCTAAATTTTCCTTGTCTCCTTTTTTAAGGTCACTCTTTTCTTTCAACTGGCAGGACTGAAATCTGTCTTGGCACCTATCAAGTTGTATGAATTTTCTTTCTCCTTCCCTAGACTCTGAGCTCCTTGAAGGCAGGGACTATAATTTTCATCTTTTTCCCCAAGTTGAGTGCCTGACAAGTATTTAATACAAACCTTTGTTGTACAAATGAATAAATGAAGGTGGGCAGTTAATTCCTTTGTGACCATGACAATTAGCTGTTGGATGACTTATTGAGTTATTGTTTTTTGTTTTTTTTTTTTAATTTTTTTTTCAACGTTTATTTATTTTTGGGACAGAGAGAGACACAGCATGAACGGGGGAGGGGCAGAGAGAGAGGGAGACACAGAATCGGAAACAGGCTCCAGGCTCTGAGCCATCAGCCCAGAGCCCGACGCGGGGCTCGAACTCACGGACCGCGAGATCATGACCTGGCTGAAGTCAGACGCTTAACTGACTGCGCCACCCAGGCGCCCCTTATTGAGTTATTGTTAATGGGATAAAGGAATTTTTCTGCTATTTACTAGTAATTTCATAACTTTGTTCTTCCTGTTCACCTAAAAAGAGAAGGCATAAAAGCACTTAAACACCCATAGTTAAATTAACACATTAATCATTGTTTTTCTGGAGAGAGCATCTGGTTTTAAATGGGTTAAGGAAGAAAATATATTGGCAAATCAGGATCTCTACTTTAGTTAAGGAGTGAATATGAGGTATAATTCCTGAATTTTTTAATAGATAAGCAGCTCTGTGGATAGAAAAACTTTAGAAAGATTGGAGAGTGTCCAAATCCAATGAAGTAATGTTCCGTCTGTTTAATTAAAAAAACAGATGGATTATCTGGCCTGCTGATGGCTAGAAGTTTGGTGAAGATGATACTTATTTTTACTCAGAAGGAAATGGAAGAGGAAACTCTTATTGAATAGGTTTTGTGTTTTTATCAGTCTCCTTATAGTCTGTTCTCAGCATTTTTAAAAGCTGAAAATAGGAATCAGAGAGGGTAGGCCACCTAAAAGATGGTAAAAATCTGCCGCATTGCTTAGATGGCATAAAATCTTAAGTGTCCCATTTCAGAGCTCACTTCCAATTATATCTTATTTTATTTGTGTGTTTTCTTGTGTTTTATATATTGACATTACTTCAGCACAACTTATCCATCAACAATTGATCCATCATGATCAATTGTGTTCATGGCATTGGGGAGCCAATGTTTCTGGAATTGTTGCTGTGTAAGTAAAAATTACTGTTGTTCTCTAAGGCCTTTACAGAATTCTTGCAGATTTCAGTAAGCATGCTATTTATTTATGAATTAAACAAATACATATTAATGTATAGTTCCTGTTCACATTGAACTTATAGTATAGAAGATAGACTTTAGTCAAATAATCTTATAAATGAATTTAAAATTGCAATCATGATCAATGCCACAAAAGATATATGCATTAATGTCCTGAAGGCACACATCTGAAGGATGAAAAGAAATTAATTAGGCAAATGTGAAAATGGTGATAGAAGTGGTGGAAAGTACTGGAAGAGTGTTCAAAGCTGCAAGAGCATTATGTGCAAAGGGCCAGTGGTGGAGAGCATATATAAAGTTAAAATTACTGGAAGAAGGCCATTGTGGCTGGAGGACAGCAATGGCTCCATGTAAGGTGAGGGTGGGGGGCATGATGGAGATGATGCCTAGACCTGACCCTGCAGAGGATTGAAGACCATGTTAATGCTAATCGGTTTTTATCTTAAGAGAAATGGGAAGTCACTACAATATTATAAGTAGGAAGTTTGACACAGTAGGATATGCATTATGAGATCACTGTGGCTGACAATAGAGAATGCAAGGGAAAGAGTCATCCCTAGTTAGGAGATGGTAAGAATTTGTACTAAGGTGGAGAGGATGCCCCATACAGTTGTATGGAAAATGCACTGCACAAAAGCTCTGTGCTCCACTTGCCCATAGATTTTTATCTACTCACAGGGAGTGACAGTTGGTGATAGATGAGAAATGTGGATTACGAGACATGGAAAAGTCAACAATGACTCCTGAGTTAGTGACTAACCTACTGGATAGATGGTGATGTCATTCAGGAAATATGCTTGGATTTATGACTTTGAGAATATTTTTCTATAGATTGATGTATAAGGCTTTATGCCATCTTTAACCAAATAAACTCTCTAGCCCTATCACTTGGCATTTATCTGGATTACAGTACAGCCTAGCCATAGTAAGGACACCGAGTTCCTGAAAGTACTTCCATGCTCCCATGCTGTTGCTAACGCTATTTTCCCTGGCTAGACTTGAATATCTTTTCCCTATTATTCTGACTGGAAAACCACTAAAAACTTAAAAACAACTTAAAACCACTTAAAAACTTTAGGTTCTAACCAAAGAAGACCTAATCTGTAGCTTCTTACCTATTCCTTCTGCCCAAAGAAGAATGAATGTACCTCCTTAGTTTCACCCAAAACATTTGTACATGCTTCTAATACTACTTAACCAATTACCATTTGATGTCTTCCATTGAATTGTGGACACCTTGAGAGTAACTGCCTTTTCTTTCTTTGTGAAGATTAGTTTTCTTCTTGTTTTTGATCACATGGCTTAAAAAGTCAAAAGTAAACCAAGGCTTGTTTCAAAAAGGAGCAGACTCCCCTGTCTTGCTTTCCAGCCACTTTCATAGGCAACCATTTTCAACAATTTATACATTGTCTTTTGATCATTTATTGCCATATAAGCAATATACTATTCTTAATTTTTTAGTTTGAGGCATTATCTATTGACTCCCTCCTATGAAAAATGATAGCTTTTTATTTTTGCAGTGTTGGTTCTTATCTCTCCTCTTCCATTCTTGATTTTATATTTGGGTCCTTTCCTTTTTCTTTTTGATCATTATGGCTAGGGGTTTATCAGTTTTGTTAATTCTTTCAAAGAACCAGATCCTGGTTTCATTGATCTGTTCTACTGTGTGTGTGTGTGTGTGTGTGTGTGTGTGTGTGTGTGTGTGTGTTTGGTTTCAATAGCATTAATTTCTACTCTAATCTTTATTATTTCACGTCTATTTCACGCTAGTTTTGGGTTTTATTTGTTGTTATTTTTCCAGCTCTTCTAAGGTGTAAGGTTAAGTTGTGTATCTGAGATCATTCTTCCTTCTTTGGGAAGGCCTGGATTGCTATATACTTCCCTCTTATGACTGCCTTTGCTGCTTCCTAGAGATTTTGGGCTGCGGTGTTATCATTTTCATTGGCTTCCATGTACTTTTTAATTTCCTCTTTAACTTCTTGGTTAACCCATTCATTCTTTAGAGGGATGTTCTTTAATCTCCAATTATTCATGGTTTTTCCAAATTTTTTCTTGTGGTTGATTTCAAGTTTCATAGTGTTGTTGTCTGAAAATATGCATAGTATGATCTAGATATTTTTGTACTTGCTAAGGGCTGATTTGTGACCCAGTATGTGATCTATTCTGGAGGATGTTCCATGTGCACTCAGGAAGATGTGTATTCTGCTGCTTTAGGATTAAATGGTCTGAATATATCTGTTAAGTCCATCTGGTCCAGTGTGTCATTCAAAGCCGTTGTTTCCTTGTTGATTTTCTGCTCACATGATCTTTCCATTGCTGTAAGTGGGATGATGAAGTCCCCTACTATTATGGTATTATTATCAATGAGTTTCTTTATGTTTGTGATTAATTGATTTATATATTTGTGTGCTTTCACATTGGGGACATAAATGTTTACAATTGTTAGATCATGTTGGTAGATAGATTATGATATCTAATTATTATCCTTAATTATGATATAATGCCCTTCATCTCTCTGTTACAGTCTTTATTTTAAAATTTAGATTGTCTTATATAAGTATGGCTACTCCAGCTTTCTTTTGGCGACCATTAGCATGATAGATGGTTATCCATCCCCTTACATTCAATTTGAAGGTGACTTTAGATCTAAAATGGGTCTCTTGTAAACAGCATATAGACGTATCTTGTTTTCTTATCCATTCTGATACCCTATGTCTTTTGATTGGAGCATTTAGTCCATTGACATTTAGTGAGTACTGAAAGATATGAATTTACTATTATTGTGTTTCTTGTAGAGTTGGAGTTTCTGGTGGCCTCTGGTCCTTTCTAGTCTTTGTTGCTTTTGGTCTTTTTTGTTGTTGTTGTTGTTTCATCTTTTCTCCCTTCAGAGAGTCCCCCTTAAAATATTTTGCAGGGCTGGTTTAGTGGTCATGCACTCATTTAGTTTTTGTTTGTCTGGGAAACTCTTTACCTCTCTCCTTCTATTCTGAATGTCAGCATTGCTGGATAAAGAATTCTTGGCTGCATATTTTTCTGATTCAGCACATTGAATATATTCTGCTTCTCCTTTCTGGCCTGCCAAGTTTCTGTGGATAGGTCTGCTGTGAACCTGATCTGTCTTCCCCTATAGGTTAAGGACTTTTTCCCCTTGCTGCTTTCATAATTCTTTCACTGTCTTTTTGTGAATTTGACTATGATATGCCTTGTTGATGGTTGGTTTTTGTTGAATCTGATGGGAGTTCTCTGTGATTCTTGGATTTTCATGTCTGTGTCTTTCCCCAGGTTAGGAAAGTTTTCTACCCTGATTTGCTCACATAAACCTTCTACCCTTTTTTCTCTCTCTTCATCTTCTGGGACTCCTATGATTCAGATGTCATTCCTTTTTAATGAGTCACAGAGTTCTCTAATTTTTATATTGTGCTGTTTTGCCTTAGTTTTTCTCATGCTGCTCTGCTTCATCCATCCTTGCCACTGTGGCATCCATTAAAAATTGCATCTCAGTTATAGCATTTTTAATTTCACCCTGACTAGATTTTACTTCTTTTATCTCCACAGAAAGGGGTTCTATGCTATTTTCAAAACAAGCTAGTATTCTTATCATTATGATTCTAAATTCTAGTTCAGACATCTTGCTTATATATGTGTTGATTAAATCCCTGGCTGTCATATCTTCCTATTCTTTCTTTTTGGGTGAATTCCTTCATTTCATCATTTTGGAGGAAAAAAATATTAATAAAATAAAAAGTTAAAATTAAAAAATTAAAAACAACACAAAAAATCAAATAAAGGAAACTAGATCCTAACTGTGTTTTCATCTGGATGTTGAAAGAAGCTTGATAGAACAGAGAAAAAGGGAAAGGAAAAAAAAGAAAAAAGAAAAAAAGGTAAGAAAACGTTAAAAAATTAAAAAGTGTATACAATAAAATAGAATAAGATGAAATGAAGAGAGTAAAATAGAATAAAAAAGATTTACAAAAATATAATAAAAAATTAAACTTTTAAAATAAAAACAGAAAATAAAATTAAATTTTTTCTCTTTCTATATCCAAGAATAAGAAAAGAAAAAGAAAAAACATGACTAGATGGACCAGCGAACAGAATTAAATCCGAATGAAATTACAGCCATTTTCCCTTAGAAGTCAAACTATGAAGCATTTTATAGTCCATACACTAAGTAGGTGGAGAGTTGTGGTTGTCCTCTAGGACTTGGTTGGCACAGTTGGACAGGGCTTAGTGTAATAGCCCTGTTCTACACTAGGTGGCATTGCTTAGCTTAATGGCATGGATTGTTGTGGCATGTGTATGCATTTATGTGATGAGCAGGAGAGGTGAAAATGGCATCACCCAGCTTTCCAGTCTCTAGCGCCAGAGCTCTGTGCTCTCACCGACCAGCAAACAAGCACCCCTCTTTTGTCTCTGGCGTCCATCCACTCCCCACTTCTACGCTGTCTGCGACCAAGCCGCCAGCCTGCCAGGCAGCACCTCCGTCCCGAATTTTATCTCAGATGGGGCTGTGTTTCCAAACCCCTCACTTTTGAGGCCCTGTGGCTTAGACCCACTTTGACCCTATGGGGGAGGGTCTTGCCGAGCAGTGACTGGGTGCTGGCTTGCCCCCAGGAACATTCCTGCAATTGCACTGCTGCAGAGGCTTCGAGATTGTGGCTGGGTGCCTGCTTGCCACAGAAAAAGTTTGTGTGATCATGTAGCAGCAGTGGTTCAGGGATTATGGTAAATCACAACACACAACCAGCACCAGGTTTCATCATACCCTAGCATTTTTATTCCAAAGCCAGCAAATGTGGCTGTAATCTGGGGTCTGCTGGGACCTTTGCCTGTGTGGAGGCCATATGTGCTCCACCAAATGCCCTCCTAGCAGGGGAGCCACTTCTCCCTGGGTAGCCCATGGACTCCTTAAACTTTGCTTCCTGCTTCTGGGGATTTGCTCTTCCCACCAGAGTACTGCCAGGTATCGAGCTGCGGAATTTCCAACTCTGCTTTCCCCTGTTTATAAAGTCCTAAAGGCATTGAAACCCTCTCCTTTTTCCTTTGTCCCTTTCTTGTTTAGTCACTTGTTGGTGTTTCCACTCTTTCTCTTTCTCTCCAGCTACTTCTGGAGGGAGTGCTTTTCTGGCACTCTCCCCCATTCCTCTGCCCTCTCTCCACAAAAACAGGTCCCCACCCTCCACAGCTTCTGTCTCTCTCTCAGTTCACCTCTCTGTGCCGTGTACCTGCCAAGGTCTGTAGCTCAAGTCATGCAGATTGTTGTGTTAATCCTCAGATCAATTTTCTAGGTGCACAAAATGGTTTGGTGCTGATCTAGCTGCATTTCACGGATGAGAAAAGCAGAGCACTTCCATGCTGCTCTGCCATCTTGGTCCCTCCTCCAAAAGATGATAGCTTAAAGATTTTTTTAATGTTTATTTTTGAGAGAGAGAGTATGAGCAGGGGAGGGGCAGAGAGAGAGAGGGAGGAATAGAATCTGAAGCAGGCTTCAGGTTCTGAGCTGTCAGCACAGAGCCTGATGCATAAATTGAACCCACAGACCATGAGATCATGACCATGAGTTGATTGCTTAGCCAACTGAGCCACCCAGGCTCCCCAAGATGATAGCTTTTTAAATGAAGGATTTAGTGGTTTTTTTCACATCCCACCTTAAGCACACACATTCCCTAGTATGTATGTATACTAGTGTGTCCCTTCTTGTCCCTTATCCTGTCAATAGAGCTATACTGCAATTTTGGTTAGTTAAAAGTTTGGTGTTTACATTGCTGTTACTTTCTGTATGCTGTTAAAAGCTGAACCATACAGTAGACATGTATATACAACTTTTTGCTTTCCTTGAGGTTATAATTTTCATTTTTTGCTTTGTTTTGTTTTCTACATATTTTTTAATTTGTCTCCTCACAATATGCTCAAACATATCAGGTAGTCCATCAATTTCATCTTCTTAAGAAGATGAATAAAAAGGGTTGAAAATGTATTCTACCTTCATATCTAACTGATAGTTTGGCTGTTAACAGAATTCTAGCAAATAATTTTAGGAAATAATAAATAAGTTTTAGGAAATAATTTGAAAGCATTTTGTTACCGACCTTTAGCATCAGTGTGACACTTGACAAATTTGACTCTAATCTGATTCTTGATTTTTTTTTGTATAAAACTTCTTCTCTTGGGAGCCTCATAAAAGATGAGCCTGCAGGGGCGCCTGGGTGGCGCAGTCGGTTAAGCGTCCGACTTCAGCCAGGTCACGATCTCGCGGTCGGTGAGTTCGAGCCCCGCGTCAGGCTCTGGGCTGATGGCTCGGAGCCTGGAGCCTGTTTCTGATTCTGTGTCTCCTTGTCTCTCTGCCCCTCCCCTGTTCATGCTCTGTCTCTCTCTGTCCCAAAAATAAATAAACGTTGGAAAAAAAAATTAAAAAAAAAAAAAAGATGAGCCTGCAGTAGTCAGAGACGCTCTTGTATTACATTTCAATATACAGAGAGGCATGGTGACATTCTGGAGAGGGTGTGAATTAGACAAACTTCGTTCAAATCCTGGCCCTGTCCATTACTGACTGAGCCACAGAAATAAGTCCCTTCATGTCCCTGAGCCTCAGTTTCCTAAGCTGAAAATAGAGGGCATGATACCACCATTTGGGGTTGAGTGAGGATCAGAAAATGAGACCTATAGTAGACATCTTACCAATGATCATCAGTATTATTCTTTGTGGATTATCACAAAAAAGATGACCAGTATCTATTCCTCAAAACATTATTTTGCTGAATTTTGAGTATCAGCACAGAGATAAATCATGAACTTTCAACCAGGAAGGATTTTGTCTTTGCTTTCTAGCAGATTTTTTGCTTTTATAAATTTGAGTGTTTCTCAAAAGTCCTTAGAGTTAAAATTTAAATATCTTGATTTTTTTTTCCTATTTGTAAAAGTAAACCATGCTCATTGCAAAATACCTAACCATTATGGAAGCAAAAGGAATTAGGAACTCAGCTGTTAATTTATTGACTTACTCCTACTTAGGGTTGATACATAAGAAGACAGAAGATGACCTGGAAGGTAAACAGCTGCATATGCCTATCATGAATAGGACTTGTATTTCACGTCCTATGGATTAAAATTCTAGTATATTGAACTCTTGGTTAATACATTGCATAAAAACATGAGAGGATATATTTGGATAGAGCCAAATTACTTTGAGGAGGAAGGTACTGAGCTGCATATAAAAGGAGAAAGAAAAATACTTAGATAAACTAATGAGAACAGTGGCTAATGATGATACCATATATGACTTGGAGCAAAGAGTGAAGGAGTGCTTCATAAGATGATATACCACTTAGGAAGAGGTCAGTAATGCTGCTTATGCCCTCAAATTTCTCCTTAGTATTATACTAAGTAACCAAGAAAGTGAGCTTAGGAAACATTGGTGGTTTGAAGCTCAGGACTGAAATGTAGTCAGGCAACAGCGTATGTTATTCAGAATAGACATGTTAGAAGTGGAGGAAGAATATTGCTGTGAGCAATTACAAATATGCCCATGAGAAAACCCATGGAGAGAAAAGAAAGAGAAAAGAAACAATATTATAGTGGAATTTCACTATTGGTCACATTGTAAGTTTGTATGATCAGATCACAAGAACTTCCATGAAGGCAAGCTTTGGTGGAGATGGGCATTTTAAGCTATCTAGAACATTCTAAACCTCTAATAAACTAAGAACATTTGGCATGCTCTTGACCTGTTTTACTGATAATTTAATCTAACTAGTTAAAAGATCTGCTGCTTGGAACTTAATTCTGACCAGCAAGAGAAATGTTCTGGTTATGAAAAAGGGAGCATATTTATCAGGCAACATGGCAGTCACTTTTTATAGAGTATATTTTTTCACTTAGTAAATTATGAAGTAAGTATTAGAATATTAGCCTCATTTTTCAAAGGGTGAAATTTGGGCTCAGAGAAGTTATATAAGCCATCTCCCTGGTTGAGTAATGAACAAAATATGGGATTACAATCCAGGCTTTGTGACTCTAAGCCTCTTGTCTGTGACTCCATGACTGCATACTCCATGACAACCAGTGAGAAGACTGGGCATAATAAACAGCCTAGATTTTAGGAAGGCAGATTTTACCAAGTTGAGAAGAAAAAAATAGGCATAATTATATGGCATGAGTCCCTGAAAGAGAAATGAGCTAAAGGTTTAGAATATTATCAAAGAGGCCATTCTTGCCACATGATTACAAATGAGGGAGAAGAGGAAGAAGGACCCAAAGAAATCAGCATGAGCACACTGAGGATTCCTAACGAGCTCAGATGTTAAAAGCCATGACCAAAGATAGAAAGAAGAGCACATGACAGAGGATGAAGTGAGACTGTCATAGACTTTTAAGAATAGAATCAGAAGTTGAGTCTTATAAAAAAGTATGATGCAGTTAACAAAATTAAAAAAAATTTAGAGTATAAGAAAGTTAAAAAAGTATATGTTCAGCTTAGGGCTGATGGAAAAGCCACTGGGTGAAAAAAAGAAGAAATGAATCAAATCCAATTTTGCTTCTATCTTCTCTGTGGAAAAAAAAATCTTAAAATTGATAAGGATAAAACAAATATTTGAAGGAGGCATATAAGGCTATAAAAAGTGAAGAGATTTTAAGAGGACATCTACTGTCTTCAAGTGAATAGAGTCTCCAAAATAACCTCTGAGGAGATAAAGAACTGAACTGCTCCTGGTGTCTCGGTATCTTGATTCACTAGTGCCTGTTATAACATGGAGCCAGGAGGACTGATTTGAAAGTGAAAGTGGAGGTACCACTGCAGTAGAAGCAGTCAGATGGGTTGGGTTTTGAGCTAAGGTTGGATAGTTGATCGATTTAGTCAGAAGCATCAAGCAAAAGACAGCAACACAAAATGTAAGAGGAAGAGAGGCTAGGAAAGACATTTGACCCAGCAGTGGTGACAATCATGGGTGCATAGTATCAGTCTTGTAAATAATTGCACCAGTGACAGGTTTGTTTTCGTGAACTCGCAGGCAGGATGGTGAATGGAAAAACAAGGTTACCTTGAAGAGAGTTAGTAGACGCTGAGATATACTGAAAATTAACCTAGAAAGAGACCTGGAAAACACCTAAAGTTGTCAAGCCTCAGAGAGATTGGAACATTGGAGCTAATGTGGGGCTGATTCAAACAATTCTCTAGGATTGAAGGGCTGATCCTTCTCGACCCAGTGGCAACTTTTAAAAATGTGCTCACAACTTTGAGCACAGTTTAAAAATCTATTTGAAATTTACCATTTTATAATGTTCATTATTAGAATAAATAATGCCATAAGCAAAATCTCTTTAAAGCATACATTTCAAGTCTCAAAGATCTTAAACTGAGATTTTCTATAGCTGAAATGTAAGCAATTTTCCTCTGAAGTCCATATTAAAAAGAGAAATATTTGTCAAAAATAATTAAGTGATACTGTTAAATGAAAACATTTGAAGTGATATCTTGTTTTTCCCTGTTTTAGAGATTCCTGTGATATGGATTCCTAGATTGTCATAATGAATTTAATGTATAGCAATATCAAATTATACTTTAATTTCTTTAGATGTTTCTTATCCATACAATAAGAGGCATAGACTTGATGAATTCTATTTCTGTCTGTGTCTATTTCTCTGTCTCTTTCTTCAGCCATCACATTCTGTAGTTTTCTTGGTAGCCCAGAAATCAAGGCAGTTTATCAAAACAAATGAAATAAATGTAAATCAAATAGGCAAAGGAAGTCTATTTACCCAGGGACATCTTAAAGTCACTTGCTGGCAGTTGACAGCCCCCAGGTGAGATTGCAAGACTAAAAGAAATGTCACGTCACAAAGGAAAAAACCAGTGCCCATGGGTTAGACAAAGAGTGAGGTTCAAAGAGAAGAGGTCACAAGTGTGTCTGGAGATTAGTGGGTCCAATTTATCTCAGCTTTTACTAAGTTCAAGGTCTTACTATTTATTTCTTTCCTTTTATGAGCTACTGATTTTTTCCTTTGTCAGCTAATTGCAATATATGCTATATTAGTTCTTAGCTCTCCAGCTCATAAGTTTAAATTACTATGTTGCTCCTTAAGCCCTGAAGTCTCCATTTCCTTTTCTTTCTTCATTTTTGAAACATTTCATTCTAGGGGCGCCTGGGTGGCGCAGTCGGTTAAGTGTCCGACTTCAGCCAGGTCACGATCTCGCACTCCGTGAGTTCAAGCCCCGCGTCAGGCTCTGGGCTGATGGCTCGGAGCCTGGAGCCTGCTTCCGATTCTGTGTCTCCCTCTCTCTCTGCCCCTCCCCCGTTCATGCTCTGTCTCTCTCTGTCCCAAAAATAAATAAACGTTGAAAAAAAAAATTAAAAAAAAAGAAACATTTCATTCTAGCATCCTGGAAATGGTTCCAAGAGCATCTTGTCACCATCATTCAATACTAAATTTTCTTGAAATAATAACAACAATAACAATTCCAACTTATCTCCAGGGGAATACAAGAGAACCCCCAAATACAATATGCCTGGTATCAAGAACTATGAAGTTGTCTAGGATTTCACCCTGTCTACAAACTCACAAGTTAGCCTGCATGATTTCACCAGTGCTGGCAGAAGACACAGGATTTCTGAGTTAGATACAAAGGACATTGTTACTCAGCACAGCTGTCAGCATGAGCTTCATGTTCCCCTCAGTTCCCGGTAATCCCCAAGTCCTACAGGGTTATACATAGCAGGCCCAGGTAGATGCCTCACAGACAGTGGTTTGCATCAGAGCTGAGTTCCTGCACAATGAATAAAGATAACAATGAAAGGCAAAATAAGACAAACATTGGCTTTCAAGTTTGTTTAATGTCTTTTCCCAGTTTTTTCCCATTTGTACTCCATATTTGAATTTATTTTCTTTAGAAAATATATGTGTCTTATATATATGCATAATTTTAAACTAATATCATATCCTCAATTTTATATTCTGTGGTCATTGCATGGTCATCAGTGGAAAAGCAGAAAATAATATTAAAGGATTAATTTCCATAAAAGAGTCAAGTATAACAATGTTCTTATTCCATTTTAAGTTTGGAGCAAAGGGCAAAAAAAGTTCTAGCAGTAAAGAAGTTTGCTTTCTCATTTCTATGATATCTTTTATTTTTAGTTTATATTAAAATATTTAAAAAATTTTAAGTTTATTTATTTATTTTGAGAGAGAAAGCGAGTGAGGGAAGGGCAGAGAGAGAAGGAGAGAGAGAAAGGATCTCAAGCAGGCTCTGCTCTGTCAGCACAGAGCCCAGGGCAGGGCTTGAAAGCACAAACCATGGGATCATGACCTGAGCTGAAACCAAGAGTTGGATGCTTAACCAACTGAGCCACCCAGGTGCCCCTATATTAAAAGCTTTTAATGCTAAAATGTTCCAAGTGGAAAACCTTTGTAAGCCTCTTCAACAAATCACTGTGTATTAGAGAAGGGCTATGGAGGTGATGGTGTTGCACTCAGAAGTCACGGCCTCATGCCAATGTTCCAAAATGATAAAACAGAATAAAAACATATAGTTCAAAAGCCTTAGTTTCTGGGAAGAACATTTTGATACCCCCGTTTCTACTGTTTCTAGGCATATTACTGTCAAATTATACCCTCTCTTATCTCTTTCTACTGGGTATAATTCAGGCCCCAGTAAAAATTTTTCCATGAATTAGAGATGTTAGTAATTTAAAACACTCATGTTTATGCCAAATATTTAGTTTAATTTTCTTAAGACCATTGCAGTTCAGTATACAAGGGAATGTGGACCGCCCTGGAAATGATTAAATGTAGAGGCTTTCACTGTCCTTCACACCTAGACCAAATATGTAATTGATCCATTTGATCAGGCTGTATACACCACATCTACCTATTCCAAGCAGAATTTCAAAAGTTAGTTTTTTAATTTTATGAAAAGGAATATACATTTATACATATACATAAAATATACACGTATATTCCCAACGAAACAAATTCTGGAACCTCTGGACACATGTACACCAACTGGTTTTCAGTATGATCTCAGAGATTTGAGAAAGGTTTAGTGCCTTCATTTTAATATAGAGTTACTCATAGATAAAACATTAACTCGGAAACTTTGTTTATGCTTAGCCACCTCTTCAGAAAAGGCCAGTAAAATAGCTTAGCTTTAGTTGTGCTCCCTCCACCATTCGAAACTTTTGGAATTTATTCAGTGCACCTCTGGGGTCTCTGTATCTCTGAATGCTTACAGAGATTTCTTCCACTTGTCTCTGAGGGAAGTGTTATTTTGAAGAAGATCAGGAAATTTCCCTTGCCATGACTAGCCTCCCTCTTCTCCTATTCCTCCTTGATTCCTCCTTGGACACAGAACTTGGGAATCAGCCTTCAAGTATTCAGCCTTAAGTTCCTGACTTGCTTTCTAACAGGAGTGACATCACTTTTTCCTGGCATGGTGATTAAACAACCCTGGGCCCCTGGCCAGCTGTGTACTTGGAAGCCCCTGGGGACCTCATCTGGAGCTCTGCTCCAATCATCCCAGTGCCTGTACTGTTCTTAGTCACCCTCTCCCATGAGCAGAAAGAGGAAGGGAAGCTCCTTTTCATTTTGTCCTCCCTGGTCTCCTTGGGGTTTGGCACAGTTCCTCCTTCAGCAGGTAGTTGTTGCTTTTTCAGTCCTGCTGTCAAATTGGTGTGGGTCAAGATGCGCAGGGATTATCTGTCCCAGCTTCATTGCTTCCTACATTCATTCGAATTCTCCATATATCCTGGCTCATACCATGGCCGAACCTTTAGAAGGACTGATTCTCTGTCTTGCAAGCCTCTATGTTTTTTGCTAGCACCATGGGCAAGCTTTGCAAAAGGAACTTTGTGCCTTGGATACCTGGATGCCTGGCCTTTCTTCTTTCCTTGCCCTGAGGAAAACTCTTCCAGTTTCTTCATTTGAACTTCTTCCCCATGAGTTCCCTTGGGAACCTGAGAAGATTCTCCCTTCCATCTCCCCACCCCCTTACCTCTACTGATTTTTCAAATTGATCAGATACAGACAAGCCTGTATTTAGCATCATCTTTTTGGGAAACTCCATCCCAGAGAATATGCCAAGCACTGTTCCAGTCCTTTGCCATCCTCTTCAGTGCTGGTCAGTGAGCTGTGGTTGGTATCACAGAGAGTGACTCACCCACTTATCCTCCCTAGTGGGGATTGGAAGATGGAAGGAGAGGCTGAACAATCCAAGCATTTACCTGCCCAGATGCAGAATCTTTACACAGATGTAAGCTAGTCAGCAGTCATCTTCCCCTGGGCCAGGATTCCAGGTACTTGGTGCTTGCTTGCTTTCTTTCTTTCTTTCTTTCTTTCTTTCTTTCTTTCTTTCTTTCTATGCAGTAATGCCAACAGGGGGACTAAGAAAGACAATCTGGACTCTACTTACATGATTTACTACTCAACTTTGGCTTGTCCAGAGTTAGAAGAAGCAGGGTCTTCAGTAGAATTTATGGATCCTATGTGAGAATAGAAAAAGTCTCCTTTTTCCTAGGCTGATGCTGGCCTTATGCAGCTCTGTACTCAGCCTGGCAATTGGACTTCAGCTCCCACATAGGCACTTGGCTACACATGCCTGGGCAGGGCCCAATTTAAGCTATAAGAATGTAGAGACTCAGTTAATTTTGTGTCGCATTATTACAGTAATGACATGATGTAATGTAGTGGTGAGTTTATTTTAGAGGGAGAATTTATTTTAATAGTTTTACAAATGACTCTAGTCTCATATTTATGGAATCATTAAACATCTGAAGTAATCACCTAAATTTCTCATTTGTACCTCATTGATTTTTATGAAGGAGATGATGTGCTTTAGTATATTCACAAATTTGGGATTCATGAGGGCTCAGACACATCCTTGGGTATAACAAAAGCCTATATTTTCAAACCATTTGGATAACTCTATATTCTTTTTCCTTCATTCCAAGGCTACTTTACACAACATAGGTTGGGTCTATTTTAATATTACTTTATTTAAACATTATGTATCTTCTTTTTCTATCTGAAATATTTTGAGAGACCTGATTTGTATGTATAGGAGGTTAAACCATTAGGTAAGCAAGATCATGAAAATTAAATGTGCAGTCATAAAACAAAATTGTTAATATAGTGGACACATATGATTAAGCGATATTATGACTTATTTTATACAAATATGAAAAACAACATGCTATTCCTTACATCAGATAATTGTTCAGTGAGGAAAATAAATCATACGGTGTTAAGGTACATGACTTCTGAATATTGTTGGGAAAATTTCCAAACATATTGGCTATGTAACATAAAGCTAAACTGTTTATTGAAGAAAACTGTTGATATACTTGACGATCTGTTTCAAGGAATTAAGTGTATACTGAAAACAACAACAACCAAAAAGAAAGCAATTATCCTGAAGGTCATTTGGCCTCTTTAAACAATATACATGGTAATAATTGAATAATTAAGGAATTTAATGCAGGTGAGTTGTAAACTAATTTAGCTATGAGCACTAACATCTTGTACCACAACTATGGGAAATGCTTTTTAAATTAAGCACTTTTTGATAGCTCCAACTGCCTTTGTAATTCATTATTCTTCACTCTTTTCATTTTTTTTAATCTTTAAAAGCAGACTGCATGCTGGGATGCCATAAAACTTCATT
Organism: Lynx rufus; assembly: GCF_022079265.1. Classification (NCBI taxonomy): domain Eukaryota; kingdom Metazoa; phylum Chordata; class Mammalia; order Carnivora; family Felidae; genus Lynx; species Lynx rufus. The sequence continues at coordinate 65,322,370 of NW_025814827.1, forward strand.
TTTAATTAGTCTATAATGGTAAGGGTCACATTTCAATATCTGCAGTATAAAAGGAGTGTACTTCAGGAGCCTGGGTTTAATGTTTTACCAGCATAGCATGGGGTAGCAGTTAATGTTTTTATTTTAAATAAAGGATAAGAATTAACTTTTTAAAAAAGTGCTATATTCTTGGCTATGAATATATACTAATTGATGAGGTGAGAGAGAGTGCTTCATTGTGATTAAGAGCTAGAGATGAAGCCAGCTCAAATTAGTTTTTTGAATAGTTCAGGTATATGCATAGCTGTGATCAATAATGAACAAAAATATGATGGGAGGCATTATTCTTGTTCTGGCTGCTGTGTCTCAGCTGCCACTGTATTCTTAACAATGGAAGGTATTATTAGCAGGAGGGCACATGGCACGGGCAAGGGGAGGGGCAAAGGTTGTGACATAACAACTTCACTCTAAGTATTGAAGGAGGGTGTGAGAAGCATCTAGGTGCAATGGTACAAAAAGGCAAAGCAACAAAAGAGAAATAGTCTGGGAAGGGTAGCAGCCTAGGGCGTATGTTTACCATTTCATTATTTATTTACCCAGACATATGCAGGATTGCTATTTGCTAGGAGAAGTATTAGTAATAGGAATTTCTTTCAGTGATTCAAAGATGAATAAATCTTTTCTTTTTGCTGAGCTATAGTGGTTAGCACTCTGATATGCATGGGGCTGATGAACTACCCTCTTCTCATCTATCTACTTTATGGAAGATATAAGGCTTTTAAAAATCAACTTAAGGTCTAACGTCAGAGATGAGCAATTCTGGAAGATTTTTCTTTTCTTTTTAGCTTTTTAGGATGTAATCAAGTCTATCTTAAGAACTTATCAAGCCTTAAAAGGTAAATATTTACAAGCAGAAATAATTCTGACAAAGTATCAACATTACTCAAAGTAAGAAGTGTTTATAGATCCCTGGAAAGAACTGAGAACCTGAGTGTCAAGAGACATGGAGAGTTCTGGGTGTGCCTCTGGCTGGCTGATGACTCTGGGCAAGTTGTACAGTACCTGTAATTTAAGTTGTTTTTTTTTTTGTTTGTTTTTTGCTTTTTTACCTGAAAAATAAGGAGGTTGGCTATGTTCCTGGATTTAAAAGTATTCTGTGGAGCTCCAGGATTCTCAGAGGTGCCTCACTGTCCACTTTGGAGGCTGAATGTCAGGGCTGCTAGGTGAATGCCCTCCGCTGAGCTTTCTGCTAACCCAGATTTTCAGCTCTTATCAGTTGTATGTATTAAATGTGGCTAAAAATATTTGAAAAACACTGAGTTAAGATTAAAAATAAAATAAATTCAAAATTCCTGAAATGGCATTTCCTTGGAGATAAAGCACTTTGTCTCTTAATCTTTTTACTATGTAGCACATGCCAGGCACTCCGTATATATTTATTATATGAACACAGTAACTGTAATGTACAAGTGGGAAGGAAATGCAAAAACAAAAGGTATCATATTTTTGTTTCATAAACCTGGGTGTCAATTCTCTGTAGCTTTTGATAACCAGTAGCGAAGAGCAATGTGGACTGTTTGATGCGCAACAGATAATTTTATTGGATTTGTGTACATAATGAGAAATTCATTCTAAGAACACAAGCTGTATTATTATAAAGTCTAGGAAACCTAGACAGAAAAACTGGGAAGTTTGGAACATACTAGAAAAGTAACTCAGTTTAATTAGAAAACACAATCTAAAGAATGAAGCTAGTTTGCAGTTTCTTTCATATAGGATTGAATACTCTTTTCCTTTATGCAGCTTATAAATACACAAAACATTTTCTTTGCATGAAAATATATATTTTATGATTTCTTCTAAACAGAGAGAAGGTTTACAATTTAGCTTCTCCAATAAATAATGTTTTGTTTGTGTGTTGCCAAAACAAAAAAGAAGTAAGAATAACTCTAGCAGATGCTTAAAGGTTTAAGATTAAAAACATAGGAAAATGTGATTCATGGCCGTTGTTATATGGACCTGAATGAATACTCCCAAATCACAGCTAGAAAAATTTTAGAGCAAACTGACTTAACTTAGGGTAAATCTCTAACTGGAATGGAATAGATGAACAAGAAAAAAATATAGTTGACAGGACTCCACTAAGGAAAACAACATTTAAGTGAATAATGAGATATTCTACTGCCTAGAGGAATTACTCAGCCTATGGTAAGGTGAAGTCAAGCTTCAATTGGCAAGAGGTTTGTTTTAAAAGTGAAATAAGAAAAAAGTCTTGGCTTACAAATGATATGGGAAGATATGTTATCAACAGGGGAAAATTTAGAAAATAGCAGCCAACTTATTTCTGCAACACAACTGAAAGGAGGAAGAAAGAAAGCAATATAATGTACTCTGGTTAAGCAGTTACTTTGCTTTATCCTTACTAACAGGGCTTATCAAGATGGTTCTGGAAATTGAATGAATGTAAAAATGAATCATGACAGACATTGGTGAAATACCTTATTTCTGTTTCTCTTGGTTTATTGTTTCTTGCTTGATTTTCATAGGGAGTTTAGAGTCGTTTTCATTCTTTAGATAGATAGGTCCTGACTTCCCTAGTCATGAGTTTGGATAAATAATTACAGGAGGAAGGAGGAGGTAAAGTTTCTGCTTCTTCTTTCTCTCTCAATCTCAATCTCTTTCTCTCCCTTCAGCATATCAACATATCAGTGTCAATGAATCATGAATGGACTCTCTGGTTTTAAGCTTGATTCTTAAATTACCAGTCTGACTATGATGTGATGATGCTTATTGCTATATTTGAGAGAGCCACACTTTGTGCAGCTTTAATGAGCTCATGTCTAAGATGGTCTTATATCATATTAATAGGGTAAAAAAAGAATAGTTTGAGTTCCTCCCAAACAACTCTAATCTTGACAATTCTTTATTACCTTTAACAGTTATTAGAAGGAGAATATTGTTTTTCTGACTTGATTGGATTACTTAACTCTGTTCCAATGAATAATAATACAGTATCATTCATGAATTTTTATTTTTTGTCCTTTTTAAGGGCATAGATAGATCTGCTTGATATCTAGCATTATATCCCAGAAAAAAAGGAGAATTGATGAAACTAATAGCCAAACTCCATAATCTAGACATGTTGCTTCTGCTTTAGTTCTTGTTCTAAAGACTAAGAAGGGGAGTTGGAGTTGACTTTAGCACCAGAGCCAAATTCACAAGGAACTTATTAAGATGGCATAGTGGTCAAGTTAACTATTGAAGGAAAACGCCCAATATAGGAAGTACCAATAATTATTAGCAAATCCTGTTCAGAATTCAGTGTCTTCTTCTTCCAGTAAACTGATCTGTCATAGCAAATATCATGGTTGTAATTTCAGGGTTAGGCTTATCAAAACCTATTTAAATTGTAAAGTACTTTATTTTCAATATTATTAATGTTTTACAAGGTTACTGACATTCTTATCATTTATGAAAGTCCCAGACTGCTGCAGAGACATATATGGATATTTGAGGACCTAGGTGAGACTGTGAGGGACACAGGGAAACAATCCAGTATTTTCAGTAACAGAGAAGAGACCTGTTTGAAAAGCCACTGGTTTTGACTGCTGGTAGCTTCCACAGCAATGTCATGAGAGGGATTTTGTGGGACTGAGGAGGACAAGGTTATGGAAGTTATTTATATTATGGATTTTCAGGCACTTAGTCATAGACGTAAATAATTTTATAGATAGGAAATTACTGCCTGATGGGATAAATATAAATCAAGACATAGAGTATAAGTGATAAACCTTGATTTGTCAGCGACTGTCCTCACTTATGCCTGATGTCGTGGCTTAATTATAATAAGATCCTCCACGATGGTACCCAATGATCCCTGCTTGCCAGTGTTCACACTCTACCACATTACACCAGGATTGGTCTGTTTGACCAGTAGAATAAAGCAAAAGTGATTATATGTTGTTTCTGGGATTACATTATAAAAGGCACGGTGATTCAAACTCTCTCTCTTTTCTCTCTTTCTCTCTCTCTCTTTCTGGTCATTCAGAAAGCCTGGTACCTTGCCAGGAGCAGCCTTCATGGAAAGGCCTTGGAGAAGCCTGATACCTTGCTGGGAATAGCCTTCATGGAAAGGCTTATGTGAGGAACTAATCCATCCCAGTCAAGCCTTCAGATCACTATAGTCTGGGCCTATATCTTGACTGCAACTTCATAAGAAACTCTGACATAGAACCACCCAGTTAGACCTCTCTTGAATTTATGACCCTGGGAAAGTGGGTGAGATAACGAGTATTTGTTATGCTGGTAAATTTGGGGATAATTTGTTATGCAGCAAAATATAGTAAATAGAGTACCCCCTCTACTTCCAAAAGTGTTTTTATTTGGATGAAAAATTATAAAGTCACCTTACATAAAGCTGATATGTTAACACAAGTCTAATTCATGAATTTATTAGGAATTTTTCTTTTCTATTGACAGCTGGAGATTTCACTATGACATTAATATGCAGATACTTATGAAGGTTATTAGAATAAAAAAATTTGTTAGTGCCAGAAGTCTAAATCTGTAGATTCAGAATCATGAAAGAACAGTATAGCAGAATAGACTGGAATATTAGATTTGGAATCAAATTTTCCTGGATTTGAATTCTGACTGTATAATTTACTGGCTTTGAAAACTTATTTAACTTTTCTCTGCCTCAGCTTTACATTAAAAAAAATGAGGATAGTGGGGTGCCTGGGTGGCTCAGTCAGTTAAGTGACCGACTCTTGATTTTTGATCAGGCCAGGTCATGATTTCATGGTTTCATGGGTTTGAGCCCTGCATTGGGCTCTGTGAGGACCGTGAATGGAGTCAGCTTGGAATTCTCCCTCTCTCTCAGCCCCTTCCCTGCTTGCACTCTCTCTGTCTCTCTCAAAATAAATAAACTTAAAAAAAATGATGATAGTAATAGTACCTTTCATAAGATTTTATTTTGAGGGATTAAATATGTGTAAAAATCTTACAATGATGGTTGGCACATATAACTAATAAAAGTTACATATTATTTTTGCAATAAGGAACTAAGTTGATGTTTTTCCTCTGTTCTATTTTTCCCCCAAAAGATGTTCCCTTTCCAATGGTGTTCTTTATGATACATTTCTTAAATAGTTGTATGTTCTTACTGTGTGCTACAGGCATTAAATAGAAATATGTTATCCTTTAAGAACTTACAAAGTAGTTGAGAAGTTTTCCATATGCCTTCAAACATATTATTTATGTTATATAATGTAGCATTAAATATGCATATGTGTTACAAATAGATTATATATGTGTATATTAGCTATAAAAATTATTCAACTCAAGGACTAGATGATAAGGTACAGGTTATATACAACAGAAAATGAGAATGAATTAAAAAAAGAAAAACTGAGATGGAGAACAAGAATGGGATACCTTTATGGATATGGTAAAGTCCTTTGAAAGAAATGTAGGAACTGGACAATCTCAGTGAAGGGGGCTTCAAACTTGATGAGGTGTCTATCTTATTGATTTTATTAATCTTGTTGACTGCCATATCCCTAGCCTCTCAGATGTGTCTGGCAGGTGGTGAGTATTCAGCAAATATTTGTCAAATGAATTTGAGAAAAACTATTAAAGAGTAGAAAAACTCTTAAAACAGTAAAGAGCAATGAGAATTGGCACAGTTGGAAAGGACAGCAAAGGACTGGCTGCTGGCTAATTTGGTGGGAAGAATTTAAGAGAGGAAGACATGTTTTGGTGACATAGGTTTGAAGCTTAGTTACAGTCAACCTAGGAGTCTTCAATATTGTGGTGATGGTTTAAGCCATGAGGAGACAGGTGATCTCTCCATGGAAGTTAATTTGGAGAGAAATTCTCCATCAAAGAGGTGCAAAGGTGCTGAGGTCTGCATGGGTGTGGGGTAGAGAGTGCGGTGTACAGGCATATAAGTGAGGGGAAAGAGAAGTTAGAAGAGCCATTTTAAGAACCATTAGAGGAGGTTAGAGGTCTGTGGAAGATAGTGTTAGAAAAGAGATGGTGGCCAACAATAGCAAATACTGCAGAGAGATTTCTGTTTGAGACTTAAAAATGGATCTTAGATGCCAGTTTCAGACTATAGAAGGAAGGTTTTAAGGAACTCAGGGACACTGAGGAAATGAAGATGGCATTTATAATCAACAATTTGAAGAGTTTGTGAAATGAACAAAATAAATAGAATCATAGTTAGAAAAAGCAGCAGAGCCAGTCTTAAAAATTGAGACTCTGAGTGTTGGAAGATGAAAAAAAAAAAAAAAACAGAACTGTTAAAAGACGTTTGTTGAATACTATATAATTATACTGCCAGACTTTATTATGAAGATTGTCCCTTACATTTTGTATTGTATGGGTATTATATTGCCTGTAATTTGCTTTAAAATATTTCAGTACAAACAGTGTGAGGTACATGGTGTGTTTAAGTTAATTTTCTTTTATAGCTAAGGGGCTGTTAGTGAACATTAGAGGGGCCCTAATCAGAATTTACATTCCAGGGGTTGTTGGTTACTCTCTGAAGTAACTTAATGAGGAATATACACTCCAAAGGTTGCTATAGCAAACAACTCAAATATCACCATCTAAGTAAGTACCAAAATGTTCATTAGTTAACAAAAGGGATCTTAGAAATAATTATCCCCTGCTGAAATGAGTGGTGCTCAGGAAATGCTGAGGACTAGAACTGTACATTCATTGCATCTCTTGAGAAAAACAAGGGGTAAAAATTTGGGAAGAAAATCACTTATACAAAATAGTGCTGGCAGTGGCCTAGATCTGGAGTTCCAAGAACTCCAAGAACTCTACAGAGTTGGCGGGTGTTGCCTTCAGGATATTATTGTGTCCACTTAATTAAAAAAATTTTTTTTCATGTTTATTTATTTTTGAGAGAGAGAGAGAGAGAGAGAGAGAGAGAGAGCGAGCAGGGGAGGAGCAGAAAGAGAGGGAGACACAGAATCTGAAGCAGGCTCCAGACTCTGAGCTGTCGATCTGAGCTGAAGTTGGACACTTAACAGACTGAGCCACTCAGGCGCTCCTTATTGTGTCCACTTGGAATTGAACCTTTTAAGTGTTGAGGTCATCAAGATGCCTTACAGGCTTACAGGACAGGGGAGTATGAACTTTACCAAGCTTACAAAATAATCTTATATAACTATTTGAGTCATGATGGCTAATGAGTGTTTTTATATATAGCAGAATTTGTTTTGAAGCTTACTTTCACTGTAACATACTACCTGGAAGTCAGGTTGTGGAGGAGTAATCATAGCACTTACCCCTATCTATAGTGTGGTACGACCAGGGGATATACATGTACAGACAAATAAGGCTGGTGTAGCTGTTAAGAATAAGGCAAAAAAAGAAATTTTCCTAATTTCTAGCATTTTCTAAAAGTTTGCTAGTTTGCTTTGTAGTTTCCATATTAATCCTATTTATTGCCCATGTCTCGTCTCAATTATGTGGTAGAGTGCTTTAATAACCCCCATTCTTTACCTCTCTTTGTTAACCACACAATTTGCCAGGTAAGTTTACCACTCCTTCCATAGTTTCCTTTCTATTGAATCTGTGATTGGATATATTGCTTGCTTCTGTTGATGGAACACTAGAAATCATGATATAAGCAAAACTTGAAAAAGTGCTTATGTGATTTCTTCTGTTCTCTAGTAATTCTGCTACCAGCACAAGAAGGACATGGAACATGTCCAGCCTAGCCTGCTAGTTTTAGGAGGAGGATGAGACACACTTGGAGTGGAGGTGCCCTAGTTAAGCTGCTCTAGATGAAGTCAACCTAGAGCAGAGTCCCTAGACAACTTCCAGTGGCACGAATAATGCACAGTAGGTACATGGATGAGCCCAGTTGAATTAAGCTGACCTCTAGCTGACTCACAGACATGTGAACTATAATAACAAATAACTTGTTTTAAGCCATTGAGTTATGTTGTGGTTTGTTACGCAGAAATAGCTAACTGATACAAGCATGATAATGTCCATTTATGTCCTTTACTAGCTAATAAAAAATATAAATTAACTTTCCCTTATAGCATGTGTTATATGGGAATTATTTTATTAACATAAGCTATTTTGTTATATAGGTTTTTGCACAAAAGGGGAAACATTTATTTAGTTATTTTCTTCAAAATGATACTTCTTTACAAGAGAGATAATCCAATGAATAAACCTCTCAAGGTCATCTACTCACAAGGCTCCACTTCTGTACATTTTCCCTTTATGTACAGGACAGAAATTCAGTCCCTAGAGGTTTAACTATAAAACTTTTCAGAGGTATAAGTTGTGCATTTTATTAACAAGGGCAGAAATAGAATGGATTTTTCAACTGTCATAGACCTTGTGCTAAAAAAACATGTTGCAGATTTTTACTGGGTACTGTACTGTTTTAACCTTCCTAGAATGATTAATGACCACCTATCAACACCTAAAGATCATGTGTCTGTGTATTCATTTCTTATCCTAGTTAATTAATTTGTGTCTTTTTTATTGACATCAAAAATTTTTACATTACTAAGAGCTGAACTACCTCATCAATTAAGCTTAACATGGAAAAGAAATGTAAGGGGAAAAAAATCTAATGGCCAGCCAATGTATTCTCTGAGACAATTTTATTTTCTATGAATAAAGGCCTCCTTTGGTATTCTTTTTAAAGCTATCTTAAACACATATCAACCATGTAAAATTAAACTCATTATTTCTCTCTGCAAGAAGAAAAAATAATTCAAATGATGAATTCCGTATCTATAATGAAATACGCAGACTTTAGAGAAGAGGTAATTTGTATTTAAATTACTTGACTCATCAAAATTATATATAATTTATAAGTGATTCACTAGCTAGAGTTATTTAAGTTTATTAAGGGGATGAGTTTGGTGGAATGAGGATTTTATTTCCTTGTAAAGTTTCCCTTTATCTTTGTGTTTCAATGTTGATAACTTCTGAAGGTTTCATATGATCATCTGATATATACATCATGCCAATTTTGTCCTAAGTTTGGCATACTTCCTTCTCTCTAAAGTTAGGGTATGTTTTTGGAGCAATCCTTTAAGGCAGTAGTATTAGTAGGGTAATGCTTTGGTCCCTGACTAGTTTTGGTTGCTTGTGATGATGTGACTTTATCCTAAAGCAAGGTGAAAATAAGTAAGTCCAAGGGTTAGAATTGCATATTGCTGACACACTTATGGAGAACCTGGGGGCATGAGGCATGCCTCCTTTTCTGAGTGCTTGTGGACCTGAAATAAATTGGCTTGAGGGTAAATAAGACTGATAAGAAATCTGAGTAGTCCATCACAGTGCCATCATTGGCATCTGTTTGAAGATCATACAGGGGTTTGAAGAAAGGTTTTGGTTCTCATTCTCTCTATCCTGCAGAAACTGAGATACATCAGTACAACTTATGTGTCAGTTTTATAAGTTTTGTGGCAAGCGATTGTGATTGATCCTACTTTTGATTCCAAAGATGGAAATCAGTGTCCTATCCACTTTAGATAACAGCAGCACACCAAATTTTACATAATTTTCACTGGATATTGGAACTTGAACTTTATTATCTTTAAAAATATGCAGAGTTTTGACATTCCAAATGCATTCATATTCATTTCTTCTATTTCATATTTTCTAGTCATTAGCAGTTAAGAAATAAAGAGATTTTTAAATCATATGACTTAAATCTGAATTTGACAAAAATGAGTCATTAATGGGTTTTCTAAGAGGCACAGTCACTTGTGGAAACAGGAAGAATCGAGTGTCATTGTTGATGGAAGAAAAATTATCTCTGTGATAAGATATGTATTTTGGGTAAGAAATTGATATCACTATTTAAATGAATAAGGACTCTCAACTGGAAATGTCTTTTATATTATGTGACATAATGCATAATTATCTATTACAGTTGTTGATGTAGTTTGTGTATAGGTTATGATGTTCATTTGAAGAACATCCCACTTATAAGGTTTATACAATACAACATGTAAGAAACTTGGTGCCCCAGAGTTTTAAAAATCATTAATCATAGTGAATTAAGACAGTTAATCAAGCCTTTAGACACTGACTAAAGATTGTCCCTGAGGATTTCTACCTTGAAAACCTTTAGAAAATGATGGTTTTTGCTTTCTACTTGACTGCCTCAGTAAGCCAATTCATTTTCTTCAGAAGCAGCTCAAGGTCAATGATATGACTATGTCAGCTTTAAGTGATGTTCTCCCTCACACATGTAAGCTAGAGTTTCATTGTTATGACTGATGCTGAGAGTGGTACTGTCAAGAAGAACCCATCAAATTGTCTAGGGGGAGATTAAATAAAAGGAAGGACCAGTAATATTGCACATTTCAATTTGTATTCAAGTGAAAATATTTAATTGAATATTTATACCTCTAGATGCAATTACATTTTTTTTTACTGTAAATGGTATTACTCTATCATAAAAATATGCAAAGGAATTAGGCAAGGCTATGGTATATTACCCTGGGGAAAAAAATCAAAGAAAATATCTAATTGGGTTAATATCTCTAAATTTTATAATTTCTGTAATTAGTTTCAGATGGAATTTCTTAATCAGTTTTTTCTCCTTTGATTCTCTTGGGCTCTCCATGGTAGTAAATTATTTCAGTGCTGAGTCACAGAGATTGGATTCTTGAAGTCCTGGCAGAGGCAAATGTCTCATTAATGCTTATCTGAGAGACATCTGTGATGAGCTTGTATATCCCACCAATTTGCAGAGCTGATCTGAAGCTGAAGAGCAGTTCTGAAGTAAGGCAGACTGGGGACAAAGAACCCACCAGAATAAGGTGATCACATCTGTGTTTTCAGAAAATGACCTCTTTACCCCCAAATTATATGTTGAATTTCTTAAGGCTTAACTATATAAACTCCTCCAATATATCATCCTCTACAATTTGAAAGTGAGTTGAAGGATTGAGTCAACTGTCAGGAGAATTCAAGCTCCTTAAATCCACTTTGCTTGGACATACTGGAACTTAGATAATCCTGAAATTTGTTCTAATTCTTTACTTAGTTTTGTAGAGACATTCTTGTCTCTGATGCAACAATGACACACACTTCTTTCCCAATATCTGTTTTTTTAAAGAATTTTTTAAAGTTTATTTACTTATTTTGAGAGAGACAGAGACAGCACAAGCGGGGGAGGAGCAAAGAGAGAGGGAGAGAGAAACCCAAGCAGGCTCCATGCTGTCAGCTTAGAGCCCAATGTGGGCTGAGCTGACCTGAGTTGAAACTGAGCCAGACGCTCAAATGACTGAGTCACCCAGGTGCCCCCCCTCTTTTTTTTTAAAGGAAAAAAGAATGCCTTGAATTTGTGGCAAAAAATAATCTTGAAAAAAAATTTTAAATAGACATTTTTTTGGAGCACCTGGGTGGCTCAGTTGGTTGAGCATTGGACTTGGGCTCAGGTCATGATCCTGCATTCATTGGTTGGAGCCCCGTGTTGGGCTCTGTGCTGACAGCTCAGAGCCTGGATCCTGCTTCATATTCTGTGTCTACCTCTCTCTCTACCCCTCCCCTGCTCCCATCTGTCTCTCTCTGTCTCTCAAAAAATAAAATAAAACGTTAAAAAAATTTTTTTTAATGGCCAACTTTTTCCAGCAATGTATGTCAGGCCTAGAGTTTATTACCAGAATACATTCTATAGTGAATGGCAAAGTAATAAAGGGGAAAAAAAGATAGTTGGAAGTAGGTGACATTAAAATTAGTGATATGTTGCTTTCATGTCTCTTTTCTAAGAATTATGGTTAAAATTATGTCATTTTAAAAATGAGTTTTAAACATTAAGTTGAAAAATAAAAGCAAAGCATTGTTATAAAAACACCAAATGATACTGTTCTGAAGAATTAGAATTAACTATGAAGTACTTTTCAGCCATTAACTTGTATAATTTCCAAGGCATTTTTCTGCCTTTCTCACTATGCCTCACCATACATTGGGCATAATACTAATGCTGAATTTTACTCATGTATCAATGAGCAGGATAACAAGTGTTGAGAACTATTTTAAACAAATTAACAAACAGGTAAATAGAAGGGCATCTGGGTGACTCAGTCAGTTAAGTGTCCAACTCTTGATTTTGGCTGAGGTCATGATCTCACAGATTGTGGGTTTAAGCCCTGCATTGCTTGAGATTCTTTGTCTTCCTCTCTCTCTGCCCCTCCCCTACTCTCTTTCTCTCAAAATAAATAAATAAACTTTATTAATATTTTTTATCAACATAGTTTTTCAAAAATTAAAAAGAATTTATTTAAATCCAAGTTAGTTAATATATAGTGTAATAATGGTTTCAGGAGTAGAATTTACATACATCACTTACATATAACACCCAGTGCCCATTCCAATAAGTGCCCTCCTTAATGCCCATCACTCATTTCACCCATCCTCCCACACAACATGTCTCCAATAACCCTCAGTTCTCTGTATTGAAGAGTCTTTTATGGTTTGCTTTCATATCTATTTTTATCTTATTTTTCCTTCTCTTACCCTATGTTCATCTGCTTAGTTTCTTAAATTCCACATATGAGTGAATGATATTTGTCTTTATTTGACTGACTTATTTCACTTAGCATAATACCTTCTGGTTTGATCCACTTATTGCAAATGGCAAGATTTCATTCTTTTTGATTGCTGAGTAATATTCCATTATCTATATCTATCTATATCTCTCTATGTATGTATGTATGTGTGTATGTATGTATCTATAATTACATACACCACCTCTTCTTTATCCATTCATCAGTCAATGGATATTTGGGTTCTTTCCATAATTTGGCTATTGTTGATAGTGCTGCTCTAAACATTGGAGTGCATGTGCCCCTTTGAATCATTATTTTGTATCCTTTTAATAAATACCTAGTAGTGCAATTGCTGGGTTGTAGGGTAGCTCTCTTTTATTTTCTTTGACGATGCTCCATAATGTTTTCCAGAGTGGCTGCACCAGCTTACATTACCACCAACAGTGCAAAAATGTTCCCCTTTCTCCACATGCTTGCCAACATCTGTTGTTTCCTGAGTTGTTGATTTTAACCATTGTGACAGGTGTGAGGTGATATCTCACTGTGGTTTTGATTTGTATTTCCTTGCTGATGAGTGGTGTTGAGCATCTTTTCATTTGTCTATTAGCCATTTGGATATCTTCTTTGGAAAAGTGTTCATGTCTTTTGCCGATTTCTTCACTGGATTATTTGTTTTGTGGGTGTTGAGTTTGATAAATTATTTATAGTTTTTGTATACTAACCCTTTATCTGATATGTCATTTGCAAATATTCAGTTTGGAGGAATTCATCCCAAAAGAAAGAACAGGAAGAAGTGACCACCAGGGATTTAATCAACAGATATAATTAAGATGTATGAACTAGATTTTAAAACCACGATTATAAGAATACTAGCTGGGGTCGAAAAAAGCATAGAAGACCCCATAGAATTCCTTTATATAGAGATAAAATAACTAAAAACTAGTCAGGCTGAAATTAAAAATTCTATAACTGATATTCAATCTCGAATGAATGTTGTGATGGCAAGGATGAATGAAGCAGAGGAGCAAATCAGTGATACAGAAGAAAAATTATGGAAAATAATGAATCAGAAAAAAAAGAGGAAAACAAGGCAAGAGATCACGATATGAGACTTAGGGAACTCAGTGACTTATTAAAGAGGAATAGCATTCATATCATAGGAGTCCCAGAAGATGAAGAGAGAGAAAAAGGGGCAGAAGATTTATGTAAACATATTCTAGATGAAAACTTTCCTAATCTGGGGAAGGACACACATCAAAATCCAAGAAACACAAAGAACTTCCATTAGATTCAACAAAATCCATCACCAAGGCATATCATAGTCAAATTTATAAAATATGCAGACAAGGAAAGAATTCTGAGAGCAGCAAGAGAAAAAAAATTGCTTAATCTACAAGGGAAGCCAGATGAGGTTCACAGGAGATCTGTCCACAGAAACTTGGCAGGCCAGAAAGAAGTGGCAGGATATATTCAACATATTGAATTGGAATAATATGCAGCCAAGAATTCTTTATCCAGCAAGGCTGTCATTCAAAATAGAAGGAGAGATAAAGAGTTTCTCAGACAAACAAAAACTAAAGGAGTTAATGACCACTAAATCAGTTCTACAAGAAATGGTAGGACTTTCTGAGTGGAGAAAACACAAAACAAAACAAAACAAAACAAGACCAAAAGCAACAAAGACTAGAAGGGACCAGAGAAACACCAACTCTACAGGTAGCACAATGGCACTAAACTTGTATTTTTCAGTAATAGCTCTAAATGTAAATGGACTAAATGCTCCAATCAAAAGACATAGCATATCAGAATGGATTAAAACAAACAAACAAACAAACAAACAAAAAACCACCAAGACCCATCTATATGCTGCCTAGAAGAAGCTAATTTTAAATAGTTTTTAAAATATTTATTATTATTTTTGAAAGAAAGGATGCACACAAGTGGGGGAGGGACAGAGAGAAAGAAGGGAACAGAGGATCCAAATTGGGTTCCATGCTGACAGCAGAGAGCCCAATGAGGGTCTTGGACCCACATGAGATCGTGACCTGAGCTGAAGTCAGATGCTCAACCAACTGAGACACCCGGGCACTCCAAGATTCATTTTAGACCTTAAGATACCTGCAGATTGAAAGGGGATGGAGAACCATCTATCATCCTACTGGCCATCAAAAGAAAGCCAGAGTAGCCATACTTATATCAGACAAACTAGATTTTAAAATAAAGACTGTACCAAGAAAGGAAGAAGGGCATTATACCATAATTAAAAGTCCTATTCACCAAGATCTAACAATCATAAATATTTATGCCCTCAACTTGGAAATGCCCAAATATATAAATCAATTAATCACAAACATAAACAAATGTATTGGTAATAATACCATTATTGTAGGGGACTTTAACACCCCACTTAGAGGAACAGACAGGTCATCTAAGCAGAAAATCAACAAGGAAACAATGGCTTTGAATGACACAATGGACTGGATGGACGTAACAGATATATTCAGAACATTTCATCCTTAAGCAACAGAATACACATTCTTCTCAAATGCACATGGAAAATTCTCCAAAATAGATCACATACTAGGTCACAAATCAGCCCTCAACAAGTATAAAAAGATCTAGATCATACTATGCATATTTTCAGACTACAACAGTATGAAACTTGAAATCAACCACAAGAAAAAAATTTGGAAAAACCATGGATAATTGGAGATTCAAGAACATCCCTCTAAAGAATGAATGAATTAATGAAGAAATTAAAGAGGAAGTTAAAAAGTACATAGAAAGCCAATGGAAATGAAACATGACAGTCCAAAACCTTTGGGATGCAACAAAGGCATTTACAAGAGGGAAGTCTATAACATTCCAAGCTTTCCTAAAGAAGGAAGAAAGGTCTCAAATACACAACCTAACTTTACACCTAAAGGATCTGGATAAAGAACACCAAATAAAGCCCAAATCAGCAGAAGAAGGGAAATAATAAAGATCAGAGCAGAAATCAATGATATTGAAATAAATAAAAACAAAACAAAACAAAAAACGGTAGAACAGAGCAATGAAACTAGGAGCTGTTTCTTTGAAAGAATTAAAAAAAAATTGACACCCCCCCAGCCAGATTTATCAAAAATGAAAGAGAAAGGACCCAAATAAATAAAATCATGAATGAAAGAGAAAGATCATAACCAACACTACAGAAATACAAACAAAAGAGAACATAATGAGCAATTATATGTCAACAAATTGGGCAATCTGGAAGCACTGGATAAATTCCTAGAAACATATAAACTCCCAAAACTGAAACAGGAAGAAATAGAAAATTTGAAAAGACATAACCATTAAGGAAATTGAATCAGTAATCAAAAAAGAAATAAGCTTAAAAAAAGGTAAATATATACTGAAAGCTGATGTCCAATGAATAGCACAAATTAAAATGGCTAATAGGTTGATATTCTTCTTTTCAACTTTGAGATCTTAAAATTAATGTGTAGAGAAAGGAATAAAAAAATTTAATGTTTAGTTATCATCAGACAAGATCCAGAAGAAAAATAATTTAAAATAAGTAGTCATACAATCATGTGTTGAATTCTTTCTATTTTGAAAACTGAAGCAAGATAATTCATCTTACAAATTAGTAATATATTACAACAGTGGTAATTATGCTTATGCTGGTATAATTAAGTCATGGCATGATTGAGAGTCTGTCTGCCCTCCCAATTATAAATAAATATTTTAAGCCATTATCGTAGGATTCCATGCTGTTTTCAGGGATGAAATTTTCTTCATCAAATACAAGTCAAACCTTAAATTACATGAGCAAAATTTGCTATTTTCTGCAGGTTTCCTTGTAGTGATGTGTGGAAATTAAGACTAAGGTTCATAATCTTAATTTGCTTGTGTTAAGTGGAATAGAGAATAAAGCAATAAACATTTAAAATAATGATAAAAAAAAAGAAAGCCTGGCAAGAAATAGCTTTTGGGACTAAAAGAGTTTACTATCAAGCTTTATTGTACTTCAGGTTAAGTTAGCTCTCCCAGCTTAGTTTTTGAAATTAGCTGTAAGGTAGAACTACAAATATAAACAAGAGCTTGTTCATAAAGGGTCTTGATACCATGTGCTATAATACCCAATTTATCCATATTGACCAAAATGAAACATCCTAACTGACCACTTAATTTATTTCTGTTCTAGGCGGCATCATTTGAATTCAATATGGAATTAATTTAATCTATTCCAAGCAACATTACAGACATAGCAAATCATCCATTTGACCTTATTGAATCATCAAGAAATATTTGCATGTCTGAGTTCATGACACCTTAATAGATAGTATTTCTTCTTTTAACTGTCATTTATTGGGTGCAAAATACCTGTATGCATATTGCTAGGTTCTGGGGGTAAAACGCAGAGCTCTGTTCTTATGAAGCTCATGGTTAGTGCAAGACTTGGGGAAACAGTCACTTGCTGTGTATGATATATGCTGTGAGTGAGACAATATAAGGTGCTTTGAGAAAGGTGAAAAAGAAGAATATCATCTAAAACAAGAGGGATGGTGGGGAAGGAATCAGGGAAATACTGACCGATATGTGTTAAGTCCTTGCTAGATGCCAATTGACTCCTGGGTTCTTTTCATACATTTCCCTATTCAATGCTCACCAGAACTGGATGAAGTAGTGGTATTATCCTGTTTTCTAAATGAGGAAACTGGAGTTTTAAGAGGCTAACTTGCTAAGGACAAAAAACTAAGACACTGTTAAACTGAGGACTTAATTATATATTTGCATGACTCTAAAGCCCATAATCTCAGTGTCTACTCTAATGTATAACATATTACAAGAACTGTGCATTGTTTGAATTCATTCATTCATTCAACAGGCATTTACCTACCCAGGCATTGTGCTAGGGTCTAGGGATACAAAGCAAATTCAGAAATGGTCTCTTTCTAGAAGGAGCTTTTGGTTTAATAGTTTGGATATGGCCATGTAAACAGTAGCATAAATAGACAGTTTATTATAGGTGCATTATTAAAAGCATATATGAGATTCAGTAGGGGGATAAAGTTTTGGTGGGTGTGGGGAGTCAGTATTTGGTTAAGAAAAGATTAACTGGGCAGATGATACTATCTGAGTCCTGAAAAATGGATAAAGGAAAAAGAAGGAATGGACATTCCACAAAATAAAACAAGCTGAGAAAAGCTATGGAGATATAAAGTATACTGGGTTTGGAGGTACTATCCAGCAATTCTGTATGACCAAACTATAGCAAGTGGCATGAGTAACTTTGAGGCAGTAGAGAAAAAAACTGTTTTGGGAATAGAACAAATAGGATTTGGTGATCGGTAAATGTGGGAAATATACAATAATACCAAGACTTGTCTTCGTTGGTTGGGTAGCTGGTATTGCAAATTCCAAGAGAGTAAATATGAAAGAAAAAACAGTGTTGAAATTGGGTTGGGGAGAAATAATAAGGATAGTAAGTTTAGTCTTACATATGTTGAGTCAGGCAGAGATCTCTGTTTTACAATTCTGTGAGAATGACCCATTCTTAGACAAACTACATTTTAATACCATAGATACCATAGAGGGATTTGCTTTTGAAATATTAATTTTATTTTCCGAAGCTGAGACATATCTTTGTAAGTCAAGGACACACAAAACTCCCAAGTTGTCTCTGAAGAGGCAATTGCAATTTTAATCAATTATAATAGTACTTGCTCAAAGCTATTAAAAGGAAGAAGTTAAACAAAATGTCTGTAGGTTATTTAAAGTGATACTGGAAGAAACTGTCCAGTGAGTGACTTTAGCAGGAATGTTGGAGAGACTTTAAAACAATGCCTTAGAATGACCTCTTTTAAAAATGACAAAACCCTTGGGAAGATTATTTAGATATTAAATAAAGATATTTGTAACTGGATTATAACTAAGAATTACTTGAGAAAAAGGAATTACAAATCAGATAATTTTAAGGGAAACTTGCAGAATTGGTGAGACTATCAGATGTTCTTCCATGAAGATATCGGTGCATTTTGGATGGTTCCCAAACTGTGAAATGATCCAGAGGAAACAATTCTTTAGCAAACAGCTAATGCACAGGAACCTCAATATTAATATTTCTCTAGGACCTGAGATAATATTTTTCTATTTGCTCTTCCTGGAAGAATCTATTATGATTAAACTTCCACAATCCTACCTGAGGATTTTTTTTATTAAAAAAATTTTTTTAAATGTTTATTTATTTTTGAGAGAGAGAAACAGAGTGTGAGTAGGGGAGGAGCAGAGAGAGAGGGAGACACAGAATCCAAAGCAGGCTCCAGGTTCTGAGCTGGCAGCACAGAGCCTGATGCAGGGCTTAAACTCATGAACCGTGAGATCATGGCCTGAGCTGAAGTTGGACCCTTACCGACTGAGCCACTCAGGCACCCCCTACCTGAGGTGGTTTAATTCAGGAGATTTCAATTGCTAAAAGGAATGGGGCTATAAAACTCTTAATTCCCTGGTTAGGACATGCTAGCCTGTTGGTTTTCTTGAAATCTTGCTCTACAGGGTAGCTTTTATTGGCATAGAAAGGCTAGTAAAGTATTCCTTGGGGTAGGAGTAGTGCCCAGGACTTAGGTTCTGTTTTTCCTGGTGACTTTGGTATTTCTAGCTGGGCTCAAACTCTCCCCATTTTGCTCCCATTTACACAAGTCCCCTACAGAAAACACCATGTCCTTTACTTCTACAACACTATACAACATGAACATGTCCAGCTCTACTCTCTTACAATAATTGTAATCTTCAAGTCTTTGTATTGCTGGTAGCAGAGGACAGGGGGAAAGGCAGCAATATCCCGTCCACCTGCCTAAACTCCTTGGTTTCTGTTCCCCATCCAAGCCAGACCTGAGCACCATGTCCTGTCATCTTTGGCTGTCTCAGCTGGAACTGAGCTGCTATTGCTGTTTTTCTGTCTTGCAGTGGCCAGTAGTCACAGGACAGCCAGGGTTGTGCCTTTGTCAGTCAGCAGCCATCCTCCCATTTGCCACACAGGAAATCTGAAGATCATCCTTGAAAGCTTCCTTCCTCTATCTTCCTCTCTGCCTTACTCACATCCAATAATCACAAAATCCTTTAAATTCCACTTTCTTAATATCTTAGATTTGTCTAATATCCTCTATCCTCATTATATTTAACTTCACTTTCTCTTTCCTGTATTCTGGAAATTGCCTTATACTGCTTGACATCTTGCCCTCTTGACTAAAATCCCTTCGATAGCTCCCCATTTACCCAAAAATAATGTAGAAGACCCTTATGATGTGACCACAGTTTATTTCTCCAGTCTTCTCCATTGCCACTCTCCATTTTACACTCCAGGATACAGGTGCAGTGTATTCCTTGCAGTTATTGAACAAGCTGGACACTCAGGTAGGTGCCCTTCTCATCTGTTACAATGGCACCATGGCTTGGTATTGAAGATATTTGTCACCTGCTATGGCATGGGTGCCAAGCAAACAAAACAGAGAATAGTTCATTCAGAATGAATAATGGTTATAAGCAGCCAGTTAAGTATCTGTCCTGAGGAGCCCCCATTCTTATCCATATAGCACTTACTACAATGAATTGCTATCTTGCCTTTTAGAGTAGAAGCCTCTTATTTTTGTTGTCTTGTTTCTGTTGTATTTCTAGTTATGTTGTAGAAATTCCAATGTTTCTGATTAATTTAGTGAATGAATTTGGCAACTAAATTCCAGCTCAAGGATCTATTTTTTAAAAAGTTTATTTAGGGGCACCTGGGTGGCTCAGTCAGTTAAGTCACCAACTTCAGCTAAGATCATGGTCTCACAGTCAGTGGGTTCGAGCCCCACATTAGGCTCTGTGCTGACAGCTCAGAGCCTGGAGCCTGCTTCGGATTCTGTGTCTCCCTCTCTCTCTGTTCCTCCCCCGCTCATTCTCTGTCTCTCAAAAATGAATAAATGCTAAAAAAATTTTTTAAAGTTTATTTAGAGAGAAAGAGAGAGAGAGAACACATGCTTCTAGCTAATGGGCTGTGAAGGGAAGTGATATGGATCACTCTTCAGTGATGACCATGGAAGCAGTGTGTTGACATGAAGCAACTAGCCTGAAAGCAGCCTCGGTGGCTGAGCCACCATGAGGAAGGAGCACAGCTGCACTACAGATCACTTGACTTACAGTGGACACACAGCCCCAGAGTGTTGAGCCATGAAAACTTTGGGGTTATATGTTAGGCTTAGCCTCTTCTGACTAATGTAGATACTGGCAGTTGGAACTACTATCACAATGGCTGTTCGCCATCAGATTGTGCTCCATGAAGTCCCCTGGTGGACTATCTTTACCATGCATGAATGTTTTTTTGTTTTGTTTTGTTTTGTTTTAGTTTCTCACTTTCAAACATAAATGGACAGCAAAGAATCACTAGATGTTTAAATAAATGTTCCTGTATTAAAGAGAGGGATCATAACAAAGGAATACAAAAATATATCTCAGAGAAAACAGAAACAAAGCAGTGAGTAAAAGAACATTTAAAAGATAATGTGGTTTATATGAGTAGAGTAATGTGAGGAGGTATTTTTGTCCATGAAATAAAAACAGCTTGCTATTAAAAAAAGAGATCAAGAAGAAGCCTCTCGGAATAAAAATTAAAGTGCAATCATTGAAATTAAAGTTCAATAAAAAGGTTAGAAATAAAGTTAGAAAAACCTTCTAGAAAAAAAATGGAAAACAGGAAAAAATAAGGATATGATCAGAGAGGTAGGTGAAGGACTGAGGTGTTCAAAGAGTGTAAAATAAAGTGTCAGTACTAATATCTAAATTTGCTTGAATAAGAACTATTCGTATAAGTATATTCTTTAGAAATAAGGAGTAGCCAGATAAAATAAGGAAATGTTTGGAAAAATTGCAGAGGATCACTAATTTTCTTGAGAATTTTTATTAGTCCTGTTTAACTTGTAAAACTATGAGCATGTGTTAATTGGATAAAAACATTTTTTAAAAATAAAAATATTCTTATTTCTCTTTTCCATGGTTTTCTCAACCATGGTACTATTGACACTTGGGGCCAGGTTATCCCGTTATGGGAGTTGTCCTGCACATAGTAGGATTTTCAGCAGCATCCCTGGTCTCTACTTGCCAGATGCCAGTAACACCTTTCTCTCCTTCCCCCAGCCATGAAAATCAAATTGTCTTCAGACATTGTCAAATATCCCCTAGGAGATAAAGATGACCCCTGCTGAAAACCACTGCTCTAAACCTATGCAACACTAATCTTAAAAACAGACAAAAGATAAAGGCACATAAACTCTCCAAATGTTGATCAACAACATGTCAAAACATTTAGAGTTTACCCTGAATTGTACAGTTTGTTGAGCATACATGGGCTTTGATATGTAAGTTCTCAGCATCTGTGCATTTAAATTTGTGATGTGTTGTGTTGTATAGGTAATGCTGTTTGCCTAAAATTAAGATCCTAATACCTACTGTGTACCTTGACCTTTTTTTTTTTTTTTAGTATATGTGCTGCTGAAGTGAGCACAACCTTGACCTTTTTTTAGCCACAGTGAACTGATTAGTAAGTCTAACATGGGAGGCATCAAGAACTGTCTTGGCTCCCTGCTGGACTGTGTGCATACCCCTTTTGTTCGGAAGTTGATAAATAATAATCCACTATTCCAAAGGAGAGACCTAAGGAGGGGATGTAATTAAAAATAACAAGCTGTGTCCGCTGGTTACTGCAGTGCCAAGTTTGGCTTTGTGTGCCTGTGCTGTTTGGAGGAAAATCCTGTAGTTTTAACAGAACTCCTCTTGTGTCCATATTAATCAATGCTCCTGTGGTCAATCAGAAGTTTGACTGATACTTTCATGCTGATAGAGTAACTCTGCCAGCTAAGAATAGAATAATAACACAGAGGAGGGATAATAATAGACACTTGCAGTTCTAATGGTCACAACCTTCAGTCTAGAGAGCTTGTCAACCTTGGTGAGGAGTCAGCAGACTGATTTCTTTTTAATTCAGACATTTGACAGCCAGGATTTTGCTTCATACTTTGCATGATATAATGACCTGGTTGAGGAACCACATGTCAAGTGGTGTGTTCACATCACATGAAATTGAATGTAATGTTTTCTCACAGTTTTCTTGGGCATATTTTCTCAGTCCACTTGCAGAGGCTCTCAGGAAGAAGGATTTTATAGCACAGCAAGGGAGAAAGAGCTCTTAAAAAGAGGTCTTCTTAATGATTAACTTATTGCTTTAGGTTTTTAACTTTATACTGATTTAGAATTGCTTTGTACTTGATTTTATTTCCCTTCTCTCTCTCACTCACACACAGCATCTTCCTGGGTCTCTGACTGACCTATCATTTCCCATGGAAGTACCGATGGATTCTGCCTTTTCCCTTAACAGCCAGACTCTTGGGCTTGATTTGCTCCAGGCATTTCAGTTAAAAAACAAAAAGAGAAATGTTTTTTTCCCTTCCTGCCTTTTACTTTCCTTGGGCCCGTGGTATCTCTGGGGTGCTGTGCAGCAGATGGAGAAATGATGCCTGCTGTTTCAGCTTATGAGCAGCTTACCTTAGTGATTCAAACTGGAGATCAAAGAACTGCACAGGTTTGAAGACAGACACATCAAGATTCAGCTTTTTAGAGTTGCCAATTTTTCATAAATCTACACAAAGGCAGCCTAATCAAAGGCAATATATGCATCCTTTTTCATTAAAGAAGCAATAGAATGTAATTTTCAGGGGCATAAAGATTACCCATTTTCATGAGTGTAGCTTTGTGTTCAGAGGTTGAATTGCAAACTCATTCAAGAGTTTGACAAAGTAAGGGTACATGTAGTTAAATGAAAGCAAATAGTCAGGAAACAATATTTTTGAAACATATTATTCTTTCAGTTAACGTGAATGTATAAGGAGAAGAAATGACAATTTTGCCTGAATGTCAAATAAGCTAGCTTCTCAGGACTTTCAGAGTTTAGAAACCAAGATGACAAGAAAATGATTTAGAGGATTTGAGAAATCCATAGATAAATGGTTAATTGGTAACTATTCCTGTTGCTAGCTTCTTCTATTAGAAAAACTGTAGGTAGCATTCTATATCATCTTGGCTCTTCTGGACCGACCTGGCATGTAAGAGGTCTAATTGTTGAATTAACTAAAGGAACTTGGCACATTTCTATACAACGAAGCTATGGGAGTTGCTGAAAATGATATAATGATTGAAACTTTGAAGAGAAGCCCAACTTTTGTTGTGATGTATCTAATTCTTCAGGGAGTTAATGGGGTAGAGTAGGTATTCCCAGTGAGTCTTTTGCTGGATTAAATGTACTGCTCTGTACTTATGTTCCTGGCTATTATATTCAGCAAATGCTTATTGAGCATTCGTTATATTCCAGGCAGCATGGCTGGGACTAAGAAAACAGAGACTGAAATATACAGTCTTTGGCCCCAAGGAACTCACATTCTAGTGGAGAGAAAGACAAGTAAACAAATGTTTGTGAATCTGTGGTAAGTGCTAAGATGGAGCCATACCTAACCCAATTGGAGAAGGAGTTGGGGGTCAGATAAAGGGCTTGGGAGAAGATGTGTTAGACAAATCTTGAAGGACCAGAGAGCCATAGTCTGCTGAGAAAGAGGGAAGCAGGCATTCCAGGAGTTTGGGCCCAGATTTTTTTTCTGCTTTGTGACTGCTTAGAATTTGGGTAGGCTTAAGAAGAGTCATGAGAAGAGTTTTTTTGTTTTGTTTTTTTTTTTAATGTTTATTTTTGAGAGAGAGAGTGTGTGTGGGATAGATGCAGAGAGAGGGGACAGAGGATCTGAAGCAGCCTCCGCACGACAGCAGAGAACCCAATGTGGGGCTGGAACTCATGAACTGTGAGATCAAGACCGTGAAATCATGATGAATAATGCTCAACCGACTGAGCCACCCAGGTGCAGCATGAGAAGAGTTTTTAATGGGTTTATGGGGGAGGAGTCTCATCCTTGAAGGGGCTGCTCCAGATAATAGTAATAACATTTAGCTGTGACCTATGCTAGTGGTTTATATCCTTCTTAGAACTCCTCTTTTGTATTAAAGTCTAAGTTTTTTTGTTTTTCGGTTTATTTCCTAAAAGAACAATTCTATAAGATATCATTTTGTGGCAGAGAGGCAAAGTTGTGTTTTAAAAATGACAATAGTAATTTATTTGATGAAAGACTCAGAAAGATTAATGATTATTTGTCACCATTCATTCTGCATGTTGACTGCTGCTTGCTTGTCCCTAGGAAACGGGCTTTTAAACATAGATGAAAACTGGATCCAGGCACTGTTTCTAGTTGCTTTCCAATCACTGGGCAATAGGAAGCAATCCAGGACCTGGGTTAAAATATAAAAGATTCTGGAGTTTTGGATTGAATACCTTAATGGGCTAAACAGATTTCAAACAATTCATGGAAGAACCATGTTATAAGTAACTTGCCAGAATGCTATCTGTAACACTAACTTTTAGGAGCTTTTACCTCTAACCTTTTGTAATCAAAAGAATGCTAAGAATTACATTTTCAAGTGACAGGATCAGCATTTGTTTTGACTAAAGCTAGTGTAAGTTTTTAATACCAAAATAAGAACATATGCATTATCAGGTGTTTCCCTCCATTATAGGTAGGGATTTACAAAACAACTTTGTCACAAAGCCTAGACAGATTATTTCTATCAAACCATAACACAAAATGCCATTAGATGTTAAAGGCTTGCCAATTAAGGATTTATCTATGCAACAGAGGCAGCAGACAAATGACAAAAAATGTGCTATTTCCATCCCCTACAATCTGCAGAATTGGCTAGTAGCAGATCAGCTGTATGAAAGAAATTCCACATCTTTATGTGCAAATCACTCACTCAAACTTGGCTTCCTTAAGAACCCTTTTTCTTGTTTTGCTTTTTTGCATATTTACTAATTACAAGTCTAGGGATGTAGTGAGTCAGTTGGAGAAAGGCTCCTGCCCTCATTAGGAGGGAAAAATGCATAATAAAGCAGATAGACTCCCAGTAAAGAATTCTGGACTTCTGAGTGTTTATTATATTAGCTCAGAGAGAAAAACTGGACTGAGAAAAATCAAATGACAACTAAGAAACAGTGGCGTAAGTCTAAACCTCTGAGAAATCAGAGACTAGGGGCACTATTATTGTCCCACTAGTGTATAGATTTTTGCATTCTTTTCTAAGTTGAATACTCACTCCCATCTACATTAATTCAACTCGACTCTAGCCTACTGGGCCATGGCTGAGGTCTGACAAGTTGAGTATGGCCTCTGCAGTACTGGGAGACCCCAGAGCAAGGACAAGTACACTAAATTCTGTGGAAGGGGAAACTGTGCTTT
The DNA here is from genome assembly GCF_022079265.1 of Lynx rufus. Lineage (NCBI taxonomy): Eukaryota > Metazoa > Chordata > Mammalia > Carnivora > Felidae > Lynx > Lynx rufus. The sequence continues at coordinate 65,348,249 of NW_025814827.1, forward strand.
TATACAGGGCTGTGGCCCCCTGGTGCTGCCTTTGTATAGCTTTTTAGAAGGCTTCTCCTCTGGGTGAGGCAGAGTTTGGAGGGTGGAGTACAAGCTGGATTTCAGCCCTTACTCATCTCAGCCAGGTGCCGCTTGAGTGGCTTGTGTTTTAACAGAGGCCTATGAAGAGAAGTCTTTGTAGTAGCCGCAGAAAGCCCATTCCCTCAGACTCTTAGGTTCAGAGTGTAAAACTCACATCTGCCTTTTCCTCTATTTTATCCTAGGCCTAGTACAAAGCCCAGGTCAGTAAATATTTGATGTAAAACTGCAACTGATTAGCTGACAAATAGGTGAGCCTCTGGGTTAGAGAAATTGTTACTCGGCTGTGTCTCCCAATTACATTTAAGGAATGGGGATGCTTCAGTTGTGATAAGGCAGTTGGATTCTCTGTGTAGGTCTAGACCTACAATTTTACTCATTGGCTGTTATGATAAAATGTCTCTCATTGATCTGTATGACTTGCTGCCCAACTGCTTCCTTCATCAGAAGAAGTTATATTAAGTACTTCAGTCTGTTCTTTTTTTTTTTAAATTTTTTTTTTTTTTCAACGTTTATTTATTTTTGGGACAGAGAGAGACAGAGCATGAACGGGGGAGGGGCAGAGAGAGAGAGGGAGACACAGAACCGGAAACAGGCTCCAGGCTCTGAGCCATCAGCCCAGAGCCCGACGCGGGGCTCGAACTCACGGGCCGCGAGATCGTGACCTGGCTGAAGTCGGACGCTTAACCGACTGCGCCACCCAGGCGCCCCATGTTCTTAATCGTTGTATAGTCAAACACTACAGAGACATGAATATGCATTAAAAGTTCAAAGAGATGACAAAGTGAAGAAATGGGGGAAGTAAGAAACGAAGAGAGGCAGAGGGGAAGAAATATCTGCAGACATAGCAAGTCAGAGGTAACTGGCTCAGTAATGACATTTTCCTTCTCATGTTGTTTTCTTTTCTATCCACAGGGGAATATCTTTTCTGAGCAGGCATAAAGCTTTCTCTTTCTATTTTCAGCAAAGATGTTCTCTGCTACCTCAGTACCTGGGTCATCAGAACAGACACTTGTCTGATGCAACAGGGCCCTCCTGTTTGGATAGATTACATTAACTACAAACATATGCTACCTGTGAAGAGTTTCCTAGATGTAGCCTAAAGCATCTTTCTTTTGAACATTTTTGCTTTGCATTCAAACTGGGTTCTGACACTGTGCCAAAAAATATCTTGCAATTCTTTTATTACCAGAAACCAGAGGTAGCATTCTTAGTTTGGAACCATATGTGTCCTTTTTCTTGCTTCTTGTTATCTGTTGTACTCACAGTTTCGACACCATGGGTGAATCAAATGCACAAGAAATTTCATCCCTAGCTTCCTCCTCCTCTACCACTGATTCAGAAACTACTCAGTTTGCATGGAGACAGAGATGAAACACTAGCAATGTTTTCAATTTCTTTCATGATCCATCTTTCTTTCTAAGAAATTCCTAACTATTGAGTTCTAAATTTGTGGTCCTCCTGTCAGCTATTTTTGTCTATGTGGAACTGGACAGGAGCTGCAATTTAGTAAATTTTATCATTTGCAATGTTTTTTTCCTAAGGGCCTAAGTTGGAGTCTTTCAGAATTTTATGTGACAGTGGTGGCAGTGGGGGACAGGGGGGTGGCGAGACAAAGAAGGCCAAGAAATGGTTTTAAAGATATTTTACGCTCTGTATGATCTTCATGAAAATGGCATTTATTCAGCTTAATCTGGGAACAGATAGAATGTACCGCAAAGAACAGGGTACATGGAAAGCTGGTTTATTTTTCTTAGCCAAATATTTTCTCATTCTTGAATGTGACCTCAATTATAGAAGAGTTACAAATTAACGGTTCAGCTTATCATCATCTTCATTTCTTGGTGAGGGCTATAGAAAGGTGATGCTGAGAGTCCTTGGGTGAAAGAAATTATGCCCCAAAACACTTGAGAGGGTAAGTGGCACATAGCCTGGGAACCCTATTTACTAGACCAGGGAAGGAAGCCTTAAGTCCCATTTGGCCAATCAGCAATTTCTCTTCACAGCAGAGGGAATTCTAGCAAAGTGTACTTAGGCAAAGAAATAAAAATGGCTTGAGGTGAGGCTATTAAGTCTCCAGCTATAACATTTGAGATTTAATAATGACTCTTGGCTCTTTCCTGTAGGAAAGTACCATGCTGACCAGCTTACATCAGCACAGATGTTTGCCCTCATTAGCTTCAGGGGTGTCAGGACTGTGACTTGTAAATTTTCACCCTTCACCCTGATGTGAAAGGCCATGCACTCATTGTTACAGAGAGCATAAGAAAGCATTTATTTTCCAGAAGGTTTAAGTGGTTGGAATATTGGACTCAGTATTTTTCTCTTGAACTATGTCTGTTCTTTTGAATATGTAACTAGATACAAAAAAATAATGCGTAGAAGTTTGAATGAACTTTACCTGAGGTGAAAGTGGTAAAGCTATGTATAGTTACCTTAGGAAAACAGTAATTAGAAGCTGAAACAAAATTGAGAGCAATGGCAAAAGGACCACTGGATTTTAAACATTTCTTTTATTATTTTTAATTAAAACATAAGTACAAAATCAACTTTATTCTCATTCATTAGGAGGGCACCTATATATATGGAAAGCTGGTTTAAAATAGACACAAAAATATTATTTTCCCTTGGGTGTGAGGACTCTCCTTTCAGATGAGGATGAACAATACATAACGGAAAATAAGTATGAAGAAACTGCTAAGATTCTGTCTTAGCTTTGTGTGTATAGTATAAAGATATTAGCAAAATTTTGTTCATGTTTTGATGTGTTCTCCATTTGGGAGACATGTAATTTTTTTTTCTTAAGATGCAAATCAACAATTATGCTTGATGAATTTTTTTCCCCTGAAGCAAGAAGTGTAACTTAATATGAAAAATATACCTTAAAATGATAATCATAAACTCATGACAAGAAAATAATAATGTATGCTGATCCAGGATGTGTTGGGAACAGGATAGGAAGGGGGATATGTGTGGGAATAAGCTTGGGTAATGAGCAGTATACAAAACTAATAAAGCAACAGCAAATATGATTCTATGGTGCATAGTCCAATAACTGCAGGGCTGGAAAGCAGCGTGAAACATTGCCTAATGACGAAAACTTCATTAGGAGGCAAGCTTTGCTGATTACAAATTAAATGTTACCCCATTCTGCAAACTTAAGTTTAGGACCTGAGCCAAGACTCACAGCGATTTCCTTTGAACCTTGTTCTCCCTCCACTAGGCCAGTCTGCTTTTTGTGCTGAAAATATTCCCAGAGAGAAGTTTGGTACTGTGGCATTACATGCAAAGTATTGGACTGCAAATTGAAAAGATTGGCATCTGGTTTCAAATGTGTCACTGGTTAGATCTGTCAAACTGAACATATTAAAACTTCTTTGCGTTTCAGTTTCCTCATCAGTAAAGTGATAGGTGTCCTTTCAGCAAAAAAATTCTATTATGATTGCCTATACTTCCCCAAATTCTTATGACAGGAGGCAGCGGCACATCTAAGACTTTAGATGGAAATTTGCCTTGGGGTCTGGTCCTATGAACATGTGTCCAGCCTGCTACCTTCTTTATCTCTGATATTGTGAGTATTGGTGAGGAGATTCTGAGTCATAAGTTTGGACACTGAAGAAGATACAGAGTAACGTTAGTAATTTCAGGATTGAAATGAAATTGAAGAACAGAAATCGTACAAAATTAAAAGAAGTCAGCGGAAACCTATGGCAACATAGGTTCTTAGACTTGAACATGATGAAAATCAGACATGGTGCTGTTTCCAGGTATCAACCCGCTGCATATTCTTGAAGACAGCTCTCTGTTTCCTTCATTGAAACTGGTGAAGATGTATGTGGTGCTCTCCTCTGGTTTCCCCTCAGTGCTCAGATTTTGTGGACAAGAGAGAGACCCAAACCTCAGGATTTTATTCAGTGTCACCACTAGGTGGCACTAATAGTGTATTCTCTACATAAAACTTTTTTATTTTAGTTTATTTTAATTAATTAATTAACTAATTAACTAACTAATTAATTAATTAACTAACTAATTAATACCATGGAATACCATGGCAGTCTCTTTCCTGTTGCTGAATTTGCTTAGAGGCCACAGTAGTAGAACCTAGTTCTAGGACCTCTGGGCTATATATCATGAGTAAATGATTTAATATTGATATAGCCAATGTTCTTGGAGCAAATGACTTTTATGGAGTCTTCCTAGAGAATGTGACCTAATGATGTATTGAGATCACTTCCCTTGTAACTGTAAAAATAACAACATAACTGGAAATTAAGACTGGTATGTGAACAAGTTACTTTTTTTGTTCTTTCAGATGGATGAGTACTGTGGAAGTCCTTTTCTTGCCTGTAATATCTCCACAGGAAAGGAAGAAAATTTCTTAGGTTAATCTCTCAGGGAAAGTTTTTCTTGATATATAGTTGAGTTTTACTTTTATGTGGGGTACAAGCACTTGACCAAAAGCCTTTTAAAATATTCTGGCTCGCATAATATTTGAAATATTCTTCCATGTTTTTTTTCTCACTGCATTCTTCCCTTTCTCTTCTGCTTATTCAAGCAAGCAGTCAATTTTGGGCTCATTGGCTCAGGAGAAGGATACTGTAGCAGGACGTGTTCTGAAAGTCTCTGAACTTTTTGTTTCAAAATTCTAAATCTCTTGGAAAGAGGATTTATGGGAATAGAACAATTCCTTGAGCAGAAGCTGAGAAGAGAGCAAGTCTATAACTCACCTCAGATGAGAAATAACTTTCCTCAGGGTAGGAAAAGAGGAAAGGGAGAGAGGGACTACAGAACTACTGGCTGCCAGTGCCGTCAGGGCAGCTGCAAGACTCTAGAGAGGAGGTGACTGCCTTTCATTTTGGGGCAGATGGAAACTTTCTGGCATCGTAAGATTTCTGTCCCACAGTTGTGCACTGGAAATGGCAGAGAGTCATAAAAACTAAAGGGGTTATGACATCAGAGATAATGGATGCTTATCCATTGGGGTTGCAGACCACTCCATATTAGCCATCACACCCACAGTCACCAGTGCCTCGACACTTCATATAACTTGGAAAAAAGTAAGAGTAATTTTATTTTCTATTGGTCCATAGTGTAAGGATTGAGAATTAGAAATTATTGTAGAAAATGAGTATGTGTTTCTTATACATCTTAGTATGTGTATTGGGTTTCATTCCTTCTCTGCTAGGAGGTCTTTTCTCTGTCTATCCATCCAGAATATCCTGAAATTTCGATCCATCCCAGTCTGGCTTACACACTACAACCTCCTTTAAATGCCTTTGCTCAGTGATCTTCAATTTGGAACTTTTATAGCACTTTTATAGCACTTACAGAACTCTTCTCATCCTTCCTTGAATTGTGGTTATTTGAGAACATGGCATCATAGTTGCGATTATGGCTGAAATCGTCATGACATCTAATATACTATGTACTCAATTGGTATCTGCAAAATAAATCAGGGAGTGAGCACAAAAGTATAGGTATATTAACAGTAGTTTGAAGTAAAGCAGCAGATTCACAGGGAGCAATACCAGGCCAGAATCTCGTGCATTCATAAATTCTTCAGTGGATTGTTAGGACTTGGGATGTTTTCTTTTTATTTTTTCCCTCTCTTTTATGTTATAAACAAATATAAAGGCCACTGAAATTAAAGTCAGGGATAGTTACCATGACTTCATGCTCTGTTATCATTGAGAAATTATAGTTATGTAAGAATCGGTATGATATCTGAAAGATAAGTAATTTTCTTTTCTTTAAAAAAACTATCAGTTTTGTAAATGATGCAGAATTTCCTTGAAAAAATGTGTATAGAAAAGTATAGCAATAAATGTAAAAATAATCTGAAAGCATATCACAATGGGAATAACTACTGCTAATGTGTGGATCCTCATAGATATCTTTCTTTCTATTTATATATTCATGTTACCTATAACAAATTTTCATATATGAAACCATATTGGGGTGCCTGGGTGGTTCAGCAGTTTGAATGTCCATCTGACTCTTGATTTTGGCTCAGGTCATGATTCCAGGATCATGGGATCAAGCTCCGTGTCAGGCTCTGTGCTAAGCATGGAGTCTACTTAAGATTCTCTCTCTCTCTCCCTCTCTCTCTCTCTCGCTTGCTCTTCCCACCCCCCCTGCCACTCATGCATACTTTCTCTCTAAAAAAATTTTAAAAAGACCCTATCATACATGGTTTTTCCACTCACCAGTATATGGCTTGGGTCAATAAATGAGTTTCTCCATAGTTTTGAATGGCTTCATGGTATTCCATAACACATATTTACCCTGATTTTTTTTTTTTTTTTTTACTATTTACAACCCTTTTCATGGGTTGTATATAACTAGATTAAATTGATGGATTCCAGCAGTTAGCTGATAAAGTCTTACCATGTGTGCACAAAATATAGGCAACCTCAAATAGAAATGTGAATATATAAACTTTTAGGGGTACAGATAAAATATTCCAAAATCTATTTAAAAAATATACACTGATTTAGTTACATACAAATTTGAAATAACTTCTTTTAAAATATTCCTTTTCCTAAATTTATAAAACTATTTTATTCAAACTCTTCATGCAACTTTGACATCAGTGTCGTTGTCGTTTCTACAGATCTGTTTTGAGCCGTTAATCATAGCTGTCTCACACACATGATCTTCCTTTTTCAAAACCAATGTTGTTTAATTTATAATACTTTTTGAATCGGTGTATACAGTAGTTGCTGGAAATTTTATCCCAACATGAAGGACCCATTTACTTTTGATTTCCATATGTAACCACTTACTGTATTGCTTTTTTTCATTGTTTTTTTAAAAAAAGTTTATATTTTATTTCTTTTATTTTTCTTTACATTACAAAATGATCCCTACAATAAGTCTAGTTACTATCTGTCACTATGCAAAGTTAACAATATTATTGACCATATTCCCTATGCTGTACATAGGGAATGACTTATTTATTTCATAACTGGAAGTTTGTACCTCTTAACCCCCTTCACCTATTTCACCTCCCCCGACCTCCAAACCTCTCCTCTCTGGTAACCAACAGTTTGTTTCCTGTATTTGTGAGTCTGTTTCTGGTTTGTTTGTTCAGTTGTTTTGTTTTTTTAGATTCCACATATAAGTGCAATCATATGGTATTTATCTGATTTATTAGTGTAATACATTCTAGGTCCATGTATATTGCTGCAATTGGCAAGATTTAATTCTTTTTCACTGATGAGTAATATTCCATAGTGTGTGTGTGTGTGTGTGTGTGTGTGTGTGTGTGTGTGTGTTTGTGTGTGTGTGTGTATACCAAAACTTGTTTATACATTCATCTATCATAGGACATTTAGGTTATTTCCATGTCTTTGCTATTATAAATAATATTGCAATAAGCATGGGTAAACATGGGGTACAGATGTCTTTTTGAGATAGTGATTTCATTTCCTTTGGATCTACCAGCAGTAGAATTACTGTCCTATGCTAGTCTTATTTTTAATTTTTTGAGGAAAGTCCACATTGTTTTCCACAGTGGCTGCACCAATTTATATTCCCACTAATAGCGCTCTAGTGTTCCCTCCTTTCCATATCCTCATTGACACTTGTTATTTTTGTTGTCTTTTTGATAATACCCATTCTAACAGGTGTGAAGTGATATCTCATTGTGATTTTCATTTACATTTGCCTGAATTGAACACCTTTTCATGTACCTGTTGGCCGTTTGTAGTTCTTCTATAGATAAATGTCTATTTGGATACTCTGCCCATTTTAAAATCAGATTGTTTGGGTATTTTTTGTTATTTAGTTGTATGAGTTCTTTATATATTTTGAATACTAACCCTTTATCAGATAGTTTATAAATATTTTCTTCCATTTGGTAGATTGCCTTTTTATTTTGTTGATGGTTTCCTTTGCTGTGCAGAAGCTTTTTATGTGCAGAAGCAAGTTTGATGTCATCTCACTTGCTTATTTTTACTTTTGTTGCCTTTACTTTTGATGTCAAATCCAAAAAAAAAAATCATCACTTAGATTGATGTGAATAAGATTACCACCTATGTTTTCTTCTAGAGGCTTTATGGTTTCAAGTCTTGTGTTCAAGTCTTTAATCCATTTTGAGTTAGTTTTTGTGTATGGTGTAAGAGTGGCAGTCTCATTATTTTGTATGTGGCTGTCCAGTTTTCCAGGACCATTTTTTTTTTCCAGAAGTAAGTCCAAATTTATTATGTCAGAACTATTTTTTGAAGAGACTGTCCTTTCCCCATTGTGTATTCTTGGCTCCTTTGTTGTAAGTAACTGACCACATGTGTATGAGTTCATTTCTGGCCTCTGTGTTCTATTCTATTGATCTATATGTTTGTTCTTATGCCAATATCATACTGTTTTGGTTACCATAGCTTTGTAGTATAATTTGAAATCAGGCATGAACCAATATTTTCTGAATGACCAATGCATGATGTTATTTTAATTCAAAGTAAGAGATAGATCAATGGATTTTAATGTAACATAAAATTTTATTGATATGGTTTCAGATTCCATATTGCAATTAACCATTAAGAAACTTCCAGTTGTTGAGTTTGATGTAGTATTAAAGAATATTTATAATTATCTGAAAAACTATTAGAATATTCCTTCATTTTCCAATTATATACCTGTGTGAGGCTGGATTTTATTGATATGCTTTAAAAGACCATTTTACGTTAGATTGAATATAGAAGCAAATATGAGAATTCAGCTTATTTTATAAAGCCAGACATTAAGGAGTTTTTCAAAAATCTAAAACAATGTCACTGCTCTCATCTATTTTTTTTTGTTTTCATAAATATCTGTAATTACTTTGGATCTGTATGGGTAATTATTATTTTTAAATGACCTGATAAACATATAATTAAAATATTTGTTTTAAATTCTAAATTAATACATATTAAAAGATATAGTCCACATAAATGAAAGCTCTTTGGGACTCACTAATTGTTAAGAGTGAAAAAGGGTCTTAAGACCAAGCAGCATGATAACAGCTGAGATCAACAGACATAAAATTTGGTTAGGTGATCAGGAAATGACTGTTGGTGGAAGTGATATTTGAATTGAGAATTGAATGATGAGAAGAAAGTAGCTACGTGAAGAATGAGAAGAGCATTCCAGGCAAGGGATGATAGTAGGGATAGTAGGGGTAGTAGGGATAGTAGCTAATGGAAAAGCTCTGAGACAGGAAAGAATTTTGAGTGTTTCCTGGGATAAAGAAGCCAGGAGATCAGGTCAGAGAGGTGAGTAGGGATCAAGTTATTAGGGTTTCAGAGACCATGATAAAGAGACTGAAATTTATCCATGTATATAATGGATTCCATTTGGGAATTATGAGTAAGGTAGTGATAGATATGGTGTGACTTTTGCCTTTAAAAGATCACTTTTTATCTTGTATGAAATATAGACTGTAGGTGCTGAGAGTGGAGGAAAGAATGAAGTATTAGAAGGTAGTTGTATTAGTGTATGAGAGAGAAAAGGGGGGGCATGCACTGTGTTTTAGCAGTGGAGATGCTAAGAAGTAGTGTCTTAGTCCATTTGTGTTACTATAGTGAATGCCATAAACTGAGTAGCTTATAAACAACAGAAATTTATTTCTAACAGTTCTGGAAGCTGTGAGTCCAAGATCAAGGCACCCAGAGATTTGGTGGCTAGTGAGGGAAGACCTGCTTCCTGATAGACAGCCATTTTCTTTCTGTGTCCTCTCATGGTAGGAGGGGTGAGGGATCTCTCTGGGTTCTCATTTATAAGGGCACAATACCATTCATGAATGTTCTGCCTTCATGAGTTAATCACCTCCCAAAGGTCCCATCTCCACATACCATCACATTGGGGATTAGGTTTCAACACATGGATTTTGGGGGGACACAAACATTGTCTATAATAAGTGGTAAGATTTAGATGATACTCTTTTGAAGGTAGAAATGACTAATAAATTAGATGTAGGATGCGAGGGAAAGTGATGGACTGGAGTTTGGTTGAGCAACTGGCTGGGAGTTAGAGACATTTACTGAAACCAGGAAGACTGGGAGACATACAGTGTTAGCAAAAAATGAGAGGGGGAATCAAGAGTTCTGTTTTGTACAAATAAGTACAAATCTTATAAGAAAAATACTATTATTTTCTACATTTTAAAAAGAAGACACAGTGGTCCAGTTATGAAACTCGTCAAAACTTACTGCTGTGTAAGTGGTGGAAGCAGGATTTGACTCCATGCAGTCCAATTCTGAAGCCTGCTGTCTCAGTCGCTAAGATAAAAAAAGGACCCTTGGATTTTAGGAGGATGAACCACTAGAGTTATCTTTTAAGTTTTAAGTGAGATCAGGCCTTTGTCCCTCATACTGTTATTCCTTCCCATGACTTTCCACTGGCACAAAGAAGAAAATGCGGTCTCTTGTCTATCTCCAGCGTAATGAGGCACCATTCAGCCTCTTGTGATGCTCTAATACTCTGGCCTTCTTTGTGTTCCTGGTACAGGCCAAGTATCTTCCTGTGGTAGGGTCTTTGCAAGTGCCATTGCCTCAGCTTAAAAAGATTTTCCCCCAGCTGTTTTGCCTGGCTGGGTTTAGATCTCAGATCAAAGTCAGATCTTCAGAGAGAAGTTCCCTGACCATTCTTTTCTCGAGGAGCATCTCCTGGCACACACCACCTCAGCACCTTGTTTGTTTCCTCAGGAACCTATATAATATGAAATTATCTAGTTTACTTATATCTTTACTTTTATACTATCTGGCATTCACCACCAAAACCTCCATGAGAGCAGATTGACTGTTCTCTTTTCACCACTGCACCTTTAGGCCTAAGATAATGCATAGAACAGAATACACGGTTGACATACATTTGCGTGTTGAATGAATAGATGATGTAGTTTATAATTGGTGAGTAAATAGAGATCTTTATAGGGTACCAAAGGAATGCAGGGAGTGGTTATCTCTACTTATTTATCAACCTCAAACAACACCAACCCTGTTGAAATGAGGGGTTTCCTGAGAAATCTTCCAGTCCAATATTTTCTTCCCTACACAAACTGCTTGAAATTCTTTGATTTGTTACACCAACCATCTGCTCTTTTTCTTTTCTTTTTTCTCATGTGCTCTTAAAAGGCATACCTGTGGGAGAGTGGACCAAATAACTAGTCAATCACATTTTAGTGAGAATCAATTCAAACAGCTTCTTTTTAAGTAATATGAGCCCTTAATAGAATGGAAAAAATAAGAGTTAACTCTGGAATACAGTCACTGACATCCAGAGATTGGCACAGGCATCAGGGGCTGGAATGAAGGGAAGTAGAGAAGTGAGTGAAGGGTAAAAACAAAGACATGAAAAGACCCCAAAGGAAAAATGCTCTTTTTTCTCAGTTTTGTCCAGGAATGAATTTTGTAGTTGATGATATTTCTACCCATTCAGATGGGTTATAACTTAGTTCATGAAATGCCAAAGTCAGTTATTTAAACCATTCCACATGTATTCAACTATAAAGACAGTTTACTCTCAGAGATTTAAGTTATGCAATCTTTGTAGGAGAATCTTATGAATTATTGAAATGGTGAAACAAGAAGCAAGCAGTTACCTAATTTGCCCTTGATGATGAATGGCAGGGATTTAGAGATTAATCTCTTTCTTTGAGATTTATTTTCTGTTAAATGAAGATGTAGACACTGTCATTTGAGTTGGACTGGAGTGGAAAACATCTTTCCAAAGTTTATTAGCTTTCCAGCTGTGAATGTAATAAACTGCTTTTTGCAAATTAATGTTTGTTTTTGTTCTTACAGTTTTAGCAATTGTTTTTTATTCTGAGGAACAGAAGTGCAGGTGTTGACTTGGGAATAAAGTACTTCTGTTGTCCATGGTTTAAGACATTAATTAATAATAGACAATATTTTATATGAAGTGGCAAAAAATCACGACTATTTTGGGAACAGCTTTTATTAATAACATTACTTATGCTATTTTTATGGTTACATAGCAGGAGAAAACCTTTTTCCTTAAATTCAGAGCAGTGGGCTTTGTTGTTTTGTTTTTGTTTGTTTTAGCTCTCTTCTCTTTGAATTGAACATGCAATGATATTAAATAAAGCATTTTCTTTAGTATTGACTGAAGGTGAATTTTTTTCACCTTCAGAATTTTTAAAAATCTTAATTGGATTATTGGAATCATTAAAAAATAATAGTTATTTTAAATTATAGTAATAATCTTGGGTCACATGGGTGGCTCAGTAGGTTGGGCGTCTGAGTTTTGGTTTTAGCTCAGGTCATGATCTTGTGGTTCGTGAGTTCAAGCCCCGCCTTAGGTTCTGCTCTGCCGGTGTGGAGCCTGCTTGAGATTCTGTCTCTCCCTCTCTCTCTACCCCTCTCTGCTCATTCTCTCTCTCTCAAAATAAGTAAGTAAACATTAAAAAAATTAAAAAATTGTGGTAATAATCTTAAGTTATTTTATTTTATTTTTTAAAAAATATTTTATTTTTTAAGTAGTCCTACACCCAACATGGGGCTAGAATTCATGACTCTGGGGTCAAGGGTTGTATGCTGTACCAACTGAGCTAGCCAGGGCACCCCAGTAATCTGAAGATTTTCAAGTTTAGCCCCAAATTCTGTCTTACTACTGGCTGATGTAAACACAGAACACTCTTCCTCTCTTCTTTATTACATCTCTAGAACAAGACTAGATAATAGATGTTCCATAAATATGTGATGAATAGATGTGGCTAAATGAAGATGGTTTAATGATACTTAAGTAGAGCTGTCTTAGTAATGTGCACTTTAACAGAATTATCACAGAGAAATGAAAATCAACCCTTTATGTCCTTTTGATTAGCTCTTTTCTCCAATGAGTCTGGAAGATGTTGTTAGTGTAATATCTAAAAATTAAGTGGGCACCTGGGTGGCTCAGTTGGTTGAGCACCTGACTCTTGATTTTGGCTCAGGTTGTGATCTCACGGCTTGTGAATTTGAGCCCTGTGTCAGGTTCTGTGCTGATGGTGTGGAGCCTGCTTGCGATTATCTCTCCCTCTCTCTCTCTGCCCCTTCCCTGCTTATGCTCTCTCTCTTTCTCAAAATAAGTAAATAAATCTTAAAAAAAAAATTAAGCAATACTAAGTACTGTGAAGAAACAGAAAGCTAAGTTTAATTAAGTCTTATCAGTAACAGTAAACCATATATTCCTAAAGTAGTTATGATGAAATCATCATCAGTGATCCAGGTTTCCAGATTACTGACAGATAATTGACCTATAACATTGTGTATATTTAAGGTAAACAATGTGTTGATTTTAACACTTACATTTTGAAAAATAATTACCAACATAGCATGAGCTAATATCTTTATCAGGTCACATAATTACCATTTGTGTGGGTATGTGTGTGTGTGTGTGTGTGTGTGTGTGTTAAAAAATATTCAAGATCTACTTCCTTAGCAACTTTCAAGTATATAACACAGTACTAATTAAATGGAATCATCATGCTATATGTTAGATCCCCAGAACTTATTCTTCTTATAGCTGGACCAATATCTCTCCATTTTCTCCAACCCTCAACTGTGATAACCACCATTCTACTCTCTGTTTCTATGAGTTTCACTTTTTTAGACTCCACATATAGGTGATATCATGTAGTGTTTGTCTTTCTCTGACTTATTTCACTTAGCATAATGCCCTCAAGATCCATCTGTGTTATTGCAAATGGCAGGATTTCCTTCTTTCTTATGGCTGAGTGGTTGGGATTTTCATTACTAAGATAATAACCAGTATAAAAGCAGTTACTTTTCTATCAGTAGCAGAATTTAGTATATCAGCAATTTATCATTGCCACATTCTCTACATTTGTATTCCTATCACACAGCCATACACTCAATACCATGTTTCTCCAGCTATTTTTTGATTCCCAAACCAGGATGCATGAAAGTAGAATGACTATTTCTAAATATAAAAGGAGTATCATGTTTTCAACTTTATTGTGAGCAAGTGAGCCAATGTGTTGAAAACGGTGGCAGTAAATCAAGACCTTATGAGCTTAGATCCTGGTCTTTCTTACTAGCCAGAGGGGACTCAGAAATAGCTTATGTTATGCTTTTATGGTATTACTGACAGTGATAGACTCAGTCTATATGCTAAGCCAGTCTCTCCCTCTCTCATGTAGTTGACACCTAGAGATGTTTCTGAAGTCTGTTCCAGAGACATAGCAATATTTTCATTGGAGGTTAGTTGAATAGTAATAAATCATTGAGTCCCTCAAGCCAAATACACTCCTTTGGCTATAATCTATACAAAGGCCATGGCTAATATTTCATCCGGCTTTGTAGTCCTTTGTGGTTTCTCTATAGTTGTACTTCTAAAGACCCAAAGCATTTGGAGTCTTAGATCTTCAGAGACACATGATATACCTTAATATTTCCTTTGATTTGAAAGCAGAGAAATTTTTAAATGGAAGTTATTGAACAAGAGGACTATGGGACAGATAGGTGTCATCTCAGAAAATATAATAACGAACTTTGATCTTAAGAATAATGTACTAAGTGGGATAATAAAGCTTTCACTGAGTTCAGAGCATTGCCTTGTTAAAAGTAGCTTTCTTGCATTTTTGTACTTTTCTTAAAAAATAAAAGATGGCTTATGTAACTAAAATACATAAGCCTAAAATACATAAGGCTGAACATATTCAGCATGGTTTAATGTGAGTTGTGAGAAAGCGTTCTACATTCTACATGATATGGACCTGCATATAATTATTTTTCTGCATCCTTTTCCTATGAACAGGAAATTCTATGATTTATAGGTCTGGAGATTCTGTTTATATTTTTGAATTTAACAATATTAAAAGTGCTAATGATTAAAAAGCCGGTAAGAGAGTAGGGAGAATTGTACTGCATGCCTTGAATGTATGGTTTTATTTTCTTTCTTAAAATACTCTTCACCCCCAAGTTACATCTTCTGATTACAAAATTGATAAATGTTCAATAAAAAGAATTTGGGAACTATAGAAAACTATTGAGGAAAAAAAATCACCCTTCAGAGATAACCACTCTTAGTTAACAGTTTGAAATTTATTTTCAGTTTAAAAGTTGCATATTTTAAAAACATAATTTGTAAATACATCTTAAGTGTATTTAAATCATTTTTTTTCATGTAGGAAACTGAGAATTACTGGGTCAGAAGTAATTAATATTGTAGAGATTCTTTTAAAATTTTTTTTTTACATTTATTTATTTTTGAGAGACAGAGACAGAGGACAAGTGGGGGGAGGGCAGAGATAGAAGGAGACACAGAATCTGAAACAGGCTCTAGGCTCTGAGCTGTCAGCACAGAGCCCAACGCGGGGCTCTAATCCACAAGCTGTGAGATCATGACCTGAGCCGAAGTCGAATGCTCAACCGAATGCGCCACCCAGGAGCTCCTGTAGAGATTCTTAATAAGTATTTACATTGTTCTCAGAAATTTGTTTTACTGGATAAGGATCAATTTTGGTCTTTGGTAAATTTTTAATGACTTTTTAAAATCATATTTAGCATCATGATTACATTTAAATAATTTAAAATTTACCCTAGGAACTCAATATCTTTGTGCCAAGATATGCAACTTAATTACCTAAGTCAATTCATGTATTGTAAGCAAGAGTCTAAAAGGCATGTGGACAGATTTCTTTGAAGTCCTGTTGCCAGCCTGTTTCATGTGTTTGGACATTTGTGGATATCTCCATTCTAAAGAGTCAAAGCCCTGAAAGTCTTTTAAGGGGTTTAATTGTATTAAAGGTATATTGTTGTATCTTGCATACACTTGAATGACTTTTAAAAATATCACATTTAGAATTTTGACCTTGTTGCTTTTACTCTACTTCCAGGTGAAGCTCAAAAGTACGCATTTCCTCATTAGCTCAGTTTGGGAAAATGTCCTAGTGAGCTTAATAAATTTTGATAAATTGTTTTAAGCAATTCTTTGTAAATGATTAAATTTTATTAACTTGGTTAAGATCAGTAAAAAAAAAATATGGTAAATTTGAATATAAGTGATGTGTATGCAAAATAGTTCTTAAAAACAACCAAAAAACCCCACCATTCCAAAAAACAAAAATTGAAAACCATAACAAACCCAAACCTGAGAGTGAGCATCTGGACTGAAGGGGTTACTTGTCAGCATGTGACGAACACTTGCTTGAACCCATTTATTCTTTGGGTTATTGTTTAAGTGAACATGATTATAAATCATTGCTAGAGTAGCAACTCAATTTAGGGCATTGTTTTCTATTTTTTGTTTATCTGTATGTTAAGGTAGTTGGGGTAAAACTATATTTCCACTGTTAGTTTATATTAGTAATTTCAATTTTGAAAGGAAGGGAGGGAGACTGAAGATCTTCACATCACTTAATGTTCAAAATGCCAGAGAAATTCTCATGTCACAATAACAGACCTCACTACCGAACAGACAGCCTACTTATTCCAGCAAATGTTAATTAGGAGTGTTGTTTTAATGTCAATGATAATTGACATTTGGTTCAATGTCAATGATAATATCTTGCCTAAGAGTTAAAATTAAAGAATTACTTCGTGGGGATGCCTGGGTAGCCTCCTAGGATAAGCATCCGACTCTTGATTTCGCTCAGGTCATAACCTCAGGGTTCATGAGAGTGAGTCCCGAGTTGGGCTCTGCACTGACAGTGCAGAGCCTGCTTGGGATTCTGTCTCCTTCTCGCTCTGCCCCTCCCCTGCTCTCTCTCTCTCTCTCTCTCAAAATAAATAAATAAGCATTTTAAAAAGAGTTACTTTGTAGAGGGCCTTAAAATATTAAGATAGCCTTTTTCTTTTCTGTATTTATTTTTTAAGCATTTTTTTTAAAGTTTATTTATTTTGAGAGAGACAGAGACAACATGGATGAAAGAGAGGCAGAGACAGAGGGAGAGAGAAAGAATCCCAAGCAGGCTCTGTGCTGCTAGCACAGAACCTGACATGGAGCTCAAATTCCTGAAATGGTGAGATCATGACCTGAGCATAAATTAAGTTGGCCACTTAACTGACTGAGGCACCCAGATGCCCCAACCTTTTTTCTTTTAAAAGTAAGAATATTTATTGTGGACCATTTGAGAACACATAGCATAGAAAAAAGAAAACAACCTCACCTATCACACCATTAGCTAATATAATCTTCATTTATACTTCTGATATTTAATACTATTTATAAGTGGAATCATAACATATGTACTATTGTTGAACACTCAGTATCTCATTACCTGTTAATACATGTGTTAATATACCAAAGCTAAGTTTATTACAGCTCATTGTAGTAAGAAAGTCAACACCTTGACAGAGTCTTGGCAGTGACTCAAAATGGGGGACATTAGGTATTTGCAGAGTTTTAGGCCTGGGATGAATGATACTGTATTTTGTCAGTTAGCATTTATAATTATTAGAATTAGACACTTTTGTGTTGAATTTTAATATGTTTATGACACATCATGTATTGTTATTACTGTTATTTATCCATTCCCTGGCACTTTTATAGACAGATTGAAAGGTATTTTGAATTAAATAAAATTTTTATGTTTACCTCTTTTTAAACTAGCTTTTCCCAGTGGTAGGGCTGCCAGTTGTTTAATTGGATTGTTTCCGGTCTTTACTGGGTTGAGAATGAACTTCAACATCAGTATTGTACCCTCAGGGGAAATCTCAACCTGGTGGCTCAATTAACAAGTGAATTGTGGGCAGTCACCTCTTAAATGGGAAGGTCGGAAGGATCAAATTCTGATACTGAATATAGCATACTTATATGAATGAAAGGCAACTCCAGAAAGGACATTCATAAGCACCCTCCTCTCAAGTACCATACAGGGTAATGATTTCCCCCCATTGATAAATTGACTATAGTGCACTAGGTGATCAGGTATATTTTGCTGTTGTGTTAAAAAAACAACCTGTCCCTTTAAAAGTATCTAATCATACCCTAACTAAGCAGACTCTATCTCATTAGTGAATTTGTAGTAGCAACAGAGAATCTTTAGCATTTATAATTGTTATGGTAAGAGACAAGTTCATTTCAGAATGACAATTCCAGAAAGATGCTACATTATGCAGAAATATATTTCAGGGTTATAAATACTTGTCAATAGGAGAGAGGTTTGTTTGATTTTATTATCCTGTCAAGTTGACAGAATATAAGCACACTTGTAATAATTAAGGTCTCTGTCTTCATAATTTGAAATACTGGAGGGGCACCTCAGTGGCTCAGTCTGATAAGCATCTGACTTTGGCTCAGGTCATAATTTCACGGTCTGTGAGTTCAAGCCCTGAATTGGGCTTTGTACTGACAACTCAGAGCCTGGAGCCTGCTTCAGATTCTGTGTTTCCCTTTGTCTCTGTCCCTCTCCCTTTGTACTCTGTCTCTCTCTGTCTCTCTCAAAAATAAACATTAAAAAAAATAAAGTACTGGATATATTATTTTAAGTTTATTTATTTATTTTGAGACAGAGAGACAGAGTGAGCATAAGCAGGGTAGGGGCAGAGAGAGAGAGAGGATCTCAAGCAGGCTCTGAGTTGTGAGGGCAGAGCCTGATGCAGGACTCAAACCCACAAACTGGGAGATCATTACTTGAGCTGAAGTCAAGAATCATATGCTTAACAGACTAAGCTGCCCAGGTGCCCAAAATACTGGATATTTTTAACAGACCTGGTAGATTTGACCAGTTTACCACAGTTTAGTAATTTGCTTAAAGCATTCTTATTCTAAGCAATTATACATTTAAGGAATCCAAGCAAACCTAAGGGAAAATAACTGTCAATCAAATGATACTTTGTACACACTATGTCAGTGCTTGTGACAAGTGATTTTTAAGTCAGTTTTACCAAGGTGGGCTGAGTGATTTTAAGATGGGCCTTGTAAAGTGGGGATCAGGTTGATTGGGAAGATTTTATGACATAAAATCTTTGGATTGGATGGATAGGGCACAGTGCAAGTCTTGAAGGGAGACTGCGAAGTGAGCTGTCTTCCCCAGTGAGAAATGTTGTCTCAGAAATTAATTTTCAGAGTCCTCGAAGCAGTAATTTATTGGTTCATTGTCTTAACTTTCATGGGCAAATTGCTTAATCATGTTGACCCAGGTGGTCTTAGTTCTTGGTCCTAATTGGTTATGTAATACTGATACAGGTGGTTGCAGTTGTCACTGTTTTGTAAACCTTTTTTTTTAAAATGTAATGTTTATTTATTTTTCAGAAAGAGAGAGAGCATGAGCATGGGAAGGACAGAGAGAGAGAGGAGACACAGAATCTGAAGCAGACTCCAGGCTCTGAGCTGTCAGCACAGAGCCTAACGCAGGGCTCGAACTCACAAACCATGAGATCGTGACCTGAGCTGAAGTCAGACACTCAACTTACTGAACCACCCAGGTGCCCCTGTAAGCCTTTTTCTTAACATATATATCCTGAAAGTTAATCCAAGAAGGCATGAATCTCAGGCAAGCATAATCACCTCTCCTTGGAGAGGATCTTAAAATATACACAGAAAGGATAGTTTTAAATGGGGAAAACTTTATATTTTTATCTGGGCAAATGCCTAAAAAGTTGTGTGTATGGTTTATCCTTGAGATTGAACCAGAGCCTCTCTTTCCAGCCCTAAAATCCCATCTTAACCCTAATTAGCAACTAAACCTGAAACAATAGCTCAGTCAGGTGCTTGAATGAGCAAAAGAAAGGGAGTGCACTGGCCAGATATCAACCAGATACCAGGGGCCTGACTCTGTACAAGTAAAGATTCCTATATTATATACTCTTATAGAATCCTATTGTTTCTTCTTCATAGCCCATTATTTCAGTTGGTAATGAAATATATATTTAGTTACTGATTGAAAATTTCGAGTGAGCAAGAATATTTCTGCTTTGTTTGCTGTAACATTAGTGCAGGGCCTGGCGAGTGACAACAACAATAAAAGCTTACTGGGTTCCACTATGCAGCAGTCACTGTTCTAAGTACTTTATTAAGTCATTTAATTCTTGAACAGTCTATTGAAGTAGGTACTACAGCTCTTCCCATTTTACAGATAGGGAACTTGAAGCACAGACACGTTAAGTAACTTGAGTCATTATTATGTAGCTAGTAAGTAGCAAAGCTAGCATTGGAATCCGTTCAAGCAGATTCTAGCACTCACTAAATATTTATTGAATAGATGGAGTGAATGAGTTGCAAAAAGCTCTTTTGGACTAAGATGAAAGCAGTAATGCAATACGGTGCCCTTAGCCCTATAGCTAGAATATTTATACATACTAAGTACAAAACACATTATTAGGGGATGATATAGACGTATTTGAGTAAACTAAAAGAAAGGCAGCATCATGGAATCATTTATAAATGAAACACTTAATTCACTGAGGGCTCTATAAAGAAAACTGTTCAGATTCAATCCCCATCCTTTAAGTCTCCCAAAAGGTTACTGCCAAAACTATCAAAGGGAAATGAAGTGTTCTGGTTCAGCAGGTGAGCAAGCTAGGTGACTCTCCTTCTGCTTCCCCTTTGGTGGTTTGTCATGCTTTATGAAACAAGTACCTTGTAGAACCATCTATAGCTTAATCTGTTGGGATATAATATTTTTGTAAAACAACTCAGATATCAAAAACCTAGTTTTCCCTTTTGGGTTTTTGACTTACCCATTTTTTCATGCTTTCAAATATACTGTTCTCTAAGAAATGAATTTTAAAACTAGAGCATAGCCTGATAGCTTTTTCCCTCTCGCTCACCTTGATATTTCTTGTTTCCTTAGCATGCTAAATTTCAATCTTCAATGCACAACAAAACCTGACCAACTCCCCAAACCCCCATTCTTAGTAAATATGTATAAGATCTTTTGTTTTCTTAGAAATGTTTAAAAATAAATATTAGGGCATAGCTGTCTCCCCCTGTAACATGTCTATATTTGTTTCTCATTTCAACCAGCTCAGGATTTTGTTTTAGTGGAAGTTGACTGATCTTATTAAGAACTTTAGCTACCATTGAAAATTTGTATTGGCAGGGTTAATTGCAGAGAATTGCTTCCAGGGGTTTGCTATAATTTACAACTTGGAGTTACTTCTCTAATACTTTGATGTTTGAAATAGAATCATTTGTGATTTTCCGAATATGATACATAATGTTTCACAGGGTTCAAAAGTTTCATTTGAAATTTGGACTTTCATTTGTAATTTGAAAGATAGCCTGTAGTGAAAAATGACCAGTGAAAGGCATTAAAAATTACTATCTACTATTAGAATAATGTCACGGTTGTTGCAAATCACCAGAATGGAAGTTAATCAGCAGTTGGTATTGTAATTTCATATATCCTTGTCTTAGAGTATTCAGAGTGACTTACTTTCAGCCAGAAGACTTGTGCTATACTTGGATAAGCTTAGATGGAAAATAGCCAGTAAGAGTAGTAGCATGTGTAAAAGGAGATTTGTGACTTCCTTCTTGGTATAATTTGAACGATGCTAAAATTCATGGAGTCATAGAGTTTAGAAGAGTTCTGGGCATGGGGTGACTCTCATGAATGATCATGTCTGGGTGAGGTGTTGCACTGGCTTAGGTAGCCAAGTAATAGTTGATAGTGATAAAGGGTGAAAGGTATTATTGTGGAGGAGGTAGAGTCATACAAAGGATAAATAAGGCCTGCTTTATAATTTTGCATAGTGTTTGACTTGTCCATCTATTTTCATTAAGAACTAGGGTATGGACAGTGACATTCTAGATTCTACTGGGGACCAAAGCCAATATCAGAAGGGACAGCTTTAAACCTTGAAAATGTTTATGAAGGCATTTCATGCTCTGAGTGACTTTCACACATTAGATACTACGTTGGATGAATGAATGCAATGGTGTGTAGAAAGAAGAGGCTAGGAGAGGAAGGTAAACATGGAATTACTTTGTTCTAGAAAGCAATGACTGTGATCTTTTTCTCTTATATATATCTACCCTGCCACATACTTTGAAAAATGACTACTTGGAATATTATTTAGCTTTAGGAAATAAGAATTTATTTGCTAATCAAATAATATTTATCAGTGATATATGGCAGTGATGTTCTAGGTCCTGGGAATATAGGGAGGTGGAAAGAGTCAGTCAAATAACATATACCAAGTGGTGATAAAGTCAGGGTGAAGACAATGATGAAGGTTTCTCACCATAGAATAGTCAGGTTAAGTCTGTCAATAGGCTGATATTTGAGCAGAGACTTGGGTGAAGTTAAGAGGCTGGCTGAGTAGATACCTGGAAGAACATTCCACGGGGAATAAAGAGGTAGATGTTGCAAATCATTTGGCTCCCATAGTGCTCCAGCATCTGTTTGCCACAAGCTGCCTTGAGCTCCAGGACCCCATGTAGTATATCCCATAATTCTGTCTCCTTGAGGAAGAACCAGTATTTTACTTCTTTATTGCTCATCTGTTAACAATAGTCACTCCCTTTTATTGAGTGCTAATCAAGGTACCAGATACTACCAGATACTGATTAATTTATTCCTCACAACATTCCTATTTTTTTAATTATAAAGTTTCTTTAATATTTTTTTTTGAGAGAGGGAGAGAGAGAGAGAGAGAGAGAGAGAGAGAGAGAGGGAGAGAGAATGAGCAGGGGAAGTGCAGAGAAAGAGGAAGAAAGAGAATCCCAAGCAGGTTCCACACTGTAGCATGGAGCCTGGTACAGGACTCATATTCACGAACTGTGAGATCATGACCTGAGCTGAAATCAAGAGTTGGATGCTTAACCGACTGAGTCACAAGGTGTCCCAACAACTCTGTTAAGGAGGCATTACTATCTCCATTTTACAGAAGAGAAAACCAAGAGTCTAAGAGGTCACATAATTTAACAACACATAATAATCCCAGATTTCTGGGACTGAAAGGAGATTTTCTAATTCTGAAGCCCATTTTGCATTTATTTGGCTCATCTCAGAAAGAGCTAGTATATCTATATGCAAAATCACGTTAATGGGTCAGTATTTTTTTTTAAATTTTTTTTTCAACGTTTATTTATTTTTGGGACAGAGAGAGATAGAGCATGAACGGGGGAGGGGCAGAGAGAGAGGGAGACACAGAATCGGAAACAGGCTCCAGGCTCTGGGCCATCAGCCCAGAGCCTGACGCGGGGCTCGAACTCACGGACCGCGAGATCGTGACCTGGCTGAAGTCGGACGCTTAACCGACTGCGCCACCCAGGCGCCCCAGTGGGTCAGTATTTTTAAACATTTTATTTTTAAGCTAATTGTAGGTTCACATGCAGTTGTAAAGAATAATACAGAGAGAGATCCTGTGTCCCTGTTACTCTAATTTCCCTAATGATAACATCCTGCAAAACTATAAGGCAATGGGAAAAAGGAGAATTGAGGCAAATCTTAAAGATTGTATAAAACTATAGTATAATATTGGTACTTGGCATTGACACAACCCATTGATTATTGTTCAGATTTCCCCAGTTTTACTTGTATTTGTGTGTGTGTGTGTGTGTGTGTGTGTATGTGTGTGTGTGTATTTAGTTCCACACAATTGTAGCACATGTATAGATTCATGTGTCCATCATCACGGATAAGATCTAGAACAGTTCCATCACCACAAATATCCCTTGTGTTGTTCTTTTACAACTGCATCCATTCCCCCTTCCCCAATTCCTTCATTCTTAACCCCTGGCAATCATTAATCTGTTCTCCATTTCTATAATTTTGTGATTTTGAAAATATTATATAAATGGAATAATATAGTATGTAACCTTTGGTTTTTCTTTTCACTTAGCATAATCATCTAAGAATTTATCCAAGTTGTTGTGTGAATTAATACTTCATTTCTTTTGGCTGCTGAGTAGTATTCCATGGTATACATGTACCACAGTATGATTAACCATTCGCTGAGTTAATATTTTATTGTTCTTAGGAAATATGTGTATTTTAATAAGGGCTACCTAAAGACAATATCTTAAGTCTAAGTAGAGATTTTAAAATTACATTTCATCAGCTATAAGCTAGAAGATCTTCCTGGAAGATAATGGTCTTGGGTTACTCTTTGATTATAGTATGTAAGTGGAGGATGGCGGGAAACCTACTTTTCCATTTTATGCTTGATCTCACTGACAGTATTAAAAATGATGCTGCAGTGTACATTCTGTAACTGGATGAGATACATTGCTTTGCAGGAGAAAAAACTTTTCCATCTCATGCATCCTGTCTCAAATTTATAAGAAGGGAAAAAGGGTTGCCATGTAAACAAGCATGTTCTTGTTCTCCTCAGACAGGGGAAACAGGAATGAGAAATGATACATCTATCTTTTTAGAATTCCCTTATGGATAGACTCAAATGATTTTGTTCCTGGCTGGTTACTCTCCACTCTAACCAAGCATCTCCACTGTCATCTTTTATAAATTTTAAGTGGGCCAGATTTGTGGATTACTTCCTACTGAACATATAGAAACATATAGAAAATCTTTGCATGATGCAAATGGTTGTTTTTATTTTTTAAAAGTATATTTCCTACTTGTGTCTTCACTCTGACTTGTTTTTCAGGTCTCAGTTGCTGGTCCTCTTACCGTGTTTTTGATTCTAACTGGTTACCCTACTTGATTTCCACCTATTTTACCTAAATAGAACTTAAGACCTGCATCTTTAAGCCTTACCTTAATTCTTTTTTGTTTCCTTTTTTTTTTTCTCCACTGCATCAAAAGCCCATTGATACTTATGCTCTGGCCAGCTGGGGTTTAAAGAGAAAATCTGTGTAATATTGTGTTGTATTTGAGGGAGGCCATATGAACCTTTGCTTTTAACCCTAATAGCCTAGATTGCTATGAAGAGGAGAGTAACACTTCTATTTCTATATTAATTCAGTTAGTACTTGTTGAGCATTTATGTTGTGTGAGACAGCATGCCAGGTGTTGTGATGGCCACAGAGGTGCATTGGCCTTCAAAGAATATGTCCCAATAACAAAGGTAAGACAGGTCTGTTATTGGAGAGCAAGATGCTGAGAGTTAATGAAAACCTGACAGGATGATGAAGATCTGTTGACCCTGCTTTTGTCATAATATCAACTTGACATCCGTGTCACCTCCTCCAGCTTATAGAACACACTCAGTTTTCATTGATATTCTTTTTTAATCTTCATATTTCTTGTCTATAGATTAAGTCAGTGAATCTCAGACATGTGGAGATAGAGTTCAAGAACAAATCCAGAACTTTATCAAGAGAATTTACATTCTCATTTATTATTATATTTTTTTAGTAAGAGCTTTAGGTTTTAAAACTTTACCTAAGTCTGTATGGTCTACCTTGTGACTGTGTGATGCGGAGGTGAAGAATTTAGAGTCCATTTCAATAATTTTATTTTCCTTTAATATAATAATCCTCAAAAGAAATACTTTTTTCTCCTATGAAGGGCATGAATTAACTAACTCTCCTTCCATGGATATAATTTTGAATTATGTTGCTTGGAGGTTAAATCAGGAGAAATGCATATAAGTATATGAATGTTTAAATAATTATCGTTAATTTAAGCGTCCTTAAGAGAGCTTTAGCTGCTCAAGTGAGCATTTGCTTAATTTAAATTGAATTAAAAATAATCTTTGGGAGAAACAGTTTCTAAAGTGCAACTTGAATTTCATGGAAATGGGAGGAATAAGATGTTGTGTTGCAAAGATCTAATATTGCAAGGATGGTATTTTGAGCCACCCTGATGCAGATATGCCTGAATATTAGATTGCTACAAAATTACATTGTCAAATGATGCTCCAGAAGGGCAGAAAAGTTTCTGCCAAAGGTTTCTTTCCTGCGGCCAGAGAGCTCTATGAAAGGTACATTTCTTGCTTTCAAATTTAGGAACATCTTGGAAATTACCTGAAGGATAATTTTATGTAGAGTATATTAAAATATTCCAATTTTGCTCACCTTCCAGGTGGCTGAGCAGAACTCCTAGGAAAGAAGATTACATAAGGGCCTAATAAATGACATGAAATAGGTGCCAAAGCAACCTCTTTGTTTTAGAAATGTATTTTTGGAGAATTGCATTAGTAAACAAATATATATGGTATGTTTTCTCAAGGGAATTACCTGGGCATGATTTGATTCCTAAAATCACTCTTTCTGGTTTGCCACCCTATTTTAACAGGAAAAGCACTACTAGAAGTGAGAGAAGAAAATGGTGAGAGGAACAGTCATGGGAAAGAGTTAGGGGAAATGAACATGATTGTTACAAATGTGTGTATGTTCTTTTGTACTGGCTCTCTATCATCATTATACCTTGAATACTGGTGTCAAAAAGAGCACAAGACTGTCCTGACTTTGATTACCATCAAGGTGGTCAGGCAGCTGAGGAAAAACAAGCAACTGAAAAATTCAGCTGAAGACCTTAAGAAAAGGCCCTAGGCAGTTTGCAAAAATTTGGGAAGCTTAATCGACTAGGGGGCATCGAATTGGGAGAGGGGTTCAAGTCAAATTTACCTAGATCCAGAGCTGGAGAACCTGCACAGAAGAATTACCATAACTGGCTTGGGACTGCTATAGAAAGTTCTGTTAGCAAGGTTAGCCATTGTCTGATGACTGGATATTCAGATTTTCAGAATGTTCCCACCATTCCCTAACTGATCAGGGTCGTTTACTGTGCCAAAGTGTTTATGCAAACATTATGGCTTATGCTTAACACCTGCTTTCATTCTGAGAGTCTGGAATTTTGGTATGTGTTAGGCAGAGGTGCCCCCAATGAAAACGTTGGACAGTGAGTCTCTAATGAGATTCCCTGATAGGCAACATTTCATACACATCACACGATTTGGTGCTGGAAAAATTAAGTCATCCTATCTGACTACACAAGGAGAAGACTCTTGAAATCTTGAGCCTGTTTCCTCCAGAATTTGCTCATGTTTCTTTTCCCTTTATGGATTTTGCTTTGTATCTTTGCACTGTAATAGGTAATAACTATATGTACTGTGAGTTCTAGCAAATCACTGAATTTGGAGGGGGACTTGGGGACCCCCCAACACAGAACCCTAACTGGAACAGGTTTGTAGATGAAATGAAAGTTGTAATATAGGTGTATGATACATTCTGGAATTTAAATCAGGGATGAGTTTGTAATAGCTAAAAAGCTATTATTTAAAATCTAATATTTAAACTCTTGACAACCTGGTCCAGGAATTTGTATGTACTAAGGTCCTTCTATGTAAGGCAAGTGGGGCCCAACTCCCAACATGAACTGAATCTGGTGATTTAATTTACTAGAAGAGTAGTGGACAACTTGTTAATGGAAAATCTCTAAATAGATGTTTTGGTGGAAAACTCTTGTTCTAGCAGTGCAGATACAGATAAGGAGAGAAGGTCTCATTGTTGGCATTTTAAAGACTAACATTCACCATTCATAGTTAATATCATAAGTGTTTCTTAGTTAAACGTAAACAAAATTCCTTTCGCGTTTCTTCTTTGCTGAATGTTATTCTTAAAGATGGTGCTCTTGTTGATAGCAAACTGTATTAAAAGCCAAAGCAAGATGTTCTTACATCCAAGGGAAGATGTTAACTGAAATCATAAATATCTGCAATTTAGTGTTAGCAGCTAGTCTGGCTTGCACAATCAGTGTTTAAGAGGGAAAAGTCCTCTATTTTGAGAAATACTCTCCCTTATTTAAAAAAATCACAATAAACAACTTTCAGTCTTTTAAGGGACTGTCGAAAAAAAGTGTTCAACTGTTCCTTGACTTGCCTATTCTCTAAAGTAGGAAAATCTGCCTTTGAAACTAATAATGTGCAGTTTAGTTATATGGCTCTTATTGGTGTTTTGTCACTTAAGGCTTTATGAAAGCCCGGAGAGGCTACTACTGTGCAACAAGATTAGCATAGAGAATATTGATTCCTTACATTAATGAACAAAACTGGAATTATACCCTTCCTTGTTACCCTGTTGTGGGACCTGAATTAGAGGAGAGAGCCTTGGAATCATGTGGTCTTGGTTCTGCCTCATTTTTACCATCCCCTGCTGATTACCATTTTCACATACTGGTAAAATAACTGGCATATTTCTCAAAAAGAGAGTGCAGTTGGAACTTTTATATAGTTAACTTGGACATTTTAAATTCAGTTATTTGGGAGGGAGATGAGGGTGTGAATTCACCCTGTATGTGTAGATGGGGGTCTTTAAATTAGGGCAACTTAGCATCAAATAGGATGATCATATAGCTTTTTTTTTTTAATTTTTTTAACGTTTATTTATTTTTGAGACAGAGAGAGAGAAAGCATGAACAGGGGAGGGGCAGAGAGAGAGGGAGACACAGAATCCGAAACAGGCTCTAGGCTCTGAGCTGGCAGCACAGAGCCCGACGCGGGGCTCGAACTCACAGACCGCGAGATCATGACCCGAGCCGAAGTCGGCCGCTCCACTGACTGAGCCACCCAGGCGCCCCAATCATATAGCTTATTTAGCTGGCACTTTTGAGAATGAAAAGAGAACAATTAATACTTACACGGGGACAATTATACAGTGGGACTGTTCCTGGGACAACTGAGACATGTGGTCATTCCAGCTTTGAACACTTACTTGGTTTTTCCTGTCCTGAGTATTAGGGAATTTATTAAATTGTGAAGTATTTTAGATGTTGTGGGAGAAAATACTCAGCAAACCTGTGTTCGTTGATACTAAAACATGGCCTCAGAATACTCTGACACTTCTCTCATTGAGAGGTGGGGTCTAAGACACCACCCTTTGAATCTGGGTGCGCGTGTCACTGCTTGACCAATAGAGAGTATGATGGAAGCAACATTGTGATTTCCATGGCTGGGTCAATAGATGATGTAGCTTGTTCCCTGGGACACTCCTCTTTGGAGTCCTAAACTGGCATGTAAGAAATCTGACCACCCTAAGGCTGTCCAGCTGTGAAGAAGGAAAGCCATATGGAGAGGGCACATGGAGTTAACTGGTCATCAGTCCTAATCTTCAGGTCATCCCAGCTTAGATAAATGTAAGTAAGTGAACCTTCAGGTTGATGGGCTGCAAGAGAACAGTCAGGAAAGAATTCTTGAGATGTTTTCAGTGTAAAAAGGTGCTTCTATTATAGCACAGGGACAGGACCCATGGCAGAAAGAGCTGCACTGGGATTGTGAGGAGTAACTGATTGTATACTTTTTAGTAAGTGGGGGTTAGAGATAGGGTAAGTCTCTACGGAATTTGTGCATGTTAAAAGCAAGGTCTCCAGGACCTTGGAGGGCTACCTGCTGTTAAGATAAGTTTCTTTACTACTGTCTAGTAAAACATTAGTCATGAGACCCTTCAGATGTATGTCAGTGGGCCATATGTTTGAAAGGTAATTGCTAACATATATCTTGGGGGGTGTTTATGGCTATCAGAGGAAAGTAGCATTTGCAAGAGCAGAGCTATAGTGGTAAAACATTAAAGGAAGTCCTTGAGGGAGCTGTAGGAGTGTTACAGTCTGTGTGCTTCAAGAATCCTACCTGGAGACTATGAGCCACAGCAAAGTTTGGCCTTTGTTCCTTTTTCCCCCATCAAGGTGATTCCACCTTGTAGCCTTGTAGCCCACCAGGTCTTCCCAGCTGAGGCCAGTGTTGTTATGAAGCAGAGATGAGCCATTCCTGTATTACTCTTTTTAAATTTCAGATGCACCTAAAACATAAGAATAATAAAGTGGTTATGTTAGGCCACTGATTTTAGGATAATTTGTTATACGTAATTGTAATGGGAATGCTGTGCTTTCTATTTTTGCATTTATCTGTTTCATGGTATTCCAGGACTTTCCTCAATACCCTTGGCTCTGAGCAGATATATCTCATTATTCTACAACACACTGTTGTTCCTCTCTGAGGTGGGTTCCTATGTCTTGCATCACCTTATGCACATATTAGCTATCTTGAAGCACACCTGCTTTCTGGAAACTTGCTTTGTAGATTCCAATGCTTATTGATTTTCCTCTTTAAATCACAATATTATACACTATAATGTTAACCTTATGGCTTTAGTACATGCTGTTTGTACTTTTCACTTTTGTTTTGTATGTGCCTTGCCTTCTCGGGTAGGTGGTAATATAAGCTCCTTGAGGGCAAGCACAAGCTGTGTTATTTTATCTTGTTGTGGCACAGTGCAGTGATAAACAAAGGGGGGGGGGAAATATGTATTCTCCCGGTGCTCCCTCAGACCATTTTTCATTTTCAGTATTTCCCTTTGATCTTAAAATGCAGGGATGCCCTGATGTATTTGAAAGCTATTATCAAGGATAATTCTGAACCATACAGAAAAAGTGAAGAGACTACTTTAGATGTGCTGTGCAAGATGAGTTAATGAGATGCTGGGAAACAAAAGCACATAATGAATGGCTTTATTTGTAGCATAAACAAGGCTTTCTGAATGTGCCAATACAAAATCCTTTATGATTAGGTTGATTTAGGTTCTTTTAACACTTTTGATAATGTTTTACAGGCTAATAAAGCTTCTTCGGGGGAAAAGTAAAGTCTAAAGTTTTTCCCATAAATTAGTTGATGCTTTTATTTTTTCCTAAATTGACGATTGTTTTCCAACAAGGAAAACTTTAAGGGAGGTTTCCTAATAATGGATAAGAGGAAATTCTCAAAGAATTAGAAAGATGTTAAAGAGATGCAGAAAAACATTTTTAGGTTAATTGCCTAGGAGGGTTTTCATGTTCCAAGATTAAGAAGACAGGGAAATCCTGATATAATGTGTCACTCCTGTAAGTGTCTTGTGGGCTGACAGTGATACTATTCTTATCCTCTCTCCCTGGGCTTTATTCAGTTCTGAAATCTTCAGTAGAAGATTGGGGTAAAAGTTTCCAAGTTCTTCGTTTCATCTCTTGGGAGTGGCATAAAATAGCAAGGGAAGATTTGGTACTAGATTAGATAATTGAATATGGAGGAAATATGTGGAGATGTAGAGAAACATTGTCAGAAGTAAAATTTTCAAATAAAGAAACAAAGACATCATTGCACAAAACTAATTAGTTTAAGAACAGTCTTTTAGTTAGTTGTTTTGAGAAATAGAACAAGCCTCATTTCTGCGTTGTTAGGATTCCTGGTTTGGCTCAGGTCATGATTTCACGGTGTGTGAGTTGGAGCCCCACATCATGGAGCCTGCTTTGGATTCTCTGTTTCACTCTCTCTCTGCCCCTCCCCCACTCGTGCTCTCTTTCTCTCAAAAATTAATAAACATTAAAATAAAATAAAATAAAATTCAATGTTGTTATCGAGTTTTGGGTCAAACTGGATGGCCCTTCAATTTCTTCTTCTTAGGGTTGATTCTGTCTCAAAAATTGTCTTATCTCAAGTGTTTACATCAATATAATATTTTTGATCCTATACATTTTTTTTTTCACATCCAGACCATTTTGAAGGTATGATACAAGATTAGAGAATTTATAGTAATTAATCACTTTTCTTTTTAGGACTTTTTACTTCACCAATTCTATGGCTCCTAGCTAACCTTGGCTTTGAGTGCTAGGAGCAGTGGTTGACCCAGAAAGTTGCTTCTCTTTAGTCCCATTGCACAGGGAGATTTTTCAGGATCCATATGCCATAACCATTAGAGTAGGTTCAGGAACTAGTAATACCAGTTGATGATCTCAGAATCCTATTGCAAGTAGGTGATTTATAGGACACTGCAAAGAAATCAGTCAGTAGACACACCTCATGCCAAAGTGATAATGGATACATAGCTTAATTCACAAATTTAGATATGTAGAAATAGGTTGGCACAGTATGCTTTGTATCTCCTATATCTGATGCCTAGGTTGCACAAAGATAAAGTGACTTGGGTCTATTGAGTTTCTCTTTTATTAAACAACTTTTGGTTTATGAAAGAAATAGAGCTACAGAAATTTATTTTTGAGGAATATATAAATCTCAGAAGTTTGTAGTTCCAAGTTGTCAGAGAAAGTGTAGAATGTGGAGCACAAATATTTGTTCTACTTGCTAGGGTTAGTTGTGGTCATCCTCTGCTTTTTTATTGTCTTGGTAGCAATGGGGACACAGAAAAGGGCAGGAAGCAGCATCTTTCCACATTATGAATGAAATTTTAGATTGCTCATATGTCATGAATTCTATGTGAAATGGGAGGTACACACAGAGGAAAGAGGATGAAGAGAAACTTCAATCTCAATTTCCTATGGGTCAGGAAATATTTGTATCAAGGAAGAAAATAAAATTTATAAATTATTTTTTTTTACTTTTATAAAAAGTAGAAGTACTTTTTGCTTACTTTTTGTAAAAAAATCATCTTTTGTATGTCAGCTATATACTTCAGTAATAAAAAAGTTATTTTTAATAGGGTTGATTAGGCATTGAGGGGTTGAATATAAGCAGAAACACAATTCACAGATTTGTTAATTATTTTCTCTGTTATGGACTGCAACTAGTTTGATCTTTAATAATAGTAAGTAAGCATATTAAGAAAGAAATGAACCTTGTTAATGGGAGCTGCTTACCTGTTATCCACTCTGAGCCCCAGAAACTCTCCTCATTCCCTATTTATAAAGTAAAATGTGGTCTTCATAGAGAAATTTTCTGATATAAATGATTAAAAAGTTCTTTATACTGCTACCACCAGAGAGAACTATTAGTATTTTTTCTATTCCTAATTTTGTGCATTATTGATGTAATACTGAATATATAAATATATTTTGCTTTTAATATAAACATTTTCTAGTTTTACTGAAAATTCTTCATGAACATGTTTAATGCTTGCATGATATTCTTTTGGCTCCTGATTTATTGTTTGCTACTAATGTTGAGTGGAATCAACTGTTCTGAGTATTAGCAAACAATAGGGTGAGCAGTCTAAACAGCAGTCAGCTGTAATAAATCCAACCCCAAGTCAGTTTATCCCGGACACCAGGAAAATGGGCTTTGCCTTTTTCTGGCTAAAAGTTCCTTCTAATAATGATGCAGACAGGTATAATACATTTTATGAATGGATAAAACTTTGTTTATGTATGGAGTATAAACAAGTCGGCTCTAAGGAACAAGGGGTCTGTAATACCTGAGATGTTCCCAAGCACCCAGGCGCAGTGAAATCCTTGATATATAAAAACCCAATTCATTCTCTGTGTCATTTAGAATCTTTCACTTCAGTAATTTAGTGGGCCCTTCCCAGAACTTTTCCTAAGGTAGAGCTAACTAGAAGCTCTTCTGATCAGAAGCTGCACTTCCGATTAGTAATTATTTCATTTACATATGGGTTTTTCTCAAAACATACATAGTACCAGAAGGAGACCCTAATTTTAGGACAACAGAAAAAAGTGCACACTCAATTTGATTTTTTCTGACAGCTGTACTAGGTTAGTTATTCCTACAGAGGTCTTGGGGGGACCTCACTTCTATATTTTTAATAATTTAAAATTTCTGTAGTGTCTTTATCCCTCTTTCGTCTAGGGATCTTTTATCTTTCATCTGATTTTCCACAAGATTGTACTTATCAGTATGCTCTGCTCTGAATTTACTGACCGATGACTTATTTTGTTTCTAACAAT
Organism: Lynx rufus; assembly: GCF_022079265.1. Classification (NCBI taxonomy): domain Eukaryota; kingdom Metazoa; phylum Chordata; class Mammalia; order Carnivora; family Felidae; genus Lynx; species Lynx rufus. The sequence goes on from NW_025814827.1 coordinate 65,381,778, forward strand.
ACTTGGTTTTGTCCCTCCTCTGCTATTGATAGCTCTGGTCAATATCATCCAACATACTACTCAATGCATTCCAGGGTATGAAGACACAGTGATTTCCCAGCCATTCTATGATATGAATATTAAGCTTTGAAAACTAAGCTTTTATGTGTGTTAGTTCTTGGGATATACTCCCTGAAATAAAATTGTTAGATAAAAGTTTATGAACATTTTAAAGCTCTTGTTATATATTTCCAAAGTGTTTTCTGGTATACTACCATATGATATACATATGAAGTAATTACTGACAGGGATGCCAGGATTGAAACTATACTTGTTAGGAAGGATCTATCTCACATATGTGTTTTTATGTATATTTATAATTACCTATCTATGAGAGATTTTAAATTTGAAGCTTTATGATGAAATGAGAAAGATTAACTCCCGTCCCAACACTCAACTAAATGATAGTACATTTATTCTGTAGTTAATTTAAGCATACATTAAATCTAAAAATCATGAATCCCGCAAATAGTATTCTAATATCCATTTCCAGTTGTTCTTTTCTGAGGAACCAGGAAGCATTCTTTGCTTAATTATGCCAAGAAAACAGTTCCACCCGTTTAAGTTCTCACTAAATTTCCCTTATCCAAGTACCAGAATACTCTATCACACATTCCATTCTATTTACTAACTGCCTTTTATTTGGAATTGGTCATTTTTGCTTAAGGACTCATTGATATATGCAGAAATTTCTTGTTTTTGTCATCTCTAAATACTCAAATATTCCCTAAAATCCCAAGTGTTTATTGACATATTATATGAAAACTTAATTTTGCTATTCTTTTTTGAGTTGCATGTTTACTTATTCCTTGGGAATTGCTTTTTCCTGCTCTCTCTTCCATTCATTCTCCACGTGCATACCAACTCAATGTTCACAGACTAAACAGTGCTCTCCAACTATGGTTTTAAATATCATTTATATACGGGTAACTGCCAAATTGCCAACTCCTGCCCAGATTTAACCCAACTTCAGAACTGTATACCCAACCACCTAATAGATACCTTCACTGAGATGTTGAATAGCGCCTAAAACTTTATGCACGCAAAACTACTTTTTAAAGTCTCTATCCTTGCTCGTTATCCCAGTGATGCTCAAACTACTATCTGCTATCAGTTTTTCATAGATCAGTCAATGGCAATTCTGTCCTAGTTGCTCAGGCCAAAACTTGGAGTGATCACTGATTTTTCTCTTCCACATTCTACTTTTAATCCATTAGTAAATCCTGTTAGTCTATTTTTAAGATATAACCAAAATCCAATACTTCTCACCATGTTTACAGCTAACAAACCAGTGTGAAGCCCCATCATCTCTTGCCTGGATTATTGCAATCACCCTCTAACAGGGTATCCCTACTTATATTTTTACTTCAGTATAATAGGTTCACTAGTGTCTCCCCCAAATTCATGTCCACTTGGAACCTCAGAATATGACCTTATTTGGAAATAGGATCTTTGCAGATGTAATTAATTAAGTTAAGAAGAAATCATACTGGATTAGGTTGGGCTCTAATCCAGTGACTACTGTCTTTATAAGAAGAAAAAAACAGAGACACAGACATATACCAACAGAGGGAGAAGGCCATGTGAAAATAGAGGCAAAGATCTGCATCTGCTGTTCAAGGAATGTCAGGGATGGCTAGTTACCACCATAAACTCTTAAGAGTCAAGGAAGTTTCCTCCCCTTGAGCTTACATAGAGAGCTTGGCCCTACTAAAACCTTGATTTCAGATTTCTAGCCTCCAGAACTATGATTTTTAAATCACCCAGTTTATTATGTTTTGTTATAACAGTGCTTGGAAATTAATGTACACGCTATGGTTCATTTTCAACAGAGAAGTCAGTTATCCTTCTGTAATATAAGGTCAAGTCCTCTTTTGCTCAGACCCTTCAGTGACTTACCCTTTCACTCTGATTAAATACCCAAGTCCTTTCAAAGTCTATAAAACTCAACATTATCTGCATCCACCCATATCAACTCTCAGACCACATCTCCTTTGCTCCTCTTCACCTACACTTTACTATATCTTGATTATATCAGGCATGCTTGCACTCTAGAGCCTAGACTGCCTCGTGTAAGATCCTCTCCTCTGGATACCTAAAGAGCATTTCTTTCAACTCTTTACACAGAGAGTTCCTTCGTAATAAGGCTTACACTGATCTACCTTATTTGAAATTGTAATCAGCTCCCTGCTCTGACCCCACTCTTTACTTTTACCCTCCCCTATTTTTCTTCCATAGCAATATGATCTTCTAATATATCAGATTATTTATTTATTTTTAAATATTTGTTATCTATTTTCTTTCACCCCTCACATAAACATCATAAGGGTTGTGATGTTTGTTTGGCACGTAGGAAGTATTCAAACACTTTTGAATTAATTTATTCATTCAATAATATTTTGGTGCATACCATGTGTTACATAGTGATCTTTCCCCATTTTCATGTACTGCATTTTCTTCTGTGCTATATATAGTTATAGTTCATGGAAGGACATTTTAAACATTTTTAATAGCTACCTTACAGGGTTACTATGAGTATTTTGTGAGTTGATAGATGGAATGTACCTAGAAAGATTCTGGCATGTATTAAGTGATCCATAAACGTTACTTTTTAAATTTAAATGTTTACTTATTTATTTAATTTTTTAAAAGATTTAAAAAAAATTTTTTTTTTCAACGTTTATTTATTTTTGGGACAGAGAGAGACAGAGCATGAATGGGGGAGGGACAGAGAGAGAGGGAGACACAGAATCGGAAACAGGCTCCAGGCTCTGAGCCATCAGCCCAGAGCCCGACGCGGGGCTCGAACTCACGGACCGTGAGATCGTGACCTGGCTGAAGTCGGACGCTTAACCGACTGCGCCACCCAGGTGCCCCAAAAGATTTTTTTTACATTTATTTATTTTTGAGAGACAGAGAGAGACAGAGTGCGAGTGGGGAAGGGACAGAGAGAGAAAGAGACACAGAATCTGAAACAGGCTCCAGGCTCCAAGCTGTTAGCACAGAGCCTGAGGCGGGGCTTGAACCCAGAATAGTGAGATCATGACCTGAGTGGAAGTCAGTCGCTCAACCGACTCAGCCACCCAGGTGCCCTTTATTTATTTAATTTTTATTTTAATTCCACTGTAGGTAATATACACTGGAATTTACAATAGTTATATTGGTCTCAGGTATACGATATAGTGATTCAACAATTCCATACATCACCTAGTACTCATCACTACAAGTGTAATTCTTAATCCCCATCACCTATTTCAACCATCCCCCCCATACACCTACCCTCTGGTACACATCAGTTTGTTCTCTACAGTAGGAGTCTGTTTTAAGTCTCTTCTTGGTTTGTTTCACTCTCTCTTTTTTCTTCCTTTGTTAATTTGTTTTGTTTCTTAAATTCCACATATGAGTGAAATCATATGGTATTTGTGTTATATATACACATTATATATATATATATATATATATATATATATATATATATATACCACATCTTCTTATAGGAGATTAGTGGGACTGGGTTGGTGGGAGAATAAACACAATTAATGGATTTCTTTGATTTTCAATTAAGTGTATTATTAGATATTGATACATTAAATTCCATATTTGAGTGAAATCATATGGTATTTGTCTTTCTCTGGCTGAATTATTTTGCTTAGCATAATACACTTAAGTTCCATCCATGTCATTGCAAATGGCAAGATTTCATTCTTTTGGAGTAATATTCCATTGTATATATATTATATTATATACATATACACATATGTGTACACACACATATATATTATATAATATATATACACATATAGACATGTGTACACACACACACACACAAAACACCTCTTCTTTATCCATTTATCAGTTGATGGACATTTGGACTCTTTCTTTTTTAAAAATTTTTTTTTTCAACGTTTATTTATTTTTGGGACAGAGAGAGACAGAGCATGAACGGGGGAGGGGCAGAGAGAGGGAGACACAGAATCGGAAACAGGCTCCAGGCTCTGAGCCATCAGCCCAGAGCCTGACGTGGGGCTCGAACTCACGGACCGCGAGATCGTGACCTGGCTGAAGTCGGATGCTTAACCGACTGCGCCACCCAGGCGCCCCTGGACTCTTTCTTTAATTTGGCTATTGTTGATAGTGCTGCTATAAACATTGGGGTGCATGTGCCACTTTGAATCAGTATTTTCCTATCTTTTGGAAAATACCTAGTATTGCAATTGCTGGGTCATAAGGTAGTTCTATATTTACTTTTTGAGGAACCTCCATACTGTTTTCCAGTGTGGCTATACCAACAATGTAAGGGGTTCCCTTTCTCCACATCCTTACCAACATCTGTTGTGTCCTGAGTTGTTCATTTTAGCCCTTCTGACAGGTGTGAGGTCGTATCTCATTGTGGTTTTGATTTGTATTTCCTTGATGATGAGTGATGTTGAGCATTTTTTCATGTGTCTGTAAGCCATTTGCATGTTTTATTTGGAGAAATGTCTATTCATGTCTTCTGCCATTTCTTAATTGTATTGTTTATCTTTTGGGTGTTGAATTTGATAAATTCTTTATAGATTTTGTATACTAGCCCTTTATCTAATAAGTAATTTGCAAATATCTTCTCTCATTCTGTAGGTTGCCTTTTAGTTTTTTTCATTGCTTTATTTGCTTCATTTCAGAAGCTTTTCATCTTGACGAAGTCCCAATGGTTAATTTTTGCTTTTGTTTTGCTTGCCTCCAGAGACGTGTCTAGTAAGAAGTTGCCGCAGCCAAGGTCAAAGTTGTTACCTGTGTTCTCTTCTAGGATTTTGATGGTTTCCTGTTTCACATTTAGGTCTTTCATCCATTTTGAGTTTATTTTTGGCTATATGCATAGGAAAGTGGTCCAGTTTCATTCTTCTGTATGTCGTTATCCAGTTTTCCTAACACCATTTGCGGATGAGAATGTTTTTTTTCCACTGGATATTTTTTCCTGCTTTGTTGAAGGTTAGTTGACAATAGAGTTGTGGGTCCACTTCTGGGTTCTATATTCTGTTCCGTTGACCTATGTGTCTGTTTTTGTGCCAGTACCATATTGTCTTGATGATTACAGCTTTATAATATAGCTTAAAGTCCAGAATCATAATGCTTCCCACTTTGCTTTTCTTTTTCAACATTACTTTGGTTATTTAGGTTCTTTTGGTTTGGTTCCATACAAATTTTAGAATTGTTTTTTCTAGCTCTGAAAAAGTTGGTGTTATTTTGACAGGGATTGCAGTGAATGTGCAGAGTGCTTTGGGTAATACAGACATTTGGACCATATTCGTGCTTCCATTCCATGAGCATGGAATGTTTTTCCATTTATTTGTGTCCTGTTCAATTTCTTTCACAAGTTTTCTATAGTTTTCAGAATACAGATCTTTGACTTCTTTGGTTAGGTTTATTCCTATGTATCTTATGGGTTTTGATGCACTTGTAAATGGGATCGATTCTCTGATTTCTTTTTCTGCTGCTTCATCATTGGTGAATAGCAATGCAACAGATTTCTGTACATTGATTTTATATTCTGTGACTTTGCTGAATTAATGTATTGGTTCTAACAATTTTTTAGTGGTGTCTTTTGGGTTTTCTACATACAGTATCATGACGTCTGCAAAGAGTGAAAGATTGACTTATTCCTTCCTAATTTGGGTGCCTTTTATTTCATTTTGTTGCCTGATTGTTGAGGCTAAGACTTCCAGTACTAGGTTAAATAACAGTGGTGAGAGTGGACATCTTTGTCATGTTCCTGACCTTAGGGGAAAAATGGAGAGATTTCCCCATTGAGGATGATTTTAGCTCTGGGTCTTTCATATGTGGCCTTTATGATGTTGGGGTCTGTTCCTTCTATCCCTACTTTCTTGAGGGTTTTTATCAAGAAAGGATGTTGTATTTTGTCAGATGCCTTTTCCACATCTATGACAGGATCATATGGTTACTACCCTTTCTTTTATTGATGTGGCGTATCACATTGATTGATTTGAGGATATTGAACTACCCCTGCAACCCAGCAATAAATCTCACTTGATTGTGGTGAATAATTCTTTTAATGTACTGTTGGATTTGATTTGCTAGTATCTTGTTGAGAAATTTTGCATCCATGTTCATCAGAGATATTGGTCTGTAGTTCTTTTTAGTGGGGTCTTTGTCTGGTTTTGGAATCAAGGTAATTCTGACCTCATAGAATGAGTTTGGAAGTTTTCCTTCCATTTCTATTTTTTGAAACAGTTTTAAAAGAATAGGCATTAACTCTTCTTTAAATATTGAATAGAATTCTCCAAGGAAGCTATCGGGCCCTGGACTCTTGTTTGGTGGGAGATTGTTGATTACTGATTAAAGTTCTTTGCTGGTTATGGGTCTGTTCAAATTTTCTATTTCTTCCTGTTTCAGTTTTAGTGGTTTATATATTTTTAGGAATTTATCCATTTCTTCCAGATTGCCCAATTTGTTGGCATATAAGTGGCTTATAATATTCTCAAAATTGTTTGTATTTCTGCAGTATTGGTGGTGATCTCTCCCTTTTCATTAGTGATTTTATTTATTTGGGTCCTTTCTCTTCTCTTTTTGATAATCTGGTTAGGGGTTTACCAATTTTTTAGTTCTTTCAAGGAACAAGCTCCTAGTTTCATTGATCTCTTCTGCCTTTTAAAATTTCTATCTTATTTATTTTTGCCCTAATCTTTATTATTTCCCTTCTTCTGCTGATTTTCAGCCTTGTTTGCTGTCTTTTTTCCCCCAGCACCTTTAGGCATAATGTTAGGTTGTGTATTTGAGACTTTTCTTTCTTCTTGAGGAAGATCTGTATTGCTATACACTTGTCTCTTATAACCTACTTTGCTGCATCCCAACGGGTTGAGACTGTCATGTTTTCATTTTTGTTTGCTTACATGCATTTTTTTAAACGTCCTTTAATTTCCTGGTTAGCCCATTCATTCTTTAGTAAGATGTTCTTTAATCTCCAAGTATTTGTGGTCTTTCCAATTTTTTTCTTGTGGTTGACTTCAAGTTTCATGCCATTGCGGCCTGAAAATATGCATTGTATGATCTCAATCTTTTTGTACTTGTTGAGGGCTGTTGTGACCCAGTATGTGATCTATTCTGGAGAATGTCCCATGTGCACTTGAAAAGAATGTGTATTCTGCTGCTTTAGGATAAAATGTTCTGAATATATCCCTTAAGCCCGTGTGGTCCCAGTGTGTCATTCAAAGCCATTGTTTCCTTGTTGGTTTTCTGCTTAGATGATCTGTCCATTGCTATAAGTGGAGTGTTGAAGTCCCCTACTATTATGGTATCTTTATCAATGAGTTTCTTTATGTTTGTGATTAATTGACTTACATATTTGTGTTCTTTCATGTTGGGGGCATAAATATTTACAATTGTTAGATCTTCTTGGTGGATAGACCCCTTAATTATGATATAAGGCCCTTCTTCATCTCTTGTTACAGTCTTTATTTTAAAATCTAGTTTGTCTGATATAAGTATGGCTATTCCAGCTTTCTTTTGATGACCATTAGCATGATAAATCATTCTCCATCCCTTTCTTTCAATCTGCAGGTATCTTTAAGTCTAAAATGAGTCTCTTGTAAGCAGCATATTGATGGGTCTTGTTTTCTTATCCATTCTGATACCCTATGTCTTTTGATTGGAGCATTTAGTCCATTGACATTAACAGTGAGTACTGAAAGATATGAATTTAGTGCCATTGTGTTGCCTGTTGAGTTGGTGTTTCAGATCAGGAACATTTTGCTTACCTTCCTTCTTATTTCTACTTCATCTATCTGATACTTGCTCAACCTGTTAGGTGTTAGTCTAGAGATTTCAAGTTTCCTAAGAACATTTTTCTAATCAGTGCTAATTTCTCCCCTAACAACACTAGCTCCATCCAAATGAGATGTACCTCTTGTGTGCTTCTATGGCATCTTGCCTTTCATTCATCATAACATTTACCACAGTAAATTACTGTTGCCTGTTTATTTCTCAGGGTCTCAAGGGCTGAGCCAGTGTCTTGCACATCTCTATATTCTATTCCCTTAATGCTATGCTTAGTATACCTTAGGAAGCAGGCATATAAAGATTTGCTAGATGAAGGATCAAACTTTAAAAAAATTTCCCACTTTATAACAAGAGAAAATGCTCTCAGCATTTTGTTCAATTATGTCTAAAGACAAAATTCAAATCTTTTAAAAAATTTTTTTTAAACATTTATTCATTTATGAGAGACAGAGAACACAAACAGGGTAGAGGCAGAGAGCTGTCAGCACAGAGCCCGACGCGGGGCTCGAACCCACAAGCTGTGAGATCATGACCTGAGCCGAAGTCAGACACCCAACCAACTAAGCCACCCAGGCTCCCTGACAAAATTCAGATCTTAATGTCAAATATCTTCATAAAAATAACAAGATTAAAATACTAAAAATATTTTTTTCTTCAAAAGAAATTATTTATTAACTTTGGGTTGGTTCAGTGGATATAATCATTGGGCATTTTAGGGACCAGTACTTGAGGCTGATATATCAAAGAACATATAAGGAGGAATATTGGCCGTAATTATTTAGAGTCTAGGTCATTTTCTTAGATTGAGGTAGAGAGGAAAATTTCTCTGGGGTTATTACAAACTGAGAGCTAGAAAGGATATCTGACACATGTATGGAATGCAATGACTCCAGGACTCTCAGATTTACTTAGAAACTTGGGAAGAATAGAATTATCTACAAAAATAATTATAAGTCTGTTAGTCATAAATCATAAGAGGAACAAGAGGAGGGAGAAAGGAAAAGGGAGGATGAGATAGACTTCAGATGGGGAAGAGGAGAAATTATTTTTGTAAGAAAGATTAAGAGATTAGATGTTAAGGTACATAGATATGAAAGGATAAAAAAACACAGGTACTCAACTCCTTTTAGTTAGAGGGTTATTTTAGTTATTCCTAGATAAAACAAATGATGTGAGGTGAGATCTCAAAGACAAAATTCAACAGCCTGACTCAGAGTTTGTCTACGACCATGAAACAATTGAGAAATGCCTTGTTAAAGTTGCAGACTGGGAGTCAATTTCAAGAGCTTTGAGGGAGTCTTCCTTGGATGACTGGAAAGGCTATACTAATGATTACAGAAAATTTAGATAAGCCTGAGGGAGCTAAGTTTCAAATTTTACTCCTAATCATCTTGAGCATTATTAAATGAGTTTCAAGGTGACCACAGTTATTTTAAGAAGGCAAACACATGCTTGATAAGTTCCTTGATTAGAAATTTATAACGTTTTAACTCTATGAGACTATGCATTGATTAAGAGGCACATTAAAAATGAGTCAAACAGGACCAATACAGACAAATAAAGTCCTGTATTAAAGTTGGACTGATGGAAAACTGTTTCCTCTGTGGAATAGCATTTAACTCTGTTCAAGGAGTTGAAGAAAGGAAGAATTTATTTGAACAATAGATGTCTGTAGCAGACCTTGGACTTAATGACTGCATATCTCTCACTGTGGAGAATGCTATAAGACATAATCTAGAGTTACAGAAAACAATTTGAAGGTAGAGAAGCAAAAGAAAAAAGAGACATATTGAATCAGTAAAGAGAATTATTGTTATTACTTTGTGTGGTAGAAGAGGAACTGACACAGCCTAAAGATCATGCTGAAATGATCAAAACCCACTTGGCCTTTCTTAAAAGGACTAGGGGAGCTACAGTGGGATGTGGAAGGTTGGAAATGTGTTCCATTATTATGAGGAATAAGGTAGTAGAAAGAAGAGTTTCTACTTCTAGTGAATTGGTGCAGGTTATAATAGGTTGGGGAATTCTAAAACTGAAGTAATTAAAAACTTAGGGGACACAAACATGCCAGATTATAGACACAACAAGTGTTATGGGGGTCACAAGATTTTAAAACATAGAACTATGAAGTGATTGTCTAGTGGAAACAAATGTGGGGACCAAGGTCCTTGGGGATCAAGGACCAAGTCCTGCTTGGGGTGAAGATTAATATGCTGAGGGAATTCTAGACTGGGAAGTAATAACACCTGCTTATTTAATATAGAAATTCTTCCAGGGATGCAAGACACAATGAAGATCAAGTGCTTAGGACTGTAGGAAATATAAGAAATTTGTTTGGAGGAAGGTAGAATAAGAGTGGTGGCTGCTGATGCTGCTAGGAAATTTGTAACTTATAATTTGTTTTCCATATTGGAGCCTACACTAAAGGATAAAAGGGAGCCTTATGATAGGCTAAGAGGTGAATCCTAGAAGTACTGTCATTGCAAATTTCTACAAGTTTTTAAATTAAATATAGAAAACAAATTATGAATAAAAGCCATCCTGACTTTCTGGAAGATAAACAGTAGACTCTGGGATCTACAGATTGGTGAGTTTAACATGGATTATCATTATGATAAAAAAAAATAAGTGAATAACTGGTTTGAACAAGTAGAAGTAATTGATGATTCGTCATTAGTTTTCTAAAGACAATTTATTTTATAAGTTTATTCATTTGTTGAGTCATTCATTCTCAATAAATGGTTGACTGAAATTGGTTGAATACCAGATTGTACCCAGGTGTAGGTATGGATGTCTTTGGAAGAGCAGAGCCCAAGGGAGACAAGTGGTAAAAACCAAAAATAGATAAATTAGTGAATAAAAAAGATAATCACAGATTATGGAAGATGTTATAAAGAAAATAAGCTGAGAGGGGAGTAAGGTAATGCTCTGAGGGTATTAAGATTGGGTGGCTAGGAAAGTGCTTTCTGAAGAGAGAACTTTGAATTGAATTAGGGAGAATGAGAAAGAACCAGCTGTGCAAAGACCAGTGGAAGAGGGAAAAGCATTATCAAAGACTCACAGAAAGGAATTAGTGTGAATAACTGAGTAACATAAGGCAGATCAATGTGTCTGAAGTACAGTGAGAAAAGGAATAAGAAAGGAGTCAAGTAAACCTTGAAAGGAAGAGAGAAATCAAGGCACATAGTGCCTTGTGGGTCAAGATGGGGAATTCAAATTTATTCTTTATTTTATTTTATGTTTATATCTTATTTTTTAGGGAGAGCAATCAGGGGAGAGAGGCAGAGGGAGAGAGAGAGAGAATCATAAGGGGACCCCACACTCAGCATCGACACTAACATGGGGCTTGATCACATGATGCTGGGATCATGACCTGAGCTGCAATCAAGAGTTGGATGCTCAACCAACTGACCCATCCAGGCACCCTGAAAAATTTATTCCAAGAGCAGTGGGAAGTTATGGACATTTCATGTAGGAGAGTGATCTGATATAATTTATATTTTAAGTGACTACTTTGTGGAGAATATTTCCAAGATGGGTGGGGGAAAAATGGAGGCAGGGAAACAAGATAGGAGCTTCTTATAGAGGCTTAGGCAATAAGTGATGGTGGTTTAGACTAAGATCATGACAGTGGACAGGAAGTGATGGCTTAAAAATATATGTTGGAGATGGAACAAAGAAGTTGAGCTGATTGATTGGATACAGGAAATAAATGAAAGGAATCAAGGGCAGCTCTTAGACTTTTGGCCAGAGTAACTGAGTGAATAATGATTTTCTGTGACACAGGAGGATTAGGTTTGTTGGAAGTAGGAGGTAGGAGTAGGAGGTAGGAGGTAGGACTCAAGAGTTGGAAAATTAAAAAAAAAGTTGGACAATGTAATTTAGAGAAATCTATTAGATATCTAATTAGGGTAGACAGTTGTCTATAAGAATCTGAAACTCAGTGTGAACTTCAGAACTAAAGTGGTATATTTGGGAGCTGGGAACATATAAGATTTATTTAAGGGCATGGGAATCAACAAGAGCACCAGCCCAAGATGAAATCCAGTTTTTGGTGGTTGGGTGAGAAGGACATTGAAAAGCCATGGAAGAGAGGGAGGAGGCAAATCAGGAAAGGTGGAGGAATAAAAACTAAGAGAGAGGTACTTCTCGAGAAGGTATGATCAGATTTCAAGTGATACTAAGATGATGAATATGAAGACAGGGAAAAAATAATTCTACTATCACTTCCATTTAGCCTGTGGACTTCTTGCTATTCAAGGACTTGTCCTACAATAATCTCTTTATTTTGAATTATGAACTTCTATCTCTTTCAGAAGCATGAGCCTTAATATCACTCATCTAAAAGAATTCCTTGAATGCTTGTTCTTCTCAACCACTTCCCATTATCATTGATTCTCTTCATAGAACATTTTGTTAGAAATTGCAAATTGGTCCTTCAACCCCACCATTCTATTGAAATGGCTTTTATTATTATCTCAAATGACTTCCACTTTGCCATATTGAATAAAGAATTCTCTGTCTTCATTTAAAATGAAAGTCCCAGCAACATTTGACATACTTTACCAGAACATTTTTATTTGTTTCCTTAAAACCATGTTCTGTAAGTTTTCCTCCTACCTCATTGGTTTCTACTCTTCATTATGTTCTGCTGGCTTCTCTTTGTCCCAGTTTCTATAGTTAGCATGCTTAAGGGCTAGATCTTGGGCCCTTGGCTTATATACCACCTGTAATGCTACCTAAATATGTATTGTTAGCCTCAACATTTCCACTGAGGCTTACAATTAATTCTCCATGACACTTAAACCTACATTTCCAACTGCTATCTCAAAATTATCATGTCTAGGACAGAACTCTTGATTTCCTATTCTTCCAAATCTGCATGAAATATGTTCTTCTCTGGTCTTCCCCATTTAAATTAAAATCTCTATTTCATTCATCTTTTTTATTATGGCCAAATTTTTTGAGTATTTTCAATTCATCAATAAGTCATGTTGGCTTTTCTTCAAAATATTTTCTGAAGCTCATCATTTAAAAATGTATTGCTTTTTTTCATGCTTTCTTAGTACCTATACCCTAAAAGAAGACCCTCCTGTTTTTTTTTTCCATTTCTGTTCTTGCCTCCTTTTTCTCCATTTCTTACAGAGTAGCAATATTGTTCCTCTAAAAGGGAGATCCAGATTATATAGCTCTTTCTTACAGTGTTGTCTTGTCTTTTTTTTTATATCCAGCATTTCATTTTATTTCTTACGATTTTCATCTTTCTGTTTACATTGCACTTCTGTTCTTGCATGCTATTTACTTTATTCATCATAGCCCTTAATGTATTAGTCATAGTTGTTTTAAATTCCTACTCTAATAATTACAGCATCCTTGCCATTTCTGGTTCTGATGCTTTCTTTGTCTGTTCAAAATGTGCTTTTTGCTTTTTTTTTGGTAGGCCTTCGCCCTACCAAGAATAATTGACATACAATATTGTATTAGTTTCAGATGTACAGCATAATCATTTGATATTTGTATACATTACAAAATGGCCAGTACCATATTGCTTTGATAGTATAGCTTTGTAGTATAATTTTAAATCTGGGAGCATGATACTTCCAACTTTGTTCTTTTTTCTCAAGATTACTTTGGCTATTAGTGTTCTTTTGTGGTTCCACACAAATTTTAGTATTCTTCGTTTTAGGTCTGTAAAAAATGCCATTGGTATTTTGGTGGGGATTGCATTGACTCTGTAGCTTGCTTTGGGTAATATGAACGTTTTAACAATACCAATTTTTCAATCCATGAGCATGGAATATCTTTCCATTTGTTTTTATTATCTTCAGTTTCTTTCATTGGTGTTTTATAGTTTTCAGAGTACAGGTCTTTCACCTCCTTGGGTAAGTTTGTTCCTAGGTATTTTATTCTTTCTGGTGCAGTTGTAAATGGAATTGTTTTCTTAATTCTTCTTTTACTATTTTGCTATTAATGTATAGAAATGCAACAGATTTCTGCAAAAAGAATGAAATCCTGCCATTTGCAATTATGAGGATGGAACTAGAGAGTATTATGCTAAATGAAGTTAGTCAGAGAAAGACAAATATCATATGACTTCACTCATACAAGGACTTTAAGATATAAAACAGATGAACATAAGGGAAGGGAAGCAAAACTAATATAAAAACAGGGAGGGGGACAAAACATAAGAGACTCCTAAATATGAAGAACAAACAGAGGGTTACTGGAGGGGTTGTGGGGGGGGATGGGCTAAATGGGTAAGTTGCATTAAGAAATATACTCCTGAAATCATTGTTGCCCCATATGCTAACTAACTTGGATGTAAATTAAAAAAAAAATAAAAACAAAAAGAAGAAATGCAACAGATTTCTGTATATTTCTGTATGTTTTGTATCTTGCAACTTTACTAAATTCACTTATTACTTCTAATAGATTTTTGGTGGAGGCTTTAGGGTTTCTATGTATACTATCATGTTATCTGCAAATAGTGACAGTTTTACTTCTTCCTTTTCAATTTGGATGCCTTTTATTTCTTTTTCTTGCTTAATTGCTGTGGCTAGGACTTCCAATACTATATTGAATAAACGTGTCAAGCATGGGCATCTTTATCTTATTCCTGATCTTAGGGAAAAATCAGCTTTTCACTGTTGGGTATGATGTTACTTGTGGGTTTGTCATATGCAGCCATTATTACATTTAGGTATGTTCCCTTTATACCTACTTTGTTGAGAGTCTTTGTTATAAATGGATGTTGAATTTTGTCAAATGTTTTTTCTGCATCTGTTGAGATGATCAAATGATATTTACCCTTCATTTTGTTAATATGGTATATCACATTGATTGATTTGCAGATGTTGAATCATCCTTGAAATTCTGGAATGTATTCTACTTAATCATGGTGTATGATCCTTTTAAAGTATTGTTGAATTCAGTTTGCTAATATTTTGTTGAGGATATTTTGCTTCTATATTTGTCAAGGTTATTGACCTGTAATTTTCTTTGTTGCAGTATCTTTATTTGGTTTTGGTATCAGAATAATGCTGGCCTCATAGAATGAGTTTGGGAACATTCTTTCCTCTTCAGTTTTTTGTCATATCCTTTTGAGGATAGGGATTAACTCTTCTTTAAATGTGTGGTAGAATTCATCTGTGAAACTGTCTGGTTCTGAACTTCTGTTTTTTTGGGAGTTTTTTGATTACTGATTGTACTTCTCTACTAGAAATTGGTCTGTTTAGATTTTATATTTCTTCCTCATTCAGTCTTGGTAGGTTGCATGTGTCTAGGAGCTTACCCATTTCTGTAAGGCAGTCCCCCTCTCTTTTTTTTTCTTGATGAGTCCAGCTCTAGGTTTATCAATTTTGTTTATTTTTCAAGAACTACCAGCTCTTAGATTGATTGATCTTTTTATTACTTAAAAAATTTTTTAGTCTCATTAACTTTCACTCTGATCTTTATTATTTCCTTCCTTTTACTAGCTTAGGACTTTGTTCTAGTTCCTTCAGGTGTAAAGTTAGATTGTTTATTTGATTCTGCTTGTTTCTTGAGGTGGGCCTGTATCACTATAAACTTCACTCTTAGGACTGCTTTTGCTGCATCCTGTAGGTTTTGGAATGTTGTGTTTTTATTTTCATTTGTCTCCATGTATTTCTTAATTTCTTCTTTGATTTCTTCATTACTTATTGGTTGTTTAGTATGTTGTTTACTCTCTGCATTTTTTTCCTAGTTTTATTCTTGTAATTGATTTCTAGTTCATACCATTGTGGTTGGAAAAGATACTTGATATGATTTTCGTCTTATCTGGAGACAGTTTTGATTGTCATGGTGGGTGGAAGTTTGCTACTGCCACGTAGTTGGTAAAAATCTAAGATGCAACTAAACATCCTACAAACCACAGGACAGTGCCCCCCACCCCCCCCCCCCAGTACAAAGAATGATCTGGACCAAAATGTTAATAGTGGGAAGGTTGAGAAACCCCTCTATAGACAATACTTCTTAAACTTTAATATGCATCAGAATCACCTGGAGAACTTCTTAAAACTTATTTCTATGTTGGGTCCCCAAAGTTTCTGAATTGGAAGGTTTGGAGTGGGGCCTGAGAATTTAAGTACAGATAGCACTGATGCTGCTGGTCAGAAGGCCACATTTTAATAACCACTGCTATAGGCTAATATTTTAAGAGAAATTAAAAAAAAACTAAAATAAACAAACAAACACAATGAAGGTATGTAAAAGGTCTGGTATCCTCACATTTCTTTGGTTTATTTTCCTCTTTATTTTTTTAAAAAATTTTTTTTTTTTTTGAACGTTTATTTATTTTTGGGACAGAGAGAGACAGAGCATGAACGGGGGAGGGGCAGAGAGAGAGGGAGACACAGAATCGGAAACAGGCTCCAGGCTCTGAGCCATCAGCCCAGAGCCCGACGCGGGGCTCGAACTCACGGACCGCGAGATCGTGACCTGGCTGAAGTCGGACGCTTAACCGACTGCGCCACCCAGGCGCCCCTCTTTATTTTTAATTATATAACCAATTTGTGAATATCATCATAGTGCACAGCACATGTATTGATTCCTTTAACTATTAACATTTTTATGGTTCAAAACAATTGCATCACTCCAAAAAAAAAATGTTCTTGGGCTATCCCTTTGTAGTCACATCTTTCTTTTACCCCTAATCTCTGGAAAACCAATGATATGTTCATGGTCACTGTAACTCTGAGAATCTCATGTTTATGGAAGCATATAGTATGTAAACTTTGAGACAGTTTATTTCACTTAACCTAATATCTTTGAGACTTAGTCAAGTTATTGAGTGCCTCAATAGTTCTTTTTTTTTTATCATAGGGTGTTCCATTATGTAGATATACCATAGTTTTTGTTGTTGTTTGTTTGTTTGTTTTAATCTACTTGCTTGTTGATGTACATTTGAGTTGTTTCCAGATTTTGGTGATTATGAATAAGATTGCTATACTCATTTCAGTAGTATATGTTTCTGTGTGAATATAAGTTTTCATTTCTCTAAAGTAAATGCTCAGGAGCAGTGTTATTGAACATGTGTTAAGTGATTGGTTAACTTTATAAGAAACTGCAAAATTATTTTTCAGAGTGACTTTAGCAGTTAACATTCCCACTAGCAATGCATGAGAATTCCAATTGCTCTGCATCCTTGTCAGTACCTGCTATTGTCAATAATTTTTATTTTAATCGTTCTAATAGGGATGTAGAGGTATCTCAGCATGGTTTCAATTTGCATTTTCCTAATGGAAAATTACCTTCATTAGATGGTAAACATCTTTTCACGTGCTTATTTGCTGCCTATATGTAACTTTTTGGTAAAGTATTTGTTCAAGTCTTCTATCCATTTAAAAAATTGGGTTGTTTGTTCTTTTACTGTTGAATTGTGAAAATTATTTGTGTATTCTGGATAGAAATCCTTTGTTAGATATGTAATTTGCAAGTATATTCTTCACTCTGTTCCTTGTCTGTTGCTTGTCTTTTCATTAATTTAATTGTATCTTTTACAGAGAAAAAGCTTTAATTTTTTCCCCTTTATAGATTTGTGTTTTTGGTGTGATGTCTAAGAACTTGCTTGTTTTTTTCTATTTATTCTTTTTTTCCCCCTCTTTTGCTGACTACTTATGGATTACTTGAGCATATTTTGTTTCCATTTTATCTTCATTATTGACTTTTTATACATCTATTTCTAATTTTTAAGAGGGTACCCTGGGGCTTACAATATACATTGTTAATTTATCATATCTGTAATTTATCATAGAACATTATGCCACTTCATGTATAGTGTAAAAATCTTAGGACTATGTACTTCCCATTCTGCAGTACTATCCTGTGTGCTATAGTTGTCACACATTTTACTTTTACATGTGTTTATATGTTATAAACTCCAAATATATTGTCTAAAGCAAACATGGTAACTATTATTTTTAAAGTGATTAAAAATAAGACAAAGTCTTTTTAAATTTCTTTCATTTTTATTAGTTTGGGATAATGGTCATGATTTTTCCCAGCTTTTGCTGTTCTGAAAAAGTCTTTGTTTTATCTTTACTTTTGAGATATATTTGGCTGTGTATAGAATTCTGTGTTGACAGCCTTTGTTTCAGCAATTCAATGATGTTACTCTATTGTCTTCTGGCTTGCATTGTTTCTAATGACAAGTCAAGTTATGCTTAGCTTATTTCCTGTTTATGAATGTGTCTTTTTTCCTTTGGATATTTCCAGTGTGTTCTCTTTGTATTTCTTTCTAGCAGTTTGGATATGCTATATGTAGGTGTTTAAAAATTGTATATATCCTGTTTTGAGTTCTTCATGGATCTGTGGTTTGATATCTTTCATTATTTTCTAAATTTGTCACCTATTATCTTATTTCTAATATTTTTTTCTGTTCCATTCTCTTTCTCTTTACCTTTTAGGGTTCTATTTACAAGTATGTAAATCTCTTAGATATTTCTCCCATAGCTCTATAATGGTCTGGTGTTTTGTTGTTTTTACTCTCCCACCCCTGTGTTTTAATTTGAGTGCTTTCTATTGACTTGTCTTCAAATTATGGATTTTCTTTCTTAACAGTATTGAGTCTACTGACAGGTTTTTTAAAGAAGTATTTTTGATGCCATTTTTCTTATTTCTAGCATTTTTTATTTGATTATTTCTTATATTTCTATTCTTCTGCTAAAATTTCCCATTTATGAATGCAGGTTGTTCACCTTTCCCCCCTCCCCCACCCACTAAGTCCTTTTACATGTTAATGATAACTATTTAAATTTGTGCGTCCAATAGTTTCAATACTCAGGTTATTTCTGAGTCTGATTGTGTTGATTGATTTAAAAAAAATTTTTGTCTCATAATATTTCATTGAATGTTGGACATCCTATAGAACAAAAGAGACTGAAATTATAATATTTATGTTTTAAAATGAGCTTGCTTGTTGTTTAACATAGTGTTGGAAGTTCTAGCATCAGCAATCAGACAACAAAAGGAAATCAAAGGCATCAAAATTGGCAAAGATGAAGTTAAGCTTTCACTTTTTGCAGATGACATGATATTATACATGGAAAATCCAATAGACTCCACCAGAAGTCTGCTAGAACTGATACATGAATTTAGCAAAGTTGCAGGATACAAAATCTATGTACAGAAATCAGTTGCATTCTTATACACTAATAATGAAGCAACAGAAAGACAAATAAAGAAACTGATCCCATTCACAATTGTACCAAGAAGCATAAAATACCTAGGAATAAATCTAACCAAAGATGTAAAAGACCTGTATGCTGAAAACTATAGAAAGCTTATGAAGGAAATTGAAGAAGATATAAAGAAATGGAAAAATATTCCGTGCTCATGGATTGTAAGAATAAATATTGGTAAAATGTCAATACTACCCAAAGCTATCGACACATTCAATGCAATCCCAATCAAAATTGCACCAGCATTCTTCTCGAAACTAGAACAAGCAATCCTAAAATTCATATGGAACCACAAAAGGCCCCGAATAGCCAAAGTAATTTTGAAGAAGAAGACCAAAGCAGGAGGCATCACAATCCCAGACTTTAGCCTCTACTACAAAGCTGTAATCATCAAGACAGCATGGTATTGGCACAAAAACAGACACATAGACCAATGGAATAGAATAGAAACCCCAGAACTAGACCCACAAACGTAAGGCCAACTCATCTTTGACAAAGCAGGAAAGAACATCCAATGGAAAAAAGACAGTCTCTTTAACAATTGGTGCTGGGAGAACTGGACAGCAACATGCAGAATGTTGAAACTAGACCACTTTCTCACACCATTCACAAAAATAAACTCAAAATGGATAAAGGACCTGAATGTGAGACAGGAAACCATCCAAACCCTAGAGGAGAAAGCAGGAAAAGACCTCTCTGACCTCAGCCGTAGCAATTTCTTAATTGACACATCTCCAAAGGCAAGGGAGTTAAAAGCAAAAATGAACTACTGGGACCTTATGAAGATACAAAGCTTCTGCACAGCTAAGGAAACAACCAACAAAACTAAAAGGCAACCAACGGAATGGGAAAAGATATTTGCAAATGACATATCGGACAAAGGGCTAGTATCCAAAATCTACAAAGAGCTCACCAAACTCCACACCCGAAAAACAAATAACCCAGTGAAGAAATGGGCAGAAAACATGAATAGACACTTCTCTAAAGAAGACATCCGGATGGCCAACAGGCACATGAAAAGATGCTCAACGTCGCTCCTCATCAGGGAAATACAAATCAAAACCACACTCAGATATCACTTCACGCCAGTCAGAGTGGCCAAAATGAACAAATCAGAAGACTATAGATGCTGGCGAGGATGTGGAGAAACGGGAACCCTCTTGCACTGTTGGTGGGAATGCAAATTGGTGCAGCCGCTCTGGAAAACAGTGTGAAGGTTCCTCAAGAAATTAAAAATAGACCTACCCTATGACCCAGCAATAGCACTGCTAGGAATTTACCCAAGGGATACAGGAGTACTGATGCATAGGGGCACTTGTACCCCAATGTTTATAGCAGCACTCTCAATAGCCAAATTATGGAAAGAGCCTAAATGTCCATCAACTGATGAATGGATAAAGAAATTGTGGTTTATATACACAATGGAGTACTACATGGCAATGAGAAAGAATGAAATATGGCCCTTTGTAGCAACATGGATGGAACTGGAGAGTGTGATGCTAAGTGAAATAAGCCATACAGAGAAAGACAGATACCATATGGTTTCACTCTTATGTGGATCCTGAGAAACTGAACAGAAACTCATGGGGGAGGGGAAGGAAAAAAGAGGTTAGAGTGGAAGAGAGCCAAAGCATAAGAGACTCTTAAAAACTGAGAACAAACTGAGGGTTGATGGGGGGTGGGAGGGAGGGGAGGGTGGGTGATGGGTATTGAGGAGGGCACCTTTTGGGATGAGCACTGGGTGTTTATGGAAACCAATTTGACAATAAACTTCATATATTTAAAAAAAAAAAAGAAAAAAAAGAAAATAAAATGAGCTTGCTTCTTCTCAGGCAGCATATGTAAGACTGAGTCAAACCAGTCAGGAGTTGAACTGAAATTGGGTTTTATTTTTGCTGTGATTACCTTTAATGCGGCACATGCTTTGAATTCTAAAAATACCTTGTACCAAAAGTACAAGGGAATGGGATTGAGCCTTAAGGGGGTGAGATTCTTCTTAGCACTCCTGCACTTCCTTCAAGCTCTGCCTTGTATATATGGCAGGACTTAGTTAAGAGAAAGTGTCCTTTTCCTTACTCAGTGCAGTGTTTTCAACCTTTTTTAAAAACAATTTTATTCACTATGGAGTCTTTTAAGAAACTTTTTTTCCTTTTCTGTCTTATGAAATTTTAATACCAGAGATATATCTGTTTATATATTGTGGCCCTTTGGAAGGTCAATGAATTAGTATTTTAGATTTTTTTTTTTTTTTTTTTTTTTTTTTTTTTTTAGTTTCAAATAGTGTATGTTGCCCCTTTGAGGAATGCGTTCACTTTGTTGAGACTGTATGGCTCAGTGGTATATGACCTTTAATACTATTAGTTTAAGATCATGGGTTTAGGACTGTTTCTTATTCCTTCCCCCAACATAATTTTTTTCTTCTATTTTTTTCCCAGCAGCAATGAGCCTTTATCTGTGCTCCAAAGACAATAAACTTTGTTTCCCTTATCCCAGAGGATTAAGGCTTTTGAGAGTAGAGTTGGTGCAGACACAGCTGTTCCCCACCCCCCACCCCCCACCCCCCCCCCACCCCCGCTTTCATCATCACTAGGTGATTTCCAACTGCATATCTGCACCAGTCAGGGAAGTTTGGTCTGCTTTCTTGCATAGTTCCTATGCAATGGAATTTTGAAGAAAGTGCCTATGCGAAGGTGTAAATTCTCCTTCTTTGTGCAGGTCATAGAGATTCTATAGTCTCACACTAACCCACACTTAGCCTTCAGAAGTTGTTAAAATTTCATCTGACTTCTTCTTACCTTATTTCTATGGTGATCACCTTCTTTTTCCATAGTTGAAGTAAGTCTGTGTGTTTCCTCTCAGATTTGGACTACTTCGTTGATCTATGACTTCAGTTTGATGGGTTCAAAAAAGGTAATTTTTTAAAAATTTTATCTGGACTTTTCTCATTGTTAACCTTGAAGTAATATTCTTTTCAGCTAGGCAGAAATGGAATTTGATGCTTAACTTTAAAGGTCTTTTATGATAAAAATTTGAAACTGAAGAAAGCCTATAGTTCATTATCTCCATTTTGATTTCCTTTTTAGTCCAGCATTTGTTTAGCAGGATTGAAATTATTTTTAAGTAGATATTATTTGGTGGGGGCATGAGGAGCACTTAGCTTACCCACTTGTTAAATTCTTATACTAAGATTATGCTTTTAAGAATTAGTTGAATTCTCCTCTGTGGCTTTAAAAATAATATTTAAGAGCTCTGTTGGTGATTTGCCTCTCTGGTTCTAACTTTCCATTTTGGAAACATGTCCTATAAAGATTCATCTGCCTCATTTTCATATTCATTTATTGAGCACTTGTGCTATGCCACACACTATCCCAGCTATTAGAAATTCAAAAGATGATTCTTGGTATTTTAGAATGGTGACTCAGTACAGAAGGTAGTAAAAAAAAATAATTAAAATGCAGCATGTAATTACTTTAGAGGAATCTTGGGAACAGTACCTAGGAAAATTTTGGAAACAGTAGTTGAGAAAAGTACCTACCACTGTCCGGGTGTTAGGTGTAACTTTCCAGAAAGATTTTATAAGCAGAGGTCTAAAGGATGAAGATTTAGCTAAGTGAAAGATAGGGGATGAATAGGGAGAATAGTGTTTTGAGTTAGAGAGAAAAGTATGCATAAAATTCCAGAATAGAGTGCAATGAGTTCAGGGGATTGATGAAAACTCAGTATTACTAGAATATAGAATGTGGGGTGGGAAAGTGATGAGAGATAAATAAGAGAAAGAGTGACAACATGATGCTGATGGGCTTTATAAATCACAACTTATTTGATATTTGATAATTATATTTGCATGTATTAAAAGTGACTATTGATAAGTAAGTAGATTGGATCAGGGCAAGGTTAGAGTTAGGATATCAGTTAGGAGACTGTTGCAGTAATCCAATCAAGAGATGGTAGTGTTGTGAATGAAAAGAGAAGAGTGGAATGGAAAACATTAGATGAATTAGGAAGGCAGTTTGAGTTTTATAGTAACTGTGTTTGGGTAATAAAAGAGAACAAGGTAATAAAGATGATCTCCCAGCTTCTGGATTGTGGAAGAATTGTGATGAGAGTGGTATGAGTCACTGAGATAGGAGTAAGCTGTAGCTGCAGTAGGTTTTTGAGGTGATGACTCATTTGGGTCACTGAGTGTGAGATACCAATGGCCCAGTGAAGTGCAGATGTCCTGTAGATGGATGGATATATAGGTCTAAGTTTGAGAGCTAGATTTGTAGATATGGTAAGGATAAGTACAAAAATAGTGTTTGAAGCTATAGAAGAGAATATTGAACATGTGTTTGAAGACATTCAAGAGAGATGCAGAAGCTAAGCAACCCATAAAGCAGATGGATACTGATAGACAGCAAAGGGGCAACACGGAGGGTGAAAAGTCATCTGAACTGGGAAGACAATATCTTAAGACAGTGTAATCAACATACAGACTGATAAATGTACATTGGATTGATCTTGGTAGGAATAAATTTAATAGAGGAGTGGGGAGAGTACCAGCTTGTTGTGGGTTGATGAGTAGTGGGAAATAAGGAAGTAGAGATGGTGAATATAGAGAATATTTGGAGAAGTTTAGCTATGAATAAAAGGAAAAGATTGATTTATCACAATGGTTAAACGTACAGGAGCCAATATCATTAATACCTGGATTTGAATGTAGGCTCTGCCACTTAGTGGTTTTATGAAGTTGAGCAAACCAGTTAATCTCTTGAAGACCCAGTTTTCCTCAACACTCAAATAGGGATAATAATATAACTACTGAATAGGATGAATTAAGAATCATATGAAACATATCATATCTTTAATTATTATAAATATACTTAACATAAAGTAGGGTTTTTAACCTCTATCATATCTTTAATTATTATAAATATACTTAACATAAAGTAGGGTTTTTAACCTCTATTTATTAAACATTTCTATAGTCTTTCTATATGCCAGGCACTGTTTTACATGATTAATAATATTAATTCACCAAGTGTCAGCTATTATTATTGTGAAAGAAGACTTTTATTTTGGGTCTTCTGAGAAGGAGATGCTAAGATGGGATCAGACACAAAAGAGATTTATTAGAGGAAACATCTTGAGGAGAAATGGAAAGGGAGCCAGAGAGCATGGAGAGAGTCTTCATGTCAGCATGCACATTTGACTGCTGTGCAGAAGAGAGGAAAAAAAAAAAGCTTGGTAGGGAGACACACTGCAGCTCAGTTCTTAGAAGGTTTTGACTAGGTTGATAGGGAGTCTTCATGCCAAAGTTGCATGTCAGAGGAGTGCCACATCTCATGGGGATGGATTAGTATCCGTGCATTTTTATCCTTGGTGTGCTCAGTCATCTGCTGGGCACAGGTCTCAGAAGGGCAGTCTAGGCACAAACATGGTGGTGGATTCAGAGCCTAGGAACTAAGGATATCAGTCAATGATGCTTCTCACAGCAGGAGATCTAGGTGGCACATTTTCATGGCATCCAGAAAAGCTGAGGATTATTTTTTAAGGGTATACATTTAAATAGTATTAATATGCATGACTATGTAATTTTTTTCCCAGCAGATTTTAACTAGCTGAGTCTGAACATGGAGGTATATACTTGGAATGATTGATTCAGAGTTGCAAGTTTTTTTCAGGAAGTACTTTGGATAAGGGGCAAGGTGAAGGGAAAAAACACAGTAGTCTAAAATATTAGCTTATTTGAATCAATATTTTACCATATTTGACCACATAAGAGGCAACTTTTACATGGTTCAACCTGTTAGATAATATTAGAGACTATCACCTTTGGCAGGGCTTAATGTTAGTTGTTTTGTAAAACTTTTATTTAGTCAAAAAACTCTGGTTCATGGTTGAAACAGTTTAAAGTCAATGTAATAGGCCATCCATATTCTCTTGCCAAATCATGCTACAATGATCTAGGACACACACTTGTGTGTTGAGTGGCAAAGCCTAGGCCACAATATAAGGCTGGACAGTAATCCCGACTTTGACGTCATTAGCTATATGCTTTTACTTTCATTCAGCCTGGGATTCTGTTACATGTTCTATTTCTTTCTTTCTTTTTTTAAGTTTACTTATTTATTTTGAGAGAGAGGGAGCACATGGATGAGTGTGCGATTGGGGGAGGGGCAGAGAAAGAGGGAGAGAGAGAACTCATCTCAAGAACTGTGAGATCATGAGCCGAAATCAAGAGTCAGATGCTTAACTGAGTCACCCAAGCACCCCTCTATTTCCTTTTTAAAAATTTCTTCTCCTCTTCTTTTTCCTGTTTTTCTCTGTCTTGTCTTCATCCTCTTTCCATTCCTCCTCCTATCCTTTGTGGCTTTGCTGAAGGACTTATTTTTACATAAATAAAATGGTTACCACCTGCCAGGGAGCAATCACTCTTTTTTCCTAATTAGTTAAATCGATACATACAACATCACTTTGTTTGTTTTTAGTTGCTCTCATTTAAATTGTGTTGCTTCTTATGCTTGGGGACTTTGGGGAAGTATTTCTGAGTCCATGGTTGTACAAGTGGTTTAGGATACTCAGGAAAAATAGGATGCTGCTATATCAGATGTTAGTTTAATGCTTTCACTTTTACTTTGGGAAGATAGGAAGTGTTTTCACTGGCAGTTTGTCTAAGGTACAAAAAGATACCACAAATCTATCTCACCTTTTGGAAACTAAGAAATGTGGCAGTCTCTTTTGTATTAAGCAGATTTCCCCACTATTAATCATGATGAATAGTATTAAGTTGAATAAGAACTTGACTTTTCCTGGAAAGTCTTTTAAATGCAGTCTCTGTGGACACCAATACCATGATTCTATCCACGCTTCTTCACCCCCTAATCTTCTTACCTTGATATAATACCCAACTATCCTCTTCAAAAAGATATTTTCCCAGTGAACTGCATAGCAAAGTTGAGGGATTTATTTATTTGTTTGGTTGTTTGTTTGTCAGGAAGTTTTCTCCATTTGTCAGGCCTGCACATATCTTTATCATAAGCTCTTTACATTGTGAAGTAGAATGCTCAAGCAGATGAGTTTGAAAAGCTGCTTGCTTCAGACTATGTGCCTTTAGATCTCTTTAACAGCCTGACATGAACTGCTGTCACTGGGCATTAAGGCAGCTACAATATTGCCTGTCATTAATAGTCTCTGCTACTCTGCTGTCATAATTGCTGACCTTAGCTTGGCCCTCTGCTGTGAATTAGAATTTCTGTTAAGAGGGAATATTAATGAAACAAAGTTAAATTTCTCAGCAGTATGCAACTGGAATTAAAGACAGTCTCCATTTCAGTTTTTAAAAGAGAATGGCTTTGAATCTACACACATTGCTATTATGACTTCAAAATGACAAGCAAGATGCATGAAACAATTATACTTAGAAGCCTGTCTTTTTGAGAATGTTGGGGTAGATATTTTGTTCACTTTACAGAGTTCCTGGAAAAGTTAAAACATTTATTCTGAAGGACTGATATAGATAAATATAAATGATATAAAATAAAGGATATATATAAGACACCAGCTGAAGAATTACTTAATGATAGGTATAAGAGGGAGAAATGTTCTCTTTCATTACCATGTACTTTGCCTATTTTAAATAAAAAAAAAACTGGGATAGGACATTATTTCTTTAGAAATGTACAAATATATAGAATATAGAGCATATTCTATTTTGTTTCTGAATGTGGGTGTTTTTCAATGTTTTACTCTACTTCCAGAAGATACTGTGTACATATATTGAGTGTTCATTTATATATTATATTTTTAGTTGTTTATTTATTTATTTGAGAGAGAGCTTGGGAGGGGCAGGGAGAGAGGGAGAGAGAATCCTAAGTAGGCTCTACCCTGTCAGCACAGAGCCTGATGTGGGGCTCAGTCTCATGAACTGACCTGAGCTGAAATCAAGAATTGGACAGTTAACTGACTGAGCTACCCAAGCGCCCCTCATTTATATTTTTTTTTAATTTTTTTTTCAACGTTTATTTATTTTTGGGACAGAGAGAGACAGAGCATGAATGGGGGAAGGGCAGAGAGAGAGGGAGACACAGAATGGGAAACAAGCTCCAGGCTCTGAGCCATCAGCCCAGAGCCCGACGCGGGGCTCGAACTCCCGGACCGCGAGATCGTGACCTGGCTGAAGTCGGACGCTTAACCGACTGCGCCACCCAGGCGCCCCTCATTTATATTTTTTATAGTGGAAATGAAATAAAAGTTGAATTATGCATCAGGCCAATCATGGAAATGACTATAAGGTTGTTAGAAATATGGCTGGCTTTGGGGACTTGGTAGTTGTGATGTGTTTGAAGTGCTCTATAACCCTTTTTAGGGGTCATACATAATTTTAGAAGTTAAAAACTTAACTTATACTTTAAATCATCTCTTATTGTACTGTTATGTGGGATACCTGATACTATGTAATCCATAATCATAGAACCTAGGAACTGGAGGAAATCTTTTCAATTGTATATTCTAATCACTTCATTTTTTAAAATGGGAACTTTAGGGGCGCCTGGGTGGCGCAGTCGGTTAAGCGTCCGACTTCAGCCAGGTCACGATCTCGCGGTCCGGGAGTTCGAGCCCCGCGTCGGGCTCTGGGCTGATGGCTCAGAGCCTGGAGCCTGTTTCCGATTCTGTGTCTCCCTCTCTCTCTGCACCTCCCCCGTTCATGCTCTGTCTCTCTCTGTCCCAAAAATAAATAAACGTTGAAAAAAAAAAATTTAAAATGGGAACTTTGTTTTGAAATTATATCCAATGTTTGGTCATTTATTTCATTGCAAATACTTTATTGCTTCGAATAAATGTTTTGCTTTCGAGATCATTTTCTTAGACTAATTTTCTCTGCTCTTGTCTTACCTAGCTTTGAAGACCATTACTAGTTCACTTATCTTCTTGTGAAGAATATTGACTAGGGTAGTAAAGGTTAATAGCAAGAGGAGTTATGTAATTCATCTGGCATTTCGAGTTTCATTTAATACCTCAACATGATTCTATTACATCTGAACATTACTATGGAACTGAATATTCACAAAGCCTTCAGAAATGGCATTAAGGCTCACTATAAAAATATACATATATATTTAAAATGAGTGATGTTATTAGTCCGGTTCAAATGATGGAAAGATGATAAGATTGACTTATTAGGTGCACTTAAAGAATTTGTACATGATGACACAGATGATACCTATTTCTCAAATAGCGTACCAGTTTTCACCTAGTAGAGATGTTGCCCCAAGAAGTTATAATATTAAGACACTCTTATAAGCCTGGGTTTGGCCCAAGGATCCAAAAGCTGTCATTCTTACTGTGTTGCCTACCTTCAGTCGTTTCAAAGTGGAAAATTTTCTGCAAGCTAAATAAAGCAATAGGCTTGAATGTGAGATAGTGGGGACAGTGGACTCTAAATGAAGGAAATCTGGCTAGAAAATTTGATTTGACTATCCACCATCAACCATTCTCTCAGAAGTCTACCAGGATAAGGTTTTAGAAATAGTCATCTAGGCTAGGACATGATCAGTTTGGTATCTGTGTTTACTTCTCTGGCAAGAAAACTTGCCTTTCCAATCCCAGTTAAAAGGATTGTGGTTTCAGAAGAAATACAAAATAAAAATTAATATTATAAGACAAAAAATGAAAAGACATGTCAAGCTATTTAATTATCAGGGCAGCTCAAATAATTTGGCAATCATCTTGTAAATATAGAAGTATTTTTCCTCCCCCTCAATCTGGCAGCTATAAAGGGAGCCAAGGAGAAAATTAAAGAAACTTTAGCAAGGTTAGTTAAAGTCTGACCTCCCTGCTCAGACTATGTGCAATCTCCTTAGTAATTGCATTATCATTTGGCCTTCTTTTCTGGGTAGACTGTTGGAGTAGCTCCGTAGTTCAGTTCGGAATACATATAAAAACAAA
This sequence comes from Lynx rufus, assembly GCF_022079265.1. Lineage (NCBI taxonomy): Eukaryota > Metazoa > Chordata > Mammalia > Carnivora > Felidae > Lynx > Lynx rufus. Next base: position 65,410,715 of record NW_025814827.1, read on the forward strand.
GTCAATGTTTAAACTATTGTTAAGATGATAGTAAAGTTAGGCAGTTCTACTAAAGCCTAAAAGGAAAAATGACATTTCATTTTGGTTTCAAAGTATGAGCATTTTTGATATAAACTGTGCTCTGGGAAAAATGCACATTAATAACTAACAAGATTATTTCAAAGTTAAAATTTTGGAGTGTTCAGACAGAAGCCGGGCTGAAGTTTAATTTTAAATTGTCAATGAAAATTGGAATAAACAAGAAAATTTATAATATAACATTTTAGGAAAATTAATGAGCACAGTAAGATGGCAAGATTGTTTCCAAATATTTTGATATATAGTAATATATAAATACTTTATAGGATTGGAAATCAGTTTCAACTTTTTGTTGGAATACATCCTGCTGTGGTAACATATTAGTACTGGAAATTAGTAAACTTTCAACTACTTAGCATAAAATACAAAATGACCGTCATTAATTTCCATTGTTCTTCTCATTCTGAATTAGGAAGTTGTGGTAAGGTATGTGATTACTCTTGAGACACTTTGCAAATTTTAAATGAACAAATAGCTTATAGTAATATTGTGTTGGTAACAGAGAAATAGATAGGATATATATAAGAATATCTTAAACATAAGTAGAGGAGGGATAATGTGACCCAAAGGTGTCAAAATGCACACTAGCTGCCAATATGAATGAATGTGGGTTAAAATGGGTTAAAATTTTGGGTTAAATGCAAAAGCCCTCTGATAATTCCAAGCATGTTAAACTACTTTTAGCTAATGGCCTTAGCTAGAATGACTATATCAATTCTGTTTACTCTCAACCTGCCATCTAAGTTGGGGAGCCATTCAGAGAATAAGAAGGGCACTAAATCTCTGGGGAAGAAGGAGGAGGAGGAAAGGAATACTGATCCAGAGTGAACATTGCAGGTAAAGTTTGCTTACTTTGCATGTTAGCTGAGTGTGTATGTATTGATTATGTGGGTATAAAGTGGTAGAAAGTGAGATAAAATTATGCTATCCTACCTTTCAAACCTATGCTATGTTAGATTGTTGCCATGGTGAATATTTTTCCTCTAAGTGACTGCTTAATACTAACTTTAGGTCATGAAATAATTTTGAAGTTATGATAAAGTGGCAAAACACTCCCTGCCTTTGACAGAAAGTTACTGTGGCTCAGGGGCAACCAGCATCAAATGTAAACAGTCAAAGTTGTGCCGTTTGATTTTTATTCTAAGACCTACAGCTTGACTTGAACTAAACCCATTATTTCTGTTTGTAACCTAGCAAAGAAGCAGAAGAATTTGGATCCAGCCAATGAAGTCATTATTTGTGAATGAATTATGTTATCTAATAAAGCTTTTGCACAAAGAGAAATATTTAATGGAAACATTGACTTAAGCCATAACAAGTGAAATAAGGAGTTGAGAAAATTATCTGCAATAATTCAGACTTAGAGTAACTTTCATCTAAACTTTGAGATAATAGAGAAAAAATTATTTGGAATTTTTCTTTTGTGCAGATTATTGTATAATTGCCTTTTCTACTCTGTGTGAATCTGGAAACCACCCATTCATCCCTTTTCTATTCTACAAATGTTCATTGAACACCTACTCTGGCTAAGAACTGGAAATGTGAGGCTGGAGGAACAATATCAACCATACAAAACTTATTGTATTGTGGAACTCTTAGCCTTTTAATAACTGGTTTTGTTACTTTGTAAAATATAAGCATAACATGTATATACCTAAGCAGCTTTAAGGCCTACTCTTGAGATATCAGCCATCAATAATAGAACCAGGGGCGCCTGGGTGGCACTTCACCAAGCTTCTGACTCTTGATTTTGGCTCAGGTGATGATCTCACAGTTCATGAGATTGACATCAGGCTCTGCACTGACAGTGTGTAGCCTACTTGGGATTCTCTCTCTGCCCTTCCTCTGCTCACATGCTCTCTGTCTCACTCAATCTCTCTCAAAATAAATAAACTTAAAAAAAAAGAATAGAACCAGACCAATGGATAGTTTTAAAAACAATTTAAAATATTCACCTAAATCTCTTAAAGCATGCCAAGGTGAGATTGCAGTAGTAAAGCCCAGCTTAGTTTCCCACTCCCTACCATTTCTCAGCAAGTAGGCTCTGTTCCCTACATCTCCAAGCTTCTTCACTGCAAATACCCTAAACTTCTCTCTAGGCCTTTATTTCTCCCTTCCACATCTCTGTATTCTATTCCCTAGTAACTCTGCCTTTACAGACCTCATCAATTCTCCCTTACTCACTTCCCTGACTCTGTACAACAAAGACCACAGCATTGAACTAGGACACACACACACACACACACACACACACACACACACACACAGTTTTTTTTCTGTGTGTGTGTGTGACATAAAACTTATGGAGGAGTATTTGAGTTAGATATTTAGGTTATCCAAAAATTTCAGAAAAGTATATTCACAAATCTGAAAATGTCAATTTTTTAATTGTTTCAGCCACTTAATATGAGTTGAATATGGTAATTTTATATCTCTTTGCCTTGGATCTTTGTAATTGTGGTCTGAAGAAGCACACATAGGCTAAACCATTTTGCAGTTGTAGTGCAGCCAAATAGACTATGATATATGTGCTGTGTTTTTCTGGAAACACATTTAAATAGATATCTTCTTCCCACACTGACACCACAATCTGGTGTATGTTAATGTCCTTTAATCTCTTAAAACCAAAATGTTTTTAAAAACCTCAACTATTTATATTTGGAAAAACTGCTGCTTTGTGCAGTAGCTTGAGTATGTCTCATAAAAATTTTATCGCTAGTGCTAGCTATGTCTATAAGATGTTATGGTGGCATTGAAATCATAATTGTTCTATTGATATCATAATTGCTCTGAAGGACTATTACAGTGTAAATATGCAAGTGCTCCTGACAAGCTACACTGCTAAATGAAGCCACCAAAAACAAGCTAAATGTAACAGTGCAGATATAACAAGCCTGTTGAAGAACTTGTGTTAGAGACAAACCCTTTCTTCTTAGCCAAATGGGTAGGGACTGAGGAAGCAACTTGTTTGTATAAGTTTTAAGAATTAAAGTAAAAACCACAAACCTGGAAAAGGCCTAAGTAGTCATTTAGCTTATCTCTTTTGCTTTTGAGAAGAGAAGATAAAGGGAGCATAAGGATTTATTTTGAGGTATCAGAGCTAGTGGCATAATCAGAACTAGAGTTTAAGGCCTGACTTCTGTTCAGGATTTCCTTCGCTATGTAGTTACCATTCAGTGTCACTGTAACTCCAGGCAAATATACCTGTTTTTAATACATGTTGTCTCTCCATTTTGGGGAAGGTGTTGTTCCTGTCCCATTATGAGATCTTTTTTTTTTTTTTTTTTCAACGTTTATTTATTTTTGGGACAGAGAGAGACAGAGCATGAACGGGGGAGGGGCAGAGAGAGAGGGAGACACAGAATCGGAAACAGGCTCCAGGCTCCGAGCCATCAGCCCAGAGCCCGACGCGGGGCTCGAACTCACGGACCGTGAGATCGTGACCTGGCTGAAGTCGGACGCTTAACCGACTGCGCCACCCAGGCGCCCCCCCATTATGAGATCTTGATTACCGTCTGTGCTGTTCTTAAGATGAGCTGGAGTGTTAACTAACTCAAATGAGCAGAACATTCTTTGCATATAAATGAGAAGATTTGGTGGGGGGTGGAGGAGGAAGGAAATGCTCTTTGAAATAGGATAGAATACCCCCCTCCCCAGAGGGTAATTAGGTGATTGTCTGGTGGCAGGTTCTTTCTGTCCATTGCAGGGTAGAGAACAAGAAAGGTTGAGGCAGAGGATTGGTAAAGACAACAGTGGCCTACTAGCCTGGACACTTGATTAAATGTGGTAATTTGGGGGTGGCCTGCTTGATGGTCCTAGATCATCTTTGCACTGAAAGAGCTAAAGAGTTTTAAATGTTAGATTTCATTATACACATACACACACACATACACATATATATGTGTGTATATGTGTATGTGTATGTGTATGTATATGTATATGATGTATATGTATATGTATATGTATATATATGGCATGAGTTCATCTGAAACTCAGTGTTCTGATTCAGCTTTCATTGTTTACAGCTCCTTTCCATAAAATTAAGGATGAGGAAGCAACTTCAGGAGAAGGAATGACATCTTAATTTAACGATTTTTTTAATTAGTGATTTAAATTAGTGATTCTTTAGATAGATGCTAAACAGCCATTAACAATTATTTTAAAAGCTACAGTTATGTGAGTGCCTGGGTGGCTCAGTCAGTTAAGCATCCAACTCTTGATTTCAGCTTGGGTCATGATCTCACAGTTTGTCATTTCAAGCCCTGCATTGGGCTAGGTGCTGTCAGCACAGAGCCTGCTTAGGATTCTCTATCTCTCCCTCTCTCTCTGCCCCTCTCCTGCTCGTGTGCTCTCTCTCTCTTTCAAAAATAAATAAATATTTAAAAAAAGCTTTAAAAAAGTTACAGTTATCCCTTGTGGGAGAAAGCTAGTGGGCCTTGAGAGGGTAAAATGCAGGACAGTGACTTAGTGGAAGAACACAGATGGCATTTCTTAACAGAGTGACACTTGAGCTAAACTCAAATTAAAGAAGGAGTAGGATGTAACAAGACACAGAAAAGAGGAAGAACTCTCTAGCAAAGGGCAAAGACCTCAAGATTAGAAAGATCACAGTATGTTTAAGAAACTGAGAAAAAGTTATAGCTGGAAACCAGAGAGCAGAATGAGAGTGGCCCAAAAAGAGACACATGGGAGGTGGGGGGAGGTGAGCAGATGATGCTTAATAATCAAATATTCAACAAACTATATATATAAAAGTATATATATTTGATATAGGTTGATTTTTTTTAAAAAACAGTTAAGTGGGATGACATTTTAAATGAAAAGTTTTATACTTCTAAATATTTTTACTGGAGAGAGATAGTAAGAGAATTTTAAGGAAGAATATATTAGTGTGTGAAGTTAATGACAAGCTCAATACATTAGTTAATTAGTTGTGTTTTTTTAAATGAGTATATTTCAAATTCAGGGAAGATCAATTATTCTATTTAGAAGTAAATGTAACACACACCTAGGTTATAATGGAATATGTTAAATAATGAAATAGATTGATTTCAGTTACCACTATCATTTTTCCAAGCTGAGAGATACTTTTCTTTTCTAATCATTCATTATGATTGGATTAACTTTGTTTTTTATTCAGCACTTTCCTTCCTCTTGGTTGATTATATTCTGAAAGATTGCAATTTTTAAGGGTGAAAATAATTAGAAAACTTATTTAACACTTAATTGGTTGATTCATTCCTTGAGCTTCGTGCTAGTTTGCTGTTAGCTCTGACTGAGGGAAATATGCTAGTTCTAGCTACCCGAGTGATGGCAGGGAATGGGCTTATTTATTTGGAGATCAAGCAGCCTTATGAATAAAACTTGTGACTGAAACTGTTAATTTCATGATGAAAAGTTAGCTAGTCTGGCTATATTGTAAGTACGTGCAATTACAAATGCATTTTGTTTGCACACTTAGTAATACCAAATAAAAATTCCTGTACTGATCAGCCTTAACCAGTGATAACATGGTTACCTTTAAGTGGGTTTGATGTGGAATTTTCTTTCAGTGATGATAGTGATGTGGTAAAATGTACCATGTACCAGTGTAGGAATCAAATGGAATATTTGCTATTTTTATACTTCCTGTAGCAGTTTATTATTCAGGTATATGTATGTTCCAACCTCTTTCAGGATGGCATCACACCTCAAGTTGGAGTGGAGGTGCAGATGGACTTTGCATCAAACGTTGATCAAAGGTCAGATGTTGTTCTGGGTGCTAGGCACAGTCGGAGTCTTACCAAGACAGGCATGATCTTTATGTTCATGGAACTTCTAGTCTAGATGGAGAGACCTACATTTCAAACTAGTCATTTAACATACAGTCTGACAGTCCTACTAGACTGTCATAGAGCACATAATAAGGGAGCTAGCCTTGTTTTGAGTAGTCCTGAGGAGATGAAGGTACTCAAGAAAACTTTCTTCAGAGTAAATTACATTGAAGCAGAAAGCTGAAGGTAATTACAAATGAAGTTTGGGCTGAGTGGGTGGAAGAGCCCTCAACTGAGGAAAAGCCTTGAGGTATATGGAGGGAGCTGTCATCAATTCAGGCATCTAAAAAAAATGTAATTTTTATTTTGCTTATTTTTTTTAAATTTTACTTTACTTTTAAAATATCTATTTATTTTTGGGAGAGCACAAGCGGGGAGGGGGGGGGAGACAGAGGATCCAAAGTGGGCTCTGCTCTGATGGTGACAGTCTGACAGCAGTGAGCCCGATGTGGAGCTTGAACTCAAGAACCATGAGATCATGACCTGAGCCAAACTCTCAACTGACTGAGCCACCCAAGTACTCCTTATTACTTTTTATTTTAAAAGTATAGTTGATATATAATATTAGAGTAGTTTCAGGTGTACAACAGTGATTCGACAATTGTATACATTACAAAAAGCTCATTGCTATAAGAGTAGTTACCATCAGTTACTGTACAGTTATGACAAAATTATTGACTATATTTTCTATGTAGTACTTTTCATCATTCTGACTAGTTTATTTTATAACTGCAAGTTTGTACTTCTTAATATCCTTCACCTAGTTCACCTATCCTCCCACCTGGACTCCCCTCTGGCAATCACTAGTTTGTTCTCTGTATTTATGAGTGTTTCTCTTTTGTTGTTTTTTCATTTGCTTTGTTTTTTAGATTCTACATGTAAGTGAAATTATATGGTATTTGTCTTTGTCTCATTTCTTTCATTTAGTATAATACCCTAAAGGTCCATCGATGTTGTTGAAAATGGAAAGATTTCATTCTTTTTTTGTGTGCTCGGGTAATAGTCCAATGCGTTTATGTACCACAATTTCTTTATCTATTAATCCATTGATGGATGCTTAGGTTGCTTCCATATCTTGGCTATTGTGAATAATACTGCACTAAACATAGGGGTGTATATATCTTTTAGAATTAGTATTTTCATTTTGTTTGGTGATAATTATTGATAACAATTAATAATCACTACTGGCAGAGACCAGTAAGTGAGAGACTCACCAAAGGGAAATATTACCTACTCTGCTACTCTACCTGAAGAGATTCTTTCTGTTGTGTTAAATTTTTTGATATGATTTTTAAAATTTAGGATGGGCTGTTCTTACTTAAAGATGGCAAAAAATAACTAAGAAACCATTGTTGTTTACTGCTTTTTCTTCTTTGCCAAACATTGAAGATCATGAGAATTTGCTTGTTTCCAAAGAATTATGAGCTGTTGCACAAGAGTGAAATGTAAAAAGCTTTCCAGGAAAAGATGAAAATAGAAGTAATCACACATATGGGAGTGGGGATTATCTACTTTTTTTTTTTTTTTTTTTTTTTTTTAGCTAAAGCCAGTGAAGATATCACAATATATTAACCAGGATTTTAAAAGAATGCCACTTTTTGGTATAGATTCCAGTTAGCTCACAGACTTAAGTCTGACAGAAAAAAATACTTTAATTCAATATTCAGTGAAAGGCCTTTGTCAGCCATTTACTCAGGCATATGTTGAATATTCACGTTGGCAGTCTCACTGGGCTTTGGTCTTAGCCCAGCTTTAACTAAGGTTAGTTCAACAATTTAGTTCAATGGTTAGTTAGCCATTTAAATATCAGCATCCAATTAATCAAAGTGTGATGACATATGCCTTCCTGGGGCAGAAAAAAAGTTCAAGATGACTAAATATGGAAGGACAGTGACAGCATCTTTGAAAGTGATGTTAGATCTGTTTGGATTGTGGAATCGGACAGCAGTTGGAATTGTTGACCACTTTGAACTTAATAGCTACCTAATTTCCACCTCTGATGAAATTTTGTTTCTTATGAGTAGTCTACATACTCAAAGTTATGTCTCACCAGTGATAGGAAAGGAAGACAAATTCATTCTACTGACAACCATCTACTGCAGCACTGTCCAATAGAAATGTAATGAGAAAAACAAATAAAATTTAAAAATTTCTGGCAGCCACATTACAAAAATAAACAGAAAGCTAATAGACTAATTTTAATAGCATATTTTATTTAACCCATTATATCCAAAATATTATAATTTCAACATATAACCAATGTAAGATTATTAGCGAGATATCATACATTCTTTTTTTAATACTAAGACTTCAATGTTTAACATATATTTTACACTCACAGCACATTTCAATTCTGAGTATTAAACACATTTATCAAGTGTTTAATAACCACATATACTAATTTTCACTATTGAAACAAGGATTTTAGAGTTGTTTCTTCTTGTATATAATTTGTTTTCACATGGTTAAAATTGTCTTTTTTGTTTTGTTTTCTATGTATTATTGACCGTTAATTTTTTGTTGTCTATTGATAATTTTTTTAGACACTCATACACATCAAATAATCTACAAATTTCTTTTTCTTTTTCCTTCCAGACTTCCACCTCCTAGTCTTTTGTCCTGCTGCTATAGTCTGAATCAGTTGTTCCCTAGGCTTTGGTGCATAGCTGAAATTTGGTGCTTCCCTTTGTCATTTTTTGTTCTGGATCCACTATTTCTTGCATGCCACACTTTTCTTCTTCTTGGTTCACTCCCTTGTTTTGTTGACACTTATCCTTCAGTAGCTTCTTAGCAAAAATGGAAAAGGCATGAAAGATAATGTTTTTATTTTCATTTGTATTTAAATTTGCATGTTATATTATGAAGAAAATTTGGGGATTTTATGGGTGTAGTTAGTGTAGTTTGTATGTGAAATGGTAGCAATCACTTGTTGAATACCTACTTTCTCTCAGGAGGTCATAAAAACAGTACAAGTCTGCAATTTGTATATTGTTTATTACTCTAACCCCATGGTAGAGGATAAATTGTGCATTTTAGAAATTGTGGCAGAGAATGGGCTATAGCCAAAACTCAAGTGAGAGACTGTAAGGCAGCAAGGTTGAAGAGAGGGTTATGGATGGTGTTATAAAGGAGTAGACCCTAAATGGGCTTGTAACCAATTAATTCAGCAGTCAAGTAAGGGAATGTGCACATGTACATGTGCTCTAATTGAATGCATACCTGTGTTTGTGCAACATGTACTACCCTTCCTTCTCCATCTTTATATGAGTGATAAATATTGTAATCTACCTTAAGGGGCAGTGATGAGGATTAAGTGAGATAGTGTATGTATAATGCACTTAGATGAGTGCCTGGCATGTAGTAAGCACAAAATAAACTTTAGTTATCAAATTGAGTTACCTCTTGAACCCCAAAGTGCTTGGGGATGCAAAAAGATTGAGTCCCTACTATCTGCTCAGGGGCAGTGTGAGCCTGGTAGGATGGGCCACAGAGAAGAGAGATATCCGTTGTGTAGCTTAGAGACAGGACAGAAACTTAATAGTGATTAGATGAGAGGCTGGTTATGCTGCTAATGCTTCCTTTCCTGTGGAAAATGTAGTTAAGGGGCTCCTTAGAACATTTTAAGAAGTAAAAAAAAATTAGACCATGCCTTGCTAACTTCAGAGACTTATATTCAGTGAATCAGGGAATGTGTGTCTTTGTTCAAGATTAACGTATAAAGGAGACTTATCCCCATCCTTATTTTTGGTTTTCCTTTAGGATTGAAAGATAAAGTATTGATCTCACAAGGGGTTGTGATTTCTTTGAACTTAGGCAAAATGAGGAGAGGTGAGATTTGTTGACCACTGCATCTTGTCCCTGTTCATTCCCTCATCTTTCTCACTTTCTTTTTCAAAAATGTCAAAATATTTTAAAACAAAACAAACCATGATGCACTATTTGTATCTTCTTATTTCTTGCCCCTACTCTTTCTTCCTCTCTCAAGCGTTCCTCTTCTTGCTCCTTTTACCCGTACTGCCTTCTTAGATCTCTATACTTTCTCTCCATCTTAATCTGTGTCCTTTTTTCTACAAATCTTTTTTATGTATTGAGGAAAGAAAAGAGAAATATTGGTTTGGGCTGCCAGAAGGGAAAGAGATGAAAAGAGGAAAGTGTAACAAAAAGTTATAGGTGGTGCTAAAAGACAGGAGCAATGAACATATCTGGCTTCATTCTTTGTGTCCTCACATTCTCATTTGGCTGGGAGTTCCCCAGACTTAAAAATGTTTAATCTTCTATTTATTTGAGTGATGTATGTATGTATATTAACTATTTCCAAATGGATTTTATATTCTGATTCTCCCTCATCCTGCCCACTCCCCTCCTTCAGTAAGAGAAGGAGGCAGAGGAAAGAAGAGATGGGAGATAAAATTACCTAAAGAGCCTCTTCCTTTTTGTCTTTATTTTGTAATTTAATATCTATTTTTTTAAATTTTGCCTATTGATTGTTGTTGTGCTCCCAGGGGCCAGCTATGCTCTGCCACAGGGCCAGTTGCCTTTTATGCTGACTAGCTCTCCTCAATCAGCAGGAGTTCTGTCCATCCAGGACCCTGTGGTGCCACACTCCATCCGGCGTGGCACTGAGTATGGCACTGAAGCTCTATCTCATGTTGCTGTGACCAAATGCCTGTTGCCCTCCAGAGCTGCAGGTTCCTATTTTTCTTCATTGAACCTTCTTGTGATACGAATTCTGAGTTCTGCTGAAAATGTGAGACTAGTCCATGGAGTATGCGTATTCATGTATTATAGAGGAAAGCCAAAGGTAGCTTGGCTTCCTTTCTCCTGCTTGTTGCTCTGTATTTGAGCAATGGCATCCAGAGGGTCTTGAGCTCCCACTACTATCTCAGAAGAGTAGTTCATAAAAGGCTTCCTTGACGCGGCTTATAGTCCAGTCACACAAGGGCTCTCTGAGCATCAGCTTTCTCCTGCTGTTCTTTGTATTTGCTTACTGCTCCATCTACCAGCAATGCCTTCTGGGCCTGGTTTAAGTGTCAACACCCAACCTACATGTCTTTCCTGACACTGTGCTGTGTCAGTTAGATGTGATTTCTGTTGCAAAGAACCATGTACATTCCTTTGTCAAGAGTCTTTGCACAATTTCTTTTACATGCTGAGCTATCTGGTTATCGTACTTCAAGTAATTTAAGAGAGGCCCTACATTCATTTTGAATTATCAGCACTTTTTACATTGCTTGGCACATTGTAGGTAATCAACACAATCTCATCACATTGCATGAACATGTTCCTTTCATGGAGAGACTAATAGGGGAAATTATGAGCCAAGTGATATAGGTTCTAAAAGGAGGCAGAGAGCTATGCATGGGCCATGCATTAGTATCTCCAAATGGTATCATCTAAGGCAGTTGTTTCCAGGGTCTCTTCCTAAGGCCAGATAATTTTTCTTCAAAGACATTATTTTGTACATATCCCCAAACAGATAACCTGAGAGATTATTTTTTACATGACTAGTATAAGAAGCAACACAATAGATTTTCTATGAATAAGCACTTCAATCTTGTGTTTCTAATTTTTAAAATTTCATCCTTAAAATATCAATTTTGAGTTAGATGATTTTGGCTTCCATTTTTATGAGCTAATTTATTTTATCAAAATTTCAACCTTCATTTTCCATCATTTTCTTTCCTTATTTTAGCTTGCTTGCAGAGTTGTGGGTGAAGAAGGTCCATGTAGAGAGGTCATCTGTTCTATCCCCTTGCCCCAGGTAGGACAGCTGTGTCAGCAAGATAGTTGGCTAGAATCTTATAAAGGGACACAATGAAAGCTTGGCAATCTGTTTGTCAGTCTGTATTTTGAAGGAAATGGCTAGTTTAGAAATCCTGATAGTAAAAGTCAGTGCAAACCCCTTGTTGCTTTTCCTCCATTATGCGCTGCACAGAAATGATTTCAACCCTAGTGACCTCAATTGGTGCAAGGAAGAAGTATAGTAATTTCTTGTGCACATGTCCTAAAATGTGCACACATTCTTATTACTATTCCTCTGTGAAATATGATACCTTTTCCTGTTCTTTTCAAGTAGGCAAGGAAAACAGGAATAAATAAACCTATGGATTCTCTGTCTCTAGCATGTGTTACATAGATTTATGAAACGTATGATTGATTAGAAAGAGCTACTAATCAGATAAGTATTACTTTGAGAAAAAGTCAACCAAGAAGGAAAAATGATTTCTACCAATATAGCATGTTAATGAAAACTAAGATCTGAAATATCCATTTACCCACTTTCTAATTTTCATCTTATCTGTAGTTTGAACTTGGATAAGATTCACCTTTACAATGTTAAACTGTTTGCTTTTTGCATCTTTAAAACAGATTTATCAAATACACGAGTTAGTAACATTTCTGTTAATTGCCTCTGAACATACTGAAAAACTGCTGTGTGTGTAAAATTGTTACATAAGTAGGATTGAAACCCTGCAGAGCAGATTGTGAATTTTGCAATTGCATTTTTAGAGCCAACTCAGTCTAGCCTATAACTATTTTCTTGGCTTGAATTCATATAATGGATAATGGGTGTTTTCTATGAGGTAAGCAGATTGAAATGAATATTGAAGTTTGTGTTTCTTTGCTTGAGAAGGCTGACTTATTTTAGTTAGGTCCAAACCACAGCAGTCTTTACAAACAAAAATAATCTAACATTTGCAAAAAAGTATATTTCAAGCCTATCATCATAACAATGGAATGGGGGTTGAGAACAGCTCCCTGAAGAAGTGGTTCTTAGAGTTATGACATAAATTTCTCTCATAGAGAAAAGTAGCACAATTGCTTTCTCATCTTCTTTCCCTTCTCTACCCTATCTTCTGCCTTTTATTTCCCTTCATCCTGTGAAATTCAACAACTGTAAAGAAAAAAAAGTAAAGAATGACATTAAACTCTATTTTTCTTATTTTACATTAAATACCTAAGTAACTATATGTAATATATGAATTCCAATGTATATACCATTTTGCATTCCATTAATATCTAATGGCGTTATCTTTATAAATATACTTTCAACACATTGACATATTTAAAGTGTTTATTTTTAAAAAATAAAAATAGAGCAGGTTTAGTTTCACAGCAAATTGAGCAGAAAGTATAGAGTTCCCATATATGCCTTGCTTCCACACACTTATCACTTCCTTTGCCATTAATATCTCACAGGAGAGTGGTACATTTGTTACAACTGATGAGCCAGCATCAACACATCATTGTTACCCAAAGTCTGTAGCTTACATTAGGGTTCATTCTTGGTATTGTACATTCTGTAAGTTTTGACAAATGTTTTATGAAATGTATCCATCATTGTAGTATCATATAGAAGTTTTATTGCTCTAAACATCCCCTATGCTCCATATTCCTAATCTTGGGTATATGGATCACTTTCAACATTTTTGAATTATAAATAACACTCATTGGAGAAATTGACTTTTTCTTTGCTTTTGGATCATATCTTTAAGGTACATCGTACAAAGAATTGGGTTAGAGTATATTAGACAGTTTATAGTTCTTGCTTCCCTTCATCCAATAAGAATCTTCTAAACACCATCTATGCCCAGATGCTAGGGTTACAGTAATAAATAAATAATAAACAAACAAACAAATAAGTAAAGTACAATTCCTGCTTTCAAGTTTGAGTATATGGGATGAGGGTGACAGAGTAGATGTGTTAACTAGAAAATAAGTATATAATGCAAAATGCAAAGTGTCATAACTGAGATATGAAAAGTGTTTTTTGGTTCTCAATGACATGTGTGATAGCAGAGTAAAAGGAAGTGGAAAAAAAAGCTTTAAGAGGGAAGGATTTTTTCAGGTGGGTTTTGAAGGATAGCTATGAGTGTCTAGGCAGAGAAATGGGAAAAGAGTTTTCCAGGATGAGGGAATCATATGCACAAAGCAAAGATCCAGTAGCACTAGCTACATTTTGGGAATGGTAAGGCTGCAGTAAGTGTTTGTATAGGTTGTGGGGATAGTGAAAATTATGGAAATTGTGGGGAATGAGACTGGATTCTTAAACTGGCCAGACTCTGGGATGTCCTGTGTCCCCAAAGGAGCTCAAGCTTTACCTTTTGGATAATAGACTGTCGACAGTCTATTATCCAAGTTCTGGTTTACCAGAACTTCCCCTGATAATCTGGGGGTTAATAGACAAGTGGTGTAAATGATAACAGCAAATATTATGCAGCCCAGTGGTTTTCAAACTTTTGTGTGATTCTGCATCACTTGGAAAACTAATAAAGGCTAGGGAGGACTAGACTTGTTGTAGTAGGATGGAGCTTAGACCTCTGGATTTTTGCCAAGTTTTCCACCTGTTTCTGATAAATGCCAAAGTTTAAGAACCACAGGTAACATATACAACAGCCATTGTGTGGCTTACTTTCAGTAGCATTACAAGAACCATCCTTTCACATGAAATTATAATAAGAACACAATTCAAATATTCAATAAAGTCTTTAAAATACCACCAAAGTAGAATGCCCTTATAACTTCTTGGATCTTGATCTTCCCATCTCTCTTGTTATGAGCATATATTTTTGGTATCATAGCAGACCTGAATTTAGGGTCCCAGCCACCTCTACTACTTGCTACTGGAGTGATCACAGGCAAATGATGCTTTGATTAATTCATTGTCTATGAAACATGGAAATAATAATAATGCATACCTAACAAAGACTGTTGTGAGATATGAAAATGTCCAGCATAATGGCTGGCAAGGATAGGCTCTTAATTAGTAGTAAGTTGTTAAGAGACTGGAATCTGCAGCTGAAGTTCTTGGGCTGGAATACAGATTCTACCACTTTCTGGCTATGTAATCTTGGGAAAATTTTTTTTAATTTAATTTTTTTTTAATTTACATTCAAATGAGTTAGCATATAGTGCAAAAATGATTTCAGGAGTAGATTCCTTAATTCTCCTTACCCATTTAGCCCATAGCTCCTCCCACAACCCTCCAGTAACCCTCTCGTTTGTTCTCCATATTTAAGAGTCTCTTATGTTTTGTCCCCCCTCCCTGTTTTTATATTATTTTTGCTTCCCTTCCCTTACATTCATCTGTTCTGTGTCTTAAAGTCCTGATATGAGTGAAGTCATATGATATTTGTCTTTCTCTGACTAATTTCACGTAGCAATAATGCCCTCTAGTTCCATCCATGTAGTTGCAAATGGCAAGACTTCATTATTTTTGATTGCCGAATAATACTCCATTGTATATAAATATACCACATCTTCTTTATCCATTCATACATGGATGGACATTTGGGCTCTTTCCATACTTTGGCTGTTGTTGATAGTGCTGCTATAAATACTGGGGTGCGTGTGTCCCTTCAAAACAGCATACCTGGATCCCTTGGATAAATACCTAGTAGTGCAATTGCTGGGTTGTAGGGTAGTTCTATTTTAAATTTTTTGAGGAACCTCCATACTGTTTTCCAGAGTGGCTGGATCAGCTTGCATTCCCACCAGCAATGCAAGAGATCCTCTTTCTCCACGTCGTCGCCAATGTCTGTCATTGCCTGAGTTGTTAATGTTAGCCATTCTGACAGGTGTAAGGTGGTATCTCATTATGGTTTTGATTTGTATTTCCCTGATGATGAGTGATGTTGAGCATTTTTTCATGTGTCGGTTGGCCATCTAGATGTCTTTTTGGAGAAGTGTCTATTCATGTCTTTTGCCCATTTCTTCACTGGGTTATTTGTTTTTTTTTTTTTTGGGTGTTGAGATTGATAAGGTCTTTATAGATTTTGGATACTAACCCTTTATATGATATGTTGTTTGCAAATATCATCTCCCATTCTGTCAGTTGCCTTTTAGTTTTGCTGATTGTTTCCTTTGCTATGCATGAGCTTTTTATTTTGATGAGGTCCCAATAGTCCATTTTTGCTTTGGTTTCCCTTGCCTCCAGAGATGCATTGAGTAAGAAGTTGCTGCGGCCAAGATCAAAGAGGTTTTTACCTGCTTTCTCCTTGAGGATTTTGATGGCTTCCTGTCTTACGTTTAGGTCTTTCATCCATTTTGAGTTTATTTTTGTGTATGGTGTAAGAAAGTGGTCCAGTTCATTCTTCTGCATGTCACTGTCCAGTTTTCTCAGCACCACTTGCTGAAGAGACTGTTTCTATTCCATTGGATATTCTTTCCTGCTTTGTCAAAGATTAGTTGGCTATACATTTGTGGGTCCATTTCTGGGTTCTCTATTCTGTTCCGTTGATCTGAGTGTCTGTTTTTGTGCCAGTACCATACTGTCTTGATGATTACAGCTTTCTAATATAGCTTGAATTTGGGATTATGATGCTTCCCACTTTGGTTTTCTTTTTCAAGATTGCTTTGGCTATTTGGGGTCTTTTCTGGTTCCATACACATTTTAGGATTGTTTGTTCTAGCTCTGTGAAGAATGCTGGTGTTATTTTGATAGGGATTCCATTGAATATGTAGATTGCTTTGGGTAGTATCGACAGTTTAACAATATTTGTTCTTCCTGTCCAGGAACATGGAATATTTCTCCATTTTTTTGTGTCTTCTTCAATTTCTTTCGTAAGTTTTCTATAGTTTTCAGTGTATAGATTTTTCACCTCTTTGGTTGGATTTATTCCTAGGTATTTTATGGGTTTTGGTGCAATTGTAAAAGGGATCGATTCCTTGATTTCTCTTGCTGTTGCTTCATTGTTTGTATATGGGAATGCAACCAATTTCTGTGCATTGATTTTATATCCTGCAACTTTGCTGAATTCATGGTACAGTTCTAGCAGTTTTTTGGTGGAATCTTTAGGGTTTTCCATATAGAGTATCATGTCATTTGTGAAGAGTGAAAGTTTGACCTCCTGGCTGATTTAGATGCCTTTTATTTCTTTGTGTTGTCTGATTGCTGAGGCCAAGACTTCCAATACTATGTTGAATACCAGCGGCTAGAGTGGACATCCCTGTCATGTTCCTGACCTTAGGGGGAAAACTCTCAGTTTTTCCCCATTGAGGATGATATTAGTGTTGGGTCTTTTGTACATGGCTTTTATGATCCCAAGTTATGATCCTTCTATCCCTACTTTCTTGAGAGTTTTTATCAAGAAAGGGTGCTGTATTTTGTCAAATGCTTTCTCTGCATCTACTGAGAGGATCATATGGTTCTTGTCCTGTCTTTTATTGATGTGATGAATCACATTAATTGTTTTGCAGATATTGAACCAGCCCTGCATCACAGGTATAAATACCACTTGGTCGTGGTGAATAATTTTGTTAATGTATTGTTGGATCCGGTTGGGCTAATATCTTGTTGAGGATTTTGGCATCCATGTTCATCAGGGAAATTGGTCTATAGTTCTCCTTTTTAGTGGAGTCTCTGCCTGGTTTTGGAATCAAGGTAATGCTGGCTTCTGAGAAAGAGTTTGGAAGTTTTCCTTCCATTTCTATTTTTTGGAACAGTTTCAATGAATAGGTGTTAACTCTTCCTTAAATGTTTGGTAGAATTCCCCTAGAAAGCCATCTGGCCCTGGACTCTTGTTTTTTGGGGTATTTTTGATTACTAATTTGATTTCCCTACTGGTTATGGGTCTGTTCAAATTTTCTATTTCTTCCTGTTTCAGTTTTGGTAGTGTACCTGTTTCTAGGAATTTGTCCATTTCTTCCAGATTGCCCATTTTATTGGCATATAATTGCTCATAATATTCTCTTATTATTGTCTTTATTTCTGCTGTGTCTGTTGTGATCTCTTCTCTTTCATTCTTGGTTTTATTTATTTGGGTTCTTTCCTTTTCCTTTTGATCAAACTGGCTAGTGGTTTATCAATTTTGTTGATTCTTTCAAAGAACCGGCTTCTGGTTTCATTGATCTGTTCTACTGGTGTTTTTGTTTGTTTGTTTTTGTTTTTTTTTTTATGTTTCGATAGCATGAATTTCAGCTCTAATCTTTATTATTTGCTTTCTTCTTCTGGTTTTGGGTCTTGTTTTCTGTTATTTTCTAGCTCTTTAAGGTGTAATGTTAGGTTGTGTATCTGAGATCTTTCTTTCTCTTTAGGAAGGCCTGGTTTGCTATATATTTTCCTCTTATGACTGCCTTTGTTGCATCCCAGAGGTTTTGGGCTGTGGTGTTATCATTTCCATTAGCTTCCATGAACTTTTAAATTTCCTCTTTAACTTTTTGGTTACCCCATTCATTCTTTTGTAGGATGTTCTTTGGTCTCCAAGTATTTGTTACCTTTCCAAATTTTTTCTTGTGATTGATTTCGAGTTTCATAGTGTTGTGGTCTGAAAATATGCACGGTATGATCTGGATCTTTGTACTTGTTGAGGGCTGATTTGTGTCCCAGTGTGTGGTCTATTGTGGAGAACGTTCCATGTGCACTGGAGAAGAATGTATAATTCTGCTGGTTTAGGATGAAATGTTCTGAACATATCTGTTATGTCCATCTGGTCCAGTGTGTCATTCAAAGCCATTGTTTCCTTGTTGAATTTTTGATTAGATGATCTGTCCATTGCTGTGAGTGAGATATTGAAGTCCCCTAGTATTATGGTCTTACTTTCAAGGAGTTTCTTTATGTGTGTGATTAATTGATTTATGTATTTGGGTTCTCCCACATCTGGCACATAAATGTTTACAATTGTTAGATCTTCTTGGCAGATAGACCCCTTAATTATGGTATGAAGCCCTTATTCATCTCTTGATACAGTCTTTATTTTAAGTATGGCTACTCTGGCTTTCTTTTGTTGACCATTAGCATGATAGATGGTTCTCCATCCCCTTACTTTGAATCTGAAAGTGTTTTTAGGTCTAAAGTGGGTTTCTTATAAACTGCATAAGGATAGATCTTGTTTTCTTATCCATTCTGGTACCCTGTGTCTTTTGATTGGAGCATTTAGTCCATTGACCTTTAGAGTGAGGACTGAAAGATATGAATTAATTGCCATTATGTTGTCTGTAGAGTTGGAGTTCCTGGTAGTGTTATCTGGTACTTTCTAGTCTTGTTGCCTTTGGTATTCATTTATTTGTTTGTTTGTTTGTTTATTTATTTATTTATTTTCATCTTTTTTCCCCTCAGTGAGTCCCCCCTTAAAATTTCTTGCAGGGCTGGTTTAGTGGTCACAAACTCCTTTACTTTTTGTTTGTCTCGGAAACTTTTTATCTCTCCTTCTATTTTGAATGACAGCCTTGCTGGATAAAGAATTCTTGGCTGCATATTTTTCCAAATCATCACATTGAATATATCCTACCACTCCTTTCTGGCCTGCCAAATTTCTGTGGACAGGTCTGCTGCAATCCTGATCTGTCTTCCCTTGTAGGTTAAGGACTTTTTCCCCCCTTGCTGCTTTCATGATTCTCTCCTTGTCTGAGTATTTGTGAATTTGACTATGATATGCCTTGTTGATGGTCAGTTTTTGTTGATTCTAATGGGAGTCCTCTGTGCTTCCTGGATTTTTTGTCTATGTCTTTTCCAGGTTAGGAAAGTTTTCTGCTATGATTTGCTCACATAACCCTTCTACCCCTATTTCTTTCTCTTCTTCTTCTGGGATCCTATGTTTCTGACATTGTTCCTTTTTAATTAGCCACTGATTTCTCTAATTCTTAAATCGTGCTCTTTTGCCTTAATCTTTTCTTATTTTTGCTTCATTATTCTCCAAAAGTTTGTCCTCTATATCACTGATTCTCTGTTCTGCCTCATCCATCCTTGCTACTGTGGCATCCATTCGTGATTGCAGCTCAGTTATAGTATTTTTTATTTCATCCTGACTAGCTTTTACTTCTTTTATCTCCACAGAAAGGGATTCTAGTCTATTTTTGACTCCAGCTAGTGTTCTTATTGTGATTCTAAATTCTGGTTCAGATATCTTGCTTGTACCTGTGTTGGTTAAGTCCCTGGCTGTCATTTCTTTCTGTACTTTCTTTTGGGGTGAATTCCTTCACTTTGTCATTTTGAAGGGAGAAAAGGGATTAATGAGGTGAAAAAATTAAACTGAAAATAATTTTAAAATAAAAAAATTTTTAAATTAAAAAAATAAAAATAAACAAAGAATATCGGATAAATGATGCTAGATCCTAGGTGTGTTTTGGTCTGGGTGTTGAAAGGGGCTTGACAGAGTAGAGAAAAATGGGGAACTAAAAAAAAAAAGAAAGGAAATAGTTTGAAAATTTGAAAAAATGAATACACTGAAGTAGACTAAAGTGAAATGTTGGAAGTTAAATAGAATTTGAAAAAATATACATGAAGTAAAAAATATAGTAGAAAAAAATTAAAGAAAAATATTTTTAATAAAAATTGAAAATGAAACCAATTTTTTCCCTTTCTCTATTCAAGAAAAAGAAAAGAAATGAAAAAGAGAAAAAAGATGAAAGAAAAATAAGAAGGAAAATTGATTAGATGGACTGGCCAACAGACTGAAATACGTCTAAAATTACTTCGTTTTCCCTTAGAAGTCAAACTATGAAGTGTTTTATAGTCCATAAACTAAGCAGATGGAGAGACTTGTGCTCCTGGAGAGCGAGGTTGGCCCAATTGGGTGGGGCTTAGTGTAATGGGCCCATTCTCCACTAGATGGCGCTGCTTAGCTTCCTGGCTTGGATTGTTGTGGTGTCTGCAGGTGCCTAGGCACATGCACGGGGGCGGTGAATATGGCGTCACCCAGCTACCCAGTCTCTAGTATGGGAACTCTGATCTCCCAGATCAGCAATCCTGCACCTGTCCTTTGTCTTTGTCTTCCATCCACTCCCTGCTTTTACACTATGACCAAGCCCCAGGCAGCACCTCCCTCCTGAGTTTTGTCTCAGATGTGGCTGTTTTACCCGACCACTTACTTCTGATGGACTGCGGCTTTGACCCATTCTGCCCCTCTGCAGGAGGGTCTCACGAGCAGTGGACGGGTGCCTGCTGCACCCAGGAACATTTGTGGGACTGTGCTGCTGCCGATGCCCAGAGACTGTAGCCAGGTGCCAGCCCTCTCCAGAAAAAGTTCACGAGATATTGTAGCAGCAGTGTTTCAGGAATATGGAAAATCACAACACTAATCTGGCACCAGGCTTCCTCCTTAGGACCTTGTTCCAGCACCAGCAAATGCGGTTGTTCTTCCAGGTCCACTGGGGTCTTGCCTTTGGCGGAACCACACAGCCTTTACCAGGTGTCCTCCCAGCCAGGCAACTGCCTCTCCTCGTCTGAAGAATCCTGGACTCTACTCTGCTCCTGGGGCTTCATCCTCCCTACCAGAGCACTGCCAGGGATTGAGCTGCGGAGTTTCAGACTCTGCGCTTCCCCTGTTTATAGTCTTAATGGAATTTAAACCCTCTCCTTTCTCCTTTCTCCCTTTTTTGCTCAGTCCCTGCAGCTGTTTCCCCTTTTTCCACTTTCTCTCCAGCTGCTTTTTGGGGTAGGGTGCTTTTCCCATATTCTGCCCACCATCTTCGTCCTGTCTCTGCATGCAAAAGTGGCTCCCTGCCCTCAGTGGCTTCTCTCTCCCCCAGTTCACCTTTCCACGCTGTGTACCTGATAAATTCTGTGGTTCAGGTTGTGCAGATTGTTGTGTTAATCCTCAGATAAGTTTTCTAGATGTGCAGGATGGTTTAGTGTTGGTCTGGCTGTATTTCCTGGTCTTGAGACACACAAAACTTCCATGCTGTTCTGGCATCTTGGCTCCTCCCCCTTGGGAAAGCTTTTTAATCATTTCTTTTTTTAAAATTTTTAAAAGTTTATTTATTTATGAGAGATAGAGATAGCAGAGTGGGGGAGGGGCACAGAGAGAAGGAGACACAGAACCCGAAGCAGGCTCCAGGCTCTGAGCTGTCAACACAGAAGCCAGACGCGGGGCCTGAACTCACAAACCGTGAGATCGTGACCTGAGCCAAAGTCAGATGCTTAACTGACTGAGCCACTCAGGTGTCCCTTTTTTTTTTTTTAACGTTTATTTATTTTTGAGACAGAGAGAGATAGAGCATGAAGGGGGGAGGGGCAGAGAGAGAAGGAGATACAGAATCAGAAGCAGGCTCCAGGCTCTGAGCCATCAGCCCAGAGCCTGACGCGGGGCTTGAACTCACGGACCGCAAGATCGTGACCTGGCTGAAGTCGGACGCTCAACCGACTGCGCCACCCAGGCGCCCCTCAGGTGTCTCTTTTTAAAATCATTTCTATGCCTCAGTTTCCTGTTATTATAAGTGGGTGCAATGAATCCTATGATTGGAGACAATAATAGAATCTATTTTGTGGAGTTTGTAAAGGTACATGGTAAGAGCTGATGTGACAGGTTTTTCTTTATAAATAACAGTCTCAATCTTTTGGATTGAGAAATTGAAATTATTTCATTTTTTTCTTCAACTACTTTTACTCTTTTTTAAAGTAAAAATTTAATTGATTGCTACCTGCATCCTTTACTGATCAAAGTGTAATGTTAAGTTTTACTTTTACCTTCTTCCTAGAACATATATACACTTTGGAGTATGTTGGCTTTATTTATCTCTCCTTCATCTATATGCTGTTATTGAATTTTAATTTCTATCTGTATTTTAACCCCATGAAACATAATTGTTATCCAGTAAATATTTATTTATATTTACCCATGTATTTATATGTTTCATTCTCATTCATTCTCTCTTGCATCTCTTTCCTTTCATCTGGGATAATTTTTCTTCTGTTTGGAGAACACTCTTTAGTATTTCTTTTAGTATATCTTTTCTGGGAAGAAGTCTCTCTGTTTCTGCCTTTCTGAGAATGGCATTTTTTTTTACTTTCATTTCTAAATAGTATTTTCACTAGGTGAAGAATTTTAATTTTTTTTTTAACGTTTATTTATTTATTTGGGACAGAGAGAGACAGAGCATGAACGGGGGAGGGGCAGAGAGAGAGGGAGACACGGAATCGGAAACAGGCTCCAGGCTCTGAGCCATCAGCCCAGAGCCTGACGCGGGGCTCGAACACACGGGCCGCGAGATCGTGACCTGGCTGAAGTCGGACGCTTAACCGACTGCGCCACCCAGGCACCCCAAGGTGAAGAATTTTAAAGTGGCAACTATTTTATTTTCTTTCCTTTTTAAATTAACTTATTAATCAATTAAAAATTTAAATTTTTTTAATTCCAGTTTATGTACAATGTTATATTAGTCTCAAATGTACAATATAATGATTCCACAATCCCACACATTACCCAGTGCTCATCACAACAAGTGCACTGTTTAATCCTCATCACCTATTTAACCTGTCCCGTAATCGCCTCCCTTCTGGTAGCCATCAGTTTGTTCTGTTAGTTTGTTTCTTGATTTGTCTCTCTCTGTCTCTTTCTCTCTCTCTGTCTTTTTCCCCTTTGCTCATTTGTTTTGCTTCTTAAATTCTACATATGAGTGAAATCATATGGTTTTTTTTTCTCTGACACTTATTTTCCTTAGCATTTTACTCTCTAGTTCCATCCATGTTGTTGCAAATGGTGACATTTCATTCTTTTTTATGGCTGAATAATATTCCATTTTATTTATACATACTGCCTCTTCTTTAGCCATTCATCATTCAATGGATACTTGGGCTGCTTCCATATCTTGGCTATTGTAAGTAATGCTGCTATGAGCATATAAAAATAATGCTGCTGGCGCTCCTGGTGACTCGTCAGTTAAGGGTGTGACTCTTGGTTTCAGCTCAGGTCATGATCTCACAGTTCGTCTGTTTGAGCCCTTGATGGAGCTCTGAGCTGGCAGTGTGGAGCCTGCTTAGGATTCTCTCTCCTTCTCTCTCTCTGCCCCTTCCCCGCTTGTGCTCTCTCAATTAGTATGTGTGCTCTGTCAATTATCTTCTCTTGTTTAGTAGGTTGCCCTTTCATTTTGTTGATTGTTTCCTTCACTGTGCAGAAGCTTTTTATTTTAATGTGTCCTGGTAGTCTATTTTTGCTTTTATTTCCCTTGCTCCAAGAGACATATATAGAAAAAAGTTCCTAAAGCCAATGTCAGAGACCCTATGTTTGTGTTCTCTTTTAGGACGTTTATGGTTTCAGGTATCATATTTAGGTCTTTAATCCATTTTGAGATTATTTTTGTGTATGATTTAAAAAAAATTTTTTTAACGTTTATTTACTTTTGAGACAGAGAGAGAGCATGAACGGGGGAGGGTCAGAGAGAGGGAGACACAGAATCTGAAACAGGCTCCAGGCTCTGAGCTGTCAGCACAGAGCCCGACGCGGGGCTCGAACTCATGGACCGTGAGATCATGACCTGAGCTGAAGTTGGCCGCTCAACCGACTGAGCCACCCAGACGCCCCATTTGTGTATGATTTAAGAGAGTGGCTCAGTTTCATTCTTTTGCAAGTTGCTGTCCAATTTTCCCAACACCATTGTTGAAGAGGCTGTTCTTTTTCCTTTGGATATTCTTTTCTGCTTTGTCAAAGATTAATTGACCATATGATTGATTTTTGTTTCTGTTTTCGTGCTAGTACCATACTGCTTTGATTACTACAGCTTTGTAATACAAATTGAAGTTTGAAATTGTGATGTCTTCAGCTTTGCTTTCTTATTCAAGATTGCTTTGGCTAATCAGGTCTTTGTGGTTTTATACAAATTTTAGAATTGTTTGTTCTAGTTCTGTGAAAAATGCTATTGGTATTTTGATAGAGAGTTCATTAAATGTATAGATTGCTTTGGGTAGTATAGACATTTTAACAATATTTGTTCTTCCAATCCATAAGCATGGAATGCCTTTCCATTTCTTTGTGGCAACTATTTTCTTAGTATGTTGAAGGCACCTTCCATTGTCTTCTGACTTTCTGTTTTTTGGTTTTTTTTTTTTTTTTCCATTGAGCAGTTAGCATAAAGGCATTTGAAATTAATCTGTTTCTTTACTCTTGCTGCTTTTTAGACTTTTCCTTTCTTTGTTTTCCTGTTATTTTAGTATGATGCATCTAGTTGTGAATTTCTTTACTTTTTTTTTACTGGTTGTGTTATATGGATTTCTATATATGTGGTTTGATGTATTTTAATAGTTTTAGAAAATTCTTAGCCATTGTCTTTTCAACTATTGATTCTACTTAATTTTCTTTGTCCTTTCTCATGGTCCTATAATTAGTTATAATGAATATTATAACTTATCATGAAGTCTTCTCTCTTACCCTCTCTTCCATATTTTTCATGCTTTTCCTTTCTGCTTAATTATTGATATTCTGGACTATTTTCCTTTAAAAGAATATTATTTCACCAGTGTCTAATCTGTTTTCTAAATCCACCCACAAAGTTCTTAATTTCAGTTGTACTTTTATTGTACAAATAGAAATCAATAATAGAAACCAAAAATTTCTATTTGATTTTCTTCCAAAGTTATGCCATTTTTATGGTTTCTAGCTCTGTGTTTAAATTTTGAATCTGATTTTTTATTTCTTTAACAAGTATAATCATTTCAAATCTATACCTGAAAATTTTATCAACTGTAGTTTTAGTGGTTCTATTTTTATGGTGTGTTAATTCTACTTATTTTTGCCCATGCTGTCTTGATCTCATTTACTGGTTTAGTTTTTTATTGTTTTTCAGACACTATCTTGACAAAATTGTAAAAAAATGTAAGGTCTATGGTAATATTTTCTTTCAAAGAATACTCCATTTATGTCAAAGTGCAGTAATAGTTTGGATAGCCAGCAATTGTTTTTTGTGGGTCCATGCAAATGACTGAAAGCTGCACTGCAGTCTGTGTGAGGATATGTTACTTCTGATTCACTCTAATCCTTTTGGAGTTCCCAAATGAACTTGTGAGGGCCTTTGTTGGAGCACCAATCCTTCATGGATTTTGGCTTCCAACATGAAACTTCCAAAAGTACCACTTAACCTCTTCTCTGTCTCTCCTGGAATTGGTAAAAACTCTCAGGGGTCAAGCAACCACAAATGATACGTTTACTTCTCTGGATATATCTGTCATAGATCTTGCCTATGTAATTCTTCACTATAATATTAGTTCTCATGTATTCAAGTAGATAATTTTAATATAGTATATATTTTTTCAGGCTTTTCTAATTGGTCTAGGTGGGAGAGTTTATCTGATTTGCCTATCATGGTGGCTGTGGAATTCCAATTTTCCTTTCTTTTCTTTTTTTGTGAAACATTTTTAATTGGAAAACAATTCATAAAGCAGTGTGGAAGGTAAATTGGAGGAGGGGAGGTTATGTATGGCTACCACCAAATTGGTTCCAAAGTGGATGTGTTAGTTGACACTTTCACTAGTATTATATGAGAGTTCCAGTTGTTCCTTGATTATTTTTTTAGCCTTGTCCACCTGGCAAGGAATTCTTGAAAAATCTGTTTGCAAGAAAATGAATTATATCTTCCTTATAGGCGCTGTGCATCTGATATGTGGATGGAAAGCAATGTGGACTGGTGGGATGTGGGGTAAGTAGCTTCTTTCTTTTCTTTTCTTTTCTTCTCTTCTCTTCTCTTCTCTTTTCTTTTCTTTTCTTTTCTTTTCTTTTCTTTTCTTTTCTTTTCTTTTCTTTTCTTTTCTTTTCTTTTCTTTTCTCTTTCTCCCCAGCCCTCTTTCTCTCTCTCTCCCTCCCTCTTCTTTTCTTTCTCTTTCTTTCTTTCTTTCTTTCTTTCTTTCTTTCTTTCTTTCTTTCTTTTTCTTTCTTTCTTTCTTTCTCTGTTTCTTCCTGTCATGGAGGCTCCCTGTTCATTTTAGTAGTACCAGGATACTGCTCACTTTTCTGGCCCCATTGCTCCATCAAAATGTATCTTCAGTTAGAACTCCGTCTTCAGAATTTATTAGAACATCATCTTGGGGACAAATAAAATTAAGTGCAAATATTATGCTGTTCAATGATTACCTGATAGAATCCCCATGGACCTTTCCTTTCCTAAGCCCCACACCCCCATGTCTCTGATCTTTGTACCATTTCTATGGTCTGCTGGGAAAACGTTGTTTGGAAGGTTCTTCCTGTTACCTATGTGTGGTTGTGGGTTTCTGGCAATGTTGGATTTCTCCACTAATTTGTTCTATTGTAATTTTCCAAGAATTCCTTATTGCTTCTGCTGGCATTTCACTTGTTTTTTTTTTTTTTTCAAAAAATTTAAATACAATATTTGTTAATATTATTTCATTTTAAGGGAGAGGTAATATTTGTGGACGTCATCAGCCATCTTGATCAGAAATCCCATAAATTTCCAATATTATTATCATTGATATATTTCAAAATAACTATTTTTATAACTTCTGTTATTTGTACTATCATCAAGCAAATAATATACTTCTCCAAGAAGATCTAAAAAGAATAATTACTTGGTTTTACATTTCCAATCCCCTTTCTTTTCTTCATTGTTTTATCTCAATAGTCTGAAATCCATCTGAAATTCAGCGTTCAAATTTTATATTAGCAAGGCTGTGTCATCTAATAAAATAGTGTTTATCTTTATCTTTCTTCATTTTCAAATCTGTTTATCTTCTAGAAATATTTATCTTGTAGCTTCCGTGGTTCCTTGTTTTGATCAATATATTTATAAGACTTTTTGTTGACAAATTGTTCCAGGTTTTGAAATATTCTTTTGTTTTCCCTTTGGTTTGAAGGGATAGTGTCTTGGTTTATACTCTTTTGTGGTATCAACTGTGTCTCTTTTAAAGTTTTATAAATTTTTCTTCAAACTTTTTTTAACATCTGTAATCTTAGGACAAAGGAGAAATTCATTCTTATTGTCCCTAGTTTAAATATTATGGATTATTTTCTTTTTGGTGTATTGTTAGAGTCTTAGCACTGGCAATCAAGTATTCATGGTAGGCTGGCAAGGGCTTGGAGTTCAATGAAAACAGTTGTTTACAGGCATCATATCAGACATTGGGAACACAGTGGTAAATAAGACAGACAGTAACTGTCTTTATAAAGCCTACTAATGGAGAAGGGAGAAAATCACATGAGTGATAGTAATTAAGAATGATTAGCCCTATGACAAGGCAATTACAAGGATTTATCAGAATATACAGTAGCATTTCCTATCTTAATCTAGAGGAGAGAAAATCTCCTAGGGACATTGTAATATTCCTACCAGGACTGTGATTTACACATAAGCTGTATTGTCTGAAACTAATACATTAATTATAGATTGAATCTTCTGTTTGTGTTTTCTATTTTATCAGATACTTTTTATAATTCTTATTTGTATATTTTAGTTCTTTGCTTTTTAAACTAATATAACCACCATAGGGATATCAAGACATAGGACACATGTGACTTGTTTTCCCAGTTTTTGTTGTAGAATACAAAATTTACATGAATTTATTTTAAGAGAAAGAATATGATTTCAAAGAGAGTTCTTCCTTGGGAAAGGCTTGGGGAATACATTCACTGTCCTCTGTCATTATTTCAGAAGAAAAATCTGAAAAGCACCAATTTGAATATTCTGTATTGTTCCGTACTACGAGTTGTCTTCTTATTTATCTTTCATATAATTTATTCCACTCTACTTAAATCTACTCTTTCCCTTAATTTTGAATGAATTCTCCCTTCTTCATTTTTAAGTATTTTAAATTAAATGTCAAACTTCAATGACTCCCTTAAGTCAGTTGTATGATGTTTAAGGTGGAGGCTGTTGACATTAACTCTTAGGTGGTTTTGTGGCTCAGTCTGATTCTTGTTAAGATTGAAGTATAGTCACTAGTGTGATGAGAACTGGCTATTACAGGATCCTAATGACTTGTTTTTCTAGCAACTATATGGTAAGTACTAAGTTCTCTTGTTCAGTAATTTCAAATATCAACCTTGAATTGTGTCCTTGGAGTCAAGGCTGGTTTTAGAGTTCCTTGTTCGGTATTAGGTTTTCCATTTCTGTTTCTATCTCAAGATAGCCTGGGAGTATTGCCCAGGTCTGGATTTCTGAATCCATTTGCCTTAGAGCCATAGGAGTCTTCCATCACAGAACATTGGGCACTCCAGATTGGAGGACTAACCCAGTTTTTTTTACTTTAATTTTTAAATTAAGCTAACCTAGGTTTTTTGGGGGGGGGGGTGGTGGTGCGCGTCAAGACCTTGAGAGCCTTGAGACTCAGAGACAACTTGTGCTCTTGATGTAATGGTCAGAAAAAAGTTTAGTTTAGATGTTGAGAAAGAATAGCGAATCATACAAATATAATCCTTTAAAAGGAAACTTAGAGATAAACCAAAGCGTGTCTAACACAAGGATGTGTTATAGGTGAAGACAATTCTAGGCTAAGCAAGTGTGATAGACTTGCTCAAAGATGAGGGACTTAGTCAAAGAAACTAAGTTGATTACAGACTTAAAAGTAGGCTCCTAGTCTTAGGATGATTTTTGCAACTTTAAAACTGCATTTTTTGTACATTTAACACTGTATTTTGTACATTATTTCTGCCCAGAATCTCAGTGGCAAGCATGTCAGAACATTCTGGTAACTGGTTTCTTGGCACCACCTCATTCAGCCATTAAAATTTAATTCCACTTCTCTACCCTTTGTAGCAGACTTTTTCTACACTTTCTCTCATGTTCCCTGGAGCTTCTGCAGATAGTTAAAAACATTTTAAAACTTAAATGGAGAGATAGACAAGAAAGAGGTGAGCACCTATGAATGCTTAAATCTATTCTTATATTTTATTAAAAGCTCTTTTCAATATTGTTAATAGGCAAGGTTAATTTTTATGATCAAGTTGTTAATATTACTTAGGCTTTTTAAACATAGAATTCTGTAAAAAAATTCTATATATTTCATGATTCATTTTATTCTAGTTATACTATAATTTGTGGATTTAAAATTTTTCTTTCATAAATGGTGACTCTGAGTGATTTTGTAGAAATTATTCTCTTAAACTTCTTTCTAGACTAAAAACAAAACAAAAAAACCTGATATCACTATAAATCATCACTCTTTTGGTATGATTTACTTTATTTTAAAAGAACTGCTCATAAATGCTTTTATATGCTGTATTTGTTCTTATACAAGTAGATGCTTTTCCTTATAATATTCTCTCTGTATATAATGTCCTTCTTCCCCTTCTCTCTTGATTGACCTGCTTGTTTTGCTTACTTATACGTAAAGATTCAATTGAAGAGTAGCTCCCTCCATGGTAGTCCTCCCCAGTAACTTAAACTTTTTAATACTTTAAAAATAGTTCTTTTCTCTGTGGTCCTTCACTACTGTGTACACGTACCTTTTCTTATAGCTAGAGAAAACTTGATTGCTCTAAAAATTAGCAACAACAAAGCGATAGCTGTATGTCTGTGATCATTTATAGTCTCCATTATGTATTATTAGGTAATCTCCTATGTAGAAAAAACATGTGCTTGTCAAAATCTATAGGGAAAAATGTAAAAATTCATTGAAAAACTGCTCCAGAATCAAATTCCTGGAGTGTTAATACATTCGTTGCACTTTAATAAGCGTCAGTCTCCTTTTTCCTTTTTGACTGTAAACCTTTTAGAGAAGGGACTATGTCTCTTTTAATTTTGTATTTTCCTTACTTAAAAATGTGTTTTGCCTATAGAGGGACTCAATTGCTCTTTATGGAATGAATGGGTGAGCAACTAGGAATGTGGTAAATAATGTACAGTCTTAATGCCTGCTCAGTATGTTGCATATTTTTTCCATTTGCCCCTCCAGATCCATTATCTGCCCTAACCACTCTGCTACCTTGACTTTTAAGGCTTATGTTAATGGGCTCCCATGCCCTCTGGATCTCAGTTGTGTTTAGCCAATGAGGATTATTGGAAGGAGATTGGAGGGAGAGATGGTTTATTTCTCAGGCACTCTTTTTGTCAGGTCACTTTGGGTTAGTCATGTGCCTTACTGAAGATCTCTGCTCCTCTCAAGGGGGCTTCTTTACAGAACCCTTTGCTTCTTGATTTTGGTAACTGCTCCTTTCTCTTATCCCTTTGGGCAACTCTTCTAAGTACTATCTCTTGTGGCCCCTCTACACCCATTTATATCTTTGTAATTCATCTCTTCATAAATAAATTGTCTTGAATTACCCTAATTTGAGTGTTCCATTTGTTTCCTCTTGGGACTCTAACTGGCAAACTCATCAACCATTCTCCCTTTTCCTTGGATGAAAATTCCTCTTTTCCTCTCAAGAGCACCCTTTCTCCATGTGTAGCTTATGGGGCTGATCCCACGCAGGACTCAGATTTGGTGGAGTATCTGTCCCTCTAGCTTAAGTTATTGATTTATGTATGGGTTCAGTGCCAGAAGCATTTCTTCTCTTGCTATTTTTTTCTAATACTACTGGGAAGGAGGCAGTCTTTCCTGAAATTATGGTAAACTGGGGTTCTATAGGAGCTGTCTTTGTCTTCACCTGAAGAGTCTTTATAAAAATGAAGGCAATGTATGTGGCATTATTAACAGTCACATATTATGGTTGTGCGTTAGGAACTGGGGGAGGTAAAATGACTACATTTGAAGGATGTGATGTACTAATTTATGACCAAAGCATCTAGAGAACAGAGGTCATTTTATTACTGTACATGTCTATATACCTGTTAGTTTGTGGTTGTCAAAATTTAAATATTAATGATTCTAATTCTAGGTGAGTATAAGAAATTCATCTGCCTGATATTAAGAAGCTTATCTAAAAGTTTTTCAAAATATTGTAGGATAGACCTTTTTTTAAAAAATCATTTTTCTTATATATTTTGAGTATCTGGTAAATGCCTTATTTTCCTACTTGAAAAATATTTGTAAACTTAGTCTTTTTATTCCTCCATAGACCAATGTTTTCCAAATAAAGATTACTGGGTTTACCTTTAGTTTGAAGGAATATATCAGATTGATTTCACTTGTGATCTAAGTTTCATTTTTCACTTAAATCTCCAGGGCAGGAAACCTACCAGTTGCACTAACTCTTCTCTTAGTGAGACTTCTGAATGAAGCTGAGAGCAAATTGCCAAAGGCAAATAGAATATATTATTGAAATATGCCTTGTTTCTGGCTGCATCTCAAAATAATTCAAACATGATAATTTCCTCAAGCAGGATTTTAAGGTACATAATGTATCCAAGAGACATATATCCTAAGGCTTCGGCCAGTTAGGTGGGTCTTAGAATTCAAAAGTCATGGTTGCATTTTTATTCAAATGAGTCTGAACATTCAAACAAACCATACTTCTTTTTCTGAAGAGGATGAAGATGAAAAAAACAAAAACAATGTGTTCGTTTTTAAGGGGTTGGGATGAAGGGATGCTTTTTGGTCTATTTAAAAACGAATAAGAGAGTTACAAATCTCTACATATAAGTGTCAATTTTTTTCAGGAATCTTTGAATTCTTTCAAATAACACTTACAGATGAGATTCTTTTCCCTAAAGGTTTATTCTTTGGACCTCAATTGTCAGTTTTTCTAAAAGGAAAATATTACAGAAACAATATGTTTTAGGCCAGGATAAAGAAGCCCATAGCTTCTAATTTGATTGTTGAAATCCAGAAACATCTGCTAACAAGTCTGAATCTTGATTGTTCAAATTTCCTGAGTCTCAGAGGTACCCTTATAACCTCCCTTCAAAATATCACCTTCTTATTTAGTAGATTTTTTACCATTTTTTTTTGTTATTTGTTTTGTTTTGTTTTGTTTTGTTTTCTGGACTAGCCTGAGTTGATTCTGTTGCTTGCAACTAAAATATTTTAACCAGGAATTTTAGAGGCCAAAATTCTGAAATCAAGGTGTTGATTCCAAAATCAAGGTGTTGGCAAGGTTGTCTCCTTCTCAAGTCTCTGTGGGAGAATATATTCCTAGCTTCTGGTGACTGCTGGCAATTCTTTGTACTTCTTGGCTAGTAGCTTCATTCTCTTCTCTAGTCTTCATGTGATCTTTCCTTCTGTGTCTCTGTGTCTTCTTCATTTCTGTCTCTTATAAAGACCCTTGTCATTGGATTTAGGGCCCACTCAATATCCAGATTGAGATTCTTGAGATTCTTAATTAAATCTGCAAAGACACTACTTTAAAATAAGGTCATATTAAGGGGTACTGGGTATTAGGACATATCTTTTTGGGACTGCTGTTCAACCCATTAGATCCATCAGTAGTCTGTGAGATGGGTGACAATGTTATCCCCATTTCTTTTTTTTTTTTTTTAATTTTTTTTTTCAACGTTTATTTATTTTTGGGACAGAGAGAGACAGAGCATGAACGGGGGAGGGTCAGAGAGAGAGGGAGACACAGAATCGGAAACAGGCTCCAGGCTCTGAGCCATCAGCCCAGAGCCCGACGCGGGGCTCGAACTCACGGACCGCGAGATCGTGACCTGGCTGAAGTCGGCGCTTAACCGACTGCGCCACCCAGGCGCCCCAAGTTATCCCCATTTCACACATGAGTAAGCAAAGGCTGAAATTATACAGCCAGCACAGTGAAAAAACAGGACACCAACCAAAACCCCATTCTAAGGCCAGTGCTCTTTCTTCTATGTCATAGCCTCTCTTGACAATACTATTTTTGCTTCCATAATCATTTCATCTTTTAAATAGAAAATAATACATGTTTTAATATTGTTAATAGACTTGACAAAGTTGTATATTTTATGAGAATCATGCTTAGTTTCCTTCATATGAAATGATTCTTGTTAACAAGCTATTCTCAACAAAATTCCTCAGCTTTTCAGAGAGCTAAGGAAATTAAGAGAGAAATCAAATATATTTTTCCTCATCATCCTCAGCCATTATTTTTTTTTATTCATGATTTTAATCTTCTATTTATATTGCTCTCCTTCTGCTTAGTCTCATCCAACTTCCAGATCCCTGGGGCTCAGCTAGTGATGAGCACTCTTGAAGAAGCCCAGGGAAGGCATGCTGGCTCTGTCTGCAATCCTCTTTTCCTGGCACTCTGTGTAAATAATCAAGGATGCACCTGTCCCATTACAGACACGGGAATGGGGCCATGATGCATGTTTGGGTTTTGGTTTTTAAAAGCATCTATTTTGTAGACTGGTCCTGTTGAGGTCAGACCACAGAGCACAAGATAACATGTGAATAAACTTGCTGCAAGGTATGACACATGGCAGTAATTTGCCTGAGTGACTAAGAAGGCTTCTCTTTCTTTCCATGCTTTTCTAAAATTTGGAACATTCTACCCTATCACAAAACTCAAATATCCAATTCACATTGAGTCAGTTATGGAAATTCAGAATACATATCAAGGATGCAACGAATTGATTTTCTAAACCAATTCTTGATTTAAAAAATAGTTTATATTCCTGTATCATTGAATGCTTCCCTTTTTTTAATCTTATTTTATTGTTTAAACAGGTTAAAAAGTAAACAATATGCAGGTAAAAAGACTAATCTAAAAAATTGAGCATCTAAATTTTTTTTCAACTTAAATGCCTACTCCCATATACATTCTACCTTCATGAAAATAATTCTTACTTGAAGACAGTTCCACATTTTCCAAGAAGTCCTGAATCCCAGGTTTTGATGTGCTTCTCTTCTCAAATTTGGTTAGCAATTAGCTTGTACTCTACACTTTAATTTTTTATTATTTAGCATATACATTATAGTTTTGAGTGCTTATTTCATATCTTGTCACCAGACTGCAACTTCCAGCAACTGGTACTTGCCTTGTAGCTACAAGTATTAGCCAAACCTACCAAATATTGAGCTATGACTGATGCAAAGTACAAACTACAATTATTTTAACCCTGGAGCTGATAGCAACATGTTTCCTACTGCATTACATGATACTTAACATTACTGCAGGTTTGCTGTGTACCAGGCACTGTTCCAAATGTCTTCTATGTATGTACATAGGTTTATGGAAAATCTGAAGACTAAATGGTTTGTTGGGAAGTCACAGCAGCACTGTCATTGTTTTGAGGAATACAATTTTCATCAAAGTTTTGGTTCATATCTCTTTCTGGAGGATATTATTGCTATTATGCAAAGTCAAGATCAACTAGACTTTCATCTTCACTTTCCTCTTCCACTCGGTCCCTTTTCAATGTTTTTCAGAATTCACATTTTTTCAGGGCCCATTCAAATCAGATTTGATAGATGAGGCTGTTGATTAATTTTGTCAACAAGTGAAGAAGAGTTTGAGTGATTACACTCTTTTATTAAATTTTTTGCACTAACATTCTTGGCAGCTGATTCAAAAGCATTAAAATTGCCAATATTGTAGGGAGACTTATGCGTGAAAGAAGTGCCAGCTATAGGTTCTTTAGTTTGGCTTTTCCCTAGTGAGCTTTTGCAGGAAAAGCAGCAAACACATTTAGGAACTAAGGCTTTTATACCACTTGGACCTGCCTTATTCTTAACTGACTGTAACTAAAATTTTCTGCTCCTGGGAATCCAGATATCTGCCAGTGTTTTATAATATCTTCCTCAATGATGAGCATTCTTAGTACTCTAGATATAGGTTTTAGAGGCTATTCTAAGAAAGAAGCTCAGGAGACTTTTTTGGTTGGGTATTTGTGTATTTGGGAACGCAGGCCCTTTACAACTATAGCTAAAGATGTTCTGATTTAGTTCTCTCTCATATTCAGGAGGTAAAGATACAAGATCTTTAGCCTCAACTTGTTTGCATTCTCTCTTGTCTCCCACTGGGGACATCCCCACCCTTGATTTCATCATCAGGGATGTTATTTTTGTGGAGTCTTTCTCCCCCCACCCCCCAATGGAAAGTACTGCTGTAAGAATAGGAACTTCTACCATAGTATCTGTCATGGGCTGAATGTTTATGTCCCCCCAAAATCATACGTTAAAGCTCTAACCCCCGATGTCATGGTATTTGGAGATGGGCCTTTGGGAGATTATTAGGTTTAGCTGAGGCCATAAAAGTTGGGTCCTTATGATGCGATGGTGCCCTTAGAAGAAGAGACCAAAGAGCCTGTTCTCTTCTCACTATGTCAGAACACAGCAAAAAGATGTCTTGTCTTCTGTAAGGCAAGAATAGATCTATTTTTTTAATGTTTATTTATTTATTTTGAGAGAGAGAGAGACAGAGAGAGAGAGAGAGAGCATGATAAGGGGAGAGGCAGAGATAGAGGGAAGAGAGAATCTCCAGCAGGCTCCACGGACAGCCCAGAGCCTGACGTGGGGCTCCATTTCATGACCCTGAGATCATGACCTGAGCCGAAATCAAGAGTCAGATGCCTAGCTGACTGAGCCACCCAGGCACCCTCACCTCCTCACTGCTCACCCACTTTTTTTTTAATGTGGAAAAGAGAGCTCTCACCAGGAACCTGACCATACTGGTACCTTGATCTTGGACTTCCCAGGCTTCAGAACTGTGAGAAATAAATGTCTTAAGCCACCCAGTCTATGGAGTTATGTTATAGCATTTTGAACAGACTAAGACAGTATATTCCTTATGTTTTCAATACCATTTATTCCTTATGTACACCATCCAATTTTTCCTACAGTGTTACCTCCATTAGGATGCCCAGAATTTTGTCATCATGATTTACATCTTGACAACTTTCTGTCCATGAAAAGTTTTCATAATTTTCAAAATTCAATTATGATTTTTGATGGTAGAGACGAAAAATTAAAAGTCATTCTGTGCCATTTTGGGTGAAGTCTCTGATTGAGTAAACACAGTTTTCAACATCTCATGGCAAGTTCAAAATCCAACAGGACTGCACAGAAATGTGTTAGAATTTTTCTCTGAAATTGTTGGGTTTTCCAGTTTGTTTTTAAACTTTGTTTCCTTTGAAATAATGTCCAAGCTTTTTTTTTTTAAAAAAGATACTTAACATATGGCTAGTTGACATAGTTATTTCAAGTCAGCTACCTATACTTCTATTGAAAATTTTTATATGGTGATCTTCAGAATTAGTCACTTTCTTTGCTTTTAAAATTATAAAGTATTCTGAATCCTGTTTCTATGTTATTCCGTGTACTTGTAGAGTTGACATTCTTTCCAGATGAAATAGGTTTCAGGAACTAAAAAGCAAAACCAAAAGAAAATTTCACATCTGAAGGAAAAACATTTTGAATCATCATGGAGACATGTAGCTATCTTGGCACTACCAGACTCTGAGACGGCAACACCTCAAATAAATTTATACTTTTAATGTCCTCATTTAGAAAAGTTGTCCCGCTATGATACAGAATGAGCTAACATCAGAAATTCCTATAACTTTTAATAAAGGTAAAAAATATCTATTAGGAAACTTCAGCCATATTTAAACAGTAATTTGAAACTGTTAAGTACTATGTACACAGATCAAAATTATCTTACAGTTCTGGCTGAATAATATCAATGACAGGGAAGAAGGAAAAATTCCACCAGCTTGAATTCCTTGCCATTCATATAACCTGTTTGAACCTAAATATTGAAGAAATGTCTGAATCTTTAAAAAATATTAAAATTTTACTCTTTTGTTTTAGTAAAAATCATATCAAAAATACCCACAATTTAGTTTTCAAAAATTAATTTTCCACTGTTATTTTAATAAACTTTAGGGTTAAAATTATTCAAAATGATTATATTCTAAAAATGCACACCTCAAATATCTGGAACCTTTTATATAAAACCTAGATGATGTTCTTTGTCTATGAATGGAATCTGAGTAATTCCTTTCTACAAGGGATGTCCTGGCCCAAGGGTGCTGCTATGCTCCATCCTAGGAAATGGTCTTCAGTGCTGCTCTTCCCTTCCTACAACTGGCCTCAGTCCCCAGATGACTCTAACTTGATTCACAGTGTTCTGGGCCCAGTTTCACGAGAGGCTCTAGAGTTTGGTTTTGGACACATTGAATTTGAGCTGACTACAGTCTATCCCACTGAAAATGTCCAGAAGACTGTGCCAGACTAGGTCCTCTGACAAACAGTCACCAAAATAGAATTTGAAATATAAGAGATTAGGAAAATACCTGTGAGAAATAAATAGGGGGGCATCAGGAGTCCACAAAGAGTCTGTAGATGCAGGCATGACACATGCAAAAGAGAGGGGGAAAGGAGGAGGGTTGGATAGGAATTGCTTCAGACTACTGTGAAATTCAGAGCAAGTTTTGGCCAGGCCAGTGGGAGTAGAGCAGAGACTATCCCTCAGGGTACTGTATTCCCAGTTCCAGTGTGCCTTCTATGTTTGGTCATTGACAGGGAACAGCCAGCAAGACAAGGCCTCAGTGTGGGTGTGAATGCTGATCCTGAAGGTAGAGGTTGTCTTGAAATCAAATATAATCGGGAGAATGGAAGCCTGGGAGTTGGCAGGAATCTTAGGGAAGGTCTTGAAAGTGGGATTTGAGCAAATCTTACTGAATTGCAGGAGGCTTGACTCCAGCTGACTTCTGACTTAAGGCAAAGTTAGAGATTTAATTTTTTGAGATACCCCTTATAGAGATAATGAATAGTAGAGGAACTCTTGGAGGGAAAATACCAGAGGAAAAAAAGTCTGTACTTTAGTAATTATTCCAGATAGAAGAAAGAAATGGTAGATTTAGTAATGATAGTGAAAGACTTTAATGATAGATACGAACCAATACCATCTGTAGCGATAGTCTACTGGTTTCCCACCCACATCCAAATTTCTGTTTCTTACTTACAACCCCTAATTTTTATTGCATGGATAAAATATTGTATTTCCTATTCTCCCTGTGTAGCAAGGCTTGACTCAGTTCTTGGCAAGGAGATATGTGTAGAAGAAGTTGGATGGAAGTTGTTGACAGAATGAGAAGGTGCTTTAAAAGCATACAGGCAGCTGGGATGAGTCCTTTTTGTTTACCCTTTCCTCTTTTCTGTTTTCATGAAGTTGGAAATACTGTGATGGCTGAAGCTTCAGCAGTCATTTTGGACCATTAAATGCCCTTGAGGGTGGGCAATAATTGCTAGGATGTTGAAACAAAAAATAGTAAGAGTCCTGGGTTTCTTTATCTCCAGACTTCTTTTATGTGAAAGAAAAATAAATGATTTTTTTCTTACTTAAGCCACAGCTAATTTTGGTTTTCTCTTTATGGCAATATAACTGCCATGTAATAATGGCACTCGCTATTTATTGAGCCCTATTATATCTCAGGAATGGTGCTAAGAACTTTATATTATTAGCCCAATTAATCGTCACAGTAATCCTGTGACATAGGTGCTTTTATTTTCAATGATTTAACAGATGAGGAAAATGAAACAGAGAAGGGTCATGTAAATTGCCCAAGATCACCTAGCTAGTGTGTAGTTTCAAACTTATTTGTTTGATTTTAAAGCTTGTGTATTATCTACTCCAACATGCTGTCAGTTGGGGATACAACTTAATTGAGGTTCTGAGAGTCTTATTTGAAGCTACTGTGTTTCTCTAAACTTAACACTTTATCATCGACCAACTGTACTTCTTGGCCTGTCTTCTTTCATACGTGGTTTTGACAAATCCCCATCCCACCTAAGACCTTATTCCACTGCAGCTATGCTATAGCCCAGCATGATGTTTAAATCCTGCCAGAATCCGCTTTGTACAGTTCTCTATGATAGCAATCCCGAGGCAGGGCGAGAGCTGTGCTCTCAGAGGGTATTTCTTTGTTCAAAATCGAAAGGAGGTAGCAGCTGGCCTAAAATTATGACTGGCAACTGGTCTCAGACTTATTATGGTTGCCCTGATGCTTTCTCAGATTCACTGAAATGTTTTTCCTCTGAGAACAAAGCTTCCAGAAACTCAAAACACCTGTATTAACTGGTGACCTAAAAGGAGCACTTACCTGCTAACTTCCTGGCTGATTTTCAAGTAGGTTGGCAGAGCCTTCCTGCTGTTACTAGGCTTCTATAAAGAATTAATTATTCTGGATAGCTAGGCCTATTTCAACAGAAACTGCCTCATTTTAAAAGTCTGTCTTTTGAAATTTTCTAATAACCATTAAGAGCCCATTAGCAAAATTGTCAGGAAAATAAGAAAGACTAGTAAAGGCATTATCCCTATCGTCCCTACTGAAGACACAGCAGCATATATTAGTTTATATGGATGTTTTTGTTTTATAATTATTCTAGATGACGGAGATGAAAGAGCTTAAAATCTTTTTATTTATGTGTGTGATTGAGAGCGGAGTATGAGAGAGTAGGGATGAATGGAAAGGATCATTTAAATATTTTATTCAAAATTACATGAATAGATACCATTTACTGAATGCCTGTTAGGTGTCAGATGCCACAGGAGGTACTTTACTTCTCTCATTTAATGCAATCTTTTCACCAGTCCCTGTGAGGTAGAGCACAGTTTGTAAATATAATGATGTTCAGAGATATTGATTGAATTGCCCAAGGTCACACAGTGGGAATTTACATAGAGATCTGTCTGTCTCCAAAGTACATGTTTTTTCCATTTTATTGTTCTATGACAAAAAGCATTCAGTGTTACGGGATATTTTAAACAGAGATTCACTTTCTAGAACTTCAGCAATACTGAAAACTTCAGTGCCACTGGTAAACAGCTTTGGATCACTGATTATGGTCTAGTTTGAAGTTTTTAGATCCTACCTTCTTTTCTTTCCTGCAGCTACCCTTTGACCATGGTATGTATACTAGAAGAAAGAATGAAGTTAATTAATTCTGTTCAGTATTAACTGCGTTGGCAAAAGTTTTGATGAAGAAGGAAATGGAAATTACTGATGAGAATGAACTTTGTTTATTATTTTTCAGTTTCATTTAATGGTACATTACCATTCTTCATTCCCATGATCTCTTGAATTGACTTTAGGTTTTTAAAAAAATCTCAAAATTGCTCTCATTTAGCAAGTGAATACAGTATTGCTATTACAAATAAGAAAACTAAATTATATTTGCTTATAATAGTTTATAATTACCCTAATAGTCACATAAAGAAATTATGTAAATCCTTAAAGCAACCAGTTTCATTTGTTACTTTGAGGAAGGTCAACACCCACAAAATAGTTCTGTGAGAGCTTAGTGTGGTAGGGTCTCAGTTGAGTGGCGTATTGGTACACTTGATAGACTACCTGGCCATGTATACAGTTGATGCTTAAAATCTTTAGCAGTAGCTGTAAGATTTTATGACCATTAGTAGTAACCAACATCATTCAGTGTACCATAAAGTTTCTGCTTAAAGGAAATTTATCATTTGCTAAGTTTTACATGAAGGCAGTGCAACATAGACTATTTTAGTAGCCAATGAAATACATAATAAATACTCTTTATCAGCTATCCTCTATGGAAATTTTGAATCCCAAATGAATATTATTATTTAATTTTCATTTTGTATGTCTTTCTAGCTAATGAAGTTTGGAGAAAGTAATCATGAAGTTATTGAGTTTTTCTCTCTTTACATTAGAATAAGTCAAATATTTTTCAGATTCCTTTATGGGTTGGATATTGACTACAAGTTATCATTGACTTAGGAAATTATGCAATAAATTGATTGTTCAATGTGTGTAGAACACTTGCTTCTTTGGAAACATAAAAAGAGAGAAAATATATAAATATTTACAAAGTGTTTGACAAATTTAAATAATCTTACTATTAACTTGGTGCTGATAATATTTATGGGTGAATATAGGAAAAGGAGAGTTTATCTACAGACCTAGACTCTGGCTTGTCTGTTTTCATCCTGTCCAATAGCTTTCCTAGAGAGGAGGGATAACCAGGAATCATGTACTTCCATTACAAAAGGCAAATTTGTTTGAGGGTGTAATTTTTCCTGGATTTGGTTTGTTTTAGGATTGCTTGCCTGGGTGTCTTGGTTATGCAAGTTTAGGGAACAATACCAGTCCCTGTTCTAGGAGTAGGTTGCGGCGAATTCTTCAGGGAACCCATCAAGATGCTTTTCCTTATAATCCCAGGTTTGAGAAAATGGTCCTGGGGCAGAAGGAGGATTAATTTGCATTAGGAACTTTCCTCATTCCTTCTTCCCAGGATTTAGAACGGGAGACTACCAGGGTAGCTTCAGTCAAGTTCCAGTGACAAGGACAGGAAACAAAATGAAGCAATACAGTGGCCTTGAGCAGATAGAGTCCTAGTCAGGCAGGCCTAACACAAAGGACTAAATGTCTGTGAAAGATGACTGTTTTTCATCGTGTGTGTGTGTGTGTGTATGTGTGTGTGTGTGTGTGTGTGTGTGTGTGTGTGTTTGTGTGTATGTGTCCAAAACCAGTTACTCTAGCATGGTGGTTCTCAAACTTTGACAGGCATGAGAATCTCCTGGAGGGATGGTAAATACAGATATTTGGGGCCCACATCCAGAGTTTCAATAACCCTAGGGTGATGTGTGAGAGTTTTTATTTTCAACCAGTTCCTGGGTGATACTGCTGCTATTGGTTCAAAGACTGCACTTTGAAATTCATTGCCCCCACCACACAGGCAAGCTTTATGTAAGGGGTTCCTGTGAACCCAGAGGGCTGTGACTATGTGGAGAATTATGGGGCTTTGGCAAGAATCCAGCCCAGAAAGGGCAATGCTGGAACAGTGCATAGCTTCTTTTGTCCTTGTCCTGATATCTTTTGTAGGTGTTTTATGAAGCAGTGAAAAGCAATGGTGGTGAACTTGTACCTTTTAATCTCTCGCTACCTAAAATATGGAAGCAGGACTGACTAGCCATACTATTCTGAATCTTTATTCTTGGAATTTTTGAATATTCTCATTGCCCAACTTATAATATATGTTTTAGATAATGCACCTGCTTTTGTTTCTATTATCTTAGTTTATAAAGGTGAACTTATGGAATATATCTGTATATTTTCATTAGTACTAAAATCTTTTTACTTTATTATTCACCTATACAAAACAATATTTCCATACTATTTCTAAACCATAGTGATTGTAAAAGTTATTGACTAGGAAATGAGGATGTTCTGAGAAGTTGAAGGTTTTTCACCTAACCCCTGCTCCATCCTGAAATGGACTTTATCTGCATTTTGCATCTGGGAGATGACAAGAAGTTTAATGTTTCAAGTTTCCAAAAAGTAATGTTAAGTAAGCAGTCAATAGAGAAGGGGCAATGAGGCAAAGCAGAGTGCCCCCAGATGCTAACTTGCTATTTGTTTTTTTCTTTTCATTTTTCTGCCTTTTTAATTAAAGAAAAAAGTCTTGTGGGCATGGAGTGAGTGTGAGTGTACATGCCAGGGCTGGGAAGGCTGGTAGCAGGAGCAGATCAGGCATTCTACCCACTCATTTATCCTTTTTTTTTAAAATTTTTTTTTCAACGTTTATTTATTTTTGGGACAGAGAGAGACAGAGCATGAACGGGGGAGGGGCAGAGAGAGAGGGAGACACAGAATCGGAAACAGGCTCCAGGCTCCGAGCCATCAGCCCAGAGCCTGACGCGGGGCTCGAACTCACGGACCGCGAGATCGTGACCTGGCTGAAGTCGGACGCTTAACCGACTGCGCCACCCAGGCGCCCCTCATTTATCCTTTATGTATGTCATAGCTGGTACCATACGTTTAGAGCCAATCAATTTATGCATATGGAAATTCTTTCCTTGGTTTATATATTTAGCTAAATAAAAATGTAAGGTAATGTTTATTTAATTGAATAAAAATTGCTACATTCAGACTTCAACTTTTTTTCCCCTCCTCTTTATTTGCTGAACCAGTTTACTCTTCCCATTATTTTCTCTCTTATATTGGCTTTGTTTTATAGTAAGATATTCACTCATGTAACAGGATGGTACCTTTCTTATATATATTTTTGCCCACCTATACCTATCTACTATCTGCACCTGAATTAGAGAAAGTAAACACAGAAAACTCTAGAAAACTGATTTCTTCTCTTTAACTTTCACATGGCTTTAATTTTATCCACTTATTCTTAGTTTCTGTGGGCTTTATCTCATGACAGGACAACTTGGAAACATTTTTGGCATAGTTTTATTCACTGGTAAAACATAGTATGATCAATAGTGTAGACAATATAAAAAAGTGTTGGTTCAGCACTTGGTAAATTGACTTCGTTTTAGTAACTACAAGCAAAAGTTTTACACAACTACATAATTTTATTTTATTTATAATTTTTATAATGTTTATTTATGTTTGGGGGGGAGGGGCAGAGAGAGAGAGGGGGACAGAGAATCCAAAGCAGGCTCCAGACTCTGAGCTGTTTGCACAGAGCCCGACACGGGGTTGGAACTCACAAACCGCAAGATCATAACCTGAGCCATGTTTCACCTACTGAGCCATCCAGGCACCCTCAAAACTACATAATTTTAACAACTTGTTGGAATGGAAATCTTTGAAAATGATGATCTTATCAAAGTCCTTATGAGATTACAGAAACTTTACAAAAGGGGATGACATATTAAAGTATCAACAAAGATTTTGTCCTAACATGTTTCTAAAAACCTTTTTAGGCTTCAGATCTGCCCATATTCATATTCTGAAGGGAACAGAATCAGGCAAGGATCTATTCTAATGACTCTTTATTTGGGTTAAACTACCACAAAGGAAGAATACTTTTGTGGATCTGTGAAATGCTAATTTTTCCAATTAATGTATTTTATGAAAGACCAGAGAGTTTAAAAAGAGGAAAACAATTGATTTGAGTTTCTGAGTTAGGTTAGTTCACACTAGCTGTGGTCTTTGGAAATTTAGAAAAAATTAATTAGTTTATAATTCTTATGAGACAACATCGAGATACTACTACTCAGATTTTTCACTAATTTCTCTGTAACTCAAGTTTACGCTGACAAGAAGTCCTGGGTAGCTATACAGCCCTGTAGGGCCATCCCTTCCATATTTCATATCCCTTCCTGATATTGTGGGATTGCTTGTCTGTGCCTGGTAGGAAGTGTTTCAAGCTGGACCTCCAGATGGAAAACTCCAACAGGGTTTAATTATACAGGTAAACTGATTTGCTTGGTCATGCACCT
Source organism: Lynx rufus (assembly GCF_022079265.1). NCBI lineage: Eukaryota > Metazoa > Chordata > Mammalia > Carnivora > Felidae > Lynx > Lynx rufus. The sequence goes on from NW_025814827.1 coordinate 65,455,275, forward strand.
GGAAAATCTAAGATGAAGAATAACTTAAAAGTGAATTAAATGTAGGACAGGTGCATTATCATTTCCCACCACTTTACAAACATGAGATAGAGAACAGTCTCTTAGCTCCTTTACATCACTGAATGAGGTCAGAAAATCATTTGAATTGAAGCCCTAAAAAGGCCTTTCTGCAGGAAAAGGTGATCACACACAATGGGTAAATTCTGCTCCTATGTATGCTAATTTATTTTATAATCTTAGACTTCTTATGGGAAAATACAGTTCAAAGAACAGAAGAAATATAGAGGAAGAGGTAAGTAATTGCAGCTAAAGAAGAAGGGATAAGGCAACTTTTGTTGAGGCCATGACATCAACGCTGGGTCTTGAAGAATAAGTTCTTCAGTAGAGAAAATGTTTCAGGCAGAAGGCACAGCTTGCACAAAGGCAGAAATCAACATGGTAATGTAGTGACTGGTATGTATGTATGTGCACACATGTGTACCTAGGGAATAAGAGGTGGAGCTGGAAAGGTAGGCAGGGAATGGAATAAGAAAGGACTTTTATATGTGCAGGGCAACGTGGACACTGATCTAGTCCTATGATTACAGACAGTGCTCCAAGAGCAATTTCTGGTGGTGCCAGTAAAGAGGGCTTTGGGACTCATCTTCATTTCAGCCAGGGTCAATTTACATGTTTTATAAATTTGAGTTCTACCTGGTCTCTATGTTACACAAAGTATTCTACAGCTTTCATATTCACCCTAGACAGTTATATCTTTCTTGCCATTTTTGGCATATAGCCTTTAAAACTATAGGCAGTTATATTACCTAGTCTATGAATTGCACAGAGCATAATATTTCTTTATTTTGCTTACTTTACTCTCTTCTTTTCTTATGAACATAATTTGTGATTTAATAATGAAAATTATGTCATGTGGAGGCACTAGATCTTTTGACCTATTTTCCCTTTTAGGATTACATGACTTAGAACTTTGCATTTTTCTCCGAACTTTCAAAGTCTTGTCTTACTATATTTTAGACTTCTATAAAGCCATCTAACTCAACTTTTTTTTTTTTTTTTTTTTTTTTTTTTTGCTGGGTATTGTAAGGCTCCTGAATCCTAAGATTCCTATTACTTTGCTTCCCTAACGAATTCTTTTTTGGTCTTAAGTCCCAAACTGTTTCTTTGACCTTTTTTTTTAATGTCCAAATTATGAAGACCCATCATATGCTTTGTTTGAACTAAATGACAGACAAGACCTAATTGAGGTCCTCATTATGACCGTGTCCATTTTGTGACCTGTCTTAGTAGCACATTCTAGAACTGACTCAGGAATGTTGCAATATCATAATACCTTTCATTTCTTTCCTCCCACAAATTTCTACCAAAATTTTTATTCCAGTGCTGAATGAAGAAGAGGGTTTATAACCCTACAAAGCCTGGTGACAAAATATTTAGCGATTAAAGGGTTGCCTTGTCCAATGCCTTCCATGCTATAATAGTGCTTTTCTTATTTCAGTACTTTTTTTCTTGTTAACTACGGTTATAGAGATGAGATATTGACTTCCTTATTTTGAGGGATAAGAGAATGTTATTGTATTAGAGGTGGAATTGAAACATGGTTACTTTAGCTGCGGAATTTATAGTGTATATTTCCCCTGGATTATAGGCGGTCAAAAGGTGATCTGCTAAAACTTTTTAAAATTATAGATAGTTTGACTGGAAGTAAATTAATGTGTTTTTCTGGTAAGTGGTATATAGAACCCAGAATCTGAGTACCTGAAGCTTGGAAAAGGAAGGAAAAATACAGGCAAAAAGAAGACTAAAAGTCTATGTTGTGCATACCAGAAATCAAATGTAAATTTAGAACAAACTTACATAATAAAAAATCTCTTTTAAAAAATAGTTATAAAACAAATGATGTTTTCTCAAATCCCTTATTTTGTGATATTTCAGTCTAATAAATCTACATTGAAACTTCTAAAAAGATTCAGTTTGCATGGACAAGATCATAAACACTCTTCAGGCTAGCATAGGAAAGAGTTTCCATCTACTTCCCAGGTTTTGTTTATATCTCTTAAATCATATTCCAGGGACCTTTGAACACGAGAATTTCTCTAGTTCAACCTTTCTATGTTTTTTTATACTTTACCAGCACCTTCTTCGTTCACTAAGGAGAATGGATGGAAACTTTCCATAAGAGGTGAGCCCTGTAATGTTTGTCATCAGGTGAAAGCATGGCAAAGCTTTCTGATGAGAATAAAGAAAAATACATGAAGAAAAACACAACTGCTGCTTGTACTTTTCCTGCAGATGGCACTGGTGTTACTTAGATAAAAAGACATTTTTGTGCTCAGCAGCTTTTAGTTCATTGTGCACACTGGAAAGGCTCATATGTACTAGGAAATAAGTAGATGTCTTGCAGTAAGTAGTCACTTATCTGTGCATGATTGAACCCCAGCATGGTTCAACCAGTCTTTTTGGAGGTCTGCTTTTCAATTAATGCATTCACATGGACAATAAAATCTGATGAGGTACTCTTTTTGACCAGGGGAGAGGCCTACTACAAAAAGCACACTACAGACTGAAGGCCCATCCTCCCAGTTGCATCTACATGAAAAATCCAGCCCTGTCTGAAAATGCATAAATGTCACAGGAGTATAGAGGGAGGTAATATGATTGTTTTTAAGTAAAAACTCCTAGGAGATTTATTCTGATAGTGTTAAAAAGGACTTCAACAAAGACTTATTGAATACTTATTTGAGGCAATGCATAGTGCCAGATTATTATGGACAGTTCAATGACTAAAAACAAAACCCAAACATAATAAGCATCTTCTCAGATGTCTCAAGCTAATTGCAAAAATAGATATATGCATAAATATGTGAGATATAAGTGTCTAAGTCCATTAAGACTATTATAATAAAATACCACTGATGGGTAGCTTACAAACAACAGAAATTTATTTCTCATAGTTTGGAGGCTGAAAGTTTGAGGTCATGTTGTCATTATGGTGGGGTGAAGGCTTTCTTCTAGGTCACAGACTTCTCATTGTATCCTCACATGGTGGAAAGGTCTCAGGGTCTCTCTCAGGAGCATCTTTTATAAGGCACAAATTTTAGTCTTGAGGGCTCCACTCTCATGACTTAAGCATGCCCCAAAGACCCCACTTCTAATACCTTCATCTTTAAGGGTTAGGATTTCAAAATGTAAACTTTGGAGGGACACAAACTTTCAGGCCATAGCATACAAATTAGTTTCGTAAATGATAAACAGATTACCAATAGGAATAGGGAAGGAAGGAGTAAAGAAGGAATGTTGAAGTGGGCTTGAGAGGGAGAGTGAAAGGAGGGCCAGTCTTCAGCTGAATATGAAGTGGGAGGAGACAAAATAGAATTTCCAATAAGAGAATTGTAAAAACACAGTGGTCAGCAAAGCAGTGTATAGAGAATGGTTGTTCTCTTCAGATTTAATGATTTATTCAGGGACTGATATATTTTGTGTTTTCTGTTAGGTGCTCTAAAACCTGACTGTATTTTACTTTTGTCTCAGTTCAGGCGTCTGTAACAAATATACCATAGACTGGGTAAGAATAAATATTTATATATCATAGTTCTGGAGGCTAGGAAGTCCAAGATCAAAGTACTGACAGATCCAGTGTCTGGTGAGAACCTACCTGCTGGTTTGCAGATGGCCATCTTCTCATTGTATCCTTATATGGTGGAGATCAGAGAGAGAAGAAGCAAGTTCTTTTATATCTCTTCTTATGAGGACACTACTTCTATTGATGAGGGCTTCACCTCATGACCTAATTATCTCTCCAAAGGCCTACCTCTAAATACTATCACATTGGGGATTAGGCTTCACTGAATTCTGGGGGAACACATTCAGTCCATAGAGACATTTCAATTCTGTGCTCTTGGGTTATTTAAACTCTTTGTGCCTTTGTTTCCTCATCACTAAAATGAGGTAAGAGTATTCACCTCAAAGGGTTTCTGAGGGGATTAAATGAGCAAACATATGTATAGTATCTGGCCATAGTAATAAATATTACTGTAATCATAAAATAATTAGATGTTATTATGCACATTTGTGTTTTATGCTAATCAGTATATAAGGAGAGTTCTAATTCTATCAGAAGACTAAGAATTAAGTATCCCTACAATTCTACTTATAAGAAAATTTAGGCTTAGAAAAATTAACTACTTGCTAAAGATAATACAGGCTATGTTATTTATTTATTTATTTATTTATTTATTTATTTATTTATTTATTTATCTATCTTTCTTTTTTTAAGTTTTCCCTTAAGAAAAGTTTATTTATTTATTTTTGACAGAGAGAATTGGTTAGAGAAAGAGCACATGAGCAGGGGAGGAGCAGAGAGAGGGAGGGAGAGAGAGAATCCCAAGTAGGCTCCAGGCTATCTGTGTAGAGCCTGATGCAGGCTCTCAATCCCATGAATGATAAGATCATGACCTGAGCTGAAATCAAGAGCCAAATTATTGACTGAGCCACCCAGGCACCTCTAGGCTACATTTTTTAAATTGAAGTATAACTGACAGTTTAAAATTGTATGTTTAAGGTGTAAAATTTGATGATTTAATATACATATGCATTGTGAAGTAATCACCATAATCAAACAAATGAATATATCCATTGATACAACCTGCATTTGCACCAAGGCTAAACCCACCCATTTTTCTTCTTCACCATTGACTTCTTAATAGTTAAGTTTATTGTAATCAGTCTCTGTTGTGAGTGGGTGGCAAGAAGCTATAGTAGGATGTAAAAAAGGTAGGGGCCTAGAGCGGAAGGCTTCTAATGCTTGGCCAAGCATTTAAAATACTAAATGTCTAACATCCATTCCTTCATCAGTTGGTGTTCTGGTCTAAGGTAATGATATGAGGCTGGTCTTATCCAGGGAGATAGTCAAGAGATGTGAACACAGGAGAATATTTAACTTTTAGATAAATACTGAAGAAAAAATTAATCTGAGTAGTTAGGGGAGAACCAGGAGATATTTCAAGTGTCATGGATTCAGTTGGTAGGAAAGTTTCATGAAAGAACAAAGTGTTGACTGCTTGTAAGCAGTTAAACAAGCAAAAGACTCAAAATTATTGGACTTCCTGGTTAGATGAACATCTGTAACAACTAGCAGAATAGATTCAGTCCAGTGTGGGGGTTTCTAATTTATGGGTGAAGTAAAGGGAGATTGAGAACAATAAGTGGGGACAAGTATAGATTAGCCTGGCTAGAACAAAGCTTGGAGATACTACTTTGTAGTAACTTAAGGAAGAGACTTTAGTACCCAAGGGGAAGCATTATAACTGAGGATTTTCTTTTAGTATAAAGAGAGAACAGTAGTAGTTCAGGGGACTAAAGTAGCAAAAGAGATGAAAAAGGGACAGCTGAAGAAGAAGAGCAAATAATGGGATGTTTTTGGATAAGCCTAGACATAATGGTCACGAGAGTATCAGAGGAGTGATCAGTAATGTCAGGTGCAGAAGAGGAATCAACTAAGGTTTCATTGGGGGAGTGAGAACAGAGGCTGTGTGGAGAAACTTCTGTTGAAGGGCTCGAGGTGCTTGGTTATGAAAAAAAGAGACGGGAGGAAGCCCCAGAGGTGGTGGCTTTTTTGTTTGTTTTTATTTTTTATTGTTAAAGATAGTCCTGTATTTATGTTTTTGAGGAAGATGCCAATAAAACTGAAGCCAGAGAAAGGTATTAAATGACAAAGTAAAGCCAGAGAGATGATAGTAGAGAATCAGGGAAGTATTTAGTCATTCAGTGCAATGAAGATTGGAAAAGAGAAGAGTTACGTGGATATAAGTTTGTGAATGAAGGTGGAATATTGAAGGAGCTTCTTTTTGCCTCACAGAGGAAGTAGAGTGGACAGGGGCTACTACATACATTCGAATTCTCATATATGACATGTAAAACCTTTGACTAATTCCCTAGTTTTCATCTTCTGCTCCTCTGGATGCAACACAACACCATCTAGAACTCTTACCATGCTATTCATATGCTGTACTTTTGCATGTGATGCTCCCTCTAGAAGAAAGTTCTTTCTTAAGATACCTCTGCTGTTGAAGCAGAGTTTAATGTCTCTCCTGTGTCTTGAACTATAGAGTTCTCCCAAACAGACTTTATTAGATTGACAGCACCTTAGAAACAGGGACCATTTTTCATTTACCTTATTATAAGTTACTAGTTCTTGGCACACAGTAGTTGCTTGATAAATATTTGTTTAATTTATTTATTTTCCAAAACAACGCTTTTGTGTGCTTTAATTTAAAAGTTCTTTTAGGGGCGCCTGGGTGGCGCAGTCGGTTAAGCGTCCGACTTCAGCCAGGTCACGATCTCGCGGTCCGTGAGTTCGAGCCCCGCGTCAGGCTCTGGGCTGATGGCTCAGAGCCTGGAGCCTGTTTCCGATTCTGTGTCTCCCTCTCTCTCTGCCCCTCCCCCGTTCATGCTCTGTCTCTCTCTGTCCCAAAAAAAATAAATAAACATTGAAAAAAAAATTAAAAAAAAAAATAAAAGTTCTTTTAGCAATTAGAGATTATTCCAATTTTTGTTCTTTCTTTTCTTTCTTTCTTTCTTTCTTTCTTTCTTTCTTTCTTTCTGAGAGAGAGAGAGAGAGAGAGAGAGAAGGGGAGGGGCATAAGGAGAAGGAGGGAGAGAGTCCCAAGCAGGCTCCATGTCTAGTGAGGAGCCTGATACAAGGCTCAATCCCACTACTGTGATATCATGACCTGGGCTGAAATCAAGAGTTGGATGTTCAGCTGACTGAGCCACCCAGGTGACCCTGTACTTTCAATTTATAAAGCTAAATTAGAGGCAGATTTGATTTTAAAATTGGTGGAAATGCTAACTTATTGGCTAAATCACTCTTAAGTACACACTGTCTTTGATTCATGTGTAGCTGGCTATCTTTGTGTGGATCAGGGAACACTAACCAGTGCTAAATCTCTCAAGGGCAGAGTGTTTGTTTTAATTTCTGAATCTACAACATACAGTTGCCACAACCATGCTTAATAGATGCCCAACAAACAGCTAGTAGATTTTATTAAATAAGTAGACTTACGTACTATTTATGGGTACAGTGTCATTTTGGGGAAGTTATTTTACATCCCTGTGTCTTAGTTATTTGTCTCTCTGTAAAGTGGTCCCATCTATTAACTTCTTTTCAACAATTATAGTTCAGAATTGATCAGATTACATTTGATTAGTAATTTTTTACTTATAGAAGAAAAGCACTATTTAAATAGTTATTCAATCAGGGGAAAAGTTCTCAATCATGTGCTGGCCTTTCTAGTGGGAGACTATACATAGATAATATCTGCAACAATCATCTTTTTATGCAGTCCTTTAATAAATAATATAACATTACTTTTGTTTTTATTTAAATCAACATGAATATATTGCCTCTGTTCCTTAAATGATCAGTTCTCTCTTATTTATATTACTTTATATTTTCATCTCCCTTCTTCCATGGTTTGCTATACTTCTCATCTCAGTTCAGGATTTTTCTTCCTGATCTATGTATTTCCGTCTTCAGCTCATAGAGTTTCTCACCACCTGGAGTGCAAACACTGTCAACATGTATTGATGGCTTTCATATTATATGTTGACAGTGCTACTACTCAGGAGTGGGGATGTGGTCAAAAAGGCAGATATGACTGTTCATCTTTTCCAGAGAATATTGCTGTGATAAGAAACATTCACAGGAGGCTTTTCTGTTTTTATTCTCAAGGTAACTTTGGTATGTACACCTTACTTTTTATTTCTCAAACCTATAATATTGCTAAATTTCTGTAGGCTTTGCTTGACATCATATCCTAGTGTTTTGCTTCTGTGAGTTTTACTTAGCAGGCATGCAAAGAAATAGTGGTGTTGACATTCTCTATCTTATTTAGAATATTTTATCCAGGGCCCAATGTACTGTGTAATTTAATTTGAAATAATAAATTGAATACAAATGGAAATGGTGTGCTGTCTTCCAAAACACATTTCCTAGAGCCCTTTTCTTGAGATTGCTGTGGCTATCAAAGGACACCATTACAGAAACATAACCTTATGTACCGTTCCATGTTTGAATGTGCATTGGGAGGGCAAAACCCAAGATAAAAGGCAGTCACATTGTATTTTAAGTTTCAACAATAAAAAAAAAAATCATGTGTCTAAAATGTGATTTTCTATAAAGATTTATCCCATGATGTTTCCCATAAATTGATTTCTTAATTAATATATACAAATATAATTAGTTTTGTTCAGACTATAGATATCATTAGCAAAGAAAAATGGATTAAATTGGGTAAAAATGAATAAAGTAGAAAAAAGTAGCATAGGATTAGAGGGGAATAAAGGCGAATCCATTTACAACCTTTGGTTGGAATGGTTATAAGACAAGACACAAAATGTAGAATATCTAGTAGAAGTAATAAGTGTAATCATATCAAAGTTTTAAAACTTTTATTTAAATTAGACACTATAAAGTCAAGACAAGCAGTACTGAAAACATGTTTACAACCTCTTTATTTATTTGCTTTCTTATTCATTCTTCCAATAAACATTTATTGACTACACAGTATGTTCCAGGTACTATTTTGGGCCCTAGGTACTGTTTTTGCCCTCTAGCAGTGAACCAAACAGATAAGAACAGGGAAATGAGCAGAGGAGATGAGTAGGGAATTCAAAGGTAAAGTATAAAGGGTCTATGAACATTGCACCTCATAAATTTTAATTTGTTTTACAAATTAAAACAATGAGATAGCAAATGTTCCTCAGAAAATTGGGAACAGGTAGGTAAGAAAGATTGAAAATCCAGTGGTAGTGATGGTGTTGGGTACTGGGTAGTTTCAAGCACTTTGGTGCTCAGGTAAGTCAGGAGTCCTTTCAGGAAACAATCTGGTAAAATCTTCCACCCCGCAATTCCCCTCCTAGTTGTATATCTGTTACAGATTGAATGTTTGTGTGTCTACAAAATTCATATGTTGAAGCTTTTACTCCCAGTGTGATGATATTTGGAAATGGGGACTTATGGAAATAATTAGGGTTAGATGAAGTCATGTAATTGGGTCCTTTTAAGGAGAGACATGAGGGAGCTTACTCTCTCTCTTTGCTATGTGAGGTCACAGCAAGAAGGCTGCTCTCTGCAGCCATGAAGAAACCTCACCAAAACCTCACCATGATGGCACTTTGATCTCAGACGTCCAGCCTCCAGAACTGTGGCAAAATAAATTTCTTTTATTTAAGCCAGACTATGGTATTTGGTATTTTGTCTACGGTATTTTGTTATGGCAGTCTGAGCTAATACAATATCCTAGAAAAAAAATGATATATAGTCATGTTCATTGAGTTTTGTAGCATTTTTCTTCAATGACAAAAAAGGAAAGATAGACAACTAGAAAACAATGAGAAAAAAGGCAATAAATACATACCTATCAAATTACTTTAAATGTAAATGGATTGAATACTCTAACCAAAAGACATAGGGTGGCTGAATGGATCAAAAACAAGACTCATCTCTATACTGCCTACAAGAGACTCATGCAGACTGAAAGTAAAGGAATGAGAAAAGGTATTTCATGCAACTGGAAACAAAAAAAATATTGGTGTAACAAAATTCATATGACACAAAATAGACATTAAGGTTTTTTAAATTTTTTAAATTTATTTTTGAGAAAGAGACAGAGCATGAGTGGGGGACGGGCAGAGAGAGAGGGAAACATAGAATCCAAAACAGGCTCCAGGCTCTGAGTTGCTTAACTGACTGAGCCACCCTGGTGCTCTTAGACAAAATAGACTTTAAAACAAAAAGACTGTGTAGGCACCTGGGTGGCTCAGTCAGCTAAGTGTCGGACTTCGGCTCAGGTCATGATCTCATGGTTCATGAGTTCAAGCCATGCATTGGGTTCTCCACTGACAGTGCGGAGCCTGCTTGGGATTCTCTTTCTTTCTCTCTCTGCCTGTCCCCCACTTTCTCTCTCTCTCTCTCTCTCCCTGTCAAAATAAATAAATAGACTTAAAAAAATAAAACAAACACTGTAACAAAAGACAAAGAAAGGTATTACATAATGATAAAAGGTATTACGTAATGATTACAAAATGATTATTTCAAGAAACAGATACAACACTCATTAATGCACCCAACACGGGAGAATATAAAGCAAATATTGACAGACATGAAGGGAGAAATGAACAGTAATATAAAAAATGGAGGATGGGTAAAGGAAGATGAATAGATGGAGCACGAAGAATTTTTATGACAGTGAAAATACTCTATATGATGCTAAAATGGTGGATACATGCCTTTGTATATTTGTCCAAACCCATAGAATGTACAACATGAGGTTAAATCTAATGTAAACTATGGACTTTGGGCGCCAATAATGTGTCAATGTAGATTCATCAATTGTAACACCTGTACCTCTCTGGTGCAGAATGTTGATAATGAGAGACACTATGCATATGTGGGGGCAGTATGTGGGATATCTCTGTATCTTCTGCTCAATATTGCTATGAAGTTAAAACTGCTCCAAAAATTAAGTCTTTGGAAAAAAATCAGGAGACAATAAAACAAAACAAACAAAACAAAATGGACATAACCCAAATATCCATAGTGGGTGGATTCTTAAAGCATGACAAATTCACACTTGACCTGTTACAGCAGATCTCTACTACCAATATGAAAATATCTTTAAGAAAATAGGTAAGAAAAAAAGTTAATATTATTGGGGTATAATCCTATTTGTGTAAAATTAATATAAATACACAAATGAAAGCCATATATATCTGAAAGCCATATATACATATATACGTATTTTTATATGTACATATGTCAATATGTATAAAGAATTATGCTAACAGTGATTGATTGTCCATCTGGAAAGAAAAGGTAAATTAGATAGAAATCCAAGGAACCTTTACCATCACTTAAGTTACTTGAAATTCCATGCAAGGATGAATTATTTTAATAATTTTATTAAAGTTATTTTAATACATTACATTATTTAATAAAATAATTTTAATAAAGTTATTTAAAAAAATACAATGGCATACATTTTTTTAAAAAGTCAATGAGAAATTAAGAAAATTGGCAACTGAGAGGATTATGTGAACTGAGTTCTCCAAAGTGTAAGAACGTAGTGTTTAGTCAGGTTTGTCTGATGTACAGGTTGTATATTGAAGAAGTGAGAAAAAAAAAAAAACACTAAACAACTGAACTGAAAGTGTCTGTGTATGGTTTTAAAGTTGGACTACGTTGTGTGGATTACATTTTAAGCAGAAGTATAAGGTTATTGAACCTATATTTTATGAAGTTTTACCTGTTGTACAAGATGGATTGGAGAAACTAGAGACAAGAGGCTTAAGGTGTGTGTGTGTGTGTGTGGACAATTACTGTATTGCATCTCAAAACAAAGTTAGAAATACACTACTAATGGTCAGAGAATAGAAATAAGTGGACACACTTATACATTAATGTGTTTACATAATTTCTCCATTTTAGCTACTGCTAACGTTTTTATATACTTAAGGAACCTTGAACATACCAAGTTAGCAAAATTTTTTTATCTGTTTTCAAGAACATTTGTTCTGATTTTTAAAAATTTCTTTGACTTCAGTTTCTTATGAAACCATGAACCTTATATCAGGCCAAAAAGATAGATGATACCTACATTAGCATCGATCTCAAGATATCTTTTTGACTTTTTTCACTAGAAAAAAAAGATATTGAAAAAGCTATCAGTCACCACTGTCTTTCCTCTACTGGTGATAGAGATGGAGTCAATCAACCTGAGCATTTGCCCAGGTCAGCAGACTAGAAGGGACTTTTGACATGTGAACAAATTTCATGATATAGCTCTCTCTCCAGATTGCATCCTAATTTTAACTGTGGACTCTCATTGTTTTTAAGAAGGAGTTTTTTTATCTCAGGAAAACGGTCTACCTTTTTCTATACTGTTTTTCATCACCAAGGCTTTTTAAAGTTATGTATCTCATAATTTAACCCAAAACCACATTTCCCAGTTGCATTCTCACCTCCTACAGCATGATTTTATAATTAATTAATTAATTAATTAATTAATATTTATTTGAGTATAGGTGACTCACGATGTTACATTATTTTTAGGTGTGTAACATAGTTATTCAATGTCTCTATGTTATGCTATTGCTATGCTCATCACAAGGATAGCTACCATCTGCCACCATACACCACTGTTACGGTATCATTGACTAAATTCCCTGTGTTGTACCTTTTATTCTCATGACTTGTTAATTCCATAATTGGAAGCCTGTATCTCCCACTCCCCTTCACCCATTTTGCCCACCCACCAACTCCCTCCCCTCTGGTAGCCATCAGTGTGTTCTCTGTACTTATAGGTCTGATTCTGCTTTTTGTTTGTTATTTAATTTGTTTTGTTTTCTTAGATTCTGCATATAAGTGAAATTATGTGGTATTTGTCTTTCTCTGTTTCACTTGTCTCACTTAGCATTATACCCTGTAGGTCCATCCGTGTTGTTGCAAATGGCAAGATCTCATTCTTTTTTTATGGCCAAATAATATTCCATTGTGTATATATACCACATCTTCTTTATCCATTCATCTATTAATGGATATGAGGGTTGCTTCCATCTCATGGCTATTATAAATAAAGCTGCAATAAATATATAGGTGCATATATCTTTTCAAATTAATGTTTTCAGTTTCTTTGGATAAATACCCAGTAGTTGAATTATTGGATCATATGGTATTTCTATTTTGAATTTTTTTGAGGAACCTACATACTGTTATCCATGGTACCAGCTTACATTTCCACCAACAGTGGAAAAGAGTTCCTTTTTCTTCACATCCATGCTAACGCTTTTTGTTTCTTTTCTTTTTAATTTTAGCCATGCTAACTGTTGTGAGATGATACCTCATTATAGTTTTGATTTGCATTTTCTCTGATGATTAGTGATGTTGAGAATCTTTTAATATGTCTGTTGGCCACCTATATGGCTTATTTGGAGAAATGTTTGTTCATGTCTTCTGCCCATATTTAATTGGATTATTGGATTAATCTATCAAAGATTTCTGCATGAGTTCAAAATAAAAGTAGACTCTGAATTCATTTGAACAGAGGTCAAGGAAGGCATCATAAAGAGATGACATTCAGAGAATCAAGGTAGAAGTGCAGCAAAAAAGGAGAAAAGGCTATTCCAAGCAGTGCTCATTAATAGCTCATTTTTGCTTTGGTTTCCCTTGCCTCCAGAGGCGTGTTGAGTAAAAGTTGCTGTGACCAAGATCAAAGAGGTTTTTGCCTGCTAATTCCTCTAGGATTTTGGTGGCTTCCTGTCTTACGTTTAGGTCTTTCATCCATTTTGAGTTTATTTTTGTGTATGGTGTAAGAAAGTGGTCCAGTTCATTCTTCTGCATGTCACTGTCCAGTTTTCCCAGCACCACTTGCTGAAGAGACTGTCTTTATTCCATTGGATATTCTTTCCTGCTTTGTCAAAGATTAGTTGGCCATACATTTGTGGGTCCATTTCTGGGTTCTCTACTCTGTTCCATTGATCTGAGTGTTGTTTTTGTGCCAGTACCATACTGTCTTGATGATTACAGCTTTGTAGTATAGCTTGAATTTGGGATTATGATGCTTCCCACTTTGGTTTTCTTTTTCAAGATTGCTTTGGCTATTTGGGGTCTTTTCTGGTTCCATACACATTTTAGGATTGTTTGTTCTAGCTCTGTGAAGAATGCTGGTGTTATTTTGATAGGGATTCCATTGAATATGTAGATTACTTTGGGTAGTATTGACATTTTAACAGTATTTGTTCTTCCTGTCCAGGAACATGGAATATTTCTCCATTTTTTTGTGTCTTCTTCAATTTCTTTCATAAGCTTTCTATAGTTTTCAGTATATAGATTTTTCACCTCTTTGGTTGGATTTATTCCTAGGTATTTTATGGGTTTTGGTGCAATTGTAAAAGGGATCAATTCCTTGATTTCTCTTTCTGTTGCTTCATTGTTGGTACATAGGAATGCAACCGATTTCTCTGCATTGATTTTATATCCTGCAACTTTGCTGAATTCACGGAACAGTTCTAGCAGTTTTTTGGTGGAATCTTTAGGGTTTTCCATATACAGTATCATGTCATTTGTCAAGAGTGAAAGTTTGACCTCCTCCAGGCCGATTTGGATGCCTTTTATTTCTTTGTGTTGTCTGATTGCTGAGGCCAAGACTTCCAATACTATGTTGAATACCAGCGGCTAGAGTGGACATCCCTGTCTTGTTCCTGACCTTACGGGGAAAACTCTTGGTTTTTCCCCATTGAGGATGATATTAGTATTGGGTCTTTCATACATGGCTTTTATGATCTCAAGGTATGATCCTTCTATCCCTACTTTCTTAAGGGTTTTTATCAATAAAGGATGCTGTATTTTGTCAAATGCTTTCTTTGCATCTATTGAGAGGATCATATGGTTCTTGTCTTTTCTTTTATTGATGTGATGAATCACATTGATTGTTTTGCGGATATTGAACCAGCCCTGCATCACAGGTATAAATCCCACTTGGTCATGGTGAGTATTTTTTAAAATGTATTGTTGGATCTAGTTGGCTAGTATCTTGTTGAGGATTTTAGTATCCATGTTCATCAGGGAAATTGGTTTGTACTTCTTTTCAGTGAGGTCTCTGTCAGGTTGTGGTATCAAGGTAATGCTGGCTTCCTAGAAAGAGTTTGGAAGTTTTCCTTCCATTTCTATTTTTTTGGAGCAGCTTCAAGAGAATAGGTGTTAACACTTCCTTAAATGTTTGGTAGAATTCCCCTAGAAAGCCATCTGGCCCTGGACTCTTGTTTTTTTGGGGGGATTTTGATTACTAATTTGATTTCCCTACTGGTTGTGGGTCTGTTCAAATTTTCTATTTCTTCCTGTTTCAGTTTTGGTAGTGTACCTGTTTCTAGGAATTTGTCCATTTCTTCCAGATTGCCCATTTTATTGGCATATAATTGCTCATAATATTCTCTTATTATTGTTTTTATTTCTGCTGTGTCTGTTGTGATCTCTCCTCTTTCATTCTTGGTTTTATTTATTTGGGTCCTTTCCTTTTCCTTTTGATCAAACTGGCTAGTGGTTTATCAATTTTGTTGATTCTTTCAAAGAACCGGCTTCTGGTTTCATTTATCTGTTCCACTGTTTTTGTTTTTTGTTTTGATAATCTTAATTTCAGCTTCCTTATTATTTGCTGTCTTCTTCTGGTTTGGGGTTTTGTTTGCAGTTATTTTTCCAGCTCTTTAAGGTGTAAGGTTAGGTTGTGTATCTGAGATCTTTCATCCTTTTTTAGGAAGGCCTGGTTTGCTATATATTTTCCTTTTATGACTGCCTTTGTTGCATCCCAGAGGTTTGGGGCTGTGGTGTTACCATTTTCATTGGCTTCCATGAACTTTTAAATTTCCTCTTTAGCTTCTTGGTTATACCATTCATTCTTTAGTAGGATGTTCTTTAGTCTCTAAGTATTTGTTACCTTTCCAAATTTTTTCTTGTGGTTGATTTCGACTTTCATAGTGTTGTGATCTGAAAATATGCACGGTATGATCTAGATCTTTTTGTACTTGTTGAGGGCTGATTTGTGTCCCAGTATGTGGTCTACTGTGGAGAATGTTCCATGTGCACTGGAGAACAATGTATAATTCTGCTGGTTTAGCATGAAATGTTCTGAACATATCTGTTACGTCCATCTGGTCCAGTGTGTCATTCAAAGCCATTGTTTCCTTGTTGCTTTTTGATTAGATGATCTGTCCATTGCTGTGAGTGAGATGTTGAAGTCCCCTATATTATGGTCTTACTCTCAATGAGTTTATGTTTGCGATTCATTGATTTATGTATTTGGGTGCCCTCACATTTGGCACATAAATGTTTACAATTGTTAGGTCTTCTTGGTGGATAAACCCCTTAATTATGATATAATGCCCTTCTTCATCTCTTGATACAGTCTGTATTTTAAAGTATAGATTGTCTGATACACGTATGGCTACTCTGCTTTCTTTTATCGACCATAGCATGATAGATGGTTCTCCATCCCCTTGCTTTGAATAGGAAGGTGTTTTTAGGTTTAAAGTGGGTCTCTTGTAAACAGCATCTAGATGGTCTTGTTTTCTTATCCATTCTGGTACCCTATGTCTTTTGATTGGAGCATTTAGTCCATTGACCTTTAGAGTGAGGACTGAAAGATATGAATTCATTGCCATTATGTTGTCTGTAGAGCTGGAGTTTCTGGTGGTGTTCTCTGGTCCTTTCTGGTCTTTATTGCTTTTGTGTGTGTGTGTGTTTTTCCATCTTTTTTCCCATCAGAGAGTCTCCCTTAAAATTTTTTGCAGGGCTGGTTTAGTGGTCACAAACTGCTTTAATTTTTGTTTGGGAAACATTTTATGTCTCCTTCTATTTTGAATGACAGCCTTGCTGGATAAAGCTATGCTTGGCTGCATATTTTTCCAAATCAGCACATTGAATATATCCTGCCACTCCTTTCTGGCCTGCCAAGTTTCTGTGGATAAGTCTGCTGCAAACCTGGTCTGTCTTCCCTTGTAGGACTTTTTTCCCTTGCTGCTTTTTCTTTCTTTGCCTGAGTATTTTGTGAATTTGACTATGATATGCCTTGTTGATCATCGGTTTTTGTTGACTGTAATGGGAGTCTTCTGTGCTTCCTGGATTTTGATATCTATGTCTTTCACCACGTTAGGAATGTTTTCTGCTATGATTTGCTCAAATAACCCTTCTACCCATATTTCTTTCTTCATCTTCTTGGACCCCTATGATTCTGATGTTGTTCCCTTTTTAATGAGTCACTGATATCTCTAATTCTTAAATTGTGCTCTTTTGCCTTAGTCTCCCTCTTTTTTTGTGCCTCATTATTCTCCATAAGTTTGTCCTCTGTATTGATGATTTTCTACTCTGCCTCATCCATCTTGGCTGCCATGGCATCCATTCGAGATTGCAGTTCAGTTACAGCATTTTTTATTTCATCCTGACTAGCTTTTACTTCTTTTATCTCTGCAGAAAGGGATTCTCATCTATTTTCAACTCCAGCTAGTATTCTTATTATCATGATTCTGAATTCTGGCGCAAACATCTTGCTTGTATCTCTGTTGATTACGTCCCTGGATGTCATTTCTTCCTGTCCATCTTTTGGGGTGAATTCCTTCATTTTGTCATTTTAAAGGAAGAAAAGGAATTAATAAGTTAAAAAAATATTAAAATTACAAAATTAAAAACAACACACAAAAAAGCAAATGTTGCTGGATCCTAGGTGTGTTCTGTTCTGGTTGTTGAAAGCAACTTGATAGAGTAGAAGGAAAAGGGAAAGATAAGAAAAGAAAAAAGAAAAAAAAAGGAAAATGTTTGAAAATTTGAAAAAATGAACACAATGAAGTAGAATATAATGAAATGATGGAAGTAAAAAATGGAATTTGAAAATTTTACAGAAAAGTAAAATATATTAGAAAAAATTAAAGAAAAATATTTTTAATAGAAATGGTAAATAAAAATCTTTTCTCTTTCTGTATTCAAGAATAAGAAAATAAAAGAAAAAAAATTGAATAGATGGACCAGCAAACAGAGTGAAGTATGATTGAAATTACATTAGTTTCCCCTAGATTTTGAACTATGAAGAACTTTATAGTCTGTAAACTAAGCAGGCGGAGAGAGTTGTGTTGTTCCTGAAGAGTGAGGTTTGTCCAGTTGGGTGGGACTTAGTGTAATGCCTCCCTTCTCCACCAGATGGTGCTGCTTAGCTTACTGGGGTGGATTGTTGTGATGCCTATATGTGTTTATGGGCATGAGCAGGAGTGGTGAAAATGGCATCAGCTCACTACCCATTCTCTAATATTGGAACTCTGTGCTCTCCCTACCGGTAATTATGTACCTGTCCTTTGTCTCTGCCTTCCATCCACTGCCTGCTTTTGCACTGTCAGGTTGCCAGGTGGCACCTCCCTCCTGAGTTTTATCTTAGATGCAGTTGTGTTTCCCAGCCCCTCACTTCTGAGGGACTGCAGCTTACCCGTTCAGACCTTCTGGAGGAGGGTTTCAGTGAGCAATGCTTGGGTGCTGGCTCACCCCCAGGAATGTTTGGCAGACTGCACTCCTGCTGATGCCTAGAGACTACAGCTGGGTTTCAGCCCGTCCCAGAAAAAGTTCACACAATCATGTAGCAGCAGTGTTTCAGGGATTATGGAAGATCACAACACACATCTGGCACCAGGCTTCCCCCTTAAAGTCCTTGTTCCAGCAGTAGCAAATGTGGTTGTTCTCTGGGGTCCATGGGACCTTTGCCTGTGGGGAGGCCACACAGCCTGTGCCAAATGTCCTCCCAACAGGGGAACCATCTCTCCCTGTGTGCCCCGAGGACCCTGAGGACCTCATTCTCTGCTCCTGGAGATTCGCCCTTCCCACGAGAGCTGCAGATTTTCAGACTTTGCATTCCCCCTGTTTATAGAGTCTTAATGGAATTTAAACCCTCTCCTTTCTTCTTTCTCCCTTTTTTTTCAGTCTCTTGTGTACTCTTCCTTTTCTCTCCAGCTACTTTTGGGAAGGGGTGGGGGTGCTTTCTGCACTCTCCCCCCATCTCTGTCCTCTCTCAGCAAGCAAAAACAGCTTCCTGCCCTCTGTGGCCTTCTCCCCTAGTTCACCTGTCTGCACCATGCACCTGCTGAGTTCTGTGGTTCAGGTTGTGCAGATTGTTGTGTTAATCCTCAAATCAGTTTTCTAGGTGTGCAGGATGGTTTGGTGTTGGTCTGGCTGTATTTCAGGGAGGAGAGATGTAATAAAAACTTCCATGCTGTTCCTCCATCTTGGCTTCTCCCCCAAGAAACATTTTAAGTAATAGCAAAGGAATGGCCTATTATATAGAAAGAAAAAAGCACAGTTTTTCCAGAATTTCATTTGCTGACATTAGTGATGTATAGTCGTTAGTATTAGCTAAAGATTTGATTCAAATCATATAATTGGGAAGGAACAAAATATAATTAAATTGTTCAATGGTAAGTGGATGTAGTCACCTATATAGAATTAAACTAAATTTATCATTTAATTTAGGAAAGGACCCTGAAAGGGCCAAAAAGGTAAAGCTAGCTGACTGCATGTTTTTCAGTACATTCTCAACTCTTAGAAATTTAAATGAATTAAGAACAGGCACCAACTCCAATACATTTGTAAAACCACTGCTTCTGTGATAATTTAGGGTTAATGTCAACAACACAGGATCCAAACAAACCTAGTGTGACACAATGACTGCCTTAGCCAGGGTTTTCAAACTTGGTGATAAATTCAAAATCTGTATACATTTAAAACAAATCGGTATGAATTTGTTAACATCGGGCGGAAATAAGTACATTGCTGCCTTATATGTTCCAATTTTTTATCTTAAACAAAAGGCATGCTGTAATCTGTTGTTCCATAGGAAGTAAAGTATAAATTAAGAAGGTCCCTATTTAGACCTTATGATGTCCTTGAACTATGTGCATAGAAGCTCAATTGATGCTAAAATTACAATGACCTGTTATGTGGCAAATGTCTTTCTCTTCTATTTTATTTTATTTTATTTTATTTTATTTTATTTTATTTTATTTTATTTTATTTTATTTTCTTCTTTCCCTTTCCCTTTCCCTTTCCCTTTTTCTTTTTCTCTTTCTTTCTTTCTTTCTTTCTTTCTTTCTTTCTTTCTTTCTTTCCTTCTTTATTTCTTTTGAGTGAAACCATTGGTAAGATTGATGCATTAATCTTCTCATCCTTTATTACAAAGTACATGTGTGTTATAAAGGAAATCTCAAATTGGAAAATATTTTTTTTCAAAATGGAAAAGTGAGGAAATAGTACTTTTTTCTCTGAATTTCATATTTAAAGATGATTGTAGATTGAGTGGCCTCATTCAAGCTGATTCTCTACTTTGAAGTCTGCTTCTTCCACTTACTAACTGTATGACCTGAACAAGTTAACAGCTCTGTGGTTCAGTTTCCTCAACTAGAAAATGGGTATGAAACTCTCCTCCCTCTAGACCTGATATGAAGATTAAATATGATAATGAATAGGGGATGGGTAGGTGCTCAGCTCATGGAGGCTCCCCACTGCCCTGCTTATAGAAGGTCATATATAAATTGTTTTGGTTTTAACATCTGGTTACTATCAAAGTATGCATTCTGCTGAGAAATATATTTGTTTGTCCACAATACATTAAAGATGATTATAGGTATGAATCTTAGACTTTGAATATTAAAATGCTGCTTTATATTCATATTGGTTATTCATTAGAAAGCCAGAATTCTGATATTTCTGCCTTCCTTGAAGCAGTTGTAGTTTATCAAGAGATTTTTAAAGAGGTAACAGCAGGGCAGGGTGGCCTGCTCATGAAGAGATTCTTATCTGACACATGACTTATGAAAATACCTTCTTTACTCCCACATCAAGTTTTAGATTCTTGCTGTGCATAGATAACTTGGTCTAATTGCCAATCTACAGGATAAAGCACAATCTTGCTGTTGCCCTTTTGAGAAAGATGGTTTTGAAATCAAACCAAAGAGATTTCAAAATGCCCAGGATAACAATGCCAAGAACTAGGATTAGGGTATTTTTTTTCTTGAAATTTATTTATTTTTTTCCTTTGCAGCTGAGTTGGGGATCTGTAGTTTACAGGTTGCCATGGAAACAAGTTATTTGTGTGAGTTCCCATGGCAAGAGTGCCATCCTGTGAATGGTGAAAGTCAAGGTGGCACCAGGCTCATCTATGCTGGGAATAGTTCAGCTCTAAAACAACCAAAATCTTAGTAAGCATGGTTATAGCAAAGAGGGCACTGTTTCAATGAGCTGAAAAACAATTGCCTAATACATTTTCTACCAACTGGAATGTGCCTGCTTAGACAGAATAAGTTCTCTAGTGCAGGTGTGTCATGGTGCATATTTACATTTTGACCAGGACAAATTGATTCCTTTTCTCAAATAATGAATGCAATATTAATGAGAATACTGACTTGATATATTAGCATTAATTGGTTTTTACTCAGTCAAAAGTCACCTGTGCAATTTTTAAAGCACTCAGGAAATAAATCTCTTTGTAATATGCTGGTTTAGAAACCACTTTTTTTTTTTTAGTTTAGTTATTTAGTTTAGTTGAACTGTCCACAGAAAACCTTACACTAATGGGAGGTTAATGTGTTAAAAACTATTTTCATCATTCTGTGGGTTGTTTTTTATACTTTACAAAGAATAGCTATTTATGTTTTAGGGTTTTTTTAAAATGTTTATTGATTTTTGAGGCATAGAGAGAGAGAGAGAGACAGAGCATGAGTGGGGGAGGGGCAGAGAGAGAGAGAGACACAGAATCCGAAGCAGGCTCCAGGCTCTGAACTGTCATCACAGAGCCCAATGCGGGGCTCGAACCACAAACCATGAGATAATGACCTGAGCTGAAGTCGGATGCTTAACGAACTTAGGCACCCAGGCACCCCTATTTATGTTTTAGTTTTTAATGTATTTCTCTGATCCTCAATCTGCTCACCCATTTCTTACCTCTTTCACTTGTTAAAATAGATAGCAGACAGTAGAATGGAGGTTATAAATATAGAAATCACCAAAAGGTATGCTTTCTGAGGTGAGGATGTACAATTTCAGAGCTCAAGACATCAGAGAAGTCATATTTATGTTTTATCAATATTTTTACCATGTTTTGATATACTTTGCACTTAGCTTCCTCTGACATGACTAATAAAATAGATTTATTTTAATGATCAAGAGGTTCTCATTAAAGAAACACAAAAAGAAATTTCTTGTTGTTTTGGCTATTTCAAAAAAAAATTTTTTTAACTTACTACTGATATGTATGGTTGGGAATTCCCATTCCAATTCTGTTATCATAATTCAGGTCTCAACTGATCACCTTTCCCAGGATTTACAAATCCAGATAGTTATTTTCTACTATACTCTGACTACTTTGGATAACTATACTTATATGCCTTATCTTTTATTTTCATAAGTACAGCTTCTTTTAATTCACCACCTACCACTGTAGATGTAGTATGTGTGTATGTCTATCAACATCTTATTATCTTTCAAACATTACATATGGACAACACTATTTCTTCCTTGTTTCTAGCTGCCTTGATCACAGAATTTCACTTGAAGTTTACAGAATTTGCCATAAGTAGTTATCATAAACAAGTGCTAAAATACAAAAGGTAGAATCACTAACCCTCAAAGATAACATCCCAAATCCCCCATAATAATATGAAAAAAACCCTCCATTCTCCAATTCCCCCCACCACTTGGTATGTGTAAAAAGTGTCATGATAAACAATTTTTAGGCTTTGTCAGATTTAGTTTGCCAAATGCATATACATGAAACCAGAGAGTGACTGGATAGAATCCCAGCAAAGCAAGATAGAAAAAACCCAAAACAAAAATGGAGAATGGAAAGAGGGGTAAAGGTGAGAACTCAAGGGGAAATGCTAAAATGAAACCAGAGGGAGGTATTGCAGAGGGAGAGAGAAACATTATAGAGTAAGAAAAGAAGTAAAAGAAAATTGAACAGATTGCAGACAGAATCATTCTAGAACTGAACATATCTGAAGTGTCAGGCAATACATCTCTAAAATGTATTTTGGAGTGCAGTAATTTCTTTTTAATAGTAGGCTATTCTCAAGTGTTATGAAAGACACATGGGATTCAGTGTCAATTGTACTCTTGGTATTCACTCTTTCTGTATGGACTCAATGGAAACCACACAGCTAAAAAAAAGAGGTAGAAGGCAGTTTTCATAAAAGGGGAAAAAAGAAACAAGTTATTGGCATTACTGGAAAAAGCATTTTAGGAATACTATTTTAATTGCTCATGCATCTGTGCTGTGAAATATAGGCAGCTTTGATGACATTGTTGCCAAACATTGATTTGAAATCAAATGTCTTGCATACTTCTATTATAATTTTTAAAAAGCAAAAGAATTATATATCATGACCTAGTGATATTTATTCCAGATATGCTAGGATGGTTCAACATTTGAAAATTAATCAGCATAAGTCATCATATAAATTGACACAGTGAAAAAATTTGACAACATCCAATAGCCATTCATGATAAAAAAAAAACACTCAGCAAACTAAAAATTAAGGGTAAAATTTTCAATTTTCTTAAAAAAATCTATACAAGATCTGCATAAAACATACTTATTAGTGAAAGACTGGATGCCTTCAAGATCAGGAATAAGGCAAGGATGTCTTCTCTCACCACTCCTATTCAACATCTTATTGGAAGTCTTACCTAGTGCAATATGATAAGAAAAAGAAATTAAAGTGATACATATTGGAAAAGAATAAATATAACCATATTTATTCAAGGATGATATGATTGTCTATGGGAGAAAATCCCAAACAAAAAAAAGCTCCTGGAACTAATAAGTAAGTACTGGAAGATAGCGATATGCAAGTTTACTATTATTACTTTGGAAAAAAATACCCTTACCTCATAGAACAATTATGAGTAAGAAAAATAAAACATTTTATTTTACTTTCATTTATTCTTTTCCTGATGCTTTCCCTTTTTTAGAAAATGTAGATCTGAGTTTCTGACTTAAACATTTTTCTTTTCTCTAAAGAACTTTTCACATTATTTTGGACAGATATGCTGGTTGTGAATTCCATAAGTTTTTATTTCTTTCTTACATTTGAGTTGAGTTCAAATTGTTCTTTTACCTGCCTTTTAGTAGTCCTTGTAATTTTTGTTGAAATCTGGACATAATATATTGGATAATAAGAACTGAAGTAAATGGGCCATTTGTGTGAGGTTTTATCTTAATGTAACAGCAGTTGGACTGTGTTCAATATGTTTTGTAGCTGTTGGTGTCAGAGGTTTTAAATTCCTCCAGCATCCTTGATCTTAGTCTTTTAGTGGGCTTATGTCCTTGAGGTTACCTTCTCAGGTGTTTTTTTTTTTTTTTTTTAACATTCATTTTCTCTCCCACTTAGGTGAGACAGAAAGCCTAGAGAGGGCTGGAGATGGGTATTGCCTTTGTGCCTATGTGAGATAAGACTCTAGTAATGTTTCACTGGGAAGTAGGTCTTTGTTATGGTATATTTTGAAATAGATATTCTCCCCCTTCTCCTATCAAAGACATTAGGTAATTTTTCTTGGCTTCTCACTGTGAGAACCTGGTGGTATTCCTAGAGATAAAATGCATAAAAATATGGTGGCAGGATACAAGGTTATTATATACAAGTCAATTTTAATAGCACCACAAATGTACTTAGGTGTGTATCTAACAAAATATGTATGGGATGTATTTATAGAAAACTATAAAACTGATGAAAGAAAATTTAAATGGAGAGAATCTTAAGTTCATGGATTACAAGACTTAATATTGTCAAGATATCAATTCTTTTCAACTTGAACTACAGATTCAAAGTTAGTATACATACATATATACATTTTTGTGCTTCTTCAGCTGGAAGAGCCCAGAAACAGTGACAACTAATAGCAATGAACACACCTAGCCTCCAGATCCTGGTTTCTAATACCTTTGTACAATATAAGAAACCAAGGCTTCTTGGACAAATGGCTGATTATAGAACTGGGGCAGGATATATATAAGATGAACACAGAGGATCTTATAATGTGGAAAAGAAGAAATGCTACTTATCCCCAAACAAGAAACAACCTCACAGTGATGGAGTGTGTCAAAAGTAGAAAGGAGTCAACTGTAAGAGCTCCCAGTTACCAAAGCTGTAACAATTTGAGCAACACAACATAGATTATATTCCAAAGTATAAAATAAATATCAATGAGTTTATACTGGTGTAAATAGAATAACTAAATAAATGGTGAAGAATAGTACAATCTCTCATGCAAGAGAACTCCAAATAACTTATGTAGATACTTCACCCTTTGGGAGATGGAGCAGAAATTCTCATTCATTAAGCATGCACTTTAAATAGTGACTTCTTTCCAAGGAATATAGAAAGGGTGAAAAATATTAACTTCCTAGTGGAATAACCTAACAACTATTACCACACTAAGGTGATCAAGGTTAACATAAACAATGATAAGTCACGTTGATTGTATGTACACTTGATATGATTTTTTTTTTAATTTTTTTTTAACGTTTATTTATTTTTGAGACAGAGAGAGAGACAGAGCATGAACGGGGGAGGAGCAGAGAGAGAGGGAGACACAGAATCGGAAGTAGGCTCCAGGCTCTGGGCCATCAGCCCAGAGCCGACGCGGGGCTGGAACTCACGGACTGTGAGATCGCGAGATCGTGACCCGAGCTGAAGTCGGACACTTAACCGACTGAGCCACCCAGGTGCCCCAACATTTGATATGATTTGATGACAGTGGCACTTTCCTTTGTTTTCTTCTTCACAAAACCCATAACCCCATTTTATTTTATTTTTTTTTATTTTATTTTTTTTAAACGTTTTTTATTTATTTTTGGGACAGAGCGAGACAGAGCATGAATGGGGGAGGGGCAGAGAGAGAGGGAGACACAGAATCGGAAACAGTCTCCAGGCTCTGGGCCATCAGCCCAGAGCCCGACGCGGGGCTCGAACCCACGGACCGAGAGATCGTGACCTGGCTGAAGTCGAACGCTTAACCGACTGCGCCACCCAGGCGCCTCCCCCATAACCCCATTTTAATGATGGGAAAAAATATCAGACAAATCCCAGGTGAGAGATATTCTATACAATTTCTAACCAGCATTCCTGAAAATTGTCAAGGTTATCAAAATCAAGGAAAATCTGAAAGACTGTTCCAGCCAAGAGCATCCTATGGAGATGTGACAACTGAATGTAATGTAGGGATCCTGAATGGGATCCAGAACAGAGAAAGGTCATTAGGTAAAAACTAAGGAAATCATAAACTATTGGAACTTCATCCCAAAGTTCCAACTTTTCCAGGGGCTGCCTGAATGACTGACTTTTGCTTTGCATGTTTTGGAGTGCTGATAGGATGTAACATACTTTAGATACCTGAGGGCCACTAAGAACTAAGATAGTGATTTGCACTAGTAGGAAAGTTTGAGTCCCTTAAGAATACTTAAGAATAAACTTAACTAAGGAGGTGAAAGATGCATGCTGAAAAAACTACCAACATTGGTGAAAGAAATCAGAGAAGACACAAATAAATATTTGTGTTCATGGATTGGAAGACTTATTATTGTTAAAATGTCCATACCACTCAAAGTGATCTACATATTTGATGAAATCCATGTTAAAGTCCCAACTTCTTGTGGACATATAGAAAACAATCCTAAAATTCATATGGAACCACAAAGGACCCTAAATAGCCAAAACAATCATGAGAAAGAACAAAGATGGAGGCATCACATTTCCTGATTTCGAGATATATTACAAAGTTACAGACATATAGACCAATAGAGTAGAATCTAGAACCCAGAAACTAACTCATGCATATATTGTCAACTGATCTTTGATAAGTATTCTTGTGCCAAGAATACACAATGGAGAAAAGATAGTCTCTTCAACAGAAAGTATTGGGAAAACTAGCTACCCACATGTAAAATATTAAAATTCATTATTTATCTTATACCATACATAAAAATTAACTCAAAATGGATTAAAAACTTAAATGTAAGATATATCTGGAGGAAAAATTGACATCCACATGCCAAAGGATGAAGAGTGGACCACTATCTTACACCACACACCAAAATCAACTCAAAATGTATTAAAGACTTGAATGTAAGATCCAGAACTATAAATCTCTTTTAAGAAAACATAAGAGAAAAGCTCACAGCATTGTTCTTGGCAGTGACTTTTTGGATTTGACCCCAAAAGCAAAGGCAACAAAAGCAAAAATAAACAAGTGGAATTACATCAAACTAAAAAACTTCTGCAAAACAAAAAAACAAAACAAACAAAAAACACCAACCTCCCCCTCAAAACCAACCAACCCACCAAACCACCAACAAAACACCAACTATCAACAAAATAAAACGGCAGCCTACAGAATGGGAGAAAATGCTTGGAGTTAATATCCAAAATATATAAAGAATTCATACAGTTCAATAGCAAAAATAACAACAACAACAACAACAAAACAAAACAAAACAAAAAAACTCCAAATAATCTGATTACAAAATGGGCAGAGGAACTCAATATTTTTTTTCCAAAGGAGACATACAAATGGCCAACCGGTACACGAAGAGATGCACTATATCACTGATCCTCAGGAAAATGCAAATCAAAACCACAATGAGACATCACCTCACACTGTTAGATGGCTGTCATAAAAAAGACAAGAGGCAACAAATGTTGGTGAGGATGTGGAGAAAGGGGCACTCTTTGCATTCTTGATGGCAATATAAATTGGTGCAGCTACTATGGAAAATAGTTTGAAGGTTCATCAAAAATTGAAAATAGAACTATCATATGATCCAGCAATTCCACTGCTAGATATATATCTGAAGGAACTGAAATCAGTATCTTGAACAGATAATCTGTATTCCTTTGTTCATTGCAGCATTATTTGCAAGAGCCAACACATGGAAATAATCTAAGTGTCCATTGGCAGATGAATGGATAAAGAAAATATAGTGTACACACACACACACACACACACACACACACACACACAGAAATATTATTGAACCATAAGAAAGGAGATCCTGCCATTTGTGGCAACATAGATGACCTTGAGAGCATTTGGCAAGTGAAGTAAGTTAGAGAAAGACAAATACTCTTATATGTGAAATCTGAAAAAAACCTTGTACTTGCACAGAGAACAGATTGGTAGTTGACAGAGGCATGGGGATTGGGTGGGGGAAAAGAGTGAAGGTAGTCAAAAGGTACAGACTTCCAATTATAAGGTAAGTAAGTTCTGGGATGTAATGTACAGAATAGTGACTATAGCTAACAATACTGTATTGTATGTTTAAAGGTGGCTAAGAAAGTAGAACTTAAAAATTCATATCACATAAAAAATTATAGCTATGTGAGATGATTGATGTTAACTAAACTTAGTATGATGATCATTTTGAGATTAATACATATACATACAAAGAATTATATGCTTTTTACTATAGTTAGCCAAAGTATAATTTTATGTAACAGAGAGATTCTGATATTGATTTCTACATCATTAGAGAACTGATAAAATTTTATTTAGGTGTGATCAAGACAATTAGTTTTGCTGTCCCAGGCCTGAATTCTCTTGGTGTGGACTTTAATTTCTGGTAATTCTTGTCTGATTGTACACTGAGCTTCTTGGAAAAGATGATCCCATCTTGAGATAATAGTAGCAAACAATTATATAGCATTCATCATGGGACCAGCATATTCCAAGTGTTTTAAGGTGTTAGTTAACTGACTTAATGCTCACAACATCCCTGTTGGATGGCTGTTGACATTTCCATTCAACAAGGGAGGGAAATTATTTTCACATTCTATAAGGGGCAGAGTAGGGACTATGAACTTAATTGCTAACTATAGGGTTCTCCATAAAGATGTGACTTTGGGTTATTAGAGTCCATATTACTAAATTACTATATTTTTAGTTTGTATATGAAAATGCTCAATTTGCAGATTTTAAATAAATAATTATGTTGAATAGAAAGTTTTGTTTCCTACAAAATATTCAAAAGAATGCTGCCTGTCTGCTTCACATACCATTGCAAAGGACTCTACCAACTTCTGCTTGTCACTGTCATTTTGTTGTCTGACCTCAGCTTTCAGTTTTCCTCAACATTCTGGCCTCTGTGTGTCCTGCCCCAGGTGCTATGATGAAAAGGAATTCTAACCTGTTTCCTGTGACTGGCGGAATATCTTCTTGATTAGATCCAAGGGGAAAACTGATTCTCACATCACCCCCAACCCATACCAATAGGCATCAGTGCTGCTTATTTGTGTCCCTGATACAGTTTGAACTTAAAACTTTTGACATACCTAATGAAAAGCATTTGAACACAGATTTCTAAGATACCAAATGTTAATAAGAACCATCAAATACCTAATAATGGTTTCTTTGCTTGATCAAAGATCTCCACAGGAAGGAGATTGGCAATTCAGTAGGTGACACTTTTCCCACTGAGCCAGAACTAAAGCAAAACCCCAGGAATTCAACCCATCCTGGGAACACTGAGAAATGGGACAAAGGAAGTATTTATTTATGGTATTAAAAATATATTTTTTGAAGTGCTCAGGTGTGCTGGTTAAAATCCAGTTTCGATAATTACATTCTTTTCACAGAAATTCCACCTACAATTATAACTGCCAACTCCAATTTTACCAACAGTTTGAATTCTAAGTAGTCTCTTTTTGACACACATTGTTTTCGAGTTCCATTTTGCAATGACTGGCCGATTGTCCCCACCCGCCTGCCTATAGCTAACTGGGATGAAGTAGCACAGGAAAGTATTTTGGGGTATAATTAAGTGATTTTAATGAATGGCACTATATTAAAGCAATGTAGTATTTATTAAAATACAATCTGATTATGTAAATTATCACAGATTTTGGAATTCTTCTGATGATGAATAACTTTTGGCTTTTTCATTTGTGATAACCTGCAAACCTAGAACTTGGTGTACTATATTTTCATCCCTAAAAAGTAGTTATGTTTTATGATTCTTCTTTTAAATACACAAATCTATCACCTGCCTGATGCAAACATATTCATGCTGTTGTTATTCATTCCATGTAGGATGACATAATGTACTTCAAAGATAAAACACTTTACATGGAAAAGACAGAGTACTTCACTAGACATATATCAAATCCCTTCCTTGAACTGAGAAATATATGAAAGTTTATTTTTGTTTTCAAAGCGCTTATGATTTTTAAATTGAAGGAACCAAAAATACCAGGCATTTTTCTTAAACTAATATTCAGAAGAAATAAGTTTTATCTTAAGGTAAAAGTTTTGAGAAATAATCTCATTACTTTCTGTTTCCTCTGTTCTTCCATCCTTTGGCATCCCATGCTTATCCCCAAATTTCAGAGAAACACATTCTTAGTTTCTTGTTCTTTCTTCCCACCAGTCTCTCTTGCATTAGTGTTTCATGTTTTCCTTTCCTTATCTTGCAGACTCCTCTAAAGTTGAGTGTATGTAATGAATTTCAACTTTCCATTAATGCCTATATAATGCATAATAATAACTATTCAGATAAACCAAACAATCTTTCTGAAACACTGAGAACTTTAAAAGGGACAAAGTGTTAGTCATTCAATGAATAATTTTTGTGCACTAATTTTAAGACAAATATTTAGAAATGTTAAATACAATGATTGTTACTTTCTTTATTATTTATTTGTAATTTTTTTTTACTTTACTTGTTAGTTTACCAAGCCAAAAGCCTCTGTCAAAGCTCAAGCCTTCACAGCACACCTAGAGTAAAGCCTGGCTTTGTATCTGCTCCTTCTATTTTCTGTCCTGAGTTTTAGTCATCTAACACCAACTTCTTGAAATGTATCATTGTAGTCAATAACATCAACAGTACATGAGCCTCCCCAGTAGTCTGGTATCTCTTTCAAAGCATATGTCAATCCTATTGCCAGCCTCCAGTGCCAACTTGTATTCTAACTGTAGTAAGAAAGTAAAATTAAATCCTTGTCAGTACTCCTTTTCACATAGTGAGGGAGTAGACACAAGCATATATTATGAAAAAACGTTACTCATCTGTATGATGTAATTCACAGAGTATTATTAGATTTTCCTATCTCAAGGTAAAGGCAACAGACAAGAACATTGAAACAGTTGTAGGGACCAAGGGCAGGCTGCCCCAAGATGGCCACTTTCCCATGAAGATTATTCTGAACTAAAGGAAAGTCAGACCCTACGACCCTCAAGAGAAACTTTTGCCCCTCCATTAACAACATAAAAGAATCTAAATTGGGGTCTTTCCCAGAATGAGGATTGATTGTTAGCAGAGATACATTTTATCTGAGTAACCCATCTATATGCAAGGCAAACATTTAGTTGCCAAATATCTGCTATTTTTATTGCCCTGTGAAGTACATTCCTCTCCTCAGAAGTCCCAGATTCCTTTCCCCCCTTCTCCTTAGTTCAGGGTGACCTATATACCTCATTTTGCCCGACTGTCTTTGGAATTTACATATCTCTGTGGATTTCTTACACATAAGCTATTAAATTTAATTTTCTCTTGTTAATATGTCTCATGTCAATCTGATTCTTAGTCCAGCTAGAATGACCCATGAAAGGGACAGAAATTCTTGCCCCTGGACACTGTGAAACTTGAATAAACAAAATTCGTATTTAAAAAATAGTCAGGAGGCTATAACTAAAGTTTTCTTAAATCAACAGGACAATTACATACCTGTTTGATAAGATGTGCCCTCGAACATCTGAAAGAACTGTTTAATACTTATGACTGATAAGGACTCCCTTCTTGATCAAACTTTAATGAGGTCCTTTGAGCCCTCTTCTTGATTATGCCCTATCCTTGGCTGGCTGAGCCCAGTTTTAATAAAGAATACTATTGAGCCCACTTTTAGCAAAAATCCTGCTAAGCCAGTTTAGCAAGCATCCCCCACCCTTGATATCCAGTCATGATCCTCTTTCCCACTGTTGATATCTAATCAAATTCCTCTTAGTAATTCTCTGTTTAATGACTCCCTCACCATGCCTGTTGGTTGTAAATCCCAGCTGCCCTGTTATATTAAGAGTTGAGTTCAATGTTTCTCTCCTATTGCAATAGTCTCGAATAAAATCTTCCTGACCTGTTTAACTGCACTCAGTGCAATTTTTCTTTGACAGAATCAAAGGGTGAACTGATCCAAATATCTTCAATCCTAGTCTAGCACAACATGAGGCACCCACCTCCTTTATAGATCAGTTTTGAATGGTAAACTTTCAAAAATGCATATATATATTGTAAGAGGAGCATATGTATATATTAACATCTATTGGTCTTCAGTAGGATATTTAAGGGGTGGGACACATGGCAGGTAAATTTTAATCAGGAAGGAGGATTCTGGTAAACTATTATAGGATGAAGAATTTATCTGACAAGAGTAGGTGTCTATGTAAGACCACAGTAGGGGATCCCAGGCAATTTGACTTTGTGGTGGAAGAGAGCTCACACGTGAGTTACAGGTGCCAAAAGGAAAGAAAGAAGGAAGGCCATAATATGGGAAATATTTGGACACTGGAAATGGCAAAGATATAATTGAAGTGGATTTTGCTGTTCCTCAGGTTTGTATACTCTCACTACAGAATAAGCTCTAGCCAACACCTTAGATGGCATTAGAAAGAATAAAGTCACAAATAGAGGTTCCCCTCATAATGTACTGAGTTTTATAAATGAAGGAAAACTTCAGTTCTTTCAATCCTGACCCAGGGATCTTAGCTTAAATTGTTGCTTGTCTCCCTTAGGAAATATAGAAGCAGGATAAAACCATGCTATATTGTCAAATACTGAAATTTTTAACAAAAAATAGGTAAATAAGTGAAGGTTTATTTTTTTGTAATTTATAAAACATTTAAACATGCTCATTCTTTGCATATTATTATTTGCCAGTAGGCTATGCCATATAGATTGATTTTCAAGGATCAGTGTGTTTATTTGCATTGAGCCACATATATTCCTTCCCCTCATTACTTTTAAGGACAAGAGTGTGCATTGCAAGCAGGTAACTGGTTTTCTGAGGGCAACCTTTGACATAGAAGAAAAATAAAACTAATTGACTTGTGAAGGCATTGAACCGAAGACCTTGACCAAGGTCTGATCTGTAACAAAATAAAAGCATTGAGAAAGACAGCTATTTCAATTATGCTCATTATAGACCATGGCTTCGAACACAGTCTATAGAACACACACCATTCTCTAAAGATTATAATATCTCTCCAAATTCACACTATGAACACTGAAAATGCTAGTCCTCAAAGCCTTAGAAATATGTTTCTTTTCCTATCTAGGTAATGATTATTCTCATTCTATTAAGAACTTGATGATTTCATTAATTTTACTATAGTAGATGATTCCTGGAAGGTATGTGACCAGTGTTGTGTTGTGTTGACCAGTGAATTTTTTCCCACATATTTACAAACACACATTACTATGATACTTGGTTTAAATAAAAATAATGATTTCAACAGATCATTTTGTCTGTTTAGATGTGGATAACACTAACCTACTCAGAATACTAGGGATAAAAAAACCTGACAAGAGTGGTGCTAAATCCTTGTATAGGGATGCAAGTATGTAAAAATAATAGTGAGAAAAAGGTGAGCATTACCCCCATATTCTAGCAGAATATTTGCTCTGGCAGAAACAGAACTGATCTTTATGTATTGGATTTTATCTTAGATTATACAAGTGTGTACATCAAAATCAAAAGTTGCTTTCATGGCTCCTCCCATTAAATTTAGGGTGTATTGTCCAAGTGCATTAAACTGGCCAGATCTTGCCAATTCCATCAAAGAATCTGATGAGATTCCAACCATTTGAAAGTAATTAAAACTGAAACAGTAAACACCAAAGCCCTTCTACTCCTACAGCCAAATGCTACTTTTCTGAATGTAAAGTGGGTATAAAGGACAATTGTGTTGCATAGGGAAGTATGAATAGTGTCAGGAAGTCACTGCTTAGGCTTCTGCCCAGCAAGCAGTTTAGAGGTCACCCAATCAGAAATCACTCAGGAAGTCTTTTCATCTCTGCAGGCATATGCTTAATCATAAAAACTAAGACTGACACTGAAAAAGGCTAAAAGTTCACTGTGTTCAGAACAAATGCCTTTGCGTGAACACAATTTTCATGTGAACCTTCCCACTTTATGGCAAGAATGTTTTTGCCCATATGTAATATAGTTAACAACTATTGGGCACACACCTAATGCAGCCTGATTCTCTAATGGACAAATTCTCCTTCATTGCTTCCACAACTTCGACAGCTCAACTTAAACAGGAATTGTCTTGGAGGATTGCCATCTTGCTCAAGTTGCCAGAGCCATGAAACTGCTTTAACAGATTTGCAAGAAGCCTATTGATCTGCTCAGATTCGTCTTCTGGAACATGCACAGCTTCTGTCTTCTCTGCCATCTTTCCTCCAATATGTCTTTGTTTCATTTTCCCAGGGGTTTCCCTTTTCCAAAAATATTCACTGTAAAAATGACCTTCAATAAATCCATTTTAGCACTTTTCCATCAGTACAAAAAAAATCCATTCTTCATAGCTCTAAAAACCAAGGTTGAATCTTCATTAAAAGAGCCAAGCACTTTAAAGCATGGCCACCTTACCTTTGTTCTCTTGTTTATATGTTGTCTTTGTGGTTTAAAAACATTTACCCCTTTCATTTATTTTACTTCCTTAAAATTAAAATGTCCATTGAAAAAAATAATACAAAATAATTTTGGCTCTTAACCACCACCTAGTTTCTTCATTATGCCATCTCTTTCCTGAGTGAATATATTAGTATACCCTATTTGGCCAAGATCATACCAAATTTAGTACTTAGAAATGCCACCTAAAACATCACAATAATAATGTTGACGGGTTTTTTAAAAGTTTGATACAGGATAAGACTTTTGTCTTTCCCATATTAAGATAAATTCAAGATGAAGCTTCTGAAGTTTTCCTAACTTTTGATGTTATGGCATTGTTTTAAAATATTGCTACAGGGGCGCCTGGGTGGCGCAGTCGGTTAAGCGTCCGACTTCAGCCAGGTCACGATCTCGCGGTCCGCGAGTTCGAGCCCCGCGTCAGGCTCTGGGCTGATGGCTCAGAGCCTGGAGCCTGTTTCCGATTCTGTGTCTCCCTCTTTCTCTGCCCCTCCCCTGTTCATGCTCTGTCTCTCTCTGTCCCAAAAATAAATAAAAATGTTAAAAAAAATAAAAAAAAATATTGCTACAGGCACAAAATAATGCTTTTAAAATGATATTTTATAATAATTTGGTAATATTCTGGATGAATATAGTCCAATGACTTGCAACTACAGAAAACATACAGATGAGCCATCTCAAATACACACACACACACATGTACATATGCATACAGGCATACAGATATCATATACATTTATTTTGTATGCATTCATAATAGGTAAAAATCTAGAAAACGGTAAATAAGCCCCACATGCATATAATAACACATATGCATTCTATTTATACTGCTCAATCAAAAAGCATGTTTGGGGTGCCTGAGTGTCTCAGTTGGTTAAGCGTCTGACTTGGACTCAGATCATGATCTCACAGTTCGTGCGTTCAAACCCTGCATTGGTTCTGTGATGACAGCCTAGAGCCTGGAGTCTGCTTAGAATTCTGTGTCTCCCTCTCTCTCTGTCCTTCCCCCGTCCATGTTCTGTCTCTCTCTTTCTTAAATAAATAAACATTTTAAAAAATTGCAAAAGCACATTTTTCTCCTTAACTATTGCTTATATTCTTCAAGAGAAAAAAAAATGAAATTTAACCTAAATGTCAAAATTCTCTAGAAAAAGGATCCTGTGCACTGCTTGTGGAAATATAAATTGGTGTAGCCACTTTAGAAAATAGTATGGAGGTTTCTCAAAAATTAAAAATAGAACTGCATGGTCCAGCAATTCCACTGCTGATTATTTATCCAAAGGAAATGAAAACACTATCTTGAACAGTTTCCCTATGTTCCCTGAAGTAGCCAGGAAATGGAAACAACCTAAATGTGCATTAATGGGTAAATGGATAAAGAAAATGTGGTATATATATGTGTATACACACACACACACACACACACACACATATACACATACATATATATGTATGTATATATATATATATGTATATGCACAATGGAGTATTATTCAGTCATAAAAAAGAAGCAGATCTTGGGGCTCCTCGGGGGCTCAGTCGGTTAAGCATCCAACTTTGTCTCGGGTCATGATCTTGTGGTTTGTGAGTTTGAGCCCTTCATTGGGCTCTGTGCTGACAGCTCAGAGCCTGGAGCCTGCTTCGGATTCTGTGTCTCCCTCTCTCTCTGCCCCTCCCCCACTTGTGTTCTCTCTCTGTCTCTCAAAAAGTGAATAAATGTAAAAAAAAAAATTAAAAAAAAAGAAATAAGCAGATCCTGCCATTTGTGGCAACATGGATGGACCTGAAGGCATTATGCTAAGTGAAATAAGTCACACAGAGAAAAATACTGAATGACCTCACTTATATGTAGAATCTAAAAAAACAAAACAAAACAAAAACTCAACTGGGACACCTAGGTGGCTCAGACAATTAAGTGTCCAACTAAGTGTCCAACTCTTGATTTTGGCTCAAGTCTTGATCTCACAGTTCGTGGGATCAAGCCCCACGTTGGGCTCTGTCACTGCAGAGTCTGCTTGGGATTCTCTTTTCCTCTCTCTCTGCCTCTTCCCTACTTACACTATCTCTCCCAAAATAAGTAAAGAAACTTAAAAAAAAATCTGAACTTGCAGAAACAGAGAACAGATTGGGAATTGATGGAGGTGTAGTGGGGGAAATGTGTGAAGGTGGTCAAAAGGCACAAACTTCCAATCATAAGATGAATAAGTTCCAAAGAAAGGTAATGTACATCATGGTGACTATAGCTGACAATACTGTATTGTATATCTGGAAGTGGCTAAGAGAGTAGATCTTAAAAGTCCTCATTGCAAGAAAAATAATGTGTTAAAATTTGTGAAAAAAAGAATACTTTGATTAATCCATATTCTGGGGTTAACAATTATTAGGCTGTTGATTGCAAAGACTTTTCCTAGCCATCCTTCTTAATTGGAGAATCTGAGACACTAACAATTACACACTGTTGATAGAAACAAAACAAAAACAAACAAAAAAAATAAGAAAACCTCTACAATATGCCTAAAGTGCCATTCCTTAAAAATTCCACAATAACCTATCACCACCCATCCCAGATAATTGAATGTATTTTCTACTTTGAACTGTCAAAGCAGTGTGAATCTCAACCGTTTCATCTGTCATCCATCCATTTATTCACCCATCTGTCTTACTCATTGAATCCATAAGTATTTTCTAATGCATTGCTGGAACTGCTAGGCATTTAGGAAAACATGTACAGCCCTTGCTGTAAAGGAGTTTGTGGTCTATCACTGGGGATGGACAGTAATTCCACAAAAATCGAAAACATTTGTAATTACAGATTTGGATATTATTTGTTTTTTTCCTCTGCTAGGATATGAGGACATTAAGAGCAAGTACTGTGCTTTCTTCATCTCTTTATCCTCTTATAATATCTAAAATATTCTTTGCACCAAATAGCTATTCAGTTAAATATTAAAAATTTACAAGGTGAGGCACCTGGGTGGCTCAGTCAGTTAAGCATCCGACTTCGGCTCAGGGCATGATCTCACAGCTCATGAGTTTGAGCCCTGCGTTGGGCTCTGTGCTGACAGCTCAGAGCCTGGAGCCTGCTTCAGATTCTGTGTCTTCCTCTCTTTCTGCCCCTCCCCCACTCATACTCTGACTCTCTCTCAAAATAAGTAAACATAATATAAAAATTAAAAGAAAAGTTTACAAGGCTCTGTATCTAATTCCAATATAATTGTTTTTAATTTTTAAAATTAATTTATTAGAGAGAGAGAGAACACAAGCGAGTGGGGGAGGGGCAGAGAGAGCGGGAGAGACAGAATCCTAACATTGTCAGCACGAAGCCTGACACAGGTTTTGAACTCACGAACTTTGAGAGCATGACCTGAGTCAAAATCAAGAGGTGGACGCTTAACCAACTAAGCCACCCAGGCGCCCCTCCCACATAGTTTTAATGACAATTTGTTTTGTTCTTGTTCTTCCAGGACAATTGTTCTTTTTGAGATTTCTAGTTGTTAGGAGAAATTATTAGGTACAAACTGACTTGGCATTTCTGTTGATGACTACGGAAGTTGAAAAAACACACACAAAATAAACCTCACTATAGTTAAAGTTTCAAACAGTTATGTTTTCTGTGGAGATTTGTAAAAAAATAATTGTGTCATTGAAGGATACAAGTATATATAGGAAGATTTCCCTTAAATATATAACTTGGTGATGAAATTTCCACAAAGCAAATATCTGGAATGAGCAATCCCTGTACAAATAAAAAATCCTATGATAATTTTTATCCTAGTTGGCAAAACTCACTCTATACAATGACTATCACATTGCCTTGTACAGATAATATTTTATAAGAATGCTAAATATTTTAATGCAATCTACCTGGATTTCTTATAGGTAAATGAGCTATACTAATTTTCATGCTTACACTATTAAGTAAAGTGAAAATGTGCTTCTCATAGCAAGTGCTTTCCTACAAATACATACCAGCTGAACACTAAATCTGTCCTGGAATCTTTTGCCCTCTTGGCATTCTGTTGCTCCTGTTTTGTCAACTCTGGTGAATGAGTTCGCCTCAGTCTTTGTTTCTGTTCTCAGAGCTTCTGACTATTGCTAGACCCACTATAATTTTATATGGGGTGTTCCCTGTGCTGAGAAATTCTTTGTTTCCTCTCCTGTTGACTTTCTATTTTGTTCCTGGAAGTGGTAGTTTTGGTTTGAAATCTGTGTCAGTTCACAACTCTAACCTTTAGTAATTTATTTGGTTTATATTTATTGAAAAGTGTGAATTCTAATTTTTAAATTTTATTTTTACTTAATTTTTCTTCTCAGTGTTAATGTTCCACTTGGCCTTTTTATTCCCTAATTACTCAGCAATGTTCTTTACTCAGTTCTAGTTCTTTTCAACTTTCTTCAGCATTCTACACTGTTATGCCACTACAGGATCTGGATATATTAGAGTACAAAAGGGAGTGCTTCTCTTTTCTTTCCCTTGGTTTTCACCACATCTCACATAGCCTGGTTTTTCTGCTAAGAATTGTTCTGGTATTTTCGTAGCTGAGTTTTCTTCTGCCTTGCAAACTAAAATATTTATAAGACTTGTAACTTGCCTAACACATCTTGGTGCTTAACAAGTATTTTTGGCTTATTAAACACACTAAGTTTCACTCTGTTTTCTCTTTCTTCATATTCTGTTTCATTACTTCATTTATTTTTTCCTCTCTCTTTCTTCTCTATCTTTATAACAATTCTCTTTCTTTTGGCAGCTTGCCCAAGACCCATAAATAGGCTTAAGTCCCCTTCCTTGAATGTATAGATACAGAATAAATGTGTGTAGTTCAGTTTTCCAGTTGCAAAAAAATAGAAAACAATTCTGCTTAATTTAAATATAAAAAAATATTTGCATGTGAGTATTCAGAAGTTCAACAGATCAAGAGGAATCATGGGAAGCTAGGATCTGGTTGAAAGAGATTCATTTACATACCCCCCCAAAAAAGGAGTATAAAACATAAAACAAGTAATGTAAAATAACTTTTCTTCATACATGCAAATACAATCTTATTTCCTGCTCAGTATTCCACATTCCATAAACATGAAACTTCAGAAACTGGCTTATAATCATCCTCCCTTTAGTCCTGTTGTGATTCCATCTTGATATTATGCAACTTATAGACTAAATTTTAAAGTTAGGTAGCCCAAATGACTTTTTTTTTTTTTTGCATTTCCACAAGTTTATTTGGTTTTCTTGGCTTTAATTTTATACTAGGGTTAAGTCAATATATTTTTTGTATTTATCTGAAGAAATAGTAAAAAGTGTTTTTTTTTAATATGAAATTACTGTCAAATTGGTTTCCATACAACACCCAGTGCTCTTACCTACAGGTACCCTCCTCAATGCCCATCACCCACCCTCTCTCCCTCCCTCTCCCCATTAACCCTCAGTTTATTCTCAGTTTTTAAGAGTCTCTTATGGTTTGGCTCTCTCCCTCTCTAACTTTTTTTTTCCTTCCCCTCCCCCATGTCTTCTGTTAAGTTTCTCAGGATCCACATAAGAGTGAAAACATATGGTATCTGTCTTTCTCTGTATGACTTATTTCACTTAGCATTACACTCTCCAGTTCCATCCATGTTGCTACAAAAGGCCATATTTCATTCTTTTTCATTGCCACGTAGTATTCCATTGTGTATATAAACCACAATTTCTTTATCCATTCATCAGTTAATGGACACTTAGGCTCTTTCCATAATTTGGCTATTGTTGAAAGTGCTATTATAAACATTGGGGTACATGTACCCCTATGCATCAGCACTCCCATATCCCTTGGGTAAATTCCTAGCAGTGCTATTGCTGGGTCATAGGGTAGATCTATTTTTAATTTTTTCAGGAAACTTCACACTGTTTTCCAGAGTGCCTGTACCAGTTTGCATTCCCACCAGCAGTGAAAGAGGGTTCCCGTTTCTCCACATCCTCACCAGCATCTATAGTCTCCTGATTTGTTCATTTTAGCCACTCTGACTGGCGTGAGGTGATATCTGAGTGTGGTTTTGATTTATATTTCTCTGGTGAGGAGTGATGTTGAGCATCCTTTCATGTGTCTGTTGGCCATCTGGATGTCTTCTTTAGAGAAGTGTCTATTCAGGGGTGGAGTTTGGTGAGTTCTTTATAGATTTTGGATACTAGCCCTTTATCTGATATGTCATTTGCAAATATCTTTTCCCATTCCGTTGGTTGCCATTTACTTTTGTTGGTTGTTTCCGTTACAGTGCAGAAGCTTTTTATCTTGGTGAGGTTCCAATAGTTCATTTTTGCTTTTAATTTCCTTGCCTTGGAGATGTGTCAAGTAAGAAATTGCTGTGGCTGAGGTCAAAGAGGTTTTTTCCTGCTTTCTCCTCTAGGGTTTTGATGGTTTCCTGTCTCACATTCAGGTCCTTTATCCATTTTGAGTTTATTTTTGTGAATGGTGTAAGAAAGTGGTCTAGTTTCATCCTTCTGCATTTTGCTGTCCAGTTCTCCCAGCACCATTTGTTAAAGAGACTGTCTTTTTTTCCATTGGATGTTCTTTCCTGCTTTGTCAAAAATTAGTTGGCCATACTTTTGTGGGTCCAATTCTCAGTTCTCTAATCTATTCCATTGGTCTATGTGTCTGTTTTTGTGCCAATACCATGCTGTCTTGATGATTACAGCTTTGTAGTAGAGGCTAAAAGTCTGGGATTGTGATGCCTCCCACTTTGGTCTTCTTCAAAAGTACTTTGGCTATTCAGGGTCTTTTGTGGTTCCACACAAATTTTAGGATTGCTTGTTCTAGCTTCAAGAAGAATGCTCGTGCAATTTTGATTGGGATTGCATTGAATGTGTAGATAGCTTTGGGTAGTATTGACATTTTACCAATATTTATTCTTCCAATCCATGAGCACGGAATATTTTTCCATTTCTTTCTATCTTCTTCAATTTCCTTCATAAGCTTTCTATAGTTTTCAGCATACAGATCTTTTACATCTTTGGTTAGGTTTATTCCTAGGTATTTTATGCTTCTTGGTGCAATTGTGAATGCGATCAGTTTCTTTATTTGTCTTTTTGTTGCTTCATTATTAGTGTATAAGAATGCAACTGATTTCTGTACATTAATTTTGTATCCTTCAACTTTGGTGAATTCATGTATCAGTCCTAGTAGACTTTTGGTGGAGTCTATCAGGTTTTCCATGTATAATATCATGTCATCTGCAAAAAGTGAAAACTTGACTTCACCTTTGCCAATTTTGATGCCTTTGATTTCCTTTTGTTGTCTGATTGCTAATGCTAGAACTTCCAATACTATGTTAAACAACAGTGGTGAAAGTGGACATCCCTGTTGTGTTCCTGATCTCAGGGGGATAACTCTCAGTTTTTCCCCATTAAGGATGATATTACCTGAGGGTTTGTCATAAATGGCTTTTATGATGTTTAAATATGTTCCTTCTATCTCAACTTTCTCGAGGGTTTTTATTAAGAAAAGATGCTCAATTTTGTGAAATGCTTTTTCTGCATCAATTGATAGGATCATATGGTTCTTATCTTTTCTCTTATTAATGTGATGTATCACAATGATTGATTTGCAAATGTTGAACCAGCCCTGCATCCCAGGAATGAATCCCACTTGATCATGGTGAATAATTCTTTTTATATGCTGTTGAATTTGATTTTCTAGTGTCTTATTGAAAATTTTTGCGTCCGTATTCATCAGGGATATTGGCCTGTAGTTCTCTTTTTTTTTGCTGGGTCTCTGTCTCGTTTGGGAATCAAAGGAATGCTGGCTTCATAGAATGAGTCTGGAAGTTTTCCTTCCCTTTCTATTTTTGGAACAGCTTGAGAAGGATGGGTATTATCTGTGCTTTAAATGTCTGGTAGAATTCCCTAGGGAAGCCATCTGGTCCTGGATTCTTATTTGTTGGGAGATTTTTGATAACCGATTCAATTCCTTCACTGGTAATGGGTCTGTTCAACTTTTCTATTTCTTCCTGTTTGAGTTTTGGAAGTGTGTGGGTGCTTAGGAATTTGTCCATTTCTTCCAGGTTGTCCAGTTTGTTGGCATATAATTTTTCATACTATTCCCTGATAGTTGCTGGTATTTCTGAGGTATTGGTTGTAATAATTCCATTTTCATTCATGATTTTATCTATTTGCGTCCTCTCCCTTTTCTTTTTGAGAAGCCTGGCTAGAGGTTTATCAATTTTGTTTATTTTTTCAAAACACCAACTCTTGGTTTCATTGATCTGCTCTACAGTTTTTTAAGAATCTGTATTGTTTATTTCTGCTCTGATCTTTATTATTTCTTTTCTTTTGCTGGGTTTGGGGTGCCTTTGTTGTTCTGCTTCTATTTCCTTTAGGTGTGCTGTTAGATTTTGTATTTGTGATTTTTCTTGTTTCTTGAGATAAGCCTGGATTGCAATGTATTTTCCTCTCAGGACTGCCTTCACTGCATCCCAAAGCGTTTGGATTGTTATATTTTCGTTTGTTTCCATATATTTTTTAATTTCTTCTCTAATTTCCTGGTTGACCCACTCATTCTTTAGTAGGGTGTTCTTTAACCTCCATGCTTTTGGAGGTTTTCCAGATTTTTTCCTGTGGTTGATTTCAAGTTTCATAACTGTGGTCTGAAAGTGTGCATGGTATGATCTCAATTCTTTTATACTTATGAAGGGCTGTTTTGTGACCCAGAATGTGATCTATCTTAGAGAATGTTCCCTGTGCACTCGAGAAGAAAGTATATTCTGTTGCTTTGGGATGTAGAGTTCTAAATATATCTGTCAAGTCCATCTGATCCAATGTATCATTCAGGGTCCTTATTTCTTTATTGATCCTGTGTCTAGATGATCTATCTATTGTTGTAAGTGGGGCATTAAAGTCCCCTGCAATTACCACATTCTTATCAATAAGGTTGCTTATGTTGTGATTAATTGTTTTATGTATTTGGGGGCTCCTGTATTCGGTGCAAAGACATTTATAATTGTTAGCTCTTCCTGATGGATAGTCCCTGTAATTATTATATAATGCCCTCTTCATCTGTTGTCACAGCATTTAATTTAAAGTCTAGTTTGTCTGATATCAGTATGGCTATTCCAGCTTTCTTTGACTTCCAGTAGCATGATAGATAGTTCTCCATCCCCTCATTCTCAATCTGAAGGTGTCCTCAGGTCTAAAATGAGTCTCTTGTAGACAGCAAATAGATGGGTCTTGTTTTTTTATCCATTTTGGTACCCTATGTCTTTTGGTTGGCTCATTTAGTCCATTTACATTCAGTGTTATTATAGAAAGATATGGGTTTAGAGTCATTGTGATGTCTGTAGGTTTCATGCTTGTAGCGGTGTCTCTGGTACTTTGTCTCACAGGATTCCCCTTTGGATCTCTTGTAGGGCTGGTTTAGTGGTGACAAATTCCTTCAGTTTTTGTTTGTTTGGGAAGACCTTTATCTCTCCTTCTATTCTAAATGACAGACTTGCTGGATAAAGGATTCTCGG
This sequence comes from Lynx rufus, assembly GCF_022079265.1. Classification (NCBI taxonomy): domain Eukaryota; kingdom Metazoa; phylum Chordata; class Mammalia; order Carnivora; family Felidae; genus Lynx; species Lynx rufus. The sequence continues at coordinate 65,499,006 of NW_025814827.1, forward strand.
CTGCATATTTTTTCTGTTCATCACATTGAAGATCTCCTGCCATTCCTTTCTGGCCTGCCAAGTTTCAGTAGAGAGATCGGTCACGAGTCTTATAGGTCTCCCTTTATATGTTAGAGCATGTTTATCTCTAGCTGCTTTCAGAATTTTCTCTTTATCCTTGTATTTTGCCAGTTTCACCATGATATGTCGTGCAGAAGATCGATTCAAGTTACGTCTGAAGGGAGTTCTCTGTGCCTCTTGGATTTCAATGCCTTTTTCTTTCCCCAGATCCAGGAAGTTCTCAGCTATTATTTCTTCAAGTATACCTTCAGCACCTTTCCCTCTCTCTTCCTCCTCTGGAATACCAATTATGCGTATATTATTTCTCTTTAGTGCATCACTTAGTTCTCTAATTTTCCCCTCATACTCCTGGATTTTTTTATCTCTCTTTTTCTCACCTTCTTTTTCCATAACTTTATCTTCTGTTCACCTATTCTCTCCTCTGCCTCTTCAGTCTGAGCCGTCGTTGTCTCCATTTTATTTTGCAGCTCATTGATAGCATATTTTAGCTCCTCCTGGCTGTCCCTTAGTCCTTTGATCTCTGTAGCAAGAGATTCACTTCTGTCCTTTATACTGTTTTCAAGCCCAGTGATTAATTTTATGACTATTATTCTAAATTCATTTTCTGTTATATTGTTTAAATCATTTTTGATCAGTTCGTTAGCTGTTGTTATTTCCTGGACCTTTTTCTGAGGGGAATTCTTCCATTTCGTCATTTTGGATAGTCCCTGGAGTGGTGTGGGACTGCGGGGCACTTCCCCTGTGCTGTCTTGAATAACTTGTGTTGGTGGGCGGGGCCGCAGTCAGACCGGATGTCTGCCCCCAGCCCACTGCTGGGGCCGCAGGCAGACTGGTGTGTGCCTTCTCTTCCCCTCTCCTGGGGGCGGGGGGAATTCACTGTGGGGTGGCGTGGCCTGTCTGGGCTACTTGCACACTGCCAGGCTTGTGGTGCTGAGGATCTGGCGTATTAGCTGGGGTGGATCAGCAAGGTGCACAGGGGCGGGAGGGGCAGGCTCAGCTCTCTTTTCCTTCAGAGATCTGCTTCGGGAGGGGCCCTGCAGCTGGGAGGGAGTCAGGCCCGCTGGAGGGATGGATCCGCAGAAGCACAGCGTTCTGTGTTTGTGCGGTGCAAGCAAGTTCCCTGACAGGAACTGGTTCCCTTTGGGATTTTGGTTGGGGGATGGGCAAGGGAGATGGCACTGGCAAGCGCCTTTGTTCCCCGCCAAGCTGAGCTCTGTCCTCCAGGGCTCAACAACTCTCCCTCCTGTTGTCCTCCAGCCCTCCCGTTCTCTGAGCAGAGCTGTTAGCTTATAACCTTCCAGTTGTCAATTCCCACTCGCTGTCCGAGCACTCCTTCCGGCCCCTCCGCTTTTGCAAGCCAGACTCGGGGGCTCTGCTTGGTCGGGGGGCTGCCCCTCTGCCCTGGCTCCCTCACGCCAGTCCGTGTAGCGTGCACCGCCTCTCTGCCCTTCCTACCCTCTTCAGTGGGCCTCTCATCTGTGCTTGACTCCGGAGACTCCGTTCTGCTAGTCTTCTGGAGGTTTTCTGGGTTATTTAGGCAGGTGTTCGTGGAATCTCAGTGATCAGCATGATGCGGGTGAGCCCAGCGTCCTCCTACGCCGCCATTTCCCAGGATCCTCTATGCTTTTTTCAAGCCCAGAGATTAATTTTATGACTTATTCTAAATTATTGTTCCGTTATATTGCTTACATCATTTTTGATCAATTTGTTAGCTGTCACTACCTCCTGGAGTTTCTTTTGAGGAGAGTTCTTCCATTTTGTCATCATGGGTAGTCCCTGGGGTGGCTCCAAACTGCAGAACACTTCCCCTGTGCTGTCCGCAGTAACTTGTGTTGGTGGGCTGGCCTCAGTCAGACCCAATGTCTGTCCCCTGCCCACCGCTGGGGCTACAGTCAGACTCGTGTGTACCTTATCTTCCCCTCTCCCAGTGGCAGGACTCACAGTGGAGTGGTTTGGCTCCTGTCTGGGCTACTTGCGCACTGCCAGGCTTGTGGTGCTGCTTCGACAGGATCTGACATAGTAGCCAGGTTGGATCTGCAAGGTACACAGGGGCAGGAGGAGCAGACTTAGTTTGCTTTGCAGGCGGTGGTCCCCTGTGGGAGGGGCCCTGCAGCACCATGAGGGAGGCCAACCCCTTGGAGGGATGGATCCACAGAAGCACAGGGTTGGGTGATTGTGCGGTGCAAGCAAGTTCGGTGACGGGAACTGGTTCCCTTTGGAATTTCGGCTGGGGGATGGGAGAGAGAGATGGCGCTTGCCAGTGCCTTGTTCCCCTGCCAAGCTGAGCTCTGTCTTCCGGGCCTCAACACCTCTTCCTCCCGGTGTCCTCTCGCCCTCCCCACTCTCTGAGAGCATAGCTCTTGGCTTTTAACGTTCCAGATATTAAGTCCTGCTGGCTGTCAGAACTCAGAACTCACTGAGTCCGGCCCCTCTGCTTCTGCAAGACAGACTTCGGGGGCTCTGCCTTGCCAGGTGGGCTGCCCCCCCACTGCCCCAGCTCCCTCCTGCCAGTCCGTGTAGCATGCACCGCCTCTCTGCCCTTCCTGCCTTCGTCCGTGGGCCTCTTTTCTATGCTTGGCTCTGGAGATTCCGTTCTGCTAGTTTTTGCGGCAGTTTTCTGGGTTATTTAGGCAGATGTGGGTCTAATCTAAGTGATCTGCAAGACGAGGTGAGCCCAGTATCCTTCTATGCCACCATCTTCAAAAAGTGTTTTTCCCAAGTGACTTTATATAAAGTGGCAAGAGAGAGGGAAAAGGAAGTTATACATATAAAAATATTTGTATACTTTACATTTATTAATTTTCAATTATTATTTAATAAGTTAGCAACACTTCATGGCTTATTATTTATATTCATTAATTTTGTATAAAATGCATATGTGTATGCACACATACATAAATATGTGACCCATTATTGAAGGAAACAAATACGCTAAATTTTCAGCCTTTACTTCTATAATAGTCATGAAATTGCATATGTTTTTGTGATTTCTTCCACCACTACTCTGGATGTTCTTTGTGACTCCCCCAGAAATGTTCCATGGCTTCTGGCTTATATCTTGGTAGGAAAAAGTTTCAGGGGCTTCCACTTGGTTCTGTTGTATTAGCCTTTAGAAGAAGCATGGATTCACAACAGCATCATCAGGGGTGAATCCAGGATCTGGCACTTACTAGCTCTGTAACCTTGGGCAAATACTTATTTGTGCCTTAGTTTTTTTATCTATAAAATGGGGGTAATAATAGTACAAGTTTGCTGTGCGGATTAAATAAATGGATGCGGGGTTGTCTGGGTGGCTCAGTCAGTTAAGCGGCTGACTTCAGCTCAGGTTGTGATCTCACAGCTTGTAAGTTTGAACCCTGTGTTGGGCTCTGTGCTGACAGCTCAGAGCCTGAAGCCTGCTTCAGATTCTCTCTCCCTCTCTCTCTGCCCCTCGCCTGCTTCTCTCTCTCTCTCTCAAAAATAAACATTAAAAAAATTAAATAAGTGAAAGCATATAAAGTATTTTTTTTTGTGTTTATTTATTTATTTTTGACCGAAAAGCATGCAGGGGGGCAGAGGGAGAGAAAGAGAATCTCAAGTGGGCTCTGTGCTGTCAGTGCAGACCCTGACATGGGCCTCCATCTCATGAGCTGTGAGATCATGACCTGAGCCCAAATCAAGAGTTGGATGCTTACCCAACTGAGCCCCACAGGAGCCCCACATGTAAAGAATTTATAAGTTCCTCCTCTTGCACTGTTGATGAGAATGCAACTTTATACAACCACTGTGGAAAATAGTATGGAGGTTCCTCAAAAAGTTGAAAATAAAACTACTTTACAATCCAGCAATTGCACTACTAGGTATTTACCCAAAGGACCAAAAATATTGATTCAAAGGGATGCCTGCACCCCAAAGTTTATAACAGCATTATGAACAACAGCAAAATTATGGAAACAGCTCAAGTCCCATCAACTGATGAACGGATAAGGAATATATGGTGTATACTTACAATGGAATGTTACTTAGCCATGAAAAAGAATGAAATCTTTCCATTTGCAATGACATGGATGGAGCTAGGCAGTAGTATGTTAAGTGAAATAAGTCAGTCAGAAAAATACAAATACATATGATTTAACTCATATGTAAGTTTAAGAAACAAAACAAAGAAACAAAGGGGGGAAAAAAGAAAGACAAACCAAGAAGGAGATTCTTTTTTTAAAAATTTTTAGTAAACTCCACATCTAGCATGGAGCCCAATGCTGGGATTGAACTCATGACCCTGAGATCAAGACCGGAGGTGAGATCAAGAGTCAGATGTTCAACTGACTGAGCCACCTAGGGCCTCAAGAGTTTATTCTTTTTGGTTAAGAGAATAAACTTATGGTTAACAGGGAAGGGGGGGTTGGTTAAATATGTGATAGAGATTAAAGAGTGCACTTGTGATGAACACCAGGTGTATGGAAGTGTTGAATCACACCATATTGTACACCAGAAACTAACATTATACTGTATGTTAACTAGAATTTAAATAAAAACTTAAAAATTAAAAAAAAAGAATTTATAACAGTTTCTGACACATTGCAATACTCAAGTGTTAGTGATTATTATCAGTAGTAGTAATAGTAATTCTCCAAGATTTACTAATGGGGATTAACAGTATAGCGGGTTCAGGGTGTCACTGGCCAATAACGGGATAGTCTTAACTAAGACTTCTGTGTATCTCTTTATTTTTGTAAGCTCACCACAGTGGCAATATGAATTTCTAAGAATTTGTGTTGATTTAGAGTAAATGTTAAATACCTGAATGTTTTGGATATGTCCCTTTCCTAAGTACACAGTAACGCTAGTACATGGGTGCAAGCTCCATCAGGAAAAGCCAGACGAAAGATAACAATATACTTGGATGTTTTTAAAATGGTCCTCCTCAAGTTATAACTTTCCCTGCTTTCAAGGGACTGTAGATGTGTAAATTGCCTCAGCTCTGAGAATTGGATGAGGAGTCATGGCTCTCAGTAGTGTTATGAATTAGGTAGTATCTCAAATTGCTGCCTATTTTGTTCCTAAGAACTTCATGACCCCAAAAGTCCCTGTGGTTGGAATGTTCTGGTTGCCACACTGGCCACACTTCCTATCATAGTAGCAAGCTCACTTGCCTTTCTCTGGTTAAGTATTATTACTAGGTTTCTAGCATCACAAAATCCATTTTATCACCTTGAAATTCTTTTCTGCACTTTCATCCTGGACTATTATTCTCACTAAATGTCTTTCATTTGCTGTTTTATAGTGGCCATCATATTCTTGTATTTTCTTGAGAATGCCAAATTATTCTTCAAGTTTTCTTTTGGTTTCCTAAATATTTCAGAAATCTGCTATTCCTCTGAGTCTTCATGCTTCATGACAAACTTTATTGTTTTTCACTTTTGTTTTGTCCTTTATGAAAAAGGAAGAGTTTTTCCAGACATGGTGTTTATCAAATTAGCTTTTCTGACCACTTGAGTGGTGGTCAAATCCCCTTTTACACCTTCAGCCAGTCATCAAGTTGATACAAATGGTATATAGCCCAACTCCTACTGCACAGTAGTAATCTCTTGTGGCCTATGATGCTGACAACTGCTGAAATGGACACTCTCAACATGAAAATGAAATCCTCAGAATCTACTTCTTCCAAGCCCCTTTTGATATTCATTCTTATCAACTAAATTATTCAGAGGAAATATGCCTCCTAGAATGCCAAACGGTACTTCTAGTCATTTCTCCACCCTTCTTAACCGGTTTTCTGGGACCTCTCTCTTCTTTTAGAAATATTGCCTCAAGTTGTGGGCACAATTCTTGATAACTTGAAAGGCTTCAGCAATTGGTTGTTGGTCAGTTTCCTAGTTAGCAGGGACCCTGAGTTTCTGGTCTAGGGGCAGAAGGTGAAGCATAGCTTGTGGACTGGCATGGCATTAGGTTTAAAAATTTGATCCTATGAAGCTTGTAGCAGGTAATGAGAAATCCTCATAGATTTTGACAGGAAGCTGACCATCAATCCTAATTTCTATGGATGGTATGAATTTCCATTCTTTTGGTTTTCATAGGTGTTTCAGTGAGAATTTAGGAAAGGCTACAGCAGTCATGTTTGCCCCTTTATACCAGAAGCCTTCATTCATTGAAGCATTTGGATAGAATTTCCCAAAGTGTATTTTGAATACACCATTGCAAAAAAATTACATTAAAAAAAGTATTTCACAGGGCAAGCCAGGACATTTGAGTTATACTGAAATAAAGAAAGTTATGGGGCACCTACGTGGCTCAGTCAGCTAAGAGTCTGACTTTGGCTCAGGTCATGATCTCGTGGTTCATGAGTTTGAGCTCCACATTGGGGTCTGTGCTGATAGCTCAGAGCCTGAAGCCTGCTTCAGATTCTGTCTCCTCCTCTCGCTGCCCCTCCCCCACTCATGCCCTGTCTCTCAAGAAATAAATAAATGTTAAAAAAGAAAAAGAAAGTTAAACAAGTTTGTTTAAAGTAAAGCTTCCCGGGGCGCCTGGGTGGCGCAGTCGGTTAAACGTCCGACTTCAGCCAGGTCACGATCTCGCGGTCCGTGAGTTCGAGCCCCGCGTCAGGCTTTGGGCTGATGGCTCAGAGCCTGGAGCCTGTTTCCGATTCTGTGTCTCCCTCTCTCTCTGCCCCTCCCCCGTTCATGCTCTGTCTCTCTCTGTCCCAAAAATAAATAAACGAAAAAAAAAATTAAAAAAAAAATAAAGTAAAGCTTCCCAAAGCTTTTGCTATGTTAATGTACATAGAGAATCCCTTCACTAGGGTTAGAGTATGTATTCTTTGTTGCCCAAACTTATTTGAACACAAGTCTCCCCCATTCCATAAGCCATTTTCTGAGACTAGTGTGTTATAGAACATGTTTTGGGAAAAATAAGTTTATAGGTGGTTTTTATTTTCTGGAAGTTGCCTATATCTTACTGGAGCTGTTCACTTTGTTGTTAATTATCCTTGAGAGGGAGATGGGACCAGAGGGCATGAATTCTCAGCCAGAACTCCTCTCTTCTCAGGCTTATTATTCCAAAGAGTTTGCTAGAAAGTGGGGTAAGTATCTGAACAGTTCATGTCCAGCAAAAAAAAAAAATATATCTTTCCATTTGCAAGTAAATTTACTCCTCAGGTGTTTGATTGCAATGGAAATTCATACACACATACTTCACTTCATATCACCTTGTTTGTGACCTCTATTCGATTTTCCCTGCTGATTTAATCCAGTTTCCAAGGCAGGATAAAATTTTGGCTTTTGAAGGAAAGGGAGTAAAATATATATAGATCAATATTACTGTGTTTTGTTTTGTGATTCCTGACTGTTTTCTCAGAATCCTAGCAGTTTGTAATTGGCAATGACTAGACTGGGTAGGTCTGTTTTAGGAGATCTAAATTGGATCTCAGCTCCACTGCCTTTGGAAGCTGTACTTACTGAGTACCAAGAAGGACTCACTGTCTAGAATAGTATTTCTCACTTAAACTGTACTGTGAGCTGTTAATCTCATTAATGGAGTTGCAAATTTTAGGGAATACATAGTTAATAACACTTACTGTGAAAAGGTTGTTATTCTTTGGCCAAGAAGAATAATATGCTGACTTTTAAAACACTGTGAGAAACAACAAAATGGTCCTAATTCCCCCCTCCCTACCACCTCCTGCCTGTATCCATCACCAAGGCCTAAAAGTCACCATTTGACAACCCCTGATCTGAACACAAAACAGTACAATGGCAAGAATAAGGAGAGAGGAGGTGGGTAGCAACAGCTACAAAGTATACGGGGGAAGAGGGAGGAGGTGGTCTAAAGTGGTAAAAGTTTACTTCACCAGCAACTACGAACTGCCAGTGTTGAATGTCCAGAGCCTCTGTGAACCAGTTGGAACTTGCTGAATTTGAGTCTGTATCTTTGGGGAGTTTGCCAAGACTGTAGTAACCATGAGATTTAAAATATTTGCCACAAGGTAGACACCATTACTGTAGTGCTAAAAATGTTTTCAGAGTGCCAGTAGGTTATGTTTGAATTCTGTATCTTAGATCAAGCTAGTATCCCTAATATGTCAAAGATTGATGATTTAGCAATCTTTAGCAAGATTATCAATAGCAAATATTTTATCTGGTCTTTACCCTGTAGTTACAAGCTTCTTGATGTGAAGGGTTGTTTCAGTCAAGGTTCTTGGTTGCAAGCAAAAATTCAAAACAACTTTATTTCAACTAAGAAATGTTTTGAAAAATACTGACGTAGATCACAGAGTTGAGGGAAAAGCTGTAAGAACCAGGAAAGTTCTAGTGGGCTATAATTGGATTGGTGCTAGAATTCTCTCTTTTATTTATCTTCTCTGATTGATGTGGGCTTGGTCCCATACTTAACTTTAACCAATCATGGTGTCTAGGGAAAATGGGGTTTTTTGATTGGCCAGCCTGGACCATATTTCATTTTTTTGGTCATGGGATCAGAGCATTATGATAAGCAGTTTGACCAAACCCATATGACAACCAGGGAGAGCAGATCTCAAAAAGAGTGGGCAGTGGGGTGTTTGTTTGTGTGTGTGTGTGTGTGTGTGTGTGTGCACATGTATGTGTGTATGTATGTGAGAACATTTGTATTTATTTGCGTGTGTGTATGAGAGAGAGAGAGAGAAAGAGAGCAAAATTTACTAAAAAATAATGAAAAAGCAATGCTGAAAAGAAAAAATTATTATGGATATTGAATCTTATCCAGTCCTAACATGGTACTATACACATATGGCTCCTCCATAAGTATTAATTTGATTTCCTATACCTCTCATCTAGGGAGACCATTCTTGAAAAGACCTCATTTAAGCTTGTGTCAAATTCTGGCACTGATTCTAGAGGAATTCTGGAAAGATGCAAGTCGTCATAGGATGACTGGTTATTTAGTTGAGTGGATTTTAATCTCTGTCAGTCTGAAAGAATGGCTTATGTTTAGGTGAAAGTCATCACTGTCTGACCCCCCTGGCATTGAGTAGGATGGATACTTGAGGGTTGGGAGGAATCTAGTACCTAATGTCATCATGGTGCCTCCAAAGACAATCACTAATTTTTACCTAAATACTTCTAGTAATAGGGGCTCCTTATTTCATAGAAATGCATTTTTTCTAATAGCTATATTGTTTACATTATTTCCATATTATGGAACCATATTATCACCTCTTTGATTTATAGAGATTCTGTGCAATCAACCATTCTTTTATAATATCATTCTTTAATATTTGAATATTGCTCTCAACTCCTTTGCAATCATCTTTTAAGGTCATTTACCTTCTTTTTTGCCAACCAGTCATTTGTGAATGACACTTTAAAATTGCTGCACACTATTTAGCAGTACACATTGAAACCCTGATAAAATTTGCCTTATAAACCCTACTTCTAAGAGTTTATCCTAGTAAAACAATTATGTATATAAAACTGTAAGACTTAAGATACTTTGTGTGGAAAAAGAAAGTAACTTATAACAGTTGAAAGTTATAACGGCTTAAATGTCCAATAATAATGAGTTTGCTAAGGTTTGAAATGTTCATATGACAGACTACTATAATGCCATTAAAATACTCCATAAATATATCTATTAACAGGGGATAATATTCATTATATAGGGTTGTTTCATTTATCTCTTGCTGCATAATAAATCTCCCCAAATCTTAGTGGCTTAAACCAAAAATGATTAATTTCTTCTGATACTGTGGGTTAGCAATCTGGGTGGTTCTACTTGTCCTGTCTGAAATCACTTATACATCTCTAGTTATCCCATGGCTTAACTGGGCTAGAGAACTCAAGATGGCCTCCCTCATCTGAACGGTAGTCCATGCTGTTGATTGTGGTGCCTCAGTTCTTCGAGGCACCAGAATTTACGGGGTCATGTCTATGTCATCCTATGAGTCAAAGCAGGTCACAAGACTACTCTAAATCCAAGAGATGAGGAAATAGACTCTACCTCTTGATGAATAGAGCTACAAATGATTTATCACCATGCGCACGATCTATCACAAGTAACAAGTAAAAGACGCAGGTTATAAATAGCTTGACTCGATTTTCTGTTATTGATACACACACATAAATACACAGATAATATTCTTGAAGGATATATGCACAAATATTAAAAGTGAGTTTTTAATGGATGGTAGGGTTATGATTAGTTTTGTGGGATTTTTGTATGAGTGATACGATTATTATTATCTAATTTTCTACAACTAATCAATTGTGTAATGAATTTAAGAGAGATGTCTTAAAATACTAATCATCGTGTTTTCTGTGTGCATCCCTACTCCTCTGCTTTCTTACAGGTGTTTTTAGGGTCTACCTCAAAGGAGGATTTATTAGTTAAGATACATTAGAGTAAGTTGAAGTAATGAACTAAGCCCTAAATATCAGTGGTTTGATAAAACAAAGATTTTTTTTTTCTTGCCCACATTTATGTCTAATGAAGTTCTGTGATGCTGGTATAGGACTCTGCTCCACATAGTTGCTTCAGGGACCCATTTTGATACTTCCATCTCAAAATTTCATTGGTTGCATAATTTTCACAGCAGGGCAAGAGCAAGATGGCAGGTTGGGAATTGGTTTTTAAATGCTTTGACCGAGAAGTGACACATATTCTTCTGCTCACAACCCTTTGGTCAGAATGAGTCCTATGACCTGCTACATAACCTTCAGGGGGCTGTGACATGTGGAGGGACGCATGGACATTTGGTGAGCAATAAATATCTCTGACATATATTCCCTCATGGTCATTAATATTTTCTTCTCCCTCAACTTTCCATACATCAAATATCTCTTCAAAGGGGGTGAAATTCCATCCATTTATTACATTAAACTAAAAAAAATAGGATGATACATATTAATCTCTACATCAGCTCTGAATGTACTCCTATTAGTGTAGAGTCCTGTTGCATCCACACCACTCCTGAAACAGAATGCTATGGGCACCAGTGACAGTCACAGCAAAGTTTATTTCAATGAGAGGCAAGGCCAACCGATCAGGACCGACACTCTTTTTTTTTTTTTTAATATATATATATATGAGATTTATTGACAAATTGGTTTCCATACAACACCCAGTGCTCATCCCAAAAGGTGCCCTCCTGACACTCTTGATTACAGTGCGGCCTTGAACAGTCGGGGTATGGAGTTTTTATAGCCGACCACATCGCCTTATCATCACCTGGGAACAGAGCAAAGAAATAGTTCCCAGATGGGGGTGGAAACAGTTCAGACCTTCTGTGGTTAAGCTGGTTAAGCCACAACCAGTTGACCACCTTGACCCTGCCTCTGGTGCCACTTTTTCAAAGTTCTCAACATGCCCTTGCCCCAATCCAATCAAACACTAATCCAGTTGATTTTTTCAACTTGAAAAACTTTTGTTCCCTTGATTGATGGGACAAGGCTGTTATCTCCTAACCTACAGTGTCAAAACAAAGCTGTTACTTCTCAAGGCTACAGGTTAGCCCTACAATTTAACCCTTACAGTCCTATGAACTAAAAGACAAGTTTGCTTCCACAAACCCAGGCTGAAGTAGTATAACATGGCAGGAGAACTACAATCCGTACTTCCTTTTAGAAACAGGAATGATAGAAGGCATGTCAGCCACCTGTCTACAGCGATTCTGAAGAACCACCTGCAGACACTGGGGCCAGACTCAGCTCTCCCCACAGAGCTTCTTCATCCATTGTTCTCATGAGCCCTGACTGTGCCTTTCTGTGAGGTTCTTCTTTTTCTTTGTCCTCTTTGGCCACTTCTAAAGAAGGCGTTGAATTTACCTTTTGGGAGAGTGTATGGATTTTGAAACTTAATTCCTTTCACTTGAAATTTGGGAGCCTGAGTCATTTTACATCTCTGTCACAAGCATGTAGTTTCCTTGATAGGCAACTCTCTTGAAAATTTCATAGGCTTTTATTAGAATCCAGTCAGTTACACAGTCTAGTAACTGAACTGACAGTTATATTTGAGATTTAGTTCCCAGATCTGCTGTATTTCTTTGCTATTTTTTCCTCTCATACTCATCTCAAACTCCCTTTCTCTTTCTTTACTTAATGATGGATATATCCTTGAATCCATCTACAGCAATGGAGAGATAGAAGGCCACACCCTTAATCTAGTATTTTCCCTGAAGCATTTTAATTTAATCAATTTTAACTGATTGATAAATTTTATTAGGCATGATCTGCTCAATTTTAATCTCATTATGTATAGTTTAGGTTTTGAAAGCACAGTCTCTTTTCTCTTTCATTTCTTCTTATAATCAGTAAATTGTTTCCTGAGAATCTTATCTTTTTCTGATATTTACATGTCAGATTCAACTCAAAATAGCCAATGCACATGCTAATTTTCTTTCTTTACAACCTCTTCCTTTAGAACTACCAGCTTACTACTCAATTGTCTGCTTTTCAAGTTATGTCCTGTAACTAGTTACCAAATATTTTGCCATTGCTTAATAAAAATGGCTATATTTATAGCTTTGATATCACTTTCCTTGCATTGTGCTGTGTGATTACTAAGCCAATGACATACCTTAGGATTTTGTTATGGAAACACCCCATGCCTGGCATGAATTCTGCATTCACTCAATAGGCTAGACTATGCTACATTAATAAATTGACACTAAAATATCTGGTTTAACACAACACTAGTTTATTCATTGCTCATACTTGATGTCCAACAAAACAGAAGTTCCCTTACAATGCAAGTACTTACAGCCCCAGGCCTTTTCCCTGAGCCAGGAAAAGGCTGTAAAGGCCAATTTTCCTTTATCTTATAATGCTACTATTTCATCATATGACTTTATAGTTGCTTCAGAAAGGGAAGAGGAAACCATCTACTGGCTCTTAAATGTAAAGGAGGTGGGAAATAATAAGAAGAAAATAAGCATTTGTTTAGTAATAAATATCTGTGTGGAATAAATTCAGCGGGACCCTTACCTAGTGTTAGTCCAACACAGGAAGATGAAGTTATATAGGAATTAAAAAATTACTGACAAATACTGTATCATCATTGATTTTATGGTACCAATCATAATACTTAAAGATCAGAATGTATTTTATATCTCCTTTTCTAAGAGTCTATACCTGTAACAATATTAAAGAAAAAGTTTTCCGTATGCAGTATGATACTCGCTCTTCTTTTTTCTTATTCTCCCTGAGATGAAATAATTACGAGCAGAACTTCATACAGTATTTTATTTTTATCTTTAAAGATAGAGGTGGTGGAGATAAGTAGAGGGAAGACTACATCCTCTTAAGTTATTTTCTCCTCAAGGTCAGGGGATTCATAACATTTACTTCTGGAAGTGACTAAAATTTTTTTTTTAATGTTTGTTTGTTTGTTCGTTTATTGAGAGGAGAGAGAGAGAGAGAGAGAGCGAGCGAGCAGCCAGAGGGAGAGAGAGACAGAATCCAAAACAGGCTCCTGGTCCTGAGCTGTCAGCACAGAGCCCCATGCGGAGTTCAAACTCACAAATGGTGAGATCATGACGTGAGCACAAGTTGGATACTTAACCTAGTAAGCCACCCAGGCATCCTTGTTTTGAAAGTAATTTGACAGGTAATCTAGTTCAAATTCTTATTTTAAAAGGTGAGAAAGAAGAGACTTAGAGTGACTAAATGACTTATCAAAAGTCACCCAACTAGTTGCTATCGGGAAATGTGGAGTCTAAAATTTTACCCTATTTGCAAGCTAATAAGCTTGCCTTCTGCCCCTTTATAAATGTTGTTAGAAGACGCAATACGTCTGCATCAGGGACAAAAGGCGTAATTACAACAAGAAGCAATAGCCAGAGTTTCATGTTCACTTGAATCTCTTCTCTTTGTCCCCCAGTTTCTGTGCAGGTGGGCCTAGATGCCTGGTCTTCCAGTGGACGTGTTAGGTAGAAGCTAGATATGAGCAGTGGAAGGAACACCCCAGAGATAAGAACGTGAGAAATAGGTTACACATTAGAAGTCCTGGGGCACTACATCCTGACCCTGGGGCTTCCAGGACCATGGGGCTAACAGAAAAAGAGCTGCAAGTGCACAGCAAGTGTTCTCCTCTTCCACCTTTGCCCCAGGGTAACCCCTAGATTTATGATAATGCATTTGCATTGCGGTGGTAGTCCCTTCCCCCCACCAGAGAAAGATGCTGGGAGGCTGACCTTACAGAGTCAAACACTCCCCTTCCCAACCTTGTGGGAGGAGTCCCAAAACTGTTTGGAAGCAGCCTCCATTAGAGACCACCCTGTCCTTGATGCAGGACCCGGCTCAGGGAAAAGGAAAGGACCCCTGTAGCCTCAGGGCATTTGCCACCTCTGGCCCTGCCCGCCCTTCCACCTTGAGAGTGTAAGATCCTCAATAAAGCTGCTTTGTGCTTTCACTGTGGCGCTGATCTCTAATGCTTTATTGCGTCAGTGCCAAGAGCCCAGACACAATGGCTTTTCGTGCTGACAGATTGTGTTTCAGGAGAGGAATGCTGAGCTCTCTACTTGGGGAATTCGCTGCTTTTATAGTGAGCAGGAGCAAACTGCTGTTTGTCTGGAGAGAGGCATTACCTCATTTTTCAAAGCTCCTTGCTGCAAACATGACCCTGATAAATGGCCCTAACTGGGCCATTAAGGGAATTTCATTTTTGGCATACCTGGCAAGAATGTGGAGAGATGCTCAGTGCCCCGTGGTGGTGGATTGCTGCTTCCAACAGTTGGTAGCAAAGTTTACACTAGAATTTGCTCTCTCAATTCCTGGTTTACTAAACTGTCCATAGCACTGTGTCGGAAGACAAAAACCTTTTTATTTTTTTGAATTTATTTTGATTTATTTATTTTTAAATATAATTTATTGTCAAATTGGTTTCCATACAATACCCAGTGCTGATCTCAACAAGTGCCCATCACCCACTTTCCCCTCTCCTCCCTACCCCCATTAACCCTCAGTTTGTTCTCAGTACCTAAGAGTCTCATGGTTTTCCCCCCTCCCTCTCTGTAACTCCCCCCCCCCATCACTTCCCCCATGGTATTCTGTTAAATTTCTCAAGATCCACATATGGGTGAAAACATATGGTATCTGTCTTTCTCTGACTGACTTATTTCACTTAGCATAATACCTCCAGTTCCATCCACATTGCTGTAAATGGTCAGATTTCATTCTTTCTCATTGCCAAGTAGTATTGCATTGTATATATAAGCCACATCTTCTTTATCCATTTGTCAGTTGATGGACATTTAGTTTCTTTCCATAATTTGGCTATTGTTGAAAGTGCTGTCATAAACGTTGGGGTACATGTGCATCAGCACTCCTATATCTCTTGGGTAAATTCCTACCAGTGCTAATGCTGGGTCATAGGGTAGTTCTATTTTTAGTTTTTTGAGGAACCTCCACACTGTTTTCCAGACTGGCTACATCAGTTTGCATCCCCACCAACAGTGCAAGAGGGTTCCCGTTTCTCCACATCCTCTCCAGCATCTATAGTCTCCTGATTTATTAATTTTAGCCACTCTGACTGGCGTGAGGTGGTATCTCAGTGTGGTTTTGATTTATATTTCTCTGGTGAGGAGTGACGTTGAGCATCCTTTCATATGTCTCTTGGCCATCTGGATGTCTTCTTTAGAGAACTGTCTATTCATGTTTTCTGCCCATTTCTTCCCTGGATTATTTGTTTTTTGGTTGTGGAGTTTGGTGAGTTCTTTATAGATTTTGGATACTAACCCTTTATCTGATAGGTCATTTGCAAATATCTTTTCCATTCTGTCAGTTGCCTTTTAGTTTTGCGGACTGTTTCCTTTGCAGTGCAGAAGCTTTTTATCTTGGCGAGGTCCCAGAAGTTCATTTCCTTCAATTCCCTTGCCTTTGGAGATGTGTTGCGTAAGAAATTTCTGTGGCTGAGGTCAAAGAGGTTTTTTCCTGCTTTCTCCTCTAGGGTTTTGATGGTTTCCTGTTTCATATTCAGGTCCTTTATCCATTTTGAGTTTATTTTTGTGAATGGTGTAAGAAAGTGGTCTAGTTTCATTGTTCTGCGTGTCGTTGTCCAGTTTTACCACACCACTTGCTGAAGAGACTGTTTTTATTCCATTGGATATTCTTTCCTGTTTTGTCAAAGATTAGTTGGCCATACATTTGTGGGTCCAATTCTGGGTTCTCTATTCTATTCCATTGGTCTATGTGTCTGTTTTGTTATCAATACCATGCCGTCTTGAGATTACAGCTTTGTAGCAGAGGCTAAAATCTGGGATTGTGATGCCTCCCACTTTGGTTTTCTTCTTCAATATTACTTTGGCTTTTCAGGGTCTTGTGTGGTTCCGTATAAATTTTAGGATTATTTGTTCTAGCTTTAAGTAGAATGCTGGTGCAATTTTGGTTGGGATTACATTGAATGTATAGATTGCTTTGGGTAGTATTGACATTTTAACAATATTTATTCTTCCAATCCATGAGCATGGAATGTTTTTCTTTGTGTCTTCTTCAATTTCCTTCATAAGCTTTCTATAGTTTTCAGCATACAGATCTTTTACCTCTTTGGTTAGGTTTATTCCTAGGTATTTTGTGGTTCTTGGTGCAACTGTGAATGGAATCAGTTTCTTTATTTCTCTTTCTGTTGCTTCATTATTGGTGTATAAAAATGCAACCAGTTTCTGTACATTGATTTTATACCCTGTGACTTTGCTAAATTCATGTATTCTAGCACTTTTGGTGGAGTCTGTCAGGTTTTCCATGTAGAGTATCATGTCGTCTGCAAAAAATGAAAGTTTGACTTCATTGTTGCCAATTTTGATGCCTTTGATTTCCTTTTGTTGTCTGATTGCTGATGCTAGGACTTCCAATACTCTGTTAAACAGCAGTGATGAAAGTGGACATCCCTATTGTGTTCCTGATCTCAGGGGGAAAACTCTCGGTTTTTCCCCATTGAGGATGACATTAGCTGTGGGCTTATCATAAATGGCTTTCATGATGTTTAAATATGTTCCTTCTATCCTGACTTTCTTGAGGGCTTTTATTAAGAAAGGATGCTGTATTTTGTCAAATGGTTTTTCTGCATCTATTTACAGGATCATATGGTTCTTATCTTTTCTTTTATTAGTGTGATGTGTCACATTGTTGATTTGCAAATATTGAACCAGTTCTGCAGCCAAGGAGTGAATCCCACTTATTCATAGTGAATAATTCTTTTTATATGCTGTTGAATTCAATTTGCTAGTATCTTGCTGAGAATTTTTGTATACATATTCATCAGAGATATTGGCCTGTAGTTCTCTTTTTTTTCTGGGTCTCTCTCTGGGAATCTCTCTTGGGAATCAAAGTAATGTTGGCTTCATAGAATGAGTCTGGAAGTTTTCCTTCCATTTCTATTTTTTGGAACAGCTTGAGAAGGATAGGTAATAACTCTGCTTTAAATGTCTGTTAGAATTCCCCAGGGAAGCCATATGGTTCAGAACTCTTATTTTTTGGGAGATTTTTGATAACTGATTCAATTTCTTCACTAGTTATGGGTCTGTTCAAGTTTTCTATTTATTTCTGTTTGAGTTTTGGAAGTGTGTGGGTGTTTAGTAATTTGTACATTTCTTCCCAGTTGTCCAGTTTTTCATAGTATTCTCTGATAATTACTTATATTTCTGAGGGATTGGTTGTAATAAATGTATTTTCATTTGTGATTTTATCTATTTGGGTCCTCTCCCTTTTCTTTTTGAGAAGCCTGGCTAGAGATTTATCAATTTTGTTTATTTTTTCAAAAAACCAACTCTTGGTTTCATTAATCTGTTCTGCTGTTTTTTTTGTTTGTTTGTTTTTGGATTTCATATTGTTTATTTTTGCTCTGATCTTCATTATTTCTCTTCTTCTGCTGGGTTTGGAGTGTCTTTGCTGTTCTGCTTCTAATTCCTTTAGGTGTGCTATTAGATTTAGTATTTGGGATTTTTCTTGATTCTTGAGATAGGCCTGGATTGCAACGTATTTTCCTCTTAGGACTGCCTTTGCTACTTCCCAAAAGGTTTGGATTGTTGTATTTTCATTCCCATTAGTTTCCATATATTTTTTAATTTCTTCTCTAATTGCCTGGTTGACCCATTCATTCTTTAGTAGGATGTTCTTTAACCTCCATGCTTTTGGAGGTTTTCCAGACTTTTTCCTGTGGTTGATTTCAAGTTTCATAGCATTGTGATCTGACAGGGTGCATGGTAGGATCTCAATTCTTTTATACTTATGAAGGGCTGTTTTGTGACACAGTATGTGATCTATCTTGGAGAATGTTCCATATGCACTCGAGAAGAAAGTATAATCTGCTGGTTTGAGTTGTAGAGTTCTAAATATATCTGTCTTTTTTATTTTTTTTTTATTTTTTTTATTTTTTTACATTTATTTATTTTTGGGACAGAGAGAGACAGAGCATGAACGGGGGAGGGGCAGAGAGAGAGGGAGACACAGAATCGGAAACAGGCTCCAGGCTCCGAGCCATCAGCCCAGAGCCTGACGCAGGGCTCGAACTCACGGACCGCAAGATCGTGACCTGGCTGAAGTCGGACGCTTAACCGACTGCGCCACCCAGGCGCCCCCTAAATATATCTGTCAAGTCCATCTTGTCCAATGTATCATTCAAGGCCCTTGTTTCTTTATTGATTCTCTGTCTAGATGATCTGTCCATTGTTGTAAGTGGAGTATTAAAGTCCCCTGTAGTTACCACATTCTTATCAGTAAGATTGCTCATGTTTATGATTAATTGTTTTTATATTTGGGTGTTGCCAAATTCGGTGCATAGACATTTATAATTGTTAGGTCTTCCTGATGGATAGACCCTGTAATTATTATATAATTCCCTTCATCATCTCTTATTACAACCTTTAATTTAAGGTCTAGTTTGTCTGATATAAGTATGGCTACTCCAGCTTTCTTTTGACTTCCAGTAGCATGACAGATAGTTCTCCATCCCCTCACTTTCAAATTTTTTTTTAAACGTTTATTTATTTTTGAGACAGAGAGAGACAGAGCATGAACAGGGGAGGGTCAGAGAGAGGGAGACACAGAATCTGAAACAGGCTCCAGGCTCTGAGCTGTCAGCACAGAGCCCGACACGGGGCTTGAACTCACGGACCGTGAGATCATGACCTGAGCCGAAGTCGGCCACTTAACCGACTGAGTCACCCAGGCGCCCCTCCATCCCCTCACTTTCAATCTGAAGGTGTCCTCAGGTCTAAAATGAATCTCTTATAGACAGAAAATAGATGGGTCCTGTTTTTTTTATCCATTTTGATACCCTATGTCTTTTGGTTGGAGCATTTAGTCCATTTACACTCTGTTAGTATTGAAAGATATGAGTTTAGAGTCATTGTGATGTCTGTAGGTTTCATGCTTGTAGTGACGTCTCTGGTACTTTGTGGTCCTTGCAACATTTCACTCACAGAATCCCCCTTAGGATCTCTTGTAGGGCTTGTTTAGTGGTGATGAATTCCCTCACTTTTTGTTTGTTTGGGAAAACTTTTGTCTCTCCTATTCTGAATGACAGTCTTACTGGATAAAGCATTCTTGGCTGCATATTTTCCCTGTTCAGCACATTGAAGATTTCCTGCCATTCCTTTCTGGCCTGCCAAGTTTCAGTAGGTAGGTCTGCTACTACCCTTATGGGTCTACCTTTGCATGTTAAAGCCCATTTATCCCTAGATGCTTTCAGAATTCTCTATTTATCCTTATATTTTGCCAGTTTCACTATGATATGTCATGCAGAAGATTGATTCAAGTTACGTCTGAAGGGAGTTCTCTGTGCCTCTTGGATTTCAATGCCTGTTTCCTTCCCCAGATTGGGGAAGTTATCATCTATGATTTGTTCAAGTACACCTTCAGCCTCTCTCTCTCTCTCTTCTTCTGGAATCCTATGATACAGATATTGTTCTGTTTGATTGAATCACTTAGTTCTCTAATTCTCCCCTCATATTCCTGGATTTTTTTAATCTTTTTTTCAGCTTCCTCTTTTTGAATAATTTTATCTTCTAATTGATCTATTCTCCCCTCTGCCTCTTCAATTTGTGCTGTAGCCTCAATATTTTGCACCTCATTTATAGCATTTTTTAAAAATTTCATGGCTATTTTTTAGTCCCTTGGTCTCTGTAGCAATAGATTCTCTGCTGTCTTCTATGCTTTTTCTTCAAGCCCAGAGATTAATTTTATGACTATTTTTCTTAATTCTTGTTCAGTTATGTAGCTTAAATCTGTTTTGATCAATTCTTTAGCTGTCACTTCTTCCTGGAATTTATTTTGAAGGGAATTCTTCTGTTTTGTCATTTTGGCTAGTTTTGTGTCCCTTATGAGTTTTAAAATTTTGTTATGTGCTCTGCACTTGTGAGCACTGCTATATTAAACATGGGTTATACACTGTCAAGGGCCTGGCCCTTCAGGAGGTGTTTTTTGGAGAGTGTTACTTTCCCTCTGTTGTTGTGACTTTGGTTATTTTATTTCCCTTCTTGTATTTATGTATGGACCCTCCATCAGGTGTGCTATGTTTGTTCCTTGAAGTAGCCCTATGGTCCCTCAGGTTGTCTCAGTTTCTCCCTGGTATATTCAGTCTCTTTTCCTTCCAGACTCTTGGGTTCAAAGTCCTTTGGCTTCAGCCCTTCTTTGTTTGAGAGATGCAGGAAGTACAGATCCCCCTACTTCTCTGCCATGTTGGCCTGGCCCCCAACAAAACCTTTTTAAACATTATCTTTGGAAAGGGCCCATATTTTGTAGTCCTATTGAAATATTTAATATTTTTTCTGTTAATGATCTGATTGGTAACTTAGGTCATATATTAGGTAACATGACCCTGAATTATTTCATATATAATAAGATCTAGTCAAGGACCAACAAATTTGTGCCAGCAAATCCTGAATTATAGGAAATTTGTCCTTTTAAAATGCTGTATTTTTCCTTCAACTTGTTTTATACTTTGTTTTTGGTAGTCAACATTTACAGATCTCCTCCCTTGTGTCCATCTATACTTGGAGTGTAGGTTATATGACAAATTACAAGTCTTGACCTCATAGTGCTTATAAGACCCATGTGTAAGGAAGTGAAAAACAAAAATGAAGAAGCATATGCTAAGAGTAGATTGAGCAGTATAGAATACAGGTTTATGGGATCCCAGAAGAGTTAGAGATTTCTTGCCAGCTGTGGTCAGACAGGATTCATCGATGTAATCAGAAAGTAAGATAGCTCCTAGAGAAGGGGGAGACAATGAGTACTATTACTCTTTGCATTCTCTGTTATTTTGAAAGTAAATATTAAGGGTTATTCTTAA
Source organism: Lynx rufus (assembly GCF_022079265.1). Classification (NCBI taxonomy): domain Eukaryota; kingdom Metazoa; phylum Chordata; class Mammalia; order Carnivora; family Felidae; genus Lynx; species Lynx rufus. The sequence goes on from NW_025814827.1 coordinate 65,520,300, forward strand.
ATGGCAACCATATAGGCACTTTCCTCATCTGTTTTATTCACTGCTCAATATTCAGTTCTTAGAAAAATGCCTTGCCTATGTTAGAAACTCATAGAAACACTAATGAATGAAGAAATGATGGTTAAAGATGTGCATGATTTGTACTATTTGTCTTCAACATTCATTTTTTGCACAGCCCACACATTCATGCAGTATACATTCATACAGAGACAATTTCTCATTCACTGAATTGGGTCTTTCATATGGTTCCTGGCCCTGAGAAAAAGGACTTGATGTCAGCATGACACTACAGAGGATTTTTTTTTTAATGTTTACTTATTTTTGAGAGACAGAGAGAGAGAGAAAGAGAGAAAGAGAGAGAGAGAGACAGCCCGTGAGTGGGGTACGGGCAGAGAGGAGGGAGACACAGAATGCAAAGCAGGCTCCAGGCTCCGTGCTGTCAGCACAGAGCCTGATGTGGGGCTTGAACTTACGAGCTGTGAGATCATGACCTGAGCTGAAGCTGGATACTTAACCTACTGAGCCACCTAGGCACCCTACAGGGACATTTTTTTAGCCAACTATGAATCTTCCTCAGTTGAACCCAAATATTTCTTATTGTCTTGGATCATGTGGCTTGGATCATGTATACTCATGGAGTGATTTTTTTACCTTATTATATATCCCACTTATTCCTCCACTCACTCTTAACTGTAGGCTCAGGGTTGTGGAGGCCACATAAGTGCTGGTGGTGAATGGTGCAACAAATCCACTGTTAATAACAGTGGACACAGCCTTCTTTTATCTTTTTCATAGTGCATACTGAGCTCTGTTGGCAGAGGCTTGAGGGCCAGGGATAGCTTCAACACCCATATAAAATGATACTAGATCTATGGGAAGGAAACAAGAACGGATCGAATTTCTGCAGTTCCCTGGGGCACCTGGTCTTCCTCCTACCTGTTACCCATTCCTGACAACTCCCCATTCTTGTCACCATGTTGCTTGGCAGTAGTGTCCCAACTATTATTATTATAATTAAATAATATGTAATAAATCCTTATATATTATTAGCTGCTGAAGCATAATATTTTTTGTTTATATGGGGATAAAACCATCTTGAAGCCATGTATGTTCAACCTTCAATATTGGAGTTTCAAATATATATTCAGAAATATAGGAGATTGCTTATGTTTTGTTCTTGGACTATAGGATTTACGTCGACTATTAATGATATCTATGCAATTTTCTAGTGAAAACTTTAATTTTTTTAATGTTTATTTATTTTTGGAGAGACAGAGAGAGCGAGCTAGTGTGTGTGTATGCACATGAGTTGGGGAGGGGCTGAGAGAGGTGGAGACACAGAATTGGAAGTAGGCTCCGGGCTCTGAGCTATCATCACAGAACCCCACGTGGGGCTCAAACTCAGGAGTGGTGAGATCATGACCTGGGCTGAAGTTAGATGCTTAACCAAGTGAGCGACCCAGGCACCCCTCTAGTGAAAACTTTTAACTGGGTGAACATAGTCATAATAATAATTTGTGAGATTAGGAAAAATGAAATAAATTAAACTTAGTAACTAGTGGGATGTCTTTAGAAGTATTTTCCATACACATCGTGGGGCAGTCAATTTAAAAATATTAATTAAAAGGAATTGCTAATTAAAAGTCTTATACCATTTTAGAAACCTTTTCTCATATAATGAGAGCCACGTTTTCACATGGCTTTTTATAACATTTTAATTTTGCTCATGCTTTGTGAATCTAGTGAATCTAACAAGGATCAAAGTGACTCTCACCTTCCTTGGAAGGAAGCTATTAAATTAGATGTTATAACTTATAAATTCACTTATTTGTGCTGAGAGATTCATTCTGTAGAAATGTCCTTCTGTTTCAAAATCTTATTGTTGCAATGATGTAGATTTCTGAAGGAAAAATAAAATGGGCAGCCTGAAAGAAATGCCAGATGGCCAGGCATTGCACAGAGAGATCTGAAGCCAGGTGTAATGCCAAGCAGTGCTTACTAGGATCACAGTGGGGGTAGGAACAAATGAAGGATTGCCCTTAGTGTGAATCTTTTATGTCTATGTTAATTCTAGGGACTTATGAACATTGTAGGCCTGTCCACAGTTGGGAAGATGGGAACTCTACAGTTTTGTTTCCCTGTTGGATTCACTCTGGGCCCAGGTAACCCAGAAGCCAGAGAACCTGTAGGTGTAGATATTGACTTGGTGGAATGTTATGATATAGTCAAAGAGTAATCAGTAGGTATCAACTTTTTCACTTTCAGATGTTAGCTAAACCCCTAAAACCCTGACAAAACTCAGCTCTCAAGGGAATCTCAGATGCTAAGTACTGAATATTTGTTTCCCTTACAAATGCCTATGTTGAAATCCTAACCCCAAAGATGATGATGTTAGAATGTGGGGACTTTGGGAACTGCTTATGTCATGAGGGAGAGCCCTCGTGAATAAGATTAATGTCTTATGAAAGAGTTCCCAGAGAGATCTCAAGCCCTTCCCCTATGGGAGGACACAATGACAGGTTGCCAGCCAAACCAGGAAACGGGCCCTCACCAAAACAGGACCATGCTGGTGCTTTGATCTTGGGCTTCCCAGCCTTTAACAGTATGAGAAATAAGTGTTTGTTGTTTTTAAGCCACCCAGACTGCAGTGTTTTGTTATGACAGCCTGAATAGACTAAGGCATCAGATAAATTGAGAATGTGAATCTAGATATTTGTTAATAGTGCTAAAGGATTATGAATCAAATGATATCTGGGTAAACCTAGTAAAATACCACAAATCATTCATTCATTCATTCATCCAATAATTATTCACTGGTTCTTAGGAGTACCAGATATTCAACTGGGCCCTGGAAGAGACAAGCAGATTAAAGACATGGTCCTAGTCCTCAAGAACCTTGTGATTTAGGTGAACAAACATTTTTTTTTTCCTTGAAATTTTTGTATACACAAAAGAGGGCCATTTATGTGGCCAGTTCTTGGATTTCCCCATGTAGCATACCTATCTATTTGAGCATTTTGTTAGCCAATGTACTAATATACAAACTCTTGACCATTCGTCTACACAATTTAATGTAAGAGGAGGTTTCAGTTTAGTAGGAGCAGTGTTAGGAATAGTTGGTTGTAAGCTAGACATCCTTCCCACTTCCCCTGCCTAACAACAAAATTACCATTAAGTTATTCAGAAAATGTTTGCAAAAAGCCTTTCATAGAACTTATCTCTAGAAAAATAGAATTACATTTACATCAGTGGTGGACTATTGACAAGGTGCTGGTAATCCCTGAAGATTGAGAAGGAAACAAGGTTTTATTTTTATCTCTTTAAGTGATTAAGTTTTCATCAGTACTTTTATGCAGTGTGTGTAGGTGGAGGAAGCCATAAAAGGGACCCAAAACATATACAACAAACAATTTTTGTTGATTGGAAAAATAATGGTAAAGATAGAGTGAAAACAAAACTAAGAGGTTATTAATTAATAAATATTTACTTGGTAACCACTATGGGAAAGACACTGCTGAGCACTGCAGGGGATAGAAAAATGGTCATGGCCTTTGATCCCTACATTCCAGGAGGTTGTAGTCACTGGGTATAGGAGTACAACAAATCTATATAATTGTAGCACATACCATAATAGGTTAAATGCTTCTATGGCAAAGAGAAAAATAAAAGGATAAAAGGTTCAGGAAAAGAGAGAATCTGGTTGAGTATGTGTTTGGGGCTTGAAAACACTGTTAAGATTAGTGAAATGGGATTTCTGCTGTTTCAGGATGGATGACATTTAAGTCAGCAGACATGGGCCAAGGTGCAGAAGTAGGAAAAAGCACAGTTGAGGAAATGTCCAATAAGTCAGGGAGTTCAGGGCATACCTTGGGGAAAAATGGCTGATAAAGCTAGAAAGATAGTATGGAAAAAGGTTACACATATTTATTTATGTTTTTCTTCTCTTTTTACCTGTTTTCTTTTTGAAAAGAATCTAAATCTTTCCTCCTATCTTACCTTCCTCTTTTTTTTCTTCTTGAATTTGCAGAGAAAAATGTGTCCTCCAAATAATCATTTTGTTTAATTGTAAGGTCATTAAATGCATTTGATCCAAGTGTCTATTATATGTGATTTTCAAAAGTCACAGCAGTGAAATAGTACTCATAAGTCTATAGTGTAGCAAGTCTTAGAAGATCAAAAAAGAGAAAAAAGAATAAAAGCTAAGCTTTAAATGTATGGATGTGAAACCAGGTGGTTTTCCATAGCAACATTTTTCCCCATAGACATACAGTTTTGATGCGTTGCCTTTTAACTTCTAGTGGATTAAAGATAAAACCTCAGAGTTGAAACAGATCAGTAATTAGATTTTTCCCAGTCTCTTTACTTTAAGGAAGAAAGCAGGCTACTCTCTATCTCGAGTTACTTTATTTTTGGCTCACCTTATAGTTGTTTGGCTTTGAGACATTTCATGTTTAGATTAAGCATGCCTTTGGGCAAATTTGATTTTTATCAGGGTAATTCCAAAGCATGTTGAATTCACAAAGTTAGAAGTATAAAAGCTTATTTCTGATCACCTTTAATAGGATAATATTGGTTCCTTTTGTTAATTTTTAAAAGTAAGATCTTGGATAGTGTAATTATTATCATTCCATCATAGATTAGTTTTGTTCAAGTGCTTGCCACTTAGAATTGTGAAAAACTACAAGTGATTGCTATTGCCAAAACTTGGCTGTTAATTTTGTGGTTAATATTAAACCTGTTTTCAAGTTCAGATTGTATTTACTTTATGTATAAGTCTAATTTTTAAAAAAAAATTTTTGCATGAGAAGAAATTGTCAGTGTGTTTCTAATTGTCAGTTTCCAAAATCAATCATCCACCCTAATTGTGTTCTGGTCACTTATATTAATGATTGTAAAATAACATGTTGAAAATTGTCTTATTTGTTCTATATATAGCCAGGAAAAAAAAATCTGTCTGCATGTCAATATGCTCTTAAATTTAAAGTTCCTCCAAACTAAAAAAAAAAAAAAAAAAAGAAAAATGAATTGTAATTTTGTATAATTTTAATATACTTACTTTGTGGCATTTATCACAAAAATAAGTTTGCTCTTATAATATTCATAATTAATTAAACTTTTATTTAGACATTTCTTTTAACCCTTCCTATGCTACTTAAAATGTATTTCTCTTTTTGTTACTCTACCAGTTAGGTTAGATTTTATAATATTTGGTTTAAACTTATAATAAGAACCTTGAACAGTAATCATATTTTCTTTTATTTTCTGTTTTGATTCAGTGAATAAATTCTTTAATTGTTAAGATGGCACCTCAGCATTATGTTGAAACAAAAAAAATCGGGAATTGTTTACTGTAATTATTAAGCTGCCAATGTCTTTACAAAAAGATGTTTCTGCCCAAATGAGTATTACGGATGTAAATAACATAAAATGCACTCAAACTGTTTCCACAGGAGGACTTTCCACAAAAGTACATATGCCTTGAATTGATATGAAAAATAATTTAATTGGCAATGTACTTCTCTATACCAAGAAATAGACTCACCAGTCTATAGTATCCATCATGGGAGAGATCAATTAGATGTCTCTTTAACAAAAATATAAAAAAAAGAACTGTTTTGCCCCTCAGATGAAATGATTTCCTCTCTGACCAAAAAACCAAACCAAAACAAAACAGAAAAAACAAAACAAAACAAAACAAAAACTGCACAATGAGATGAGTCAATCCAATCTTACACAATTAATACTCTTACCTGAAAAATGGAAGCACCTTATTATGATTGAGTTCCTAGATTGCATTTTTTTTTTTCTCATCAGATTTTAGGTTTGTTCCTGAGGATGGAAAATGCTTAGGTTTGTGTACTTGCCAAAGTATGTACCCAAAGCTATCAGTAGCTCCTTTCTTTGTTCATATGTTAAAATTGGAGTGCTTAAAATGTATAAGGATGGTTTAAATGTTAAAACTAAGCATGCATAGAGATCTAGGCAGATATCCAGTCCATAGACATGGAATAGCTTTTTTTGATGGAGTTTTCTTATTCCATTAATACTCTCGAGTGATTCAGTTCCCTGGAGGCTATCCTTGATGTACTTGTGGAAAGGCTGACATTCTTAGAATTTCAGTCATACAGTGCAACTGGTATTGTTGGAAAATTACACAGAAGAAACTGTCCTGTTCTATATGGCTAAGCTCTGGTAGATAAATATTTAATGAGTTCCAAAGAATATCAGTCAGTAGTATTTATCATTACTGGTATGGAATATAGCTAAATATAGCTGAATACAACTCAGTATTTTTGACAGCACACAATGGGAAAAATAAGCTTTGAGGGTGTTTTGTTTTCTCCTGATTGATTTAAATTCAAAGGTATAGCTTTCTTGTCTGTATCAACATTCCACTGAATACAAAGATTGTTCAGCAAAAGTGCACAAGACCAGCATGTCTAACATCATTCCCTGCTCGGTTGAGAAAATCATGATGCAAAGAGTTGAACAGACCTTTGCCCCTAATTTGTATCCTTTGACTTTTGCCAAATTCTTATTCCTAACTATTTCTAGGGCTTATTGGGTAAAATAACACTTAATATTCCTGTTTGATATAGATGCTTTAACTATGACAATAATTTCTACTTAAATGAATACATGTATTATATGCAAATTTATTGTTGAGTCTCAACACAAAGATTCTATAAAGATTTTGTTTGGACTTAAAAATCTTTATCAAATGGACCCAATGACTTACCAACTGGTTTAGACATTTCATGAAGTAAATCTTCATTACATTTCTAAATAATGATGATTTGAATAATTTTTCCAAGTTAACACATACAAAAGGTACTTTTCCTCATTTCTCATTTAGAGGAGACTATTTTTTAAATTTTTAAATGAAAAATTTAATTAAAAAGTGGTGATATTTTAAAGCTCATTAGATTATGAATTCTTTCCTTTGCTATGTCATTGTTTATTGGAAAGAATTTAAGTGGAATCATTTGCCTTTATCATTTGCCTTCTGGTGAGTACACTCTGGCATCCCACCCTAACTTTTAAAGATTTGCTTCATTGTTACTATCTCATAGTGCTTAGCAAGAGGGCATTGTATATAGAATAAATATTGTTAGTGTGAAAAAATCATGTTCAGCTGAAACTTTTGTTACACATTTTGGTAATGAATACAGGAGAATGGTGGGCTCAGTTTCGAATATCATACTTGGCTGTTCCAGCCAAATTTTGAAGATTGCTATTTAGACTCTTATCTGAAGTTAACAGTTGAAGGTTCTCCATCTTGTATTATACACTGGCTACAATATGGGAGATTGCCTAGTGTTTAATGGAGAAAGGGCACAATGTATGTTTTGGACATATAATGTTCTGGGCTGCAGTAGTGTTTCTGCCACAGTAGAATAGGGGCAACTCCTTAGAGTAATCTGGTAACATATCAAATCACCAGAATTCTTTTTCTTTCTTTCTTTCTTTTTCTATCTTTCTTTCTTTTTCTTTCTTTCTTTCTTTCTTTCTTTCTTTCTTTCTTTCTTTCTTGTGTGTGTTCATTGAGTTGGAAATTTCAGCTAAAGTGACTTTCATGCAGTTGGATAATTATCCTGTTAGTATCTTGTTTACTACTGTGTGTAGCATAGATCTCTTGGATATTATAGCAATTTTCAATGTGGAATGTGAGAAAACTAGATAATAGTACTTTAAATAAAGGTAGGTCTTGATGTGTGAGCACTTATAGTATTTAGTGTAGCAAATAATATCTTTGCTTTATACTATTTGATAAGGCTCTTCAATTTGTCATATCTTCCACATCACTATAAGAAGGGCTTTCATGATACGTTCTCTCTCTCCCTCTTTCTCCCCCTCTTTCTCGTCCTTTCTCTCTGTTGTTGTTATTTTCCTCTGAGTATCTTAGGAAACTTGGCTTAAAAATAATAAGTAACAAAATCATTTAGCTTATTAAGATATCTGGAAAGGGAGTTTCAATTTTAATCTCAATGGCTGCTAAATCAATAATTAAAAACACACTGAAATTAAAGGGAAAAGCATTTAAGTGAATGAGCCCAGTTCTTTCTTGAATAGGACAAGCCCTTTAAATATGGTAATTGGTTGTATAAGGTTTGTTTTTAGCTTTTGAAAACTAACTTTGTGCTTTTTTGTCTCCATGCTATTTCTTGGGGAGACTGAATATTGTTATGAACTCAAAAATAGATTTATATAAAAAAATTGTCACGGATAATAGTCAATTGAATTCTGTCCTATTAGTACAGTGGGAAGAACAGGATTATATTTCTTTGGTGTTCCACATAAAAACACTTTGTTTCTTTGAGCACTGTGGAGCCAATGGGATTCAGCTTTTGCATACAAGTGAGTTAACCACAATGCTTATTGAAAACAGCTTGCTCAGGCTGCTGTCAGGTCTTGCAACCAATATAAATGCCTTGCAGGCAGATATAAATGCAGCCCATGCATTAAAAAAAATATTAAAACACTTACTGGCACAAGCTTATAGATGGTATTCAAGTTTCATTCAGGCTCTGGTATCTGAAAGTCTCTTATGACTTTCCTATTTCCTTTTGCTTCAGGACATTGAAATAAGCCTGACTCAGAGACAAGATATGCATATTTATATATGTTTTATAAGAACAACTAACCTTGAAAAAATGCAGAATATACTCAGAGAGGGCTGAATTATGCTTACTTTTCAAATTCCCAATAGTCCTTTATTTTCTGAACAGTGATTTAAAGTCCTTGTGAGTGAAGAGCTTTGAAAGGGGCATTTATTAATGTGCTCAATATATTTATTTATGACCAAATGTATTTTAAAAACAGCATGTGTCCTAGATTTGGAAAATGTTGTTAGGATTCTTTAGTGTCATTTTACTTGCTCTGGAAGACTTATAGTCTCAGTAAGTATTTTAATTTTGACTGGAGAAAAAGGTGGAAAGATGAAAAAAGGAAACCCACTAAAGTGTTTTTAGTGTATAGTTGTTTATTCAGAATTCTCATTACCAGAAGTCTCAAATAGCATTTCTGTAAATCACACATGCAGTGATAATTGATTTTTATAATGGTAAGTTTTAGTTATTGCTACATATTGAGGAGCCTCTGAATCATTAAAGAAACATTATGATTAGATTAGTTTTAGTATCAAGTGTTTAACATTACATCTCCTTTCAGGGTACAATATATCATTCACAGAGATACAAATTTGCCTTTCAAATTCTGCACATGCCTGGAAAAGCTGTGCGGGGCTGGTTAAACATCTCTTACGTTAGCACATGCTACATTGAAAAGGACCCTCTTCTCTCTCTCAAATGGTTTCATCAGTGTCATAATATTTAGAAACATGGACCTAGAAGGTAACTGAGCCCATCTTGATTGTATCTGATTTTAAGAAACCAGGTCCTTTGGCCCTGTTTGGACTGTCTTCTGCATTGGTCTCCCACACATCTGCCTCCCTCGCCTTCTTCCTTCCCCAATGCATCCTTCCAGAACTTTGGCAAGATAATATTTCTAAAATATACTTTCATTTGTGTCACACTTCTGTTCATGAACCTTCCATGTGTTCTTTCTCTCCTCCCCTTCCTCGCCCCATTTCAATCTCTTTTCTGGTTAGCATTTAGGTTTGAGATAGTAGTCAATGGAGGATAGAAAAGAGTGTCAAGAGGGAAAAACAAAAACCTGAGATAAAAAAAGAGAAGATGAAACAACTAAAAGAGATAAACTTGGGTTCTCAGACACTTAGCATAAATGATTTATAATGTATATACTTAGTGTGTATTATGCTGCAAGTTAGAAATATTGTTTTGAGATCCTCAAGATGGTTTTATCTAGTTTAGAGTATGACCTGTGCTCTTTCCTTTGTTAGAAATTATGGATTTTTTTACTGCTTTGGAAACCAATGAATGATGATCCAGTTAACATGTATCTCTAATATTATTGGCATGTTAATTTTCACTGATGCATAATTACATCTGATATCTAGAAAATATAAGATAGTCTGACAAACTATCATCTAGAATTAGGCTAGGAAGGATCATTTCACTCTTAGGCCCCCATGTGACTGTGGCCCATGCATTAATAGATAAATAATAGATTCTGAAGGGAGGTCTGAGTTGGGCAAGACAAAATTGTGAGATGGGGGTTTTCCATTCTCACCACATCTACCTTTCCTTGTACACCATTTCACTTTACTTTCCATTTTACTCTGTACCGTCTTGTTAGTTCAGACAGGTTTTTGCTTTTCACTTTTTCCCTGCTGCAGCTTCCTCACCTAAACAAGGGAGGTTCAACCTTATTGAATCTTACTTTTTGTTAACTCTGCTTACATTTTAAACCATGTCTATTGTAAAATAAAACATCCCATACAGAAAATCACCCAAATTAAATGTATGGTTTAATGAATTATATTATAAGGTAAGCATCACCCAGGTCAAGAAACAGAACTTTCCCAGCCACCCCAGAAGCCCTTCTATTTGTACCACCCCAGTTATAACCCTTTTCTCCTGCCATTATCCCAACTTTTATAGTAATGACTTCCTTGCATTTTTCTTTTAACAGTTTTGTCACTAACATACACAGTTTTGAAATTTTGACATGATTTTAAGTCTTTAAAAAAAATCTCTATGTTCCTCTTCCATCCCTTTCATTTCCTTATAATGTATCTATTTAAAAAGCTAGGAAATTTGATATGTAGAATTTGCCACTGTCTGGATTTTGATGATGATATCCTTGTGGTACAGCTTACTATGTTTCTTTGTCATGGATATTTCTTGCACATTGGCTACTGAATCCAGAGGGTGGATCTGATTTATGCATGATTCCTTTGACAAGACTATACACAGTATTTGGTATGATTATAGGAAGTACTAGCCTAGTTTTCTCTTTTTGTGATTTTAGTAACCACTGATATTGACTGCCTACATACATAATTTATTGGCAATTATAAATGGTGATTTCTAATTCTGCCATTTCTTTTTCTCATTTATTAATTACCATACTTTTATAAAGAGACACTCCCTCTCATCTCCCATTTGATTGCCTAGTGCAACAGTTCATCTAGGAAAAGCTGGATAAATGTTGCTTCCATCCCTTTATTTACTAGTTTTCAAGATAATGAAGTTTTTCTCTGTCATCATTGGAAGGTGACTAATGTTTAAAATATTATTATGATAGATCTCAACTCCTTACAATTTGTATCATTGTTAAAGCTCACATACTATGTGATTAACCTTTCTTAATCTTTATGTTACTATACAGTCATTATCTAGCTAGGGATGGCCTTTTCAGTAACTGAATTTATTTTTGATAGACTTAATTCTTTTATTTCCCATTTCCTCCTACAGAATGTAAGTGACTTTATGTTAATATAAGTGCTATAATAAAAGAAACACGTTTATTGTGAAAAAATGTTAAAAATTAAAAGACAATAAAATTAACTTACAACTCACCACTCAAAACTAACCACTATCACATTTTGGTAAGTAGCTTTCCAAAATTCTTCATGCATAATATATAAAATTTAAATCTTACTCTTTGTTTTAGTCTATGATATATGATGAATGTGTTTTCATGTGAATAAATGTAGACCATCTCATTACTTTGAATGTATGGATATAAATTAATGGATATTAAGTTTCTATTTTTCCACCAAAAATAATGCTGCTGAATAATTACTGAAAATAATTACTGAAAATACAAATATATATGTATATTTGTATTAGAGATGCAGTACATTTCCTAGCCCAACCATATATCCTCAGAAAGTTATGAATAGGCAGTGAATATATTACATTAAACCCTCCCCTCAACATCTGGGATACTAATCTAGAGTTTTATAAAGTAGCTTAACCCAAACTGATAAGATAATAGTAGCAATCAGATTTTTTCCTTAATAATTTATTTATTTTCAATTTTTTTTCAATATTTATTTTTGAGAGACAGAGACAGAGCATGAGTAGGGGAGGGGCAGAGAGAGAGAGCCACACACAGAATCTGAAGCGGGTCCAGGCTCTGAGCTGTCGGCACAGAGCCCGACATGGGGCTGGAACCCAGGAACCGTGAGATCATGTCCTGAGCTGAAGTCGGACACTCAACCGACTGAGCCACCCAGGTGCCCCCAAAATTTAGAATTGTGAACTGATAAACTGTGCTAGTCACTGATCATTTCAGTTGGGGGTTACAGTAGCCATATTTGGCCATGTGAAACCTGAGGTTTACAAAGAAATAGCAAGTCTATTGAACAAAAAAAAAAAATAGAGCAGATATACAGAGCACCTACTATGTGCCACTCACTGTTCTAGCTGCTTGGGATACATCAGTGAATGAAACAGTGATTTCTGTTTTCGTGGAACACACATTCTAGAGACAAGAGACAATAAACTATTGGCATTTTAAATGAGCAGTATAGCATATTAGCATCATATGGAAATAAGGAAAAGGAGAGAAGAATAAAGGAGGTAGGAACATAGGTTTTAGAGATGGGTGATATTGTTCTTATGAAACTAATCGAGAAGCCCGCTGCCCTAGTTCTGGTAACTTTCCAGTTAGTAGTTCCAGTTTGCATGAATCCTGTCTTGTTATACTCATTTACAGTACAGATATAGTATTTATAGTATGCTGACTTTTGTGACACTTAGGTATCCTTCAATAAGTCTCCTTTTTTATTTTAACTAGTTTTAATCTGTTGCTGTTCTTTTCAACTTTGATGAAAACATTCTTATGTTCTAATTTACCCGATTACTTTTCTTGGATAATTTCCTATACATGGATTACTGGATTAATGAGAATTCACCTTCAAATTTCTCAGATACCTTTTGGCTGAATTTGTGCTTTAGTTTCCCAACTTCTGGTAATATTGAGGGGGATGATAAATATCCATGTGACATATGACCCAACGTATTATATATCAGAGAGGGTCTGGTCAGGAGCCAGTGATTTAAGAAGAGAAATTTTGATATAAAGAATTTTTTTTATGAGATAAAAGGTGGGTAACTATTAAAAGACATTATAAAAGGGACCCCAAAATCCATAGAGGTAGCATCTGTTGAGTGTGGCTACTACCCTGAGAGCTGAGGGAAAAGTCAACAAGGAAGGAACTGAGGAGAAGGTCCTGCAAGGCTGAGGTGCAGACCTCTAAGGAGAGGGTGTGGTTGCCACTAGGCCATGCCGCTCACCACTCTGGTGATGAAGGAGCTTGTCTTGAAAACTGAAAGCCACCATTCTTAGGGTGATCCTTGCTGATGGGCACCTACTGCTGAACTGCAGGAATGCCCCCAGCTTCTGGGACCCCTAAAAGTCCCTTTTTCCTTTTGGAGCCTGGACTTGTCCTTCCAGGACTCTTGAATGGCTGTGTCTCACAGTGAGCCAACTGGCAAAATACAAGCATAGTCTGCAGACGGAAAACAAAGTGGGGTTGAAGCTGGGACGCTATATATTAATATCTGCAAATGTGGTCAGTGTATTCCGATTTAAACCCATTAACAGAATAGTTTTGATATAATAGAAAATAAGGCAAAAATCCATTTGCTTTTCTCTACACAAAATGGTCTATTTGGGCTCAGTCCCATTTGTTCTGAAGCTATTCTGAGCATGAGAAAAGTTTCTAATATTTTAAAAATTCCTTCTTTGGGCTATAATTCTGCATCACTTTCTGGCAAAGTGATGGGATGGTTTGTTTCATCATTCAGTTTTACCACCCGAGTGAAGACCAGATAGTGCTTGAGTCCAGAGAGAATTTTATTGATTTAAGTTTAATACTGTGTATTAATCTTGCTGTGAACAGCCTTTCCTACTCATCAGATTCCCTATATACTGCTTACAATTATTTTCCATGTATAACTCGCAAGCCTTTTCAAATGCATTTGTCTCATGGGAATCCAAGAGCTCTAGAAACATTATAGTGTGTATTTCAGTGGTTGCAATTTCAAGGTGCAGCAACACCTGGTGAGGCCATTACAATTCATCTTCTGTCTCTTAGGGAATGTAGTAAATTTTCCAACGAACTAGATATTTTTTCTGTATTTATTTCTCTTCTTTTTCCTTCATATTGCACCTGCTTAGCAAATTATACCAATATAAAGAAATAAAATTATTCTAAAATGGTATTTGACTACAACTGTTACTTATATAGGATAGTAATCACTGTTGGCTTTTTTTAAATAAATAAAAGCCTTCCTCTTATTAGCACCCCACATTATATAGTCTGAAGGTAAACTCCCATCATGTCTCACTTAGAACATTATTAGGCTAGCCCACTAAATTGTTGCTTATACTCTATTCTTAGATGCCCCAAATCTGTCCTCCATCCTCCATACTTCCATCAGTGAGGTCTTTCCAAAAGACCTCATCTTGTTCGTATCAGTTTTTCTCCAGGGTTAACCCCCCTCTCCCCCCATTGCTCCCCAGTGACCAAGTTCCTTTGCAAGGAGACAGGCCATCCCCAACAGCTCACTCCCTTATATTCTGTATCTCAGTTGCCTGAACCACTGGCTATCGTGCACAAGGGCATACTATTTTTGTGCCTAGTGGGTTTCTACTCATTCTTCCAGACTCAGACTAAGGTTTGTCATAAAAATTCTTTGGAAAGTGTTGTTTACTCTGTGTCACCAGTGTTTTATTCAGTACTCATTCAGACATTTCAAATATTTGAGCACTTACTATGTGCAAGAGAAGAGAATAGAGAGTGATGAGGTAAAAAGATGGCAGTTTTAGGTAGGATGACTGACTTCTCTGAAGTAATGTTGAACAGAGAGCTGAATGAACAGATGGACTAAACCGAGTGGATGTCTGGGAGAAGAGCATTTCAGGCATAAGGTATAGTAAGTGCAAAGACCCTGAGGCAGGGATGTGCTTTGGTACAGAAGGAGTAACATGGAGAATGATTGACAGGAGAAGAGGGAGAAAGGGGGTGTGGTTAGAGATAAGATTAGATGCTAGGGTAGGATTAAGACAGATCACATAAGATCTTGTAGGCCATGGTAAAGATGTTGGGTTTTATTCTGAGTGAGATGGGATGTGAAATATTGTATAAGAGGATATAGGATTAAGTCCTCCTCCCCCATTTGCTTTTATAGTAGAAAAAGCCTAATTCTTTAGAACATAGGACATTTTTCAGGTAAAATTCTTTTCACTTTTGCAGCAAAACCTGCTGGGCAACAATGGGTTAACCTGCTATTTTGCCTTTTGTGGGTAGGAGATATATTTAGGTGAAAGGAAATGATGATTCTTGGAAAAATCAATTTCTTCTTATCAAATCTCTGAAAATGAAAAAAGCTCACAGTTTTTGCAATTCCTTGGAAAATAGTTTTGTATTCAGTAGTGGTGTTTGATCATGTATTAACCTATACTGATCAAATCAAAGTGTTGGAATGGCTCATTGTTTTTTGTTCTGTTTAGTTTCGTTTATCACTTTATGTCTGAATACATGGGCTATATTTGTGATTTAAATTACTATTTAAAAATTCATAGTAAAATCTTAACAGAGGCAACAAAAATAGAAACCCAGAAGTATACAATTGTTTTCACTATGGAAAGGACTTTTTTTTTTCTTAAGAGAAAAGATCTTTATCATTTTGTATAATGAATTAATGTGCAATTTGCATGACTTTTTTTTTTTTTTACAATTTAATGGGGATTCTAAAAGTAACATAGGATATAATGCATCTGGAATTTCAACTGACTTTTAAAAATAAAAAGGATACTTTAAAATCATGGACAACCTTAGGATTAAAATCCAAGTATATTTTAGAAATTATGTGTGAAGGTCAGGGATGTGGGAATCTCAGTCTCAAACTATAGTGCTTTAGTTTATCCAATCAAATTTGATATGGTTATGCCATCCACTTTATACCATGTGGCCCATTCCAGTTTTGATATGAATTTCAGAAGTGCAGTACCAACTCTGACACTGGAGTCTTCCTCTGAAGAGCTGTATTTACTTCTTTTTAATAACTGAGGATTTTACATGACTTAACATCTAACGCTTCCATGAAAATGGATCAATAAGAATTTTAGTTTCAACAACATTTAAATAACAACCAAAAAAGAGTTCAACTACATAAAACTGTACCAAAGAGATATGAAGTGCATTAGAATCCAATGGGCAAAATGGGTGAAGGGGAGTGGGAGATATAGGCTTGGAAAGAATGTCATAGGAATAAAAGGCATGGCACAAGGAATACAGTCAATGATATTGTATGTCAATACAATGAGTCAGTAGCAATGTATAGTGACAGATGGTAGCTCTGCTTGTGGTGAGCACAGCATAATGTATAAACTTGTGTAGCTACCATGTTATACACCTGAAACTACTATAACATTGTGTGTCAGCTATACTCAAGTAAAACAAATTTAATGTATTATAAGGAAAAAGTAAGGCTCCAGTTGTATATATATTGCATAAAGCAACTATGTTTAACAAAAAACTTCTGTGAATAATGGTAGTAATGTTGATGATGATAATAATAGAAGAAAAAAAAGAATCCAATGGGAGCACAGATTTTGTACATGCTCACGTTTCCACTCCCCCAGATCTTATACTCAGTGCAAAAAGGTGGTGATAGAAAGGGTCTCCCTGTATGTTTAAAAGCAATCACACCAGAAAAGGAGAGGGAGGATGAACCAGAATGAAACTTTCTCTAAAAATATTTTAAAAGTTGCCCTTCCTACACTTATCATATATTAGATGTAGGTTATTTAGTTTTGGATACTTGGTGTTTTGTCAAAAAATAGAATATTTTTGTTCTTTTAAAGTCTCATATTTAAGGCTTTGTGTTTCCCAGAATTTCATTTGAGTTCCAGAAGATATTAAATATAAAACTAGATTTTTTAAAAAGTTGCTGAATTAGTGTCCCATCCACGTCCAAGTTAGACAAAGCTCACATGATCCGAAAAACAAAAAACATTTCATTGACAGTTCTTTCTGACATTCTTTAGGGATGTGTGTGTGTGTGTGTGTGTGTGTGTGTGTGTGTGTGTGTGTTCCAAAACAACCAAAGAACTTAATATTAAAGAAATAGCAATGATTTGTGATTTAGCCCGTATACTCAGAGTGATAACTTTTGCATAAAGCATAGGGCAGTGAATTTGGCCAGAGAGAAGGACTAACAGAGGGAAAAAGCCTGTGTTCAGTACACTTTGATGTATCTCAGCTACCTGGTCAAGCTATGTGCAAGAGTCCTAGGAGTTCCAGATCATTGTTAACCAGCTGTAAGAATATTCCCAGGAAAAGTATCCTGCCTGAATGCTTTTGTGGTGACACGTTCTAATCCTAGTGTGCCACACTTTGTTCTGGCCTCAAAGTACTTGGGATAGTTTCTGGAAGATCTTGGGGATAGAAAACACTGTGCTGGGATGGTGGCATTAGGGGAGGAGGTGGAAGATAGGACCTGTTTGGGAATTTTGTATCCCGGGGCATATTTTACTAAATATTAGTCCCTACTTCCCATTATTGTAGTCAAGGAAGACAGGACAAGAGATTCAGAAAAATTAAAAATGCACAAGCAAGTGTTCTCACAAAGAGGCAGTTAAAAGTCAGGATCCGTGGAAACCAGGATTGGGAAATTCTTTAAAAAAGAAATTACAATAATCTTGTAAGAGAATGAGTAAGAAGATGCAGGAATGGGATTAATTTTAAAAAAGAGAGAAATAGGGTAGATGAACAAATATCCAATTTTCTTCCCACTAAGTAAAGCGTTTAAGGCCATTTTTCACATTTTCTGACAGAAAAATGTGTCTGTGATATTACAGCCCCTAACACGGGCAATGTTCAGACTTTCTGATTCTGCATTTTCTGAACATTGATGGTTCCTTCACATGGCTCGGCACTTTAGAGATGAGCATTTCTCCTGCTCATCAACCTGGCAGGGCTTGGAGGTTATTAACACCGGCCTACTTTCAAAGTCCTGAGCTGAAGCCCCAGGGTATCCAGTTGTATAGTGAAACCCAGACAGGAGGAATGGCAGTCTTTCTGTCTCTTTATGGGGAAGAAATCATCCCCGTTAATTAAATGAAGAGTTTGAGCGGTGCTTGGAGACTTGTCTGTAGCTCTCCTGTGGAAAGAGTTTTCTTTGTCATGTCTTTGGAAGTTAAGCCTCCAGTTCAAGCTTTTCATTTGTGAATTAGAATTTGAACTTTTTTTTTTCATTAAGGCAAATAAAATCCTTGCAATCATATTTCTAAGTATAAATAAAAATCATAGATCTCAAATGTAGATTTGGACCATTGACCACTCTACTCTTTTAATTATAGCTCTAAGGAAGCTATAATTTAGGGTTAGAGATTGAATGCAGTAACATATATCATAGTTAAAAGCTCAGGTTTTCACTGGATTTTTAACTGTTATTTTTGTGATCTCTCCTTTATCATATGCTACAAATACTGGGGGTTGAAAATGGTGTCTGCAGTTACCTAGGGCACCAGCCCCTGGGCCTAGTGTTCCTTTAGTCTGTGAGTTGCTACAGAGTTGCTGGCTTGTTTCTAGTGAATTACCATTTTGCACATTAAGGACAATGCAAGGGCAGCTCTGGGATACCAAAGTAAGTCTTATACCGTTTGCTAAATACTGGGAAAAGCTTGTATTTTGGAGCCAAACCTGATTTCTGCCTGGCCTCTTTCTAGATGTGTGGACCGTAGGAAGTTCACTTATTTCTTCAACGCTTATTATAAATATGAGAATTTTGTACACTGCTTGTGTCATCTGAGACACTGCCAGGCACTTGATGGGAAATTTTTAAATAATAGCTACTTTACTATTTAGGCATTAATTAATAAAATATTGTCACTTTGAATCTTTTCTTAGAATTGAAGTCATCTAACATTTGCATACATCTTCATCCTCTACTCAGCTACTTAAGGATTCAGGCATTTGGGAGAGATGGGTTGACTGTGTCTTCAAATTATTTGCCTGCAAGTTTTCAGAGAGAAGGCATTACATTGCATTTTGAGCACTCATTATTTCCAAGGTCATCTTCTCAAACCACCTCCTTGTCCCCAATACCGTTCTTACTAGGGAGAACTACATATGTTGCAATTTGATTTTTCTTGGCACTGTCCTAGCTATTGCATGAAATTTTGCTGACTTCTTATTCTTCATCCTCTACCTCAGATCTCAATACAAACATATGTATACCACCCCTATACCACTTACACAGGAGACTGACAATGTCTCTCCTTCATAGTCTCTTTTTTTAAAAAAAATTGTTAATGCTTATTTATTGTTGAGAGAGAGAGAGAGAGAGAGAGAGAGAGAGAGAGAGAGAGAGACAGGGCAATGTGGGGGAAGGGACAAGAGAAGGAGAGACACAGAATCTGAAGCAGGCTCCAGGCTCTGGGCTGTCAGCACAGAGCCCAGTGCAAGGCTTTAACTCACAAACTGCGAGATCATGACCTGAGCAGAAGTCGGACGCTTAACCAACTGAGCCACCCAGGCACCCCCATAGTCTCTTTCTAACTGAGCCTTCTGTTGCCTTTAGTGTCCCTAAGTTAAACTCATTCTCCCCTGACTGTTGTCACCTGCATTGTTATAAATGTAATTGTTCAAGGTCACATAAGTTTATCTCTTTAATAACCTCTAATTCTTCAAGCTATTTTATAACTTGGATCCTGCCAGAGACTTTTAAAGTTGCCAGGTTTCTGTCCACCTGAATATTTAAAATACATGAAACAAAAATTTCAAACAGAAATACACTGAAGATCCTTCATATTAAAGTCATTTGTTTCTGATGTTGCAATTGGGTATCATTCTTCAACTAAGTAAATGTATACATAAAGATGCCTGTTTCTGTAGTGCTCTAAAAATAGAATAAAATTAACAAGGAAATAAATTCTAGTCATTGACCAGATTTTAGAGAGGGTTTGTAAAAAGCAGGGGTTGTCAAACTACAGCATATCAAATCTGGCCCGCTGTCTCTGTGTCTCTGTAAGGCCTGCAACCCAAGAATGTTTTCTTACATTTTCAAATGGTTGAAAAACATCAAAAGTAGAATAATATACATATATATGTGTGTACACACACACACACACACACACACATATATGTATATTATTCTATAATATACTCATGAACTCACCAACTCTGAGATCATGACCTAAACTGAAGTCAAACACTTAACCAACTGAGCCACCCAGGCACCCAGTCACTATATCTTTAAATCTATAATTTCCCTGTCCTTTTTTCTCTGTGAAATATTTGTTGAAGAAGCCAGAGCATTTGCCCTGTAGACTTTCTGGCATTATGAATTTTGCTGATTGCACCACACTTGTGTTATCTAACATGTTCCTTTGTCTCCTGTATTTAGTATGAAAGCTATTTGGAAATAGAGGATTGATCAAATATATGCTCGATTTAGGACAAGAATACTTAATAGGAGGATCTATCAGGAGGCAAATGAATATTTTGTGTCTTTCTTTTTATAATTTAGAGGCCTTGATGATCATTGCCCAGATCCATTATTTCATTAGGGTGACATTATAATTCCATCCTTCCTTTTTAATTTATTAGCTGAAAAACTTCTATAAAGGGAAGCTTCTCATCTTCTCACATACACATACATATTAAACATACTTCTTTGATCATATTTTCAATCATTTGCAGTTACTATTGTTGTTGCTTAAAATACTCCACTTTTTTTTTTTTTTTTTTCAACGTTCATTTATTTTTGGGACAGAGAGAGACACAGCATGAACGGGGGAGGGGCAGAGAGAGAGGGAGACACAGAATCGGAAACAGGCTCCAGGCTCTGAGCCATCAGCCCAGAGCCTGACGCGGGGCTCGAACTCACGGACCGTGAGATCGTGACCTGGCTGAAGTCGGACGCTTAACCGACTGCGCCACCCAGGCGCCCCTAAAATACTCCACTTTTAAAAACTACTTCATTTTTTAGATAGTGGGAATTTAGCTACAAAATTTTAAACATATTTTTAAAAGATTATCTTAATTTATTTCCAAGAATTTGTGTCTGGTTTTATTTAAAGTTTACTTTAAGGGGAGCCTGGGTGGTTAAGCATCCAACTCTTGATTTTGGCTCAGGTCATCATCTTATGGTTCATGAGACTGAGCCCTGCACTGGGCTCTGCGCTGACAGCACAAAGCCTACTTGGGATTTTCTTTCCCTTTCTCTGCTTCTCCTCAACGTGTGGGCACATGCATGCACTTTCTCTCAAAATAAATAACCTTAAATTTTAAAAAAAAGAGTTAAAAAAGTTTAGTTTAATGCTTTTTCTTTATACATGCAGCGAATTCTGAGTGCAAATAATTAAACCTTGCAATGTGAGTTTTGTGCTAGAGATGTCAGCCTCCACCCTTCTTCTAAGGGCAACCCTTCTTGAGTCCTATGATCACATCACGTGGGGTGAGGCTCTTGCTTGTCTCTGCCACCTCACCATTTCTTTTCTTATTTAATGTAGCTTAAATGAGTTGTCTGCAACCAGAAAAGGCTAAGATAAACAGAAATGTTCATGTTAATAAACTGTAGATTGAAAATAAAGAGACTTGGTTCTTGCTCTGACTCTAGCACTAAGGTACAAGTTGTCAAATTGGTCTAAATCAGCATTTTCCCCAGTGATATCCCTCAAAACCATAATTCTGTGGGATCCTTTGCACAAGAGTTTCTTGCTCACATCAATTTGGGAAATAGTGCCTATAATTTTCATGTCTTGGTATGTCACTAGGCCTGTTAGCATAAAAGGCTCTGAGAATTTTACAGGAAAGAAATCCATTTAACTTGGTGTTAAGTGTGTGGTTTCCTAAGTCTACCTGGCCCAAAATCATTAACACTACTATCTTGTGCCTTGGAGTTGCAAGGTGCACCCTGTGGGAAATGTTAGAATAGCTAATGTCCAGGTCCTCCTTAATTCTCCAAGTTAGATTGTCCTGAAAAAATGTGTCAGAAATCAATTTTTTTTCTTCCGTATGGAACCTGCCCTCTTTCTTTTGTCTTCTTTGGCTCAATCAGTGAAGCTGACTTTATCTCATCCCCCAAATTATCCAGGTCAAAACTATTCTTGGACATCACACTTTAGATTGGATATGAATTTTGGTTGTAATCATTTTCTGAAGAGGCCCAGAGAAAAAGAGGGATGGCTTTGCCAAAGTAGACAAAAGGAAACTCTTAGGAAGACTAGTGGAGTATCGGAGTATTAGATAATTAACTTAGAAAAAGGGGAATTTGAAGTCCTACAAAATAAAGATTGAAACCTAAAACAGGGCGGTCATTGTGAAAATAGCAAATGGAAGTTACTCCTCATCAGCTGGGAGAATTTTCATTCCAGCACACATATTTAGCATCACCAGGGCTTTTGGTTTATGGACCTGTGAACATCTAGCACTCACTCTGCCACTAAATGGGTCACCCTCAGTAAATCATATGGGCCACAGCTTCTTTATGTGCAAAGTGAGAGTGTTTCACTAGATGATCCCCAAGGTCTCCTTCTGTTCTAAATCAGTGATCCCAAGAAATGTGTTTCAAAAGCATCTGTATTTTATATACTCTTGGTGTATGGAGAAACGAAGTAAAAAAGACTTTCCTCCTTTTCAAGTGTATTTACGTTGTCAAGCTTAAAAGATGGGCTGGAACTTTCCTGAATATAGTGGTAATGTGCTTGGTGAAAATAGTGTGGTTTTGGAAAAGGAGTTCAGAATTAAAAGAAAAATATGATAGAGCTTTAGAAATCATTTTTTCTCTCAAATATGCAAATGAACAAATAATTGGAAGTGATTATTAGCATCAGGGTGATACAGCAAATATTCTGAATATAAATAACTGATTATTTGCAGAAATTGTTAAAAACAGAAAAAATAAGAATAGGCAATAGCAGGGAAAGAACATGGACTCTGGGACAAGTAGAGCATTTGAGATAGGTTTTTACAATGTGAAAAAGACCTTATGGGCAGGCTGGGACATCATTTCAGATTTTTATTTTCAATTCCCAGCATGTTCTTTTACTAACCTTTTTCTTTTTAATTGCATTCTCATTTTATCCAAGCCAATAGCTTCAGAATTACTGTGCTTTTTGTTTCATGCAGTCAGTTTGCAAATAGAGCATGTCTGGGTTCTTCTGTGGCAAAGAGAATTAGGGGGGAAAAAGTTAGCTTTGATTCTGTAACAAAATGTCTGTAAACACAGCAAAACTTAATCATGGTCGTACTCTAAGTGGCCTTATGAAGCTATCTGCTCATGACAGTGCCCAAAGTAAAGCTTTAAAGCTCCCTGAAAATATTTGCTAGCCGGAAGCCATCAAAGGTAAATGACCTTAATGTATACTTCTAGTGGAGAACTAGATACTTTAGTGAACTCCAGGAAACAAAAGTAGACAAAGTATTCAATGGCAGTGCATAGAGCAACCTAGTTTTTACTTCTCACCTCAGGCCTGCAAAGCTATTGCACGAAGCAGCCATGAGTAGTGTCCACTTTTAATATGGTATTTGCAATTCAAATGTTTTTCTTCCTCAGTTTTAATCTGCAATTGCAAACACTGTATTCCGCTTTTGCTTGTCATATCCTTGGGGCTTTGTTCTGCCAAATTGTTAGCTCACTACTTTTCATGGTAATTTATAGAACCCAGTTCACTTTGTGTCACCACAGGTTATAAATGAAAATGGAAACAATTTGCTCTTAAGAAATCTTTCTGAAACAAAATGCAAATAACATACTGAAACAAACTAAAGGTATTTAAAAGAGCAGTGCAATGTAATTATAGGGGTTATATTACAACAAACATTTTCTTGGTCTCTCTCTCTCTCTCTGTCAGAGGATATCTTTCTTTCTGTATTGAAATTAAGATACTTTCTCTTAGGAACTTTTTAACTACTTGTTTTTCCCAATTAGTTAAGTTAAAAACTCTGGACTGTGGTGGGAGTGGAAGGGGTGGTCTTGGAGTTATTCCTGAGGGTTTGCAAATCTATCTGTATACTAAGCACTGTTGCTACACTGAATAACCTGTTTTTCACAACCTGTTTCTCGCATTATTGGACCACTTATATCCTTCCTTCCTTTCTTCCTTCTTTTCTTTCTTCCTTCTTTTCTTTTCTTTCTTTCTTTCTTTCTTTTTCTTTCTTTCTTTCTTTTCTTTCTTTCTTTCTTTCTTTCTTAGTACTCTCCACATCCAACATGGGGTTTGAACTCACAACCTGAGATCAAGAGTCGCATGCTTTATTGACTGGACCAGCCAGGGACCCCTATTTTTAAATATAACAGAAGTTGTGATTGAATTTCTTGAAATCGAAAATGAAATCATGGAACATTTTTTCCAATTATGAATTTTCTTGACAGATTATCAAAGAAGTATCACTGTAACAAGTGAGTATTTTACATGTAAATCTAAAAAGGAGTTTCTCAAGCTCCTCGTTGTGAACCCACTTCTCTGTCCAATATGTTGAATAATAGAATTAAATTGGTCATTGAAAAGAATCACTATGAGTTTCAAATATGATTCTTTTAGAGCAGGGTTTCTTAATCATGAACTCATGGATCCCTGGAAATTACTTTTAAACTTGCATATATATATATATATATATATATATATATATATATATATGGCATATAAATATATATTGCATATATATATTGCATATAAATATATATTGCATATAAAATTGCATATATATATATATATTTTTTTTTTTTTTTTTTCTGAAGAGAGAATCCAGAGCAGTGTTCATCCAATTAATAAAAGTGTCTGTGACCATAACAAGATTGGGAACTACTGTAGGTGGTAAAGAGATAACCTGAAAAGAGTTTATTTTAAATTTCCTTAGAATGAACTATATTTTGAAAAGATGAAAAAAATTCTAAGTCAGCAATTAAGAAAAGCTTTTGTAGGAGAGAGTGATATATTCCAACAATAAATTAAATATTCTTTGGCAATTATCTACAGTAAAGGAAAATTCAGGTATACTGTATTATTCATTCTTTCAGAGAAAAATTGCCATCACTACCTGTGTTTTTATTTTTTATTATTTATTTATTTTTTTTTTATATGAAGTTTATTGACAAATTGGTTTCCATACAACACCCAGTGCTCATCCCTACCTGTGTTTTTATAATCAACTCACTTTTATTTTTCCCTCTGTGTTTGTAGAAAGCTATCCTTTACTGGAAGAAATACTTCAGACTAGAAATTGAGAGGCTGGTTTTAACATTTTCTCTTCCATTGCTTGATCATCTATTGGCAGAGCAGATTGTGATGCTTATTTTAAAAATGGTCTATTAATGAAAAATAAATTTTATTAGTTATCTGACTTTGAACAAACAAGACAATCAGGTAACTAACTGCTAGAAATGTTTTTCTTTAAACTAGTCACACTGGTAGCAAGTAATTATGAATTTAATTTCCCTTTCCTTCAATATTTCTACCCATGAAACAAATTTAAGCATCTATTGTCATTTGGTTAATGGAAATGCTAAAAACATGGATACTATTTGTAGACACATAAAACTCAGAAAATTGAAATATGTTTATTTCCATTTTTAAACATTTGTCAAGATTTTGCTATGTCCGACAACCAAATAATATGCCCTCAGCTTTCACCTACAGAATTCTTCAACAATATTCCATCTTTAGGAACACATACATCCCTAACTGGAACCATATATTGACATTTCAGCAATGACTTTTGACTAATCAGCTAGATCGTTTTCTATTTTAAAATACTTTATTGTAGGGGCACCTGGGTGGCTCAGTTGGTTAAGTGTCTGACTTTGGCTCAGGTCATGATCTCCTGGATCATGGGTTTGGATCCTGCATCGGGCTCTGTGCCGACAGCTCAGAGCCTGGAGCCTGCTTTAGATTCTGTGTCTCCCTCTTTTTCTGCCCCTCCCCTGCTCATACTCTGTCTCTCTCTGTCTCTCAAAAAGAATAAAAATGTAAAAAAAATTTAAATAATTTTTTATAATAAAATTTGCCTACAGTGAAATGCATATATTTTATATGTATAATACAATGAGTTTTCACTAATGTAAATACAAATATACACACATATAAACAACTCTCAATCCAAATATAGAACATTTTGGGGTACCTGGGTGGCTCAGTTGGTTGAGCATTTGACTCTTGATTTTGGCTCAGGTCATGATCCCAGGGTTGTAGGATTGATCCCCGTGTCTGGCTCTGCACTGAGCATGAAGCCAAGATTCTCTCTCTCCCTCTGTCCCTCTTCCCTGCTTGCACATGCCCTCTCTCTCTCTTCTCATAAAACAAACAAAACACAAATATAGAATATTTTAATCTCTGCAAAAAGTTTCCTGTACAACTACCTCATAGGTGACTGCGTTCTGATTTCTATCACTATACATTGGTTTGAATTGTACACAAACTTTATGTAGACAAAGTTATATAATATGTACTGTTTTTATGTCTGGCCTTCTTCATATGCATATGTTTTTAAAATTTGTCCTGTTGTTTCTATCAGTAATGCATCCCTTATTTTTGTACCAAAATATTTATCTACTCTACTGTTGATGGATGTTTGGATTGTTACCAGTTTTTGGCTACTCTGAATAAAACTACTATAAACACTTTATACAAGTCTTTGAGTAAATATATATTTTCACTTTTCCTGAGTAAATACTCAGGAGCAGATATGCTCAATTGTAAAGTACATATATGTTTAACTTTATAGGAACTGCCAAGCAGTTCTTCCATTGTATCATTTTATATCCCATTAGCAATGGGAATTCCAGTGATTCTGTATCCTCACCAACATTTGAAGTTGTTAGTCTTTTTAATTTTAACTACTATAGTGACTGTGAAATAGTATTATTACTAGGCTATAATTTGTAATTTTTTGATAACTAAAGATACTGAATACTTTTGTAATATGCTTTTGATTTCTGCTTGGGGGTAGTCTTTTCCCCATGTAAAAATTTGGGCTTCCCTTTATTATTAATTTGTAGTAATTTTTAAAAATATATTTTGGGTATTTTCTGGTGTGTGTGTGTGTGTGTGTGTGTGTGTGTGCGTGTGTGTGGCTTAACTTGTCTTTTTTTAAAACGTATTTTTAGAAACACATACCTTTTCGATTTTGATGAAGTCTAATTTATCATTTTGTTTCTTTTATGGCTAGTGCTTTTTGTATACTATGTAAGAGTTGTTGCCTCCCTCAAGACTGTGAACATATTCTCTCATGATTTTTTAGCTTTTATCTTTTGGTCTATGATCTGATTTAAATTAAGATTATCATGAATTGAAGTAGCTTGCATTTTGGTTAGTTGTTCCAGCACCATTTATTGAGAAAATTCTCCTTTCTTTACTCACCATAAATGTGTTGGTCTATTTCTTGAATCTCTTTTCTACTGATCTTTTCTTCTTTTTTTATTTTTTTAAAAGCTATGTTATTTTATTTTATTTATTTTATTTTATTTTATTTTATTTTATTTTATTTTATTTTATTTTATTTTATTTTTATTTTATGTATGAAATTTATTGTCAAATTGGTTTCCATACAACACCCGGTGCTCATCCCAAAAGGTGCCCTCTTCAATACCCATCACCCACCCTCCCCTCCCTCCCACCCCCCATCAACCCTCAGTTTGTTCTCAGTTTTTAACAGTCTCTTATGCTTTGGCTCTCTCCCACTCTAACCTCTTTTTTTTTTGTTCCTTCCCCTCCCCCATGGGTTCCTGTTAAGTTTCTCAGGATCCACATAAGAGTGAAACCATATGGTATCTGTCTTTCTCTGTATGCCTTATTTCACTTAGCATCACACTCTCCAGTTCCATCCACGTTGCTACAAAAGGCCATATTTCATTTTTTCTCATTGCCACGTAGTATTCCATTGTGTATATAAACCACAATTTCTTTATCCATTCATCAGTTGATGGACATTTAGGCTCTTTCCATAATTTGGCTATTGTTGAGAGTGCTGCTATGAACATTGGGGTACAAGTGCCCCTATGCATCAGTACTCCTGTATCCCTTGGATAAATTCCTAGCAGTGCTATTGCTGGGTCATAGGGTAGGTCTATTTTTAATTTTCTGAGGAACCTCCACACTGCTTTCCAGAGCGGCTGCACCAATTTGCATTCCCACCAACAGTGCAAGAGGGTTCCCGTTTCTCCACATCCTCTCCAGCATCTAGAGTCTCCTGATTTGTTCATTTTGGCCACTCTGACTGGCGTGAGGTGATACCTGAGTGTGGTTTTGATTTGTATTTCCCTGATAAGGAGCGACGCTGAACATCTTTTCATGTGCCTGTTGGCCATCTGGATGTCTTCTTTAGAGAAGTGTCTATTCATGTCTTCTGCCCATTTCTTCACTGGGTTATTTGTTTTTTGGGTGTGGAGTTTGGTGAGCTCTTTATAGATTTTGGATACTAGCCCTTTGTCCGATATGTCATTTGCAAATATCTTTTCCCATTCCGTTGGTTGCCTTTTAGTTTTGTTGGTTGTTTCCTTTGCTGTGCAGAAGCTTTTTATCTTCATTAGGTCCCAGTAGTTCACTTTTGCTTTTAATTCCCTTGCCTTTGGGGATGTGTCGAGTAAGAGATTGCTACGGCTAAGGTCAGAGAGGTCTTTTCCTGCTTTCTCCTCTAAGGTTTTGATGGTTTCCTGTCTCACATACAGGTCCTTTATCCATTTTGAGTTTATTTTTGTGAATGGTGTGAGAAAGTGGTCTAGTTTCAACCTTCTGCATGTTGCTGTCCAGTTCTCCCAGCACCATTTGCTAAAGAGACTGTCTTTTTTCCATTGGATGTTCTTTCCTGCTTTGTCAAAGATGAGTTGGCCATACATTTGTGGGTCTAGTTCTGGGGTTTCTATTCTATTCCATTGGTCTATGTGTCTGTTTTTGTGCCAATACCATGCTGTCTTGATGATGACAGCTTTGTAGTAGAGGCTAAAGTCTGGGATTGTGATGCCTCCTGCTTTGGTCTTCTTCTTCAAAATTACTTTGGCTATTCGGGGCCTTTTGTGGTTCCATATGAATTTTAGGATTGCTTGTTCTAGTTTTGAGAAGAATGCTGGTGCAATTTTGATTGGGATTGCATTGAATGTGTAGATAGCTTTGGGTAGTATTGACATTTTGACAATATTTATTCTTCCAATCCATGAGCAGGGAATGTCTTTCCATTTCTTTAAATCTTCTTCAATTACCTTCATAAGCTTTCTATAGTTTTCAGCATACAGATCCTTTACATCTTTGGTTAGATTTATTCCTAGGTATTTTATGCTTCTTGGTGCAATTGTGAATGGGATCAGTTTCTTTATTTGTCTTTCTGTTGCTTCATTGTTAGTGTATAAGAATGCAACTGATTTCTGTACATTGATTTTGTATCCTGCAACTTTGCTGAATTCATGTATCAGTTCTAGCAGACTTTTGGTGGAGTCTATCGGATTTTCCATGTATAATATCATGTCATCTGCAAAAAGCGAAAGCTTGACTTCATCTTTGCCAATTTGGATGCCTTTGATTTCCTTTTGTTGTCTGATTGCTGATGCTAGAACTTCCAGCACTATGTTAAACAACAGCGGTGAGAGTGGGCATCCCTGTCGTGTTCCTGATCTCAGGGAAAAAGCTCTCAGTTTTTCCCCGTTGAGGATGATGTTAGCTGTGGGCTTTTCATAAATGGCTTTTATGATCTTTAAGTATGTTCCTTCTATCCCGACTTTCTCAAGGGTTTTTATTAAGAAAGGGTGCTGGATTTTGTCAAAGGCCTTTTCTGCATCGATTGACAGGATCATATGGTTCTTCTCTTTTTTTTTGTTAATGTGATGTATCACGTTGATTGATTTGCGAATGTTGAACCAGCCCTGCATCCCAGGAATGAATCCCACTTGATCATGGTGAATAATGCTTTTTATATGCTGTTGAATTCGATTTGCTAGTATCTTATTGAGAATTTTGGCATCCATATTCATCAGGGATATTGGCCTGTAGTTCTCTTTTTTGACTGGGTCTCTGTCTGGTTTAGGAATCAAAGTAATACTGGCTTCATAGAATGAGTCTGGAAGTTTTCCTTCCCTTTCTATTTCTTGGAATAGCTTGAGAAGGATAGGTATTATCTCTGCTTTAAACGTCTGGTAGAACTCCCCTGGGAAGCCATCTGGTCCTGGACTCTTATTTGTTGGGAGATTTTTGATAACCGATTCAATTTCTTCGCTGGTTATGGGTCTGTTCAAGCTTTCTATTTCCTCCTGATTGAGTTTTGGAAGAGTGTGGGTGTTCAGGAATTTGTCCGTTTCTTCCAGGTTGTCCAATTTGTTGCAATATAATTTTTCATAGTATTCCCTGATAATTGTTTGTATCTCTGAGGGATTGGTTGTAATAATTCCATTTTCATTCATGATTTTATCTATTTGGGTCATCTCCCTTTTCTTTTTGAGAAGCCTGGCTAGAGGTTTGTCAATTTTGTTTATTTTTTCAAAAAACCAACTCTTGGTTTCGTTGATCTGCTCTACAGTTTTTTTAGATTCTATATTGTTTATTTCTGCTCTGATCTTTATTATTTCTCTTCTTCTGCTGGGTTTAGGCTGCCTTTGCTGTTCTGCTTCTATTTCCTTTAGGTGTGCTGTTAGATTTTGTATTTGGGATTTTTCTTGTTTCTTGAGATAGGCCTGGATTGCAATGTATTTTCCTCTCAGGACTGCCTTTGCTGCGTCCCAAAGCGTTTGGATTGTTGTATTTTCATTTTCGTTTGTTTCCATATATTGTTTGATTTCTTCTCTAATTGCCTGGTTGACCCACTCATTCGTTAGTAGGGTGTTCTTTAACCTCCATGCTTTTGGAGGTTTTCCAGACTTTTTCCTGTGGTTGATTTCAAGCTTCATAGCATTGTGGTCTGAAAGTATGCATGGTATAATTGCAATTCTTGTAAACTTATGAAGGGCTGTTTTGTGACCCAGTATATGATCTATCTTGGAGAATGTTCCATGTGCACTCGAGAAGAAAGTATATTCTGTTGCTTTGGGATGCAGAGTTCTAAATAGATCTGTCAAGTCCATCTGATCCAGTGTCTCATTCAGGGCCCTTGTTTCTTTATTGACCGTGTGTCTAGATGATCTATCCATTTCTGTAAGTGGGGTGTTAAAGTCCCCTGCATTTACCACATTCTTCTCAATAAGGTTGCTTCTGTTTATGAGTAATTGTTTTATATATTTGGGGGCTCCGGTATTCGGCGCATAGACATTTATAATTGTTAGCTCTTCCTGATGGATAGACCCTGTAACTATTATATAATGTCCTTCTTCATCTCTTGTTACCGTCTTTAATTTAAAGTCTAGTTTGTCTGATATAAGTATGGCTACTCCAGCTTTCTTTTGGCTTCCAGTAGCATGATAAATAGTTCTCCATCCCCTCACTCTGAATCTAAAGGTGTCCTCAGGTCTAAAATGAGTCTCTTGTAGACAGCAAATAGATGGGTCTTGTTTTTTTATCCATTCTGATACCCTATGTCTTTTGGTTGGCGCATTTAATCCATTTACATTCAGTGTGATTATAGAAAGATACGGGTTTAGAGTCATTGTGATGTCTGTATGTTTTATGCTTGTAGTGATGTCTCTGGTACTTTGTCTCACAGGGTCCCCCTTAGGATCTCTTGTAGGGCTGGTTTAGTGGTGACAAATTCCTTCAGTTTTTGTTTGTTTGGGAAGACCTTTATCTCTCCTTCTATTCTAAATGACAGACTTGCTGGATAAAGGATTCTCGGCTGCATATTTTTTGTCTAGCACACTGAAAATCTCGTGCCAATTCTTTCTGGCCTGCCAAGTTTCAAAAGAGAGATCAGTCACGAGTCTTATAGGTCTCCCTTTATATGTGAGGGAATGTTTACCCCTTGCTGCTTTCAGAATTTTCTCTTTATCCTTGTATTTTGCCAGTTTCACCATGATATGTCGTGCAGAAGATCGATTCAAGTTACGTCTGAAGGGAGTTCTCTGTGCCTCTTGGATTTCAATGCCTTTTTCCTTCCCCAGATCAGGGAAGTTCTCAGCTATGATTTCTTCAAGTACCCCTTCAGCACCTTTCCCTCTCTCTTCCTCCTCTGGGATACCAATTATGCGTATATTATTTCTTTTTAGTGTATCACTTAGTTCTCTAATTTTCCCCTCATCCTCCTGGATTTTTTTATCTCTCTTTTTCTCAGCTTCCTCTTTTTCCATAACTTTATCTTCTAGTTCACCTATTCTCTCCTCTGCCTCTTCCATCCGAGCCGTGGTGGTTTCCATTTTGTTATGCATTTCGTTTAAAGCGTTTTTCAGCTCCTCGTGACTGCTCCTTAGTCCCTTGATCTCTGTAGCAAGAGATTCTCTGCTGTCCTGTATACTGTTTTCAAGCCCAGCGATTAATTTTATGAGTATTATTCTAAATTCACTTTCTGTTATATTATTTAAATCCTTTTTGATCAGCTCATTAGCTGTTGTTATTTCCTGGAGATTCTTCTGAGGGGAATTCTTCCGCTTGGTCATTTTGGATAGTCCCTGGTGTGGTGAGGACCTGCAGGGCACTTCCCCTGTGCTGTGGTGTATAACTGGAGTTGGTGGGCGGAGCCACAGTCAGACCTGATGTCTGCTCCCAGCCTACCGCTGGGGCCACAGTCAGACTGGTGTGTGCCTTCTCTTCCCCTCTCCTAGGGGCGGGATTCACTGTGGGGTGGCGTGGCCCGTCTGGGCTACTTGCACACTGCCAGGCTTGTGATGCTGGGGATCTGGCGTATTAGCTGGGGTGGGTTGGCAAGGTGCACAGGGGCAGGAGGGGCAGGCTTAGCTCGCTTCTCCTTAGGTGATCCACTTCAGGAGGGGCCCTGTGGCAGCGGGAGGGAGTCAGATCCGCTGCCGGAGGTTTGGCTCCGCAGAAGCACAGAGTTGGGTGTTTGCACGGAGCGAGCAAGTTCCCAGGCAGGAACTGGTTCCCTTTGGGATTTTGGCTGGGGATGGGCGGGGGAGATGGCGCTGGCGAGCGACTTTGTTCCCCACCAAACTGAGCTCTGTCATCAGGGGGCTCAGCAGCTCTCCCTCCCTTTGTCCTCCAGCCTTCCCGCTTTCTGAGCAGAGCTGTTAACTTATGACCTCCCAGACGCTAAGTCGCGCTTGCTGTCGGAACACAGTCCGTCAGGCCCCTCCGCTTTTGCAAGCCGGACTCGGGGGCTCTGCTTGGCCGGCGAGCCGCCCCTCCGCCCCGGCTCCCTCCCGCCAGTCCGTGGAGCGCGCACCGCCTCGCCGCCCTTCCTACCCTCTTCCGTGGGCCTCTCGTCTGCGCTTGGCTCTGGAGACTCCGTTCTGCTAATCCTCTGGCGGTTTTCTGGGTTATTTAGGCAGGTGTGGGTGGAATCTAAGTGATCAGCAGAACGCGCGGTGAGCCCAGCGTCCTCCTACGCCGCCATCTTCCGGAAACCTCCTGATCTTTTCTTCTAAACTTTGCCAATGCCACACTATCTTGAGTATTGTGACTTCATAGTAAGTTTTGAAATCAGATTGTAAGCCTTCCTACTTTACTTTTCTTAATTTTTTTTTCTATCTCAAGTCCTTAGACTCGTAAGTTTATATAAGAAAAACTGCTGAGATTTTATCAAAATTGTATTGAATCTAGATGATTTGGGGAGAAATTACATTGTTTCAATGTTGTTTCTTTCATTCTATAAGCATGGCATATCTTCCCATTTATTTAGGTCTTTATTAATATCTTTAAAATGTTTTATAATTCAGTGTGCAGGTATTTTATAGCTTTAGTTATTGAAAATGAAACTGTTTTTAAATTTTGTTTTGTTTGCTGTTAGTACAATTGTTTATTTTCTATTTTCTCTTATTCTGTAATTTTGTTAAATTTCTTGCTAGTTCTGGTATTTTTTTTCCTATAGTTTACTTAGGATTTTATATATAACATATAATAAATTTATATAATTTAATCCAGTGAGTAAAAACAATTTAATACTTCCTTTCCAATTTTTATAACTTTTACTTTTCTTTGTCCCTTATCACACTGACTAGGTTTCCTGAAGTTGTGAGACAAAGGGTATTATTCAACATTTGCCAATAAATATAATGTTAGCTATGGGTTTTCATAAATGCCTCTTATTATAATGAGGGGTTCTTCTTCCATTTTTAGTTTGTGAGCTTTTATCATGAATTTGCCCTGAATTTTGCCACATGCCTTTCATCCTTATGATTTCAATGTGCTCAAATGTATTAATTATTTATTTATTTATTTATAATATTTGAAAAATGTTTTAAAGTTTTTTGTTTTTTTAATTTACTTAGAGAAAGAGAGTGAGAGAATGGGGGAGGGCAGAAAGAGGGAGAGAGAGAATCCCATGCAGGCTCCATACTACCAGCATGGAGCCTGATATGGGGCTCATGAACTGTGAGATCATGACCCAAGTGGAAATTCAGAGTCAGATGTTCAACTGACTGAGGCACCCAGGTGCCCCTTGATTTTTTTTAATATTTTTATTTAGTTATGATATATTCTCTGTTTTATATATTTCTGGATTGATTTAGTTATATATTTACTTATATTTTGTTCATAAGTTCTATATGTGTATTCATGGGGGTATTGGGGTGTGTGTGTGTGTGTGTGTGTGTGTATACACAAAATATAAAAATATATATTTAAATTTTTAATGTTTTATTCATTTTTGAGACAGAGGAGACAGAGCATGAGCAGGGGAGGGACAGAGAGAGAGTCAGACACAGAATCCGAAGCAGGCTCCAGGCTTTGAGCTGTCGGCACAGAGCGCGACTCGGGGCTCCAACTCACAAACCACGAGATCATGACCTAAGCCGAAGTCAGACGCTCAGCTGACTGAGCCACCAGGCACCCCTGCCCCCCAAATATGTACTTTATCAGGTTTTTAAGTTGGACCTTTAAAGCAACTTGTTTTTTTTTCCATTTATTTTGTCAAATTTATTTGCATAAAGCTATTCCATAATATATGCTTATTTCATTTTAATGTCTGTAAGATCATAGTGTTGCTTTTACTCCTAATATTGGTAATTAATGTTTTCTCTTTTTTTCTCATTTATTTGTTCCAGGAATTTATCAATTTTATTAATCTGCTCAGAGAATTAACTTTTGACTGTTAATTTTCTTTACTGTCTGTTTTTTATTTCTTTAATTTCTGCTCACATCAGTATTTCTTTTATTTTCCACTAACTTAGGGCTTCATCTGCTTGTCTTTTTCTAGTTTCTTAACGTGCAAACAGATCATTGGTCATAAGAATTCCTTTTAAATATAAGAATTTAAGGGATGCCTGGGTGGCTTAGTCAGTTGAGCTTCCAACTTTTGATTTCAGCTCAGGTTAAGATCTCATGGTTTGTGAGATTGAGCCCCGCATCAGGCTCTGTGCTGACAGTGTGGGATGTTCTCTCTCTCTCAATCTCTCTCTCCTTCTGTCCCCCCCTGCTTTAGCACTCTCTCTCAAAATAAATAAATAAACATTTTAAAAATATAAGAATTTAAATCTATGAATGTATTAAAACATTATTTCAGCTGCATGCTATAAATTTTTATATATTGTGCTTCATTCAGTTAAAAATATTTTCTATTTACCCTATTGATTTCTTCCTTGACCTTCTAATTATAAGATATTATTTAATTTACAAATATTCATAAATTTCATAGATAGTTCTATGGATTTAAATTTAATTCTCCATGGTCAGAAAACATAGTCTGTATGATTTCAGTATCTTAAAACTCGTTATGAATTTATGGTATACTGTACTGTCTATCACAGTGACCATTATATGTGTACTTGAAAAGAACTCATTCTAGAGGCATTGGATATAATTTTCTACACATCACGTAGGCCAAATTGGCTGATAGTGTTGTTCAAAGTCTCCTATGTCCTTACTAGCCCCTTCCTATCCTATTTTATATCCTTGGAGCAAGCCTTTTTAGGTATAAAATAAAATATGATTATAATAGATTTATTTTCCTATTTAATTTAATTATATTTAGATGTTGATAAAACTTTATGCAATCTATTTATAAGGCTGCCCCTCTGTTTTCATGGGGGCAAGATAGCACATGAGGGCAGTGTGTTGTAAATCAAGGGACACTGGCTTGAAAATAAGACATTCTAGGTTATTGTCCCAGCTATGCTACAAAACCCTTCCTAGTGCCATCTTTTACTTGAATTGATGGCTTTCATTTTCAGTGTACTTTTCTTTTGGGAGAGATATGGGTCAGAGAATCTTACCAACACCTTTTATTTTTCCTATGTTTTCCCTATGCTTTCATTTTTAAGCAATATTCATTAGTTCCAAAAATATTCATTGATCTTCAACTATTTCCACACACTCTTATGGATGCTCAAGTAGAGCAGATATCCATAAAATAGACAAAATTCCTGCATTTTTGTAGCTTTCATTTTCATGGAAGAAAACAGTACATATAATAAATAAGTAGATTGTATAGATTACTATAAAATGATAAATGCTACGGGAGACATAGAGGAAGGTAACAGAGATTGGAGTGCTGGATTTCAGAGTACTACTGAAAAATTGGCATGTGGACACAGACTTGAGGGGGATAAGATAGTTAGCTATTGGATATCAGGGGAAAGAGACTTTCAGAATGAGAGGGCAATCATTGCAAAGGTCTTAAGTCAAGACTGTGCCGGATATATATGGAGAACAGTAAGGAGGCAATGTTGCTGGATCAGGGTGAACAAGGAAGAGAGTTTTAAAATATAAGATCTGGGAGTAGGGTCAGGTCACAGAGGCCTGTTTGGGCCATTTTAAGGACTTCTTTTTTTTTTTTTTCCAAGTAAAATGTCTCTTATGCAGAGAAGTGTCACAATCTGACTTTCATTTTAAAAGTATCATTGCAGATATGTTGATAATAAACTATTGTAGGATATGGGTCAAACAGAAAGATATGTTGGAGGTTTGCAGCAATGCATCTGAGAACTTAATCTGGTTCAGACAGGGATGGTTGAATAGAGGTTATGAGAAATAGTCAGATTCTGAACATATTTTGAATATACTACTAACAGAATTTGCTTATTGATTATAAATGGGGTATGAACAAAGATGATTCAAAGATGATGTGAAGTTTGTTAGCCTTAGCAACTGGAAGGACAAAATTAGTGTCTAGTGTAATGGGGAAGGCTACATTTCTTTTGGAAGAAGGTGAGGAAGATCAGATACCATATTTGGAAATTGTGAGTTTGAAATGATGCCTTGATATCATGTAGGCATTTGAATATGTGAATCTGGAATTTGGCAGAAAGGTCTGGACTGGAGATACAAATTTGGAAGTTTTAAGCATATATACCATATTTAGATGGAGAAGGGCAAGGCACTGAGGATGAATTCTTAGGGCATTTCAAATTTAAGAGTCTGGGAGAAGAGGTGAAACCAGCAGAGAGCACTGAAAAGGAGTGAGGAAAGTTAGGAAGAAAAATGAAAGAGGGAGATTTCCTTCAAACCAGGTAAAGACAGCCTATCAAAAAAGAGGGAAGGCACAGTTCTGTCAGCTTCTACTGGTAGGTTGAGTAAAATAAAGGGACTTTAACAACATGGAGGCCATGTGGCTTCTGGGCAAGAGCAGTTTTTGATACACTGTGTGGCAGGAGTCGGGGAGGTGGGGTGGGAAATCTGATGAGGGGGAGTTTTGCTGGAAAGGGAAATTAATAAATGGAACAGTGCCTGGTAGGAAAGAATAGTAACATTTTTTTTTTCTCTTAATGTGAGAGAAACTAGAAGAAATTACAAGGATCTGTAAGTGTTATTTATATTTACTTATTATTTGATATGCATGCTTCATTCCCAGAAGTCTTTGAGGTGGATTACAAAGAACAAAGCAAACAAAACAAAAACAGTAAAATAAAATAAAAAGGGAGGTTTTCAGTAATTTTACTTCTTTATAAAGCCTTGTAATTTATGCCTTCTAGGTAATAGAGTAGGCAGCATCTTGTATTTTAGGAGAGAAACAAGCAGAGTTATTATTCATCTGTTTTTTGTTTTTGTTTTTGTTTTTTATTGAGACACAAACACCATGAAGCCCTGTGCCCGATTTGTGCATTGTTTTTTTGTTGCTGACATTAAACATACATAACTTTGGTATCTATTTTGCTTGGCTGCTCCCCAGATCTGATTTAAAGTTATAGTTCTTGTTGCAGGTAAGACAGCATAATGATATGTTGGTTAAATTGCTTTTTCATTTATAAAACAAGTTCTGAAATGTTACCTGTCTTTATAAGCACACTAGCATTTTCCTGTTATCTTTATAATTTATTCTCAAGATGATGCTTTATCAAAATGAAAGTTACTTTTAAAATCTTATAATCTGAAGACATCCGGATGGCCAACAGGCACATGAAAAGATGCTCCACATTGCTCCTCATCAGGGAAATACAAATCAAAACCACACTCAGATATCACCTCACGCCAGTCAGAGTGGCCAAAATGAACAAATCAGGAGACTATAGATGCTGGAGAGGATGTGGAGAAATGGAACCCTCTTGCACTGTTGGTGGGAATGCAAATTGGTGCAGCCGCTCTGGAAAGCAGTGTGGAGGTTCCTCAGAAAATTAAAAATAGATCTACCCTATGACCCAGCAATAGCACTGCTAGGAATCTACCCAAGGGATACAGGAGTACTGATGCATAGGGACACTTGTACCCCAATGTTCATAGCAGCACTCTCAACAACAGCCAAATTATGGAAAGAGCCTAAATGTCCATCAACTGATGAATGGATAAAGAAATTGTGGTATATATACACAATGGAATACTATGTGGCAATGAGAAAAAATGAAATATGGCCTTTTGTAGCAACGTGGATGGAACTGGAGAGTGTGATGCTAAGTGAAATAAGCCATACAGAGAAAGACAGATACCATATGGTTTCACTCTTATGTGGATCCTGAGAAACTTAACAGGAACCCATGGGGGAGGGGAAGGGAAAAAAAAAAAAAAAAAAAAAAGGACGTTAGAGTGGGAGAGAGCCAAAGCATAAGAGACTGTTAAAAACTGAGAACAAACTGAGGGTTGATGGGGGGTGGGAGGGAGGGGAGGGTGGGTGATGGGTATTGAGGAGGGCACCTTTTGGGATGAGCACTGGGTGTTGTATGGAAACCAATTTGTCAATAAATTTCATATATAAAAAAAAAATAAACCTCATTTCACAAAAAAAAAAAAATTATTGCAAAGACCCTGTCAAGGAGATTTTTTCTGTTTTCTTCTAGGAGTTTTATGGTTTCTTCTTTTATATTCAAGTATTAATCCACTTTGAATTAATTTTTATTTTTGGCTTAAGATAGGGATCTAGTTTCATTCTTTCAAATGTGAATATCCAATATTCCCAGCACCATTTATTAAGAGAGCATCTTTTCTTCATTGAGTGTTCTTGGCTCTCTTGCAAGTATTAGTTGACCTTATATACATGGGTTTATTTCTGGGCTCCTAATTCTGTTCCATTGGTCTTTGGGTCTGTTTTTTATGCCAGTACCATACTGTTTTAATTACTGTACTTTATAATATAGCTTGAAATCAGGAGTGTGATGCTTTCCACTTTGTTCTTTCTAAGGATTGCTTTGGATATTTGGAGTATTTTGTGGTTCTATATAATTTTGGGATTTTCTCTACTGCTATAAAAAGTGTCATTGGAAACTTGGTAGGGATTACAATGAAAATAGATGGCTTTGGGTAGGTAGTATGGACGTTCTAACAATATAAATTTTCTTTTTAAGAAAATGTTTTTTAATGTTTATTTATTTTTGAGAGAAAGAGACAGAGCATGAGCAGGGCAGGGGCAGAGAGAGAGGGAGACACAGAATCCAACCTGTCAGTACAGAGCCCAATGCAGGGCTCAACCTCATGAACCATGAGATCATGACCTGAGCTGAAGTTGGCCACTTAAGTGACTGAGCCACCCAGGCACCCCTAAATTTTCTAATCCATAACATGGGATAACTTTCCATTTATTTGTGTCTTCTATTTATTTCATCAGTACTTGTAGTTTTCAGTGTAGAAATCTCTCACCTCCTAGATTAAATGTATTCCTACATATTTTGTTGTTTTTGCTGCTATTGCAAATGGAACTGTTTTATTTCTTTTTCAGATAATTTGTTGCTATTGTATAGAAACACTACTAATTTTTTTCCTTTTTTTTAAATTTAAATTTTAGTTAACACACAGTGCAATATTGGTTTTAGGAGTAGAATTCAGTGATTCATCACTTACATACAATACTCGGTCCTCATGACCACAAGTGCCCTCCTTAGTACCCATCACCCATCTAGCCCATCCCCCACCCACTCCCTCCATCAACCCATGGTTTGTTCTCTGTATTTAAGAGTCTCTTGTGGTTTGTTTCCCTCTCTTCTCTCACTCCCCCTTCCCATATGTTCATCTGTTTTGTTTCTTAAATTTCACATATGGGTAAAATCGTGTGGTATTTGTCTTTCTCTGATTGACTTATTTCATTTAGCATAATACATTCTAACTCCATCCACATCATTGCAAATGGCAAGATTTCATTCTTTTTTGATGGCTGAGTAATATTCTGTTATATATATAATATATGTTATATTAATATATTATATATATATACACCCATCACATCTTATTTATGTATTCATCAGCCAATGGACATTTGGGCTCTCTCCATAGTTTGGCTATTGTTGAAAATGCTGCTGTAAACATTTGGGGTGCATGTACCCCTTCAAATCAAAACACTGTTGATTTTTGTATGCTAATTTTGTATCCTGCAACTTTACTGAATTTGTTGATTAGGGAACAGTTTTTTGGTGTAGTGTGCAGGATTTTCTGCATATAAAATCATATCATCTGCAAATAGGAACAATTTTTTTTCTTATTTTCCAATTCTGAGGCTTTTTATTTCTTTTTCTTGCTTTATTGCTCTGGTGAGAATTCCCAGTACTAGGTTACATAGGACTGGTGAGAATGGGCATCCTTGTCTTGTTTTCCTCGTAGAGGAAAATCTTAGAATAAAGGCTAGATTTGTTTCTGGTCTTTCACAACTGAGTATGATGTTAGCTCTGAACCTGTCATATGTGGCCTTTATTATGTTGAGGTTCACTTCTTCTATACCCACTTTGTTAAAAATTTTTATCATGAATGGACGTGAATTTTGTTAAATGCTTTTTCTGCATTTATTGAGATGATCATATGATTTTTTTTCTTTTACTGTATTAATGTAATGTATCACATTTATTGATTTATGTAAGTTGAATCTGCCTTATGTCCCAGAGATAAATCCCACTTGGTCATGGTGAATTATCCTTTTAATGTGTTGTAATTAAACTTGCTAGTATTTTATTGAGGATTTTTGCCTTTATATTCATCAGCATTATTGGCTAGTAGGTTTCTTTTCTTGTAGTGTCCCTTTCTGGTGTTGATATCAGAGTAATTCTGGCCTTGTAAATGAGTTCGAGAGTGTCCTCCTCCTTGATTTTTTAAAAGAGTTTGAGAAGGATTAGAGTTAATTCTTTAAATATTTGATAAAATTCACCTGAAGCCATGTTGTCCTGGACTTTTCCTTATTGGAAGATTTTATTTTTTTAAAACTAATTCAGTCTCCTTATTAATAATTGGTCTGTTCAGATTTTCTATTTCTTCTTTATTTTGTCTTAGTACATTCTATATTTCTAAGACTATTTCCATTTCTTCCAGGTTGTCCAGTTTATTGGTTTATAGTTGTTCATAGTAGCTTCTTATGATTCTTTATATTTCTGTGGTATCAATTTAATGTTCCTTTTTCATTTATAATTTCGATTTGGGTCTTTTTTCTGTTTTCCTTCATTAGCATAGCTAAAAGTTTGCCAATTTTGTTTGTCTTTTCCAAGAACCAACTCTTAGTTTTATTATCTCTATCATTTTCCTGTTCTCTATCTCATTTATTTCTCCTCTAATTTTTATTATTTCCTTCCTTCTTCTAACTTTGGTCTTAGTTTGTTCTTTTTTTTTCTAGCTCCTTGAAGCATAGAGTTAAGTTGTTTATTTGATATTGTTGTTTTTTAATGTAAGTATTTATTGTTGTGTACTTCTCTCTTAGAACTGGTTTTACTGCATTCTATAAATTTTGGTATGTTGTATTTCTCTTTTCATCTGTCTCAAGATACTCTTTTATTTCCTCTTTAATTTCTTTTTTGATCCATTTATTGTTCAGGAGAGTGTTGTTTACTTTCCATCAGTTTTCCAGTTTTCCTTCTGTTATTGATTTCTAGCTTCATACCATTGTGGTCAGAGAAGATACTTGGTATGATTTCAATTTTCTTGAACTTGCTAAGACTTGTTTTGTGGCTAGCTAACATATGGTCTACCACAGAAAATGTTCCACGTACACTTAAGCAGAATATGTATTATGCTGTTGTTGGATAGAATATTCTGTGTATGTCTGGGGTATATTTGGTCTTTAGTGTTGTTCACATCTGCTGTTTCCTTATTTATTCTCTATCTGGATGAACTATCCATTGTTGAAAGTGGGGTATTCAAGTCCCTGACTATTATTATATTACTGTTATTTTTCCTTTTGTCTCTGTTAGTTTTGGCTTTATATATTTAGGTGCTCTGATTTTGGGTTCATAAATATTTACAATTGTTCTATCTTGATAGTTTGACCCATTTATCATTATATAATGCCTTTTTAAAAATTTTAATCATTTTTAGTTTAATGTCTATTTTGTCTGTTATAAATATAGCCATCCTGCTTTTTTTTTTTTTTTTTGTCATTTGCTTGAAATATTTTTCTATCACTTCACTCTCAGTCTATGTGTGTCTGTAAGGCTAAATTGAGTCTCTTGTAGGCAGTTTCTTATATTTCTGGGTCTTGTTTTCTTAAATTCATTCAGTCATTTTTTTTATTGAAAAACTTAATCCATTTTAACTTGAAGTAATCATTGGTATGTTAGGATTTGCATTGCCATTTTGTTGTTTTCCAG
Organism: Lynx rufus; assembly: GCF_022079265.1. Lineage (NCBI taxonomy): Eukaryota > Metazoa > Chordata > Mammalia > Carnivora > Felidae > Lynx > Lynx rufus. Next base: position 65,563,130 of record NW_025814827.1, read on the forward strand.
TGTTTTTTAGATCCACTGTTCCTTGCTTATTATCTTGCTCTCTTTCTGTGTGTGTGTTTCGATGCCTTTGAAGCACCTTTATGATGCTTTTTTTTGTGTAATTATTTCAGGTTTTTTCCTTGTGATTGCCATGAAGGTTACATAAAATATCTTAAAATTATAACATCCTATTTTAAACTGATAGCAACTTAACTTCAATGGCATTTCTAAAATTTATACTTATATTTCTCTTGCCCCTGACATTTTAAGTTATTGATGTTACATTTACATATTTTTATTTTCTGTATCTGGTAACAGATTATTGTAGTTATGATTATTTTTATTCATTTTTTAAACTTTTAAACTAGAATTGAAAGTGAATTACATACCACTATTACCGTATTTCAGAATCTAATTTTGACTATATTAAATTTGAATATATTCGTTACCAATGAATTTTATGCTACCTTCTTATGTTTTTATGATGTTAACTAGCATCCTTTTACTTCTACTCAAAGAACTCCCTTTAACACTTCCTATTTTTTTTCAAGTTTTTGTTTAAATTCTAGTTAACATACAGTGTTATATTAGTTTTAGGTGTAGAATTCAGTGATTCATCATTTACATGAAACACCTAGTGGTCATCACTACTAGTACCCTCCTTAACCCATCACCCATTTAACCCATCCTCCCACCTGTCACAAAAACAGACACATAGATCAATAGAAAACCTTTAGCTCTTTTTTTAGGGCAGGTCTAGTGGTGATAAAATGCTTCAGCTTTTATTTGTTGGAAAAGTTTTTATCTCTCCATTTTATTTTTTGACTTTTGACAATTTAATTATAATGTGTCTTGGTGTAGCCCTATTTGGGTTCAATCCATTTGGGATACTTTGGGCCTCATGGATTTGGATGTCCATTTATCTTCCCAGGTTTGGGAAGTTTTCAAGCCTTTTTCCTTTAAATATACTTCCTGTCACTTTTTCTTTCTCTTTTCCTACTGGAATTCCCATAATGTGAATATTGTTTCTTTGAGTCTGTCTTGTAAGTTCTGGAGGCTTTCTTCACTGTTTGTCATTCTTTTTTCTTTTTGTCCCTCTGACTAGATAATTTCAATATAAGTCGCTGATTCTGTCTTCTGCATGGGAGGGTCTGTTTTTGAAGCTGTCTTTTGAATTCTTCAGTTTAGACATGGTAGTTTTCTGCTCTAGGATTTTTTTTAATGGTTTATGTATCTTTGTTGAACTTTTCATTTCATTCATGCATTGTTTTCCTAGTTTTGCTTAGTTGTTTGTGTGTTGTCATAATTCACTAAACTTTTTTTTATTTTTCATTTAGCTGTTGTTTATCGTAGTTAATAAGCCCTGAAAAAGTATTCATTAGACTGAATACACTAGAGAACATTTCCAATCATAAAATAACTACAGGGACTATAGTCTCTAGGAGACTGTGCTTTTCTGTTTCAACAAGTGTTGAGATACTGAGTTCTAGAGACAGAAGTTCAAGTTCTACCACTTACTAACTACATAGCTTTATAGCCTTGATCAGCCTTTAGGTTCCTCAATATGTAAAAGGGATATGATAACAATATTTTTTCTTCCTATCTCACTGAAATGTTAAGTCAATCAAGTAAGATATGTCTGTGAAAGTGTTTTATAAAGTCTGGTGTTCCATAATTGTTAGCTATTGCTATAGAACATTTTCTCCTCTTTTTCAGCTGCATAAATTCTTATCCCACTGATGTAACAACATTAGTGTATTTTTATTTTAATTCCAGTATAGTTTTTATTAAGGTTTTCATTTTAATTCCAGTATAGCTAACTTACAGTGTCCTATTAGTTTCAGGTGTACAATATAGTGATTCAACAATTGTATACATTACTCACTGCTCATCGTGATAAGTATACTTTAATCCCCATCACCTATTTCATCTATCTCCCCACCAATCTCTCCTCTGATAACCATCAGTTTGTTTTCTATAGTTAAGAGTCTGTTTCTTGGTTTTTCTCTATTTATTTTCTCAGAAACACTAAAAAAGTTCTTACTTAGGTTTGTTTTCCAAGGTTTGCTAATTTATTTACACTCTTCCTCTAAGAAGACTACAGAATTAAAATTTTTAGCTCCATAAACAGCATCACAAGAATTCTTCATGGAGATTTTTAAATGCACTGAGGAGATGGAATTGTCATGAACAGGAATTCTGCTACCTGTATATCGTCAACTCTTCTATGGAGCCACTTATTTATATATCAGAAACATAAGCACACCCAACAGAACAGAGAATGCTTTCTGTTAGACTTAGAATTCATTGGTATATTAATTCAAGGGAGCCCTATGAAAGAAAAGTGCAGGGCTGAAATACAAAGGCACATTCAGTGTCCAATGAGAAAAAAAGGAGTCCTCTGGACCATGATTTACCCATCTCTATTTTCTAAGTTCAACTCCTAAAATGTGTAGTGCGGTAAAGAGAAGGAATGAACAAATTAACTTTCATTTTCTAGCAGGAGGAGATGGGAGATGCTCAGGAGTGAATCAATCACTTTGCCACTCGCTGCACTGACAGCATTCATCCGCGTGAGGAAACTTCTGTGTGGGCAATGCCAGTGAAATTTATTTCTCAGAGTGAGTTTACTGCTTACATTCAAGGCGTCTCATTTTTCTGGCAATCAGGATAAATTGTGTCTTAGTAATAATATTGTAGCAAGCTATTCTTTACTTGAGGAGTCAGTAATGACTGTGTCTTACATTTGCATTAATTCTGACAAGATTTACTGGTGCTTGCTGATCTGTAAATTTCAAAATGGCAAACAGCAGCAAAGGTCAACACAGCAATAATATTAATAGCTTTAGAGAAAGGTTGAGAGACTCGGAGATTCCAGATGATAGCCTGGGTGAGAGGGAAATTCAGCGAATGGTTTTGTCATCTATTTCTTCACTCCTTATTTTATAGGGTAATTATAGTACCCTAGTAAAGGAAGCATGAGGTCACAAAGAGCAATAATATGGAATGTTGTTTAATCATAGGTAACATTTTCTCCAGAATCTTTATCTTATAAAAACACTTGGAAAAGCTGGTGAGAAGTTGGAGATTTGTGGCATTATAGTTTATAGCTACAGGACATGGAATTTTTTGAAGGTTAAGGACAACTCAGTATAACATTCTTCTTTGTAATATATTTATCACTCAGTGGAAACTCATGAGCTAGAAAAACATGGTTAAATAAAAAAGATACCTTGATGCTTTAGGTATATAATGGGAGAAATGTGTTCCACCTCACACTGCTTTCATGTCTTCTGTGAAATCTTTCCTGATAACTCTAGAACAACAAATTAACCATTCCTTCTTCCATATCATTTCTTACCCAGGTAGCACAGAAGCTTCTTTCTGTTGATGCCCTCTTTACATTGTCTTGTGATTTATTTGTTTACTTATCATTGTCCCTTTCTAGACTCTATGGTCTACAGGGTAGGAATTGTATGCTTTTCATCTAACAGGGTACCTGACTTATAATATGTGCTGTATAAATGTTGTAGTAAAAGTGAGAATGCCTGGGTGCACTTTGGCCACTGTGCACTTTGTGGTCAGACACCTCTTTGTTCCATAGATGGCAAGAGGAATCAGATGATTTTAAGGTATGGAGCAAGAGGTTCCTGTTGAATAACTGAAGTATGTAAGACATCCAGATAGGAATCAATACAAGGCACTTAACCAAAGTAGTCTTTTGTGGTTTGACTAATCTGGATATCCATCTTGAATAAAACCTAGATGAGTTCTTTCAGTATCTTGAAGACCACAGAAGAGTGAATGTAGAATAACTGAATCCACTGCATAGGAAAATAACTAAATGCAATTTGCTTTATAGTTAAACTTAAGTGGTATTATATTCAGCAAACTATAAATGACATTGAGAGCTCTGGTGTAAAGCCTGCTAACTTTTCTCACTAAAGACGTGGAGAAAATTCTAAAGCAGCAGAGAATAGTTTGTTCTTGTTGTACATGGACTCCTTTCTTATTTTGTTGCCAGACCTTCTAGGCTCTGTGGTGATCTGAGTCAACATTTGCTTTCATTAGAACCTTTATTATTCTTTTCAGAAATATCTCAGTCTTTACTCATTAAAGTCTTTACTGATTAGATTAAAAGGAGTTGTGTCCCATTAATTAATTGCTACAACTACTCTAAGAAAATCTCCCTGTTTCTGATCTTGTACCCCTTCATCTTTCTCTGATATCTGCATGCTATGAATTTTCAGGGTGAGTCCTAAATTATTCTTGTTATGGCAATTGGAGAGGTTGTATTCTGTCCTTTTGATGAGGAGAGTTATTTCCTGAATGGTGTCTGAGCCAAAGCAGAACTTGCATTGGGCCAAAGGGTCACACTAGCTGTTCTGTGACACAGTCCAGTATTCTTTCTGGGTAAAGTGGTTCATGGTTTTCCTTTTGAATCATTTCACATCTGATAAGACATAAGCCTTGGAGACATAATACTGAGGATAAAAGTAGGCAACCATGTTTATTTAGATACTTGTAACAACTAACATGTCTGAGGTCATAAAGAATAGGAGAATTATAAGGCATGACCACTGTAGGAAGAGACTTCTCCTCTTCTCATCAGGTCCACTGTGGTAAGATGAATTATCATGCTTAATTCTTTACCTCTCCCTGTATCCATGCCCTTTGCTATGTAAATGGGAGTTCTTCTACTATTGGACAACTGTACTTCCCCATCCCTAAGTTGGAGCTTAATCTTGTGCTTTTCTTTGGGCAATGGGATGTCAGCAGATATGAAACAAGCAAAGACTTAAAATGTACTTGCATCGTTGGGCTTCCCCTCTTGTGTCTTTGCCACTGTCATATGAAGAAGTTCCCTGAGATAGTTGCTGCTCTTTAAGCACGTGTGCCGTGATAAATATACTTAATGCAGATTTGAGCCCAACTACAGAGAATAGACAAGCCCAGTGGAACCTGCAGGTTGAAGCAGAGTCATTAGGCCAGGTCAGCTGACCTCCTAAACAACATGTGACTAGCAGTCATGTGAGTGAGAATAAATGGTGGTTGTTTTAAGGTAATGGTTCTAAACTGGTTGTGATTTTGCCCTCCAGGGGCACTTGGCTATGTCTAGAAACATTTTTTGCTGTCACAACCCAGGGGATACTACTGGAATCAAGCCAGAGATGCTGATAAACATCCTACAATACATGGGATAGAACCCTACTACAAATAATTATATGGCCCCAAATGTTAATAGTGTTGTTATAAAGAAATCCTGTTTTAAGATAATAGCTAATTGATATCTCTACCATCTGCCCTCTTCTACTAGATGCTCCCTGGCCCCCATGAATGAAGAATCTAATTTGGTCAGAGCCCAGAATCATCACTGGGCCAAGATTTACTAGTAAGCAGAATTTTTATGCCTTTAAGGCGTGACTCTGTCCTATGTTCTGTCTTATGTTTTCTGCCACAATACTAAGTAGATTTATGTCTTCGTGGGTAAATCCAGATATCCGCTTCTCATTTTTTCTTTTCTTTCTCTTCAGTCTCTTTTGAATTTCTTGCTTACTTATGTTCTCTCTTTTTAGATGCTGCTGAACTTGCCTCTGGGCCCCATGATATAGGTTAGGTTCAATTAAGTATGAGGACTTTCTGCTACTTGTTCAGCTATAAATATAATGGTACTTTGATTTCCATCCTGCTGTTTTCCTTAGTGCATAGGCCTCCCCCAGGAACCCTACAGGGCAGAAGGCTTTTGACATGACAGGATGCAGGCAGTTCTTGGTCCCAGGTGGTAATACCATCAAGTAGCACTGAAGCCTGTCCCTGGGATCCTCACAGGCTCTCAGTTGTTAAATTGTCTGGTAAAAATGTTAAATTCTATAGAAGTTAAAAAAAAGGAGGTGTGAAAATCCCTGAAAAAGACTTCATGGAGAAAATAGGAAATATTCAACAACTATTTGTTGAACCAATTTCAGATAGGTACATTTGACTGTTAAGCATTCAACACCCTTCAAAATGTAGCTTCACCTTTTTTTCTACCCTAATCTCTGTACACACACAGTAACCAAACCAGGTGACTCATTGCTCTTCAAATAAGCCTGTGACTTTACACTTGCACAGTGTTGCATGTGGTCTTCTTTCTGGATCTAACCTATTCCCCTGTATTTACACAACCCTTTACACTTTAATGTTTATAACCGGTCTCTAATGTCACCTTCTTGATCTTTTCTGTGTTCTTTTTTTCTACCTTTGTACTTATTAGAATTGTGTTCTTATATTTCTTAATGTTTTAGTATTCCTGACAACTATTAATTTTTGGGATTCAGGAATAAGAAATTGAAATTGCCAGGAATTCTTGGGGATTCCTGAAGCCCTAAGTTTCCCTTAAAATATTTCATACTTTTTATATTATTATGCATTTCTAAAAAGGTTGTACAGGAAACAGGAATTATTAGTCTAGGAGTATTTACAAGCCTATAAATGAATAGCCTATAGTAAATGTTCAAACGCTGGAAAACACCAACCAACATTTTCAAGTAGTGTGCAAATAGTGTAGCATTTGGATCTCTTAGCAATATTCAGAGTACTACAGAGAATCACCTGTCAAAATTGCCAACTTAAGGACTTGCTTTCTTTTCACTACTTGTTATTTCTTAGAATTTCACTCATAGGATTTGTTTACAGTATACAATACATGTGAACATATTAATACTTATTTTATTTGAAAGAATGACTAACCATCATCAGTTGATAGGGCCATGAATACACTATTATAAAAAGGCAATAGCTACAAGCAAGACTGAATAAATCATGAACACTTTTATCCTATTTGATCCTGTCTTGCTTCTTAGAGTGTAGACTTTAACCTTTGACCCAGTGTGTCAGCATTTTCCATCTTGCTTTCAACTCAACATCAGTGATTCCCTCTCACCAGTAAGACTTCTATGCTAATTGTTAAACTTGAATTTTCATAGGTGAAGTATACTTTTTCCATATTTCTGATTTTTGACTGATTTTTATTGGAATTTGGGATTTAGCAAAACCTGTTTCCCAAAAAATGCCTAGAAGAAATTCCTGCATAGAAACAGTAGTGCCTTTCAATTTACATATCCTATCTCCTATGTGCATATTCAGACTTCTACATGATACAAATCTGCTACAGGTTTTGCGGAGGGGAGCGATATGCTAAATGTAGGCCTTTACCAAAATGAATTTGAGAACTGAGAAATGTCAAATTGCAGGTGGTGGAGAACATGATAGGAGTAAGTAAATTTAGATAGAGGTAACTCATGGAATGTTAATGCAGGTATGAAGAAACCTGACCTAGAATAGAAAAAGTAAGAATAAGGAAATTACTTGATAGTAACTTGATAAAGATAATAGAGCAGAGGGAACAGTCTAAGATCTGAAATATTAAGCTTGGGGACAAACAGAGTTGTGGGGGTACTAATAGAAGTTGGGAATTTGAGGAAAAAAGTTAACACTTAGGAAACACTGGCTAATATGCCAGGAACTGTGCTACTCAGTTTCTTTTTTTCTTTTTTATTTTTTTAAATGTTTATTCATTTTTGAGACACAGAGACACAGTGTGAAAGGGGAGGGGTAGAGAGAGAGGGAGACACAGAATCTGAAACAGGCTCCAGGCTCTGAGCGGTCAGCACGGAGCCCTACTTGGGGCTCGAACTCACGAACCGAAAGATCATGACCTGAGCCGAAGTTGGACGCTTAACTGACTGAGCCACCCAGGCGCCCCTCACTTTCATACATTAACCAATAGAAAAGAGTCAATTCAAAGAAAGAAGGTAATCTAGAGTTGGAGGAGATGGAACAGTAATTGGTGAAGTCCAATGGACAATTGGAAATATAGGACTTGAATGTAAATGAGAGGTCACAGTTGGTTACACAGATGTATTTTTGAGGAATAAAAATAGAGACAATGTTTATAGCTATGAGAAATGAATGTGGGCCTTCTTGAGTTGGTCTAAGTCTCATCACCATTTAGAATAGAATATTTAGACATCATAAACTGAAAGTGGAGAAAGTATGCTTTTCCATCGTTATGATTGGCATGTGGTAGAAAAATCCCAGGATATATGTAACTATTTTCTTTCTGTATTTGGATACATAACAGAACTTATTAATTGTAGAAGAAGCTATTGAAATGTAAGCCATAATGAGTTTGTTAGGATCTGCTAGTCTTGTGACATACTATGCTAACAAAATGACACTTAGCCTTAGATTTGAGTGACCAAGTGACTTTTGGGAATTTATGGAATGTAATCAAGTTGTTCTTTTAAAAATCAATATCGTGGATGATTTGTTATTAGAATCGAGCAGATACGGTTTTAGGTTTAGATATCAAGCTGCAGTGCTATTCTCAATTCTTTTTTGGATTTGAGTGATTAAGTAATTCACTCGTGGCGCTAAAAGAAGTCAGAGGAAGAATAATGATCTGAACTCTCGGACCCGAGGAAATTTCCCTACTGACATCTTTGGCACCTGAAATGTAACATGGTTAAGAAAAACAAACAAACAAAAACCTTGTGAGGAAGGAAAAGTGACCTGCTAATATAACTAGTAGGTATGGTATAAGAATGGGCTCTGTTAGGGATAGCATTAGTATATTTATTATCAAAAACCTTGACTCCTAGAAGAAAGATTGAAAAGTGATAAAGAGATTGGGGGGAAAAAGTAAGAAAGTGGTTAGAAAGTAAAAACATGAATATTCCACTCCTGACCTTTTGCTCCATGACTTTTCTGATCCCATTTAATTTTCAGTTGTGTGCTTATTCTTGTTCCTTAAGTCCTTTTTTGTCCTGAATGTATTTATTTATAGCATTTATTTTGCATAATAGAATACTCCACTTGTATGAGTTTGCTGTGTTTCCTTTCAATATATGATGAAAGTACCTTCTTTCTATGCTGCATCAAGACTATTTCCCTCACAAGCACAGGGATAATACACTTAAGAGGCATTAATGGAACTGGGTTTAAGTGAAAGTCATTCTTCATTTCATGCACCCAGCACTCTTCTTCTAAAGGACAGTGAGTTTATTATTCAAAGCCACATTTAACCAGAAGAATTTTTGCCAGAGTTAGCCACTCAATCACAGAGCAGAAATGAAAATTGTGTGCTGCTTATAGCCCAAGTGCAACTGTCTTATTGAACATTTTAGCAGATTATACCAATGCTATGATTATATATGAGAAGTTTTCTAAGTTACAGGCCAAGAAATGCTTTGAATTTCAGTCAGATTTGGTACATGTTGAGTTACAATTATTAATGGAGGCTCTACCCCTTGAAGGGGAAACGCAACAACTTAGTGGCTCTCTGTTTTTTGTTTTGTATTTCTTCAGACAGTTTAAGTGACCACAATTTAATCTCCTATTAATTTTTGTCCAAAGTTATTTTACTATCAAATAAATGATGCCATTTTGGAATAATTTGTTCAGCTACTGTGATTTTAAGGTTTCCATTTTTGTTCACTGAACAAATTCTTAATTATCTAAGGGCAATTGAAATGCTCCACAAATCTTTGTGCAGTCAAAGTTATTTCTGTGAATAATGTAGAAACTAACCTCTTGGGAGCCCGTCTATATTTGAAAGGTTTACTAATGGGCTGCTTCTTCCCCTTGCACATATGCCGGTTTGTAATTTACAGCAGCCCTCCAGGAGCTGTGTCTAATCCCACAGCCCTGCCGCACATCACAGCACACAGCTCTCAACTGCCACAAATCCCTGGCTGGGAACTTTCTGTTTTCTTCTCTTCCTACAGTTTATGGTATTTTGTGTCTATGGTTTTAGTATTTCTAGTTAATGGAGCCCAAAACATGTTAAATTTTATGTCATTAAAACATTTCAAGAACTTCCGTCTTTGGAGATACAGATTTGCCTTCTCTATAATATTTTTACTTTTCAGCACAAGATGTAGGGATTATCATCATTTCTTTCTATAATCAAGTAATTGGTTCAGGAGTCAAAGTAATTGGAATGTTCTGAGAGTGTCTTCTATGGCTGTTTCTCCCATTGCTGTTCATTACCACCCATGTGCCAGATCTGCTGCCTTCTCTGCCTTTGTGGGTATTTCTTCAAACCAACGATGAATCTCTTTGGGAATAGTGGTTGTCTTTTGTCTTTATGTTTCCTAAGCGTATATTCATACTTGGATTTGTGGAATGGAAGAAAACCAAATTAACTACACTTCACTCTTTCAGTTCTTGACATGCATTTTTGAACAGTCTGCCATCACGTTAGCTTGATGCCTCCTATATTGGGGGCTTCTATTTAAGGAACTGAATTGCATTATATTCTTTTTGGTTTTGAAATTCCCAAGTAATTTACAGAACTAAATTTAGGAATATGTTTTTTTATTTCATTTAGCATTTTTATTTATTTTTATTTAGCATTTTTATTTATTTAGCATTTTATTTCATTTTCTAATCAAATTTATTTCTATACTGAATACAGCCTAATACCTCTTTTTGACTTTTGGTCTTTTCTGCTATCTTATTGATTTTTATATTGTTTACTATTTATTTTTCCTTCATCCTGCTTCCATTTAAATGCAAACTATGTATATTGGCTTTGGAGTCTGAAACTGATACAGCTTTCTGATTTCTTTCTTTCAGTAGGAAGTTCCTTTCTTCCTGTTTAGTAAGAACTATCTTCTGCCCTTTGAATTTAGAGCATACCCTGTAGCCAGGCCATTTCACTTAATAATACACCATTTTTTTTCTTCATGTTGCTTCTAATTTTATTTTGTTTTTCTTGGTATTATTCTAAGGCTTATATATTTTAAAGGAAAATAATGTGTTGTCTATTCTTGATATTTGGAAGTTAGTTTTTGTATTGCTGCTTCAATTTATTAAAAGCTGTTTTTACAAAAAATATGTATCTTTAAGTACAAGTTGTTTGTTGTACTAGTCATTCTTCTAGATCTTTTGTTTTTTTTCCCTCTGTTTGTTGAACTCTGTTAAGTTCTTGGGGCTATCTCAAAACCAGCCAGATTCCTATGGAGAAGAGCGATTTGGGCTATCTTGAACTCAGTGGTGTGTGATCACCATGGAAATACAGCATTAAGGCCACAATGACTGATTTACATTGGTAATACGTCGCTCTCCCTTTCCTATTAAACTTTTTTTGTCAGGAGAAATTATTAATCATGTGACACTTTCTTTTTCATTACATTCTCTGTGATGAGAATATGAGACTGTGAAATGCCTATTACATTTTATGAATGATGGGCAAGTACAATAACATTTTGATTCTTTTTTTTTTTTTTTGTCTACACTGTATTGTTGGCCAACTGCCTTATTCAGTTTGACTGTGCAGCATTCTGACTTATGGTTCACAGAGTTAGCTAATCCAAATCCAGAATACTAAGAACCTATAATTCAAAGGCGACATCAATCTCATGATACAATTTTTGCATTAAAACAAGATTGTAGTGAGATATGCCAATATCATAAAATGACCTGTTCTTATTAAATGATTGGTATTCAAACTGGACAAAGCAAATTGAACCAACCTATTCAAAATAATTTATTGCATTTTCTTCTCAAAACTGCCATGGTATTCACAGGCAATTGGGCAGTTACATAATTTTGTAATATGAATACAAAAGCCCTAATATGTACAATGATCATACTTTTGAGTTAAAGAATGTTAAATGTCAATTACTGGGTATAAGGTACTTATAAATCCTCATGGGGGTGGCAGTAACCCTGGGACACAGGAAGAAATCAGAATACAGGAAGCCTGTATGTACTTCTAGTTCTGTTGGGCAATAAGGTGGTCTCCCTCACTAGTTTTTCTTTTTCCAGCTTCCTGCTGCAAGACAGTTCATGCTTACCAGTCTCAATCATCACACTCTTCTTGGGTACCATGACACTGTACTCTGTCTTCCATGGGAGAACAACTGAGTGTTGGATCTTGGGAAATCTGGGATGAAAATATTCAACAAAACCTTCTTGCTAATGTCAAAGCTCTTGCTATTCACTTCAGTTTAATGCTATGGCAGCTCAGCTCAAATTCATAAGACGACTGTGAAATGAATTGTCTGTAGGTTTCTTGACTTAGTAGTAGTAGAGAATAACATGCTGGTTGATACACTCTGCCTTTGTCACTGTGTCACCTTCATGAAACAATAATCACTTGAAAGCAGAAACTCTGTATGAATTTATCATTGTATTCCTCACAATTTTAGGTGTATAGTGTCTTACACTTAATAGTATTCAATAAATATTTATAGAATTGAATTGAGAGCCTAATAAGAGGAAATGAGTTTACATTCCACAGCAGATAGGATTTTAATTACCTTCACTGTTGAACTTAATACATGGATATTAAGAACCACTAAATGGCTATTTCTAAATGTCTCTTATTTGTTCAACTAACATTTATTGAATCTATATGCCCAGTATTGTGTTGGGAGCTAGGGACAGAGAGGGGTCATTAAGAGTCTAGTCCCTCAAGCGACTCCCAACAACAGGGTATCTTTAAGGATATTTAGCTGGAATAGGCGCTAGATCATTTCAAGTTTAGATCACAGGGTTGATGAAGTCAAGGTAATTGCTTTAATTCTTTCAGTCCATTTAGTCAGACACTATAATATATGGCTTCTTTCAGGCCTAAGTGCATGGTCACAAGTGGGATGTGGTGATGAACTATGTGTGAATCTGTGTCCAGTCATCATCACTATGGGGAAGCCCCTCTAAAACATGTGACCAAAGTGGTCAGTAGCACCATCTCCTCCTACAAAGAACATTTTCATCTTTAAGACTTTTGTTTTTATTGTTCTTATAGGCTTACAAGAAACTAACTCTTTGAATTTCAACTCTTATTTTCAAAATTAACCTTGGATGCTTGACAAGAGAAAGGCTTGGCTCATGGAAACTTCTCTGTGTAGTTGTTGACTTTGGTTGTTATATGATAGGGTGTAGTACTGGTGGCACTTGCCTGAGACCTGCTAGCCTATACAGAATCTTTGGGAGAATTATACAAAGGAAGCTTTTCTAGGAAGATGAATTAGAAAGAGGTCCCCCTTTTTTTCCTGGAGGCTGATGGAACCGTACACCAGAGCACAGCATTCAGAATGAGCAGAGAGCATGGACTGAATTTCAGTGCCGTTCAGACCTTTTGTCAGATCCTTTTGTGCTTTAGACAAAATGCATAACTGTAGGCCATAGTCCTGGCACTTGAAGATGAAATGAAATTTAATTTGTGACTCTATAATGATATCCACTTATTTTTTAACCCTAAAGAGAGTGCTGTTCCTATTTCCATAAAGATTGTACATTTAAAAACCTACTTGCTAATGGCATGTCTCCAGACTCATTTCAATATACAAGTTCGCTCACATAATGCTTAAGAGAACTTGATGTCTCCAGAGAGCAGCTCAGTGCCTACTTCATGAGTGCTCTGGGGTGGGTGTGAATGGAAATTGTGGAAAAGTGAACTGCATTAAACATTCTGAGTGTTTTTCAATGAGTAACAGGTGTGTAATACCTCTATGATAATACCATATCATTTTTATGCTATTTGATAAATTATATTTATTCTCTGTAATTTATATTGCTTTGCTTATTTGTGAAGAACAAGGCAGAAATAATATGTTTTAAACTGTAAGATGGCATACTGTGAGATCTCAGTGTAAAAGGATAGGTTTCCCTTTAAACTTAACTGAGTAAAAAAAAGAAGAGCCCTGTTAACACTTGTGAGTCTAAGCAGGTGACTTAGACTCAGTAACAGAACAGTTGCCCACCTTCACTTACCCACATAGGTGTATAAACACATGCCAAAACAAAATGCTAGGCACTTTTTGAGAATGGCTGAAATTCCCCTCTATTTGGTAGTGCAGAGAATTGTTAACAACCTAATGCTGACCTTGATTCTTTCTGTTTCTTCCATCATTGTGATGTAAACTCTGTTGGGACAAGAATCTTGTTGTCTGGTTCATTCTAATATGTCCTGTAGCAGTGTCACTACATTGAGTAAATTTTCATGGCATATATTTGGATAAATAATGAATTAATGTTTTTAAATTATATCATTATTAATTTTTTAATTAAATATATAATGTGCTGATTTTTCACACCTAAACTAGGCCTAATTGAGATATCCACAGAAAAATTAAAAATTAAACTTGTGATATTTTCTAGTGAATTTTGGACTTATTGTCTGCATGTTTTTTTAGTTAGAGAAAGTTTGTAGGAAGCATACAGGGAGTCAATTATTCTGTGCCATAAATTAAAAGAATACCAGATATAGACAACTCTAAATAAGAGGGTGTTTTATGCCCCTGACATTTTTCTAGCCCTCATCTTTTCTTTCTTTCTCTCCCTCTCTCTCTCTTTTTGTGGGTGGTTGTGGTCAGAAGGAGGCTAAAAAAATGGGAGTGGGATAATTTTAGAAAAATGTACACTGAATGAAAAGGACATTTTATAAAACTTAGATTTGTAGTAAAATTATATTATTTTAATATGTATTTTTGCCAATTTTAGTATCAACAGACTAATTTTTTTTTTTGGCAAGCTGATTATGTGGTTTGTTTGTGGACCTAACCTTCAGAGATGTAATAAATTGGGTGTGTATTTACATAATTTACATAAATATAGATATTTATGTTATAAAACCATATAAATTTTATTTGCTAGAAATATCTCTGTTTTAAAAATATATGCTTTGAATTCTAACGTGAATTTTCTGTAATTGGGAAAAATAGAAGAGGTCTGAACCTGGATTATCTAAAATCACATATGAATGCAAATCAGGCAATTGTTAGCATTTCCATTTGCAGTGTTAATTAATTGGCAGATATTTGTAGCTTTACAAGCCAAAACTCTTGTAAATTATTGCATTAGGTATTCAGGGAAGCAGAACATATTAGAGAGTGACTCTTTGATGAAATCATAATTTGAAGTAATATATGTCCTGTTAGTCCATAATATCCTGAGATTATACAAAATTGCTCAGTGTGGTAATTTGGTCCTATTAGACTTTGGTATAGAACTGACTTTACTACATGGCATAGAGTAATAATCTATCTTGTTTTAGAGACTCAGGAAGGGGATCATTCCCTCAAATCTCTCCTACTTAGGAATGACCACAAATCTCCTCTCCTCCAGACCAGTCCCATTTTATACCTGTTTTCCTGCCATTATCACTCACAGCACTCCTTTCACTCTCAAAGTGTTCTATTCCTGTTTTAACAAGAAATTATTTGGTCACACTACTGCTAATAATTTGCCCTAACACTAGACTTAGTCATTTATACTTTAGAGTGAATGTAATTTAGAAACTTTCCTAAAAGTAGATTTTTTATTAAAAAATTAGATTAGGAGGAGGCACGGACTCTAAGAAGGTGGGGGGATGCTTAACTGGTAAGTTGAGGAAACTGACAGCTGCTTAATCTATTCCATAGTTTTCCCAGAGAAATACCTTTCAGGAATCTACTTTAAATAGATGTACTCAATTTTATGTATCTTATTCCTCTTTCCTTTCTCTTTGATATGGAAACTAAAATACAAATGTCTAGGGGGAAGAGTTCAGATGGCAGAGTAGTAAGGGGACCCTGAGCTTGTCTTGCCTCTTGAACACAGCTAGATCGATATCAAACCATTTTGAATACCTAGGAAATCAATCTGAGGATTAACAGAACAGTCTGCTTAATTTGAGGGAGAGAACGTGGCAGGTATGTGGTGCAGAGAGGTGAATTGGGGGAGAGAAGAGCCATGGTGATGCCTCAGAGGGAAGGGAGCCCTTTTTGCCCTGGTAACGCTCTGGAGAGGAAGCAAAGTGGGCCAAGGGAGTGGGCAGCATGGTCTGAGGATCCCTGGTCACACAGGGAGAAGAGGTTCCACTGTTTGGTGTGCATTTGCTAGAGGTAGTACCCCTCACTATGAGCGAAGGAACCAGTGGGCACCACTAGCCCACCAACACTGATCAACAGAGTGATCACAGCACCACCAAATGGAGAACAGAGCCATTACACCAAGCTCCTACCTCTGTGCCCTGTAGGCACATCTCCTGTAGGGCAAGTCAGCCTGAGAATCAGAGCAGCAGACCCCTCCCCCAGAAGACCAGCACAAGTCCCTTCTGCAAATTGAATCTACTGACTAAAGAGTGCTGCAAAGTTTCAGCTCAGAGGGAACTGGATCTAGTTTCATTTTTTTGGTTGTTGTTTGTTTGTTCGTTCATTTTTTTCTTGTTGCTGTTGCTTCTGTTTTTGTTGTATTTCTTTTTTTCTGTTTCTTGGATACAGAAAGAACAAATTATTTTATTTTATTTTGTTTTTATTATTTTATTATTATTTTTTTAATTTTTAATTTTTTTCTGTGCTTGTTTTCTCTTTTCTCTTTTTTCTATCAAGCTTCTTTTAAGCAAACCAAAACACATGTAGGATCTAGCTTCCTTTATTTGATTTTTTTTTAAATTGAAATTTTTATTTTATTCTATTATTATTATTACTATTATTATGGTTTTTTCTTGCCCCAGAATGACAAGATGGAGGAATTCATCTCAAAAGAAAGAACAGGAAAAATGATGGCCAGGGATTTCATCAATGCAGATATAAGTAAGATGTCAGAACTAGAATTTAAGATGATTATAAGGATACTAGCTAGGCTTGAAAAAGCATGGAGGACACCAGAGAATCCCTTTCTATAGAGATAAAAACACTAGGGGCGCCTGGGTGGCTCTGTTGGCTAAGCGTCTGACTTTAGCTCAAGTCATGATCTCACAGTTGGTGGGTTTGAGCCCTGCCTTGGGCTTTGTGCTGACAGCTCAGAGCCTGGAGCCTGCTTCAGATTCTGTGTCTCCCTCTCTCTCTGCCCCTCCCATGCTCATGCTCTGTCTCTGTCTCTCAATAATAAATAAACATTAAAAAAAATTTAAAAAAGAACTAAAATCTAGTCAGGCGGAAATTAAAAATGCTATAACTGAGATGCAATCCCAAATGGAGGCTATAAAAATGAGGATGAACTAGGCAGAGGAGTGAATTAGTAACATAGAAGATAAAATTATGAAAAACAATCAAGGTGAAAACAAGAGGAAACAAAGGTCAGGAATCACAAAGGCAGACTTAGGGCACTCAGTGATTTATTAAAACATATGATCATTTGTATCATCATAGTCCCAGAAGATGAAGAGAGAGAAAAAAGGGCAGAAGGTTTATGGGACAAAATTATAGAGCAAAAACTTTCCTAATCTGGGGAAGGACATAGACAGAGAACTCCCATTAAACTTCACAAAAGCTGGCTATTTCCAACACATATCACAGTCAAATTCACAAAATACACAGACAAGGAAAGAATTCTGAAAGCAGCAAGGGAAAAAAAGTCCTTAACCTACAAGGGAAGACAGATCAGGTTTGCAGCAGATCTGTCCAAAGAAATTTGAGAATCCAGAAAGTAGTGGCAGGATATATTCAACATGCTGAATAGAAAAAACATGCAGCCAAGAATACTCTATCCAGCAAGGCTGTCATTCAAAGTAGAAGGAGAGACAAAATTTCCCAGACAAACAAAAACTAAAGGAGTTCATGACCACTAAACCAGTCCTACTAGAAATTTTGGGGCCTCTTTGAGTGGAGAAAAAAAAACAAAAACAACAAAGACTAGAAACAACCAGAGAGCATCCCCTGAAACACCAACTCTATAGATAACACAATGGCACTGAATTCATATCTTTCAATAATCACTCTGAATGTAAATGGACTAAATGCTCCAATCAAAAGGTGTAGGGTGTCAGAATGGATTAAAAAAAAAGACCCCACAAGAGACTCATTTTAGACCTAAAGACACCTGTTGATTGAAAGTGGCAGGATGGAGAACCATGTATCATGCTAATGGATGTCAAAAGAAAGCCAGAGTGGTCATACTCCTATCAGACAAACTAGATTTTATTTTATTTTATTTTATTTTATTTTATTTTATTTTATTGATGTTTATTATTTATTTTGAGAGAGAGAGAGAGTGAGCACGAGCAGGGGATGGGCAGAGAGAGAAGGAGGGAGAATCCCAAGTAGGCTCTGCACTGTCTGCACAGAGCCCAATGTGGGGCTCAATCTCATGAACCTTGAGATCATGACCTGAGCCAAAATCATGAGCCTGATGCTCAACCAACTGAGCCACCCAGGTGCCCCACGTTAAAACAAAGACTCTAAGAGATGAAGAAGGGAATTACATCATAATTAAGGGGTCTATCCATCAAGAGGATCTAACAATTGTAAAGGTACTTGGGTGGATCAGTCGGTTGAGCGTCTGATTTCAGCTCAGGTCATGATCTCATGGTTTATGAGTTCAAGCCCCATGTTGGGCTCTGTGCTGACAGCCTATAGTCTGGAGCCTACTTCGGATTCTGTGTCTCCTCTCTCTGCCCCTCCCCTGCTCACACCCTCTTTCTCAAAAAATAAATAGACATTAAAAAATTTTTTAAAAATCTAACGATTATACAATATTTATGCTCCCAAATATAAATCAATTAATAACAGATATAAAGAAACTCATTGAAAATAATACAATAATAGTAGGGGACTTTAACACCATTTTACAGCAGTGGACAGATCAGTGAAGCAGAAAATCAACAAGGAAATAATGGCTTAGGATGACACCCTGGACCAGATGGATTTAAGAGATATATTCAGAATATTTCATTCTAAAGCAGCAGAATACACATTCTTCTTGAGTGCACATGGAACAGTCTCCAGAATAGTGGCTTACAAATCAGTTCCCAACAAGTACAAAAAGGTGGAGATCATACCATGAGTATTTTCAGACCACAATGCCATGAAACTTGGTCAACCATAAGAACAAATTTGGGAAGCCCTCAAATACAAGGAGCTTAAACAACTTCCTACTAAGTAATAAATGGGTTAACCAGGAAATTAAAAGAAGATTTAAAAAATTCATGGAAGCAAATGAAAATGAAAACATGTCAGTCCAAAATTTTTGGGATGCAGCAAAGGCAGTCCTAAGAAGGAAGCATATTACAATTCATGCATATCTCAAGAAATAAGAAAGGTCCCAAATATACATCCAAATCTTACATCTAAAGAAGCTAGAAAAGGAATAGCAAATAAAGCCTAAAGCCAGCAGAAGAAGGGAAATAATAAAGACTAGAGCAGAAATAAATTATATAGAAATTAAAAAAAAAACAGTAGAACTGATCAGCAAAACTAAGAGGTGGTTCTTCGAAAGAATTAAACCCCTAACCAGACTTATCAAAAAGAAAAGAGAAAGGATCCAAATAGATAAAATCATGAATGAAAGAGATCACACCAGCACCACAGAAATACAAACAATCATAAGAGATTACTATGAAAAATTATATGCCAAAAAACTGGGCAATCTGCAAGAAATGCACACATTTCTAGAAACTCACAAAGTGCCAAAACTGAAACAGGTAGAAATAGAAAATTTGAACAGGCCCATAACCACCAAAGAAATTGAATCAGTGACCAAAAATCTCCCAGCAAACAAAAGTCCTGGGCCAGATGGCTTCCTGGACTGATGGCTTCCCAGGGGAATTCTACCAGGCATTTAAAGAAGAGTTAATACCTATAATTCTCAAACTGTTCCAAAAAACAGAAATAGAAGGAAAACTTCCAAACTCATTATATGAAGCCAGCATTACCTTGATTCCAAAACCAAAGACCCCTCTATAAAGGAAAATTATAGGCAAATATCCCTGATGAACACAGATGAAAAAATTCTCAACAAGATATTAGCATATCAAATTCAACAGTACATTAAAAGAATTATTCATCATGATCAAGTGGGATTCATTCCTGGGCTGTAGGGCTGGTTCAGTAATTGCAAATCAATCAACGTGGTACACTGCTTTAATAAAATAAAGAATAAGAACCATGTGATCCTCTCAATAGATGCAGAAAAAGAATCTGGCAAAATACCACATCCATTCTTGATAAAAACCCTCAACAAAGTAGGGATATATAGAACATACCTCAAGATCATAATGCCTTATACAAAAGACCCATAGCTAATATCATCCTCAGTGGGGAAAACTGAGAACCTTTTCCATACAGTCAGGAAGAAGACAAGGATGTCCACTCATCTTTACTATTTAACATAGTACTGGAAGTCTTAGCCTCAGCAATCAGACAACAAAAAGAAATAAAAAGTATTTGAATTGGCAAGGACAAGTGAAAACTTCAATATTTGCAGATAATGTGATAATCTATGAAGAAAACCTGAAAGACTCCACTAAAAACTTGCTAGAACTAATACATGAATTCAACAAATTTGCAGCATATAAAATCAATGTGCAGAAATCTGTTACATTACTATACATCAATAACGAAGCAGTAGAAAAAGAAATCAAGGAATTGCTTTCATTGTAGTTGCACCTAAACCAATAAGATAACAGGAATAAACTTAACTAAGAAGTAAAAGATCTATACCCTGAAAACTATAGAACATTTATGAAAGAAACTGAAGAGGACACAAAGAAATGGAAAATCCCCTGCTCATGGATTGGAAGAACAAACATTGTTAAAATGTCTATACTACCCAAAGCAATCTACACATTTAATGAAATTCCTATCAAAAAACCACCAGCATGTTTTACAGAGCTAGAACAAACTATCCTAAAATTTGTATAGGATCACAAAAGACTTTGAATAACCAAATAAATCTTGAAAAATAAAAACTGGAGGCATCATGATTCCGGATTTCAAGCTATATTATGAAGTTGTCATCAAGACAGTATTGTACTGGCATAAAAACAGACACATAGATCAATGGTCCAGAAATGGACCTACCACTATATAGTCAACTAATCTTTGACAAAGCAGGAAAGAATATCCAATTGAAAAAAGGCAGTCTCTTCAACAAATGGGGCTGGGAAAACTGGACAGCCACTTGCAGAAGAATGAAATTGGACCACTTTCTTATACCCTATACAAAAATAAATTCAAAATGGATGAAATACCTAAATGTGAGGCAGGGAACCATCAAAATCCTAGAGAAGAACACAGGCAGCAACCTCTTTACCCCCAGCCAGAGCAACTTCTTACTAGACACATTGCCGAAGGCAAGGGAAACAAAAGCAAATGTGAACTTTTGGGACTTGGTCAAGATAAAAATCTTCTTCACAGTGAAGGAAACAATCAACAAAACTAAAAGACAGCCTACAGAATGGGAGAAGATATTTGCAAATGACATATCTGATAAAGGGTTAGTATCCAAAATCTATAAAGAACTTGTGAAACACAGCACCCAAAAAACAACTCTCCCAGTTAAAATGAGCAGAAGACATGAATAGACATTTTTCCAAAGAAAACATCCAGGTGGCTAATAGGCACATGAAAGATGCTCAACATCACTCATCATGGAAATACAGATCAAAACCAGGATGAGATGCCTGTCCAGGATGACTTCAATTAACAACACAAGAAACAGCAGGTGTTGAGGAGGGTGCAGAAAAAGGGGAACTCTCTTTCACCATTGGTGGGAATGTAAACTGTTGCAGCCACTTTGGAGAACAGTATGGAGGTTTCTCAAGAAACTAAAAACAGAACTACTCTATTATCCAGCAATTGCACTATTAGGTATTTACCTAAAGGATACAAAAAAACAGATTTTAAGGGGTTCATGCACCCCAATGTTTATAGCAGCATTTTCAACAATAGCTAAACTATGGAGAGAACCCAAACGTCCTTTGACTGATGAATGGATAAAGAAGAGGTGGTGTGTGTGTGTAATGGAATATTACTCAGCCATCAAAAATAATGAAATCTTGCCATTTGCAATGATGTGGATGAAACTAGAATGTATTAAGCTAAGAGAAATGTCAGTCAGATAAAGACAAATATCATATGACCTCACTCATGTGGAATTTAATAAACAAAACAGATGAATATATGGGAAGGGGAAAAAAGAGAAGAGAGGGAAACAAACCACAAGAAACTCTTAACAACCCATAGAGAATAAACTATGGCTTGATGGAGGAAGGTGGGTAGGAGTTGGCTAGATGGGTGATGGGGACTAAAGAGGGCACTTGTTGTGATGAGCACTGTGTGTTGTATGTAATCACTGAATTCCACTCCTGAAACCAATATGGCACTACATGTTAACTAACTAAAATTTGAATTTAAAAGAAAGGAAAAAAATAAAAAAAATACAAATGTCTAGAAATAGCAAACCTGGACAATTAAGGATCACTTTCCTTTAGGTAATCAATAACTGCCTACTTTTGGGTAATTTTTATTCATAGCATTTCAACTTTATTTTAATGTCTGTCTCCCCCTGCTTCCCTCTTTGTCCATGGGTCTCCTATTACATTCCCCTCTTTCTTTACTCTGTCTTCTCCCCACCCGCAGCCATGTGTTATTCTCCGTCTCATATTCTCTCTGTCTCCCTTTGTCTTTCCCTATCTTATCTCTCTCTATATCTTCCTATGTTTGATGCCATTTTGCCTTTCAGCTTACTCTCCTAAAGCAATAAGCCGAAGACCCTAATAGGGTACACTGATATATTTACATAGCTTGAATTTCAACATATGCTGTATAATTGTTGGGTTTGGACAGTTGTAATTTCTAAGTTTTCCTATGCCTGTATTTATATTTTCAGAATTTCTTGGCTTTTTCTTCATCAGTTAACAACATTTTTTTTGAACACACACTGTAGACTCAGAACTTTGATAAGTATTGTGGGAAGTTTGGTAGAATAGAACAGCAACTCATATACCCAAATGAATGCTTACAGTGTAGTTAGAGAAGATTTTAGTGAACAGTACAAGTCAGAATATGTACTGTTCTCAATTTATAAATAGAGTATGTTTCAAGATTATTTGAGAGATATTCATCTTGAATCTGAAGGCTTTTTCCTCACAGAAAAAATATTGTATGGCCGTAATAATCCGATCTAAAGAAGCTAGTTATAGTTACAATTAGTTGGATTAATGGTGCCATAGAACTTAAATACTACTAGGAGAAGATACTCCCGCATTTTAACTGGGATAGTAGAAATACATCTTCCTCCTCTAGCACAGGACTTAGGGTTTATCTCTGGTAGTAGAGGAATGTGAGAACATGAAAGTTCTACATGAAAGTAGGGGGCATGACAATGTGGACGTGGAAGTGGTTTCTAAAGCGGTGTTCACATGAGGGCAATTTGAGGGTAATATGGCCTCAGTCTGTGTGGGAGAGACTGTTCACACTGTATAAGGTCCAAAGAGAAGGAGATTAATGAATGCTCGAGTAGCCATGGATGTCTGTAAAGAAGAACACAGGACTTGAATTGAGTGTTAAAAAATTAATGGCTTCATACTCATGTTTTAATATCATTTTTCCTGCATATTTTTTCTGGTTGGTTATTTCTTGAGTTAGTGCCTCCCTTCATCATCAAGTGTTTTAACCGACTTGAAATCTGCGAGTTGGCTATTCTCATGCCGTTGCTATGTTCAGGAAGCATCTTCTCAGATGATAGAGAGCACAGGTAGCAAGGAGAAGTTCTTCAAGCCATGACATCGTACTTAAATTATATGCAACTGACTTTCAGGTTATCTGCATGAGGACCATCTGTGTTTGTGGATTATTTTAAGAGCAGTATGAAGGCTGGGAAAATTTTTCTTTGATGTTTTTCATAAACCAGGACATATTCTTGCACCGTTCAATTTAATGTTGAGGTTTGTAAACTCAGCTCTGTCAAGTAAAATTGGAAAGGGATGCTTTTCTCAAAAGCTAACAGAATGCTTTTGAAGATGCAATTTACAGAAATTTGGACATCAGACCTGTGTGAGAAAAATATGGTATAGTGGAAAGAGCATTAGACTTAGAGCAAAAGACCCAGGAATTGATCCTTTTGGCTCAGTTTATTAGGCGTGTGGTCTTGGTGAAGGCATTAACTTCTTTGAGGCCCAGTTTCTTTATCTGGCAGAGTAACTAGTAATACAAGTCGGTTTATCACATAGAAGGTTCCCAGCCTTGAACGAGATAAAGAGAAAGTGGTACTGCTGTGGAAATGACTACAAATCTACTTACTGATCACTATATTATTCTCTTGGCCCTGAATTACAATCCCAGGGCTTGTATTCCAGGACTTGTCGAATTAGATGGTACCTCAAGATACTGGTTAGTCTATCCTCCTGCCTTTAAGCAGATAATAAAATTCAGAAATTGAGACCCAGAGAAGTTAAGTAACTTGTACATTGTCACACAGACTGTGAGTAGTTGAAAACTGAAGGACTGTTTTTTGCATTGTATCAGACTAGCTCTTACAAAACATAATGCATCTCATTGGAGCAGAATATTTTTAAAGTAAACAATTATTTTCTTTTTTACTTCAAAACAAGCAAACATTCCTTTAAAGGAGACATATGGAATGTCTATAATAGTGACCATTTTCATAGTGTGAATTTGGGACTCAGAGTACGGAACATCCATAACTGTATTTCTTAGAACGATACCCAGTTTAACTTAAAATATCAAGATGCAGAAGAATTTGTATTTGACCCTTTTGACTTGAGTAACTAAAATCAGTAAACATTGCACAGGTCACTCATCAATGCCAAATTTGTGGGAATCAGAGAGGATATGAGTATCTGGTAAATGAACAGAAGAGTATTTACAATGTTTGCTAATTAAAGCAATTGATATTATTTAAGTAAAGAGGAGGGTAAGCCTTTATTGAGCGTTCTTCTCAAGCGATTAAGGAAGATCAATGGATCTCAGTCTCAGCTAGCTGAGGGCTGTAAATTAGGGGAAAAAATACTTTCATCCTACATTTACCTCATTTTATCCCTGTGGATTTAGGAAGCTATTAGTGGGGTGCGCGTGCAGAGAAGCAACAGACTACAATGTCTATTACTCTCCTGATGAGTTGCCACTCTAGCAGTAATCAAAGGAACTTAAAACATAATGATCAAAATAAAAACAAGACCAGTAAACAACCAGCAGAAATTTTTTAGTATCAATTCTAAGAGAAGATTTATCACTTGCTGTTTATCACTAATTGCTACAAGATGACAAACTCAGAATTTTTCAACCTTGCCTGGCTATTTTCTTTTTACTTGTAGCATTCACCGAGGTCAAGTGCTTTTTGCAATGGGGTGTGATCTTTGATTTATGGCTATTTGATTAGCAGGTCAGAAGCTTGAGAAAGTTGTCTGCAGTATCATTTAGTTGGCTAATTAGTATGCTTGATCTGAGCCTGTAGAATAGAGTTCTCCTTTATAAAGTCTCAAAGAAACTATTTACTATTTACTCAAACTTTCAGTTAGAGGAATTGAGTTGTAAATCTTGAACGCCTGGGCTTTCTCAGGAGTCTTCTAGAACTTCTGCTCAAACATAAAATACATGAGAAGAGCATGGCAATGGTATTCAGTTATTTCTGGTCTTAAATCAACTCAAAACAGTGGGAAGGCAGAAATTAACATAACAGTTGCATTGTAACATAGTAAGACTCTCCCTTCCCTGCTTCTGACTTTTCTTAATCTTCTCAGGACTCTATGCTTTTCAGTCAATTTTTTTTTACTTACTCCTATTTACTTTTACTCCTATTCAACCAGAAGACTTGGTCATTATGTATAATGATCTATTTTACAATTACTGTAGTTCTTATATGTCTATAAAAAGTCTTGACAACTGCATAAGTTGGAGAAAAGAGCATGGCTGATGCGATTACAAAAATTTATTACAGATCTCAGAACTAAAAAATAAAATAAAACAACTCTGGTCAGTTTCCTCATGCATTTAAACAACAGGCCCTTTTGTTCATAGCACATTTCTAACTCCCTGAAAGTTTGGGGGTTATGTCTTTGGTGCTGGAAATTCATAAATGAAGTAAAATCATCAAAACCTATGAATCTTTTACTTTCTTGGTTTTATTGACCAAAGCATTTTAAGAACGATGATTTAAGGACTTCTTTTGAGAAAGTAGGCAAAGAAAATATGTGCAGTTGAATGTAATTGGGTTTATATGAAATATAGGGAAATTGTAGATGAAATATATATTTTTTAATATTTATTTATTTTTTGAGAGAGAGAGAGAGACAGAGCACAAGCAGGGCAGGAGTAGAGAGGGAGACAGATTTCGAAGCAGGCTCCAGGCTCCAAGCTGTCAGCACAGAGTCTGAAGTGGGGCTCAAACTAACAAACTGTGAGATCATGACCTGAGCTGAAGTCAGATGCTTAACCGACTGAGCCACCCAGACTCCCCTTCCACATTTTCTCTTAAACTTACCCCAGATTACATATATTTTTTACATGTTTATTTATTTTTGAGAGAGAAAGAAAGCATGAGCTGGGGAGGCGTGAAAAGAGAGGGACAGCGGATCTGAAGTGGACTCTCTGCTGACAGAAGAGAGCCCAATGTGGGGCTCAAACTCAAGAACCGTGAGATCATAACCTGAGCTGAAGTTCGACGCTTAAACAACTGAGCCACATAGGTACCCGAATATTATATTTTTTATTTAATTATAAATGGAATTTCAAAATTTCATTTTCATATTGTTGGTAGTATGTAGAAATTAAATAAGATTTTAAAAACATTGCTCCTGCATCATGCCATTTTGCTTTATTCACTTATTAGTTCAATAGCTTATTTAGAGTCTTCAAAATATTCTACATCAGAGTTATCAGAGGTAGCATTTTTTTTTCCTGTAAAGGGTCAAAGGGAAGTATTTCAGACTTTACAAGTCATTGGTTTCCATCAGAACTACTCAACTCTACTGCTATAGTACAAAAGCAGCCACAGACAATATATAAATGAACATTTGACATATAGAACCATGTTATACGTAAGTAAAGAGTTGTGTTTATTCTGTGCAATCTGTATATCTTTTTTCCCCCAGTCTTATTGCGCTGGCTGAGACATCCTGTATCATGTTGAATAGAAATGCTGAGTGAGCATCCTTATATATGTAATCCAATTACAGTTATAGAAACTCTGTTTATTTTTCATCACTCTTATTTTTTTTCTCTGTGCTTTGGCTCAGATAAATTCTTTTTATATATGGTTCAATTCACTAATTATTTTCCCCCTATGATCTCTAATCTTCTGTTTAGCTTAAAGATAAAAAAAAAAATCATGTGTAGCCTGTGTGTGTGTGTCCCATGCTGTGGAGTGCCATTACCAAACACCATTCTCAGAAGATTGCCAATTCACCTGGTAGTCTTATACTTTTTTGGCTTTCCTGATATCTTCTGGTAGTTAGTCTCAACTGTCATAAAATAACAAATTCTTGGGGCGCCTTGGTTGGTCAGTCAGTTGGGCGTCTGACTTCAGTTCAGGTCATGATCTCACAGCTGGTGGGTTCAAGCCCCACCTCGGGCTCTGTGCTGACATCTCAGAGCCTGGAGCCTGCTTCAGATTCTGCATCTCCCTCTCTCTCTCTGCCCCTTCCCCACTCACGCTCTGCCTTTCTGTCTCTTAAAAATAAATATTAAAAAATAAAAATTTATAAAATAATTTATAATATATATAATTTATGTATAATATATAATTTATAAAATAATTCTTTGTGTCTCGGTCCTCTTTATCTTCTAGTGTGACATAGGTCAGTAAGCTTCCACCTTGTCTTACAACATCTTCTGAGGAGTTACTTTCTAGAAGGATCTGTCATTCATCTGGGGCAACTAGCAGGAACAAGATACGACATATGAGTTTGGGAGGTGGCTGTGGAGTGGTTGAATGTTAAGAGGGAAAGAATTAAGAAAGTTGGAATTTCTCTTAGGTATTAAGTTTAAATCTGGGGGTGTAGGGACACCTCCGCTTATAAATGCTGTTTTAGTTAGTTCTTTCAGAGCCAGATAAAATATCATCTATGGAAAGTGAACTTAAGTCCCTAGGAAGAATTAACAGCTATACTCAAACTTGTATTATAACCCTTTTCATACTGCATTGCAATTATTTATTTGTGTATTTTTATTCTCACTGGATTTTGTCCTTAGCTGCTTTATAGTTTTAGTGACAAGCACAGTGCCTATTTCACAATGCCTGTTTTGGGCTGCAAAATAATTTTATCTACTGCTCTTCTCCTTCTTTTCTTCCTTCCTTTATTTCTTCTTTCCTTCTGGATTTCTTTTCTTATATTTTCTTTTCCTTCCTGTCTCTAGCCCCCTTCTTTCTCTCTCCCCCTCCCTCTTCTTTCTTTCTTTCTTTCTTTCTTTCTTTCTTTCTTTCTTTCTTTCTTTCTTTCTTTCTTTCTTTCTCCCTTCCTTCTCTCCTTCCTTCTTTCCCTCCTTCCTTCCTTCCTTTCCTCTTTCCTCTCATTCTTTTGTTCTTTCCTCTTTCCTACATCTTTTCTGCTAGGCATTCCAAAGTTAATATTCTCATAAGAAAGTAAAACAACACTTTTTAACCTAGTTTCCTATTTTCCTGTTTTAAAATCTGGTGTTTAGATATGATTTGAGTGTTTCACATCACTTCATTGCTAAAAATGGAGTTTCCTATGGAAAACCAATAGATATACTCTCCTGTTTGTATTTATGGATATGCATATACCCATAATGTTCTTGAAGCATGACAAGGAATTTGTTTTTTGTTGTTGCACACACTTTCATCTTTGTGGTTCTGGGTTAATACCAGGTTGTCCTAAAATGCATATTCCAGTCATTCTTTCATAGATCTATAGTAATCTGTTAATGAACAAATTCACAATTAGAGGGCTCCTGTAATTTTAGGAATGCTTTTTGTTTCCTAAGCAATTATTATGTGTAATCCAGACCTGTTAACAATCCTGGTTTTCAGTGAGATCAGCATTGATCTTACTCAGTGAATGAAATAACTTCAAAAATTTCTTTGCTATATGTGCTCCCAGCAGCAATTCACATCTGTAATCTCGCTGTTGAATTTCAGTATTTCAGCTTCTGAAGTGGCAAATAGATTACTGATAACTGACAGACTACCTTTTTTTTTAAGTTTTAGTTATGGAACATTTTCCTATTGGCCAGAATTCAAACTATAGGTCTATTTCTCATGCTACTGGAAAATAATGCCTTCATTTCTTCAGTCTTGTCTCTCAAAATTATAATCTAAATAAGAGTGTGTATATGGTATGGGCAGGGTTTTGGGAGAGAAAGAATGAGGATAGAACAAAACATGCTATTTCTCTATACCTCTTACTGATATATTTTTAATGTTAAAGAAAAACAATGGTTGATAGATATGGGCTCCAGGGATATAAAGCTGAATAGGATTTGATTTTTCTGTCTGTATGACCCAATGATGATGCAATTTCCTCATTCTCAATACTAAGACACTGCAATATGACAAAAGCAGAGAAAATGGGTCCTCACAAAGTTATGACAAGTTCAAGTGGATGAAGTCTCAATACTAAAGGGTAAGAAGATAGACAGGCTTGAGTTCTAGTCTTTAGTTCTCAAGACAGAGACTTAATCCTTTAGTAAGCTGAGGTGCATAGTAAGAAAGAAACAAGAATAATGCTTATGGTGACAGTATGTAGATTTTCCGTAAGAGCTGTTGAAGTTATTTATACTTTCCTCTACTGTTTACCCATATCATTTCAACCCTGAGGCATTGTCTTTATATTGCATTGGTGAAAGTGCCAAAACTAAAAATCTCATATTATGTAAGATTTGTTTAGAGATATATACCTTTCTATGTGCATGGTTTGCTCTGGATTATCTGAGGGCAATTGGCTCTGTGTTTTGTTGGATACTGGAGTTGGAGACCGTGTTTTTTGTTTAGCATGCAGTGGGTTACACCCTGCGATAGTATATTAGCTTGCTATTGCTGTATATCACATTTCCACAACATAATAGCTTAAAATAATTTTTATCTGTTTATTATCTTACAGTTTTGTATGTCAGAAATCTGGGCACACTGTGGCTGGGTTTTTTTTTTTTTTTTGCTCAGAGTCAAAGAAAGGCTGCAATCAAAGCATTGATCAGGCTGAGGTTGGTTCTGTGTGACGCTGTAGTCTTCTTCCAAGCTCACACTGTAAGCTGAATTCAGTTCCTTGCAGCTAGCTATAGGACTGAGGTCCCCAGTTTCTTGCTAGCTGTTGGGCAAGGGCTATTCTCAGTTCTTAAGGGATGATCTTAGGTACTAGCTATGTGGCTTTTGTGGAACCTCATGGTTTACCACTCCAAAGCCAGCAAGAGTGTTTATTATGCTTTAAATCTCCTTCTTCTGGAAAGCCTCATTCCCTTAAAGGGTTTCAGCTTATTAGGTGAGGCCTATCAAGAAGAATCTCCCTTTTGTCTTTCTTTCTTTTTCTTTGTTTCTTTCTTTGTTTTTTTGTTTCTTTCTTTGTTTCTTTGTCTCTTTCCTTTGAATGTATTTGACACCCAACATTACATTTATTTCAGGTGTACAACTTAGTGATCCGCTAAGTTTATACATTGTTCTATGTTCATAAGTGCAGTTACCCTTGTCCTATCACATTGCTATTGCAATACAAAGTATTCTCCTTTTTATTTTACCCAAAATGTACTAATTTGTGATCTTAATTACATCTGAAAAATCCCTTAATTTTTATCAAAATAGGTCGCTTAATGAGAGGAGTAAAGTCCATTATATTCACAGTCTAGCCCAGACTCAAGATGAGGATCATACAGGGTATATATACCAAGGATGGGGATCATGGTGTGAACATCTTAGAATTCTGCCTACTACTCTTTGTATATTCTTAGAGACTGCAATATCATTTTTATATTAAACCAAACAGGGGATAACTAGGGATTCAAATCTGATGAGAAAAAGATGCTGTTTTCTTTGTCTCATTTTCATTTATTGATTCTATCTTCTTGCCTAAAATTGTGTAAACATCCTAAGATCTTGATTTTGGGAGCACCGAGGTATAAATAAATACTAAGAAACATTTATTCTTTTCCTAAATCAACATGAGTATTTAAATGTTCACAATTTTAGATGATCTGGGTCACATTTTCTGTCATTCATTCCACCAGCTAAGCCAGTGACTTCTTCGTTGATTAAACTTTTCATGGTAGTGTGACTCAGTGATCAATTTTATACTGTCAAAAGAGAGAATTTGTGAGATTGTATCATACTGTACAGTTTTCTACTATGTTTGTTTTGAACAAACATAACAAATGTAATTTTTTTCTTTTTTTATTATTTATTTATTTATTTTTTTAATGTATTTTTTTTCTAATTACACTGTTAATTGGTGGACAATTTAGAAAATGCATGTTGGGGCGCCTGGGTGGCGCAGTCGGTTAAGCGTCCGACTTCAGCCAGGTCACGATCTCGCGGTCCGTGAGTTCGAGCCCCGCGTGGGGCTCTGGGCTGATGGCTCAGAGCCTGGAGCCTGTTTCCGATTCTGTGTCTCCCTCTCTCTCTGCCCCTCCCTCGTTCATGCTCTGTCTCTCTCTGTCCCAAAAATAAAATAAAAAAAAACGTTGAGAAAATGCATGTTACCTTGGCATCTCAGGCTTTCCAACCAAAAAACAGATATAGCACTATTTTCTTTAATATCAAAATACTTGGGACAATGTCTATCTTGACATTTCTGTGCCTGGTATAGGATAGTGGGTAAGAGTATTGGTATCAGATATCCCTGGTTTTGAGGTTGAACTTAGCTTTTTAGTTGTTGTGTGAGCTTGGGCAGGTTAGAAATTTCCCTAATCTTTCCCCATCCTTTGTAACATGGTGACAATAATCATGACTATAATTGTACATTTATTTAGTAGATTAAATGAAATAGTGCATGCAAAATGCTTAGCATAGTATATCACACCTAGCCACACTCAACAAATGTTAGCTATTAATACCGTAATTGTTATATGTGAATTTATCAGACCAATATACTTTTCCTAATGTCAAACTTGTCTAGCTTGTTTTATAATTTAATAATTGCAGTGGATGGATGGTGTAATTGAGATTTAACATGGGTAGGGTAATAGTAGGCAAGCAAGAGGGTGGGTGAATCTGGCAGTAACTTTGCTTGAAACGTGGAGGGAAGATTAGGTGTCACCGGACCTGCGAGGAGATCTGGAAGAGGAATTACTCATTTCCTAATTTTAGTTTTGCTTTCTTCAATTTTGTCTCCTCTCTGGGATCAGAATTGTCTTTTTAATAAGCAAATCTATATTCCTTTCTTCCTCCAGAACTTTCAGTGGTATCCCATGGCCTCGCTGGTGGAATCCAAACTCTTTCATAGTGTGTAATGTTGGTGCTTTATGATCTCACCTTTGTCTATCCATCCTTGTCACCTACTTCTTCTTTTCTAATTTGTGCTTTACCTTTTCTGCATTTATGCTTTCCCAGATTACAAGCTCTGTATAGCTTTCCAAACATGTCACAGTTTTTCAGGAATGATTCTCTCTGCCTGGAATGCCCTCCCTTTCCTTTTGATCTTCTAAATCCTTACTACAAGTCTCACCTCAAAGGTACTTCTCTTAGCCCTCACAGATCCCAAAGGCAGATGTAGGTACTTTATTCCACTGTACAGTGCAGAGTCCCCCATTGTGGTAGTTATCATCATGTATTTCTTCTGTCTTTCCCACTAGATTACAAGGAGGGGCCATGTATTGTCAACCCACCACACCCTTGCCTCAGCACTTGTTCATATATTTCAGCCTCACAATTTCACAAAAATCTCATTAGGTAGATAGAGAAGAACTGTCATCCTATTTTATAATTGGGAAACTGGAGATACACAGCTCTTAGATGCCTTTCCTATGTGACAGATCTAGGATTTAGATAAAGGATTTCTGGAGGTAAGATGATTTTTTTCTGTGTTGAAATATTAAGTTATAGTAAATCCACCGATATTTATTGACTAGCCATGATGTTGAAATCTCAGCATTGTGTTTTACTGATGATAAAGATTTTTAAAAAGGTATCTTTTAAAAGGCTCTCTTGACCTACTTTACTAATACTAGGACAATATTCTTTTCACTTGTTGGTAATTGATATATAGTAGGCATTAAAATATATTTATCAAAGATGGATGGATGCATGGTAATTATCAAGGTAACTCTTTGGTATTGAGCTGTAAATAAAAAATGAGCTGTTAGTGATTCCTTCTACTATTTTGGGTTTGGAGGAATGTTTATTTATTATGGATTTCAATGTTGCATCATTCAGGAAGGTGGGTTGATAGGTAATATTATACAAATAAAATGAGATAACTCAGGTTAAACAAAACAGAGGAGGCATAAAAGGAATGAATAGATCATTGAGATAAGTTAATTAGCATTACATTTTATAAGAAAGTATAGTAGTCAAGATAAGAAGGGGCTACACACTAATGTATATAGTTGTTTTTTTTTTTTTTTTAAAGAAGGCGTATATATTAACTTGTCCAGGTAAATTTCCTAGGACTATAAGGTTGAAGTGATTAATGAGTAAGACTAGATAGTATCTGCTCAGGTCTAAGCAATTGCCCTCAGAGGAAGGTCTCATGGATAAAATAACATCTCAATCCAGACTTCCTCACCATATTTGCACCTGTGGGTAACCAGTGTCAAACCATCACTTTCGAATGTACCAGAATTATAGCCAACTGCTCCAGGTTTTCTGAGGCCTGAAATTTATTCAGTTTTGGAGACTGACTCTAAAAAATTAATTAAAAATTATGAACATAAAATTGAGTATTAAAAATATATTTATTTACCATAAAAAAGAAATCACAGCAAATAGCAGATTAGTAAAAACTGACATATATCACAAATGTTTCTTTTCATTTGATTTTGGTTTCCATAAGGATATTTCCTTTATTATGTTAAAGAACAAAATTGAAGATTCTTGCACCAAAAACGGAGAGTTAAGCAGGGAATCTAACCCAACATAAAAGATAAGCTCTATGGCTGAGGCCTGTGGGAGGGATATAGTACTTATCCCATGTCAGGGAATCAAACTATTGGAGTGCTGCTGATGAGGGGAGCTATTTGGGCTCATCAAGTTAGTTAGGCCCTAGATAAGTAGTGAGCTGCCTATTTTTGTATTTTCTAGGAAGTGACTTGTTGTGTACAGGAAGTACCCATCTCCAGATTGGTGTTTTGTTGTGTTTGCTGTGTAAGTGAGGTGCCCGTTTCTGGATCATGGCACCTTCAGCAGTCATTTTAGTAACAATTAGGTCTGTACTACTGTCAGCAGGCTAGGTGGTCATGTTAGGATTTATTATCCCTCCTTTGATCATTCTGCTCACCCAGAGAAGGGCTGACCATAAAGTGTTCTATCTCTTTTTGGCACAGAATCATCACTTTAATGTCCTTTCTAGATAATAGCTGCATGATAACATAAAAACACCTGCTAATTCCTTAAATCAAAGCAAAAATAGTTACTATGGAAAAAATAAAATATTATTATTATAGTTTAAAAAATTTTGTGTAAATCAGCTTCCTGTTTGAACTAACCTAAAATAAGTAAATAAAAACTCAGACATAATTTGTTTATTCTCTGATACCCAGTCAGCTTTTTAAAGAGATTCCCTCCCCCTGTTTGCCTTGAAGCATTAACCAGAATCAGCAGGATGTATTAGCCAGAGAACAGATACCCCTTGTGAGTCCAGTAAATGCTTTAGAGTTTAGTGATCTCCATTACCATGGTAGCAAATGACTCTTTGGCTATGCCCATATGACTTTTACAATTTCCTTTGTAATTTCAGCCGTGGTACTATACAATCTCTGTTACTTCTAGGCAACTTTCATCATTTCTCTGTCATTTATTCTGCTGCTTGTAAAGTTCTACTTTTTCCTTCTCATATCACAGTTTAACATGTGTAAATCTTAATCCTTCCAGATAAAGGGAAATTATATAGCTGTTTAGCTGTAACTCAGGAAGTATGTCCAGGACTGCCCTTACAAATACTCCTTTAATGAATCCCAATTCAGTGTTGTTTATAAATGGCTTTTTTTTCCCCTTGAAAATGACAGGTATTTCCTCTGCAGGACAAGTATTCATTGTGGAATTTAGAGCTATCATATTCACTCCTTTGCCTAATGCTCTAATTTCCCAACTGACAAAATTAATAACTTTGAATTGCGTTTGCATTCTGGCAAAAGAAAAATGGTAAACACTTAACATATAGTAGACACACGATTTATGATTTTGGGGTGCTATAGAAGGAAAGGGGATCTGAGACAGGTTCAGGTAACCTGATAGAAAAATGATGAAATGATCAATGTCATATTAGAAATTATTAAATACTAAAAAAATATCAGTTATCAAAATATAAGCTCTTATTTCTGAGATCATCACAGAAACCATAGGAAATGCTCTTGCTGGTTTATCTGCTAAACAAGTAGCTCTTGTCTTGCCCATCTAGGTGCCACTAATTTAATGTTTATCCTCAACGGGCTTGTTGAAGGACAATTGGCTATATTTAGGCAAACTATAATTGCCAAATGGTAATTTTATAACTTTGTTACTTTCTCTCCATTTACTGGGTGTAATATGAGGAAAAATTTTTCCTTCTCCCATTAATTTACGTATTCATCCTTTTTTTTGATGGAAGTATAGATTCATAGCTTTCTATTTATCCCATGAATATTCTGTTACTACCATTATTTGCTCAATTTATTCCATATTTAGCTGAGTGGAAGCTCTTCAAACTGGCACCTACATCCTTCTAGCTTATTGCCATCATGTTTTTAGCAAATTTTACTTCCTGGAACTACAAGATGTTCCAGGCTCACGTTTTACCTTCCCTGCCTTGATACTAAGAGTCAACTACATTTCCAATGAGGCCAATTCCTTTTAATGGGGGATGGTATTTAGAAACCAAGATCAGGATTTAATGCGAGATGGTATATTAGAAATCAAAATCAGGATTTACGGTGTGTTCATTGCTGCTGGGGTGTCTTTTCTTCTAGGCTCTCAAAAGGCAGAGCTAAAAAAATATAAATATACTTATATCCACTTTTCTTTATCTATCATCTATCGTTATCCATTCATCCATTTAAACCCGAATTTATACTAATTATTCTCATTGCAATTCAGCACCGTGGAATTCATTCTAGCCTTCCTATTTCCATATTTGTAACTCCCTTCTCCAGCAGTAAGCAGTCTAGCTTATTTAATCCTCTAAATATTTAATCATTTGTTCAGTCCTACAATACACAGAAGGTAGTTTAAGAATTATAAACCCAAACTACCATCAAAAACAGACCCTGTAACTAGAGTTCTATATTTGTTTACAGGTTTTGTTTTGTTTTTGGCTTTAGACTCAGGGTCAAAGTACTCTGTTCCAAAGTTATTCAGGTTAGTTTTATTTTTCCCCTTCTATGTAGTTATGCTTTTTTTTTTTTAATTTGGGATATAGTTATATTATAATGTATCTGTTATTTGAGGTTTTATTTTTCTAGTGCTTTAAATTTCATTTTTTGAGTACATAAAATATTATTCATTAAAAAATTAAAACGACATGATTTAATGTCAAAACTATATATAAATATATATTCAGAAAAGACTTATTGCCCTCTCCACAATCCCTTCCACTCTGTTGGAGTTCCTGATTCATCCTTCTTGAATTCTTTTTGGAAAAAATAATAAAAATATGAAACATTTTAAGAGTTGGTATGTCACCATTGCACAGGGGTTATAGCAATCTATTTTGTATCATTTCAGTTTTTGTATGTGTGCTGACCAAGCAAGCATTAGTGGCTTCATTTTTATTGCCTTGTGATGGCAGTGGATATGATAAAGTGATAATTAGATTTGTGGAGGTTTGGCATTGTTGGATCCCCAAATTGGCCTACAGGGCTATATTCTTAACTTTTCCAATGTCTTACCTGTTTACACAATCAGCATTAATTGTGGTCTTCTATTTTAGGATGGCTTAAACTAAGAGCCTTCCCCTGAATAGTGCTTTCACTTCTTAGCCTTGGAAGAGTTCGCTCTTATAAATAGGCTAATCATTTTGATTTTACTTTTCCTTTTATAATTCTTTTATTTTTTTCTGGTAATATTCTGTTGCCTATTTTATTCTTTAAAATTGATTCCTTGCCTTTTACATGGATTCTGCTTTGTAATTGGCTATTTTTGTTTTTAACAAGTAGGGCTTAAGGAACTGGCTTTAATCAGCTGCTATCTCTATGCTGGAATATTATTATTTTTAATTTTATTTTTTTAATTACCATCCAAATTAGTTAGCATATAGTGCAACAATGATTTCAAGAGTAGATTCCTTAATGCCCCTTACCCATGTAGCCCATCGTCCCTCCCACAATCCCTCCAGTAACCCTCTGTTTGTTCTCTGTATATAAGAGTCTTTTATGTTCTGTCCCCCTCCCTGTTTTTATATTATTTTTGCTTCCACCCTTGTGTTCATCTGTTCTGTGTCTTAAAGTCCTCATATGAGTAAAGTCATATGATATTTGTCTTTCTCTGACTGACTACTTTTGCTTAGCATAATATGCTCTAGTTCCATCCACATAGTTGCAAATGACAAGATTTCATTCTTTTTGATTGCCAAGTATACTCCATTGTATGTATGTATCATCCATCAATGGACATTTGGGCTCTTTTCATACTTTGGCCATTGTCTATAGTGCTGCTATAAACATTGGGGTGCATGTGCCCCTTCGAAACAGCATACCTGTATACCTTGGACAAATACCTAGTAGTGCAATTGCTGAGTCATAGGGTAGTTCTATTTTTAATTTTTTGGGGAACCTCCATACTGTTTTTCAGAATGACTGCACCAGTTTGCATCCCCACCAACAATGCAAAAGAGATCCTCTTTCTCCACATCCTCGCCAACATCTGTTGTTGCCTGAGTTGTTAATGTTAGCTGTTCTGACAGGTGTGAGGTGCTTGTTTTGATTTGTATTTCCCTGATGATGAGTGATGTTGAGTATTTTTTTCATGTGTCGGTTTGCCATGTCATTTGCCCATTTCTTCACTGGATTATTTGTTTTTGGTGTTGAGTTCGATAAGTTCATCTAGCTTTTGGATGCTAACCCTTTATCTGATATGTCGTTTGCAAATATCTTCTCCCATTCTGTTAATTGCCTTTTAGTTTTGTTGATTGTTTCCTTTGCTGTGCAGAAGCTTTTTATTTTGATAAAGTCCCAATAGTTCATTTTTGCTTTTGTTTTCCTTGCCTCCGGAGATGTATTGAGTAAGAAGTTGCTGTCGCCAAGATCAAAGAGGTTTTTGCCTGCTTTCTCCTCGAGAATTTTGATGGCTCCCTCTCTTACATTTAGGTCTTTCTTCCATTTTGAGTTTATTTTTGTGTATGGTGTAAGAAAGTGGTCCAGGTTCATTCTTCTGCATGTTGCTGTTCATTTTTCCCAGCACCACTTGGTGAAGACTGACTTTATTCCATTGGATATTCTTTCCTGCTTTGTCAAAGATTAGTTGGCCATACGTTTGTGGGTCCATTTCTGGGTTCTCTATTCTGTTCTTTTGATCTGAGTGTCTGTTTTTGTGCCAGTACCATACTGTCTGGATGATTACAGCTTTGTAATATAGCTTGATTTTGGGATTGTGATGCCTCCTGCTTTGGTTTTCTTTTTCAAGATTGCTTTGGCTATTTGGGGTCTTTTTTGGTTCCATACAAATTTTAGGATTGTTCTAGCTCTGAAGAATGCTGGTGTTATTTTGATAGGGATTGCATTGAATATGTAGATTGCTTTGGGTAGTATTAACATTTTAACAATGTTTGTTCTTCTTATCCAGGAGCATGAAATATTTTTCCATTTTTTGTGTCTTCTTCAATTTCTGTTGTAAGCTTTCTATAGTTTTCAGTGTATAGATTTTTACCTCTTTGGTTAGATTTATTCCTAGGTATTTTATGGTTTTTGGTGCAATTGTAAAAGGGATCAATTCCTTGATTTCTCTTTCTGTTGTTTCATTGTTGGTGTATAGGAATGCAACCGATTTCTGTGCATTGATTTTGTATCCTGCAACTTTGCTGAATTCATGAATCAGTTCTATCAGTGTTTTGGTGGAATCTTTTGGGTTTTCCATATACAGTATCATGTCATCTGCGAAGAGTGAAAGATTGACCTCCTCCTGGCCAATTTGGATGCCTTTTGTTTCTTTGTGTTGTCTGATTGCAGAGGTTAAGACTTCCAATACTGTGTTGAATAACAGTGGTGACAGTGGACATCCCTGTCTTGTTCCTGACCTTAGGGGGGAAAGCTTTCAGTTTTCCCTCATTGAGGATGATATTAGCAATGGGTCTTTCATATTTAGCTTTTATGATCCCAAGTTATGATCCTTCTATCCCTACTTTCTTGAGGGTTTTTATCAAGAAAGGGTGCTGTATTTTGTCAAATGCTTTCTCTGTATCTATTGAGAGAATCATGTGGTTCTTGTCCTTTCTTTTATTGATGTGATGAATCACATTGGTTGTTTTGCAGATATTGAAACATCCCTGCATCCCAGGTATAAATCCCACTTGGTCTTGGTGAATAATTTTTTTAATGTATTGTTGGATCTAGTTGGTTAGTATCTTGTTGAGGATTTTAGTATCCATGTTCATCAGGGAAATTGGTTTGTACTTCTTCTTTTTAGTGAGGTCTCTGTCAGGTTGTGGTATCAAGGTAATGCTGGCTTCCTAGAAAGAGTTTGGAAGTTTTCCTTCCATTTCTATTTTTTGGAACAGCTTCAAGAGCATAGGTATTAACTCTTCCTTAAATGTTTGGTAGAATTCCCCTGGAAAACCATCTGTCCCTGGACTCTTGTTTTTTGGCACATTTTTGATTACTAATTCGATTTCCTTACCAGTTATGGGTCTGTTAAAATTTTCTATTTCTTCCGTTTCAGTTTTGGTAGTGTATATGTTTCTAGGAATTTGTCCATTTCTTCCAGCTTGCCCATTTTATTGGCATATAATTGCTTATAATATTCTCTTATTACTGTCTTTATTTCTGTTGTGTTGGTTGTGATCTCTCCTCTTTCATTCTTGGTTTTATTTATTTGGGTCCTTTCTCTTTTTGATAATCTGGTTAAGGGTTTATCAATTTTGTTAGTTCTTTCAAAGAACCGGCTTCTGGTTTCATTGATCTGTTCTACTGTTTTTTTTTTGTTTGTTTGTTTTTTATTTTTTGTTTTTTGGGTTTTGATTTCGATAGCATTTATTTCTGCTGTAATCTTTATCATTTCCTGTCTGCTGCTGGTTTTGGGCTTAATTTGCTGTTATTTTTCCAGTTCTTTAAGGTGTAAGGTTAGGTTGTGTATCTGAGATGTTTCTTCCTTCTTTAGAAAGGCCTGGATTGCTATATACTTTCTTATGACTGCCTTACTGCATCCCAGAGGTTTTGGGGTTTGGTGTTATCATTTTCATTGGCTTCCATGAACTTTTTAATTTTCTCTTTAACTTCTTGGTTAGCCCATTCATTCTTTAGTGGGATGTTCTTTAGTCTCCAAGTATTTATTACCTTTCCAAATTTTTTTCTTGTGGCTAATTTCGAGTTTCATAGCATTGTGGTCTGAAAATATGCACGGTATGATCTCAATCTTTTTGTACTTGTTGAGGGCTGATTTGTGTCCCAGTATGTGGTCTATTGTGGAGAACGTTCCATGTGCACTGGAGAAGAATGTATATTCTGCTACTTTAGGATGAAATGTTCTGAATATATCTGTTAAGTCCATCTGGTCCAGTGTGTCATTCAAAGCCATTGTTCCCTTGTTGATTTTCTGATTAGATGACCTGTCCATTGCTGTAAGTGGGTGTTGAAGTCCCCTATTATGGTATTATTATCACTGAGTTTCTTTATGTTTGTGATTGATTTATATATTTGTGTTTTTCCACGTTGGGGACATAAATGTTTACAATTGTTGGATCTTCTTGGTGGATAGACTCCTTAATTATGATATAATGTCCTTCTTCATCTCTTGATACAGTCTTTATTTTAAAATCTGGATTGTCTGATATAAGTATGGCTACTTTGGCTTTCTTTTGGTGACCATTAGCATGATAGATGGTTCTCCATCCCCTTACTTTCAATCTGAAGGTGTCTTAGGTCTAAAGTGGGTCTCTTATAAACAGCATACAGATGGATCTTGTTTTCTTATCCATTCCGTTACTGTATGTCTTTTGATTGGAGCATTTAGTCCATTGACGTTTAGAGTGAGTACTGAAAGATATGAATTTATTGCCATTATGTTGCCTGCAGAGTTGGAGTTTTTGGTGGTATTCTCTGGTCCTTTTTAGTCTTTGTTGCTTTTGGTGTTTATTTATTTATTTATTTATTTATTTATTTATCATCTTTTCTCCCTCTCAGAGAGTCCCCCTTAAAATTTCTTGTAGGGCTGGTTTAGTGGTCACAAACTCCTTTAATTTTGTTTGTCTGGGAAACTTTTAATCTCTCTTTCTATTTTGAATGACAGCATTGCTGGATGAAGAATTCTTGGTTGCATATTTTTCTAATTCAACACATTGTATATATCCTGTCACTCCTTTCTGGCCTGCCATGTTTCTGTGGATAGATATGCTTTGAACCTGATCTGCCTTCCCTTGTAGGTTAAGGACTTTTTTCCCTCGATGCTTTCATGATTCTTTCTTTGCCTGAGTATTTTGTGAATTTGACTATGATATGTCTTGTTGATCATTGGTTTTTGTTGAATCTAATGGGAGTCCTCTGTGCTTCCTGAATTTTGATGTCTGTGTCTTTCTCCAGGTTAAGAAAGCTTTCTGCTATGATTTGCTCACATAACCCTTCTACCCCTATTTCTCTCTCTTCCTCTTCTGGGACCCCTATGATTCGATAGTCCTTTTTAATTAGTCACTGATTTCTCTAATTCTTAAATCATGCTCTTTTGCCTTGGTCTCTGTCTTTTTTTTCTGCTTCATTGTTCTCCATGTTTGTCCTCTGTATTGCTGATTCTCTGCTCTGCCTCATCCATCTTTGCTGCTGTGGCATCCATTTGAGATTGCAGTTCAGTTATAGAATTTTTGTTCATCCTGACTAGCTTTTACTTCTTTTATCTCCACAGAAAGGGATTCTAATCTATTTTTGACTCCAGATACTATTCTTTTTTTTCAATATATGAAGTTTATTGTCAAATTGGTTTCCATACAACACCCAGTGCTCATCCCAAAAGGTGCCCTCCTCAATACCCATCACCCACCCTCCCCTCCCTCCCACCCCCCATCAACCCTCAGTTTGTTCTCAATTTTTAAGAGTCTCTTATGCTTTGGCTCTCTCCTACTCTAACCTCTTTTTTTTTCCTTCCCCTCCCCCATGGGTTTCTGTTAAGTTTCTCAGGATCCACATAAGAGTGAAACCATATGGTATCTGTCTTTCTCTGTATGGCTTATTTCACTTAGCATCACACTCTCCAGTTCCATCCACGTTGCTACAAAGGGCCATGTTTCATTCTTTCTCATTGCCATGTAGTACTCCATGTGTATATAAACCACAACTTCTTTATCCATTCATCACTTGATCTACATTTAGGCTCTTTCCATAATTTGGCTATTGTTGAGAGTGCTGCTATAAACATTGGGGTACAAGTGCTCCTATGCATCAGCACTCCTGTATCCCTTGGGTAAATTCCTAGCAGTGCTATTGCTGGGTTATAGGGTAGGTCTATTTTTAATTTTTTGAGGAACCTCCACACTGTTTTCCAGAGTGGCTGCACCAGTTTGCATTCCCACCAACAGTGCAAGAGGGTTCCCGTTTCTCCACATCCTCTCCAGCATCTATAGTCTCCTGATTTGTTCATTTTGGCCACTCTGACTGGCGTGAGGTGATATCTGAGTGTGGTTTTGATTTGTATTTCCCTGATGAGGAGCGACGTTGAGCATCTTTTCATGTGCCTGTTGGCCATGCGGGTGTCTTCTTTAGAGAAGTGTCTATTCATGTTTTCTGCCCATTTCTTCACTGGGTTATTTGTTTTTCAGGTGTAGAGTTTGGTGAGCTCTTTGTAGATTTTGGATACTAGCCCTTTGTCCGATATGTCATTTGCAAATATCTTTTCCCATTCCGTTGGTTGCCTTTTAGTTTTGTTGGTTGTTTCCTTTGCTGTGCAGAAGCTTTTTATCTTCATAAGGTCCCAGTAATTCATTTTTGCTTTTAATTCTCTTGCCTTTGGGGATGTGTCAGGTAAGAAATTGCTACAGCTGAGGTCAGAGAGCTCTTTTCCTGCTTTCTCCTCTAGGGTTTTGATGGTTTCCTGTCTCTCCAGATACTATTCTTATTATCGAGATTATAAATTCTGGTTCAGACATCTTGCTTGTATCTGTGTTGGTTAAGTCCCTGGCTGTTGTTTCTTCCTGCTCTTTCTTTTGGGGTGAATTCATTCATTTTGTCATTTTGAAGGGAGAAAAGGATTTAATGAGGTTAAAAATTTTAAATAAAAAACTCTAAAATTAAAAAAATACTAAAATTAGAAATTAAAAACAACAACAACACACACACACACACACACAATCAAATAAATGATGCTAGATCCTAGATGTGTTTTGTTCTGAGTGGTGAAAGGGGCTTGATAGTTTACAGAAAAGTGGAAAGAAAAAAAAGGAAATCATTTGAAAATTTCAAATAATGAGTACACTGAAGTAGAATAAAATGAAATGATGGAAGTTAAATAGAATTTGAAAAAATTACACAAGAGTAAAACATATAGTAGAAAAAAAATCAAAGAAAAATATTTTTAAGAAAAATTGAAAATAAAAATGATTTTTTTGTCTTTCTATATTCAAGAAAAATAAAAGAAACAAAAACGAGAAAAACAAAAATAAGGAAAAGATAATTGAATAGATGGACCAGCGAACAAACTGAAATGCGATTGACATTACTTTGTTTTCTCCTAGAAATCAAACCATGAAATGCTTTATAGTGTGTAAACTAACCATGCTGATGAAACTTGTGTTCCTGAAGACCAAGTTTAGCCCAGTTGGGTGGGGCTTAGTGTAATGGCTCTGTTGTCCGCTAGATGGTGCTGCTTAGCTTATTGGGGTGGATTGTTGTGGCACTTGTGAGTGTGTATGTGTATGCACAGGAACAGTGAAAATGGCATCACCCAGCTACCCAGTGTCTAGTATCGGAACTCTGTTCTCCCTGATCAGCAATTGCACACCTGTCCTTTGTCTTTGACTTCCATACGCTTCCCACTTTTACACTTTCTGTGACCAAGCCCCAGGCAGCACCTCCCTCCTGAGTTTTATCTCAGTTGTGGCTGTTTTTCCCGACCCCTTACTTCTGAGGGACTGCAGCTTTGACCCATTCTGCCCTCTGCTGGAGGGTCTCACCAAGCAATCGCCAGTGCCAGCCACACCCAGAAGCAGTCATGGGACTGTGCTGCTGCAGATGCACAGAGACTGCGGCTGGGTGCCAGCCCACTCCAGAAAAAGTTCATGCGATCGTGTAGCAGCAGTGTTTCAGCGATTATGGCAAATGACAACATGCATCTGGCAGCAGGCTTCACCCCCAATGGCCTTGTTCCAGC
Organism: Lynx rufus; assembly: GCF_022079265.1. Taxonomy (NCBI): domain Eukaryota; kingdom Metazoa; phylum Chordata; class Mammalia; order Carnivora; family Felidae; genus Lynx; species Lynx rufus. The sequence continues at coordinate 65,607,395 of NW_025814827.1, forward strand.
CCCAGCAAATGTGCTTTTTCTCCCAGGTCCATGGGGGCCTTTGTCTTTGGGGGACCCACACACTTCTACCAGGTGTCTTCTCAGCAGAGCAACTGCCTCTCCACATGTGGCCTGAAGACCCCCAGACTTCACTCTGCTCCTGGGGATTTGCCCATCTTATCAGAGGACCACCAGGTATTGAGCTGCAGAGTTTCAGACTCTGCACACTCCCCCTATTTATAGAGTCTGTATGGAATTTAAACCCTCTCCTTTCTCCTTTTTCCCTTTTTAGTTCAGTCCCTGTGGCTGTTTCCCCTTTTCCACTTTCTCTCCAACTGCTTTTGGGTGGGTACTTTTCCCGTATTCTCCCTCCCACCCCCCGCCCTATCTCCATCCTTTCTCTGCATGCAAAAACAGCTCCCTGCCCTCCACAGCTTCTCTCTCCCCCATTTCACCTCTCTTCACTGCATACCTGCTGAGTTCTGTGGTTCAGGTTGTACACATTGTTGTGTTAATCCTCAGATCAGTTTTCTAGGTGTGCAGCATGGTTTAGTGTTGATCTGGCTGTATTTCATGGATGCGAGACACAGATAAAACTTCCATGCTCTTCTGCCATCTTGACTCCTCCTCCAAGAAACTATGCTGGAGTACTATTAAAAGGTTTTGATAATCTACTGATACTCAATAATTTTTAATTTAATTTTTGAGTTTGTTTCAAATTAGTTTGATAGGGAAGACTTGGAAAAACTAAAATATCTGAAGTAGGTGTTCTTCTATTTCTTTAAACTTTCTTTTATTCCTGATATCATACATCATGTATACTTGAGTCTCAGCCAGCCCTTTTTGAACCATTTTTGACCAATGAATGGAGAAACTAGAAACCCATGTTGATGAAGGTATAGCAGGCTTGGACAATAGGGGCTTATGATTGAAAGCTCCCAGAAAAAGGTCTAGAGCTAGGGACTCCAGGCAGAGGATTTCCTAGCTTATACCCATGAGGGGCAGATCAAGATCAGTCTGTGTCAAGTTTTAGCCTCTGCTGACTGTAGACAAAGATCTTATAAAGTTTCTTTCTTTAATTCTGGGTGTGGTGTGTGTATATATTGTGTGTTTTGAATAGAATGAGATAGCATAGAAATACAACATGGTATAGTATAGTTTTTGACTGTGATCCCCATCAACAATGTATTTTTACTTATATTCCCTCCATAAATATGTATTTATGTATAAGTTATATAATTGTTCAGCTTTATTCATATAATTTGTAACTCATAAAACAAAATTAGAATTAAAATTCTATATACAATATATGGCATATAATTATACTATAAATTTGTATTTATAATATATGTAAGTAGAACTTTTAATAATTCTTTTCTTTTCATGCTAGTATATGATCTTATATACTTCTTGAGTGTATAGACCCCACTTTGGAAGCCACAACTGTGATGAAAATCACATAGAATTTGAAGACCTGGGCTCCAATTTTGGAATTACAATTATTGACATAGTAATCCAAGGACATTTACTTATTATCTGTACACTTTACTCTTCTCCTTTGTAATGAGGATCGAATGAAATGATATATGTAAACTTTCTAGTACATCACGATATAAAAATATTTTCAACAAATTTTGATAGAATCTGAATGGCATTTTATATTTTTCTTCTCAAGAGCTATGATCAGGGAATACATTTATATATAAATGCTAATGAAGAATGAAGGAATCTTATTATTATTATTTATATTATTTGATGAGGGGAGCAAAAGTTTGCCCAATGGAAAAAGTTGCCTGAAAATTTCAGTATGCTCTCTTTTACCTGATCACATTTATGATTTCTCAGCAATAAGTCAAATTCACTTCCTGTTTTATAAATTTTAAAAAAATGTTTATTGAATGGTTGGCATTATCCAAGCCCTGTGCAAGGAGACAGAATGGTTGAAAAGGTGAGCATGTAGATTATTATTTACTTAAGATTTTGTGTGCTTTGTTTTTATTTGATTTATTTTCCTCAACTGAGTTTAATATTTATGTTATACAAACCATAAATTTGACATGGTTTACTGGAGAAAGTACAGACTTTGAAGTTTAATATACAGATTCAAATTCCATGTCTTTGATTTGTAAACCATGCAATCTCAAGCAATATTCCTGAACTTTATCTCTACTATCTGCAAAATGAAGATCATTATTTTCATTGTTGAATTGTTGTGGGGATTAAGTGATAATGTTTGTAAAGTACTTGCATACTTCTAGGCAAGTGAAGTTATAACCAACAAATATTAGTTATATTTAGAAAACACTTTGAAAGATCCTTGTTAACCATAAAAATAAATATCTACATCCCATTTATGGAAGAGTTGTCATTTAATTCATGCCCTTGCCCTCAGATCAAAGCAAAATTCATATTAACATGGCTATATCTAATCCCTACTATAACTGCTTCTGAGTTTTAATCCTATATTGAGTTTTAATCTTATATTACCATTTCTCATATATCAGGTAAACCTTTACATTTTAGAAAAGAATTTGTTGATTTTGTTATTTGCTTTTTAGGACATATAAGATGACCATCAGGAATGACATAATTTAGAGGTTTCCAAAGCAAGGAGTGCTGCATTTATATGTTTAGCTTTTTGCCTGTGAGGGTTTCAGGAGGAAATCCAACAGTATATCTAAGGAAATAGTATATATATATTTTAAAATTGCAACTTATTTCAGAGCTACTTCACAGGACTTCTAAATGCCCTTCTGAAGTTATATTGTTTGTTTCAAAGGAATTATAACTATAAAGCAAAATCATTGTTTATTAAGTAGGACTCTGCTTGGTATCAGAAACCAACATGAGGAGACCAACAGAAAACAGAGCACTATAATTGGAATGCCAAGGTATTGATTATAGCAAAAAACAGGAAAGTTGTAAGGAGCCTGGACCAAGTGATGCCAAATTATCAGCATTACCAAATTATTGAATTCTGATCTGCTTCACTCAGTCTTCTGCCTTATTGTTTTCTCTCTTCAGAATGACTTTCTTTCTTATACAATCTACATGATGTGCTGAAAATAGCTGTCACACAGTTTCATGTTTACATATTACAAATCCAGCCAAAGGACTGATTATCCTTCCATCTTAATTATAAATTCTTCAAAGAGAAAGTTGGTTTGAGTCTTCTTGGGTTACTTCTCTACCATTCTCCTCGTCATTGTGGACACATGGAGAGAGTCATACAGCATAAATGAGTCTGCTGTTATTTTGTTTTTGTTTTTACCTTCAAACCTGTTTATTTTGCTGTGTTCGTTTCAGGTATGCAATATAATGATTCAACATTTCTATACATTACTCAGTGCTCATCACAGTAAGTGCACTATTTTTTCATATTTATTTTTTTTTTTGAGAATAGAAAGATATGATGGATCAAAAATTTCCCTTTTGTCTGAGTTTATGCTCCCAGTAGCCCAAATATCTTAATATTTATTTATTTATTTGTTTCTAAAATATATTTATTTTTAATTATTCAATTAATTGATTTATTTTTTAATTTACATCCAAGTTAGTTAGCATATAGTGCAATAATGATTTGAGGAGTAGATTCCAGTGACTCATCCCGTATGTATAATATCCAGGGCTCATCCCAGCAAGTGTATTTCTTAATGCCCCTTATCAATTTAGCCCATCCCCCCACCCGAACCCCTCCAGCAACCCTCAGTTTGTTCTCTGTATTTCAGTCTCTTATGTTTTGTCCCCCTCGTTTTTAAATTATTTTTGCTTCCCTTCCCTTATGTTCATCTGTTTTGTATCTTAAATTCCACATATGAGTGAAGTCATATATGATATTTGTCTTTCTCTAACTTACAAATTTCACTTAACATAATACTCTCTAGTTCCATCCTTGTAGTTGCAAATGGCAAGATTTTTTCTTTTTGATTACCGAGTAATACTCCATTGTGTGTGTGTGTGTGTGTGTGTGTGTGTGTGTGTGTGTATCACATCTTCTTTATCCATTCATCCATCGATGGACATTTGGGCTCTTTCCATACTTTGACTATTGTTGATAGTGCTGCTATAAACATTGGGGTGCATGTGCCCCTTTGAAGCAGCACACCTATATCCCTTGGATAAAAACCTAGTAGGGCAATTGCTGGATCATAGGGTAGTTCTATTTTTAATCTTTTGAGGAACCTCCATACTGTTTTCCAGAGTGGCTGCACCAGTTTGCAGTCCTACCAGCAGTACAAAAGAGATACTCTTTTTCTGCATCCTTGCCAACATCTGTTGTTGCCCGAGTTGTTAATGTTAGCCATTCTGGCAGGTGTGAGGTGGTATCTCATTATGGTTTTGATTTGTATTTTCCTGATGATGAGTGATGTTGAAAATTTTTTCATGTGTCTATTGAGTCTATTGGTCTTTACCTCTCTGGAATGATTGTGGTCAGGTTGGAGATGGCAAAGAGAGAAATTCTAAGAACAATGTCTCTGTAGTGTGGTCTTGAGACCCCTGGTGTCCCTTTTAGGTCCTTTGGTCAGGTCAAAAGTATATTCATAATACTACCAGTATGCTGTTTTCCTTTTTTCACTTTTTTCCTTTTGTGAGTATAAAAATGAATTTACTTGAGGCTATGTAACAGGTAACATACTGAATGCAAAAGCAGATATGGGATCCCAGCTATCTTATATTAAGCCAATATTAAAGAGGTTTTTACAAAAATGTAAAACAATGATACAATTCTTAGTAATTTTTGTTGTGTTTTTGGAACATAAGTTGTTTATTTTTTTAAAATAAATTATTAATGTTAGCACATGACTATTATTTCATTTTATTTTTTTACTGAGATATAATTGACATATAACATTATGTTAGTTACAAGTGTTCATTATAATGGAATAAATCTGTAGATTGCTTTGGGTAGTTGAACTTTTTAATAATATTGATTCTTACAATTCCATGAGCATGGAATGTCTTTCTATTATTTATGTCTTTCTCAAATTGTTTCATTAATACTTTATTAATGTTTTATTAATGCATAGGTCTTTCACATCCTTGGTTAGATTTACTCCTGGGTATCTTATTCTTTTTTATGCAGTTGTAAGTGAGATTTTTTAAAAAAATCTCATTCTGATAATTTGTTAGTAGTATACAGAAATGCAACTGAGTTTTGCTTATTTATTTTGTACCCTGCAGCTTTATTGAATTAATCTTTTGTTCTAACAGCATTTTGAGGAAGCCTTTAGGATTTTCTATATGTAATATCATGTCATCTGCAAATAGTGACAGTTTTACCTTTCTCCTTATGATTTGGATGTCTTTTATTTGTTTTTATTGTTTAACTAGCCCAGCTAGAAATTTCAGAACCAAGTTGAATAAAAGTAGTGAGAGTAGGCATCCTTGACTTATTCCTGATTTTGAGAAAAGGCTTTCAGCTTTTCACTGTTGAGTGTGATGTTAGTTGTAAGTTTGTCATGTATGGCTTTCATCATTTTTAGGTATATTTTCTTTATATCCAATTTGTTGATTAAAAAAATATTTGTTTATTTTGAGAGAAAGAGAGAGAAACAGTACTAGTGGGGGAGGGGCAGAGAGAGAGGAAGAGAGAGAATCACCAGCAAAGTCCCCATTGTTAGTACAGTGCTCAGTGTGGGGCTTGATCTCATGAACCGGGAGATCGTGACCTGAGCTGAAATCAAGAGTTGGATACTTAACTGAGTGAACCACCCAAGTGCCCCAAGATTTTTTTTTAAGCATAAATCAATATTGAATTTTGTCAAATGCTTTCTATACACCTATTGAAATGATCCTACAATTTTTATCTTCTATTTTGTTAATGTGGCATATCACATTGATTTGTGTATATTGAAATATCTTTGCGTCCTTGGAATAAATCCCACTTGATCCTGATGTATGATCCTTTTAATGTATTATTGAATTTAGTTTGCTATTACTTTATTGAGGATTTTTGCATCTATGTTTATCATGGATATTGGCCTGTAGTTTTCTTTTCTTGTGATGTCCTTGTTTGGCTTTAGTATCTGATAATGCTGGCCTCAGAAAACGGAAGCTTTATTTTCAGAATACAGAAGTCAATATATGTTATTGAAATCTATCTAATTCATTGTTATTTTTTATCAATTAGGATTGTCCATTTGATCTACCATGGACTAAGAAAGGTGAATTGAAGCTTGCTGTTATTATTAATATGTTGCTCTCAATTTTTTACTTGTATATTTGTAGCTTGTGCTTTATGTATGTTAATACCATTTTATTTTAACGCAAATATTCTTTATTTTCTGTGTATTAATTATTTTTATTTTTAGAGTACATAAGTTATTTATTTAAATTCCGTTTAGTTAATATACAGTGTAGTATTGGTTTCAGGAATAGAACCCAGTGATTCATCACTTACATGCAGCACCCAGTGCTCATCCCAACAAGTGCTTCCTTAATGCCTATCACTCATTTAGCCCTCCCACCTACCCACGTACCTCCCCTCCAACAACCCTCAGGTTGTTTTCTGTATTTAAGAGTTTCCTATGGTTTCCCTCCCTTTCTGTTTTTATCCTACTTTTCCTTTCTTTCCCCTATGTTCACCTGTTTTGTTTCTTAAATTCCACATATTAGTGAAATCATATGAGTTCTTTCTCTGACTGAATTATTTCACTTAGCATAATACACTGTAGTTCTATGTGGTATATATATATACAATATAATATTACTTGGCAATCAAAAAGAATGAAATCGGGGGTCGACAGGAAGATGGCGGCGTAGGAGGACGCTGGGATCACCGCGCGTCCTGCTGATCACTTAGATTCCACCTACACCTGCCTAAGTAACCCAGAAAACAGCCAGAGGATTAGCAGAACGGAGTCACGGGACCCAAGTGCAGACGAGAGGCCCATGGAAGAGGGTAGGAAGGGCGGCAAGGCGGTGCGCGCTCCACGGACTGGCGGGAGGGAGCCGGGGCGGAGGGGCGGCTCGCCAGCCAAGCAGAGCCCCCGAGCCCGGCTTGCAAAAGTGGAGGGGCCTGACGGACTGTGTTCCGACAGCAAGCGCGACTTAGTGTCTGGGAGGTCATAAGTTAACAGCTCTGCTCGGAAAGCGGGAAGGCTGGAGGACAAAGGGAGGGAGAGCTGCTGAGTGCTGAGCCCCCGGACGACAGAGCTCAGTTTGGTGGGGAACAAAGGCGCTAGCCAGCGCCATCTCCCCCGCCCATCCCCCAGCCAAAATCCCAAAGGGAACCGGTTCCGGCCAGGGAAATTGCTCGCTCCGTGCAAACACCCAACTCTGTGCTTCTGCGGAGCCAAACTTCCGGAGCCAAACCTGCGGATCTGACTCCCTCCGGCTGCCACAGGGCCCCTCCTGAAGTGGATCACCTAAGGAGAAGCGAGCTAAGCCTGCCCCCCCTGCCGCCATGCACCTTGCCTTCCCACCCCAGCTAATACGCCAGATCCCCAGCATCACAAGCCTGGCAGTGTGCAAGTAGCCCAGACGGGCCACGCCACCCCACAGTGAATCACACCCCTAGGAGAGGGGAAGAGAAGGCACACACCAGTCTGACTGTGGCCCCAGCGGTGGGCTGGGGGCAGACATCAGGACTGACTGTGGCCCCGCCCACCAACTCCAGTTATACACCACAGCACAGGGGAAATGCCCTGCAGGTCCTCACCACACCAGGGACTATCCAAAATGACCAAGCGGAAGAATTCCCCTCAGAAGAATCTCCAGGAAATAACAACAGCTAATGAGCTGATCAAAAAGGATTTAAATAATATAACAGAAAGTGAATTTAGAATAATAGTCATAAAATTAATTGCTGGGCTTGAAAACAGTATACAGGACAGCAGAGAATCTCTTGCTACAGAGATCAAGGGACTAAGGAGCAGTCACGAGGAGCTGAAAAACGCTTTAAACGAAATGCATAACAAAATGGAAACCACCACGGCTCGGATGGAAGAGGCAGAGGAGAGAATAGGTGAACTAGAAGATAAAGTTATGGAAAAAGAGGAAGCTGAGAAAAAGAGAGATAAAAAAATCCAGGAGTATGAGGGGAAAATTAGAGAACTAAGTGATACACTAAAAAGAAATAATATACGCATAATTGGTATCCCAGAGGAGGAAGAGAGAGGGAAAGGTGCTGAAGGGGTACTTGAAGAAATCATAGCTGAGAACTTCCCTGATCTGGGGAAGGAAAAAGGCATTGAAATCCAAGAGGCACAGAGAACTCCCTTCAGACGTAACTTGAATCGATCTTCTGCACGACATATCATGGTGAAACTGGCAAAATACAAGGATAAAGAGAAAATTCTGAAAGCAGCAAGGGGTAAACGTGCCCTCACATATAAAGGGAGACCTATAAGACTCGTGACTGATCTCTCTTTTGAAACTTGGCAGGCCAGAAAGAATTGGCACGAGATTTTCAGTGTGCTAGACAGAAAAAATATGCAGCCGAGAATCCTTTATCCAGCAAGTCTGTCATTTAGAATAGAAGGAGAGATAAAGGTCTTCCCAAACAAACAAAAACTGAAGGAATTTGTCACCACTAAACCAGCCCTACAAGAGATCCTAAGGGGGACCCTGTGAGACAAAGTACCAGAGACATCACTACAAGCATAAAACATGCAGACATCACAATGACTCTAAACCCGTATCTTTCTATAATAACACTGAATGTAAATGGATTAAATGCGCCAACCAAAAGACATAGGGTATCAGAATGGATAAAAAAACAAGACCCATCTATTTGCTGTCTACAAGAGACTCATTTTAGACCTGAGGACACCTTTAGATTCAGAGTGAGGGGTTGGAGAACTATTTATCATGCTACTGGAAGCCAAAAGAAAGCTGGAGTAGCCATACTTATATCAGACAAACTAGACTTTAAATTAAAGGCTGTAACAAGAGATGAAGAAGGACATTATATAATAGTTACAGGGTCTATCCATCAGGAAGAGCTAACAATTATAAATGTCTATGCGCCGAATACCGGAGCCCCCAAATATATAAAACAATTACTCATAAACAGAAGCAACCTTATTGAGAAGAATGTGGTAAATGCAGGGGACTTTAACACCCCACTTACAGAAATGGATAGATCATCTAGACACACGGTCAATAAAGAAACAAGGGCCCTGAATGAGACATTGGATCAGATGGACTTGACAGATCTATTTAGAACTCTGCATCCCAAAGCAACAGAATATACTTTCTTCTCGAGTGCACATGGAACATTCTCCAAGATAGATCATATACTGGGTCACAAAACAGCCCTTCATAAGTTTACAAGAATTGAAATTATACCATGCATACTTTCAGACCACAATGCTATGAAGCTTGAAATCAACCACAGGAAAAAGTCTGGAAAGCCTCCAAAAGCATGGAGGTTAAAGAACACCCTACTAACGAATGAGTGGGTCAACCAGGCAATTAGAGAAGAAATCAAAAAATACATGGAAACAAACGAAAATGAAAATACAACAATCCAAACGCTTTGGGACGCAGCGAAGGCAGTCCTGAGAGGAAAATACATTGCAATCCAGGCCTATCTCAAGAAACAAGAAAAATCCCAAATACAAAATCTAACAGCACACCTAAAGGAACTAGAAGCAGAACAGCAAAGGCAGCCTAAACCCAGCAGAAGAAGAGAAATAATAAAGATCAGAGCAGAAATAAACAATATAGAATCTAAAAAAACTGTAGAGCAGATCAACGAAACCAAGAGTTGGTTTTTTGAAAAAATAAACAAAATTGACAAACCTCTAGCCAGGCTTCTCAAAAAGAAAAGGGAGATGACCCAAATAGATAAAATCATGAATGAAAATGGAATGATTACAACCAATCCCTCAGAGATACAAACAATTATCAGGGATACTATGAAAAATTATATGCCAACAAATTGGACAACCTGGAAGAAATGGACAAATTCCTGAACACCCACACTCTTCCAAAACTCAATCAGGAGGAAATAGAAAGCTTGAACAGACCCATAACCAGCGAAGAAATTGAATCGGTTATCAAAAATCTCCCAACAAATAAGAGTCCAGGACCAGATGGCTTCCCAGGGCAGTTCTACCAGACATTTAAAGCAGAGATAATACCTATCCTTCTCAAGCTATTCCAAGAAATAGAAAGGGAAGGAAAACTTCCAGACTCATTCTATGAAGCCAGTATTACTTTGATTCCTAAACCAGACAGAGACCCAGTAAAAAAAGAGAACTACAGGCCAATATCCCTGATGAATATGGATGCCAAAATTCTCAATAAGATACTAGCAAATCGAATTCAACGGCATATAAAAAGAATTATTCACCATGATCAAGTGGGATTCATTCCTGGGATGCAGGGCTGGTTCAACATTCGCAAATCAATCAACGTGATACATCACATTAACAAAAAAAAAGAGAAGAACCATATCATCCTGTCAATCGATGCAGAAAAGGCCTTTGACAAAATCCAGCACCCTTTCTTAATAAAAACCCTGGAGAAAGTCGGGATAGAAGGAACATACTTAAAGATCATAAAAGCCGTTTATGAAAAGCCCACAGCTAACATCATCCTCAACGGGGAAAAACTGAGAGCTTTTTCCCTGAGATCAGGAACACGACAGGGATGCCCACTCTCACCGCTGTTGTTTAACATAGTGCTGGAAGTTCTAGCATCAGCAATCAGACAACAAAAGGAAATCAAAGGCATCAAAATTGGCAAAGATGAAGTCAAGCTTTCGCTTTTTGCAGATGACATGATATTATACATGGAAAATCCGATTGACTCCACCAAAAGTCTGCTAGAACTGATACATGAATTCAGCAAAGTTGCAGGATACAAAATCAATGTACAGAAATCAGTTGCATTCTTATACACTAACAATGAAGCAACAGAAAGACAAATAAAGAAACTGATCCCATTCACAATTGCACCAAGAAGCATAAAATACCTAGGAATAAATCTAACCAAAGATGTAAAGGATCTGTATGCTGAAAACTATAGAAAGCTTATGAAGGTAATTGAAGAAGATTTAAAGAAATGGAAAGACATTCCCTGCTCATGGATTGGAAGAATAAATATTGTCAAAATGTCAATACTACCCAAAGCTATCTACACATTCAATGCAATCCCAATCAAAATGGCACCAGCATTCTTCTCAAAACTAGAACAAGCAATCCTAAAATTCATTTGGAACCACAAAAGGCCCCGAATAGCCAAAGTAATTTTGAAGAAGAAGACCAAAGCAGGAGGCATCACAATCCCAGACTTTAGCCTCTACTACAAAGCTGTCATCATCAAGACAGCATCGTATTGGCACAAAAACAGACACACAGACCAATGGAATAGAATAGAAACCCCAGAACTAGACCCACAAACGTATGGCCAACTCATCTTTGACAAAGCAGGAAAGAACATCCAATGGAAAAAAGACAGTCTCTTTAGCAAATGGTGCTGGGAGAACTGGACAGCAACATGCAGAAGGTTGAAACTAGACCACTTTCTCACACCATTTACAAAAATAAACTCAAAATGGATAAAGGACCTAAATGTGAGACAGGAAACCATCAGAACCTTAGAGGAGAAAGCAGGAAAAGACCTCTCTGACCTCAGCCGTAGCAATCTCTTACTCGACACATCCCCAAAGGCAAGGGAATTAAAAGCAAAAGTGAATTACTGGGACCTTATGAAGATAAAAAGCTTCTGCACAGCAAAGGAAACAACCAACAAAACTAAAAGGCAACCAACGGAATGGGAAAAGATATTTGCAAATGACATATCGGACAAAGGGCTAGTATCTAAAATCTATAAAGAGCTCACCAAACTCCACACCCGAAAAACAAATAACCCAGTGAAGAAATGGGCAGAAAACATGAATAGACACTTCTCTAAAGAAGACATCCAGATGGCCAACAGGCACATGAAAAGATGTTCAGCGTCGCTCCTTATCAGGGAAATACAAATCAAAACCACACTCAGATATCACCTCACGCCAGTCAGAGTGGCCAAAATGAACAAATCAGGAGACTCTAGATGCTGGAGAGGATGTGGAGAAACGGGAACCCTCTTGCACTGTTGGTGGGAATGCAAATTGGTGCAGCCGCTCTGGAAAGCAGTGTGGAGGTTCCTCAGAAAATTAAAAATAGACCTACCCTATGACCCAGCAATAGCACTGCTAGGAATCTACCCAAGGGATACAGGAGTACTGATGCATAGGGGCACTTGTACCCCAATGTTCATAGCAGCACTCTCAACAATAGCCAAATTATGGAAAGAGCCTAAATGTCCATCCACTGATGAATGGATAAAGAAATTGTGGTATATATACACAATGGAATACTATGTGGCAATGAGAAAAAATGAAATATGGCCTTTTGTAGCAACGTGGATGGAACTGGAGAGTGTGATGCTAAGTGAAATAAGCCATACAGAGAAAGACAGATACCATATGGTTTCACTCTTATGTGGATCCTGAGAAACTTAACAGGAACCATGGGGGAGGGGAAGGAAAAAAAAAAAAAAGAGGTTAGAGTGGGAGAGAGCCAAAGCATAAGAGACTGTTAAAAACTGAGAACAAACTGAGGGTTGATGGGGGGTGGGAGGGAGGGGAGGGTGGGTGATGGGTATTGAGGAGGGCACCTTTTGGGATGAGCACTGGGTGTTGTATGGAAACCAATTTGTCAATAAATTTCATATATATATAAAAAAAAAAAGAATGAAATCTTGCCATTTGAGACACAAATATTCTTAACAGTTATAGTCATTGCAAATTGTGTTCTTTAAGAATAAAACCAACTTTAAAAATTCACTGAATAGTTTTTTTGCTCTGAATTAAAACTTGTTGAATATTAAATTATTTGCATTTACCTTTGCATAGCCTTTTATTTTCTGACATTCCAAATTACTGTTTTTAAAATAGGTCTTATATATAGCAAACAGTTTGTTCTTTCCTGATTTTTTTCTGAAAATACTTTTCTTTTAATAAAGTTAGCCTTTTACATTTATAATTAAGGAAAATGTTTAGTATTATATCTGCCTTTTATTTTGCTACAATTTATATATTTTAGCCTTAATTTTTTAGATGATCTTTCACTATCAAAATACATTTTCTTTATTTTGAAGGTTTTTTTTGTTGTTGTTGTTGTTAATTTGAAAGATTTATCTTTTTGTGACATTGATTTCTCCTAAATCACACTTTGATATAATTCTTTCAATCCTCTGTTTTTTTGGACAATTTCTATTGATTTCGAATTTTGATCAATGAGATTAATCTATTTTTTTTTGCTACCCCCTTACTTTCTTTCTCTGTCACCATATTAGTTTATGTTTATAATTCTTATACTTAATTTACCAGCTTCAAGTTGTATATTTGATCCTAGATGTAAATGACATAAGCAATATTTTTGACTTTATTTCCCTTTCATCTTAATATATTTTTCTTAAAGTTGTACTCTATTTCCTTTATTGTTATTTAAGCATATCCATGATTATAACCATGTTTGGCTATACTTTTTGTTCCAAGGAAACATTTTTCTCATGAATAACTTTTTTGTTTTGTTTTGTTTTGTTTCCCCCACCCCTCTATTATTTTTCTCATATACTGTCTTTGTAAATATCCTATCCTGTGTCCTTTTTGACTACTCATCTTGGAACAAATGAAGGTCTTCTCAGACCAGCTATTCACAGGATTTTTATGTAGGGAATATTCCAGAGGTGGATTGTAAGCTAATTGGAATTTTCTGTGTTGCCTAAGGATTATTATGTGGGTTTCTTTAGCTTTGACTTTTTCTGAACCAAAGGGGAAACAAAGCTGTGGGGTTATTAATACTGTTTCTTTTTCCCCTTGCTTCTCGCCAACAGTTAAATTCCTGCAAATGTGCCTTATTTATGTGACTCCTCTCCTGGAACTGTCCTTTTTGTTCTCGAAACCAAATTGCTTCCTTGAAAACTCATACTGCCAGTGTATTCAGGCTTTCCATTGTTGGAAATAAAGGACTTTAAGTTTTAGCTGAAAAAAAAAAAGCCTTTAATTTTGAATATCTTGGTTTTCTGATTTCAAAAGCACCATGTATTAATTTTTATGAACTGCTATATGATCTGTAATGCTGTTAAAAATGATTTAATCTATTTTTTGATTTGTGATTTTAGTTGTCTTTGATTTTTGTTGATTATTGATATGCACTTCTATTTCTTATTTTTCTTATTTCATTTAAGTGACCTGTAAGAGGTGAAGAAAGTTCTAAATTTACTCTGCTTTTTGAAATTGGAAGGTTCTCATGCTGTCTTATGAATGAACTGGCTGTTCACAACCTTTGGTGAAGTGTATGTTTGCAGCAAATTTTCCCCTGCTCATAACTGGTTGGATATGGAATAAACTTTCCCAAGTAAAATTAATCAATTAGAATGGGTTGAACCAATCAGATTTTCAAAGAATTTGATCTAAGACTTTGCAGTTAGTTTGTCACAGGTATTTGAGTTGAAAGGTCATATAGATTCAGCTGAGGAAGCCATTCTGAGCTAGAACTTGGATAAGTAAGTTGAAAGAAAAGAAGAATGGAACACAGGTATAGAACAAAGTGGAGAAACAATGAATAAGAGAAGTAGAGATAAAAGAAACCCTGTGATTTCTAAGAGAAAAATCATTGTATTTCAAGCCTTTTTTCTCTTCCCATGAAGCCTGGCCACAGTATATCTTATTCTTCAATTCTGTGAGATATCTGTTTTTCTACCATACTACCCTTGATATATGTAGTAGATTTACTGTGTATTTGTTTCTTGCAAACAAAAAATAAAAGTGAAAAAGAGAGTTTCCAAACATAGAACTGATAACACTTAAGTAAGACATGCTAAAATTAAAACAAAATGGTTTCATACATACTGGAATAGTAGTTCACATAATGGAAATTTTTGCACCATAGAAAATTCTTAAAATGTCTGTCTGTATGTTGAGGAAAAGTTATAAAGAGTTAAGGCAGGCAGGTCATATATGGCCCATGTTAATATGAGTTCATCCAAGAGAGGGCATGTTGATTTGGTGTGAGACAGTAAGTTAATTAGTGCAGTAAATTAATATAGCACACAAGTGACAATACTGTATCCAAAACAATTTATTGGTGTTAATTTCTTCATTTGCAAATGCACAAAGTTCGCCTGTTGAAATAGATGTTTTAATGTATACTATAAATTGTTTCTGAACTTGCACATTTTAAAAAAATTATCTGTAGTTTAGTTAAGCTTGTGTGAGGGTGCTGGAGAGGACCTTTCTCTCTTAACCCTGCATAATTGAGCATTTGTGTTTTATGTATAGGGAAATAGGCACTGCTAGGACCATAGGCAGAACTATGAAGGATTACTTGTCTTCTGGTGTTTTCAGACTTCCTTTTCCTTGCATTTTCTTTACTGCAGAGCTTACTTTCTTTTCCCTGCCTTACATGTTCAGGAACCAGGCTCACTCTTATTTCAAAAGCTACCCTTAGTATAGGGTCAGAAACCTGTTCATACTAAGATTTAAGGAACTGATAAAAATGTTTTATTCTCAACCTTAGTATCAATAATATGTCTGATGTTTATTGAGCATTTTATACCTTACAAAACCCTTTCATATACCATGTATCTTTTAATCACCACTTCAACTTTATAAAGTGGATGGTATCTCAAGTGTATGAATAATGACACTGAGACTCAGATACTAACACTTAGCTTTGAATTCAGATCTCTAAACTCCAATTTAAGATAAAAAACTTAAGCTAATAAAATGAGTCTTCAAATATAGAATTTCTGGTATCACTTGTCTACAGTGAACTGACTTTCTCTATTGAAAGATGGTCATAGCTCATGGACAGTAACAGAAACTGATAGATTACCAGGCTGAAAGCATGAAAATTCAATGTAAAGAGGATGAGGGGGGTGTTGTTTAAATTAGGGAAAAATAACTCTCTGTACTTCAGTAATCTCTGAAGACTATTACAAAGAGTTGTGTAATAATTAAGGCAATGTGTATGGTAGAAGGAGGATCAACTGAAATCCTGCAGACATGGGATTTGAACCTAATTCCAAATCTGCCACTCACCAGCTGTGTTGCTTTGGGCAAAGACACTGAACGTCTTTGAGCTTCAATTTCTGTATAAGTAGAGCTATTAATACTTGTTTCATAGGACTGTAGTAAGAGTTCATTGAAACTTAGTTATGAGACTAAAATGAATACAATCATTTATTGAGCACAAACTAAATATTCTTTTAATTTGTACTAAGAATTACGGGATGGGTATCATTGTTGTAAGGATTTAATTGGTGAAGAAACTAAGCTTAAAGTTTACCAACCTGCCCAAAGTCATACAGGTAGTAATCTGTGGAACCAGAGTTCATACACAACTCCACCTGATTCTGATACTTGCATTGCGTATTAATACTTAATACTTGGTAACTTTCCTATAATGATCAGCATTTTTAATGATGGTGGGGTGGTGGGGAGTCATTTGTTGTGGTCTGTCCAGAAAAACTTCCCTCCTTCTTCTGTTAATAACATTTCCCTTCTGTTGGGAAACTAGTTCTCAGCCACTGCAGCAGATGGAAATGTCATTACCCAGCATGGGGTAAGCATGTGACTCCAGTAAGGACAATCAGAACACTTCCTTGTGTTATGTGCAGGGAGTGAGAAACCTTTTAGTTCCTTTGGGATTGCGACAGTAGCATTACGTAAACTGGAAGCTGATTAAGAACTGATAATGTAAGCCACATCATGTCATGCTCCCTCCATAGTTGTGGAGGAAGTCCTCTCGAGTAGGAGAAATGAGGTCAATACAGAGAGAAACTAAATGAAGAATGAAGAAAAAGTCTTGATGATAAAGAGAAAAAGTACCTGAATCAAGATTTTGCATAGTCCATTGGGTCAGTACAACTCCCTCATTTGTATGAACTAATTTGAGTTGGATTTATGTCTACAACTGAAAGTAATCAAGAGAGTATAAAATGTCATTAGTTATTTCTTTAAGAAATCCAGGGAGAAAAAGATGTTCTTTATTGTAGTGAGTTTCTACTATGGGGGTTTAAAATAAAATAATTTAGTGTTTAAAGAGGAAAACAATTGTATAAAGTTTTTCAGTTATAATTTCTCAGAGGGGCTGAAAAGAAAGTATTTTAAGGATTTCTTAAAAGATAGGACATAGTATGAGCTGCTGGGTGGCTCAGTTAAGTGTACAACGTTGGCTCAGGTCATGATCTCACAGCTCATGAGTTTGAGCCCGGCATTGGGCTCTGTGCTGACAGCTCAGAGCCTGGAGCCTGCTTTGGATTCTGTGTCTCCATCTCTCTCTCTGCCCCTCTCCCCCCTCACACTCTGTCTGTCTGTCTCTCTCAAAAATAAATAAACATTAGAAATTTTTTTTTAAATACGACATAGTAGGTACTAATAGTCATGATTCACTATTAGATTATTTAAAACACAAAAGAGAGCAATTTTTTACTAACTAACTTGATACCTTTATAAAAATATATTATTTTTTATTGCTTCTGCTTGCAAAGCTCTTCACTCAAATGTTCAAACAGCTCCCTCTCATTCAAGTGTCTGCTCCACATCACCATGAGGGTCTCCCTGACTCTTCTATCTAAACAGTACCCTACTTACTTTTTACCTTCTTCCTGACTTACTTTTTGCTTCATGGATTGTAGTTACCTGATGCTGTACTTTTAATGTATTTGTTTATTACCATTTCCCACACCAGAATATAAGCTCTATAGGACAAAGATTTTGTATCATTATTATGGAATGAATGAGTCTTTTTAGATAGAACATTTGCTATGGACTTAAGTATGAAAAAAAAAAAAAGAAAATAAGAGTATCAAAGACAGGCTGGATGATTAGCTTTGATCAACCCCAGATCCTCCTCTTCCTGGGGACATGCCAAGTCCATATTTCTCAGTCTACCTTGGAGTTGGGAGTGGTCATGTGATAAATTGGAATGTGAGCAGGAGTGAAGTACACTACTCCAGTCCTAGTCCATAAAATCTCCCACACATAGGGTTACCATCATTTCAGTGTGCCTAGGACACGTATGGATTACACGTGTTGTTGTCAAGTGGTGCTTCTACTCTCTAAAATATCCAAGTTTCGACAATTTTAGAGACAAAACTATGCATGACACTCTAGGCCTTTTCCTCTTCTGCAGCACATTGCTGATAAGCCTTGTGACTCTGAAAGCCACACATTACAGATTGCGTAGCCACAAGAAGGAAGGATACTGGATCCTTAAGCCACCACTTGGGAGAGAGCTGCCCATCTGCTCACTTTGGACTTTGAGCAAGGAAGTCCTTGTTCTTGAGCTGTTATACATATCTGAATTTGAAATTTGTAGCTATTACTCTATCCTAACTAATGTAGGAATCTAAAAGTCCAATTGTTAATACTCAGAATATATACATTAGGAAATGTAGATGCTAGTTTTAACAAATACAAATTTATACGAATACAATTTTACTTTCCAATTATAAATTACTATTGACCCTTGAACAACTTAGGGGTTAGGGGCATGGACACCCTGCATAGTAAAAAATCCATGTATAACTTTTGTCTCCCCCAAAACCTAACTACTACTACCCTGCTGTTGATGGGATGCCTTACTGATAACATAAACAGTTTGATTAACACAATTTTGTGTGTTATATGTATTATATACTGTATTCTTACAATAAAGTAAGCTAGAGAAGAGAAAATTTTAGGAAGAAAATCATAAGGGAGAGATAATATATTTATAGTATTGTAATATAAAAAATCTGCATATATCATGCAGTTTAAATCCATATTGTTTAGGGTCAACTGTATTTTAAAAGGCTTACTGAATCAGGTGAGGTGTAATATTCCAATATTTTATGATTTGTTTTATAATGTCACTGTTGTTAGTAAAAATCAACTCAGAGTCATAATAAATTGAGCATAGGCTGCCTGTTCCCACAGGAATGGTTAATCTGGCTATTTTACTGTGGAACATTCCATGTGCATGTAGGAAAATACTATATGACTGGTTGGAATAATTTGATTACTGTATGTTCACCAACTGGAAAGTCTAGTCATAATATCCTTTTTGTCTTCATTTTGTCCCTTGATAACCAATTCATGAAGCTAATCAAGCTGAATCAAATCTTTCTGGAAGGCAGAAGTCTTGCAAACTGTCTCTGACACCATCTGCTGCACAAAGAAAGAAAATATGGTGTACTAATTGGTATGTTATGAAATAGCCAAGGGACTGAATTGTGGTGGTTTTGGAGTCAGCAGATTTCTGTGAGATGTCAAATTCTGACAGATGCTAGAGAGTGCTCAGTGTCTGGTCCTAGAAATATGGAGAGAACTTCCTTCCTGAAGCTTGACTTGCCTTTCTCTGCCTTTGTGGTCAGAGACAAAAGCACAAAACACAAAATCATATTTCCTTTGGGAAATTATATACACTGCAAATTTTAAACTAAACAAATATACATTAACTGAGACCATATCCAAAGAATACGGAATTGCATACTGAAGAGTTTTCTGATTCTTTGCAGATAGTCACTACTAAAAATTATTTGTTTTGGTCTCTGCTTTTTATTTTGGAAGATTTTCACAATGACCTGGTGACCTTTGTTCTTTAGGGATTTTACTAAAATATTGCTTGGGAGCTCTGTGTGGGAAAGCAGGTCCTTCTGACAAGTGAATTTAACCATAGGGTGATTGCATCTGGCAAGCTGGAATTTTCACTTTGGTAATCTCCCGTATCAATATCTGGAGAATGTTTCCCTCCTGAAGTCATTTGGGCCCTTGCCTAAAGAGCATAATTCTGTATACCAGCCTTCTGAAAGTTGGACTAGAGGAATGAAGTCGAGGTCTTAGCATTCGGTATGAAGATTTACAGATTCAAATCTTGAGTCTCAATCCCACTTCCAAGCCAAACATTCTTGAGGTCCCAAGTTTATATCCTCTCAGTTTAATTTATCCAGAATAAACCTCCCATCTCTGAGGTGATATTGGACATTCTGACTGTGGCATAGCTTCTGGGCTTTGAGACAGGATTCTGAAACTTTATTTCCCCCTTGTGTCCCATCCTTACCTTCTATGGTACCCTGTGGCTCTATGACCCTTCAAGTGGAATGAAATAAGGAGTTTGCTCCAAAATTTCTCTGAATAATCACGTTTTGTGGACTGAAGAAATTGTAAATTGTTTTACATGATGTAACAAATATAGGAAAATATGTAAACAAAAAATGAAAAAAATTGTGAGTACAGTGTAACCTTTATCATGTACTAGTGACACACTTATTAATATTAATCTCTGACTTCATTGAATGGTATCTTAAAGAAATATTTTTACTTAATGATGGTAACCAATATTCAGATATCTTCCTGTTGTCTATGTAGCTCTTTCTTCAGAAGAAATGTTTTGTAATTTGATTTGAGTAGAAAATTGGATAACATATCACACTTTTCCTATTGAACTTGTACTACATGGTTCAGGTTTCTCTTATGGTGATAGTTATCACTAGTCAATTACTAGATAATACTAGGCAAAACTTTTATGGTATATTATGCTCATGAAACAAAATTTTATAATATTATTTGAGAATGTTATTAGAATGTTTTTAGGACAATAGAACAATCCCTTTTATAGCCTAATCATACAGTTGGCATAGTAATGTAGAGTTTTCATAAGAGTAGGGTGAGATTGCACACTATACTGATGCTCTATCTAAAT
Organism: Lynx rufus; assembly: GCF_022079265.1. Lineage (NCBI taxonomy): Eukaryota > Metazoa > Chordata > Mammalia > Carnivora > Felidae > Lynx > Lynx rufus. The sequence continues at coordinate 65,628,061 of NW_025814827.1, forward strand.
CAGCACACATCCAGCAGGTGATGTAAGGAAAAACTGGATAATTCTAATGTGAACCAGGGTTATATTTCTTTGGGCATATTAGTAATATGTACTATCCACTCTAAAAACAACAGAAATATCATGTAATTCATAGAAAGAAGATGGATCAATTCACTTTGTATTCTGCTAAATCTCTAAGCAAGCTTAAGCAATTTACTTTCTTGTTTCTCTTTTACAAAGTTGTTATTGAAGTATAATTGGCATGCAGTACTATATTAGTTTCAGGTATAACATATTGATTCAACAATTCTATGCATTACTCAGTGCTCACCGTGATTAGTGTAGTCACCATCTGTCACCATCCAATGTTATTACAATATCATTGACTATATATTCCCTATGCTTTACCTATCATTTCTTTGACTTACTTATTTTATAGCTGTAATTATTTTTTCAGTATGAATAAGTCTCCCTATAAATAGGATGAGCAGATATAGGTAAAGATATCTTATTTTGAGGAAAGTCTTTACTCATTTTTTGAATGTGTTTACCCAAATAAAGCATCACTACTTATGTCGATGCGCTTATTTTGGTTGTTATATTAAAAAACTTTTGAAGTCATTACAAGCAACACCAGATGTGTCTAGGGATTCAGCCTTTGTGAAGGCAGCCTCAGGCTCTGTAATTTTTTCCTATTGCTGCCATAATAAATTATTTCAAATTTAGAGGTAGAAAACAACACAAATTTATTATTTTACAGTTCTGTAAAAGTCCTAGACTGGTCTCACTGGGCTAAAATCTAGGTGTCTAAAGGGCTGAATTCCTTTCTTGAGGTCAAGTTGAGAATCTATTTCCTTGTATTTTCCAGTTTCTCAAGCCTGGCTAAATTTCTCGGTTAGGACCCTTTCCTCCATTTTTAAAGCCACCAGTGCAGCATCTCTCAAATTTTGCTTTTGTTGTTGCATCTCTTTGTGACAGGAAAGGTCCTCTCCTTTTAAAGATTATATAGTTAGTTGGGGCCAACCTGGATAATTCAGGCTAGTAGCCCATTGCCAAGGTCCTTAAACTTAACTACATTTAAAATACCCTCTGCCATGTAAAGTAACATATTAAAAATTTGGGGTGTTAGGGTGTGAATATCTTTAGGGACCATGATTCTCCCTATCACGTATTATCACCTTGAATTCTCTGGCAAAATAGGGATGCAGACCCAGTTCTGGATATAATCTCATTTCTGCAGCATATTTCCTATACTATTTTGCTGGAGGCATTGTCACCATACCATAAGAGCTACTCTATTTTTTTTTCATGAATTTGGCAAATATACAATTTCTATTTTGTTCCAGACACTGGGGTAGGTATTGAGGAAATAAAAGTGAAAGACAGAGCCTCTGTGCTCAAGGATCTTGCAGTAGATTAAAAGACAATTGCACAGTGTCATCAGGGTAAGCACAATGTGCCATGGGATCTCATGGGATACCCACCAAAGCCTTGAAATTACAGCAAGATGTCCTGTAGAGAATTACATCTAAACTATAATAAATCCTTTGCAAAGAACAACCATGTGTGGAATTGGAGAGGTTATAGGACCATTACATTTTTATGTATTTTACTGCTATATTCTGGAGGTAATGATGGTACAAGAAACAGACATCTGCTCTAAGGAAATGGATAGTCCAAGACCCAAGGAGTTTAGTGTTCTAATCTAATAAACTTAGTAGAGGTGAGAACCTTTATACATCATTGTTAGAGTAAGTAAGGACAGAGAAACAGTGGAAAAAAACTGAGGTGGTTAAGAGGGTTGAAAGACAAGAATGTAAATGTTAGGAAATGCCCACATGAAAGACTTACTTAGATTGTAAGAACACTGAAAAGAACAAAGGTGTTCTTTTTTTCTTTTTTAAAAAAATAAATGTTTATTCATTTTTGAGAGAGACAGTGTGAGCTGGGGAGGGGCAGAGAGAGAGGGACAGAGGATCCAAAGTGGGTTCTACACTGACAGCAGTGAGCCAGATACGGGGCTCAAACTCATAAACCATGAGATCATGATCTGAGCTAAAGTTGCACAGTCAACTGACTGAGCCATTCAGGTGCCCCAAGAACAAAGGTGTTCTAAACTTGAGGAAGTTTACCACATAGAAGTGATTTTTTTTTTCATCTCAGGAAAAATGTTCAGTTGTTGATCATTCTGAGTGTTTTTAACCTTCAGTTGACCTTTTAAAATGGACTTAGTTTCCAGTAAAGCAGTTACTTTTTACAGATAGACAGAGTAGAAAGTGTTCTGAAGAAGAGAAAATACTTTTTGCTGAACTTAGTTATCATTTATTTGGGATAAAGGACTAATTTACAGAACTGATTCATTAGCCTGGTCTTATTTTTGAATTATGGTTCTAAACAGTTTATGACCTGGCTACAGTAATCACTTATCACTGAAATTCCCAGAAAATGTTTGCAGAATGCTTTCAGTTGTTCCCAAGAACCCCTTCTTGCTCCTTATTTTTAAAAGAACTGGCAAGTTTCCATTTGTGACAACATGGATGGACCTAGAGGCTATTATGCTAAGTGAAATAAAACAGAAAAAGAAAAAAAAATAATTTCAATTATATGTGTAATCTAAAAACATAGCAAATGAATAAACAGACAGACAATAAGCAGAAACAGACCTATAAGTAGAGAGAACAAAATGATTGTTGCCAGAGGGCAGGGCATGTGGTGGATGAACAAAATAGGTGAAAGGAGGTGGGAGATACAGGCTTTCAGTTATGGAATGAATAAGTCATGGGGATAAAATGTACAACATAGGGAATATAGTCAATGTTATTGTAATAGTATTGTATGGTGAAAGATGGTAGCTGTGGTGAGCATAGCAGTAATATATAAACTTGTCTCATCACTATGGTGTACACGTGAAACAAATGTAACATGTGTTGACTATACTTCAAATAGAAATAAAAAATTGGTGAATTTAGATGATACTACCATCCTGCAAACTCCTAAAAGGACTGTGTGAATTCTGGACATGTTAGGAGAATGTTACCAAGGGGCGCTTGGGTGGCTCAGTCACCCAACTTTGGCTCAGGTCATGATCTCGCTGTTCACGAATTCGAACCCCTCATCAGGCTCTGTGCTGATAGCTCAGAGCCTGGAGCCTGCTGTGGATTCTGTGTCTCCCTCTCTCTCTGCCCCTCCCCCTGCTCACACTCTGTCTTTCTCTCTCACAAAAATAAATAAATATTGAAAAAAAAAAGAAAAATGTTACCAAAATTCATGTAAGATGAAGGAGGGCATAAGAACACCTATGAAGTAGACCCCTCTGTTTCATCCCGCTACTCCATGTCCTGCTACATTGCATTCTACACTTTGTATTTCCTTTAAATCTGGCCTTCTGACTTATTTGTACTGAATATCTTTTTCTAAAAAAGGTGGGCTGGGTCAAAGAATCTAGTTTACGAGCAGAGTATTATTGTTTCATCTTATCACAAGATGTTTGTCGCTTTCCAATAAAAAACCTCAGTCCTTTTGTATGTTCTGTTAATTATATAAATTAACTTAAATACCACATTGACAAAAATAAATAGTTGAGTAGGTACATTTTAACTTACAGTGGTAGCAGGCAAAAAAAAGAGATAGATGTGCTTATTAGTTTTTTCCTAAGAGGTTGGAATTCTTAAATTTTATTCTCATATTGCAATTTAAGAGAATAGGAACTCCAGAATTTTCAAGTGGAATAGGGAGTTCTTGTAATAAAATATGAAGAACATGCATGTTATTATATTATAAAGATTTGCAATTATGCCTTGATCACAGCTAAGGGATTACATGTTTTTAATGAAGTGCGCATTGTCAGTGTGCAAAGCAATAAATGAAAAAAGTTACAGAACGGAAAATTTAATATATATGATAATACACGTAAATCTATTAGAGAAAGAAAAGCAGAATTAATTATAATTCAGTACCCAGAGGGTGAATAAAAATGGTAAAGAATTATGAAATAAAAAATTAATTTTGTAATTAGTTTAGCATAGTAAAATTAGAAAAGAAGTAAGTTTTTTTAAAGGTCCTGATAATTTATAAAATATTTCATGAAAGGAGAGCAGGAAAAATGTTAATTATAAGTGGTACCTAAAAGGGAAAAAATCTATTGTATCTTGAAATAACAATGATTAACTTTCTAATTAATTCATGGTTTCATTTTGAAAACTAATCACAACAATGTTTTGAATACTCTAAATATTCAAGTGAATGCAAAGATATGCTTAAAACATTTGTGAAGCTCAAGTGGTTTTGAGCACCAATAATTCCTCCAAGGCCTTCTGGAAAAGCAACATGAAGTTAAACTTTTTCTTCATTCTTTGAGATTGTTCAACATAGTTATTAACATTTGTGAGAGTTCTGATGGCTATTTGCTTATGTATAGACTTGGTTCTTGTTTTTAATAAAAATTTTAAAGTTTATTTATTTATTTTGAGGGGGGGAAATGAGCAGGGAAGGGGCAGAGAGAGAGAGAGAGAAGCACTGTCAGTGCAGAGCCCGATGTGGGTCTTGATCTCATGAACTGTGAGATCATGACCTGAGCAGAAACCAAGAGTCAGACACTTAACTGACTGAGGCACCCAGATGCCCCTTGATTTGGCTGTTCTTAACAATACATCAGGAAATGCATTTTTTTTACTATATAGTGTTGCTGTTTTCAGAGTATAGTTATTGTGATGGAAAAAAGTATCAACAAAATGACGTAAAGATACAAGAGCCAGAGCTTATTTTTTCAGTCTCAAATGTAGGGTGTACCTACAACAGTCTAAAAGCCACCTCGTTAATAGTTTAGGCTTGATGTATGCACATGGATTTTGAACCATTGTAGAATGATGGACTGCACAATTTTAGGTGAGATATAACCTTAGTGCAGGGTTCAGAGAGATTGAAAGTTGTTTGTTTTGTGAATAAGCATGGTTGATCAATTTGATCAAAAGTAATTCTTTGTTTAATGGTTCTGCACCCAATGGAGTAGATGTATCTCAAAAAACCTCTGAGGAAAAATTATTTTAGTATATTGTATTATATTTCAAGGCAAATGATACTGACATTTACATTACTAGTTCAACTGAGGTTGTCAACTAAAAGTTCTGATTCAATTCAAAAGTTCTGGCCAGTTTCTTACATAGAAGCCCAATGTGTTTGGTTAGGAATTGTAAATGCCTCTCAAAGGTTCCCTGGCTTCTTGTTTGCCAGATTTTGATATTTAGTATATTATTTTAATGCAACCGAAATTCCTTATTTGTGTGGAATTGGCTACCTGCTGTGAACTGAATTGTGTTCCTCTAAAATTAATATGTTGAAACTCTGACCCCCAAAGTGACTGTATTAGGCAGATAATTCAGATTAAATGAGGTCAAAAGATGGGACTCTAAATCAATAGGACTCATGTCCTTATAAGAAAAGAGACACCAGAAGTCATTCTCTCCTTCTCTCTCTCTCTCTCTCTCTCTCTCTCTCTGTGCATGAACGGAGAGTCCATGTGAGGACGTGAGAAGGTGACCATCTACAAACAAGAAGAGACATCTTACCAGAAACCAACCCTGAAGGCACTTTGATCTTGGACTTCTAGCCTCCCAAACTGTGAGAAGATAAATTTCTCTTCTTTAAGTCACCAAGTCTTTGGTATTCTCTTATGGCAGCCCCAGCAGACTAATATAGTACCAAGTGGGAGGGTTGGCTGGATTAAATTAAATATTTTGTGATCATGTGTCTTAATGTCCTTGTGTAGGGAACCTGGGGATTAGATTCTAAATGCATTGGAGACCGAGGCCATGCGTTGGATGTGGTTTTGGGGTTTGCTTTATCATGGATAATGGGTAAATACTCAGGAAAAATAATGCAGAGATCAATAGAGCCATCTCTTGTTTTTCTAAACTTTAGTTTTATGTGAAGTATTATGTTACTTATGCATACAATATATATAATATATATGTTAATTACAATATATGTATTACAATATATATATTCATTACTATATATATATATATTCATACATTTTATGATCATTTTGGTGGAATATTCACCATTTTATATCATTCTTTTAGGCCAGTGTTTCAATGGTTTCAGAGCAGTGTAACCTGACACAAATCTCTATATAGGCCTGCCTCTTAGTTCATATTTCTGTGCCTTTTTCATCTTTGAAGAAAGTTCATAATGAGTAAAGATATTTTAATGTGTATAATTCTATGGGGAGGACATGGGGGGAATACTGATTTCTTCATCATATAAAACCTATTAATTTGACTGCTTATTTTTATTAAGAGAAATCAAAACTCCATGGATTCTATTTTGTAGTACTTTTTTGGTTAAAAGCTACAGTTGTTAGTAATCATGTCTTCATAAATTAAAAACACTACTTTCATCTCCTCTACTCCATTTCATTGGGATAGGTATTTTTTATTCTGGTTACATAAGTCAGCTAAGATGGGATAGTTTTTAATTTGAGTGAAACACTCTCAAAAAGAAAAAAAAAATGTTTTGGGTATACATACTGTTACAAAACACACTGCTATTTTCCAACTTTGCAAAAAATGAAAACATTTATTTACCATCTTGTGACTTTGAAAATAAGTACTACTAGTTGACAGCATTACATTTTTTATTTGTAGCAGTATTAAGGAAAAATATGGACAGACTAGGGCTCGAATCCCTGGCTCTGTCTCTTGACCTTATTAAAGTCATTTTACTTTTTGACCTTGGTTTTATCAGCAACATATGTATAATAATTTATGTCTTGAGGTTGTTATAAAGACTGAGTAAAAAATTTGTGTTATACTATGCATGGTGACAGACACATAGGTAATGAACATTATTTCCCTAAAGAATGAAATTTTGAAGAGCTTCTATTAATTCACTGCATTCATGGTTGCTAGAAGCTCGGCCTGAGGTCAGTGTGGATGTTTTTCCAGAATGTCCTATGTTTCCAAATGGTGCTGGGATCAGTATATGGGCATGGCTCAATCTTTTACTTTGTGCTTGCTTTTTAGGGCATATGTGAAAGGGTTAACTGAGGTAATACATATCTGCAGAGTACTTTTCATAGCCCCTGAGATGTAGTAAGTGGCCACCACAGTGAATGGTAGCCAGTGACATCATGATCATTAACCACCGTTCAGGGATCAGTACTGCTCATTCCCTATTCTGGTTACCTCGGTGGTGGTTCTGGGCAATGACATAATGGTTTGGGGACTGGCTGCATTTATTATCCCTGGGTTTTGTTTGTAGAACAGTCTACACTGAATTAAGCAGTAGCGACAGGGACAGAATGAAGGCTCCTCAGTATATTCTGTCATTATTCCATTTAATTTTTGACATGATTTAAAAGGTGAACACAGACAAATATAGGATAGAAGGATAGATGAAAAGTTCAGGTCTCTTACATAGATTCCCCATCCCCGCCCCCTCTCTTTCTCTCTCTTTTGTTTTGCACACTTGTTTGCGGCCAGGAAACTATTTCAGCCATATATAATAGTGACAGAATATCCTCTACTGCATAATGATTGATAAACTATGTGGTAACATTTGAAAAATAAGTACATTGGAACTAGTCCAAGTGGTGACAGCAATTTATTCAAATAGCATTAGAAATAGAAATAAATTACCTTATTGAATTTTTCAGGACCCTGTGAGTGTTAGTCAGATGCTTGTACATGTAGATGTCTGATGTACTTCTAGATGCATATATAAAGCTTATAAAGGGCAATGTTTTTCTTAAACAACTGTTGTTTTTACTAAAGTTGTTAGTGGGTATGAGTAAATTACACACATAGAAAGAATTCCAGCATCGGGAAATATCACATGTGGCTGATGAATGAAATGAAAGTACCAAATCATCATAATGATCACATTTGGTACTAGAAGGAAATAAAAATTAGCACAGGACATAGATTCTGAATATATATTTATGAAATGAATAATTCCGGGGTGAATCAAAGCTGTGTATCTTAAGGATAACACCTTAGGTGTAACATGCTTCTATTTCATGAATGTATTACTGTGTGCATGTATTTTTTGAGTTAGTTTATGATGTGACATAAATAACAGGAAAGAAATGAAAAAAATCTTTTTTAAAAAAAATCCAGAAATAATAAGGGGCAGTTAAGTGGACTAGACTTGTCTTTAATGCCGTATCACCAAACTCTACAGTTTTATCCTGTCCTTTGACATGCATTCATCTAGGTTTCTTGTGTCCACTCATTTCTAGTATCAGGCCCATCTTCCTCAGGCAGTGTTTTCATTCTCCTCTTGCTCCACCTGTCACCATCTTGGATACCTTGAGTATTGGATAGTGCACTTGGCCCTCTGTTGAAAGGGTGGAATGGACCTGAGAACTTCTCAGCATATAATTACACTGACATTGACTTACTGTATTACTCTTTGGCTTGGCAATACCCCTGACATTCACTGAGTAACAGTGAATAGTTGTTGAATTAATTTATGGATGGAGGTTACCTAGGTGAAGACAGAGAGTCTGAGAAAGGGGAAAGGTGTTTCTGCATATTAAATAGCATGCAACAGAAGTAAAACAAGACATGCCTAGAATATTGTTCATGGCATTATGAATGAGAATGGCAGTGTAGCAGAGTGAAGGGTGTACTACATGGGAAGAACTGAGTCTGGAGATCAGGCCTGGATTACCAAGAGTTGGGCAAGACATTTTATCTCCTGTCCTCCCACTGATTCATTTCCAAGGTGTATATTTTGGACTTGGTTGCCTCTAAAGGGTTATTTCATGTCTTGGTTTGGCTTTTACAATTGGACCGAATTGTAAAGATTTTACAATTGGACAGAATTGCCTGCCACTGTTTCCATTAAATTATAAGTAACAAAATTTGGCTAGGTATCTAATACCTTGGGAAAGAGGTATAGAATTCTATGTGTCACATGATAAATCAGAGCAATGTTTCAACAAACTGAGATTAATTTTTAAGGTAGCAGTATGATTTAATGTATCAGAGATATTTTAAATTTATGCTCATATAAAATGCTTTTTTTTAAATATATGAACTTTATTGTCAAATTGGTTTCCATACAACACCCAGTGCTCATCCCAAAAGATGCCCTCTTCAATGCCCATCACGTACCCACCCCTCCCTCCCACCCCCCATCAACCCTCAGTTTGTTCTCAGTTTTTAAGAGTCTCTTATGCTTTGGCTCTCTCCTATTCTAACCTCTTTTTTTTTTCCTTCCCCTCCCCCATGGGTTTCTGTTCAGTTTCTCAGGATCCACATATATAAAGTGTTTTTAAGAAACTGGAAAGAACAAGTATGTCACTTAACCAGAATCATAAGTTCATGACGAATAATTAACAGTATTGATTTTTGAAAGCTATCAGAAATAGTTGATATTAGAGAGCTAGGAATAACTATTTCAGGATATTTATTATTATTCAAGCTTTTATTAGGGAATTTCTCTAATTTTGATATTTGGGTCTTAGTAAATTTCTAGAGAAGTAAGAGAGAATAAAAAAGATTAAATTTAGTAATACAGAATTGAAAAGAGATTGTAAGAGTCAATATATTAGGGTTTTTAAAATTAGGATGGAGAAGATTCCTAACTGTTTTCAAGAATTTGAAAGGGAATTATGAAAAGGATTATGTTCAATTATTCTTCATCTCCATTGGGGATTGAAAGGGAAGCAAGGGGCTTAATTTGCAGCAAAAAGAAGAAGAATTCACTTAGCTCGAGTTTTTTTTTTTTTTGGCTTAAATTGTGATTAAACATTATAACAGTTGACCAAGAACTGTTAGGAGTTCCTACTTTTCTTTCTTTCTTTTTTGAGTGAATAGAGACGAACTTATATCTTTATCCATGTGAATGTACATTCTCACTTCATGATTCTTTGATGATCCTGTATGAACTTTTGCATTTCTACAGAGTTAGAAGCATTAACGGGAGATTTGTTAGAAAATTTTTTTCTCCCTCCAAACATATTATTTTGTTTTATCCTTTAAGATGAAATGCAGCACACATTGTCTGCTTTGATATCTAAACAATCTTATGAACATTCATGCTAAAAAAAAAAGAGGCCAGGTAAAGGCCATTTAATTCTTTTTCGCCTTTGTTCTTTCTCTCTGGTCCCAGGGTAAATGTAGAATTCATTTGAGAAGCTGCTGTGAAGTTGTGTGGGCTGCTGCATTCTCTGGCAGCACCATCCACGGCCTGCCAGTGCGTTGAAGGGAGACAGGGTAGACTTGTGGCACTTTTTCAGTTTGTCTCTTAAACTCACTTCGTGTATAAACAGCTTCGGTGAGCTTTTCAAGTGACTCCCAGGAGGTGGATCACCTCCCTACTGTTCTACATTAGACTAAAATTTAGCAGACTTTTAAAAGCATTTCACAATCTCAGAACCGAAACATAAAATAAATTCAAGTATTTGGATTTTTGCCAAGTCCTTCAGAGAAAATTCAAAAAGACTCTCCTTTTCCAAAGAGCGAGGCTTGAAATCTCCCTTGAGGATTTAGTTAAATAGAGGGATCCATGGCTCACGTCTTTCCAACTTCAGACATAGGAAATGATTGCCCTCCTAGGGTATTTGCCTGGCATCAGTAGATGTCTAGGGTTGCAAGCTGGTTAATAGTTGAGTGGTGTGTGTGTGTGTGTGTGTGTGTGTGTGTGTGTGTGGTTGTACCTTTGTAGCAGAGAGAAAGTAGTAGGCTAAAAGGAAGGACAAGAGGACAATCATTAAATATTTGGAAATTAAAAGGAAGTTACAGAAAAATTTAGGAGTCATCATGAATTTGAAGGTATGTTCTAGAAATGTAAGGTTCTACTTCCAGCTCTGCTGCTTATTTTCTGCCTTGCAAATCCTTCGGCAAGTTACTTAGTCTTTCTAGTTTCAGTTATTTCTTCCATAAAAAGGGAATAATAAAAATGACCATCTCACAGAATTGTCGTGAGAATTGAACCAGACAATGAATGAGAAATGTCTATTACATGAGAAACATTGAACGCTAGTTGTGATTGCTAATATTAGGATGAAAGGTCAAAGAATACCATAAGTGACAAAAATCTGTGGCTGAATTAGCTGTTTTCACAAAGTTTGTAACTTCTTCGAACAATCCTGGATAAGCTCACCGAAGCTGTTTATACATGAAGTGAGTTTAAGAGACAAACCTTCTGCATTGAGATAAGTGCAGTTTCCCAGTAGGCCAGATATTACTATTTGCTGCTATGCCCTTTGTCTGCTTCCAGAGGACATTCGTTATAGACTTGGTGCTTTACAGTGCACCTTGTGCACCTGTTTGTTGGCAGTCTCTTGAGGATGCATAGTTTGGGTCCAGGGCATTGGCTCAGCTTTGCCAGATCAAGTGGGACAGAATCTCCTGTCCCCATGAATATGCAACACTCAGGAGTTTCCAGCTGCTTCCTTGCCATTTACTGTTGGCTTTATCCCTGTGAGGTAGATGGGTAATTAGCATGGATTTTATAGCCACCTTAGGAGAGAAAAGGAAATAACCAAGCAAATATGAATGTGGTGGAGAATTTAATTGTCTACTGCTTCCTTCTTAGCAACCTAGATGCATTGTGCAAATGTTTTTCCACTCCTAGGGTTCACATGTGGTGGAATTCAAGTTCTTCCTCTTTTAAATAATCATTCATCCCAAAGGAAGTTTTCTCATTAACAACAACAAAAGCACACAAACATGTCAGTTGTCTACGATGATATTTATTCTTTCATATTTAAATAGTTGGAGATGGAGAAGAAAATAAGAACTATCAAATGTTGGGTTTCTGTATATCAAGCTGCATAAAGGTTTCTCTTTGACCTTTGGGAAAGTTAACATAAGGTGCCAGTATTCATATAATTATATTATTAAATGTTTGCCCACCCTTTCTCTCTCTGCCTGCCCCCCCCATCCCTGTGCATTTGCAGGATATGAATTTTTTATTCATGTGAACTCTGAGGAAATAATAACACTAAACAACATTAGTTGGATGCTAACTATGTAGCAGTCTCTTTCCTAAGCCCTTGTACATGTAGGCTTATGGAAGACATCAGGAGGAACAAGAACAAGTAAAGCTGCATGCTTTTGAAATTTCTTAGAATGAAAACTCGGTGACCCACTTTATCATTTTTGGTGGAGAGGTCCAGATTTGTGTATGTACTTCTGGTGAAATGACAGCATTCCTGGTTGGGATGTGGGTTGATTCTACTTCAAAAACAAAGTAACAGTTTAGCACATCAGTCAATTTCTTTTATAAATGCTTGGGTCCTTGGTGGCTAATTTTAAATCTTGCTTGTTTCTCTTCTCTTCCACATTCGGGCTCCTATTTTATATTCAGATCATATAGACTAATATGATTATTAGTTCAATTAATACACATTTTGAAAATTTATCTCACTAAATAACTAATTGTGTTTCAAAGACAGATGTAAATTGACTTTTGGATTGTCTAGAGCTTTTTTATTTAAGGAGGGCAATCAACTATAGTCCTAAATGAAGGAAAAAATACTACATTCAGCAAACATGTATGTATTTTTTTAACTTTTAAAATTTATTTTATTTTTGGCAGCTAAGATAAACAAAACACCATTTAGAATCTGAAAGAAGGTATAAGCAGTTCTCTTTATCATTAATCCCATTTTAAAATTCTGTTGCTCTGCTCCATTAAGAGATACCTCTTTAAGGATCTGTATTCCATCCCTCATCACCTTTATGCCCTCATTGGACAGTTTATTCTCATGTTTAAGCTGCGGCTTTTACAAACTGAATTCAACTTGAAGTTGATTTTGTCCACAACCGAGTTTCATGGAAACACTGCACAGGAAATTACTGGTATATGAGACCACAAATAACCATATTTTAATTTGATGAGGTACATCAAATTTTTTTCTCAAGTGCTCAAGTATCCTTTGGAATGTCTCCCTATGTTAGAAAGTGAAGTCTGAACTAGTAAGGCTCATGCTTACTCCATGCTTCACTCTCCTGCAGTGCCATAAGTGGGGAACTTGTAGATTTTCATGCTCAGTGTCTCATCTGCAGCCTCTGGAAAACATTTGGAGTGAGTTTGTTTGGTATATAGTAAGCAGATATTTAATTTTCACTGTTTTCTTTCCCAAACATATGATGTGGATCTCAGATAATACTCAGCTAGAAAAATAATAGATTTATATAAAGTGCAGTACCTAGGCAAGAGGATAAGAATAATAGGAAGATGGTTATTTAAATTTATTCACCCCACTTTCAACAATGGACAGATCATCTAAGCAGAAAATCAACAAGGTAACAATGGCTTTGGATGACACACTGGACTGGATGGACTTTACAGATATATTCAGAAAATTTCATCCTAAAGTAGCAGAAAACACAGTTCTCTCAAGTGCACATGGAACATTCTCCAGAATAGATCACATATGGGTCACAACTCAGTCCTCAACAGGTACAAAAAATCATACCATATCATGCATATTTTCAGACTACAATGCTATGAAACTTGAAATCAACCACCGAAAAATTGGAAATACTGCAAATATTTGCAGATTTAACAATATCCTACTAATGAAAGAATGGATTAACCAAGAAATTAAAGAGGAAATTAAAAAGTACACAGAAGCCAATGAAAATGAAAACACAACAGTCCAAAACCTCTTGGATACAGGAAAGGCGGTCCTCGGAGGGAAGTATATGGTAATCCAGGCCTCCCTAAAGAAGGAAGAAATGTCTTAAATATACAACCTAATCTTACACCTAAAGGAGCTAGAAAAAGAACAGCAAATAAAGCCCAAAAACAGCAGAAGAAAAATAATAGATATTAGAACAGAAATCAATGATATTGAAATAAACAACAACAACAACAACAACACAGCAATGAGAGTAGAACAGATCAACAAAACCAGGAGCTGGTTCTTTGAAAGAATTAACAAAATTGATAAGCCCCTAGCCAGTTTGATCAAAAAGAAAAAGGACAGGACTGAAATAAATAAAATCATGAGTGAAAGAGGAGAGATCACAACCAACACTGCAGAAATATAAACAATAATAAGAGAATATTATGAGCAATTATATGACAACAAATTGGGGAATCTGGAAGAAATGGACAAATTCCTAGAAACATATAAACCACCAAAACTGAAACAGGAAGAAATAGAAAATTTGATCAGATCCATAACTGGTAAAGAAATTTAATCAGTAATCAAAATCTCCTAACAAACAAGAGTCCAGGGCTGGATGGCTTCACAGGGACATTCTATCAAACATTTAAATAAGAGTTAATACCTATTCTTTTGAAGCTGTTCCAAAAAATAGAAATAGAAGGAAAACTTCCAAACTCATTTGATGAGGCCAAACTCAATTACCTTGATTCCAAAACCCCACTAAAAAAGGAGAATTACAAACCAATCTCCCTGATGAACATGGATGCAAAAATTCTCAACAAGATACTAGCAAACCAAATCCACAGTACGTTAAGCAAATTATTCACCACAGTCAAGTGGGATTTATTCCTGGGCTACAGGGGTGGTTCAATATCCACAAATCAATCAACATGCTACATCACATTAACAAAAGAAAGGATAAGAACCACTTGATCCTCTCAATAGATGCAGAAAAAGCATTTGACAAAATACAGCATCCTTTCTTGGCAAAAGCCCTCAAGAAATTCAGGATAGAAGGAACATACCTTAAGAACATAAAGGCCACATATGAAAGACCCATCAGTAATACCATCATTAATGGGGAAACACTGAGAGCTTTTCCCCTAAGGTCAGGAACACGGCAGGGATGTCCACACTCACCACTGTTGTTCAACATAGTTTTGGAAGGCCTAGCCTCAGCACTCAGACACAAAAAGAAATAAAAGGCATCCAGATTGTCAAGGAAGAAGTCAAACGTTCTCTGCAGACGACATAATACTCTACTTGGAAAACCTGGAAGACTCCACCAAAAACTGCTAGAACTGATACATGAATTCAACAAATCACAGGATATAAAATCAATGTACATAAATAAATTGAATTTCTATACATCAATAATGAAGCAGCAGAAAGATAAATCAGGAATCAATCCCATTTAAAATTGCACAAAAACCATAAAATGACTAAGAAGAAACCTAAGTAAAGAGGCAAAAGATTTGTATGCTGAAAAGTATAGAAAGCTTATGAAAGAAATTGAAGAAGTCACAAAGAAATGGAAAAACATTCCATGCTCATGGATTGGAAGAACAAATATTGTTAAAATGTCAATACTATCCAAAGCAATCTACGCATTCAATCCAATCCCTATCAAAATAACACCAGCGTTCTTCACAGAGCTAGAACAAACAATTCTAAAATTTGTACTGAACTAGAAAAGACTCTGAAAATGAAAATCAAAGCAGGAGACATCACAATTCTGGACCGCAAGCTGTATTACAAGGATATAATCATCAATACAGTATGGTACTGGCACAAAAATAGACACATGGATCAGCGGGACGGAATAGACAACCCAGAAATGGACCCACAAATATATGGCCAGCTTCAACAAAGCAGGAAAGAATATCCAGTGGAAAACAGACAGTCTCTTCAGCAAATGGTGTTGGGAAAACCAGACAGTGACATGAAGAAAAATGAACCTGGACCACTTTCTTACACTTTACACAAAAGGAAACTCAAAATCAATGCAAGACCTAAATGTAACAAAGGGAACCATCAAAATCCTAGAGGAGAAAACAGGCAACAACCTGTTTGACCTTGGCAGCAACAACTTCTTACTAGACACATCTCTGGAGGCAAGGGAAACAAATGCAAACATGAACTATCGGGACTTCATCAAGATTAAAAGCTTCTACACAGTGAAGAAAACAACAAAACTAAAAGCAGCCTGTGGAATGGGAGAAGACATTTGCAAATGACATATCAGATAAAGGGTTAGTACCCAAAATCTATAAAGAACTTATGGCACTCAACACCCAAAAACCAAACAATCCAGTGAAGAATTGGGCCAAAGACATAAATAGACACTTTTCCAAGGAAGACATTCAGATGGCTCACGGATTCATGAAAAGATTCTCAGCATCACTTATCATCAGAGAAATACAAATCAAAACCATAATGAGACACCACCTCACACCTGTCAGAATGACTGAAATAACAGTTTAGGAAACAACAGATGTTGGCAAGGATGTGGAGAAAGGGGTACACTTTTACATGGCTGGTGGGAATGCAAACTGGTGCAGCCACTCTGGAAAACCATGTGTAGGTTCCTCAAAAAATTAAAAACAGGGCTACCCCTACAACCCAGCAATTGTAGTACTAGGTATTTATCTAAAAGATACAAAAATGCTGATTCAAAGAGGCACATGCACCCCAGTGTTTATAACAGTACTATCAATGATAGCCAAGTTATGGAAAGAGTTTAAATGTTTCAACTGATGAATGGATAAAGAAGATGTGAATGGAATACATACATACATATATACAGAATGGACTATAACTTGATCAAAAAGAATGAAATCTTGCCATTTGCAACAACATGGATGGAACTAGAATGTGAAATAAGTCAGTCAGATAAAGACAAATATCATATGACTTCACTCATATGTAGAATTTAAGAAAGAAAACAGATGAACATGGGAGGGAAGGAAAAATAAGATGAAGAGAGAGAGGGAAGCCCACCATAAGAGACTCTTAAATATCGAGAACAAACTGAGGATTGCTGGAGGGGTGTTGGGTGGGGGGATGGTTTAAATGGGTTCTGGGAATTAAGGAGGGCACTTGTTGGGATGAGCACTGGATGTTATATGTAAGTGATGAATCACTAAATTCTACTGGATTTGAATAAAATTAAAAAAACAAAAATAAATAAATAAACAAATTTACTAAAGTATAAGGAGAGGAAGAGAGTGAGAAAGAATAAAATGTTCAAATAATTAAGTTATAGAAATGAAATATATTACTTTTGAATTTTATATGATAAGAAAACTAAAAAATCTCATAAGTGGGAACAACTTAAAATAGGCCTTCATTTTTCTACATATGAGAAAAATGGAAGGAAATGTTACAACTTCTTTCAAGTTTCTACTAGTTGTAAGTTATTTCAAATTATGGATTTGCTTGGTCACATCAGAGGTTAAAGTTTACTTGAATTTCTCCCCTGAGCTCTGTGGTTTTCTGGAAACAAAGAAGAAAAGATTAAAAAAAAAAACACACCCTAACATCTTGAGTGACTTCATTATGTATACAAAAAATAAATTTGTAAATTTCATTGTTTTTTAATCCCCAAACATATAGTATGAATCTCAAATAATACTAAGCTAGAAAAAAATGGATTTATGTAAAGTATAATAAAAGGTAAAAAGAGGAATAATAAAATGATTAAGTTCATTAAAGTATAAGGAGAAAAGAGAACTTGAATTTATTTTTATATGAAATATGAATAGAAGGAAAATAAAATTTTCTTTGGTTTGTTAGGTGCTATTATGAACACTGTATCCATTCATGCTTACAATTACACGGGGATTTTAAATTATGTAAAGCATGAAATTTTGAACCTGGTCATTTGTCGTATTTCCAAATTCCCACAAGATGGCAGAATTTCAGAGCATTTAGAGAATGTGCCTGGATAAGTAGCTAGAATTATTTTAAATCTTGTAACTAGGTTAAGCACAAATCCTGTTTTCTGATCAGTGATGCAAATAATCCACAGAGCAGGGTCCAATTCTACCTCTTGTTATTTAAAGATTCTACTAAATTGAACTAATGAAACAATGGATTGTGAGTTTACAGTACTACTAAGGTTGAGAACCACTTTCTTATTTTTAAACTCTAATTTGAGGTCACTGATAATCACCCAGGAATGTGCTGCCTCATCTGTGTGTTTCATTTATTTTATTCATGAGGGTCAGAGATGAGCAGGGATGCAGGCCTTAACAGATGGAACTCCGCGTCTTGGTATTTTAGAGGTTCCAGTCACATGGTAGTGTGGTTCTGTAAGCAGTGAGGAGCATTCAGCCCTGTCCATCAGCAAGCTTCTGCTTATAAATATTTAAATGATTAAGTTTAACATGCACTGGGTGATACAGGCTTGCTGTTGGAATCTTTGGAGAAGCAAACTCCTTTCTCTCTCTCTCTCTCTCTCTCTCTCTCTCATTCTCTTATTCCGTCTGTCTCTCTTTTTTGTTGCTAGTGGTGATTGTAACTGTTAGTGACTCATCAAAGACAAGTCCCTAAGAAGCTATTGATGCTTTTGTAGCCTAAGGAAGGAAAAGGGTTTCTGGAATCAAATTGGAGTAAACTACACTAATAACCTAAGACAGAGGTTTGAAGTTAGCACCTGTTTCAAATTTTGCCTGAGTTTATATTTGTCTTTTTTTCTTTTTCACAGATGGGCTTTTACATTCTTTTTTTTAATGTTTATTTTATTTTTGAGAGGGAGAGAGAGAGAGAGAGAGAGCACCCAAGTGGGGGAGGGTCAGAGAGAGAGGGAGACACAGGATCTGAAACAGGCTCCAGGCTCTGAACTGTCAGCACAGAGCCAAATGTGGGGCCAGACTCATGAACAGTGAGATCATGACCTGAGCCTAAGTCTGCGTTCAACCTACTAAGCCACCCAGGTGCCACTAAATTCTTTAATGTGTTTCATTTGTCTATCTATGGATAGGGTTATCTGGGGATAAATGGCATTTCTCTTTTGAAGTTACCTTTCTAAGCTAGAGTGTTAGACAACTAAATTAGCTAGAGAGCTAGACATTTCCTTCATTTGATGAGTAGGGTATCTTTACTTTTGAAAATAATTTAAGTGATAATCTTGGTGCTAACATTATACTTCTGCCTGAATGTACCCAGAACTTACCCAGTGCTAATGGGAGGTGTCAAAGCTCATGAGAAGAAATTACTAATGGCAAACATCTCTAAACTGAGGATAAAGAATTTGTTATCTCTTAATGTCAGAATTGTGAATGATGGCACTTGGTTTTTATGGTGTTATGTGAGGGTATCTGAACTTGAGAAGTGATTGTGTTAATTGGTTAGATGGAGGATTGTGTGGAGGCTAATAAATACTTGGGGTAAAGTTTATTTACGTGAGCTGAATTTAAGTTGTTGCACCAGCTGCTCCCAAAGTGCTTATGGCACTGTGTGGGCAATATTTCTTAAGGTTTGGCAAACTAAATTGTTTTGCCTCCCCAGTGACTACATCGAAGGCATAGCCACTGTTCAGGGGTGACTCAGTAACAATAGCAAATAGCAACTTTGAAATCTGCCTAATTGTGTACTTATAATGCCAGAGAACACCTTGAAGGGATACCAGATTCTTCTACACTCTACTACTCAACCTCTGAATGGCAGACTGAATGGTATCTTTCCTGTTCCATCTCAACATGCACTTGAAGAAAATTCAAGGTGATTTTGTCTGTAAGAGAGAGCTCTCAGTATGAAATGAATATCTTCTGGGAAGAAAATAAAAATCTCTGGGATGTAGAAGATTTCTATAGTTTTTTTTTTCCACTTTGATTTTTGGAAAAACAAATAGCAACATAGAAATTAACTATGTTTAAAAATATTTCAGAGAAATATTTCAGGGATGATCTTTACATTCTATTCTAATGGTTAAATATACAGACAAAAACATTCAACCTCTGACAACAAGAAGCATAACTGACCATGGGTTCAGCTAAAAACAACAAAACCAAAAATATCCCCCACTCCAAGTTAATTCAGTTGCAGAGAACTGAATCCACTCTAGCTAGTTTAAATATAAAGAGATTTATAACCAAATATTAAATAACTTACAAAATCATTTGAAGGAATAGACTCCCAAAGTCTCACCACAGAAATGAACCACAAAATTGCTGCTTCTTCTGCTTCCATCAGGTGGTTTCCCATTGAACAGAGAAGTTGCTGCAATAGCTACTGACTTCAGAACATTGTCACCTCTGCTACAATCCACACCAGCAAATGGATGTGTTTGTTGTGCTTACCTTTCTGCAACTTATCTCAGAAGTCAAGTCTCTCACAGGTATGTCTAATAAAAAACAAATCATATCTGGAACATTGTTGTAAGAGAGTTAGACATATTTTTCATAATGCAAATTGTGATAAGAAAGATAATTGAGTTTTTTGGATTACTTTTATCTTTCTTGGGCAAAATGGCTAATTGAACACTTGGGATACTGAATTACATTCTGTCTCAAATATTTATTCAAAATAATTTTAAGAATTTTCTTTTTCCTTTTTCTTTTTGTTTCAAGTTTTCATTTACATCACTTACACATAACACCCAGTTCTCATCACAAGTGGCCCTCCTTAATACCCATCACCCATTTAGCCCATTTCCCTACCCACTCTAGCATCCCTCAGTTTGTTCTCTATAGTTAGGAGTCTGTTTTATGGTTTGCCTCTCTCTTTTCTCCCCATATGTTCACGTGTTTCATTTCTTAAATTCACATATGAGTGAAATCATATGGTATTTGTCTTTCTCTGACTTATTTTGCTTAGCATAATATACTCTAGCTCCATCCACATTGTTGCAAATGGCAAGTTTTAATTCTTTTTTTATGGCTGAGTAATATTCTATTGTATATAAAACAGTCCTTCTTTTTCCACTCATCAGCTAATGAACATTTGGGCTCTTTCCATAATTTAGCTATTGTTGATAACATTGCTATAAATATCAGGGTACATATATCCCTTTGAATCGGTATTTTTGTAGCCTTTGGGTAAATACCTAGTAGTGCAATTGTTGGATTGTAGGGTAGTTATGTTTTTAACTTTTGAATAATCTCCATACTGTTTTCCAGAGTGGATGCACCAGTTTGCATTCCCACCAGCAGTATAAGACTCTGCATCCTCGCCAACATCTACGATTTCCTGTGTTGTTAATTTTAGTCATTTTGACTGGTGTGAGGTGATATCTCTTTGTAGTTTTGATGTGTATTTCCCTGATGATGAGTGATGTTCAGCATCTTTTCATGTGTCTGTTAGTCATCTGGATGTCTTCTTTGGAAAAATGTCTATTCATGCCTTCCTCCCATTTCTTAACTGGATTATTTGTTTTTTGGGTGTTTGAGTTTCATAAATCCCTATAGATTTTAGGTACTTTAGGAATTTTCTTATACCTGCCTTCTTTTAGGTTTGCTTTTATATAAAATGTGACAGACTGTATGAAGTTCTGGTCCTAATATATAATAAAGGAGAAGCAAAGCTTATGAAGGAAAATATAGCGGAAAGAATCAAGATAATGGAGCAGCTTATGATAAATCTGCACTGAAAATCTAGGACTCCTCAGTCTGGGGAGGGCGAATAGACAGAATTTATGTCAAATGTAAACATGAAGGAATTTACAGGAAGAAAAAGCAAAACTAGGATTTGTTTTGAATCTTGAATAGGTGTACTTTAAGGTAAGTACAAGGAGGTGCTACCCACCTAACCTACATGTGTCATTTCATTCTTGCTATGTATACAGAACTGGCTAGACGTGGTGGGGACTTTTACCATTAGAAAGTGACTTTGAGACCCTGAGGAAAATGGGCAATGTATGTGCTCAAGGATTTTTACAACATAATACATTAATGAAAATATAAAATAAAAAAAAAACATTCAAGACTTGTTATATTAATTCATGAAAGGCACATTATTAAAGGAAGTCAGGAGATCAATATCTCAGGAAGTCAGGAGATCAATATCTCTAAGCCTTTGGGCTAGGTCATGGGAAGGAAATGTAGCACAATGGAAGGGCTTTGGGTTTAAGCCAGATTTTAATTCAACTTTGCCATTTGCTAGTTGTGTGATCTTCAGCAAATAATGTCTAGTAGCTTCAACTTCTTTCTCTGTAAATTGGAGGTAATATACTAGCATTTAGGGTTGTTGTTAAAGATTAGAGATAGAAAAGGTAAAATGTCTAGCTATGTGCTCTGGTACATAACAGACGTAAGGAAGCTATTATTTTTTACTACTACTTTGTTAGAGGCAGAATGCCAGTGAGGTGGAAACTTAATACAAACCTGTGTGGCAATGTTCATCTCCTTTTACATGTGTGTAACCCCGTGTGGTGTTCCTCACTCACATCTTTATGTATGTGGACCATACACAGATTTTGAATTCTTGCATGTCATTCTAACCTACATACTAGACACATTCTAATTTTTATCTAATAACCCCTGTCATATATCTGCAATGGTTTCATATCATGCTTACAATTGTTTTGAAAATGCACAATTCCATTTCATCAAAACTTTAAAGCCTTACTTTGTGGAGGTTGGGAAGGATGGGAGAGGGTTGGGATAGAATGAAGATGGATGGGGAAAGGTCCCAGTATATAGGTAAAAGGCCAGGCAGATAATCCATAGGTAGATTAGTAAGTATTTAGGTGATAGATATGTAGATGATAGGGTAAATGAATTAGTGAGAATAGAAGCTGAAGAGGTAGGGCAGAAGTGTGGCAAAACAGAGAATGTGTGAGATACAGTTGGGAGACCCAGGTTCTGTGTCTTGTAACCTGAAATATCTCAAGTTTTTCTCTGCTCAGATATGTGCTGTTTGCTTCATGTGATTTAATTTCATATGCTTCTAAATGAAGAAGGGCTGTACATTTTTGAAGACACATTGACAAATATCATGCTTGGTAACAAATCTAGGAAGAACTTATGCAGGGTGTTTTTTGCTTCCCTCCCTTCCCTCTCTTCTTCCCTCTTCTTCCTTCCTTCCTTCCTTCCTTCCTTCCTTCCTTCCTTCCTTCCTCCCTCCCTCCCTTCCTTCCTTCCTTCCTTCCTTCCTTCCTTCCTTCCTTCCTTCTTTCCTTCCCTCTTTCTTTCTTTCTTTCTTTCTTTCTTTCTTTCTTTCCTTTCTTTCCTTCCTTCCTTCCTTCCTTCCTTCCTTCCTTCCTTCCTTCCTTCCTTCCTCCCTCCCTCCCTCCCTCCCTCCTTCTCTCCCTCCCTCCCTCCCTTCCTACCTTTCTTCCTTTCATTTTCTTTTGTTGTAATTTTTGTGTTACCACCATATTTCCTTCATACTTTCCCAAAGAAATCATATTTATTTTTTCCTATATAGGAAAATAACACATTCTTGTTGCAAAAATAAGTACTAAGAATAAGAAGAATGCCATTTTTACTATAGGCATTTATATGTATAAATTTTTGGTTATTATAAACAACCTTAAAACATTAGACATTTGGACATGTGAATGATCATTTCCTTTAAATAAAATCCTAGAAATGAAATTCTTGAGGAAGAGTGCACATATTTCTAAGGATTTTGACATGAATTTCCCACTTTTGTCTCCTTTTCCCCTTTCCTCAGGGCAGATACAGGGTATGAGAACATTTGTTTTTCCAACCCCTCACCAACAGTGGATATTATTGATGTTTTCCCATCTATTGAGTGAAAAATAGCATCTAATGGATATTTTAGTTTGCAGTTCATTGATTAATAGTAAATCTAATAATATTTGCTTATGGTTATTGGTCATTTGTAGTAGGCAATATTGTACCATAGTTTATCATCACATTCTTTCTCCAAGAAATGCCATTATCGACTCCTCTGTAGCTAAAATTAGCGAGTATATGCTAAGCAAGTTTCTCTGTGTTATTTTACATGAGTTCTTAAGAAAAAAAATTAAAAGTATGATGTGGTATATGGTATCTAAACTGAGGATTCAGAATCTGTGCTTTATCGTTTTCTGTAAAATTAGTCTAATTTTGGATTTTCTGTTGTACTCTGTCTTGCCAGTAGGAGTATTACAATAGAAATATGTCCGCATGTGCTATTTCTAGCGATCTGACCATTTTCACTTTGCAATAGCTGTGTTTCCCAGCGTGAGTTAAATTTGGATCAACTTTCCTTTTCCATGTTTGCTGAACTGGGGCCCAGTCTGCTTTAACGTGAGCATTTTTACAAGGGAGTTTTCTCTTGATTATGTTAGAGAGCAACTGGGCATTGCTGAAATAGCAGTAATAATCACTTTAGAATTGTCTATCAATGAATTCCTCATAGTGCTTTCATGGCATTAACTAGTATTATCCTTCTTTATAGAAATAGGCTTCTGAAGTTTGAAATGAATAGGCAAAGGTAAGTCAAACATTTTTCATAATAATGTTGACGTGAATGAGACAAGAATACAGGGTCTTTATCAGTATTTCTTTTTTAATCTCAGATTTCTGACATTCGTTTAAAACCATCTTTTTTTTTTGTAACTGATGAGTTCTGCATGTATAGTCTGCTAATGTGTGACTAATACACTAAGTGCTTCTTCCCCAGTGAAGAGAACAAGATCATTTGGAAGAGATTCAATTCCAAACCTCCTCTTATCAGGTTTGCTTTATTAGCTTTGGTGTCTGGATATACACAGTACACCTTATTCCTGCTGCAAGTGGAATTGTTTGCTTGGAGAGGGAAACATTGTTTGCCCTTGAGAAACCTTCAAAGTGAGTGAAAATTGCTGTGATGCAAACTCTGGAAAGCAATTTGTAAACCTTCGGGCCATCGGCGTTGCTATTTCACATCTTAGTATCTGTCCTCCCTATTCCATCACATTTTTTATCCACCTTGTTATGTCAGAAGAATTATTTTGTTTTCTATAGTAGGCACAGGGATATAATCTGGGGAGAATATCAAAATGCCAAAACCATATAATCCAGTAAGTGAGGACAATGTTGGAATTTAAGGAAAATTCCATAGAAATGATATTTCACTGTTAAGCTTATGCCCCTCCCCCCCTTTTCCCTTAAGTTGTTTTCCTAGTAACCTACTGGCTAATATCTTTTTTTATTTCCACACTTCATGTAACTACCATCCCACACTATTATTCTGCTAAGGATTATCTGTCCCTTCTTCAAAAGCATATGTAGTTTAAGGAAAACATTCTGTCTGTTAAATAGTGCTGAGTAAATGTTTAATGAATGGAACTGAGTGAAAAAATCCCCAAAGATTCCTGGGCACAGACTATTTAGCCTTGGAGTTCTCAGTCAGTTCCCTAATACAAATGCTCTGTCTAAATTCTTTACCTCAGGGTAGAGTCTTAATTTTTACTGGGGGAGGGGAGAGGTAAATAGCCAATGTATTGATTTAAAGAATGCAAATATTCTGCCTTACAAAATAATCTAAGATAGAGGGTAATGTAACTTACTTTGAGAGATAAAATATTAAAATTAGGAAGTCAGCATTATCTTTCAAAATGTAAGTAACAAGAGAAAGGAAGCTGGTTACTAAAATACACAAAATTAAATTTTTCAATCTCTCTACACTGTTACAAGGAAAAGGGGGAATTAATCTTGCCAAATATTAACCAGTGGGTAAAATTAAATTTGGGGAACAACTGGAATATTCCAATAGGTCATGATTATTCTTCATATTTGGTATTTTATGTTCATTCCTACGCCCTTGATCCATATCACTTTTCTCTGCTTAGCTCTGTGCCCCACAAGAATGAACTCTTTGAACTGCTTCCCTTCCTGGGTTTCTCCATTGGCTGCTTCTGGTCATATTTCACCAAGAAGAGGCATTAGCAGTGGACTAGAGGGCAGAGGGACAGAGGGTAGGATATTTCTTTCCTCTGACTCCCACCCTGACCATCCCTGGCAATGTCTGTGTTTTCCCACCACTGCAGCTTCCTCGTGTGGCTCTTCTCTAGAGTTCAGCTTTCTAGGGTTCAGGTAATGCTTTTTTTTTTCAGTCTCTTCGGCCCTTGTGGTGGTGAGGACTTTCCACTAATGCTGGCTTTTGAGTGCCTCTCCATCCCTTGTTTATTTTCTTATCTCTGCCCACACTTCTCACCCTTTTAAGGACTCCCTTCACCAAAGTCTCTTTATTTGAATCACCAGCAAGTGAATTCTGTGTCCTGCTGAGAAATCTGATTGATACAATATCAAACTTCCAACGTCTTTTATTCTTTAGTTGATATATGAAGAAAGAACAAGGATTTTTCAATGTTATTTTACTTTTTAAAGTTTTTTAATGTTTTGTTTATTTTTGAGACAGAGAGAGACAGAGCATGAGCAGGGGAGGGGCAGAGAGAGAGGGAGACACAGATTCCAAAGCAGGCTCCAGGCTCTGAGCTGTCAGCACAGAACCCAACGTAGGGCTCGAACGCACAAACTGTGAGATCATGATCTCAGCCGAAGTTGGATGCTTAACCAACTGAGCCACCCAGGTGCCCCAGGATTTTTCAGTGTTCTAATCATACCCTTCTTTATAGGAGCCTGTATCATGAAAGTATATTTTTGATTCAATTAAGTGAATAAAAAGGGGGAAAAAAGAGGAATTGGGAAGATTCTAGGTCTTTTTTTAAAGTTTATTTATTTATTTTGAGAGAGAGAGAGAGAACACGCACATGCAGAGAAATGGCAGAAGGAGGAGAGAGAGAATTCTAGGCAGGCTTCATTCTGTCACCTTGGAGCCCCACGCAGGTCTTGATCTCACAAACTGTGAGATCATGACCTGAGCTGAAATCAAGAGTCGGATGCTTAGCCACCTTGGTGCCCCAGATTCTAGGTCTTTTTAAGCCATTTTGCATTGATGTGGTGTGTTCAGCAGTAAATGGGTTGGAAAACAAAATTGGAATGTTTTTGACCCCACTAAGTTCACCAATATGTAGTAGTGGTGTCTTTGTTATTAATAACGGCATTATTGAACCAAGAGTATATAAGAGATCAGAATCACAGAAGTAAATACTTCTGAAATAATGATACAGGGATGACAGGTGAACTATAAATACTGCTGTTGGAATATATGCTTTTAAAGACATGGAAAAAGGTCATGTGACATTAGCTAGCTAGTTTAGTTATTTTGTGTGTTTGAAACACTTTGCATGTGTCAAGAAGAATTATAGTGTTTGAAATGGGCCTGTAACATAACAGCTGAAAACCTCTGAAAAGCTGCTAAGTGACATTTGTCTGGAATGGTGTACCCTTAAGTACTTTTGGAGGAAAGTAATTAAATATGGCTGTAAAATGGAAAGAAACAAGTGAATGTGGATTTTTATTATACTATGAAATAATTTGTTGACTTTCTCCTTAAATTTCTATTTAATTTGCTATTGGAACTATAGGATTTAAAAAAGAAATTAATGACATGGTATAGTTTTCTCGAAGGATTTACTGGTTTGCGTAACTGAGAAGCATAGGGGATAGAGCTACCTTTTGGCTAACTGGATGACTTGAGGTCACTTATTTTCTCCCCGTCCATCATCTCTTCTTTCCTCTGTAATAGCTTTAATCTCAGGCAGTGTCTTCCTGATTGGTGGTAGAGTTAGCTATTGGAGGGAAGTTATAAATTCATATTATCTTTGTAGCTAACAGTTTCAGTCAAAAGAATATGCCTCAAAGACATACAAATGGCCAACAGATGCATGAAGAGATGCTCAACATCACTAATCATCAGGGAAATGCAAGTCAAACCACAATGAGATATTACCTTCTACCAGCAAGATATGGTCAGTATCAAAAAGACAAGAAATAACAAGTGTCAATGAGGATTTTGAGAATAAAAATTGGTGCAGCCACTATGGAAAATACTATGGAGGGTCCTCAAAAAAAATTGAAAATAGAACCACCATATGCTCTTATAATTCCACCAGTGGGTATTTACCCAAAGAAAATGAAAGCACTAATTTGAAAAGATATTATGCACCCCTATGTTTATTGCAGCATTATTTACAACAGCCAAGATATGGAAGCAACCCAAATGTCCATCAATGAACAGATGAATAAGAAAGATGTGATATACGTGGAATAATATACATATGGAATTATACTTATATTATATATTATATAGAGAATGAGATTGTGCCACTTGAGAGAATGGATGGACCTAGAGGGTATTATGCTAAGTGAAATAAATTAAAGAAAGAAAAATGCCATATGATATCACTTATATGTGGCATCTAAAAAACAAAAACAAAACAAAAAAAAACAAACACAGAGCCAAAACAGACTCAGAAATACAGAGAACAAACTGATGGTTGCTGGGAGGTGGAGGTATGGGCAAAATGGATGAAGAGATGTGGGAGATACAGGCTTCCAGTTATAGAATGAATAATTCATGCAAATAAAAGGCACAGCATAGAGAATATAGTCCATGATATTGTAATAGTGATATATGGGGACACATGATAGCTACACTTGTGGTGAGCACAGCATAATGTATAAACTTGTTGAATCACTACATTGTACACCTGAAACTAATGTAACATTGTGTGTCAAAAGAAAGAAAGAAAGAAAGAAAGAAAGAAAGAAAGAAAGAAGGAAAGAAATAAAGAAAAGACCTATTTTCTGTTATTTGCAGCTAAAGTTGCAATGAAGTTTGTGACTGGTCTGAGCTAGATCATAGACCATCCCTGAGTATCTTGTGAGCAAGTATCAGGTACTCTGGCCCATCTTGGGTTACTTGCTCATCTCTGTGGAAAGTGAGGATGAAATGAAAGCAGTCATAAATTGGGATTTCTGTGAAAAGACAAACTGTATAGCAATAAGAATGAGAAAAAGCAGGGTGAACAGACAAACACTATGCTATGGAAGGCAGTGGCATTATTAGACATTGAACCAATAATGTACTCATATCCAAAGCTAAGTAAGAGATAAGTCAATGTCTCATCCAGGTGTTGCCTTTAATGCCCAGGTCCTCACCTATGTTAACTGAATCCTCTCACTTTTTTTAAAGTTTATTTTGAGAAAGAGAGAGCACAAGTGGGGGAGGGGTGGAGAGAGAGGGAGAGAGAATCCCAAGCAGGCTGCATGCTGTCAGCACAGAGTCCGATGCAGGGCTGGATCTCACCAATTGTGACATCATGATTTGAGCGCAGATCAAGAGTCAGATGCTTAACCCACTGAGCCACCCAGGCGTCCCCACCCTCTCACATTTTTAATTCTGTTACTAGCAGCATCCTACTTCCTGACATTTCTGTGTCAGTCAGGGCTCTCTTGCATAAAAGTGACAGAAAACTAGTGGAAATTATGTTAACCCCAAAGAAATTCATTGGCTCCTATAAATGAAAAGTTTACAATTACATCTTAGGTATTACAGATTTAGGGATAAAAATGATACTACCGGGAAATTACCTTTCCCCACTTCAGTCCCTTTTTCCTCTTAGTTGGCTTAATTTGGGGGAAGATTTTCTAACATAGTAGCCAAGCTGGACTTCTGGCAGGTAGGCTTACTTCAGTGGAATAGCCAGCAATTTCAGTGATTAATGTCCACTTCTTCAGGGTCCAGCAAAGTTGTCAAGGATTGATCTAATCGACTTGGAAAATGCCAGTCCCTGAAGTTTGGTGTGAATGTGTGTGTGTTGGGGGTGGTGGTGGGTGGACTAATCTGATATGCTGGGCTTATGTCATAGGGATGATAGGACAAGGTCAGCTCCACCTGGACCACATGGAGTAGGTTTCACATGAAAATGAGGGCCTATTTTCAGCAGAAACAGGTTGCATAGAAAGATAGCATGCAAATACCGTAACTACTGCACTACCTAATAAATGGTAGAGTGGTAAAAAAAAAATTAGTCTTTCCTGTAATGTACCAGATATCTGGTATATTATTTCACATTTATCTGATAAATTTACACCAAATCACGTAATAGTGATACTGATAGTGACACTAATAGTGATACTAATAGGATATCTTAAATATGTCTAGAAACTCATGGCATTTTAGAATATTTCCTACCATGGTAGAGAAAGTGAAGGTGCTTCTGTATTTCCTTCTTGGAAAACTAGATTTTGGAAAACTAAGGAGAGCCTTAGGGCATATAAAGAGAAAGATGGATGACGTGGAGACGAGAAAGAGTAGGAAATGCAAGAAATAAGTTGGAGTCTAGTGTTATCAGAACTGTTTAGAGGGGACCACAGAGTGAGAAATGTCAGTGGACCAGACATACACTTCTACAAGGTCGCTTCATAGGAGTCCTTAAATGCTTAGTTGGGAAGCTTGAATTTGTCCTGAAATATGATAAAAAACCATTGAGAATTTTGAGCAGAAAAGATTTGTGATGAAAAGGATGTTGAGACTTTTACACACTGGTCTGCAGAGGGTACTGGAGAAGGAGATACAGGAAAAGAGATAAACTACCATACTGTTATCAGCTTCTTGATGTGTAGTGATAAGAATTCAGATTAAAGAAGTGGCAGGAGTAATTGAAAACCAAGACTCAGATGGATTGATTTTGACACTCTGGGTACAGAACAGTATCTGGTAGAATGTTCTAAAATGCAGATTTCAGGGATCTTCTCCCAGATGTTCAGATTTAATGGGTGTGGAGTGAGGCACAGCAATATGTATTTTAAAAAGAATTCAAGATGATTTGGATGCAGGTCATTGACAGACCACATTTTGTTTTAGAGGAGGATTAGACAGGTGTGTGATTAATTATGAAGGACAATCAAGCCAAAAGGAGAAGGAGTCTGCTGTTGATGGTAATTGGAAGGTTGGGAAAGGCCCCTGATTGTAGGGAGAGTTGATGATTCTGTTTACATAATTCTTATTCACACTTATGTTTGAACTTCTGGTGTATAGATTCCAGTTGTTATCTGTGTATATAAAGCTGTTGATAAAAAGATGTCCTGGAATGAAACTATTAGGCACTTGTCCTTGAGCAACAATACTGGAATTGCTCTGTGTACTTACTTACTGGTTTTGGCTGGTTTAGAGCAGAGTTTGTAGTGGAAGTGAAGTTGTGTTTTTTTTTAATTTTTTTAAAAAAATTTTTTTAATGTTTATTTATTTTTGAGACAGAGAGAGACAAAGCATGAACGGGGGAGGGTCAGAGAGAGGGAGACACAGAATCTGAAACAGGCTCCAGGCTCTAAGCTGTCAGCAGAGAGCCCGACGCAGGGCTCGAACTTACGGACCGTGAGATCATGACCTGGGCCAAAGTCAGCCATTTAACCGACTGAGCCACCCAGGCGCCCCTGTTGTGTTTTTTAAAATGTATGGTTAGACATTCTTTTCCTTGTCTAGAAATTATGACTGACAAAACTGCTGTAATGGTATCTGAAAAATCAAGATGAAAGGAATTTTGCTAGTATGAAACATGGATGCTAAAATTCTCTTAGCATATCTCCCAATGACCAAGAGGTTAATAATGTTGCTAATGAATTTTTACCTATTTGTCCTCATGGGACAAATTATTTCCTTCAGCTGTCTGTCAAGTCATAGTACTCTTTCAATTTGCCTAAATATTTAAGAAAGTCCACTATTCTGAGAAAATGCAATGTAGGTACTTTTTTCTTTTATCTTTTACTTTCAGATCTGGACTATCCTTTCCTGGAGTCTGTGAATCATATTGGGCAACCAAGATATTTTTGTGACAAGAACACTTCTTAACCTTTCAGAGCTCCCTTCCACAATGTTGGTTATTTCCGTGAGGGAGGGAAAAGTTGTCTTCATAAGTCATCCAACATTTCTAAGTATCATCTACTAAGAAAACCCTTCACCAAAAGCATTTTCTTTCTATGATATTGAGTTGTTTCATGAAATGTGATTTATTATAGGTTTATTCATAGAGGAAATGCTTTTTACTTAGCCTTTCTTTCTTGATGCTAACTTAGTCAAGATGTCTATCTGACCCAATGAGGCTACGAGTTCATTTCTTTCATCCCAGGTCACAGTGATCCAGGTCAATGTATATATTTGTATAAGAGTAAAGCAAGATTAAATGAAAACTTATCCCCCCCCCAACCCCAGCATTTATTATCGTGATATATTCATTCATAGCGTGCTTTTCTCTATTTTTTATTATAAGTGAATATAATTTTAGTCCTTTGAGACTTTCTCCCCAATTCAACTACATTTTACTATCTACAAAGCCATACCACTTTTATATGGCTTTAACAAAAGGAAAAAAAAAACACTAAAATGATGGTGATTTAAGTATTAATAGCAGCTATTGATTATCTACAGAAGCTTTCTACTACCCTTCTCCTCCTTTTTGTTAAGGAGTTTATTCTGTGCAGTAAGATACATTATTTCAGGGCAAGCATCAAGACCATGGGGATAATAACTTAGAAGTTACATCATCCTTTTCTTTTTTGTTAATCATTCCTCCTTGCCTTTTCTCCACCTCACCCTCCCTGCCTCCCTTCCAATGTAATCTCTAGCACTTCCTAAGGTATTGGGAGATAAGTTGGGTTGCTTTTCTCATATGGTATACACAGACTGAAAATTTATATAACAGGTATGCAGCTATTACTCTCAGTGGTTGATCTCTTTGTGTCCATCTTTCAATCCATTAGGGATTAGAAAACTAAACTCTGATTATGCGCTCTGGAAGAAAGCAGCCATCTTAAAGTGTTCACATTGTTCCCTCTGCTACTTTGTTCAGACCCCATGGATAACTTCTGAGACTGATTAGGAGAGTTACTGAAGTCTCAAGCAGGACCATAAAGATATTCATAATTATGACCTGACAGATAATGCTGCCCTACTGAGTTGTTATCTTAGGCAGGTTGGCTCCCCGTGGTGTCATGTTGTTTATTGCCCTGGACTGCAGTGCATTTGGCTCTCTCTAATCTCTTTACTATGGCATCAAAGAGTGGATGGCTGAAGCTTTAAAATAAATCAACACACACACACACACACACACACACACACACAGAGCCCAGAAAAACTGAGGGTGACATAGGTAATAGGATAGAATGTGACTTAATTTTTTTCTCATATGTGTGGGTATATTCTGTTTTTTTTGTGAATAGGGAGAGAATGGACCATAAATGATTCCATTTTATAACTTGTATCTGAAATGAAAATGTATCTAATTCAGCAGCACAAAGGCAATATGCCTAAGGGATATCGAGTTTGATATTCTTAATTAAGAAATACACCAGAGTCATGTTTGGAAATTTGTTCCACTTCTCTGAGCTTTAGTTTCTCTTTTTTTTTTTTAAAACAAAAACACAGAATTCTATCATTAGATTTTGTGAAGACCAATGAGGAAAAACTATGATAAAGGTAAATATGAATAAAACTGAGAGAATGGCCTTTGGAGCTTAGCACCAATATTTTGGGAGTAATTTCAATGACTAATGACTGAACAGGAGATGAAATATATTCTAAAATAATGTTTGAGTACAGTACACCAAAAATTTAAAACTTTTTGGAAAATTATAGAAAAGTTTCCATCACTTTAAACACACTGTGTTTATCTGTTTGAATACTAATACTGTGATCTGAGATTTCTTTTGGTAGAGAATTTTCCTGGTATGCTTTTTCATACTGTTTTACTTTCAGCCATTTTGTTCCCTTTGTTTTAACAGTTTTATTAGATAATTTCCATACTCTAAAATCATCTCTTGTAAGTAGACAATTCAATGAATTTTAGTAAGTTTATAGAATTCTGAAACCATCACCACAACCCAATTTTAGAGCACTTGAATCACTCCCAAAGTTCCCTCCTGCTAGTGATCTCTGATCCCATTGATCTGCTTTCTGTGTCTACATTTTTTCTCTCATGGACATTTTATATGAATGAAATCAATATGCAGTCATTATACCTCACTTTTTTAATTTAGCATAATGTCCTTTTTTTCATTTAAGATAATTTCATTATCCCTTTCCCGCGTGTGTTAGTTGTTCATTCCTTTTTTGGATGAATAATCTTCCATTGTATAAATATAACTTTTTTTTTTTTTTTTTTTTTACCTTCACCTGATTATCGACATCTGGATTGTTTCCAGTTCGGGGCTCTTATGAATAATGATGCTATGAAAATTTGTATACATGTCTTTGTGTGGACATATATTTTAATTACTTTTGGGTAGATTCCTAGGAGTGGAGTGGCTATATGGGAAGTGTATTTTTAACTTTGTAAGATGCTGCCAAGCTGTTCTCTATAGTGGCTCTACACTTGACATTCCTATCTGTAAATTCTCAAGGGTTCCAGTTTCTTTGCATCCTGTTAACACTTGGTATTATCCATCTTTTTGATGATAGTCATTCTTGTGGGTATGAAGTGGTATCTCATTATGATTTTAATTTACGTTTCCCTGATGACTAATGATATCGAGCATCTTCTAATGTGATTAGTGTTTTCTTTGTGTGTTCTCTTTGATGAAATGTCTATTTGATCTTTTGTCTGTTATCACATTGGGTTGTTTTTTATTTTTTATTTTTAAGAATTCTTTATAGGGGAGCCTGGGTGACTCAGTCAGTTAAGAATCCGGCTCTTGATTTCAGCTCAGGTCATGAACTCACAGTTTGTGGGTTCAGGGCCCATGTTGGGCTCTGTGCTAGCAGTGCAGAGCCTGCTTGGGATTCTCTCTCTCTTCCTCTCTCTCTCTCTGCCCCTCTGCCACTTGCACTGTCTCTGTCACTCTCAAAATACATTAATAAACTTAAAAAAATTAAAAAAATAATTCTTTATATATTCAGGATACAAATCTTTTTACCAGACATGATTTGGAATAATGCACTCTTGACTTAACAAATATTTATGTTAATTGGTACTTTTTCCCTCTTCCCCAAAACAATGCAAGAACGGGGAACACTTTCTCTGTTTATTTCTCTCCCAATATATAATCCACTCATCATATATTTTAATTGTCTTTATAATTAACATTTCACAAGACATTATCATTAATGTTTTATACAGAAAATATGCATTTGGATTTATCTCTATGTTATAGTTTTTGTTGCTCTTCACTGTCTCATACATCCCTGGCTTTACATCTGAGATTATTTTTTTCTCCTTGAAGAACACATTTAGATTTATTTTCTTTTTTTCCTCCTTCTTTCCTTGGTTCCTTCATTTATTCCCTCCTTCCTCTTTTTCTCTCTTTTCTTTCTTTCTTCCTTTTTTTCTTCATCAGCTTTATTAAGATATAACTTTCATGATATAAAATTAAGCCATTTAAAATGTACAGTTCAGCTCTCCCTCACTTCCAGCTCTAACAACCACTATAAAATTTTCTATTCTAGTATTTCTTTTAGTGTAGGCCTGCTGCTGATAAATTAATTATTTCAGTTTGTTTAATCATAAATGTTATTTTGCTTTTATTCTAAAAATTAAAGTTACGTGTTATAATTTAAAGATGCAATTTAAAGTTTCAGCAATTTAAAGATGTTCCATTATATTCCAATTTTGTTACTTATTTTTTAAAGTTTATTTATTAATTTTGAGAGAGAGAGAATGAGAGCAGGGGAGCGGCAGAGAGTGAGAGCAGGGGAGGGACAGAGAGAGAGAGAGAGTGAGAGCAGGGGAGGGGCAGAGAGAGAGAGAGAGTGAGAGCAGTGGAGGGACAGAGAGAGAGAAAGAGAGAGAGAGAGGGAGAGAGAGAATCCAAGAAGGCTCTGCTGACAGCACAGAGCCTGAGAAGGGCTTCATCCCACCAACTGCAAGATCAGGAGGCAAAATCAAGAGCCAGGCACTTAACCAACTGAGCCTCCCAGGTGCCCCCAATTTTCATTATTTCTACAGAAACGTCATTAATGAGTCTTTTGTTGGTTGTTGTTGTTTTTAATATAATGTGGTTTTTTTTCCAGCTGCATTTTATAATTTTATCTTTGTCTTGTATTTTCAGCCATTTTACTGTGATGTACTTAAGTGTCTTTAGTTTGGTTAACTATTAGTGTAACAAATTATCCCAGATTTGGTGGCATAGACCAATATTTCATTATGTGTAGAGATTCTGTAGTTATGAATTTGGACACAGTACAGCTATATTGGTTGGTTTCTTCCCAGGATGTCTGTGGTTTTTCGTCTGGGAATACTGAAATGATTGTTTCCTGGAATCCTCTTGGGGGCTTCTTCTCTCACACATCTGGCATCTGTAATAGGATAACCTACCCTCTGGGCTTAGCTGAGTCTGGTGACCAGATCACCTACATGTGACCTTTCTGGGTATGTATCTTCCTATTCAATCTTTCAACCTCAAGCAAACACTGATCAGCTTTCTGTCATGAGAGATTAGTTTTGTCTTTTAAACATTTAATAAAAATGGAATTATACTGTATGTATATTTTTGTGTTTGGATTTTTTTCTGCTCTGCATGATATTGTTAACTGTATCCACAGTTTATTTATTTTTAAGTTGTATGTTAGTGTGAATATACTGCATTTTGTTTCTCCATTCAACCCTTGATAGAAATTTGGATTGCTTCCAGCTTTTAGTTATTATAAATAAAGCTTCTAAGAACATTTATATACAAATGTTTGCACAAATATTTCATTTCTCTTTCATTTTGTTCTTAAGATAATCTTATTTCCTGGGAACTTGCCAAGGCTTTCTTTCTTTCTTTTTTTTTTTTAATGTTTATTTATATGGAGAGAGAGAGTGTGTGAGTGAAGGAGGGGAAGAGAGAGAGGGAGACACAGAATCCAAAGTTATTACTAGTTTGCTAGCATTTTTATAATGAATAGTTGTGGCAATTTGTCATATGACTTTACTGCATGAGATGATCATGCAGTTAGTTCCCTTTCAGTCTATTGATAGAGTAAATTATACTAATTGATTTTCAAAGGTTTCATGAGCTTGCATCCTTGGGAAAATCTCCAGTTAGTAATGATGCATTATTTTTTTCATATATTGTTGGATTTGATTTGTTAATAATTTGCTCAGGAGCTTTGTACCTATATTAACAGATATTTCTCTATAGTTTTCTTTCTTATGATGTCTTTGTCTGGTTTTGTTTCAGGGTAATAGTATCTTCATAAAATGAGTTGGCAATATCCTCTTCTTAATTTTGGAAGAGTTGGTATACGATTGTGTTATTCTTTAAATGTTTGCTATAATTCACCAGGTAAGCCATCTGACCCTGGAGTTACCTTGAGGGGACTGTTTTGAAATCAAAATCAAATATCTTAATATATACAGCTATTCATATTTTTCTATTTCTCTTGTGTTAGTTTTGGTTATTTGTGCCTTTTGTGGAATTTTCCCACTTCATTTAGGTTTTTGAAAGTATTGCCATAAAGCTGCTCCTAAGTTTCTCTGGTTGTTCTTTTAATATTGGCTGCATCTTTAGTGATGGCCATTTTATCTAACTTGTTGAATTTATTGCCAGAAAGTTGTTCATAATATCACCTCATTATCTTTTATCAGTCTGTAGGCTCTGTAGCAATATGTTCTCTTTCTTCACTGACATTGATAATTTGTGCCTTCTCTCTTTGTTCTTATATTCTAGCTATAGTTTCATAATATCTATTATTTTTAAAGAGGTTATTTTGAGATTTTTTCTCTATTTTTATTTTCTCTTTAATTTCTTCTCTTCTCTATATTATTTCTCTCATACTCACTTTGAGTTTGATTTTTCTCTTTAAAGTTTTTTTTTTCTTGTTTTTTTTTTAAGTAGAAGTTTAGATAATAGATTTTAGACTTTATTTTTACTAATTTAAGTAATTATGGATATAAATTCTTCTCTAAATACACCCCTGGTTACATGTCATAAATTTTGATGTATCTTCGTTTTTATTCAGTTCAAAATATTATGCATGCACACCTGGGAGAATTTGCATTTTGCTTTTGTTGAGTGGCATGCCCTGAAAACATCAATTAGGTCAATTTTTATGATTGCATTTTTAGTCTTCTACATCTTTATTGGTTTTCCATCTACTTATTCTCTTTTTTTTTAACTTTTTTTAAAAACATGTATTTATTTTTGAGAGACAGAAAGAGACAAAGTGCCAGCAGGGAAGGGGCAGAGAGAGGAGACACAGAATCTAAAGCAGGCTCCAGGCTCTGAGCAAGCTGTCAGCATAGAGCCCGATGTGGAGCTCGAACCCACAAACCGTGAGATCATGACCTGAGGTGAAGTTGGACACTTAACCGACTGAGCCACACAGGTGCCCCTCTACTTATTCTCTTTATTACTAAGAGAAGAGTGTTGAAATTCCAACTCTAATTATGGATTTGTTTATTTCTCCTTTCATTTCAACTACAAACTGTGTTTAGCAATGTAGTTGATTTTCACTCTGGTGAAAGTTCCTTATCCTATTATAGTGCAGCAACAACCAGATATCAGTTTAGCACCAGTACCTGGATCACATTTTGAACATCTGTTCTGTAATCCCCCGTAAACTGAGATGGTTATGAGAAAGCCTTCAAATAACTATGCATGTGAAACTTCAAAATGAACAGAATGAAGTCTTAATATGAAGATGAGGGGCAGGGCACCTGGGTGGCTTAGTGGGTTAAACTTCAGACTCTTAATCTCTGCTCAGGTCATGATCTCATAGTTTGTGAGTTTGAGCCCCACATGGGGTTCTGTGCTGATGGCATGGAATCTGTTTGGGATTCTGTTTCTCTTTCTCTCTGCCCCTCCCTGGACTGTTCTTTCTCTTTCTCTCTCTTTCATTCTCTCTCTCTTTCAAAATAAATAAACTTCTTAAAAAAAGAAAATGAAGGG
This sequence comes from Lynx rufus, assembly GCF_022079265.1. NCBI lineage: Eukaryota > Metazoa > Chordata > Mammalia > Carnivora > Felidae > Lynx > Lynx rufus. The sequence continues at coordinate 65,666,317 of NW_025814827.1, forward strand.
TGCCTGTGTGGTTCAGTTGGTTGAGTGTCCAACTCTTGGTTTTGGCTCAGGTCATGATCCCAAGGTTGTGGGATCAAGCCCCACATGGGGCTCCATGCTGAGCATAGAGCCTTCTTGGGATTTTTTTTCTCTCTCTCTCTGCCCCTTTCCACAGCTCGTGCTCTCTCTCTCTCTCTCTCTCTCTCTCTCTCAAATAAATAAATAAATAAAAATTAAAAAAAAGAAAATTGGACTATTTAAATAACTAAAAGTGACTGAAAGTTATTTGAGATGTTACTAAGAAAGCCTAATATTTAATAGGAAAGAAAAGATCTTAGATGGTTGCAATTATTTTTCTGAATTACCATTTTATTTTTACAGCCTAGCAAATTAACATTTCCTACCAGAACTATTACACTTGGTATAGAAAATCCTCAACTTAAAGTGGTTTACACTTAAGCCTCCTCTGTTATTACCTAAATGCTCAATTTACAGAAAACTGAGGCTTAGAGTTCAAGTTCACATAGAACATGGTGGAACTGGAATCTCAAATCACTTTGCCTTTCTCTAAAACCCATGCTTTTATCCACGTCACTATACCTTACTATTTTTCTCTAAAATTATGAGATCTTTGGCAAGGCCACCTCTTTCTCGCAGTGTATATACACTATACTAGTCTATATACTGTGTGCAGACAGCTCAGAGCCTGGGGCCTGCTTCGGATTCTGTCCTCTCTCTCTGCTCTTCTCCCAATTGTGCTCTGTTTCTCTCTTTCTCAAAAATAAATAAACATTTTTTAAAAAGTGCCCCTATTTCTGATTCCATGAAAACCAAGAAAACTTCTGATATTTTAGCTCCCTTTGTAGTTTTCCAACAGGAAGGAAATCAGTTGATCACATCAATATGGACGTTTGGTATAAACGCTAGATTTATTTCTTACTGTGAATTAATACAATGCTATTCTTCTTTTCACTGGTCTGAGAATTTGTCCTGGAGAGACAAATCCATTTTTAGTGGACTGATAAAAATCAGTTTTTTAAACCCACAAGGCTGAGATTCAGCTTAAACTGTGTTAGATTCACCAAGGTATATGCTGTCCTATTGACACCCTATTGAAGCTGATAGCCAGACTTCCCTAAAACATACTGTTGGTGAAGTGCCATGACATTTATTTTTTTCTTTTTTTAAATTTAAATTTTAGTTATATAACATACAGTTCAATATTGGTTTCAGGAGTAGAATTCAGTGATTCATCACTTACATATAACACCCAGTGCTCTTCACAAGTGCCCTTCTTAGTATGCATCATCCATCTAGCTCATCCAGAGTATCCCTCTCCTCTGTACCCCCCTTCCTCTATGTTCATCTGTTTTGCTTCTTAAATTCTACATATGAATGAAATAATATGGTATTTACCTTTCTCTGATTGACTTATTTTGCTTAGGGTAATGCATTCTAGATCCATCTATATCATTTCAAATGACAAGGTTTCATTCTTTTTGATGGCTGAGTTTTATACACACACACACACACACACACACACACACACATATATACACCCCAAATCTTTATCCATTCATCAGTCAATGGACATTTGGGCTGTCTCCATAATTTGGCTATTGTTGATAATGCTGCTATAAACATTGTGGTGCATGTACCCCTTTGAATCTGTATTTTTGTATCCTTTGGGCAAATAGCTAATAGTGCAATTGCTGGATCATAGGGTAGTTCTATTTTTAGTTTTATAAGGAACCTCCATAGTATTTTTAGGAGTGGTTGCACCAGTTTGCATTCCCACCAACAGTGTAAAAGAGTTCCACTTTCTCCACATCTTCACCAACATCCGTTGTTTCCTGTGTTGTTAATTTTAGCCACTCTGACCGGTGTGAGGTGGTGTCTCAGTGTGGCTTTGATTTGTCTTTCCCTGATGATAAGTGAGATTGAGCACCTTTTCATGTGTCTGTTAGCCATCTGGATGTCTTCTTTGGGAAAGTGTCTATTCATGTGTTCTGCCCATTTTTTAACTGGATTATTTGTTTTTTGGGTGTTGAGTGTCATAAGTTCTTTATAGATTTTGGATACTAACGCTTTGTCTGATGTGTCATTTGCAAATATCTTCTCCCATTCTGTTGACCTACCTTTTAGTTTTATTGATTGTTTCCTTCACTGTATACAAGTTTTTATCCTGATGAAGTCCCAATAGTTCATGTTTGCTTTTGTTTCCCTTGCCTTTGGTGACAAGTCAAGTAAGAAATTGCTGTAGGTGAGGTCAAAGAGGTTGCTGCCTGTGTTCTCCTCTAGGATTTTAGTGTCATATTTAAAATGTTGGCACTTATAAAAGCACAAAAAATATAATAATATAAAAATGAGTGAATGAACATGACAAAGACAAAATAAAATGTAAAGATAATATGAAGCCAGAAATAGGGTTAGTACACAAAATATATGCCATAGGATATGATGTATTGCTAGTGACAGGCTTTAAATTTGAGTCTGTGCTTTATAGAAGGCAAATCAAAGTGGAAAAACACAATAAACTAAAGATTCATAACAGGTTTTTTCTTTTTATTTACTCCTTTAAGAAATAACACAAGTAATACATGACTAGTATAGAAAAATTAGAAACTGAATAATAATTATTTTGAAATTTTATAATCCCCTCCATCCAGAACTAATCGTTTTTAACATTTCAAAGTGTTTCAATGTTGTAAAATAGTCATTTTTGCAAATTTCCATTTGTATAAATATATTTAAAACGGAATCATATTAATATTTTTACTCACCAATATTTTATAACTATTTTTCTAATAGATATTATTATTTTCACTGACTACAGTTATAAAAGAGTAAGTCACAATTTGTTTAGCACTCTAATTCTGTTTGACTCAGGTCTATTTTTTTCTATTTTAGACAATTCTGTGATGAACATCCTTGTACATCTCTACACACTTGACTGATTATTTAATTGGGATAAAGTTCAAAAAGTGACACTGCTGGATCTACATAAGATTTGACAGTTTTATTTTTGAGCTGGGTTTTGAAGAATGGAATGCATTTCATCAGGTGAAGAATCAAGTGAGCAACAGTAATACCTTCTCTAAAACCTAAGTTAAGTGTGATATTAGGGTCTTTGAAATATAAAGAACATTGAAACTTTCAAGAGTCTCAATTTGTAAGCCTCTTGTAGCAAATACTATATACATCTGTTAAAACTATGTTAGTATGAATATGCAAGGCTAGGTCATTTTTCCAGGATGTCATAGCTCAGTTTGGGTAAAAACCAAATGATGTGACTCCTTCTTTTATTTTTTTTTTATTTATGTTTCAATTTACTTAATAGATTTTTTATTGAGTAATTAATAAGTGAAAGACAGTGTGATACGCCAGTGCACACACTGATAAGATAGACATGGCTAAGTACATGTTGGGGGAGCTATGCTGTCCATCTCCACAAATGTTTGGTTTGTGTTTGCTATGCTTTCGTTGATACAGATTTTGAATTAGAATGTTTTTATGTGAGTCAGATATATTTGAAAATGTGCCAATATGATCCTTTTGAAAGCCAGTGATCTAAGAGACTGCCTTCTGAACCATCTTGTTCAGTCTCTGCAAAACATTTTTGCTCTTAGTTTGGGTTTTAATTATAAAGTTGTCATAGAGTTTTCACACTTAATTTATTCCCAAGATCATGATCCAGGGGTTTTATAGATAGTAATAAAAGGTTATTTAGATCAGTGATTCTTAAGTGGGTTTTAGACTCAGTTTTTGAACTTTTCGAAGTACATAGGCATGAGCCATGTGTTTAAGTCTACCAAGGAATAACCAGGCCATTGTGGCTGGAGTGAGGAGAGACGCAGCATATGAGAGGGAAGACAGAGCCAGATTACATACGGCCTCTAGGCCTGGTTAAGGAGTTAAGTTGTGAATTTATTTGCTTTCATATTTAAATATTTAGCTCAAAATACTTTTTCTTTCATGATTCTATCCCTAGACTCTCCAGTTCACACGGATATCTCCTGTCTTGGCAATCCTATTACAGTTCTTATCCTAGCATATGATCTAGCTCTTAATAATATTTTTATTCTGTTATGTTACTGTTGTTTCAATAAGAAGATGTCTTTTGAGGGCGTGTTTTGTATTATAGATAATTTTGCCTAGCATCATTCTGGACCCACACTAGATATTCCATAAATATTAATTGCCTATAGTTCCTGAGAGGTTGGGGATGGATGTGGGGGAAAAGAACCAAGGGAAAACAATGGGTGGGTGATATGAAAATCTGTGTCTTTGCCATTGAGAAAGTAAAGTCATTCATGTAAAGACTAGAGAATCAAACCATTTCAAAATTATTTCTGGTAATTTTTGTCCCCTTTTTAAAAATTATTTATTTATATTTTTATGATTTTTTAATTTTATTTCATCATAATTTTTTTATTTTAATTTTTTATCAGTTTTTGTTTCTAAATGCATCTATCATTAATTTATTTCACTAAGAAAGGTCTATTTTATCTTTCTTTCTCATGTCCTGATTTAATATTCATTCTTGTCAGAGAGTTTGCTCATGGCTCAGATGTTACTGTGAAATTGGGACGAGTAGGGCATTGTTCCACTATGCTTTTGAAAAACCGCTATATCTTTTGTATCGGGTAAATAGACACAATTCCAAAAAGGGATATACATTTCCATTCAAATTCTTTTCATGCTGATGTTACATAAAGCACATTCTGAGAGCCAAGAATGAACAAGAACCGCTTCTTAAAGAAGAAAGGATAAAGCAAGATAAAGACATCAAAGCTATTGCCATTACATTTTATCCTGAAAGAAACAAGAAATTACCAGGAAGGATCAGAACCTAACGGAAAGGGGTTACTGTTACAAATCCCCGTGAGCATTTCAGAAGGGAGTAGAACTTTTTCAGGGGAGGAGATTTATTTATCCAACTGACAATGAGTCTGTGAAATTATCTAGTTAATGCAAACAAAGGCAAGGGCTTTAATGCTACTGGGTACCTGATGTTTCAAAAATCAGGGAAACATACCTAAAAATGTGAAAAGTGAAAAATGTCTAGGGCCAGCTTTTTAACTGACACTTTTAAAGACACTTTCAAGATTTCTCAAAGTACAGCTTCAAGTTCAAAGTGAACTCTTTGGAAACTGGTTTCACTAAGAACCAGTGTCAGCATCAAGCAGCATCAGTAGATTGTTAGGTCTAAGGCTTTCCATGATACCAGGGACTGAAGAAGCATTTTTGGTTGTTTTTTTTTTTTTTTTTTTTTTTGGTCATTTTGTAGTATTTCATTTGTTCAACAAGCACTTCAAATCTCCCACTTTTTGCAAGGCACTGTGCTAGAGAATGTAGAGGATTAAAAGATATTTGAAGTGATTATTATGCCCCTGAGAAGGTAGTCATAGAAAGTAACAATTGCTAACATCTTTAAGCAAGCTTCTCAAAAAATTAATTTAAATGAAATTGATGACTTACATTGAAACCTAAAATATCCTATAGTTTTAGTTTCAAGGAATATTGTATTCTACCTGCACACCTGATTCCTCTTCTGTGACCTGTGCGCCCTGCCCCCCTTCTCCTTTGGCCCTGTTCATCTGTGTCCTGTGTTATGTGTGTCCTGAGGAACCCAGCACCATTCAGCAGTGTAGGGCAGTTGTCAGTGTAGGCTGCAGAGTGAGGAACTTGGATTACAAACACCTCTCCTGCTACTTGGCAGCTTTGTGATTCCAGCATGTCCCATAATCACTCTGTATCTCAGTTTTCTGTTCTGTAAAATGGGGATAATATGATTGGCTTTACAGGGTTGTTATAATGATGAAATAACATCTGTAAAGCATTTAGTAAATTGTGTAGCAATGGTAAACACACATTATTTAAAAAATAAATCAAGTAATACTATTCTTCTGTTTAGAACTAATTGGTTTCCATTGCACTTGGAATCAAAGCTGCCCCTTACCACTTAAGATGGACTACAGTGCCTTATAGAATCTGTCCTCCACTTGTCCTACTGCCTCCTCACACAACTCTTTCCCTACATTCCATACTTCTCAGCTGCCTCGGGCTTCTTGCCATAAGTGGGTGATGCTAAGCCTCTTCCCTTTAGGGATCTCTAAATGTGCTTTCTCTTTTATCTAAAAAAACTCTTCAACAAGATTATTGCATGGCAAGGTCACATTCATTTTCTCATGGAGCATAAAGTTTCAGTATCGGTACTGTTTCCTCAGACATGCCTTACTTGCCTATCATATCTAGCACTTATTCCCCTTAGTAGTGTCCCTCTCTACTCAGTAGTGTCCCTGTCACTCTATATCCTCCTTATGCTACTTGGCACTTAAATTTGCTACTTATTTGTTTTTGCCACTCCTTTCTAGAGTGTAAGTTACAGAAAAGGACTTTTGTCTTTATGTGCTGAGTCCCTATAACAGTGCCTCACACCAAGAAATACTTGAAAATTTTTGAAGGGTGGAAAGCATTTATTTCTATGGATAATAAGTCCAATACTTCCAAACTCTATTTCTGGAGAAAAAGGATACTATTTAGAATGAAGTTCCTTGTTGATAGTTTCTTTATTGCTGGTAATCTCTTTAAATGTGTAAAATAAATTCTTGCATTTTAAAGAGTATGGTAGTTATAGATAAGAAAAATTAGCAAATTCGGGAAAGATCTACTCACACCTATTTGTTATATCTCAATTATAAACTATAGGTGTTACTTCTAAATGTATATATAAATTATTACGTATTAAATTAAAATTAAAATTAAAAATGACTATTAAAATTAAAAATGCATCTGGAGTTTTATATATATCTATGTAGATACAGCTACATATATTTTTTTTTAGAGAGAGAGAGCACATGAACAAATGGAGGAGGAGCACAAGGAGAGGGAGAGAGAGAATCTTAAGCAGGCTCCATACCTAGCACAGGGCCCCATGTGGGTGTCGATCTCACTACCCTGAGATCATGACCTCAGCCAAAATCAAGAGTTAGACACTTTAACCGATTGAGCCACCCAGGTGCCCCCAAAATGCATCTGGAGTTTTAAAATAATGAGTCATGTACTTCATGTTAACATACAAGATGGGTTACTACTAATCCAAGTCTTACTTACTTTTAAAATCCAAAGACTAAGTCATAATTTGTAGTCACTAGCTCACAATGTCACAACAGAGTGTCTTGTTTTCTAAGGGCTTTATGTTCACATATCTTTGCGAATTCCTCCAGTGCAAGAGTACATTTCTTTGATATCTCTCGTAGTTGGTGCAGTGTAATACAATGAAAAGTTTTTCCTAAATAACTTCAGTAGAATTGGAGTAAAGGATTAAAAAAATGTTCATCTGTTGATATCTAGCTGGCAGACTTAGAAGATACATACAACTTCTTACTTTTCAAGGTTGAATATTTCACTAATGGAGTGTTTCAGCATAACTTTGGAAACTTTTACTATAAATTAGACACTCTGCACTAAAAAATGAACATAGGAGAAGTTTAAAAGGTATAAAAAATGTTTTTAAATGTAGGATAACAAAGCTATTCTCATTTCCCATTACCACAGATAATAAGTTCAGTGAGGTCAAGAAAAGATATGAAGATAAAATAAAATGATGAAAAAAAAAGAAATGGTATAAAGATTTTTACACAATAGAGTTTTAATTAAACATTTTCAGTACATGCTGTTCACAATATAAATGACATTATTAAGGTGTCCCCCATTAATTATAAGAAAATTATTCATTCATTCATTCATTCATTCATTCAGCAAATATTTGCATGTTTACAATATGCCAAGCCCTGGAGATACCTGAATGAACAAAAGAGACAAAAATCTCTGCCCATAGTAATTATTAGTTGCTGTTTTAAATGATGTTTAACTTGGGAAAATTTAAAGTTTCTTCAATGAACCTCTACCACTGTTTCCACTTTGTAAATCTATCATGGACAAATTTAAATATATGAGTTTCTTTTTCCAATTTGTTTTTTGCAAGCATCTGTTGCTTTTAAAGCATAGAATTGTCTGCTTGAATAACTAAGTAAAGACATCAAAGACCTTACTCTTAAGGAACTGTACTAACTGAAAGGAAGAGTGCCTACCCATGGAAAAAATTAAATAAATACAGAAATATGCATATCAAAGTAGTGATTCAAGATACTGATAAACACCTTTGATGTTTAGAGACAGGCCATTAGATATGAAATCATCAAGTGGATCAGGATGTTGAGTAAATCAAATGCTCATTAGTGCTTCCTATGTGTATTTTCATTTGTCTTGCTGTTTCTTGGGAGGTGAAGACTTAAATAACATTTTTACTACTCTTAGGCAAAGGATTCATATTTAAAATACTTGAAGCTTTCATAGTGATGGTAGCCTTCTCTGCATAACAAAATCATGGATCCAGTAGATTGTAAGCATTTACAGATTTATTAGGACTCCTGGTTTCAACTGTGTGCCAGGTATGTGGAACATTCTTCATACTTTTACTGGAAGAAATTTGAGTCAATTTCCCTGTATTACTAGTATCTAGAGAATCACTCGGTTAGTGAGTTTGTCTAGGAGGCACTCAGAACCTTTCAGTATTTTTTTGTTCTAATACTCCTAAAATAATACCAACTTGCCTATTTTGTGAATACTTTTCATTAACTAAGAGAGAAAATTATATCAAAATTTGAATAGAAAAATTATGATGTGAAATATGCCTAGGAAAAACACATTTGGTTAAAAACAAGATTCAAAAGAAAGGAGGCTGTAAAAATGTTATATAATTAAATTTGGAGATTTCTCAAGGATAGACATATTTTTATAACATTACCCCAAACCTATTATTTGGAACTCTTTTTTTCCACCCTGTTAATATTAAATCCTAACTAAGATTTAGATAAATATTTTTGTTTTTAATTTTTTAGCATATTTGCACTATGTTTACCATGAGGGTGGCTATTAAAAGTATTAAACTCTTACTAATGATGTGATGGTTATTTTATTTATGTGACTTCTTTAAAGTGCAGGGACATGATAAAATTTTATTGCAAGCTTTTGACTGTGTTTACATTTCAGTCAATAAAACGATTTCAAAACCTTTCCATTTCTTCTGGTCACATCAATAGTGTCCGGTTTCACAGCTGTGGTAGCATGTGCAGCATTAGACTGCACTGTATTTTAGGAAGAAAAGTTTAAATAAAGACGTATTTATTGAATTCTTATGAGACTCCATCTCAGTGTGCTATACTTAGGGTATTTTATAATTGCCTTCTTGTCTGTTACAATTTCATTCAAAAGGAAGAATTTGTGTACATCAGACAATAGAATATAATCCAAAAAGAATGACCAGTTGAATATAACCAAGCACCAATATGTATGCCAAGTACAATAAGAGCCCTGTATTCAGGGAAAGTTTAATGGAAGAAGTGAACCTGAGAACAGATCTTGAAGGCATGGCTCTTCTTTAGAGTTTGATAAAGTAGAATAGAGCAAATGGTCTATAATCGTAAGTGAAACTGTGAAGACAGAACAAGTGTAGTTATGTAAGAAACTCAGGAGGTCAGCTGGGCTGGAGAGAAGGCATAGGGGAAGGATCACCTGGGGTGTGATGATGCCTGACTTGCCATGCATATCCTCATGTAGAGGATGGACTGTATGGACTGTATCCATTATGCAATGGGAGTTCGTTAAGGCTTGTAACAGGACAGTTACAGTTCTGAGTATGTTTTTCCCATAACGTGTGTAAATAACTTTAAATAAATATACATGTGGATTTGATCCAATATTTATTTATTTATTTATTTATTTATTTATTTATTTATTTATTTATTTAAAATGTTTTTATTTATTTATTTTGAGAGAAAGAGCAAGAGAACAGGTGGGGGGGGGGGTGCAGAGAGAGGGAAGGGAGGGAGAACGAATCCTAAGCAGGCTCTATGCTTTCAGCGCAGAGTCCGATGTGAGCTTAATCCCACAAACCGTGAGATCATGACCAGAGCCAAAATCAAGAGTCGGATGCTTAACTGACTGAACCACCCAGGCACCCCCCAAACAAATATTTAGAGATGGACAAGAAATTCCGAGTTTGGATACTATTTAACTGGATTTTCATCTCTGTCTAGCATGTTATAAAACTTCTGAGGTAAGGTATAGCCTTTACCCAAGTCTTATATTCCTTTCTTTTTTAAAAGAATATATGCAAAAATTAGAACTTTTGATTATTTATAACTTGGATAAAAATACTGTTTTCAGCATTGATTGAAGATCACAGCATGTTGACTTCAGAGTTATAAAATATATTCTGCGTCAGTCTCTATATTAAGAATGGGACATTTGGGGGCGCCTGGGTGGCGCAGTTGGTTAAGCGTCCGACTTCAGCCAGGTCACGATCTCGCGGTCCGTGAGTTCCAGCCCCGCGTCAGGCTCTGGGCTGATGGCTCAGAGCCTGGAGCCTGTTTCCGATTCTGTGTCTCCCTCTCTCTCTGACCCTCCCCCATTCATGCTCTGTCTCTCTCTGTCCCAAAAATAAATAAACGTTGAAAAAAAAATTAAAAAAAAAAAAAAAAAGAATGGGACATTTGTTTTCTTGTCAGTGTGGATGTATATATTTAATAGCATGCACACTCTGGTCAGAGGTCTATAAACATTAACTGGAGGTTTGGCTAATATCTTCATAATAAGGGATTTTTAAAAATCTGCTTAAGAAAACTCTAATTGTCTATATTTAATTTATGAAATTTTAATTTTTCTGGAATCGCATGAAGGGACTCTGAAGACAATAATGTGAAAAAACAGAATTCTGGATAAGTAGTGTGACATTTACTCAGAAAAGAAAATAAATCTAGGACAAAAGTTGAGAAAAATGGTTATCAGTTTGCAAGATTATATAAAACCTGGGGAAGTATTTTAGAGGACAAAGTCTTTGTCTCTACTCCCTACAGGGAATCCCTTATGTTCTAAAATCTGTGTGTGATAGAAAGTCATTTGAATATTGCTTTATAATACTTCCTCAATATTCCCTAGAGGATTTGTTTATTTTAATATGTCTGCAGGATATTTTCGAGGAATGTTTAATGACATGAGAAAATGATCACAATGTGAATGGAAAATGGAAACAAAATTGTAAATACAATATCATTTCCATTCTGTAATTAAATTAATTAAACAAACATATAAACATGAATTTTAGTAAATATATCAAAATGCTTTTGGGGGGTTCTTAAATTAAAATTCATTGAAAATTTTCTATGCATATATATTTTTCAGCTTCTTAACACTGAACTTTTACTTTTGTATACTTGTAGAGGAGAGGACAGTCTACTTATACTTGTGGCTCTTGTTTTTTCTATTGAAGTTTCAGCATTTTTTCTCAGAGATTTGTATGAATTTTCTGTATATCAAGAAAAATAATCTTTGAATTGTATATAGTAGCATAAGTTAGTTTTGCATTATAGTGTTATGAAAAATTTCAAATCACTGAGTGATGAATCTTTTTCAAGTTCAGGAGTTTGTTGTGTCCATTCTGATTGCAATATACAAGGTGACAAATTTTCATTCATAGTAGAGCTTAATGAAAATGTAGATGTGGTTTAGTTAAAGTTTATGATTTGTATATTAAAGTACAGCATGATGAATGTGTTAAAATTACAAGGCCAGAGGTAGCTGCCAACCCAGTGACATGTACTAAGGATGAGGAGGAGTGCTTAGTTGCTTCACGTAAGCTACAAAGGCTCTTATTCGGCGTGTAATCTTCAGTTTTCAACGGGAGGATGGAAGAAGTTTGAAATCCAGATCACTGCTTGCTTTATCAAAACATTAAAGACTCAGCTATGTTTCTTTTTAATAGGTGAGTGCTAGGAGCTGGCTGGCTAGGTAATTTCATTTTTCTTGAGGGCCTAGAAATTTATTCCCTGAGGATTAGTTGGCTCCCAGATAGTGGATATGAAACATGTAAGAGCTTGTTCACAAAAAACAGAGTGGAGTTTAAAGGTGTGAACTCTATGTACGTTGCTGAACAATTCTGTGATTTTTTTAAAGACCTTGAGAATGAAAGAGTAGCTCATTGTTTAAAATAGAAAACAAAACAAAACAAACTTACTGTTGAGTGACTGCTGAATTTTTGTGATGAACTTGAAAGGACTTCAAAAGCTTTTTTAATGTCTTTATGATTTATATTTGCTCTGAGGATTTGGGGAATAGTGGAGAAATACCTAAAAAATACAGTAACCTAATTAATATACTGTAAATAGTCTCTTGGAAGTAAGGGATGGAAAATTGGATCCACTGTGAATTCCAGTGTAGTCTATTTTATGAAAATGGATGTGCCTTGAAGAAGAATTTGGTGCTGCTGTGTAATTGAGGTAAAGCAAATAAATAAATAAATATTAAGAAAAATTTTAAAAGGCAAGGGTATCTGAGTTCAGATCATGGCTCTACAGTTAATGCTTTACATGACCCTAATAAAGCTATAGCAGAATAATATGATGGAGAGTATCAAATTTAATTTCTTTAAGTTATGTGGCACTACTTGTGTGATTTACTCTCTCAACTTTATTTTTGTTGTCTACAAAGTGGTGATACCACTATATATTTTTCAGGGATTATTGTGATGATTAAATAAGTATATAAAGTGCCTAGGACAGTACCTGGTATTTTTTACAGACTCAGTAAATGGTATTCTGTATAGATGTTTACATGTCTTCCTTCTATTTAACTGTGAGTTTAACCTGGGGTCCATAGAATCTAGGGGATAATGGAGGTTCTCCATTTAGAGATCTCCCTAAATTCTGTGCAAAATTTTGTGTATGTGCTTATTTATAGAGAAGGTGTGTAGTTTTAATTAGATCTAAAACCTCTCTACTAAAGCCCTTGATTACAAACATACATGTTAAACTCTGTTCAATTTAAAAGCCAATTTATTTTATAGTCTAGATTAACAATTTAATTGTAGACAATTTAAAGGAATGACTGAATGAATTAGAAGCCAGACCTGTGAGTGTAAGTCTGGTTGTGGTGAAAATTGCAAAAGACACTAATTTAAAAGTGAAGCATTTAGTCCATCCTAGGTGTTTTTAGTGTCAAGTAGAATGTATTTTCATAAAATTTTCTCAGTTTTAAATTGATGATTTGTTGTCTTGTACAAAAACATACAAAATGAGACCTTTGCTATGGCTATAAGAACAATGAATCTTTCAACATTTTATTTTAAATGTATAACATAAATTTATTTAGGAAACTTTTTTTATTTACAAAACATTTTATCTTGCTTGGTGTTAATATAAAAGGAAAGGCTTTTACTTTCTTCAACTCTTTAAAAAATTTTTATGTTTATTTATTTTTGTTAGAGAAAGAGATAGAGCATGAGGTAGGAGGGGCAGAGAGCTAGGGAGACACAGAATTTGAAGCAGGCTCCAGGCCCCACGCTGTCAGACAGAGCCCAACATGGGTCTCAAACTCATGAACCACAAGATCATGAGCTGAGCTGAGCCACCTAGACTCCCCATATTCTCTTTCTTTCTTTCTTTCTTTTTTAAATAGGAAATTTATTGTCAAATTGGTTTCCATACAACACCCAGGTGCCCATCCCAACAGGTGCCCTCCTCAGTACCCATCACCCACCCTCCCCTCCCTCCCACCCCCCATCAACCCTCAGTTTGTTCTCGGTTTTTAAGAGTATCTTATGTTTTGGTTCTGTCCCGCTCTAACCTTTTTTTTTTCCCCTTCCCCTCCCCCATGGTCTTCTGTTAAGTTTCTCAGGATCCACATAAGAGTGAAAATATATGGTATCTGTCTTTCTCTGTATGACTTATTTCACTTAGCATCACACTCTCCAGTTCCATCCACGTTGCTACAAAAGGCCATATTTCATTCTTTCTCATTGCCACGTAGTACTTCATTGTGTATATAAACCACAATTTCTTTATCCATCCATTAGTTGATGGACATTTAGGCTATTTCCATAATTTGGCTACTGTTGAAAGTGCTGCTATAACATTGGGGTACAAGTGCCCCTATGCATCAGCACTCCTGTATCCCTTGGGTAAATTTCTAGCAGTGCTATTGCTGGGTCATAGGATAGATCTATTTTTAATTTTTTAAGGAACCTCCACACTGTTTTCCAGAGTGGTTACACCAGTTTGCATTCCCACCAACAGTGCAAGAGGGTTCCCATTTCTCCACATCCTCTCCAGCATCTATAGTCTCCTGATTTGTTCATTTTAGCCACTCTGACTGGCGTGAGGTGGTATCTGAGTGTGGTTTTGATTTGTATTTCCCTGATGAGGAGCGACGTTGAGCATCTTTTCATGTGCCTGTTGGCCATCTGGATGTCTTCTTTAGAGAAGTGTCTATTCATGTCTTCTGCCCATTTCTTCACTGGATTATTTGTTTTTCGGGTGTGGAGTTTGGTGAGTTCTTTATAGATTTTGGATACTAGCCCTTTGTCTGATATGTCATTTGCAAATATCTTTTCCCATTCCATCGGTTGCCTTTTAGTTTTGTTGGTTGTTTCCTTTGCAGTACAGAAGCTTTTTATCTTCATGAGGTCCCAATAGTTCATATTTGCTTTTAATTCCCTTGCCTTTGGGGATGTGTCAAGTAAGAAATTGCTGTGGCTGAGGTAAGAGAGGTCTTTTCCTGCTTTGTCCTCTAGGATTTTGATGGTTTCCTGTCTCACATTCAGGTCCTTTATCCATTGTGAGTTTTGTTGTGAATGGTGTAAGAAAGTGGTCTAGTTTCATTCTTCTACATGTTGCTGTCCAGTTCTCCCAGCACCATTTATTACAGAGACTGTCTTTTTCATTGGATATTCTTTCCTGCTTTGTCAAAGATTAGTTGGCCATACTTTTGTGGGTCCAATTCTGGAGTCTCTATTCTATTCCATTTGTCTGTGTCTGTTTTTGTGCTGATACCATGCTGTGTTGATGATTACAGCTTTGTAGAAGAGGCCAAAGTCTGGGATTGTGATGCCTCCCGCTTTGGTCTTCTTCAAAATTACTTTGGCTATTCGGAGTCTTTTGTGGTTCCATACAAATTTTAGGATTGCTTGTTCTAGCTTCAAGAAGAATGCTGGTGCAATTTTGGTTGGGATTGCATTTAATGTGTAGGTAGCTTTAGGTAGTATTGACATTTTAACAGTATTTATTCTTCCAATCCATGAGCATGGAATGTTTTCCATTTCTTTATATCTTCTTCAATTTCCTTCATAAGCTTTCTATAATTTTCAGCATACAGATCTTCTACATCTTTGGTTAGATTTATTCCTAGGTATTTTATGCTTCTTGGTGCAATTGTGAATGGGATAAGTTTCTTTATTTGTCTTTCTGTTGCTTCATTGTTAGTGTGTAAGAATGCAACTGATTTCTGTACATTAATTCTGTATCCTGCGACTTTGCTGAATTCATGTATCAGTTCTAGCAGACTTTTGGTGGAGTCTATCAGGTTTTTCATGCATAATGTCATCTGCAAAGAGAGAAAGCTTGACTTAATTTTTGCCAATTTTGATGCCTTTGATTTCATTTTTTTGTCTGATTGCTGATGATAGGACTTCCAACGCTATGTTAAACAACAGTGGTGAGAGTGGACATCCCTGTTGTGTTCCTGATCTCAGGGGGAAAACTCTCGGTTTTTCCCCATTGAGGATTATATTAGCTGTGGGCTTTTCATAAATGGCTTTGATGATGTTTAAGTATGTTCCTTCTATCCCAACTTTCTCCAGGGTTCTTATTAAGAAAGGATGCTGAATTTTGTCAAATGCTTTTTCTGCATCGATTGACAGGTTCATATGGTTCTTTTCTTTTCTTTTATTAATATGATGTATCACATTGATTGATCTGTGAATGTTGAACCAGCCCTGCATCTCAGGAATCAGTCCCACTTGATCATGGTGAATAATTCTTTTAATATGCTGTTGAATTCGATTTGCTAGTATCTTACTGAGAATTTTTGCATCCATATTCATCAGGGATATTGGCCTGTAGTTCTCTTTTTCTGCTGGGTCTCTGTCTGGTTTGCGAATCAAAGGAATGCTGGCTTCATAGAATGAGTCTGGAAGTTTTCCTTCATTTTCAATTTTTTGGAAAATGTTGAGAAAGACAGGTGTTATCTCTGCTTTAAATGTCTGGTAGAATTCCCCAGGGAGACCATCTGATCCTGGACTCTTATTTGTTGGAAGATTTTTGATAACTAATTCAATTTCTTCACTGGTTATGGGTCTGTTCAGATTTTCTATTTCTTCCTGTTTGAGTTTTGGAAGTGTGTGGTTGCTTAGGAATTTGTCCATTTCTTTCCAGTTGTCCAGTTTGTTGGCATATAATTTTTCATAGTATTCCCTGATAACTGCTTGTATTTCTGAGGGATTGGTTGTAATAATTTCATTTTCATTCATGATTTTATCTATTTGGGTCCTCTCCCTTTCCTTTTTGAGAAGCCTGGTTAGGGGTTTATCAATTTTGTTTATTTTTTCAAAAAACAAACTCTTGGTTTCATTGATCTGATCTTTTTTTTTTATTCTATATTGTTTATTTCTGCTCTGATCTTTATTATTTCTCTTCTTCTGCTGGGTTTGGAGCATCTTCTTGTTTTGCTTCTAGCTCCTTTAGGTGTGCTGTTAGATTTTGTATTTGGGATTTTTCTTGTTTCTTGAGATAGGCCTGGATTGCAATGTATTTTCCTCTCAGGACTGCCTTCACTGCATCCCAAAGCATTTGGATTGTTGTATATTCATTTTCATTTGTTTCCATATATTTTTCAATATCTTCTCTAATTGCCTGGTTGACCCATTCATTCTGTACTAGGGTGTTCTTTAACCTCCATGCTTTTAGAGGTTTTCCAGACTTTTTCCTGTGGTTGACTTCAAGTTTCATAGCATTGTGGTCTGAAAGTGTGCATGGTAGGTTCTCAATTCTTGTATACTTATGAAGGGATGTTTTGACTCAGTATGTGATCTATCTTGGAGAATGTTCCATGTGCACTCAAGAAGAAAGTATATTCTGTTGCTTTGGGATGCAGAGTTCTAAATATATCTGTCAAGTTCATCTGATCCAATGTAACATTCAGGGCCCTTGTTTCTTTATTGATTCTCTGTCTAGATGAACTATCCATTGTTGTAAGTGGAGTATTAAAGTCCCCTGCAATTATCACATTCTTATCAATAAGGTTGCTTATGTTTGTGATTAATTGTTTTATATATTTGGGGGCATCCGCATTTGGCGCATAGACATTTATAATTGTTAGCTCTTCCTGATGGATAGACCCTGTAGTTATTATATAATGCCCTTCTTCATCTCTTGTTACAGCCTTTAATTTAAAGCCTAGTTTTTCTGATATAAGTATGGCTACTCCAGCTTTCTTTTGACTTCCGTTAGCATGATAGATATTTCTCCATCCCCTCACTTTCAATCTGAAGGTATCCTCAGGTCTAAAATGAGTCTCTTGTAGACAGCAAATAGATGGGTCTTTGTTTTTTAATCCATTCTGATACGCTATATCTTTTGGTTGGAGCATTTAGTCCATTTACATTCAGTGTTATTATGGAAAGATATGGGTTTAGAGTCATTGTGATGTCTGTGGGTTTCATGCTTGTAGTGATGTCTTTGGTACTTTGTGGTCCTTACAACATTTCACTCACAGAATCCCCCTTAGGATCTCTTATGGGGCTGGTTTAGTGGTGATGAATTCCTTCAGTTTTTGTTTGGGAAGATCTTTATCTCTTCTTCTATTCTGAATGACAGATTGCTGGATAAAGGATTCTTTGCTGCATATTTTTTCTGTTCATCACATTGAAGATTTCCTGCCATTTCTTTCTGGCCTGCCAAGTTTCAGTAGATAGGTCTGCCACTAGTCTTATGGGTCTCCCTTTATAAGTTAGAGCCTGTTTATCCCTAGCTGCTTTCAGAATTCTCTCTTTATCCTTGTATTTTGCCAGTCACTATGATATGTCATGCAGAAGATCAATTCAAGTTACATCTGTAGGGTGTTCTCTGTGCCTCTTGGATTTCAATGCCTTTTTCCTTCCCCAGATCAGGGAAGTTCTCAACTATGATTTGTTCAAGTACACCTTCAGCCCCTTTCCTCTCTCTTCCTCTTCTGGAATTCCTATGATACAGATATTGTTCTGCTTGATTGAATCACTTAGTTCTCTAATTCTCCCCTCATTATCCTGGACCTTTTTATCTCTTGTTTTCTCAGCTTCCTCTTTTTCCATAATTTCATCTTCTAATTCACCTATTCTCTCCTCTGCCTCTTCAATCTGTGCTATGGCTGCCCCCCTTTTATTTTGCACCTCATTTATAGAATTTTTTAGCTCCTCATGACTATGTATTAGTCCTTTCATCTCTGTAGCAATAGATTCTTTCCTATCCTCTATGCTTTTTTCAAGCCCAGCGATTAATTTTATGACCATTATTCTAAATTATTTTTCAGTTATATTGCTTAAATCATTTTTGGTTAATTCGTTAGTTGTCGCTACTTCCTGGAGTTTCTTTTGAGGAGAGTTCTTCAGGTTCGTCATTTTGGGTAGTCCCTGTGGTAGCTCCAAACTGCAGGGCACTTCCCCGTGCTGTCTGGAGTAAATTGTGTTAGTGGGTGGGGCCGTAGTCAAACCCGATGTCTGTCCCCAGCCCACTGCTGGGGCCACAGTCAGACTCATGTGTACCTTATCTTTCCCTCTCCCAGGGGCAGAACTCACTGTGAGTGGTGTGGCCCCAGTCTGGGCTACTTGCACACTGCCAGGCTTGTGGTGCTGCTTTGATGGGATCTGGCGTATTAGCCAGGGTGGATCTGCAAGGTGCACGGGGGCGGAAGGGGTAGGGTCAGCTCACTTTGCCGCCTGGTGGTCCCCTGCTGGAGGGGCCCTGCAGCACTGGTAGGGAGGCAGACCCGTTGGAGGGATGGATCCACAGAAACACAGAATTGGGCATTTGCACGGTGCCAGCAAGTTTGGCTACGGGGACTGGTTCCCTTTGGGATTTTGGCTGGGTTATGGGAGAGGGAGGTGGCGCTTGTCAGCACCTTTGTTCCCCACGGAGCTGAGCTCTGTCTTCCAGGGCTCAACACCTCTCCCTCCTGGTGTCCTCTTGCCCTCCTGCTCTCAGAGCAGAGCTGTTGACTTATAACATTACAGATGTTAAGTCCTGCTGGATGTCAGAACTCATGGAGTCTGGCCCCTCTGCTTTTGCAAGCCAGATTCGGTGTTCTGCCTTGCTGCCGGGCTGCCGCTCCACCACCCAGGCTCCCTGCCACCAGTCTGTGTAGCATGCACCGCCTCTCTGCCCTTCCTACCCTCTTCCTGGGCCTTTGTCTATGCTTGGCTCTGGAGAGTCCGTTCTGCTAGTCTTCCAGCAGTTTTCTGGGTTATTTAGGCAGATGTGGGTGGAATGTAAGTGATCAGCAGGAGGAGGTGAGCCCAGTGTCCTCCTATGCTGCCATCTTCCATGTTCCTCCACAAAATCCCCATATTTTCTTAAACTCTTTAAATTGGGATCCTTGAGTCTTTGAGATTTAAATATAACTTTGAGATTGAAATATAATATAACTTTGACATTTAAATTTAAATATAACATAACTTTGAGACTTAAATTTAAATATAATATTTAAGTATTTACAACATATAAGGCCCATTATGTTATTCCTAATAATTTTGAGACTCAAATGTATATTAAATATCATTTTATTTTATCCACCTTTATTGAGATGTAAATAACATTTCACATTGTGTAAATTTAAGGTGTACAACATGATTTTATATATGTGTATATTGCAAAATAATTACCATACTACCATTAATTAATGCTTCCATCAACTCACATAATTACGTGTGTGTGTGTGTGTGTGTGTGTGTGTGTGTTAAGAAAATTTAACATATACTCTCTTAGCAACTTTCAAGTATATAGCACAGCATTGTTAACTATGGTCACTATGGTGTACACTAGATCCCCTGAAATTATTCATCTCATAACTGGAAGTTTGTACCTTTGACCAACGTCTTCCTATTACTCTCACTCCCCAGCCTCTGGCAGTCACCATTCTACTATCTTTTCCTATGAGCTCAACTTTTAAAATTCCACAAGGGGCACCTGGGTGGCTCAGTTGGTTGAGCGACTGACTTCAGCTCAGGTCATGATCTCACGGTTTGTGAGTTCAAGCCCTGCATCGAGCTCTGTGCTGACAGCAGCTTGGAGCCTGCTTCCGATTCTGTGTCTCCCTCTCTCTCTGCCCCTCTCCCACTCATTCTCTGTCTCTCTCTGTCTCAGAATAAACATTAATTTTTTTAATAAAAAAAATAAAAAAATAAATTCCACATATAAGTGATACCATGTAGTATTTTTCATTCTCTGGCTTATTTCATTTAGCATAATGCCTTCCAAGTCCACCCATGTTCCCACAAATGGTAGGATTTCCTCCTTTCTCATGGCTGAATAATATCTATTGTATATATAAAACATCCCTTCTTTACCCATTCATCTGGAGATGAACACTTAACTTGTTTCTCTATCTTGGCTCTTGTGAATAATGCTGCAGTGAACAAAGGAGTGCAGATATCTCTTAGAAATACTGATTTCATTTCCTTTGGATATATACCAGAAGTGGGATTGCTGGATCATGTGGTAGTTCTATTTTTAAGTTTTTTAGAAACCTCCAAATTGTTTTCCATATTGGTACACCAGTTTAAATTCCTACCAATAGTGTGCAAGGATTCCCTAGTCTCTCCATCCTCACCAACAATTGTTATCCCTTGTCTTTTTGATGATAGCCATCCTAGCACGTGTGAGGTGATATCTCATTGTAGTTTTGATTCCCATTTCACTGATAATTAGTGGTGATTAGTACGGGTTGGCCATCTGTATGTCTTCTTTGGAAAATGTCTATTCAGGTCCTATGCCCATTTTTTAATCATACTGTTTTTTTGCTATTCAGTTATAGGATTTTAAAATATATTTTGGATATTAACCCCTTATCAGATAAATGATTTGCAAAAGTTTCTCCCATTCCATAGGTTGCCTTTTAATTTTGTTGATTTGTGTGTCTGTGTGTGTGTGTGTGTGTGTGTGTGCAAAAGCTTTTAAAATGATGTAGTTCCACTTGTTTTTATGTTATGTTATGTTATGTTATGTTATGTTATTTCAATTTCCAACAAATGTATTAAGTACTTAAATATAGTGTTGAACTGAATAAAAGCAGATAAAATTATTTAAGTTTTCTATTAGGAAATTGTTCCTGATGCATTATAGCAAAGCATCAGGCTCTTTCTGCTACTTCCTGCCTTGTTTTTTTAAACCCACTGTGACTTACTTCTTCTCATGTAGAATAGAAATTATTATGTTATTGGTTTATTGTGAAATCTAATTTGGATGATACTCAGAATTTGTGAATCTCTTAAAACAAAGCCTTGCGCATAGTAAGGAATCAAGAAATATTAATTATTACAATGCAGGACTAGTTCAGAACACATGAAATTCTTTATCAAATGCAATGTATTATTTGGTCCACTAATATAAATTCTGTATTTTTAACAATAAACACCAGAGGAACTTTCTGTAGATCCAACGTCCTTTAGTATAGCTCCAAACCCCTCTATAATAAAACAACACATCAGAGAAAGGTATACCATTAGACTTAATGTGGAATGATTCGGGAAATTGTCCTTAACAGTAACATTTAAATGTTTAACATTTTTTTGACTGTTTTTAAATTTTATTTTCAATTTTTTAAAATTTACGTCCTTATTAGTTAGTACACAGTGCAACAATGATTTCAGGAGTAGATTCCTTAGTGCACCTTACCCATTTAGCCCATCCCCCCTCCCAAAACCCCTCCAGTAATTCTGTTTGTTCTCCATATTTAAGAGTCTCTTATGTTTTGTCCCCCTCCCTGTTTTTATATTATTTTTGTTTCCCTTCCCTTGTGTTCATCTGTTTTGTCTCTTAAAGTCCTCATATGAGTGAATTCATATGATATTTGTCCTTCTCTGACTGACTAATTTCACTTAGCATAATACCTCCAGTTCCATCCACATAGTTGCAAATGGCAAGATTACATTCTTTTTGATTGCCGAGTAATACTCCATTGTATATATATACCACACCTTCTTTATCCATTCATCCATCAATGGACATTTGGGCTCTTTCCATACTTTGGCTATTGTTGATAGTGCTGCTATAAACATTGGGGTGCATATGTCCCTTCGAAATAGCACACCTATATCCCTTGGATAAATGCCTAGTAGTACAACTGCTGGGTTGTAGGGTAGTTCTATTTTTAGTTTTTTGAGGAACCTCCATACTGTTTTCCAGAGTGGCTGCCCCAGCTTGCATTCCCATGTTTCTATTTTATTGTTTGTGCTTTTCATGTCATTTCTAAAAAAAAAATGTTGCTAAGGTCACTATCAAGGAGTTCTTCCCTATGTTTTTCTCTATGATTTTATGATTTCAGATCTTATGTTTCAGTGTTTAATCCATTTGAAGTTAATTTTGTTTGTGGTGTAAGATAGGCATCCAATTTGGTTTCTTTGCTCATGATCATCCAGTTTTCCTACACCAAGATTATCCTTTTCCATTGAGTATGCTTGACTGTCTTGTCAAATATTAATTGATCAACTATGCAAGGGTTTATTTCTCAGCTCTTGATTCTGTTCTGTTGGTCCGTGTATCTATTTTTGTTGCTAGTACCATGCTGTTTTGATTACCATAGCTTTGTATTATAGTTTGAAATCAGGAAGCGTGATGCCTCCAGCTTTTTTTTTTTCTCAAGAGTGCTTTGGCTATTTGGTGTCTTTTGCATGGTTTCATATGAATTTTAGAAT
Organism: Lynx rufus; assembly: GCF_022079265.1. Classification (NCBI taxonomy): domain Eukaryota; kingdom Metazoa; phylum Chordata; class Mammalia; order Carnivora; family Felidae; genus Lynx; species Lynx rufus. The sequence goes on from NW_025814827.1 coordinate 65,689,076, forward strand.
TGTTTGTTATATTTCTGTGAAAAATGCTATCAAAATTTTGATAGAGACTGCTTTGAATATGTAGATAACTTTGGATAGTATGGACATTTTATTTTTTATTTTTATTTTTTTTAAAATTTTTTTTCAACGTTTTTATTTATTTTTTTGGGACAGAGAGAGACAGAGCATGAATGGGGGAGGGGCAGAGAGAGAGGGAGACACAGAATCGGAAACAGGCTCCAGGCTCTGAGCCATCAGCCCAGAGCCCGACGCGGGGCTCGAACTCACAGACTGCGAGATCGTGACCTGGCTGAAGTCGGACGCTTAACCGACTGCACCACCCAGGCGCCCCAGTAGTACGGACATTTTAAATAACATTACTTTCTCCAATCAATGAACTCAGGATATTTTTTTCATTTATTTATGTCATTAATTTCTTTTATCAAAGTCATATAGCTTTCAGTGTACAGTTCTTTCACCTAATTAGTTAAATTTATTCCTATGTACATTATTTTATTATTTTTGATGCTATCGTAAATAGAATTGTTTTCTTCCTTTTTCAAATATTTTTATAGTTAATGTATAGAAGTGCAACAGATTTCTGCATATTGATTTTTGTATCCTACAACTTTACTTCCATTTGTTAAGTACTTCTAATAGTTTTTTTTTGTGGGCTTTAGGGTTTTCTACAATGCAATTTTCTATCATAAATATAATAATATAATATATAATAAATACAAATTTCTATAATGTACAATTCTATTTCACCCTTTCTGACTTGGATGCCTTTTATTTCTTTTTCTTGCTTGATTGCTTTGGGTAGGACTTCTTGTGTTGAATAAGTATACAGAGAGAGTGAGTAACCTTGCCTTGTTCCTGATCTTTAAGGAAAAGCTTTCAGACTTTCACCATTGAGTATCATGTTAGAGTGGGCTTATTATATGTGGCATTTACTGTGAGCAAATATGTTCCTTTTCTATCCAGTTTGTTGACAGTTTTTATCATGAATGGATGTTGAATTTTGTCAAATGATTTTTCTGCACCTATTGAGATGATCATGCACTTTTTATCTTTCATTCTTTTAGCATGGTGTATCACGTTTGTTGATTTGTGCATATTGAACTATCCTTGCACCTTAAGGATAAATCCTACTTGATTCTCTTAATATGCTCTTGAATTCAGTTAGGTAGAATGTTTTTGAGAATTTTTTCATCTATATTCATCGGGAATATTGGCCTGTAACTTTCTTTTTTTTCTAGTATTTTTGTTTGGCTCGGGTTTTAGCGTAATGTTGGCCTTGTAAAATGCCTTTGCAAGTATTTTTTTCCTCTTTAACTTGTCTGGAAGAGTTTGAGAAGGATTGGTGTTAATTCTTGAAATGCTTGGTAGAAAGAAATCATCTGGTCCTGGACTTCTCTTTGTTGGGAGGTTTTGATTACTGATTCAATCTCCTTAAAATTAATTGATCAGTTCAGATTTTCTATTTCTTCATGATTCAGTCTTGGTATGTTGTGTGTTTCTAGTAATTTATCCACTTCTTCTAGTTTATCCAATCTGTTGGTGTATAATTATCCATATTAGTCTCTTATGATCCTTTGAATTTCTGTGTATCACTTGTAATACCTCCTTTTATTTCTGATTTTATTTATTTGAGTTTTGTCTCTCTTTCTCTCAGTAAGGCTAGGTAAAGTTTTCTCGACTTTATTTTTCCAAAAAAACAAGCTCTTTGTTTCACTGATATTTCTTGTTTGTTTGTTTGTTTATTTGTTTTGGGGGGTCTGTAATTTATTTCTCCTCTGATCTTTGTTATTTCTTTATTTTCACTAAATATAGTATCATCTTAGTTTGTTTCTTTTCTATTTCCTTGAGATGTAAATTTAGGTTGTTTAATTAAGATCTTTCCTTTTTTCTTAATGTAGGTGTTTATTGCTAAATTCCCTCTTAGAACTGCTTTTGTTGTGTCCCATAAGTTTTCATACATCGTGTTTCCATTTTGGCTTGCTTCAAGATACTTTTTTATTTCCCTTTTTATTTCTTTCCTGACCAATTGATTGCTCAGGAGTGTAGTGTTATTTCCACACATTTGGAAATTTTCCAGTTTCTTATTGATTTCTAGTTTCATACCATTGTGATTGGAAATGTATCTGATATATTTCAGTCTTCTCAAGTTTGCTAAGGCTTGTTTTGTGTCCTAATGTAATGATCTATCCTGAAGAATGTTCTGTGTGTTCTTGAGAGGAATGTGTATTCTGCTGCTGATAGATAAAATGTTCTGTATATGTCTGTTAGGCCTATTTGGGCTAGAATATGGTTGAAGTCCAATGTTTCCTTATTGATTTTATGTCTGGAATATTTCTCTATTGTTGAAAGTGAGGTATTGAAGCCCTCTATTATTATTGTATTGCTAGTTCTCACTTCAGGTCTGTTTGTATTTGCTTAATATATGCGGGTGTTCTGATGTTGGATGCATATGTATATATATGATTCTTATATCCTCGTGAATTGACACTTTATCATTACATAATGACCTCTTTGTCTCTTTTTATAAGCTTTGGATTAAAGTCTCTTTTTCTGATATAAGTGTAGCTACCTTTGCTCTCTTTGTTTCTACTTGCCTATTAATATTTTCCCATCCCTTTACTTTGAGCCCATGTGTATCTAGCAGAAGTGTCTCTTGCAGGCAACATATAGTTGGGTCTTGTTTTTGTGTTATGTTTTTTTGTTTTTTAATCCATTCAGCCACTCTGTATTTTGACTGAGTATTTAATCAATTCACATTTAAGATGATTATTAATAGCTATTAATAATGAAGGACTTATTAATGCCATGTTGTGGTTTTTTGCTATTTTGTAGTTCCCTTTTTTCTTTCTTCCTCTTTTCATGTCTTCATTTGAGAACTGATGATTTTCTGTAATGCTATGCTCCGATTCCTTTTCTTTATCTTTTGTGTATCTGCTATAAGTGTTTGCTTTTTGGTTGTCATGAGGTTTACATAAAACATAGATATAACAATCTCTTTCATGCTGATAACAAATCAACTTTGGTCACATACAAAGCTCTACCCTTTTACTCCCCATCTTCATGTTTTTGATATTACAATTTACCCTTTTTATTGGTATATATTAACAAATTATTATAACTATTGTTCTTTTAATACTTTGTCCTTTAATTTTTCTAATAGAGTTAAGAGGTTAGCACACCATCATATTACAGTATTAGAGTACTCTGAATTTGACTTGTATTTATCTTTACCATTGTGTTGTATATTTTCATATGTTTTCACACTCCCAATTAGTGTCGTTTCATTTCAGCTTGAAGACTTCATTTTAGCACTTCTTGTAAGGTAGATTTAGTGGTGATAAACTCCCGGAGCTTCTGTTTGCTTGGGAAAGGGTTTATGTCTCCTTCATTTCTGAAGGACTATTTTGCTGGGTGAAGTACTCTTGGTTTGCTTTTTGTGTTTTGTGATTTTTTTTTTCTCCCTCAGCACTTTGACTATATCATCCTACTCTCTGCTCTCCTGCAAAACTTTGCTGAGAAATCCACTGATAGCCTTATATATATGTTCCCTATGAGACAATTTTTTTTCTTGCTGCTTTTTAAACTCTATTATTGCTTTGATTTCAAATAGTTTTATTTTAATGTAACTTGAAGAAGATTGTTTGGGATTGAAATTTTGAGGTTATCTATTAGCTTTGTGAACTTGAATATGAAAATCTCTCCCCAGATTTGGGTAGTTCTCATTTACTTTTGCTAAGTTTTCTGTCCCCTTCCTCCCTCTCTTCTTCTGGGGATCTAATAATTTACAGATTACTTCTCTGAATAGTATATCATAGTTCATGTAGGCTTTCTTTACTTCTGACTATACAATTTCAGAGGCTCCATTTTCTGTTTCACAAATTCTTTCTTTTGTTTTTTCATTCTGCTATCAATGTTCTTTATTGCATTTTTCTTTTCGTTCACTGTATTCTTCAGTTCCAGAATTTCTGTTTGGTTCCTTTTGTGATTCCTATCTCTTTGTTAAACCTCTCATTTTGTTTGTGTATATTTTTCTGATTTTATTAAATTGTCTTTCTGTGCTTTCTTGTAGCTCACAGAGCTTCCTTAAAACAGCTAATTTGAATTACTTATTGGGTAAATCACAGAGTTCCATCTTTGGGGCTAGTGCTTGCCACAGAACCAAAGCCAAATGGAAATGGGTTTATAGCGAATTTCTCAGGTGCACAGAACTGTTTCAGGGACTACAGCTAGAACCATGGTTGGCAATTGAGCTGACTTGGAGCTAACCTGTCTTCTTAAATTGGCTCTTCTTGTTCTTGGACTCCACTACGGTTTCACAATTTCCTGCCTAGATTTGATGGCTCCTATAAAGTAATTTAGTTAGTCTAAGGACAGATGCCAAATTATTGGTGTTGAGGGGGGATACAAACAAAGGATGTCTTATTTGACCATTGTGGTGATGTCACTCAAATATTTTCTATTTTAAATGTGTGAATTTGGTAATTTAAACTTTTATGTTAGTCTCATTTGTTTATTTACTTTAACAACATAAACATTCAAGGGATAAAAGATGAGATGGGAAGTAACTAAAGTTTTCTTTTTAATTTTAAATAGAGCTATTCCATGATTTTATTTTTCTAAATAATTTCTGAGACACTCATGAGGTGGAATTGTCAACCCAGAGAAATGATGCTGAAATCCTTGGCAGGAATTCAACTGCAAACTGAAGTCACATCAAATTCCATAGAATAATTTGTTTCTTTAAGATGAATACCTAATGAAGTTAGTCACCTTTGTAACAAATTGGCATATTCCTGGCCATATATTTATTTTCAATTTTATCAATCTCTTATTATGGACAAGTGTTTTTTTTTTTTAAATTTTTTTTTTCAACGTTTATTTATTTTTGGGACAGAGAGAGACAGAGCATGAACGGGGGAGGGGCAGAGAGAGAGGGAGACACAGAATCGGAAGCAGGCTCCAGGCTCTGAGCCATCAGCCCAGAGCCTGACGCGGGGCTCGAACTCACGGACCGCGAGATCGTGACCTGGCTGAAGTCGGACGCTTAACCGACTGCGCCACCCAGGCGCCCCAAGTGTTTTACATACATAAATGTATTTAACATTCACAATAATCAGGTATTATTTCCTATTTTATAAATAAGAAAATTGGAAGATATTGCATCTTCTGTCATTAATATTATTAAGAACATACTACGATCCAGGCACTGTTTTTGTCACAGAGGAGATAAAATAATGAATAAATCAAACAGACAATATCCTGCTATCATGGAGCTTGTATTAAATTGAGGGTGGGATACAGGAAATAAATGAATAGCTATGGTTTTAGGGTTATAAAATCAATATAAATAAGTCAGGGTAAGGAGGTAGAGAATGGTGAGACTAGGGATATAAATCTCAGGATTCCTTTAGGTGGTATAATTAAGGAAGGCCTCTCTGTTTATATGGCATTTCAACCTGAATGAAAAGAGCAAGAGAACCAGGATGATATTTGAGGAAAGGGTATTCTAGTAAGAGAGAATAAAATAAATAAGTTGGAAGGTTCTTAAAGTCCTTAAATATTAGTTTGTTTGGGATGGCAAGAATAGTCTGGATGGAAAGGCATGACTGTGTGTGAATGTGATAGGAAAAATGTCCAAGAGGGGACAGAGCATTGGAAAGCCACTGGAAGGGGGTTTATTATGTCAGATCTCTTCAGGTGAAGATTCTGAATGGGCTAGAAGCCACTGGAAGATTTTGAGCAGAGTAGTGACATGTTCTGATGTATGTTTGAAAAATAACACTCTCAATGTCCTTATTAGAGCAAGGTAGAAATAAGTAGCCTACCAAGAAGAATCTTAATAGTATGGCAAGAGACCAGGTTGATAATGTTGGATGATATGAAAAGTGCTTGGGCTCTAGGTTTTTTTTGAATACAGAGAACAAGATAAGAATTAAGGAGATATCCAATGTATTTGATCTGGGCATTGGGGAAAATGAAAGTTCCATCTTATTAAAAATTTCAGGGAAAGAGCATGTTTTAGAGTGTAACTGTATCAATACTTTCATTTACAGTATGTTAAGTATGGAATTTGTTAGATATTTAAGACATGTTATAATTAAGGGGCTCCTGGGTGGCTCAGTCGGTTAAATGTCTGACTCCTGATTTTGCCTCAGGTCATGATCTTGTGATTTGTGAGTTTGAACCCCTCATCAGGGCACTTAGAGTGCAGAGCCTGCTTGGGATTCTCTCTCTCTCTCCCTCTCTCTGCCCCTCCCCTGCTTGTGCTCTCTCTCTCTCTCCCAAAATAAAGAAAACTTAAAAAAAAGATGTGCTATAAGTAAGCAACTGGAAACAGTCTAGTGTTCAGGGAAAAGATTACACTTAAAGACATGGAATTAAATAAAATTACCTGCCAAGTGTATGTAGATACATGAGAAGAGGTCTGCAGAAGATGAGGAAAATCCAGCAAGATACTGAGAAGTTACAGCAAATGAGAGAGTAGGACCTGAGAGAGAGGGAGGAGAGGTGTTTTTGAGAGGCCAAATGAAGAAAGCATGAACTGTTCAGGAAGGGGAAAGTGATTAAGAGGTGGGGTCTTACAAAAACAGCCCTGACATTTGGATTTGCAATGTGGAGGTCATTGCTGACCTTGGTAAGATGGTGTAAGGAGGAAGAAGTGATATTTGGGGTTCCTGTTTTCCCTATAGAATTAAGAGCAAAAACATTAGGTGACAGAGGGGAAGATGGGGTTTTGGATATTATAAGAGAAAGGTGATCTGTCATCTAGGAGAGTGGGAGAATAATTTTACTGTGGCACTTGTATAGAATTTCAGGCAAGATTACCTCTCCCCTTGTGGTTTATGGTCATGTACTTGAGACCAGCTTGGTTCTGAAATTTTCTTTAGCCATGTTCAGCTTCTCAGGTAAAGGTAGTAAAGGTGAAGACTACAAGTTAACCAGAGTTGGGATCTTGGCAAGTTAGTATACTGGGGGGGGGGGGGGAGATGGAGAAAGTGAATATCCTGATGGATCATGGAATGTAAATAGGGAAAGGATTTATTTTTAATTATGAAGGAGATAATGGAGAAAAATAATATCAATAGATTAGAGATCCCAGTAAGGCAGAGGATTTTTGGAGTTGGGATACAGAAGATCCAACAATATCTTAGTTGTGGAGAGTGGGAGAAACTGAGACATTCCAGAGTGCAGTTCTTGGTAACAACAAATTTTAGTTACTGAGTCAGGTAATTTTGCTGATGATGGATTCTGGTCTTTCCAGAGCAAATTGGAAGAGTGTGTGGATATGAAAGAGAAGTTGGAAAAATGTATTAGATAAGGGGCTTTATAGAAATGTACCACAGGGATCACAGTTCAAAGGGGCTTAGAGTCATAGACTTGTGGTTTCTGAAACAACCAGAGCCTGAGGAGCTAGTCTTAAAAGTATCTTAGAAGGTAATAATCCGATCTAATTAGATCCTCCTTAGTCAGTTCTCCTCTTTGGCTGCACATTAGAATCACCTGGGGGAACTTAAAAACTCTCCAATGCCCAAGCTTCACCCCAGACCAATTAAATCAAAATCTCTAAGGGTGGGACCCAGACATCAGCATTTTTTTAAGTTCTCCTGGTGATTCCAATATGCAATCAAGGCTGAAAGCCAGTTTTCTAATTTGTGAAGCCAGAAGCAGCAGCAAGAAATTTTGACTCTTGAGCCTGGGTTCTGCACGCTAAGATAGACCACCTCCAGCACTCTCTGCATATAAAGTAGGAGTCAGATTTGCTCTCCTCCTGGGTCTGATCATCTAAGGAGCTAAGGTTTATGAGAGAAGCAAACCAAATGACTGAAAACAGTCCAGTAGATAAGTTTGTGTATATTGGCCAATAAAAAGTAAAAATGAAAGTTTCCTCCTCAAGAGCTGAACAATCACAGTTTGAGGCTCTGTTCTGCAGGACAGCAGGTCACCGCTGAAATGGCAATTGATTATACATACGTTGCTCTGAGCACTCCTTAGGAACTGTTTCAGAAGAATGTCAGGTGAAAGGTTCACAGCACAACTTTTCATGGTTAATTAGCAGTTAGAATCGCTTCAAGAAATTGAACAGGGAGGAGCAGATGGTCTCCCAGCTCACCTTGGGGCACTAATTTGTATGTCTCAGCCATTAGTCTTGGTTGCTAACATCATCATCTAGAGGTAATGCAATCTTATATTTTTGCTTATTTTCCATTTGGTTGCTAAATAATTTAACTCCAAAATCTAATTTCTGTTAAAAAAAAGAAAAATTAAATGAAATGTTTGTATCGGAGCTATTTAATTTGAAATATGTTGCCATAATAATCTGACATAGGTGTAACACCATAAAACACACCTGATTACTTTAAGTGCTCAGACAACACTGTTATGCTCTGGCAAGTGAAGAAATCCTACTTGCAAATTACAATGAACGTTATATTTTATTGGCATCTCAATTAAATTTTACAGAGGAGTAAAGGTTTGCTTTTGTGTTAAAAACACTTTTATTGAAAATTTATCCTTTAAATGGTCCTGTTTTTTGAAAAAAACACAAAAAAACCCAGTTGTAATATTTTAGAAAGCCAGTATGTTCCTTTTATTGTATAAACAGTTTAGTTTTGTTATTTTTAAAATAAATCTTTATTTCACAAACATTTATAGCACTCTGAAAAGGTTTTAAATCTTATTTACTAGTTCCATAGTTTTTGAGATTAAGGCGTAGAAATGGGATCTGCCATAAACTCTTTTGTATTTTGCTAATCTGTAGGTCTAAGTAGCAAACTGACCTAACAAAGGATGATGATTCTTCTCACCTTCCTCCACCTGGAAATGTGTTTAGTTCTCTTTGAAAAGAAGGCATTACTTAAGTTTAACTTACTATTTTCCCAGTTGGAGTGACAGAAAATGTTGGGTGACCTTTGTAGAGTTACTTATTGTCTCTGTGAAAATTTCCTCCATCCAAAGTTGAAAAAATACCTGCTGAGCTAAGGACTGGTGAAGACAATGCTTGTCAAACATTTTTGTGCTACTTCTCAGAAAGAAGTCAACTGTGATAAATAGACCTTCAGGACAAGTTTTTTAAAATTCACCAAAGTGCCAAACTTTTCCAAGTCCATCCACGCTTCATCAGTCTTTTCCATTCCCAGAATTGGTTCTAGGCAAAATATTGCAGTGAACAGTTTAAAATTTTACCTTGTCTTTATTCCTTTCTCTTCTACAGGTCTATAATGTATCTTTGGATTTCATCTTCTATTTACTCTAACATATGTAGTTTCACCTTCCTACATTAAGGGCTGCATGTGCCCAAATCAGCCCCATTTTAAGTCTTTTGTCACTTAAAAAAAAATCTTGTTTGGACTCTACGCCAAACCAATTAAATCAGACACTCAGGAGTTGTAGCTTGGAGAATATTTAGGTTTAAAAGCTCCCAGGTGACTCTAATGTACCGGCCTGGCTAAATATCACTGTCTTAAAGCCAAAGCCATGGATTCCTAAGGGTGTAATTCTAAAAAGTTAGCATGTGAGTAAAAAATGATATCTGTAGACCAGAAATCCTTACAGGCCATTTATGAGCCCAGAACTAATGAGAGGACATTGTTTTATCAACCTGAAGGATGACAGCAACTCAACTAAAAATAGTTTTATCTTCCTATGAAATTCCTCAGTGGCCATGACCTTTATTTTCTTTCCTCTTAGGCACTGGGATTACCTGTAGTAATCTATCACACATTGAATGCATTATTATTCTCATTTTATCTGATAGCATAATATCCACCAAGAAGTGACTAACTTCCTAATTTTGTGAGGGTGGGAAAAACTCCAAACTTACTTGATATTATGTCACAGTGAATCTCCTGGCTGTCGGAAACATCTCTAATCACTACAATGGCAATAGTTACCTGTTCCCTTTGTGTGCTTTAGTTAGCTTAGTGAAACTCTGCTTGCTTGGAGTTGGCTGTCTGTTCAGGATGATTAGGAGGATATCCTCAGAATTTTAAAACTATTGGATGTTGTTCATGACCATGGTGACTTTGGGTTCAAAACCATCGTTTTCTAAGCTAATTGCTTTTTGAATGTTGGACCAGGTATTGGAAAATAAACACTGGAAGTTCCTTGTGTTCTTCAAGTAAGTATTTACATACACGGTGAAGATATAAGTCTTTGGTAGAAAGTTATGTGATAAGGATCGATAATAAGCTCATGTTTAATGCCAGTTTTTGAGCTCTTTTTAAATTGTACCCTGAACCTGATTATAGCAAAACTGAATTTGTGGCTGTTTACTCAAGTAGTAAAATGGAGAAAACTGCAACACTTGCTTTTGTTCAAGCCCTTATCCCTTCCACTAAGTTATGGTTTAGAAGACATGTCTTTTAAATACATTTTAGAGGCATTCATCCTGCCCCACACTCAATGTAACCTTTGAGAGGGATGCTAAAAGGTCAAGGTCAAGGATACTATTGATTAACAGTGTTAGGACTTTTCTTGTATAATGCTGGAAGAGATTAAAATCTATTTTAAGACTTCTAGTCTCCTATAAGGAGCTTGTAAGTTGCCACTCTATCTTAACTAAAAACCTGAACAGACTAAAAAATCAACAATTCTTGGACCTGAAGGTGAGGGGAGACAAAGGACAAACTACTGTCCCCAAGATTGAAGAGTCAGGCAAATACAGGGAGTAGAGCTCCTGAGAGGAGAAACTCAGGAGTAGAAACCATGGCAGGAACTAGTGCCAGGGAAGGAAAACCTGAACTATAAAACTAAGAAATTGCTAGAAGTTCAGGGTAGATAATTCTGAGTGTTAAAAACAGGGGCTCCAGTCATGGGCAGGGGCCCTGCAATATGTGAGATTTACCTCCAGAAACTTGACCAGGTTCCTACAGTAAATACAGGAGAATAATTCCTTCAGGCTTCTTGAAGGGGGAGGAACAAAGGAAACATTTTGAGATACTCAGAGCATTGTATTCTTCTTAATAAGATACGCCCTCAGTAGAAACTAGTTAACTGGAGTCTAACTTGCTGGTGTATTATCAGAGCCCAGCTGACTGAGAGGAATGGAACTACCTAACCCCAACATCCTCTAGCTATCCCGCACCACCTAATTGGGGAGAAAACACCTGAGAAACCCTTGTGAAGTTTATTGTGCAGAGGCATAGGCTCACGAAAAGACGGAGACCTAATCGAAGGACTAAAAATTATTTCCCTCACTACCATATTACTAAAGGCCTTTTTATAGCAGTTCCTTTTATGCAATTCCCCATATCTGGTTATCAAGAACAAAATAAAGGCATATTAAAAGGCAAAACAAGGGGTGTCTGGGTGGCTCAGTCGGTTAAACGTCTGACTCTTGATTTTGGTTTAGGTCACGATTTCACGGTTCACAGTATCGAGCCCTACATGGGGCCCTGTGCTGGCAGCATGGGACCTGTTTGGGATTCTCTCTCTTTGCCCCTCCCCACCCTCCACATGCTTGTGTGCTCGCTCTCTCTCAAAATAAGTAAAAAAACATTTAAAAAAAATAAAAGGCAAAACAAACACAATTTATTATTTATTTTTTAAAAAGATGACTTAGGGGTACCTGGGTGGCGCAGTCGGTTAAGCGTCCGGCTTCAGCCAGGTCACGATCTCGCGGTCCGTGAGTTCAAGCCCCGCGTCGGGCTCTGGGCTGATGGCTCAGAGCCTGGAGCCTGTTTCCGATTCTGTGTCTCCCTCTCTCTCTGCCCCTCCCCTGTTCATGCTCTGTCTCTCTCTGTCCCAAAAATAAATAAACGTTGAAAAAAAAAATTAAAAGATGACTTAAATTTTTTAATGTTTATTTTTCAGAGAGAGAGAGAGAGAGAGAGTGTGAGGAGGAGAGGGCAGAGAGAGAGGGAGACAAGAATCTGAAGCAGGCTCCAAGCTCTGAGCTGTCAGCGCCCAGCCCAATGGCCTGATGTGGGGCTTTAACTCATGAACCACTGAGATCATGACCTGAGTAGAAGTCAGATGCTTAACTGACTGAACCACCCAGGTGCCCCCAAAAAACACAATTTAAAGAAACAGAACAAGCATCAGAACTAGACATGGTAGGGATATTGGAGTGAACGTATATTTTGTCCATTCAGTGGTCCTTTGCTTGGTCTGTAATGTATATTTTTGGAATATTCTAATTGTTTTGATAGGACCACTGGGAATGTTTCTTACTTGCTCTGGGCTTAAATAAAATGCTTTATGCTTTTGGGAGAAACTAGTTTTCTCCTTGATGTGTTATTACCATTAGCAAGATAAAATACTGATAACAAAAGAACAATTGTGGCCTTAGGGACTTGGCTTCATAGGCTTACCTGTTGTAAACAGATGATCTATGATTTATAGGTGGCTAAGTCCACTTGCCAAAGCTGGGGTACCCCAGAGTTATTTGGTGTCAAGTCCTTTTTAATTGTAAATATTGTTTCATTTGAATGTTAACATATGTAATTTATTTGTAATCAAAGCACAATTTTATTTCCATGTTCCACTTAGAGAGGCGGTGTTCTTACTCTGACCCTTGATCAAATTTTGACAGACCCATTTCTTGTTCCTGTCTGATAACAGTTTTAGTGTTTTAGTCCTTCTAAGTTAAAAATATAGTGTTAATTCATTATGTAAAAAATCACCATAAATAATAATTAATATTTTAACCTTCACTGAGGATTATAACCTCTTTTTCCTCTATAGGAAGGTCTAGCATTTGGTAGTCTCTCCCTTCTTTAGCTAAGACCTATAGCAGATGAAAATCTTTGATCTAATAAGGGGATGATAATATACTCAGCTTCTTTTTTTCTATCCCCCTTCTTACCTTACTTCCTCTTCTACTGTCTATATCCAACAAAAGGAAATAAGTGGAGAGAAAAGAAAATGACACAGGACAGAGAAATATCTTACTTGACAGATGTCTGGCGATGTCATAAACTGACTTCAAGGTTTTTGGGCCTGGTAGATGTCACAGGTGCTGATTTTTTTTTCTTGTAGGTGCTAGTGTGTGTGTGTGTGTGTGTGTGTGTCCTGAAGATTCCATCACTGAGGACTTGTTTAGCTCTATGTCATGATATGTATAATACAGTGCTTTCCTCAGTCTACTGCTCTACCTCTAGCCCCTGTTCTCTGGTAGTCCATACACAAAGAAGCTATTGGTGTTGTTTAAACTTTTCAGGAGGAAAGGTAGGAACTGGGCCTTAAAATGGCTTCAAATTTGCTTTTTCTCTTTCTGGCATAGCTCACCGTCTTAGACCTGGCCTTCTCTGGGTATGAAGGCCAGCCCCAACACAGTTATGTTTATTCTAACACAAGCCACTTTAAAATTCTGAAACATTTGCTATATTTTCATACTTTAGAGAATTGACATTCTAGGATCTGGAAGTAGTACAATGGAATCTAAGGTTTTAGATAGAAAATTTCTCACCTTCCATACTTACCCCATTCTCTTGGGATTTCCATCAATGAGTCTTTTTAAAAATCCACTCTCTCCATACCTTGACCCAATTTATTATCTCTGATTTGCTTCAGGAATCCAAGAATTGTTGGTATTAATGTTTTCTTTGCAAATTTTACATATGGTCATCTGTCTTACACTCATTTTTATTGGTGTGTATTATATTTTTTGACTTAATTGAAATCAAAGCAAAAAGACTTGTGTTTTAACATCCTGTTACATGTGTATTTGCCTGGAGTGTCTCCTCTTAGTATCTTCTTCCAGAACCAAAGATACTAATAGGTAGGTGAAACAGAATTCAGATAGAGTATTTGGAATCATCCCATTTCATTATGATCAACGCTCTTCTGATTAATTTGGCCTAGCCTGCCAAATGCAGTTGCTCTTAACTTTCAGATTATTTACTAGAGTGAGGAAAAGCTGTTTGAAATAACTATTATAAAAAGAAAAAAGTCTAGTGGGAAATTTGAGCCCTCATATAGAAACAGTTTTCTATGAATTGAGTCACAAGAGTTGCATTTATTTTATAAGTTCTCCAGTAGGTTGGATGATTTAGATAAGCTTTAGGAATCAAATGGCTATAACCGTGAATTCGGTCTGTCCTAATTCATAAGGCTGGAAAAATACTTACCAACTCATCTTTAATTGGCCTTTTGTACCCTAGCATCATAGTTCACATTGAATGGACAGTGTGAGTTAAAGTATTGCTGTGCTATCTGAACATTCACATTAGTGTATCAGACTTTACTAGCTTTGTAGGTACAAAGGCAGGACATGAACATTTGAAGTGTTAATAACTGATTACATTTTATATAGTTAGCTACTTTTAGCCTCTGTAATATGGTGAAATAAAGTTTTGTTTCTTTCCTGCAAGGTGTGCAATTTTTTGAGCTATAGATTGTAGCCATCTTTTATCCTTTAAATGTGAATTACTATCAAAATTTAGACTATAGCTTTATACATTTATGTGTATGTGTACCATATTTGCATGCTGGAATATTACTCTATAAGGAGGTTTTTCTATTAAAGATTTTCCAGTTTATTTAGATTCAGCGATTTCCTTTTCTTTTTCAGAAAAATGCAATCTTAATACTTTGTATGCAGTGGAAGTAGAATCTGAGGGCTTTAGGGAGTCATTTAAAGGAGTGTTATACATATACTGCTTTTATAAAAAGAGACTCCTAAAGATGGTTGGACCACTAGGTGGAAAGCTCCTGGGTCTATAAATGACTATGTGAAGCAGATCTTCCCTGATTTTTCCCCACTATGCTGTGAATGGACATGTGACATGTGTATATCTATTAAATGTGACATGAGAAGGAGAAGTAAATTATTAATACATTAAACTACCACAGAGCCTGGGTGGCTCAGTCGGTTAAGCATCCAACTCTTGATTTCAGCTCAGATCATGATTTCACCAATTGTGTATGTGAGACCCACATCAGGCTCTGCACTAACAGTGCATAGTCTGCTTGGAATTCTCTCTCTCTCTCTCTCTCTCTCTCTCTCTCTCTGCCCCTCCCCTACTGGTGCACACACATGTGCTCTCTCTTTCTCTCTAAATAAATAAATAAACTTAAAAATATATATAAAGCTACTGATATTTGGGGTTGTTAATTTTAATTTTATTTAGTGAAACTCTGCTTGTTTAAAATCTGTTGCTTCTATGTTTAGAATGATTAGAAGGAATTTTCTTGAAGTTGAGAACATACTATAATTTAATTATAATAAAGTCAATATCACTTAAAGATCTATTTTAAACTAAAAGGTCAGAGGTTCTAAATATATACAAATAAATGAACAGTGTTGCATTATCTATCGTAATATAGCTCAATTAATTGAACATATTTGGAGATAGTACCACCATGTGTTGCCAAGGCAGTTCTATTCTATTCTGAAGGGGCTGAAAAAAACTTGCTGATGACAAAGTACAGAATTTTTACAGTAGGGAAGGATTGCAAATGTAAAGAAAATAGAAATTGACATATTTAGAGAGAGAGAGATAAGTCCTGAATTAACACAGTGATGCCAGGAATTGAAACTTAGTGGCATATTAAAGAGAGACTCTATAAAACAGTGCATCTAATGCCTACATACATCAAAAACATTTGAATATTTGTTAAAAATATAGACTCTTGAGTCTCAAACCAGACATACTATATCAAAATTTCTATTTTTAAAATGTTACATGGGAATTACTTTATCTTTGTGATGCTTAAATTAAATAACTGTGTGAAGTTCTTATAATAGTGCCTACCATCTAGTAAGCTTCCAATAAATATTAGTCATTGGTATTATTGAAATTCCTATGCACACTAAATCTTGCAAAACACTGTTATAGAAATGGATCACCTGGTGTGATTATCATTTTTATAAAAATTGATATTATATTTAAAAAATAGCTGATTGGCCTAATAGAGGATTAAAATACCTGAAAAATAATGATCTTATTTATCCTTGAAAAGGTTGCAATGGGCAAAAGAATAACCAAGTTCACCTCTGCTTTTTCATTTCTATGCATAGCTTAAGTTGATGATGGACCAAGTGGCCTGATATTTATCAGTATAAAGAATACAAGAAGAACAACATGTCTTGTTAATAAGTTAAATTTTGGTTTTAGTTAAAACTTGAGTGGTTAATGAGGTGTCTCTCTGGAGATAATTGAAGGTATTAGTTTGGAGCTCATGGCTAGATAGGCAGGCAGATATGTGTGTCAAACACACAGAAGTGACTACAGGCATTTGGTACTTGAAATAGCCAGAGAGAATTTGTAATATTGTGAAGATGAGAAACAGAGTCTAAGATTAAACACTGGGGGACACCTACTTTAGGGCGAAGGTAAAGGAGACAGAATTAGATAAAATGACTGAGAAAAGCCTAGTCTGAGACTAAAGAAGGGAAAAACTAGAATGGAATGTTCTGGAATCCAAGAAAGTAAATTTCAAAAGAGATTGGCCAGTGGTAAGAAATTTTACAGATATTGAGCATGAGAGTACTGATGTTTTCATGCTAGCTGAAAAGTTCTCTCCCTGGATTTGTACAGTCCCTTTCCTGTGCATAAGACCATGATTTAATTTATCTGGCATTTCCTGTGCCCAGCACAATACCTTGTATTCTTTAATTCCTTCAAGACTCATTGAGGCTCTATTGAGGGCCAAAAACTATAAATCTTTGGGAAGCTGGATTGACTTATAGTATTTGTTTTCACAAGGTGTTTCCCAAGTCTCTATATCTTGGCAGAACTAACATTTAAACTCTTTCTCCTGCAGATCTTTCATACTTGGTTTTAAGGTTTGTTATGGCATGCCAAAAGTAGGCTCTACTTTTGCTTTTAACACATAGCAGATGCTCTCTGACTTTAGTCTTTCCCTGTATATGTGCAGCCCATTCCTGAACCAAAGAAATCCTATATGGAGTTTTGTGTCCCATTCTATGAACAGCTCCCTCCTCTTAGATGCTCTGCCCCACAAATTCCAGCCACTCCCCCGCTGCCATGAACTCTGATCTTTGCTTTCTTAGCTCAATGAAATAGCTGTACTCTGCTTGGTTTCCAGCTTATTGTGTTGTGATTGGGAAATCACAGAGAGAAACAGAGAGAGGGAAATTCTGGGCTTATGTCATGAGTATCTCATCTCTCAGATATCGCTGGATTTCACTGATTATTGTCCAGTGCCTGAAAAGAGTTGTTGTGTGTATTTTTTAAATTATATGGTAGTTTATAGGGGGAAGGGCTAGTTTTGTTTTATTCCATCAAAGCCAGAAGCAAAAAATCCCTCTGTTCATTAAGTCTTGAAATCTCAAAATCTTTGATTCCTTTCTCATCTTCAAGCTCTCACCCAAAATTAAATCCTTTCCTCCTCCTTTCTGAATTTTGTTTATATCTATTCAATAATTGCTGCAATCATTGCCATAATTCTGAGATCATTTCCCAAAACCTCTATAAATGCAATGCCTTTCTAACCAGTCTCTCACAGCTGATACATGATACTGTAATCTCATTATTTGTTAACATAAGTCCTTTAATTACTCAGTCTGTACTAATTAACCAGAAAACTCAGTTCTTCTCAATTTATCCTTAAGTGATCTCATAGCTTATCTCTTAATGCACCCCCATTTATATTAGTTGCTAGAATAGCTGTGTGATCCCTTGACTTTGCTTATATTATTCATTTTGCATAGAATGCTTTGATTCTTCAAAACTAGTTTTTCAACAAATATTTATTAAGGCCTCAGGGGTCAGACATCATTTTAGATTATAGCATTACACTAATGAACAAGATAAAACAGGGTCCATCACAATACAGAACCTGCAATGTAGTAGAGGAGATAGAAATTGAAGAAGTTTTCCCATAAATATTAATTATGCTTGAGTTAGGAACTACAGTAAAGCACACTATATGTTAAGTGTATTGACCATGCGGTTCCATCTTAGACCTTAGACTGCATTTCTCTGGGGAATTAGATTTGGATACCTAAGTAGTGGTAGAAGTTAGCTGGATAAAATACTGATGGAAGACAGCTTTCTAGGCAGAGGGAGCAGCATGAGAGAAAACTCCAAGGAAGGAAGGAACATGGTTCCGGAGGAACTGAAAGGAGCATGTGGATCTAGAGTTTACTGACCAGTTAGTGGTGGGTAATGGAATTGGTAAATTACCATAGAGTCAGATGATGCAGTCACTGTAGGTTACAATGACATCTCTGGATTCTATCCTAAGAGCAAGGGGAAGCCTGCAGGTCACCCTCAAAATGGTCATCAAACTTGCCGGCAGGCACTGGAACTGTTAGACATCCCCTCTTTCCACTCTTCAAGCAGTTACTTTTGGAGGTGGCAGGTTGCAATAAAGACGGATCTGCCATTTGGAAGCAGGTAACTCAGTTTATTGAACACAGTAGCAGCTGTCATTTTGGCAGTATGTAGCCTAGCACTGTAGTCCAGACCCACCAGGGCATTAATCTATTCCTCATCTGTACTGCTCCTCACTATTTGAAAGCTCAGCCTTTGTTTACCGTATTGTTCTTCACACTATATAACATTATAGTATTCTTCATAAAAAAATGTAGTTTGTATAGGGGTTGTCATTTCTTTAAAACATTTTTTTTACATTTTATTTATTTTTGATAGAGAGAGACAGAGCACAAGTGAGGGAGGGGCAGAGAGAGATGGAGACACAGAATCTGAAGCAGGCTCCAGGCCCCAAGCTGTCAGCACAGAGCCCCACATGGCGCTCAAACTCACAAACCACAAGATCGTGATCTGAGCCAAAGTTGGACGCTTAACCGACTGAGCCACCCAGGCGCCCCAGGGTTGTCATTTTCTTGAGGATAGAGTGGACATTTGCCTCTATGACATTTTATTTATTTATTTATTTATTTATTTATTTATTTATTTATTTATTTAAGATTTTAATCCCAGTGTGGTTAACATACAGTGTTATATTCATTTCAGGTGTACAATATAATGATTCAACAATTCTATACATTACTCAGTGCTCATCATGATACATTCAATCTCTCTTACCTATTTCACCCATTCCCCCTGCCCACCTTTCCTCTGATTATCATCAGTTTGTTTTCTATAGGTAAGAGTCTGTTGGTTTGTCTCCTTTTTTCATTTGTTTTATTTCTTAAATTCCACATCTGAGTGAAATAGTATGGTATTTGTCTTTCTCTGAATGACTTATTTTGCGCTTTCTGGTTCCATCCATATTGTTGCAAATGGCAAGATTTCATTCTTTTTATGGCTGAATAATATTCCAGTGGGGGGGAGGGGGAAATTATGTATGTGTGTATATATATATATGTATACACACACACACACACACACACACACACACACACACCATTTCTTCCTTATCCATTCTTCTATTAAGGGTCACTTGGGTCTTTGCCATAATTTGGCTATTATAAAAATACTGCAACAAATACAAAGGTGCATATATCTTTTTGAATTAGTGTTTTTGTATTCTTTAGGTAAACACCAAGAAGTGGAATTACTAGATCACATGGTAATTCCATTTTTAATCCTCTCTTAAGTGAGTACCTTGATGATCATTACTGTAAATTCTCTATCTCCGCTTCATCTTATCAACATTTCATTTAGCTCTCTTGCTGTGATTTTTCCTGTTCTTTCATTTGGGACATATTCCTTTGTGTCCTCATTTTGTGTGCCTCTGTATGTGTTTCTCTGTTTTAGAAAGGTCAGCTATATCTTCTGCTCTTGAAAGTAGTGACCTTATGAAGAAGAGATCCTGTAGTGTCCTGCAGGGCAAAGTCCCCTATTTATCAGAAACTGGCACTTCATGGATGTCTTTTCTATGTGTTTCATGTGCCCTACTATCGTGGCTGTTTACCTTCATTGCAGAGTGTCCTGCAATGACTCTGTTGTGGGCAAGGGCTGTTCGCTGTGTTTTCAGTAAGCCAGTCTAGGGGGCTGCCTTGGGTTTGAGCTGAGTCAGACCAGGCGTTTTCCAGAGATGGAGTAGCACTAAACTGCAAGGTGCTTTCCCTCTTTTGTCTCTTGAGAAACTTTTGTTGGTAGGCAGGGCCTGTAGTCAGACCATATGTCTGCCACCCACCCGCTGCTGGGGTCTCATCTGGACCCATGTGTGTGGTTATCTTCTCCTCTCCCCAATGCAGGAGTCATTTTGCAATAGTGTTGCCTCTGTTGGGTCTGGTTGCATGCTGCCAGGCTTGTGACACTGCTTTGGATGGGCTCTGGCCAAGGGCCTATTGGATACAGTTCCTCCGGAAAATGCAGGGGCAGGGTGTGTGGTGTTAGCAAGGTCTTTGCTGGTCTGCTGCAGAAGGGCACCTGCAGCTGCCTGGGAAAAATTCTGCTGAAGCCTGAGGGGCTGGGAGTGGCATGACCATCCCCAGAAGAACACAGGGGCAGAGTGTGAGCTGTTAGCAAGCTAGGTGCCAATTGTTTCTACTGCACTGGGGGGTGGGGGAGAGATATGGTGCCTGTCAGCGTTTTTGTTCTTGGAGAACTCTCAATGATCCCTGCCCCTCCAGCACAAACTCTGAGATTATAAATAAATCATGTTTTTCAAATTGCTATTTCTACCTCATATCTCACTGGGGTTGTCTGTTGTGCTGTCTCTTTAAGGGTGGGGAATCTGCCCTCCAGGCTCTCTCAGAGCTAAGCCTGCTGATTTTGAAAGTTCCCACTGATTTTGGGACCCCTCTTATTTTCAAAGCCAATGTTACGAGGATTCATCTTCCCCATGTGAGTCCTCCATGTCTGGGATGCCTGGCTTGGACATGTGCTCCTGTTCTCTCTCCTTGCCCATTGTGATCCTCTTTCCTGCAGACAGTCCCAAGGGTCTCAGTCCCTGACTGAGTCTCCACCCTTCCTATCCTCTTCAATGTGGTCTCTTCTCTACCTTGAATTATGGAGAGTCTGTTCCACCACCCTTCAGATCGTTTTCTGGGTTATCTACACTGATGTGGTGGTTAGCTAGTTGTATCCATGGGACAAGATGAGCTTAGGATCCTCCTCATCTGTTATCTTCCCCAGAAGTTAATCCTCTACAACATTTTATTTGCTTAAAGAACTAGTTAGGGCTTGTTGGACTACAGGAGCCTTAATGGTACAATAAAGCTTGAAAGGGTTTATAAATTCTGCTCATGTTGCTCTTGTTCTTATGATTGGCATCACACCAGCATTTGTGGGGTTGAACATGTAACACTGCAGGAGTATGGAACTGTGTTAATCTTATTTTTAATTCTCACCTACCTAATAGAGTTATTACAAACTCATTCACTCTCTGGCCCACAAAGCTGTTAGTTATTTTAAAATTTTATTAAGATCTCCTTTACTGAACTTTGGGGAATTTTTTGAAGGGGTAGAAGGTAAGAATGGAAGACGAAGGTTAGTTAAGATGTTTGAATCCAGATCATTTTGGCACCCTCTGCTTAGACTCTACCAAATTTATAGTCTCTCAGAAGGAAAGTAGATATTCAGTATAAACCACATTGTTTTTACAGAGTTGAGGCACAGTGAGTGACTTATCAATTCTAAGAATGTTGGAAAAATTTCCTCTTTATACCCAAGTTTTCAGATGCTAGCCAAGGGGCCAACCTTGCAAAAAGGCCTTTCTAAGGATATACCAACTCTTCTGCATAGTGACAAAGATAGAACTTGTAGGTCATCCTTTGCTTTCCAGTTCACTGTACCATCATACTTTCTGAGTATATTCTGAAGCAGACTATCATTATTTTAGGTGTGGCTGCCATTTGATTTATACATGATGCCATAGGCTCCTGACTTTTGTATTTTTGAGTCATCATATTTCTTTGCTTGTTTACAAACAGTGCTCTTGTTTCAGTACTACCTACTTGGGCAAGTGTGGGTGTTGTGGAATTCTATCTCCTGCTTCCTTCTTTCTTCTAATCTCTTCTCTAGTCACTACCTCTTGATCTCATGTCATAACTAAGTTACCCTGAAGGTTAATGGGGAAAACATCCTTTGCTTTGAAATGTCTTTTTATGTTAGGTTGCAATTTACCTTCCTCACAACTCACAAATCTGCCCAGGGTCTACAGTATTTCTGATTGGGGTGAAAAGATAATGTTTACAGGAAATTGTAAAATTTAATGAAGTCTTATAAAGATTTAGTATTAGTTAAAATAATTCCTTGTGGAAATGTATTATCCAATAATGGTTTACGTTTTAGAGGAATATATACGGTTTTTGTTGTTGTTTATTTGTTTATTTGTTTGTTTTAACCAGCCCAATGTTGCATTTCCTGGGTGTTGGGCTGCCCATACTATATAGGCTTGCTAAGAAGGTCGTGTTGGCCAGAATTGTGATGCTCTAGACTGTTGTTTGGCTGTCGTCTTGCTGTATTTTAACTTTTTTATGCTTATAAATTGTTCTCATTCTTTAATTCTTTGTTGTTCAAACTGTATCCCATGGACCAGTAACATTTGAATAACGTGGCAGTTGATTAGAAACAGAATCTGAGGACTATCCTCAGACCTACTGAATAAGAACCTGCAATTTAACAAGATCACTAGTTGATTCATATGCATATTAAAGTTTAGGAATTGCTATTCTAAATTCTGCCACTATCCTTGTCTCCTCATGCTCCATTATCAGCCTGTTCCTCTTTCTGTTACACATCTGGTTATGCTGGGAATTATTGCCTTGTCAGTTAGCTTGTCAAGAGTCAGAAGATTGGGAGGCCTGGGTGGTTCAGTCAGTTAAATGTCTGACTTTTGATTTCAGCTCAGGTCATGATCTCACGATTTGTGAGCTGGAGCCATGCATGGGACTCTCCGCTGACAGGGCAGAACCTGCTTGGGATTCTGTCTCTCTCTGCCCCTCCCCTTCTCACACACACTCTCTCAAAATAAATAAACATTAAAAAAAAGAGATAATTTTAAAAGTGCTGTAAAGTAATGAATTGATTATACCTGTTATCTGTAGAAAAGTCATAACTAACAAAAATTTTCTAAATTGTATTAATTTGCTGAGTATTACTGCAGCATCAACTATTAATAAATCTATTATTTCTCTCATGGTTCTGTTTGCTTTCTTAGTTTCTAGCCATTACTTCAGTTGAGGGCCATCCCTGAGTATTCCAGGCTGCTGCCTAAAGGTCACCTTCAGCACAATATCAACCCCAACACTGATGCACCTGGCTGAAAATCTGCCTGTTTTACCTCTTCAGTGCTGTTTCTATGCGAGCAACCACTGAGTTGGAACATGGGTTAAGCTGTAGCTAGCCACATTTCTCTTTTTCTAACATTTTCCCCTTCCCCATTCTTCCTCAGTAGCTGCTTGTGCCGATTCCAGGACAGACCAAAGAGGACCCATAGACTTAGACAATTTAATACTTCTTTTGGTTCTGTCCAAAGAGTATATCTTGGTCAGGAGAAAGAATGTAATACATTTTTTTTTCCCACTCTCCGAGTCCCACAGTTGGGCAACCTGCCTGCATCCCTGCATCTCTGGTTCTTTTTACCTCTTTCCAAACTTCTTTCTCTTTCTTTCTTTCTTTCTTTCTTTCTTTCTTTCTTTCTTTCGGAAGGGGCAGACAAAGAGAGAGGGGGACAGAGGATCTTAAGTGGGCTCTGTGCTGACAGCAGAGAGAGTCCAATATGGGGCTCAAACTCCTGAACCATGAGATCATGACCTGAACTGAAGTCAGATGCTTAACTGACTAAGCCATCCAGGTGCCCCTTTTTCTCTTTTTTTAATCCTTTTACTTCTAGCCACTCATCTCCTCCCTTAGTTAATTCAACTGAAGCCTTATACTTCTCTTATGTTTTAAATTTTAGTGGCTCAAAGATTCCACAACTAAGAATTTAGTTACATAGAATCATTACCCTTCCAATTAAAATGCAAGTTACTATGAGAAAATAATTTATCAAAATAGAAATCAATGTTCATATAAATTATAATTTAAATTCTGTTTGAATTTTATTATTCAGGGTTTTCTAGAAAGATGTTAATTAACATGGAATTTGATCTACATATTGAACAAATTTACTTATTAAAATGGAGTTCGTAAGTACTGAGCTGATTGTTACTGGAGGGAAATAGGCTCTTTTGTAATTTGAATTCCATTTCTAAGATAAATAGTTTTACCATTTTCTAAGGCTAGGTGAATATGCAAAGTTGTAGAATTAAACCAACTGAAAGAATGAATGGACATGATTTGTTTTCCACTCCTAAACTGCATTGTTCTCTAAATAACAGGATACTTTTTGTTACTTCTTTGCCTTAAAATGCTGTTTTCATAAGTCAGGGTAAACTGAATCTACTTAGTGTGATTTTGCTGACGTCATTAGTCTTAGCCCTAGACTTATTATTATTTATAATTATGTGTATTGATGAAATTGGACAAAAAACATGTTTAACTATTTCATTCTGCATTTATCTTGAAAACTCACCGTGAGAACAAGAAATTTCGTTAAAAGTAACTTAATTCATCTGAGATTTGTTAAAGTAATTTTTAAAAACTTGAAACATACTATACTCTAAATTTCTTGTATGAATATTTATAGAGAATATTTATACCTGTTCTTGCTATTGTTCTAAACCATTCGAAGTTTAAATGTGCAACATAGCAATGTCATTAGGTATGGCAAATGCTTGCTTAAAAAGAAAAAAATGAAGGAAAGAAAGTTTTCTTTTTTAAAAACACTTTTCTCTTGGGGTCCAGTTTTGATGAGGTGGTCCACTAAACCTAGCTCCAACTTCAGGTCTGATAATAAAATTCCTCCCAGGGACAGAGGACTATTAGCAACTGCAAACTCAAATGCCTTCAGGGTTGGGCTGTACTTTAGACCAGGTGGAGACTCTGACCTGGAGAATGCATGTAACACGTGTGATGTGCCTAATCGTGAAAATCAGTATGCGCCTTAAATTATGACTTTCTACTAAGTATTTATAGTTCATACAGTCCAAATGCAATCTGGTAGGGGTCACTTTTTCCACATGTGAAGTTGCCTAATAAGAAAGTTGGTATTCTATTTTTATCAGTTTTTCAGAAAATCTGAGCTAGAGGGGCACCTGTCAGTTAAGCATCTGACTTCAGCTCAAGTCATGATCTCCCTGTTTGTGAATTTGAGCCCCACGTCGGGCTCTGTGCTGACAGCACATATTCTGTGTGTCTTTCTCTCTCTCTCTACCCCTCCCCCGCTCATGCTCTCTCACTCTGTCAAAAATGAATAAACATTAAAAAAAAAAAACTGATCTAGGAAGTTAACCAGAGTTCAAATTTTCATGCAGAAGGGGGATGGGTTTTGTAAATTCTTACCCCCAGAGCTTAATTGGAAGTAAACATAGTGATGAAAAAAAAGTAATTGCAGCAGTTGTAGAAACTTTTCTTTGTAAGCATTGGAAACCTTACGTTTTACTAATCTGACAGTGAGTCACTGCAGAGGAGATCTGAAAGTGCCTGTTGCCTGTCATCAAAAGTTAGCATGTGGCCCAATAAGCAGAAAGTACAAGTCAGAGGCAGAAGGAATAGATAGATTGAAAGACGGTAGGATCTAGGACCTTAAACAAGAATTTACCCACACTGACTAGATGTGTTTATTAATCTTTAGTGAGAAGGGATTTGCTTTGTGATGAAACAAGGCAGCTTCTGAGTTGTGCTTAGTAAAATTAACTGCCTCTGTGCCTAAGTTAATTGTTAGGTATGTAATATTGTTAATAAGTATGTGTATAAGTTGATGCCACATCTTCTGAAGGCCTGGAATCAAGACTGCCTGCTCCTGTCATGCCTTCACTATGCAAACTTCAGACAGTTACTTTTTTTTTTAAGTTTATTTATTTATTTATTTAGAGAGACAGAGAAAGACAGATAAAGCAGGGGAGGGGCAGAGAGAGAGAGAGAGAGAGAGAGAGAGAGCGAAAGCATCCCAAGCAGGCTCCCTACTATCAGCATGGAGACTGATGCAGGGCTCGATCTCATAAACCATGAGATCATGACCTGAGCCAAAACTAAGAGTAGGATGCTTAATTGACTGAGCCACCCAGGTGCCCCAACCTTTGGGCAGTTACTTAACCTCTCATGCATCCGTTTTCTACCTGTAACATGAAAATTATAAATATAGCTTACTCATAAGGCTGTGTGAGAATTAAATAAGCTAATGTAAGTAAAGCTCTTAATAAAGTGCCCTGAGTATAGTAAAATCATTGAACAAATGAAAGTAATTCTTAATAGGCAAATGTAGCTTATCTACAATATTGTTTAGATTATTTTAAGTTTATTCTCATTAAAAATGCCAGAGTTAATGACCCCTGTGAAATAATAAGAAATATATTTGGTCTCTGCTTCCAGTTCCTGACATAAAACTCCTAAAACCTTGCAAGAAAGGAGTACTAGGAAGATCTTTTGTTTTAATATTTGGTCTCTGAACCCAGTTTCTGACATGAGCTCCTAGGACCCTTATAGTTTCTTAAGCGATGAAAGTTATCTGTCACAGAGTTCCTAATTCCTTTGGAATTTCCTGAGTGATAGGAGTATATTTTCTTCTCATAAAGCAACTGTTGGTGGGCTCCTGGATAGGGGCTGATCACCAGAAAGATCAAGCCATGATTAAGCTTTGTTTGGGAAGTTCAAGTCAGGTAGAAGTCAGTCCAAATTACCACTGTGATTTCCACTACTATGCAAACATGGCTATCCATGTGAGTCACTTAGAAAATTTATACGAAAACATAACCCCACATTTCCATTACACATTGGCCCAAACTGTATATCTGAGTGTGGATCTCTTAGAGATTGTCAGGCATGAACCCCACAGATCTACTATTTGAGAACTGATAGTCAGGGCCACCAGTTAGCACCCACCATATCACAGGTTCTTTAACTAGGACTGTACAAACTTATATTTTGACATATACTGTATGTTACTGTTGAATATATACCATGATTTATTTATTCCAGATATTATTTTCATTTTCATAATTCAGAGTAGGAATATCCAGGTTACAAATGTCCAGACTTCCTAAAAGTGTAGATAACTGAGGCACTGACTGTAGGTTAAGTCTCTACATCTACTTAGAACATTTACCCATACATTAAAATAAGCAGGCAAAATGCTTTCAATTTCTAATGTATGTTGGTGTGGTGTGCATGTGTGTATGTGAATGTACACATGGATATTTATCATATCAGATATGTCAATGGTGCCTGGTAACTCTTCCCTATGAATGGATTGTCTGCTCAGAGAAGCATTCCTACACCATGATTTGGCAGTAATGGTCACTGGCTGGGCTGGGAATAGGCACTTCACCGTAAGGTAGACCATACATTAGTCAGTGATTTATGAGGTGGCTTGGTATGATAGGTTCTGGACATATGATATTGGTTGGTTGAGAACCTTCCAGATGTAAGACAAAATGGCTCATATATAGAATCATTATAAGAGAAGTATAGTTGAAAATGTTTCTTCTTATTTTAGAAATAGCACCTAACCTATCTATAGAATTTGTGTTTCTTCAAATAGTGTAGAAAACATTGAGTCATATCAGTCTGTTTTCCTCTGGAATTGGGACTGGGAAGTACAGAGAAGACTGGCTGGTTGATGAGAAGTGAACAATGGAGCAGCGTGTAAAGAGAAATATTGAAGAGCTTAGTGGAATGAGTTAATGGTAAAGTCAAAGGTTACCCCATAGCTCTCCTCACTCCATGCATTGACCAGTCAGTCCAAAGAAATCCAAGGCCTGATAGCAATTGAACCAACAGCATAGAAAGAAACCTAGCTGCCTCAGTATCAATAGCTATCAAGAGGAGAGAGACAACACTGCTATTAGTGTCACTAACCAAAGCTCCACGAGAAGCATAGATACAGAGGAGATAGCAAGATGGCCAAGCATAAGAACAAAAAGGCAATCCCCCTTCATTAACCCCTATTATTTAGCCAATCTTTCTTTTCCTTACAAGTCAAAAGGTCAAAAGATTTAATGAACACATGTGTTCTCTCCAGTATAAAGCAAAATTTAAAAAACATAAAGCTTTAAGCTGAGATTACACATTTTCCACTAACCATAAACCATTATCAGTCTGTATCCTATTTACCATGGGGGGCACAGACAGGGTAGGTGATTGACTCAAAGGGGCAGAGGAAATGTTTTACGGTGATGGAACTGTTCTGTATCTTGGTGGTAGTAATGGTTACATAACTGTACAAATCCCCAGATCCATCAATTTATACACTTATAATGGATGAATTTTATCTAATGTAAATTATACCTCAATAAAACTGTAAACAAATCAAAAAAAAAAGTGGGAGGTGGGGAATGGGGGCAATTCCTTCAGTTGTAGAAAAGTAAAAGTTTCGGTCAGATGTTTGTGTCTCTGTGGAAGGGCTAATTATACCTTAACTCTTGAAGCGGAGGGACCCTTCAAATTATAGGTTGAAAAAAAATTGGACACAACCTAATAGCCAAAGTTTAGTATAGAATTCATAATACCATAGGAAATTTGTGAAAGGTTTAAATTATTTATGGGGCACACTGAGGAATAAATTCAGGGTGATTAAGCAATTTGCTTAAGGTTACAGAAAGAAACCATAAAATAAGAAAACACCAAAAAATAATTGTTGAAAGTTGAGTAATATGGGGAAAATGTAATTTTGTTTTCCAGCTCTCTAGTAGGTTAGAGAAAATCAAAGCTGTTTTTACTCTCTCCTTAATTGGAGATAAGTAGTTTCCAAACTTTAATACTTCAAAACTACATATTACATTTGTTATTGAGTATCCATTTCACAGGTTAAATTACAGTTTCTGTTTCATGATTTCCTACTTTCTTGCCAGCACTCAAAAGTAGTTGTACAGTTATCACAAATTTTAGGTTAGCTGATAGATAGGCCTAGGCATTTAAAAATAGCAAATGGTCAAATCTGACCTTTGGATTCTGACAGCTGAGGGGTAATTGCTTTGAAATCATTACCCTTCCAGGGAGGAAAAGCTTGCTGAACATTGACCTCATGCTTAAATAAAATGGGGTTATTTATTCCATATCAGGTGGATCTTTTGACACTTTGATGCCAAGTGTCATTACCTCTGTCTGGCCTGTGGATTGCTGAATGCTCTGTAAGTGTGATTTAATAGCTTGAGTCTGTCATGAAATATTTATAATCTTTTTTTTCACACTTTCAAAATTTTGAATTTTACTTATAACCATATTACTAATTAAATGGCCTATATAGAAGATGCCACATGTATCATATTTATCTTGTGCAAGTACAATTATTCTAACACAAGTGTGTATTTTGGATCATTTAATGAAACTTAGTTCATATCTAGTGAAAAGTCAGATAGTTGGTCAAACATGTAGGCATCATTTTTTATAAACTTTAAAAGGATGATACAAATGAAAGAAGTATTGTTAAGTCAGTTAAAGTAATATTTTAAATTAAAAAAAATTATTTGTTTTTTCATTGTTTGTTAATTTTTGAAAGAGACAGAGCGTGAGTGGGAGGGCCAGAGAGAGGGAGACATAGAATCTGAAGTGGGCTCCAGGCTCTGAGCTGTCAGCACAGAGCCTGACATGGGGCTTGAACCCATTACTGTGAGATCACGACCTGAGCCGAAGTTGGACACTTAACCAACTGAGCCACCCAGACACCCCGCTCATGCTATTTACCACTACAATCACCTCCCTTATTTGGTAAACAAACAAACGAAAAACAAAATCCGATGGGCACATTATTGTAAGGCAAATATTTGTCTAAAATTATTTAATGGTCTAAATTATTTAAACTTTAAAAACCAATTTTCCTATACTAATTCCTTTTCAGCTTTGACTATTTTTGTCTGCATGTATTAAGGAAGCATTTCTTTTTTATTTTTATTTTTTATTTTTTTTTCAATATATGAAGTTTATTGTCAAATTGGTTTCTATACAACACCCAGTGCTCATCCCAAAAGGTGCCCTCCTCAATACCCATCACCCACCCTCCCCTCCCTCCCACCCCCCATCAACCCTCAGTTTGTTCTCAGTTTTTAACAGTCTCTTATGCTTTGGCTCTCTTCCACTCTAACCTCTTTTTTTTTTTCTTCACCTCCCCCATGGGTTTCTGTTAAGTTTCTCAGGATCCACATGAGTGAAACCATATGGTATCTGTCTTTCTCTGTATGGCTTATTTCACTTAGCATCACACTCTCCAGTTCCATCCATGTTGCTACAAAGGGCCATATTTCATTCTTTCTCATTGCCATGTAGTACTCCATTGTGTATATAAACCACAATTTCTTTATCCATCATCAGTGGATGGACATTTAGGCTCTTTCCATAATTTGGCTATTGTTGAGAGTGCTTCTATAAACATTGGGGTACAAGTGCCCCTATGCATCAGTACTCCTGTATCCCTTGGGTAAATTCCTAGCAGTGCTATTGCTGGGTCATAGGGTAGGTCTATTTTTAATTTTTTGAGGCACCTCCACACTGTTTTCCAGAGAGGCTGCACCAATTTGCATTCCCACTAACAGTGCAAGAGGGTTCCCGTTTCTCCACATCCTCTCCAGCATCTATAGTCTCCTGATTTGTTCATTTTGACCACTCTGACTGGCGTGAGGTGATATCTGAGTGTGGTTTTGATTTGTATTTTAAGGAAGCATTTCTAATTTTAGGTCAGACACTCACTATTTTAGAATAATATATTTTACCATCTATCTAAATGTGCATTCCAATGAGAGTAACACATTCTTTTTAATAGAAGAGCATTTTTTTTCTGCTCAATATTCTCTTAATACTGTTCCCTAAGAGCACTCTAAAAAGAACAGCAATTCCCTGACTCTTAGTGTGTGTGTCCAAGAAGTTCCATGTTATTTCCATATTCAGCAGAAACTAGTGATATCTGATCATTATTCTATTATAAATAATCTTTTTTTATAGGGGCGCCTGGGTGGCTCTGTTGGTTGAGCATCCAACTCTTGATTTTGGCTCAGGTCATGATGTCACATTTCATGAGTTCAAGCACCTCAGCTCACTTGGGATTCTCTTTCTCCCTCTCCTTCTCCTTCTGCCCCTCCCCCCTCAAATAAATTAACTTTAAAAAATAAAAAATAATCAGTTTTTAGCTGAAATAAGTCTTACTACCTTGATTATAGCTAGTCAAAATATGAGCAGTCCTTGTTGTCTATTGCAGAATGTAAGATGTGGACATTTCAATTGCACAATGTTTTATTAATGATAAAAGAATATTCAAGCAAATACTCATGTTTAGAATTGATAGCAGATGTGTAAAAAATTATTAAAATATTTGGTAATTGAGTTTCCTTTCAGAAAATGTTTAGTTATCTATCACTTATGTGATATTTTTAAATTTAAATTCCATTTAGTTAACCTACAGTATAATATTAGTTTCAAGTATAGAATTTAGTGGTTCATCACTTACATATAAACCCAGTGCTCATCACAAGTGCCCTCCTTAATGCCCATCACCCATTTAATCCATCACCCCATCCACTCCTCCCTCTTCCAGTAACCTTCAGTTTGTTCTCTATAATTAAGAGTCTGTTTTCTGGTTTGCCTCTCTCTCTCTCTCTCTTTTTCCCCTATGTTCATCTGTTTTGTTTCTTAAATTCCACAAAGGAGTGAAATCATATGGTTTGTATCTTTCTCTGATGGACTTTTTTCACTTTGCATGATACACTATAGCGCCTTCCACATCATTGTAAATAGCAAGATTTCATTCTGTTTTATGGCTGTGTAATATTCCATTGTATATACCACCTTTATCCATTCATCCAGCTGATGGACATTTGGGCTCTTTTTTTCATGATTTGGCTATTGTTGATAATGCTGCTATAAACATCAGTGTGCATGTATCCATTCGAATCAGTATTTTTGTATTTGGATGAATACTTAGTAGTGCAATTGCTGGGTCATAAGGTAGTTCTATTTTTAACTTTTTGAGGAAACTCCATACTGTTTTCCAGTGTGGCTGCACCAGTTTGCATTCCTACCAACAGTGTAAGAGGGTTCCCTTTTTCCACATCCTCACCAGTGTTTTTGATTTCTAATTTAATTCTGTTGTGATTGGAGAACATATTTTTTATAATGTAAATTCTTTTAAATTAATTGAGGCATGTTTTATGACCTAACGTATGTTTCATACCAAAGAATAATCCATATGCAGTTTAAATCAAGGTGAATTCTGCAGGTAGGATGAAAATATTTATAATGTTGTTCAAGTTTTTGATATAATTATAATGTCACTAGTTGTCTTATTAATGATTGAGAGAGTAGTACTGAGATCTCAAACCAAAATTGTAAAATTGTTGAATTGATTTATCAGTTTTTGCTGCATTTAAGTTTCTGTTATTAGGTAAATATACTTAGGATTGTTGTATTTTCCTTGTGTATTGACTTTTATATAATTATGAAATGCCCCCCTTTGTCTCTAATATTTTTTGCTGTAAATTCTGTTTTGTCTTATATTACTCTAGTCACTCCATAGTTCTTATTGTTACTATTTGCATAGTTTATATTTTTCCTTCCTTTCGATTTCAACTTATTTGTGTCTTGAATCTAAAGTATATCTCTTGTAGGCAGTATGTAATTGGATATTGCTTTTGTAAACCAGTCTGAATATCTCTGCTTTGTCTTTGGAATGTTTAGATTACTCACTTTTATTTTATTTTATTTATTTTATTTTATTTTATTTTATTTTATTTTATTTTATTTTAATTAATTTATTTTATTTTGACTGAGAGAGAGAGAGAGAGAGAGAGAGAGAGCACAAAAGCAGGAGAGGGGCAGAAAGAGAGGGAGAGAGAATCCCAGACTCTGTCAGTGCCGAGACTGACACAGGGCTCAGTCCCACCAACTGTGAAATTATGATCTGAGCTGAAATCAGGAGTTGGACTCTCAACCAACTGAGCCACCCAGGCACCCTAGACTACTCACATTTAAATGTTATTATTGATTTGTCTAGATTTACATGTGCTACTTTGCTATTTGTTTTTTGTCTTTCTTTCATGTTACCCTGCTCCTTCTTGATTGCTCTTATTTTTGTGTGTGTTAAATAGACAGATTTTTAAACATATTTAAATTATCATTTTGACTATGTTTTAGTCATGGAATATTGATATGCATTTTATCATAATTTCCTTCAGATTGATAGAAATTCCAGTAAAATACAGAAACTTTGCTCTAATATAACTGCTCCTTTCCTATCACATTCTTTTATGATTTGGCTGTCATATATATTACAATATCTGTTATAAACTTGGCATTATAGTTTTATAATTATTGCTTACACAATCTTTTTTTTCCTTAAAGTTAAGAGAAGAAATGTAGGAGTGCCTGGGTGGCTCAGTTGGTTAAGGGTCTGACTTTGGCTCAGGTCATGATCTCACAGTTTGTGGGTTGGAGCCCCTGGTCAGACTCTGTGCTAACAGCTTGAAGCCTGGAGCCTGCCTTGGATTCTGTGTCTCCCTCTCTCTCTGCCCCTCACCCACTTGCACTCAGTCTCTCTCTGTCTCTCAAAATAAATAAGCATTAAAAAAAGAGAAGAAATGAAAGAAAATACTTATATTTTAAATTAACCACTATTTTTTCCATTTCTGAAGTTCAGCAGTTTTTCAAGCATAAATGCTTCTCAGATTGTTGTATCTCTTTGACTGAGTTTCACAACACTGATTTTCCCCCATCCCCGTCTTTTTTTTTGGTCAGATTTCTCTTGGTTTATAGTAAGTTTTAGAGACTGAAATTGCCAATCTCCTCAGCTGTAGCCAGAATTCACACAGAGGGTACTATTTTTTGAGGGAAAAGGGAACTGTGCCAAGTGAAAGAAATCACCCAAATTAGAATATAGTTCATCCCAACATGTCTAGCTCCTAGCATTTCTGTCAAATGCAGTCAATCTTTGACGTCAAATCATTAACATAGGAGCTAGAGCCTAACAAAAATAAATATTGATTATCTATAGGGAAGATAAAGTAGCTAGGCGAGGTTAAAAAAGAAGTACCAGATTAAAAATCATGTGTGTACCTCAAGTCTATTGTAGTGGATTCAAGAAAGTATGTGGATGGGAGATTTTAGGGCAGATTAATAGTGGACACATGATTCTTTGTTGAAGTGAGAGTCAAATTAGTCATCAAAGATGCTTCCAGAATTTCTGGACTCATGTGTTGATTTAACTTGTGTGATAATGTAAGAAGTATTGTTAATAATGAATTGCCTGCCTTACCTTTTTAAAGAATCTAACCCTTGAAAGAGATCTTATTCTCATTTAGTTTTATCTACCTCTTAGGGGTATTTTGAAGACTAATGCTTACTTTGCAATTTGGTGCTTCATTAAGCCCCTTGGAAGAATGTGTAATTATTGATAATATAATAAATAGTTAATGCATTGTATGGAATTTTCTAAAAACTTTAATTCTAAAAGTAAAACTAAATTCATTTGCCTTTGAGAAGTGAGCTAAAATGAGGGAGTGTCCAAAAGTTAATAAGGTCTAAGTCTATTTTTTATTTTAAAAGGGATAATATTTTATAAAGGCATACCTCGGAGGTATTGCGGTTCACTTCCAGACCACTGCAATAAAGTAAATGTTACAAAAAGCAAATATCACAATAAAGTAAGCCAAATGAACTTCTTAGTTTCCCAGTGCATATAAAAATTATATTGACCCTATACTGTAGTCTATTAACTGTACAATAACATTATATCTTTTAAAAAGTACGTACTGTGATTACAAATGCTTTATTACTGACCAATGCTAACCACCATCTGAGGTTTCATTGAGTTTAATCTTTCTGCTGGTGGAGGGTCTTGCCTTGATGTTGATGGCTGCTGACTGATCAAGGTGGTTACTGTAGGTTGGTGTGGCTGTGGAAATTTCTTAAAATAAGACAATCAAGGGGCGCCTGGGTGGCTCAGTCGGTTAAGCGTCCGACTTCAGCTCAGGTCACGATCTCACGGTCCGTGAGTTCGAGCCCCGCGTCGGGCTCTGGGCTGACGGCCCAGAGCCTGGAGCCTGCTTCCGATTCTGTGTCTCCCTCTCTCTCTGCTCCTCCCCCGTTCATGCTCTGTCTCTCTGTGTCTCAAAAATAAAATAAAAACGTTAAAAAAAAAAAAAATTTAAAAAAAAAAATAAGACAATCAAGTTTGCTACATCAACTGACTCTTCCTTTCCTGAACAATTTCTCTAACATACAATGTTGTTTGATAGTGTTTTACCCACAGTAGAATTTCTTTTAAAATTAGGGTCAATCTTCTTTTTCTTCTTTCTTTCTTTCTTCCTTTCTTTCTTTCTTCTTCTTCTTCTTCTTCTTCTTCTTCTTCTTCTTCTTCGTGTTTATTTATTTTGAGAGAGAGAAAGTGTGCAAGTGGGAAAGGGGGAGAGAAAGAGAGGGAGAGAGAGAATCCCAGGAAGGTTCCGTGCTGTCAGTGCAGAGCCCAAGGAGGGCATGATCTCATGGACCGTGAGATCATGACCTGAGCCGAAATC
The DNA here is from genome assembly GCF_022079265.1 of Lynx rufus. NCBI lineage: Eukaryota > Metazoa > Chordata > Mammalia > Carnivora > Felidae > Lynx > Lynx rufus. Next base: position 65,724,435 of record NW_025814827.1, read on the forward strand.
AGGAGTCTGAAGCTTAACGGACTGAACCACCCAGGCGCCTTTAGGATCAATCCTCTTAAAATCTATTGCTGCACTATCAACTAAATTTATGTCATAATATGAATCCTTTGTTGTCATTTCAACAGTCTTCACAGCATCTTAACTGGGGATAGATTCCTTCTCAAGAAACCACTTTCTTTGCCCATCTATAAGAAGCACCTCCTCATCTGTTCAACATTTATCATGAAGTTGCAACAATTCAGTCACATATTTAGGCTCCATTTCTTTTTTTTAATTTTTTTAACGTTTATTTATTTTTGAGACACAGAGAGACAGAGCATGAACGGTGGAGGGTCAGAGAGAGAGGGAGACACAGAATCTGAAACAGGCTCCAGGCTCTGAGCCATCACAGAGCCTGACGCAGGGCTGGAACTCACGGACTGTGAGATCATGACCTGAGCCAAAGTCGGACGCTCAACTGACTGTAGGCTCCATTTCTAACCCTAGTTCTTTAACTGTTTCCACCACATCCACAGTTACTTCCCCCACCGAAATCTTGAGTCTTTCAAAGCCATCCATGAGGGTTGGAATCAACTTCTTCTGAGTTCCTGTTCATGTTGATGCATTGAACTCTTCCCTATTACTCATGAATGTTCTTAATGGAATCTAGAATGGTAAATACTTTCTAGAAGATTATCAATTTACTCTGCTTAGATCTACCAAAGGATTCACTTCCTATGGCATCTATAGCTTTATAATATGTATTTCTTAAATAATAAAAGTTGAAAGTTTAAATGACTCTTTGATCCATGGGCTGCATAATGAATGTTGTGTTAGCAGGCATCAAAACAATGTTAATCTTATTATACGTCTCCTTTGGAGCTCTTGGGTGACCAAGTACATTGCCAAGTAGCAGCCATTTTCTGAAAGTAATCATTTTTTCTCAGCAGTAGATCTCAACAGTGAGTAAAATATTCAGCAAACCATGTTTTAAACAGATGTGCTGTCATCTAGGTTTTGTTGTTCCATTTATAGAGTAGAGGGGGAATAGTAGACTTAGCATAATTTATAATGGCCCTAAGATGTTTAGAATGGTAAGTGAGCATTGACTTCAACTTAAAGTTAACAGCTTTATTAGCCCCTAATGAGAGTCAGCCTGTCCTTTGAAGTTTGAAGCCAGGAATTGGCTTCTCCTCTCTAGCTATGGAAGTGCTAGATGGCATCTTCTTCATCTACATCTATGTTTCATCTACATTGAAAATCTGTTGTTTAATGTAGCCATCTTCATTAATGATCTTCGCTACATCTTCTATATACATTGCTGCAGCTTCTGTATCAGCATTTGCTGCTTCACCTTGCACTTTGATGTCATGGAGACGGCTTCTTTCCTTAAACCTCATGAACCTTGTTAGCTTCATATTGTTCTTCTGAAACTTCCTCACCTCTCTCAGCCTTCATAGAGTTGAAAAGAGGTATGGTCTCACTGTGGTTTAGGCTCTGGCTTACAGGCTTGTTTGGTCTTCTATCCAGACCCCTAACACTTTCTCCATAATAGCAGTAAGGCTGTTTCACTTTCTTAATATTCATGTGTTCCCTGGAGTAGTGTTTTTAATTTCAAGATATTTTCATTTGCATTCACAACTTGGCAAATTCTTTGGCTCAAGAGGCCTAGCTATTGATCTATTTCACTTTTTAACATGTCTTCCTCACTAAGGTTCATCATTTCTAGCTTTGATTTAAAGTGAGAGATGTGAAATTCTTCCTTTTACTTGAACACTTGGTAGCCATTGTAGAGTTATTAGTTGGCCCAATTTTAATGTTGTTGTTTTTTAGGGAATAGGGAGTCTTGAGGAGAGGGAAAGAGATGGGGAATGGCTATGTGGTAGAGTAGTCAGAACATACATGTTTATTAAGTTCACCATCTTATATGAACATGTTTCATAGCACCCTGAAACAATTATAGTAACATCAAAGATCACTGATTACAGACCAGCATACAAATATCATAATAATGAAAAAGTTTTAAATATTGTGATAATTGGGGGATACTGGGAAGATGGCGGCGTAGGAGGACGCTGGGCTCACCGCGCGTCCTGCTGATCACTTAGATTCCACCTACACCTGCCTAAATAACCCAGAAAACCGCCAGAGGATTAGCAGAACAGAGTCACCGGACCCAAGTGCAGACGAGAGGCCCACGGAAGAGGGTAGGAAGGGCGGCGAGGCGGTGCGCGCTCCACGGACTGGCGGGAGGGAGCCGGGGCAGAGGGGCAGCTCGCCGGCCAAGCAGAGCCCCCGAGTCCGGCTTGCAAAAGCGGAGGGGCCTGACGGACTGTGTTCCGACAGCAAGCGCGACTTAGCGTCTGGGAGGTCATAAGTTAACAGCTCTGCTCGGAAAGCGGCAAGACTGGAGGACAAAGGGAGGGTGAGCTGCGGAGCCCCCGGACCACAGAGCTCAGTTTGGCGGGGAACAAAGGCGCTAGCCAGCGCCATCTCCCCCGCCCATCCCCCAGCCAAAATCCCAAAGGGAACCGGCTCCGGCCAGGGAACTTGTTCGCTCCGCGCGAACACCCAACTCTGTGCTTCTGCGGAGCCAAACCTCCGGCAGCGATCTGACTCCCTCCGGCTGCCACAGGGCCCCTCCTGAAGTGGATCACCTAAGGAGAAGCGAGCTAAGCCTGCCCCCCCTGCCGCCGTGCACCTTGCCTTCCCACCCCAGCTAATACGCCAGATCCCCAGCATCACAAGCCTGGCAGTGTGCAAGTAGCCCAGACGGGCCACGCCACCCCACAGTGAATCCCGCCCCTAGGAGAGGGGAAGAGAAGGCACACACCAGTCTGACTGTGGCCCCAGCGGTGGGCTGGGGGCAGACATCAGGTCGGACTGCGGCCCCGCCCACCAACTCCAGTTATACACCACAGCACAGGGGAAGTGCCCTGCAGGCCCTCACCACACCAGGGACTATCCAAAATGACCAAGCGGAAGAATTCCCCTCAGAAGAATCTCCAGGAAATAACAACAGCTAATGAGCTGATCAAAAAGGATTTAAATAATATAACAGAAAGTGAATTTAGAATAATAGTCATAAAATTAATTGCTGGGCTGGAAAACAGCATACAGGACAGCAGAGAATCTCTTGCTACAGACATCAGGGGACTAAGGAACAGTCACGAGGAGCTGAAAAACGCTTTAAAGGAAATGCAAAACAAAATGCAAACCACCACGGCTCGGATGGAAGAGGCAGAGGAGAGAATAGGTGAACTAGAAGATAAAGTTATGGAAAAAGAGGAAGCTGAGAAAAAGAGAGATAAAAAAATCCAGGAGTATGAGGGGAAAATTAGAGAACTAAGTGATACACTAAAAAGAAATAATATACGCATAATTGGTATCCCAGAGGAGGAAGAGAGAGGGAAAGGTGCTGAAGGGGTACTTGAAGAAATCATAGCTGAGAACTTCCCTGAACTGGGGAAGGAAAAAGGCATTGAAATCCAAGAGGCACAGAGAACTCCCTTCAGACGTAACTTGAATCGATCTTCTGCACGACATATCATAGTGAAACTGGCAAAATACAAGGATAAAGAGAAAATTCTGAAAGCAGCAAGGGGTAAACGTGCCCTCACATATAAAGGGAGACCTATAAGACTCGTGACTGATCTCTCTTTTGAAACTTGGCAGGCCAGAAAGAATTGGCACGAGATTTTCAGTGTGCCAGACAGAAAAAATATGCAGCCGAGAATCCTTTATCCAGCAAGTCTGTCATTTAGAATAGAAGGAGAGATAAAGGTCTTCCCAAACAAACAAAAACTGAAGGAATTTGTCACCACTAAACCAGCCCTACAAGAGATCCTAAGGGGGACCCTGTGAGACAAAGTACCAGAGACATCACTACAAGCATAAAACATACAGACATCACAATGACTCTAAACCCGTATCTTTCTATAATCACACTGAATGTAAATGGATTAAATGCGCCAACCAAAAGACATAGGGTATCAGAATGGATAAAAAAACAAGACCCATCTATTTGCTGTCTACAAGAGACTCATTTTAGACCTGAGGACACCTTTAGATTCAGAGTGAGGGGATGGAGAACTATTTATCATGCTACTGGAAGCCAAAAGAAAGCTGGAGTAGCCATACTTATATCAGACAAACTAGACTTTAAATTAAAGGCTGTAACAAGAGATGAAGAAGGACATTATATAATAGTTACAGGGTCTATCCATCAGGAAGAGCTAACAATTATAAATGTCTATGCGCCGAATACCGGAGCCCCCAAATATATAAAACAATTACTCATAAACAGAAGCAACCTTATTGATAAGAATGTGGTAATTGCAGGGGACTTTAACACCCCACTTACAGAAATGGATAGATCATCTAGACACACGGTCAATAAAGAAACAAGGGCCCTGAATGAGACACTGGATCAGATGGACTTGACAGATCTATTTAGAACTCTGCATCCCAAAGCAACAGAATATACTTTCTTCTCGAGTGCACATGGAACATTCTCCAAGATAGATCATATACTGGGTCACAAAACAGCCCTTCATAAGTTTACAAGAATTGAAATTATACCATGCATACTTTCAGACCACAATGCTATGAAGCTTGAAATCAACCACAGGAAAAAGTCTGGAAAACCTCCAAAAGCATGGAGGTTAAAGAACACCCTACTAACGAATGAGTGGGTCAACCAGGCAATTAGAGAAGAAATCAAAAAATATATGGAAACAAACGAAAATGAAAATACAACAATCCAAACGCTTTGGGACGCAGCGAAGGCAGTCCTGAGAGGAAAATACATTGCAATCCAGGCCTATCTCAAGAAACAAGAAAAATCCCAAATACAAAATCTAACAGCACACCTAAAGGAAATAGAAGCAGAACAGCAAAGGCAGCCTAAACCCAGCAGAAGAAGAGAGATAATAAAGATCAGAGCAGAAATAAACAATATAGAATCTAAAAAAACTGTAGAGCAGATCAACGAAACCAAGAGTTGGTTTTTTGAAAAAATAAACAAAATTGACAAACCTCTAGCCAGGCTTCTCAAAAAGAAAAGGGAGATGACCCAAATAGATAAAATCATGAATGAAAATGGAATTATTACAACCAATCCCTCAGAGATACAAACAATTATCAGGGAATACTATGAAAAATTATATGCCAACAAATTGGACAACCTGGAAGAAATGGACAAATTCCTGAACACCCACACTCTTCCAAAACTCAATCAGGAGGAAATAGAAAGCTTGAACAGACCCATAACCAGCGAAGAAATTGAATCGGTTATCAAAAATCTCCCAACAAATAAGAGTCCAGGACCAGATGGCTTCCCAGGGGAGTTCTACCAGACGTTTAAAGCAGAGATAATACCTATCCTTCTCAAGCTATTCCAAGAAATAGAAAGGGAAGGAAAACTTCCAGACTCATTCTATGAAGCCAGTATTACTTTGATTCCTAAACCAGACAGAGACCCAGTAAAAAAAGAGAACTACAGGCCAATATCCCTGATGAATATGGATGCAAAAATTCTCAATAAGATACTAGCAAATCGAATTCAACGGCATATAAAAAGAATTATTCACCATGATCAAGTGGGATTCATTCCTGGGATGCAGGGCTGGTTCAACATTCGCAAATCAATCAACGTGATACATCACATTAACAACAAAAAAGAGAAGAACCATATGATCCTGTCAATCGATGCAGAAAAGGCCTTTGACAAAATCCAGCACCCTTTCTTAATAAAAACCCTTGAGAAAGTCGGGATAGAAGGAACATACTTAAAGATCATAAAAGCCATTTATGAAAAGCCCACAGCTAACATCATCCTCAACGGGGAAAAACTGAGAGCTTTTTCCCTGAGATCAGGAACACGACAGGGATGCCCACTCTCACCGCTGTTGTTTAACATAGTGCTGGAAGTTCTAGCATCAGCAATCAGACAACAAAAGGAAATCAAAGGCATCCAAATTGGCAAAGATGAAGTCAAGCTTTCGCTTTTTGCAGATGACATGATATTATACATGGAAAATCCGATAGACTCCACCAAAAGTCTGCTAGAACTGATACATGAATTCAGCAAAGTTGCAGGATACAAAATCAATGTACAGAAATCAGTTGCATTCTTATACACTAACAATGAAGCAACAGAAAGACAAATAAAGAAACTGATCCCATTCACAATTGCACCAAGAAGCATAAAATACCTAGGAATAAATCTAACCAAAGATGTAAAGGATCTGTATGCTGAAAACTATAGAAAGCTTATGAAGGTAATTGAAGAAGATTTAAAGAAATGGAAAGACATTCCCTGCTCATGGATTGGAAAAATAAATATCGTCAAAATGTCAATACTACCCAAAGCTATCTACACATTCAATGCAATCCCAATCAAAATTGCACCAGCATTCTTCTCGAAACTAGAACAAGCAATCCTAAAATTCATATGGAACCACAAAAGGCCCCGAATAGCCAAAGGAATTTTGAAGAAGAAGACCAAAGCAGGAGGCATCACAATCCCAGACTTCAGCCTCTACTACAAAGCTGTCATCATCAAGACAGCATGGTATTGGCACAAAAACAGACACACAGACCAATGGAATAGAATAGAAACCCCAGAACTAGACCCACAAACATATGGCCAACTCCTCTTTGACAAAGCAGGAAAGAACATCCAATGGAAAAAAGACAGCCTCTTTAACAAATGGTGCTGGGAGAACTGGACAGCAACATGCAGAAGGTTGAAACTAGACCACTTTCTCACACCATTTACAAAAATAAACTCAAAATGGATAAAGGACCTAAATGTGAGACAGGAAACCATCAGAACCTTAGAGGAGAAAGCAGGAAAAGACCTCTCTGACCTCAGCCGTAGCAATCTCTTACTCGACACATCCCCAAAGGCAAGGGAATTAAAAGCAAAAGTGAATTACTGGGACCTTATGAAGATAAAAAGCTTCTGCACAGCAAAGGAAACAACCAACAAAACTAAAAGGCAACCAACGGAATGGGAAAAGATATTTGCAAATGACATATCGGACAAAGGGCTAGTATCTAAAATCTATAAAGAGCTCACCAAACTCCACACACGAAAAACAAATAACCCAGTGAAGAAATGGGCAGAAAACATGAATAGACACTTCTCTAAAGAAGACATCCAGATGGCCAACAGGCACATGAAAAGATGTTCAGCGTCGCTCCTTATCAGGGAAATACAAATCAAAACCACACTCAGGTATCACCTCACGCCAGTCAGAGTGGCCAAAATGAACAAATCAGGAGACTAGAGATGCTGGAGAGGATGTGGAGAAACGGGAACCCTCTTGCACTGTTGGTGGGAATGCAAATTGGTGCAGCCGCTCTGGAAAGCAGTGTGGAGGTTCCTCAGAAAATTAAAAATAGACCTACCCTATGACCCAGCAATAGCACTGCTAGGAATCTACCCAAGGGATACAGGAGTACTGATGCATAGGGGCACTTGTACCCCAATGTTCATAGCAGCACTCTCAACAATAGCCAAATGATGGAAAGAGCCTAAATGTCCATCAACTGATGAATGGATAAAGGAATTGTGGTTTATATACACAATGGAATACTACGTGGCAATGAGAAAAAATGAAATATGGCCTTTTGTAGCAACGTGGATGGAACTGGAGAGTGTGATGCTAAGTGAAATAAGGCATACAGAGAAAGACAGATACCATATGGTTTCACTCTTATGTGGATCCTGAGAAACTTAACAGGAACCCATGGGGGAGGGGAAGGTAAAAAAAAAAAAAAAAAGGACGTTAGAGTGGGAGAGAGCCAAAGCATAAGAGACTGTTAAAAACTGAGAACAAACTGAGGGTTGATGGGGGGTGGGAGGGAGGGGCGGGTGGGTGATGGGTATTGAGGAGGGCACCTTTTGGGATGAGCACTGGGTGTTGTATGGAAACCAATTTGTCAATAAACTTCATATAAAAAAAAATAAAATAAAATAAAATTCAAAAAAAAATAAATAAATATTGTGATAATTACCAAAATGTGACACAGGGACATGAAATGAGCAAATGCTGTTGGAAAAATGGTTCCAATAGACTTGCTTGAGGCAGTGTTGCCACAAACAACTTATTTAAAAAATTCAATATGTACAAAGTGCAATAAAGTGAAGCAAAATAGAACTAGATATGCCTATCTTGACTTTGAAAGTTCACACATGGTAGAGATCTACTATTTATGGCAATAAAAGTAGATTATATGCAGCTGAAGTAAGAAGCTAAAATTTCTGGAAAGTTATATGGACAAAAAAGGGCACATTAGCTAGTGAGTTGAGTACTTCAAGAGTTAAGTATCAAATACTATGAAGGGAATGAAAACTGAGAAAAAGACTGTGGATCTGGCCATTAGAAAGTATGTGATAAACCTCCAAATTACTGCATCTGGTTTTACATTATCAAAATGTGAGGGACTGTATTCCAATGGTAGCTTACAATCTGAACCTGAATTTGGATTTTTTTCAAATTAAAGGATAGCCCTATAAGGTAATAGGTATGGACTTTTTGACTTAAAACCACTGATCCAAGCAGTTCAGAGAAGAGCAAGAAGAATGTATACCAACAAAACAAGACAAAATTACACCTTGGCATAACATATTAAAACTATAGAAAACAAAAGACAAAGAGAAGATCTTGAAAGCAGTCAGAGGAACGTAACACCTTATCTATAGAGGAACAAGAAATAATTATATTGCTCTTCAGAATTCATGCAAGCAAGAGGAGAGTGGAGTGAAATAAAGCAATGAAAGAAAAGTGTTACCTAGCTGGAACTCTATATCCACTGAAACTATCCTTTAAAATGGAAGGAAGATTAAGACTTTCTCAGACAAGGGAAAACTGAGGGACTTGATTTCTAGCAGGCTTGCCCCTGCAGGAGATTGTAGAAGTTTTTGAGGAAGAAGAAAAATGCTACATCAGAAACTTGCATCTCCAAACAAGCCTCAGAGAGAAAGTGAATGAAGATTAAGATAAAAAGTCTTTTGTTTTTTAAATTCTGAATTAATTTAAAAGATAAATTTTTATTTAAGGTCATAATAGTAACATTGCATTGGGTGATTAGTGCATATGGAAAAGTGAAATGAATGACAGTGGTGTTCCTGTGGATGGGAGGGAAGAATTGCCACACTATTAGGTACTTGGGAAGAATAGCATTCTTTGAAAGTAGACTTCATTAGTAAATAATGTATATTGTAAACTCTAGGATAACCACTAAAATAATTTTTAAAGAAGTATAATTGATAAGCTGAGAGGTCCTTCTCAGTTCCTTAACAAATTGGGCAGCTCACCACATTTCAGCTTGCTTCACTAATGCCAGCAAGGGAGAGGGATGGCTAGAATGATGGCAGATATGGTCTTGTGTGACATAATCACAGAAGTGACAGCCCATCACCTTATATTCATTAGAATCAAGTCACAGGTCGCACCCACTCTCAAAGGGAAGGGAATTCACAAAGCTATGAGTACCAGGAGGTGAGGAGCATTGGGGGATATCTTGGAATCTCTCTGCCATTGTCATTATTTTTCATATTTGATGTGTTTTCTCTATGGGAAAAGTTACTGATTGTGGTGACATACCATGTCAGTTTGCAAAAGAAGTGCCCAATGTGTATCAATATTTTAAACTATTTTTACTATTTTTACGCCATTCAAGCTGCATTTCTCTCTATGCTAGACACACTAGACTCTTTCATATTTTTAGCTTAGATGGAAAGGAATATCTTTTTTTCTTTCTAGGTGACATGTACTATCATCTATCCACTCTTTTTTGCATTGTCAAGGTCTCTCTCCACTAGGCTGCCAACGTGATCATATCCAGCTATTTTCATATTTCTCACTTTTATTTAATTTTTAGAAGATTTTGAGCATTATTCTACAGTCACTGATTTTGATTTTTCACTTCCCATCCATTCCCCATCCTCGTACCACATAACTTCTGCTCCTAATACTCAGGAATCTTTTCTTTGGAACATTTCTTATTGCCTGATTAATTGTATCAATTCCTAAACTGATTCACTGTAATTTTTCCTTTATTACCTTTTTTTCTAGATTATTAGAATATCCTCCCAATTGGCTTCCCATTTCCCATCTTTTCTCATTCCAATTTATCCTATACACTGAATATTGATAAATCATATACAGTTCCAACCATGTTGCCTGACTCCCCCAAATATTTTCAGTTCAGTATTAGAAATATTAAATATCAAGTTTTAATATTGTCACACAATTGTTAAATATAATTATTTCAAAAATGATAACCCAAAGTATTCCATAATTGTAGGTATGGTGTTGTTTGTCATTTGGTACCTATTGGCCATTTTGAATGCCCTAAAATAAGTAAAAGTATTCATTAATATATAGTCAATTTTTTTATTTCTTTAACTGAAATTAATTAGCTATATGACTTCAGATAAATCTATTTCCCTTATTCTCATCTAGTTTCTTAAATGTAAAATAAAACTATTGCTTCATTTGATCTTAAGGGATCTTTGCCACTTTTTAAAAATGCATTTTTTTATGACTGAAACTACGTTTTTCTGACTGGAATTGCTATTTTATTGCATCTGATTCAAATCAGTTATGAGTCTATAAGGTAAACACTCAACTGCATAAATACATAAACTATAACCTGTTTTTATCAGATAGCTCTAGTGTTGATGTCACTGAACTATACCTTTTTTTTTCCTTTCCCACATTAGAGGTAATGTTTTCTCAAAGATATATATTTGACATTCCAAAACTCACTCCATTTTAAATACAGGACATTCTCCCATTCTTTAGACTAATGTTGAGAGTTTAAAGTAGCTGTACAGACATGATCTTCTGTCAGTTTGAACAGAATCTGACTAATCCACCTGACACTAATTCATTTAAGTCCTTTTCTTATGAGCAATAGAGAGGAAAGCTGTCAGAAAGTTCCCATCATAGCTGAAATGCAGCTGCCAAGGTTTATTTTCATACTGTCAGATGTAAAGAAAGGCTTATTCTTAGTGTGCCAAATATACTTTCATTATTCTTGACTTTACAAGCATAGACTGGTGTTTGCTTTAATGATTCTTGTAGTCTACAAAAGTGTCAGTGCATAGTATTTTCAGAATTGGGAGCATTTGTAATTTCAATATTACCAAGTTTTTGATATTTTTCTTTGTAGATAATAAAATTTAACTTTTGGATATCAGGATGAAAATAATGCCCCCAGAAAAGCACAATATAATGGTAGCTTTATGAGAGCAAGACAGAATTCTTAAGCCAATTTTACAACATGTTGATCACCTACATACTTAAGTTCTTTTCACTGAGTTAATTAAATGTGGTGGGTTAGGCCTCATATTTTTAAGTATCAAAAATACTTGCTGTTTCATCCAGTCTTTTTGTATGTCAAATTACTGACATTGATCCAAGTACCACAAAGATTCTGTGATCGTGCTTCCTCACTCATCTTGTGTGGTAAACATAAGGGCAGCAATGAATTCTGGGAAAATGTAGAGAGAAAGAAGACATGAAGAAAATTGGTGTTGAGGATAACCAATAAGTTATAATGTAAATTCATCCATTCACTCAATAGTTATTTATTGAATCTCTCAAAGTTAATATTGAGTAAGCTTTAAAAAGGAACCTCTTCCTCAGGTACATTAGGCCATCTGCTGGAACACTGTTGTAATTAATATACAAACCTGTTATAACTACAATATGAATATTCCTCCAACATTTGTGCAGTGCACAACCTGTCCAATGCTGAAAGTGATCAAGAACAATCGTGTCCTTGACCTCATGGAGAGAGCGACAAAAATAAAGACATATAAAGAAATAGTTATGACGGGGTGCCTGGTTGTCTCAGTCAGTTGAGTGTCCAACTTTTGATATCAGCTCGGGTAGTGATCTTGTGGTTTGTGGGTTCAAGCCCTGTGTGGGGGCTCTGCACTGACAGTGCGGAGCCTGCTTGGGATTCTCTCTCTGCTTCTCTCTCTCTGCCCCTTCCCTGCACTCTCTCTCACTCCCAAAAATAAATAGAGAGAAATAGTTATGTTGTCTGATAAATATTATTTGGGGAAAGTAACGAGCACCTGAGAAAGAATAATAATTTAGAAAGAGCTCTTAGAGAATGTCTCTTTTGCTGGGGTTATTGACATTGAGATGTCAAATGGGTTATTGACATTGAGATGTCAAAGATGAGAAGAAACCGGTCATGTGAGAAGTATGAGAAAGAATATGATTATGTACATAGGCCATGATGCATGAAAAAAGCAGTTATATGTGAGGAACTGAAAGAAAGCTAGATTGGCTAGAATACAGAAAACTGGAGTGAGAACAGAGTATTTGGAAACAGGTACATGTCTTACACAGAGGAGGGATTTTATAAATTATGGTCCACCTGTACAAAAGAACACCATGTAGCCATTGGTGAACATGTTTCTAAAGGCTATTTTATGGTATGTGAAATTATTCTTCATAAGTAACAAGCAGGATAGAAAACCACCATGTGTGTATATGTACATGTTATACAATTTCCCAATTTCATTGTGTTTGAAAACAAATAGCCATATAAAACTATAAATCTCTAGTGGTGAGATAACGAGTGATTTAAGTTCTAGAGTTTTCTGTATATTTTTATAATTTTTGAGATATTCTAATATGGGCAAGAGACATATATATGTACAAAAATTTGATGCTGCATTCTTTGTCAAGCAAAGAAGTGGAATGAAACTGTCTCTCAATAAGGGAATAGATTAACAGATTGTGTTTCATTAGTGCAATAGAATACTCTCCAAGAGTTAAAATGTAAAAAAGCAAATAGGACATTCATCAGCATATGTAAATATGAAACATAATTTTTAAGCAAACAAGCTAGGTGCAAAAATATATCTGTGAGGTGATACAGTTTATATACATTTTAAAACCAGTCTGCTATATTCTTTATAGTTATACTTTTATATATATATATATATGAATTAAAAAATACAAACTGATGATACCTGTTTTTGAAAAATTACTACCTCAGGGGAAGGAGCAAAAAGAGATGGATAAGGGAGTAGCTTTTGCTATGTTTATAATTTTTATTTTTTTAATAAACCAATCTGAAGCAAATATGACAAAAAAAGTCAACTCTTTAATCTCCTCCTTTTTAAACTATTCTTTATGTTAAAACATTAATAAAAAAGTACATTTAAAAATCCTTATATTTAAAATGTTAACACTCATAATTACGTATAGATATTATTATGTAAGAAATAACAAGGAAAGACATATATTAGAGCATCTGAGGTCATCTTAATTTAAAACTGTTACTGTGAAATAAAATATGCATGCTGAAGAGAGCATAAAATACAAATGCACAGTTTAACAAGTAGTTATTAAGTAAATGTCCACATAATCACCACCCAGGTCAAGAAATACAGCATTATAGCAGCTACAATTAAAATGGGCTTAGTTTACCTATTTTTGAACTTTTTATCAATGAAATCACACTGTATTCTTTTGTTTGTTACTGCTCTAGCTCAATTTCTGTCTTTGTAAGATTATCCATGATGTTGTATTTAGTTTTCATTATCTCATGTATTGCCATATGGTATTTATCCATTCACCCGTTAATGAGTTGCTTCCATTTTTGGCTATTTAAGACATGCTGCTGGTCAGCACATCTATGTGGTGAGTAGACATACATATATACACGTGTATCCCAGTGCACACATGCACAAGTTTCTCTAAGGCAAATGCTTAGGAGTGAAATTAAAGTGTCATAGAGGATGCTTTTCTTTAACTCTGCTATTACACAAACTGTCTTCCAAGATGATGGTACCAGTTTGCACTGTACTAGCAGGTTTTCAAAGTTCCAATTGCTCTACATCTTTACCAACATTTGTTGTTAGTTATATTTAAAAATTTTCACCAATTGAATGAGCATCTAGTAGTGTCTCTTTGCAAATAAAATTTTTGTTCCCCTGATTTTTAATGAGGTTGAACCCAATTTCAAGTGTTTATAGGTCACTTGGATTTTCAACTTTTTATATGAACCTGTTCATATCTTGTTATTTTTCTTTTGGGATGTCTTGGATTTTTTTTTGACTGATGAAGTATTTTTCTATTTTCTGAATACTTGGGTATTTGTTAGATATATGCCTTAGAACATTCTTTTTCTACTTTGGTGCTTGCTTTTAACTTTTCTTTAAAATGTCTTTTAATAAGAGGAAGTTCTTAACTTTTATTTAGCCAAATTTATCAATCTTTTTGTTTGTAACTTTTGTGTCTTACCGAGAAATCCTTCCCTACACTTATGTTATGAATATACTCTCCTATTATCTTTTAAATGCTTTGTAGTTTTGACCTACTTATTTGGTGCTACCTTTTAACCATCTGGATTTGATCTATTTGAAATTTAATTTTTCCTTTTCCTATTCCTTATTCACCTAAGAGTTTGAAGGAAAAAAAACCTAGCATTTCAGAGACACGATCTTTGAGGAAATGTTGAAGATAGTCTTCTTAGGAACGGGGATTTAATATGGGTGTACCAGAAAGCTAGATTTACAAGGAAATATAAATTCAAGATCACTTTATTTTGGCATTGTGCTGATCTGCATAGTTCAGAGAGAAGTAGGTGAATAAATCAAAGACAATTTAGGAATCAATAAGAAAAGGATGTCTAAATTGAGTTTATTGGGGTTTTAGGCATGTTTTAGTGACTAGTATTTAACCAAAATTTAGGGCTGCAAATAAAAGCATCCCAGGAAAGAATAGATAGATAAAGATGCAGAGAAGCTGGGAAAGTAAAAGTGTACACACAGAGAGTTTAGTTAATTTTGTATTTTGCTTTATGATAAATAAAAACAAATATGGCCAATTATATAAGGTGAATACATTTTAAATATATTGGAGTGTGTGTGTGTGTGTGTGTGTGTATGCTTTAAGTTCAACACAGAGCTTAATTTTATATGGTCATGTTTAGAGTCTGGAATTCCAATCAAAGACACATGTAATGTTATAAAGATCTGATTCAGGGATTTATTCTACTTTCCTCTCCTGAATCTTTATCAATATCCCCCTAAGCGTTTACTGGAACTGAATGGTTTGTCAGTAGAACTAATGCAAATTATAGGCTAAACATTCTTACCCCTCTCATACAACTTAAAGGACACATGCTGTGTAAATTTTAGGTTTTCAAGGATTTTTTTTTCCTTAGGATTCTGACTACATTCAAAATAAGCAGAAAATAATAGGTGAACTTCCAGTAATTCAATTGTGGCAGATAGTCCAGTTTCTATAGTAAACTGGAAAGCAGAAATTGTCATCAATGTGGTTTATTTTAGCTTTTATTTATGAGTGGGATGATATATCTGAAATTTGCTTTGTTTTAGTATAAAAAGGACGATAGATAAGATAAAGACTGGTATCAAGTTAATGCTTTCGAGTTGGGTGATGGGTGTGTGCACATTTATTGAGCCCTTATCTTTTTTATTCTGTGCTTGAAAATTCCCAATAAGAAGCTCAAAATAAAAGGTGTATTTAAGGAAATTATGCGTTAGGGCTAAAAACTAACGGCTAAATTAATATGCATGGGTGAGAAAACTACTTTGTAAATAAATATATATGTATTCACCTCTATTCATGTATTTTTATATTCAAACATTTATTCATCCAACAATGCAATATGTACTGAGTGCTCACTCCTCTGAGTGTGCCTTTCACTAGTGAATATGTGTTTAAGGCAAGGTCACTAAAACACAGAATTGTGGAACTTGAAGAAATCTGAGACTCATTTACTCTAACCTACTTTTTATAAATGATTACCCTGAATCTCAGGAGATTAGGCAATTTATCTCAGGTTATAAAAAGTTATAGTGACAGAGAAACATATTCAATGTGGTAGCTTTTTCTTATGTGATGAGTCACATAGACAGAATTGATATAACAAAAATATTTGTTGGGCTCTTATCTACCCTAATTGGGAAGGCTGCCTTGTGAATGTTAACAGTATTGTGTTTTCTTATATTCTCTTATAAAAGCTTGTTTTCTAGCCACAGTGGGCCAAATCCATTGAGTTTTTCAGCAACATTCAATTCTGCTACATTCAGGTCCATTCTCTAGTGCTGGGAAAAAAAGGTTTCACAGATGTGGGAGTCGTAAGAAGCATGCATTACAAACCTAAGTAACTTTGGCAGATTCACCTTAGGGATTTTGCTAGAAAAGGCAGTTTCTGTGGGATAAAAAGTATTTTGACATGGAAATATCTTAATAACTCTGTAAAGTTGTCAGTTTTTCTTTGGGGAATTTTCTCTATCAAGATAAATTACAGTTTTGCCTTTTTGAGGTTTCAAAATGAAGGCGTTAAGGCAGCAAATAGCTGGTGACTAGAAGGCAGTAAACTTGCTCTGCCTTTCAATAACTATATGAAAAATATTCAGAATTTCTGCAGTGTCTGTTGTAAGAAAAATGTGTCTAATTTGAAAATAAAATAAGGGAAGTTGTGTAGTTTTATGGCTATCTGAGGTCCAGACCTCTACGAATTACTATATGTGTGGTCTGGGTCAAGTTACTAAACCTCTCTGCCTCTTTTCCTCATCAGGTAAATGATAGATAATAATAGAACCTACTTTATAGGGTTTGGATGAAGATTAAATGACATATAAAATTCTTAGACCAGTACCTGGCAAACTGGGTTTAATACTAGTTAGTATTGTTCGATTCCACTATATAACAATTTATAGTAGAAAATCCACTAGCTAATCACTATTACCTAAGTGGACTAGAACACTAATTATTTTTCAATTTTATTGAGATAAAATTGACAAATACAAATAAAGTGTATGTTGTGATGATGTATGTATAATATATGTATATTTGATATATGTATAATACACTGAAAAATGATTCTTCCTATGTAGTTAATTAATCCATCTGTCACCTCATGTATTAATCTTTTTTTTTCTGAGAATGTTTAAGTTTTATCAGCAAATTTCAATTATACAACATAGTGTTATCAACTATAGTCATCATGTTATTCATTAGATCTTCAGACCTTATTCATCATATATCTGAAAGTTTGTACCTCCCTGTAATACTCCTCAACCCCAACCCCTGGTAATTACTAGTCTACTCCATTTTACTATGAGTTTGACTTTTTCCCCTGGTTCTACACTTAAATGATATCATGTATAATTTTTCTTTCTTTGTTTTCTTATTTCTCTTTGCATAGTGTCCTCAAGTTCTATCTATGTTGTTGCAAATGGCAGGATTTTCTCCTTTCTCATGGCTGAATAATATTTCATTGTATGTAAATAAAACATCTCTTCTTTATCCATTCTTTTATTGATGGACATTTAGGTTATTTCTATATCTTGGCTATTGTGAATAATGATGCAGTAAACATATAAGTTCAGATATCTCTTTGATAACCTGTTTCTGTGTCCTTTGCATATGTATACCCAGCAGTGGGATTGCTGAATCTTATGGTAGTTCTATTTAAACATTTTTCAGAAGCCTCCATACTTTTTTCTGTAGTGGCTGCATCAACTTACATTCCTACCAAGAGTGCGCAAATGTTCCATTTTCTACACATCCTCACCAACATTTGTTACTTCTTTGATGGTAGACATTCTAACATGTGTAAGGTGATATCTCTTTGTGGTTTTGGTTTGGATTTCCCTGATAATTAGTGGTATTGAATACCTTTTCATGTAACTATTGGCTATTTGTGTGTCTTCTTTGGAAAAATATCTATTTAGTCCCTTTGCCCATTTTTAATTGGATTATGTTTTTGGTATTGAGTTGTATCAGTTTTTTAAATATTTTTATATTAACCCCTTGTCATATAAGATTTGAAAATATTTTCTCCTTTTCTGTAGATTGCCCTTTCATTTGCCTGATGGTTTTGTTTGCTGTGAAGACCATTTTGTTGGCTGTAGTCTCATATTTATTTTTGATTTTCTTGCCTTTGCATCCAAAAACTTATCACCAGCACCAGTGTCAAGGAGCTTACTGTGTACTTTTCTTCTAGGAGTTTTATTGTTTCAGATTTTACATACAAGTTTTTAATTCATTTTTGGAAAGACTCTTGTGTGTGGTGTAAGGTAGAGGTCCAGAGCCATTTTTTCGCATGTGGTTATCCAGTTTTTTCAATACGATTTTATGAAAAGACTATCGACTCTTCATTGAATATTCTTGATTCCTTTGTCATAAATTAATTGACAGTATATGTGTGGTCTTATTTCTGGGCTATTTTGTTCTACTGTTTTTTTGTCTGTTTTTATTCCAGTACCATGCTGTTTTGATGACTATAGTTTTGTATTGTTTGAAATGAGGAAGGGTGATGCGTTCAACTTTGTTCTTTCTCAAAAGATTGTGTTTCCATATGAATTTTAGGATTATTGTTCTATTTCTGTGAAAAATGCCATTGGAATTTTGATAGAGATTATATTGAATCTGTAGATTGCTTTGGGTAGTATGGATATCTTAACAATATAATTCTTCCAACCCATAAGCATGCAATATCCCTTCATTTACTTGTGTCTTCTTCAATTTCTTTCAGCAATGTCTTACAGTTTTTGGTGTACAGATTTTTCAATTCCTTGTTTAAAATTTTTTTTGAACGTTTATTCATTTTTTAGAGACAGAGAGAGACAGAGCATGAGTGGGGAAGGGGCAGAGATGGGGGACACAGAGTCTGAAACAGGCTCCAGGCTCTGAGCTGTCAGCACAGAGCCTGACGCAAGGCTCGAACTCACAAACTGCGAGATCCTGACCTAAGCCGAAGTCGGATGCTCAACAGACTGAGCCACCCAGGCACCCCTTTCAACTCCTTGTTTAAATTTATTCCTAGGTATTTTATTCTTTTTGATATACTTGTGAGTGGAATTGTGTTTTTAATTTTTCTTTCTGATACTTTGTTGTTAGTGAACAGAAATGCATTAATTGTTGCATACTGATTTTGTATTCTACAATGTCACTGAATTTGTTTGTTAGGTCCAATAGATTTTTGGGAGAGTCTTTAAGGTTTTATATAAATACATATTGTCTGCAAATAGAGAAAAAATGACCTCTTTCCTTTCTTTTTAAAGTTTATTTATTTATTTTGAGAGAGTGGAAGAGGGACCAAGAAAGAGGGAGAGAGAGAATCCCAAGCAGGCTCCATGCTGTCAGCGCAGAGCCTGATACAGGGCTTGAACTAATGAACTGAGAGATCATGACCTGAGCTGAAATTGAGATGGAAGATAAGCTACCTGAGCCACCCAGACACCCCAACTTCTTTTCTGATTTAGATGTCTTTTATTTATTTCTTGCCTAATTACTCTGGCTAGGACTTCCAATACCCTGTTGAATAAAATTGGCAACAGTGTACATCTTTGTCTTTTTCCTGATCTTAAAGGAAAGGTTTTCAGCTTTTCACCATTAAGTACAATGTTAGGTATGGGCTTGTTGTATATAGCCTTTATTATGTTGAGGTACATTCTCTCTATACTCTTTATATGTTGAGAGTGTTTAATCAAAAAAGGTTATTGAATTTTGCCAAATGCTTTTTCTGTATCTATAAAGTTAATCATATGATTTTTACCTTTCATTTTGGTAGTGTGGTATATTACACCAATTTGTGCCTGTTGAATCATCTTTTAATCCCTAGGAAAAATCCCATTTGATCATGGTTTATAATCATTATAACGTACTGTTGAATTTGGTAAGCTAATATTTTGTTGAGGATTTTTGCATCTGTGTTTATCAGGGATATAGTTTTCTCTTCTTGTGGTATCCTTGTTTCGTTTTGGTGTCAGGGTATTGTTAGCCTGGTAAAGTGAGTTAGAAAGTATTTATTTTTCTTCTGTTTTTTTAGAAGAGTTTGAGAAAGATTGGTATCAATTTTTCTTTAAAATTTTTAGAATTCTCCAGAGAAGCCACCTATCTTGTCCTGGACTTTTGTTGGAAGGTTTTTAATTACTGATTCAATCTTCTTACTAGTAATTAGTCTGTTCAGATTTTCTGTTTCTTCTTGATTCAGTCTTGGAAGATTGTATGCTTCTAGGAATTAATCCAAATCTAGTTTGTCCTTCTTATTGGCATATAATTGTTAATGGTAGTCACTTATGATCCTTTGTCTTTCTGTGGTATCAGTTGTAATATCTCCTTTTAAATTTCCTTTTTTTAAAAAATTTTAATGTTTTATTATTTATTTTTGAGAGAGAAAGAGACAGAGAGCAAGTGGGGCAGGGGCAGAGAGAGAGGGAGGCAGAGAATCTGAAGCAATCTCCAGGCTCCAAGCTGTCAGCACAGAGCCTGATGCTGGGCTCAAACCCATGAACTGGGAGATCATGACCTGAGCCCAAGTCAGACACTGAGCACCCAGGTGCCCTCTCCTTTTAAGTTTCTAATTCTATTTATTTGAGTTCTTTTTTTCTGGTAAACTTATATAAAAGCTTATCTATTTTATCATTTCAAAAAAACTGGCTCCCATAGTTTCATTGCTTTTTTCTATTACCGTTTTAGTCTCCATCTATTTCTTTAAAATTTTTTTTGTTTATTTATTTTGTGAGAAAGAGAGAGAGAGAGAGAGCACAAGCGAGTGCAAGTGGGGGAGGGGCAGAAAGAGAGGTGGAGAGAGAATCCCAAGCAGGATCCTGTCAGTGCAAAGTGTGATGTGGGGCTCGAACTCACAAACAGATTATGACCTGAGCTGAAACCAAGAATTGGATGCTTAACCCAATGAGCCCCCCAGGAGCCCCAGTCTCCATTTATTTCTGCTATGATTTTTGTTACTTCCTTTTTTCTGCCAACTTTGTGCTTTGTTCTTCTTTTCTAGTTCCTTGAGATGTAAAGTTAGGATGTTTGAGGTTTCTTGTTTCTCAGGTGGTTGTTTATCACTATAAACTTCCCTCTTAAAACTCCTTTTTTTTTGCATCCCACAGTTTTTATATGTTGCATTTCCATCTTAACTGTCTCAAGATTTTTTTTTAATTTGGCTTTGATTCATTGGTTGTTCAGTATCATGTTGTTCAGTCTCCGCATATTTTTGAATTTTTTCAGCATTTTTGTAATACTTATCTAGTTTCATTGTAATCAGAAAAGATGCATATTATGATTTCATTCTTTTTAAATGTATTAAGACTTGTTGGGAAGCCTGGGTGACTTAGTCAGTTGAGCATCAGTCTTCAGCTCAGGTCATGAACTCACAGTCCATGACTTCAACCCCTGCGTTGGGCTCTGTGTGGACAGCTCAGAGCCTGGAGCCTGCTTCGGATTCTGTGTCTTCCTCTGTCTCTGCTCCTCCCTCGCTTACACTCTGTCTCTCTCTCAAAAATAAACATAAAAATAAAAAAAAGAGAGAGACTTGTTTTATGGCCTAATATGTGATCTATCCTGGAGAAGAAGAATATGTATTCTGTTGATGGATGGAATAATCTGTAAATGTCTGTTAATTGCATCTGATTTGACATGTCATTTAAGTCCAATATTTCCTTACTGATTTTCTATCTGGATGATCTATCCATTGTTGAAAGCAGTCTCCTGCTATTTTGTATTGATGTCTATTTCTTCTTTCAGGTCTGTAAATATTTGATTTATGTATTTAAGTGCTCCTGTGTGGCATGCATAAAGATTTACAAATGTTATGTTCTCTGTTGGATTGACCCTTTTATCATTATGTAATGATCTTCTTTTTTTCTCTTATTACCATGTTTGGCTTAAAGTCCATTTTTTCTGACATAAGTATAAGTAGCCCTGCTTTCTCTTGGCTTCTATTTACATTGATATCTTTTTTCCATCCCTTCATTTTCAGTCTCTAGGTGATCTTGATTGGAGAATTTATTCTACTTACTATTCTACTTACTATTCTACTTATTGTTTTCTGATGGTTTTGTAGTTCTCTTATTCCTTTCTTCCTCTCTTGCCATATTCCTTTGTGAATCAATGATTTTTTATAATGGTATGCCTTGATTCCCTCTTTTTATCTTCTGTGTATCTACTGTAGGTGTTTACTTTGTGGTTACCACAAGGCTTACGTAAAATATAACATGACAGTTATCACAGCCTATTTTAAGCTAATAACAACTTTTGCTGATGTAAAAACTCTACCTTTTCACTACTTCTAAACATATTTTGTGTTTTTCATATAATAATTTGTATATTTTTACCTTGTGTGTCCATTAACAAATTATTTTAGTTTTTTAAAAATTTTTTTTGAGTATTTATTTTTGAAGGAGAGAGAGACAGAGCATGAACAGGGGAGGAGCAGAGAGAGAGGGAGACACAGAATCCAAAATAGGCTCCAGGCTCTGAACTGTCATCACAGAGACTGATGTGGGGCTCAAACTCACAAACTGTGAGATCATGACCTAAGCCAAAGTTGGATGCTTAACCGACTGAGCCACCCAGGTGCCCCACAAATCAGTTTAGTTTTAAATATTTTTCATAGTTTTTTGTTTTAACCTTCACACTAGAGATGTAACTGATTTACCCACCACTATTGCAACATTAGAGTATTCTGAATTTAACTTTATCAATGAGGTTTATACTTTGATGTACTTTCCTGTCACCAATTAGTGTTTTTTGTTTAAACTCCAAAAGTCCCTTTAACATATTGTAAAGTTGACCCAGTGGTTATGATTTCTTTAGCTTTTGCTTGTCTGGAAAACTCCTTAGTTTCCTTAAATTCTTAAGGGCAACTTTGCTGGTTAGAGTATTCTTGGCTGGCAATTTTTTTCTCATGTAGCAGTTTGGATATATTGTGCTACTCTCTTCCAGCCTGCAAAGTTTTTGCTAAAATATCTGAAAGTCTTATTGAAATTCTCTTGTGTGCAACAAATTGTTTTTCTCTTGCTGCTTTTGATTCTTGTCTTTAACTTTTGACAGTTATAATGGATCACAGTGTGGGTTTACTTGGATTTATCTTATTGGGAGCTGTCTGGGCTTCCTGGATCTGCATGTCTATTTCTTTCTGCAGGTTAGGAAAATTTTCAGCCATTATTTTTTTGATTAGGCCTTATGCCATTTTCTTCCTCTCTCTTCCTTTTGGGACCCCTAGAGTGTGAATATTGGTTCACTGGATATTGTCCCATAAGACCTTAAAGTATCTTCACTCTTTTTCATTCTCTTTTCTTTTTGCTCCTTTGAGTGAATAAATGCCATTGTCCTATTTTTGTGTTTGCTAATTCTTCTGCTTTATATAGACTGTTTTGAACCCACTTTTGAATTATTCAGTTTGCTTATCCTATTCTACAACTCTGTTTTTTCATTTGGTACTGTTTATATGTTCTGTCTCTGGTGAAATTCTTCCTTTGTTCTTGCATTGTTCTCCTAACCTTCATGAGTATCTTTATGGCCATTATTTTGAACTCTAGGTAGTTAATTTTTCTCCATTTTATTAAGGTGTATTTCCGGAATTTTATTCTTTCCTTTGGAACATACTCTTTATTCTGTTCCTTCATTTTCCTGGACTCTCTGCATTAGTTTCTGTGCATTAGATAAAAGAGCTACCTCTCTCAGTCTTGATAGAAAGCTCTCATGGAGGACATGATGCTTATCAATTAGCCTGGCCCAGTCTTGGTTGTCTGTCAAACCTCTGTGATTGTCCAACCTGCCTTTTTTGTTCTTAGTGGCTCCCAGTTGTTAAGGATGTGCCAAAACCTGTTAGTGTCTTAAAGGGGAGAATTTTCAGTCCTTAGATGCAGATTAATTGGCAACTGGGTACTCAAGGAAAATACATGTTTAGTGTCCTTCCTGAGAGAAACTGCAAGATGGACTTTTTTGTCTACTCCATCTATGCTAAGCCCAGGTATACAACCACAGAGAGGTATTCCTGTGTTAGTTAAGAAACCCTACTTTGTTTGTTACACTCCTGTGGGACTCATGATGGTAAACCCCTTTGGCTATCAGAGCCAAGTGATCTAGGTGCTCATCCCTTGGGTGGCAGCCACAAAATCTTAGGTGCCAGACTTGTGAACAAAGTCCTTTCCTGGAAGTATTGGTGATTTGTAGTGGGATGAATTGGGAAGTCAGAGGTGGTATTTGTTGCCTTCCCCAGTCTCTGGACAGGATCACAGTCAGCCAGGCTGAATTAGAAGCCAGGCCCTCAAGCAGCAGCTTTTAAAGTAAGCAAATAGGCCTGTTTCAAGGAAAGCCTGGGAGATAAGTGTTTCTCTCTGTCCTGGGGTGGGGGGGGTAGTTGGTTAATAACTGTTTCTTTGTTTACTACAGTCCTGTGGAACCTGTGAATAAAAACTCTATTGGCTATCAGAGCCAAGAGATATAGGAGCCTGTCCCTTGGGCAGCATCTAAAACCTGGGGTGCCAGATGTATGCATAAATTCTTTCCAGGAAGTTATTGATGACTTGGTATGAATTTGAATGAAAAGGCAGAGATGGTGTCTAGCAACTTCTCTGAGGAAGATTATGGTCAGCTCCTAAATGAGCTCTAAATTAGAAGCTTGACCCTCAGGCAATAGCTTTTAAAGTATGCAAGTAGGACTCTGAAGGAAATAGTGGGAGATAGATATTTTTTGCCTTCTGCCTCTGTACTGAGCCCCAAGGAATGTTCACTATTCAGCCGTGAGTCCTTGTGAGCCCCTTAAGAACTGGTTATTTTGTGTGCGTTTTTGTTTTTGTGTGTATGTGTGTGTGTACGTTTTTTGTTTATTTGTTTGTTTTTGCTGTGGTCTTGAGAGTTGTGGATGCAAGCTCCATTGGCTTTTATAGCTAGGTGTTTTAGAGGCTCAGGTGTGATCTTAAAAGTTTGAGTGCTAGATGTGGGGTTCAAAATCTTTGCGGCTCAGGAAGGAGTTAAAAGTTGGGGGTTCCCTCCTGACTGTATGGCACTATGCTGGGAGTGATATTTATTGTGACAGTGTGTCTCAGCCTTTCCTAGCCATTTGAATGCATGTTTTCTCATTTTCCCGAAGTGTAGGAGTCACTCAGCTAGTTTCTGGATTTCTTTCAGAGGGAAGTATTTTGTGTATTACTGTAGATCTAGGAGTTAAATTCAAGAGACTTCTTGTCTCCATCTTGGACTGGGACTTCATTTTCTCCTTATCTCTTAGTTTCCTGTTTCTAGCCTCTAATGAGGAAAGGATAGGGAGCTGCTATTTTGAAGGACTAAATGACTTTAAAGTGGCTGAGCAGAGGTGCCTGGGTGGCTCAGTTGGTTAAACATCAGACTCTTGATTTCAGCTCAGGTCATAATCCTGGGGTCAGGGGATTGAACCCCGCTTCAGGCTCTGTGTTGGCAGTGTGGAGTCTGCTTGGGATTCTCTCTCTTTCTCTTCCCCTCCTCTGCTCTCTCTCTCTCTCTCTCTCTCTCTCTCTCTCTTGCTCTCTCTCTCTCTGATTAAAATGATTACAAGTAACAGAGCAGAAGGAAGGAGGCTGAGACTCCACTGATTTAGTGGTGCTTCATACCACCATGACTTTGTCTATCTTCTAACTTCTAAAAGAAAAACAGAAGAAAGTAAACTTTCACTGTATTCAAGAACCTGTATTTCAAGTTCTTATTACTAGTAGGTGTATATGCATTTTAACTGATAGATAACCCCTTATGGAGGGTTTTGAAGATGCAGGTCTCCAGCTCCAGAGTTTTATTAAGTAGGTATTGGGTCAAGCCCTGGTCCATTTAACTTTGGAACCACTATGCTAGAGTGTAATGCTGTAGATTTCTGGGTTATGGGGATTTTATTTCCAGGATGAACATCAGCTTTTGTCATTTCCAGAAGGTAAGTTCCTGTCAAAGTGTCAAAAGGGACAGTAAAAGTAATTAATATGTAGAACATCATGTGAGCATTACTCAGAGAGGAAAACCATGCCTGACTCACTGCAAATGAGTCAATAGTTACATTTTCAAGAAAAAAAATTCTTTGGAGGAAAAGCAGAACACTGAATAGACTTGTAAAAGTTTTACAAGATAGGGGTTGGGCAGAGAAGAAAAGGTATCATTTTACCAAAATAATGGAATAATCCTGAAATTTTGAAACCTATTTGGGAAAAGTCAAACCCTCACAAATTCATTCAATATAGTTAGTTTACGGTTATCAAGAGAACTGGAGGGAAAACTAGATAAGTCATTTTAATGGTAAGATATGTACTAAATCAAAGTGATTTCATATCAAATTTGCCAATTCTTAAAAATCAGTACTTACAACATGTTTATGTTAAAAGGAAGAAAATATCTATTCCTGCCCTAAGAAAAGCATATTCTTGACAATCATTTGCACACAAACACTTCTTGATATGTATTATAAAAAGTCTTTATAGGCAGTATCATACATGAATGTAATAAATGAGCCTAAGAAGTCAGCCAGTCCCAACTATGGCAGTTTCATTTAGCAAGATCAAAAAGCCACTTGCCAGAATGATGAAACCTTTTGTGTGAATATTGGTTTGTGAGGGTCAAAACTACCCAGCAATTCAATCTTATTACCTCTCTTTCTTTAAAATAGAAACATACTTGGCTCATATTTTAACAGTATGTGTCTATAATGGGATGTCTACATTGAGATCCTGGGTAGCAAAAACATATGCCAAGGTGATTTGGATCCATTTTATGGTACCTTCTAAACCTGGGCTCCATAGCTGCAAGTTCAATTTTCCTTACCATTCAATTGTTTCTATGTAGAGTGGGATGCAAAAGTCTATTTTTGACCTATTGGGCACCCTTCTGAAGAGATAAAAACCCAAGGTTATATCACTCCATGTGGAAAATAAAAAGCTTATGATATCTCTTTTAGATGAGAGCTTGTACTGCTCTCCTTGGTGATCATTATCTGAGCTTTCGTTACTGTGCGGTGTGCCATCACCCTTCTTAGAGTTGACTGAATTTCTGAGTCTGAAGCACTTGTAGGCCCTATGGGATGAAAAACACTTTCCTTGCTAAGTGCCAACCATTTTTTATTGTTATTATTGTTATTAAGTCAATTCCCAAAGTCGTATCCACTAACATGGCATTTTCAAAAATGACATATTGTGGCAGTGTACTGGGAAATGCTGTTTAGCTGGCTTTCTGTTGCCAGCCTCATAAGTATTGCTTTTGTGGTGCTACTTTTGGGAGTGACACTACTCTTTGGTGGCTCAATGTGCCCACAGGTAGTAAGCCATTAAGGGAATAGTGATAGGCAAAAGCAGGTGGCACATACCTTATGACAGACTCATCTTGTACCCAAGGCATCTGTTGTTTAAGAGTGTATGTAGTCACTGTACATAAAGACAGGCTCTTGAGAACAATGCAGGATGATGATATTCAAACACATTCTTTAAGAACCATTAGAGTAATTGGTTTAAAATACAGTATGTTAGTAGGCATGAATTCCATGAAATATGCCCAGTTTGTGGAAGCGTGGCTTTTCTATTTAATTTCCAGTGGGAATTTGTATAATGCCTTTTCATTACATGAGAAAAAAACCACAGTGCACATAGACCAGAAATTAGACAACTATACAGAATGAGAATTCAGGGAACAGAGTTATCATCCAGATTTTCATAGCACTAAGGTAAACCATGAGTATACCTCAAGGATACAACTCTCAAAATATTCATTTGATGGTAATGGTTACTAATATATATAAGAAAGTGCTTTTGGGAAAGATTTCTGAGGACCTATATCTATGCATTGGCTCTATTATGATATAATTTGGAATTCTAATATGAAATAACTTAGAAGAAGGTGTTTCTTTTTTTGTTTTTGTTTTTGGTTTTTTTGCTTGGTTATTTTTTTTTTCTCCATTGTATTTGGTGAGTGCTGCCTACCCTAAATAAGGGACTAAAAGTAAGCATTGGGTCAATTATAGGCAGAGGGATTAGTCTCAGTGGAAGCTCTATTTTGTAGGCAATTAGTACACACTCCCAACAGCATTTCTCCGGGCACACCTTACTGATCAAAATCATAGTGGTAACCAGTGACTCCCCTCCCACGCTCAACTAATGCATTTCTTCAGGGACCACATGTAGACACTGTGTGATGATCTTCATAAAACTGATGTTGGGTACCTGAGGGGCAGGCTTCATGGTAGGGTTACCTTTATATAACTCATCTTGCTAAAGAGAATGACTTGAACAAAGATTCAAAGTACACATCCTGAATTTGATCTAGATTAAGCCACAGAAAATGCAGGGTTGCATTTCAAGTGTTTTGTGTATACTAAAATTTGATGAAAATAGCTCTATAAAAAATGCAGAGCAGTTGTATACATTATTTTGTTTTCTTTTTGGGTTCCATCTTAGAATTCAAGTAGGCCTAGTTCAGGTGTTCTTTCCCAAGAGAAACATTGAAAGGAAAAGAGAGTTTGATCATGAATTTCTTATGGAAAATTTTAGTCTCTGTTATTAAAAGAATTCTGGGTTTGATATTTGTTCTTATGGGACCCAGAGATAGCTATAACTCTGCTATCTTAAGGAAGAATCTCCTGAAATTCTTGAATAACTAATTGCTACCACTGTTTTCAATAAATTGTCCTTTGCAGCAAAGAGAAATGAAACTGATGTATTTGATTTTTAAAAAAGGAACAAAGGGCACCACCAAATTTTATGTAACATAAAGGAATTAAAAGGACTACTTTTACACCCTCAAGATTTGTCTCATTTTGAATATTATCTATTTCCGAATACTTGTAAAACTTAGGATGACATGTCTGAACATTTATGAAAGACAACCCCTGCCCCCCCTGCCCCCATCCTTGAGTTTTCCTGTCTTGTCTTCTGATCTAGGCCAGAGAGGCATTCTGCCACAACACTACTTCTAACATCCTCCTTTGGATGGTCAGCAAATGTGACAATGTCTGCCAAAAGTAGCAATCTGTTGGTAATTTCACTTAATTAGCTATGCTTTTGAGAAAGTAAAATTCTTTGTGGTCTCTTCCTTCTTAGGATAGTTGATAAAAGTTGGATCTATATTCAGTTATGAATTTAAACTGAAACTGTGAGTTATAACTATAATTGATGAATCCTGCCAGTCTGCAAGATTATAGATTGACCAAATTGTCACTTTGATCTCTCCGTGATGGGCAAGATTCCAGAAATAATGGGATTGTATCAAATAATTTGATTGTGTCAAAACTGGACCTGTGTAGACTATCCAATGAGCAACAAAAGTCAGAAGTTCCTGTAATAGTATAGTAACAACATGTGGGAATAACCATAGCTTTTTTTTCTTTTAGACAGAGAGAGCCTATCCTTGTGTGCATAAGTGTGAGCAGGGGAGAGGCAGAGAGAGAGAGAGAGAGAGAGAGAGAGAGAGAGAGAGAGAGAGAATCTTAAGCAGGCTTCATGCTCAGGAATGAGCCAGAGACAGGGCTCAGTCCCACAACGTCGGGATCATGACCTGAGCCAAAATCAGGAGTCGGACACTAACCAACTAAGCCACCCAGGTGCCCCTAACCATAGGTTTTTATTAGTAAGTTAAAAATGATTTGCTTGTATTTCTATTTAGATTTAAAACATGAGTAAAGTTTATAAATAGATAAAATAAACTGAATTAAATTGTATTATATTATTTTTGAGAATTGATAATTTTTATTTGAAATTTTCTGATTTTAGTATTCCATAGAAACTAATGAGAAGCTGAGATGCTCATATATACTTGTGGGTAATTTCTCTTTTTCAATAATATATTTATCAGTTTATTTTAATAAATGATTAGAGGGTTACTTCTACTTTTAAATATTTATGTGGTAAAAATATGGTTTCTTCTGTTAATTCCATATATTTATTCATCTCTCTCAACATATTGACTACAATTCAATTTTCTTGGATCTAAACCTACTTTAAAAATAAAATTAACTACTTCTGTATTTGTATTCTGTATCATCAATTACTAACCTAAGTTTTTGTCTTGTTATTACTTTCTCTATACTAATCCACCTTTAATTTTCCTTTCTGCTTTGGCTAAATCATTTTGCAAATTCAAAGCTTACATTTGGTTTGCATCACTGCTATGGAATACTTTATTATCTTTCATAAAGTGTCCTTAACATTATTAATGAAAGCATTAAATATTCAGTAGAAGGGGTACCTGAGTGGCTCAGTTGGTTAAGCCTCCAACTCATGATTTCGGCTCAGGTCATGATCTCACAGTTCATGAGGTCAAGCCTAGTGTCTCTCTCCCTCTCTCTCTCTGTCATTCCCCCTCTCATACTCTCTCTCTCTCTCTCTCAAAGAAATATACTTAAAAGAAATGCTAAGTAGAAGTCAGATGAAAAGAAGCAGATGAAACTAGTTAGCTGAATTAGTACTGTTTTTACATTGGATACACTTAAAATTATGATTTATATTTTTTTTCAGAAATATACAAAAAGAGATAGAAGGAATATCTGGATAGATGGATTTTTGTAAACTTGTAGCTATGCTAGTTTTTAATGAGTTTTTCTAGGTGCTTTTTAAGTTTATTATTTACAAAAGCACATATCTCTGGGAAATAGATGATTCACAACGTTTTGAACATTTGAAGACTGCACTCATCCATCATGCTGGAAAGTAGAAGATACTGTTACTAGTGCATAAAAGGGAATCATGAAGTTCCAATGTACCCAGAATTATATAGTTACAGGCTTATAGCAATATATTTAAATAGGTAATTTAAATGTCATCTGATTATATATTTTAAGGTAAGAAGAAGGATGCATATTGGAGTAGACAGAGTATTTAGGCTTTGAAATGACTTCCAGGGATATGAATCTCTGTTTTATCCCTTACTAATAATGCTTAATTTTGCTGAGCCTTAATTTTGCTGAGCCTCAGCTCTATTTGATATAAAATGGACATAATAATGCATACCTGACGGAGTTGCTGTAACAAATGTGCTCTCACATTTAGGTACCCGATACAAAGTTCATTTGTATTATATTTGTGTGATATTCTAACAAATCAAGAATCAATGTCAAGAGACAAAGACATCAAATTTCCATGATGCTAAACCATCAGGCAAAAACTCAAGAGTGCTTCTCTGGTCTTCAGTGACCCTGTACAATTTTGCCTCAACTTTCATTTTCAAGGGCTATTTTAATTAATTTTAGTTTAGTTTTTTAAGAGAGACAAGGTTAATATCTTGGCCTAGATTTAAACGGAATGGTTTGAAAATGATTTTTACTGTATTTAGTGGGCAATATAAACCTAGTGATTGGAGACGAAGATACACGGTCTCCTAAGTAGCACATTTTTTTCTTGAGATTCATTAAGAATCTTCCTTTGATTGGCAAATCCTCTCAAAGGTTGAGATGATTAGAGTCTTTCACATACTTATGTGAATTAACTTAATCGTGTGTGTGTGTGTGCGCGCGCGCATGTGTATGTGTGTTTAAAACTTTGTGAAACTAAGGAAATGAGAATTTGGGGAGGTTGGCCTGTGGGAGAAAGGAAAGGTCATTTAGAGAATTTATGAGGAATCAGAAGAAGTTGAAAAAGCTGAAGGGGGATTTATGGAAGCAAAAGGCACCTATACTTTTTTCTGGTGAGAAAGGAGAATGCTCACATATCTGTAGAAAGGTGTTAAAGAAACGTTTTTCACAATTATAAGCTTTCCCTCTAAACACTGAATTCAAACTTTCTTCTTTTAAAAAAAAATTTTTTTTTAAACATTTATTCATCTTTGAGAGCCAGAGAGAGACAGAGCATGAGCGGGGAAGGGGCAGAGAGAGGGAGACACAGAATCCAAAGCAGGCTCCAGGCTATCAGCACAGAGCCCAACGTGGGGCTCAAACTCACACACTGCAAGATCATGACCTGAGCCGAAGTCAGATGCTCAACCGACTGAGCCACCCAGGGGCCCCACAAACTTTTTTCTTATTTCCTCAGCATTTAAACTGCTTTGAGGCTGTGTTTTACAGGCTAGGATCCCCACCTCCTAAAACCCTGTGGAGTTTGGCTATTTAGATATGCTGAAGTGGACTGAACAGATAGGCATTACAATTAAATTCATCTACCTTTGGGATCAAATAACCCTCATTTTAATTTTTGTCTTTTGGGAAAATATGTTTGTATTTAATTTTATTTGCACATGTCTAGAGGCTCTGTAATGGATGTATTTTACAATGAGAAAATAAAATAACCTATAAATAAGCACATTCTTCACTGTTGGTGAGTGAATTCTACACTTCTATATTGTTAAAGGAATGGCTTTGAATGAATATATTAGGTCTAGTGAAAAATCAAAGACTGCAATTCTATTAAAGTTAAATTTATTGTACTTTTAGGCAAGCCCTTTAAATAGCTGTGATCTTCCATTTAATTTGTATTATGTAGTAGATAGTGGTGCTTTTTTTTTTGTTCCTCTTAAATGACAATGTGCTGTCTGTTGGCATTTTTAGCCTGCTACTTTAATATGCATAAATCCCATTATATACTATGGTTGATGCTTTTAAGATGAGACGGTGGCTTTTCTGACCTATTTGTTGATTTATTGTAGCAACTGAGAAAGTATCAAACTGTTGAAGTTGGATCCTATTAATCTTTGCTTGCCTTCTATCTTTTCCCTCTGTAATTTTTATTCTCACAGCTGAAAAAGAAAGAGTGCTACCAACTATGCATATAACAAAAACAAGTTTTAAATTGGATGTGAATCACAGTTTGGAAATTGATGGTATTTCATAGCACTGGTATAATGAAGAACTGCTTTAAAACACATTTATCTGACTTGCTTGAAAGATTCTGTATCATATTAATATGAAAGTTATTGAGGTCTAAGTTTTTCTTTCTTTTTAAATAGGTGTTTATGCATTCAAGAAATAGCATGCAATGTTACTTTTTGGAGAAGTAAACTGATACATGTTTTAATAAATAGATTTTAATTTTCCAAGGAAATAATTGGTTAAATGTAAAGCTGTGTCTTATATTAAACTTGGAACTTACTGACCACTGAGAAAATTTATTCTAAACTTGGCCTTTTGCTTATATTCTTTTTTGCCCACAGTGTTTTGGGGAAATTTTTACAACAAGAAATACAAACAAGATTGAAATTTGCACCTAAAATCTTGTAACCTTCATTAGAATAGCAATTCTGAGGGAATAACAAGGAGACTCCTATACTGATACTGTGTAAAAAGTAAAAGTACCTTTACAGATATAATAAGAATATTAAATCTTAAAAAAAAACAATAACAACAAACTACAATTTGAATTAAAATAGAAGTATTACCACAGCTTTTGTCTGAGAATGCGTAAAGTACGAATTAGGGCTTTTACTGGCCCTGACATTATTCAAACTTTTAAAATTAATCATTGAAAATTATAATTCTAAAATATTTATTCACTTATTTATAAATCAGCAAACATTTATCATCATCTATGTTTTAGTTATTGATTGCTCTATAACAAATTACCCCCAAATATAGCAGCTTAGATAACAAATATTTATTATTTTACAGTTTCTGAAAGTTAGGAATCTGAAAGAAGTTTAGTTAGATGGCTCTAGCTTAAGATCTCTTCTAGTGTTGCACTCAAGATATCAGTGCCAGCTACAGTCCTTGAAGGCTTGGCTGAGCGGTAGAATCCATTTCTAAGCTCATTCACATGGCAATGGTAGAAGACATCAGTTGCTCCTGTGGGGCTGTTGTCTTTGCCCATATTGAGTGATCCAAAAGAAGAGAGTTCATTGAAAATAAAAGTTACGGTATCTTACATAACCTAATCTTAGAGGTGACATCCATCCATCCATCTTGGCAGTACACAACAAAGCTTAGTACCATGTGGAGGGTGGATGATAGGAAGTGTGGGTTCACTGTGAGCCATACTCAGAGCTCACTTCCACACCTATGTGCTCTACCAGATGCTAAGCACTAGACACAATTGTGGATATTACTCAGACTTCCATCCTTAAGATTATTTTTGTGCCAGATAATAAATTTAAGATCAAATTATTATTTCTTATTGTTCTGATAATACTTCTAGTTACAGCACAAAAAACACCCATGTAAAAATCAGTTTCCTGATAAAATTTCATATCCAAAAGAATACCTTAGCATAATTTAGGCTATATATCCTCAGAGAATAAGACAAAAAACAATTCTAGTTTTTTTTTTTTTTCCTATTCTAAAACTCTAAGCTGCACAAGTCAAAATTATTAAGTGAGAGGTTTGTGGCAAAATGAAACAAGCAATTCCCATAGATTACATTTTATTTCTTAGATGGGTGTCATTTTACTCAATAGCTTCTTTCAATCTCAGCTTAAGATCTTTTATTGCCCGAGAAGCTGTTAAATTTGTATAGTTAATAAAATTCACATAACAAAATAAATTTTGTTAAAAATTTGCTAGAATTTCAGACAAAAGTAATTTTAGTTGACTTCTCTTGGTTGAATGCTTATTTTACCTTTATAAATCTTTTTTTCCTTTTTCTTCCATAGAATAAAATAAAAAGAAAGAAGTGCTCAAACTTGTTAGTTTTATCTTTTTATTTAAAGGCTAGTGCATGTGTCTACAAAGTTCCCCTCTTCTCCAAAATATGATTACAAGCAAGAAGGTTCATACAAATCAAATTTTTTAAATTTTCTGTTTCATGTCTATTTCCATTTTACAAACATTGATTAAACAACTGTTATTAGTAGGACCCCATACACCATAGTTTCAAGCAATAGAAACCTGCTTGCAACTATGTAAGAAAAAATGGGAGAGTTTATTATAAGGACATTGGAGAATGTCATAGAATACAGGGAGGAGTTGTGCCTCCTTGCCTCTAGCAGAAGATTCACCTCTTATTTTTGCCTTTTCTTCACAGGTCTGTTTTGTTGTTTTTTTTCTCTTCGAAGACTGACTTTCTCTCCCCACCCCTCCACCTCCTTGTGTAGTTTGGAAAGGACTCTTTAAAGGTTCTGTATCTTATCTATCATCTATCAAGCCATAAAGATAAAGACTGACTTAAATCTCATAGCTCCAGTTCCAAATTCATGAAGGAAGACCTTCAGTCCCATTTGGTTGAGTCAATTGTTTATCTATCTGTTCTTCAAATAAGGTTGACAGACTGAATGGTCCAGTTTTTGTCTGATTCTGGACAAAATCAGACAAAATGGATAACACATTTCTCATTTGGGCATTTTATGACTTCATAAATGTCTAGCTATTTTTCTTATTCAATACGAAATATTCTTTTTTTGTATATTCTTCTATTTGTCTTCTCTTTTTCTGCTCTCTCCGATTTGTAGGTATTTTACTTGTGGTAATATCATTCCTTTGATTTTCTTTATTTATGTTGAGAGGGGCCTTTTGATTTTGAATACTCTACACAATCGTAAATTAATCAAATTTGTTAAAACTTAGGGCCCAGTATAAAATATACCTAATATCACTATTAAAATACTGTGTAAAAATAATAACTTCAATAAAAAAGTTACTATTTTACACAGTATTTTAATAGTGATATTTATTTTAATTATCTATCTATATGTTATTTTTTAATAGTCAAGTCTCATTTAGTTACACATTGTAGAGCTAACAAATGAAAGTGAAATTAATTGGAAATATAATGGAAGGGCTCAGAAAGCCAAAGGAGAGACTTGATCAGGGTTAGAAACTTGAAAGTCATTGGGCACCCAAGCTTCTACCTACCAACTGTCTGACTTTCAATCTTTGGATTACTGGAATTTTGCTTTTTCTTTCCTGTCTCCAACTCTCTCCTATATCTGAACTCTATCTCCTTTCAGGTTCAATTTTCTTTCCACTGCTTTGTTATGCATATGGTTAAATATATATTTCCCCAGATCCTAATATTACATGTCCATGGTCCAGGTGACATCAGAAACAGTTGAATTTATTGCATATCCATATAGAAGAAAAAACTGATTGTTTTATTTTGGGACATATGTTCATCCCTGATCCAACCAGCTAGTTATGGATGATGTAACAAAGTCACCTAGTAGAAATATGGCTATGGAGGGTCGCCTGGGTGGTGCAGTCAGTTAAGCGTCCGACTTCAGCTCAGGTCACGATTTCGCAGTCCGTGAGTTCGAGCCCCGCGTCAGGCTCTGGGCTGATGGCTCAGAGCCTGGAGCCTGTTTCCGATTCTGTGTCTCCCTCTCTCTCTGCCCCTCCCCCATTCATGCTCTGTCTCTCTCTGTCCCAAAAATAAATAAACGTTGAAAAAAAATTAAAAAAAAAAAAAGAAATATGGCTATGGAGACCCATGTGGGAGTGTCATGAACAAAACAGACACACAAAAAGGTCTTTACTCTACTTAGGATTTGAAACATGAGCATCTAATCTAATATTAAAATGCACTGCCAAGGATGTTTGAGGAAACACAAAGTATTCAATATGCTTAGAGTAAATGGAATAGATTTGGGAGGACATAAGGATGGGCCTGGAGTGGAGAGCAAAAGTCAGAGCATTAAGGAACTTGAATATTGTCTTAAAGATGATGGATGCCCTACGAAGCCTCTTAAACAGAAGGAGAAAAGAGCAGGGTTAGAATTACTTTTAAAGAAATTACTCTGACAGGTATATGACAAATGGATCAGAGTAGAACAAGAACAGAGGTAGGAAGACCAGTTAAGAGATTTTGAAAGGAAAAAAGTTAATGGCAGTGAGTGAATGGATAATTTCAAAATATATTAAAGTTATTGCATAAGTAGCAGTTAATGACTGATTAAATATGTTCAGTAGGGAGGGAAGGATGGTCCAGCTTTCTTCGTCTTGAACAGCCGGGTGGTTGTTGATGCCAGTCAAAATTGGGGAAGGGGAGGTAAAATGACAAGTTCCACTTGAACTTGTGTCTGTGGGACAACTGATGATCTGGAACATAAAGGTCATAGAGAAGTCATGGAAACAGAAGGGAAGAGAAGAGCTCTGGAAGATGAAATTTGGAGGCTTTCTGTGACAAAGCAGAAGATGAACTCTAAAGGGACACTATGGAACCATGGCCATACCTTGGAAGGAGAGGAGAAGATTTCAAAAGTAGGTGTGGTTAATGGAGTTAAACACTATACATAGAAAGGTCAAAATAGATGAAAATTTCTCAATGCATTTCATAACAAAACAGGCATTTTTGACCTGAGCCACAGCCACGTCAGTGGAAAAGTGGGGCTAGAAGCCTGATTGTCGTAGTTGCGTTGATGAAGGAGAACAAGTAAAGGAAGTGAATGTAAGCAAGTCTTTCAAGTAGCGGAGAATGACGAAGGGAGAAGGAGATAGAGGGAAGGTGAGGGAAGGGGAGAAGGAGAGAGAAATTGTCAAGAAGTGATATAGGGTAGGAGAGCTTGTTTTGGTTGTTACTGTTTTTCTGTTTTTTGTTTTTGTTTTTGTCTTTTTGTGTTAGTCTCTGAAGCATGTGTGTTGATAGGCAAACAAGTACAAAACTAGCAAAAAAATGTGAAGATGCCCAAGAGCAAGGGGTAATTGATAGAGCAAATTTTCTGAAGACTAAGGAGACATGAAGTACAGCAAAGGTAGATAAATTATCATTGGAAAGAAACATGGGAACCTCTTTATCTTCAGTGATGTTCTATGATTTATCAGGCCTGCTATATGATTGAACCAGGAAATACCCATTTCCTTCCATTATCCATATACTAACTGGGCTGTAGTGTGTTTACTTTATGGTTTTCAACCTTGGCTACACATTCTGAGAGTGTATGTCCTACCCCCAACAATTTTTTTTTTCTTTGCCTCTATTTGCTATTTAAGGTGCCAATTAACAGAGTTCTGTTTTTGTTTTTTTACACATTTATTGAGGTATACTTGACATACAACAAACTGTACATATTTGAAGTATACAGTTTGGTAAATTATGATGTATGTATACACCATGAAACTATCACTGGAATCACATAAGGAACATATTCATTCCTTCCAACAGTTTTTATTACCTCTTGCTAATCCTTCCTGCCTACTAATCCTGCCCCTTCCTTCAGCAACTACAGATATGTTTTCTATCACTATAGACTAGTTAGCATTTTCTAGAATTTTATATAAATGAAATCATACAGTATCAACCATTTTTATCTGGTTTCTGTCACCCAGAATAATTGTTTTGAGAGAGTCATTCATGTTGTTGTATGTATCAATAATTTTTTTCACATAAGGAAGCATTTATTTGCTGTTTAACATGAAATCTCACAAATAAAATTTGTATAAACACAAATCCACATTGAGTCATAACAGATAGCAAAAGATAGTAAAAACAAATAAAACTAATTGGTGGCTATATACAGTTGGACACAGCTGTGTCTTCTACACACTAGAAAGTCTTTTACAAAATAATCATCAAATATCATCAAATTGGGAAGTGCAAATTCAAAGTTCCACAACCCAAAGAGGTATATAGGCAGCAACAGCAACAACAAAAAGGAGGAAGAGGTACTGCAGCCTGTGGATGAGGTAGTAGTATAGTAGGGGTCATGGACAAGGTCAGGGTCTAAACTGGAACAAAGGGTTCACTCAGTAATTTTGCTTAATTGCTGGATAGTATTCCATTTTATGAATATATCTCAGTTTTTTCTTTTGCCTCTTTTTTTCTCTTGTTTTGAGGTATAATTGACACATAGCATTATGTTTCAGATGTAAAACATGAGTGCTCAATATTTACATATATATATGTGTGTGTGTGTGTGTGTGTGTGTATAGCAAAATAATCTCCACAATAAATCTGAACCCATACATTGTCACAAAAATTTGTTTTCTTGTGATGAGGGCTGTTAGGGTTTATTCTCTTAGCAACTTCCAAATATACAACAGTGTTATTAACTACAGTCACCATGTGTACTACATTCCCATGACTTCTTTCTTTTAAAACTAGAAGTTTGTACCTTTTGACCCTCTTCACCCATTTCATTCTGCCTTTGGCAGCTACTAATCCATTCTCTGTATCTTTGAGTTTTCTTTGTTTGTTTGTTCACTATTGAGTTCTGTGAGTCTTTCTGTAGTTTGGATATTAACCCATATAACCTAGATTATATGATTTCTCCTATTTACTAGGTTGCTTTTTTTTGTGGTTTTTTTTTTTTTTTTGATGATTTCCTTTGCTGTTAAGAAGATTTTTGGTTTGATGTAGTCACATTTGTTTCCTTTTGCTTTTGCTGACTTTGCTTTTGGAGTCAGATCCAAAGATCCATTGCTGAGACTGATGTTAAGGAGCTTACTGCCTATATTGTCTTCTAGGAGTTTTGTGGATTAGGTCTTATGTTCTTTAATCTATTCTGAGTTAATTTTTGTTTGTGATAGAAGATAGTGGTCCAGTTTCATTCTTTTGCATGTGACTATCCAGTTTTCTCAACATTTATTGAAGAGACTGTCCTTTTCCCATTGTGTACTCTTGCCCATAAATAAATTAAAATTAATTTGTGATAAATTAATTGACCATATATGCATGGGTTTATTTCTGGGATCTCTAGTCTGTTCTTTTGTATATGTTTTGATTTCTATTAGCTTGTGATATAGTTTGAAATTAGGGAGCATGGTGCCTCTAGATTTATTTTTCTTACTAAAGACTGCTTCAGCTATCAGGGTCTTTGTAGTTCCATACAAGTTTTAAGATTATTTGTTTTTACTTCTATGAAAAATGCCATTGGAATTTTGATAGAAATTGCATTGATTCTGTAGATTGCTTTGGAATAGAACGGGCAATTTAATAATATTCATTCTTGTAATCCATGAGTACAGAATATCTTTCCATTCATTTGTCTTCAACTTCTTTCATCAAAGTCATAGTTGTCATAGTTTTTTAACCTCTTCATTAGTTTTATTCTTAGGTATTTGCTTTTTGATGTAAATGGCATTGCTTTCCTACTTTATCTTTCTGATAGTTTGTTATTAGTATAGAAACACAACCATTTACCCCTTGGTGGACAAGTTAGTTGTTTCCTGTTTGGGACTACTACAAAAAAGGCTTCTATGAGCATCCATATGCAAGTCTTTATATGGACATACACTTTTACTTCTCTTACAATGTAATGGATAGAGCATATGGAGGTATATATTCAAATTTTTAAGAAACTGCCAAGCTTTTTTCTAAAGTGGTTGTACATTTTATATTCCCAGAAGCATCATATAAAATTCCAGTTCCTCTAATCCTTGTCAAGTAGTTGGTATGATGTCTTTTTAATTGTAGCCATTCTAATATGTGTGTAATGGTATCACAATGTGATTTTAATTCACATGTTACCTAATTACTAATGATGTTGAGCATCTTTTCATTGTTTATTTTCTGTCTATATATTGCTTTTGTGAAGTGTTTTTTCATATATTTTGCCCACTTTTTAATTGGCTTGTTTTCTTATTTTTGAGTGGGGAATTCTGTATATATCCTGGATATAAGTTCTTTACCTGTATTTATATGGTGTGCACTTATTTTCTCCAAATGTGTGACTTGTATTTTCAATCTTTTAATGGTGTTTTTTGATAATTGACAGTTTTAAATTTTGATTAATTCCAATTTTTCAATTTGTTTGTGGTTGGCTCATGCTTATTTGTGTTTTATTTTAGAACAATTTCCATAACCCAAAGTTTTAAAGGTTGTCTCAAATATATTTTTCTAGAAGTTTTTAGTTTTAGATTTATTTTTTGAATTAAGTGATTTAAGCTAATTTTGTATTGATTATTAAAGTCCATTATTTTGCAAATAGATATCCAGTTGTGCTTGCACCAAATGTTGAAAAGGCTCTTGAATTACCACTGAATTACCTTTGTCAAAAATCAGGGTTTTTTTTAATGTTTACTTATTTTTGAAAGAGACAGAGCACGAGTCAGGGGGGCTGGGGGTAGAGAGAGGGAGACAGAGATCTGAAGCAGGCTCCAGGTTCTGAGCTGTCAGCACAGAGTCCAATACAGGGCTTGAAGCCACGAATTGCAAGATCATGACCTGACCTGAAGTTGGATGCTTAACTGACCGAGCCACGCAGGCTTCCCCCAAAATCAGTTTTTTTGAAAACAAAAATCAGTTTTTTATATGTGTGTGGATTTATTTTTGAACTCTATTATGTACCATTGATTATTGTGCTTATAACCCCACTGGTATCCAACTAATACTATTTGGATTATAGTACTTTTATAATAAATCTTAAAACCAAGTAGTGTTAGTCTTTGCACAAGTATTCTTATTTTTATATTTGTTTTGCTTAATCTAGTCCTTTGCATTTCCATGTGAACTTTAAAATCAGTTTTGACAATCTCTACTGAAAGTAAAGGAACTAAAATTTTTATTGATATTGTATTTGAGGAGAATTAACAAATCAATTGGAGTAAAAATGTCTTCTTAACAATATTGTGTCTTCCAAACCATGAATGTAGTATATCTCTTCATTTACCCTAATTTCTCTAAACAATATTTTATAATTTTAAAGTAATATTGTAATTGTAGTTTTGAATTTAGCTCTTTCACATTTTGTCATATTTATACTCAGGTATTTCACATATTTGATGCTACTGTAAATGATACTGTGTTTTTAATTTCATTTCTAGTTGAGTATTGCTAGTAAGTGCAATTAATTTTTGCATATTGATCTTGTATCCTACAATTATGCTAAAATCATATATTCTAGAACTTTTTTTATATTCCATTGTATTTTCTAGATGTTCATATCATCTGGGAGAAAAGATAATTTGCTGTTTCATTTCAAATCTGGATTCCTTTATTTCTTTGCATTGCCCTTTTGCATGTTTTAGAACCTACTGTAAAAATCTTGAAAAGAAGTGGAGACAACAGATAGTTGTCTCAGTCTTGGAAAGAATTTGTTCTGTAACTGTTAAGTTAGGTTACCTGTAGGTTTTTAGTAGATGTTCTATATCAGGTTGAAGAAATTTCTTTCTATTCCTACATTACTGCGTATATTATCCTTTTTAGGTATTGTTGAATTCATTTTTTTATTTGTCATTTTTGGATTTAGGTTTATGAGAGATCGTTTTCTTCTTTCCTTCCATCCTTCCTTTCTTCCTTCTTTCCTTTCTCTTCCTCCTTCTCCTCCTCCTTTTTTTTATTTTTATTTTTTTGGTAATGTCTCTGTCTGGTTTTGGTACTGGGGTCATTCTGGCCATATAGAATGAGTTGAAAAGTGTTTCTTCTATAAATTTCTGGAAAGTTTGTGTAGATTAGGTATTCCTTCTTTAATGTTAGGGAGACTTTACAGTGAAGCTATCTGCTCCTTGGGTCTTCCTGATGAGAAGGTTTTAAACTACAAATTCAATTTCTTTCATTAATAATAGCCCAGTTATCTTTTCCTTTTTGACTTAGATTTGGTATTTTTGCTTCTTTTGATGAATCTGTCCATTTTGCCTAAAGTTGTCAAACTTACTGGCATATAATTTTTCATAATTTTCCTTTATTATTCTAATATTTATAGAACCTGTAGTATAGAAGAGAAGTGTAGTCATATCTTCCATTTCTGATTAATTATTAGTGTCTTCTCCTTTTTTCCTTAATGAATTTTGGTAGACTGATTTATTATTCATTGAATACTATTCTTTTCAATGTACTACTTTTGGTTGCCTTGATTTTTCTCAGTTGTTTTTCCATCCTGCATTTCATCGATTTTCACTCTGTTCTTTGCTATTTCCTTTCTTCTACTGATTTTATTAACTTGTTTTTGTTTTCTAGTTTCTTAAAGCAGAAGCTGAGAGCACTGATTTGAGACCTTTCTTCATTTCTAATGTAGGAGTTTAGTACTGTACAATTTTTCATAAGTACCAATTTAGCCATATTCCTCAAATTGAATGTCAATTTGAGTAAGCTGCAGTTCCAAATCATTCAAACACCAATCTAGGTGTTGCTGTGAATAGATTATGCAGATGTAGTTAAAATCCCTAATCCATTAATGTTAAAGGAAGGTATCCTGGATTATTTGAGTGCCTGAGTGAATCAAAATACCTTAAAAGCAGGAATGAGGCTTCTTAAAAAGAGAAAGAGGGGCGCCTGGGTGGCGCAGTCGGTTAAGCGTCCGACTTCAGCCAGGTCATGATCTCGCGGTCCGTGAGTTCGAGCCCCGCGTCAGGCTCTGGGCTGATGCCTCGGAGCCTGGAGCCTGTTTCCGATGCTGTGTCTCCCTCTCTCTCTGCCCCTCCCCCGTTCATGCTCTGTCTCTCTCTGTCTCAAAAATAAATAAACGTTGAAAAAAAATTTAAAAAAAAAAGAGAAAGAAATTCTGCCTGTGACCAATAGTTTTGGCTTGAATTTATGGAGTTTTATATTGATTGTCATCTCCCTTTTCTAAATGCCTGCCCTAATAATTTTGGACTTGCTCAGTCAGCTCCCACAACTGTATAAGATAATTCTTTGAAGTCTCTCAATCTATCTCTATCTTTCTCTAGATAGAGAAAATGTAAGTTCTTAACCTTCATTCCTATCATTAAGGTATTTGGAAACAGTTGATATTTTCAGTAATACTATTTATTTATTTATTTATTATTTTTTGAGAGAGAGAGAAAGGGGTGGGGGGGAGGAGCAGAGAAAGAGGGAGAGAGAATCACAAGCAGGCCCCATGCTGTCAGT
The DNA here is from genome assembly GCF_022079265.1 of Lynx rufus. Lineage (NCBI taxonomy): Eukaryota > Metazoa > Chordata > Mammalia > Carnivora > Felidae > Lynx > Lynx rufus. The sequence goes on from NW_025814827.1 coordinate 65,767,804, forward strand.
TCAGAGCCCAACATGGGGCTCCAACCCACGACCCATGAGATCATGACCTGAGCCAAAACCAAGAGTTGGACACTTAACGGAATGAACCATTCAGGAGCCCCGGGTCATAATTTTAAGGTTTGTTTGTTTGTTTTTTGTAGGACTGGAACAGTGCTCAGTTTAGAGCTAGTAATTCCCACTACTAAAGCAAAACCTTACTGTATTTCATGCAGTGTCCCACAAATCACAGTGTTTCCCCATCTGGCTTGTGGAAACAGGTACTATGCCAGACTTATGTGAGCACTGGGCACTGTTACTTCTAATCCTTTCAGATGATTCTGTTCCTGGCCTCAGTTACATACACTATGCATACACTTGTAGTGTACTCATATAAACTATAAGTACTCATATGAATACTTAAAGAGACCCTCTAAAGCTTTCCAGTGTTCTCTCTGCTATGTGTTAGTCACCCAAAGCCACTGCCACTTTTCTTTTCCCTTTACTTTCTTTCATTATTCAATATAGAGAGCTAAAAATGTCTCCCAGACCTTCTTGTAGCTAATCCAGTTCAAAACAATGAAAGCTAAGTAGAAGCTCAGGGTGGGTATTCTGGGACAGGTTAGGCTGGCATGTCCCATTGGCTTTGTCCTTTCTCCTTTTCAAGCCTAAACCAGTAACATGGTGCCTAGAAATGCAGTAGCCATCTAGTGACCATGCATAGAAGTTCAGAGCAGCAGATCAGGAAGATAAATGTCCTTGTGCAGCTGTATCATTCTATAGTATTGACCTCCAAACTTTTAAATTTTTACATGAGCTAAAATAAACTACTAAAGTAAAAGTCACTATTTATGTTTTTTGTTTGTTTTTTACTATTTCCAGTCTAATATTATCTTGATTGATATAATCCCTTTTTTATGGCCAAGTCAAAAGATCATGTAGGAATATCACTATGGAAATGTGGGCTATCTTTCCCCATTTCAATCCAAGTGACTGTGACATTGTCACTGGCTATTGGAGCAGACTGCTATGGTTAACAGGTAAGATCCTCACTCTCCACATATAGGGAGTGATGATGAGTAATGCAAAAGTCATTTTATTTGAGGGAAAATGAGAATACAGAAAATATTAGTTTCATACATTTTTTGTTTTGTGTGTTTTATTTTCCATCCTATAAATTTTACATTTTCCAAACTGTTAAACACTAAATTGAACTTCTGTGAAAAATTTCCATACAAATATGTGAGCACTAGTAATAAAAGGTTTGATTTCATTATACAAATACTTTCCCGTGTTTCTATAAAATATCAATTAATACTTTATTTCATGCTTTATTATACCTAGGAATGTATTTTGTGAAAATTTCAAAGAGAGTTGTTCTCAATACCACTTAGATAAAAGAATCATGAAAAATAAAGCTGTCTAGATGATTGCATATTGCTGCTTAAATTAGGTGTCAGTGGGTTTCATTTCACATAGAAAAAACCTTTATGTTAAAAACTCTCTTTGAAGTCATTAAATTTTAGCACCTGAAAAATAGTGTAAGTTGAATCAGAACACTATACCTTTTGTTTCTTCTTTGCTAAAGAGATAGGGTCATCACTATCTAGACATATTAAAGTATTCATGTTGCCTTAAATTTTAGTTTTTTTTGAATAAAGATATATTGATAATTCATGCTTTACAGAATGAATACCCACTAATTCTAATTTATATTTAATCATCTGTAGTGACTCATTAGTGACTCATTGCAAAATCAAAATTTGAGAATATAAAGCTGTTTTTATTTTTTTTTTATTTTATTTATTTTATTTTTTTTTTCAACGTTTATTTATTTTTGGGACAGAGAGAGACAGAGCACGAGAAGGGGAGGGGCAGAGAGAGAGGGAGACACAGAATCGGAAACAGTCTCCAGGCTCTGAGCCATCAGCCCAGAGCCTGACGCGGGGCTCGAACTCACAGACCGCGAGATCGTGACCTGGCTGAAGTCGGACGCTTAACCGACTACGCCACCCAGGCGCCCCTATAAAGCTGTTTTTAAATAAACCCTGTTCTTCTTATCCTGCAAAAGATATTGTTGAAGGATTGCAGGAAGGAACCAACTAAAATACAATTTTTTTGGTTCTTATTTGAAGTTTTGAGAAGTTTAAAATAGCAAGAAATATTGCTTCCAGGAGAACATGAATTTCTTAAGTAATTGATTGAATCAGCCACTTTTAAAAAGGAGGATGTGACTTTATAATGCAAATTGATCAATTTCAGCCCTGACCTTGCCCCACATTCCATTAGCATCTTTCTTCTACTGAATTTATTCACTGTTGTCACTAAAAATTAAACAAGTCTTAAACTGAAAACATTATTTTACTCCTAGTTCCTCTGCCTGGCTTCTTTGATTTGGTCAAATTTATTATTATTTTCCTTATCAGTCAGGTTTAACATTTTGTAGTTAGTTGACTGCATCCCACTTCTTTGCTTCCACTTCCAAAAAGTCATCAAATTCCATGCAATTACTACATGAACTATCCCTCCTGCTATCTCTTCTCCATTTGTACTACAGCTATTCTTTAAGTTCAGCTGAAGTGTACTTCCTTCATAAAGTCTAGACCCTAAACATTCCAGCAGAAAGGAATCATTCCCTCATTTTTTGGGCACATATAGTGTTTCTCATTGATTTCATATTTATTTGAAATGCTTTGTCATATATTTTAAAAGCTCTTATAATGATACAGCTGTTTTTCTACTCTTCGGAATTGATGACTAAGCTCTGGAGCTGAGGCTAAAGAGACATGAAAGACCTCACATTTTAAGGAAATCTTTTTTTTTAAATAATTTACTTTTTTATTTGCATCCAAGTTAGCATATAGTGCTACAATGATTTCAGGAGTAGATTTCTTAATGCCCCATTACCCATTTAGCCCATTTCCCCTCCCACAACCCCTGCAGCAACCTTTTGTTTGTTCTCTATGTTTAAGAGTCTCTAATGTTTTATCCCCCTCCCTGTATTTATATTATTTTTGCTTCCCTTTTCTTATGTTCTTCTGTTCTGTGTCTTAAAGTCCTCATATGAGTGAAGTCATGATATTGTCTTTCTCCGACTAATTTCACTTAGTATAATACCCTCTAGTTCCATCCACATAGTTGCAAATGGCAAGATTTCATTCTTTTTGATTGCTGAGTAATACTCCATGGTATGTATGTATGTATGTGTGTGTGTGTGTGTGTGTGTATATGTGTGTGTGTGTGTGTGTGTGTGTGTGTGTATACATATATATAAATACGTGTGTGTGTGTGTGTGTGTATACCACATCTTCTTTATCCATTCATCTGTCGATGGACATTTGGGCTCTTTCCATACTTTGGCTATTGTTGATAGTGTTGCTATAAACATTGGAGTGCATATCCCCTTTCAAAACAGCATACCTGTATCCCTTGGATAAATACCTAGTAGTGCAATTGCTGAGTCATAGGGTAGTTCTATTTTTAATTTTTTGAGGACCTCTTATACTGTTTTTCAGAGTGGCTGCACCAGTTTGCATCCCCCCAGCAGTGCAAGAGAGATCCTCTTTCTCTGTATCCTTGCCGACATCTGTTGTTGCCTGAGTTGTTAACGTTAGCCATTCTGACAGGTGTGAGGTGGTATCTCATTGTGGTTTTGATTTGTATTTCCCTGATGATGAGTTATGTTGATCATTTTTTCATGTGTCAGTTGGCCATCTGGAGGTTTTCTTTGGAGAAGTGTCTATTTATGTCTTATTATTTGTTTTTTGGGTGTTGAGTGTGGGAAGCTCTCTATAGATTTTGGATACTAACCCTTTATCTGATATGTTGTTTTCAAATGTATTCTACCATTCTGTCAGTTGCCTTTTAGCTTTGCTAATTATTTCCTTCTTTTTATTTTGATGAGGTTCCAATAGTTCATTTTTGCTTTTGTTTCCCTTGTCTCTGGAGACCTGTTGAGTAAGAAGTTGCTGTGGCCAAGATCAAAGAGGTTTTTGTCTGCTTTCTCCTCAAGGATATTGGTGGCTTCCTGTCTTACATTTAGGTCTTTTATCCATTTTGAGTTTATTTTTTGTGTATGGTGTAAGAAAGTGGTCCAGTTTCATTCTTCTGCATGCCGCTGTCCAGTTTTCCCAGCACCTCTTGCTGAAGAGACTGTTTCTATTCCATTGGATATTCTTTCCTGCTTTGTCAAAGATTAGTTGGCCATATGTTTGTGGGTCCATTTCTGGGTTCTCTCTTCTGTTTCATTGATCTGAGTGTCTGTTCTTATGCCAGTAGCATACTGTCTTGATGATTACAGCTTTGTAATACAGCTTGAAGTCTAGGATTCTGATGCCTCCTGCTTTGGTTTTCTTTTTCAAAATTGCTTTCGCTATTTGTATTTCACTATACAAATTTTAGGATTGTTTGTTCTAGCTCTGTGAAGAATGCTGGTGTCATTTTGATAGGTATTCACTGAATATGTAGATTGCTTTGGGTAGTATTGACATTTTGACAATATTTGTTCTTCCTATCAAGGAGCATGGAATATCTTTCAATTTTTTTGTGTCTTCTTCAGTTTCTTTCATAAGCTTTCTATAGTTTTCAGCGTATAGATTTATCACCTCTTTGGTTATATTCATTCCTAGTATTTTATGGGTTTTTTGGTGCAGTTTTTTTTTAAATTTTTTTTAACGTTTATTTTATTTTTGAGACAGAGAGAGACAGAGCATGAACAGGGGGAGGGTCAGAGAGAGAGGGAGACACAGAATCTGAAACAGGCTCCAGACTCTGAGTGGTCAGCACAGAGCCTGACGCGGGGCTTGAACTCACGGACCGTGAGATCATGACCTGAGCCAAAGTCAGACGCTTAACCGACTGAGCCACCCAGGCGCCCCTTTTTGGTGCAGTTTTAAATGGGCTTGATTCCTTGATTTCTCTTTCTGTTGCTTCATTGTTGGTGTATAGGAATGCAACCAATTTCTGTGCCTTGATTTTATATCCTGTGACATTGCTTAATTGAATGATCAGTTCTAGAAGTTTTTTAGTGGAATCTTTTGGGTTTCCATATAGAGTATCATGTCATCTGCAAGCATGAAAGTTTGACCTCCTTCTAGCTGATTTGGATGCCTCTTTTTTCTCTGTGTTGTCTGATTGCTGAGGCTAAGACTTCCAATACTATGTTGAATAACAGTGGAGAAAGTGGACAGCCCTGTCTTGTTCCTGACCGTAGGGGGAAAGCTCTCCGTTTTTCCCCACTGAGTATGATATTAGCGTTGGTTGTTTCATATATGGCTTTTATGATCTCGAGATGTGATACTTCTATCCCTACTTTCTTGAGGGTTTTTATCAAGAAAGGATGCTTTATTTTGTCAAATTCTTTCTCTGCATTTATTGAGAGGATCATGTGGTTCTTGTCCTTTCTTTTATTGATGTGATGTATTGCGTTGATTGTTTTACGGGTATTGAACCAGCCCTGCATCCAGGTATAAATTGGTCATGGTGACCCACTTGGTCATGGTGAATAATTCTTTTAATGTATAGTTGGGGCTGGGTGGCTAGTATCTTGTTAAGGATTCTTGCATCCATGTTCATCAGGGAAATTGATCTATAGTTCTCTGTTTTAGTGGGGGTATTTGGTTTCTGAATCAAGGTAATGCTGGCTTACTAGAAAGAGTTTGGATTTTCCTTCCATTTATATTTTTTGGAACAGTTTCAAGAGAATAGGTGTTAACTCTTCCCTAAATGTTTGGTAGAATTCCCCTGGAAAGCCCTCTGTCCCTGGACTCTTGTTTTTGGCAGATTTTTGATTACTAATTTGACTTCTTTGCTGGTTATGCATCTGTTCAAATTTTCTATTTCTTCCTGTTTCAGTTTTGGTAGTGTATATGTTTCTAGGAATTTGTCCATTTCTTCCATATTGCCCATTTTATTGGCATATAATTGCTCATAATAGTCTCTTATTATTGTTTGTATTTCTGCTGTGTTGGGTGTGTTCTCTCCTCTTTCATTCTTGATTTTATTTATTTGGGTCCCTTTTCTTTTTCTTTTTCTTTTTCTTTTTCTTTTTGATCAAGCTGGCTAGTGGTTTATCAATTTTGTTAATTCTTTCAAAGAACCAGCTTCTGGTTTCATTGATCTGTTCTACTGTTTTTTTGGTTTCAATAGCATTAATTTCTGCTCTCATTTTTATTATTTCCTGTCTTCTGCTGGTTTTGGGTTTTATTTGCTGTTCTCTTTCCAGCTCCTTAAGGCATAAGGTTAGGTTGTGTATCTGAGACCTTTCTTCCTTCTTTAGGAAGACGTGGATTGCTATATACTTTGCTCTTATGACTGCCTTTGCTGAATCTCAGAGGTTTTAGGCTGTGGTGGTATCATTTTTATTGGCTTCCATTTACTTTTTAATTTCCTCTTTAACTTCGTAGTTAGCCCATTCATTCTTTAGTAGGATGGTTCTTAGTGTCCAAGTATTTGTTATCCTTCCACATTTTTTCTTGTGGTTGATTTCAAGTTTCATGGTGTGGTCTGGAAATGTGCACCATATGATCTCAATCTTTTTGTACTTGTTGAGGGCTGATTTGTGTCCCAGTGTATGATCTATTTTGGAGAAAGTTCCATGTGCACTGGAGAAGAATGTGTATTCTGCTGCTTTATGATGAAATGTTCTTAATATATCTGTCAGCTCCATTGGTCCAGTATGTCATTCTAAACCATTGTTTCCTTGTTGAATTTTTGATTAGATGATCTGTCTATTGCTATAAGTAGGGTGTTGAAGTCCCCTACTATTATGGTATTATTATCAATGAGTTTCTTTATATTTGTGATTAATTGATTTATATATTTGGGTGCTTTCACATTTGGAGCATAAATACTTACAATTGTTAGGTCTTCTTGGTGGATAGACCTCTTAAGTATGATATAATGCCTCATCTCTCTGTTACAATCTTTATTTTAAAGTCTAGATTGTCTGATACAAGTATGGCTACTCTGGCCTTCTTTTGGTGACTATTAGCATGATACATGTTCTCTATCCCCTTACTTTCTATCTGAATGTGTCTTTAGGTCTAAAGTGGGTTCTTGTAAACAGCATATAGATAGATCTTGTTTTCTTATTCTGTTACCCTATGTCTTTTGATTGGAGCATTGAGTTCATTGACGTTTAGAGTGAGTACTGAAAGATACAAATTTATTGCCATTATCATGCTTGTAGAGTTGGAGTTTCTGGTGGTGTTCTCTGGTCCTTTCTCATCTTTGTTGCTTTTGGTCTTTCTTTCTTTTTTCCAGCTTTTCTCCCCTCAGAGATTCCCCCTTAAAATTTCTTGCAGGCTGGTTTATTGGTCATGAACTCCTTTAATTTTTGTTTGGGGAAATTTTAATTTCTCCTTCTATTTTGAATGACAGCCTTGCTGGATAAAGAGTTCTTGGCTGCATGTTTTTTTCTGATTCAGCACATTGAATATATCCTGCCACTCCTTTCTGGCCTGCAAAGTTTCTGTGGATAGGTCTGCTGCAAACCTGATCTGTCTTCCCTTGTAGGTTAAGGACTTTTTTTCCCCTTGATGCTTTCATGATTCTTTCCTTGCCTGAGTATTTTGTGAATTTGACTATGATATGCCTTGTTGATCATTGGTTTTTGTTGAATCTAATAGGAATCTTCTGTGCTTCCTGGATTTTGATGTCTGTGTCTTTCACCAGGTTAGGAAATTTTTCCACTATGACTTGTCATATATCCCTTCTACCCCTTTTTCTCTCTCTTCCTCTTCTGGGACCTCTATGATTCTGATGTTATTCCTTTTTAATGAGTCCCTGATTTCTCTAATTCTCTATTCATGCTCTTTTGCCTTAGTCTCCCTCTTTTTTCCTGCTTCATTGTTCTCCATAAGTTTGTCATCTATGTTGCTGATTTGCTGCTCTGCCTCATCCATCCTTGCCACGTGGCATCCATTCAAGATTGCAACTCAGTTATAACAATTTTTTTTTCATCCTGACTAGATTTTACTTCTTTTATCTTCACAGAAAGGGATTGTAATCTATTTTCAACCCCAGCTAGTATTCTTAGTATTGTGATTCTAAATTCTGGTTCAGACATCTTTGTTATATCTGTGTTGATTAAATCCCTGGCTATCATTTCTTCCTGTTCTTTCTTTCGGGGTGAACTTCATTTTGTCATTTTGAAGGAAGAAAAGCAATTAATAAGGTAAAAAAAATTAAAATTAAAAACACAAAAAAATGAAATAAGTGATGCTAGATCCTAGGTGTGTTTTGGTCTGGTTGTTGAAAAAAGCTTGATAGATTAGAAAAAAAAGGGAAAGATAAGAAAAGAGGGGGGGAAAAAGGATATCATTTGAAAATTTGAAAATCATGATTACAATGAAATAGAATAAAATTAAATGATGGAAGTAAAATAGAATTTGAAAAATTTACACAAAGTAAAAAATATAGTAGAAAAAAATTAAAAAAATATTTTATTAAAAATTGAAAATAAAAATTTTTCTTTCTATATTCAAGAATAGAAAAAGAAAAAAAAATGAATAGATGGACCAGTGAACAGACTGAAATTCTATTGAGATTATATCAGTTTCCTCTACAAGTCAAATTATGAAGCACTTTATAGTCCATATACTAAGCAGGCAGAGAGACTTGTGGTGTTCCTGAAGAGTGAAACTGGCCCAGTTGGGCAGGGCTTAGTGTAACAGCTCCGTTCTCCACTAGATGGCACTGCTTAGCTTACTGGGGTGGATTGTTGTCACATGTAGGCGTGGATACGCATGCACCAGAGGGGTGAAAATGGTGTCACCCAGCTACGTCTCTAGTATTGGAACTCTGTTCTCCCTGACCAGCAATCTCCTACCCCTCCTTTGTCTCCGGCTTCCATCCACTGCCTGCTTTTACACCTTCCATGACCAAGCCGTCAGGTGCCAAGTGGCACCTCCCTCCTGAGTTTTATGTCAGATGCAGCTGTGTTTCCCAACCCCTCACTTCTGAGGGACTTCAGCTTTGACACATTATGACCCTCTGGGGGAGGGTCTCACCAAGCAATGGCTGGGTGCCCCCAGGAATGTTCATGGGTCTGTGCTGTTGCCGATGGACAGAGACTTGGCTGGGTGCCAGCCCACCCCAGAAAAATTTCAGTCAGTGGTGTAGCAGCAACATTTCAGGGATTATGATAAATCACAACACACATCTAGCACCAGGCTTCCCACTTAACGTCCTTATTCCAGCACCAGCGAATGTGGTTTTTCTCTAAGGTCCACTGGGACCTTTGTCTGGTGGTAGCTGCACAGCCTCTACCAAATGTCCTCCCAGCAGGGGAACCGCCTCTCCCCGTGTGGCCCATGGACCCTTTGGACCTCACTCCCTGCTCCTGGAGATTCGCCCTTCCCACCAGAGCTCTGCCATATATGGAGCTCTGGGAGTTTCGGACTCTGCACTCCCCCTTTTTATAGAATCTTAATGGAATTTACACTTTCCTTTCTCCTTTCTCCCTTCTTTGTTCAGTCCCTTGCATACTCTTTCTTTTCTCTCCACCTGTTTTTGGGCAGTTGGGGGATGCTTTCCCCTACTCTCCCCTGGTCTCTGTCCTCTCTCTGCAATCAAAAGCAGCTCCCTGCCCTCCGCAGCTTCTCTCTTCCCCATTTCACTTCTCCGAGCTGCATACCTGCTGAGTTCTGTGGTTCTGGTTGTTCAGATTGTTGCGTTAATCCTTGAATCACTTTTCTAGGTGTGAAGGATGGTTTATTGTTGATATGGCTGTATTTCAGGGATGAAAGATGCAAAAAAACCTTCCATGCTGTCCCGTCATCTTGGTCCCTCCCTATTCTCAGGCTTCTTAACAGGCATAAGCTATAGTCAATATTAATTTATATTCATCCTACATTAACCTTTTTGGTATTTTTTAGCCCTTTATGCATTCCATATTTCTATCTGTGATGATGTTTGCCTGACTGAATTATAGAATTTCTATTCCATCAGCTTTTGTTTTTCTGACAACATCTTCACTCTGCATTTATTTTCAAAAGATACCCTTGCTGGATATGGAATTATAGATTGACAATCATTTTCTTTCAGAAATTCAAAGATGTTATTCTTTGAGCTTCTGGCTTTCATTAATTGTGTTGAGAAGTCAGGTGTCTTACTTCCTATAAAGGTAACGTGTTGCTTTTTCCCTACCTCTTTTGAGATTCTCTCTTTGTTTTTCATTCGGCTATTCTAATATGATATGCACTCTGTAATTTTTTTGCATTTATTCTCCTTGGGTTTAATTAACTTTCTAATCTGTGAGTTGTGTATTTATCATCATTTTGGGAAATTCTAACCTTTATTTCTTTAAATATTACTTCTATTCCATTAATGTGTTTTATTCTTTTAGTTCTTTAATTGTATATATGTTAAGCCTTTCAGCATGCCCCACATTTTTCTTATATTTTATTTTTCCTGTTCTTTTTTCCTCTGTGCTTTATTTTGGATATTTAATATTGACATGTCTTCCATTTGCCAATTCTGTGTCAGCTTTTAAGAATATCAATTGAGTTCTTCTTTTAAGAAAATATATTTTTAGTTCTAGGTTATTCAGCTGATTCTTTTTTAGGTGTCAAATTTTAGTTGAAATTTCTCTAAATTTTACCTATCCATATTTTCAACTATATTTTCTTAATCACAAATGTTATTTTTTAATTTATTTTTTAAAAATAATAGAATAAATATAATTAATAAAAGAACTGCAAGTGTCCAATGAACAAATGAAAAATATTTAACCACAAATAATTAAGAAATACAAATGAAACATGAAAGCAATATTTACTTATCCATCAAATTGGCAAAGATTTAAAAATCGGGTGATATCTAGTGTCGCCAAAGAGGGGACAAAGAAACAAGCATCTTCAACTGTCTTGGGCAGAGAAATAAATTTATAAAAAGTTATTAATGGGTACTTTGGCAGTGCATGTAAAATGCTTTAAAAATTGTACATCTTTTGACCCAGCATCTCTAAATATAAGAATTTATTGCAAGAAAAAACATTAACTGTGTTCATAAGGTGTCAAGGGCTTAGGTAACATACTTTGTGTTATTGCTGGTTCAGCATCCATTTTGTTTGGCCAAGTGGCCTCAGGGGGGGCCTCAAACTGACACTACTCCTTGTAGTGCAAGCTTGTACCCTAGATAACAGCCCATAGAGCACATGAGTTCTATTAAAAATTTTTTTTTAATGTTTCATTTAGTTTTGAGACAGAGAGAGACAGAGCATGAGTGTGCAGGGGAGGGGCAGAGAGAGCAAGACACAGAATGTGAAGCAGGCTCCAGGCTCTGAGCTGTCAGCAGAGCCTGATGTGGGCTCAAACTCACAAACCGCGAGAACATGACCTGAGCCAAAGTCGGACACTCAACAGACTGAGCCACCCAGGTGCCCCAGATGAGTGCTATTTTAAAGCTTTTGCATATATTAACCCAAATATCTGGATTATCTTTGCTTGTTTCTATTATTTATTTTAACTCTTGATTATCATCAGATGGTTTTTTTTCTCAAGTGTAGTAATTTTTTTTTTGTATGCTGACAATTTTGTATCAAAGAACTGTAGGTACTTTTGATGATGATATCTTTTACTAGAGAGATAGTTTCCTTTTTTATGATAGATAATAGACTAAGAAGGTGATTATGTCATTTCAGTTAGGGATTGAGAAATTAAGACTCAATTTCTGTCTGGATTGTACCTATTCCTATGTTGTGACCTTCATGGATTATTGTTTAAGAACCTGGTAAGTCTTTGTCTCTTTATCTCCAAGAATTTGCGGGTTTTCCCCACCTAGGGTTTTCACTGTTTTTTAAACCTCTGCCTCATGCAGTTTCAATTTGCCACATGGTTGAGAGAGAAGATAGTTAAATATCTGACAAGTGCCTCTTCTAGCCAATGTTTTTTTTTTTTCCTAAGCAGTGTAAGACCTTAATCATTTTATCTTCTTTTGCTGTAGCTTGTTAGCCTCCTATACAATTCTATAAATTAGCAAATATTCTGTGTTTATGTATAAGTGTATGGGTCTGACATATTTGAGGCTCTTCAATTTTCTAATTTGTCACTCCATCCGAAAGTTATTTTTTTGTTTATTTTTCCTGTCCTAACAGAAGCCTTCTCCCTATAGCAAACAAGATGTTCAAGCTTTGTCTAGAATAGCAAATATCTTTGGGAAAAAGTATAGCTGGCAATCACCAACTCACTTTAGAACACTGTTTTACCCTTTATATAGTTTTATTATATCTAGCCCTTGTTTCCATGACTCTCTGATATACCTAAAATATTACTTTTATAAATCTTCTAGTTTTTTTTTCTTTGTTGTAGTGGAAATCAGCCTGCCACAAATTGTCTCATTCTAAAGAAATGGAGGTTTCTGGGAATATCATTATTATTCCCTCACATTTGACTGTCATATTGATATGATATAAAATTCTAATTTAAATATCATTTTTCTTCAGCATTAAAAATAACCTCATTGTTTAAATACATTCAGATTTTTATTGAGGAGGCGAATATAAACCTAATTCTTTCTTGTTGGTTATAGTCTCTTTAGAGACTTTCAGAATCTTCCTTTATCTTTGATATTCTTAAATTTCCTGCTCTTATGTTCATATTTGTTTTTTTCCATTTTTTCTTTATTGAAACATTGTTAGATATTGCAATCTGAGATCTAACTTTCTTTAATTCTGTAAAATTTATCTCCATTTCTTCTTCAATTTCTTTTCTCGTCTCCATTTTTACTCTTCTTCCTTGTATCTCTTATTATCCTGATTTTGGCATTTATATTTCTATCATCCATGTTTTAAAATTTGATTTCACATATGCTATTTCTCTGTAGGGAAATAACTCCACCATGTTACCCTAATTATCTTGTATATATCTACATAGAAATGTAGGAAAGTCTTAAATCGTAGCTGATCTGAGTCTTGGCAGAATGCCCTGTAATCCTCCTGGAACATGAAACCATGAGATGCTTTGTGAAGAGCTTCTAAAAGGCTGTTTCCCACTTGTATGTTTATTTACCAAAGAGGCTGTCATGAGATAGTTCCTCATCACCTCCATTGTTCTGATGATGTATGACCATTTTATGGTGTATAAAAAGCTATAAAACTAATTAGCTATAGCAAGACATCGGCTCCTTAGCAATAGTGTGTCCTGTCATTTATGTTACACTCATATACTCTTTTTTTTGCAGTGCTGTCCTTTGGGATAAATTCAGGGAGCTAGCACCTTTGGTTACTCTTACTTTCACTGTGTATATAAACAAATAAACCATCTGAATCTTAAAAGGGCTTGTTGTTTCTTAACCAGTAAAATCTGCCAGGCTATATCTTTGGCTGTATCTACTGTAATATGTGTCTTATCTATATTGTTCTCTTTGTTCAACTTTTTAAAATTTTTAATGTTTATTCATTTTTGAGAGATAGAGACAGAGCATGAGCGGGGAAGGGGTAGAGAGAGGAAGACACAGAATCCAAAGCAGTCTCCAGGTTCTAAGCTGTCAGCACAGAGCCCGACGTGGAGCATGAACTCACGAATTGCGAGATCATGATCTGAACTGAAGTTGGAAGCTCAACCGACTGAGCCACCCAGGCGCCCCAATATATTTAATAATTTTTGATTTTTTAAATGTTTATTTATTTTTGAGAGACAGAGCATGAGTTGGAGAGGGGCAGAGAGAGAGAGGGAGAAACATAATCTGAAGCAGGCTCCAGGCCCCTAGCTGTCAGCGCAGAGCCCAACATGGGGCTTCAACTCACAGACCATGAGATCATGACCTGAACCAAAGTCAGACGTCTAATTGAGCCACCCAGGTGCCCCAATAATTTTTGATTTTTAATAATATGCTATTCTTTTTATATATTTCCTTATCTCCTAATGTAAGTTTATACTTTTGTTAATGTTTATTTATTTTTTTTGAGAGAGAGAGAGAGAGAGAGAGAGCATGAATGAGCCGCAGAGGGGCAGAGAGAGAGGGAGAGAGAATCCCAATGGATTCTAGTGGAATAGCGAGTGGAACAAACTATTGCTCCATGCTGCAGCACAGGGCTCGTCACAGGCTCACATCCATGAAGCATGAGATCATGACCTCAGCTGAAATCAAGAGTCAGATGCTTAACCAACTAAGCATCCCAGCACCCCTAATTTTATCATTCTTATTTCAATTCTTGGTCTACTCTTCTAAATAATTCTACTCTAGGCTGAATTTTTCAAATTTCAAACTTTTCAAAGTTGCTGTTTTACTTTTGAGGAATTGTACTCATTAATTGTTTACTTATTTTTCCTGTGATCTCATGTTTCTTTGGGTATAGCAACTCTTCTTTCTGATAATCCAAACTAGGAAAAGGCCAAAGACCAGAACCTGGTTTGTATCAGTCCTACTGAGTTTAAGGAGAGTGAGGTTTTGAGTCCTAGAGTTGATGGTTCCAATCCATAAAACTATTATCAGTGGCTTTTGTTTGCTGTCACTCCACCAGATAATTCCTTGGTTCAGGGCTTTACCTTTAAACCCTTAAGTGCAGGCAGCACTTTGGGGAAGATATCTCACTTTGGGGAAGAGTTTGAAATAGAAACAATGGATGAATAAATGCCTGGGGGCAGCTAGTGGGACCTCTCCTCTTCCCTTTAGAACTTTCATTATGCCTTGATAAAACCTCTATGCATACATACCTCCACCAGTATTCTGGGCTATTGCTAGTAATAACATATGGAGAGATGTTTTAGGTTTTGATGTGTTATGTTTTATTTAGGTCCAAAAATAATGCAAGAGGGAGGCAGTAATAAACTTAAATTGCTTTTCTTCAATCTATTTTGCAAGTCCAGTGACTGCCTTACCGTCATTCCCCATGAAACTGTTCAAGAAGTTTTTCTTCTTTGCTAGTAACTCTCTGTCTCTTTCTCTTCCTCTTTCTAGTTCTTTGAATTTGTATTTCCTTCTGGAAGCTACAGTTTCTCCAAGGTTGATCTAGGGGATGGAGCCAGCCAGTTATGTTAGTTCACCATCTTGCCAAGAATTCTATGTTACAGATTAGAACTGAATCAAACTTTAAAAATTATATATACTTTTTTCTTTATGGGATAGGTTAGAAATAGTAGACTTTGAGTAGACAATGTCTTCTCCATGGTCATAAAGTCAATTTATGGTAGAGTAAAAAGTATAATCCAGCTCTCCAGATCCCTAAAACATAGTTATCCCACTAAACATCGTTTCATTTCTTTGAGGTCTCTGGGCCTTAGCTAGATCAACTGTATATTCATATGGGTTGTGTATAGGCAAGTTCTTCCTGAACTTCTTTGCCTAAATGGCTATTTTGTTTATCTTACTGAGGTCCAGGCTTCTAGAAGCCTCCACTATGTAGACCATCAAGTCTTGAAAGATTTCACTTGACTAAAATAATTGTCATGATTGAAAGAGATGTCTGACCACAGTTATCTTAGAGAAATGTAATAGGCTGGTGCTATAGTCTGAATATTTGTATCTCCCTCAGAATTCATATGTTGAAATCCTAGTGTCCAATGTGATGGTATTAGGAGGTGAAGTCTTTGGGACATAGGTCATGAGAGTGGAGTCTGCATGAATGGAATTCTCTTGAAAACAAGACCCCACAGAGATCCCTCTCCCCTTTCACCACATGGAACTTGGTAGTCTGCAACCCAGGAAATTTTGCCAGGGCTCAACCATGCTGTCACTGTAATCTTGGAATTCTCAGCATCTGCAACTGTGTGAAATGATTTTCTGTTGTTTACATACTATTCAGTTTATGGTATTTGGTTATAGCAGCCCAAATGGATTAAGAAAGATGAAGTCTTCATCTGTAAAATGGAGATAGTACTACCTCATAGAATTGTTGTGAGGATGAAATGAGGTATATTCATAGAATACCTTGTATAATGTCTAGGCATAGTAAATACTCAGTAAGTGTTTTTAGTAAGTAAAGTTGCTAAGAAGAACTGTCATGTAGTAGATACTCATAAAATGTTATTTTTCTGATTTTTTTGAGTTGGGAATTTAATTCATTTTCATTCTATTTTTAAACTTTATTGATATAAGGCTAAGAACTTGTGTCCGATCATTGATATGAGGTATATTCATCATTATTACATTTTAGAAGTGCTATAATTTGAGTTCCACTTTAACCCAAGAGTGTTTTTAATGTAATAGTTTTAACATTCCCAAATGCAAGGATTTCTTTTTGCTTTGGTTATTAATTTCTAATTTTGTTGCATTCTGAGCAGAGAATGTTTATATTATTTCTGTTTTATCAAAATTTTGGAGATTTTTTAAAAATCACATAATATATGTCAGTGTTAATGGTCCTTGAGACTATAAACTCATATGCCTTTGAAAAGAAGATATATTCTCTGTTCTCCTTCCCTTCCCCCACCCCTCTCTCTCTCTATCATTCTTTGTAGGTGGATAGGGGGGTATGTGTTGTTGTTTTTTTCTCTTTAGGCAAAACATTATAGTGATAATTGTTGAAATCAAACTTATTTTCCTGAATTCTATGTGAATGATGATATTTATGCAAGTGGTGAGACTTTATCACCAAAGACAAGATGGTTGTGAATGTTGGGCAGCACATTTGAAGCATTAATCAAAATATTCTTCACTTCTATGATATTAATTATTGAGTAATTGATCATGATATTCCAAGAACTGAAAAAAGCAGTATTCTGAAGCTTACTTGCTTTGTATAAGTGGAAAAGCCCTAAGTATGATTACAAGTCAGACCTGAATTACTGAAATTGGGGATAAAGTCTTCTCAACCAATTTTCAGAGCCAAATCCTGTTTAATGAAAAAAGTCTCAGTTCTCTCTCTTCTAATGAAGGGTCCTTAATTTATCATGTTTATCTTACTCTTAGTCTTCCCAAATGGACCTGTGACCATTTATTAGTGGGTTATGCAATTAGGGTAAGGGTAATAATAAGACTGATGATTTTTGGACAGTGGCTTTATACTGACACAAATTCCTAGAGATGCAAAACTCTCTCTCTGTCTACTATAGAGAGTAGGGGCTTACAAAGAGTGAGTGGTCAATGGAGCTTTGTCTCAGGCTTATCTCATAGTAGATATCTAAACCCATCCTATTGTTATTCCCAAGGTTTTAGTAGACATAATTGGAAATGATATGCTCAGTAATTGGCAGCATCTACACATTAGGAACTGATGCTTGGAAAGAGAGCTGTTATGGTAGTTAAGGCCAAGTAAAAGCCAGGGGAACAAACTAGGATAGTTAATTTAAATGTCAAGTTGGTTGCGCCCTCATGGCCAGATATTCCATCAAAAATATTCTTTATATTTCTATGAAATTATGTATTAGATGAGATTAACATTTAAATTAGAAGATTTTGGGTAAAGCAGACTGCCCTCTATAATGTGGGTGGGCCTCACCCAATAATTTGAAGGCCTTAATGGAACGAAGATTGACCACCAAGCTAAAAGGAATTCTACCAGCAAACTGCCTTTGGAATCAAACTGCAACTCATCCCTGGGTCTCCAGCCTACCAGCCTCCCTTGCAGGTTTTGGATTTGCTAAGCCTCTACAAATATGTGAGCCAATTCCTTAAAATGTGTGTGTGTACACACACACACACACACACACACACACATCCTGTTGATTCTGTATCTCTGAAGAATCCTAACATACTACCTTTGCCTTCCAAAATAGTAAAATGAATACAATATAAATTCCTGAAGATTAGTGCCATTATCCAGGACTTGAAGGATGTAGAGCTGGTTACTCCTATCACATCTCACTGTACCTTCCTATTTGTCCTGTGAAGAAGACAGATGGAGCCTATGAAGAATGAATCATCGTAAACTAAATAAAGTGATGACAACATTTGTAGTTGCACATGTAGATTTGTTGGGGAGGGAAGTTTTGTTTGTTTTTTGTAGTTGTTTTTTTTTTGATAGACCAAATCAACATATCTCCTGATACTTGATATGCATATTTGATAACTGGCAAATATTTCTTGATACCCTAGTAAAGACTGTCAGAGGCTGTTTGCTTTTATCGGTAGAACCAACATTATATCTTCAGTGTCCTAATTCAGGGCTATATCAACTCTTTAACCCTCTGTCAGACTGTAATCTGCAGTGAACTTGGTTGCTTTTCCATTCCACAGGAATATATAGTGGCAAGTCTATTACATTGATGATACCATGCTGATTAGACCCTGTGATCAAGAGGTAGCAACTACTTTAGGTACCTTGGTAAAGCACATACATGGCCAAATAAATTTCATGAAATTTCAGGGGCCTGTCACCTCCATAAGATTTCTAAAGGTCCTGTGATCTGGGATATGCTGAAACATCCTTCCAAGGTAAAGGAAAGTTGCTGCAACTGGTTCATCCTACTGCCAAGAAAGAGGCACAGTGCCTCCTAGGCCTCCTTTGAATTCTGGAGGCAGCATATACTTCATTTGGGTAAGCTATTATGACTCTTTTACCAAGTAGCTGAAGAACTGATGGGTTGGAGTAGCACCCAGAATAAGAAAAGACTTTGCAATAGGTCCAGGCTTCCGTGCCAGCTTCTATACAACTTGGGGCATGTATCCCAGTAGATGCAGTGATATTTGAAATGTCTGTGGCAGATACAAATGCTGTATAGCATGTCTGTAAACTAGCCACAGGCCTGTAGGATTTTGGAGCAAAATGTGCTATCCTCTGCAGATAACTATATTCTTTTTGAGAAACAGCTGTAAACGTTAGTAAGTACTGAATGCTTGACCATTGTTCACTAAGTTACCCCAACATGAACTAGCCATAAATCTGGGCCTGCACAGCAGCACTCCATCATCAAATAGACATAGCATATACAAGACTAGGCTTGAGCAAATCCTGAAGGCACCAGTAAGTTTCATGAGTAAGTGGCCCAATGTCATAAGCCTCCTTCTGGCTACATTGTCCCCTACCTTTCAATCTCCACCTGTGACTGTATGGAAAGTTCTTTAAGACCAGTTGACAGAAGAAAAAATATTTGAGCCTAGTTAACACATGATTCAGCTATAGCACTACAATCCCTCTCTCACGTGTCCCTAAAGGACATTGGTATAGGAAAATCTCCTGGTGAACAGAACTTTGAAAAATATACCAGGTGGTTTATTTTGACTGGAGGGATAAATAACTAGAGATGAATATACACCAAATTTTCACAAATCAAGGTAATTATTTGTTCGATGGTAATCACAGTAATTTCCAGAATGGTTGTAGCATTTTTACATCTGCACTCTAAGACTAATAAGAGATCAAGTTTCTGTGCATCCTCACTGTAATTTAGTAGTAGTGGTTTTTTTCATTCTGATAACTATGTTATAGGATCTCATAATGTTTTAATTTCATTGCCCTAATAGTTAATGATGTTTTTACATTGTTTCATATGTTTTTTTGCTGGTTGTGTCTATTGCAGTGTCTGTTGAATTCCTTTGTTAATTTTCTGATCGGGTTATTTGTTTTCTTACTGTTGAGTGTAAAGAGTTCTTTATAGGTTTTAGATATGAGTCCTTTGATATGAGATTTGCAAATACTTTTATGCAAATATTTTCTCCCTTTGTCACTTTCTAATTTCTTCTTTTTTCAAAATCTGAGATAATTTTGTTAAATTTCTTCAGTTTTCTTCCTGAATTCAAATGCCATGAATAATTTCATATCTTCTAATTATGTTCACTTCTCTTTTGAGATTTTTTTCAGTTTTTTGTTTGTTTTAGTTTTTCTCATATTTGCAAATGCTTGTTTAATGATATTTAATCCAGGGTATGGTGTTGTATTATGTTTATTCTTTTGTTTCAAGATTAATTTTGAGGGGAGAGTTTTTATCCAGTAAAATATTTTGATTCTCATTTTCATTTTCTTTTTATAGTGACTTTGTATGGATATTACCTCCAGTCTCAGTCCTTTTCACAGTCATACTTCCTGGATCAATAGTAACAGGTGATGTTATCTAGGCTGGAGTGAGGAGTTGGAGGGTTTTTCTATGTATTTTTGTTCAAAACTGTCCACTTGTATTAGTATTATGTTCTGGTTCTTAAAAATTTGGTGCTTTTTTGATATATTTTGATCTTCTGATTTTCTTTCATTTTTGTAGGATCTTTAAATTCTACTGCTTGCTTTTTTCTTTTGCTTCACTACCAATTATCTAAAGCACACTTCTTTCTGAGAAAAAATTACTTCTCCTCCTTATGAAGTAATGCCTCCGCAAACCTGCTATTCACATGTACTTTTAAGTCCCCTGCCTTCAATTATTCTATAGTCAATTTTCTGACGCAGTAGATATTAGATTCTTCTTAGTATTTTCTCCCAAGGAGGGCAGGCCTCTTTTGATGCTGATGATGATTTTATTTATCTTCTTTCACCCCTGGGTGCACAGAGCTCTCTCTTCTTTTCTGCATAGTGTTTGCCTGACTTTCCAGTTTGCCTTAGTCTCTGGAGCTGATTTTGCTGGTGTGGAATGTTTGTTTCCCTATACACTTACGGAGTAACTTATATAGTATGTTCTTTTTGGCTATACTATACTATACTATAGGCATGGATTACAGGTGATTCTGTATGCTCTCTTTATTGAACAATATGGCTTTTGGATAGTCTATATAGAGATTCAGATTCAGGTGGTCACTCATTCACTAGGACACAGAACCTTATGCCCCACATACTTTTTTATTTAATAAATAACACTAAAACATGAAGATTTCTTGCTTAAGGAAATAAGCAAGAGGAGTGTAATAGTGCCTAAAATCACCAGAAGCAACCACAGCTTTCATGGTCAAATTCGAAGAATATATGTTTTTTATTTTACACACAAAAGGTGAGGGACTAATTTCAAATAGAAGGATTTGGCATCTCAAGTACATCACAGGCAATTTCATTTAGTATATATACTGTCCTCTTGAAGACCACCAGTATAAATCAAGATTCAAAATTCCTGAATATATAAACATTAATGAAAGATCAATCTTGTAAAATGTTTCTGGATCTGAAGCAGCTTACAAAGTGGAGCAGGTTTGTCATGCAAAGAGAAATAATGAGGAAGTAATTTATTTTTGCTAACAATGGGGGGATACCATGTGCACATGTGAGCTTAGTGTCCCTGTGGATTATATTTTGTACTGATCTGTTAAGAAAGAACATTTTCTCACAGGTTCAATCAAACTAGGAAGAATAAAGTTTTAAATTCTCTCAGTTCTGAGCAGCCCAGTAGGGAAAAACTAAGATTATGTCTCATTATCATGCATTTTAATTTCGGGGTAAAATTATCAGAGGAAATAGAAATGCTTGAGAACTGAAAAGGGATAAATGATGTGGGTTTTCTTGAAAGAATAATAGAACTTGTGGTGCACATAATAATTCCACTGCCTAAAAACAAAAGCAATGTATTTTTCAGCTTTTAAAGTGACTTTTAAAATATCACTACCCTTTAACTTGTCATTTTTCTTGGTTATATCAGTTGAATATACAAAGTTGTAAATTGTATACCTATGAGATTTGAGGATTGGGATAGTTTAGGCTATTGGAAAGGTTCCTGTTTAATGTATGTTTGATATTCCATAAAAGCCCTAAGCTAACATTATACTCAATGGTAATATCTAACACTTTCCCTTACAAACAGAGATAAGGTAAGTGTGGCTAATCTCATCACTTCTATAACATTGTGCTGAAAATTCCATCGAGCGCAATAGACAAGTAAAATAATTCAAATGTGAAGAATTTACATATGAAAAAATGAAGCTTATTTAAGTTAAAGTACTTACTAGTGGCCACATGAATAGTAAATAAATTGTAGAGCAGTATTCAAACACAGGTTTTTATTGTGGGAGATTATTAACCTCTAGACTGTTGGGACCAACAGAAGTAGAGAAAATTGCTTCTTATTTATTTACTTTTTACTGTTATCTGGATGATGTTTAATTGCCAGCAATAATGATCTGTTTCAAACTAAAAATGAAAATTATTTTCTAGAATGCTAAGTAGAGCATAAGGAACTTTTTTTTGGTATAATTTATATTCAATGAATTTGTTGAAACATAGTGTTAGATTTTAGAATATATGAAAAATACTTTCCATTCATACAAATGTATTGGGGCACCCAAAGGCAGTAAGAGCTGACTGTGTTAGCAAACATTAAGTAGAAGCTAAGGAAGAGTTAGGTACTTTAAGTACAAATGGTCAGTCTTGAATGCCTCTAAATTAATTACATCTGGACAGCCAGAGCAAAAGGAGGTGCCCTGTTCAAGTAAACATTAAAAGTGATGACTGTGAATCTGATTCCTCTAAGCACATAACAATCAGGTAGCAACAGGCTGTAATTTTACCCCTGTGAAAAGTATCATAGGTGATTGTGAATTGCCTTTATGTGCATGGATGGATCTATGCTACATTCCATGAGAAACATAACTAGGCCAGACTATATATCCTCCAATTCCTCAGAGCAGTTGTGGAATTTCTCAGTGGTAGGTGTGACAACTTCATTCCTCTCTATGTGTAGAGACTCAAGATTTAAACAGTAGGTGAGGTTTCACAATGGGTACAAACCTCATCTGTATTCGGTTCTATTAAATGGGAATTTTATTTTATTATTTTTTTTTAACCAGAGCCCATCATTTTTTTTAATGTTAATTTTTTAATTTTTGAGAGAGAGAGAGAGAGCGCGTGCACACACGTGCCAGATAAGGGGAAAGAGATAGGAGGACACAGGATCTGAAATGGGCTTGAGCTCTGCACTAACACAAAAGCCCCATGTGGGGTTAGAACTCAAACTCCGAGATCATGACCTGAGCCAAAGTCAGATGCTTAACGGATTGAACCATCCAGATGCCCCAAATGGGAATTTTAAATTACTCAAAGCACTGTTCACAATATTTTAGGGCTAAGGGAGATCAGGGACCAGGGATGGAATACGAAAGCATTATGTGTATTTTCTTACTGTTTAAGTTAGCTTGAAAATTCATTTCCCAGAATTACTCTTAGGGAAATATATGAGAATTGCTGAGAAATACTCCCTTTTAAGAGGCTTTTCTATAAACTTCTGAAATGATATTTTTAAAAGAAAAGTTCTGATTTTTTTGTGTGTTTATTTTACTTAAGTATAAAGAATCATTTCAGGGATACTTTTTTACAAGGTGTAGGATTAAATTCAGATTTTTGAAATGATGCAAGAAAAGCCTGGTGGGAGAAGAAAATAAAAAGTGTAATTTTCGTGCCATAAAATTTTCTATATTTTAGAAGATTGTGAGGTAGCTACACTGTGATGAAAAAAATAAATATATCCAGTTAACATTGGAGCTATTTTGAGAGAACAGTAACAATTTTGAAAACATCTATAACTTTTAGTGTGTCAGCTAGTCTGATGCTTAACCGACTGAGCCACCCAGGCACGACAATTTTAATTCTTTTTATCCTTTATTTATTTATTTAGTCTTTTTGCTGGAGTACTTTTTCTTTCTTTCTTTCTTTCTTTCTTTCTTTCTTTCTTTCTTTCTTTCTCTCTTTCTTTTCTTGAGAGAAAGAAAGAGCAAGCAGGTAAGGAGCAGAAAGAGAGGGGAAGAATCTTAAGAAGGCTCCGTGCTCAGCATGGAGCCTGATGCAGGGCTTGATCCCAGGATACTGGGAATGAGTGGAAATCAAGAGTTGGAGGCTCAACTGACTGAGCCACCCAGGCGCCCCAAGGCTGACAGTTTAATTGCTATTTTGGCTTATCTGTGATTTATATTGTACTTTATTTTTCCCTTATGTCTTTGTTGTGTATCTTGTTATTCAAATATAATAGAGGCAAATATTTTATGTCTCAAAGAGAAAAAGGACACTAGTTCTCTGAAGTCTTAAAAACTCATTAATTCAGGAGAAATTTTCTTTAAAGAAAATGAAATTGGAGCATAAAAAGTTGAAAACCTGAAATGCAAGGAGCTAAACAAACTCACAAATTCATAACCTTACTTATTAGTTCAGTTTTTGATAATGATATTAATTTTGGAGTTCAGTCATGTTGATCATCAGTGTTTGTACTATTTCTGTTTAACAGGCATTTCTATCACAATGCACTATATAAGATTTACTTCTTGTAATTGGGGTTATCCCTTTGGGGGTGATTTGAAATTTCATACAACCAGGCAGGAAGATGGACTTTCTGAGTTGTCAGCATTATGATATAGAGTAAACATATTTCACATGACTCAGCACATAATGTTGGCAGGGGTACTATATTATCATTTTACATTAAAGATGAAAATATTGACAAAGGCTATTTCAAAACAGGCCTTCGAAACTATAAAACATTTAGTTTCTATGTTTATTTGGAGGGGGAAACTTTTTATCTCTATATTATATGAAAAAACGATTCCAAATCATTATTATATTCTGAATAGTTGTATAAGTTAAGAATAGTCCTATCAATTAAAAACAAACAAACAAACATAGTATTGGAAAAAAAAAATCAGAGAAGGCTAAAATCCATTTTATACCAGGTAAATAAAAAAAATAAAAAATAAACCACGTAAGTATATGTATGGATAGATGCAAAATGATAATGCTAATATTTATAATAACAAAATTTGAAATTATAAGCATAATACATATATGTGAAAATTCATTACGTTATTATTACTACTTAATAATTTTTACTTTTCAACATTCAAGAAATAAAATGATTCCTGCTTCGGATTCTGTTTCTTCCTCTATCTCTGCCCCTCCCCGACTTGTGCTCTGTCTCTCTCTTTCAAAAATAAATAAATAAAGAATAAAAAAAAAAAAGTGATTCTAATTTGGCACAGAATCCTCTGGAGACAAGAAAGAGAAACACTCCAATTCATTTTAGGAGCTTAGCTTAACTCAGATTCCAAAATCTGAGGATAGCTGATATATATAATAGCACAGATAAATCTTTCAAACATTATATTGAGCACTTATGCAATTCTCAGAAGAATATGTAGAATAGCTTCCATTTACATGAAGCAACATGGGAGGCAAAATGAAATTATATGTTTTAAGGAGTTATAACAATAGTAAAATCATAATGAAAACCAAGGAAATGTTTATCACAGAAGTTAGGACAGTGGTTAATCCTGGGGTACAATAAGGAGTTATGACAGGGAAGGACAAAGGTGTCTTTGGCAGTAACAAAGGTTCTATTTCTTAACCCCAGAGGTGGTTATATTGTCTTGATAGTTATTGTCTTAATAATTACTTTTAAATTGAACGTATATGTTTGATATAGTCTTATATAGGTATATATCTCATAATGGAAAGTATTTATAACAGTTGAAAAATAAAGGAGGACACTTGGGAATAAAAATTCATTCTCCAGAGGAGGAAAACCATATTTCTTAGATGTAGTGCAAAGAAACATGTTGTAAATTAGTATCTTGCATAGAGTGACTCATCAGTAATATCTTGACTGCATGGGTAATATTTTCTAATAGCAATTAATTGTTAATTTCTAGTATGTATGTCTAGCTTTAACTTTTCTCTAAAATAGTAATATATAAGTAGTTATGCTGTATCCTCAATTCATGTGGTTAATATAAACCTTATCACAGTACAGAAGCAAAGCATTAATTTTAGAAATATCATTCCTGCTGTTTTGAACACCATTGCCTATTTTACCTTTAAAAGATCCTACTTTAGATTAGAGATATAAACTCTAGGTTGTTATTAGAAAAGTGAATATATTATCAAAGACTCGTGAATGGGGTGCCTGGGTGGCTCATTCAGATGATCGTCTGACTTTGGGTCAGGTCATGATCTCACAGCTGGTAAGTTTAATCCCCATGTCAGGCTCTGTGCTGACAGCTCAGAGCCTGGAGCCTGCTTCAGATTCTGTGTCTCCCTCTCTATCTGCCCATCTCCTGCTCATGCTCTGTCTCTCCTCTCAAAAGTAAACAAACATTTTTAAAAAATGAAAAAAAAAAGACTTGTGGAATTTTGTGACCCACGTATCTTTGGTTGGTTGTCTAGGTTGAATTTTTCTTTTTGCTTTAATTTCTTCAGGATGAATTTCAGATAGATGATGAATCTACTTTTAAAAATTGTTCAGATAAGGAAATTAAAATCTTTTAAAACTTTCCATGATTACAAATCTGTGTGTTTTACCATATCTATGCTTCTGTTTTGAATAGTTACTACCCACAGGTTTAATTTGGAAAAGATTCAGGGAGGTTGTGATTGGTGGTTTTATTTTACATAATAAAACTTCAGTATGGCTTTCATAGTTTGCATATTGTATTGTCTTTGAAAATCATGCAAAGGTTATATTTAAGAAAAATAGATGGGGCACCTGAGTGGCTCAGTTGGTTCCAACTCTTGATTTCATCTCAGGTCATGATCTCATGGTTCATGAAATGAAGCCCCACATTGGACTCTGCACTGACAGCATGGAGACTGTTTGGGATTCTCTCTCTCCCTCTTTCTGCCTTTCCCCTGCTTACACACATGCATGCTCTCTCTTGCTCTCTCTCAAAATAAATAAACCTAAAAAAATAAAAATAAAAATATATATACCTGTCAAATTGCTCTAGTACTAATATTTTCAGAGTCTTCCTATTATTTGCTGGTGAAACTCTTTTTGACTTAAAAATATTAATCTCTGTGATATTGGTAGAAAGACATTGAGTCCATATCATGGTACCAATTGTGCAATGAAATCCTTATTTCCAGTTCATGTATTCCTGTTATTTGAACAGATTTGTATTTCAAACATATATTTTTCTCCTAAATGAGAATTTCACAATATAAGGAAGCTAAGTCATGCTATGCATATCCAAATAAGTGGTATCTGCCAACGTAGATGCACCTTCCAGTTTATCTTCTAAAGGAAATAGTGTTCACCATACACACTTCCGTATATGCTTTTTTTGGGACAGACATCATTAAAATGAAGTACCATACTTGTGTAAAGAACCTCATTTGTGGAACCTTGATTATAACCTTGTTATAAGAAGTTTATTAGCCATTGTGATAGATATTATAAAAGACATAGATAGATATATAGGTATATATAAAATTCCCTTACTTAATTTTTATGGCATCTCTATGAGATTAAGCATTATTACTTTTAATTTACAGACAACTAGTGGAGGGTCAGTGTGATTAAATTACCTGATCCAAGATGCACAGCTAGCAAATCAAAGATCTGAGGGAAAAACCTGTTCTACCTGATCCTAAATGTTTTATTTCAGGGATGATTTGTGGTAGTTACAGACTGAAACTGAATATGTGTGGCTAGTTTGTTAATATCCTTAAATCCATGAACTGGCTTTTAATCTCTTTCCTTAGATACTCCCCACTCTTTCCATTCCTCTATAAACAGGACCTCATCATCTCAATGGCAAGAGCTTCCCAATTGCTTTGACAATCTAGTCTAACTCTGAAGCACTTTCCACAATGATGCCATCTTTCTAAAATGCAGTGCAGTATAGTCGTGATGGTTTAAAGCATGAATTCCAGAATCAGATTAGGTTTAAAATTCTACTCCATCTTTCATCTGTCATGTGATCTTGGACAAATTACTTTCAGGATAAAGGTATTCTTTAACTTGCTACATGGGCACTTCATGAGGTAGTTCCTGCTAGTTACTCAAACCTCATCTCTTGCCATTTGGCCTTATGATATCACTCTCCTGTTTTGAAGAACTCTTTGCAGTCATCTTATTGTTTTAGAGTAAGGCTTGTCTAAAAGTTGGAAATCAAACTTAAGCATACTCAAACTTAATCCCCCCAATCATCTGAGGGATCAGAAATATATGAGATTGGGTCTAGTAATATCTATTCTTACTCACTGAAATCTTCCCTATTTCCCTTAATTACTACCATTCTTCTCCTTTCCACACACATTTGCTAAAAACTTTTTTTGAAGGTAATCCGTCCTAAGTGGATCTTAAACATGGGGGTCTGTGTTTTCCTTTGTGCTCTTATCAGTATGCCAAAACTTTTTGTATATTTCTTCCATATATCTTATACTTTACTGTGCCTGTTATATTTTGCC
The DNA here is from genome assembly GCF_022079265.1 of Lynx rufus. Classification (NCBI taxonomy): domain Eukaryota; kingdom Metazoa; phylum Chordata; class Mammalia; order Carnivora; family Felidae; genus Lynx; species Lynx rufus. The sequence continues at coordinate 65,795,738 of NW_025814827.1, forward strand.
AAATGCTTTTCTGCATCTGTTGAGATGACCATGGAATTTTTCTTTCATTTTATTGATGTGATGAATTATTGATATTGATTTGCCTATGCTGAACCATATTTGCATCCCAGGGATGAATCTCTCTTGATCATGATGTATAATCCTTTCAATGTGTTCTTGAATTTAGTTGAGAATTTTTTATTTATATTCATCAAGGATATTGTTTTATAGTTTTATTGTGGTATCCTTATCTGGTTTTGGTATCAAGGCAATGCAGCCTTCATAGAACTGAGTATGGAAATGTTCCCTCTTCCTCAATATTTTTGAAGAGTTTGAGGATAATTGGTATTAATTCTTCTTAAAATGTTTAGTAGAATTCACCAGTGAAGGTGTCTGGCCTTAAAGTTTTCTGTATTGGGAGGAGTTTCACCATTACTGACTCAATTTCTTGAATCATTAGCAGTCTATTTAGGTTTTCTGTTTCTTCCTGATTCAGTCTTGGTAAATTGTGTGTTGCTAGGAATGGATATATTTCTTCTAGGTTATGTAATGTGTTCATAGTAGTCTCTTATGATTCTCTGTACTTCTGTGGTATCTGTTGGTAATACAACAGGTCAGATGGAAGAAAGAATAAGTGATCTGGAAGATAGCAATCTAGAAATGGTTCAGGTAGAAGAGGATAAAGAACTAAGATTTTGAAAAAGTGAAGAAAACTTGTGAGAGTATCAGACTCCATTAGGAAAGCCAACATGGGAATCATGGTTCCCAGAAACTAATAAATCACTTTACTATTTCAATGCAAAAGACTCTCTCCAAGACACATTATAATGAAGCTGTCAAGTTAATGATAAAGTAAGAATATGTTTTTTTGTTTCAAGTTTTTATTTAAATTTCATTCAGTTAATATATAGTTCAATATTAGTTTCAGGTATAGAATTCAGTGATTCATCACTTACATACACAGTGCTCATCACAACAAGCCCTCCTTAATACCCATCACCCACCTAGCTCATACCTGCTCACCTCTCCTCCAGTAATCCTCTTTTTGTTCTACATAGTTAAGAAAGAGTCTGTTTTCTGGTTTACGTCTCTCCCACCACCCCATGGTCATCTGTAAATTCCACATATATAAATTCCACATATATGAATTCCACATATATAAATTCCACATATGAGTGAAATAATAATGGTATTTGTCTTTCTCTGATTCATTTCACTTAGCATAATACACTCTAGCTCCATCCACATCATTGCAAATGGCAAGATTTGATTCTTTTTTATCGTTGAGTTTTTTATGGCCCCTTTTATATGGCTCTTTATCCATTCGTCAGACAATGTACATTTGAGTTCTTTCCATAATTTGGCAATTATTAGTAATGATGCTATAAATATCAGGATGCATGTATCCCTTCAAATCTGTATTTTTGTATCCTTTGGGTAAATACTTACTGCAATTGCTGGACCATAGGGTACTTCTATTTTTAACTTTTTGAGGAACCTCCTTACTATTCTCTAGAGTTACTGCACCAGTTTGTATTACCACCAACAGTTGAAGTGGGTTCCCCTTCTCCACATCCTTCCCAAGATTTGTTGTTTCCTGCGTTGTTAATTTTAGCCATTCTGACAGATGTGAGGTGATAACTCATTGTAGTTTTTGATTGTATTTCCCTGGTGATGAGTGATGCTAAGCATCTTTTCATGTGTCTGTTAGTCCTCTGTATGTCTGATAAAGAAAGAATGTTGAAAGCAGCCAAGGGAAAAAAAAAGAAAGTAACCCACAAGGAAATCCCCATTAGACTCTCAGAAGATTTCTCAGCAGAAACTATAGGCCAAGAGAGAGTGGAGTGACATATTCAAAGTATTGAAAGATAAACATTTCCAACCAAGAATGTTTATCCAGCAAAGTTATCCTTCATACATAAAAGAGAAATAAAGGCTTCCCCAGACAAGAAGAAGGTGAGAGAGTTTGCCTCCATTAAATCTATCTTACAAGAAATGTTGAAAGAAGCTCTTCTACCTGAACTAAAAAGACAAGAATACCAAAACTTTGAGTAAGATATTAAATAGACAGAATCAGAAAATTGTAACTCTGTTTCAGAATAGGTTGTTAAGCTCTATACCATAAGAGTTAAAGGGAAAAAAGCATCAAAAATAACTATAGCTACTACAATTTGGTAATAAACTCACAGAAAAAAAGGAATAGTTTGTGACAACAAATAAGGGGAGGAGAGGGGCGCCTGGGTGGCGCAGTCGGTTAAGCGTCCGACTTCAGCCAGGTCACGATCTCGCGGTCCGTGAGTTCGAGCCCCGCGTCAGGCTCTGGGCTGATGGCTCAGAGCCTGGAGCCTGTTTCCGATTCTGTGTCTCCCTCTCTCTCTGCCCCTCCCCCGTTCATGCTCTGTCTCTCTCTGTCCCAAAAATAAATAAAACGTTGAAGGAAAAAAAAAAATTAAAAAAAAAAAAAACCAGAGCCAACTAAATATTGGCTTTAGAGACTCATTTCATCTCCAAGGACAAACATAGACTCAAAGTGAAGGTGTGGAAGATGATACTTAAGTAATGGTAACCAAAAGAAAGTGGGTATAGCCATAATTTTATTAGAAAAAAATAAACTTCAAGCCAAAAGTGGTAACAAGAGGCAAAGAAGGTCATTATATGGCAATAATGGGATCAATATATCAAGAAGGTATAATTATCATAAATATATATGCTCCCAACATCTAAGCATAAAATATATTAAAAAATATTAATGGATCTTGAGGGAGAAATAGACAACAATACAATAATAGTAGGGAATTTCAATACCCCACTATCAGCAATGGATAGAATATAGACAGAAAAGAAGGAAATGTCAAAATTGAACCATAACTTAGAACAAATGGACTTAATAGACATATGTAGAACATTCCATCCAATAACAGCAGAATACATATTCTTCTCAAGTGCACATAGAACATTCTCCAGATTAGAAATTCAGGCTGCAAAATGAATCTTAGCACATTTAAGAAGATTGTAATCATACCAATGATCTTCTCTAATCACAGTGTCATGAAATTAGATATCAAGAGAAAAGTGAGAGTAGATCTTTGAATATGTGTAAACTAACACTACTGCTAAACAACCAATGGGTCAAAGAAGAAATCAAAAGGAAAAAATTATCTTGAAATAAGTGAAAATGAAATACAACATATTAAATTTTGTGAAATGCTGCAAAAGCAGTTCTGAAAGGAAATTTTATAGCAATAAATACATATATTAAGAAATTAAAAAGGGGGTGCCTTGGTGGCTCAGTCAGTTAAGTGTCTGACTTCAGCTCAGGTTATGATCTCATGGTTCATGAGTTAGAGCCCCATGTTGGGCTCTGGGTTCTGTGTTTCCCTCTCTCTCTGCCTCTCCCCTGCTCATGCTCTGCCTCTCAAAAATAAATAAATGTTAAAAAAAGAAATTAGAAAGCTCCCAAATAACTTTACACTTCAAGGAACTGGAAAAAAGGGGAACAAATTATACCCAAATTTAGCAGGAGAGAGATAAAGATCAGAACAGAAATAAACAAAATAGAAACCAGAGAAATAGAAAGGATCAGTGAAAGTAAAAACTTGTTCTTTGAAAAGATAAAATTAATGACCCTTTAGTTAGACTAAGACAAAAAAGATAAGACTCAAATAAGATTAGAAATAAAAGAGGAGATATTGAACAATTCTTATAATATCATTTTCCTGGAGAGAAATGAAACACATTCAAATAGACAGTGAAGGAATGAGTTCCATAGAGAAGAATAGAGCTAAATGAGAAGAATCAGTATTCTTCGAGTTTTACCTCTGAGAAGGACCTCTAAAAGTAGTTATATCTCTGTTGCTTCTACGTAGTTTTTAGATGGAGAATATTGACCTTTCTAATCATAGTACCATCCATAAACAGCTAAAGTAGATTTCTTTATAAGCCATGAGCTCAGGGACAATAAAGCAATCCAATGAGTCAAAAGTGGCTAAGACCAGAGTTACAAACGGAAAACAAATAGGAGATTTTAAAACAGACTTGTGCTTGTGACAAAGTCAAATATAATATTAATTTCTGCCATACTACATCCATAACAATCTCTTATCAGTTAAAGATTCATGTTGTTAATTTGCATTGGCCCTTATCCTTTTTTAATGGTATTCATTAAAATTCTTGTATAGATACTCAAGGAGGAGGGGAAACATGGGTATGGATAACAACATGTCATTTATTATCTTTAATTTTATTACAAATCACACCTTCCTTGCATGCATTGGAACGAGATAGAACAATGAGCACGTTGATCTAGGTAAGCTTTTAACAAATGAAGAGTCAAAAGATCCAGAATATCGCCCAGCTTCTGATGGAGACATGGCTACCAAAGATACTGAGAACACCTGTACTTAAACTCACTAGCCTATTAGATTTGCTTTAGTTCTATGTCTGAAACTGAGAGTCATGAAAAGATGTAGAAATCTCTATCCCAGTAAAGCTTGGTGAACTGTCTTTAAAACTCACCTCTACAGATGAGATTTTCGTATCTACTACTATGTTTCTCTCATATCTTAAACACTGAAAAATTTATATTCTCTTAACTCATACATTCAATGAATACTAATGCCTTTCCTTTGAAATCGTGAATTGTGAGTGTATTTAAATTTTTGTCCCTATTAAAATTGCATCAACATCATTTGGTTAAATCTGTCTCCATATCATGGTATAATTTTGAGTTTCATTTAAAAATATTCAGATTATATATATTTTATATGACAGTTTAGGAGACAGAACATATTTTGTATGAGGAACAATTTTTGTAAGAGAAACAATTAACAACACAAAATTTATGTTAGATGTTATTTACTTTTTGTAAAGTTTAGATATATTTTATGGTTAATCAGGATAAATTGGGATAAAATTTTTATATTATAGTCATGTTGGGATACTAAAGAGTATCTCCAGTCCCCTAATTCCTCATGGAACTTGGTTTTATATTGGATATGTGTCAGAGGCTAAAATTAATTCAAAATGGGACATATGATATCCATTTTTTTTCTGGGAAAAGATTTGTTAAGTAATATCCAGTAAATAAAGTTAAAAGAGATTTTGTTTGTGTGTGTTCTGAAGAGGTTTTGTTTTTGTTGTTGTTGTTATTTTGGTTTTGGTTTTTGTAGGGAAAACTAAGATGTTAAGTGGTGCTAATCGAATGTTCACTCTTGGCCCTTGGGTTCCCTCTGCTTACAAATTGCATGCAAATTCTAACCCCAGGAAACCGAACTAATTTCTTCTGGGCTCTCCATGTGTCCTCTTTGCTTCACTAAGTACTTTCTTGTACCTCGGACATTTCATGCACATGACAACCAAAAATTATGACTTAATCTAGAATAAACAACCCCCCCCATAGCCTCCCCCTAAACCAACTCAAAACCAAATTATTTTAATTATTCATTCATTAAAATATATGTCAATCTTTTTGTCTTATTCCTTTTATTTCTTTCTATTAAGAAAAATCATTTATTTAGACTTCTAAGTGAGAACACATTTAGCCTTTTGATAGTTTGTGTAGAACCAATTTTCATATATTTTAGTACAATTGTTTTTCATGGAAAAGAAATGTAATGGGGTCATTTTTAAGAATATCAAGAAAGAAAGTGCAGTTTTTCTGTTTTCTATTTCTGATTTAATTATTCATAGAAACCTCTACTCAGCTGGATTGAGAGCAATGTATGGAGGTATAGATACAAACTTTCAACTGAAATTTAAAAGTACGTTAGTCTCTTTGAGACTTAAGCACCCTTAATGTGGTTATTCAAGTCTTTTTTGGTGAAACAATCAGGCTTTCAGATATTCTTCTCCTCTCTCTGTTCCTCCCTCTGTTGTGCCTGGATACGTCCAAGTGGAAGGATGATTTGACCTCCTGACCACAAGGGAGAGGGCCTCCTGTATATGTAATCTGGCTCTATTCCATTTAAGAGGGCTGACTCAATCAGCTTGGTCTCTGAACTTGCTCTACTGGGCTATGCTTGTCACTGCCTTTTGGAATGTAATGGCCTATAATGGCCAGTTTGGCCAGCATTAGGCCTTTAAATATTAAAGTATTAAATTGGCCTTCAGATATTGCATGTTTGCCATTGGCAGCTCTTCTTCCTAACTGTAGGCTTCTGTGTCACCACTGGCACCTCTGCATATTCTCTATGGCATGTGTGAGAACTCCTGTCCCCCCGTGTCATACTGGATGTTATGCTGAGGTGCCTTGGGGGGATATTTTAGGAGCTTATAGACAACCTCCCCCCCCCAGGTTATGTTCAGGGCAGTGTGTCTCTAGTTTCCATTTTCTCCTTTTCCTGTCTGTATATATCTACATTTTGCCTCCTCCTTCTCAGAGCACACATCAGATCTGAACTAGGAATAAGAGATAGGGAGAGAGGTATGCTATAGTCACCTTCTCTCCATTTTACTTATTCCTTTAAAAAGCCACAAGGTAGAAAGATGAAGATATACATTGCTTCCTAGTTCCTCTTCATGTCTGGCAGATTTCCAGCTAGATTCTATCTTCTTCTTTTCCCATCTGCTCTGTCCTCTTGTCTTAGGCTATAATGGTGTGTGGGGCAAGAGGGAGAAACTAGCTTGCTGCTAAAGATAGTTATGTTAGGAGATGTTCCACAAATATTGTCCATATTAGGCTAATTTTCTGCTTATGGTTACAAACTGGTTATTTTTTTGTCTATTGATAAATTGCTAAAGCGAGAGATAAGAGATATATCAGATTAGCAATAGGCAACTTTAATTTTGTTTTCATTTTATGAAGAATTGGGCTATTAGTTTACATTAACTTTGCATTTCTGATTTACTACATTTTTGAATTGGGAACATAAAGGCTCAGAGATGGCAGGAAAACAACCTCCCCAAGGCCTCTGCTGTAACAAACTTACCTCTAAGATCTTAGTGAAATCTCCTATAGACAGTTCAGTACATCAGTCTTTTAGTGCAAATAATAACCTTTAGTATTTTTATATTTTGCAAATGCCTTTCCCTTCAGACTCTTGATAGATTGCTTGAACCCTGGATTATCAAGTAAAAACTTGTTAAAAACATCAACCAGAGCACAGTTGACAGTACTATATCGCATCATGATATTTTATATTTATCCTGAAATGGTAAGGGTGTTTGTCATGGACTATGTAGCGTTCCATGCACTTTATATTTATTTAATCATGTATTTCTCACAAAATCCCATTAATTAACCAAACTCAAAGTCTAAAGGCAGCCAATCACAAACCACCCAACTAGACTTCAAGCTATACCAATTAATTTCCTTGATTTGCTTCTCTGTAAAAGTCTCTTCCCAAGCTTTTGTCCATGGAGCACTCCTAACTACTTCTGGTTTGGTGCTCTCCAAATAGAATGGATTTTTGCTCAAACCCATAATTTTTAATATGCCTCAGTTTATCTTTTAACACATGCAAACAACGAAATCTTTTATAAAATAACAAAACAAAAAATAGTCAAATAGTTTGAATACATAAGCACAATCTAAAAAAGAGCATTTTGCATCTTAATAATAGCCCCATCAATAAGAAAGAGTTTCCAGAACTTACTCACCTAAACACAAAGCTTCTGCCAGTATGGTTACCATACTTGTGATAACAATACCATAATAAAGAAGCAGACATAATTTGCTAAGTGATGCTTAGCAATGTGCATCCTATATTTTCCTCCTGTAGGCTGCTCTCACTGATTTTTACTTTGCTTCTAAGCATAATGTGCACATTCTCTTTTGTTTAGCATATTCACCATTCATGTTTCCCAGATTGAGCCTGTTAGGACAATTAATGACTCAGAATGCTTCTTACTTTTCTGTTCATTTATCCATTCTAATTATACTTAGAGGTGGCATTACATTTTCTTTATTTGAAACTTCAGAGGAGAGGGACTAATGGAGCAATCAGACAAAAGGATACAAGCAGGTATAAATGAAAGATTGCCTGTTATTAATTTATGACTATGTGAACTTATTTGTGTTCATTTTCAAGGGGGATTTGCTCTAAGTATTTTTCATCTTGTACAAGGCAGCCATTAAGTGCATGAGAGGAAAACGACAGACAAAATGTGGTGATTGAACTGGCCAAGCTATATTATCATCATCCCAAAGCCAGCTAATAGGATCCTAATAAAAAAGGACCTGGCTGAGTGAAGACAAAAAAAAAAAAAAAAAAAAAAAAAAGAAATGAAGGAAGAAACAAAAAACTCCTGCAGCTAATAGCTTAAAAGATGTGAAAAGTTTCATTCAGTTATGTAATCTCATAACTTTAAATTAGAGACAGCATCACAGTTGGATGGAGACATAGACATTCTTAGAATATTCAAGCAGAGACCATGGAAACATTAAAAGTCTATGTACAACTTTCATGTTCTCCCTTCCTCGTTGTCTCCCTCTTCCTAGAATGTCTTGTGGAGTTTGAGAAATGAGTCACTCCAGAATTTTTGTGCATCTCAGAGATGATGATTTTATCAGTTTAAGCTCATCAGATCTAAATAGTACAATTGGTCACATTAGTGAATAGTGAATTCAATTAAAATGGTTGAGCCCTATGTGAGATACCATTTATAGTTGTGTAGTTTTGACCACCTCAAGTTGAGTGTCACATAATTGGTTTCATTTCTCAGGTTTTCTTCCTGTTTTAGCTAAAATTATCCATGTCTAACTTCATGGTCTTTAAATAGAAACTAAAGGCAAAAGAAACACAATGTGGCAAGTTTATCCACATTATTGAAGGTGTATATATTGATAAATCTGCCAACATGTAGTTAAATGTGCAGGAGGTACTAATTTTTTTAATTCTAGGCATCAGTGGATTTTTGTCATAAAGTGATAGCAATGGCTCTTTTTAACCTAATTTTGAAAACTATACCTGGAATTTATCAAAATATGTAATGCATTTATTGCAGTGTGTCCAGATTTGTTTTCCTAATTCTTCTTTGCTCTAATACTACTATACTTTTTTTTAACTATACTTTTGGCATTCCTGAGCCTTTAAATTTTGCTTTAGGTTCATTATTTCCAGCTGAAATAGGCATAATACTCAGCTGGCAAAGAAAACACGTGATTTATTTAGTTAATAAATATTGGAAAATCATTGTGCAATTATTAATTTTTAACATAATTTTTTTGATATATCATGGCTCTAAAACAGGTTTTTATTTTTAAATGTTAGACTGCTTTTTTTAATGTTTATTTATTTTGAGAGAGAGAGTTTGGGCGAGTGGGGGGGGCAGAGGGGGAGAGGGAGAGAGAGAATCCCAAGCAGGATCCATGCTGTCAGTGCAGAGCCTAACACGGGGCTTGAACTCACCAATCAGGAGATCACGACCTGAGCCAAAACCAAGAGTTGGATGCTTAACCAAACGAGGCACCCAGGTGCCCCTAAAATCGGTTTTTAGAATGCCAGGTTAAAACTCTAAATTTTTGGAACACTTATAAAAAAATAATAAGTAGGCTAATATGTTCTTTTATATCTATGTAATCATGGGTATTTCTATTTATATGTGTCATCAGATTTAGGCACATCATTACTACCAGAATCTCTCTCCCTTTTAAAGGGGGTAGGATGACTGCACTTACAAGTTCAGCTCACAAAATTGATGGATGACAGGATTTCACAGTTTGGAAAGGTTAAAGTACGTAAGAACTTCTCTTATAATCCCCAGCACCTATTTAGACTCTGGCAGGCATCAGCTATCAATATTGTCCCACCTGCTGGAACTCACAGGCCAGCCACAGAAATGGGCAGGTGGCAGAACTCTCATTGGTAATTCTCTTTCTCCCTTCTAATCATCTAGAATGCATGGAGTATTTTGTTATACCCCCTTCCAGACCCATCAAATTTTATAAAGTTTTAATAAGAAATAGCTATGTTATTAAAGATTTATTGGGGAAGAGAACTCACATTACAAAATACATACCAGAAATTTAATAAAATTCTGTAGGTTTATAAGTTCTTCCTCCTACACTTTCTTACCTCCTTTCTCTTTTCCTCTTGTACATCGACTCTATAAATTTCATCACCCTGAGCAGTTTTGTCTGTGCCTTTCAATCAGTAAAAGAAAAGCTAAATAATTAATGGAATTGTGAATACTTGTTGTTCCTCAAGCCATCTGATCTGAAGAGTCTTACCCTAGCCAAGTGACTTATCCAAATAGTCAATTCAATAAATTAATCTTATTATATTAACTAATCATAAGGAAATGGGAGCTCAAATGAAAAATAATTAGACCTGCTCTAGGTAAGAAAGATTTTATAAAACCAGTGACTTATGATCTGGATCTTGATGGATACATAGGAATCTATGCCAATAAAACTGTTATAATCTAGGTTTTTATTTGTATAATAATATTAATAATTGATAATAGTTATTGAATGTTTTCATGTACACTGTGGTGATGATTAGCATGAAGTGTCTCAAAAAATATTTGAGATTATTGTTAATAGTTAATGTTACAAACCTGATTGTATAGCCAAGAAAACCTAGAAGCTGAGGGACTTGTTCAAGTTCATGTAGATAATACTGCTACAATATAGAGCTAGAACCAAGATCTGCGTCCAGGGATGTTGACTTCAGCACCTGAGATACTGTATTCTTCCGTTAAATAAAGCAGGTTTTTAGCTTATTACAGTGACTTTAACATATTTTTTTATCTTGTATATGTTATTAAAGGTTGTAAATAAACCAGTTTGATTTTGTTGTTACCTATCATGCTAAAAGACTGACAAATGAATATAGCATTTACTTTCTTTATCATAAATTTTGAAATATTTTTTTCATGGTGAGAAAAGGCCTTATGCAAATGTTTGCCATCTTTATAGTTCATCTTCAAGGTTGTACATTGTTTACCCTTGAGGATTCACTAGAATGGCTTGTATAGCCACATCAACATCAACTCACATCTGCCTCCCATCAGAAGCTTGTGCTATTCTCAAGAACCCAGAAGCAAAGGTTGAATGCATATAGGAGACTGAGCAGGTGCTAAGAGGTACCACTAGTTATTTAGCATAACTAGACTCAGCCTTATTCAAGCCTGTGAACTGAAATGTCATTCAAGTGAAAATGTCCTCCATCTGTTTTTATTATTCTCTCCAACATTGTATTTTGCTGTTTATACATACAATGAGTTCATGATAAAAATAAAATAAGACAAGTCATTTGGTGACTTGAAGTAAATTGCTTTAGCTATAAAATGTTTGATAGCATGACATTGATGATTATTTTAAGATTTAAATATTATATGCTTCTTGAGTTATTTCAGTGTGATACAATGATGAAAGAAGAAGTCATTCTAGAAATCTCCTTCATGGTCTTTCCTATCATATTGTGTTTCCTATCATAGAATGGATATAAATACTAAAATATTTTAAATTATTTTTAAGAAAGTCAGAGCAGTGGAGATATATTTTGCCTAGAGGTTCTTGGTTATAAACTTTTGTTATTTATTGGCTCATTCACAATTCTCAATTATTTATTCTACACCTACTGTAGTTAATTAAATATAATGGTGATCCAACAATGTACAAAATAGGCTTGGTTTTTCTCTAGAAAGGCAACAAATATTAACCAAAATTGCATAACTAACATGGGTATTATAATTATTACATGTAGTTTGAAAGTACATGGTTCTAAGAACTTATATAATTGAAAGCTTGTACCAACAACACTGGGTTAGTGCAATATATAGTAAGTTCAAGCATAGGTTATGAATGCCTATTAGGCAATAACTGAGAGACCTGATTTAACAGAGTTCTTATTTATGCCAAGATATAAGTGAGACTGTTCATAATTTCAAGGAGCTTATGGTCTGAAGTGGAGAACAAAAGGTAAACAGATGCTTGCAGGATAGCTTATTAAATGTTATGATGGGGAAGCAGAGGAGTATTGGAGGCATATAGGATGTGCCCTCACATTGTGGGAGCTGCAGAAGGTACACAAACTTTAAATTTAAAGCTCAAGATTCAACAATAGCGAAATTATGGAAAAGAGCCTAAATGTCCATCAACTGATGAATAGATAAAGAAATTGTGGTCTATATACAGAATAGAATACTACGTGGCAATGAGAAAGAATGAAATCTAGCCTTTTGTAGAAACGTGGATGGAACTGGAGAGTGTTATGCTAAGTGAAATAAGTCAGTCAGAGAAAGACAGATACCATAGGTTTTCACTCTTATGTGGATCCTGAGAAACTAAACGAAGTCCATGGGGGAGGGGAAGGAAAAAAAAGTTAGAGAAGGGGGGAGCCAAACCATAAGAGACTCTGAAAAACTGAGAACAATCTAAGGGTTGATGTGAGGAGGGCACCTGTTGGGATGAGCACTGGGTGTTGTATGGAAATCAATTTGACAATAATTTTCATATAAAAAAAAGAAAAAAGAAAAAAAAATAAAGCTCAAGGAGGCTTAGAGTTCCCCACTAAATATTTGTCATCTTAGCATCAGGAAAAAATTAATAACAAAAACCAGAACAAAATTTGTATGTAGTATTTTTTTTAATGTTTATTTTGCGGGAGAAAGGGAAAGAGAATCCCAAGCAGGGTTCACACTATCAGCACAGAGTCTGATGCAGGGCTTGAAGTCACAAACCATGAGATCATGACCTGAACAGAAATTAAGAGTTAAACACTTAACTGATTGAGCCACCCAGGCAACCTGATATGTACAACTTTAAAACATCCACACATCAAAAACTGCAATAAGTAAATGTAAAGGGCTATAAACCTTGAGAAAACATTTGGGACATTTACAAAGTAAAAGGTTATAAACATTAACACATAAAGATCTCTTTATTATGTAATATAAAGAAAACTACTCCATTGAAAAATGAGCAAAGGATAAGGAATGGCATTTCATATAATCAGAAAAAACAATGGCCAAGTAAGATATGTGCAAATATGAAGCTTAGTAGTAGTAAAAAAACATATAAGTAAAGCAAGATATTCCTTATACAGAAAAATTTTTAAAAATTCAAATTCAATATAGAAATAGAATGTAGAAAAAAGGTATTCTTCAACCCAAAATCCTTTGGAGGATTTTGTCAAAGTATGATGAAAGCTAAAAAGATATATATCTTTTAACATAAGAAATTCTAATGTTAGAAATTTATCCTAAGGGAAGTAATTAGACAGTTGTACAAAGATTTAGGTATTTATCATGATATTGTCTATGTAACAATACAGCAATGTGACTGTCCCATTATATGGGATTGATAAATAAAATTTGGTATATGCAATGGAATACTTTTAAGTCATTATAATTATTCTATACACACATGGTTATTGTCAGGAAGAGATGTTTAGCACATATAATTAAACTAATTATAAAACTAGGAATAATATTCCACTTCTAAAAGTATGGTTTATTCATGCATAAAATATTATGAAACATATACTCCAAAATGTAAGCAGTCTGGTAGAATTATGGTGATTCTTTTTAACTTCTCTTTAGTTTTTTTTTACTGTTTTATCAACAATTCATACAAATTGCTCATGTAATAGTGAAATATATACAAGTAAAACTTTTTAAAAATCTGAATATACCAAAATGAGTTTCCCCTCTTAAGTCTGATCTGGGATTGTTACCATAAACTCAAATGAGAATAAGAGTTCAGGAAATCAGGATTAATTGTTTATTTTTTTAATTTGGAAACAATGTCAAGAATAATTGAATATCTACCTAAGATATTTGCTTTATTTACTAAATTCCAAGAGGAATTTATTTTTTGAAACACTGTTACTTGAAACATATTACGATAATGAGAAGTCACAAATGAAAGTAAAATATTATCATTAATAAGAGGAGGAAAGCAAATAGATAAATATATATAAATTCAAGTGAAAGACTCATGCAACCAATCAATCATGTGGTTTTGGATAAATAAATGAGCATGTTTATATGTGCACACACATGCATAGATAGGCTGGAAGAGTGTATGGAAACTGTTATAGATAGATTGGTAAGTTTTGACATTCAGTAGTGAAACTTATAGAGGTTTTTTCTTTTCCCCTTTTTATTTAAGTTTATTTATTTATTTTGAGAGGTAAAGAGTGCAAGCAGGGAAGGGGCAGAGAGAGAGAGAGGAGAGAGAGAACCCCAAGCAGGCTCCACACTCAGCACAGAGCCTAATGCAGGGCTTGATCCCAGTACTATGAGAACATGACCTGAGACGAAATCAAGTGTCAGATACTTACCTGACTGAGCCACCCAGGTGACCCTTCATAGAATTTTAAATTAGGAAATTTTAGTACAAGAAAAAATGTTTCAGTAGTAGAGGAGATATCCTATATTAGGTTTATAATAAAACTAAAGCGTGAATTTCCCTGATCATGACACCAATCACTCTAGTTTGATTAATTGCTTGGAATTCCTAATTAAAACCTGAGCTTTGTCTTAAAGTATTTCTCATATTTGTGTCCTTAATGTCTTATACTTGCCTGTTGACTTTCTCCTGTGACTTAAGCAAGGTAGTTATTTTTATTTTTATTTATTTATTTATTTATTTATTTATTTATTTATTTATTTATTTATTTTTACAAATGTAAAACTTGATGCTCAGGAATAATGCTGGAGCCAAGACTTAAAATTAAGTATTTCCATTCTAAATCTATGCTTTCTTGGTCTTGTCATGCTGGGAAGAGATAAACAAGAACACGTAATTAATATAAAAGGATCTGCTATCTTGAACCATAAGCTAAGGAGATAAATATAATGAAGATTGAGAAATAGTGACAGATTTTTGAAGTTCACACCATGAATTTCAATTTGAATCAATAACTCTGCGTTCCTCTGGAAATAGAAGCTCTTTTATTTCTTAAGCAAGATGCTTCTAGCTATTAAATCATATGTGGAAGCAACAGGAGATTGAAGGTCAATAAAGAGGGAACAGAGTCTGGTGAGGGGTAAGGTTCATTCATAGCCTATTCGAGAAACAGTTTTATCTATTTTGGGAAGATATTCACAGAAGGATATTTTACAAGGTCCTTTAGAGTTCACTTTGTTATTTTAATAGTCTTATAGTCAGGATTTATGTTTTTACTTATTTTACTTTCAGATATAACTCTAAGCCTGTTGATGAATAGAAAATCTAACTGTTTACTCTGGGTAAATTGCTTAACTCTTTATATTTGTGTTTTCAAATAATCCTTCTCAACAATACCATGAAGTAAGGATGTATTATTCCTACTTTAAAGATGTTCTCCTTGAGAAGTTACATAATTTGCCCAAGATTATTTAGCTGATACATGATAAATGGGAATTTGAACAAAGAATTGATTCCAAAGCCAACTGATGCTGGGCACTTCTTGGTATAAAATAATCAAATAATTTACCACATTTACATCCAGATGCTTCCTGGTTGGTCTCATTGCCTCTGACCGATTATTAACAGACTTGTAATATGAACACTGTAATTATTTAATAAAATATATTTGA
Organism: Lynx rufus; assembly: GCF_022079265.1. Classification (NCBI taxonomy): domain Eukaryota; kingdom Metazoa; phylum Chordata; class Mammalia; order Carnivora; family Felidae; genus Lynx; species Lynx rufus. Next base: position 65,811,185 of record NW_025814827.1, read on the forward strand.
AGTATTTATAGATCATTTATATATCCTTAATACTGAAAATTTAAAGTCTTTTGGTTGCTTTTCTAGAGTAAATAAAAACTTTGTGTGAAAGAAGGAAGAAAGATTAAAAATAGAAGTTAGTAATTTTAAAATACATAGTGTTTGATTTCTAATTTACTTGAATCTTTAAATAAACACATGCCTTCATAGTATATGTAAGATGCTGTAAGTACCCAAGGTAGACTTCAGAGAAATCTGAATGTGTCAAACAGAAATAACAATCCAGATGATTGAATATCTGTGTCTTTAAGTTGAGTGGGTGTGAACTCACTGTACAATATATAGTAGACATTATAAACCATGTATTAACACAAAGCACATTTATTTTCATTTCTAGGACTAGAATTCCATTAAAAGTAAACATTTTGGTACTTTCATCAGGGTGCATTTTATTGTCTACATTTGAAGATAAAGCACTGTGAATTTGTCACAATTCAGAGAAGGCAGGATTTTCAAAAGCATGATTTGAAGTTACATAACGGTGTACAAGTACTTTGCCAATTTAAAAAAAAAACAACTTTGGTTGTTTATGATGTGGCACTGTACACATCCTTTTTTAGAATATATAAATATAAATATAAATATATATATGAATATTTATATTTATATATATATTCTATATATTCTATATATATATATATATATATATATCTCAGACATTTTTCCCCAAATTCTCAAATGTTATATAGGATGTACCAAAATCCTTTTATATATTCCTTGAATGAAATTCTTAAATAGATTAAGTTCTTATACTTTCATAGGCTGATCCCTAATGTAAATACATTTTCTTGTCCTGAACATAATAATGATATGTTAACTACGTTAATTAAAGTCCAACTTGGATTTGGTAGTTTTTCTCTATACACTGTGTATAGTAGATGTTGTATAATGTTGATATAGTCTCAGATATCTTCAGGGTCTATGGCATAAATCCATGAATCTGGCTGCAAATGAGAAAGTTTCGTTGAATATGTTAATGGGTAATAAGGTTTAGTATAAAATATGCTAAATGGACTGGAATTCGATTCTGCAGAAATATTTATTCAAATGTGAAACATGCCCATCTGCAGCAAATCCAGCACTTTTTGAATGATAGACACAAACATGAGAATGCAATAGCAATTTTTAAAACCCCAACTCGAGGCTTAGTCTCTATGAGTGACATTTCCCCCCTACTGCTTATACCTGGCTTAAAAGTATTTAAACTATTTCCGTGTATTGGTTTTGCATGACCATGGAAAATGCCCTTTACAGAGTAACGACATGACATTGGTAAGAGTCTGGGTATTGTGTGGCATAAAAAATACAGCGGTAAATATGAGTAAGTGAACAACTAGTGGAAGGGATAATTCGCAGTAAGAAACAGCATTGTCTGTGGCTATCACCTGGAAGGTACCATCTGATGATATAAAACTTTCTGTATTGGGCCTGGAAACATGACCTCAGTGATCTCTGCTCCTTTATTTCAGCAGCCAAGGTGATGTTAAATAAGTCATGTTTCAAAAACCTGAAATGTGCTCATAGAGAAATAGGCATAGTTGACTCTGAGTGTATAGAACATCTCCAAGATCAAATAATCGTGCAAGATTATAGTACTGATCCTCCTTTACATTCCCTTTTCTCCTATTTCTCCTATTCTCCCTTTCTCTCAATATTGAGAGGGAGTACAGAGATGACTGGAAGAATTCCAAGAAGCTGGTGGCAGTTTTGGGTGGCAGATCAAAATGTTTTACTCCAGAAAAAGCTAAAATGTCTGGCTGCGTTTACCTTGGGTAATAATATCAGGAAAATTATAAATGACTTAGAAATTATTAAATGCATTTTAGAAAATACTTGTAACTTATGCCAAATATTCATTTATAGGAAACATGAATAAAATATTCTGTGTTCATTTTTATAGATTATTTGCTTTAAAGTAAAAAGGCATCTGTATGTTAACCTGTTACATAGTTATTAAAATATATCCAGTCATTTTGTCTTCGTAAACCCAATGTAAAGAGTTAAGATAACGTAACTTTGTCACAAAGTCATGTTACAGGCTTCATTTTCACAGCATCAGTGCAACTGATGCTGGCTTCATGCCCTATGAGTCCCTGTGTTCAGCTGTGAAAAGTTGAATGCAGACACCTAAAAAATAATCATGTAAAAATTCTGGGTTTATCAAAAGATTCAGGAACACATTAAACAGTATTTTGAATTATATCTATGTAAATAAATGAATTAAATTTGTGTTTAAAAATTGATACTTCAAGCACTTGCAATATAGATACTATAACAGAGCTACATCTGAAAGGAAAAAAAAAAGGAAAAGAGATAAGATCAATATTTAAAGACTACACTTTATTATGTTCCTGGGGCTTAACCTCTTTGAATATGTCTCCTCATTTATGAACAGCAACAATGAACATGGTGATCCATGACTTACTTCTAAACTATAAACTCATTGAGTGTAAGAGTCTTGCACATAGTATATATATATATATATATATATATATATATATATATATATACACAAACATATTGAGCAAATGAATGAATAATATATTAAATGAATAACATTGTGAATTTGGTCACAGTTCTATCTTTTCCATTAAGCAGTCAATACTAAACAGTGAATTTGGAAAATTATAAGATGCCATAATATTCAGTGGAAAGTAGAGTTCCACTGAATAAGACATGCAGTAATATTCATGATCTAAAATGAGGTATTTTTTTCTGTTACCCTTTATATCTTTCTAGTTCTCTAAGATGATTACTATAAGGACAACTCTGATAATTATTTATTGTCATTTGTTAAGAAGATGTAAATAAAATATCACAAAGACTTCCCTTGGGCTATAGTGGGAGCTTTATAACAATGACACAGGGCTCAAAAAAGCTTTGTGGAATGTAGAGGTTGTCAATCATTTGATTCTAGTGAGTAATTTTTTTTTTAATCCTATGGTTGGAAAGTGAAAAGGAGACATTACACAAGTTGACAGGATTTTGGAAATGAATCACAAGGGATGCCCTAGATTTGATCAGATTTCTTTTCTCTCTTTCTCCCTCCCTTCTTCCCTTCCTTCCTTCCTTCCTCCCTCCCTCCCTCCCTCCCTCCCTCCCTCCTTCCCCTCCCTTCCCTTCCCTTCCCTTTCCTTTCCTTTCCTTTCCTTTCCTTTCCTTTCCTTTCCTTTCCTTTCCTTTCCTTTCCTTTCCTTTCCTTTCCTTTCCTTCACAGTGCAAAAAGGTGCTTTTATCATAGTGCAGGGACATGACCCATGGGCAGAAAAGCTGCACTGTGATTGTGAGGAGTAATTGATTACATATTTTTAAGTTGGGGATGGGCAGAGATAAAGGAAGTCTCTAATGGAATTTTCATATGTTAAAGAAAACTTACAGTATCCTGGAAGTCTGGCTATTAGGAAGCTAAGATAGCTTTTGTCGGTAGCAAAACATTAACATTAAGGCAGCCATGAGTTCCTTAAAGAGTGTCATACTCGGCATGTCCTGTATTTATAAATGGCCTGCAAGTGTAAGGAAATTTATTTTTTTGAGACAGAGAGAGATAGAGATATATATAGAGAGAGAGAGTGCGCGAGCACACACACACAGCAGGGGAGGGGCAGAGGAAGAGAGAGAATCTTAAGCAGGCTTCATGCCCAGTGCAGAGCCTGACATGGGGCTGCATCTCATGACTATGAACCACGTACTGAGCCACCCAGGTGCCCTAAGGAAATTTAATTTTATCTACGTTTCCCTTGCTTTTATTCTCTTCATCATTTCCCCGCCTGAACAATTTTGGCCCTTAAGTCTTTAAGTTTGCCAAGCATGGAATGTCTTATTTTCTATAACTTCCCTATGTATGGGTAAATATTGGTTAGTTGGGGAATTTATATATATATATATAGGAGTTATGACAGGTAAAGGCAGCTGAATCCAGGGTACAACATAGACGAATCTCCTTGTGTACAAAGGGTCATCTGTCACCTGGAAGTTATGGCAGTAAAGAAGTCTTGGCACCAGGCAGAGAGACACCACAATAGACTTCTGAGAGGGAAGATAGATTCTGAGGGGCTGTGATAGTGATTTATTGATTCATCCCATTACCCTAAATCGCACAGTCTATTTATCATCACCCCCAAATCCATTCTGCCCTTCATCTTAGTAACAATGCCATAATTTTGTCAGGAGTGCAAATTTTGCCTTGAGAGAAAACATTTACCATCCCCTCTTGCAGATCAGATGGCCATATGACATAATTAAAATCAATGAGTTGAAGGTTGAAGTTACTGAGTGGGAATTTAGTGCTTCAAAAGATACCATCAAGAAAGTGAAAATAAAATCTACAGAGTGGTGAGGGGGTGCCTGGGTGGCTCAGTTGGTTGAGCATCTAACTGTTGATTTTAGCTCAGGTCATGATCCCAGAGTCTTGGGATTGAGCCCTATGTCAGGCTCCACACTGAGCATGGAGGCTGCTTGAAATTCTCTCTCTCTCCTCTGCCCCTCTCCCCTGCTTGAAATTTCTCTCTAAATAAATAAATAAATAAATAAATAAATAAGCAAGCAAACAAAAAAAAACAAAATCTGCAGGATGGAAAAATATTTGCAGATTATGTATTTGATAAAGGACTTGTATCCAGAATACATAAAGAAGTCTTATAACTCAACAACATAAAGACACCCTGATATAAAAATGGGAAAAGAACTGGAATAGGTATTCATTCAAAGAAGATATACAGTTTCTCAATAAGCCAATGAAAAGATACTGAGCAATGTTAGGCATTAGAGAAATACAAATCCAAACCACAATGGGATACCATGTTACACACACTAGGATGGCTGTAGTAAAAGAGGCAATGTGTTGTCAGGGATATAGAGTAATTAGAACTCTCATACACCGCTGGTGGGAATGTAAAACACTGAAGCCACTTTAGAAAGATTTGCCAGGTCCTAAAAAAAATTTTTACAAAGTCACTATATAACCCAACAATTCTATTTCCAGGTATATACTCCAGATAATTGAAAACATACCTACACTCAAAAATTTGCACACAAATGATCATGGCAATGCCTTTTGTAACCATCCTGCAGAAGCAGGTGAACTCCCACTCAAAATTTGGTTCAAATTGTCGACTGGGGGCACCTGGGTGGCTCAGTCATTTAAGTGTCTGACTCTTGATTCTGGCTCAGGTCATGATCTCTCAGTTCATGGGACTGAGCCCTGCATTGGGCTCTGTGCTGACAGCATGGAGCCTGCTTGGGATTCTCCCTCCCTCTTTCTCTCTCTCTCTCAAAAATAAGTAAATAAACTTAAAAAAAATTTTTGAGACTGATTATGCTACACATACAAAACACCAAAAGGGTATGTAAGGGTTGATTACTAACATATGAGGCTTTGGGCGGGGGAGAAAAGGGAGTCTCCCAAGCAGATCTAAAATGGCTTGAAAAAGCAGGGGAAGGTGAGTGGCTGGTGGTTTTCATGGTGGTTAAGGGATGGAGCTGGGATGAGGGTTTCTATCAAGGGTTTGATCTTTCCATTGGTGCCAAAGGAAGGGACATCTGTGATTTGTTATCAGCTTTCCCAGTTGTGGAGCAGAAGGGGAAAAAGGAAGAGTAAATCCTAAAAGTCAGCAATTAAACCTCAAAAAATGGAGTCATAATCTTTATTATACAGTAGTGTTCATAATTGCCAAAAAGTGGGAACAACCCAAATCTTCATCAACTGATAAATGTATAAACAAATATGGTATATTCATATAATGGAATATTAGTTGTAAATTAAAAGGGAGTGGAACACTGATACGTGCTACAACATGAAATCATTATGCTAAGTGAGAAAAGCTAATCGCACACAAAAAAACACATGACTGCATTTATGTGAAATATCTAGTATAGGCAGCTCCAGAGACAGAAAGTAGATAAAAATTTGCTTAGAGATGGGGGAGGATTGGAGAGAAATGAAGAGTGAGTGATAATGAGCATTGGGTTTCTATCTGGGTGTTGAAAATGTTCTAAAAAGATGAAACTTTAATAACTGTTATGTTATTATCATGTTGCTCTCAATTTAGGTAAACTTTCTATTCCTCATTATTCTTTTTGTAAAATGTGAAAGTGCTCTATTTCATCAGTATACTGTTGTGATGATAATACATGTAAAATATATTTGAAAAAATGCAAGAGATTTTTATTATATGCGTTGTTAGATTCTATAAATTCATGATTGCTGGAGCTCTTTGTCAGAGTCTGTTTCCATCATATGCCAGTTACTTGCCATGCACTTTACCTATGTTATCTTATTAAGGCCTCACAACAACCTTGCAAAATCACGTTATTATGTTTTTATAGCTAAAAGGATTGGCATTTGAGGAGGTTAAGTATTCAAGATGGTGTTGAAACCCTTACTTATCTAAAGTCCGTAGTTTTCCATACACCACACTACTTCTTACACGAAGGTTAATAGAATATTTTTTCAGACTTTCCTTCTGAAAGGAAACAGTTTTCTCTGTTTGAGAAAACAAGCAAATCTCAAAATGTGGCATATGATTGCTCTGAGTGAAATATGAAATTTATAAATATCTTCATTAAATGGCACATCAACAAGTTGTTTAGATTTTTATACTGCTGGATTTCATATTTTATCTGCTTTTAATTCACACCAAATGAAAACATGACTTCGATGGCCTCTGTAAAACATGTCATGTGCAAAAATGAAATGGGAGAGCAACCTGAAATGAATTTACTTCAGGGAATTTTATGAACCATCAACTCAGCTTTCAGTTCATTCACCATGAGAGATGGATGAGATAGGTAAAAATATAAGAACTTTGAGTGGTTCTTTCTGACACATAATGTATAGGCAAACCAGGGCTAAGCAAATTTCATAGAAACTCAAATAGTATAGAAAGCAGTTTCTGATGCATAAGGCATGAATCTCATAGATGTTTATAAAATGTTGAAATAATCATAAAATAATTGCAAACCCTTATAATTGGTTATTGTTTTTTTAAATGTTTTATTTATTTTTGAGAGAAACAGTATGAGCAGGGGAGGGGCAGAGAGACAGAGAGACACAGAGTTCGAACCAGTCTCCAGGCTCTGAGCTGTCAGCACAGAGCCTGACACAGGGCTTGAACTCATGAACCGTGATATCATGATCTGAGCCAAAGTCAGACACTTAACCGACTGAGCCACCCAGGCACCCCTTATAACTGCTTATTAGAGAAAAATTAAAAATATTTGAAAAATATCACCCTAACATGAATTAATACTAAATCAAAATATCTTTTGATTTCCATCTCAGAAAGTAGGTCAGAAACACATTTGGCATGATACAACATGAATGCTCCAGTGGTGTATAAAAAAAAAATAGTTTTTACTTTCTCGGTAAATTAACTATTGAACAAATGAGTTGAAAGCAATTGTAAATAAAATAAATCCAAAGCATTAGATATTTTCTGAAATTTTAGGTAGCAATGTGATATAATGTTAATTGCTTTGGAGATAGAAAACCTCTACTTGAATCCCAGTTATGGTGTAACCTGGACAAGATGCTTAATATCTCTGAGTCTTAGTCTAAGGGTGAAATGGTAAAAATAATATGCATCTTGAAAGGATTTAATGCAGACTAAATCAGCATTGTATGTAAAACATTTTGAGTAGTGTGTGGCATAGGGAAACACTCAGTATATGGAAGATCTATCAGTGTAAATTGAATCTTCACAGTGAAAAATTAAGTTGAAATATTGACAAGTTGAGTCTGTGCAGGTGACCAAATATCAGAATGAAAATACATTTTGGCTTATGTATAAAATATTTTTCTCAAGTGCTTTCTTTCCTACCTGAAGAAATAATGCATTCACTTCAGATACACAAAAGTGGAAAATTTACTGCTTTTTATGATTATATAAACTGAGGCCAAAAGTCCTTTCTCCTAAGTGATATGTTTCAGCCACTAACCCAGCTAGACTTTACTGGATAATACCTATTTTTTTCAATTTGTTTAAACAAGGTGTGATTAAAAAATAATATTTTATACCTCCTCAAGTCTCCACAATTTATTTTAAGTAGTATAGTGTATCTGAGTTGGAGAAATTTTGGAAAATTAAATTATATGAATAAATGTCTATATTGGAAACTCTCATAAAGTAAAAGGAACATGTGGGTTGATATAAAAAGCATAACTAGAAATCCAGTGAAAAACCAATAAAATCATCTTTTTATCAATTTAGCTAAAACTGCCTTATGTTATAACTCATTACCTTCAAATTCTTAAGAGAAAAAAATTTAGCACAAAATTGGACTCATTTGATCTGTATTGCAACATTATGAACTTTGAAGGAAGAAAATTAAGTATTAAATATTCTTCAAATGGACCAGAAAGTAAGCTTTTGGATTGATCTGATTATATCCATCCATTAATATCTTCAAGGTATATGCCTAGGAATGGCTGATTGAAATTAAAATAATATCTTGACTCAGGCAACTTTAGTGAGACCAGTTACCTTGAATTTCAATTATAAGAAAAAAAAGCAATAGGCTTATTAGAAGACATATGTATAACATAAAAATAACACTTTCACAACTTTAATTTAAAAATTTTCCTGAAAGTCAAAAAAACTCTATAGGCTAAAAGTCCAAATCAAGGTGTCAGTAGGGCAACACTCTTTCTGATGACTGAAGGGGAGAATACTTCTTTGCCTCTAGCAGCTTCGGGTGTTTGCCAGCAATTCTTGGTGTTCCCTGACTGCTGAATGCATCATTCCAGTCACATGGCTGTATTCTCCCTGTGTGCCTTCACATCATCTTCCCTCTGGGTATGCCTCTGTGTCCAAACTTCCCCTTTTTCTATAAGGGTACCAATCATATTGGACTATGACTCATCCTAATGGCCTATTTTTCATTTTGCTATTTTGTTAAGACCCTATTTCCAAATAAGGTCATATTTTGAGGAATTGTAGGTTAGGACATCAAGGCATCTTTTAGTGGATGGGGAACAATTCAACCCTCAACAGCTAGCATGGAAATGGGTACCCAAGTCTTATAATAGCAGGGAATGGATCTTTCCAATGACCCTAGTTTGCTTAGCAGCAGAGTTTTCCTAGAGTTTGTTAATGAGAGCTCAGACAATCAACACCTTGATTTTAGTCTTGTTATACCTAGAGTAGAGAAACCATCCAAGCCAACCCAGAGTCTAACCTACAGAACTGTAAGAAAATAAATTTGTGTTAAGTTTGTGATTATTTGTTACAGTAGCAATAGAAATTTATCAAAGTAGTTTTTTTTTCTTTTGATTGCTGAATACCATTCCATTTTATGGATATACCACAAATTTTATTCACTGGCTAATCAACATTGGGTTGTTTTTAATGCTTAGGTTACAAAACAAAAACAAAAACAAAAAGATCTGTTATACTCATTTATATAAAGGCTGTAGACATGTTTTCATTTTGGGAATTCCTGAGGTAAAAGTGTAAATTTGAGTGTTTTAGAAGTTGCTAGACACTTTTTCGAAATAATGATAGCATTTTACAGTGCTAATGACAGGGTGATATTTCTAATTGTCTTGTATCATGACCAATAATACTTGGTATTGTCAATCTATTTAAGCCATTCTTATATGTGCATATTAGTAGTATCTTGCAGTTTTATTTCCTTAAAAGCTAATGAGCATCTTTGTATGTACTTACTGGCTTTCTATGTATCTTCATATTGAAAGTATATGTTCAAGTCTTTGCCCATTAAAAAAAGTGCCTTCTTAAAATTGACTTCTATTCTTTATATATTCCAGATATTATCTGAGTTTTTTTATCATCTATCTATATCAGATATACAGATATATATCATATATATAATACATATATAGCAAATGTTTTTTTTACTACTTGTCACTTTTTCATTTTCTTTATACTAACTTTAGAAGACCAGAAAGACTTAATATTTATGAAGTATAATTTACCAATTTTTTAATTGATATTTAATATATGAGTCTTCAAACTTATTCACTTTTTAAAATCCTTGTATTTCCTGTAAATTTTAGAATAAATTTATCAATTTTTAAAATAAACCTTGAATTTTTATTTGGGTTCTACTGTACTGTACAATACAATAGTCAGGGTTCTCCAGAGAAACAGAACCAATAGAACCAATTGCTATAGATATAAATATATAAGGAATTGCCTCAGATGATTATGGAGACTGAAATGTCCCAAGATCTATGGTCAGCAAGCCACATTTCCAGGAGAGCTAATGGTGTTAGTTCTGGTCCAAGTCACAATGCAGAAGACCAGTGCCCAATTTGAAGACCATCAGACACAGAGAGCAAATTTCTCTAGTGTTTAGCCTTTTGTTCTATTTAGGCCTTCAAAGGATTAGATGAGACCTGCCCACTTTGAGGAGGGTAATCTGCTTTATATAGTCTACAATTCAAATGTTAATATCATTCAGAAATACTCTCACAGACACACCCAGAATAATGTTAGCACATATCTGGATACCTTCTGGCCAGTCAAATTGACACACAAAATTAACCATCACATGTATCTGTGGATAAATTTTGACAAAGTAAAACTTTTATCAATATTTAGTATCCTCATTCCTAAACATAATATATTTATTTTAAAAGTTTCCTGATAATTTTTTAAAAAATGTTTTATAGTTCCCATTGAAACCTATCTTCTGTATATTTTGTTAAATATATCCCTAAATACTGGATACTTTTTGGATATTTTGGTAAAAAGCATGGATTTTTAACTTTAAATTTATAATTATTCCTTGCTGATATAAAGAACTAAAGTTGATTTTTGTATATTTTGTATATATTTGAGCAGGATATTAAACTTGTTATTAGTTTAATAAGCATTTTTGTAAATTCTCTGGGATTTTCTGAGTAGACCATTAAATGGTCAACAGACAGAGCCATTAATACTAGGTTTATGCCATTTTTAGTCATATTCAAACTGGGGGGTGTATGCAGGCAAAAAGCCAGAAACTTGGAAATGTCAATTGCTCTAGTGCCTTTTTTTCATGTGTTAATATTTTTTAAAATTTTTGTCTGCTTTTAGTAGTTTTCCAAATTCTTTAAATAGTTTTGTGTATTTAAGATTTTATAATTGTTTTCTATAGTAGGGTTAGTCAGGATGCAAACTACTTGGTTGTTGCCTGAACTCTTCTAGTTCCCTTTTAATCACCTATTTCAGTTCTACCTGTGTTTAATTTTAAATCTACCATTTTACTAATTGCTATTTTATTAACACATTCTATCATTTTGCCTGTCTTTTCTTGCCTTCATTTTTGATTGTTTACTATTTTACTATTTTTCTCCTGTTAGCTCATAGTTATAAATTTAATGGTTATATGTTTGGTAATTATTATAAAGATTATAAATACCTTCTTGACTCAACAAGATGTAGGTTACTTGTACTTTTATTGCTTTCTTGGACAATGCAATGATGGGTTAGTTAGTACTCTTTTATACAGCAGCATTTTCACTTTTCCCCATATGTAATTAGTTTTCATTTATTTATTTTTATTTTACATTTCCTCTTGTGTCCACCTCTGAACATTTTCTTTCTTCCAGAAGAAGATCTTCTAGGTTTTCCTTTAATAGGATATCCTAATAATTCTTCATTGCCTTATGTGTTCTGCAGTGCCTTCAAACAGTGTAATGGGATATGTTTGTAAATCTTGACTATAGTACAATGTTGTACAGCAATTCTCTAGAACTGATTCATCTTGCTTAACTGAAACTCTATGCCTGTTGGTTAGTAATTTCCCATTTCTTCCTGCCCCCACCCCCTGGCAAACACCATTCCACTCTTTGATTTTATGAATTTGATCATTTTAGATGCCTCATAGAAGTGGAATCATGCAATATTTGTCTTTCTGTGACTGGCTTATTTCACTTAGCATAATGTCTCAAGGTTTATCCATGTTATCACATATTGTAGAATTTTCGTCTTTTTAAAAGGTTGAATAATATTCTATTGTATGTGTGTACCACACTTCTTTGCCTATTCATCTGTGGATGGACATTTAAGTTGTTTCTACATCTTGACTATTGTGAATAGTGCTACACTGAACATGAAAATGCTGATATTTCTTTAAGGACTTGATTTCAATTCTTTTGGTTAAATACCCAGAGGTGAGATTGCTGGGTCATACGATAGTTCTGTTTTTAATTTTTTGAGGAACCTCCATACTGTTTTCTGTAATGGATGTACCATTTGTATTCACACCAGGTTCCAATTTCTCTACATCTTTGCTAACATTTGTTTTGTTTTGTTTTGTTTTGTTTTGTTTTGTTTATAGCTATCCCTACAGGTGTGAGGTGATTTTGGTTTTGATTTGCATTCCCCTGAATGACCTAATCATAATTTAGCTGTTGGCCGTTTGTATGTCTTCTTTGGAGAATTAATTCCTATGCAAGTCTTTAGCCTATTTTTTGATTGGCTTATTAGTGTTTTGCTATTGCATTGTGGAAGTTTTTATACATATTTCTGGATATTAACTCTTATTGCATATACAGTTTGCAAATATTTTCTTCTGTTCTATTTGTTGCCTTTTCACTCTGTTGATTATTTTCTTTGTTGTGAGGAAGCTTTTAAGTTTGACATAGTACACTTGTCTATTTTTGCTTATGTTGCCTGTGTTTTTAGTGTCATACCAATAAAAGCATTCCCAAGACTAACATCACAAAGCTTTTCTCCTATATTTTGTTGTAGGAATTTTAGTTTCAAGTCCTAATGCCTTACAGGCATTCAGGTCTCAAATTTCCATTTTGAGTTCATTTTTGCATATGGTATAAAATAAAGTTCCAATTTCATTCTTTTACTTGTGGATATTCAATTTAATCTTCCCAGTACCATTTGTGGAAAAGACTGTTCTTTCCCCAGTATGTTTTCTCAGCATCCTGTTGAAGATCAGTTGATGGTACATGCATGGGTTTATTTCCAGGCTCTCTCTAATTCTATTCCATTGGTAAAATTTCCATTCCACCTAAAGAAATCTACAGATTGAATGCAATTCTTTTCAAAATTTCAATGGCAGTTTCTTATAGTAATAGGAAAAAAAAAGAAATTCTAAAATTCATATGGAATCACAAAAGACTATGAATAGCCAAAACAATCTTGAGAAAGAACAAAGCTGTAGGCAATCATGTTTCCTGATTTCAGAATATACTGCACAACTACAGTGTTCAAAACCTGTGGTATAAGCAAATATTTTAAGAGTGGCACAATTTTCAGTATTGTATTTTTACCAGGATTTTAACCAGTTCTTTTTGGTGGATTATTTACAAATTTAATTTAAATAAAATATATTGAGAGAGACATTCCTTTTCATAAATCTTCATAATAACATCATATATTTCCTTAGAATAAGTTAGAATTAATTTCTAGTAATATAATTTGGGCTGTAAATATTTTGAAGATTTTTAATAACATTTCAAAAGGCAGAAAGTAACTTGTCTTCCCACCAATAGGAGATTTTTATACATGCTCACAAAATGCTACATCTTATTTTTATCTCTTTAGTTATATATAATTTCTTTACTTCTCAGATGATTTACTAATAAATAGAGTTTGAATATTTTAGTCATGTTAATGCTTTATATTTTCCTTTTGTGAATTTTTTTCTTATTATTTTAATGATAAATAATACAAAATTATTAAGAAATTTATTATTTCTTCTTGTTAAATTGATTTAAAATATATATACTTATATATTAAAGATAATAAATATTTTTTCAGTCATAGTCACAGGAAATACTTCCTTCAGGTTGTTGCTTTTCTTTAGTCAAATTTATCAAATTTTTCATTTATGTGTGTCTTACTTTGCTTTTAATCCTTAGAATATGAATAATAAATATTTATACTATTATAGCTTTTTATATTTTATTTCATTTATTTTTTTATTATCTTATTTTTTGAGAGAGAGAGTGTGAGCAGAGGAGGAGCAGAGATGGGGAGAGAGAGAGAGAGAGAGAGAGAGAGAGAGAATCTTAAGCAGTTTCCACGCTCAGTGCAGAGCCCAATGTGGGTCTTGATATCAAAACTGTGAGATTGTGACCTGACTGAAATCAAGAGCTAGACACTCAAATGACTGAGCTACCCAGGTGCCCTATTTTTGTGTGTGTATTTTATTTATTTTAAAGAGTTGACTTATAGTTTGTCTAAAATTTAATTTGTTGTTTCTTGTCATCTTTGCATACTGAATTTTTCTCATGTTCAGGTCTTAGCTCACCAAATAGGCTTCACTTGACCTATTCTGTTTCTCAAGGTTCTTTCTACCCCATCACCTTGTGTATTTCCTTCTAAATACTTTTTAAATCAAAAATTTTTCTTAATTGTTTGTCTCTTGACTTAAACATTGTCTGTCTCCCATCATTAGAATGTAAGTTCAATGAAAGTATGGACATTTTATGTTTTACTTTTCTCTGTATACTTTCAGGTTGGTAATTAACCTGTACATAGTAGAAACTCAAATATATCTGTTCAGTGACAAATGTATTATACCAATTATTATTGCTTCAAATTTTTTTCATTATGTGGGGGTTTAGGATCCTTTTTATTTTCTTTTTTTAAATTTTTTTTTTCAACGTTTATTTATTTTTGGGACAGAGAGAGACAGAGCATGAACGGGGGAGGGGCAGAGAGAGAGGGAGACACAGAATCGGAAACAGGCTCCAGGCTCTGAGCCATCAGCCCAGAGCCTGACGCGGGGCTCAAACTCCCGGACCGCGAGATCGTGACCTGGCTGAAGTCGGACGCTTAACCGACTGCGCCACCCAGGCGCCCCATAGGATCCTTTTTATTTTCGAATGTTCTTCACTTTTCTAATGAGGTTATAACTCAACTACTTTGTAGTCAACTAGTTTGTCAATTTTTCAAATAAGTGTATTTAAATATACAAATCATCTTAAAAACAAAACAAAAACACATGTTTAAGGTAAGACTTAGACATATGTGAAGAAGAAGAAAAGTACTTCCATTGATGCTTATCAAGAGATGGACACTTTTTTTTTTTAAAAGACATTGTTGTAAAGCAACCACAGTTAATTCTCAGCTGTGAATTCGGTCTTTTTTAATTATTTCTTGTCCTGTTAAGATCTTGGTTTAGCACTGTCCTTTCATAACACCATCTGTTTTTGGACTACAAAGAGTTCTGGGAATTCTGATTCATTTTGTGTTGCTATCTCACTATGGCCCACTTAAGGTAGTGATGTCAGTTTACACTGGAATCCCAAGTATGCAAGATTCTATTCAATGTACAATAGTTAAGAATATACAATCAGGACTTTCTGTCAAGGCTCTGCAATGGTCCTTCTTTGTTGAAGACCCAGTTTCTTGCCAAATTCAATAGCAGACCTTTGAGATAAGCATGCAAAGAATTACTAAGATTGAATGGCTCAAATTAATTTATTATAATAACTATCAATGTTAGAATCAGGAAGAGTCAATATTCTCTACTGGGATTTAATGCTTCCTGTTTAATAAAAATTTGATCAATGTTTCCCCTGTGAAGAAAAATATATTATGAAGAGTAGGGTCATTGAAGACTCTCCAGGGCCTTCTAATACTTCCTGTAAACTGTACATATTTGTACTAATAAATATTTACTTGTATAAAATGTTAATAATGAAATAAAACTTGGAGATATTTATGACACATATGACATTGCTAGATCAATAAAAACTCATATAAATCAACATGAAAAAGATGATAGGTAGGTAAACAAAACACATGAAAAGTATGTCTACAAAGACTTGCATATATGTCTACAAAGAAATTAATACAAATAGCATTGCTGAACTTCACTAGTAGTTTAAAATGCAGGCTATAGTGCATATTAATTTTTATATAATATTGGAAAAGAATAGATTGATTTTTGAAAAAAATTGCAGTTTATAGAACACAAATCCTATTACTCTAGGTGGGAATGTAAATGGTTTCAATTATTTTGAGGATAAGTTTGCAATATGCATTAAAATGTCAAGTGGACATAACATTTATCACAGCAATTTCATTTCAAAGAATTTATCCTACAAATATTTGCATAATCACACACACATATACACACATGGATGCTAATTACACATTGTTTATAATTAAGAAAAGTCAGCAATCAAAATAATCATTGCTATGGACTGGATAAATAAAAAATGATTCATTCATACAGTGGAATATTAAGCAGATATTAAAGGGATTGAGAAAATCTTTGATTTAAGAAGATTTAAAAAATTCTCCCATTACTCAAAACAGTATGCAGTTTATAATTTATTTTTGGAGAGAAGCATATATATGCTCTCTTTCATGAAAGAAAAAAAAGATGACTCAAAGGGCAGAACCAGGAGCTCAGGAGGTGGAGCTGGGAACCACAACAAATTTTTTTATCAGGAAAAACAAACAAACAAACAAACAAACAAACATCTCCGTATGATGAGAACTCTTAGGTTTTACTCTCTTAACAACTTTTCTATATATTGTTCATCATCCTTGGAATTTATCTTACACCAGAAGTTTGTACCCATTATGTCCTTTTTACATTAATTTGCCCTGTTTTTGAACTGGAATATCTATAACTGTTACTCCTTGTCCCCTCACTGTGTGTTAGGAGTGTAAGAAAACTTGTTTCTAGTTTCATATGTCAACAATGGAGGAGAATTGTTTCTCAGCAACAACCCTTAATGGATTAAATGAAGAAGCCAATCTGTACCTGGACCTGATTTAGATTTTGGACTTTGAATAGATGATGACGAGATTATGCACTTTGACCCGATGCTGCAATGAGATGAGACTTTTGGGAACCTTAGGAACCTTGCTTGAGAGGGTTAAATGTATTTTGCATTTGAGAAGGACATGAGGTTAGGGGACAGACTATTAAGGATTGATAAAACGTGTTTTTGTTATGATGGTTGTATTTTGTAAACTTACTTTTAAACCAGAGAAAGGAGCTTCCATCACCTGTAATTTCATTTGGAAATACCAGGACTACATATAATTTTAGTGACTGAATGTGTTACTTTGATTTAAAAAAGACTTAAATTCTTCAATCATTTAAAAATAATATGCACTTTACAATTTATTTTTCGACAGATTGGGCTATCCCTAATAACAATTACTTATTAGAAATGCTTTTCTCACTCTTGGTGAAAATTTCACTGTCAGAGAAAAGAGGGGGAAAAATGTGGGGTATGTCAATCTTGAAAAAATATTTTTCAATCTTCCCTGAGGAAGTTTAAAGAATAGAAAAGCAGGGATTACAAAGTAGGAGATGTTTTTCATACTTGTCTAAATTTTGTTCACTTTATGAATCCATTCTTGCTGCAGTGAGCATGCTGTGTGTACTACATGGCTTTTAAAAAATCCTTTTACTTGTTCACACTATAGAGAACATAGTCTAAAATGGCATTGCTTATTTCAGGGTACATAGTTATTAATAAATGTGTCATGATGCCCATGTTATTCAAGAAATCTCTGTGAAACCTGGCCTCATGCTGTCTACACTGCAAATGGTTTAGTAATTCAGGCTGTGGAGTAGCTGATAAAAAATGGAATCTATAGTCACATAAAATAGCATGTTAGGGTATATTATTAAAGCTAACTTATATATTCTTCTTCTCAGAGTGTTGACAATGTTTATTTAAGCATAGGTGCCTAATATATGTGCTGACATTCAGCAGATATGAATAAAAAGTAGATGGTGGCTGATAAAAAGGAGTCAACAAAATGATTTCAAATTTGCATACTAATTGGCTAAGCAAACAACATATTCTGACATGACATGTGGGAACTGTTACTGACAATTTTAATGGTCTAATTGGAGGATAAGAAAATAATTCTTCAGGTAACACCAGAAATATTTGGTGAATTATTTCTAAGGGTAAAGAGAATCAGTATGAAAAATTATTTCCATAATATCTTTACAACTAAAAATATCTCGAACTGAATGCCTAACCTGTCTGGTAGTTCATCTTCAATGTACAATCCCTGGATAGATGTAATTACCTGATGTTCAAGTGAACATCCAGATGACCTAACTTTTCAGTAAAATATGTGTATCCAACTAGAGTACAGGCCACTAATTATTTTCTGTTTCTAGAAAGGTAAGTCCAGGAATAATAAAAATGTCATTACAAAAAATAAAACAGAAAGAACTCTAGGTTGCAATCTTCAGCCACCACTTCAATCCCCCTCATGTGCAAGGAGATTTCATATAAACTTTAATGAATAGGAAACAATATGACAGATTAGTTACTTTGTTGTTAAAATATCAAAGTTGGAAGAACAATGACTAGAGAGGAAGCCATGGCAATAATAACAGGTGAACTCATGTAGCCTGTTTTTGATGTGTTATTGCAGATAAAAAGTATTAAAATAATAGATTTTAGGGGCACCTGGGTGGCTCAGTCAGTTGAGTCTCTGACTCTTGATTTTGGCTCAGGTGATGACCCCAGGGTCATGGGATTGAACCCCATGTTGGGCTTTGCACTGAGTGTGGAGTCTGCTAAGATTCTCTCTCTCTGCCCCTCTTCCAAGCTCATGCTCTCTCTCTCTCAAATTAAATTAAACTGAATTAATTAAAAAATAATAGCCTTAACTCAAGATTCAATGTTTCCTCAAAGTATAGCATTTTTGTAATTGGTAATTAAACTATTTCAAAAGAGGGGCGCCTGGGTGGCACAGTCGGTTAAGCGTCCGACTTCAGCCAGGTCACGATCTCGTGGTCCGGGAGTTCGAGCCCCGCATCAGGCTCTGGGCTGATGGCTCAGAGCCTGGAGCCTGTTTCCGATTCTGTGTCTCCCTCTCTCTCTGCCCCTCCCCCGTTCATGCTCTGTCTCTCTCTGTCCCAAAAATAAATAAAAACGTTGAAAAAAAAATTAAAAAAAAATAAACTGTTTCAAAAGAAAAACAAAACACTCTGCCTTTCATAGATTCATTCTCTCTCTCTCTCTCTCACACACACACACACACACACACACACACACACACACACACACACACAAATCCATATCAGCTAAATCAGCATAAGAAAGATAGAAAATGAGTGACAGTTAAAAATAAAAGCCTGTGTGACTCCAGGAATACTTAAAATCAATCGCCTATTCACAAAAACAGACACATAGACCAATGGAATAGAATAGAGATCCCAGAATTGGACCCACAAAAGTATGGCCAACTAATCTTTGACAAAGCAGGAAAGAATATCCAATGGAAAAAAGACAGTCTCTTTAACAAATGGTGCTGGGAGAACTGGACAGCAACATGCAGAATGAAACTAGACCACTTTCTTACACCATTCACAAAAACAAACTCAAAATGGATAAAGGACCTGAATGTGAGACAGGAAACCTCAAAACCCTAGAGGAGAAACCAGGAAAAGACCTCTCTGACGTCAGCCGTAGCAATTTCTTACTTGACACATCCCCAAAGGCAAGGGAATTAAAAGCAAAAATGAACTATTGGGACCTCATGAAGATAAAAAGCTTCTGCACTGCAAAGGAAACAACCAACAAAACTAAAAGGCAACCAACGGAATGGGAAAAGATATTTGCAAATGACATATCAGACAAAGGGCTAGTATCCAAAATCTATAAAGAGATCACCAAACTCCACACCCAAAAAACAAATAATCCAGTGAAGAAATGGGCAGAAAACATGAATAGACACTTCTCTTAACTTTCAAATATACAATGCAGTATTATTGAGAGATGGCTTACATTGTCAGATTGTCAATACATTGACAAGGAAAAGAAAATGTAGTGAAATAGTTTTCCGTGAATCTGGAACTGATAGCCTCAGTCAGAATAGCATTTTATAGCATTTGAGAACCATTGCTCTTATTATAAACTTTTATTTTATTAGGAAGTCAACTGTCCCACCAATAAATGGAATTCAGAGATAATCCCTCAAACATCTTTTCTAGCCAATCGCAACAACAAATCTCCACATTTCCTGAGATGTGCACTCTTTGTTTAATGCAGTTACTATGCCTTGTCCTGTGATTGTATGAAAAACAAAAGGTGAACAGACAGGAGAAAGATTGGTGTTGGGAAGAAGGGATAGAAGATAATCCTCAAAGAGGTAGTTAA
Source organism: Lynx rufus (assembly GCF_022079265.1). Lineage (NCBI taxonomy): Eukaryota > Metazoa > Chordata > Mammalia > Carnivora > Felidae > Lynx > Lynx rufus. Next base: position 65,831,289 of record NW_025814827.1, read on the forward strand.
AACTGACTGCAGACCAAGTCTGTGTCTTGCTTATTTGTAATCATGATTCTTAAGTGTGGCAAATACCTTGAAATTATCATGTTTTGTCATTTTTTTATATACCAAATATATGTTCCTTCCTGTTCCTCAATTCATATTCCTGTATTTATGAGCTTATCTTTTTATTACTCTCCACAAATTCTAGTGTTACCGCCTTCCTAGTACCCTTTTCTTTAAGATCTAACCATAGGGGTTTTTTTTGTATTTATTTATTTACTTATTTTGAGAGAGAGACAGCATGAATGGTGGTGTTGCAGAGAAAGAGGGAGAGAGAGAATCCCAAGTAGGTTCTGCACTGTCAGTGCAGAGTCCCATGTGGGGCTGGAACTCATGAACCATAAGATCATGACCCACGCTGAAATCAAGAGTTGGATGCTTAACCAACTGAACCACCCAGGTACCCTTGTGGGTATTCGTTAAGATCTACTGATAGGCCTTGATATTTTATGCAGCTAAATATGTAAGTGATAAAATTGATATCTTAATGTTTGAGAAAAAGGGGAACAGAAGGAAAAAAGCTTAGGTAGATGGCAATTGCAATGGTACACATACACATAGGAGGTGATTTGAGAGAAGTACCGAGGAAGACAAAGTCTACAGTCTGGAGAGACATTTTGGGGCAATACCACCATCAGTGGGATGCAGTAGAAAGATATGTGAAATGAAACTAAGATTCCAAATGTAAGTATAAGGAGACAAGAATTTAGAGAAGCTGTTTTGTGAAGGCAGAGATATTAAATTAGTTATGGATAAGTTCAATTTGAAGTGAAGTCATGATGGCCAAGTGGAAATGAAAAGAAGGCAGGTGGAAATATTTAACTGCAACTCCAAATAGAGGAAAGGCCTAGAGAAAAATTTAGTTAAACTCTTGGAAAAAGATGAATAGAGGATAAAGACAATTAGAGGGAATATATACAGTTAGGATTTTGAGAGTTTATTGATTCATTCATCAACATTTTACTGGAGACAGTATGATTAGGCACTATACTAGACAGTAGAAATACAAAGTAAAAAATAGAATGACTATTTTATGATTCATGGTCTACTTGAAAAGAGAGCGGTACACATAAATTCAGCTTAATGGGGTATATTAATCTGTTAGGGCTTCCATAACAATATTGCATACTAGGTGACTTAAACAACAGAAATTTATTTTCTCACAGTTTTGGAGACCATCTTCTCCCTGTGTCTTCACATTGCTTTTCCTCTGTGTATGTGCATCGCTGGTGTCTCTTCTTATAAGGACACCAATCTTAGTGGATTAGGGCTCAACACTGATGACCTCATTTAATCTTAATTATCTCTTTAAAGTCCCTTTTGTCAAATACAGTAACAATCTAAGGTGCTGGGGCATAATATTATTCAGGTTACAAGGAGGCATGCTTTTTTCTAGGGCTCTTGGTCTGCATTGCCAAGTAAATGGCAGCTCTTTATCATCTACATGCAGATGATATCCTGATAAGCATCTTTGGGAATGATCTTTCACCCCTTCTCCAGTTTTCCATGTTTCACTGTCATTTAGAAATCACCACCTTAAAAAGGGATCTCAAATCTTGTCTATGTACGATATTACACTGTTATAAGTATACTTATAACCAAACCCTTCAACTTCAAAATGGTAACATATTAATAAAATTGCATTTTTCTTACTCTTAGCTAAAAATTTAAAGATGAAATAGTAAGTGCACATTTTACTTGGAGTATATTATTACATGTAGCATATATACATCATACTAATTAGTTGGTCATGAAATATTTGTTGAACACTTATTGTGAGCCTTCAAATAAAATAAGTTTTAGAATTAAAAAGGTGAATAAAATAGGTGAGTCCCTGTCCTCCTCTGGCTATTGTTTTTGGTATTATTATTTGTATTTTTTACAGGAGAAATTGGCAGCCATTTCTTGAGCAAAATTAAGTAGTTTTCACTTTGAAAGCCACAGGAGAAGCCATACATTTTATGGCCCTTACAAGGGCCCTTGTAAGATAAACAAGGTATTCTCCTCCCTTTTTATGAAAGAACATATGTAGGGCTGACCACTGTAGACATGATAAGCATCCTCATTTATATTTGGCTTGGGATAGAAAGAAGGCCTCTTATCACAGGAAGGGATCTGGAGCTGGGAAGAAAGATACATTTCTATGATGTCATGGATTTGTGCTGACCTTGCTTCGTAACTCAAGTTAGTAAAGATAATATATCCAGTTATATCACTATACCTCTTAAAAGTGGTTGCCAGACATGGTCTCAAGAATGAGGGTGTAGTGGAATATTACCTGTCAAGATGCTATACTTTTGATAATGACTTTAAGGCAGCATGATATTCAAATCAACTTTTCATTTTTAGCTTTTCCTCATTGTGATTTTATGTTGCACATAGGTATAGTCAAATATTGTGCCATTGCTTCCAGTTGCTGCTGGTGGTTTAGAAACATAGCTGCTAAAATTGCTCCCATATGTATTTTTTGAAAAATTTTTTCAGTGCAGTCATTTATACTATATAATTACAAGAATTTTAATTAATCCATCACTATGTATAATATCATATAGGCATATATACTCATTGGTTTAATTTTATTACAATACAACAATTATTTTAGGGAGTTTTCATGTAATTTTTCTTTCTCATCATGACAGATATTATATTTCTTTGTGGAAAAAGTTTAAAATTGAAATTAACTGGAAAGGACACTCAGAATAATAACCTATTTACCCCCACAATTCCCTTCTTTTCAGCACTATAAGGATAAAATATGACTAAATTTATATCATTTCTAATAGTGATACAGAAAGCAAAAGGGTATGTATGTATACATATAACTTACTGTTTCAAACTAAATCTCATGTTTTAAAATATTTAGCTATTTATTATAGTGAAAAATTTTATTATTATATATCCCTGTGGACTTATTTTAGACTTAGAAGAACAAACAAATTAAATTTACACTCCGATGTTGAGACACAAAGTTTAATAAGAAAAAGCCTTTTCTTCTGTGGGGGCTATAGGTTATTTTAATATCAGCTTTTAAAATAAATTTGCAATTTCAGATGTATCTATTAACCCATTAACATTCCCTAACCAAGTCTATTATCATCTCCTGCCTGGACTACTGCAGTAACCTTCTAATGGGTTTTCTAGTGCCTACTTTGACTTCATCTATGTTGAAGCCAGGATGATATGTACAAAATGCAAATCTGGTCATGTCCCTTTCTTTCTTGCTTAAAATTTGTCTGTTGCTTTAGTTGAAATCCCATAACAGCATTCCAAATTTCTCCATAAGAAGATCTCTGTCACCAGTATCATTTCTTGTAATCCTCTTCCCTTCTCCACTTCCTCTAGTTAATTCCTGTATTTCTTCCATTTATCTTATGAAGAAGCTATGCCTTATCACCATCACTTCCTCATCTGAGTATATTCTTCTCTATCTTTTTTTTTACCTGGTCAACTCTTCATACTTAAGATCTTTTTTTCTCAAGAATATCTTAGGGCACCTGGGTGGCTCAGTTTGTTAAACATCTGAGTTTGGCTCAGGTCATGATTTTGCAGTTCATGAGTTCAAGTCCAGCGTCAGGCTCTTTGATGAAAGCTTGGAACCTGGAGCCTGCTTCAGATTCTTTGTCTGTCTGTCTGTCTGTCTCTCTTTCTCTCTCTCTGCCCCTCCCCCAATTGTGTGTGTGCTCTCTCTTTCTCTCTGTCTCTCTGAAAAATAAATAGAAAATAAAAACTTCTTAATTCCCTCAGAAAGTAGATTAGTACTCTTGTTTTATGTACCAGTAGTTATCTTTTGTAATATTTATCAACATAACTTGTTTAGTGTATTTCAGATTTATTTCTTGTGACAGAATGAGGTTGAATATACTACACCTCATCTGTCCATTTATTGACATATTTATGTAAGGGAAACTTTTGATTTTTTTAAACAACTTCACACTTTCAACATTTGAAGAATCTCCCTCTGCAGAAAATGGCTCAAACTTGTAGTCTCAGCTCTTAGCTTCAAGATTCATTTTTTTCCTTGAGGATTACTCATGATTTCCACTCCTGGAACCACACATATTAAGTAATCTGCCAAAATGCATAATAAAGTTAAATCCAGGTCCTCCAGTGTTGTCAGCAGAACGATAATCTCTAATTCTAAGAGGATTGTGGGAAGAAGAGTGGTTGGACTTTATAGCCCATTCATGCAGTGAGAGATGAATTGACATCTTTTGCTTCAGAATTTCTCTCTAATTACCTCAGGCTTTGGAAGCTGGAAGAGCTTAAATCTTTTCATTCACGTACATTTGTTTTCCATAGCATCCACTTATGAGAATATGCTACGTTTTCATAAAAATAATTCATTCCTATCCTGATGCAATGATTCAAAGTATTAGTGTGTTATGTGTACAGTAGAATAACTTTGAACTGAGAACTTTATGTAAAAGCACATATATAAAGTAGCCTGAAAGAAAAGAAAATTTTTTTCAAAAAAGGTTTACTGAAAGGGGCGCCTGGGTGGCGCAGTCGGTTAAGCGTCCGACTTCAGCCAGGTCACGATCTCGCGGTCCATGAGTTCGAGCCCCGCGTCGGGCTCTGGGCTGATGGCTCAGAGCCTGGAGCCTGCTTCCGATTCTGTGTCTCCCTCTCTCTCTGCGCCTCCCCCGTTCATGCTCTGTCTCTCTCTGTCCCAAAAATAAATAAACGTTGAAAAAAAAAAAAAAGGTTTACTGATTGAAACCTTCTGTGTGTGTGTGTGTGTGTGTGTGTGTGTGTGTGTGTGTGTGTGTGTTTATATGACTGGAGCCCTAATACATTCACCTTATCTCTTTCCTTACTGCTGTCCTTAAACCACATCTACAGAGCTCCTGCATTTATAGACATATCTAAGAGAAATTTGGCTGCCATGTAGCCTAGGGATGGTTAAGTTCAGGCATAGATGTCACCACTGACCCATCCCATGATTAAGGTAGTTGTTTCTAATAATGCTTCACATTCTTACCTTCTGAGCTTTAAAGTACCATAACCTCTGGTTAATTTTCAACATGTACTTCATGTAGCCACTTCCATAAATTCAGAATTGTTTGATGAAGAAAAACCTATTTGTTACCTCTGATTAGTACAAGCTCCTTCTTGTACATTGATTGGGTGGACCAGTGGCATACTGCTATCAATTTACTTGCCCCAAACCACGCTAAAAGGTAATGGAATTAGAGACGGGAATCTCTCTGTTGTCCTCAGTTTTCCTACAGTGAATTCTCTACTCTCTTACTTATTTAGGAAAAAATTTCTCAAATGTTATTGTTTTAGGGGGATAGTAGAATTCACTTTGAAAAATATTATTTTGTAAATATCCTTTAAGGTATGTGTGTGTGCTTGTGTGTGTACAAGATATACACATCTCCAACATTTATGTATAAACTCATGGAAGATAATTCAAAACAATAAGATTCGTCTAGATTGTTTTTTCTTTGTCATGTAGAAAATATATATCCATTTTAGTACATACTGGGTAGTGATTTTTTTTAAGGAATAGAAGTGCTTCTAAAGTTCAGTGTCTTTATTAAATGATGATTAAGAAAATCCATTAACAAACTATAATATAATCCCTTTTGTCCTCATCTGTTAACTTTTCCTGAGTGAGTGATCCTGTGTTATAAATATGTTACTCCATTATCAATTTGCTGAATTTTATTAGAATTGAAATAATAAGGAGAAGCAGGTGACATAAGGGTCAGAAAAAGGAAAGATGATGGAATTTCAAGGGAACAGTTTGTTCTTGTGAAGGTCTAAACTTGAAAGCATTGAAAGCTTTCATTTTACAAAGTGATTCTAAGCCAAAACAATACATTTTCTATTTCATTTCCTAAAGGCTTTGACAGAAATTTAAAGACTTAACAGCTCTCACTGAACTTTACCTTGGTCTTTAAATGTAATGTCCTAAAGTGAATAATCTTGGGAACATAAATATGTTGACAGCTTAATGCTCTGACATTTTATTCTCATTGTCTGATTTTATTTTCTTCTTTTCCACTGATGCTTGAGCATAATTACAAGCACTGCCTTAGAAAGGCGTTATTCAGAACCCACAAAAGGCTATTTTGCATTAGGGAATTAAAAAGTCATTCACTTTGGAACACAGGGAAACAACTTTGATTTTAAAATGATTTTCCCAAAGCCCCCATCACATTTAAGAAAAGGATTTCAGTGGGGAATGTTTGGCAAATTCTCACATAAAATGCCTACAGAATCAGCAGGTTGCACCTATTTGCTAGTGCATTCAGTAATATAAGACTTGAGTACAGACTTTACTTAAAAATTCATACAAGGGGAGAAAAGGGTATATTCTGACAATTCACAAAGGACCAGCACAACATCAATGATTTGATGAATAACTTGACTATCAGCTCTTGAAATAATTATGTTTTGTAAATGAATTACATAAAAACTCATCAGTAATTTTGTGATGTAGCCATGCATACAGAAAATCTAATACAGTGAGCTTTGGCATAAAAACATTTTCTGAAGTGTTATTCAAAAAGACCTTATCCTATTTGGAAAATTATAATAAATATAGTACACAATCAGTAGACCCTCTATATAGAGCTTTTCTTAGCAACCATGCATTTTATGTCTCTAGTTCCTGGATTTCTTTGCAGTCAAAAATTGTAATATTTTTATGAATTCACAATTGCAATAGTCTCTTTGTAAGAAGTTTTGTAAAAATAATCTTTATTATAAAAGTGCCACATAATTAAATTATCTTAGTGCAGTGATATAGGGAAAATTCCAAAATTTCCAGGAAAATTACTTGAGGGAAAGTACCCACTATGCTTAAGACCTTTATTTTTTTCTTATCCATGAGTAGGGCATCAGGGAATAATTTCCATCTCTTTCATGTAGCAGAATTGAATCCACCTTGAAGACAGCGCAGAGTCAGGACAGAAAAAGGAATTGCTCCGTGAACTATTCCTATTTTAACCTCTCATTAGGGCTAGTTTCTAACAATAATTGAGGATAGCATTACCCTTTTACTTTTTCAAGATGAAAGAATTAATGAATTAATAGCTATTAAGAGGTGACTTGACATTTAAAGAAGACAATTTTAACTCTTTTAATAAACTTACTTCATTTGCAACCTCAGAAAAGTTATATTATTTTCTCAGAAATTACTTTCATAATCTTGAAATTATTTGTTGAAAGGACTATAACTAATTTACTTCTTTTTAAAAAGTTTTTTGAAGTTTATTTTTGAGAGACGGGGGGGGTGGCAGGGAGGCTTGGGGGGGGGGTGTCACAGAATCTTAATCAGGCTCCAGGCTCTGAGCTGTCAGCATAGAGCCTGACACAGGGCTCAAACTCCCGAACTGTGAGATAATGACCTGAGCTGAAGTCAGCCGCCCAACCGAGTGAGCCACCCAGTCACCCCTAACTACTTTACTTCTAAGAGAAAACATGCCATTATAATAAGAAATATGTAAAACATAGGTTAGTGCAGTATTTTTGCTATTAGAAATGATAAATTTGATTCCAGTTTGAATTCTAGTTACACCACTTTTTAATTGTAAAGCTCTGTGTATTTTACTTATTCCTTCTAAATCTATATTTTACCTTTATAATTTGGATTAATATTATATGTAATAGGTTGTTTATATGGATATTTTAGGGTAATAATCATTGTCTCTTTAGTGAACACATCCAGTAAATGGTAATTCCAGGTGCCATTGCTATTATCAATTATCATGAAATCATGTTGAGTTACTAGATCCTTCCTTCCTCTGTGATGGCATTTGAACTTACCTAGTTTTGTATTGCTATATATATATATATATATATATATATATATATATGTACAATATTAAATACATACTATTTATATATCATTATGTATGTAGTGGTCCATGTCCTATGAATATGTAAATAAGATTTAAAAAGATCTTTATGAGAAGTGGATAGGTAGTGAATACAAAAGTGATGGTAAAGATGAACTCATGATACTCATGGCACTAAACTGCTTACCACTTCATTGGTTTTTAATTACCTACAAAAAAATTCTAACATCTTTCAGGGCCCATATAGCTTTTGTCAACATGATCCGGTGCCATCTTTGTATTCATTTTTTTTTTTTCAACGTTTATTTATTTTTGGGACAGAGAGAGACAGAGCATGAACGGGGGAGGGGCAGAGAGAGAGGGAGACACAGAATCGGAAACAGGCTCCAGGCTCCGAGCCATCAGCCCAGAGCCTGACGCGGGGCTCGAACTCCCGGACTGCGAGATCGTGACCTGGCTGAAGTCGGACGCTTAACCGACTGCGCCACCCAGGCGCCCCTGTATTCATTTTTTAATATAAACTACTTGTACATAAATATTTTCCAAAATGAAAAACAGGTTTACCAAAATTCATGTTTTTGTTCAATCATTTATTTATTCAATTATTCATTTGTTCATTTAATAATTGAACAATTTTTTTGATGTCCCATTGTGTATTAGATGCTGTAGTAGGTATTGAGAAAACATCAATAAGTAAGGCAGCATTTCTACTAAAACTGATCATGTAGTCTCACAGAATTTGGCATTCAGAAAGATAAGTGGTAACACAAAATGATAAATGTCATAGCAAAGTCATGAACAAATTTATATAGATGACTGAAGGAGAATAATTGCATTTACAAAAGTAGTTTATAATGTTCAAAACTGATAGTTGAGCTGTGTATTCAAAGGTGAGTAGGAGATTTTCGGGTAGGAAAATAAGGAAACAGGGCAGAGAATAGTATATGCAAAAGTAGAATCTAGAAAGATAGAATGATTCTGTAATATTGATTTATAATAAGAAAAAAGTGATTATTATCCAGATGTCCAACAGTAGGAGAGTTTTAAAGTAAATTCTGATATATCTATATAATTCAATATTTAATAATTGCTACAGTTATATGAAAATGGGAAATTGAAAGTACTATAATGTTATGTTGAACAAGTAGGAAGTCAAACTGATTATATACTGGTACTCAAATTGAGGACAATGTTATAAATTTATAAAGTGAGGAAAACGAGAAGGAAACACATTGTAATTTAATATTTATCTAGGTGGTGGAATTGTAGATTTTGAAGACAAATTCAAATGGCCAAAAGGTATGTGAAAAGATACATAACATCATTAATTGTCAAGAATATGCAAATCAAAATCACAATGAAATATTATTTATAACCTGTTAAAATGGCTACCATCAAGATGTCAAGTGATAATAAGTGTTGACAAAAGTAGACAAAAAGGAACCTTTGTACACTTTTGGTGAGAATGTTAATTGGCTTAGAAACTGGAAAACAGTATGGAGTTTCCTCAAAAAATAAAAATAAAAATAGATCTACCATATGATCCAGCAATTCCACTTCTGTGCGTATAATCAAAGAAAATGAAAACAAGATATCAAAGAGATATCAAAGAGATCACTCCCATGTTCCCATGTTTGTTGCAACACTATTCACAGTATCCAAGACATGGAAACAACCTAAGTACACATCAGTGGATGAATGGATAAAGATGTGGTGTCTGTCTATTATCTATCGATCGATCAATTGATGCATCTATCTACACATAGATAGATGTGTCCTTCTCTGTTTGTCCTTCTCTGTTTGACTTATCTTACTTAGCATAGCATACTCAAGGTCTAGCATGTTGTCACAAATGGAAGGAGGATTTCATTCTCCTTCCATTTGTGACAACATGCTAGACCTTGAGTATGCTATTCTCCTTCCATTTGTGACAACATGCTAGACCTTGAGTATGCTATGCTAAGTAAGATAAGTCAAACAGAGAAGGACAAACACTATATGTTATCATTTATATGTGGACTCTAAAAAAGCCAACATTATAAAAACATGGAGTAAAATGGTGGTTACCAGGGAAGAAGGAGGAATTGGGAAGATGTTTAAGGATACAAACTTGCAACTAGAAGATAAATGAATCCTAGAGATCTAATGCACAGTATACTTGAAATAATCACAATATTGCATTATAATCATCAAACTTGCTAAGAGACTAGATCTTACTTATTTTCACCACAGAAAAATAATGATAATAATGTGACATGATAGAGATGCTGACTATTGCTGCAAAGCAATCATATTACAATATGTAAATATATCAAGCATACTATAAACCTTAAATTTACGATAATGTTATATGTCAAATATATTTCAATTAAAAAAAAGAATATTTTGATCTCATTCTTTAATTTTACTTTTCAAATTGCCTATATTGACATCAAATTAACCTCTATAAAACTGATTATTGTGAATTAATTTTAGAATTCAGGAATAAACATAAAATTATTCTATTAGGTTAGAGAAAGATATTGGACTGAAAATTTAAGTTGGTAAGTTTATCTCATAGATAGCTGATGAAATTGAGATTAGTTCAGAACATAAAACTGAGTATGTTTTATGGTAAAAGAGAAGAATGGTCTTTCTGACTAATGGAGCTGAAGAAGAGAAGCATAATTTGGCTATTGTTGATAGCACTGCTATAAACATTGGGGTACATGTGCCCCTAAGAATCAGCACTCCAGCATCCTTTGGATAAATTCCTAGTAGTGCTATTGCTGGGTTATAGGGTATTTCTATTTTTATTTTTTGAGAAACCTTCACACTCTTTTCCAGAGTGGCTGCACCAGTTTGCATTGCCACCAACAGTGCAAGAGGGTTCCCATCCCCACATCCTCACCAAAATCTGTTGTTTCCTAAGTTGTTGATTTCCAGAGTCACTCTGACTGGTGTGAGGTGGTATCTAAATGTGGTTTTGAGAGGATTCTGGGAAGATGGCGGCGTAGGAGGACGCTGGGCTCACCGCGCGTCCTGCTGATCACTTAGATTCCACCTACACCTGCCTAAATAACCCAGAAAACCGCCAGAGGATTAGCAGAACAGAGTCACCGGACCCAAGTGCAGACGAGAGGCCCACGGAAGAGGGTAGGAAGGGCGGCGAGGCGGTGCGCGCTCCACGGACTGGCGGGAGGGAGCCGGGGCGGAGGGGCGGCTCGCCGGCCAAGCAGAGCCCCCGAGCCGCGGAGGGGCCTGACGGACTGTGTTCCGACAGCAAGCGCGACTTAGCGTCTGGGAGGTCATAAGTTAACAGCTCTGCTCGGAAAGCAGGAAGGCTGGAGGACAAAGGGAGGGTGAGCTGCGGAGCCCCCGGACGACAGAGCTCAGTTTGGCGGGGAACAAAGGCGCTCACCAGGGCCATCTCCCCCGCCCATCCCCCAGCCAAAATCCCAAAGGGAACCGGTTCCTGCCAGGGAACTCGCTCGCTCCGCGCGAACACCCAACTCTGTGCTTCTGCGGAGCCAAACCTCCGGCAGCGATCTGACTCCCTCCGGCTGCCACAGGGCCCCTCCTGAAGTGGATCACCTAAGGAGAAGTGAGCTAAGCCTGCCCCCCCTGCCGCCGTGCACCTTGCCTTCCCACCCCAGCTAATACGCCAGATCCCCAGCATCACAAGCCTGGCAGTGTGCAAGTAGCCCAGACAGGCCACGCCACCCCACAGTGAATCCCGCCCCTAGGAGAGAGGAAGAGAAGGCACACACCAGTCTGACTGTGGCCCCAGCGGTGGGCTGGGGGCAGACATCAGGTCGGACTGCGGCCCCGCCCACCAACTCTAGTTATACACCACAGCACAGGGGAAGTGCCCTGCAGGCCCTCACCACACCAGGGACTATCCAAAATGACCAAGCGGAAGAATTCCCCTCAGAAGAATCTCCAGGAAATAACAACAGCTAATGAGCTGATCAAAAAGGATTTAAATAATATAACAGAAAGTGAATTTAGAATAATAGTCATAAAATTAATCGCTGGGCTGGAAAACAGCATACAGGACAGCAGAGAATCTCTTGCTACAGACATCAGGGGACTAAGGAACAGTCACGAGGAGCTGAAAAACGCTTTAAAGGAAATGCAAAACAAAATGCAAACCACCACGGCTCGGATGGAAGAGGCAGAGGAGAGAATAGGTGAACTAGAAGATAAAGTTATGGAAAAAGAGGAAGCTGAGAAAAAGAGAGATAAAAAAATCCAGGAGTATGAGGGGAAAATTAGAGAACTAAGTGATACACTAAAAAGAAATAATATACGCATAATTGGTATCCCAGAGGAGGAAGAGAGAGGGAAAGGTGCTGAAGGGGTACTTGAAGAAATAATAGCTGAGAACTTCCCTGAACTGGGGAAGGAAAAAGGCATTGAAATCCAAGAGGCACAGAGAACTCCCTTCAGACGTAACTTGAATCGATCTTCTGCACGACATATCATAGTGAAACTGGCAAAATACAAGGATAAAGAGAAAATTCTGAAAGCAGCAAGGGGTAAACGTGCCCTCACATATAAAGGGAGACCTATAAGACTCGTGACTGATCTCTCTTTTGAAACTTGGCAGGCCAGAAAGAATTGGCACGAGATTTTCAGGGTGCTAGACAGCAAAAATATGCAGCCGAGAATCCTTTATCCAGCAAGTCTGTCATTTAGAATAGAAGGAGAGATAAAGGTCTTCCCAAACAAACAAAAACTGAAGGAATTTGTCACCACTAAACCAGCCCTACAAGAGATCCTAAGGGGGACCCTGTGAGACAAAGTACCAGAGACATCACTACAAGCATAAAACATACAGACATCACAATGACTCTAAACCCGTATCTTTCTATAATCACACTGAATGTAAATGGATTAAATGCGCCAACCAAAAGACATAGGGTATCAGAATGGATAAAAAAACAAGACCCATCTATTTGCTGTCTACAAGAGACTCATTTTAGACCTGAGGACACCTTTAGATTCAGAGTGAGGGGATGGAGAACTATTTATCATGCTACTGGAAGCCAGAAGAAAGCTGGAGTAGCCATACTTATATCAGACAAACTAGACTTTAAATTAAAGGCTGTAACAAGAGATGAAGAAGGACATTATATAATAGTTACAGGGTCTATCCATCAGGAAGAGCTAACAATTATAAATGTCTATGCGCCGAATACCGGAGCCCCCAAATATATAAAACAATTACTCATAAACAGAAGCAACCTTATTGAGAAGAATGTGGTAATTGCTGGGGACTTTAACACCCCACTTACAGAAATGGATAGATCATCTAGACACACAGTCAATAAAGAAACAAGGGCCCTGAATGAGACACTGGATCAGATGGACTTGACAGATCTATTTAGAACTCTGCATCCCAAAGCAACAGAATATACTTTCTTCTCGAGTGCACATGGAACATTCTCCAAGATAGATCATATACTGGGTCACAAAACAGCCCTTCATAAGTTTACAAGAATTGAAATTATACCATGCATACTTTCAGACCACAATGCTATGAAGCTTGAAATCAACCACAGGAAAAAGTCTGGAAAACCTCCAAAAGCATGGAGGTTAAAGAACACCCTACTAACGAATGAGTGGGTCAACCAGGCAATTAGAGAAGAAATCAAAAAATATATGGAAACAAACGAAAATGAAAATACAACAATCCAAACGCTTTGGGACGCAGCGAAGGCAGTCCTGAGAGGAAAATACATTGCAATCCAGGCCTATCTCAAGAAACAAGAAAAATCCCAAATACAAAATCTAACAGCACACCTAAAGGAACTAGAAGCAGAACAGCAAAGGCAGCCTAAACCCAGCAGAAGAAGAGAAATAATAAAGATCAGAGCAGAAATAAACAATATAGAATCTAAAAAAACTGTAGAGCAGATCAACGAAACCAAGAGTTGGTTTTTTGAAAAAATAAACAAAATTGACAAACCTCTAGCCAGGCTTCTCAAAAAGAAAAGGGAGATGACCCAAATAGATAAAATCATGAATGAAAATGGAATTATTACAACCAATCCCTCAGAGATACAAACAATTATCAGGGAATACTATGAAAAATTATATGCCAACAAATTGGACAACCTGGAAGAAATGGACAAATTCCTGAACACCCACACTCTTCCAAAACTCCATCAGGAGGAAAGAGAAAGCTTGAACAGACCCATAACCAGCGAAGAAATTGAATCGGTTATCAAAAATCTCCCAACAAATAAGAGTCCAGGACCAGATGGCTTCCCAGGGGAGTTCTACCAGACGTTTAAAGCAGAGATAATACCTATCCTTCTCAAGCTATTCCAAGAAATAGAAAGGGAAGGAAAACTTCCAGACTCATTCTATGAAGCCAGTATTACTTTGATTCCTAAACCAGACAGAGACCCAGTAAAAAAAGAGAACTACAGGCCAATATCCCTGATGAATATGGATGCAAAAATTCTCAATAAGATACTAGCAAATCGAATTCAACAGCATATAAAAAGAATTATTCACCATGATCAAGTGGGATTCATTCCTGGGATGCAGGGCTGGTTCAACATTCGCAAATCAATCAACGTGATACATCACATTAACAACAAAAAAGAGAAGAACCATATGATCCTGTCAATCGATGCAGAAAAGGCCTTTGACAAAATCCAGCACCCTTTCTTAATAAAAACCCTTGAGAAAGTCGGGATAGAAGGAACATACTTAAAGATCATAAAAGCCATTTATGAAAAGCCCACAGCTAACATCATCCTCAACGGGGAAAAACTGAGAGCTTTTTCCCTGAGATCAGGAACACGACAGGGATGCCCACTCTCACCGCTGTTGTTTAACATAGTGCTGGAAGTTCTAGCATCAGCAATCAGACAACAAAAGGAAATCAAAGGCATCCAAATTGACAAAGATGAAGTCAAGCTTTCGCTTTTTGCAGATGACATGATATTATACATGGAAAATCCGATAGACTCCACCAAAAGTCTGCTAGAACTGATACATGAATTCAGCAAAGTTGCAGGATACAAAATCAATGTACAGAAACCAGTTGCATTCTTATACACTAACAATGAAGCAACAGAAAGACAAATAAAGAAACTGATCCCATTCACAATTGCACCAAGAAGCATAAAATACCTAGGAATAAATCTAACCAAAGATGTAAAGGATCTGTATGCTGAAAACTATAGAAAGCTTATGAAGGTAATTGAAGAAGATTTAAAGAAATGGAAAGACATTCCCTGCTCATGGATTGGAAAAATAAATATTGTCAAAATGTCAATACTACCCAAAGCTATCTACACATTCAATGCAATCCCAATCAAAATTGCACCAGCATTCTTCTCGAAACTAGAACAAGCAATCCTAAAATTCATATGGAACCACAAAAGGCCCCGAATAGCCAAAGGAATTTTGAAGAAGAAGACCAAAGCAGGAGGCATCACAATCCCAGACTTCAGCCTCTACTACAAAGCTGTCATCATCAAGACAGCATGGTATTGGCACAAAAACAGACACACAGACCAATGGAATAGAATAGAAACCCCAGAACTAGACCCACAAACATATGGCCAACTCATCTTTGACAAAGCAGGAAAGAACATCCAATGGAAAAAAGACAGCCTCTTTAACAAATGGTGCTGGGAGAACTGGACAGCAACATGCAGAAGGTTGAAACTAGACCACTTTCTCACACCATTTACAAAAATAAACTCAAAATGGATAAAGGACCTAAATGTGAGACAGGAAACCATCAGAACCTTAGAGGAGAAAGCAGGAAAAGACCTCTCTGACCTCAGCCGTAGCAATCTCTTACTCGACACATCCCCAAAGGCAAGGGAATTAAAAGCAAAAGTGAATTACTGGGACCTTATGAAGATAAAAAGCTTCTGCACAGCCAAGGAAACAACCAACAAAACTAAAAGGCAACCAACGGAATGGGAAAAGATATTTGCAAATGACATATCGGACAAAGGGCTAGTATCTAAAATCTATAAAGAGCTCACCAAACTCCACACCCGAAAAACAAATAACCCAGTGAAGAAATGGGCAGAAAACATGAATAGACACTTCTCTAAAGAAGACATCCAGATGGCCAACAGGCACATGAAAAGATGTTCAGCGTCGCTCCTTATCAGGAAAATACAAATCAAAACCACACTCAGGTATCACCTCACGCCAGTCAGAGTGGCCAAAATGAACAAATCAGGAGACTATAGATGCTGGAGAGGATGTGGAGAAACGGGAACCCTCTTGCACTGTTGGTGGGAATGCAAATTGGTGCAGCCGCTCTGGAAAGCAGTGTGGAGGTTCCTCAGAAAATTAAAAATAGACCTACCCTATGACCCAGCAATAGCACTGCTAGGAATCTACCCAAGGGATACAGGAGTACTGATGCATAGGGGCACTTGTACCCCAATGTTTATAGCAGCACTCTCAACAATAGCCAAATGATGGAAAGATCCTAAATGTCCATCAACTGATGAATGGATAAAGAAATTGTGGTTTATATACACAATGGAATACTACGTGGCAATGAGAAAAAATGAAATATGGCCTTTTGTAGCAACGTGGATGGAACTGGAGAGTGTGATGCTAAGTGAAATAAGCCATACAGAGAAAGACAGATACCATATGGTTTCACTCTTATGTGGATCCTGAGAAACTTAACAGGAACCCATGGGGGAGGGGAAGGAAAAAAAAAAGAGACAGAGAGAGGTTAGAGTGGGAGAGAGCCAAAGCATAAGAGACTGTTAAAAACTGAGAACAAACTGAGGGTTGATGGGGGGTGGGAGGGAGGGGCGGGTGGGTGATGGGTATTGAGGAGGGCACCTTTTGGGATGAGCACTGGGTGTTGTATGGAAACCAATTTGTCAATAAACTTCATATAAAAAAAAATAAAATAAATGTGGTTTTGATTTGTATTTCCCTGATTATGAGTGACGTTGAACATCTTTTCATGTGCCTGTTGGCCATCTTGATGTCTTCTTTGGAAAAGTGTCTATTCATGTCTTCTGCCCATTTCTTCACTGCATTATTTGTTTTTCATGTGTTGAGTTTGCTAAATTATTTATAGATTTTGGATATAACCCTTTGTCCTATATGTCTTTTGTAAATATCTTCTCCCATTCCTTTGGTTGCCTTTTAGTTGTGTTGATTGTTTCCTTTGCAGTGCAGGAGCTTTTTGTCTTGATGAGGTCCCAGTAGTTCACTTTTGCTGTTATTTCACTTGCCTTTAGAGACATTTTGAGTAAGAAGTTGTTGCAGCTAAGGTCAAAGTGGTTGTTGCCTTCTCTGGGTTTTGATGGTTTCCTGTGTCACAATTAGGTCTTTCAACCATTTTGAGTTTATTTTTGTTTATGGTATAAGAAAGCGGTCTAGTTTCATTCTTCTACATGTTGCTGTCCAGTTTTCCCAGCACCATTTACTAAAGAGACTGTCTTTTTTCCATTGGATACTGTTTCCTGCTTTGTCAAAGATTAGTTGGCCATACTTTTGTGGGTCCAATTCTGGAGTCCCTATTCTATTCCATTGGTCTGTGTGTCTGTTTTTCTGCCAACCCCATACCATTTTGATGGTTACAGCTTTATAGTAGAGGCGAAAGTCTGGGATTGTGATGTCTCCCGCTTTGGTCTTCACCTTCAAGATTACTTTGGCTCTTCGGGGTCTTTTGTGGTTCCATACAAATTTTAGGATTGCTTGTTCTAGCTTCGAGAAGAATGCTGGTGCAATTTTGATTGGGATTGCATTGAATGTGTAGATAGTATTGACATTTTACCGATATTTATTCTTCCAATCCATGAGCATGGAATGTTTTTCCATTTCTTTGTATCTTCTTCAATTTTCTTCATAAGCTTTCTGTAGTTTTCAGCATACAGATCTTTTACATCTTTGGTTAGGTTTACTCCTAGGTATGTTATGTTTCTTGGTGCAGTTGTGAATGGGATCAGTTTCTTTATTTGTCTTTCTGTTGCTTCATTATTAGTGTATAAGAATGCAACTGGTTTCTGTACATTAATTTTGTATCCTGCGACTTTGCTGAATTCCTGTATCAGCTCTAGGAGCTTTTGGTGGAGTCTTTCAGGTTTTCCATGTAAAGTATCATGTCATCTGTGAAGAGTGAAAGTTTGACTTTACCAATTTTGATGCCTTTGATTTCATTTTGTTGTTTGATTGCTGAGGCTAGGACTTCCAACACTATGTTAAACAGCAGCAATGAGAGTGGACATCCTCTCGTGTTCCTATCTCAGGGTGAAAGCTCTCAGTTTTTCCCTTTGAGGATAATATTAGCTGTAAACCTCTCATATATGGCTTTTATGGTATTAAGGTATGTTCCTGGATTTGAATCCCTTCTCTGCCACCTATTGGCTGTATTACCTTGAGTTACTTAAGCTCTCTGCTGCATCATAATATCGTGAGGATTTAATGAACTGATATTTGTAAAGCATTTTGTGATTGACAGTAACTATTATATCAGTCGTTTAAATAAATAATTTTCATTACCTGTGTAACTCTGTATTTTGATTTTTTAAATATTTATTTTTGAGAGAGGGAAGGAGAGAGAGAGGGTGACACAGAATCTCAAACAGGCTTCAGGCTCTGAGCTGTCAGCACAGAGCCTGACACTGGGCTCGAACTCATGAACCATGAGATCATGACCTGAGCCGAAGTTGGACCCTTAACCAACTGAACCACTTAGGCACCCCTTGATTTTTTTAAAAAAAGCTAACTAGAAAAAAAGAATAATTTTAATACCTATATCATTACTCTATTATAAAACATTTATTGTATTTCAGTTTTTCACTTTTGTAAACAATGTTTATTTTAGAATCTCTTCATGGAATGCAGGAATGATGCAACATATAGAAATGTATCTGGGTGCTTCACGATATTAAGAGGTGAAAAATAATTATCTCTACAAATGTTAATGAAGCATTTGAGAAAAAATTGAATCTATTTTTGTTAAAAGTTTTTTTGTAAAAAGAAACTGATGGATACACACTA
Organism: Lynx rufus; assembly: GCF_022079265.1. Taxonomy (NCBI): domain Eukaryota; kingdom Metazoa; phylum Chordata; class Mammalia; order Carnivora; family Felidae; genus Lynx; species Lynx rufus. The sequence continues at coordinate 65,850,134 of NW_025814827.1, forward strand.
AATATTGAAATGTATATTGAATTAAAAAATTGTTCGCAAGGGTTAAAAGAAGAATTCCCATTACAATAAGGATTTAAAAGGATGACTGTTATTTCCATAATCACTTAACATTATTCCAAAATTACTATGCCATGCAATTAGTTTGTAGAAAAATTTAGGATATAATTACTGGAAAAAAACCAAAATTTTAATTATTTCTATTTTTTTTAATGTCAATTTATTTTGAGAGAGAGCATGAGTAGGGGAAGGGCAGAGAGAAAGAGAAGGAGAAAGAGATTTCCAAGCAGGCTCCATGTTGTCAGAGCAAAGCCTGACACCATGACACCTGACACCATGAGATCATGACCTGAGCTGAAATCAAGAGTTGGACACTTGAATGACTTAACCACTCAGGTGCCCCTTAATTATTTCTAAATGTATGATTTATACCTTTATACCCCAGAAGAACCTATTGAAAAAACTATAAGAAATGATAAAGAATAATCAGGGAAACGGGTATACAATTACTATTTTAAAATATATGCCTAATAGTAAATAATAATCAGTTAAAATATAATAAAAAGCACTATTTGCAATAGCAAAAATAACATGTCACAAAACCTATAAAACTATAAAAGAAAATAATAATATTTTTAATTGTATAAAAACTTTACCTCTTATTTGTTGAAAATCACAAATAATATGAAGACAAAGGGAAAATATTAATTGAGGGAATGTTGCACCTTAATGAAAAGGGGAAAATGTTTTTAATTTTCAAATTGTTTTGAAAAAGACAAATAGCAAAGTAGTAAAAAGAGAAATACTAAAAAGGAGTTCCTGAGGTGCCTGACTGGCTCTGTTGGTAGAGCATGTGACTCTTGATCTCAGGGCTGTGAGTTCAAGCCCCATGTTGGGCAAGGAGCCTATTTTAAAAAATATAAAAAAATAAAAATAATAAAAATTTAAAAATCTAAGTCATAAACTAGGATAAGATAAAAAATTTATATCCTGGATATCAACAAGAAAAAGACAACCCAATTAGAATAGGATAAAAGTCATTGTGTGAAAATTTCTTTGCCTCCCCTGAATCTTTCTTCTTCATGGTGCTCTCTGACCCAGGAAACTGACTTATGTGACTACATCAATAAGATTTTCACATGGTCTCTGTCCTCATATTGATTTGGCCAAGTAAGAACTGCAGATGTAGGGAAGGAGAAGAGTGTTTATTCCCCTAGTTCCCTCCCAGGGAAGTCACTTCAGGCTCTATTTTTGATAAAGGTCAATGAATTTCTTGAGGTTGCCAAAATTACAGAACTCCTTTTTTAAAAAATCTCATTAGATAGATATTAAAATTTTTTGATGTTTTTCTCATTATTAAACTTTAATTTTATGGTATAAATGTGATATGTGATATTTGAGGGTAATTTTTCAGGTTGAACTCTAAAGACACTAACTCTTTTACTGTTTCCATTCTGACATTTAAAGATCTAAGGAGATTTGTATTTCAGATATATATATATATATATATATATATATATATATATATATATAAAATAGCTTTCTAACATATTATTCATAACTTGTTTTGCTTTTTAACACTACTTCAAATTATACTGTCTTCTTTATCTTTGTGCACATATTAAATGCACTTATTTTATATTACTATTATGATTAGTCTAGGTCTCCTTCCTTAGGTATAAGTTCTAAAAATTTTATTTGCTGGTTCTATTTCAGTGTCTTGGCTTTCCTAAAACTTATTTTTCTTGATTTTGGCCTTATATTCTTTGGTAGAATTCTTGAGGGTGCAGTTGAACAATACAGTGGTACCTTTCATTTGTTTCCATTTTTGGGTATTTGTAATATTTTCTTGTTAATAGAGTTCTCCTTCTTGTTTATAACCATGATTGTAACTTATCAATTAAAATTATAAATTTTATGGAAACTTTTATCACAAGTTCATAACTGTGTTTTTAACTTTTTTCTCATCTAAAAGTCAGGGAAATGTTTTTGTTCTCACTTCATTTCACACATGATAGGGTTTTAACTGTTTCATTTTTTTTTCTCTTGAGTATTATTTCATTTGCACTCTGGTCAGAGTATGTGTTTCGTATTTTAGATTTTTGGAATTTATTGAGATATCCTTTGAGGATTAAATAAAAAATCTTTTTAAATATAAGTTAATGGAATTATTAAACACTTCAAAATAAATATATCATGGTGATTAAAAATGATAGCCAGGATAATTAGATTAATTTTAAATGTTCACAGAAAGCACTAGTATTTTCCAAACATAATCGCAGTACTCTATTTATATTGTTAATATGAAAATGGAATAGAAATACAGAAATTAAATTTCTATATACTTTAAGGAGTAGGATGTCCTATATTTCATTGAATGATTTGTCCTATCTTAGAATGCTTTGGTGGTGATCATAAACCCTGATCTCAAAACCAAGTGTGAAACCAATTTCTGAAAACAAGATCCAAATAAGAAGAAAGATAGTTTCCAGAGTGCTGGTTTATAAGTAATGCTAAAATATAAGTGATATAAATAATAATTGGTCCTATTACCTTTGAAATAAATTATACTTTTGGGAAAAATTAAGCTTCATTTTGTGGCTTATTTATCTGAACTTATTACATATTAAGTTAAAATGGATTTTTTTTGTGAAATTTTACTTTAGGGAATACTACTGTTATGGTGTTGGTTTTTTATAGTGATTAATAGAACTCTTCTTAATGGTTCAAACATTTACAACCATTTATCTCTATGGCATATATTCCTTGAACAGGCAAATCACAGGTATTAATAAAAATATCACCAGTAGCATTATGTGTCTTTTGCTTGTGGTCTAAATTTGAAGAAAAAGTTTGTGAGACTCATAGAAAGAAGAAAACATATTGAAAAAATCAATGGAAAAATTCAGTTTAGGTGGTAACACATGAAAATTTGATACTTTACCCTTTAAGTTCTTTGTAGAAAATATACATGTAGGCTATAAAGAAATCCATAGGGCATTATAAAATGGTCTTTCAAAGTCAGCAGAGAAACTTGTAATGGTAGAATTATTAAAAGCCTGACTGGGTAAACCATTTGGGAATAAAGACCATCTAATGAATAATAATCTTTCAAAGTAATGGGCAGGATGACCTAATGAGACATTTCCATTTCCAAATTCTGTGAACCCTATAGTTTCACTGCACAAAGCAAGAATTTTGTTGGTAGGAGTTATATGGTGAAATCCCATGCATTGCTTTGAAATTCATGGGCTAGTGGCTTAGCCAGCAGGGTAATGATGTGTAAAGGCAATTGAAATCCTAATAAAATTGGGCTTCTGTGTAAAATGGAGGCAAAATATAATTTTATTGTTCACTCTAAATTGTACATTGCTTAGAGATGGATCCATATACTGCCCATTTAGATAAAAGTTAATTCATTTCTGGGATAAATAGTAGTTTCTTTGATCATGGTCTATATTCATAATCATTGTGAATAAAAATAACAGAAATGTTAAGTCCTAACTGGTGCTAGCAAAATTTAGTTGAGTAAAATAGTTCATCTTGCTCAGAAATTTCACTTTTAAAATAAATATTTATCAAAGCCTAAGTAGTAGAAATTATTACTTGTATATGTATTTCTGTATCAGATAGACTAAAACTGAAATTTATTCCTGTGGGCCTGGCATTGTCTTTTTACAAATCTACTTTCTTGAGCATTTTTCATCAATTAGTGTCTACTGTACTATCTCAGTGTTCAGAAATTCCTTCAGTTATCGATGAAAATGACTATTTAGGCTACCAATTTTTTAATATCACATATTAGGCACAGCTCTTACACAAAATAAGATTTTTTCTTTGTAATTTATTTTTTATATAATTTCAAGCCTAGATTGAAATTGTAAGAACAGTAAAAAGTCTAGATGCTCTTATCAGATTCAACGTATGTTTATATTTTGCTCCACTTTTAATTGCTTTATCATTCTTCTTTTTCTCTCTCTATACACACACACACACACACACACACACACACACACACACACACGCAAATGCAGCTCTTAATATAGTTATGCTTTTCCTAAACCACTTGCAAGTAAATTAGAGATATAGTGCCGCATTACCGCTGAATACTTCAGTATGTATTTCCTAAGGCTTTTCCCTTACTTAGTCACAGAATACATTTCAAATAAGAGGTTTTGTATTGGCATAGTATAATCTAATCTACATTACATATTAAATTTCTGTCATATCAACTTCCTTACCTCTCTTGCTCAGGATCCAACCCAGGATCAAACATTGCATTTAGTTGTTATGCCTTTTAAATATCCTTTAATGGGCTTCTTTCTCAGCCCATCTTTGTCTTTCTTGACTCACATTTTGAAGAATATTAGTCAGAATTTCCTTCAATTTGGATTTATCTGAGTTTCTATACGATTAGATTCAGATTATGAGTTTTTGGCAAGAATTCCACAAAAGTGATATTCTGCCCCCTCAATGTGTCCTGTCAGTAAGCATATGGTGTCAGTTTGTTCCAATAATAATGTTGTTGGCTTTGTTCATGTGGTTAACCTTTTTCATTTAAATGGTGAGCAGATATTTTGAGACTCTACAAATCAACTCATTTCATCTAACTTTTATCCACTATTTATAGTATCCATTAATGATTTTTCTAACTCCACAATTCCTTCTTTGTTTATTAGGTAACATTCTATTCTAAGGAAGAAATTTCCTTTCTGCACGTGAGAATGTATACGTGTGTGTGTGTGTGTGTGTGTGTGTGTGTGTGTGTGTGTTTCTCCATAGTATTATGGAATCTTATTTTATTCTAAGGATAGCAATTAATGGCCATAATTATTTATTTTGCTTAATTTGTTCCAGGTTTGGCAATGGGAACCACTTCAAGATGCTTCCTGTCTTTTTGATAGCTTCTACTGCTTTTAGGCTTAAGATATGCTCCACAATCATCTTCCACTTTCTCTATACTACCTTTAAAATGGGGGGGGGGTGGGAGGGAGGGGCGGGTGGGTGATGGGTATTGAGGAGGGCACCTTTTGGGATGAGCACTGGGTGTTGTATGGAAACCAATTTGTCAATAAATTTCATATATAAAATAAAAAAAAAATTAGTTAATTTGCCAAAAGAGACCTACTTCCTTTTAGTGAAAAATGTTTTTTTGAAACCAAGATCTGGACATTAGGTATGATAACTGCCACTAACTGGTGTGTCATTTCCTCTAGGTTCTATTGGTAAAATAAATCAATATCTCTGAAATTATGCATGTTTGTTGTTACTGGTGCCAGTGCTTTTAAGTCCACTCAGTAAAAATAACTATGTCTGTGTGTGGGTATGTGTGCACGAACACATGTAATTTGTCTTTCTCTTTATCAATTGATCAATTAATACATACATACATACATACATATACATGTATGGATACATACATACTGTTATTTTCTACTTCATTTCATCCACACAGGATAAATTACAGTCTGCCTAATTTTCATATATTCAGCTCCTTTCTCAAGAAATGGCAGACTTGGCTCACATTATCCTCAATGTTTTAACTTATTTGTTCAATCCTAGAATGTATAACAATTACTTTAAGAATAGTTAACCTACAAAACTGCAAAAAGCAAACTTGCTGCGCAAAGTTTATTATCTCCATGAATATTTTGGGGTACATGCAGAGGAATGAATAAACCATAGCTACAGAATTCATTGCATTGGCAAAGGCACAAACTTGTGTAACTAACCCCCGTGAAAATTTAATACAATTCTGTCACCAGAGTAACATCCTTTGTGCTGCTTCCCAGTTAGCCCCTACTTATTGAGAAGCAACCACTTTTCTGATTTTTTTCATCATACATCAGTTTTATCTATTTTATAATTTCATGTAAATGGATTCCTACAGAATCTACTCTTTTGTATCTGATTTCTTTCACTTAGCCTAGATCTTGGAGAGTGATACGTATACTTCGTATGGAATTATTAGTTTTTTTCTCTCTGTCTGAGTAGAATTCCATTGTATCATTGTATGACTATCTCAAAATTTCTTTCTCCTCCTGTAGATTTGGCTTACTTTTGTAGTTTGGAGCTGAGAACAACTACATTCTTGTGTATACCCTTTCTGCAGACTTATGTTTTAATTTGGGGGAGATAAATACTTAGGATTAGAATTGCTAGGTCAAAGAGTATATATGATGGATAGCATAAGAAACTGAAAAATATTTTTTCTAATGATTGTATCGTTATACACGCCTACCAGTAAATTATGAGTTTCCATTGCTTCATATTATTGTCAACATTTGGTATTGTCAGACTTTTAAATTTTAGCCATTCTAATGTGTGTGTGCTGCTATCACTTTGTGGTTTTAATTTGCATTTTCATAATGACTGGTGATGTTCAGAACTATTTTATGTGCGTATTGGCCTTTGATTATCTTCTTTTCTGAATTGTTCAATTCTTTTGCCCATAAAAAACAAAACAAAACAAAGCATGACAACTTTCTATCCTTTTATTGTAGTTTTAGATGTTCTATTATTGTTTTAGGTTGTCTCTAGCCGAGAATATTTTCTCCAAGTCTGTGTCTTGACTATTTATTTCCCTAAATATATTTTTTGTTTTGCTGATTTTTAAGAAGTTGATAAAGTTGTACATATTAAGGTTTTTTAAATGGTATTTTTTTCTGTTTCTTTGTCTACCTCATGGTAGCAAAAATATTCTTCAGTGTGTTCTTTGAGAAGTTTTATAATTTTAGTTATTATGTTTATTTTACAATAATTTTATAATTGTATTTGTATGTTATATTTATATTATATAATAATAATTATATAATTATTTTTATAATAATGTTATAATTCTTATAAAATTAAATTTTTTCAAAGTTGTAGGCTAGGAATGAAGTTCCTCTTTCTTTCTTTCTTTCTTTCTTTCTTTCTTTCTTTCTTTCTGCTTTTGTTTTTCCTTCCTTCCTTCCTTCCTTCCTTCCTTCCTTCCTTCTTCTTTATTTCCTCATATAAATCTATAGTTGTTCTAGCACTATTTGTTGAAAATGTTCTTTTCCCCATTGAATTGCTTTGATGCCTTTGTTGAAAATCAGCTATCTCAATGGATCTATTTCTAATCTCACTGTTCTCTTCCATTGTTCTTCCTGTCTATCCTTACACCAGTACTATAATCTCTTTTTTTAAGGTTATTTTATTTGAGAGAGAGGAAGACAGAAACAAAGAAAGAGGGAGAGAGACAATTCCAAGCAGGTTCCACGCTGTCAGCACAGAGCCCGATGTGGGGCTTGAATTCATGAACCACGAGATCATGACTGAACTGAAAGCAAAAGTCAGAGGCTTAAACAACTGAGCCACCCAGGTACCCCTTAATCTCTTAATGAAACTTTATAGTGAGTTTTTAAATAAGGTTGTATTCAAAATAGTTCTTTTTGAAGTCATTTGGAAATTCCAGGTCCTTGGCATTCCAAATATTTTTAGGAATATTTATTTATTTATAATATACAAGTATATATATTATATATAATATATAATTTATTGATAATATATAAATGTTATGTATATATGTATATAATATGTATATTATAAATATATGACATTTATTTCTTATTACACTGGGTCAAATATCCAGTACAATATTAAGTAAAAGCATTTTAGTATGCACATCCTTGCCACATTACCAACTTAGGAGGAAAGCATTCAGTATTTCACCATTAAGTATGATGTTAAGTTTAGGTTCTTCATATATCCCTTTATTAAATGGAGAAATCTTTTCCCTCCCCTCTTCCTAGTGTGCTGGAAAGGTTGGTTTGTAGTTTTTGGTTTTTTAAATCGTGAATGGATTTTGACTTACCAAATTATATTTGGGCATACATTGAGATGGCCATATATATTTTTCTCTTTCTCCTGCTGATAAAATGGGCTAATTGATTTTCAAATATTGAATCATTTTAATCCTGAGATAAACTCCACTTGTCATGATTTTTAATCTTTTATATATTGTTCCAGCCAGACTAATACCCTAAAGATGTACACATCCTAATCCTTGAAACTGTGAATATGTTACCTTACATGGCAAAAGACACTTTGCAGATGTGATTAAAATAAGGATTTTGAGGGAGATTATTTTGGATTATCTGAGTTGGTTCAATGTAATTATAAGGGTCCTTCTAAGAGGGAGGCAGGAGGAGTAGACTGAGAGATAAGGACATGACCAAGGAAGCAGACACATGAGTGATATGGAGCAATGATCCAAGGAATACAGGCAGTCTCTAGAAGCTGGTAAAGACAGGAAATGGATTCTCCTCTAGAACCTCCAAAAGCAGTGCAATCTTGCTGAAAGTCCCCCAGAATTGTAAGATATTAAATTTGTGTTGTGTTAAGCTCTGAGTTTTTAGTAATTTGTTATAACAGCAATTGGAAACTAATACATGTTTTTTTAGATTTTATTTGTAATAATTTGAAGAGGATTTTTGCAATTATATTTATATTTATTAGAGATATTGTTCTGTACAATTTTACTTTTTATTACTTTGTTAGCTTTTAGTATTTTTTAAAATGTTTGTTTATTTTTGAAGGAGAGAGAGACAGAGTACAAGTAGGGGAGGAGATATAGGGAGAGAGTGAGGGAGATATAGAATCTGGAGCAGGCTCCAGGCTCTGAGCTGTCAGCACAGAGCCCAATGCGGGGCTCAAACCCACAAACCATGAGATCATGACTTAGCTGAAGTCGACACTTAACCTACTGAGCCACCCAGGGGCCCCTGTTAGGTTTTAGTATTAAGGTTATACTGGACTTACTAAGCAAATTTGGAAGGTTTCCTACTCTTCTATTACCTGAAGGAATTGATGTAAATAAAATTGGTGTTTCTTTCTTAAATGTTTGGTAGAGTTTATTAGTAAAACATATGGGCCAGTTTTTTTCGGAAGATTGTGTAATTAAATTCAATTTATCTAATGCAGTGGCTTTCCACATTAAAAAAAACCACTTTTACTGAGGTATAGTTGAGACATACAAAAATTTTCACATGATACCATTATCACAATCAAAGTACTGAACCTATTCCTTACCTCCAAAATTTCTTTGTGCTCTGCTGTTTATTTTTTATTTATTTTTGGGAGGTGGTAAAAATACTCAATTTGAGATTTATTCTCTTAACATGTTTGAAATGCACGATACCGTATTGTTACCTACTATGTGGTACAGCAGATATCTAGAGTTTATTCAGCCTACAAAGCTGAAACGTTATATCTACTGAGCAACATTCCCCATTTCCCTCTTCCCTCAGCCCATGGCAACTTTATTCTACTCTGTGCTTCTTGATTATTTTAGATACCTCATATAGGTTGAAACACAGTATTTATCTTTCTATAACTATTTTACTTACCATAATGTCCCCTAGATACATCCATGTTATCGCAAATAACTTTATCATACATAAGAGTCGCCTTTAGAATTTGTTAAAACACAGATTGGTAAATCTCATTCCCAGACTTTTTGATTTGGTAGATCTGGGGTGGGACCTGAGAGTTTACATTTCTAACATGTTCTCCGGTGGTGCCAATGCTATTGGTCCAGGAACCACACTTTGAGAACCAGTGCTTTAAAAATATAGAACTTTTTCATCAACTATATTTTTGAAGAATTTGTCTTTCGTGATAGTTGTTGAATTTATTGGCATCATTTACTATATTTCCTTATTAATTTTATTGTACATAGAATCTGTAGTAATCTCCCATCTTTAATTCTTCATAATGGTAATTTTCATTTTCTTCCTTATGTGCTTATTACTCTGTTCAAAAAGCCAACTTTATGCTTTATTGATATTGTCCATTTTTATTACATTAATTTCTGTTCTTGTGTTATATGTAATTTATTGTTCTTAATTTATTCTTAATTTATTGTTCTTCTTATACTTAATTTAGACTTCCTTTCCTTGCTTTTTCTTGTTTTTTAAAGTGGAAGGGAAGCCTAGGCCATTGTGTTTTTGTGTTTTACTTCTCTCAGTGTCCTTTCTAAGCTGCTTAGCTTTCAGTGCTTGAAAACAGTCATTACATACATTTTTTTCCACTTTAATGATTTTTTTTCATGGGAGAAGAAGTCTAGTATTAACTACTCTGTTGAAGTTAGAAGCAAAAGTCAAGTAAAATTATTAAACAATTATCTTATGAAAGAGTGTACTGATTGTGGATATGAGAGCAGAGCATTCTGGATATAATAATTTTTCAGTATATGTCTATTGACAACAAACAGCAAATATGCTCAATTACAATGTAAATGGGCTAGAGGAAGAAAGGGAGGAATTTATTTCTACTCTGATTTATACAAATAAAATTTTAAAGTACCAAATTTAAACTTTTTTGATGCCTTTCTTTTTTTTTTGTTTGAAGGTACACAGTTATTACAAATGCTTTGAGTTGGCAAAAAGGTTGATATTAGCATATTTCTTACTTCATTTAGCCAGTAGCATGTTTCAGGAAGAAAGTTGTATCATGTCACCTTGTCTGCACAAAATTATTTGGATTATACATATGCAAAGAGAATACCTCAGGTTTGTATTCCTGTTATAAACTTGGATTTATTCAGATGATATTAGTGCTTAAGCACTAATGCATTCCATTTACAAAATACTTCCATTTAAACATTCAGATAGATACTCCACACATCCATCAAACCATTAAGCAATGTTATTCTCCTTTACTACTTTGGCATGTGGGCTGCTACTTTTAAATATGTTCCATTTGAATCATATTATAATACTTATTAGGTAGATTATTAAAATTCATTGTACTTTTATTTAAAACAGGCATTGTATTAGCCCATACTTACTTATAAATAATAATTGTAGACTCTTTATTAGGATAATTTATTTCTAACTGGTACATTACAGTTATAATTAGTAACTTTTTTAAAGATAGGACTACAAACAGCACTAGTATGATTAATCACTTATATGAAGTCTTCTGTGGAATTCAAAGGCTATATTGATAATTCATGCTAAACATATGAAACATTGGCAAATGGGAGGACTCATCAACGTTTGAATGAGACATGGAGATCAGATTTTCTTGCTGTTTAGATGTCTGTCAAAAGAACCTTCTGGGAAAAAAAAATGTAACAGAGCTTTTTGTCTGCTACCTCCCATTTAGATTATATTTGATCAGCTCTTCTATTTTCTATATTGTGAAGAAGATTGCAATAGATGATAATTATGATGTTGTTATTTGTAAATAGATAAGTCAGAGTAGATTCAAGGTTATCCCTATAATAACATTTTGTCACTTGCATTCCCATGTGAATTCTTAAGTTGCATAGAAGGAAAGAATTAAAGCTGGTGGTCCAAGGTTATCCACAATCCTCAGTTTCTATTATGTGTACAGCCATGGGGAAATATACTATATGTAAATGTCATCAATCATGTGTCTCAGCAGAGAAAGAAATATTTAAAGAGAAATGTTTTATGCTGAGATCTTTGTACACAAGGACAATTTTATTTATTTTGGGATCCCTAGTGCTTGGCACATAGTAGTCATTCAATTATTGTTTTGAATTGATGAGTATATTTATGAATAATTTAATATAAATGCATTTAGAAATTATAGCTTTGTATTGGATGAAAACTGTTTTCTATATTTTATTGACATATCCTATGAAATAATCGGTGGTGCAGAAGAAATGTTCAAAATTGGCCTCTGTTTTAAAGCTTTATTACCAACATTTCCCTGCTTTTGACTAATTTTATAACAAAATAATCTTTAGAGAGGCTTGTCCATCTAAAGCTTAATGGATACATACTGAAGAGAATGCTCTGCAATAATTATTAGCTACTACTTGAAGTGGTAGCTTCAAAAAATAAATAACCTGAGATAATGGTGATACATGGATTGTTGATATGAGCTAGATTAGAAGCTTTTATTTTATAAAAGATCTATTGAAATCTGTAAAGTCACTGGTTATCTCTGGTTGTCCAGCAAACGGGCTGGGTACTTTGGTCACTTTAGAAAAAAAAAGTTGAAAGTATTGTTTAACCCCATCAAATCTGAACTGTGAAGTTATGATTTCATGAAGTATCATTCCCTTCTAAATGATTGCTCCATTTAAAACCTGCACACAGGTTATAGACACTTCATTTGTAATTTATCTTAGCTACAAGGCAACATGCTTTCCATTAATGTGCATGACACTGTTTTTGGGGTTTTTATAGTTGTTACTGATGTGATCCATTAAATCTCCAGCTTATAAAAAGGAATTCATTTCTTAAAAGTGGATCATAGATTTTTAAAATAATGATGAAAATAAATAGTACAATTCTGAATAACATTTTGAACGTAGTGATAAATGAAATTGAGTGTGAATATAGAATGTGAATTTAAGTTCACATTTAGTTCATCTTTTTGTTCAACTTCTAATGTGTTGGTTTCGCAAAAGCAATCAAAACAGAAATGTGAAATAAAAAGTATTATTAATCTAGCCACACATTCAATAGCTACAGTATTTATTGAATGTGTACAACATACCAAACATTGTTATAGGTACCAGGAATATAGCAATGAAAAAAACAGCCCCAACTTTTATGAAGCTTCTGTTTTATCCATGGAAGAAAGATAGTCAAGAAGATTTAATATATATATTAATAAAATATTTTAGATGGTCATAACTACTATGAAGAAAATTAAAGCAGAAAAAAGGAAATAATGAATGATGGAAGAAGTTGGGGGTGGAAAGTAGTTTTATATAGCTTGGCCAGGGAAAGCCTCTCTGCTGATATGGTACTGAAGCAGAGAACAGAAGAGTATGGACATCTTAAAGAAGAAACTTCCAGATAGATGGAAGAGCAAATACAATAGGCCTGAGACAGGAGTGTGCTTGGCATGTTTGAGTGACAGAAAAAGAGGATGGATAAAGCTGAAGTCTAGTATAGAAGACTGACTTTAAATAAAAATAGACAATTACCTAATTGCAGTTGTATTAAGTAGTATAAGAGAATAATATGATATATAGATGAGAGCATGTAATTTTTGCTTCAATATTACAGAATATGCTCTAAGAAAGTAACTTTAAAAAATGTTTATTTATTTGTTTTGAGAGAAAGAGATAGAGAAAGAGAGAGACAGCTTAAGTGGCAGAAAGGCAGAGAAAGAGGGAGAGAGAATCTCAAGCAGGCTCCACGCTGTCCTTGCAGAGCCAGAGGACTTGGGGCTCAACCTCACAAACTGGGAGATCATGACCTGAGCCAAAATCAAGAGTTGGACACTCTACTGACTGAGCCACCCAAGCACATGAAAGTAACTTTTACTATGAATATGAAGTGTGATGGGGAGTCAACCATATGATGGGTTTGGGGGAAAATAGTGTGATTTTTCTTAAAAAAAGTTTGTGTTAAGATCTAAAGACGGGAAAGATGAATAGAATCCCTCTTTAGTTAGAAAATGGTGTGTGAAGGAGAAAGTGAAAGTATATGAGATTGGGACTATAAAGAGGAAATAGACCATGCAAAAAGATATTCATAAGTCATATAAATGATTTGGGCTTTTTCTTAACTGATAAGGGTTTTATCCATTTGGTTTAAATGAAGGAGAGGTTGTAGAGTTGTATTTTTAAAACAATGTGCAGAAGATATGATAGGAGGGCCCTCTGAATGGAGCTATTCCAAGATGAAGAATTGTTAATAGCTCCATTCAAAAATTCTTGATCTTATACATAGCTTGGTGAAAGCAGTGACATGGAAAAATATACAGTGATGCATTTAGGAGACCTTATTTAATAGTTTCTAATGTTGATTATTTGGTTAGCATTGATATATAGGTGTGTTAATTCTTTACAGTGGTGAAATAGTCTGTAAAACTTTGGCCATATGCCTAACTATGCTTTAGGTAGAGAGGTTTCCTTCTTTTCATGTGTATATCTTTGAGGGATTAAGACAGTGGACGCCTTGAATTTACTTGCATGAAGTCCAGATGACAGTTACCAGCATGAAATTTTTTGGTGTCTTTAAGAAAGAAGGTGTCGAGGGAGAAGAGTAGAGACTGGCAGAAAATCAAGATCCTGGAGAAAGAAGACTAGCCGCTGAAGGAAACTGAGGGCCCCTAGAAAATTTCGAAAACAATCAGAAGGGGAAGCAGTCATGATACCATAAATGTGGGAATTTTAAGAAGAGGAAAGAACTGTCCATTGCTGAGTACTGAAGAGAGTGCAAGGAGTGAACAGATGAAAAATTCCTTGCTGATATTTCAGATAATCCTGGATTTAGGGTAGACATAAGATATAGTTTTTGAAGTCTTACGGAAATTATTTTAAAAGTAGACTGTACAATTACAATGCAATATGTTAATCATATTTTGTCCAAGGGCTTCTTTATTTATTTATTTATTTATTTATTTATTTATTTATTTATTTATTTATTTTATATATATATATATATGAAATTTATTGACAAATTGGTTTCCATACAACACCCAGTGCTCATCCCAAAAGGTGCCCTCCTCAATACCCATCACCCACCCTCCCCTCCCTCCCACCCCCCATCAACCCTCAGTTTGTTCTCAGTTTTTAACAGTCTCTTATGCTTTGGCTCTCTCCCACTCTAACCTCTTTTTTTTTTTCCTTCCCCTCCCCCATGGGTTCCTGTTGAGTTTCTCAGGATCCACATAAGAGTGAAACCATATGGTATCTGTCTTTCTCTGTATGGCTTATTTCACTTAGCATTACACTCTCCAGTTCCATCCACGTTGCTACAAAAGGCCATATTTCATTTTTTCTCATTGCTACGTAGTATTCCATTGTGTATATAAACCACAATTTCTTTATCCATTCATCAGTTGATGGACATTTAGGCTCTTTCCATAATTTGGCTATTGTTGAGAGTGCTGCTATGAACATTGGGGTACAAGTGCCCTCCAAGGGCTTCTTTAAATATAACTTCATAAAGCCTTTATATCAAATATTATGTTTTCTTATAAATTTTGTTTTAAAAGTAAAAAATTACAGAACTTGACTCTATTCTGAAATTGAAATCAAAAAAGTATTAAAAATGTTTTTCATCAAAGTCTAATTCAACTTCTCTTATTCAACCGTATCAATTTCTAGGCTGGGTAGACAGCTTTGCAGTTTGTGCTCAAGTTCTGATATGAATACAGAGAAAGAGTGGCCTTTTTCAAGTCATATCATTCAGTATAGAGTGAAAGTTATGCAATGCATACTTTGCTATGGAAAGGAAGGGCACACCCATTTTGACTAACTCATAACTATTTAGACAGAAACATTCCTCAATAATAAAATAGTACATCATATAAAATCCTTCCTAATTGCTCTGTTAATTTATAATCTATTAGATGTAGGCTGTTCTATTCTATTTATCTAATAGAATATAATTAATCTAGTAATAGAATCTGTTCTGTTAATTAAAAAGAAACATTCTTACATGTAAGTGAAAACAGGATGCCTACTAGAATTATATTCCAAGATAATAGGAAGGCTCAATTATCTATTAAAAGTCCCATAATTTTTTCATTTTGTACTAAGAATTTAGTCTTTTCAAAAATTAAGAGACAAATTGGTTCATTAAAAAAAAAAACCCTGAGTGAATAATTAGAAAGCATATGTTCGCTAGGAGATTTGCCATATACTAGCCAGTTTCCTTGGGAAAGTCTCTCAGTATCTCTGAGTTTCCACTTTCTAAAGCAGATATTAAAGTGTTATAAACATGTAAGGTAACAATGATGGAGACTTCAAAGCTATTTCTCTGAAAAGCTTAACACATTAGTATTAGAGCTGAACTTATGAGAGATTCTCTCAACCCTTTTCAGAAACTAAAGGTGAAAGATCCAGCCCAGAGGAGAAACAAAATATATAGTTAGTTCCCTTCAGGTGCTAGTTTGATGAAGAGAAAGCTCTATGGTTGTCAGTAAGAGACACTCTCCTTTCCAGAATGGGGAGATTAGGAGGGAAACTGAAGGTACCTGTAAGTATGCGCAGCCTTGTCAGGGGTAGTAAATCTAGATAAACAATCCAGATGGCTTTGGTTTGTGAATTGGAAGCTTTTATGCCCAGCCCCATGCAGATAGGCTCACACTAAACAGAGGGTGACAAACATATGTTTGCTCCTTTTCTTTTTTAATCTAGATTGTTTCCAAGATTTATTACTTTGGGATGTTGGGGCAGCTTTGTAGAGTTCAATGGCTGTATACCCCTTTAGGAATCATAAACACTTAAAGTCCTTAAAAATCTTAGTGCCAATAAATGTATCTGCAAATTTATCTCTGCTTCCGAACTGATTGGCTTTCCTCTATACCAAAAGTATTGTTTTCCTTAGTCATTCTACTTTGACTTTGTACTCTTTCACTATCCCTACTTTCTGGAAAGTTCTTGGGTTGAATAGCCTAAAATTGATATTTATGGAAACTGTTGGTTATTTATTAAAAATTCTTTCAATTTGGCATTCTGCCAAATTTGATTTAATAATTCTGTCAGTTCTCCTTGTTCTCTCTGTAGCACTTGGCACAGGTCATCTTTTTCTCTTTTGCAATTCCCTCCTCTTGGTTTCCAACATACTGTGCTTTCTTTTATTCTCCAATCTGTCTGAAGCTTCTAGTCTGTCTCTCGTTTATCCAGTCTTTGGCAGTCCTCGTGTTTCCTAGATTTATCTATGTTACTTGTTGGTTTAACTTTTATTTACATATATCAACATACCCTGTCTAAAGATGACTTCCTAGTGTATGTCTCAAGTTTTCTCAGGATGAGTGATTATTGAACAATTAGAAAATAAGGAATTCTATTTTGAAAGTGATTTGCAACTTGACAGGAGAGTTACTGAATATCAAAAAAGTTGACTAAAATAATCCTTTACATAGAAATTTCATAACATTCCTTTAATGGCCAGTGTTATTTTTCTTTCCACAACATAGAAATATCTTTATTTAGAGTGATATACTAAATGATTTTATGATTATTAAAGTAATAACCATTCAGTATATATAAACATGAAAATATGGGTCTAAAATTAAAAGATCAGTTATAACATTGCATACTATTAAACATTTGACTCTGCAATAGACATTTTACTAGAAACTTTACATACATTATGTCATTTATTTCTCACAACACTACTATTAATATTATGTCCATTTTATTGATAGAAAATCAAGAGAGCATACTTGTTTCAGTTCACACAGCTATTTGGTGACAGATATGAGATTCAAAAATACATCTGACTTAAGAGCCCAACATCTTAATCACTACCTTGTCCTACTCAGAGATACCAATTGTAAAAATTTAGTGCAGCTTCCTCAGGCCTCCCTTCTCCATGCTACATCATCTCCGCCTAATAAAACTATCCTCCTCTTCTGGATAGATAAGAAAAAAAGAGGTTGTTTCATATCCCTTTCCGGCTCAGCACCTGGAAGTTCCATCCCAATGGCTCATGTTCCTTCATGTTGCTCCTAAATTCATGGAGGCCTAGCTCTTCCTCCATACTGGTTGCCTGAACTCCGACTGCTTGTAGTTCTCTCAGTGTGAGGTACCACTTCTACAATGGTTATTGGTGAGAAAATGACATGAAGCAGACCCCATTTCTCTCTTAACCAATTCTTTTGCTCTCTGACCACCATCACTGATTTTACTGAAGTGTTAAAGAAACTTAAATACATAATGATTTTCACATTTAACACTGTTTGCTAAATATGACTATCTTCTTATTCTAGGAGTAGCATAAGAAGGTTAAACCCCATGCATAGGAATTCTCTTGTGGACTAAACCTAGTTGTTAGCCTGAATGCTCTTACAGGTAGGCCTTCCTTCCTCTCAAAGAGGAACTTCTTCCTCAAAACTCTATTATTTCAATTTCTACCCCTCACTACTTTGGAAAACTCCACCTCACACCCATAGAGATGTGGCCGCAGGATCTGGCCACCTTTCCCAATTCATGCCTACTGCTTAGGTAATCTGGGAGACTCAGTGCATCTCTAATAGCACATACCCCAAGCATCATTTATTCAGTATCAATGACAGCAGGACAGGTCAAACTGATTTTTTGCACTTCTAGTACAAGAAAACAGCGCAGTTAGAGTGTTTGACATTCGAACTCCAAGTTGTGTCCCCAAGTGGTCTCCTTGCTTGTATGAGATGAAAACATATCTGTTCATTCTTTGTAGTCCTCAACTGAATAAGTATTGAATAAAACATAGACATTCACTTATACCTCCCACAGAAAAACATTAAATCTCAGAGTTGGCACAGTATAAATCCATTCAGACTTTTTTTTTTACTTGTTGCTAAGAGTATTTATATACAAAAAGAGAGAATAGAATTCCTATGTGCAATAGCAAAAAAGGAGTATAAAGAGGTGGTAGGAGGAAGAATTACTTACTCTGAACTTTTCTGTAGAACCTAATATTGTTAACAATGGATTACTATTTTCTACTATCTAATTAGAGAAATAGGAAATAAAGGATAATGATGCCATAATAATTTTGGGAGGAATAAATTATTTCTAATGAGTTTTTTCTTTATTTTATTTTTCTTTATAATCTTCCCTGGATGATTGCTAGCATTGATTTTTATTTTGCGATCTATGTTTTTGTCATGCAAAAAATATTTTGCAATTTCTAGTTTCTTGCAATTGCTAAAATGAGGAATATATTCAATTTTACTTAACTGCTTTAGAACTAAGAAATTAAATGCCCATTATCACTAATTTATATAATAGGGAAAAATGATTTCATGTGGAAATGTGGATAGAGAGGAAAATGGTACAAATAGAGGCATGAGAGATATATTGATTTTTTTCAATACATATGTCATATCACCTCATTTCAAAAAAATTCTATGTTATTCATCATTTTTGACATCTTATGTCTTACATCTTATATCTTCTTTTATTATAATGTAAGATCCGCGAGGTCAGAGAGAGGATGAATATTTGAATCTTCATTAACGTTTTTTTATTTAACAGGATATACTGATGGCACTTAGATCTTTTTAAAAAGACAAAGGATTCACATACAGTTGGTGGGAAATGAAGACACTCAGAATTTACACTGTCCAGTGCAGTACCACTAGCCACATGTGGCTATTGATCTTTGAAATGTGACTAGTACAAATTGTGATATGCTTTCAGTATAACATACACTCTGGATTTTGAAGACTCAGTATAAACAAAAGAATGTAAATATATCAACAGTTTTATGTTGATTTCATTTTGAAATAATATTTTAGATATATGAAATATATTTTTGAAATTAACTAACTAGTTAATGTCACCTGTTCCTTTTTTACTTTATTTTAATGTGGCTACTAGAAAAATTTTTAAATGTAAGATTTAAAATTGTGTACTTTGCACTTGTGGCTTATATTTCTATTGCACAATGCTGCTATCTGTTTTTTTCTATAATTGACCATATATATATATGTCATATATATATATAAACTCTTCTACTTTGAAGAATAGCTGACATGTATAGGAAACTTGTACCTTACAAAAGCAATATTTTCTCCATCTTAATTTACTGTTAGACTTATTGCCTATAGGAAAATAATTATTTATTACTCACATTTTAAGTCTGGGGCGGCCACAAACTGGCCTCATTAACAGGGAAAATAAGCCTCAGTAACAGGGAAAATAAGAATTAATTGGGTCAGTGGGGAGCTAAGATGGTGGCAGAGTAGGAGGACCGTAGGCTGCTTTTGTCCCTGGAACACAGATAAATATCTGTAAAATCATTCTAAATATCCCAGAAATCAACGTGAAAACTTATAGAACAAATTCCACAACTAAAGGGAGAGAAAAAGCCACATCGTAGAAGATAGGAAGTGTGGAGACATTGTTTAGGGGAGAAACTGATCATAGGTGCTGTGGAGGGGAGAAGCTATGGTCACAGAAAAAAGTGAGAGAGAGAAGAGCATACAGGGGAATGCACAAGAACATTTCCTCAAAGTCACTGACAGTGAAAATAAGAGGGGATTATTTTTGTGAGTTCTTGCAGGCTTAAAGATGAGTTTTAAATGTTAGCAATCTTGACTGGGACAGAGTCCTGAGAGCACTGTACTACTCCTGGAGAGAAGTCAGGCAAACAACCCAGGGGCAGATGGTGTGGAAGTAGTGATCTGAAGAATGCCTGGGTCATATAGGGGGAGATTATTCACTCCACTTGGAGTGCATCACTTAAGAGGCAGTGTTCACATAAGACAGCTCTCTGGGGACAAAGAGCCAGCTGGCACCATTCTCCTCTGTACCCCTCAGCATAAACACAGAGCCATTTGCTGGAAGAAGCACAGCACTAGATACCTAACCTGCTTACAGAAAGTTCCAGCCCCTGCCTCATTACTGCCCTTCTTGGTCAGGCTTGCCTCAGTCCCAGCATGGCAGGCCTCTTTCCCAGAAGACCAGCAGAAACTCCTACCCACACCACATCTCCCAACTAAAGATATCTGCAGGGCTTCACTTCTAGTGGAAGTAATTTTGAGTCTCATTTAATAAGCAGACCAGAGGGGCGCCTGGGTGGCTCAGTCGGTTGAGCGTCCGACTTCGGCTCAGGTCACGATCTCACGGTTCGTGAGTTCGAGCCCCGCATCAGGCTCTGGGCTGATGGCTCAGAGCCTGGAGCCTGCTTCCGATTCTGTGTCTCCCTCTCTCTCTGTCCCTCCCCCATTCATGCTCTGTCTCTCTCTGTCTCAAAAATAAATAAACATTAAAAAAAAAGAGTAAAACAAAATAAGCAGACCAGAGCACATTTAGTTAAAACTCACCAAATTCTGGCCAAGGACCAAACACTGCCCACTGCCAGCAAGAAGAGCCTCTATATAGGCACCTGGGTGGCTCAGATGGTTAAGCATCAGACTTGGGCTCAGGTCGTGACCTCATGGTTCATGCGTTTGAGCCCCACATCAGGCTCTGTGCTGACAGCTCAGAGTGTGGAGCCTGATTTGGACTCTGTGTCTCCCTCTCTCCCTGCCCCTCCCCCTCCCACTCTCTTCCTCTCTCTCTCAATAAATAAAAAAACATTGAAAAAAAAAGAGAGAGAGAGAGAGAGAGAGAGCCTCTACGGATGTCTTGCCCAAAGGATAGAGCAGCCAAAACACAACAGCAAAGTGCATGTAGCACACACCAGAGACACTTTCTGAAGCACCAGGCTCTGGACACTATATGACCTCTTTTTCACAACGCCATTACTCTCAGGAGCAGGAAACATAATGGACTTTTCTAACACACAGAAGAAGGCAGAGACTTAGACAAAAATGCCAAGATGGAGAAATTCATCCCAAATGAAAGCACAAGATAAGGTCACGCCAGAGATCTAAGTGAATCAGATATAAGTAGTATGCCTGATGGAGAATTTAAAGCAACAATCATAAGTACACTCTGTAGTCTTGAGTAAAGAATGTAAGACTTGAGGAATATCCTTACTGCAGATATAAAAAATTAAAAATCAGAAATGAAAAATGCAATAACTGAGATTGGAAACAGGCTTGATGCATTGAACATAAGGCTGGAAAAAGCAGAGGAACAAATAAGTGATATAGAAAAAAAATAATGGAAAATAAGAAAGCTGAACAAAAGAGGAAAAGAATTATGGAACATGAGAATAGACTTAGGGAACTCGGTAACTTGATCACACATAATATTTGTATTATAGTATTCCCAGAAGAAGAGAGACAAAAGGGGGAAGAAAATTGATTTGAGGAAATCATAGCTGAAAACTTCTCTAATAGGGAGAAAAAAACAGACATCCAGATCCAGGAGGCACAGAGAATTCCCATCAAAATCAACAACAGTAGACCAACAACACATATTATAATTACATTTGCAAAATATGGTAATAATGAAAAACATCTTAAAGGCAACAAGACAAAAGAAGTCCTTAACGTATAAGGGAAAACCCATAAGGCTTGTTACAGATTTCTCAACAGAAACTTGGCAAGCCAGAAGTCATGATATATTCAGAGTGCTGAATGGGAAAAATCTGCAGCCAAGAATAATCTATCCAGCAAGGTTATCATTCAGAATAGAAGGAGAAGTAAAGAGTTCCCAGACAAACAAAAACTAAAGAAGTTTGTGACCACTAAACCAGCCTTGCAAGAAATTTTAAAGGGTACTCTTTGAGAGGTAAAAAAGACCAGAAGTGACAAAGAAAGAAACAGAGAAAATGTCCAGAAACAATGATAAAACAAGTAATAAAATGACACTACATATGCATCTATAAATAATTACTCTGAATTTAAATAGACTAAATGCTGCAATCATAAGACACAGCATGTCAGAATGTATTAAAAGAAAAATACAAGATCCATGCATATGCTGCCTATAAGAGACTCATTTTAGACCTAAAGAAACCTGCAGATAGACAGTGAGGGGATGCAGAAACATTTATTATTCAAGTGGATGTCAAAAGAAAGCTGGAGTAGCAGTACCTATATCAGACAAACTAGACTGTATGTATGTATGTATGTATGTATGTATGTATTTAATAGAGAGAGTGAGCATGAGGGGAGAAGGGGCAGAGGCAGAGACAGAATCTTAAGCAGAATCTTAAGCAGAATCCATATGGAGCCTCATTCCAGGCTTGATCCCACAACCCTGGTATCATAACCTGGGCTGAAGTCAAGAGTTGAATCCTCACCAGACTGAGTCACCCAGATGCCCTGGACAAACTAGACTTAAAATCAAATACCGTTACTAGAGATAAAGAAGGGCACTATATCATAATAAAAGGATCTATCCAACAAGAAGATGTAACAAATGTAAATATTTATGCCCCCAACTTGAAAGCACCCAAACATATAAAACAATTAATAACAAAGGAACTCATTGATAATACAATAATAGTAGGGGATTTTAACACCCCACTTACATCAATGGACAGATAATGTAAACAGAAAATCAACAAGAAAATAATGGATTTGAATGACACACTGGACCAGATGGACTTAACAGATACATTCAGAACATTCCATCCTAAAACAGAGAATACACATTCTTTCAAGTGCACATCAGACATTCTCCAGAACAGATCACATACTAGATCATAAATCAGGCCTTAACAAGTGCAAAAAGATTGAGAAAATACCATGCATGTTTTCTGACCACAATACTGTGAAACTTGAAATCAACCACAAGAAAAAATTTGGAAAGACCACAGTACATGGAGGTTAAACAACATACTATTAAACAATGAATGGTTCTACCAGAAAATCAAAGAAGAAATTTAAAAAAAAACATGCAAACACATGAAAATGAAAATACAATGGTCAAAACCTTTGGGATGCAGCAAAAGTGGTCCTAAGAGTAATACAGTAATATAGTAACATAGTAATACAGGTCTTCCTCAAGAAGCAAGAAAAATATCAAACAACCTATTCTTATGCCCAAAGAAGCTATAAAAATACAACAAACAAAACCTAAAACCAGCAGAATGAAGGAAATAATAAAGATTAGAGCAGAAATAAATGGTATAGAAGCCTAAAAAACAGAACAGATCAATGAACCTGGTTCTTTGAAAAAAATAAATAAAATTGATATACCTGTAGCCAGACTTAGAGAGAGAGAGAGAGAGAGAGGACTCAAAGTCACAAATGAGAAAAGAGAACCAACACCACAGAAATACATAAGAGAATATTATGAAAAACTGTATGCCAACAAATTGGACAACCTAGAATAAATGAATAATTCCTAGCAACATATAAACTACTAAAACTGAAACAAGAAAAAATAGAAAATTTGAAAGACTGATAACGAGCAAAGAAATTGAATCAGTAATAAAAAAATTCCCAACAAACCAAAGTCCAGGACAGATGCCTTCACAGGCAAATTCTACCAAACATTTAAAGAAGAATACCTATTCTCAAACTATTCCAAAATAATATAAACGGAAGGACAAATTCCAAATTCATTCTATGAGGACAGAATTACTCTTATATAAAAACCAAATAAGAACACCACTAAAAAAGAGAACAATAGGCCAATATCTCTGATGAACAGAAACACAAAAATTCTCAACAAAATGCTAAAAAGTTGAGTCTAACAGTACATTTAAAAAATCATTCTCCATGATGAAATGAAATAAATGCCACTGGTCTGCAAGAGTGATTCAATGTTCACAAATTAATCAATGTGACACCACATTAATAAGAGAAAGGATAAGAACCATATGATCATTTCAATAGATGCACACAAAAAGCATTTTTTTTTTTTGACAAAAACCCTCAACAAAGTAGGTTTAAAGCCCTCAACATAAGGCATTATATAAAAAACCCACAGCCAATATCAACCTCAATGGGGAAAAACTGAGAGCTTTCCTCTATGGTCAGGAACAAGACAGGGATGGCCGCTGTAACCACTGTTACTTAAAATAGTACTGGAAGTCCTAGCCACAGAAATCAGACAACAAAAAGAAATAAAAAGCATCCAAATCAGCAAGGAAGAAGTTAAAATTTCACTATTTGCAGATGACATGATACTCTATAGACAACCTGAAAGACTCCACCAAAAAATTGCTATTACTGATACACAAATTCAGTAAAGTCACAAGATACAAAATCGACGTACAAAATTCTGTTGCATTTCTATACACCAATAATGAAAAAGCACAAATAAAAATTAAGGAATCAACCCCATTTACAATTGCACAAAAAGCCATAAGATACCTAGGAATAAACCTAACTAATAAAGACTAAAGACCTGTACTCTGAAAACTATAAAACACTGATGGAAGAAATTAAAGATGACACAAAGAAATGGAAGGACATTCCATGCTCACGGATTGGAAGAACAAATATTGTTAAAATGTCTATGCTACCCAAAGCAATCTACACATTTAATGCAATCCCTATCAAAATACCGACAGCATTTTTCACAGAGGTAGAACAAACAATCCTAAATTTGTGTGCACCCAAAACCCAAATAGCCAAAGCAACTTTGAAAAAGAAAAGTAAAGCTGGAAGCATCACAATTCTGGACTTCAGGTTTTATTACAAACCTGTAGTGATCAAAACAATATGGTACTAGCACAAAAATGGACACATAGATAAATGTAACTGAATGGAAAACCCAGAAATGAACCCACAACATACTGTCAATTAACCTTCAAAAAAGCAGGAAAGAATAAACAGTGTGAAAAAGACGATCTCTTCAACAAATGGTGTTGGAAAAATTGGATGGCAACACACAAAAGAATAAAACTGGACTACTTTCTTACACCATACACAGAAATAAATTCAAAATAGATGAAAGGCCTAAATTTGAGACTTGAAACCATAAAAATCCTGGAGGAGAACACAGGTAGTAACCTCAATGACATCAGCTTTAGCAACTTCTTTCTAGATTTGTCTCCAGAGGCAAAAGAACAATATCAAAAATAAACTATTGTGACTCCATCAAAATAAAAAGCTTTTGCACACTGAAGGAAACAATCTACAAAACTAAAAGGCAACATACTGAATGGGAGAAGTTATTTGCTAATGACATACGTGATAAAATGTCAGTATCCAAAATATAAAAAGAATTTATAAAAGTCAACACCCCAAAAACAAATAATCCAATTTAAAAATGGACAGAAGAATGAACAGATATTTCTCCAAAGAAGACATACAGATGGCTAACAGACATATGAAAAGATGCTCACCATCACTCACCATCAGAGAAATACAAATCAAAACTACAATGAGATATCACCTCAAACTTGTCAGAATGGCTAAAATCAACAACACAAGAAACAAAAGGTATTGGTGAGTATGTGGAGAAAAAGGAACACTGGTGCACTGTTGGTGGGAATGCAAATGGTGCAGCTACTGTGGAAAACAGTATGGAGGTTCTTCAAGAAGTTAAGAAATAGAACTGCCCTATAATCCAGCAAATGCACTGCTGGGCATTTGCCAAAGATTACAAAAACACTAACTCAAAGGGCTCCATAAACCCCTTTGTTTATAGCAGCATTCTTTACAATAGCTAAGATATGGAAGCAGGTCAAGTGCCCATCAATTGGTGAATGGATAATGAAGATGTGATATATATATATATATATATATATATATATATATATATATATATAGTGTGATATAAATATATAATGGAATATTATTCAGCCAGGAAAAGACTATCTTGGCATTTGCAGAGACATGGTGAAGCTAGAGACTATAATGCTAAACAAAATCAGTCAGATAAAGACAAATACCATCTGATTTTACTTACATGAGGAATTTAAGAACAAATGAGCAAAGGGTAAAGAAAAGAGAGAGACAGAAAAATTAAGAAAGAGACAATTATAGAGAACCAAATGATGATTCTCATAGGAAACGGGGGTGAGGGAATGGGTTAAACAGATGATAGGGATTAGGGGTGCACCTGTGATGGGCACTGGGCGATGTATGGAAGTGATGAATCACTAATTTGTACACCTGAAACAATATAACACTGTACATTTAATTGGAATTAGAACTAAAACTTAAAAAGCCAAAAAAAAAAACAACCCATATTTCTAAATATCACCTGGGCATTTTCATTCTAATAAATAACTACTGATCTGAAATTTTGTTAGTATTTCCTCATAGCCTTTATATAAAAGGTAAATCTGTAACTTCCCATATAAAATATTATGAATAATCATAAAATAACCTTTTTCACACTTACTATATTCCAGGCACTATTCTAAATGCTTTACCTGCAGTAATTTATTCCTTACAACAATGCATAAGTTATATACTGTTGTTACCTTTATTTTATAGATAAGAAAACTAGAGGCAAGAGTGGTCAAATAACTTTTCCAATGTAATCACCTAGTCAG
Organism: Lynx rufus; assembly: GCF_022079265.1. Lineage (NCBI taxonomy): Eukaryota > Metazoa > Chordata > Mammalia > Carnivora > Felidae > Lynx > Lynx rufus. Next base: position 65,876,884 of record NW_025814827.1, read on the forward strand.
TGACAGGGCCCCAGATAAATCAGGAAGTCTGCATCCAGAGCCCAGTCTCTCAAATACACTGCTCTACTTAGATAGTCTTAAACCTAACCTGTATTAAGAAAAAACCTGAGCACTGTTCTCTTTCTCTGTTGTTCAAATCCTATTAGAATTTTCACTCATATATACTCTTTAACATGGGGTCCATATGTCAGGTTAGATTTTAGTTATATATACCAGAGTGCCAAATACATTATTGATAAGCAGAAATACATCATTCCTAGAAGTTAGAATTCAATTTTTGTTTTATTTTTCCCATCCTTCACTCTAAATCTTATATTAAATCTCACATATTTGAGGGGAAGGTGGTGGGTTATAAGTAATATTATAAATATATTCCTTCCCATATAAACAAGGAAAAAAAGAGTACTTTTTAAATTGCCAGAAAATTACTAGTCATTTTCTCATGTATGTGTTTTATCTTGCTTTCATTATTTTATATTGTACTGCAGTAGCATTCCCAGGCACTTAACTGTCTTTAAAGTATAGCATGATTCAAATGTCCTGGGGCAGACTCGATATATAATTGCACTTGAAATATAACGGCAGTTTGTTTTTTGTTAGGGAAATCTAATAAGCATCCTTTTTATTTTTATTTAAAATTTTTTTTAAGATTGCTTTTTAAATGTAATTTCTAGACCTCTGTTGGGAAATGAAGCTCATTTGAATTTTTGTAATGTAGAGAAAAGAAACAGATTTTTTGATGTGTGAATGAATATAAAACTACTATATAAACAAGGAACCAATATTAGAGTGTTTACACCCAAGCAAGTATGTTAACTCTTTGCAAAGTAGCCTAGAAACCAGACCAAAGATAAGAATTTAAGTAAATGATAAATTTATTTCATTCTTAAAAGAATATAATAATAATAAAATTGTAGTTTTGTTTTACCTATATAGCTGTTAATTATTTCATGCACAGTATCTCTTCTTATATGCATCATATCCCTTCAGTTTCCATGTGAGAACTTTTGTTTTGTAATTCTTGCCAGGGATAATTTTCTCTCTCCTGAGATGAGGTATAAGTCTTACTTTTTCATAATAGGGCTATGTAATTTATTTTCTCCTTTTTTCCCTAGTCTTCCAGGAATTAGTAGGCAAAAATACAAATTTACTCAAAGTGACCCTGCTTAAGTATATCTTCCCTCACTATGATATTCTATCTTTATTTCACTAAGTTATTTCATATGCATTTTATTGTCACCTCAAAAAGTTTTGGAAAAGTATACAAATATATTAATTCAATAATATCTGTTTATATGGGGCCAATGAGATTTTTTAAGAAAAAAAAGTAAAGGAAGGAAGGAGAGAAGGAAAGAGTGTTAATGCCACTTTTAAAAATGATAACATCGGGGCGCCTGGGTGGCTCAGTCGGTTAAGCGTCCGACTTCGGCTCAGGTCACGATCTCATGGTCCGTGAGTTCGAACCCCGCGTCGGGCTCTGTGCTGACATCTCAGAGCCTGGAGCCTGCTTCGGATTCTGTGTCTACCTCTCTCTCTCTGCTCCTCCCCCATTCATGTTCTGTCTCTCTGTCTCAAAAATAAATAAACATTAAAAAAAATAAAATAAAAATGTTAACATCACTAAAACTTGGTAAGGACCACTTAAGAACAACATGTAAAACATTAACCATGTTATTTCCACCAATGTGTCTAACCAATGAACTTGTCATTCCTGTGTCCATTAACAGAGAAGGGCTCCTGTAGAAACACACGCATCCTGTATTAGTGGAGAAAAACAGCTGACTTGCTCTTGACTGAAAGGAAAACAATCATCATTTAGTCAGATGAATCAGCTGGTGTTATTTTCCACCCTCCCCCCCACCTCAGTCATCAACTAATGAATATGTAATGCATGTTGAAGTCATCTGGAACAAGTTTGTTTTGAATTGTATGTTGTACCAAGCTCACTTTTAGTATTACCTTCTTGTGAAACGACAGACTGAAATATGTGTCCTCTGGGATGATTTACAAGAAGGGTTAGGTCTGTTGTAAAATTTCCCCCATGTTTAAATCACTGCCAACATTGAACAGTAGAGCAGGGGCATTCTACTTAACACTAGAGCAGGTGATTCTACTTAAAAAATAGTTGATGAGTGAGTCTAAAATGAAATATAAAGTACACCTGTATTTACAACATTTGTGTTGACTTTTCTTTCAGTTGTATGGAAAAGGGTTCTAATGTATGCCTCCCACAGCAAGTATGAGTAGGGATCTTTCAGATTATAGTTTTGTAGCCAATTAAAATACATGATTACACTAAAATTTTCAATTCAAATGTGACATTGCAGTAAAAGCTCTTAGTGCTCAATTAACCAGAAAATCTAATTAACTGCAACATCTTATTTCTAAAGCATCCCATTTTTTAAATCTTTTAATATTATATAAATTACATTATCTTCTTTCTAGTAATTGCAGATAGCTATAGTAGGTTTCTTTCATTTGAAAAATAATATTCTAAGGGTTTGATTACACTGATTCATACTAATAATTATTCATGTGAAGGTAAGGTGTTTTTTACAATTAGTTTTAAATTTTCAAACAAGCTTATAAGGTTATATCCTCTAGCCAACCATACTCTTCCATAAATCTTCACAGTAGGCCAGATACTGTTATACACTTTAATAAAACCTTTGAATATTTCTCTTTCTTGAATGTACTTGTTCCATATTAGTCATCATCCCTAGATTCTGAGCTTTAAAAGGAGAAGAACTATTCTAATTTACTCATCAACTCTCCCCATTATAATACCAGCTGTAGTGTGAACTCAACTCTGTCATATAGTACATGGTGGCTTTTTAAAAAGATACAGTGGATAAATGGATAAATATGTTTAACAGTTGAATTAATAAATGAAGCTCCATTTTAGAAAGTGAATTTTTAAAACTTACATTACAGATATATGTAATAGAAGGGGTTTCTTCTGAAGGAACTTCTTAAAAAATTAGAAAATACTTCTGATTGTTACTAACATCAGGTAAAACATCTCCTTGAAAATAAGTCATATTCCATAATCTGATACTGGAGTTTAGGTAAATGAGGTTTATAATACTATAAATAAGGTTTTATGAACAGTCGACTTTACTCAAGCACTAACTCTACTAACTACTAAAGCCTAAGGCCTTGGAAATTACTATTTGGGGTTTTATCATATTTTCAGATGTCACAGACACAGGACTATTGGAGTTAGTAACAATGTCAAAGCATTTCAGGACTTTCCATTATTCCTGACAGAGATGTTTAATTTCTTTGCATGCAGCTATTTGTAAATCTTCTAAAGCATGTATCAGTAAGGCAGATGACTGAGATAAAAATCACCCTACTATTAGAACAAAGCCATATAGTTTTTGTGTTGTATACTCACTACTTATTCTCTATCCTCTGACCTAGACTCTCCATGCTGTCCTCCTTTCCTTTAATATGACTGTGGAACTTGTCTCCTGGCTCAACTCCCCCTTCCCACTCACTCCTAAAGCATTACAACCTAGTTGCTATCTCACAACTTTATTATTATTTCTTTTAGAAGGTTAAGCTACTAATTCCATGTTATTAAACATAGAAAATTCTTCATTATACTTGACCTCCTAACATTTGCCAGCAATAACCTAGAAATGGGCCCTTGCTTTTGGGGGGGGCAACATATTGGTGTTGTGTCCAGTGTTCTGCCTGCCTCTCTGGCCTCAACTTATCAGTGCCCACTGTTGTATCCTGTACTCCTTTGTTTCTTAATTTTTAGCACCTTTTGGGATTCTATCCTAGAACTCAGTTCTCTTCTCTTGAACACCCTTTCTGGATTATTTTTCTTACTCATAAGGCTTCCAGTATTCTAGATGCTAATGACTCCAATATTGATATTTCTAGCCCAGTTCTCTTATTATAGATTATACTCTATATACCTATTGGGTATTTCTGCTTGGAAATACATAGTCATCTTAAACTCACATATACCCACCACAGTCATCTTCCTCCTTACATAACATGCGAATCCCCTTGTGGTAATTACCCCAATGATTGCACACCCTACAATTTACCACGTGAGACCCAAACTTGGGTGTTTTCTCTGACTTCTCTCTGCCTCTTATTCTATAATCCAAGTAATCACCTAATTCTATAGATTCCACCTCCATTTTCTTTTTGCTTCTCTCCCTCCCAATACCACTAATTTCAGTCTTACATCACATCACTTGTTTAGATTATATAACCTCTTAGCTGGTGTCCTGAAATCCATTCCCTCCAATCTAGCCTCTGCACTTCAGTAATCTTTCTAAAATGTAGATTTTTTCATGGTATTTACCTGCTTATACTGCTTCAGTGATTTTCCATTGTACTTAGGACAAAGCCCAAACTTCTTACAAATTCTATATTCTGACCCTTTCAAGTGGCTCATCCTTCCCTGTCATTCTAAATTCCTGCTATATTAAACAACCCAAAGTTCTCACGCTTATATGCTTATTTGGCTTTATTCATATGCTATTTTCTTTGCTTGGCTGCTTCCCACACCCACCTATCCTTCATCTGGTACACAGTAGGCACCTACTAAATATGTAGAGAAAAAACAATTTACTGCACATAAAATAAAAACTTTGTTCTGTTGGGGAAAAGAAGTTCAATAGTATAAAGTCTATTATTATTTCTGTAAAGAAAATTTAAATGAAATCAAGAAATGATTGAGTGTTACGCAAAACAGAGTTTGGTGTACATAAATTCAATTGAATATATGGTGACTTGGATCCATGGCTTCAATAAATCCAACTTATTTATTAGACCACTTGAAACTCTTTCAGTAAGTATACCACATGTTGCCAAAATTATTTATCTGGTGTGAGATTCACTTTAATAAAAGTCAAAATGTTCTTGTGATTGTTCTGAACATATGTGAAATAACTTGTCATTCTTGGGTCACATTTTTAGGGAGAAAGTTAGGAGGTATAAGAAAATGTCCAGGGTGAAACTGTGATTATAGCTACTAAAATATTTTTACATGAGTAAACATGGACTCATGAATTTTGAAAAGCATTTATTTGAAAAAATAAAAATTAAAAAAAGAAGCATTTATTTGCATACATGTGTGCAATATGGGTGCAACAAGGCATTTAGTTGGGTTGTCTGTTGCAAAGATAGTTGAATATTCTAGTTAAACCCCATCTTTACTGAAACATATCCAGTTAAATTGGGATTTAAATCATACTGATTGGTGGAATTGGGTGGTGCCTCTTTTCCACATTTCTATTTGCATCTATTAATTTAGGAACTTTTTACTCTAACCTCATGCAATCTGGGTGTGTGCAAATATCTATAATGCAATGGAGTAGTCTTCAACTTTGTAAGATAGTGGGGGGGGGGGAAGACCTGGAGAGGAAACTCACTAAGGAAATATGGTCTCAATAGAAAAAAACAGGTTCAAGATTTGGAAGGAGTTGTTAGTTACCAGTGCAGTGATGGCTACTTTTTACCCAATTCAACTCAACCATTCTGGATACATGAGTGCTTTGGGAAATTTTTTTTTTCTTTTTTTTTTTTATATGAAGTTTATTGACAAATTGGTTTCCATACAACACCCAGTGCTCATCCCAAAAGGTGCCCTCCTCAATACCCATCACCCACCCGCCCCTCCCTCCCACCCCCCATCAACCCTCAGTTTGTTCTCAGTTTTTAACAAAAAAAAAAAAAAAAAAAAAAAAAAAAAAAAAAGGACGTTAAAGTGGGAGAGAGCCAAAGCATAAGAGACTGTTAAAAGCTTTGGGAAATTTAACAAATCAGGCACAAGCCTGCCACAAAGATAGCCTTTGTGGCCACCTTTATGGACTGTGTCAGGGAGAGAGGGGGTAATCCTTCCTCTGTGAAATATTTCCTGAACTGTGAGTAGTGAGACGCAATGACAGTGTGACACCAGTGCATATCAAGATACGGTGATGACCAAGGCTGATCATTGTCGCTTCTATCCTTTAGATGTGTGTTAGAGATCACTCATGTCCTTGAAGTATATCAGTGCCGTTTCAGGGTGTATACAAATATGCCTGGAAATCCTCTAAAATATCAGGGAGGTGAATGAAGCAAAAATACTGGATTACAATTAATCAAAATAAGAGTTTGGAGCATTAGGTAAGGGATATTTATATATATGAACTCCTTTGTACATAAAGCTGTTACAACTGTAATATCCCAGTTAGAAAATGTTAACAGAAATGGTATTAGCTGATCCTGTTACCTGTTACCTTATTTCCCATCAAGTTAAGAAACTTACAGGGCTATAGAAGAGAATATATATTCTTTGTATTTGGAGTCAATCCCTTATTGGAGATAAATCAACATTTGTGATGTACCAAAGAAAATATCATCATTTATCTCAGCGCTTTAGTTGTACAAATTAAATACATTCAGGGTTATTGACATAGTAACTGATATAATAAAAAGCTATCTAGAGTTTACTTTGGTAGAATAATTCATTTTATTATTCTGGAACAAAACCTTTCGTACAATACTTATGACCTCATTAAAAACATAAGTAGGACACTTACATTTTCAATTTTATTTTACTGTATTTTAATGAAAAACTTTGTGTTAGATTGAGAGATACAAATATAGAGATTAGTAAATATTTCAGGGAAGGAGCCTCCAGAAACCACTTCTTTGAATATGTAGGACCAAATGCTTGCTGTCCACTTTCACTTTTAACACAATTTTTTTGGTTTTCTTTGGATAATTGTTCTGTTTTAGAACTATGAAAACGAGGGGAAATTAATGCAAGAATTTTGTTTCCTAGGCTCCCACAGAAATAAATCTGTTTCAGGGTATATTATAAGACTGAAAATATTTGCATTTCTGAGCACATGATTAGGCAGACAGAAATTATTCTTCAAATAATATGGCAATGGTGATTTCCCAAAAATGGCATATTGGGTTATTGTGACCAATTGTTCACTCCCTCTCTGTGAAAGAATTGTTCACGTACACTCTTTGCTATGCTACTTTGCAGTTCTATAAAAGTTTCACTAGACACGGTCAGGTGTATTTTCCCTGCACCATTGACTCTGGGCTTCTCCATGCAGCTTGCTTTGGCCAATGGATTATTCAGTGGGTGTGATAGGTATGGAGGCTTTATTGTGTGTCCACGCTTAGGCTTGCCCTCTCACACTTCTACTATCTGCCATAAGATGCCTGCAGCAGCTATGGTCCAAGGAGTATGAGAAGACATACGGAATAGCGTGAACACAAGCCATAGCCTGGAGCCAAGATCAGAACATCTCAGTTGGGGTCAGTAGATCTAAAGGCTACATATGGTGCTTTAAGTGATAAATAAATGTTTACTATTTTAAGCCACAGGAATTTAGACTTTTGGGGTTGTTAAGCAGCAAAATTGCCCCAAAACCCCATCTGGTGTATTCAGTATCTTCCCACACTTTTTCTTATAACTCTTATTTTCTTATAAGAGAATTTCTTTGATAACTCTTCTATGATATTCATTCCTCTTATAACTTTTCTATGGTATTCAAACAGTCATATAGTATCTGTGGGAAAATGTTTTTTTAGGTAATCCCCCAATTTTTATGTGAAATATATTCCAAAATACCATGTATTTGTTTTTAAATTTTTCAAATAAATGGTACTTTTATTTAAAAATTAATTTGAAATCACTTTTAAAGTGCTTATTTTTAGTAAAAAGACTGGATAGTAAGTATTTTTAGCAGGGAAAAGTCACTTAGCATAACGAAGGTTACTTTCAAAATTTCTATTTATAGCATAGGCAGTTCAGCTGCTTGCAGGAAATCAATACTTTATCAGTCTTAAGTTATATTTTGAGTTTTTCTTATACAGTTTAACATTTGGAGTTAAATTAAAATTAAATTGGCATAGTTTATCAGTTTAATAATGATAACAATTTAAAATATGTAATATTAGGTTTATACCAATCAGTTTCTCTTAACAAAATAGAGGAAATGTTATAGAACAAAACCAAAACCCAACAAGAAACAAACAAATAAAAACAGATGAAAAATGTTTTGGATTAGGAGTATGTAGCTTTGGGATGCTAACCAAATTTTGTGTCTGACTGTGGCCACTTTTGTACCTTCTTAATCTCGTAGAAATGCTATAACAAATAAATGACTTGGAAGGGAGTGTCATTTTTGAAATATCTGGAGCATTGTAATTTAAGTTCATGCCCAAGACATTAGGAAATAGGCCCTTCAGAGGAAACACACTAGAGACATTTCAACAAGTAAATAATATTGTGAAAGGTCTTCCAGCGGTTTAGAGCAAAGGCTCTATAAAAATCCAAAGTAACATTATTAATAATTTGTATTTACCACAGTGTCTTTCTCTGGGGATCTCTTGAAGCACTTTGCAAAACTTCGTAAGTATCTTTATTTTCATAGATAGCAGAAGCTATATTCTAACCCATTCCATGTGTCATATTTATTTAATGTATAACTAGATTTGCACATCAAGAATCAGGACAAAGCACTTTCTGCAGAGTGATAATTTCACAGCAGAGTCATGGAACTTTTTGGAAGAAAGAGCAATCCAGCATTATCTTCTAATGCCACCTCAGGGCTCTGCTTATACCTGCCTCACCTTTCTCATTCTAATTGGAGCAAACTTAGACCAATGTCAAGGTTTCATCGTTTCTAACAACTGGATATACCAGAACATCATTGGAGTTGGAGAATTCAGGAATTATTTATTCCTGTTGCCTCCTTTTTTTTTTTTCCTCTGACAAACTCCCATCCTTGTCCTTTGTTTGCAAATCTCACTTCCTGCCCCACTTACAAACTACCTTTTATTCTGCTTTGGGAAGGCAGCAGGATTCAGAGAAAGGGCTATGGATCAGGCATCTATAAACCCTTGTCCAAGTGCTGACTTAGCTGGGGGTTAAGAGAGAGGAAAGGGAGCAAAAGGGAAGCAGAATAATTTAGTCGGGTTAAAATAGTGCCTACCATATAGAATTGTTGAGGAAATTAAGTGAGTAAAGCACATAGAAGATGCTTGGCATGTTGGAAGCATTGATAAGTGCCAAGTCTTTATTCTCGTCTTCTGCTTTGCAAGCTCACTCACTTTGCAATTCTGTATTGAGGGCTGTACAGTTAATGTCTGAAGTATCCTTAAAGTTATCTTTGAATGATGTTAATTCGTAGATTACCTTCAGCAAACTTGATAATTCTCATCTTTATAAAAAAATTTCTAATCTTGTAATATGCTTGCCAGGGTTTCATAACAGAATTCTGTTGGCTTCTTAAATGAGTTAGGAAGTGCTCCCATATTTTCTTTTCTGGAAATCTTTGTGTAAGATGGACATTATCGCTTCCTATAATGTTTAGAAAATTTCACGGTTAAGGCCATCTAGTCATGAATTTTACATGTGGGAAGAATTCTATTTCTGGATTCAGTATCTCAAACTGTTATAGTCTTTTAATATTTCCTATTTCTTATCTCAATTTGGTTAGCACTTTTTGCTACTTTCCACTTCACCTAACTTTGGAAATTTGTAAGCCTAAATTCTTCATAATATTCATAATATTCTCTTAGCTTTTAACCTCCCTTTTTTATCCAGCTGTTGGCTCTTTATGCTTTTTGTTGTGTGTTCTTAGTCATTCTTACAAGAGCTTATCACTTTTTAAGACTTTTCAAAGACCCTACGTTAGGGTTACCCAAGAGCATATGATTCTTACATTCTAGAATGATCTTGACCAGCCTGGGCTAGCACAGTTTGGCTACTCATTTGCTTAGATATATGTTTTCAACTGTGGGATTCAATACAAATGCTTCAATTTATGTTGAGAAATATAAGTACTTTGGATAGTAGACAGCATAAATAAAGGCATAGACGAGCTGAAGACAGAGCAGAAGACATGATTCACTGTCTGAAGGCCATCTGGACATGCCTAAGGAAGAGTCAGATGCATGGGAAAAAGTAATTTCAGTTTGTTTACAGGATTATGTTTAGGAGTAACAATAGGCTTTTTAATAGGTTTCTCTAATGTAACTCAAAAACAGTTAATCCCAAACATATACTGAACAAACATATACTGAACAATCTGATAAACTGACAAGAAATTGACATTAAAGCTATTTGCAGCACATTGGTGTATGAAGAACTATAGACTAATAGAGTATTTTAAGATACTATATTAGCAAGCAAGTTTGAACATGGAGACGATGCATGATTGTGTAACAGCTGCTGTGAATATTAATAATACTGCTTAATGACTTTTGTTTTCCCATGGCATGCTCAAAAATTGTTTTAAATTAATTTTTTAAATGACTGTTCCTCATGCCTTTTAGCAGTTTGAGCACAGCATTAATTCAGTTTACCCTGATGAGCTAATGCCTTTATAAATGCAAGTATACAACCATTCACAGGAACACCTAATTAAACAGTGTACCTTTTCTTGGGGTTACGTTTTAACAATTAAAGCTGTGTTTCAGGGATTAAATAATGGGGAGTTCATTTACTTTTAAAATTGCAATCAGGGATGGCAAATTTTGGCTGTAAATATTAAGTTATTTACCTTTATAAGGCTTTGTACTGTGCTGATCTGTTTAGTGTCTGGTATCTTCAAGATGAATTAAACATTGGTGCTTTTAGCATTTTATAATCCTAGATCATGCCAAACTGAAAATGGAAAAGCTCCTGGGGAATGTGACTTCTATTCTGAGCCAATCAGTATTTTTCACACTGATCTGTTTCAGGTTTGATAGATCTAATTTCCCATGTATACCATTTGTTTTCAGCATGCTCTTAGGATTTTGAACCCCAGTACATGACATTTGGATAATTTAAGCTGGCTTTGTACACAATAAAAAAGGATTCCCTCAAAATATGACTAGTGGTCTTTAAAAAGATAAATTTTATTACCATTTCTATAATATATGTAGAGCACTGATTATTTATTTTGGAGTTAGAGATATTGTGGGAAATATTTATTTTGACCATTGAAGATACAGAGTTAAGTTTCAAAGTCCTTCAATAGTGGATCAAAACACATATTGATAGAAACTAAAAACTAATCTCTGTATTTCAGTATAAAAAAGAAACCTATCTTTAGTTGTAGGAAGTATGTGAACATAGATAAACATAGAACATAGATTAACATGTGTGTTTTAAAATATAGACTGATTTTTGAAGATAGTTTATATAATTATGACCAAAAATATAATAGTGTCTGTTATGAGTAGTTAGGTGCTAGCATTGCCCTAGATACCTTTCAGACATTTTCCTATATAATTATTGTCACTGCATATATCACATATGTCACATATGTGTATTATCACATATTACGTGTGTATTAGTCATGTTGAGAAAGGCAGTCTTTTAATCCCCTTTTGCCATATATGAATGGGCCTTGAACCCAAAATACTTTCTTACCAAGGAATGAAGAATCCATACAGTTTGTACTAGGCTTGTCACCTTGTGTGGGAATATCTTTCCCTATTTCGGACTCAGTGTGTGTTCCTTTGTTATGTTTAAGGAAATGTATCATGTGGCATCTGTCCAGTCTCACTGCTATATCTGTCCCCTGCAGGTAGGAGACAGGATCCTTGGTTCTGCAGCAACACTAAGATAGATAAATGGGACTTGCTGGCTGTGGGGGACCAACGCTCACTAATGAAGCTGACCTTCTGTCTCTTCTCTGTGTGAGTAAAACATAGTTCCCTACCCAGTGCTTGACCTGTTGTGTTTTCCTTGGCAACTCAGATACCAAGATGAGGTGGGCAAAAATGTTCTGACTTCTACTCCTGGTAATTGGCAACCGATGATACTTGCTTGACAGTCCACCTTATACAACTGAAACAGCCAAGGCTAAGAATATTGGGAGACAGTTTCTTCATAGTATACATAGTATCAGCTCATATTCCATATTATTTTTTAAAGGATGTTTGTATAGCAAACTGCATAGGAAGGTATTATTAGTGTCTTGCACCAAGGTAAAGGGCTGAATTATTTTCCCCCGACCAGTATAATAAATATAGTATCTTCCTGTGTTTAACATTTTAGCTAACAGACTCCTTTAAAATCTCCTAAACTTGAAGTTTCTCAGGTGGCAAACTCACTGTGTGCCTAGCATCTACATGGGCCTGCCTCCATATCACTTCCATGGGATTTGAGGGACAAGGGGGAATTGAAGTGAGCATGAAACCATGCTGATTTCCGCGCCATTAATAGTGAAGTTCTTTGTCTATGATCTAGTTGTTTCATCTGTCTACCAGAATCTATAAAACTTGTGATAGGCAAATTTGTTGGCTTTCAAGTGTGGTAAAATCTTAGACTCTTCACAGTTCTTGGCAAAGGGAAATTAATTATCTTGATGAAGACAATGTAGACAGTGAGTAGCAAAGTTTTTTGATATGTGAGACAAGATTGGTCTCCTAAAGTTAGCTTACATGCTATTTGCCTTTCTAATAGCTGCAGGCATCAATATGGAAGATGTAGTGTTGCACAAACTTAAATCTGCTCATTTTATGATGGTGCTTTTTGCTAAACAGAAGTTTATTTTTATATCAAAGTTATCAGTTGTCTTTCTTCATAGCTTCAGGATTTTGTGTCATAGTTAGAAAATCTTTGTCATACCTGGTCATAAAATCATTTACTTTGTTTTGTCCTAGTAATTTCATGTCCTAGTAATTTAATGGTTCAGATTTAAATAATAGGACCATCAGGAATTTTCCCTGGTATATATTGTTAGATCCCGATAAAACCCATAAAACCTTGTTTGTTTGGTTTTTCTGTTTGTTTGTTTGGTTTTTTCCAAATGCTTATCAGGTTTTTCTGAAACAAATTTTCTTTGTAGTACATCATTTTCCTGATGATTTAAGATGAGAACTTTATCAAATATTAAAGTCTTGTTCATCTTAATTTCTGCATACATACTATGTCCATTGACATAATGTCAGTATCACTCTTAATTTCTGAGGCATGCACTCTCCCTCTCTCTCTCTCTGTGTCTCTCTCTCTCTCTATATATATATATTTTTTTTTTCTTAATGTTTATTTATTTATTTTGAGAGACAGAGAGAGAACACAAGAGGGGCATAGAGAGAGCAGAGAGAGAATCTCAAACAGACTCTGCTCTGTCAGTGGGAGCCTGACACTGGGCTCTATCTCATCTTGAGATCATGTCTTGAGTGGAGATCAAGATAGGACTCTTAACCAACTGAGCCACCCAGGCACCCCTCTAGAGTATACTTTAATATTTAATCACATTGCTTTTCTTTCATAGATTTTTTTTGCTATTATTTTACTTTTCATGACTTAAAGTTACTTAAAATTACTTTTTCATATTTAAATACAAAAGCTAAGAGTGGAAATCCTTATCTCATTCCTGACCTCAGCTACAGAATATTCCATATTTCACTATTGAGAGCTCTGTTTGCTATTATAAGTTTCATGCTCTTTATCAGTTCCCTTCTGTACCTAGTTTGCTGAGAATTTTTATCACGCATGGGTGTTGATTTTTGTCAAATAGCTTTTCTTACACTCCTTTATTCTTCCAATGTTTTATAGTATTCATTAACCACATTTACAGATATATTTTGAAAGTTAAATCGGTCTTGCATTTCTGAGATGAATTCTATTTGTTTGTGACATATTATCATCGATAGCTGGATAGATGATAGATAAGCAGATACATTAGATTTGATTCACTTGTTTTGATCCATGTTCATGAGAGAAATGGTAACTGATGAGGGACCATAAGGTAAACTGAGGGCAAAGCACAAGCTAGCACACACCCCTCCTCTTAGGTGGGATATGAGTGAGATTCCTCATGCACTATTGGCTGCCCAAGAACAAAGGAAAGGAAAGAAAACAAAGAGTTAACTGATGGAGATCACAGACATGCAGGACATGAGTCTCCACCAGTTTACAAATATCTTAGTAAATCACAAGAAAAAGGCAATCTTATATCAATAGCCTAATCTCCAGAAACCTGTAGACTCAGTTTCCTGGAGTCCTAATATCACCTTTCCCTCCATAGTGATGTGGGGAACAAAGGCAAGAAGAAATAGCAGGTAAAATTAAACTTCCCTATAACCTGCAGCCCACTGACCAATACTTGAGGCAAATACAGAGTATACCATTTCTCCAGGAAACCCCTACTGTCATAATGTTAATGCCTTACTAGAGGGAAAAAAACCTTAACTTGACAATAGCAAAACCCCTGGCATATTATGAGTCCTCTTTGGCAATATCGAATTTTTTCTGGAGGCCTCCCTTTTGACTTTACCCCCTTGGTATATACCCAGTCACTCTTCACAACCACAGTGTAGCTCTTTCTGCCCATGGGTCCTGTCCCAGTGCTTTAATAAAATCACCTTTTTGCACCAAAGACATCTCAAGAATTTTCTTGGCCTTTGGCTCTACACCCCCAGCACTCCAAAACCCCATCAACTTTCCTTGGAATTAATCAGATATTGTTTATTTGTCATTCCATTTTGCCCTCTAATGTTTTGTTAGTACATACTTTTATCATGCTTTTAGTGAATTCCCTAAAAATTACAATATACAGTCTTGCCTTATCACATTCTTATAGTCCTTTTATTACTCCCCTTAAAATGTAAGAAGCTTTTGAAGGGTATGGAATATGCCACTCCAAAATACGACTCTGTGAGTTCAGGACATGCCACTCCAAAACATGCTACTTTGATATATTGATTTTTTTTTTTTGAGCTATAGCCACTTGAAAAACAGCAAATGCAGGGTAGGGCTTTCTCTGAATTCTTCTTATCTGCCTAAAGACTGATCCTCTGAAAGTAACTCCATTGTCAGAAATCCTCTCCCTGGGAATTTCATTAACCAGGGAAGATTCACTCTTCTCATAGGAAGGAGATTAGAAGGTGGCATCACCCCCAGACAAAGTGGATTACAAACCATCCTATCTGCTATCTTTTCTGCTAAGGGCCCCTTCATCTTTCCCCCAAATTATTTACTCTCCCCTAAGAGTAAATACCACCCTCCCCTTTCCTTATTAAGATATTTAAGCTTGAATTCTAAGCTATGTTTGGAGTGGGGGTTACTTCTTTCTCCCAGGCATTTCCTATGTATACATGAAGTTTACATGTTCATTGATGATGTTTTGGGGTGATGGTGGGGTAGTCTGGAGCTGACCACCAAGAAAGAATTCTTGAAGACGTCTTTGGTGCAAAAAGGTGATTTTATTGAAGCATGGGACAGGACTCATGGACAAGAACTGCACTGGGGTTGTGATGGTAGCTCATCATATACCCTCAGGTTGGGAGGGGGTCAGGGATGGAGTAAGTCTCTAAGGAATTTTGGAAGCAAGTTTCCAGGACCTTGTGGGGCTAGCTGTTGCTAGGAAAATGCCATTTTGTACCGTTTAATAAAACTTCAGTCATGAGACCCTTCAGATGTATATCAGGGGTACGTTAGCTTACAGTATGATTGCCAGCATATATCTCAGGGCAGCTTAGATAAAGGAAGTTGACTTACAATATCCTCAAGGTTGGGATAATGTTAAGCTAAGGTTCTCTTTTGCCTCTAGCAAAGTGTCATCATTGAGGCAGTTAAGCTACTAGAGGGAGGTCACTCTGCTTATTTCAAGCACTTGTCAATGGACTGTAGGCAGTAAGGGAATTTAATTTTTCATTTGCCTTAGTTTCCCACATTACCATGGCAAGTACTTAAAACCCTTTCCTTTGTTCTTGGGTAGCCAGGAGTGTTCAAGGAATATCACACATATTCCACCGTGGGCGGGGGTGGGGGTCGCTAGCTTGTGCTTTACCCCTCAGCTTGTCTCATGCTGCCCATCATTAATAGACTGTTTTCTTTTACTAATCTGTTATCACAAGGATTTCAACTAAAAACTCAGAAGGGTACAGGGAAAATTATTTTTCCTCCCTGTATAAAGCAGATTTTACATGAAATTTTAAATTTATGTAGTTTTGGAATCATTTGTTTCATCAACCAGGAAATATTTTTTCCCAAAAATTAAAATGTTATTTCTTCTTCTAACATCAATACTCATAATAATGATATTTACACTTATTACATTTTTAGAGTGTACTTAGTATGCAAGTAAGTTTCACTCCTATCCTCTTCAGAAGGTTTCACTTGCCTCTCTCACAGATTTTACAACTTCCATGTATCTATAATCTGAAGGTCTTGAGTTCAGTCTCATAAAACTTCCATGTATCATTTTGCTACCCTGTTTTATATTCAGAGAAAGTCTCAGCATTTTAAATCCTTTTTAATTGCTATTTATATAAGAAAGCTACATAAATATCTGTCCAAAATCAGTGTAACTGCTGATAATGAATATTGCTTTGTTGCATACACCTAAAAAGATTTAATTTCCAAAGGACTCTGGCTACAGAATTCTTTTGGCAGTTAAAGTACTTGCTGTTTTTATGAGAATTTTATCATATTTCATATACAAGAAGATTGCCAAAGTGTGAGTTATCAAATCTATAGGATTGTGTTGCAAAATAAGCTGCTAAAGAAGCATGATTAGCTAATTACGTCTAATGAGTCTGAAAACAAAACACCTCCTCCAAACAGGAAGTATTAGGAAGGGATCTTTTTTCTTTCTTTCTTTCTTTCTCTCTCTCTCTCTCTCTCTCTCTCTTTCTTTTTTTTTTTTTGCCTCTTGTGCCTTCTTAGTAAGAAGGGTTGACTGTTTTCCCTAAAACTTATGTTTTGTTTGCTTAACAAGCTGATACCTGCCGATAAAATGGCTTTATTTCCAAGTGATAAATTATCTTAATTAACTTTAATTGTTTGTAGACAATTTTATGCAAATGGAAACATTTAAGAAATAGAATTATAAAGATATTTTTATTAACATGTTTTATTTTTATTTTTTTAAATTTACATCCAAATTAGTTAGCATATAGTGCAACAATGATTTCAGGAGTAGATTCCTTAGTGCCCCTTACCCATTTAGCCCGTCCCCCCTCCCACAATCCCTCCAGTAACCCTCAGTTTGTTCTCCATATTTATGAGTCTCTTCTGTTTTGTCCTCCTCCCTGTTTTTATATTATTTTTGTTTCCCTTCCCTTATGTTCATCTGTTTTGTCTCTTAAAGTCCTCATATGAGTGAAGTCATATGATTTTTGTCTTTCTCTGACTGACTAATCTCACTTAGCATAATACCCTCCAGTTCCATCCACGTAGTTGCAAATGACAAGATTTCATTGTTTTTGATTGCTGAGTAATACTCCATTGTATAAATATACCACATTTTCTTTATACATTCATCCATTGATGGACACTTGGGCTCTTTCCATACTTGGGCTATTGTTGGTAGTGCTGCTATAAACATGGGGGTGCATGTGTCCCTTTGAAACAGCACAAAATGCCTAGAAGTGAAATTGCTGGGTCATGGGGTAGTTCTATTTTTAGTTTTTTGAGGAACCTCCATACTGTTTTCCAGAGGGGCTGCACCAGCTTGCATTCCCACCAATAATGCAAAAGAGAGCCTCTTTTTCTGCATCCTTGCCAACATCTATTGTTGCCTGGATTGTTCATGGCAGCCATTCTGACAGGTATGAGGTGTTATCTCATTGTGGTTTTTATTTGTGTTTCCCTGATGATGACTGATGTTGAGCATTTTTTCATGTGTCAGTTGGCCATCTGGATGTCTTCTTTGGAGAAGTGTCTATTCATGTCTTTTGCCCATTTCTTCACTGGATTATTTGTTTTTTGGGTGTTGAGTTTGATAAGTTCTTTATAGATTTTGGGTAATAACCCTTTATCTGATATGTGATTTGCAAATATATTCTCCCATTCTGTCAGTTGCTTTTTAGTTTTGCTGATTGTTTCCTTCACTGTGCAGAAGCTTTTTATTTTGATGAAGTCCCAGTAGTTAATTTTTGCTTTTGTTTCCCTTGCCTCCAGAGATGTATTGAGTAAGAACTTGCTGTCGCCAAGATCAAAGAGGTTTTTGCCTGATTTCTCCTCGAGGATTTTGATGGTTTCCTGTCTTACATTGAGGTCTTTCATCCATTTTGAGTTTATTTTTGTGTATGGTGTAAGAAAGTGGTCCAGGTTCATTCTTCTGCATGTCGCTGTCCAGTTTCCCCAGCATCACTTGCTGAAAAGATTGTCTTTATTCCATTGGATGTTCTTTCCTGCTTTGTCAAAGATTAGTTGGCCATATGTTTGTGGGTCCACATCTGGGTTCTCTATTCTGTTCCATTGATCTGAGTCTGTTCTTGTGCCAGTACCATACTGTCTTGATGATTACAGCTTTGTAGTATAGCTTGAAGTCTGGGATTGTGATGCCTCCTGCTTTTTTTTTTTTCTTTTTCAAGATTGCTTTGGCTATTTGGGGTCTTTTGTGGTTCCATACAAATTTTAGGATTATTTGTTCTAGCTCTGTGAAGAATGCTGGTGTTACTTTCATAAGGATCACGTTGAATATGTAGATTGCTTTGGGTAGTATTGACATTTTAACAATATTTGTTCTTCCTATCCAGGAGCATGGAATCTTTTTCCATTTCTTTGTGTCTTCTTCAATTTCTTTCATCAGCTTTCTATAGTTTTCAGTGTATAGACTTTTCACCTCTTTGGTTAGATTTATTCCTGGGTATTTTATGGTTTTTGGTGCAACTATAAATGGGATCAATTCCTTGATTTCTCTTTCTGTTGCTTCATTGTTGGTGTACAGGAATGCACCTGATTTCTGTGAATTGATTTTATATCCTGCAACTTTGCTGAATTCATGAATCAATTCTAGCAGTTTTCTGGTGAAATCTTTTGGGTTTTCCATATACAGTATCATGGTATCGGCAAAGAGTGAAAATTTGACTTCCTCCTGGCCGATTTGGATGCCTTTTCTTTGTGTTGTCTGATTGCAGAGGCTAAGACTTCCAAGACTATGTTGAATAACAGTGGAGAGAGTGGACATCCTCTCTTGTTCCTGGCCTTAGGGGGAAAGCTCTCAATTTTATCCCATTGAGGATATTAGCACTGGGTCTTTCATATATGGCTTTTATGATCTCGAGATATGCTCCTTCTATCCCTAATTTCTTTGAGGGTTTTTATCAAGAAAGGATGCTGTATTTTGTCAAATGCTTTCTCTGCATCTATTGAGAGAATATTATGGATCTTGTCCTTTTTTTTATTGATGTGATGAATCACGTTAATTGTTTTGCGGATATTGAACCAGCCCTGCATCCCAGGTATAAATCCTGCTTGGCTGTGGTGAATAATTCTTTTAATGTAGGATACAGTTGGCTAATATCTTGTTGAGGATTTTTTCATCCATGTTCATCAGGGAAATTGGTCTATAGTTCTCCTTTTTAGTGGGATCTCTGTCTGGTTTTGGAATCAAGGTAATGCTGGCTTCCTAGAAAGAGTTTGGAAGTTTTCCTTCCATTTCTATTTTTTGGAACAGCTTCAAAAGAATCGGTGTTAATTCTTCCTTAAATGTTTGGTAGAATTCCCCTGGAAAGCCATCTGGCCCTGGACTCTTGTTTTTTGGCAGATTTTTGATTACTAGTTCGATTTCCTTACTGGTTATGGGTCTGTTCAAATTTTCTGTTTCTTCCTGTTTCAGTTTTGGTAGTTTATATGTTTCTAGGAATTTGTCCATTTCTTCCAGATTGCCCATTTTATTGGCATACAATTGCTCATAATAGTCTCTTATTATTGTTTGTATTTCTGCTGTGTTGGGTGTGTTCTCTCCTCTTTCATTCTTGATTTTATTTATTTGGGTCCTTTCTGTTTTCTTTTTCTTTTCAATCAAACTAGCTAGGGGTTTATCAATTTTGTTAATTCTTTCAAAGAACCAGCTTCTGGTTTCATTGATCTGTTCTACTGTTTTTTTGGTTTTGATAGCATTAATTTCTGCTCTCATCTTTATTATTTCGTGTCTTCTGCTGGTTTTGGGTTTTATTTGCTGTTATTTTTCCAGGTCCTTAAGGCATAAGGTTAGGTTGTGTATCTGAGATCTTTCTTCCTTCTTTAGGAAGAACTGGATTGCTATATACTTTCCTCTTATGACCACCTTTGCTGCATCCCAGAGGTTTTGGGTTGTGGTCTTATCATTTTCATTGACTTCCATATACTTTTTAATTTCCTCTTTAACTTCCTGGTTAACCCATTAATTCTTTAGTAGGATGTTATTCAGTCTCCAAGTATTTGTTTCCTTTCCAATTTTTTTCTTGTGGTTGATTTCGAGTTTCATAGCATTGTGGTCTGAAAACATGCACGGTATGATCTTGATCTTTTTGTACTTGTTGAGGGCTGATTTGTGTCCCAGTATATGGTCTATTGTGGAGAATGTTCCATGTGCACTGGAGAAGAATGTATAATTCCCCTGCTTTAGGATGAAATGTTCTGAATATATTTGTTAAGTCCATCTGGTCCAGTGTGTCATTCCAAGCCATTGTTCCCTTGTTGATTTTTTGATTATATGATCTGTCCAGTGTTGTGAGAAACATAAAGATTTAATAGGGAACATGAGCAAGAGCCTGAGGAAAAATAAAACTTTCCATTCTTTTTGAAGTTTGAAATTGATGATAATGTTGACGATAACAATTAAAGATGGAGTGGGAAAAAGAAAAAAAAATGGTAATTTGCATGACTAGGGATCCAAACTTTGGATATTGAACAAAATCAAAGAAAACATACATAGCTTGCTGTTTGGTATGTGAGTGTGGTTCTGAAACAGTTTTTGCTCAGATAAATCAATATTTCAGTCTAGGTATTTTTTTTGAACACTTTGCTGGAATTGTGGCTAAACAGTTTACACAAGAAATTGAAAGTCCGTTAGAAGAAATTTCACAACATTCTGCTGCCAGATTGCATTCTTTCAAGAGTTTAGTTACACTTACTTCCTAAGGTCAATGCATTTCTTTTCCATATATTTAAAATTGTGATTGATAGCGTGACTTGAAAATACAAATATTTTTAGACAAACGGCTTTCTTTGTATTTTATATGAAAATTGTGATCTCTTTAACTTTAAAAATTTATTTATCTCACCCATAACTAGAAGTTTATGGTTGATCTTAAGAGGCTTTAAGAAAAAATTTGGTATTTGGTGTTTTTAAAAAAATCATTAAGGAAAAATAACTTATTGTGTAAGGCACTATATATTATATAAGACACTCTTTGAAATATAAATATGGATAAGACTATAAAGAATCCTGGAAGACATACATAGAAGGAATCTCTTTTTGGTTCTTCCTGGATTTATTTCTTGAGTTATCAAAATGCATTTTTTTGTTTTGTTTTGTTTTTATTTATTTTTGAGAGAGAGAGAGAGAGAGAGAGAGCTGGGAAGGGGCAGAGAGAAAGAGAGGGAGACACAGAATCTGAATCAGGCTCCATGCTTTGAGCTGACAGCACAGAGCTGGATGTGGGGCTCGAACTCATGAACCATTAGATCATGACCTGAGCTGAAGTCAGACCCTCAACCGACTGAGCCACCCAGGTGCCCCAAAATACATATTTTAACTTAATTATACTAATCATAACGTGTAACAAAACATTAGTTGTTTCGTCTGCCTTTCTTCCTTAAAGGAGCTACATTTGTCTTTTGTTGACCTTTGTTTCAGATGGGAATCACACTCTTTGTAAGTCCTTGCCTCCTTTATCACAGTGATTGGCCTATGAGTGAGCACCTGTGCTGACAGCTCAGAGCTGGGAGCCTGCTTTGGATTCTGTACCTCCCTCTCTATCTGCCCCTCCCTCTCTCTCTCTCTCTCTCTCTCTCTCTCAAAAAATATATAAACAAATATTTAAAAAAAGTTCTAAGAGTATCAGTTTAGAGGCCACTAGTACTTTGCACATGTGCAAAAAGCTGGTAGATAGATAATAACGAACCTGTGAGAAAGAAGAAGCAATGAGTTGGAAAAAAAAGAGGAAAGATATTGACAGTAAACATGTTACTAATTTTAGTTTTTGAAGGCCAGCACCACACTCCTTCCTTCAACTTGATTGACTCAAAATTTATTTTTTGTCTAATCTAGCTCAATGACAGTTTCTGTAACCAAGAGTTTTGAACACTGTATTTCTTCCTTATTTGACTCTTAATTACCTTCTATTCATTTAATAGCTTCTCCTCTCAGTGTAGATATTCCCCAAAATTCCTTCTTCTCTTCCCTTATAGAGAAACTTTTCTTACTTTTCTGTCTATGTCTTTCCTTCCCTTAAGTGATAGAACCTTGACTGGCTCCATATGCTCATTACTTTCTCAAACATTATCCTTCTGCATTTTTGCTTTTATTTCTACCATTCTCCTAAAAACTGTTTCTCAAAGTTCCTAGAAAACAAATTCAATATGAGTTGAAAAGTTTTTAATGCCTTCTCTGTACCAGACTCTTTCTGGTACTGAGTGAAGAAGACTAGGGGTGCAAAAGACAAGTCCCTCCTATGATGGAGCTCACATTCCAGTAGGGGAAATAAGTCATAAATAAATGCATTTTTTGAAGGAAAAAAAGGTAAATTTGAGCACAAAATGGAATTTTTGCTAGTGATAATAAAACATAATACATTAAAATTGGAGCAACTTGGTTCCCCCAGATTAAAATGATAAGGTAGTATTTATAGTTCAGTTTTGTAGACAGGAATCAACAGTTCTAAGTGGATACTCTTTATATTTGATGAAAAAATAATTTACTTTGATTGATATTGATGAAAAAATAATATATTGTCTTTGATAGGACAAAATAATTCCTTTTTCCTGGTTTAGCTCATTATATAAGATTTTTAGTACGGATCTCTCCTCCAATGCTTATTATTTAATGTAAGACTTAAAATATCAGTCTTTTAGAAATAAAATTTCCAGACCACAGTATGTGATATATTCCATGTTGAATTGAGGATCAAATTTAGCTCAAGGCAAAGATTCACCTTTTTAATGTATAATACAAAATCATTATTTTAGACGTTTATGTTATATAACTAGATGACTCAACATCAGGAAATAATAACTGCTATGGGGAAAACAATGGCAAGGAAAAGAGAATCGAAGGGGTAGGTCTGTTTTTGTCTGGTAAGGAATGGACTTATTGAGGGGGTGACATGTATGAAGTGAAGGTAGTGTAAAGATTAAGGAGGTAGAAGGAACAGGATGTCTAGGCACCTGGGTGGCTCAGTTGGTTAAGTGTCTGACTCTGGATTTCGGCTTACGTCATGATCTCATGGTTTGTGGGTTTGGGCCCACATTGGGTTCTGTGCTGATAGTGCAGAGCCTGCTTGGGATTCTCTCTCTCTCTCTGCTTCTCCTCCACTCATACTCTTTCTCTCACTCTCTCAAAATAAATAAACATTTAAAAAAAGAAAAAGAAAAGGAAGGAACAGCAGGTGGAAAAGCCTTGAGGTGGGAATTCACCTGGCATGCTAAAGAAGTAGCCTGAAAGCTAGAACAGGATTAGCAGGAGAGCTGGAGGGGCGGGGAAAGTCAGAGATGCCAGGATCAGTCTGAGCAGTGCATTTGGAAGCCTTTGGAGTGCTTTGAGAGGCAAATGAAATGATCTAAATTTTGTGTTTCAAAGTCCACCAAAGCTGCTCTATGGACAACTGTGGGTAGTCAGACAACTGCTCCCTTCCAAGGGCATCTGTGTTACAGAAGGGTGGAAGAGACACTGGTCCTTGTCTTACAGAGTTGAAGAGTGAATCTCATGAACAACAGAGAGTGAGCAAAGCAATAGAATTTATTGAGAGAAAGTACAAAGCTCTGAAGTGTGAGAGGGGTCCTCACTGGGTAGCCACCAAGGATTTTTGTCCCTGACTTTTTATTGGGACTTGATCAGAAAGTTTGTGAGACTTCATGCATGGCACCTAGCTTGGGCAGGTCCAGAACACGTTTATCTTATCCTCTTCTTCCCAAACTCCACTGCCACTGCCACTTCCTCAGTCTCCAACTTGCAGCTGCAGTCTGCCTCCCTAAAGGTCCCTTATCTCTTCCTGCTTAATGTCAACCCTTTCCGCACTCACCTGCATTTAATGACTGCTCAACACTGCAGCATAACAGGCCGTCTCTCTCACTCCATCCTCATCATTCACCTTCAGAATTCCTTACAGGATCAGCTAAGGTTTCTCCTGAGACTGCCTCACAGCTGCAGCAACTTCTTCCTCTGCCCAGTTCCATTGCCTTCTCTTTCCTTCCACACAGTTTGATCCCAAGAGGTCGTCCTAAAGCACCCGAGTGTAGGCATGAACATAGGGACACCTTTGCATAATCGTCATCCTCCACAACCTTCATACATAATTGGATATGGGTAACACCTGCCTTCTTGAAATTGTTTTCTCTTTTGGCCACTATGCCATTCCACTTTTTAAAAAAAAATTTTTTTTTACATTTATTTATTTTTAAGAAACAGAGTGAGACAAAGTGTGAGCGGGGGAGGGGCAGAGACAGAAGAAGACACAGAATATGAAGCAGGCTCCAGGCTCTGAGCAAGTGGTCAGCACAGAGCCTGATGCAGGGCTCAAACCCACGAACTGTGAGATCATGACCTGAGCCAAAGTCGGACGCTCAACCGACTGAGCCACCCAGGCACTCCTATGCCACTCCACTCTTAATATTCCTTGTTTCCCAGGTCTCTAGTCTCCTATTGATGCAAAACTTATTTTGTTAAGTCCCTACACATGGTTATTCCATGCTGTGTGTCCACTGACATCATGTTGCTGTTTTTCCCTCATCTCCTCAGTGGCCTCACACATTACCATGATCTTACTATGTGACTTCAGGCCAAAGCTTGTGTGCTATAGGTCGAATTCCCTGGGAGGAAGACTCTGAGATGAGGATTAATATGCAGGAGGATTTGGGGGGAATAAAAATAAACCATAACTAAGAATAACTAATAAGCCATAACTAAGAATAAGCCATGGCAGGGGCCAGTTTTCTTTTTGCCAAAAGGCTATTTATTAGTAGGGCAGAGAAAGTGCTACACATAGTATATGTGCATGTTGCTAAGTCTTTTTAAAGGTCGTTAATGGTATTCCAATGAACAGAATGGGAAAATGAATCAGAGGCAAGCATAATTATATAAATTTGTATTTGGATGCCTGTGTCTAAGGATATCAAGCCAATGTGCTTGAAGGCTGTTTCCTATTCACTGACTTTAATAGTCAGATGAAATATCAAATGAATCCTTATGACATTTTTAGATGACATGAAACTGGGAGGTTTAAAAAATATGCTGGGTGGCAGAATTAGGTTTCATAAAGGTCTTGACAAGCTGGAATACTGGACCAAATCCAATAAGATAAACTTTAATAGTGACACATCAGGTCCTGTATTTGTATCCTCAAATCAACTACTTAGGTATAGTGTAAGGGAGATGGATTTAACAACAGCATATATAAAAAGGACCAAAGGCCATAGATCTTGACTCTGACTACACACTGCAATCACCTCAGTGATTTTAAATATCCCAGTGCACAGGATCTACCCTCAGAAATTCATGTTAATTGGCCACAGGGTAAGGACCAAACAGAAGTTTTTAAAAGCTTTTGAGGTGATTCACACGTCCAGTCAAGTTTTATAACCACTAGTTTTAGCATACTGTGATTAGCGCTGTGTGCATCCCTGCCTTCTCTCTGGGGCGGGGTGGGGGGGAGCATAAAAAGAAGAAGAAAGAAAGAAAGAAAGAAAGAAAGAAAGAAAGAAAGAAAGAAAGAAAGAAAGAAAGAAAGAAAGACTGAAGTAATCTAAAGAGAAGGAGCACAGGACATCATCCGCTGTAGCATGGGCTTTGGAGTAAGTAAAAGTTGTTCTGGTCCCAGTTCTACTTTCAAGACATGTTACCTTAATCTCTCTTGACCTTAATTTTCTCTTCAAGATGACAATGATAGTGCTTAATTCTTAGAGGTGTGTGAGCACTGAATAAGATTTTGCATGTAGAATGCTTGGTATGAGGTGTGGCAGGTAGTTAATGCTCAAAAATGTCAGTCGACATTGTTGAATTGGAGTAATAGAATTATCTAATTTAGAATGTTTAAACCAGAGTTTGCTCTTCTCTGGCCTAGATGAAACATAACAGGGTTTCATTTCTAAGCATTGGTCTTCAGGAAACATAGGCACCCTGGTTTCAGTTCTGGTTATGGGTCAGCAAACTAAATATGTATAAAGAACATTCCAAACCACTGGTAGTATTAGTCTGGTGACAAAAAAAAAAATATTTATTTAAATTGAAGTCCTGTCGTAAGGATCAAAGGTTTCATTATTCTGTACAAGTCAAAAAAGTGGAATTAAGACAAATGGACAGAAACTAATGGGGAGGGATATTCCAACAGTCAGAGCGTCTTCCTCCAGATGTTCTAATGGCCTCATCACAGATTGGACTGCATGTTGTGAAGGGCTTCTGGTGACCTTTGAGTTCACTGATGACCTCTGATTAAACATCTTTTCTGTCACTCTTTCCCTTCTCCATCCATTCCCACTCATCCTTCACACGGCTGAAAGGGAGTCTTCTTTACTAATTGAGCATGGATCATGGCTCTCTTTAGTGCAAAATCCTTCTGTGGCTGTCTATTACACACTGAATTAATACAAAGCTCTCTGCCTGGTATTTGAAGTCTTCTAGCACATGTTTCCAAGCATTTGTTCTAGTCTATTCTAGTCTCACCTACTGTCACTCCCCATTTCATCCTCTCCATGCTAGAAAAACATAGTTGTACCTCCTCAAATATATCTAGGCATTTTTGATTTTGTGCCTTCAGCTACATTCTTTCCCAGGTTAAATTGGAATTCTGTATCAATTAACAGCTCTAAGATGTTGTCATTTGAATAAAAATTATAATGTGGTCCCCCCATGAACATTTTTTGGTTTTACAAATCTAAAATAAATATACATTTTAGTACCTAAGTTAGACTTCTTACCTGGTAAATTACGCATTTGAATTCTAACCCTACAACCTTTACTCAGCAGCCTCAGACCAACACAGTAGATACAGAATTGCCATATGAGCCACTACAGCTTTATTGTTGAGCCCAGATTCACCTCACATTCTTCCCCAATACATTGCTTCTGGTTGGCCCTCGGTCAATGTATTATGATTGCAACAAATGGAGAAATCATTTTCCTATTCCTGTGGATGATCTTTAACATTTTTAAAGGACACTACAATCTTCATGGATCCACAAGTTTGTAAAAGGCATCAAGACATATATTTTCAAAATTTATATTTGGACATAATACTACCTATCTCACAATATAATTGTTGAGAGGTAGTGAATGCTTCTTCCCTATTCTTGATGATTCCTTCATGTGAAGGATTAATTTAACAGTCCTAGCTCCTCTCTGCCCTTTTACAGAGGCATTGAAATCATTATAAGGTTGGTTAATTCAGGAATATTAAATTCAGGTTGTTCTGTTCAGGCTCTGTTGCAATTAGGAATGGGCAGTCCACAGGATACATTGATCTGTACTGTCCCTCTAGGGGCAGGCTCCTCCCTTAATGGATGGTGACCTGCTAGGCTCAGTACTGCTGTCTCAGTGGCTAAATTGGCCTCATCTGGGGTTAGGAAGCCCATTGGCTTTTCACCTAAGCTATATGCTTGAACTCTTGATTTTATTAGTGAGAAAGATCATATTTTGAGAATTTTCTACTTTTTCCTTAAGTCTCAATTTTTTTCAGAACTGAGGTGGGGAACAGTGAGTTTCTTATGTACAGGTCAGCATGTAGCCGGATTCTCACATAGAGAGACGGGACACTGGGACAGAGGCTTTTCTGTCCAGGAAGCAACTTTATTCATAGTGCCAGCACTGGCTCAGTGGGTTCATACCCCTAAAACTGAGCCCCAAGCACAGTGGAGTGTAGCCTTTTATGCAATTTCTACTTCTTTGTCTCCCCTATATGGTGACATATAGTGTCACCATATGGTGACATATGGTACACGGTCCAAGTTACAGAGTCGAGTCAAAGCTCTGCATATGTGTATAGGAGTTGATTGGGCCACATTGCCTTCCTTTGTTCTGAGGAGGCCCCACCACATTCCTTAAGGAAGGGGTCTGCCACAAGCACATTTGTTTTTCATATCCTAAAGAAGTCTCTGCTAAAATGGAGAGATTTTCTAGTTTCTGCCTAATAATTGTTAGCATTTTACCCATCCCTTCAACTCCAAACTTTATAGAGATTTGCAAACCATAGTCCCAACTACTTATTAACCAAAATAATAAGATGTTGACAGAATAATGCTTTAATGTATGAAGTGAGTATAGCATCCCAGGCACAAATCATTTTTCTTTTTCTTTTTTCTTTTTTAATTAATAGATTTAATTAGGTGGGGGAATTCTGAGGTTTTGCAGAAAAACTGAGCACAAAATATAGAGGGTTCCCCCCTCCCCAGTTTCTTCTATTATTGTCATTTTGCATTAGTATGGTGTATTTGTTATAGTTGACGGGCCAGTGTTAATACATTATTTTTAACTAAAGTCAATAGTTTATATTACAGTTTATTCCTTTTTAAAAATTTTTCTTTAATGTTTATTTATGAGAGAGAGAGAGAGAGAGAGAGAGAGAGAGAGGGAGGGAGAGAGAGAGAGAGAGAGAGAGAGAGAATGAGAGGGGAAGGGGCAGAGGGAGAAGGAGACACAGAATCCAAAGCAGGCTCCAGGCTCTGAACTGGCAGCACAGAACCCAACATGGGACCCAAACCCATGAACTTCAAGATCATGACCTGAGCTGAAGTTGGATGTTCAACAACTGAGCCACCCAGGCACCCCTATTAGGGTTCATTCTTGTACGTTTTATGGGTGTTGACAAATGTATAATGACCCGTATCTGCCATTATAGTATCATACAGAGTAATTTTACTGCCCTAAATATCCTATATGCTCCCCCTATTCATCCTTCATTCCTCAAACCAACCACTGATCTTTTTATCTTCTCCATGATTTTACCTTTTCCAGAATATATTATTTGAAAAATTAGTATAATATAGTATGTAGCCCTTTCAGATAGGCTCCTCACACTTCGCAATATGCATTTAAGGTTCTTCCATGTCTTCTATGTCAGCACTAAAAAGGAACATTTCTTTTTAGTACTGAAGAAAATTCCATCGTATGGATGTATCACAGTTTGTTTATCCATTTACACATTGAAGGACATCTTGGTTGTTTCCAAGTTTAACAATTATGAATAAAGCTGCTATAAACTTTCACATGCAGGATTTTGTTTAGATGTAACTTTTCAACTCTTTCGGATAGGTGCCAAGGAACGTAATTGCTGAACATGTGATAATAGTATGTTTAACTTTATAAGAAATGGTCAAACTATCTTCCAAAGTGGCTATACGTTTTGCATTCCCACCAACAATGAATGAAAGTTCCTATCGTTCCATATCCTTGCTAGCATTTGATGTTGTCAGTGTTGTGGATTTTAGCCATTGCAAGAGGTGTGCGCTGGTATTTCGTTGTTTTAACTTGCATTTCTATAATTGTATATGATGTTGAACATTTTTCTTACATCTTATTTGCCATCTTTATATCTTCTTTGGCGAGATGTCGGTTCATATCTTTTGGCCATTTTTAAGTAAGTTGTTTTCTTATTGTTGAGTTTTAAGAGTTCTTTATATGATATAGTCATTTATCAGATATTATGTGAATATTTTCTCTAAAGATTATCTTCTTGTTCTCTAACAGTGTCTTTCACAGAAAAGTAATTTTGAATTTTAGTGGAGTCCAATGTATCCATTTTTTCTTTCTTGAATTATCCTTTTGGTATTATATTTAAACAGTTACCAAACTCAAGGTCAGCTAGATTTCTCCTGTGTTATCTTTTAGAAGTTTTGTAGCTTTGCATTTTACGTTTAGGCCTATGATCTCTCTTGAGTTAATTTCTGTGAAAGGTGTAAGATCTGTCTCTGGATTCTTTTTTTTTTTTTTTTTTTTTGCACGTGGATATCTCATTGTTCTGACATCATTTGTTGAAAAGACAGGCATAGCTTTTTATACTTATCATTTCTTTCTGAGAAAATTCTCTTTCCTCTCACCACTGCACATGTGACAGGTTCCACTGTCCAGTACCCAGGCTGTAACCAAGAAAATGACCAGAAGTTGATGCTTTATTGGTAATACGACAGGTATATGACACCAAGGTAATATGACACCAAGGTATTTATTTGGATCAGTTTTTTAGGTTGTATAATGCTTGATGTCTGACACATTGGCTCTGGCTACTTATTCACTGTTTACACAAATCTTGTAATACAATTTCTATGTAAAATTCCTGTCAAAAAATCACATTAACAGTGAAAGCGTAGACTTTCTGCTGCTATTACAACATTGATTGGCATTTAAATTCAGGAATATGCCAAGAAATTGAAGTTGTAGGCCTCATTTTGAGAAAAGAAGGGTCCTCACCAGTGTTTTTCAATGAGCATCAGTGTAATAACTGCATGATAAACAGCTAAGATAGTTGTTTAAAAAAATGCAGACTCATGTTCTACACTCAGATCTAGTGAAATCTGGTCTGTGGGAGGTGATTCTATCTCTTAACTTTTGATTGGACATTTTCCAAATATCTTTTGAACTGAGGACCAGGGAAGTAACCCTGGCTAAAGACCTTATTTTCTGAGGGTACCAGGTATTTTTACCTATCTTGGCATTCAAGTGGCAGAATTCCAAGCTTGTATGTCCAGTGAAAGAAGTATGCCTGAGTATTTGCTTGTGTTTGTGCTCTAGGGGGAGGGTATCTTTATCTAGATGTCTCAGATGCATTTCACATTTAACTTTTCTGAAGATGGTTATATTATCTTTGTACCAAAACTATACCTACTGCAGTTTCTTTCTTAGTGATTAGCATAAACACTGAGGTGCTCAAGCCAAAAACCTATCATTTTCTTTCTTTATCCAGCTGCAAGTTCTGCACTTGCTTATGTCTCCCTTAATTACCACTTAAGTATGTCCATTTTCCTCCCTCACATTCCTAGTGCTTTAGTTGAGCCCCCCGTCATTTTATGGCATATTTTACTGCAATGGCTCCCTCATCACTTCCTTCTCAATCCACCTTTCACACTGATTGTTGCCATAATACACTTTATACCATGCACATCTGCTGGTGTCATTAACCTGATTGAAATATTCTAATTTAAACTCATCAGCAGAGCAGAAATCTCTTCATGATCTTAGCTTTAACTATCCTCTTCAGCTTTATCTTCAATTACTCTTCCAAATTCACTGTTTCAGCCACAAATAATTAGTTCTATTTCTTTTAATATTTTCATTAATCTTGGTCTGAAGTATGTATTCTTTTTCTTATCCTGGCTGAAGATTTAACTCCTCTATGAAGCCTTCCCTGATAGACATTTTCCCTCCCTATATTTAACAGTGCTCCTCTGTGCTGTCAGAATACCTCCTAGCACTTGCCACATTTGATTGCAGTTGTTTATTTGGCTGTTTCACCACTTCAGCCAATGGAACTCCTAGAACAGTGAATTTTTTGGTAAAAATTTCCCTGTATAATGGTTGCATGAAAACTTTATTCTCTGCTGCAGCACACATTTCAATTTCAGACAGTGTGAAAGCTCATGAACTTGAGCAGAAAGGCTATACAACTACAGAAGAAATAAAATGTTCAAAAATGCAACATTTTAAATAAATAGATGAGCCCACAGGAAGGGAAGCAGTATATACACAGTCCAAAATGGGAATAGGCCTATGAAAGAGAGCAGGATTATCAAGCTGATGTTTTACCTGTGCTGAAGGAAAATGTGTTGGAGTTAAGGTTCTTAATCTACAACATTGAGGCCTAGATTTCAGTGCCTAGAGACACAAAAGGAGGCTGTGGCCTTGGGAAGTAGTGAGAATGAGATCTTTAGTTAGTCATGACCTTTGAGTGGCTACAAACTTGGCAAAAAGTTGGACTACATATTGTGTTTGCTAGCACAGAAACATAAAAACACTTGTCTCTTTCCTAGATCACAGGTAAATATAATTAGTCATCCCTAATTATTTAAAGCCATAGACCTAACATGTTGTAGGTTTTGGGTTAAATATGCAATATATGCATTGTTCAGTAATTCCCATGCTGAGAAATTAATACAAAAGTGGCCCCAGAGAAATTTTCACAGGTAAAACATTTCAAAGTTGGACAGAAGCAAACATTGAACACTTGGGAAAGACATGCCCTCATCCAGGCAGAATGGGCTTCCCATAGATTGAAGATAAATCCATGATGCAAATTTAAGGAGCAATCCAAAATTAAGGAACATAAAATTTAATAATCAAGAATCAGTGAGGGGCAGCTATAGCAAAACAGAATTAGACCCCTCTAAGAGATTTGAAGTAAATGTGTTTTAAGTTATTAAAAATACCAGCTGAAACAATAATATACCATGATAAAAATAGTAATATTTGAAACATAACCAAATATTCTCCTGTAAGTAAGAAATAGTCACTAAAATAAAATAAAACCGTAATAAATGAGTTTAACAGCATAATAAATACAATTGAAGTAGAAATTCATGAATGGGAGTATAAATCTGAGAATCTTCTTACAAACAAAACCTAACTTAAAAGAATGCAGGAGCACACAGATAAATCATTTGTATTAGAGACATTAAGGTCAAGCTTGCATTGATTAGAGAATGTCCTAACAAAGACATTTTAGTTACCTTTTTTGTGAGGGATGAGAGGAGGAGCAGAGAGAAAGGGAGACAGAGAATCCCAAGGAGGCTCTGTGCTATTAGCACAAAAACCAATGTGGGGCTTGAACTCACAAACCGTGAGATCATGATCTGAGCCAAAATCAAGAGTTGGCTGCTCAACTGACTGAGCCACCCAGGTGCCCCTTAGCTACTTTTTAAATATGAGTTCACTTGGTAAATAAGGGAAGTAAAGCCATTAGGGACAAGGGAATGGATTGTGCAGGTGCATAGAGATACAGAGACTTAAAGAGATGGAAAAAGTGAAAATAGAATGTCAGAGACATGGAGGATAGCATGTGAAAGTCCATCATATGTGTAGTAGAAATACTAAAAGTAGAAAACAGGTAGTATAGGAAAGAATATTTGAAAAGATAACAGCATCATATTCAGGAATTAAAGCCAACTCCAAAGTACACACATGGAAATAAATGTACACTTAGATGAATTTTAGGGAAACTGCAAAATGTCAGATATAAAGAGATCTGAAAAGTAACTTGAGGGAAAATGTGACTCATAATGGAACAACAATTAATCTGAAAGCATACATCTCAACAGCAAAATTCAGTGACAGAGGAAACAGTATATTGAAGCATTGATAATATCAAAGTATAGATAAAAGATACTTGTCAAAATAGAATGTTATATCTAGCTAAAATATTGTTCCTGAAAGAGCACAAAATAGACATGGGCAGAAATGGAGAGTGTTTACTTTTAACTGACCCTGACTGCATTCCTTTCTTAAGCAGAACATATTTTAAGGTCAGGGAACCTAATGAATGTCTTTTCTATGCCAGGCACAGTCTAGGCATTTGGGATATATCAGTAAACAAAGCAAAGATCCCTTCCATCCTGAAGTTCTCATCCTAGTAGGGGGAGAGAGACAATACAAAACTAGCCCTGATTTAATAATGGTATGTTAGAAGATAATAAATGTTATGGGGGGAAAAAAAGAGAGTAAATAAAGTTGATGGGAATGATGGGATGTTGGGAGGGAGTGTGTCCCAATACTAAGATGATTGGGATCAGCCCCATTTAAACAAAGCTTTGAGGTGGGAAGAGGGTCAACAAAATAGTTATCTGGGAGAAGGAGAATAGGCAATACAA
Source organism: Lynx rufus (assembly GCF_022079265.1). Lineage (NCBI taxonomy): Eukaryota > Metazoa > Chordata > Mammalia > Carnivora > Felidae > Lynx > Lynx rufus. The sequence goes on from NW_025814827.1 coordinate 65,910,584, forward strand.
AAGCCCTACAGCAAGATCATAAGGGGCATCCTCCAGGAACAGTGGGAAGGCTGGCATGACTGGAACAAGTCAGTAAGGTGACGGAAGAGTAGACATTGCAAGGTTTTGAAAAGAAGAATGATATGATCTGACATTTGTATTTAAAATTTCACTCTGATTACCATGTTGATGATGGACTGAAAGGGGCAAAGGAGACCAGAAGACTAAGAGGTCATTGTGGCAGTCAAGCCAAGAGATAATGGATGGCTTCTGCCAGAGTGAACTCTATTCCTAATCAAAGTGTCTGTGGTCAATAGACAATATGTTGAGTAAATAAATGAATAAATTCCTTACAAGTATACAGTTTTCCAAGTGTAGAGAAATATACTCCTGATATATAGTCTGTTAGATTCAGAAAAAAATTAATTATAAATACCAAATATATAATGTATATTTAAATTATTCTATCAACATTAGTGCTTCATATGACATTAGTCCTGACATTAGTGCTTCATATATATGTAGTCTTGAGTAGAAAATAAAAAAAAAGATTAGGACATTCTGAGGAGGTTTTCAGCATTGTTTTGAAGTTAAGATATTACCACATAAAATGTGGTAAAAAAGTCTAGAATATAGAAGGAATATTTAATTTATAGATGTATACCCAGAAAACATTTCTCAGTTCTGGTTTACCATGTATCTTCATTTCCTCACAATATTCATAAACCTTCTAGAGCATCAAAGAATCAAAGGTACAGTAGAGGCAACTATACATATTTAATGGTTAAACAAATAATTGGGTAACATAGGGCCATCAACCAAGGACTTTCACACCTATGATCTCATATTGATGAATTTGTGGCATGATGGTAGTGGGGTTTGGAGCCAATGACCAAGAAAGAATTCTTGAAGATGTTTTTGGTGCAAAAAGGTGATTTTATTAAAGCATCAGGACAGGACCCATGGGCAGGAAGAGCTGCACTGGGGTTGTGACAAGTAACTCATTCTATACCCTCAGGTTGGGAGGGGGTTAGAGACAGTGTAAGTCTCTAAGGAATTTTGGAAGCAAGGATTCCAGGACCTTGAGGGACTAGCTATTGCTATGGAAATACCATTTATTACCATTCAGTAAGACCTCAGTCATGAGACCCTTCAGATGTATATCAGGGGGCCATTAGTTTGGAGTATGATTGCCAGCATATATCGTGGTGTAGTTGAGATAAAGGAATTTTCCAAAGGAATTTTTATGTTTTAAAATAGACTTATAGGATCCTGGGGTGGGGAGGGTGTTCAGTATAATATCAAGCCAAAATTCCCTTTTTCTCCCTTTTTCCCTAGCAAAGTGTCATCATCAGTGCAGCTGAGCTCCTAGAGGGAGGTGACTCTGCCTGTTTCAAGGACTTGTCAAAGGCCTGTGGGTAGTAAGGGAATTTAATTTTCATTTGCCTTTGTTTCCCACATCACCATGGCAAGCACTTAAAACCCCCTTACATTTTGATGAGGGTGATATTAGTGCTCCAGGAAACAGAGTCATAAGTTTCTGGAGATTAGGCTATGGATAAGAGGGCCTTTTTCTTGCAGTTTACTAAGTTATGCACAAACTGAAGGAGACTCCTGTCCTGCATAACTGTAATCTCTATCAGTCAACCATTTGCTTTCTTTCCATTCCCCTGTTCTTGGGCAACCAGGAGTGTCCAAGGAATATCACATACATTCCAACTGGTGGGGGCGGGGGGAGCGGGGAAGGAAGGTGTGCTATTAGCCTGTACTTTGCCCTCAGCTTGCCCCATGCTCCCTCATCAATATGATGCTCATCAAATTCCTATGAAAAAGATTGAGCAGACACCAATTTTATCCCAAACTTATAAAGGAGCTACTGAGATTCAGAGAGAAAAGTAATTTTTCATATCTCATATCACTGGGAATACATCATGAGGTGGAACTTAAATCAGATTTCTAGACTCCTGAACTTGATTTTCTGCCTCTACACCACAGCTCTGATTAGACTTGGTCATCAAGACACAACATGTTGAGGGTCAGAGTTGGGTATTGGAAACAACCCTGCCCCCAAAGTTTGTTATCACAGCCACTGTCATGGTAGCTGACTCCTCACTCCCCTACACTACACACACACACACACACACACACCCCACACCACACACACACACACACACACACACACACACACACACAGACACATACACACACACATGCCTAAAGCCTTATAAAATAAGGGAAGCTGTGTTCAAGAGCAGGGACATGTGATAAATATATGAGATTCTATTTTGTGCAACTTTGATCCCTTTTTAAAAGATATTTGTGTAGATGAACAGCCATTATTACACTGTAGCTGAGAGTAATTATATTTTGGGCTCTGCATCATTAAATCTTATTGTCTATGTTGGAACCTCACTTTCACTAATACCCTCTTCAAAACATAAAAATTTAATTCAATGAAAATTCATTTAAGTTTGTTTGGGTATTATGAATCCTGGCTTCCCTAAATACATCAATGTTTGCAAAAGCTAATCTGAGTGTGGGATGTGAACTTTAATCACTGAAATTCTACATTACTTGTGAAACTAAAATGTGAAAGGTGTGACCCAGTTTCTCTGGGGATCTGTTTGTATACCATCAAGTTGATTGGCTCTGTAGAATTGGAATGTAAATTTATCTAGGTTTGGTTGAATTAAACATATCTTTTACTTGGGTTTGTCTGTATTAATTTTAGGCTAAAAGCCTGGGGAAAAGATTTTCTTAGAACTAGGTTACTTTTGCAAGTAACTTTTCCCTAAAATCAGTTTGTTTTCTACCATCCAAAGAAAATTAACAGGAGAACTACAATTGCTTTATGATGTGAAAACTATTAAACCTATATGTGCTTGCTCTGAAAGGCAAAATACTACTCAGGATTACAGATGCATATGCAGTGTTTATTTGATACCAACATTCAACTGTGTTTAAGAATTTCTATATTATCAGGGCACCAGCATGGCTCAGTCAGTTAAGCATCTGACTTCAGCTCAGGTCATGATCTCACAGTTCGTGAATTCGAGCCCTGTGTCGGGGGTCTGTGCTGATAGCTCAGAGCCTGGAGCCTGTGTCTCCCTCTCTCTTTGCCCCTCCCCTACTTGCACTCTGTCTCTCTCTCTCTCTCTCTCTCAAAAATAAGTAAACATTAAAAAAAAATTTTAAAACAGGATTGCTATCTTATGTAGAATTATATTAAAATTAGAAACCTGACTTGATAATTTGTGTTCATTTGGCAACCCATAACACAGTCACTCCAAATTTCTCCCTAAATACCTGTAATGGAAAAGCAAAAGATGACTTTACCACACTGAAAATGAGCTTTAAAAAAGCTGTTACAACAGTGCTTTGCACTGATACGGCCTTTGCACATTCAGTTCCCTCTGTTTGTATTTCTCCTCTATACTATTTATCTAGGTAATCTCCACTCTTCGTTCAAATTTCAGATCAAAGGGAGATTTCCTTAGGAATATATTTTCTGACCTACCCGTCACCACATCCCCTATCCTGGCATTTTATGGAACATTTATGTAAAGTAGCTCTTTTACTGTCTAATTTAATATTTGTTAATATGATTGCTTGGTTAATGACTCTCCAAACTGTACTATACACTTAGTAAAGAACTGTATTTTTAGTCACCATTGTATCCTTAACATAAAAAAAATGTCTGGCATAAAATAGTTTCTCAATAAACTATTGAGAAATGAATGACTGACATTCATTGAGAATGTGAATGAATAACTGACATTCTATTGAGAAATGAATGACATAGTAATAATGAATAAATGAATAAGTGGTGGTTAACATAGTATTTTTCTTCTTTATATTAATATGATGCTCAGTTATGGTTTCTGAAATTGCAGGTGGACATGGTTTTCATGTGATCCCTACATGCTTATATATTGACCATATAATGAGTACTCCCTAATGGATTTGGTAGAACAGAGTGAAAACTATGTGTAGCTGAACCTGGAATAGCACAAATGTTTCATAAATCCAGTTAAGACTTAGGAGAATGAATAGACAAAACTATGAAACAAGTTAATGAAGAAAATTCCTACAAGAACCCACGTTTAATTTTTTAAAAGTGCCTATTTCAATGGATATACCTGAGATGACTGTCTACCTCAAGCTGTACCAAATACAAATTGGGGAAATTTTACTGTGCTATTTTCACATTTTTATTGGGCCTAGGTACTGTTTTCTTTCACAAGTTTCCCCTTGCAATGCTTTTTTTATAGCCCTTCAGATTCGATAACATCCAGAATACAATAGAGCCATAGGTAGAGAAGGCCTATTGGGACTGGGCTTCTTTATGAGAGGTTAAATTCTCCCAAGCCAGCCCCCAGAGCGGAACATACTGAGCCACAGGAGCAAGGCATTCTAGAGATTTTATGTTTTCACATGCTCAGCACAAAATATCGAAGTGGGGTAGGATAAATGACTTACAAGGACAGCACAAGAGAGCCATCTGAATATCAAAAGGCAAGTATTAGACTGAAATCGGGTCAGCACCCAAATGGACAGATAAATAGGATGAAGGCTAACTATCCACCCTGCTTGTGCTAAAACACAGACTATAAATAGATCTAACTCCCTTGAGAATGAGTTAAGAGGGGAAGGAGAGAAGGAGAGAAAGAAAAGGAGGAGGAGTAGGAATGTATGTGTGTGTGTATATATATATATATATATATATATATATATATATATATATGTGTGTGTGTGTGTCTGTAAATATGTACAAACAAAACTTATAGCTAAAATACAATATTGCCCTACCAGAAAAAAAGGGAAAATAATTTCTGAATAAAGAGGACATAGTTTCAAAATCTTTTTGTTGAAGAAACTTGAAGAAAATCTTAGAAAATATACTGTTATTATCCATTGTATACAAGCCCACTAGCTATGAAATAGGAAAAAGTCATAAGAAGAGAAAATTCAGAAATAAAAATATCATGAGATTAAATTGAGAAGTGGATGATGCAAGAAAGAATTAAAAAGTAAAAATGTAACAGCAACATGGAAATCCAAAATGTTGCAAAGATCAAACTTGAGGGGCCCTCTTAGATGCAGTAGAAAAGGTCGAAGAGAAAATACAATGATCAATATGGAGGGAAAAGCTTCTTGATTCATTTTAAAAAATACCAGTGTACTTGAGAAGAAAATTGAACCAGAGGAAATGATTATACCCAATATTGAAGAAAGTAGTCATAAACTGAAAAGATCTGACCATCCAGATTGAAAAGCTTACCTTGCTGTAGGCAAAAATCAATAAAAAGAGAGTGCAAATTAGATATGTCTGACAAATATTTGGATTATAAGGGGAGAGAACAAAATCCATTGGTTTTAGAGTAGAAAAAGCAACATTATTGAGGAAAGAAGTTATATTGGTCTCACAGATCCTCTCTTTAAAGCTAATGACTAGAATATAACAGAGGACATATATGATTTTGTCCTAATTATTTTATCCAGAAAACTTGTCTTTCATGTGAATACAACAGATATTTTCAGACATGCAAGAACACATAAAATATACTAGCTCTTTAAAAAATTACTTGAAGATGTAGTCACGCTGAATAGAGCTTGATCTTAAAGTGGAAGAAAAGGAACTTTGTTGTTGGAGTTTCTTCTAAATCCTTCACCACATAGAGGAAACTCAAAAGATGAAGTTTTTAATATTTTAACATTAAATATGTCTAACATTTAACATTATATATGTAGAGGCCTCTTTTAGGCAACCATCTTGAACAGTGGAAACCTGAGTATGGTGAAAGGGACTACTTTGGTCCCATGGCTAAATACAAACAGGTCCATTAGGCCACCCACCTCAAAGTATCCATGAGTCCTAGCTGACCAATGGGTTACTTACACACAGACACAGGTACCAAAAAAAAAAAAAAAAAAGGAAAATTCCATACATTCTCATACCTTCTCACCTTTCCCCCACTTCCCCTACTCCACCCCATCCTCCAACACCACCCCCACCCCAGCCTTGTGGCAGCCTCTTCTTTGCTATCCTGTCCACTGCTCCCTTGTGATGTATTCACTCAACGTCTATCTCCTTTGTTCTTCCTTGGGTGAATTCTTTTACCACCTGTGCCACAAGTCTCTACCTGATAGAGTCACCCCACACTTGGTGTCCCCCCATGTGATTGGGAGGCCCCCACATTGTAGGGCAGGCTAACAAATTTGGCCTACAGAGTAAAAGAAAAAAAATAAAGAAGAAAAGTAAAGAAAATAAGGCACAAAGATCATAAAATAAATGCATTGAGAAAAGACTAAAGATAAAATTATCAAAATGTAAATGAATTTTAGACTCTGATAGAAGTTTAATAATAGATAAATTAAAATAACAATTTTTAATACATAGTAGCTTTGAGAAACCCATATAAAATAATGCTACATAAGATTAAACATTAAACATTGGCAAAAACAGGTGTGCCTGGGGCATTCAGTCAAGTGTCCGACTTCAGCTCAGGTCATGATCTCAGAGTTCGTGAATTTAAGCCCTACGTGGGCTCTGTGCTGACAGCTCAGAGCCTGAAGCCTGCTTCGGATTCTGTGTTTCCCTGTCTCTCTGCCCCTTCCCCAGTCACACACACTCTCTCCCTCTCACTCTAAAAATTAATAAACATTAAATTTTTTTAGTTGACAAAAAAATATTAAGTAAATACAAAATCATAACCAATAATAAAAGGACTAAAGAATTAAGTAATCAAGACTGAATATAATTCAAGTCAACAAAATTAAATGTGATAAAAGACTCCATTTATATTGTCATAAATGCCACAAAAAGTTAAAATAATCATGATCCTTTCATCCTGAATAATCAAGCATCAAAATATAAAGCAAAATATCATAGGATTAATACACAGAAATAAAAACTATGGTTGACTTTAATATACCTCTTTATTTTTAAAATTTAAGGTAGATAAAAATAAGTGATGATATAGTTTGTAGAATGTAATTAATAAGGTGAAACTAATAGATTAATATCAAATTCACAAGCCACTATCAGAGACTAGAGTTTTTTTATGTTTATCATTAACAAACTTGTTATATGCCAGGATATTTATGTGACTAGAAGAAAATGAAAAAGTAAGATATGAGGGAGATGATGTTAGGTAGGCATGAAACTGATTATTCATTGCCTGATAGATCCGGGTAAATAATTTGAATTTAATTTTAATTGCAATGGAGGACATAAAAGGGTTTCAGAGGGTTTTGAAATAATCTGAGGTGCATCTAGTCTTCCAAGAGCAGGTTAAGTAGGCAATTAAATATGCAAGTGGAATTCAGGGAAAGTTTTGGATTACAGAGTCCATATTGGAAATCATCAGCTTATACTTACAACCACAAGAATGGATGAGCAAAGCAAGAAAGAAAGTCTAGTAAGAAGAGAAAAACAATGTAAAGACAAGTCTTGGAGCATTCCAACATTAAATTTAAGAGGATGTGGCATCTACCAGTGAAGGCTTAGAAATCATTAGAAAAGCAAAGAGCAAATTAGACCAATTTTCGGGTCACTCAAGTTAAAAATACATGTATTTCAAGAAGGAGGAAGAGCCACATGTGTAAATATTGCTAAGAGTTAAAGTAAGATGAGGACTAAGAACTGACTATTGGATTTAGTAATTTATAGGTCATGAATAATCTTGATGTAATCATGTTTGTTGGGTTTATGGTAATGGAAGTTTAACTGGGACAGAGTAAGAATAATAGAGAAGAGAGAAGGGTGACATTAAGTATACATAACTTTTTTGAGAATGTTAAGTAATGTGATGGAAGTTAATATGGCTATGGAGTCATGGGCAACATTTTCTTAAGTTGAAAGGTATGATAGCGTGTTTGCAAGCTTATGGGAATGATCCTGAGAAGAATGACCTGATGAAATAGAGGGCGGAGGAGCTATTTTCAAGAAAGAATTTTCAGATAGATAAGATGAGTGAAAAATAGGAAGATCTTAATGGAATACTAGCTGTCTATCCATTGTACTGGAAGAAAATGCAGAGTCATATGGGAACACATGAAAGTAGGTATGGCAGTGGGAGAATGTGGATATTTTCTTCTGATAGGTTATTTTTTCTCCAATAAAATAAGTGCTTAGGGCATTGTTGAGGGTAAGAAATAGAAAGGATTAGTTAGAAAATTTAAAAGATTATTATTGAAGTTGTCACCTTTTAGAGTGGAGAAGTGAATTAAATAGAGAAATTATTAGGTTTCTGGTTAGTCCCTAGGGCCCTCTTGAGTTTTGTAAGCTTATATTGAAAGTGAGACTTAACAGCATGGTTGCTTGCTAACTCACAGCCATATTCAATGAGTTTGGTGCAAACACAGAATAGATACAGAACTGGTTATCTCTAAGGTTGGAGGTGCAAATTTTACAAGTGTGGAAAGCTGAATAACACTCCTACCTCTAAAGATGTCCACGTCCAAACCCCTGGAACCTATGTATGCTACTTTATATGGCAAGAGGAATTTTGCACATATGATTAAATAAGAAAAAAAGGGATTTTGCACAAATGAGATGGGGGACTATTTTGGATTACCCAGATATGCCTGACATAATCATAGGACTCCTCATAAGAGAGAGTGAGGAGATCCGAGCAGGGCAAAGGCAATGTGAAGATTCAAGCAGAGGTTGGAACGATGCATCTAGGAGCCAGGGAGCGCCAAACACTCTCTAGAGGCTGGAATAGTCAAGGAATGGATTTTCTCCTGGAACCACCAGCAGGAATCAGTTCTTCTGACACCTTGATTTCAGACTCATGAGACCAATTTTAGACTTCTGACCTCCAGAACTGTCACAGAATAACTTTGTGTTGTTGTCAAACACCAAGCTTGTAGCAATTTGCTACAGGAGCAATAGGAGACTGATAAACCAGATGCCTTCAGTGCAGGAAGAGAGGGGCAAGGCAGTTGAGGTATGCTGCAGTGGAATGATTATAATGATAGTATGGAGGGAAATCAGAACATGGGGAGCAGTGAAAAGATGTTATAACATAGTAGAAATAACAAAAGTATAAAAATGGGGAGAAGAAGGAAAGGAAAAGAGAAAGGAACTCATATGAAACCTAAAATACACATAGCAGAGAGTTAAAGGATAAATAACAAAATAGACGGCTCTGGGCATAAACAAATATAGGAAACAGGAATAAAAATAGACGGCTCTGGGCATAAACAAATATAGGAAACAGGAATAAAAATATAAACCTTTTTTAATTATGAAAAGAGATAAAAATGAAAGGCAAAATATACCATATAAAGAAGAAATAGCAATTATAACACACATCATAATGATAACAAAATGATATGACAGGGTTAAAAGTCTCTATCATATATTGTATTCAAAATCCACCTAAAATAGGGATAATGGAAGACTAAACATAAAGATGGACAAAAGCAATATTTTGGTTTATTAATCACAAGAAACGGGTTGCAATCCTTAAAGTAGAATCCAAACTAAAAAGTATAAAAGATCACATAAAGGGCACCTTCTAATGCTAAAAGATATCATTTACAAAGAAGATATAATAGTCATGAACATCTGTGCACCAACAAACACATCAATTCCCTTTAAAAAGTAGAAACTACAGTGATGCCTGGGTGACTCAGTCAGTTAAGCGACTGACTTCAGCTCAGGTCATGATCTCATGGTTCATGAGTTCAAGCTCATGTCAGGCTCTGCCCTGACAGCTCAGAGCCTGAAGCCTGCTTCAGATTCTGTGTCTCCGTCTCTCTCTGCCCCTCCCTGCTTGCACACTCTCTCTTTCTCTCTCAGAAATAAATAAACATTTTTAAAATTTTTTAAAAAAGAGAGAAACTATAGGAGTTGCAAAGATAAATGAGTAAATGCACTACTAATAAAATAATTTTGTTCACTGCTCTCAATACAAGACAGATTTTGACATATATGTATGAATCCTGTGTGATTCCACAAATTTGAAATCATGCAAGATCTTATCAGTATATAAACTTTTAATTTTTGTGATTACATATTCTGTCTGACATGTGAAATTAAGTTCCTTGTTTAGAGCTATATTTGTGGTTGTATGTGTGCACATGTAACTTTAGACAGATATCTGATTTCCTGGCCCTTGTAACCTGTAGGAAATGTCTATCAATCATCAAAATAAGATACTCGATCTACATGTTGACTTTTGCCCCAAATAATTAAATTAAATTATTAGTCCTAATTAATCCTAGTTTTCCAATAGCATAAAATCTCTCATGGGAAAAACTGAGATAAACACATCAATTAGTTTAAAAGAAAGAAGCGGCCAGTTTAGATTCACATTGCACTTCAAGATATCGACACACACATTTTTTAATAGCTCCTCTGACTCCTCTTTCAATGCAACCTTGAATCATGCTGTGCACTGATCCAAAATGACATTTCAAAGTCTTTTGCTCCATCAGTACCCTTCTCTCTATCATGTCTGATGCTTACAAGAAATACTGTCAGACATTCTGAGAACTATCTATCACCCGGCAGTCAGATGAATGCAGAATCAGATAATTTAAATCGTGTACATGCTGAACAAAAGATAATCCATTTGGGGAAGGAGAGGTTAAAAAAAAAAAGAGGTCACTCCAGTTCTGAAAATGTCCAAAGCAAGCAGCAAATCCTACATGTTCTGATTGGATAAAATAATATATTAGACATTTAAGAAGCTTCTTTCCTAGTCACATGTTATTCTGAATGACAATTTTAAGGCAAAACTACCATGATAGAAGCCTCTAAAACATAAAAATTGGGCAAGAGACCTTTTTATTCATCTTTAGGGGATTTCTCATGAGCCTTTCCAGAATAATTTCAGGTTAGGTGAAAAGGTTATATAGAAACAAAACTGGAATTATATATTGACATGTGTATTGTGATTCTCTCTCTGTAATCCCACTCATGACCTTTCTTTAAACAGTGAAAAAGATCACCAACCTACCTCTCTACCCTTACTTAAGTTATATATGTTCACGTTATTTAGTACCCTTCTTTTTTCTTTTTTATTCTATTTCTCTCCAGCTTTGGCCATTTTTTTCTTTTTCATTAATTTTTTCTCTTTCCCCTTGCAGTTGACTATTTCTAACCTGACCCTGTCTCTCTAACTGTGTCTCTCTCTTATCCCACTTATTGGACTCTGTGCATGTGCTATGTATTTGTCTTTCTGTGCCTCAGCTTACTTAGTTCCCTTTACCAGGTGCCTTTACCCATTACTATTTTTGATATTAAAAATTCTGACAATCTTTCAGATCCCATCTCCTTCCTAAAGCAATTGCAGCTAATTATTCTTTCCTCCTTTTTCCCTTCTAAAGTACTCATTTCCTGATTTTTGTATGGATATTTTCTTTTGTTTTGTATTGTTTTATATCTGTACATCCCCTATCCCCAAATAGAGAGATGGGGCAATTTTCTACTTATTCTCAAAAGTTGGATTAAGCATGTGTTCAGTAATTTTTTTTGTCATTATGCCCAAAAATTCTGCCATAATGCCATAAGTGAAATGTATCTATGTTAATTAATCTTGTGGCATAATTTTAATAGAATCCAAGATATCATTGATCTCTGACTTGAGGAAAAAGACTGGCTAAGTAGAATTAGGTATACCCTATCTTATGGGACAGTTTCTCAATATTCCATTGTATCTTCCAGAGGCACTTAAATTAAATCTTCAGTGTATTAGTCAACCTTTAAGCCCTACCTAACAACACATAAACAGAAAGTAATACATGATTCAATTGACAGTACTGTAAAGTCATGGCTGGGATACTATGGAATGATATACATCAGTAAAAATTTTGAGTTTACACTAAAAAAATTAAATAATTTTTTAATTACACTCAAAAAAATAATTTTTTCTGCTTGTAGTCCATCCATATGTACCATTATGAGTCTTGAGTTAAAGAGGAGGCTAAGAAGTAGAAATAGGAATTGTGTGGGTAAATTTTGTTTTTGTTTTTTGCTTAGTTTTTGTTATTCTTAGGTTGTCATGCTTCTTTGGGTTGTATTATGAAACAGAATGGCCATGGTATTGCGGCTAAGACAACTCCACTACGCTCATGGTGTAGCTGCCATAAGTTCACATCTAGAGAAGCAGTAGTAGGAGCACCTGGGTGGCTCAGTCACTTACGTGTCTGGCTTCAACTCAGGTCATGATCTTGGGGTTCGTGAGTTTGAGCCCTGTGTCAGACTCTGTGCTGACAGTTCAGTCTGGACCCTGCTTCAGGTTCTGTGTCTTGCCCCTCCCCTGCTCAGTCTCTCTCTCTCTCTCTCAAATAAATTAAAAAATATTAATTAAAAATTTTTTAGAGAAGCAGTAGTAGCATTATTTTACTGTTCCTCCTACCACCCTTGTGTTACCCTGCTGAAGGGTACTTTATTTCCTTCTGATGGGAAGGAAAAAAAGCAGAAGCTGCTTATTACTGCCCCTAGTCAAGATTCCTTTTCCTGCTGACATCTTTAGATATTATATTCTGTGATATTTAGAATGCTACTTTATAACTTTATGCTTTATAATTGTCCCAACTGTATAGAGTTAAAAAAAGCACTACTATACAAAAACCAATAAATATACATGAGCATTAAATATTATCCATTTATCTACTAAATACATTTTAAAGTTCTGTGCTAGAAGTTATGACAAAATTAATAATCTAGTAAGGGTGGCAGGGAAAAGTGTGAATAAATAACACTTATATAAGGTTAAATAGATGTCCCTCAAAAGAGATACAGCAATTATGTTACTTAAACTGTACTTGTGGTAGTGAGAACTGAAAGAAACTAGTGGAGTTTTTTAAAGGGTATACTTAGAAAGGAGATGAGTCAAACTGTTTAGAGAGTAGATCTTAAGTGTTCTCACCACAGGCACACGCGGACACACACACACACACACACACACTAATTATGGGAGTGTTAACTAACCAGCTTTGAATGACACACTGGACCAGATGGAGTTAACAGATATATTCAGAACATTTCATCCTAAAACAACAGAATATACATTCTTCTCGAGTGCACATGGAACATTCTTCAGAAAAGATCACATACCAGGACATAAATCAGCTCCCCCAAAATACAAAAAGATCAAGATTATACCATGCATATTTTCAGAACACAACAATATGAAACTTGAAATCAACCACAAGAAAAAATTTGGAAAGACCATGGATATTTGGAGATTAAAGAGCATCCTACTAAAGAGTAAATGGGTTAACCAAGAAATTAAAGAGGAAATTAAAAAGTACATGAAAGCCAATGAAAATGATAACACCACAGCCCAAAACCTCCGTGTTGCAGCAAAGGTGGTTATAAGAGGGAAGTATAGGAGTGCCTGGGTGGCTCAGTCAGTTAAGCGTCTGACTTCAGCTCAGGTCATGGTCTCACAGTTCGTGGGTTTGAGCCCCGCGTTGGGCTCTGTGCTGACAGCTCAGATTCTGGAACCTGCTTCAGATTCTGTGTATCCCTCTCTCTCTGCCCCTCCCCAACTAGTGATCTGTCTCTCTCAAAAAATAAAATTAAAATGTTAAAAATAATAATAATAAAAAGAGAACTCTAAGAGGGAAGTATAAAGCAATCCAGGCCTTCCGAAAATAGGAAGAAAGTTCTCAGGTACAAAACCCAACCTTACACCTTGAAAAGCTGGGGAAAAAACAGCAAATAAAACCCCAAACCAGCAGAAGATGGGAAATAATAAAGTTAGAGTGGAAATCAATGATATTGAAATAAAAAAATAAATAAAAAAATAAACGGTAGAACAGGTCAATGAAACCAGGAGCTTGTTCTTCAAAAGAATTAACAAAATTGATAAACCCCTGGCCAAATTGATCAAAAAGAAAAAAGGGAATGGCCCAAATAATTTATGAATGAAAGGAGAGAGACCACAACCAACACCACAGAAATACAAACAATAATAAGAGACTATTATGAGCAATTACATGACAATAAATTGGACAATCTGGAAGAAATAGACAAATTCCTAGAAACATGTATACTACCAAAACTGAAACAGGAAGAAATAGAAAATTTGAACAGACCCATAACCAGTAAAGAAATTGAATTAGTAATCAAAAATCTCCCCCAAAACAAGAGTCCAGGGCTGGATGGCTTTCCAGGGGAATTCTACCAAACATTTAAAGAAGAGTTATCACCTACTCTTTTGAAGCTGTTCCAAAAAATAGAAATGGAAGAAAAACTTCCAAACTCATTCTATGAGGCCAGCATTGTCTTGATTCCAAAACCAGACAAAGACCCCAGAAAAAAGGAGAACTACAGACCAATTTCCCTGATGAACATGGATGCAAAAAGCCTCAATAAGATACTAGCAAACCAGATCCAAGAATAAATCAAAAGAATTATTCACAATGATCAAGTGGGATTTATACCTGGATGCAGGGCTGGTTCAATATCTGCAAATCAATCAATGTGTTACATCACATTAAAAAAAGAAAGGATAAGAACCACATGATCCCCTCAATAGATGCAGAGAAAATATTTGAGAAAATAAAGCATCCTTTCTTGATAAAAACCTTCAAGAAAGTAGGAATAGAAGGATTGTACCTCAAGATCATAAAAACCATATATGAAAGACCTACCAATAATACCATACTCAATGGGGAAAAACTGAGAGCTTTCCCTCTAAGGTCAGGAACATGACAAGGATGTCCACTCTCACCACTGTTATTCAACATAGTGTTGGAAGTCCTAGCCTCAGCAATCAGACAACACAAAGAAATAAAAAGCATCCAAATTGGCAAGGAGGAAGTGAAACTTTCACTCTTCACAGACAACATGATACTCTGTGTTGATAACCCAAAAGATTCCACCAAAAAACTGCTAGAACTGATCCATGAATTCAGCAAAGTCACAGGATATAAAATCATAGCACATAAATCGTTTGCATTTCTATACACCAATAATGAAGCAGCAGAAAGAGAAATCAAGGAATCGGTCCCATTTACAATTGCACCAAAAACCATAAAATACCTAAGAATAAACCTAACCAAAGAAGTGAAAAATATATACACTGAAAACTATAGAAAGCTTATGAAAGAAATTGAAGACACAAAAAAAATGGAAAAGTATTCCATGCTCATGGATTGAAATAGCAAATACTGTTAAAATGTTGATATTACCCAAAGCAATTTACATATTCAATGCAATCTCTATCAAAATAAAACCAGCATTCTTCACAAAGCAAGAAAAAAAAATCCTAAAATTTGTACGTAACCAGAAAAGACCCTAAGCAGTGAACACAATCCTGAAAAAGAAAACCAAAGCTGGAGGCATCACAATTTCGGACTTTAAGACATTACAAAGTGGTGAGCATCAGGACAGTATGATACTAGCACAAAAGCAGATCAATAGAATAGAACACATAGATCAATGGAGTAGAATAGAGAACCCAGAAATGGACCCACAGACAAAACAGGAGAGAATATCCAATGGGAAAAAAAAACAGTCTTTTAGCAAATGGTGTTGGGAAAATTGAACAGCAACATGCAGAAGAATGAACTGGGACCACCATTTTATCACACCATACACAAAAATAAACTCAAAATGGGTAAAAGACCTAAATGCAAGACAGGAAGCCATCAAAGTCCTCGAGGAGAAAGCAGGCAAAAACCTCTTTGATCTTGGCCACAGCAACTTCTTACTCAGCACGTCTCTGGAGGCAAGGGAAACAAAAGCAAAAATGAACTCCTGAGACCTCATCAAAATAAAAAGCTTCTGCACAGTGAAGGAAACAATTAGCAAAACTAAAAGGCAACTGACAGAATGGGAGAAGATATTTGCAAATCACATATCAGATAAAGGCTTAGTATCCAAAATCTATAAAGAACTTATCAAACTCAACACCCAAAAACAAAAAATCCAGTGAAGAAATAGGCAAAAGACATGAATAGACACTTCTCCAAAGAAGACATCCAGATGGCCAACTGACACATGAAAAAATGCTCAACATCACTCATCATCAGGGAAACACAAATCAAAACCACAGTGAGATACACCTCATACCTGTCTGAATGGCTAACATTGACATCTCAGGCAACAACAGATGTTGGCAAGGATGCGGAGAAAGAGGCTCTCTTTTGCATTGTTGGTGGGAATGCAAGCTGGTGTAGCCCCTCTGGGAAACAGTATGGAAGTTCCTCAAAAAACTAAAACTAGAACTACCCTATGACCCAGTAACTTCACTACTAGGCATTTATCCAAGGGATACAGGTGTGCTATTTCAAAGGGACACATGCACCCCCATGTTTATAGCAGCACTACCAACAATAGCCCAAGTATGGAAAGAGCCCAAATGTCCATCAATGGATGAATGTATAAAGAAAATTTGGTGTATATATACAATGGAGTATTACTCGGAAATAAAAAAGAATGAAATCATGCCATTTGCAACAACATGGATGTAACTAGAGTATATTATGCTAAGTGAAATTAGAGAAAGACAAGTATCATATGACTTTACTCATATGTGGAAGTTAAGATATAAAACAGATGAACATAAGGGAAGGGAAGCAGAAATAATGGAAAAACAAGGAGGGGGGCAAAACATGAGACTCTTAAATACAGAGATCAAACTGAGGGTTTCTGGAGACGTTTGGGGTGGGGGGATGGGCTAAATGGGCAAGGGGCATTAAGGAGAACACTTGTTGGGATGATCACTGAGAGTTATATGTATGGGACGAATCACTGGATTCTACTCCTGAAATCATCATTACACTATATGCTAACTAACTAATTTGGATGTAAATGTTTTAAAATAATAAATAAAAAATAAACAAACTAAAAGTAAAAAAAATATTTATACAATCTGTATAAGCATCATTTTATAAATGTCAATTTCAAGATAAAGTATAACAAAATATCTCATAATTTGTTTAATTTTTAAAGAGTACCTGGGTGGTTCAGTAGGTTTAGCATCTGACTTTGTCCCAAGTCATGATCTCAGGGTTTGTAAGTTTGATCCCCTAATTGGGCTCACAACTATCAGCATGTAGCCTGGTTAAGATCCTCTCTTTCCATCTTTCTCTACCCCTCCCCTGCTCATGGTCTCTCTCTCTCTCAAAAATAAACAAACATTTAAAAAACGAAACATAATTAACACAATAACTTGCATTAAAGAAACTTGAAAACAATCTTTTTTGCACCTTTTTAATTATGTTGACAATTCTAAAGCAAGATAATTTCCCTTATAAATTGATTTTTTCAGATTTACTTTGAAAAAGAGACAGACTAGAGGAAACAAGTCATTTTTTTTCTTTTCGAGTTTTTATTTACATTCTAGTTAGTTAACATATAGTGTAATATTGGTTTCAGGAGAAGAATTTAGTGATTCATCACTTACATGCAACACCCAGTGACCATCACAAATACATCCTTAGTACCCATCACCCATCTAGCCTATCTCCCATCCACCTCCCTTCATTAACCCTCAGTTTGTTCTCTATAGTTAAGAGCCTCTTATGGTTTGCTTCCCCCCTCTTTCTTTGTTTTCTCTTTTCCTATGTTCATCTGTTTTGTTTCTTAAATTCCATATATGAGTGAAGTCATATGGTATTTGTATTTTTCTGACTGACTTATTTTGATTAGCATAATATACTCTAGCTCTCTCCGTATCATTGTAAATGGCAATTTTCATTCTTTTTGATGGCTATGTAATATTCCATTATATATATATAATATATCACATCTTCTTAAACCGAGGTCATTTTTAGAAAAATTTTTTAACATTTTTTTTGAGAGACAGAGAGAGCATGAGCATGGGAGGGACAGAGGAAGGGAAACACAGAATCTGAAGCAGGCTCCAGGCTCTGAGCTGTCCACACAGAGCCCAACCTGGGGCTTGAACTCACAAACTCTCACAGACCGAGAGAGACACATTGAGAGAGAGAGAGAGAGAGAGAGAGAGAGAGAGAGAGAGAGAGTGCATGAGCGGGGGATAGGGGCAAAGAGGAGACACAGAGTATCTTAAGTAGGCTCCACACTGAGTGTGGGGCTCAACTAAGCAGGGCTCAATCCCATGACCCTGAGATCATGACCAGAGCTGAAATTGGGTCTGCCACTCAATGGACCCATGGTCCCGAAATAGTTATCTGTATTTATTTAAGTATATGATGTATGAGCCCGTTAAAATGGTTACCTCATGATAATACTTAGAATATATTTTACATGTAACGAATGCTTAATAAAAATTCGTAACTATTAGAAACTAGGTGTTCTCCTAGTGTCTTGCCAAGAGTCTTTAATAGTTGAAGCTGCTGATTTTAATATATGTCCTAATTTTTTTTCACTGAAAAATCATATTCTTTTTGTTCTATGTAATAGAATTCTATGGCCTTAAGTGTTTGTTTTAATAATCAAGCAAATTTGCTTTTGCAGGAATATATTGATTCTATTCAGAGTTATGCCTGCATCTAAAATATGCTTACTCTTTGTATAATGAGAATATAAATCAGGCTTCCAAACTTTCACAACAGAAGTTTTCCTCTACCGATCAGCTCATGGTTTCTTCTTTGATTAACAGCATTAAAACACAGCACTTCAATTACTTGTCAAATAATTCAATCATGAATTAACTACAATCTTAAGTTGTCAAGGGCTGTTTTGAAATACTTAATGTCTAGCAAAAATTATGACTCCTGATAGCTCTTTGAAGTTATGCTTTTTAATTTTTTTTACCCAATAGTTACATAGTATTTATAATGAATCAGATGTTATTCTAAGTATAACCATTATCCCCATTTTATAAATGGAAAATGAAAGTGCAGACAGGTTACATAATCTTTTCCAAACCACTAGTAAATGATAAAATGATACATGATCAAATTGGTAAATGATGAAATTGGTCTGGTCTAAGGATGTCTGTGATTAACCTCAATCTTAAGATATAAATATGATTATCAGTAAATTTTATGTATTTACTGTAGTTTACAACTCAATCCTTATATAGACCTCTCTATAGCTCTCTATAGCTATAGTTTTAAATCCCAGAAAATTGTCTTCACTGAAAGATGCTCTGTGTTCATTACCCATTTTTATTGATAGTTGATATATAGAATATACATTTGAACTTTGTTTCCATGTCTTTTGTAAAACCATAGTTGGAGAAAGTATTCAACTTTATCAATTGACATTTACAAAACAGCGTGTCCAATAAATATTTATTATATTTATTATTCCAAAAATGTTTAGCCCTATCTTTTATAAGGCACTGAATGCTAAATAACCTAAAATCTTTTCAGTTTTCCTTTGAGTGTTTAGCTTCTATAATTAACTGTACTGGCTTCATATAGTTCTCAATTAAAAAAAAAGGGGCTTTCTGGGGTTATTGTAAATGTTTTATACTGTGTTCCATTTTATAAATGGTTTTAAAGATGTTTGGAGCTAGTCAAATGTTAAATTCTAAAGAATTGTTTGATTAGAATAATTTTCATCTATCTCTGGCTATTTTAAAAAAGTCACATAGTATTTTATAAAATCTTGAGTCATTTTTCTCCATCATTTATATACAGGATAATTATCTGGTTGTCATTTAGGGGAATTACAGAGCTAAGTAGGGTTAAACACTTCTAAGATGTACCTGATAACTAGAAGTATCAGACAATAAACCCAGCCACAACTAGAAGTTTGGAAGAATAATTTGTATTTCTTATTCTATTTGTTCCATACAGTTTGAATTTTGTAAAATTTTGGGAGAAATCTGTTAAACAGTCGCTCACGAAATATTAATGGCAGGTTACTTTGCTAGGTATTGGAGATATAATACTGAATATAACACATACAGAGTACACAGCTTATGCCCCCCTACCCTATATGCGAGCTCTCTCAAAATATTTGCCATGCTTAAGACAGTCTTTCCATAATTGGTCCTAAAGAAACATTGGTTTACAGATGTCAACAGATGTAAAGAAAAAAAGCTCTATGGGGAAAAAGTGAGAAATCTGTAGTAAGTGAAATTTAGTGGATTGTTTTGTTCATTATTTCTATTTAAAGGATCTTTCATGGGGGAACCTTGGTAGGTCAGTTGGTTGAGCCTTGACTTCAGCTGAGGCCATGATCTTGCGGTTTGTGAGTTCGAGCCCTGTGTTGGGCTCTATGCTGACAGCTCAGAGCCTGGATCCTGCTTCAGATTCTGTGTCTCCCTCTTTGCCCCTCTCTGTCTCTCTGTCTCTGTCTCTCTTTCAAAAATAAAATAAACATTAAAAAATATTAAAGGATCTCTCATAGACTCATGCGTGTAGCAATATGGATTTCCAAAGAAGTGACATGTCATGTAGTATATTCCAGAATGCTCTTTGACCAAAGTACATTTTTTATCTGTGCATATGTGTGTGTGCATGTATCCATGTGTTTTCTAAGTGAGATAGTTGATGTGTCAATAATTAATAAAACTCATTAGCTACTTATAATGTTAAACACTAGACAGAAGTAGATTAAGTGGTTTTTGAAAAGTTTATGGACACTAGGGTAATAACTGAAACATATTTTTTGTTGCAGGTTTTCAGGTAGATTTAGGACTTAAAGTTAATCTGAAGAGTTAATATATGAACACAGGGTATGCCAAACTCTCACTCCCTGATCAAACTTTATTCAGGCCTCTCTGAGGCCTCTTTTCAACTAGGTCTCAACCTTGGCTCTGTTATGTCTTTGGCCTGCCCAGCCAAGTATTAGCAAGATCCTGCTAAGTCAGTTTAGCCAGAATGCTCCCACTCTTAATATCTGATCACCCTTGATATGTGATGAAGTATCTCAAGGCCCACCCTGGATGTCTAAGTCCTTGGGCTGTCTTCAGCAAGAATCCTGTTAGGCCACTTTAGCAAGATTCCTCCTACCTTTGATCCTTTGATGTCTCTTAGTAATTTACCATCTACTAAGCCCCTCATTCTGCTCCTTGGCTATAAATCCCCAGCTGTCTCAGCTGTATTCAGAGTTGAGTTCCATCTATCTCCCTTATTGCAATACCCCTATTGAAGTGTTTTTGATGAAGTCTTCCTTACCATTTTCACGAGTGTCAGAGGAGTTTTTTTTTTTTCTTTAACAGATAGGTAATACTTTTTTTGTTCTTGATGTGGATCACTGCCAAATGCGAAAGCTTGTTCGTTCTTTTGGAGATATATGTGAAAAAGCTTCAATAACACTTCTCCATGTTGTACTTGTTAGACAGGATGAAGCATTCTATTCAAGAAAGAAGTCAGTGGGGATGAAGAAGAGACAATTTTCTAGAATCAACTATTTAAATATATACAATAGAAAACATATCAGAGTGTGAATATATAACATATTTTCTCAGAGTTGATTATATGTTAGAAATAACAACTGAATGAGCATTAGAAATAACAGTTCAATGTATTTCATAATTAACCTCTGAGTTCTCACTATTTTCTAGGATCTATATTCAACACTGTATGAATATATTTTCATGCAACACTCATAACAGTTTTATGTGATAATAACCATTGTTATTATATCAGTTTTGCTACACAGAAAGGGTGAGCAGTTTTCTAATGTCTTTATCCCATACCAGGAGGGGAATGACTCTAGAGAATTTGAACAGTCATTTCAACTGAAACAATAACAAATGAATTCAAAAGGCCTAGAAGTTGAGAGTAAATGACAAAGTAAAGAATGAAAGCTTGGCACTATGTGTTTGTTGAAATTTCCCCTTAAGGGGAATATGGCGGCCTGCCAATGCCAAGTGAAAAGCAGGCTGTTTGAATTGAATGTACGTATTCAAATGATGAGGTACTTGCTAGTCATTACAAAAACACATGTTTCTTGCTGATTCATGTGAGGGGAAATTATAAAGTCCAAAACAATTGGGAATTAAACACTAGTGAATTTTTAAGAAGGAAGCAAGGGAATTTGAGGGAACAGGTGCTATTTTCCCATTTCTTTTAAATCTGTTTGAAAGAGGATGGATGAAATAGTGGGTGAACTATATAGATATAATTAAAGCAAATGACTGAATTTTCTAAATGGTGACTAATGAAATAAAAATGAAAAGCTGCTATTCTGTAAAGAAAATTAATGATTTTGAAAAGAGATTCGGTGGGCCGATCAAGATGGCTTTAAGGTAAATTTTAAGATAGGAGAGAAAAAAAAGTCCAGCCAAAACAAAAAATGGTGTGTTCGAAGCATAGATGTGTTTAACTACCTGTTCCCAAACCCTTCAGATCAATCCAAATCTGCTTAGTGATTTGTGCAGACTCACTTTACCATAGGTTTTAGGACCACGCCTTCTTTTAGGTGGAATGGAGCAAGTTCTGGACCAGTAGTTCAAACTTCCAAATTGACTTAGCTAATATCATCTCTCCTTTTATCCCAGTTCCAAAATGAACCATTTCTTTGTTCCTTATCAAAACTTGTACCCCAATTTCAGTAATTAGATAATATTCCTATTTTATTACACCATTCCCTAGCTCCCAAACTCCAGTTTCTACTTCTACTAGACAACTTTTCTATGTAAATCATTGCCTACTGTCACAGACAAAAACAAAATAAAAAGAAGAGGCTTAATTATCCCTATTGAAAACAAGGTAGGAATTTTTGTTTTCATGGTCTTTACTAAGAGCATTTACATAGAAAATTTGTAATTTTAAGTTATTTCTCTGTCTTTGAAATGTATGCAAATATTTTTATATTTTTAATTTTTAAAAAATATTTTTTTATTTTGAGAGAGAGAGCACATGCACAAGCAGGGGAGGGACAGAGAGAGAGGTAGGGAGAGAATCCCAAGCAGGATCTGTGCAGTCAGCACAGAGCCTGACATGGGGCTTCATCCCAGGAGATCATGACCTAAGCTGGTATAAAGAGTCAAATGCTTGGGGCGCCTGGGTGGCGCAGTCGGTTAAACGTCCGACTTCAGCCAGGTCACGATCTCGCGGTCCGTGAGTTCGAGCCCCACGTCAGGCTCTGGGCTGATGGCTCAGAGCCTGGAGCCTGTTTCCAATTCTGTGTCTCCCTCTCTCTCTGCCCCTTCCCCGTTCATGCTCTGTCTCTCTCTGTCCCAAAAATAAAATAAACGTTGAAAAAAAAAAAAAAGAGTCAAATGCTTAACCCAGGTCCCCCTATGCAAATCTTTTTAAAAATCTAATCAAGCTGGTCCAGAAATCTTTGGTAAGGACTTGGGAGCCATATCTCTGAAATATAAACATCAAGGGAAATAGAGGGGCTATCTCCCAACTTTTCTGGGAAAATTAGAGCCTACCTCCACAGGATCCTGGCTCTAAGTTTCAAACCACCTCTTGTCATAATGAGCATAAGGAGAAGTTTATTTTCCCTTTAAACTTTTATTTTTTTAATGTTTATTTATTTTTGAGAGAGAGGGAGAGAGAGAGACAGAGCAGGAGTAGGGGAGGGGCAGAGAGAGAGGGAGACACAGAATCTGAAGCAGGATCCAGACTCTGAGGTGTTAATACCGAGCCCAATGCAGGGCTTGAACTCCCAAACCTCGAGATCGTAACCTGAGCTGAAGTTGGATGCTAACTGACTGAGCCACCCAGGTGCCCCTATTTTTCCTTTCAATTAACTGATACAGATAGTCACCCCAATTACCAGGTGAATTTAGGATAAACTCTGTGTAATAAATGGATGCTGTTAAAACCTCTTACTTGAAGACCACTTATCTTGAGAACATGTATATAATTCTTTGTAACTTGCTTGGCTATATGAGGGGTAAGATTTCTTCCTGTCTGCAATCTCTTAGCATATTGTCTGTGATGCACATCACATTCTGGGTTAATGCTTATTACATAACAAAATTGTTGTCTTTCTCTTCTATATTTGTGGAGAGGTTTTCTAGTTTGGGGGAAAAATTTTGTTTTTAATTATGTTTTCCCAACATTATTCCCTGCCTTCATATTCTGCTGATGCTTCA
This sequence comes from Lynx rufus, assembly GCF_022079265.1. Taxonomy (NCBI): domain Eukaryota; kingdom Metazoa; phylum Chordata; class Mammalia; order Carnivora; family Felidae; genus Lynx; species Lynx rufus. Next base: position 65,934,472 of record NW_025814827.1, read on the forward strand.
ACTGTTTATGTAGACTTCCCCTACCCCCCATAATCTGTCTAATATATTGCTCCACTCCCAATTTGGTCATTCAGCCCTGGTTGTGAATAATGGAAATATATTTCACACAGTAAAAAATACTTATAGGAAGACAAATTTTGCCAGTTTCTAAGTGATAGGAACAAGAAGACTGATAAATAATATTTAGGGACTCAGACATCTATATGAATACCAGCAAACAAAAAATTTACCAAAACAGAAAGCAAATGTTATTTCATGTATACCACTGCAGTGTGGTAGAATCATATCAATGGACATAAGTTAGCTTTTGAAAAGCTTAAGTAGCTTTTAATAAAATGAATTTATTTTTGTAAATTTTCAACATGAGTATGGAACTTGAGTGGAACAGAATTAGTGTTACAAAGGGAGAGCAAGTAATGATGAAATTATAAGCAAATATTATAAACTGTTCAGTGAAATCCATCATATTGAAACCAAAGAGAAGGGTTGTGTCCATTTGTGTGTCTGTGTGTAATGGAATGATGACTAACTAGGGTTGGTCAGGAGTATAGCCAGGGATATAAAGAAAGTCAATGGAAACAATAGGACTGTACAGGAAATTCTTTGATGATCTAATATTTTAAAAAGAAATGGAAAGAGAAGGTTTTCTTTTTATTTTTTTAATATTTACTTATTTTAAGAGAGAGAGAGAGAGAGTGTGTGTCTGTGTGTGTGTGTGAATGCAGGAAGGGCAGAGAAAGAGGGAGACACAGATTCTGAAGCAGGCTTCAGGCTCTGAGCTCTCAGCACAGATCCCAACATGGGACATGAACCCATGAACTATGAGATTGTGACCTGAGCAAAGTCAGATGCTTAACCAACTGAGCCACGCAGGTGCCCTTGAAAGAGAAATTTCTAAATAACATTTAGGAAAATGGATAGGATAGTAAGTACCTAGTGAAAACTTCTAAATGGTAGTAAAAACCTGGTAGGATCATCTTAGGAAACAAAAATCTTAAAACTAGTTGAGCCTTGATTTCATAGATATGAAATGTTTACATTCATCTCTGTAGAAAGCAAGAAGATGGCAAGGAAGGGGGAACAGATTGACAGTAAAAATGACAGAGATATCACTGAGAAGGACAATTACTGAAATTGTATTTCTTCCATTTTCTCCAATAAGGAGAAGGGTCTTAAAAGTATACAGGAAATAATAAACAAATGTTGAAAAAGTTCTTCCTTCAGATTAGCTGGGGAGCTAATAATAAATTTGTATACATTTACAGCCAAATAAATAAATTATTCAGAACTCTGAAGAAAGTTTGATAAATGACCTTAGGATTTTAGTTAGAAATGCATGGAGATGAGGACAGGATCCAGAAAACTGGGATATTGGCAGATGTTACTCTGACTTACTAACAGGGCAACTGCTTAAATTAATCCCTTAATATACTCTCTGAATACTCACCTGGTAGAAGGTTTATGAGGCCTAGGAAAGAATGTGACATAGAGTGAAAGACTGTAGAAAGAAGCCAGTAACAACTCTGAAGAAAATGTCATGCCAAATTAACCTCATTTTTGTTTTTTTGTTTTTTTTTTTTTTTTTTTTTTTTGTGGCAAAGTTGTTATATAACTGAGCAGGAGAATACCATACATATGGTAATTTTGAAGCATTTGACAAAGAATTCTTTAGAGTAAGAGGGAGAAATGTTGGCCACATGTAGTGGGTTAAACAGTAGAATAGTGAATGTTAGTCTCTCTGGGACAAAGTGGAAAGAAATCTCTAGAAGACTTCTATATTACTTTTTCCTTGGAAGAGTAAAATTTCAAAATTAAATGAAAATACGATTGTCATAGAATGTGCATGTTAAATGGGAAGAGAGTAAGACAAAAGGCAACAGAGTTTGTATTCAAATTAATTGGAAAGCTCACTTAAGTTGAAGGGTTTTTAAATGATGAAAGAAAAAATAAAGACTCAATATTAGATCTTGTATTTCTCCTTAAAATACATTTTACACCTTGGGATGCATGGATGGCATGGATGGCTGAGTTGGTTAAGCATACAACTTCAGCTCAGGTCATGATCTCATGGTTTGTCAGTTCGAGCCCTGCATCAGGCTCTGTGCTGACAGGTCAGAGCTCAGAGACTGGAGCCTGCTTCAGATTCTGTGTCTCCCTCTCTTTCTGCCCCTCCCCAGTTCACACTCTGTCTTTCTCTCTCTCTCAGAAATAAACATTAAAAAATTTATAAAAAATACATTTTACACCTTTACGATGAAAAAATATTAATTCTGTAGAAATTTATTTTTTTTGAGTAGCTGATAGTATGGCCTATACTGTCAGATTAATCTGATTTCAAAATCTGTGCTTTCTCTTTTCTAGTGATTTTTGGCAGCTTAAGCAAAGAAGTAATTATTGATCATAATTTTAAATCATCCTTATACCCTACTGTGCTCTTCTGTTCTGTAGAACCCTATGCATCTCTTTACCTTAATAATTATCACATTGGAAATATGGTTTGACAACTTTTTCTATTACATGTAAGCTTTTAGAAGGCAGAGGTGACGTTTTTGCTTCTATTTTATGTATCTAGTGTAAGAACCATGCTTTGATTATGTTAAGTGCTTGATAAATGCTTCTGAAACTGAACTGAGCCATTGATATATGGGTTTCCCCTAAAAGCTAACTTTCTTGGTTGAATTACTAGAAAGGGAATGTCCAAATCATTTAAATTAAGTACCTTTATGTACCCTTTACTGTTAAATTGTATCAGCAGTTGTGGTTTTAGGTCTGGAAGTGAAATTTGAATAGGGATCTTGATGAACAAGAAAGCTTCAAAAGTAAGGTAACTAGGATGATGAGTTTATGAGAGGAATGGTGGAAGGCTCTATCCGATGAAGACATGAATCTAGTACTAAATATGTGGGGGAAAGGGCATATACCATGTGTCTGAGTTCCTCCAAAGGCAGCTATGAGAGAGACAGCTCATTATTAGAAGGAAATCTATAAACATATTGGGGTTTGATTGATTACAAAATGTTTCAACTGTTTCCTTCTTTTATTCATAATCTTTTCAATACGACTTTTCAACTTATTTCATCAAGAGGTGAGGGGCCCCTGGGTGGCGCAGTCGGTTAAGCGTCCGACTTCAGCCAGGTCACGATCTCGCGGTCTGTGAGTTCGAGCCCCGCGTCAGGCTCTGGGCTGATGGCTCAGAGCCTGGAGCCTGTTTCCGATTCTGTGTCTCCTTCTCTCTCTGCCCCTCCCCCGTTCATGCTCTGTCTCTCTCTGTCCCAAAAATAAATAAACGTTGAAAAAAAAAATTAAAAAAAAAAAAAAGAGGTGAGGTCTTATTCTCATCCTTTGAATCTATACTGGCCTTATGATTTGCTTTGTCTACTAGACTATGGCAGAAGAGATGTGGGCATTATCAGCTTAGTGCACAAGGGGCCTGCAACACATTCTCAATCTCCCAGCCCTGTGGCTGCCATGTGGATAAGCCCAAGCTAGATTGTTGGGAATGAGAGGCCATGGGGAGCAGAGCTGAGCTAACTTATTCAGCGCAACAGAGGCTCTAGACATTTGAAAGTGTCTATCCCAAATTATCAAATTGACCCATAGCTCCAGCAATTGAAAGATCCATGAACAGGGCCTTCTAGCCCTCATGTGTTCTCAAAGACTTGAGCTAATTAAATGCTTCTTATTGTAAGCCTCCAAATTGGGAGGTGTGGGTTGTTATTCAACAATACCTGATAAACCTATGCAATCATGAAATAAGCAACTGCCTATGATAATGACTATGTCTATCTGAATACCACTGGAAGTCAATAAATGCTGTAGGAGGACAAATTATATTGGGTGGAATACATGGAAGATAATGTTTATTTTTCTTAAAACATGAGGTTATCCAATTTCATTGTATCCTTAAAAACTAATGGGATTACTTGCTTAGGATAATATAGAAGCAATCTCATCTTATTTTTCTAATCTTTAAACAGTAATGTATAAAAGTACCCAATCACTTAATTGAGTGTTATTGCCAGAGTTTTAAGTTAAACCAATAATGCTTATTAAAATAAAAACTTCCAAAACTTTTACACAAAGAAATAATCCCTGAGTTAGAATACATAAATTATAACAAAGCTATTAAATCAAGTTTATGAAATAAAATTATAAAATATAGCTAGAGTAAACTTCCACAAAATACCATAGGAATGATAATATAGTGTTTCAGTATTGTTGACAGCACTTCCTTCCACTCTCTTTTCCTTTAGGGCTCCTCTAGGTAATACTTCACTATCCACAATAGCAAAACAATTTGTTGAAGAATGAAAATTTTATCAGACTAGCTCATTTAATTTTCACAATACTAATCATTATTTCTGGTGTTCTAAATTAACAAGGTATTGTAAACATTGATCTGAAATTTATATTATCAGTGTTATTAAATTAAAAATACTGTACTCATTATACAGAATTTACTTTGTGGGTTTACTTGATTAATATTGTGTCAACTTTCAGAATCTTTTGAAAAAGTCACAAACTAGGCAAAAAGAAATCTATTGGAGAATTTCTCATTCCTGACAAATGATGATGTATTGGCAGATTTTCTCATTCAATGGATCATTAAAATGTCAAATTCATGATATTTTTATTTAATTAATTGAATGTGATATTCAGGCAACAGAGTCTAAAAGCTTTTTGTTTTTGTAGAACAGCAGATGTTCATGCTACTCCACGATGGACAAGATGTTCTAGAGTAAAATAAACCCATACCCCTGGATATTATAGAAATGGATAATAAAGTTGCCTAGGTGGTTCAGTCAGTTAAGCATCCAACTTTGGCTCAGGTTATTATCTCACAGTTCGTGATTTCAAGCACAGCAACTGGCTCCATGCTAACAGGGCGGAGCCTGCTTGGGATTTTCTCTCTCTCTTTCTCTCTCTCAGTTCCTGTCCCATTCTCTCTCTCTCTCTCTCAAAATAGATAAACTTAAAAAAAAAAAAAAAGCAATGGATAATCAAACAGCTTAAAGTCATATCTCTTTCCAAGAAATTGAGATCTGGATCACTTCCAAGGGAATATTTTGACTACTAAGAGACAACATGGCAGCCTCAGTAAATCTGGAATTGGATAAAGGATTACACTGTATATGGAAATTCCCTGTAAGAATACTTTATTCAGAATACTAGAAAAAATGAAATCTCCTTTCATATTAGAGACTTGTATAATTCCAGACTCTTGATGAATATATTCTTTTCCTGAAAGTAGTCTCTAGGAAAAATATCTTACTTAGGATACTCTTTTAAGTATTAAATCATATGTATATCAAATATGATGTTGCCACCTCTTCTGTGATGTGATTATCTTTGCTGAGAATCAGTTCCCCAAGGAGAAGGTAAACATTCTAGAATATCCAGTAATGATCATTAAATTGATATGAATTCATTTTAATACAGGAAATTAACTCTCTCCTATTATGTGCCTATCTTTGAGAAGGTTGTCTAGAACAAGTAAATCGAGATAGTCATGTCTTACGAAATGTGACACAGGGCAACACATTCATTGTCTATGACATTTAAAGAGAGTCATAAAACAGAAGTAGCTCAAATATCTTCATCAATCAAGGAAATAGATGAAAAGACAGAATTTCAAGGATGTTTTTTTAAGTACTAAGTAGGTAAGCTATATTACGGGTGAGAGTTGAACTGTTCAGCAACTTTTTTGTGATTTTTGCACTATGCACATTACCAAATAACGCAACAGACTCTCTTTGGTATCTCCATTGCTTAAACTGTACTGAAACTACAAAAGCAAGAAAAAATATGCTCCCTACACTAGCTTTAAGTAATGACTCTATCAAAGAGAAAATTTATACCCATCATTTCTTATCTGTTGGACTTGCATGCAGCCAGCTCAACATTGGTCGTTTACAAACTAGGGTCAAGGACTAGGTAAAGTTGAGGACTAGCATGATCTGTTATTAATCTCTTGGGCTAAACTTAAATCACTTGAAGTATTTGCAAAAGTAATCACTTACTAAATTGCCTCCGTTTAACAATATGTTGTTATTTCCTAAGAAAGATTACTATGTGTTAAAAAGGACTGATTTTTCTAAAACAGATAATATTAAACAATTTATATTAATGTATAAAATATACACATAAATGAGGATGCCATTTTTTATATTTAATTCATTTTTATACATTTATATATTCCTTTAGAATTAAAAAAATAGTCTCATATAAATAAGATTTTACATAGCTTAGTATAGGTATCTCTGATTTTAAAAAATTTGTTTTAAAATTTTTTAATATAATTGACATTGTTTGGAAATACAGGTGGTTCTCTTTATCAGGTTATCTTTCTAGGATTTGATTAAATATCACATGACATATTTTGTAAATCAAAAATCAATATTTATTAAAATAATAAACAAGTAATTTTTTCAAAAATTTTTAATGTTTGTTTAATTTTGACAAAAACAGTGTGAGCAGGGGAGGTGAAGAAAGAGAGAGAGAGACACAGAATCCGAAGCAGCTTCCAGGCTCTGAGCTGTCAGGACAGAGCCAGACGCAGGTCTCAAACTCACAGAGGGTGAGATCATGACATGAGCCAAAGTTGGACGCTTAACCGACTGAGCCACCCGGGCGCCCCAATAAACTTACTTTTTAATAGCTTTTCTAAAATTTCTACTTCACAAACATTTGAGCGAGTTTTTTTTAATGTTTATTTAGTTTGGGGGGGGAGGGAAGGACAGAGAGAGAGTGAGAAAGAGAGAGTCCCAAGTAGATTCTGTGCTACTAGCACAGAGCCTGACTCTGGGCTCATTCACAAGAACCATGAGATCATGACCTGAGCTCAAATCAGGAGTCCAATGCTTAACTGACTGAGGTACCAAGTGCCCCCATTTTAGTGTAGTTCGATGTATTTTCACAGTGATTGCTCTCTATTTACTGCAACTGAGAGGTTAAGATAAACTAACATTTATAATGTGGTTTACAAACTGTTCTAAGGCTTATAGTTTTATTTAGTTTGTACCACACATTTGTGATGTATGTGTTATGACACTTTAAAGAGGTATAGGTAAACACTTAAGGAGGTTGATCTATCCTTTATAGCAAAATGATTGCTTTAATACTAAATAACATACCCTTTTTATTAAAGTATATTTCTTTTCTTATCTAGAAAAAACCCCTTCTATATGTCACTTAACACATCAGGGAATGATAAATGATTTTCATCAAATTTTAGAGAGTAAGTGTGGCTATGGTGTTATATACAATATTCCCATTGGGGGTCCTGAGGATAGGTCCTTGGGGAGATGAGAGAGCAGTCTGCTGAGCAGAGACTGATATGCGTTAGAGTTGTTTTCCACTTGGGCTGGGGTGAGCCTGTGTAGCAGTGCTTGAGGAAATTTAGTAGCAAGCATTTATTTATTTAAAGACAAGTAATGTTCCTCATTAGTAACACTGGGGAGGCCAACTAGCAATATAAAAGGATTTTTCCTCCTTCTTTTGACAAGATCTTCAAATAACTATTTCTGTCTGTAAAAACCATTTTTCTTTACAGTGGAAAATATCTCTATGTTTAATAAGTCCCTCATGGTTACAACATATGCTACAAAATTAGTGTCTTAAAAGTGTTGTGGGCTTCGAGCCATCCCTGAGAAACACCAAGTGCAGGCAATTCCTGCTGGAGCATTGAATATTTTGGAAAATATAAAAGTCAACAACAGTTTTATCTCCTTCCCTATGCCTGACCATCACTCAAAACATAAAAATAAAAATTATGAAAGTGCACTCATTATACTTCATGACAGACCCCTTACAAGAGGCAAAGTTAGTTGATTACTCATTCAGCCAACATTTAATCAGGACCTACTTCCACTCCTGCAATATCGAATATTAGTATGTGAGAGTTGACTCTGTAAACAAGGTAGTTTTCATTTTACATTCAAAATCAAATACCTCTGACATACATTGGCCAATCTCATGTATTTTAAAAGGAAAAAGATACAAAATATATGTTCACAGTCTACTATGTGGCCACAATGGAACTTATTTAGAAATGATTAACAATAAATGACCCAGGAAAACATTAAATACAACACATCAAAATAAATCATCGGTCAATAAATAAATCACAAGAAAATTCGACAATATTTGAAACTGGAAGATAAGAATATACAACATATCAAAATACTATTATTTGCTACAAAAGCAATCCTTAAGGGGGAGTTTAGAGCTTTAAACCAGTTGAAAAGAAGAAAGTCCCAAAATTAATGGCCTAAGGTCTCTTCTTCATGAAGCTAGAGACTGAAGAGCAAAGTGAAATTGAAGTAGAAGGAAGAAAATTATAAATGTAAGGGGAACAGTCAAGAAGATAGATAAACATGGAGAAAATTAACAACGCAAAAGTTAGCATTAGTTCTTTATAAAGATCAACAATATTGATAAACCTCTAGTTAGTTTGATCAAGAAACTTAGATGAAGTGGATAAATTCCTTAAAAAATGCAAGAGCCAGTGGCGCCTGAGTGGTTCAGTGGGTTGAGCGTCCAACTTCGGCTCAGGTCATGATCTTGTGTTTCATGGGTTAGAGCCCTGAGTTGGGCTCTGTGCTGACAGCCCAGAGCCTGGAGCCTGCTTTGCATTCCGTGTCTCCCTCTCTCTCTTCCCCTCCCCCACTCATGCTCTGTCTCTCAAAAATGAATAAAAGTTAATAAAAAACAATTAAAATAATGCAAGATTCAAAGCTGACATAAAAATAAAAATATAAAGCCATTGTTTATTAAATAAATGGAATTCGTTAGCAAAACCACCTCTAGAAAGAAAACCTTAGTCCCAGATTGTTTTACTAATGAATTCTGTAAGTGAAGGAGAGAACAATGCCAATCTTAAACAAATTGTCCAAAAAAAAAATTCTAAAAAAATGAGGAGGGACTATTGTACAACCTAATTTACAAGTCCTAATTCTAATAACATGGCTCTAATAACATAACTGTTAACTCTAGTAACAAACCCTGTCAAAGGCATTATAGTAAAAGAAAGTCATAAATTGGTATCCCTCGTGAAGATAGATATAAAATTCCTAATAAATTCTAGCAAATTAAATTCAAAAAGAGATAAAACTAATATACTATGATCAAGTAAGATTTATCTCAGGAATGCAAGATTAGCTTTACATTTGAAAATGTATCTATCTATGTTATTACCTTTGGCAAGAGAATAAAGGAGAGAATCCACAAAATAATTTCAGGATGCAGAAAAAGCATTTGACAAAACTCAACCTCCATTCATGACAAAGAACACTCAGCAAATTAGAAATAAAAGGGAATTTCCTTAAGCTGATAAAGAGTATCTATGAAAAAATACAGTTATAGTTAATTGTGACAGACTGAATGCTTTCCTCCAAAAATTGGGAAAAATTAATCAAGAGTGGCTCTTTTCACCACTTTTATTATTTTTATTTAACTTTGCACTAGAAGTCTTAAGTGTTGCCAAATGGCAAAAAATAAATAAATAAATAAAAAATGTAGAGATTTAAAGAAATAAGCAAAACTGCCTCTGTTTTATAATTATATGATTATTAACTGGATCCCAAGGAATCTACAGCAAATTAGAATTTTGCAAGGTTTCTTGCAAGGACACAAAATTAATATAAACAAATTAGTATCATTTTATATTCCTGCAGCAAACACTCAGAAAATTAAATAAAATGAAAACAATTCAACTCAAAATATCTTTTAATCTCAAAAAACAATCGTTTAAACTAATAAAGTACTTAGAAATAAACCTAACAGAAGTCACTCAAGTTCATTACAGTGAAAACCACAAAACATGATTAAGGAAAATGAAAATCCTAAATAAACTGAGAGATAAATTCTATTCTATTGTATTCTATTGTATTCTATTCTATTCTATTGTAAAACTCAGTGTTATAAAACTACCAATTCTTTTAAAATTGATTAATGCAATCACAATGAAATTCCTAGTAGACATTTTTTACACATATTGTCAAGCTGATTCCTAGATCTATATGGAAATACAAAGGATCTAGAATAACAAAAGAAACTTTAAAGAACAAAGCTGGAGGGCATGTTTTAATTTTAAGACTTAGTGTGAAACTTAGAATAATCAAAATGTTGTTTTGATAGTGTATGAAAGGAGAATTATAGATTAATGGAACAGAATAGTTGATACAGAAATAGGTTCACACATATATTGTTGATTTTCAACCAAGAAACCAATGCAATTAATGGGAAAAAGTAAAGTCTATTGAATGATTGGATAATCATAATTTTAAAAATGAACATTAACCCTGAACTCACAGATGTTATGTAATAGCTAAAGTAAACAATTCCTAAGGTGCCTGGGTGGCTTAGACGATTAAGTGTCCGGCTCAATTTCAGTTCAGGTCATGATCTCTCAGTTTGTGAGTTCAACCTCCACATGGAGCTCTGTGATGACAGTGTGGAGCCTGCTTGAGATTCTCTCTCTGTCTCTCTCTCTCTCTCTTTCTCTGCCCCTCCATTGCTTGCCCACTCTCTCTCTCTCTCTCTCAAGATAAATAAACATTCATACATACATACATACATACATACATACATAAAAACAATTCCTAGAAGAAAACCAGGAAGAAAACCATTTTGACCTTTGGTAGGCAAAGATTTCTTAGATAGAACCCCACATGAACAATAAAAGAAAGTATTGATAAATTAGATCTCATCAAAATTAATTTTTTTCATTTATTTTACTTAAATCTTAAAGCTGTAACAAAAATTACAAATTTCAAGTAGGTGAATGATTTTAATGCCACAATTTACAAATGCCCCAAAAGATTACATCTTATGTTGATTTCAAATATTAGAAATTGTTCTTTAATGGAAATACTTAATTGCCAAAGTAGGTTCTCATAAAAGGAGAAAGATGACAAAGTTTTGATTTTAGAGGTTCTGGCAAGGGTATTTTCTAGTAGATAAGACCCATTCATCTCATTAGCATCATAGATGTAGCAGACAACCACAGAATACATTTTGATTTGAAATATATTGTGACATCTTCTCTTTCATAATGCATATTTAACCATTAGGTTAATTCTTTCCTGTTGTCATTATCTCCACAATGATTTTTGTTAAAATAAATCTATAAGCAGATTGGCCCATGCTACAATACAGATACTCCTTTTGTACTCCATTTACTACTTCAGAGAGAGCAAAAATAACAAGGACATAAAATATTAGTGGAATTTGAACAACTAGTGAGCAAAATGCTAGAAACAGCATTATTAGTACCTTTGAAACAATATACAGGACAAAGTTCTTTTTCATCATGTGACTCAAAGAAACAGAATAGAATTCATGGACTCTAGAAATCATACTGCCTCTTTTTGAAACCCACTTTATTACTTCATAGCTGTGTGACCTTAAGAAATTTATATAACCTCTCTGTGCCTCAGTTTACTTATATGTAAAATGGAGATGATATTTTTATGAAGACTAATATGAGTATTATTTATAAAGTTCTTTGAAATGTGTCTGGCACAAAATAAACGTCTATAGATTTTTATTAATTTCTTGAAATGTAAGTGAAAATTACAGACTTTCATTTCAGTAACCAATTAATATATGATTCTATAGAATGTGTGGTTTAAAATCCATGGAAAACACTACATGTTAATATAAATTAAATCCTTGGAAGTAAGTTATATCTTAGATATAACTAATACTTCCTCTTGAGCAAGTTCTATCCCATGAGATGATCATTATTTAAGTTTTATAGGTTAATTTGCAAATTAGGGCAGGCAAATATCAAATGTAGAAGTTTTCCTGTATTTAATGCAGAATGAAGACTCATCAGTAAAACCAATCAACAAACAGCAGGGCAAACATGTATGCTGGCACTTAGTTTTCTGCAGATTCTGTCAACTGATTAATTGTATTGCTTCCCAGATAAAAAGAGACCACCCTTCAGTTTTCATCAAAATTTAATAGGTTTCAGGATTTATAGGATCACATGGGGTTTTTATTGCTACTAGGATAGGACTTACTTATTGAACACTTGAAATTTTAAAAACATGTTAAAAATCATGGGTTATCCATCTTGCAATGAAAAGGCCTTTTACAATGACTTTTATTATCACTTAATGTATACTTTATAGTTTGATATTGAGATATTAGGAAATAAAGACACCTGAGTATCCATAGGACAATATTTGAAATATATATATTTCCCGAGTGGTGTGCTTTGGTGCATTGATTAAAGATGGTTCTCCAAATTATTTTAATGCTTCCAATTTTCTAGTCTTTTAAGATTTCCAATCCAAATTTAGTCTTTATGAATGTCAGAAGCAAAAACTTCTAACTGCCTGAAGTCTGAATACATGAAAGTGCCTTTGTTAAAGTTTGAAAATCAAGGTAAAAATTAATTCTAGCTAGAAATTGTAGGTATAGAGGATGAATTCAAGAAATCCCTGGTGCATTTTAATGACTGACAAAGGAAAGAGGATAAATACAATATTAATTTTATGAGTTTTTTTATGCTTGAGTAAACATAAAAATTTGTAATTATATTTACAGGGCTTGGCTGTGTTGAAAGATAAGGGATAATTACATTCATGCCTGATGGGAAAAATACTGCACAAATTATACAGGTTTTGTATGTTAACAGAACTGTAATATTAGGAAATTCAATCAAATGTTAATTAATTACAAGAAAAAGTGCTATCTATGAATGTATGACAGCAAAAAAATCTATATATTTTAGGAATTGAAAGCATTTCATTTTTCTTTCTATTATAATTTCTTATGTCATACTTAAAATATGGCACAATTAAGTTTTTACATCAGGCAGATAATTATAATTTAAATAATATTTATGCAGCTTTACTGGATAGATAAAATATAAAACTATGAGACTAAATTTTAGTCTTTACACAGGCTATATTATCATTATTTACATTGTAAATTATGGGTAGATTTTTTTTTTACCTTATAGTTTCTATACTGATAGTTCCAGGAAAATGATATTTTTCTAAATATGCTTATAAATGTATTTATTGATTGTTGTAATGTCTTTTTCTATGGTTACATTTATATATGTAACAAATTCAACATTTAAGATAGTTAACTTAAAAAAGTATATTTTCTGAATGTTGATCTGTTTTAAAGACTTTAGCAAATATAGAACAAATTTAAATATAACAAGAATTATGGAAATAATTACAATATTAAGAGAGTCTCGTTTAGTCCAGCAAATTTAAACCATATATTTCTGCTCTTTATTCTTTTATGAGTGCATGTGTGTTATCTAATGAAGACAAATTGGACTATTTTATCATTCTTGCAACATCACTGCCTGCTGCGATTTATCTTGAGTGTAAACAGGGCAAAGTCTTCTAAATATGTGAGGTATTGTGTTTACCAATAATAGGTATCGTACAAACAGCATTAATGTGTTCAACAAATATTCTGAGTGCGCCAACCTATATGCAAAGAACTTTTACAGATGTAGAGACGCAAAGGAAACAGTCACCTTGAGTGGCTTTGACTTGGAGTGCTGAATATAAAACAAAATCAAGATGAGGTCATTTTAAAGAACAGTGAAAATCTTGTGCAAATTGAATGCTTGGTTGATTTTATTTGTTTAAATGGATCCATATGTTTTGCATTTACTTTCAAAATTCAAATATTCATTTGTTTCTATTCTGATTAAGCTGAATAGAGGCACTTTATGGGTAGTTATTTTAAATGTGTTCATTTTTTTAAATAATATCTTGTGAGTAAGGAAAGCAGTAGATTTAGTAGAGATGTGGCATTTGGATTTTCTGTTTTCTTGCTCATAAAGTATGTTCTATATCATTTTAATATTGCTGTGTATAATTTAGGAATTTACATACAGTCAAATGTAATCAAGATTACAATAATGTTTAATTTGGGAATAAATTCCTAACATGTATATTTGGTTCCATTGACCAACAGTTTTATCTATAGATATATGTGTGTTTTGTTTTACTTATTGACTATGTCTAACAAAAACTGGTAGCTGATGATCATACCTTGATTAAAGCAGCTATTTACACAAAGCTAGTGACTCACTGGCTTGGTTTAGGCACTGAAATAGAAATTATTATTTTTATAAAAATTTGAAACTGCCTCTTTTTTTTTGTAAATGAATATCAGTGAGGCTTATTTATGACATAAAAGGAGATTGCTTGACAACCTGCATCTCTTTGAAATTGACCTTGTCAATTTCATGTTTAATAGACCCAAAGTGCTAAAACCAGAATATTCCACTGCCTTTTGGCTCTATGGTTTCTAGGTCTCCCAGCTGTGCCAATAGCCAGCCTATGGTGTGACTTAGCTGGTGTGTTCTTTTTCAACCAATCTTAAGTAACTGAAAAGTTCCCATGTACAAGCAGACTATGTAAATTCCTATTATTTATATTACCACACATTCCATTGTTTATGTATATTTGCTATAGTCCTTAAACATATGCATAACTTTTGAGCTGTGACAAATAAAAGAGATACACTATTTTACCATTTTATGCTTACCTTTTGATATTTTAAAACACTCTATATCAAGTAACTAGAAAATTCAAAACTGCAGAGAGGCTCAGAGAAAAAGTAAAGACTAATTTACAGGTTTTCCTGCAATTTGGTTACCCTCACTTCATTTTAAATTAATCACCAGTTTCTGATTAACTGATTATTGGCAGACTTTTAGGGATGCATGAAACACAATGTGTGAACATTTGGCATCTTTGTTGGATTCTTGCCTTCCAGTTTGTTTATAGTGGATTGTGACTCATCTTCACTACAATGCAATCTGAAAAATGAATATTTCTGTATTGTTTTAGTTTTTACATATGACAATTTTAGAAGCTTAAGATAAATCAAACTGATTTTCTGTCTGGAATAATAATTCAGTGAGTTGGTTGTTAATTGTAATTATAACACAATGCATTCATACAGAATTCTGAGGACACTCAGCAGCTGTCAAGGGTTCATGTCATGTTTGAAGCAACAAATCCTGGACTTAGAGGACCTGTGTTCAGATATAGGCATGTGGTATTTCACAGCAATTTTAGATTAGGCGCTAGAGTTGATCTATGTAAGTGTAGAATGTTTTATATGATTCTGAAAGTTTATGAGTATTCACTCAACTAATAGTTGTTTAAGAGGCACCTGGGTGGCTCAGTCATTAAGCATCTGACTTTGGCTCAGGTCATGATCTCACTGCTCATGGGTTCAAGCTCCACTTCCGGCTCTGTGCTAACAGCTCAGAGCCTGGACCCTGCTTCAGATTCTGTATCTCCGTCTCTCTCTGTCCACCCCCCAGCTCTCTGTCTATGTCTCTCTCAAAAATAAATAAATATATTTTTTTAAAAAGTTGTTTAAAACTGGTCATTTTTATCCTATTAAGATAGTTTGAAAAAACTTTGTATTTTTGATGGGTAGAGGGATGGATGAAATAAATGTAAGAATATTAGGAGTACATTTATCTTGATGAGCACTTAGTAAGATATGGAATTGTTGAGTCACTATACTGTACACCTGAAATGGATATAATACTGTATGTTAACGACACTGGAATTAAAAGTAAAAATTAAAAAAACATAAATTTTCCTCAAAAAATAGCACAAAGAAACAAAGTTTATACAGTATAAAATTTTACTTTTTTTCTGGAAATGCTAATATCTGTTGAGACTAGAAATAAAAATTGTAAGTATTGTACAACTATCTTAATTTAATTCAACAGATATTTTTTAAAGTTTATTTATTCTGGGAGAGACAAGAGACATTACAAGTGGGAAAGGGGCAGAGAGAGAGAGAGAAAATCCCAAGCAGGCTCTGAGCTGCCAGCACAGAGCCCCCTGTGGGGCTTGAACCAAAGAAGCTGTGAGATCATGACCTGAGCTAAAACCAAGAGTTGGATGTTTAATAGACTGAACCACTCAGCCGCCCCAACATAGATTATTTTTTTCGCTTTTATATTTTTAAGACATTTGACTATTTGTTATAAGAAAATTCAAAAATGAATAAAACATGATTCTTATTCTAAAAAAAAAAACCTTTGTATTTTATGATTATATAAAATGCAGGCAACAAGAATTTAAGGAGATGTATCATGCCAAAACTTCATCACCTAGAGATAAATATTAACATTTGGTGAGTTTAATTCTAGACTTTTTTTCTCTGCATATACATTTCTTTGAATAAGTAAGCAAAATAATTTGACTAAATACAATAATTGTATTGCCAAAGTATAAAAGTTTTATTTCATAGCATTAAAAAAAGAAAAAGTAACTGAAATTAAGTGTATCAATTACTCTTTAGATAATGTTTTCCTTAAAATAAGGAAGATTCATTTCTAAAATACCTCTCTAAGAGTAAAGGGACATGAAAAATGCTAGCAGATATAGGTAATTAATTTTGCTTTCTTTAAATACATTTTTCAGTTCAGAGCAGACATTTACTATCTTCTGGTATGAAATGAAAGGAATTGAGTACACATTTACCTCCACCTTATTTGTGCCCTGACATTCCAATTATTTTCCATTATATTTTTACTTTTTTAAGCTTGCCAGTGTTGATAATATTTGCAAGTTATTTGTGATCATGATTCATACATTTGTTTACATATGTTTCAAATAATTTAAAATAAATTTTTTTTTTAATTTTTTTTTTCAACGTTTATTTATTTTTGGGACAGAGAGAGACAGAGCATGAACGGGGGAGGGGCAGAGAGAGAGGGAGACACAGAATCGGAAACAGGCTCCAGGCTCCGAGCCATCAGCCCAGAGCCTGACGCCGGGCTCGAACTCACGGACCGCGAGATCGTGACCTGGCTGAAGTCGGACGCTTAACCGACTGCGCCACCCAGGCGCCCCTAAAATAAATTTTAACACATATTATCATATTTCCATTTGGCTGTTCTTTTCTCCACTCCTCACCCCCACGTTTTTGCTCATCTATGCATAGGTCTTATTTTAAGTTCTTTTTGGTTATTATTCATCTTGAATAATAGTAGGTTTATTTGAGATATGGTTAAAATAGTATAGTGTGGAAAGGGTGGGAGATTTTGTAAAATGGAAGCATGAGTAGTTCTAATTAAAGTTCATCTGGAATATTCTTTAATCAAATACAATGACTTTGGTACCGAGGGCACACCACGTTTCACTTTGGGGCCACTGTGCCTCACAGAAATACCCCTTAATTCCCACAGCTTCTGGATTGTGATTGGTGGACAGACGTTTTCCTTTATCTTTTATCCTGCGTTATCTAGGCATTTCTCTATTATATTTACAACTTGAATTTTTTTATATGCAGATATTAATAATCTTGAAATGGCTTGAAAAAGAAAATCATGGGAAGATTATAAATTAGAAATATTACAAAGTTTAATGAGATAAATTCTAACAATTTTCTAGAGTGTTTTATGAGATCAGAGATACCATATCATATAAGCACATATTTAGAAGTAAAATATGTAAATTAGTTTAAATAGTTCAGATATTTTCTGCTGAAATATCTGGAAGTATTGCCAAGCAATGTGATCTGGATTCAATTTAATGTACAACAGGAATCCATCTATTATTATTTTGTTTCAATATTATGACAACATTATACTCGTGGTTTACAATTTTTCACACATCCTTGTGTAGGGAACAAAGACCCTGCCTTCTTTCAGGTAATGCAATTTTCCTTGTGTTTCTCTGCCTTTTATTTAAAGGATTATGTTTTGTTAACATTTTCAAGGTTTGTTACTTATTGTTCATTAGGATTATTTGAATGCATGAAGCCTTATGCCTGCTGTGAACAGTATATGCAAGTCTAGTGTTACACCTTGACTGCTAGTGACATTGATTTATTTTACAAGACGTAAGAATATTTATAGAACCAAATGACTATAAAATCTCTGTAGCTAAATGAATATCTATGTCTCCACCCACTTTGTCTTGCAATGGCAATTGAAATTTTCTTGCCTTATAGACAAAAGAGTATTAACCTAGAGAATAAGCTGTTAATATTATTTTTCTGCAGATGAAAGCCTCTATAAGGGCTATATGTTCATCTATTTTTTAAGGACCTTACCTATGAAATATCATAATATGTATAGACTTCTTGTTCAATCTCTTTGAGAGAGTATAAAATATATGTATATGTTCATATAATTTAGGGTGACATTTGTTGCTTATTAAAACAAAGTCTTGAACAATAAAAAAACAGGCAATTCTTAATTCTTATTTCTATTATTATTCATATTTTTATATCAAAAGGATATGAATTAAGCATTTGTATGTTATGATGGCTTTCATTTTCCTACAGAACCTTAAAACTATGGGATTATAATAATGAATATCTGAGAAAAGAAATACCCTATATTACTTTTCTCATATAAGTGTCATCTATATTATATATAATACATAGACACTCTTCTAAATATTATGTTGCTGATTCAATTTAATTTTATTTAATACTCACTGATGCACTTATTTTAAATTATCCTCTTATGGAAAGAGGAGAATTTATTTAACAATTTTTCCATTATTCAGAATCATCAAGACAATCTATGTCTTAGATAATGAAGTTCCAAAGACCTATCTTTTAACTAATTATTATTACTTTATATAATTTCAGATGTGGGTGTACATCAAGATGAATAAAGAATATGAGTGAAGACAATATTTAATCATTTTAGAAAATTTGGGAAATGTAGAAAAATATAAGAAAATGAAAATATACATAATCCTATCATTCAGTGAGAACCAGTGTTAATACAGGAAAATTTTCTTCCATTGTTTCTTTCCCAATAGATAGATAGATAGATAGATAGATAAACAGACTATACTATATATTACAATATGAATTTATAATTCCCATTGAATAGAATTTATCCTGTATATACTACATAAATATTATGTATTTCTTACATACATTTGTATATAGGCTCTTTTGTATGCTTATTTTTTTACTTAGTGTTATAGAATTGAATTTGATGTTTTGAAAAAAGTTGTGTCACTTAGACAAATTGACTATATGACTTTGGCCTTTCTTTCTATTCATGAAATTCCGTGTTTGCGCAGACTTTGAGAGAGTCAACTCTCTTTCTTCAAACAAACAGGACATTATTATGCCCATCTCACAGATAGGACCTTAAGATCTAGATATGTAATTGAATGATTCAAGTAAATAAATAATGATGGAATGTGGGGATGAAGGGGTTAGCTACCTGCATTCTGCTGATTTTTTTAAAGCTTATTTATTTATTTTGAGAGAGACAGAGACAGTAGGAGTGGGGGAGGGGTAGAGAGGGAGACAGAGACTCCCAAGCAGGCTCTGCCCAGTCAGCACAGAGCCCAAGGTAGGGCTTGAACTCACAAAACCATGAGATCATGGCCTGAGCCGAAACCAAGAGTCAGACGCTTAACCAACTGAGCCACCCAGGCATCCCAGCATTCTGTGGATTTATGTTCCCTTAACATGGATCTGTACAATCTCTTCTTACCAGTCTTTTATATTTCTCTCAGAATTCCATAACCGATTATAATTCGAAGAGATAGAATATAAGAGAACTTCCTCTTTGCACTTTTACTTTGAAATATGCAACATACCTGTACAGTCAAGCAGAAAATGGCTAATTTAGGGCTGACAATATAGAACTCCTAAATAATAGGATTAATTACTTTTATATGCAACTGAATTCTTGATTAACATTTTCCCACCCAGTCCTTTATTATAACATTGTATTTAACCACAGCATTCATTTGTTCTAAAATTACTTTTGTTGACATTTTGTCAGTTCTCAATATATGGACAAGAGGAGCTCTTAGGTTTAATTATAGACAAATATATACATTCCATTTTAAAAACTGAAAGTCATAATTTGCAAGAATACACCTGTTAGTAACCTGTAAGTATACACAGTTTAGAAAACACACTGTTAGAAAAGAAAAAGCACATTTATAATTTGGAAAAAGTAGAACTCCTGTGCTAACTAAGTCAAAATAGAAAGAAGAACCAGTTGTCCTTTGGATGGAAAGCCAATAATATGAAAGCCAATATTGAAAGCCAATAATAATGTAGAAGCAGCAGTATACATATGAAACCTCCCACTCCTTATGGTCTTTGGAAGAAGTAGTGATGTTACAGAAGCCATTCCAGAAGGTGCTAAGCAATTGTATTTCCCCCCACATAATCCCATGTTTAAGTAAATCATATTAAGCAGATGTACAAAAACATTACAAAGAGATGAACTAAAAAAAGACAACATTATAAACATATAATCATACAATTCTCAATATACTGATTGAACAGCTTAGTTTGCTTATCTGTTTGCTATGTGATGATAGTGGTAATTTATTTACATGGTGTTTGTCATAATCATTTATGTTTGATGGAAATATCTAACTATAGAGAGAACATCTGGAATTGTAGATACATAATTTTGACTGGCTCTACTTAAAAGACCAATGGGTAAAGACAAGTAAAATCCACACCATTACACAGGGAAAACATAAAGGAGCATTGATACTAAGAGAACACAGCAATAACAGAATGATAGAGACAATAACAGAATGATAGACATAGATAATGTAGCAGAAATGCATAAGGTATGACATTGCTATGGAAAAAAATAACAGTCCCTCCTGGAAAGAATCATAAAAGCACTTCATCCGATGTGGGGAAAGGCCAGTCCCTTAAGTTTCTGAAATAAACTGAAAAAAATGAGGTAGTCTTAATGATGCCCTGCCAACCCCAAGGATGTCCATATAATGCCTGAAATGTGTTACATTATATGGCAAAAGGAACTTTGAGGATGTGAATGAAATTATTGACCTTAAAATAGAGAGATTATTCTGAACTATCCAGGTAAACCTCCCCCAATATAATCCCCTGAGTCCTTAATTACAAGAAACTTTCTCAGGTTGTAGAGGGAAGTGAGATTCAATGAGACAAAAGGGAAAGCCAGAGAGATGCCAAACTTGAGAATTAAATGTACCATTGCTGCCTCTGAGATGGAGCGGCTCACACGAAAGGATCAAAGTGAGGCCTTTAGAAGTCATTGCTGGTCAACAGCTAACAGCCAGAAAGGCAACTAGGAATAAGGGACTGGACTCTGCCTGCAACCTGAATGAGCCTCCTGATGGCAGACTACCCAGTGGCACCTTGACCTGGGCTTTATGGAAACCAGAGCAGAAAAACCAGCAGAGCAAACTCAGAATTTAAAAAAAAAAAATTAATGTTTATTTTTGAGAGAGAAAGCGAGAGAGAGGTAGAACATGAAAGGGGGAGGGACAGAGATAGAGGGAGACACACAATCTGAAGGAGGCTCCAGACTCTGAGCTGTCAGCACAGACAGCTGACTCAGCCGTACTGCTTGCTCCAATGGGGCATTAGAATGGTGGGTTCTTGAGGACAGAATGAGGAGTTTCTCAGGAGCTTCTGAAAGAGGATAACAAAATTACCTTATGAGAGTTACTCAAATAAGTATGCCCACTTATCTGAAAGGATAAGTATAAGTAAAGCACAGCCTAAAAGGGACAAAGACTCATAATCAAATCTAGTAAGAACTAGATTCTTTCTAGATAAAATACAATATAATGTCTAAAGAAAGAATATCAATTAAAGAGAAGATTTTTCATTCATGGCTTAAAAAACAAACCATTAACATGTTGGCCATGCCTATCCAGTTGTTATCTAGGGGAAGGGAATCCTATTCAGGGGATGTTCTGTGTCCTAAAGTCATTGGCAAGATCATTTCAGTCTCAGCTGGATATCATAATTACCTGCATTAATCTCTCTTCCCTTATTCTGATCTCATATCTGACAAGCAACCATCTGAGTAGAAATTGGCCTACATCTGACTATATGCCACCCCCCAGGAGAGGAAAATTTCTCATTGTAAATCAATTAAATAGCAGCATGACTTTATGTATTAGTCATTTCAGCTTTGGGGAACCTTCTTTTTTTTTTTTTTTTGGCTTTTTATTTTTTTTATTATTTTTTTTTATATATATGAAATTTATTGACAAATTGGTTTCCATACAACACCCAGTGCTCATCCCAAAAGGTGCCCCCCTCAATACCCATCACCCACCCTCCCCTCCCTCCCACCCCCCATCAACCCTCAGTTTGTTCTCAGTTTTTAACAGTCTCTTATGCTTTGGCTCTCTCCCATTCTAACCTCTTTTTTTTTTTTTCTTCCCCTCCCCCATGGGTTCCTGTTAAGTTTCTCAGGATCCACATAAGAGTGAAACCATATGGTATCTGTCTTTCTCTGTATGGCTTATTTCACTTAGCATCACACTCTCCAGTTCCATCCACGTTGCTACAAAAGGCCATATTTCATTTTTTCTCATTGCCACATAGTATTCCATTGTGTATATATACCACAATTTCTTTATCCATTCATCAGTTGATGGACATTTAGGCTCTTTCCATAATTTGGCTATTGTTGAGAGTGCTGCTATGAACATTGGGGTACAAGTGCCCCTATGCATCAGTACTCCTGTATCCCTTGGGTAAATTCCTAGCAGTGCTATTGCTGGGTCATAGGGTAGGTCTATTTTTAATTTTCTGAGGAACCTCCACACTGCTTTCCAGAGCGGCTGCACCAATTTGCATTCCCACCAACAGTGCAAGAGGGTGGGGAACCTTCTTGAGAGATGAAACCCTTCTCAGTTTTCTAATAAAATCAAGCATCTAACTTTTGGGGAGGCCATGAAACCAAGAATGCTAATCTGTTAAATGTGATAGGAATCACCAGTCCTTCCTGGTAATGTTCAGAGATCGTTCCAGATTATGTGCATCTTTTATTTCCCATTTTATTTTTAAAAATGTTTTTAAATGTTTATTTATTTTTTAGAGAAAGAGAGTACTGGAGCGGGAGAGGGGCAGAGAGAGGAGAGAGAATCCCAAGCAGGCTCCTCACTGTCAGCACAGAGCCTGATGCAGGGCTCAAACTCAAGAACTGTGAGATCATGACCCGAGCCAAAATCAAGAATCAGGTGCTTAATTGACTGAGCCATCCAGGTGCCCCATTTAAATTGGTGTATAATACAACCTGATTTGTTTATTTTCACTGATAATAACAGTCCTTATATTACTTGAATTATTGGTAGAATGACAATGAAAATCTCATTTCCCTATTTAGTAATGGCTTAAAACTAAGAATAGAAGCTATAAGGAATAGATAATACTAATTGTTGTTTCAAAACTTGACCAGATCCATCAGAAGTTAGATTACTTGGGTGTGTGTGTGTGTGTGTGTGCGCGCGCGCGTGTGTGTATGTGTAAAACATCATTTCTTTAAGATACTTTAAGAATTTCTAAGTCATTCTTAATCCTTTTAGTTTTGTAACCATTTTTGAAGATTATTCCCACTTAGAAGATATTATAAGTCACATTGCAAATTTTAAGTGTAATTTGTGGGGGTTTAAGGAGGAGTGGAGCCTGAGCATAGATTCCTGAACTGCCTCTCACCTGAAAACTCTACTTGGAGTGGCTCAACTCCAAAATGCTTTTCCAGAGTCTTTGAGGCAATGAGTTTTGCCAGGAGGTCTATGGAGAGTCAGCAGAGAGGTATCTTGCCTGCCTCACCTGAGTGCTCCTTATCACTCAGTTAAAACCATGCTAGTAGGTACCTCTTTGCTGAAGGTTCATAGGCCAACCAGGTTGACCCCTTCTCCTATAATGAAACCTCTGATCTCATTGTTTTGTTTGCTATAATACATATCAACCAGCTCCTATAGCCAACAGGGAAAAAACGACTTCAATTTGCAATTTTTTTAAATGTTTGTTTATTTTTGAGAGAGAGAGAGAGAGAGAGAGAGAGCGCACAAGAGCGTGAGTTGGGGAGGGGCAGAGAGAGAGGGAGACACAGAATCCAAAGCAAGCTCCAGGCTCTGAGCTGTCAGCAGAGTCTGACGCGGGGCTCCAACTCATGGACTGTGAGATCATGACCTGGGCTGAAGTTGGACACTTAACTGACTGAGCCACGCAGGTGCCCCTAATTTTGCAATTTTTGAAAAGCTTAGACCTTTATTTTGTATTTAATACAAAGGCAGGTTGTTTTTCCAAGTTGTAAGCTCAAACAATCTAAGTAGTATCTTCAGTATCTTGAATTTTTGTTATATACTTTGCCCTTTTGTCGTCTTTTTTAGTACAGAGGACTTGTAATAGTCATTCTTGTACCCATCAATATTTAACACAGTGACAAATATTAGTTAGATTGGACTCACAGTAGTTTGAATTCAATAATCAAAATCAGTTCCTTCATTTAAGTAATAATTTTAAAGATAGGTGAGGAGTTTCCTCCCATTACTGAAATGTTTACTGTCAGAAAAGAGGAACTGGGTCTTGGTATTCTGTAATTCTTTTTTTTAAGTGTTCTTCCCTATAATTCTAGTGATCCATTCCATATTTACTGACCAGCTACTAGATGCAAGAGTTAAAGTGACATATGAGTCAACTGAAAATCAGACATGCATCATAAGTTTACTTTTAATTTAGACATTTGTAGGTAACATTCTGTCCATTTCTCCCTCTTAGTACTTGTATATATGTGTATGGTATTTCCTGCTTTTCATTTTATATGATAATGAAACTATAATTATCATTTTAACTACTTGGCACAATTTAACATTTCTGAGCTATTTAGAGTGTTATTTTGGGGAAAATAAAAATTGGTTGAAATGCATTTAAATTTGCATTTCTCCTTGACATTAAAAAAGGTTAAGTGTATCTGTCCTATCTTTGAAGTAGTTTAATTCTTTCTGTTCTCAGAAATGAAGTGGAGTATTGTTGATATTTTCCTTGAAAAAAAATTCAAATTAATTAACAAACATGAATTCAAAAGTAAATATTGAACCCTTACTAATTTCCCTATCCTTTTCTCTGAAATATGAAAAATTTTTCCAAATGTAATTCTATACCCTCTCCCAACTGCCTATAAAAATTCCATCTATACCTCAAAACAGTTCAAAACTATTCTGTCTACCTATTTACTTACTTACATACATACTTACCACACTAAAAAGAAATGCTCTCTTAGGCAGAAGAACAAAACAGAATGTGTATCCACAGAACTCAAGACAGGAAAGTGTTTGAAGGAAAGAATAATCCATTGTGTCTAATACTGCTGAGATTTGGGGTGGAAGATTATTCTTTAATGACCATGATATGGCAAAATGGAAGTTATTAGTGACTTTGAAAAGAGCAATTTCACAATGGGTTGAGGAGAAAATAGTAATTAGGAGATAGATGGGTGAGAATAGACAATTCCTTGGGTCTGTTGGAGCAACATGGGGCAGGGGAAGTTTTGTATTTTCCTGTTTCCTTGTTTGCTTCTTTTAATAAAGGAGAGGCTGAAATGAGCTCCTGTTTTGGTTCATATGCACAATCCTTGCATGCATCATTCTATGCAAAGAGCACACTGGACTGGACCTCAAAGGAATTGGTTGTGTTTCTACTCTGCTACTAATTAACTCTATCATCTTAATCAGATACATTCCCTTAATCTCAGGGTATCACATAAAATGATGGGTTAACCCTCTATATTCAACATTCAATGACTTCCACAATGACATCACTTGTAACTTTGAATATTATATGTGGCAATCTGCATTCTGTGTCAATGACTTATTGCACTGAATCTCAAAAGAATTTGAGACCCTTGCAGAGTGAGACAGGCCAGGTGAGAATGGAACATTTGAGACAAAAGCATCATGTACAAGACTGATGTAAATGTCATTTGAATGTTTTAATCTCATTTAATTTTTTAAATACTGAAATTATTGTTAACAATTTATATAAATCTTATAGTTACAGTAAGTGATCTTCTGATGTCACAAACAGATAATTGCTTCTGAAGCACGTATCTAGTTTAAAACTGAATAACCCTCAAGTTAACATTGTTTAAGCTCTGCCTAAATAGAACAAGCTTTGTT
Organism: Lynx rufus; assembly: GCF_022079265.1. Taxonomy (NCBI): domain Eukaryota; kingdom Metazoa; phylum Chordata; class Mammalia; order Carnivora; family Felidae; genus Lynx; species Lynx rufus. The sequence goes on from NW_025814827.1 coordinate 65,960,406, forward strand.
GTTATTTTCTCTCTCCTACTTGTGGTTAATACTGCCTAGAATTCTACTTTCCTTAGGTTTACCTCAGATTCTGCTTATAAGCATGCATTTAATTGGTATTTTATTTTTTAGGTTAGCGTAAGTGCTTTTAGCACAGCTTTGAGTTGATGCTCACTCTGTTAAGAGTATGGCTTTACTGTGCAAATCATTGTTTTGCCAGCTTTATTCACCTCACATCCAACTGTGACTTAGAATTATGTCTGAGAAAGTATTCATGCTGTGATCATACTACTTTGTGATAAAAACTTCTTGACTAGGTACTTTAGATTTCTAATCAATACTATTGCACAAATTTATAATTAAACAGAACTTTAATAATAATAATTCTGTGTTCTTTCTAAATTTTCATAGTCATATAACAGTACGTTTTTGTTTTAGTTGTACATAGTTAAATAATGCTGATTCCCAAAGAAACTAGGCTCTGCTGGGTTGACTTATGGGTGAAGGACAAGGACTTTTATAACTGTACATTCAATCAGTTTTAATGCATACAATTTTCCTTATAGGTTAAATTGAACTGGCACTCTCAGTTTAGAGCAAATTGTTAAAGAATGTGACCATAATGAACAACCTAAGTTACTATGATTTTCATTGGAGAAGGGGGAGAAAAAGAATGTATTTTTAGCATTATATATTTCACCATAAGTAAAGTTTAATTTTTCTTCAGAAGTAACATTTTCTCTTTTTGGAAAAATTTAACTTCAAGAAAAAAATTAGCTACATGCCCACTATCCAAATATATTAATTAGCTACATTTTTCCTTAAATTTCTTTCAGTTTTTTAAAGCAACATAAAATAACATTGGCAACATTATCAGTTGTTGCTTATTATGTGTTAGACATATGACTTGTATCCAAAACCTGCTTTTTAACCATAGCACTGTTTCAAGTCTTATATTTACATATTTATAATCTTATACATGTTAAGCACATCTGTATTATTTTCTTTAAAGCTATATTTTACATGTTTATATTACAATATGTATATTTATAAGCATATATGTTAAAATAGTTGTAACCATAATATAACTTTAACTTTGTATCAGAGTTGTTTTCCCTCAAGGTTTACAAACTCAAGTAATTTCAAACTTTGTAACAAACATTTTAAAGGGGAACTAATATTCTGGTAGGATTTATAGCCCTCCTAAGTTTTGTTTTCTGTTGTGAACAGTATTACGGAGAAAGAGTCTTAAAATTTGGCTTTAATTTCTTAGAATAGTTTTCCTTAAGTAGATTTCTGGGTCAAAGGATGTGAACATCTTTAAGGCTCCTAAATACAGATGGTAAATTATTTCTTCCAAAGAATGAACAGTTTGCTCTGCAACAGACAGTGAATGAACCTCTTTAAGTTATACTATAGTCAATACAGGTTATTATTATTTTTAATCTGTAGTAATAGCAAAAGCATGTTTTCATGCATTAATTTACATATTTTTGATTACTAGTGTGGCTATTTTTTTTCTCTATATAAACCATCTATTGTCCTTAACATAAAAACTAATGATTCATATTCTTTATCTGTTATTATTTTTAGAGTTTTAACGTCTTCTTTATTGATTTAATGAGGCCTTTCTTAATGTGCAAAAGCCATTTACTGAACTGTCCTTTCAAACTGCTTTGTGAGAACTAGCTGTTAGACTGGGCTGCTGCTTTTAATGAATGAATGCAATTCTAAGATGGTGTACAAACATCATGAGAAAATTCAGTCTCAGAAATAAAACTTGTGCAGCTTGTTAATAGTTGGTATAGTATTAGCCACTGGATATGGATATGAGGTTGGTTTTGATATTCTTGTTTCTTTAAGAATCTTAAGAATTGCACTTATAGACTATCATTAGGTTATTATATTAGAATATTTTGGTACTTCTAATTCTATTTTTAGTTGTATCATGTATTCCATTCATTTCAACTTTGTAATAGTTACTAATCAGTGTCTATTGTAATAATGTACACATTTCTGTAAGCCATTTCAAATCCTGTTTTTGAAAGACTAAAGGGTACAAAAAACCTTTCAAATAAATAAACTGAACACACTAATAAGTGTTTTCAATTGCTATTGATGAAGGCTTTTTCCACTTTAATCTACAAAGAATATTATATTTTATGTAATCAAATTAATCAATTTCTCCTCCATGATGTCTCCATTCTTTTTTTAAGCTTACAAAATACCTTAAAGTAAATGTGCCCCTAAATACTTTGTGTGCATAGATAAAGAGATGAGGAAATGGGGACTGAAACTGAGATTTTCCCATTCTGTGCTGCCTTTCTGTTTGTGACAACAGATTATGAGACTCTTAGGCTCTACTCTGAACAATGCCTTATGACGCTGTAATTTGGCAGTTATGAAAACTTTCACCACAAGTAATGGAAAGCTCAATCATTATTAGTCTAAACAAACACATTTTTTTTTCTCCACCCTAAATGTATAGGTAGATGTTTGACATAATTATAGAATTTCTTGCCTTTCCCTCCTGCTGCAAGATGGTTGCCACCTTCCTAAGTATGAAATCTATGCTCCAGAAAGGAAAAAGCTGAGAGATAGAGTAGTACAAGCAGACGTCCACTCAAATATCTTCGGACGGAGTTCTGTGGCATGACTTACCTTGAGCTAAAATGGGGATGCCAATGAGTGTGGAGAATTACTTACTATTTGTATGGAAAGCCACCTTCTAAATTTTAAGTTAATTGTTTCTTCTCAGAGTACAAACTTATTTAAAGTTGGTTCTATTCCAGTTTTTTCCTTACAAGAATATCAAGCAAAATACATAGCATTAATATTTTTAAATTATCTATTTAAATTTCAGGATAAAAATAAGTACATTACTGTTTCTTATTAAGTATACACTCTTATGGGGGAGACATAACCTTTTTCTAACACTTAGTGTAGCAGCCTTAGCAATCCATGTTTTAATCACACAAGTATTACCCTAAATATTTTACTCAGTAAATGAGAATGGAGATATACCCAGGTCTCACACCAAGCTAAAGGTTTTAGAACTGGGTTGCAAATTAGATCACTAGTTCTATTAGTTTCTATTACTGAATCACAAATGATATAATTTAGTAGCTTAAGACAACACAAATTTATTATCTCACAGTTTGGGTGATCCAGGAGTCTGGGTATGGAATGGCTGGCCCCTCTTCCCAGGATCTCACCAGGGTGAAAGCAAGGTGTTGGCTGGGGCTACAACTCACCTGAGGTTCAAAAAGTCCTTCTGAATTTACTGGTTGTTGACAGAGTTCAGTTTCTTGTGCTTATAGGACTAAGGTCCCAGTTTTCTTGCCAAAAACCACTCTCAGTTCTTTGAGGTCATCCTCAGGGCCTTGCCACGTGGCCATCTCCATTGGCAGTTCACAGTAGACCTCTTTGCTTCTTCAAGGCCAGAAGGAGCACATGTCTGCTGCACTGAATTGCTCTCATCTGGAATCCCTCAACAGCCTCTAGTCTCTTTAAAGGGCTCACCTGATTAAGTCAGGCTCACTCAGGACAATCTCCCTTTTGATTAATGTAAAGTCAACCCATGAAAGGCCTTAATTACTTCTGCAAAATCTCTTAGATTTGCTATATAGCATAACCTAATTACAGGAATGACATCCTTTCCAATGGTATCATATTCATAGTCTCACCCACACTGAAGGGGAGTGGCTTATACCGCCACATGTACAGGAAAAGACTCTAATTAAAATCATGGGGCCCCTCTTAGAATTCAGTTGGAACCACACTGTTCAAACTTTAGTGTTATTTTTAATATTTTCAAGAACTAGTCGTGAAGCATAGAATTAGAGAAAGTAAAAAACAAAAGCCAAAATACAAACCAAAAAACCCCCCAAAAAAACCCACCCCAGCAAGTATTCTGAGGATCGATGAGAAACCTCTCAGGTAATTGAAGGATGTATTTAGACATGGAGCGTTTTTAATGTAAGTATGGTAGGATCAACTATTAAAATCAGCCAGACTCCAGTGTCAGTGTTCTTACCCACTATGTACCATCTCCCACTCCATATATGTAACACTTAGGATGGTCCCTCTCCCATAGAAATTTCTCAGTAAGTGTTACCTCAGATTATTCTATTTACTGATTAAAATGTGTTTTCTTTTTGGTACTACTGCATGGTTTTGAAGGTTGGATGACTGGCATTTTGTTAATGGGATGATTAGTATAAGCTGTGTGGTGTGGCTGAAAATGGGCTCTGCAGAGAACTACAAAATGGTTTGACTTCTTGTCCTTCAAAGAGTGTCAAGAGAAATCGAACTGATTGCAAATTGACTAGGGTTGAGACAATTTTATGTGAAAAATGACTTTATTCACAGAATTCTGGCGAATAATTTCTTTGTATCATTTTAGGGCATTGTGCTATTGTAGCAATCACATTTATTCTCAGGAATCTCCTCCGCTCTTATGAACTTTCATTATCTGACACTCATTTCATCAGTTAAAATGAGGTGGAAGCACAAAATTGGGATATCATTGGGGAAAAAAAATATCTAACTGGTGATTTGATCATATCTATGTTTCTCAAAAGCACCTATACAGAAAGAAAAAGAAAGAGATTTCTTTTATAGTGGAGAGTCCTAACCTTGGAGTTCATTCAAATTCTCAGCCAACTCAGAAATTAGACAAATCCGACCTTTTGAGTAAATTGGAGAAAAAATTATCTCTGAACCACATTGTATTACTAATGGCTTGGTAATACCATGTGAAATAAATTAAAGAATAATTTCTTAATGTAATTAAATATATGGAATGTATTGATATTAAAACTTTTGTTCTGAATTTTATGTTGAATTTGAGATACATTGGATTTTTGTTGTTTTTTGGTGCATGAATGTGATAAAATTGTGTTTCCATTCTTTAATTTGAAGAGATTTAGATTAAAAACTATATTTGTACCATATTACTATGTGTATTTTAAAATATAATGGAATGGGGCACCTGGGTAGCTCAGTCAGTTAAGCATCTGATTCTTGGTTTTGGCTCAGGTCAGATTGGTGGGATCGAGCCCGTGTTGGGCTCTGCACTGACAGCACGAGCCTGCTTGAAATTCTCTCTGCCCCTCCCCTGCTCTCTCTCTCTCTCTTAAATAAATACACGTTTAAAAATAAAACAAAATATAATGGGTAAAGTCAAAGCATAGGGTTGGAGAAAAATAGAAGTTTATTGAATTCAACTTTTTCTTGTCAGTAGATTTTTACCTTTGTTCTTTTATATATCCATTGAAAGACCTATTAAAGAGAAGGCTAAGGGGGCTTCGGGGTGGCTCAGTTCATTAAGCGTCTGGCTTTAGGTTTCAGCTCAGGTCATGATCTCACAGTTTGTGAGTTCAAGCCCTGCCTTGGACTCTGTGCTGACATTGTAGATCCTGTTTGGGTCTCTCTCTCTCTCTCTCAAAAATAAATGAATAAACTTAATTGTTTTTTTTTTTAAGGGAAGGTTAAGTAGTTCAGATTGACTTTGGATTGATTATAGAATAAATAAGATATCCTACATTTATAGAAGTTTATCTACTTCTTGGATGCCACAAATTCTTGACTTTTATTTTCCTTAAATTTTGAAAGCAAACTAAAATGGTTTTTGAGATATTGATTTGAACATTCCATAAAAATCTTTTGCTTTTTGCGACTGAATATTTAAATTTACATTTTACATTTAATTTCATTTTTATTTCAAATTCAATGATTGTACCATTCCAAATTGGAAACACAAATATTTGTCAGTTTACATGTTTAATTCCAAGACTGTACATAAAATAACACCTCCTATGCTATTTCTTTCATGGTTATAGAAAGAATACTTTTCTTGCTATCAGTGATATTTCAGTTCAAAATATGATATTCAGAAGAAGTTCAATTTAAGATTTGTTTTTTCTCTTAATTTCTTCATTATTTTGAATTATGGAGCAACTGAGATGCATATGGAGAACATAAAGGTAAGAATATTCTTACACTTCACAAATGAAAACTTTCAAAGTTGCTTACTTCGACCTCCCTGTGGTATACTTTTTTCCATTATGATTTCTTCTGACACTTTAATGTCCTTTGCCAAACCCTTTTGTAAACCCATGGTGATATTTATCAGGTGATTGAATTACAGACCTTTTATTCTATTCCTACCTCAGCCTCTGACTCTTTAAATGACCTTGAAAAATTAATATTCCTCCTACTATCTCTAATGGTAACACACACACACACACACACACACACACACACACACACACAACTAAGAGAGATATTCTGAAGCTTGATTATAATTATGATTCATAATAAAGTCCACTGAGAAATTTCAAGAAAAGTCAGTGTACACAAAATATTATTATAAAATTCTCTAGAGTCTTCATTTATAAGTTATTATTTACAGATATCAACAGAATTATATTTCATTTGTGCTGGTAGGGTCTCTGATGTTTTCCTGTCAACTAAAACTTTTATTTTTTTTTTATTTATTTTTTTTATTTTTTTTTTCAACGTTTATTTATTTTTGGGACAGAGACAGAGCATGAACGGGGGAGGGGAAGAGAGAGAAGGAGACACAGAATCGGAAACAGGCTCCAGGCTCTGAGCCATCAGCCCAGAGCCTGACGCAGGGCTCGAACTCACAGACCGCGAGATCGTGACCTGGCTGAAGTCGGACGCGGACGCTTAACCGACTGCGCCACCCAGGCGCCCCTAAAACTTTTATTCTTGATAATAAATGTTTACTAAGCCATGGCTTCCTTGAAGAAAAAATGGATCAATTTAAAATTGTTAAGTAACATATATGAGTTTTAAATTACATTCCCTTTACAATCAAGTTGGGTGAATTTAAAATATTAATATATTTAACACATACTTAGAGTAAGACTGCATAAATTATCTCTCAACCCACCATGCTTTCACATTTTGATGGGGTATTTTAAAAAGTCACTCAAAGTCACTCAGATTAGATTACAGAGTGTAGTCTAGTATCTAAACATCTGGGTTTAGTGTCAGATTGTCTGTGGCCAGATCTTTATCACATCTAAGCTGTGTGAATTTAAGCAACTATAAAATAGTCTGTATTTCAGCATACCCATTTATTAAATGGAGTGTTACATCAATGAGATAATACATATTAAAGTTTGGCACAATATAAGTACTCAATAAATGTTAGTCTTTCCTACAGGACTGGTCATGGCTTTATTCCTATATGTCAATGGTCTTTTTTGATTCAAATTAGAGTTAGCTTCAGAGCATTGAGTATTTTCATTCAGATTTCCTCTTTGGTTTATGATGTAGTTTATTGCCGGTCATAATTTTTGCTCTGTTCATGTTTAAACTTCTTCCTTAGAGTTTTCATTCATTCTACGATCTCAACTTTCATATTTATGAATATAAATTATACTCTTAAATCTGAAACTGTCATCTAGACATTTATTAATAATAACAAGTATAAAATACTTAGTATTTATGGAGCATGTGTTATGTGCAAGGAATATTTCCAAGGACTTTACATTCATTGTTGTGTTTAATTCTCAAAATAACAACATTAGGTATCATAAAAAATTAGTCCTATTTATAAATAAGAAAACTAAGGCTAATCAAGATTGGCCAAGACCACTTGGGTCTTATGGTACAGAGAAGAATTTTATCTCATATTATCTGACAATAAGCCCATACTCAGAATCTCTACATTCAACCTTCTTATATTTCAGCTGAATGTCCTTCCACCACTGCAAAATATACAAACTCACTGTTTTCCTTCCCAATCTGACCTCTTCCTAATATGTATATTTCTAATATTACTGTGATTACTCCTACTTGAAATTTATGACTCTATCCTATAACATCTTTTTCTCTCATTTGGCACCAATTGCTTCCATTCTTCCTTAGCAGTATTTCTAGCTTAAAAATATGTTCTCATGAGTTACCTACTAATCTCCATCCCTGTGTGATTGTCACTGCCACTACCCTGGACTAGGCCTTCCTTAATACATGTCTGGATTACTGCCTTAAACCCTCTGTTACTCTCCCCTGCTTTCAACTTTTCCAGATTATACTCCAACTTGCTGTTTACTAGCTATGTGACCTTGACAAGTTAATTTATCTTCCTGTGACTCAATTTTACAATGTGGATAATAATATCTACCTCTTAGAGTTGATCCAGACTTCAAAACCTAACATTGATAGGTTTACATAATTTGGCCTATGTCTAGCCTAATATAGTTTCCTAAACAATCTATTTTAGCAGGACTAGTCAGTTTTTTCTTTCTCTTCTGAATCTTTATAGTCAAATCCTGTAGTTCATTCAACCTAGAATGTCTGTCTCTTCCCTTCTCAGTATCTAGTTTTTATGAGTGCTTCAAGTTCCAGGTTGGGCTCCATTTTCTTAAGGTCAGTAAGTTGTCCTTTTTTTTTTTTTTTTTTTTTTAACTCTCCTGTAAAAAACTACAGTGTGACATCTTCCCCCCTTTGGCATTACTTATTTTGCTACTTAATTAGGTATGAGGTTGATTAGTGTTCCTTGTTTCACACTTCTTCATTTAGACTGCATCTTTCCTTCTTTGTCTCACAGTACCTAGTTTAATGCTTCATATATAGAGAGCAGTTGGCATTTAACAAACACTTGAATCATTTGAACTCTTAGGTAAATTCCTGCTACCCAATTTATTCCCATTAGTTCATAATGGAACCCAATGGAAATTATCATTTTTCTCCACAGCTGCCATTTCTCCCTTTTCTAATTGTGTTGCCATCATGAGGTTTGGATGGGATTTGTCTCATTTCCAGCTACAAGAAAAGTCCTATTTTCAAAGGCCAATTAAAATTATTATATTTTCATTGTTCCCAGTGATTGAGCGAATCAGTGAATCAGTAAGTATATCAGGCTGAAGCCACTCAGTGTATGTCAGTCACCTGGGTTTCCATAAAAGTAAACCCAGTTCTTTTGTGTATGATTTAGATCAGTGGTTTTCAAATTTGATGTGCATCAGAATTATCTGTCAGGTTTGTTAAAACAGAGATTTCTGAGCCTGACCCCCAGAATTTCTGGGGTCATAGGTGGGGCCCAATTATTACTCTCCTGGTTGGAGGAAGACCATACTTGGAGAACCACCATTAGAACCTTGTTACTCAAAGTGTGGTCCACATACCAGTAGCTTTGATCTGGGAGCTTGTTAGAAATGCAGGAGTCTGAACTTGAAGACCCACAGAATCTAATTTTCAATTTAACAAAATTCCTACCAAGGCGATTCACATGCTCATTAACTTCAGGAAACACTGGTTTAGGGATAGAAACTTATTCTCCCTCTGGCTGCCCAAGAAGCAGATAACTGGTTTTAGTTGCCATTCATCCTGTGACCATAAGTGGAGCAAGCTTTAAAATGAAGCCTGTGACAAAGAAGGTGGAGTAGAGATAAGGGAAACCCTGTATTCTTAGTGAAATTGTTAATCTGGGTTCACTCTTGTCCTAAGTGTGAATTTTATTTTATTTTTTCTTCTTAGACCCCAAATTTTCTTTGTCATTAAGGTCATTTTAAGTTAGAATTTCTATTTCTTAAATTGTAGCTGTACTAATCTCTGCTGGGAAAAGTATACAATAATTTAAGTAACTAAACAGATGGGAAGGGGAGGTGGGAATAGAGGAGAGGGAAACAAATTACAAGAGACTCTTAACAATGGAGAAAAAACTGACGTTTGATGGAAGTGGCTGGGGAGTAGATAGGTGATGGGTATTAGGAGAGCACTTTTTGTGATAAGCACTGGGTGTTGTATGTAAGTGATGAATCACTGAATTCTACTCCTGAAGCCAATATTGTACTATATATTAACTAGCAAAAATTTAAATAAAAATAAATAGATAAATAAAATTTGAAATAAGTGAGGGGTACACATGAGGATAATTTCCCCAGGCAATTGGGCAGGAGTTGAAGGAAACCTAGGGAAGGAGAGGATAACAAAGAAACTGCTTATGTAAACATCCCTAATCTCAGACCATATGCACAATCGCATACTTCACCTGAGAGGGAGAAAAAATGATAATAAAAATATTCATAACCATTCTTTGAGTATCTATCACATACCATTTCAGTAAGTGTTCTTATACATCATCTGATTTAATTCTCATTTACACCAGACAGTATTGAAAACAACCCCATGTGGTGTGGGCAACACTCTTATTTTGTTTATTAGGAGACAGAAACTGTGAGAGATTAAGTAACTTGACCAAAGTCACACATCACATATAAGTCTTCTCACTCCATGGAGATGGTTATTGTCCACAAAGTATGAATAAAGATGAGGAGTTGAAATTATATAACTTTTTTCTGTAATGCCCCCGATTTCGAATCTGAGAGACCACCAAGGAGCCGATACTGATGCAAACGCACGAGGGTTTATTTGCAAGCTCGAGCTTGGGCCCAAGTATACCTGACACAGTGGAGCAGGGACTTGGACCCCTAGGTTAAAAGGCGTAGCAGTTTTATAGGGGCCAGTGGCCAATGAGATTATAACACACACAGAAAGTTACATAGTCATGTCAGTCCACATGCAGGTGGCCAATTGAATTACAATTTACCCTATAGTAACTATTTGAACTAGCCTATCACTCTGGTCAGAATTGGCGCACAAGTTTGGCGGGCAAAAGGCAGGGTTTACATTCTTTGGCGGTTAGGGGTTCCATATTCCTATATGAGCCGGTTTCCAGTAAGGGTATGCTCAGCGGCTTGACTAGGGTGGGGGAGTGTCTTAAGCAATAAGTAGGTCATGTGGGGGTTATACATGAGATGGTGGGTGTTGCATAAGATGGAGTCAGTCTTGCTCTGCTTGTCCAGGGGTAGGGGATTTTTGTTAAATTCCTTGGGTCCCACATTTCCTGGGAGGTATTCTCTTAGAAGAGTGATAAAGACAGTGTAAGCTAGTTAATTGAATGTGCTTTTGGTTTTAAGGAATATTAATTATAAATATATTTTTCTGTAGTTTTAAAGTAGATGAAGTACACTAGTATAGGTATCTGATGACTTAATTTTTTTCATATACCAAAAATGCCACCCCCCATAAATCTATGAATAGTCACGACAACAATAAAACCCTAAATAATAATGTTTAAATGGTATCTTATTTATGTATAACACTTCATAGGATTTATTTAATGTTAAAATATGTGGTAATCAACTTGGGCTCTGAATTAACAAAATTAAAATAGTTATTCTCTAATTGACATATGAAAAGCTATGGTAAAACACAGTATTTTAACTACTCATGAACTTCAGTATGTGTTTGATTACTGTTGGCATTACAAAGAAAAAGAAATATTACTATTCTTCAGCTGGCATTTGGTAGAAGAAATAAAAGCCATTCCTTAGAAAGGAAAAACATCATTCTCTGGAAAGTCTTCTTTGTGATGGTTATACTTCTCAGGGCAAAATCTTTCCTCACGAAATCTACAGCAAAAAAATGATTTTGTGTGAATTATCAATTTTACATATTTCTGCTTTAAGTGAGAAAATGTAACTTTAGGGAGAAAAGGAACTCTAAACACAATATTTACTTGATCTGTAATTAGTAGCACATCCTTCATGGTAATTTGAGAACAAGGAATACAACAATAGGTATTAAATCTATTTCATATGCATACAAGGTATTAATGAGCACTTCTAAAATCTAGTGGCTTTTGTTAGTGTCAGACATTGGGCGGGGTAAAGATAGGAGTTAGAGTCAAAAAGAATTTTTTGCAGTCTAAGGCTTTATTGGGAACTAAGGTTCCAGGTGAGGTTCCTTGACTCAGGGAGTGAGAGGAGTCAGAGAAGTCGCGCCCGGATGTGGTGGGGTAGGGTTTTTAAGCTGCAGCAGTTCCGGGTTTAGGTTCCGGTGGGTCTTTCCTGCCAGGTTGTGCTTTTGCTCGGTGATTGGTTGACCTTCAGTTTGTTCTGGCGAACTGCTCGGGGCTCTCCGTTAGGTTGTTTTGGCGCTCGGTGATTGGTTGAACTTCAGTTCCTTCCGGGGCGCTGGCAAGATGGCCGTCCCCTTCCAGGGACATCCTAACAGCTTTCGCTATTAAAATGATTAAAAAAAGATATTCTTTGCCTGTTTTGTGCCGGTCTTAGCTTGTCAGTAATCAATATTGTGATCAATGTTGTGGTTGGACAATGCTCATTGTACTTATTATAATTGCAAGAGGCCCTTCAGCAATAACCATCAGGGAACTTTGATAAAATAAAGGTTTATTACTCAGGAAATTATATAGCACACCTAAGGCCACTCAGGGAGCCTCCAGGGTCAGGTCAGGGGTGGTGGGGGGGCGAGAAAGTACAGGAGAGCGTGAGGTTTCTGCTTTTACTGAGGTGAGGGTGGGGGCCTGGAGATTCAGGAGTCTTCATTGGTGAATTCAAAATATGAGTGGGGCTTTAAAGCTTGAAGGGAGAAAAAAATATGTGTTCTAAATGGTCAGTTGTGAAAATCAGCCAAGATTTATAAAACAAAAGAGTAGCAGTCTGGAGAGGAGGCCTGCCTCTGTATCTAGCCACACGGTTAGCAAAGTGTTTATTCCAAATGACCCTCTTTGAAGTGGATGCCTTGGCAATTATTGCTTAAGTCAGGTGCTTGCATTACAGAAAACAAAACAAAACAAAACAAGAAAAAAAACACTGTCAAGGCTGACACTACATTCCAGAACACTTCAATATTATGCCAGAAATTATTTAATACAGTAAAAAAAATTGCATTAGATTTAACTGGAAATATTATTTCCAATGCAGCGTTTCCATTACTTTGAATAGAAAGGTGGTAATATTGCAAATCTTGCTCATACATTATGCAACACTCAGCAACGAACCCAGCATTTCAAACACTAAAAATAAATATGTGGTATTTTTTACTGATATGTTTTACAACTTTTAGAATTGTTTAAGGTTTTAATTTTGAAATAATTTCAATATTACAGAAGATTTACAGGAATAATACAAACGATTCCTATGTACTCTTCATGAAAATGCATTAATTCATGAGTTGTTCACATTTTGAGAGAATGTGTATGCTGTGGGAAACAAAGGCAGAAGGAAATTGCAGATAAAATTATATTTCCTTATATCCCACAGCCCATTGACAAATACTTGAGGCAGACAGAGTAAAACATTTCTCCTGGAACTCCCTACTGTCTTAATGCTAATGATTTGCTAGAGGGAAAAACAACCTTAGCTTGACAATAGCCAGGCCTCCAAGTATCCTGTAGTCTTCTTTAGTTTATAAAATCTCATTGGAAATTTCCCCTAGACTTTACCTTCCCCTAGCTCCATAGTATATAACCAGTCTCTCCTCATGGTCCTGGGGCAGTTCTTCCTGCCCATGGGTCATGCCCCTGTGCCTTAATAAAATCACCTTTTTGCACCAAAGACATCTTCAAGTATTCTTTTTTGGCTGTAGGCTCCAGACCCCATGAACTCCAGTATCATCCCAAAAAACCTCATCAGTGTGTATGTACAAATATAGGTGTGTATAAATAGATATAATGTAAATGTATATAAATTTTATAATATATATATATAATATTATTTTCTGAATCATTTGCATGTTAAGTTGGTGATATCAAGTTCCTTTACTCATATATACTTTTGAATGCATTTTCCAAGATTAAAGATATTCCCTTGTATAAGCACAGTATAAACTCAGGAAATGGAACATTGTTGCAGGATTCTTTACCTCAAAACCGGGTTTCGTTGTCTTACCACTTGGAAGAATGAAGAGGTGGACACATAATGAGCAGCATGCAAAAGTTAATAAAGGAAGAATAGTATGAAAGCTTTCTTTACAGAGAGGGAGCATTCCAAAGTGAATGCCAGGGACTATAGGCAAGCGTCCTTGTTTTATAAAGTTCTGGTCACCCCTCCCTTCACTCCCCCTCCCTTGTTTCTTCTTAGATTCTACGCTTATTGGCTAGGTAACTCTAAATGCCTAGTCATTCCTTGTTGATTGGCTCATTTCTATCATATGAGGGGTGGTCTATGACCATATCATTCCTTGTGGGTCCTATGTTTTATGGTCTACTACTTATTTTTAGTTAGGTCTTTTGTCAAATTCCTGAGGGGAACCTGAGGGGGAATAGGTGGTGTCTGTTACATTCTTAAGAGGAATCTTATGCCTGAGGGGATTTGGTGTACAGTTTCAAAATACGTGTTTTTCCCCACCCAGGGACCTCAGGTCCTAAACTTTTCATCTCTTCCTACTGAATCCTATCTTTTCCTATCATAACATGACAAATAAAATGGACTTTCAGGGGTGCCTGGGTGGCTCAGTCAGTTAAGCGTCTGACTTCTGCTCAGGTCATGATCTCACAGTTGGTGAGTTGGAGCCCTGCTTCAGGCTCTGTGCAGACAGCTGGAGCCTGGAGCCTGCTTCGGCTTGTGTGTCTCCTTCTCTCTCTCTGCCCCTCCCCAACTTGTGTGTGCTCCGTCATTCTATGTCTCTCAAAAAATAAATAAATGTAAAAAAAAAAAAAAGGACTTTCATTATATCAGATCATCCTAATAACGTCTTTTAGAGAAATATTATTTCCCTGGTCTAGGATGCAGTTCAAGATAAGGCATTGCATTTAATTGTTGTTTCCTGTTTAGTCAGACATGTCACTTGAAGACCTTACTTCAGTTCTCTGAATTTTAATTTGCAGCTATGTACCTTTAGAGAAAGCGTCCAACTTTTCTAAACTTGAACTTGTAAAGATGTTGTGAGAATTAAATGAGATATTACATTAAAAGTACTTTCTTTTAAAAGTATCAGTCACGTATTTGGTACTCAAAATATTGCAGCTTAAAAAAGATAAATAGCATATATTTAAATAATAATTATAAAATTCAGACTTTAACCTAAATGTAGTGAAAGAGAAACCACTTCCTTTTATCCTCTTCAGAATGCATTTCAGTGGGCCAAGAGCAAAAAGGTCAAAGTCACTTTGAAAATGAAGCATCTTATATAAAGACACTTATTTCATTGAATGGTACGGTGCTTTACAGCACATGATTTCATTACACATCTCACAATGGAAAACAATAAAGTTGTACAGCTAGCATGAAGAGAGTCAACGTTTCAAGCCAGACTTTTATATTATGAAAGAACATCTTAATTGAAATACAGAGAAAGGGTTAGTTTTGGATAAGAAGAAATTGCTCAAGAATATTCCTATAGGCAAAATATTACCTCATATTTATGTTTAACTCAACAATTATGTCAGAAAAGTGATGGGCAAAGTAGCACTTTTACTGATAGAGGCAGATCCCAAGAGAATGCTTTGGCCCTGAAGTTTTTCTCTTTTTGCCCTACTTCTTCCTGTCCGACATCCACCCAACCATAGGTATAACCAATTGCCAGTCTTCCCAGAAGCGTATAGTTGCTTATCCAAGCCAGGTAGTGATTCCCTTCTTTGAAAACCTTTATTGAGGGGCACCTGGGTGGCTCACTAGGTTGAGCATCTGAGTTCGGCTCAAATCATGATCTCACAGTTTGAGTTCAAGCCCCACAAGGAGCTCTGCTGTCAACCTGTCAGCGCAGAGCCCGCTTCAGATCCTCTATCCCCCTCGCCCTGCCCCTCACCTGCTTGCACTCTCCCAAAAATAAAACACATATTTCAAAAAAAAAAAAAAGAAAACTGTTATTGAGCCTACGATATTGTGATTTATAATAAGAAATATGTATTTAGACTTTGACCCTGTTCCTGGCACAGAGCTCCTAAAACTCTTAGAATTTCCTGAGATCGCAGTGATAAATGTCTTAGTATGTTAAAGAAGTGATTTTGGAAAGCATTTAGGTAACCTAGGGATGAAGGCTGGTGGCCAGAGGAACCAACCAGGTAATTAGAAGGTTGGAACTTTCAGTAACTGCCCTAACTCCCCAATCCTCCTGGGAGGAGAAAGGGCTGTAGGTTAAATCACTTGTCAATGGCCAATGATTTAATCAATTGTGTCTATGTAATGAAGCCTCGATAAAAACCCAAAAGACAGAGTTGAGAGAGCTTCTCCGTAGATGAACCCATGGAATGGTGATAGAGTGGCATACTCTGAGAGGGCACGGAAGCTCCGTACTCTTTTCCACATCCCTTGCCCTATGTATCTCTTCCATCTGGCTATTCCTAAATCATATCCTTTTATTATAAAATGGTAATCTAGGAAGCAAAATGTTCCTCTGACTTCTTTGAACCACTTTAGCAAATTAATTGAATCCAAAGAAGAGGTTGTGAGGACCTCTGGTTATAAGTCATTTGGAAGGACAGGTAACAATCTGGGCTTGTGGCTGTCATCTTCAGAGGGGCCAGTAGTCTGTGGTACTGAACCCTTTACCTGTGGAATCTGATACAATCTCCAGGTAGATAGTGTCAGAATTGAGCTGAATTCTCAGATGCCTTGCTGGTTATGAGAATTGCTTGGTGTTGTGTTGGAAGCCCCTTCCCTACCACATACTTTGGGGCCGGAAACTCAAGAGTCCTGAAGAATGGTTTTGGCCTTAGATCATAGTTTGTCTCGCTATACTATTTTATTAGGTCATATGTTTAAGGCTTTTCTCTACAGTGAGATTATTTTCTGTAAAAATTGCCTAGTCATATTTCTTTTGTGTCATTCTACTGTGCTCAGATCCATCAGAAGCACTTAAAGGTGTTAAAAGAATATACATGGAATTGTTTTTTTAATTTAGCTCTGGGTTTTCAGTTTAATCATCTCTCTGGGGTGTAAAGCTGTCTCTTTTTGTCTCTACTTGCCTGATACTGAGTTTAAACAGTGGCTAAATCTGACTGCTTTAGGCCTATAATGACTTGCTACCTCCAATTATTTTGAGATAGGACTTTATGCGTTCCTCAAAGTGCAACTGTAGCAGGAATCTCGGAGGGAGAGTCGTGACACCGAGGCTTTTCTTTCCAGGAAGCAACTTTATTCGTGCTGGCACTGCTCAGTTGGGTTCATAACCCAAAAAACTGGGCCCTGAATGTGGCCCGGTATAGCCTTTTATGCATTTTCTACTTCTTTGTCTCCCATATATGGGTAACATATAGATATACAGCCTGATTGAGTGGTCTCATGTTACAGGGTCTTGAGGGACATCACAGGTTACCTTCCCTTACCTTGAGATCTTTTCTCACCACTTTCCTTAGGGAGGGGACTCTATCACACAAGGAATAGAAAAAGGAGCATGGGGCTAGGGAGAGCTATTTTTGCTGGTTTCAAGGTTCTATTCTCCCTCTGGAGATGACTCTTCATGTGTGTTTTTCCTTCTATTCTCCCCATACACTATTACTATTCCTCCTCACCTTGAAGCTCATGCTATGGTACCTGCCATTTGTGATCCTTTCTTACATTTACCTGTATCTCTTCCCCAAAGCCTTCAAATACTACCTTACAAATCTGCGCTTATTTTTAAAATTTTTAGACTCTACAATGACTCAACTAATTTTCCTGTTTAATCAGGCTTTAAATATGCAGCTATATTCATACTTTAGAAAATTCCCAACTATTTCTGATTTTCTTATATGGATAACCTATGGCCTTGAGACTTCAGCATTAATAAAATTAATCTATATTAATAAGATGAATAAACAAATATTAATAAAATGAACAGATAAATCAAAGATTGGGAGAAAATACTTGTAAACACATATCTAACAATGAACCCATATCCAGTGTTGGGGAGGGAGAATTTCCCCTGCCCTTCATAATCCTAGCTGGACTGGGGGTGCATTGGTGGCTCAGTCAGTTAAGCATCTGACTCTTGGTTTCAGCTCAGGTCATGATCTCATGGGTTGTGAGGTTGAGCCCTGCAATGGGCTCAGTGTTAACAGTGTGGTGCCTGCCTGGGGATCTCTCCCTCTCCCTCTCTCTCTTCCCCTCCCATCACTCACCCTCTGTCTTGCTCTCTCTCAAAATAAATAACTCAACCTTAAAGAAATCCCTCTAGCTGGACTAAAGATCAAATTGGCATAAGACATTAACAGGAGAAAATCAAATTTAATAGTGTATGTATAGGGAATCCACACAGTTAAGGAAGTTTTAAAGATAGGCAACTGACTCATGATGCTTATATGAGCTAAGAAGAGGTGTATGTCTAAGAATACAAAGAAAGAAAGACCATTAGCAAGAAGGTGAAAGGAGGTGTTTGAAAAACAAAAGGTTGCCCTATTATGTAAACAAGTTTCTTAGGTAAAGAGGAATCTGTTAACAACTCTCTTTCTGATACAAGCAGGCAATTGAGAGGCAGGTAAAGAACTTTTACAAAAAAATCTTGTAAAATGACAATATTTGAATGGGCCCTTCTAAAATAAATTTTTTAAATGTTCCATAATCACATGAAAAAATTTTAATGGGAAAATGCAGATACACAGTACAATGAGATATTGTTAAGCACTCATTTGTTGACTAAAATTGAAAGTACTGACAATACAAAATGTTGGCAAAGATGTGGAGTAAATGTAGTTCTCATGTCGCTGATGAGAGTATAAAATTGTCAAATCGTTCTGGAAAACGGTTTGGCAATTTCTAATAAAATGAATCATACAGGGGTGCTGGGGTGGCTCATTTGGTTAAGCGTCCAACTTTGGCTCAGGTCATGATCTTTCAGTTCATGGGTTCAAGCCCCACGTTGGATTCTGTGCTGACAGCTTCAGATTCTGGCTCTGTCTCTCTCTGTTCCTCCCCTCCTCACGCACTGTCTTTCTCTCTCTCTCTCTCTCTCTCTCTCTGTCTCTTAAATATAAATGAACATTAAAAAAAATTTTTTTAATGAATCATACAACTACCCTATGACCTAATTATTCTACTCCTTGGTATTTACCCAAGAGTAATAAAAATATACAACATAGAAAAATTGTACAGGACTATTTATATTAGCTTTACTTATAATCGCTCAGTACTGGAAGTAAGCCAATATCCATCAACAGAGGACTAGATGAATTATGGTATATGCATTAAATAGAATAATATGCAGCAATAATTTACATTTTTCTGCATAATCACTAGCCCATTCCCCTGGCTAGTTCTGGGAATATTTAACAAAATGGATAAATTTTAAAAGCATGTTGAGTAAAGAAATGATTACATTTATATAGAATTCAAAATATGAAAAATTAATCTATGGTGACAGAAATGAGATTAGGAGCCGCCCTGCAGAGACAGAAATTGATTGGAAAGTGGAATAAAGTTTTCTGGATTGATAGAAATGACCTATGTATTTATTGGAATATTGGTTAGATGAGTATAGACATTTGTCAAACTTCAGATCTGTATATTTTACAATATTTAAATTAACCTAAATAAAAAATAAAACGAATACTTTGTTTAATATGCAAATACATGTTCCCATAGTTGTGGTCCCTAGGGTTCAATATGTACATTAAAATAAGCTTAAGATTCTTACAAAAAATATTTTGGGACATTTAATTCATTATATAGCCCATCCCATGTTATAGGAATCTAAGCATACCTTAAAGAAAAGTGACTTCATGAAGATTTTAGAAAATAGATTCCCGGGTTTTCTCTTTACTTGTTGTCATCAAACATAATACTTTATGATGAAGAACTGAATCAGTTGGAGAAAACACTATAACATTATATATTATATATTATAATTATTATATATTATAACATTATATATATATTATATATAATATATATAATATATATTCTATATATAATATATATAACATTATAACATTTTATATATAATCCCTAAAATATATTTTTTCTTTAGCTATCTTTGTCCTCCATATTTTTATTTTATTTACTATAAATGCTTGGCCTCTTAATTTCTTTGAATTAGCTTTATCTTTCCACTTGATCCATTAATTAGCTAGATAAATCTTTAACACATGGTTGCTTTATATCTATTTGTATGAGAGTCATGTTTTTAATGTTTTCAAACTATAATTTGACAACAGTAGGAGGGAGATTATCACTAGCTAGGGGAATGGAATTCTTGAGATCTTAATCATTCAAAGACCATTAAACAAAAGGTATCTTTATCCTTTGAGGAAAATGATATGTCAAGACAGTGCCAATGGGGTTGGGGAAGTATTCTGTGCCTTGCTTAGAAGAACTGGACAGTTTAGAGTCAGAAAGACTCAGACATTAGGGAAAGTTAAGGAATACATATTTCCTAATCTAGTGAACCTCTGGGAAAAGCATCCTGTATATAACAAACCCATGTAGTTTTCAATTATCCAAACCAATTAATTCTCTTTATTCTTTTTTTTTTTAACGTTTATTTATTTTTTTTGAGACAGAGAGAGACACAGCATGAACGGGGGAGGGCCAGAGAGAGGGAGACACAGAATCTGAAACAGGCTCCAGGCTCTGAGCTGTCAGCACAAAGCCCGACGTGGGGCTCGAACTCACGGTCTGCGAGATCATGACCTGAGCTGAAGTCGGCCACTTAACCGACTGAGCCACCCAGGCGCCCCTAATTCTCTTTATTCTTTAATACAATTTGAATTTTCTGTTTCTTATGAAAAAAAAAAACTTAATTCTTGCAAGACTATGTTTAATCTTCAATAAAACTTCAGAAACAGATACTTCCAGAGGAGTACTATAATTTCTGGGCACTGACTATACTGTGATGATAGGTATAACTTCCACGTAAAGATTTTGTTCAATTGCTTCTAAAAACATCTTTATTATCACCGTTCCTAAGTTTATTGATATGGTGAACTGTTCATTGAAATAACAGTAAACGTGTGTAATATGGACATATTATAGAACATCAAATATTTTTTAAGGAATAATAATATGTCAAGAAAATTATGTAGGAAAGAAGAAGAAAAGAATGGAAATAATATATTATTCAAGTTAACTATAAATGGAGAGCTAAAACAAGTAAAAGTCCATTTTAATACTAAAATAATTTAAAATTTGAGGGGTGCCTGGGTGGCTCAGTCAGTTAAGCATCCGACTTCGGCTCAGGTCATGATCTCATGGTTCATGAGTTTGAGCCCTGCATTGGGCTCTGTGCTGACAGCTCAGAGCCTGGGGCCTGCTTCAGATTCTGTGTCTCCCTCTCTGTGCCCCTCCCCAGCTTGCACTCTGTCTCTTTCTCTCTGTATCTCTCTCTCAAAAATAAATAAAACATTAACAAAAACTTAAAAAAATAAAATTTTAAGTGAGTAAATATAATGGGTTGTAGGAATAGTAAGTTGGAATTTAAAGATCCAAACTATTTTGTTCACAGCCAATTGAAGGAAAATAATTTTTGATCTGAACTAATAGTTATTCTGGACCTTTTGGAAATCTTTACATTCTGTTTTTTAGGTCAGAAACTAGAAGAAAGACTAAAACCATGTAAAGGCAAAAATAATTGGAACCAAGAAAAGTTGTGTTTTTTTTTTTTTTTAATTAAATGATGATTGAATACACAAAGGGTAACCATTATGGGCCTTGAATTTTTTTTTTAATGTTTATTTAGTTTGGAGAGAGGTAGAGAGACAGAGCGAGAGTAGGGGAGAGGCAGAGTGAGATAAAGACAGAATCTGAAGCAGGTTTAAGGCTCTGAGCTGTCAGCACAGAGCCTGAAGCAGGGCTCAAACCCACAAACCAGGAGATCATGACGAGCCAAAGTCAGCCGCTTAACTGACTAAGCTACCCAGGCACCCCACGGACCTTGATTTTTAAGTGCTCAGTATCTCAGTCATACAGGAGGGAGGCTATGACATTAAGTACCAAAGCTGTTTTCAATAGATTATTTTTTCAGCTTATTTATTTATTTTGAGAGAGAGAGAGAGATTTTGAGAGATGCACATGCACGTGCAGGGAAGGGGCAGAGAGGGGGAAAGAGAGAATACAAAGCAGGCTCCCTGTTGTCAGTACAGAGCCTGATGTGGGGCTCTAACTCACAAACCATGAGATCATGACCTATACTGAAACCAAGAGTTGGACACTTAACCGACTGAGCCACCCAGGTGCCCCTGTTTTCAATAGATTCTTAACAAGTTCACTTTGGTGAGCTTATAATGCAAAGAGACATATATAAGGTTTCAAGAAGATACAGTTTCTGTGTTAAAAGGAAATTAAATAGTCTTTTTTATTTTTTGTAATGGATTAGACTTTTAAGCCCTGCCTGTGTTCCCTTACTATTTTGAATGTTTACTTTTTTATAGAAGGGAATATACTTTAAAATTTTAAATTCTAAGACTTTAAATTTCCAGTGATTTCCAATAGATTTGCCACTTTTTCTCTTCTAAATGTTAAATTTTCTCATAATTTATAATATGAACCCAATAAAATAAATGTATTTAGTAATAAACTAAAATTAGCAAGAGCATTTACATAAAATCCCTGAAATAATAATGTACATATTGAATAGTAAAGGTATAATCTCTAACTTTGAAAAATATATTTTGTTTATTTATTTATTTATTTATTTTTATTTATTTATTTTAGGGAAAACATGAGCAAGTAGAGGTGAAGAGACAGAGAGGCTTTTAAGCAAGCAGTTTCTATGCTCAGCTCAGAGTCTGATGCAGGGTTTGTTCCCATGACCCTGGGAATATGACCTGAGCCAAAATCAATAGTCCAGACACTCAATCAGGAATATTATGTAAAATTCTAAAATTCCTCAGTATTGAACTTAGTGGAGCATGGCATGTTTCAAGAAAAATTCCACAGTTTAAAAGATAATAGTAACTAGCAACTTCGTATTTGTAGAGAGAATTGTAGGAAAAGTAAGGTCATATTTAAAAGATGAAATACATGGATTACAGGGCAGAAGATCCATTTATTTGGCTATACTAATGAATGGAAGATTACCAGTATGATGGCTTGCTTATTGATAATTAGTGTGAAAACACTGAAAGTCAGTGGACTATCTAGGCTTTAATTTCTTAAACACGGCTTTGAAGGCAATTAAAAATTTACCTTTTCATTGTAACTACATATCTTAAGTAATATGTACCTTTGAAGTAGAGATAAAATAACTTTAAAAAAGTTAATGGACTGGGGCACCTGGGTGGCTCAGTCAGTTAAACATCCGACACTTGATTTCAGCTCAGGTCATGATCTCATCATTCTGTGCTGATAGCATGGAGCCTGCTTATTCTCTCTCTCCCTCTCTCTATGTCCCTCCCCCCCACACTCTCTCTTTTTCTTACAAAATAAATAAGTAAACATTTATATATATATATATATATATATATATATATATGGTACCAATAATAAAAGGATAGAAATGATATATAATATAAACTCTGTTTCAAAACGAAACAGGAGTAGATATGTTATTAGTCAAAGAAGATTTCAGATGAAATTCATGCACAAAATTTGATAAAACTTGAACAGAGATGGACACATCCAAAATTGCAATGGAAAATTTCAATATTCCTCTCTCAGCAATTGACAGAGCAAGTAAAATAGCAAATAAGTAAGTGTGTGGAAGATTTGCATGATACCATTACCAACTTAATCTATTCACATTTATGGAATGCTACAACCAATGAGAGCAGAATACACATTTATTCAACCTTTATTCAACTACTCTGAGTATATTTTTGTGTGTTGTAGGCTATGAATTTTCTTGGGCTGAGTAGGTGCCTATGGCTTGAGAAGCCTGAGTCAGAAACAGGAAAGTTGTGAAGTATGGCATGTGCCTTATGTGAAACACTTGTCAATGTAAATGTGATACGGCATGAAACTGCCCACAGAGCTGCTGCTAAAATCATAGGTGGACCAAGGGGAAATGACAAAGCAAACCACAGATGTCTGCTAGAGAGTAAAAGATCTTTCACCTATTGTTCAGCTGAAAACTCCTGTATGATTCTCAGAAGGTCACAACATAACTCATTTTGGAGGGGACCTAAACTAAAAACACTATTCTCAGACTCCAGGGCCACGTTATGACTTTCATGAGCCAAAACCACTTTTGCCTTCATGGGCCTTTCCTCCATAAAAAAATCTTAACAATTATATTTTACAGCTGAATTGGTATAAAGACAAATAAATTAATAATACATATTACAACATTTTCTTTGACCTAAAAGCTCAGCTTTTCCTTCAGATTTTAAAAGGTGTGAACCATTTGGTGGGCTTCTAAAAATACCATGTGTCATATAAGCCATGACTCTTGTGTCTGGTGGATAACTTGACCCTGTCTTACTCAAGCACAAAGTAGGATTGGAAGCAGGGGAAACATGGTAGGAGATTGCTATCTCTTAGAGCGCCTTAATACCCCAAGAATTCTTTTAAATTCCAAATCTCTTGTACTTGCTAAATCTATGAGGGTTTTATAATGGTTCTGTTTTGATTGATGACATCTGATTTTCTCCAAGATTTTATTTATATATATGTCCAAAAATTATTTATTAATTTGCTCTTCAAAATTAGACAAGGTAGTGGTAAAAAGGGAAAAAAAATGTATCTTTATCACTACTCCAATACAATTTGCTTCTTGTCTTGAGCAAGTGCCTATGCAAAGATTGTTAAATGTTGCACAGAAATCAAATAGACATTTTGAAGAATATACCTGAAATATACTTTCTCAGTTGCTGACTGTGGAAAAATCTTGACTACACATTATATTGCATTATTATGAAATAAATATTTTTCTGTAACATTTATCAAATTTTAAAAATGTATGGACTGTCTTTTGTAAACAAAATGCTACATAAAATAAGAACAACATAAAATAAATTGAATAAAAGCCTTATATATAATCTTAGAACTTTAAGGCTAGCTAGTGCAAACTCTTTATACCTCTTTTAGGTAAAAATATTTGCATTTATCCTCACATCTTTTCTTGTAATTTAGATAGAGTTGTTATCCCACAACCTCTATGCTTGATCTGATTCCCTTCAAAATCTTCAGGGTCATGGCAGATCCATTTTTATCATGCTTACTTTATTTTCAACATTTCTACCATCCTTTCTTTTTTTTAGACTAAGATATATTCAAGTTTTTCCTATTTAAATAAAAACAAATATAAAAAGAAAAAGAAAACTCTCAATCAACTGTTTCTAGGTGCCCTTTTATGTTCCTTCCCTTTAGTGGTAGATCTCAAATGTAAGTCTCCTATACTTGTCTTAACTGTATCATCTTTTATTCATTCTTGTCAGTTTTGTCAGGCTTCTGGCCCCATCAAAGTGGCTCAGCAGATTTACTAACTTTTAAATCTCTGTACGTCATTTGGTGTCCCATCTTATTTGACTTATTTGACACCATCAACCACTTCCTTCCTTATTAAATTAGCCACTAGTTTGCCACACTCTGGAGAGCTGTTTATATTGCCACTGGAGCAATTCACCTTGGTATACAAATGGTGTCTTTTGTTCAACATGTTGAAAAAGCCATCATCTTTCTCTCCAACCTGATCCTCCTTCTCCATTTCCTAATTCCAAGATTGTAAATACCATTCAGCAACTCAAGGAAAACAAACACACAAAACCAACCAAACAAAACAACTTGGGTACGTTAGACTCCTCCCCAAAATCCCACTCCTATTTCCCTTGGTCACCAAATCCTGCTTTTTCTATTTCTTTGACATATCTGATTTCCATCTTTGTCTCTTCACCTACATAGGTTTGTTTGAATTCAGATATTCATCTGGATCAGTTCATTAGAACCCTATTTTAATCTAGTCTTCCATGTGCATTGCTGCCAGAGATAGCTAGTTGTATTATGCCTCTGCTTAAAATGCTTCAATGCCTTGTGATTCTTTTTTTTATTTAGTTTTTTTTAATGTTTATTTATTTATTTATTTATTTATTTTTAATTTTTTTTTCAACGTTTATTTATTTTTGGGACAGAGAGAGACAGAGCATGAACGGGGGAGGGGCAGAGAGAGAGGGAGACACAGAATCGGAAACAGGCTCCAGGCTCTGAGCCATCAGCCCAGAGCCCGACGCGGGGCTCCAACTCACGGACCGCGAGATCGTGACCTGGCTGAAGTCGGACGCTTAACCGACTGCGCCACCCAGGCGCCCCAATGTTTATTTATTTTTGAGAGAGAGATGGAGAGGGAGAGGGAAAGGGAGAGGGAGAGGGAGAGGGAGAGGGAGAGGGGGGGAGAGAGAGAGAGAGAGAAAGAGAGAGAGAGAAAGCATGAGTGGGGGAGTGGCGGAGAGAGAGGGAGACACAGAGCCAGACACGGGACTCAAACTCACAAACCTTGAGCTGATGGCCTGAACCGAAGTTAGATGCTTAACTGACTGAGCCACGCAAGTGCCCCAATGCCTTGTGATTCTTTACTGCACAAGGGGAGACACCTTATTATAACATACCCAATCTTTTACAATCAGTGTCCTTTCCACTTCTTCATTCCTGTGTCCGTCTAGTGACACATCCCATCTGCTCCTTACACCCTTTCCTTCGATGCACAGTCACAGTCTCTGTTCCTGATACTGGGAGATGTCACACACAGCAAGATTACTTAAGACTTTGATTTTGTTCAAACTGCTTTGTATGCCTGTTATCAGATCCCACCTTTCAGCTGGTGCATGCCTATTTAGCTTACAAGTTTAACCTTTATTTGAAATCTCTGTTTGGCTGGTAGAATCATGTTCATCTTTCTTTTGCCACCACTATGACTCATTAACATATCTATTTCACCGCCTGTAATACTTTGTTGCATGCACTGTGTGTATATTTGTGTTGATCTTTCTCTATGTCATGACCATGTCTTCTTCCTTATATGATTTCTTCCAGTGCAACGATTTAACACATGACTTATAAAGTTGAACACACACATGAAGAACAGTATGATCATGGTAAAAGAAGAAACAAAAGAGTGTTACGTTTCAAGAAAGAGAAGTTCTCTTATATCGGTCTTTTCTGCTTGATAATATTAAAGAATATATCATAACTCCAAAAGAAATTGAGATTAGCAAATTACCTAAAAAAAGAAGCCCATATTAAAGTATCTAATCTGATTCAGAGAAATCATCTGTTAAGAGCACACACATACACAAATAAATAGATATCTAAAGTGCAGCCAATAAACGGAATTAAGAGGGATACAATAATAAGGCTTAAAACACCCAAAACAGTGATGTTATGGAAATGAGTGAGCAAATAATGAATAATGAGCTGAATAATGAGGAGGTGGGGCATGTTACAGTTAACCCTATTATATAGTGAAATTGACTTGAAGCAGTAAATGTTGACTGTTCTGTCATCAGCATAAAATAACCTCTAAGCTGCATGCTGAGCATCTTCCTCTGTAGTTTGAGACAGATGGCATCAGTTCTGCCCTGCTACATGTCTGAGTCTGTGTCACAGTTTATAGAACAAATGTAGCAGTACCATACTTTCAAGGTGCCATGAGAAAATTTGACCTGTCGCTTTTTGGTCAAATCTTGCTTAATCACATGTATCTTAAACTGTTAAGTGATGAGTTAGGAGAATTTTCTTTTGCCAACAACTGACAGTGCTATAAAATGGCTAAGGTCATTGTAATTTTGATGTTGTTAATAATATGACTTGAGATTAAACTTGGAGATGTTATTACATTTGTTTCATACTGCTGAGTTTATACAATAATTATTTTTAAAAACTTGCAGATTTAGATTAGGTTATAGAGATAAAAGTTAGTGAAGATTTGAGAAAAAGTCAATATTAGAATATTTTTTAAAGAATTGCAGTTTTGGGGCGCCTGGGTGGCGCAGTCGGTTAAGCATCCGACTTCAGCCAGGTCACGATCTTGCGGTCCGTGAGTTCGAGCCCCGCGTCAGGCTCTGGGCTGATGGCTCAGAGCCTGGAGCCTGTTTCCGATTCTGTGTCTCCCTCTCTCTCTGCCCCTCCCCTGTTCATGCTCTGTCTCTCTCTGTCCCAAAAATAAATAAAAAAAAAAAACGTTGAAAAAAAAAATTAAAAAAAAAAAAAGAATTGCAGTTTTGTTACATTTTGCTATGTGTAAGTGAGGCTAGTGGCCAATAAGGTATAATGAGTAGATTAAATCACTTATTTATAATCAGTGTTATTTTATTCATAAGTATAAAACAATCATATTATAACCTGTTAAAATTTTTCTCTTGTTCCCATCTCTACCCTCCTGATGCTGCAGTCTGATATGCAATGGTGACCTACTAAGGAAACAATTTCATTTTTCAGTAGGGATGATATTAACAAAAGGGTGAAAAGAAGAAGGAATACAGTGCCCAACACAATCTTACATACACACCTTAGGAACTTGACAAACATTTGCTTCTTAATTTACATGCAGATAAGTACACAATTAATAAACTCTATAAATTATCCCAAAGTAAAGACATCCAGTAGCCACAGTTTGGATCAAGGATTATTACGTTATCAACAGTAGCCACAGTTTGGATCAAGGATTATTACGTTATCAACAATTTAGAAACTTCTCTAGAGCACTTTACTCTTACTACCCCAATTTTTACCCAAAGGTAAACATTATTCTAATGTTTAACACCATAGTTTATTCAGTGTTAAATAATGGAAGATAATAAATATCTTCCACACAATGAAGATAATATTTATTCTAAAACCATAATTTAGATTTGCCCATTTTTTAACTTGATATAAATGCAGTTGTACAGTATATATGTTTGTTCAGTTCATCCAGTTTGGATGGTAGCAGTCCAGGTCTGCTATTTTTTAGAAGAGTTTTGGAACTGTTTTATGTTCACAGCAGAATTGGGGCAGGTACAGAGATTTCCTATATATCCCCTGTCCCCATACATTGATAGCTTTTCCCATTATCAATCTCCTCAACCAGATTTTTGTTACAACTGATGAACTACACTGGCACATCATAATCAGCCAAAGTGCATAGCTTACATTGGGGTTCATTCTTGTTGTTGTACATTTTGTGGGTTTAAATAAAGGCATAATGATGTATATCCGTCATTATAGTGTCATACAAGGTATTTCCACTGCTCTGAAAATCCTCTATGTTCCACTTAATCAGCCCCCAGCCCCAACCCCTAAAAACCACCAGGGGTTTATTAAACCTGGGGGTTAATTATAATGTGTTCATAATTTTCCCTTTTTCTTGAATGTATTGCCTTGAATCTCATACAGTTGTAATCACACAGTACGTAATCTTTTCAGATTGGCTTCTTTCACTTAATAATAGGGAGTTAAGATTCTTCCATGTCTTATCATGGCTTGATAACTCATTTCTTTTAAGTGTTGAATAATATTTCATTGTCTAAATGTACCACAGTTTAGCTATTCATCTACTTGGTTGTTTCCAAGTTGGGGTAATTATGAATAAAAAAGCTGTTAAAAACATTTATGTGCAACAAATCGTTTTTTAAAGATAAAAGTAAACCCGATTCTATTTCAAATCTAATTATTCCTAATAACGAATCAAGTTCATGATTAATAAGTATGGATATAACACAGAAGAAAGAGGAATCATTGGGTTAGAGGGTCACATGATGACATCATATGGTTTTAATTTTCAGTGATCTTTGTGCTAAGTAGTTATTAGTCATATGAACTAATATGATGAACCAAAGATCAAGATATCTATTGATTGGTGCAAAATGTTTTTCTAAGATATGACTCATTGCTTTGCCTCAAGAGTCTAAGAGGACATTCAAATTAGGTCTTTATTTACAAAGGCTATTGCTTGTGGTATTAAATTTCATAATGACAACTGTAAGACAAGGGTCACATATTATCTTTAAGACAGAAAAATGTTTTGTAACCTAGGGTAATAGTGAGATCCTGTTTCATTTGAGAACAATGGCTACCAGCAGTGTTTTTCTTTTTATATTAAGATACAGATGCCTTTTCTAATAATATATACAACAGCATTTTTGTTAAGTGCCAACTAATCTTTTGTTGTAGCAAGTAAAAAGAAAATGAATTTTTAAGTTTCATGAATTCTCCTGTGATATTCTTTTACAAACTTAAAAAAATCATGTTTCTGTAGCTATGCAAATGGTGTTACTTTCCTCTACTCTTCTTTCTAAAGCTAAGGTTACTAAAAATATGTAGTGCCAGACCACAAAGAATTAAATCTGAAAGCATATGCTGGTGGAGCCAGGAATTATTAAAACAGACACAGTACATGGTGTGTTGAGAGACAAAGGAGCTTAATTATTTAGTTACACTGTTTCAACCTTCATAGTTGATGTTTCAGGACTAATGCATTAAAGAGGCCATGCCAAAGAATAGAATCATCTCTTTTTGTCTATTGTGGCTCAAGCGGGATCTTGCTTAGAGACAGAAATGTGGATGAGATAACCACACTGAATTAATTAAACTAGCTGACGTTCCGTCCTTGGCCTAGACCTGTAATTCTCAAACTTGACTGCATGTCAGATTCACCTGAGGAGCTTTAACTGTTATTGAACCCTGGGTTCCATGCCCAGACATTATGATTTTATTGGTCTAGAGTGTGGCCTCAGCTTCCTGATTCTTATGTATATCCAGGATGAGAAATACGGACTTAGTCAGGTAGCATATTTGAAAGGAACATGGGTTTTAGAGAGTCAGAATTGACCTAGTTGGAATTTCAGCTATAAGTGTGATTTATGAAGGTCAATAAAACCTAATGAGCCTATAAAACAGACTGTTGAAAGAATAAAATAAAATTATTCATGTGAAAACTGATGGTATACTATTTGGCATGTGATAGGAATTAATAAACATTATTTCTCCAATTTCTCATATCTCACCTCTCTGTACCCTGTCCCTTTAAAGTATAGGGGACCAAATATAATAGCCACTGTTTGCTACCTGTGTGGTGCTTCTATTTTCTTTATATTCTAGTTTTGGTTCAAAGAATTTTGCTGGGTAATATGGGAGATAAAGAAGTTGATAAACATATTATTCTTTATTTCTCCTACTTCATATCTGATTTGCTGTTTTCTTCAGGTCTTTATTTAGATGCTATATCCTCTGAGAAGCCTTTCCCAACTGTTCCCCCCATCCCAACCTAGGTTGAATTCCACTGCATTACACTTCCATGATGTTAATGATGAGTCTAAAGAATTTAATGCTGTATTTCCCAAGTCACATAGTGCCCACTCAATAAATTTAACTGGATGAATAAATGAAGCAACTTAAACTAAAGTTATATTACAACAGATAGTATAAGGCAGTATTTATCTGAGTGTCAAATAGTTGGTTATAATATGAACATCATTTTTAGCAGTATACAAAGGACTTTTACATGAGCAATTTTATCTAAACTTTTCATTAATTTTTTTCTTTTTTCCTATTTCTGTTCTCAAAAGATAATTTTTACTGTCTACTCCCTTGTGACAGACACCTAAGTATTAGAGATATAGAAGTAAACAAGGCCAATAGTGTCTTGTTTGTATTTTTTTGTTTTTTTGTTTGTTTGTTTTTTTTTTTTTTTTTTGAGTTCACATTAGAGTCAAAGTAGACGGGGGAAAAAAAAGACTAAACAACTTAGTATTATGCCAGTAGCAGTAAATGTCCCCAAGTAAGGGATATGAGAGAAACTGGCTGTGGTGTATGTGTTAGGGATGTTGCTATATGGTCTTCCCTGAGAAACTAACATCAGAGCTGAGGTCTCAAAGACAATGAGCCAGCCATATGGAGTTCTGAAGATGGGAGATTACAGGCTAATGAAACTGAAAGTGCAAATTCCCCAAACAAGTCTGAGTTGCTATGTTCTATGAGCAGTGAAATGCTCATGTAACCACATAGAGAGTGAGGAGAGAAGGCTGGAAAATGAAATTAGAGGACAATAGGGGACTGGTTCCTGTAGAACCTGAGAGGCCACAATGAAAAGTTTGTTTTTTATTCTAAATATTATGAGAAATCATTAGCTTGTTAAAGATTCTGGAGGCTGGAAAGTTTATACTTAAACCTATTAGATTTATATCTATATCTATATCTATATCTATATTTAAAAAAAAAAACTACTAGACTGCCATGTGGAAAATGGATTTTGGGGTGGGAGTGGTAAGGAGTAGGGGACATATGGGCACCAGAGTGGAGGCATAGCAGTTGTCCATGCAAGACATGATGGCAAAACATCCTAAGGAGCAGCAGTTAAGATCAAGAAGTGGATGGAAAGAAGACATTTTGGAGTTACAGCAGGCAATATTGCTCATGGACTGTGTGTTGGGTGGTGGAGGTATTAGTTGAATGTACGAACAGGCCAGACCCACCCTCTGTGGTAGGGGCTTGACATTTGAGTGGTACATGTAGGCCTACATTTTTTTGTTTGTTTTTTGTTTTTTCATTGCACTCCTGGGGACGTGCAAAGAACAGGGCTTAGGCAATGATTCTTAATCACTCCTCCTGAGTACAGCTTTAGCTATGGTTGGCAGGAAAAGACTCTGCTGAAGATTAAGGATCTCAACAGTTCCTCAAAAAATGATTAGGGTTTGGAAAGTTGTAAGCAAACACGTGAAGGCAGAGAAGAAAACGACTTGAAAATGTTTGAGAGGCAGTGAGTAGATCCGTTTGTGTGATTCAAGGATTAGCATAGGGCAACAGTGAAAGATACGTACAGAAAACAAATCTGGGTTCATTTTGTAGAGAGCCATAAATGTCATATTGGAGTCCATGCTTTATGACTTTATGAAACTAAGAAAGATTTTGAGAAAACCTGATGATAACACACTAGCAGGATTGATCTAGCAATGCTCACATAATGGCTTAAAGGGGAAAAAGCCTGAAAACAGGGAGATTATATAAATATCGTTCAATCAGGATTATTCATCCGTTAATTTATTCACTTGTTCAGTTAACATATATGAGTACCTGCTGTATGCTAAAAACCAATGGTCAACAGGGCTCTGTTTTTGTTGCTTATTTATTTATTTTGAGAGAAAGAGGGAGAGAGAGTCAGAGAGTGAGTGGAGGAGGAGCAGAAAGAGAGGGAGAGGGAGAATCCCAAACAGGCTCTGTGCCATCAGCGCGGAACCCTATGTGGGGCTCCATCTCACAAACCGTGAGATCTGCTTGAGATGAAATCAGGAATCAGACACCCAACCACGTGAGTCACCCAGGTATCCCAACAGGGCTCTGCTCTTATCTAAAAGTGAAATTAAATATGATTGAGGAAAGCTGTATGTAGGAGCATAGACACTCACAAGGAGAGGTTGCAGTACGAATCTCTTAAAACATCTAAGAAAATGTCTGGAAAAGCAGCTTGCTTTTATTATCTGATTCTGTGACATTATAGGTTCATAGCTATAAGGTGCGTTTGTGCAGATGAAACTGATTATTTCCCAAAGGATATATTTTTAAATACCTTTAAACTGTAAACTAATTATATATTTTATATACTCACAAGTGTGTGTTTTAAAGGCCATCCAACTGATTGATATTAAAAGAGCCAGATAATACAATTTAAATCAAACTATTATGCTATTTTATAATATTAGTACATTGTCTTCCATGCACTTTAAACATATGTTTTGCATATAGACAAATTTGTTGTGATACAACTAAAAGATACCACTTATCATTGGATGATTGCACTAAACTAAGTCCTTGTTAACTTATATATGGAAAAAGCTATTAAACTAAAATCCAAGTCTTTTTCTTATCTTAGATTACATGATATCTGATATGGATTTTTGTTAGAACTTTTTTAATGTTTATTTTTTTTAATTTAAAAAAATATTTATTTTTGAGAGAGACAGAGTGCTAGCGGGGGAGGGTGGGGAGAGAGGGAGACACAGAATCCGAAGCAGGCTCCATGTTCCAAGCTGTTAGCACAGAGCTTGAGGTGGGGCTTGAACTCACGAATGGCAAGATCATGACCTGAGCCAAAGTCGATCTCTTAATCGACTGAGCCACCTAGGCACTCCAATAGAACTTCTAAAAGTAATGTATGAACCTGTAGCCCAACTATATTTGACATTATAATCCTTGACCAAAAGAGACATACAGGAAATGAGGGGGAGCAATATACATGACCCCAAAATATGCCACTTTGGCTTGTGTATTACTTTGAGCTGAAGGCAATTAAGACTCAGCAGACTAAAGAAAAACTTTTCCCTCTCACTTAATTACTTAAAATAATTTAGATAGGGGCACTGGCAAAAAGACAGCTATTAACAGAGATAACTTTTTATCTGGAAAACCTATCTGTATGGCAGGACATGCATCTAATTACAAACCCTCTGCTCTTCTTCTTTTCCTATGAAATATGTTCTTCCCCTTTGAAGCCCCAGGCCCCTATCCCCTTTCTTAGGATGGCATATAAGCCATCTGACTTGTCCTTGGGTCTCAAATTTTTTACGGGGCTCCTGTCCATGTATAATTAAATTAGTTATTTTCTTGTTAATCTGTTCTACATCAATTTAACTAATAGGCCAGCCAAAAGAACCTAGAAGAATAGAGAAAAGAAATTTCCTCCCCTATAGGAACAAAATAGGTATGGAGTATATTATAGGAATTTGAAAACAAAGTGAACATTTCTGATTTGTCAGCCTGAACAGAAGAGCACTGGCTGTAGATTGAAGGAAGATTTACAAAATCCAATGAAAAGAAAAATGCATGCCGGAAGATGGGAGTGGAAGCTACTGTCAGTCACAGCACTGTTGATATGCTATACTGACCAACATTTTGAGAGGCTGGCTCCATCTTCCCATTTTTCCCCAACATGTTTCAATTCTAAGATCGGGGAACTCTTTCTCTGAACACATACCTAATTTTATGTAAATATCAATGCAAAACAACAACAACAACAACCTACCTGAAAACCATTCAGATATCACATTTTCAGGAACTTTAGGAAGTGAGATTTACCTATAGCAAATATAATTTTACTCTAGAATAGGATGCCATCATATGGAAAGGAACGTTTGAAAGAAAGGAACGTTTCAATATTCCTAATAAAACCACATTTCAGTATTTATGTATTGGAGAAATTAGCCAGTCAGCTCCTAAAATTCATAATTTTACCATGAATTTTACTCAGAGTCTCTGTGGTTATTTTTATACATTTACTTTGGGTCCATTACAGCCAAATGATAGTTACATTGTTCTTTATGTTTTCCTAGAAAATAGAACATGATTCTAGGTTTTAATTACTCACATGAGATAGGTAAATTTTTCAGAGTTGAAAGTTATCTGATAAATGCATTATACAGACCTGAACAGAGTTATAACTACAATATGTGCTTGGGAGTTTTCTTTCAAAGAGTATTTATTTCACACAGTGTTTTTGAAACTTACATTATGTTTTCAAAGTAATACCTGTATTAGGAAATATGCTGATAATATCACATTTTTTTCTTTAGAAAATTTCTAGAAAATGTGAAAAGTGTGCTTATGGTTCTTATCTGTAAATAATTTAACTTAATACTTATAGGAAATCGTTGAATAAAACTTCAGATAATTGCATTAAAACAAGTAAAATTGCATTGTTTCTAACACAAAATTCCTTATTAAGGACTGTATTAGCTAATGAGGAGTGTTACAAGAGGGAAAAAGAGAGCATTTAATCAAGATGTAGCATGGCTCTAAAGCTCATTTAGCAAGCAATTACTTCTATTTCACTGAAAACTAGCAGGCCGTGCCTTAAGTCAATTTCCAGGTGAGGCAAAGCAAATGCCACTGATGTCTTGCTTTAAATATAGACAAAGTTAACCAATCAAAATCAACACAATTCACGACTACAAGATGCATGAATTTTTAAATTAATTAAATTACTTTTAAATATACTTGAGAAGAGATCTTGAAATGGTTCCCAGCGGTCAATTAATAAAGCTTAATTTAGCCCCATCTCTTTAACAACAAAAGACTTTAGAATATAAAAGTGTATTTTTTTTGATGGTTAAGGTTTATCATTTACTCAGCTGTAAGCTTTTGAGTCTTCTCACTCAAAGAAGAATATAATAATGCATTAAATTGTCCATGTGACAAAACTCCACATAAAAATGAGTTAATAGCTACCATTCTATTTCTTCTGATCCTATTTCCTCTGATTTTACAAAATAGTGATGAATGATTGAGTACAATTGGTTGCTCAGTGATATTAACAGATATTAACAGAGGCTGTGTAACAGATGAGGACATTTATTGAGCAACAATTGAACAATGAACCCATATAAATAGCTGAGATTGTGTTTATGTTCTTTGACTTCTAATGATGTCTAGTTTTTATTCTTCAGTTTTATTGGTTAATAAAGTTTAGTTGGTATACTTCCTGATTCAGCCTGTCTTTCTGCAACTAATATTTATAGCTTTATGATGTTGAAGGCAGACAATTTAATGACATAAACAAAAGTGCAGAGTTAATAGCATATGACTCTCCCAGTAGAAATCAGGAAGAATTGTAAATGAGGTGATAGTTGAACTAGATCTCAAAAAGTTAACTTTTCCATTAAAAAAAATATTACACTGGGTGAGATACACAAAATCTTATTATCCTAAGCTCTTAAGTTCTATTAACTATTTCAGGAAAAGTTAAAACTGATTTTAATAAGTCTATCATTAATTTTGCAGTTAAGTAAGTCACACATGTAGTAATTAAAATTTTTAGAGTAAGCATTTTTGTGAGAGATGTTAATCCTATGATGAAATGCCTATTATAAAACTAAAAAAGGGAAAGTTTTAGGACTAAAACATGAATTTGGTGTGTTGATTCCCCCCTCATTCATCAGTTGAAAAAAATATGATTTAAGTACCTACTATTTGTCTAGAACTATGCTTGGCACTGGAAATTAAATGATGAGGTAAAACATCATTCTAATAAATATAAAAATACAGTTGGGACAAGTGCTATAAAGGAGAGCTATACGCAGCAATAAGAGAATATATAGGAGGAGTCTGACCTCATCAAAGACATCAGGAAGGTCTTTCCAGAGCATATGACACAAGACCAAAAAGGATGTTGGTAATTAACAGGTAAAAACAGGTATGTTAGGGATAAGACAAAGGAAAATCACATGCAAACGTGAAGGCTTGTTAAGAGCAGAGCAAGTAAGATTAGTGAAAGGAAGCCAGCGTGCCTAGAGAGAAATGAGCCAGATCTTTCTGAAATTTATAGGACAAAATATGGAGTATTGATTTAATTTTAAGAAAAGGGTAACCCATTGAAATGTTTTAAATGAAAGGTGAATTCAATTTATGCTTTGAAAAGATAATTCTGGCTACAAGATAATTCTGGAGAACTTTTTAACAAGAGTCCAGACTGGAAGTGTGCACAAAAAGTAGGGGAAAAAAAAGAAAGAAAGAGAATGGTCACTTATTTTTAGATACAGGTATGGCAGATAGAGAGAAATGGACATATTTGAGATATTTTTAGGAAGTAAAATCAATAGAGCTTGGTGATAGATTCATATGGGATGACTCTATAAGCATACTTAACTAGCAGAATCATATACCATTAACTAAGTAAACACTGAGAGAAGATCAGTTATGGGAAAGAGTTTGGAGGCTATTCATGAGTTTAATTTTAGAGAAGTGAGATTCAAAATGCATCCCAGGAAAGGGCACCAGGGTGGCTCAGTTGGTTGAGCATTTGACTTCGGCTCAGGTCATGATCCTTGGTTCGTGAGTTTGAGCCCTGCATGGGGTTCTGTGCTGACAGCTCAGAGCCTGGAGCCTGCTTCAGATTTTGTGTCTACCTCTTTCTCTCTGCCCCTCCCCTCTCATGCCATGTCTCTCTCTCTCTCTCAAAATGAATAAACTTAAAAAAATAATATATCCTAATATATCCCAAGAAGATATATTCCAGGGAGATATCAAAAAATATCCCTTCTTAGTTGGTCTAGACTTCATATAATGGAAGTCTGAATTGGAAATATTGATTTGTGAGTCATTCGTTGCTATTGTCTGAATGTTTTTGTCCTCTTGAAACTAGTATATTCAAATCTTAACCCCCAAAGATGATGGCTTTAGGAAGTGGATCCTTTGGCAGTTGCTTAAGCCATGAGAATGGAGCCCTCATGAATGAGATTAATGCCATATGGAAGAGGCTCCAGAGAGAACCCTAGCCCCTTCTACCATGTGAGGACACATGGCTGACAATCAACCAGGAAGAGGGCCTCCACCAGAATGTGACCATGCTAGTACCTTGATCTTGGACTTTCCAGTCTCCAGAACCATGAAAAGTAAATTTCTCTTGTTTATAGGCTACTCAGTCTCTGGCATTTTATTATGCAGCCCCAACAGACTAAGGGCTAAGGCCTCGGCCTAAGGGATGTAATTGAAACCAAAGATGGGGATGATGATATCTCAGAATAGAGAATGGTAGGAGCAGAAAAAGAACAGAATTTGGAACTATTTACTGCACATTTTAATGGCCTCAAAGAGCTCCTATTCTAGAAAGAAAAAAGAAATACACATACACCTACATCAACAACCATTAAAATGCACATTGTTAATGGCCATTAATAATCTAATTTCCTTCTATGAGCTTCAGAACAGAACATGTGACTGGTGTTGCCAAGGAGTTCTGATCAGTGGGATGGAAGAAAACATACAGACATCCAAGAGCAATTCATACAACTAAGGATGAGATCATTTCTATGAAAATGTCAGCTAATCTCAAATGAAAAAAAAATTGAGTCCCCATACACTGGGACTGGAGCACAAATCTGGAATAATGAAACACAAAGTGGAGAGTGGGAGGAAGTGGAAGATATGAAATGCTTCCAGGCACAGACTGTCAATGTTTGTATTTTGAATGCAGAGAAAAATTAGAAGATAAAAAAAATATGCTCACAATTTTGGGGGAGCACAGAGGGCGTAGTTTCTACCTCCCTCTAATGGAATGTCAGAGTCTTCATAGATTAAGTAGCCCTTGTTATATAGGAATTTTCTGGGTGAACAAAGGAGAGAACACTTTATCAAGTTAAATTATTTTAGGAAATTTAAATTATTCAAATTATTTTATTTAAATTTATTTTATTTAAATTATTTAAATTTAAACTATTTAGGAAATTATTTTAAATTATTTAAATTATTTATTTAAATTATTTTATGAAAGAGATGGTACCCTACCCATGAGATGAAATATCTGAGGATAGAGACAATAGATAGAATAAATCCCACTGAAAGGGAAGTGATGGCAGAGGTGGAGGTAGGGTGGAGGGCAAAGGGGAAGGAGGGAACTACTACAGGATAGAGGATTGACTTTGAACAAAACTTGCCCCCAAACTTTCACAGAGGGATGAGTTATGATGAGAAATGGGTTGTGGAGAACAGGGAATGATTTAAGGATATTCATGCCTTACTGTGAAGAAGGAGATGATGATATTATTGAGAGAGGGAATGGATGTGTGGGGTGACTTAGGCAACCTGAATAATGATTTGTGTACCATGGTAGTTTCAAAATAGCAAAAGTGCCTATTTTCTTATATTCTGTGTGTGTGTGTGTGTGTGTGTGTGTGTAGCCTTTGACCTTTATATAAAACATATTTTATAAAATATATCTTACGTATAGCTTTATAGTATATATATATGTGTGTGTATGTGTGTGTGTGTGTGTGTGTGTGTGTGTGTGTCTATTATAACATGAACTATTTTGGATCTTAAATGAGTAGGCATTGACAGCTATATTATTTTTTATTTTTTAATTTTTTTAATGTTTATATTTTGGAGAGAGAGAGAGACAAAGTACAAGTGGGGGAGGAGCAGAGAGAGAGAGAGAGAGGGAGACAGAATTTGAAGCAGGTTCCAGGCTCTGAGCTGTCAGCACAAAACCTGAAGTGGGGCCTGAACCCACGAACCACGAGATCATGACCTGACCCAAAGTTGGATGCTTAACCAATGAGTCACCCAGGCGCCCTGGTACTCCACTATTTTAAACTGTTACTTGTTTTTGAGAAAGTGATATTACTTACAGAAGGCAAAATCTTAAAGTAGCGTATGTATCAGGAAAATTTTGATTCTATTTTGGAGAGGTAATTAACGTAGTAAGAGCTACCATTTATTAAGCAATTACTATGTTTCAAATATTGTGCTGAGGATTTTGTATCTGTTATCCACTTTAATCTTTATATATTGGTTTTATCATTTCCTCATTTCTATTTTGTAGATGCCAAAATTAGTTAAATCATTTGCTCAAGATCACTGTATTCTGAATGGGAGAGCCAGGTTTCTAAGAGTGGTCTATTGAAGTTCAAAGTCATTGGCCCAAACCACTAGCTTAAACTTCATAATGATTTATTTATGTTTCACAAATCAAATCTCACGAATTTTGTTTGTTTGTTTTACCTAGCTTTGCTAATTTTCATATTTCCTGAATTTAGCCCAAGAGCAACTGGGCTTCTCAGGGGTCAGTCTTAACAGATTTATGTAATCCCCTGCCTCCCAAACACACCCAAAGAAAAACACATAAATACACACATGAAAACATATACCTGACTCCTAAAACCCTCATGGGGACTGCATATTTTTAATGAAGTTTTCATGAGGCAGTGGGGAAGGGTATATTGCCTTTCCCACTACAAGACCCCATTAAAATCTTCAAATGCCAGATTCCCACCTGAATTCCTTTTCCTTTTAGCGATTGTGGTCATTTCCTTAGTTTGGGTGCTATCCTTCCGTTCAAAAACGTGTTTGTAACCTCTCTCTTTTGCTTTTCTTGCTTATGGCTAGTTTATGCTTTCTCCTTCCACAACCAGAGTTTTCTAGAAGGTTCTGTCCTTTCCTTTTTTCTCTCCTCTCCCATGTGCAGTCCATGTACCAAATGGCCTAGCCAAAAAGCTGATTTTCCTGAATATCTAATCTGCCATGGGATAAAGGAAGTAATCTGTGATTGAAAATTTTAGACAGTATGCACGCATGCACACACACACACACACACACACACACGCACATAGTAGTCATTAAACTTTAGGAACATTTTTGAATGTTTATAAATATATGCTTATTATAGAAAAAAACTAGAAATATGGTTCTACCCTAATTCTAAGACTGAATTTGTGTTTATGGTTAAGTGCTAAATTATGAATTGCAAATTTGAAAAGTGTGCACAAAATATATTTTCTACTTTTCCTTTGGAAAAGCATGAGTTAATAACTTTTGCTGCTTTTGTAAGAAAAATCCTAGACTTAAATTTGGCTTCTTTTTCAGAAATTCCTGTTATGTCCTTAGACTCAGAAACATATATTGTAAGTAACTTTGTAGCTCCGTGTTTTTATTCACAATATTTTTACCATATTTGTTTGTTTGTTTTGATGTGGTAGAGGGGAACTAAATTGAAGATCTGAGTCTGCGATGGCTCATTATAAAAATTTAGGTAGACATTTATCATGAGTAAATATGAAATATACTGATTCGCTATACTTTATACATATAGAAAGGGGCAGAAAGAAATAGTGAAGGCTTAGCCTAGAATTATTAATTATTAATGTGGGAAACCTCAGAAGAGGTTGAAGTTTAGAAATTGTATGATCAACAGATATCAGCTGGTAATTAGCACCACCTGTCAGAAATTATACTGATAAAAAAAATAAAGGACCAAAATAAAAATTAACTCAGCATAAAACCTTTTAAGAAGCTCTTAATTTTTTTTTATCCACTGCTTGAAACTGAAATGAAGCAATGAAACGGCATTCTGAAGCTATTCTGAACAGAACCACAGAGCTAAATGTGCTAGAAAAAGCAGAGAATTTCTGCACAGATGGTCTGCCATGGAACTTGCCAAATTAGCCCAACGCATAGCAACTCTGGGAGAGGCTTTTCTGCCAACAGGCAAATATAGTGCCTTTCAAATCTGGATTGCCAAAACTCAAGTCTGAGAATGCCGTATTGTGATACTGCTGATCTCTGATGAAAATCATAAATAACAAGAACGTTATATTATATAGTTATGATTTAAAAA
The DNA here is from genome assembly GCF_022079265.1 of Lynx rufus. Classification (NCBI taxonomy): domain Eukaryota; kingdom Metazoa; phylum Chordata; class Mammalia; order Carnivora; family Felidae; genus Lynx; species Lynx rufus. The sequence goes on from NW_025814827.1 coordinate 66,002,088, forward strand.
AATGTGACCCAAATTACTGTACTGAAATTGTAGCCTGATAATGTTGTCCTTGCAGCCACTCCTCCCCTCCCACCCCACTGCCCCAGTCTCTCTTCAGCCAGTGTGATCTGTTTAATATGCGGATGTCATCATGCCATGCCCTACATAAAACCTTTCAATGGCTTCCCTTTGTTCTTGGGATAAAACCCCAAATACTTGACACATTCCACTCCTGCATGGTGTGACAACCTCTCTTCCATCTGACCACAAGCCACACTGGCTTGTAGCTCTCGCTGACCTAGACCCATCAACCTCATTCTGGCCCATGGGCATTTGCTGCTTCTTATTCATGGAACTTCTTCCTAGACCACTGGCCACATCACTTCTGAGGATTACACAGTTAACTGGAGGTCATACCAAACTTTTTCTTTCAGGAAAGCCTTCTCTGATCAATCGCCATCTCCCCACACTAGATCAGTGTGTCTTGTTTGTTGAATCTCAAATAATCTTACATTTTTCCTTTAAAAAAAGTTTAGCAAAGTGCCTAAAGTATATATGTGTTAACATTTATAGAATAGTGCATGAATGGAACTAAAATGTTTTAAATGTAGTTGGAAAATAATATAATAGAGGCATTGACATTATATTCACAGACACATTTGGAGTAAAAATTCTAATCTTAAGAAATGTGGAAATGAGTGTAGAAATTACATTTATATAAACAATTTTATGCAGGATTTTTAAAAACAAATGAAATGCTGGCTTGCTACTTTACTCACAGTTCAAAATGCAATATCCTACTGGTAATCGTTGTACAACTCTCAGAATATGCTAAGAATCAGTGAATTGTACACTTAACGGGTAAATTTGGGATGCCTTGCTGGCTCAGTCCACAGAGCATGCCACTCTTCATCTTGTGGTCATGAGCTCAAGCCCCATATTGGGCATAGAGCTTACTTAAAAAAAAATTAAGGGTAAATTTTATGGCATGTGAATTACATGTGAGAAAAGCTGTTACTAAGGGAGAAAGAAAAGTGATGTTCTAATGTAGCAATTTGAACTTAAAGAGAAAATACTCAGCTCCCAGTAGCAGTAGTTTATTCTCTATATTTTTGATGCCATCAAATAAAAAGACAAATCCTGACTTTGGTGAGGAGAGACATTATTCTAAAGGACTACAGCAACAGGGGGCAAGAATAATGCAATAGAAAGAACATTTCCATTTATGAGAACTCTCAGTGTCTCCATGGTCAGGCAGAAAAGGCTTTTTTCCTTTATAGGGAGGAATAAGCAAGGCTAGAGATAACTGGGCACCGGGGAGTGGGGTGAGTAGATGGCAGGGTTGGGCAGTTGAGCAGGAAGTCCCTGTGGTCAGCTGATTCTCAGGGAAGCAGTTAAGAGCAGATTGTTCAGCCTTCCAACACTTGCTCACACTTGAGGATGGACCAAACTTAGGGATTTATGGGGAGCAGAGAAGACCAGCTAAAGTTTGATCAATTTAGATTAGTGAGCATTTTGTCCAGATTGGTCAGTGGGTACAAGCAGTTCAGCTAATCATCTATGAGACAAAGAATGGGAATTTGGAGAGTCTGTGCCCAGGCTTGCCAAAGGTACAAAAGGGGGGACACCCGCAAGTCTAACCTCAGCCATATGGGGAAGAGTGATTCTTTGTAGTTAACTGTCTCCTGGGACACAAAAGGGTGGGGAGATTTCCTAATCATCACTTTTTTTGCAGGAGGATGGGGTTCAGTCGAACTTCACTGTCAGTATTGTCTAGTAAGAATTCCTCAAGGAGGTGTTTTTGGTTACATTCATAAATGCAGTGGTCAGTGCAGACTGTAAAATGGAACAGATCTGAGATCACATTAAAACAGTGAATTCTCAGCACCCCATACATAATTAGCCATGGATATCTGTAACAGATGGATAGGCCAAGGAGGAGGTTCAGGTTTGTAGCGCAAGAATTTTCTGTGCTTGAAATATCGTCACTTTATTGTAAAATATCATAGTGCACAAATTTATTATTGCTTTGGGAAGCATTTCCGTGGGCATCCTGATAGAGAGGGTTAGAACATAGTTTTGGCAATAATTGTAGGCAGTATTAAATATTTTATGAGAAATACATTAGTGTAAATCACCATTTTTAAAAGTGAAACATGAATCACTACCCAAAGAATTGGACTTAGTGCAAGAAATCCTGATTTATCTGCACTGTTGATACTGTATATGTAAATGCCATTTCTCAGAAGCATAAAACTCTGAGTATAATATATTGGTTAGTGTAAGCAGTATAATATATATTTTTCAGGCTATGCTAGTTTCATTAATCATATATTTTAAGAATTTTAAGCTTATTTTTTATGAGGCATTGCATTACATGTGGCATCGATATGCATGTGTAATTTATTACTTGGAAGTGAATTATCCTACACTATTTCATGTGCTTGATATATTGATTTTCAGTTGTGATAGATCATTTTAAGATTGTACGACTTTACTCATGGTGATTTATCCACAGAATCACATAGGCCGGGGCAAGCTGATGCAGCCCTTTGAACACTTTCTATCAGCTATAAATAGAGTTGTTAACTGGAATTCTTAACCCCAGCAGGGAAACATATTTAGCAAGTTGAAAGAAAAAACTTTCATCCAAATCTAATTAGCTGTTGAATAAGTGCCCATAAAAGGTAGTTTCAATATGTCTTTTTCTTCCATATGCTAATCTTGTAGCCCATTTTTTATCGATAGGCAGTAAAGCATACAGTCAAAGGAAGAGAAAGATGTCATCAGTTTGCTTAAAAGATGTCTTCTATGACTGCAGATTGTCTCTTAATTCTTATCAACTCAAACACACACATTTGCATTGACTTGAATTATTATCACCCTCTTCCTTTGTAGAAAACTCCCTCTGAACAGAGTTCCATGGAGAAAAAAAAAACAAACATACAGTGCCCAAACATCAAGTATGTGAAGATATTGCATAGAGGAGCCATATAAGTGAAAAGGAGTATTTTTGGAATTCAAGCAGTATTTTTGGAATACTTCCTAGAATTTCTAATAAACAATATCAAGGCTACCTTGCAAAAATATGCTGTCTTGTCACTGGTGCCAAGGTACTTAAACCACAGGAGCATTTGAAGGAATATATACTGAGAGATTTCTTTCTTGCTCTTTTAGCTTAGATCCCACCTAAATTTCTCCATCTCTTAATTTTCGTTTTCCCCCTCCTCCTTTTGTTGCTATTGTTATTGCTGTTACTGTTATTGTTTATAAATATTGCTTCCCACTTTGGTTTCCTAGAGACTAGGAAGGTTGTTCCTAATTTCCATCCGTCTCTGCTTAAAGAGCATTTTACTAAAGTGTTTCCTACATAAAAAAGAGTTCTAGGCACACTCTAAGCACTTGATAAATATTATTGAATAAATTAAGGAAAGAATGAATGAGTAATATTGGATTTGAAGCTACAATTTCACTGTAATAGTTCCAAAGTTAGCCCTTGAGTCAAACACTTTCTTACTACTTCCTAGCTGTTTAGCCATGGACAAGTTACCTAACCTTTTAAACCTCAGTGTTTTCTGAAAATGCAGATAAAGAAAGTATGTTATCTTAAAGAGTTTTTGCTAGCATTAAATGAAATGATACAGGTAAATCACTTACCACATTTACCTGGCAGATTGTAAGCTCACAATAAATATTGACCATTCTTGTTATTATTATTCTTTATGTACATCACTTAATGCTCTTCCCTAAGCCTCTTCATGCATTTACACTTTTCACAAATGTGTTGGTTGGCTTGAAAATAAAAGCTATAATTAATGAGGATGTGGTTCTTTTTTAATAGCTTGCACCTAAAATGAAATCTAAAATTTGAACTTAAGATAGTTATCTTTGAAATAGTTTTCAACACATTAATTCAAATGTGAAAAAGCTGATTTTATGAGATGAGCGATGTGGTGATTCTTTGCTGTGTGTTTAGAAGGAATATATTTAAGGAAAATGATCAAAGGGAAAGGTATGTTTGGGGAACCAGCATGCATTCTTTTCAGACATGGGACTGAACTACCATATGACTAAAGTTGCATAAAAAGATGATATGACTCTCATATGTAATGAATCTGTAATTGCAGCAATGAATAAAAAACTTATAAATAAGTGACTCAAACCTACCTGTATAGAGTTGCATTAAAAACAAAGCAAATTTCTGAATAACATATTAGGACTCTCAGCTGTTAGTATAGCAACTACCACTAGATGTCATGCATTTCTTATTCTGTCTTCTTACAAAAGGTCTGTAGGTTCTGGTAAAAAATGTTATGTCCTTCAGAATTTAAATTCCAGGCTCTTGATGGACATAGGTAATAAGTCTTTAGAGGTACATTAGGATTTGATAAAATTAACTGTCACTAAGATAGTATCTGTCTATATAACTAAGTAACCATTTTGATCAAATTGACCTGTTAATTTAGTCAAACTTAGATTTAATTAATTTGATAAATCTGTTTTACGAATTTGACAAATACTTGCAAGGCATTTTATCTAATTTTACCTATAAATATGGATTTAAAGCACGAATATAGTCCTTGTTGTACTATGTATTTATTCAATTTCAGCCTCTGAGGAGCATTTTTGCATTCATGTCATGTAATTTCAGTGCATATTGGGTCTGTGCTGTGACTTTAACAGAGCCTATTGTAGAAGCAGAGCCATCTTGCTCTATGAAATTTTGTAACTGGAGGAACAAGGAACAAAACCAACTCTAAAATATGCTCAGAGATCAGGAAGGTAATTCTGCCTTGTTTTTAAAATAAATTTTTAAGAAGCTTGTTTACACAGTCTGATTTAAAACAGAATATCTAAACTTTTATTTGGAAGCTGGTGTATATTTCTTCATCAACAATGTTTGGAGATTAGTGTAGCTGAAAGAACATGGGGCTGTAAGTTCGAAGACTTGTATTAAATTGTTTAGCTTTCCCTTACACCTGTGTCAAACATGGCATAGTCATTTATGTATCTTAATTTTAATTTTCCCATCTGTAACTTACTTATGTGAGAATCACATGAGATAACGTGTGAAAAATTATTTGGCAATTAGAAAGTCCTGGTCATTGCTACAGTGTACATGTGAGCTAGGCAGGGGGAGGTCCTAGACTCTCTTCAGGGATCATTGAGGGGGAGAGTAGGGGTGTATATGCAAATGCACAAGAGACAGACTTGCATTTTTCCTAATGGCCTTTTTTCCTAACCCTGCTCTTTTAGAATTAGTTACATGTGTCGAAATTCTTTGCTCTGTGCTGAAAGTCAGCCCAATTTCTTTATTTTTCAAATGTCACCAACTTGAGGCTGAATTTGCCTCAGAGTTTTCAAAGCAAGGCAAGTGTTCATGTTGAAACACCAGAAATGTAAAATTGAATATTAAACTTCCTTATTGTAAAAGAAGTCCCTCGGGTCCCCTACCACCATTGGGTATCCCACCAATGGCATTTTCTCCCTAGCAACATTATCTCTAAGTTCCAAGTTTTGGCCATGCTCTGTTATAAGCTCTATATGTTTCTTGCTAACTTTTTATGTGGAATCAATTTCCTATTTTAGATTTACTGTTTCTTTTCATATCAGGTTCTTGAGACATATAGCCACTTAAAGTGGTATATCAAGATATTTCCTGAATAAAGGTGGTTCTTACCTGGAGTGGAGCTCCCAAATGCTAGTTGTAAAAAATTACATTTTATTTCTTTTAAAATTTACATGTTATATACTGTGGTACTTATTGCACTAAATCAATAAGATTGTAGACCTAGTATCAACAGGAATTATGGTACGAAAAATGAGAGATTATAGTATGAATCTTTACATTTTTATATTATAGATGTTGTTTTCCAGCATTTTAAATTCACATTCAAAGAATTAAATTGATCCTATTCTATTTCATGATATACTATTATATTGGTCTGCCCAAGTCTCTTTATTTATTCTTTTTTTTCTTTTTACTTTGGTTACTCTTCTCACTGCCATATTTTTCTTGCTCTTATGAATTTACGTATATCTATCAAACTTTCTTTTCATATATTTACATACATATAAGTACAGAAATGAGAAAAACATATACTATTCCATGTGTGTATTTAAAAGAAATAAAATGACTTTATCTTAAATCTTATTCTCTTCCTGAGTGCTCTCAAATATTTAGTTTGGAATGCATTCTGATTGCTATATGTAGATCTGGCACCAAGTGGTATATCCTTTTGTAGCATCTTTTTTTCCCCTGTGTCAATGAAAAAATGTAGCAAAACAGGGCATATTTATTATCTATATAATAGGAATCATTCACTTAAACCATAGATAGGGTTTACATGAAAGGTGTTTAGTCAATGGTAAAGGGGTCCAAAACATGCCTCTCCAAAATGTGACACATTAGCATGAAGACTGGCTAAAGCCAAACAACACCCAGCAGACTCAGGAAAAGCTCTTTACCATCTCTTAGCTGCCTAAAAGAAATAGAAATTTCCTTATTTGTGGGGAAAATCTGCAATTATAAATTTTTTTTAATGTTTATTTTTGAGAGAGAGAGACAGAGTGCAAGTGGTGGAGGGGGCAGAGAGAGAGAGAGAGAGAGAGAGAAAGAGAGAGAGACTCTGAAGCAGGCTTCAGGCTCTGAGCTGTCAGCAGAGCCCCACACAGGGCTCAAACTCAGGAGTTGTGAGACCATGACCTGAGCTGGAGTTGGATGCTTAACCGACTGAGCCACACAGGCACCTTTATAAAGGAAACTTATACTGGAAAGAGGACCTGCACCAGGATAGAGCTATTACCAAAGATAACTTTTTTTATTAGGAAATTTATCTGCATAACAGGGCAACTTTTGTTTGCCAAACATTTCTTCCTCTTACCTTCCTGTGAGTTGCCTTTCTCTCCCTTTTATACCCAGATCCCTATTTTATACTCATTTGCCTGGCTGCCTTTTGAGTCTCATATCTTTGTGGGGCTCCCATATGTACACAGTTAAATTTGTTTTTCTCCTTTTAATCTGTCTTATGTCATTTTAATTGTTAGACCAGCCACAGAACCATGAAGGGTAGAATGAAAATCTTTCCCCCCCGCAACAGTGGTAATTCATTATATGAGACTAATCTGAACATAGCAAACACATTTAGACTTTGTATTTAACATTTCTGATTATATGTCTAAATACTATGTCTTTTGTTACTTGTGGAACCAAAATTATAAATTCCACACTGAATAATACAATTAAGGAGATAGAAAATTTCCTGAGAAATTCCATGTGCTCTGGCTGGAGGTTTCCAGATGTGCTGTACAACAAAGATACCTAGAGTCTTTATGAAAAATACAATCCTCAGCTACCCTAGCTCTACTGAATCAGAACCACTGAGGAGAGTTCTGGCCATTCCTCTAATTTACATGTCAACCGAGTAAGAGGAAGTCATGGAATCTCTCTTAATCTCTCCAGGGGTAATTTGAGAAGGCAGAGTAGGAGTGTGTGAGGGGACAAATCTGGAGTCTGTATTTCTATCTGTCTGTTTCTCTATCCATCTCTAGGTATCCATCTATCTAGATCTAGATTATGTGTATATAGAGAGAGATTATATGTATGTATATCTTCATCTAGATCAATTGATCTCTCTTTTTAGAGACAGCTAGAGCTAGAGCTAGATCTGGATCTTATACTGTATATATCTAAATATATATACATATATATAGTATACATATATAATATATGTATCTGTATATTCTCAGGCAATGCTGATATAGGTCGTTCTTAGTACCACTCCTTAGAGCACAGCATTTCTGAAATTGATCTGAGATGGATAGCCCAATCTGCTATTACTATTCTAGCACAGAAGGGATTAAATTTAATGGTATTGGTGTTGTCATATATATATTTAGAGACTGAAAAATGCTACTTGTTGGTTAAGCTTTTAAAATCATGGAAAAAGTAATGGTCATGGTAGTTATTGCACAAGAGCTTCAGATTAATGATTCTCATTGCTACTATTAGCTAAAATCTGACAATTTTAACATTTGAATTTATTCTTGGTCTAAAAATTTCTAGGTGTGGGTGTTTGTGCATTTCTCTGCACCAGGTATTGATGAGTAAAAGCATTGTCAATATTATTTTACATCAATTAATTTAACAGTGGGTCGTTTCAGTACATTTTTGTATGGAGTTTCTAATTCCTTATTTTAAAATCTTGTGTGTGTGATATGTGTGTGTGTGTAAATATTAGTGAAAGTAGAAGCTATAAGGGTATGTATAAAGCTCTATATAAGACTTGAATTACTAGTCTGAAGATCATAAATATGTCCAAAATTCATCTCAACACTTGTTCACTCACAGGATGAGTGCTTGGTCAATTCAGATAAATGCAAAACAAACTCCCGTATGCATGTGTACTTATTTCTTGGTTACCGAGGAGAAAATGGCTGACAGGTGTGCACTTGGGGTGAAATACACTTGCCTCAGCCATTTAGGAGGGAAAATTACTAGACATTTTAGTTGCCACCCAGAATTGTACCACAATCATTTTTAAAGCCAATTTTGTAATGCCCCATGAAAATATGAAGTCTGATACGGCCAGAACTGATTAGTATGGTTTCATGCCAGACTTTTTCTTTTTTAACCAACAGCTGGATGATTTCTGCATATAGGAGCTGAAAAAAATATTTTCTAAACACAAGTTGTTCAGATAATGTTTGCAGTTTGTTTCACTGAAGAAAAGTTATAGACACTATTTAACACATAGTGCCTTACATTCTTTGAGAAGAAGAGATTTCACTTATAAAATGGTGGCAGAAGTGATTATGTAAGGTATTACACTGAGATTATATTCCCTGAAGATGTGATGGTAGTTATTCCCCCCTCCCCCCCTCCTATTAAGCTATTGGCAGCCTGAGGCTCTTTAAACCCCAAAGGTTTGATAAGGGCAATTGAAACGCTGTGAACAAAGTTTTAACGCTACTCCATTTCAGCAAAGAGGGATTAATTAAACTCAATTTGTAAATCTTCAGCTACTCTGTCAAGACTTCAGGGTTTAGGACTGCTAAAGGAGGAAATGTATGTGACAGAAAAATGTGCTGTGCTTTTCTTCAAATGAAAGGGAATGGAAATACAAGATAAGAAAACAAAAGATGATTACATATAGTCTCCGATGGTAGCTAACAGGTAATGCAGGCAGTCAGAGAATAGAGAACACTAAAATAGTGCTTATTTACTGGTGTTTGGGGTGCTCTTTTTTTTTTTTTTTTGATGAAAAAAGATATTGTCTTACTTAGGAACTCCTTACTTGGCCTTTGCTGAGAAATTTCCTCCCTCTCTTTTTCATGTCCTAAAGACTGCCAAGCATCTCAGAATTGCTCCAATATTGGAAAGGTAGGAAAAACCAAAACCAAAACCAAAACACAGAGGAAAACTGACTATACAGACTATTAGCTTTGGGGCACCTGGGTGACTCAGTCGGATGAGCAACCGACTCCGGCTCAGGTCATGGTCTCCTGGTTTGTGAGTTTGAGCCCCATGTCAGGCTCTGTGCTGACAGTTTGGAGCCTGGAGCCTGCTTTGGATTCTGTGCCTCCCTCTCTCTCTGCCCCTCCCCTGCTCGTGCTCTGTCTCTCTGTTTCTCAAAAATAAACACATGTTAAAAAAAAAAAAGACTGTCAGATTTGGGCCCAGTATGACTCAGTTAAATATTGGAAATGACTAAAGAATCTGTTGAATTGCAATAATTGAAGAATGTTTAATGCTTAAGTAAAATTCTGAATGCACCAACTTTTAAGCAAGTCCCTTTAATAGATTTTTGTTCATAACAATTTTTATCAAATCAAAAGTTCACATTAAGAACATAAAAAAGAAAACAAGTATGTAGTTTTTATGTAGAATCTTTTCTTAAAGATGTGCTATTTGTATATGCCTCTAGGTTTCTGGCATTTAATTCACTGTACCAAAGATCTATGGCATTGAGTAATATAATTTTCTCAGGAAAGACAAACATGTTAATAATAATAATGGCAGCACCAAGAAAAGTGACATTTAAAAAAGCATTTTACATTTAAATATTTTTTAAATGAGAGAATAGGGAATATATGAAAAGATAATTATAGAAAACATAAGCATTATAAGCTGTATTAGTGTGAAAACAAAATAATTTTATGTTCATAATGTATGTTTTTTTTTTAATTTTTTTTTCCACGTTTTTATTTATTTTTGGGACAGAGAGAGACAGAGCATGAACGGGGGAGGGGCAGAGAGAGAGGGAGACACAGAATTGGAAACAGGCTCCAGGCTCTGAGCCATCAGCCCAGAGCCCGACGCGGGGCTCGAACTCACGGACCGCGAGATCGTGACCTGGCTGAAGTCGGACGCTTAACCGACTGCGCCACCCAGGCGCCCCTCATAATGTATGTTTATTAACATATATGAATTAAATTTTAGCATAAGTTTGAAGTGACCTACGTAAGGGAAAAATATGCCAATACTTAGAATTGGAAAAGATGTCTCAGACCATACCAATAGAAAATACCAGGAAATAACTCTTAAGTATTATTTACATAGATTAATTTTTCTTTTTCTTTGCCAAAAGATGAAATGGATTTCCTACTTTTCCATGCTGATTCATTTTACATATTTTACCCCTATTTATTTTTATTGCTACCATGCAATAATGTCTGATGAGAAGTCCCTCTTAAGCATTCCTATGGGAAGACAGTATTGAAGGAATTTGCTTTTAGTGTTCAGGTATAACTTTCCAGTAATAAAAACCCATTAATGTTTTTCTTAGTGAATATGTATTTTCTAATTAGCCACATAATTTTTTTATCCACCAACTCCACTAAATCAAAATATTTCATTCAAGTGATACAGTTTCTTAACAAATATATTTAATAGCAACTTAGACTCTTGGGAAGTGTTGTTGCTGATGAAGCGTAGGGGGGCATATGGCACAGTCTTTGGAATCAGAGAAAACAATAACAAAATCCTGGCTTTGCCATTTAAAAGATAAGTGATCTTGCAAAATTGCTTATCCCTCTTGAACCTCAGTGTCATCATTTTTAAATTGGGGATAGTAATGATCCCTATTTCACAGTGTTGATAAGATTAGATGTAGCAACACATACAACATCTCTAGTACAATCCCTGGAATTTAATTATCTCTTAATAATGCTAGCCATTATTATTATTATTATTATTATTACCACCATTATTAAAATCCTTCAACCTATTGCCTATGGCCCAGACAGCCCTAATGAGCTTAATAGAGCTTTTTCCTGAATCTATGCTTCTGACCTCCCTTTTCCTTATAGCATTTACTTTAGAAAACTAGTTATTGTATATTTTCTCTCTGTCCCTGTGAGATGCAAATCTTTTTAAACTATTGCCAGTTTTATCATCCAGAACTGTATTTCTCGATGACCCTGGAGCCACCCTTTGAAATGTAATCATCAAAGAAGATAACAACCTGTCTCCAAGTCTCTGTGGGAGGGTAAGAGCCTAACTTCAGTGGACGTCTTGCTTCAAGTTGTAAAACCACATCATTGCAGAAAACAGAACATTTGCTTTTCTTTTGGTAAAGCCAGTCAGCCAACTCAGATCCTATTCCCCGTAACCCATCCCAATTCTTAGAAACCCTTCTGCTTTTTATTTCAGCAGAGTTGAATTTCCATACTCTGTGCTCTCTCCTCTATTGGTAGCAATTGTATCAAAGTAAAATCAACATTTCTCTGCTCATCTCGCCTGTACAAACTTTTTTTCTATTTTTTCTTTTAGTAACTAATAAATAGTAAGTACTTAATAAATGGCAGTAGATATTGTTTTTAATTTTTTAGAATAGTGATATGAAGCATTACTTTTTAACCTATTTGCTTGAAGAATGACTATTTATACTAAAGGTGTTTATATAAAAATACTAGAAGTGTTGAAATTTGTGATGGAAATATGGCATTTTGCATTATTTATTTATGAAAAGGAGAATTTGGGGTAAAGATAAGACAGATAGCTGTGGACATGAGTATGTAATGGTTGAGTCATACATGATTTTCTTCAAGATGAGGCACTAAAGGAGCTATGAAAACTAGATGCTGATGGGGTAACCAAATGCCTAATATAAAAATATAAGATACAGAAAAACAACAGGTCTTAGAATAAACATGTGTCCCTGTGTCCCAATGATGGTGGGTAAGGGGATTCCAGCAAGTGTATGGTTGACACCAACAGGGATAAGAAGACAACAGCATCTTCAAAGGAGGGTGAAGGGAAATGGCCTGGAACTGGTAATGACTTGGAGTTTTCTGTCCTTGAGTCACATCAGCTTGATGACATCCCAGGATTCAGTTCTCAGTATGTGGTGCCTATTCCAGCAGCATCAGTATCACCTGGGAACAACTTAGAAGTGCAAATTCTTGGGGTGCCTGGATGGCTTAGTCCATTGAACGTCCAACTCTTGATCTCAGCTCAGCTCATGATCTCAGGGTTCGTGAGATTGAGACCCACATTGGGTTCTGCACTTACACTGGGGATCCTGCTTGGGATTCTCCCTCTCTCTCTCTATCTCTCTCTCTCTCTCTCTCTCTCTCTCTCTCTCTCTCTCCCTCTCTCCCTCCCTCCCTCTAAGTAAATAAATAAATGTTTTAAAAAAGAAATGCAAATTCCCCGTTCCCAACCCAGATCTCTCTGGGTTGAGGTTCACAAATCTGAATTCAGTAAGGCTTTAATGTAAGTAGCTATTGATATTATTAATATTTACTTGTTAGGCAAAGCCTTCCAGTTAAATGTGTTTTACTATTTTTAATAGACATGTTCCAGAAGGTTTATTTCAGCCTCAAATTTTTCTTTTTCAACTTAAAAAGCTTAGCATTAAGGTACAATAAAAATAGGAAAATAATGAAAAAGAAAGATAATGAAGTAAAAAAAAAAAAAGAAGTACAAATGAAAGAGGAGTGGGGGAGAAAAAAGAAACCAAAGCCTTAAGGCTTTTTATAAAGAAAAGCTACTTCATTCATACCTAAGACCAAATATGCCTTGCATACCAAAAGTTCAAGAAAGGAGAATTTTCTGTTTCACATGTAACAGAACAAGCAAGTTTGTTTTTAATGCCTATTCTGATACTTCAGGGAAAATTGCAATGAGAAAGGAAGACAGCACAGCAGGCCTGTTTTCTATGTCAGTAGAGGCATGATCAGAGGCTCTTAAAACTTTTTGGTTTCACAATGCTTTTCAAGTCGTTAATGTCCACAAAGAATTTTTGCTTGCGTGGGTTTTATCTGTTGATATTTACCATAGAAGAAATCAATACAGAATTGTTTTAAAATATTATTTTAAAATAACAATAACAAATCATCTACCTTTTAAAATGAATGTGCTACTTTCAGAAAAATTACTATATTTTCCAAAACAAAACATTAAGAAGAGTGGCATTGTCTTCTAAGTTTTTTTTTTAGCAATTTATTTCATGTCTGGCTTGTTAACAAAACTAGAATCCTCACTTGTGCTTCTCGTACTCTTTGTCAATATTTTGTTTTGGTTGATGAATGTAAAGAAAATCCAAAGCACACAGATGTGGAGTAAGAAAGGCAGGATTACATGGAACACCCAAATGGGTTTTGGGGACCCCTCAATTCTCACTTGGAAAACTGCTGGACTAGATTATTCCAGAGACCCCAAATCACAGTTGTTTACAACAAACACCTCTCAAATCTCAGAGACTTACCACAACAAAGGTTTGCTTCTTGCTCCCTCATTTTATGTGGATCAACTGGGGGCTTTGTTCCATAATGTCTGTACTCAGGGACTCAGACTATCTGGGCAGCCGCTGCTTGGGTATTGCCAGTTCTTGGGGAAGAGCAGAATGAGCACAGTGATACATGCACTTGTTCTTAAAGATTTTGCTGGAAAGTGACCACCTCACTTCTGTTCACACTTTGTTAACCAAAACACCTACTTCAAGAAGTAATAAGCATAATCATCCTTCAGGGGGAGCACTGAATATTGGTGAATAGAACCTAGTTTACCATACTTACACCTACAGATGACCAAAAGATGTTTGTTAAACATGCTCCCCAGTCTGTCTTTTGCTGAAAGTGTTATTTCAAAAGGAAATAATTTTTAAACATAATTATAACATTATATTAAGTTAGATATGATTTGGTTTCTGTGTTATTTTGGCTTCATTGATGGATATTCACTTAAGAAATGTTACCACAGGCAAACAAATTTTAAGCATATTGTATATTTAAGGATTTCTTTTTAAAACTGAACATTAGTTCTTTATAAGAAATGTGATTTTGTGAGAAAATAAGACATGGCATAATTTAAGCCAAGAATACTATAATAAAAATGACAACATTTGCAAATATTTATTGAATACCTACTGTGTACTCATATATATACTAGGGATTTTAGGATTTTGTCTCTTACCTGGATGAATTTCTGGATGGTTTCCTATATGTGATCATGTGTGGAAACTTTGATACATAGTATAGTAAATACAAATAAATGTCTTGAAGATAGTTAAAATGATTTGGATATAAAAAGAGTTGGTCATAATCACTTATTCAACTCAGAAAGAAGATTTATTATAGGTGCTAATAACTTAAAAAGAAAGTTATTTTTCTTTCTTTGGGAAATAATAGTAATTTCATAGTTTGATTATAGATCACTAATATATTCATTTCCTCTTGCTGCTGTAACAAACTACCGTACATTTAGTGGATTAAAACAATACAAATTTATTATACTTTAGTTTTGGAGATGAGAAGTCCAAAATGATCTTACAGGCTAATATACCAAGTTGTCCACAGAACTGCATTCCCTTTGGAGGCTCTAGGAGGGAGAATCTATTTCTTTGCTTTTTCAAACTTTCAGAGGCCTCGTGCATTCCTTGGCTTCTGGCCTCTTCCTCCAATTTCACAGCCCATCACTCCCACTTTTGTTTCCTTCATCACATCTTCTCTTGGTCCCTGACACTTCCACACCCGTCTTTTAAGGACATTTGTGATTACATTGAGCTCATCGAAATAATTCAGGATAATCTTTCCAATCAAGAACCTTAATTTCATCACATGTGCAAAGTTTTGTTTTTTGATTTTTGGGGTTTTTTTGTAGTGTAAGGTAACATATTCTCAATTTTGAGGATTAGGACATAGACATCTTTGGGGGGAGGGTGTTCATTATCATGTCTACTGTTTCCACTATGGTTTTTATTATTGTTATTATTATTAATAAAGGTTTTAGGGAGATTTACATGGGTTTCAGTTTACTTGTGGGACCAGAGGAGCTGCATGTTTAGAATTTAGGTGAAAATGCTCTTTTTTTTTTTTTTTTTTTTTTTAGTATCTTGAAAAACTTCAGAGTACTGCACAACACCCTTTCTTATCCTTAGCTGCAGATCACTTTATCCATGAAGATTGGTAACCATTGCAATTTTACTTTTTGGGTTTCAAGTACTCTTATTATCCACATAAAAAGCCTAATCATACCTTCCATTTCCCTAAGTTATTTTCATACACAGCTGGGCAGCCCAGGTATGCCTCAGGATGAATGGTGGAGATCTTTAAAACAAAGCAAAGCAATACAAAAGACACCATTTAACTGCCTAGACTTATTTCCAATTAAGTAATTATTAAATAAGAATGTGACAAGATTATCCATCAGATTCAAGGATATTTTTTTATCACTCTGTAACACAATCCATACCACTTGTCACTATCTCAGGTAGATCACTTAGTTTACTCTGACAAGGAGGAGATACAATATAGAATAACTGCACTGAAATGCCATACACCAGAGGTTGTCAGAATTGCCATCTGTTTCATTTTCTTTAAAAAAATTTTAATGTTTATTCTTGAGACAGAGACAGAGCGTGAACAGGGGAGGGGCAGAGAGAGAGAGGGAGACACAGAATCTGAAGCAGGCTCCAGGCTCTGAGCTGTCAGCACAGAGCCCAACATGGGGCTTAAACCCGTGAACTGTGAGATCATGACCTGAGCCGAAGTCAGATGCTTAACCCACTGAGCCACCCAGGCGCCCCTCATTTTCTTTAAAAGAAAGCAAAAGTCAGTATATAGCACAACTTTTAAGGCAATGACTTTGTTATTTTGTCAACATTTTGGAATAATTTTCTGTGGGAATGATTTCTTAATCTGATTTATTTTGTTTGTATTAATACTAATCTTTGTTTCTTATTTTTGAATTAATGCCGGTAACATTTATTAAATTCTTACATTTGCTAGGCTACATGTAGACCCCTCACACACCTGTTCTGATCCAATACCAGTATGAAGCACACAATTGGCCCCAATACATATGTAATAAAGGTGAATCTTACCTTATTCTCAGCTACTTCTGTCTTTTTATTCAGGTAAACATTTTGCTTGCAGCTAACTTGGATATGAACCCAAGATTTCAAGTTACCTCCACAGACCTACTAAAAAAAAAAAAATTAGTGAGCAAATTGGACTTTCACTAAAAGTTTTATAATGAAGATAGAGGAACATGTTTACGTACCACATATCTGTCCTATTCAAAGTATGGTCCATAAACTGTTGCCTATTTGCAAATTATTTGTTACCTGGCCAATGATGAAGTAAGCACAAAACTCATGTTGTGGGAATGAGAGATTACCTTAAGAGTTTCTAAGTTATTCAGCATCCTTACTTGTCCTGTCATGGGCCTATATCAAATAACTCATTGACTGGCACTGGTTGGGGGTTCACATTAGGGAAGCCCTACTCTGTAGTCTAGTAAGTAACTTATAATAACTCATTTGAAACTGATTTTTCCAAATATCTTCTAAGCCATGTGTCTACTTGAGGTTTTATCTTTTGCAACTTTTGTTAATTAGGGTCCAAATATTTACAACCATCATGACACCTCCAAAAAATTCAAATTTCCCATCTTTTGTTATTTGTTCAATTTTGGGGGTATATAATCTATTCAAAGCCATTCACCATTATGAAATGTTCCCTTCAAAAGGAATTTTTTTTCCTTAAAAGGATAATCACAAGACAACTCATAGATTAATACACAAAAATAACACGGCCAGAATATAAACTGGAACTGATTCCAAAGTCTGTGAGCAAAAACCTCCCTCAAAGTACATTTTATAATACTATAGATACTTATTAGGGAGTTGAGATTTTTTTTATGTTTATTTTACCCTCTTTATATTTTTATACACAATTTGGAAATCTTGAAAAATAAAGCTGAAAATACTCCTTTGAAAATAAAGTTGAAAATGTCCTTTATATATTTGATGAGCAATTGATACCAACTAATACCATTTCCTCTTTGGAAAAGAAAACTTTATGGAATAACAAAAAGAGACTTGAAATTGCCAATTGTCATCAGAAAGGGAAAATTCAGGTGGTGATTAAGTGGTGGAAACGGAAAATAGGATACTGGTAAACCTGAGAACCTCAAATTAAACCTTGTGAGACACAACCCTGTTATGTATGTTTAATCTAAATATACATTCTGGATGCATGACTATTGCACGTTCTTATTTATGAATCTAGCATACTAATCCCCAAATACTAAGTTGAGGCCAGTGCCTTATGAACAAATTCTGTTCCCAAAGATTTATTTTTATCAATTTGCTGCTAATTGAGAAGAATAAGGATTGCATTTTTTTAATAAAATAGGAACATTCAAAGAACAGAATTTTATTCTTAGATTTCCAAACCAAAGGTTTCAAAATTATCCCATTCTTCAAGACCTTTTTGAGATGTATACGTATAAAATTCATAGGCTGGGCACCACAAGTCCAGTGCAAAGAGTACAGGTGAAGGAATCTGAGGGCTTATAATTTATTTTATCATACATTTAATATATTTTAATATTTATAAATAAAATACTTTTTCTATATGTAACTGAAAATATACATATGTCCCTCTGCTATAAATATTATGTGTTTAGACACTAATTAATTGATTTATTATATAAGTAGACATGGAAAAGAGAACCATCATTCAATGTAATTGAAAAGCTTTAGTAAAAGCCATGGCCAAATATATTTTCACAGTCTGAAGCACATGAGGAAAGTGGGGAGCTGAGTGATCATGCCACAATGCTACAGCAGAATGTTCAAGTTTGTAGAGAAGAATAAATTTTTTCTTATTGATCTTTTTATCCACATGTATCTAATTAAACTAGATTTTAATTATCATTCAGGGCTCTCTCATGGGTAGAGGAAATGCCAAAATAGCAGTTTTGCTCCCAGCAAAAGACAATGTGGTTTTGGCAGTGATGTGTATATCTTTCTCTTTGCTTTTGTGCTCCTCAGGATAACATGTAGGGAAATGACTAGGAGGGTGTGACATAAAAACCTCCCCAAATGAAAGAAACAACTATCTACTCTAACCTCTTCTATATGAAAGGATAGTAGATGCTAGCACAATAAGAACATTACAATAATTCATTGCTGATGCATAAACACTTAGAAGGGGTGCATTTCATTTATATAAAAATTCTCTGAGGTAAAGAACCATTTCTGTTTGGTAAATAGGTTTAGTCCTTGTTATAGAAACTGAGTCTCCAGGGTCTGTTTATTGGCTTGAAATAGTTTTACAAAGGAAAATGGAAGGTGCTCTGATTACTTAAGAGAAAATTTGAAACTCCAGAGGAGAATCCAAAGGACAGAAAATGAGCAGAAGAGAAGGGCAACAAAGGGATGACAGAATATTTTATGCTGTGAAATATAAATCCTCCTTTGAATACATACAGATCTTTAAGTAAAGAATAAAAATCTAAGGAACCAAAAATTCTGAGGAGAGAGAGAAATATGAACTAAGATTTCTTAATATCTATTGAGATTTTGGTTTTACTAGGATGGACTTGCTGTTTTCATTGTCGTTGTTTTCCCATTGCTGAGAATTAAGTATATCGCGTTAGACTGTGTAATAGTTCATTTTATATCTCCTCGGTAAGGATTACATTTAGAAGTACATAACACGAAACCCAAACAACACTGTTTAAACAATTTTTTTAAATCCCAAAATAATGTGAAGACCCGTAAGAGCATACTCTCTCTCCAAAAATGTCATCAGGGAGCCCAGACACAGTCTTTAGCAGGTGGTTTTTACCCTAATGTTTGCCAGCACTGGTTCAAACTGACTGCTAAACTAGCAAGTATCAAGTTCACAGGCAGGAGAGGGGAAAGGGGGGAGGGGAGACAGGGAGCGGGAGAAGGGAAAGGGGAGATTGGAGAGGGAAGCTCCACTCCTCAATTTCTGCTTTGTCTCATTGGCTGAGCTGGGTTCTGTGGCCAGAGAGAACACACTAAAAATGTGTGCCACAAGTTTTTTCAGATGAATTAGTGATTTTTTTTGGAAGATATTGACAGTATTCAGTTTAAATCAATGTCCTAAGTATAGTTAATGTTCAATTGATGCCAAAATGTTAACCAGGCTATTTAACAGATTGCTGATGTTGTAACTAAAATGTTTTTAAAACTGCTATAACATTGTCCTATTTAGTAATTTCTTGTTTCTACTGATAAGTTATTGAGACACAAAGATATTGATAAGAGTAATTGGAATGACTACAGTTATGAAGACTGGAACAATTAAAATAAATAGATTATTTGTCCAGGTTGTGATAAAAATATGGACAGTGTTGATAGTAAATATTGACAGTAAATATTTATCAAGTATTTGCTGTGGGTATTGTGTTAGGAATTATCTTCATATTTACTTTAACTTTCAGCTATACATCCACATGAAATATTGGTGGGGATGTAAATGACAAGTGCAGGTGCCTGAAATTGTACATGTTGGAGATTCACAGCCCCTCAGAGAACCAGCATACATCTGACAGCCAAAATACAAATATTACTGGAAGGGTAACATATTTTAACCTCCAATTCTTTTGTATTAAGGAGTTAATTAGAAACCTACTTTAGAGACCTCTTAGAAAGGACTTTAGGCTTTGCCTGACCTCCAAGATTTGGGGATCTAGAGAAATAAGTCAGGAGGGCTCTGAATAGAGAAATTGAAGGTTAATATGTTCTTTGCAATTTTGACCAAAACTAATGCAAAAAGGAAGCCAAAGAGTTAAACATTTAATGAGATCTGTTACAACTTTCAAAATTTAGAGGTTATCAGTATGAAATCTTTATAACAGCCCTCCCTGAAAATCTTATGCTTGAGGAATTTTAAAACATATATCTTCTGCTTCTGAATTATTCTTGTGAGAGGTTTTCACATCCAACTTAGTAGAACACCCAAATGCAATGAGATAAATGATGTCCTCTCTGGTTGGCAACATGTTGAGATTTTTCATCTTTAATTCTGTTAACCTATGGTTATCTTCTCCTCTGAATTATGTATATACATTGTCAAATTAAAAGCCTTTCAATAAATTATGCTTAGGACTGTGGAAACAGTGAATCTATTCTGAATTAATGTGATATTCTCTCTTCATTATCCTTTATTGGTTTAAGAAAAAAGAAAGCGGCCTCTGAACCTTGCTCTGGCATATGAGTTTGAAGGACTATTTGCTTGAAATTAGGAATTCTCTCTACCTATCAACAATCTTACAAATGAGCAATAAAAAGTAGTCCAGATATCTCACAAATGGTAATTGGTTATTAATTTACATTATTCAATTGTCCTAAAAGTAATACAGAAAAAAAATCTCCCCTAGAACATGTCTTTCTGCAGTGACTTTTATTGGCAAAATCAGCACACATAACCTCCTTACTATAATATCCAGGACTAGCAGAGCCTTTCTGTGGTCTGCAAAAGGAAAGAGAAAAATATAGGGAGCAGAATGTAGGTTATACTATTTTTTTCTTTTTAGTTTAAAATAATTTCAAACTTACAGAAAAAGTTGCAATAATATTACAAATAATTTTTTTCCTGAACTGTTTGAGAGCAAATTTCCAACATGATGTGCCATCATCTTTAAATACTTAGGTTTCTATTTCTTACAAAAAGAAGAATTTCCTGTATAATTGTAATATGACAAAGTCAAGGAATTAATACTGATACATTGTATTAGTATAAACCACAGACCCAGTCAATTTTTGCCAACAGTCTCAATAATCCCCTTTTTGGCAAAAGAATCCAGTCCAATATCACTCATTGCATTTAGCTACCATGGTGTTTTAGCCTTGCAATCTGTAACTGTTCTCCAGTCTTTCCTCGATTTTCGTGACTTTCGCACTTTTGAGGATGAGAGATCAATTACTCTGTAGAATATCTATCGGTTTGGGTTTTTCTGATGCCTTATCATGATTAAATTCAGGTTATGCATTGTTGGCAGCGATGTCACAGAAATGATGCTGCGTTCTGCACATAGCATCCTATTAGGTGGCACATGACTGATTTCTCACATTACTGATGTTGATAATTTTGGTCACTTTATTAGAGTGGTCATTGCCTGGTTTTTCCACAGTAAAGCTACTTTTTTCTCCTTCGCATTTAATAAATATTTTGTGGGGAAGTAGTTTGAGAGGATGTGGATATTCTATTCCTCCTCTGAATTTTACTTACTAGTTTGTGTGCATTGGTGTTTCTTGACTGAATTAGTTTTTGCTATGATAATTTTCAAATGATGATTTTCTAATGCTACTATTCCTCTATATTAATAAGTTGGCATTCTTTTATATGGAAAATTTTTCTTTTAGTTATTATGTCAGTATTGGCTAATAGAGTATTGTTTTGCTTAGTGAACTATTTGTTATTTGTATCATTATTCATTCGTTGCTCACATATCCAGATTTGGCCAGTGTGAACTCCTTGAAGTTAACTTCTAAGTCAATTTTGTTTTGTTTTGTTTCTGTTTTTATTTTGATATGTTCCCATCATTCCTTTTGATAGAGAATCCTGTTTATAATAAACCAAGATCTGTGATTTTTGGTGTGGTCATTGCCATTAGGGTATTACTCTTCTCAGGCCATACAAGTAAATAGAGCAATGAAATACACACATACACACACACACACACACACACACACACACACACACATCCTTCCTTTTATAACCATATTTACTTCTATGTAAAATTATGTGATTTCACACAGATACCTCCAATTCCAGTATATCACTCTCTATATTAAAAACCATGGGGCACCTGAGTGGCTTAGTCCATTAAGCGTCCAACTTTGGCTCAGGTCATGATCTCACAGTTCATGAGTTCGAGCCCTGCATCTGGCTCTGTGCTGACAGCTCAGAGCCTGGAGTCTGCTTCGGATTCTGTGTCTCCCTTTCTCTCTACCCATCTCCTGCTCACATTCTGTCTGTCTGTCTGTCTCTCCCAAAAATAAATAAACACCAGGGGCACCTGGGTGGCTCAGTCAGTTGAACGTCCGACTTTGGCTCAGGTCATGATCTCACGGTCCGTGAGTTCGAGCCCCGTGTCGGGCTCTGTCCTGACAGCTCAGAACCTGGAGCCTGCTTCGGATTCTGTGTCTCCCTCTCTCTCTGACCCACACCCATTCATGCATTGTCTCTCTCTCTGTCTCAAAAATAAATAAACATTAAAAATTTATTTTAAATAAATAAACTTCAAAAAATTTTTTAAAAAAACATGAATTCATACTAATGTCTGCTAATAGCAAAACCAATACCTCAAATTCCTATTCCAATCTAACACCACAAGGTCCTTTTTAGTTTTCTCCTTTTCTATATTTGTAAGCCCCTTCTCAAACAGTAAGAAACCTAGCTCCACTTATCCCCAGTATATTTACTATTGGAGCAATTCCCCTTTTGTGTAACCACTTCTCTACTGTCACAGCTGCTACCCCCTCTGCATAGGTACCTCCTCATCCTACTTGGGCTTTCACCACCACCAAGATCTCCTCCTACCCCTTCTCTTGTCCTCCTCAGGCCCTTGTTTATTCCATCCAGGCTCTAAGACACCACAGTGGGCTTCTATTACTTGCCCTCCTCACACCACTCAGGCTCTGATAACACAGACTCTCTGATGAACTTCCTCTCAGATGACTAGCTCTCCATTTGAGTTTCAACACTCAGAGATGCACACTGCCCCACCTTCCCCATACATGCCAATTTGCTAAGGTCACATAATGGTTTTAGGGACAGTGGAGGGGAGAGAGGGAGGCAAAGGAAGGGACAGAGAAGGACGGAAAAAAAGGCAAGAAGGAAGCTGTACCATTATTTAAAAGTTCAGAGAATACCAATCTACTTGTAACAGATGTGAGTGTGAACACTTCCCACATACAACTGGAGGTGCTGATCACATCAGCTCTTCCATAGCAAAATTTAACTGGAGGTTGCTGAAAACAGTAATCATGCCCAAAAGGTAGTGATTTTATAATCATTTGCTCAACGATCTCTGAGGTCATCTATTCTTAGGGGAGAAATAGATGAGTACAGGATTTGAAGGAAGATTTCAGAAAATTTTTGTTTTCTGGGATTAGCCATGTGGTGTTTTGTTTTTGTTTTTGTTTGTTTCCCGCCCCCCCCCCCAAAAATACCAGAGAGACAGAAAGAGGATTAGATGGTACAGGATTATATCTTTCTGGTGTTGGTTTATAGGTTGATTATTATAATTTGATTGCTTACAGCAGTGACTAAACTCTGATGCACAGTAGATAGAGAGTGACTCTTGAAATCAAAGCCTAAACTGAGTGCATTGACAATGATGACAAATCACATCCATTTGAAGATCCTGGACTGAAAGGGATTTTTGCATATTTTCAATTTCAAATTCTCATGTACTTGGATGAAGATCCTCATATTTTAGGCAAATATGGTCCATGTTCTTACACAGTCAATATTTATGATGCTAAGCCTGTGTCAAAATGACTCTAAATGATCATATTTGGCAAAATAGTATATGTAACAAGCTCAGAATTAAGTACAAATATAATTACTGTACTGAGTAAGGGAAAACATCCAACCATTGTTAGTTTATGCATTTCAGAAAGTGCGCATTTACACACACACACGAGTGGCCAATGATAAGAAATACTTAGTGACATAATTTGGTAAGTATTTTTTAAGAAAATATGTATTTTCCCAGTATTACATTTATACCTACATCGACAGTGGTTATTTCTTTATTTCTACATGTATTTCTACATCACTTAGAATAAAGTTCTATACCATTTGGATAATTCCCAAATAGGAATAATCATATTAAGTAATCTGTGAAAATGAAAATGCCTCCCCTAACATATTAAAAAATGATCATAAGGTTAATAGGTAAAATTATTAATGTCGAATATTGAAAATTTACCCTTCTTATACTGCATATATACACACCTCAACCTCCTCTAAGAGGGGCCTGTCACAGGGCCTGCTCCACAGAGACTATAAATAACAGATAATGATGGAAGAAGAGCAGAGATGCCAGACAAGCTAAATTAACCTATATATTACAGAGCTTAGAGAGAATGACAATTATTTGTATTTAATTATGTTTCCCTTGAGTCAATATTCATTGCAAAGACTTCCATAGCAGGACTTCCTTCTCCATTGACAAAATTGTCACTTTGATTTGATAAATGTACTTGAAAGATATCTTTACGTGGATTTGATAATTTTTTGAATGTATGCAGTTTGAGGATTGCTTTCTGTTGACTTCAAACATGGACAATGACACATGACATCTAATAGTACAAAAGAGAATTTTAGGATGAGTTTGATATTTTTTTATTTAAATCATGTGTAAGTAGACTTTTTTTCTGTCTTTTTATTTTATTTATTTATTTATTTATTTATTTATTAACTTATTTTGAGAGAGAGATAGAGAGTAAGCAGGGGAGGGACAGGGAGAGAGGGAGACAGAATCCCAAGCAGGCTTTGCACTTTCAGCTCAGAGCCTGATGGGGGGCTCGAACCTATGAACCATGAGATTGTGACCTGAGTTGAAACCAAAAATCAGATGCCAACTGAGCCAGCCAGGTGCCCATCTTCTGTCTGTTGTGATATGAGATTTTTGTGTTTATCCTAGGAATTTGATGATGTCACTAGGTTCTAATCTGCTGTTTATTAACATTTTAATTAAATTATGTTTTGTTTTATTGTTTTTTTTTTTTTTTTTTTTGGTTACATGAGATCCCCCTGAATTTACATGTTCAACTTTTTCTTCATTTTGGATATTTAAAAAATAATAACTATTAAAATTTTAAATTATTTTTATTACTCTTGTTATTTTATCTTTTAATAAAATGCAAATAATATGTTTTTATTGCTTTCAAGTTAGTTATTCTGCTCTCCAGTAATCTAAATCATTTTGATGTTAGACCTTTATGTCAGTCTTCCAGGACTTTTAATCCCTCCATAGCTGTTTTTCATGTATTCCATTTCATTTGCATTATAATTGATTTTGTCAATTGTTTTCTTCATACCTCTGACTTGGTTTTCTATATTGTTGAACCTATTTGTTTAAGTTTATTTTTGTTGATTTTTGAGAGAGAGAGAGATAGAAAGCAGGAGAGGGGCAGAGAGAGAGGGAGACAGAATCCCAAGCAGACTCTGTGCAGTCAGCACAGAGCCTGATGCAGGACTCGAACTCATGAATCATGAGATGGTGACCTGAGCATAAATCAAGAGTTGGACACTTAACCGACTGAGCCACCCAGGTGCCCCTTGTTGAATCCATTTTTTATTGTTTCTGATAGTGCTTATCCTGTTAGTCTGTCTGTCTTCCACTTTTCAGGGATTCATCATCTCCTAGTTTTCTTCTTTTTTAAAAGTAGGTTCTACGTCCAATGTGGGGCTTGAACTCGTGACCCAGAGATCAAGAGCTGCATGCTCTACTGACTGAGCCAGGCAGGCACCATTTCCTGGTTTTATTCTCTATATGCACTTTTTATGCTATGCATAATTATATTTAGTTACAGAGTATTTTCATAGTTTGTCCATTGCTTTCTGTGGAGTAATTTCTACCAATCATAATTGCCAAACAAAATTATTTGGGATGGAATTTTCTTGGTTACACTCCCTATTTCTTGGAATATACCTCGAATCCTCTAGTTAGGGCTTGTGTTGAAATTTTGTAAGTTGAAGGATGATTTTGAATAAATTACATGGTTTAGACAAGTGGGTAGGACTATGGAAGGTTCGAGGCAACCTGTTTGTTTCTGTACCTTTTGTTTATATGATTCTTGAAAGCAGAGAAATTTGGGGGAAATTTTGCCCAATTGAGCCAAAATTTCTTATTTTTGAATCCTTCAGATTTTGGTATACCCCTTTACATTGTGGTAAGACCAGACTTGAATGAATAAGTGAAATAATGAGTTAATGAATGAATATATTGAGTTATGGCCTCCTGTTTGCATGGGACTGTCAGAATGCTTTTCATTTGTATATGAACAGGGATTCCATATAGGAAAAGTTCCATTTTCCCAATTCTCCCAGTTAGAATACACAACAGTTAAATTGCTGTCTGAAGAGAGGGTTTATACTAGCCATACACCTTTATTTTTCTAAGTGGGTGAAGAAATTTTTCTATTTGTTATTTTTTGTTTTTGTTATTTTGTTTTCTTAAAAACAAACCAAAAAAACCAAAAAACTCCTTCTGTTTCTATTCCTACCATAATGTTCCACTTTTAGGAAAAGTAATTTTATATAATTTCAGTGTCTTTTTTCAAATTGGACATTACTTATAATTATTTATATATTTCTATTATTTATATATTGCATTAGCAACATATCCTCAATTTCTGTGACATAATATTGAGATGACCTCTAGTTTCAGCATTTTGGCATTGGTAGTATTTCCTTAATTATGATCTTTTACTTTTCTAAATAATTTTTCATTCACAATGACATATTTTCTGCACATCTTATTTCCTTTTCTCAATTTCAGCTCTATATTGCTAGATAACCAGAGACATCTAGATGTGATAGGAACAGGTGTTAGCAGTAAAATTTCTGTACTTTTCACACACCATTTTAGGTGTTCAGTGTGACAAACCATTAGATAAAGTTAAGTAGTCTCTGGGTGTGAAGTAGCTATTAAATCACCCATGTTGCCATTTATATTTTTAGTTTATTTCTCTTCTATTCCACAGACTGGTCTCTCTATCCTTGAGTATTCAATGTAAATGTAGGAGTGTAAAGGAATAGAATATTCTAAGGTTAACAGGTCATTCTGCTTTTTTTCTAAGAAGCCAGAATCAGCAATAGGGCTGATGAATAAAGAACCCATCATTTCTGCTTGTCAGAGTTAACATACCAGGTAGTGCTTGGTAAGGAATATTAACTAAAATTTTTTAAAGGCAGAGATATTTTTAAATCATCTTTCTTATAAACTCTGTTTCAAAAAGTTCTCATCCAGTCATTTTATATTTCAACTTCATGAACATTCTAAGTTTACATGCTATATAAAAACAAAATAATTTATTGATATAACTTGAGACTGAAAACATGTGATTTTTTAAATATTTGTTCTTATATAATTGAAATGCTTCTGAAACTGTTTATAAGTTTCATATTTTGGTAATGATATATGCAGCAGTGTTTTTATTTAAAATGATCATGTTTTGGATCCTATTATAGAGGGATGAATAATTTTCCATAGAAGACTATTCTTTCCCCGTGCCTATGCCTTTTGGCATATTTTTTTTTAGGTGGTGTGTGCAAGCAAGTGCGTGTGAGTGCACATATGAGTGTGTGTATTGGTGATATTATGAATACATACGATTTTCTTAATAATAGAATCCCTTCCTATGAAAAGACCTATGCTTTTAAGTGACTATATTGATAAGTCAATTGGGTGGAAAGTGAGATTTCCCTAAATGCGTTAATAGTGTGGTAGGTTGCCTTTTAAGATGGTCTGAAATGATCTGACTCCTGGTATTGAAGTCTTTGTCTATCCCCCTCTGTTAGAGTGTGAGTCATCCTAGTAAATCTCTTTCTAATGGATAAAATATTCCAAAAGTGATGGGATGCCTCTGCCAGGATTAAGTTACAAAAAGACTGTGACTTCCCTCTTGTATCTGCTGTCTCTTTTTCTATTGCTCTCATAAAGCAAGCTGCTTCATTTGAGCTGCCTTTTGGGAAAGGCTAACAGGGCAACCAACTGTGGGCAGCCTCTAGACAACAGCCAATAAAGGGTTAGATTCTGCCAACTACTGCATAACTGAACCTGGCAGATCCTTCCCCATTTGAGTCTTGGGATAACTTCCATCTTGACAGAACTCTTGACTGCAGCCTGTGAGAGACCTTGAGGAAGAGGACCCGGATATTCTGCTCCCAAACTCCTGACTTACAGAAACTATGCAATAACAAATATTGTGTTTAT
Organism: Lynx rufus; assembly: GCF_022079265.1. Classification (NCBI taxonomy): domain Eukaryota; kingdom Metazoa; phylum Chordata; class Mammalia; order Carnivora; family Felidae; genus Lynx; species Lynx rufus. Next base: position 66,030,286 of record NW_025814827.1, read on the forward strand.
TTAAACATTTATTTACTTAGATTCAAGTTAGTTAACACACAGGGTAGGGGTGGTTCCAGAAATAGAATACGCTGATTCATCACTTACATATGACATCAAGTGCTCATCCTAACAAGTGCACTTCTTAATGGCCACCACCCATTTATCCCATCCCCCGAGCCCTCAGTTTGTTCTCTATAATTAAGAGTCTCTTATGGTTTGCCTCCCTCTCTGTTTTTATCTTATTTTTCCTTCAGTACCCCTATGTTCATCTGTTTTGTTTCTTAAATTCCACATGTCAGTGAAATCATATGATTTGTCTTTCTCTGACTGACTTATTTCACTTAGCATAATACATTCTAGTTCCATTCATATCTTGCAAATGGCAAGATATCATTATTTTTCATCACAGAGTAGTATTCCATTGTATTTGTATACCACCTCTTCTTTATCCATTCACCAGTCAATGGACATTTCAGCTTTTTCCATACTTTGGCTATTGTTGATAGCACTGCCATAAACATTGGGGTACATGTGCCCCTGAGAATCAGCATTTTTATATCCTTTGGATAAAAGGATATAAGTGTAATTACTACTAGTAATTACTACTAGTGTAATTACTGAGCCATAGGGTAATTCTATACTTAATTTTTTTTGTATTTTTATTAAATTTATTTTTTTAAATTTACATCCAAGTTTGTTAGCATATAGTGCAACAATGATTTCAGGAGGGGATTCCTTAATTCCCCTTATCCATTTAACCCATTCCCCCTCCCCAAACCCCTCCAGTAACACTCACTATGTTCTCCATATTTGAGAGTCTCTTATATTTTGTACCCCTCTCTGTTTTTATATTATTTTTCTTCCCTTCCCTTATGTTCATCTGTTCTTTATCTTAAAGTCCTTATATATATGAGTGAAGTCATATGATATTTGTCTTACTGACTAATTTCGCTTGCATAATACCCTCTAGTTCCATCCATGTAGTTGCAAATGGCAAGATTTCATTCTTTTTGATTGCTGAACAATACTCCATTGTGCATATATACCACACTTTCTTTATCTATTCATCCATTGATGGACATTGGGCTCTTTCCATACTTTGCCTGTTGTTGATAGTGTTGCTATAAACATTGGGGTGCATGTGTCCCTTTGATACAGCACACCTGTATCCCTTGGATAAATACCTAGTAGTGCAGTTGCTGAGTCATATGGTAGTTCTATTTTTAATTTTTTGAGGAACCTCCATACTGTTTTCCAGAGGGGCTGCACCAGCTTGCATTCCCACCAGCAATGCAAAAGAGATCCTCTCTCTCCGCATCCTTGCCAACATCTGTTGTTGCCTGAGTTGTTAATCTTAGCCGTTCTGACAGGTGTGAGGTGGTATTACACTGTGGTTTTAATTTGTGTTTCCCTGATTATGAGTGATGTTGAGCATTTTTTCATGTGTTAGTTGACCATCTGAATGTCTTTGGAGAAGTGTCTATTCATGTCTTTTGCCCATTTCTTCCCTGGATTGGTTTTTGGATGCTGAGTTTGATAAGTTCTTTATAGAATTTGGATACTAACCCTTTATCTGATATGTCATTTGCAAATACCTTCTCCCATTTCATCTGTTGCCTTTTAGTTTTGCTGATTGTTTCCTTCTCTGTGCAGAAGCTTTTTATTTTGTTCACAATAGTTCATTTTTGCTTTTGTTTCCCTTGCCTCCGGAGATATGCTGAGTAAGAAGTTGCTGTGGCCAAGATCAAAGAGGTTTTTGCCTGCTTTCTCCTCAAAGATTTTGATGGCTTCCTGTCTTACATTGAGGTCTTTCATCCATTTTGAGTTTATTTTTCTGTAGGTGTATGAAAGTGGTCCAGGTTCATTCTTCCGCATGTTGCTGTTCAGTTTTTCCAGCACCACTTGCTGAAGAGACTGTCTTTATTCCATTGGATATTCTTTCCTGTTTTGTCAAAGATTAGTTGGCCATACGTTTGTGGGTCCATTTCTGGGTTCTCTATTCTGTTCCATTGATCTGAGTGTCTGTTTTTGTTCCAGTACCATACTGTCTTGATGATTACAGCTTTGAAATACAGTTTGAAGTATGGGATTGTGATGCCTCCAGCTTTGGTTTTCTTTTTCAAGATTGCTTTGGCTATTCAGGTCTTTTCTGTTTCCATAGAAGTTTTAGGATTGTTTGTTCTAGCTCTGTGAAGAATCCTGGTGTTATTTTGATAGGGATTGCATTGAATATGTAGATTTCTTTGGGTAGTACTGACATTTTAACAATATTTTTCTCCCTATCCAGAAGCATGGACTATTTTTCCATTCTTTTGTGTCTTCTTCAATTTACTTCATAAACTGTCTATAGTTTTCAGGTATAGATTTTTCACTTCTTTGGTTAGATTTATTCCTAGGTATTTTCTGGGTTTTTGTGCAACTGCAAATGGGATCAATTCCTTGATTTCTCTTTCTGTTGCTTCATTATTGGTGTATAGGAAGGCAACCAATTTCCGTGCATTGATTTAATATCCTGCAACTTTGCTGAATTCATGGATCAGTTATAGCAGTTTTTTGGTGGAATCTTTTGGATTTTCCATATAGAATATCATGTCATCTGCAAAGAGTGAAAGTTTGACCTGCTCCTGGCCAATTGGATGCCTTTTATTTCTTTTTTGTTGTCAGATTGCTGAGGCTAAGACTTCCAATACTATGTTGAAAAACAGTGGTAAGAGTGGACATCACACCCTTGTTCCTGATCTTAGGGGGAAAGCTCTCAGTTTTCCCCCATTGAGGATGATATTAGCGTTGGGTCTTTCATATATGGCCTTTATGATCTCAAGGTATGATTCTTCTATCCCTACTTTCTTAAGTGTTTTTATCAAGAAAGGATATTGTGTTTTGTTGAATGCTTTCTCTGCATCTATTGACAGCATCATGTGGTTCTTGTCCTTTCTTTTATTGATGTGATGAATCACATTGATTGTTTTGCCCCCTATTGAACCAGCCCTGCATCTTAGGTATAAATCCCACTTGGTCGTGTTGAATAATTCTTTTAATGTATTGTTAGATCCAGTTGGCTAATATCTTGTTGAGTATTTTTGCATCCATGTTCATCAGGGAAATTGGTCTATAGTTCTCCATTTTAGTGGGGTCTTTATCTGGTTTTGAAATCAAGGTAATGCTGGCTTCCTAGAAAAGGTTTGGAGGTTTTCCTTCCATTTCTTTTTTTTTTTTTGTCTTTCTTTCTTTCTTTCTTTCTTTCTTTCTTTCTTTCTTTCTTTCTTTCTTTCTTCTTCAAGAGCCCCAAGAGAATAGGAGTTATCTCTTGCTTAAATGTTTGGTAGAATTCCCCTGGAAAACCATTTGGCCCTGGACTCTTGTTTTTTTGTAGACTTTTTGATTACTAATCCAATTTCTTTACTGTTCATGGGTCTGTTCAAATTTTCTATTTCTTCCTGTTTCAGTTTTGGTAGTTTATGTTTCTAGGAATTTGTCCATTTCTTCCAGATTGCCCATGTTATTGGTGTATAATTGCTCATAACATTCTCTTATTATTGTTTTCATTTCTGCTGTGTTAGTTGTGATCTCTCCTCTTTCATTCTTGATTTTATTTATTTGGGTCCTTTCCTTTTTCTTTTTGATCAAACTGGCTAGTGGTTTATCAATTTTGTTAATTCTTTCAAAGAACGAGCTTCTGGTTTCATTGATCTTTTCTACTGTTTTGTTTTTGTTTTTGGTTTTGATAGCATTAATTTCTGCTGTAATCTTTATCATTTCCTGTCTTCTGCTGGTTTCGGGTTTTATTTATTGTTTTTTTTTTCCAGCTCTTTAAGGTGTAAGGTTATGTTGTGTATCTGAGACCTTTCTTCCTTCTTTAGGAAGAGCTGGATTCCTATCTACTTCCCTCTTATGACTGCCTTTGCTGAATCCCAGAGGTTTTGAGCTGTGGTGTTATCATTTTCATTGGCTTCCATGTACTTTTTAATTTCCTCTTTAACTTCATGGTTAGCCAATTCATTCTTTAGTAGGATGGTCTTTAGTCTCCAAGTATTAGTTACCTTTCCAAATTTTTTCTTGTGGTTGATTTCGAGTTTCATAGCATTGTGGTCTGAAAATATGCATGGTATGATCTCAATCTTTTTGTACTTGTTAAGGGCTGATTTGTGTCCCAGTATATGGTCTATTCTGGAGCATGTTTCATGGGCACTGGAGAAAAATGTACATTCCACTGGTTTAGGATGAAGTGTTCTGAATATATCTGTTAAGTCCATCTGGTCCAGTGTGTTATCCAAAGCTATTGTTTCCTTGTTGATTTTCTGTTTAGATGATCTGCCCATTGCTAGAATTGGGTTGTGAAGTCCCCTACAATTATGGTACTATTATTAATGAGTTTCTTTATGTTTATGATTAATTGATTTATATATTTGGGTGCTTTCACATTTGGAGCATAAATGTTTACAATTGTAAAGTCTTCTTGGTGGATAGACCACTTAATTATGATATAATGCCTTTCTTCATCTCTTGTTACAGTCTTTATTTTAAAGTCTAGAATGTCTGATATAAGTATGGCTACTCTCGCTTTATTTGGTGACCATTAGCATGATAGATGGTTCTCCATCCACTTACTTTCAATCTGAAGGTGTCTTTAGGTCTAAGGTGTGTTCTTGTAAACAGCATATAGATGGATCTTGTTTTCTTGTCCATTCTGTTACCCTATGTATTTTGATTGGAGCATTTAGTCCATTGACATTTAGAGTGAATACTGAAAGATATGAATTTTTTGCCATTATGTTTCTTGTAGAGTTGGAGTTTCTGGTGGTGTTCTCTGGTCCTTTCTAATCTTTGTTGCTTTTGGTCTTTTTTTTTCCCCCCAGTTTTTCTCCCCTCAGAGATTCCCCCCTTAAAATTTCTTGCAGGGCTGGTTTATTGGTAATGAACTCCTTTAATTTTTGTTTGTCTGAGAAAATTTTAATTTCTCCTTCTATTTTGAATACAGCCTTGTTGGATAAAGAGTTCTTGGCTGCATGTTTTTCTGATTCAGCATATTGAACATATCCTGACACTCCTTTCTGGCCTGCCATGCTTCTGTGGATAGGTCTGCTGCAAACCTGATCTGTCTTCCCTTGTAGGTTAAGGACTTTTTTTCCCTTGTTGTTTTCATGATTCTTTCCTTGCCTGAGTATTTTGTGAATTTGACTATGCTATGCCTTGTTGATCATTGGTTTTTGTTGAATAGGAGTACTCTGTGCTTCCTGGATTTTGATGTCAGTGTCTTTCCCCAGGTTAGGAAAGTTTTCTGCTATGATTTGCTCACATAACCATTCTACCCCTTTTTCTCTTTCTTCATCTTCTGGGACCACTATGATTCTGATGTTGTTTCTTTTTAATGAGTTGCTGATTTCTCTAATTCATAAATCGTGCTCTTTTGCCTTGGTCTCCCTCTTTTTTTCTGCTTCATTATTCTCAATAATTTTGACCTCTGTATCGCTGATTCACTGTTCTGTCTCATCCTTCCTTGCCGCCATGACACCATTCGAGATTGCAACTCCATTATAGCACTTTTTATTTCATCCTGACTAGCTTTTACTTCTTTTTTCTCTGCAGAAAGGGATTCTAATCTATTTTAGACCCCAGCTAGTATTCTTATTATCATGATTCTAAATTCTGGTTCAGACTTCTTGCTACTATCTGTGTTGATTAACTCCCTGGCTGTTGTTTCTCCCTGCTGTTTCTTTTAGTGTGAATTCCTTCATTTTGTCATTTTGAAGGAAGAAAAGGAATTAATAAGCTAAAAAAATAAAATTAAAAGATTAAAGAGAACACACACACACACACAAATCAAATGAATGATGCTAGATGCTAGGTGTGTTTTGGTATGGTTGTTGAAAAGAGCTCGATAGATTAGAGAAAAAAGGGAAGAAAAAAAGAAATAAAAAGGAAAATGTTTGAAAATTTGAAAAAAATGAATACAATGAAATTATGGAAGTAAAATAGAATTTGATAAATTTACAAAGAGTAAAAAATATAGTAGGAAAAATTAAAGAAAAATATTTTTAATAAAAATTGAAAATAAAAATATTTGTTTTCTCTTTCTGTATTCAAGAAAAAGAAAAGAAACAAGAAAGAAAATAGAATAGATGGACCAGCAAATAGAGTGAAATACAATTGAAATTACATTGGTTTCCCCTCAAAGTCAAAGTATGAGGCACTTTATACTCTGTAAACTAAGCAGGCAGAGAGACCTGTGGTGTTTCTGAAGAGTGAAGTCAGCCCAGTTGGGCGGGGCTTAGTGTAATGGCTCCATTTGCCAACAGATGGCACTGCTTAGCTTACTGGGGTGGATTGTTGTGGCACATGTAGGTGTATATGCACATGAGTGGGAGTGGTGAAAATGGCATCATCCAGTTACCCAGTCTCTAGTACTGGAACTCTTCTCCCCAGTCAGCAATCATGCACCCTTCCTTTGTCTCTGGCTTCTGTCCACTTCCTGCATTTACATTGTCTGTGACCAAACCGTGTGGTTGCCAGGCAGCACCTCTCTCCTGAATTTTATTTCAGATGGGGCTCTGTTTCTGGACCTTTCACTTCTGAGGGACTGGGGCTTTGACTCATTCTGACCCTCTGCAGGAGGATCTCACTGAGCAATGGCTGGGTATTGGCTGTATCCAGGAACATTCTTGGGACTGTGTTGTTGCCAATGTCCAGAGACTGTGGCTGGGTGCCAGCCCACCCCAGAAAGAGTTCACACGATCATGTAGCAGCAGCATTTCAATGATTATGGAAAATCACAAGACACATCTGGCACCAGGCTTCACCCTTAATGACCTTCTTACAGCACCAGAGAATGTGGTTGTTCTCCAGGGTCCACTGGGACCTTTGCCTGTGGGGTGGCTGCACAGCCTCTACCAAATGTCCTCCCAGCAGGGGAACCACCTCTCCCCATGTGGCCTGAGACATCCCTGGACCTTACTCTGCTCCTAGGGATTTGCCCTTCCCACCAGAGCACCACCCGGTATTGAGCTGTAGAGTTTCAGACTCTGTACTCCTCTTGTTTATAGAGTCTTAATGGAATTTAATCTCTCTCCTTTCTCCTTTCTTCCTTTTCAGTCCCTGTGGCTGTTTCCACTTTTCCCCTTTGTCTCCAGCTGCTTTGGGGGGCTGCTTTTCCCATATCCCCCTCCCCCTGCCACCATTTCTGTCCTCTTTCCCCAAGCAAAAACATCTCCCTGCCCTCCACGGCTTCTCTCTACCTGAGTTCACATCTCCACTCCATGTACCTGCTGAGTTCTGTGGTTCAGGTTGTGCCAATTGTTGTGTTAATCCTCAAATCAGTTTTCTAGGTGTGCAGGATGGTTTGGTTTTGATCTGACTGTATTTCATGAACACGAGATGCAAAAAAAAAAATTCCATTCTGTTCTGCCATCTTGGCTCCTCCTCTATTTTTAATTTTTTGAGGAAATTCCATACTGTTTTCCAGGGTGGCTGCTCCAGTTTGCATTCCCACCAATAATGCAAAAGTGTTCCCCTTTCTCCACATCCACACCAACATCTGTTCTTTTCTGTATTGTTAATTTTAGCCATTCTGACAGGTGTGAGGTAGTATCTTATTGTGGTTTTGATTTGTATTTCCCTAATGATGAGTGATGTTGAGTATTTTTTCAAGTGTCTGTTAGCCATCTGGATGTCTTCTTTGGAAAAGTGTCTATTCATATCTTCTGCCAATTTTTTCACTGGATTATTTATTTCTTGGGTGTTGAGTTTGATTTCTTAGGTGTTACAGATTTTGGATACTAATGCTTTATCCAATATGTCATTTGTAAATACCTTCTCCCATTCCTTCAGTTATCTTTTAGTTTTATTGATTGTGTCCTTCACCATGAAGAAATCTTGATAAGTTCCCAAAAGTTCATTTTGTTTTTATTTCCCTTGCCTCCTGAGATGTGTCACCTAAGAAGTTACTACGGCTGAGGTCACAGAGATTACTGCTTATTTTCTCCTCTAGGATTTTGATGGTTTCCTGTCCCACATCAGGTCTTTTAAGTATACTCTTAGTGTAGCTAAGTACACGCAGCACTACTGATGGTGGTGGAGCACAAAATATGGTAAATTGTGTCATTAACAAACCTGTCTCTCATGTATATGCACACTTGTATATTACATACTCATATAAAATCCATTAGTAACAAAGATTTTGAGGGCATCATTTGGGTCAGGTCTTATATTCTCTGTGTGTGTGTGTGTGTGTGTGTGTGTGTGTCTCTCTCTCTCTCTCTCCCTATATATATGTATATATTTGGTATATAATTATATCTTTTCCATAGTTAACATCTGCAAGAATAAATAGGATTCCATGTGAAAAGTTCCAGTTAATAATATATTATTTCGGAAAATAATTGGGTTTTTTTGTTTGTTTGTTTCATTAGGTAGTGTTTAGTGGTTTTCAATGCAATTTTTAGGCACTCTAAAAATAGATCTTTTCTGAGCAAATATGAATCTAATCAAGGCAATGTATTGTCATATTTTATGTCTTGAGAAAATATGATTAATGTGAATAAGTATTTCTTAATATGACATATTTAAATAACTTTTCCATGGTTGGCTTGTGTGTTAGGAAATGATCTTCAGATTTAAATAATCCTTCATTGTTTCTTATGTGTAAGAATATCAGCACCAATGAGGAGCTCCAGCAGGAAAACACTAAGCTATTTGTCTTTTTCAATACATGTGCCAAGGCTAGGAAATGATAAATCAGTACAACTTCAGAGGACAAGTTTTTAATTAAATGATACCCATAAGTCACCCTTTCTGTTTCCTTAGAGGTTTTTGAAAAAATCTTTCTAATTTGGCTTTAATGCTCAAATGTATGAATATATTCACTCTAAATCTAAATTACTTCACAATTTTCACCTCAATATTTTCTACTTATTGTAAAATGTCACTTTTTAGCATTTCCAGAGTCTTTTATTAGGCACTTTTTTTATTATTGCCCAACTACAGCCAGCTTTACAAGTTTTAAATGTTTATAAATAGGGAAAAGCAAAACACTTTCCTATAAAATCTTGAAGTGTTGCAACAGAAAACAAACTTTAAAAAAATGAAACTTCATTAGAGCTTTACTGGATTTGTGGACCATTTCCCTGCCATTCTCTTTAAAAAAAATTTTTTTTTCAACGTTTATTTTATTTTTGGGACAGAGAGAGACAGAGCATGAACGGGGGAGGGGCAGAAAGAGAGGGAGACACAGAATCAGAAACAGGCTCCAGGCTCTGAGCCATCAGCCCAGAGCCCGACGCGGGGCTCGAACTCACGCACCGCGAGATCATGACCTGGCTGAAGTCGGACGCTTAACCGACTGCGCCACCCAGGCGCCCCCCTGCCATTCTCTTAAAGCGTCTTTTAAATCTCAATTTCAGAAGAGGTTCAGATGCTTTTGAATATATACTACTTACTTGTCTGGATAGCCCTTAAAACCAGTCTTAGGTCAGGCAGCTCTGAAATTAATGATAAGAATTCAATAGTATTCTTTCCATTCACAAAATAAAACAAAAAAGGGGGGGCAATAATTTTAGAGTTATAGAAGAGAATAAAATATGTAACTTATGAGCATGTATTAAAAGCTAGGAAGTAGGGGCACATGGGTGGTTCAGTCAGTTAAGCATCTGACTCTTGATTTCAACTCAGGTCATAATCTCATGATTTTGGGTTTGAGCCCTCCATTGGGTTCCATGCTGAGTATGGAACCCACTTAAAATCCTCTCTCTCTTTCTCTCTTTCCCTTTCTTTCTTTCTTTCTTTCTTTCTTTCTTTCTCATTCCCTCTGCCCCTCTCTTCCACCACCACCCCCGCCAAAAAAAAAAAAAAGGCTAGGTAGTGTTCAATATTAGGAATTTTAGTTTTCATAACAGTCCCTTAATTATATCTCCCTTGGAAATGTTGAAGTAGAAAAGATTGTGAACCTTGCCTAGAGGTGTATAGTCAGGCATGGAATTTCAATCTAGGTTTTTTCTGATTTCACAGTCAGATCTTCCTTTCATTCCCTCCTATATAGTACTCACATTCCTGTAAGAGTATTTTAACTTGTAAATTTTAAAGTTTTACATATAATCTAGAAAGAAACAGAGGCCCAAATTACTCATGATAGTAAGGGCATAAGGTTCTCGTTGTTCTTCATTGCAATTCCTTCATTTATAGTATATTTTAGAAAAACAAAATATTTTGTTTTTGTTGTAGAGAGTGAAGGGGTTTGGATAGTTAAGTAACTTTAGGTTGCAATGTAATCAATCCCTGGAGGTGAAGGGTGTGAGGAATAGCAGCATAAAATTTCCACACAACCACATGGGGGCAGTAGCACAGATTGTTAGGGTTTATGAGCCATGGAAAAAGGAACGGATTAGAGGACAAGAACTCTTTTTGTCGGAGTTTTGTATAAATAAAAACATGTAAAAATGTAGTATTTCATCAGCTTAAGTAGAGAAAAGCTATTTCAATCAATCAAGACTATAAGATTGATAGGAGATGTCTTATAGGAGTTTGCCAATTTATTTATTCAATAATAAAAACGTCTAGAAACACTAAATCACTGAATATTTAGTCAATGAGAAATTGCTATGTTATTGTACTAACCTACTGTTTTCAAAATATATTACAGGAAAGGGTAAAGTTCAGGGAGAACAAATTGAATATTTTCCAGTTTATCCAACATTCTACTCAGAGTTGTGGTTAGGAGCTTTCTGCTGGGATAATATTATATAGTAAGAGATAAAACCTCAAATTACCTTTTCAAAACATGCATAAATAACTAAGTAAAATTTAGTCAAATTAACAAATTTCTTTTGGGGAGTAAGTAAAATAATTTTGAGCTTTATTAAATATTTGATGCTACCATATGAATTATATTTTTAAAATTTATTTAACATTATCTGAGGCCATGTGTAGATACCCTGGTTGGCAAAGCCAGTGGAGCCCCTATCTGACAGCCAGCAATTACCATTCATGTGTATGAGCGATTTGGTATGATCACTCTAGTCAAGCCTTCAGATGACTACAGCACCAGCTGACATCTGACTGTGACCACATGCAAGACTCCAAGTGAAAATCTTTCACCTGAATTCAATTACAGAATTCCATTATGGAATAGCATATGCCTCTGCTCACAAGTATATGAACGTTAACATTTACAAAATATATACATGAATATATATTGGCATATATATATTTAAACCATAATGCAATATGCACTCTGTAATATGTTTCCTACGACTGCCACAGTGTATCTGCTATTTAAATAATCTATTTCCTCATATCAAAGTTAGTCAGATTCCCCAATAGACAGACATCAGGTGACTGTTTTTCATGACTGTATACTTAGAGAACAGTCTTTGAGACGTTTCACTTACATGTTAACTATCTCTTTCTATTTCTCTCCTTACTTTTATTCCATTTATAGGATATTAACTTGGGACTTTTTTCCTCAAGTTTACATTTAGAAGTAAAGACTGAGAACTAAGTCTGAAACAATAAATGGTGAGAATTTTCACTTTCCAAAACAAAGCAAAGTGCTAGACTCAAAGCAGCACTTATAATGAAGGTAGCTAAGAGAGAGTTTTGTGAACCATAGTTAAGACATCTTGTTTATAATTTAGGTTGACAGGATGTGCAATAAACACAGGTTACTTTGGAAAGGTTTGGATTTTAGTCTCAACTCCTTTTCTCAATTTCATATAAAATAAAAGAAACTTAGAGTTTGAGAGACACGGTGGACTGTGGTCATAAAAATCTAAATGACAAGAGGCTGGCTCCTATAACTCATGATTATAGTGTAGAGGACTGCCATTGGGAAGTATCTATAGTAGTAACAAAGCAAGTGGACCATTGGCCCTGTTTACCATGGTCCTATGTGTAGGCCACAGGGAAGCTGAACTTGAATCTTCTCAAGTCCTGAACAAGAGGGATGCATGGAAGCTTGAAGAGATCTCAGCAGAAAGAGGGTGGAAAATTTATCTGATTGGTCATGGGTTAAGGGGAAATTATAAATAATCAAACAGAAAAGTCACATTTACATGTATCAAGGATGCTGCAGATAAAACATCCCTGGCAAAGAGGACCTTATCCACAATCCACAACATTTCTTGTGAAAGAATCAGTTTTCAAAAACGTGAGGCCAGTTCAGACAGTACCAGTCAAGTAAGATATTTCCTGTTGCGCTAGTTTTGACTACTTCAGGAGAGGTCAGAAACTCAGCAAATTGAAGAAAGAGGGAAAGAGAATCTAGGAGAGGAAATAGAGATCACTATGATCCTATTCTACATGTCGGCTTCCACCAGCACAAATTAAAGGAGGGAAGCATTAATTGTGAACGAAGTTTGGAATTGTGGTTATCACACTGGGCTAGACATAATAAATTGATAACAATGAGACTGACTGTATGGGGGATGAAAGTGATTTGTTTTCTAAGATGTAAGAATTGAGGACAACAAGCTAGCCCAAATGAAGTGAAGCGCTTGCAAAATTTGTCAAAATTTGCAAACAAAAAATTTTAAATGCTTTATGATTATAGCCCATGTCCAGATATTTCAATACACTTGATTCAAGCACATCTCTATCAGGGGTGAAAACTCATGGATAGAAATATTGAAGCAAAATCTGCATAATCATATGATAAAGCTATAAATAGCATTGCAATGTTTTACATAGTGTGCTTAATGCCAAGAAATAAAATTTTAAGTTGAGAACTGTCAGAATAGGAAAAACTATAGAGTAAGAAATAAACATTGTTTTTCTGTGTAAAACAAGGAAAATAAATAGACGTTCCTGTCGAAATGTCTATAGTAGGGGAAACTACTCAATTATTGCTTTATACCCCCTTATCTCTTTGTTCCTATATATGCTAGAAATTGATAATATCACTATAGCAGAATGCATTTTATAGAGTTTGTCACATCTCTTTCCTGTATGTTCTTCCATAAAGCTGTATGAACAGACTATTCCCCCATCAAGGAGTAGAGTCTATAGCTCTACTTCCTTAAATCTGCTTGGACCTTGTTATATCTTTGATCAATAGAATTTGACAGAGAGACAATGTGTCAGTTTCCAGCGAATCACTTAACTGGCCTCATGGTAATATTTTGTTGAGAATTGTTGCATCTATGTTTATCATAGATGAATCGTATAGCTTTCTTTTTTTGTGGTAACTGTGGTTTTGGTATCAGGGTAATGCTGGCCTCATAGAGTGTATTTGGAAATGTTCCTTCCTCTTCTAATTTTTTTTTGGGGGGGGGATGCTTTGTAGAGTTGATATTAATTCTTCTTTAAAGGTTTCATAGAATTCACCTGTGAATCCATCTGGTCCTGGACTTATATTTTTTGGTAGTTTTATGATCACTGATTCAATTTTGTTTGTTTTAATCAGTCGGTTTGGATTTTCTATTTCTTCCTGGTTCAGTTTTAGAAGATTGTATGTTTCTAGGAATTTAGCCCGACTCATTAAGAAAGAGAGAGAAAAGATCATAAATGAGAGAAGTAACAACTGACACCACAGAAAAACAAAGAATTATAAGAGAATACTATTAGCTGGCTTCTTAGATTTTCACCTCTTACAGTGCTCCCTCTAGATACTAAATCACCATATTGTAAGAATCCAAAGCCACTGGAGGCCATGTGTAGATACCCTGGTTGGCAAAGCCAGTGGCAGAGCCAGCAATTACCATTCATGTGTATGAATGATTTGGTATGTCCACTCTAGTCAAGCCTTCAGATGACTACAGCACCAGCTGATATCTGACTGTGACCACATGAAAGACTCCAAGTGAAAATCTTTCACCTGAATTCAATCAACTGGCAGACCCATAACAATAGTAATTCTTTTTTTTTTTTTTTAAACGTTTACTTATTTTTGGGACAGAGAGAGACAGAGCATGAACGGGGGAGGGGCAGAGAGAGAGGGAGACACAATCGGAAACAGGCTCCAGGCTCCGAGCCATCAGCCCAGAGCCCGATGCGGGGCTCGAACTCACGCACCGCGAGATCGTGACCTGGCTGAAGTCGGACGCTTAACCGACTGCGCCACCCAGGCGCCCCAGTAATTCTTTTTTTTTAAGGCATTATGTTTTTGAGTGTTTTTTCTGCAGCAATAGATAACTAGAATTATCTATAATTCTAAAACTGAAGATGATGGCTTCATTTTTGCTTAAGTTTATATAATTTCTTTGAAGTGTAAAGAAGTCTTATTTTATGGTAATATATCTTAGTTTGGATTCTCAAAAACATAGCTTATGTGATAATGCTTTGTTAGGGAGTATAAAGCTAGAGAAACAGTAAAAGAAAAAGGCAGTGAGACAGGAGGGGAAAAAAGGCAAAAAATTCGGGCATATTTCTAAAGTGGCTACAGTATTATAAACACAACTGCTCACTGAAATCATGCAAATGTCTCTGGATAGGCCATATGGAGTTATTATATCTCAGAATAATTGTCTGTGGAGAACAAAGGAGAAGAATTCATTCCATGGTTCCTTCACATTCATTGTCTCTCATTAGTCAAAATCTACCCAAAGGGTGTTTAGTCTCTCATCCTTCCAGGTTGTGTTGCTTACGCCTCCTTGACAGCTGCAGAGGACTCCAGAATCATAATTGTTAGCATGGCACTTTGAGTGTGGAATTTATAGGAAGAGTCAAAGGCTCTACGGGTGAGATCAGTCCAGGCTTAGATGCCATAGCCAGAGCTTCTGCTCCATTGGAGCAGTTGATGCCTTGTCAGAGCCTGGCTCTCACTCTAACAAACCTTGAAATATTCAGGAATTCTAAGAGATGAGGTCAGAACAGTGGCAGTTGGAGCACTCCATTGATCAAATGCCTGAGGGATCAGGAGGCAGGTAAAGCCAAGTGAAGCAGGGGAAGCATATGAATTGGATGTGATAAAATCCACCTGATGGGCCACTCAGATTCATATACAGATCTTCTATAAAGAAGGGGGATTGGAAATCCAATTATTCAAGGTACTAGTTTGCAATATTTCTTAAAAGGCTAAAGAGAATTAAAAGACTGAGGTACAACTGGTGTTTGGGCCATAATTATTTCTTGCCATCTCTTTTTTCCAGCACTCCTTCTAGAGTTTTTGTTGTTTTGTTTTTACCTTGAGCCTGCACCTTGGCTGGTCTAAGTCATTTGTATTGTTGAATTGTCCAGAGTATCACATCCTGCTGAAGGAGTTTCACTGACCCTTTCAAGGCTGAAAGTATATAATTGACTTGTCAGAGTGGCTACATGACCTTTCTGAAGAGTGTTGCCATATAAGGGACTCAAAATCAGTCTCAGATGTTGGCAAATTCTTTATTCAGTAGGATCAATAGCTAGATCAACATACTGAGAGGAAATCTATGCTATTAGTTCATCAGTAGCTACCTGTTTTGCAAACATAGTCCTTTCTTTTGTGGGCCCACAGTGCAATCCCTGGAGTGGCTGATGAGAGTATCTGTCTCACATCCACAAAACAGGTAATTTTATCTTTCCTGAAGTATATCTTCTCTGGTTGGTATTATATGAGTTACAACGATACACATATTTGTGCCCTCTTCCATACAGAGATCCATGTACCTCTTCCACAAACTTTCTTGTCCCCAACCTTTCAGTGTTGGTCCTTTCAGATTTTTGACCCACTATCCAGATAAGTCCTATTGCCCAGTAGTCAATATAGTATATCCACATTGCAGGCCAACTTTTCTTGCATATAAGTTATAATCAAGTGTACTGCTCACAGCTCTGACTTCTGGAAAATTTTCCCTTAACCATTCTCCTTCTGGACAACCCTTAGGGCAGCAATCATCCATCTCTGGCTTCAACCAGTGTATTACATGGACACATCTATGATTCAGGCCCAAATCCTTTAATTTTAAGTTACTTGGTTATAAGAAACACTGAAAAGGCCATAGGTGTGAATTAAAGGAGAAGCAGAACTGGGCCTGCCTTTAAAGCCTATTTATAAGTAAAATAATTTTCACCGTATTCTGGGTTTTTCTGCTATGTCCACTCAGTCTTGTTATTTGCTGGATCTTTTAATGTCAGCTGAGAGTAAGTTTCAGTAGTCTCAAGGTCATTCGGTACTCCATGGTCATTCTTTAGCCTAATAATAGCACATCAAGAGTTGATTTTCCTCCCTTCCTCTCTCCCCCCCTCCCTCCCTCCCTTCCTCCCTTCCTTCCCTTTTTTTTTTTTTTTAAAAAGCTTATTTATTTATTTTGAGAGAGAGAGAAAAAGAGAGAGAGAGCATGAGCAGGAGAGGGGCAGAGAGAGAGGGAGAGAGATACAATCCTGAGTAGGCTCCCCACTGTCAGTGCAGAGCCCGATTTGAGACCCGAACTCAAAAACTGTGACATCATGACCTTAGCTGAAATCAAGTCTGACGGTTAAGCAAATGAGCCACCCAGGCACCCCAACGGTTCATTTTTCAAATGGAGAATTTTTCTCTACTGTGAAGGAAGGACATGATCTTGTTCCAAATAACCGTAGTGGTTTACATAATGATATATAAATTTGATAGTCTGAAATGTCAGTATTTTATAACTAGAATTTAATTCATTTCAATTTTCCTTATATTATTGGGATACAAATATTAAAATATATTTCCATGAATTTTAACACAAGAGATTCTATTATAAATATTTCACCAAATTAAAAAACTTTTGTGACTTACAGTAACACATATGCATGTACTCATGTAAATTATTTATTAAGTATTTCTGTTTTTTAAATTTTGTCTATAGGATGTATAACTTTGGTCAACAGTAAGTGTGGTGCAGAGGAGGGAACACTGGACAGAAAGTTGAAAATATGGGTATATGTTTTGTTTTCTCTATTTTCTTGTTCTACACTGCATGTCACATAGTTAAACCCCATTGATTTACTAAGTGCCAGTCACAATTCTAAACTTAATTGTTATAATTTCTGAACATCAGAGGACCAAAGGGACATTTTCTTTTATTTTGTTTCTGTCTCATAATTTTTAGAAACTTTCTTTTTTTTAATTCTTGACCCTTTGCCCCCAATCCTCAAATATGAGGATTCACAATATTGGAATATTTGGCTACAACTAGTAAGATTACCATAAATACATATAAATGCATCAAAAAACTAATTGTCCCTGTCTATGAGCTTGAAGCCATTCCAGAAAAGAGATGGGTATTGAGGTTAACTAGAAAAGTGGGTATCTTGTAATTGAATGATATGTGATGAGGTATTGTTCTATCACAGTATAGTGGGATAAACTATAACTTGAGAATGTGGCACATATTAATATTTTTTCAATGTCTAAAAATTTAATAGAAAAAATCAGTTTATGTCTTTTTGGTTATATTTATTATCTTTATCTTTATTTATTATATTTATATTTATTATATTTATATTTATTATTTATTGTTCCTCAATCCTATAGAAAGTAAAAAGAGAAAAATTTTCACGTAGTATTTACT
The DNA here is from genome assembly GCF_022079265.1 of Lynx rufus. Lineage (NCBI taxonomy): Eukaryota > Metazoa > Chordata > Mammalia > Carnivora > Felidae > Lynx > Lynx rufus. The sequence goes on from NW_025814827.1 coordinate 66,047,709, forward strand.
TTCTCATGAGGCTTATATTCATATTTTACTCATATTTTCTTTAAAAAATTTAAAAAAATTAACGTTTATTTATTGTTGAGAAACAGAGAGAGACAGAGCATGAGTAGGAGAGGAGCAGAGAGGGGGAGGCACAGAATCTGAAACAGGCTCCAGGCTCTGAGCTATCAGCACAGAGTAAAATGCAGGGCTCGAAGTCACGAACCATGAGATCATGACCTGAGTCGAAGTCAGATGCTCAACCAACTGAGCCACTCAGGCACCCCACTCATATTTTCTAGGATGAAATAAGCCAATTATTTCCATACATTAAATTAAAGACTAATTTTGTGTTTGATTTTTTACTTTGTAATTGTCATTCCTTGAATGAATTCTGCTCCCCAGATTATTGAAATATCTCGAGCTTTGTAATGCTTTATATATGGTTGTATAAACTTTCTTTTAAACTTTTATTTATTTATTTAAAAAAATTTTTTAACGTTTATTTATTTTTGAGACAGAGAGAGACAGAGCATGAATGGGGGAGGGCCAGAAAGAGAGGGAGACACAGAATCTGAAACAGGCTCCAGGCTCTGAACTGTCAGCACAGAGCCTGACGCGGGCCTTGAACTCATGGACCGCGAGATCATGACCTGAGCCAAAGTCGGACGCTTAACCGACTGAGCCACACAGGCGCCCCTTAAACTTTTATTTTGAAATAATTTCAAACTTACAAACATGCAAGAATAGTAATAATATAGAAAATCCCAGTATATCCTTTACTCAGATTCATCAATTTTTAACATGTTGGCATATTTGCTTTTTCACTGTGTTTTTACCCCTTTTTATTTCTTTTGTTTTAAAATATTTACTTTTTGAGGGAGAGAGAGCGAGCGAGCAGGGGAGGAACAGAGAGAGAAAATGACAGAGGATCTGAAGCAGGCTCTGTGCTGACAGTAGTGAGCCCCATGTGGGGCTCAAATTCATGAACCGTGAGACCATGACCTTTTTTATTTCTAATAAAGATAGAAATGACCCCAGCCCTTTTTCATTTCCAATAACGTTTTTGTATTTCATTTAAAATAATAACATAGGGGCACCTGGGTGGTTCAGTGCATTAAGCATCAGATTCTTGATTTCGGCTCAGGTCATGATCTCATGGTTCCTGACTTTGAGCCTAGCTTTGGACTCTGCACTGACAATGCAGAGCCTGTTTTGGATCCTCGGTCTCCTTCTCTCTGCCCCTCCCCAAATAGTGCGCATATGCTCTCTCTCTTGTCCTCTCTCTCAAAAATGAATATAAACATTAAAAAAGTAAAAATAAAGTAAATCATAGTACAATGATGAAATTGAGGAAATTTAGCATTGATACAATGCATTAATTGATACTCCATATCTAGATTCTATTAGCTGCCCAATATCATACTTTTATGTTATTTACTTTTGCATTACAGGATCCTCCCCATGATCATGTACTATATTTAGCTGCGAAATCTTGTTAGTGTTTTTGAATCTGGTGTTATTTTTTAGTCTTTCTATGACATTGATATTTGTGATAAAAACAGGTCAATGTTAAAATTAAAATGTTTCTTATTTCAGGTTTGTTTTTTGTTTTTTCATAAAAATCCTCCCTTAAATATGGAATCCACTAATGATTCTTGCTGAAACAATTTTTCTTATGATGGTGGCAAAATGAATCTTTTCCAGCTCTACCATGTATACTAAAAGCCATAAAATCCTACAAACAGCCGAATAAGGGATAATTTGTGCATCAAATAAATTAGGACATACTGGAATATAACCACTGAGTAAAATAATTAGCGAATATTCCTATATCTACATAATATACCAAAATTATTCCCATACCTTGTAGTGAAAGAGAGAAAAAAAAACACTATTCATTCCCCAATTAGAGGAGGTCATCCAGAGGGCATGACCTTTAGTTGACCTGGAAGCCAGGCCCAGTAATTAGAGTCTCCTGCCCTCAGAATGTGGGTTCCGCCCACCATTCCCACAGTCAGAGCCATTTCAGTGATGGAATCTTGGGAGAGCAGTACGTTCTTGAGTCCGTCTGGGAAGTATATGTGGCTGAACCCTGCTAAAGCCCCTCTATAAAGTTTTAAAATTCCAGCAAGCAGGTGCCAAGATCTGTTTGTCTTGAGAGGGCCAAACACAAACCTTGTAAGTAAATTCCCTTGCTTAAATTAAACCTGCCACTTAACAATCTGGAGAGGTCTTTCCTTGCCCTTTACTTAGGGGGCGTGGTTTCAAATTTCACCTAGGGAAACTCCCAAAGTTGCAAGCCAACAATTGGCTAGAAGAAATAGGTCTTGGGGAAACAAACAAACAAACAAACATTCGCAGGGGAAATGTGGAGAGAGATGGCCTGTATGTTAGATGCTTGTGGACCGCCATGTGAGTACGCAGATGCCCTGAGAACGCACGTTACTTTTCAGGTATTTGTTTGAGAAAATTGTGTACCGTGCACTGCGGCAGCAAAGAGAAACGAAGGGCTGCCACAGCGGTCTGGCCTCTACTCTGCGCAAGTGGACTGACCACCGGTGCCCAAATAGAGGCTGAAGCTCCAGTTAGCAGGTTGGTTGAAATAGATGAGGTTAGAGGAGAACATGCAGTTGTCCACTATTCTTCTAGCTTCAGAGCTGGCAGACAGGATGGGAAAGAAGGATAAGCTGGACACCTGAGTGTGCCATTTTGAAAATGCTGGACAGAACGTATGGCTATGGATTATGTTTCCAGGCTTCAAAGCCTGGTTAGGAGACTACAAGGGGAATCCCTGGAAGGTGAGGAGAGCAGAGGAGAGGACGTTAGAGTGATTGACAATGAAATGGAAGAAGCCTTCCACGTTGTCTGACCCCTAATACAAAAGAAACTTTTATTTTTAAAAAAATTTTTTATAATGTTTATTAATTTTTGAGAGAGATCGTGAGTGGAGAGGGGTGGAGAGAGAGGGGGGTGACACAGAATCTGAAGCAGCCTCTAGGTTCTGAGCTATCAGCACAGAGTTCTAGCCTGGGCTCAAACTCATAAACCACGAAATCATGACCTGAGCTGAGGTGGGACCCTTAACCCACTGAGCCACCCAGGCACCCCCAAAAGAAACTTTTAAATAGTAATTATTCTAGACTTCTTATAATGACTGATGCCCTAGCCTAGTTATGAGCCTTAGCAACTGACCCTTCAATAGATACATGGATTGGGTGCATAGAAAGACCCAGGTGAGATGACTTACTGCAGAGACTGCTGGATTGTTTTTTAAGTTTATTATTTTGACACAGAAACAGCATGAGTTGGGGAGGGGCAGAGAGAAGGAGAGAAAGAGAATCCCAGGCAGGTTCCACACTGCCAGCACAGAGCCCGATGTGGGACTCGAACTCACAAAACCATGAGATCATGACCTGAGCCTAAAGCAAGAGTTCGTCGCTTAACTGACTGAGCCACCCAGGCGCCCCCTTGTTTTCATTTTTTATTTAAATTCCAGTTAGTTAACATACAGTGTAATATTAGTTTCAGGTGTACAATATAGTGATTCAACACTTCCATACAACACCTGATGCTCATCACAGCAAATGAACTCCTTAATACTCTATCACCTGTTTCACCCATCCCCCACACTCCCATCAGTTTGTTCTCTATAGCCAAGAGTTGGTTTCTTTTCCCCCTTTGCTCATTTGTTTTGTTTCTTAAATTCCACATATGAATGAAATCATATGGTATTTGTCTTTATGTGACTGACTTATTTCAGTTAGCATAATACTCTCTAGTTCCATCCATGTCATTACAAATGACAAGATTTTGTTCTTTTTTATGATTAATTTCCATTATGAACACACACACACACACACACACACACACACATACATGCATGCATATCACCTCTTCTTTCTCCATTCATCAGTTGATGGACATTTAGGCTGTTTCCATAGTTTGGCTGTTGTAGATATGCACCAGCATTTCTTTGTAGCACAGATATGGTAGTAACAAATTCAGGTTTTCTTTATCTAGAAATGTAGAAATGTCTTTTTTTCTATACTTTAAGTTTTGCAAAATAATTTCACTGGACATAAAATTGTTACTTGAAAGTTATTTTTTTTCAGCACCTTTGAATATGCCATTCTTCTGGCTTCCATTATTTCTGATGGAATTTCAGCCATTAATATTCATTGCCCTGTATGTTTTGTATTAATTTATTCTTGCTCTTATTAATGTTATATGTTGGCTTTTAGCAGTTTAATTGTGATGAGTCCACGTGTGATTTCCTTTGTGATGTTCCTATATTTTCCTTTGTGAGGTTTGTTAAGTTTCTTGGATCTGGAAGTTACTGTTTTATACCAAGTGTGGGATGATTTGGCCGTTATTTCCTCAAGTATTTTTCTGCTCCTCTCTCTTTTTCTTGTACTCTGGACTATACTTTCACACAGTATGGAATGCTTGATATTGTGCCACACATTTCTGAGATTTTTTTCATTTTTCCTTTATCTTGTGCTTTTGATGGTAGACGATTACTCTTAGCCTACTTTGAAGTTCAATAATTCTTTCTCTGACAACTCAAATTTGCTCTTAATTCCATCTGGATAATTTTAATTTTTATTGTGTTTGTCAATTCTAGAATTTCCATTTGATTTATTTAATAGTTTGTTTCTCTGATGAAATTTTTTCAGTAATTCTTAGCACATAATCCTATTTCTGTTTTCCTTTAAATTTTGAAACTCTTCATGAAAGGACTATCTGCGGAGTCCAAAAACTGAGTACACTGAGACATTCAGAGTTCTTCGTATTGGCTTCCTTTTCTTCCCCTGAGTATTGGTGACAATTCCATATTTCTTTGCACATTTACTCCTTATTGGAATAATGGACAATGTAGACAATTCTGATTCTCTTTTTGGTTTTCTGAGAATTTCTGTATTTTCATTTTATTTGTTTCATTGGCAATTTTCTAGATTCACACTGTGAAATCTGTCTCCCTATGGTATTCCATTTCTATGTTTTACTTTTTTTTTTGTTTTGATAACATTTTCCTGCATACTTTAAAGTCAGGCGAAAGTTTAAGCATGATTAAACTCAGATACCTCCAACAATTAAAGCCTCTGTCCTGTGCTGAGTCATGTGTATGGCTTGAGGAACACATTCAGAGAGACAGAAAATTCTCAAGTCTCCCTAGACTTTGAATTTTCATTGCGTTTTTAGGGTCTCATCAGGTGTATGTAGTTTAATCAGTCTTCATCAAGGGAAGATTATGTAGTAAGTTTATTTTCTCAGTCATTTTCCACGTCTCGCATATGCAAAATTTTCTCTTAAAATACTGGAAGCTCTGATGCATGCCTCAGAAGGTACTACTTCGGGCTGATAGTACTGCAGGTGTGGTAGCTTTAACTGACGATGGGATTATAATACCTTCAGGCAAGAATAGCACAAAATCAGTGTGTTCACACAACACAGAAACAATAAACACTTCTCAATCGTTGTCTGAACATAGTTCTTTTTTTTTCTTCTCTTTCTTTTTTTCTTTTTCTTTTTTTAGTGCCTGAAATGGTGATTTTAAATATTTTCCAATATTGTTTTGTTTTTCTTTTCCTGCAGAGGGGATTACCAGACTTCCTTGTTACATCTCATTACCGGAAGTAGAGTCCTTAAGTTTCAACCTGTTAAAGTAAGCAAATTATGCATGCTTCCTTATTTCTTCTTTCTTACACACAAGTTTAAGCGTGGGTGTGGTTGTAGGTGTAGGTGTTTGTTTGTACTTTGCTTTTTTTCACTTAATATATCCTTGAAATCATTCCACATTCATTTCTATAGTTGCTCCTTATTTTTTTTAACTGCAAAGAATTTCTTTGTGCTCACGTACCATAGTTTATTGAAGCAAAGTTCTGTATTGAAACACTTAATGATTTCCAGTGTTATTTGACAATAATTAATCCTGTAATATATAATCCCATGCCTATGTATTTTTTTTTTTACTTTTGTGGTGTTATCTTCAAAGTAAGTTCCTAGAAATAGAATTTCAGTGAAGAAGGAAAAATACCATGTAGTTTTGTTAGGTATTGCCAAATTTGTCCGTAATCCACTTTTTTGGCCTTCAAACAGCAGTATATGAGAGTATTTGTTTCTCTGTAGCCACAGTTTTTAATTTCTGGCCAATTTGATGAGTGAGGAATTGCACTGCAGTATAGTTTTTATTTGTGTTTCCTTTACCATGAGTTTACATCATTCATATGTTTAATTTTATATTTTAATTTGAATTGTCTGTTTATGTCTTTCGCACTCTTTAAAAAGTAGGATTTGTCTGAGACAAGCTTATTGAGTTATAATTCAAATGCGGTAAAATTCACCCTTCTAGGTGTACGATTGTGATGAGTGCTGACAATGTATACAGTCATGCATCCACCACCACCATCAAGAAATAGAATATTTCCTTTCTCTGAAAAATCACCTGTGACTCTTTACCGTCAATTCCCTCTTGCCATTTTTCTTTAGTTCCTCTCGGCAAAATTTTATAATTTACACTGTATAGTTATTGAACATATTTTTTGTCAGCTTAATTCATAAGTATTTCATATTAATGCAAGGGTATGTGGTATATGGTATTTTTATAATTTACATTTTTGATTGATTGTCCGTTGCCAGTATACAGATATGCAGTTAAATTTTATGTAAAGTTTACCCAATAATTTTGCTAAACTCATTTATGAGTTTGGTAGCTTTTAAACAGATCCAGTGGGATTTTCGATGTTAATGATCGTTATCTGTGAATATAAGTTTATTGACTCCTTAGCAAATAGTCTACTACTAATACAACTACCATCACCATTATCATTATCATATGTATTTGTCTTCTTGTGTTGGCTTGAACAAAGGTTGCCAAACTTTTTTTGTAAAGGGCCAGATAACAAATATTCTTGGCTTTCTGGGGCTTATGTAATCTTTGTCACAAAGTACTCAGTGCTGCTGTTACGGTGGGAAAATGCCATAAACAATACGAAAGCAAGGGACATGGCTGGATTTGGCTCACGGGTCATAGTTTCAGATAGCTTTCTTTTCTTTCTTTCTGTGTTTCATTTTGGAGGTTGCTATTGCTGTCTTCAAGTTTTCTAATCTTCTCATCTGCAACGTCTAACCTATTGTTATCCCATCCAGTGTGTTTTTTATCTTCACATATTGTTTTCATCTCATATGTTTGGGAACTTTTCTGTATCACCCATGTCCAGTTTTTTCCTCCAATCTTTGAATATGTAATAACTGTTTCAGTGTCTACCAATTCTGTCATGTTTCATTTTCTGGGTCAGTTTTAATGGATTGATTTTTTTTTCCCTCCTCATTTTGGGTTATATTTTCATTTAATATTTGGGGTTATACTATTTTTGCATTCCTGATGAATTTTTTTTTGTTAGATTCTGGGCATTGTAAATGTTGTCTTCTTATGTGTAGGACAATTTAGTTTTTCTATAAAATCCTTGAAACTTTTTTCTGGAACATGATTAAATTACCAGGAAAGAGTTTGATAATTTGAGTACTACCTTTTGGTAGGTGGGACCAAAGCTGTGTTTAGGCTAGGATTAATCTTTCTCTACCACTAAGGCAAGACTCTTCTTAGTACCTTACCTGTTACCCCATTAATTACACATTTTGTTTTTCCACTCAAGCTGGTGAGCACAGGAATTTTTCTAAGCACTATGTGAACTCTATTTCTTAGAATCTTTTTAAGTGATTCTTAAAGACTTCATTTTCCTCACCCAAATGGGCTGATGATTGTTCAACTGAATGTTGATGGGGATGCTCTTGAGATCTATGGCGTTCTCTCTATGTTCAACTCTCTTCTCTCTAGTGCTCAGCCTTATGAAATTGCCTGGTGAAACTGTCTTGGGTTCCTTAGATCCTAGCTCCATCCCTTCAACCCAGAGAAACCATTGTGCTTTGCCTAGGTTCTTCCTCCTTCACTACTCTCCAGATAGTTTCTCTAGGGTGTTACCTGGGACAATTGTGGGCTCGCTTCAGTTAATTCCAGTCTCTCAGTGACTATTGTCTTTCACTGTTTTATATGCAATATCTTTTTGTCCAGTATTTTGAAAGACATTGAATCCTATGTTTTGCCACAGTTGTTTCAGATAACAGGATAAATCTGATCCTTCTTACTCCATTTTGGCTAGAGGCTATAGTTTTTATTTCCTCAATTTTTAAAAAATGGCCTTGAGAGGCACATGGGTGCCTCAGTTGGTTGAGTGACTTTGGCTCAGGTCATGATTTCACAATGTGTGGCTTCAACCCCATGTCACGCTATGGACTGACACATCAGAGCCTGAAACCCACATCAAGTTTGGGTCTCCCTGTCTCTCTTTCTGCTCCTTGCTGACTTGTGCGCGCTTGTTCTCTCTCTCAAAAATAAATAAATAAACTTAAAAAATAAAATAAAAAATTGCATTGATTTTTATATGCAATGCATTTTGTCTTTTGTCTGTGATATATTTTTACAAAATTTTCTCCCGGTTTTTGATTTATATTTGATTTTGAGATGTTTTTAGTAATGTAAAAGTGGTATTTTTAAATTTATAGTCACATTTATCAATTTATTCATATGTTACTTCTGCATTTTATTTTATAGTCTGAAAACTTTCTCATATATTCAGGTAATAGAGGAATTCAGTCTTTTTTTCTTAGAATTTATATTGCTCTATGATACCTTACAGGATTTGATTTCATGTTTCTCTAAATGGCTACCCAGTTGTCCCAACATCATTTATAAATTGTCTGTCTTGGTCTAGTTATTTGAGATAATCACAATATCTCCCCGTCCATCTATTGTTTCAAAATTATACTAACTTCTATAGCAATTTCAAACCTAACAATCTGGGGATTAGTTGTTCTTTTGTGAAAGGTCAAGTAGAATCAAAGGAGGAATGAATTCATGTGGATAAGAGCCCAAAGCCATTGGGTTTCCTAGGATTTTGGTGTTTATTATCTCTTCAGTATTTACACATTGATTAAATACAAGACCAGTTTGGCTGGTTTATGAACTGATTTTATTTTGGTCTACTCAGATTTTGTGAATAATTCCATAAATTCCACAATAGAAAGCTTGGATTTTTATTCATGGAGTACAGAATCATAGAATGTTAAGTTTGGAAATATATTTTGACACATTTCATCTGAATCTTGTATTCTTTTAGGAAACAAAAAAAATATTTTTTACTACCTCCATCCCAGAGAAATTCATATTTTTCTAAGAAGCCCTTTATACTGTTAACAGTTAACTCCATATTGTAAAGGAAAAACTCTGCTTTCTCCTTTATTCACTAATCAGTCTTAATGCTAATGAATCTCAATCTCAGTCATCAAATATGTGGCACATTTACCATTTCAGTTCCTCTATTCTCAGCAGATAACAGTTTGCCTCTCTTTTAAAATGTGTTACCTGGAATTATATATAATCCTGTAGCAGTGATCTAAACCCTAGATCTATCAAATCTATCCTAAGTTATCTCTACCACAAGACATTTCATAAATTGTGATAAATAAGTTATAGTTTGATGGGCACTCTATAATTATTTATGGAAATACATTATTTTATCAATCATGTTTTACATGTTATGTTTAATGGGTCTGAACTCAAGTATTTATTAAGGTGAGTTCCCGTTTAAAAATGTGCATGTCTTCCCATTATTTCTTGCATAATACTCTGTGTAATACTGCTCCCAATAAATTATATTCCTTAGCACAATAGTTTTTGAGGCATATTCTGCAAAACAGTAGGTTCCATGATCAGAAATGCTTGGGAAATACTGGCAAATTTTTTCCTGAGAAGTCATTATGTACATTAACACATTACTTGTTCTGAGATATCCAGTAATAAAACAATTGCTGATATTACTTAATCCAGTATTTTAGACTGGAACTATTCATTAAACTGGAAATAATGGTTTGCTATATAATATACTTGATGCTAACAATGTATAATGTCATGTGCAATGAACACTGCAGGTGAAATGAATATGGCATTTAAGACTATCAGCCAAATGTCAGAATGCCCTAAAATAACTATATGCAAATGGTAATTATTCACACACATCAAGAGTGAAATTTTATTCCATTATTTGTAAATAGTTGAGTTAGAAATAAAGGTAATTTTTATTTACCAGATCGAAAGTATAGAGAATTCAGAGAGCCTCAGAAATGGAAAAGTAGTTTTCAAAAAGAAAGTTTATGAAAATATCACTATTCTTGAAGGATAAAAGTGGTTTGTATACATTTACCTAATTTTGTTGATGCAATAATTATGTAAATATACACATGCTATATATGTGATGCTATAAAGTATGCAGTGGAGAGAGCACACTGATGAAATAATGACTACACAGCACTCAGTGTAATCCAAACATCTCCAAATGTTGGAGCATGCTTAGCATAAGTCAAAAAACAAAAAAAAAAATGTAGAAATTCTCATTTATCCCTTTTATTTTACATAGTTTTATGGTCTTTATAGTCTCATATATGTATAAATGATCTGCTTCTTGAATTGACCTGCAAAGTAGTGATGTTATATTTCAGTGCCACAAGTTAAATATGCACATATTGTATGTGAAATTATATAAAAATTTAATTGAATATTAATTATATATTACATATAATCAAGTAATAACTTTCATTGCTTCCTTTATATTTTATGTTTTTGTTTTAATATAAAAGTAACAAACATGTATAGCTAATAGAGAATGCATTTAAATATATGTATTGCTTACATATTTAAAGACTAGAGGCTCAAGAAGACAATATTGTTAAACAAGCTAAAATAAAAGGTAATTATTTTAAAGTTATACTTTTGAAAACTCATAGCATGTTCACTGCCTGTGCTTACACATACTGAGTGAACACGGGATCTCAACCAAGAAATTCGTGAAATGAATAGAATGCACTTCCACTTTGGTATTTTTATCTTCTTTGAATATATACCTGTTTTATTTAAAATAAAATAAATTATATTTTAAAGTGTTCTATATTTGTATATGTATATAATATGTAATTTGTGTATATATATAATTTATATTTATATATATAATTTTTATTTATTCGTATATATCATGATGTATATATCATTATATATACATATATATCATTCATATATATAATTTATATTTATATGACAGAGTATTATGCAAGAAATTATAAGAAGATATTTATATATATTTATACATATATATAAATTATATGGTGATGAGAAAAATCAGTTTCAAAGATAAAATATAAATAGTTTAAGAAGGAAACAGGTTTAGGGAAAAGAAGAAAAAAAATTAAGGTGAAAATAGAATTCTTCCCCAACAATAGTGTAGAAAACTAAAAGGTATCATTGTGAACAGAAGAAACAAATTGCATAGACTAGGCAATTGTTCTGTTTTTGTTTTTCTTCCATTTCCTGAATGAGCATTATGCTAAAGAAATGGCATTTCTAATCTCAGTTATGATAGGTTACTATTTTGTATTCTAAAGTAGAAAGGATACAAAATAAAATCAATGAATAAATTATCCCTGAAAAAATAACTTCATTTCTCAACTCAGAGGTGGCCATAAATTGAGGAGAGATTCATTTAAAATACCTCATTCGTCTAAAATTTAATAAATTTTTGACAAGTAGATAAGAGTCTTTAAAATGTTATGCATTACTTGCTAAGGTAAAATGATGGGGAATTTGATCTTCCCCATTTAATAACATGATTAACATGCTCTTCCAATTTAATACTGTTTCTAAATAATTTTTCAGATATATCATTTATCTAAACTTCAGTATGTGTTTTCTTGTGTGTGATGTTTATTTTCCCAGTTTTTAAAAGAGACTTTTGCTAAGATTTATTTATTTCAGTACATGCTAAAGTAAATTTTCTAGATTAGAATTAAGGATTTTTTTTAATGTGATGATATTAAGAGAACCTTGTGATTAAAAGCTGTGTTTAAAGCCATAAATGTTTCTTGCATTTAGTGTAACCTGCTTTTGCCCTTAGACCTACTGTAACAGCATTTTCTTTGGCCAGCTGTGTGAATATTCAAGGTTTTTGGGGGGTTTACTCAGTGTTGAATAACACTCAATATTCTAGGTTATTGCAACTCCAAATGTGTTCTACAGACTAGAAGCATCATCTTGGAACTTGTTAGAAATGCAAGATATTGGGTCCCACCTCAGAACTATTGCAGCAGAATCTCCACATTAACAAGATCCCAAGGAATTCACATGCACACTAATGCTTAAGAAGCACCCACCTAGGTCCTAAGTCATAACCAACACCATTAAACATTACTTGATAGGACTTGTAAAGCCATTTACTAAAAAAAAGGACTTACTCATTTTTGCACAGTAATGAAATTTAATTGGGGCGCCTTGGTGGCTCAGTCCGGTGAGCCTCTGACTCGGTTTTGGCTCAGGTCATGAGCCTGTTTGAGATTCTTTCTCTCCCTTTCTGTCTTTCTCTCTGCCCCTCCCCTGCTTGTGCTCGCTCGCTCTCTCTCTCTCTCTCTCTTTCTCAATAAATAAATAAACAAACAAACTTAAAAAAAAACAAAAAAACAAAACACAACTCTTTGCTCCTAATCTGAAGTCACAAAGTTTTTCTATTATGATTTTTTCTAGATGATCTATAATTTTATGGTTTACCTTTAAAGCTATAATACATTTTAAGTTAATTTTTACATAAGGTATAAAATATGAATTGAAGTGATTATGTGTATGGATGTCCAAATTATTAAGAAGCATTCTTAAAAAGACCATCCTTTTTTTCCTGATCAGACAAACTTAAGTTTTGAAGGACTGTCAGGATGTTTGCATAAATTTATTAACATGGAAAATGCCCACTAACACTTAAAACTCATTCTTTACATAAAGAATCAACTGCTTTCTTGGGATTTAGGGCCAAAGTTGAATATATAGAATTCCTGGTTACTAGAGGAGTCCCAAATGGGCTTGATCTCTTCACTTTGTTAAAACAAAGCGTAGCCCTTTATAGTCATTTAGCTGTTAATTTTCAAAAGACCATCCTTTATCCATTGCCGTACTTTTGCACTTAAAAAAATATTTGATAGTATGGATCTATTCTAGGCTCTCTATTGAGCTTTATTGATCCATGGTTTTATTATTTTACCAATACCATACTGGCTTGATTTATGCTCTTATCTTTATTATTATTGATCTTTTTGCTTGATTTTGGTTTAGTTTGCTCTTACCTATCTAATTTCTTATTGTGAAGCATACATTACTACTTGACATTTTTTTCTTTTCTATATAAGCATTTAATGCTAAACATTTTCCTCTAAGCATCACATTAGCTGCATTCCAGAAAATGTGATGTTGTATTTTCATTTCCACTTAGTTAAAAATAGAGTTTAATTTATTTCAGTACTTGCTCTTTGATGCATGGGTTATTTAGAAGTGTGCTGTTTAACTTCCAAATATTCATGGAATTTTCCAAATAGCTTTTAGTAATTGGTACCTAGCCTAATTAGGTTATTGAAACACACTTTGTATTGTTTCTATTCTTAGAAATTTGTTGAGATTTGTGTTAGGGCCCAGAATAGTTTCCGATGCAGCTGAAAAAATATGTGTCTGCTGTGGTTGTGTGAAGTGTTCATTCAATATCAATTAGATCTAATTACTAGACAAAAAACTTTATGTTTTAGTGGTTGCCTATGGTCTACAATATACCTCTATATCATTCTCCCTTTGAATAATATACTACTTCATATATGGTGTAAGGAATTTACAATATATTTCTAATTTCTCCCATCGTTTGTATTATGGTTGGTATACATTTTACTTTTACATAGGCTGTGACATACAACTCTTTTATACTACTTAATTATACAGTCAGTTATAATTACAAGAAATTAAGAGTACGGAAAAATAAATAAAATTTATTTTACTTACATTTATTCCAGTGCTGTTCATTCTAACGTGCAGATCCAAATTGCTCTCTGGTATCACAGTCCTTCTGCCTAAAAAGCTTCCTTTAACGTTTCTTAGTCTGTAGGTGTGCTGGAAATGGATTCTTTCCATTTTGTTTGTCTGAGACAGTATTTGTTCTTTGTTTTTTGAAAAAACATTTTCACTAGTTATGGTGAGATGGGTATACCTTTCCTTTTGTGAGGCTTTTAGTGTAGGTATTTGAATTAACTGTAGTCAGGGATTGGACAGGGTTTGAGAATGGTTGTTGCTATAGTTACCCACAGTGCACCACAGACTTCAAATCTTCCAGCAATGCTTTCTGTCCCTTTGCACTATACTTCTGTGAAGTCTGCCTCTTTCTTCTTTTCCGGGAGGATCCTATTACTTCTTAGCCTAGTGGGTAAATGAGATAGTGGAGGTGTTTTCTGATGGTTTGATTAAACCTTAATTTGAGGCAGTCTCTTGTCCCTGAATAATGGGATTATGACCTTTACAATTTCTCATGCCCCTCCTTCAGTTGTCGTTTTGGACACAGTATACTCTCCTACCTCACCTTAATGTCAAATGTTTTCTGTTTATTTCTGCCTTTTGTAGTTATTTTATTTTATTTTATTTTATTTTATTTTATTTTATTTTATTTTATTTTATATTTATTTTATATTTTATTTTATATTTTATTTTATATTTTATTTTATTTTATATTTTATTTTATATTTTATTTTATTTATTTTATTTTATTTTATATTTTATTTTATTTTACCAGTGTCATAAAGTTGACAGTTTTTGTGCCTTTTCCCCTAAAAATTAAGCATTTTGTTCTAAAAGGGAACAAAATTAAAAACAATTCTAAAACTCATTATGCCCCATTATGAGTAAAAGTCACAGAAAATGGAAAGCCCGATTATACTGCTCTTTCCTCCTAAGGTGAACTCCCTAGCAGACCTGCAGCATCTGTGCACTCTCAAGGGTCTTCAAGGAGCTGCTCTTTGCATTATTATTTTCTGCAGTGGATTGGTGAGGGGAAGCCCTCATTACAAGCCTATCCTTATATTGCCTCTTGCATATGTTTTTTGATGTACTTCTGCTGTTCTTGTCAATATGATCTCAAGTCTTTCAGGAATTATTTATAATTTCTAGACTGACAATTTCATCATTTCTTATTTTTCAATGTGCAAATGATTTTACCCTATGTATGAACATAAAAATAAACACAGAAACAAATACAAACACAGATATGTAATTACAAATGAATATATTGGAGTAAATTTAAATGTAATATGACATTAAATATAAGTACCGATTTCCTGTAGGAGCTGAAGTATAATTCTATTCAATGTACCTTGATTCAGTTTTCTTTCTTTCTTTCTTTCTTTCTTCTTTCTTTCTTTCTTTCTTTCTTTCTTTCTTTCTTTGTTTCTTTCTGTTTCTTTATTTTATTTTGAGAGAGAGAGGCAGGGAGAGAGGGAGAGAGAATCCAGAGAGGCTCTGCACTGTCAGCCTGGAACCTGACATGGGGCTCGAACTCAGGAACTGTGAGATCATGACCTGAGTCGAAACCAAGAGTCTGATGCTTCACTCATTGAGTCACACAGGCACCGGGATTCAGTATCTTTTAATCCTTTTTTCTGAAACAATTTCCTCATTAAAAATTAAAAATTAAAACAAATACTATGTTGTACATCAATTATTCTTCAAAAAAAAATTTAAAAAAAAAACTAAAACTAAATAAAGTTGAAAATGACATTCGGTGTTATCCCATAATCTAGGAAGATGTTTACAATTTATTGCCCATTTCCCCAAAGCCTTTTAATTTCTCCAAACAGCTTTTAATTTCCAGGAAAGATTCCTAGATGTAAAATGCCACTTTATGAATAATTTCTGTATTCCCCTTTTGGGCAAGCTGCTACTTATCTGGCAAGCTTTGAAAGCTAGTTTCAAAAAGACTTCCAAGGGACTAGTAATTAGCTTCTTTTAACTTTCAAAAACAATCTATTTTGGTTTTCTTCCATATCAGGAATATTTTATAAGATTTTCAGAGGAAATTTATCCATCTTTTTAAAATGGACTTAAGACAATATGATACAGTATCTAAGAATGAATGTAACTAAACCTTTTGCATTCAGAGATTGTATCTTCAAAAAAACTGTAAGGTAACCATGACAGTGACTGTATTTAATAGGCATGGTATTAATTATTATAAATTTATGTCTCTATGATGTTAATATTGAAGGTACAATGTTAGATGTTTCTAAACAATCAGATATTTATTTTTAAATAAGAGAGTTTATTCTTATTTTGACTTTATACTAAATTATCTTTATCACTTTACATATCTTAAATATTTTGACAACTCATTTTTATTAGTACTGAAAAAATTAGTGATATTCTGAAAATTCATTTGAAGCTATACTACCCTTGCATACGATTCATATAATCATTCTCCTCTTATAATGCCTTCTCTGTACCTAAGTAGTGAATAATGAACCAAAGGCACTGTGTAGCAGTAGCTGGTAACATTAGATTTATGGTGGAACAGGTGTTTATTATGTGTCTCCTCAAACGCAATTTCTCCACCCATTGGAGCAAAACCCAATGGATGGGTTTTCACTAATCAGTTGCAAGGATTCCTTGCAAACATCTCTCAGGAAAAATCGTGATGGGAAGTATATTAAATGATAACTTAATTTTAACAAACTTAGCATTATCTAGTATCTATTATAATGTTTAAATAACCCACATGAAATTTATATTGATAACTCATATGGTTTTCAAATATTTGGAAGGAACCAATCAGGATTAAGGTTATTATATAGTCTTTAACATCTCCTATATTATTGACAGGTACTGAACTTGATTGCATAGGTAATAAAACCACACTTGCCTGATAATGACAAGAAAACAGAACAAAGAATCGACTCATATAGCTCTGGGGTAGGCAGCACTGTATGGCAGTCTATCTTGTGCTTATTGATATGATCTACCTTTTCCTAAAATTTAAAAACTATATTTTAGGGGTGTCTAGGTGGCTCAGTCAGTTAAGCAACCGACCTCAGCTCAGGTCGTGTCTCATGGTTGGTGGGTTCGAGCCCCATGTGGGGCTCTGTGCTGACAGCTCAGAACCTGGAGCCTGCTTCAGATTCTGTGTCTCCCTCTCTTTCTCTGCCTCTCATCTGCTCCTGGTCACACACTCTCTCTCCCTTTCTCTCTCAAAAATAAATAAACATTAAAAAATTTAAAAACAAAGAAACCCAATATATTTTAAATTATACCCATATTTATTTATATATAAACTTGAACAAAATACCATTTGTTAAATAAAAGTATTTAAAAATAATAAAGATAATGGAGCTGCATTTTGAAACTAATACAATGCAGCCCAAATATTACTCACAGGAAGTTTCCTGCCATTACAGTTATTTATTTTAGTAAAAAATGAGATTACTAAATTATCCATTCAGACCTTATAAAAACTAAGGACCTAGATAAAATTTTATATTTATAAAATTGCACATTGATTAGAAGAAAAAAATCAGAATTGGTGAATGACTAATAGCTGGTCTAGTGAATGAACAATTAGAAGAATAAAGCCAACAAATCTCTGGAAAATTTGAGTATAGTAGTTAAAATATATCAAAATCCCTCTCTCACCAATATTCAAACTGTGGGAAAAATATGCCAAAAGGAAATTTGAAGAGGAATTTTATTTTATTTATTTTTTATTTTTTTAATTTTTTTTTAACGTTTATTTATTTTTGAGACACAGAGAGACAGAGCATGAATGGTGGAAGGACAGGGAAAGAGGGAGACACAGAATCAGAAGCAGGCTCCAGGCTCTGAGCCATCAGCCCAGAGCCTGACGTGGGGCTCGAACTCACGGACCGCAAGATCGTGACCCGGGTGAAGTCAGACGCTTAACCGACTGAGCCACCCAGGCGCCCCGAAGAGGAATTTTAAAGGAAATTTTAAATTTTTATAAAAGAGGGATATATACTTATATGTACAAGTATATTTAAATAATAACCTACTCTCACCTATAGTAAAGTGATAGTGCTTGGAGCTTTATATTTCTTGGTTTATGAGCTAGAGATCTACCAGTTAGATTGACATCTTACTGATGTCTTCAGGTGCTAATGGAAGTACTCAACTTGGGTAATGCTCTGATGGCTCTTCCAGGTGAGAGAGGGAATGACTGCATTCATCTTCAGGGTTGTTTTATTAGAGAAGTTGTTTAGGGGTGCCTGGGTGGCTCAGTGGATTAAGCATCTGACTTCAGCTTAGGTCATGATCTCACGATCATGGGTTTGAGCCCCATCTTTGGCTCTGTGCTGACAGCTCTGAGCCTAGAGCCTGCTTTGGATTCTGTGTCTCCCTCTCTCTCTCCTCTCCTACCCACCCCCCCCGCACCTCAAAAATAAATAAACATTAAGAGATGTTGTTTATGGCTGTAAGGTGTTACAGAGTTTAATTCAACTTTTTAAATTTATACATATGTTCTTTTTCCCCCAGTGTACATCACATCACCAGATAGTTATATAGAGAGAATTTTCAATACGGCCTCAGTATTGCACTCCAAAACACCACTCTCCCTCACCTACAGCCCTGTGGTAGTTTTATGCCAGATTACTTCTTTGTGGTGATTTTTTAAAACTTGGCTCATTATCCCCCATGAAATTTCACTCCACCACTTTACTATGCACATTTCTTAATGTGCCCTAAGCCCAATCATTGATAAATAGTATTTGTTTGTTTGTTTGTTGATTAGCTGGTTGGTACTGTTTCTAAAATTAAAGCATCTTTTGGGTAGATAAAATGAAAATGGTCATTGTTTTCTTGTTGACATACATATAATGAAGACTTGACATTCCACAAAAGAGAGAAGTAGTAGACACACAGTAATAAGGCAGGTGCCATGGCGGCTCAATGTCTCATGCAATATAGTTCATGAAACAGATTATTAGTATAGAGCAATTTGGCCATGTTATGTTATTTAAAATATTTATGGAAATCTATTCTTTCATCTGGCAATAAGTTGTTGATCTCAACTGACCATGGCTCTCTCTAAAACCAGAAGTTACTGTCATTGCATGTTCTGCTATTACAGATTTGGCCCATTTTTTACCTTTGACTGATTGATTCTGGTGTCAATTAGAGTTGCCTTTTCATTGCAGCAGAAGGGAACATTTCAAATGGTTGTGTGTAATCATTCTAAGGGAGACAAGACAACCAAGCCTCTAACTTGATATTTCCTGTTTCAATTTTCATTTTATCTCTCTGACTCATCTTTCAATCACAGCAGTGCTGTTGTCAGATGGAAATGCAGTGATGGAAATTTTAACATGGCATAATTAAATATCTTTTGTTGAACCTCAGAAGGGAAAAAAAATTCTCTCCTTTTCCAGGCACCCAGATTTTTTTAAGTGGCTGCTTCTCAGTTAAAATATTACTACAAAAATAGAATGTGTATGCTCATGCCAAAATGCACAGCTATACTTTCCCTGACTCTCAGAATGATTTTAGAGGTGGTACATTTCCAGTTTTGGGCTGATATTTTTTTCCCAAAGATGACCATTTGGATATAAATGTGTTTGTGGGTATCCTTCTAATATGTACAACATGGGTATCTGCATCATATATATCATATTATTAGATATATTGGATATATTCTTAGATATATAGCAATATTAGAGCAAATGAAAAATACACAGTAATATAAGCTTCCTTAAGATGGCATATTGGGTATTTTTTTACTTTAATCATTGGTGAATGAAAACAGAATAAAAGTGGGGGATCAGAACAGAGAGAGAGAGGCAAACCAAGAAACAGACCCTTAACTATAGAGAACAAACTGATGTTTCCAGAGGGGAGGTACTGGGGGTGGGTGGGGGGGAATGGGTTAAATAACGGATGAGGATTAAGGAGTGCACCTGTGAGAAGCACTGAGTATTTTATGCAAGTGTTGAATCACTTTATTGTACACCTGAAACTGATATTACATTGTATGTTAACTAGTTGGAATTTAAATAAAAACTTTAAAACAAAGAGAGGGTTCCACTTAACAAAAAAACTGACAAATCTAAACTTTGGTCTCATGAAAAATAGCAATAAAAATTCCTTGGGCTCAGTGTTTTTTAAGCATGTTTTCACATTAGAATGAACTGAGGTTCTTTTAAAACTTGAAAGCTCAGGACACATATGAGTCAAATTAGATCATGAAGACACTGATAGAGTATCTTTTTTTTTTTTCCCTGTTTGAGGATCCACTTTATTTATTTATTTATTTATTTATTTATTTATTTATTTATTATTTTAATATGAAATTTATTTTCAAATTGGTTTCCATGCAACACCCAGTGTTATTCCCAACAGGTGCCCTCCTCAATGCCCATCACCCACTTTCCCCTCCTTCCCACCATGCATAAACCATCAGTTTATTCTCAGTTTTTGAGAGTCTCATGGTTTGGCTCCCTCCCTCTCAATTTTTTTTTCCTTCCCCTCCCCCATAGTCTTCTGTTAAGTTTCTTAGCATCCACATAAGAGTGAAAACATATGGTATCTGTCTTTCTCTGTATGACTTATTTCACTTAGCATAACACTCTCCAGTTCCATCCACGTTGCTACAAAAGGCCATATTTCATTCTTTCTCCTTGCCACGTAGAATTCCAGTGTGTATATAAACCACAATTTCTTTATCCATTCATCAGTTGATGAACATTTAGGCTCTTTCCATAATTTGGCTACTTTTGAAAGTGCTGCTATAACATTGGGGTACAAGTGCCCCTATGCTTCAGCACTCCTGTATCCCTTGGGTAAACTTCTAGCAGTGCTATTGCTGGATCATAGGGTAGATCTATTTTTAATTTTTTAAGGAACCTCCACCCTGTTTTCCAGAGCGGCTGCACCAGTTTGCATTCCCACCAACAGTGCAAGAGGGTTCCCGTTTCTCCACATCCTCTCCAGCATCTATAATATCCTGATTTGTTCATTTTAGCCACCCTGACTGGCGTGAGGTGGTATCTGAGTGTGGTTTTGATTTGTATTTCCCTGATGAGGAGTGACATTGAGCATCTTTTCATGTGCCTGTTGGCCATCCGGATGTCTTCTTTAGAGAAGTGTCTATTCATGTTTTCTGCCCATTTCTTCACTGGATTATTTGTTTTTCAGGTGTGGAGTTTGGTGAGTTCTTTATAGATTTTGGGTGCCAGCCCTTTGTCCGATATGTCATTTGCAAATATCTTTTCCCATTCCATCGGTTGCCTTTTAGTTTTGTTGATTGTTTCCTTTGCAGTACAGAAACTTTTTATCTTCATGAGGTCCCAATAGTTCATTTTTGCTTTTAATTCCCTTGCCTTTGGGGATGTGTCAAGTAAGAAATTGCTGCAGCTGAGGTCAGAGAGGTTTTTTCCTGATTTCTCCTCTAGGGTTTTGATGGTTTCCTGTCTCACATTCAGGTCCTTCATCCATTTTGAGTTTATTTTTGTGAATGGTGTAAGAAAGTGGTCTAGTTTCATTCTCCTTCTGCATGTTGCTGTCCAGTTTTCCCCGCACCATTTGTTAAAGAGACTGTCTTTTTTCCATTGGATGTTCTTTCCTACTTTGTCAAAGATTGGTTGGCCATACTTTTGTATCTTCTAAAAGCATTAGAGCTTTGCCTTTCATATGTAGGTTGTGAATTCACCAAATACAAGGTTGGAGTTCAAATTAACATGGGATAACATCAGCATCCATTGAACACACTTCTAGTTTTTGAGTGTCTCTCTCTTTTTTTTTTTTTTTGAGTGCTTTAAAAATTTTTTTTGATGTTTGTTTTTGAGCGGGAGAGAGGTAGAGTGTGAGTAGGAGATGGGCAGAGAGAGAGGGAGACATAGAATCAGAAGCAGGCTCCAGGTTCTGAGCTGTCAGCACAGAGCCCAGTGTGCAGCTTGAACCCATGAACTGTGAGATCATGACCTGAGTCAGAGTCGGATACTTACCAACTTAACTCAAGTGCCCCTTGAGTGCTTTTAGCCATATTTAAGAATCGCTATTTTAGGAACTTAATTCTTTATTCGAAGTTTTCAAAGAAAAAAAAAGAATAGTAAACAAAACTCCTTTTATTTGCAATTATCATAAAAGTCAAATAATGGGATCTCAGTGACTTTGTTTTCCTATATCTTGAAATACCTGGCAGTTTCTATCATAACAGGAATTGTTTCATCATTACTCATCAATTATTCCTAACTTTTCTGAAGAAATAAAAGATTGAAATATTAAGAAAGTAAGAGAATAATGGATTTTTCTATAAGGCTCATGCTGTAACAAATGAAATGCAAAACAAAACTTTAGCCATTGATTCATTCTTACTTTTCTTATTGCCCTGTCTAAAATATTGCACCATCTCTCAAAAAGTATAAAAGATGATTGGAAATACCATCTCTGCAGTATTCTCTTAGCTTTCTTGAACACAGTTGAGAATTTTCTGTTTATAATGGTGAAGAGAAGAAAATTCGCAAAAGAAGTTTACACAAATATTAGATGATCCCGTAGATAAATCAAATGAGGCAGATAACATTTCACTAGACTCTTAATGATGATGAAATAGATTGTGTAAGCGCAGTTTCAGCTATGAGTCTTTAGATAGTGATATCCTAGATCAGTGTTCTCAAATTCAGGAAATCAACAAGTGGACAGTATATTTCCAAGGGTGAAATGCAAGTAGGACATTTTAATTCACTTCTTCAACTGGAATAAGATCATCATAAAAAATTTTGCAATAAGAATCTGGACATTTTTTGCCCCGTAAAGGATATGTGACCCTATTCTTTCTTCTTTTATTGTGTCTATTTATCAAAATGTTCTTGATTTACTCCTAATAGACCAATGCCAAGAGCAGTATCTAGTTTGTGTTTCTAGATTTAAAACTGAGAATACTTTATAATTTTGGAGCCAAAGAGAAGCACTGTGAGCTGTTAAAACTTCAAAAGAAATTTTATTGTGTTTTGACCATGTAAGTGCTAGAATAAAAAACAAAAGTAATGAATTTGAAACTATTCAGAAATGTGTCTGAAATCCAATATTTACAAGATAGACATGTTCATCATTCATACATGAAAATAATCAGAAGTTGGTTTTATATGGAAAATATTGTTCATTTTGGATATTTATCTTCAAACCTAGGAAAATATAGAATAAGGTTTGGGCTAGCCATGTTTAAATCTTTATTAAAATTTCTAATGGAATAGTTTGTAAATACCTCTTTATTCTTAGTTCTATGACTTACCTGTAACATGACTTAAAAGTCTTTAAAAATAAACAAGATCCCTTAGGAATAAGATATAGTGATGACTTTTTTCTTATATACGGAATTATACCCCCAAGTTGACACCCTGTTCTAGTAACACAATTGATTTAAAGGACCGTGCTTCTTGGGGCGCCAGGGTGGCTCAGCGGGTTAGGCGTCCAACTTCCGCTCAAGTCATGATCTCACAGTTCATTAGTTCCAGCCCTGCATGGGGCTCTGTGCTGACAACTCAGAGCCTGGAGCCTTGTTCAGATTCTATGTCTCCCTCTTTCTCTACCCCTTGCTTGCCTGCTTATACTCTCTCTCAAAAAAAAAAAAAAAAAAAAAAAAAAAGAAAAAAAAGAAAGAAAGACCTTGCTTCCCATTGTCATTTAGTATCACCTCTGTCATATATCAAATGCCCATGTTTTCATTTTGGACATTATTTCTGTTTCTGGAAACTACTCTAATTGGTCTGCTTTCTATGCTGAGATACTATCTCACTGTCTTAATTACTTTATCGTAAATACTGGTATCTGGTAAACCAATCCTTTCTTTTTTAAATTTTTTAAAATGTTTATTTATTTTTGAGAGGGAGAGAGAGAGAGACAGAGCATGAGTGGGAGAGGGGTGGAGAGAGAGGCAGAAACAGAATCCGAAGCAAGCTCCAGGCTCTGAGCTGTCAGCACAGAGCTTGATGCAGGGCCTGAACCCACCAACTGTGAGAGCATGACCTGAGCCTCAGTCGGATGCTCAACTGACTGAGTCCCCCAGGCGCCCCACCAATCCTTTCTTTTAATTCATTGTGAGGAGTGGCTTATTTATTCTTTGTCTTTTGAGAAATTAAATGCATTTTAGAATCCTCTTGTATTTCACCAAACATGGAATTTTAATAATTGTATTGAATTAATAAATCACTTTGGGTAGTATTGACATCTTTATACTACTGAGTCTTTAAGTCCAAAACCACAATATTTTTCTATCTGACCAGTCACATTACTTTAATAGAACTACATTCCTCCTGTCCTTAGAATTACTGTAAAAGGGCTCCAGCATCTTTAGCATTATTTAGTAGTCCAGAGATAGGTTTTTGATAAAAGGTGAGAAAAAATATTCATCCCCTAAGAATTTTGAAACCAGAATAGAAAGATATCCTAAACCCAGTTGTTTTCTGAAGAGTGGAGGGGTTTGCCTAAGAATTAAAGGAATTGACCTTCAGCATTAGAGAAAAAAACTGAAGGAAATTACAGAGAGAAATGATATGAAAACAAAGAGCTATTGAAGGCACTAAACATACTCATTCCAACTTGTTCATAAGACACAGCTATATTGTCCTTATTTTATGTATAATAAATACATTTACATATAATAATTTTTCCTCTTTTCTGAAGACAAATTAAGTTTATTTTCCTTATTTTTTAAAGACTCATAATTATCACAGTTCTTATAGACTGTGTCAATAATGTTTATTTCTCATGTATTACCTTGCCTTAAGGTTCATAACTTCACAGTCAATGTAAAAATTATAGATTGAAGTACAATTTTATTGTACTTTATAGAAAATTCTTTAGTGTGTTTATGAAAAGTCATACAACATGACTTAGAAATTCTGGTAAAAATGATGGGTATGGTTTTAAATTGTTAATTTGAAATAACCTTGCTTTTTGTTAAGTATTTTT
Organism: Lynx rufus; assembly: GCF_022079265.1. Classification (NCBI taxonomy): domain Eukaryota; kingdom Metazoa; phylum Chordata; class Mammalia; order Carnivora; family Felidae; genus Lynx; species Lynx rufus. The sequence goes on from NW_025814827.1 coordinate 66,072,553, forward strand.
CTTTGGAAAAGACATGTCAAAAAAAGCTATATCAAAAACTGATAATTTTTTTACTGACTGATTTTTCTTACTTTTTAAGAAGAAAGTCTTAAACTCATAACTTTTGATTGGTATCTGTCATAGACTCTGGGTTTTAAGTTCTCTCTTGTCCAGTAAGAGAGTGGGACACAGGATTGAAAATGTGAGAGAGGCTAATGTCTGGGAGGAGACAAGAGCCCTGAGTAAGGGTTTTGCTCCATTTTTATTAGGATGAGAAGGCTTAGAAGCATGATGGATGTGCACAAAGAGACAATGAAACTGTAAACATTAACTCATGGGTGTGGAGAAAAGGGGGTTTTGGAGATTTGCAGTGTTAGGGGTTTGGGTTAATATAAAATAAAACCCTGGTGCTGGGTGGGAGGTTGTTTACAGCAAACATGAGGCACCACCCCTGTTTACCTGAACTGGTATAGGGGCCAAGAAAGACCTAGCATGCTACTTCAGGGTCAAGAAGGCACCTTTCTTTTGCTAATTAGATCCTCTCTTGGCAACTTCCCCTGCTGGGGTCTAAAGTCCTGTTTACTTATTTTGGTCCTTCCTTCCTGTGAAAGCAGCTTTCTGCTATTGTACTAAGTTGGGGGGCATTTCTGCCCTGAATACCTAATCTTGTTTACCTCATCTTGGATGTTTTCATCCTGAGATTTCCTATTCCTATACCTTTGTCCTATACTGGGGGCCTTTGCCCCATTTACCTAATCTTATTGACCCAAACTTGGATGTGTACATCCTATGGCTTTCGAATTCTTTATGCCTTGTTAATCCATCAGTGCAGTCTCAGGGAATTTCTAAGCTTATTCCCCGCAGGTATTCATATACTGCGATTTTGGGTTAATAATATATTTAACAAATGAAATCTAGATTTTAGTTTCTAATAATTATTATAGAAAGATTGTCATGAACAAAGTTGAAATGAATTTTGGTTAAACACTGACAATATTTAATACTGAGCCAAACCTATGAATATTTAATGAATATAAGTACATATATAAATTGTGCTTATCCATTGTTTATAGGAATAATAAATACAATATACTTAAATTTATCCTTATAATGAAAATAACAATTTATAATATAGAACTAAATATTTTAAACTTTAAGCAACATTTTATTTTAAACAATGTTTGAAAAGCTGAGAATGATTGAACTAGACTTCTGGAAATGTTAGTATTTTGTAAGTGTCTCATAAAGGCAAGGGTATAAATAATCATATATGTAAATATCCCAGCTTAGATATCTAATTAAAATGACCACTCAAATTTGGAAGATTTTGAGCAATGTTGGAAAAGCTACGTAGGAGGATATTGCAATAGTCTAGCAGAAAGTTAATGTTACTTATATATCCGTTGTGTTTTGTGCATTCTTTGTGTTACTTATATGTCTACTGGAGCAATAGAAATGGAGATAAGTGAGTGGATAAAGAATATGTTTTTGAGACAGAGCTAAGTAGGACTAGCTAATGAACTTGATGTGAAGGTCTAGTGAAAGAGAAGAAATGATTACTCCTAGGTTTTTGGTTGAACATTTGGTGTGTATGGTTGTAGCATTTACTGACATAGAGAATGTTAGTGTAGAAATAGGCTTTCATGGGGGTAGGATTCGTGGGGAAATGATTCAATACTGAACTATTAAATAAAGTGTGTGTAACTATTAAATAAGGTGTGTGTGGTGGGAGAGGAGACAGAGAGGGAGGAAGAGGGAGAGAAAGACAGGTGGGGGAAGGCATATTCAGGGGAGAGCTTAGAGAGAGGGGTAAATGGGAAGCAATTTACCAAGATGGCCTTAAAGTTCCCCTAATGTTCACTAAACTTTAGACATGCATCTTCCTGACTCTAGGCTCCTGACCTCTCTTTTCTTTTCTTCTCTTTTCTTTTCATATATATTTAATGCTTATTTACTTTTGAGAGAGAGAGAAACAGAGCACAAGTGGAGGGGGGGACAGAGAGAGAGAGAGAAAGAGAGAGAGAGAGAGAGAAACAGAATCCAAAGCAGGCTCCAGGCTCTGAACTCTGAGCACAGAGCCCCATGTGGAGCTCGAACTGACAAACTGTGAGATCATGACCTGAGCTGAAGTCAGACCCTTAACCGACTAAGCCATCCAGGTGCCCCCTGACCTCCCTTTTCTTAGAGTATTTACTTTTGAAAACTTAAAATTAGAAATTCCCTTAAAGATGTAAATACTTTAAAAAGACTTTTGACAATTTTACATTACATTACATTACAATTTTACATTAATGATTTTCTCAAGGACCTGGGAGCTATCTTTTTGATATGTGATTATCAAGGAAGATAATTCCTTATCTAGGTTTCTGGAGGAGAGTAAGAACTTAACTTTAGTGGGCACCAATTAGTAAACCCAAATTGCCTACGAATTACACATTTGCAAACTCAGAAATAATCTCCATATATCTATTGGAGCAATAGAGTAATCTCCTTTCTAACTTCTCTTAAAATAATAGAATAAGAGGTTGCTAGTGATCTGAAGACCTGCAACACTAGCCTTCCTGGTAGCTTCCTAGAATGAAAAAGCTCAAATCCCACCCCAGGTCCACTAAATCATAATCTACATTTTTAATAAGATCCCCAGGGGATTCATATGTACACTGAAGTTTCAGAAGAGCACTGATTTTGGCTAACTAGGGAGGAAAATTAGGCCCCAAAGGTAGTTGGGATGGGTGATGAAGAATCAAAAATTGAATTGGTTGTATACTTAAAGTTGAACTATTGTGGAGTGTGGGCTATAGAATAAATGACCATGGGATAGCATGGTCAAAGAGAGGAATGTTGAATAAAAGGTGAACATAAGTTAGTGGGGTCGTTGATGACATGATCAAATTTACAGTCATGGGTGCGGTTGGCTGACAGTAATCCAGGTTCTAGATTCATCTCTGTGTAAGGATGGGGTGAGAGAGGAGGGGAGAGAGGGAGATTGAGATTTAGGGGACAGGTTGGTGCTCAGAGGTCTTTCAGAATTATGGCTGTCTAAATGAGCTATCATGCAGTAGCACAAGTTTCAAATATTTTGTTTTTAAAAAAGCAGAAAGAGGGGCGCCTGGGTGGCGCAGTCGGTTAAGCGTCCGACTTCAGCCAGGTCACGATCTTGCGGTCCGCGAGTTCGAGCCCCGCGTCGGGCTCTGGGCTGATGGCTCAGAGCCTGGAGCCTGTTTCCGATTCTGTGTCTCCCTCTCTCTGTGCCCCTCCCCCGTTCATGCTCTGTCTCTCTCTGTCCCAAAAATAAATAAACGTTAAAAAAAAAATTAAAAAAAAAAAAAAAGCAGAAAGAGAAGGCACAGTTTAGAAGTATCAATAATACCCCTTTGATGTCTCTAGTTGTGAGCTACGTGTGAAGGAGTGAAAAACTAGTCTTGTCTTGAGAGGGCTAGGTGGAATGTGGCCCTAGGAAAGAGCCAGGATTCAGATAAGGCAGAACTTGGCAAATTTTTTCTGTACAGGGCCACATAGCAAATATTCTAGGCTTTCTAGGCCATATGGTCTCTGTTACAACTGCTCAAGTCTGTTCTTGTAGGGGGAAATCAGCCATAGACATTATGTAAATTAATAGGTGATTCAATGCAACTTTATTAAAAAAAAAAAAGGCAGAAGGCTAGATTTGACCTGTGGGCTATATACTTTGTTGACTCCTGAATTAAGGCACCAAGGTGAAGAGAGTTGTGATGATGACAGAATGGGGATAACTGACCCTGGGTTCAGAGGAATCACTGGAAAATATTGGGATGTAAGGAGGTTTGGAAGATTGGTGTCAATTTAGGAGATGTAAAAAGCAGTGCGGCACCAACTGTGAGTGAGCCTGGATTCCTGCTGGTAACATAAGTAAAAAGCAAAATGAGGCATGGAGAACTAGTTCTCATATTCTCTTTTAAATTTTTAAATTAATCACATATTTCATGATATTTCATACATACAAAATAATATATTATAAGCTATATAGAATATATAAAAAGTTAAAGGAAACTTATGTGCCCAGATTAATAAATAGGATGTTACCAATTATTTTGAAGCCTCTGTGCATCCCTCATATTCTTGTTCATCTCCCACCAAAGACCAGCTCTACTCTAAATTTTATGTTTACCATTTCCCAGTTCTGTACCTGGATCTCAGTTAAAGGAGAAGTCTAGAATTTAGATGACCAAATAGATAGAGATCTCTAGAGAGATGGAGATATTTCTCTCCCTTACATTTCAAAGGCAGGTAAAAGTAAATACCAGTCATCCACTTACATTCCAAAGGATTAAAAATTGGGAAAACTTCCTCTTCTCTTCCCAGAGAAGATTTGTTTGCATTAGGGACATAAAGTTTTTTTTCCTCTCTTCCTGGAGGGTAAGGTGGCAGCTGGGCAGTTTGTGGCCCATATAAGCTCACAGAATTATAATTTTGGGGTTCCTCTTCTCTTGGGCAAGAAACCTCCTCTGTACATTTGCACGCCCGGTCAGCTGGTTCTCACTGCATCACCTGGAAGGGTAAAGATGAGGCCTGGGGAACGAATGTGCTTACTGTTACATTGTCTTCTGTAATCCAGGAACCTGTGTTCACTTTCAAGACAAAATAAATAAATATACATATAAAAAACCTACCATCACCAACAGCAGAATACATATTGTTGTCAAGTGTGCCCTGGGTTCTGAGGGTTTAGAAGTTCAACTTCTCAAAGGTATACAACAGGTTCACCATGGACATAGGAAGAGCTTTATTGAACTATAAGCTATGTCATCTGCCTGGAACTTTGGGCTTCCCATGTTCAGGGAGCAGCAGGTGAGAAGAAGAGTCATCATCCTGGTGGTGTAATTGACTGTTACCAGAAGGTAGAGCTGTTGTTACACAATAGAGATGGGGAAGAATGTGTGGCACCTCGTTCATCCATTTGGGTGCTTCTTGATAATCCCTTATACCATTTTAATGGTAAATGGACAAGTGTAGCAGCCACAACCTGCGAACATAATTTCCAGGGCTCAGTGCCCTCAGTGTTGAGGGACTATGTCATGCTACCGGGTAATCCACTGAAAGCCACAGAGGTGTGAGCTTAGGGAGAGAAGAATCTATAATGGATGGTAGAAGTCAGAGATGATGAATATCATTTACAGTCCTGACAGCAGCTGTGGTGGTGGAGGCTGTCATTTGTCCCAGTGATCATTCTTTTGTATGTTTTCTCTAGGAAAGGATGCCTGCCACGCTCCTCTATGAGCTGCTCCCAGAATTTGTAAGGATTCCCAAGAAACTAAGAGTAGACTTTAATTGACTATGTGCTGCACTGCCCAGATCCTTCTTTAATATTGAATGACTTATTCTCAGCTTCAGGGAGTGCCCCTGTCAGACAGCCCTCAGTTGTACCTCACCCAAAGTCTCATTCGCATCCTGGGGCAGTCCGTGTTTAATGACTGTTCAGTGCAGGAGTATAAAAGCATCCCTCCTCCCCTGGATGACTTTCTCTCCCTACCCACTCCTCCTTCCTTCCCTTTCCATAGCTCTTCATCCCAAGAGTAGTCCCTTATCATTCCCCACATGCCAGTCTGATTGTCTGCTTTCTTGGGAACCCAAGCAATAATATATATCAATGAATGGATTATTTTTAAAATATGTATCTGAATGATACAGAGTTACTGTGAGGGAAAAATGTTGAAAGTATCAATTTATAGAAGTTGAAATATCCTTAAAGTTAAAGTGGAAAGGTACAACCTGCTGGCAACAGTTCACTGATGCTGAGCACAGTACCTTCCCTCCAGGAGGAATGAGAATTCATAGAGCAGTAGTACAGGACTTTGCTGCTCAGGTGTGTGGCAATAATAAGAACTAGAGCGGCTGTACCTGGGAGCTTGTTCTATCAGGCTCCACCCCCAGAGCTACTGAATCAGATTTTCCAATTTTATAAGATTCCAAGGTAGTTCCTACCCAGTGATTTACATCAACAATCCTCAACCATGACTGAGGGACAGAATCACATATGCACTTTGAACAAAAAAATACTTATGCCTATGCTGTATTCCAAATAAATTCCATTATAATCTCTGGGAAATGGTGTCCAAATTCTGGGATATTATAAAAGTTCCCAGGGCCTTTTAAAATAAGTAGTCAGAGTTAGGAGTCATTGATAGAGAGGGTCTCCAAGATTCCTTTCCACTTGAATGTCTTAGGTTAGTTACAAATGCCTATGAAATCCCTCTGGATTTCCATCACTAAGTCTCCATTTTTCTCTTAGAATGTTTAAGTTATCTCAGTTCCTTTCTTCCAACCTCAGAAAATCAAAATCTGAAATCCTGATCAATTTGGTTATTGTCTGATTCTAGCTTCTAGAAATTGCAACTTTCTATTCTCTCTTCTCAAGGGACTATGGACAGTGTGAAACTAATAAATGGCCATAGAGCTTAGCTTCCAGGTACAAAATAAATGCTTGTATTTACTCCCTTCAAATGCTATTTCAGTTTGGTTAGAAGGATTTTCGATTTCAAAGTATTTTTGGGGGTCAGTCAGTGAAGTTTGGCTCCAGCATAAATCATTCAATCCTTTGTTCCTTCCCAGTGCTTTGAGACATAGGACCAAAGTAAGGGACGAAAGCATATAACAAGCTACAGTGGTATCCAACTCTGAGGCCATTGATTCTTGCCCAAGCAAACAAGTACATAAGACAGTCTTTTAAAAAGTCCATCACTTCTTTCTACATAAAATAGGAAATAATTCATATAGAATGGATAATATAGACCTGAATAAAATGAAATAGTATTTTAACCACAAAAAGCACATGTATTAGATAGCAATTTAAAATACGCCTGGTACATGAGTCTTTCTCCACATGTTCTAGAGACCTTTTATCGACTAAAACAAATTAGTGAAATGTGGCAAAAGGACATGAAGTTTAATATTTAAATGTCACTTAATGAAAACTTAAGTTTATCAAAATGTCTAATAGAAGTTTATCTGTATGAATATTCCTTGTATGCTAAAGCCCATGTGAAACAAATATATATTTAAAACTTACACTACAGCTAGGAATATTTTATCGCTATCAAGGTAAAAGGACAAAAAAAGAAAATTTGCTCATATAAGTGGAAGGTTTATCAAACTGTTATCGAAATTCAGAATTTTGGGGTTTTGTCATTATTATTATTTTACTTACAAAATAATATTACTTTTTACTGAAGAAGGAATGCAGGAGACTACCATACAGGAAAGAATCAACCAAAGGTCAAGGTCATGTGGTAACCTATTTAGAAATTTAGTGACTACAAGTAACTATATGCATTTGCATCCAGATATTCCTCGAACCGAAGCTGATGTTACTGTCAGTTGCCTTTATGTGTGGGTGACCAAATCCTGGGCCCGAGGTGATGAAAGCAAAACCTGCAAGAATAGCAGTTGCGTCTTCACATGGAGTACTGCATCCTTGTCTTTCACATAATATCTTTTAAAGATCATGGTAGCTATGGGTACGCTCGGGATTATTTCCACTTTTAAGAAGTGGTAGTTTATACCTCATTAGACCTCAAGTGGGCTGAAAAATACTGACTTGCTTACCAGCTTTATTACCTATTTTCTTTCTTTCATTTCCCCCACCTCCCCAGGGATAATTGCTTCCATTGGCTTTAGTCATCAAAGGTTTCTCATAATTAGGCATCCACACGCAGACATCCTGTAGGCAATCATTTCCTTAATGTATTTAATTATTTCCCTATTTTAAATTGCTTTGGCCATAAGAAAAAGAGAACTGGAAATTGTTTTCAAAATATTTTTGAAATACTTTGGACATAATTTTTATTTTTGTTTTTTTAATATGAAATTTATTGTCAAATTGGTTTCCATACAACACCCAGTGCTCATCCCAACAGGTGCCCTCCTCAATACCCATCACCCACCCAACCCTCTCTCCCACCCCCCATCAACCCTCAGTTTGTTCTCAATTTTTAAGGGTCTCTTATGGTTTGGCTTCCTCCCTCTCTAACCTTTTTTTTCTTTCCCCTCCCCCATAGTCTTTTATTAAGATTCTCAGGATCCACATAGGAGTGAAAACATATGGTATCTGTCTTTCTCTGTATGACTTATTTCACTTAGCAGAACCCTCTCCAGTTCCATCCACGTTGCTACAAAAGGCCATATTTCATTCCTTCTCATTGCCAAGTAGTATTCCATTGTGTACATAAACCACAATTTCTTTATCTTTCATCAGTTGATGGACATTTAGGCTCTTTCCATAATTTGGCTACTGTTGAAAGTGCCGCTATAAACATTGGGGTACAAGTGCCCCTGTGTATCAGCACTCCTATATCCCTTGGGTAAATTCCTAGCAGTGCTATTGCTGGGTCATAGGGTAGACCTATTTTTAATTTTTTGAGGAAACTCCAGACTGTTTTCCAGAGTGGCTGCACCAGTTTGCATTCCCACCAACAGTGCAAGAGGGTTCCCGTTTCTCCACATCCTCGCCAGCATCTGTAGTCTCCTGATTTGTTCATTTTAGCCACTCTGACTGGTGTGAGGTGGTATCTGAGTGTGGTTTTGGTTTGTATTTCCCTGATGAGGAGTGACGTTGAGCATCTTTTCATGTGCCTGTTGGCCATCCGGATGTCTTCTTTAGAGAAGTGTCTATTCATGTTTTCTGCCCATTTCTTTACTGGATTATTTGTTTTTCAGGTGTGGAGTTTGGTGAGTTCTTTATAGATTTTGGATGCTAGCCATTTGTCCAATATGTCATTTGCAAATATCTTTTCCCACTCCGTCGGTTGCCTTTTAGTTTTGTTGATTGTTTCCTTTGAAGTGCAAAAGCTTTTTATCTTCATGAGGTCCCAATAGTTCATTTTTGCTTTTAATTCCCTTGCCTTTGGGGATGTGTCAAGTAAGAAATTGCTGCGGCTGAGGTCAGAGGTTTTTTCCTGATTTCTCCTCTAGGGTTTTGATGGTTTCCTGTCTCACATTCAGGTCCTTCATCCATTTTGAGTTTATTTTTGTGAATGGTGTAAGAAAGTGGTCTAGTTTCATTCTCCTTCTGCATGTTGCTGTCCAGTTTTCCCCGCACCATTTGTTAAAGAGACTGTCTTTTTTCCATTGGATGTTCTTTCCTGCTTTGTCAAAGATTAGTTGGCCATACTTTTGTGGGTCTAATTCTGGGGTTTCTATGCTATTCCATTGGTCTTTGTGTCTGTTTTTGTGCCAATACCATGCTGTCTCGATGATTACAGCTTTGTAGTAGAGGCTAACGTCTGGGATTGTGATGCCTCCCGCCTTGGTCTTCTTGAAAATTACTTTGGTTTTCGGGGTCTTTTGTGCTTCCATACAAATTTTAGCTTTGCTTGTTCTAGCTTCGAGAAAAATGCTGGTACACTTTTGATTGGGATTGCATTGAATGTGTAGATTGCTTTGTGTAGTATTGACATTTTAACAATTTTTATTCCTCCAATCCATGAGTATGGAATGTTTTTCCATTTCGTTGTATCTTCTTCAGTTTACTTCATAAGCTTTCTATTGTTTTCAGCATACAGATCTTTTACATCTTTGGTTGGGTTTATTCCTAGGTATGTTATGCTTCTTGGTGCAATTGTGAATGGGATCAGTTTCTTTATTTGTCTTTCTGTTGCTTCATTATTGGTGTATAAGATGCAACTGATTTCTGTACATTAATTTTGTATCCTGTGACTTTGCTGAATTCATGTATCAGTTCTAGCAGACTTCTGGTGGAGTCTATCAGGTTTTTCATGCATAATGTCATCTGCAAAAAGCGAAAGCTTGACTTCCTCTTTGCCAATTTTGATGCCTTTGATTTCCTTTTGTTGTCTGATTGCTGATGCTGGAACTTCCAACACTATGTTAAACAACATTGGTGACAGTGGACATCCCTGTCATGTTCCTGATCTCAGGGGGAAAAATCTTGGTTTTTCCCCATTGAGGATGATATTAGCTGTGGGCTTTTCATAAATGGCTTTTGTGATGTTTTAGTGTGTTCCTTCTATCCCGACTTTCTCGAAGGTTTTTACTAAGAAAAGATGCTGAATTTTGTCAAATGTTTTTTCTGCATTGATTGACAGGATCATATGGTTATTTTCTCTTTTCTTTTCTTTTCTTTTCTTTTCTTTTCTTTTCTTTTCTTTTCTCTTCTCTTTTTCTTTTCTTAATGTGATATATCACATTGATTGATTTGCGAAAGTTTGACCAGCCCTGCAGCGCAGGAATGAATCCCACTTGATCATGGTGAATAATTCTTTTTATATGCTGTTGAATTCGATTTGCTAGTATCTTATTGAGAATTTTTGCATTCATATTCTTCAGGGATAATGGCCTGTAGGTAGGTAGGTAGGTAGGTAGGTATTTATTTATTTATTTATTTATTTTGCTGGGTCTCTGTCTGATTTAGGAATCAAAGTAATGCTGGCTTCACAGTATGAGTCTAGAAGTTTTCTTCCTTTTCTATTTTTTGAAACATCTTGAGAAGGATAGGTATTATCTTTGCTTTAAAGGTCTGGTAGAATTCCGCAGGGAAGCCATCTGGTCCTGGGCTCTTATTTTTGGCAGATTTTTGATAACTGATTCAATTTCTTCACTGGTTATGGGTATGTTCAGATTTTCTGTTTCTTCCTGTTTGAGTTTTGGAAGTGTGTGGGTGCTTAGGAATTTGTCCATTTCTTCCAGGTTGTCCAGTTTGTTGGCATATAATTTTTCATAGTATTCCCTCATAATTGCATGTTTCTGAGGGTTTTGTTGTAATAATTCCATTTTCATTCATGATTTTATCTATTTGGGTCATCCCCCTTTTCTTTTTGAGAAGCCTGACTAGAGGTTTATCAATTTTTTTTATTTTTGCAAAAAACCAACTCTTGGTTTCATTGATCTGTTCTACAGTTTTTTAAGAGTCTATATTGTTTATTTCTGCTCCGATCTTTATTATTTCTCTTCTTCTGCTGGGTTTGGGGTGTTTTTGCTGTTATGCATCTAATTCCTTTAGGTGTGCTGTTAGATTTTGTATTTGGGATTTTTCTTGTTTCTTGAGGTAGGCCTGGATTGCAATGTATTTTCCTCTCAGGACTGCCTTCTCTGCATCCCAAAGCATTTGGATTGTTGTATTTTCATTTTTGCTTGTTTCCATATATTTTTTAATTCTCTAATTGCCTGGTTGACCCATTCATTCTTTAGTAGGGTGTTCTTTAACCTCCATGCTTTTGGAGGTTTTCCAGACTTTTTCCTGTGGTTGATTTCAAGTTTCATAGCATTGTGGTCTGAAAGTGTGCATGGTATAATCTCAATTCTTTTATAGTTACTAAGGTCTGTTTTGTGACCCAGTATGTGATCTATCTTGGAGAATTTTCCACTGCACTCGCAAAGAAAGTATAATCTGCTGGTTTGCGTTGTCGACTTCTAAATATATCTGTCAAGTCCATCTGATCCAATGTATCATTCAGGGCCCTTGTTTCTTTATTGATCCTGTGTCTAGATGATCTATTCATTGTTGTAAGTGGGGTATTAAAGTCCCCTGCAATTATCACATTCTTATCAATAAGATTGCTTATGTTTGTGATTAATTTTTTATATGTTTGGGGGCTCCCGTATTCGGCGCATAGACATTTATAATTGTTAGCTCTTCCTGATGGATAGACTCTTTAATTATTATGTAATGCCCTTCTTCATCTCTTGTTACAGCCTTTAATTTAAAACCTACTTTGTCTGATATAAGTATGGCTACTCCAGCTTTCTTTTGACTTCCATTAGCATGATAGTTCTCCATCCCCTCACTTTCAATCTGAAGGTGTCCTCAGGTCTAAAATGAGTCTCTTGTAGACAGAAAATAGATGGGTCTTGTTTTTTTTTTTATCCATTCTGATGCTCTGTGTCTTTTGGTTGGAGCATTTAATCCATTTATATTCAGTGTTATTATGGAAAGATATGGGTTTAGAGTCATTGTGATGTCTGTAGGTTTCATGCTTGTAGTGATGTCTCTGGTACTTTGCGGTCCTTGCAACATTTCACTCACAGAGTCCCCCTTAGGATCTCTTGTAGGGCTGGTTTAGTGGTGAGGAATTCCTTCAGTTTTTGTTTGTTTGGGAAGACCTTTATCTCTCCTTCTATTCTGAATGGCAGAGTTGCTGGATAAAGGATTCTTGGTTGCATATTTTTTCTGTTCATCACATTGAAGATTTTCTGCCATTCTTTGCTGGTTGCCAAGTTTCAGTAGATAGGTCTGCCACTAGTCTTATGGGTCTCCCTTTGTAAGTTAGAGTGTGTTTATCCCTAGCTGCTTTCAGAATTTTCTCTTTATCCTTTTATTTTGCCAGTTTCACTCTGATATGTCGTACAGAAGATCGTTTCAAGTTACATCTGAAGGGAGTTCTCTGTGCCTCTTAGATTTCAATGCTTTTTTCCTTCCCCAGCTGAGGGAAGTTCTCAGCTATGATTTGTTCAAGTACACCTTCAGCACCTTTCCCTCTCTCTTCCTCCTCTGGAATTCCAATTATGCATACATTATTTCCCTTAATTATGTCACTTAGTTCTCTAAATCTCCCCTCATACTCCTGGATTTTTTTTATCTCTCTTTTTCTCAGCTTCTTTTTCCATAATTTTATCTTCTAATTCACCTATTCTCTCCTCTGCCTCTTCAGTATGTGTTATGGCCACCTCCATTTATTTTGCACCTCATTTATAGCATTTTTTAATATCTCATGACTATTTCTCCGTCCCTGATCTCGGTAGCGATAGATTCTCTGCTGTCCTTTATGCTTTTTTCAAGCCCAACGGTTAGTTTTGTGACTATTATCCTAAATTAGTGTTCCATTATATTGCTTAAATTATTTTTGATCAGTTTGTTAGCTGTTACTACTTCCTTGGAGTTTCTTTTGAGGAGAGTTCTTCCGTTTTGTCATTTTGGGTATTTCCTAGGGTGGCTCCAAACTTCAGGGCACTTCCTCTGTGCTGTCCAGAGTAACTTGTGTTGGTGGGCGGGCCGCAGTCAGACCCCATGTCTGTCCCCAGCCCACCGCTGGGGCCCAAGTCAGACTGGTGTGAACCTTATCTTCCCCTCTCCCAGGTGCAGGACTCACTGTGGAGTGGTGTGGCCCCTGTCCAGGCTACTTGCACACTGACAGGCTTGTGCTGGTGCTTTGATGGGATCTGGCATATTAGCTGGGGTGGATCCTGTTTTGTGAGCCTCTTTTCTATGCTTGGCTGCAGAGAGTCCGTTCTCCTAGTCTTCTGGTGGTTTTCTGGGTTATTTAGGCAGGTGTGGGTGGAATCTAAGTGATCGGCATGATGAGGTAAGCCCAGTGCCCTCTTATGCTGCCATCTTCCCCTCAATTCAGTTTGGACATAATTTTGAACTGGAATTCTTAATATCCTGTTTTCAAATTCTGACAGTCGTGACACTGTCAGTTTTCTGACTACACATACCTAAGCGTAAAAAGTCAGAACTCATTGTAAGGGTTATACTGGTCTTCTAGCAACATACATATATTAACTAGAGTCTTGAAATTATATCACTATAAGTTAACAGTTAAGATGAAAGGATGCTAATTTGATTTTAGAATTAATGGACAATTGAATCCACTTTATGGATACTTGTGAAATTCAATAGGTGGAAAAAATTTATAGTCTTCCAAAAACTAACAAATGGAGTTGTTTCTAACCATGGGCAAATTACATCAGGCTCATCCCTTTTCAGAGTAAGAAGTAGTATTTGCCTTTTAACCATAATAGAGGAGAAAAAAAAATTCACAAACAATTGTGTTTATAACTGAGAAATTAACTATTAGTTTGTAGAAAAAACTGTCATTATGTAACTTTTAAAAATATGTGTCCTTCCTAAAATAATATTGCTAAATATATGAAGTATGATAGAGATTTATGAGAAAGGAGGCTTTCGTATCATTGACAGGGTGTGAAATTTCAAGTATTTTGATATGGTCATGATTTATTTATTGTAATCCTTCAAAGATCATGTCAAAACATCAGCTATTTCTATTTGTGGGTTCTGCCCTTAAATGTTTGTTGATTAATTAAACATTTTGACTACATGGGTTTTTGCTCACAGATGTTAAATGGTATTGTTTGTGTAACGTTCAAGGGTACTGTTAGAAATCTTAGAATCACAGAATCATTGGTGGAGTCCAGTGGTGCCATGGTGTGATGACAGGTTCTGTGACAGCAGAGCTTAGGGAAAATACTTTTCTATATGGCCTTCCCCAATTAAAATACAGAATCCTATTATCCCTTTCCCCTTCTGCTCTTGTTCTGCTCATCTGTTAATTTTTCTTTCCGCTATATCAACAGCAGCCTGGTAGCCTTATTAACTAGGTACTATGGCCTCATGAGACAAAAAGCTCATCAAACTTCTCAAACTTGAAAACCCATCCAGTTATCAGCAACCCAGTGACTGTCAAAAACAGTCTATGCTGTGAATCACCACAAAGAAATGCAAAAGGTCCAAGTGACAAGTGCTTCAAAGATGTTTTCTGCTTCATGCTTAATTACCCCAGATGATAAGTCTTCAAGGCATAAACAAGTGAACCTTTTCACCAGAACATATTGTTGACAAACCAGGAAAACACTAATGGTACAATAACTTTAGAGATAATTCTTTGCCCTTTGTTAATGCAGTTTTGAATTACAAACATTAGAATTCAACTTTTCCAAATATGAAAAGGCCATAATTCCTAGAGCAAAATTAAAATTAGAATTATTTTACTTATTGTAAATTGTTGCCTTCTTTATTAAGGTGTCTTTGGGCCTTTCGCTTAGGAGAAATCTTGTTAAAGTTACCTGTAAGTAGGGAAGATTTTTTTAGAATGTTAACAACAACATTCCAGCTTCTCTTGAACCAACCACCAGACGTCGAAGCGGTCCCTTTTCCCTGAGGAACCTGAGGCTCACTGCTTGTCATCTGATGAAACCGGGAAACTGGTTTCGATTAGTTGACATATTCCAGTCACTAACATTCTATTTCAGAAGCTTCTAAATACAACATCTAGGGGATCTGACCAAAACTCAAATCCCGTTTTATATGTTTCTTCATAAGAAACATCATTATTTCACTGACTTGTATGCAAAACAGACTTTAGGAATAGATCCAGGTTTTCCAAAAAAAATTTAAAACTATGTATAAATTATTTATCGGGATTTACATATGTGTTACCTACCATTGCCAGTGACTTTCTTCTTCTGATAATGACTGATTTATATACGCTGCAACCCTCTTCTCTAGGTACACTATTCAAGTAAAGATCTAGTTTTATTGATAATGCTAAATATTTTTCCAAAGTGGTTGTGTCAGTTTATACTCCTAAAAAATATGTAAAAGTTCTTCTTGATGAACATACCTACATTTAGTATTGTTAGGCTTTTTATTTTTGTCAGCATGTGATGGTGTTTGGTAATTTCTTTGCTAAAGAGGGTTAGTGTCTTTTTATATGTTTCTTGTCCACTTATGTTTCCCTTCCTCAAATGTGTCTTTATGACTTTTGCCATTTTGTATTTCTATTTCTTTGATCCTACATTTATTTGTAGGAGAACTTTATACATTGTATTGGCCAATCCTCAGTTTTATATGTTGGGATATCATTCCTAGTTGTCTTTGTGTTAATTTTTCATGAATAGGGTTCTCAACTTTAATAGAGTCTAGTCTAATTCACCGAAATTTTCTCTGTGATTTTAAAAAAAAAAATTTTTAACGTTTATTTATTTTTGAGACAGAGAGAGACAGAGCATGAACGGGGGAGGGCTAGAGAGAAAGGGAGACACAGAATCTGAAACAGGCTCCAGGCTCTGAGCGGTCAGCACAGAGCCCAATGCAGGGCTTGAACTCACGGACCACGAGATCACGACCTGAGCCGAAGTCGGACGCTTAACCGACTGAGCCACCCAGGCACCCCTCTCTGTGATTTTTAAAGTGTTTTATTTAAAACATTCCTCTATAGATTTATAGTCTCTTTATTTATTTATAGTCTCTTAACTTTTTCTTCAAGAGTTTTCATTTTACTTTTTATACTTTTGTCTCTTGGACATAAACCCATAATCCATCTGAAGTTGACATGAATGTGTGGATTCTTTTGATGGAGAACAATATACTCTTTTGTCACTTATCAATTTTTTGTTTTTTATTTTGTTTCCAGTCTCTCTTCTCCCATTGGTCAATATTATATGATTTATTAATAACACCATTTTTAGTGATATGGATTTGTAATAGGTCTTGACATATGGTATCATCCTTGTTTTTATTTTTCAAAAGTCTTGATTATTTTTGGAAATTTGATCTTCCATGTATTTAAAGACTGTGACTAGACCAATTTTTGGAAAATTTTTGTACATACTTTTACTGTTTATAAACATGGACTAGATCTAGGTCTTTCAAAATGTATCTAGGTCTTCTCTAATTTTCTATAAGGTTTTATAATATTTTACATTATTGGTAAGATTTATTCCTTGGAATCTTACCTTTTTTTCTCGTGCTAATGTAAATGGATATGATTGGAACTTGTGGGCACTTTAGTGAGATAAGTTGGAGAGACAAACACGTATACTGTAAGATATCATTTATATGTAGAATTTTAGAAAGCTGATAGTAAAAAGAGAGTAAAATGGTTTTTACCAGGACCTGGGTGTGGAGGAATTGGGGGAGATGCTGTTTAAGGATACAGACTTGGAACTAATAGATAAATAAGTGCTGGAAATATAGTGCACAGCATAGTGATTATAGTCAACAAGACTGTATCATAAAGTTCAAAGTTGCTAAGAGGCTAGATCTTAATTTTTCTCCATACAAAGAAATAATATTTATATGACATCATAGAGGTGTTAGATAACACTTTGATGGTAATCACTTTGCAATATATAAATATCAAATCAGCACATTGTATAACTTAAACTTACACAATGTTATATGTCAATTGTATCTCAATAAAAATAAGAAACATAATGTAATGGGACTATTTTAATGAGTTGATAGACACTCTAAGAGTTGAGCAGAAGAGTAACATTGTATGTATTATATTGTAAAAGATAACTGTAACTGTTCTACGAATAGACCAATGTGGGAGTGTGACAAAGGTCAATTTAGGAGAACCCTCAGGAGGCCATTGTTGTCCTCCAGGAAAAGATGGTGATGACTGGGATTGTAAGGATGGTTATAGAGAAGAATATTGAGACTCTGGAAATGTCTTAAAGTTATCAATAACAAGATATGATCGATTCAATATGGACTATAGAGAAAGAGAAAGATCATGGTGGATCCAAGTTTTTAGTTTGAGAAATGGAAAGGATGAAGTTGTCATTTTATAAAATGAAGAAACCTCCAAAAGGAATAGGTTTGGGTGGTGGAAATATACAGAGAACAGTTTTGGAAATGTAAGCCTGAGTTCCCTCTTAAACATTCAATTTTGTCATAGACTCTAAGTCTAAAGTTCTCTTTTGGCCAGCAAAGAGCGGATGCAGGATTAAAGCGAGAGATGGCTGATGTCTGGGAAAATACAAGAGCCCCGAATAAGGGTCCTTGTCCTATATTTATTCAGATCAGAAAGCTTACATGTGATGGGCATGTACAAACAGACAAAGAAACTGTGAACGTTAACTTGTGGACATGAGAGAAAAGGGGGTTTTGAATATATACAGTGTTGGGGGTTTGGGTCAATATAAAACAAAATCTGGGCACCAGGCAGATGAGTAGATGGTTGTTAACAGCAGATAGGAGGAGCTGTGCCTATTTATCTTTGCTAGCCTAGGGAATAAGGCAGATAGGGGGAATAACCTCAGGGTTAATAAGACACCTTTTCTTTGTTAACCATCTCCACTCTGGGCTGCTTTGCCTACAGCACAGTGGTCCATAGTCCACTTCACCACTGTACCTAACCTGGCCCTATCCTCCTGTGAAAACAGCTTTTCTGCTAAGGTACTAAATTGGGGGTGCTTCCACCTGGATATCTAATCTTGTTTATTTCATATACCTGTGTATTGGGCACCTTTGTGCCATTCCTAGTTTAGGCCTTTGCCTCTCCCTCTCTATTCTGGGGGCTCTGCACCCCCTGTCTGTTTTGGGGTGCCTTTGCACCTCTCTATTCCTGGCACCTTTGTGCCTCCCTATTCTCAAGGTGTCTTTGCACCCCCCCCTATACTTGGGGTTCCAATCTGGTTTACCCAAACTCGGGTGTGAGCACTTTATGGCTTTGTATTTCTTTATGCCTTGTTAACCCATTGGTGTAAGCCCAGGGGATTCCTAAGCTTATCCCCCACACAAGTTGACATGTTGGGTAGGCGATAGGTTATAAGAGTCTGGAGTTAAGGGCAGAGCATGGGTTAGAGATAAAAATTTGCAGGTCATCCAGATACAGGATTTTCCCAAGTCCTGAGACTGGTTGTTATGACAAAGGAATTTAGTATAAAAATTTTTTAAAAAGACCTCTAAGGACTGAGGCTTACTGCACATCAATATTTGGAGATGTGGTCATGAGGAGCAACAGGCAAACAAGACTGGTAAAGATCACCCAGAGATGTATTAGGAAAAATAATCAAGGATGATGTCCTCGTCCTAGAAACAAGACAAAAAAAAAATAAGTGTTTTAAATAGAAATGTTTAAGTGACTCCCGATAGATAATATGAAGATTTGACCATTTTACTTAGCAGTATGGAATCATTGATGACGTTGACAAGAGAATTTTAGTGGAGTGGTAGCAAAGACAGCACGACTCCAGAGCATTCAAAAGCAAATCAAAGGAGAAAAATTGTATTTAGCTTCATGTAAACACTTTTCAACTGGCCTGTTGGAAGATGAAACAACGTGTGAAGCAGAGATGAGGCCCTAGCCCACTCGGTAGCTCATCACAGATACATGAGTGAACCAAGCCAAGATCAATCAGATCTGCTGAATTGATCCCAGTCCAAAGTTCCAACTTCTGCATTATCAGCTAAAATGAAGAGGAGGAGGAGGAAGAGGAGGATAATATGGAACAACAAACCCAGGATAATATGAAAAAAGAAGCGCTCAGGAAAAAAAAGTGTTCTTAGATATTAAAACTAATACTAGAAGTATATTCAAAGAGGAACTAGAATACAAAAAGTGAGGAAATCTCTCAGTACGTGGGAGAAAATGGTGATATAGAAAAAAATAGATTTGAGATGAGAAAATGAAAGGATTAAACCAAGAAGTTCAATTCTAATGTGAGCACACATTTTGGAAAAAAGAAAACAGGAAATTGTAGCAATTTATCAACAACAAAATTTAAAAACATGTGTCCCAGGGGGCGCCTGGGTGGCGCAGTCGGTTAAGCGTCCGACTTCAGCCAGGTCACGATCTCGCGGTCCGTGAGTTCGAGCCCCGCGTCAGGCTCTGGGCTGATGGCTCAGAGCCTGGAGCCTGTTTCCGATTCTGTGTCTCCCTCTCTCTCTGCCCCTCCCCCGTTCATGCTCTGTCTCTCTCTCTCTCCCAAAAATAAAATAAAAAACATTGAAAAAAATTTAAAAAAAATAAAAATAAAAATAAAAAAAACATGTGTCCCAGAACTAAAGGGCATGTGTTTGAACATTAAAAGGGATTCTGGAAAAAAAACCTAAAAGCACTTCATGATTCAACTATAGAATATCAGAAATAAAGAAAAGGTTCTATATTTATTTTTTAGGGCTGCTGTAACAAAGTACCACAAACTGAGTGACTTGAAAAAAATGTATTGAGTGCACTTGTGATAATCCCCTGGTGTCGTGTGTGAGTGTTGAGTCACTAAATTGTACACCTGAAACTCATATTACACTGTATGTTAACTAACTAGAATTTAACTAAAAGCAAACCACACACAAGAAAAAAAGAAAAGAAAAAAACATGTATTGTCTCATCTCTCAGTTTGGGAGGCTAGAAGTAGGAGATGAGGGGTTAGCAGAACTGGTTCCTTCTGAGGGCTTTGTAGGAAGCCTATCTTTCAGGCCTCCTCCCTTGGCTTATACATGACAGTCTTCTTTGTCTGTGTCTTTACGTCATCTTCCCTCTATGTGTGTTTGTCTCTGAGTCCTAATTTTCCCTTTTTATAAGGATACCAGTCATAGTGGATTAGAGCCAACCCAGGTGACTTCATCTTACCCAAGTAATTACATCTATAAAAATCCTATTTCTGTATAAGATCATATATATATATATATATATGTATATATATATATATTTCACATACATACATACATACATACATACACATACACACACATATACATACACACACACACACACACACACACATGTTCTGAGGTGGTGGGTGTGAGGACTTCATATATGAATTTTTCAGTCTTTGGCGGTTCCCAATTAAAATTGACCCCTGAATGAAACCACCTGTGAATAAAACTGAAGAAATAAGTCTTAAGTGACAAAACCCTACACATTATCTTGTAGATGTCAATGTATATGTATATGTTTATATAGCCCAGTATAGCCTGACAAAAATTTATAATGCTTTTGAATTTATGGGACAGGAAACAGAAAGTAATAAGGCAATTATCTTCAGAAGAAACAAAAAAATATAAAAAGAGGAGACAGGACTACTCTGTCTCACTGTGACTGTTATTTACCGAGTCAAAGCAATGTAAGCACCACCCTTTGATTTAGGTAAAAATTATGGGGTACTACATTGGGAAGCTGTAGGGACCATCTATGTGAGTCTGTGTGCTGGTGTGTCTGTCTGCTGGGTGTGAGTGCTCTGTAAAAGGAAAATTCTGATCTTACAATTAAAATGTCTAAAATTGAAAACGAAAAAAAAAAAACCTGAGGAAACAGCTAATGGTGTATTAGGGGTTGCTGCTGTGGAATAATATTAATGGGGTAGGAAGAGAGGGGTAGGAAACAGCTGCATTTTGTTCTAAACTCTGTGATACTATTTGCCTTTTAAAAACATCTTTATATTCTTTTGATAAAAATAAAATGTAATTGAAAATGGAATCAGTTTTGACTCATTTTCCTAAAATGAGCCCTATCAGTTTTGTATTACACTGTTTTTAGATTATTACTAAAACTGATTCACATTTTATTTTTGCACACTAGGATCACACTTTCAAGGTGAAGGAATGATTAAATGAAACTAATTATTCCTCTGAAGAAAACCTAAATCCTTGATAAAGCAAACAAGAATTGAGATAGAGCAGCCTGTTTGAATATCATTGCTTAGAGCCTGTACTTTTTTAAAGGAAAGTTGGATTTAAATATTTATGAAATTGAATTTTCTTTACTGTTTTGAAAAAGAAATTATTAAAATTTTACTAACTTTGTAGAATTGATTTTTCCTTCCCTTCTGTACTAGGTAGGAAACAAATTAGTTTTACATTAATAAATCAGAATACATGAAAAACTAATTGCTCACAAAATACAATTGCATCACAAACACAGAAATAAAACAGAATATTGTAGTTTAGCTTCCTAAGTTTGAATTTATTATATATAATAAAATAAAGATTAAAAATATATGCACTAGGGTTCCTGAAAGTAGATACCATGCATTCATTTAGGTTTTGTTATGAAGAAGCATTGCTTTTTCTCTTGCATCTACATTTCACAAAGAAAGTATCACAGGAAAAAAAGCTTGCCTCACAGGCAAGGTTGAAAGCTCAGTATCATTTTATTTCTTATCTTAATAGCAGGCTGCTGCTACAGACTGAAAAATATATGCTCCAGGAAGATTGAACTTGCTACCTTTTGCAGGGTTGTTCATCTTTTCTAAAGGACAGTTATCAACTAAGCAAAAAAGGAAGAAATAACTATTCCATGTGGCTTGTGATATTATGAATCTATGACTATGTAGCTAAAAAAAAATCTGAGCATGAGAACTTAGCATTTAAAAATTAAGAGAGAGGTGACAGGGTGTTGTTTTTGTGGAGAGGATAGTTTCAGAGGTGATACATACTATGGTAGGCATCTTTCAAAATGGCTCCCCAAAATCCTTACCTCTTGGTACTTAGGTTTTTGTGAAATCCCCTCTCCTCGAGTGTGCACTGGACTTGACTTGATTTTAAA
Organism: Lynx rufus; assembly: GCF_022079265.1. NCBI lineage: Eukaryota > Metazoa > Chordata > Mammalia > Carnivora > Felidae > Lynx > Lynx rufus. Next base: position 66,094,536 of record NW_025814827.1, read on the forward strand.
CCATAGAATACAGAGAAAGACAGATACCATATGGTTTCACTCTTATGTGGATCCTGAGAAACTTAACAGGAACCCATGGGGGAGGGGAAGGAAAAAAAAAAAAAAAAAGGACGTTAGAGTGGGAGAGAGCCAAAGCATAAGAGACTGTTAAAAACTGAGAACAAACTGAGGGTTGATGGGGGGTGGGAGGGAGGGGCGGGTGGGTGATGGGTATTGAGGAGGGCACCTTTTGGGATGAGCACTGGGTGTTGTATGGAAACCAATTTGTCAATAAACTTCATATAAAAAAAAATAAAAAAAAATAAATAAAATAAAAAAATGTTAAAAAAAAAATAAACCATAGAATACGGCAAAAGTGATATGATGTTGCTTCCAAGATTAGTTTGTTAGAAGCCTTTGGCTCCTGTCTTGGTATTCTCTCTCACTCTCTCTTGGACTGCTCAGTCCAAAAGAAACCAGTTGCCATATTTGAAGGCAGCTCTGGGGTAAAGTCTCATGTGAGTAAGCTTGGAGGAAGATCTTCTGAGACCTGCCCATAGCCACGCCTGTGAGCTTCTAACAGTTCCTTCTCTAGTCAATCCCTGACATGTTTGCAGTACTAGTTAGCACCTTTATTGCAGACTCTTGAAAAACCCTAATCAGAAACACCCCGCCAACTCACTCCCTGATTCCTAACCCATTGAAAGTATAAGAGAGTCATGTTTTTTTGGTTTGGTTTGTTTTGGTTTTTACTACTGAGTTTTGGGATAGCTTGGTATGGAGCAATAAGTAACTAATATATAGACCATAATTTAAATACCTTTCAATCTCAGATTCTATATTGTTAAAATGGGATAACATTGTAGGTATTTTGCATGGTTGTTGTACAGATTTAATGAGATAAACCATACTAATAACTCAGCATATGTGACTGCACATATGGAGTACCCCTCCCCCACAAAGAGCTATTATTTTTATTATCCATATAATTTTTGAAAAAATGTCTGGGAATCATTTAGTCTGTACTACTCTTAGACTGAATCTATATTATCTTCCCAAAAAGTCAGTAAGCTATAATCCAACATATAATTTGCTTTTAATATTTATTAGGCTAATTAATATCAATCCTTTCTGCCTTCCCATAGCCATTCTCTAATGTCCTTGTCCTTGGCCTCAGACTCAATCCTAACAGGCTATACCTATATTAGCAGTTTCACAGTCTCCACCCAGCTAGGTTTAGCTGAAGTCCTGATCCCTGGACAAAATTAAGTTTGGGTTTTGAGAAGAAATAAATTTTTTTAAAGTTTATTTATTATGAAAGAGAGTGTGAGTGAGCAGAAGTAGGGGAGGAGCAGAGAGAATGGAGAGAGAATCACAAGCAGGCTCTACACTGCCAGCAGAGAGCTCGACACAGGGCTCGAACCCACAAACTGTGAGATCATGACTTGAGCAGAAACCAAGAGTCAGACACTTAACCAACTGACCCAGCCAGGTGCCCCAAGGAGTAATAACTTTTTAAACTGCATAATTGCCCTTAATTTTTGTCTGCTTTTTCTCTGGGCTGGCTTCCTGCTTTGTGCAGCATGCCAAGATACCAGATCTCATGGCTGTACATCTAAGTTTGACCCCCTAGACTAGCCATGCTTTCTCCCTTGTTCCTGACACCACGATGATTCCTGAATTTATCTTTTTCCTCATATGCTCATGAGCTCTACATTGGTTCACATGGGTTATTCCAGCCACTGGTTAGACAGAATTTTGATAACTCCATGATGGGGATGAGCTTTTATCCTTTCCTCTGTTACCATTTCCTCAGAATAATAAATAATTCCATATCTATTGTGTGTCTCTCTCTCTCTTCTTCCTCCTTATATCCTATGACTATTGTCATTAAACCTTCATTCTATCTTTTTCATAAGATTGAAAACATTACACTTTTACAAAAGTAGTAATTTACAAAAGTTTTATATGGAGGGCAACATGCAGAAAAAACATTGCCTAGCAATTAGGATTAAGTATACCTTCCTGGTAAATGTGAATTTATGTCTCCAAAGATTGATTTCCTTAAAGCACCTTTTATTTCACACACACACACACACACACACACACACACACACACACACGTACGTACTCAGTGTGATGCAGTTTCTGTCAACCCAAATTCAAAGCTGTGCCCTTAAAGGAAATATACTTCTAAAAATGTTGATGACTATTTATATTCATATGTAATGATGTGGAATTGATATAAACTGTTATCTTCTTCATAAAGAGCATCTTCACCTTTAGAAAATTAAAGATATTTCCTTCTAATTTAAGAATGAAAGGTTGATTTTATAATTCTTCAAGAATAGTAGGTCCAAGGCTATAAATCCAGAAGATTGGGAGACACAGTAATGGTGATGGATTGTTGCCAATATTAAGTAAAGTATCAAAACAATTTTGTGATAAAAAATATTATACAAAATCACAACCACTCTGTTCACACTTTTAAGGAAGTTAATCATTCCTAAGCTAAATGATCAACTTATATAGTACTAGATTAATTTGTTTAGATAAATATCTTCACTCAAGAGACCTAGCACATTTCAGGAATGATGTGTCAGAGTATGATAAAATCAGCAACTTGCACTGATAGATTCTACCCTCATGTCATTTTTTTCAATAAGAATGGTGCTATAAATTACACATGGTGACAATGAGGTAGGATAAATTCTAACGTGTAAATCCTGGTGTAAATATCTCTGTTATAATGCCATGATAGCAGATTTCACTTCCCCAATTTATATGGTCTCTGAGTAATACTATGATGAACCCTCATTCAAAAGAAGACTTGAAAGTCATCTTAACTACTAATATTTAAACTGTTTATGAGTGATATGGAAGATTGCTTTGCTCCCAGCATTTAATGGATATTCATCTTCTCTTAAAGACATTTTCTTTTTTTTCCCATGCATTATTTTCATCTTTATGATTTCTTCAAAAAGCATCACCCAGGAATTATGATCAATATTAAATGCAGAGTACAATTACCTAAAAGTTCCTTTTCCTCCTTGAGATGCACAAACATAGCCTAAGAAGGGAGAGTGAAGAAACACACCTGGAAGCAGGAATATTTCCGCACCTACACCCTATAGGTAATCAAGAGTTGGCTTAAGCATTATCATTTAAATACTTCTAAATCCTATTTTATGTGTATTGGTCTCCTTACAATGTTATATAGAGACAATAAACAGCATAACTTTTCCAACTCCAAGGGCAAGAAGTGTTTTGTGGTCAAAATGTTTAGGAAACACTATGTACAACATCCCCTTGTTAGAGTTCATAATTCATATTCACATATTAAAGTCTGGGAAGGACTTTATTCAAGAAACCCATTTAACTTAGTATATGTAATATAGTGTTTTCTAAATTTAGTTAAGACCTCCCTCCTTTCTTTTTCAGTATACATCCATCACCCTCTCAAAAATTTGTGCAGGGAAGACTAAAACCTGTGTGGTAGGAATTATCTTCATTCCACACATAAAGAAGTTGAGTTAAAATAATAATAGCTTCATCTAGCGATAGCTTGTAAGTTGTAACATTGCAATTTAAATATAGATCAACTGACTTACCATTCAGTTTTCTTTCTGTCACCCAAATTTGCCTTCCAGAACTGACTCAAAGTATATGAAGTTTGCTTTATGCTTTTTTTCTTTTAAAATCCTAAATGTCAAGGTATTTCTGAAGAAAAACTAAATTCTGGGTTTAAATCCCAATTAATGTTGCCACTGATCACTGTGTATCTCTGTGTGAACTTCTGGGGTTGAAAATGTTAAGATTAAAGGAGAATGTCAGATAAAGTGGTAGTACAGAATACGGATGTTATCACAATCCTGTATTTCTGCTCTTCAAAATGGGTGTGGCCGTGGGCGTGGGGGGAGATTGAGCTGGTATGACTGAGACAGTTTCTCATTTTGCAAAACTGTACTATTTGAAATACTGAACACGTTCAATTGTACTACTGAAATGGACTACAGTGAAGAGAGCTCTGGAATTTTAGGACCTGGAATCCAATAGCTTCATTCCCTACATTCTGTGTAGGTTTAAGTTCTTTGTCATCTTGGGACTTTTAGTTTCTGCCTCCATAGAATGGCTATGATACCAGACTTGTCCAGCTTTCTTCTTAGAATTGAGTAAACTTGTTGGCAAACCATTAAGTTTATTACAGAGAGTAAGAGAAGTAGTAAACATTTAAAAATTCTCGGTTGATGTGGATTAACAAGATTGACCACAATAACATGATTTATAAATGTTACATCAGATATTGTACCATACAGGGTAAACATAACTATGTTATGGTGCATACTGATTCATGGCAAGTCATTATAATGACTTCCTACTGAAAAATATTGATCCACGTAATCCTTGGTGTCACTGGTTATAGAGAGGATGCAACACTTTCTCTTTACATGTAAGCAAAGTGATATAAAAAAGAGTCTCCTGGTCAGCACTAAACAGCAAACAAGTGACAAAACTAATGGTTGGATATCAGGTTTCTTGAATGACATTCAAACTTCTCTTTTTAGACATTGTGTGTTCCATATAACTGACTTCTAATTGGTAGCATTTAAAAGGAGTTTCATTGTATTTGGCATATCTACATAGATTTGTGTTCCTGGTATTTTGAAGTAGGCAAAGAAATATGGTATAAATTGCAATGTTTCTTGGTCAGTATCATTTGAGCAGGACCAGTGGACTTTCTGGCCATTTGGAATGTGACATGTTTACTTTATCTGGCAACTCATAGGTATAGAAATGCAAAGTATTATGTGGCAGGATATACCTGTTCTCAAGAGATAATTTATACAAAAGATGAGTAAATAGGAAGCTTATTCTTCAGTTTTATAAGGGATACCCTTCATATTTGTAATAAAAAACCAGGGCATGCTGGTTAGGAACAGAGAAAAACCTCATGGAACCCCCAAATGAGAAATAAATGTTATCATTGGGTGTCATCACTGTCAATCATTTTTGTCTATAAAAAAGGAACATTGTCTGCTCTAAAGAGAAAATCAGTGATCTGATTCTCCCTAAGATTTTTCTGCTAAGATTAGAGTAGGGTCAAATTGAATATCTTCTGGAAGTTGTAGAAACATCTAGGAAGAAACCCTTATGGCTAAGTATCCATATAGACAGTGTATAACAACTACTTCTAATTAAAGAATAAAAAAGGTTTGCTGAAAAATGTTTTCTGATTTATATCTATTTCTTAGAGTTCATGTATTTCTTTATTTCACAAATATTTATTGAGACCCATTATACTCCAGGAACCCCTCTAATATCTATGAACACATCAGAGAACAAGATAGAAATCCTTTTCCCCAGCACTCACATTCTACTAAATATTTCATTCTTTGACTTATCAAAAGAACCAATTAATTGGCTTGTGAATAATTAAATAGATGAGTTTCCTCTAATCTTTTATTTTAAAATTACCCTAAAATAATGGCTTTGTTATAAACATTTGAAGTAACTGCTGTATTCCTCTCTAAACTTGAATCATAACCTATAATTGTGGCAGAACCACTAAAATTTTGTTACATATATATAGATTATGTATCCATAGACACAATCCTAGTTATATACCAAGAAATAACCCAGGTGCAGTGGGTTATTGTACTACTTCTCTGTCTACATCTCCATCTATATTTATATCTAGATAGATATAGATTAGATATAGACATAAGGAAAGGTAAAAGTATAGGTATAGAGATATCAATTACCTTGCCAGAAAGGATAATAAAACTAACATAATCTATTTTATTCAATCAAACTTTATCTGTCCCCCAATATATACAAGGCATTAGTCAAAGCATTGTGAGGGTTTAGTTAAAACTATTCTGACCTTAAGAAATATAAAGTCTTAGGACACCTGGGTGGCTCAGTCAGTTAAGCAGCCGACTTTGGCTCAGGTCACCATCTTATGGTTCCTGAGTTCTAGCTCTGCGTCAGGATCTGTGCTAACAGCTCGGAACCTAGAGCCTGCTTCAGGATTCTGTGTGTGTGTCTCACTCTGCCCCTCCCTGGCCCATACTCTGTCTCTCTCAAAAATAAATAATCATTTAAAAAAAACAGATATAAAGTCCAGTAGATGAAATCAGGCTTATATACTAAGTAAAGGGTGGGGACAAGGTATATTAAATGCTATATAAATTCTATAGTTGAGATGAGCTCTGGGGATAGAGGGATTATTGATTCCAAGTCAAGGGACTAGGAAAGGCTTCATAATTGAACACGCTATTTATTAAGCTTAAAATATCCAAACACTTTATTCTAGCACAATTTTATTAGATCTTCACCAGAAGGATCTAAAGCCCTTGAAAGAACTTAGCTCTAATTAAATATATCCAAATCCAGTTTCAGAATTCTTTCACTGGGCCTTGATGTTGAAAGTGAATGCTCAATTGAAGGTAACTTTCAGTTCACCTTCTGAAGTCAGTACAAAAAGAAATGAGTTTTTCTCTAATGGTTAATGACTTCTCTGTCTGCCTCTGAGACATTTAAAGGTTGTAGACAATCAGCAGTCCTACAGTTTTATTTTTTACATGAATCAGAATAATCTTGAATGGGGAAAAAAACAGGGTAGTTTTAAGAAGGATGAAGAGAAAGAAAATACCCATCTCCACATGAAAAAAATGTTTTTTTGCCGTATTTTTTTCCTAGTGTGTTACGGAGGGAGAGAGAGAAAGAGTGCTTATCTTCTTACTCTCCTGAGTGGAGTGCTAGCGAGCCAAGCTCAGTGCTCCATTCATATGCACAGAACCATCAAGCCAGTTGTTTATGGTTTCAGTTTTCCAGGTACAATTGAAAATGATATACACATACTGAGTTATTACTACTCGCCACCATTTTTTTTTGCTAGAACAGATATACTTTTTTCACCATATCGTGTCTGATGTTTTCACATGATTAGGCTGAAGTTATGCATTTTTGGTAAGAATATCACAGAAAAGAAGTGTCCTTCTCTGTGCATTGTATCGGGGGTACAGAGTGTTAGATTCTATCATATCTGGTGATGTGAACTTTGATCATTTGTGTGATGTGGTATATGCCAGGTTTATACACTGTGAACGTACTGTTTTTTCATTCCGTATTGGTAAATATCTTGGGGAAGTTAATCCTACGCGTTATAATTGTTTTTTTTTTTTATTGTCTTTTTTTTTTTTTTAGTTTCAAGATTTATTTAAATTCCAGTTAGTTAACATAGAGTGTAGTATTAGTTTCCAGTGTAGAATTTAGTGATTCATCACTTACATACAACACCCAGTGCTCATCCCAACTAGTGCCCTCCTTAGTACCCATCACCCATTTAACCTATTTTCCACGCCTACCTCGTCTCCGGCAGCTCTCAGATTGTTTTCTGTAGTTAAGAATCAGTTTTATGTTTTGCCTCTCACTTTTTTCTCCTTATGTTCATTTGTTTTATTTCTTAAATTCCACATATGAGTGAAATCGTATGGTATTTGTCTGACTTCACTTAGCATCATATTCTCTAGTTCCATTCAGGTTGTTACAAACGGCAAGATTCCATTCTATTTTTTTTTTTTTTTGTGCCTGAGAAATATTCCTGTGTGTGTGTGTGTGTGTGTGTGTGTGTGTGTGTGTATATATACATACATACATACACACATACATACACATACCACCTACCACCTCTTGTTTATCCATTCATCAGTCTATGGACTTTGGTCTTTTTCCATAATTTGGCTATTGTTGATAATGCTCCTATAGACATCAGGGTGCATGTATTTTTCAAATCAGTATTTCTGTATCCTTTGGGTAAATACCCAGTGGTGAAATTGCTGCGTGGCAGAGGTAGTAGTGAGGAAGCTCACTATTGTTTTCCAGGGTGGCTGCACCAGTTTGCATTCCCACCAATAGTGCAAGAGGATTCCCCTTTCTCCGCATCCTTGCCAACACTTGTTTCTTGTGTTGTTCATTGTAGCCATTCTGACAGGTGTGAGGTGATGTCTCATATGGTAATTTTGATTTGTATATCCTTGATGATGAGTGATGTTCAGCATCATTTCATGCGTCTGTGAGCCATCTGGATGTCTTCTTTGGAAAAATGTCTATTCATGTCTTCTGCCCATTTTTTAACTGGGTTATTCATTTTTTGGGTGTTGAGTTTGATAAGTTCTTTATAGATTTTGGATAGTAACCCTTTATCCATATGTCATTGGCAAATATATTCTCCCCATTCTGTAGGTTGCATTTCAGTTTTGTTGATTGTTTTCCTTCACTGTGCAGAAGCTTTTTATATTGATGAGGTCCTAATAGTTCATTTTTGCTTTTGTTTCCGTTGCCTCAAGAGACACGTTAAAATATCCTATATTCTATTTCTACTCAAAAATTTGAATAATAATTTTAGCATGAAATCCTGCCATCAAGAATTATTACTGTGGATTTTAATGGAAATTTTTATTTCTTCATTTCTTTTGCATTTATTAATTTAATTTATTGTATAAGGAAGAGCTATCTCTTCACCCTATGTTCAATTACTCTTTTATCTCAGCTGGATATAGGGATATTTATATTATTCTATGGCTTATAATCTAATTCTGTCATTGTTTATTTTGTTGCTTAGGTTTTTCCAGTTTGACCATTGGAGCTCTTTCTCATAGTCTTCTGTGCCCTTTCAATGTGTCCCCATCTTTCTTTTTTTAATCACTTAATCTTTTTCTAAAAAATAGAGAAGTATATTGTACAATATTATATTAGTTTCAGGTGTACAGCATATTGATTCAACAATTTCATACAGTACTCAGTGCTCACCACCTTTTTATTAGTACTTCCTTACTTTTAGAAACTGGAAGATGCTCCAGTCTAATTTTGTATTTTCCCTTTCCTAAACCTGGAATCAAACACTGCTCCAGGATTCTTGAATTGTTTTTATTGAAAAATACTATGTAAACACTAAGGTCTGAATGCTTCCTGAGCTGCTTGTTACTGGGATATCCTCGATTCTAGGACCTTTCAGCAGACTAAGCTTAGATTAAGTACACATGCAAAGAAGCACATCTGTATTTACTTTTGCATCTGATTGTATGTGTGTATATATATATATATATATATATATATATATATATTTAAAACTGTGAGTTCATAATGATACTCCCACTTACAATTCAACACCACATGTTTCTACCTAGCTTTTCCCTTTCAATATTTGCAATTTTTTCTCTAACATTGAGACACCAGGCTCTCATTGCTGCAACACATTTACTTATTTGTTCAACCCTATTACATATAAAATTGATCTCATAATTTCTAACCCTTATGCATTTGAGAAACACATTTACTAATGAGAGTACAATATTTGTCTGCTGTTCTTTTTGTCTTTACCATTAAAATATCCAGTTAGAATACTGTTTTCCAAAGTAACTCAAGGTAGTTTTTGTTTCCCATTCCTTACATTGTGCTTACGTTACACATTAGTAATACATTTGGGTTCATATATCACAGTTTATATTTGATTTTGGGTTCCTCTCACGTGCTGGTTAGTTTTTTATTTTTTTATTAACGTAAAATTTACTTTTTGTGGTACACAGCTTATGGATTTTGACAAATTCATGGAATCTTGTATCCACCAACATAGTTATGTGCAAAACAGTCCCATTGTAGTATCCCCCTAAATTCCCTTGTAGTTAACTACTTTTTCCTATAATGTCTGGCAACTGCTGATCTCTTTTATGTCTTACAGTTTTGCCTTTTCCAAAGATGTCATATAAATATAAATATGCAGTATGTAGATGAGTGATTCTCCATGAGAGGCAAATTTGTTTCTAAACGGACATTTGGCAATGTCTGGAGATGTTTTTGTTTGTTAAGACTGGTAGGAAGTGGTCCTACTGTCTTCTATTGGTAGAGGTCACAGGTATTGCTAAATATCTCACAATGCACAAAGAATTACCTGCCCCAACATGTCAGTAGTGCCAAAAATTGAGAAACCCTGATGTAGATTTTTGGATCTAGCCTCTTTGACTTTGCAAAATATGTTTCAGATTCATCATATTGTGTGAATCAATAGCTTTTTTTTCCATTTATTTTTCTGATTAATATTATATTGTGAACAATATCTCACATAGCTTGTTTATCCATTCACGTGGGAAGAACATCCTGTTGTTATCATTTTTGGCAATTATAGATAAAGCTGTTATAAATATTTATATGCAGTTTTTGTGTGAACATAAGTTTCATTTCTCTTTGTCAGAAGTATGAATTTTACTGTTTCTCCCTGTCTGTGTCTCGTCTTTGTACTACCATAATACTTTCTTTCGTAAAGCAAAATATTTTAACTTTTATAAGGTCTAATTTTTATAGATTATGTTTTGTTGTCTTATCTAAATATTCTTGACCAAAGGCAAGCATATACAGGTTTTTCTCATGTTTTCATCTGTAAGTTTTATAGTTTTATTTTTTACATTTGGTCTCTGATCCATTTCAATTCAACTTTATAAGGTTTGAGGCATAGGTTGAGGTTTATTTTTGTGCATATGAACATCCAGTTGCTCAAGCTCTAGTTGTTGAAAAGGCTATCCTTTGTCTATTGAAATAGTTTTGTCAAAAAATCAGTTGATGAAAATCATACATCAACAAAGTAGTTTAAAAAGCCAGTTGATTCTATTTCTGTGGGTCTATTTTTGGGCTCCCTATTCTGTTCCATTGATCTATGCGTATGTCCATTAGCTAATACATCCTGTCTTGATTATTGCAGCTTTATAGTAAGTCTTGGTATACACTATTGTAAGTCATCAAACTTTTTGCTTCTTTTTAAAGTTATTTTGGTTCTAATTTCTTTATCTTTCCCTATGAATTTTAGAATCAGCTTGTTGATATATATTTAAAGGAAAAAGTTCCATTGCTATTTTGATTGATATTGCATTTAATTTACAGTTTAACTTGCAGAGAACTGAATTCTTAATGATATTGAATCTTCCAATCTATTAACTCAGTATATCTCTCAATGTATTTGTCTTTTTTTGTTTGTTTGTTTTCATTCATATGTCTTTAACACACAGAAACCTGCATGTATATTATCAAACATACACCTAAGTATTTCATTCTTTTGGTTCTATTGAAAATGGTAGTATTTTTGTTTTTCAAATAACTCGTTCTTTCCTAGTATATATAAATACAATTGATTTTATATGTAGTAACTTTTATATTGAGACTTTTCTGAATTCACTTATTGGTTCTTGAACCATTTTAAGATGCTTTGGAATTTGCTATGGGTACAGTCATGTTTGTGAAGAGAAACATTATTATTTCTGTTTCTAAATCTGTATCCTTTTATTTCTTGCCTTATACAATGATTAAGACTTCCAGTGTTATATTGTCTTTTCTTGTTTCAGTGTTCAATCTTTCACATTAAATTTGATGTGTTTAATGTTTTTGTACATGTCCCTTATTAAGTTAAGGAAGTTTCCTTATATTCCTGGTATAAGATTTTTTTTCATAAATATACATTGAATTTGTCAAAAGTTTTTTTGCATCATTGAACTGATCATACGATTTCTTAAAATATGGTGTTGAAATTTTAAAGTTTATTAATCACTTCTTGAATGTTGAACCAGTCTTGTTTTCCCTTTGGTGATATTGCTTTTTAAAAGTATATATTGCTTTTTAGGAACTGACGTGCTAAACTATTTTGTGAAGATTTTTACATGTATATTTGTGTGAGATATTGGTCTGTAGTTTTCTTAAAATGTCTTTGTGTAGTTTTGATATTACAATAATGCTGGCCTCATAAAATTTGTGGGGAAGTGTTTCATTCTCTTTTATGTAAAGTTAGTATTATTTTTCCCTGAATATTTGGTAGAGTTCACCCGTAAACTTCTCCAATCTTAGGAAGATTTAAAAAAAATAAAATTTTCACTATAATTTTAATTTATTTAATAAAATAGGATAATTTAAGTTATCTGTTCTTGAGTGAATTTAGGTAGAGTGTGTGATTTTGCGGAGATTAGTTCATTTCATCTAAGTTTTCAGAATACGGGAAAGAGTTGCTAGTAGTATTCTATTATCCTTTTAATGTCTGTTGCTCTGTATTGATGCTTTATTTTACATTTCCAGCGTTGGTTATTTTGTTTTCTCTTCTTTTATAAAGAATTTCATCTGTCTGGCTAGAGTTTTATTAATTTCTTTGATCTTTTCAAGGAGCAAGCTTTTTTTTTTCATTGATCTGTTATTTTTCATTTTTCTTTTTTTTTAATTTTATTTTTAACGTTTATTTATTTTTGAGACAGAAGAGACAGAGCATGAACAGGGGAGGGGCAGAGAGAGAGGGAGACACAGAATCTGAAACGGGCTCCAGGCTCTGAACTGTCAGCACAGAGCCTGATGCGGGGCTCCAACCCACAGACCTCGAGATCATGACCTGAGCCGAAGTCGGACGCTTAACCGACTGAGCCACCCAGGCGCCCCTATTTTTCATTTTTCAATTGCCTGTATTCTACTTTTATTTTTATGATCTGCTGCTTTCTGATTGCTTTGGATGTTAGTGGTTGTCTTTTTCTAGTTTATTAAAGTGGAAACTTGGATTACTGTTTTGAGATCTTCTTTTTTCTTTTTAAAATGTTAATAGTCTGGGGCACTTGGGTAGCTCAGTGGGTTAACTGTCCGACTCTTAATTTCGGCTCAGGTCATGATCTCACAATTCAGGAAATCCAGCCCAACACTGTCAGTACAGAGTCTGCTTGGGATTCTCTCCCTCTCTCACTGCCCTTCCCTCCCTCAAAATAAATAAACATTTACATATATATATGTGTGTGTGTGTGTGTGTGTGTGTGTATGTGTGTGTGTATATATATATATATATATACACACACACGTTATACATATATATATATATATATATATATATATATAGTTAATGCTAAACTTCCTTCCAAGTACTACTTTAACTACATTCCTCAAGTTTGGCTTGTTAATTTCATTCATTAAAAAAGCATTTTTAGTATCCTTTGAGACTTACTGTTTGATCTCAAATTATTTGGTATTGTACTGTTAATTTTAAAGTGTTCATTTCCAAACATTTGTGGTTCTTCCATATATGTTTATTATTTCTGGTTTAATTACATTATGATACAAAAATGCATTTTTGTCTGACTTCTATTCCTTTAAATTTGTTAAGAAATTTTGTGATCCAGATAGACCAGATGTAATGTGTGTAATATGGTCTATTTTGATGAATATTCCATGTGTGCTTGAAAACAAAAGGGCACTCTATTATCTGGTGGACTGTTCTATAAATGTAAATTAGGTAAAGTTGGTTGATTGTGTTCTCCAGGCTTTCCATAGCCTTACTAGATTTCTGCCTACTTGTTTTATCAATTACTAATGAAGGACTGTTGACATCTTCCACTACAAAATGTGGATTTGTTGAGTTTTTTTTTTCTTTCTCTCTATCAGTATATACTACATGTGTTTTAAAGCTAACATTTTAAAAAATGTTAAAAATCCAAACATTTGGATTTTATGCCTTCTTGGAGAATTGGCCATTTTATCATTATGTCCCTTTTTATCCCTAATGATATTCCTTGTTCTGACATTTATTCTAACTGATGTTAACATAGCTTCTCCAGTGTTTCATCTAGCATGGAGATTTATGTCCCTACCGCAAAAACTACTTTTTCCCTTCCCATATCTGTACCAAGGCAGTGTCCTGTGAGCACCTGGTGGGGCTTGTTTAGAAAAAGCCTGAGCAATGAAAGATAGTATGAACTATATCTGCAAATCACCATGCTTACCAGCCAATCTGCTGCTACCACTCAGTTACCTAATCTTGCTGATTTCTTTTATTGTTATCTGATATCTGCCCCAGGTAAGCAAGTGTTTATATGCTGCCTTTCCCTGCAGGTGCCTATTTCCCCCAAATATTACATTAGCTAGTTGCCCTGTGACCTCCTTTCTCTGATGATTTTAAGACAAGATGTGCATTTTGAGTCTTCGTGCATTTTTGCTATAAGCACAGGAAAAACATTATTTTTAGTGCATCATTAATATCACTGAATGAAAACTGGAAATCTCCTTAAGTTTTAAGATTTTGGTGACTATATGGCTTAATTTCTAGGATGTTTTTATTCATTTTCTTACATATTTAGAATTTTAAGTATCATATTACAATGTAAATATTGTTTTAGTATTACAGTGACTCTAATAATCTGTTTCTTATATATGTTGTCTTTCTCCTTTTTGATAGTTTGTCATCCTGTGTGATCTTTAATTTTGAATATAAACTCGTCTTTGGGTCTTTTCATTTTTTTTTCCTTTTTCTTTATTCCCACATATATACTAAACTGTGGAAATGACCTTCAGAACAATTTTCTGTTTGCCTCCAAAGGAATTCTGGAGAGTATAAATTTAGGCACTAGCCTAAGATTTTTATTACTCATAAGTGAGTTTTGCTTCTTTTTTTTATTCACAACCCTTGCTTCTTGCCACACTTCCTTAGATTTTCCTCAGCCACTCAGCAATTTTTCTAGGCCGATTTTCACTGACAAAAATCTTTTGAGATTACCAGTTTTAAGCGTTCAGACATCTTCTTCCCATAGTTCCTAGATTACAACTTTTTTCATGATATTCAAGCTCCAGCTTTAGGACCTATAGAATGATCTGTTATGCTTATATTGTCCATCATAAACTTAAACTTTCCATGGTGGCTTGTTGGAAATTGTACAAGACTCAATTTATATACCTCCCCAAATTCAGTTGTCTCTGGTTTTCTAGTTAACTGTAATGATGACCTTCCAGGAAATTCATCTCACAAAAGAGATACTTGCTGGTGATATTTATGGCAATGTCACAATTGCTACGTTTCACCTGTGGTTAATTAGGAAATTAATGGATGCTACACTCGATCAGTATGGGTAAAAATGTTCATTTTAAGCATTGTGATGAAGGGTAGCTGCTTTATTCCTTAGAAAATTCAGGACAGGCAGGGCAGTACTTTGCATAGTAGCTCAGTCTACCATATAAATTAACACTCTAAGAACCTACAGATCATCTGTGTGACAATTGATTCAGCATTTGCCAGACATTAATCTAAATACTTTTTAGAACAGACCTTTTAAAGACAGGAAGAGAGGATGCTAGAGAAGTTGAGCTCTGGAGTCAAGCTGCCTGAGCCTGAATCCCATCTCTGTTCCTCAAAAGTTGTGTGAGGTTGAGTAGTTTAAATCATTTAAATTCGTTCTTATTTCACCCCTCTCCAGTTTCATGGTCTCTCCTGATATATGTATATATGCATAAATCTATATTTATGTATATACACATGTATACTTGTATAACATAATATATTCATATATTTTATATCATTATATTTATATCTATATGCATATACATACATATCATTAGCATCACCAAGGTAAATTCTATGATCTTAGAAATACTCTTAATACCTCACAAGAGACATTTGAGCCAGTTTCTGATAACTAGGAGGTTTCTTATTACCTCATCATGAATCTTCAGTTTCACTTTTTTCCTCAGCAGTGTTTGCTTACTTTTCTATTTTGACTATCATTCTCTTTGATAGAAAATCTGATACAAAATATTTGAAGAGTTTTCCCATTTATTCTGTTGTCTGTTTACATAGCTAACACCAACCTGTTTCTTCCTTCTCCAAATACTCTATTAGGATGGATTTTTTAACCAATGCTGTTTTTTCCAGGTTTCCAGTGAATATGATAAAGACAAATTTATAAACAGATAATGTAAAACACACATTAAATGTTTAAGCCTGATTTAATGAAAGAGGCACTAGAATAGGAGCCAAGCCTTCAGATTTGTCATGCAGGGTTTATCTTTTATTCATTATGTGAATTTTGGGAAATCACCTAATTTAACACCTATCATATAAACATAAAGGATTGGTATTTGAGATAAATGGGAATTTTCTCAATATACGCTTAGGCATTAATTTTTTGAGGAGTGAAATACTGTGTTTTTATTTTGAATTATGTAAAAATATTGAAATGTTAAGAGAATAGCATAGGAAACATGCATAAACTTTCTCCAGAATTAATAACTATTAGTAATGATGTCAAACAAAAATTAAATAAATAAAATAAAAAATATGACACAAAAAATTAAATAACTTTTCCCTTCTCAATTATTCACATTATTTTGTCCGTTAAAATAAATTGATTTCATGCTTTCTAACTTGGGTACTTCCATAGAGATAACTAAAAGAATATATTCACAGTCTCTTGACTATAGAGAACAAACTGAGGGTTACTGGTAGAGATGGATGAGGGATGGGTTAAATGGGTGATGAGTATTAAGGAGGGCACTTGTGATAAGCACCTGGTGTTGTGTGTGTTGAATCACTCAATTCTTCACCTGAAACCAATATTGCACTGTACATTAGCTAGAATTTAAATAGAAACTTGGGGGAAAATACTTTATGTTTTATTTTAATGTACATACCATACCTCTCACTTTATAATGTGCTTCTGCCTCAACATTAAAATTTTGAAATATATGTTAATACATATACTTACTGGTTTTCACTAGCAAGTAATGTTCTATGAATATCTAATCTAGAATACTTCATCAATTGGTGGAAATACTATTTTCACTTTTTCATAATTACACAGAATTCTTCAATAAACATTCATTTGTTCAAATTTCCAACTTATATTTAGCAGTGCTATTAGAAGAAATGAAGTTAAAATCATTTCTAATGAGTTAGAAACCTGTGTTATTTTCAGAAATACTTTCTATATTGAATGCAGCAAATTAATTGCTCCATAATGAGGGTAGAAAAATGTCACCTTCTCTCTTCTGCCAGATCTGCAGAAATATATCAAAAGGTTTCATACATCATACATTTACTTTGAACAATTGAAAACAACTCTGTGAGATCATTTATTGATAATAATCACTTATTATCACACACAGTTATGTTTCCTGATGAGTTGTTTAATTCATCAATATTTATTGGATATCTACTGTGTGCTTTTACTGATAGTAAAAAAGAATATAGCACAGATATCCTTTAAAAGTATAGATTATTCAATTACAGAATATGTGTTTCATGATTTCAGAATGGAACTGAAGAAGAGAGAACTTCACATGAAATAGTTACAGAAATGTTTATTTGAGAAAGTGATTTGCGCCACACCTTGATATTTGGCTAAGAGAATGGAGTTGCCCAATAAATGTAGGGACTTTGAAAATCCAAATGTGTAGATAGTAAAGTAGACTGTGCATAGAAGGACTTGGAGCAGAAGTTTTTGTAAGTAAAACAGATGAAGATAGACAGACTAGACTTTTATACAAAGCTAAAAATTCTGGGCTTTAATTTCCAGTGATGGGGAATGTCTGGGAGGAAAGACATTTGAAGAAAATGATATGATATAATTGGAGTTATATGGGTGTATTTGATGGTGTTTGATCATAGATATATTTCTCTGCAATATTTTATACTTTTTGTTCTCTATCAGGTTTGAATTCAGGTGTATTAACTGTATGATAAACATGTATATTAATTGTACTATGAATCAGTAATATTTTTAGAACTTTGAAATACTGATTTTATTGTTTAGATAATCTTAATAAGTCACTTGGAATATGAATTTTGAACATTATCAATTTTTTTTAGATCAGCACAGCATTCCAAATATGATTTTTATATAGTATCAGATTCATAATAGTGAAAAATACTATAGGGTTTTTAAAGTCTAAATATACAAATTGATACATTTGATACAAGTGTTTTTTTGCTGATATTTACACCTTGAAACCTGTCAAAAAAATCTCAATTAAAATTCATTTTGAGAATCCCATGAGCTTTCTAATGTTACAGTTTTGATCAAGTACATTTTGATGTAATGAACACAAATTATTCATAAAAAATATTTCCCTTTCATACTGATAGCTTCTAACACTTTAAGGAAATAAACCCTGACATATTCTTCCCAACACAACATGAGATTTTAAAATCATTTTAAAAAATCTATTTTTCTTGCTTATTTCATAAGGTGAAGCTGCAGAAGGGAAGAGATGTTGATTTATCTCTACTCTTCATGTATGTGACTAGCATGCTAAGTGAACTTGATGTATTAACTTCCAAGGTCTACAGGAGTTATGAGTTTCCATCTTTTCCCTATAACATTCCTAAAAAGAAAAATACTTGTTAATATAATTTAGAAATTTGTCTGGGCGCCTGGGTGGCTTAGTCGGTTAAGCGTACAACTTCGGCTCAAGTCATGATCTCACAGTTTGGGCGTTCAAGCCCCACATCAGGCTCTGTGCTAACAGCTCAGAGCCTGGAGCCTGCTTCAGATTCTGTGTCTCCCTCTCTCTCTGCCTCTCCACCACTGTTTCTCTGTCTCTTTCAAAAATAAATAAACATTTAAAAAATATTAAAAAAAATTTTGTACTGTGCTTTGAAAAGAATTTTGATTCTTAGAAAAAAAGTAAAGCATCAATGCAGGGAAATGATGTTTCCAGTATTCACTATCTCCAGCATGTAAGCAGAATGTAGCAAACTAACACCCATAAAGTAGACAGTCTTATAGGGTAACCAACTCAGTTTTAAAATAAAGTCTCATGTCTCAGAAGCTCCTTCCTTCCCAGGCAAAGCAAGATAGTCATCCTAAAATCGTTGACACGCAGAAAACTTAAATGTCAGATAAATATTATATATGAAAACAGAATATAAACTTATTTTTTTCTTTAAAACTCTTAGAAATAACTCTAGCAATATCATTCAGTTGTAAGGATGAATATTTCCACCAATTAGAATACTTATCAAAATGGGCAATTAATGTGGCTTTGGAGTTCCATTATAATACAAGGATATAGTGGTTGAATATTTAATATGCTCTCAAAGTTAGAATTGTAATTTTTATTTCTTTATATAGCCATGTCATGCCTAGAAATAAATGATTATGAAACATTTTGGATTGATATTAAGTACAGGTATTGTGAGACTAGAACTAATTTTAAGGTGGACTTTGAAGCCCCTGTCAAATAAGAATACTTTTTTCATCAAGTAACATTGGGAACCACATTTTCAGGTAAAGACTATTGCTAAACAGTTTTTCGCATGTTTTCATGAACAATACTTAGGATGTAGGAAGGTAGATGTTTAATAAATTTATTGTTATTTCTCTCACTTTTTTACAAGACAGTCAATAAAAAAGAAAGATACATTTTTTTCAAAAGATACCCTATCTTGGGAAAGACCTATGAAGATTTCCCAAAAGATTCTTCTGACTTAATTTAGGTGAAGAAATTATCTAAAAATGCTTTTGTGCCAATACATAAGAGATACATTCTGCTGATTTCTAATCATCTGAGACAATCTATGATAGAATTGTTTTCACCCTCGAAAGAATGTGGAAGAGAGCCCATGATTCTAACCAGAGGTTTAATCCACATTCCAATTTGAAATTGTGATTACTTAAGTCAAAATTAAAAGTGCATTAAGACAAAAAGAAAAGCAATATTCTTCTACACTAAAACATATTGTTTATTTCCTAAAATTGCATCCTGTTCTCAATTAACATTCTTCTCAATACACAGTATATGCTGCTAGGCCTTAGCCTTTGACTCATTCCCAAATCATTTAAAATGATTTAGGATTTACTATATTACCCCATTTCTACCATCACTGATTCCCGTGTGATATTTGTCATCTAAGGCACAGAAGTCACTGTAACAACAGATTTCTCTTCTTCTATCTCCCCCTCCAGTTTATGTCACATTAAATGATAAGAAATCTCTCTAAAATTTATCAGGCAGTGTCTGAAAAACATATTATGGATCTTTCCTTTTGTGGAAATGAAGGCCGTTCCTAACCTCTGTCTTAATTCTCCTTTCTCTTGAGAACAAAATCTCCAATCTGGGAAGGTTAGTTTTCACATTCTTTCTGATTTTTATTTTTATTTACAAAAAAATTTTAACATTTATTTCATGTTTTTTCTAATTATAAAAACAGTTTCCTTTACTTTCAAACTTTTACTTTATTCCTATCTATAAAAATGTTAATGTACTTCTCAAATTCTCAGCTATTCTCCCTATCTATATTTACCCTCATAGATAAATCTCTATTTAAAATTTGTAACTGGACTCAGATTTACTTCATTATTATTCTCCAGGTGTTTATTGTGTGTAATCTGTTCTCCCCAACAAGCATTTATACTTTATAGAAACTAGGGGGCGCCTGGGTGGCTCAGCTGGTTAAGTGTCCAACTTCTGCTCAGGTCACGATCTCAGTTCATGAGTTTGAGCCCCGCATAGAGCTCTGTGCTTACAGCTCAGAGCCTGGACCCTGCTGCAGATTCTGTCTTCTTCTCTCTCTGACCCTACGTTGCTCCTGCTCTGTTTCTTAAAAATAAAATTTACAAAAATTATAAAAACTAGGTCTTGTATTTTTCTTGTCAACATTTGCATACCTAGAATACTACTAGATGCAACTTCAAGTTGGTAGTATATGTATAGATTTATTGACTGAAATAGGAAGCTGTTTCTAAACCGTAGCTAAGAGTATGAAGTTCAGGACAAACATAAATTTTGTGTTAGTGTCACTAAAATGAACTGAAGCACAAGAGTTAGAGCAAAGACAAGATGCTAAATGCTCATGCCTTTTAGTCACCACTGAAGAGCTTTAGGATAAGTTTTGTTTGTTTGATGAACTTTCATGGGTTACACTTCCCTCTGTGACTTCAGAAAGAGTCACTCTGTAGATCTCTCTTCTAAGTTGAGAAATGGTAGGTCACTGTTTTTAAAAATAGAGCTAAGTACTCTTAGAAATCATATAGTGTCAACTATAATATGGTATTTAAAAAAAGATAAAAATTTTAAAAAGATAAAATTGTATACTTAGTTTTAAAAAACTATTTCAATGAATTTTTTTAAATACAAAATCAAAGACAAAGTTGAAAAAATCACATTTATTATAGATATAAAATATGTGAAGCACTCATAACTAATTTTAAAAAGTTAACTCCATGGAAAATCGGGAAAAGGAATTATAGTGGCATTTCATTTTATATATATATATATATATATATATATATATATATATATATATAGTAAGGGAATAGTTAAATAATGAAAACAAATCATGAAAAGAATATGATAAATCTATGGGGATATGGAAAACATGCCTCCATGTTTTCCTCCTGTATATAGATACATATGAGTGTGTGTGTATGTATGTATGTGTGCATATAAGGAACTACTATTCCTGTGCTACTCTGGGAATTAGAACCAGATGACTGGAGTAGGAGGGAGGTAAACTTTTCAGTATATATCTATTTGTAATCTTTGTAATTTTTATCATACAAATGTATTATTTTATAGGTACAGACTAATTGACTTGTGTTATTTATAAACTATCTATCTATGACATATATATATGTTACATAAATTACGTATCTATAAACTAATTAGGTATCTTATATTTATATCTATTATGTACTTTTTATATATATATATATATATAGGAAGTTACATATATATGTATGTGTAAATGTATGTATGCATGCATACATATATGTGTGTTGTGTAAATACAAACTGTACAAGTGCTCATATCCATGTGTGTTTTGTATTACAAAGATTGAATTGGATATACATGGTGTATATATACGTATATATATACTGCATTTATATATAATGCAGTGTATATATATATATACATATATACATAAAGTATATAGGGTATATATATCTAATTATATATAAGCACTTATATGTATGTATATAACATACATATCTATCTATATATATATATACAAACATGCATATATATACAAATACATGTATATGTATATATAAACAGAATTATGTATTTTAATATATAATATATATTACAGAGAGAAGAGGTTTCGACTTATCTGTGTTCGTTATGATAGTATACTAAAACTACAACTGAGGGGCGCCTGGGTGGCTCAGTCGGTTGAGCGTCTGACTTCGGCTCAGGTCAGGATCTCACAATTTGTGAGTTCGAGCCCCGTGTCGTGCTCTGTGCTGACAGCTCAGAGCCTGGAGCCTGTTTCAGATTCTGTGTCTCCCTCTCTCTGCCCCTTCCCCACTACTGCTCTGTCTCTCTCTGTATCTCAAAAATGAATAAATGTTAAAAAATAAATAAATAAAACTAGAACTGAGACTAGACTCTATATGTTATTTACAAGTCTAGGATTATTTCCATATTGTTATCTATAAATAAATCATATTTTTATTTATATAATGGGACTTTATATTTTCATTCTTAGATTCTTTTTTGTAACATTTATTATTTCAACAAAATTTTCCATTTGCTATTTTTCTTAAATACTTCCAATTTATTGCATTGCAGTATCTCTAATTAAAGTTTTTAATTCTTGTTTCTTATCAACTTTTATGTCCTTTACCATCCACAGGAGTTAAGTTTTAAGGCATTTGTTCCTTTAGCCTCATTCTGCTTTGCTCAAGTTCTAAAGTTAGCAAGACAGATTTAACTTTGCATTTTTATCACTTTTATCAGTTTTCTTCCCAAGTGTGTTTCCAGTATGCCTGGTCTTTATTGGCACCAGTGTGGATTATTACACTGAAAATTTGCATGGGAAATATAAGAAATGATATTTTCTAGGATTCCCTCTGGAAAAATGTTAAAGATAGCACAGCCATTTCTATAATATCAATTTACTTACATGGAAATTGCATCAGAGGTTTCAGTCGACATATAAAGTCTAAGAATTTATTGAGGGAGTCAAAGTTAGGTTTTATGAAAATAAGTGAGTAAACATTACAAATATTTGTAAGAAGGCTTTGGAATGCCAAATTTAGATCATAAACATTTTAATAATAAAGTAATTTTTAAGTTTCAGGAATGTGTATGGTGTAGTAAAGTAAACATGGCTACAGAGTTTTTGCTTGTCCTCCCATTTAGAGGTGAGGACTAAGTCTCTTTCTTATATATCTAGAATGGCCTTAGTCACTTATTTGATCAATAGGAGGCTGTGGAATTTCAGGGTTCTGGGACTTTCAAGGTTAGGTCAGTCCAGTCTTATAATCTCCACCCTGACCTCCTGAGATGTTTGCTGGAGGTGGACAGAAGGAGGAAAGTAAGAAACCTGACCAACCTGAGGCCACTATGCCATGAAGAGGCCGCTATGCCACAAGCTGTAAAGAGGGTCAAGGTAGAAATGTGGAGAGGCCTCAAGGAGACAGAGTGTGTAGCTGGTGTTGGGTGTTTCATAGAAACAGACATGTGAGTGTGGACTCCAAATTGAACATTTCATCCCTAGAACATGTGAAGTTGAGAGGTAACAGGAACCCAATTGTTAAGCAAAATTGAGGCTCTAAATACAAATGTCTGTGAAAAGCCATCCCAGAACAAAAACTATTAATGTTTTTGTTCAGAAGATCATGCAGAAATTTGAGAAACCTGTGGGCAATTGTCTTCCAACACTGACACAAGTAGCTATATAGGTGATCATTTCACACATGTGATTGAAAAGGAAACAGTGAAAATGAATAAAGGAATAAATTACTAGATTTTATTGGCCTGGAAGGCAATAGCTATTCACCCATAATATGAAATATAATTTCTTTGTGAAACGTTTAAAAGTCATCGAAACTGTCATTTTCTAAGCAAAACAAATGAATAAACAAAAAGGAAAACCGGAGTTATAGATAAAAAGAACAAGTGGTTAATTTCCGGAAGGGAAGGTTGTGGGGTATGGGCAAAACAGGTAAAGGGGAGTGGGAAATATGGGCTTCCAGTTATGGAATGAATAAGTCACCAGAATAAAAGGCACAGCATAGGGAATATAGTCAATGATATTTAATAGCAATGTGGTGATGGATGGTAGCTATATTTGTGGTGGAGCATAGCATAACATACAGAGATGTTTAATAACTATGTTGTACATGTGAAACTAACGTAACATTGTGTGTCAACTATATTAAAAAGAAATTTAACTGTCATTTACTACATGTGACTTGTGGTAAATCATAAATTTTGTCCAGTATGTGTAAAAAGTGAGTTTTATCACAGAAGGTGATTCAGTTTTATCTCGAAACAATTTCAGTGTGCTTTGGAGTGGTAAAATAACAATATGTAAACAGCAAAATATAAAAGGCAGTTATTTATTTTTAAAATTCATTTATGGAATGAATAGACACTTACCCTAGATTACTGAGAAGCTAATTGAATCAGCAGTTCAGGACCAATAATCTTAGGGAAAAAATATGAATCTGGCTATTAGCAAAAATCCTATGATAGTTGTCACTGTTAGATGTTTCACAATATTAACAGCATTCACTGGGGAAGAATAATATCAACTGAGGAGGCGTGCCTGGATGGCTCAGTTCACTAAGTGCCTGACTCTTGATTTCAGCTTAGGTCATGATCTCATGGTTTATGGGATTGAGCCCACCTGAGGCTTTGTGCTGACAGTGCAGAGCCTGCTTGGGATTCTCCCTCTCCCTCTCCCTCTCTCTCTGCCTCCTCCCTGCTCTCTCTCTCTCTTTCTCTCTTTCTCAAAATAAATAAACATTAAAAAATATATCAACTGAGGATGGGATGAAAAATATTTCATTTTATACAGTTGAATTAAGTTGCTATTAAGCTCAGTTTGCGTATGTACATGTATGTGATGGAGAAGAGTTAAACTCTATGTCGCAATTTATATCACTATAAATCAAGATGTAAGATAATTTTTGTTATTCTGCTATTTATGAGCTGTGGTGTAGACTGGAAAAGGCTCATTAAGATCATAGGTTAGTAGTCAGTACTTATGGAACATCGTTAGTGGTAAGTTCTAAAGCAAAATGTTCCTTCTTAAAATGTAAGTGCACCCAGTCTTACTTCCCGAGAACTGATGGCAAATAGCATGCCTGTGACTTACTGTTCAGTGTTCGATGCAAGCTCTGAAAATAGTGAATATCATCAACTCATGGACACTGATTATATGTCTTTTCAGAACACTATGTGGAGAAATATGCAGTGACTAAAGTTTCCTGGCTTTGAAGGGAAAAGATTCTCGTATAATTTCTGAGCTGAAAATGGATCCTAAAAAAATCACGATGAAGGCAAAATACCATATGATTTCACTCACATGTGGAATTTAAGAAACAAAACAAAGAAAAAGACAAACCAAAAAAAATGTTAACTATAGAAAACAAATTGATGGTTACCAGAGGGGAGGTGGGTGGAGGGATGGGTTAAATAGGTAGGTGATGGGGATTAAGGAGGGCATTTGTCGTGATGAGCACTGGATGATGTGTGGAAGAGATGAATCACTAAATTATACACCTGAAACTGATAAGACATTGTATGTTAACTCTACTGGAATTAAAACTTAAAAAGAAAAAGGCATCTATGATTTTAAGTGACATATTAGTGTGTCTTGGTGATATATTTAGAATCATGCAGAATGTAAACTTACTTCTTCAGAACAAAACTCTTAGAATTTGTCTTGTTAAACACACCATGACCTTAAAGATAGTTTTTTAATACTGCACTATAACCCATTAGTATATTATATCTTTAAAATATATATGTAATAAAGTCTCTAAAGAGTAAATAAAATTATATTATTGGGGTTTGACTCCTATAACACAAGAATTTTCTTTGCTCTTCAGAAACTTTATCGCACATAACTGAAAATCACATTTAAGTTATATACAACAGAAGGTGAAAAGTTCTTTCCAGGCTAAATTCATTCTTTCTTCCTTCCTTCCTTCCTTCCTTCCTTCCTTCCTTCCTTCCTTCCTTCCTTCCTTCCTTTCCTTCCTTCCTTTCCTTCCTTCCCTTCCTTCCTTCCTTCCTTCCTTCCTTCCTTCCTTCCTTCCTTCCTTCCTTCCTTCCTTTTCTTTCTTGTAGCACACACACACACCCAGTGACAGAGGACAGGACATTGTAGCACTGGTAAGCACTACTAGGGAAAGGGATTTTTATTTTTTACATTTAATATTCAAACAGTTTCTTTTTATCATGTAATCATGATAATGGCCAGTTGGGGCATGTCTGAAAACTTACTAGGTAATGAACCTGTTTCCTGGTAATACCTTCTACACCTCTGGCTAATCCTAGCCAGAGATACATAAATCTTTTGTTCCTTTGATTCCCCTATCAGGCTATCTTTATCTTTGAATATCTCTTATGAGACTAATAATTCCTCTTTGGATTTAGCCAGAGAAATATCTTTGGCTAGATCAATGAGTTGGTTAGAATGGAGGCTGGGTGTGCTTCAGGGCAACCAATTCAACAGGTTTCCTTTGTTAAACTTAAAACAAATGTACTTTATTCTTTAAAAAAATTTTTTAAAAACATTTATTTATTTTTGAGAGACAGAGCACAAGTGGGGGAGGGGCAGAGAGAGAGAGGGAGACATCGAATCCAAAGCAGACTCCAGTCTCTGAGCTGTTAGCACAGAGCCCATTGTGGGGCTTGAACCCACAAACTGCAATCCATGACCTGAGCCAAAGTTGGTGCTTAAATGACCGAGTCACCCAGGTGCCCCTAAATGTACTTTATTCTTTACAGCAAAAGTAAAGGACACTGTGAATTTTGAGATGAAAACTTGTATTTTGTGTTTTTGTGCTTTTTTTTAAATGAGGGCTTTTAATTTTGAGACATCTCTGATCAAAATATTTTGAGGTGCACCTGGGTGGCTCCGTTGATTAAGCATCCAACTCTCGATGCTCAGAGTTTCAGCTTAGGTCATGATCTCACAGTTCGTGAAATCAAGCCCCGTGTCGGACTCCTGCGCTGATGGGGCAGAGCCTGATTAGGATGCTCTCTCCCTCTCTCTCTGCCCCTCCCCTGCTCATGTTCTCTCTCTCTCTCTCTCTCTCTCTCTCTCTCTCTCTCTCTCTCTCTCTTCAAAATAAATAAATAAACATTAAAAAATTGATAAATAGGGGCGCCTGGTTGGCTCAGTCAGTTGAGTGTCTGACTTTGGCTCAGGTCATGATCTCAGAGTTCGTGGGTTTGAGCCCCACATCAGGCTCTGTGCTGACAGCTTACTCAGAGCCTGGAGCTTGCTTCAGATTCTGTGTCTCTATCTCTTTGCCCCTCCCCCGTTCACACTCTATCTGTCTCTGTCTCCCAGAAATAAATAAATGTAAAAAAATTTGATAAATATATACAATACATACTCATCCTATATTTTTTTACAGTACATAATTTATTTATTTAAATTCAAGTTAGTTAACATACAGTATAGTATTAATTTCAGGAATAGAACCCAGTGCTTACATACAATACCCACTGCTCATCCCAACAAGTGCTCTCCATAATGCCCATCACCCATTTAGCCCATTCCCCCACCCACCTCCCCTCCAGCAACCCTCAGTTTTTTCTCTATTTAAGAGTCTCTTATGGTTTGCCTCCCTCTCCCTTTTTATCTTAGTTTTCCTTCCCTTCCCTTATGTTCATATGTTTTGTTTCTTAAATTCCACATATGAAGTCATATGATATTTGTCTTTCTCTGGTTGATTTATTTTGCTTAGCATAATACACTCTGGAAAACAATATGGAAGTTCCTCAAAAAATTAAAAATAGAACTATCCTACAACCCACCAGTTGCACTGCTAGGTATTTATTGAAATGATATAAAAATGCTGATCAGAAGGGGCATATGCCCTGTGTTTATAGCAGTGCTATCAACAATAGGCAAATTATGGTAAGAGTCTAAATATCCAATGACTGGTGAATGGATAAAGAAGATGTGGTGGACACACACACAAACACACACACACACAATGGAATATTACTTGGTGATCAAAAAGAATGAAATCTTGCCATTTGCAACAACATGGATGGAACAGGCTAAATTCTTCCTAATTATAATATACTCATCAAATTAGCCTCTGTATGTAGCACAAGTTTTCTTTAGTGAGAAATCACTGTTATTTTCAGGCTATTTTTTTATTTTTAATATTTTTAGTGTTTATTCATTTTGGACAGAGAGAGTGTGAGCAAGGGAGGGGCAGAGAGAGAGGAAGACATAGAATCTGAAGCAGGTTCCAGGCTCTGAACTGTCAGCACAGAGCCTGATGTGGGGCTCGAACTCATGAACCGTGAGATCATGACCTGAGCTGAAGTTAGATGCTTAACTGACTGAGCCACCCAGGTGCCCCTATTTATTTTAATTCATAGCCCCCGGAACTATAATAGAACCACCAAAAATTTAAGCTGAGTTGTTGGGCATTAGGGTTTTCTAATTTAGTAGGAGAAAATGTTAAGAAACAAAGCCCAATAGTTGTAGACATTCACCTATGGCAATTTGCCATTAAGTAGAATACAGGAATCATGATGGATGATGTTGTACAATTTTATCTTGGTCATTTATGTGAGACCACTTTTGTTATTACCATTACTAGTAACTATTAATTTAAATACATTTTATTTTTATTATTTAAAATATAGAAATTTTATGCTCCTAAATTTGCTGTTTTGTATGCCCATCAAATGTCCAGTGGTCATTTAAAATTTGACAAACACTCTTCTGAAGTCTCTTTAGTGACACCGTTATGATGGGGCCCTAGGATGCCTCCTCTCTTAGCATGGATCTTTTCTTTAACAATCAGATTTTACTCATACACCAAAAGTCCACTCAAATGTCTCTTTACCCTTCTTTCTTTTTTTTTATACAGTTAATTTTTTTTAAATTTTTTTAACGTTTATTTATTTTTGAGACAGAGAGAGACAGAGCATGAACAGGGGAGGGTCAGAGAGAGAGGGAGACACAGAATCTGAAACAGGTTCCAGGCTCTGAGCTGTCAGCACAGAGCCTGACGCGGGCTCGAACTCACGGACTGCGAAATCATGACCTGAGCCGAAGTCGGACGCTTAACTGACTGAGCCACCCAGGTGCCCCTACCCTTCTTTCTTGACCACATTTATTAACAGTTTTAAAACTGTGTAGAGCATTAATGTGTATATGTCTTTCAGATCTTTTAGGTCAGTTTAATAAAACATTAAGTGCTTATTAGGTATCAACTATATACCAAACCTTTTTTAGTCATTTTTGTACATAGAGAGAGGTAGCACACATGCTAAGCGTTTTTCAGAAAAGGGAGGAAAGGAGTATGTGATTTAGGGTTTGATCAGAGAAGAAGAACCTGTAGATGCGATACAGAATGAGAAGTTTATAATAGGGATTTGACCTTACACAATCATGGTTGTTAGTTAAATGCTTTACATGTGGCTGTTGTTTTTGCATCTGGAGCCTGGCCTGAAGTTCACAGGACAGGCATTTTGAAAGAAAAGATGGATGTGAAGCAGGAGAGAGCCAGGATTAAGTAGAATCTATATGTGAACTGGAATCCATGTTGACCTCTCAATGTCCCCAAGGTTCCCTCTTTAGTGATAATATTGACCTGCAGAAAAAGCTGGCATTCTTTATTATGTTACTAAATACATACCTAGCCTAGGGATCAGAGAAGCTGAAGATTTGGTTGCCGCAGAAGAGCTGCAGTTAGGTGCTGCTTTATGCCAATAAGATGGGTTATGAGGTCTGAGACAATATAAATGAGCTGTAGCACAGCCTGACCCTACATCAGTCTTCAGAGAATAAACACGACTGATACTTTAATTGTTCCTTCCAGAACTCACACAAAAATATCGTATCACCAATCTAGCCAAGAGCTATAGGAAGAAAGGGATTATCAGAAACACAGTTTCAACTCAGTTAAGTTGGCACGTTACAAAGTCACCACAAGGAAGAAATCACTATGGAATAGAAGCTAGTGAAAATTTTCTACACTAATGCTGAGAGTGTCTCTGGAGAGGGACATCATGTATGAGGAGATGCAGCGGTATCCATTTTAATTCTAATTGGTACTTAAATATGGTGAGCAATGGAATATACAGTTGGGAGGAATAGTAGCTGTAAAAAAATTCACTACATTTGGGTAGTTGGGGTCCTGACAAGCTCTTATTGGGATTTCATAAGATGTGTCCATAAAATGAGGGCGAGTAAATGTGATGACACTATATGGGGCGAGACTAGAACAGATTCATGAAACATAGGAACCTCCAAAAATCAGTGTATATTGACCTAAGCCGTTGGGCTTAGAAGTTGGAAACATAGATTTAGGGTTCAGGAAGTTTGAGTCCTTTCTCTTCCAACCACCAGCCCTATGATCTTATATTACAGAAGGGACTAGTTTGCTAAAAAGGGATTATGGAATGAGTATATATGGAACAGGAGAAATTTTGCAATTAACTATTATAAAACTTCTCAGGGTTCAGCATAAGGCCACAAGATCACAGGGATGAAGGAGACTAAAGAGTGGTGTTTCAGTGGCTGGATCTAAGATTGAGGGAATGTGATTTTCTCAGTAACATCTATGATTAGTTTGCAAGCTAACCAGGATCAGTTCTCACTTCTGCTTTTTGGTTTTTTGGTTTGCCTGTCTTTCCAGCCATCAAACAGAGAGATACTCTATAATTTTTAATAAGAAACAGTGGCAGGCCTCTATACTGAAGTAATGACATTGAGGCTATGTCCAATCATTGATTAAGAAAAAAAATCAATTAAGGAAAAAACTTCTGTTTGACACAGCAGACCTTTCCATCTATGCCAGGGCTTCATCCTGTTCCTTTCAGTTTAACTTAAGGGTACAAATGGGTTCAGGATGTAGGGAAGTGTACTTGATGGTATGATTCACAATGCCACCATGGAGACTATTCATTTTGGCTTCTCTTTGGGAGCTAACTCTGAAACTACATGTCAGAGACAGTAGAGGGAGGGAAATGATCCACAGCATGAAGAGAGAGACAGCAGCATTAAGAAAGGAGGTGAGAAGTTTCAATAGAGAGCATATACAGTTCTTAGCTACTAACCCACATTAGGCAGGGGCTATTGTGGCTGAGACTTTAAGCCTCAGGGTGGTGGGCACTCAGGTTTTCATACCTCCAAGGTAGGCAATTGGGTGACTGAGACAAAGATGGGGATATTCAAGCAGGCCTCGAGTGTGGATGAGTGGACGCAGAGTGCTCATACCAATTCTGCAGACCATCTCACAGGATTTGGAGGCCAAACTGAACATCTTGGCAGATCCAGTTAAGAATAACCATGAGAATACAATGATGCACAAAGCAGTGAATTACAAGAAAACAAAGAGCCTCCTCCCATACTACTTTCTCTATATGGCATAGGCCCCTAGAACTTGAATGAAACAAATGAGAAAAATGATGGGAATCCTGAATTCGCAAGCTTTAAACCTCAATTTCCTGGATTTGTTTAGAATTGACTAAGATTTCATTTTCTGCTTCTGGCATAAGATCACCGCTAAGTAGAGATCCCACAAATATTATTTGAACCTCACATATGTGCCTGGCACTATTTATTTACTGGGAATATATGTCTGTGAGCAAAACACACAAGAATTCTTATATTCAGTAAAATTATCTATAGAACTATAAAAAATACATAAGGACTTGAGGGAAGGACTAAGAAATTTGTATTTACCTATATTTAAAGAAATATTTAGTGACTGTGGTTTTGATTAATATATAAAGAATATATAGAAAAAGAAAATTATGTGTATATAACAACTATATGCATGATTTCATTTTATAATATTAACATATCCTAAGTATTCAAAACATATGTAAATACTAACATGATTTTGATATTATTGAATTAAAAAGGAGAAAGAGCTTAAGATGAAATACATTATGGTTAGGGCAGTGATGTTTGGTAATGTATCTAAAGGGCAGACAGGATCTATGTAAGCAAAGAGGGGAAGAGTAGAGTCTGAACAGCGAAGCCAATACATAGGAACAGATATAAAAATAATTCAAAGCATGTAATTTCACTGGAGCAGAGGGTTCGTGAAGGGAATTAGGGGGAAAAAACAGGTTGAAGGTGATTTGAAAGAATCTGAATGAATTGAATGAAGAGTCTGGATCTTCATTGTTTCCCCTAGTTTGGATATAATAGCTTTCTTTTTTTTAATTTATTTTTATTTATTTTTTGAGAGAGAGAGAGAGAGAAAGTGAGCATGCGAGTCAGGGAGAGGGGTAGGAGGAGAGGGACAGAGAGAATCTTAAGCAGGCTCCTTGCTCAGCACTGAGCCTGATGTGGGCTCAATCCCATGAATGTGAGATCATGACCTGAGCTGAAATCAAGAATTGGGTGCTAACCAACTGAGCCACCCAGGCGCCCCTGGGTATAATAGCTTTCTATCTCTTTCTGGAGGACTTACCGAAAAGTCTATTTAAATGAATTGTACCATTAACATGCATATGTTAATAAACTGATTCATTTTTCAATATCCTATATAACTACAATAGCAAGCTACACTAAAATTATTTTTCTACCATTTCTAAATGAACATAACTAATGTCTGAATATCACAATTTTATACAGCCTAATTTTATGGGTAGAGGTCTAATGAAAAACTATATCGGCTAATTAAATAGAACATTTTTCATGACCCTAGCCTATGTGATGTACAACACGCATAATAAAAACATTTTAAATATAAACCAAAATATAAATGCTATTTAAATATATCTGAGAGTGTATTTCTACAGAGAGGTATATAATTGGCAAAAGGGTGTAATTGTGCTTTAGGAAATAACAAAAGTTTTAAGACTAAGTCAACTTGGGCTTCTCACTTGTATTTTAACCATTTGAGTCTTATTTTTCTTGTCTATAAAATGGGAATAATAATGTCTGATTTTTTCTATTGTTTGAAATACTAGACATCAAAATACACCTCTTTCTTAGCCCATCTTTCTCTCCTTGTAACTTATATGTCATTAAATAATACTTTGATATGAGAAATACTCAAATTCAATTTTAAAAATAGTTACTCATACTTGAAGTCAGGGAGTCGATTAAAATGGCTTCCAGATCATTTGATTTCACTTTAAAATATATTACAAAATGGTTACATTAAAATGTATGACTCCTATTTTACTTTGATCATACTTTTTTTTTGCCCCAAGGTGTTACAATGGACTATTATTCAAATGTGAAGGCAATTCTAGGAAACACTGGCAAAAATCACAAAGTTGTTTTTCCATATTTAAAAAATAAGAAGCAATACTTTCCTCTTAATAAATTATATTTTAGGATTCTAGAATTTTACTGTTATAGAAATAACTGTCCTAAAATTGTGCTGTCACCTAAAGAAGTAAGATTTATGGGTCTTTGTTCTGTCTACAGAAAAGAAAATTAAAATCTAATAATTTTACTTACAATAATAACTACAAACATTGAATTACAACTATGAGGAAAGAAGTATATTTTGTTCTGTTGGGATACGGAATGGAACTGAAATATTTTCTATTACAAGTGATTGTTCAAGTGTCTACATTTGTAGAAAAATATACTACCGCTAGAATTTTCTGACTCAAGATCTATTGGTCTAGTTATTTCACATTGCAAAAGTAGATATGAGTAATCAATTATTGGTAGACCAAATTAGTCAAGTGTCTAAGATATAGGAAACCTCATAATTTATAAAGACACATTGGAGCATTAATTGCCTTAATTTGAGTTTATCAAATACATAGATTTATTGAAGACAGTTTTGGTGTTCTCTTGTCAATAATTGGTAATAAAATGATGGCTGATTTTATAGATGTCTTCAATTCAAAAAGGCAATTGTCTTAATGACTTTAAAATGAATGGCACAAAAATTACTTTTGTAATTGTTATAAATATTCTTTTATGATTTAATTTTATAGTGTCATAATCATGTTAAAAATGAGATGGATATTCAAATCAGAAATTATAATAGTAATTTTCTTTTTCTAAATATTACTAGGTCAGTAATATTGTCATTAAACTCTTGACATTAATGAATAAATGTATTTATCTTCACAAGAAGAAAAAATTACTGTGAATTATATAGTCCTTCATGTTGAATTTTGAAAGGATAGTTGAGTTTGTTTGTTTGCTCTTTAATGGGAATACTATACTTTTCTCTCTAAATCCAGTCTCTACACAGAGCTGCTAATAAAATCACATCACTCCCCTACTTCAATCCTTTCTTTGATGGCTTCCGTGCATGCTCAGAATGAAATCTATACTTCTTATCAAGACTTCTAAAGCCTTGTATGACCTGCCCCTGACACTATAGCCTGATGTCTGTCTCACTAAGCTCCAGCCATGCTGACCTTTCTTTGCGTCTTTTCTTGAACATACCAAACTTTCCCCATCTTTCAGCCTTTGCACTTGGCACTCTTTCCCAGAATACTACCCTACTCACCCCAATTTTGTTTGGTTTCCTCTCTGTTTCATTACTTAAGTCCGATTCCAATATCACGCACTCCTAGACTTAGTGTAAACCAGACACCTCACCTCACAACCTGTAACATGTCATCCAATAGCATTTTTTTCTTTATACTTGCCCTTACCTAAAATTATCTAGTTCATTAATTTGTTTACTCGTTTCACCACTAGGATATGGATTTTATGAGAACAGGCACCATTTCTGTCCTTTCACCATCTATTCCCAACACCGAAGAAAGGGCAGATAGGTTCTCAGTTCTAATGTGCATTAGTAAATGGAAATCAATCAAGATCTGTTATTTTTCTTCAGCCTAAAGCTGAAGTAAGGACATATCACCAGTGACCATTTTGACTGGGGGATTGATCAGTTAAATGAAACCATTAACTTTATTCATTTTTAATGTGATTTTTATTAGGCTTCTTTAGTCAATTCTATGAAACTAGTCAATTAGCTGCATTTGTTTTCTTAGGGTGCTATGTTAAAAAAAAAAGAAAAAAAAATAAAGAAAAATTGAATCAATTCAGTTATTCCCAGCCAAAGGCACATTAACTTGAGAAAAGGAAAATGAAGTCTGTCAGACATGTTGCACATCCATACAAACACACTCTTTTAGCTGCCCTATGGCATGTGTCGTTTTCTTTCTATCTTGCTGTGGCTCTCTGGATTGTACTGTCCTCTAAGCAGCTCAGCAACTCTTCCTCCCTCAAGATGCTGCCTTTGTCACTACTGTTGCCAAGTGACTCACTTCCAGCACCGCAGGCACAGACTGGTCTTTGCCAAGTCCCAGTTGTTTATGCCTCATGTGTTACTGCCGTGTCCTCGAGAGCCCTATGTGGGCCAGAGCACGCAGCCTTCACCACAGAGAATGAGGGAACACTGTCTCTTCTATTTGGGATGTTGCTCTGTTCCCCAAGTTCCTAGGCAGAGCTGCTTGGGCTCTCAACATCTCAGAGTTTTCTTTCTTTATTGGATTTGTTGTTGATGTTGTAATGGTGTCCATTTTTAAATTTGTTAGCCTTTTTAGGTTTTTATTGATAGCGTCTCTGCAGGATTCAGACATATATCCCTGAGGGCTGTGCAAGATGACAGAAAAACTTGAGGGAGATAGATTTTATACTCAGAATCCTGCCTTCTCTCTGTCCCTAAGAAATTGTTCTAAGCCAAGTTTTTTTGTTTTTCTTCCTTTGACCTTCATCCAGTTGGACACCAGGCGGTCCTACCCACCCCAGAGCCCTGATATCCACAGTTCTTGAGGCACAAGGCAATTTTCAGTCTTGAGATAAGGACTGCTTGGTTTCAAGTTGAGATTCCTGTTATTTACAAATAGTTTAGTTAAAACAGTAAGTTTCTGTATTTCTAATTCACAGGAATCTACTTAAACACTTGTGTTATATGTCAAAATTTAAAAATACTCATTTAGATAAGTGTTCCGTCCTCAGGGTTGTTTTGAGACAAACATTCAATCAGAGAACAAATTAGGAAAATAACTAAGACTGTTAATACCATAAAGGAAATATACAGGGTCCATCATAGTTTTATTCTGCCTAAGTTGAACCTTTTTTAAGAATATGAGTAGGGAAGTTCTTTTGACTAAAGGTTCACTGGACTGTCTTTGCAACCTGCTAGTCGCAAGAACTTGAACAGCCTCCCTCAGCTTTCCTCATACTAACATAATAAGATATTGTTTTTATAAATCAAAACATTCCTTTTATTAAATTAGACTGTTTTTGAGACTGAAATAAGAGAGTTTTTCTTTAAGTACTATTTGTGAAGGACAATGCAAATATTAGTTGTTGTCCAGCAGAATTTTGAGGCCAGAAATCACAACTTTCATTTTATAGGTGAACTACAGTAAATTCACAAGAGGCTTTTTAGAGTGCTCTGGTGAGGATTCTGAGGCTGATAAGCAATCAATGGGAAAGAGTGTCATTATATGACACTGATGTGGGAGCAGCAAGGAAGAAAGGTCCTAGCAGTCCTAATATCAAGACAAAACTACTGCATGCTAAGCACAGAAAAAAACCTAATTCCTGCCAACAAAGAGCTTATAGTCTACTATAGATAATTGGAAATACATGATGTGTGTCATGGATCACTTTAGGAAATAGCTGAGTAACTTGCAAGGAAATGGGAATAAACCTGAGGGTTAGCAAAGAAAATCATTAAAAGATTTTATTGTCTCTACATCATTAGTTCCTTGCTATGTGATTCAGGCTGTCATGGCCAAACCCAAATTTAGGGCTTGCTAAAGTTTGTAAATTGAATTATCACAACCATCCATCTTAGCAGGATCTTCTCATTTTGTGCCAATCCCCTTAGCCGAAGATTAGACAAAAGGAAAATATTGATATTTTCTTGTACAAGGAATTTCCTTGATATTGATATTCAACCAACTCTTTGGTGCCCATGTATGAAACCCTCGTGGCCTATATTTTATGTATCTTTGGGAAAAGAGACATTTCTCATTCTTCGTAACGTCTCCCTCTTCTACTCTAGAGCAATGGTTCTCAAATGCAGAAAGAAGATGATTTTGCATCCCAGGGGATATTAGAGCCTGGAGATAGTTTGGAGTGTGATAACTGGGGAGAGGGTGAGAAGGGGTGGTGTATCCTACGACATCCAGTAGGAAGAGGACAGAGATACTGCTAAACATTCTCTAATGCATAGGAAAGCCCCTCAAAACAAAAGTATTATTTGGCCAAAGGCCAATGAGGTCAAGGTTGAGAAATCCTTGAGAGGAAAGTTTGCCTCATATCAAAATTCCAAGGCCATTTGTGAAGAATTTTAAAAAAAGGACAGGGGTGCCTGGGTGGCTCAGTTGGTTAAGTGTCTGACTTCAGCTCAGGTCGTGATTTCATGGTTCGTGGGTTCGAGCCCTGCGTCAGGCTCTGGGCTGACAGCTCAGAGCCTGGAGCCTGCTTCAGATTTTCTGTCTCCCTCTTTCTCTGCTCCTCCCCCTCCCTCCCTCCCTCTCTCTTTCTCTCTCTCTCTCTCTCTCTCTCTCTCTCTCCTCCTCCTCCTCCCTCCAAAATAAACATTTAAACAAAAAAAGTGACAAAAGGGAAGTACTTTATGCAGATGAATAATCATGTACAATCATTCTTGATTTAAGAAAAGTGGGAGAAGAGTGGTAAACAAAGTTATTTGTCTGAAATCATCTCTAAATATACTTTGATATTGGGACACTGGGGTAGCTCAGTTGGTTAAGCATCCAACTCTTGGTTTTGGCTCAGGTCATGATTTCACGGGTTCCTGAGTTTGAGCCCCACATAGGGCTCTGCCCTGACAGTGCAGAGCCTGCTTACTTAGGATTCATTCTCTCTCTCTCTCTCTCTCTCTCTCTCTCTGTCCCTCTCCCTCTCCCTCTTCCTCTCCCTCTGCCCCTCCCCCACTCATGCTGTCTCTGTGTCAAAATAAATAAA
This sequence comes from Lynx rufus, assembly GCF_022079265.1. NCBI lineage: Eukaryota > Metazoa > Chordata > Mammalia > Carnivora > Felidae > Lynx > Lynx rufus. Next base: position 66,132,178 of record NW_025814827.1, read on the forward strand.
TAAACTTTTAAAAAGTCTACTTTGATATTAAGTCTCAGTACGTGGAATACCAGCCTCTTTAATTATGTATATGATTCCTTTGATAAATGTAAAGCACACAAGTACAGTGATAGATTATTTTCCTTCCACCATTTCCATGAATGGTCTTAACTCTCATAATTCCAATGAGTTTGGATAATAGAAAACCCAAGTATATTTTAATTTATAAAGACTTGACCCTTTATTATTCCCTGTGTGACATGATTATGTAGTTATTTGCAATTTCAACCTCAGTGACCTTCCATTCCTGCAAAGGGAGAAATAAAATGATTACAAGTAGTAATTAAAATGCCATGAAAAAGATTTATTTTTCCTCAAATCACTGTGACATATTAGTCCAAGAAAATGATTATATAATATCTCTTTCTCTCAGTAAGGCTAGTAACCTGATATTCTTGTCACTGAGAATCACAATAAATATGACAATATTAGAGTTTACAAGTTAGTTTTCAATTAACATATACAACTACATTAATGTTAAAAAACCCTAAAAATGAAGTGTTATTTATTTGTGATTGATCTTTTTCATTTATTTGAAATAAATGAGTTCAAGATGAGAGTTAATTCATTTTCCTCTTTTTTTAAATCTTTTTCTCAAAGTTTTAATCACTTTTATTATTTAGGGACTTTTATATTGTTCTTCATTATACACCATTATAAAAATAGGAATAAATTTAATTCCTTTAATTTGTCCCCTGATTGTTCTTTCTCCTCTTTAATAAATTATGTCTAGAGAAACATTGAGTTGTTGTTCTAATAAATCAGAGTTTGATATATTTTCTATGGGACATTTGTTTAATATTTAAACACTGGCATTTTGAAGCCTACCAGTGGGCCTTCTATGACCTCTCTACCACTGTTCAGAAACAAAATGTGTTGTCAGTGAAGTTTTATCTGGAGACTGAGGAACCCAGGAAATTTCAAAACTATTTCAGGGTTTCATAACTTCAAATTTTTATATAGTAAAGAGACCCATAAAAGGTCAAGATAGCCCATAGGTTTTAACGGATAAATAACCACATTAAGCTAGATCATTTGGTTGATTAGATACATTTTTCTACCTTCTACATTGATGTAGGTGACGATCTTGCTAAATTCTCAGCCACTATATAAGAATCTGTTTTCCTTTAGTTTCTAATAAGATTTTCCTCACTTTCCTTTAAGTTGTCACTGGCAGCCTCTTTAAAGTCCAAATTTTAGGAATCATGTGTTCAAGTCTCTTTATGTGTTTGCTAATATTCTCAAAGTTTACTGCCATGTTTCAAAGCAATGACTACATTTTAAGTATTTGTTATGGTAACACCCAAATTCTGGTACCAAATCTGTATTAGTTCTTTATTGCTGTGTAACAATTTATGCCATAACTTAGTGGCTTGAAACAACAAATATTTATTATCTTATACTTTCTGTGGGTAAGGGATTTAGGAGCACCTGTGTTGGTTGGTAGTATTCTAGAGTCTCTTAAGAAGTTGCTAGCAAAGTATTGCCCTAGCTGTAGTCATCTGGAAGTTGACTAGTGCTGGGTGATCTATGCCCAAGATGGCTCATCCACATGGCTGTTGGTATGTGCTCAGATCATTCCTACATGGGCCTCTCCATAGGTTGCTTGAATTTCCTCATGACTTGACAGCTGATTACCCCTCCAGTGAGTGAGCCAAAGCCCAACAGGGAATCCAAGATTGAAGCCATAGTCTTTCATATTCTAATCTGGGAAAGGACATACTGTCATTTCTGCCATGCCCTATTGGTCATACAGACCAACCCTGATAATCGTTGGAGGAGGTTCCACTAGAGTGAATACCTGAAACAGGACATTTTGTAGGCCATCTTGGAGGCTGACTACTACATACTCCTTTGTAGTTAATATGCCCCTCTGCTCCTGACCTTAAGCAACCACTGATTGGCTTTTCTCCCTCCCCTGTAAACTTGTTTGTATTTTTTAACATTTTCTATACATGAGTATGCATTCATTTATGTTTGGCTTCTGTCACTTGAAGTAATTTTGAGATTTACCTATGTTGATGAGTATATGTCATTTATTCTTTTTCACAAATATTCAACATTTTATCTACTTATTCATTGACATCTGGATATTTGCTAGGTTTGCATAGATGAATGAAGCTTCTACACATTTTCATGTAGACATGTGATTGTATTTGTTTCTACAGAAAACCACCAGTAGAATGAATGGGCCCTATAGCAGGTGCATAATTAACTTTTTAAAAAATTGTGAAACTTTTCCAAAATGTTGTATCAGTTTAGGGAAATATATGAGAGCACCAATTATTGTACATTCTTGCCAACATGTGGTATTTGTATGCTTCTTAATTTTAGCTATTCTAATGTCTATATAATGGTATCATGTTATGGTTTAAATTTGCATTTCCCTGGTGACTAATCATGCTGAACATCTTTTCATTTCCTTAATTGCTATTCATATATCTTCTTTTTTGAACAGGGTTTGCTATTGAAATCCTTTGCCCATTGTAAGAGTTTTATAAATTATGGATGAAAGTCCTTTGTAAGATATGGTATTATGAATATTTTCTACCATTCTATGGCTTTCTTTCATTTTCTAATGATGTCTTTTCAAGAAATACTTCACATTTTAATAAAGGCCAGTTTTTCAATATTTTATATTATGGTTCTTATCAAATAAATCTTTTCTTATTATAAGGCTGAGAAGATTTTGTCTTAGTTTTCTTACCAAAGTTTTATAGTTTTAACTTTTATATATTTTTTTCTTTTCCTGAAATTTATTGTCAGTTTGGTTTCCATACAACACGCAGTGGTCATCCCAACAGGTGCCCTCCTCAATGCCCATCACCCACCCTCCCCTCCCTCCCACTCCCATCAACCCTCAGTTTATTCTCAGTTTTTAAGAGTCTCTTATGGTTTGGCTCCCTTCCTCTCTTTTTTTTTTTTCCCTTCCCCTCCGTCATGGTCTTCTGTTAAGTTTCTCAGGATCCACATGAAAGTGAAAACACATGGTATCTGTGTGTCTCTGAATGACTTATTTCACTTAGCATAACAATCTCCAGTTCCATCCACGTTGCTACAAAAGGCCATATTTCATTCTTTCTCATTGCCAAGTAGTATTCCATTGTATATGTAAACCACACCTTCTTTATCCATTCATCAGTTGATGGACATTTAGGCTCTTTCCATAATTTGGCTACTGTTGAAAGTGCTGCTGTAAACATTGGGGTACAAGTGCCCCTATGCATCTGCACTTCTATATCCCTTGGGTAAATTCTTTTTTTAAAATTTTTTTTTTCAACGTTTATTTTTTTTTGGGACAGAGAGAGACAGAGCATGAACGGGGGAGGGGCAGAGAGAGAGGGAGACACAGAATCAGAAACAGGCTCTGAGCCATCAGCCCAGAGCCTGACGCGGGGCTCAAACTCACGGAGTGCGAGATCGTGACCTGGCTGAAGTCGGACGCTTAACCGACTGCGCCACCCAGGCGCCCCCCCTTGGGTAAATTCTTAGCAGTGCTATTGCTGGATCATAAGGTAGATCTATTTTTAATTTTTTGAAGAACCTCCACACTGTTTTCCAGAGCGGCTGCATCAGTTTGCATTCCCACCAACAGTGCAAGACGGTTCCCATTTCTCCACATCGTCTCGAGCATCTATAGTCTCCTGATTTGTTCATTTTAGCCACTCTGACTGGCGTGAGGTGGTATCAGAGTGTGGTTTTGATTTGTATTTCCCTGATGAGGAGTGACATTGAGCATCTTTTCATGTGCCTGTTGGCCATCTGGATGTCTTCTTTAGAGAAGTGTCTATTCATGTCTTCTGCCCATTTCTTCACTGGATTATTTGTTTTTTTGGGTGTGGAGTTTGATTAGGTCTTTATAGATTTTGAACACTAGCCCTTTGTCTGATATGCCATTTGCAAAAATCTTTTCCCATTCCGTCGGTTGCCTTTTAGTTTTGTTGATTGTTTCCTTTGCAGCGCAGAAGCTTTTTATCTTCATGAGGTCCGAATAGTTCATTTTTGCTTTTAATTCCCTTGCCTTTGGGGATGTGTCAAGTAAGAAATTGCTGCGGCTGAGGTCAGAGAGGTTTTTTCCTGGTTTCTCCTCTAGGGTTTTGATGGTTTCCTGTCTCACATTCAGCTCCTCCATCCATTTTGAGTTTATTTTTGTGAATGGTGTAAGAAAGTGGTCTAGTTTCATTCTCCTTCTGCATGTTGCTGTCCAGTTTTCCCCGCACCATTTGTTAAAGAGACTGTCTTTTTTCCATTGGATGTTCTTTCCTGCTTTGTCAAAGATTAGTTGGCCATACTTTTGTGGGTCCAATTATGGGATCTCTATTCTATTCCATTGGTCTGTCTGTTTTTGTGCCAATACCATGCTGTCTTGATGATTACAGCTTTGTAGTAGAGGCTAAAGTCTGGGATTGTAATGCCTCCAGCTTTGGTCTTCTTCAAAATTACTTTGGCTATTAGGGGTCTTTTGTGGTTCTATACAAATTTTAGGATTGCTTGTTCTAGCTTCAAGAAGAATGCAGGTACACTTTTGATTGGGATTGCATTGAATGTGTAGATTACTTTGGGTAGCACTGATATTTTAACAATATTTATTCATCCAATCCATGAGCATGGAATGTTTTTCCATATCTTTGTATCTTCTTCAGTTTCCTTCATAAGCTTTCTATAGTTTTCAGCATACTGATCTTTCACATCTTTGGTTAGGTTTATTCCTAGGTATGTTGTGCTTCTTGGTGCAATTGTGAATGGGATCAGTTTCTTTATTTGTCTTTCTGTGGCTTCATTATTAGTGTATAAGAATGCAATTGATTTCTGTACATTAATTTTGTATCCTGTGACTTTCCTGTATCAATTCCAGCAGACTTTTGGTGGAGTCTATCAGGTTTTCCATGTATAATATCATGTTATCTGCAAAGAGTGAAAGCTTGACTTCCTCTTTGCCAATTTTGATGCCTTTGATTTCCTTTTGTTGTCTGATTGCTGATGCTAGCACTTCCAACACTTCATGCTGTTAAACAACAGTGGTGAGAATGGACGTACCTGTCGTGTTCTTGGTCTCAGGGGGAAAGCTCTCAGTTTTTCCCCATTGAGGAGGATATTAGCTGTGGGCTTTTCATAAATGCTTTTATGATGTTTAAGTATGTTCCTTCTATCTTGACTTTCTCAAGGGTTTTTATTAAGAAAAGATGCTGAATTTTGTCAAATGTTTTTTTCTGCATCTATTGACAGGATCATATGGTTCTTTTCTTTTCTTTTATTAACGTGATGTATCACATTGATTGATTTGTGAATGTTGAACCAGCCCTGCAGCCCAGGAATGAATCCCACTTGATCATGGTGAATAATTCTTTCTATATGCTGTTGAATTCTATTTGCCAGTATCTTGGTGAGAATTTCTGCATCCATATTCATCAGGGATATTGGCCTGTAGTTATTTTTTTTCTGGGTCTCTGTCTGATTTAGGAATCAAAGTAATGCTGGCTTCATAGAATGAATCTGGAAGTTTTCCTTCCCTTTCAATTGTTTGGAACAGCTTGAGAAGGATAGGTATTATCTCTGCTTTAAATGTCTGGTAGAATTCCCCAGGGAAGCCATCTGGTCCTGGACTCTTATTTGTTGGGAAATTTTTGATAACTGATTCAATTTCTTCGCTGGTTATGGGTTTGTTCAAGTTTTCTATTTCTTCCTGTTTGAGTTTTGGAAGTGTGTGGATGCTTAGGAATTTGTCCACTTTTTCCATGGTCCGGTTTGTTGACATACAATTTTTCATAATATTCCCTGATAATTGCTCTTATTTCTGAGGGATTGGTTGTAATAATTCCATTTTCATTCATGATTTTATCTATTTGGGTCATCTCCCTTTTCTTTTTGAGAAGCCTGTCCAGAGGTTTATCAATTTTGTTTATTTTTTCAAAACACCAATTCTTGGTTTCATTGATCTGCTCTACAGTTTTTTAGATTCTATATTGTTTATTTCTGCTTTGATCTTTATTATTTCTCTTCTTCTGGGTTTGGGTTGTCTTTGCTGTTCTGCTTGTATTTCCTTTAGGTGTGCTGTTGGATATTGTCTTTGGGATTTTTCTTGTTTCTTGAGATAGGCCTCCATTGCAACGTATTTTCCTCTCAGGACTGCCTTCACTGCATCCCAAAGCATTTGGATTGTTGTATTTTCATTTTCGTTTGTTTCCATATATTTTTCAATTTCTTCTCTAATTGCCTGGTTGACCCATTCATTCTTTAGTAGGGTGTTCTTTAACCTCCATGCTTTTGGAGGTTTTCCAGACTTTTCCCTGTGGTTGATTTCAAGTTTCATGGCATTGTGGTCTGAAAGTGTGCATAGTATGATCTCAATTCTTTAATACTTATGAAGGGCTGTTTTGTGACCCAGTATATGATCTGTCTCAGAGAATGTTCCATGTGCACTCAAGAAGAAAGTATAATCTGCTCGTTTGGGTTGTCGAGTCCTAAATATATCTGTCAAGTCCATCTGATCGAATGTATCATTCAGGGCCCTTGTTTCTTTATTGATCCTGTGTCTAGATGATCTATTCATTGTTGTAAGTGGGGTATAAAGTCCCCTGCAATTACCACCTTGTTATCAATAAGGTTGCTTATGTTTGTGATCAATTGTTTTATATATTTGGGGGCTCCCGTATTCGGCACATAGACGTTTATAATTGTTAGCTCTTCCTGATGGATAGACTCTTTAATTATTATAAAATGCCCATCTTCATCTCTTGTTACAGCCTTTAATTTAAAGCCTACTTTGTCTGATGTAAGTATGGGTACTCCAGCTTTCTTTTGACTTCCAGTAGCATGATAGATAGTTCTCCATCTCCTCACTTTCAATCTGAAGGTGTCCTCAGGTCTAAAATGAGTCTCTTGTAGACAGAAAATAGATGGGTCTTGTTTTTTTTTTATCTTTTCTGATACCCTGTGTCTTTTGGTTGGAGCATTTAGTCCATTTACATTCAGTGTTATTATGGAAAGATATGGCTTTAGAGTCATTGTGATGTCTGTAGGTTTCATGCTTGTAGTGATGTCTCTGGTACTTTGTGGTCCTTGCAACATTTCACTCACAGAGTCCCCCTTAGGATCTCTTGTAGGGCTGGTTTAGTGGTGAGGAATTCCTTCAGTTTTTGTTTGTTTGGGAAAACCTTTATCTTTCCTTCTATTCTTAATGACAGACTTTCTGGATAAAGGATTGTTGGCTGCCTATTTTTTTCTATTCATTATATTGAAGATTTCCTGCCATTCCTTTCTGGCCTGCCTATTTCAGTAGATAGGTCTGCCACTAGTCTTATGGGTCTCCCTTTGTAAGTTAGAGCATGTTTATCCCTAGCTGCTTTCAGTATTTTCTCTTTATCCTTGTATTTGGCAGTTTCACTATGATATGTCATGCAGAAGATCAATTCAAATTATGTCTTAAGAGAGTTCTCTGTGCCTCTTGGATTTCAATGCCTTTTTTCCTTCACCAGATCAGGGAAATTCCCAGGTATGATTTGTTCAAGTACATCTTCAGCTCCTTTCTCTGCTTCTTCTGGAATTCCTATAATAGGGATATTTTTCCATTTTATTGCATCACTTATTTCTCTAATTCTCTCTGCTTTTCTCAGCTTCCTCTTTTTCCATAATTTTATCTTCTAATTCACCTATTATCTCCTCTGCCTCTTCAATCCGAGCTGTGGTCACCTCCATTTTATTTTGCACCTCATTTATAGCATTTTTTTAGCTCCTCATGACTATTTCTTAGTCCCTTGATATCTGTAGCAATAGATTCTTTGCTGTCCTCTATGCTTTTTTCAAGCCCAGCGGTTAGTTTTGTGACTATTATTCTAAATTCGTGTTCCATTATATTGCTTAAATTGTTTTTGATCAGTTTGTTAGCCGTTGCTACTTCCTTGGAGTTTCTTTTGAGGAGTGTTCTTCCATTTTGTCTTTTTGGATATTCCGTGGGATGGCTCCAAAATGCAGGGCACTTCCTCTGTGCTATCCAGAGTAACTTGTGTTGGTGGGTCGGTCCGCAGTCAGACCCGATGTCTGTCCCTAGCTCACCACTGGGGCCACAGTCAGACTGGTGTGTACCTTATCTTCCCTTCTCCCAGGTGCAGGACTCACTGTGGAGTGGTGTGGCCCCTGTCTGGCTACTTGCACACTGTCAGGTTTGTGGTGCTGTTTCGATGGGATCTGGCCAAGGGCATATTAGCTGTAGTGCATCCTCTTTTGTGGGCCTCTTGTCTATGCTTGGCTCTGGAGAGTTCATTGTGCTAGTCTTCTGGTGGTTTTCTGGGTTATTTAGGCAGATGTGGGTGGAATCTAAGTGATCAGCAGGATGAGGTGAGCCCAGTGTCCTCCTATGCCTCCATCTCCCATATAACTTTTACATTTACATATATTCTCTTTTTTTGAGTAAATTTTATGCATGTTGTGTAGTCAGGATTGACTTTTTTCATACTGATATCCAGTTGTTCTATCACAATTTTGAAAAATATTATCTTGAAAAAAGCTTGAAACCTTGATTGACAATCTTTTGGCTATATATTTTTCAATCTATTTCTGTATTCTGTATTGTTGAATTGAGCTATATCCTTTGTAATGTAATACCACATAGCCATGATTATTGTAACTTTACATAATGACTTTAAATTAGTATAAATATCAAACTTCATTCTCTTTTATAAAATTGTTTTATCTTTCTGGGTCTTTTTTATCTCTTATAATAAACTTCTCAATTTTTTCCAGAAAGCTTGTTGGAATTTGGTAGGTCATTGCTGTCTATCTATAGATCTGTTTGGAAAGAATTAATATTTAAATAATATTGAGTTTTCTGCTCAGTAAACATGGTATCTCAATTTATCTGGGTCTTTAGTTTCTCTCAGTAATGTTTTTGAGATTTTAGTATCGGTATTTATCCAAATTTTAGGTAATTTTTACACGATTGCATATGGAGTTTTTTATATTTTTTTCACCAGTTTTCTCTTACTATACGAAATACAAGTGTTTTTGTTGTTTTGTTTTGTTTTGTTCTACCTTATGGTAAAATACAATGCTACTGTATTAGTTAGGGTTCTCCAGAGAAACATATCGAGTAAGAGATGTGTGTGTGTGTGTGTGTGTGTGTGTGTCTGTGTGTGTCTGTGTGTGTCTGTGTGTCATATATATATGATTTATTTTAAGAATTGGCTCATTCAAAATGGAGGCTGAGAAATCCCACAGTCTGTCATCTGTAAATTGGAGACCAGGAAAACTCATGGTGTTGTTCTAGTCCAAGTATAAAGGTCTGGTTACCAAGAACACGGGTGGTGTAAATCCTAGTCTGAAAATAGAAGACTGATGTCCCAGCTCAGCAGTTAGCCAGAGAAAATGAATTCTCCCTTCTTACATCTTTTTATTTTATTCAGACCCTCAATAGATCAGAAGATGCCCATCAACATTGGGGAGGGCAATTTGCTTTACTCAGTCTACAGATTCAAAAGTAAATCTTCTCTGGAAACATCCTCATAGATATACCCAGAATAATGTTTAGCTAAATATTTGGTCACTCCATGATATAGTCAAGATGACGTAAAAAAATTCACTCTTAAGCTATATTCACTTCTTAGTTCTAGTAATTTTTTCTATATCCAGGAGTGTTATGGTGGCCAATCTAAAACAAAAACAAAAACAAAATAAAACAAAACAAAATGAAACAACTGGAAACACAACATATGCTGATATTTTCTTCCAAGTTTGGACCACTTTCCAAAATATGCTTTCATTTGTTCACTCTCCAAAGCCTTAGATACTTGGTTTACTTTCAATATTTATTTAATTTTTAAAAACTTTATTCTGAGTTATAGTTGTTATCTGCAGCAAGGTTTTCATTTAGTCATATTCTGCAATACTGGATCCAGAAGTGCTATCATTGCTTACTATTTTAGCCTTCAAACTAATAATGTTTGATAGATAAACTACTAAAATGAAAATGATGAGCTTGGAAGACATTCTTTGGTTCTTAATGTTAAGCATTTAATGGGCTCTGGGGCACCTGGATGGCTCAGTCAGTTAAGCATCTGACTTCAGCTCAGGTCATGATCCCACGGCTTGGGAGTTCAAGCCCTGTGTTGGCTCTGTGCTGACAGTTTGGAACCTGGAGCCTGCTTCAGAGTCCATGTCTCCCTCTCTCTATGTCCCTCCCCTGCTCATGCATGCTCTTTCTCTCTCTCTCTCTCTGTCTCTCTCTCTTTCTCTTTCTCACAGAAATAAATTTTAAAAAATTTAAAGAATTTAAGGGGCTCAATATCAAATATATCTTGAATATCATATGTAATATAAGTTCTATGATCTCCCAAAATATTTCCAACATGAGTTGTTGAATAGATTTGAAGTTAGACTTGGGAGTTCTGATACAGCTGTATGTCATGGTATGCATGGAATGTGTATATGTATGTATGTTTGGATGGGACAGTTGGAGAAGCAGAAGGAAAGGAATAGAATTAGATTCTTGGAGAGAATATATGAGGATATTGACAAAGAAGACTCCAAGGCTATGGATAATTAGGTCCCAGGTTTAGATTTGGGTAGGCTGAGAGTGATAATATGGAAAAGATACCCATAATAATTACAGCTAATGTTTAGTGTGTGTGTGTGTGTGTGTGTGTGTGTGTGTCAGTCAAACATTGTTCTCAACCTTGTGCACTTTTTTTTTTTATAACTCTCACAACAATACTGTGAAGGAGACATTATGATTATCTCAATTTTACAAAGATATAATCTAGGCATAGAGAAATTAGCTGCTTTGCCCAAGATCTTAAACTAGTAGAAAGTATAAATTTGAAGCAGGTTTGAACTTTAATTATTTTTAATATGCTGTATACCAGATGTTTGACTCAATATCTCATTGTAGTGCTTACAAGCAAATACAATATAGTTTTCAATATATTCTTATCACAAGGATTTATCTAGGATGACATGCTATCATTTGCTATTGGCCCACATTAATAGGTCATATACTACATTAGAGACATTTTTAAAAATAAATTTTTGTAATCTATTCATGTACACTTATGATTTCCTTTTGGGATTATTTTCAATGTAATTCTCTGAAAATCTTGTCAATAAAAATAGCTTATGGTATTATCTCAAGTGCACAATCTATGTGCCAGGTGTTGGCCTTATTAAATAGCTAGTTAAAACAAATTTTTGTCAGCTTCTAGAGGAAACTTGCAAGGTGGTGCCTCTAGTTTGACAATTATTTTTAATACTGTAAATTAATGTGCAGAAGAAAAAGAGCAGCATGCACAAGCAAGCTAGCTTATAAAAATGTTGAATAAGAAGACATAACTAAGTACCAATACTTATAGCAACCAAGGGCAAATAAGTGCCATAAATTCATTGATGTAATCTAATTTGAAAATTCAGATTATTTAGAGAAAGGAAAATGTAACATAAAGAACCACTGTTACTAAATAAAGATTTTTTAATACACATTGCTTGTTTCTCTGCTTTGTAAAATAGAATTGAACTTGTTAGCTTTATCTGAAGGTGACCTCTGAGCCCATTTGTGTGTGAAATTTCTCTTCTGTTCCTTTTCTCACTCCTCACTCACTTTGTTAGTTTTTTTTTCTAACAAACATATATCCAGCTGTCCAAAATATTGGGGGAGGCAATTTAATAAATGTTTTCTTTTTAAGAAGAAATGAGAGAATGGCATGGACAATTATATCTTTTTTTTTTAATTGTAGGCACCTGTTTGGGCAATGTTTGCAATTACTTTCATTACACACAGACTACTATTCTTCTTCTTCCTTTTGGTAGGGATGAATGACTATGGCTTACCTTAAGACACAGAATAATTTGTCTTAAGGTTACCTAATAAGTTTAAGGCCTCTTCTAGAAGAATGCCAACAAACTCAATATCATAAGAATTTAGTGGATATTTCAGTTGGGTAAAGAGTTATAAATTGTCTTCAAAGCCCTGATAAAATTAAGGGTCCATATAAGTTTCCGAATGAAGGAACAACATGCTTAACTCAGTGTGATTTTTAGACTCTTTTCTCTGATAAGAGAGGAGAATTGAACAAGATGTTGGCTTCCAGACATAAAAAGATCGACATTCTGAACTCTTTTATCTGCCTGTTAGTAGTGGCATTATGTGTGATGAATTAGAAGAGAAGGAGGTGAAAATACTTGAAAGCATTTTTGTTCCCACAGAGAAATGAAAACATGTAGTTGTATGTGTTCCAAGTGACAGGAAGAATACTCTCTAAAGAATAACCTGGGTCTTTGTATCTTCATAAGTGACTTCCTTCAAGTGTAGAGCAGAAAAGCATTCTTTATGAAACATGCCAGAAAAAAAAAGGATATGGTACATGAATAGCAGTGGAGTCAAATGGCCTCTTTTTGAAACCAGAGTCACTGCTAACTTTGTGACGTCTTTGTGCCTCAGCATCTCCATCTCTAATTATTCCAAAGGATAGCTATAGGAAGGAAGGCAGATAATTCATACAAAACATTTATAACACTGCATAGCACTTATCAAGAGTTACTAAGTACTGCTGTTATTGTAATTTCCACATTTCTGTCTTCAGACTCAAGATTCTTGTGTGAACTTAACTATATTGGCTCAATACGTAATCTGTTTTTCTCGGTCCTAGTCAATGGACAAGAGGTTCCTCTGAGAGGTGCTGTCTACCATTAGAGCAGCGAGTAATATTTGGAAAATTAGGTGGAGAGGAGCTATCTTAGGTGTTTGTCAAGGGGGAATGGATAGCAGGATATTTTCAGTGCCAGCAAAAGACTTGACTGAATACCTGAAATCTACATGGTAAGAAACAAGGAAGGAACAAAGGGAAGAGAAGGAGGGAAGGGAAATGAAAAAATGATTTTCTGGTAATGCTATAATTTAATTCCTAGAGCACTCCCAAAGGGGAGAGAGTCCAGATTTAGTGAGTGTATATTTAGGCTTCTATATAAAAAGTCAAATCAGCACCTCTGCATGTGCTGTGGGAAAGAAAATACCCATGGTACTCTTGGAGTAAAGGATCCAGTATTAAGCATTTGGTAGATTATAATGGTTAGTGATTCCTTTCCCTTTCAAAATATCTTTCCTCTAAATTTATATTACTAATATTAGCACCATATATGTAATATAATATGCATCTCTTACTGTTTGCATTTGTTTTAAAGATTTCATTGAAATCAGTCTGGGAGGGACTGAACATACTCTTTACATACCTATAAGTATGAATATTTTTTAACATAATAATTTAAAGAGTAATAGGAAGGGATGGTATTGCCAAAGCAGACATTGCACTGGCAAAGTTAAGCAGGTAGGGGAGACCTTATTCAGGCTATTATAATAGGGGAGTCAGAACTCAACTCTGCTGAAACAAAGGGCTGGAGAGTTTTTAAGAACTGGGAGTGGGGTGGAGAAGGGGGCAGATAGGGCCACCTAGGTTTGCTAATTGACGTTACCCTAAAAGAAAAGTAAACTTTCTTATATTTTCATAACAGGAAGCATTTTTACAATTTGGAGCAGTGCACCCTCTTAAATTATATCCCCACCCTCTCACAGACACTAGGAAATAGGTATACTATCTTCCTTGAGAATTACATTTCAAAGGGATGGCTCCCAGGTTCTTGAGAAAGACAGTCCCAGGTTGTAAAATAGGCAAGAAGCCTTTCAAGAAGATTTACAGCTCAAAGAGGCAGAAAAAGAATTTACAATTATAATTCTAAGAAAGGAAGGAGAGACCTCCATGTTAGACAGTCTGTATTCTGTAAAGACAGTCTGTATTCTGTAAAGACTTGCCTAGAGGCAAGAAGATGCCTGTCTAAGGTGTAGTCAAGCTGAAGGAAATATTAAGGCCATCTTGGTCAGTAAGAGAAAAATGTGGTACTAGTAAGTGTTAAAGAGGGGCTTTACTAGGCTGGAATGTTAGGCTTTTGGCTTTTACATAATTAATCACTATAGCTCTATCTAAGGCACCTTCAAATATCCAAACAAACATACTTTAAAATTATTAGAGTTTTTTAAACATGGAATTCAAAGTAACATAAAAAGTAAATATTTAGATTTATAGACTTAGTAGACTTACAGATCTATTAACTTAGTAGAATGGCAGTATTAATGGCAACTTGAGAATATTAAAGTATTGTGTGATTGTCATACGGAGAAAAATGCCCCAGCAATAGAAGAAAATGGAAATGGGTTAGCATTTATAGCAATTTGGGGATTTAATTAAATACAAGGACTACTTCCTTAACAATTAAATACAGTTAAAGATCAAAGGTATGCTTATTACAACTACCTTCCAAATAGACCAGGTGGGACACCACCTTCATCCAATGTTAGTTGAGTCACTTTTGATATCTTGACTGGATCCCACAACTTTGCGATTCCTTTCTATGACCAGAGCAGTCTCACTTTGGTATAGAAACACAGTTCTATTAATTTAAATACTTAAACTCCCAACTCTTTTCCTCTCTGTCTATTCTGACTAGGTCTCTCTTGGCTTTAGGAATTGCAGAATAAAGGGAAGGCAGGATCTACTCTTTTTACAGCCCTCTCCATTCAAAGTGTGTTTTCAGAAGTGCCTGGGTAGCTCAGTTGGTTGAATGACAGGCTCTTGATTTTAGCTTAGGTCATGATCTCATAGTGGTGAGATGGAGCCCTCGTGTAGGCCTCTGTGCTGGGTGTGCAGCATGCTTAAGATTCTCTCTTTCCCTCTTCTTCTGCCCCTCCCCTGCACACATGAGCACATTTGCTTTCTCTCTCTCAAAAACAAACAAACAAAAAACAAGGCAGGTTTTCAGGATGGGGCAGGGGTAGAAAGAATGGAATGTGTAAAGTAGTGAACTAGGCAAACTTGTAGCTCTCTCCTTGTTGGGCGTAATCACATTTGATTATATCCGTGGCTATCAACTTAAGATGGGGCAGGTGACATTTCCAACAGGCTTCACTGTCTCTTGGAGAGCCATTTTCCTGCATCTTCTCCAGAACTTCCTGTTGTACCTCCTCTGGTAACATTCACATCTCCTTTCTCTAATGTATGTTTCCTGTCCAGTGGTATGGAGGCCCCACCAGAGAGGGAGCCTCAAATTTATCTAGCCTTTTCTGCCAAAAATCTAGATTGCATTGACTTTCAGGTTTTATTTTCTACACCTTTTGGGAACCAGGGCCTGAATAGAGGAGATCCTACTTTTCTCCTTATACGGCAGCCCCAAGAAAAAAGTCCATTATCCAATTCCATTTTCTTCTATGTATTCCACAGGGACAGATCATCAAGTTGAGTCTGTTAAATTGATATCCTAAACAGGAAACAAAATGCTACTCTCTTATCCTTTTAGTCATCCATTGTCTTTTTTTTTTTTTTAATTTTTTTTTTCAACGTTTATTTTATTTTTGGGACAGAGAGAGACAGAGCATGAACGGGGGAGGGGCAGAGAGACAGAGAGACACACACAGAATTGGAAACAGGCTCCAGGCTCTGAGCCATCAGCCCAGAGCCTGACGTGGGGCTCGAACTCACAGACTGCGAGATCGTGACCTGGCTGAAGTCAGACGCTTAACCGACTGTGCCACCCAGGTGCCCCAGTCATCCATTGTCTTTACGAGTGATTCTCTTAGAGCCAATTTCTCTTGGCTTTTGGATGCAAACAATAGCTAATAACCACCGAACTTCCCCAGAGGTCAGCAACATTTTTAATTCTCAGTTATCTTCTTGTATTGACTGTTGGACTAGGTAGAATAGGCTAGATTTCTAATTGGTGATTTTCAGTAATGCTCCTGAGATGTGGCTTATTCCAATGATGGTGATTTTCTATACTTACAGTGAGGTCAAGGGAATGCCTTTGCCTTTGTTGGGGGTTTAGGTTAACTTCTTGAATAAGAGAAAAATCTCACAGAATATGTGGTTGAATGTAAAATGTGTCCTCACAGGATTGTTGAATGTATTGAGATACTGTGTATTAGGCCTTGTGTTTGGAATACTCTAGATACTCAGTGAAAGTTACCATGATCATACTTCTCCCTTCCATTCTTACATCCTTTGTTACTCTAGATTTTGACACACTGTACTAAGCTGCTTATCCTACTTGTCTCAGTTTTGGCATTTATGGTACCTATAGTTGTCACCAATTGGCAGGTAAGCACCCACATGTCAGCCTTCAGTCATTGCCATGAGAATAAAAATATACCCACATTTTTTGCCTACCATTTCTTTTAAGTTTCGGGCTCATTTGGCAAACTGTCTCTGGAGAATCTCTATGTAGTTATTTTACCCCAATCTCAGTCTTTAAAATCGAGTTTTCATCTAACCAAAAGTGCCTTTTTCCACCAAGATTTTTATAATTTCTGTCTTTGACAATATTTTCCCCTCCTAATTACTTAAGAAAACAATGCTGCAATTGTCTGTGAAACTTGCTTTTCTGTTCTGCAAAAAATTTTGCCAAATAATAATTCTGTTAATTTGTATGATGGAGGAAATCAACTTATTCTTTATTTTTGCTTTTCGCAGAATATACTGAAGGCAGACTTTTCTAAGCTTATGTCTTTGTAATTTTGATAAGCCCTTAACTGGTTTCCCTTTGGGTACTCTTTTTCAATCTCCAAATCATAATGCTCAGTGCTTCTCTAGCCAATCTGTATTAATAACTGCTTTCAATAAAGTTACACTACTGTCAGAAACGAAACTTCATTAGCTCCTCCTTGTCTCAAGAAAAAGTTTAAGCCCTTGATATAGTATTCACAAATTCAAATCTATGTAAATCAGCCCTAACTTTTTCCCCCTGAAACTACGCTTTAGCCAAACAGATCTGTTCACTATTTCTGGAATATGACTTGTTCATGAACATGTAGAATGTATTCTTTTTTCATCTTAACCAAAGCTCATTCTTTCAATAAGTAACTTAAGTTTCACATTTCCAGTGAAATTTTCTAAGCCACACCACCCTCCAAAACACTTAGAGCACTTTTTGCCTGATGCATTTTTTTAATAACACTAATTTTTTGGAAAACTTAATGATTTTAGGCCCTTTGTATTTGTTTGGCATCCATTATTTTATTTAATCCTTCCAAAAAACCTAAAGGATGGGTATTACATCCATATCTTTAAGATATAAAACTAGGCATAGAAATCTTTCAAAATCCCAACAAAGTTTTTTAACAGTAAGTTCAGAATTTAAACAGTGGTGTATCTTGTTGTTAAGCCATTTTATTTTCATTACCTCAGACTGAGATATTTGAGACATCAAAAGTAATGGGGAAAAAGAAAAGGACTATTAATTATATAATTTAAAACAATGTTTCCATGGAATATTGGAGACTGAAGGCAGATTGAAAAATGCTAAGATATAAATAAGTACCATTGTATATCATTTTATTTCCTTTAAAAAATACTCAAGTGGGTCCCATGTAACTTTCTTACAGTTTTAAAAGAAAAAGATGGGGAAGAAAAACATATGGAAGGGCTTTCCAGATAAAATAAAACTGTGCTAAGAAAGTCACTTTGTAGATAGCCATTCTCCTGAAGGACATATTGTTAAGACATATTTTAGTTGAGGTAACATCAAAGAGCAGCATGTCACAGATAATAAAGTCTTAGTAGCACAGAAATTTAAAAACTGTAGATATGGCTCCTTCTAATGACCTTTGCTTTACATTGTTATGTGTGTTATAGAATCGTTAATAAGTATGGTTAAATGAGAACCAAAATTTATGCAACTAAATTATTTCTACAAAACTAAAAAGTACCAGAACCATTAGGGTTCACAATTAATGTGTGCATTTTTCTTATTAATAATCATGCCCATTTAAAACAACCATTACTCCAATAATGTGAATTTAATGGGGAAAATATATAAGAATACTATTCATTTTCTTTCTGTTAAATTAACAAGCCCTTTTTATGACATCTAATGTAGGTATCATTTATAGGAAAAATCATTAAAGTCAAACACAAAGTTGATGAGGGTTCAAAAATAACTTTAACTCCTGTATAGCATATTTCCATTAATATTAGAAAATGATGTATAGGTTTGTACAGTAAAGTAAACATGTCATAAATAATTAAATGGAAATTGATATTATATTCTGTAGGTTTTGCATATATTTTTATACAATTTTCTGTATAGTCAGCATAATATTGTGAGACTAGCATTGATAGTACTTTTTAACTTTTTATTATGAAATTTTATCAGAACAGAAAAGCCACAAATACAGTTGAAATAATAACAGTGTTTCCTTCATCCAGATTACAGAAGCATTAGCATTTTAATATATTTGATCTATTATTCATTCTCTTCCCCTTCACACACTCCCTGAACTGTTTAAGTTGCAGACATCATGTCCTTTACCCCTTAATACTTCAATATATATTTCCTAAAAATTCGTATTTTTATTCTTATATATAGCCACATGTATATATTCTTATATACATTTTTATATACAGCCACAGTAGCCAAATCACACAATTGGCATTGCTACTGAATTAATTATCTAATATACATTCCTTATTAAAATTTTCCTTAACAGTATTTTAAAAAAAAAGCATTGTTGCACATAACTATTAATATTCATTTGTTTTGAGGAAATTTTAAGGCTTCAAGAAATGCTATTGTCATACTAGGAGTTTACTCTCATTTTTAAGTAATACAAATCTTCCCCCCCACACTCTACCCCTCTAAAAAAAAATGCATCTAGCCTTGAAATGTTGTTAAATGGATTTTTTAAAATATTTTTTTAACATTTATTTATTTTTGAGACAGAGAGAGCATGAACAGGGGAGGGTCAGAGAAAGAGGGAGACACAGAATCTGAAACAGGCTCCAGGCTCTGAGCTGTCAGCACAGAGCCTCACGAGGGGCTTGAACCCACGGATCGCGAGATCATGACCTGAGCCGAAGTCGGACGCTTAACCGACTGAGCCACCCAGGCGCCCCTTGTTAAATGGATTTTGAACTGGCAGGCTCATAGTTCATTTGAGCAAATGTACACAAAATTAGAGGCTCAAATATTAATAAAAAATAAAAGCTTACATCAGTGATTCCAAATGACAATCTAGATCTGCTCCAGGACCTATCACTCAGAAGTGTATGTATCATGCATATTACTCGTGTCTCTCACACCAGGTTTATGCCAGTAATTTTGACACACATTTCTGGAAAAATGTGCACGCTTATGTTGCTCAGGTTAACTTTAGTTATTAACATGTTTCAAAATTATTAATGTTGGATTTTAGTAAACTAAAAATGAGTAAGGCTAAGAGCAGAATTAACCAGTATGCTGTTAGTCCAGTCTCAATGTATGGCATATTTCTAGGAAGTCTTATTTGGTCTTATTCCCAAAACCAAACCCAGTCCCCTTTCTTCTAGAAAGCAGATCTTTAGTCCAAGCAATATACCTGCACTGTTTTTCTCTGCTGGGATTCTTTCTGGATAACTTGCCCAGTACTATTTCTTCATGATTGCACTCCTTTTCTGAATATAAAACTTCCTCCCCACTAAGTAGTATTTTACTTGAAACTCAGCCCTCCTATACTGAGTGTATACCTCTTCCAATAATCATTATCAACACTACCAACATTATTAACTAACCTTGCTGATAATAGAACTTAGACAAATAGTTTAAATAATCGGCCCAAGGGCCTAGACAACTAAAATGATAGAGTTTAGAACTTGATCCTGGAAGGGTATAGCACAAAACAGAACCAATGCGCTTCCATTTTGAACTTTGCTCAGCTACGAGATTCCCATTGCCATGGCCTCCCATTCACCTGTCATGCTTTGTCAAATGGCTATTCTACCTCCCTTGTTAACCTCAAGTACCCATGACAGCAGTGTTCTTTTAGTCTCCTCAGATCCTTCATCATCTGAGGTTGATTTTTTTACTTGACCCCACAAATGTGCCATATAACTCATGCTAGAAACATCTGCCAAACTCTTCATTAGCCTACCAGCACATGACACATAATGCAACACTGTGATAAAGAGGAAGGAATCTAAGTGTACCACTACAGAAAATCATCAAATCACACACAAAAAGAGACAAAAAGAAGAAGGAACAAAGGAATTACAAAATAGCCAGAAAACAATTAGCAAAATGAATAGTAACTCCATACCTATCAATTACTTTAAATGTAAATGGAGGTAATGATCCAGTCGAAAGACAGAGAGATTAACTGAATGGATAAAAAAAAAAAGTTCCAACTTTATATGGCCTATAGGAGACTCACTTAACACCAAAAGCAAAGACAACATGAGCAAAAATAAACAAGCAAGATTATGTCAAACTAAAAAGTTTCTGTACAGCAAAGGGAACCATCAACAAAATAAAAAGTCAACCTACCAAGTGAGTGAAAATATTTGCAAGTCATATGTCTGATAAGGGATTAATACTCCAAATATACAGATAAGTCATACATTTCAGTAGTAAAAACAAAAAAAAAAAGGAGAGAAAAGAAAAGAAAATCTAATTTAAAAATAGGCAGGGGAATTAAATAGACATTTTTCCAAATAACACATACAGATGGCCAATAGGTACATGCAAATATACTGACATCACTAATTGTCAAGTAAATGCAACCAAACAATGAGTTATTACATCACACTTCTTAGAATAGCTATCATCAAAAAGACAAGAGATAACAAGTGTTAGCAAGGGTGTGGAATAAAAGGGAACACTTGTGTGCTGTTAGTGGGACTGTAAATTGGTGCAGGTGCTCTGGAATACAGTATAGAGGGTCCTCAAAAAATTCAAGATAGAACTACCATATTATCTGGGTATCTATCTATAGAAAACAAAAATCACTGTTTCAAAGAAATATTTGCAATTCATGTTCATTGTAACATTATTTACAATAGGCAAATTATGGACACAATCTAAGTGTCCATGGACAGACAAATGGATAAAGAAAATGTGATTTATATGTATATATAAAATGGAATATTATTCATCCATAAATAAGACGAAAATCCTGCCTATTACAATAGCATAGATGGATCTTGAGGTTATTATGCTAAGTGAAATGAGTCAGACAAAAATACTGTACAATCTCCCTAAATGTGGAACCTAAAAATATATATGTGGAACCTAAAAAAGACCTGAACTCATTGAAACAGAGTACATATTGGTGATTGTCAGAGGCAGGGAGTAGGAAGTGGGCAGAATGGGTAAAGGTGATCAAAAGGTATAAACTTCCAGTTATAAGTTAAGTTCTAGAACACGTGTGCAGCATAGTGACTATAGTTAAAAATACTGTATAGTAGAGGGACAGCAGGGTGGCTCAGTCGGTTAAGCGTCTGACTTCAGCTCAGGTTATGATCTTATGGTTCATGAGTTCAAGTCTGGCATCAGGCCATCAGGCTCTTGGCTGTCAGTATAGAATCTGCTTCAGATTCTGTGTACCCCTCTCATTCTGCTCTCTCTCTCTCTCTCTCTCTCTCTCTCTCTCTCAAAAATAAAAATAAAAAATACTATTATGTAGGGGTGGCTCATTTGGCTAAGCATTCAACTTTTGATTTTGGCTCAGGACATGATCTCACAATTTGCGTGAGTCTGAGCACTGACAGCGTGGAGCCTGCTTGGGATTTTCTCTCCCTCTCTCTCTGCCTCTCCCCTGCTGGTGCGCTCGCTCTCTCTCTCTCTCTCTCTCTCTCTCTCAAAATAAGTAAATAAATATTTAAAATAATACTATTGTATATTTGAAAGTTTCTAAGAGAGTAGATATTAAAAGTTCTCATGACAGGAAAAAAGTTTGTGAGATGATAGATGTTAACTAAATTTATTGTGTTAATCATTTTGCTATACATATAAAATCAATCTACTATCTAATTATATATAATACATAATAATACAATATGTAAAATATATAATTGCTGACTGGATATATATATATATATATATATATATATATATGTGTGTGTGTGTATATATGTGTGTGTGTGTGTGTGTGTGTGTGTATATATATATATATATATATATATATATATATATATATATATACACCACATATCTAACTAATAAAATGTTGGACCAGAGGTGGGCTTGAGCAAACATTCTATAGCTAATCCCTTTTGCTGCTTTCTGATTTGTTCACTGTTTCTGCCTGCTGCCCTTCTTTTTTTGCCCTTAGGGGACATGGGTTTGGTTTGTATAAAAACTAACCCCAAGTGAAGTCACCAAAACTGTCTTAGAATCCTGGCATATCACTTACAAAAATTTATTGACCCTTCCTTTACTATTGCTTATTTTTCCGGGGAGTTTAGTTCTTTTGAAAAAAACATATCAAAAAGAATTCTAGCTTCATTTACTCTAGGATGTTATTGGAAATGATACCCTCAAAGCTAATTTCTCTAAGAGTAGGAGGGAGAAACTTCCTTACAAATAGAGCTTTTATTTGTTGCATGAAAGCTTTGTAGCTAAGTGGGATTACCTATTAAAGACTGAATTTTTCCTTAATTTTCTTTTTTTTTTCCTGTTAGAGATTCTTGGAGTAACTTCTTATAGTACCTTTAATTGTTTTTGGCCCTGACTTGGTAGCTTTATTTACATAATTCATAATCCTGATTCATATATAAGTCATGTTTTGCTTTTTCCCCTAATTCCAGATAACTTCCAAATGCAAAGGTAGTGCCAGTGAGCTTGCACATGCTGACACCAAAAAGCAAACAGGAATAAATAATACATACACACAAAGCATGTTTAATTTACAAAGTTGGACCTGTATTTGTAAGGTGGTATGCCTGCTGACATTCCCTCTACTAATTTTTAATGAGATGGTGAGAAGCCTGGAAACTGTATCAGATTTCTTAGAACAGAAGTGCAAAAATAAAATGGGCTACGATCAATTTAGAATATTCTGTATTCTCAGAAGGCTTGCCCTAAAGTACTATAGGAATGGAAGGCAGGATACATGTTAAGAAGAAAACTGCATAGTAAATGTGCTTCACAAGATTGGATTTGAGTGATTTTTTTTTAAAGGGAAAGCAAAGTATAATATGAGACTGTGTAGTCACTAGAGCTTAATGTTTTAAAATACAGATAATTGTAGAGTCTTGCATGAAGAGAAAACTGTTATTTTATCGTTCTTTAATAGCCTTTTGGGGGCTTTCTTAAAAAGCTCCTGTTTGAAGAGCTACTTAAAATAGATCTCTAAAAATAACAAGTAATAAAATTAAACCTTAAAACAACTTTTATTGTATCTTGAAAAATCGCATGCATATTCTCAGCTGGGGGAAAACATTTTTATAAAAAGATTTGTGTTTCCATTGGTTTGTAATATAGAAATATATTTTATTTAATTGAAATGCATATAATGTAAAATCAAATTAGATATGTATATATAATTTTATTTTAATATTAAGACATACAGATATTATACAAAGACATTATAAAATAAGATCGTATTTATTTTTTGCAGTTGCACTGAATGCTTTTTGTATGACTCTCTGACTGACTCAGACTAGTAAATGATCAAAACAGTTTTAAAGCAATTAAGATGACACATCTCAAATATTTTCTAGGTCTACTGTTATTAAAGCAACTAGGAGTAATCTTTTCAAGTCTAAATCTTTAAATTCTCTTACCACCCTCTCAATTTCAAACACCATCGACCTCCAAAAGTGTTTTCCACTTTCTCTGAAGGAATCTGTTTCTGTGCATGTGGTGCTTTTGAGCTCTTTAATGATCTATTAAATACAAGAAATATTTTTGCCCTGTATGGAGGAGGGGAGTAAAACAGTATTAAATTTACGATCAGAAGATGGGAGCAGGTGCTTTCACACATTATCACTTATCTGCTGGCTCACTCAGTGTAGGGCAGCACCAGGCATGCAATCACAGCTCCTTGCCCTGGATCTTCAGCTTTGGGGACTCAGGGGTTTGAGATTGCATGGCACTGTGGAGGGCGACAACTTCTACAGGACATCCGCAGGTTCCAGTCTATGCTTTTGGTTTCCAGCTCAGATGTGCTCAGGGTTCCAGATCATGGTTGTGGGTTTCAGTCTGTACTTGCTCTCCCCATATTACATTCATTTCTCCTTTTCAACTGCCACCCTATGGATCTCAAGGTCCAGCAACAGAATCAAACAAACAAACAAACAAAACCGAGTCTTAGAGTGTTTAACCAATATTCATAATGACTTAGCATTTCTGCTTTTCTGGTTGAGCCCAAATTGATCCTATCATCATCATCATCATCATCATCAGAAATAATTTGTAAAGCAGGAAAACAACACTACATAAAACTTAATCTCACAACATAAAGAGAAATGAAGACAACAACCATAAAAATATTTCTCTTTTATTTTTTTTTCCTTTTTTTTTAATTTTTTTTTTCAACGTTTATTTATTTTTGGGACAGAGAGAGACAGAGCATGAACGGGGGAGGGGCAGAGAGAGAGGGAGACACAGAATCGGAAACAGGCCCCAGGCTCCGAGCCATCAGCCCAGAGCCCGACGCGGGGCTCGAACTCACGGACCGCAAGGTCGTGACCTGGCTGAAGTCGGACGCTTAACCGACTGCGCCACCCAGGCGCCCCAAATATTTCTCTTTTAAATGTACAAGAATCTTTATTCCTTGACATTCTTATTTAAATGTTTTGGACAGCTTAACAATGCCAATAATTAAGTAAGCTCTTGTTGTTTAGCTCCCCAAATCTCCTTCTTTGTGATTCTGAACCTAGGGTTCTACAAATTCCATCTCCCCTTTGCTGGCTACAATCCTATGGGGGTGTATAAATAGTAAGCACTAAAAGGACACTGGATGGCAAGAGAGAGGAAGGAGCTTTTTCCTGTTTGCTGTTCTTTCAGTGTCACCCTAGCAATAACTTGCTGCTCTGGCAATAGCAGAGTTCTAGTAGCCGGCTTCTTTGGTAATCCTAGAACCAACGGCTAAAACCCCTGATAAGAATCAGCCAACTAGCCTTGCCTCAACACAGAAGTCTCAGCCCTTACTCTTGGCTGCTCAGGAACTTAAAAAATTCTGACCTGGGTGGCTCAGTAGGTTAAGCATCCGACTTCAGCTCAGGTCAAGGTCTCTTGGTTCCTGGTTTCCAGCCCCTCATTGGGGAGGTGGGGAGCTGTCAGCTCTGTGCTGACAGCTTGGAGCATGGAGCCTGCTTCAGATTCTGTGTCTCCCCCTCTCTCTCTATTCCTCCCTGGCTCATGCTCGCTTGCGCGCGCTCGCTCTCTCTCTCTCTCTCTCTTTCTCAAAATTAAACATTAAAAAAATTCTATCTTTAGAATTCAGAGTACCTACTCTATGGAGTCCTCTGTACTTCTTTCTAGTCGCCCTCAAACTGTTTTATTTCTTCCCCAAATCTGAAGGATAGTAGTTGTGTTAGCTCAATGTTTTGTCTTTTCAATATTCTAACACCTTTAAACTAATACTTTGTGTTAAAATTTTCTCTTTAAAATACGTAGAGTGCTTTCAGAATTCCTAACTAGAGCCTAAGTGATATAAGACAAACACAAATTACTTTTACTGAAGTATTTTATATAGTTGCTTCATTTACTATTTTAGGAAATACTAAATCACAAGCTAAAACTGATTATATAGATTTTATATGGAAACAGAAAAACTGTGTGACCTTTATTTACGTAGTTAACAAAAAGTCACAGTATTGGATTGAAGCAGAGCAGATTATTTTTGCCTTGTTGGATATGACCACAAAATATGCAGTTTAAGATTTTAATACTGATTTTCCTTCAATACGGATTCACCGTAGGAATCCATATATTTGTCAAATTTTGGTTTAGCACGTGAATCATTTTAAAAATCTCTTGGTTGCCCTTTGTTCCATTTATATATATGGATTGTTACTTTTATTCCACAATTATTGAATAAGTATGCAGTTGGAAAGTTTTTTGAACTTATTACTATGCTTAAAGAAGCAAATTGTTTTAAAATATTTTAGAAGGAGTTAGATTAAAATCATCAACATTTTAAACAGATGTTTTAAAACATCATGCAAAAGTCCACATGATTTTAACTGCACTTTTAAATTTTACAGTGGCTGAATATTTACCTTGTTTGAATCAATTGCTATATCTGTCTTTGTCATTTCTAAGAGATTTTTTCCACATGAACAGACCAAATTTTAACACTTTATCAGGTGTTATTTTACAGATAGTTGCATCTGAACTTTCTACTAAGTAACATTAGAATATCTAGGTATGACATGCCATCTCCAGGGTGTTTTTGAAGCAGAGAGTGGTGGAAATAAATGCATTATATTCTGATTTTCATATATATATTTATACACACATATAATGTATAATATTGGATACTGACTGTGCTGGAAAAGAATCAGAGCCCTTTCAGGATGTGTGTGTGTGTGTGCGTGCATGTGTGTGTGTGTGTGTGTGTGTGTGTGCAAGAAGGACGAAATGAAGTGGATTGCAGAATAAGTAAAACTGGCATTCAGAAATGAAGGGAAAATGTCAGTTTACCTCAGGCCCTGAAAAACAATCTTTTAAAAGTTCAGGCATGCTCATATTAAAAAGCAGTGATCTTTAGGCTATTAGTAATATATGTATTTTTAGTTCCAGTTCTTTAGGTTGTTGTTGTTGTTGTTGTTTTTTTTTTTGAAATTAAGTTTTGGATTTTGGTTTCCAAATGGTACAAATCACATACTCTCAATTATGACTCTTGTTTCCTGGATTGTAAACATGCCTAAAAAACAACCACAGTATCACAGAATAAATCTTGAAGTCTTGAAAATTAAAGATCAATTTTTAAAACACATTTCAAGATGAAAGATAAGAATTTTATTAGTGAATTCAGAACATAAGTAGGAATTAGTTGTGCCTAGAGTTACTATTTATAAGGTTTAAAACTCCATTGACCTAGAATTTTTGTTGTTGTTACCAAATGTCTCAATCCCACCTTGCTCCCCCCACCACTACCCTCCCAAATCTGGTGTTCATGTGTGATGTGTACTTGTACGCACCTGGAGAGACAGAGACAATGTCTTCGACAGCTCTAGCATTACATGGTCCTTATCCCTTATAATTCCATATTAAGAGAAACTTTTACCTCTAACTTGCATATATCACTTTTCATTGAGGGACTATGATTGGCTGTTGGGATCATGTGATCTCTTCTTGTACCAATCACTGTAAACTGGGGAACTCTGATTGGCTAAGTCTGGACCATGTGTCTAACCTGAAGTCAGGTTACATATGTCCTATCTAACCATATTAACTTTAACGATGGCACAAAGATATCTGTGATTTATATCACCCTGAGATGTAATGTGTAATACTTAACATCATATTACCCTGACTGAGTGAAAGAGAAAATTAGAACTGGTTGGCTTTGTATTAATAAATGGAGAAGTCATTTATTCTGTTTAACATGAATTGTCAAAGTTCAATTGCTTTTTCCCCAAGGTTTTAGCTCTCATATAACAAAATTACTAATCCTGTGAGTAAAGGTTAACTCCGTTTAATGTTACCATTTATACTAATTGAAATGATATAATTTTTTAAAAGTACATGAACCAATAAAGTATATCAGTTCCACTATTTCATTTTGTGAATGTTATTGACAACTGCTGTACTGTGTCTTTAAATTGTAGGAGGGGGGTCTCTGTATTTGTTCCAGAGATAGTGCTATATCTTCCAGAAACCTTTCAAGAACTTCATGTTTCAATTCAGAACTGTGCAAGCAGTTTTAGCATTTTAAATTTCTCTTCTCCAATGTTTTAAATGCCATATTTCATAGGTTTAAGTTATAAAGCTCAATGATAATTGTCATTGTGAAATTTGAGTTTTAATGGAATCTGTGGATATTTTTATAATGGATATATGGGTTTTTATAATGGATAGTTTTAATGGAATCTGTGCCGTATTTTGTTGCCTATTATGCTGTTGTGGGGGAAACTGAAACTTTTTCTCAAAAAAAGGCAAATTTTCTATATTGTATGTTTATATTAGAACAAAAGGTTCTATACACGCACCTAAAAAAAAAAACTATAAATTTTATAACCTATATTTAAATTCCTAATACAAAGAACTCAGTATATTCTCCAATATAATGATTTAAATAAAAAATATTTTTGTAAGAAATGTAAAATAATCCTATCCCAAATTGATAATTTTGCAGGTTTTCCCATTTTTAAGAAATTTTCCTATATATTTCAAATGGTATTAGATTTAAGAAAGAAAAATAATACATAACATTTAATCGGGTGCCCAAATAAACAACACAATCAGCTACTAGAAAATTCATTACAGTCCTTTCTGCATTGCAGGAAAACTGTCACAAATTGGATTTCACGGCCAGAGATTTACTCCAAATCAGTACATAAAAAAAGGATTCCTCTTTGCAAATGTTAAATCCCAACTCATTTTCTTCTGAATCCACCAACCCCACAGTTTTTCCTTTTGTAACATCAATGGAAGGGTTGGGAAAGCAAACAGCTGTCCCTCTATTATTATTTTTTTTTTCATTACACGCTACAGACTGTCAGTAACTCTTATAAATTCAGATTGAACTAAACAGTCTGAAGAAGTTCAGTTCAGGGTCAAGCTCCCTGAAATAGCATGAAATTGTGCATTGCTGGAAATAGAGGGTTTAATCTTTGTGCCAAGGGTCATAAAACAGGATCATCTCGTCTTTCAACCATTACTCTTCTGCTGCAAGGAGTTCCTAGACTATTTGTAACTTTCGCTGATTGAAAGAAGAAACTGTCATTTGGTTAAAAGAACAGGGAAAAAAATGCTATAACCTACCTACTACTTGGGCTTGATTTACTGAAGTTCTGCTTCACTGACATATTCAATAAATTGCAATTAGTCCTCGCAGACTTAATATTCAAAAACCCATGGTTACTGGAGTGTGCTTTGTAGGAGTCAGTCATGCAAACCAGGGCAATATATTGATGCACATGTGGTACATATTTTAGTGACATTATTTCTGTTTGATTTGATGTTCTCTCTGCACAGCAATATTTTAACAATTTTTAAAATGCCCTCCTTTGTAGTTCACAGCATAAAAATTCCCTTTTTAACATCAGGTAGAAAATAGTAGAATTTATGCTTAAAGATAATTAAGAAGATGTTATAAAGCTAAATTATACTACAAAAGCCTTGTAACTATACTACAAGTCTTTTTAAGCCTTTTTTTTTGTATGGTGTCATTTAAATAATTATTCATTCAACAAACATTTTAGAGGTTGTGGTTAGAACTTCCTATACTTAATGGAAATTATTCCCCCTTAATGTTATTTTTCAATGTAGCTAAGAGAAAATAATATATATTACATAAGGAATATAAGACATAGAGAACTGGTTTAGATATTGATAACTTTGTTCATTATACTATATCATTTGACATTTGCCTGAATTCCTCTCTCTATGGGGAGGCTCATTGTATTTTCTGGTTCTTGGCTGCTTAGTTGGAAAAATAATTATTATAGGATTTTTTCCATAATTTGAATAATCAAAGGTTATATATAGAGTACACATACACATGCATGTATGCACAGAAAGAATGATAAAGTCTCTGATATTTTGTTTCTGGTCTAAACTATACTTGCATTTCTTTTTTAGACACCCATATAGAGGGAGTTTTATGATATTATATGTGTCTAAGGCCATATATTAAATTTCTTCTATATGTCTTATTTTCCTTTGGTAGCATATATTATTTTTTCTTAATTATACACATAAAATCAATCAGACATGATTTCACTTGAACATAACCCCCCTCCCCCTTTTTTTTTCGTTTCACCATTAATCACTAGAATGCAATTCTCTCCTTTCTTCTCAAGTGTGAATTCCTGGTCTTCAAAGTTTTTACTAAAGACATAGCTAATGTAATGCTGTTTGTTTGAAGTTACTGTAATATTAGACAAACCAGGGGATTTAGATGGACTTGACACTTTGTAATTTGCTTATGGGTACATGTATCCCCTTTTTGGAAAAAATTATTTATTGAGGAATTAAAATAAAGTTGATTCTTTAGAAAATGTTCAGAAGCTCTGTGATCTAGAGGAAAACTGATAGTTATTGATAAAGTGAGAAATGAGAATAACACGGTCCATTTATTATAGAATTAAAAGTAAAATATTTCATTCTAAAGTGAGTTTAGTATATTTTAATTATACTTATTTAAGGCATTTATTTTAATATTTTATTGGAGAAATTATCTTTATTTTCTTAAATATATTTTCTCCATGCATTCTTTATCTTATGTATACATTTTCAGACTACAAATTCCTAGTGTATATAGACCTGACCTTAAGCATAATCTTCAGGTGGTTTTAGGTTTCATAATTATTACTGAGATATATATTTTCTTAATATAAAAGAATTATCCAAAGTTTTGAATTGTAAAATTACAGGAAATCATGTATGTTTTCTTCATAGTGTTTGAATCATATTAAATACACTTTGGAAAACTGCCTTTTTCCTATCTGAGATAGTATTTTTATAGTTTTGTTAAGTAGAAACATTTCAAAATATATACTTAGTTTCAGAAATATTTCAAAAATATAGTTGAATCAATTGACGTGTTAAAATTTAATACATGCTAGTAGTTTCTGATTCATCATAGGTATATTTTTATGGAGGCACTTCATAGTGAAAAATGTTTGCCTCTGCAGATATTTCCAAAAGTATAACTTCCATATTTTCACTAGGGCTGAGTAATGATATAACACATTTTTAAAATGACTGTTATTATTTTACCTCAGAGTCTTTGTTATGAAAAGTAAAGAAAAAGGGAAGACTATTTTTGTACTCATAGAAGCCCTCTGGCAAGCTTAGGCTGACACAAATTTTATGTAGGAGCCTATTGGTTTGGTGGTTTAAATAATAATACTCAAATAATATTCACTGAGTCTGTAAAATATTTTTGTGTCCTTTATATTTCTGATATTTTCCAATTACCTTCTCCTTTTTCTTTGAGCTCTGTGCCTTTTACTAAGGTCTTGTTTTGGGAATTATGGTTTGGAATGTTTCATGTTATTTGCCACATAATATGATTGCTTTATTTTATTTTTCTTTCCAGCCTATTTAGATGGCAATCATAACACACTTCTCTAAAAGTACAGAGTTCAGGGGCGCCTGGGTGGCTCAGTCAGTTAAGCTAGGGACTCTATTTCAGCTCAGGTCATGATCTCAGAGTTTGTGAGTTTGAGCCCCACATCAATTCTGGGCTGGCAGTGCAGAACCTGCTTGAGATTCTCTGTCACCCTCTCTCTATGCCTATCCTTTGCTCACTCTCTCTTTTTCTCTCAAAATAAATAAACACTTAAAAAAATAAGAGTTTGAAAGTGCTAGGGTAATTAGAGGTGTTGCTGTCTTATATATGTGAAAGTTCAGTTTTATTTTTTTAAGCTGACTTTAAACACTTCTTTATATTTACTTCAGTGGTGTAGACATTTACAAATGTTAAAATTCTGATAGCGCTTTGATTTTTTGAAAATATAGAAAGTATGTGCCTTTTTACCAAAATGAAAAAATGGCAGGTGAATTTTTTTAAATTTTTTATATTTTATTTTATAATTGAGAGAGAGAGAGTAGAGGAGAGGCAGAGAGAGATGGAGACAGAATCTAAAGTAGGCTCCAGGCTCTGAGCTGTCAGCACAGAGCCTGATGCAGGGCTGGAACTCATATGCAGTGAAATCATGACCTCAGCTGAAGTTGGGTGCTTAACCAGCTGAGTTACCCAGGCACCCTGCAGGTGAATGGTTTTAAGTCATCTCAATTATATTGTTTTACTTTCTGCCTAGTTATAATTTTAGAAATCAAATGTGCACATATTCAAGGAAGACTTCCTATACTGTGTGGAAGTATGACTCATTAAAAAAATACATGTTTACGATTATTTTAATTCTTTAGCACTCCCTTCAGTTAGTCTTGTAATTTTTAACCATGCTCATTTTTCACACCCTGTTCTCATTCATTTCTTGTTAAGTTCATCTTTATAAAATAGTATTTTTATAAATGGGTTGCTTAAAAATAAAGGTAATTGAACTTAAAGGAAAGGAGTTGAGGGGCTTATAAAACAGCCTTTCATGTTTCATTTTGATAAGTAAATGTATCATGTGTATCTAAAGGATGTTTATTAAAGCCGAAAAAATTATTTGAAAAAAAGTGATACATTAAGAGAAACTTTAGAGGTTTGATTTGTTGAAGAATGTATTATTTAATTTATTTATTTATTTATTTATTTATTTATTTATTTATTTGAGATAGAGCACGAGTTGGGGGGAAGGGCATAGGGAGAGAGAGAAGGAATCCCAAGCAGGCCCCACACTATTAGTGCACACCTGGATGCGGGACTAGATCCCATGACCCTGGGACTATGACCTGACCCAAAATCAAGAGTCAGAAGCTCAACCACCTGAGCCACCCAGGCACCCTGAAGAAATTATTATTTTACTTACACATATATAATTGTATGTGCATATATACCTAATAGTATGATCACATTCACAATATATAAGAGAAAAATGTTAGCATTTGTTGGACAAAAATGCAGAAAGAATTGAGAAAGCAATGACTCTACCAGATTGGAAAATGTTACCAAGTTACAGAATTTAAAAGGCTGCTATTTTCTAAATGTTGGTTCTTTTAATTTCCCTTTAAAATTGGTAGCAATGTGGAGAAGCACAAAAATCCAATACCCTGAAGAGAAAATACATCATTAGAAACTTATTTAGGATTAATATAATTGATGAATCCTTCCTGTTGTACTGAACACCTATTTTGTATAAGGAGATGTGCTGGAGCAAGGAGTCTAAAGAGGAGTAATAATTCATCTGACCCTCAAGATTTTTACCACTAACAATGCAATTAAAGTGGATAAATGCTCTTTTCATGAAACTAACTTTGATTACTCCTAACTCCCTGGAGACATTATTCCCTTAAAGAGGAGGTGACAACAGTTGACAGCCCATAAATTAAAACTTTGTTTGCTTTTTAAACGATTGCATGTAATCACACAGACTTAGGACTTCCGAGTTCATATTTGTCTACTATAACTATGAAAAGAGAATGTTAAAATTTTGGTGAAGGGAATCTTCTGTGACAATTGAGGTCCTAGACAGTGAATTTTTCCTTTCTGTAATTTTCCTAGAATTGCAGACACTCAGCTTACACAGAGTATTAATGAACACAAACATATCTAATTTCAGTTGGACAAAAATAATCTATTATAGGCTGCTTGCTTTGTATGAAAGAATGTTTATTTTTTTGCTAGAACGCTGTATGCTAGTATTTGTGTAAGTTCTGCTTTTATAATCTTAGGCTTTTAGAAATTAGAATCCTTAGAACTAAAGTTTAAATATATTCCAACTAAATAAGTTGAACAGTTTAACAATTAAATGAGAAGATCCTAATTATAGTTCTACAGACACTGTGCAAGTCATTTAACTTTTTTTTTTTTACTATTCTGTGTTAATTCAAGTGGAATAATGCTATACGCTTTTCGAGCCTAGGTTCAAAGCCTGACTGCTTTGGGTCTCAAGGTACATATGATACTGCTGAGATCCATTCCTGATTCCCCACTGTAGATTTGGATATACCTTACAGGTTCTCTAATGTCCAGTGCTGCTGCTGCTTTTTTTTTTTTTTTTTTTTTTTTTTTTTTACTTGTTAGGCTTTATTTTATGCTTTGCAAGGACAAGCAATACACATGTCTTATTCATAGTTGGTTTTCTTGCACTTTTTGAATAAAAAAAATTGGTAATCAATGTGACAATATTATGTCCTTGTATCTTTTGTGCTACAAGCTATGATAACTATTACATTGAATTATGAGACTCTTCTGATTACTTTTTTCATAAAAATAGCTTAATTTGAAAATTAGTTTATATTTAAAAATTCTGTTAAGTTGCACCTAATTATGTCTAATTAACTTTACATAATATTGAAATTTGCATGCTTTAAATGTTACATAAACATAAAAAATACAAGGATACAAGGATGAGGAAACTAAAGAATTATTCCAGAAATGTGGCATTGTTCGGTTTTCATCTTTTATGGATTATTTGTATTCAAAAACATGGACATTGATAGATACTGTGCTCTATTACAATAAGCCTTAAAATGTCAACAGTGACAAATGATTATTTATTATGATTATGTGCAAGCCAAAGACCAAATCCCATATGGAAAACTATTCAGAAAGATTAGTTATGTAAGCCTATATTAAATAAGTCTGAATCTTCTATAAAATAAAACTCAGTGAAGATATGTTCGGGATCTGAGATCTGACATTAAAGATTTGCTGCAGTAAACAAACAAGTTAACTGGCTCAAGGCAAGCAAAGGTGGAATGAAGGACATGTATGCTTAGAATGTAGTTTTAGGCATTAAAAAACTATCTGCCACATGATCTTTTGCTTATAATAAAAAAGCATATTGCATGGGCCAGAGATATCAAGTAAGTTATTAGGTCATATAATAGCTTTAACTGGGACTGCCAATGTGGAATAGTCTTATCACATTGGTTGTTATTATTAGATACATAATTTTAGATGCACTTAACATTTATTTATTTCTAAAGTTTATTTTTTACAGAGAGTCTAGTGAGAGCGAGCATGTACATGTGGATGGGGGTGGGGCAAAATGAGAGAGGGACAGAGAGAATCCCAAGGAGGCTCTGAGCTGTCAGCACAGTGTTCGAAGCAGGGCTTGGTTCCATGAATTGTGAGATCATGACCTGAGCTGAAATCAAGAGTCCAACACTTAACCGACTGAGCCACCCAGGGGCCCCAGTTGCACTTAACATTTAAAATGCAATATTGATATCTGTGGGATGCATTTTTAGAAATGTAATTGACAAGGTCTTTCCCTTACAACTCTCAAAAGTCACTTCCCCCTTCCTAATACAGATCAATAGCCAGACTGCCTGGCTTTGACATCAGACTCAAATGCTTACTCTGTGACAGTAAACTCTGCACTCAGTTTCCTTCTCTGTAAAATAAAAATTATCATAATAGTATCAATATAGATTTCTGTTGAGTAATAAATGAATTCAAGTAAAGCTCTTAGAGAATGCCTGGCAGGTAGAAAATACAATGTAAGTGTTCATTACTACTTTCCCAACTGGCGGTGCCCTGATTTAAACTGGTAGAATCTGTAAGATCTATTTCTGATGATTAGTACTTTGGTACATATATGGATTATACATACACAAAAGCTTTGCACTTGCAATTTTGAATGTCTGACATGTTTATCCTGTCTTTTTAATAGTAATAATGGACTTTTGTAACTTATTAATGGATTAAATTCTTGTTCAAAGCCATAGTGGTGGTCACCATATTAACAAAGCTTCTAAACTTAATTTAAGGAAACATTTATCATGAATTTATACAAACAAAAATGACCCCCTCCAAAAAATTGCACAGTAATCACTACTGGTACAGTGGCAGTGCCAGACCCACATTTATTTATTTTTTTACTGTATTCTGGGGAATGAAAGCTTGATGTTTCATAACTATGTAGTAATTGTAAGAAGACATTAGTAGAAGATGAAATGACAGGCTGATGGAGTCACCTTGAGCCAGGGCCCATCTGCTGGTACGTAGTTTTTTCATTGTAAGACATATTCTTTAGCTTAGAGATAATAAATCATCTCTCATGTGACTTTTGCTTTTAGCAAACTATATGAGAAAAAATAATCCAAGTAGTTTGTAAGGAGTGAGTGAGTGTGTGTGTGTGTGTGTGTGGCGGGGGGGTGGGGATGGGTAGTCATATTAAATCCTGGAGCTAATTCCTTAACATCCAGGCCAAAGAAAAACATCTTCATCCCATGCGTGGATCACCAGAAGAGGCTTCTCTATTCCTGACCACCTTTAACACATCTTTTTTAAAATTTTTATTCTTTAGAATACTTTATTTTCTGAAAAAATAAGACCTACGGAAATTTGTAAGAATGGTAAAATATGTATCTACATTGTCTTCATCTCAGTTCACCAATTATTATTGAGTGCATTCACCTTCTTTCCCACATCAATTCTCTTTCTCTCTCCCTTCCTGCTTCTCCCTCCTGAATTACTTGAGATTTAGTTGCAGACTTAATGACAGTTTTCCCCTAAGTAGTCCATCATTTATTTTTAAGAACTAGGGCATTCTCTTACATAACCACAATGTAATTATCATGCTCTGACAATTTAACATTGATAGAATATGATAATCCAGTATATAGTCCATATTCAAATTTCCCCAGTTGTCACAATTTTTTTAGAGCTATCTTTTTACCTTCTCCTGGATTTAATTAAATAAAAATCTCTATGTTTGATTTTTATGTTCTCAAATACACTTTTCATATGGCATCCAGAGTAATCTTTTTAAAGTTTCAAATGCATTATGGCATCTCTTTGAATCTTTTCACTACCCTTAAAATGAAATACAAACCTCTCCTCAGTTCTCCAATCTCTTATCATTTATTTTCCACTTCAAGTTATTTTTCAGTAATATTAACCTATTTTTCCACAAATCACCATGTTCCCTGTTAGGTCTATGTCTTCGTGCATAATGTTCCTCCTATCAAAATATTCTACCTTAATTTCTCTGTTCATTTACCTAACTCATTTATGGTCTGTGTGTCACAGCTGATGCATCATTGCCAGTGAAAAGGTTTATCTGCCAATATAAGACTGAATTTGGTGTCCCACTATGTGCTAATGTAGCACCCTACAGTTATAGCCAGCAGAAGATTTATCATACCACTTTTTAGTCACATCTTTTCCAACTAGAGTACCCATCCAGTTGTTGAGTCTTGAAGACAGGGACTGTATATCTTGTTAACTACTATACTGTTGAATTTATTGAGTGTTTTCACATAGTTGGTTCAGTGAATGTGGAGCAATAGAGGACACTAAATCATAACTGTCTTTGTGAATCCTGGAGCTGAATCTGCATAAAATTATAATTGAGTGATCTATTTGGGTCCTAGGTTACTTCTGAGTTAGAAACAGGGGGAAAAATGTGGTTGTTAATATTATCTGGGCTCTGAAAATATTTTCCCAATTTAATTTATCTGCTTTTCATGATTATTTGTATATTACATTTGCTGTAACACTGGAACATATAAGTAATTCATTCTAAATTTCAGGATTGGAGGACTCTCCTAATTTCTATCTATTGGAAATATATATTCAGATCCAGTACTGAAAACTAATCCTATCTCTCTTGCAGTTTCCTCAGGCATGTTACAAAAGTAACAGACTAAAATTCTACACTAAATAGTAACAGAGTAAATTTTAAATTTCTGTTAGAAAAACAGAAATTATTAGAATATATTTTTTAAAAAGGACTCAACTTTATGGTATCTCCAAAATGTATATTTCATATACAAGAAAGGGGTTGAAAGTGAATGAAGAGAAAACAACAGACATTTGATGATTATTATTCATAGATTGCATATTTGCAAATTTGCCTCTCTCTAAATTTCATTTATAACCGTAAAATCAATAGTTAACATGGCTTTCATGATTATTTTTGCACGTACACAGAGCAGTGAAAATTTAAGTCCCCAACATGGACACTCCCAACAGAGGTCAATGAAAGTAATACTCTGCCTGCTTGTTTCAGCTCTCCTACTATGAAAAAGTATTCTTTTGCAGTCTATTTAGTGTCATTCTTTTTATATTACTGTGCTTTTTATTGGTGACTTTGCTATTTACAATGGCCCCTGGAGCATAGTGATGAAGTGTTGTCTGGTGTTCTAAGCTCAAGAAAGCTATTATGTGCATTATGGAAAAAGTATGTTTATTAGATAAACTTCCTCCAGGCATGAATTATAGTCCTATTGGCCTCAATGAAACAGGAATAGAAAGTCATAAAGGCTAATGTAAAGGCAACAGAATAAAAAGAAAAATAGAAGTGGATACAATAATAAAGGATTATAAGTATTTGTATTGGCATGAAAGCTTTTGAATCATTAATTAGCAATCTGACAAGGTGGCTAATCCAATCAGGATTATGGCAGCTGGTCTCTTGAATGTGAAGATAAATGAAAAGAATGGGAGAGAGGTGACCAATACAGAGAAAAGAAAGTGAAAGCACAAATGAAGAAATGAAGTAAAAAGATACTGCCAAGAAGGGAACCACAAAATCAAGTCAGATAAAATAATTACTTTTTAAAAAGTTGTCTCCACTCTGGAATAATGTCAGGTTAAAAAGATTTATCATATCCGGCACAAGAAAAAAAAAGATCTATAAATAGAAAAATATGGGAGAGCCTGGGTGACTCAGTGGTTGAGTGCTGGACTGCTCATTACACCTCAGGTCATAATCTTGAAATCATGCAATCAAGCCCCACCTCAGTCTCAGTGCTAAGTGTGGACCCTGCTTGGGAATCTCTCTCACCCTCTCTCTCTTTCCCTCCCCCATTTGTGTGTGCACACATGCATGCATGCTCTCTCTGTCTGTTTCTCAAAATAAATAAACATTAAAAAAAAAGAAAAACAGGTAAAATGTTACAAAAGATTAAAGAAAAAAAAGTCTATGAATATGGACAAGAGAGAAACTAAGCTACTTTTAAATGTTCAGTATTTGGATATTATGAATGCCAAAAAAATGTGCCAACAAAGTATTATATGGAAAAAGTTGTGAGTCAAGATTTTTTATACCCAACTACCTTATGTTTCTTTGGAAGGCTTATCAAGGACACTTTCAAATAGTCATAGGTTAGAGCACTCATAGACCCACTCCTACCTTGAAAAAGAGCTCAAGTACTTGAAAATGTACTACAGTCAGGTCCATTCCTTACATTTGAGAAATCTTCTGTGAGAAAAAAGAAATAGATATCTGTATGCTAAATGTCTAAATATTTGAAAGTAATATAAGGCAAAAAATAAGAAATTGTTATTATATTTTATCAAATATACTTTCATAAAGACAAAGTAAAAAATATGTATATAACTATGGCTTGTCTATAAGTGAAATTCAACAAGATATCAATGATAACGAATTAGTCATTATCAGGCATTTCTGGATGTGCTGTTGACAGGCCAGAGATGTTTAGGTAAGTAATAAGTAAATACATGAATAACTCATTATTATTTGTTCCATTAAATGTTATTTTTATAACATATATCAATGTTACTTTTTATTCTATTTCTTACTGTTAGTAAAACCAATGTGTTTATTAAGATTTTCAGTATTCATGGCCTGTTGATACTAATGAAGTAAAGGATTAAAATATAAATGTAATTTATTTAAAGCATATGCAATATGAATATTTTTGTTAAATAATAAAGTTATGAAAATATTCATAAAATTAAACTTACATTGTATGTTGTGAAGTTACCATCCTTCAAAAGCATTTAATATTACCTATTAAAATAGATAAAATATTACAATTAACCAATTATAAATTTCAAATAAAAATTTTAAATAAACTAGAAAACTCTTATATATTTGAACATTTAGGAAAAATAATCTATTTGTAATTTTAATATTTGAAGTCTGTATAATTGCCAGTGAAATAATATATCTCAGGCTGCATGTATACAAATTAAAGAGTAATGTATTTAATATTACAATATATTATTCACTTTCCAGGCGCAACTGTTGTGACTGCACTCTAATTAATGAGTAATTCTGTACAATAAATTTAAAAAAAAACAACAGCAAGACATTGAATTTTCGGTGCTATTTTGAGAACATAGTTCTTTATGCAAGAATCAATTGTGTTCAGCTTTCTGAAATGAAGGATTTTTAAAGTAATCAATTTGCCTTTCTTTTATTTAAGCGTTCTTTTTGGTTAAATGTCCTTTCACCTTGAATCATCTCCAGTGTGGGATACAGTTTTGCTACCCTATAGAAGTTTGCTACACCAAACTCTCAGACATGAGGAAACATTTCTCTGTGGCCTAAATGGTGTTAATCATGAGAGATGATTAGGTTGGATTGTATTTCATCAGTACTTACCACTGGATTAATGACAGAGCTATCATGTATTTTTATTAAAATTAAAGTTTTGAGTGTGTTTGTGATAAGCAGAGCCTAGGATCCACTCGACCTGCAGTGTAAATATGTCTTCCATTGAGGCACATTGCTTTCCTGCTAGTCTAACTTTTTGTAAGACATGTGAAAAAAGTTTGTCATTGGGGAATGAATATACATGACACTTGGCACTAAGCAGTCTGGATTTGGGGGATTCAGAGTTTAAGGAGTCATCTGGAAAGGCAGCTACCTAAAACCTGGGGAGCAGAGGCTCATGGGATTTTGTAGTAACACTGCCAAATGGAAGAAGCCCCATCCTATCAGAAGTTGACCTTATATACAGTCCCTTTTACTGAGTAAAGAGGACTCTGGAGTCACAATGTTCTTGTTGCTCAGAAGTCTAAGTTTCGTGAGTTTCTGGTTTTATTTTTGGATAATTCTACTAATTGAACCATACTTGTTTCTCTGCAGTAACTTTTCTAGTAGTAGCAAAAGGTGTTTCTCATTCTCACCATTATTTTACTAATCAGATAGAATCTTTTATGATGTTTGAGGACATTCCAGAGCTTTCAGTGAACAGAAAAGAAAAGTTTTTGAGGGGATACTTTACCCTTAGGATTAGAAAACACTTTTCATCTATTTCTACAAAAGCATTTTAATAAAGACAGAACAATGATTTTCTGCATGCTTTGTTGTTTTAATTGGAGAAGTCTAAAATACTGCCTAGGGACAGAAGAATTTTCCTCTTCATATCATCTTTCTTGTATGATCAATGGGTGTTCCTGGGTTAAATATATTTTTAAATATCAGTGAATTATCTTAAGTATTATAGAGACACAAAGCAGTAAAGATATACAACATACTGATCTTGGTTTTCTATGGAGGTGGGATCTGAGCAATGTAAAAATAGGATATATAATAATTTCTTTTTTTTTAATGTTTATTTATGTTTCAGAGAGACAGACAGAACATGAGCAGGGGAGGGGCAGAGAGGGAGGGAGACACAGAATCCAAAGCAGGCTTCAGTCTCTGAGCTGTCAGCACAGAGCCCAACATGGGGCTTGACCCCACAAACTGTGAGATCATGACCTGAGCTGAAGTCTGACGCTTAACTGACTGAGCCACCCAGGTGCCCCAATAATTTATTTTTCTAAAGGAAAGGAAAGACATATGGCAAAATGTCAGTAGCAGTTATTTCCAGATAGTAGAATTATAACTATTATTTATTATCCATGTTTGTAATTAGGCATGTATTATTTTAAAAATTGAGATATTTATGGATGGGTGGATTATTTGTGTGTATATGTAAACAAACACTTACACACATATTTTTTTAATCTGAAGGAATTTATAATCTAGTGAAGGAGATAGAACATGTACATAAGATCTATAATACATATAGAAAAATAAGGATGTCAGAAGTATTACAGATAAAGTACCATGAGTGATTAGCATGAGAAGATAAGACAGCGAGTTTTTTCCTTGGCTTTTGGATTTTGCAGAGAGAATACTTCCATTTGTACTGGACAGAACACACTGCTTTCTATTTTTCAATTATATATGTCAGCAGTAATTTTTACCATGACAATCTCTGATGACCTCAACAATTGTCTTCATACAACCAAATTGAATATGTGTTGAATTTCAAAAATATAATTAAAAATCAAAATATAGCAAAGTATATATATTTCAAAAAAATAATTAGAAGTTAGAATAAGTAATTGTAGTTAATTAATATATACAATATTAAGTAATAGTTTGTGGCACTATAATTTCCATCTGCATAATTTACTTGATATGCTTCTTTTAATATGATTTTATATTTACTATCCAAAATATTCTATCAAATTCCTTCAGCTATGTTTTGAGACATGAATCCCAAATTTAAATAACTTCCGGAAGTACCTTATAATTATGTCTCATTTGTGAATTCAAAAAAATAATTTAGATGTATTTTATTTGAGAAAACAATGAGATTAATGTAAGGTGGGAAACAGTGTAGGTTCAAAAACTTTTGTATTTTTCAGATTCTCAAATTTTGCCTATTACGGTGTAAGTTTCTTATTTAACAGATGGGGATTTACATTAGTGAGTAGAACTGCTGGAACTTGAGGTAAAAGGAATCTGTTGAGTTATGTAAAATATGCAGAAAAATCCTTGAAAGTAGCCTGTGGGTGGCAGTGTTTTGATATTCCCGAAGATAATCATCTCAAGTTATTTTTCTTTCTATGATTCATGTTTATATCTTGCCTCTGAATCATATATAAAAACAACCAGCTGAGTGTATGTTGTCACTGGTAAGCACTTTTTAATGAACCAGACCTCACTTTTGTTTGAACATGCATCAGTGTTTATGGTTTTATTTCAGAACATCACCAGAATAAGGATTATTTTGGCCAAGAGAAAATTAAATCAGTCAGTGATGAGAACTTATGAACAAGAACAGGCGTCTCTAATGGTTCTGTAGCTTATTTTATCTGTTGTTCTATTTCTTCTCTGTGTAGTGTGTTGTGAAGTGTATGATTTATTCATAGAAGACACTGTCACTACCAAAGAATTGCACTTTAAACCACTGAAAAGTCTTGACAGAACCCATTAAAGAAGGGAAGAATAATCAAAATATCAGGCATTTATAGACCATGTTTTATTTTTTTCCCTTGAATGAGTCCTAAAGTTGATCACTAAAGTTGAACCAAATGAAAATGCAACCATTCTGTAACTACAAAAATGACAACTTTGTATGATTCAAGCTAATTTGTCTTATTTCAGTCTAGTCAATTCCGATGGTTCTTGGAGCTTCATTTCAGTATGAGAAATCAGTAATAATAGAAATGTTCTCTGAGTAGCAGTCAAAAATTAATGTCACCGTAAGATAAATGAGCCAGTTATAAAAGTGAAATGGAAGTTTATTTAAGGGATCTTAACAGGACGCCCATCACAAAGATAACATGTCTTTTATTCAACTGGGGGTGGTTGTCTGATATGGCTGGTGTTAATCGTTCACTTATTGATTTATGCAGAATTTTAGATTCCACAAAACATGTGAAAGTAGTTATATTAGTTGCTGTAACAAAATCCCACACACTTTGTGGCTTAAAACAACAAGAATTTATTCTCTCACAAATCTGACATCTAGAAGACTGAAATCTGGAAGGGCCCAAGGTGTTCCTTATCTCTTCTAGCTTCTGGTGATTGCCAACTCCCTTGACTTCAATTGCTACCTCTGTTTTACATTGCCTTCTCTTCTGTGTCTGCTTTCTCTTCTGTGTGTCTCTTATAAGGACACTTGTCACATGACACCTATACCACCACGATAATCCTCATCTCAAGGTCCTTGCCTTGATAACATGTGCAAAGACCCTTTTTATAAATAAGGTGACCTTAACAGGTTTCTTTAAGGGAGTAGGATGTGAACATATCTTTTGGAGAGCCATCACTCAACCCACTTAAGGAAAAGAAAGATTATGATCCACTTTTGTTTTAGTTTGTTAGTTGTAATTCACCACCAAGTAATTTGGGGTCTAATGAAGTTCTTTATTCGTATTTATTCTCCAAAACAAAATAAGAAACCTTTCAGAAGTATACTCAGTCTTGGAATAGGCAGAAGACAGTTGAAAAGCACTCTCATTTCTACCAGTTGACTTGCTGTTCCATGAGGAATGTGGCTCACAATGGGATAAGAAGCTTGCACCAGAATATAAATCTTTATCAAGATAATTTTTCAAGGAAGAAAATGTTATCTGAAAAAATTTAGTATACTTAGAGATATAAGTAATTTACATTCTGGTATGGCTTTCTTAGCAGATTGGTGATGGTTCACAGAGGAGAACTATGTGTACCATTGTTCTAGAGGATTTTCTAATAAGGCTGC
This sequence comes from Lynx rufus, assembly GCF_022079265.1. Lineage (NCBI taxonomy): Eukaryota > Metazoa > Chordata > Mammalia > Carnivora > Felidae > Lynx > Lynx rufus. The sequence goes on from NW_025814827.1 coordinate 66,175,975, forward strand.
CTTGTAGTTTTCTGGTTCTCTGAGAGAATGTAACTTTGTTTGAGTAACAGTGATAAAGGTCTAAATCTTATAGAGTCATTTAGCTTTAGGGATTAATTTGTAGAAAACCTTTAAGCTGTGATTTTTTGTTTCTTGTTGAGAAGGTAACCATTCTGAAGGTTTTGGTTTTATTGTAATAAAAAGCTGATGAGTTTTATATAATGTGAAATTTTAAATTCAGCATACCTTTCCTCCTCTGGATTCATTGATTCCTTGCCTTCAAATACTTTCTTGACTTGGTGCTGATTCTCAAGTAATAAGTAGCTAAAATTCTGACATGTAATGATGATTTCTGTAAAAGAATCATTTTAACATTTTGAGAATCATGCTTTTTACATTCCCATTAAGATAAATCCAATAATCTGAAACTATTTGGAAACATCTGGATATAACTCCCCCTTCCAATTACTAAAAGGAATTTACTTTTATTATCATATTTCTTTTTTTATTTTATTTAATGTTTATTTATTTTTGAGAGAGAGAAAGACAATGCATGAGTGGGGAAGGGGCAGAGAGAGAGGGAGACACAGATTCCGAAGCAGGCTCCAGGATCTGAGCTGTCAGCCCAGAGTACAACGTGGAGCTCGAACTCACTAGCCGTGAGATCATGACCTGAGCTGAAGTCGGATGCTTAACTGACCGAGCCACCCAAGCACCCTATTATCATATTTCTAAGAATTAGTATTTCACATATCAGAATAAATTACTTCACTCATTTATTCAAGCAGAATTTCTTAACATTTTGGATACTGAAACTCATTAGGCATATTTTACTCTTAAGGACTAACAGACTGATAGGGAATATGAAGAAATGCACACATAATTGCAATAATAGAATTTGATGCTGGATGATTACAAATCCCATGAGAGAACATAGGAAAGACTCCTACTTCAGAGTGGAGGATCCAAGATTTCCTGGAGGAAGTGGTTCTTCAGGTAGGTATGAAAGGTTAACTAGAAAATTCATCCACTGCTGAATTTTCCTTACCACTATATACCACCCTACAGGAATGGTAGTTTTGTTAGATAAAAGAGGTAACTTTGACACATTAGTTTTTTATACCCAGATCTGGTATGGCCTTTTGTATTATGCCAGACACTTGGCAGCTTGGTTACCTTCAAAAGCTAAGGATCTGCAAAAATGTTGGAAAACATGTTTAAGGGTCAGTGGAAGGATGTCTAAGCAAGGCTTTACCTTTTTATAATACATATATTGGCAGGCAGAGACCATTATTCCCATATCTTATTGAAAACAATAATGTGATGCCTACGATACAGTATATTTTAGACTGAAGTAGGTAGCTTATAAACCTGTGGACAAAACTAACTGTGATTACTGGAATTGCTTGCTGTATGTATACCCCTCCAAGACAATGCCAAAGCTTTGTAGGGTGGTATTTTCTCTTACCAAAGTAAGTAATAAACTCAGCTTTGTCATATTAACAAGTTGGGTTGGTGATAATAAGGAAGCAACCATTTCACAAAATTTAATGGTGAAGAACTATTTGACAGTCATGATTTAGTAAATTCATAAGCAACCTGGTTTGGGCCTTGATTTAGAGATAAGATTGGACTCTTTGGGACTTCTAAAGTCTGACTTTTTGAGTCAGTAGAATTGTGGGATTTCCTCTGGAATAGATTTTGTGAAAGTTCAAAGCAAGATACGAAACTAGATGGACAACTTTTTGTTGTTGGTGTTGTTATAGGCATAATGATTTACTGATTAAGAGGGGACTGTTGCTCAGGCAGCTGGATTGGCAACTCAGTATGTGGTTTGCTTCTAAGCCTGTGAACACTGAGAAATTTCTGCTCCTATTAGGTAGGGATTTTATCTTTTCCTAATCATTAAAGATGTGTTTGCATTAGCATATGGAGTGAAATACAAAGGCTCTATTTTAAATAAATGAAACAATTTGTCACTGCATGTGACAAGACTTCCTCCCTGTGATAATGAATACTTGTATAGAAGAGGAAACTGCAAAGAACTGGGAATTGAAGTACAAAGAAAGGAGCTGAATCTCACCATACTAAAGACAGAGCTTTTGCTTTTAAGTGTAAATCTACCATTTACTACGTCCCTTGGTGAAATAAAGGTATCCTTCATTGTGTATTAACTATGACCTTGAAAGTTAAAAAGGAATGTACAATGCAAACGAGAAAAAATGAATTAAACTTAACAACAAAGAATTTTCTTTTGTTTAAATTATCCAAAGTAAAGGAATCATCAAGGCTTTGTAAAAAGGAACTTTGGCTTCTTTTCTAATTATCAAGTAAAAATGTCCATAATTAATTATTTGCTTTACCAGGATAAGTTTCCAAATCCATATTGCATTTGAAATACAATTCCTTAAATTACATAATTTTACTGCTGAAATATTTCCTAGATTTATGGAAAGGAAATATTTATAATTTTTCCAAACATAAGTAGTATGAAGTAGGAATAACAATATTCTGGAGAAATCTAGTAAAACTATTTATAGTAGAACAATTGCCTTATTTTGTATTGTGCAACATCTTATGAACCAAAACTATGTAAGACTCAAGTGTTTCTTCTTGTTTATAAAATAACTATCAATAGGATTTAAACAAGGAAAGAATCTACCATGAGAATTATGGAATAGGGATTAATTATGAGAATAAGACCTTATAAAATTATGGGAAATACTGAAGAAGGAGGGGTCTGGAAGAGGAATTTGGGAGATCACTAGCCAGCCCTATTAAATTACTGACATGGCCAAAAGTCAGGATTTACAGGAGATTCTGAGAAGCTAGTAATTAATGTCCAGCTACCAAATGAAATGGAAACATAGAATAGTTAAGGAAAAAATCTAGGGCAAATTGTCCAAATTGCAAAGCTCTTGCTTTTAAAGGTCTCCAGCCAAATATCTGATAATGGACTTTAGTTGTTATTGATCAGTAGGGCTGGCAGTAGAAGAGCTGAATATAGAGCGAAACAAGACAAAAACCATTTTTTCTGTCTGTCTGGGCATCTAACCCAATGACCTTCAAAGAGTAATGGTAGCTGCTTTACTTCTACTTTCCAGTTCTCAAGCAATTTCCTATTTTGGCCAACTCTAAGTTAGAACGTATAAGGCATGGAATTCTGGGAAACATGCTTCAGCTTAACTAAATTAACAGAATACAAATTTATACATAGTTAAATATAAATTACAAAAAACTTTCAAGTAGTGGTTAAGAGAAATAATGGAGATAAGCACAGTGAAATTAATGTACTAACAACCACATTATTTCTGCTTTTGCCATTATATAAATTATGAAGTATAAACTTGTATATAATAGAAGTATGTGTGATGTTAATAAATTAAAATTTCAAAGACTTTTGTATTAAGTTTAACAGTAATTGAAAAAAGTCTATTATTGGAAAAAGCCCAAACATTTACTTTCATTACTAAAAGGACAAGCTCATTGATGATCTGAAACTTATCCTTTGTCATCCAACTGACAAAGGATGACAGTTCATAGAAAATAGTTTATTTGGTATATTCTAAATTAGCAACAAAATTATTGCAGAAATCACTCCAAAAACCATCTCAGACAAACTAATATACAAGGTAATTCTTCCCAGCAGCCAGTTGAGACTAACATGAAGACTCCGTTTATGCAAATGGAATCTTCCTATGCATGGATAAGTCCTCCTATACATGGATTCACTAGAACCTTAAGATCAGGATAAGTCTAGGATGATTTTGTTGTTATGTGGGAACAGTGGTTAAAAAAATAAACAGAAATAAATGATAAGGAAAGATAAGATTTTTTGAATCTTGTTTCATATAAATATTTCCCCAACAACTTCTATTGAAAAATTTTAATCCTATAGAACTTTTTAAAATATTCTTTTAAGATTTAATTTTTTTTCAATATATGAAATTTATTGTCAAATTGGTTTAAGATTTAATTTTTAAGTAATGTCTATACCCAACGTAGGATTGAATATACAACCATGAGATCAAGAGTCACATGCTCCACCGACTGAGCTAGCCTGGCACCCCAAATCCTACAAAACTTTAAACAGTCATACTCTATTTTCTTAGATTGACAAATTGTTAAAAATGGGCATATTTGTTTTGTCTATGGATAGTTAATGGATAGAGGGGTAGATGGATAGATATAATAGATGATAGATAGATAGATAGATAGATAGATAGATAGATAGATAGATAATAGATTATAGATAGAATGATTATAGATAAATTATAGATAAAGGGATGGATAGATGGTGTGGTAAGTTTAAAATTACTGAATAGTTTTCAGCTTCCCATATCAGGAGGTGATGTTGGTCACCCAACTCCTTGAATCTGGGATGGCCTTATATCTTACTTTGATGTGTAAAATGCAGAAGTGACATTGTGTGATGCCATGTAGGTCTTGATGCTTACTCTCTCCTCCTGGAGGAATTCTGCCACCCTGTGAACATGCTGTAGCTAAAATTCAGAAAGGCCAAGTAGAGGAAAATTAAGGTGCTCCAGCCAACAACCTGCTGACAACCAGGAATGTGAATAAGGTGATCTTAGATCATCCATCCCTGGAGGAAATGCCAGGTGACTGCATTGTGAATGAGCCCAATGCAGATGAGTAATATCATCTGAGCCTTGTCCCAATTGCCAACCAGAAACTTGAGAGTTAATAAGTGATTGTTATATCAAACTAATCCATTAATTTTGGGGTTGTTTGTACATAGTAAAGGCTAACTGATACAGATGGATAGACAGATATTTATTTGTTAGTGAGTAGCAGGTCTAATAAAAATAATTTACCTTTAAATACTTCTGTATGTAACTCCTAAAAAGAAAAACATTTTTCTATAAAATTCCAGTGTAATCATTACATTTAAGAAATTTGAGTTTGAGAGGTACTTTGGTGGCTCAGTCACTTAAGTGTCTGATTTCTGCTCAGGGCATGATTTCACGGTTCATGGATTTGAGTCCAGCAACGGGCTCTGTGCTGACAGCTCAGAGCCTGGAGCCTGCTTCAGATTCTGTCTCCCTTTCTCTCTGCCCCTCTTCCTCCCACCCCTCTCTTTCAAAAGAAAAATAAAAAAAAAAAAGAAATTTGACTTTGATCAATATTATCTCATATACACATTGAAGATTTCCTAGTTCAATAATGTTATTCATATTATCTTTATTTTTAATCTAGTGTATTCAAGGATCAAAAAAAAAGTTAGTAGTCATGCCTCATGGTCACTTTTTTTTTTTAAGTTTATTTATTTAGAATGGGGGCTTGGGGTTATGTGTTAACAGCTAAATCTCTGAAGGGGCTAGAGACTGACATCAGCCATATGGATAGCCAATCTGGTCTACATGATTAAGCCCCAATCAAATTATGGACACCAAGGCTCAGATAGGTTTCCCTGGTTGACAAATTCATACCTGTTTTAACACATTGTTTCTAAATGAGTGGATGTTGTTCATGATTCCATTAGGAGAGGATAACTAGAAGTTCTACAGTTGGAATTTTCCTGGATTCTGCTCATTCATGTCTTCTCTTGACTGATATTAGTATGTCACTATGATAAATAGTAACTGTCAGTATAACAGCTTTCAGTGGTTCTGTGAGTCCTAGTGTATTATTAAAGCTGAAGGTGGTCTTAGGGACCCCTAAACTTGCAGTTAGTGTTAGAAGTAAGGATGACTGGGGACTCTGACTTCTTCCTTTGGTATCTGAATGTGGTCTTGTAGGTTTTCTAACTTCAAAATATAATGCATTTTATATAGAGGATGTATTTTCAGTTGTTGAGGCTATTTTTCATGTCACTTAAGTGTTTTTTTTTTATTTTGAGTTTTTAATATATCTTCTACAACTTTTACTGCTTTTATTTTATGGTTTATTTATCTATTTATTTATTTTGGAGTGCTGCTAAGTGTTTTATTTATTTTTATTGCTAAGTGTTTATTTATTTATTTATTTTGGAGTGTTGCTAGTGTAAAAAGAGTTTTCTCTTTTGTTATATTTTTTATCTAGTTTTTGTTTGTGTATATAAAGGCTAAAAGGCTACTGCTTTGTTGTATGTATGTACATATGGTTACTTTGGAAATTATTTGCCTTGAGTTACTTTTATAATTTATTATCATGTATTTTTTAAGTAATGCTATCAGTTATTGTGGAAAGAGATATAGTTTTACCTTTTTTTCTTATTTCTACGTCTTTAATTTTATATCTTTATGTTGGAAAATTATACAGATGCATATAAGATATGTATAAATTCTATTTTATTAAGTTTTTAAAAAATCAGGCTTAAGAGTTGTATTTCATGGGGCGCCTGGGTGGCTTGGTAGGTTAAGCGTCCAACTTTGGCCTGGGTCATGATCTTGTGATTCACGAGTTCTAGCCCCCGTCGGGCTCAGTGTTGACAGCTTGCAGCCTGGAGCCTGCTTCCAGATTCTGTGTCTCCCTCTCTCTCTGCCCCTCCCCTGCTCATGCTCTGTCTCTCTCTGTATCCCAAAAATGAATAAATGTTAAAAAAATTTTATTTTAAAAAAAGAATTGTATTTTGTATGTGCTCCTTATATCAATATGATGAATTATATTAATGGATATCCTAATATTTAATTATCTTTGCACTGTTGCATTTCTAGAGTAAAATCTCGGATGGACTTGTTATATGAATTTCTCAATGTGTTACTGAAATCTATATACTAATATTTATTTAGGATTTCTACACTGATATTTGTAAGAGAGATTGGTTAGCCATTTTCTTTCTATTTCTCAGGAGGTTTAAAAATATATTTATCAAGTATAGCATTAATACCTATAGTTAATAAATATTAATGCTATATTTGCTTAATTATATAATTTTGAATGTTTTCTTAATTTTCTGTGTACTGGAACAATTTATATAATATTGGGACTAAGTAGTGTTTGAATATTTAGTTGTGAAAACATCTGGGCTTGGTTAATTGTGTGAGTGTGTGTGTGTGTGCATGTGCGTGTGTGCGGTTATTAAAAAAATAATTTTGTACTCTGGAAGGGTATCTCTCTAAGCTTCTATGATTACTGGAGTTAGTCTTTAGTAAATTATATTTGTGGTCATTTTTGCATTTTATTAACTTGTGTTACATTGAGTTGTAAAAGTCTTAAATTTAAAAAAGTTTTTGCTTTACTTAGAGTACTTTCATTTTCATGAATGGTTTGTTTAAATATTTGTGATTTACCACGTGAATTTTAGGCTCACCTAGGAGCTTGCATGGAGCTGTCCCTGTTCAAACCCTCATCCTCCTTCAAGTGCTAGCATTTATCTTCTGTGCTGTGTGAGATCGTTAAACCAGAAATGTTGCACCCCCTGAAGTCCCACAGCAGCCTCAGACTTCCACATTTTTAACTTCTAACCTTGGGAATGTCTGTTTCTTTCTTTACTGGCTCACAGATTTAAAAAAAAAAATTAAATGAGGTATCCTGTCAGTTTTTTTTTTTTTTCAACGTTTATTTATTTTTGGGACAGAGAGAGACAGAGCATGAACGGGGGAGGGGCAGAGAGAGAGGGAGACACAGAATCGGAAACAGGCTCCAGGCTCCGAGCCATCAGCCCAGAGCCTGACGCGGGGCTCGAACTCACGGACCGCGAGATCGTGACCTGGCTGAAGTCGGATGCTTAACCGACTGCGCCACCCAGGCGCCCCATCCTGTCAGTTTTTAATAAAGAAATATTTTAATATGTCTAATAAGCTGTCAAAAATGTGATGAGTCAATAAGAATACCACTTCTCCATTTAGATTAAATAAAATCAATTAATGTTAACTGCTTTTTCCACTTTTAAATTATTGTGGCACTAGCATTGTTCACATCTGTTTTTACTTATAGATGATTTCATACTGCAAGTGCATCTTAAAACTTCCCAGTTATGATTTTATATAAATATTTTCAACTTTTTCATTTGAAAGCTCATTTTTCTTAATGCACATAGTTCTACTGAACATTAGAAATCACTATGTGCATACGTCTTCAACAAAGCCATCAAAATCATACCATTCTTTGTTTACACAACTTCCACACTAGATCCTTCTCATTTAGAGATAGACATAGTTTTTTTTAATTTTTTAATGTTTATTTATTTTTGAGAGAGAGAGAGAGAGAGAAAGAGTGCGAGCAGAGGAGGGGTAGAGAGAGAGGGAGACACAGAATCTGAAGCAGGCTCCAGGATCTGAGATGTCAGCACAGAGCCTGACATGGGACTCAAACCCAAGAACCATGAGATCATGACCTGATCCAGATGCTCAACTGACAGCCATCCAGGCACCCCTAGATAGGCATAGTTTTTAACAAATATGTAACATGTGCTTTTACAGGTTCTTTCCATAGAATATAAATGTTTTGTTCTCATAATAGTAAAAATTTCTGTATATGATACAGGAAACTTTTCCTTTTTTGCAGGTTTATTTATTTACTGTGAGAGAAAGCATACATGGGGCAGAGAAAGGGCGAGACAGAATCCCAAGCAGGCTCCACACTGTCAACACAGAACCCAATGCAGGGCTTGATCTCACAAACTGTGAGATCATGACCTGAGCCATTCAGGTGCCCCAATACAGAATTGTTTTTTAAGTTTCAAATAATTACAGAAAAAAAAGTAATTTCTGTCAGTTCAAGTAGTCAAATGCTAAGTAATTGGTTCATAAATGGTAGGACAAATTTAAGTTCAAATACTTTTTGTTCTCCAAAGATATTTCTTATATTTTACATAATGAGGAAAAGGAAAATTCTAAAATCTGATTGGGGAGTTATTTCTCATAAACATTTGTTTTTAAAAGTGATTAATGTTAAATCCTCTTTTAAAAAGTAAAATATTTTATTATCTCAGATTAAACTCTGAGCAGATTACTTCAATGATAAGAAGAGTCCAATTTAATATTAGGGGATTTTAAGTTACGCCTAAATCTTAGGAAAATCTTCCACTGAATGCTTACTGCTTCCTATATTGCCCTAGACATTTGACTTTTAATTTGATTATATATAATGTAGACACTCTACTTTCTATAAAACTTTGGGATGAGGTCTTTATATATTTTAAATCCCAAGAAACACTAATGCAATACATTATCACAGCAGATTGTCTGGAAAATGGTCAGTGACCAATTTCTAAACAATATTTACTCTAAATCTCAGAAAGAGATAGTAAGCTGAAGCATTTTTAATATAAATAGTTAAAATTGCTTATAAATGTAACCATTCAGAAAATTAATATTTTTCTAAGAAATCAGAAAATAAAAAAGTGTATAGAAAATTATATGAAATTCACTATTATTCTATCACCCCAGAGGCATTCCAATTGTTTTTACATATCTAAATGAGTACTTTTTTTTTTATAAGTTATGATAGTACTAAATATATTTTTGTTCTCCAGGCTTATTTTTTTCCTTTTACATTGTATTAGTACTTTGTCATAAAACTAAAATTTATTTTTAACAAAACTCAGGTTTTTTAAAAAAATTAGTGTTTATTTATTTATTTTTGAGAGATTATGAGTGGGGGAGTAGTAGGGAGAGAGGGAGAAAGAGAATCCCAAGCAGGCTCGGTGCTGACAGTGCAGAGCACAACATGGGGCTTGATCTCACAAACTGTGAGGTCATGACCTGAGCTGAAATCAAGAGTTGGACGTTTAACCGACTGAGCTACCCAGGCACCTCACCTAATGCAATTATTTGGGGGGGGGAGGGAAATTTCACTTGTTTACTTGTTCACTTGCTTATAAAAAATGCCACAATGGATATCCATGAATATCAAAATTTGCCTGAATATTTTATTACTTGTAAAAGTTGAACTACTGGATCACAAATATATTTTTCAGAAAGAGTATGTAAATTTAATGTCCAAGTAGGAAAATATGATATCTTTCTCAGTATATAATATTATTTCATAAATACCTATGTATTCAGTAGATTAAAATGATATATTTATTTTTTAATGTTAATTTATTTTTGAGAGAGACCGAGTGTGAGTGGTGAAGGGGCAGAGAGAGAGGGAGACACAGAATCCAAAGCAGGCTCCAGGCTCCGAGCTGTCAGCATAGAGCCCAATGTGGGGCTCCAAGTCATGAACTATGAGATCATAACTTAAGCCAAAGTTGGACACTTATCTGACTGAGCCACCCAGGCATGCCCAAACAGGATATATTTATTTGGTTTTCCTATAAATTATTTTATTGCAAGTAAATGTGAACAATTTTATAGGCTTACTACATTTTACAAATTTTCTATTTAATATCAGAATTTTAAAATTGTAACCTTTTCTAATGAATGAGGTAAAATTTACATAGAATGAAATGCACAATATATTGAGTTTTAATAAATGTTTGTTCTCACACACCATAGCTATCAAGGTACAAAATATTTCCATGACCCCCAGTTCTCCTGTGACCCTTTTCCAGAAACCACAGGCAGCCACTTTTTGATTTCTATCACAACAATCAGTTTTGCCTGTTCCTGAGCTTCATGTAAACGGATTAATAATATCTATTATTTGTGACTGGCTTCCTTTATTCAACAAAATATTTTTGAGATTTATCCATGACATGAATGATGTTTGTATCCGTATTGCATTCTTCCTAAATCTCTGATCAGTTTTCAATAGTATGAAAAAGCATTTGCTAATTTATTCTCCTGTTAATAAATGTTGGCATTGATTCCAGTTTTGAGCTGTTTTGAGCCAAGTGTATAAAAATTTTTCTGGTGGACATATGTATTCATTTCTCTTGGATTAACACCTAGTAGTAGAATTGCTATATCATAGCTTATTACAAATTGGTACCCTTTTCCAAAGTGAGTGTATGATATACAGTATTACTAGTAATGCATGTGAGAATGTCAGTTCCTCCACATCATCACCAAACATTTAATGCTGTTATTCTTTTTATTTTAGTCATTTTGGTGGTTATAGTATCATACTGTAGTTGTAACTTGTACTTTCATAATCAGTAATGATGTAATGACATGAGCCACTTTTCATGTCTTTTTGGCCATTTGTATATATTTATGTATAGCCATTTGTATATCTTCCTCTATGAAATGTCTGCTCAAATCTTTTGCTATTTATTTGTTTGTTTATATTGACTTGATTTTAAGAATAATTTTGGGCCCCTAACAGAAGTGATGAGAATGTACAGAGATTCCCCATTTGCCTTTTGCTCCCACACATACATAGCCCCCCATTATCAACATCCTCCATAAAAGTGGTACATTTGTTACAATTACTGTACCTATATTGATATATTATAATGGCCCAAAGTCCATAGTTTGCAGTACAGTTCACTCTTGATGTTGTACATTTTATGAGTTTGGGCAAATGTATAAAGGCATGCATTCATCATTTCAGTATTATACAGAATATTTTCACTGCCCCTGAAGTCTTCTATGCTCTCCTTATTTATCCCTACCCCTAACTCCAAGAAAACAGTGATCTTTTTACTATCTCCATAGTTTTGCCTTTTCTTGAATTTAGTAAAGTTTTAATTATACAGTATGAAGCCTTTTCATATTGGCTTCTTTGACTTAGTAATATGCACTTTTTTCACTTGGCAATATACACTTAAGGTACCTCCATGTCTTTTCATGCTTGATAGCTCATTTCTTTTTAGCATTTAGTCATATTCCGTTGTCTGAATGTGCCACAGTTTATCCATTTACTTACTGCAGGATATATTGGGCAATTTCATGTACATAGTGCACCTTTAACATTCCATATGCACTTGAAAAATAATGTGTATTTTGCAGTTGTTTGATGAGGTGTTTTACAAATGTCTATGGGGCCAAGGTGGTAATAATACTGTTCAAAATTTCTGTATCCTAACTGATTTTATTTACTATGTATTCTATAGGTTCCTAAAAGAGGGGTGTTAAAGTATCCAGTTAAAATGGTGGATTTTTCTGTTTCTCTCTTATTTCTGTCAGTGCTTGCTTGATGTGTTTTGAAGCTTTGTTTTGGGGGTATGCATATTTATCATTGTTACTGTCCTCTCTTTTTCTTTTTAACTTTATGAAATGACTTTCATTATCTCCAATTTTGCTCCCTTTTTGTAAATCCACTTTGTTCTTATTAAAACAGGAACTCCAGCTTTCTTTTTTTTAATTAATTTATTTTTGGGGGGGGCATGAGTGAGGAAGGGGCAGAGAGAGAGGGAGAAAGAGAGAGAATCCCAATAAGGCTCCATCCTATCAGCGCAGAGCCTGAAGCAGGGCTTGAACTCATGAACTATGAGATCATAACCTGAGCCAAAATCAAGAGTGGGATACCAAACCAACTGAGACATCCAAGTTACCCAGAACTCCAGCTTTCTGACACTTACTGTTTGCATTATGTATCTTTAATAATCATGTTACTTGCAACCCAAGACTTCATTTTTAAAATGCATATCTTATAGGTACCGTATAGTTTTTCAGCTTTATTAAAAAAAAATCAGGTGGGGGGCGCCTGGGTGGCGCAGTCGGTTAAGCGTCCGACTTCAGCCAGGTCACGATCTCGCGGTCCGTGAGTTCGAGCCCCGCGTCGGGCTCTGGGCTGATGGCTCAGAGCCTGGAGCCTGTTTCCGATTCTGTGTCTCCCTCTCTCTCTGCCCCTCCCCCGTTCATGCTCTGTCTCTCTCTGTCCCAAAAATAAATAAACGTTGAAAAAAAAAAAATTAAAAAAAAAAAATAAAAAAAATCAGGTGGGAAAATCTCTATCATTTGGTTGAAATGTATAGACCATCAATATTCAATTTAATCATTGATATAAGTTTGGGTCTAACATTTTACTATTTTAGCATTTTATTTGTTTCGTATTTATTTTCCCCTGAACTGTGTTCCTCTGTTTCTCTTTTTATGCTTTATTTTAGGTTAGACATAATTCTAATGTCTCCTTAGAATTTTATTTTAGTCTTTTTACTTTATACTTTTCATTTTTAGAATTTCCTGTAGAGCATTGCTTGGTACAGTAGCATCTAGCCCAAAAGTGCCTATTTAATTTTCAATCTTAATAAATTTAATGTAACCATTAGTGTCTCAGTCTTACTAGAGATGGAAACAACATAATTAGTTCTGCATTTTAGAAAAAGACTCACATCAAAACTGTGAAGAAGATAGACACACGGACAGGAACAGAAAGAGGACCAGAAAATGAAGGTAGGGATGTCAGACATAATGCTTTTTATTTATTTAATTTGTATTTTTTAAAGTTTACTTATTTTGATGAGAGAGAGAGAGAGAGAGAGAGAGAGAAGTGGAGTAAAGAGAGAGGGAGAGAGAGAATCTCAAGTAGGATCCATGCTGTCAGTGCAGAACACAGTGTGGGGCTCAATCTCACGAACTGTGAGATCATGACAGAAGTCAAAATCAAGAGTCAGACACTCAACCGACTGAGCCAGTCAGGTACCCCAGACATGATGCTTTTTAAAATAATTATATAAGCTAGTATAATGAGATTCTGAACTAGAGAAATAGTAGTAAGACTAGAACAGGGATTTTAGAGATACTTGAAGAATAGAAGTAATGAGAATTACTGAAAGGTGTTAGTAGAAGCAAAGGAAGTAAAACTACAGGAAGAAGTCAAAAATGATATTTCGAATTAGGTTACTGTTCTGAGGTTAATGTTTTGACCAACATCAGGAAAATTGGAGTAGAAGATAATTTTAAAGTGGGGAGATGGAAAATAAGATCAATTTTGAACTTAAAATTGTGTTTCTATGGCCTTGAACATGGCCAAAGAGAAACACAAAAGAACAAGATATTTTAATTTTGAATAGCTATTAAGATAGTTAAAATTATATAATATTAGTACAGAAATCTCTGAAATATAAGCAAATTGAACCATCTAATAGACTATAAAAATAATGAAATGGTGTCTCATGGATGTATTCTGTATTTCTTTTGGAGATAAATATTTCTAAGCTGCCTAATGCTGACTCTGCTATATATATTTTTTTTCACTTAAAGTCTTCTGTTTTCTGTCTTGGGCAGCCCTTTTGCTCACCCCAAGTCTCTAGTGCATTCAGTGAATAGGACTCTCAAGTTAACCTGTCAAATTCAATTAACTGCTGCAAGCTGTCCATGGTGACACTTGCTGTAATTAATTGAGAAAACCAGTATAAAGCCACCCCCTTCAGACTACTTTGTAATTGAGTGTGAAGTCCCATGAGATCTCTTGCTCAATTCCAAGTGCATGAGTTTTTGGGTGGGATGTGGGTCCTGCCATGGAAACCATTTATAAGCTTGTTAAAAGGTGTGTCCAAAAATCTGAATACCAACAGATTTGCACTTGACAGACCTGATTGAACAACACTGATAGTTGTCTGTGTAGATAGGTAGTTTCAACTTGTTTCTCTTCTTATTTATCCCAATAGATAGTTCACATTTTTCCCTTTATACCCAACTGTTCATAGAAAGAAATTATGTTATTATTCTTTAATATAATGGCCAGTGAATTGAACATAGTTTAGATGATACAGATACAAAAATTTAATTAAAGTAATATAAATGGTAACATTTATAAATTATGTTTGTCAGTGCCCACAATATTAGATATCTTATATTTTCATAGTGTTCAGATCCCTTAACACAACCTCTCAAAATGGGCATATCTGAATGTGCAGAAGTAGGCTACAACATCCTTAAGATTCTGTGCTATCTTTGTATCAGTTATTCAGCAATTTAAATTTTGTCCTTCCAAATTCCCTAGCCTACTTCCCTGGGGTGCCAGAAAAACAATTCTGAGGTAACTGATTAAAGCTTAAATTAATCACCACTAGATGGTAGCCTTGTCAGGGTTCAGTGATCCATGTATCTCATTCCTTGGGTTGTTTTGATGAGGCAGTAGGATAAAGCATATATCATAATTGCCACAAATCCAGGTACAGAATGAGCACTCAGTAAGTACAAGCCATTATTTTTATTTTTAAATTAATATTTATTAAATATTTATTGCATATTAGGCATGGTATCAGATAATCTAAAAAAAAGTTTAATAATCAGCTATTATAATTGTTTTTTTTTTTTTTGGATGTGAGCATCATTTATGCCCTGAAAATTATTTTTTTTTATTTTTTTATTTTTTATTTTTTGAAAAGCATGTATTTGGTAGTTTATATACTAGAACATGAATCTGGTAAGATTTGATGATTCTTAAAAAATTTTTAAATGTTTATTTATTTATTTATTTATTTTTAATTTATTTTATTTATTTATTTTTTAATATATGAAATTTATTGTCAAATTGGTTTCCATACAACACCCAGTGCTCATCCCAAAAGGTGCCCTTCCTCAATACCCATCACCCACCCTCTCCTCCCTCCCACCCCCCATCAACCCTCAGTTTGCTCTCAGTTTTTTTTTTTTTTATGAAGTTTATTGACAAATTGGTTTCCATACAACACCCAGTGCTCATCCCAAAAGGTGCCCTCCTCAATACCCATCACCCACCCGCCCCTCCCTCCCACCCCCCATCAACCCTCAGTTTGTTCTCAGTTTTTAACAGTCTCTTATGCTTTGGCTCTCTCTCACTCTAACCTCCCTTTTTTCTTTTTTTCCTTCCCCTCCCCCATGGGTTCCCGTTAAGTTTCTCAGGATCCACATAAGAGTGAACACATATGGTATCTGTCTTTCTCTGTATGGCTTATTTCACTTAGCATAACACTCTCCAGTTCCAACCATGTTGCTACAAAAGGCCATATTTCATTCTTTCTCATTGCCACATAGTGCTCCATTGTGTATATAAACCACAATTTCTTTATCCATTCATCAGTGGATGGACATTTAGGCTCTTTCCATAATTTGGCTATTGTTGAGAGTGCTGCTATAAACATTGGGGTACAGTGCCCCTATGCATCAGTACTCCTGTATCCCTTGGGTAAATTCCTAGCAGTGCTATTGCTGGGTCATAGGGTAGGTCTATTTTTAATTTTTTGAGGAACCTCCACACTGTTTTCCAGAGTGGCTGCACCAATTTGCATTCCCACCAACAGTGCAAGAGGGTTCCCATTTCTCCACATCCTCTCCAGCATCTGTAGTCTCCTGATTTCTTCATTTTGGCGACTCTGACTGGTGTGAGGTGATATCTGAGTGTGGTTTTGATTTGTATTTCCCTTATGAGGAGTGATGTTGAGCATCTTTTCATGTGCCTGTTGGCCATCCGGATGTCTTCTTTAGAGAAGTGTCTATTCATATTTTCTGCCCATTTCTTCACTGGGTTATTTGTTTTTCGGGTGTGGAGTATGGTGAGCTCTTTATAGATTTTGGATACTAGCCCTTTGTCCGATATGTCATTTGCAAATATCTTTTCCCATTCCGTTGGTTGCCTTTTAGTTTTGTTGATTGTTTCCTTTGCTGTGCAGAAGCTTTTTATCTTCATAAGGTCCCAGTAGTTCATTTTTGCTTTTAATTCCCTTGCCTTTGGGGATGTGTCAAGTAAGAAATTGCTACGGCTGAGGTCAGAGAGGTCTTTTCCTGCTTTCTCCTCTAGGGTTTTGACGGTTTCCTGTCTCACATTCAGGTCCTTTATCCATTTTGAGTTTATTTTTGTGAATGGTGTGAGAAAGTGGTCTAGTTTCAACCTTCTGCATGTTGCTGCCCAGTTCTCCCAGCACCATTTGTTAAAGAGGCTGTCTTTTTTCCATTGGATGTTCTTTCCTGCTTTGTCAAAGATTAGTTGGCCATACATTTGTGGGTCTAGTTCTGGGGTTTCTATTCTATTCCATTGGTCTGTGTGTCTGTTTTTGTGCCAATACCATGCTGTCTTGATGATGACAGCTTTGTAGTAGAGGCTAAAGTCTGGGATTGTGATGCCTCCTGCTTTGGTCTTCTTCAAAATTACTTGGGCTATTCGAGGCCTTTTGTGGTTCCATATGAATTTGAGGATTGCTTGTTCTAGTTTCGAGAAGAATGCTGGTGCAATTTTGATTGGGATTGCATTGAATGTGTAGATAGCTTTGGGTAGTATTGACATTTTGACAATATTTATTCTTCCAATCCATGAGCATGGAATGTCTTCCCATTTCTTTATATCTTCTTCAATTTCCTTCATAAGCTTTCCATAGTTTTCAGCATACAGATCTTTTACATCTTTGGTTAGATTTATTCCTAGGTATTTTATGCTTCTTGGTGCAGTTGTGAATGGGATCAGTTTCTTTATTTGTCTTTCTGTTGCTTCATTATTAGTTTATAAGAATGCAACTGATTTCTGTACATTGATTTTGTATCCTGCAACTTTGCTAAATTCATGTATCAGTTCTAGCAGACTTTTGGTGGAGTCTATCGGATTTTCCATGTATAATATCATGTCATCTGCAAAAAGTGAAAGCTTGACTTCATCTTTGCCAATTTTAATGCCTTTTATTTCCTTTTGTTGTCTGATTGCTGATGCTATAACTTCCAACACTACGTTAAACAACAGCAGTGAGAGTGGACATCCCTGTTGTGTTCCTGATCTCAGGGAAAAAGCTCTCAGTTTTTCCCCGTTGAGGATGATGTTAGCTGTGGGCTTTTCATAAATGGCTTTGATGATCTTTAAGTATGTTCCTTCTATTCCCAACTTTCTCAAGGGTTTTTATTAAGAAAGGGTGCTGAATTTTGTCAAAGGCCTTTTCTGCATCGATTGACAGGATCATATGGTTCTTATCTTTTCTTTTATTAACGTGATGTATCAAATTGATTGATTTGCGAATATTGAACCAGCCCTGCATCCCAGGAATGAATCCACTTGATCATGGTGAATAATTCTTTTTATATGCTGTTGAATTCGATTTGCTAGTATCATATTGAGAATTTTTGCATCTATATTCATCAGGGATATTGGCCTGCAGTTCTCTTTTTTTACTAGGTCTCTGTCTGGTTTAGGAATCAAAGTAATACTGGCTTCATAGAATGAGTCTGGAAGTTTTCCTTCCCTTTTATTTTTTGGAATAGCTTAAGAAGGATAGGTATTATCTCTGCTTTAAGCGTCTGGTAGAACTCCCCTGGGAAGCCTTCTGGTCCTGGACTCTTATTTGTTGGGAGATTTTTGATGACTGATTCAATTTCTTCGCTGGTTATGGGTCTGTTCAAGCTTTCTATTTCCTCCTGATTTTGGAAGGAAGTTTTGGAAGTGTGTGGGTGTTTAGGAATTTGTCCATTTCTTCCAGGTTGTCCAATTTGTTGGCATATAATTTTTCATAGTATTCCCTGATAATTGCTTGTATCTCTGAGGGATTGGTTGTAATAATTCCACTTTCATTCATGATTTTATCTATTTGGGTCATCTCCCTTTTCTTTTTGAGAAGCCTGGCTGGAGGTTTATCAATTTTGTTTATTTTTTCAAAAAACCAACTCTTGGTTTCGTTGATCTGCTCTACAGTTTTTTTAGATTCTATATTGTTTATTTCTGCTCTGATCTTTATTATTTCTCTTCTTCTGCTGGGTTTAGGCTGCCTTTGCTGTTCTGCTTCTATTTCCTTTAGGTGTGCTGTTAGATTTTGTATTTGGGATTTTTCTTGCTTCTTGAGATAGGCCTGGATTGCAATGTATTTTCCTCTCAGGACTGCCTTCACTGCATCCCAAAGCATTTGGATTGTTGTATTTTCATTTTCATTTGTTTCCATATATTTTTTCAATTTCTTCTCTAATTGCCTGGTTGACCCATTCATTCTTTAGTAGGGTGTTCTTTAACCTCCATGCTTTTGGAGGTTTTCCAGACTTTTCCCTGTGGTTGATTTCAAGCTTCATAGCATTGTGGTCTGAAAGTATGCATGGTATGATTTCAAGTCTTGTATACTTATCAAGGGCTGTTTTGTGACCCAGTATGTGATCTATCTTGGAGAATGTTCCATGTGCACTGGAGAATAAAGTATATTCTGTTGCTTTGGGATGTACAGTTCTAAATATATCTGTCAAGTCCATCCGATCCAATGTATCATTCAGGGCCCTTGTTTCTTTTTTTTTTAAATTTTTTTTTTCAATGTTTATTTATTTTTGGGACAGAGAGAGACAGAGCATGAACGGGGGAGGGGCAGAGAGAGAGGGAGACACAGAATCAGAAACAGGCTCCAGGCTCTGAGCCATCAGCCCAGAGCCTGACGCGGGGCTCGAACTCACGGACCACGAGATCGTGACCTGGCTGAAGTCGGACGCTTAACCGACTGCGCCACCCAGGCGCCCCGGCCCTTGTTTCTTTAGTGACCATGTATCTAGATGATCTATCTATTTCTGTAAGTGGAGTGTTAAAGTCCCCTGCAACTACCACATTCTTATCAATAAGGTTGCTTATGTTTGTGAGTAATTGTTTTATATATTTGGGGGCTCCTGTATTCGGCTCATAGACATTTATAATTGTTAGCTCTTCCTGATGGATAGACCCTGTGATTATTATATAATGGCCTTCTTCATCTCTTGTTACAGCCTTTAATTTAAAGTCTAGTTTGTCTGATAGAAGTATTGCTACTCCAGCTCTCTTTTGACTTCCAGTGGCATGATAACTAGTTCTCCATCCCTTCACTCTCAATCTGAAGGTGTCCTCAAGTCTAAAATGAGTCTCTTGTAGACAGCAAATAGATGGGTCTTGTTTTTTTTATCCATTCTGATACCCTGTGTTTTTTGGTTGGCGCATTTAATCCATTTACATTCAGTGTTATTATAGAATGATATGGGTTTAGAGTCACTGTGATGTCCGTAGGTTTCATGCTTGTAGCAATGTCTCTGATACTTTGTCTCACAGGATCCCCCTTAGGATCTCTTGTAGGGCTGGTTTAGTGGTGACGAATTCCTTCAGTTTTTGTTTGTTTGGGAAGACCTTTATCTCTCCTTCTATTCTAAATGACAGACTTGCTGGATAAAGGATTCTCGGCTCTCATCCTACAATCACATCCAACAATGTGATTCTGTTCATCACATTGAAGATCTCCTGCTATTCCTTTCTGGCCTGCCAAGTTTCAGTAGAGAGATCGGTCACGAGTCTTATGGGTCTCCCTTTATATGTTAGAGCACGTTTATCTCTAGCTGCTTTCAGAATTTTCTCTTTATCCTTGTATTTTGCCAGTTTCACTATGATATGTCGTGCAGAACATCGATTCAAATTACGTCTGAAGGGAGTTCTCTGTGCTTCTTGGATTTCATTGCTTTTTTCCTTCCCCAGGGAAGTTCTCAGCTATTATTTCTTCAAGTACACCTTCAGCACCTTTCCCTCTGTCTTCCTCCTCTGGAATATCAATTATGCGTATATTATTTCTCTTTAGTGCATCACTTAGTTCTCTAATTTTCCCCTCATACTCCTGGATTTTTTTATCTCTCTTTTTCTCAGCTTCCTCTTTTTCCATAACTTTATCTTCTAGTTCACTTATTCTCTCCTCTGCCTCTTCCATCCGAGCCGTGGTGGTTTCCATTTTGTTTTGCCTTTCGTTTAAAGTGTTTTTCAGCTCCTCGTGACTGTTCCTTAGTCCCTTGATCTCTGTAGCAAGAGATTCTCTGCTGTCCTGTATACTGTTTTCAAGCCCAGCGATTAATTTTGTGACTATTATTCTAAATTCACTTTCTGTTATATTATTTAAATCCTTTTTGATCAGTTCATTAGCTGTTGTTATTTCCTGGAGATTCTTCTGAGGGGAATTCTTCCGCTTGGTCATTTTGGATAGTCCCTGGTGTGGTGAGGACCTGCAGGGCACTTCCCCTGTGCTGTGGTGTGTAACTGGAGTTGGTGGGCAGGGCCACAGTCAGACCTGATGTCTGCCTCCAGCCCACCACTGGGGCCACAGTCATACTGGTTTGTGCCTTCTTTTCCCCTCTCCTAGGGGCGGGATTCACTGTGGGGTGGCGTGGCCCGTCTGGGCTACTTGCACACTGCCAGGATTGTGGTGCTGGGGATCTGGCGTATTAGCTGGGGAGGGTAGGCAAGGTGCATGGGGGCAGGAGGGGCAGGCTTAGCTCGCTTCTCCTTAGGTGATCCACTTCAGGAGGGGCCCTGTGGCAGCAGGAGGTAGTCAGATCCGCTGCCAGAGGTTTGGCTCCGCAGAAGCACAGAGTTGGGTGTTTGTGCGGAGCGAGCAAGTTCCCTGGCAGGAACTGGTTCCCTTTGGGATTTTGGCTGGGGGATGGGCGAGGGAGATGGCGCTGGCGAATGCCTTTGTTCCCCACCAAACTGAGCTCTGTAGTCTGGGGGCTCAGCAGCTCTCCCTCCCTTTGTCCTCCAGCCTTCCCGCTTTCCGAGCAGAGCTGTTAACTTATGACCTCCCAGATGCTAAGTCGCGCTTGCTGTCGGAACACACTCCGTCCGGCCCCTCCGCTTTTGCCAGCCAGACTCGGGGGCTCTGCTTGGCTGGCAGGCTGCCCCTCTGCCCTGGCTTCCTCCCGCCCGTCCGTGGAGCGCGCACCGCCTCTCTGCCCTTCCTACCCTCTTCCGTGGGCCTCTCGTGTGTGCTTGGCTCCGGAGACTCCGTCCTGCTAGTCTTCTGGAGGTTTTCTGGTTTATTTAGGCAGGTGTAGGTGGAATCTAAGTGATCAGCAGGATGTGCGGTGAGCCCAGCGTCCTCCTACGCCACCATCTTCCCAGGATCCTCAATCTGAGATACTTTTTAAACACTTTAAAAAGTTGGCACCTGCAAAGCCATATGTAGAGTTCAGTCTTAACTAAAAAAATGAAACAACTTAAACAATAAAGAATGAAATGTCTTTGGGGGCACCTGGGTGGTTCAGTCAGTTAAATGTCCAGCTTCAGCTCAGGTCATGATCTCATAGCTGGTGAGTTCCAGCCCCAAGTTGGGCTCTATGCTGACAGCTCACAGCCTGGAGCCAGCTTTGGATTCTGTGTCTCCCTTTCTCTCTGCCCCTCCCCTGCTCACACTCTGTCTCTCTCAAAAATAAACAGTAAAAAAAATAAAATAAAATAAAATAAAAGAATGAAAAATCTTTAATGCTCCTGGGATGTATTCTACATTTGCCATTTTCTATGATTCTTTAGATTTTACAAATGTCAGAACTAAAGAGATATGGAATCATAGTGAATTACAAGTTTCCTCATACCATTCTCCTAATTTTTATCCAAGTGTTAAATCAGAAGGAAGAACATTGTGAAACAAAACCCGGTAGAAAAGAAATTCTATAAGCAATGTATCTTATTTCAAAAGAACAATATAGGTACAATATGCAAATGTCAAAAGAAAGCAAAAATTGTTTATACACAGGTATTATAAATGTAGGATTGATATGGTGTTTAGTAACATTCACCACACACACAAAAAACTCAAGCATATGTATATGGTAAAGATTACCCATATTACAGATATTCTACACTCCGAAAACCAAAAATTGAGAAGAGATTCATTTGCAGCAGGAAACATTTATCATGTTGTGTAAAATGTCTTTACTTTGAACTTAAAATATTAAAATGAGTTATAGGAAGAATTCACAATAAAACAATTGAAAAAATAAAAATTATAGTTTAACGTGGAACATCATTGATTGCAAATACCTATTCAGGATAGAATTCAAAATGTAATTTTTATGGAAACATTCTTTTTTTAAATCTTATGAAAGAATTCTAAATACTGAATACCCTTTTGTAGCTATGAGTAAAATATGAATAGTGGTTGACTTAAGGCGCATGGAACCCGTTTCTGCAATTTAGAATCAAGAATCTCCCTGTGCAAAAAGTAACTTTCCTTCTTTGCATTCCTATTGCACATGTATCTATTTAACAGGATTTTTTTTTTAATTTTTTGTAGAAGCATTCACTGTGAGGGCCAGAGAGGACCAACACAGTTGTATGACAGGGATTATGAGTCATCCATAGCTAAGCTAGTAGATAAAATTAATCCAGACTTAACTAATCACTTTATTTTTCAGTTAAGGAAAGGAGAACTTAAGAGTGAACTTGGTACTGTTATAATTCACATGATGCTCAAATGTATTTCTATTATGTTTTTGCTGTGGTGGTAATCACTGTAGTTTTATTGGTTTGAATGTTTTTGCATTATATACAGAGTCATTGTGTAGTTAGCTGGATCGTTCCTATATTGTCATGACATCAATCTTGTTCACTGGTTTAGTCAACAATCTGCTACCCACTGTGTTCCAAGCACAATGCTAGGTGAGAGATCATTCTTATTCCATTTCTCTATCTCAAAAATGCATGTGCTTTGATGGGCGGTGGGAGGGAGGGGCGGGTAGGTGATGCGCACTGAGGAGGGCATCTTTTGGGATGAGCACTGGGTGTTGTATGGAAACCAATTTGACAATAAATTTCATATATTAAAAAAAAGAAAAAGGAAAAAAAATGCATGTGCTCTCCAATTTTATCATGTTCTATACCTTGTGTTGTTATCAGTAGCTTTGCTAGAGTATTGAAGAGGACTTGGGTAATGTGTTCAGGCTTCAGATGTGGGAGAGAAGGGAAACAATAGTTTTGTTAAATTGTAAATGTGGTTGGACTGTTGGTAAATACATTTGCAACTTTAAATCGGTTACTTTAAGGTTTTAATATCAAAATGAAATGATGGTGGAGCTTTGAGTTAGGGAGATTCTATTTGCTTGATCTAAACAGAGTACTTTCTTTGGCTTTCAATTAATAATTCCATCAGAACTAACTTCAAATATCTCCTAATTACTTTTCTGTAATCATTCTTTATGTCGTCCTTATTCTTTATATCGGTAATATTCTAGTTGGTGGTAAGCCAATGTGATGATTTCCCTAAACAAACATCAGATAATACAAAGAATATTAAGAAATAGAGTTTCTCTGAAGTACAAAATAATTTCATTGACTTATTCACAATAAAGGAGCCAGTCAGCAAATACACATTACTCATGGCTAAACATTAGTATTAAATAGTAGAGAATTAAAATATACACACTACTCCTGCAAATTCTTTCTACATTAAAACATAAAGTGGAAATGAAAATCATCATTATGGGCCTCCTCATTCAACTTCCAGGTTAGTGTCCAACCCTTAGTTCTCCAAATAATTGGACTATACTGCACAATCAGATATATAAAATTTCATTATAAATCCTTTATTTATTTACATTATTTGCTTGAATTTTACCAATGGAAGAGTGGTCCACAACTTGGATTTTAAAGAAACTAGAAGCATTTTTAGAAAGAGTAAGCATAAGATAGATTCTTATTAGGATAAAAGAGGAAGATTTAGACATGCTGATGTTGGAGAATATAAACTGAGCAACATTTACTGCTTGCAGCATTTTGCTTTTCTATATGCCTTCACCAGCTTGAAATTTTATATAAAAACAGGATTGCTCTGAACAAGGTCAATTGCATCTGCATTAAGAAAATAGCAACATTTTAAATGAGAAAAGATCAACATAGAATACTATAATAAAGATTACAAAATAGAAGGAAAAGTAAGATTTGAAATCAGCATGACTTACAAAGCAATAATAACGCATACTTATGAAGCTAGAATGATAGTAATTATTTTGAGAGAGAGAATAACCTCTATTTCTGGAGGTGAAAATCATTATGTATTTACATATTAGTTTAGTTTGACCTCTAAGAATCTGTTTTTACATGGCTGACTTTGTAAATTCACTCAGGTTCATGCATTCTTCATTTACCGTATGTTCACAATTATACTTAAACTTAAGGTAATTATGCTCCAGGGTCAATTCAGGGTCAGAAGAAAACTGTGCTAATGAAGACGATTACTTCAGCAAAGCTCAGTTTATAAACTGTTTATTCTCTTCTGAATCGGGAGGCACTGTGGCAAATTTCTAGTCAGCAAAATTTGTACTCTGTAATGGTAAAAGTTTCCCTTCTATCTTATTACACATTTTAAAGTTTGTCTCAGAAGGGATCAAGCTATTTTCTTAGAAGGCAGTTTCTTCATGCAAGAAGGTCATATGAATTCAGACTTCAGTTTTTGAATGTGATTATATTCACTCTGCTATTAGAAGAAATCTACTTAGAGGTTATATATTTTTTTCGTAGTTTATTTATTTATTTATTTGTTTATTTAATTTATTGTCAAATTGGCCAACATAAAGTATGTAAAGTCTGCTCTTGGTTTTTGGGGTAGATGCCTGTGGTTCATCACTTACATACAACACCCAGTGCTCATCCCAACAAGTGCCCTCCTCAGTGCCCATCTCCCATTTTCCCCTCTGCTGCAGCCCCCATCCACCCTCAGTTTGTTCTCTGTATTTAAGAGTCTCTTACGGTTTTCCTTCTTCCCTCTTTGTAACAATTTTTCCCCTTCCCTTCCCCCATGGTCTTCTGTTAAGTTTCTCAAGATCCACATATGAGTAAAAACATGTGATACCTGTCCTTCTCTGACGGACTTATTTCACTTAGCATAATACCTTCCAGTTCTATCCACATTGCTGCAAATGGCATGATTTTATTCTTTCTCATTGCTAACTAGTGTTCCATTGTATATATAAACCACATCTTCTTTATCCATTCATCAGTTGATGAGCCTTGAGTCTCTTTCCATAATTTAGAGGTTATATTTCTACATGTGGTGGCATAGTATATTTATTATATTGACCATTACTTGTGACTTGATCATAATTCACATGACACATAATAACAGTCAGAAAATAAAATGCAGGCAAAAGGGCTGAAATAACTGTTTTATTTATTTAAACTCAGATCCTAATATAAGCCCAAGCATATGATTATTTATTATGGTAAATTTAATGACCACCACTTAACCTGTGTAATTCTTACTCTACAACAGCCAACAGCCATTGAACATGGGCATGTGACAATGTTAAAGTATTTTCGCATTTATTACTTAGGCCAATCACTTTGTTTTATCAAAGGAAGTGAGAAAAACAGAAGGACTGATTTTCCTGGTGTCACGCAAGTAATCCAGCTGTGAAAATGTAATTAGAACTGACGTCCTTTGATTTCCAGATTAAGATTCATTTCTCTATACCACATTATATCTTGTTGCTATTTTAAGTTCTTAATTTTGGGGTTTTTTCTGGAGCAATGCAAAAAGGTATTTCTTTTAGAAAAAGGAGAAAGAAAGAAAGAAAGAAAGAAAGAAAGAAAGAAAGAAAGAAAGAAAGAAAGAAAGAAAGAGAAAGAAAAAGAAAGGAAAGGAGGGGAAGAGAGAAAAGAAAAGAAAGGATAAAAAGAGTGAATTCCTGCTCTTCTAGTTAATTCTATGCCAGGTAGCTAATAGCAGAACAGGCTTGAAGAAGTGACGTTGCTTGTGATTAACACTTGGTTAAAGGATCATTTGGTTATGTGCTGTGATTTCAGTTCAGATTTAAAAATATTGTTTGAAAATAATTCATGAATTACAAAAATATACATTGCTTATATTTGGGTTTTATGTTTTATATAAACAAACACTCACATTCCTAGAAACTCCAAAAGTCAAATAAACATATAAGATTCCCACTTGCTGGAAAATTTTAACATACCTACTGATCATATATTCAAAAGTTGGCCCATTATTAACATTATTCAGTTTACTTTTCAAATTAGAAGCCCAGCAGCACCAATAACATAAGCAAAGAAATACAGCCCCAGCAAGACAGCAACTATAATTTTTCTACTAGTTTGGTGATATCCCAGAAATATTTCCCCCCATCTTGCTGGAATTGTTGTTTATAGCAACAAGAATTGTTACTTGTAGCAAAAATAAGGGAACAACAAGGGAGACAATACTGCGATACTATCCACCAAATATGCATTGCCATACTACTAGCTAGTATGGAAGGAATGTGGAAATTGAAAGCTGAATGTAAATTATCCAGGAGAATGTCTAACTTAAGAGTATATTGCTTCATGGATATAAAAAAGGAGGGATTGTGACAAAAAGTACAATGAAATCTGAAAATTTCTTGTTTCCAGGAAAAAAAAAGCTATTAAGTTGATAGTTTTTTTTATTATTCTATTTGGAAAAGATTTATATCTCTTATGTGGTCCAAATGTTTATGTTTCTCACAATTTTCTGTGTTAGCCTGATGCCCAACATGATGGCTTTTGGAAGATGGGACCTTTAGTATGTAATTAGGTTATGAGTGCAGAGCCTTCATAATGAGATTAGTGTCCTTACAAAAGAGGCTCTGGAGAGATCCCCATCCCCTTCCAACTCATGAAGATATAATGAGAAGCCCACAGGCTCGAAGAGGGTCCTCACTTGAGCGTGCTGGCATCATAACTTTGGACTTCCAGACTCTAGAACTGTGAGAAATAAATTTGTTGTTTATAAACCACTCAGTCTGTGGTAGTTTGTTATAGCAGTTTAAACAGACTAAGTCTCTTTAAAGTAGCAACTTCCTATGTGGAAATAGTGTCAACTGTA
Organism: Lynx rufus; assembly: GCF_022079265.1. Taxonomy (NCBI): domain Eukaryota; kingdom Metazoa; phylum Chordata; class Mammalia; order Carnivora; family Felidae; genus Lynx; species Lynx rufus. The sequence continues at coordinate 66,203,234 of NW_025814827.1, forward strand.
TAGTTAAATGCCAGTATTCTTCAGGCCCTGGATATTGAAACTTTAATTATTAACTACCTATCAAGCCTATTGGGCTCATAGTTCCTGTTTTCCAGGGCTTGTATTACTTCCTAATACTGTACATTTTCAACACCCTCACTCCAGAGTGAACAATCATTGCTTAGAACTTCCTGAAGGTAGAAAGGGCAGTTATTATTCTTCTATATTCTATTTAGTTATCTGTTGTAGGATCTATGCATTCTAAAGATGGATCATTTGACTTGAGATTAAAAGATATCTGAGCAGGGATGCCTAAAGTTGAGTCTTTTTGGAATGATAATTCTTCAAAACAATATAGTATCTTCTGAACATTTAAAAATGCAACACTTTATGAATCAAATGAGATAGAGCTATTGCACCTATTAGCAAGGTAAAATGCAGCCAAACATAAATCTACAACTGAAGATGAGGAGAGTGATTTGAGGCAAAATTTTAAATCAGCACATACTAATGTGCTAGATCTCTAGGCTGGGTATCTGTTCTTCCTCTTTGCAATGTCATCTCTCTCATCTACCTTTTTTTTTTCTTCATTCTTTCCCATTTACTAAAACAAGTTCCCTTCATGCAATGGCTATAAACTCTTTATCTCTGTTTCTTTAGAGTTTCACATTGTGTCAGGTACGTGGTCATAAATCTTTGTTCAATGAATAAAAGCATCTGGAGGAAACTGGATCTAGTGGGTATAAGTGGGTAAAGCTTAATGAGATACCTCCACAAATGGCCTGGATATAAGACTATTTTAAATGGATACTTTTGATAGTTTTTCCAGACACTAGCAACAATAAGTTATAATGAAATAGAGACCTATTCATAATCCGTACATAAAATATAAGACAGTAGAACATTGTGCAGAGCCTGAATGAAAAAAAAATAAAGTTTCATTAACATACAAGCATTGAAACAATAAAGAGATAAATTGTGAATGAGGAGGCCTGAGAACCTAAGGATGTCAGCTTTTCCAATTTTTATTTACTTAATTTAATTTTAGTAATATTCTCAAAATGCCTTTTATTTCTTATTTAAAAACTCAGGTACTTCTAAAACTGTTCTTAAATAAGAAAGAGGAAAACCATAACTAGTTTGAAATAGAAAAGTAAAAATGGAATTGCCCTACCAGATATTAAAACCTATCAACCACTACCATAGTTAAAAAGAAAGTGGAACTGACATAAAATTAAGCAGGCAGTTTAAAACAAAGTTGATAAGTAGAAACAACATCCTTATCAGTGTTTTGGTGTTAGAAGAAATAGTAACCCTAAGAACTTAGAAATTAGCTTGCTCCTGGAGAGCTGAGTTGTGAAATCAGTACAGAGTTGTACATATAAATTCGCCATAAGGAAGCATGCAATTATTTACATGTTAAAGCATTAGCAGCCTAACAACAACAACAACAAAAATCAGCTCTTCAAATTAATTTAGTAAGTCCTATCTGCCCCCTAACACCTATCAGTTTTTAAATTTTGTTAAGTGAGTTCTGTGCCCAGTGTGAGGCTCTAACTCATGAACCTGAGATCAAGAGTCACATGCTCTAATGACTGAGCCAGCCAGGCGCCACCCAGCCCCGCTTGTTTTTTATTGTTATTCTGAGCTATGTGCCAGTCAGCCTCACAGAAATAGAATGCACTAGTCCTGGAGACCTGAGAGTGTGGTCATTGTGGCACTGCAAACGAATTCACTGACATCTGGTTTTGCTATTAGTCTTATGTGAGTTTGGTTTAGATATATTATTCCTAAGAGAAAAGTATTTTTGATATGTTGACAAGTCAGGATTTGGACTATGTCAGGCAGAAAGCCAGACTCTGAATTATAGTAAATTCATCATGGAATTGTGTAAGAAAATTCTTAGGAGGCAGTCTGATGGCTTTCTCTTGATGGTATCTGACTTGATGACTGGGTGGATGCATGTGATTTTCCTTTGTAATTTCTCATTTGATATTTAGTACTTAATAAATATAATAATTTAGTGAAATTTTTTTCAATAAAATATATTGAGAAATTAGCATATTTATCAAGAAATTAATATGGACACATCTCTCCCACATTCATAAAAATTAATTCCAAGTGTACTAAAGTGCCAAATGTGGAAAAGAAAGACAGATTAAAAGGCTTAAACAAAAATGTAGGTTAGTATCTGTCTCATTTCTGGATGAGAATAACTTTTTGGATATAAAAATGATAAAATATAAAAAATTAATATATTTGATCTAAAACATTAAAATTGTGTGTGAATATAAAAAATTGTAACTACAAGGTGAAAATAAAATTATTAACTGTTGGCAATAAATAGGCAATCAGATAATATCTATAGTCTATCAGGATACCCTGAAGAAAATGTCAAAACCCACAATTAATGGAAATGGCACACCTGGAGATAATTCCCAAATACATACATATGACTGATAAACTGATGAAACTGTACCCAATTTGACAGCAAACAAAGTGCAAATTAGTGCAGAAATTACGTATAATTTTTAATTATCAAATTGGCAATAATTAACAGCAATATTAATGTTTAATGCTTGAATGAGACAGGTAATCTCATACTAACTGTTGGAAAGTAAAATAATTTAAAGTTTTGGAAAGGCAACTTATTGATTGATTTTTTGTGTAAAAATAAATAAATTGGGTCTACTTATGTACTCTTTAAAAGGGAAAGAAAAGTAAATTCTTTGTCCTCCAGGGCAGAAAAAGTTTCTATCTGAGTCATTCAAATAGATTAAAAAATTAGAGAGCAATTCTAAACATGAGTATCTGCACTGTTGTGTATTTTAGTGGTATTGAGGGCCTCTGAAATTATTTTCAAATGACATTGGAATAGATCTGAAGACTAATCTCTCTCTCTCTCTTTTCTAAGGTGGAACACATGCACATACACACAGGCACACACATGCCCGCACACACACACATACGTTACAGTTCGGATTCTGGAGGAGCAAATGGGGGCTAATTCCCAGTGTGTACATTCCTATGTGTGCTCTACAAAGTAATTCATTTTCATAATGACCTATTATTCTTGCTCATTAGTTTGCTTTTCCTTCCTTCTCTTCTGATCAATTTATTACAGCAGGTGGCACATTCTCCTAGATAAATGTCAGACATAATTTTAAGAAAAGAAATGATTTTTAAATATTTGGCATCTTCACCTACAGTATTATAATTCTTCCTTGGAGACGCTTTCTTTTGGAAGTGCTAGCGTTGCAGTGTTTGCCAAGGGCATGCCTATGGGGAATGTGAAAGAAGGAAGCAGATTTGACTTTAGTAAGTGATGAGGTAATCAGTAATCATGAAACTTTTTCATGGTTAAAACAAGCTCTCACATATCTACTATGCCTCTCTGAGGGCTCTGTGGTACAGAAAGGACCTAGAGAAGGCACATTGCTGCCATAGTACAACCTGTGGATTCCTCATTCCTTAAGGATTGCAGTGTCTCTCAAAAGATGAAATATTGCATTCATTTAGGAATTTAGATATCTTTATTGTAATATTTTGTGTTGGATCCTTTTGAATATGTTCTAACACCCAATGGGCTGCTTGTGAGCTCTACAAATTAATTTCTCTTGCACATGTTCCTTATCTGTAAAATGATGATAATATTCCATTGGGTTATGATGACAGTTTATGATGACAGTTAACTGAGATGATGTATTATGATGTCTAATGTAGATGGTAACCACAGAATAAATAATAGATGCTATTGTTATTTTTACTATTATTGTTATTATCATCATTACTGTGTGTTTATTAAAGAACATTGGGAAATTGGAAAGTAGTATCTGATCTTTCCCATAAAGTACCTTATAATCACTGGGGGACCTGAGGTAACAAGGAGCAGTCAGCTTGTAGTAACACGTAACTAAGCACAGAGTAAGTAATGAACTAACCAGTTTCCAAATTTTAACATTTTAAATAAAATTATTTCCAACTGAAAGATATCTCTAGAAGGAGGCATGATTTTGTGTTCAAAGGGCTATTTGAGTTTGGATTACATTTAAGAGTTGGTATTTTTTAAATAGGCAATGCATAATATTTTTCCATATGCTTAATATTTTTCCATATGTTTCTTTTTTTAGGATTATTTATTTATTTTGAGAGAGAGAAAGAGGGAGCAAGTGGAGGAGAGACAGAGAGAGAGGGAAAGAGAGAGAATCCTGAGCAAGCTCCATGCTGTCAGTGCAGATCCCGATATGGGGCTTAAATTCACAAACTGTGAGATCATGACCTGACCCAAAACCAAGAGTCAGACTCTTAACCAACTGAGCCATCCCAATGTATGCTTAATGTTTCTAAGTACAAGTCCAAAACCATAAGTGACTATAAAATTATAGTAGCTCATTTGGATGAATATAGGTTTTTTTCTGATTATAAAAGCAGTATCTATTTCATATAAACATTTTTGAAAATGCCAATAATTTCTGTTAAAAAAGGATAATACGGGCAATAAAATATAATCCATATTCCATCATCCAGAGATAGTCATTGTCAACATGTGATATGCTTTTTTCCAATATATTTTATTAGGCACGTATCATAAAGCTATAAATGTAAATATTAGTGTCTACCTTATAATTGTTAAAATTTATTGAAATGCACAGAGATATGTGCTGGATAGAGAGTGATATAAAGATAAGACTCATGGGGCACCTGAGTGGCACAGTTGGTTAAGTGATTAAGCGACCGATTTTTGATGTTGGCTCAGGTCATGATCTCATGGTTTGTGGGTTGGAACCCCACATCAGGCTCTGCACTGAAGGTTCAGAGTCTGCTTGCGATTCTCTCTCTATCTCTCTGCTCCTCCCCGCTTACACTCTGTCACTCTTTCTCTCCTTTAAAATAAATAAATTAACTTAAAAAAATCTAAGATTCTTATACTAGTATACTCATGTTATACCTTGGGAGTAACTAAGATGTAAATATATAACACACCGTTCTAAGGATAGAAATGAGTGGTAGAAAATAAATATATATTGAATCGTGGCAGATGTATCAGTCAGTGGCTAATTTGAGAAAAGACAATCCACACCAGAAAATTCCAAAGATGGAGAGCTATAGTTGAAGAAAGAAGTGAAAGGACAAATAGATGACAGTGATCCAACCCAGAGGTCAGTCATAGGATTAGGCCACTACTATCTTAGGACTGCTAGGAAATACAGTAATAAGGGCCTAGAAATCACTGGGGAACCAGATGTAGCAAGGCATGTATAGCCATGAAAAAATATTTTAAATTCATTTAATATTTAATTTTATTTAATAATTAATTGTTACATCTTTGAGCCCTTAATACATGTTAGTCTCTTCCCTGAGTTCAACCTGTTTTGACTTGTTTCATCCTTGAGACCAAAAAAAGATAAAGTGGAATGTATTATCTCCATTTTAAAGCTGAGAAAGTAGAGTTACATGCATTTCATGAGTTTGAGCCCCACATCGGACTCTACACTGACAGGTCAGAGCCTGGAGCCTGCTTCAGATTCTGTGTCTCCCTCTCTCCCTGGCTCTCCCATGCTCATGCTCTGTCTCTCTCTTTCTCTCAAAAATAAATAAATATTAAAAAAATTAAAAAAAAATAGAGTTACAGAGAGTTTTAATTCCTCAAAATTACACCGATCCAAGTGGCAGAGCTGGGATTCAAAGCCAAGCTATTTTGTTTAATGTATTGATTACTGACTTCACTGCAATGAAGTTATGGATATTTATTCAGTTGCAGCTAATCTAGTGTTTGCTTTTAACCAAGACATTTCGTAAAATCTAAACTGTTATCTAGCTGCTTGCAGGAGCAAGTAGTAAATCACCAGTTTAAAACTTGCATAGATTCACCAAAATCATTTTATAGCCCTTAGTTGCTTTATTCTAGACAATATCTGTAAGGCAAAGAATTACCAGTGCGAAGCCCTCTTCCATGTATACTTATTCCAGAATATAGGACAAGTTTGGACGTCAGGCTTCTTAGGGTGTATTATTGGAAATTCTTCCTGCCTAAGCTGCTCTGCTCCAGTGCGTGGAGGAACAGTGACCTGAAAAGGAGTGAGTGTGCTAATCATGCCTGGGTAAACCTTTTCCCTCTGTGGACAGACACAGAGCTGGGTCATCTTTGCCAGCAGATGTTGAAACCAGTAAGTTTAGGAACAAGGGGAAAATCACCTCTCACCTCTAGTACCTCACCTCTACAAAAGTAACTATAAATGTTCTTAAAATCCTTTCTAGTTCAAAAGATTGAAGCACCTAAGTTGCTATGACTAGTCTCTGATGGAATTTGTGAACTTTCTTAGTCTGAGATGTAAAAGATCATCCCATTGCACTGGAAGATTATTAACTAAATTAAGTGCTTACTATGAATTCTGAAAATGTCCACATGCTATTCACTTATTTTCAAAATATTCTCTTGACTTTAACAGGAAATACCTTCCTTCTGACTCAAAATCCTTTGTCTTTTGCTATCAGGGGAAAAAAAAAAGGTAATGGGAATGAAGAGAGAGAGAGATTTATGGCATTACAGAACAAAGCTAAATGCTAACTATGACAGAGCAAGGTTGATATGGATTTCATTTTTCATCCAGGTTAGGATTTTCATTTACTCAAAATGCTTTTGAAGCAATCAAATATTTAGACAGCCCAAATAAAGAAAACATACATCTTCCTCAAAGAATGAATTAGGTTCAGATTAATGAATAGCAAAGAGCTAGATAATTTTATTTTTATACTAAATTTCATGACATTAAACACTCTTGATAGAAAAATCAATCATGTGAAATACCTCCTGTCTTCAGGAACAGAATGATTAAAAGTGCTTCTGAAGAGAAAAACATTAGATTTTAAATAATTGAAAACAATTTTTCAGACAATTTATCTTCCTTTACAATTGTGTTTTGAATAAAGACTTAGAATAAAAATGACATGGCATACTAGAATTATCTTTCCAGAAAAAGATCTTTTCAGGAAAAAGCCAAGAAGAGGGTGCAAAAGGTGGCATATGAGGGACCTGAAAATGACATTATGGTGACAAATAGGTTAGTCATTTGATAAAGAAAAAAGTTAGTATTGATACTATTTTGTTTGTGTGCGTGCGTGTGTGTGTGTTTTGTCAGAAAATATGAGGAAGTAGACATGTGTGAAAGTGATTATAATACAACTTGAAAAAAAAAGAATACAGCAGGAGTGATAGGTCTAATCAAACATATAAGAACAATTACTATCCCATAAAAGGATAAAGGATGGAAGTTTAAAAAGAGAGGTAGAAAGGCAATTCTAATAGTTTCAAAATCAATGTTTTAAAAAATACATTTATATTTTCAGGAGTGAAAAAAAGGGAGATGACTTCAGGTATCTTTCCATAGCCATACTGTTGATGCTGCTGTTAAATTATAAAATTTCATCAGATTTTTGTCTGAGTGGTAGTTAGGGTCATGCTCAAGCCTAACACCAAACTGTAAACTTTAAAACTTCAGTAGATGTTTAATTAAATTATGTAATATCATCATTTAACAATGATAATTACAAATAATTTGTAAGCAGGACCAAATTTTAAGAAAAATATTGAATTATGTTTATAATATTTGTTGATTTTGAAATATTTTACTCTCTAAAATAATTTTATATCCATAATTATAGAGTTTAAATTATATGATTTCTAAATTCTGAGATGCAGATGAGATATGGCAATATACAATAAACTTTAGCATTTTAAGAACTTAGATACATCTTCATGAAATTTTGATCATGCTAAGTATCTATTCTGGAAGCACTTTCTGTGAGAAAAAACTTTTTAGTTCTCGAAAAACATTGGCTTCAGTATATAAAAAAGTAGATGAGATTACTCAAGTGAAATGATTTTTTTCATTTTTAAAATATAGCAGGAATATAGATAAAAGTATTACCTAAAAAATGACTCTAACAGTCCTATTTCTTAGTTGTAAAAACCACAACTAATGTATATAAAGTACCTGCTATGATACTTGGTACAGCATAATTATTTGATGATAGGTTGATGAATATATTGATTAATATTGGTGTAAGTATATCTATATCTTTTTACCTGTGGGCAGACAAAAATTACTTATGCAGATAAGCTTATACAACATAAATATATATATATATATATATATATATATATATATGCGCATGTGTATACACAAACATGCATACATTACTGCTTTTTAAAATTTATTTATTTAAATTCAAGTTATTTAACATACAGTGTAATTTTGGCTTCAGGAAGAGAGCCCAGTGATTCATCACTTACATATAACACCCAGTGCTCATCCCAACAAGTGTCCTCCTTAATATCCATTACGCATTTAGCCTGTTCCCTACCCACCTCCCCTCCAGCAGTCCTCAGTTTGTTCCCTGTATTTAAGAGTCTTTATGGTTTGCCCCTCTCTCTGTTTTTATATTTTTCCTTCCCTTCCCCTATATTCATCTATTTTGTTTCTTAAGTTCCACATATTATTGAAATCACATTAGTGAAATACAATATGATATTGTATATATTATTTTAATTTAAACCTGTGAAAGGGCATTGAATATTTGTGTTGTATATATGTTTTCTTTGTAGATTTTCTATGTGGAAAATAATTTAGTTTCTAAATGTTTCCTCTCTCTGACCCTAGTGCCTGGCATAGAGTACATGCTCTATCAGTATTTATGGTTGAATTTTTTAAACGGATGCAATATTTGGGGTGCCTGGGAAGCTCAGTTGGTTAGACGTCTGACTTTGATTCAGGTAATGATTTCAGTTTGTGGTTTCAAACTCTGCGTCAGGCTCTGTGCTGATAGATCAGAGCCTGGAGCCTACTTCAGATTCTGTTGTCTCCTTCTCTCTGTGCCCATCCCTTGCTTGTGCTGTTCCCCTCTCTCTCTCTCTCTCTCTCTCTCTCTCTCTCTCTCTCTTAAAAATAAATAAGCATTAAAAAAATGAAATGGATGCAATATTTGATGAAGCATGCTTAAGTGTCTTGATATCCTCCACATCTACTTAATTCTGAGATATGTCATTGTTTTTGCCTCTGTCTTTTCCTTGACCTCATCAATTATGTCCCATCCATTAAAATCCCACCCATAATTTTCTGCCATTGTGACCTCTCCCCCTGAAGTCATGGTAAACTGCTTTGTGCATAGTGTCTTCTTTTTCAGTACACACATGACACCTATAGGCTGCCACATTCTGCCATTCTTACATTGCTTTAGTTTCCTTTTATGTAATGATTTAATCTGGATGTAATTCTCTCTAATTTCTGAATAGAATTTGAAGTTCTTTGAGAGCATATACTGGGACCTATGTTTCTTTGCACACCTATTTTAATTCCTCTAGTAAGTGCTCAGTAAATATTTAGTGTCTTGAAAAATTTCCCCAAACAGAAAATTATTTATCAGTAATATCCAGTTGTGTGGTAGAATTGTCACTCTCCTATACTGCTTGTAAGAGCTGAATTTAAAGAATATTCACATTTTAATTTAGTTGAATATATATAATAGATAACTAGGCCTCTGAAAACTTCTACCTCTCTTCACCCCAGCTTCTGTGAAGAGACTCTCCAAGTGTTCCTATTGACAAAGAATACTTAATCCTAGCACTATTAAATATTTGTTTAACAGATTATAAAATTATATAGTTTTACTACTCAAATTTATTTTATTACACGAAGAACAAGAAACATTTTAAGATCATATGGCATTATTTATATGGATGTTAAAAATAAATCTTTTCTTAATTGTTTCTGAACTTTTGTTAACATCATTATTTATTATTTCATGCCATAGAAATATGTGAATATATAATTATTTTGGTTTGGGAGGGATTCCCCACTCCAAACTCAACTTACTATGTTTTTCTATGATTAATGTATGAAAGATAATGACATTTTTCTCTTAAACAGTGGAAAGATTTTTTGCCAATACAAAAATATTACCTATGAAGAGGGGACAAATGGATTTCCCACACATACTGACACTGTGTGCCAGCAATTTCAACCTGTCAGCATGTTTGTCTAACAACAGCACCTCTGTGCTTATTTGAGCATTTTATTGCATTTTTCCCTTTATTAAAATAAGTAATGCTGGGGCGCCTGGGTGGCGCAGTCGGTTAAGCGTCCGACTTCAGCCAGGTCACGATCTCGCGGTCCGTGAGTTCGAGCCCCGCGTCGGGCTCTGGGCTGATGGCTCGGAGCCTGGAGCCTGTTTCCGATTCTGTGTCTCCCTCTCTCTCTGCCCCTCCCCCGTTCATGCTCTGTCTCTCTCTGTCCCAAAAATAAATAAACGTTGGAAAAAAAAAAAAATTTTAAAATAAGTAATGCTAATCACAAGTAGACTCTTATAATATGAATGCAAACTAAACAAAAATAAAACTACTATGCTTTTCTAAATTTCAGCCCCAATCAGCTTGGGATTAAATATATGTGTGTATAAAGGAAAATACATGAATTGTAGGACATATGCAAAATACTAAAGAACTGTTACCAATAATTATGTCTAAAATTAGGATTAATAAAGGCATTGATAATTTTTAAGCTGCCTAAAAACTCTCTTTGTAGCTTCCAAATCTGTTGTTTAATGCTAACATATCTTTCAGGAAAATGTTCAAAAATTCATTATTATTGAAATGGACTATTAAAATACAGAAAATTAATTTCTCTTTGTCTAGCATAGAGTTGTGCCTCAATAAAAGTTTGTGCAGTAGACAACAGAATACACATAGAATAAAGTTTACTATGTAAATAAGTTAATGAGGGAATAAAAACAATAAATGAAATTCTAGCTTTTTCTGCAAGTGGGAACAGTATCATTGAAAAGGTATGAGAGGTAGAGTCAGTATTTAACCCCTCCTATGAAGCTGTCCCCATTCTCTTACAAAACCTTGAGTTTTCTCTTCCTTATTCAAATATAGGAATTTGCATGCACCTCCATTTTAGCAATATTAGCTTGAGTTACAATTGTTTGCATGTCTTTTTCTTCATAAGGGTGAGTATTTTGTTAGCAGAGCCAATTCTGTATTCCTCCATGTATCCTTATAGTTAAAGTCGTAGCACACTTTTAATAGATGTTTAAAAATGTTTACTGAGATTGAGAGAGAGAGAAAGGATTCAAGGAAGGAAAGATTTGAAAATCTCATAAATAGTAACATTTTCACGTATGTGCTGTGAAGTATGAGACAGAACTTAGAGAATAAAAACAGCACATATTACATAGCAGATATATGTCTTATAAGTGTTGCTACTGTCTCCTTCTCCCCTGTCTGTATCATGCTGGTTTTGTAAATAGTACAACAAGGTATACAAGAATAGCTGTGTGGTTTGTGGGGAGACAAAAATGTGGGATAATTAATTTGTATTTCTGACTGGATGAATGATGTATTCTTCGCTTAGTAACTGATTATTGCAAAATAATCATTATGCTATAGCATGCTAAAGTATCTGCTTGAAACTAATTGTTGTGAACTTTTTATATGCACCCAGTGAACTCCCTATGAATTATTAAAGGCTAAGCAGGAGAAAATTGTTTTGTTAGCAAATTAATCTATAATGCATAAAATGCAAACTGCTGAAAAGCACAGCCTTTTGGCTAAAGATTTTGGGTCTCCACATTCCATATTTTGATCTCCATGACATTCAGATAACTGGTTGAAATGTTAAAAATTCAGTCAATGCTGAAGTTGTTTATACCTGTCTCATACCAAACACCTAATTTGACATTTTGAACAGAATTGTCTGAATTGATCATTTGTCTTGACATCAGGTAGATACCCCAATACTACCTCAGATACACACACACACACACACACACACACACACACACCCCTATACGTGTCTGAACCATGGCAGATATTTTATAAAATAATTTTTAGTCATTGTAGGAAATTATAAAATCCATGTAATTGTGAATATAACTGGTTTATGGCATGAGCTAATCCCCTTAGGTTGCAAACAGAAAGTCATTTTTTAACTCTCTATTAATTTTTGTTTCTTTACATAGAATGATACACTAGGCAGATTCTCTGTTTTTGTTTTCATTATTTTAGAAGTTACAAACTCCTCTGGTTGCTGTTAGTTGCAGAAACAGCTTTTTTTTTTTTTTTTTTTTTTTTTGGTAATTAAATCCCATTCATGGTGCATGACTGAAAACTCCAAATTCGCATCTTTTGTGAAATGATCCCTTCCCCTGTGCCACAAACCTCTTTGTGGAATGCTCGTCCTCACAAAGGGGCATGGCTGACTTCTATGTTGCTCCAAAGTCTTTCCTTCTTAGCTTGTCACTGTTTGTGGCTCCTCCAGAATTGATAATGGGTGAAAAGGTCTAACTCTTAATTACCTGGATCATTTGCAATCTGGGATCTGGTTCTCTGTGTAGCCAGTGGAAAATTCCTAGATCTTTATTTTTTTAAGTTTATTTATTTAGAGAGTGAGTGAGAGCAGGGAAAGGGCGGAGAGAGTGGGGGGGGGGCGGGGAGAGAAAGAGAATCCCAAGCAGGCTCCGCACTGAGCCAGTTGCAGGGCTTGAACTCATGAACCATGAGATCATGACCTGAGCTGAAATCAAGACTCCGATGCTTAATCAACTGAGCCACGCAAGCGCCCCTGTAGGTCTTTATTTCATGGATGCACATGTAGATTTCTAGGGATTATCGTCAGGGGACTTCTGTGATATTGCTGAGGTGGGCCTGCCTCCTGTCTGTGTTTCTGCATAGCCCACTCCTCTGCCCTTCTGGCAGTGTTCCTTCCATCATGCTCCTTTAGTACCCAGTAGTCTTGTTGGTGGTATCTCCTGTAAGGTGGCTGCAGACAGATTCCTTTTGACAGGGTCCACATTTGGGCGCTAGGAATCCCTGACCTTTGCCTTGTCATCTCTGGAAGAGCAGTACTCACCAACTTTTGTTCTTTTCTATATGTGAGAAGCTCCAGCCACCATAACCTTGCCTCTTGACTTCTCAAGTGTGTGTCAAATGGCAGCCCTTATAGCTTTGAAATTCTAGGGTCATTCATCTGAAGCTCCTCTCACTTGAGGTGAGGAGAAGCCATCTCTGTGTGTACAGCATACCAACAAGTCTTTCAAAATATAACCTCTTTCTCCCTGCCTCTTTCATAAGCCAGAACTGGGTGATAGGCCAGATCTAGCCTGACTGGATTTGGAGTATGCTCTTTGCAAATTCCGCAAAGAAGATACGTCAACTTTTAAAGATGCAAGGTACTTAGAAACAATCGAATTTGTCTTTTTACAATCTGGAACCCCTTTCAAAATGCTGAACAAAGAGGAAGACTTTTAATATCTAGTTAAATAAAGAAAAATGCAAAAATCATTACCAATATTACCTATTTTTCTCTCTCCCCATTAATACAAATATATCTGAGATCATACTGTGGATAGAGTTATATATCACCCATTATTACTTAAGCAATTATAAGCATCTCCCCATGTTACTAAATAACCAAAATGGAAATGTTTAAATAATTGAAGAGTATTATTGGATTGAATATCTGGAAGGACATATAACTTATCTTTCTAGTTGATATACTGCTGGGTCACATGGAGCTATGTCTTGGCCAGTTAAATTTTTTTTTAACGTTTATTTATTTTTGAGACAGAGAGCATGAACGGAGGGTCAGAGAGAGAGAGGGAGACACAGAATCTGAAACAGGCTCCAGGCTCTGAACTGTCAGCACAGAGCCCGACTCAGGGCTCAAACTCATGAACCGTGAGATCATGACCTGAGCCGAAGTCTGATGCTTAACCGACTGAGCCACCCAGGCTCCCCTGTCTTGACCAGTTAAAGAGGAGTGTCTATGATCTGAAAATCCTGGTTACTGGACTTATCCAGTGACTGAATAGGTCTCTGGATTTGGTCACTTGGAGAGAAAATGAGTGTTGTTTAAGTGTGGGTAAGAGAACTCAATGGAGTGTGTATTATTTCCCCCCTTTTTTTCTGACAAAGAGCAAAAGTGTATTTTCTAGCCCGTTTTATAGGTATGTATAGCCATGACTTAGGAGAGGCCAACGAAGAATAAGCAGCCTGTCCCATAAAAACCTCCTGAGTGATCTATTTTCTTACTTCCTCCGTTCAGTCTGAAGGTCCATGCCCAGAGCCTTAGTAGAAGCCTCATGTTGAAGATGGAGAGCAGACCGTAGACTATGACCCCTTTCCTCTGCTCTATCCTGGCCCGCCTTACCACTGATGATATTGCACATATGTGAGAAATAAACTTCCATTGTGCTAGCTGAGATTTCGGGGGGGGGGGGCATTTACATCCTATTTCTATTGATATATGTTGATGTTTATGTTATCACTTGTGTCTTATTGGAAGGTGATTTTTTTTAATAGTTGGAAATAATCCAACCCCAAATTAACAGAGATCCCAAAACAAAAGAAGCAATATATTACTATCAACACTGCTCTTCTCTGCTTCTTAGTAACCATTGTTTCCTTCAATTATTATAAACAAACAGAAATATATTGTGATATTTTGGCATTGTGGGCTACCGATAATTATAGGTAAGAGCATATTGTGACAGTATGATGCTAAGATAACTGGCCAGGCAAGAAAATTAATAATGTAGCTTTTACCAAAGTAACATTAATGAGCATTATAAGAGTCTTGTCTGTGCTAGAAACCAAAGACTGTGTAAAATGTGATTTTGGAATCATGATTTTTTTAATTTGTGTGAGATACTGTGTGTATGTTTGAAGATTTCAGACCAATCTCTAAAGATTATTTTGAAAGTAAGTTTTTAAAATGCATAAAATTTGCCAAAGAAAACAATTTATTTTGTTTTTATGTCGAAACTATTAGGATTTTTATTTGAATCAAAATTTAGCTTAGTAGATTGTCATTCAGGTGATTGAATGAATACCTCTCCTATAAGTGATGGGAGAATTCTTGGATTGACAAAGAGAATCTATACTACCCGGTGACTGACTGAACAAATTAAATCATATCCCTTAGTAGGGGGTTGACTTTTGACATACAGAGATATGGCAGGAAGTGAATTTTTATCAACAATTCAAAGCTAAGTTAAATATCAACAATTTAGAATTTTTAAAAATTCTTTTTGTCTTAGTGAAAAAAAAAATAGATACCAGGACAGATTTTCTGTATGTGCTTCAAGAATGATCTTCTTTTTCTTTAAAAAAAATTTTTTTTAAGTTCATTTATTTATTTTGAGAGAGAGGCAGAGAGAGCAAGCAGGGGAGAGGCAGAGAGAGAGGGAGAAAGAGAATCCCAAGCAGGCTCTGCACTGTCATGTGAACCCCAATGCAGGGCTTGAACTCACAAACCGTGAAATCATGACCTGAGCCAAAACCAAAAGTCAGATGCTTCACCAACTGAGCCACTCAGGTGCCCTAAGAATGATCTTCGTAATAGGGCACACAAGACACATCTTTTACTATGCAAGGCAAGGCCCCCAAAAAAAGTCAGGTAAGGGAATTCTCTGTAGAAATCTTGTGATATCTGCCACTCCCACATGCCTTTTTGAAGGATTTCGTGCATATAAATTGCCCTACACTTCACAGTGTGACTTTGTCAATGTTCATTGCCTGGGCAGTCAAGAATACCCTGACAGGTGAACAAAGAGATTCTAAATTACCCAGTGACTGATTGAACTAATTAAGTAATCTCTCTTAAGGGCAGGTGTTAGATTTTGACCTACAGGTTTAACAGGAAGTGAATGGATGCTGATTCTAGAAAGAGAGAAAGGAAGAGGGCAGAATAGGTGTGGAACCCTCAGAAACCAAGGTAAGCAAAAGCCACAAAGTGGAGCAATAGAGAAGAAAGTGGTCCATGAAAGTGGCAGTAGACAAAACCAGAAACAGAAGTAGTTGAATCACTGTCATGGAAATTTTTGGAGCTCGTTAAGCACTGGGCACCTGCAGGTGAAGTGAGGTAGGATTACTAGGTGGCTACAATTGTAATGCAACCTGTACAGAATTATTTAGCTTCATTATGCATGAAGCTCTGCAGCCATTAAGACTCTGTATAGTTATTTCTTATCTGGATGGCTTTATACCAGTCCCCCACGAACTGAAATAACATCAATGTGTCTGTTCCTCAAAACTCAGCTGACAGTTCTAACACAAATGGCAAAGAGGTTTTGAGCAGTCATTTTTTGTTTCTAGAGAATATTTTAAAATAGATTCTTTTATTCCTGATTATAACAAGTCAGAATATTTTTAGTTTCAATTAATGTTTATTATAACTCTTTGTGAAAAAATTATTTTTTTATAAATGAGATAATAGAGTTACAGATGGGTATAGTACCTTGCCCAAATGTCCATGACAGTTAAATGGAGAAGAAGGGTGCGTGCATGAAGATAAGTGCACATGATTATTTACAAAAATTAATAATATACTCCACAAGTTCTACAAATTATTTTTATCAATAACATTTCATGGATTTCATTCCTTCCTTTCCTTCCTTCCACGTATGTACACATATTTCTTCCTCAGTCTTAACCGCTGAATAGTATTCCACATCACTGAGGCACTAGGATTTATCTAGCCATGTCTCTACTGATGGCATAGCTATTGTTTTCAGTTTCTCAGTCTTGGAAATATAAAAGGGTATTTGTGTTTCTTATTGCCTAAACACAAATCTGAAAACAAGGAAGAGCTTTATCACACTCTACAGAAAACTGCAAAATCCTGGGGCCAGGGTCCCTCTTAATGTAACTCGCAAATCTTCTTGAGAGTGAATACTAAAAAGGAGGAGAAAGAACCTTTGGAATTTGGTGCTGTCAGCCTGCAAAAGAGAATGATAACTTTTCCTTTTCCTCAACATACTCCCATACTGAATGAGAAAAAGTCCAAAAAAAAAAAAAATTACTCTGAATTTGACGATACCCAATGATCAGCATCCCATTCCTAGCTGTTTATGTTCAGACCCTCAAGCTCTGTCCGTACCAGTGTCTGTTTCCACTTACATAAAATCTAGAAAATGCCAACTGATCTAAGACTGAATTTCAAATGAGAACAAGGAAAATTTTGGGAGTGAGGAAATGTTACATATCTTGACTGTAGTAATTTCACAAGTGTTTTCCATGTTTCACGATTTATTGAAGTGTGCATTTTAAATATATACTTTATATAAAATATAGCTGGACACGGGGCGCCTGGGTGGCGCAGTCGGTTAAGCATCCGACTTCAGCCAGGTCACGATCTCGCGGTCCGTGAGTTCGAGCCCCGCGTCAGGCTCTCGGCTGATGGCTCAGAGCCTGCAGCCTGCTTCCGATTCTGTATCTCCCTCTCTCTCTGCCCCTCCCCCGTTCATGCTCTGTCTCTCTCTGTCCCAAAAATAAATAAACGTTGAAAAAAAAATTAAAAAAAAAATATAGCTGGACAAAATAGTACAAAAATTCAAATTCAAGACCAAATTTAAACTCAAATGGACTAGGAATCTCTGGACACGTCCTGGGTGTAATGAGGGGAACTTCTACTCAGGAAAGGAAATTCAGTGCAAGGTGGTTGGATGCAGTAGGCAGAGAAAAATAATACTGTTCAAAGTTTATAGCTTACAAAGTTCAGACTGCTCTGTGCTCTAAATGGCCAAATACTGTATTGAAGACCTTTATTCAGTTTATATCTTGATAAATACTGCCAGATAGTCCACCCAAGCAGTTGAACTAATTTTATAGTCCAATAAAAAAATGTATGAGAGTTCTCATTTCCTTTTCTATGTCATCATTGACATTAAATAGTAGCAATCTTTCTACTTAGTGAGATGACCAACAAAAATGTTAAAGTTAGTTAAGAAGCAGGGGCCAAAGGGCAAAAGGTGGAGGGATCCAAAATCTGAAAGGTCAGGAAAAAAAAAAAAAAACTTTCTAAAGAGTCAGTGGAAAGATTCTGAAATGCTACAAAAGGTCAAAGTGTCTGTTTTGTTTAACAATAAAGTATGTTGTTAATGGTTTACGTGAGAACAATTTCAGTTCATCATGATGAGAGCAGAAGTTGATCTTCATGGTTGGTGGGTTAAATGAAGGAAGAATGCAGAAATAGCATGAATAGTTTGTGAGGTTTTTTGTTTTTTTTTTTTTTTTTTTTTAGAATTTTGCTGTGAAGGGAGAAGACAATCATAGTATAAATGATTTTTTTTGTTTATTTAAGTTTTTGAAGTTGTTTTACTTACGAAATAAAAGATGAGCATGTTACCCATGGGTCACCTGGGTGGCTCAGTCAATTAAGGCTCCAACTTCAGCTCAGGTCATAATCTCACAGTTCATGGGTTTGAGCCTCGCATCTGGCTGTGTGCTGACAGCTCAGAACCTGGAGTCTGCTTCAGATTCTGTGTCTCCTTCTCTCTCTCTTTGTACTCTGTCTGTCTTTCTCTCTCTCTGAAAAATAAATAAACATTAAAAAACAAAGATGAGCATGTTACAACATTAAGAATGTCATAGAAATATCATTACTCTTAGAGGAAATTAGGGACATTCAATATGGTGAGAGGTGTGTGGAACATGTGTGGAGCTATTGTGGGGTTTGAGTTAAGGAGAATGTTTGAAATGTCACTCTTTTTTTTAATGTTTATTTATTTTTGAGAAAGAGGGAGACAGAATGTGAGCAAGGAAGGGGCAAAGAGAGAGGGGGAAACACAGAATCGGAAGGCAGACCCCAGGCTCTGAGCTGTCAGCACAGAGCCCGACGTGGGGCTTGAACCCACAAACCCACGAGATCAA
This sequence comes from Lynx rufus, assembly GCF_022079265.1. NCBI lineage: Eukaryota > Metazoa > Chordata > Mammalia > Carnivora > Felidae > Lynx > Lynx rufus. Next base: position 66,221,922 of record NW_025814827.1, read on the forward strand.
GACCTGAGCTGAAGTGGGACGCTTAACTGACTGAGCCACCCAGGTGCCCTGAAAAATTACTCTTGAGAAAGGGAGAAAAAACTATGACTTGGCAAAAATGGAAATTCACCTGGACACTGCTAGAGTAGACAGATAGGATACTCCCAGTTCAGATACCTATGTAAGGAAGTAAGCACAAGATTTCTCTACTTAAGCCTCTTTAAAGATACTGTATGATTTATTTAATACGTTTGAATCAACATTAAGAAATATAAAACATTGAAATGTAATACAATGGCAAGTTTAGTACATCTTCTACTCAGAAGTGCTCAGGAAATATACTTTCTTGCTTTTCTATGATCAAACTAAACTTCCTCTTTAATGCAGCATGTTAGTTACTGGGGCGATTAAAAGAAACACATATTAACTTTCAAAATTAATGTATCAGAGTCTTTTGAATGTAAATAATTGATTTTATTGGCTGTTTATTCAGATAATTCTTTTTTTTTCATTTTTTAAAAACATCTATTTTTGAAAGAGAGACAGAGACAGAACACAAGTAGAGGAGGGTCAGAGAGAGAAGGAGACACAGAATCCAAAGCAGGCTCCAGGCTCTGAGCTGTCAGCACAGAGCTCAATGCGGTGTTTGAACCCACAAACCATGAGATCATGACCTGAGCTGAAGTCAGACACTTAACCGACCGAGCCACCCAGATTCCCCAGATAATTCTTATTTATGCTTTTTCACATCCTCCCCCCTCATCTTTTCTCCACCTGCTCACTCCTTTCCAAAAAGTTGTCTGGGTATGTGGGTGACTTTTATGGCAGTTACAGGTATAGTTTGGTCGCCAAATTGATAACAGCTGGGGTGTGAGTGGACCTAACTGGTCTTTTGGATCATTGTTCTGGCACCTACCACTGAAGTCTTTGATCACTTTTTCTGTTGAAAACTCTACACACTGCTGAAGCCACATTGCTTTTGTTCTTCCTCTCTTCTTGGCATTCACTGAGGTACACATGAATTTTTGGATTCACCATCGATAACATTACTCATGAGGAGTCCTATCTTGGGTTGATCCAACTAGCATATTGCCTCTGGTACCCTTTCTCAGTGATGAGTGAGCACCCATGTGAATGCAGCCTCCTTCTACAGCCCTGCAGCCTCCCTAAGGCAAGGTCAGAGGAAGAAGGCCACTAACCTACTGTTCTCAGCATCCTTCACACGTACTTTAATGTTTCCTAGTTCTTATTGATACCAGGCAGGTCAGTAGGTACAATAGGTAAGGGATTGTTGAGGTCCTCAAATAAACTGATTAATAAGATTCAATATATTGTTTCTTTATGTCCATAGTCTATAAATTTAATATAAATGTAAATGTTATATAATAAAACATTAAGATAATGCTAGAATAATGAATTTTCAGTGCTTCACTTAAGAAGGAGGTGAAAATATTTAGTCCTGTAAAGATATTTAGAAACTGGCTTCTCTTATGGCTCACTCTAGATTCCCCTTCCTCTACCTTCTGTTATTTCTAGTGTCTCACAGTTTGGGGCTCAGTATACAAATTTGCCATCATATGTTTATTCTCAACCTATACTTTTATTTTTTTATTTATTTATTTTTTCAACGTTTATTTATTTTTTTTTGGGACAGAGAGAGACAGAGCATGAACAGGGGAGGGGCAAAGAGAGAGGGAGACACAGAATCGGAAACAGGCTCCAGGCTCCGAGCCATCAGCCCAGAGCCTGACGCGGGGCTCGAACTCACGGACCGCGAGATCGTGACCTGGCTGAAGTCGGACGCTTAACCGACTGCGCCACCCAGGCGCCCCTCAACCTATACTTTTAATCAGAGTCTCAGTACTGTCTTGCTCATGAGGCTGTCCCCTCTAATTGTATTCAAAATGCTGTCTGCTCTAATTGTTAGCACAAGAATGGTTGTGTAATATTTCAGTTCCTGTTTCTTGATCTCTCTAATTTGAGAACTCTTCTTCCATATTTGAACACATGATCTTCAAATACAAATATTTTGTATTCTTTGATGATTTCAAATGACTCTAGGCTAGATATAGTTCTTGACTGGGTCCAAACTCACAGTCAAGTTTCCCATTATTTGAATGCTGGGTGAAGTGACATTCGCTGTGCAGTGCCTTTCCATCTATCCATTTCATGCTGTCCTCGATATTTGACATTACATTTATCTGCTGGGCAACCCCTGCTTGCTATTTGTGTTAATGTTTAGGTAAGGCATGGCTCTAAGTCACCTACTGGGGAGGGGGGGCTCACATCTTGTTCCGACTAGGTGACAGCAAGATCTTGTACATGTGACCTGGGACCCTATAACTAGCCTAAGGAAAGGAAAGACTAACAAAGAGCATAAGTACATTTCCAGTGGCCAGACCTAAGCAGTGTGGTGTCCAACAGTGGTACTCATTTGTGGCAGCTGTGGGTTATTTCCAAATCCTGATTTTTAGTTTTACATTCTCTGTAATCTTACCCTGGGAAAGGAACATTACATTCTGTTGGACAAAATCGTTTGCATGCATACAAAATTTCTTTGATGCAATATATGGTATGCCATTTTTATTTAAATAAACATTTACTATTTATTTTATCTATAATCTAGGTTGACTGAGTAGGGAATCAGCCATTTTTGGTGGAAAAAACTTATTGCTCCAATGTCAGTATCTGAAGGTCTTGTAGATGAGAGGCTAATACAGTTCCTTTGTGTATGCATGTTTTAAGGCTGATAGCATTCTGGGAACCACGAGCAGGAGGGGGTTTAAGTATCTAGACATTTCAGTATGGCATGTTCTCCCTGCCCTTATCTTTCATAGTGTTCATGAGTCCAATCTCAATTTGATTGTCTCCAGATATTAAACCTTCAGTATTGCTCTCTCCAGATGTTTAACTTTCAGTTATTTTCAAGGAAAGAGAGGGCTAGTCACCATAATCAGTAGGATGAATGTGACATCTTATCAAACAAACCCATTAATTCTCCAGTTTTCAGCACGAACTTGTTTGCACCTGGTGCTCTCAGTTGTTTAGAGCGATGGATCTCCAACTTTGATGTGCATAAAAAACACCTGCAGGGCCTGTTTAGAAATGGATTGGTGGGCCTCTTCCTCAAAGATTCTGGTTGTGTAGGTCTGGAGGTGGGATCCAAGAAATTTTGTTATGCTCCTTGTTGAAGACGGTGCTGCTGAGCTAGGGACACGCTTTCAGTTTTCAGCTTTCTCCAATCTGCGAAGTTAACCACTGTGCTTCCTCTTCCAGGTTTTAAAATTGTCTTCTCTTTCTTCCTCCCCTGATGTTTTTATCCAACAAATTTAGCCTTTGAAAACTTTGTTGTCATGTTAGTGTGGTTTGGGGAGACCAGGATTGAAATATGTGTCAAATCAGCCACATCTAACTTGGTGTCTGATGGGTTTAATGGGCAACTCCTGTTTCTCTGATATTTATCCTCATGTCATTAATAACATAATACTAATAACAATGTTATTAGAATGATTATGAATATATTAGTACAGATATTTCACTAAGTACAGATGATTGCACTAAATAAATATTTTTAATTTTTAAAAGTTTTTAAGATTTGAGTATAGTTGACAAGTTTATATATATATAACATATATAAACATATATATGTTATATATATGTTTATTAATGTGTATTTACTTTTGAGAGAGAGAGAGAGCAGGGGAGAGGCATAGAGAGAGGGAGACAGAGGATCTACTGTCAGCACAGACACCGATGTAGGGCTTGAACTCACGAACCATGAGATCATGACCTGAACTAAAGTGCAGTTTTAGTATATTGAATCAATTAAGATTTCCCAGTTATATTTACATTATACATTTATAAGAAACATAATTAAACATAATGAAAACAAAGAAGTGGGTTTTGGCCCTTAAATGTTTAATATTGTTTAGAATGAAAGAGAACAAATGTATTTTGGAGTACAATAGTAAGTCTTTCCCCATTGTTCTAGAGGTTACCCTTTTTAGTACTTTTCTAGAACTTTACTAGACTTTACTAGTAATTTTTAAAAATTAAAAAAAGTATAATTTAAAAAATTTCAGAGAGCCGCAACTTATTTATTTTGAAAGATACATATTCTTTAAAGTTAATGGTTTTTTTGAGCTATTTAGTGGAATCAATAATATCTGTACTAAAATATTCATAAGTATTCATAAAATTTAGAGACTTAACACAGTATTGCCACAGTAATTATTCTATAAACATATAATTCAAACATTTAAAATGTACAATTCAGTGAATTTTAGTATATTCACAGTCATGCAACCATCATCACAATAAATTTAGAACATTTTTATCACTCAACAATGAAGTCTCGTATCCATTAGTAATCACCCTTCATTTTCCCCAATACCTCCAGCACTAGGCCACTGCTAATCTACCTTCTGTTTCACTATATTTCCATATGATATTACATGTGTCTGTTGTGTTTGAGTGTGTCCTTAGGCTTGAACTTCCCCATATTCTTTTCTAAATAAAGTCAATTCCTTTGGGTGAGCTTTCAGTGCATTCTGTCCCTATGGCATCTTTCCCCTTATGCAAAATTTCTGATTCACTGTCCTAAAGCTTAGGGGCAGAACTTTGACCATTTCCCTTGGGGTGATATCCCTGAATCATGGACAGTTTGCTGAGTGGGAACAATATCTTCTGGTCTCCTCTGTGGAACCTCTGCATTATGAGAAGTTGGGGTGAGGACTATTAAGGCTCCAGGTTTTTGGCCTCTGGTTCCTGGAGTAGAGTCTCTGCCCTATGAATGGGTGCCAGGTAGAAGAATGGAGCCTAAGACATTTTGGCCAAACTCGCCTGGAATTTAACCTCTGGAAAACAGAGCACAGGGAGGTGAAATGCTACCAATCTGCTTTTCCTGGTGAGATTTCTGGTGAGATTGCCAGTGCTCTGAGGAAAGGAGCCCTGTCTTCTTGTCCACATCTCCTAAAGTGGCGATTCTGTCATGCTGAGCTGGCGGAGCAGAGGGAACAGACCATTCATTGCTCAAGTCTAACAGACTAGCTGTTTTCTTACCAAGATTTAGTAAATTTTCATGACTGAATATTTCTTTGTTTGCTTTATTCTCTTGCAACAATTTTCAGAGACTTTAAATGGTTGGTTTTGTTTGTTTGGTTTGTAATTAATATTCACCAGGTAATGATTTTTTTTATCATGAGAAGCAGGTCTGTGAATCTAAACATTCTGCCATTCTGAAGTAAATATTCCAAGAGATATTTTTTTTAAGTGTTGAAACTAGAAAATACTATATTTCATATGCTTTGGCTTGCCTCAGATAATTGGAATGGCATCATCCTTCATTTACATTTCTTCCATGTATGCTTGGAAATATAGTAAGTTTAATGCCCAAACATAAAAATATTTCTTGTTCTCATGGTATATTTAATGTGGTTAAATTATCCTTTTATGATGTAGATTTACTTTCTATTTCTAGTTTGACAGTGTTACTGAAAGCCTTGTTTCAGACATGCGTCAAATCAGTGGAGGACCAGTTTGTATGAAAGAAAACATTTTCTGGTATTAATTCCAAGAATATATATACTTTCTACAATTTAGATTTTCTTGCATGTCTCAGTTTAACAGCGCTATTGTGTGAAAGAATTTTAGAGGCATACCAAATTATTTTTATGTATCACATCATTCTAATTCTGAGGAAATGAAGCTACATTTTCTGACAGTAAATTCCCACAAGAATGTAACTCAGGAACTTCTAGGATAAATGGTCATTGCTGCATTTCTTTTTCTATAATGTGGAGACAGTTGTTCAGTGTTGTTTTGAGGATTAAATTAATATATGCAAAATGCTTAAAAGCAGTGCCTGGCACATAGTATGCACTCAGTAAATGTCAGTTGTTGCTGTGATTGTTGTTATTGTTATTCTTGTGAGCTAGGATAGGTTGACAATGAAACACAGGTTTTCCTGTCAAAGATTTTTGTCAGAATGACTTTTAATTTTAAGATCGTAGGAGAGCTTCACTTTTTTTCACTCTAAACATGAGTAAAGTTTCTGAGAGTAGAAATATAAAATTAGTTGGCTCATATTCAGACCACCACAAAGAATAAATTTTGATACACTCACCCTCTGATTTAAAAGCTCACTTAAATTCAAAAGAATGTTGTAATTTCTTTGATTCCAGTTCACATCAGGAAGCCATCTTTTAAGATTTGCTATTGCTTAACTTTGGAGCTGAATAGAACTTCTTTTTGAATCCGACTTCATCCAAATCTCTAATCTGTTTTCTATACCGATCTCTTTGAGATTAAACAAGTTTAATGAAAAGCATTATTTGTTTGAGTTTATAGAATAGGCTGAAATTTAAGAATCACAAAAGCACCTCTTTTGTACTCAGCATCTGAGACAAATTTTCAGAAAAAGAACTCATGAGCACAAAGAGATGACACAAGTATCAAATATGATAATAAAGTTTGTTTATACTCAACTTTGATATTGAATTTCCAACAGTTTAACTTATACAGAATATAATATTCGTATTTTTGTTTCCAAAGAAATTACTTGCTATGAAATCAAGGTAATTGGTTCAAATCATGAGTTGTATAATGTTGAAATTACTGTTTACATATGTGACATTAATTGAAATCTTTATAGTCTTTTTTCAGGTAGTTCAGTGTTCTTTTGGAAAAAAGAAATCTTCTATCATAATAGAATATAAAAAATCATTATTCATTTAAAGCATTCTGATTTATTTTTATAACTTTACAATATACTGTGAAGACTCTTCCTGGCCTTAATATTTAAAGTTCTTCCCTCTTTTCTACTCTCCTTGCCCATTCTTTCCTCCCTTTCTGCATTGAGTACAGAAATGTTTGGATGCAAAAAAATTCCTTCAACCCTTTCTCTTTTTTTTCCTTGTTTTTATTTTCCACACTTTTTGTATCAGGTTCTATGGAATCAAAGCAGATTTTCACTAGCCCTTTAAGAAGTTATCATTTAAAAATAATTCTTTTTTGCATAAAATTTTATTTTAATTTTTTTATTTGAGTATAGTTGAAACACAATGTTACTTTTTTTTCAGATGTACAAATTAGTGTTTGATAAGTTTGTATATTATGCTATACTCACCACAAGTATAGCTACCATCTGTCCCATTACATCACCATTACAATACCACTGACTGTATTTTTCCTTAAAACCTAACTCTTTACCAAGTCATTTCCATTCCTTGTAGAGTAGTGAAAATGATTGTTCTTATGGACCACCATCTAGTCACTCAAGCATTTTGGCTTTTAGGTGTTAGGTTGTTTTCAGGGGCCAGTTATTCCATATATATGGTGTACTTTCTATTGTTTTACAAAAAAAAGAATATATATTGACCCCCAAAATTTTTGTCCAAAAAAAAACCCTGCCCATGTTATAGGTTTTGATACTTCAGAGGAATTAGCTTTAATTTAATTTTTAGTCCTTTAAAAAAAACCTTTTGACCCCTTCCACCCATTTCTGTTACCCTTTATCCTCACCTCTGGTAGCCACCAATCTGTTCTTTATATTTCTGAAATTGTTTTTCTTTGTTTGTTTGTTTATATTCCATTATAAAAGAGATCACCTGGTATTTGCCTTTCTCTTTTGTGGTCTTTGTCTTTTGTAATCCCATTTTAAATAATAGGCCTTTTTACTAATTTGTGAACTGGTTGTTACTGTTCTTAGAGACAAGGAGCTTGCAACAAATGTAAATTAATTATTTCCCTAATATATTAGAGATAGAGATTTTCCAGGAAGAACTCAGTATGTTTATTTCCATTCTGAAATAAACTGTCAATCACCTCACAGACTAGTTAAGTCTGCTGGAACTGGTCTGTAACCTGATTTTGAGTGGCATTTCTATAAAGGATTTTAAGATTTCCTTTATACTCATGTAATGGAGAAAAACTTTATATTAGCACTATCTGTAGAAAAAAACAATAAATTTACTCATATTCCCCTAAGAATGAAGAATGGTTACTTATGAGAAGTTAGGAGCATCCAAATTTCACATGTATGCATCAAAAATTGGTTTATTAATCCTATTATATTCTTGGACATATTTGGCATTCTCAAAATGATAAAATATGTTGATTTTGTCAGCTATAAATGTTTTTATTATAAACTATGATTCTCTTTCAAAGAAGTAAACATAGCTTTGGGGCTTAGAAATTATATCAGTCAGGGAACAGCCAGGAAAATAGAAATATGCCACCTGTTTCAAACAAAGAAGACATGAAACAGGGAATTGGTGACAGGTATTAGAAGGACTGGTGTAGCAAAAAGGAGAGGTGCTGGCAGAACAGAAACGGGTTAGTGTGTTACCCTCATTTCAGAAAGCTACTTACGCCAGTGGACTAGAATCCTTGAACCAGCACGTATGCACCTATACTGGCTGGTGGAGGGTAGCTGCACAAAGGCTGAAACTGCCAGAGAGATACCATAGCTAAAAGAACTGAAACCAAGGGAAACAAAGGCAAAAATGAACTATTGGGATCTCATCAAAATAAAAAGCTTCAGCACAGCTAAGGAAACAATCAACAAAACTAAAAGGCACCTAAAAGTATGGGAGAAGATATTTACAAATGACAATTGGATAAAGGGTTAGGAGCCAAAACCTGTAAAGAACTTATCAAACTCGACACCCAAAAGCAAATGATCCACGTAAAAAATGGTCAGAAGACATGAATAGACACTTTCCCAAAAAAGACATCCAGATGGCTAACAGGCACATGAAAAGATGCTCAACATCATTCATCATCAGGGAAATATAAATCAAAACCCCAATGAGATACGACCTCACACCTGTCAGAATGGCTAAAATGAACAACTCAGGGAACAACAAATGTTGGTGAGAATGCAGAAAAAGGGGAATGTTTTTGTGCTTTTGGTTGAACGCAAACTGGGGCAGCTACTCTGGAAGATATTATGGAGGTTCCTCAATAAATTAAAAATAGAACTACCCTGAGTCCTGGCAATTGCACTACTAGGTATTTATCCAAAGGATACAAAAATGCTGACTCAGAGGGGCACATGCACCCCAATGTTTATAGCACCACTTTCAACAATAGCCAAAGTATGGAAAGAGCCCAAAAGAGTGAAATCTTTCCATTTGCAACAACATGCATGGAACTAGAGTGTATTATGCTATGTAAAACAAATCAGTCAGGGAAAGACAAATATCATATGATTTCACTCATGTGGAATTTAAGGAACACAACAGATGAACATAGGGGAAAGGAAGGAAAAATAAGATAAAAATAGAGAGGGAAGCAAACCATAAGAAACTCTTAAATACAGAGAATAAACTTGGAGTTGCTGGAGGGGAGATGGGTTGGAGGATGTGCTAAATGGTTGATGGGCATTAAGAAGGGCACTTGTTGAGAAAAGAAGAAGAAAGAGCTGAAGCAAGTACCGAAGAAGTTCAGCTACTAGTGGGACTGATGGAGTTCCCAGTCACCTCGTCTTATCCATGCATCATCAGCACCTACGAGCATCTACTGCTGTTGTCTGAACCAAAGGTTCTCAGTTCTTCTAAATTTCAAAATTGCCTGCTAGGGGGCACCTGAGTAGCTCAGTCAGTTGAGTGTTCAACTCTTGATTTTGGCTCTAGTCATGATCCCAGTGTCGTGGGATCAAGCCCCTTGTCAGGCTCTGCGCTGAGCAGGGGTCTGCTTGGAATTCTGTCTCTCCCTCTCTTCCTGCCTCCTCCTCAAAATAAATAAATAAACTTAAAAAACATTAACTGCCAGGGCCTTACAGTGACAGAGTATGACAGAAAATAAGTGAAGGGAATCTGGGAAATGTAGCATGTGGACTCCCAACTCTCATAGTTCAGAGTAGAATATAAAAGGATGGATGTAGAACAGAGGTGGAACAGGTGTATAACCAGCTCAGTTATCCTCATTGTCTACATTCATCCATACATATACTTTTAAATTTAAACTGTATAATATATATATCCACTCTTATATTTAAACTTTATATATATATATATATATATATATATATATATATATATAATAAGAATATAAGAATATAAGAATATAAGAATAATAATGTCCCATTCTACCTCACAGGTTACAAATTATTCTTGATAAAAAAAAATACTTTCACCTTTCCAAAAAGGATATACACTAAAATCCATCATTAATTTTATCCATCTCTTGATAATATTATTTCCTCTTAGAGTTCAGTCACCATTTTACCAGGATATTCACTACCATACGTAATAATTAGGCTGGGTAGTAAAACTTAACCACCATCCTAACTTTTTATATGAAATAAAGCAAAGAATATGGAAAGGAAGAAAAAGGGAAAAGAAAGGTAAAGGAAAAGAGAAGGAAGGAAGGGAAAAGAAAAAAGGAAGCAAAAGAAAAGGGTTATATGACACATAACAACAAAGAAATTAGATATGCAAAGTAGTTAAAAACATTATGTCCTTATGTAACTGGTCATAGACCCTGGTATTTATTGACTTGCTTAGTGTGCCATTCTGGATATAGAATTAGAGTTACCCCTGAGAATCCCTTGAATTCCCCACACATCTTTGCAATTCAATTTTCCCTATACAGTGTTTATTAGTCACCCAGTTCAGTATAGTATCCCCATACTTTGCCTGTTAGTTTCAGCATCAAAGCATCTCAAATAGCCAGATGGCATCTCAACTTAAAATTCAAGGTAACCATTAAATTGTCCCCTGGTGGAAATATGTCTCCCTTAGGAACTGAAACATTAAAGCAGTAGAGCTTAGGAATGGCAAATGGGAATTCTGTAGGATGAAATGCAAAAATTCTGCAAATGGATTGTTATTATAATAGTTAAAGGAGAGACTATAACTTTCTCTCTTGATTCATGTGTGTGTGTGTACAACATTATATTTTGTTTGACAATTCAGAACAAATACTACATCTTATAAGACTGCATCCCAACTTCACAGGTCCTTGCCTTCCAACTGGAACTTTAACCAAGCCTTCAATAACTCATTCTATGATTTTATCAAGCACTGCTTCTAAGTGCTGGGATACATAGTAAGACCAGTGAATTCAATGACTGTGGTTCCTTGAATGGATGCAATGTGTGGAATGGTGATGATAAATATGGATTTGTTTAAATCCATGGAGAGGGACACTTATAGAAGCTTTATAAGTAAAAGGGACAATCCATATACAAAATATGTTTCTGTCACTCTCTTTACAATGAAAGGGACAGTGTAGCCAAGCAGCCACTGGGTAACTGACTGGTATACCCAGGAAATAGTGCCATAGCAGAGTCTTAGCATTGCCCTTTGATGTTGGCTAGTTGGCACTCAACAAATGTAGTAACCAGACCAATATGGGATAGGGGAGTAAAGGGCTCTGCCTTCACTAAGGCATTTAAAAATGCATGGTTGAAGAGGGACGGCGTCTTTGAGAAGCTCTGAAATGGCTATCTTTTTAGACAGGGGAAGAAAATGGGAGATACTGTGATTGAAATTATGGATCCTGAAGTGGTAGAAGACAAAGTGGGGGTTGGAGGTAAATCTTGATAGGTATGAACACTGCCTTTTAAATCAGCTGCCTCAGATGAAGTAATTCCAGGATGTGGTTCATCATTTCCATAATGGGCTCAATGAAGAATGCAAACTGGTGTCTGTCTTCCCTGGCACTGTGATGTTGCTAATCCTCCCATCGGGATTGACAATTTTATTTCTTCACACCCTTAAAGTTGGATTGGTATTGTGTCTCTTTTTGATAAATATAATAAGGAAAAATTGGTCTTATGTTAGTTCTACATCCTAGAACTTAAAGAAGACTTTTGGCTTCTGCTCTCACTCTCCTGGGATACTGAGATCACCATGCTAACCCCATCTAGAATGAGAGAACACATGGAGAAGAACCTCATTTCCCTAACTGGCAGTCAATATCAACTTCCAGACATGTGAATGAGGCCATTCGGACCCTCTACTTCAAGGTGAGCATTAAATGCTTGCAGCTACATGAGTGATTCCTATCAAGACCAGCAAAAGAACTATCTAAACTGCCATCCCGTTAAACCATCTGAAATAATAAATCATAGTAATATTAAATTACTAATTTGGGGGATTGTTTGTTATATAGCAAAAGATTACTGAATCTCAGAGTCTTCAGTCAAGGAAAATCTGTTCTCAGAACAGGGAAAAAAGCTCACGTTTGCTAGCAAGAGAGTCATAGGAGGGATTGGCATTCCAAGACACTCAGACACCAGAATCCACCCAAATATTTACATTTCTTTTCTCAGAGTTCCACTGTTTTCTAGCCATTGCATTAATTTTCACCAAAACACCTAGAAAGAATGTGCACTACACAAGTGTTTTAATTCTAAAACCTTTAAAATTTATTTCACTGTTTCATTTTCCAGCTGTATAGTTCCTCATCTACAGAAGGTAAGAGATTAGAAGCTATTTGATTTTCTAACTGTGCCTTGAGCTGGAAGTTAAAGCCTGCAGTTGATACTTCTTTCTGTAAGCTTACAGTGCAAGTAAAAAAAACAGCTAGCCCACCTCATAATGTTAGTCATTATATTTATTTGATGGTCCTGTTAAACAGATGCTTGGTCTTCCAAAGCATTGCATTTGGTAACACTCAGATATCAGAAATCTACTAACACCTCTAGGTTAGGATGCAGGAACTTAAAATAAGCTGTGTCACAGCCAGAGTCACTGGCACTGAAAGTGCTGGAGCTGCTAAAGATGTGCAACCACTGAGGTCACACTTCATCCTTACTGTCATTGTGTGTCCATACTAAACCAAGTCCAGAAGCGAATGTGTCTTCCTTCTCCCCAACCTCCCTTCACCCACAAGTCCTTCCCATTGGTATTAGATAATAGGGAGCCACCTGTAGGGAGTCTGGGACAGGTAGTTCATAGGCTTCTAGCTTACAAAGTAAAAGAACAGAATATAGAAGTAGTCTGTGAGATAGCAAATAATTGGAAGGAAAATATTTTCCACTGAAGAGATTTCCTTGAGTTTCAACAAAATGACTCTTCTTTAACTGTCAAAGTCATCCTGGGCAAAATTAACCTCTTTGGAATTAGGTTTTATCATTTCTTACTAAGGGAATTGTACTAGGAATGACTTCCAGTTTCCCTTTATCTTCTAAAAATGGCTGCTGATAAATATTGATATATCAGCTTAACTTTCTCAGTCTAGTTAGCACTGTCAATAGAAGGGGAATGCAAGCCACAATGGAACTAACACGTGTGATTTAAAGTTTTCTAGTGGCCACATTAAAAATAGTAAAAATAAACAGATGAAGGGAATTTTAATAATATGTTTTACTTCTGTATGTCTAAAATATTATGTCAACATATAATCAATATAAATATGATTAATGAAAGAGTTAACATACCATGATATTGTAAGATTTCACAATCCAGATGTATTTTAGACTTACAGGGAATGTCATTTTGGAGTAGCTATGTTTGATGCTCAATAGCCATCACATAAAGTGGCTACCACATTGAACAGTGCATATGTAAATAATAGTTTTTTTTTCTAGACAGATGGAGTAATATACTTTACTTTTCTCCATTTTCTCTTATATTATTCTTTATTTCTAGTGCCTACAGGGTATTTTTTTATTTGTAAAAATAAAAACTATAAAAATAATAATAGCAAGTAGCTGATGAAATAATAAAAATACCAAACTTTAAAATTATGCTTCCTCGGAAGCATAATTAGAAATATTAACTAGTTGGGGTACCTGGGTGGCTCAGTCGGTTAAGTATCTGACTTCGACTCAGGTCATGATCTCACACTCTGTGAGTTCAAGCCCCATGTTGGGCTCTGTGCTGTGACAGCTCAGAGCCTGGAGTCTGCTTCAGATTCTGTGTCTCCCCCTCTCTCTGCCCCTCCCCTGCTCATGCTCTCTCTCTGTCTCAAAAAGAAATAAAAACATCAAAAAAAAAAAAAAAGAAATATCAACTAGTTAAAAACATAATAAGGATTTTCATATATTAAGGATATGAAATAGAAATCAGAGCTTTCAGAGTTTAAAATGACGTATATAGCAAGAATAGAAAAAGAAAGTATAAGCTTTGAAGTTGGGTGTTTGAATCTTAAGTTCAACACTTCTAGCTCTGTTACCTTTGAAAATCTAACTTTTCTTCCACTGAGATTCTTCATCTGTAATATGGAAATAAAAGTGCCAATTTTAACAAGGTAGTTATAAGGATGAATGCAATCATTCTTCCCAGGAGTTCATATTAAAACTTTTTTTGAAAGAATTGAACTTTGAATTAGTAACAGAGAGTAATATATACAAGGAAAAAGTAAAAACTCATTTTGGCATACTTGATAGATAAGATAAAATACTAGGATAGAGAGTTAAATATGTGACCTGATAGAAAAATTATTGCCATAAACTATCATATATCATATATATCATATATATATATGATAGTTTACGGTATATATATATATATAGCTTATATATACTATATGTGTATATATATGATATATATGAGAGTTTATATAGTTTATATGTATTATATACATTATATATAGTATGGTATATATGATATATATGATAGTTTATATAGTTTATATATATTATCGTTTTTATATAAGGTCACATATTTAACTATCATAGTGTATAGGATATATAACCATATATATGATATATATTATATAACCATATGATAAATATGATATATGATATATAACCATATGATATATATATGATATATGCATGATATATGTCATATGGTTATATATGATATATAACCATAATATATATGATATTTATGATATGATATATATATGAGATATATGACATATAACCATATACATGTAGATATATAATAATGGATACCTAGAGTAGCAATTTATATATATGTGCACACATATACATATATATTTACATATATGCGTACATTTATGTATATATCACACACACATATACATGTAGACATATGGCTACCTTATAAGATAGTGCAGGTACAAGCAGTCTAATTTAGAATCCTGACTTTGTCCACTTTACTTGCTCTGTGCCCTTGGGCATGTTATCTAACATGTAGTTTAGTTTACTCACCAGTAAGAAAAACAAATTAATACCTAATAATATCTACTCCATACAGTTGTCATGAGAACTAATGAATTATGATATTTAAAGAGCTTAGAATGTTGCCTGGCATATGCATGTATGTGTGTGTGTGTGTGTGTGTGTGTATATATATATATATATATATATGTGTGTGTGTGTGTGTGTGTGTGTGTGTGTGTATATATATATATATATATATATATATTGAGTTTGAGTTTGGTATTGTTAGTGAACAGTTTCCAGCAAGGAAGTGGTACATACCTGTGTTTAAGACGATCTCTTTGGGGCACCTGGGTGGCCCAGTTGGTTAACCATCCCACTTTTGGTTTCAGCTCAGGTCATAATATAAAGGTTCATGAGATTAAGCCCTGCTTCTGGCTCTGTGCTGACAGTGCAGAGCCTGCTTGGGATTCTCTCTTTCTCTCTCTCTGCCCCTCCCCCACTCATGCATGCTCACTCTCTCTCAAAAAATTAAAAGTGATCTCTTAAACTATTTTTTGGAGAAAATTTGGAAGAAAATTGCAATATTTGGATTGATACATCATGGCATAAACTACAGATGAGGCCACAGGGATGTAGATAAATGGGCAGATTTAAAAACTATTGGTTGGAGTTGACCGAACTTGCTTGGTGATTGATTATATACACATATATCACAAGATTGATACTCAGTTTTTCACTTGAGCAAAAAGTGAGGAGGAGAAGGGGTAGCATTATAATTAATTTCATTTTGAGAAAATATTTGAGATTTCTGTGGATTGTTAAGTGGAGTTGTTCTGAGAGATACACTTTTAATTCTCTGGCATATTGTAGACGTTTGAAGCCTTGAAAGTAAATGAAATGGCTCTAGAAGGGCAAATAAGGAACTTAGAGGAACCAGGAACCCCATAAAATCATATAACATTGTCTTTGTACTGTATGGTTTACAAAGAATCTTTATATACTTTATCGTATTGAATTCTTCCAGCTACCTTGTAAGCAAAGCACACTTCTCATTGTTCAAATGATACAAATGAGATTTAAGGCGTAAGCTATTTGCCAGTGGCAGTTCCAAAATTTCTACAGAGGAGTGAAGTAAAAGGAGCACTCTGGCTTGGAGATGAAGATGGAAGCTGGGCATTATTAGGAAAATAAAAGTATATGAGTCAAGGATATAATGATTTAAGTGTAAAATATCGGGCATGATAGAGATTGTACATGATGTAATACACCTAGCCCATCTCCCTTAGCACAGCTCATGGTTAGTTTGGAAGACTATAATATAGATAAGTTATAAACTGAGAGAATATTTGTTTTTAAAAAAGCTATATGATTTCATAACATACTTATTTCAATAATCATTAGCATTCATGCTCCAAGCAATGTATAAACATTTTCAAGAAGGTTAAAATAGCAGTATAATGAATCACTCTTTATGGTGATGGGGAGACAGCTGAGATATATAACCCAATTATGAATTGTGATCACATATTTATACTAATTTAAAAAAATAAAATGAGATCTGAACAGAACATACAAAACTTGTTAAGGGTAAGTTTACCCCCATTTTAAGAAAACCTCAAGTCTAAAAACCAACTTACATCTTACAAAGGAAGTTACAAAAGAGTCATTTTGAGTTATAACATATCACTGACCTCTTAACTAACCACCAGTGGGAGATATAATCCCAGAGCAGCAAGATTGAGGGGAAAAGGAGAAATGGAGTAGAGAAGAATGAAAAATACACGGTGATATATTCCCAAACTGGCCAAGCTTCACAGGAAAATGCAGCTGCTTTTTCCAGGCAGGTCATGTGGAATCACCACACTATAGAACAGTCCATTAGAGAGAGGAAGGAAGAGAAATATATCTGTCAGTTACTTCTTGTTTCCATATTTCATCCCCCAAGAGGCATTCATCTTGTTTCCCCAACTCCATTTGCAATGTGTGTTACCGGGTACCTGTGGGCACCTATTATAGAAGCCAGATTTCATGTCCCACATTGGGACAATTCAACATAACCCAGAAGTAGTAAAAGAGGCCATTATCTACTCTGAGTTCAGTATGGCTAGACTTCCAGCAGATACCCTGCCCTTACTTGAAGTATGGCTAAGAGCCAGCAGTGACAGGAAATAAGGGATGGACAGTAACCAGGAGGTCTCCAAGAAGGTGTCACGACCCAGAGAGCAGATTGACTGAGCAAATCTGGAGACACTCAACAGGGTTTGATACATGAAATTCAATAGAAATTCATGTAAATAATTACAGAGGTAGCGATTGGACAAACATCTTGCTCACTTGCTCACTTGTATCACATGAAATGGTGGATTCCCATAAAATCAAAGATAAGTAAAACCAAATCTTGACCTCAAGAAGTTCACAGTCTTTTGAAAAGGATCAGTGTCCAAACAACCTTGTACCAAGCAATATCAGAAGCCAATAACAAAAATATCATTCTGGTGACAGTGGTGTCAAAAAGAGTAGAATATCAGGGCACCCAGGTGGCTCAGTTGGTTAAGCATATGACTTTGGCTCAGGTCATTATCTCCCAGTTCATGGGTTTGAGCCCCGAGTCAGGCTCTGCACTGTCAGCACAGAGCCTGGAGCCTGCTTCAGATTCTGTGTCTCCCTCTCTCTCTCTGCCCCTCCACTGTTTGTGCGCTCGCTCTCTCTCTCTCTATCTCTCTCAAAAATAAATGAGTAGAGTATCTAGTTGTCAAACGTGAAGATTCCAAACTTAAAAAGAATGATTATAAATTTTCCATGCTGAAAAATATGACAAGAATGACAATGTATTTCAGGTCACTCTGGGTTCTAGTCTCAATTTTGTTTCTTTTTAGTTCTAGGGCCTCAGGAAGTGATTTATTCTCTTGAGGATTCCTTGACTTTATCTACAAAGTAAGAGGATTTGGATTAGAGTATATCTAAAGTCAATCTGGCATCTAAATTCTAATTTTTTGTGTGTTTTAGGAATACACCTATGTACTGTAAACCTTGAGTCACATGCCTCACCATACCCCACATTTATATTTTTCCCCACTTACTTTAGCTCTGAAAATATGGAAACTTTTAAAAAGAAAATGTTCCTTCCTCCTTTCTTTCTCCTCCTCTTCTTCTTCTTTCCCCTCCTCCTTCTCCTCCTCCCCCCCCCTCCTCCTCCTCCTCCTCCTCCTTCTTTTTAATGTTGCTACTCATCACTTTCTACCATTACTATTCCTTGACATGAGAGTTTAATACTAAATCAGCTTTTCTGCCTTGGAGCAGGGGATTTAGCATTTGCTTATCTTGCTTTTGATCAGTGTGGAGATGAGCTCCTAATACTCCTCAAATAAATCGTGCTCTTTTTTATTGCCTTGTTAGGTTTTCTCATAGATGATCTTTTATTCTTTTATTTTCTTTATCTTTCAAATTCTATTTTCAGATATTGCACAGCTCTTCAGAAAAGAGGATTTATTTTCCTTTTGAGAAATTCCTCCCTTGGTGATGATTTCGTTGTACATTAGATTAGTGTTGTTACAAATGGTGTTAAGATAGGGTAGCATCTATATATCATGAAATAACACGGAGTGGTTTCTTGACAACTTGACTTTTATTATTATCTCTCCAAGTTGAAAGATCTGGTTTTCAAATAGAGCTATATATGACACCAATGATGGGAAGCCAACACAAAATTGTCACATATGATATTTAGTTGTAGGGCTTTTGCATTTAGCAAGATCGGCATGTGTGCTTCCACAGCACCAAGCAATATTAGGTGTCTGGAACTGTAAATGAATTGCTTCTGAAAGTCACAAAGTCACCCTAGGAATGAAGTATTTAACAAGTGAAGTACAAGAACTCTTTTTATATCACATTTGGTGAATTAGATCATAAAACTCACTCAGTGATTGGTTGAATTTTTCATGGCAGGAGGAAAGCAAATACTGAATTATAAAGTGTTGATACCTTTAGCTTACTCTCTCACAAGCCATTTGCTTCTAGATGGCATTTAAGCATTTAAGTATAAAAATTAAGAGTAAAGATCTGGAATTCAGAGTACAATTCCTGCTGCTATTTTCTGGATTGTGTCCAAACCAAGAACAATAGGATTATATGCCTCATTACATTAGGTATCTACTTTCTGGAGTTAGATATTGACAGGTACAACATGTAACCTAGCATATATCACTTTTAATGAACAATGATAAGGTTTTGGTACAGCTATTATAGAAAATAGTATTAGAGACAGGAAGATGGCGGCGTAGGAGGACGCTGGGCTCACCGCGCGTCCTGCTGATCACTTAGATTCCACCTACACCTGCCTAAATAACCCAGAAAACCGCCAGAGGATTAGCAGAACAGAGTCACTGGACCCAAGTGCAGACGAGAGGCCCACGGAAGAGGGTAGGAAGGGCGGCGAGGCGGTGCGCGCTCCACGGACTGGCGGGAGGGAGCCGGGGCGGAGGGGCGGCTCGCCGGCCAAGCAGAGCCCCCGAGTCCGGCTTGCAAAAGCGGAGGGGCCTGACGGACTGTGTTCCGACAGCAAGCGCGACTTAGCGTCTGGGAGGTCATAAGTTAACAGCTCTGCTCGGAAAGCGGGAAGGCTGGAGGACAAAGGGAGGGTGAGCTGCGGAGCCCCCGGACGACAGAGCTCAGCTTGGCGGGGAACAAAGGCGCTCGCCAGCGCCATCTCCCCCGCCCATCCCCCAGCCAAAATCCCAAAGGGAACCGGCTCCAGCCAGGGAAATTGCTCGCTCCGCGTGAACACCCAACTCTGTGCTTCTGCGGAGCCAAACCTCCGGCAGCGATCTGACTCCCTCCGGCTGCCACAGGGCCCCTCCTGAAGTGGATCACCTAAGGAGAAGCGAGCTAAGCCTGCCCCCCCTGCCGCCGTGCACCTTGCCTTCCCACCCCAGCTAATACGCCAGATCCCCAGCATCACAAGCCTGGCAGTGTGCAAGTAGCCCAGACGGGCCACGCCACCCCACAGTGAATCCCGCCCCTAGGAGAGGGGAAGAGAAGGCACACACCAGTCTGACTGTGGCCCCAGCGGTGGGCTGGGGGCAGACATCAGGTCGGACTGCGGCCCCGCCCACCAACTCCAGTTATACACCACAGCACAGGGGAAGTGCCCTGCAGGCCCTCACCACACCAGGGACTATCCAAAATGACCAAGCGGAAGAATTCCCCTCAGAAGAATCTCCAGGAAATAACAACAGCTAATGAGCTGATCAAAAAGGATTTAAATAATATAACAGAAAGTGAATTTAGAATAATAGTCATAAAATTAATCGCTGGGCTGGAAAACAGCATACAGGACAGCAGAGAATCTCTTGCTACAGAGATCAAGGGACTAAGGAACAGTCACGAGGAGCTGAAAAACGCTTTAAAGGAAATGCAAAACAAAATGCAAACCACCACGGCTCGGATGGAAGAGGCAGAGGAGAGAATAGGTGAACTAGAAGATAAAGTTATGGAAAAAGAGGAAGCTGAGAAAAAGAGAGATAAAAAAATCCAGGAGTATGAGGGGAAAATTAGAGAACTAAGTGATACACTAAAAAGAAATAATATACGCATAATTGGTATCCCAGAGGAGGAAGAGAGAGGGAAAGGTGCTGAAGGGGTACTTGAAGAAATAATAGCTGAGAACTTCCCTGAACTGGGGAAGGAAAAAGGCATTGAAATCCAAGAGGCACAGAGAACTCCCTTCAGACGTAACTTGAATCGATCTTCTGCACGACATATCATAGTGAAACTGGCAAAATACAAGGATAAAGAGAAAATTCTGAAAGCAGCAAGGGGTAAACGTGCCCTCACATATAAAGGGAGACCTATAAGACTCGTGACTGATCTCTCTTTTGAAACTTGGCAGGCCAGAAAGAATTGGCACGAGATTTTCAGTGTGCTAGACAGCAAAAATATGCAGCCGAGAATCCTTTATCCAGCAAGTCTGTCATTTAGAATAGAAGGAGAGATAAAGGTCTTCCCAAACAAACAAAAACTGAAGGAATTTGTCACCACTAAACCAGCCCTACAAGAGATCCTAAGGGGGACCCTGTGAGACAAAGTACCAGAGACATCACTACAAGCATAAAACATACAGACATCACAATGACTCTAAACCCGTATCTTTCTATAATAACACTGAATGTAAATGGATTAAATGCACCAACCAAAAGACATAGGGTATCAGAATGGATAAAAAAACAAGACCCATCTATTTGCTGTCTACAAGAGACTCATTTTAGACCTGAGGACACCTTTAGATTCAGAGTGAGGGGATGGAGAACTATTTATCATGCTACTGGAAGCCAAAAGAAAGCTGGAGTAGCCATACTTATATCAGACAAACTAGACTTTAAATTAAAGGCTGTAACAAGAGATGAAGAAGGACATTATATAATAGTTACAGGGTCTACCCATCAGGAAGAGCTAACAATTATAAATGTCTATGCGCCGAATACCGGAGCCCCCAAATATATAAAACAATTACTCATAAACATAAGCAACCTTATTGATAAGAATGTGGTAATTGCAGGGGACTTTAACACCCCACTTACAGAAATGGATAGATCATCTAGACACACGGTCAATAAAGAAACAAGGGCCCTGAATGAGACATTGGATCAGATGGACTTGACAGATATATTTAGAACTCTGCATCCCAAAGCAACAGAATATACTTTCTTCTCGAGTGCACATGGAACATTCTCCAAGATAGATCATATACTGGGTCACAAAACAGCCCTTCATAAGTTTACAAGAATTGAAATTATACCATGCATACTTTCAGACCACAATGCTATGAAGCTTGAAATCAACCACAGGAAAAAGTCTGGAAAGCCTCCAAAAGCATGGAGGTTAAAGAACACCCTACTAACGAATGAGTGGGTCAACCAGGCAATTAGAGAAGAAATCAAAAAATACATGGAAACAAACGAAAATGAAAATACAACAATCCAAACGCTTTGGGACGCAGCGAAGGCAGTCCTGAGAGGAAAATACATTGCAATCCAGGCCTATCTCAAGAAACAAGAAAAATCCCAAATACAAAATCTAACAGCACACCTAAAGGAACTAGAAGCAGAACAGCAAAGGCAGCCTAAACCCAGCAGAAGAAGAGAAATAATAAAGATCAGAGCAGAAATAAACAATATAGAATCTAAAAAAACTGTAGAGCAGATCAACGAAACCAAGAGTTGGTTTTTTGAAAAAATAAACAAAATTGACAAACCTCTAGCCAGGCTTCTCAAAAAGAAAAGGGAGATGACCCAAATAGATAAAATCATGAATGAAAATGGAATTATTACAACCAATCCCTCAGAGATACAAACAATTATCAGGGAATACTATGAAAAATTATATGCCAACAAATTGGACAACCTGGAAGAAATGGACAAATTCCTGAACACCCACACTCTTCCAAAACTCAATCAGGAGGAAATAGAAAGCTTGAACAGACCCATAACCAGCGAAGAAATTGAATCGGTTATCAAAAATCTCCCAACAAATAAGAGTCCAGGACCAGAAGGCTTCCCAGGGGAGTTCTACCAGACGTTTAAAGCAGAGATAATACCTATCCTTCTCAAGCTATTCCAAGAAATAGAAAGGGAAGGAAAACTTCCAGACTCATTCTATGAAGCCAGTATTACTTTGATTCCTAAACCAGACAGAGACCCAGTAAAAAAAGAGAACTACAGGCCAATATCCCTGATGAATATGGATGCCAAAATTCTCAATAAGATACTAGCAAATCGAATTCAACAGCATATAAAAAGAATTATTCACCATGATCAAGTGGGATTCATTCCTGGGATGCAGGGCTGGTTCAACATTCGCAAATCAATCAACGTGATACATCACATTAACAAAAAAAAAAGAGAAGAACCATATGATCCTGTCAATCGATGCAGAAAAGGCCTTTGACAAAATCCAGCACCCTTAATAAAAACCCTTGAGAAAGTCGGGATAGAAGGAACATACTTAAAGATCATAAAAGCCATTTATGAAAAGCCCACAGCTAACATCATCCTCAATGGGGAAAAACTGAGAGCTTTTTCCCTGAGATCAGGAACACGACAGGGATGCCCACTCTCACCGCTGTTGTTTAACATAGTGCTGGAAGTTCTAGCATCACCAATCAGACAACAAAAGGAAATCAAAGGCATCAAAATTGGCAAAGATGAAGTCAAGCTTTCGCTTTTTGCAGATGACATGATATTATACATGGAAAATCCGATAGACTCCACCAAAAGTCTGCTAGAACTGATACATGAATTCAGCAAAGTTGCAGGATACAAAATCAATGTACAGAAATCAGTTGCATTCTTATACACTAACAATGAAGCAACAGAAAGACAAATAAAGAAACTGATCCCATTCACAATTGCACCAAGAAGCATAAAATACCTAGGAATAAATCTAACCAAAGATGTAAAAGATCTGTATGCTGAAAACTATGGAAAGCTTATGAAGGAAATTGAAGAAGATATAAAGAAATGGGAAGACATTCCATGCTCATGGATTGGAAGAATAAATATTGTCAAAATGTCAATACTACCCAAAGCTATCTACACATTCAATGCAATCCCAATCAAAATTGCACCAGCATTCTTCTCGAAACTAGAACAAGAATCCTAAAATTCATATGGAACCACAAAAGTCCCCGAATAGCCAAAGTAATTTTGAAGAAGAAGACCAAAGCAGGAGGCATCACAATCCCAGACTTTAGCCTCTACTACAAAGCTGTCATCATCAAGACAGCATGGTATTGGCACAAAAACAGACACACAGACCAATGGAATAGAATAGAAACCCCAGAACTAGACCCACAAACGTATGGCCAACTCATCTTTGACAAAGCAGGAAAGAACATCCAATGGAAAAAAGACAGCCTCTTTAACAAATGGTGCTGGGAGAACTGGACAGCAACATGCAGAAGGTTGAAACTAGACCACTCTCTCACACCATTTACAAAAATAAACTCAAAATGGATAAAGGACCTAAATGTGAGACAGGAAACCATCAGAACCTTAGAGGAGAAAGCAGGAAAAGACCTCTCTGACCTCAGCCGTAGCAGTCTCTTACTCGACACATCCCCAAAGGCAAGGGAATTAAAAGCAAAAGTGAATTACTGGGACCTTATGAAGATAAAAAGCTTCTGCACAGCCAAGGAAACAACCAACAAAACTAAAAGGCAACCAACGGAATGGGAAAAGATATTTGCAAATGACATATCGGACAAAGGGCTAGTATCTAAAATCTATAAAGAGCTCACCAAACTCCACACCCGAAAAACAAATAACCCAGTGAAGAAATGGGCAGAAAACATGAATAGACACTTCTCTAAAGAAGACATCCAGATGGCCAACAGGCACATGAAAAGATGTTCAGCGTCGCTCCTTATCAGGGAAATACAAATCAAAACCACACTCAGGTATCACCTCACGCCAGTCAGAGTGGCCAAAATGAACAAATCAGGAGACTATAGATGCTGGAGAGGATGTGGAGAAACGGGAACCCTCTTGCACTGTTGGTGGGAATGCAAATTGGTGCAGCCGCTCTGGAAAGCAGTGTGGAGGTTCCTCAGAAAATTAAAAATAGACCTACCCTATGACCCAGCAATAGCACTGCTAGGAATCTACCCAAGGGATACAGGAGTACTGATGCATAGGGGCACTTGTACCCCAATGTTCATAGCAGCACTCTCAACAATAGCCAAATTATGGAAAGAGCCTAAATGTCCATCCACTGATGAATGGATAAAGAAATTGTGGTTTATATACACAATGGAATACTACGTGGCAATGAGAAAAAATGAAATATGGCCTTTTGTAGCAACGTGGATGGAACTGGAGAGTGTGATGCTAAGTGAAATAAGCCATACAGAGAAAGACAGATACCATATGGTTTCACTCTTATGTGGATCCTGAGAAACTTAACAGGAACCCATGGGGGAGGGGAAGGAACAAAAAAAAAAGAGGTTGGAGTGGGAGAGAGCCAAAGCATAAGAGACTGTTAAAAACTGAGAACAAACTGAGGGTTGATGGGGGGTGGGAGGGAGGGGCGGGTGGGTGATGGGTATTGAGGAGGGCACCTTTTGGGATGAGCACTGGGTGTTGTATGGAAACCAATTTGTCAATAAATTTCATATATATATATATATAAAAAAAAGAAAATAGTATTGAGTTTCATCAAAAAATTAAAAATAGAACTACCATATGATTCAGCAATCTCACTTCTGGGTATGTATCCAAAGGAAATGAAATCAGTGTTTCAAAGAAATACCTGAACTCCTGTGTTCACAGCAGCATTATCCCCAATAGCCAAGATATGGTAACAACCTAAGCGTCTTTCAATGAATGAATGGATAAAGAAAATGTCACACACACACACACACACACACACACACACACACACACTGGAATATTCAACCATAAGGAAGGACATTTCTGTAATATGCAGAAACATGGATGAGACTTGAGGGCATTATGCCAAGTGAAATAAGCTAGTCATCAAAAGATAAATACTGCATGATTTGATTTATATGAGATATCTAAAATAGACAAATTCATAGAATTAAACAGTGGATACTTGTGTAGCACAGTCTCCAGTTATCCTGGAGATAATCCTGAAGTGCCCTGCCTTTCTTGCTTCTTTCACACCTGCTTCAAGTGCCACTTACAGATGGTGTCATCACTACCACCTGAACCCAGAAAGTAGCCAAAAAAGTGCTCAAGGAAGCAGCTGGGTTATCTGGCATCAACTGCTTCTTTTGCTGCAAACCCTCTCCCCTGCACTACTTTGCAGTTCAGAGCATCTCCCTCCCAAATGAAAAACAAAAACCAATACAACATTTAAGAACTCCAGGTTTTTGTTTTTTTTGTTTTGTTTTGTTTTTTGTTTTTTATTTTTCCATTCTAATCTTCCTCCCAGAGCATCGACAGCCTGTGAGGGCATTGCTGCTTGCATGCTTCAGTGTATACAGCACACACAAATTCTTATAGCAATGGAGGCACCCACCCAAGTGTGTTCCTATTAGGCTGGTATTTTTTTCTTTTCTTGTACCATCTCCCGCTCCACTTACAGTCTAATTCCAGCAGATACTATCACATCAGGGGTCCTGTGCCCTTCCCTGCCATTTGGTATAAAACAGATGCCAGTATTCCCATTGTTTTCTCTTAGCAGCTGAGACAAGCTAAGGTTTGTTTGTTTTTTGTTTTTGTTTTTTGTTTTTGTTTTTTTTAAATAGGGCCTTCAGTTAGGGTCCTAATTGAACTCCATCTCTCTCAGATTTGGAACCACTGACATACACATGGAATACACTGAACCAAGGAGCCCAAAATGAGTCTGGGTCATTGCTTCTTATATTCCTCAGGTCATATAGGCATTTTCTGGAATTTCATAACACAAGAATCTTAGTAGGGAAGCAGCTGAAGCACTGCTCAGAAGGAAATTTATTACTTTAAATTTATACATTAAAAAAAGGATAAAAATCAAAGATATAAATTCAAAATTAAGATAGTAAACTAAAATTTAAACCAAAGAAAGTAAAAAAAAAGAAACAATAAAGATAAAAGTTAAAACCAAATGTGAAGATAAAACTCAAATATATAATTGAGTCAACAGAGACAGAAATTGTTTATTTAGGCAGCTTAATAAAAATGCAAAGCCTCTTTAGAGTTAATCAGAACCAAGAGAGAATGTACATTATCAACATCTACAAAAAATCTACAGCTAATATCATATTTAATAGTGATAAACTTGAAACTTGTCCATTAATATTAGTTGCAAGGCAAGAGTATCTCCCCCTCAACACTACTTTTCAGCACTGAAAGTTTCAGCTAATGTAACAGAGGAGAGGAGAGGAGAAGTGAGGAGAGGAGAGGAGAAGAAAAAAGACAAGACATACAGATTGGGAAGGAAGAAATAAAACTTTCTCCCTTCACAAGTGGTATAGTTGTCTATGTAGACCATCTGAAAGAATCAACAATTAAACCTCCTAGAACTAATAAGGTGGTAGGATATAAGGTTAATATATAAAAAATTACAAAACTCTGATGAACCAAATCAAACAACAAAATAAATGGGTAACTATTCCATGTTCATGGATTGGAAGACTCCAGTAGTGTCAAGATGACAATCTGACATTGGCAAACTTATTTTAAAGTTTATATGGAGAAGTAAAAACTGAAAATAGCCAAAACAATGTTGAAGGAGAACAAAGTTAGAGGACTTACATTATCTTACTTTAAGACTTACTATAGAGGTACAGCAATAAAGACTGTGATATTGGCAATAAGAGTAGACAAATAGAGGAATAAATAGAGAGTCTAGAAATAAACCCACATAATTTTAAGCAACTGATCTTTGACAAAGGAACAAAGGTAGTACAATGGAGAAAAGACCGCCTTTTCAGCAAATCATACAGGAACAACTGGACATCCAACTGAAAAAAAAATAAACATAGACCTTAAACCCTTCACAAAAGTTGCCTCAAAATTGATCACAGACCTAATTATAAAACACAAAACTATAAAGCTCCTAGATGATGATATATGAGAAAACCTAGATGACCTTGGGTATAGTGATGACTTTTTAGTTTAGATATAATACCAAAGGCACAATGCATGAAAGAAATTATTGATAAACTGGACTTCCCTAAAATTAAATACTCATGCTCTGTGAAAGACAGTGTCAAAGAATGAGAAGAAAAGCCACAAACTGGGAAAAAATATTTGCAAAAGACCCATCTGATTAAGGACCATTAGCCAAAATATACAAAGAACTCTTAAAACTCAGTACTAAATGAACAATCCAATTAAATAATGGCCTAAATATCTTAACAGACACCTCACCCAAGAAGATATATAGAGGCGCATAAGTATATGAAAAGATACTCTGCATCAAATGTCACCAATGAAATGTGAATTAAACAAACATTGAGATATCACTACATACCTGTTAGAATGACCAAAATCTGGAACACTGACAACAAACGCTGGTGAAGATGTAGAACAACAGAAACTCATTCATTGTGGGTGGGAATGCAAAATGTTACAGCCACTTTGGAACACAGTTTGGTGGTTTCTTACAAAAATAAACATACTCTTATCTAGTGATTCAGTAATTGCACTCTTTGGTATTTATCCAAAAGACTGGAAAATTTGTGTCCACAAAAAAATCTGCACATGAATGTTTATAGCAGCTTTATTCATATTTTCCAAAACTTGAAGCAACAAAGATGTCCTTCAGCAGATGAGTGCAAAAATAAACAGTACTACTTCTAGATCGTGGAATATTATTCAGCAATAAAAAGCAAGCTATCAGGACATGTGGAGAAATCTTAAAGCAACAGATGTCAATGTGAGAAGATTGATTGCAACTTTTGACATTCAGGAAAAGGAAAAACTATGGAAGTAGTAAAACGAAGAGTCATTTCCAGGGGTTGGTGAGTAGGAAGGATGAATAGGTGGAGAACGGATGATTTTTAGGGCAGTGAAAATACTCTGTATGACATTATAATGATGGAGACATATCATTATACATTTGTCCAAACCTACAGAATGTACAACACCAAGGGTGAACCGTAACATAAACTGGACTTTAGGTGATGATGATGTGCCAAGGTAGGTTCATCAAATGTAATCAATGTACCAATATGGTGGGGGATGTTAATAATGGGGAAGGTTACGCATGTGTGAGGACAGCAGGTATATGGGAAATATTTGTACTTTTCCTTCACTTTTCTGTGTACTTAAAACCACTCTTTAAAAAAATAAAGTTTTAAAAATAAATTTTACATATGTAGTGAGTGCCAGCAATTAAAAAATGGGAAGCCACTATGATAGTATGTCTAAAATGAAACAAAATTGGCAATAAACTTGACAGTTTGAAGAAAATGGGCAGAATTCTTTGAAAAACATAACTTACCATAACTGACGGAATGAAAACAAATCTGAATGTATTTTTACCTTAAAGAAATGTAGAGCACACATTTGGATGATTATATTGGCTCAGAAGAATTATGAAAATCTTCAGGTCCAGATGATTATATTGGTGAATTCTTGCAAATATTAAAAAGAAATGATATGAATTATACTTGTACACAGAAAAATAGAGAATATATTTTAAACTTATTTATGAGGCTGCATAATTTTTAGTGAGACCTAATAACATTAGTAAGAAGGGAAAATCACTGGCCAATATTTCTCATGAATATTGGCAGGAAAATCCCAAGCAAGATATTGGAAATCAAGTCCAGAGATATAAAAAAAAATAATACCTTGTCATGATCAAGTGGGGTTTATTTCAGTAATGCAATTTTAAACTAACATCAGAAATCAATCAATGTAATTAATTACGTTAGCAGATGAATAGAATAAAGCCATATAATCGTATCAACAAATGCAGAAAAATATTTGATAAAAGTCAACACCCATTCATGATAAAAAAATTTTTCAGCAAACTAAAACTAGATGGGAAATTCCATAATCTGATAAAGAATGCTATATATATCAATGTTCAACCAAATAAAAAGAAACAGTAAGAGATATATATTTAGATATTTATTGTGAGAAATTGGCTAATGTGATTGTGGGGCCTGCCAGGGCAATTTGGAAAGCTGTAAGCAGATCATCAAGAAGGAAAGGCTAGAAATAACAGGCATGAGATGAAGCTGTGGTCCACAAAGGACTTGTATCTATAATATAAAAAGAATGCCTTTAGGTAATTAATAAAAAGCCATACAACCTACTGTAGACATGTCACGAAAGGAGATCTACAAACAGCCAAACTTATGGCAACTTATTCAACTCAACTAATCAGGGAAATTAAAAATAAAACTACAAATTATACACAACCACTAGAATGACTAAAATGGACGAAAAAAGGGAAATACCTAGGATGGGGGTGATACAACAGAAATACAAACATATATTTGTTTGTACAAAAAAATCATATAAAGAATGTTCAGAACAGCACCTGTTGCTAATAACCCCAAACTGCAAACAATACAACTGTTTATTAACAAGATAATAGGCACAACATATGTTATGGTAAAATCATTCAGTAACTACTCCCCAGCAGTAAGAATTAAAGAAATTTTATATACACAAAATGGATAAATTATACAATGTTAAGCAAAAGAAACAAGTTATATTTGATATAATTCCATTTATATAAAATTCAAAATCTGGCAAAACAAATTTGTAATCATATTTGAGGAAGGGTAGATATGACCAACATAGGGTATAAATAAATAGGATTTCTCAGATGCAGATAATGTTTGTTTTTATTTTGGGTACCAGATACATAAATGTATTTCGTTTTTTATCTGTTTATTTTTTTAATATAATTTACTGTCAAATTGGTTTCCATACAACACCCAGTGCTCATCCCAATAAGTGCCCACCTCCCTGCCCATCACCCACCTTCCCCTCTCCCCCCACCCCTCATCAACCCTTAGTTTGTTCTAGTCCTTAAGAGTCTCTTATAGTTTGCCTCCCTCCCTCTTTGTAACTTTTTTTTTCCTCTTCCCCTCCTCCATGGTCTTCTGTTAAGTTTCTCAAGATCCACGTATGAGTGAAAACATATGGTATCTGTCTTTCTCTGCCTGGCTTATTTCACTTAGCATAACACCCTCCAGTTCCATCCACATTGCTGCAAATGGCCAGATTTCCTTCTTTCTCATTGCCAAGTAGTATTCCATTGTATATATAAACCATATCTTCTTTATCCATTCATCAGCTGATGGACATTTAGGCTCTTTCCATAATTTGGCTATTGTTGAAAGCGCTGCTATAAGCATTGGGGTACATGTGCCCCTCTGCATCAGCACTCTTGTATCCTTTGGGTAGATTCCTAGCAGTGCTATTGCTGGGTCATAGGGTAGACCTATTTTTAATTTTTTGAGGAACCTCCACACTGTTTTCCAGAGTGGCTGCACCAGTTTGCATTCCCACTAACAGTGCAAGAGGGTTCCCGTTTCTCCACATTCTCTCCAGCATCTATAGTCTCCTGATTTCTTCATTTTAGCCACTCTGACTGGTGTGAGGTGATATCTCAATGTGATTTTGATTTGTCTTTCCCTGATGAGGAGGGATGTTGAGCATCTTTTCATGTGTCTGTTGGCCATCTGGATGTCTTCCTTGGAAAAGTGTCTATTCATGTCTTCTGCCCATTTCTTCACTGGGTTATTTGTTTTTCAGATGTGGAGTTTGTGAGTTCTTTATAGGTTTTGGATACTAGCCCTTTATCTGATATGTCATTTGCAAACATCTTTTCCCATTCTGTTGGTTGCCTTTTAGTTTTGTTGATTGTTTCCTTTGCAGTGCAGAAGCTTTTTATCTTCATAAGGTCCCAGTAGTTCGTTTTTGCTTTTATTTCCCTTGCCTTTGGAGATGTGTTGAGTAAGAAATTGCTGCTGCTGAGGTCAGAGAGGTTTTTCCTGATTTCTCCTCTAGATTTTTGATGGTTTCCTATCTCACAGTCAGGTCCTTCATCCATTTTGAGTTCATTTTTGTGTATGGTATAAGAAAGTGGTCTAGTTTCATTCTTCTGCATGTTGCTGTCCAGTTCTCCCAGCATTGTTTGTTAAAGAGACTGTCTTTTTTCCATTGGATATTCTTTCCTGTTTTCTCAAAGATTAGTTGGCCTTACATTTGTGGGTCTAATTCTGGGGTCTCTATTCTATTCCATTCATCTATGTGTCTGTTTTTTTCCAATACCATCCTTTCTTGATGATTACAGCTTTGTAGTAGAGGCTAAAGTCTGGGATTGTGATGCCTCCTGCTTTGGTCTTCTTCTTCAATATTAGTTTTGCTATTTGGGGTCTTTTGTGATTCCATACAAATTTTAGGATTGTTTGTTCTAGCTTTAAGAAGAATGCTGGTGCAATTTTGATTGGTATTGCATTCAATGTGTAGATTGCTTTGGGTAGTATTGACATTTTAGCCATATTTATTCTTCCAATCCATGGGCATGGAATGTTTTTCCATTTCTTCATATCTTCAATTTCCTTCATAAGCTTTCTATAGTTTTCAGCATACAGATTTTTTACATCTTTGGTTAGGTTTATTCCTAGGTATTTTATTGTTCTTAGTGCAACTGTGAATGGGATTAGTTTCTTTATTTCTCTTTCTGTTGCTTTATTATTGCATAAAAATGCAACCGATTTCTGTATATTAATTTTGTACACTGCGACTTTGCTGAACTCATGTAACAGTTCTAGCAGACTTTTGGTGGAGTCTTTTGGGTTTTCCATGTAGAGTATCATGTTTTCTGCGAAAAGTGAAAGTTTTACTTCATCTTTGCCAATTTTGATGCCTTTGATTTCCTTTTGTTGTCTGATTGCTGATGCTAGGACTTTCAATACTATGTTAAAAATCAGTGATGAGAGTGGACATCTTTGTCGTGTTCCTGATCTCAGGGGGAAAGCTCTCAGTGTTTTCCCATTGAGGATGATATCTGTGGGCTTTTCATAAGTGGCTTCTATGATGTTTAATTATGTTCCTTCTATCCCAACTTTCTTGAGGATTTTAATCAAGAAAGGATGCTGTATTTTGTCAAATGCTTTTTCCACATCAATTGACAGGACCATATGGTTCTTATCTTTTATTTTATTAATGTGATGTATCACATTGATTGATTTGTGAATATTAAACCAGCTCTGCAGGCCAGGAATGACTCCCTCTTGATCATGGTGAATAATTATTTTTATATGTTCTTGAATTCGATTTGCTAGTATCTTGTTGAGAATTTTTGCATCCATATTCTTCAGTGATATTGGCCTGTAGTTCTTTTTTTTTTTTTTTTTTTTTCTGGGTCTCTGTCTGGTTTGAGAATCAAAATAATGCTGGCTTCATAGAATGAGTCCGGAAGTTTTCCTTCCATTTCTATTTTTTGGAACAGCTTGAGAAGGATAGGTATTAACTCTGCTTTAAATGTCTGGCAGAATTCCCCAGGGAAGCCATCTGATCCAGAACTTTTATTTGTTGGGAGATTTTTGATGACTGATTCAATTTCTTCACTAGTTATGGGTCTGTTCAAATTTTCTATTCCTTCCCATTTGAGTTTTGGTAGTGTGTGGATGTTTAGGAATTTTTCCACTTCTTCCAGATTGTCCAGTTTGTTGGCATATAATTTTTCGTAGTATTTCCTGATAATTGCTTGTATTTCTGAGGAATTGTTTGTGATAAATCCCTTTTCATTTGTGATTTTATCTATTTGGGTCCTCTCTGTTTCTTTTTGAGAAGCCTGGCTAAAGATTTATCAATTTTGTTAATTTTTTCAAATAACCACCTCGGTTTCATTGATCTATTCTACTAGGGTTTTTTTGGGGGGGGGATTCTATATTGTTTATTTCTGCTCTGATCTTCATTATTTCTCTTATTCTCCTGGGTTTGGGGTATGTGCTGTTAGATTTTGTGTTTGGGATTTTTCTTGTTTCTTGAGATAGGCCTGGATTGCAATGTATTTTCCTTTTAGGAGGATGCCTTTGCTGCACCCCAAAGGGTTTGGATTGTTGTATTTTCATTTTCATTTGTTTCCATATATCTTTTAATTTCTTCTCTAATTGTCTGGTTGATCCATTCTTTCTTTAGTAGGATGCTCTTTAACCTCCATGCTTTTGGAGGTTTTCCAGACTTTTTCCTGTGGTTGATTTCAAGTTTCATGCATTGTGATCTGAAAGTGTGCAGTATGTGATCTATCTTGGAGAATGTTCCATGTGTACTCGAGAAGAAAGTATAATCTGCTAGTTTGGGTTGTAGAGTTCGAAATGTTCCAATGTATCATTCAGGGCCATTGTTTCTTTAATGATTCTGTGTCTAGATGATCTGTCCATTGTTGTAAGTGGAGTATTAAAGTCCTCTGCAATACCATATTCTTATCAATAAGATTGCTTATTTTTTGTGATTAATTGTTTTAAATACTTAGGTGCTCCGAATTTGGTGCGTAGACATTTACAATTGTTAGCTCTTCCTGATGGATAGACACTGTAATTATTATATAATGCCCTTCTTCATCTCTTGTTACAACCTTTAATTGAAAGTCTAATTTGTCTGATAAAAGTATAGTTACTCCAGCTTTCTTTTGACTTCCAGTGGCACGATAGGTACTTCTCCATCCCCTTACTTTCAATCTGAAAGTATCCTCAGGTCTGAAATGAGTCTCTTGTAGATAGCAAATAGATGGGTCTTGTTTTTTTTATCCATTCTGATAACCTGTGCCTTTTGATTGGAGCATTGAATCCATTTACATTCAATTTTATTATTGAAAGATATGTGTTTAGAGTAATTGTGTATCTGTATGTTTCATGCTTGTAGTTTTAAATCTGTTTAATAACATCATTGGGCTGTGTAGTTTTCTTTGTTTATTACACTACATGTATTTACTTTAAAAATTATGTATTATACTTGCATGATAGTTAAAGAACATAGGTTCTAGAAATCAAACAATCTATTCCTCATGTTACTTATAAGTTGTATAATCTTGGGCAAATCAATTTATTCTTCTAAGTTTCCCCATATTAAGAAGAGGGATAATAGTATCACTCAGTATTTAGACTTTTGGAGAGGAAAAAATGTAGTAATACATGTAAAATACTAAGAACCAGAAAGTGCATGACTAAATTGAGTTATGAAATATGCTGATTGTGCAATATGTGTATATTCATATTTAATGAATATTATATAAGTATTATATAAATCTTATATATAAATATAATAATATAAATGATGATATATAAATATAATATATTAATATAAAAATATATATATTATATATATAAAATCTTCCTGGCTGTTTCCCATTTTTGTTCATCTTAGTGACTCTCAATCTTATCTTTTAGTACTATATTTCTCTCTTGCAGTTGTGTGCATAAAAATTTGGTACTAAAATGTAGTTATGACAATGCTATGAGGAAAAGACTGCAATAGTACCCTTGTCAGGCATAACACTAAATTCTGTATAACAGCCTAAAGGATAATGTTGTGTCATTTTTAATTCATATAACTGGAGGATTAAACCATATCATCACTGTAAAATCCATCTTTACTACTTGTAAACAGTTCACTGACTTGTTATCCTAAGGCAAAACCAAATGCTGTTAGCATATTATATATTATTTATGACTATTGTGGATATTGGGTCATGGGCATTAAATTAGAAGAGAACAAAGTACCAATGTCAAACCTCAAAACAATGAATTGGTTCTGGGAGTTGACGAGTATGACAGAGCAAAAATAAGAGATTGTGATGATGTATTTTGTCCAGAATCCTGGAGACTGTATGAAGGGCAGGAGTTCAAGGTAATTTTACATAGAGTGACCATAGAATATTTTGACTAAGCCAACATATTCCTGAGGATAAAGTGAGGTGTTATTAATATTATTGTTAAGACGTCATTGGCTATTATTCCTGTAGGCAAACTGAAGAGTCATGTTGATTACAAGATTGTCTTTGAAGGAATATTTCATAATTAAGTGCTGTGTTTGGTATGGTGGGTTGAACTGGGGAGTGGAATTCTGGTTGGCAAAATTGCAAAATCTAAGGTTATAAAAAAGTTGAAATCTGAAGGGGCCCCAGATAAGGCAATACAGATGTTTCCTATAGTTGCTGACTCTCTCAATTCATACACCATCCATCTGAAGTGCCATCTCACCTCATGCAGAATTTTAATGAGCCCATGAATCTTGTTGATTTTAAAAAGATAAAATAAAAGTATAATTAGAGCAACAGTCTCCCATAGTCATCATTAAATAAATATCACTATGACATGAAAAAATTAAGGTCAGAGAATTGGGTATTGATACACCCTGCTCCCCCATCTCTCCAAAGAAGCGTTCCCTCACTCCAGGCCCCATGCAGACACTTTCTATCCCCAGAGAACTTTTTGCGCACTTCGCTCACAACACTTTTTACAAAATCTCAATTGTTGACTCACTTGTATGTCTCTGATTCTTCATTTAGGCTTTTGACAGTATAGAATTTGCTATATTTACCTGTGTTCAAACATGCTACCCAATGCCCAGTCGTTGGTGGCCATTGAAGCTTTATTAAACTCATGACTAAAATTTGAATAACTTTTGCATTTTACAAAGCACTTTCACACCCATTTATTCCATAGGAGAATTCCTCAGAGTAGATGCCTAGTAAATATATTTGAATTGTCATCTTTCATATCTAGTGAGAATAATGCAAAAGCTCTGTTAAGTTTGTATTTCAGTAAGTCTCTACCATGTATTAAAGGGAAATTTTAAAAATTGTGTTGTTTACTGGTAATAATTCTATTTTCATAGGATAAAGGAAGAAGTCATTCAGGCTTCCACATATCTGGTAGAATGGCCATCTCAGTAGCAATGATTAATAGATTTGTTCAGCATATTCAAGGAACGTTTCAATATAACCGTGAAAGAACACCAAAGAACAACATCCTGCATTGTTTATCCTAATGTTTTATACATGATTTTTCAGCTCATTCCAGAGTCATCAGAGTTCATTGCTGACCACTGATAAACACATTTATCCTTGTCTGAGAACTTTACAAGAGCTTCTTTAACTTTATTGTCTTATTTAATGTACTCTAGCCAACATCATCCCAATGGGAATTGCTGTCTTAATGCTTCTATTTTTTGCTTTGGAATATTGGCTTCCTCTGTGTCCTCATTTGAAGCTGTCCTTATAAAATTTATATTTCTCCCTACACATATTGTTCCATATACACACATATTTTAACTTAGTTGCCCTAGGACATGCTCACTGAGTTCTGAAATTTCATTTTCTACTTAATTTCTAGCTTTTTAACTTTTTTATGATGTAGGAAAATCTTAAAAGCTTTAACAAAAGGTGATTTATTCATAGATAGTTTTAAGCTTGTCTCCAATATATGTTATTTGATACTCAGCTTTTCATTTATGATATTAATTGTATATGCCTCTGTTATAGCCCAAATAAAAATTGATATTTATGATAGGTAATCATATATATGTATTTGAATTTGCTTATACTGTGACTAAGAGTTGTTCGTGAGTCAGAAGCATTAAATTCTATAATTTGTGTGTCAGTTTAAGAAAATATAGTTAAAGCTAATTCCTAAAAATAAAACTTGGAAATCAAAACACAACATCATTTACTTATGGCTTTACCAAATATTGAAGATCATCTTTAAAAAACTGTTCACTGGCTTTTGTAGTAAAATTATGAAAAGAGCCAGAATTAATACATTATCTAAGTATTCTTTGACATGAACACTGGTTTGCATTCTTTGATTGCCACAATTTTGTAGTATTGTACAGTAACACTTCACTTTTCCGTTTTACCCTTCCAAGTAAAAAAAATCTTCTTTTCTGTGGTTGGTCATATATTATTATCTGGAATACTTTTTTGATCTACTCCTTTGCTTTATGCCAGAATTTTGGTTGATAAATTTAGAGAAACTGAAACTGTTAAAGGATCTAAATAAATCAATGAGCATAGATAGCCAGGATATACTGCATCTTTGTTGTCTGTACTCAAAGCTAATGATTTCAGAATTGGCTAGACATAGTCATTAAGCAGTCTAGTTTTGTGCTTCCTATTTTGGTTTGCTTGCAGATCAGCTTTCAATCTGCCTATGTATAGATCATTGATACCTTTAAAAATAAAATACACTAACAAACTCAAAGTATAGGCTATACATATGTGTGTGTGTGTGTGTGTGTGTGTGTGTGTGTGCGCGCGCGTGTGTGTGTGTATGGAAAATATTTCTACAATTTGATTACATAAGACTAATTTTGTATATAAGTATATTTTATTTATAAATTAGGCATTTACAAAAGCATAGTTAAATGTGTGGGAATTCCTCTCAATACCATCAAAAACCTAGCAAGATATTTAGAGAAACAAAGCTGTGTAGCAAGCACTAACAGAAAACAGAAGACTAGTCAGCCAGCTGTACTAGACATTGTTAAAGCTCACTGAGTTAATCAGTTTCATTTTACTGCAACAAGTTGCAAAAGGCACGCTGGTTCATTGAACTTGCCCTAACTGAAATGATACCCAGGGGAACACTTTAAGAGGAATCAGCCAAAGAATCAACCTCATTACTGGAGCTGCTGAATTTGCACACTAAGGCCTCTCAGGCAAGGCTTACTTGCATGAAATTAAGATTTTTTAAAAGGGTGCAGAACTATGTGAAGAGAATTAGCCTTGGCTGCTATGATTTCTTTTGATAGCCTTAGATCTAAATGGGATTATTCCCATTTTCACTTCAAATCTAAAAGGCAATTATGTTAATAATTTTTTCTGACTTTCCAAGGTATTATTTATTTAACTTTCTATTTCAATGTCAGGGTCACCCAAGTCTGCTCTTCTTTGTAATATCTTATTGATTTTCAGTTTGATGATCAATACTTTTTCATTTTTATCCTTGCTCATGATTAATATTTTTCAATGATCTATTACTTTAGATAAGCCTTTGTTAAATTTTTTTACTTTAGTATCAAACATTTCCTTAATATAGAGCAAATCTGAGGAAGAAGAATCTTCAACAGAAATATACTGTCCTATTAAAGAATCTAGGATTAGAATGATTGTTTCTTACTAAAACTGTAGAGCTAAGAATAGGGCTAACAATCTATGTCTTATATACATACATATCTGCATAATATACAGAAATGAAGACAATTAAGTAGATAGTTTGATAAGTAGGTAGGTAGGTAGAAAGCAATATTCTACTAGTTATAGGATCAGTTCTGTGGCAGACTTTAAAAATTGAGGTACAATTGACATGCAGCATTATATTCATTTCGGGCGTACACCATAGTGATTCTATATTTCCAAATTTTGCAAAATGATCACTGAAGTAAGTCTGCTTAACATATTTCACCGTGCATAGTTACAGAAGTTTTTTTCTTGTGATGAGAACTTTTAAGATTTACTCTTTTAGTAACTTCCAAACATGTGATACAGTGTTATTAGTGTAGTTGCCATGCTGTACATTACACCCCCATGACTTTTTTTATTTCATAGATGGAAGTCCGTGCCTTGTGAGCTCCTACACCCATTTCTCCCACCTTCCACCTTACCCCATCCCCCCTCTGCTTCTGGCAACCACCAATTTGTTCACTGTATCAGTGGGCTTGTTTTTTGTTTGGTTAATTTTATTTAAGATTCCACATATAAGTGAGATCATATGGTATTTGCCTTGTTCTGTCTGACTTATTTCATTTAGTACAACGTCCACAAGTTCCATCCATGTTATTGCAAATAGCAAGGTTTTCTTCTTTCTTATACCTCAATAATACTCCACTGTGTATATACATCACAGTTTCCTCACTCATTCATCCATGCATGGACATGTAGGTTGTTTCCATACATTGACTATTGTAAATAATACTTCAATGGACATAGAGGTGCATGTATCTTTTTGAGTTGGTGTTTTTGTTTTCTTTGGATAAATATCTCAAAGGGGAATTACTGAAACTTATGGTAGTTCTACTGTTAATTTTTTAAGGAACTTTTATTCTATTTTCCATAGTGGCTGCACCAATTTACATTCCCACAAGTAGCACACAAGGATTCCCTTTTCTCCACTTCCTTGCTAACACTTGCTATTTCTTGTCCTTTTGATAATAACCATTCTAACAGGTATGAGGTGATACCTCATTATGATTTTAACTTACATTGCCCTCATAATCAGTCGTGTTGAGCATCTTTTCATGTACTTGTCTACTTTGGAAAAATACC
Source organism: Lynx rufus (assembly GCF_022079265.1). Classification (NCBI taxonomy): domain Eukaryota; kingdom Metazoa; phylum Chordata; class Mammalia; order Carnivora; family Felidae; genus Lynx; species Lynx rufus. The sequence goes on from NW_025814827.1 coordinate 66,261,670, forward strand.
TAGTCAGATCTTCTGTCTATATTTTAATTTGTTTGTTTTCTGTTTACTTGCTACTGAGTTGTGTTTTTTAAAAAATATTTTGGATATTAACCTCTTATCAGATATATGTTTTAGAAATAGTTTCTCCCATTCAGTAGGTTGCCTTTTCATTTTGTTGATTTCCTTTGTTGCGCACACATTTTTTTAAATTTGGTACAGTCTTACTTGTTTATTTTTGCTCTTGCTGCCTTTGCTTTTGGTGTCAAATTAAAAAAAATTATATATCACTAAGACCAATGTCAAGTAACTTACCACCTATGTTTTCTTCTAGGGGTTTTATAGTTTTAGGTTTTACATTTAAGTCTTTAATCCATTTTAAGTTATTTTTTTGTGTATTGTGTAAGGCAGTGATTCATTTTCACTCTGCATGTGATTTTTCAGTTTTCCCAACACCATTTATTAAAGACACTGTCCTTTTCCCTTTGTATATGCTTGGTGTCTTTGTGTAAATTCATTGGCCATATATGCTTGGGTTTATTTCTGTGCTGTCTATTCTGTTCCATTGATCTATATGTCTGTTTTATTGCAATACAATACTATTTTGATTACTATAGCTTGTGATATAGTTTGACATCAGGGAGTATGAGACCTCCTGCTTGTTCCTCTTTCTCAGAATTGCTTTGGCTGCTTGAGGTCTTTTATGGTTCCATACAAATTTTAGAATTGTTTGTTCTAGTTCTGTGGAGCATGCTCTTGGAGTTTAAAAGGGATTGTAACAGACTTCTTATATTATTTAAAGACATGCTTTTAAACTGTACATTTCAAGACTGTTCAAGCAACCCTTACTGGTTGAGAGCAGTAAAATGTATGCAATAGAAAAGAATAAAAAACGACCTCTTCAAAAATTTTTCAGAAAGCCATTTAGTATTGAATAACTAGGGGTGCTGAGGTGGCTCAATCGGTTAAGCATCTGACTCTTGATTTCAGCTCAGGTCATGATCTCACGGTTGGTGAGTTCGAGCCCCGTGTTGGGCTCTGTGCTGACAGTGTGGAGTCTGCTTGGGACTCTCTCATCCTGTCTCTCTGTCCCTCCTCTGCTCATGCATTCTCTCTCTGTGTGTCTCTCAAGAATAAATAAGTTAATTAAAAAAATAAAAAAATATATATTGAATGACTAAATGGTATAATGATATTAAAAATTATGGTCTATTCTTCACTGGAGTCCAGGTCTGCATGATGCATAGATTATGTTTAAGCATTTAGGCAAACTCTCTTCTATAATTATCATGATGTATTAGGTTTATGCTCCTTCCAAGCATCTTGCTGTTGTTATTGTTCCTGAACACTGTAGTCTTAGTGAGTTATCCAAGGTAGATATGAAGTGATACTATATATAAAACAGCTTACAAAAATTTTATATATGTTATGATGTTAGTCACAAATTGCAGCTTTTCTTCCATGTATCTTAATATTTATCACTATGGTAATGAGTTGAGTCATGAGCTTCCTGAGGAAAGATGATACTTTACTATATGCTTAACATATTTGAAATTATGAATATGTTATTAAAATTATTATTACTATAAAAAGTTTGCATTTGTAAGAACACTTCTAGTATTCAATCAAATCCATTTCCCTCAATCTCCAAAAATACTTTTTTGGCTTTTAGTTTTATTATATTTTTTTTTTATCCAGCTTCTTCCTGAGAAGTTAGTTGAACTTTTGAGAAGTTGGAAGAACAGTGAAAAAAGTTGTTTCCTTCCTATTACTGCACCATCTCAAAAAATCCATAGACACATTGTAATATGCAAAGGGTCAAAGCAAAGCTGAGGAGGGCAAAAGAATATGGAAGAGGCACATTTACTTCTCAAAAGCCGTGGCTTTGCGTGTACACATGACTTCAAGTCATATTCTGTTAGTGAGGACATGTTACATGGCCTCACACAACTGGGAGACAGACAACCATCTCTCCCCCTGGTCGCTTACGTTTATGGCTGCCCTCTTACAATGGAGGCACTCAACCGCCTCCTGAAGATAAACAATCCAAAGTCAAACTCCAGGATCTCTGGGTGATCTCAGGGTGATGCAGAGCCTGATTTACAGGTTTACAGGTGATTCCTCATGTGTTAGTGACTAAAAGCCACATTATCTGCTGCCCCTGAGGACACACATCCATGCATACCCATGCCTTGGCCTGGAAATGGTATGTACATTTTACTTGCATTCCATCAAAGGATATCAAATGTCTCACAGTGTCTCATGTCACCAAAAAATTGGGGTGGGGTGTTATTTAGTTGGTTGCTTTTCATAACACTAGGGTGTTGTGAAGTACTTATTTTTGCTCTTATTTGGCAAAACATCAAAATAAATTGGCAATGGTTTTCCTGTTTTTAGATTTTTATAATTAATAATGTATACCCTTCACTTTCTGCAGTAGTCTCTATGTGTGTGAGTACACTCACACACATCCCTTTAAAAATAACTATTTCAGGGCACCTGGGTGGCTCAATCAATTAAGCGTCCAACTCTTGATTTCGGCTCAAGTCATGATCTCACTCTTCCTGAGATCAAGTCCTGCGTCAGGCTCTGTGCTGACAACATGAAACCTGCTTGAGATTTTCTCTCTCCCTCTCTCTGTCTCAAAATTAACATTTAAAAAAAAAAAACATGAACTATTTGAGTTCATATAATTGAATTAGGTAAAATAATTATTCTGTGTATCCAAAAGCTATTATAATTTTAAAACACTAAAAGCAAAGTTGGACCATTAATCAATTAATTGATTTTTGAAGGTTGGGCTATTTAAATTAATAAGGCTGTCTGTTTATCAGAGGTCAATAGACATGATAAAGTCTTGATTGTGTGATGTATAAATTTTTAAAAATTGGTTTGGAATTTTTGCTCTATCTTAATATTTTTTATACTTACAAAGTAATGAAAATAATAAAAATATTATAATGTAGTTTCTCATAGCTCACCAAATTTCCCTATGCTATTTTTTGGGGATTTTTCCCTCTTAGGAGGGAACTTTGTAGTTCTATTTATGGTGAATGCAAAGTAACTATTAAAATAACCACAAATCTTATAGTAGAAATACATTTAAGCATTACTACTTTACTAAATTCTTCTGTTAACAAGGAACTCATGTCAACACTCAAGGAGAGATAAGTAGTTTTAAAAAACTTAAAAGGATCTGTACACCTTTTTCTTTTTCCTACCTTACAAGGACTCCAGAACAAGGCACAGTAGTTCAGTGCATTCCCTACCCAGACAAGGCATTGCTCAAGTTTTGACTGGGAACCACCCCCCCCCCAACCAATTCCATTATAGTATGACAGGAATGTGGATCCTAATCTTCCCACCCTATAAAATCTACTTGTACTAAGTGTACTTCATTTGTTGTGGAGTCAAAGTTGCAAAAGAAATTGAGAGTCTTTAGTATTTAATGATTGTCACCACTACATGAATCGAACAGTACCTATAAATTCCTAATTCATTTTCCCCTTCTTCCCCATTTTTGGAGCTAGTTCTTTCCATGTTCGATCATTGCATTAAACTCAGATCAATTAGATAAAGATGATGTGGTATATGCATATAAGGAAATATTATTCAATTGTGAGAAAGAAGGAAATCCTGCTGTTTGCAACAATCTGGATACCACTTATATATGGAATCTAAAAAGAACAGACTCAAAGAAACAGTAGAGTGGTGGTTACCAGGGGTTGGCACGTGGGAGAAGTGGGGAGGTATTGGACAAAGAATACAAACTTCCAGTTTTAAGATGAACAAATTTGGGGATCTAATGTATGGCATGGAGATCATACCTGATAATATTCAGTATCCTATGCTTGAGTATTGCTAAGAATTTTAAATGTTCTCTCTCTCTCTCTCTCTCTCTCTCTCTCTCTCACACACACACACACACACACACACACACACACACACACACAAAATGGTAACTTGTGACAGGATGGAGGTAGGAGTTAATGCTATGGTAGTAATAATTTTGCAACATATAAATATATCAAAGCACTGCCTTGTATAACTTAAACTTACACAATGTTATGTGTCAGTTACATTTCAATAAATCTGGCAGGTGGAAATCCAACTCCATTAACCCCATGCTTTCTCTTTTACTTTTCCATCTTTCACATTATTGCACTGATAATTGCTGTAAAGAACAACCTAAAAAACCTGCTATTACCTTCCAATGAAATTCTTTCAAATTGGCATTAAAAAGCCATGAAAGTATATTTAGTCTGTTAAATTAGATTAAATGCTTTCATAATTTAACTGGGGACAATAAAATATGAACTTTATACTGTTATTCTAATGTCAACTTAAATGAGTATTTAGAGACTTCTCCATTATTCTAATATATTCTCTTGCCTTTTAAATGACATTCTGTGTGTGCCGTTTCTAGCATACAATATCTAGTTAAAGTAGGATTTATGTACATTTAAACATTATAGACATACCACAGTTTGAATAACCTTCAAGAGTACAAAAATGTTCACAGTAAGACTTCGTGTTGCAGATAGTGTTGTCGGAGTAATTTCTCCAAATAAGTATGACATATTTGGACTGGATACAGATTAACATCAACCAACAAAGCAATAATTTTTATTAATTAGGGATAGCCTTAACTTTGTTGACGTTGTGGGTGGGATAATTCTTTACTGGGGCGGGGGGCTCTTCTGTGCATAGTAGGATATTTAGAAACCTTGACTTCTACCCACTAGATGCCAGCAGTACCCCCCTCTATTTCCAGTTGTGACAACCAAAAATGGCTCCAGATTTTGTGTAATATACCCTGGGAAGGAAAATTGCCTTCCATTGAGAAGCAGTGGGGTAACACTAACAGCTGTAACAGAGATCCCCAAACACATAAAGGTTTAGACGCAACAGAAGTTTATGTCCCTTCTAGTATTATTCCAGGGCAGGTAAACAGATTGGTGAATCATCTCTCCTTCACCCAGTCTTTCAGTGACCTAGGCTGAAGGAGACTCAGTTATTTTCAATAAGAACTTCCAATTTAGTCTTGTATTTTTCATTTAAACTAGTCAAAGGAGTAGAAGAGCATCAAAGGGGAACTTCAGTGTCTTAAAAGCTTTAGCCTTGAATTAATGCATATTATTTCAATTTACTTTCCATTCATGGGAATAAATTGTGTGGCCCCATCTAACTGCTGGGGAGATTAGAAGATTATTATATCTCTTTGCCTAGGAGGAAAAAGAAACAGTTTTTGATTAACAGTTAGCCATATGCCTTCCTACTCACCAGTTTTCTACTTGCATTCTTCATCCAGCACATAAAACACATTCATACCTTTTACTGAGGAGACAACCCTAACTCTTCTCCATTTACTACATTCAGTTCAAACTCCAGGATCTCAAGGTTATATAGAGTGTTTTTATTGAGTTCAGATGTAATTCTTCATGGATCAATGGCCTATGAACTAAGAAAAAAAAATTTCATTTGCCTCACCCACAACCTAAAAACTCCTAATGTAAACATATCCCTTATATCTTAAAAGCCATGGCCTACACATAGCTTCAATCACGTTCCATTGGCAGGAATTAACCATAAGACCTGAACAAACTGAAAGAAGTTTGGAATATATGGCCTAGCATGAAAAGAGAAGAAGGGATTTTATTTTGACCAACAGATAGCAAAGCACATAATATAAGCTGAAGAATGAGACACAAAACTAAAAAATTGACTCCCAGGTGATACTGAATACATATTCTCACAATATTTTTGTTGTAGATGATCAGTCAGTAGTGATAATTTTCCAAAAGGAGGCTGGGGTCGCTTTCCTTAAGATAGAGGGCTGGCAAGACCTAGACTTAAAGGCAGGGTATCATTCCCAAATGGAATACAAAACTGAAAATGCAAAGGAAATGTCTTTTGTTTGGAAAAGAAATCAGGGACAACTAGGTGGCTCAGTCGGTTGAGTATCCAACTCTTGACTTCGACTCTGGTCATGATCTCATAGTTCATGGGTTTGAGCCCCGCGCGTTGGACTCTGCACTGACAATGCAGAGCCTGCTTGAGATTCTCCTTCTCTCTCCCTCTCATTCTCTGCCCCTTACCTGCTCATGCTGTCTCTCTCTTCTCTCTCTCAAAGTAAAGAAATAAACTTTAAAACAAAATTAAAAAAGAGATCATTGGGTTAGGAAAGCAGGCTGTGGCTCTGGGCGGGGGGGGGGGGGGGGGAAGGGGGGGCATGCTTTCCTAAGGATCTTTCTAGATAGTCTGGATATTGTATTTAAGATGACAATTTAAACTAGGTCTTAGTGACTGGAGGGTGAGAAATTGTTTAGCAACAGGTCAAAATTGATCTGATAAGATTGGACTGGCTCAGGTTAGATAGGCTAAAAAAACTGGAGGATTGACAAAAGGTAGGGACAAACCCTCATTCTCTTCAGTTGTAGCTTCTCCATTATATTTTTGTTTGTTTTCTGTATTTGTACAAATTTTGTACAAATTTATTTATAGGTTCCTTAATATGTAGTTCCTAGAACCTCTGCCAAAGAAAAATTGCCCAAGGCAAGGTAAAATGGCAAGGAAGACTTTATTCAATACTGTTGCAATAGGAGAGAGAGACTGAACTCTACTTTGGTGAAATAAAAGGTGGGAAAGTTTTAGGATCTGGGGTGAGCTAGCAGAAAAGTACTAGAGGACATTAGTGGGGAGGTTGGTCAATGTAATTGGGCCATCTGTGTTTGCTAATTGGTACTTATTGAAGTTAGGCTTTTATTCTCCCACAGAGACTGGAGGATATCTTTCTTGATGATTAAATTTCAAAGTGATGGTCCCCAGGTCCTTGGAAAAGACATTTTCTTGGGATATAAAACTGGCAAGGGGCTATGTATAAGAAGATTTACATCTTAAAGCAGCAGAGAGAGAATTTACAATTGAAAATTTTCTAAAGTAAATGTTCTTTAAAAAGAGAGATCAGAGGCCTATAGACAGGAAGAAAACTGTCTAATGTTAAATCAGTCTGAAGGGAACATTAAGGCTGTCTGTCAGGTACTAAAACATAAAAGTAGTGTACAGAGATACAATCACCAACATGTTTTTAAATGCAGTCTTCTAATCATGTAGTCCAAACATCCATTAGCTGTTTTGGCGACTCATTTAAACTTGTCAGTATAAATGGCTCATATAAATCTCTCACTTAAAATGACTATAGCTATTAGCTTTTAGGATATAAAGATAAAAATTTTTCTTTGGTTCCACACTGGTCCCTTTAGATATTTTTGACCCCATCTGTCTTTGAAGAAACTTGATTTGTAATAATAATATGTTTTGTATAGCCATCTAAAACTGGAAAAAATTTGGAATGGGTAAGGTAAAAATAACAGTGTGTTAATTATGAATTTTTATTAGAACACTTGGGCCCCAGTTGAGTAACAACTATTCATATAATTATATTAGCATAAGGTCATGAGTTTCCATTTGTTCATAAGTATTTGATAAATACTTTCCCAAAATCAGATGTACAATGTCCACAGTGTCTCTCAAATACTAACAAAGAAGGGAATCAGTTAATGTGATGTGACAATTTTCAGAGCAACTTTGTCTTATTATTAGTTCAGTATTTCCTCATTTTTATGCCTCTTTAAAAATTTCCTGTATATTCTCAGCATATGTTGTGAGCTTCATCTAATTTTTTTCATGATAATGTTTCCTGTATGTTACTCTTTATTCATTTTTATTTCATGAATATGCATTTTCCCTCATCTTTTTAACAAGTTTCTATAAACATTTTTTGGTCAGAATGTAATGTTTTGTTTTGTTTTGTTTTGTTTTGTTTTTTGCTAAAAACAACATTATAAAAGCATTTTTCCTGTTAATTGTTTTGTTATTCCAAAATTAAATCCTCCAAATCCTGGATGCATACATGTATCTCATATTTCCCCTTTATCACAGAGGTGATAACTTAACCTCCAGTTACCTGTAAAATAATTAATGCCTTATATGATTATTTTGCAGCATTAATGTCTCTCACGAATACTTTAAAAGAATTATTTAGCTCTTTGGCAAGTCTAATGCCTTGACTTTGTAGAGTGCCCTTGTCAGTCCTCACTGGGCCCATTTCCTTTCTTTTAGAAGAATGTTATAATATTCTATTGAGATAATGACCTTAAGTTTTGACTTTTAATAAAAAAAATAGTTAATTTTTACCATATAATTAATTTAATGATCACAAATACCAAGCCTCAAAAACTTTTGAAGTTTTACCTATTTAAAAAACATATATGTAAATACTGAGATTATGTTTTGAGGCATCTTTAATTACTATTTAAATTGATTTTTACTTTTAATCTATGAAATACATTGAAGTGAAATACAACTTAAGTATTGTGTTCTTTTTTCTATAGTTTATGAATCTAAAGTAAATATAGAATAAATGATTGATCATGCTTTGACCCTTCTTAAAAGACTTTAGAGACTTATCTAAAGAGAAAAATTCATTGTCAGTTTTGATCATTTGTTAGTAAAAAGAATAGTTAAAATATCCTATCATTAAGCATTTTAGTAATGATCATAGTTATGATAAATAACTGACTTAATTATTGTAGAGCTAGAAAATTACATTTCTGGTATAGTAATTAATTATCTAGTATAATTAGAGAAGTTTCAGAACTAAACATACATTGAAAATCAAAGATTTTGTAATCAGGAGAGTCACAAAGATACTTGAGTTATAATGTTATAATTGTATAGAAAATAATTTGTATATTTAACATTTGTGCTATGGAATAGTCATTATTGAATTAAACTTCTAAGATGTGTGGTAAATTATCATATTGTTGAGGCATGAATTTGGATTTAATTCCTTTGAGCCTAACATATTGAATCAAGTACTTCTGATAATGAATAAGCCTCGTTTACTCTTCAGTATTTGCATTTCAATGTGGTTGTGATGCTCTCTCTTGAATATATAATACTATTGTGAAGTTAAAGAGGAAACCACCTGTATTCATTTCTTATGGCGGCCATAACTAATTACCACAGAGTGGCTTAAAACAACAATTTATTCTCCCACAATTCTAAAACTAGAAGTGTGAAACCAAGGTTTTGCAAGACATTCTTGCTCCACATGAAGGCTCCAAGTAAGAATCCTTTCTTGCTTCTGGTAATTCCCATTCCTTAGTTTATAGGCATCAGTTCAGTCTCTGCCTCCATCTTGACATGGCCATCTCTCCTCTGTGTATGTCTGTCTTCACATGTCCTTCTTATAAGGATATCTGTCATTGGATTTAGGGTCCACCCTAATCCAATATGATCCTATCTTAACTGGATTACATTTGTAAAGACCCTATTCCCAAGTAAGGTCAAATTCATAGGTACTAGGGTGATAAGACCTCACATATCTTCTGAAGAGGAATACTTCAACTCACACCACCACCACTTTGTTGCCAGAAAAATTCAACTACTACTAAGTGATTCATTCATTGTAATGCAACCTTAAAAAGTGATGATTCTTAGTTATAAATGGAAGTTTTGAATAAAATATGACATGTTAATCCATCTTTCACTAAAGGAAAAACACAGAATTTTTATTGTCCAGAATGCACAGTCTGTAATGCCCCCTTAACTGGTCACAGGCCTGTAATTATTGTGTAGCCAGACTTTGGTTGCAGCTCTATAGCTTTAGTATGTGATTTTAAATGTGTATTTATTTTTACCTAAATTATCTTCATTGCTTTTCTAGATAATTTCAAATGAATCAAACCATTGTGAGGTCTTGTGCTGGCTGTCATGTCTTTAAAACTACTATTACTCTGGAAATCATTTATATATTTTGTGAATGACTAGTGATTGCAGTTATTGTACATTAGTGATATGCTAAGAATTGTGCATAATCACTGCCATATTTATCACAGTATTTGTCTCTCATAGTGCATATGGGAAAGTTTGGGAGTGCTCATGGAAGCATACACTTGTTCAGGCTATTTATATAGCAATGATATCTAAATAGTCAAACTTCTGGGGCACCTGGGTAGCTCAGTCAGTTGAGCATCTGACTTTGGCTCAGGTCATTATCTCATGGTTCATGAGTTTGAGCCCTGCATTGGGCTGGATGCTGTCAGCACAGAGGCGCTTGGAATCCTGTAGCCCCCCTCCTGCCCCTCCCCTGCTTGCACTCTCTCTCTAAAAAAATAAATAAACACTTTTAAAAGTAAGAAAATAGTCAAAATTCTATTGCCAGAAGATATTCCTCCACTGAATGAAGGTGAGAAAAAAGTAAAATTTAATAATCACAAGTATTTTCTTTTTGAAAGAATGTCAATGAATTAAAATAACTCACAGTGACTACGGAAGTAGAATTAAATATAGATGTCAGCCAAATTGTTAAAAGCTTTAATATGTAATTTCAAAGAACTTGTAAAGATTATCGTCAGAATTTTTCTATCCCATATTGCTTATTTTAGAGAAGTGCGAACCTCTGAAAGATAATGGATATAAATACTAACTCTCTTACTAATTTTATTTATAAATAGCATGAAGCTATTTCAAATAGAAGATTTGATCAAATTACCTTTCTAGTCTGAAGAATCAAGAGGATGCAATTTGGTTGGGGGGGGTGTTCTCTGTTCATACTTTGAACAAAATTTTTCATTTATCACTTTAAGCATCTGGATAAAATAAACATTTTCAGTATCATCTTTCTCGCTTGTCCAGAATTCACCACCATGTTGATAAATCCTAAGAACATAATAAATACCCATTTTGCATGTTTTCATCAAAGAACAAAAAAAAGATTTTCCAATTGTGATTTATGACTAAAAATTGACAAGGAAAATTGAAAATATCTTATGATAGCATATTGAAGTATGTTTTTCTTCATATCTCTTATGGGATCTAAAAATGGAGCTATTCTGAAATAAAAATTTATATTTTACAATTAAATCATGATTCCATTAACCAATTGGGAAAAATCTGTATATAAACTTAATAACATTGGGATGAATGTTACTCAAAGTATGTTCCTCAGAACACCTGTGTTGGAGTCATTTGGGGTATTTATTGAAATTTCAGATTACCAGGCCACATTCCAGTCCTATTAATCAGAATCTTGGTACAGTGTTCAAAACTTGTATTTTAATCATCTCCAATGATGTGTTTTATGTACGCTTTGTTTTAAAACAACCATTTTAATAGAATTTATGCATACCTAGGAAGATGATGTCATAGTTCTAAAATTACTGTTTTTTGGAAACAGAGGAAATGAAGAATGCCAGAGCTAATATATCTGGGCTGGAGAAATCTAACCTAGCTACAGACGAGTTCCTTGGAGGTAGCCAAGCATTTCAATATATCATCGTTCAACATATTTACTGTTCTACAGGCACAGTTGGTTCCAGTATAATTCAGTATAAACCTACAATTTTCTGTGGGGAAGTCTAATCCAGTCAGACATGGTAGTGGCAGCTTCAATAAAAGATGGTAAAATTCTGAGTCAGCCAGGCTTAATTTTTTTTTTTTTAACATTTATTCATTTTTGAGAGACAGAGTGCAAGTAGGAGAGGGGCAGAGAGAGAGACACACACAGAATCCAAGCAGCTCCAGGCTCTTTGCTGTCAGCACAGAGCCTGACTCTTGGGGGTGGGACAGGGGGCGCATCTTGAACCCAGGAACTGTGAAACCATGACCCGAGCTGAAGTCACCACTTAACCATTCAGGCACTCCAGTGAGTCAGCCAGGCTTAGAAATCAAGGCATGGAAGTTTAATCCATTTATTATGGGAATCACATAGTGGTTTGGGAATGTGCAGAGCAGGATCTCACTGTTCTTGGTTAAGGATAGTTTAAGTAGGGGGGCACCTGGGTGGCTCAGTCGGTTGAGTGTCCAACTTTGGCTCAGGTCATGATCTCACAGTTTGTGAGTTGGAGCCCCGCGTAGGTCTCTGTGCTGACAGCTTGGAGCCTGGAGCCTGCTTTCAATTCTGTCTCCCTCTCTCTCTGCCCCTCCCCCCGCTCATGCTGTGTCTGTCTGTCTCTCTCTCTCTCTCAAAAATAAATAAACATTAAAAAATTTTAAAAGAAAGGATATTTTAAGTAGGTAGGATCTCACAACTGTGGGTTATTTTTTTTACGAGGGGCTTGGCACATCATGTACAGAAACCACAGGCCAAAGTCCTGTGATTCAAAATCCAGTGGAAGTCTAGAACCTAGGCATGTAATTCTCAGCCGATTCGAAACAAGGCATGAAATAGTGACATCAAGAAATGATAATGTGGGTCCTGATTTTGCCATAACTGACAGAAATCATGACAACTTTGGTATTTGTTTGTGTTCATCGCAGACATCACTCCAGATTTTTTAAAAGAGAGAGATAGAGCAGGGGCTGGCACCATTGTCTAAAATACCTGAAGCATAGTTTTCCTCAGCAAGCCTTCATTGTGGAGACTAACCTCAAATTTTAAGAGATTTTGAGCTCACTTACATGTTCCATAAGACTAAATGTGAACATCTCTGAATTCCTGTGGTGCCCACACATAGGTCTGTGTGGAAAACCTTCTTTCCTGGTGTTAACAAGTTTTTAATACCTTTTCATTATAACAATTTTCAGGGACCTTAAATCCAAAGTAGGGGACTCTTTTCACCAGTGATGTAGAAAGGGGAACTTACGTATTTGGAGAATGATGAGTAAAATGAGGTTGCTAGTATTTGACCATTTGGGATCTACTTTGGATAATGAGGGATATGGAAAATTAAGCTCAAAAGGTCTGCAAATTGATGGCCTTGTTTATTTTCCGATTCTATGTTGTTATCTGTTATCTCAAAGAAGTAATTTGAACTTTTATTTTCCTTGCCTTAATTTCCTTATCTAAGTAGGAACAAATTACCTTACAGAATTGTCAGTGAGGGCTGACAGAGCCATGTGGTTCCTCCCCCAAGGATGATAGTAATTGAATAAGTGAATGAACAAATTCCTGCCCACTGGACTGAGGTCTAACTAGATTGTCCTCAATCAAATGGGAAGGGATTCAATTAGTGATTTACTCACACATTCAAATTACCTAATGAATGATTACTACATATAAGGAATTATGTTAGATGCTGAAGATAAAAGTGAATTGAGCATAGCCCTAAACTTCAACTTGGTTGAAATCTAGTAAAAAAAAAAAAAATCAATCTGTACTATTTATTTGTTAATAACGGCTGATATTTGCTGAACATTTATCAGGCTAAAGACTTTACATGAATCATTCAAGAACCCTGGGCTAAAAAAATAAATTTCTACCTTAATTAGTGTCTGTAGTTGCTAGGGGCTGTGAAGGGCAGGAACTGAAAATTAATATTTAATTTGATATGTTTATGCATGTATTGAGGAAATCATTATTTTCAATCATAATATTGTAAGAAGTGAAGTAGAAAGAATGAAAAAAGCTGACTTAGAATTGGAAGTTTTAAAGATCCTTATTTTCAGAGAGGGAAATAAAAACAGAGTTAGCAAGTAAGAACTTTAATATTTGGGATACATTAGGAGATTTTTGCCTTGAAACTGGTCTCTGCTACTTTTTGGTTATTGTCTTTGTACGTGATAGGTGGGCAGAGTGATCTTAAACAAGTAAAAAATCAAATAGGTTTAAAGCTCTTTTGTTTGAAAATTTTAATCAAATATTCATGGCTCTTAAAAGAATAATCAAAATCCTGTATTGGCTGACACTGCCTGCAAGGCTTGGTCCCCTTTCTGATCACTGGCTTCCTGCATCTCAGCCATGCTGCCTGCTCTCATTCTCAAGTTATCTGCACATACTGTTCCCTCTCCCTGGATTTGCCCTCTACTTGCCTTCTTTTTTTTTTTTTTTTTAATTTTTTTCAACATTTATTTATTTTTGGGATAGAGAGACAGAGCATGAACGGGGGAGGGGCAGAGAGAGAGGGAGACACAGAATCGGAAACAGGCTCCAGGCTCTGAGCCATCAGCCCAGAGCCCGACGCGGGGCTCGAACTCCCGGACCGCGAGATCGTGACCTGGCTGAAGTCGGACGCTTAACCGACTGCGCCACCCAGGCGCCCCTCTACTTGCCTTCTTAATCTCAGTGCCTTCTTCAGATCTCAGCCCAAGCATTCTTTCCTTAGAAATCCTTTCTGTGACCCTTTAGACTTGGTGCATTACCTGAAAAATACGGTCACATAACTTTCCAAAACATTCTTGATATGTTTATGTTTATTTGGGGGATATACATTTTTCCATATAAATTATTTATAATTATATATTTATTTAGAGGACTATCTGCCTTGGGTTACCTCAAAACAGAACTGAGAGAAAAGCTTGCATGTAAGTAGTTTAATTGAGAATGGGTCCCAGGGAGTAGAAGTGAGAGATCAGACTGAGAGAAGGAAGGAAAGCCACTAAAGATTACAAGTCCTCTGTCCTACTGAAGCTTATGAGAAATGTTATAAAATACAGTTTATAATTGTCTGCCCTACAGATGAAAAAGAAATCAATGTATTCATTGTCTTCTTCCTCATTGATCCAGGGTAGCCCATGACATTTGTTTGTCTTCTGATTTCCAAATAAAGAAAGTCTAAGTGGATCCCTATGGAGTCTCATTCCCTGGGATGGGAATTTAGGGGTGATACATAGAGGCCTGGGCTGGTGTGTCCAAGTGAAGGCAGTGTTCATAACTGCTTAAAGATATACCACAGCAATGGTACAAATAAGAGGTAGCACTGAGAGGTTTAAAGGGGCATGAGAGTTACACCCTCCCAGAACATAAAGAGCAAGATCTATGACTATCTTCCTAACCATTACATTTGTATCACCTTGCTTAATGACTAGTGTATAGTTAGTACTCAGTAAATATTTTTTAGTACATGTACGAGTAGGGGGTAGGAATTCCTTCCTGTTATATTACTGAGTGTGCCAATCATATAATTTGTGAGAATATAAAATTTAAGCTTGTATATAGTGAGATTATGAAATTATTTCAGAAAATTTCCCTTTTAAAGTAACTATATATTCCTGTCTCGACTGGCTAGCAGTTTAGCAGTCATGACCTCCAAACTTATGGGCTATCACATTAAATTCAATGATTATGTTTTGTTAAAAAGAAAATATTTGCTGCATACAAAGTAGCAGTTCCATCTTATTAGGGATTTTGTGGTGTCAACATTTTCTCTGGCTCAGAAGGAAAAATGCAATGCTGCTACCTCAGTTCACAAATACCAGGGATAAGGTATGGGTGTTTCAATAGCCTTCTGTGTCAGGTAGGTGACCCCGTACCTCACCAAGGTGTTTGGAGCAGTTAAAATAGATCAAAAGGATTGTATCAAATGACAACCATGTGCAGATATCAGGGAACAGGACACATTTGAATCAGATGTTAAAAGAACTAAATAATGGGAGAGAGAGAAAAGCAAACAGACAAATTGAACAGACATCTACGTAGGACTGCTAACTAAATTTTCCAGTTATCAACATGGTGCCTGTATCCACCTGATTCAGTCTTATGCTCAAATGTTATGTCATCAGAGAGAATTTCTTGGCCCTGCTTTTTATTTTTATTAAAAAAAAAACTTTTAACACTTAGGTATTTTTGGGAGACAGAGACAGAGATGAGTGAGGAGGAGCAGAGAGAGAGGGAGACACAGAATCTGACGTTAGCACCAGGCTCCAAGCTGTCACCACAGAGCTGACATAGGACTCGCTCTCATGAACCGTAAGATCATGACCTGAGCCAAAGTCGGACGCTTAACCAACTGAGTCATCCAGGTGCCTCTTACCTCTGCTTTTTAAATTAACAAGTCCTTCCTTGCCCTTTCCAAATGTAGTAACTTATTCTGTTCTATTTTTCTTTATGCAGTTTTTTCCTCATCCAAAATAATATTCAGTCATTAGTTTACTACTTACTATATACTAATTAATAGTGTTATTTAGTATATAGTAAATTAACACTGCTAATTAATATATACTAAATTAATAATGTATTGTCACCAGACCCTAAACTGTATGAACAGGTAGTTTGCTGTCTTTGCTGCTTTGGTTTCAATGTCTAGAATAGTTACTGGCATAAAATAGTTACTTAATAAATATTTAAGGAATGACTGACCAATCAAAAGAATACATGCAAAATAATACATACATCAATCTAGAATAGAAATTAGAAAACTGTAGCCTACCTCCTGTTTTTGTAAATAAAGCTTAATTGGAACACAGCCATACTCATTCATTTACATACTGTCTATGGCCATTTTCTCACTATGATAGATTGATCATTTGGCCCACAAAGCTGAAAATTTTACTACATGACCCTTTATAGAAAAAGTGAGCTAACTCCTATTTTAGAGTCCTATTACACCAGGATTCCTAAGTGTAATTCTCATTTCCTAAAAATCATACTGCTTATATAGACGTTTAACTTCTTTAACTTTTCTGTGTGTGTGTGTGTGTGTGTGTGTGTGTATCATATATAAAATATATATGTATATCCTTTATGTCTTCCTAGAACTTCTTCTCTGAATTAGATGTAGAAGAAATTTTATTCTAGTCAGAGCACTGGCATTAACTAGATGTGTGACCATACGTTACGTAACTACATAGAAAGACATCTGTTCTCACCTTAAATATGGGTTAGATTAATTCTCAAGTTGTTTCTGGCTCTAAAATTCTGATATCAATTATCTAAGTAAACATCCAGGATATAAATTTTGAGGAAAAAAAAAGAAGACAGTTCAAGGTATATCAGTTCTTCATTTCTTAAGGCATTTGTGTCCAGAAAATCACAAAACTGAGGGGGAAAGAAGTCACATACTGGCCTAATGTTCTTTCCATATCAAGCCGACAGAATGTGACAAAGAACTTAATTAATCAACTGGGATCATTGTATATGAACTGGACTGGTGGAGTCCTAACATTGTACAAATTAAGACTGAACAACTCCGGGGCACCTGGGTGGCTCAGTTGATTAAGCGTCCAACTTCAGCTCAGGTCATGATCTCACAGTTTGTGAGTTTGAGCCCTGCTTCGGGCTCTCTGCCGTCAGCATAGAGTCTGCATCAGATCCTCTGTCCCCTTCTCTCTCTTCCTCTCTCCTGCTTGCGTGCTTGCTCTCTTTCTCCCCCCAGAATAAATAAACGTTAAAAAAAGAAAAGACTGAAGGGCTCAGACTGGTAATTGCACTGTGGATTATTGTGATTGATTTCTTTTTTTTTTTTTTAGATATGAGAGTCAAATTATCTCATTTTTCAAAGTGTGTTAAGGAGGTTCGTGTTTCTTGTTTTTCTAGAAATGATGTCTCCATTTTCAGTTACTCTGAGGCAGAAAATGGGATAGTACTTACACTGGGTAAAGAAAAGAATTATTTTTGATTGAAGAGAACATAGGATGAAACATGGAAATTCTTGTTAATAAGAATTCATCTACCCCTGCCACGGGAAAGCTTGCCAAGAGTAAGGTAAATAACCTGAGGCCAGGTTGGAGAACTGTTCACTCTTAAGTGAAATTATTATTTATTTTCTCTGTCATATATTCAGTTTTTCCAAGTTTTCCTCAAGTTTTCATTAACTATCATAAATTTTTATAACTTGTTTTTGTAAGAAGATTCTGGTTATGCTCTCAGTGTTGAACACATTCCCCAAGACTAGAGAGAATCAACTGCATTCTCCTATAAAAGAAAAATTGTCCTAATAGATTTGCTATCTTTAAGAAGCTTTTACTCTTTCTGTTATACTGTTGGAGGCAATATGATAGGGAAAGATAGGATAAAATAGGCAGAGGGGAAAAGGTTAAGACCCGAGGTCCCTGGGTGGGGAAAAACATATTTTGGAACATTGTTGGGAGCGTTTGACTACAGCAAACCTCCTTGGGTTTACGGTCCCTCTTAAGATTGTTAACAGACACCACCTACTCCCCCTCAGGTTTCCCTCAGGAATTTGACAATCAAAATACCTAACTAGGGGTACCTGGGTGGCTCAGTCATTAAGTGTCCAACTTTGGCTCAGGTCATTATCTCATGGTTAGCAGGTTCGAGCCCCGCATTGGGCTCTGTGCTGAGAGCTCAGAGCCTAGAGCCTGCTTTGGATTTTGTGTGTGTATGTGTCTCTCTCTCTGACCCTACCCCCCTCATGCTCTGTCTCTCAAAAATAAATTAAAAAAACATTAAAAAATTTTTAAGAAATACCTAAGTAAAAAAAAAAGTAAACCATGAAACCTACAGGAGGGAGAGTATGACCAGTCTGACTCCTCACGCATTGGAGTCCAGCCAATCAGGAATAGACAACCCAGCACCTAGAGTTATCCAGCCACTAAGGGTAGAACCTGAGAAGGAATGAGGGGGAAGGGAAGGGAGGGCTGACCAGAACCTTATAAAACAGGTACCCTTGCCTATAGTCACCGGTATTCACCTTTGAATGCTCCCTCTTTGTAAAGAGAGTTTTCATACTATTCTTGCTTTCTAATCTTATACTCTAATAAACTTCTGCCTGCTGCTGATTTTGTGTCCACCTCTTCATTCTTCAAAGCGGTGAGACAATGAGCCCTGGGTATTGAGGTAAAAACTACTGCAACAGCAGTAGAGTATAAGCAATGAAGGAAGACCCCAACCCAGGTCAGATCCTTGCTCCATCATTTCTGCAATATGGCCAAATTGGTCATTATTGCTTCAGTGTCCTCATTTGCAAAACTTTAATAATAATTGCACCTACTTCATAAGGTTATTAAGGACTAGATAATACCTATGAAAATTTTACAATCTACTGGCTAGACCAAGTAAGTGCTCTATAAGTGTAAGGTAGTACATAGTAAGCTACATATTTTTCCTACTAGCATTTTATACGAATAAAACAATTTTGAGTGAGAGCCACAATATTCAATAAATATGAAGGAAAGACTATAGGGAAGGCAAGTGTGAGAAGAATTACTAACGCATGAGATTCAAAGCCACAGAATGTGGAGGACCAACCATTTGAACCTGACAAGAGGTAACTAGGACAATACTCTTAAAAATGCAGAACTTGAGCAAAATTACGTAGTTTTCACTTTGCAAGGCCACAGGAGAAGCCATAAATTTTAATAATGGTAGGTGTATAATGATGTAATTGGAGTGTCCAAGGAGGAGACTGAAAATGGCAGAGTTTTAAAAACTGGTATTGCAGAAGGATTAAGGCAGCAGTCATTAAAATTTGGCATCACAGATGAAAGAATTGTGTTCTATTTCTAGTTTCGCCCATTTCTTAATGTGAGACTTTAGATAATTTGCTTAACTTCTCTGAGTCACGATTTTCTCATCTATAAAATGGGACTATCACAGTATTCTCCAGAGGCGATGAGTCATTCCAGAGAAGTATATAATGTATTATTTTTAAAGTTGCTGATACTGTCCAAAGAATAGCTAAATCCTCAACATAAATATCTGTAGCAAACAGCTCACTAAATCAGTTTGCAGCTATATGCAACATATTTCTGTTTGGAATCTACATGGGAAACCTCTTGAATTAAATAGCATCCCCAAAGTCCCAGTTTTACTATTATAAGAATTTCCATGTGGAAGGGAGCAGCTGATCAGAGGGTTTCTCCTTTAGATATCTGGCCAGTGTGTGAGAACAAATTGTCTTCCTTTAGTATAATTAGCACCATCTAAAATTTTTTAAACTGCAAAAACTATATCTTTAAAATTGAGAATAAAAGGAAAAAACTAAATCCTGAGATGAAAGAACAAAAAAAATCTGTAAACATGGCGCTAAACACATGAAGATATTCAAAATTCAATTATAATAAAAGGAATCAAAATTAGAACTGCTCTAAGATTTTTCTACATGTCAAATAACTAAAATTGCAAAAGCTAGAAAACATACTCTGTTGCTTAAATTGTAGGGAAGCTGTCACTCTTTTACTATTGGACCTCTAGAAAATTCACTGTAGTGAAGGATCCTTTCACTAAAAAGCCATCATCTAAAAAGCATTGCCTAAACATACCCCCTTTCTGCATATCACTCTGGACCCTTAAACTGCTTTCTTATGTAATTACTATCATTATTCTTTCTTGGTCCTGAAATGTTACTTGCTTCATTGTCACTATTTCCATGATACCTTAGGATTTTATTGTGTTTGTTTTATTTGCCTTTTCAATTACCTGCTTACATCTTTATGTGGTTAATTGTTCTTTATATTAAAATCTCTCTTAAAATATATGATGTATTTCCTGAATCTTGTGTAAATACTGACTGATGCAGTCATGAATTATAACACATTACATTCTTTTTTTAACTTTATTTATTTTGAGAGAGGGGGGTAGGAGGGAGGGAGAATACCAAGGGAACCTGATACGGGGCTTGAACTCACAGAACCATGAGGTCATGATCTGAGCTGAAATCAAGAGTCAGAAGCTTAACAGATGGAGCCACCCAGGCGCCCCCACATTATGTTGTTTTTAGAACATCAATCCATAAAGCCAAAGTTCTACTAACAAAAGGGAGAGGTAGTAGAAAAAGCAATTGTTTTCAGATTATGCTAACTGATAAATGTTATATTATGAAAATTACCATTTCCCGTTGCCATGATAATAACAAATGTAGAGAAATATCATTAACAAATATTAAACCACTAGGTACAAAGTCATTGGGTTAGAGGGTATTTGTCATATCTGAAAATATCATACAATAGATTATGTGTTGTATGAAAAGAGTTAAAGTTATTTTTATTCATTTATTTTTTTAAAGTAGGCTCCATGCCCAGCATGGAGCCAACAGAGAGCTAGAACTCAGGACCCTGACATCAAGACCTAAGCTGAGATCAAGAGTTCGATGCTTAACCGACTGAGCCACCCAGGTGCCCCTAAAGTTGTTATCTATGTAAAGATTTGGCATATACCACCACAGTGGGACTGACTGATACAATGTATTTCTTGATGTGTCTTCTCCTTTCAATGAGAAATCCACAACATTACTTATTTTAGTATTCTTGCGAAACTATTCAACCTTAATTTAACCATAAGGAAATCGCCAAGCAATTGTAGATTAAGAGATATTTTATTTTAAAAATTGTGCAATATTCAAATAAAAAGAAGGAACTCTTTTCTTTCTACTAAAGACACACTACATTCAAGTGTAATGCATTATCTTATTATCTCCTATTACATCCTGGATATTAAAAACATAAAGAACTTTTGAAGCAATTTAAAACATTTGAAAACAGACTATTAGGCAATATCGTTGTATCATTGTTAAATTTCTTGGGCGTGCTGATGGTATTATGGTTATGTAGAAGAATGTCCTTGCTCTTAATTGATACTTGCTGCAATATTTAGGGATGAATTATAATGATGACTGCAACTTACTTTAAAATGGTTCAGTGGTACCTGGGTGGTTCAGTTGGTTAAGTGTCTGACTTTGGCTAAGGTCATAATCTTGCAGTTTATGAGCTCAAGCCCCACATCGGGCTCTGCACTGACAGTGCGGAGCCTTCTTGGGACTCCCTGTCTCCCTCTCTCTCTGCCCCCCTCCACTTGTATTCTCTCTCTCTACCAAAATAAATAAACTTTAAAAAAATAAAATGGTTCAGAAATACTAGTCATATATATATTCTAGTCATATATGTTATTATGTATGTTTTATACATATATATGAGTAAAATATAGTGAAAGATAAAAAAATGTTGCAGAAAGTTAACAATTGGTAAATCTAGGCTAATTTTATGCAAATTGCATGTTTCCTTAATTTTTCTATAGATTACAGTAATTTTGTATAAGAAGTTAATGTGAGAAGAATAATATCTCATTTCAGATTTAAAAGATAGATCTAGCTATAGTGTTACAATAAAATTTAAGGGGATGAAGACTGAAAGAGGAAGGCTAATCAGATGGATGTTTCAGTAATTCTAATGAGATGAGCAAGTAGCTTGGACCAGGATCGTAGAAGTTCAGGTTGTGAGAAATTACACATTCTGGGTCAATTTGGAAAATAAAATGTTGGGAAATAAAATGGAAAACAAAATCTCCCAATATAGAAATCCTCTCCACAGGAGTAGTAGAGAAAAGAAACAGTTTTATTATTGAAAAAACATTAAAGTAGAATGTGGTACACATCATAGTCAATTTGCTAAGAGATTACAGACAGAAAGAAATATCACTCTTCTATATGATAAGGAAGATATAACCCATTCCATACATGATCTCAAGACAATAACTAGTCCTCAAGTTAAGAGGACTTGACGGCACCATTTATCACATATAGTTTACCCTAAATGTACCTGGTAACTGAGGTGACCATCTATGGTAGTTAATCAGCTTTATCTGGAAGAGAAAGAAGATTCTTTTATCATTGTAGGAAGTAGTTTTGCAACTCAGACAATGTGTCTGCTGAAGTCAGGCTCCTACCTTCCCACAGAAATGTTTACATTTCAAAGAGATGGCTCCCAGGTCCTTAAGAAAGACATTTCTGGGTCACAAAACTGATAATAAGCCCACACCTTGTCTTCAAAATGTGTATACTCCTTTCAAAAATATTTAAAATTAAAGATTTCCTAAAGTAAATGCTAAGAAAAGTGGTAGGGATGGGAAAAGTCTCTTTGTTGACTTTACATAGGGAGGATTAAGCCTCTTCCTTTTAGTTTTTATTTGTCCTTACAATAGCTTTCAGGGTTTACTGATAGACTAAATGTAGGAAAAGATAAAAGGGGGCAGTAAAGTTTTAAGCCTGAGCAACTGAAAGAAAATATTTAGTTACATGGAGAAAACTTGAGGAGAAACAGAATATGGGAATGGATATCAAGAATTGGGGTTTTGGTGTATTAAGTTGGAAATGGCTTTTGTACTTCCAAGTTATTATGCTAAGCAGGAAGATAGGTATATAAGTTTGGAATTTAAAGGAAAGGTCTAGGTTAGAGCTATAATTTTTTTGAGTCTTCACTGTACAGACAGCATTTAAAGTGGTTAATGGGAACGTAGCCAATCAGCCACTTTATATTCATTAAAGATACAAAGAGAAGAAATTCAAAGTCAGAGCCCTGAAACATGACAAAGGAAATGATTGGAGGAGATAAGGAGGAATCAGTAAAGGAGATTGCAAAAAAGTAGTCTGTGAAGTAAAAAAAAAAAAAAAAAAAAAAAAAAAACCTGTGAAAGTGTGTGTTCTGTACAGGAAGTGAAGAAAACATTTCAGGGAACAGATTGATCATCTGTGTCAAATACTGCCGAATCAAACCAGATGAAGACTGGGAAATAACTATTGGATTCCTCAGTGTGGAAGATACTGGTGACATCCAAAATGACATTTTTCTGTGGAGTTGTGAAGTTGAAAGCCTGGCTGGTATAAGTTTAAGGGAGAAGGGGGAGAAAAATTTAAGACAGTGAATATAGACTCTTCTTTCCAAGAGAATTAGTGTAAATAGGAGCCGAGATGTGGAACTGTAGTCAAATGGTAGATAACATAGACTTTTTTCCGTAAAGTTTATTTATTTATTTTTTGAGAAAGAGCGAGAGCGAGAGAGAGCGCCATGTGTGTGAGCAGAGGAGGGGCAAAGAGAGGGAGGGGGAGAGAGTATCTCAAGTAGGCTCCCTATGGTCAGCACAGAGCCCGAAGTGGAGCTTGATCTCACAAACCATAAGATGATAACCTGAACTGAAACCAAGAGTCACACCCTTAACCAGCTGAGCTACCTAGGTACTGCAAGTAGATATTTTTTTAAGGTGAAAGAAATTGCAGGGTGTACGTATGCTGATGGAAATGATCCAGTGAAGAGGAGAAGCAATTGGCAATACATGAGAAAAAGGAATTGCTGAACAATGTTCTTGGGTAGATTAGAGGGCACAAGTGGAGGAGTTAGTCTTATACAAAAACAATAGTTCATCTATGGTACAGAAAAGAAAGGGTGCAGATGCTGGTTGGTAGCTATGATGGTGGGAATTTAGAATACTCGTAGAAAAGTTGGAAGGTTATCATAATGGGGTGGGGGTCGTGTGAGCAATTAAAAGAAAGAGCAGAAGGTGTGTAGCTGTTTATGAGAATGAGAGAATATTGAGCGAGGGCAGCGCAGTATGCTTGCTGGGTGGCCTTCAGGCCTCTTTTTGAGGCTATTGCCCTTGAATTTAAAGTAAAGCAATCAGCATGGGTGTGGGTGTGTGGTGTGGTGTGTGTGTGTGTGTGTGTGTGTGTGTGTGTGTGTGTGTGTGTGTGTTTCAGCTTGGAGATTGTAGGTACAAACTGGGCCTTGAATTTACCTTCTGGCAAAGCAACTGTGGCAAAGTGAGAACAAGAGAAGACAGTTGAGAGAGTATGTGTAAGGGAGCTATTATAGTAATTGGCCATGGAATTAAGTTGGCTTAGGAGGGAAGTGAAAAGGTGATAAAATCAATGGGTTATAGTTACTGATGACTGTGCCATCAGAGGGTGAAAAATTTAATTTAGCTATAGGCACTTGAGATCACTTCAGTAAGGAACTCCGCAAGATAAACCACATAACTAATATATGTAGTAGGCACATTGAGCACTGTAGAGAGTTAAGAAACTATTCAGTGTTGGAACAGTTAACAGTTCAATTTTTTAAAATTTTTCAAAGAAAAGTCACAACGTATCAACTTCTATACTTATTATCATTTACTAGTTTATCCTTCATTGTTTGTAACTGAATAATGCATCATGCCCATTAACAGTTAAATCTAATATAATGAGAAAGCTTGTACATGTCAGCTGTGACTTAGCCATAACAATATATTTAAAACACTCAGGTGAATAATTCAGATAGCTTTTTCATGATAAGTCGATTTATATTTATGTCAATATTATTTTCTGAATCAACAAGGAGCAGAGGCCTTTAAACTTCATGACCAAAGTTTATACTGATGAATTTTTAAAATAGTATTTGCCAATTTTGCTATAGTAACATGTCAGTAACAAGATTCTCTTCTGTCTTATTAAATAAAAATCAAGGGAAATAATCCTCTTTGAAACTAAAGTTCTGGCATTCCTAAGAATGGAATAGAAGCATATTGAAAGGCTCATGTTATTTAGAATATGCATTTTGGTTTTCAGATCTGAAATGAAAAAGATGACTCAAAACAGTGAAGATAAGCTAGTTTAAAATTCCTCATAAATCAAGGCATATTTCTATAAACATCAAGCAAACATGTTAAGGAGGTATTAGTATTATTGCGTAAGCTAAAAATGACGTGGGCTTTGACTTTGTCTTGGATATTGACTTTTTCTATTACAGAAGAAAAATAAATCTTTTTCTGAAAACAGAATAGAAATACCTAAATACGTCATTGTTTTATGTGGAATAGGATTAATTTATAGACCTGCAGCTATATGGTGGAACTATACCAAGAAACTAATTTAATGTCTATAACTGTCAATAACCATAACAGTAACAACAACAACAACAACAGCAACAACATTTGAAATACAGTGTCAGACTGCTTGGTGATACATGTCAGCGGGAGATATGGGACTGATTTGTGTTGGTATCTGAGTGCTGGCCAAATAAAGAATTGACTCTTGGTAAGCTAGGTGGGAGATGTCCTTCAAAAACCTCAAGGAGATTACAGATGAACCCATCCAAGGGCTTTGTTCTCAGGAATAGATTTTACTGAATGTAAAGCAGGAAACTGTCAAAACTGTAATATTATTACCTGAGTTTTTCAAATATAGAGTGTAACATTAAAGTTCCTCAGGACTTGTTTATTTCATTGTAGTCAAACAAAATATACTTGAGTATTCAGACAAGTGTCAGAAAATAATTTGTAGGGAGTTATTTTTGTTAACTGTGTAATGGCAAAATAATATATTTTTAAAGTACCATATGTGGACTTAAAAAGCCTTCTCTACAAAATTAAAATTAATTCTTATTCTCATGAAACAAACATTTATTGTCAATCCGATATGTGTGAGGCAATGTACAAGAGCCCAATAATAAAATTTTCAAATCTGGCATCTTAACTTCACTAACAATATATATGTGTATATACATATTAAGGAGACTTTCTTAACCATGGGGGAAAGAAGGAATATGTTAAACACCAGCGAAAGGTCTATAGGAGTAGCTTTTTATTCACATGACTTTAGGTGGTGATGGCTCCCAAATTTATACCCACAGGCCAGACATTGTCACTGAAATTGAAACAGTCTCACTGACGTTTCTTTTGAATATTTGAGACCACAAACTCAGCGTTTCAAAAATAAACTATGATTTCATCTACCAAAACATGTTATTCTTCCCACCTTTATATTTTAGCAAACGGTCCAAGATGCTTGTTTCCTCCCAGCCCTCACTTTCTAGAACCAATGGATATGTCCTCCTCCCACATTCATATCAAATTCATCCAAGTATTTCCCTCTCTACTGCTTCCGTATGATCCAAATCAGCATCTTTTCTTGGACTATTGCAAAATTGTCGTAACCAATCTCATTTTCCACTTTTGCCTCTACCCCTCAACCTTTCTTCCATAGAACAGCCAGACTGATGTTATTAAAATGTAAATTTAATCATGTCCCTCCTTGCTAAATCCTTCAGTGATTTCCAATTACACATTGAATAATATCCAAACATTCTATTGTGGCTGCAAAGTCTCTGGATTACCTGGTCTTTGCCCATTTGTCTAACTTCAGTTCCTTTTACTCTCTCCCAAAGCACTGATATCCACCCTATTTATTACTACTGAATTTTCCTTGAGTATGCCACTGCTTTACAGACTCTGAGATTTTGTACTTGATTCCTCACAATTCCTCTCTCAGCACATATTAATGGCTTTCTTTGTAATTAATGGCTTTCTTTGGTTGTTTATAGAATGTACATCAATTTGGAAGAATCTTCTTCATTATTTCTTTGTTTATCACATGGCTAATAAGATTGCAGAATCCAAGAAGGCAGGAACCTGATTGCCTTGTTAATTACTACTACCAGTACATGAAAAATAATTAATGATTTTTATAAGACTAATGTGGTATTCCAAATATTTCCACTACTTATTTTCTTTCAGCCTTTATTGATTTAATAGAAAATACATATTTATACAGCTACATAATTGAAATAAGTAAAAATATTGTAAGCAGTATGTAGAACCTTTTCAACATGATATTTTATGTAGACATTTCCAGTATCATCTTAGTTTCATTTAACAAATAGGTGTTGTATATCTACTATGTGTCAGGCCTTGTATTAGGCCCTAATAACACAGAGATTAATACAATATAGTCCATCAAAATGTTATTAGTGCTTATATTTTTGTAGAATTCATAAATCATTTTTATGTCACTCAGCTTCTCTGCATTCTTCATAATTTATGCATTATTTTCATTCTAGCTATTTTTATGATAAAATATTTTTGTGTTTACTGTTTTTAAAAAAATGCTACATGCCTGTCATGAAAATTAAAACAATGAGGTTTATATGTTAAAGAATGTCAAAAGTTTCTCTACATATTCTGCATCAACCAGAAATAACATTATTTTGGTTTTATACCTTAAAATCCATTCACACTATGCCTATTGCTGTATAATCAGTTTTAAACTCAACAGAATGTCAAGGATATCTTTCCATTTCTATACATGTAGTTATAACTCAATCTTAATGAAAGCTATGTAGTATTCTATTCATTAATCAATTACTTCATTTATTGTTTAATCTATCCACTATCAATAAAATTTTTCAAAAATAACAAGTAAAAGCAAGTTTGACTACTTCATCAATTATTAATGTTGGATGAACTCATATCTTTGATTATCTCTTTTTTTAAATCCTTTTTTATGTTTCTTTATGCAGTAGGAGTCACTTTTTTTTTTCATGTCAGAAATGGGTTTTATCCTTGTCATGGTTAAGTGACAATGAATAATATATATATGGGTAAAAATAACATTACTTATCTGCATTTAAGAAATCCAATTATTGCCAAATGTGTCCATACTCTTATGGCAAATTGTTCCTCCAGGTCTTTGAGTTTCAGTCATCTGGGCCAGCCAGGACAAAATTATAAAGTAGGTGAAATTTGCGTTGACATAGAATTCCTCTTTCTCTTGCTGCGAGGGGTGCTTCAGCCCTAATTAATATGAGTCACATTTTTGTAAGAACATGTATCTAGCCTGTGTACATTTATTGTAATCACACGCGTATGGTATTATTTCTTCTGTCATTTCCAATCTTTAGTATTCTGTTTTCTCCCTTTATGTTTTCCCTTTCCTAACTTTTCTCTGAATTAACAATTTTTCCTATAGTTTTTCTTCTGTCTCTTTTAATCTTTATTAAACTGGCTTTCAACTATATATCAGAATTTCCTATACTACTTTTGTTCAAAATATACTCCAAGAGTTCATTTTTCTCAATAGCCTATTCTGGATTAATTTAGTGACATTTTGAATTACACAAAAAAATACATATTGATCTATTAAATTATTTCTGCATTTTTTTAATGTTTATTTTTTTGGCAGGGGGAGATCATGTGAGGGAGGGGCAGAAAGAGAGGGAAACAGAAGATCTGTGGTGGGTTCCACGCTGACAGCTGAGAGCCCAATGCAGGGCTTGAACTCACGAACTGTGAGATC
Organism: Lynx rufus; assembly: GCF_022079265.1. NCBI lineage: Eukaryota > Metazoa > Chordata > Mammalia > Carnivora > Felidae > Lynx > Lynx rufus. The sequence continues at coordinate 66,290,145 of NW_025814827.1, forward strand.
ATGCATGATCTGAGCCAAAGTCCGATACTTCACTGACTGAGCCACCCAGGTGCCCCTATTTTCTGCAGTCTGCATCGACTCTCTTTCTCTGGAGAGTGCAGCTTTTGTACTGGCTAAGTTTAATGTTTCTCTTTTGAATCTCCATTTCTCTTCATGAGTTTTCTGATTTTTCATTATCTGCTTGTGTTTGCAAATGGTAATCTATATGAATAGTTTGCAGTCTATAACAATTTCAACTGATAATCTCTGTCAATCTATATCAATAGCTTTCAAAATACCTTGTGCTTCATAATCATATCTTGATATTTTTTTTTCTAAAAATGCATGTGCCTGGATACAATTGACATATCCTGAATCAGAACCAGAAAGTCCAGAATAGTCTATGGTGCATATATTTCAGGGGATTATTGCTTCTCAGGGGATTCTTGTGCATACCTCTGATTAAGGAGAACTGGGCCATATTGACATATTGATGACTTCTTTGGACTCTCTCAGCAATTGTATAGATCACTATTTCATTGATCTTCCTTTGTGGGCTTCAAAACCATTTCATCAATCTTCAGGGAGTGGCCATGAGGCTTGTTACTACTAAAATTCAATTCATTCAATGTCCTGTCCTTCCTTAACAGGTAAAACTGGGGATCAAATGCTCTAATCAGGTCCCCTGGTGGCCAGGTTCTGAGGAATTTCCTAAAGTCATTCAGTTTTCTCTCTGCCTACACCACCACCTGCACGCACCTATAGTCTCTGCTGTGGTTTTTTTAGTGATTGCCTTCAGCAAGAGCTAGGGTTATCATGGGAAAGAGTTATACTAAAAGTTGATCGCCTTAGTGGCTTTCACCCCTTAGTGTTTCAACAAGATGAAATTGGAGATTCTACCTCCTCTTATTTTCATACTAGCAATATTAGGAGCCTGTAACAGCTAATTTCTCACTTTACCTGTTGAGTGGTTCAGTAAAATCTGAGAATGAGCAGCCCCTGAGGTGCATTTGCTGAGGTCACACAACATTCTTCAGATTTCCCCCTCCTAATTGTCACACAGCTCCCCACCCAAAGTCCTTACTGTCAACAACTGCTGCCCTTAGCTTGGGTTATATTGGGGAGAAATGATTTACATATTTCTCTGGGAGCCATTCCTTTTCTGGTATGACATCATAGGTATTTCAGCATGACTCCCTCATCTTGACTTCTTCTGCCTCATATATTACAGATATTTTACAGAACTTTCTGAAAAATTCCATGTCCTAATTTCAGCAGTGGAACAGAATTTTTTAATCTTTTTTTTTGTCATTGTATGAGATTAGAGGAGTAAAGAAGGTAGAAATTGTCATTTTGAATACTAAAAAAGGAACATGTGTTATTTGTATGTTTTATTTCTAGAATTTTTATTTGGTCCTATTATATAATTTCTATACCTCTATTTTCTATCTTGTCTTTGTCAGCATATTTTCCCTTGTGTCCTTGACCGTAGTTACAAGAATCACTTTAAAATCCTTGTCTGTTAATCCCGACATTGGAGTCATCTCACATTTGGTTCCATTGATTGTTTCTCTCCAGAGGCAGATCATGTTTTCTAGTTTCTTTGTAATTTAAGTAATATTAGATGTTATCTTGAAACTTGAAGAGTACCACGTAAGTGTGTTTTCTCTTTGAAGCAGGCAGTTAAATTAGTTGGACTCAACATATAAAAATCTTCCCTGTGGTAGTTGGAAGCTCAAATTAGAGTGTATTCCTTTTAATCTTAGCTGTGTGCTTAGAGCTGCACCTAACATGTGTGATGTGGTAACCAGAATAATGGCCTTCCAAAGATATCCATGTCCAAATCCCTGGAACCTGTGGACATGATATCTTACATTAAAAAAAAAAGAAAGAGAGAAAAGAAAAAGAAAAGAAACTTGCAAGGGGGCGTGGGTGTCTAGCTCAGGTCGTGATCTTACAGTGGTGAGATCAAGCCCCGTGTGTGAAGCCTGCTTAAGATTCTCTCTCTCCTTCTGCCCCCTCCCCTGCTCATGCGCACACTCCCTCAATCTCTCTCTTTATTTAAAAAAGACTTGCAGATATGATTAAATTAAGGATCTTGGGACAGGAAATGGTATCCTGGGTATCCAGGTGTGCCCAACCCAATAATATATGGCCTTAAAAGCAAAGACTTTTTCCCAGCTGAGGTCAAAGTCAAAGGGAGATTAACTATAGGGGAAATGGTTAGAAATATACAGTATTGATGGCTTTAGAGATGGATAAAGAAGGGCAAAAGCCAAGGAATATGGACAGCCTCTAGAAGCTAGAAAAGGCAAGCAAGAAGGTTTTATTTCAGAACCCTGCCACTCTAGTGGTTGTGTTTTTCCAAATCTTGCCCTGTGGTTCTTTAAGCTATTAAGACCACAGGTTCTCATTGGCTTTACATATCCCACATGGCCCAGACTGGGAACTGCCCTCAAAATATAAGTTATAAAAAATAAAGATATCCAATTCCTGTCATTCCTTTTATCCAAGAGTAAATTATTCTCAGTATCTACTGGTTTTGTTTATTCTCTAATGCCTTCAAATAGTTTTTATTTTTTTAAATAATTTGTCCAGTGTATGGCTCTTATCTATGTAGGGATTGGTCTTTGAGAAGCTTATTAAGGTCATCCTGGAAGTGGGGACTACCTTGTATTACCCATGTAATTAAAAAAAAACAACAACAGCAAGAAATTGTTTAAAAGAAGAAAATAAAATAACAAAAATGAAGTCCCTTTTTTGAGAGGCTTTGACTGTTTAAATCATTAACATTTTATATTATGCAAAATATACCTAATTTACTTAGTCACTCACATCTTATTGGCCACTTGAGTGCATTTTTTAAAAATATTCACAATGATAAATATCTTGTCTAGGAATGCTTCAATAAAATAAGGGACAGAGGCAGTGGGGGATAAATTCCTTGGAGTGCATTCCCCAAGTAGCATTTTATTAGTGAAATATGTGAGTGATTTTATAGCTTATAATACATATAATATATCTGCTCTCCTAAAAGACTGAGGCAATTTACTACCAACATACAAGTGTACATATTCTTCCACATCACAACACTAAATTATATGTAATTTACTTTTATAATTTTAATAAGTGAGTAATAGTATCTGTACTTGACCTTGATTGGAACTATCCGTTATCCTTCTCGTTGTTCTAGTAATAGATATTTTGCAGAATCATTCTTCTCCTACTCTGAGTCCATGAGTGGACAGAGCTACCACTGGTCTTCTCTAAACATTAAACACTAACCTAAAAACTACAAATGACTTCAGTTGATTCATCTTGATGGATGCACACTCTGGTAAGATTGTGCTTTGGTTTGGACCCCTATATCCCCAGAGCTGCATTACCCTGCCTTTGCTGAGCCTGTCAGCAACTTTTCTTTTTCATAAACTATTTCTTTGAATATACAAAATACAATTCATTATTCACTTAAATTGTCAGAGTAACTTTCCATTGTGTGAAAGAAAATTACTTAATCTTATACAGCAATGTGTGTGTGTGTATATATATATGTATATATATATACACACATATATATGTTTATATATACACATATATAAAATTCTATTTTGAATTGCTATTGCTAGTGAGGATATGAATATAATTTATACTTTGACTTTTTCACTTTATTTACTCAATTCAGTTAGTCTATTTTGGGTACCTAGTGTGACACAACATTCTATCAATTGAAGATAAAACCACTAATATGATACAAATTCTGACTCAGGAAGCTTACAGAATATTTGTATAGTGAGGAATGAAAATATATAATAATATCAGTACATTGAAACTAAATACTTCTTTTTCTACTTTTCAAATATGATTTGTCCTTTATGCTAACACATTTGGATACATTTTTTACATTTGGATAATGGCTATTCTCTGTTATACTTGTAACCTATTTTTCTCATTTTCTTGCTTTCCTTTTACAATTTATTTTCATTATATTTTATTGTATGCATTTTTCATACCAGAATGTAATAATGTATAGCCATTTTTAAAAAAATATTATATGTATCTCCATTCAGCTGCTATAGGAAGTTTTTGACAAGTTATTTTTAAGATACAAATCATTAGTCACTCAATATATATGATGACATGTGGTAGGAGATATCTTTCATGTGGTCTTCCTTCTTACATTTAATTATAAGAATATTGCTTTAGTGAAACTTCTCATTGTTGATTTACTTTTAGTTCTTCATTTAATTTTAGTATAAAACTTTGAGTTAATTTTTGGAAACACTAATGTTTAGAAAACATAGATTATTGCCATTTCAGTTTAAATATATCACACATGCTAGATAGATTAAATTTATGATACACTTCAAATATTTTGAAGGAGAAGGTTACCATCAGTACCTTGAAAAATACTTTTGCTGACTTTACCAGACAGTTTACTTTCTTTAATGATAATTTTATGAAATACCCCACAGGTACTTAATTAGAATAGACTGTCTATATATTAACTTAGGAGTGGTGTCATCTTTACTGTGTTTAATATTTCAGCAAGAATCAAAACTTCCACATTTATTCATGTCTTTGTTTTTATGTCTTTCATTGGTATTTTATAATTATCTTTGAGCAAATAGCCTAGCTTGAGATAGTCTTAGGCTATTTTTATCACCTTTGCATATACATCTTTTTGTCATTTTATTCTCTTGTTGTATGTCACTTGCATACAATGATACATGTGACATAAGAGGTGTTAGCTCCAGCTACAGTGATAATCACTTTGCATTACATAAATGTATCAAATCAACATGTCATACATCTTAAACTTACACAGTGTTACATGTTAATGATATTTCATTTAAAAATGTGTCTGTGTCCCCAAATCATCATTCCAACATTTTCTCCCAGGGGTACTATTATTCATATTTTGAGTCACAGTGAAATTTAACCAATCATTAATCTTTTCTCTTCCAAGGAGTTTGAACAAAAGTAGTCTTAAAGGTTCTGGAACTTCTTTCAATCAGCATATAGATACTCCTCCAATATTTTAGTGGATTGTCTTATAGGCTTGACTATAGTAGGTGATCAACAAAGGTCAGACATTTTGAAAGCCTGAAGAACTGCTCCTTCTTGTTATATTACTTTTAAAAGTAGTCTCTCTATCCAGGGAGACTTCCCATATTGAGAACAGTGTCATAGTAATTATCTAATATATGGAATACACAGTAGCAGTGGAAGTATTCCATCCCTGAACAAGAGATTGAGGCACTTTTCAAGTAAATAAATCCCAACCTACAGCACCATTTTATTAGACCCACATCTAGAAGAGCCCAGATTTAAAAATAATTTATTTAATAATTAATTATTCATTTATAATTATAAATAATTTATAATTATATTTAAATTTATACAAATATATATTTATATATGAATTATATTTAAATTTATAATTATAATTAATAATGAATAAAGATTTAAAAATAAGAAGTTTTTTATAAAGAAGTATCATTACCTGAAATACAGAGGGTTATGTCATCTGTGCTATGCTTAGAACAAGTCTAACATTCAGTCTGAGATTTCTGCAGAAATAACATAATTTGATCTCCCCAGAATGGTAAACTATGACTTGAGATACAGTTTCCATTTTTTGAGTGCATTTCAGTACTGCAAGCACTAAAGGAAGAGAATTTTAAAATACTCATCAGAAACTCCCAGGTACATGATCTGGAATATTCACAGACTATATCAGACACCTGAGCCATTTCATTTAGACTCTATTTCTGTGCTACGTGTCAGTTGTGGTGTAAATGCTAGAGGACAGATTCACTGAATATATCTCCATGTTTTCCTTTCTCTGACTTAAGTTCTAAACAAGTGACAAATGAAGTTTGGACATGGAGCAACTTTATTCTCTTTTTCCCCTATATTTTAACTTTTATTTTATATTTATTTTTATTTTATCTAATCAAAATTAAATTTAATTACACATGTAGTGTAATAGTGATTTCAGGAGTAGAATTTAGTGATTCTTTCCCTCTGCAAAGAACACTCTGTTCTCTGTACTTAAGAGCCTTTTATGATTTACCTTCCTCTCTGTTTTTGTCTTATTTTCCTTCCCTTCCCCCTAAGTTCATCTGTTTTGTTTCTTAAGTTACACATTTGAGTGAAATCATATATTTTTCTTTGACTTATTTCGCTTAGCATAATACATTCTAGTTCCATCCACATTGTTGCAAATGGCAAGATATCATGTGTTTTGATCACCAAATAATATTCCATTTCACACACACACACACACACACACACACACACACGCACACGCACACCGTATCTTCTTTATCCATTTGTCAGTTGGTGGATATTTGGGCTCTTTCCATAATTTGGGTATTGTTGATAGTGCTGCTATAAACATTGGGGTGCACATGCCCCTTCAAATCAGCATTTTTGTATCCTTTGGTTAAATGTCTACTGGTACAATTGCTGGGCCATACGTAGTTCCATTTTTAATTTTTTGAGGAATCTCCATACCATTCTCCAGAGTGGTGGCACTAGTTTGCATTTTGCATTTTCGGTGAGCCAACTTTACTCTTATCAGAAAAGTTGGTAACAAGGGAGATAAATTGGAATTTGGACAATCTCATGGGACAGAGGAGAACCCTATTACAGGAATTCCAAAACACCAGAAAGCACATGGATAGAGGGATTTAAAACCAGCAAACATCCACTCAAGTGAGAAGACAGATTAACTCATTTCAGACATACTAATTCTCAGAAAGATTTACCACCCATATATTTTTTTCTTAATAAGTTGCTAGAAGATATGCAGCATAATAAGGGAGTAAATCAAGAGAGAGAAAGGATAGGATTTAGGAAATACTGAATCCTTGCCAAAAGTCTAGTGAAGAAAAGTCCCAGAGCCCAGTGTGATATAGAATAATTAAAATGTTCTTGATTACCATGATCATTAATCACCATCGTTAGTACATAATAGCAAACTTTTGTTGTCCACTTACTCTATTCAAGACATTGTTTTACATATGTTAACTCTTTAAATATATACACAGTCACATAAAATGAATACCATTGAGGGTAAGGAGGCTTCCCAAAGAAAACAACAAGAAGGGGAGCCATACTACCAACCCAGGCAGTGTGATGCCAGAAAGCACACTCTTACCAGCTAAGTTTCAAGACACCTACATCAACATCATCAAGGATCTGGTGTATCATTTAGATTCATCCAAAGTCACCTGGGGTACATAAGTACTCCGAGAGAAAAGGAATAATAAATAAAATTAATTTAACTGAAAAGCTATTTATCATATAATTCTGGTTTAGCTAACTAGAAAAATAGAAGTCATTACATTGAAATAATTTGCTTATCCAACTACACAAACATGTTACCCATGGGGAAAGAATTTTTTTTTTTTATGGAAGGATAATGTCTCGTATACCACACTTGTTTCTCACATATTGGAAACTTTAACATTATGCAGTTTTCAGGTCTAACCTGTGAGACTGCTTATGAGTTGTTGTTTTTACCACCTAATCACTGAATAAACTCATTTGTGCACATTCAAGAAGAGACCTATCTATATAATTTACATAGATATATATAATGATACATTCGTAATCTATATATTTCACAATCTGTATAATGATATATTCATATAGTATTTATAATGAAACATCACCGGGGTGCCTAGGTGGCTCAGTCGGTTAAGCACTGGCTTTTGATTTCAGCTCAGGTCATGATCTCACAGTTCATGGGATCAAGCACTGACAGCAGGGAGTCAGCTTGGGATTCTCTCTCTCCCTCCGTCTCTTCTCCTCCCTCCCTCTCTCACTCCCTCTCAAAAATAAATAAACATTTTGGGTGCCTGGGTGGCTCAGTTGGTTAGCCTCTGACTTCAACTCAGGTCATGATCTCACGGTCTGTGGGTTCGAGCCCTGCGTTGAGCTCTGTGCTGATGGCTCAGAGCCTGGAGCCTGCTTCGGACTCTGTGTCTCCCTCTCTCTGCTCCTCCCCTGCTTGCACTCTGTCAGTCTTTCTCTCTCTCAAAAATAAATAAACATTAAAAAAAATAAGTACACATTAAAAACATTTATAATGAAACATCACCTATGAATGAACCAATCACTTATTGTTTTCATTGATTCAATATAAAGCCGTAGTTTTTTTTTTTTATTAATTCAATATAAAGCTGTAGCTAATACAATGTGTGAGTTATACTTTGTTGTGCTTTATCTTAATTTAAAGTTGTTATCATGTAGGAAACCGTTGATTGTGTAAATCAACTTTATGAATCTTATTTACAAATACATTTTGTAAATGTATTTCACAAATAAGTTAAAATGGCATATGCAAATTCTTGGAACACAACACTGAAACTAAATAAGAATGAGTAGCTGAGAAATCGGGATAAAGGTAAAAATGAAAGTAGAAAAATATTTTAACATAATGCATCCCAGAAACCTGTGTGTAAGTCAGGGTATGTTGATCACAGAAACACAGCTCAAGCTAAGTTAATCATAAATGAGAGTTATTATAAGAACACTATAATAGGTCAGAGACTAAAGAAAATTAGCATTATGTAGCATCTGGATAAAGGTAGCACTGAAATCCTCAACTGATAGATCACAAGACAAGAACACTTTAAGCACTATCCTGAGCTCATATTTGTTTCTTTTTTATTGATATTTTTTTCTACAGCCATAGAATTTCTCGTATGTTAGGAGAATGGCTTTAGGTGGTCAAGGGCTTACATCCTTACAAATCCACAATCAGAGAAAAACGGAAGATTTCCCACAGGCTAAATTAAGACAAAATTAGAGACAGACTCTGTCTCAAGTTGGGTTGTGTATGCAATCATAAATTCATCACTGTGGTCATGGGGGTAAAGTAGTAATATTGGCTACTTTGGGTCAGTTGCTTTGGAAATTTCTTTTGGCCACATGTCCTATCCCCATGTCCAGTTCCCATGGCCACTTCTGATTTCATCTGCAGTAGCACTGGACTTTTCTGTGCAAGCTCAGACATTACCCCTTGAGCAAAATCCAATTTTTTTCTACTTTTGTTCTCAAAACTTTCCATGAAGACATAGGAACCTACATACATGTTCAGCCTAGTAAGATAGGAGAGTCAATATCCCAGGGAGCAATCCTCCATCAATAGAGAATGAGAGGTGGTGAATAAATGTCTTAGCCATCATATCTTCATTCTTAGAAGCCCATTTTTCCACAGTGGTGACTAGCTTAATAATGTCCCTTTATGTTGATCTTTCCTAGTTCATTCTTGCCATTCCCTCATTCTGGCTTCATGCGACTTTCCAAGTAAACCACCCTTACTTAATCCTTAACTCAGGCTCTGCCTTCAAGGGAATCCAAACTAAAATGTCCATCATTTGATGAGTTATTTTATCCAGGAAACTAGTTTTCTCTTGATTCTTCTCCTAGTCACTTAAAAAGACAAAAACAAGGGGCACCTGCGTGGCTGTCAGTTAAGTGTCCAACTTCTGCTCAGGTCATGATCTTGCAGTTCATGGGTTCGAGCCCCATCGAGCTCTGTGCTGACAGCTCGGAGCCTGGAGCCTGGTCTGGATTCTGTGTCTCCCTCTCTTTCTGCCCCTCCCCCGCTCATGCTCTGTCTCTCTGTGTCTTTCAAAAATGAATAAATGTTAAAAAAATGGGCATGTTCTCTTTTTTACTAGCTCTAAACTTTGATGTGGTTTTCATGTCTTCTCTGTCTATACTGACTATCTGGATGATTTCATGTATTCTCATGTCATTAAAAATCATTTGTGCTCTAGTGATTACTAATTTACATTTCCAGTTGGCACTTCTTCCTTGAACCCCAGACGTTTTACACAAATGCTTATTGGAAATCACTTGGCATTCTGGTAGACACTTGAAATTTAGTATGTCCCAAGAAAAACTCTCAATACCCTTCCCAAACCTCCTCTTTCCCCTGCCTCCCCCATCTCAATATTTAGCAACTCCTGCATTCCAGTTGTTCAGGCTTCAAAGCTAGTGTGATCCCCAAGACATCATCTTTCTTTCTTGAGACATCTTTCATATCCCACATTCAATCAATCAACAAAGCTTCAAAATATACCCCAAACTCAACCATAATTCAATACCTTCATTTCTAGCAATCTGGAAATTCCAGTAGTATCCTAACTAGTCCCCATTTTCCACCCTGGCACTCCTAAAATCTGTTCTCCAAACAACACTGAGGATGAGCCTCAGCAAATGTAACATTCCATGGTTCAAATACCTTCTAATCACTATATCACTCAGAGGGAAAACCCAAGTACTCATTATGGCATATAAAAACATATATAACCTAATTATTTTTCTTCTATTACTGTCACCTACATCACTTCATACTAGCCATTCTGACCTCCTTGTTTTCCTTGAATAAGCCAAGCATATCCCCCCTGATATCATAGTTCAAACCTTTACTTCTAACAGGTGTCTACTTAAATCACATTATCAGAGAAGTTTTCTTGAATATCACGTGTAATAATTTCCCATATCTCTTAGCCTCTTTACTAAACGTGATTCCATTTATTACCACTTGACATATATATTTACTTGTTTGTTTTTGTGTCTTTCTTCTAAATGTAAACTTTGTGAGGTGAAGGGATACTAGACTTTGTTTACTTGTGTAGATGCAAGACCCTCAACAGGGCTTGACATGGAGGCAGCTTCCAGCTTATATTTGTTGAATGAATGAAAGGAGATGGATAGAAACAGATGACAGAACCAGTTCAGTCCATATTACTAATTAGTGAGCTACTAGGGAAGATAGGAGAATATTCTAGATGGAATCTGGAACATGAGTGATTTGATACCTTCTTCCCATGGTATATACTGCAGCCTTTTATTGTTTCTAGAATTGAGTTATAAAGGTAACAGTGTTTTTCAGACACACACACACACACACACGCACAAACAATACACAATGTTAATGAGGTAAAAGAAATGAGAGACCACTGAAAAGCACAATTAATTGTGGCTTGAAATGGATAAAATGGGACCAAATAAAGAGAATATTATGTAGTATATCAAAGAACTATCTCAAAAATATAATTGCAGTAAACATAGCAACATTTTATCTATTTGTTATTTATTCATTCATCTATTCATCTCATTCTATTTTTCCAGTGATTTTTGAAAGTTTTTTGATAATTTTTTTTTACAAATATGTCCCTTACAATTCATATGAATTAAGAATTGATCATTCCTACAAAGATATTAAGGAGAAAACCTAGTGACTGATGGCAATTGAATGTACTGAAGAAACTATTATAACTTTCAAAAATTGTAATTTAAAAATAAATCTTCTTTCACAATATCTCTACATTCCCTACATCAAAATGTTGTACGAACCCATTGGATCATTATGAAAACTGGATTAAAATCCATCCATCTTTTTTATTACAATTCTGAAGTATTTCTCAAATCAAGCAAAATTTAATAAATCTTTGCAGGACTTAATAAAAGAACAGAAGATTTATATATCTAATAAAAAATTCATTCAGTTCCAAAGATTTTATTTAATTTGTTTCCATATGTCTTATCACCAGTTAGATATCATTTTGTTTTTCAAAATACAAAAAATAGAAATCACTTCTAAAATAATTTTATAGAAAAATATATAGATTTCTTAAGTATTCCATATGTCTGTCCTTTTAAAATGTGGTGGATTAGAGAGAAAGTAGGTTGCACAATCAAAAAGCATCAGGGGAAGGTCTTCCTGGTTCCTGAACTCCAAATCAGTGTTATGATTTGAAGTTTTCCTCATAACAGTCACATAGGGTTTTCTCTAAGAGGCTTCTGAGAAGGAAGAAAGAGTTAAAACAAGGCATTTCAAAATGGGCTTGAAATTCATTTCAAGCTAAATTACGGAATTAAAAGCTTAGCTTCTTTTTGTTTTTAGTAGCAAAGAGGCAACTTTACTGATTAATACTCCATGAAAGGTGAAATTATATTGTAATCCCTCCTTTCTCAAGGAGAAGTGTAGGTCTATTTTAAAAGCTCTTTTGAGGAGCATCTGGGTGGCTCAGTCAGTTGAGGGTTTGACTCTTGATTTTGGGGCATGTCATGATCCCAGGGTTGTGGGATCAAGCCTCGCATCAGGCTCTGCACTGAGCATGGAGCCTGCTTAAGATTATCTTTCTCTCTCTCTCTAAAAAAATAAAAAATAAAAGCTCTTTTGAGTATTTATAGATCATCAATTAATAATTAAGACCAATTAAAAAAGAAACATTTATGTTAACTATTTTCTAGTAATTGGAATATGCTTATTCTGAATATAAGCATTTGAAAATTTGAATAATAGGGATGGCTTTGTTTCATGAAGATAATATTATATGACAATGGTAATATGAATTTCTCTGAAAAAAATGTGCTCTTCTATTGAGGACCAGAGAGAGGTTTTAAAAGTAATATGGAGCACAAAATAAATGAAAAGTTATTACTGATATAAGCTTTGGTCACACATTGGTATGTACTCCAGCACTTATCAAGAGCTTTATCCAATAACTACCCAAGTACCATATTGGAAAACATTGATTCTAGTCCCTTTTCCCATTTGTTATATGACCTTATGCAAACTATTTAACCTTTGGGGTCTTATTTTTCTTTTTTGTAAAATGCCAAGAACTTTGACGAAGAAGATTTGTTCAGGTTTAATAATGTCATTTGTTTCAAAATTGTAATACACATGATGCTTTCCTCCCAGGCCTTAAACTCTAAAATATAATAATAAAGGTACAATTCTGTTAATGTGAACACTTTCCATATATTCTAAGCTCAAATTATCATAGAACAATTGGTGCTTGTCAAAATATAAATATTTGCAATAGACGTTTGTTTTTCATAAATAGAACAATTGGAAGCTACATACTTTATTTAATAAAATATTGATTATTTTTACCCTATTTTTTTTTAATTTTGTAAAATGTTTATTTAGTGAAAGAGAGAGAGAGAGAGAGAATGAGTAGGGGAAGGGCAGAGAGAGAGAGGGAGACACAGAATATGAAGCAGACTCCAGGCTCTAAGCTCTCAGCACAGAGCTCAACGCAGAGCTGGACACCACAAACGGTGAGATCATGACCTGAGCCAAAGTCAGATGGTTAACTGACTGAATCCCCCCAGACGCCCCTGCACCCTATTTGTTAATACCTACATGTTATGATGATACCAAGATGACCACAGAAAATCTAAGCAAATCTAAATACCAAGATTTCAAAAGAAAACCTAAAATAGTTGGGTCCTTCTTTCCTGATATTAATTGAGTTTCTTTTGAACTGAGTGTAGCTTAGTTGATTTAGATATCTCTTTTTTCATTCAGTAATAAAAGAATCTTGTGGGAATATATAATTTCCTTAATATTTATATCTGGCCTTTTTTATTTTTTTTTTTAAATTTTTTTTTCAACGTTTATTTATTTTTGGGACAGAGAGAGACAGAGCATGAACGGGGGATGGGCAGAGAGAGAGGGAGACACAGAATCGGAAACGGGCTCCAGGCTCTGAGCCATCAGCCCAGAGCCCGACGCGGGGCTCGAACTCCCGGACCGCGAGATCGTGACCTGGCTGAAGTCGGACGCTTAACCGACTGCGCCACCCAGGCGCCCCTATCTGGCCTTTTTTAAAGATAAGTTTAAGTCAAAGTTCCCAATCACCCCTCCTTGTCTTCTCTCACCACATTCTGCACAGTCCAAACATAGGACCACACTGTAGGATACAACTGCAACGTTTCCATTTGTTTATATGAGTTGCACTAATAAAAGCTTCTGGCATGTATAAAAGCATTTCCATCACTAGATCAGTGTGCTCAGATCATCAATAGTTGTAAAACATATAAGGAAAAGACAAAAAGATATCCTAGCAGGAGAAAAAATACACACTCATTTCAAATTTCCAGTATGATGGGAAATATGTGTAGGTCAGAGAAGCAGGACACACAGGTGGAAAAGATTTTTAAGAAAAACATCCCTGCTCATATTTACGCATATCTAGTCTACAACCATTATAAACTTAACCTAACTTGATCCTTTGTAACATTAGTCTATTACCTAAATATCTTTTCATAATCAATTTTTTTTTCTTTGCTTTAACTGTTGTGACATATTAAAGTGGACAAATTATATCATTGCCTTAGGCCCATCCAGCAGGAGTAATTTTCTCCAGGACTTTTTTTTTTTTTTTTTGTAAACAGAGGTGAATACCACAAAACATGGCACTTAGAGAATATACATTCTAGGTGTAAACAGAGGTGAATACCACAAAACATGGCACTTAGAGAATATACATTCTAGGTGGAGAAAAAACAAAAACAAAAACCAAAACCAACAATGTAAACCCTATCAAGATGACCTTAATGCTTCCTTCAGCTTGGCTAAACTTTAGATAGGCATCTTTCTGTCTCTAGGACCCTGACTTACTTCTTACTCAGGCGCTTGCAGAATCCATATGGACTAAACACTAAGTTCCCACTCCTTTTTTCCTTAGGGCATTCGCTTTAGAAAATTTCTCATAGTAAATTCTTTCTCTTCCCATTTGATATGTAAGTGTTTTTAAGAGCCGAGGAGTTTTACACCTGAAGAGGACTGTCTTTTTTAAAGACCTGGGAACTATCATCATAATAATCAAGGAAGATAATGCCTTTATTTCCTAGTGTCCTGATAGGGCAGGAGCCTATATTTAGTGGGTACTTTGCTCTAAGTTGTAAAACTACCTCCTGTCATGAAGATATAAGAAAATTTACTTATCTCTAATGTAAAGTCAATTAGCAAACACAAATGGCCTATGATTCTTTCCAACCCAGTTCTTCAAGACTCTCAAGAATAGAATTTCAGATAGCATCCTGGTCCCTCTCTCCTATTGTAATAGTCTTGAATAAAGTCTTTCATACCTATTTAACTTTGTCCAGTACAAGTTTTGCTCTGACAAACCTAAGTATATACTATGGGGTGGAAAAACATGAAACAGGATCTAGGGCAGTAGTATTGTGAGAAATGCTGCGGGGAAGAGTATGCCTTTACATTTGTAAGTAGAATAGTCGATATAAGATTCAAGGAAAGAGAACATTTAAAAAATTTTTAATGTTTATTTTTGAGAGAGAGAGACAGAGGGCAAGCAGGGCAAGCTGCTGACAGCTCAGAGCCTGACATGGGGCTCACACTCATGAACCGTGAGATCATGACCTGAGCTGAAATCGAATGCTTAACCAACAGAGCCACCCAGGCCCTCCAAGGAAAAGAGAACATTTGAGCAAACTCTTGACAAAGACTTGATGGTGAGGAGCAATCCTTGTGGGAGGAGAGTTCCAGATAGATGAAATAGTCAATTCAAAGGCTCTAAAATATGGATGAGGAACTATAGTATGTGGTCATAGTGAAGTGCAGTCAGTGTGGTCATAGTGAAATGGCAAAAGGACAAGGAAGAGGAATCCAATATGAAATCACAGAGGCCACATCGCTAATAATATAGGGTCTTGTAAACTTTATTAAGACTTCTGCATTTATCCCAAGATAAAGAGAATGGGAAGCCACTGGAGGATTTTGATCAAGAACAGGTGATGATCTGACTTGTGTTTTAAATTATTTATTTATTGGGGCGCCTGGGTGGCTCCGTCATTTAAGTGTCTGACTTCAGCCTGGGTCATGATCTCATGGTTTGTGGGTTCAAGCCCCATGTTGGTCTCTGTACTGACAACTCAGAGCCTGGAGCCTGCTTCAGATTCTGTGTCTCCCTCTGTCTCTGCCCCTCCCCCGCTCATGGTCTGTCTCTCAAAAAATAAAGAAACATTGAAAACAATTTTTAATAGCTTGTTTATTTGTTTATTTATTTAGAGACAGAGTGAGTGGGGAGGGGCCAAGAGAGGTAGAGAGAATCCCAAGCAGACTCCACACTGCCAGCACAGAGCCTGATGTGGGGCTCGAACTCACAAATCATGAGATCATGACCTGAGCCAAAATCAAGAGCTGGATGCTTAACTGACTGAGCAACCCAGGCACTTTAAAACTTGTGTTTAAAAGGGTCACTGCTGTATTGAAAATAGACATTCAGAGAAAAAAGTAGAAGCAAGGGTAACAGTTAAAAGGTTATGGCAATAATTTAGGAGAGAGACAGACAGAAAAGACAGACACTCTTAAGCCAGAGTAGACTGGAGGTGATGAAAAGAATTGGACTCTGGATGTATTTTGCATATATTTTGAAGGCAGAGTCAGTAGTCAATAGCATTATGGGTTATAAGAGTAAGACCGATGTCAAGATAGGTTGAAGTGTTGTTACATTTTTTGTGTGTGTGTTTGGTTTGTTGGTTTTGGTGTTTTATTTTTGTACATTCATCCTTGAAGCATTGAGTTTCCTTAACTGGGCTGGTCAATTTGAGGAGAATGTATAGGAGTTCAGTTTTGATATTATGTTAAAATATCTATTTGATTACCAATACTTGAGGACCCACAACTAAATGAGCAATAGAAGTATCAATTTCAAAATGTTGGTTATGAGAATCAACAAAGATTATAAATGAAAAGTTATTAACCCTATGCATAATACATAATTAAGGCCTTATAAACATTAATATAATATTACATGTACATCTGTATATGTACAATCACACAAATACCATCTTTCACTACTCTAAATGAGATTTATGAATAATATAATCTGCCTCTATGATTAAAAACATAAAGCTCCAGTGCATATACTTTAAAGGATCATCTCAATAAATAATCTTCTCATCATAGTCACAGTGCTAAGTAAATAGGCTATAAATAATATAAGATGTTTTACAATAAAATTAACTGATTAAACTCAAAGATATCTCTAGGTTTTAAGTGTCCCTGCAAATTTAAAAATACTTGGTTTTAAGTGTGTTACAGCAAAGTTACATTTCTCTGTTAAATATATTTTCAGTAGGATTTATTGTTTTTGCAGTAACAGTTACTAGGCTGAAATCTTTTCAATTTTTATAGTTGCTAATGCTACCATACATAAAATAAATAGTATGCTCCAAGTGGATAAATTGTCCAATAATTTTGAGAAAATGTCTTCAATCTATTTTATCCTTTATTCCATTTAAATGTTCCTCTTTATAACAAATTCCCCCTATAATCCTGGAATTTTTATAAAACTTATTTAAAAAGTAAGAGTTACTGATTTATAGTTATGGGAAGATATTTGAAAATAAGACAGTTCTCTGCTGTGGAGGAGGTATAACATTCCTAGCTCCTGCTCACTAAATTCCAGTAGTACCTCACCTCCGTCACTGTATCCACTAAGATGCCCTCACACATTTTCAAGATGCCCCCATTGTAACAATTCATATAGATGAAAACAAAGAGGTCTTTTGTCCATAGATCAAGGGAGGAAATTCAACTAGTCATATAAGTGATTGTTATTTAAGTATCTATTACTTTGACAAAACATAGAAAAGAAAACATATAGTTAATACTCAGTTCTTTTACCTGAACTTGGCAAAAACATTTTTCATTTTTCAACTGGAAATGTTAATATATGGATGTATAATTTAATTTGTATAAAGTACATTATACATCTAATGTAATATCTTTATTATTGGTCATACTACTGGACCATAATAGGATTCCTGCCAAAATAATGGAAGGTGATATTCTTCAATCAGGGAGCAAAGAATATAAGATTAAAGTTAGTTAACATTTATAGATCACTTGCTTTATGACATATATTCTACTAGACATTTTGCATATTTTATCAGTTGAAGTCTCATTATCCCCATTGAAACCAAGGAGCTCATCTCAATGGTAACAACTCTCACCATATCTAAGTTGAGGAACTTAAAACATCCACAGAGCTTTTCAAGGATACTGGTGCCTCCTTAATTCCTACTGACTTATGGAAGGGAAAGTTTCTTCTTTCCCTCAGGGGATATGATTTGGAGTAAATATACAGAATGCACATGATAAAATCCACTTCTGCAGTCTCATTAAAAAATGAGCCTTAAGATTATTCCCTCTATAGTATGCCAGGGAAGTGTTGGCATCTTAGCCTTATTAATATTAGGCCCCTTTGACCCACAGTTTCAGTCAAACGTTTAAGCAACCTGTTCAGACTAATACATTAAATCCAAAATCTCTGTTCACGTGTCTGTAAATCTATAAATTGGATAAATCAAAGGTATATTTGTTCCTGTTCTACCTAACATTCCCACATATATTTTTCAGGATTCTGCATATAAAAGATTATAAAGTTGTACAGTTCTTCTAGGGTATAAGATGTTTCCTTCTAAGTCAAATTTTGCACTTGTCCTTCCTAGAACATGATGGGATCCAACACTAGTTATACATCTAAAGGCAGTGAGAGATGATGGGGATATATTTGGGCAAAATAATCATCCCCATGCAAGGCAGCTACTTGAGGTTTGGAGATTACTAGAATCCTATTTTTCATTGGCAAGGAGCTCAGACATTAGAGAAAGAGATGTGGTCTATCAGATGTTTACTGTGAGGCTGCGTCACACACTGGGAGAGGAGGCAGGAGTAAGATCTCACTCTGATTAACAAAGGGATACAATGAAAGATAATACTGCTATCAGCTGGCTGGTGAAGTGATACTGAGGAGGACTTAAAAACAAGAAGGGAATATCTTCCTTAGCAGTGCCACATTTCCACTTTCTAATCTCCTAGGGGAGATTACCCGATTGTCATTTCCCATACCCATAAATACATAAAATCTCCAGGAGAAGTATATACCATATGCTCATTGGTGAAACAATAGGCACGGGTGTGTTTGGCCTTCTTTGGCATGAAAGTTCAGGACGTGTACCTTGTAGATTTCTTGTCTCAGCATCACAGAGCAGAGGAGATAATAGTATGGAGTGTAAAGACAATAGGTAAATTATTAGCATTCATATGCTGACTAATTTTACAAACAGAACAATCTGTTTTAGTATGCTATTATGATCTTCTTTTCACAGATAAGGAAAATAAGGCAAAGGGAAGTTAAGACAACTACTCAAGTTATACAGCTGGTAAGTACAATGCCGAGATTTGATACCAAGCATCATTTATTGGAATGGAAACACCAAAATAATGTTTTTGACTCGTGATTTGATCTGGTTAGATGATTCTTACAAAGTAGGCTTAATATTTGGCTGCAGCTTGGTTATAGTTGCTTTACATATATTAATCTGGCTGATAACTTGATTTATACTATATTATATTTTGCAGAATAATTCAGAAACTGATACACGTTAAAAGTAAATTCAAAGCTACCTGACTTAATGATATTGTAACAACATCCAATTTCCTGGTCGTAACAGTGTACTCTGACTATGGAAGACATTACATTGGGGAAGCTGATTGAAGGGTACATGGGAACTCTGTATTATTTTTGCAGTTACTTCTAAGTCTTAAACTATTTCAAAATGTAAAGGTTATTTTTAAAAAGTCAATTCAAAATCCTAAACAGCAGCTAAAAATGGGTTCTAATGTTCTATCTCAGTATGAGAGTACATTTAAATATGTATGTGTAACTGAAAAATTGTAACATTGAAATTATTAAACTACTAGGTCAAAATACAATAGTAGCTACCCTTGAACATTTAATATTCAAACCTCAATGCTAGGTTTTTATCAAAATTGTAAATCTTATAACAATTCTGGTGGCTATTGCTACCCCATTTCACTGATGGGAGTACTGAAGCTCAAAAAGCTTTTCTAGCTGAGAATATACAGCTGCAAAATATCAAAGTTAAAACCCATGCCATTTCTACTGTAAACTGTTGGGTCTAATGAAATTTTAGTTATGTTTTGATTGAAGAGGTTAGGTTGTCTAGCTCACCACTCAGTGACGTTTTCGAATGTGACTCTACACTATTTCACCCTGTTCATCTGAAAAACAGAAGTTAAAGATTCCACAATATCCACCCTGTTCCTTGTAATGAATTTCAAATTAATAGTGGGAATGAACCAACAGTGAACAGTTGCTTAACAAATGTGGGACCTCAGGAGTTCTTGGAGTCTGTATTTGTAGACTTTCCTTTCCCATACCTATAAATATATAAAACCTCTAGGACAAATATATACTGTATGATCAGTACTATAATTTCTATGCTTAAGTATTTGTCCAAATGTTCTCGTAAAGAATGCCATTTTAACGGACCTGAAATCAATGACCTTGTTAAACTGTGCATTTGGCAGTTTAATTATCACTAGCATATTTATGTTTGACAGATATGCTGTATTGTCTCTCTTGTTTGTTGTCTGGGTAGAAATACAGACTTATTTATACGTTGTTTAAAAAGTCAAGTAATAATTTCATGTCAAAGCAAATTATTTCAATGCTAACACTGAATTTAGGGCTTTGATCAGTTTTTCAGGGGATTTTTTCAATGGCCAAAGGTTCATCTATTGAAAATAAATTCCGTATATATCAGTTTCTTTTCTTACATTTTATCACTGATGGTTGGGTTTCAAAGAACAAAGTAAATTCCATTTAGAAATTTATGGTCAATTTCCCTGATTATTAGGTTTCATTTCAAAATTACAAGGAAGGAGTAGAATTCTCTAAGATTTTATTAACATCCAATTTGAAAATACTGCACTAAGTAATACCTCATGGTTATATGCTCAGAAATGTGTTACATAGTCACTCATCATAGCCATTGCCTCATTTATGTTGGTTTGCTTTTGCATGTTTGATAATATGGTAACTACTACACATCTGTAATGGCCTTGCAGTGTCTAAGAGTAATTGACACATGATGGTATGCGGAGACTTAATGTCCATTCAGAGAATCATAATTTATACTTGTACAGCAATTCAGTTAGATAAACCAAAGCTTAGGAAAGATAAACACTAAATATCATGCTAAAGAAAATAAACATTATGGGAGTGAGTGTCTGTGTGTGTGTGTGGGGGGGTTAAATATGAGCCATACTTGAACGTGTTCACATGTCAAAAACAAGTTGGGGTTAAGAGACAGTCTGAAGACACAGTAAATAGGAATGGATAAGAAATTAGATGGACCTTAATATGACTTCCATTCTTATTTAACTTATCTAGCCTTCCTAAACTTTAGTTTCCTTGACTCTAAAGTGGGAATATCAGTTTTACCCTCAATGTAGTATTGTTTTGAATATCAATTAAGATACTGTGTGTAAAATGCATAGCATATTGTGAATTCAACTTACTGTTATTTCATACATTTCTTTCTGTACTGGCATAGAAGGTTATGAACATAGACTATGGATTCTGACTGCCTGGATAAAATTCCTGGTCCTCCATTTACTAACTTTATGACCTTTGAGCAAATTGCTTAAACTCTTTATGTCTTAATTTCCTCATGTGTGAACAAACTGCATTTTTGAGAATTAAATTAATGCATGTAAGTTAAAGAGTTTGTTCTCTATTAAGGGCTACAATAAGATTTTGTCAATCTTTTTTCTTTTTTTTTAAATTTTTTTTAATGTTTATTTTTGAGACAGAGAGAGACAGAGCATGAATGGGGGAGGGTCAGAGAGAGAGGGAGACACAGAATCTGAAGGAGGCTCCGGGCTCTGAGCTATCAGCACAGAGCCTGACGCAGGGCTCGAACTCACTGACCATGAGATCATAACCTGAGCCGAAGTTTTTTTCTACTACTACTACTACCAACAGCAACGTCGCCATCATCAGAATCAATTTTGTGGAAAGAACAGTTGTACTCACCATCTTATCTTTCTCATCTTCAACTCACTGCTATCCAACTTTAGCATCCGCCCCCCCTTCCATACTCATCTGTTGAGTGTTGTTAGGATTATTTTCCATTCTCTATTTGTAAAACCCCATTGTCTCTTTTCAGTAGTGTTTGTTTTGTTTTGTTTTGTTAAATTTGGTGATACCACTAATTCTGTACTTACTGTTTCTCCAACATGCAATACTGGTATTAGTCAAGGAATCTGTTTTTAACCCTTTATTTTCCTTCACACTGAACATTATCACTGGATGATCCCATCTCTGCTTGGGGACTCATCATGTAACATACATATGAACAATCCACGTCTGTCTCTTTGTGGTCCCACCATAAATGTTAGAGTCTCAGAGATGCCTTTTCATAATTCCTAGATGAAGTAGGCCTCACAATCTGTCAGAAATTTTACAATGTATAATTATTTTAAAACTTTAAGGACTTTGCTCAAGTTCGGTGTTCACTGTCCCGCCTTCACCACTAGCCTGTAAACTATATAGAGTTCCAAGTCTATTCAACTCACCAGTGTATCAGTGTCCTTCAGCATGCCAGGCACATTTCTGACATTCAGTTATGTTTGTTAACTGATTGTTGAACCAAATCTTGAGTTCTATAACTGAACATCTATAACCATTTTCAAATATCAATATGAATGTCCCAAAAGCCTAAAAAAGCATAAATCCAGAAATCAAATATTATATCCCTTTTTTTATCTCTGTAAGCTCTCATGGACTTACTGCTTGTGAAATTATTTGGGTGCAATAAATTTTCTTTGCAACTTCTCCAAGAAATTCTCTTGAAGGTAAGCCTAAATAATAATAAATAAAAATTTTAGAGTAAACCTAATTTCCCATTGGACTATTGAATGAATGATTGCTGTTACTGACTTTTACTTCATATGTAGCTTGGTGCATTGAAAAATTTTTACTTTGCTGTGCTGTGAAAATCCCTTTGTAAATGTTAATGTTTTACTTCTAGATGGCAGGGATAGTATATATTTAGCAAACTTCTGAATGTGTACCATGGAACTCTATAAAAAGAGATTCGCTGGTTCATTTGTTTTTGAAAAACATATGATAATAATAAAAGTGTAATATTTGGAGAAGCACTATGAACCCTTGTACCTCCCTGGCTTCAGAGGCCATTCTGTTGTGTTCTCTGCTTATTCCCCTGTCATCTGTCTGAAAGGTAAGGATCAGCCCCAAGTTGAGCTGAGACTTCAGCTTTTGAAACATGAGCTATGAGCTGAGCTCCCCACTTTTCTTTACAACCTGAAATATGCCCCAAATACAGGTTGAAGAGACGAGATGCATTGTCTCACTTGAAATATCTCCATGTTGCATCTGGCTATTGGTGTAGAATTTGCTTTATCGTGACTCGTATGGACACTTATAATATTACTTAGTCTACAAATATTTTGTTAAAGACATATCTATTTATAAGAGCCCACAAGGCTCTTCCAAAGAGAAATCTCATTTTTATTATCATCATTGTCATCTTTGTCAAAAGATAAAGGAGTTTCTTTTGAATGGTTCCCTGCTATGCATTTACAAATATGTAATGGGCAGACTTCCTTGCCATTTAAAAGTAATGTGTTGTTTTTAATAGATGAATTATTCCTAGTATAGCAAGAACATAGAATTTCAGGGCTCCAAGCTACATATGAGGCAAAAACCCACAATATCAATCATTCATTCAATACTCCAGTGGGAAATTAAGTTCATTCTAAAAATCTATTATTTATATTGTAATTACAAGAAATTTCCTTGCACTCAAATAATTGAATAAGCAAATATTAAAATGAGGTAAAAGGGTTATTCACAATGAAAATTACCTTTAGGAACATAAAACCAAAGGAGCATAAAATAAATAAATAATTTTTTGGAAGATTGTTTTCTCGGTGTTGCAGAATCAAAGCAACACGTTCTTAACCATTCTCAACAAAGTGGCATCATTCCAGAAATTGGACTGTCAGTGTCATAATAAAGAATGGTTTTGCATTATTCCTATGGTGTCACAATTAGTCATGCCTTTGATTTAAATATACATACTGATTTCAATGACCATAGTTTATTTATTTCTTCATTGTACTGTGTGTGCCTGGTGTTTATTGTTATATCATTTCAACTGGTTTTACTCTG
Organism: Lynx rufus; assembly: GCF_022079265.1. Taxonomy (NCBI): domain Eukaryota; kingdom Metazoa; phylum Chordata; class Mammalia; order Carnivora; family Felidae; genus Lynx; species Lynx rufus. The sequence continues at coordinate 66,313,979 of NW_025814827.1, forward strand.
GCATGCGTCTTGATCCAGGTTAAAAAGAAATTCAGGTTAATTTATTTAGAACATAATCTTTCAAATTTTGGAGTTAGGAATATAAGAGCCTTAAAGTTTTCATATTTACATTGATTGCTTTTATTTTTTTTCTCGTAAAAACCCAGAGCTGTGTTCTTTCACTCAGCCTGGTCTCTCTCAGGACTCTCCTTCCTGCCAAGATCAGCATGTTTTTTGGATTCTATTAGCTTGCAAAGCTAAGGCATTTGGGATTTACTGGAAAATAAAAATAGGCTTGAACTTGTTCGTATTCACCTGCTGTTCTCAAGGTGAAAACACCCAGGAAAGTAATTTGGAACTGCATAATTTTTTTTTAATTTAAGGAAATTATTATATTTAATGAAAGTATATCAGCTCAATTTTGTACCAGAGAGAGAACCACCAAGCATTCAAGAATCCTGTCCTGACAGAAGCCTAATCCATTGTTTCCTTAATTATTATTACTATTTATTATTATTATTATTATTATTATTATTATTATTAATTTTTCAACCCACCAATTATGTATAAACTTAATTTAAGAATAAAATAGCGATATGAACAACATGCCATTTTAATTTTCTCCTGTACTGAGACTTTGAAAAATTGTAGTGGATGGTTTCTAGAAGTGTACCCCACTACCAGTTGTTCTGTGAACACATATCTTCCTCAGAGCAATACAGTATATGAGGCGGAGAGATGAAAATGTATATAACATGATTAGAGGGATAGCTCTGTCACCAAATGTCCTTACAACCAGCCACCAACAGTGCCTGGATCACCTGTTATTAGAATTATTCTTGTTTTTAATTGTATTTGGTTTTGACTGGCCCTGTGTCATAAAACAGGAACCTTCTATCTGGCTCAAATCCAGGTTCTGCTTCTTATGAACTGTGTGGTACTGGGCAAGAGACTTCTCTGAAATTCAAAGTCTTAATCTGTAAAATCATGACAAGAACACATATCTCATGGAACTCTGAAGGTAAGATGAAATGGCTCTTGAGAAGTATCTGGCACAGAGTAGGTGCAGAGGAGATAGGTTTCCTGTTCCTTTTCTCACCAATGTTTGAATATGCATTCAACAAATACATTTTTGGGGAAAAGGCCCATGGTTTCCTCCATGTATATCTGAATAATAGTAATAATTTTATCAGACCTGAAAAGCTGTAGCAGAAAACTAGGTCTGGAAGGCAGCAGCTGAGGGACTGGAGTCATGGGATTGAAGCACAGACCTCATCTACTTCCCCTTTCCATTTCCCTCAAGAGCTGTTCCTGTCCTCCTGCCACACCCACCTTGCTCATGCCCTTAGAACAAATGTATGTCTTCCCTATAACTCCTTCTAGGTTCCTGCCCTTTCCCGTACATTTAACATCAAACCATGAGAGTAGCTTTGCTCAATGAATAAAATGAATAGTGTGGAATATTTTATGCTTCACATGCTTTATATTTACAAATCTGTCTTAAATTATTTTTCATGGGACCAAATATTTTTCTGTCATTATTTCCCTATGTCCCTAGTACCCTGCTGCATGCCTGAAAAGTGCTCTTTTGAGAAGGAAAGAAACTGTAATTTTTTTTTTTACAAGACTATGGCCTTTAACTTCAGCTATTACCCCTCTGTCAGTGTCTGTGCTTGTGTGCAGGTGTGCAGGGTGTGTGTGTGTGTTTGTGTGTGTCTATAAAAAATTGTAATTGACAAAGAGGATCCCGAACATTTTCATGGGATAAAAACTGACAAGATTCTATTGCTTACTTTTGAATAAAGAAACAAATACAAGTGCCTTAGCTTTATTTCTATAATTCTGGATATTATTTTTTACTTTGAGTGGGGGAAAAAGCTCTACAAGTTAATAACTTTTTTTCTTCTTTTGTACAAAATTGTAAATATTTAAAAAGTGCAATATAGTGTAAGGAGATCAGGAATGACTTTCTCTTCAAGTGTCCTTCATTTGTCTCTCCAAAGAATTCATAGTCCCAGTGGTGTAAACCTAAGAGGTGAGAAAACGTCACCTCTTTACATTATAATATTTTGAATTAGGTTTCCCTCATTGGGCATTGTCCCGTCTAAACCAGTGCTCTCCAAGAAACAATTAGCCTCTGAAGCCTTTCTTCAAACAAAATCTTTAGAGAAACCAAATGCAAAGAAGGCATTGAGTGGCATTTCTTGGAAGGGGAAAGGGTTTAGTAGAGTTTTACCCTCTTGCCTGTGCCTCCTGGAGTCATTTCTGTACCTCACATGACCTCCAGGACTTCAGAGCACAGCTGTCACTTCTCTCAGGTCCAGCCTGCTTATCATTATAGTTGTTCACACACATGAGAGAGATTTTGTCTTAGTCCCTCTCATATCTAGGTTCATAAGCCAAAGCCTGGTCTGCCCTTTCTAGTTCTAACAGGCCAATGATAGCACTTCAGTAAAAATGCCTTCTGCTTACATGCAGGCTCTATGGTTTAAAGCAACTTCTGTTCTGGATTTTGTATTTCAGCCTTGTGTGTGACACAGCTGTAGGAGAATTATTTTTGCTGCTTGGCATGTTGTTCATTGGCTCTCTGGTAATCAATATCTATCTGTTGGGAGTTATTCTATTCAAGGCATTGCCCCCTTTTGGTCTTCTTTTCATGCCGGGATCTTGATGAGATACTTATCCTGCAAACTGCCCTATATTGCTTAACCACAAGAAAGTATTTTATTCAGGTGGAGGGGTGCATAACAGCCATGAAATAAAACTGTGAGAAAATTCAACCCAAAACTATTGCACATATTTCTTCTCAATCACATACATCCCAAGCAAATATATATGAAAACTTTAATTAAGTATTTCAATTTGCCATATTGCTTGGTATGTACATTTGGGTTGAGAAATGGGCAAAGGATTTTCAGATTTTCTTCTGATCTTTAAGAGAAAATAGTTTTATGTCTCATATAATTTCATAATTCAAAGGGAGTCCCAACACATCTGTGATTTTCTAAGTAAACCTCTATTAAAGTTTAAAATATATCCATTTCCTTTCAAGGAAAGAAAATTCCTTGTACTTACTATCTTGCATAAAATTTTTGTAAAGTATACACAAGACTATATTAAAATATTATGCAGAGTATTCTCCCACAGGAATTGGAAAATACATTATTACTGGGAACCACACAGGCATATTTATATATACATCTAAATAAAAGACTAATTTGAAGCAATCAATGTCTAAGCCTGAGACTACATCTCTGACCCATTTAAGTTTGGACACACTGAGTCACTTTCTTTTACTCCATATATAAAAGTTTCTTTTTTTAAAGTTTTTTTTAAGTTTTAATTTATTTATTTTTGAGAGAGAGAAAGAGTGTGTGAGAGTTCGCACACAAGCTGGGTGAGGGGCAGAGAGAGAGGGGGACAGAGGATCTGAAATGGGCTTTGTGTGCACAGTAGAGAGCCCAATGTGGGGCTTGAACTCATGAACCATGAAATCATGACCTGAGCTGAAAGTGGACGCTTAACCGACTGAGCCACCTAGGCGCCCCCATATGTAACTTTCTTAAAACATAACTATGATCAAAGTCATACTCTAAGTCCAAATAAAGTATGCAACATAATAATCTAGTCCCAGTCACCTCCTTCTACAAAATTGAAACAAACTCTTCACTAACACACTGGTAATTACTTCCATTTTTCCAGTTAGATCCTGACCATTTATGTCTCAGTGCTATATACCTTTAACTTAGGGTACTGTTTTTTTCATCTCCATCACCAAAATGAAACCCATCCTTGAAGATCTAACTCATGTTCAACCTCATGCTTTAACCTTTCCATCTTTATCTCAGCATAAACAAAAGAAACAAACCAAATTATTCTGTGCACTTTATCTGAAATGTAGAATTTATCAAATTTTGTCATGTATTCACTATCTGCATGTATGTCTAGCTCCCTGTAGGAAGCTACAAAGTCCTCAAGTGTAGGAAAGCTGCTTCATTTATCCTTGTGCCCTTACCCAGCACAGTTCTTAATAGGCACTCATGGGATGTTTATTTCACTGAGTTATTTAATGACATATAAAATATACAAAGTAGCATAGTGCCTGTAACAGTTTCTTCTTACATGTGTTAACTCCCCTTAATTAAAGGTGATTTGCTCTCTCTCCATACCTTCTGGAATCTCTTGGCTTTCCATGCTGTCAGCCATGAACTCACTCACTGTATCCAACTGAAATCTGCTTCATATCCTGTATTAAAGGTACCACCACACCCCTTCAAATCACTTTGAGCTTGTTGCTTTGTTTTCCATTCATTCACGAAGTTTCCATTGGAGCTTCATCCTTCATTCAGAAAGCTGTCTTTGATTCATCTGTGCCATCCCTTCTCATCCCTTTACACATGCACACGCACACACACACACACACACACACACACACACACACGCTGCTGTGGGATCAGAAGTTAAGTTTGGCCCATTTTGTTACTTTTGTTATTGTGGTACTACAAAGTAAAAACTATCGTTTTTTTTCCTCCTAGGGAAAATGCAGCTCTTTCTTACTATGTGTTTCTTCATCTTGTGTGTCACATTTACCTTCACAGAGGACACTTCACTTCTGACACTAAGTACATGGATGTTTTTTCCTGCATCAACAAGCGTTGTCGGCAGTTGTCAGCTGGGTGTCCTACAATTTAACTCCATTCTGATACTTGCTATGCAGAAATAACAGCAGATCCCACAAGCAGAGGGTTCATTCCCATCACTAAGCTGCCCCCTTCCCAACCCCACCATACACACAAACTTCAGACACCAGTCTCAAGCCTAGGTTATCTTCTTCTGACCAACTGGTTATAAATCAGAGGCTCCCTCCACCTTCTTCCTGGTTCAATGAATTTGTTAGAGTGGCTCATCCAGCCCAGAGAAGCACTTATGTTTACTAGTTTATTAAGAAGATATAATAAAGGATGCAGATGAATAGCCAGATTAAGAGATACAGAGGGAGAGGTCTAGGAGGGTCTCAAGCACAGGCGCTTCTGTCCCTGTGGAATTAAGGTGGATCACCCACCCAGAGTGGATGGGTTCACCAAGATGGAAGCTCTCTGAACCCCGTACTGTTGGGATTTTATGGAGGCTTCCTCATGTAGGCATGATCAATTCTTTGTTTGAAGTCTTATTTATTTATTTATTTATTTATATTTTGAGTGGGGGTGGGGGGAGTGGGCAGCGAGAGAGAGAGAGAGAGAGAGAGAGAGAGAGAATCCCAAGCAGGCTCTGTGCTGTCAACACAGATCCTGATGTGGAGCTTGAACTCACAAACCACGAGATCATGACCTGAGCAGACATCAAGAGTTGGACACTTAACCAATTGAGACACCCAGGTGCCTCCCCCTCCCAATTATTAACTTCATCTCCAGCCCCTCTTCCCTTTCTAGAGGATGGGGGTTAGGGCTGAAAATGCTAAGCTTCTAATCATGGCTTGGTCTTTCTGGTGACCATCCTTCATCTGGGAGCCATCCCACAGCCCACCCAGAGTCAAGTCATTAGAACCAAATGCTCCTAGTGTTTTTATCACTTAGGAGTTTACAAGGGTTTAGGAGCCCTGACTCAGGGACAGGGCCAAATACCTAATATCAAAATAAGACATGCTTTTAGAGTTCTTATCACTTAGCAATTTATAACGGTTTTAGGAGCTCTGTGCCAGGAACCAGGGGCAGAGACCAATATTTATATTTTCTGTTATCTCACAGGTACTGACTATCCTATTTTCCTGGCTGGATATTTTAGCCAAGAAATATCCTGACTAAAAATCTTATTACTACAAGCAACAAGATTCAGGAGAAACATGTATCGATTTTTAATTTTACATAGAAGTAAAGTAAGAAATAAAAATGTATTCCAAGAAAAACAAGCAAGTTTGAGTAGGAAAGAGGTAATCAAGAGAAAGTATTGTTCCACATTCAATCATCATGCATTGCTTTTTCCCCAATTTCTAACATGTTGGAGTTCTTATCTATTTTGCCTCTGTGATCTTAAATATTTCCTTCCTTGGTTAAAATCATACTTCACTTTTTCACTTGTTCTCTTTCTTTTCAGATGTATATGTTTCTTAAAACAAGACAAAAATGAAAAACAAAACAAAACACCTAACTTTGAAGGATGCCAGCTCTCCCTAAGCTGATGCTTTGCATCCATCATATTCTGGTTCATTCCTAGAAAAAAAAAATAGAGGAAGAAGTAAAGGAAGTTGCAGGGAAGATATAAATCAAGGGCCACATGAAAAAAAATAGGCTAGTTTAGGAGGAAATTCCCAAGGTTACATACAAAGTGAGTTTCTTAACATTAGATCAAACAATCTTCAAAAGTAATTTTTATAATCTCCAAGTTAAAGAGAAAGGGCATTTTGCATTACATGTCATTTTGATCATGCTTACCTCTACTCCTAAAGTTGACCAGATTATTAGATGGATGCCTTTATAAATATGAAAGAGGAAATGTCCACGAGGCTCCATTGAGTCATATAAATGACTAGAAGACATGTTCAGTAGTAACTATGTCTTGATTGAATATTTGTGTGCTAAAAACAGAAAGTGTGATGTGAACAACACATACATAAAAACTGCATGATAAAATCATGGTAGTAATTTGTGAAGTCTCGTGTAGGCAGGTAAATGAAAAGGCAGAGAAATCAAGATATAACTGGTAGGAGACAAGTATAAAAGTAAAGGGGTAGAAGAAAATCATAATTGACCAAGAAATATTAAGAGAAGAAAATTAGGCAGAGGGAAGTTAGAGTGAGAGTGGGAGAGAGAGAGAGAAAGATCAGTGAGATGGTGAGAAAACAAATACATATGAATCAGTTATGTAATCACCGAATTGAGGAATATCATTTCTGTTAATCACTTTTTAAGTCATTCAGTAAAATCTGAGGAGGCAAGATTAAAAGCAACAAGTGAGGTGGCGCCTGGGTGGTTCAGTTGGTTAAACATCTGACTTCGGCCTAGTTCATAATCTTGCCATTCCCCACTTCGAGCCCTGCGTCAGGCTCTGTGCTGACAGCTCAGAGCCTGGAGCCCGCTTCAAATTCTGTGTCTCCCTCCCTCTCTCTCCCCTCCCCCACTCATGCTCACGCTCTCTCTCGCTCTCTCTCTCTCAAAAATAAACTCTAAATTTTTTTAAAAAAATAAATAAAAGCAACAAGTGAGTATTAGAACATTTTTTAAAAAAGAAAATATAAGTCCTAGTTAGTTTTTATTACATGGTAACAAGTGAAATAAAATGAAAACAATTCTATTGAATAAGAGAAAGAGAAAAGTATAATGGAAGAAAAGGAAGATGATCAAAATTTGAATCCCCTAGACTAGAAACAAATTTTTGGGAAATGGTTGATTTTCAGGAGATACTTTGCACAAATATGCATTTTATGAGATTTTTAATAAATATAACCATAACAAAACTAAAAGGCAGCCTATGGAATGGGAAGATATTTGCAAATGACATATCTGATAAAGGGTTAATATCCAAAATCCATAAAGACCTTACCAAAAGACAAATCTATAAAGACCGAATAACTCAGTTAAGAAATGGGCAGAAGACACTGACAATTTTCCAAAGAAGACTTCCAAATGGCTAGCAGATCCTTGAAAAGATGCTTAACATCACTCATCATCATCAGGGAAATTACAAATCAAAAGCATGATGAGATACCACTTTAGGTCAGAATGGCTAAAATTAACAACACAAGAAACAACAGATGTTGGTGAGGATGTGGAGAAAGGGGAATCCTCTTACAGTGTTAGTGGGAATACAAACTGATGCGGCCACTCTGGAGAACAGGATAGAGGTTCCTTAAAACTAAAAATAGAACTCCCTAACAGCCGGCAATTGCACTATTAGGTATTTACCCAAAGGATACAAAAATACAGATTTGAAGGAGTGTATGCACACGATGTTTACAGCAGCATTATCAAAAATAGCCAAACTATGGAGAGAGCCCAAATGTCCATTGACTGATGAATGGATACAGAAGAGGTGGTGTATCTATACAAGGGAATATGACTCAACCATCAAAAAGAATTAAATCTTGCCTTTGCCATGACGTGCAGGGAGCTAGAGAGTATCATGCTAAGCAAAATCAGTCAATTAGATAAAAAAAAATACCATATGATTTCACTTGCATGTGGAATTTAAGAAACAAAACAGATGAACATATGGGAAGGGGGAAAAGGGGAGGAAAGGAAACAAATCATAAGAGACTCTTAATAGAGAACAAACAGGATTGATGGAGGGATGTGGATGGGGAATGGGCTGGATGAATGATGGGAATTAAGGAGGGCACTTGTGATGTGTACTGGGTGTTGTATGTAAGTGATGAATCTCTGAATTCTACTCCCAATACCAATTATGCACTGTATGTTAACTAAAATTTAAATAAAAATTAAATAAATTTTTATCACTACAGAGAAGCAAGACAAAATAACACTATCAGGGATAAGAAGGGGGGGATTGTGCCTATGAGCATGGGTAAGGAGGGAAAAGTGCAATGAAATAGTAAATATTTAATACAGAAAACAACCTGAAGAGGAGAACAAAAGATTTAAATAAACAAATGGCCAAAAGAAACAGGCATAAAAAAGGAACCTAAGAGGATACAAATGAATTGTGTACCGTTTGTGCAGTCCAACGATAAGGTATGTATAAGGTATGCATAATTTGGTTACAGCTGTGTTACAGTGTTCCTTTTCAGTAACTCCATGAGCGGCAGCCATCTGAAAATACTATTCTTTGGGGATATTTTAATGAGGCATAGTAAAGTAAAAAGACTGAGGTCTGCAATTATCTCTGATTTGGCCCTGCCACATAGACTTGAACTGAGGGCCAATGCAAACGTAACGGAAAGAAAAACAAGAGGATGTGGCAAAGAAAATAATAATTAAGCACATGTAAGCTTGGAGAGAAAGAGAAAAGATAACACTTCAATAGTCGGCAATTTTGTATCCCAGCTACTAAGTATTGGCTAGAATCTTCCATTGAAATTCTGCCCTGCACCACTTTCTTCATTGCAAAGCAAAGCCATTCATCAGTTCTTTCGTGCTGGTTCAATTAAATCCTATAGTGCTCTAAGGCAATGTAGCATCGGCTCTGGTGAAGAATTTCAATTCTGTAAACAGGCCTGTAAATATGCTACTGTGGATAAATTGGCCATCAGGGTGATAGAGAGTAGCAAACGAAAATGTGTGATTACAGCTAGTTTTAGCGTACTAGAAAGCTGCTGAGCCATTACTGTGCACAAGAACAATGTTTTTTCCTCCTCTGCTTATCTAGCGATTTTGCTGTTTCCATATTAGCTATCAAATACTCTTTGTCTGATTGATATTTCTCACTTAGTTACTTTCACAATAACCCTGACCTAGATCTTTTTAGAACTAAAATCTAACTTACCCCTCAAACCCACCTTCACTGTAGACCACTTCACCATATTTCATCCTTCTCGGCCACCCAGTCTTTAGGTTGTAGGAATACAGGCTGCTTTACGTTTTTGTTTTTAACACTCAGATTAACTACAGAGTGAAGTATTGTCACCTATCTTCACTTTTTTACTTTTTCCACTCCAATTCCCTTGTTCTTATAAAAGACTTGCACAAGCAAACATACACTTTAAACTGAAAAAAAAAATGATTTAAAGGTTTTAGCTAAAAGATATTATAGACAGAAGCCACAGTTGACCTCAAAGCAAAGGTATTCTTTAAAATAGTAATACCGCTTTGGGGCGCCTGGGTGGCGCAGTCGGTTAGGCGTCCGACTTCAGCCAGGTCACGATCTCGCGGTCTGTGAGTTCGAGCCCCGCGTCGGGCTCTGGGCTGATGGCTCAGAGCCTGGAGCCTGTTTCCGACTCTGTGTCTCCCTCTCTCTCTGCCCCTCCCCCGTTCATGCTCTGTCTCTCTCTGTCCCAAAAAATAAATAAAAAACGTTGAAAAAAAAAATTTAAAATAGTAATACCGCTTTGAAAGAAAACTCTTTGATTTTATTCTATCAAAAGTTCTTTCCTGTACTATGCTAATGATGTCAAAAACTTGCGTATAAGAGCTTTGGTATTGGGCGCCTGGGTGGCCCAGTCAGTTAAGCATCTGACTCTTGATTTCAGCTCAGGTCATGATCTCACAGTTCATGAGTTCAAGCTCTGCATTGGGTTCTGTGCTGACAGCATGGAGCCTGCTTGGGATTCTCTTGCTCCCTTTCTCTCTGCTGCTGCCCTGTTCATGCTCACTCTCTCTCTCAAAAAAAAAAAAAAAAAACAAAAAACAAAAAACAAAAACAAAAACAAAACACTTTGATATTAACAGAAAAAACCCAAAACTCTGTGCACAGAAATTTCTGGCACTTACTCATATTTATTAAAAACAATGGAATTTGTTCTGGCAAAAGAGACAGATGCAGGATTTCTATGTTCAATGAAATGAATAAGATGCTAAAGCTTTTGGGTCTAAGAGTTTGCAAATAGGAAAACTCCACTGAAGGCAACTATGTAATTGTTTTAACATCACTAATCACAATATACTGAGCTTTAGATTTTCTCTTTCACAGGTTTGTTTCCTCATAAAAAATTCTTGGGAAAGCATTTTGTGTTGCTGTTGTAGGTAAAATCTGTATACCAGATTTCTATAAACTGCTATAGCCCTGACTAGTCAGCAGCCTCTCATGTTGCTACTTCATTTAATATTAGAAGTCATAATCCTGCTCACCTAAAAATTATGTATGATTAAATTGCCTTATTCTTTCAATTAAAAAAAAATAATGTTTATTTTTGAGAGAGGGGGGCGGGGAGGTGCAGAGAGAGAAGGAGACACAGAATCCCTAGCAGGCTCCAGGCTCTGCACTGTCAGCACAGAGCCCAACACAGGGCTCAAACTCATGAGCTGTGAGACCATGACTTGAGCCGAAATCAGACGCTTAATGGACTGAGCCACCCAGGCACATTGCCTTATTCTTTCAGTATTATTCTAAGAGATGAGTAGAGAAGAATCAATTCCACTGATAAATTTTTCTTAAAAGTAAATACACTTGGACAGTTAGGGTTAATATCCTTTAATCAAAAATCAGCCATATTAATTGTAAGTTTCACTTGGGTAATAGATTGATTTCTCAGAGAGGCTTTTGAAACATTTAGTTGAGAAATACATGAATGTCTTCTTTTAAACAAAAGAGGTAAGCAGGGAAATGTTTTTTTTTCTCTTTTTATTTATTTATTTTTTCAATATATGAAGTTTATTGTCAAATTGGTTTCCATACAACACCCAGTGCTCATTTCAAAAGGTGCCCTCCTCAATACCCATCACTCACCCTTCCCTCCCTCCCACCCCCCATCAACCCTCAGTTTCTTCTCAGTTTTTAAGAGTCTCTTATGCTTTGGCTCTCTTCAGGGAAATGTTTTTAAGCAGAATAGTTCTTAAAATAGATGAAATTATTCTGAGGGCACTAAATGGTAATACAGGCTAAGTTATGTTCCCTTTTTTCCTGACAGTTAAACAGTATCTAGAATTATAATATACTTCCCAGACGTGTGTGTCTTTTGTGTGTGTGTGTGTGTTGTTGTTGTTGTGTTGTTGTTGTTGTTTTTAAGTAGGCCCCACACCCATCATGGAGCCCAGTGCAGGGCTTGAACTCAGAACACTGAAATCAAGACCTTAGCTGAGATCAAGAGTCAGATGCTTAACCAACTGAGCCATCCAGGTGCCCCATGGGTATGTCTTTTATACACAGCGGAAGTAAATGTGTTTTCATCCTTTACACAGACCAGAAGTAATTATATCCTAATTAGGTCTATTTAAAAATATACCTGAGTCAGATGTGAGGCTTTCACAAGTCCAGGTTTGGTGATTTTAAAAGGAAATCTTATTAGGTCCTTATCGAAACATCCTTTGAGCATTCAAAAATTTATATATTTTATAATCAACATTGACACAATTCTCAGCGATGATTGACCAAGAGACCTTGTAATATTGACACAAACTGCAGTGCAATGTTGAAGGGACTGGTTGGACTTCAGTTTGGCACATTTGGATTGGAATCACAACTCTGCTTATTAGTGTTGTTTAACAAGAAATAGATATTCTTCCTCAACCTTGGTTATTCACTAATACCCTAATCCTCAGTTACCTCATTTGTAAAACCAGGGATAATGATAACAAGTAGCTCATTGGGTTTTGAGAAGCTTAAACAACATAGTACATAAAAAATTCTTAGGGCTAAATGTGCAAGAAATGTTAACTAGAACTACTGCTACTACCAATAATAGTAATAAATCACACTTACAGTCCATTGGTTTACCTCGCAACGTCTTTCATAATGAAGGGTTTGTTCTCCTTTTGTGATGGTGGTGCCATCTCTATGAAGTGGCATGCATTTATTTTTTAAGAAAATGGAAAATTTCACATAATGCCCTGATAGTCTACATCAAAGGTTGAAAAACTACACAGCGTGGGCTAAATATGACTTGCAGCCTGGTTTTGTGAATCAGCTTTCATTCTGACTTAGCCATGCCCATTTGTTTTCATATTATCTATGACTGCTTTCCACCTGCAATGATAGTATTGAGTAGCTAGAGACCATTTGGCCCATAAAACATGAAATATTTACTGTCTGGCCCTTTACAGAAAAGTTTGCCAGGGTGCCTGGGTAACTCAGTTGGTTAAGTGTATGACTCTTGATTTTGGCACAGGTCATGATCTCATGGTTGCTGAGTTTGAGGTCCACATCAGACTTCGTACTCACAGTGTGGCACCTGCTTGGGATTCTCTCCCTCTCCCTGTCTTCTTCTGCCCCTTCCCCTTGTTCACACACATACTGTCTCTCTCAAATAAATAAACTTAAAAAAAAAAGTTTGCCAACATCTGGTTATGCTAAACATTTGGATTTTTTAAAAGCCCAATCCTGAAGAAAGTTTTTATTTATATCTTGTTCACCAACCTCCACCCAATCTAATCCATCACCATGCTTTATAGAACCTAGCTCCAAAAAATCTCCCCGTACTCTTCACTCCTTTTTATACACCTAGCCCTATTCTAATTCAAGCCATATGCATCAGTTTCCTATTGCTGCTATACTAAACTAGTACACATTTAGTGGCCTAAAACAACACCAACTTATCATCCTATATCATTCTGAAGGTCAGAAATTCAACTGGATCTGACCAAGGTAAAATCAAGGTGCTGGAACTGGTTTGTTTGTTGTTGTTTTTTGTTTTTGTTTTTTTTCCCCAGAAGTCTATTAGATAACCCATTTTCTAGACCTTTCCACCTTTTAGAGCCCCCCCCACCACATTTCGTCAAAGCTAGCAATGGCCAGTTAATCTTTCTCATGGAAAAGCCATCTCTCCGTTTCTGACTTTCCTGCCTCCTTCTTCTTCATTTATGAACCATATAAGAATCCTGAAAAATTCAGGATAAACTCCCAATTTTAAATTCAAATATTAGCAATCTTAATCTAACTGAACTTTATCTTCTTCTTCCTATTTAACATCAACTATGTGTTGTATACTTAAAAACTTGGTAACAAGGTAGATCTTATGTTTAGGGTTCTGATCCCCAATAATGATAATAATTATTACAATAATAATAAATAAAAGGGTGGGAAGAAACTTTCTGGAGGTAATGGACAGTTTTGTGGCATAGATTGTGATGATAGTTTCATGGGTATACATTTATCTCCAAATTAATTAAGTTGTATACATTAGTTATTTACAGTTTTTTTGTATGTCAAATATTTTTAATAAAACATAACAGGTTATACATAGATTTATTTTATGATCTGGAAGTTATACTCCTAGGCATATACCTGAGAGAAATGAAAACATACGACCACACAAAACCTTGTACACAAATATTCATTGCAGCATTTTCATTCATAACAGCCAGAACTCGAAACAACATAAATGTCTATCAACTAATAAGTAAATAAGCAAAATGTAGTATATCCCTATCATGAAATAATATCCATTAATAAAAAATGAAGTAATGATACATACTACAACATGCATGAACTTTGAAAATATTATGCTTTGCAAAAGGAACTGGGCATAAAGGGCCCCATATTGTATGATTTCATGTATATGAAACGTCCAATATAGGTAAAGCTATATACGTAGAGAAAGAGAGAGTAGATTACTGGTTGCCCAGTGCTGGGGGTTGGGAAGAAATGTAAGTATGAGGTTTTCAGGGAGGTGATGAAAATGTTGTAGAGTTGATTGTGGTAATGGCAGCATAACTCAGTATTTGAAACGCCACTGAATTGTATTTCAAATGTGTGTATTGTACGGTATGTGAGTTACTTTTCAAGTTGTTATTTTTAAAATATTATGAAAAAGATTTGTTTTTACTTAGGGAAAATTTTCCACTTAGAGACATAAAAATAATTTGTATGTTGAATTGTGTTTAGTTAATTCTCAGTAAATATCAACTATTATTATTATTTTCTCCAGTAGTACTCACCCTCTAAGTTTGTTTTCAAGCATATAGAAGGACCCAAGAGCAAGGGAAAGGGGAAAGCAGGGAATTATGATACAATAATAGCTAATAATTATTTAGTATTTATTATTAAATGCCCACTGTATGAAGCACTTTACAGGAACTATCTCATTGAGCTTTGTTTCTAGTTTTATATAAGAAGAAAATAACACTTCAAGAATTTGTATAACTACTAGGTGGTAGATGTGGGAAATAAAATCCATGCTATCCATGCTGTCTCTCAATCCCTGCATTATCCAACTGCACCTAGAAATTCATGAGCTCTGTGCATATGACTGTGCATTGCCACACAGGGAAAAAAACGGAATTTGAATATTTAAGACACAAACAAATAAAAACAACTAAAATATGAGGAAATTGACTCGGAAGGGTATCAGATGTATGGTGAATAGGAAGTGGAATCTGTTCCTACACAGTTCTCAAATTAGTAAAACTGGTATTTTCAGGTAATGATGACTTACAATAAAATTCAGAAGCGGGCTTTAATTGCTTATACAAAAACCTTTCCCTGAATGTCTTCAGCTCTAAACAGGGTTTTCAAATAATGATAAACAAGAGAAGTCTTGAAACAGAAGCCCTACAATGCAGCACAAGGGTATGTCATTATTTAAAAAAAAATACCACCTCTAAATGCCCAAGTCACAAATTCACGTAGCAATCAGACAATAATGGATATCATGTCTGTTCTTTAAATACATTGTTTGTCAAGCAAAGAGGGGCTCTTTCTGCTTCTTTGAGCTACTGAACCACTACAAAGTCTTCATTTGTGTGAGGAAACTTCAAGTCCGAATAGGTTTATGAGAAAAAAAGAAAAAATGCAGTTGGACATGCTGCCCAGGGAGTGGAACATAAAATGTAATAGAAAAAGACTAATATAGGCATTCCAGTGATTTGAAAGGAGACATAATAACAAAAAGGAAGAAAAATAACATTGCAGTGTTCATCACAGTAGTCATCTGTTGTGTTAAATGTGACAATATTGATCCTGTAAGTGAACAGGACAAAAGGACTGATGTCACTGTAGGAAAAATAACTGGTTCAATGAAAAAATTATGCATTGTCTATAGGACAATATTCAGCTTTATGGGATTTTCTTTTATGGGAGCTATTTTACAAATCCATGATTTGTAGATAACCATGAGCAAGGAAAAACATCCCATGGAAACTCGGCTTTGTCAAGCAGTAGTTCAGTTGATTTCCCTTTCCCGCCACAGAAGTTCATTTTACCTCCATTTATACATTCATTTTAATACTCCTGATCTAGAAATGTGTCTGTTCCTTAGATTCTATGTTGAACCCATTATAACATTTCTTGGTTTCTTCATTAAGAATTAAATAATATATCTAGCATGCATTCATATTTATATCTGATGGGAATCATACTTTTACCTATTTTTGCAAACTATCTCTTAACACCAATGTCACACACAATTAACCACCCAAAGCCATTATTGGTATAACTAAATCTACTTTTTTTTCTTGCCTAAAACATTTCCTCCCCTCTCATCCTTTAAGGTGACGTGTGTGTATTGAAAGGCAAAATGCATTAAGGAGGTAATTTTATTCAGGCTGTTACAGTAGGGAGAGTGTTCTTTCATGAGAAATAATTCAAGGAAAAGAAAGGGGACCTGAGGTTTGATGGATGAAAGTAAACAATGGAAGCATCAACATTTTGTTTACACAAATAAGAATAGGCAAGTCTATGTAGTTTAATGATTATAGATACAAATATTGATAGAAAAATTGAAATAAATTATTACAAAAACTCCAGATGGGGTCCCTTTAGGAAGAAAGGAAGAGATGGGATCTGTTAATGATGAACAGGTTATTTCTAAGACACTGATAGTGTTTCTTTCTTCCTTTTTTTTTATTCAAATTTTTATTTAAATTCTAGTTAGTTAACACATAGTGTAGTACTGGTTTCAGGAGTTGAATTTGGTATGCAGTGTTTATGACTTAATCTGGGTGATGTTTTCTCTTTGTAATTAGTCTTCAAATTCTGTATGTGTTTTTGTAATCTTCTATGAATAAATCCCAGTTAAGAAAAGTTAATTTTTTAGACTATATGCTATTAATTGTTCTAGCGCCATGTATTGAACAATCCATCATTTACTCAGTGATGCCACTTTTGTAATATAGCTAGTATTTATGTAATTGAAAGGAGATGCTAAATTCAACTGGCAACTTGATAGTGGATTAATATCTGGTATACATGTAGAATTAATCCAAATCAGTAAACCTTTTACAATTAGCTCAACAGAAAAATGACAAAAGACAGAAATACTCATTTCCCAGAGGAAGAAAAATCAGTGCCCCCAAATAATATGCGTATAATGTAAACTTAATCTGATAAAACCCAACATTCATTTCTTAAAATACTGTTTCTTTAGAGCAGTTTTAGGTTCACTGAAAAACTGAGCAGAAACTACAGAGATTTCCCCAAACTTTCTGCTCCCACATACATACACTCCTCAACAGAACCACCATAGTAGAATATTTGTCTCAATTGATGAATCTTCATTGACACATCATAATAACCCAAAGTTCTTAGCTTAAATTTTGTTTCACTCTTGTTATTATACATTCTGTGAGTTTGGACAAATATAAAATGACATGATTCCATCATTATAATATCATACAGAATATATTCACTGCCCTAAAAATCCTCTGTGCTCCACCTATTCCCCCTCACCCTAACTCCCAAAACCAACCCCAGGCAAACAATGATCTTTTTACCACCTGCATATTTTTTCCTTTTCCAGGATGTCATATAGTTGGAATTATACACTGTGTTGACTTTCCATACTGGTTTCTTTCATTTAGTATTAAGCATTCAAGTTTACTCCATGTCTTTTCATGCCTCGAAAGCTCATTTCTTTTTAATGTTGAATAATATTTTAATGTCTGGATGTACTACAGTTTTATTTATCCATTTACCTACTGAAGGACATCTTGGATGCTTCAAAGTTTGGTAATTATGAATGAAGCTTCTATAAACATCATGTGCAAATTTTTGTGTGAACATAAGTTTTTAATAATTGTTCTGTTAATAATAATAATAATAATGATTGCTAGATCTTATGATAAGAGTATGGTTAGTTTTATAAGAAACCACCAAACTGTCTTCCAAAGTCACATATGACTTAGCATTCCCACCAGCAACCACTGATAGTTTCTGTTGCTACACATTTTCACCAGTGTTTGGTGTCAGTGTTCCAAATTTTGGCCATTCTAATAGCTGTGTAGTAGTATCTCATTGTTTTAATTTGCATTCCCCTGGTGACATATGATATGGAGAATCTTTTTATATGCTTAATTGGCATCTTTATATATTCTGTAACATTTATTCTTGATAAAAACTCTGCCTTGGAATAGAAAGGACTTCTTTATTTTTGTTTTGTTTTTTGTTTTTATTTTTTTTTATTAAATTTTTTTTTGTGTTTATTTATTTTTGAGACAGAGAGAGACAGAGCATGAACGGGGGAGGGTCAGAGAGAGAGGGAGACACAGAATCTGAAACAGGCTCCAGGCTCTGAGCTGTTAGCACAGAGCCCGACGCAGGGCTCTAACTCACCGACCGTGAGATCATGACCTGAGCCAAAGTCGGACGCCCAACCGACTGAGCCACCCAGGTGCCCCTGTTTTTGTTTTAAACAGTATTCACTTGATTACACAAATGTCAGAATACTAAAGAATATTTCAAAGTCAGGGACAAGAAAGTTTTCCATTTTAAGTTTTGTGATATGAGACATGTTTTGAATTTCTACATGACTTTTTGGCATGAGTCAGAAGAGGAGGAGAGTAGAGTCTGTTTTCTTGGCTCAGTCAATAGGCTTGGGTGAGCTCAAGAAGTAGGAGGATGAATCTCAGAATACTGTGGGGGAGGTCGAGGGGAAAAAGACTGTCAAATCCATCATGTTTGATATTTTACAATGAATGAAGTAGAAGTCTTCCTTTATCAATCCTTGTTTCCCCAATGCACAAAAGCTAGGATCACATAATGTTGGGGTTCTTTTTGATTTTCTTTTTTTTTCTTTTTTTCTTTTTTTAATAACTTGTTTTATTTTTTATTCTTTTTAAATTTACATCCAAATTAGTTAGCATAAAGTGCCACAATGATTTCAGGAGTAGATTCCTTAGTGCCCCTTACCCATTTAGCCCATCCTCCCTCCCACAACCCCTCCAGTAACCCTGTTTGTTCTCCATATTTATGAATCTCTTCTGTTTTGTCCCCTTCCCTGTTTTTATATTATTTTTGTTTCCCTTCCCTTATGTTCATATGTTTTGTCTCTTAAAGTCCTCATATGAGTGAAGTCATATGATTTTTGTCTTTCTCTGACTGACTAATCTCACTTAGCATAATACCCTCCAGTTCCATCCACATAGTTGCAAAAGGCAAGATTTCATTCTTTTTGATTGCCAAGTAATACTCCATTGTATAAATATACCACATTTTCTTTATCCTTTCATCCATCAATGGACATTTGGGGTGCTTCCATACTTTGGCTATTGTTGATAGTGCTGCTATAAACATGGGGGTGCAGGTGTCCCTTCGAAACAGCACACCTGTATCCCTTGGATAAATGCCTAGTAGTGCAGTTGCTGGATCATAGGGTAGTTCTATTTTTAGTTTTTTGAGGAACCTCCATCCTGTTTTCCAGAGTGGCTGAACCAGCTTGCATTCCCAAAACAATGCAAAAGAGATCCTCTTTCTCCATATCCTCGCCAACATCTGTTGTTGCCTGAGTTGTTAATGTTAGCCGTTCTGACAGGTGTAAGGTGGTATCTCATTGTGGTTTTGATTTGTATTTCCCTGATGTTGTGTGATGTTGAGCATTTCTTATGTGTCGGCCATCTGGATGTCTTCTTTGGAGAAGTGTCTATTCGTGTCTTTTGCCCATTTCTTCACTGGATTGTTTGTTTTTTGGGTATTGAGTTTGATCAGTTCTTTATAGATTTTGGATGCTAACACTTTAGCTCATATGTCATTTGCAAATATCTTCTCCCATTCTGTCAGTTGCCTTTTAGTTTTGCTGATTGTTTCCTTCGCTGTGCAGAAGCTTTTTATTTTGATGAGGTCCCAGTAGTTCATTTTTGCTTTTGTTTCCCTTGCCTCCGGAGACATGTTGAGTAAGAAGTTGCTGCGGGCAAGATCAAAGAGGTTTTTGCGTGCTTTCTCCTCGAGAATTTTGATGGCTTCCTGTCTTACATTGAGGTCTTTCATCCATTTTGAGTTTACTTTTGTGTGTGGTGTAAGAAAGTGGTCCAGGTTCATTCTTCTGCATGTCGCTGTCCAGTTTTCCCAGCACCACTTGCTGAAGAGACTGTCTTTATTGCATTGGATATTCTTTCCTGCTTTGTCAAAGATTAGTTGGCCATCCGTTTATGGGTCCATTTCTGGGTTCTCTGTTCTGTTCCATTGATCTGAGTGTCTGTTCTTGTGCCAGTACCATACTGTCTTGATGATTACAGCTTTGTAGTATAGCTTAAAGTCTGGGATTGTGATGCCTCCTGCTTTGGTTTTCTTTTTCAAAATCGTTTTGGCTATTCGGGGTCTTTTCTGTTTCCTACAAATTTTAGGATTTTTTGTTCTAGCTCTGTGAAGAATGCTGGTGTTATTTTGATAGGGATTGCATTGAATTTGTAGATTGCTTTGGGTAGTATTGGCATTTTAACAATATTTGTTCTTCCTATCCAGGAGCATGGAATAGTTTTCCATATTTTTGTGTCTTCTTCAATTTCTTTCACAAGATTTCTGTAGTTTTCAGCATATAGATTTTTCACTTCTTTGGTTAGATTTATTCCTAGGTATTTTATGGTTTTTGGTGCAACTGTAAATGGGATTGATTCCTTGATTTCTCTTTCTGTTGCTTCATTGTTGGTGTATAGGAATGCAACCGATTGCTGTGTGTTGGTTCTATATCCTACAACTTTGCTGAATTCATGAATCAGTTCTAGCATTTTTTTGGTGGAATCTTTTGGGTTTTCCATATAGAGTATCATGTCATCTACGAAGAGTGAAAGTTTGACCTCCTCCTGGCCGATTTGGATGCCGTTTATTTCCTTGTGTTGTCTGATTGCAGAGGCTAAGACTTCCGATACTATGTTGAATAACAGTGGAGAAAGTGGACATCCCTTTCTTGTTCCTGACCTTAGGGGGAAAGCTCTCAGTTTTTCCCCGTTGAGGATGACATTAGCGTTAGGTTGTTTATATGTGGTTTCTATGATCTCGAGGTATGCTCCTTCTTATCCGTACTTTCTTGAGGGTTTTTATCAAGAAAGGATGCTGTATTTTGTCAAATGCTTTCTCTGCATCTACTGAGAGGATCATATGGTTCTTGTCTTGTCTTTTATTGATGTGATGAATCATATTAATTGTTTTGCGGATATTGAACCAGCCCTGCATCGCAGGTATAAATCCCACTTCGTTGTGGTGAATAATTTTGTTAATGTATTGTTGGATCCAGTTGGCTAATTTCTTGTTGAGTATTTTGGCATCCATGTCCATCAGGGAAATTGGTATATAGTTCTCCTTTTTAGTGGAGTCTCTGTCTGGTTTTGGAATCAAGGTAATCCTGGCCTCGGAGAAAGAGTTTGGAAGTTTTCCTTCCATTTCTATTTTTTGGAACAGTTTTAAGAGAATAGGTGTTAACTCTTCCTTAAACGTTTGGTAGAATTCCCCCGGAAAGCCATCTGTCCCTGGACTCTTGTTTTTTGGCAGGTTTTTTATTACTAATTTGACTTCCTTACTGGTTATGGGTCTGTTCAAATTTTCTATTTCTTCCCGTTTCAGTTTTGGTAGTGTATATGTTTCTAGGAATTTGTCCATTTCTTCCAGATTGCCCATTTTATTGGCATATAATTGCTCATAATATTCTCTTATTGTTTGTATTTCTGCTGTGTTGGTTGTGATCTCTCCTCTTTCATTCTTGATTTTATTTATTTGGGTCCTTTCCTTTTTCTTCTTGATCAAACTGGCTAGTGGTTTATCAATTTTGTTAATTCTTTCAAATAACCAGCTTCTAGTTTCATTAATCTGTGCTGTGTTTTTGGTTCTATAGCATTAATTTCTGCTCTAGTCTTTATTATTTCCTGTCTTCTGCTGGTTTTGGTTTTTATTTGCTCTTCCTTTACCACCTCCTTAGGGCATAAGGTTAGGTTGTGTATCTGAGATCTTTCTTCCTTCTTCAGGAAGGCCTGGATTGCTATATACTTTCTTCTTATGACTGCCTTTGCTGCGTCCCAGAGGCTTTGGGTTGTGGTATTATCATCTTTATTGACTTCCATATACTTTTTAATTTCCCCTTTAACTTCTTGGTTAGTCCATTCATTCTTTAGTAGGATGTTCTTCAGTCTCCAAGTATTTGTTACCTTTCCAAATATTTTCTTGTGGTTGATGTCGAGTTTCATAACATTGTGGTCTGAAAATATGAGCAGTATGATCTTGATCTTTTTTACTTACTTAGGGCTGACTTGTGCCCTAGTAATGGTGTGTTCTGGAGAACATTCCACGTGCACTGGAGAAGAATGTATACTCTGCTTTAGGATGAAATGTTCTGAATATATCTGTTAAGTCCATCTGGTCCAGTGTGTCATTCAAAGCCATTGTTTCCTTGTTGAATTTTTGATTAGATGATCTGTCCATTGCTGTGAGTGGGGCGTTGAAGTCTCCTACTATTATGGTATTATTATCGATGAGTTTCTTTATGTTTGTGATTGATTTATATATTTGGGTCCTTCAACATTTGGTGCATAAAAGGTTGCGATTGTTAGGTCTTGGTGGATAGACCCCTTGATTAGGATATAATGCCCTTCTGCATCTCTTGATACAGTCTTTATTTTAAAATATAGATTGTCTGATATAAGTATGGCTGTTCTGGCTTTCTTTTGTTGACCATTAGCATGATAGATGGTTCTCCATCCCCTTATTTTCAATCTGAAGGTGTCCTTAGGGCTAAAGTGGGTCTCTTGTAAACAGCATATCGATGGATCTTGTTTTCTTATCCATTCTGTTACCCTATGTCTTTTGATTGGAGCATTGAGTCCATGGACGTTTAGAGTGAGTACTGAAAGATATGAATTTATTGCCATTAGGATGCTTTTAGAGTTGGAGTTTCTGGTGGTGTTCTCTGGTCCTACCTAATCTTGTTGCTTTTGATATATATGTATGTGTGTGTATACACATACATACATATATGTGTGTGTATATATATACATACATATATATGTATGTGTATATATATATACATACATATGTATGTGTATACATATATGCATGTGTGTATATATATATATATATATATATATATATACACACACACAGACACACACATACACACACACATATTTTCATCTCTTCTCCCCTCAGAGAGTCCCCCTTAAAATTTCTTGCAGGGCTGGTTTAGTGGTCACAAACTCCTTTAATTTTTGTTTGTCTGGGATACTTTTTATGTCTCCTTCTATTTTGAATGACAGCCTTGCTGGATAAAGAATTTTTGGCTGCATATTTTTCTGATTCAGCATATTGAATATATCCTGCCACTCCTTTCTGGCCTGCCAAGTTTCTGTGGATAAGTCTGCTGCAAACCTGATCTGTCTTCCCTTGTAGGTTAGGGACTTTTTTTTCCCTTGCTGCTTTCATGATTCTCTCCTTGCCTGAGTATTTTGTGAATTTGACTGTGATATGCCTTGTTGATGGTCGGTTTTTGTTGAATCTAATGGGGGTTCTCTGTGCTTCCTGGGTTTTGATGTGTGTCTTTCCCCAGGTCAGGAAAGTTTTCTGCTATGATTTGCTCACATAACCCTTCTACCCTTATCTTTCTCTCTTCCTCTTCTGGGACCCCTATGATTCTGATGTTGTTCCTTTTTAATGAGTCACTGATTTCTCTATTCTTAAATCGTGCTCTTTTGCCTTAATCTCCCTCTTTTTTTCTGCTTCATTATTCTATATAAATTTGTCCTCTATATCGCTTATTCTGTGTTCTGTCTCATCCATCCTTGCCGCTGTGGCACCCATCCATGATTGCAGCTTAGTTATAGCATTTTTAATTTCTTTCTATTTTTTTACTTCTTTTATCTCTGCAGAGAGGGATTCTAATCTGTTTTCGACTCCAGCTAATATTCTTATTATCGTGATTCTAAATTCTGGTTCAGACATCTTGCTTGTGTCTGTGTTGGTGAAGTCCCTGGCTGTCGTTTCTTCATGCTCTTTATTTTGGGTAAATTCCTTCATTTTGTTATTTTGAAGGGAGAAAAAAGAATTTATGAGGTAGAAAAATTTTTTAAAAATTAAAAATATTAAAATTAAAAAATTAAAAACACACACCCATAAAAAATCAAATAAATGATGCTAGATCCTAGGTGTGTTTTGGTTTCAGTGTTGAAAGTGATTTGATAGATTAGAGAAAAAAAAGTGGGGAAAAAAAGGAAATCATTGGAGAATTTGGAAAAATGAATACACTGAAGTAGACTAAAATCAAATGATGGGAGTAAAATAGAATTTGAAAAAAAATTTACACAAAAGTAAAGAAAATAGTAGAAAAAAATTAAAAGATTTTTTGATAAAAATTAAAAATAAAAATTTTTCTCTTTCTGTATTCAAGAAAAAGAAAAGAAAAAAAAGGAAAAAAGAAAGAATAGAAATCGGTTGAAAATTTAAAAAGTGAATATACTGTAGTAGACTAAAATAAAATGATGGAGGTAAAATAGAATTTGAAAAAATTTAGATAAAGGCAAAAAATATAGTAAAAATTAAAGAAAAATATTTTAATAGAAATTGAGAGTAAAAATGAGTTTTCTCATTCTGTATTCAAGAAAAAGAAAAGAAACAAAAAAGAGAAAAAAAAGGAAATCATTTGAAAATTTGAAAACATGAATGCAATGAAGTAGACTAAAACAAAATGATGGAAGCAAGATAGAATTTGAAAAAATTTACACAAAAATGAAAAATATAGTAAAAAAATTAAAGAAATATATTTTTAATAAAAATTGAAAATAAAAATGAATTATTTCTTTCTGTTTCAAGAAAAAGAGACGTAGTGTAAAAGAGACCAAAAAAAAGGAAAGAAAATTGAATAGGTGGACCTGCTAACAGATTGAAATAGGACTGAAATTACCTCATTTTCCCTACAAGTCAGACTATGTTGCGCTTTATATTCCATAAACTAAGTAGGCGGTGAGACTTGTGTTCTTGAAAAGCCAGGTTGGCCTAGTTGGGTGGGGCTCAGTGTAATGGCTCCGTTCTCCACTAGATGGCGCTGCGAGCCAGCTGGGGTGGAGTGTTGCAACATTATAGGTGCGTATGTGCATGCGCGGGAATGGTGCAAATGGCGCCACCCAGCTACCCAGTCTGTTCTCCCCGACCAGCAATTGGACACCCGTCCTCTGTCTTCAGCTTTTGTCCAATCCCTGCTTCTTCTCTGTCCGTGACCAAGCCCTAGGCAGTACCTCTCTCCCACGTTTTGTCTCAGATGCGACTGTTTTCCCTGGCCCCTTACTTCTGAAGGACTGCAGCTTTGACCCACTCCGTCCCTCTGCAGGAGAGTCTCACCAATCAGTGGCTGAATGAGCAATGGCCGAATGTCAGCTGCACCCAGGAACACTTGCTGGACCCTGCTGCTGCCGGTGCGCAAAGACTGCGGCCATGTGCCAGCCCGCCCCAGAAAACATTCGTGAGAGTGTAGCAGCAGCTTTTCAGGGATTATGGAAAATCACAACACACATCTGGCATCAGGCTTCACTTTTAATGACCTTGTTCCAGCACCAGTGAATGTGGCCGTTTTCTGGGGTCTGCTGGGACCAGGTGGCTTCAACAAAAGTGTCCTTCCAGTAGTGGAACTGCTTTTCCTCGTGTGGTCTGAGAATCTCCCGGAACCCACTCTGCTCCTCAGGATTCGCTCTTCCCACCGGAGCATCGCCAGTTATGGAGCTGCAGAGTTACAGCCTTTGTGCTCCCCTTGTTTACAGTTTAAATTGTAAATTTAATTGGGAAATTAAATTAAATTCCTGTAATGGAATTTAAACCCTGTCCTTTCTCCTTTCTCCCTTTTTAGTTTAGTCCCTGCGGCTGTTTCCAATTTTCCACTTTCTCTCCAGCTGCTTTTGGGGAGGGGTGCTTTCCCATATTCTCCTCAGCCCCAGTCTCCATCCTCTCTCCACCTTCAAAAGTGGCTCCCTGCCCACTGCTGGCTTCTCTTTCCCCAAGTTCACCTCTCTGTGCCACATACCTGCTTTATTCTGTGGTTCAGGTTGTGCAGATTGTTGTGTTAATCCTTCAATCACTTTTCTAGGTGTGTAGGATGCTTTAGTGTTGGTCTGGCTGTATTTCATGGATGCGAGACGCACAGAAATCTTCTATGCTGTTCTGCCATCTTGGCTCCTCCCCTCTTTTTCATTTTCTAATGAAGGTATTACTGCCCTTTCATGATATCTTCAGCTGCTACTGGCTTCCTTGTTCCTCACGTTGCTACTCTGTATGACACACTTTAATATCCGATGGAGTGAGCGGTCTGCTGCGTTATGTATGTACCCAAGGCAGCAGCACAGGCACCAGGCGCTCCCTGATGCACAACGGTTCTGCTTCTCTCCACGATGCTGAGGTTAAGAGAAACCGCAGTAGCTTCGCGCTGTCGATTTGGGGATGCAGTTGTGAAGACAAGAGCACTAGCGTGTATGTATATGTGTGTGCGTGAGCGCGTGTGTCAGTGATTGAGTGTGTGTGGGGGGCCCGGGGGGTGGGGCTGCGTGCTCCCAGACTGTCCCGTGGGGAAACAGAGTTTACTAGTAAATAAAAAGCAGCAGCCAGCACCATAGATGGCACCTCTGCCCCAGGCGGCCTTGTCTAGAAAGGACTTCTTTAATCTGATATGATGTATCTGTTGAATCATGCAGCAAATATAAAGGCAAAGGTAAATGTTAAAATCAGACCATAAAATCAAGGACAGAATAAAGATGTTTGCTCTACTAAGTTACAAGCCTGTGGGGTTTCTCAGAGTTCCTTGACCCTTTTCTTCCCTCTTGGTTAATACTTCTCCATTTTCAGACTTAGGCAAAATACCACATAGCATAAGACATGGGATCTGGCTTCCAGTGCAGCCACCAGATAATACACATCAGAAGTTCAGTCATTAATGGACCTTGGCCAGTGAAAATTGAAGAACATAAAGGAACTAAATTCTCCTCTCTCTTTCTCTCTCTCTTCTGGACAAGATTCTGACATGCAGTTTTCCTTTTCTGGGATAACCCCACTTAACAAGCTTACACATCTAATGACTAATCTTCTAGGTCTCTTCCTAGGTCACTGTAACACATTATCTTTGTTTTTTTTGTTTGTTTGTTTGTTTTGTTTTGTTTTATTGCTGGTTATCATCTTACTTGCTTCATTTCCTTTTATTTGTCACTCTTCCATTGTGAGCTTTCACCTTACATAAGGAGTACCCTCCCAAGCTCTACTTTCTGAAGGATCTGAGCTAAAGCATCCCGTCTCTCCACTTTTATTTAACATCACATTGGAAACTTTAGTAAGCACGCTAAGAATAGGAAAATATATAAAGACTGGATTGTTTAAAAAGCCATCATAATTTGCAGAAGATAGAACTGCCTATGTATGAAATACAAAATACAAAAGAACCAACGTTTAAATCATTAGAATAAACAGAAGACAAGGTCACTTATTAAAAGGTCAATATATGAAATTCAGTTGTATTTCTCCATATAAATAATAAAAGATTAGAAAATGCAAACTAAAAGATATAGTGTATAATAGCAATACAAGTATGTTTTCTTGAAATAAATATAAATTTTCTTAATAGAAAAATCATAAACCTTCATTGAATGACTTAAGAAATCAAAATAAGTGAAGATATATAGCATGGAATAAAGACTTATAACATACATGTTTATCTATCTTGGTTTATAGAGTAAATGCAGTTCTCATCAAAATCCCAACCTGTTCTCTTCACAATTGACTAGATGATTTTTTATTTAATATGGAAGTGCAAGGGTATTTAGGAGAAGTAAAAACGTGAAGAGACCTGCGTTACCAAGATTTATTATAAAGTCACAATAAGAAAGATAGTTTGATGGATGAGAAGAAGGAACCCAGAATTAGGTACATAAAGTAATGGCAAATGATAGACTATTTGGTAAATGATAGAGGACAACTGATAATTCATATTTTAAAAATCAAAATTAGATTCCTCTCATGTCACATACAAAAGTTAACTTCAGATTGCATCCTTTATTTTTTTAATGTTTCAAGTTTTTAAATTTTAGTTAACATACAGTGTAATATTGGTTTCAAGAGTAGAATCCAGTGATTCATCACTTACATGTGTCACCCAGTGCTCATCACAAGCACCCTTCTTAATATCCATCACCTGTTTATCATATGTCATCCTGCTTCTCCCCTCCAGCAACCCTCAGTGTGGTCTCTATAGTTAAGAGAGTCTAATGGTTTGCCTCTCTCTCTCTCTCTCTCTCTCTCTCTCTCTCTCTTTTCCTTTCCCCTATGTTCATCTATTTTGTTTTTAAAATTCCACATATGAGTGAAATCATGTGGTATTTCTCTTTCTCTGACTTATTTCACTTACCATGATGTGCTCTAGGTTCCTCACAAAGTTAAAAATAGAACTACCTTATGATCCAGAAGTTGCACTGCTAGATATCTATCCAAAGGATACAAAAATACTGATTCAGAGGGGCACATGTACCCTTCTGTTTATAGCAACATTATCAACAAAAGCCAAATTATGGAAAGAACCCAAATGTCCACTGACTGATTAATGCATACTTTAATAATGAAGGCAAACTTACGAAACTATTAGAAGAAAAATATAGATATGTTTAGAATCAAGAAATAAAAAACACTTCTTAAGAAAATATAAAAAGTAAAAACAATAAAGGAAATGATTCATAAATCTAAATACACTAAATTTTATTTCATCAAAAAATTTCATGAAGTGATGGAACAGATTATCCACAAAAAAGCAGGAGACAAAAGCAATGTTTAAATAAAAGTCTTGTATTTAGAAAAAATCTAAATTTAAAGGGAAAATACGGGGCGCCTGGGTGGCGCAGTCGGTTAAGCGTCCGGCTTCAGCCAGGTCACGATCTCGCGGTCCGTGAGTTCGAGCCCCGCGTCAGGCTCTGGGCTGATGGCTCAGAGCCTGGAGCCTGTTTCGGATTCTGTGTCTCCCTCTCTCTCTGCCCCTCCCCCGTTCATGCTCTGTCTCTCTCTGTCCCAAAAATAAATAAACGTTGAAAAAAAAATTTTTTTAAAAAAATAAAGGGAAAATACAAACAGCATTGCAGAACACTGGCAAAAGGAGAATATGGCATTTCACTGAAGAAAAATGAATGGCCAAAAAGCATGTATAACAGATGAACATAGGAGTAACTAAGGAAAAATAACGTAAAAAGAGATATGTAGGCAAACCATAAGAGACTCTTACATACAGATAACAAACTGAGGGTCACTGTAGGAGAGGTGGATGGGGGTATGGGTTAAATAGGGTTAAATGTGCCCTAAATAAGAAGGGCGCATTTGGGGATGAACACTGGGTGTCATATGTAAGAGATTAATCAGTGGGTTCTACTCCTGAAGGCAAGACTACACTGTATATTAACTAATTTGAATTTTTAAAATAATTAATTATGGTAATAAAATAGTTAAATAAAAAAAGATATAAAAAGCTCCTCAGAGAAATGCAAATTAAAATTACAATTCTGTACTATTTCAAAATTTATGAGATGGTCCAAAATTTTGAAAAGTCAAGAAATGATGAACACTTGAGAATGGGAACTTATTCTTTGCTGGTGGAAGTGCACATTGAAGTCTTTTTGAAAAGAAGAATTTAGCTTTATCTAGGAAAGTTGAACCAATCCATTCCCTACAATCCTTTTGGTTTTTAATTCCAGTATAATTAACATACAGTGTTATATTAGTTTCAGGTGTACAGTACAGTAATTCAACAGTTGTATATATTACTCAGCACTGTTCATGTAAGTGTACTCTTAATCCCCTTCACCTATTTTGCCCATCCCCCGACCCTCCCCTCTGGTAACCACCAGTTTTTCTCTGTAGTTAAGAGTCTGTTTCTTGGTTTGTCCCTTTTGTTGTTGTTGTTCATTTATTTTGTTTCTTAAATTACACATATGAGTGAAATCATATGGTGTTTCTCTTTCTCTGACTGACTTATTTCACTTACCATTATACCCTCCATATCCATCCATGTTGTTGCAAATGGCAAGATTTCATTCTTTTTTATGGTGGAATAATATTCCACTGTGCATATACTACCTCTTCTTTATTCATCTATAAATGGACACTTGGGTTACTTCCATATTTTGGATATTGTAAGTACTGCTGCAATAAATACAGCAGTGCATATATCTTCAAATTACTGTTTTCACATCCTTTGGGTAAATACCCAATAGCTTAATTACTTATTCCAATGTAATTCTGTCTTTAATATTTTTAGGAACCTCTATACCCTTCACAGTAGCTGAACCAATTTGTACTCTCACCAGCAGTGTATGACGGTTCCTTTATCTCCACTTCCTTACCAACACTCGGTGTTTCTTGTGTTTTTGATTTTAGTCATTCTGACAGATGTGAGGTAATGTCTCATTGTGGTTTCGGTTTGCATTTTCCTGATGGTGAGTCATGTTGAGCACCTTTTCATGTGTCTGTTGGCCATCTGTACATCTTCTTTGGAGAAATTTCTGCTTATGTCTTCTGCCCATTTTTAATTGGATTATTTGTGGGTTTTTTTTGGTATTGAGTTGTGTAAGTTCTTTATAAATTTTAAATATTAACCCATTATTGGATATGTCATTTGCAAATATCTTCTCCCATTTATTAGTTGTCTTTTAGTTTTGTTGGTTGTTTCTTTTGCTGTGTAGAAGCTTTTTATTTTGAAGTAGTCCCAATAGTTACTTGTTATTCTTGTTTCCCTTGCCTTAGGAAACATTTCTAGAGAAATGTCAGAGAAATTATAGCCTGTCCTGTCTTCTAGGATTTTCATGGTTTCAGGTCTCACATTGAGATCTTAAATACAGTTTGAGTTTATTTTTGTGTTTGGTATAAGAACATGATCCAGTTTAATCTTTTGGATATTATTGTCCAGTTATCACAACACCATTTGTTGAAGAGACTTTTTCCCATCGCATATTCTTGCCTCCTTTTTCATACATTAATTGCCCATATAATTATGGGTTTATTTCTGGATTCTTGTATTCCATTGATCTATGTATCTGTTTATGTGTCAGTACCATACTGTTTTGATCACTACAGATTTGTAGTCCATTTTGAAATCTGGGATTATGATGTCTCCAGTTTCACTCTTCTTTTTCAAGATTGCTTTGGCTCTTTGGGGTCTTTTGTGGTTCCATACAAATTTTTGGATTATTTATTCTACATATGTGAAAAATGCTCTTGACATTTTGATAAGGATTGCATTAAATCTGTAGATTGCTTTGGTAATATGGACATTTAGAAATATTTGTTCTTCCAGTCTATAAGCATGGCATACCTTGCTATTTGCTTGTGTCCTCTTATGTTTCTTTCATCAATGTTTTATAGTTTTCAGAATATAGGTCTTTCACCTCCTTGGTTAAGTTTATTTCTTGGTATTTTATTATTTAAGGGGATATTATAAATGAG
The DNA here is from genome assembly GCF_022079265.1 of Lynx rufus. Taxonomy (NCBI): domain Eukaryota; kingdom Metazoa; phylum Chordata; class Mammalia; order Carnivora; family Felidae; genus Lynx; species Lynx rufus. The sequence continues at coordinate 66,345,137 of NW_025814827.1, forward strand.
ATTGTTTTATTAATTTCTCCTACTTCATTATTGGTGTATAGCAATGCAACAGATTTGTGTATATTGATTTTGTATCCTGCTATTTTAGTGAATTTATCAGTTCTAGTAGTTTTTTGATGGAGTCTTTAGGGTTTTCTATTTATAGTGTCATTTCATCTATAAATAGTGAAAGTTTTAATTCTTTCTTACCAGTTTGGATGCCTATTATTTCTTTTCTTGTCCCAGTGATGTGGCTGGTACTTCTAGTACTCTGTTGAATAAAAGTGGTGAGAGTGGACATCTTTGTCTTCTTCCTCACTTTAGGGGAAATTCTCTGTTTTTCCCCATTGAGGATCATGTCAGCAGTGAGTTTTTTCATATATAGCCTTTATTATGGTTGAGGTAAGTTCCCTCTAAACCTACTTTGTTGAGAGCTTTTATCATGAATTGATGTTGTACTTTGCCAAATTGTTTTTCTGCTTCTGTTGAATGATCATATATTCTTTACTCTTTCTCTTGTTCATGTATTATATCACATTGATTGATTTGTGAATTTTGAGCCACCCTTGATTCCTAGCAATAAATCCCACTTGATTGTGGTAAATTATTTTTTAATGTATATTTTATTTGACTTGCTAATATTTTTGTTAAGGATTTTTGCATCCAGTTTCATCAGAGATATTGGCCTGTAGTTCTTTTTTGTAGTGTCTTTCTCTGGTTTTGGTATCAGGATAATGCTGGCCTCATGGAATGAATTTTGAAGCTATTATTTCTCTTCTATTTTTTGGAATAGTTCAAGAATAGTTATTAACTCTTTAAATATTTGTTAGAATTCACCTGTGAAAACTTCTTGCCCTGGACTTCTGTTGTTTGGGAGGGTTTTTTTTTTTTTTTTTTTTTTTTTTTTTTTTTTTTTTTTTTACTGAATCAAATTCTTTACTGGTTATATGTCTGCTCAAGTTTTCTATTTCTCCTTGATTCAGTTTTGGGAGATTATATGTTTCTAGGAATTTATTCACTTCTTCTAAGTAGTCCAGTTTGTTGACATATAATTTTCCATAATATTCTCTTATAATCCTTTGTATTTCTGTGATGCTAGTTGTTAATTCTCCTTTTTCATTTCTGATTTTATCTATTTGAGCTCTCTCTCTCTCTCTTTCTCAATGAGTCTGACTAAAAGTTTATCAATTAAGTTCATCTTTTCAAAGAGCCAGCTCCTGGTTGCATTCATCTATTCTATTGGTCTTTTAGTTTCTATTTCATTTATTTCTGCTGAAATATTTACTATTCCCTTCCTTCTACTGGTTTGGGGTTTTCTTTGTTATTCCTTTTCTGCCTCCTTTAGGTGTGAAGTTATCTTGTTTATTTGAGATTTTTCTTCTTGAGGTAGGTCTTATTGCTATGAACTTTCCTCTTAAAATAGCTTTTGCTGAATCCCAAAGATTTTGGATCACTGTGTTCGTTTTCACTTGTCTCCATGTAATTTTTGATTTCCTCTTTGATTTTTTGGTTGATTCATTTATTATATAGTAGCATGTTGTTTAACTTTCATGTATTTGTGTTCTTTCTAGATTTTTTCTTATAGTTGATTTCTAGTTTCATAGCATTGTTGGAAAAGATGCATGGTATGACTTCAAAGTTTTTAATTTGTTGACACTTGTTTTTTGGTCTAATGTGATCTATTTTGGAGAATGTTCAATGTGCACTTGGAACATATGTGTATTCCACTGTTTGGGGATAGAATGTTCTGAAATATCTTTTAAATTTATCTGGTCCATTGTGTCATTCAAAGCCACTCTCCCTGTTGATTTTCTTTTGGGATGATCTATCTGTTGATGTAAGTGGGCTGCTAAAGTCGCCTACTGTTACTGTTTTTTTTTATCAATTACTTCCTTTAAGTTTGTTAATAGCTGCTTTAGGTATTTGGGTGCTCTCATGTTGGATACATAAATATTTACAATTGTTATGTCTTCCTGGTGGATTGTTCCATTAAACTTATGTAGTGTTTTTCTTTGTCTCTTAGTACAGGCTTTGTTTTAAAGTCTATATTGTTCAATATAGGTACTGCTATTCTAGTGCTTTCTTTTCACCTCTATTTGCATGATAAGTGCTTTTCCTTCTCTTCACTTTCAATCTGCGTGTGTATTTGGTCTGAAATGAGTCTCTTGTAAGCAGCATATTGATGGATCTTGCTTTTTTTTTTTATCCATTCCATTACCCTATATCTTTTGCTTCAGCATTTACTCCATTTAGATTCAAAGCAATTATTGATAGATATGTACTTATTGACATTTTGGTTTTTTGTTTTATGGTTGTTTTATAGTTCTTCCCTTCCTTCTCCTGCTCTCTTCTCTCATGTTTGCTGTCTGTGTTTCCTTAATGGTACACTTGGATTTCTTTGTTTTTTGCATGTCTGTTTCTGACTTTTAATTTGTAGTTATCATTAGGTTCATATATGACATCTTATGCATATAATAGTCTATCTTAAGATGATATGCACTTATGTTTGAACCCATTTTAGAAGCACTAAGTTTTTACTTCTCTCCCACCCTCCTACATTGTGGGTAGACGTTGTCATACTTTATGTTCTTTTTTTCTTTTTTTGTAAGTCCCTTGACTGATTCTTAGAGATATACCTAATTTTATTGCTTTTATGCTTCCTACTTTTCTTTTTCCTGTTTATGGTCTTTCCTTTGTACTTAGAGAATCTCCTTTAACATTTCTTGTAGGACTCATATAATGGTGATGAATTCCTTTAACTTTTGTTTGTCTGGTAAAGAAACTCTTTATCTCTCCACCTATTCTGAATGCTAGCCTTGACATATAGATTATTCTCGCTTGCAGAATTTTTTCTTTCAGCCCTTGAATATCTCATGCCAAAGTTTCTCCTGAAAATCTACTAATAGCCTTATGGGATTTCTCTTGTATGTAACTTTTCTTTCCTCTTGCTGCTTTTAAATTTTTCTCTTATTTTTTTTAACGTTTATTTAATTTTGAGACAGAGAGAGACAGAGCATGAATGGGGGAGGCTCAAAGAGAGAGAGGGAGACACAGAATCTGAAACAGGCTCCAGGCTCTGAGCTGTCAGCACAGAGCCTGATGCGGGGCTCGAACTCACAGACCATGAGATCATGACCTGAGCTGAAGTCGGACGCTTAACCAACTGAGCCACCTAGGCGCCCCTAAAATTTTCTCTTTATCCCTACTTTCTGACATTTTAATTACTATCAGTCTTATTGTGGATGTCCTTGGGTTGATTTTGTTGGAGCCATCTGCTTCCTGGATATGGATTTCTGTCTCCTTCCCAAGATTTGAGGAGTTTTTAGCAACTAATTTTTCAAATAGATTTTCTGCTCCCTTTTCTCTCCCCTCCTTCTGAGATCCCTATAATACAAATGTTACTATGCTTATGGTGTCACTGAGTTCCCTTAATTTCTCATTTTTTAAGAATGTTTATTTATTTATTTTGAGAGGGAAAGAGAGAGAGAGCACGAGTGGGCAAAGAGAGAGAGGGAAAGAGAGAGTCCTCTCTCCCTCTGCTGTCAGCACAGAGCCTGATGCAGGGCTTGGTATCATGAACCAGGAGATCATTACCTGAGCCAAAGTCAAGAGTAGGGCACTTAACCAACTGAACCGCCCATGCATCTGTCTCCTTTTTTTATTAGTCTTTTTACTTCCTCCTGTCCAGCTTGATTGATTTTCATTACTCTGTCCTACAGGTCACTAATCCATTCTTCTGTTTCCTCTAATCTGCTACTGATTCTGTCTGGTGTATTTTTTTTTTTTTTTTTTTTTTTTTTTTTTTTACCTTTTGAGAGAGAGAATGAGAGAGAGAGCAAGGGAGAGGGGCAAAGGGAGAGAGAAAATCCCAAGCAGGCTTCTTGCTCAGTGTAGAGCCCAACGTGGGGCTCGATCCCACAATCCTGGGATCATGACCTGAGCCCAAATCAAGAGTTGGATGGTCAAGTGACTGAGCCACCCAGGCGCCCCTCTGTCTAGTGTATTTTTAATTTCAGTTATTAAGTTCTTCAACTCTCATTGATGTTTTTTCGGTTTTCTATCTATTTTGAGGGTCTCACTGAGATCTTCCACCCTTCTCAAGTAAGTGAGTATCTTGAAAACCATTACTTTAAATTATTTATCAGGCATATTACCTATCTCCATTTTGTTTAGCTCTCTTACTGTATTTTGTCTTTGCTTTAATTTGTGACATACTCCTTTGTGTCCTCATTTTGTGTAACTATCTGTGTCTGTTTCTGTGTTAGGAAAGTCAGCCATGCCTTCTCCTCTTGAAAGTATTGGCCTTATGGAGAAGTTCTGTAGTGCTCTGGAGTACAGTGTCCACTGTTCACCAGAAACTGGAGCTTCAAGGTGTCTCCTGTGCTGTTGTAGGTGCCCTACTGTTGTGGCTAAGCTGGATTTGCCTTTAGTTCATTTATCTACAATGGCTCTCTTTGCCTGATGTGGGCAGAGTTTGGTCCCTGTGTTGTTAATGGGCCAATCAGAATCTCCTTTGTCTTGAGGTGGGTCAGAGTAGGCATTTGCCAGGGTTTTGGTCACATGGAACTGACAGTGCTCTCCCTATGTTGTTTCCTGAGAAGCTTTCATTAGTAGGGGGTTCCGGAGTCAGAACAGATGGCCAACCCCAGCCCACTGTTGGAGCCACAGTGGAACTGTGGTTATCTTCCCCTCCGTCCAGGGCAGGAGTCACTTTGGATTGGTGCTGCTTGCGAACTGCCACACTTGTGGCATCACTTTGGAAGGACTCATGCTGAGGGCATGTTGGAGGGGGTGTGTCAGCAGAAGAGCACAAGACCGAGTGTGCTGTTAACAAGCTAGGTGGAGAGAGTTTGCACTGGTTCCCACACGTGTCCATGTTTCTAGTCTGGGCAGTTAGGCAGGGGAGGGAAATGGTGCTCACCAGCTCTTTTGTTCTTAGAGAAGTCTCCTAAAGATCACATCTCCTCCAGCACAGCCCTGAGATTAATAAACAAATCCCCCTCCCACGTACCCCAGGCATTTTTCAGACTGCTGCTTTTCTACTGCATCTCAGCAAGGCTGTTTATTATGTTGTCTCATAAGGACAAAGAATCCATTTCCCATCACCCTCTGGCTCTCCCATAGCTGAGTCTGCTGACTTTTAAAGTTCCAAGTGTTAAGCCCCACTGATTATAAAAACTCAAGAAGTTAAGCCTCTCTGCTTTTCAAAGGCAAATGTTATGGGGATTCATCTTACCAGTGCAGGCAAATGTTACGGGGATTCATTTTCCCGGTGCCTGGTGTAGGGTCTATACCCCTCCCTTCTCCATGCTTGTGGTGTCCTTCCCTCCCACAGTCATATGGGTTAGTTTATCACCTGTGTCCACCCTTCATACCCTTTTCAATGTGGCCTCTTCTCTACATTTAGTTGTGGAGAGTGTTCTGCCAGTCTCTGGGTAATTTTCTGGGTTATTTATGCTAATGTGGGTGTAATCTAGGTGTATCCATGGGACAAGGTGAATTTAGAATCTTTCTACTCTCATCTTCCCCAGAAGTCCATTCCCTACCATTCTATTCTGAGATAATTTCACTAAAGAGATTCTTGCATTTGTATAACCAGGAAATCTGTGCAATATGTGGACTGGAGCAAGGACCTCTATTTATCCAAGTTTATGGGCAAGAATACATTCCATGATCATGAACACCATTTTAATCATTTATACCATTTCTGACAAGTTGATCAATCTCCATATTGATACCCAGTCTATTACTTTTTTTAGACCTGAGGGTCTGTTCTTAGTCTTGATAATACTTTCAGGAGCTGAAATCCTGTGGTTAACTCCAGTACTCGGGATTTGTGTCCTGATGTCTTTTGATCAATGTTTCTTGCACTGAGATTACTAAATCTTACTGGTCTTGAAATTTCCATAGCCTCTCTCCATCAGCCTATAATGTTGGTTAAACTTTCTTAAAATTGTATCAATTATAATGCCTGCTTCCCAAGTATTACCTGTCTCCATATTCTCTATAGTGTTCTACTTTTTTGATGGAACTGGAACCCCATTTAAGTGATTCTATTTTCAGATTTCATTCTGTGTCAGTCTGCCACATCCCACTGCAGGTATTCAAACTGTGCAGATTTTACCTATAAATTAAACATATTTGATCTAATAGCACATCTATCTTAAGACATAATACAATTTAGCTTCCACATACCTACTTCATATTTGCATGAAGTTTTAACATGCATTAGTTCTTCTTGGGTAAAAATGAGCCTCTTTATATAATTCAAACTGCATTTTGTTATAAGACTCCTCAGAGGCATTATTGTAATCAGTTAGGAGTAAGCTTAACCAGGTCTTCTATAAATAAATTCTAATTCCTTCTTGTTATATGGTAACATTTTAGCAGTATAGTAATTCTTGTCCTCAAAGTTCAAAACATAATGCTTGATTTGTCAAATATCAAAGATTTTTGGAAAAATGGTTCATATGTAAAAAGTTTTGTTCCAGAAGTGATTCTCTTTTTCTTCTTCTCTTAGTTGATTGGCAAGTGATTAGATTGGATGCAATATGAAACTACTAAATTTGCAAAACTGTTGACTTGCTGACAACCTCAAATGTTTGTGTGAAGGATAGGGAGAAGATGTTTACGAATAAGAATCTAGCATGAAAATTTGTAATTTTGTGTAAGTTAGTTGCATTGGTAGGCTTAAAGTCCAGAATGAAAGACAATGATCTTGTGAATGGACTCTATGCTTTTTTATGGCTTTAATTTATGCAGCTCATTCTTACATTTTAATGTATCTCTTTAAAATACCTGATCACCAGTAAAAATGCTTCCTCTAGCTTAATCGCAACTGTTTGTGATTTATTGAATTTAAAATAATATATAGCAATATGCTTCTGCAACTTATAAGTTGGAGATAGTAAATTATTTTATCTTTTATACTGCTATAAAAATAAATACTTTTTAATGCTCCTTTTCTAATACATACAAATAATCACTTGTATAATTAAAATTATATCTAAATATTTTAAGCAATAGATTAACAGATAGTAAAAAGTTAAAATATGGCCCAATGGCACAAGCTGCAATAATTATTTCACAGAAATTATATGTGTCTTAGCATATAGAAAATCATAATTAACCTATCATAGTATGACGATCATTAAACATTTTCATACGTGGAAATCAAATACTTCATCATGGTTGGACATACATAGAAAAAGTAGGTACAATGTATACTTTAAACATAAATTTTAAAGATCATATCAAGAGATTCAGGGATTATGCAATTAAAAGTAGGTACAATTTATATTTCACTTCATAGCCAGAGTGATTATATTAATGAGCATAGCTAATAATACAGTGAACTGCTTTCAAGTTCTACTAAGTTAATAATAAATGATGATAATAATAAATAACATTCATTTGGAATGTACTGTGCCCCAGAAACTGTGCTCAGTGCATGTTCTCATAATTGTTATAATAATCATTTTACAGTTGGAATTGTTTTGAAGTTTAGGCAACTAAGTCTCTGAAAGTTTCAATCAACTGCTCTAGGTGAAAGGGAAAGAGTAGGGCAGAACCAGGATCCAAACAAGAATATATATTCGAAAACATTTTATTTTTTCAACATCTACGCCAAAATAATTTTCAATATTTTCTTGATTTTAATGATCATTTCTGTATTAGCTAGAGTTTGCTCAGGGAAGCAGAAGCACTAAGAGTAATATAGAATAAGAAATGTATTATAAAAATTATATTAATAAGAATGGCTGGAAAAATAGTTCTGAGGGAGGTAGTGGGTGATTAGATAAAACTCACCAAAGTCACTGACCAGGGACAATGAGGATATTTACTGAAAGCTGTTGTCTCTGTCCTTGTGTGGGCCTAAAGTCACAATGGGTCAGAAAGTCAGGCAGTTGCAGAAAAAAATCTAAATGCATAGTGAAGAGAAGTATGGGTAGTTAGTAGAAGAAAGGAAATAATAGATATCAGTCTGTAAATAAATAAAAAAGAGACTAGAAACTTTTCGTGAAAAAGTTCAGTGAAACCAAGAACTGGTTCTTCAAAAAGACAAACAAAATTGGTAAACCTTTAGCCAGACTCATCAAGAGAAAAGAGAGAGGACCAAAAAAAAAAAAAAAAAAAAAAAAACCCAGAAATGAAAGAGAAGAGGTAATAACTGATACCACAGAAATATAAAGGTTTATAAGAGAATGCTACAAAAAAGTATATGCCAACATATTGGACAACCTAGAGGCAAAAGAGAAGTATGGATATACTTGATCCCGCAGGAAAAATGGAACCCACGAGGACAACTGAATCCTACAAGAACAATCTAGAATCCAGGTCTGTCAGTGCATCAAAGTCCAACAATGTAACTGAACAGAGGACACTGCCTTTTCAGCACAGCCGTACGCATGCCTGGTCTGGTACCAGAGAAAGTAAAAGGCAAGATCTATAGAGGCTGGAAGAACTGATGTTAGATTGTTGACATCCTTCGGTGAGGTGAGTCAGCAGATCAGTCACATTAATGAACTTCAGTGACGCCCGGGGCTCTGCACCAACTTTGTGAGTATAATTGTTGTTGCTTCACTTCTGCCTTTCAAATCCTATGCAAATTTCCCTATTATCAAGACTCTATGAAGGTGGGAATTCTGGACAACATTTTCTGCTTATGTACGACAATGCAATAAAAACCCATCATGTTGTACACAGTATTTTAGATATAATTTTGTAAGTAGGTGATGAAATTAGAAAGACTATAATATTTTATGAGGCCTGTATATATTAATATGATTATAGGTCAAGTTACCATGATAGTTATCTTTTTTGTTCTTTACTTTTTTGTTTTAAGTTTATTTATTTATTTTGAGAGAGAGAGAGCACACATGCGAGCAGGGGAGGCACAGAGAGGGAGAATCTCAAGCAGGTTCCATGCTCAGTGAGGACCTTGACTCAGGGTTCCATCTCATGACTGTGAGATCACGACCTGAGTTGAAATCAAGAGTCAGCCGCCCAACTGACTGAGCCACCCCAAGCACCCCAACAATTGTATTTTTCGAGGGACATACCCCAGATCAAAAAATATCACGAGACTTTCATTTAAGTAAGGAAGACTATGTACTTTAAGTGACCCTCCCACTGAAATATAACTAGATTCTGTCTGTATTCTTACCTTTAGTTACATTCCTAAGTTCACTAGAAAATAAAGAAATCTCAAAAGAACAAAAACAGAAACAAACAAACAAGATCAAGTTGAAATTGGAGCAGGGAACTGTGAATGGTTATCACATGCAAAGGGAGTATAACATAAAACAATATATAATCCTTACAGAGCCTACTGCATATAAAAGACAGAAAGCTTAACCTGAGAACTTCATGTTCTTGACTCCTCATGATGAAAGAAATTGGTTTTAGGATGGTAACATCCCAATGAATAGGCAAAATCTACCATAAATCTTCTCTGGTAGAAAAAATATCCAACATATGCTTTAGTATACCACAGAATAATTTAAGCAAAATATAATCCAACAATAAAAAGAATTGTTAAAAGAAAAAATGAAAAGAAAACAAGCCACTATGAAATAGGAATGAATGAAAACAGAACCACAAATAATAAATTTAGATCCACCTATGATTTTTGTTTTATGAAATTATTAATTTTAAAATATAAAGTAATAATACATAATAATCATGAAGAAATAAATATGAAATAAAGAAAAAGAACAATGTAAAGAAAAAGAGCAATGTTCTTTTAAGAAGAAACTAAATATAGCTTCTGAAAATAAAAAATGCAATTGCAGAAATTAAAATCTCCATGGGTGGGTTCAACAACAGACTGAAGTCAGCAAAAGAAACAATAATGAACAGGAAAATAGATATGCAGAAATTATTCAAATACCATGCAAAGAAACAAAGATACAGAAACATGAAAGAAAGATTAAGAGATATGGGGGATACAAGATCTAACATATGTTTAATCTGAGTTCCAGAAAAAGAGAATAGTGAAATTAGAACAGCAATGTCTGCAGAAATAATAGATGAGAATTTTCCAGCTTTGACAAAAGAGCAGAATCTGTACAATCAAAAATGTAGAAGTAAAAGGTTACAGCAACCAAGATTATATAACACAGAGGAAGTTTAAAAGTGATATATAGACAGAGCCCTGAGACTGTGATAACAGAAGACAAGGGACCCACTGACATCTGTATCTGATGTCCCTTTAGATCTGAAAACTCCAGGAGGCTGTAAGCTGGTGGTGAGAAATGAGTCCCAATGTTGGGAAGAAGGAGGCTGCCTCTTCTCTGATGATTCTTTCTGGCATCCCGCATTCCATGGAGATTCAGTAGAGGATGGACCATGAGTGCTTTTCACGGTGGATTTGTGGCATCCATATGTCACAGCGGCCAAACAGCAGGCTCCGCGTTTCATCTTTGCTCCATAATGATGAGAACATTTCTCATTCTAAAGTCATTGAGAGTGGCCCAGGATCAGCTTGGGCAGTCTATGGTAGACAGCCCCATCTGTGTTATGATTCCATGCTCAGAAACGGGACTCAATAGAAAGGTATTTTGGGGGATTGTTATATCACATTGAGTACCACTTTCCTTTGGTTATTGGTAAATGGAAATTTTTCAACTTGTATTTCTTTAGATATTTTTTCTTCCAGTGATTTACTTCTGCGGTCTTTTCTGTCAAATAGTGCATTACTTTGCTCTATTGTGACAAGAGAGCTGGTGCCTCTGTTGTCTATGTCATGTTGCTACTCGGTATTTTCAGTTCTCTGAAGAGTAGCCAAATGGTTAAAAATAAAAATACTACAAAATATGTAACACCACAAAAATATGAAAAGTCAGAATATTTCTGAAATCACTAAATAAACTAAATCAATAGTTAAAATCATCTCCCAACACATGCACACAAAACAAAAAAACACCAGGCTCAAATGGTTAAAAGGGGATTCTAATAAACCTTCCAGGAAAATTATTTCAGTATCATAAGTCTCTTCTAAAATAGAAAAGAGAGAACAATACATATTAGCTCTATGTATGAGGCAAGACTATACTTGAAACCAATATAATAATAGTAAAATGACAAACTTACTTCAGCAGCATATAAAAAATTACACAACAGAATTAGGTTTATTCCAGGAATGCAAGGTGGTTAATCATGACAAAAAAGTAGTGTAATAAATATTTATTTATTACTGTAGAAAACTGAATGTCACCAGATATGCAAAACCATTCAATATATTCAACTTCTAGATTTGAAAGAGAAAAAGAAGAAAACAAGTGGAAGAAACTAACTCTTGCCAAAAAGAATGTTGGTGAAGCTTCCATTACTCCATAAAGAGTATCTCTTAAAAACAGAGGGAATATCATATTTTAATTTTTTTAATGTTTACTTATTTTTGAAGGAGAGAGAGAGACAGAACATGAGCAGGAGAGGGACAGAGGGAGTGAGAGACACAGAATCTGAAGCAGGCTCCAGGCTCTGAGCTGTCAGCAAAGAGCCCAACATTAGGCTTGAACCCATGAGGCACTAGTTCACGACCTGAGCCAAAGTCAGACACTTAACTGACTGAGCCACTCAGGCACCTTGGGGATATCATCTTTAAAGATGAGATGCTGGGGCGCCTGGGTGGCGCAGTCGGTTGGGCGTCCGACTTCAGCCAGGTCATGATCTCGCGGTCCGTGAGTTTGAGCCCCGCGTCGGGCTCTGGGCTGATGGCTCGGAGCCTGGAGCCTGCTTCCGATTCTGTGTCTCCCTCTCTCTCTGCCCCTCCCCCGTTCATGCTCTGTCTCTCTCTGTCCCAAAATAAATAAACGTTGAAAAAAAAATTAAAAAAAAAAAATAAAGATGAGATGTTAGAGGCAGTTCCTTTAAATTCAGGATTAATGTAAGAACATTGTTTGCTCCTACCATTTCTATTCACATTATATTGAGGATTTTAGTACAAAAAGAATAAGAACTGTATTAAAATATAAATATTGGAGACTAAGAGACAAAATCATTAATATTAGCAGATGATATGTCTGTAAGAAATATGCAAGCGAATTAGCAGAAAGTTAGAGTTAATAAAAGAGCACAATTAAAATGTAAGAAAGATGATCTTTTCAATGTCAACAAAAAAACATAAAGCATCTAAAAGTAAATCTAACAAAAGATGTACAGAACAATAATAGAGAAAATTATAAAAATGTATTGAAAAACATTAAAGGAGACTTAATAAAGTTACAGATTTACTTCATAAACAGGAAGACTCCTTTTCATAAAGATGTTTTTTTCTCATCAGATTGCTCTGTAGAGTTAATATAAATTCAATAAAAATCACATTATGAATTTTTTAAGAGCAGTTGAATGTGGTGATTTGACAAATTGTTTATCAAATATATATGGAAGAGGAAAGTTCCTAGATTAGCCCTGACATACTGAAGATAATGAGCTGCAAGAACTTGCTTTGTAATATCGTCCTGAGAGTGACAGCCCATCACTTTTGCCATATTTTATTAGTTAGAAGCAAGTAAAGTATACTCGAACTCATACTCCTAAATGTAAGTGAGAACAACACTAGTATTACTGAATCTAATCTAATCTGAGTATCCTTTACAGACCATCCTAAATCCTTCTGTGCCGTGCAATGTTCCACCCATGCAAACACTAGCCTTTATTTCTGTGAGTTAGTATTTCCTTAGAAAACTAGATTTATCTTGGGGCGCCTGGGTGGCGCAGTCGGTTGGGCGTCCGACTTCAGCCAGGTCACGATCTCGCGGTCTGTGAGTTCGAGCCCCGCGTCGGGCTCTGGGCTGATGGCTCAGAGCCTGGAGCCTGTTTCCGATTCTGTGTCTCCCTCTCTCTCTGCCCCTCCCCCGTTCATGCTCTGTCTCTCTCTGTCCCCAAAATAAATAAACATTGAAAAAAAAAATTAAAAAAAAAAAAGAAAACTAGATTTATCACATATTTCTTCATATACACACAATATTTCCCCTAGTTATATTTGTTTTGAGCTTTTAAAAAAGACATTACACTGTTTAGAGTCTTATTTTCTTGTTTTCACTCAACATTTTATTTGAGACTTATCTATGTTGTTGGCTGTGTGGTAGGTTATTTATTTTCACTCTTTATAGTGTTTCCCATTGTAAATATACCCCAATAGATACATTCATTGTCCTCTTTATGGAAATTAGTTTTGGTTTTTCTTCTTTTTCTTATTTTTAACAGTGATATGAAGGCTCTTGCATATGCATCATCATAGTTTTCTAACATAGATTTCTAAAAGTTGTAATACTGGGGGCGCCTGGGTGGCTAAGTCAATTAGGCATCTGACTTTGGCTCAGGTCATGATCTCATGGTTTGTGAGTTCGAGCCCCGCGTGGGGCTCTGCACTGACAGCTCAGAGCCTGCATTGGATTCTGTGTCTCCTTCTCTCTCTCTCTCTCTCTCCCCTACTCCCACTCTCTCTCAAAAATGAATAAACATTAAAAATAAAAAATAATAAAAGTAGTGATACTGGGTCTTAGGGAAAAAGCCTCTTCAAACCTGTTATGTAATTTCAAATGATTTTCTGAAGTTAGAGCTCCATATAACTCAAATTCACTAAGTCAGTAAGTAAGTACTGGTGGTATTTGCCAGATAAAATGTCATTATCTGTAGTTAAGAATCAGATTTCCAAAATCTCAACTTTGCTTTGAGATAAAGTAGGCTTGTACTTTCTAGACTATTTTATTTTGATAACTTTCAATTATTTTATAATATATTGAAAAAGATATGAAACTGAGAAAATTACAATTTTATCAATAATCCAGTTTTGTCTCAAAAATTGGCATGCAATTGCAGAGTACTGTTATAAATTGAAGCAATCCATTGTATGTATAAATCAAATTCCTACCAACTGGAGAATGTGTATTGTGTGTGTGTGTGTGTGTGTGTGTGTGTGTGTGTGTGTGTGTAATGGAAATTTAAAGTATGTTCATATTTAAGGTGCTTATATGGGGTAGAAAAGTAGATGGATCACAGTTAAGTGGTAAAGAAGTTTTTTGAAAGTGGTATAGAAGATTCTTTATGTTATTTTGGTGCAATTTCAATGTCTTTTAAGTTTCAGTAATTCAGGCATTTACTAGAATGGTTTGTGGAGTTTTTCATCTAGATGGTTTCTCCTGGTTTGATGGGAGAAACATTGAAGTGAACATAAAAATTTTTGTTTTCCAAGAAAAACTACCTCCTGTGCTCCCTTGTAACCCTGTTGCTTTTTTTTAGTAGTGCATTTCCTTAATGATAGATAAGGCTCATCCATAACTTCTCACTTATAATTATTAAAATTGTCACCTATCCTACTCAAATCTCCTGTATATTCCTTTAGTGTAGCCTAGACTAGTAGTTTTAGCTTCTTAGAGCAGGAGAGAAGAAATACAGTCAAAAGCTACCGATAAAAAGGTCATGTCATATGCATATCATAAATTTAGGAGAAAAGATGACATAAAATGGAGATGGTATTCTCATCTAATATCCCAGAGCTGTATTTTTTAAATTAAAGAACTCTAGCTAAATAATTATGTATAATTTCATATTTTGAGGAGTGAAGAGAAATAGTGAATTATTTAATGACCATTAATGAAATTCACCTCTTCAAAAGTCTCAAAACTCTTAGAAACATTTCTAAAGAAACATGAAATTTAAAAATGTCTCACTAATGCCCCAATATGGAGAGAAATGTACTAAGGTTATAAGTAATACACAAGAGAAAATTATATGAAAATCTGTTGACACGTGGAACCCCAACCAACACCAAAGATGCTCACGCTTGGGCTCACCATTTTCCAGTGTTCAGCACTGAACAGCAGCAGGGGCGAGTATAAGAAATACACCACAGCGGGAAAGGTGGGCTACACACCTGACTTCAAGGAGTCAGCTTGGGTGCAGAATATTTAATCGGATCTCAGAGGTTGAATCAGAGTCCAGCATCCATCATTGGCTATAATTAACCCTTCTAGTTCCTTCCTTCCCCTAGCTTCTCACCCTGAAGCCATGGAAAAGTAGGTAGCAATATCCAGTTTTCAAACTACAGCACCCAAAAAGAAGACTAAATGAAGAAAGAAGTAACAAAAGCTTTGTGAAAGCGTGACTAGAGAAATTTACTTAACAATCTGTCAGATTAAATAGAAGGTCTGGTAGAACAGTCTATTATCACATGTAAGCAGTATGAAAATAATGGCACGATAAGCCATATAAGCATTCTTTTGAAAAAAATGAGAAAAAGAAGAAGGAGGAAGAAGGAAGAAAGAAATATTGAATGGAAAATGTGAGTAAGCTAGATAAAAAATACAATCTGTGGGGAAGAAAAAGGAAATAAAGCAAATCTCCATAAGTGAGTAATAAATAGTAAAGGATAATGGGTAGAGCCCAATTACATTCTTCAAAAGGAGCCCAAGAATAGACACCCAAATAGAATATGAAAGTGGAAATTACAAAACTAAAGATAAAAATTAACAAAAACTAAAATCAGAATATTGAATCCAATTAAATCAAGAACTCAGATTAGACAACTAGAGGGAATAATGGTTGCCAAATAGTACTGGTATTGTAAATTATGAAAAAATAATAACACTACAAGCAGCAAAAATCAGAGGCTGAGAAGCAGTGATGCAGGAGCAAATGAAGTAATGATAACATGAATATTAACTTATAAATTGACACTAATTTTGTATACTTAATATGTGTAAGACATAATCTTACTCATTTTCTCAGTGAATTATCTAATTCAATCCTAAAACAACCTTATAATCTATAGTGTCTTAACTTCATTTTACAGTTGAGAAAATTAATGGTGATAGTAAGTAATTTGCCCAAGTATGTGGAGAAACTGAGATTCAAATCCAGTCAGAGCTTCCCTTATTATCCACTGTTAAGCATGACAATGGCTTCACTTTGAATTATTATTGATGGTGTAATTTAATTAACTTTGACTTTACTCATTATTTTCTGCATTCCTTATTAAAAACAAGTAGGTATTTTTATGAAAACACCAAAGTCACTACTCTAAGAAATACCCCAAACCTATGTCATTTATATAAAGCAAGAGGTGATTGGGGCTTAATGATCTCCCAACTTAATCCTTAGGTCCATGGTGACACTCTAAGAATCAGAAAGCCTTACTCGAATTTTGTCAGGATAGGCAAGCTGCTAAAATGGAAATTAAATGCTAGTGTTAGTGACATCCAATTCACGCCATAGTTAGTGTTTATTTTTATAAAAATTAAGGACTTCAGGCTATGTATGCTTCGTAGAACTGGATATTTTGAAGCAGGGGGAGAAATGGTAGATTATATAATGGTCATTTTCAAAACTGAGTTGGTAATGATGCATGGTCCAATTGAAGTTTTCATCATCTTCTGATACAGTCACTATTTTCCATAAAACCTGGAAACTCCATTAACCAAATGAGAGTTTTAGAGAGCAACATTTACTTGAATTTAGTTAACTGTACTTGTATTTTTTTTTGAAAAAAGCAGATAGTTCTGTTTCATTGAAGTGGTGCATGAATATATGAATACATAATATGTTCCCAAATTAAAATTTACATTTTGAATAGAAATTTAGAAATAATGATGAGCTCTGCAAAAAATATAATCAAATCATCCTTCACCTCAACTGTCTTCTTATCAATCTGTCAATAACTACAATGACCAGAAAACAGAAAAATACTGAAAAAATAAAATCATGACTTAGAGACATAATAGCATTGTTGCTTAAAAAAGTGAAAGTGTTCTTCTATCAACATTAAAGGAAATAAAATATATATAATAGCTTATCATAGAAAACTGTAGGAGAAATCAAATAATAAGTCTTAATGACACCTACCTACCAGGTTTTAGTATAAAATTTTTAATCTTTCACTTTCTTCTTATCTACCTATCTATATGCATAAATAATCATAGCTACCAGACTCTGAAGATGTTTATTGGCTTTTCCTTAGCTCCCTCCCTGTATTTAGTAAGTACAGAGTTCCAAGTTTGAAGGTCAAGACATTTGAGAAGTTTGAGGTCAAAGAGAAGGGTGAATAATGAAGCTGGAAAATATTTTAAAAGCTGCATCATTGTTATATTAACATAATAACTGGAGCATCTGGGTGGCTCAGTTGGTTGAGCGTCTGACTCTTGATTTCGGCTGAGGTCATGATCTCACATTTCCTGAGTTCAAGCCCTGCATCTGGCTTTGCACTGAGAACATGCAGAGCCTCCTTGGAATTATTCTCCTTTTTTTGCCCCTCCCCCCAACTCACTTTCACACATGTGCTTTTTCTCTCTCCCTCTATCTCAAAATAAATAAACTTAAAAAAAAAAAACAGGTAACTAAGGGACTGTTTCATTGTGTTGTGTTTCACATTTCAATACAAGTTTTCGTTTTGAAAGACTGTGTGGCAAAAAGTAAACGAGACTGGATAGGAGTCAGAAGATCTGCACAGTACTTTATTTCCTAGAAACCTTGAGGAATTTTAAAATATCAAGTAAAACACATCAAGGAAAGTGCTTCTTAGGTGAAAGAACACTGTATGTATATTCATATTATTTACTATTTATCTTCCTCACTTATATATAATATGGAAAATATTATAGCTTAATACAGCAACCTTGCTTTAAAACATACAAGTAGGACATATCTTATGGCAGGACCCTGAAAAAAATATTGCCATATGCAAAATTTTAGGATTGACAAAGGAAGTTTTTAAGTAAATGGAAATACATTAATAAGTGCATATCTCAATACCGTTCAGTATTCCCTTTGTTGCTTTCATTCAGTATGTTGACCCTGAAAACGAGTGGTTAGTTTCAAAAAGGTGAGGTCACTGTTGGCAAGATTGAGATTCAGTAGACTAAATAAGGAACCAGAATTTTAAAATATAACACAGACCCAGTAAGTTTAGCTTATGTAGTTTCAAAAATAAAACAAAACAAACAACAAAAACCACCTGTATGATCAATGTAACTCTAATGTAGAGCAAGCACCTACAGATTGTAAAGTCTCTCTAGGGTCCTTTTAAAGCACAGATAGTTGATTTGGTGTCATTTTCTCTTTTCTGGTGGTTCTACTGGGACTTCGATACAAGCAATGTGAACTCTGTTGTCAACCTATGACCTTTCTGTAATGAAGAAAAGATTGGACTGTTGTCTCCTGAGTGTGAAATAATGTAAGGCTTGTCTGAGGAAACCTTTTGCAGTCACAACCAACTGTCCAAATGCTGATAATTGGAGGTGATACGAAATTCTAAAATCAATGTGCAGAAATTTATAAGGAAAACATAAACAACAAGTTTAAGAATAGGCTTTTTTTAGTTTCAAAGAGATTGCAGTTGAAATATCACCAATAAATATCATTATTGTCATCCCTATTGTTTATTTTCCATAAACAATAGCAATTTTTTCTCTACAAATCTTGGATGTTTTCTAGCTATTTTTTTATTCCAGGTAAGGATAACAGCATAACTTATGATATCACTACAAACAAAACTTTTGACATATTTCCTTACATTCTCCCAAATTAAAAGTGTTTGGATTAGAATTGCAGTAACTTTCTCTGTAAATTGCATACAAATTATTTCATTCATACTTGAGGAAAAGCATCATTTGCTATTAAAACTCTCCTTTAATATAAAACTATTCTCTCATGGTCTATATTCTAAAAATTGGACAAACATTTAAAAATATTTAAAATACTAAAAAATACTTATTTTTTATCAGCAAATAAAATTTATTGGTGAGCATGTGAGGCCAGCATGGCCAAAGGAATCAGTGCTGTCAAAGACCTCAGGAGTGCAGAGCTCGCCACCTGTCCAGAGGGCCACGATTGGGAACATATTTGACTCCACAACCATCCTGGATGAGACGCTTCTTAGCCACTTTGTCTTCAAATTCATTAGCATTAAACTTGGTAAAGCCCCACTTCTTGGAGATATGGATCTTCTGGCGGCCAGGGAACTTGAACTTGGCCCTGCGTAAGGCTTCAATCACGTGTTCCTTATTCTGAAGTTTGGTGCGGATGGACATGATGACTTGACCAATATGGACTCTGGCCACTGTGCCCTGGGGCTTTCCAAAGGCACCTCGCATACCTGTCTGGAGCCTGTCAGCCCCAGCACAGGACAACATCTTGTTGATGCGGATGACATGGAAGGGATGAAGCCGCACTCGAAAATGAAAGCCGTCTTTGCCACAACTCTTCACCATATACTTGTTGGCACAAATTCGAGCGGCCTCCAGGGCTTCAGAGGAGAGCTGCTCATATTCATCAGACACCATGTGACCACAGAGTGGGAACTCATCCACTTTTGCCTTCTTCCGACCCAGGTCAAAGATGCGGATCTTGGCATCAGGAACACCACGGCAGAAACGAGACTTTGGATACGGCTTGTTTTTGCAGTACCGGTAACATCGAGCTGGTCTGCGGCCCATGGCAACAGCAAGAACTCGGAGAGCCTTGAAGAGAAGGAAGCGCACGGTCTCACGCCTGCGCATGCGCCTTCGTAATATTGTCCATCTTCCCGCATGGAACCATAGAGGCGCGTTGACAGCAGGAAGACGCTCTTTCAGGACGTCCCCACCATAGATACAGCAACAGTGTACGCCTTTGTGGGCACAACTTGGCACATGCGCAGAGCAGAGGGTTAGGTATATTCTCCTGTGGGCTACCTGGAAATGAATTGTGTTTGCCACTTGGGCCTAGAGGCCCTTTTCTTTCCCCGCTGCCCATCTTAGGCATAGATCTTTTGCCCTAGGCTTTGTCGTAGGTATAAAAGACATATTTTCTAGAGTTTATATAAGAAAGGTGTCTCCAGCTATACAATATATTTGTTGTCTAGTTTGTCTAAATGATTTTACAGCTCTTATTTCCCACCAGCATTTAAAGATGAACTGTTATTTCTCAAAGGGTATGTGGTTTCCTTCTCTAGGTAAAATGGTTTCTTGGCATAAACTCTCTGATAAGATTCAAAGAGATGAGAGTCGAGTAACTCTCATTAGAAGAGGTAACTATTGTATATATTGCTTGATAATTGCCTTAGGAACACAAAACTTGGGCAGTTTTATTTGGCCTTATGGAATGATCTTATTATCAAAATGGTATCCACAAAATTGAAATACCAACTGAAATTTTCAACTTAAGGCAATTTGCATTTTCAAATATTACAGCTGCTAGAAACTATATGGAAGAATAACTATGCTTTATTAATCTTTTACATCTTACTGAGGGTGAGTGTAATACTTTTTTACCTTCTGGTATGGGATTTTATAAAAGTATTATGATCAGGATCAAAATGTGGGAAGAAGGAAAATGAAAGGAAGAGAATTTTCAAATACTCTATAATTTCTATTTAAATTTCCGTAGTTTTGTTATGATTCCTCAGTGCTATTTCATAAATCCAGGACATCATGAAACAAAGTCTTTCCAGTGTAAATATACTAATCTGCTAATGCTTTCTCCTTAAAAGGGAATCAAATATGTTGTGACAAAATAACTCCTATCCTCAAAATGACTGAGGTCTTACAAAATGTCCGTATCAGATAGAACTATTAAAACTCCCAATTTAGGGGCATTTAGGTGGCTCAATTAGTTAAGGGTCCACCTCTTGATTTCAGCTCAGATCATGATCTCATGGTTTCATGAGTTCTCGTACCACTGCAGTCATTGCACAGAGCCTTCTTCCGGATTCTCCCTCTTTCCTTCTGCCCCTCACCAGCTCATGCTCTGTCTCTCTCAAAATAAATAAACTTAAAAAAATTTTAAACTCCCAATTTAGAGAACTTTCCCACATTATGTTAAAGCTTGCTTACCTCTACTTTCTTCCTTTATTTCTACCTTCCCATTTTCCTCAAATAGTTACTATTTATTATCTAAGCCTGAATATGGAAAAGAAGCAGCAAAAAAAGGTTATATTGCCCTCACTGAGTTTATAGGTGCAGGAGAGGATTTGGATGCTCCTCAAATGATATATCATCATATCTAAGTACAAAATGCACCCAAAAGGAAAAGCAGAGTGAGCCCTGACAGCCTGGGATGAGGCCATGAACTAGACTGAAGAATGGATAGGGACAACTTTATCAGGAAAGAGACTTAATATAGTGACTGTGGCACACGGGGCTTGGCATGTGCAAAGGCTCTGAAGCAGGGAAGAATCTGAACCATTTAAGGAACAAAAGTAAGGCCTGTATGACTATGAGTGATGGGGTGGGTGGCATAAAGTGAATGTAGTGTGTGTGTGAGGAGTGCCTAGTATATCGTGCCGGGCTCATTTTACCAAATTAGGGATTCTCCTCTTTTGCTCAAGACCATTAAAGAGCTTTACACAGGTTTTATCAATCGTGTTATATGTAATATGGTCCACAGACTGGAAAGGACAAAAAATGGACACAGAGAGGTCAGGAAGGAAGGCTTTGGAAGACTGAAGAAAAGAAATAAGGAGGGCTTGAATATACTTTCAATATCTGTTACTTTGTAAACATCTTTGTATCTGTTTCTACTGTGACATGCCTCGAATCTATCATAATTCTGAGAAAAACGAGTCTGTGAATTAAAAGGAATAGAGCCAAACAGAGTTCATGTGCCATCACACAGTCACTCACACTTGTCTAGGTCATGCTTTGGGTTTTCAAAACCCTAGAACTCTCTGACCAACAGAAGTTGTGTTGTTTTCAGGGCCTGCTTGCATAATCCTTTTTCCTTCATCCAAAAGGTGGCCGACCAATCATGGTTTTCTGGAATTGTACCAATTATAGCATTGAAGTTCTATATCCTCCAAAACCCTTAGTCCCAGCCAAAGTGGAAATGTTGGTCACCCTACCACACTTATATGTGGGGCCCCTCACAGTTGCAGGACACAATCAGAGGGTGGGAAGAGAAGGTGGGAGCCGGATTGAGATTCTCCATTTCCCTAGCCTTTTGAATATTAGAGGAGACCCTGTGAAAAATGCATGAGCCACAATATTCTATTTAAATGTTAAAAGCATTCCCCTCCATCAATTCCAAACGTTTGAGTATCCCCCTACCTTCCTGCTCCACCATTAATTCCAGTCACCAATGTAGCATCAGTGAACATGAAGATGGAGACAGATGCACATAATCAGCTCTCATGAGCTAGTATTAATTGACTCCAGTCTGCTACCATTTAGCTGTGCATACCCAGGAAAAATAGAAGTGACAAACTTGGCTAAAGCTAATAATGCACAATCTGGAAGAATAAATTTGGGGATGGGTGGGAGAGAATTTTAGACAGCTCTTAGAAAGGACGCAGGTAAATATGTTTAGAGTTGATGATTCATCTTTGTGAAGAATTCTTTCCTCCATGGTTTCTTTTTCTTATCCCACAACCTCTATGTAAGAGGTCTGCAATATACTATACTGGCATACTTCAGAGATATTGGGAGATCAGGTCCAGACCACTACCACAAAGTGAATATTGTAATAAAGTGAGTCAAATGAATGTTTTAGCTTCCCAGTACATATAAAAGTTATGTTTACACTATACTATACTATGCTATACTATACTATACTATACTATACTATACTATAGCATACTATGTGTCCACTATACTATTAAGTGTGCAACGCCATTTGGTCTTAAAAAGTACAAACCTTATTTAAAAATATTGCTAAAAATTGCTAACCATAATCTGAGCTTTCAGCGAATTATAATCACTGATCAAAGATAACCATAACAAATATAATAATAATTAAAAAGTTTTCAATATGTGAAAATTATCCAAATGTGACACAGAGACAGAAAGTGAAAAAATGCTGTTGGATAAAGGACACCAATAAACTTGCTTAACACGAAGTTGCCACAGACCTCTAATTTGTAAAAAAAAAAATGCACTGACTGTGAAGCACAATAAAATGAAGCACAATAAAACAATATACCCCTGTACTTGTTAATTAGATATCTATCAAAGCAGTAATTAGAATTAACATTAGACAATCAAATTACAGTATCTTCTGCCTTCATGTAAAGACTGGAAAAGAACAGTCCTATGTATCAGTTCAGTGCAGCACTTTCTTTCCTTCTTTAGTATCATAATACATACATTACACAAAGAGCTAATCCTGGACTTTGTTCTCAAAGAGGACTATGCACTGGAGTCTAATATACTAATAATGACATGCACCCTCGATGTCCTCTCCTGCTGCTGAAACTGTCTGCATTGTTGATCACTGAGTCATTATGTAGTGTCTCATCACTTTGTATTTGACAGTATATTGTGATTCAGAAATCATGTTCCCTCTTGGGCTTTCAATGAGGTGTGAAGCATCCACTGATGATGAACAGTCATTTTCATCTGTGTTTCTTAGTAACTTCACATTGGGAGCTGTAAGCTCAAAATTTTTGATAGCCTAGATGAACAACTTGATATTTTCCTAGACTTGAGTAGTGAATGTAAGAGTCATGGTTATGGCTGGCCTTGTCTTCAAAGTCAGCTGATTGTGTCTATTGTCATGGCTAATAAGTGGTCATGCTGCCTGTCTCTCATGCACCTGTTTCACAATGGTGCCTTTATATATTTGACAAATGCACATTTTCTGAATACAAATATAGTCAGGTGATTTTAAATGTTTAGTCCCAGGTATCTAATGCATTTACTTTTTTTGTTTGATTGTGTATGTATGTATGTATGTATGTATGTATGTATGTATGTATGTGTTTATTTTTGGATATAGGAACTGAGTATGTACACTTACCTTCATGCGTGGGTAGCATAGGATGAGTTCCCTGAAAATGACTGATTTTTTTACATTGTTCCAGAAAATTGGAAAAAATGGGTGAGGATTAAATCAGGGAGAAATAACACATAAATATGTGCATTATAATTTGAATGATTTTAATTAGTAACTTTTTACTTGTTTACATGGTTAGGATTCATACTTGTGCAAAATTTACAAGCCATTAACCAGTTTGATATAGTAATTGATGTGTAATTTTATAATAATAAATATTTAAGTAATTTTATAAAAAAATATAATTTATAATAAATAATAAAGATGCTATAATAAAACATACTAATAAAAATGCTATACTAAAGATGAATCAATACAAACAATCTATATATGTATTTAAAAGCCCTTCTGTCTTAAAAGGGCTTAGTCCAATCTGAAAATTTTAGGAACGCTGATCTGAGGTTGGGGTGCATGTGTTAGTTTTACGTTCCCACGTACTGAGTACATGGGCTTCCTGTACTTTAGTTTCAAGTCCCTGTCCATTTATTTAAAAGACATAATTATTGGAAGCAATGTTACTATCTCCCCTACTGACCAAGTTGCTTGCCAATAGCACGTAGCTTATGTGGCTTACTAGGTTTACAGACATGCATGAAGCAAATATTTAGTTAAATGTTGGTATTATTAATAATTTATATCATAACACCCCATTGTATTTCACGTTAAATGAATTTCGAATCTTGTATGTTTAATGGACAACTTCTTTATCCCTTGAACAGATTTCTTTTCGTAAATAAAATGAACAGTCAACCTTAGGAATTAGCTGTAGGGGTTATTTAATTATGAATTAAGTATTCTAATTGATAAAGCACTGCTTTGGAAGGCTTTTTTAAAAGCTTTCCCTCACCTGTCAAACATTTTAACCCATTCATATTTTGGCCTTACTCTATATCAGTGAATATTGAAGACTAGATCAGAAATAAAATGCCCTATTATTTGGAATACATAGTAAATCACTATATGATTGATCACCTTAGTCCCTGTGTAAAGAATTTGGTCTTGGTCAAAGCTTCTTGGAAGTAATCTCTTGTGTCTTCTCTTTGCCTGGGGAATTTGGTGATAGTAGATGGTCTAGCAGTGTGATTTAGGTTGAGGGCTGACAATGCCAGAAAGAATAACAATGTGATATAGGTCTTTGAGTAAGTGGTATTAGTTGACCTGGAGACTTCGCTAAGCATATGCACAGTCAATCAATCATGGCTACATAATGGAGTCTCAGAAAACTTCTGAACACTGGGGCTTGGACAAGTTCTCCTGGTTGATTCCTATACCTATTGTCACAAATTAATGCTAGAAGAGTAATGTATCCTAACTCAGTAATGCGAGGACAGTGGAAGTTCCATGGTTTGGTAATTCTCCCTGACTCTATCCAATATACTTCTTTCCTTGGCTGATTTTAATCTGTAATAAACAATAACCATTTTCCCTGTAATAAACCATTACCATGAACATAATTGCCTTCAGCGAGTTCTGTGAGTACTTATAGTGAAATATCAAACGTGAAGTTGGTTGCAGGAATCCCCCAAACTTGGAGTTGATGTCAGAAATAAGGGAAATCTTGGGGACTGTGCCTTCTAACTTTGTAGGTATCACAAACTCTCTGGAATTTCCATTCTTCATCCTCACTGACCTAATAAACCATGCATATATAGTAGGGCACTGCAACATAAAACAGAATGGAAATCTAGTTTGTAGTGCCTAGTAGATTTGAAATATAATAGGTTAACAAGAACTAAAGATTGTCTCAAAAAGTCATTGTTTTTTCTTGCTTACAAAATAGAATGCATGGGGCACCTGGGTGGCTCAGTCATTTAAGTGTCTGATTCTTGGTTTTAGCTCTGGTCATGATCTCACAGCTTGTGAGTTCAAGCCCCATGTCAGGCTCTGTGCTGTTAGCCCAGAGCCTCCTTGGGATTCTCTCTCTCTCCTTCTCTCTCTGCCCCTCCCCCACGTGCACTGTCTCTGTCTCTCTCAAAATAAACAAATAAACTTAAAAAATTTGTTAGGGTGCTAAATTAAAATATATATACATATATATATATGTAATGCATATTTATTGAATTAGCATATAGGTGTGACAAAATTATAGAGATATAGTCTATTTAGTTTTGGATTTGTTTTCTTAACAATGATTTTATATGTACCATTTTTATGTTCTGATTTTTGTATTACTTCAGCATTTGCCATAAGAATAAATATACCTCGTATTATTTTAATAATGAAAAACACATTATATCCTGATATGGACAGATAGATTTACTTCCTGGTTGTCCATTTTATTATTCTATTTATATATTCATGAACTACTACTATAGAGCTATAGCAAAAGCAGCTGCAAACTTACTTATTGACTTAACTGGAGATCAACATCCAGGAGCTAATTGGTCATAAAGGCTTGCTACTTTTGACAAAGTAATATTTTTACAATAAGACTTCCCATCAGTCACTCAAGCAGCAAAATGTGAATTACCACAAATAGTGCCAGTGACCAGCATTTAAAAAAAAATGTATGATGCCTGAAGCAACATGAATTAAAATAAGTTAAATAAACCCATGACCTGCCAATTTTTGGTAAGTATTAATTTCAAAGAAATAAGAATTTTTAATTATTTACAGGACAGTAAGGGGGTTTGTAAAATTCTGACTAACTCTAAAAGATGCTTTTTTTTTTATTTCTCCTTGAAATGGCATAAACTCTTATTTTAAAATAGTTCTAAGGACAATTTAAAGGTGTTCAGGAGCAGAGCATACGTTACTTTCCTCACCATCTTACTTGAAAGCTACCTATATCCTTTATGGAATGAAGTAAATTATTTTGCGTGCATTTTAATAAAAAAAAAGCTAGTGTCTTAAAAAATTCATTTGAATAGGTCATTTTAACGTAATTAAATGGTATTACCAAGTTATTTCTAGAAAATTTAGTAAGTTTTCAAGATCACCGTGTGGAAGTTCACCATGATACCACAACACATCCTGTATATATAAACTAAGAGAAAGGCTATGCTCAAGGATGACATCTATCTCTTTAATCTTTAAAAATATTTTCCCATACATCACTTGATTCATCAAAAGAATCAACAAGTTAACCTTAGGGAAAGTGTGACCTCAGGGAAAGTGTGAAAGATGGGAAATAGAAATGCAAAAGAGACTGCAAATTGTATAAAAACAATGTGTGAACTCATTGCTAGGCCCTGTCATTGGGACTTGCATGCCGCCTGTATAAGTGAATGTCTGTGAATCTGAAGCTTCATTAATTTTATTAGAAGCCTTTTCATTTCTGAGCAGGTGATACTACTTTCTTTCTTTAAAAACATTTTTAAGGTTTATTAATTTTTAATGTGTTTTTTAAATTAATTTATTTATTATGAGAGAGGAACAGAGAGAGAAAGGAAGCATATGCTCCCATGAGCAGGGGAGGGGCACAGAGAGACAGAGAGAATCACAAGCAGACTCCGTGCCACCAGCACAGAGCCCAGCATGGGGCTTAAACCCACAAACCTTGAGATGTGACCTGAAATCAAGAGCCTGATGCTTAACCGAGCCACCCAGGCACCCCCCACTTTCTGTTTCTTAATACTTGTTTTCACTTTTACTCCCCAAGTGGTTTCCCTCTCCCATTTACTTTTTACAGTCCCAAGGCTTCAAAATTTTTTAACAATATTTATACCATAACTATGCTCACATCCTTTATTCACACTAACATGTAGATTATAGCTTCCAACTTACATTTTTCTCTCACAGGTTTCCAAAAGCAAAACCTTATAAGAAAAGAATTGAGTAATAATAATACCATTTGAAGCAATAAAGAATTGGGAAGAATATTTTAGTGCATGGGATTATACAGGTGCCTCTAAATTCATGGCTTACATTCTTATTACTGGCAGGAATAAAACTATTCAGTACATGTTGCCTTGCCATTCTTAAAAATCTGGATCCTTACCAAATGTCTTTTAACAAAATAAATTCCAGATGGATCAATGATTTAAACATTAGGGTAAAATAAAATACTAGAAGAGAGGACACATAACTTTATTTACAGTCTTGAAATGATACAGACTTGTTAAAAGCAAGACACAAAGATAGAACCTGTAAAGGAAAACTTGTTACTTCATAAAAAATTTAAACTTTTGTAAGATTAAAATAAATAAGTACATAAGTGTATATGTATGTATCTGTATAGACATGCACACACATGCACATACACTACATTAATGTATGGAGAAAGTGAGAGAGGATATGTGTTGTGAAAAGGTTCCATAGAAAAAGTAATGTTAAAAGAGTTCTGGGTATCTGTTAATGCATCCAGACCACCCCAAATTTAGTGATGTTAAATTTACAAAGTCATTTATTTGTCTGTCACAGTTCGGAGTGTTGACTAGTTTTATCAAGTTTTTCCAGGCTCTAAGCTGTCAGTACAGAGCCCGATGCAGGGCTTGAACCTATGAACTGTGAGAACGTGACCTAAGCCAAAGTCAGAAGCCTAACTGACTGAGCCACCCAGGAACTCCATCTTTCTTTTTTAATGTTTATTTTTATTTATTTTTGAGAGAGAGAGAGAGAGCACTCACAGGGAGGATGGAGGGAGACAGATGATCCCAAGCAGGCTCTGCGCTTCAGCACAGAGACTGATGCAGGGCTTGAACCTATGAACTGTGATATTATGACCTAAGCCAAAAACAAGAGTCAGAAGCTGAACTGACTAAGCCACCCAGGCACCCCAAGGTCTTTTTTGAGGTCTGTTCATGACATTGCAGTCAGATGGTTACTGTGACTAGAGTCATCTTGAAGTCTACATCACTTCCATGTTTGATAATTAATGCTGCTAGGTGGGATTTCAACTGATACTACCAGCCAGACAATGACATATGCCTGCCCATGTGGCCTGGACTTCATCACTGTGTGATGACTGGTTTCCTATACAGCACACATCCTAAGGGAGAAATCTAGGTGGAAAAAATCTATCACCTAGTCTCAAAAATTATATAACAATTTCGTTGCATGCTTTTCATCAGAATTAAGTCACTAATGACACCTCACTTTCAAGGGAGGAGGAATTAGACTCCTTTTTGTGAAAGAAGAGTGTTAAAATTTGATAGACCTACTTTCGATCCACCATAATCTTCCTTCTGGCCACAAATAATTCATATTCTCCTGTAAGCAAAATTTACCTTACTATAGCCCCCTAAATATGCATCTATGGTGACATTAGGTTCAGATTTGAGGTCCATGGGTTGTTTTTTTTAATGTTTATTTATTTATTTTGAGAGAGAGAGAGAGAGACAGAGAATGAGTGGGGAAGGGGTAAAGAGAGAGAAGGAGAGACAGAAGCCAAGCAGGCTGTTCACTGTTAGCGCAAAGCCCCATGTGGGCTCGATCTCACACACCATGAGGTCATGACCTGAGCCAAAATCAAGAGTCAGATGCTTAACCAACTGTGCGGCACAGGCACCCCTGAGGTCCAGGCTTTTTAAATCTCAATCATGTCCAAGTGTAGATAACTTTATTCCTCTCCATATGAAGATTCATGAACTAAGAGAGAACTAATCTGTCCCCCAAATATCCAAAATACAATGTTGGAGCAGGCATAACACAACTACTGAAGACATTGGCATTCATAAAGGATGAAAATTGGAGACCAGTGGTCCACAGAAAATAGAATTCTGCTGAAAAGAATTCAAACACATGTTTCCAGTTCCTAGATTATGGCTCAGCCCTACTTCTTGATAAAAATTTTCTACATGTCTTGGCTGCACTCTATGGGGTCTTAATATTAACAGCTTTTAGAATATTGTTTCATTTCCCACCAAAAGACTCTCGTGCTTGCAGCTGAGTATTATTGTAAATATGCTTCATGTCCACTGAAGTTAAGGTATCTAAAGGCCTATTTTCATTTTGTACCATTTCTGTCTCCTTTAGTCCAATACGGTAGTGTTTCCAGTGATACAATTGCCTTAAATACTTTGTAGGTTCTGTGAATTGTATTGGTGTTCATGTCATTGGTGAAAACCCCATTCACAAATCTCTTTGAGATAAACCCTATTCTACCTTGGACTCCCTGAAAGGCTGTAAAGGACAATAGTCTTAAGATTCTTAGAGGCCCTAGTGTTTGAGGGGATCTGCAAGGAAACCCTCAAAATCCGTAGAGGGCATTTTGTCCTTTGGTTGAGTCTCAGGCACCAATTTAAGTCTTTCTTAGATCTTAACAAAGGATTTCACAGTCACACTATCTTGGCTTTGCCTATAGATTATGTTTTCCTGGCAGTGTCCTGGATTTGATCTTTGCCAGGAAGCTATTTCTGAATTTGAAAATTGTTTGCCATCTGGAGATTCTTGGAATGAGAAACAGTTTTATTTCAAAACCGGTGAATTTCAGCTCCTTTATATCTAACCATTTGTTCATCAAATAATCTCTTTCCTTCTTAATTAATTTATTATTCTCAAATAGAAGAAGCCAAGTGGCACATTCAACACTTTGCCTGGAAATCTATTTTAGCTAGATGTCCAGTTCATTAAGTACATTTTCTGTGTTACCACAGGCAACAGTGTTGCTGAACTTTCTGCCAGGACATAACAACGGACTCTTCCATTGCAATTCCAATAGCAATTTTTCTCACTTTTTGTTAGGTACCCATCAAAAGCCTTGTCAAGTCCCTTTAGGATTATTCTACCAACAGTTTCAATACCTACCAGCATTTTCTGCCACCAGGTCTCAAAGCCAGTGATACATACTTAAAGTTTGGTTTCATAGCATTACTCCTAGTATCCAACTCTCTTCTGATAATCTGTAACTATGTAAATTCAAATTCAGTGGCGTAAAACAATAATTCTTTACTATTATCATTATGACTAAAGTTTCTGAGAGTTGACTAGGCTCATAAGAGGTCTTTGCTTGGGGTTTTTCACGCAAATGTAGTGATATGGTGGCTGAAAACAACTTGAAGACTTTTCACACACATAATTGTAGCTGCTGCTGGCTGCCAGCTGGAGTCTCACTTAAAGCCATTGGCCAGATTTTCTATACTTGATCTCTCTATGGGTTCTGGGCTTTCTCACAACATTGTTTATTGGTTCCAAAGGACGGCATCCAAGAGAGCATCAGGCAGATCCTTCTGTGACCTGCTTGAGAAAGCATGCAGCACAACTGCCGCCCTGTTTGGTTAGTTAAAAGTTAGTCACTGAGGAGACTTCTGGAAAGATGGAATCTATGAAACTCTACTCCTCCATAAAAGTGACACAATGACCCAAAAAAATGTCAAAATAATCTTTTTCAGAACTCTGGAAAGTGACCTAAGATTTTCAGTACTCCAAAGAGGATTTATTCTAGAAAGATGTCTGTATCTCATTAAGATATATGAAATTTGTTGCAATTTAACTTGCTGTGTTTCCACTCCCCTTTCTTCAGATCCATGCATGGTTTGAAAATCAGCATACTTGCAACCATAATATCTGTGAAAAGCGGTAGCCAAGCAGCTGCTGGAAAGAGAGGACTGGATTAGGGGTTCTTCCAGAAGCTCCATCTCCAGAGATTTGCCACTATTTGACTTGTCTGATAGCTCCCTGGAAAAAAAACCTTATTTACAGGGCTGTTGTTATTTGACCTAATTCAGAGTTAGCTCAATGGGAAAAGCCCTACCATTAAGTTGTTGGAAGTAACCAACAGCAATTGTTTAACATTGCAGCCGTCCTAGGCAGAAATACCCATTGTGAAAAACCCAAGGCTGGCCAAAAACTTAAAAGGAAGATCTTGGGAATTAGTTATCCTTAAGGAGCTTTGAAAAGCTCTAACACAATCCTGGGGATATAGAAGAGAACATCCATCTATAGGACTATGCACCTTCCCAGGGAATTCCTAAGAAGGCCCTAATTTCTTGCCATCAACTGTCCCTGAGACCCTGTGCAAGTGGAAGAAAAGCCACATACAGAGTTACAAACTGCTGGGACACTAAAGAAATGCCCTAGGGTAAATTCCTAGCAGTGCTATTGCTGGGTCATAGGGTAGGTCTATTTTTAATTTTCTGAGGAACCTCCACACTGCTTTCCAGAGCGGCTGCACCAATTTGCATTCCCACCAACAGTGCAAGAGGGTTCCCGTTTCTCCACATCCTCTCCAGCATCTATAGTCTCCTGATTTGTTCATTTTGGCCACTCTGACTGGCGTGAGGTGATACCTGAGTGTGGTTTTGATTTGTATTTCCCTGATAAGGAGCGACGCTGAACATCTTTTCATGTGCCTGTTGGCCATCTGGATGTCTTCTTTGGAGAAGTGTCTATTCATGTTTTCTGCCCATTTCTTCACTGGGTTATTTGTTTTTCGGGTGTGGAGTTTGGTGAGCTCTTTATAGATTTTAGATACTAGCCCTTTGTCCGATATGTCATTTGCAAATATCTTTTCCCATTCCGTTGGTTGCCTTTTAGTTTTGTTGGTTGTTTCCTTTGCTGTGCAGAAGCTTTTTATCTTCATAAGGTCCCAGTAATTCACTTTTGCTTTTAATTCCCTTGCCTTTGGGGATGTGTCGAGTAAGAGATTGCTACGGCTGAGGTCAGAGAGGTCTTTTCCTGCTTTCTCCTCTAAGGTTCTGATGGTTTCCTGTCTCACATTTAGGGATACAGGAGTACTGATGCATAGGGGCACTTGTACCCCAATGTTCATAGCAGCACTCTCAACAATAGCCAAATTATGGAAAGAGCCTAAATGTCCATCAACTGATGAATGGATAAAGAAATTGTGGTTTATATACACAATGGAATACTACCTGGCAATGAGAAAAAATGAAATATGGCCTTTTGTAGCAACGTGGATGGAACTGGAGAGTGTGATGCTAAGTGAAATAAGCCATACAGAGAAAGACAGATACCATATGGTTTCACTCTTATGTGGATCCTGAGAAACTTAACAGGAACCCATGGGGGAGGGGAAGGAAAAAAAAAAAAAGGACGTTAGAGTGGGAGAGAGCCAAAGCATAAGAGACTGTTAAAAACTGAGAACAAACTGAGGGTTGATGGGGGGTGGGAGGGAGGGGCGGGTGGGTGATGGGTATTGAGGAGGGCACCTTTTGGGATGAGCACTGGGTGTTGTATGGAAACCAATTTGTCAATAAACTTCATATAAAAAAAATAAAATAAAATAAAATGTCACCAAAAAAAAAAAAAAAAAAAAAAAAGAAATGCCCTAGGATACACATGGAACCTCTTAGTCAAGAGTGGACAGCATATTGATTCAAAACAATTAAAATTTCTGTCCAATCATTAGCAGACCTCTAAGCCAACTGAGCAGAGTTTTCAAAGGGCACACACAACAGAGAAGAAAGACATGAAAGAATTATTTCAGAAAAGCTATTAAATAGCAACAGCAGCAACAAAAACAATAAACAGTAACGACAAATAGGAAGGCAGCAATTTGATTTCCAGAGTTTCCTCATGATAGTATTGAAAATGTCCAAACTTTAGCAACAAACTATGGATGATCAAAAAATCAGGTTAAATACTGTTTATAGGTGGGAAAAAATTAATAGAAACTGTCCTTGAGGAAGTCCAGATACTGATTTTACTAGAAAAAGGCTTCAAATCATCTACTACACATATGATCAAAGGAAACCATATCTAACAAACTAAGGGATGAGAAACATTTCTCATTGAATAGAGAATGTCGATAAAGATACAGAAATTATAAAATGGAATGGATGGAATTCCAAATGGAATTCCTAGAGTTCAAAATATAATAACTGAAGTGAAAAAAATCACTAGAAGTCTCAACAGTATATTTGACTTGACAGAAAAAAGAATCAGCAACTTGAAATTAGGTCAGTTGGGAGTGTTAAGCCTGAGTAACAGAAAGAAAAAAAAAAGGTAGAGTAAACTGAACAGACTCTGAGAGACCTATAGGACATCATTAAGCACACCGACTTATGGGTGCTGATCTTAGAAGTGGAGGGAGATAAAGCGATAAATTATTAGAAAGACACAAGCTACAAAAATGACCCCATAAAGTAAGAGAGAATCTAAAAGTACCTGTAATCAGTTAAGAGATATAATTAGTAAATAAGTTGAATTAGTAATCTATGAACTTCTCACAAAGAACATATAGGCTCAAATAGTGAATTTTACCAAACATTCAAAGAAGACTTAATGCCAGTCCCTTTCAAACTGTTCCAAAAAGTGGAAGAGTGGAAACATTCACCATTTCATTCTGAGGCCAGTATTAACCTTGATACCAAAATCAGACATAGAAATCACAAGAAATAAAAACTACAGATCAATATCCCTTATCAATATGAATGTAAACATTCTCAACAAAATCTTAACAACCCAAATCCAGGGACATATAATAATTATTGTATACTGTAACCAAATGGGATTTGACCCTAAAATGCAAGATTGGTTTAATTCAATACAGCATATGATATTAATAGAACGAAGGACAAAAACTACTTGATTATTCCAATAGACACAGGAAAAAATTGATAAAATCCAATATACTTTTATATCAAAAGATTAAACCAACTAGAAATCAAAGGGGGACTTTCTGAATCTGATTAAGGGTATCGATGAAAACCTATAGCTAACATCATGCTAACAGTGAAAGAATAAATTATTTTCCCCTAAGATCAGAACAAAATAAGAATGCTTTTTCTCACACTTGTCCTCGACACTGTAGTGGAAATCCTGGCCAGAACAATAGGCAAAATGGAATAGAACAGAATAGAATAGAAAAGAATAGAATAGAAGGCATCCACAGCGGAAAGAGAGAAGTAAAACTATGTTAATTTGCAGATGTTACCTTCTATATAGAAAATCCTAACTAGTCTAAAGAATAAAAAAAAAAATAGTAGAACAATACAGGATATCAGTAAAGTTGCAACATACAAGATCAATTTGTAAAAATCATTGTGGTTCTTTACACTAGCAATTAATAATTTTAAAAAATTAAGAGGAATATCCCATAGTATTAAAAAATAATAAATAGTAAGGAATAGAATTACCCCAAAAATTTAAGGTTTATCCACTGAAAATGGCAAAATATGTTGAAAGAAATTAAAGGTCTAAATAAAGAGAAAGACACAAATGTTCATGAAACGGAAGACTTAAAGTTGTTAAGATAACATACTCCCCAGTTAATCTAAAAATCTGATGCTACTGCTTATCAAAATCATGGCTATTTTTTTGTTCATGTATTCTTAAGCTTTTATCCTAAAATGCATATAGAAATGCAAGGGATTCAGAATAGCCATTTATAACCTTGAAAGAAGATAAAGTTGGAAGGCTCACACTTTCTGATTCATAACTTCTGATAAAGCTACAGTAACCAAAACAATATGGAACTGGCATAACATATAGATCAATGGCATATAACAGAACTCCAAAATAAGCTCTTTTATTTTTGGGTAACTGGGTTTTGATAAAAGTGTCGAGAGTATTCATTAGAAATAAAGGACAGATTTTTTGGTAAAGTGGTTCTGGGACAATAGCTATATACGTGTGAAAGAATAAAGTTGGAGCCCTACCTCAAACCATATAAAAAATGAACTCCAAATAGATTATATATCTAAGTATAAGAACTAAAAATAAGACTCTTAGAAAAGAAAATACCGGAGTAAAGCTTTATGGTTTCTTTTATACAGTACCAAAACACAAGTGATAAAAGGAAAACTAGATAAGTTAGACTCCATCAGTTAAAACAAACAAACAAACAAACAAACAAAAAACAATGTGTTTCAAAAGACATCTTCATGACAGTGAAAAGATAATCTATAGAATAGGAGAAAAATATTTCTTACATATATATCCATCCACACTAATCATATTCTGGCTAATTTTATGATAGGTTTAACAATTTAATGTGCCCTGAAAAAAATCTTTAAATGAACTAAACCAAATGTAAGCATATTGGAAATGTGTCGAAATGTACATTGGAATTCTAAAAATTGCTTATATGCAGGTTTTAAAACAATGTAGAAGATATACAAAGAGTCTTCATGACTAGTATTTTATAGTAGGAGCTGGCCTAGATACTTTGCCTCTCCTTTCTGCTTTGACATATTTAATACAAATAATATATAAATATTTAACAAAAAAATCGTATTTTGAAGAACTCCTGGAAAATGGCTCATGGAAAGGATCTTACTATCTGGTACATCAAGATTCACACATTCTTTCCTAAGTATAACAGTGGCCATTTTTCATCCAATCAGCGGCCCAGAGAGAATCAGGCACTATCTCCTGAGTACAACTGCATGGATCTGTCAGCCCCAAACTTGTTAAATCTCACTGTTCTGAATGGTGATTTTTTTCTCTAGTTCTTAAGCACCATCTTCAGTTTTAATTTAGATTTAAACTCAAGTAAAACCTAGGCTGTGGCTTCCATGTTTTTTACCTAATTTAGTTAGCCAACAGGCAGCAGGCAAAATAGTTTCAAAATTTTTGAACGAGCAGAGGACTGACATTACTAAATCAATACTGTAGAGAAGTCCTCACAACAGAAGTGTTTTCACAACCTTCTGTTTGAAAATATGTTTTTTAGGTTTCAGTTGACTTAATCTGGATCAGATTAAAAATCAGTAAACATGTTTCTATAGAATTAAAATGATCCAGTCAATTCACCAAATACTCAACTCTGCTCTCTGTGCCAGATGTATAGGAAGATATAATGAAAATAGATGTGGGGAAATAAAATTTGAGAGGCAAGATGTGTGCACATGAAATGATAACTAAAAACTTAAGACACAGTAGGATAATTGCCAAATAGTTGGTATGCACAACTAATCTACAAAAATCAAATGAAAGTAGCAGTTCCATAAGTTTAGATGGCGAAAATTATGGAGAAGTTTCCCATCATGAATCCAAGCATAGTCTCCTTTTGCTTTCTCAAAGATACCATGTCTGAGTGATACCTGACAGGAAAGTTTTTTTTTAATTTTCTGTATTTTGAATCTTTTTTTTCTTCCCTACATATCCCAGTTTCCTACAATCTGCTGGAATGAATGAGAGCCTCTTTTACAATAGAAGTGCCTAGACAAGTCTTGCTATTAGTCACCAGTGAAACACAAAAATTAGATTTTCCACATTTTAATAATAAACGATTGTTCAGGCACACACATATACACATTTTGATCCATTTATTCCTGGAAGCTTAGATGGGAGACACTTAGCAAGGTGTAACTCTAATAGGAAGAAAAGTGAAAGTCAGCTTTTCTTATACTTTATTTGCTCCCAGAGAGCAAATATAGGTCTTTTATGAATCTTTTCTATCATTTCTGGAACTACCTCATCTAGATAAATAGTACTTTCTTTGTTTGACAGGCATGAAGGTCTGTAGCTCATGGTAATTTTTTTTTTCATTTCAGCACATCACCTCTTAGTGAAGGATTGTAAACTACTACTACTTGCCCTTGGTCTTGCCTAACATACCTTATGCTTTTAAGAACTTTGGCGTTATAGGCAAGTCTTTCTGAGGAGGATGGATTGGATAAATATCACCCTAAATTATCATCATTTGCTATTTTATCACATCAATGTGCCATTAACAACTCACGGTGATTTTAATTATCATTATTAATAACTACTAAATATATCCCATATACCCTAATCAGGTGTGGAAGGAGTGATTCATGTTCAGTCTCAGATGAACAAGACTCCTTACATTTCATTCAGGCTCATGTCCCTCAGGTTGGATAAAATGAGTGAGGGGAAAGGGTTGTCTGGACTTACAACTAAGCCAACTAAGAAATATTATCAGTAGACTTAAAGTCAAATCAGGACAAAGATCAATTTTAATGTTAGTGGGATACTTTCACCAACTGGGGAGATCCAGTTGGCCCTTTAGGAAACAGGAACTGCAATAGGCAAGTGACAAAGGAAAGAAACACCAGAGTTAGGATGCTGTGTTGAGTCTGCAGGAAGAGAACACTATGTAAGAGCAAGGAAAATAATCTGGGCTGAGAAGCTTGTTGAAGGACTGTGATAGGGTGCAGGTTCAAAATACAGTATTTCGTTTCTTAATACACTATTAAAAACATTTTTAGGGGCACCTGGGTGGTTCAGTGAGTTAAGTGTCTGGCTTCGGCTCAGGTCATGATCTCACCATTTGTGAGTTTGAGCCCTCCTTTGTGCTCTGTGCTGATAGCTCAGAGCCTGGATCCTGCTTCAGATTCTGTGTTTCCTTCTTTCTGCCCCTCCTCTGCTTGCGCTCTGTCTCTGACTCTCTCAAAAATAAATATTTAAAAAAATTTTTAAACATTTTTAATTATTTAGCATATTTTCCATTTAAGTTAAATACAAAAATTGGTAAAACTAACCTATCTGTTTAGAAGTCAGAATAATGGTTACCCCCTTGTCAGGGGGCGGTTAGTGACTGGGAAGCATAAGGAGTTGTGCAGGGTGGTAATGTTCTATTTCTTGATCTGAATGCACTTGCAGGGATGTGTGCAGGTGGTGAAAAATTCATATTTATATTTACTAGATGTGCACTTTTTAATGTGAATATTGTACTTAATAAAAAGTTTCTAACAGTAAGAAATCTGTAGATTTGAAAGGAAAGTCACTTTAGCAGTGCATCTACTTTAAGTGAATGGCTTTGTAGGTAGCTCTCAAGCCCTGCAGGGTGAGCCAGTGCAGGAAAACAGCTTCCATACTAGCAGAGTAGCTCACAGAGAGCCTCTCTCAGTTCTCCCCAGCCCTTCTCCATGCTTCATACTGTTAGCTATGTCAGCATTCTTGGTACGTAATTAAACACTAATGTGGAGAAAGCTTCACCATTGTGTGTTGGGGCTTCGGTGGATAAATTAACTACAGTGATGACATTGATGCTTTTTTCATTCATGGTACCAAACAAGGATATCTTTAAATACTGGGTCATCCTTCTCAAAGGAGATCTGCCTTGCAGTACATATTTGAAACCTCAGATTGGTCAGAGAGTGACTGTAATTTGCATGTAGATTGTTTTGTGGGTGTAGTTGTTTTTAATCATGGGCACCCTGTGAAGTTAAGGTGAGTCTAAGCAGCTGCATTCTGTAACCAGGATCTGAGCTTTGTGCTTCTTTTTTGTTCCCCGCCCCTCCACCCCACCATCTCCCCCGCCTCCACCCTGCCCAGCTCCTGCCCTTTATATTACAGTGAAGCTCTCTTTGACCCTGTCTTACAAGTGCTATTGCATCAAAACTCCAATGACATATCACCTCACACTTGTGAGAATTGCTAAAATTAACAACCCAGGAAATAACATGTTGGCCAGGATATGGAGAAAGGGGAACCCTCTTACACTGTTTGTGGGAATGCAAACTGGTGCAGCTCCTCTGGAAAACAATATGGAGGTTCCTCAAAAAGTAAATAATAGAACTACCCTACAACCCAATAATTATACTACTAGGTATTTACCCACAGGATACAAAAATACTTATTTGAAGGGGCATGTGCACACCAATGTTTATAGAAGCATTATCAATAGTAGCCAAATTATGGAAAGAGCCCAAATGTCTATCAACTAATGAATGCATAAAGATGTGGTATAGATATACAATGGAATATTACTCAGCCATAAAAAAGAATGAAGTCTTGCCATTTGCAATAATGTGGATGGAGCTAGAGAGTATTATGCTAAGCAAAATAAGTCAGTCAGAGAAAGAAAAATACCATTTGATTTCACTCATATGTGGAATTTAAGAAACAAAATAGATGAACATAGGAGGTAAAAAGAGAGAGAGATGCAAACCATAAAACACTCTTAACCACAGAGAACAAACTGAGGGCTAATGGAATGGAGGTGGGCAGGGGAATGGGCTAAATGGATGATGGGCCTTAAGGAGGGCACTTGGGATGAGCACTGGTGTTACATGTAAATGATAGATCACTAAATTCTACTCCAGAAACCAATCTTACACTATATGTTAACTAACTGGAATTTACACAAAAACTTGAAACTACCAAAAAACAAAAGCAACAATAACAAATAAAACTTTCTTCACATCAGGAAAAAAAAAGTAAGGTCCTTATTTTCCACTGGATTATTCATTCAGGTCAGATGAGATATGGTACAATGATTCATTTCATGTGTCAGCTTGATTGGGATACAAGGTGCTAAGATATTTGTGAAACATTACTCTGGGTGTGTCTATGAGGGTGTTTTTGGATGAGATTAACATTCGAATTGGTAGACTGAGTAAAGCAGATTGCTCTCCCTAATGTAGGTGACCCTCACGCAATTTGTTGATGGCTGGACAGAAAAACAAAACACAACAAAAAAGGGCTAATCCTCCCAAGAATAGAAAAAAGAGGAACTTTTCCTCTCCGACTGCTAAGCTGGTACATCAATCTTTTCCTGCCTTCAGACTATACCTGAAACACTGGTTCTTCTGGTTTCTCAAGCCTTCCAGCTTTCAGACCAGAACATGTATCATGGGTTCTCCTGGTTCTCAAGTCTTTGGACTCAGAGTGAAACTACACCATTAGCTGTCCTGGGTCTCCAGCTTGCCAACTGCTGATATTAGGGCTTCTCAGCCTCCATAATCACATGAACCAATGCCTCACAGTGTATGTGTGTGTGTGGGGGGGGGGGGGAGTGCGATGTAGAGGGACAAGTTTGTAGTAGCTAAAACAAAAGAGAACAATATCAAAACATTATTCTGGTTAGATTGTATTAATTAGTACTGAGTATTTATTATCTGTATATCTTTCTACTTAAAACACAATTATCTGAGCTATTTTACAAAGGGAATAACACAATAATATATTTAATACAGGAAAAATCTTCCATATACAGGTTGCAAATTGATGTCTTTTATTTCAACTGAGCTTAGATAATCACAAACAGAATTTTAAGAAAAGACATTTTTTTTTCTCCAAAGGAATGCTGGCAATGGAAGAATAACATGGCATTTCTGGCATACAGCAGATGGGTGTTAGGTCATGCCTGTTAAAGGAAGAAAGAGTGACAGGTGGAGTGACATATTTGAGAAAGTTTCCGTTTTAGGTAGAACCAAGAGTAGGGCCGGGAAAGGACTCTGTGGATTATTCAGACCTCACTACCAGGGAGAGTGAGACTTTTTCTTATTGGTTATAGTTATCTATTTCTGATAAAGTCAAGTACTTCTGCTCAGGAGTGGACAGTATTTATTCTGTCATTTGGCTGTTTTAGAGTGAGTGGCTTCAAAGAGTTCTTACTCAGGACAAAGAGAAATCAATTTAAAATTTTAACTGATACTGGAGAGGCTTCAGATACTGAACCTTAGAGAACTAAAAAGAAAAAAAAATTGAAGAGATAAGAAATTCACCTATTTAAGTTTTAAAATGAGAGTATACTCTGACTTTTGAATTTAGAGCTTACTTTGTGGAGAGAATGTGTTAGCTGATTGAAATGGAGGATCTATCTATCTATCTATCTATCTATCTATCTATCTGAATGGTCGTACATTATGTTGTTGGATTGTAAAAGTTTTGAGCTATGTATTAATTAACTCAGATAAAAGCTTTACGCTAATTGCCTTGATCTCGTACTTAACCCAGGTACAAAAGGCAGAGAAGATCCACAAGTAAAACCTAATCTGTCTCTTAGTGAACCTAACTAAGTCTATTTATATTAATGACATCAAAAGTAACACCAGTTTAGTAGAATTTATGGCTTTTTAAATGAATAGTAAACAAACATTTTGACAGAAACTTCCTTACTGTCACAGGATATTTTGGATCATGCAACTTAAATTAATAAAATAATTCCTAGGGTACAAAGTATAACTATTAACACCTATCCCCAGATAGGTTTCTACCCAGAAACAATAAAACAGATTCTTTTCAAAACATCTGCATGTTCTTAAAGCTTAGGGGTATGTTAGAGTTTAAAAATGTTAAAGTGAGTAACTGTTGCTTAG
Organism: Lynx rufus; assembly: GCF_022079265.1. Lineage (NCBI taxonomy): Eukaryota > Metazoa > Chordata > Mammalia > Carnivora > Felidae > Lynx > Lynx rufus. The sequence continues at coordinate 66,386,719 of NW_025814827.1, forward strand.
ATGCTATTTATACAAACATCCCAGTGAAAGTGGCATATATTCACACCAGCAGCTTAGAAATGTTTCTGCATAATACTCATGAATAAAATCTTAAAGCAGAATTTTGGTTAATGCCTAGGAAGACACATTTTGCATTGGGTTTTTAAACATATGCAATTATAAAAGGTACTTTTTGTTTAAAAAATGTGTACAATTATAAAAGGTGTAAGACTGAAAACAACACATGTGCTTTGGGTGTTATCTATGTGAGGGTAACATCTAAGTTTTATCTGTAGAGTCAGCCTCAGCAACATGGGGAAGCCTGGACACCTTGAGTTAAAAGTTTTGAAGGCACTTCTGGGTTCAGCAAAAGAGCCCAACCAGCAAGATCAGTCACTAATATTTGCCTTGGAAAAGTCTAGTTGGAGAAAGTGTGGTGGCACGTTTTCATCTTATAGCTGAAGACACTGAATATCAGAACTGTGGTATTAAGTTACTCAAATTTTATAGGATTTTATCAGGGAAGGCACAGAAATTTCTTCAGAGTTTGTAAAAAAGGCAGACCTAGCATCCTGATAGATAATGTGGTAAAGGAATAAGTGAACAATTGGTCTTTCATCAGATGAGTAGTACAGATTTAAAAGAAAAAAGAATGCAAAATTTAGGTTGATAAAACACAAAACTGGAAAAGATTTGGGGAAACATGCATTTAATTCTATTTGTGGGAACATAAAACAGTACAACTTTTAGGATGGAAAAATTGATCAAAATTTATAATGTGTAAACTCTGACTCCACTATTCTACTACTAAGGTTTTATTCTAAAGAAATGATAAACAAGTTGGTGTATTGTTAATTAAAATAGTAAATGTTTGGAAGATTTATATCTCCTATAGTAGGAACTAGGAAATAAATAGTAATAGCCTGTTATAAAGTTCTTCTATTGATAAGAATATTAAAGCTATGTTAAAAAAGATAAGACTACATTGAGATGAAGGCTCATAAAATAAAGCAAGGTAAGAACAATTTGGATTATTCTATCGGAATAGTGGATTCACCCTCCACACCATCCATGGACACTGTCCAACTGATTTTTCCAATTCCCTGAGGGCCTTCTCTGGCCTCTAGAGAATGCAGAGCAGGTCTGAAGTGCAGGAAGCTCACACCATGGAGGGTAGCCCACAGCCAGCAATGGGTTCCTCGCACACTGGGTGGCTCAACTCTAAGCTACATTTACTATAGTTTCCAGGACCTGGTTCCTAGCGGGACTGAGCCTTGGTCTCCCACAGTGGTAACTTATCCATGAATTCCCCACCATGGGCTTTTTTCCGGTCTGCATGTCTCTTTTCCTCTGTGGGTGCTCCTGGCTTCACCTTCAAAATAAAACAATTTATTCTCCCAATCTCACTCAGGGTCTGCTTATAGGATAATCCAACCTAAAGCAATATTTTGGGGTGTATTATATGGCATGTGTGTGTGTGTGCGTGCGCATGCACGTGTGTGTAGTATAAGGCAATTGGATTATACACCAAAATAGTAAGTGTTTCTCTGCGCGGTAGGATTAGAAGTAATATTTATACTTCTCTGTTACATAATTTATTTTTGAGGACAGTGTGTTATTTTTTTAAATAAATGTTTATTCAGTTTTGAGAGAGAGCATGAGAGTGGAAGGGGCAGAGAAGCGGGGGTAGGGGGGGTGAATAGAGGATCCAAAGAGAGCTCTGCACTGACAGCAGAAAGCCCAATGTGGGGCTTGAACTCACAAACCATGAGATCATGACCTGAGCTGAAGTTGGATGCTCAAATGACTGAGCCACCCAGGCGTCCCCAGGACAATGTGTTATTTAATGGAAGGAAGATTTGTGGCCTGGAAAGGCGGTAGACTGTGCCTCCTGGGTGTACTGACTCCTTGGCTGAGGAGCAAAGTACCTGAGATGGGGAGAGGAGGATGTTTGCAGCTCATTCATATACTGCCTTCCTCCACTAGGAATCCCCTTTCAGTTCTGGGACTTAGCAGGCTGAGTGGGAGCCCTTCAGTGGGCCCCCAGTGAGGAACTGAAACCTGCAAATGTAAAGGAAATGAGGTGGATCCATCATAAAAAGAAGAGAAATCCAAGCCTCCTGACTTTCGTATAGCATACAAATTTAGCCCACAGTAAGAATGATTTACTCATTTTATTTCTGGCTAGCAGACCTTTTCTGTCATCTTGACTGCTGTTTTTCATAATTGCTTCTAAAAAGGCCTACCCCATTTAAAATAACTGACGTCTATTAAAATAATGTAAAAGAATATGCATATCAATGTCTTTATACCATGGTGAGGGCATATTCATTAGTGCAGCATAAGTTCTTAGGAAGGAATGTCAGCATTAAATATATATTATAAAGAGAACACAAACGTTAAGGAATAGAATTACAGATTATTTAGACAACTTCCTTTTTTTATTTTGGAAGAGTGATTTATTACCATATCTCTATGCATATTAGTTGTTTGTCTAACTCTCTACTTACTTCTTAATAATTAGGGGTAGTTTTTGTTATAAAAATTAGACATCTTGCTCAAAACTTGATTTTCACTCATTAAATTAATGAACTACAAGATAAATAAAAACCATACATTTCAATTGTAACCTTCATTAATGTCATGGGTGGGTGATTTTATCTTATTAAGCATTAATGTGCTGTTCATTCCATTTAACTCTAAATTGAATAAAAATTTGACAGGATTTTTTGTTAACTAAAACTATACATAATCCTAATGTTTATCTTTGGCTACCCTAAAACTAGGAAATGACAGGAAAACATAAGTTAATGATGAGCCACACTTCCTAGTGTGTTTTCTGTCCACCATGTACACATTAGGTCAACTAGACAGTGTTTAAACATTTTTGTAGAAAAGTATAACAATATATATTTTGGTATTTTGATTATGAAATAGAAAAAAATAGATTACCTGCCGGATCAAATTTTATCACCTTTGTCATTGTGCTACTCACACCATTCTGTTTGGTCAAGGGAAGTTTAAAGTTGTATCTATGTGACTACTAAATAATTTTATGGGACGAAATTATGTTTTAGAAACATGAGTCATAAAAATGCTTTGTAATTCTCTGTGATGTGTAGATTGACATTATTTGCTAAAACTGAGTCATATTCTCAGATTTAGTCTAAACTTAGCACCAAACATAAACTGATAGTAGGCATAAACTGCATTGAAGCATTTCAGGTTTTAAGAAACTGAAAATATAAAATACAGTTCATGGATGGCTTTGGGTACAATAGAGATTAAGCAGGGTTTAGGATTAAGAATAAATTATTATAGTGTGAACATGGTATTTTGTTTACTTGTATATTTGCAAAACTTGGTCTGATGTTCCACTAGTGAAAGTAAAAGGCAAAAAGCCTGAAATAAATATATTAAAATATAGGCTAGAGGACATATCCTGTATAGGCATTTTTTATACAAAGTTCTTTCAAGCTAATGTTCGATAAAATTTTAAATATTTCAAGGCACCTGGGTGGCTCAGTTGGTTAAGTGTCTGACTTCGGCTCAGGTCGTGATCTCATGGTTGATGGGTTCAAGCACCATACTGTCAGTGTGGAGCCTGCTTGCGATTCTCTCTCTCTCCCTCTCTCTCTGCCCTTCCCCCACTGGTGCGCGCGCGCGCGCGCGCACACACACACACACACACACTCTCTCTCTCTCTCTCTCTTTCAAAATAAATAAATAAAGTGAATATTTTTAATATTTAATTTTAGTAGAACTCAAAGGCTGAAATGTTTAGAACAAAGTAAAAGAAATGCAACTAAATTGATCTACTTGATGTCAGTTTTTGTCGTTATGTACAGATTAAAATATTCTTTTTTTATTGAAATACTCTTAAAATAAGCCTAAAAAGCATAAAGATGAAGCTCAGCTTGGGGAAACATTAACTTCCAGTCAAGTCTGTTTATTTAATTAAGTCTGTATCGTAGAACAATTTGTAGAATGACTTGGCAAGATCTATTTATCTATGTTGTAAACTGAGGTACGCATTTCATTAAAAGTTAAATATCAAATTTTCTTATTTGGCACAAAAGATTTTTCTTTTTTGGTACAAAAATTCCTCAAGTCTATGATAATAATCTAATTGTGTACATTTTGTGCATGTTAGCAATATGTTAATAGTCTAGAGCTCTTTTCTTTTGACCATTTTATTATACTACTCTTAATTTTAATGTTAAAAGATACAAATGATAAAAATTAGTGAATTTGATATATTATTTTAAAAGACATCCTTTACCTCATGAAGGAACCTAATTATTTGCATATGCATATTTAACTACAACAGAAAAATAAAATAACAACTAATTTTATTGTTTGTAATTATGGTGGTTGTGTTAATTGCTTACTATTTGTAAGGCATTTTGCTAAGCTTTCAACATAGATTAACTCATGGAATTGTCAATGCAACCCTGTTACATAAATTAATTTACTGTTCTCATTTAACACACGAGCTCATTGAGGTTAAGTGGTTCATCTAAGTTCCCACAACTTTTAAGTGGCAAAGTTGATTTTAGTGGGTTTAAATCAGGACCTGGGTTTGGACTATTTAATGTAAGTAGGAAATTCTTGTATTGCTTCTTAGTAAATACCGCACAGTTTGCCTTACTCATAGATGCATAACTCTTTACAAGAATTTGATATTTTATAATGAATTTATTATTTCTACTATACACTTTTTTTCTGTATCCTTGGAAAGAACAAGAACACCATCTAGAAACATACCAGTAATGTACAATTTATAGTCATTCTTCTTTCCTAAATTTCTTAGATTAGGAGACAGTATATATTTGAAACATAAGGTTATATTATGGGTAGACAGTGATCAGGCCCATCATTGTAGAGTGGTGAAAAACATCTGTCCTGCAATTAGATTGGCATCACATCCTTGTTCTGCCATTTACTGACCATATGCCACTGGGAAAGTTAATTATCTGCTCTTTGCCTTTGATTCCTTATTTGTAGAATGAGCCAAAATTAACACTTTGTGGAATTGTGGTGATGAACATATACACAATATTTAGAATGGTGACAAGTAGAAAGTGCTCAATTAATTTTAGGTATTATAATCAAAGTAATAATAAGTAATAAAATATATAAGGTGCTCTTGTCCTTCCCAATCACTGGTCCCTATTCCTGTTTATGTCTTACTTTATTCCCTCTTCTTTAAAAATCTTGGTGACTTTTTTGTTTTGGAAGGATTTCATTTTTCCATTGCATTAAATATACAAGCTTCCTTGATATATATTTTATATAAGGAACTTGGTACTTTGTAGCAAGTTTATATTACTTCTGTTCTTTTGGCCCAGTGCACAAAGTGTAAATTCAGTTACTTTCTAATCAATCACTGCAAGTATGTGGGTTTGGCATTGCATACTGGTTGGTTAATAGCTCTAATGATGTTCTCAGCGGTAGGATGGCTTTTTTAGCAGGAGTTTCAATCTTCACTAATATTCCTGTGCAACATTCTCTTTTATCATTTTGTCATTTTCCTGATGGATTTCCATACACTGAGGTATTTGTAAAATCAATCAACTGTCAATTTTAGGATTACATTTTCGTTGCAAAAGGTAAGCTTTCTAAATGTTTCATTTCAAGCTTACAAATGATCACTTCATTCCCTTTTATGAGAATCATTTTCTTCCCATTATAAAACAGCTTATAAAATCCAAATTCATCCTAAATTTCTTCTTCCACAAAGGTAGACAATAAGAAATGTCTTAGATATTTTCAAGTAATATTCCATATTCATCTAGGTTTCCATTTTCATCTATTATTTTAGTGAATTACAATAACATAAAACCAAGTTTTGAAACTTGAAGGAAAGTCTTTAAAAGTTCTAGAATCAGATGAAGAGGATATATCTCTAGGAAATTTCTAATTAATATATTTCTTCCTATATCATCTTATAAACATCTAATTTATTTCAGAATTAACTCTTTAGGCAATTAATTTAAATAGAGGAGAACATAAATTCTTTGATTCAGATCCATGTTCAATAAGATACTTTTGGATAGTTTCTGATTAATTTTATTCACATAAATAAACTTATTGCATATCTCACTAAAATTTAATGTTTCAAAAAAGGTGATTGTTTTTCTCTAACAAGTCTAATGCCATGTTTCTGGAAAAATAAAATTGAGTGTTGAAGAAAAAAAGAGCAAAGCAAATTATGCCTTAGACTGTGCTCAAAATTACTTCCAGAAACCTGTTAGGAGTAACTAATAAAGCTAGAGCAGGTAATATGTCACAGGCAAGAAATAAGATACTTATAGCCCATGTGTAGAAAAACCACAAATATTTTGGAAATAACATTTTTCATTAAATGTAGCCTCATTTAAAAATCTGATTCAGGGGGCGCCTGGGTGGCGCAGTCGGTTAAGCGTCCGACTTCAGCCAGGTCACGATCTCGCGGTCAGTGAGTTTGAGCCCCGCGTCAGGCTCTGGGCTAATGGCTCAGAGCCTGGAGCCTGTTTCCGATTCTGTGTCTCCCACTCTCTCTGCCCCTCCCCCATTCATGCTCTGTCTTTCTCTGTCCCAAAAAAAAAAAAAAAAAAGTTGAAAGAAAAAAAAAATAAAAATCTGATTCAGTCTCAACATTTTGGTGCTTACAAAAACCTTTGAAAAGCTGATGATAGCTATGGACTCTCCCCAGAAAGTACACATCCCAAAGTCTATCCAAAGCAGAACCCAAGGTTAAGAATAATCTTAGTTCTGTCAACACATCAAATAACAGTAAACTTATTCCTTTAACTTCAACAGTACATGCCCACACCATTCTTGAGATGAACTGAGATTTTCTTAGAAGTATTGCTCTTCTAAATTTTTTCCATGTCCAACAACCAACAATAATCTCCTCTAAGTCCAATTTTCTCATCCCTTTCACCTTGTTCTGCAGGACCTGAGTCCTTTGATCTCTACACATTTTCATGATTAGCCACCTTTGAGCAAACTACCTTCTCTAGAGCCCAATACTATTATCAACCACTTAAATGATCTCTCTCAAATTCCTTTCTTCCTGATTTCATCACATCCACTCTGAAAACAATTCACTCTAAATGTATCTCAGGATCTGTCTGGATCACTTTTATTCCAGGTTGGGTGTGTGTGTGTGTGTGTGCCCCCAATCATATGCCCCCAAAGAAGTAGTGTATTGCCACCACAAATTTATGATATTACCAGTTATCCTCTGAAAGTTTTTAAATTTATTCTTGGTTAATTCCCTCCTCCACTGTTGTTACTAGTTTTTCTAGATGCATGTTTTCTTTGTGCCTTCTAACCAACTTCTACTTTATTTACCCATTGGCAGACAACTTTTCTTCTTCAGAGAAGACAGGTTCTCTCAGATTGGAAATACCTAGTAGTCTAAATTCCACATTGCCACCAGAATAATCTTTCTGAAGAAGGAGAAAAATACAACCATTTCTGTATTCTAGTGGTGGCGGCAAGAAAATCTTGAACCACTTTTACAATTGTAAGGAATGGAATTTTTCTAAACAGTGAATGGATAATAAAAGACATCCATGTTGAGATATGCAAGAGTAAGTTGGATATATTTAGATTACATAGCCTTTGGTTTTTTTAGGTTGCAGCTCAACAGAGAAATTTAGTTTAATACATAAATCAGATTACTATAGATTAAAAGTTTGATGAAAATCTCATGAGACTGGAATATGAATGATTTCTGAGAACATTCCACATATCAGAAACAAAAAGAAGGATGTTATGGTATTGATAAGAGGCAGTAATGGTCAGTATACCAAAGTAACCCATTAGAAAGTGACATCCATTATAGAAAAAAAGACATGATGCTTTACACTGAATTTCCTTCCTGCCCAGTGGGGCAGCCCGCATGACTCTTGACTCTTGTTTAATCCCTTGTCAGGATATGAAACTTGATTTGACTTATAGTAACATTTTCACTGACAGCATAGTGGACATTTGTCATGTTTTTAGTTAATAGGCATCTGAACATTTTCCTTGGTTTAATAAGGTAAGCATAAAATTTATCATCCAATTAGGACAAAATTAAGAGAAAGAAAATATGAGCTATTAGTAATTGTACCAGGCCAGCCCATATAAGTCAAGACATATCCAGAGAAACTGTGTCATGCAATAACTCTAATTTTGAATGGATTTCTTTGAAAATAAATAATTTAATATAAAATAGGTTAGATTAGGATAACTTGTCTTTAAGGTTTTTACATCCTAGAGAAGCTTAATTTAAAAGGCTCAGTAATCAACTTTTAATGAGATTTCCTATCATCGTCCTTTTTCCTAATCTTTCTGGATTCATTTTAGAGTTTTGGCAATTTTCTAACAACTCCTAGAAACACAAATAATACATTCTGCCCCTTCTTGGTTGAGTTTGACCTCCCATCAGCAAGAGGCCCCTGTGTACTGCAAAACAACAGCAACACAATAGCAATCACCAAAGAGCTTTTTAGTTTTTTTTTTCAAAGTCCTGGCTACTCTCCTAGAATAATAGTTAATCCATTTTCTCTCCTTTGGATTCATTCTCTTTCTCTATTTCCTCAAACCAGCAAGTATGGTCGAATTTTTTCCCCTGCAACAGAAAAAAATAAAACATTTATGAAATCTTCAATTTGCATTCTACCTTACTTTTTTTTTTAATTTTTTTTCAACGTTTTTATTAATTTTTGGGACAGAGAGAGACAGAGCATGAACGGGGGAGAGGCAGAGAGAGAGGGAGACACAGAATCGGAAACAAGCTCCAGGCTCCGAGCCATCAGCCCAGAGCCTGACGCGGGGCTCGAACTCCCGGACCGCGAGATCGTGACCTGGCTGAAGTCGGACGCTTAACCGACTGCGCCACCCAGGCGCCCCTCTATCTTACTTCTTATAATGAATGCCTTCACACACTGTGGCAGCCACTTCTGGTTGCCCACCCAGTAGGTATATCCTCTACTTCTATTCTTCCTCATTGGAAACACATTAATTTTATGTGAGTAGTCTTCTGATATGCAATCAGTGTCTCAGGAGACATATACAGCCCTCACCTACCTTGGGGCCTTGGAGTGAATAATGAATTATCTAAGTCAGTCATAAAGTTCTTATTAGTCTAGCCATTGATTGGTTTATGCATGGATGGGTGTCACGATCCTTACCAATGAGATGAGATTGAAATCTTCTTGAGAAGGGTTTTCTTGCTAGATAAACAGATGAGGGGAAAAATGCCCAACACTCCACTGGGTGGTGTTACATCTGCATGTGATGCCTGGAATTGCCAGGGAAGTCATAGTGCATTATCAGTGAGACCCCACTGGCATCCTGAGTATGGCAGAGAAGAAAGTTGGAAAACACTGGGACGCCATTGAGCCCTGAATTAACTCACCCTGCAATGACTTTCCTCTGGACTTCATTATATAAGAAAGCAAAGACCTATTATTTAACCTACTTTTACTTGGGTATTTAGTTATAACTAAAAGAAATCTATCCAACGTATCCAACTGTCTTATATAGATGGTTTTGAAAATATATTTGTCTACTCATAATGACCATTAGAATATTATTAATTTATAATAAACATTAAAAATAAACAAACCAAATTCATTCAAGCACTGGGGATGTTACTGTATGAAATCAAGTTATCTGATACGTAAAACAGTGTCTCATTTTCCTTACCTTTATAAGGGAAGGAAAAATTCTTCCTTTACCCTTCAAGGTTTTCCAGCTGGACTAAGAATTAAAATTACATAAGACAGACTAACAGGAAATATAAACAAATTTTATTACATGTCTATGGAGGCCCAATATTGACATTAAGACCTAAAGAAATGACTGAGGCAGGGATTTTTAAATAATTTTTGGACAGACAATAAATCTGTAAGGAATTAGTAGGACAAAGGAAGCTTAACTTTGGGAGTGTCAGTTAATAAGGAATTTTAAACACAATTCTGGCTGGGGTAATAAATTCATGAAAAGTAATAAGGGAGTGTGCCTGAGTGGCTCAGTTGGTTAAGCATCTGACTCTTAATTTCAGCTCAGATCATGATTTTACATTTCGTGAAATCAGGTCCCAAGTCAGACTCCACACTGTCAGTGCAGAGCCTGCTTGGAATTCTATCTCTTCCTCGCTCTCTGCCCCTCCCCCACTCATGCTCTTTCTTTCTCTCAAAATAAATAAATAAACATTAAATAAATAAATAAAAATAAAATAATCAATTTTCCAAAGTGTAACATTTTGGGGTAGACTACCCTGGGCCCCTATATTAGAAAAAGCAGATTATTTTATTCTTTGGAAATATTTACATATCCAGTTAAGCATTCAAACTACCAAAAATATTTGTCCCATTTATCTAAGCCTCATTGTCACCTGCCTTCCCTGGTAATTATTTGTTTTTTTCTTTTATACAAAAGTTGCCTTATTTATTTATTTACTTATTTATTTTGGAGGTACAATTTTTTACCATTCAGAGAACATTAGGGCCTCCATTTTGTTTAATCTGTGTTCTGAAGAATGACCTTTTCTTTCATTCTTTCTTTTTTCATTATTATTTTTTAAGAATCTCTTCCCCAAAGATGTTATCTTAAAAATCTTCTGAACAGCGGTACGACATTCTTCTACCTAGAAACTGTTCTTGTTATGCATCTCAATGCATGTTCTTATTAAACTTCTCAACTTTCACAAGCAAATGGCCAGCATTACATCCAGCTCAACTGTCTGGTGAGTCACTTAATCACACAGGAGAGTTAGATTCAATTCTCTTGTCAAGGCCGTCACCTCCAACCCCACTGCAACTTAACACTTCACTGAGAGAATAAATGCTAATGCAGGATTGACAAAACATTGCAAAAAAATTCATACATTAAGATTGTTTAAAATTATACCATTGGATTGAACTGAGCATAGGCTTCTTGCTGATATAGTTATTGCTGAGATTTTGGCTAGGATGTTATTTGCTGAGTTACAGAATGTTCTTTTTATGGAGAACTATGGAGAAACTGTCATTTGGGTCTCAATATTGGGAATTCTTAGGCTTCTCAAACAAATGATTCACTTTCAACCTATAAGAAATTACGTGGTTCCTTCTCTGTGTAATTTCCTAGAAACCTCAGAGGTAATATGGCCCACATCTAGAAAAAGTCATGGGGGCACCTGGGTGGCTCAGTCGGTTAGGCATCTGACTTCGGCTCAGGTCATGATCTCATGGCTTGTGAGTTTGAGCCCCGCGTCAGGTTCTGTGATGACAGCTCAGAGCCTGGAGCCTGCTTCTGATTCTTTGTCTCCCTCTCTCTGCCCCTCCCCTGCTCATGCACTCGCGCTGTCTCTCTCTCTCTGTCTCAAAAATAAATAAATATTAAACAATTGAAAGAGAGAAAGAAGAAAGAAAGAAAGAAAGAAAGAAAGAAAGAAAGAAAGAAAGAAAGAAAGAAAGAGTGAGTGAGTCATGGACCATGCAATCTGTGTGTAATTAATCTCACCCTCTGTTTCCTATTTTTGTTGTTTTGCTCTTGTTGTTTTTACCACTTTTGGGGGGAGCGGCTGAAATTTCCTCCCTAATTTATCATACCTAATACCTCCGATTCACTGTCATATTCAATCTGTCATCAAATTGTGAAGATTTTTGCATTTAAATCTCTCTTAAACGGTTGCATTTCCAATAAAATGATCTTAGGATAGTTTCCCAGTATCTCTCTTTTAAAACTGAGTTATCCACATTCCCTCTGGGTGCTCTAATCCATTATGCTCACTGCAGGCAAATAACCATTTTCAAAATGAAAATTTAATTGTGTGCTTCTACACTGTAATTCTCCCAAAACAAAACAAAACATACATAAAAAATCTTCAAACTGTTCTAATTACCTTAGGTAAAACCACAAAATCCTTGAAGACTGTAACGCCAAAGGGAAACCATTCCCATCCTTTCTTCATTACTAGCCAAGGCCATCAAAGGGAAACTTCCATCCTCTTGGAAGACAAGAGGGTGGTTTCTACCCTCCCTTCATTCTCTTTCCCTTGCTCTTGACCAAGGATGATGTATTTATCTGTTTGAGAAGACTGGAAATAAAACTGAGTACACATATTGCACACCATCTGTACACTTTCTTTAGTTCTCCCACAAACAAATAAATGCAAGTTGCCCTCAAGGGGAAGTGAGAGGTGGAGACCTGACAGACAAGAGTAGTAAATTAGATTCCTAGGGCCATTGTAACAAATTACCACAAACCAGGTGTCTTCAAACAGCAGAAATTTACTGCCTCGCCATTCTGGAGGCTGGAAGTCTGAAATCAAGGTGCTGGCAGGTCCATGTTCCTTCTGAAATCTGCAGGGGAGAATTCTTCCTTCCTTCTTCCTAACTTCTGGGGGTGGCCATTGATCCTTGGAGTTTTGGGTTTACAGCTGTATCACTCTAAATCTCTACCTCTGTCATCCCATGATGGTCTCTCTGTGTGTCTCTGTGTCTTCATATGGCATTTTCTTCTCTCTGTCTCTCTTTTTAATAAAGACATCAATTACATTGGATTAAGGACCGATTCTACTCCAATAAGACATTATTTTAACTACATCTGCAATGATCCTATTTTCAAATAAATTCATATTTGAGGTGTTGGGTTAAGACTTCTGCATTTCTTTTTGAATGGCACAATTCCACATTATAGCAAGGAGTTAGAAGGAGTTTCCAGTTGTGTTCTCCAGTTGGTTATTGGAGTTAATATTTTATCCCTATTATACTTATGTGCATGTTTCTCAATTGCTTTAGCATTTTTGAATGAAGGAGTATGATGAGAAAATCAGCAAGAACCCCAAAAGGTATATTTGGTGCTAGCCACTTTAGAATTATCTCATAGAATAGTATACCTTCTCCAATCTACCTACAAGATTCCTCAAGCGTTATCTTGTTTCTCTCTTGCAACTGCTTTCTCAAATGCCCACTCATCTCCTTCAGAAGCACAGGGCTTGGGACGTACTATACCACTGATTGGATACTTTCCATCATGTCTCTTTACTTAAAGCCTACTGTTTGTAGTTGAAGTATTTCTTCCTCAATAAAGCCAATAACCCATGAGTCTGGTCAGATTTCTTTTTTATATACTTTCACAAAGTCCCTTGCCTTAAGAACCATTATATCAATGTGATACTAGACATTAATTAGAAGGTTAACAAACATCTGTCCCCTCTAGCTTGAAATTTTCATAAGGGATGCCACCCGTATTTGATCGCTATGTTAGCACCAGTGACTGACAAACTATCTGGGACAAGACAGCCTCCAAGTAAATATTCATTGTGTGTGTAAATCAATGTTGAATTACTTTGTTTGAAGTATTTTCATATGTTCTTGAATGTTTGAGATCTACCTTCAGTGCATCTTGAAATAAGATGAAATAGGAGAAACAATAAGAGAAAGAATGAAAGGGAAAGAGAATGAATTTTAAAAAATGAAAGAAAGGAGGGAAGAAAGAAAGGAATGGAGGGAGGAAGGGCCAGAGGGAAGGAAGAAAGAAAGAAAGAAGGAAATAAAACAAGAAAAGGGAATTTCCAAGTTGATAGTGAATTGTGGCTCATTACCATTTCAAAATGGCTAGAAAAATTATGTATGTTGTTATACTTTGAATGCTTTTTCTCATGTTTGCTTTTATCATCTGTGTGCAGCTATGACTTCTAGAGTTAACACATATGCCTGACATTTCTAAGGGCATCAAATTTGCTCTTGAAAGTGCTTTCTAAGAATTTTCAATATGTAGGTATGGCAGTTTTGAGTGTAGCTATTTCCTAAGACTCAGTATGTCATTCTGTGCTTTAAGAAGAGGACAATTGTTATGACTGCTATAATTTTAGATATTCTTATTGGTTGGGAATGTAATATATCAAATCAAAAAAGTTACAGTTTGATTCATGATTAAGTATTCAAGAATAGAAATGTGGAGTTTTATTGCACACATTTGATATAAAATATAATTCACATTAAAATAATGCATGCATGACCAAACAAAACAAAACACTCCATGCTCTTTGATTATTTGGTATATTTGCATGTATTATTTTATCTGCCTTGACTGCTCTTCCTTTTTTTTTCAAGGCAAAACATATCTTGTCATTGTTTGTGATATTGGAGAGAGTAAAATAGTATAAGCATTGCAAAGAGAGTTGTTTAACATGGAGCCAGGAGGTCACTGAGCAAGTAAGGCTTATGCACACAGACAGAATTTTCAATTGAATGTATTTCTAAGAGATGACTAGGGAAAATATTCTGTATGTGAGTATTAAAGTCTGAATTAAAATTGCATTTTCCCATAGGATCTTTAATGCAACTAATTGTGAGACAATGATTTTTTTTTGGTTTGTTTTATAATGACCAGTATAATTGCTTCCTTATAGTAAATGTAATAATAACAACAACGAAAAAAGATACCAATGGCCTAATGATGTTAGAATTTTTTCTTAGAGATATTTTTCATTTGTTGAAGAGTATCTTGTGTGATGTATTTTTAATATAGGAATAAAATACGAAGCAATGCAAATTATAGTAAATTTGTAAATATTCATTGTCAGAAATTTCATAGCAAAAAATCCCAAATTAAGAGGATTTCCCCCCTTCTTGTGTAAATTCTTCAATAAAGTAAAGGTGATGTCATCTTTGTAACTTGTGTTGAGGATAAATAGGTGAGCAAGAGGGTGATTTCCTGCCTTTTGATTCTACAGGGATTTTGACATATTCTGTACATACTTAGAGCATAATTAATTTTAAAATTCTTTATTTTTATATTTTTTAATGTTTATATTTGAGAGAGAGAGAAACAGAGTGCAAGCATGAGAAGGGTAGAGACAGAATCCAAAGCAGGATCCACCCTCTGAGACTTCAGCACAGATCCTGATGCTGGCTCAAAACCACAAACCATGAGATCATGACCTAAGCCGAAGTCGGAAGCTTAACTAGACGCCCATAGAACATAATTAATTTTTGAAAGCACCAATCATACATAGGGAATCATAGCAATAGTTTTGTATCAGTTCATGCTTCATTAATTTAAACAAAAGTAATTTAAACAAAAATAATTAAATAATTAAATTATGGTTTTTAGTATGCAAATCTATCTGTAATATCATGGTCACATGTGCTCCTTCTCTGAAATTATAAGAAAAAAATAAGTTCATGATAAACCTAAAGGATTTCTGTCACATATATTAATTAAAAAAAAGTGTGTGTGTGTGTTTTTACAGCAAGTATCATTGAGGATAAGAGTAGATTATCAGATTTTAACCTGCCATGTCTAAATTTAAGTTACTGCAAAAAGCTTTATAGATAAGATATGGATTATTTAAATATAGATCTCATCTAAAATCAATAATTCTGCAATGAATCAGATGTTATAAGTGAATAATAATGATGATATCCATGGTAGAATTTCTGTACTGTATAAAAATAATTTAGTTTTCTGTATCGAGTTAAGATTTCCCAAATATAATGTGCATGACCAGGAAAAAAAAAAAGTAATGTAGAAAAAAGGTTGATACAGAACTAACTTCAGAACTAGGGAAGATGAGAGACTTATATATTTGGAAAAGTTTATCCATGCTTGAAAAATGATCTTTTAGTATGATATAGGATTCATTCAGCTGCAAATAAGAGGCTCTGATTAAAAGCTGCTTAGACACAAGAAATTTATTATTTTTCATAACAAGAGATCTGAAAGAAGGGCAGTCACACATTCAATGGCACAAAAATTTTGTCAAGAAATCAGGTGATTCCTGTTTTTACATCCTGCCGACCACAATGAACTGACGTTTCCTCTTCAATTAGCCCCTTTATAGATGGTTTCAATAATTGCAACCATCACCTTATCATAATGTCCAGACTTAGAGATTGTCTCATATTGAATACTTTTTAAGTACAAGGATAACCTACAAGAAGCCTTCTAACAGACCTACCTTCATAGCTCGTTGGTCAGAATTATGTGACATAACATGTCCAAACCAACAATTTCACTACAGGAGTGAGACAACCATGATTAGTTGAGATTAATCAAAGCTCATTCTCTACGACTGAAGCAGAGTTCCTTCTCTGAGCTCATGGAGGGTGAGGAAGAAGCAGTGAAGGAATGAGCACAGGTAGAGTATCTGCTCTAATTTGAAAGGAATCCTAGAAGTGCAGGAATCAGGGGATAACCATAAGAACAAAAATAATAATGATGCATTTTTTTCCTCATGCATTTCCTCTGAGATTTATAATTGTCCTGTGTTACTAGGAGAAAAAAGAAAGTATTGTGGACTCTCTACTCAGAATCAGGGATTATCATATTGTAGGATTCAATTGTGAAACTCAGCCAAAGGTTTTCATTTTCTTTTTTTCTTTCCTTTTTCTATTACCCTGATGATAATGATTATTACAATCCTATATGTAGTCAAATATAATACCACAAGTCTTGGAAAAGCACACGTTAAATGTCTACTTAATTTTTATTTTCTCCTGATATTTCTAATATAAATTTTTTTTTGATTTTATTATGTTTCTTTATTTTTGAGAAATAGAGACAGAGCATGTGTGGGGGAGGGACAGAGAGAGAGGGAGACACAGAACTCAAAGCAGGCTCCAGGCTCTGAGCTGTCAGCACAGAGCCCCATGTGGGGCTCGAATTCACAAACTGTGAGATCATGACCTGAGCTGAAGTCAGACACTTACCTGACTGAGCCACCCAGGTGCCCCTCTCCTGATATTTCTAAAGATATGTCATTTGTTTATCTCCTCCAATGGTCCATTGTTTTATGTAAAATGGAAGCATAATAGAAAAAGCCTTATTTTAATAGTTTTGATGGAAATCCATTTTATGCTTTAGTTGATTAAACCAGAAAATCAGCTGCATTTTTTGTTTACTGTATTGTATCAACATTATGTTCACTCAAATGTAAACTCCCATGGAATAGAGTAAGTTTTATTTATTGTTTTATTCCTATAATTGATTTTAGTAGATAGTAAATAATTTATTGAATAAAAGTGAGCTATAAAAAACAGTAATGCACCATTTTCTGATAGTAGCTATTCCTAAATCTCAATGGGAATATATATGACCAATTCAACCCCATTTTAGTGAGAGCAAATAGCACATTGTAGAATATCCTTCTAGTTCACACTTAGAAAATCCTCTCAAATGTCTGGGAAAATAGCAATGATGTGTTTTCAAATATTCTGTATTGACTCAGTGAATAGACCGTAGTAAGGTTATCAGTTGCTACCCTGGTTATACTCAATTCAAAAGCCAGGTTTTATACCTGCCATCAAGCTTTTCTATCACTTGATCATCAGATACTTAATTTACCTGCACTAATTTGGGGGCTAATAATTTGGGGGATAGTTCCCAAGGGAACACCCAGCCTGGTAGGCTGGATAAAATGCATGTAGATTATGTTTCTCCTGAGAAAGGGGGACTGCCCAACTCCCTCTATACATGTCAAATGGAATATCCCAATTGAAGCAGCTTGTATGCTTTCTATGCAAGCCAAGCAGGATTTGTTTATGATGACCAGGATATTCATCCATTGAAAATATCCATTACCCAGGTCAAGGTAAATACTGTGGTTTAAAGGAGCTTCTTTCACATGTGCATCCCCATGTAACCTTATTGCTGCAAAACTGAAAACGGGTCATATTTAGTGTCTCAGCTTCCCCTCAAGAGTTTTGCAGGTGCTAATAAAATACTAGGTTAAAAATAATAAAATAAAAATACTAGGTTAGTTAACAAGAGAATCATGAGAGGTCCAGGAGAAAGTCAAGGTACTGTTCCAAAAAACAGGTGGAAAAATTTTTAAAGTTATTAAGAAATAAGATGAATAAAGCAAATATTGATGGGGTAATATAAAGAGGAAACAGAAGGGGAAAAGTCACAAGACTCATCCTAGTAGAATGGAAATCTTTAAATGGTTATTAAGAAAGGTGATAAATAAAACAGATATTGATGGGGTTAAATTAAAAGTTTTAAAACACTATTACCAAAGGCTGCATGGGCCAGACGGACCCCCTGCTGGTCCCCTCCCACTAAAAGGCCCCAAACAAGTCAGCTCTATTTACCTCAGTTTGGAGAAATTTAAAAAGCAGGAAGGCAAGAACTACAATGAGTAAACTGACCAGCAATCATCTGGGACACTGGTTAGGAAGGCCAATCAAGATAAAGCTTAACAGCAGGGCCAAAGTCCCTTGTCTCCACATCTTACTGGGTACACAAAGCTTTTTGCACAAGATTGGGTAAAATGGTCAAGAATTGGATGAGAAAAGTTTCCAGAACTTGTTGATATGGGAGTTCCGTGAACTGAAGTAAGCCCATTGGTGAAGCTCTCACTGGTGCTATAATTAGATTGAGAGAATGTACAAATGTAATGTTTGGTAAGATTATGATAGTTGGAATGTTTAAGCAGATATTATGTAAAGAAATTGTGTCTCTTTTACCTGATTGTATTTTGGGGATGGACACTCTCCCTGACTAGGGAAAGTTTCCCCTACCTAGTATTGTAAAATAGAAGGCATATAAATTTGGCCTTCCAGCAATATTAATTGAATATAGGAACCAGTAAGATTGCTTGAACCCACAGAGTATACAGTAGAAGCTGGAGTGTTTGTGGGGGCAAATTCTCTGTACCATAACCCTGTGTAGAGCATAGATTGGAATTTGTGGCAAGAGCATGCAAATTCCTCCTACAACAAATACTGGTACTTTGGACTAGACAATTTTCATTTGAAGGATATTTACTACTTTTCTATTGGATTTCAATTGAAGCTACCCCAATGACTGAAGGGCATAAAATGATCTCGAAACCTGAAATACCCATGATGTATTGAGGGATGTCAGAAACTGGCTCTAATGGGATTGACAGTACCTGGAGGAGTTCCATAATGGAAATGGTTTATATAGGATCATGCCGCCTGGAGAATGTAAGGAGCAGATAGATACTCAGAAGCAGGGAGACTCTTTCCCCTCAGACTGACTTTGGAGCTACACGAGGAGCTGCCAGAAATGACTGTCACATAGACAGTGCCCTATGAACAGCTGCAACTGAGCAACAAAGAGCTGCTTGGTTTACGGATGGCGGTTCTAAACTGAACAGATGACATACTGTTTGGAAGGCCACCACTCTGATCAAAGAAGGTAAAAACAAATCGGTCTGGTGTGCTGAATCTCATGCTGTGTTCCTAGCGGCAGTAGAAAAATGAACAGTGGTAAAAGCCCATATGTTTGGGTTTTTACTTGTTCGTGTGTAGTGACGAACGACCTGGCCATATGGTCAGTCAGTGAAGGCAAGAGGGCAATGAAACCTGACCTGTTAAAGGGATGCCCATATGGGGCATTGTCCTATGGAAATCACTGTGGATATTAAAATAGAACATTAAAATAGAACATGTCAAAGCCCATCAGAAGAACTCCCTTCCAGGTTTGGAAGGTGACTGGAATTAACAAGTAATTATTCCCCTGTGCTCCTTTGAGTTGGCCACCTTGCTTCATGACATGAGTTGGCATGGGTGTGCTGCAGCAATGCAGAGATGGGCTAAGTCTAGACAGTCCTCTTGCATTCTCAAGGCACAAAATACCAGTAAGAACAGTTCCATCTTCGAGCAAAAGAGACAAACTGCAGATAGCTGGTGGGAAGGGTCTGACCATGGCTGGCAAGTCAGACTGATGCTGGTAACCCTGGGGTGGGGCAAGGGTACTACAAATAGACCTTGACTAAAATAGATGCTGACTCTAGACTGGCTTTGCTTACCTGGTGATAATGCAAATACTCAAAATATTATGAAAGAAGTGGAATAGAAGATACCATAATGATTGGGATGGCCCACTGTTATTTCTTCAGGTTGAGGAACTCACTTTACAGTGGATAAATATCCAACACTTGGCAGAGAAATGTCTTCCTCAGACTAGTTAGATAGGTTGACAGAAAATTGAAATGGGCAATTAAAACATTGGTTGTCTGAAACGGGAAGATAAAAGCTTAAAGGCCTGACTAACACACCTTCATGAGTGTATGCTCACACCCAACACAAACATGAGAGGAGTAAAGAGTTTCCCCATTGGATAGATTTCTGGTTTTTTGTTGTTTTGTTTGTTTGTTTGTTTGTTTGTTTTTCCTGAGGAAGAAGGGGTGGGGAATGTGCTGGTATACTTTCATACTTTCTTTCCTACATCATCTCAACTTATTTTTTTCCTAATTGATGCAGTGGTTATCGGACCAGAGTTGCAGCTATAAGGGTTTAGAAGCAAAGATGTTTCCTAAGCAAGAAACACTAACTATACTTTTAACATTAATGTCACAATTACTAAGGGCTTTATGGGACAGGATGTGCCTTCACCCCATGTCAAATTGGAATTAACAGTGAATTCAGCTATATTGCCTGGTGGTAAAAATAGCCCACTAATTGTATCTAGGTAATCTTATTCTGTATGAACAGGACTGAACAGAGGGCAAGGCACTTGCTTTTAATTGCTGCCTGTAACCTAGACCAGCATAGCAGCTGAACTGAATGTCCCTCCCAAAGGTGGAAAAGTTTGGGTATAAATGGAGAGAAGGAAAAATAGTAGCCAAGGGAAGAGAATGAATAACTGGGTTATATTATTTTTGGGTAGCAAGAGTTTCCTTTCCCCTTCGAGGTCCTTCTAGCTGGACTAAGAATCAAATTGACATGAGACAGATTAATAAGAGAAAATCAAATTTAATTTTGTACATACAGGGAATCCACCCAGACATGGAAATTCCACAGACAGCCAAAATGAGGTATATATGTCAGTCTGAATTAAGGAGAAAGGGGGCAGAGGTCTGGGACTTTAAAGAGAAGGAATGCAATTCACAGGGCACTAAGAAGAAGAGCAGATGTTTGGTAATTAGATATTTGCCCTGCCATACAGGTGAGGTCACTCAGATAAAATTTATCTCTGGGAATAACCCTATTCAGTGAGAGACCTCCAATTTCTTCTATGTAGTTAAAGGAGGAGCAAAAATTTCTTTTCAGCCTGCAGAGGTGCAATTGCCTTCAGCTCAAAATAGTCCACATACCAAAGTGGCATATTTTGGGGGGCCCTGACCTGAATCCCTTCAAATTCAAAATAATCTTTGTGCCATAGAGGCCCAACTTGGGGTGGCCTGCCCTTGGCCCCTACGTTATTGTCAACCAAGAAAGGACAAAACAAAACTGAAAAAAAGAACAAAGGCATTTACCTAGGCATTTGTTTGCAGTTCAGGGAGCACAACTGTCAGCGGAAACTTAACCAGAAGAGCGTCCCACTTGTGGGGTGAAAGCAAGGGATTTTTATGAGAAAAAGGAAAGGGGCAATTATGTGACTTGAATAAAAAAGAAAAAAATATTGTCATTTGGTACTAAGAGGCTGACCTGCTCTGATTACATGTTGATCGACTATTCTATTGGCGTTAACTAAAGAAACTGTTCCTGATATGCATTAGTTAACTATTTTGTCTTCAGAAAGTCCACAACCAACAGTTGTATGATCAAAATGCCCGTTGCCTGGTTTCTTATAAACAATTGTTGCTTCTGACCCATCCAAGGGCCTTTTGGCCCACTTCAAGAATTCATTAGCCATTTGCTTTAGGAAGGAAAATGGAGCTTTTCTCAAAGTGGAGTCTCTTATGTCTAGAAATTTTTTACAGTTCCACGTTATGTCAAGAGAGAAATCGAATATTCCATTTATACTTCCAAAGAGACTCAGAGCAAGAGATGAAATTGTCTTTTAGCTAGAGTGTGATACCAAATTCCTGAAGGCACGAAGCTCTATATTGCTGAGACCACTCCTATTTTTGGAAACTGAGCAGATCAAACCTGCAAATGAGTGGCCTTGCCATGGGAGATATTTTTGTAAGATATGATGATGGACTGGATAATTATTAACGACTGAGATTCTAGTAATGTACCAGTATCTCTTCACTTCCGTGATTATTTTACTGTGAAAGATCTGTGTTTGAAGACCAGGCACCGGACTATAATCCTGAGATTTGTAAGAAATACATATCTGGTCATTCAGATGACCAAAATGTATTTCTCATACCTATCTTGTTTTTGTCCAGTGTTCCTGGCTCACAATTCCTAAAAACCTGTGATAAGAACAATAAAGGTGTCTTTTGATACATTAATGAGGTAAATTTTGGAAAGCCCTTAGGTAGCCTAAGGAAGGGGAGAGGGTGGTAAAGGGACTGGTTGCCAGAGTGAATCAGCTATGCTTAAAGGCTTGGAACTTTCAGTCCCTGCCCACCCCCCAACCTTTGGGGAAGGGAAAGGGGCTAAAGATTAAGTCCAGTTGCCAATGGCTAATGATTTAATCAGTCGTGCCTGTGTAATAACACCTCCACTAAAAACCCACAAGGATAGTGTTCAGAGAGCTTCCAGGTTGGTGAACACAACCTGGAAGGTGCTAGAAGAATGGTGTACCTGGAGAGGGCAAAAAAGTTCCATGCCCATTCCCATATACTTTCCCCTATACATCTTAATAGGTAACAGATTTTGCTTCCCCAAAATATGTCTCTTTGGCATACAGATTTTTTGAGCTAAAGGCAATCAGAACCAGAAAAAATAAAAAATAAAAAAATAAAAAATCATCTGGGAAAGCTCTTTACCTTGCTTTCAACTGACTACATTTATATTGGAAATTGGACCTGTACCCAAAAGAGAGCTATTACCAAAGATACCTTTTTACCTAAAAAACTTATCTGCTGAAACTTTGTTCAAAGCAACCTTTGTTTGACAAACATCTCCTCTGCCTTTCTATAAAGGGCCTTCCTTCCTTTGGTATTCTCAGACCACTACTGCTTTCCTTAGCTCAGGATGTTAGATAAGCCTCAATCAATTATCTGACTGCCCTTTGGGTCTCATATTTTCATAGGGCTCCTGTATGTATGACATTTCTTTTTTCCTGTTAATCTAGCTTATATCAATTTAATTATTAGACCAGCCAAAGAACCTATAAGGGAAGAAAGAGATATTTTCCCAACCTTATAACCTCTTCCATCTGGCTGTTTCTGAATTAGATCCTTTTATAACAAACTGGTGATCTAGTGAAGGGGTTCAGGACAGACGCCTTCCTCCCCCCCCCCCCCCCCCCCCCGCGGAATGCGCCACTTTGACACAGAGTATTCTGAGTTGAAGGAACTTGAGACCGTGTACACTCAAGAGAAACTTTTGTCCTTCCCTTAACTGCACAGAAGAATCTAAATTGGGGCTCTTTCTCAGAATAAAAGGTATTAACAGATAAATTTTATCTGAATGACCCATCTGTATGGTAGGGCAAATGTCTAATTACCAAACATCTGCTCTTCTTATCGCCCTGTAAGATTTATTTCCTTCCTCTGAAATTGCAGACCCCTACCCACTTCTGCTTAGTTCAGAATAACATATATACCTCATTTTGCCTGTTTTTGAAATTTCCATATCTTTTGTAGATTCCATGTGCATATGCCTAATATATTTTATTTTCTCCTATTAATCTGTTTCATGTCAATCTAATTCTTTTTTTTTTCATGTTAATTTGATTCTTAGATAAGCTTGAAGGACCTTTGAGGGAACAGGGATTCTTTCTCTCTGACACTAGTAAATAAATATTTCTCTGAGTTCTGTGAGCCATTCTAGTAAATTCATCAAAACAAAGGAGAGGGTTCATGGGAACCTCGGTTTATAGCAGGTTGGTCAGAAGCACAGGTAAGAACCTAAGCAAGTGACTAATGTTTGAAGGTTGGCAGTGGGCAATCTTCTAGACAGAGTGTTTACCTGTGGGATCTGATGCTATATCTGGGTAGAGAGTGTCAGAATTAAGTTGAATTGTAGGATACTCAACTGGCAAACTGTTTTGCATGGGGAAAATCTCCACATATTTAGTGACCAAAAGTGTCAAAAACTGTGATCTGTGTGACAAAAATTGTGTTCTGTCTAGACTATTTCTTGATTTGTAGTGGGGGGACACTATGTAAAAGCAAGTTATCAGAAAAAGTGAAAATCATTCAATATTCATTTTTTGAATAAGTTTCTTTCAGGTAATTAAAAGGAGTTTTGCATATCATCCCTGTGGGTATATGCCCAAATGCACTAACAGTAAATGTCATTTAAATTATTAAGTTTAATAAATGTAGTTGGACCTAAATGTGTACTCTGTTGGACTGATGAACTTCAAAAAGGTTTCCATTTTATAATGCCATTATAGATGTTAATTTTTTACACTCATCTATATCTAAGTGAAAACAAATGTTCTCTTTCAAATGTTTTAAATTCTTTTTTATTTAGGTATAGTATTGTATAAATTACAGGTATACAATGCATTGATTTGATACACTTATAAATTGCAAAATGATTATACCATACTGTTAACTAATACTTCCATCACCTCATATAATTATCATTTCCATTCTTTGGTAAGAACATTTCAGGCTTATTCTCCTAGAAAATTTCAAGTATATAACACAATATTGTTAACTATAATAACCATACAACCACATTAGATCTCCAAACACTTTTCATCTTATAAATGAGAGTTTATGCCCTCTGGCCAACATTTTCCTCACCCACCTCCTGTAGCCCTCAACAACCACTTTGAATAACCATCACTCTCTGTTTATGAATTAAACGTTTTTTTTTTTTTAGATTTCACATATAAGTAATATCATACAGTATTTGTCTTTCTCTGATTTATTTCACTTAGAATGGTGCCCTTGAGGTCAATCCATGTGGTTGTAAGTGAAAGGATTTCCTTCTTTTTTTAAGGCAAATATTCCATTGTATATTATTCATTCATCTGTTGATTGATACTTGGATTGTTCCCATATGTTGGTTATTTAGGTTAATGTTACAGTGAATATGAGAGTGCAGATAAGTCTTCAAAATCCTGATTTCATTTCCTATGTATATATACAAAGAAGTAGGATTGCTGGATCATATGTAGTTCTATTTTTGATTTTGTGAGGAACCTCTGTACTGTTTTCCATTGTGGCTGCACCAATTTACATTCCCACCGAAGTAGCAACAGAATAGCTAGTCAGTGTGATTCTCCCAGACTCTCCAGTACTATAACTGGGCTAGCGGCTTCTATTTTCACCTGCCAGGAAAATCTCCCTCAACCTCAGTATTTAATGTGTCAATTATATGACAAATTTTTAAGGGTAATTTTATGAAATTAAAAGAAATTCTTACAAACATTTATTACTGTATTGAGGCTTTGCTCTGTGCTAAGTGCTGGAACATCAAAAATAAATACAAACAACTGTTATGTTTGTGAAGAAGAACGTAAAAGAATAAAACGTTAGTAAATAAGTACTAAAATGTGTTGAACAGCAGATGCATATGCAGGGTTTTAAGGACAGAAGTGGGAGCACCTAATGGCTCTTGGATTAATTGGGTAAAAGTATCAGGAATTTCTTCACAAAGAAAAAAAGGCAAGAATTGACTTTTGAATAATCAATGTGATTTCTGTGACACAGAAGGAGACTGCTCAAAAGCAAAGTATCTAAAACCAGTAGTTTGGGAAATGCTAATCAGTAAGCTGGAAAATAATGCATGACCTACTATTTTAATGTGTGTACCATTTAGGAATTTGGGTTGAAATTGATGCAATGAAATTTTCAACAAAGAATAAACAGTTTTATACAGGAGAATGGTATGATCAGATTTGTGTTTTAGATAATCACTCATTCTCAGTGGATCATGGCTGGACCAAAAAAAAAAAAAAAAAAAAAGGAAGATCTAAAGGAAAATGGATGCTGAGACAGCAAATAAGAGACGTGAGACAACAGTCTGCAAAGCACTGGGCAAGCAAGGTTGAACAAAATATACAGTTCTGTTATTAAAGAGCAAGATCTAACCCTAAATTCTTATTTTAATGTATCTCATGGCTCTCCAGCCAATACTCTAGGTTATTTTAACTATTCTCTGGCAACCACTTGGCCTTTCCTATTTGCTTTGTTCATTCTGTTCTCTTCACCTGGACCAACCTTCTCTCTCATTTATATTAGTCCAGATCATTTTCATTTTTCAAGGCCTAGGTCAAGATACAACTCTTCTATGGAGCTTTTTTGATCCTCCCAAATCATTTCCTATTTTTCTTATCTATCAACTTACTAACTTATCAATTTACGTAAAAAATGGTCTTCAAGGACAGAACAGGTAAAAGATGTTAAGTATCTTAAGAAAAGTTAAGTGGAATGCCGTGGATTTAACAAAGGCATAAATTGGTCCTGCTGGCTAACTTTTTGGTCACCGTGGGGACAAGGAAAAAGAAGAGAGTGGGAAGTGATCATAGAAAAGAAAAGATCAGGGCTCATCAGTATCTCAGTCAGTTAAGCATCAGACTCTGGATTTTGGCTCAGGTCATGATCTCATGGTTCATGAGATCAAGTCCCAAGTGGGGCTCTGCGTTGTTAGCGCAGAGGGATTCTTTCTTTCTCTCTCTCTCTCTCTCTGCCCCTCCCCCACTTGCACGCAAGCACTCTCTCTCTCAAAAATAAATAAATAAACTTTAAAAAGAAAAGATCATAGAAAAGGTAATAGTTGATCTAAGTCTTCAGTCTTGGATAGGATTTGAGCACACAGCATTGAGAGAAGACAGTTTCTGGTGGCAGAGAGAGCATGAGAAAAGATGCATTTTTAGGGAATAAAATTAGTTCATTTGTCTGGAATATAAGTAAAGTAGACCAAACAAACATTGGAAGGATATAAAAGACCAGGATTACAGGGAACCTTGAATACAGGTCAAGTTAAGGAAACTAAGATTCACTTTTTGAGGAGACAAATCTTAGAAATTTTATGTCCCTTAGGTATCCTTCTTCTTCTTGTTCATATTTCTTCCCACCTCACATTACCAGCCACCCACATTCCCAGGTTATCGGTTCCCCTCTGTGTCACAGAACCTTTAACTTTGGCATACAATTGGCCTGCCCTCTCCTCCTTAGCACCAGTTCCTTTTGTGACTATAGTTTTAAACATTGCAGCCAGTCTGCGTGTAACCCAGTTGTAGCTACAGCCTATAGTTTCTCCACAAATCCAGTGCCTCTGAAATTATGTGTAAAAAGTATTTGGAGGTATGAAGGTTACATTCAAATGATGGTGCACTGATTGAAGGGGATTCTGTTTCCCCATCACATCCCCTCCACCGCACACAAATTCTAATAATGCTAGATAGGTCATGCATGTAAAAATGACAGCATGTGTCATTTTATTCTTTCACCCTGACGTTAGGTTTCTCCTGTGAAATGTGTATCTGAGTAGACAGAGGAAAAATGGTACTCCTTATTATAGAGCATAAATTTTAGCCTTTTTGCAGCTGCCTTCTTAACCTCAAGATGATTTTCCTTACTGGATGGGTAACCTATATCAATATTACTGTCCTTTGTCATCATCATCATCATCATCATCATCATTATCATATCAAACACTTATTAAGTGCATGTGCTGTCCAAGTCTCTCTACCTTATCTCATTTAATCTTCTCTGTAGCAGTGTTCTCATTTTGTAGATGAGGACATTTATAGATAAATTATTTCTCCGAAGTTGCACAATAATAAATGGGCAGAACTGTTTTCGAATCTAGAACCATCTGATACCAGAGCCTGAGCTCTAAACAGTGAGCTCTGATCCTATGTCACTGCCTTTCACTAGGCCTTATGGCCTCCAGCTCTTAAAATGGAAGGTACTTTTTATTCCTCTTATTATTTTAGAGAGAATGTAGAAACATTTAGCTTCTCTACTAAAAAAAAATTTAAAGAACCTGCAGTAGTTGTCAACATGATGATGTGTCGCTTTATTTTTTTCACCTTTTTGATTTGTTTTGTTTTCCTCAATATTGTTAAAATGTTAGGGATAAAATTACATGTGGAAAATGGCATTTTTCTTCCGGTTATAAAGGACACCATAGTTTAGATTTTATCATTAGCACTTTTGAATAAGTAATTCCACTATATCCATAGGCGGTTTTCACCTATTTTATAGAAATATTCTTGCTCAGAAAATGCCTCATCTATGGGGGTGTATCCCTTGTGACTGAACCATACACTACAGGAGAAAGGAAAAGGTTCCTTTTTATGTTTCCCTCCTTTTTTAGTCTAAGCGGCTGTAGTCTTTGTTTTGAAAAAAAATCATGTAACAGTTGCCTATTAATCCTTCAAGGAGTAGTCAAGTCATGAAATCTAAATATTGGGAAAGTGCCTGCCAGGCCGATTCTTTCAAAATAATGACGTTGAGATTATCTCTTTCCATTACCTTGAGGAAACAAAAACTATAAAAATTATTTCCCCATTGCCCATGCCATTTTACCATTTATCCGATGAAAGATTCTTCTGCTTTTGTTTAGTCTTTAGAAGCCAATTTGCTTATTTTTGCAAAACAATCTATTTCCTTTAAAAAAAAAGAAGTACTTCTACAATATTTGCTCATATGTTAGGATTATGATGCAAATAATGATTTTCCTATCGTGGATTATTTTTATGATAGTATAATTAGCGTCTGTTATCTCAGAGGTATCATTTATTGGTGGTGACACCTAAGAAGGCATCGGTTACTAGAAATACACTCTGTGTCTAGAACATTATATTCTTGTGAAGAAGGTGTGCAATGGGCATTTATATAACAGAGGCTTTTACTTATATAATTTTATAAAATCTATGCATTGAATCTTAGACTTCCGTGTAATTCATGGCCTTATAAGTTCATTAAATTCATTTTTCACATAAAAAATATGGACTGTTACTAGGTCATATAAGGGTCACTCTACTGGCTAATGGCTGAGTATGAACCAAAAATTCCTATTAGAGCTGCATTTTTTCTGTAATGCTGTATACTGTCTAAAAAAGTGATGAGTTAAACTAAAAAATATGTGTTTAAGTGAGTAAATTTTCAGTATATAAAAAATTAAGTTTGACATTGAGAGTTCTAAGTAGGCTAGGTCTAGAACTCTTACCAGACACTTGACTTCATTGGTACTTCAGTTCTGATTCTAAGTAGCTAAATTAGATTGTGCAGGATTCTCTAAGTCATTCCTCACCTTTCTCACCTGTGATGTGAGAGTTTGGATAAGTGAACTCTATGATATCATCTGGTTCCAAAATGAATCAGTTCTATGATTAATCAGTCATGCTCTTCATATTTTGGATTTTCCTCCAAGTTGAAATTTCTATGCCTCACAAATATCTCTCTTCCTCTACAATTTTACCACCCCTACCTTAGATTTGGCCTTTTTAAGTCTTTGTCTAAATTATCTTCTTGAATTTATTCTCCCTATTTCAATTCATATATTCTACCTTCATTGGATATTGGATCTCTGTGATACTGTGAATCAATAAGATGTCTTAATAGGGGTGAGGGAGTTGTTACAGGATTAAAGTTTATACTTTCCTAAATAAGGTTATTAAAAAATTACTATTGGGGTACACAGGTGGCTCTGTCAGTTAAGTGTCTGACTCTTGGTTTCGGTACAAGTCATGGTCTCACGGTTCGTGAGTTCAAGCCCCACATCAGGCTCCATGCTGACAGTGCGGATCCTGTTTGGGATTCTCTTTCTCCCTTTCTCTCTACCCCTTCCCCTCTTGTTCTCTCTCTGTCTCTCTCAAAAAAAAAATTAACAAACTTAAAATTACCATCTATTATTGTGGTTAGGTCAATAAATAATAACACCAAAAATTGGGAAACAACTCACCTCTCAAAAAAAAAGTCTAGTCTTTCCCAAGACTTTTTTTAGTGATGTTTATTTTTACACTCCTCTAGGACTAGAAATGAAAATTAAAATGGAAACTGTGTTTATCAGCAACAAATAATAAAAATTAAATCCTACTGCAACAAATTTATTTTTTTTTCCTCTCTCCTGATTGTTATTATGTTCCTTGGAAAGTAGACCATTATTAAGTTTTAAAATTTTTTCCACCTAGAAATTTTTGGTAGAGTATTACATTTTCAAATTGATTTTGACCTATAATACTTGAAAATGTTGTTAAGAAAACGTGCTAATAAAGGTCTTGAAAATGGACCCTTGAATAAAATTATATACCAATTCAGACCATTATTATCACATGCTGCTTTAAAGTGCCTGACTTCATCTGGACAGTGATAAGTGATACTTGAATGAAAGTGAAATCCAATTTTAGAGTTAGAATTTTTTCTTGTATCCTTTCTAGTATCTAAAGGAGTGTATGCATGTATGAATTGCATCCACTGTGTGCAAGCTTATCAATGTTCCCATATTCTGTAGTATTTTGATAAGTGAAAACTTTACATAGAATTATTATCATAATTTTTCAAATGATCCTGTTGCTTTCAGTATCATATTTTTAATTTATCATGAGTTGATAAATAAACCTGAATGTAGTCATTATTAATCCTAACAAATATATCAGTAGGTTGTTTATGAATTTATCAGGAGCAATAATTATTTGGGAGCA
The DNA here is from genome assembly GCF_022079265.1 of Lynx rufus. Classification (NCBI taxonomy): domain Eukaryota; kingdom Metazoa; phylum Chordata; class Mammalia; order Carnivora; family Felidae; genus Lynx; species Lynx rufus. The sequence goes on from NW_025814827.1 coordinate 66,417,097, forward strand.
ATCATTCCTAAATTTATATTTATAAAAATGTAACAACTTAGTAATATTAATGCATGGACATAAGCCAAATGCCAAAATGGCATTAATAAGTAATTACACTGATATGAGACTGCATATGCAAATTATAGCTCACTTTCTAAAAGATCCTTCTGAACGCTGCTGGAAATGCTAATATTAAGAAACTAATGCATTCAATAAATTCCCTGATATCTAGTACTTTATTGTAGATGGTAGGATTTGTATGGATTATTAGCTAATTTATACCCATTTACTCAAATGATAAATTAAGTAACAAGACTCAGTAGTTACCAAGATTAAACATGTTTAGCTACCCACAGAACTCATTTTCAATAGTGGAAAATTATCTTCATTAACACGTATGCTTATTAATCAACTGAAATTGATTTTAAAACGTTCAGAACTTAAAAGTCAATATTTCTAAAAAAATGATTGTAGGAAGAATTCTCTGTTGTTTTAGTATGAGAATTTTTTCACATGACTTTAAAAACTTTAGACCTTTTTCTCAGAGAAAATTAATGTTAATATATGTTTTCTCATCAGTCTTAAGTTGGTGATGATACAAGATGAAACCTATCCCTGCCCCAGAGCCTAGCCCTATTGATAAGATAAAAGATCTTATAAAACCATTCTTTACCACTTAATTCTTCTCTGAGAAAAAACTGATTTGATTTGGCTTATTATAACACATACAATAATAAATTTTATAAGAGGCAGTCACCAAATAAAAACGAAATGAGAAAGATAAATAAAACATTTTCAGTGAACGAGTCAGTAGAAATAATCCCTAAACTTAGCTGTGACTCCCTGACCAAGTTTTCCAGCTATCATCTCTGTCATGTCTATGTCTTTTTTTATTGGCTGGCTATGTGTCACATTATCTGTTTCTTTTAAAGAGTTTTGAAGTTTGTTTTACAGGTAGTTACTTATAGGTGAGTTTTTTTGGATCTGTGAGAATACCTTTTACTTTAGGGCTAATTTATGCCTCCTCCTACAGCATGATCTTGGGTGTTTACTGCTTGTTCCAAGTATTCAGCATATCTCTCCTTGGACTGGTGGAAATCTGAACAGCTCTTACACCTGTGTAACTAAGACAATTGTTTAGTTTATAATTCCCTGGAAATTTGTATTTTCTTGGCCTCATGGGAGTTTTATCCTATTTGTATACAGATTAATATTTAGTGTAAGACTCAAAAGAGATATGATGTGAATTTCTGAAACTTTTTTTCAATATAGTTTCCTTATTTCCGATACTTTTATGTGCAAATTCCAGCTTCCTTAGCCCGCCTCAAGCTCTGATATGTCTCTTCACCTCTTCAAGACTTCCAGGTTCTTAAGAATATTCTCCCTTCCTAGCAGAATAGAATTTTTATCTCAGTAGAAAGTTGGCATTTATAAGGTTCCTCTTATGTGTTCTCCCTTCTCTCATGGATCATAGTTGTGCAATGACTGTTGTCCAACATCTGAAGATTGTTTTTTTGATAGGTTTTTCTACTTTTTATTGTTGTTTACAGTGAGGAAAGAAAAAAAAAAAGTCTGGTCACACTTATTCCTTAAGGATTGAAAGCAGAAAACAATTTTTATTATTAATTATAAAAAAATTTAAATTTGGGGGGCACCTGGGTGTCTCAGTCAGTTAAGCGTCCAACTTCGGCTCATGTCATGATCTCATGGTCCGTGAGTTCGAGCCCCGTGTTGAGCTCTGTGCTGACAGCTCACAGCCAGGAGCCTGCTTCAGATTCTATGTCTTCTTCTCTCTCTGCCTTCCCCTGCTCACACTCTGTATCTCTCTGTGTCTCAAAAATAAATTTTAAAAAGTTAAAAAAAATACATGAACAAAAATTCAAAAAACATAAATCATTATTTCAAATACATGAACAAGTATAAGAAAACAGTTGTTTGGGCCCCACATTGTAAAACTTATGCATTGGTGCTTAAGAAATTTTAAGGTTAGATTTTACCAAAGTATGTATCTGTCAAAAAAAAAAAAAAAAGAAAAATCTCTAAGACTCTGTAGGTTGTTTGACTTTCAATAGAAATGATATTAAAAAGCTTCCAGGGTGAATTGGAAATGAATAAGCACATTGTGATACTGCAGAATGAATTGATTTATTAAACGGTATACTTTCTATTTGACATTGGGAAATGTTAGTGTCAATGAAGCTAAGGTATTCTTTCTTGCCAAAATTAGCCAAAGCTACCAGATGTTTCTTAAAGAAGTGCCTGGATCAAATTAGCACAGATCAAGCCAACAGTACAGTTGGTACTTTTCTTCTTCTTTGCTATAATAGATAGGTAAACACTCAGTTACTTTCATAAAAGTAATAAATTACTTCACAGTAAAATTTAAAACACAGTAAGGATAGTATGATTTTTTTCTACTCCCTTTGCTAATTAGAATTTAGAATTGAAATTTTATCACAACATTTTTTTCTTCACTCTGATAATGGCTTTTGATTCCACAGACTTAGAAAAAAAATTGTTATTAGACTGAGAGCCAGATGGTCACAACTTATCACGGTGCTCTGTCTTGTCAGACTTTAAAGAGCTTAAACGGTAAAAAAAAAAAAAAAAAAAAAAAAAAAAAAAAAAAAAAAAAAAATGTATGCTACACCATGGGGGCAGAGAATAGCTAGTTGTTCATCAGTCTAGCTTCCATTTTCTTCTGAGCACACATCTAGACCAAATTCCATAGCTTACCTTGTAGTGAGATGTATCTGGTGGTCTTTGACCATTGGAATGTGAGAGTAGGTAATGTAAGTATTCAGGTTGGCCCATGATAATTCTCTTCATGATTCTCCCTTATCCCTCCTCCCACCCTATTTTGTTGATTGTGAGAACTCCAAAAATATGGAGGGGAGCAGCCTCACTATAGGAAAGCTGCCATTCTCCGAATGGAGCACTGCTCATACTCCTTTCCACTAATTAAACTTTATATGATTAAGAACTAAGAGTCACTGAGATTTTGGAGTTGTCTTATATAGTCCTACCTTGACTAATACAGATTTATAAATTCAAGCCATAAAGACACTGATGTAAATTGTAAAGAAGGAGACCTACATTAGCCAGTGCAAATCATTTAGTTAGCCACACCTAGCTTACTGACCCTTCAGCACTAGGGAGAATGGTTGGAAATAGTCAAAGGGTGTGGTGTGTGGCTTTTACTTTCTACTTTTAGCAATATATTTCATGAAAGGAATAAGCATAGGTAAAAATTGCCTTGTTTTCAGAGAACAAAGACATTAGTAAGAATTGAGAGTAGATGGGCCTTGCAGGTTTAAAAATCCAGCTGCTACTGGAACTTAAGTAGTAAGAATATAAGATGAAAAAAGGTTTGAGCCATAATGTCACAGTAAGACTTCCCAACTGAACAAAGAGACTTCAATAAAGCAAAGATCAGCTTAGAGGTATTACATTCCCCTCAAGTACTATTCCAGATGACCTCAAATTAACTCCTTTTAAGTTGAGAGAGAAAAGATCCAAGTAAGGAATTAAAGAAATAAAACAAGGACAATTATGTCAAGGAAAAAAACTGGGGGCAGTTACTGGCACATGGAAACTTAATGCAAAGTATGTACAAGTACACACAGACACACACAGAGGCCATTCTACCTCTATAACAAAATACCACAACTGAGTGGCTTATAAACAAAGAAGTTTATTTGTCATAGTTCTGGCAGCTGGAAGTCTGAGATCAGGGTGCCAACATTTATTTGGATGATGGCCATCTTCTGAGTCACAGACTCTTGTTGTACTGTAACATGGTAGAAGGGGCTGAGGGATTCTGTGGGGTTTCTTTTTATAAGAGCACTATCCTTATTCATGTGGACTTTTATCTTCATAATCTAAACACCTCCCAAATGATCCACTTCCTAATATCATCACATTGGGCATTACACATGCCCACACTGGGGATTTCCACATATGAATTTGGGGGGCACAAATATTTGGACCATAGCATACACGGATACATACACACATACAAACTGAGATAAAACATCTTAGATTGTTTGAAATTCAAAATTACGTTCAATCCCCCAAACTTGTTTAAATAGGAAATCAGCTGTGAATCCTGGGATACATTAGGAAGGCATATTCTCCAACACAGACTTCTTATGTATCTATGGAAGATAATGGGCAAAAAAAGGAATCTCAGAGATCAAATCTGGAGTATAATCAAGGGACATCCTCTAGTCCCTGTGAAGAGGACCTACCAATGCCTGCCCAGCAAAATATCAGAACTGATAGGGACCAGTAATTGCTTTGGTTTTCCTCTTCATCTCCTTTCCAAGTACAAGATTTTATTACAATATTCCTATTCCTATTTCACCATCCCATATCAGATGTTGAGGAGAGAGATAAATTATCTTTTAGTTAATAAGTCATTAGACTTTCCAAGACCAAAAATCAAGTTCACATGAGACAGATTAACAGGAGAAAATCAAATTTAATTTTGTAAATATGGAGATTCCACATAGATATGGAAATCCCAAAGATAGTCACACAAAATGACGTATTTATGTCATTCTGAACTAAGCAGAAGGGGATAAGGATTTCAAAGGGAAAGAATGCAATTCACAGGAAGATGAAAAAGAGTAAATTTTTGGTAAGCAAATGTTTCTCAGAAACAATGGGACATAGAGGGCTTTGATCAAAGAGGCTTTGCTAGGTTCCTTCCTGTCTACCATACTTAGTTTATAATAGAATATAGTTATATATGGTGGTAATTTTTCCTGGAGCAACTCGTCTATCTAAATTCTAATTCTAAATTAGGCAGTTGTAGGGTAGGTAAAGTGCTTTTCCTGAATCTGCTGGGTTTTGGTTGCTTCTTAACTTAAAATGATCTTTATGCCAATGTGGCCCATCTTAGGGCAGCCTGTCATTAGCCCCTACAACCTTAAAGAAGTACATCCAGACCTCATGGCCTGATAGAAAGAATGGAGTATCATCCAGAGATCCTGGAGGTTTGATTAATAGAGTGACTGGATGGGGCTTTGAGTTGTTTTACTTGGAGAAGAAGAAAGTTTTCTGTCATATGTACAGGAGAAATGAACTGATTATCGGTGACCACAAGGGCAGGTTATGAGAGAGAACCACCTACTTGTTTACCAAACCTGGATCCCCATCCTTCTGGCTCAGAGGCATTCTCTTTTTCCTATCTTCTCTTGGAGTTTGGTGTCTCTATAAACGAAATTATGAACATGGAAAGAGGATGAGATTAATATATACCACTTGTTACGTGGAGAGTACTATAAGGTTGTATAGAACACTGACTCACAAGAGAGGGAGCCTGGGTCTTTGATGACTGTGAAGCAGGACATTCTTTAACCACCACCCAAACTACCCCCCCCCAGACCACCCCCCCCACACACACACAAATACTAATTAGATTTTAGAAGAGAATGAGTTGAATTTCTATTGTGTTAAGTCTCTGAGATTTGGGGGATAACACATTGCAGCACCTAGTGTTACTTTAATACACATTAACACATGAACATTCTTTAAATTCACAGGCAAAGCAATATAGAAAATAGAGGCAAATATCATGGTGATTTAAGTGCTTTTAATCTGGTATCTGATATTTCTGAAGACAGAATGAAACTTAATAAAATGAAGAATTGAAGTTATAAACCTAATGTTAACAGCTACATTTATTGAGTGGCATATATTCTAGTCACTGATTTATTCAACGTTGTTAAAATAGGGATTACTAGCGCTATGCGAGCCACTGCAGATAGAAAGTGAGTAACACGGACAAAGTCTGCTCTTAGACTGTTTATATTAATCTTTACATCAGTGTAAGATGAAGTAGGTGTTGTTACTCTGTGTTACAAATTAATGATAGTCATGACGTTGAATAATTTGTTCAAACTCACAAAATTAGAAAATTGTTTTTAATTTTCTGAGGAACCTCCACACTGCTTTCCAGAGCGGATGCACCAATTTGCATTCCCACCAACAGTGCAAGAGGGTTCCCGTTTCTCCACATCCTCTCCAGCATCTATAGTCTCCTGATTTGTTCATTTTGGCCACTCTGACTGGCGTGAGGTGATACCTGAGTGTGGTTTTGATTTGTATTTCCCTGATAAGGAGCGACGCTGAACATCTTTTCATGTGTCTGTTGGCCATCTGGATGTCTTCTTTAGAGAAGTGTCTATTCATGTTTTCTGCCCATTTCTTCACTGGGTTATTTGTTTTTCGTGTGTGGAGTTTGGTGAGCTCTTTATAGATTTTAGATACTAGCCCTTTGTCCGATATGTCATTTGCAAATATCTTTTCCCATTCCATTGGTTGCCTTTTAGTTTTGTTGGTTGTTTCCTTTGCTGTGCAGAAGCTTTTTATCTTCATAAGGTCCCAGTAATTCACTTTTGCTTTTAATTCCCTTGCCTTTGGGGATGTGTCGAGTAAGAGATTGCTACGGCTGAGGTCAGAGAGGTCTTTTCCTGCTTTCTCCTCTAAGGTTCTGATGGTTTCCTGTCTCACATTTAGGTCCTTTATCCATTTTGAGTTTATTTTTGTAAATGGTGTGAGAAAGTGGTCTAGTTTCAACCTTCTGCATGTTGCTGTCCAGTTCTCCCAGCACCATTTGTATACATACACAATGGAATACTACGTGGCAATGAGAAAAAATGAAATATGGCCTTTTGTAGCAACGTGGATGGAACTGGAGAGTGTGATGCTAAGTGAAATAAGCCATACAGAGAAAGACAGATACCATATGGTTTCACTCTTATGTGGATCCTGAGAAACTTAACAGGAACCCATGGGGGAGGGGAAGGAAAAAAAAAAAAAAAAGACGTTAGAGTGGGAGAGAGCCAAAGCATAAGAGACTGTTAAAAACTGAGAACAAACTGAGGGTTGATGGGGGGTGGGAGGGAGGGGCGGGTGGGTGATGGGTATTGAGGAGGGCACCTTTTGGGATGAGCACTGGGTGTTGTATGGAAACCAATTTGTCAATAAACTTCATATAAAAAAAAAAAAGAAAATTGTTAAATCCACATCTCTTTGATTCTGAAGCTTTCAGTAATTTCAGGTATCTGAACATTTCAAACTAAATGTTGTTTTTACTTGTCTAAAACTTGCCTCACTTATTATTTGCATGTGATCATATGGACCATCGTACAAGTCCAGTATTTACTGCATTGTAATATTTGGTATGTGATCCTTTTAAGTCACAAAGTCTAATGCAGGCCACAGAAATCTTTTAAGGGTTGAGAATATGTTTTAACTTACGAATCACCAACACAATTTTGTATAATTTATCCCAGCACTTGAGGGAACTTTGATAAGTATGAATTATCCAGATAATTTCTTAATTTTCCCTTTCTGCTTAGTATATGATGAAAGTTTGAAACAGACTGCTAAGTTGAAGCATTACCAGGCATAATACACACATACATTGATAATCACCGGTAGATTCTCGCCTTTCACTGTTGAAAGATTACATACTTTGAAATTGATTCCAGGTATTTCTATAAAATATTTGGTGAACATTGTCTCATACAATATAGAACTGGTTGAATAACATATGATAAAAATGCTAACTATAAATTAGAAAATAAAATCTTAATCGATTTTCCATTGTAATTCAGTGTGAATATGAACAATTTAAAGGAATTTTATAGACTTTGGCACCACATCATACTGTTGGTGAATAAAGTTTCCTCTTGCCTTTCAGCTCCTTGTGGGAAGCTGTTAGAATTCATACCCTTGTGTCAGATTTGACAAATGTTGTACTGAATGAAGCACTCAGACTACAAATGAGAAATTACTGCTCCAGGAGCAATTTGATGAGCTTAGAGAACATTGCACACCACTTTCTGTCTGTATCTCCAGAGAAAGTAATTAGTGAAAAGGTTGCTGGAATTATAATAATCTGTTAGTGTAGTTATTCTTAAAATAAAACCTTGGTGATTTTCGTTTCCGTTTGGTTGCAATTATTTTTCAATTAACAGTTGAGAATGATGAACCCTAGAGTTTCAGCATTACTCATTATATTTCTTACCACAAAATGAAAATATTCTCAATAAAATGGTCCTCTGCAATGAGAAAAGAGAAGGTCACCTAAAGGGGCATTGAAATAATCTTTGGTACTTTAAAACTGTTCAATATTACAGAAGCAAATTACACATACAAATGTAATGTGTTTACTCTAGAGGGCATCTTAATTAATGTATACTTGTTAACCCACAAAAAAATATCTGTTTCCTAAAAGGATTATTTTGGAAAAATATTCAACTTGGAAGATTTAAAGTTATAATTCCATTCTATATTAGTTTCCTATTGTTGTTGTAACAAATTGCCCCTGCTTTAGTGGCTTAAAACAACATAAATTTGTCATTTTATAGTTTTGGAGGTCAGAAGTCCAAAATGGGCCACATTTTCTTCAGGGTGGAGAAAACATTTCCTTCTCTATTCTACTTTCTGGAGGCTGCCTGCACTCCTTGGCTTGTGGCCTTGAATAACTGGCCTCTTCTACTTTAATAGCACATTCTCTCTTTTGCATTACACTGGTAAAACCTAGATAATTCAGAATAATATTCTCATTTCAGAATGCTTAACCTAATCTCATCTGTAAAGTCCCTTTTGCAATGTAAGGTAATAATTCAGAGGTTCCAGGGATCAGGACATGGATGAATATCTTTGGGAAGTATTACTGAGCCTACCTCAAATTTGTTTTCTGATCTTTACTAAGCACTAATTTTTTAAATGCACTGATGTTTTTAGGTAATACATACTTTAAAAGGACCTGAATTTTGTATTAAGTAGCTTAAAGAATAGAAAGGAGAGAACTCAGACATCATTAAGTATTAATACAGATACATGAGAAATGTTTATTTTTTTCAATATATATTTTTTAATGCTTATTTATTTTGAGAAAGAGAGAAAGAGAGAGAGAGGGTTAGAGAGAGAGGGAGAGGGAGAATCCCAAACAGGCTCCATGTTGTCAGTACAGAACTCGAAGTAGGGCTTGATTTCATGTACTGTGAGATCATGACCTGGGCAGAAATCAAGAGTCAGATTCTTAACCAACTGAGCCACCTAGGCACCCCCAAGAGAAATGTTTAGAAGTTCCAAAGAATGACCTTGCATTGGTTATACCTTGTATAATCACAGAGTTTACACCTTAGTTCTAGGAAACACATTAAGGTATAAAGAGTAGTATATTCAGATAAAAGAAATTAGAATGGCTACAGAAATTGAAAAAATCAAATAATACAAAATTAAAAGAACTGGGAATATTTAATTCACAAAGGGGACTATGGCAACTATAGTTAAACATTTGAGGATGTGTCATTTGAAAGTGACAGTAAATTTGTTGTCTGTTATAGCTAAGATAATACACGTAAATTGCAGGAAGTCATACTTAGTTCATTTGGGTTGCTATAACAAAATACCATAGACTGGATAGCTTATAAACAACAGAAATTTATTTATTTTGGCTTTGGAGAGTAGAAGTCGAAGATCAGGGTGCCAGCATGGTCTGGTGAGGACCCTTTTCCAGGCGGAGGACCTCTCATTGTAATTTCACATGGTGGAGAGGAAGGGGGCTCTATGGAGTTTTGTGTATAAGAACATTAATCCCATTCATGAGGGCTCCTCCTTCATGATCTAAACACCTCCAGAAGGCCTCACCTTCTAAAAACATCACATTGAGAATTAGGATTTCAACATACGACTTTCGAAAAGACACAAACATTCCGGTCACAGCATATAATTTAACTTAAACAAAGAAACATATCTTTGAGGGGCACCTGGGTGGCTCAGTTGGTTGAGCATCTGACTCTTGATTTCAGCTCAGGACATGATCTCGTGGTTCATGAGATGGAGCCCAGAATTGGGCTCTGCATTACGAGCGTGGCGTCTGCTTAAGGTTCTCTGTCTGTCTGTCTGTCTGTCTCTGTCTCTCTCTCTCTCTCTCTCTAAAATAGGATAAAAAATTTAAAAAGGAAACATATCTTTGAAAGCCATCCAAAAGAAGAATAGACTTCTGGACAAAGGAAATTATTTTGAAATGAAACAGGACAACTATTTGGTGGCATTTAACATAGAGAAGATTTGAACATCAAACATGTGTTTGAACCATATGACTTTGAGTTTTTCTTTTCTAAGACCTCCAGTTATGTGATTCAGGGAAATCTTAGAGGAAGTTGCATGGGGATTCATATGGAAAAACAAGAAGGATGTAGACATTTTTTAACTTAGGAAAGGATACATCAAGTTGAATGAAAAGCATGAGCCAGAACAAAGCCAGGAGGCTGAGTTTAATCTATAAATTCTCCTGTCAGAGCACCCATCTGAGGAGAAGGTATGCACACTGTAGTATTCAAGACATGTCTGAGAATGTCTGAAGAATTCCTTGGGCTAAGTCAGTTGAGTGACTATTGCTCATTCATCTGAGAGACCAAGAAATCTCCTGGGGAGGGAATAAAAACATGGATAATCAGAGGTAACCAAGTTAATTAAGAAATATATATGAATTATTCCTTCAGCTCCCCTTCTTGGATTTGTGTCACAACAATCTAAAGGGCTCTAGTGTTTTTATAAAGTTTTATAAAGGCTTGAGGAGGAGAAATTTCCTTTCCTCTTGTTTTATGTTTCTGGGTGAGGGACATCAACTGATGTAACATTTTTTGCCTTTTTTTCCCATCTCTCTCATCATTCTGCTTAGGGGTGAGGGGTGGAGAGGAGAGAAGAGTAAATTCCATTGGTGAATTGTATGAGGAATGTAACAAAGAAAGGGAGCCTAGTCTCTTCTATCATCTTCTCCTTGTCATCCTTCTCCCTCTGGAGTCAGACTTTCAATTCTGTTCCCTACACTGACTGTTTTACAAAGACATGTTCCCATATGAGGAGGCCTGTGGTCTGCTGGCATGGCTGGTGTCAGGCTGAGTAGTCCTTCCCAATTCTGAGGTCCAGTACACTACCAAGGTTCTTGTTTCTGTATGTCTAAGAGCCAGTTTCTTCAGTTTCAGCTTCATCTGTACTAAAAATATATTTTGAGCTACCATTCTGTCTTACTTCCATCTTGTCAATTGCTTCAGAATTTAAGAGCAAGGAAAGAGGAACTATTTATCAAGTCCCTTCAAACGTCAATAGTGATTCAAGTCAGAGAAATATTGATATGTGACTGTTAATTTAATGTTTTGGCCAACTTGGAAGGTACTAGTAACATTGCTCAGATTATCTTTCTCCTTTTGTTCTTATCTGAAAACAAACAAAAAATAGTATTTGATGCCTCCCTTGATGTTGTTTTGGAATTATTCATTTTTTAAAGTACTTTTAAAGCCTACCCATAAAAATGTATGCAGAATATTTTATGAAAAGTTAATCCAGTAAACAACTCAAATGTATACAAGTGTGGAATGTTAAATAGCAGTAGAAGTGAATAAACCTTAGTTACATTCAAATAGCCTGGATGAATATCAAAAATACAATGTTAAGATAAGGAAGTAAGACACTGAGAGTAAATACAGTATGTTTCAATTTACAAAAAAGTATATATCAAAAATAAGCAAAACCAACCTATGTGTCCTACAAGTGTATATGTAGATATTAAAATGATAAAGAAAAACCAAGGAAATTATTACCACAAAATTTAGAATGATAATTCTAGAGGCAAATGAAGATATTTCTGCTGAGAAGGGGCACATGGGAGGAATCTGGGGTTTTGTCAATGTTTTATTTCTTGGCCAAGTGGAAGTTACATGAAAGCATGTCTTCTTTTGGTGCTCTTGCCTTGCAATTGAGATCCATCTATTTGTTCTCTCCTTCACTTAACTTTGATCCTCCTTAAATTCTACCAGCCTATTATTCATCTATAACTATTGGGAATTATAACTTTCACTTTTCCTTTATAAGGAAGATAAGTTCACCTCCACAATCCTCTACGTAGTCTTCCAGTAAACCCTCTCTCTTCCTTTGTAATAGCAGTATACAGTGAGGAGTAGGAACATGAATGTCTTAACGCTTTTAGTTTTATTTCTTTACCCACTTTTCCCTCTCCTTTTCTATCCTTTCTTGCTTTATTCTGCATGCATTTCTTTTGACTCTGTGAGAAAAAGAGAAAATGAATTTTTAAAAAAAAAATTTAAGGCTTATTTATTTTTGAGACACAGAGAGCGTGAGCAGGGCAGGGACAGAGAGAGACACAGAATCCGAAGCAGGCTCCAGGCTCTGAGCTGTCAGCACAGAGCTCAGTGTGGAGCTGGAACCCACAAACAGTGAGATCATGCCCTGAGCCCAAGTCGGACACTTAACCAACTGAGCCACCCAGGTGCCCTAAGAAAATGAATTTATAAGCACATAAGACTCATTCTCTATTGCATGAGAGGAACGCAAAAATCTCAGTAGCTAGTGGATAACTGGGAAAAGTAGAGATAATAAATTCTACAATATGTTTTATTCTTCTTACACATAGTTTCAATGACTTGTTAATGTGGCATATGCATCTGGCTATACTAATTTATATTATCATCAATATCAATAAATCCTTATGGCAAAGAGACAAGTTATACTAGTTTTTATGACTTTAGAATTTGGACCCCATATCAGAAAGAAGCTATAGGGGGATTTTTCCCAATGCCTCTTTTTTCTTTTTTAAGTTTATTAAAAAAATTAATGTTTATTTATTTTTGAGACAGAGAGAGACAAAGTGTGAGCAGGGGAAGGGCAGAGAGAGAGGGAGACACAGAATCTGAAGGAGGCTCCAGGCTCTGAGCTGTCAGCACAGAGCCTGACATGGGGCTTGAACTCACGAACTGTGAGATCATGACCTGAGCCACAGTCGGACACTTAACTGACTGAGCCACCCAGTCGTCCCTTAAGTTCATTTATTTTTGAGAAGGGGTGAGAGACAGAGAGAGAGAGAGAGAGAGAGAGAGCGAGAGAGAGAGAGAGAGAGAGAGAGAATCTCAAGCAGGTTCCACCCTGTCAGTGCAGAGCCAGATGTGGGGCTTAATCTCAAGAACTATGAGATCATGACCTGAGCTGAAATCAAGAGTCAGACACTTAACCGAATGAGCCACCCAGGCACTCCTAATTTTTCTAAAATTTTCAGAAGCAACTTATTGCCCTATGAATAAATTTTTGTTCTCCTTAAACTGCTCAATGAAGTCCTGGACATTCTCATTCCTACTTACATTTCCAGAATCATCTACCCCATCCTTCCCACTTCCACAATCTCATACACTTTCTAGCTATACTAAACCTTAATTTGTCCAACTATCCATGGTCTCTAGCCCTCAGAATTTCAAATATTTTCTCCCTCCATCTCCCTCGTCTAGTTAATCTCCACTAACTCTTAAAATTTTACATAAGATTTCATGTCCTCTGAGGAGTTTTTGCTGACCTTCTAAATCTAGATTAAACCATTCACTGAATTTGGTATTTGTTACATTATGGACAATGTTGATATTTATCTGAACCCTACAATTTCAGAGAGGAGAGATGCTTGAAAGGTACCCCCACTCTTGACATCCTGAGAAATAGCTATCTGAAAAGGCCCATGATGCTCTGGCATATTCCCAGATAACACCTCCTGTGGCCCTTCTTCAATGATTCCCTTGTTTACCTACTTCTCTAAAATCTCAGCTCCTCTTCCTTTCCTTTGAGTTGTTCCTCATTCATGAACACTTTCCTCACTGTAATAGCCTCAACATCATCTCCTTATTTATCTGGTGCATTTTGTCTTTAATATTATGCACTTTCTCTATAATATACAAGACTTAGCATACAACTGATTTGTAATTTCCTATGTTTTGTTTTGTTTTGTTTTCCTAACAGTGAAGTATGTGAAAGAAACAGAAACTATGTCTGTCCTTTTCTCTTTTTCTTTGTAATTTCCCAGGGCTTAGTGCAGTGTACATCATCATCATCACCCACTTTTACTTAGAATTCTATGAGCTTTATTCCTTTTTTTTTAAGTATTCTCCCCTCTTTTATTATTTTTTTAACATGAAATTTATTGTCAAATTGGTTTCCATACAACACCCAGTGCTCATCCCAACAAGTGCCCTCCTCAATGCTCATCACCCACTTTCCCCTCCCTCCCACCTCCCATCAACCCTCAGTTTATTCTCAGTTTTTAAGAGTCTCTTATGGTTTGCCTTCCTCCCTAACTTTTTTTTTCTTTCCCCTCCCCCATGGGTTTCTGTTAAATTTCTCAGGATCCACATAAGAGTGAAAACATATGGTATCTGTCTTTCTCTGTATGACTTATTTCACTTAGCAGAACACTCTCCAGTTCCATCCACATTGCTACAAAAGGCCATATTTCATTCTTTCTCATTGCCACGTAGTAATCCATTGTGTATATAAACCACAATTTATCCATTCATCAGTTGATGGACATTTAGGCTCTTTCCATAATTGGCTATTGTTGAAAGTGCTGCTATAAACATTGGGGTACAAGTGCCCCTATGCATCAGCACTCCTGTATCCCTTGGGTAAATTCCTAGCAGTGCTATTGCTGGGTCATAGGGTAGACCTATTTTTAATTTTTTGAGGAAACTCCACACTGTTTTCCAGAGTGGCTGCACCAGTTTGCATTCCCACCAACAGTGCAAGAGGGTTCCCGTTTCTCCACATCCTCACCAGCATCTGTAGTCTCCTGATTTGTTCATTTTAGCCACTCTGACTGGTGTGAGGTGGTATCTGAGTGTGGTTTTGATTTGTATTTCCCTGATGAGGAGCGGCGTTGAGCATCTTTTCATGTGCCTGTTGGCCATCTGGATGTCTTCTTTAAAGAAGTGTCTATTCATGTTTTCTGCCCATTTCTTCACTGGATTATTTGTTTTTTGGGTGTGGGGTTTGGTGGGTTCTTCAAAGATTTTGGATACCAGCCCTTTGTCTGATATGTCATTTGCAAATATCTTTTCCCATTCCGTCAGTTGCCTTTTAGTTTTGTTGATTGTTTCCTTTGCAGTGCAAAAGCTTTTTATCTTCATGCGGTCCCAATAGTTCATTTTTGCTTTTAATTCCCTTGCCTTTGGAGATGTGTCAAGTAAGAGATTTCTGTGGCTGAGGTCAGAGAGGTTTTTTTCCCGCTTTCTCCTCCAGGGTTTTGATGTTTTCCTGTCTCACATTCAGGTCCTTTACCCATTTTGAGTTTATTTTTGTGAATGGTTTAAGAAAGTGGTCTAGTTTCATTCTCCTTCTGCATGTTGCTGTCCAGTTCTCCCAGCACCATTTGTTAAAGAGACTGTCTTTTTTTCTATTGGATATTCTTAACTGCTTTATCAAAGATTAGTTGGCCATACTTTTGTGGGTCCAATTCTGGAGTCTCTATACTATTCCATTGGTCTATGTGTCTGTTTCCGTGCCAATACCATGCTGTGTTGGTGATTACAGCTTTGTAGTAGAGGCTAAAGTCTGGAATTGTGATGCCTCCCGCTTTGGTCTTCTTCTTCCATATTACTTTGGCTATTCAGGGTCTTTTGTGGTTCCATACAAAATTTAAGATTATTTGTTCTAGCTTTGAGTAGAATGCTGGTGCAATTTTGGTTGGGATTGCATTGAATGTGTAGATTGCTTTGTGTAGTATTGACATTTTAACAACATTTATTCTTTGAATCCATGAGCATGGAATGTTTTTCATTTCTTTGTATCTTCTTCAATTTCCTTCATAAGCTTTCCATAGTTTTCAGCATACAGATCTTTTACATCTTTGGTTAGGTTTATTCCTAGGTATTTTATGAGTCTTGGTGCAACTGTGAATGGGATCAGTTTCTTTATTTCTCTTTCTGTTGCTTCATTATTGGTGTATAAAAATACAACTGATTTCTGTACATTAATTTTATATCCTGCGACTTTGCTGAATTCATGTATCAGTTCTAGCAGACTTTTGGTGGAGTCTATCGGATTTTCCATGTATAATATCATGTCGTCTGTAAAAAGTGAAAGTTTGACTTCATCTTTGCCAATTTTGATCTGATGTAGATACGAACATTCCCACAATATAGATGGGGAAATGAGACATAATGGAGGCCAAGGAAATTCCACAAGGTCATATGGGTGATAAGTGAAAAGCATCTCTTCAACACTAAGATCATGCCTGTTTGTAAGATCTTAATCACTCACTAATATTGTCTCAAAATAAGTTTGCACTTTTTAAACAAATGAGTGGGAAGATTCTAGAAAGATAGCAGCAATTACAATATAGATCTTGAAACTTCTCAGGTCTCCATGTTAAAAATAAACAAAAAACAGCATCTACATGGTAAAAGTAAAAATTATCCATATATATATATATATATATAATAAGACAATGCTTAATTATAAGCTATTCTAACTCTGTCATTACCTGTGTCCTTAAGAATGAGAATTCTTGGTGTGGAATAGAGGAGATACTAATAAGATGAAGAAGTTAGGTAAAAACCTGTAGTCTTGAATTTGAGTTGGAATTATTAGTATAAGTCACACATATTTTATCTTTACACATATACATATATATGTAATATATATGTATATATACATATATGTGTGTGTGTGTGTGTGTGTATATATATATTTCATGCATATGTTTATATATATAACTTAAAGATTTACCAATATGACCAACCCAATATTCTAAACACCCAAACTGTAGTCTTAAAATATCGGCTCCTTTAAAAGAAACAAAGCCTTCTTGGAATATTTTTATATCTGGTCTGGAGCAGAAAATGTATAAAAGGAGGTAGGAATTATACAAGATCTGACAATAAGATCTCAAGGAAGTTATAGAAGATCTATGGTCATATTAATAGAACTCAAGTGCCAAACTAAAGAGTATCCTACTGGCCAAAGATAGGACAATTTGTAATTCAATTGGTATATGAAATAAAATGTATAGATGCCCATCAAGTATGGTTATAATCTTCAGTTCAGATTGATATTCAAAAAAACAAAATAAGTTAACTACTGTATGACAAAAAATGAATGTTACTATTTTGGAAACTGTAAATAAAATGAAAAAAATATCAGTCACTTTTTCTATCTTTTCACATAAAATTATTCCAGATAATAACATGACAGAATTAGGGGCGCCTGGGTGGCTCAGTCGGTTGGGCATCCGACTTCAGCTCAGGTCACGATCCTGCGGTCCGTGAGTTCGAGCCCCACATCGGGCCCTGGGCTGATGGCTCAGAGCCTGGAGCCTGCTTCCGATTCTGTGTCTCCCTCTCTCTCTGCCCCTCCCCCGTTCATGCTCTGTCTCTCTCTGTCTCAAAAATAAATAAATGTTAAAAAAATTTTTTAAAAATAACATGACAGAATTAGAATATAAAAATTTTGCCAGTTCCAATGAATTAATGCATCTGGGCAATGAACATTTAAGAGTGCCAACATTACAAAAGGAGAAAAATCAGACTATGTGCCTGAGAATGAAAAAATGTTAACAGTTTATAGTCTTGCCAAAGGAAATTAATACAAGCCTAATAAAGTCTGAATCCAGCTGCCACTTTATTGGAAATACAGAGGACCCATAAACATGCAGAGTTATATTATGAGTATGTCATCAGCAAAGTACAGATTTTGAGAATTTCTATAGGTAATATCTGCTGAGTTATCTAGGTATAGTTAATCTCCTGAGTTCCTTAATAGGTATAAAATTAAATGAAAAGAAAAATTCATTGGAGCCTACAAAAAGATTAAAAACAAATACCAAGTTTAAAAAAAAAACATGGGAAAGACTAAGGTATAGGATCTAGAAATATATTATTTGATTACAGAATTATTAGGAAATGCAGGAAAGGGATTACTATTAGGATAGTGGTTATTTCAGAGAGATCATAGGGGCTGTGATGGGACAGGGTTCAAGAAGGGAGTAGCTAGCAAAATTCTATTTTTTATTCTCAGTGGTGTTTTCAAGGATGGTTACCATATACTAATTAGTGACGCTATGTGTTTGCTGTGTGTGTTTTTCTAATTTTGTTTTATTTTAAAATACGATTTTAAAAAGTATCAAAAATAAGAGCTCCTAGTGGTCAAGTGTGGAACAAAATAAATAATCGTAGTGTTGAATTATAACCCCAAATATAAAATAAATATGCATGAGTCCATGCAGGCATAAATAAATGATTGGACAAATCCAATAAATGAGAGAGAAAGGATAAATCGCTTTTATAAGCAAATTCCAAATAATATGTGTGGATACTATCCCTATAACAAAGAAGAGCTTAATCCGTCTCCCTTTGATTTTGGGTTAGATTCAGTTCTAACCAAGATTTAAAGAAAGGTAAAAATGGTAACTGTACAGTGGAGAAACCTGGCAGACACGACCTTACCAAAGTGAGCAAGATTGACATCATCAGTAATTAGTTGTATTTGTATTTTACCCCTGGTATGATGCTCTGTGAAGGTATCTTCTTCTCTGTGGTACTCCCTAACATCCATAATTTAGTTCTGATCATTAAAACATATTTGACAAACCCAAACTGAGAGATATTCTACAAATTATCTGACCAACACAATTCAAAATGACAAGTTCATAAAAAATAACAAGAAAAGATGGTAATAGAAACAGTAATAGTTTGTGGAGTTACCTAAGGAGACCTAACTGCTAAATGCAATGTGGTATCCCAGACTGGATCTTGAAATAAATAAAGGACATTAGTGGGGAAAATAGCTGAAATCTAAATAAAGAGAGTTTAGTTAATTATATCATAACAAGAGGTGCCTGGGTGGTTCAGTTGGTTAAACGCCCAACTCTTGATTTTGGCTCCGGTCATGATCTCACAGTTCATGGTTCTTTGTCTCCTTCTGTCTCATTCCCTCCCTGCTTGTGCTTGCTCGCGCTCTCTCTCTCTCTCTCTCTCTGTCTCTCTCTCTCTCAAAATACATAAATAAACTTGAAAAGTAATATCATAACAATATTTATTCCTGAAATTTGATACACAATAGTTACATAAGATGTTAACATAGCTAGAAGAAGGTTACATATGACTTTGTACTATCTTTGTAACTTTTCTGTATCTCTAAAATTGTTCAAAGTCAAAAGTTAAATGTAGTTTTGACAGAACAAAAAAAATTAAAAGAGTTTTTTTGTTCAAAATAAAAATATATTTTTTAAAAATATCTCCTCCCCTCACTTGTGACATCTATTATTTAATTCAGTCATTTAATTAATTTTGAAAATTTTACTTTGTACATGTCAAACATTTCAAGTCTTCCTTTTTAATTCCTCATATGAATTTTTCACTGAATTCTCTCAAGTCTTCATTTTGTTATGTCTCTCTGTCGTTGCATCTTTTTTTAAAAATTTTTAAATTTTTTTTTCAACGTTTTTATTTATTTTTGGGACAGAGAGAGACAGAGCATGAACGGGGGAGGGGCAGAGAGAGAGGGAGACACAGAATCGGAAACAGGCTCCAGGCTCCGAGCCATCCGCCCAGAGCCCAACGCGGGGCTCAAACTCACGGACCGCGAGATCGTGACCTGGCTGAAGTCGGACGCTTAACCGACTGCGCCACCCATGCGCCCCTTTTTTTAAAAATTTTTAATGCTTACTTATTTTTGAGAGACAAAGCGTGAGTTGGGGAGAGGCAGTGAGAGAGGAAGACACAGATCTGAAGCAGGCTTCTGGCTCTGAGCTGTCAGCATAGAGCCCAACATAGGGCTCCAACTCATGAGCTGTGATATCCTGACCTGAGCAGAAGTTAAAGGCCCAACAAACAGTCACCCAGGCGCCCCTCTCTGTCATTCCTCCTTAAAACATCTGATATCCATTTCAGCTCAGAAACTTCACTGCACATTCAAACTCCTTCAATAATGTCCTTGCTTCTTTTTTTTTTTTTTTTTAATGTTTATGTATATTTGAGAGAGAGACAGAGACAGAGACGGGGGAGGGGAAGAGAGAGAGAGGGAGACACAGAATCAGAAGCAGGCTCTAGGCTCTGAGCTGTCAGCACAGAGCCCACAGAATGTGAGATCATGACTTGAGCCAAAGTCAGATGCTTAACTGCCTGACCACCCAGGCACACCAATAATGTCTCTATTTCTTATGCCACTGTTAACTACACCTCCCTATACACCGGTCTAATCAAGTTTCTACATTGTATCCATAGTATGGTTTCTGATCATACCGCTATCATCTTAATACTCACACACATGTACATGTACACATGCACACATACAAACATACTGTTTTCAACTCAACCCTTATAGGCTAACTAAGCAAGAGGTCTTCATTGGGCCTCCTTGAAAGATCTTTAAAGATGGCAAAATCTGGATCTGAAATACCTGAAAATATTAAATGAATCATATACATAATTATATTTCCTGACCTGCACCCAGGGCAACCCATTTTTCTTATCTTCTGCATATAGCTTGTATTCCTCAGCAACATTTCACTAATTGCTTAATATTTTTACCTTAAGTATAGAAAGTTTTCCCCTCCTTTGATACTAAATTGCATGGCGTTAAAAGTGTGAACAGTGGAGAAAAGTTAGTAAAGCTTCTCAAAAGCCCGTAAAAAGAAATAAAATGAAAACAGGTTAAGTATTTATATGAATGTATTATATTCCTATTTGAAGTTCTTCGGGAATCCCCACATATTCATTATTCTGGTAGTTTATTTTATGCTAAAATGCTGTTGAGGCAACAGAGTAGTTTGCAAAGAACTAATGAGATTTATAGTACTTTATAAATTAAAATTATGGAATATTACCCAATCTTATATTTCCCATAGCAATTATGACTTCTATTATTTAATGACAAAGCATAATATTATACATATTTCTGTGTGGACATGCAAACTGATATTTTAAAAACTCACATTTAAGAGCACTTATATATTTTTAAAAATATATATTATTTACAATATGAAATATATTTTTACTAAATTAGCTATAAATCATTATGAGATCATCTAGCTAAAAATACATAAAATGATATTCAATTATTTTTTTTTTTAAGTTTAATTATTTATTTTGGGAGAGAGAGAGAGAGCACACTTGTGCAGGGGAGGGGCAGAGAGGGAAAAAGAGAAATCCTAAACAGGCCCTGCACTGGAAGCCCAGAGCCTAGTTCGGGGCTCAAACAGGGGGATCATGACCTGAGCTGAAATCAAGAATGGGGCAGTTAACAACTGAGCCACCCAGGCACCCTCCAATTACTCTTTAAAATAATTTTTTATAACCAAGAAGCTATAGTAGTTTTCTAAATAACACGTGGGGAGTTTTAGTGTCCCTGAGATCAGTTTGTAATATTTTATTAGTGAGTTTCCTGACCATGATTTTATATTCCAAATGTGTATATAATAAAATATAGCTATTTGTTAAACCAATAGTTTATTGTAACTGAAGGAATATTAAACACACTGAAACATGTGGGGTTTTTTTTAACTAATGTTAGATAACTATTGTATGTGTCTTGTATAAGCACAGCCACGAATGTAAAACTCAATTTCTGCATTGGGAAAAAAAAAAACAAAACATTTTTTAGAGATCAAAGTCACAATGGACAAAAAGATCTTGTGAAAACAGGCTGAGTGGGCTAAGACTGAGTATAATCCAAGTATCGTCTAGCAATAGCACTGGCTGAAGAGGAGATTTAAATTGGAAATATCGTATTTGGCCTTTTACTTATGATTAATACTTTTGTAAATGATATGGAGAATAATTCATTCAAATTAAGCAAAGGAATCTAAGCAAAATAACTTACTGCCTCAAACACCAACAGCCAAAATTTTTACTCTATTACTATGTGACCAGTCATGGAATATGAAGGATTCCTCAACATGGATGTCTACGATGAAACACAAAGTTCTACTTCCTAGAATAACTGCTAATATTATTTGTAGTTTACACACACACACACACACACACACACACACACACACACACACAGGATACAACTGTCTGAAAGACTTAAATACAGTTAATGTATCATTAATATCTGAGATATTATATAAACATACAATTTGTGTATATTCTTGAGTGATACAAGAGAAAAACAATTGACAACTAATCAATTCCTAAATTTAAGATCTCAAAATTATATGATCTGTTTAGTTAGTTCATACTAACAAGAGAAACAGAAAAGGGGAAAACATTTATAAAAATAATTTTATTTAAATTAGACATAAGATGATTTGGTATACAGTTAATAATTTTTCAATGACTTCTGTGGCAATAAAACATTGGTTTCTTGTGAAGTGAACAAAAAGGCACATTGAAAAAGTTATAATCTCATTAAAAGAAAACCACTGAATAGTACATGCCAACTGTATGCCAGTGATCCTTGAAGACAAGTATTAAGCACTTAAAAATATAAATTACAGATTATTTATGGTTATAAACAGCATCAGTATTACCACTTCTTCATTTTCTTTTTTTTAATCTATGAACATTTTTTATATTTAAATTTTAGTTAACATACAGTGCAATATTAGTTTTAGGAGTAGAATTTGGTGATTCATCACTTACATACAACACTCAGTGCTTATCACAGCAAGTGCCCTCCTTAGTACCCGTCACCCATCTAGTCCGTCTCCCACCTGCCTCCCTTCATCACACCTCAGCTTGTTCTCTATCATTAAGAGTCTCTTGTGGTTTGCTTCCCTCTGTTCTTTTCCCTACCCCCTTCCCATATGTTCGTTCATCTGTTTTGTTTCTTAAATTCCACATACAAGTGAAATCATATGGTATTTGTTTTTCCCTGACCGATTTATTTAGCTTAACGTAATTCATTCTAACTCCATCCATGTCATTGCAAATGGCAAAGTTTCATTTCTTCGTTTTCATCTTTTAAATCATACTACCTCTTAATTGATGATTCTATTCTCATGATTTAGCATACTTATTTTATGATTTGTTCTTTCATGAAAATGTTCTTAGAAAAAAAAATTCTAAAAAGATAGATAGATAGATAGATAGATAGATAGATAGATAGGATATTTTCTTTATTTATTCACCCATCAGACACTTACATTGTTTCCATACTTTTGGCAATGTGAATAATGTTAGAATGAACATGAGGGTGAAAAAAAAAAAGAAAAAAGAACAAGAGGGTGCAGGTATCTCTTAGAGATACTGATTTCATTTCCTTTGGATATATACCCAGTGGTAGGACTGCTGGATCATATGGTAGTTCTATTTTTAAGGAAACTCCATACTTGGGTTCAATTGTTCGTACTTATTGATTCTGAGCCTTCTGTCTCCTTGGTTTGTTTCTCTATCAGATTCAATATTGTTTTCTCTAATGTAGTTTCTCCTGTGTGCTCTCATATAGCACTTTTTGTCCTATCTTATTACCTAACCCCATGTGTTGTAACTCTGTAACTTGATGTTCTTCTGTTCTCTTATATCTACTTTAGACTTTAAGTTCCAAGGGGGCAGGGACTTTGTAGTGTGCACTCTGCCAGTGCCTAAAGTAGATTACTTATAAAAATGTACTCACCAAATGTTAATATCTGACAAGGAAAGAACCTTGAAGTCTTCCTTTCAGAATATTTTAAGGTATTTTGCTTTTTTTCCCTCAAACTTCAGAATTATTTTGTTAAGCAACTCTCCCACAAACCCATTGCAATTTTGTTGGATATAATACATGAACTCATTAGAGAATACAATATGTAACTTTCAATGTGGCTTCAATATTGAATTTATGACTTTCTATTCCTAATGATAGAATGCAATTTTTTAGATTTCTTTTAAGTTTCTTATAAAATTTAGCATTTTTCTTTATATAGATCCTACATGTTTCCTCTGTAGTTTATCATGTTGTACTCATTATTTTATGAATTAAATACTTTCCTGTTACATTTCTCAACTGGTTATTGCTGGTATAATGAATTCTTACTAATTTGAACAGTTTTGTATTTTATTTTCATGAGGTTTCCAGGTACATAGATTAAGTAGATTTTTTACATTTATATAGTTTTTCTGATTTTGAATAATCTGATTTCTTTTTGCATTATTTATAGGCCAATATTTCCAGAACAATATTAAATATAATTGGTGGACATTATTTCTGTTGTTTTAATTTTTACGGATATGACTCTAAAGTTTCAACATAAAGTTTAAAGTTGGCTCCTTGCTTGACATAACTTTGTTTATTACGCTAAAACCGTTTTTTTTTTGTCTTCTTAGTTTACACATAGTTTTTTCTAAATACTGACAGTTTGAACAATGTACTTACTGCTTATTATAGGTATTTGAGGTTACTATGAAAGTTGATATAGTCCTTTCTATGAAAATGTCTTCCTATCCTTCCAAAGTAGAGGAAGGAAAAAGTGGAAGGATAGTGGGTCAGGGATGCTGTCAATGAGGGAAGCAACCAGAGTACCGCCAGCATGTTGACCTCTGATTCACAGAGCTTCCAAAGTGGAATTTATTTTTTCCTTCATTAGAGGAAAACACATATTTGTTGAATCAACCAATTAATGAATATAACTCTTAGTACTTAGTGCCTATGATGTTTCAAGGACTGAGCAAACGTTAACTATTCATGGATTGGTTTTAAAACTATAGTCATCTAAGATGCCTGCATCAACTTACTAGGTTTCTTATTGGTTTTAGCCAAAAATTATAAACTGGACTCACTGAATGTTGCCATTCAATGGCCGTTCTTTGATCTATACAGTGTTTTTAAAATTAGTATATTTTCTATAGATGTCTATCTTATTACTTATTCAAAAAAATTAGAAAACACATGGTATATATATTCTCATATAACAACCTGTAGCTTTAGTTTGCCATAGTCCCCAGTAATCCCTGTTGCCCTATTTCCATTCAGTTTACCAGTACAATCTTAAAGGCATTTTAGGTTGTGACCCTTAAATTAAACCTTTGTAAAAGTGGATTATTTAGTCAGATTATTTTGCCTTAGGTAGCTTAACATCAATATTTTATACAAGACAATATTCAAATTATAATTATTTTTAAATATGCATTCAGAATCCCAGTCTTATTTCCAATAAATGGGTGATAAAAACAATCTGTAATATTACTGGCAAATGACTGCTCAGAGACAGAAAGAAAATAATTTCTTTCAATTCTATAGAATTTTGCAGTTAAAAACAATTTTCCTGTGGTGTCAGTTGGTTTCAGTTGTGTTTCAGTTGGTTAAGCATCTGACTATGGCTCAGGTCATGATCTCACAGTTCATGGGTTCAAGCCCAGCGTTGGGCTCTGTGCTGACAGCTCAGAGCCTGGAGACTGCTTCAGAATCTGTGTCTCTGTCTCTCTCTGCCTCTCCCCTGTTCGTGCTCTCTCTCTCTGTCTCAAAAATAAATAAACATTAAAAAAATTTAAACCATTTTCCTGTATATTTTTTCTCTAAATGAACAGATAAGAATGTGTCTGGATCATTTTTTAATATTCTGTAATGCTTGGCGTGGTGCCTTGCACAGAGTAAATATCCAGTAGATATTTGTTACAAAATATATAAAATAAATGACCCACTCATGGTTTGCAATAGCAGAAAAATATTTGGGGTTTAGATAATAAGCTTTGATTATTTCCAAAAGCACTTATCATGGTTGTAACTTTCTCATCATTAGAACAAAGTAGAACAAAGTCACATTTACAAATGGTTGGAAAAAAAAGATTGTACAGATATCATTTGCTGAAAATACATACATTTTTCCAGTTCTTGAGCAGTTAATTTTTATTGTAAAAAACACATTATGGGAAACAAGTGTGATTCTAGAAACTGATTTTAAGAATTATACAGGAATCTGATTCTTGAGATTAATTGGCTAGTTAAGTGTTTTCAAATGGGTCAGATTTCAATGTCTTGAAAAGCCAATTTCAACCAAAATAAATGTATCAACTCTAGGCTGATAGAGATCAATCACTTTATTCAAGCAAATACTTCAAGAAAAACAAGGGAAGAGACACTTGAATAGAAGTCCCAGATCTAATCACTTTAGCTTTATCCTTAACGTTCCTACTTACAAATTGGTTGTAATGTAAGTATCTTTGCCTTTTAAATTCTTTATTTTACTACAAATATGCCAAATGGTTGAAATGAAATTTCATGAAAAGACAGAGGACAATGCAAGTACTGTTGCTCACTTTGGCAAGGACTAATTTCTGCAAATTTAGTCAGTTTTGTTCTTAGCCTTGGCTTTATAGTCGAATCATCTGGGACATTAAGAAAAAAAAAATGAATGTCTGGTTCCCATTCATGCAGATTCAGATTGGATTGATCTGAGGTGCATCCTGGGCATGGGAATTTTCTCTTGATAACTGTTTCAGTTTATTTGAGTGTGCAGTCAATTTTTAAAAAAAAAACACTGTTCTCGTCCATGATTCTCAAAATTCCATAAATATCCCGGTATATCTTATCTTTTCTCACTTGCAGGTGAAAACAAAAGATGCTTTCTTTGCTGCAGATTGCATGCAATAGAAGATACATAGTTTAACAGCAAGAATGGTCCAGGAAAAGATTGTTTTAAACCTAAAGTTAGCAGTGTCTGATTCTGTTTATATTTTCTTGACTATCCCATTTCTTTCCACCTCTTGAGAGACCAAGATCTTTTCATCCTGCCATTTTCAAATACCCGTGGTTCTGTATCTGTAATATGTCTATAGCCTTTGCTCTGATATGTTATCATTCTTTTCCTATGCAAAACACCCACATCAACAAAAAGCAAATGTTACTTCTCGCTTGCTCTAAACATTACATTGCTGAACTTTCCACAGCTTGTGTCACAATCGTCACCATATCTCACCTCAAATATGCTTTTTACGAGCTTCTATTGAATTTGTTGAAGAGGCAAATTTTTACCCTTCAAATTTCTTCTAGCTGTTCTAAGAATTAAATTGACATGAGTCAGATTAATAGGAGAAAAATAACAAAGTTTGACTTTGTTTAACCAAAGTTTATATGCACATGGAAGCCTAATACTGAAATTGCAACCCAAAGAAATGACCACCGCAGGCAGTTTTTATACTTTTGAAGCAAAAAGATAATAAACCTGTGAGGAATTTGACAAGACAAAGAAAACCTGTGTTTGGTAGCTTTGATTAGCTACAAATCGTGCTTATCACAATTTGATTCATGAAAAGTAACAAAGTTTGTTTATATAGCCTTCTGATACTTTACACACCTTATCTCTGGAAATAAGAAAATCTCTTTACCTCCTGGTACCTGAAAGTTTCGCTTCACAGGGGAGGGGACAGAGGAGGGTCTCAGTGTCCTTCTTGCACAGGCTATGTCTTAAGTAACTTTTATTTAAAATAGTCAACAAGCCAACATGGCACATTTGGGTGGGGGACATTGACCTTGGCCCCTTTCATTTGAAAAAGCACTTTAAGCACTGTGGGCTTGTCTCACTGAGAAATAGGAGTCCCTGAATGATTACAGAGAATACAAATTCTCCAACATATCCAGGACATATCATCCTTTGGTGCGCCTCAGGAGACCACTGATGGCATGATAGCACCCCCAGGACCAATTTCCAGATTTGAACAATATTTAACACAAGGTAAACTATACCTTTGTGTCAATGGCAGGACCTTGTTTTGGGGCACCTGGGTGGCTCAATCGGTTGAGCGTCCAACTTAAGCTTGGACCATGATCTCTTTAAGTAAAGAACAATTTTACTATGAGAGAACGGTATTCCTCTGGTGTGTTGCCAGTTCCAATCCACCTGTCTGGTACAGCTGGAGATGAGGTCAGGAGGTGTTACTACAAGGATTTGATAAAGGACTTGAGATTTACGAACTCTTCATTACCCGGGTAGGAATTAAGGTATTTACACCTCATTCTGTTAAAATGCTTTCCTAATTCATGTAGCATTTAGTATTATGTCTATTTGAAAAGAGTCTCTCCAAATCTGGCCTTGTAAAAAACAATATGTTCTTGGGGCACCTGGGTGGCTCAGTCTGTTGAGCATCCAACTTTGGCAGGTTATGATCTCATGGTTCATGGGTCTGAGCCCCACCTCGGGCTCTGTGCTGACAACTCAGAGCCTGTAGCCTAATTTGAATTCTGTGTCTCCCTCTCTCTCTGTACCTCCCCTGTTTGTCCTCTGTCTCTCTCTCAAAAATAAATATTTTTAAAAAAAATAATAGGACCCTATTTTAATTTTGAAACTCACTTTTACCTGGCAGAATGGATTCTAATAAGGTTATTCAGGCTCTAGTGAGGCATCATTCTAGAGCAGCAATTCTCCAAGAGAGATCCCCAACCAAAACCATTGGCATCATCAGAGAACTTGCTAGAGGCCGAAATTCTTAAACCTAAACACGCACTTATTGAGACAAAATCTCTGAGAGTGTGGGCCAGAAATCTATGTTTTTAAAAGTCCCCTAGTAATTCTGGTATATGTTAAACTTTTATGAGCACTGTCCTTAAGGGAAGATGGTCTCCTGGTACCTAGAATAAATGAAATCCAACCCATGTCAGAATAAGGAAAAAGAGTCCAGTGAGTATTCATTTGTGTCCTTGATACTTTCAAGGAATTATGAAGTCTAAAAAGGAAACATGCACCCAATGTAGGGGAAAATAAGTCAATAAGACAGTGATTACAGGGTCAAATCTCAGTTTGCTACAGTGCAAGAGAGTTTTTAATGGTGTTACACAGAAAGTCACATGGCATTCATGTCTCTGTATCATAGGATTCGTAAGAGGTTAAAACCAATATGGAACTTAATCTTTCTGTCAAAAGGAATTGAGATATAATACAACTCCATCAGAACACCCAAGAATCTGGCCAGGGGCACAAATATGTCTAAGAGAGACAGAGAACAGAATACCACAGTGCTAACTTAGTAGATAACATTTCCAGGAAATAAGTCACTGGGAGAAGGCATTTTCAGAGTGCCCAGGAGGAAAGAGATACCATGAGTTCTATGACACTAAAAAGATAGATAACTCAAGCTCAAGACATGTAGTCAACAAAGACCTTGTATTTATGTCCATCCTTCTGCCCCTCCCATCCCCCACAAAATCTCTATTGGCTCCTTTTTTGTTACAGAAAAATATTAGTTTAAAATTTGAGTTTGACAAAAGGACTGCACATTCCCTGCTGAAAGGATGGAATAAGGTATCATAAGATAATTAGTTACGTCTATGCACTAGTCATGTCTGTCCACTGAAAGAAAGGGACAGAAGATATTGCACAATGGTGAGTGTGAACCTCCATATGTGGCAAATTACATACATGCAGGTATTAAAAGTCTTATACAGGAGAAGGCTGGTGATTTCAATAGAGTGGGTGTGGATAGCAGCTATTTCTACCAGCAGAAGTTCGGGGGATTCGAAAGTGCAGTTTTCAGCCTCATTATGTCTCCTATCATGTCATAATCAGACATGTGTCATAATCCCCCACTCCTTTCACTTAAAGTCCTGGAATGGCTGAGCATTTAATTAGTGCTGCAACTCTGCAACTCTTAGAATCAAGACATGAGTGTAATATTCACTTCTAGATGCCCTATTGCAGTAGGAGATGGGGTACTTCTTGAAAGCTACTTTCAAAGTTTTCTGATTTTCCATTTGTGTTCTGTGTTGGATATTTACAGCCTTAACTGTCTCCTTCTCCCTAGGGCTTCTTCTCTAGGGCTTTCAGAGGAAGCTGTAATATTTATAGTCATTTTTGTCGCCATAGTGACTGACTGCCATAGCTACTTTATCTCCCAGTACTTTGTCCTCCATGTATATGCTAGCTTATGCACCACTAGCGATAATTTGAGCAATAATGGTCTCACTAGGTGGCATGGTTTCCAGACATGCAATTATCTCTCAGAAAGGAAGCTGCTGATATGCTTCCCAGAGAAGGCTCCCAGAATCTCCATCTGAGAGCTTGTCCTAGGGCGATTATTGCCTCCTACCACTGCCATCAGTCAGGGCCCTGGCAGAAGTCCTGTGGACTTGATACAATATTCATCAATTTCACAAACTCACCCCCCTCCTGTCTTTCAGTCTTTTGCTGTGCCTCCCTATTGCCAAACCCAAGTGGAAGCCAAGGGGTAGAGAGCTAGTTGATACTGTCCATTGATGCCTTTGAGTTACAAAGGGGAAGATGAATCTGGAAAAGTGGAAGATATCCAACACACCTACTATCTGAGCTGTAAACATAATATTTTATTTCAGTTTTCTTCCTTGATAGGAAAATCACCATGTTCATTATGAAATGTCTAATTCAGATGCTGACATCTGCTTTTCCTTCGTCACCCAAGTACAGAGAGCAACATAGCAGGCCTGTCACTGCTATCCTTAGAAAGGCCCACTTGTCAGATTGGCCCTCGGCCGTGGTCTAGAAATTTGGCTGAGAAAAAGTTTCTCACGGTGACTTATAATTTTGCTAAATGACAGGAGTGGCTCATTGTGCTTAACCTGTGCAATGCAATTTATGCTATGTATCTGCTTTCTTTCTGTGAAGACGGTTATGAAATTATGATCAATTTCATTGATTATGGTCAATTACGTGACCAACTCCCAGTAAAATTCCTGGAATACTAGGTTCAAGAGAGCCTCCCTTTTAGACAACACTATATACATGTTGTCACAGCTAATTGATGACGGAATTAAGCTCACTCGGTGTGACTCCACTGGGAGGGGACTCTTGTATGCTTGTGCCTGATTTCCTCTGGACTTCACCCCATGCATCTTTTCCTTTTGCTGATTTGGTTTTGAATCCTTTCACTTAATAAACTACAGCCATTAATAAGACTGTATCTATGCTGTGTCCTTTAAGTCCTCCAAGTAAATCATTGAACTTGGGGGTGGTCTTTGGGACCCCAAACACAATAATGTATGCTAATGTTATAAAAGCATAGGTAGAAATTGTATTCATTCATTCATTCATTCATTCATTTAAACCTTTTGAGTGACTTCTATAAATAAGGTAGCCACTTTTTGTGTTTAGGAAATGCTTTTAAAAGTTAAGCACTTTCAAAATCTATAGTTGAGCTATTTTACAGTTAAATGTCATTTTCAAGTAGACATAAAACTTCTTTGTTTTATATGACCATTATTCTATATTGCTATCTGAAACAATCAAACACTGTAAAAAAGAAAATTTAAGTGTTTGAATAAAATGTCATGGTCTATCAATAGCATTATTTCTCTGGAAGATAAGACATGGGATCAGAGTGACATTTTTCTTGTATTCAAATTTCTCCAAGTACTGAAACAAATAGTAGGAAACAGGGTACCTGCTTTAGGATCAAAGTAGTAATGGCAATCTTTGTGTTGCTAAATCTAAACCTATTTTAGTTTATGATTAACAAATTTCAGAGATAACTTTATGTAGCTTATATGTCAATAAATGTAAGATCTAAATATATGCTTATTAAAAATTGCATCAAATAACCTTATTTCTTGGGGTGCCTGGGTGGCTCAGTCGGTTAAGTATCTGACTTCAGTTCAGGTCATGTTCTCATGGTTCGTGGGTTTGAGCCCCACGTCAGGCTGTGTGCTGACAGTTCAGAGTCTGGATTCTACTTCAGATTCTGTGTTTCCCTCTCTCTGTGACCCTCACTGTTCACACTCTGTCTCTGTCTCAAAAATAACATTAAAAAAAGGCCTTATTTCTTATTCATGATTACCAAATGTCCTCCTTAACTTTTCCTCCCTTTAACTTATTTTAAAATCTTTACATATTGACTGAACTTTTTTTGCACTGTTTATTTTATTTTTTTAAATATGAAATTTATTGTCAAACTGGTTTCCATACAACACCCAGTGCTCATGCCAACAAGTGCCCTCCTCAATACCCATCACCCACCCTCCCCTGCCTCCCACCCCCCCATCAACCCTCAGTTTGTTCTCAGTTTTTAAGAGTCTCTTCCACTTTGGCTCTCCCCCACTCTAACCTCTTTTTTTTTCTTCCCCTCCCCCATGGGTTTCTGTTAAGTTTCTCAGGATCCACATAAGAGTGAAACCATATGGTATCTGTCTTTCTCTGTATGGCTTATTTCACTTAGCATAACAGTCTCCAGTTCCATCCACGTTGCTACAAAAGGCCATATTTCATTGCCTTTTGATATTCCATTGTGTATATAATTGTCACATGATATTCCATTGTGTATATAAACCACAAATTCTTTATCCATTCATCAGTTGATGGACATTTAGGCTCTTTCCACAATTTGGCTATTGTTGAGAGTGCTGCTATAAACATTGGGGTACATGTACCCCTGTGAATCAGCACTCCTGTATCCCTTGGGTAAATTCCTAGCAGTGCTATTGCTGGGTCATAGGGTAGTTCTATTTTTAATTTTTTGAGGAACCTCCACCCTGTTTTCCAGAGCGGCTGCACCACTTTGCCTTCCCACCAACAGTGCAAGAGGGTTCCCGTTTCTCCACATCCTCTTCAGCATCTATAGTCTCCTGATTTGTTCATTTTAGCCACTCTGACTGGTGTGAGGTGGTATCTGAGTGTGGTTTTGATTTGTATTTCCCTGATGAGGAGTGGCATTGAGCATCTTTTCATGTGCCTTGACTGAACAACTTTTAGTATCAGTTTTAGATTTTGAGGTCTGTGTTTTGTTTTAATTTCAGCAGTATCTGTCTAACATAATAGAAATCTAAAGAATCCTAATGCTCTTCAATGAACATTTTCTTGCATATTTTAAAAGTCTATAACCGAGTTTTCCACCTCTAATCATATGAAAAAAAAACATTTTTAGAGTAAGAGAACAAAAATACACGAACTAAATGAACTGTGATCTCTTAAAACCTAAAATGTACCTTACAATTATTTTTCTATACTATGAATCTGACAGCTAAATAGTTTTGTCATAGACAAGAAACATATATGAGATAGATAAGAAGATATATATTTTAACAAGGTGTAACATTTTGAGAATAGATATCTTTCTTTTTAACTGGCCACAAATGTCAGTGGTGTATTGTATTAAAACAGATTAGTTGTTGACCTTCAAGAAGATGTGATTTTTATGAAATACAAAGTCCATGTAGTCATAGTAAAATATTGTGACTATTGGCCATTTCATTTATATATAGTGACTCTAGGGAGAAAGAGAAAGAGAAAATTGGCTTAAAAATCTTTACATAACAATAAAAGGAACCAAGTTCACTGGTGATATGTCTACGAGATACATATATATATCTTTACCCAACAAGATTATGGACTCTTTCATCTTTTATCCCTTTTATCTTTGAAATAATAATACATTTTTGGAAAACAACAACATTTGTGGAAGAAATTATTTTTCACTGAGGAGTAAGAACAGTGATATTTTACAATGAAAACATTGAGGAAAGTAGAGAAAGAGATGTTAAGGTCAAGACAGTTTATTCATATACAGTCTGCCGTTTTTCAATAATATCTTTTCTCCTGAAATTTCATTGAAAGCAAAACAGTGGAAACTTATTTTTTTAAGTTATGTTTAATTAGTGTCACTTAAGAAAAAATCTGTAATGTAAGAGTAGTAGAAAGAATTCATGGAGAGGAAATCAAAAGATATTTCACTATCCATATGGGGAATATAACCCAATGGATTAGGTCTAGCTGTGACCACAGATGTTTTCTAGCTGGAGGCATATGGTTAGTTTTAACTTAGAACATACATTAAACAGCTTTCTTCTCTAAAACCTCAGCAGTGATCTCATTTTATTTTCAGAATTGTTTTCACAAGTAACGTGAATCTAAAATGTATAGTAGCACATATATATTGTAAAACTGATTGAATGAAAACTTGCTACATTTTTATATGGAAGAGAAGAGGTCATGCATTACATGGCAGCTCTCTTGGGTAAGAATATCACAATTAATTTGATGACTTGACTCGTGCTAAAATATCAAAAAAAAAAAAAAGTCGACCATCTAAGGAACTCTGTTGGTAACATTTCTTTATGCTTTTACTTTTGACACATTTGTTTTTAAATTAAAAAGAATACATTCTTAGGAAAACAAATATAAAATAGCTACCTTGGTTTAGAAATGGCGGTCTGGTTGATTATTGGATAAAAATTGGAGTGTATAACTAAACTAGGTCAAAAATTTTTATCATAGTCTACCTTATTCTCTAGTGAATCATTTTACTCTTATAATAGATAAATATTAGATTTATCACAGCTTTTTCTTGGATTACTTCTTTCTTAATATAGAATTCAATGAGTCACTTGCTTAGGCAGCAAGAAAATCAATACTGCAAATAAACTCATTTTTTCCCACAGAAATTCCCAAGAGAAATTATTCTATGATCCAATAAATTTCTTATCGATGAAATATATTCTATTACCTAGTCTAAATATATACTTAGTCATTTTGCCCCATAATACTTAATTATATTGCCACCCTGTCTTAACAGTGTAAATCATTTTCTTTCTTCTTTGCGGAGCAGAATTTTAAGTTTCCCTGCCTTAAAATTCTTATGTATCCTTCCAATTAGTATCAAAAAATATCAAGGCAAAAATTTTCCTCTAAAACCATAAAAATCAACACATAAAGATATTTATGATTTCCAGCATCATCACGTTCCAAGAGACAATATCCATTCTTAATGAGAATATTTTGTCATCTTTATTGAATCTGGGAATTCCTGGAAACACCTCAACCAACAGAACTGTTGGCTACATAAATTATGTAATTGTTATTTTGACAAAGCAAAGGACCACTAACCTGCATAAGAAAAATCTAGTTAGTTAAAAGGTGATAATATTTCCACATCGATTCAGAATAGAAAATTTCTTGTCCAACTTAGAAGGTCATTATCATTATCCTCTTCACAAATTTAACCAGAGAGTTTATCAGGTTTCTCTATGATGACTAAGGTTTTACAACCTTGGTTATGATTTTTCACTATACACACGCTTAGCAAACAGTCTCTGATTTTGTTTGTTTCCCTTGTAGAGTTCCTTACAAGTGATCAGGCAATGTTATGTGAAGTTTTTATCCAGTTGTCAGTTATACTTAGCAGCATAAACTAATACATTTTAAGAATAAAAATCAGTGTTTCAGGATGTCATTTAGCCTGTCTGTTGTCACAAAACCCAGTTACTTCAAGATGTATTAATAAAATCAATTTTCTCAGTCTGAACATTTAAATTTTTTTTAATGTTTATTTATTTTTGAGGCAGAGAGAGACAGAGCATGAATGGGGGAGGGTCAGAGAGAGAGGGAGACACTGAATCTGAAGCAGGCTCCAGGCTCTGAGCTGTCAGCACAGAGCCCGACCCGAACCAAAGCCTGAACCAAAGGCTTAACCGACTGAGCCACCCAGGCACCCCTTGAGTCTGAATGTTTAAAGACTAGATGTTAGATGTGTAACAATCGCATGAAAGTACCAAAACCCTGCTAGGTCATGTCTGAAGCAGCAGGATGACTTCCTATTTTATAACTTTTGATACATTCACTTTTTCAACAGATACAGAACCTGTGTTCTAGGCAGTGGTCTAGGCACTAGAAACACATAAATAGACTGGCCGATATGAACAACAATCACAGTTAGTAATATGCTTCGCAATAAGTTTTGTAAGATTGAGATAAAATTGACATATAACATTATATAAGTTTAAGGGGTACAATGTATTGATTTTATACACTTAAATTTGCAAAATGATTACCACCATAGAATTAGCTATTCCTGCTGTCCTGTCATATAATTATAATTTCTTTTTATGCTAAGAACAATTAAGATCTAGTTTCTTGGGGCGCCTGGGTGGCGCAGTCGGTTAAGCGTCCGACTTCAGCCAGGTCACGATCTCGCAGTCCCTGAGTTGGAGCCCCGCGTCGGGCTCTGGGCTGATGGCTCAGAGCCTGGAGCCTGTTTCCGATTCTGTGTCTCCCTCTCTCTCTGCCCCTCCCCCGTTCATGCTCTGTCTCTCTCTGTCTCAAAAATAAAAATTAAAAAAACGTTAAAAAAATTAAAAAAAAAAAGATCTAGTTTCTTAGCAACTTTGAAGTTTACGGTACAGTACTGTTGACAATTTTCACTAGTGTCGTAGTAGATCTCCAAGATAGATTTATCTACTAGTTGCAATTTTGTATCCCTAAACATCTTCCCAATTTCCCCACCCACCAAACCCTGGTACCCATTCTAGTCCCTGTTTCTAGAAGTTCTACAAAGCTCTGATTCTACATATAAGTGATAGTGTACAGCATTTATCTCTCTCTGCTTGACTTATCTCACTTAGCATAATACCCTCAAGTTCCATCCACGTTGCTACAAATGGCAGAATTTCCTTCCTTCTGATGGCTGAATAATATCCCATTGTGTGTGTGTGCATATATATACATACATTATGTGGCATATATATATATATATATAGAGAGAGAGAGAGAGAGAGAGAGAGAGAGAATGTATATATGTAGAAATGTTTACATATATATACCACACATTGTGTGTGTATGTGTATTTACAGACATTGTGTGGTATATATATATATACACACACACACACACACACACACACACACACACATTGTGTGTGTGTGTAAATATACATACATTGTGTGGTGTGGGTGTGTGGGTGTGTGGGTGTGTGTGGGTGGGTGGTATACACCACACCTTCATCCATTCATCTGTCGGTGGACACTTGGGTTGTTTCCATATTTTGACTATTGTTAATAATGCTGCAATGAATATGGGGGTATAGATATCTTTTCAGCATCTTGTTTTCACTTCCTTTTGATATATACCCAGAAGTGAGGTTGCTGGGTCATATGGTAGTTCTATTTTTATTATTTTTGAGAAACCTTCATACTCTTTTCCATAGTGGCTTTGCCCATTTACATTCTACTACGAATGTAGAAGAGTTCCCTTTTCTCTGCATCCTTGACAACAGTTGTTACCTCTTACTGTCTTACTGATAGCCATTCTAACGTGTGGGGTGATAGCTCATTGTGGTTTTCATTTTAATTTTCCTGATGATCAGTGATGTTGACCATCTTTTCATGTACCCGTTGGCCATTTGGATGATTTACTGGAAAAAAATGTCTACTTAGTTCCTCTGCCCATTTTTAATCATATTGTTTGTAGGTTTTCTTGGTATTGAGTTTTATGAGCACTTTATGTATTTTAAATATTAATCGCTTATCTGATACATAGTTTGCAAAAATTTTCTCCCATTTCACATATTGTCTTTTCATTGTGTTGTTTCTTTTGCTGTCTAGAAGCCTTTTAGTTTGAGGTACTTCCACTTGAGTTTTGCTTTGATTGCTTGTACTTTTGGTATCATATTTTAAAAATTGTTGCTGAGGCCAATGTCAAGGAACTTTTTTCCTATGCTTTGTTGTAGACGAGTGTTATTGTATTGTGTCTTATGTTTAAATTTTAATCCATTTTAACTTCATTTTTGTGAGTGGTATGAGATAAGGGTCCAGTCTCATTTTTTTTACAACTGATTATCCAGTTTTTCCAACATTTGTTGAAAAGATCATCCTTTTCCCATTGAGTATTCTTGGCTCCCTTTGGTTATTAAAAAAAAAAAAAAAGTGATTTATGTTCCCTGGCACTGAGAAGAGTCTGGTACATAAGAATCAGAAAAGGCTTTCTAGAGGGCCTGGGTGACTCAGTCACGTAAGCATCTGACTTGATTTCAGCTCAGGTCATTATCTCATGGTTCCTGGTTTTGGGCCCCTCGTTAGCCTGTGCACTGACAGTGCAGAGCCTGCTTGGAGTTCTCCCTCTCTCCCTCTGTCTCTCAAAATAAATAAATAAACTTAAAAAAAGACAAAAAAGAAAAGGGTTTCTAGAAAAATAAATATTTTTCCTGAATCTTAAAATATGTAGGAGAAGTTGCTGTGTAAAATGGTATCGTAACATAATGTTCTAATTAAATTTCTGTTTGAAGCAAAAGTAGGTGGCCAGGAAGGGCTATCGGATGACTCTTAAGCCTCTAATTCCATCCAGGGTATGACAAGAAAGGATTAAATGAAATTTATGGAAGTTAATTTCCTCAGACTGGAGTGGACTGTGAGTCTCACCCTTAACATCCATGTCCCAAGGAAGTAGAATGGGTAGTTGGTTTCACGTCTCAGAAATCAAAGAATATCTTAAAATCAACAGTATGTCATGTATTTTGGCAGCATGTTGTCTTCCTCAGCAGAATGTAAATTATTAAAGAATCTTATAATCAATGGCTCTTGAGATTCGATGAAATATGGTAATGAAGGATTTGTGGAGTGAAAAACTAGGAAGATCCACCTATATACCCATTGCCTAACCCCTACTCCCAGCTATTCACAGGGATGTGTTATTTTTCTTTTCACCTCTATTGACAGAGGGGCTTTAAAGAGACCACTGAAGATCCTGCAATGCTTTCTTTGAGCTTAACAGGGTCTGATGCCAAGCTAAAGAGAGATAGACAGGACTTATAGCTGCTTTGAAAACAAACTGAGTGCATTTTGCATCTCCAGAGTATTCCCTATGGACTCAAGTCTTGGACCACATGCTAACATAGGGTCATCTTAAGTCCCATCCAAGAGGCTGCCCAGGGTCATGGTGGAATCAGGAAATGACTAGTATCCTGGAGTAGAAGACAAATGAGATAAAAGTGAGAAGAGAAATTAGATAGGCAGGTTAAACCCAAACTGTGAAAATCCTTGAATTTTACAGTTAAAAATCAGGTATTCTCCAGGCATTAGGGAACCAGCCTAGAGAGCAAAGAATAATATGACCTCATCTCTGTTTTTGAAAAGTTAGTTTGCAACAGCATGAGTGGATAGGAGGAATATAAATCTGAAGGCAGGAAATAAAACAATGATTATTTATTTATTTATTTATTTATTTATTTATTTATTTATTTTAAAAAATTTTTTTAACGTTTATTGATTTTTGAGACAGAGAGAGACAGAGCATGAACGGAGGAGGGTCACAGAGAGGGAGACACAGAATCTGAAACAGGCTCCAGGCTCTGAGCTGTCAGCACAGAGCCCGACGCGGGGCTCAAACTCACAAACCGCAAGATCATGACCTGAGCCGAAGTCGGCCACTTAACCGACTGAGCCACCCAGGCGCCCCAAGCAATGATTATTTAAAAACCATTTCAATATTTTAGGCAAGAAATGATGAGGAAGTGGAATACAACCAGTGGTAAGAAAAGGATCTTAATAACATACTGGAGGTGAATTAAATAGGATTTGGAGTTAATCTGGTATGTGTTTGGGGATCCTTAATGTATATAGGGTGGTTAAATAAACATAAATTAATAGGATAAGGAGGAGCTTGTAGTGCTAGGAAAGAATGTATGACAGGCTATGAGAATTGGGAACAGAACTAGAACTAGAATAGAATTGAAATAGAATTGAGAATATTTATTGTTTTAGAGAAGAAAAGGAATCAAAAGCAGCATAAAACGGAGAAAGATAAATTGGGGGAAATAGTAAAAAGACAAGAGAGAGGGAAGTATCATGTTAGTTCTTCTCCTTAGATCCATAATTTAATTGCTACACCAATTTTTTTGTAATTAAGTTGTCAATAATAATACTTACAATTACTATACCTTTTTTTGATAACTGGAATTGTGTTCAATGAATTCACACACACATACACTGCAAATATGTTTTTAATCAATTCTTTATAGACAACCAATTGTATTGACTTTGTATTTAGCATGATGTTTCTAGCATCCTGGGATATTGTTGAATCTACTCAGTCTATTTAGTAAGTAGTTCCATTCATAAGGATTTGCATTGGAGGGATTTAACTGGTTATTGCAATCCCTAAGAATCAGAAGCAGATATCTTTTGTGGGAGGAGATAGTACTTTTCCCCTGGACTCAGCAATTATCCGTGGTTGCCTATCACTTTTCTCCCATTCCCCTTATTTCAGAAGTATACTTTATTGACCACATCCACAGCAGTGGAAAAATAACTCATTTCATTATTCCTTTATTCATTATTCCATTTCTCTGAGGACAATATGGCATGTGGTCAAGGATAATAAGAATCTTATCTTAAGATAAACCACACATGTAGGTGTGCAAGCATGCACACACACACACACACACACACACACACACACACACACAATGTTTTCTACTAATATTGACTAATGTTGTTTACTACCAATATTAACAGCCATTTAATTTGCCTAAACGAAGGAAAAGAATGAGTCCAGAATCTTAGATTACCTTGTATGATTTGTAGGTTTTACACTTCACTATTTCACAGGTTAGCATTCACTTCATAGTCCATGTGAACTGTATTTTCTAGAATTTGGTAGTGCATATCCTGTGGGGCCGTAAGGATTGACCTGCTAATGTATCCAGGGGAAAAGAACTACAGAGTGTGAAAGAAAGCCATGATAATCACGTTTCAATTGGATCTATCTGTGCTGGAAAGTAGTTTCAACTTTGGGCTTCCCAATGATATATGTGTTTACATTCTTACGTCTTATTAGCTTAAACTAATTTGGACTAGTGTTACTGAAATGGAGAGTGCTGAATCTTTTTGCATCAGAAAAGAATTTGTTCAGAAAATGTATTTACCAACTATTTATTGAATGCTAATCGTGTGTGAGACTCTGTTCTTGGTACTAGTTATAGAGCAATAAACAGAATTCAAAATATCTGACTTCATAGACATCATTTTAGTAGATATAATTTTCCTAGAACATCAAGACAAAGAAACAGCAAACAAGTTCCAGGGATAGCTTCCTAATCAGAGCCTAGAGAGGGGGAATTCAAGTATCGTCTAGATTGATATTAAACAAATGGTGGAATATGCTACTGATTCAAACTTTTAGATGTCAAGAGGTAACATAAAATGATGAAAATAAAATTCTTTGGGAAAATCAGGAGATCAGAAGATAAGCTCCTTTAGACAAGGATTACCTGTATGCATTTCCACTTAAGGATGATACCCATTTTAAACAGAATGATTTGCAAAACTCAGTGACATATATTTTTTTGAACTGTGGTGATATCAGGAACTCTTTCTTTCTAAATTTTTTTATGTTTATTTATTTACTTTAAGAGAGAGACAGACAGAGAGACAGAGAGAGACAGAACACTGTGGGGGGAAGGGCAGAGAGTGAGAGGGAGAGAGAGAATCCTGAGCAGGCTCCCTGCTGTCAGTGCAGAGCCCAATGCTGGGCATGATGTTGCAAACCATGAGATCATGACCTGAGCTGAAATCAAGAGCGAGATGCTTAACCGACTGAGCCACTCAGGTGCCCCTGAGGAATTCTTTCATTTTCCAATTAAAATTTATATAATTTTGCTACCATGCATATTGTTATCATTCTTGGTTTGCATATCATGTGTGCCTATCAACTGTAGGATATAATTTTTGTTTTTTTAAAAAATTTTTTTTTCAACGTTTATTCATTTTTGGGACAGAGAGAGACAGAGCATGAACGGGGGAGGGGCAGAGAGAGAGGGAGACACAGAATCGGAAACAGGCTCCAGGCTCTGAGCCATCAGCCCAGAGCCCGACGCGGGGCTCGAACTCACGGACCGCGAGATCGTGACCTGGCTGAAGTCGGACGCTTAACCGACTGCGCCACCCAGGCGCCCAATTTTTGTTTTTAAAAAAAGATGTTTCAATGCCCAGATGTTTAAATTTGAATTAGATGATAAATACTTTAATGAAAAGAAAATGTTTCTTGAAATAAGCTGTTGATTTAACATTTGCTGTAATTTTTTTCATTTGCTGCAATTTTTAATGTAGATATCACTTTGTTGGAAATATAAAACTGCTTAAGAATGTAGTAGCTCATCAATTGTGTATCTTACTGTATAAATTTTTCACTGTCTTATGAGAAGTGTGATAAAATTTAACTAGTAGTAAAAACATACAACGTCTTATCAAAAAATCTGCTAGCTTTCCCTCTAATT
This sequence comes from Lynx rufus, assembly GCF_022079265.1. Classification (NCBI taxonomy): domain Eukaryota; kingdom Metazoa; phylum Chordata; class Mammalia; order Carnivora; family Felidae; genus Lynx; species Lynx rufus. The sequence goes on from NW_025814827.1 coordinate 66,458,790, forward strand.
TGCATGTGCTAATGTGCTGGTAATTTACCATTTCATACCTTTTTTCACACTACAGATGATTTTTTTGATCAGGCACAAAATCTATCATATATTGAGTGAATTTCTAGGTGTCATGCCCATGTTTTTAGTAGAGTTTTGTTGTAAGAAAAATTTTAAATATATTATGATATTGTGGTAGTGTATTGCAGATACGAATATTTCTAAGTTTTGGGGCACCTGGGTGACTCAATCAGTTAAGCATCTGACTTCGGCTCAGGTCATGATCTCATGGTTTGTGAGTTTGAGCCCTGCATTGGGCTCTGTGCTGACAGCTCGGAGCCTGGAGTCTGCCTCGGATTCTGTGTCTCCCTCTCTCTGCCTCTGCCCCACTCACACTCTGTCTCTCTCCAAAAATAAATAAACATTAAAAAATTTTTTTGAAAAAAAGAAAATTTCTAAGTTTCATTCTCTAAGGAACATAGTCAAGTAAATGGATTTTCTATTAATGAAAGAGATCTACCTAGAATCATGTAATTACTGAAATGTAAATTTATACACAATACGTTTGAGACACCCTGTTTTACTGATGAAGCTACTGATTTAGTTTGAAATAAACTTGAGTTCTGATCTCTGAACTAAAGCTCAAGTCCGATTCAAGTTTAGTAACCTTTATATGACTATGGGTGACAAATTTTTGTTCTAGATGAAACTCCTATGCATTAGTAGTAGCTATGGCATTGAAGCTTAGCAGGATAAGTGAAGGAATTCTGGCAAATGTAGTTGGTTATTGCAGAGTTTTTGCCAGGATTATACAACATCATAATGCTTTCAGGCTAGAAATTTTATTCAATGCCATTGAGCTACATGAAATATTAGCCTATGTTAATCATCCTGTGGCCAAGGTTCACTAAGTAATTCTATAAACACTTGTCTTATCGAAGAGAAATGGATCAATCTTAAAGCCTCATCTGGCAGACTTCACTTACTCATCCATCTACTTATTCATTCATTCATTCATTCATTCAGGAACATATCAGGAAACTAGATACCAGGTAAGCAGAAATGACTAAGACATGTGTCCTGATCTCACTGTCTAGGAGAAAAGATAGATGTAAATAAATAACTAAAATAACAGTGCATAGGGTATCATTAAGAAAATTAAATTGGCATACCTCAAAAGGAGAAAGTCATGTACAAGGTTAATTGCCAAGGTACACATGCTTTCTTTTCATTGTTCAGCATAGAGCAGGGTGCCAGTAGCCACGACATTTCCTCATCTACACTGGTGGATGTGACAGCACTGCTTTCCCTGAAGATAGTGCCTTTGGGAAATGAAAGACCTTTTGTCCTTATAGAAAAAATGGGAATTTCTGATCTACTGGTGACTAAGACTAGGTAAGGCCTTGGCATCTTGCACAATAGGCTTTCAACATATGAACTTTGGAAGGACACACACACACAAACATTGAGACCAGAGAATTCTGTCCCTGACCCTCCAAAATCCATGTCCTTATCACATGCCATGAACTCAAAAGTCTAAAGCAAAAGCCTCATCTAAATATCATCTAAATTATATATAGAAGAGACTATAGCTGTGAACCTTTAAAATAACACACGTTATGTATGTCCAAAGCACAAAGGTAGGATAGGCATAGAATAGATATTCCCACTCCAAAAGGAAAAAATAGAAAAGAAAAAAGGAGTAACAGGCCCAAAGTCAATCTAAAACCCAGTGGAGCAAACAGCAATAAATCCCAATCCTCCTTGGCTGCATGTCTCACCTTCTGGACCCACTAGGGCAAGAGTCAGATCCCCAATACTCCAGGCACCCCACCTGCATGGATTTGCTGGGAACAGCTCATGATGCACCTCTCCCTAGCTGGATTGCACTTTGGTGCCTGCAGATGGTCCTATATTGTGGGGGCACCACCCCACCCCCAACCCCTTGCCATGGCTCTGCTTGGCATTACCCTAGTGAAGACCCCCTGCCACAGGCATTCCTGAAACAGCCTTCTGCCTGAGCTGCACACCCATGCCTTCAGGCTTCCCAATCCTTTAAAATCTAGGTAGAGGCAGCCACACTACGGGTGGTTTGCTGGGTGCAGCAAAAACTGTGTCATGGCCCACCGGAACGGTGGAGGAGCATGGCACCAGAATGCGGATGGTCCAGGCAGCAGCAGCCCCTCCTTTGAAATCATTTTGCCCTAGTCTCAGCCTGTGATGGTAAGGGTAGCCCTGAGGACCTCCAGATACCTTTCAGGTCATTCTTCCATTGTCTTCCTGAATAGCTCCTAGCTTCTGTTGAAATAGCCAACCCATTCTCATATCCTTATCAAATTTGGCTACCCCATCTTGTTCTCTCCCAAGCAAGATTTACCTTCCTTTTAATATGACTAGGCTCAAAGTTGTACAAATTTTAAAATTCTGCTTTTTAAAAAAAATATTATTGAAGTTTAGTTGACAACAGTGTTGTATTCCTTTTCAGGTGTGCAACATAGTGATTCAACCCTGCTTCCTTTTTGATTAATAATTCTCAATCTGTTCTCTCTTCTTACATCTTACTATGAGCAGTCAATGAGGACCCAGGCCACTCCTTTAACACTTTGCTTAGATATTTTCTCACACAAATATCCAATTTCGTTGCTCACAAGTTCTATCTTCCAAAAACATTTGGACATGAACACAACTCAGCCAAGCCCTTTGTCACTTTCTATTAAGAACTGTCTTTCCTCCGGTTTTCAACATGTTCTTCATTTATATATGAGACCTCAAAAGAAGGGCCTTTGCCATCCCTGTTTCTGCCAACTTTCTGTTCACGACCACTTTGGTATTCTCTAGGAGGACTGAAGCTTTCTCTACAGCTCTCCTCTCCTCTTAAGCCCTCATCGGAATTGCTTTTAGTGGTCCATTCACAGCAATGTAGTCTTTTTCTAGCATGCACCTCCCAACTCTTCCAGCCTCTATCCCTTCCTCACTTCCAAAGCTACTTCCACATTTTTAGATATTTTTTATTATAGCACCCCCACTTCTTAGTACCAATTTCCTGTCTTAGTTCATTTTGCTGCTACAACAAAATACCTCATATTGGCTGGCTTATAAACAACAGAAATCTGTTTCTCACAGCCTACAGCCTGGAGACTGGAAGTCCAAGATCAGGGTGCAAGATGGTCAGGTGGGGAATCCTCTTTCCTATTGTAGATTTATGATTGTATCCTCATGTGGTAGAAGGGGTGAGCTAGCTTTCTGAGACCTCTTTTATGAGGCATTAATCCTATTCCGAAGGGCTTTGTCCCTGTGACCTAATTTCCTCCCATTGGCTCCGACTTCTAATGCCATCATTTTGTATTTGTCATTAGGTTTCAACATGTTAGTTTTGGGGGGACATAAGCATCAGACCATAGCAAGCCTTGAGGTATCTTGCCCCTGAAGAGAATAATTTATGTTTCAAATCAGCCAAAATTATCACAAATAGATAAAAGCAGGTGATAATATAACCGCAAAGTTCTAGTCTTAAAAATGAGTGATCTTATGGGGCACCTGGGTGGCTCAGTCAGTTGAACGTCTGACTTTGGCTTAGGTCATGATCTTGCGGTTCACGAGTTCGAGCCCTGAGTTGGGCTCTGTGCTCAGAGCCTGGAGCCTGCTTCAGATTCTGTGTTTTGTCTCTCTCTCTTTCTGCTCCTCCCCTGCTCATACTCTGTCTTTCTGTCAGAAATAAATTTTTAAAAAATTGAAAAATTTTGAAAAAATGAGTGATTGCACATCATTCACCTCTTCAATAAATTATTATTAGGTATTCACCATGTACCACACACAAGGAGGAAAACAGTGAGCAAAAGTAGAAATGGTACCTGCCCTCACAAGTCTTACAAACTGTTCTGTAAATGAACCAAATGTGGCCACTCTGTATTGGCCCCTAGCTTGTTTGTTTCTTCACTGTAGGCTGAGACCCACTAACTCAAGAGCCCACTGGCTCCAAACTCTAACTTTTGTACATCAGAGGAAAACCGTTTCTCTATACACAAAACACATCTGACACCACATATGTGTGGTTTTCCTTCATACTAGCAGTCAGTTCTCCAACTCTCCAGACACAAACTGGGTATCCTACAATTTAATTTAATTCTGATAATAACTACCTGGAGTTAGCACAGACCTCACAGGTTAAGGGCTCAGCCCCATGAGACTGCCCCACTTTAGACACAAGTCACAAGTTCCAGGGTGTTATTGGTACTTCTGACCAACCAGTTGTAAATTGAGAGTTTTCATATCCCTCTCCTCAGATTTGATAATTTGCTATCATAGCTCACAGAAGTCAGAAAGGCACTACTTTTGTTTACTAGTTTATTATAAAAATTATTATAAAGGATCCAAATAAGCAGCCAGGTAAGAGGTACACGAGGCAAGGTCTGGAAGGGTTGCAAGTTCAGTAGCTTTTGAATGGAGTTGGGGTGTGCTACCCTAGGCACATGGATGCTTTCATCAACCCAGAAGTTCTTCAAACCCCATAGTTTAGGAATCTTTATGGAGGCTTCAGCGTGTACGCATGGTCATTTATTAACTTGATTTCTAGTCCCTCTCCCTTTCCTGGAGTTTGATGGTGGGGCTGAAAATCCCAAGCTTCTACTCATGGTTTGGGGTTTCTGGTGACCAGCCCCCATACTGAAGTTACAGCTATCCATGAAGAGTTGCTTAATTAAAACAAAAGACACTCTTATCTCCCAGGAAATTCCAAGGGATTTAGGTGCTCTATATAAAGATGCTCCTATATTTCTTCTCACTCAGGAAAGTACAAGGTTTTCAGGAACTTAGGGTCAGGAACTGGGTCAAAGACTCAAGGATAATAGAACAAAAGATACTCCTAGCATCCGTACCACTCAGGAAATTATAAGGGTTTTAAGAACTCTGTGTCACAAAGCAGGGGTAGAGACCAAATATGTATCTCTTATTAAGGCACAACATCCAATTATTTTTTAAAATAGCCTGACTAAGCAGATGTTTTCTTAACTGTTTAGATCCTGTGTGTTTTAGATACCCTACAAAACATCAACTAGCATCTGCTGGACATCGATAAATTACATCCCTGTGGTTATAAGACCCCTTGGAGCTACTGCCCTTCTCAGCAGTCTGACCCAGAGTCCCCTCTACCTCCATACTGCTAAGTGACATCACTAGACATGCAGACCTTCTCTCCTATCCCCATCCCCAGGAGTTTCTTTGTCCTTCTCCCCTTCTGAGTGGAGACACCCGTACCCTAGCTTTTGGAGACACTCCTGTGGTGAGGGGCTTGCCCCCCTGGCTTCTCCCAAATATAAACCTGTCAAAGCATCATCACCCAGCGAAGCTTCTGTGTATCTCATGGTCATATCATTTTCCTTGCTCCATCATTCAAATGTCTAAACCCCCCTACACAACCTAATGGTGGAGAATCAGCTAAAAGTCTTGCCTAGTCTTCAGCAAATTATTAATGGCATAAATTTATTCTTTGTTTTAGGATTGTCACCTTCTCAGAAACTGCCAGAAAAAGAAATTAAGTGAAATTATCGATTTGATGGTTTTTATTACATGAACCTCCTGCTTCAACATTTACATCTACTTTTAAAAATTTTTTTTAATTTAATGTTTTTTTATTTTTGAGAGCAAGAGAGCAGGGTAGGGGTCAGAGAGAGAGAGAGAGAAGAGGAGACAGAGGATCCAAAGTGGGCTCCTCGCTGAAAATGGAGAGCCCATTGCGGAGCTTGAACCCACAAACCACAAGATCATGACCTGAGCTGAAGTTGTACACTCAACTGATTGAGCCACCCAGGTGCCCCTATATCTACTTTTTAAATTGAGGGTTATCAACTCCAGAACAAGGGTTTAGCTCTTCCTCTCTTTTCTGTAGCTTTCCTTTACTAAATAGTTATGTACTAAAGCTTTTAAATGAGACAGTGAAATGGAGGCATCATGACCATTTGGATTGGTGGAAGTGGTGAGAAAAGCCACGGTGACTCCAGCACTGTGTCACAGAATAAATGGAGGAAGAAGGATGTTGGTCAGCCGGCCATGTGATGTCAGAGCCAGGGCAGTGTGAAGAGGACACCTAAGCAGAGAAATGTCATGATGTGAGTTAGCTGAGGTGAGCAGGGTGAGCGGGGGATCTGGCTGAGATGGCCTAGCAAGAGATACCAGAACCCAAGCAGGGTGAGGAAGGCATTCGCACAGAAGAGTGATGTCCTACAGTTCAAAGCGAGCAAGGAGGGCATCTATGCAGTGGAAGGTGTAAAGGCAGATATAAAGAATTGGTTTCATAGGGGGATTTGTCAAACATGTAAATATGTTAAAGGTAATGGGAACCTGATTTCTCACTGTCAGAAAAAAGAAAGGAGTTATAAATATTGAAAGGAGAAAAGAAAAAAGAATGAACTCTGTGGTGCCAGGTTAGAATTAGTGGTATTACATCTGTATTAATTTGCTACTGCTGCCATTTTAAAAATGCCAGCAACTGGGAAGCTTAAAGATCAAAAATTAGTTTTCTCACAGTTCTGGAGGCTAAAAGTCTAAGATTAAGGTGTCAGCATGTTTGTTTTTTCCGGAGTTTTAACTCCTTGACTTGAACATGAACACGCGTGGCTGTCTGTGTGTCCTGCAGGATCTTTCCTTGGTGCACACATATCTCTGGTGTCCCTCAGTGTGTCCAGATTTCCTTTTCTTATCAGGTTACTAGTCACACTGGATTGGGACTCACCCGAATGGCATCATTTTACCTTAATCATTTTAAAATATGGTTAAATTCTGAGGTACTAAGATTAGGTTTTCAACATAATGCTTTTGGGGAAGCATTCAGCCCATAACAATAATGTATATTTCTGGCATATGTATGCACGTGTGTAGGTGTGGAAGTATGTATTCATATACATATACATATACATATGAGTCCTAGTTCTGTTCACTGAAAAGGTTTGATATGGGGAAAGCGCTTTGATTTTTTTTTATTTCTGTTAGGCTGTTTAATGAGTAGGGCAAGTTAATTAATATGATAAAACAAGATTGTGTTTGCCTCAGAACTTTTCAACAGAACAAGTGAATAGAACTTATATGATGAAATGTTACCATCATACATATATTTTGAAATTTTCTCAAACACAAGGAAAATTAAATAAATGAATCATGTTCATTTGCCAAAAAATTGTTTGACTACCATGTGTATGGATGCTACTCCGGATTTATAAATAAAATAATTGATTTTGTGACATGACTCAGATATTCTCTAAGTTTGTGCCATATTTGCAAGTGCAAAATAATTTAGAATACAGACTCATATACTTTTGAAGACAATGAGTGAAGCAAAAGGTTATAAGGCTATTCCTTAATAGTGGGGAATGAAGCAAGATAGAAAGTATGTGTACTGCCTAAGGCATTTAATTTTAATTCTAAAAACAAGTTATCCTACCGAAATACTAGTGTATTTCAGTATCAGGGCATGGTCTCTGATAACTTACTGTCAAAGTTTTCTTGACTTATTTTCATTATACATTGACCATTGAACAATGCAGCGGCCAGGGGTGCTGAGTCCCTGCTCAATCAAAAATACACATGCAGGGACATCTGAGTGGCTCAGTCGGTTAAGTGCCTGACTTCGGCTCAGGTCATGATCTCATGGTTTGTGAGTTCAAGCCCCACATTGGGCTGCCTGTTTTCAGCACAGAGCCTGCTTTGGAACCTCTGTTCCCCTCTCTTTCTGCCCATCCACTGCAAATGCTCTCTCACTCTCTTGCTCTCTCTCTCTCTCTCAAAAAAAACATTAAAAAATACATGCACAACTTTTGACCCACCCCCAAAACTTAACTACTAATAACCACTAGTTGACTGAAAGCCTTACCAGTAAACCAAACAGTCAATGAACATATATTTTGTATGTTTATATGCATTAGAAACTGAATTCCTACAATAAAATAAGCCAGAGAAAAGAAAATGTCATTCAGAAAATCATAGGGGAGAGAAAATACATTTATGATATTGTATTTATTGAAAAAAATATATAAGTGGAACTGTACAGTTCAAACCCATCGTGTTCAAGAGTCAACTGTAATGATTTATTAAATATGCACTAAATACTAAAGTTATGCTACATTGGACAACAACAAAGAAAGATCTTCAAGGTATAAAAAAAAGAAAGATCATCAAGGTATAAATTAAAGGCATGTTCTTAAAAACATTTAAGTGTTTTTTTCCAAAATTTTATGTTTATCTCACCGATAAATCTATTTTTTTCTTTCACATAGTGATAATTACACACTTAAATGCATTTTATATATTTTTAACTTCTATAAATTAGCTTGTATTTCTGCTGAACATATGTATTAGCTTTGTAAATGCTGCAAAATAAAACAAGTGTCATGTCTGCATGTAGAAGAGGCTTCTTTTCTTTTTTAAATGATCCATTGGGATTACAAACATTTTATCTTATCACTACAAGCTAACATCCTATATGGTGTCTACTAAATGATTCCTATTTAGCACAGACCAAATTATATTTTCATTCCTTTAGGAAATAAGCCACTTCCATTTTAAAATGCTCTTCTTTTCAAATTATCAGCCACGATGATCAAAAGCACTGTTATTATTTATATCCTGTGGGATTTTATTACTATCTATCTAACCAGTATAGAAAAGACTAATAGGTTTTTTGAGAAAGATTTATATCCAGAGTCAACTACTTTAAGAGGCACAGTGCAATTATAACTACTTTTGTATTACAATGTATCTTGTGAATATGTGTCATGTCTCTTGGGAATTTTTTTTTTCAAATACAAGTATTCATATAAAATAGGATTATTAATTCATTTAATGTTCAATCTGTTAATATTTCAAGTTGTTCCTGCCAATCTAAAAGTATCAAAATGCACCATTAAACAATGACCAATCTGGAATCAATGGTAGGAATTGGAAACTTGGGTGTATTGGTACTACTTCTGGAGAGTCTTGGTCATTTCAAGTGCCACATGGGGATGAAGAAGTTCAATAATTATCAAAATAATTCTAGACAATAAGTTTACTCAGGAACATATAGAAACCTTCAGCTGATTATATGTGGATGAGTTTCCTCTTTCAATTGGAGTTCTTATTTTTGCAAAACAAAAATCAGATATGATATGTATCAGTAATTAATTTGTTAAAAACTTTTACTTTTAGCATTCTTGCTCTTTACAAGCCTGTGTAGATGTTTGCAGCAAATGAAATAGTTTATCAATCTCAGTCCCTGGTTTTACTTGGCTTTCTTTCATTTTTTTTATGTCATTCTTTCTCTTTCACTATTATTTTCACATTTCTCACGCATTTAGAATGAGATTCTGAAAAATATTAAAATAGATGTGTGTGTGTGTGTGTGTGTGTGTGTGTGTGTCAGAGAGAGGGAGAAGGTGAGAGAGAGAGCTGTGTGCATGGGAGTGAGGGAGAAGGAACATTGATGGTATCTTGCTAAGATTTCATTGGAATATTACAGTGTTTCACTATGTACAGGTCTTTTTCTCCCCAGGATCTTTCAGTTCTTCCAGAGATGAATACTGTAATATATTACCTAAAGAGTTACATACTTAACTGCTAGGTTGCTGGGAACTGAGCCAAAGACAGGGCTGGAGGAAAGGGATCAACATTTAGTATACACTGCCTTCCGTTTACTGCCATTTTTGCAGTAAAATACCTCAACATCTCATTCTGCTGAGTCTCAGCCTCCATTTTTCCTGAAGTGGAAGATTGGTGGTTTCTACCTGCAAAGAATTGGAGAAAACTGGAAGTCTCACTGTTCCTTAAAATGTCTTCAACCATCTTCCCAGTTCTCAGCTCTACTCTCCACTTATTTTAGCATCTTATGCACTGATTTTTGAGTCAGTTTCTAGAGTGTGAAACAGCTGGCTATTCAGTGGCTTCTCCCCTGTGTGTGCTTACACTTCACTGTTCTTTGCCCTGCTGTGTTCATCATTCTATCTTCCCTCTGCTTTCCATGTTCCAAGAGAAAATATGTTGACATCTCTTGTCTAGGATTCTGTTCTTTGTGTTTGCAGACCAGTACCTTTAAAAATTATACCTTTGTGGGGTGTCTGAGTGACTTTGTAAGTTGAGTGTTGGACTCATGACTTCAGTTCAGTTCATGATTTCATGATTGGTGAGTTCAAGCACTGTTTGGGGCTCTACACCGACAGTGTGGAGCCTGCTTGGGATTCTCTCTCTCTCTCTCTCTCTCTCTCTCTGCCCCTCCCCTGCTCCCTCTTTCTAAAAATAAATAAATTAGCTTAAAAAATTAGACCTTTTCTGTATCTGTAGAGATTTTTAGAGGGAACAGAGATCTTTGAGTCTATCATGATTAAATGGAAACCTGAATAATACTTGTTTTCTTATTAAAAAACCCTACAGGGGTGCCTGGGTGGCTCAGTCAGTTGAGCATCTGACTTTGACATGGGTCATGATCTCACGCTTTTTGGGTTCGAGTCCCACGTTGGGATCTGTGCTGACAGCTTGCTCAGAGCCTGGAGCCTGCTTTGGATTCTGTGTCTTCCTCTCTCTCTGCCCCTCTCCTGCTCACATTCTCTCTCTCTCTCTCTCTCTCTCTCTCTCTCTCTCTCTCTCTCTCAAAAATAAATAAACATTAAAAAAAATCCTACAGATGCTGCCAGAAAATGATAGCCAGAAATGGGAGGAAGTGAAAGTCATCTGAATTATTTAATCATAATTAGTAGATAAATATAACAGATGACTTCTAGTGAGACCAATGATTGAAACTCAAGAAACACGTATCACAGCTTGTAAGAAAAATTATAGTATTAGTACCATCATAAAGACGCCAATCTTTTCAGTGTAAAATAAAATACTGTAGCATCATATTAACTTTAAAATTAAGATACAAATATCTGGAAAAACAATAAAATGTCAGATGCTGTCAATAAGCATCCTGGCCACCAACAACAATCTCCATGTAAGTTTTTATATGTTCTTCACAGATCCTTACTTTTTAAAAAATAATGAGCCAACATTTGAAAACAACACGATTACAAAGGAATATATTTTTCTGCTCTCAAAATATCAAAGCATTTGGCAAATTTCTGGCAATGGTTACCTGAATCTGCCCTTTCAGTTCAGACAAAGACTCTTTTATTTGCTGTTTCCTCACAACTCACATGTTGAAACCAATAAGCTGAAATGGAGCTACCCCAGAGTCAAGGCCAGTGAGCATGTAAGAAACAATGTCTTGGCTCATAGGACCATAGTGGAGAGTAATGTCCCTGCCCCAATGCTTGGGCAAGGACAGGGGAAGGGCCAGAATATTTTCAGTGAATATTTACCAAAATTGATCAAATTTTAAACTTCAAATTGCTGAGTTTATTTAAAGTCCAAAGTTCAATTTTCAATTGGTATAAATAGAGCTTCAATAACAAAGATATGTTAGGTTATAGATGAATTTAAAAAGTTATACTTGCTTTCCTCAGATTTGGATTGTAAGTTTCATGCTCATTGTAATGGTATACAATTATAATCATATTATCCTTATATTTGTTTCATCTGTAAAGATTTTTATAGGTAGCAATGGTTGCTTTTTTAAATTTATTGCATTCTTTATTTTTCAAATTAGTTTTTCTGAATAGGCCCAACTTCATATTCTAAAATCTTACTTGAAAAAAAAAAACAGCTTGAACATCAGGATTTCAGTATATAAAGATGCTTTTCCCCATATAAGATAATACATTTATGACAAAGATCTACTAGGTAACGAGTAAGCAAGTTACATTGGGTGTTTGGATGCCTCACTATCCCCATATATAGAATAGATTCTACAGTGACTGTTCCCTCTTAACTGTTACAAATTAATAATGATGAACATGGGTTATAATTAGGAAGATGCTTTAAAATAAGGTAGCTCATACAATTCAAGGTATTATTACATGATTAATGATTGTTATTTTGTTTTTTTCTATTATTTTCTTTTTTTAATATAAAATTTATTGTCAAATTGGTTTCCATACAACACCCAGTGCTCATCCCAACACCTCAGTGTGCATCACCCACCCTTCCCTCCCTCCCACCCCCCATCAAACCTCAGTTTATTCTCAGTTTTTAAGAGTTTCTTATTGTTTGGCTCCCTCCCTCTGTAACTTTTATTTTCCCCTTCCCCTCGCCCATGGTATTCTGTTAAGTTTCTCAGGATCCACATAAGAGTGAAAACATATGGTATCTGTCTTTCTCTGTATGACTTATTTCACTTAGCGTGACGGTCTCCAGTTCCATCCACATTGCTAAAAAAGGCCATATTTCATTCTTTCTCATTGCCAAGTAGTATTCCATTGTGTATATAAACCACAATTTCTTTATCCATTCATCAGTTGATGGACATTTAGGCTCTTTCCATAATTTGGCTATTGTTGAGAGTGCTGCTATAAACATTGGGGTACAAGTGCCCCTATGCATCAGTACTCCTGTATCCCTTGGATAAATTCCTAGCAGTGCTATTGCTGGGTCATAGGGTAGGTCTATTTTTAATTTTCTGAGGAACCTCCACACTGCTTTCCAGAGTGGCTGCACCAATTTGCATTCCCACCAACAGTGCAAGAGGGTTCCCGTTTCTCCACATCCTCTCCAGCATCTATAGTCTCCTGATTTGTCATGCCAGTCAGAGTGGCTAAAATAATGATTGTTATTTTGAATGAACCTCCAAAAGTTTTCAACAAAACTAATTCCATACATTGATTCTTTCAGGGTTTTTTCAATGAAGACATTGATGTTATTTTAAATTAGAATTCAATGCATAACTAGGGTTTATTTTCTTTACTATTGAATTAGTTCATAAATATACAGCTACACAGATATTGATATACATTCATATATAAATTGGCTTATTCAATATTCCATTCTAGCATGAAAGTAAAAAATTACACTTCGTGTTAGCTGTAAACTAAAAAATTATATTTCCTCAATGCCCTTTTGCAGTTAGGTTCTGGCCTGTCAATTATGTGCATTTATGAGAGATTTTGATGTAGAACTGAGGCAGAAGAGGGGAAAGGCAAAATGTAGGGCATGTAGTTTCTGAGTTAGGTTGTAATGTTCTGGAGCCAGAATCCATAGCAATGACTTTTTTTTTTTCCTACCACTTAGCTTCTCGTTCATCAGATTTTGAAACTTTTTCAACTATGTCAGAGACAAAGTGCTTCTCATTTCAAAGAGTCTTGGGAGCTCAGCCTAGAGCCTTCTCCAGGTCTTTAAAAAATGGTGCAAGTAACTAATTTTCCATACTACGACTTTTTTTTGTTAAAACCAGCTAGAATGGATTTGTTGATTGCAAATGCAATCCAAAGGTCCTGTTGTATTTTAATACCTATAGCCCATTGTCTTTTAGAATAGACCCATTTTATTCCAAATTTCTCTCATAGTAAAATGACTTGAGGGTTGCTGTATATGAATGCATAATAACATGAGATTTGTCATCTCGTAAACAACATGAAATGAAGCATTGAGTAGGTGATCTCAGGCTCTCCAAAGAAATTTAACTGTATTTGGTTATTCTTTTCTTTCTTTTCCCTTGGAAGTCACAGCCAGAGTGAGAAGTTATTTTTTCAGAGTGAAAAGTTATGATTTTTAAATACTATATGTATATATTTTCTGTAAGCTTTTGCAACTAAATATTTTTAGGTATAGTGAAAAAGAATTGGAAAAATTATCCATAAAGATCTAGTATTAATATTGAGTTGTATCCCCTGAATATAACTGAAAATTCATGGTCATGATCACAGTGGATAAAAGATCTAAATGAAAATGATTGACTTCAAAAAAATACAATAATTTTGTTGAGAGACAAAAAATAAGTTATGTAACAATCATTTCCACTTTCATTACATAGAATCAAAGAGCCAAAAAGACCAAAAAATGCTCCACAAAATATTTGAGTGATATATGAAAATATAAAATTATTTTAAAAATGAGTTTCATGTGAAACAGATTGGGTAACTGAACTTTATAAGCAAAATAAAAAGAGATAAGCTTGTTTTATTATTATAGATTTGTTGTTATGTTTTATACATATTCGTGATTTAGTTAATATGTTGGTTACATTTTCCATATAATCCTCCTGGTATTTATGCCCTAAGGTAATCCCCTCCCCTCAAGTATATGTAGCACTCAGTCTGGCCAGTCTGCAAGTAACTACATACTGTAAGTAAATGCATGAATAAAGTAACCACCAATCTTTTCCTAGTCAAGCATCAGATGACTATGCAGTTCAGGCTGACACCTTTGATTTCAACCTAAGAGATAAACTTACTGAACAGTGCCTAGTCTCCTAACCTACAGAAACTCTGAGTTGAAAATATAAGACTTATGATTATATGTTATATATCACTGTCACTAAGTCATTTGTTTCGATGTAATTTTACTCATATTGCACACACATAGAACTGAATGTTATTTTAGATTCTAATTTGACAACCAAATAAGCACATGGTATACAAAACACATAATGTTATGTTTTCTATAACACTCAGCATATTGTGTTGTAAGCAATTTCTTCTAACCAATCCAAAATGATATTCATGAAGAATTCATTAGGAAGTTTATTTTATAACAATAGTGGTTTCTAAGATGCAGTTTCCTATAGGTAATCTCCTGAAGAGAAATTCTGTTTGGCCAATGATGTTCAATAAATATCCATTAAATAATATAAGTGTACTTTATATAATATAAATATACAATTTCTTATGAATTTTTTTTTTGCTTGTTAATGGATGTGCAACATAGCAGAATCACAATTCTTGGGTGAGTTTATCAAATTCTATTAATTAATTTACATTAAAAATATTATAGAAAGTGTTAAATGTATAATAAAAAGAAATAGTAACATAAAAACCCATAAACAAATCACCTTGCTTTAGTAATTGTCAACTCATGCCAAGCTTGCTGACTGCACATCCTGACCTATTTCCTCAGACCTCATACCAAGTAAAGCTTTCTTTAATCTGTCATTATCCCCTCTCTTTATTTTGTTTTTTGTTGAAAATTATTTGATGAAAAAACCTTTTTTTTTTTGTTGTTTGTCCAGTATATTTTTCCATCCTCTGGATTCCATTGATTGCATCCCATGTTATTATTTAATAGATTTCTCTGTCACTATATTTTCTATAAATTGGTACTTTGGCAAGATTAATTCATAGGCAGTGTTGTGTTCTTCCATCAAGCAGCACATGGTGTCCAGTTGAATCTAATTTGTATTTTTTTTTAATTATTAAGGTAAAAACTTCAATTAATACCTGTTTTTTAAAAGATCTGTATCTTGTGGGAGTGGGGGCATAAGTTATTTTCCATGTGTTTAATTGTCTAAGAAATCTTACCAACTCTATTCAGAGGGATTGTCATCCTTTTCACATAGCAGCATGAGAAAAACAAACAATATGTTGCACTTACATAAACTAATTTCAATTTGTAGGTTCAGGAAAAATTACAACCAGCATATCTCTTTACAAGTGTATAGAGATTATGTGATATTTTCATTCCAGAATGCTCAGTGTACTATAAATGAACCCATACAATTTTGCAGAGATGCACGAGTGAAATTAGTGTTTCATTCACACTATATTTTTAATACCAATTTTCATTAGCAGAACTCCAAGGGACTAAAAATATGTAAAAATTTGAATGCCTTTTCAAGTTTTATTTATAATTACATTTGATAACTAAAATCAGAAATACAGAAAGAAATAAAAGCACTATTGTTATAGAGTTTCTAAAATACTGGACAAGTGGTAGAATGTTTCTAATAATATATACTTCCTTTAAAATTATCCTTGAGCTTGATAAGTGACTTAATGTATGCAGTGGAGATTTGGTAGTAGTATGCGCTACTGTTCAGCTTGAGAGGGGAATTCATAACAAATTGCTTCCTCAGAATGCTACTGTGAACACTCTTTAAGTGAAAAATAGATTCCTACTAAGAAGTTTGTAATAGAGTTTCACATAAAACAAAAGTTTTCATTGAAACAAGGAAAGCAATACTTGATCTATAAGTTTTATGCCTTAAAATGACTGGAAATGTTTTGGAATTTTACTAGAATTTATGCTATTTTTAGAGCATATTATTCACAAATATGCATTTCTTTCATTTTCTCTGTGAATCTTAGAGCATCTAAAAGGTATTATACCTGGTCTAGATGCAGAGTTTTATAAAAAGCTTAACAAATTGCAAAAAATAAATTGTAAAATGAATTTTAAAAAGCTGTCTCTTAGAGACATACCTGTCTCCCACATAAACACCAAGGAGATAAAAAGACTTGGATGGTTAGCTTAATTTAATAACTCAAACCACTACTGGATAAACATTCCCCATAATGTACTTCCTTAAATTTTGTTAGAAAACCAATCTTAGTGGGTCCCTTCCTGATCTTTCTTACTTAAAATTGCAACCCTACCACCTTTTCATCTCCCATCAAATATCCTTATTCTTCTTACTCTGTTCTTTCTTTCCTGTTTCGGGAGCACTTGTCACCTTATAAGCTATTAAATAATCTATTTATTTAGCATCTTCAGTCTCCATCTTCTCTCACTAAAGTGTAAGGTCCTTGGACAGGGATTTGTTAATTTCTTTTATTTTAGTTGATATATGCCCAGCACTGAAAACAATGAGAACAATGCCAGGTCCCTACTAGCATTCAGTAAATATAAGTGACTGAATGAGTCCAATAAACAGAAGTTAGAGTAATTCATGGTAATTAAGTTCTAATTTCTGCCTCTTGAGTCTCAAGACTGTAGGTGATAGGTTTGGTGTAACTGATGTCAATGGGGGACAAAATGTATCTGCTACTAAAATGATATGCATGTCAATAACCAGTATAAAAGTAATAACAGAATGGAGTCATTACTACAAATCCTATAGACATTAAAAAAGATAATAAAAATATTTCAGATCTGTTCATTTTTCAATGAAAAAATTTTGTACTTATGAACGAAGTGTTAAAATCATTGTTTCATGCTTGTAACTTGCTAAATAATGATAATCATGTATATATACTTATATTTAAAAATGGGCCCAGAACCAAATACTTGCTTTACAGAAAAAGATATTAGTCTTCTGGCAGAAAGTTAAGAAATGTATGTTAAGTAAAATTAAATTTCAAATATTTTATTCACAAAGATTAAAGGTACTAATAATATTGATATTGTAAGGGGTTTCTAACATTCTGTTAACTAATGTATACTGACATATTTTTGGAGGAGAAAATGAAAACATTTATGACATCTTTCAATATGAATATCCTTCACCCAGCATTTCTGCTCGTAAAAATTTATGCTAAGAAAGCAATAGAACATGAGTAAAAAGATATGTGTTCTAATAGGTATAGTAAGCATGATTCCTAACAAAGGGACTTTTTTGCTAAAAGATTATTTTTAAAATAAATTATATTAGAGTGACATTTTTTAAAATTATGAAAAGTCATCAGGATTATATTTATTATGTATTATTGGGGGGAGGAGCAGATTACACATATATTCACTATTCTTAGTATGAAAGGCAGTAAGGGTCACTGCTTTGCATAATCCAGAAGCACCATTTACATACAATATAATGTGAATGGCATCTTGGTGAACACCTGTAGTACAGGGTTAAGGACAAGGGCTCTGGGTCTAGACTTCCTGGGTTCATTTATTTTCTAATGAAATATTACTTGTCTCCACATCTGAGTTGTACAAACTTAGGCAAGCTAGTTTTTACCTGATGGAGTTGATGTGGCAATTAAATGACTAACTCAAGCAAATGCACATCAAATTTTGTGCTTGACACCCATATGTATAAGAGTTAACTATTATTTTTATTCAAGCCCCATGCAAATTCTGTTTTACTTTTTATTTTTATTTTTTTAATGTTTATTTATTTTTGAGAGAGAGCATGAAAGGGGGAGGGGGAGAGAGAGAGAGAGACAGAATCCGAAGCAGTCTCCAGCTCTGAGCTGTCAGCACAGAGCCTGAGGGTGGGCTCGAACCCATGAAACATGAGATCATGATCTGAGCTGAAGTCGGATGCTTAACTGAATGAGCCACCCAGGCGCCCCTGTCTTATTCTCTACTGTATCCTTGCATATAATTGGTTCTTATTAATATTTTTGGATGATTGTTAATTTATTTTAATTAAGTTAATCCCAGTATAAATTTATATATATTTATAAATTTAGAGAAGTTTATATACTTAGAGAAGAAATTCTGGAAGATGTATGTCAAAAAGATAACTGTGGTTATCACTATTGTATATAAGTTAACTTTTTTCTATGTACTTACATTTTATGAAATTTTTAATTTTAGCATATATTATACAAATTGTAGAGTAAAACAGTGAGATACCACTAAATGTCCTTCAGCATATGCATCCCCTTTAGCCCAGGGATTCTATTTATAGGTGTTTACCCAAAAGAAATGGAAACAAATGTTCTAAGAAACTTGTAAAACAATGTTTATAGCAGCCTTGTTCTCAATAGGCAAAAACTGGAAGTAGACTAGTTGCCTATCATTAAGAGAATGAAAAAACATACTGTGGCACATCATCCACAATCTTGCTACCTACAACAACACAGATAGAGCTCTTTATCTATTTATCTATCATATATTTATCATCATCAATCTATTAGCTGTGGCAAATATAAATATTGATATAATATCCTTTACATCAAGATTTGTAACAAAAGAGAAACAATCAGTGGTAAAATATGAAAACATGACTATTTCATCGAAAGCAGGGCAAGGTTTTACTGGGAGGGTAGCAGAGAATTTTCTAGTTTTATGGTGAAGTTCTATATGTTGATGGGTTTCTATATTACAGCAGTGTATGAATTTTTTAATGCATGCATGAGGGAAAAGTACACTTATGATTTGTGCTTTTCGTTTATGTAAATGTGATCTCACAAGAGAAATATATAAAAAAATATTGAATAAAAGTTGATATGCATGTTAAAGTATTTAGCAGAAGGTATACTAATGAAATGAAGGATGAATAGACACGGGGTAGATTTTTTGAGAAAGCAAATACAGTAAAGTGTTAATGACAGAAACTCAGGTAGGATATATGGATACTATCTTTTAAATAATTTCAGTCTTATATGTTTGAAAACTGTCACCATAATGTAAGGTTGGATATACATATGTGTACAGTAAATTCATAAAAAATAAATGTAAATGACCAATTCTAGATTCAAATTAAATGTGTCTAGGTGACAGAATTAGAGACATAGAAGGAAGGAAAGAAGGAAATTGTTTGAAAATTTGAAAAAGTGAATACACGAGTAGACTAAAATAAAATGACGGACACAAAATAGAATTTGAAAAAAATTTACATAAAAGCAAAAAATATAGTAAAAAAATTAAAGAAATATATTTTAATAGAAATTGAAAGTAACAATGAAGTTTTTCTCTTTCTGCATTCAAGAAAAAGAAATGAAAAAGAAAAAAAGAAAATTGTTTGAAAATTTGAAAAATTGAATACACTGAAGTAGACTAAAATAAAATAATGGAGTTAAAATAGAATTAGAAAAAATATACACAAAAGTAAAATATATAGTAAAAAAGTTAAAGAAAAATATGTTTAATAATAATTGAAAATAAAAATGGATTTTTTCTCTTTCTGTATTCAAGAAAAAGAAAAGAATTGGAAAAGAGAAAAAGAGAAAAAAAAAAAAAGAAAGAAAATTGAATAGATGGACCTGCTAACAGATTGAAGTAGGACTGAAGTTACTTCATTTTCCCCTAGAAGTCAGACTATGTAGCACTTTATAGTCCATAAACTAAGTAAACGGTGAGACTTCTTTTCTTGAAGAGCCAGGTTGGCCCATTTGGGTGGGGCTCAGTGTAACAGCTCCATTCTCCACTAGATGGCACTGCTAGTATACTGGGGTGGATTGTTGTGGTGCTCTTAGGTGCATGTTCACATGTGCAGAAGCAGTGAAAATGATGCCACGCAGCTACCCAGTCTCTAGTATTGGAACTCTGTTCTCCTGGATCAGCAATTTACAACCCGTCCTCTGTCTTCAGCTTTCGTGCATTCCCTGCTTTTTCACTGTCTGTGACCAGGCCCCAGGCCGTACCTCTCTCCCGAGTTTTGTCTCACATGCGGCCCCTTACTTCTGAGGGACTGTGGCTTCGACCTGCTCTGCCCCTCTGCAGGAGAGTCTCAACTGAGCAATGGCCGAATGCCGGCTGCACCCAGGAACGCTTTCTGGACCCTGCTGCCCTGAGATTGCAGCCAGGTGCCAGCCTGTCCCAGAAAAAGTTCCTGAGACAGTGTAGCAGCAGCTTTTCAGGGATTATGGAAAATCACAACACACATCTGGCACCAGGCTTCACCCTTAATGACTTTGTTCCAGCACCAGCAAATGTGGCCGCCTTCTGGGGTCTGCTGGGACCAGGTGGCTTCAACAGTCTCTACCAAATGCCATTCTAGCAGTGGAACCGCTTTTCTCCGTGTGGCCCACGAAACTTCTGGACCCCACTTTGTTCCCGGGGATTCACCCTTCCCACCAGAGCACCGCCAGGTATCAAGCTGCCCAGTTGCAGACTTTGTGCTTCCCTTCTTTACAGTCTTAATGGAATATAAACCTCTCCTTTCTCCTTTCTCCCTTTTTAGTTTAGTCCCTGCAGCTGTTTCCAATTTTCCACTTTTTTCCAGCTGCTTTTGGGGGGGAGGGATGCTTTTCCTCTATTCTCTCCCCACCCTGTCATCTCTATCCTCTCTCCACCCACAAAAGCATCTCCCTACCCTCCACATCACCTCTCCGTGCCACGTACCTGCTGAATTCTGTGGTTCAGGTTGTGCAGATTGTTGTGTTAATCTTCTAGTCAGTTTTCTAGGTGTGCAGGATGGTTTACTATAGGTCTGGCTGCATTTCATGGATGTGAGACACACAAAAAACTTCCATGCTGTTCCGCCATCTTGGCTCCTCCTCCGAACATGTCTTACTTCTGTGAAAACTATCCACAAAATATTTAAGGATTTCAACAGGACTACTAATTTCTTCTCAGGGGAAAATTGTGAAAAAAAATTCTGTTGTATCCATGTCTGGGACTTACTTTTTCTTTCACTTTTAGGTACTCTATTGATAACTGTACTATTGTCTTGAAAGACGTTAACATTAGAAAAAGCAGAGTGAGAAATATAATGGAAATCTTTGTACTACTTTGGCAACTCTGTAATTCTAAAATTAGTTCAAATTGAAACTTTATATGTTTTATTTTTTTTAATTTTTAATGTTTATTTACTTTGAGACAGAGAGACAGAGAGAGCATGAGTGGGAGAAGGGCAGAGAGAGGGAGACACAGAATCTGTAGAAGGTTCCTAGCTCTGAGCTGTCAGCACAGAGCCCGATGGAGGGCTCGAACTCACAAACTGTGAGATCATGACCTGAGCTGAAGTCGGATGCTTAACCAACTGAGCCACCCAGGCGGCTCCAAAATTAAACTTTTCAAATAAAGTGTTTGTGTACTCCCAAGTTTGTAGATAGTTGCTACCAGTCCCTACATCA
Source organism: Lynx rufus (assembly GCF_022079265.1). Lineage (NCBI taxonomy): Eukaryota > Metazoa > Chordata > Mammalia > Carnivora > Felidae > Lynx > Lynx rufus. Next base: position 66,480,281 of record NW_025814827.1, read on the forward strand.
AATACTAGTGAGAAGTAATTGAATATATGATCTTGATATAATTTCCCACATATACAAGTGCACAATAAATGTTTTATAATACTAATATTGAGTACCTATACATTGTTACACAGTTTTACGATGTATCATTTTAGGCTTAATTTTAAGTTTTTGTGCATTTTGTGTTTTGACTTTGATGTAGTAAATGTGTTTTCTTTTAAGCTTTATAATTATTTTGAAATCAATGTCTTACATTTACATATCTCATTATTAAACCAAATTTTACAAATATTATTAAAACTTGTTCTTAGAATGGCCAGAGATGCATAAAACATACATAAAGCATAGATTTTCTTTCTTTTTTTTAGCACTCACTCTGATTTCTAATTACTTAGCAAAAGAATAATGAGAACAGTTAAAGCAAGTATTCAACATGCAGGCTTTTAAATAGAAGCCTATTTAGAGGAATAATGCAATCCATAACAGAATATGGTCCTTGTGGTGTTTTGTAGTCAATCCTATAAAATATGTTGATGTTTTATAGTTTATTAATTTTGAGAAAGAGAGAGACTGCAAAGCCTGCAGATGAGCAGGGGAGGGGCAGAGAAAGAGGGAGAGAGAGAGAACCCCAAGCAGGCCCCATGTTGTCAGCGCTGCTGAACTGTGAGATCAGGACCTGAGCCAAATCAGGAGTCAGATACTTAACCAACTGAGCCACCCAGGAGCCCCTAAAATATGTTGATTTCGACTTGTGACTATTTTGCAGGAACAGTTTTTATAATACATCTTATTTTGCTTGAGGCATTCTTCTATTCCAGATGAATTTGAAGGCATGACTAACAGATATGATGTTCTTTAGGACTCACAAAGTTGATAACATGCAGGAATGAGTGAAGTTCATTTTCGTGATGCCTGTTTCTATAGGGAAGTGTCATGAAGGGCGGCTGTGAGGTGTTGGAATTGCTATAAAACTGCATATAACTTGGGAGAAAAACACCCCTAACTGCATTTGTGACCAAACATGAAACTGACCCATTTGAAACTGCCTCCATTTCTGATGTCTTGGGCAGAAGACTGACAATATTTTCCATGTAGTTAGTGCTTCACAAAGGTTTGCCAAAGCGAATTGACTTTAATCTACATGATGTCCCAGTATTGTTTTCTCAGAAATAATTTTCCCCAAGGCAATTAACCCTTTCTAATTCTAGTCTCAGTTCCTGAGCTTCTGTAGACACTGCAGTGATTTCCTGACTTAGCGTTCTGTTTGTTTATTTGTTTAGATATATATTTTTAAAGCTCTTCTGTTGTTTACTATTATATCTATATGCTTCGTCTTGTGTGCTTTTAGTGTGTCATGTTCTAGCTGATTTTTCACTCCTTTACTAATGCCTTTCACAATCAGAAAATATGCTTGTTTATAAATGAAACTGTATACAGCTTCAATTCTTTTACTTATTTGTTGCATTGGTTATTTTAATTGTTTTGCCACAAAATTCAACACATTCTTCTTTTAAACTGATGACTCATATATTCCTATGTTTGCTTATGAATAAACAAAAGTTTGTTTCTGTTTTTTTTTCCTCAGTATTCATGCATTACCTGTGGGAGTTCTCATTAAGGGCTGAAATTTTTCTGCATTCTTTTCTTTATTTTTAAAAATACTATAGGTATTTTTATTGGGGTTCATACATTTTTTTCACTTTGCTAATGTTAGCTTGCAATTATCTTGCTATTCATTAGAAACTGGATATAGTAAACCATTGAGTACTAGTGCCAAATAATCTATTTATATTACTTTATTACAATGTTAAAAGAACCCTACAAAATTGGTATTATTATACTCACCTTTCAATTGATGAAACTGAGAATCAGATATTTTACCTAAATTTTCCAGTCTGGTCTTTTAGTTAGCCAATTGAAGACCTTAATATAAAATCCTGAGTCTTCAATGCCGTAGCTTGTATTCTTCAACCTGAAACCATTCACTAATGCAATTTTGTATCATTCAACTAATAGCTGCCAGAGTGTCCATTTTGTTCCAGAACTGATGGTGACTTTTATCAACTCACTTAAAGGAAAGTTGTTCCCTCTGCAGAACAGACCTGCAGGTCAAGTGGCCTGATTCTCCAAGTGCTTTCACAATTATAACAGGCATCTGTAAGAAAAGGGCCTCCACATTTGTTTATCTGTCATTTAAGTTTTCTAACATTTTTATGGGTATTTTGATGAGAGATAAAGGGAGGCAGTTACAAGCAGGAATACTCAGCTAACAGCTTCTGGAAACCCTAGCTTGTGTTCATTGATGCAAATATAATATATGGACATCAAAGAACACTTTGATGTTTTCATTTTTCTCACCCAGATGTTATTTTAAGAAGTCTTTGCTTTCCTTCCTGTGTTTAGAATCTTTGGTTTCAGATAAATACATTCTGTCACTCTCTATATATGTATACATATTTAAAACAAAAAGATATACTATATTATACTGATTCTTTAAATGAGAAGAAGTCATATACACACACTTCCAAAAATAAAGAATTTAATAGAAGAAGTTGCATCAACATTATTAGTAACTTATTTCAACAAAAATGTAGCAAGTAATCTTCACAGTCATTTTGAAATTTTTGGAAGAAACTTGACTTAATTTAACTTAAATTTGAAAATTTATTCACAGACATTACCATCTAAATAATAAGCATTAAGAAATTCAAAACTCTATGCCCATTGACTAGATACTATTCCTACTCTCAAAAGCTCACTCTAGATTTCAAATAATATGAAAAAAATAACGTGCCATTCTCAGATCATTCTTATGGTTGCTGTTTTCCTAGCAAACTGTTTCCCTCTACTCTGCATCAACTCATTTTGATTTTCTACTCTCATCTGTCTGCAGAGATTTTTAGTGTAAAAACTCCATGCTCTGCTCCCAAAAAGAAACCTCCTAGGCTTTTTAAATGTTATCTTTCTAGTCATCAGTCCAGGCTGCTTTTCCCTACATCTCCTTTACTTCTTTGCCTTATGCCTACACACTTAGCTACTTTCCATTGTTTTTCTGATGAAACTATCCGTTTTCTACCCCTCAGGTTTTCTTTCATCCCAGAAAGTCTGATAAGAATACTCAGGCTTCTGGCTTCACAGTCTGCTATTCTAGGCTAACTCATCCTTTGTCGCTGTGATCCTACTTATACTTCTTTCCATAAAATACCACCTCCTGTACTTGTCTATCCCATTTTTGTAGACTCAAGCACTATCTTTTGCATAAAATCTTGCCTGACAATATAAGGGCTGATTATCCTCTGGATTCCCAAACTCCCTGTAGTTAATACAGAAGAATATATACTTATTTTTCTGTATTGTTTATGCCGAAATTTCAAAATTTCAGTTCTAGCTACACTCTTTGCTCTTACAGTGGTTTTCTATCATGACAGGAGGGATATACTATGATAACTCATATTAGAAAAAATTAAGAGATGCGTATTTAACCACCCTAATGAACCCCCCCTTTGTTTGGTTGACTATTCTGGTGTGCTTTTGCTACAAAGTGTACTTGGGGAAATCATCCCTTAAGAGTTGACAAGTCAGCAATCAGCCACCATAGCACTCTCCGGAAGTCACTAATCCTGTCAGCCACAAACTTGGCTAAACAGAGCAATTACTTTTTTTGAAAAAACATTTTGAGCTTTCCCTTAATGAGATTCACCTTTGCCTCTTTTTGGAGTTGGGACCTTTATTGAGGATGATTTCCCCTAATTATATGAGTTGGTATGGTATTATTTTCAAAATGATAAAAGTAGTACTGTAAAATTAATGCATGTCAAAAATTTTGCCTCCTTAATTATTGGGAGAACCAGTATGAGTTCAAATAAAAATTTAACACATATATGGATATATATATTCTCTATTGGACATAACATTACATATAAGAAAAAGACTGTTACATATCAGAAGCATTTCCATTGCCATCAATTTTCTACAATCTAAGCTGCTTTATCCCTCAGGATATAAAATAGCCTAGTCAAAAAAATGAAAGATGCATAATCTTATCCAATCAGATGTTCCTCAGAAAGATCTGCAATCCAACAGCTAACACTCCATTGTTAGGATACCAGTTATTGTCTTTACCCATTTTTTGACAGAATAAATTGAGTCTTTAGTCTTATTAATTAATATTTTCTGAGTAATTTTTGATAGTTATTAAGCACCTATTAAGTTCCAACAGGCACTGAAGTTGCAAAGATTAAAAGAGAGAGAAAGAGAGAGGGAAAGAAAGAGAGGAGACAAAATTCTGTTCCATAAGCAGCTCACAGTCAGATACAGTAGAATGTAAAATTAATTGCAAAGCAATATGACAAGTAAAAGATAAAAGTGTGAGTAAATATAAGGAGTGCTGTTCAACTTTACATTGGAGGGTGTTAGGGAATTTTTTAAAAAATTTGGGGCTCAGTGAGTTGAGCGCCTGACTTTGGCTCAGGTCATGATCTCGCGGTTCCTAAGTTTGAGCCCCACATTGGACTCACTGCTGTCAGACTGCCAGTGCAGAGCCTACTTCATATCCTCAGTCCCCCTCTCTCTACCCTTCTCCTGCTTGCACTCTCCCAAAAATAAATAAATCTTTTTTTTAAGTTTGGATATAGTAACATATTGCTTTAAAATATATTCATTTCAGTTATAAAAAGTGAGCCCAAAGAAAAGCACTAAGCATGATATGACAGTAGTAGGGAAGGCAGTATTCAGAAAAGTTCATCAAGGATAATGATGGGTCTCAAGCACAGACAGCTGAGTTCCTTCCCATCAAGGGTTCTAGACTCCATTCTGAAGCAGATACTTGCACAACAGATTCCAGAGAAAGGCACCCTCTGCTGTCATAGTCAGCTGTATAGGCTACCGAGCATGCCATGGGGGTCCATTCAATCCCTTGCATAAAGGAGGCAAGATCAGGTCAATCTGAAGTGCTTTCAACTGAGATCTAACTGTTCATTAGGTTAAAGAGTTTCGTGATTTTATAAGACACAGCTGTATCTGGTTCCCACAACCTCATGACTGCATCTCTGTAGGGGCCGTTGGACACACATCATCTTTGTGGTGCCTGTTACTGCTGGCGTTGTCATTTTTTTGTTGCATAAATTAACTATGAAGAACTAATGGACTCATAGCTCCCACATAGTGTGCCTCTTCTTAAACATTGGCACAATAACAAGACACAGCGATGGATTGCTATTCTACCCTGAGTGAAAAAGCACATTTTAAAATCTTATTTCCAGGAGAAATCATTGATAAGAGTTAACCTTGTACACAGAGGGGAACCAGTACTCAAGAGCCATAATCCGTACTCAGGGGGTTGGTCCAGGGAGAAGGTGAATATTACGTTGTAAACTTTTATTTTTTTCGAATGGATCAATGGCGTTGTTATATAAATACGTGTGTGTGTGTGTGTGTGTGTGTGTGTGTGTGTGTGTGTGTGTGTATTTTAAGTGACATTTCAGAAAAACTGCAACAAGCAAGAACAAATATGAAAGCCCATCTTTCAATATGCAAGGAATTCATTTTATAGACTTTATAGATCCCTCACACTTATGCTATTCTTCATCAAGTCTTCCTGCTTCTAGAGTGTGAATCCTGTCCATTTGAAGTCTCTGGCTTCTTCACCTGTTTATGAACCTTCCACTAAGTTTTACTACAGCACGTTTGTGAGACTCTTAAAGCCTTGGCACCATTTCTTCCTCTGTTTCTGTGTTGTCTTCACCATGCCTCCCCTTCTATTGTTGCTTTCACAAAATTTCTTTTCATCTATGTTTGCTTCTCTTTGGGGGAAAAGAAGTAAAAGGTTATGCCAGGCCCCCCAATATGTCTACAATTCTTACATAGGATTTTTTTTAATGTCTGAAGAAAAGCAATCTTAAGCATTGTATGTTTTCAAGGGCCCAGAACTTCTCTGGCTTGCCTTCTTCAAATCAGAAAAAAAACAAAACAGAGAATGTGTACCAGTTTTGTGTTCCTTTTTTTCTGTGCAAAATTTATTTAATCCTCTGATAATGTCTTTTTCTTCTACAACAATATTAGATTACATTATCGCGATCAAATGCTGTCATTTTTTTAAATATTCTGCTCTGTCCTTATATAGAATATATTTATAAATAAAACAGGACATTGAAATTAGAAAGGATCGTGAGAAAGAATGAAGTTTGTTTGCAAGTGCAAGGACTCAACCTGAGCTATCTTTGGTGGGAAAAACATTAAGGAGATAGTTTATTGGTACTTTAATAAGAAAATTAAAGGAAAAGCACTGGTGATCAGAACTTCAGATTAAAATATATTCAGAGCTGTCTCTCTAGCTCTTATTTCTGTACCCATCTGTATTCTGGCTGTATTCTCTTTAACTGTATTTCTTCAAAAACTACATGCATTCAGTTTTGCAACTCTAGGATCACATACTCACAGCTTTGTGATCAATGATAAAAGGCCTCTTTTCTCCCAGATACCATTGAAAAAAAACCCATGAAAATAAGCTTCTTTCTTTGGCTTTAGGTACGTTTGTATCTTGAACCATTTTGTCTACTCAAATGAACATAGTCCTTTATTCTATTAATGTCATGCATAGGAGTAATTGATTTTTTGAACTAAGTGATTTTCTAATCCGTTGTTGCATAACAAACCATCCTAGACTTAGATTTGCTATAATAAAAATCCTCCATTTCTATTTCTATGGTTCAAGGGGATGATGACACAGGTGGATGTTTTTTGCTCACAGCCTCTCATAGGTTGCAGTCAGATGGTGGCCAGGGCTGGAGTCTCCTCAAAGTCTTTCTCATTCACATGCAAGGCAGTTGATATTGGTTATCAGGTGCAGCTTTAGCAGAGACTGGAAACTAAAACACCCACTGGAAACTTCTCCATGGGATTTGGGCTTCCCCACACCAGTGAGTGAATTCCAATGTTGATAGTCCTGAGACAGAGCTGGGCAGAAACTGCACTGATCTTTAAAATCTGGCCCAAGAAACCATGCCGTATCAATTGTACTGCCTCCTATTCATTAAAAAGAAAAAAAAGTTTTTATTCAAGGAAAGAGTAATTAGATTTGTTGCAGGACACTCAAAAATGTTGTAGACATTTTGAAAAACTATCATAGTCGATTATCCTTTGTAGAAGTATCATGGCTTATGAGGAGGCTATAGGTGAGGACTTAAAAGAAAGTGAGGAAAATCTTATTAAAAATCAAAGGGAAGCAGATACTTGTTATGGGTGAGAGCATCATAAAATGTACTTAATGCACTGAATGGTCTTGCTAAGGAAGTTGCTAGCTGACATGATGGACATACAGCCTAGGTGGTGTCTTGCTGCTTACAGTAAAATGTGAAAGAAACAAACAATGGAGGGACTGTTCCCCGTGAGTGATCAGGAGTATAGCTTTGAGAATTCTCAGGCTTTCCAGAAGACAAACAACGGTAAAATTAAGCAAAAGCTTCCAAGGAAAGACAAAATGTAGGGCACTGCAAGGAAATCATTGTCTACATATGAAACCAAGAATATAAATGCAAAATGCCTTTTTTAGGGCCTCAGAAACATCAATTGTGGTGCTTCACACAAAAGGCCCTCTGAAGAATTTAATGGATCATCTGATGGATCTTCTGAATCAAACTGTAGAGTTTTAAAGAAGCTTATGGGTATTGAGGAACTTCTAACATTTATTTACATGGATTTCAGAATTAGTATGGATAGACGATGTTTTTAGTAGCAACCTTGTCCTACAACTGTCCTACAACTGTATGTTGAGTGTGGGTAGAGAGCCAGCACATTTCTTTATATCTTAGGTTACACTTTAGTAGCTCTATCTAAGTAACTTAATTATAGAGAGAGTCCTGTCCATCTGGATTTGATACAGAAAGCAAGATTATGGATTTTTTTGCTGGCTATATTATGGGATGATACTTTTGGCAAACTTAGAAAGGGAAGAAATATTTTGCATGCCATAGTATTATAAATAACTTATGATCAGGCAACAGCACCATATGCTAAACAGATTTGTCTTTTTTTCATTAAATTACCTTGTCATTTTTGTCAAAAATTAATTGACCTTAGATGTGTAGGTATATATCTGAATACTCTATTCTGTTACAATGATCTCTGTACCCATGCTTTCACCATACTACACTCTTTTAATTAACATTGCCTTGAAATCAAATACTGTGTACAGATGGTCCTCAGTCTGTGATGGTTCAACTTATAATTTCTCAACTTTACAGTGGTGCTAAAGTGATATGCATTTAGTAGAAACTGTACTTTGAATATTGAATTTTGATCTTTTCCCAGACTAGCAATATGTGATACTGTACTCAGGTAATGCTGGGCAGTGGCAGTCACAGCCATCAGTCAGCCATGTGAACACAGGGTAAACAAGCAATATACTTACAACCATTCTGTACCCAGACAACCATTCTGACTTTCACTTTCAGTATAGTATTCAGTAAAATATATGAAATATTCAACATTTTATTGCAAAACAATTTGCAGTAGATGGTTTTGCCCAACTATGGGCTAATTTAAGTGTCTGAGAAGATTTAACTTTGGCTAGGCTAAGTTACGGTGTTTGGTAGGTTAGATGTATTACATACATTTTAGACTTACCCTCTCGTTAATTTGTGATGGGTTTATTGGGTTGTAACCCTATTACAAGTCAAGAAAGATCTGTATTATCCAATTTTACTCTTCATTTTTCAAATTGTGTTGAAAATTATAGTTCTTTTGTATTTTTCATGTAATTTATAGAAATGCTTGTCAACTAAAAAAATCCCTATGGGATTGTTATTGGGATGCATTAAATCTACAGATCAATTTTGGAACTTTTAAATCTACAAAATATTGTCTTCTAATCCTTGAACTTAAAAATCTTTCCATTTATTTCAGCTTTTTGGAATTTTTTCACCAGTGTTTTGTACTTTTCAGCAAATAGATATCTTCTGTGAAATTTATAGCTAAATTTCATATTTTGGTACTATTATAAATCTTACTGTTTCTTAAATGTCCATTTACAGTTTTTCATTGTTATTATATAGAAACATAATTGAATTATTATATATTTCTAACAACTATTTTTGTATATTTTGGGGGGTTTCTCTATGTAGACAATCATATTGCTGTGAATAAAAACAGTTTTTACATCTTCCTTTCCAAACTTATGCCTTTTATTGCTTTTTCTTACTTTGTTGCACAGGCTAGGATCTCTAGCACAATGTTGAATAGGAGTGGTGAGATTGGACATCCCTTCCTTATTCACTATTTTAGAAGAAATAGACTTTCATTATTATATATAATGTTAGCTGTAGAGGTTTTTTTTGTTTTTGTTTTTTATAGACATCCTTCATCAGGTTGAGGAATTCCCAGTTTACTGATAGTCCCTCAACTAAGTTTATCTCATTAGCATACCAAAGCCAGTCTTATTACTCAGGATATTTCAGGAGTTTTAGGAGCTGTGTGCCAGGGACAAAGACCAAATGTATTTTCTTCCTTCTTTCCTTCCTTCCATCCTTCCTTCTTTCCTTCCTTCCTTCTTTCTTCTTTTCTTTTCTTTTCTTTTCTTTTCTTTTCTTTTCTTTTCCTCTCCTCTCCTCTCCTCTCCTCTCCTCTCCTCTCCTCTCCTCTCCTCTCCTCTCTTTTCTTTTCTTTTCTTTTCTTTTCTTTTCTTTTCTTTTCTTTTCTTTTCTTTCTGTTGTGAGTATAAGTGGAGGAAGGGCAGAGAGAAAGGGAGAGAGAGAATCCCAAGCAGGCTCTGGGTTGCTAGCTTAGAGCCTGACAGAGGGCTTGATCTCATGGAACTGTGAGATCATGACCCGAGCCAAAATCAAGAGTTGGGTACTTAACTAACTGAGTCATCCAGTCAGCCCCCAAATGTGTATTTTCTATTTTACCATAGGCATGGATAAAAAAAAGTGGTTAGGATCGTTTATCATAAATGATAGGGAAGATTTTTTTTTTATTGTATCATCGTGTCAAAAATGAGAAACAGTTTGAATAATGTGCTTTTCTTTAAGAATCCAACTTATCAGTTTGGGGAAGCAATGAAAAAAAAAGAAAGAAATAAAATCCAGTATTTCCTAAAACAGAGCTGACTCAGTTCCTCAAAATATGTCAAATATTATATATGCTGGAAGTAGGATAACTTCTAAAATGATTGCTAAGTGGTATTTTTTTTCAAGTGGTATTTTTTAAAGTAATCTCTCTGCCCAATGTAAGGCTTGACCTCATGACCCCAAGAGTTGCCAGCCAGGCACCCCCTAAAGTGGTATTTTGAAATATATGACTTCAGCTTGCTTAATTTAACTTATTTTTGCTCATTTGAGTCTTTGGAAGAATAGACACTTCAGCTTCTTTTTTTTTAAATCTCCAGATAGCTAATTATTAATAACATATTTATTAATAACAAAAATTACTACTCATAATAATTTATGTTTGTATATTGCTATGAAATTTTTCCATTAGTAGTGTGCTGAGTGGTATTGACTTGCATATATGGTTGTGATATTTTAAAGTTGTGAATGTTGATTTATATAATATTCTTATGCATTCTGTTTTCTCCTTGGCAATCTGGAATGTTGAAATGCATGGGATAATTTAAGACCAATTCTTCTAGCTTGGTGGATGTTGAAGAGACAGCATTAGTTCTCTTGGAAGTTGTGTCATCCCTCAACCACTGGGAAAAGAAAGCAAACAACAAAACAAAACAAAACTTTGATTCTAATCAGGCATCTGAGAAATCCCTCTTGTTTTGTCTGCTCTGTCAGGGGATTGAGAAAAAAGTGGGAAAGAAAATGACTTTACAAATATCTGGTAATTTTCATATTTCTTTGGAAGCAAGGCATTGAAATGTTAGCAGTTATTAAGAGAAGGGTGTGTATTTGGGCACAGTTTCCAATGCAAGTATTCCATTCTTTAGCACATTCTGTAGTCTTCTCTAAATAAATTGGTTTGATAACTTTACCGAGTATAATCTGAGATGGTTTTAAGAGTAGAAGATAACGTCTAATAGGATATATTTAATTTATAAATATAATCAAAGAAATGTCCTGATCATGTTTACTAGCCTAGAAGAAACATCACATAAGGACCTAGAATGCCTAATTTGCCTGAAGTGAAAAGGAAAGTGAGTCATAAATGTAAGACATTTGAGAATGTCCGTGGTTGATCATATGGTGTCATGTTCACTCCTCTGAGGAGAGATGGAACTCCATCCAAAATTGGTAGGATGTCAAGACTGATGACAACACACACACACACACACACACACACACACACACACACACACACTAAAAGGATACAAAGAGTTTGATTGCTAACAAAACGAGGCTCTCAAATATGTCTAAAAATTGCTTGAGTTAGCAAAAAGGAGTGACTAGTCTTGGCTTTTATTGGGGTTAAAGGGTAGAGCCAAGGCGAAGATTCCTTTATGTAGGCCAGGGATTATGTGGCTTGAACTACCCGTCCATGCCAAAAGAATGAGCACCAAGCTTTCTTAATGGTTTGCCCAAATGTATAGTATTTTTCTTCTTTTGCCATAATGTGTATCATCTTCTAATATGCTATATAATTTAATTTTAAAAATTATTGTTTATTCTCAGTGTCGCTGCAACTACATAGACATTCCAGAAAGTCTAGGTATTTATTTGTTGGGTTCACTGATGTTCTTATACTTTTATACTGATGTTTCTACATCCCAAGAACAGATTCTGGTATATAGTAGACACTTCATAAGTATTTGTTGCATGAATAAGGGAGCCAACTGGTAACAGAAGGAGACACAGGTTCATATAGAAACATACAGAAGAGTTGAGCCACTGTAAGTGGGGAGCATTATTATGCACATCTTGAAGTCCTGCTGGCCAGAGGCTTACCAAAGCCTTGAATGCAAAAAGAATTCTAGTTTTCAGTCACATGGAAGTTCCTCTTAGGTGTATGTGAAATTCAGGATCTCTTGTACCCATGTATGTCCTTAATCTTATCCTTCACTACCTGAAATATCCCATGTGAGTCCTTATTTCCTATGATCAACATTGTGTAGCAAAAACACAAGAAACTTTCCACACTATGAAATGAAGCGTTGATAAAATCTACTTTTGAAATCATTTTGGACCTCACTTAATATATGGTGAACTTGTACAACCATAACTAAGGAATACTCATACAAGAGACTTGATTATTAAAGTATCCATTGGCATTCATCAATTATAACTGCATTTCAAAAAATATTTGCATAAACATAGCTAGTTGCAAGATTCTGTATCAAGAATTCTTAGAGTAAACTTACTTTCACTTAGAAAAGCAACTCAGGGGAGATTGTATGCAGTGTTCTCTTTGAAGTCTGAACTGAAATACAAATTAAAACCAACCAAATTAATGAAAAAAACTTTCTTAAATAGTCAATACATAGACTATATTTACAGTCTTGTGTTTTGCATGTTTTTACAAAAGTTAACTGTTGTGTTAGGTTCATAAGGTCAAATGTTTTGTTTGCTTGTTAATTGAATGACCTTGAATGTTTAGCTATTTACTTATGAGAGACTTTTTTCCCCCTTTGAGCAACTTCACATTCCAGTGTTTATCATTTGCAGATAAGATTTCAAGATAGTTTTTACTCTGAATCTTTGCTTTGTTGACTATAATTTGTCACAACTGACTTAAAAATTTTAATATTCTAAAAAGAGCATTTTAAAATCTCTGACTTCTCAAGAAAATGCAACTCCTAAATTGCTCATGTTATGGTATATTTTTCTCTTTTTCATTTCTCAATGATAATTTTTAACTCCCAAAATAGTGCTCTTCTTGAATATAGAGATGATCTAAATGGAAATAAAGTGATTGAGTGCTTACCCTTGTGGGGTGCATTAGATTTGTCAGGCCACTCAAGTCCATTTAGTAAATTGCTACTCCAGTGCATTAAGTGGGGCTCCAATTGCCTAAAATCGTTAATGCACTTAATAATTTGGCACTTGTAATTGCCAGTGAGGTAGTAGTACATTTGCTTTCAGATTCTCATAGTAATGATTATAAAGAAAGAATTTGTGCCCAAAGAATTACCTGGTTAGCCATTAGAATTATATAGGCTCTCTTAAATTTATAATAAACCCTTTTGTCATCCAATACTAAATAATGAATATTTCACAAGGTGCTACCAAAGATTTTGGTTCTTCTCAAAATTAAAAGTTTATTCTTCCCTGCATTAAGAGAAACCACATACGTATACTCTAGAATTTCATTGCTGTATTTTCATGTCCTTCTCATGTTTAACCAAATTACTACTTTAAAAGCCTCATGTAGTCTTCTGGAGCATAGGCACAGTAAAGAATTTAACAGTTTGGTTGGCAAGGGGTTAATAAGTTATTATTCAATCCACAGTGTTAAAGTGGGTATCAGTTTTTCTAATAGAAAAACAATGGTTAGTTTCTTACCTGATTTGAAGATGTAATCACATAATTCTAATTTTCTATGTTGTACTCAATGAATACTCTGTTATCATAGGCAACCACTGGTGCCAAGTAATTAGTTTTAGTCAATAGACTGGCTTTATGGCTCATTTAAAGCCACCCATTATCTCTTACTACAGTTGTGATTCGCCTTTGTCAATGTAACAATCTTGAGAAGAAGCATCTTTAAGACATGCACTTTCCCAAGCGTAAGCAAATGTTACACAAGATCCAGTTCACCCTCCACATCCCAATTCTAAAAGCTCAGCAGAATTCAGGATGTGTTTTCAGGCATCCTAATTTCCTGGTATTCACTTCTTAATTAGCCAGTGAGAAGTAAACCAGCCTCTATAATCCTGAGGGGAATTGAGGTGAGGGCTGTGTTTAATTGGTGACTTAGAACTGCTTGGAAACTGCTGTTACCCTTAGAGATATGGTGTCTATCATGCTGCTGTCATTAAGGGTAGCATATATGGATCATGAGTCAGCTTTTAAGCCTGATAATGAAACCATTTCATTTATGGTATGCTTCTGTAAATTTTTTGCTGTGCTCTGTAAAGAGTTTCATCTAAGGTATAAACAGAAAATGGTTTTATTTATAGTTGCTTTCCACTTTGTTCTATTACTACCATTTTTACTGGGCATCAAGATTATTGTTTGATATCTTACTCTATTTCCAGATGTTCCTTTTCACCTTGGGTTATTAAGACAGTTTGATTCAGTTAGTGAGAATCTATTCTACACATTTTGAAACACAGATCTAAGGTACCTTGTTAGCACAGTGGGCAGAGCGTTAGTGTCATAAAACAAGGCTCTGTAGTGGACTTAGAGCTCTTGCCTTTCTACCTTTGTAGTTTCAGTGAGGCCCCAGTAGCTCATATCATGGGATAGGTGAATTTGGTCTGCTTCTCTTAACTGTCTCTCTCATATGTCTTTACTCCAAGGGGAAGATGGGACAAGAAAGAAGAGGGAAAGGAGACTGTTTGATTTTGAGTGTCCATGGCAATTTAGCTGATTCCTTGACTTATAACATGGGCAGCCGGTCACACATTGGGGGTGGTGAGGTCGTGGTCTTTTTTAAGATGGTCATCATTTCTCATCTATCTGGTGGTTTACATAGTCAATAAGAAAAGCAAAAACCTTACTGGGAAGACATTCATTTATAAATAGTCTCCCATTGGTGATTACTTTTGGCTTGGGATACATCGTTCCACTAACTCCTATCTGGGGGCTCTACATCGCATTCTACTATGTGGGCACTCTTTGCCCCATTAGAGTAGAGTGAGGTAAATCTGCCCTGGAAATATAATCTACTTTTTATACCCCAAATCTGGTACCTTTGAAATAGCAGAGATCTAACTTCCCTACCTTTTGTGACCTAAACTGGAGAGACAGTCTCAGGCAGTCATGTCTCTCAGTGTTTGTTAGTAAGTGATCTTGTTTGAAATGGTACTGTACAGCCCAGCAACTGAGTGCTTCCCTGCTTGTCTTTTATTTGTTTGTTTGTTTGTTTGTTTGTTTACAGAGTGAGAGAGATAGGCAGAGGGGGAGAAAGAGAGAGAGAGAAAGAGAGAGAGAGAGAATCTTAAGCAGACTCCATGCTCACCATGAAGCCTGACATGAGGCTGTATCCCGCGACCCTCGGATCATGACCTTAGCCAAAATCAAGAGTCAGATGCTCAAACTGACTGAGCCACCCAGGCGTCACTCTGCTTGTCTCTTTTTAAAGTATTGTGGGCAATATCTTCAGGTAAGAGTTTGCAAAATGTGATATGTGTAAGTTTCACTTGGGGAGTCTGTTAAATGCAATTCCTAGGTTCCATTTTCCTAAATTTCTGATTCGTTCAGCACAGAGTCTCAAAATACATGTCTTTTCAAGCACTCCATGTGATTCTGATGAAGGTATCTTTGAATGATACTTTGAGAATTGCTTAAATGAGGAAATCAGCAATAAATAAAAATGGTTGCTGCCAATCAGAAACCACATTTGGAGAAAGAGATTCTTCAAGTCGTATTTGGAGAAAGAGGGTTATAAAAATAGTAAATCAATGGCTCTCTCATAATTTACTGAAAAAGAACTTGTTAATCCTCTGCCTATATAACATCAGATACTATATTTTTGAACAAGGAGAATAAAATTGTAATTATGGCCTAACTGGCAGGTATTAGAAACACATCATGCACATTATAGCAACCGTTACATAACCCAACACAATATGTAGTTCTATTTATTAAATGATTAAATAAATTAACACTTTTCTCAGCCTGTGAGCGGTTGAAATTCTCTAAGGATACCTTAGTTAAAGGATGGTTGGGCACCTGGGTGGCTTGGTCAGTTAAGCGTCCGACTTCAGCTCAGGTCATGATCTCACGGTCCGTGAGTTCAAGCCCCACATTGGGCTCTGTGCTGACAGCTCAGAGCCTGGAGCCTGTTTCCGATTCTGTGTCTCCCTCTCTCTCTGCTCCTCCCCTGTTCATGCTCTGTCTCTCTCTGTCTCAAAAATAAATAAACGTTAAAAAAATTAAAAAAAAATAAAGGATGGTTTATTGTAAGGATATGAGCTGTAATAGGACAATAAAGACCTGATGGAAACACAGAGACTGCCTTGCAGCCAGGCTTCCTGAGCTTTTTACCACATTTGGGGTTCCAGGATAGTTCAGCAGCATCTGCAAGGCTTTATCATCCATGTGACTAAGCATCTCTCCATGTGTGTTCCTCTCTCTGGGATGCTATAGACTACTTTTTCTTTTCCTTTCCTTTGTTCTCAATATTTTCCCAAATTTGTAGCCTTTTTCCTCATTTTTTTCTCATATGTTTTAGGAGAACTGCTCTATAGTGTTTTTCCCATAGAAAGGAGAGCAGCTAATTCTAAACTCAGCCTGATCTCAGACTGGTATTGGGCAGAAGAACTCAAGGAACTCTGACTCAGGATTTTGGGGCTTGTCACCAAGTTAATATTCTTGCCAGAGGGATCTTTATTTGTGCTTTAATTCCACAGACTTTATAGTCCAACAACCAACCAACTGTTAAACAACATATACCTGATGCTGTTTAAGCTTTGGGGGCTGAATTTGAAAAAGGAGTCTGCATTCAAGAGGGAAAAAAAGATGTCTAAAGAGATATTTATAAAACAGTTTACATTCATACACATTATAGTTTGGGATCCCTAAGGAAGTTGAAACTTAGCTGAGGAGATGTATCACAGGAGAGGGAAATATGACTTGGGCTTTACAGAGTGGTTAATTTTGAGTTGCTAGATTGGCTTTCAGCAAGAATATCAGCCTTGCCACTGCCCACTCGCATCAGAGGATGTGTAGAAAGAATTCTAAGGCTTCGTTTGCCCACTGTAGTAAGCCACGACATGCCCAGAATTTGCCAACCTTCAAATCAATTAAAAGTAAGATCAAGTTAGAACAAGACAACATAATATAAACTGTGCTTGTGAGTGGTGAGAGAACATGCCCAAGGAAACATGAACTAAAAAAGGGATTTTAGTGGGCAACACTTAACGAAGGACAACTTGAAAAACTAATAGTTGAGACAAATGTTGAAGTAAAAGTATGCACGAGGCCATTTTGTGCAGGAAGAAAAGATAGAAAGGAAAATGTCACGAACAAAATTATACAGTCAGAAGAAGAAAGGGTATACAAATCAGTAATGCAAAAGTGTGCAAAGAACAATGAATTGGTAAATTTGCTGACCAATTATAGAGAGGAAATGAGACAAGAAAGACAGGAGTTGAAATCTATCCAAAATTTTGTATGCTTTATCTAGAAATATAGATTGGAGAAAAGTTTAAAGAATAAGGCAAGATCTGTTTATCTCTCTATCATCTATCTGTCATATAGATTTAAAATTATGATCTTTCTTTCTCACGTTCATGTCCCTCAGTAGGGGCAACAACCAAAGACACTGGTCAGATTAAATTAAGTAATAAAATCTAATTTACATTTGAAGATTTTACTAAAATCTTCAAGTAATGACTTTTATTTTTTATTTTTTTAAGTTTATTTTGAGAGAGGGAGCACACAAGGGAGGGGCAAAGAGAGAGGGAGAGAGAGAATCCTACACTGGCAGTGAGGAGCCTGATATGGGGTTCAGGCTCAAGAAATAGGAGATCATGAGTCATAACTCACTGGGCCACCCAGGTGCCCCTCAAGTAGTGACTTTTATAAATCATAGTTGATGCTCCACACTTTAATAAAATACTATTGCTTCTGTATAATAAAAATTGGCCTCACAAGATAAAGAGACTTAGAGTCAAAACTTTACACATTTAAGAGGACTCAGGTAGAAGTCTTAGCTATCAGATAAATTTGTGAGACTTTGCAGGGTAATCTTACAGGTAGACATCTGTCAGATATCACTAGTGAAAAGAAATGTAAAGTCTTCAGAAGTTCATGTACCTTCCCAGGGTGGGCATTGTGCATCTAGACCACTGTTTTTCTAGAACTGTTGTATATCGTCTACTTTTGTGAACCAGAACTCAGTATAACCCAGGTCAATAAAAGTGGTCAGGAAGATTCACAAAGAAGGAATCGGAGCTGGTTTGTCATGCCGTCAGTTTGTGGAAGAGAAAGATGGGAAATTGGAAATAGAGTTGTGTGTTGTCCTGTGTTCCTTTACTCCACTCACACCCTTTGAACGTCAGAATGCTTGTCAATAATGGTGAGTTCTTGGTATTGTCTTCTGTTTGGATACATCTCATCACAAAATAGTGCCAAAAATTAAATCAAAGAGAAGTACACAAAGGAAAGTGTATATTACACTCATGTCAAGCTGCTTCTAGGTCTCAGAGTTCATTTCTAATTTACCCAAATGAAGAAAATATGTAAGACTAATTTAATATATAGTGATGTTTCTTTGTTTATTCTGTTCTATTAAAATATTACATACTTGAATCCAATTTACCAAACGTGATGAAACAATGATGTAATAAAGGCACAGGCAAATTAAATTGATAAAGAATCATTTCTCAAAAGATGAGAAAAATTTCAAATAAAATTACATTTAAATGCTTTTTTATAGTTTATTTTGAGAGAGAGGTGAGAGAGAGCACAAGTGGGGGAGGGACAGAAAGAGAGGGAGGGAGAATTCCAGTCAGGCCCTACACTGTCAACACAGAGCCCAACACGGAACTCGAACCTACAAACTGCAAGACTATGACCTGAGCTGAAACCAAGAGTCAGATGCTCAATCAACTGAGCCACCCAGGTGCCCCAAGTAAAATTACATTTTGAAATAGACTTTTATTTTTAATTAACTGTTAAATTTAAATTGTTATTTTTTTAATGTTTATTTATCTTTGAGAGAGAGCACAAGCAGAGGAGGGGCAGAGAGGGAAGGAGACACAGAATCTGAAGCACGCTCCAGCCTCTGAGCTGTCAGTACAGAGCCTGACACGGGTCTCAAACTCACAAGCCATGAGATCATGACCTGAGCTGAAGTTGGACACTTTACTGATTGAGCCACCCAGGTACCCCTGAAATAGACTTTTAATTTTACAGAGCTTCCCAATGACACACATACACCTATAAACATTTTTTCTACATCTGGACAAACTCAACTTTTCAATCATCCAAATTGTAATGGGTCACACAGAACTTTGGAAAGGTAAAAGATTTGAAGGTAAGAGAGTTGATTTTGTGTCTCTGTTCACCTGGTTTCTAGTTATGCCATCTTATTTTCTTTAAGCTTCAGGTTCTTACCTATGACACTAACCACCACCACCATAGACGTTAACATATAGTGAGTGCTTAGTAT
This sequence comes from Lynx rufus, assembly GCF_022079265.1. Lineage (NCBI taxonomy): Eukaryota > Metazoa > Chordata > Mammalia > Carnivora > Felidae > Lynx > Lynx rufus. The sequence goes on from NW_025814827.1 coordinate 66,499,475, forward strand.
GCAAATATGTTGTTCAGAGAATTTCACATCTTTTAATTTATTTAATTCTCATATTAGTCATGAGATAGATACTATTATTATCCCCACTATACAGAGGGGAAAATTAAGGCATATAGAAGTAAAAAAAATGGATCAGACAGCTACTAATAGCAGATGTGAGTTTCATGCCCAGACTATGTGACCTGACATAATATATAACAAATTTATTTAAAAAAAATTTTTTTTCAACGTTTATTTATTTTTGGGACAGAGAGAGACAGAGCATGAACGGGGGAGGGGCAGAGAGAGAGGGAGACACAGAATCGGAAACAGGCTCCAGGCTCTGAGCCATCAGCCCAGAGCCTGACGCGGGGCTCGAACTCACGGACCGCGAGATCGTGACCTGGCTGAAGTCAGACGCTTAACCGACTGCGCCACCCAGGCACCCCTAACAAATTTATTTTAAAGTGGACATAGCAATAATATCTAATTCACAGTGTTATTATTTAATAATAATTACTATTAAATTGCATATTAAGTAAAGTATGTAAAATCTTCATTACCTGCAAGTTATTTCCTAAATATTTATTATCATTTATTAAAAATATTTGTTAAGTCATTCTCTGTGCAAATCAGTGCCCTGAATGAAATCTAATTTTAAACATGATTACTATATTCAAAATGAGAAAAATGTATGCATTTGCATAATGATTGTAAAAAAAATTGCATACCTAAATGTATATTCATTCTACCAATATGAAAAATTATAATATGTGTCCTGCTCATTATAGGATGGTTTAAAGTCATTAAGAAACCCAGTTTCAAATTGGTATGCAATATGTTGTGGGTTTTTTTTTTTTGTTTTTAAATTTCTTTTAACATTTATTCACTTTTGAGAGAGCACAAGAGGGGAAGGAGCAGAGAGAGAGGGAGACACAGATGTGAAGCAGGCTCCAGGCTCCAAGCTTTCAACAGAGCCTGATGTGGGACTCCAACTCACTGACTGTAAGTTCATGACCTGAGATGAAGTCAGACGGCTGGCCAGCTGACTGAGCCACCCAAGCACCCCGGTATGCAATATGTTGTTAAGACAACTAGTTGAGCTATATTTCCAAGTAACTAATGCAGATTTATCAAGAGACAAACACTCTACGTGTAAGCTAGTGACTTAAACATTAAATGTAATGTTTACACTACTTATCGTAAGTAGTCAGTAATTTCATTTTTGTTTTGCTTTCTTTCTTCTCTGTAAATGTGGTTTAACACATCAGAAGTTTCATATGGCTTAAATGTATCTCTGAATTTTCTATGGCCGAAAAGTGAGAGCTTATCTGAAAATGGCCCCTTTTTATACATCTTCTAAAACAAAATGTGACACAGCAGAAGGGAGATGTGTACAAGACTCATAGGTGCATGTAAGATTTCATATCTGAAGGATGAATTTTAATATCAAGATTTTATATTTTTAAAATTCTATTAAAAATAAGTTCTAGCTTTTTCAAGTCATTTGAGAACTATTTAATTTCTTTTTTTAAGTCTATTTATTTTTGAGAGAGAGAGAGAGAGAGAGGCAGAAAGAAAAGGAGAGAGAGAATCCCAAGCAGGCTCTGCACTATCAGCACAGAACCCAGTGCTGGGCTCAAGCTCACTAACCATGAGATCATGACCTGAGCTCAAATCCAGTGTCAGGTGCTTAAGCAACTGAGCCACCCAAGTGCCCTGAAAGAACTATTTAATTTCTAGTCAGTTTTAGGCACATGAAGTTCTTGGTTTCTTTTGCTTATCACCCACTGTGGGGGAAAAGAGAAAAAAAAATCAATTTTCAGGTAATTTTCATTGTTTGGTGATTTGATAGAGAATGGATTTTTTTTCTCTTTGTTGCTTTGTCATGAATCATTATCAATTTATTTCTTAAATCAATGTCAAACCTATTAAAAAATGATATCAACATTCTAAAACTCCAACTCTTTCTTCTCCACTGTTGTATTTACTTTTTCTGTAATACTTGTCCTGTTTAACATATAATATAGTTATTTTGTTGTTGCTATGTTGTTGTTTGTGATGGCAGGGTTATGAGTGTGTGTCTACTCCACTATATTAGAAGCTCCCTAAGAGTAGATCTTTTTGTCTGTCCCGTTCATGAATGCCTGGCTCATTGAAATGACTCATTTTGTTGTGGTTGTGAAACAAATGATGGATAAATGCATACATGCATCCATCATCCTAAAGAAGGCTTTCATATTATTTCTGAAAAGAAACATTTTTTTACAATTTAATCATTGATTAAATGGAAATTAAATAGCCTTGACTATAATGTCTCTATGAAAACTATCGCTTCACGGTCATTGAAATTGATTGCAATTTTTAGAGTTTGGCACGGAAGTACTTGAAATAAAATATAGGATGTCCTACAAATCCAATGATTTAATTTCTAGGTTATTCTTTCTTTATACTTGCAACTCAATTCTGGAGGGTTGGCTTGCAATAGCTAATCAGATAAGTATTACTTTACTTAAGGATGAGGAAAGTCAGACTAGTAATAGCTTCTTTAGAAACTGGCATATTTAACCAAAGGCTTTCAATGTAGTTTCTTTTTCAATTGACTGAACAGCATTGCAGATTTCATTAAGTTCCTGGTAAGTATATCCCCCTTTTTAAAAAAAAAATATGTTTCAATTCAGAACTAACTTTACAAAAAGATAGTTTGCTTACGTCACTACATCTTCAGAATTTTTAATACATTTACTTTATAATTTTTCCTAATAAGTTTGCAAAATGTCAAGACTGAGAGAAGAGAGGGCTCTTTGAGTATCTGACCTTCACAGAGGTTCCAGCATGTTTCTTCAGAGCTACATACTTCCTTCCTTTTGTGATGACCCCATTTTGGCCACTACAGCTCCATAGCCTAATGGTATGTTGGGTTAATGAGCTAGGTCCTTTGAGCTTTTCTAACTATTGTCTGTGGAAATAGAGTGTTATCCTGTATTTCAATGTTCTCCCTACAAGTTTTGCAGTGCGAAACAAGAGTGGAATCAATATGAAGAAATACTAGGTGGTTGGGATATATTTAAAAGATATTTACTGAGAATTGAATAGAGCTACTGTAAGCATTTATATAAATCTTTTACTCAGGTTTAGTGCTTTTTCCCACTCAGATGATTGAGACTAGATAACCTTTAAAAAAAAAAAAAAAGGTCCACTTAAATTAATGATATTAACTTGAGAAGAGGCAGTGTCATCCATGTTGTTCACTCTGCATTCCCAGTCCTTAATACCATGCCTGGCTCATCGTAGCATTTTCCATAGATCTGTTGAATTAATGCATGCTTGAAGGAATGAATCGCAAGTGAAAAGGAAGCATAAGAATAGTTACAAGCTCAACATGAGTAAGCTGTAAAGCTTACACTTTAGTTAATAAAGGCAGTCCATCTGCCTTCCCCTCCCCCTCAATAATAGACCCAACCAACTCACAATGTACGAAAAAGGAATCCAAATGTAAAGTTTTTTTCTGAGAAATGTAACAAATCAAATTTTATTATTAAAACTACTTAAAAAGGCTGAAATGTTGCCGTTGTCAGCATTCATTAGAACCACATTTTCCTCTCTAAAGGAAGGGATTGCATTTCATATAGGGTACTGCTCTTGTCCTATCGAGTTGCAAAAATCAATATTTTTCTAATCTTCTTCTTAAAGATAGAAATACATTCATTTGAAGGGATAGGTGTAGCAATATTAGAAAACCCTTTATGAAAACACAAGACATTCTTCTTAGATTAATGATAAATATAAACATTTATCTCCCTTAAACCTTTGACTTATTTAAATTTCACCTTTAGGAAATTGATTTTTGTTCACTGTCAGCATAGATTTAACATTCTAGATATCTCTTTTTGATATAGCTTGGTGGAAATAGCCATGGTACTTTCAAGCTCTTTTCTGGGGGAGAAATTACAAAAATAGACTTTCTTTGTACTAAATCATGCCATTTCTTCTGCAACATCAGTGCACTTGCATGCACTTAAACCTCTTAGTCACACCAGGTTCTCAGTGTGAATGTGTCAGAGAAAAATATTTTATGTGTATTTTGATATCAGAACATTTCATGTTACTACCATGGCATTTCCAATTCCTCTGTTGAGACTACATTAGTGCTAAGGATGAATGAAGATGACAATTGAAGTTTAAACATGTGTTCCTGTACAATTGACAGTGGAGCCTGGATCCAGAATTTCAGAGTGTCACAAAGGATCTGAACCTGCTTTATTCATGTTCAGGTACCCATACACAAATAAAATAATACACAAGTAAAATAATAGAACCGGTTGCAGTGTATGAGCCTTATTTTATGCTGCTCTCTTAGAGATAATTTCAACAAAAATGAATATGATTACATTTTGATGAGAATCATTCCCAATTTTGTCTCTTTTGAAATAACGTATGATATAATATTAATGATTCCTTGCCAAGAGATGAGTGTGGCCTCTGAGAGACAGTCAGTAAAATCCTTATTCTAAAATCATGAGGTTGGGAGAGATAATAATGTGCCTAGCATTTTCATTCAGATATGGTTATGTATGTACGCTGATATACACATGTGTACACATATACATCCAATTGTGTGCATGTATACATACTTGCAAATAATGAATACATTCAAATTATTGGCATTCCTTCTTTTTGTATTAAAGAGTTTTTCAAACTTCCCATCATCTTTCAGAATATCCAGAAAAATATATTCTATACATATTTAAACTTTATATAAAATAGGACTTGTACCTTAACTTCCATTAATATATTAATTCACTTTATATATGCAGAAAAATAATACTGAGATTATAAGACAATACGTCAGGATAACAAAGGTCAAAAGACCCTGATTTTAATTATGGTTGTGTTATCAGTCATGTGATCTTCAACAGGTTGGTTATAAAATCTCTATGCAGCAGTTTTCAGATGTATAGAATGAGTATATGACTATTCTATCTCACAAAGCATTTGGGAACATCACATTAATTTTTTATTAGAAAATTTGAAGATAATTAAATCCTAAAAACATAAATATTATTATTATTAAATGTTATAATAAAACGAATGATACAGCAGAAACAATGAATTCTTTATTCTATACATTCTGATGTACAAATTTCAGTGATTTCTTGAATATTTTTCTCTATATATACATTTTTATTAGTTTGGTTTCCTACATATTTAGTTTAATTCAACAAATATTAATTGAGCACCTAGTATATGCCAATCTCTGAAATTGGCATTGCAGGGAACATAAAATTAATAAGAAATAATGCCTGCTCTTAAGGAGCTTACAGTCTCTATTAAGGAAACAAGACAAGGACCCAATGGTTATAATATAAAGCAAAATATCTGTTCCATAAAAGAGGTGTGAAAAGGTGTTATGAATTTCAAGAAGCGTATCAGGTAAAAAGATGGCATTCGACATGAATGTTCAAGAATGGGTAGGACTCCCCCTTTCTCATCCCCTGCCCCTAGACCATAATTCACTTTAGTAAAGTGAAATAGTAAGGTAAAGCTCAAAGAATTTAGAAACGTGAGTATGTTCTAGGCAAGTTATGCTTTCCAGTAAAATTGAAATGTACAGAGATCTGGCAAGGTATATTAGACATATTTAAGAAAAGTTGTGGGTATTAGCTAGGCATTTGTACCTCAGTCAGTATGCAAAAGGTAGACACTAACAATCCCTGAGAAGGGGACTAATATGTTTAAAGCTCCACATTCTTGTAAGAGGGTGGGACCCTATTTAGGAAGACCAATTTGGCAGGGGCAAATTTGGGAATAGGGCATAAGAGAAACAACATGAGTTAGTATGCTATTACATTGTGTAGAGAGTAGAAAATTTATATTATTTTCTGTGAAGCAGAATGGAATTTAAAAAAGGTTAAAAATGACAGAAATGAGGAGGCAAAACTGATTACATTTAGAACACAAGGGAAATGGAAGCAAAGATAGTTCAACAGGTTTGAACATAGTTGAAATAGTTCACTAGAAAAATGGTAGCATAATGGTTGTGAAATTAACAAGATAAAGAATCCAGGAGAAGAATTTGGTTTTTAGGGATGAAGAGCAAGTTGATTACTGATTTGGGGTGTAAAGAGTAATATTCAGCATAAATCTTCAATCTATATAAAAGATGCAGGCCTGGAGAATGAGGTCGATTCGAACATCATCCATGAGAGGGTAGTTCTTGCAGTGGATGGGATGGAACTAAGAAGAAAAAACTTAGACTATTGGAAAAAGTTAAAGACAGAAGGATAGGTGGCATGTGAGGTAATAGATAGTATCCAAAACAATGAGAAAAAAACAGTGAATATGATAACATTTACCGATGTTGGTAATTTCAAGGAGTTGGTAATTTCAAAAAAATGTGATAGTATGAAAAATATAATAAATTGAAGAGAATGAATCTTTGGGAAAGTCTTTGGATTGGCTTATACAGGATAAAAGTGGAGGGAATATAGTCATTCACTATTGTTTAACAAAATATTTGACACATTACTCTGAATTAAGAAAAAAAACACCTGGTGGAGCGCCTGGGTGGCTCGGTTATACATCCAACTTTGGCTCAGGTCATGATCTCACAGTTCGTGAGCTGGAACCCTGCTCAGGCTCTGTGCTGACAGCTCAGAGCCTGGATCCTGCTTCAGATTCTATGTGTCCCTGTCTCTGACCCTCCCCTGCTTGCACTCTGTCCATCTCTCTCTTAAAAATGAGAGAACTAAAAGAGAATTAAAAAAAAAAAAAACTTAAAAAAATTGGTAAGCAAAGTCAGTATGTTTCCTCTGGTTTCATAGAGCTTACAGTGCAGTAAGGGAAACTCATAATAACCAAATATGTAAATACTTAAAAATTTGAGAAATGTTCTCAGGGAAATTAGAGAGAACATATAATAGAAGACACCGATTTGATCTAAATGATGAAAAGTTTCTAGAGGAACATCTGCATAAGCTAAGATCACGAATGAACTGGGCAACAGGAAAGGAAGGCTTAGATTATTTGAGACAAGGAACAGCAGACACCCAGGCCCTGAGTATGGAGGCAGCATTGGAAAAAACTGAAGAAAATCTCTGTGTCTGAAATAACATGAGCAAGAGTGAGAGTGGCAGGAGACTTGTTTATTCTTCCCCGTAATTTGGTAAGTGTCAACTACAGATTATGTAATATGATAGGTACTGGGGAGTGTCATTATCTTGTGAGCAAGATAAGGCTGGATTGGTAAGAGAAGCCAGATCATGAAGGTTTTCTTATGCGACTTTAAGGAATTCAGTCTTCATTTGGCAAGCAGTGAGAAACCATTAAAAGGCTTTACGTAGGAGAGTAAGTTTATATTTGTATATGTTTTTTTAAGATAATTATATAAGCTACAGGTGGAGAATGGGGATGGCAGTATTGAAAGTGGAAGTCTACAGTGAACAGCTAAGGCAGTATCCTAGCAAGAGTTCATGGTAACTTTTTCTAGGGTAGTCACATAAGGGCTGGTGGCAAGTACATAGTTTCCAGATATACTCAAGAGACAAAAATCAGCAAGATATGGTGATGGATTGGACATAAGGGACAAAGACTGAAGGAGGCATTAAGGCTGATTCTCAGGTTTCTGGCTTCTATTTTGATTGTTGCTGCCATTACAGATATCAGGAATACTGGAGAAGCAGCTATTAATACACCAATGTAAAAGGAGGTTTTGAAATTTTTACTCAATTGTGATAATGAAAACCATCAAGTTTGTCACACAATTGTAGTCCTATTTCTGACCACTAACAAGCCTTAATCAGATGCTTGGCTGATACTCTCAGTGTGTGTCCATGGAATTTACTTCTCTATGAACAGCTAATTGGGATGGAGTTTGAATCTTCAGGGCCCGCCTCATTAGCACATACCCAAATCAACAGAGCTAACCAGGCCAGAAAAGATGAAAAGAAATGCATTCATTGTGATGGAGATTACTCTCATGTGCTGTGTACTATTTTCCAGAATAAATAAATACAGTTGAGAGACTACAATTAAGATCAACAAATAATTAGTGTATAGGAAGGAAGAGATAAAAGTGGAAAAACAGTCTTGAGGAACATCTCCATTATATCATAAAACAGAAATTCTGCATATTTCTTCTGAAAAGTAGACTTTTCATTGTTATTCATAATTAAAGAATCATTAATGAGTTATTTTCATTAACTTAGAAACAGGATTTTTGCTGTTTCCAATTACTATATCCAACCTGAATTTTGAGTTAAGTTTACTTTGCTAAGTAGAGCTTATTTTAATTCTACAACTTTATCTGGTTACCTCTGACTATGGGTAACATTAACTGATACTTTGCCCTTGACAATTATCCTGTTTTCACTGCACCTCTTTGAGGACTCACCGGCAGATAGGGTTCTCCTTGCTGTCTTATGCCTCCATCTAAAATGCTTAAAGCTCTAATTTCTAGGCCACCCAAATGTAGACAAAATCACTTTTAAACAATAAAATCTCAAAATTTCCCTACACTGAGCCATTTCTTTTCTCTTCGAGGAGTTTTTTTCTTCAGTGTACAATGTTTATATACATTTAATGCCCAAAAAATTAAGGATCAAAAAAATAAGATATAAAAGGAAACTTTGCTAAATCATATCTACCAGACATGGAGAATGTTAGCAGTTTGAGATATACATATTTTTACAAATATATCAGACTACATGTAATATTTAACCTAACAGTATGTAGTAGATATATTTATATGTTAAAGTTCAAGCCCGTTTAAAAAACAGATTTTTGATTCTCTCTTCCATAACTAAACTATTGTCTTAGTTTTGTTCTCTCAGAAAAGAGAACCTTACCTTTGAGACAAAGTTTTAGGACAAAATCTTATCTGGATGATGATTACTGGAACATTCTAGTGGAGTTATGAGGAAGTTATAAAGGGAAGGAAAGGTAACTAATAAGGATATGCTCTTAATCCAAGGACCCCAGTGGATGATTGACTCGATCCTATTTGGGGAATTCTGGGAGTCTGTACAACAGATATCTCAGTGTTAGTCTTTTTCAAGGCTAGAAACCCAGGGCACTGTACATTGAAGGCTGCTGGTGCAGCAGGACAGGAGGATGGTTGTGGTGAATGTTAATTGCTGGCACTTTTGAGCTGTAGTGAATGGGTAGGTCCTGAGGTAATCTCACACAATCGGCAGTCTTTAGGCTGCAGTGTGGTGTTCAAGCTAGAGTGGATATGGGAAGAGCACAACCATATTTTCATCAACCATTCCTTTACTGGTGGACATTTAGATTGTTTCCAATTTTTTCACCATTATAAACTGCCATAATATTCTTACACATGATTATTTGCATGGTTGTCCAATTTTGCATGACAATTCCTATAAGTGGAATTAAAGACAATTATGACAATTAAGGACAGCAGTCTTTGGGTTTGTTTGGAATGAAGAGAAGCACCTTCTCCTTATATGAAAGTTTTTATGGACTGGTCATACATCATATATCTAACTTTAAATGTAACATTCTAAATTTAGATTTAACATCTAGAACAGTTAAATTGCTAGCACCATTAATTTATTTTTTATACCTTCTCATTGCTATGAGAAAATGTCAGTATTTTGAACTAAAATAAATATACCTAAAATTATAATAGGACTTAAAATTTGTCCAATTTTCCATCTTAAAGACAACATTGATTATAAAAGAATATAAAAGAATCAAAGAAAAGCTTTAGTAACTTGGGCTAGATAGACAAAGAGTTCTTAACTTGACATCACAAGCATAATCCTTACAAGGGAAAAATAATAAATTAGACCTACCTCATCAAAACTAAAAACTTTTGCTCTGCAAAATACCATGTGAAGAGGGTGACAACAAGTACAGACTGAGAGAAGCTACTTAAAAGACATATATCCATCAAATGATTTAATGTGTAAAATATAAAAAGAGTTCTTAAAAATAAAACAAAACACAAGATACAATTAGAAAACAAGCAAAGGGCATGGCTAGACATTTCACAGATGAAGATATTCAGATAGCAAATGAAAAGGTATTCAACTTCATTAGTCATTAGGAAAATGAAAATTAAATTCATGACACTTTACACACCTATCAGAATAGTTAAGATAAAAACAAATAGTGACAATACCAAATGTTGGTGGAAATGCATAGAAACTGGATCATTCATGCATTGCTGGTGGGAGTGAAAAATGATATACCCACTCTGGAAAACAATTTGGCAGTCTTTTTTTTTCTTTTTTTTACAATATTTAACACTTATCTTGGAAATGGAAATTTACGTTCACACAACAGTGTATACATGAACATTCATAGCAGCTTTATTTGTAATGGCCCCACACTGGAAACAGCTCAGATGTCCTTCAGTGGGTGAATGGTTACACAAAATGTAGTACATCCATACACCACAATACTGTACTCTGCAATAAAAAGTTACAAATTACTGGTTACATGACATAACTTGAATAAATCTCCAGGGAATTATGCTGCGTGTAAAAAGTCAGTCCCTAAATTGATATAGCATATGATATCATTATATAACATTCTTGAAATGACAAAATTGTAGAAACGGAGAACAGGTTAGTTGTTGACAGGAGTACAGGATGGGTTAGAAGAAAGGAGGCAGGAGTGAAATGTGTAAAATAGAAGACAGCACTAAAGGTGTTCTTACGGTGATTGGACTGTGTGTTTTGACTTTGGTGGTGGATACATGAACTGACAGGTATGATAAAAATACATAGAACTGGGGCGCCTGTGTGGCTCAGTCTGTGACGTGTCCAACTTCAGCTAAGGTTATGATCCCATGGTGTGTGAGTTTGAGCCCCCCTTCGGGCTCTGTGCTGATAGGTCAGAGCCTAGAGTCTGCTTGGATTCTGTGTCTCCCTCTCTCTGCCCTTTGCCGACTTTCTCTCTTTCTCTCTCTCTCAAAAGTAAATAAATATTAAATACGTATATAGAACTAAATACACACACATATATAAGATGTAATTAGTGAGGGAAACTGGGTCAAGGGTATATAGAATCTCTCTATATTATCTCTTGCAACTGCATGTGAATTTATAATGATCTCAAAATAAAAGTTTATTTTTAAAAAACACACATCGTTCCTGTCTAGAATGTAAACACATATATGAATCTCAGTGGTAACTTTTGAAGAATATCAACCTTGTGCTTACTCACTAGCATTTGTGTAATGTTTCTAACTTAATTTTTTATATCCTAATATAAGCATGATTATTCCAAAAACAATTTACAGTATTAAAGTAATGCCAGAGAGCTTATTTCATTTGGGGGCTATTTCATTTCATATCAGATAAATAATATTAGAATATTTAGGTAATTAAAATATTATAGAAAATTCTTCCTTGTGTATCTTTAAGATGAAACAAGGAAAAGGAAATAAGGGTTAGCTATTCAAAGAGTTTTTAAAGAACCTATTTTAAAAGATCTATTACTTTATTAAACGAGTACATTAAAAAAACAAAACAAAATTTTCACTCTTTGCTAAATACTTAATTTGCATTGCCTCATTGAATCATTACAGCATTATGAGGTGGGTACTATTATTACCATCCCATTTTTATAGGTGAGCAAAGACTTACGTGGTGCTTAGTAATGTTCCACATTTTGTAAAGATATTAACTCACTAATTAGAAAACACAGTACTCCCTTTTAAAGCTAAGAGAACTGAGGGAGATTATGCAATGAAAAACCCTGGCAATCTGATGCCACACCTTTCTATGTTATCTCCAGGGTCACTCAGGCACAGAGATTTTAAACTATCTGTGCAAGGTCACACAGCTACTAGTGGTAAAAAACAGATTTTGAACTTGGTTACTTTCCAATGCACTGATCTTTAACAAATTGTGGTTATTTTGATCAATAGATCAGCATTATTTAAGTGGCTTGTTAAAAACCTATGCCTTCTCCCTTCCTTCAAAGTCTTTTGAAGCAAAACCACTGGTGCCAAGATTCTAGAATCTGTGTTTTCAACAACCATTCTAGGAGATTTTGATTCACATTAAAGTCAGAGTCCAACTGCATTACAAGATGCAGAGCAGATTTCCTGTGAAGGTCAAATGAAATATCTAGTATAATTATAAATGATGCCATATTTCATCAATCTTAAGGTTAATTTTTTGTTGATTTGCAATTTGACATCTCTGAAATAGGACTTTCTGTTAGAAATGATGGTGTCTTATAATCACAATAAAAATGTTTTTTCTTCCTAGTGGTATGTAAAATAATGTTATTTTAGACTTGATAAAGTATGGAGGTTCATTGCTAATAAAATACAAAAGACATTGTTTATTAAACATTGTTCTTTTCAGTCCTGGGTCACACTATGCAAGGGTGACCATCCACATGCAATGAAAGGGTGATGGAAAGAAGACCGGAAGGCATCCATCATACAAAGATTCATGTATACCATGGTGAGTCACTAACAATTATGGGCTAGAACGGATGAAATGAAAACACTTTGAAAATGATAAATCATTATACCACCACTGTATATTTATGAATGTGGATGTATGGGCTTGAAGTAAGATTATTACAAAAAGTGGACATAATTTGAAAATGCTCATCGCCAAACTGATGCATGTGCAGTAGGCATTATGATTCTCAACTCTAGACTAATCTACATACTGTGAATCCACATAACCAGGAAGGAGAAATTGGACAGAGGAGCCAAGTTGTAACCATAGTCACTGCAAAATAAAAAAGACAAAGCAAGACGAGTGTGTGGTAAAATATTTGCATATATATTTATTGCAGTTCCTTTTCAAATTTACCTCATCAAAATATTTTATTTTCATTTTTTAGATTGTCTCTCTACCAGATGCATTTGGTTATGTCATCTTATTTTTCTCTCCTTTATGTTAATGTGAATGCTCTGATTAGATTCATTTTTCAATGCATTCTCCTGATCTATTCACATTGTACCCCTCTTAAGTGACCTCTTTATATTTCTGTCCTAGAAGCTTTATCATTCTGTTCTTTGAGCCTTCGTGTGTAACTGACAGACTGACATTCCTTTCATTGTCTGTATTTTAATTACTGGGTATGTAATCTGGACCTGTCCTCAGGAAAATTGTGAAATGAATATAGTCTTTGAAACCCCCACCTCTCCTCTTTGCATGCGTCCCCTTGTTGTCCCTTAGCCTCATCTGGTAGGTCAACGTATTTTCAGCCTATGTGGTTAGATATTTGAAAACTGTGAGCTAATAAGAATGTTCTCTGCAAATTTTAGAGAACTCTAGTATTAACAGACTCTATACTGCTTATAGTTTCACTTACTTAACAATGTTTGTGTAGTTGCCATGTACTAACACTGTACCATCTTTTATTTTGGGCCTATTGGCCCGTTGAATTGTGTTAATTTGGGAAATTAAAACATAGACTTCAAAACAGAAACAATGAAAATAACAAAATTAGTAGTTCTCTCTGTTCAACACAATTTCCAAATTTGAAAATTAATGTTTACCATTTTTTGTTCCGTATACAAAAGAATCTAGTTTATTCCACATAAAGTATTCCCAGAACTAAATAAATATATTCCTATTTTAGTAATTTTGTTTTATAATTCAATTATTGTGTAATTCTTAAAAATATTTCCATGTTTAAATATACTTTATTTCAAGTTTAGTGGATAATTGGATCTCAAGCAGTATCTTCCACCATAAATTCCAGAAAGCAGCTAAGATTGAATTTAGCTAGAGCTCATGATCTCTGTGATAGAAAATGAAGCATAATGTTCTATAATTAATACATTTTGGTTGAAAGAAGACATGCATGTAGTATTAGTCTCATGTATAACAATGGCATCTGACACAAAACATGCAGAATTCATCTCATTTTCTTCAGTTTAACGACATAGTAATTGTTTGCAAAACCATTGACAACATATGCCCTTTTATGAAGAGATATAATCACTTTCTGTTAAACTAAGAAGTGCCAGGAAATTGTGTTGCAAATGCTTATGCTGTTATTTCAGTTGCCTTGACTTCTCATTTTTCTCACATGCAGGAGGCATCTTCTGTCCGTGAAATTTCATTGATTTTATCACTGAAAGGTGACATTGCTGCTTATTTCCTAGGTTCATTGAATAAGTTCTATTTTAAATATAGCTCTAAATCACAGATTAATTCAATAACCATTAATTCAATAACCTCTACAGAACCTAGATAAGTTGAAAGTACTTACTCTTGTTAAAAGACACAGTCTTTGCCCTGGGGTAGGTTACAGTTTCAGTTGGGGAGAAGATATTCAGGTAACTAAAGAATACTTTAAAGGAATGTAGGTACTATAGGAAGTCAAAAGATAGATAAGGTCCTTAATTTGACTATTAAACTAAATAGCTATAAAGAATAAACAGTATTTTAATACATAGTTAAGGGTTGGTTTTTAAACACAATTAGTGTGTCTGTTAATAATAATTGTATTCACTTTTCTATAATTTCACAGATATTCTTAGAAATATAATACCAAAGATAGGAAGTTAAGCTATGCAAGCTAATTGTTAGGATTCCATTTATACTTTGGTTCCTTCAAATCATTGTCAAGCACTATTATTTTTTTCCCTCAGAAGACCCACATTTAGCCTACAGTGCCCCCCATGAAATATGTGATTGAAACTATCTACTTGGATAACATCCATGCTATAATCTTCAATCAATATTTTACATATCATACACAAGCCCAGAGTTACTAAATTGAGCCATAATTCTTAAATCACAGTTCATTCAGGAGTATTTTTTAGTGCCTGCTTGTTTAACACAATCTTATAAATGATCTTTCACAAAGTATGTAAAACTCAACACATATCTTTAATGGGCTAATTGTGCTTCACTGCAGTGTTGAGTCTATAAAAGATTTTTAATGGTGAGAGAAATGATGGCATTTTCACCTTAATTTGAAAATATAATTGCCATTCTAAATAGCTTTTTTTCTAACTTAAGTGCTTATTGACAGCAGAAATTTCCCCCAAACACTAATAGAGTATTTAACATAATTGCATTTATTGAAAGAAAATCCAAGGGAAAATAACATACAGCTATCTGAAACTAGCAGAAGTAAAATATCAAAAGAAAAAGTAAGTTAAATCTAAATTTGAGATCTAAAATGTAACTAATATTCAATATAAATTCAACACAACGTATACTTAAACTTATACATTTAAATATACTGATGAGATTCAAGAAATAAAAGTGATATCCTAGAAATCCAGGATAACAAGAGCCATATGAAAACAAACTGAAACTAACAAGCTAATCCCTAATTCATAGAATTTACCATCATTTGATTGAAAAATAAGAATATTTTTTAGCTCAACCCATGGAAAATTAGAACAATTGAAATTAAATTCAATCAGTTGTAAATATTCCCTTGAGAAAACGATTTCATTTTTTACCCGGAGTTTAACCTCTACCCTACTCAAAATTTTGAATTCCAATTCCTTAATTTCAATATACTTAGTGTGGGTTCAGGATAGTAAAATCACGACTCATATTTTATTAAACTTTATTCTAAAATGGCAATAAAGTGATCCATATGGAAATATGTGGAATAGTTCTCTCTCCCTAACTCTTCAGTTCTGTTTCTAAGCAGACATCCACATATGACGGACTGATTCTGAATGGACATATTTCCCATTACAATCTCAAGTCTTTGAGTCCTACTTTTGCTATGTAATAACATATATTTATAAATATTATGGATACTCAGCAAAGAGCTTTTTAATACCAGATTTGAAAAAAGTTCTGTCCGTTCGTGGTAGCTTTTCTCCTACGTTGAAGTAAAAAAGTGCCAGAGACTGCTTTTAAACAATAAGCGCTAAGAAAACTGATTAAACTGGTTAGACACGAAAGGAACACTGGAGGAAAGGAAATAGCTTGGGATTGAACCCTATGATTTTATTGTTTTCACAGAAAATGCAATAACTCCTCATTGATACCAACTACCCAGTTGCAAGAAGAGTATAAACCTTCTGCTTTGTTGAGACACAGGTGAGACAATTTGTAAGAAGTAGTCATCAACCAAAAAGGAAATGAGTTTTCAGTAAATTTTTTTCCAGTTTAAATGCTGTTGTGAGGCCCTGATCTTTGAAAGGCACGTTAAAAAAAAAAAAAAAAGTTTTTTTGTTTTGTTAAAGAAACTGCATTCAAAAGACTCCTTTGAAAATCACTCTATCAAAATCATATTAGTTGGTCACCATCTTTCAAATCCCTAATCAAAACAAAATAGGTCATGAAAAATATCACAACCAGTTTCATACATTCTTAAGCATAGAACTTAATTAATTGTTTCCAATGATGCATTTTGACAGATAAGTTTATTATAAAGTCTTAAAATAAAAATGCATGTTTGGTGAAAAGTTAGTACAGTTGTCATTCATATTTTGCCATATTTTAAAATATAAAAGAGTGGGATTTTATTATTTATAATATAATGTAACTGACTGACTAGCTGGTTTGTAATTCTGATTATTGTAGTTATCATAATTCATTGCCAAAGTCAATTCTGTGATATATGTAAAATGAAGTCCCATTAGTTTAGCCTATTGTGTGACACTGTAGTGCACCATGCATCTTTCAGGTCTCTAAAAGAAAATTTAATGGCAGGCCAAACTTCTAACTTACTAAGTACTATGAATCACACAAAACAAGAAAACATTTCAAACCAGGGATACACAGCATGTTATAATTCATCATGGAACTAACAAAAATAGGTAGCAGGAAAAAAGAAAAACACAGCACGGCTAGGTATGTGTATACTAGAGGTAAGAGAAGACTCAGAATTTTTTAAAGCACAAAATAAAAGTTATGACATTTTTAATGCATAGGCAATGAATAATATAAACCCTACAAATATGACAGGGTATCTTTTTCTCTTTTGGGTTTGTTGGAAAGGAATAAATATTGGGCATGATTTGGCACTTCTGGAAGATTTAGTGAATTTGGTGAATCTCAACATATCTAAGATGTTATCAGTTTTAATATGCACTTTTATTTTATATATCACTACACAGAAATACTACCAATTGTAACTAAAAAACGCCCAGTTGCAGACATGTTAAATGTGGAGGAACAAGCATTTTTGAACTAAGGAAACAGAGTTAGCTCCTAATTAATCGGATCTATTAATGACCTGGACATTACGTGGTGTAATCTTTCTTCCAGAAAATTAAAAGCTCTATTGCCTGATGCCTTCCTATAAAGTACGACAACAAAAAATTGACATAAATTACACTTAAAATATGTTATCAAAAAGGAAAAGGGGAAATATATTGGTGAGTTTAACTCATAATAAATACAAAAAATATTAGGAAAAGATAGGCAGTTGATAAACAGGTAAGTGGTTTAAAGTCATCATTATTATTACTGATGTTAAACAAGAGATTACTTAATACAATTTACACTTGACTTAGCCCAACCTTTTAAAATTTCCTGCATTTTTATTCATTTTCTTTCAACTGAACATTTGATGGGGAGTGAAAAACATTGATTCGAATTCTAAGTCTGGTGTTTTACAGAAATGATCCAGAACCCACTTGCAATGTATATTCTAATTTATTACCATATCAATAAATCTGATTGTTTTGCAGTTCTTCTGCTTGCCCCTTTGTTCCTGGCACTCATCTGCATTTTCTCAAAAAATTAATCAAAATTAATTTTTGAAGTACCAGCCAGTTCTCATGGACTTCTGCAGCTATGTGAAAGGTTATAAAAAGACTTTAGTATTTTATGAGTACATTGTAAAAGGACTGAAAACTTGCACTTACAGCAATTTCTTTGTGCAGGAGAAAAGTAGACTTGATTGTTTTCCTGGAAAGGACACATGTATATCCAAATATTCTGAATATAGATTTTTTTTTAGTTTTTTTCAAAAGTCTCACTCAAATCAAATTCAAGATAAAGGAAGAAGGCAGCAATGAGCTAAGCCTCTCTTTAGATGTAAAACAATTTTTTAATAATATCAGCAATGGGTGTGCAAAACATCAATTAGAAAGGATGATCCACTAATATGGGATAGTGGAAAGAAGTGGTGAGTTGCCACACAAAATGGAAGTCAAGGTGAGAAGAGTTAGTAAAACATGCCCCAAATATTGTTTACTTTAATCTCTTTGGTTTGATAAAACAGATGGTTGACTGTAATTGTGAAAATTTTCAATATGCCTGATTTGTTCAAGTAAGTTATAAAGCTTCTTAGTTAATTCTGTTTAATTTAAAGGACCTGGTTTTAGCTTGATTCTATAACTACCTAGCTCTGACTGGTCCCCTCTTTCACTATGAAAATACACATTAAATTCCAAGTTCGTATTTTACTTTCATAAGTTTGACTTTTATTTTACATGTATGAAAAATATGGAAGAGTGCATCAAGGGTTCCTATTAAATGCTTTCCTGCCAACATTAAGGTGTCTGAAGCTCTGAAGGTTTACCCCATGGTATCATAACTGATAACTTGTATATATAGCTAGTCTCATTTTGGTGACAAGTAAACATTGCTCAACAAACACACATACCGCTTTGCATACCTTACCTGGAAAGAGGCTTTATTGAACATAGCTGTAAAATTATCTTTTAAGTTGAATTACTGAATTTGCACAAACATTTCTACAGAATTTTTTTCTTTTAAAAACCAAGCTTTATCATTTTTCCACTACATTTTGTTGTGCTTTTTATATTAATATTTGCAAATGTTATAATTTAATACTTATTTCCCAATTACTTGCATAATCAGTTTTTTTTTAATCCTGGGGTGTTGAAAGAACATATAATAATAATAATATTCTTCTTTAGACAAAAGTCTTTTTAAATGAAGTTAAAAGCTGAGATAATTTAAGGAAAAAGATCTTCAAATTTTCATAACCAACAGGTTTAAGTGAAATTTACAATGCATTGGAAAACTGGCTGGTTAAAGGTATGATTTGTCCTCAGGTAGCTCAAAATCATTTTTACAGGTTTTTGTTTTTTTGTAAAAGTGTTTTTAATCTCGGTAAAATAATAAAATAATATTTCACAATTTGCACAGAGTCTGACTAAAGGGCAGAGGCATATTACCCTCAGTGTTTAGAATAAAGCCAGATTTTTCAGGCCCAGTTCCGCTGTAGAGTTTGTACGCACTGCAATCACAAACATTTTCTTTGCTCCCTCTAAAGCTAGGGCCAATTTCATTTCAAATGGAGGTTAGAGTAAAAAAATCACTCTTGTGTTTTACCACCTTCTGCGCTAAGCATTATTTTAACAACCTTTTGCTCTGGTTGACCCATTTAATAACCTGGAAGAAAAAAGTGTTGCTCCCATGTCTGGTCTCAATGGAAGTTATTTTCTGATGGACAATTAAGCCGAATGGCCATGGCTGTCTAGGAGGTCCAACAACAAGTATTTCGTCTGCATGGGCTTACGCAGTAGCTTCGGTCCTTTCTTCTTCAGAAGCGGCTTTTGTTGTCTCGCCTATAATTTGCACGTTTAGGCTCTGTAGTTTGTTTACAAAATAGTTTTACACAAACCACTCTTAGCTGTGCAAGCTTCTGAGTTGAAATTATTCAGGCTTGTTTCATTGAAGGCACTTGGTTTCCATGGCAATTTATAAAAGATGGTGGTTTGGTTTCTTCATTGGAACAGATGACTTAGTTTGGGTGTTCAAGTGGCCGCGAGCAAACTCCGATAAGCCTGTGTAATATGTAAGCCCAGGTTTACCATCCTGGATAGTAATGCATGCAAAAAGAGACAGCATACAGTTATCTAGCTTAGCCATGGGAGGAAAACAAATAATAACAAGAAAGGTGGGATGGGGACAGGTGGGGAGGAGCATGAATGTTTTAAATAATTCTGAGTTCGGGTTATTTTCAAGGAAGGGTAACAACCAAAGGTAAAAGGGCCTACATTTATTTAATTCTCTATGTAAAACCTTCTTGAAAGGAAAATAAATGCCAGCTTTTCACGTACCCTGTTTACAGTGAGGTTTTTGTTGGCAGGCCATTAGGTTTCCATGGTAACAAGCAAACTATTCATTTGAAACAAAACCAGCCATGACTTTGTGCTTTGACAAGGATTTCTATAGCTTTTTTTTTTTTTTTTTTTTTTTCCAGAGTTCAACCAGATGACCAGATGATGCTGTAATCTTTTTAGCCACAAAAGCACCTGAAGGTCTCTTCTCTACTCAGGTCAAGATTATCTTTTATATGTAGTTTGGAATAAGTTATACTTCCATGATGTCTTTTTTATCCCCAGTGCTTTAAAAAATTCGTTTTTATTATTTTATGTTTGAGTCAGTAGTCAGTGGAGGAATCTTTGGTAGTTTGTTTTTTCAATGTCCATTTACAAAGACTCTTTCTTCATGCCAGTGCCTGGTGAATCTTTTATAGCCTCTGCCAGGATAAGGTCACCTTCGAGGACTTAAGATAGAGATGAGGACGATGACCGGGAAAAGCCATAGATGTACTAAAATTCCAACAGCACCATCAACA
This sequence comes from Lynx rufus, assembly GCF_022079265.1. Taxonomy (NCBI): domain Eukaryota; kingdom Metazoa; phylum Chordata; class Mammalia; order Carnivora; family Felidae; genus Lynx; species Lynx rufus. The sequence continues at coordinate 66,519,938 of NW_025814827.1, forward strand.
GAATCTAAAGACAAGAGAGATAATGCCAAGAAACAAACAAAAATAGAGAATAAATACTCCACGTAGCTATCAATACAACTGTGGTGAACTAATAAGCAATATTAGCATATGGAAAACATTTTTACAAAATACTCTTTTTGGTTTGTTTTATTGTTCAGTCTATTTCCAAGACAGGAAAATAAGAAAATAAATTAAATATGTGATTAGAAATTTGATAAAAGAAAAATGTTTGAAGTTGATATGCTATGCTATGAAAATTTGTTCAGAAGATATTTGTGTAAGTGTGTGGTTGGGCTCAACCTCAGCGTTTTGCTAGCCACGTGAAAGCCTGTGCACAGAGAAAATTCTAAGTAATCCTAAGAGGTCAGTTTTCATTCTCCCCCCACCCCGAGCTTCCAGAAATGGTTATGATTAAAGACAGAGAAAAAGTACTTTTTATGAAAACTAGGAAGGGGTTTTTATGGGTAGAAATTTAACTACGGCAAACTGGATTATATGTGCTTAGATCAGCCCAATATCTATAAATTGGGTAAATAATTTTCTGTTTAGCGTGAGTTTTAGAAGCACTATGAAGCACATTTTAACTGAAAAAAAAAATTCCCAACAATCTGCTGTAAGACTGCTACCATAATTGGAGTTTCAAGTAGAATTCCATGTCCAGGTGATACTTCTCAGAATGTATGCCTTACCTAGGAGGGCTAACATAGGCAAGCCTGGTAATTCATGAACCTAGCTTAAGTTATAACATGGATCTCACCTAGGTGAGACCTGGGTTTTGAAGATAAGGCAAAACCTCAGCTTTTGATATTGTGGTACCATATACTGACTGAGAAGGGTTGGGAACCTGAGCAGTTAGGAAGAAGCTTTGGGCCGCCAAATTGGTGTGTACTAAGAAATTAACAATATTCACCAAATACTACTTGTCAAAATGAGCTTAATAAATGATAGCTAAATGTATACTAGTGTAACAGAATACTTTCTCATACCAAAGAGAATGTTTTTGTTCATTGGGGCTATTTCCTCTGATTTCCAGAGGCTAAATAGAAATACCTCCAGTACAGACAGATTTTATTTAAAACAGACACACATTTCTCTCAATTTAGAAGAGAAGAAAACTGATTATGAAAGTATACTAATATGTAACAATAAAGTCCCTATGGGTTATCCTTGTCATTTTACTGTGGCAACTCTCACCACTTGTGTTTTCTCCATGAGGGAGTTCTCTTGCTTTCCTCATTTGGAGAGTTTAATTCAATTTCTTGAATTTAATTTGTAATAGGGTTCAGTGATTAAATTATCTAACTGTAAGATTCCTATGTAATATGGTAACTATCTTCAGTTAATATGATGTTACTATGACTGGCTCATATTATGAAATGCAAAAGAAATCCCATTCTCCTCCTCTAAGGAGAATGCATATTTGACAAACCTACTTCATTTGGGTACTGCTACTGGTTTTTTAAAGTGAAATTAGCCAGACATGGGAAAAAATTTTCACTAAATTTATTACTTGAAATACTAAGTATAATGACAAGAAGGTGAAAACTATGAGCAAAGTGGCTCATTGTTGTATACAATCTTAGTTTTTGTCTCTTTACAATGCTTAAAAATGGAGTCAGTTCAGTTCATATGAGCAATCACTGGGTAGTTGCACAAATTTGACTTTCAACATCTAGGCTAATGCAATTTCTCAATAACTATATGCAATTAACAAAGACTCCTATTTTCTCTACATGTTACAAAATGGACTTTCATGCTCCTTTTATGTGTACTAAATAATTGATGAGTTATTTGTTTAAATTTAGCTTGATCGATATACCCCTTTATATAATCACGAAATTAAAGATCAGATGACCCTAAGAAAATATTTCAAGTGGAGGAATTTTTAAAAGAAATGGTTTTAGTTTTCTCAGATTCACATGGATAATATGGAGATGAGGATTTTAAGAAGATGCCTAACACATAATTCTGATGCTATCTGCATTATTTGTAATTTTTAAATTTATATCTTTTATTACACATATTAATATTTTACATTATATCTCCTTTATTCAAAAACATATTTGTGGCAAGAAAATAAAATTTGAATATATCATTAAACTAAAATATTCGTGTGTGAAAAAATGAAACCAAATTACTAAACAAGATTGTGATGCACATACGTTACTTATAGCAGGAAAAAATGGGCTGATCTGTTACTTATTGTATACACTTAGGCTCTTCACAGTAGTGAATCTGTTAAAATGGTTGCAAAAGTCAGACTTGGAAAATACATTCATAAACTGGGGCAATAAAAATAGCTATTGCTATGTAAATGTGTGCTGAGTATATAGATTAGCCAATGTTTTAATAAAAGTTAAAGAATCCTCTGAAATTAATAATATGAATTAAATATTTTTAAAAATCTTCATTAAAAATCAAGGTGTGCTTGCCTTACATAGACCTAAATCAAAATTACTTTGATCTCAGGTCTAATATGCCTACCCTCAAATTTAATACTTTGTTTTCAAAATATCTTCACAATTTAGGGTCTCACATATAAGGAATTTCTAAACTTACAAACTAAAAAATAAATGAGTTTTAAAAATTAGACGATTTTAACAGTTAATATGTTACTTTAACATTACATCAAACCAATCCAAGAATAGACACTTACTCTTAGTTGTTAGGTCTTGTTTTGCACATTCTCCTTCTGCAATTGATACATCATCAATGGCAATGTCACCTTCTATGCCAGGACCTCGAATACCTTCAAAAATGAGCTACAAATATGAATGAAACAAACCTAAATGTAGAGCTTTGATTTGTAGATGGATTTTTACTGAGAAACCAAGGAGCCAAACCTAAAATCAACAGTAATTCTGGCATCATTTATTATTCACAGTCTTCAGAGTTGTTGCTTAAAAAAAACATGAATGTTCTTAACAAAACCAATCATAGGATCTTCCTTGGCTAATATTAGTTTTCACATCAAAAGCTCTGTGTTGGTTTTAAAACAAAACTACACTTAATTGAATAATACAATAAAAACTACCACTGCTACAAATCCTACCACTGTTCGTTTTCAGGGGAAAAATGTTTATTTGAACAGTATTTCTCTGAGATAGATTCCCTCCAGTTTTCTCTAAACATCTAACACTGGTTTTCTAGAAATATTTTATGGGATAAATCAGTTCACGGTTCTTTATAGCAGTATTTATGTTTATTGAAGCCAAGAACAAGGGTTTACCATCACTATGAAATTGTTTGCTCTCTTGCAAATACAGTGAATAAGTTTCTCACATTCCCCTATGTTATGATATACCTCTATAATTTCACTTTTGACATTCTATTTTTAAACGCCTGAAGATATTTATGGGTTTGCTTGAGTGTTTAGTGTCAGACCTTTGAACTTCCAGTATCTACAACAGTGATTGGCACTGAGACTTGATACATGAGAGGTGAAAGTATAGATGAATGAAATCAGTCTCCTTTTATTGCTAAATTCTGAATACAATAACAATATAGGGACAATTAGCAAATTTTTATTATTTCGTTTTTGCAGAAATAAGACTTATAAAATTTTCTCTATAACCCCACAGTCATTCCTTGCTTCTAGCAAAACCTTTTTAATCCTTTTGATACAAAAAGGCAACCTATGCATTTAGTGATTATAATCACAAAAATTTCTACATGCCAAAATGAAGTATCTAGTTCGGTCTTTTCAAAGAAAAATTAGCTTAATAAAGAGCTGTTTCAACATCAAGCTGATGTATGCATTTTAATACAATTTTTAGCCTTATTTCATTGCAACAAATTGAGTGAAAGTCTATTTTTATCAATGTCAAAATTTTTGGTTCTGTTTGTCTTTGAAAGTATCTTAATATGGCTCCTTAAAGGCAAATTTGTGGTGATTTTCAGAATACTTATGCTACCTTTGAAAGATTTATCTATTGTTCTCTGATATACTGTCATAATTTTATTAATTGAAATCTTTTAGTAAGCAGAAGCATTAGTTATCAACTTTTGCATTCAGTTCCTTTTCCCTGCTCATAGTCCATATGAATCCATAGCGTAAGAATAATTTTCAAGATCTGATAGGAGAGAAAAGTTTGAGAAAATTTTATTACTATATTTAATTTGTGTAGAAAGAGTTTTCTGCTTACCTATGTTGAGATAAATAAGTTAATATTTTCCAAAGCCATTTCTTTGAAAAACATCCAAAATGTCATGTTATCATTCAAGCCAGAATAAAATGGCAGACCAGAGTTAAAATATAATATAGAACCGAGCTAGCAGTATACCGATTCTCAGTCCTCAGAATAAAAAATGAAATATTATTTTGACTGCCTAGAATAATGACTTGCTTTTGTCTTAAGGTGGTATTTGGAAAGTTATCTGGGAAATAGCTAAAAAAAAAAACAAAACCCTCAGAGGGCTGTTTAAATCACAAGGTCCTACAATCTGAATTAAAAAAAAAATAAATCAATGGTAGAAAAATCCAAGAGCACTGAAATCAGAAAAGGGGAAATCATTTTAATGACTGTGGAATCTCCCACCTTATGGGTATCACGTAAGTTATGTAACCTGTGGCCCTATTGATATTGTTAGACATTAAAGTTATTTTCAGCTATTCTGAACAAGGCTGAGGTGAATGCATTTTAAAACATTAATATGCACACCTTTTATAGAGCTCATGGCTCTTTAAGGTCATCCTAAATTGCCCCTATCAGCACTACTGCCTGTTTCCTAATTATGGGTTTTTAAGTCATTGGGTATTTTTCCTTATTTTAAAATGTGCTGCTTACCTGGTAGAGAATCATTGTTAGAGTAAATCAATGGTTATTCCCACCCCCTTCTTAGTTTCAGTCATGTGATGCTGAGTCTTCTCTCCTGAAGATAACAACATGAATGGAGTGTTATCTTGGAGAAAGTTAGAACCCACAGATTCATGCTGCTATGAGTCTTATTCCATAAAATCCAACATGTTCCACTTTGGCCACACGGCTAATAGTTGACTGAATAAAAGTGGAGTACTGTCATCACAATTCTTTCTTTCTTGCAGCTATTATAAAGGATCAAATGGAATAAAGTACAGATTTCTGGCTCCCAGTAGGTTTTAATTCTGGACTGCAGCAGGAATAAGGATGCATTAATCAGGAAAATTTGCTTTGGTAAAGAGGAAACCTCCTCAGTAACCAATAGTTTTAATTTTAAAAGATGGTGTGGGAAGGGAAAGGAAGAAAACCCAGTTTGTAGAGTGGAGTACAGGCTTTATGCTGTAGCCATGGCAAAGAAGGGGACTGCATTCTCATGTGCTTTGTGTGGGAAGTGAAGTGCCCGTGAGAAGGCTGATAGGGTAGGTTAGAATGTTCTGCACCTGCTCGCACTTGAAATTTAAACAGATGAAGCTGAAGTCATAGTCTTTTCATTGGGAAGGATGCTGGAGAAACAGGTTTAGGAATACATAGATTTTTCCATCTTAGTTATGTAGAGGTAAATAGGTAAGACAATCATCCACAATTTTTCTCATTTATTTAAAGTACACAATTATTTTTACTTAGCAAGTTCTAGTCACCTGGAGGTAGGTGTCAATATAAAAAAAGATGAGACTATTTAAAAAAAAAAGTGAGAACTAAAATGTGTAAATCATCAACATCTTTTCAAAGCTGCTGGCCCTTGAATGATGCTGCCATTGCTCAAAGCATTTCAAAATGTCTTTTAGGGACCATAAAGTATCAATCACTCCTAATTTTCCCATTAGCTGTCTTTATCCTCCCTTCCTTCTTCTTCCCATTCAGGTTACCTAGGTTCATGCTTAAACATATGGTCAGACCTACGTTTGGGTTAAAGACAGAGCCGTGAAGCAGAGAGGTTGTGAAGGATGCTGTCACACTACTTTTGTGATAGGACTGAGAGGAAGCGTTGGGAGAGCCTTTTTCGGTAAGCATCAGAGTAGATTGATGTAATTTAATGTGCCTGTTGCCTCCCTGCAGTGAGTTGACTGTATGTGTATAGTTGGCTGAACAGCAAAAATACAAATCAACACAAGTCGAACTGTCATGTGTCATCAGGACTGCTTATATCTAGCACATTTTCTTATATGAAAACTTCATCCCTTTTTGATCCTGAATAAGTGTTATAGAAATAAAAGCTGGCTGATTTATAAATTATTACATTTATCTGTACAACTATCAATAATACAGTTTGTCACTGAGTAAAGCAACTTTACTTCCTGTGTAAGCATAACAGGTGTTCTATGTATTGTGTGTGGAAATAAATCAGAAATATAGTAGTAGAATAGATAGTGTAAACAGCAGATGATAAAAATAATTTCTGACAATATATCTTGGTACAGTTATATAATTAGTGTTTGTAATATTTATTTGTAATCGTGCAATGATAGGGAATCCAATCCATTATTCCAGAGAAATACTGTAGTCTTCCTCAGCCTCTTATTTGAACAGGGAGAAAAAGATCCTATGCCATATGTTTGTTTGTTTCCTTTAAATTCCCGTAAGAGTTTTACTCCTTAGAAGATATAGATTGTTTTTTTTAACTCCTACAGACTCTCACAAGAGATATTTATCGCATTGTTCTTTTTATGTTCTGAACTCCAACTCCAACTACATATTTAATTATTATAACAAAATTTTATGGATTCTAATATACTCGTAAGTGACTTCTAGATTAAGACCTAGAGGGATACCTTTTTCCTTTATATTGTTTTTGATTGTGAAGTAGGTAACAGAAATAAAATGCATACAGATTCAATTCAAACAGTGTACCTTGGCCAAACTTTCAAGTGTTTACAAAAATAAATCCTTGGTGACAAACAGCTTTTTCCCAGGTATAAAAAAGAAGAAACTATAACCATTCCTTATGATGTATCTCAAACTGGAAGCTATAATCTGTATACAATGATAAAAATTAATTTTATTCATTTATAAAAAAAATGTTCTCTAGTTTAACAGGTTAAATTTTGTCATATTTTTATGAAGGACCATCATGATTCTGAATACTATTACATTACAGGGGTAAAATTATGTTCCTTTCCTCTTCAATACTTCTGAAATGCATTTGCTTTAATTGCCACAAAGAAGGAATTAATGACATCTATATACTTAGGCATAAAATGTTAAAGTTTAGGTTTCCTAAAAGAAGGCTCAATTTATGTAAAACATGGTCTTTACACACAATCATACTGATATTATTTAAATGATTTCCCTTAACTGAAATGACAAGTTTAAAATTTTATATATTTTCACAGTGTGCACATGCAATGCATCAAACCTAATATGTGATAAATACTGCATGATCATAAAATTAACTGTTGGTGGGTATATTCAAGCGGGAAGTTAATAAAATGTATGTTGGCTTCTGTTATTAGAATGACACTAAACAAAATTATTTTAATTCACTGATTGACAATTTCTTATGTACAGTATAGTGCATTAAAGCTTACCGATACAGATGTCAATAAAGAGACAGAGATATAGATGATGCTATTAAAACTTGTGTTCAAATATAATTTCTTAGTAAGGAAGAAAGAGCTCCATGCAACACTAATGAATAAAAATAGATGGGGGAGTCAAAGGATACAACACACTTTTGATGAGTTGACTTCAATATTAATGATGCCTTCCGCAAATGTTCATAGCATATTCTTCAAGACAAGAGATACATCACTTCTGATTATTACTGCTAAGGCAACCACAAATTCTAAGAATACAGTCTGAAAACTGATAGTGTACATCACTTGGAAAAAATTAAGATACAAATAAAGTTTAAAATAGCTTTAACATTGGAAAAATTTTGTTTTCTTTTTTCTTTTTAGGTAGGCTTCATACCAAGTGTGGATCCCTAGTGCAGGTGAACTTACAACCCTGAGATGAAGACCTGACCTGCGATCCAGTCAGAAGCTTAACCACTGAGCCATCCAGGTGCCCCGTCATGGGAAAATGTTTACAATAGTTACTTTAGGAGCCATAGTTGTGTCTATATAATGGCCCTGGAATTTGGCTTAGAATGCCAGATATACATCTACTTGACCATGTGACAATATATTCTGGATTACTATTATTATTATTATTATTACCTAGATAAGCATGAAGGGAGCATGATGTAAAGAGAGCTAAAATCTTTTCCCACCCTATTTCATGTTAAGGATGTATGTTATTTAAGATACACTGTCTTGAAATCACTTTGAAATCTTTAAATGAGGATATAAAGGGAGAAGATCTCCAGATATCCTTTCAACTGTAATAAAGAAAATATAAAGAGCATCTTTTATGTCTCAGGATGTCTCCATATTTCCCCCCTGGAAAGCATTTGGAATATACTATGAAAAGAAGTAAAGCATTAAAAAGGATGTTTTTTTTTTTTTTGGTGTGTGATATAAATAAGTAGCATTCTAAGATAACACTGCATCATTTTTACCTTTTTTTGGAATTTTTGCTGTATTCCTTCCAAATCTAGCAATAAAATATGTTTTCATCATAAGCACTGATCATGTTAAATTCATTCTTGAAAAAGAACCCCAAAAGGAATTTCAGAAGGCTAAAACTTCTACTAACCCTGAGAAATACTAAACAATTTTATTTTCAGCTAAGCAAACTAACTGGGCACACTCAAACAAAGGACTTTGCAAGTGGCTGTTTTTTAAAGGGTTTATAAATCAAAATAATTTAAATGCATGCAACTCCAAACAAAACAACCTAAGTGTCAGTGCAGCAGAGGCTCAAGACTACTTATATCTCATTTAAAATTCCAAGAGGTAGGAGATATCCTTTCCACTTGAATTAAAGACATTCTACAATGCCACAAATCTACATCTGAGTAATATTAAAACTTCTCATAACTTAATTTATATCCTAATATATTCTGTACAGTTTTTACCATGTTTTCCTGGTAGGCATTACATACCAAAGCAAGTATTTTTGAAAAGCTCAATAGGTTATAAATTATTTTTGAGTATAAAATCACTTTGTCTGAAAAGAGTTCAAAATAACAAACTCAAAACCAAAATACAAACAATATATGTGGTAGGATGATGTAGCTGTGTTTCATGTTTCCTTCAAAAATCAAGATTTATGAAATTAAAGACAGTCTTTAGTCAACAGACCTAAAAATATGTCAGAGAATAAAATAACATAGAAATACAAAATAAAAATGATTTTATTTATTTTATTTTTGACTGATAATTACATAACATAGCAATGCTTCATTAAAAACTGCTACTTTTTGATTTGCTTCCAGCAAGGCAGATTAACAGGAACCAGACCTATCCTCTCATCAGAAACAACCAAATAACTAGACAAAATATAGGAAACAATGAGCATTAGGTAATGAAGAACAATGATCAATGAGTGACAGGAATCAAACAAGGTGAATCCTATGACTGTCCTATACAGAATTTATAGATCATGGTGCAAGCAGAAGAAAGACAGAACCTGGTAGAAAATCTGGGTTGAGGAGATAGAGCTGAGAGTCTAAGGAGTCCAAAGCAGCTAGACTGTGCAAGACAGGATATAAGCAAAGACAGAGTTACAGAGATCTGCAGAAAGTCCCCCTCGAGTATTCAGTAATGTACTCATCAGGGCGTGAATGTCTGGTAACTACACAAGAACTGGGAAAGAACCAGAGTGATGCATTTAAGGTAACAGTACCTAACTCACACAAGACATGAAAACCTTGGACAGAGTGCTCAGAAAACTCTTGCATTGGTAGTGAGAATAGCCCTATACTAAACACTGCTTCAGCATCTTCCAACAAATCTTAAAAACAAGACCAAGATAATCAAACAGCTTCCAAATAACTACCAAACAAGCTCAAGAATAGTTACAGAAATATAAAAAAATACACAAAAATTTGCATTTTATAAAATTTTAAGAATTTTACCTCTCAGAATAAAATTCACAGTGTCTGACACCCAATCAGACTACCAGACATGCACAGAAACAGATAAATAATGGCTTGTAATGAGGAGGAAAAAAAAATCAGTCAAAACCAACCAAGAACTGACATAGGTATTAGCATTAGCAGACAATGACAAAGAAATCTAGTATAACTTGGTTTCATATACTCAAAACATTCACTAGAGATGTGGAAATATTTTTTAAGACACTCAAGTTGAACTTATAGAGACAAAAATGACAATGTCTGAAATGCAAAATACACTGAATATGATTGAAGGCAGATTAGACATTGCAGAAGAAATGATTCATGAATGTGAAGACACACCAGAAAACTATGCAAATTGAAACACAAAAATCAAAAAGCATTTAAAAAGCATCAATGAACTGTAACACCTTATATACGTGCACATAAATAAGGGGTCTTATATACATATATAAGATATTGGAGTCTTCAAAGGAGAGGAGGAGGAACAAAAATATTTGAAGAAACATTAGCCAGACAATGCTTAAATTTTATAAAAACTATAAACTCACAGATTCAAAATCAATGAACTTACAAGCACATGGAAAATGAAGAAAATGACATAAAAACATGTCACAGTTAAATTGCTCAAAACCAGTGGTAAAGAGAAAATCTTAAAAGCAGCCAGTCATATTACACACAGAAGGATAAATAGGAGTTTCAACAGATTTATTCTTGGAAACAATGCAAACAAAAAGACAGCAGAATATCTTTAATGTTCCAAAAGGAAAAACTAGAATCCTATACTCAGAGGAAAGATCTTTCAAAATATGAAGATGAAATAGACTTTTTTCAGAAGTACAAAGGGTGAAAAGAATTCATGTTTACCAGACCCACACTATAATAAATAAATGTTAAAAGAAGTCCTTCAAGCAAAATAAAATTGATACCAGATGGAAATATGCATCTACAAAAGAACAAAAAGCACCAGAAATGACAAATACTATGAGCACCAACTATGCAAACCCAGGCTGACTTCTCAATTGGAATGAGGCGAAGAGTTGACTGTAGTGAAGAGTTCTCCAAGGTTTGGAGTTTTGTGAATAATACTTTATTGAACATCTGCTTTAAACATTCTAATCAATCTCATTTTGTGAATTTAATATGGAAATCTCTGAGGCTGCAGAAAATGTGTCATTTGTAGTGAGTTGTAAAAATGTTCTACTCTGAATTTATACTGACCACATCCTTCCTGGTAACAAAAGACTAATACACATCTTGAAATCCCTTCTTTAAATCAACAATTCTGGTTATAAGATGCAGTGGAGTAAGATGGACCAAATCACAAAGGAAAGCAATTCCTTTCTATGAGATGAAACCTCAAGTTTGGAACTGATACTCTGCCCCTCATTTCTTTCCTCTATGAACTCTCTTCATTGCTTATATCCAGGGGGACATTCCCTTGTGGATTCTCCCTGTTGTAACAACCTGACTAAAGCAACATTCCCTTGTAAGATCATAACAAAACAAAACAAAATTCATACTTTACTAATGTGAAAAATTATAGAATAAAATAACTGCATAAATATAACAAATTTAATATCTGCCTATAGGTAATTTTATTAACTCTGAGGAGTAAATAATTTTAGTTATGATGGTGGTTCTTTACCAAGATGGTAAAGATGTCCAATCTTTACCAAGATTGGACACTCTGTGTAATGACCCGTGCACTGGACTCAACTTGCTTTTCTATTTGAGTATCACTGTCTTTAAATTCTGTGGGCACCCAACTTTCCTGGATCTCCTTCCTTTTAACTTTAAAAAATACTACTTAGGATTGAGCTCTTCTCCCACAGTTGTTTTTAATTATTGGTTAGCTTTCTGCATGGTTCCATCATTTAATCACTATTCACCTATGTACACTTTCCCTTGGAAATATCAACCATTCCCACATTTCTAAGTAGCACATACAACCTGATGACTCACAAATGTGTATGTCTCCAAAGTTTCACATAAACACATACAGCAACCTGCACAGCTTTAAAAGGATAGTCTATAGGCATTTTGTATTTACATGTCCAAGAAAGAAGTAGCCGTATTCAACCCTGAAGCTTTTCTCTTTCCTTCTTTCTTTCTTTCCTTCCTTCCTTCATTCCTTCCTTCCTTCCTTCCTTCCTTTTTTTTTCTTAAGGTAATGTGTAGCACAGGCATTACCCAAGATTCCCTGGTTGGAAACCTGTTAGTCATTTATGGCTGCTTCCCAAATTCCCAACATAAAAATGCTGTGCTAGTTTTCACACCTAAGTAGATCTTGAAATCATCCACTTCTTTTTATACCACTTCCTGAGTTTATTCCTTCAACATCTTTTATGTGAATTTTGTGAGTGCTAAGTTGTTTGCCAGCCCAATTTTACCCACTTGAACCCCAACATGACTACTGTACCAGGTCATTCCCCAACTAAAATCTTCCAGTGACTCCCCATTATCTAAACCTTAACCTCAGATCACCCCAGTCTGATGTATCTTTAGGTACCAAATTCTAGATAAAAGTTTTTCTGTTTCTCAAGCAAATCCTATGGTATATGATGTCGATGTCTGTTTACTCCGAACTCTGCTGCAATATTGTTAGCTCTTGCTTGGCTTTGCAATCCCTCTCCTTGGTTCAGGTTTCACCTTACACCTCAAGTGTCTCCTGACTTTCCTCCATACTGTTCTTGTTGTTTGGGTGTGCTCACAGAACCTTGTGCATACCTCTCTTACTGCAATTTTTACAGTATGTGATGTCAGTGTTTAGATGTATATTTCTACCAATCTGAGGTAAGCAATCATTTTAAAAAAAATTAATGTTTATTTATTTTTGAGAGAGAGACAGAGCACAAGTGGGGGAGGGGCAGAGAGAGAGGGAGACACAGAATCCGAAGCAGTCTCCAAACTCTGAGCGGTCAGTACAGAGCCCGACGTGGGGCTTGAACTCACGAACCATGAGATCATGATCTGAGTCAAAGTTGGATGCTCAATTGACTGAACCACCCAGGCACCCCAAGCAATCATTTTTAGATCTTCAAACTATGTATGTTCCTGGCATATGGTAGTAGCTCAAAAAGTATTTATTGAATTGTTCGTTAGGAGAATAAATGATTATCTTGAATGTGCCTAATAAATATTTACTAAATTGATGTCTATGGCAATAACTAATAATTAATATAACTATTCTCTTAAAAACTTATTGTATATATATTTGATTTAATAATGTGTTGGTGAGGCAGTTACATAGGAAGCAAAAATATGTTTCAATATATTGAGGAAGTCACCGATAGAAAAAAAACACTTGAGTATATAAAATACACATACTATATATAGTTACTAAAATCATTACAACTACATTATTTTCTCCACTGATATATTTTCATGAAGTATTGTCTCAAGCCATAGTGGCCATTTTTACAGTCATTAAAATTTATATTATATATTTGTAGCTTTCAATCTAAGCCTACCTTTCTATGTCAAAACAAAGAAAAATAGCTTTGTTAAGTTCTCGGGCTTTGGTAATCAAAGTGATAAATTACTAAAATGACATTAGCCTAAAGAGACACATTTTGCTAAAATATATAAAATTTCATCAACTAAAATTCAAACAGATTGAGAACAGACTACCCAGCTTCCATTATTATAAGAACCTGTGTTATTTAACTTCAGATAACAAAATATACACATGTGAATTTGTAGAAATGGATTACATTTCCACTAGGCAAATCATTTAGATTCTGAAAGATAATTATTCAAACATATTACTTGATAGGTATTAATAAGAAAAAGGGTCATTTTCTCTTTATAAAACAGCTTTGAGAACTAAAGAAAAACTTAATACTGTCATTTTGTGATACTTGTATCACAGAATTTCTGAATGTTCATATTCTAATGTTTGCTTAAGGTCTGCCTTTTAACATTATGCTCATGTGTAGCAATCTATTTACTGAAGTGATTGTTCTTCTCTTACCTGAAATGAAGTAATTGGATATATATTAACATGAGCCTCATTCCACCGTTGTCCTTTATTCCCACTTGAAGACCACAGTGGATTCTCTATGGTTGTCTGCCCTTTCAAACGCAGATAAACATTTAGGACACCTAAAAATAACAATGACATTTTATTGCATATATTTGTTTTTGTTTCACATTTGTTTCTCCTTGACCAAACACTTGTAAACTTTTAAAAATAAAATTTCTCAGGGCACTAGTGTCTCCTCCTTTCCTCCCCTCTCATTTCCAATCTTGCTCGTATGGCATTTGGCAGGCCTCCAAAGACAACTGTGTACTAATCCCTAGAATCTTTGAGTGTTATTTTATATGACCAAAGGGGCTTTGCAGATGTGGTCAAATTAAGGATCTCCAGGTGAGAATTATTTGGGATTATCTTGGTGGATCTTAAATGTAACCCCATGTATGGAGGGCCCATACATGGAGGCAAGCGAGTTGATATAGGAGAGAAGAAGGTCATGTGAAAGAAAGAGAGGATGCTATGTGGCTTGTTTTGAAGGTGAAGAAAAAAGCCACAAGCCAAATATAAGCAGCCTTTAGAAGCTACCAAAGGCAAAGCAATATATTCTTCCCTAGAGCCTTCAGAAGGGAGTAGGCCTGCTGACACCTTGATTTTAGCCCTATTTTACTCATTTTGGATTTCTGTATTCCAGAACTGTAAGATAATACATTTTTGTTCTTTTAAGCCACAACACTTACGGTAACTTGCTACAGCATTAATAGGAAACTAATGTTTTTTGTATGTATTGAGTGACTTGACTCTAATTGCCCTAGCTTACATTACCAAATAGCATCTCTTTGAGTTTACTTTTTTATCCAAGTCTCATTTCTCTTTTAAAAGAATTATTTGAACATGAGAATAACTTTGTCTCATGATTTGATATATCTTTTTTCAACAGTTTCACATTCTGAACCTCGTAAAAATAGTAGTGATGCTAATGATATTATTACAATATGGTATTGATATATAGTGAACACATGCTCCAGATAAGGAATTAATCCTCTCACCAGTGCTATAAACTACTATTATTCCCAATTATAGACAAAACTTAGGATGGTTAAGTAATTTGCCCAATTCATACAGTAAGAAAATACCAGAGGCAATATTTGAACCCATAAAGTCTGATATACTGATCACTAAGCAATCAGTATTTTGATACACTTAAAAAAACAACTTTATTGAGATATAACTTACACGCAATAAAATTCTCTCATTTTATTTATTTTTTAAACGTTTATTTATTTTTGAGACAGAGAGAGACAGAGCATGAACGGGGGAGGGTCAGAGAGAGAGGGAGACACAGAATCTGAAACAGGCTCCAGGCTCCGAGCTGTCAGCACAGAGCCCGACGCGGGGCTCGAACTCACGGATCGCGAGATCGGGACCTGAGCTGAAGTCAGCTGCTCAACCGACTGAGCCACCCAGGCGCCCCAAAATTCTCTCATTTTAAATGTACAGGTCAATAACCTTTGATTGATATATACTACAGTGTAAGTGCTGCTCAATCAAGATACAGGACACTTCCTCTTCCCAAAAAGCTTCCTTACTTTCTTTCCTCTGCAGTTATCTTCACAGCCCTTGCTCCTATGCCAGGCAATTACTGATATGACTCTCCTGACTAACTGATGGTTTTGGCCTTTTCTAGAATTTGATGTTAATGAAATTATGCACTAATTATTTTTTGTGTCTCTGGCTACTTTTCCTCAGTATAGTTTCTGTTATATTCATCTATGTTATTCTATCATTTTAAATTTTAATATTTAGTTCATTTATAGTTACTGTAGTTTTTGGTATGTTTGGAATTAAGACCATCTTATTTATTCTCCACTTGTACTTTCTGTTTTTATTCTTTTGTGGCTCCTTCTCTTTCTTCTTTTCAGTTGATATATAGGATTTTAATTTATTTCTTGTACTGATTTTTAAAATCTCTAATTGTGTTTTAGTGGTTGTTCCAGGGCTAACAGCACTCATAACTCTTCATAGTCTAATTATAGGCAGTAGTTTATTCTTCATGCTCACAACTTTACATCATCATACTCTCTTTTCGGGTTTTACTATTATCTCCCTTCTTTCATTTCAAAGCTGATACTTCACATTCTTTATCTCACTACACACATGCAATAATCTTACCACAGTATAATTCATTTATCTATCCTCTTTCCATTTTTAATAGTATTTTTTACTTTTTCCTAAATTGTAAATCTCACTTTACAGTAAACAGATATATTTTATGTAAATTATAAGAAGAAAATATAGTTTTAAAATTTTCTACTTATTTACCATTTCTGATGGACTTCCTTTCTACCTGTAGATCTGAGTTGCAATCTAGCACCATTTCCCTTTGGCCTGAAGAATATCCATTAGTACTTTTTGTAGTGGTGATCTGCTGGAGACAAAGTTTCTCAGATTTGTTTATATAAAAATAACTTCATTTCATTCATGTTTTTGTGAGATTTAAAATTCTGCCATTTTTTTCCCTCAAGCAGTTTAAAGTTGTTCTATTTTTTCTGTATGTCACTGTTTCTAATGTGAAATCAACCATCATTTTATCTTTGTTCCCTTGAATATGTTTTTATTTCTCCCTCTGGCTACTTTTGAGAATTTTTCCTTAGCTTTGATTTGCAGTAGTTTGATTACAATGTACCTAAATATGATTCTCCTTATATTCATCTTGGTGTAGAGTTTGCTGAAGGTCTTTTGGTTTTCCCTTTATTTATGCCTCATCTTTTTCCTCTCCTTTTCTACTTTTTCCTCTCCTTCTCTCCCTCTCTCTCTCTCTATGCGCTCTCTCTCTCTCTCTCTCTCTCTCTCTCTCTATATATATATATATATATATAATTGGAGATCTATCTATATAGATACATAGATAGATCTGCCCTCTTTAGTTTTATTTGCCCTTATCTTCCTGCTTCAGCTTTATTTCAATGGATTGATTTTTACTTTTTCATTGACTTTGGACCCCATTTCCTGTTTCTCTGTATGTCTAGTGATTTTCATTGAAAAATGGGCATTGTGGACACAGAGACTTTAGATTTTTAATCTTTCTCAGAAGGCAGTTTTATTTCAGTAGACTGTGCTCAGTGATCCATCGTAGTAAGAAGTAGCTGTTCTGAATCCTTCTTTTTTCCATTTTAGATGCTCAATGTGGCTCCAATTTTCTTGCTTATTGGTATTGGCACCTTGTATTTAGAAAGGCAACCTGTGCCAAAAGGAAGAGCTCTTTCAGGACATATTTCTGTGTGATGTAACTGCATTCTATTTTTGAACATGAATCCACAATAGGGAGGGATTCCAAGGAAATCAAGCCTAAATAAATAATACATTAAACATTAAATATAGTTATAATACTTTTGAATCCATTAGTTGTCATTGGACTAACAAATTGATATGTAGCATAAACCTTTCAGAAATTATTTGAAGAAACAGTCTGTATGTGCATTAGATAGAAAAGGGGCTCCTCATCTCTTCTATGGCTTGTGTCTGCTATAGCCTATGGCTGTATTAATGGTAACTGATTGGGTTGACCTGTGATGTTCTCTACTGATTTCTTATCTAACTGTACTGCTTTTTCAGAAAGCAAATTATCAGTTGTCTTTTTTTTCTTAAATGTGACACCTTAGTTTCTCTACCTAGTAGAAGTCCTATGATACTTTGCATGTACAGAATGATGGATGTTATCTGTAAGCTATTAAGGCAGTTCAAGTTGTTCTCTTCTTTAAAAGGACCATTTTTACATATGTAATATAAATTCAAACTTGAATTATTCCAATTTATGTTTACTGAATATATACTATGTGAAAAATATTTGTCCCAGGTCTAAAGAAGCCAGGTTTGTTTTATTCCAGATTTGAATTTGCTTTTGAATACATTATTTGAGCTAGAGTCAATTTTGACCAGATTTTATTTTATTTTTTTTCAATATATGAAGTTTATTATCAAATTGGTTTCCATACAACACCCAGTGCTCATCCCAAAAGGTGCCCTCCTCAATACCCATCACCCACCCTCCCCTCCCTCCCACCCCCCATCAATTCTCAGTTTGTTCTCAGTTTTTAGGAGTCTCTTCCGCTTTGGCTCTCTCCCACTCTAACCTCTTTTTTTTTTTCTTTCCCCTCCCCCATGGGTTTCTGTTAAGTTTCTCAGGATCCACATAAGAGTGAAACCATATGGTATCTGTCTTTCTCTGTATGGCTTATTTCACTTAGCAGAACACTCTCCAGTTCCATCCACGTTGCTACAAAGGGCCATATTTCATTCTTTCTCATTGCCACGTAGTACTCCAGTGTGTATATAAACCACAATTTCTTTATCCATTCATCAGTGGATGGACATTTAGGCTCTTTCCATAATTTGGCTATTGTTGAAAGTGCTGCTATAAACATTGGGGTACAAGTGCCCCTATGCATCAGTACTCCTGTATCCGTTGGGTAGATTCCTAGCAGTGCTATTGCTGGGTCATAGGGTAGGTCTATTTTTAATTTTTTGAGGAACCTCCACACTGTTTTCCAGTGTGGCTGCACCAATTTGCATTCCCACCAACAGTGCAAGAGGGTTCCTGTTTCTCCACATCCTCTCCAGCATCTATAGTCTCCTGATTTGTCCATTTTGGCCACTCTGACTGGCGTGAGGTGATATCTAAGTGTGATTTTGATTTGTATTTTCCTGATGAGGAGCGACGTTGAGCATCTTTTCATGTGCCTGTTGGCCATCCGGATGTCTTCTTTAGAGAAGTGTCTATTCATGTTTTCTCCCCATTACCAGATTTTATTTTAAAACGCAAGCATTACTTATGAAAAAAGACACTAGAAGAATAACTGACTGAAATAAATTCTTTAAACTATAATTTATATGTCTCATTAATTATACTCTGCAATCCAAATCAATGAATCCAAACTATTGATCTGCTTACGAGAAAAGCAGTATTAACAAATAACTTTAGAATGTTTTTTCCAGCAAGTTTCCAGTTTTTTTTTTTTTTTTTTATGAAGCCATCAGGGATGACAAGTTCTCCAGTTTCCAGTTTTTTAAGTTTATAAAGAGAATTCAATGACAACAGTTATATAAACTTATGTTCAGGTCATCTAGGTCGATGAAATTAGCACTTGTGAAACAGAATAAAGCAATTCAAGAAAAGTTAGATTCAGCAAAGCTGATTCAGCACATTATTATAGTATTATAGTAAGAAAATTCCGAAGTGAAAATGATGGATTGTATTAATACCCTTTAAAAGTAATTTTAAGTCCTTAGAGGCACTGTGTTTATGCTTGAGTAGGCACCACGTATCAATAGGTATGAATTTAATCGTCCCCAAGGATTTCAAATGCTGCATAGTTCCAAGATACAAGTTTGACATTGCTAAGCAAAACTTAACTGTATTTTTCTTCACTTTGGTTTCCTAATTCTTATATTTTGATCACCACCCCTTCTGGGTCAGGTGTGAGAGCTCAAGAAAACTGACCTCATGTTAGGGACCACAGTCAGAAAGGCTAAATGACCTCAAGAGCAGTGACCAATGTTTTAAAGTTATTTATGGCATTATGAAATAGGATGGTTCTTATTTTGATATTATTTCACATACATTACTGTATAAATATAATTTTCATAAACATTATTTATAATTATTATTACCTAGTTCTTTAATTAAGTCATTAACATAATTTTACTTTTAACTATTTACTATAAATATGCATTTTATATATTTTATATAAATAACTGAAATATATGTCCTAAAATGTGCATACATACATCCTACAGATACTTGAAATTACCAAGTTCGTATAAACTAATTTGTAGTTTGATGTACTCCGAGGCCTAGGGATCACTTGCATATAAATCACATTTTTATTCTAATCAGGAATACAGCCATTAATTTGTGTTTCACATTTCATGGAACATGAAGATGTGCCAAAATCATCTAGCTTCAGGCAAGAGCTATGTATATTGATAGGTAATTGTTGGCATCATTTGTTTTATATACACAGAGAAACATGGGAAATTATAAAATCATTATTTTCTGCTTGAATAGAAATGACTGCATGCATCCACTGTTATTATTTTTTCAATATATAATTGCAATTATATCTTAAATAAAAAATGTCAGTTCATTTTCTCCAGTCATTACCATGCCTTCTTACATCCTGTTGAATCTCTCCATTAGTGTCCAACAAATTTTCCTTAAACATAACCTTCATCAGGCTTTCTATTTCTCTGAACTATGTCAGATCCCTTTCTTAGACCCAGTCACTCTTTGACTATACCGCAGTCCCTACTGTGCTGTAAGAGCAATATTCTCCATTTTTTCATGTGGCTCCTTCTGTTTCTCACATTCTGTAACCTTTGCTTTCTGCTTAATACTTATTTGGATGGTTTACACTTTGTTCTTGTCCATAGAAATTTTATCTTAACTTTGCTGTTCTCAGTGTTCTATCCTTTATTCACCCATTGCACAGGGTTGTAAAGCATTTTAATGAATATTACTTTGATGAATATGACTTTTATTCAGTAATTTATTATCTCAAATATGATGACAAACTATTTGATGGATAAAAACCTTTCACCACAATTCTTATTTTCTGTAGAACCCTATATACCACTAGGCACATAGCATATGCAATTCATTCTATTGAACAAAAATGAGCGAATTCAAGACCTAAGGGTAAAAATACTCATCACAATAAACCTATATTTTCAGTTTAAAAAGTTTTTCACTGGGTGAGCAACAAAAGCAAGTCAACCCATTTGCTTACCACCAATTCAACTGATGAGATATTTTGTATTAATTACACTAAGAATTCGATTAGTATATTTTGAAATATCAGCCTTTCTTGATCATAGCATTAATTTTATTTAAAAATCTCAGCTTCTACTTACATCATCTGAGTAATAAATAGGAGGAGAATAAATTTAGGGGTAGTGGTAGTTCAAAACACAGATTTAAAAGATAGGTGCACTAGATATTATTTATGGTCTTAGTAGAGGATCTGTGACAGGTGTCTGTAATAACACATTTTAATTATAAGTGGTCATAAATCATGGCTAGGTTCTATTCACCCTCCCCTTAAGAAATACATCTTAATTCAACAAGCAGTTTCCTCAATGAATGTCCCACCTGCAGCATTATTTTCACACTGATGACATTGGCATTATCAGTATTAAATACATACAAGACTTTACTGAAAACAGGCTCAAACTGTCTTTACTATAATGTCTAAATCTAAGAAGTAAAATATGTGAGATTTCTTATTTGAGGAAAATATTTGAGATATAAGCAAGAATCTCTAGTTTCTTAACTCAAACACAAGAAATATGGTCTTTGACCAAAGTAAGAATAAAAATCAGACTCCTAAAACCACGTAGAATGTTGTCACCATCGCGTTTTCTATATGTTGTATAAAAACACTGAAGTCTCCACTTTAAAATCTTTGAATGCCAGCACTGAGAAAGTTTTATTTCACTCTCACTAAAGGATAACTTGAGATAGCTTATTAAGAGAAATTTAATTAGAGGTTAATTCTATTTCTGCACTTTGTTAGTTAATCATAAGGTGACATATCTGGACCATGACACTTCAGCTCAAAACACAAATTGTAATGTATTATGGTCCATCAGTATATAAACTTCCTATTTGAACAAGTTTTAGATCTTTCTAAAAGTACTAAGTGAAGACATTTTCCATTTTATTTTATTTTATTTTATTTTATTTTTTTATATATATATGAAATTTATTGACAAATTGGTTTCCATACAACACCCAGTGCTCATCCCAAAAGGTGCCCTCCTCAATACCCATCACCCACCCTCCCCTCCCTCCCACCCCCAACCAACCCTCAGTTTGTTCTCAGTTTTTAACAGTCTCTTATGCTTTGGCTCTCTCCCACTCTAACCTCCCCTTTCTTTTTTCCTTCCCCTCCCCCATGGGTTTCTGTTAAGTTTCTCAGGATCCACATAAGAGTGAAACCATATGGTATCTGTCTTTCTCTGTATGGCTTATTTCACTTAGCATCACACTCTCCAGTTCCATCCACGTTGCTACAAAAGGCCATATTTCATTTTTTCTCATTGCCACGTAGTATTCCATTGTGTATATATACCACAATTTCTTTATCCATTCATCAGTGGATGGACATTTAGGCTCTTTCCATAATTTGGCTATTGTTGACAGTGCTGCTATGAACATTGGGGTACAAGTGCCCCTATGCATCAGTACTCCTGTATCCCTTGGATAAATTCCTAGCAGTGCTATTGCTGGGTCATAGGGTAGGTCTATTTTTAATTTTCTGAGGAACCTCCACACTGCTTTCCAGAGCGGCTGCACCAATTTGCATTCCCACCAACAGTGCAAGAGGGTTCCCGTTTCTCCACATCCTCTCCAGCATCTAGAGTCTCCTGATTTGTTCATTTTGGCCACTCTGACTGGCGTGAGGTGATACCTGAGTGTGGTTTTGATTTGTATTTCCCTGATAAGGAGCGATGCTGAACATCTTTTCATATGCCTGTTGGCCATCCGGATGTCTTCTTTAGAGAAGTGTCTATTCATGTTTTCTGCCCATTTCTTCACTGGGTTATTTGTTTTTCGGGTGTGGAGTTTGGTGAGCTCTTTATAGATTTTAGATACTAGCCCTTTGTCCGATATGTCATTTGCAAATATCTTTTCCCATTCCGTTGGTTGCCTTTTAGTTTTGTTGGTTGTTTCCTTTGCTGTGCAGAAGCTTTTTATCTTCATAAGGTCCAAGTAATTCACTTTTGCTTTTAATTCCCTTGCCTTTGGGGATGTGTTGAGTAAGAGATTGCTACGGCTGAGGTCAGAGAGGTCTTTTCCTGCTTTCTCCTCTAAGGTTTTGATGGTTTCCTGTCTCACATTTAGGTCCTTTATCCATTTTGAGTTTATTTTTGTAAATGGTGTGAGAAAGTGGTCTAGTTTCAACCTTCTGCATGTTGCTGTCCAGTTCTCCCAGCACCATTTGTTAAAGAGGCTGTCTTTTTTCCATTGGATGTTCTTTCCTGCTTTGTCAAAGAGGAGTTGGCCATACGTTTGTGGGTCTAGTTCTGGGGTTTCTATTCTATTCCATTGGTCTGTGTGTCTGTTTTTGTGCCAATACCATGCTGTCTTGATGATGACAGCTTTGTAGTAGAGGCTAAAGTCTGGGATTGTGATGCCTCCTGCTTTGGTCTTCTTCTTCAAAATTCCTTTGGCTATTCGGGGCCTTTTGTGGTTCCATATGAATTTTAGGATTGCTTGTTCTAGTTTCCAGAAGAATGCTGGTGCAATTTTGATTGGGATTGCATTGAATGTGTAGATAGCTTTGGGTAGTATTGACATTTTGACAATATTTATTTTTCCAATCCATGAGCAGGGAATGTCTTTCCATTTCTTTAAATCTTCTTCAATTACCTTCATAAGCTTTCTATACTTTTCAGCATACAGATCCTTTACATCTTTGGTTAGATTTATTCCTAGGTATTTTATGCTTCTTGGTGCAATTGTGAATGGGATCAGTTTCTTTATTTGTCTTTCTGTTGCTTCATTGTTAGTGTATAAGAATGCAACTGATTTCTGTACATTGATTTTGTATCCTGCAACTTTGCTGAATTCATGTATCAGTTCTAGCAGACTTTTGGTGGAGTCTATCGGATTTTCCATGTATAATATCATGTCATCTGCAAAAAGCGAAAGCTTGACTTCATCTTTGCCAATTTTGATGCCTTTGATTTCCTTTTGTTGTCTGATTGCTGATGCTAGAACTTCCAGCACTATGTTAAACAACAGCGGTGAGAGTGGGCATCCCTGTCGTGTTCCTGATCTCAGGGAAAAAGCTCTCAGTTTTTCCCCGTTGAGGATGATGTTAGCTGTGGGCTTTTCATAAATGGCTTTTATGATCTTTAAGTATGTTCCTTCTATCCCGACTTTCTCAAGGGTTTTTATTAAGAAAGGGTGCTGGATTTTGTCAAAGGCCTTTTCTGCATCGATTGACAGGATCATATGGTTCTTCTCTTTTTTTTTGTTAATGTGATGTATCACGTTGATTGATTTGCGAATGTTGAACCAGCCCTGCATCCCAGGAATTAATCCCACTTGATCATGGTGAATAATTCTTTTTATATGCTGTTGAATTCGATTTGCTAGTATCTTCTTGAGAATTTTGGCATCCATATTCATCAGGGATATTGGCCTGTAGTTCTCTTTTTTTACTGGGTCTCTGACTGGTTTAGGAATCAAAGTAATACTGGCTTCATAGAATGAGTCTGGAAGTTTTCCTTCCCTTTCTATTTCTTGGAATAGCTTGAGAAGGATAGGTATTATCTCTGCTTTAAACGTCTGGTAGAACTCCCCTGGGAAGCCATCTGGTCCTGGACTCTTATTTGTTGGGAGATTTTTGATAACCGATTCAATTTCTTCGCTGGTTATGGGTCTGTTCAAGCTTTCTCTTTCCTCCTGATTGAGTTTTGGAAGAGTGTGGGTGTTCAGGAATTTGTCCATTTCTTCCAGGTTGTCCAATTTGTTGGCATATAATTTTTCATAGTATTCCCTGATAATTGTTTGTATCTCTGAGGTATTGGTTGTCATAATTCCATTTTCATTCATGATTTTATCTATTTGGGTCATCTCCCTTTTCTTTTTGAGAAGCCTGGCTAGAGGTTTGTCAATTTTGTTTATTTTTTCAAAAAACCAACTCTTGGTTTCGTTGATCTGCTCTACAGTTTTTTTAGATTCTATATTGTTTATTTCTGCTCTGATCTTTATTATTTCTCTTCTTCTGCTGGGTTTAGGCTGCCTTTGCTGTTCTGCTTCTATTTCCTTTAGGTGTGCTGTTAGATTTTGTATTTGGGATTTTTCTTGTTTCTTGAGATAGGCCTGGATTGCAATGTATTTTCCTCTCAGGACTGCCTTCGCTGCGTCCCAAAGCATTTGAATTGTTGTATTTTCATTTTCGTTTGTTTGCATATATTTTTTGATTTCTTCTCTAATTGCCTGGTTGACCCACTCATTCGTTAGTAGGGTGTTCTTTAACCTCCATGCTTTTGGAGGTTTTCCAGACTTTTTCCTGTGGTTGATTTCAAGCTTCATAGCATTGTGGTCTGAAAGTATGCATGGTATAATTTCAATTCTTGTAAACTTATGAAGGGCTGTTTTGTGACCCAGTATATGATCTATCTTGGAGAATGTTCCATGTGCACTCGAGAAGAAAGTATATTCTGTTGCTTTGGGATGCAGAGTTCTAAATATATCTGTCAAGTCCATCTGATCCAGTGTCTCATTCAGGGCCCTTGTTTCTTTATTGACCGTGTGTCTAGATGATCTATCCATTTCTGTAAGTGGGGTGTTAAAGTCCCCAGCAATTACCACATTCTTATCAATAAGGTTGCTTATGTTTATGAGTAATTGTGTTATATATTTGGGGGCTCCGGTATTCGGCGCATAGACATTTATAATTGTTAGCTCTTCCTGATGGATAGACCCTGTAACTATTATATAATGTCCTTCTTCATCTCTTGTTACAGCCTTTACTTTAAAGTCTAGTTTGTCTGATATAAGTATGGCTACTCCAGCTTTCTTTTGGCTTCCAGTAGCATGATAAATAGTTCTCCATCCCCTCACTCTGAATCTAAAGGTGTCCTCAGGTCTAAAATGAGTCTCTTGTAGACAGCAAATAGATGGGTCTTGTTTTTTTATCCATTCTGATACCCTATGTCTTTTGGTTGGCGCATTTAATCCATTTACATTCAGTGTTATTATAGAAAGATACGGGTTTAGAGTCATTGTGATGTCTGTATGTTTTATGCTTGTAGTGATGTCTCTGTTACTTTGTCTCACAGGGTCCCCCTTAGGATCTCTTGTAGGGCTGGTTTAGTGGTGACAAATTCCTTCAGTTTTTGTTTGTTTCGGAAGACCTTTATCTCTCCTTCTATTCTAAATGACAGACTTGCTGGATAAAGGATTCTTGGCTGCATATTCTTGCTGTCTAGCACCCTGAAAATCTCGTGCCAATTCTTTCTGGCCTGCCAAGTTTCAAAAGAGAGATCAGTCACGAGTCTTATAGGTCTCCCTTTATATGTGAGGGCACGTTTACCCCTTGCTGCTTTCAGAATTTTCTCTTTATCCTTGTATTTTGCCAGTTTCACTATGATATGTCGTGCAGAAGATCGATTCAAGTTACGTCTGAAGGGAGTTCTCTGTGCCTCTTGGATTTCAATGCCTTTTTCCTTCCCCAGTTCAGGGAAGTTCTCAGCTATTATTTCTTCAAGTACCCCTTCAGCACCTTTCCCTCTCTCTTCCTCCTCTGGGATACCAATTATGCGTATATTATTTCTTTTTAGTGTATCACTTAGTTCTCTAATTTTCCTCTCATACTCCTGGATTTTTTTATCTCTCTTTTTCTCAGCTTCCTCTTTTTCCATAACTTTATCTTCTAGTTCACCTATTCTCTCCTCTGCCTCTTCCATCCGAGCCGTGGTGGTTTCCATTTTGTTTTGCATTTCATTTAAAGCGTTTTTCAGCTCCTCGTGACTGTTCCTTAGTCCTTGATCTCTGTAGCAAGAGATTCTCTGCTGTCCTGTATGCTGTTTTCCAGCCCAGCGATTAATTTTATGACTATTATTCTAAATTCACTTTCTGTTATATTATTTAAATCCTTTTTGATCAGCTCATTAGCTGTTGTTTTTTCCTGGAGATTCTTCTGAGGGGAATTCTTCCGCTTGGTCATTTTGGATAGTCCCTGGTGTGGTGAGGACCTGCAGGGCACTTCCCCTGTGCTGTGGTGTATAATTGGAGTTGGTGGGTGGGGCCGCAGTCAGTCCTGATGTCTTCCCCCAGCCCACCGCTGGGGCCACAGTCAGACTGGTGTGTGCCTTCTCTTCCCCTCTCCTAGGGGCGGGATTCCCTGTGGGGTGGCGTGGCCCGTCTGGGCTACTTGCACACTGCCAGGCTTGTGATGCTGGGGATCTGGCGTATTAGCTGGGGTGGGAAGGCAAGGTGCACGGAGGCAGGGGGGGCAGGCTTAGCTTGCTTCTCCTTAGGTGATCCACTTCAGGAGGGGCCCTGTGGCAGCCGGAGGGAGTCAGATCCGCTGCCAGAGGTTTGGCTCCGCAGAAGCACAGAGTTGGGTGTTTGCGCGGAGCGAGCAATTTCCCTGGCCGGAACCGGTTCCCTTTGGGATTTTGGCTGGGGGATGGGCAGGGGAGATGGCGCTGGCGAGCGCCTTTGTTCCTCACCAAACTGAGCTCTGTCGTCCGGGGGCTCCGCAGCTCTCCCTCCCTTTGTCCTCCAGCCTTCCCGCTTTCCGAGCAGAGCTGTTAACTTATGACCTCCCAGACGCTAAGTCGCGCTTGCTGTCGGAACACAGTCCATCAGGCCCCTCCACTTTTGCCAGCCAGACTCAGGGACTCTGCTTGGCAGGGGAGCCGCCCCTCCTACCCTCTTCCGTGGGCCTCTCGTATGCGCTTAGGTCTGGCGACTCCGTTCTGCTAATCCTCTGGCGGTTTTCTGGGTTATTTAGGCAGGTGTAGGTGGAATCTAAGTGATCAGCAGGACGCGCGGTGAGCCCAGCGTCCTCCTATGCCGCCATCTTCCCCTCGATCCCCTCCATTTTATTTTAAGGGTGCTTTTATAAACATAAATTTCTCTTTGAATTAGTTGCTAAGAAATATGTGATATTCCTCTATGCTTTAGCTGCCAGAGCACATTAAGTCAACGATTAACTTCTATTTTTTCCCCCAACCTATTCTATAAAGTCTTAGTGAAATGACCTGTTTCCAACCTACACAAATAGTTTTAAGTAATTTGCTTTGTTATTCTTCTAACACACTCAGAGCTTAAATGTCTAGTTTAGATTATTATTTTATAAAATCTATTAAGCATTTTTGTTTCAGTGGAACAAATATATATCAACTATGATTGCTGCTCTCAAGCAGCTTACAGTCTATCAGAGGTCAAGGTGACAAACATTATGATAGAGATGTATACCAGCTGTTACAGGAACAAAAAGAGAAGGAGGATGGGGAAAAATTTCACATGTCCTTGATTTAGATTTTAAAGGAAGAATATGAGTTACCTAGATGATTTAAGGAAGCGAAAAAGTACCTATTCTATCATGTGATTTAAAAAATATTCATTTGCTTAATAAAATTTATGTAGTGGACAAATAAATATTTATATTTGCAGGGCACCATGTGATGGGGAGAGAGATTGTTTCTGCTCCCCCCCAAATATATAGTTCAGTAGAACAAAGATAGAGCCTAGAAAAAGGCTCCAGATAGAAGATAGCTCAATTTGGGGAACTTCCTGTATGGCTGATATAGACCATGCTGCTGCCCTAAGAAGCCAGAGGGGCATATATCCTTAAGGTCCTTATGATACTGGTTTGAGAAAATTATATTTACCCCAGAAACTATAGGCCCAAGAGACAGCACAGAAATCAGTTATCAGGGGAATTCAGTAATACACACAAGAAGTGATTGGCATTGAAATTGAGCATTATATCCTAAAACATATTCCAAAACACTGAGGACTGATATCCTGGTCTCCAACTGCTTCAACTCTCTATCACTCATCAGTCTGTTTCCATTTGCCTACAATGGTCTACTCTTTGAACATGCAAAAGCTGTATTTATTTTACAGAAAAAAATAGGTACTGTTAGATACTGTTAAAAAGCAACTTCTAAGTCCACTTGCTGCACTTGCATCTAGGAATGTATCAAAAGCCACAATTCCCACTTAATTCTTTTCTTCCCACCTCAGTGGAAGTGACATTCTTTCCCCTTGAAGTCTAGTAGGGGAATCATAACTCTCAATTCCCATCTCTTCAAGAAATTTGCTTCCCTCCAACTTTAGTATCTATAAACTTACCTTTCCATTAATTTTTTTCCTCTTAAAAATAAGCACATCTATAACCCCACATTTCTCTACTTTATCACTTCTTCCCCACCCTCAAGATTCATGAAAGAACAGATCCCATGACTGGACTCCTTTTCCTTGTTTCCCATTTGTTCCACAGTGAAATTAGCTTTCTAGAGCCACAACTTTATTGAACCATTCTTATCAAGCTCAATGAATGTATTCATAAGTGCCTTTTGTATTTTTATCTTTAATTTCCTGGTATGCTTATATCTTACATTCTTCCTAGAAATAAATGAAGTACATATTTTACTTATTTTTTAATAAGCCTTTTTCACATCAGGTGACCTCATATGAAGTTCAGTTTCAATGCAAGAATATTAGAAATTCAGATGATTAATCAAGAATCAAAATGCCTTCTTGTACCTACAGGATTGTTGAAATAATCTTATGCTATTGTCAATATCTATTGTATCAGTACTTATAAATCAACAGTTTAAGGGTGACATATTGTAGTTTTCATTTGTTTTCTCTTCAATCAATTTTGATGAAACATTTAGCTAACAATAAATTGTACCTGTGTGGCAAATAAATGCTAAGATGCCTCCCAATGACTTCAGCCTCCTAGCATTAACACCCTTGTGTATTATTCCCCCCCCCCCATTGAACGTGGGGTGGAAATATCAGCTCGGTTATAATAAATAGCATAAGGCAGACATTATGGAATGTCACTTCAGAGATTAGGTTATAAAAAGTCTTGGGCATGTATTTGCTCTCTGTCAGTGCTTGCTTTGGAGAAAGCCTGCTGCCATGCCATGAGACAGTCCTGTAGAGATGTTCCTATGACAAGGAACTTGAGAGAATTGAGAGGAATTCAACAGCCAGCAAGATATCAATGTCCTTAGTCCAATACCTATGAGGGAGTGAGGCCTGCCAGACACCAAGTGAGTGGGCTTAGAAGAAGTAATATCATCGCTAAGTCAAGTATTCAAATTAGACAGTCGTCATGCCTGATAGCTTGTCTGCAACCTCCTGAGAGACCTTGAACTACAGACACTCAGCTAAGCCTCACCTAAATTCCTGACCCACAGAAACTGAGAGATGAATGCTTGTGTTTCGAGCCACAAAATTTTGGGGAAACTTTTTATGTAGCATTAAATAATACAACATATTTGACTTTACATCAAAGAGGAATATCTTTTCTAAGTAATGTATAACTGATTGCCCATTTTTGTATCATTAAAAGTTACAACTATCCTCAATGATATACTGAGCATTAGTCAAAGTTTAAACAGCAAAGATTATGTATGGTTACTCAGGAAATAATAATCACAATTAGGCTATTAGAAATCCATGCAAATCATTTTCGAATTTGGACTTGCAAAAAAATGAATAAAACTGAGAATGTAATTTGTAAAACCAGTGACTATAAATGCCCCCAGGTTTACAGATAAAT
The DNA here is from genome assembly GCF_022079265.1 of Lynx rufus. NCBI lineage: Eukaryota > Metazoa > Chordata > Mammalia > Carnivora > Felidae > Lynx > Lynx rufus. Next base: position 66,550,121 of record NW_025814827.1, read on the forward strand.
GAGTGTCTTAGAATAATATTTACAAAGAGGGAAGGTTTCAGCTACAGGCAACCTCTCCCTAATGAGGTCACTCATCTGGTCCTGATTAGTGCACATCTGGAATAGACATTTTTGTCTACATTTTAGTAGATTTAGTAGATTTAGTAGATTTAGTAGATGATTGTGCCTTGCTGGGAGGGACTCTAATGACAGATCTGATACCTGCAACCTTCAACCATCTGATGAACCAGAGAAATGGCACAGGCATCAAAATGGTTAAGTGTTTGAGAACATGGAAGAAATGGAGAACTGCCTTCCTCCTGAAACAATCAGAATAAAACTGGCAGAAGTCAACTGGACATTTGTTGACAATAAAGAATGATAAGTATAAAAATTGTGAAGTTAGAAGTATATTACAATTATCTTGAACCTCAATATAAATATGGAGAAAATTTGAGAGGGGGCCAGCCTCATAAAAACAGTACATGCACATTTTACTCATTTAAGTAATTCAAAATATTGATCTTGGAATTATTTATTTAAAAAACATTTTAAAACAAGCCTGTTCCAAAGGAAACTGGGAGAAGAGAAAGAGAGTCTAAGGAATATCTTCAAAGTGAAGAATACATCACCAACTAATGGGAAAATGAGAGTTGAGCTAATCCTACCTTTGTAATAAGATCATAATCTCATAGTAAATAAGATGGTTTGGCAATTGTATGGAGATTTATTTCCCTTCATAGGTTAGGCTGTAGTGAACCCATAACTACTGTTGTAACTTTCTAACTGCTTTTCCAAACTGTATTCTGTTTCTCCACAATTTTACCCACTCCTATAAGATTTATTTTCCCAAATCAGAAATCTCATCATGCTTTTGTCATCTGCCCAAAATGTGTATGTCTTCCCCTAACTACTAAATTAGTTAAACATTTGTGACATTCCAGTGAGTCTCTCCACAGAACGGCAAAGCAAGCAAATCCTGTCCAGCTTCCCAGATTGGTATCATGGTTCGTTATTTATCAGCTGTGACATTATGGCAAGTAAAGTAAAATTCTCTGTATCAGTCTCCTTATCTATGATAGAGGATAATGATTTTAATGAGTACAAATGTTTATTATAATAATTAAAAGAAATAATCCATGACGTGTTAGGAATAGTGACTGACATTAGCTATTACTTTATTATTGCTATTTGAGATTCAAAGTAACCTAAGGTTAAGAGTGTCTACCATCTGAGATTTCATATATATTATCCTATTTAGCATCAACTACAAATTTCTGAAATAGGAATTAATATTTCCATTTTACACACGAGGAGATCATGATCCAGGTGTTTTAAGTGAATTCTCTGCATTCTCAAAGTAAGCTACAGCCAAGTTCCAGCCCAGATTTCTTGACTTCATCTTCAGAGGACTTTTCATTGCACAAGTTTGGCCTTCCTGGTGTATTACCTAGTGCTCCACTGTGAAAAATACTGGTTAATAGTGCTGGCAATGAGTTTACGACCCAGCATAACCAGTTCCTTGCAATTCAAACAAACTCTCTAGGACTCAGTTTTTTTCTGCTGTAAAAAATGGACAGTGATGTTATGCTCATATTTTTAAACTGATCAAGAGGATTACTTCACTTAAATGGTACAGTAACTGGCATCTATCATGTGCACGATTGTGTTTATGTAATTATATATTTTTAGTTTTAATTTTGTTCATTTACATCAAAACATTTAATGTCATCCTAGCTTTCCACATTTTATTTCCTCACTATCAGTACCTTAATCTTCCCTGTGCTCATTTCTGTCCATTGAAAATGTAACCTTCTTTCATAGAGAGATGTTTTCCTTTGTCCCGAAGCATTTCATTGCCTTATTCTTCTGCTAGATACAGACCCACAACCCCTTGTCCAAGCTCTGTGGTGATAGATGCTTCACCATTCAGAATTTTGTCTTATTTTAGAAAGGTAAAAGAATGCCTATCTTATGGATTACATGATAGTCTCTGGAAGAATCTGGAACAGAATCAAACATAGTCATATTTTTGCTGCAAATAATATAAATGTTCACACTTATTTAGATAAATAAAGTTTATAAACAAGCTCAGATTATTTCGGGTCATATATTCCAACACATGGAGATCAGATAGCATGTGTTGCCAAATAATTAAATTAAAAAATTTTGTGGTCAGTTTGATTTTATAATTGTGCATAAAGACAAGTAGACCTGTATGATCTCTCTCCACCTCCCGCAGCAGTTTTGCTATGTTGTCTGTAAGGCTATGTGGTATGAGAACATTCTTAGATCCTACGAGGTATGTTAGGCATACTTTATAAACAAGAAAATATCATCCCAGTATTCCAAATACAAAGACAGTGCTAAAGGTATTTATCTTCCAAATATGGCAATACCTCTTTTCATGGTCATTAATATACACTGAGTCATTATTTGAGCAAGTTTCTTTGAAAAGAAGCTGCTTAAATTATACTGCTATTAATTCCACAATAAGATCACATCAAGAATTTAACTCTGGTCTGTGTGAATTAGGATTCTAGAAGGGGTAGGTAATGCTCCAAAAGTTCAAATTTGAATCTAAAATTTGAAAATTAGGACATGATAGGGGAACATTCTTAGCCTCTTAATTTGCAATTTGAAGGTATGTAATTTAAAAGTCAGTGATAACAGGGGTGCCTGAGTGGCTCAGTCAGTTAAGCGTCTGACTTTGGCTCAGGTCATGGTATCATGGTTTGTGAGGTCAAGCCCCATGTCAGGCTCTGTGTTGACAGCTCAGAGCCTGGAGCCTGCTTCGGATTCTGTGTCTCCTTCTCTCTCTGCCCCTCCCCTGCTCACATTCTGTCTCTCTCTCTCCCAAAAATAAACAGACATAAAAAAAAAAAAAAAGTCAATGATGATATTCTTTGACTAAAATTGATTTCATGCTGTGTCTTGGTAAACATTTTTTCTTATGATTTACTTTAGAAGAAACATAGTAATTCTTGCCATCTCACCTATATGTTGTCCATACATGTGATAAAAGAAGCTGAAACAATATGCAGTGTTCGTGGGGCCATAAGGGTTTTTAGGAGCTATGCTGAAAACAGGGCTGAGAAGTCGGGCCTTTTCACCTTCCAGTCTGGGTCGAGATGTCTCAATGTACATATAAAAACCTTTAAAAAGACAACATAAATGTTTAGACAAATTATTATTAGGAGACATGAAATTTAATCGTTAAGGAGGTTTAGAGTTTTCATAAGAAGTACATTCTAGATGCACAGGAGAATTTTGATATCATTTGCGAAATCTTTATATATATAACATCAAGAATAAATGATCTACATAATGAAAGATAAAATTGCTTGAATGTACAAAAATGTTAAACAAAATAGGAGTTTTAGACTTGAATTATCAAAAACATCTAATCTCTCAACTATATGTGTCTGTGAGGTCTGAGAGAAAATTAATGTCTACAAGCTTTGGAAATATCTGAATTATTGAGTCTATGCATTAAAAATTTAAGGTTTTACCCCATAATCTTCAAATCTATAGCAAATCATTCTGTGCATGTCATATTAATGGCATTTTTAGAAGTCCAAGACTGGAGTACATTTCATACCCTCATACCTTCTTTAGAGCCACTACGATCAGCATTCGGTCCTGTGTTTGGAGTGTATTTTGTATTTCTCGTTGCAGTACTTTGCTTTGTCCAGTCAAAATTATCTGTATCATCTTGGGTGAATAAACAAATGTTACCATCTTCAAATCCACAGTGAAATTCTCCTGTTAACAAATTTTAGTTAAATTAATATTAATTAAATTAATATAAACACAATATTCTTATAAAAATTTAAAACATCATACAACAGTAATAATGCAAGATTTCAATAATGGCACCAGGGCCATGATAGTGCAAAAGAGTATGACTAAACATGAAACTATTTCAATTTTAATAAAGAGAAAAATAATCTTGATGTATATAAACCAGTAATATCTTAAACCCAAGTCATTTTCCTCTGAAATATCTAAATAACTAAAATTTAACTATGGCTGAAGACTTTTCCCAACTTTTTAAAAAAAATTTTAATGTTTATTTATTCTTAAGAGAGAGAGAGTGAGAGCACAAGTGAGGGAGGGGCAGAGAGAGGGAGACACAGAATCTGAAGCAGGCTCCAGGCCTCTGAGCTGTCAGCATTTACCCTGATGTGGGGCTCGAACCCATGAGCCATGAGATCATGACCTGAGCCAAAGTCGGACACCTAGCCAACTAAGCCATCCAGGCTCCCCATGACATTTCTCAACTTTCATTTTTCAAGTATAAGAACAACACAAACAAAACAAAATTGTCAATTATAAAATTATCTTTATTAATTTACCTGACAACACTTTAAAGCTGTATACCTTGAAGTTATAATTTTTCACACCATCTCTGGAGATGCTTTCACATATAAGCACTTGCAGAAATGGAAGTTTACTTAGGGGAAGATAATAGCAAAATATTTTAAAAAGTAGTTATCTTTTATTTTTTTTAAATGTGAATTTGGCAGATGGTTGAAATTCACTAGAAATAAAAAAAAAAATGAAAAGAATTTGTGAAGACTGTGGAAGGCCTGGGATTTCCTGGATGCCTGCCACATGCTAAGTTCAGACCCAACAAAAAGTTCGGAGAGAGTTTTCTTCCTGTAATGAGGGTAGGCAGGAGTAACCTTTCTAGGTATCAAGGTTTTTCTTACTGAGATGTACCCTGCTTGAAATATAGGAGACAATAAAGGAGATAATAATGTCAACTAGACACAAAACTAAAATTATCTAAATAGAGAAATATTAAACATAGTTTATATATTTCATTCAAACCCATAAAACCTCTATGAAATCACAGGAATACTAACTCATGAGACTCACAGAAGAGAAAACTTTGACTAAGTTGCGATAGTAAATGATGAAGTCAAAACCCAGTTCAGATTCCCTGGAATTCATAAAAATAGAAGAATCTAAAAAACAGAGATTCTTGTTTTTCCCGCATCAGTGAGTTAGACTTATCAGACAGCTATCCCTGGAAGTGGAGCCCTTGAAGTTGGAATCATGCCCCTGAATTAATCTGTGTGTTTCTATACACTAACAATGAAGCATCTGAAAAAAAAAAAATACGAAGAAAACCATCCCATTTACAGTAGTATCAAAAAGAATAAAATACTTAGGAACCAACTTAACTGAGCAAGGGATGAAAGACCTATGCATTGAAAACTATAATACATTGATAAAAGAAATTAAAAAAGACAAAATAAATGGAAATATCCTGTGTTCATAGATTAGAAGATTTAATGTTAAAATATCCATATTACTAAGGTGGTCTATAGATTCAATGCAATCCTTATGAAAATACCAATGGCACTTTTTTTATTAAAGTAGAAAACAATTTTTAAAATCCATATGGAACCATGAAAGACCTTGGACTGCCCATAGAGCTGTGAGCAGGAACAGAGCTGGAGGCATCACACTGAATAATTTTAAATAATAAAATATTATGTATATACATATATATATATTTAAAATAATAAAATATACAGATATATTTTTATATATTATATACATTTCATTATTTAAAATTATTCAGTGTGATGCCTCCAAATCTTAAAAAAAAACAAAGTTATCCTGCCAGTTGCAACAATATGGATGAAACTGGAAGACATGCTATGTAAAATAAGCCAGACATAGAAAAAAAAGACCCTACATAATATCACTTGCATGTGGAATCTAAAAAAAGTCAAAATACAGAGAAACAGAAAGTAATAGTGGTCTTTATCAGGGGCAGGTAGGGGGAAAATGAAAAGACACTGGCTAAAGAGTACAAAGTTGCAGGCATGTAGGATGAATAACTCTAGATATGATGACTGTACAGCATGATGATTACAGATAATAATATTGTATCATATACTAGAAATGCACTGAGAGTAGAGGTCATTACACACACACAAATGTAACTATGTGTCGAGATGATATGTTAATTAACTTGACTGTAGTAGTCATTTTACTATGTACTGTGCACCCCTGAATAGGGACACCAATTCCTTACACAGTCGAAAATTCATATATAACTTTTGACTTCCCAGAAACTTAACTAGTTAACTTAAGTAGTTGACTGGAAGCCTTACCAATAACATAAACAGTCAATTAATACATGTTTTATATGTTATATATTTTATGTACTGTAGCCTTCCAATAAAATAAGTTAGAGAAAAGAAAATTAAGAAAATCTCAAGAGAAAATGCATCTACAATGTGGATTTTTAAAAAATCCATATAATAAGTGGACTTGCATAATTTAAACCCGTGCTGTTTGAGGGTAATATACATTTACATATATATATATAGAGAGAGAAAGTATATATGTGTGTATGTGTGTGTGTATATATATATATATATATATATATATATATATATATATATATAAAATATTTTACAACTTAAATATATGCAATTTTTATTTATAAAAAGAATAAAATGAAAAAAGAGTATGGTACTGCCATAAAAACATAACAGACAAATGGGACAGAATCGAGAGCCAAGAAAGAATTCTATGTATATGCAGCCAAATTATCTTGACGAAAGAGCCAGGAACACACAATGGGGAAAGAAAAGACTTTTCAAAAATTTTGCTGGAAAACTGGACATCCATATGCAAAAGAATGAAAGTGGGCCCTTATCTCACACAATACATAAAAATAAATTCAAAAGGGATCAAATACTTTAATGTAAGACCTAATACTGTTAAACTCCTAGAAGAAAACATAAGGAAAAACTTTCATGACATTAGTCTTGGTAATGATATTTTGGATATGACAGCAAAAAACACAAGCTACAAAAGCAAAAATAAGCAAATAGAAATACACCAAACTAGAAAGCTTCTGCACAGCAAAAGAAACAACAGAGTGAAAAAGGCCACCTTTTTCTATAAGGAAATCTTAGAACTCAATAGCAAAAAAAGAACCTGATTAAAAAATCAGGAAAAAACTTGGATAAACATTGCTCCCAAAAGATATATAGATGGGGCCAATAAGTACACAACAAGTAGCTCAACATTCATTACTAATTATCAAGGAAATGCAAATCAAAATCCCAGTGAGGTATCACTTCACACCTGTTAGGGTGGCAATTAAAAAAATAACAAGCATTGCCAAGCATGTGGGAAAATTGGAACCCTTGTACACTGTTATGGGAAGTAAAATGGTACAGGCAGTAAGGAAAACAGTAAGGAGTTTCCTCAAAAATTAAAAATGAAACTACCATATAATTCAGCAATCTTATTTCTGGGTCTCTATCAAAAAAATTGCAACCATTTTTTTTAATGTTTATTTTTGAGAGAGACAGAGTGAAAGCAGGAGGAGGGGCAGAGAGAGACATAATCCAAAGCAGACTCCAGGCTCAGCTGGCAGCAAAGAACCTGACATGGGGCTCGAGCTCACAAATGTGAGATCATGACCTGAGCGAAAGATGGATGCTTAATCGACTGAGCTACCCAGATTCCCCCAAAATTGCAACCATTATCTCAAGGAGAGAATTGTACTCCCATGTCCATTACAGCACATTTCACAATAACCAAAATATAGAAGTAACCTAAGTGCCCATCAATGGATAAATGGGTAAAGGAGATGTGGTATATACATACAATGGAATATTATTCAGCCTTAAAGAAGAAAAACTTCCCATATGTGACAACTCTAATGAACCTGGAGGACATTATACTAAGTGAATTAAGCAAATCCTAGAAGAACAAATACTGCATGATTACACTTATGAGGTATCTAAAAGATCCAAATGCATAGAAGCAGAGAGTAGAATGGTGATTTTCAGGGGCTGGAGGAAGATGAAAATGGGGAGATAGTGGTCAAAAGGTATAAATTTTCAGTTCTGCAAGATAAGTCAGTTCTAGAGATCTGCTGTACAACATTATGCCTGTATATAACAATATTATATTGTATATTCAAACATTATTAGGAAGGTGGATCTCAGGTTAAGTGTTCTAATCACAATTTAAAAAAGAAAGAGAAAAGCAAAGAAAGAAGGGAGGGAGGAAGGCTGGAAACCAGTAGGTAGGTAGGTAGGTAGGTAGGTAGAAGGAAGGAAGGAAGGAAGGAAGGAAGGAAGGAAGGAAGGGGAAGTAGAAAGAAAACCATTGGCATACACATTTAAAAAGTAAACAGAAACTCTCCCTTTGAATTTAAGGAATAAGTTTTTGTTTTATTTTGTTTTTGTTTTCAGATTCAAGACTTGCTGTACTTCTTTGTGTTTATTTATATTCCATATTATGAATAGGAATATTGATAGGGAGCATAAGCATTTAGTGAATTCTAAATCAGTACATTTCTGGATAAACAATATCCCATATAAAATATTTTCTAGCACGTCTTTACACCATGGATCTTGTACTAAAGAAGACAGGACTGCCTGAGTCTAACAATTGAGATCTAATGTTGGTGACAGCAGGGTAGCTATATGCGTGGATTCGTTTCTTTAAATGTTTTTTAGGCACGACAGGGGATTCCTTTAGCTACTATTCTGGAGTTGTAATAAAGCAATCCCTGATTTTAAATGTTTTCAGTTGTTTAACTACATATTGTATACACACAAAGAAAATGTCCAAAAACAAAAGTAAAACTTCAGGATTTGTTTATAAATCTGGTGCCAAATCTTTTTATGTTATTTAAAATTATATATAATGAATTTTTATAAGGATATTTAAACATATCTTTTGTGTAATTTAGCCTTGTTTCAAAAAAAAAACTTGCCTACAAAAACAAAAGTTTTTAAAACCTGAAAATTTAAGTCTCTCATAGGAAAATTAAGCAAAAATACAGCTTATAAGAACCTAATTCATGTCTATAATTTTAGATACACCTAAAAGGCTTATTTTATAGATGACACAAGTTGTTCACAGTACGATTTAAGACTACAATAATTCATATTGGACAAAGATACAGAAGTAATCTTAATAGTTCTTCATTACTTCTGTAGACATACATCTACAGTGAAGAAACCTATTACTGGAGAGATTTTATAAAAAATAGAAAAAGTGGAAAGAAGACACCATTTTGGACTATAATAATCCTATGATTATCCTGTCATTATATGTTAAGTAATTATGTAAAAAGCTATTCATTAAAAAGTTTATTGGGATAAGGAATATCTTGATAGATAATGAAAAAGCCTCAGTCTGTAAAAATTTGTAAAAAGTATTATATTAAATATTAAAAGATATCATAAAATAAGAAAGTAATATGGGGTGCCTGGGTGGCTCTGTCAAGTCGGGTGTCCGACATTGGCTTGGGTCATGATCTCATGGTTCATGGGTTCGAGCCCCGCGTTGGGCTCTGTGCTGACAGCTCAGAGCCTGGAGCCTGCTTTGTGGATCCTGTCTCCCTCTCTCTCTGCCCCTGCACAGCTCATACTCTCTCTCTCTCTCTCTTTCTCAAAAATAAATAAAACATTTAAAAAAACCATTAAAAAATAAGAAAGTAATACAGTCCTAAAGACCGATCTAATCTTGAAAGTTTCACGAGATTTCTAACAACAACATAATTTTGGTGGTTTCAGGGCTCCACAGAAATAAATTAATATATTTGAGATATTCTACATTACAAGGTTTCCAAAATTGTGCTTTACTTTTCAAATTCTTCTCAACATGATAAAGACAGATTAAAACTTGGGGATAAGCACCCTGATGCCCTGTAGTCCTCTAGCCCAATGACCCTCTTGCACCCACCCCAACCACTTCTTTATTTTTAACCTTATTTTTTTTTAGCTTTACTGAAATATAATTGACAACAAATATTATATATATTTAAGATATACAATGTGATGTTTTGATATACATTCTGAAATGGTCACCACAATGAAACATATTAATATATCCATCACTTCACGTATCACAAGTTACCATTGTTTTTCTTCCTTTCTTTTGGAGTTGAGAATGCTTAAGATCTACTCTCTTAGCAGATTTCAAGGATATAATACAATATTGCTAAGCATAGTCACCATGCTGTACATTAGATCTCCAGAACTCACTCATCTAACATAACTGAAAGATTATATACCCTTTGACCAACATCTCCCCATTTCTCCTTCCCTTTTGCTCCTGGCAGCCACCATTCTACACTCCGCTTCTGCGTTTAACTATTTTAGATTCCATGTAAATGATATTATGCAGCATTTGTCCTTCTGTGTTTGGTTATTTTATTTAGCATAATAAACTGAATTCATTGGTGTTGTCTCAAGTGGCAGAATAACATTCTTTTTAAAAGCTGTTTAATATTCTCCATTTTCTTTATCCATTAATCCATTGACAGACACTTAGATCATTTCCATTTTGTGGTTATTGTGAATAATGCTACCATGAACTTGGCATTGCAGATATTTCATCAAGACGACATTTTATTTCCTTTGGATATTTACCTAGAAGTGAGATTGCTGGATCATTTGATAATTCTATCTTTAATTTTTGGGGAACCTCTACACTGTTTTCTTTAAAAAAAATTAATGTTTATTTTTGAGACAGAGACACAGACAGAGAGACAGGGAGAGGGAGAGAATGAGAGGGGGAGGGGCAGAGAGAGAGGAAGATATAATCTGAAGCAGGCTCCAGGCTCTGAGTTGTCACCACAGAGCTGGATGCAGGGCTCAAACTCAAGAACTGCATATCATGACCTGAGCTGAAGTCAGACACTTAACTGACTGAGCCATCCAGGAGCCCCTACACTGTTTTCTATAAAGGCTGTAGCAATTTACATACCCACCAACAATGTAAATGGTTAAAGAAACTGTCCCTTCCCTATTGTATGTTCTTGGTACTCTTGTCAAAAATAAGTTGATTGGAAATTCACACATTTATTTGTGAGTTCTCTACTTTGTTCTATAGGTCTAAATGACAGCTTTTATGCCAGTACCATTCTCCTTTGATTACTGTAGCTTTGTGATGTATTTTAAAATCAGGAAGTACGATGCGTTCAGCTTTATTTTTCTTGCTCAACATTACATTAGCTATTTGGGATCCTTAATGGTTCTGTATGCATTTTAACATTGTTTTTTGTATTTATGTAAAGAATGTCATTGACATTTTGGTAGGGATTTCACTAAATCTGTAGATTGTTTGAGAAAATGTGGATATTTTAACAATATTAATTCTTCTAATCCATGAACATGGGATGTCTTTCCATTTACCTGTCTTCTCTAATTTCCTTCAACAATGTGTTATAATTTTTAATGTAGAAGTCTTTTACTTTTTTGGTTAAGTTTATTTCTAAATATTTTATTTTTATTTCTAAATATTTTATTCTTTTGTTTTTGAGTGGGATTGTTTTCTTAATTTCATCTTCAGAAAGTTCATTGTGAATATACAGAGATGTCACAGGTTTTTGTATGCTGATTTTATATCACATCACTTTACTTAATTTGTCCATTAGTTCTAACTTGGGATTGATATTTTAGAGTGGGTTATTACAATAAATTTTCTTTTTAGTTTTAAGCTGTTTTCTTGAGGTAGTGAATTTTCATGCATATGCATTCTTTGTATTATAATGCATATTTATGGTTATATATTATATTAAGCATATGAATTTCATATATATACACATACTGCCTTGTACTTATAATCTCTAACATAAAGCAAATGAAATCCAAAAACAAACTTTCCAAAAGTTCTGATTTTAACAATTTGCTTTTCAAAAAATTTAAAACCTCTTTACAGTGGGAAATTTCAACTCCATTGGTGAGGTACTTGTGAGATCTCAGAATTCATTTCAATTGAAATTCAACTTTTTTCTGTTTTCTTTTCAATTAACACAGTCCAATCATGGACTAAACTTCAGGTTTGGTCCAAGGGTGCCCTTCCTGAGGAACAAGACATGTATGAGAAGGGCAACTGAGCACTGCTGCTGCTCTACCAGAGGACTGCAGTTCTCTGACAACTAATCATCCTTCCTTTCAGTTCAAAAGACTAACCAAAAGAGTTTTTAAAAGACACTATAAATAGAAGGCCTTTCTCTTTTAAATTTAAAAGTCAGTTTTTTTTAGTCTAATGACGAATCCTACTATGATAAATTTCATGGACTTACTCTATACAGATATTTTGGAAGTAGATACCTAGGATAAATAAATTCACCTAAAAACTATATAAGTGGTTATACGCAAAAGAGCATTTAAGGTTAGTTTGATTTGTTGTCAATATAGGTCTCGTATGTATTTTTACGTCAAAAACATAAAAATAATTACCCTTTTTAAAAAATACTCTTTATAAATTATGGAAATCATCGTATGATGTTTGCTAAAAAGTCTTTGTTCTAAACAATTCTAATCTTTTACCATATCGAAACTTGGTAAAATTAAAAAAGTACAGTAGTTGGGGCGCCTGGGTGGCTCAGTCGGTTAGGTGTCCGACTTCGGCTCAGGTCATGATCTGGTGGTCTGTGAGTTCTAGCCCCGCATCCAGCTCTGTGCTGACAGCTCAGAGCCTGGAGCCTGTTTCAGATTCTGTGTCTCCCTCTCTCTCTGACCTTCCCTCGTCATGCTCTGTCTCTGTCTCAAAGATAAATAAACGTTAAAAATTAAAAAAAAAAAAAAAGTACAGTCAGTGGAAATCTTTGGTATAGAGAGTTATACTGGAAATTATTTTAAAAATAGAAAATCCAACTCATTGTTTGACTATAAAAAACAATGCTTATGAGGAAGAAGTTGGTAACTATCACCTAAAGGATACAAGCTTTTAAAAGAAACACTCAAATTCTAATTAATATTGTTCATCTTCAGGGCACATTTCTGGCTTCTGTAATGTTTGAACATCATACTCCAGACACACTGAGCTTTGCTCAGTAATTATCTGAACATGACCTTCGTTCTGATGACAGGCTTGCCTTTCCTCACCTTCTTCACCAAAGGGACCTTTACTCAATGTTCAGGACCCAATTAAAATAGCATGTCTTCTGTAAAACTTCACTTGCCAAAAAATTAATGGTACTTATTACATTGTATGGAAGTAACCTGTTAGCAAACAAAGCTCTACTGTTTATTTATGTATGCATTTTTTTCCAGTAAATTGAAGCTGCTCACAAATATTTCCTGAACTGAAATATTTGTCGATTTTTCCTGTATCTAATCTTCCCATGACAACTCTTTTTAAACACTTCTACTGAAATTATAGTCAGAGAATTTACCTTCAAAAGAATTATAATCAATATAGTAATTAAATAGCAATAGTACCCTGGGTGGAAGCCAGGGAGAACCTGATTTATGCAATTAATTCATCTTGAAACTGTCGTGTTGTTCTTTTTACAAATGATCATTGAACACCTGCTAAATATAAGATGCTGTGATAGACAAAAAGATAGTGAGATAATAGAAATTAGAAACATATTTAGCTCTTAAGTATTTTATAATCTACTGGGGAATATGACAAAATAAAAAATAGCTGACCACATAGATGAAGATAAATTGTTACAGAAAATCAAATGGAGAGAATACTTAGTGCAGAAAGAAGCATTTGTGCTAAACCTTGTAAGTGAACCTCAAAGACTTGAGGATATCCACATTAAAGGGTCATTGGTGAGAACAAAATGAAGTGTGCATGAAAGAAATATGAAAATAGTAAAGACCCATAAATGTATTCAGTGTTATGATTTGGATATGTGGAAATGGAGTAAAAGAGGATCTTTAGTAGAAAATAAGGTAGAAGCATGTTGTGTAGTATGGTCTTGGTGATATAATCCTTGAAAGGCCACGGTAGAAAAGGAAACATAGTAAGATGAGAAAAAAGACCTGCACATTTTCTTCAGTAAGTATAGGTAATGGAGAATATTGGATGGATGGGAGTAAGAATGTAAAGTGACTCTCCATTCTTTTATTAGCCAAGAACAATATATTCCTAGGCACAAAATAAAAAACACAAGTCAATCTTTAATGTGAAATATTATCAACAGGATGGTGAAGAGACTATCTTCTTCATTAAAAATGAGGATACAGATTAGTGATCCAAGAAAAATATTGATTAAACTATTTGAATACCAACTTTCTAAGTAACTATAACCTTTTACAACTGGAATGTAGAAATTTAAAAAGAAAATTAAAGAAACAAATAATAGCAATATAAATGATATGCACTGCCACAAAAGATAAAAAAAATACCCCAGTTAAACATATAACAAATGTTAAGTTGTTGGAAATGGCTCCCTATTTAGGAAAAATTATAAAAATCAATGATCAATGTTAAATAATTTGTCTTTATACCCATGTCCATAAAAAATTAAAATTTACAATTCACATTTAACGCCAGTTTTGCTGTTTCTAAGCCATTCCATTTTAAACAAAATATGAACAGTTGCTAAATAATCTTTGTATGCCTATGAATTTTTTATTTTTCTTAACTGTGAAATGCTGTACCATTATTAAAGTAAAAAATATACTTACTCAAATGAGGATTAACAGGAGCTACAAGAAAAGCAAAAAACTAATGTTAGCATGGCTTGAATGTCTTTTATAAATAAAGGTCTAATCAGCGTCTCATAGTTCCTTATCAAAACTTAATGATCTCCCCCACTGTGACCATGGAGAATTGTGTCTGCAATCCATTTTGTTCTAGAGGATTGAATAGAATCTACTTTGGAGCTCAGCAATAACAGTCTCAAAGTACCCAAAAGATCAATGCTAAATAGCATGTGGGATTTGTTCATTTTTCCAAGGAATGGAGTTGCTGATCTTTTATATCTTAACCAGTGCAAAAATCCCCAGAAATCAAAACTCAGGCTGACAGTAGGCCAACCTATAATCTAGATGGTTTAACAATGAAAGCAATTATCCAACAAAGATTACATTTTAGGTTTTTTTTTTGGTTTTTTTTTTTTGCAGTTATCTACTTCTGGTGCAAATAACATGGTATATATGAAAATAACACATTCCTTATATCATGTTATTACACACACCCTAAAACAAACTGCTGTACCAGTGCTGTTTTGTCTAATCTCACACACACACACACACACACACACACACACACACACACACACACACACGGTTTTCAAATAAAAAGCAATACATTTGCATTTTTGTGCACCAGAAGACCTATTTATTTCAAGAAACTAATTGTGCTTATCATAGAAGTGACAATTGATGTCTACCTGAAGAGGAATGAGTACTTTACATTTTACTGAAACAACAAAAATATATCTAATCCAGCAGTTAAAATGTTATCTGTGTAAAATCATTAGCCATTTATCACTTCGAGAGCAAATTTCATTCTGGATAAAGTAAAGCATTACCGTAGTCTACCAGGATTACAAGAGGGAGTTACTCTAATTTGCGAAATTTGTCTGTTGTTAATTCCTAGTGTTTGCCATTAACCACTTTTGTTAAACTTGGACATACAGGTAAAGTATGATAGTCAAAAATGCACACACGTACACAAAGTGTGCTCATGATAATTGTTACATGAGTACACTGACATCAGTTTTAACAAAGTGAGTTAGTTTCTCAAGTATTTTTACTATTTCTTACAGAAGACAGATTATTTCTATTAACTTTATTTTTCTCATTGTTTTCCCCATTGTAAATATGAAATACACAATATAGAGAAGGGACTATATATCTACTAGTTCCACTGAAGTGAAGAAAAATAATTCTTTTTCTTGCAAGATATCAATATATTATCTTTCAAAAATTAATTAGTAAAAAATTAAAATTATTTCATAATTAATATGAAAGTTTAATTTGTCTATGTATTATCTCACAAAGAAGTAAACATCTTTGAATTATAATTTAGTTCTAAAAACTATGTCACATCTACAGTTAACCTATGACCAGACTGAGTTTTAATTGAGTCTTCTGCTACAATATTATTAGTCACCAAATTTACTGTAACTAGCAGATTTAACCTTGTGAAAATTTGCCATTCTAAATTCTAAATATTGCAGTCAGTCCATTTTGCTTCTCTTTTCAATTCTTTCATGTGTGATTTTTTATAAATGTCTAGATACCATTTAAGTAAACTTTACCCAAATCTATATTATATAAAATAAATTTTAATTAAAATGTTTAAGATTTTAATAAGTATGCCTAAGAATGTAAAAATAATTAAAGTTGAAACTACAATAATATCTATTCTCCAGATTTATTTTCCATTTTAGTCTGTTGCCTTAGAGTTTTCAATAAAACTACTGAGATTTTAAAGACGTTTTTCTCTATATCTCTTTAAGGAAAGTCATATAATTTCTAAATATAGCAAAGCAACATGGATCCTCTGTCATGAAAGGGTGAACTAACCCCAGTTCTACTCAGAATTTGTCATATCATAGTTGTTTAACTCTGTGGTTGTTTAACTCTGTTTAACTGAAACTTTCTGGGTCCTAATATCTTCATTTTTTACATGAATGGATATTAATGCATTGTTTCTAATGACCATATTAAGTAGTCTATAGTTTTATAACTTAGGGACAGGGAACATAAAATTAGATAAAAGGAGATAACAATTCCTAATTTATAAGACATATAAAATTAAAATTTTAGAAAAAATATATTGAGATGCTATCTAATTGTGTGTCCAATGGGATCATGGAGGTTATTACAGAATAACAATTGTTATAGCCACTAAAATTTACTTATTTTTAATTTATTTTGAGAGAGAGTGAGAGAGAGGGAGGATGCGTGAATGGGAGAGGGGCAGAGAGAGAGACAGAGAGAGAGAGAGAGACAGAATTCCAAGCAGGCTCTGTGCTGACAGCGAGCCTGACACGGGGCTGCATCTCACGAACTGCGACACCATGATATTATTGTTATTATTATCCTGTTAATATTCTATTTTATATTGTATATCTTTTTCAGTGAAAACTGAATATATCTAATTGATGAAAAAAGAGTGAAGAAAAGTGATTTCATGTGGAAAGCAATTCTAATGAGTTTTTTTTAAGTTAATTTCTTTTGAGAGAAAGAGAGACAGTGAGAGAGTGCTCACACATGTGCAAGCAGTGGAGGGGCCGACAGAGAGGGAGAGATAGAATCCCAAGCAGGCTCCATGCTGTCAGCACAGAGCCCAACACAGTGCTGGATCTCACGAACCGGGAGACCATCACCTGAGCTGAAATCAAGAATTGGATACTTAACTGACTGAGCCACCCAGGTGCCCCAAATCCAATGAGTTTTTTTAAATAATTTCACTGTATATTTTACTTTTGATAGTATTCACTGTTTCCCTCTTAAGTAGGAAAAAATCTGCCTAATGCTAAACTGAATGGAGAACTTCAACCACAAAAAACTACATTCTATTAGTTTTTAATTCAAGCCCTGGTAATCAATGATAAAAAGAATAATATTTCACTAAAGTAATAAAATAAATATGAAATATGAATCATTCAACCCTGAAAAACATTGACAGTTCTAGAGGTAGCCACTGAATATTATAAATTTCAACTGAAAAATTCACATAAACTTCAGTCAATAAAATATTAATCTGTTTCACCAACATACACACCAAAACACTCACATACATTTAGCTATTTTTAACATTAGCAATCTAAAAGAAAAAAATGACCAAAAAAATAACCTAGGATGTACTTCAATAGATGAATGGATCAACAGACTGCAATATGGCTGTAGAATGGGGTATTAAGCAATAAAAAGAAATGCACTATCGAGCCTCAGACGTGGAAAAACCTTTTAAGGCATATTGCTAACTGAAATAAGTTAGTTTGAAAAAGCTATATGCTGCATTATTCCAAGTATGCAACACTCTAGAAAAAGCAAAACTATGGACAATAAAAAGAACACTGGTTGTCAGGACTGGAGGGCGTGGGTGGGGATGGATAAACAAGGGGAGAACAGGGGACCCACAGGGCAGTGAACCTCTTCTGTATCATACTGTGATGATGAATAAATAATATTATCTACTTATCACAATTAATGTAATTGTCCAACACAAATAATTTTAAACCCTAATGCAAACTATTTGTCGCTTTAACAATACGTCTATACTCTTTAATCAATTGTACAAAGTGTACCATGCTAAAGAAAGATGTTAATAATAGGGGAAACTGTGTTGGGGGAAAAGGACATACATGGAAGCTCTCTATACTTCCTGTTCAATTGCTTGTGAATCTAGAAATTCTCTAAAAAATCAAGTCCATCAATTAAAAACCAAGCATTGGTAATATTTGCTAATTTCTTAATGACAAATTTTAAAGCCATTAAGAATTTGAAAAAATATGCAAAATTATTGCATCATAACTTATGGGATAGAAAATAAAAGGACACTGTTGGCATTATCACAGAGATTCAATGTTAACTAAAATATTATTCGACATCTCTACATTTAAAACAAATATTACAATACATGATGATTTAGTTTTCTGTTTTCTCTTTTTGTCGCTTGGCTGATGAACCAGAAGGTCAATATGCTAAATTTTAGTTTATGTCCAAATTTAGTAGATAGTTGCATTGTACATATTCCAGACACTAATACGCAAAAAAATATAAAGTACTACTTACCACTATATTTGATGACACGGATTGTTGAATCTCCTTCACCAAATTTGGTGAGAGGAGTTAGTCGGACTTCATAAGCCTCTGGTTTAATTAGCTCAGTCAAGTTATATGTAATTAGTTCTCCCTTTTGAATATTTCCATTTATTTTAATCTCCTGTTCCCACCAACGCTGCTGTCCAGCCTGAAATCAAAGGAATTAGGTAATAATGTTCCCAATATTTTCTTCAGAGATATTTACTATGTTCAAGAAAGCTTTCTAAAATTTTATTAAATAAAAAAGTGTATTATATTGTACCTTTATATTTACATTATATTGTACATTATATTATATTCAAGTTTCTAGAATAAGCAACAAATTTGGTAGATATTTCCACACAGATGTTTGCAGATAATTACCAAATTATCACAGAATACTTTGGCTGATTAAACAGATTTAATATGCCATCTTATTAAGAGTCAGAACATAAAACAATAGTGTCTATTGCTGTCTCAATCTGAAGCTTAGATACAAGTTTAACTACTTTTTTTTCTTTATTAAAGTTTTTATTTAAATTCTAGTTAACATACAGTGTAATATTAGTTTCAGGTGTACAATATAGTGATTCAACTCTTCCATACATCACCCAGTGCTCATCACATGTGCCCTCCTTAACCCCCAGCACCCATTTCACCCATCCCCCCACCCACCTCCCCCATGGTAACCATCAGTTTCTTCTCTATAGTTAAGAGTCTGTTTCATGGTTTGCCTCTCTTTTTTTTTCCCTTTTGCTTGTTTGTTTTGACTCTTAAATTCTACATATGAGTGAAATCATACGGTATTTGTCTTTCTCTGACTGACTCATTTCACTTAGCATAATATTCTCTAGCTCCATGTATGTCACTGCAAATGGCAAGATTTCATTCTTTTTATGGCTGAGTAATATCTCATTGAGTATATACACCAAATCTTCCTAACATCAACTGATCTTCTTTGACAAACAAGCAAAGACAACACATGTGGAGCAAAAACAACCTTTTCGGCAAATGGAGATGTAATATTGGGCATCCATATGCAAAATACTGAATCTAAATACCAACTTTATACTTTCCATGATATTTAACTAAAAATTTATCACATACATGTAAAACATAAAACTACAAAGCTACTAGAAGGTAAAATAGGAGAAAATCTAAATGACCATGGGTTTGGCAACAACTTTTTAGATATAATACCAAAGTACAATCTAGGAAAGAAATAATTGATAAGCTGGACTTCTCTGAATTAGAAATTTCTACCCTACAAAAGATATTACCAAGACTATTGAAAGACAAGAACAGACTAGGAGAATATATCTGCAAAAGGCACATCCAAAATATATAAAGATCTCTCAAAATTCAACAATAAGAAAATAACCCAATTAAAAAATGGTCCACGGATCTTAACAGAAAAGATGTTCCACACTGTATGTTATCATAGAAATGCAAACCAAAACAATGAGATGCCTCTTCAAACCTATCAAAAGAGTCAAATTCCAGAACACTGACAACAGCAAATATTGGTGAGGCTGTGGATCAAAAGTAACTCTTATTCATTGCTGGTGGGAATGCAAAATGATACAACCAATTTGGAGGATAGTTTTGGTTTGTCTGTCTGTTTGTTTGTTTTATTTACAAAACTAAACATACCCTTACCATATAATCAAGCAATTATGTCCCTTGGTATTTACTCAAAGGGGCTGAAAATATGTCTGCACAAAACTCTTTCCATGGATGTCTATAGCAGTTTTATTCACAATGGGCAAAACTTGGAAGATACCAAGATGTCCTTTAGTAGATGAAAGGACAAATACACTATGCTACAACCAGACAATGGATATTACCAGTGCCAAAAAGAAATGAGCAATTAAGACATGAAAATACATAGAGGAAACTTAAGTGCATACACTATATGGAAGAAACCAATCTGAAAAGGCTACATACTGAGTGATTCCAACTGTAGGACACTCTGGAAAAGGTAAAATTATGGAGACAGTAAAAAGATCAGTGGTTGCCAGGAGTTCGGGGAAGGGAGAGATACATAAACTGAGCACAGAGAATTTGGGGGGGGGCGGGCAGTGAAACTACTCTGCTTGATGATATAATGGTGGATACATGTAATTATAAACCCACAAAATGTGAACCCCAATGTAAATTATGGACTTTGGCTGATAACAGTGGATCCGTGTAAGTTAATCAATTGTAACAAATGTACCACTCTGTTGCGGGATGTTGTTACTGGTAGAGGCTATGCCTGTCCTGAGGCAGGGGGTATATGGAGGAGAATCACTTAATCTTCTGCTCAGTATTACAACTGCTCTAAAGGAATAAAGTCTTTAAAAAAAAATCTGTTGTGTCACTTCATAATTTTCTTTTCTTTGCATACATTTTCAGTTTTTTAAATTCATATAAGTAGCGTAAATATAGTTACCTTATAAACATGTACTTGATATTTTTATATCTGAAGTCTATAGTATCCTTGTTCTTGGAACTTTTCTCTTTGTATTATCTTGCTTATTTTTAACTGTATGTTGACCATGTGACTAAAAACACTATTTATGGGGGTTCTTTGCAGTCTAAAATACAGATATATTCCTTTAGAGATATGCCTTTGTTTCTGACACAATCCTATGCACATCAACAGTATGGTTCACTTTTACTTTCACAGATTAAAGTGGAGGTGATCCCTTGCTTTGGGAAGACCTTGTGTTTTGAATCCTGCTTGCTTCACCATGCCAAGTTATAAGATTCAAAGTTCAAGTTTGTCTGGCTTGGTGAGCAGCTGAAGGCAAAAGCAATTTGAGTGGGACATTCCAATTAAAATACTTTGATTTTCCATTTTCCCTTACATTTGTACCTAGTAATATATATACACACATATACATATATAATTAAATGTACATATAGATATTTTGCATATATTTATATATTTGCTTGTTTTCTGAGTGTGGGTTAGTTTTAATTATATAGCCTAATCTGCTATGTTTCTGGAAATGTAAATCTCAAATATGCCATTATAGCAGGATAGAAAAATGACAAATAAAATTATGGAATAAAACAGAAAGCTTTTATATATATACTTGTGGGGATTTTCACAAAGATGACAGAAAAAGATATATCATCAAATTGGTATGTATATGGAAAAAAACATGAATTTGATGTCTACCTCACATCTTATATAGAAAAAGTCTCTGGAAATCAAATAAGACTTAAATTTAAAAGGCAAAAGTTTAACCATTTAGAAAAAAATACAGAAGAATGTTATTATGACTTCAAGTAAGACATTCCTTTCTGAAACAGAATAGAAAAGCACAATGAGTAAAGGAAAATACTGATAAATTAGGCAAACTTAAATTTGAAGTTAATATTAAATTTAAAATTTTGATATACAAAGTTCTTCTCATCAATGCTCCCCATTAAGCAGCCAAAATAAAGGCAAAGGTTTGAAGAAGATATTTAGAATAGTACAGCTAACAGTCTTCTAACTTAAGAAAAATAATTCAATAGCAAAATCAGACTGATAGGAACAGGTATTTCATAGATGTGGAAACCTGAATAACTAAAGAAAAGGCTCAGTCTCATCATGAATCAAGAAAATGGAAATTAAAATCATAATACTATTTCCCACCATCAGATAAACAAAAACTTATAAAATAACAATATTAAAGTTTGATGTAGATATAAAGCAATGAGAATTTCCTGTCAAGAACCAGCAGGGTGGGAGGAGTAGAGGGATGGGCAAGAATTTACTCCACTTAATAAGCTAAGACATTGGGGACACCTGGGTGGCTCAGTCGATTAAGCCTCTGACTCTTGATCTCGGCTCAGGTCACGATCTCAAGATCCAGCTCTGTGCTGACAGCATGGAGCCTGCTTGGGACTTTCTCTTTCCCTCTCTCTCTGCGCTCCTCTGCTATCTTTCTCTCTCTCTCAAAATGAATAAATCAACTTAAAAAACAAACAAACAAACAAACCAAGAAGTTAGCCGTCAACAGTATTACAGATACTAGCAGAAGACTAGAGACAACCAGGTCAATGAAAAGGACTCAGAATACAGCATGAATGTTACATTCAGATCAGTTCCCCTTGTCTCCTAAGCCCCACAGTGGTGACGGTGACGCAGAAGTGGCCAGGTTGAAGTGCACATGCCTACGGTTTGTATCACATCTGGGGGGTCCTTAGCTTAAAAATCCTTAGTATCTACTCGACCTTTGCTCATTTGTTTTGTTTCTGAAATTCTACATATGAAAGAAATCATGTTATTTGTCTTTCTCTGACTCATTTGGCTTAGCATAATACTCTCGAGCTTCAAACCAAGAAACAGATCTTTTCTTTAAATTTAATTTTATTTATTTTTAGAGAGAGACAGAGAGAAAGCGGAGGAAGGGCAGAGAGAGAGGGAGACAGAATCCCAAGCAGGCTCCACACTGTCAGCACAGAGCCCGATGGGGGGCTCAAACTCATGAACCATGAGATCATGACCTGAGTCGAAGTCAAGAGTCGTACATTTACCCAACTGAGCCTCCCAGGTGCCCCACCAACTCGTTTTTTCCTAAACTTTATTTATTCTGAGAGAGACAGCATGAGTGGGCGAGGAGCAGAGAGAGAGAAAGAGGGTACTGTCAGTGCAGAGCCCATTGTGGGGCTGGAACTCAAGAATCGTGAGATCATGACCTGATCTGAAACCAAGAGTCAGACACTTAACCAATTGAGCCACCCTGGCATCACTCTTAAACTATGGAGAACAGACTGATGGTTACTAGACGGAAGAAGCATGGGGGGATAGGTTAAATAGGTGATGGGGAGTAAGGAGGGCACATGTGATGGGCAATGGACAGTGTATGGCACTGTTGAATCACCAAATTGTACACCTGAAACTAATATTATACTGTATGTTAACTAATTGGAATTTAAATAAAAACTTAAAAAAAACCTTAGTACTTTAAAACTGACAGTAACAAAACCTGCTCAACCATTATAGAAAAGGAAAATTAATTATTATACTGGATGTGAAACAGATCTCTGCTCCCTCTGCCCTAGAGGGAGATAATATCTCTATTTTCTAAGGATGTCTGCTATGCAAATGACCTTGAAAAGATAGGCTGGAAAAAAAAGACAGTGCTTTTGCACACAAGATACTCAAAAAGGCGAGACATCCATGGAAAATGGTCTTCTAAAAATACAGTCTTGATGAGTATGTAAACTGAAGAGCCATTTGGCAATAAAAACAATATTACAATGAAAACAGACAAACTCTTGTATTTGTACACAAGGAAACAGAAATATCCATGGCATAGTAATCACAGAAAATGATCTGAACCACAATAAGAGATAAAATAATAAAATTATAGACTCTTCATAAAATATAATACAAGATATAGCACGAAAAATGAACCTAAGCAACACGTATTACCATGGACAAATTTCACGAAAGTCATATTGAGCAAACTTAATTTTGAAACAGGGATGTTATAAAAATTAAGTTCAAAGTATGCATTTTGAAGGATGCATAGATATGTATTGGGTATAAAGAAATGCAGAAGAAAGTAAATACTAAGTTCAAGATACTGGTCAGGTAGGTTAGGAGAGCACCAAGAGAAGATTTAATTGTGAGCAGTAACAAAGGACTTCACTCCATTTGGTGATTTTTTTTGTTATTGTTGTTTCTTTAGATTGTGATAGATATACAAATTATGATGGTATTATTTGTGTGTATGCCTGAAATATTTCTCTTTGTTTTTCAAAGAGAGAGCTGCAGAATAAAAGTTAGAGACAGGCAATTGTGAATTTTCTTAGACTCTGAGGCAGTGGGGCTTTGTGTTGCTTCCTACATCTACATCTGTGGCTACTCCCCTTTCCTTGATGGGAAGCTTCTCCTTTTCCTGAGTTCTAAGTGTTGATGGTCTCCAGAGTTTTATATGCTGTATTTTTGATACTCTGTATCAGTGGTTCTCACATTTTGGCATGCATGAGTATCATGGCGCAATCTTGTTAAAAACCAAAATTCTAAGTCTTAAGCACCAGTGTTTCTTCTTTAATAAGGTCTAGAAATACAATTTTCCAATGAGTTTAGAAATGTAATTTTTAAAACCACCTCTTCCTTTACAAGGCAATTTAGGTGCATATGATCCTGGGGCTACATTGGATGAGGCACAGCTCAGTCTTGCTAGACCACCTCCTTGATGCTAGTAGCTTCTTCTCACACCTCTACGTTGATTACTGCCTAACTTGTATGGTTAGGTCAAGTTAAAACAACAAAACAAAACAACAAAAACAGAAACAACCCCCCACCCACTACATCTATTAGTCCTTACTATGTACCAAGCACTATGTTAACTGTATTATACTTGTTATATTTAATCTACCACAATTCCTAGTAAGCAGGATCTAATACTGGCCTTAGTTTGTAAATGAGGAAGCTGAGGCAGAGAGAAGTTAAGGTAATGCTTCTAAGGTCATATAGCCAGAGAGTAGCAACTGCAAAACTTGGTTGCACCAAAAATAACCTCAACACTCATCACTTTTTCCTGCTTCCCTAGAATTTATTCCTTCCTTTTATTTTGTTTATAACAGAGCCTTATTTATTTAGTTATTACACACTTATTGTACTTTTTCTTGCATATAGATTATAATCCAGGAACAAATTCTTAATTATTTTTAAACCTGCAGTGTCTGGTCATTAGCTTGATAAAGATGTGATAAGATTAAATTCTAACATGCAGTGTGTATTTAACTGGCCCCCAAGGAGTGCAGCAGGAAATCCAATGTAGTTACTGATAACCACATACAATCACTGAATTCATATACAGGAGTAAAAATGGAACATAAAACCTAATTGCACAGAAACTATTTTACTCATGCATAGTTGATACTAGACACTAAAAGGTTCCTATTAGTTCTGGAGGTTAAGTATTCTATAAAGTAATATAATGTAAATGCCAATTTCTTTCACTGTTTTTAGGTTTTAAACTAAAGGCAAAGTACTATTATTTCAGAACATAGTAAAAGAAGTTCAAACTCATAAAAATACATACAGAATAATTTGACATTTAACCGCTATCTAACGACAAACAAGTTTAATCAAGGTATACTCTTCTGGATGTTAATATAAGTTCAGAACCACTCAATATTTGTAGTACATCCCAAGGGAAGATTGTAGGTATTCTGTGGTTATAATGGGATGTTCTACTCAAGTAATTTTAGTTGGCAGATACATTGATGTTGTTACTTATCACAAACTCTAGAGTACATAACTTCACATGTGTATTAAAAAAGCAATAATTTTGATCCCAATTCTTTAATTTAAAGCTGTAATGAAAGTATACACTTCTGCAGTTGAGGAATAAGCAACTAAATATTTTATATTGTATCTCAGTGAGCTGTGTAAAACGTAAAAATGCAAAACTAAATGTAGTGTTTGCACACTACAGAAGAAAATGCAACATTAGCACAATGTTTGGAGGTAATACCACAAAACCTTCAGAGAACACAGGACCCAAATCATAACTACAAATGACAGTCCCAGAGCATACCCCATTAACATGTTCATATGAAAGCAATGTGTTAAAAAATTCTTATCATTTCAGGTGTTAAAAAAATTTCCATTTAACTTACTTTTCCTTGGAGATACATTCTTTTCAAATGATTTAGGGGATGACCTCAAAACCTAAAAATCCCCTACAATGAATCATTTTATTAAAAGCTGCAGTTTGCTGTTTTTAACCACAGATGATAACTAAAAGGCCATTGCTGAAAATGTTTCGGGGGGAAATATTAATTTAATTTTTTTAGTTTTAAAAGGAACAAAATTAGCTCCTTTAAGTAGAAGTCTGCAGTGGACTCTGAAATGTGGTTGGGGGAGGAAGTCCTTTTGGACTATAAACCTTTTTCAGCATGATAATGAACTCCAATGAAAGATACTGTCTAAATGAGGACCCTAAAGGAGAAGAGAGAGTTCACCAACTGAATACAAGACATATACATGGTTTATACGATTTATTTTGCTGTAAAATGAAAGAAAAATATTGATATACCCATATTATAGGAAACTTCCATTCATGTTTGTTTGCCAGGTACGTTGCTAATAAAAATAACAGCTGATGTTAAAAATCCAGGTATTGCAGACCCTAAATCATACACTCATAAAATTACCCCAGAGAATATAAACTAGCTAAGATAACATTTCAGTGGGTTAAAATCCAGATGTCTTATAGCCTCAAATAAAGGTGACATAGGCTTTAAGATGCACTATTACTTTAATAACACCTGAGAGGATAAAGGAATAATAACATAGCATTAAGGTACCTTATTTCTATTTTCTACTACTAATAGTATACATTTAACCTTTCTTCCTTTGTTACTACAAATTTGTGTCTTACTCTTTTCACACTTGGTATGAATTCTTCTGAATTAGAGTCATTTTTTCAACACCCTTGAAATGTTTGTTTTTTCAGGCTTTGCTTAATATCATAAACAATTAATGCCTTTGGAAGTGACAGTACATATTTTTAAATATACAGATGTTTAATAGTTTTCATCTGCAATTCTTCTTTGGAAGCTAGTATTATTGTTCTTAATTGAATCACTATGTAGCTTTAATTGAAAGCTAGCCTGAAGCTTTTGGCAGACTGATTTGCAACTAGTCCTTCAACAGACTGCTTCATCTACAACTGAAGATTTTGTGTTACCTTCTGAGGTATGTGGGCAACACCTATGACATTTAATTGCATTTCCAAATGTGACATGGCCAAGGTCATTGCCAAGTAAACAGTGCCTTTTGTCTCAGTGTATATCACATTGCCATATTAAAGTTTTTTAGAAAGCATGTAGGGATCTGTGTTTAAATCAGAGTTAAAATAATGTAAATAATGCCAGTGAGGGTAACAATCAAATTGATAGAGATCTATACAGAGGAAAATATGTATCTGATTAGACAATAATGTCTGCTAAGTAATTTACTCTATTGCCTAAATACTGGAAAATTCATTTTAATAAATACCATATGATGGATCCAAATATGGAACACTAGAAAGGTGGGGTGGAGAGACAGAACTGAGGAATGACAGAAGTGCTGTCTTTCAGGACAAATGACCTAGTACTCTGTTGTAATCTTATTTGTAAAATTCAATAACAGCCATAGTGACACTAAAATCGTTTGACTTAAAAACACATTCTCATAATTTAATGTAAGTAATGCATGTTTCCATGTATATTTTAATTTCAGATTTATCCATAAACAAAATAATAGATGCTACATAATAGTGATCTCAGTTAGTAAGTGGTTGATAACTTCTTTTGGGAAAGTTATTTAAGGAATTATGGTTTACCACTGTGATGAATGTTATAATTTTGAAGACAATGAAGAAATGTGGAAATGTCTAAGATATCATGTACAGTTAAAGTAGCAGAGTGCAAAATGTAAACAATATGAGTGTGGCTCCATAAAATACATAAGTCCATGGAAAGGTTATGCAAAATAAGAACATCTGTTTTAAAGGTGATGAGATTCTGCATGATTAAAAACTCCTTTGATGTTATATTAAATAGTAGTAGGTATAACTAACTACCATACAATATCTGGTAAATCTGATTCCAAAGGGTGATGTTCAAAATAATGTTACTGTATGAAACTGAGGGGTATTGGAAAGCTACATTCAGTAGCAATCAGACAAAGTGTGGGATTCGTCATTTGCTTCTCCTAGAAACTGAATATTCTTTATTTTTCTAAAATTGAATTTTGCTTTCCTCATTCTGATGATGAAAAAGTAATTAAAAAAAACAACTAATTCTTGACAATTCAAGTTAAACTCAATATGTTTAAGATTTGAACTTGATAAACTCAGGTTTTAAAACCAATCAGTTTGGGGCCCGTGGGTGGTTCAGTTGGTTAAGCATCCGACTTAGGCTCAGGTCATGATTTCATGGTTCCTGAGTTTGAGCCCCACATCTGGCTCTGTGCTGACAGCTTAGAGCCTGGAGCCTGCTTCAGATTCTGTGTCTCCCTCCCTCTCTCTCTCTCTGACTCTCCACAGCTCATGCTCCATGTCTCTTTCTCTCAAAAATAAACAAACATTTAAAAAAAACTAAAAACAACAACAACAACAACAACAACAATCATTTAGTACTGGGTACTACCTGGGAAATTAAACCCATTCCCTAGTTTAAAAGCTCTTGGCATGGTATTAGAGAGGATGTCTATTGCTTAGATTATCCTGTTTCTTACGGGTAGGTAATCTCTCAGAGTTAGTCAATTTTATATGGTCTTTCTTGTCCTATACTGGCTCATAACTTTGGAACTGCCTTGGGCTCTGGGTAAATACTTCTATTCAGCCTTTTAGGCACCCAGGTGGCCCAGCTGAGTGTTCAACTTTGGCTCAGGTTCCAGGGCTACTTTCCAGCCCCATGTTGGGCTTGCTGCTATCAGTATCAAGCCCCTTCTCGGATCCTCTGTCCTCCTCTCTCTGCCCCTCCCCTATTCATGCTCTCTTAAAAAAAAAAAAAAATTAAAAAAGTTATTTCTATTCAGCCTACACCTTTGGCAAATCTCGGGTTCTTTGGGTCTAACAGCACTGTCT
Organism: Lynx rufus; assembly: GCF_022079265.1. Lineage (NCBI taxonomy): Eukaryota > Metazoa > Chordata > Mammalia > Carnivora > Felidae > Lynx > Lynx rufus. The sequence continues at coordinate 66,579,183 of NW_025814827.1, forward strand.
CTCCCCTTTTTCAGAGGTTTAGTAAATTCTGACTGCACCCCCTTTTGCATGAAGCAAAAGACTAGCAGGCCCCAGTACCTGAAAATCTGGCTCAGTTTGGGCTGTTGTGCCACGTGAGGGCTCACCCAGGCAGCATCCCAAGCTTCCAGGCCAGGCTTGCATTCTTCCTGCTATCATTAGGAGGTGAGCCCACAGCTTTCCTACTCATGTGGGTTATAGGTGCCTTTCTCAGGGAATGTTTAAGAATTATTCTACTGTTCTTCTTTCACTTTTATAAAATATTCCTCATGCCTGGAGATTCTGCGTACTTGCACTGGAATTTTTCCCAATGTTTTTATTCCTGACACAAAGGCTTTGGAACTCAGTACTTTTTCTCCTTCAACTACCCCCTGCCCACTTCCACTACCACAAACCTCCATCTGACTTGAAGCTTAGGCTTCCAAGGCTACTGTTTTTGCTTAGATGTTATAAAATCTACTCAAAGCTCATTTGCCATTTTTTTGATTTTGTGGTAGTATATTGTTTGTAGGTTTGCCTTCACATTCCTGGAATGTGTCTTCATATCCTTGGACCATAAACCTCAGTGTCCTCTGTTGTAAGTTTAAATAACAATCCAGCAGTGGACAAAAAAAAAATTGCAATAATTTAAAAACATGCATTTGTTAATATTTCAAACTCCCAACTGCCCTTGTGCAATCAAAGTTTTTAACTTAGATAGTAAACTAATATCAAGAAAGACTTTTACAGAGCTACTGCATTTAGCTTTGACTGTGTTGAAAGTTTTTCTAATTTACATTCCTTATCATAATAGTTGCTTGATTGAAAATGAAAGAAAAGAACAGAACAACCTTCAGGTAAAGACAACAATGAAAGGGTCCACAGCTTCATTGAATATCAGTCTTTCATGCTGTTTTGCTAAGTTTTCTTTCCTTGTCTACATAAGGAGCCAGTGCTGTCTGTGGGGATGTGAACTGGAGACAGAGGCAGAGTCTCTGGTAAATATCACTGGTATATAAATGAAAGGCCTTATAAATATATTCCAAGGATGATTTTTAAAAAATGAGAATGAAACATCAGGCACCTACAACAAAGTCTTCAGCTACAACCAAATGAAACATTTCTTAATGACCACAGAAAAGGAAGAAACAGAAGAAAAATAGAGCCGAAAACTTTCTAGATATATTAACGGTTTTATGACTTAAAGTAAAAAAATGCAGTTCCAGAAAAATTAAGACAACTATAGAACAGAATTTTGAATAAAAGGAGGCCTTTTAGCTCCCTGAAAAAAAACAATTTAGTTTTAGTGACAGCTAACCACTAAGAGAAGGGGTTGAGAACAAAGACTAACATTTTACATAGTCTAACTGCTTAGTATATATATTTTTATGTGACTTAACTTACATTCCCAATATAACATTTACAAATATATTAGAAGAATTACATGAGAATGTTATTAAACAGCTAATATGTATTGAGTGACTACTATCTGTTCTAAACATTGTAGTTATTATTTAATTTAATCTCAAACAATTCAGTGAGGTAGTTAAATAATTAACTTTAAATTGTATCCATATTCTCATAGTTTCACCTATTCTAGTAAAATATGTAGAATTGTTTTTTTCTTTTTAATGTTTATTTATTTTGAGAGAGAGAGTGTGCAAGCCAGGAGGAAGAGAGAGAGGGAGAAAGAAAATCCCAAGCAGGCTCCACACTGACAGCACAAAGCCCAGCACAGGGCTTGAACTCACAAACAATGAGATCATGACCGGAGACAACGAAATAGACCTGATATGAAATCAAGCATGCTCAACCAACTGAGTCACCTAGGTGCCCCTAATTTAATTTTTATAAAAATCCAATGAGATTAGTATTTTATCCTTATTTCCTCAGTCAAGACAACTAAAACTTACAGAACTGATAAACTTTTTCAGGACACATAGCTGGTAAGTAGCAAGAGTCGAGACAGAAACCCAATATTGTCCAGTTTCAAGGCAACTTTCCTAATCTTAATCACTATTCTCCACTTCTTATCATTATATTCAATGTATTGCTTTCACAATTTTTTTTCTGACCAATGTGCATTTTATTCACATTCCCTTAGAAAAGTGATAAAGGACTTTTACACTAGGGAGGGCCTAATTATGTTGAACTGAACTACACAGCAGTGCATGACAGATATAAGATAACGATTCTTTCTTTAGGAAGAGAGTTTAGTCACACAAAAAGCTTTTGATTTTGTGAGTCCTGACAGTTTAAGAGAATTCACATTCTGCTTTGTGAATTTTATTTTGAGACTCCAGTGAATGTATGCTCTGGTTGTGCTGAGTTCTGTGATCATAACTGTTATGTAAATCATTAAGTGACGGGGTATTTCATATTGCCTCGGGAAAGAATTTGTGTGTATTACTGGCAAATCCCTTCAACCATGAATTTATTATTTTCATCTCTTAAGACAAAACATAACATTGAAAACCACCCAAAAGACCATATATAACAGTAAAAATAATCATTCTTTAGCAGATAATGATAAATTACTATGGAAGGAAAACTGGTTTCCTATCAAGTTTGGAAATAACATAGTGTAATAATTTTTTTGCCATGCTTGGATCAGCAGGTGAAAGGACACCTCAGCCTAAAGACTAATTGATGAATTAAGCAGCTTAGTCAGCATTTTTCTTCATAAGTTACTGTTTCCAGAATTTACAAATAGATCAGTCTTTAGGGTTTTGAATTGTCATTTAATTTTGGCATTTCTTTGATATAAGGGAGTCATCATCACTCCCTTCAATTATTTTTATGAATAACCTGTTGTGATATTTTACTTCTATGTTCTGAGTTTATTACTAATAGTTTTATATCTTAATGCTGTAAATGCTGACTTTCCATATCTCATCAACAACTTCTAATAGTCTTTTAACTGAATTCTTTGCTTCTAGTGAATTCCAATTCCTACCCATCCTACATATTGCCACTGAAGTAACTTATTTTCCTGCTTAAACGAGCTGAGTGATTACTCTTTTCTAATATTATTTAAAATAATAGCTAACTTTATTGAGCACTCAGTATGTACGTTGACAAATTACTCAATTTAACTTAGTTGAAATCTATAATGTCCCCATGAATATTTTCTAAGTTTTGTTAGACTATTTCAGCTTGATATGACTTAAATATATATCTACTTGGGCAATCAATTTTAACGCTCATAGGGAGAAGCCTCAGGTTAATATGTCTTCATAAACTTTATATAATAGAAAATAATGACATAAAAATTTAAATGTATTTATGTACTATTGCTGTAATTCAATTACTGACAACGATAAAAAGTCTTAATCATCAAAATGTTCTCACATTATAGGCTTAGACAAAAAACAGTAAGAAAAACAAGCAATTGTTATACATATATATAAATAGAAATTAGCATCTCTTACTGTATTTTGTATAAAAATAAATACATGTATTTATTAATTCAAATTCACCCAACTAGGTTGGCACGAGAAAACAATAACAATGAGGAACCACACAGAGTAATTTCTTTTTATATTTTAGCAGTGTTAAATTGAGAGTGGAAGGTGAGTGGACAACAATACTGAAATTTTATATAAAACATATTAAAGCACAGTTTAAATATAAACTCTATGCACAGTTTTTGAGTCTTAGAAATTTTAGTTTTGAATTTTCTAAAATATAAAGTTTTATTTTTTAGTGATTTTATGACCAATGGGATACAATTTTCTCGGTGAAAATATAAAGCGATGTCACAGGAAATGCTACTTTCTTTTTTTTTTTTAATTTTTTTTAATGTTTATTTATTTTTAAGACAGAGAGACAGAGCATGAACGGGGGGAGGGTCAGAGAGAGGGAGACACAGAATCTGAAACAGGCTCCAGGCTCTGAGGTGTCAGCACAGAGCCTGATGCGGGGCTCGAACTCAGGGACCATGAGATCATGACCTGAGCCGAAGTCAGATGCTCAACCGACTGAGCCACCCAGGCGCCCCGGAAATGCTACTTTCTAACCCATTTCCAGTCCCCTTGCTCTTTAGGAAGAGAACTCAGCTTTTAGGGCTGCTAATTCCTGGGCTTCCCTTTAAACAAGATGTGGGCATGTGACCTAATCCTGGCCACTGAGATTGAAGTAGAAATGCTGCTTGGTGCTTTTGGGAAGGCTAGGGAAGACAGCCTAATCAATTAGAAAGGCTTTTTAATCATTTGTTGTTTTTTAAGTTTTGTTTGTTTGATCTTTGCCTTTACTCAATTATAGTGAGTGATTCACCTGTGATGTGTCAAGTTCTACAGCAACCTTAGGTCATCAGGTAACCTCAAGCATGAAAGTCATGTCCTCTGGTAGTGAAAAAGAAAGCTATAAACTTAGGTCTCTAATGATACTGTGGAGCACACATCAACATTGGCCTGCTGAAGTCTGAACTGATTCTTTGTGAGAAAGAAATAAACATATATCTCATTTAAGCTCCTATTATTTTGCTCTTTTCAGTTTCATACGTTTATACGTAATCTTAATTACTATAGATACCAACAACTTGTTTCTTTTTCCATATATATTAAGGCAAAAAAACCCAGACTGTTGAATTTACTCAATGTAAAGTTGTAAAATACAATTTTCTGGACATTTCTAATAAATAAGAGTATGGCTTTGTTAGCGCTGTTTTCTGTCAAAGATTCACTTTGCAAAATTGCAATATAAGATATATCAAGGTAAAAAATAATAAAAGTATGTTAGTTTCATCTAGTTATGACACAACAATAATTTGTGTAGCAAATAACCAGAAATTCTTAATGGCATAAAACAATTAGCGTTTATTTCTTGCTTGTACATCAATAGGTTGGTTGCGTTTCAGATTATTTAAGCTTTTCCCAGTTGGGCTTGGCTCCAAGTCTATTATCCTTCTTGGACCACCATACTACCTAAAGTAGGTTTTATCACTGATGAAGTCAGATGGTTTTGGAGGATGAGTAGAATTATGCCAGGCTTTTAATGACTGTTCTTAGAACTAGCATCTATCGTTTGTACACATATTCCATGATGACAAAGGCAAATCACATAACCAAGTTTCACATCTGTGAATATAGGATATACTCTTCCCAAAGACCAGAACCGCAGAGAAGTAAACTTTTAATGAACAATAATCTAATACACTATAATGCTGTACTAGAACCCTGAATGTATCACACATTTCCAGCAAAGTTTTCTTATTAAAGGAAAAGTATCAAAATATATAAGTTGTTAGAATTTAAACTAAAGATGTGTCATACTGCTGTATAATCACATTTTCATACTTCTTTTTATATATCACACTTAAGAGGAACATTTTTAGAAGCCAGAAAATACCTCATTCTAAAAAATGCCATCAACTATAGATGGTTAGCTAGATATATGCGTTTTCTATAACACAAAACTGATTCCAATATTAGGAAAAAGACAATTACTGAAATTATTCTACAGTTGTCCTTAGTAAATATGGGAACGGCAGTATACCAACAGTCTTTTATTTAATGAAATACTGTTTACATGCCCCCTAAAATGACACAAAATAATTGATAAATGAAGCAACCAGTGTCTTATTACATAATAAGTATTTTTAAATGCTTTTCCAGAAAACTCGTAATATCTCCATTTATCTACACATGAAATCCATACTTATTACTCCTTATTAATATATATTTACTAAACATATAATCTAACATCACTCTCTGCTGAACTTGATATCATCCTCATATCTGCCCTGCATTCCTGTGAATTTCTAGAAAAATGTCTTAATCATCAAAACGTTCTTAAAATATTGGGGGTTGCCTGGGTGGCTCAGTCAGCTAACGGTCTGACTCTTGATCTCAGCGCAGGTCATGATCTTGAAGTTTATGGAATTGAGCCCCTCACAGGACTCTGTCCTGACAGTGCAGAGCCTGCTTGGAATTCTCTCTCTTCCAATCTCTCTCTCTCTCTGACCCTCCCCATCTTGTACTCTGTCTCTCTCTCTCAAAATAAATAAATAAATGTAAAAATTTTTTCTTAAAATATTGTTTTTGAAAACAGAGTCAATCACTATGTTATGTATATTGTGGCCATTTAACATTTTGAAACTGCAATTTTAAGAACAAGTATCAATTATATTTTATTTCAATGAAAAATGTTGCACAGTATCATTGATTGGTTCTCATTCAAAGCCATCTACTGAGAGCCTATTACTGAAACAACTGAGACAGAATCCTTGTTCTTCTAGAACTTAAACTCTAACCTAGTAACTGCCTTACTGAGATGTTGCAGGGATTAAAAGAATTAATACATGTAAAGCACTCAAAACAATGTTTAACACAAAGTAAGCATTACATATGTGTTAGCTAATACAATAATAATTACATCTGCTAGCCCCCCTACTAGTGTTACTGTTACTGAGAAGCAAACGGTACATAGGTGGAAAGGGTGCAGTAAGAAAGAGATTAATTTAATTATCACAGAAAAATGTGTAATTATAAGCTGGGGATGCATAGCACGATTAACATAGGATCTGGCTAGTTTGGGGGTTGTAATCATCTTTATTTTCTTTAATTGGAAAATTTACTTACATAAATTATAGCTAGATCTTAATTGTCTTTCCTTTTTGTTTCAGATTTTTATTTAAATTCCATTTAGTTAACACACAGTATAATATTACTTTCAAGTGTAGAATTCAGTGATTCATCACTTACATACAACATAACACCCAGTGCTCATCACAAGTGCCCTCCTTAATATCTACCATCCATTTAACCCTTCCCCCACCATCTCCCCAACAGCAACCCTCAGTTTTTTCTCTATCATTAAGAGTCTCTTTCATGGTTTGCTTCTCTCTTTTTTTTTTCCCTGTTTTGTTTTTTAATATGCAATGATGTGGATGGAGCTAGAGAGTATTATGCTAAGTGAAATAAGTCAGAGAAAGACAACTACCATATGATTTCCACTCATATGTGGAATTTAGATCCTAATTTTAAAATAAAAAAAATGAAACCACAAAAGTATTAGAAGTAAAAAGTTAAGATTTTGTTTAGATCTTTGAGTGTGCTAGGCTTTTCCAAGAAGACTTCAAATTCAGAAACCATAAGATGGAAAAATTCAATTGTATAAAAATTTTAAAAATAGGCACAGTAAAAATAACATTAAAATGAAAAGATAAGTATATGGAAGAATATTTCCATAACATATGCTAGAATTCTTAATATATTCACAAGATCAGATTAAAAAAAACAAAAATAATAGCAATTAAAAATATATGGTTAATTATGGAAAACAATTTGGAGGAGGCAAGAGTTTATTCAGCAAAAGTCTCTGACAAAAAGTAAGACAAAAAGTAATTTGTCTGGCAAGAAATTGATCAGAATTATTCCCAGTTCTCTCTGGCTTGAGTAAGGGTATGGAGGATGAGACTATTCAGTGTAATGGGGACACTGAAGGAAGACCAGGCTTCAAACAGAGTATGTCAGGATTTAGACATGATATGTTTGAGAGGCAAAGAGAACATTATTCATTGACCTGTTCTGTGGTACTTTATGAATAATGTAAGGTAATGATATCCACATATGGTTTAATGGCTCCTTTAAAGAAAATATATGGAAGTTGGGAAAAAAAGAGATTAAAAGCAAATATTCTAGGGTAAGACTGCAAGACTGGATGGGGAGTAGGGGTTTGGCAGGATACTGAAATGTTACATCAAGGTCACCCAAGCAATTCAGACAAAGAATATCAATCATTTTAATTAGACAGATAGCATCAACAAAATATTGGAACATGATATAGATTTTAGGTCAGATTAAGGAAAGGTAGTATTTAATAGTCAATGATGTGGTTATCCATAAAAAAGGAAATTTATAGGATTTTTGCCTTTTTCCAAACCCAACCCCAAGACTCCTTAAAAGCAAGAAGTTGATTAATGACCTGAGGGGAAAATTAGAGACCCTAATGGAAAAAGGGTCACATCACAAAGAGGATATAGGTTAGCATATAATTGTTTTTTTCCTCCCCCCACTCTCATCATTGTTACGGATTGATCACTATTCGGGCTTTTTCCCCTGAGAAGCCAAAAATTAATCACACCAGGTATAACAGGTTGGGAAAGGATAACAATAGTTGCAGGAAGATTGGTAACCTGAGTATTTTCTTTCCTTCCTATTCATGTTTCTCTGAGAAAATAATTACACGTGACAAAGCATTTCCAAAGTAAGAGTAAAATAAGTTTCCCACAGAGGCAAATGAGTGCCTGCATAACTGGTGAATTCTCATTAAACTCTGTGGATTATATCAATGTCAATTTCTTGGTTTTGACAATATACTCTATTATGGCTTTGGAATGGGCAGGAGGAGTGGTTCATGGAACTTCACTGTTATTTCTGTGTAATCTCTCATGAATCCATAATTATTTCAAAATAATTTTTTTTTCAATTTAAAATGACTTCATACCGAAAGACTTTGTAATTACTGAAACGTATACATAAGGGTGAGAAAAAGACACTCAAACACACTTTCACTTGTTATAGTAAAACTTAAAAATATCAAAGAGAAAGAAAATATTGGAAGATTCTAGCAAGCAGGGGTTATTCAACAATCAAGATGAAATATCACATTGGCATCATGCTTCTCAGTAGCACTAGTGCATACAAGACAATGAAGCAATATTTTTAAACTGTAAGGAAAGAAAAATCAAACCTAGAATTGATGTCCAGCTATATTATTGTACTTGGATTCATTCATTTGTTCAGCATATATTTACTCTACCACAACTATGCGCCATAGTTCTGGGCACTGGGGATAACACAATGAGTAAAAACAGACCAAAAATCTTTTATTCCATGCTTCTATATCATTGTAAATGCTATTTCAACAACCTGTAATGGCCTCTAGCTTTCCCAACCACTTCAGAAATCCATGTTTACACCTTTGCTTTCCTTTCAGGACCCAGGCTCACTGCTAGAGTTTAAATAAGAACTAAGCCTGTGGCCAAGGCTGGAGCTTCCCTGGACCATCTTGGTGAGGCAGTCTTAATTGAAGAGCTATGCCTAAGCCTAGAAGTAAAACTTAAAGAGAGATACTGTGGCTCGTGCAAAGATCTTCATCATTCATCACCAACGACAATTTTACTCGGACTTGTGGAGTTTTCAGCAGTAACTTTTTAAGGCAAACAGTTGCTGCTAGGGTCCAACTCCAGACTCACCAATGAGCTTCATTCTTTCTTCCCTCTTTTCATGGTATACATAAGTGCGACTTATTTGCTCCCACTTGTCCCTTGCTTTACAAGAAAGGGTTTTATGTAAACCATATGCAAATGTAGAGTGGTATAATGTCTTCATATAGCCATTTCTGTTTCTAAATTAGTTTTAGTTTATTTTTTAAACAGTGTCACCCAGATTTCAATTTTGAAAAAGTTTTAATATTGGAATTATTACTTTTTCTTTTTTTATTTTCAATATCCACAAAAGTGATAATTAGTGAAATTTTTATCATATGCAGCAATAATTTACTAAAAAAATTACTGAACACATACTATATGCCAGGCACTTAAACTAAGATATATAGTATCCCATATATAGACACCACGAATGCACAATAAAAAAACACCACAACAATAATAGGAATAATAATAAAAGAAAACTGCCCAGGTTTCACAAAGCTAGCATTTTGGTGTGGGAAACAATGCTAAATGATAATAATAATTAACTAATAACATATTAGAGTAATAAGTGTGATTAGTCAAATAAATCAGGAAAGTCAGATAATGAACAAATGATCTTACAAAAATTACCATGAAAGAGAAATTCTATATTACTTAAAATGCAGTTGGATACCTGGGTGGCTCAGTTGGTTAAGTGTCTGAGTCATGATTTCACAGCTGTGAGAATGAGCCCCATGTCAGGTACTGTGCTAGGCATGGAGCCTGTATGAGATTCTTTCTCTCCCTCTTTCTCTCTGTCCCTCCCCAGCTTGTTCCTTCTCTCCTCCTCTCTCTCTCCCTCTCCCTCTCCCTCTCCCTCTCCCTTTCATTCTTTCTTAAAAAAAAAAAAAAAGTTTAAGGGGCACCTGGGTGGCTCAGTCAGTTAAGTGCCTGACTCTTGATTTTGGCTCAGGTCATTAACTCATGGTTAGTGAATTTAAGCCCTGCATCAGGCTCTGCGCTGACAGTGTGGAGCCTGCTTGAGATTCTCTCTCTCCATCTCTCTCTCTCTGCCCCTCCCCCGCACCCTATCTCTCAAACTAAACAAATTAAACTTAAGAAAAATGTTTAAAATGCAGTTTGTTAGCACATCAGCTGGATTTTGCAGTACTAAGGAATATACTCATGACCCCACATGAATCTCCTAGACTTGTGGGGAAATGAAGTCCTTTTTTATATTTTTCCTTCTATTTCAAGTAGAACTTTTTGTTGCATTTGTCCTTTTTTATAGCTATTTAAAATGGTAGTTTTTGAAGCTATATGTAGCTCACACGCCTACTACTAGAATTTTATCATAAAAATTAAGGACATTACTTAACAAAAAATGTTAATCAGAAATTTAGGAGAGAAAAGGTATCCAATAGAGGTGAATGTCTTAAAAGCGAAAAGCTCCAGCATGGTTAATTACTGAAACGTATACATAAGGGTGTATGTTTAAGGTTAAGGACTGAATATCTAAATCTGGTTATTTGTTTCTATTTCTATTTTTATACCTATTAGCTATTTGTATGTGGATGCATTAAGAAATTGAGGGCTGCAGTGTCCTCAGCAATAATATAAGGATGACCTTTATAATCCACTGTAGCACTAAAAATGATAAGTATTTGAACATTGGGAATATCTAATTCTGACAATGAGATGCCTGATTAATACTGTATCATAATCCACTATTAGCTTTTCCATTTTTTTAATAATTGAGCTGGCTGAACATTTGCTGTATATTCATGAAAGTCACTAATTAGAATATGTTACAACAAAACCAAACATCTGAACCACAGAAACATTTAAATTTAAAAAAATTTAAAGCTATGAAAAATGTTAAATTGACAAAACTTACACAGAATATGCAAAAAAAATACCCCTGTAATTCGTGATATGATGAATTTAATATTTTATAATTTTTGCTCAGAACTATTTTAAAAAGAGATGAAACTTTACAGATTTATGGAACCCCACATTCTACCTCTTTATAGAACATTTCTCTCCTCCCTCAATCTGCAAGAACTATATACAGGATGTACTTTTTTATCTCTTCCCAAATACACTTTTACCTTTTTCCAACATATGTTTGAGTACATAGAAGTTATATTGGTTGGGAAACAAAAAAAAAAAACAAATCTATCTTCCAAAATACTAGCATGTTTGCTACACTAAAAGTAATCTTTCTATAACTGAGCTTTGTTTTGTTTCTTTTTTTTTATTTCAAAAGGACTGCACTAAAGTGAGCAATGCACTGTACTGACATAGAAAATATATAATATAAAAGTTACAAGAAGGGTTTCTTTTCATTATTTCACTGTCTTTATTGCTTCATATATGGCCATAATATCCTCATACTATCAACTAATAATGACTAAGTATCTGCTTTATGTTCAAGGTAATGTTATGTACCATTTTATAGGAGAGGAAATATGCATTTTCTCAAGATTTACACTGCTTTGTACCGTAATACTTCATTTGCTGCAATCTCTAAGACACTGAGAATCCACAGATCTACTTAAATATACAGATTAATCAGTGTTTATCTTTTTGTTTGCACAACCTTATTTCCCCGTTGTAATAGATTTCACTAGGAAATGAAAACTATGTATTTTTTAATGTTGAGAAACACACTCTTAATTTTAGCGTTAGAACAGAATTAGCCTAGTGTAGCTTTTACAGATAAAATTGCCAGTTGGTTTTGCTACTTTGACTTTTTGCTACTCCAAAACAATAACTTTTATTTTGATACTTCAAAAGTTTTATTTTCTAATCTTCACCAAAATGTCCATTTCTATACCTGACCTGAGGAAACATATTTCTGCTTTCAATCAAAGAAAGTATTTCTTTTCCTCACCTCCATTATAGAGGCACTGTGCAAGATAACGAATATAATTTATTTTCCAACAAAACCTACTTGAACTTGTTGTTAGCCTAATATGTGCCTTTTGTAGTATTTGTACTATATGTCACATCAGAATGCTCTTCTCACTCCACCACAGAAGGTTCCTACTTTATTTTGGGTTGTGGATTTGCTCACTAACTGAGCATTACTTGATTATTTATTATGATGGTCTGGTTTCCAAGTAACAGTTTTCTGAAGTAGAAATTATATTAAATACCTTTGTATATAGCAATTTCTTGATGACTATTTTTTTGTGTTCATCTAATTAGAATTGTCAAATGTAGACCCCATTATAAAATAATTTTACATTAACTTATAAGGAATGTTATGTTAACTTAAAAGGAAGAATAATTTTTTAAGCAATGTTGAATCAATTAGAATCACTTTATAAACAACAGTGGTTTCAAAATGTACATTTGTTAAAAAGAGGAGTTTGTATAAAAACTTACAAAATTTGAAATATTTTATTTAAAATCACAGCATTGCTATTGTTATTGACAATGGCATTATTACTAAAACCACTAATTTAAAAAACTGGGTCTAATCTATAAAGGAATAGACATCCAGAGCATCAGTGAGGCAGACTAAGTACTTTTCTGAGCCTATTACATTTCTCAGAAAAGCAACCTAAAATGGAAGTATTCATTCATACTAAGGATATTTGAGAAAATCCTTGTCTGAGCCATTTATTTTCATCAAATATTTTTGATGTCACTAAATACAACCTAATATGCTTTAGTGCTCACATCAGCATGTTTTCTTTTAAAGAATAAGGGGTACATAAATAAAAAATAACATATATACTTCTTAAAAATTCTTGAACTCATAAGGTGAAATGACTAGAAACTTGGACTCAAGTAAGTTCTCCTTCAATACATCCCACTTCAGAGTCTCAGAATCCTTGCTTAAAAATTTCTCATTTGCACCTTTAGAAGACTATCTCCTAGTCTTTGAAGTGGTATTACTAGGGTAATCTACATGGGACCTTTGGAAATAAATGTGAATCTCTGAAGCTATGAGAAGGAATTTAGAAATCACAGCTTTAATAAAACAAAATTAATGAAAATGCAGGACAGCTTTATGTAAAACAGACAATCAGACACATTTTTAATCTCCCAGAAGACTCTACACCTAGATGATTATCCTTCATCTCATTTCATTCTCATAAGACCATTTCCTATTTCATTATTATAAGTTGCTAAGTCTTTAACTCAGATGAAAAGTCCAAAATTTCACCTTCTCTGGAGGACTCACATTACACAAAAGACTAATAATGACAGAAAAGATTTTAGATATTCAAAGCAATTCCCAGCAGTGCAATCTCAAATTGAGAAAGCTGTTTTTGAGAAGGTGGGACTTCTAAAATTTCATGTCAAAATACTTAGTACTAATATTTGCATGAGTGCAAATAAACCAAGGTTTTTTCACTTGGCAAACGTGCTCATGTTTCCAAATTCCATTTTACACTTTTATTTATATTCTTTTGAGGTTGCAAGCAAACTATCTCATTCATGATTAATGACACTAGTTTGTATCATTATGCATAAGGACACTAAACCACACACAAATTGGAATATAAGCAAACGAGAGTAAATTTAAATAGAGGAATATGTAATACTTCTGAAACGTTAAAATTTATCAAGTTATTATCTGTTATACAAAATGGGATTAAAATATAGTAAAACTACAATCCCTTTATTGATAGTTGCTATTAACAATATAACTGATCAGCCATTGATAGAAAAAAAATGAAAATCATAAGCATGCGATTCAATTCATCATGACAACAGGGAAAAAAAAAACATGTTTGCTAAGTACTTTGAAAATTAGATAACTAAAACAAAACGAAAGCTCCTTTTTAGCCAGGAGCCATAGTTAAACTTAGCTAGTGATTATAGAAATAAATGAAGTAGATGTAAATCCCTGACAGTCAACAGTTATTCAATGAGCACTGAAAGTATACATAGGTATATAAATAAAATTGTTGAAAAGTTAAAAAACATTATGTTACATTAATACTGTAATTCATTCAACTTTTCCTATTTTAATTTTTTAAAGGTTTATTTATTTTTGAGACAGAGAGAGAGAGAGCAAGAGAGAGCACGAGCATGAGCAGGGAAGGGGCAGAGAGAGAGAGAGAGAGAGAGGGAGACACAGAATCCAGAGCAGGCTCCAGGCTCTGAGCTGTCAACACAGAGCTTGATGCGGGGCTCAAACTCATGAACTGCGAGATCACGACCTGAGCTGAAGTTGGACACTTAACTGAGCCACTCAGGCACCCTTAAACTTTTCCCATTTTAAAATACTGGCACATTAAGGCCATTCTATGAGGGGTATCAATAATTGATTAATATTGGGCATTTAGTATAGGCCACCCTGAGCTACATACTGTAGTACAGAATAGCAGGTGAAAGGGGAGATGTAGTTCACAAAAGAACATTTTCTTGCCTTTGAGAAAATCTCATTCATTTAATCTGCAAGACAATTTGTTCCCCAGAATGACTGCTTAAATTCACTTATCTTAAAATGAGATGAGGGGCGCCTGGGTGGCGCAGTCGGTTAAGCATCCGACTTCAGCCAGGTCACGATCTCGCGGTCCGTGAGTTCGAGCCCCGCGTCAGGCTCTGGGCTGATGGCTTGGAGCCTGGAGCCTGTTTCCGATTCTGTGTCTCCCTCTCTCTCTGCCCCTCCCCCGCTCATGCTCTGTCTCTCTCTGTCCCAAAAATAAATAAACGTTGAAAAAAAAAATTATAAAAAAAAAAATGAGATGAGTTTTTCTTTAAAATAATAAGAACTAATATTACTTAATAAATTTATAATCCTCTGGATATTTCAAAAATGAAGTAATAATTGGGGCAAAAGTTACTCTTTTATTTTGTGAGAGATAAAGCAAATGCTTAATAAATGCTAAATGATATTTATATCTGGATATTTACAGATAAGTCGGGCCTTGCTATTACCATGTTTTGTAAAATAAAATGTATCATGGTCCTTTTTTGGTAAATGGATGACAAAAGATTATTACACTGTGAATACACGTTCTGCTTAGGATCAGTATGATTTCACTATTCTAGGTTTGATGTTTCAGTATATATTTACTTGCTGTCTATTTGTTAGCTAGAACACATTGTTCTTTACAAGTGTCTGACAATGGGTTAATTTATTCTTTATAATGCAAATCCATAAAGGGAAGGAATTTTTTCTTTTTTTTTTTTTTGGAGTCACTATAATATTCCCGCAGTCCAGACTTTTATTTATTGAATTGATGCATAAACATTATTGAGTTGGTTACTCAGTGGGAAGGTGTGTCTTACTTTCTGGATCAGAGAAAGGCATTTTGCCCATACTGACAAAATGTTGTGTCATTACTTAAATTTACTGACAGGTAGCTAATAAAAACTCAAGCCCAACACCTAAATTAATTACCAACTGTCACTCATTGAGCAGTCCCAATTACAGAGTTTCATTCTTTTCTTGTCTTAATTTCTAGCAAATCCACTGTGGGCTCTGCATTGTTCTGTCCCACATAACCAGTGTCTTATCAGTTCTCTTATCCTAACAATATGAAAACACATGTTAATTACACCTCTAATTAGCAAAATACCCAATTCTTTTCTATTGGCCTTTGTGTTATTATATCATCAGATTGACACTAAAAATTTTTAATTTGGATCTCCATGGTTTCTTGTAATAGAGTGCTCTTGTTTTTTCAATAGACATTTGAAGATCTGGTGCCCACAAAAACTAAATGTAATATATATATTTTACACGTTTTTATTTTTCTTTGATATGTGGCGTTTGATCTCTTAGCTCAATTACATTGTAGCTCCTATTTCTTGACTTCATTCACGTCTGTACGGATATGTCAATTCCTAAGAAAGAAGTTCCCTGATCACATTATTTCTTTTTTTTAAATTTTTTTTTTTCAACGTTTATTTATTTTTGGGACAGAGAGAGACAGAGCATGAACGGGGGAGGGGCAGAGAGAGAGGGAGACACAGAATCGGAAACAGGCTCCAGGCTCTGAGCCATCAGCCCAGAGCCCGACGCGGGGCTCGAACTCACGGACCGCGAGATCGTGACCTGGCTGAAGTCGGACGCTTAACCGACTGCGCCACCCAGGCGCCCTGATCACATTATTTCTTAAAGCACCAGGTTCACTGTTTCATTATCTCACTGCATTCCACTGCTCATCCCAATTTTTTTACTACCTGAAATCATAATAGCTGTTTATTTCTGTACAGGATTTCTTCCTAAATAAAAATAAAGTTAAAGTAAGGAAATTTTCCTGAGTATATTTTAGGATTGTTTCTGTCTTCTTATTACCTTAGGGTGGGAGGTACATCTTTGTCCTCAGCAGTAGGGTATTGAGAACCAATTAAAGGGGAACAGAAACAGTTCCAGGCAATATCATATAACACTGACAGAAGATCCCACAAACACCCCCACAATCATATCACTCTTAGCAATAAAACAAAGTATGAAATAAAACCATACATATCATCTAGCCAATTATTAGCAATAAAACCAGAATGATCCTTAACATTACCATTCCTGGGGCTTATTAAAATATAGGGGATAGAAATTTAGAGCACTAAAAACACCATCCATAGTTTCAGAAACTAGAGGTTAAAAAAAAAGCTATTTGTAATATAGAGCAATCTGGAAGGGCCAAACACCTAAGGCTCTAGTTCTAGATTTCTTAGTGTTAAGCACGCTGCCCTGGGCAACTCTTCCCTTCTTAATGTTTTGTCACCTGTCTCTTAGCATCTTAACATTCTAAACAGTTTTTTGGAGCTACTTAGGAAAATTCTATCCCAATTCAAAAATTGTGACTATTTGGGGTCGCCTGGTGGCTCAGTCAGTTGAGCATCTGACTTCAGCTCAAGTCATGATCTCACAGTTTGTGAGTTCAAGCCCCACGTCAGGCTCTGTGCTGACAGCTTGGAGTTTGGAGCCTGCTTTGGATTCTGTGTCTCCCCCTCTCGCTTCTGTTCTAATAAAATAAATACATAAAAAATAAACAAACATTAAAAATTGTGATTATTGGAATTCAAAATAATTTTTTAAATAAGAAAGATAATGCAGTTACAATAAAAGCATTAGGAGTATCAATGCCTCAGACATGTCTTTTAGAATTTCAGATGTTCCTCAGATGGCAATTTATTCTTATGCAAGTGACCTACCTGTCTTGCAAATTGTGAACAGCTTTTTACATACTGACTAGTCATAATATGTCCTCAAAATACATAGATTTTATTTACTTACTTATTTATTTATTTTTAATGTGTATTTATTTTTGACAGAGAGAGAGAAACAGAGCATCAGCGGGGGAGGGGCAGAGAGACAGGGACACACAGAATCTGAAGCAGGCTCCAGGCTCTGAGCTGTCAGCACAGAGCCCAATATGGGGCTTGAACTCACAGACTGTGAGATCATGACCTGAGCCAAAGTCGAATGCTCAACCGACTGAGCCACCCAGGCACCCCTAAAATATATAGATTTAAACTATATCCAACTCAAATTTATTTCATATCCTTGAATATGGTTAAGAGTTATGAATGTAGCCAATGAATTTTGGGTCATTTGCCTTACCTCATTTAGTTTTTAAGAAAATCTAAAATGGCAGTTGAATGAAGAGATTATTATTGCTTCATTTTAGTTAATGTACTTGATTATTGAAAATTAGATTCTTTTCCCCAGATTGAACTATAAGTCCACTTCCTATGAACATGAGTTGAAAATTGTCTCAAAATGATGTCATGTGGGAAAAGTAAAGACGAGATTTTTGTTACCTTCTCATATTTTCATGAGATTCTCTGAATACAGAGTGAATTTTAGTGATACCAGTTTTTCCTCTATCTCTGCTTTATTTGTCAGGTAAGATTAATCAGCTTCTGAAATTATTCTATCTGTGTGTGTGTGTGTGTGTGTGTGTGTGTGTGTGTGTGTGTTGGTCTGCTCTCTAAAAGAAAATAAGCTTCATGAGTTCATGGACTTTTTCTGTCTGTTTCACTTCTTATCCTACATAAAACAGTGTGTAACATCTAATTACAAAAGAAGAATCAAAGAATATTAAGGCTTTGACAAATTATACACAGGGTCATGTATTGTTCTTTTACATAGATAGCATGTATACAGGGGCATTTATTTCATCATTTATTTATTGACTCAGGCATTCAAAAGACAATTTTTGAGCCCCTTTGAATTCTTTATGCTTTCATTATTTGAACTAAATGCTATAATTTCAAAATAAAATTTGTACTCATTCTTTTAATATTTTAGAAGTAAACTTAAGAAGCAGATCTTTCTGAGGTTACAGTTTCATCAGAAAGTCAAATGATATTATTAATATATTCAATCAAACACTGCTGACTAGAAAGGCAAATCTGGGTGGTAACTCATGCTCTTCATAAATATTTTCTTTTATATTTGTAGGTACATGAGGATACCACTTGTCTGCCTTGTTTATCTCACTTAAAGTCATTGGGCTTGCTTTGGTCAAGGAAATAGGAAAAGAAGTGATATGGGTCCCTTCCAAGAGTAAGATTTAAGAACTGGTACAAGCCTTCACATTTTTCTTTCCAAAAAATAATTAATGCTGTAAAAGTAATTTTGTATTAATATACAGGAGTACTTAACCTAGTATACCAATACTGTGGGGCACCAAGATACTTTCTAAAGAAAGAATAATATAAAATTATAGAGGATATAGTATAAAATATATACACACACACATACACATGCGCGCGCGCACATGTGCATGTGTGTGTTAAGAGTAACTATTCTTTCAAAATTTTTTTCTCATTTTAGGACCTATCATTGTAGCACCTTGTACTATAAGCATAGACACACATGTTCAAAATTAGCTTCCTATTTTTGAGGGAGATGCCTATTAAATATAAGAAAACTTCCTATGAATTTTTTATTGTGTCATTTTGTTAAGACATGAGTTTCTGAGAATAAATCTTAGAACACTAAAAAAAGAGTTGCGGGGATACATTAAGGTTCTTTTATATTATCACGTGAAACTTCCTTCAGATTTTGTTTTTAAATTTTACCATTGTATATTTGCTTGAAAACATTCCATTAAATATGTGTCTACCATTCATCTCAATAGCAATTTATTTTCCTAGAACTATAAAAAATCATATTTAAAAATATTTTCTTAACCTATCGAAAAGAGTAACAGATATTCATGTTTTGACATAAGATTTTTGACAACAAGCACATAAGTAGTGAACTTTTTTTTTCAACTCTGCCTTCTTGCTTCCTTCTTTCCCATAATCTAAATTTAATCATCAAATCATCCTCATGTGGCCAAATCAATTTCTCTCCAATCACCAAGGCAGCAGCACTGATTCCTGTTGTTATATATCATTTGAAATAAAAAAAAAAAAAAAACAGCTTTCACTCTATGCTCATCCCTTCTTAATTTTGTGCCACAATAGCAATCATTTGATTCCTCGGTTTTGGCCTTTTCTGGGTCTCCCACTTCTCTCAAGGTGAAGTCTAACTTGTTTGGAATATTTAATTTGACCCTTTGTGTCCTTGGTCTATCATATCTCCAGCTAGATTCTGCCCCTCATGCAGTACATGGTCAGATACACTGCTTTATTCTCAAGTCTCTGAACTTACCATGCTGGTTTTGTATCAGGTACATGGTAATTCCCTCCATGTCCCCTGATCTGGGGTAACTTCTATTCACTCTTCCCATGTAAGTTTGCTATTACTGTGTCAGCATTCCTCACCTCCCAAAGTTATCTTAGGTTCTCCTCCAATGTTTTCCCACAATACCTTATATCCACACATATTATCATACCTATCAAACTGTACTGTAATTGCCTCCTTGGTTATCCATCCATGAAGATATAAGACTATCCTCCCACCCACCCATTCCCACCTCCTTGGCATCTTAAATGCTTGGCATTTGAGTCCTTCATATTTAATCAGAGCTTAGTACACGCTTCACTGATTACATGAAAGGATCCTTCTTTCTTATGACTGACCTCTTTATAACTTGACATGAAATATAGAAGGCAGATTTAAGCATTCATTTACAATAGACCCTAACCCCCTTTTGTCTAGCCTCAATTATAAGGCACAGCAAACATGCTATTCTTGTATTGGTATTTTGATTTATAAACTTTTTGTATTTGGCTGTAGAAGCAGCAAGAGGTGAGCAGACATATATACCTTTTCATGATAGAGCTCTGGGATGCCTGTCCAACATCCTTTCCAATGAAATATTACATTCTAATGATTCAGAGAAGCATACAGAATTTCACAGCAGTGAAATATAGAAGAAAAGAGCTTTTAGAATTAGACAAACAAGGTTAATATTATAGTTCCCCAAGGACCCCTCTCTCTGCAGAACATGATTACAAAGCTTAACTTTCAGAAGATTATTTCTGCATCTAAACAAGATTGATAATACCAATTTCACAGGAATTTTTGGTTTTTAGTATTATATTGGCATATTTTTCTAATTTATATTATTATTTATTCTGAAATCAAACAGTTGTGTTTTGTTTTCCTCATTTACCAATAAAAAAGCAAAAACGGGTATTCATATCATGCCATAATTAAGTAAACTATAAAATAACAAATTGAGGAAAAGATTTCCAAAATCAGAAAGGTTTGTATAAAATATAGAAAATGTAAGTAGAAAAGTGGATGCATCCTAAAATACAGAAGAAATTAAAAGAAGAAAAACATAATGTTCAACTATGTGGGTATAGATATATATAATTCTAATTAAAATATGAATAGCAACTAAAGTTAATACAAAAAGAGGTAGAAATTGTCAATAAGAAATCAGTATAAGAGAAATTAGAAAACAAGATGAAAATCTACCATTAAAAAATGAAGAATAAGAGGGGCACTTGGAAGGCTCAGTCAGTGAAGCGCCCAACTCTTGGTCTCAACTCAGGTCATGAGCCCCTTATGACAGCACAGAGCCTGCCTAGGACTCTTTCTCTCCTCTCTATCCCTCCCCTGCTTATGCTTGCTCGCTCTCTCTCTCTCTCTCCTGAAATGAACTTAAAAAAATTTAAAAAATGAAGAAGAAGAAAGAGGAAGGAGAGGAAAGATGACATAGAAGATAAAGACACACAGCTCAAATGATATTCAGCTGAATTACACTTGTCAGACTCCAACCCACATGTCTTGGGTTCAAATCCCAGTTTCACCTTTGATCTTGGGTGTATTACTTAACCCCATGACTTAATTGTCATTAACACAGAAAAACAGGAATATCTATCTCACTGTGTTGATTAAAAAATAAAATATGGTAGTATATGTAAAGCAAAGTACCAGACTGTGCAGCATGCATACTTCAAGAGCAGCTGGTGGAATCTATAAGAACTCCTAAGTTGAGGAGTAGCCAAGAATAGCATGGAAGTTTTTTGTGTGTCTCACATCCATAAAATACAGCCAGACCAACACTAAACCATCCTACACACCTAGAAAACTGATTGGAGGATTAACACGAGAATCTGCACAACCTGAACCAAATAAAGCAGGCACACAGCACAGAGAAGTGAACTTGGGGAGCGAGAAGCCACGAAGGAAGGAGGGCGGGTGGAGAGAGGACCGAGATGGTGGGGGGGGGGCTGGGGGGAGAATACGGGAAAAGCACTCCTCCCCAAAAGGAGCTGGAGAGAAAGTGGAAAATTGGAAACAGCCATAGGGACTAAAGTACAAAGGGAGAAAGGAGAAAGGAGAAGGTTTAAATTCCATTAAGACTCTAAACAAGGGGAGCACAAAGTCTGCAACTCCACAGCTCGAACCTGGAGGTGCTCTGGTGGGAAGGGTGAATCCCCAGGGGCAGAGTGGGTTCCGGGAGGTTCTCAGGTCACACGGGGAAAAGGAATTCCACTGCTGGAAGACATTTGGTAGAGACTGTTGAAGCCATCTGGTCCCAGCAGACCCCAGAGAATGGGCACATTTGCTGGAGCTAGAACAAGGTCTTTAAGGGTGAAGCCTGGTGCCAGATGTGTGTTGTGATTTTCCGTAATCCCTGAAAAGCTGCTGCTACACTATCTTGTGAACTTTTTCTGTGGTGGGTTGGCATCTTGCCGCAGTCTCGGGGTACCGGAAGCAGCAGGGTCCAGCAAGTGTTCCTGGGTGCAGCGACATTCGGCCATTGCTCGGTGATACTCTCCCGCAGAGGGGCGGAACGGGTCAAAGCCGCAGTCCTTCAGAAGTAAGGAACCGGGGAAAACAGCTGCACCTGAGATAAAACTCGGGAAAGAGGTACTGCCTGGGGCCTGGTCACAGACAGTGAAAAAGCAGGGAATGGACAAAAGCTGAAGACAGAGGACGGGTTGGCAATTGCGGATCCAGGAGAACAGAGTTCTGATACTAGAGACTGGGTAGCTGTGTGACGCCATTTTCACTGCTCCCGTGCTTGCGCATATGCACCTATGAGCACCACAACACTCCACCCCAGTAGGCTAGCAGCACAATCTAGTGGAGAATGGAGCCCTTACACTGAGCCCCGCCCAAACTGGCCAACCTGGCTCTTCAAGAACACAAGTCTCACCGCCTACTTAGTAAATGGATGGACTTCACAGTGCTTCATAGTCTGACTTCTAGGGGAAATGAAGTAATTTCAGTCCTATTTCAATCTGTTAGCAGCTCCATCTATTCAATTTTCCTTCTTTTTTCCCCTCTTTTTCAATTCTCTTCTTTTTCTTGAATACAGAGAAAAAAATCATTTTTATTTTCAATTTTTATTAAAAATATTTTTCTTTAAATTTTTTACTATATTTTTTACTTTTGTGTAATTTTTTTTCAAATTATATTTTACATCCATCATTTTATTTTAGTCTACTTCAGTGTATTCACTTTTTCAAATTTTCAAATGATTTCCTTTTTTTTCTTTTTCTGTTTCCTCTTTTCTGTTTCCTTTCTTTTTCTTGAATGCAGAAAGACAAAAACTTCATTTTAAACTTTCAATTTCTATTAAAAATTCTTTCTTTAATTTTTTGTTGTATTTTATGTAAATTTTTTCAAATTCTATTTTACTTCATTCATTTTATTTTAGTCTACTACAGTGTATTCACTTTTTCAAAATTTCAAATGACTTCCTTTTTTTCTTTCTCTTTTTTCTATTTTTCATTTCTTTTTCTTGAATACAGAAAGAGAAAAAAATTCATCTTTATTAATTTTATTAAAAATATTTCTTTAATATTTTTCTACTATATTCTTTACTTTTGTGTATATTTTTTCAAATTGTATTTTACTCCCATCATCTCATTTTAGTCTACTTCAGTGTATTCATTTCTTCAAATTCTGAAACGATTCCTTCACCCCCCCTTTTTTTTTTCAAATCTGTCAAACCACTTTCAGCACCCAGACCAAAACGCACCCAGGATCTAGGATCATTATTTGATTTGTGTTTGTGTGTGTGTGTGTGTTATTAATTAATAATTTTAATACTTTTAATTTTAATTTTTTAATTTTTAATTTTTCTACATCATTAATTCCCTTTCTCCCTTCAAAAATGACAAAATGAAGGAAATCACTCCAAAAGAAAGAGCACTAAGAAACAACAGCCAGGGATTTAACCAACACAGATATAAGCAAGATGTCTGAACCAGAATTTAGAATCATGATAATAATAAGAATACTAGCTGGAGTCGAAAATAGATTAGGATCCCTTTCTGCAGAGATAAAAGAAATAAAAAATAGACAGAAAGAAGTTAAAAATGCTATAACTGAGCTGCAATCACGGATGGATGCCACGCGGCAAGGATGGATGAGGCAGAACAGAGAATCATCAATATAGAGGACAAACTTATACAGAATAATGAAGCAGAAAAAAAGAGGGAGATTAAGGCAAAAGAGCACGATTTAAGAATTAGAGAAATTAGTAACTCATTAGAAAGGAACATCAGAATCATAGGGGTCCCAGAAGAGGAAGACAGAGAGATAGGGGTAGAAGGGTTTTGTGAGCAAATCATAGTGGAAAATTTTCCTAACCTAGGGAAAGACACAGACATCAAAATCCAGGAAGCACAAAGGACCCCCATTAGGGTCAATAAAAACCGACCATCAACAAGGCATATCACAGTAAATTCACAAAATACTCAGGCAAGGAGAGAATCATGAAAGCAGCAATGGAAAAAAAAGTCCCTAACCTACAAGGGAAGACAGATCAGGTTTGCAGCAGACCTATCCACAGAAACTTGGCAGGCCAGAAAGGAGTGGCAGAGTATATTCAATGTGATGAATCAGAAAAATATGCAGCCAAGAATTCTTTATCCAGCAAAGTTGTCATTCAAAATAGAAGGAGAGATAAAAAGATTCCTAGACAAAAAAAAAAAAAAAAAAAAAAAAAAAAAAAAAAAATTAAAGCAATTTGTGACCACTAAATGAGCCCTGCAATAAATTTTCAAGGGGACTCTCTGAGGGGAGAAAATAATGAATGAATGAATGAATGAATGAATGAATAAATACCAAAAGCAACAAAGATTAGAAAAGACCTGAGAAACTCCAACTCTACAAGCATCATAATGGCAATAAATTCATATCTTTCAGTACTCACTCTACATGTCAATGGACTCAATGCTCCAATCGAAAGACAAAGGGTAACATAGGAAAACAAGATCCATCTATATGCTGATTACAAGAGACCCACTTTAGAACTAAAGACACCTTCATATTGAAAATAAGGTGATGGAGAACCATCTATCATGCTAATGGTTGACAAAAGAAAGCCAGAGTAGCCACACTTACATCAGAAAATCTAGACTTTAAAATAAAGACTGTATCAGGGGCACCTGGGAGGCTCAGTCCTTTCGGTGTCCAACTTCAGCTCAGGTCATGATCTCACAGCTCATGAGTTTGAGCCTCGTGTCAGGCTCTGTGCAGAAAGTTCAGAGCCTGAAGCCTGCTCCAGCTTCTGTCTCTGTCTGTCTGTCTTTCTGTCTCTCTCTCTCCTCCTCTGCTCATGCGCTGTGTCTCAAAGATAAATATATACTAAAAAAATTTTAAATAAGACTGTATCAAGAGATGCAGAAGGGCATTATATCCTAATCAAGGGGTATATCCACCAAGAAGACCTAACAATTGTAACCTTTTATGAGCCAAATGTGGAAGAACCCAAATATATAAATCAATTAATCACAAACACAAACTCATCGATAGTAACACCATAATAGTAGGAGATTTCAACACCCCACTCACAGCAATGGACAGATCATCTAATTAAAAAATCAACAGGAAGACAATGGCTTTGAATGACAAACTGGACCAGATGGACTTAACAGATATATTCAGAACATTTCATCCTAAAGCAGAATATACATTCTTCTCCAGTGCACACGGAACGTTCTCCAGAATAGACCATATACTGGGACACAAATCAGCAGTAAGTAAGTACAAAAAGATCAAGATCATACCGTGCACATTTTCAGACCACAATGTTATGAAACTTGAAATCAACCACAAGAAAGAATTTGGAAAGGTAACAAATACTTGGAGACTGAAGAACATCCTACTAAAGAATGATTGGACTAACCAAGAAGCTAAAGAGGAAATTAAAAAGTATATGGAAGTCAATGAAAATGATAACACCACAACCCAAAACCTCTGGGAGACAGCAAAATGGTCATAAAAGGAAAGTATATAGCAATCCAGGCCTTCCTGAAGAAGGAAGAAAGATCTCAGATACACAACCTAACCTTATGCCTCAAGGAGGTAGAAAAAGAACAGCAAATAAAACCCAAAGCCAGCAGAAGACAGGAAATAACAAAGACTAGAGCCAAAATTAATGTTATCAAAACCAAAAAACCAGTAGAACAGATCAATGAAACCAGAAGCCAGTTCTTTGGAAGAATTAACAAAATTGATAAACCACTAGCCAGTTTGATCAAAAGAAAAAGGAAAGGACCCAAATAAATAAAATCAAGAATGAAAGAGGAGAGATCACAACCAATACAGCAAAAATAAAAACAATAAAAAGAGAATATTATGAGAAATTATATGACAATAAAATGGGCAATCTGGAAGAACCGGACAAATTCCTAGAAACATATACACTACCAAAACTGAAACAGGAAGAAATAGAAAATTTGTACAGACCCATAACCAGGAAGGAAATTTACTTAGTAATCAAAAACCTGCCAAAAAACAAGAGTCCAGGGACACATGGCTTTCCAGGGGAATTCTACCAAACATTTATGGAAGAGTTAACACCTATTCTCTTGAAGATGTTCCAAAGAATAGAAATGGAAAGAAAACTTCCAAACTCTTTCTAGGAAGCCAGCACTACTTTGATTCCAAAACCAGACAGAGACCCCACTATATAGGAGAACTATAGACCAATTTCCCTGATGAACATGGATGCAAAAATCCTCAACAAGATACTAGCCAACTGGATCCAACAATACATTAAAAAAATTATTCACCACGACCAAGTGGGATTTATACCTGGGATGCAGGGCTGGTTCAATATCTGCAAAACAATTAATGTGATTCATCACATCAATAAAAGAACGGACAAGAACCATAGGATCCTCTCAAAAGATGCAGAGAAAGCATTTGACAAAATACAACATCCTTTCTTGATAAAAACCCTCAAGAAGGTAGGGAATGAAGGAGCATAACTCGAGATCATAAAAGCCATATATGAATGACCCAACGTTAATATCATCCTCAATGGGGAAAAACTGAGAACTTTCCCCCTAAGGTCAGAAACAAGACAGGGATGTCCACTCTCACCACTGTTATTCAACACAGTGTTGGAAGTCTTAACCTCTGCAGTCAGCAACACAAAGAAATAAAGGCATCCAAATCGGCCAGGAGGAGGTCAAACTTTCACTCTTTGCAGATGACATGATACTCTATATGAAAAACCCAAAAGATTCCACCAAAATACTGCTAGAACTAATTCATGAATTCAGCAAAGTTGCAAGATATAGAACCAACACACAGCATTCGGTTGCATTCCTATTCACCAACAATGAAGTGACAGAAAGAAAATCAAGGAATCGATCCCATTTACAGTTGCAACAAAACCCATAAAATACCTAGGAATAAATCTAAACAAAGAGGTGAAAAATCCATACACTGAAAATTATAGAAAGCTTATGAAAGAAATTGAAGAAGACACACACACACACACACACACACACACACACACCCCAAGGAAAAAAGATTCCATGATACCGGATAGGAAGAACAAATATTGTTAAAATGTCGATACTACCCAAAGCAATCTACATATTCAATGCAATCCCTACCAAAATAACACCAGCATTCTTCACAGAACTAGAACAAATAATCCTAAAATTTTTATGGAACCAGAAAAGACCCCGAATAGCCAAAGCATTCTTGAAAAAGAAAACTAATGCAGGAGGTATCACAATCCTAGACTTCAAGCTATACTACAAAGGTGTAATCATCAAGACAGTATGAAAAAAAAAAAGTATGTTACTGGCACAAAAACACACTCAGATCAATGGAACAGAAGAGAACCCAGAAATGGACCCACGAACGTATGGCCAACTAATCTTTGAGAAAGCAGGAAAGAATATCCAATGCAATAAAGACAGTCTCTTCAGCAAGTGGTGCTGGGAAAACTGGACAGTGACATGCAGAAGAATGAACCTGGACCACTTTCTTACACCATATACAAAAATAAACTCAAAATGGATGAAAGACCTCAGTGTAAGACAGGAAGCCATCAAGATCCTTGAGGAGAAGGTAGGCAAAAACCTCTTTGATACTGGCTGCAGCAACTTCTTACTCAACACCTCCAGAGGCAAGGGAAACAAAAGCAAAAAATGAACTATTGGGACCTCATCAAAATAAAAAGCTCATGCACAGCAAAGGAAACAATCAGCAAAACTAAAAGGCAACTGACAGAATGGGAGAAGATATTTGTAAACAACATATCAGATAAAGGGTTAGTATCCAAAATCCATAAAGAACGTATCAAACTCAACACCCAAAAAACAAATAATCCAGTGAAGAAATGGGCAAAAGACACGAATAGACACTTCTCCAAAGAAGACATCCAGATGGCCAACCGACACATGAAAAAATGCTCAACATCATTCATCATCAGGGAAATAGAAATCAAAACCACAATGAGATACCACCTTACTCCTGTCAAAATAGCTAACATTAACAACTCAAGCAACAACAGATGTTTGCGAGGATATGGAGAAAGAGGATCTCTTTTGCATTGTTGGTGGGAATGCAAGCTGGTGCAGCCACTCTGGAAAACAGTATGGAGCTTCCTCAAAAAGAACCCCTCAAAATAGAACTACCCTACGCCCCAACAATTGCACTACTAGGCATTTATCCAAGGGATACAGGTGTCCTGTTTTGAAGGGACACATGCACCCCCATGTTTATAGCAGCAGTATCAACAATAGCCAAAGTATGGAAAGAGTCCAAATATCCATTGATGGATGAATGGATAAAGAAGAAGTGATATATATGTATATATACACACACCCATACAATGGAGTATTACTCGATAATCAAAAAGAATGAAATCTTGCCATTTGCGACTACATGGATGGAACTGGAGGATATTATGCTAAGTGAAATTAGTCAGTCAGAGAAAGGCAAAAATAATATGACTTCACTCATATGAGGACTTTAAGAGACAAAACAGATGAGGATAATGGAAGGGAAACAAAAATAATATAAAACGGAGAGGGACAAAACAGAAGAGACTCTTAAATATAGAGAACAAACAGAGGGTTACTGGAGGGGCTGTGGGAGGGGCGATGGGTTAAATGGGTAAGGGGCACTAAGGAATCTACTCCTGAAATCATTGTTGCACTATATGCTAACTCATTTGGATGTAAATTTT
The DNA here is from genome assembly GCF_022079265.1 of Lynx rufus. NCBI lineage: Eukaryota > Metazoa > Chordata > Mammalia > Carnivora > Felidae > Lynx > Lynx rufus. The sequence continues at coordinate 66,608,097 of NW_025814827.1, forward strand.
AAAAAATTGAAAAAAAAAAAGAACAACTGGTAAGAATAAGTCATTCCTGTTCTATTCAAACTATTGCCTTCAAATTTTTCTCAACTTCTTGCTCTATCTTTTCATAAATGGTTTTCAGAACTTGGAGTCCACTAAACACGTTATGATTGTTTTCATTTCTTGTTTGAACTTTTTAAAACAGAGAACAGAAACTTGGAGTATCTGACAATCCAGTATCAAGCAACTGTACGACTGTAGTTAATGTAATTTTTTGAAATCTTTCATGTTCAGCATTCATCACTCAAAGGTAAATATTCTTCCAGCTACTTTAGTTAAGTTTTATATCATGAAAGTAAGTGTAAAAATATATAGGATCCACATTTTCAGACAACTTAAGAAATGTGAAGAATTAAACTGAAAATGATAAAGATAAATTGATGGTAATTTATAATTAAAAATGAAAAGAAGCAATAGAAAGTGGTTGTCAATTGAAGAGCACTCTGACAATCATTCATTCTTGAAACTTGAGGGAATGATCACTTAGAAGTTATAATAGTGTTTTGAAGTAATAACATTCCTTGATGAGGCACCGAGTCAGTCATTAGAAAACTATCAAATGCAAATTTTAGTTTACACATACCATAAGTAAGTTAACTTTTAACACTCCATTTGTAGGTTTCTTGTAAAAAATCTTTAAAAATATTGGGGCGCCTGGGTGGCGCAGTCGGTTAAGCGTCCGACTTCAGCCAGGTCACGATCTCGCGGTCCGTGAGTTCGAGCCCCGCGTCGGGCTCTGGGCTGATGTCTCAGAGCCTGGAGCCTGTTTCCGATTCTGTGTCTCCCTCTCTCTCTGCCCCTCCCCCGTTCATGCTCTGTCTCTCTCTGTCGCAAAAATAAATAAACGTTGAAAAAAAAATTAAAAAAAAAATATATACAAAATAAGCCTAAGGAACTGTGCATATCTTGCCCAGAAGAACTAAGGGAAATATTTGCATTTAAGTTCTCAGTATACCAGATATATCTTGAAGATTAATGGTAGACTGAGAATATGTTAATAATCACTGGTCTTGGAAATGCATCAATTCAGGCATAACAAAAGGATACCTCTCTGGTTGGAACTCATTGTACCCCTTATAATTTACTCATTATAACATGTAAATTTCAAAATCATTAATTCCAAAAATGGTGTTGAGCAGCATATGCCAAGCACTGTGCTTAAACAGCATTTACACACTTTTTAAATACTGAGATCATATAGGAATGCTATTATGAGAAAATGTCAAAAGATGAAAATGGAATCTGATCTTAGTCCCTTCAATACAGAATGGTTCCAAAGTATGGCCCTGATATAGCTTTATCAAGTTCACACAGGAAGTTGTTAAAAATACAAATACTTGGGCCATACCCCAGACTCACTAAACCAGAACCTGTCGAAGCAGGGTGCAGCAAGTGTTTTATGAAGCACTATAGGTGATTCTGATGTACACTCAAATTTGAGAGCAACTGCTATAACACAAAGTGTGTTCAGTTTATTAATAGACATAGTACATAAAGTAAAAATATAAACTATACATCAATAAGTAAATCTAAATTGAAACAAACAACTTGCATAGTGTTGAAGCCTGAAAAAAGGAAAATGAAGCCAAGTGTCTACCAATAGATGAGTGGATAAAAAAGCAGTGGATATATGTGCAATAGAATATTACTTGGCCATAAAAAAGAATGAAATCTTGCCATTTGCAACAACATGGATGGAGCTAGAGAGCATAATGCTAAGCAAAATAAGTCAGAGAAAGACAAATACTGTATGATTTCACTCATTTGTGAAATTTAAGGAAAAAAACAAATGAACAAAGAAAAAAAAGAGAGAGATAAACCAAGAAACAGATTCTTAACTATAGAGAACAAGCTCATGAAACTGATGGTTATCAGAGGGGAGGTTGGTGGGGAATGGGTGAAATATGTGATGGGATTAAGAGTAGAGCATTAAGTAATGCACAGAAATGTTGAATCACTACATTATACACCTAAAACTAATACTGTATATTGACTATACTGTAATTAAAATAAAAAGCTTAATTTAAAAAGGATTCTTAATCCAAACTTCATTCTCCATTTTAAGTTTTGATATTTTTTTCGCTTAAAAGTAGTTGAATGAATGACTGTTTTCCGGTAAACTCTACAGTCCTAGTCATTTAAGACCATGAATATATAGTATATTATATATTATACAATGTTATAATATATAATAGCACAGAATATAACATATATAGGTCTTTTGGACAGTTTCTTTGGGAGCAAATTCTTGGAACCCATAAACCACTTATTTACAGACTACAAAAGATACAACTTAGACGTGTAAGAAGTGTTCTCTTATCCAAAGAAATATATGAGTCTTCTGTTTTCCTCTTAACAAAATACTGATTCAAATGGACAGCCAAGATAGGTTCAGCTCAATTAGATTTTTTAACACTTGACCTTGAAATAATATTAAACCTACCTACATTTATTTTTTCTATTCCCCTCTTAATTGTTCACCTTAAATAAAAAAGCAACACTGGTTTGTCAGTATCTGGTATTTTTAAACTTCAGGCCTTTTTAAACTTTTAAAATTTATTTAAATGTATGAATACAACCCCCCCCCCCTTTTCAGGCATGTATTCACATACCTTTCCCTTAGTTTCCATGATATAGTAGATTTTTCTACCTCTTAGTTATTTCTTTTTTCACTGGAACTTCTATCCTCACTGTCTTAATGCAGTAAATTTATGTCTCTACATTTTTGCTATCTTCAGTTCTCAGGTCTAATGCTTCTGGTCTATAAATTTATGTTTTCAAGGAGAATTGTTCACTCAAATTCTAGTAGTACATTCCTGCCCAGGCTACCTTTTTTGTTTTATGTTTACTATCACTCAAATTTAACAAGTTCAACTTAAAAATCTGAGCATTCTTGCAAACTTTGATTCAATATCTTATTTTTATCAATAATTTAACAATCTTTCACTCCAAAAGTCTCTTCGAGGTTGCTCATTTTCTATCTCACTCAGGGTCAAGTAAAAGGAAAATTTTCATTAATTTTTCTGAGTAGTATTACTACACAAAATGAAATATGTACAAAGGGCCACAGACTCAGAAAAACTCTTCAGGAAATAGTTGGAATTTTCCAAGACAACATAACCTTATTTTGCAAAGGCTTTCACAGAAAAGGCCCTTGGCTTGTCCAGGTCTTTCAAATGTATCCTATTTATTCCTCCTAAAAAATAAATTGTGAAGTGAGTATTTATGGAATGAATGAAGAATATATGTGTGGTGTCTTTCATTTGGAAGATGGAGATAGCCACTTTTTATGAACTGGCATATGGCTTATTTCTTTTCCAGAGCCAAAGAGACCATTAACAAAATGGCTTCTCTACCTTTCTCTCCATTGCCTGCTCTCTTCTTCATCTATATACTTGATGATTTCCAGAACATTCACTAAAGAGATTGAAGTAAATGGCAGAAAACAAAGGTCATTGTACTTTTAAAAACTGTTTCTCACAAATTAAATCAATATTCAAGTTCTGCCCATTTCAACATTTTCTTAATTCAATTTTTCTCTCTCCCCTTTCACTACTCTAATGTAAATCTTACTCAACCTTACTTCAAACGTTCCTAATTTTCTTCTCTGCCTCTCTTATAATATAATTTAATATACTATGGATGATATGATCAGATTAATCTATAGAACATGTCATTTTATTCACGACTTAAGACTATACAGTGAATCCACATTATCTATCAATTCTCCACAGATTTCCCTGGGCCAGTATGAAATGTCAACCTATGTCAAATGGTTCCTCCAAACATCTCTCTCAACGAAATCTGTCCAATTGGTTTAAGTCAATCATACACATTAATCTCATTCTGTCTTATTCTATCATTTTACTTCAGCATCTGTAGACTGCCAGTACTTCTTTACATGAGTTGCTAAAGTACAAAAAGTCATTCCCCATGATCAATTATACTCCATGCTCCTTAAATTTTTCTGTTTCTATCAATACATTAAATGAGGTACTTAGCAATATTAATAACCACAATGGTCATACATATGGTCATTTGTGTATATAATACATTTATAAATTAAAAAAAATAATATTTATTTTTGAGAGAGAGACAGAACATGAATGGAGGAGTGGGGAAGAGAGAGAAAGAGACAGAGAATCCAAAGCAGGCTCCAGGCTTTGAGCTGTCAGCACAGAGCCTGATGTGGGGCTTGAACCCACAAGCCATGAGATTATGGCCTGAGAAGTCAGGTCCCCAACTAACTGAGCCATCCAGGTGCCCCCATACATTAAAAATTTTTAACTGCTATATTATAGTATAATATTAAAACTTAAGTAAACAACAATAAGCAATAAATTATTTAACAAAATAACAAAAATGTTTTAAATGTAAGGAAAAATAAACTATAGCTCAGTTTTATGGTCACATGTATAAAAAGTAAAATTAAATTTATAATTAAGTCATGTAATAACTATACCAAAAAGTATATTCATAATTAGTGATTTCTTGATTAGTCTATATTAGTGATTACCATTTATGAAAAAAATTGAGTATAAATCTATAAAAACCAATAAACAAGTCTCTAACTTGGTGATCACATCTCTTACCCATACTACTTTGCAGTACTTATTGCTTTTATACTTGTTTCTATGGCATTTTGTACATAGTCCTATTATAGCTCACTTTAACAAGACACTGAGGGCAATGCTTCTTTTTTGAACTGGTAATCGCCATAGGGTTAACTTACTTAAAGTTTTATTGACTGAGTGGTCAAATGAAGATGATAATTCTAAGCATTATAATATATCATAACTTAAAAAAAATTTAATGTTTATTTTTGAGACAGACAGAGCATGAACAGGGGAGGGTCAGAGAGAGAGGGAGACATAGAATCGGAAGCAGGCTACCGGCTCTGAGCTGTCAGCACAGAGCCCAATGCGGGGCTCGAACTCACAGAGTGTGAGATCGTGACCTGAGCCAAAGTCAGAAACTCCACCGACTGAGCCACCCAGGTGCCCCTAATATATCATAACTTAAAAAGAACAGAGGCATTTCATTTTATTCAATAAAACATCCTACTTTCCAAGGATGACAGTCAAAAAGCCACATTCATTGTGCATCTCTATGACAGAGTATAAAAAAGAAACTGCATAAAACTTCACAATCCTTTATTATTAAAACTATAGCTGTGTGTGTTTCAAATGCGGCCAAACGATGTTTATGGTACCTTCAGATAACTTAGAAACAGTTTTGCTTGTTCCTTAATTCCTTAGATACCAAGGAAAGCAGACATTCAAATAACCTTTTCTCTTTCCTGTTAAGCAACAAATGAAGCAAATAATTGTGGGGCTAGTAGCTGTCTAAGGAGATTAAACAATTGCTTAGCTGAGCCTAAAAAGTATAAATTAAAGATATTAAGGTTTTGAGAAAACTTTTTTCCCACATATTACATTTTTTAACTTCATATGATGTATCTGTTCTCTTTTTAAGTCTCTTAAAGCTGTGATTCCAGAACACCAGTGTTCTTTTTTTCTCAAATACACTGCAGCAATTTCTAAGAAAAGTATATAAGCAATACTCAAATTCGAAGGGAATTTTCATCATATTTAAATATAGACTAAATAATTTAATTGAAGTAATCATCCATTTACCAGAAAGCTACAGAAATGCCAGGTTCAGCTCACCAACTCTATCCAGTTGTGGGTTTAATAACACAGCAGTGATTTTATCACCTGAATTTAATAATAGGTAACAAGGTTTCTAACAGTTTCTGGCTTAAAAACAAAGTAGGGCTCTCTAGGATTGAATTTGCCATTATTTTTTAAGAATCAGATTTGTTTTACAGACTTCATCTAATACAGAAATGTATTACATAATGTTTGATATAAAAGGGGAGGTGCTCTGCACTAGATAACCTACATATTTTGTGGGTAGAAGAAATTATTTAGATATATATGCTCAAAATAAAAATACTGGCCAAAGAAATAAGTCTTTTTTTTTAAATTTTTTAATTTATTTTTGAGAAAGAGAGAGACAGAGCATGAGCAGGGGAGGGGCAAAGAGAGAGGGAGACACAGAATCCGAAACAGGCTCCAGGCTCTGAGCTGTCAGCACAGAGCCTGACACGGGGCTCGAACTCAGGGACTGTGAGATCATTACCTGAGCCAAAATCGGACGCTTAACCAACTGAGTCACCCAGGAGCCCCCAAAGAAATGTCTTAAAAAAAACAGGAAATATGTGACATAAATTACTAATAATCCCTCGAGGAAAAACTGGTCTCATAATCAAAGGTATAAATGTTAGTTATTAGGGAAAAAAACCCATTTTTCAGCCATTTTAATCTATTTATAAAATCCATTTGGTTGAGGTTACATTCCTAGCAGTGTTTATTTCAAAATCATGCAAGTTATATTGATTATATTCAATAGCTCTTGATTCAAGATTCTGTGATAGCTTGGGGGATGAAAAAGGCCATTTGTATGTAATATAAAATCTTTATTACAGTGATCATCAGATCAGAATGCAAGAGTGATTTCTGTTAAAAATGCTGGTATCTGTGTCTTTAAAAATGTTAATACCTAAAGGTACATGCCAATGAAAGAAGAAATCTAAATTTTCTAATATAGAAAAATAACCATATTTTACATTAATATCTTTGTTTCCTTTTATTAAGCAGGGGATATTCTTAAAAGTACTCTATCACTTTCATTATATCTAGAATGCCTTTCCCAGACTATGGCTCATAACATCAGAAATACATTTTCCTGTAGTGGATGGCATGAATCTCACAAACTTGGAAAGAATAGTATTAGCAGCAGACTTACTGATCTGATCAAGAAGGCTTTAAACTAAGACTCAAGGTGGAAGAGAAAAATGTGAATCAGTAAAATGGATATTATGGAAGACAAGTTTGAAATGAAAATAAGACAAAGGGACAAAATTGTCTAGAAATTACTTCGTGAAAATCATGGTTTGGAATAATACTTAGGCCTAGGATATACAGTATACCGAATGCAACTAAAAAATAGTAGACATGTTAAGGTCCTAAAATGCCCCCTTTTTTTTTAACTCCTTACACAATTCTGGTAACTGAATGTGAGAACTCCAACAGATGTTTATGTAAGGAATGCCCCGCACAAGGGAAGCTGGCCTGTGAGGCAAGTGTGGAATGCATTCCACTCCACATCCAATTGCCTGAAAGGTATCATTATATTCAATTTACAGGGTAGGAATCTAGGTATAGGTATGTTCAGAAATCTGCTCCAGGTTATATAGTTAAAAAATGATGAGGCTAGATTGGCTAGAATTGGAAGCCAGATATGTCTGGAATGCATAATTTGAAAAAAACATAGAGGAAATTTATACACACATATACACTCTTAATTTATTCTAGAGTAGCAGAGTAGGGGGAAATTGTCTAATTTGTTCACAAGGAACACCACAGTGACTAGGAAATGTGTATCAGTGCACATCAGAGAGTTATATACTAGTTATATACTAGAGATCCAGATATGTAAAAATAAGAATTTATAGGAGATGCTAATGTAGGAGAGGAAAATCTGAAGAGAAACTGCCATTGGAAAATAGGGTAGCGATCATTGTGAAACATAATACAGAAAGTAGTTTATTAATAATGAGTACAGATGTGGACAGAAGGAAGGGCTTCAATTAGTTGGATCCCTCTTAGAAGGAAATCTGATTCTGCTCAAATCAATTTGGGAGGAATGGCTCTAATGGTAACTGCTTTTCTGTTAAATCTGACTTAGAGAGAAGGTAGCTGCATACACAGTGGAGACATTGGGAATGGAGGTTTTGAGAGACAGGAGAGTAAAGGAAGGTAATGATGAGCAGAGTTGGGTAAATTCTGCAGACCCAAAATAGGCAGCCCTTAAGTTTACAGGAGCAATGGGCCATTACCCAGGTACTGTAAGAGAATACATCTGAAGAAGAAAGTAAGAAACTAAAGATGAAATTCTGACTTTATCATTGCAAATAAAGTTATAACCAGAAAAAAAGGAAAAGACACCTAAGGAAAATAACAATTTTACAAATACCAATTTGTATTCGGTTCTTAGATATCTCAAAATACAGATAATGAAAGATGAATGTGAATGACCAAATCAAGTGGTAAGGACTCAGAAAATGAGTTGACATGTCTAAAGTCAAGAATGCCCTAAGATGCTGTAAATATGAAAGATCTAAAAATGTTAGCTTAAGAAAAAAAAAAAAAGAAAAAGAAGTCCACCAGCTGAAGGAAAAAGAACTGCTAACCTTTCTTGTTTATATTTTCTTTATTAGGGAAAATTGTCATCACATTAGAATGAGTAGAACAAACAATTTCGATATACGTTTGGGATTTACTCAGATTTCCTTAGGAACTGAAGCAAAAGGGGAATAATAAACTTTCTCAATGATACCCTGCTGTCTGCTCTATCAGCGACCTATGAATACTTAGACAAGAAAGTGGCAATTTTCAAATGCCAGGATGTATTTACTAGAAAAAAGATTCTTTCATTTTTTCATTTAGATTAGATTAGACAGGAAAGACATGAATATTCAACTCACAATATATCTTAATTTGAATAATGTATCTTACATAGTCTTTTATTATAACTTTGTGAACAAGGTAGAAAAACACTGGTTTTATGATAATACAACTGAGGGGATTAATGATGGTTGATCAATCTTCTCCAAGCAAACTTTGTCCTTTCTGTTGTGGAAACTCAAAATGCTATTCTGTTATTTCATCAAGGAAGTGGAATAACACTTTACAAGTCTGGGGATAATATAAAGTTGTGAGGGAAAGCTAATAGATTATATAGTCATCAAATAACTCTTCAAAAATGTTTTGTTATGTTGAAACAGTCACTCCAGATAATATACTATGTAACAGGAATCAATGTAAAGACCCACATTTAAATTTCAAAAATGTCATTTACACCAACAAGGGATAATTTGGTTTAATGATGGTTCACTTGAAAATATTTATTTTCACATAACCCATAATCTTTAGCTACTTTAGGAAAACATACTTGATTGTTTTTTCTCATTTTACTAAAATATTTCTATTCTTCCAATATATTAAATTCACTCTTAAAACATCCTCTCTATGTACTTTGAAACCTTTAGTGTAAAAATAACTAAGACTTCTAACTCCTTAGGAAACAAGACAAAGAATTATGCATTATAGGTAAGTGTAAGCACATCTTAAATAAGTTTCTTTCATAGCAGTAATACAGTGTAATTTCTATAGCATATCTAGTGATGAAGGATTTCAGAAGGCTCAAAGGATATCACTTTCGAATGTCTGCTGTCACAGCAGAAAATGCAAAAGTTAATTCAAACATTCGTAAATAATTCCAAACAATTCTATGTAAAGCACAATAATCTTTCATATGGAAAAATATATTCTGGAATTTATGCAAAATGATTAAAAATTTAGAGCAATAAATCATAATAACAAGGTCTTCACAGAGAACCACAAAGAGAGAGAAAAAAAGGCACCGAAGAAATTTCTTTCTCACCTGCCTAATACCCAACCGGTATGCAACAATCCGATCTACTGCATCGGGATTCATTTGTGTCCACTGTAGACTGTAAGAATAAACACGGTGTCTGTTCTGCCACACAGGATTGTAGGTATCATAATAGAATTCTGGAGCATAGGCCTTTCCTAAAAATAGAAAGAGTGCTTAAATTTAATGATGACACATTAAACATGCATATTCTTTTTGACCCTCTTACCACATTCTACCATGTGTGCCACGAGTAATTCTTCTACTTGAAAAGTCATATTATTAAAATCTAATCAACTTTCTGGAGAATTCTGAGCATAGATACAGGAAGATTTCCTGGCTGATTAGATGAACAGTGTGAGAGGAAGAGAAGAATCAAGGACGACTACAAGTTTTTGGCCCAAGAAAGAATGGAGTTTCCATCAACTGAGATGAAAACCCATCAGAGGATCAAATTTGGGGGCAGAACTTCAGAAAGTTACTTTTGAACAGTTTAAATGATACAAATGGAGTCATCAAGTGGGATATACTAGTCTCGAATTCAGCTCTAATCCAGGATTAGAGCTATATACTCTTGCTAACCATAGGCATATAGATAGATTTTAAATTGAAAGCCATGAGATTGATGAGGTCACCAAGGGGTTATGAATAGATAGATAAGACGACTAAGGCCTGACCCTGGAGCAACCCAGCATTAAGAATGATGAGAGAAGATAACCCTGACAAAGTGTGAGAAGGAATAAACCTGTCAACAGGAGGAAAATAAAAATTGTGGCATCCAAGAAGTCAAAAGTAGTATTTCAGCAAGTGAATGATCAATTCTGTCAAAACAAATTAGTTAAAATGAAAATCTGTGTTTAGATTGTGTTTGGTCAATAAATTTGAAATTGCTGAAACAACACAGGGACATAAGAACTTGGGCCAATAACAAAGAGGCTTTTATTTAGATTTTAAGAATATCTGAAGTGCATATAGTGTATATAACATATATAAACCATCTCGGTTTTTTTTTTTTCCAAGTTCCAAGTTGAAAAATGTACAGACCACTTGGAATGATAGATCCAACTCCTGATATTCTGAAAAACAGATTTTTTCATACTTCATTTTTTTTTTTACCGATAATGTATTTATTTATTACATCAACAACATTAAAGGAGAGCCTATTAAATGCCATGTAGTATACTAAACATTGGGGACACAATGAACGAAGTATGGCCTCTGTCCTCATAGAAAATGCTAACATTTTCTTAGACTTTTCAAATAACTTTGCAATTCCTACTGAATGATGAGTTAATAAGTTGTACATTTATCATCCCTCATTCAACATCTTTTCTGTTTTTTATTTTATAAAAATTAAATATTAAATGTCCTCCTGGGTTTTTCCTCCTGGGTTTCTTTCTGTGGGAACTTCTATTACCTGGTTTTTCATATTTCTTCATCACTACTCATCTATCATCTAATCGTTGCAGAAGAGCTGGCCTGTAAAAAAATTTTTTTTAATGTTTATTTATTTTTGAGAGAGAGAGATAGAGAGTGAGCGGAGAAGGCGCAAAGAGAGAGAGAGGGAGACACAGAATATGAAGCAGGCTCCAGGCTCTGAGCTGTCAGCAACAAAGTCCGTCGCAGGGCTCAAACTCACAAACTTTGAGATCATGACCTAAGCCGAAGTTGGACACTTAACTGACTGAGCCACCCAGGCTCTCTGGCCCATAAACATTTCTAAAGGATAGTTAAAAAATGGGTTTTGCCCACTAAGAAGAGAAGTGATAGTCTCTATTACCCCAGAGATGTTCACCAGGAAAAAATAGCATCGGGTGAGCTGAATTAGATTTTTGATACTTTTACCAGCAAAATTACATGGAATCAAATATCTGAATTTTAGTAACATTTGGAAAAGCCTACCACATCAATATTCTGTGACTTAAAAAAATGTTCCGTGAATATTCATTCAGTTGAATTGGAAATGAATTAAAAAGAAGGTCTCCTGCATAGAAGGAACTCTCTAGAAAAGAGCCATCACATTCGCTTTATTGCTTCTTTTATCTTTTTATGGTATTTTTATCTATTACTAAGTGATAGCACAAATTTATTGTTCACAAGACTGAAGGGCAAAATCTAGGTGGAAAATAATGCTCTGAATGAAGAAATCAATACCCAAAATGTCACTGGCAACTTGTATTTGAGACCAAATTTCTCAAAATGTTATTGAGGACATGCATTTAGTAGTAGCTTAAAGAGCTAGGGGTTTTGATTAAAAGTAAGCATCCAAAACGTAAAAATGAAGCAAGTGAGCTGCTTAAGTAAGTAATGCAAACCTGGAGTGTTTTCATTAGAGACTAGTGATGATTTAATTAATGAAGTAATAGTCTCAGTAGGGTTTTTTTTTTTTTTTTTTGGAGGGGGGTGCTTTTGTTTTTTAACCAAGGGGGAAATGCAGCAGTACTAAATTTAGTTCTAAGCATCACTGTTTATAAAATGAAGGACACATTCAAATGGAATGAGTACACAGAGTAGAGTCACAACCTATGGCTGTTTAGCATAGAAAAGGACAAAAAAAAATCTCTCAAAAAAGGGCAAATGCAGTTTTCTAAGAATTGAAATTCTATCACAGAGAAAGAAGATCAGACAAATTTTAACAGATCTATGAAATAAGATGAATACCAGCAGGTGGCTATTAGAAGGAAACACATTTTGATGTAGAAATGTTCTCCCAATCCTTTCTGAATATGGAATGATCTACATCATTGATTTATTTTCTCTTTGCTAGAGGTATTTAATCAATACCTACTAATCATTTAGCAGGTCTGAGATGGTGACTAGCCACAGGGTGGCCCTTAAAGTACCACTGAGTCGCAGATCTATTGGGTGCTATGAAACATGTGCCTGCTGTTTATTGTATTACTTTAACTGTAGAAATCATAGTAATTTACAGATTCCATTGCATGTTTCTATTGCCTGTAATATAATCCTGTTTTTTGTTTAGTGCCAGGAGGGTAACAGACTGTCTGTCATAAATGCAAATAGCCATAATTCTAGAACTCATTGTTTACCTAAATAAATACTTTTAAGGTTATTGAAGCAGTTAGACCTTGAAATTAAGAAAATCCTCATGATCCTATGAATAATATGAATTAATCAAGATCTATTTTCAAGATCATCTAACACTCCAAATAGATCCAAATTTCAGTGTAAAATTCCATCATCCGTATATTCAATTGCAGAATATTATAAAGGCTTTCCAGAATATTTTCAAAAATATTTGATTTGCATTGATATATCTGTATTGTTGTGAGTAACATAATATGCAGTCATCTTTCATGGACAATCAGATTAGAAAATAATTTAGAAATGATCTGTTTCAATATCTCATATGACAATAAAGAGATTTAGGAACAAAGAAATGGTGATGATGTATGAAAGCTGAAATAAATAAAAAATCAAATAAAAAAGGCTCCATTACAAATTTTGAATTTGATTTGTGAAATAAAAAAAAATAGAGAAAGTTTTATTTTAATTAGAAGTTTTATGTTTTTACTTTTTCTAATTTTACTTGAACTGCACAACCTTAGAATTAAAAATGAAAAAGGTTTTTGGGGCGCCTGGGTGGCTCAGTTGGTTGAGTGTCTGACTTAGGCTCAGGTCACAGTCTCACAGTTTTTGAGTTTGAGCCCTGCTTTGGGCTCTGTGCTGACAGCTCAGAGCCTGGAGCCTGCTTCAGATTCTGTGTCTCCCTCTCTCTCTCTGCCCCTCCCTCTCCCTCTCTCTCTCTTAAAAGTAAATAAACATTAAAAATGATGAAAAAGTTTTTAGATGGTGCACAATACTGAATAGTAATAAATAATTACTGACAAGAAATCTTGACGAGTTACAGTTAAATATAGATATTATGCTTATGTTTCAGAACATATTTTGTACTAAATCTCTTTTGTATAAATTTTATTGAATAAAATGCTTTCTATTTCATTTAGAGAAATAATTTTTTAAAGTGACATACACACACATTTCTTCTCTGATTTCAGAGCCAATCATATTAAATATTTATACAGTCATTTGTAAGAAGCTCACCATAATACTAAAGAAATACCCTTATAATAATCCTAGACTCTGACAACCAAACATGACATCTGCTGGTTGAACACAGAAAGAATTCATAACATATTTTTTTTTCTTTTTTATTCTGTGGGCATTTTTTTTCTCCTTCTAGCAAGCATGCCAAGAAATTTCCTTTCTCTTTTATATTCTAGTTTTATTTTTATGCAACGTTGTCCCAGTTTAAATCTTTTTAGACTAAATGACCTAGTTCATTATCTAAACTAGCAGATACTTTTTAGATATATTATGTTCATAGATTGTAAATTTTAAAATATTCTTAAAATATACATAGATAAAATATTTAATTGTTCACAATTTTAAATAGAATTTGTATAAAATACATTTACTCTCTGGCAAATAACTTTTGAAAAGTGATTAAATTGGTATTTCAAAATATGATTTTATGCATAAGCTAAAAGTTGAAGATCTAGTAAGAAGATATAACATGTCACTTTCCATAGCAGTAAAGACAGTTATCTCAGACATAGGGTTACTAGAAAATAGTTTCCCTTCACCAGCAAAGGAAGATGACAAAAAATTATATTAAATCATCATTTAATCTTTAAATATATATATTAATTTTTAACTTTTATTTTATTATTGAGAGAGAGAGAGAGAGAGAGAGAGAGCAAGTGCACATGAGCTGGGCAGAGAGAAGAGGAGACACAGAATCTGAAGGAGGCTCCAGGCTCTGAGCCATCTGCACAGAGCCTGACACGGGGCTTGAACTCACAAACTGTGAGATCATGACCTGAGCCGAAGTCGGACGCTTAACCGACAGCCACCCAGGCGCCCCATAATCATTAAATATATATATATTAAATCATCATTGGCCAGTGATATCACTGGAGTGCTTGAGTAAATCCAATACCAAGTTATTTTTGGAAGACATATTCTCAATTTAGACTACAGAGAATTTATCCTAATTAAACCTCAATGGATATGAATTCAGAATACAACATTACTAACAAGAAAACATTCAACTATGAATGACTAAGAAAGCCAATAAACAGCTGAATTAGTCTATAGATAAATAGAAACACATAATAGAATTTATAAATAAGTATGCCCAAGACCATTGAAGAATTACAATAGAGGATGATAAACCAATACTATGGGACCTTCTATGAAAGAATAACTAATATTCCCTACTGGGAACAAAGGTAGGCTTCACAGGGGGATATTTGACACCTTTATAGATCTTAAAGAAGAAATTGTTTGGACAGACAAGGGTGGCTTATGAAGGGACAAAGAAGAGAAGAAATAAAGCATGGCCCTTGGCAGCGAAAAAGGACTATATTATAGATAATATTTGAGAAGTATCACAGGATCTGGTATAACGAGCATGCAATTCCCGCCTTTCCTACAAACTCTACACTTTTGATGAATAGGGATGATATCATCAGATGACTAACAGCTGACACACTCATGTACTCGAATAAGACAGGAAGAATAGGTCAGTGCTAACTTATGAAGTGCCTTGTTTGATATAATAAGATGTTTCATACTTACCATATAGCCCAATTATTCTCTAATTATTTTAATCAGTACTCACTTAAGTAGGAGAAAAGATTTTATATGTGTCTACTAATTTTCACTTCCCAGAGTGAAAAGAACTCAGTGAAATCAATGAATTGAATGAAAACTAAATTAATAATCAAAATGATAATAATCAAGGAATTTCATAAAAGATACACTAGCAAAGTATCAAAAATAATAAAAATATTAATGTTTTTAATTTTTTTTTCAACGTTTATTTATTTTTGGGACAGAGAGACACAGAGCATGAACGGGGGAGGGGCAGAGAGAGAGGGAGACACAGAATCGGAAACAGGCTCCAGGCTCTGAGCCATCAGCCCAGAGCCTGACGCGGGGCTCGAACTCACGGACCGTGAGATCGTGACCTGGCTGAAGTCGGACGCTTAACCGACTGCGCCACCCAGGCGCCCCAACATTAATATGTTTTAAATGTGTATTTATTATAAGAAAAGTGGCTACAGAGATTCGTGGGAAACTTAAAACACTGATGATGTACTGATTTAAACAAACAAACAAACAAACAAACAAATAAGACTTCTAAATATCAGAAGAATCAGAGCTCTGTGCCTGTATGCATTTTTAGTAGAAGCTAACAAACACAGTCAAATCACATTGTGTTCAGACCCAGAGGCCGGCTAAGACTGAGGCCAGTTTATTAGACAGCAAAATCTATGTAGTTCTGTCATTCCTCCAAAGGATAGAAGAAAGAACATGCAATTGTTGAAACCATAAATGTCTTGTCTTCAAATTAGTGAATCCTGAGCCATATTAAAAAGGAAAGAAAAGAAAAAAGAAAAGAAAAAGAAATGATTCTATAGAAATGGAGATTTTTCTGGGGTGCCTGTGAGGCTCAGTCAGTTAAATGTCCAACTCTTGGTTTCTGCTCAGGTTATGATCTCATGGTGTGAGATCCAGCCTAGTGTCAGGCTCTGCACTGACAGTGTGGAACCTTCTTGGGATGCTCTCGCTCGCTCTCTCTCACTCTCTCTCAAAATAAGTAAAATAAACTTAAAAAATTAAAAAAAGAAATGGAGATTTTTCTAAGTTTTAAATCAGGAATAGGATACAAATCCACTTCATAGTTTTTAATTATAATTGGTAGGAAAGAAGAGAGTGGAGTAGATAAGTGAAAAGTCCTGAGTAGGAAACCAGCAAGAAGATGTTGTTAAAAAACAAACAAAAAACCCAAAAACATAATTTGAGAAATGAAGAAAGGTGGATGAAGTCAAAACTCATTACAGATAAACACCCAATTAACATTTGTCCTCTGACTGGATACTATGGATAAACTCCTAAATTTTCAATTTGCACTGGACTGGACTGGACACTAGAGTCTACAACTGAGATGGAAAATGACTGTATGCATCTCATCCTGGAAGAAGAGTGAAGAGATACATTACTTCTTGGTATCCTATCCTTCTGAAAGCTTATTGTTTTGATTCAAAACTATGTAAAAGTTAGTATCTTAAAAATGGAGGCATAAGAAAGAGGACCAAAAAGTTTAATTCTATGAAGTCAAAGGGAAATTTTTTTTAAAGAATCAATATACTAATCTGTGTTACCTATATTTGGTAGTTATATGATATTTAATATTAGGCCTTATCTCATTAAAAGAATGTAATAAAGGAATTACTATTGAATTGAGGAATCCTGTGTATTCTCATTTCACTAGAAAGATGAAGAATGGAAACATGGAAAATATCTAAGTAACACTGACAAAAGAAACTTGTATCTGATAAAAAAAAATTATCTTAGAATTACAGTGAATGTCACAGCAGCAATAAACTGAATGCCAAGAGTTTTTTCAACAGTGATAACTTGTCAATATGTGTTCAGGAAACAAAAGCATAACTAAATTATACAGCTGTGAAGTCAATGACAACATCTCTCAGTTAATGATTGTTTAGAGTGTGAAAAAAAAATACAAGACATGTAACAATTTATTATCCAACCAAATCATTAAAGTGAAATGCCTTTGTACTTGAGACAGAGAAATGTTCATCCATACTTTGGCTTACCGTTTGAGAGAGTCAATATGTTTTCAAATGACCGGTCATTGTTATGACATTTTTTTCAATAACCTTTTTTAGACTTAAATTAATGAGTATTTTTTTTTAATTGAAGCACAGCTGACACACAATGTTACATTAGTTTCTGGTGTAAAATGTAGTGATTCCACAAGTCTATACATTATGCTGTGCTCGCAAGTGTAGCTACCATCTGTCACCATACAAACCTATTACAATACCATTAACTGTATTTCCTATGCTGTACCTTTTCTCCCTGCAACATATCCATTACATAACAAGAAGCCTGTATCTCACATTCTGGATCACTTGTTTTGCTCACCCCCTTACCCACCTTCCCTCTGGCAATCATCAGTTCTTTGTATTTATGGGTCTGTTTCAATTTTTTTTGTTTGTTCATTTGTTTTGTTTTTCAGATTCTACACAGAAGTGAAATCGTATGGTATTTGTCTGTCTTTGACTTATTTCAAATTTAAATAAATAAACACTGCTGGCATAATCAAATCATCTTTGATAGATCATCAAAGAATATTACTAATATAATAAAAGCTGACATAGATCAAAGGGAATAATGTGTGTGAACATCACCTAGAAGTTGACAAATCTCAATTATTAAGCATTAACTTTTCTTGCTTGATTCACATACCTGTGAAGTTGATAAGGATTATTAGCATAATCTTAAAAGATGCACGTGGAGAAAATGCCATATAGCAGGATTCTTATGCTCATGAAATGGCTTCATACAATTCATATCCTTTATCAAAATATGTTAGCAGAAAGTATAATACTTAATTAAAAGTATGATTTCAATGTTCTTTTCTTAATTAACAAAAAGCCAATGAAAGAAAATACTCAGACTTATGTGTAAACTTTTAGTCTTTTTATAGTTTGCTTCAATAATGTAAGTTCACTTGAATATAATATCCTACCAGTTCAATTTTCTTCTACAGATAGTTTTTAGGTCAGATATTTAGAGGAAGTATGTTTATAGAAATTTCTACTTGGAAAATTATTTAACGATAATGACTTCAAATTGTCTAAATTAAAATATTTCACTTTAATGTTTGAAATGCAGAATGAACCCAAGACCGAATTATATAAATTCTTCTAAAAATCATCTTTCAGTGTTGATAATTTAGCTTTTCTTTTAATCTCTAGGAAGGACATTAAAATGATGGCCCAAGAAAACGGCCTCTAGGCCTATTTCCTAAAACAGAAAATGATGATCAGATGCAAAAGCTATAATTTACCAAGAATCCTGTGATTGATTATTAGGAAAGAAATCACTGCTACTGAAATAGGCAACCAGGTAGGGTTGCAGAAGGAATATGGCTTAGAAATTACTTCTTGGAAAAAAAGGGTCCGTTTTACCAAAACACTAAATGCTCAAGCCACACATATCCACATCAATTGGAAGCTAATATGATATGTTTTCCACTGTAAAAATTCTCCCCCAATGTAAGACACTTTTTGGAGGAGTTCATAATTTCCTTTGAGCAAGGATCTGCAATGTAAAGTTAAAATTCTTTATTAATACAATAAAAATTATTAATAAAGATTGTATACTCAGCAAACATTACTAATGATAGATCCATTTAGTTACTGCTAAGGACTCTTTCACTTAGGTTTTCTGGTTGTCAAAAATAATTATTTTATGAAGATAACTGGTGAAAAACCTGTCTCTGGAGATTCAAATGGATTAGCATATACAGTTTATTCTATTTATATTTGATAGAATCTATAAAATACCTATCATACAACTGGCAAATAATATTAAATAAATATTAATCTCTTGCTGTATCACCTCTCACAAAAAAAAAAGAGGAAAGAAAAAAATAAAGTAAACTAAAATTCTCTAGGAAGAGGTCCATACTTGGTTTCATTGTTATGGTTTAGAAGCACAGGAAATTGAAGCAATTTTAGTATGTTTTTTTTTTTAAGTTTATTTATTTATTTTGAGAGAGAGAGAGAGAACAGGAGAGGGAGAGGAGCAGAGACAGAGGGAGAGAGAGAGAATCCCAAGCAGGCACTGCACTCTCAGCTCAGTTCAACATGGGGCTCAAACTCACTGATCCAAGAGCCAAAAATCAAGAGTCTGAGGCTTAAGCAACTGAACCACCCAGGCGCCCCTGAAGTTTTAATACTAAACTGGACAAATTTAAATGAATGCCTATTTATTTTCTTTAAACTTTAAGGAAGCAATACTTCAACACAATTGAGTCACCTCTGACCTAGAAAACAAAATATTTATACAAAGTAGTTATTGGCTTGCACATCAAAAATATATTGTCTTGGGTAATATAAAATAATACGCACACTTGCTGGATAACAAACATTTCAACTTAAATGAATAACCCCCTCACTCTAAAACTCTGAATGGACTTTGCCAGAAATGATGCATTTCTGGATATGAATAATTTGATTTTTTTTCCAAAATAGGTTTAGACTAGGATCTGGTCCAAAAAATTTAAAAGATGAAACAATCTGGATTTGATGAAACAGTTAGCGCTCACACTTGGCATGTAAATAGGAAACTGCTAAGGATTTAGAGAAAGTTTTGAAATGAAACTTATAAATCCAGTGATATTTTATAAGGAAATATCTAAGTAAATGTTATGTGCATAAAAACCACCCGTTCTAAAGAAAACTAATGTGGAGAGATCCTCCTGAAATAAAGATGACTGCTTATTGATAGAGACACGCATGAAGAAAAAGGGCAAAAGACTCTGTACTTCCATTACCCACTTTGTATGCCATTGAGCTACCCAAAGCCTTTGCTTACCACTAGCCTGTCCAGTATTTGAGACATTATGAAAATTATACATCTGGAGCTGGCATTTTAAAGTTATTCTGTTATAATTTACCACAACAACCATGGACTCATGGAGTAAGAAAATGTTAAGGGATAAAAACTGTATCTCAAATTTATATAGGAATTTACAGTTTATGAATTACTTTCCCAAATATTAACTTATTTTAGTCTCACAGAGGTTTAGAAGGGCCAATATGCAAAAGGATATTACTTGGCTTGAGCTGCGAATCTTGAAAGTTACTAAGAACATCATAATTGCTGAACTAATGCAGACTAGTTTCCTTGCCTGGTTTGCAAATCATCCCTCAAAAAGATTCAAATGAACATTTTCTGAGAAGGCAAGGTTACACCATTCACCTAAGGATTCAAAGAAAGCTGGCTTTCAAATAGAGGATCTGATCCCCATCTACCTCAATGTATATTATTTCCAAGAATGGTACGATAAAGTGAAATTTTCAGAAATCTTTCTTTCTAGAAACATTGCAGGAAATACAAGGCAGAAAGAATACAAAACTATTTTGCTTCATTTTATATTAAAATATATTTCATTAATATAACCTTCCAAAACTTTTCCCTTGCTTTTTCTGGAACCCCCTCAAAAGGCTTCTCACATGTAATCCAAAAGCCAGTCATTTCAGGTTTTCCTGCCCTTTCTTTCTTATTCCAACTTCTATCAAAGACACAGTCAGTTCCCTTAAGGTTGTGTACAGTGTGGGGAAATTTTATCTGAATCTGAATTATGTAACTGGAACTATGTGTAAAAAAACCCTCTACTGTACAAAATTTTCAATAGAATATGTGTAAAAGGGAAAAAAAATCCTACAGACGGTGTAATATTAGAGATTCGATTTTTGTTGCTGTTCAGTCTTGTAATTTCTGACACTGAAGGATTTTGTGTTCTCTTTATATACTACAAATATATCTGGATAAACACTTTCCATTGGGGTCTTCCTATTAATAACTTTGTAAACCTGCTTCTAGTGTTGTTCTTCCTGATCACAGAAAATATTCTAATTGTGGCTTCTAAAGCATTAGTAGAAAGTTTAAACTAGGGAATAAAACAGTTCTTTCTAGGCTTAAGGAAGAATTGATGCTTGATCTCTCCTAGACAAAAAAATCTTTTTTTTTTTAATTTTTTTTTAACGTTTATTTATTTTTGAGACAGAGAGAGACAGAGCATGAACGGGGGAGGGTCAGAGAGAAGGAGACACAGAATCTGAAACAGGCTCCAGGCTCTGAGCTGTCAGCACAGAGCCCGACGCGGGGCTCGAACTCATGGGCCGCGAGATCCTGACCTGAGCTGAAGTCGGCCGCTCAACCGACTGAGCCACCCAGGTGCCCCGACAAAAAAATCTTTTTAAGGCACTTTTGGGGTTGTGTTTTGCTATTTGTCAGGCACCATGCTAATCAACTTACACACATTATGTTTTTTTAATATGTGCAATCCCCTGCAGGATGAGAATATTCTTATCATTTTCTTTCCACAAAAGATTAAAGTGAAGATTAGCAGTCTTAAACAGCTTGCCCTATAGTAAGCAACCATCCAGTAACAAAGCTACATTCTGAACCCACACTGTCCAAAGTCCTTTTTTGTTCTAACATCCAACATCTTTGGAAATGGTTGGTCACTACCAAGTGTGTCTGGCTGAAGGGATGAGTTGGGCTGAAATTCAGGCTCTATTCGTCTTGCAACTGCTTCTACCCTGGTATTGGAGCCATATCTGCTTCAATAATGGGGACTTTTTCCCTAATTCACACACAAATACTGTACAGATGGATTTGCTGATAAAATGTCACTTCCACTAATCTAAAAAGTATCCCTGCTTCCCTACTTTGTCTGTTGTGAGTACAGAAACTGAAACTACAATTTACCCCTGGCACTAAACAAGATTTGCCATGTTATATTGTTATCAGAAAGTATTATCAACTCAGGACTTCATATAGATAAGGGTTGACTAAATCTCTTGAATGACAGATACATGTATTTAACTAAATATTTAACTCAGGAATAATGAATATACAATAAGCTGCAAATAAGTGTATTCATTCTTTCCTAAAGTTATACATTCCCTAAAAACGTAACAACTCCAAATATCTTAATGCTTGTGTTCATTTAAAGGACCATTGGTTGAGGTATGTGCATGGAAGGGGAACAGATGGATGTGTTGACCCAGTGGCTCTTGGGCTGAGAGAGCTGAATGTTCAATGGTGTACTTATAGACCACATTAACTTCTTGGCAAGAGCTGTTGCTGCACATGTGGGTGGTCCATTGCTGAATATGAATGCACTGAATATCATTTAGGCAGGGAGCGAGAGGTGTTCAAGTGAGCTGGAAGAAAGCCCAGAAGCTATGCTGTTTATCTTCTAGGAACATTTATTTTCTTCAAAACATATAACTTGAATTAATAAAGTGGATTTAGATATGAATAAAGGAAACCAGTTATTGAAACTGAATCACTGATACTCTCTAAGAATAACTAAAAGATCTGTGAATATGACTCCTGGCACAAGAAAAAGATTAGAGGATAAATAACTGTTCTTATCATATGGCTAAGAAGCTCTGGTCTGGATCTGACCACAAAGCCATTATCTCTCTGCAGACAGATCCTGAGGCTTCTAGGAACTGTCATATTGATGAGTTTTTTCAAAACAAAGTTCATTAATATGATGAAACAAGTGGATTTCTTAAGTTGTGCTTACCTAAGTAATACAAAAATTTCAGACTGTGTTTTTATCCTCTAGTCTAAAACCTCAAAAGAATTTATAAAAAGAACATCTCTCTTGACTTCTGCAATTTAACGTCCGTCGCAAAACCTCCCTTAAGAAAAAACAATGGATCAGGTTTTGAGCCATCATTTGTGTAATCTCTCTGCTGACCACTTTGAATCTGGTTTTTGGCATGCCTTTGGAACAAGTTTTCCACTGTTCTCATCCATTAATCATCCCTTCAGGGTGATAAACAGAAACCAGGTGCTTAAACAGACACTTGGAAGTTTGGCAGTTAGCTAAGATTCCATTGAACTAAAAAGCCCTTTGATTCTTTCAAAGATTGGTTTTATTACCCCCCAATATCTCCTGAAAAATCCAACTGTACTAAGTGGTAAACAGACCCTTGAGAAAATAATAGAAATACTAAACATATAACATTCATATACATATATGTGCTTTTCTACATTTGAGTTTCTTTGTTTTATTCTTCTCTGGTTGTTAAGTGAATATGAGGATTCTTTTCTCTCAGGGGAAACTACTTGTGATTACAGGCTGTTTCTTACCATCTGCAAATTGGATCTAATGCCTGCCCAAAATAATATCAGGAAGCCATGAGAAATAGTTTTGGAATCTAACAGGCAGGCTATCTTGCTAGACTTGTATCTCTATTTTCCCTTCATTGTATCCCGTAGTGACAGTCTTGCTTACAAAATGGTAACCCTCCAAAACCTGATTCATATCTCTCTGATTTAACTTGTATGTATAAGTTTTGTTACCAACATATTAGGTCATTCTATATTCTTAATGTAATAGTCACTATCTCTTAAAGTAAGGGATACAATTGAGAAAAGATCATAGTGGTTATCATGGTGAGGGGAAATACCATGAAGACAACCAGTTTAGTGTGTCCATCTGAAGGAAAGGAGTTTAGAGGTTAGTGGAGGAAAAAGTAACAAAGGATTTTTGAGGAACAACCAATTTTTTTGAATTACCCTGAATGTAGTAACAAAATATGCACTAGAATAAGTATATTATATGATAACATTAAATAGAGCAAGCATCTTTATATTATAAAACACCTCTTATTCCCAATACTACTTTAGCTGGCAAATATCATTTATCTGGTAATACGTAATTGAGATATGATTTCCATACAGTAAAATGTACTAGTTTCTATTATTAAAGGTTAGTTTGGCCTATTCATGAAATTTGTATAAAAGGAACCATAAATAGTGCACTTTTTGTGTGTCAGGTTGTATTCACTCAACATACTGTTTCTGAAAGCCATTCATCCATATACTGTGTCTACCAGTAATTTTTCACATTTTTTCCATTTTTATGAGTATAATTCCATTTCATGAGTAAGCTGTTTATCCATTAACTTGTTGATGGATATTTGGAATGTTTCTTGTTAGAGGCTATTACAAATAAAGCTGCTATTAAAGTTTGTACATAATCTTTATATAGACATTGCTTTCATTTCTGTAGGGTAATCATCTAGCAATTGAATTGCCAGATTACTTGGTAAGTGCATGTTTACATTTACAAGAGACAATCCATTTTCACAAAATTAATCTCATTATACATTCTCAGGAACAGTGTGTGATAATTTCAGTTACTTCACACCCTCAGCAACACTTGGTATTGTGTCTTTTTAACTTTGGCCATTATAATGTGTGTGTAGTGTCATCTCATTGTGGTTTAAATTTCATTTCTACAATAACTAATGATAGTGACAGGACTTTATACAATTATTGGTCAACGGTATGCTCTTTTCTGCAGTGTCTATTGAAGTTTTTTTGTCAACTTTTAATTGGACTATTTGTTTTACTATTGAGTTTTAAAAATTATTTACATACTCTGGATACAAACCTTTGCAACATATTTTCTTCTAGCCCATGTCTTGCCTTTTTATTTTTTAATGATGTATTTTGAAGAGCAGAAAGTTTTAATGACCTCTGATGCATAATTCTTTAATGAATGGGGCTTTTGTTTGTTTACTTTCTAAGAAATATTTGCCTATACCAAATTTGCATAGATTTTCTTCTATGTTTTCTTCTAGAATTTTATAGCTTTAGTTTATTTTTTTTAATAAAGTTTATTTATTTTGAGAGAAAGAAAGAGTGAGAGCACAAGCAGGGGAGGGACAGAGCGAGAGGGAGTGAGAGGATCCCAGGTAGGCTTCAAGCTGTTGGTGCTGAGCCCTGCCTGGGGCTCAATCCCATGAACCATGATAATGATCTGAGTGGAAATCAAAGAGTTGGATGCTTAACCTACTAAGCCCTCCTGGTGCCCTTACAGTTTTAGTTTCTTATATTTACATCTACAGTTGATCTTAATCTTGTGAGCAGTGTAAGGTATTGTTTAAGATTTATTTTTTTCAATATGGATGTATCCAGAACTAACACAACTTATTCAGTAAACTACGATTTCTGCAATGGATTATGCTGGTGACTTTGAAAAATTCAATTGACCATATCCTCTATATAACCATAGATGTCTTTTTCTTCATTCTCTATTTTGTCTGATTGATCCTTCCTTGTGTATAGTTTTATACAGAAACTACACTATCTTGATTAGTGTGTTTTAGAGTAAGCCTTGAAATCAGGTAGTACGAGGCCTCCAACTTTATTCTTTTTCTACAACAGAGGCCTAAATATTGTTGAACCTTAGTTTTCCAAATAAAAACTCAAGCATTTCAAGTCCCATTGAAAGAAGAAAGAAAGAAAGAAAGAAAGAAAGAAAGAAAGAAAGAAAGAAAGAAAGAAAGAAAGAAAGAAAGAAAGAAAGAAAATGCTGGAAATTTTGTTGGGAGTGAATTGAATCTATAGATCAATTTGGAGAAAATAAGCATCAAAACAATATTCATTCTTCCAATCCATGAGTGTGTACTTCTCCATTTGTTTAGGTCTTGTTTAGTTTCCTGAGCAATTTTTTTTTATTGTTCAAATGTATATCTTGTGCATATTTTATTAAATTTATTCATATTTTGAAATGGTAATTTAAATTGGAAATGGTATTTTTTACATTTCAATTTCAAATTTTTGTAGCTGTTACACATAAATGATTGATTTTACATATTTTATTTTATAAATAAATATGATTGATTTTATGTCCTTTGCTATTGCTAAATTATCTTATTAATTCAAGTAGGATTATCTACATAAACAACCATATGATTTGAGAAATTTGAGAATAGAATTACTTTTACTTCTGGGGCACCTGGGTGGCTCATTGGTTAAGCGCCTGACCCTGGATTTTGGCTCAGATCATGATCTCAAGATTTGTGAGATCAAGTGCAGTGTTGGGCTCCACACTGACAGCACTGAGCCTGCATGGGATTCTGTCTCTCCTTCTTTCTCTGCCCCTCCCAGCTCTCTCTCTCTGTCTTTCTCTCAAAATAAACTTAAAAAAAAAAAAAAAGGAAGAGAACTCTTTAAAAAAAAAAGTATTTTTATTTCTTCCTTTCTTATTTTTACGCATTTTATTTACTTCCCTTGTTGGGTTAATGCAATGGTAAGGACCTGCAGTATAATATTTGTGGAGGGTACAAGTGTGTATTTTTGTCTTACTCCCAATTTTAGAAGGAATATGTTTGGTCAGCGTATCATCTAGCTTACTGAGCATTCCCTGTGTACATGAAATAATGTATAGTTTACAACTTTGGGTATAATGATCTATAAATATCAATTAGTTTAAATTGCTTGATAATATAGCTTAGATCTTCTAAAACATCAGTGATTTTCTGGGTACATATTCTATCAATTATTCATGGATAAATGTTAAAATCTTCAGCTATAATTATGGAATAGTCTATTTCTCCTGGCACTTTTGTATTTATGAATTTTACAGCTCTATTATTAGAGACATACACATATGTAGAACTGCTATGTCTTCCCTATAAATTCTTCTTTTATTATTTTTAAATGTCCCTCTTTAACCCAAAATTGTTCTATGTCTTTAAGTCTACTGTGTCTGATAATAATAATACACCTATGTCATGTTTCCTACGTCTGCTGTTTGCATGTTGTGTGTTCCTCCATTCTTTAACTTTCTGCCTCTGTGTCTTTGTATTTAATGTTTTTTTTTTCCTGTAGACAGGAGGGTGTACCTTGTAAATAGCTTGCATTTTAGAAAAAAAAAATCCAGTCCCATGATTCCTGACAACTAACTGGAGTGGTCAGTTCATTTACATTTAATGTAATTACTGGTATAATTGAGCTAATGTCTACTATCCTGCTCTTTATTTTCTTTGTCCCTTCAATGATTTTATTGTTCATGTATTATTGCTCTTTTCCTGTGATAGTTCGAGGAAATTCAAGTATATTTTCATTCCTTTGATGCACCACTTTTTGAAGATGTTTTGGAAGTTTCTGTATGGCTAAAACTATGCAAGTTTAACTTACTGATTCTGTTTAGAGTCAATATAAGATCACTTTATATATCACACTTCATATTTCATGATTATCTGAAGTCCCTATTTACTTCTCACTTCCCACCTTACAATTGTTATAAATTTAAAACCATATAATTCAAATTAATCCCATCATTTATGCTACTGTAATATTTTAGTTCTAAATATGTTAAATCTTAATTTAATAATGTTAGTATTTTGTTTCAAACCAAAGATGGGCAACTTTTCCTTAAAGGACTAGACAGTAAATACTTTAGGCTTATAGGCTATATGATTGTTGTTACAACTACTCACCTCTTCTGTTGTAGCATGAAAACAGCCATAGACAGTACTTAAACAAGTGAGGCTATGTTCCAATTAACCTTTATCTACAAAAAAACAGTTGGCTGGTTCCCAGGCTGTAATTTGCTGACCCTTGTTTATATAGCTGTATATTATGGAAATTACAAGAAAAAAAAGAAGAAAGATAGTTTTTTATCTTTACCCACTTATTTACTGTATCTGATCCTCTTCATTTCATTTCCCCCCCAGCTTCATTGAGATATAATTGGTATACAAAATCTGCACATAATTAATGTATACAAACTGGTACATTTGGACGTGTGTATACCTTGTGTTAGCATCACCACAATCCAGGTAATAAACATCCATCACCTCTAAAAGTTTCCTCGTATGAATACGTGTGTGTGTGTGTGTGTGTGTGTGTACATGTTAAGAGTCTGGAAATAAACTCACTCATATATGGTCACCTGATCTTTTCAAGGGTGCCACAAGTACATTATGAGAAATGGTGTTGAGAAAACTGGATATCCACATCCAAAAGAATGAAATTGAACCCTGTCTTTTACCATACATAAAAACAAACTCAAAATGGATGAAAGATTTAAATGTAAGGTCTGAAACCATAAAGAAAAGACTATTTATTTTTATAGATTTTGGTTTCCATTGATAACCTTCCCTATAATAAGAAAAGTATCCTTTGGTATATTTTGTGGTACAGTTTTGCTGACTACTAACTCTCTAGATTTCATTGTTCAGAAACATTCATTTGATGCTATTTTTTAAATAGCATATCAAATTATAAATTGACAATACTTTAAAGAATTTTAAAGATTTAGAGATGCTCTATTGTCTTCTAACCCATATTGTTTCTCATGAGAAGGTAATTGTCATGCGTATCATCAGAATATCATTTTTATTGTGGCTGCTTTGAAAATTTTCCCCTTCTTTGGTTTTCCACAGTTGGATGATGGTGTACGTAAGTGTGGTTTTTTTCTGTACTCTTCTTGCTTTCTATACCAAGATTCATGCTTGGATCTGTGGGTTCGAATAACTTTTTTTTCTTCCAATCTCATTCTTGTCTTTTAAACCTTCAATTCTACTCATTTTAGACCATTTTGTATCATCTCCCATGTTTTAAGCCTCTTTTCCTTAGTCTCCATTTCTTTTTCTATCAGATTGTATCAGTTCTTTCAATTTGTCTTCAATTTCACTGACCGTTCTAACTTTTCCAATATACTGTTAAGCCCATCCAGGTAATTTTCCATTTCAGTTATTGCAGAGTTTTAGTTGCAGAATTTGCATTTAGTTCTTTCTTACAGTTTTTTTCCCCTTTTGAATGAAATTTCTTATCCATTTGCTCATAAATACTGCATTTATCTTTAAATCTTACTATGTATTCTCCTTGAATAGTTTGAAATTATTTATAATAGCTAGGTTTTGCTATATCCAACATCCGAGCTATCGTAGGGTTCCTTTTTAATAGACCACTGTTATTCATAACTAAGAGTAACATTTTGTTGTGTTTATTCTAATAGGTAATTCAGTTATCAGCTGACCACCTGATGCTTTTGTATGCTAGCTTTTTACATTTTATTGGAGTGAAAACAATGGAGAACTTAGGGCATTTCCCAAGCTCTTCCAACTTGGTGGGAGTCAACATCGAAATTCTGCCTGCCCATGTTATGAGGGCTTGGTGTTAGCCTTGGTTAGGAAGTATCTAGAATAGACCCTTACTCTCATACATGACCCTTATTTTCTAAGGTTTAATCATTCTGATATCTTACCAGGATGTCAGAAATTTTAAGGGGAGGTATACATCATTTTGCTGAGCTAAAAATCCTAGCTTCCTTCAGCATTGCTTGAATTCTATCACTTTTTTTACTCTGAAGAGTAAATTCACACACAGGAATGAAATGAAAAAGATACAAGTGGAATCAGCTTATACACTATAGAATGGTACACATTAAGAGTTGTTAGAATATATTACGCATTTTCTACTCCATATTTTTGAATTTTTAAATTTTATTTCTTTATTTTTGAGACAGAGAGAGATAAAAAGAATGTGTGGGAGGGGCAGAAAGAGGAGAGAGAGAGAATCCCAAGCAGGCTCTGCACTGTCAGCACAGAGCGCATTGTAGGGCTTGGACTCATGAACCATGAGATCATGACCTGAGGTGAAATCAGGAGTCGGATGCTTAACCAACTGAGCCACCCAGGAGCACTCTTACTCCATATTTTAAAAAATAACTATAATTCATAATCTGGCTGAAACATTGGCCACTAGTTTATCTATTATGATAAATAAAACTTTAAAAAGTTTAATAGAATTCTGCCCCTGAAAAATATTTGATTTCACATAGATGTTTCTTGTCTTTTAGAGTTATCACCAGGAAATTTTAGTAGGTATTATTTTTTCCATCATTTCATTTGCTGTTACTTCTGATAGCTGTTAATGATATATCCATAATCTTATGTTGCCTATTTTTAGATATTCATAAGAAACAAGTATTTGGCTGAATAGAACAAACATATGCATTACCGTAGAATAAAATATATTTCCCATATAGTTACTATATAATTCAATCTGACATTAGAAAACAAGAATAAAATATTTTGATATTTTGATTTGGAGAGATTTGGTTATCATTTCTTCCTCTTTTGTCTTCAAAACTAAGCAATGCTAGAGTCCTCCAACATATTGTTTTGGGTAATATTACAGCTCTTAGCCAATCTGAATTTCTTTACATTTACTGAATGATAACATGTACTCCTTTTCAAAAAACTGTCACCTTTGCCTTATTTGTCCTCTAGAATCTAATTATAGTTATGTGTCTTATCTGCTGTTGCTGGACATGGAGAAAACAGCAGTTCTAATGCATAAATCTAAATATTGTACTATATCACAGGAAAATTGTGCAGAATCCTAGCACAAATATTTCTAAACTAGAGGCAAAAGAAACAATCACAGGCAAATTTTTGCTTGGTTGAACCCTATTTGCCATGTTTACTGAAGAAGGTAAACTATGAAGGATTTTTTTCAATATTGCCTTAGATACAGTAGTCTCCTTCATATGTAGGCTGTATTTAAAAAATAGTCCTTGGGGTGCCTGGTTGGCTCAGTACTGTCGGTTGAGCATCCAGCTTTGGCTCAGGTCATGATCTCATGGTTCGTGAGTTGGAGCCCCGCATCGGGCTCTGTGTTGACGGCTTGGAGCCTGGAGCCTGCTTCAGATTCTGTGTCTCCCTTTCTCTGCCCCTCCCCCATCACTCAAAAATAAATAAACATTAAAAAAAATTAAAAAATACTCCTAGGGGCACCTGGGTGGCTCAGTCGGTTGAGCGTCCGACTTCAGCTCAGGTCATGATCTCACGTCCGTGAGTTCGAGCCCCGCATCCGGCTCTGTACTGACAGCTCGGAGCCTGGAGCCTGCTTCTGATTCTATGTCTCCTTCTCTCTGCACCTCCCTCACTTTCTCTCTCTCTCTCTCTCTCTCTCTCTCTCTCAAAAAAAAAAAAAATAACATTAAAAAATACTCCTTGTGGCAGGAAATGGGTATTTGTGGCAGGGAAACCCTAAGCTGACTTTCAATGATTCTTAACCCTGATTTTCATGTCTTTGTGTATAATTCTTTCCCATTGAAAGTGGGGAGAAATTATGATGGGGTATCAGTTCAGTAATTGTTATGACATACAAGATTCCATCTTAGCTGACTAGAGCTAGGGATTCCTCTTTCTAGCTTGATGAAGTAGATAGCCATTTTGGAAAGACCCTCATGACAAAGAATTATGGGTGGTCTCTAGGATGTGCAGGCATCTTCTAGGACATGAAAGTGTCCTCAGCCAACAAGGAGCAAAACACTTGGGCCTTCTATCATACAACCATTAGGAAATTAATTCTCTCAAAAACCTTAATAAGTTTGGACATGATTCAACTTCCTCTCTGAAATTAAGCATTCAGATAAGAACATTCCAGCCAACCCTTTGATTGCAGCTTTGTGAGACCCAGAACAGAGGATCTGGCTAAACCATACCTGAACTCCTAACACACGGAAGTTGTGAGATAATACACATGTGCTGTTGCAAAAGATGCTCAGTTTGTAGTAATTGGTTATGGAGCATTAAGTAACATAGTACCCTCAATTCCATTGCTCGTCAATATAATATCTTGCAAGCTCTACGATTAAACCTATTCTTGTCTTTTTAAATTATACTAAGGGCCCAATGGCCATGGCTCCTGAAAAGTTGACTATCAGTAACAGTGTTAAGTATTACAGAAATAAAACCTAGATTCCAGGTTTTCCTTGAAAATCTCCATTTAATTTCATTGTATTTTTTTCAATTAAGGCAATTTAATATTCCTAGATTTAATTCCTAGATTTAATCCTGTGATTTAATCTTACTAAAATAAAATCAATACCCACAGCCTTTATTGCAGATACATCAATAGGATTAAGTTGTTTCCAAAAAAATTCAAGTAGAAAGGGTATCTAAAACTACCACTTTTTAAGGAAGTATCCTTAAAAAGAGGTAACACACTGAAATGTAGAGGTAATAGCTGGGACTTCAACAGCCATTAGGGCTATAAGATGTGCCAATTATTGATGGTGAATGAGCAATAAGATGGTAGAAACCTGAATTTCTGAAGACTTTGTGGAAAAGCCATCATGTTAGTTCCTGCAATGATACTTTAAGGTTTAACCTGAGTGTAATAATTTTCTATCTTGTTCAAATCATGGTTACTTGGGAGTTTTATGGATATTTTCAGATACTTGACAAATAATAACATACATAATTAATTTGTGAATTGTAAAATAATACACTATTACAACCTACACATCTCTATTTGGCTGAGGAGCAAAAGTCAAAATGACCCTGGTAAAGGCTTATACGAGGGACGCCATTACTCTGGTAGAGGAATATACAAAGGGAAAGTATTTCAAAATAAAGTAATATGTGAACAAAGGCATAAAGTCTTGGAAATGTGTAATGATTTGGTGGGAAGCAGAATGACTTAATTTGACTAGAGTGTGGAATAATTGGTAGGACTCAAAGAGATGTATTTCTATATATTCCATTTGGTATATTAATGAGTGGTTTGAAAATTCATGACATTGAATTAATGTTATCACCTCTATAAGGCAATGAAGAGCACAGATATTTCCCACTAAAAGTAAGATATATTTTCTAGGAAAATAAAGCCCTGCAGTATGGAAAATGGATTGAAAGGGAAAGAGGCTGAAAAGTCAGGTATCAGATAAAAGGCAACTATACTATCTCAGATAAAAGAATATATGGCTTTACAAATGTAATAGGAATAAAATTGTTAAAATGATATATTCAAAACACCAAGCAAATATAGTAGGTACAGAGTAAATAAGCGTTAAATATTTTCCAGATTGCAAAATTTTCATCAGTAGAGAGAATACACACTGGTTGTTTTATGCTCAATTATAACTTGTAGTTATGCAATAAAAATTCTTATAGAATAAATATCCGCCGTTACCCATTGAAAAAGACACTACTCCTTTAATAGTTTTCATTTAAAAGAATTTAAAATTGTCTCCATTGATCCAATTCTTAAGTGGTTTACAAATCTAAATTTATATAACTGTATATATACATACTTCCTGGAACATATAAAAATTCCTTCACAGAAAAACATGATAAATGGTGTTTAGTTTCCTACCATTGTTCACAAAGCTAACTTAACCCACAAAACAAACAATAAACAACTCTATGCTGACCTTTACCATAATAATATTAGTAAATAAAATAAATGAAAATACACAGTATTTTGTGGTATTGTCGTTAATATTTTCTAACATGGACAGTGCACTACAAGCTAAGCTATTCACTGTTCCCAAAATATCTTTACTTACTTTCTCACATCCTGACTTCTCAGCAAACACAACCCCACTCATCAACCTCTATACTCCCACACACATCACACACACATGATATAACTGGGAAAAAGAGGTGTGAAATTTTAGCTTTCCTAGCAGCTAAAGTAACTATAAATATGAGGACTGCCATTCGCTATTAGTTCAATTCTGTATATTTTGATATGTACTGAGATCAAGTTCACTTTTGGGTGACTGTATAACAGTCAAACCTAATAGAAGAGTGATCTTCAATTTGGTAAAATAGTTGTAATAACAAAATTAATTAATTTGGCTGTCAGGACGTAAACAGAATTGTCTTCAAAGATCTTTGTGGATAAAGAATATATGCAGAAAGATTATACATACCCTTGTATATATTCTATTCCTGAGCTCCTTTCTGTATAGCTTCAAAGGGTTCTGAATTGTGGCAAATTCATAAGGATTACTAATTGTGATATGTTTTAATAGAAGAAACAAATGCCTTTTCATTGTTCCTTCCAGACCTCTAATTCTAAGGAATCATTGATTTCTTTATATAATTGACCCTTAACAACACAGGTTTGAACTTTGTAGGTCCACTTCTACGTGGAGATTTTTAAAAAATAAATATAGTGAAGTATGGTAAATATATTTTCTCTTATGATTTTCCTGATAACATTTTCTTTTTAAAATTTTTTGATGTTTATTTATTTTTAAGAGAGAGAGAGAGAGAGAGAGCAGGGGAAGAGCAGAGAGAGAGGGGGAGACACAGAATCCGAAGCAGGCTCCAGGCTTTGAGCTGTTAGCACAGAGTCCAACACGGGGCTCAAACTCACAAACTGAGAGATAATTACCTGAGTCGAAGTCAAACGTTCAACTGACCGAATCATCCAGGCTCCCCAATAACATTTTCTTTTCTCTAGCTTACTTTAAAAATATAGTATATTATATATATATATATATATATATATATATATATATATAGTACAAAGTATGTGTCAGTAGATTATACACTCAGTAAGGCTTCTGGTCAACAGTAGGCTATAAGTAGTTAGGTTTTGGGGGGAGTCAAAAACTGTATGCAAATTTTTGACCATGTTGGGGGTTGGTGCACCTAACTCCTCTGTTGTTCAAGGGTCAAATGTATATTTTTCTGGATTATACAATATTTGGATTTCAATTATTTCCTTTTTTCTTCAAAACTATTGGAATCTTGAAACAATGAGGTTGACCTGAAGGTATAAAAAATACACACTGGAAATAAATTAGTTCATGGAGCTATTCATTCGCTTGTGGGGGCAACCCATAACAGGCTTATTCCTTCCTGGAGCTATCAAAATCTATTTACTACATCCCATGGATCTTGAATGGGAAATGGTTTCTTCTAGGAAAAGTATTCCCTTCTGGTCTCAGCTTGTCTTCCAGTTCAGAAAATAGGATTTGGGTCACATGATAGAGAACAAATGAAAATCTTACAAAGGCATCATTGTCTAAACTAGCCTGAAGTGTCAAAAACAAATTAGAATGAATGTAAGTCCAAAAATTTGAAGAAAGGTACGTAGTTAATTTTATGGAGTGTTTTTGTTTTGGAGAATTAATGAAAAAAAGGTGTCCTATTTCTACCGATATGTGGAAAACAACCACCTTTGAAAGATTCTTATTGATTTAGGGTAATAATATGTAAATTAAGAGTGAAAGTACATCGTGCCACTTAAATTACTCCATAGACTAACAGACTCCATTCTCTTTCCCTTGTAAATATGCGTAGGAATAAAAATTAGCAGTGAGATCATCATGTAAGTAGCATTGTCCTAGGGATTTCTGGTTTTGTTTTAATAGTTCACTTAAAAAAAAAAAAAAGTTTGTTTATTTATTTATTTATTTATTTATTTAAAGTCAACACTGGGGAGGGGCAGAGGGGGAAAGAAAGAGAGAGAGGGAGAGAGAGGAAGAGAGAATCTTAAGCAGGCTCTGTGCTATTAGCACTGATCCCAACTCAGGGCACCATCTCACAAACTGTGAGATCATGATTTGAGCTGAAATAGAGAGTCGGATTCTTAGGTGACTGAGCCACCCAGGAACCGTATTTTAATAGTTCACTTTAAGAAAAGTAGAAATCTTTTAAGTCTAACTGAACGTTGATAAAAGGACTATAAAACCAAGAGGTGGCAAGAGCCAGAAGAGAGGACATCTTCATATTCTTTGGTTGGTTCATTGCCTTTTATCTACCTAACGTCATATTTCAGGAACCAAAAATATGTCAAGGTGATTCATGTCTAGAAAATTTTCTTATTGGTAAGAACTTATCAATAAAAATTTACATTACCAATGAACAAGATTTCACTAAGTTTGAAACATTTACAATTGATTTTCAGGTAATAAACAATTCACTGTTTCAGTTTTTACTAGCATAAACATTCCAACTATTATGACTAACTTTCCCTAGAATTAAATAATACTGAAAAAGAATAAAAGGAATATATCCTTTTAATGTATGCCTAACCCATAGCTCAAAAATTATACAGATTTGTTAGTATATAGGTTATAAAATAATTTAAATATTTACATAAGACTTAATAGAGTTAATATTTCTTTTAATACATTGAAAGATATGGCACGAAAAAGTTTTGATTGATACGTCTTTCTAAAAATTTATTATATGCCAGATACAACTTTATTGCTTTCCCTCTGAATATCTGTGAACCAATGGTAAGCCAAGGACAAAATTAAGATTCACCAAAATTAAGATTCATCGTTAGTAAATAAATAATAATAGGAAGAAAACACTATTAAGAAAACCAAAGCAAGTCTTGGTTAACAAGTAATTTTAGACTTGCAGAAGAAAATATATATTAGTATTAATATTTGCAATGTGATCTAAAAAAACCTTGTTAAGATTTGTCACTTTATTACTTAAACACTCAAAATAACCAAACTCTTCACCAAATCTACTTGAATTTACATAAACTTCTAATTTTATAGGCATATAAACTGTCTTAACTACTAAAACAAACACCTTGAAAAGAAATGAGTAGCTCTAACTATGGTAGTCAAACTGCTCATAGTATGCTTCATGGATTTGAAAAATGCTTTAAATTCATATAGTGACAAAGCCTACAATCCCTTGATCAAAAATATATGAAAGGCAAAAATATTGTGAATCTTACCTGTAACAAGAAAGCTGCATCTCCCAGCTCCAGCTTCATTAATGATGCTACAATTATAAACCCCATAGTTTTCATTGGAAAGACTCTTCACCGGGTATTCTGTATACTCTTGAGAGTCAAACTGACCCGTCCGTAATAATTTATTGCCCAAGCGCCATTCATAGGTCAGCACCCGTATTGGATAGGCTCTCAGGACCCGGCAGCTCATAGTAACACTTCGGTCTTGTCCTTGCCGAATTTCCAGGAACGCTGGTTCCACAGCAGGAGGATCTGCAGAAGAGATGTTAAAACAGATAAAACATGTGGTCTGCAATGAGCCAAAGACTATTCTTATTCTAAGAAGCTGTTTTTAAGAACACATCTAGCAACAAGTAAGGAGTAAGAGGTGGGTGGAGAGCAACACCAGGAATTTTATCTTGGGATAGGAAATGGGAAACATCATTTACTGACTGTGGGCAGTGAATGAGATTCACTGCCTTGAAATATCATTTGCAGGTGAAAGTAGCAGAGTTCATTTTTTTCTTAGCTACTTCCCAGAACAAATCATCATGACTATGTTTATACTGCCAGCAACCAAATGATGTTGTAGGTGTAAAATGCAGTCTCCAAATTAGCATGAGACTTTGAAACAGATGAAGTCATTGATTCAAGTCAGTGAATTCTAATTATTCCCAGTTTGGCTTCTGAACTACCTATTATTTAATAAAGTAGGTAACCTAAGTTTATAAATTTATGTTCTAAATTATTTGGTCTGAACACATTTGACTAAAATTCATAATATTCATGGGTAAACCTTAAGCAAACTTTGCAAATTATAACACAGGTGGATGAGGTTTCTAACTCACTGCAATGATGCATTTATCTGCCTTAATTGTGATTTTTTCCATATAATTAAAACTTGCTACATTAGATACCTAACTTTTTTGTTTTTGATGGAAAGATTTCTGAAAAGTTTTTCATACAGACATTTCTCATTATATAGAGTATGCAAATTATAATCCTTTACCTCATGACTCCCGATGGTTATGATAAATAACAACTACTTCCTAGGCACTAAGGACTCATTTAATCAAATAAACTGTCTGTGACCACTCAGGATTGCACTGCACAGCACTATCACATCCTTGACTAGATGTATATGATACTCTCCTGAGTAGTATAGAGCCGTACATACTCTCTTGTGTAGTATAGAAGCCATACAACTCTTTCTGGCATCCCTTCCTTCAAGACGCTAAAAGGTTTTAGGACTGCCTAAAGGCACTAAGTTCACCCTCCAATATTCTTTACATGTTATTCCAATACTTTTTTGTACTATCGCTGTCCCTTCTCGTTGCCAATCTGTTGACTCATCCTTCTTGCTTCTCTCAACAAATATATTTAAACTACCTTACTGTTC
Source organism: Lynx rufus (assembly GCF_022079265.1). Classification (NCBI taxonomy): domain Eukaryota; kingdom Metazoa; phylum Chordata; class Mammalia; order Carnivora; family Felidae; genus Lynx; species Lynx rufus. Next base: position 66,645,934 of record NW_025814827.1, read on the forward strand.
TAATTTTATTCATAAATTCAATTTTTGAGCTCTTCCTACATAAGTGCTAATTTTTTTTTTAATGAATGAAAAAAATTCCTGTCTGCATGAAATTTATGATTTAACACAACAGGCAGCTATTTAAATAGCTGATTTACAAAACTGAAGTACAAAAAACAATTCTAGGGTAGAAAGTAAAGAAGTGAATAACACTATGAGGATTCACCAGGCAAGGCATCTCAAGGAATGTGATACTCGAGCTGTGTCTTCCAGGATATATAGGAAATGGTGAGGTTGGTAATCAATCATCCCAGGTAAGGAGATTAATATGTGCAAAAGGTAAAGAGAAAGTAGAGAGGAGGTGGTGTTCAGAGAAGTATAAATGAATTGGCATAGCTGGTGAACAAAGGGTACATGAGTGCTTCAGAGGAAATAAAGATGGAAAGAAAGGAAGGGACTCTAGTCAAGAATTTCTGAATATCATGTTATGGAGTTTGGATTTCATCTTGTTAGTGGTGAGGCTCATTAATTTTTTTTCTATTGTACCTGTTAATCCCTTTCATCTATTTCATCCAACCCCCACCACCTTTTCCTGTGGCAAACACCAGATTGTTTTTGTTATCTACGAGGAGTCTGTTTCTGTTTTGTTCATTTGTTTCTTTTGTTAGATTTCACATATAACTGGAATCATATGGTATCTGCTTTTCTCTGTTTGACTTATTTCACTCAGCATAAACCCTCAAGGTCCATTTAAAATTTTTTAAGGGGCGCCTGGGTGGCGCAGTCGGTTAAGCATCCGACTTCAGCCAGGTCACGATCTCGCGGTCCGCGAGTTCGAGCCCCGCGTCGGGCTCTGGGCTGATGGCTCAGAGCCTGGAGCCTGTTTCCGATTCTGTGTCTCCCTCTCTCTCTGCCCCTCCCCCATTCATGCTCTGTCTCTCTCTGTCCCAAAAATAAATAAACGTTGAAAAAAAATTAAAAAAAAAATAAAATTTTTTAAATGAAGGTTTTATATGACTAAACTGATCTTTTAGAAAGAATGTTTGGGCAGATAGGAGGAGCATACTCAAAGGAAAGAGTCTAGTTACAGAGAAAATGAGAACATCATTGCTGAAAGTCTGAACTAAGGCAATGTCAGTGAAACCACAAATGATGCCTTAGACAATGAGGTAGATATGGTGTCAGTGACGAAGACAGAGAAAACAGGAGGGGTAGTTTAGGGTACGGTGGACATGTTGAACTTGTGCACCTGCTAGTCAGACAGTAGGGATACCAAGTAGGCAACTGTTTCTTCATTTCCAAATATATATGGGTTATGTTTTATTATCTCTTTGTTCTGATTTTTGCTTAATTGGATCACGGTCAGAGAAAATAGTCCATGTGTTTTCAATCTTCTGAAATTTGTTGAAGCCTGAGTTATAGCCCAATATATGACTAATTTTTGTTCTGTGTATGCCTGCAAAGAAGGAATAGTCTGAAGTTTAGGAGTGTGATGTGGAACTGTTTGTTGGGTCAAGTCTGACAAATGAGTTATCCAAATCATCTACATAGTTATTGGGCTTTTACCCTATTTGTTCTACTTGGATTAATTTAGAAGAGTGTTAAGCTCAGAGCCCGACTTGGGGCTTAACTCAAGAACCATGAAATCATGACCTAAGCCAAAGTTGGAGGCTCAACCGAGCTGCCCAGGCGCCCCTGCTTTACATATTTTCAGGCCACGCTATTAAGTACATACAAATTTAAAATTGCTTTATTTTATTGGTAAACTGAAGGTTTTATCATTTTGAAACAACCTCCTTTATCTCTATTAAGGTTGTATTATTTAAAACTATTTCGTCTCAATTAATATTTACTCTGACATTGCTTAGTTAGTAGTTGCAAGCTGTCTTTTCCATACTTTTAGAGTTCCATTATCCTTATATTTTACAAGTGTTTCCTTTAAACAGCATGTAGTTATCTTCTATTTTTTCAAGAAACCTTAGCAATATTTCAATTTTACCCACAGCAATTAACACTTTGTTTACATTTACTGACTACTGATACATTTGAGTACAGATGTACTCAACAAATGTAACTGTTTTGTACTTCCTATTTGTTTTATGGTCTTTTTTCTTTGTCTTCTTTTAGATTTATGGACTACATGATTATTCCAACCCTTTTGCTGCTACTAATTTTCATTCTCTCTTTTTTTAAAAACAATTGAACATTATAATTTTATATCTGCACTAATTTTTAGAATTATTCAGATATATGCTGGCTCATTTGCCTTTAATTCATTCTTTCACTATATATTTTAAAATTCCATGATCATTTTCCAAATTTTGCCTCAAGTACATCATTTAGAATTATCTTTAATGACCTTTCTGGTCTTGATTTTCTGAAAATATATTTTTAGCCTTATTCTTAAAGCTTTTTTTTTTTTTTCCACGTTTTTTTTATTTATTTTTGGGACAGAGAGAGACAGAGCATGAACGGGGTAGGGGCACAGAGAGAGGGAGACACAGAATCGGAAACAGGCTCCAGGCTCTGAGCCATCAGCCCAGAGCCTGATGCGGGGCTCGAACTCACGGACCGCGAGATCGTGACCTGGCTGAAGTCGGACGCTTAACCGACTGCGCCACCCAGGCGCCCCTAGCCTTATTCTTAAAAGATATTTTCCTTTTACATAATAGGATTAGAGGGTGGCACTGATTTTCTTTTAGCATATTAGGATATAGTTCTACTGTCTTCAGATGGCTTTTACTGCTATAGACAAGTAAGCTTAAAGTCTCACACTTTAAAGTTATTGTTTTTGTTTCCTCCAGGTACATTCAAAATGTTTTTACCTTTGATATTTGATACCTTCAATATAATGATTTTAAGTGGATATTCTTTGTACCTAAAAGTTTGGGACCTGCTGGGATTTTTAAATCTGTTGATTTCAGTTTGGCATATTTCACCTAAGAAATTTCCGGAAAATTGTCATTTCTTAAATTATACCTGTGTTTTTTTCTTTCTATCCTCACTTGAAGGTGTTTTTCATTCATTCTGTCTTCCATGTCTTTAATCCCTCTTCCAACTTTTCTCTTTCTTGCTTTTTCTGCATTGCATTTTGAATAAATTCTTCTGAGCACTAATTCTTTCTTCAGTTCTACTTAATCTGGTATACCCATCCATTATGTTTTTATTATTATTTTAATGTTTGTGTTTGTTTATTTATTTATTTATATCCAAGTTAGTTAACATATAGTGTGATGATGATTTCAGGAGTAGAATTTAGTAATTCATTACTTACATACAACACCCAGTGCTTATCCCAGCAAGTGCTTTCCCTAATGACCATTACTCATTTAGCCCATCACCCTACCCAACACCCCACCAACAACCCTCAGTTCGTTTTCTGTATTTAAGAGTCTCTTATGGTTTGTCTCTCTGTTTTTATTTTTGCTTCCTTTCCCCTATGGTCATCTGTTTTGTTTCTTAAATTCAACCTATGAGTGAAATCACATGATACTTGCCTTTCTTTGAATAAATTATTTTGCTTAGCATGATACACTCTAGTTCTATCCCCATTGTTAAAATGGCAAGATTTCATTATTTTTATAGCCAAGTAATATTACATTGTTTCTATATACCACATCTTCTTTATCCATTCATCAGTCAATGGAGATTTGAGTTCTTTCCATACTTTGGCTATTGACAATACTGCTGCTATAAACACTGGGGTGCATTTGCCCCTTAGAATCAGCATTTTTGTATCTTTTGGATAAATACCTAGTAATGCAATTGCTGGGTCATAGGGTAGTTCTATTTTCAATTTTTTGAGGAACCTTCATACTGTTTTCCAGAGTGGCTGCACCAGTTTCTTTCCCACTGGCATGCTTTCCTGCATCCTTGCCAACATCTGTTATTGCCTGAGTTGTTAATTTGGTTTTTTTTATTTAAAATAATGTAGCTTTCATTTATAAACATTCTGCATAGTTTTTTTGTATACCTGTTGTGCCACTACTTTTATACTTTTCCATTACTTGCAAATGTAGTAAGATTTGTCTCTTATTTCTTTAAACAAAGTAATTATTTTATACTGTCTGATATTTCTATATGGCTTTAAAGATGTTTTTTGTTTGTTTTCTCTGATGGTATTTTGTTGCTGTGTATTCTCGGTTAATTTTGACTCTGTGCTATTCAATGTCCTGTAAAAATATGGGAATTTTTAAATATCTAAGATGATGATTTCTTCCTCTAGAGAGATATGTGTCTATAGGCAACTACTGATATCAATGTCTAGGATCACATTAATCTAGGTTCATGGCTTGAGGTTTTAATCACCCAAGTGATATGAATTTTCATTAAAAATCCTCCAAAGAGGCAACTTGTGATTATAATGTACAGTATGTGATCCCACATCACCCTTACCCTGCTCACTTCAAAGACAACTTTCTTTGCACTCACTCGGGAATAGGAATATGTAGACTGGGTTTACGCCTACTTTACTCTTATCCTATGGATATAGTCCTTCGAGTTCCAACTTCTATGGGTAGAACTTTTCTCCAGGAAATACTCTGGGTAGATTGTAATCGACTAGAAATGCCATCAAAACTGAAGCTTAAATTCTCCCACATCAGCAAATGCCCTTGGGGCAAGGTTAGCCTCATTGTCCTGCTTTCTTATAAATTTGACATTGTATTTTTAAAATAAACATTTTAATACTTTCAATAATATTTTTTAGAAATTTTGCAGCATTTTTTGATTGTTTGCATTGGAAGAATTTTTTTTTTTTTAAGAGAGAGAGAGCAAGTGGAAGAAGGACAGAGGGAGAGGGACAGAGAGAGTCTTAAGCAGACTCCACGCCCAGCACAGAACTGGATGCCGGGCTCAATCTCACAACTGTGGGAACAGGACCAGAGCCAAAATCAAGGTTGGATACTCAACCAACTGAGCTACCCAGGGGTCCCTACACTGGAAGGATTTTGAGGAATATTTTGTCTATTATATGCCCAGAATCACATGTCTCTATTAGTCAAATGGAAATACAGATCTAAAGCTCAAAATGCTGACTTGACTGAAAGCTCTGGTTTTATTGAGATAATTCAGAATAAGCTTAAACAAAGACAAATAAAAAGCCAAATTTGGATTTAGTCCTGAATATAATCACTTCTGGGGTTAGAGAAAAGTAAAAGTTCCTAGAGGAGAATAAATATAAATAAGCAAAGAGATATATGGATCCAGAGAGTTGTGTTACAAAAAATTAAAGGCTTTGGATGTTCAAAGAACATAAAGTAAAAAAATGTGCCAAATGTTAGCAATATATGAGTTTAGATTGAAAATATATATTGTTTTTGACAAGTCTGATGTCATAAGTGATTATAGCAAAAGCATTTTCTGTGGAGTATATATAATGTGTGTTGCAGTTTTTATGGTTAAATAGTAGACATCAGGAATGGCATCTGTTTGTTCAATACTGTTGTCTATGATTAGAAAACATAATTATCTATTCATTCTACTTTCAAAATATATCCAGAGGTTATACATTTCTCCCAATCTTTACTACCACTACTATTACCTCTTACATAGACTACTGCAAATGTCCTCCAATAGCCTTCTAAAAGGCCATTGTGCTTCTGATTTTGACCTTCTACTATTTCTCTGATATTGGCCAGATGTTCTTTTACAAGAGAAATCAGCTCTTGTTATTCTCCTCCTTAGAACACTTTATTGATTTGCCCCTACTTGTCAATCAGGCTTACAAAGTCCTGCAAGTTCTGGCTCTGACAATATTCTCAATCATTCTTATCTTAATCATTGTGTTCAGAAACATGTTTCCTTCCTGTTCCTGCATGACAAGCACTTTCTGGATTCTGGGCTTTATTCTTTCTTCTGAAGATGTTCTTTCCTTCACTCTTTCTATTGCTCTCTGATGGTCATTGTTTATATTTTACTTCTTTAGAAAGCCTATCCTGGGCTACCAATTAGTAAAATATTTCTCCTACTGTTACCAATACATGGTTAGCAATCATTGTATTTATTTCCTGCATAGTAACACCATTTGTTCATATCTAGTTCATATAAGTTCCATTATAATGGGACTTAAAACTCCCCATCATTGTATCTTCTCTGTATCCATCAAGTACTCAGCATTATAGCTAGTGCCAGATCATTACTGAATACATAAAAGAAAGAATGAATGAATAAATGATGTAAAAGAGTAAAGATGTTCACAAAGTCTTCAATACTTATTCAGCATGGGTTCTATGTCTACTCTGTTAAATCTGCGTAGATTCTGTGCTTACTTTGACCAATAGAATAGAGCAAAAGTAATGCTACATCATTTTCTAGGCCTGGACCACAGGAGACTGGGAATTTCACTTTTTATCTCTTAAAATACTTATTCTGGGAGGCCTGACCCATGAAATAAGTCCAACTACCCTACTAAAGAGACCATCTCAAGAGGCCCTGAGATTATACAAAGGAGGAAAGGGTAGAATTAAGCTCAGCCATCCTCACCAAGGTTCCAGATATGGGAGGTCATCTTGTACCTTCCAGACCAGCCCAGCCACCTGCAAAATACCATCAGGTGACCCAGATAATACCACAATCCACATGAAACAGAGGAATAGCCCAGGCAAGCTCTCTTCAAATTCTTGACTTGCCAGAGATTAAATAGATATAATAAAATATGATTATTTTGAGCTCCTAAGTATTTGCTTCACAATAACAGATAATTGATACAAAAGTCTCTGAGCCTTCAAAATTAAGCAGTTTGATAACATGAGTGGAGACCTGGTAGAGTGAGGCAAAAGGACAAGTGGACAGGGCAATGGTGAGAACACAGTTTAAGCAACAGATCCTGGGATCCAAGTTGGTTCCAGAAGGAAATGATTCAGAAGGAAACTAATAGGGGAAGTCAATCAATAGACTGAATTACTAGGATGCTTGAAAACCTTAAAAACAAGTACACTGAGAACAACGGAATCAGGAAACGAGAAAGCTGTAGTCAATAAACAGAATTTGTTGAAAATTTGGAGTGATTAGAGGCTCAGTGTTATGTTCATTGGAATGAAATGCTGAAGTGAAGTAGAGATTAATGATACTAGAGTCAAATGCAATTATGTTAAGTGAATACACATTTACTCTCATTGTATTTGTATCTAACAGTGTTTGCAACTGCTTATCTTTCTTCTTATAAATTTGTTTTTAAATGGCAAAGGTCAAAATGTAATTAATTATACTTACCAGGCCAATATCCTAAAATATATATTTACTTTTCCTATGAATGATTTTCTGTGGGAATTCTTTGACTATATCTGACCTATTAGATTATTTCAAATAATGGATTTTTTAGACTTTCACTCTATGTGAATGTGTCATTCATCCAAACCTAGAAAATTCAGTCAACTCATTTATTAACAGCCTATAAAAACACCTGATAGTGTTGGGTTAAATCTCTTCAGTGTGTTTTCATAGAGTTCAGTAGAGTCCGAGTTGGAAAGCATCCCTAAATGAAAGTAATAATTACTGCTATTTAATAGACTGCCCAAACACGTTGGGTTCCAGGGTGATTCCCTAACCTCAAAATAAGTGATAAAATGTGAAACTAAGCAAACTCATTATAAGTCACGTTTGCCTGTGGAAAACTTCTGTGATATAAGGTTCACTTTAAGCCCACTGGCTATTAATGAACTCAGCATTTCATTCCTTGGAATAACCAGTGAGAAGAACAGACCTTCACAGTTAGGATTAAACGGTGTTGTATGAAAACTTTAAATATGATGAAAGAAAGCTTCAGGTGTCAAAAAGTTAAAGTTCACTATTCTGATAAAATCAGCATTTCGTGGTGTAAGAGTTATTCAGTATGCTTTATTATGAAGTATTTAATTTTAAGAAACTGAAATAAAAAGATATTGTGAGAAAAAAAAATCCACTTAAGGAAGATTCCTTAGGAGAAATAAATAGGTAATTGTGTTTTTTTTTCCAACTGAACAAATGATTCTAAAATTATACCATTATAGTCTAAAAATACACATTATATTATCTGGTTCAAAAGTTTACTTGTCAGGGGCACCTGGGTGGCTCAGTCGGTTGAGTGTCCGACTTCGGCTCAGGTCATGATCTCACAGTCCGTGAGTTCGAACCCCACATCCGGCTCTGTGCTGACAGCTTGGAGCCTGGAGACTGCTTCAGATTCTGTGACTCCCTCTCTCTCTGCCCCTCCCCCACTCGCACTCTGTCTCTGTCTCTCTCAAAAATAAATAAAACGTTAAAAAAATTTAAAAAGTTTACTTGTAAAACCATCTCCCTACATATATACTAAAGGATGATGATAATAAAAATAATAATTATAGATGTTGATACTGCATATTTACTAAATTCTAGGTACTGAGTTAATGTATTCACATGGTTTATCTTTTTATAGTAGTACTCATTTTTATAGAAGACAGTGAGGTACAGAAAAGTTAAGTAAAGTCACCCAGCTAAAAATTAGCAGAATAAGTATTCAAACAAAGCACTGTGACTCCAGAGAGTAGGCTCATAACTACAACGTCTGCTTCATTCTTTCCAATTACAAATATTACCAATTCATCATGATTTGGGTCTCTCAGCATTTCCCTCGGAAATATTGGTTATTGAAGTTATCAATTAAAACAGACGTTGGCCTATTCACATGTACAAACTTGTGTAAGTCAAAAATGGAAACCATATTTTGTGGAAAGCATAAAAGTATTACAACAAAACTGCTAGGTTAAAGAAAAAATATTAATGATAGATTTCAAACCAGACTGAAATTGTAGTGTATATAACAAAGTACTTCATGTAAACAAATTTCTGTACTACCCATGTATTAATAGATATGATGAGTGCATGTAGAATATAAGCTGTCTGGAGGTAAAGGTATAACCTTTTAAAGTTATTAAGGATTTTGATTGGAATAAAGTTGTTAAGGAGAAAGTGCTCGCAATTAATTAGGTTTTTAGCATTTACTATTCTTGTACCTACTGGTTCCAGATGTCTGAGAAGTGTTCTGAGTAGGAATGGTTCTAAATCTTTAAATCAAAATACAAGTGTCTAACTTATTTGGAAAGAGGAACCTGTGAAAACACTCAATTATAGAGAAATGTGTATTAGTATCTATTTCTTAGTAAGGGAATCAGAGATAAGTCCATGATTTCTTGCAATATTGTGTATAAATAAAACTTTGCCTCTATTTCTTAAAAAATGTCCAGGTTCTCATGAACACCAGAACTGTAAACAAAGTAATACTTTTAATTTACAGAAATAATAAAAGACATTTAAATATATAACAAAAAATTTCAAGCTAGTATTAAAAAATGTTGATATAGCCCTTTTTAAGTCTTTAAGGGAGTATCAGACTATGAATGTTAAATATGTATAGTTTATCTATAGTTAAAAGAGGAAAATAGTCACCTGTTTGGTGAACTTCAGTGTAGGTATGATCCTAATTATGTAACTCTTAGGTCACTACTAAACATGTACACATTAGGATCATTTCTTCTCAAGTAATTTCTTCTCAAGTCAAATATCTGTCCAATGAAACACCTGTCTGTTCTTTGCTATTCTTTGTTAAAAGAGATATGGGGAAACTGTGCTGTCAATAATAATAATAATAATAATAATAATAATAAATCCAATACTTAGATGGGAAAATCCAGGAGTTTGAATGTCAAGTCAGTGAAATATATTCTTCTATTGTTCAATCAAAATAGTGAAATTGCTACTTTTAGTGTACGACAAACTGCCTGTGTGTGTGTGTGTGTGTGTGTGTGTGTGCGTGCCTTTCTCTCAAACCTTTTCATGGTCTTGCAATTATACCCATCTTACTGGTGAGGACTTTGAAATTCAGAGATGACTGTGAGTAACCTCTTTATGCACTGAGAAACACTAAGCATATTTGAACCAAGGCCAATTTACCTTCAAAATGTCAGCCGTTTAGACATTACCATGTGATTTCTTTAAGCATTATGTTCCTATAAGGATATGTATTCAAAAGATCCCTATATTATTTGCATCAATCAAACACATAAATACTTAGAGAATTCATAGATACTGCTGGGTACAAGATGATATACTAGGGGATTAAACAAAAATGAATAAAAAATGGCTCCTGTTAACATGCAAGTTACAATCTCAGTATAAAAATAATATCTTAATATATGTAAGTAAGCACAATTTAAAATGAGCAAGTAATATATTAGTTTTTATAAGGCAATAACTTATTAATTGCTATAGTGTAATGGGAAATATAGATTTCATCTTAGTTGTTGATTCCTAGAACAGGGCTCCTAAAACTCTTGGAATTTCCTGAGTCATAAGAATGCCTTTTGTTATTTATGACAAGCCCCTTTCAACCATAGGAAACTTATGCTAATGAAGTGATTCTGGCTGGCCCCTAGAGCTTTGGGATGTGATATTTCCAGAAAGATCAAGCCTTGATTTTAAGTTTGGAACATTTCATTCCACCCCCTAATCTCCAGGGAAGGAAGAGAGGATAGAGTTTAGAGATTCAGTTCAAGTACCACTGGCCAATGATTTAATCAATTATGCCTATGTAATGAAAGTTCCAATAAAAATACCTCAACAATGGGAAAACAGAAGATGGCAAAACAGCATGGAAGTTTTTTGTGTGTCTGCCGTCCATGAAATACAGCCAGACCAACATTAACCATCCTACACACCTAGAAAACTGATTGGAGGATTAACACAACAATCTGCACAACCTGAACCACAGAATTCAGCAGGTAGGCAGCGTGGACAAGTGAACTTGGGAGCAAAAATCTGCGGGAAGGGAGGTGTTTTGTGGGCAGAGAGAGGACAGAGATGGTGGGGGGGGAGGGAAGAATATGGGAAAAGCACTCCTCCCCAAAAGCAGCTGGAGAGAAAGTGGAAAATTGGAAACAGCCGCAGGGACTTAACTAAAAAGGGAGAAAGGAGAAAGGAGAGGGTTTACATTCCATTAAGACTGTAAACAAGGGGAGCGCAAAGGCTGCAACTTTGCAGCTCAATACCTGGTGGTGCTCTGGTGGGAAGGGCGAATCCCCAGGAGCAGAGTGGGGTCCGGGAGTTTCTCAGGCCACACGGAGAGAAGCAGTTCCACTGCTGGAAGGGCATTTGGTAGAGACTGTTGAAGCCACCCAGTCCCAGCAGACCCCAGAAAATGGCCACATTTGTTGGTGCTAGAACAAGGTCATTAAGGGTGAAGACTGGTGCCAGATGTGTGTTGTGATTTTTCCATAATCACTGAAAAGCTGCTGCTACACTATCTCGCGAACTTTTTGGGGGCAGGCTGGCACCTGGACGCAGTCTCCGGGCACCGGCAGCAGCAGGGTCCAGCAAGCGTTCCTGGGTGCAGCCGGCCTTCGGCCATTGCTCATTCGGCCACTGCTCGGTGAGACTCTCCCGCAAAAGGGCAGAACGGGTCAAAGCCGCAGTCCCTCAGAAGTAAGGGGCCAGGGAAAACAGCTGCATCTGAGACAAAACTCGGGAGAGAGGTACTGCCTGGGGCCTGGTCACGGAAAGTGAAAAAGTGGGGGAACGGATGAAAGCTGAAGACACAGGACGGGTGCGCGATTGCTGATCCGGGAGAAGAGAATTCTGAAACCAGAGGCTGAGTACCTGTGTGACGCCATTTTTCACTGCTCCCGCACATGCGCATACGCATCTTTCAGCACCACAATGCTCCACCCCAGTCAGCTAGCAGCGCCATCTAGTGGAGAACGGAGCACTTACACTGAGCACCACCCAGCTGGGCCAACCTGGTTCTTCAAGAACACAAGTCTCACCAACTACTTAGTTTATGGACTATAAAGCACTACATAGTCTTACTTCTAGGAGAAAACGAAGTAATTTCAGTCCTACTTCAATCTGTTAGCAGGTCCATCTATTCAATTTTCTTTCTTTTTTTTTCTCTTTTACACTTCTTTTTCTTGAATACAGAAAGAGAAAAAATTAATTTTTATTTTCACTTTTTATTAAAAATATGTTTCTTTAATTTTTTACTACATTTTTTACTTTTGTGTAAATTGTTTCAAATTCTATTTTACTTCCATCATGTTTAGTCTACTTTAGTGTATTCACCTTTTCAAATTTTCAAACGATTTCCTTTTTTTTTCCTTTTTTCTCTTTTCTGTTTCTTTTGTTATTCTTGAATGCAGAAAGAGAAAAACTTCATTTTGACTTACAATTTCTATTAAAATATTTTTCTTTAATGTTTTTACTACATTTTTTGCTTTTATGTAAATTTTTTCAAATTCTATTTTACTTCAATCATTTTATTTTAGTCTACTACAGTGTATTCACTTTTTCAAAATTTCAAATGATTTCCTTTTTTTGCCTTTTTTTCTCTTTTTCTCTTTTTCTCTTTTTGGTTCTTTTCTTAATCTTGAATACAAAAAAAGAACAAATCATTTTTATTTTTAATTTTTATTAAAAATATTTTATTTTTTTACTATATTTTTTGCTTTTATTTACACTTTTTCAAATTCTATTTTACTCCCACCATCTCATTTTAGTCTACTTCAGTGTATTCATTTTTTCAAATTCTCAAAAGATTTTTTTTCTTCCCCCCCACCTTTTTTTTCTCTAATCTGTCAAACCACTTTCAACACCCAGACCAAAACACACCTAAGATCTAGCACCACTTATTCGATTTGTGTGTGTGGGTGTGTTTTTAGTTTTTTAATTTTAATACTTTTTTAATCTTAATTTTTTATTTTAATTTTTCTACCTCGTTAATTCCTTTTCACTCTCAAAATGACAAAATGAAGGAATTCTCTCCAAAAGAAAGAGCACAAAGAAACGACAGCCAGGGATTTAACCAACACAGATATAAGCAAGATGTCTGAACCAGAATTTAGACAATAATAAGAATACTAGCTGGAGTTGAAAATAGATTAGAATCCCTCTCTGCATAGATAAAAGAAGTAAAAAGTAGCCAGAATGAAATTAAAAATGCTATAACTGAGCTGCAATCACAGATGGATGCATTAAGGATGGATGAGGCAGAACAGAGAATCGGCGATATAGAGGGCAAACTTATACAGAATCATGAAGCAGAAAAAAAGAGGGAGACGAAGGCAAAGGAGAATTTAAGATTTAAGAATTAAAGAAATCAGTGACTCATTAAAAAGGTACAACATCAGAAGCATAGAGGTCCCAGAAGAGGAAGAGAGAGAAATAGGGGTAGAAGGATTATGTGAGCAAATCATAGCAGAAAACTCCTAACCTGGAGAAAGACACAGACACCAAAATCCAGGAAGCACAGAGGACCTCCATTAGATTCAATAAAAAAAACGACCATCAACGAGGCATATCATAGTCAAATTCACAAAATACTCAGGCAAGGAGAGAATCATGAATGCAGCAAGTGAAAAACAGTCCCTAACCTACAAGAGAAGACAGATCAGGTTTGCAGCAGACCTATCCACAGAAACTTGGCAGGCCAGAAAGGAGTGGCGGGATATATTCAGTGTGCTGAATCAGAAAAATATGCAGCCAAGAATTCTTTATCCAGCAAAGCTGTCATTCAAAATAGAAGGAGAGATAAAAATTTTCCCAAACAAAAACTAAATGAGTTTGTGACCACTAAACCAGCCCTGCAATAAATTTTAAGGGGACTCTGAGGGGAGAGAAGATGAAAAAATATATATATTTATATATTATTTATATATTTAAATATATATTTATATTTATTAAATATATATATATATATATATATATATATATATATATATAAATACCAAAAGCAACAAAGATTAGAAAGGACCAGAGAACACCACCAGAAACTCCAACTCTAAAAGCATCATAATGGCAATAAATTCATATCTTTCAGTACTCACTCTAAAGGTCAATGGACCCAAAGCTCTAGTCAAAGACATAGGGTAACAGAATGGATTAGAAAACAAGATCCATCTACATGCTGTTTACAAAAGACCCACTTTAGCCCTAAAGATACCTTCATTGAAAATAAGGGGATGGAGAACCATCTACCATGCTAATGGTCAACAAAGGAAAGCTGGAGTAGCCATACTTATGTCAGACAATCTAGACTTTAAAATAAAGACTGTATCAAGAGATGCAGAAGGGTATTATATCCTAATCAAGGGGTCTATAGACCAAAAAGACTTAAAAATTGTAAACATTTATGTGCCAAATGTGGAAGGACCCAAATATATAAAACAATTAATCAAAAACATAAAAAAAAAACTCATTGATAGTAATATCATAATAGTAGGAGACTTCAACACCCCACTCACAGCAATGGACACATCATCTAATCAAAAAATCAATAAGGAGACAATGGCTTTTTTTTAATTATTTTTTTAACGTTTATTTATTTTTGAGACAGAGAGAGAGACGGAGCATGAACAGGGGAGGGTCAGAGAGAGGCAGACACAGAATCTGAAACAGGCTCCAGGCTCTGAGCTGTCAGCACAGAGCCCGACGCGGGGCTCGAACTCACAGACCGCGAGATCATGACCTGAGCCAAAGTCGGCCACTTAACCAACTGAGCCACCCAGGCGCCCCAGGAGACAATGGCTTTGAATGACACACTGGACCAGATGGACTTAACAGATATATTCAGAACTTTTATCCTAAAGCAGCAGAATATACATTCTTCTTGAGTGCACATGGAACGTTCTCCAGAATAGACCATATACTGGGACACAAATCAGCCCTAAGTACAAAAAGATCGAGATCATACCATGCATATTTTCAGACCACAACGCTATGAAACTTGAAATCAACAACAAGAAAGAATTTGGAAAGGTAACAAATACTTGGAGACTGAAGAACATTCTACTAAAAAATGAATGGGCTAACCAAGAAGTTAAAGAGGAAATTAAAAAGTATGTGGAAGTCCATGAAAATGATAACACCACAACCCAAAACCTCTGGAAGGCAGCAAAATGGTCATAAAAGGAAAGTATATAGCAATCCAGGCCTTCCTGAAGAAGGAAGAAAGATCTCAGATACACAACCTAACGTTATGCCTTAAGGAGGTGGAAAAAGAACAGCAAATAAAACTCAAAGCCAGCAGAGGACAGGAAATAATAAAGACTAGAGCTGAAATTAGTGCAATAGAAGCCAAAAAAACAGTAGAACAGATCAATGAAACCAGAAGCTGGTTCTTTGAAAGAATTAACAAAACTGATAAACCCCTATCTAGTTTGATCAAAAATAAAAAGGAAGGGATCCAGATAAATAAAATCAAGATTGAAAGAGGAGAGATCACAACCAACACAGCAAAAATAAAAACAATAAAAAGAGAATATTATGAGAAATTATATGGCAATAAAATGGGCAATCTGGAAGAAACAGACAAATTCCTAGAAACATATACACTACCAAAACTGAAACAGGAAGAAATAGAAAATTTGTACAGACCCATAACCAGGAAGGAAATTTACTTAGTGATCAAAAACCTGCCAAAAAACAAGAGTCCAGGGACAGATGGCTTTCCAGGGGAATTCTACCAAACATTTAAGAAAGAGTTAATACCTATTCTCTTGAAGGTGTTCCAAAAAATAGAAATGGAAAGAAAACTTCCAAACTCTTTCTAGGAAGCCAGCATTACCTTGATTCCAAAACCAGACAGAGACCCCACTATATAGGAGAACTATAGACCAATTTCCCTGATGAACATGGGTGCAAAAATCCTCAACAAGATATTAGCCAACTGGATCCAACAATACATTAAAAAAATTATTCACCACGACCAAGTGGGATTTATACCTGGGATGCAGGGCTAGTTCAATATCCGCAAAACAATTAACGTGATTCATCACATCAATAAAAGAAAGGACAAGAACCATAGGATCCTTTCAAAAGATGCAGAGAAAGTATTTGGCAAAATACAACATCCTTTCTTGATAAAAACCCTCAAGAAGGTAGGGGATGAAGGAGCATAACTCGAGATCATAAAAGCCATATATAAATGACCCAACGCTAATATCATCCTCAATGGGGAAAAACTGAGAACTTTCCCCCTAAGGTCAGGAATAAGACAGGGATGTCCACTCTCACCACTGTTATTCAACACAGTATTGGAAGTCTTAACCTCTGCAGTCAGACGACACAAAGAAATAAATGGCATCCAAATCGGCCAAGGAGGAGGTCAAACTTTCACTCTTCACAGATGACATGATACTGTATATGGAAAACTCAAAAGATTCCACCAACAAACTGCTAGAACTGATTCATGAATTCAGAAAAGTTGTAGGATATAAAATCAATGCAAAGAAATCAGTAGCATTCCTATATACCAACAATGAAGCAACAGAAAGAGAAATCAAGGAATCGATCCAATTACAGTTGCACCAAAAATCATAAAATACCCAGGAATAAATCTAACCAAAGAGGTGAAAAATCCATACACTGAAACCATAGAAAGTTTATGAAAGAAATTGAAGAAGTCACAAAAAAATGGAAAAAGATTCCATGCTCCTGGATAGGAGGAACAAATATTGTTAAAATGTCAGTACTACCCAAAGCAATCTACATATTCAATGGAATCCTTATCAAAATAACACCATCATTCTTCACTGAGCTAGAATAAATAATCCTAAAATGTGTATGGAACCAGAAAAGACCCCAAATAGCCAAAGCGATTTTGAAAAAGAAAACCAAAGCAGGAGGCATCACAATCCTAAACTTCAAGCTGTATTACAAAGCTGTAATCATCAAGACAGTATGGTACTGATACAAGAACAGACTCAGATCAATGGAACAGAACAGAGAACCCAGAAATGGACCCACAAACGTATGGCCAACTAATCTTTGACAAAGCAGGAAAGAATATCCAATGGAATAAAGACAGTCTCTTCAGCAAGTAGTGCTGGGAAAACTGGACAGCGACATGCACAAGAATGAACCTGGACCGCTTTCTTACACCACACACAAAAATAAACTCAAAATGCATGAAAGACCTCAATGTAAGACAGGAAGCCATCAAAATCCTCGAGGAGAAAGCAGGCAAAAACCTCTCTGACCTTGGCCGCAGCAAGAAGACATGAATAGACACTTCTCCAAAGAAGACATCCAGATGGCCAACCGACACATGAAAAAAATGCTCAACATCACTCACCATCAGGGAAATAGGAATGAAAACCACAATGAGATACCACCTCACACGTGTCAGAATGGCTAACATTAACAACTCAGGCAACAATAGGTGTTGGCAAGGATGCAGAGAAAGATGATCTCTTTTGCATTGTTGGTGGGAATGCAAGCTGGTGCAACCACTCTGGAAAACAGGATGGAGGTTCCTCAAAAAACTAAAAATAGAACTACCCTACAACCCAGCAATTGTACTACTAGGCATTTATCCAAGGGATATAGGTGTGCTGTTTCAGTGGGACACATGCACCCCCATGTTTATAGCAGCACTATCAACAATAGCCAAAGTATGGAAAGAGCCCAAATGTCCATCGATAGATGAATGGATAAAGAAGTGGTATATATACACAATGGAGTATTACTCGGCAATCAAAAAGAATGAAATCTTGCCATTTGCAACAACGTGGATGGAACCGGAGGGTATTACGTTGAGTGAAATTAGTCAGAGAAAGACAAAAATCATATGACTTCACTCATATGAAGACTTAATAGACAAAACAGATGAGCATAAGGGAAGGGAAACATAAGCATAAGGGAAACAAAATAATATAAAAACGGGAGCGGAACAAAACAGAAGAGACTCATAAAATATGGAGAACAAACTGAGGTTTACTGGAGGGGTTGTGGGAGGAGGGATGGGCTAAATGGGTAAGGGGCACTAAGGAGTCTACTCCTGAAATCATTGTTGCAGTATATGCTAACTAATTTGGATGTAAATTAAACAATAAAAAATAAAATTAAAAAAAAAAAAAACAAACCTCAACAATGGTGTTTGGAGAGCTTCCAGGTAGGGAAACATATTGAAGTGCTGGGAGAGTGGTGCACTTGCAGAGAGCAAGGAAACCGTTCCATTACCCTACACTTGCACCCCTAATCTTGCCGTATGTATCTCTTACACTTGGCTGTATCTGAGATACAGCCTTCATAATACACTGGTAAATTTAAGGAAAGCGTTTTCCTGAGTTCTATGAGTCATTATAGCAAATTATCTAAATTGGGAGGGAGGAGGTCATGGGAACTCTAAAATTTACTGCTGGTTGGTTAGAAGTACAGGTGGCAACGTGGAATTATTACTGGTGTCTGAAGTGCAGGTAATCTTGCAAGACTGAACCCTTTGACTTGTGGTATCTTCACTAACTCCAGGCAGTTAGTGCTGGAATTGAATTCAACTTTGGACACCTAAAGGTTTTGAGGAATCAGAGAATTGGTGTTGGAAAACACACTAGTTATTTGGTGTCAGAAAGAAAAAGACAATTGCCAACCAAGTCTTAAAATAGGCCAAATGTATTCAGCAGTGAGGATACAAAAAAGGATAAACTGAGAAAAAGATATTGAGAAGTTTGTAGGTTCTGGCTAAGTGTATATTAAACGTGGGGATTGAAACACTTTTAAGATTAATCTACTCTGTATGGATGAGCAAGCACACTACACATACTTAAGACTTAATTTAATCCTTACAATAATCTTTCTTTTTTAACTATTTTGAGAGAGAGAGAGAGAGAGAGAGAGAGAGAGAGAGAGCGCGCACAAGAGTGAACACATGTGATGTGCGATGTGCGGGCGGGGGAAGAGACAGAGGAAGAAAGAGAGAGAATCCCAAGCAGGCTCCTCACTGTCATCACAGAGCCGGATGCAGGGTGTGATCCCACAAACTGTGAGATCGTGACCTGAGCCAAAGTCAAGACCTGGATGCTTACCTGACTGAGCCACCCAGGCACCCCTCCTTACGACAATCTTTTATAGTATATATTATTGTCTCCATTTTACATATAATACATCTGGGAAGTTACATTCTCGAGCATCCCACACATTCCAGGTGACAGACTTCAGATCCAAAACCACCTACTTCAAAGTCCATGTTCTTTCCAACATAGTAACTTGAGGAAGCAGTGTCAAAAGCAAATTATAAATCAGTCTTTAGCATAATGATCATCTACTTCAGAAGTTGTCAATATAGGGAAATGTAATTTAAAAACTAAATTGTCTATATCATTTGTAAACAATTAGCAGCAAAGCTACACCAAAGATTGGGTGAAATACTTTATAAAATTAGTGTTCACTTTTCTCCACAAACATTTTGAGATTGTTGGTAACCATTACTTCACATCTCTACGAGTTTTGTATGCAAGATACAATTTTGGAGTTATAGTAAATTATTAAATTGTCATACTATTGAAAATACTTGCATATTTGTATTATTGATATAAGACACATACTGGATAATGTATAGAACCACTGCAATTCTTTTCTCATAACAAAAGTATAGTAGTCTGTACTCATAACTGTTTTATGGGAGCTTTGCCTTATAAGATTAATAGACACTATTTATCATTTAGCCATACTGTTTCTAGACCTAAAAGAAAGTGAAGAATAAACCAACTCTGGATAATCCAAGGAACTTTTCAATAATACATTTGATCTAATCATTTGGATATTTTCATTGATGATATCAGCCCTCAAATCTATTCTGACTTTCCTTTACAGCTTCTTCGAGCTTAATTGTGTGTCCATATAACTCAAAAAACTGGTTTCAAAACTAAAATACTTCCATAAAAGCTGGAAAATTGACTCATACATAGTAACAAAGTCAAACAATATTTGAGATAAGAAGCAGAAGAACTGAAAGACACTAAATCCTCAATACCTCAACCCTTTCTGTCCTTTGTGTTCATTAATGCAAGCAGGATTTCAGAAACATACACGGTAAGGATCATCTCAATAAAACTAACCTTTTAATTAATTCTAAGTCAACCAGGAAGTCCAATTAAGCAGAACAACCTTCTCAGAAAATGAAATTGCAATACCCACAATTTGTGCCGATGTCTGATTTACAATGCATAGTAAATGAGGAACAAGTGACTAAATCTGACGTTTCGAATCTAGACTATAGGCTATGATGTCATATAACTGTCCTCGTGTTTTAAAAATTGATTCATGCTATAAAAGCCCTGTTGCATAATTAATTTAGTTTAAAATAAAACTGAAAATAAGCAATCATTCCACAAAGACAATTCCCCAACATTCTGGGCAAGAGCTTATATTTTATATTTAGTTACAAGTTCAGGAGGGGATAACTTAATTTCCCAAGAGAATGCTCAGTTTCTGATGGGATTATAGGTAAATTGAGAGATCTATAAAACAATGGTTCTGACACAGAAAATGAAACTTTGAATAAATTAAAATTGAAAATTGTTAAATATTGTTGTGGATCTGGTACAAAAATATGGTACAAGAATGAGATGTGGATTTGTAGCTGAGGAGAATAGTGGATAGTGAGGAGCCTGCTTGGGATTCATGACCTATGACCTATATGTCACTCTGGCACATGTGTTAGTAAAGAAGATGCGGCATTGGGGATAAGAAAGTGAAGTAAGCAGAGGGCAAAGTAAGAGCACAGTTTATGCAAACAGATTTTGGCAAAAATGAAGGAAACAAAGAAAGAGTGAAGGTAATCCAGAGTGGAAATTCTGCATTTTTAAGGAAGAAGAAATGGTTAACTCTGTACAGCCCCAATTAGGTAAAACATGAAACAAGTGAGTCTAATAAAAATATATTTAGAACATTGCATTTTCTATCTGGAAGTCCATTATACCTAGCCATTTCATATGTTGATTGCTCTCCTTAAATCATAGGATTTTACTTAAGGAAATTGACATCTACTTTGACAAATGAAATGTGAGTTCATTCACCTTTTACAAATCAGATATTTAAATAATATAAATCATTAACATGATAGTGAACTTAGTATATAGAGAAAACTTCAAAAATAGAGGGGGACTCAGCAAAAGAATTATCCTTGAAAATTGATATGAAATAATGAAGCCTAATCTTAGACCAAAAGCAGATGATGTGATGCTTTAGTCTTGGTAGTAAAGAGTTATAAAAAATGGTCTCCAACACCAAAAATATTAGTGAGGAGAAGTTGCACTGTTTTTAGTTTTGCTCTTGGCTTATGATTTCCTTCAAACAGTGTTTTTACATTTAGTAGATACTTTAGTTATCTTACCTTCTTTGAAGGTTGAAGACATTCTTCATGTACTATGTATTTATACATAAAATATTTTCAACAAAAAACAACAAAACAAAGTAAGAAAATAAAACCAAAATGATTATAATTCCAGTGGCTAAAAACTGTATCATCAAATATAGTTGTAGTTTCAATATGCAAATACGATACACCGTTTTAATTGACTTGTCTCCTTTATCATAACAAAGATAAAACACTCTGATGAAAAAGATTGTTAAGAACCACTCATGTCCAGAATATACTTAAATTAATATCATTCTAATTTGGGCATCAAAAATGGCTTCTTAATTTACTAGCATTTGATGAAAACATTTAGCATACAGCAGGCCCCTCTTGTCTGTGGTTTTTACTCTCTACAGTTTCTGTTACTTGCAGTCAACCACCATTCTGAAGGATATGATCCTCCTTCTGACACAAAATCAGACAAAAGAATGATAGTGGCCTAAGGTTAAATCACAAGGCCTGTGTCACTCACCTCACTTCATCTCACCACACTGACATTTTATTATTTCACATCATCACAAGAAGAAGGGTGAGTGCAGTATAACAAGATACTTTTTTGAGAGAAAGAAAGAGGGACAGAGAGAGAGAGAGAGGAGGGAGAGATCACATTCATGTAGCTTTTATTTCAGTATATTGTTACGATTGTTTTACTTTATTATTAGTCACTATTTTTTTTTTACATTTTATAAACTAAACTTCATCATAGGTAACTATGATGAGGAAAGAGCATTGTGGTACCATCCATGGTTTCAGGCATGTAAACCTGAATGTATCCCCTGTGGATAAGTGAAGACTGTTGTAGATGCTTGTCAAGAAGTACATTAAATATCATTTATGTAGCCATAGGGGCTATAGGTAGTGATTTAGACAGCCACATGTTACACTCCTGACATTAATTTCAGGGCTCTATAGTGGATGCTTTCAATATATACTTCAAAATAGTTAATAACAACCTAAAAAAACACATATTGTTTCACTATATTTCACTTAGCAGTAATGACAGAAGAAGCAGAGCACTTTTTAATATGGTGTAAATTCTTGTATATCAAGGAACTCTAAATATGAAGCTTCAACTTCTGGGATTATTGTTGGTAACAGAGGAAGAAATGCTTTCATTGCTTCTGCCAAGTCATAGTTGCTGCATTTGCAAACATAGAGAAATGTTACAGAAGCCCTATTAAAAAGTGCTAAATCTTTCCTTAAGAATGATTCAGAGCTGTAAGACAGTATTTATATCTCCATTCATACATTTTGGGATGTCTTTTGGTATTTGTACATTTATATTAAATACTGAGTTTGCAAAATAGGCCCTTTCCTAGACTTTCTGTACATAGATGCACTGACTGGAATGTAAACACATTTAATTCAGACACCATGTTTGACTTTGTAAAATGTCTGTATTTCAGATTCTGAAAAGTTCTGACCATCTCTGGTTTTAAAAGCCTTTATAGTTTTGCCTTGGAAAACTATTTTTGTAAATAAATAAATATCTATTAAGATGAGGAATTATCGGAAGCACCATGAAAGACATTTTTTTTTTCTTTTAAGGAACCTGGAGTCTTAACTAGAAGATAAGAAATGAGAAATATAAGTATGTATGCCCTTTAAAACTGCTATATGCAAATCAGTGTGTTCGGCACTGTGGGAAATAAAACAAAGTCCCTGTCCTCCCAGAGCTTGTGATGTAGTTGGGGAAGACAAGTTATAAATATGTGAATATTTAAATATAATGGATAAGTTTACTAGAGCTTAAAAAATGTCAAGTGGTGGGTGTGAAATGAATGGCATAAAGACTTAAGGCTCTAAGTTGTCACAGGAGAAGAGCATCACTGGAGGATAGAGTCATTTAAGTTTTCATTAGCTGGTGTTTAAACAATCTTCTGAGTGCACAAAGAGAAAGGAGCCACAAAAATTGCAGGAAAGTATCATTTACTGTGGGAAGATGCTAAGACTGAACACCTGGGCATTGTCCCCTTCTTGAACTTTTACGTAAAGTATCTGGGCCTCAGTTAACTCAAAGATTTGGACTGACACAGAAGTGAACGATTCTGTCAACAAAATCAAAGAGGTGACAAACCCAAAAGTACGTTGACAACAGTGATGAATAGGAGGGTGTGATTTTTTCAGTGCAGCCTGGTGTCAGAAATTGAGTAATATTTGATAGGTATCAAACTAGATCCATGCATTCATTCATTCAAAAGTATTTGAACATCACCTAAAAATTAAATGTCCTTTTGGACACTGTATTCCAGTTATGTCAGACTCTCAAGAACCATGCAATTAATCTTCCAAATCTTGTGCAAGAGCTCCACAATTTATTAAATGTATAGTATTTTTGGAATATTTATTTATGGGCTTACAAATTAGTTTTAATATATTGATAGAATTAAAAATTCGTTTCTTTAAAACACTAATTCAAAATGATTATTAAATTTTTTAAAAATGTTTATTTATTTTTGAGAGAGACAGAGTGTGTGTGAGGGAGGGGCAGAGAGAAAGGGAGACACAGAATCTGAAGCAGGCTCCAGGCTCTGACCTGTCAGCACAGAGCCTGATGCGAGGCTTGAACACACAAACTGTGACATCATGACCTGAGTTGAAGTTGAATACTTAACCAACTGAACCACCCAGGTGCCCCAAAACTTTTTTTAATTTTTTTAACATTTATTCATTTTTTGAGAGACAGAGAAAGACAAAACATGAGTGGGAAAGGGGCAGAGAGAGGGAGACACAGAATCCAAAGCAGGCTCCAGGCTCTGAGCTGTCACCACAGAGCCTGATGCAGGTCTCAAACTCACAAACTGCGAGATCATGACCTAAGCCAAAATCAGACGCTCAACCGACTGAGCCACCCAGGCGCTCCTTCCCCAAACTATTTTTTTAAAAATACAGCACATATCCTTATACATTCATAAAGAAATATTGTAAAATTATATTAAAGGAATATTAAAATAAGTAGGATAATTATTTTGAGTATATAATCATGTACCTTATTCAATTTCTTTACAGAATATCTGTCATTAATATTTATCTAATGAATGTATTTTCCCAAATGATCATATTATTTTGAATTTTTCCACGAAGTTTCCTATAATTTACTTCACAGTTGTATTTTATGATTAATAAATTTGAATTAAGGTAATATTAAATTGACTTTTTTCTATCAGCAAGAATTTCTATTAACAAAATTATTTCTTTATGGGGCGCCTGGGTGGCTTCCAACTTTGGCTCAGGTCATGATCTCGCAATTCACAAGTTTGAGCCCTGCATGGGGCTCTGTGCTAACAGCTCATTCTCTCTCTCAGAAATAAATAAACATTAAGAAAATAATATTAATCTCTTTAAATGTGCTTCCAGAGGAGCACCATCAAAATATTCCTACCAGGGGTGCCTGGGTGGCTCAGTCAGTTGAGCATGGGACTTTGGCTCAGGTCATGATCTCTGGGTTCTTGAGTTCAAGCCTCCGCAACCCCCACCCCAGGGCTCTCTGCTGTCAGTACCAAGTTCTCTTTGGTTCCTTTGTCCCCCTTTCTCTCTGTGCTTCCCCCGCTTGTTTTCTCTCTCTCCCTCACTTCCTCTCTCTCTCTCTCTCAAAATAAACTTAGAAAAATATTCCTACCAAAAGTTGAGATATCCCAAAGTGTCAGTGGAGATTTAAAAATTAAGTCATACATCTGAGTGCTCCTTTAATTTGTTCAGTCTCCCTTTGCTGTGTAGGGATGAATTTCAGTATTTTCCTGGTTGCAGGCCTTATTTTCAGTAACATCAATGTGCTGAAAAGTTCATAAGTTCAAAAGTTCACAAAGTTCAAATGCTGACGTTTTTGGCACCCCACACATGGAAAAGAATTAGTTTCAGCTACAGCTGACACTAACATTAAATTTGTTATGCATGCCATTCAAAACAGAGAAGAGAGTATGAGAATTTTGATTAATTCTCTTCTTCAACCAGCAAAATGCTACCTTCACAATACACACTGTGATGTTCAATAAAACTAGTCTGAATATTAATTTATTACTAGTACAAAATTATTAGTATCACTATTATTAACAAGAATAAATATAAGGCTATAAATATATTAGTAACAATACAGGTATTGTAATAAATAATCAAAGACACGTCAAGGTATTTTTCATGATTCCACTAAACATCTCAAATCAGATTTCCAACTCATGAAAGTCCTGCTAACTAGCCTCTACATCCTCAGCCTTGCTTCTTTACTTATGTTACCAAAAACAACAAACTATACCCTGTATTTAACTTTCCTGGAATAAAAATAAGTATGCACATGCACTTCCAATTCCTCAAACTATAGTAAAGAAAGAAAAGTCACAAATGATTGTATATAGGGAAGTGTTAACAGTCGTATCTCCACTTTTAACTTGCTTTATAAATCATTTTACATGGTTTCCTCAAGATTCTTTGGTCACCTTTATCTAACAATGATCTTCCTAAAATAACTTTGGCCCAGGGTTTGGACTACACTATAAGGAAATGTCTCACTGAACCTTTTTGATGCAAGATGGAATATATCATCTGCTGTTTACGCTCCCTTTTCTACAAATGTGTTCTCTCCTTTAAGATTATTGAGTAAAAATGCTCTTACATATCAGACAGATATACAAAATATAATCAAATCACCCATAATTATTTCAACATAGAAAATAAATGATTCCTGCCCACATATCCATAACCAGCATATCAATGCCATTATATGTCCAAATCAGGACAGTGGTTTCCAGTGGACAGTTGTACACAATGATCCCCATCACATTCTTCAAGAATCTCTACATAGTCCATCAATTCACCAGCTGAAATCTTACACAGCTGATTTATGCTACAATTTCTCCTTAACTATTGAACTAGATGAGCTCTGCAACAACATCTAAATACTGCAATAGTAAATGGTTCTGATTGCCAGCTTCCAAAAAATTAAAAATTATTTGCATGTTCCAATCTTCTGTTGACAAAAATACATCACTAACACTTAACTGAAGTTGCTATTTTGCTTTTTTCGTCCCTTATACCCAAGTCACTGGCAACACTTGAGCAGATTTAATAACAGTCATTCTAAATTACAGTTAATGTTAACATCTCTAAGTAGGTATTTGCTGAACTTCCCTTCAAATTTTAAGTAGGAATTGTTCTTTAATACTCAGCAGTGTATTTTCTTTTTTTTCCTCATTCATTTCCCCTTTGAGGCCTTCTGAGGATAATTACAAAGGAATTAGGGAAGAATAGAGTAGAAATTGCTGCTGACAAGGAACCAGAATTTTTTTCCTATTGCTGAACCTGACCGGTTAGATGACTGGGACCAAGCCACAGACCTTCCATTAGATTTGCTTTCCTAGTCTTTATTTTGTGAATTTTAAGTGTGGACCTTTCCTG
Source organism: Lynx rufus (assembly GCF_022079265.1). Classification (NCBI taxonomy): domain Eukaryota; kingdom Metazoa; phylum Chordata; class Mammalia; order Carnivora; family Felidae; genus Lynx; species Lynx rufus. Next base: position 66,672,440 of record NW_025814827.1, read on the forward strand.
TATTTATCAAGGAGTTCTCATGAACATTAAATGAATTAAGATGTGAAAGTGGCTAAAAAGAAGTAACAAAAAATATAAATAATACAACGACAGGAAATTATTTATCAACATCATTTCTACGGATTATTTGATTGGTTTGAGAAATACAGTACTGTTCCTTGAATACAAGTGTTTCTTCTAGAAATTTGTTGACAAGAACTGAACTGACGCTAGAGGAGTATACATTTACATGTAATTATGCATTTAAGTTTTGGGTCCCATGGAATGTTAAATTGATAAATCCGTACTTTGCATTATCTTGCATAACTTCCTCCTCATGTTTACTTTGTTTTAATCTTGGTAGGTATATGTGATAGGAATTTATAGTATGGTAGGCCAGATAATTTTTTGGAGAAAGGGTGGCTTTCAGGGGGTCACACTCATCTCCCCTGACTATAGCTACCCCAAATAACATGTGCAGGCAACAAGGATACTATACACTTACAAAACAAAAACAAAAACAAAATAACCCAAAAAGCGAAAAAACAAACAAACGAACAAAAAATCCTCAAAATAGACCACAGTGAGTAAATCCACTCTTAATGTTAAGCAAGTGGAACATGGCATCTCTCCTGATAATTGAGCATATCTCTAGTTGAATGGTTCACCCCGGAGCTAATAAAGAATTGGGCATCAGTAAATCTGCTTTCAATTTTTCTGTGGTGGTACCATCTACAGATCATGAAATAACACAGGATGAAGTCAAGGAACACCTCCACGAACTTTACATAATTTCAACAATCAAGTATTCAAGTGAAACGGGAGGGCTCCTATGTGGCCAGTCAGTTAAGCAGCTGACTCTTGATTTTGGCTTAGGTCATGGTCTCAAGGTTGTGAGTTCGGGCCCCACACTGGGCTCTGTGCTTACAGTATGAAGCCTGCTTCAGATCCTGTGTGTCCTTCTCTCTGCTCCTCCCCCATTCACACTTGCTCTCTCTCTCCCTCTCTCTCAAAAATAAATAAACATTAAAATAATTTTTTTTAAAAAAATGGGAGATAGTTGATGTAAGAATCACAGATCTTATCAACTTATCCTACTGCATTAACACTGCTATTTACACTTTACCAAGTAACCATTAGCTACCTGCAGTTGGGACATTTTTCTAGGAAAAAACATAACTTCAGGTTTTCTTGGGTTTCACAGATTGCTCCATGTAATTTGTCAAGAGATAACAATATGAACACTATCTTTGCCTACTAAAAATCATCACTATATTTTGATAGCTTTGACAGCCTGAGGAAGATTGCTGGAATATCAGGTTCCCAGTGAATATTAGCACACTGTAGTGCTCACAAACTATTGTTTTTACCTTATGGTGTTGGCACTTGGCACAGACACAAAATAACAGATGGTACAGAGATATCAATTGTTTTCCATTCAAGAACAGTGTCACATACAGAACTCAATTATGCAGAAATGGATACAGAAGCCCTTTGCACAAGAAGTTTTATCAGCTACCTCTACATCTGTGTCTTTATTATTTGTATCAACAAAACCTCTTCAGGGATTCTTTCTGAGGTTAAGCAACTCCCTTTAATTATAAAGCACTGGGGTGCTTTGCTCAACACTAATGACCACATAAAATGGAAAAACAATATTGAAGGCTGACAACCTAAGCATCTGCCAACACTGATCCCAGAATATACCAACGACCTTCCCTGAAAATACTGATGTAAGATTTTCTTTCTGATTCTCATCTACAGGCTGATTAAATCCATGTTTAATTTTGCTAGATACCAGAAAGTCTTAAATAGGGTACTGAGGAAATTTCCAAAAGAGAAACTTCTTAAGGAAATTAGAGTTAATGGACATCATCTAATCAAAGACACAATGAGATGTTTAGCATGCTATCTTTGTTTTCTTAATAACACACTGGCAGATTGTTCGTTCCATATCATCAGTGGTAAGTTATATCTGATTGCCTAGGACCCATTTAATTATTGAAGTCAGTAGAAATGAGTAACTTATTTTATACTCTTCAGCATAACCTGTCAAGAGTGTCTGATTTTTCTATCAGCAATTATTTAGAAGCCTTGGTTAAGAATGCGTTCTGATCTTCTAGGAGCATTCTGGAAGAAGGGCTTTAAGAGTCTTAAAGGCAACCGCTCACATTTACTCAAAGTGGCCTTAGTCTGATTTCAAGCCATTACAGTGATGCTCATAGTTCTGTCCTAGTTATCTATCTATCTATCTATCTATCTATCTTAGCTCATGATAGTGAAATAATAAAATACCTGACATGCATTTACCTCAACTTATTTTAAGAAATTTATTCACAGAAAGCTTATCTGCTCTTCTCAAATGACAGTTCTCTCAAGTAACTAATTGAAGTATTAACATGCTGGGGTGCCTGAGTAGCTCAGTCAATTGAGCTGCCGACTCATGACTTTGGCTCAGGTCATGATCCCAGGGTTGTGGGATCAAGTCCCACATCAGGTTCTGTGCTGAGCATGGAGCCTGCTTAAGATTCTCTCTAACTATCCCTCTCCCCAGCTGCTCTCCCCAGCTCACATGGTCTCTCTCTCTCTCAAAATAAAATCCAATAACAAAAAAAAAAGTATTAACATGCTCAGGGTGAATATTTGGTAAAGGGCTAACAAAGCAAACAAGGCTAGAATTGTCAGTGATAACTTATAAGTCCGTGTGATGAGTGGGAGGTACAGGATTCCAGGTACGAAATGAATAAATCATGGGGATAAAAGGTACAAATAAGGAATACAGTCAGTGGTACTTTAATAGTGTTGTGTGGTGAGATATAGTTTACACTTGTGGTGAGCATAGCATAACATATATAGACTTGCTGAATCGCTGTTACTTACCTGAAACTAATGTAACATTGTGTTTCAACCATATTTCAATAAAAAACATTGTGAATCAGTGATTATTGAAGAATTATTGAACTCTATAAATTAAAGGAATAGAAAATCTTAAAAAAGAGAATCTCTCCTCTATGCAGATGCACATTAAGACTTATTTCTGAGCCTTCCAGAATAAGAATGCAGCAACATGACACTCATCACACTGATAAACTGAAAATGAACTTACTTTGATCTGAAAAAAGAAAATAATTTTAAAGAGCAACACTAGCATATGTGAAAGTTCTTGTTTAATCACCTAAACATGCATAAAATTCACAGTTAGGACGATACATCCTTCATAATCAAGGGAAATGAGTGCCAGCGACCAAGTTTCAACCTTGTACTTGGCATTTTAACGGGGACTGGATGAAGTCAACTACAGTAATATAACACCATTTGGGCCTCAAAAGAAGGCATCCTCCATATTGATATTATTGTGTCTTGCAAGGTAAGGGAAATATGTACAGCAAAGTGTGTTGAGATACAATGCTCTGGTGTGTGGTGTGTGTGTGTGTGTGTGTGTGATAATTTACTGTAGAAGTATGCTAGCTCTTTATGGCACAGACTACAGTATGTGGTGGTGAAAGGAAATATAAATTATAGTACTTAAATTAATATCATTAATATATTATCATGACATATATAATAATAATAGTAATAAAAAGTGGAGAATATTATTGAGAAGGGGCTAAATAAAGACCAGAGAAGACAGAAACTCGAAATTTTTAAATGTGGTATTATGTGGGATCTGGGCACAAGTCATGGAGATGCAGATGAATAGAAGAAAAAGCCTCAGAGGAAAGTCTTCACTTTAAAGGTAGAAATCAGACTGAATTAGTTCAATAAGCCACGCACTGGACTTCTTAAAGATTCTCATAACATTCCAACCAACTCTCTAGAAAAAAAATCTAAGAATATACTTCATAGCCCTTCAGAGAAAATGCTGTCAACACAGCATTATAGCCAATAGGAAGAGAATTATCAACAGTTTAAAATAGAACAGCAGAGAGGTTGTAATAACCACAAAAACAAATTTGTCAAAACAAATTTTGAAAAAAACCCAGATTATTAAAAGTTTCAAAATAAGATTTCACTTACATGTGGCATCTAAAAAAACAACAATGAGAAAAAAAACAATGAATAAACTAACAAAAAGCAGAACGAAACCTATAAACACGGAGAACAAACTAATGATTGCCAAAGGGTAGGTACCAGAGGGTGGTGGGATGAGCGAAATGGGTGTAGGGGAGTGGGAAATATAGGCTTCCAGTCATGGAATGAATGAATCATAGGAATAAAAGGCACAGCAAAAAATACAGCCAATGGTATTGTAATAGCATTGTATGGAGACTGATGGTAGCTACATTTGTGGTGCTTACAGCATAATATATAAACGTATTGAATCACTACATTGTATACCTGAAACTAACATAACGCTGTGTGTTGACTATTCACAAATATAAATTTTTAGAAAAGAATTATAACATAAATTGGCATCAAAGGGATGCAAGCTGGGAATCCCAATACTTCAAATCAATAAGCTCAAACACTCTCTGTCTCCTGTCTTTGTCATCACTTATTCTAAACACGTGTTCTTTCATCTCCCTTCCTCTGACCATAATCATGAAGATAGAAAGGCAGGGAGGAATATGAAAGAGAAAAACTAAAGAGCTCACAACCAGTAAGGCATTCTGCTTTCCAGATTGACCACCACACCCTCCCCATTCATACCAACCTATACTCCTCCATCTGTTCACCACCTTGAATTTCTTCATACCCACTCCTCCCACTCTTACTTCCCATTCTTCTATGGGTTTCCTTCTCCTTTACTCAGTTTTTGTTGTTGTTCACAACGCGTACCTCCCAATCTCTCAATGAAATTTAGTTTCAGCATAAAGGCAGTATTAGCATAGGAGGAAAAAGTAATGTGAAGGCACAGTTTCAAATAGGCTTACAGAGAGTAAATATAATTCTTAAAAATTCCGTAAGCAAGTTATTATTTCATTTTAAAGCACATATATTGATTTACTGTAGCTCCAATGAACTTTCTCTTCAAGAAAGGGTATATTTCAAATTCTTATGACATATTCTCACTACTGTCGTTGTGAAGATGGCTTCTTAAGATGGTACTAGTTAGCAAAACCATATAGGAGTGTTGAAGACGGCTTGTCTTTCTGTAGAGCTGATAAATGTGTCCTCACGTTCATAGTGGGAGAGTTGTGCTGATTATCCCATAAATTATGAAAAATAGGAATGAGAAACTAGGGTCAAATAAAAAGCAACATAACTGAGGATTTATATTTACCTTACAAGACAGGAAAAAAAAATAACTGATGGAAAAAGTCAAGAAAAGTAGCATAATTCTAACCCCACAATTCAGACAGCTGTTGTCATGAAGTCTAATTTGAACATAAGCATTTTAATAGAAACTGAGACACTGGAAAAGCAAAGGTTAGATTCTGACATGTTGGCTGATAGAAAGGCTGCTGATGCTGTGTGTGCTGACAGTAGTATTTCAACTCTCAGGAGATCCAGTGTAGCAGTCTGACACAGGAGTGGGCATACTTTGGACAGGAAACAGCTAATGAGTAGCAGAAGGACTCATAGAAAATGGAATAATAGTGAAGACAACAGGCAGGTACTGCCTTCATATGTGCTAGCAAGGATATCAGACGTAAACTGGAAAGAGGGGTGGATGGAGCAGAGCTTTAAGAAATCCAGGAAGATCTGATTTACTTGTCTCCTCTCACGTAGAACTGAAACTCATGTTCCATAATAATTTTGCTAGTAGGAGGAAGTAAGATCCATTTCAGAACAGATCCTTATAGAAGAATGATTTTCAACTGTTTCTCTACCATGACACTTGGATAAAACTCTCATGCACAACACAATCCCATGTAGAATCAGCTTAGGGACAAGAATTAAAAAATGCTACATAATATATGCAGTTCCTGGACTGCTCTCGCTAACACTACCCTTTATTGTAAAGAAAACGTATCCAAAGCATAACTTCAAAGTTTCTCTAATTTCTTTTATATTTAAAAATGCAATCCAAGTCACAAATTTTAGTGCCTTATACTAATAGGAAATTATTCATCACATGCACCCATAATTCTCTGCCCAGTTTTTAATTATCTTTGTATCTGTCAATGTAGCTCTCTAATTTCCAATCTCATCACAAACTCTCTAGGTTCTGTTACTACATAGTTTGCCCTAATTGTACCACCAGCTAAATGGTACATCTTAATGGCTTGTTACATCTCTATGTGTTGGGAATATGTACATGAAAGTGATGGGAAAAACGGAACTTCCCTGAAACATAAGGACAGGAAAGTTGCAGTGAAATAAAAGCTTACTTGTGAAGAAAATAGAATAGACAGGCCTAGAAAAATTATTTCTTACTGGAGAATAAACTAAAGGTAAATAAAAATACAAGATGGAAAGCTTATATTTTTAATCTTGGCAGTTGACAGTATGTGACTAATCTTTTTTCATCATGGCTAGAATTACATAATGTTAGTACTAATGAGAGAGACTAAATATAACATCAGCTTAAACAGTCTGTTGGCAATAGCTACTCAAAACACATCCAGTTAACTCCTGAGTGACTGTGCCAATGGGACAGTGAAAAATACAGATAATACGGATAGCTTTTTTTTCTTATCATAGCTTCCGTTTACGGAAGCTCTGATTTTTATCAGAGAGAGAACTATACACAGGCACTTATACATACTCTATATGATTAGCTACCTGAGAGCAAAGCAGGTAGCAGAGACCACACACAAAGTGTGACTCATCAAGTGGATCATGAATATTTCAAAAAATCACAGAATTCTCAGAGTTGGTAGAAATATTAAATGTAAGTAGTTCAACAATAGTTCACTTAGTGTCCAAATCCTGCTACTCTGTCCTCCTATTCAATGTATCCATATTATGAAACTAAAATTAGAGCTCCAAATTTTATATATATATATGATAAAATATTTGCCATGTCATGTCTCACGGAGGGCAGGCTCTTAATAAAGGATCAGTCCTCAATAGAATACAGTGTGCTTAAGAGCTCTCAGGTTCAAATCCAGATTCTACCACTTGCTATACATATGACCTTAAAATACATAAACTGAATTTCTCTTGGGCTTCAATTTTCATGCCTGTAAAATGAGGATCATTACGGTGCTTAACTCATAGATTTGTCCTAAAAATTAAATGAGATAGCATATATGAGACATTTAACATATTCCCTTGCCCCCTCTTTGCTAGTTTGTAAAGGTTCTATTGACCACTGGTCCTGAGAGACTAGCTTACTAGAACATAAACTGCATAAGAGTAGGAACTTGATCAGATTGGTTTACTATGGTTATTCAAATACTAATTAAATATTTCTGGAATAAATAAAAAGAAATAAAGTTTCATGGTAAGCTTTGTTTAGAAAATGCTGCAGGTTCTCTTATCTTTTTAGGAGTCTATGATATGCTTTAACAAATATAAGCTATTGAGAAGTACTATAAACAGGTATAGATAACAAAACCTGTCTATATTTGTTAAACATTTTCCAAAAATGTTAACCATTCCTTTTATTTTTGAGTTTCTGCTAACGTCTAGAGTTGCATGCAATGCACATTGGAAAATGGTGTCTATGAAAAATGTTATATAAAAAAGTAAATATATAAAAAAATCAAAGATTTAAAATAATTTCTAGTAAGGATACTAGATACAGATAGATAATGAAATATACATTTTATTTGTAGACTACATCAAGTTTTACTTTGTCATATATAGAAATATGTTTAACGATTTAAGTGCTAGAGAAGATACAGAAAATCAGGATTCTAGTTACTGACTTGTCTTCATACATGGACTCAAACACACATAAGACAGAGGCAGAAAATACAGGAGCAAAAGGCTGTTGATCACTTCTGTAAAGGATTAGGGGATTATGACTACAAGTGTCAGAGCACACATACTGAATCAGGCTTTGTGCTCACTGATTTTTTCCGGCTATCATCTGGCCCTTCGATATGAAATAAGTAGTGTTAATATATTTAACTTGTCTTATTGGGGTCATATAGCCAGACATTTTTTTTTTATTATAATGAATGTACTCCCTGTTCTGTCCTTTAACATGTCTATTTAAAGTTCTGTGGAAATGTCACACACTTTAATAGAAACTTCAGGATACAGAATAATAATAGGGAAGACATCCTCTTTAGAAAGGTCATCTCTTGAGGATTCTTTAAACCCTTAATGAAATGTAAAGAAGATCTTACAGTTTTCAGAAAGAAAAGAAGTGGTATTCTCATTTTGATAGTTAAAACACAAATTTTTTTGTTAAGTGTTGATTGTCTATACAATTTATCAAACAGAACTCGTGTCAAATGGCAACACCAGCAATTACTCAATAATTTAGGGACTTAATAGTCCCCAATACCTCTTCCCCCCCCCAATATATGTCCTAAGATTCAAATCAGCAAAGGTTAATAATTTAAGGCTTTAATTTTTAAGTTATTCAACAATTTTATATCCACTAAATGGTATAAACAAAAATAGCAATAATATTTTATCATAAAATATTTTAATGATGTTTGTGAGGGCAATTCCAAACATATAGCTTACATCAATATCTGAACAATTTTTCTCCTCAGGCTTGAATGTTTCTAACAACAACAACAACAACAACAACAACAAAAAACAAAAGTGAACTTCCTTTATCCACTGAAACTAAAAGTCAGTTATTTTCCCTTGTGATTGCAAGAAACACAAAATAGTTAATGCAACTCTAATAAACTCTTTAAAGTAAATTTTCAAATATCTTTGTTCGTTCAATACATTGTAACTTTGCTAGATCACTATCCCTCATACCACAGAGTTAGTTCAGTACCAGACTCTCTTAGACTCCATCCAAAGGTTGAAATACAGAAACACCTTGTTATACACTGGCTTTTTGCCATGGACTTCAAAAAAATGCATAATTGCGTAATGTGTGATCCAAATAAGATAATAATTGCTTCTAACTCATGACTCCATGATGTGGTGAGAAAAGCTAGTCCTAAATATATTTTTTTCTTGTGTAAAAAGTAAAACCAACGGTTGCAATTAGCAGTTGAGGTACACACTATGACAACAAAACCCAACCGGTGACAATGACTTAAAAATTCTCAGACAGTTCAAATCCCTGGGGTTAGCATGAGCAGAGAAAGAAATGGAGAATGATATTCCATGGCAAATCTAACTTGGAAGTTCATAGTTGGAGGTGGCTTAAATTTATTTAAATGTCCACTGTGAAATTAAATATATTTTTATTCAAAAGAAATAGATAAAAGATAACAGATAAATTCTACCTAAGTTATCAGAACAAATTCATGACAATTTCCTATTTAAACAATTAGCCAAGAATTTTAAATAAAAAAATTTAAATCTCACCATCATTTTCTTCCTGCAGGGGATAATTACTTACAAATCTATGTTTGTTACAATGAAGTGCTACAGGAAAATTTACTAATAATATATATACCATAATAGTTGGCAGCAACAACTTATTCCTTAAATTTATCACACATTCACAATCGTGCAGTATAACATTTTTAATTTGTACAATGTTTTTCACTCTTGAGGAGGATATTCTGTCATATCTTTCTGATCATTTACTGGTACATTTCTCATAGTAGCTAGAGACCCAAGTTCTCCAGCAATCTTAATACTCATTAGTACTTTGCTAAAAGCTACTAGATAGCACAGCTGTGTAAATTGTGTCACTTTTATATGCCAGAGAAATTAAATTTTGAGTTCAGTTCTAAAAAAATGAATTGTGAGACACAAATAGCCTCCAGAATTGTCCTGATGATTTCTGAGCCATGCATGAAGTTTATTAATGCCAAGGCAGTATGTCTTGACTAATGTAATCACTTATGTATTTAATACTGACAAGGGGAAATGAATTATATGAAAACATTTTCAACCAAATATCCTGAAATTATATGCCTCTTGCCCCAATAACTGAATTACTCAACCCTGTGTGTGTGTATACATATATATATATATATATATAAATTTCTTCTCATACACTAAGAAAGTCCCTTGTGATGAAAAGGATGTTAACTGGTTATTAGGAAAATATAAACATTTCTTTATTTCTCTGGTTACGGTATGATGATGTGATATATACTTCTAATAAAATCACAGTGTTTATTAAGCATATTTTTCAATTTATCCCATTTATTTATAAATGAATATGAATTATTAAAAACAAAATACCTGAAAACAAATTTACTCCCTCTATCAATGTTTATTTGCAGAAGTTTCCTTCCCTACCTAGTTGGCTTCTATTTTTTTCTAAGTTTACTTATCTATGAGACAGAGAGAAAGAGAGAGAGAGAGGCAGAGAGAAGGAGAAAGAGAAGCTCAAACTCTGTCAGTGCAGAGCCCAGTGCAGGGCTCGAATTCACAAACCGCAAGAACATGACCTGAGCCAAAATCAAGAGTCAGACGCTTAACCCACTGATCCACCCAGGTGTCCCTCTAGTTAGGTTCTTATCCTCAAATACTTCATATTGAATAATCAGTTCCAAATCCTGTGCACTTAAATTACTGTTAATAAATAGGATTTATAAAGAATTTTACACATTTCTTACTTTTTTTCCCTAAATTGTTCTTATATGTTTGGTCCATGTTGATTACCTCTAATTAATTCAAAATTTTTATATTTCTGCTTTAAGAAGCTGTGTAGTAAAAGTGAAGAATTTATCTCTGCCCAAGGAGAGGGTTGGCCTTCATTTACAACCTCTGGAAGGTAAGCTATGCCATATCTCACAGAAATGTCTTTGTTCACAGTGGAAGTTGGTCACATCAGACAGCATTGGGTTGGTCACACCCGAAAGTGTGTGATGTAGAATGAGGTCTTTGAGTCACACAGTAATAGTTGACCTGGAGACTGATTTCCACCACGTGGGCAATCAATCAATCAACCAATGGTGCTGACCCAATGGAGCCTCATAAAATCTCTCAACACTGAAGCTTGGATGTTTGTTTCCCTGTTTGGCAATACCTCATGCATATCGTCACACATCAATGCTGGGAGGATAACACATACTGGTTCCTTAGTGAAGACAGTAGAAGCTTCACGTTTGGAGCCCCATGTGTCTCTTTCTCTGGCTGATTTTAATCTGTCTCTTTTCCCTTTAATAAACTGGAATTTTGAATACAGTTGCTTTCAATCATTTCTATGAATGCTTCCAGAAAATTATCCAAATTTAAGAGTGGTTTTGGAGACCCCTTGAACCAACCATTGTAATATATGTCAAAAGCAAGGACAGGTTGCACAGATCTGTGTCCTCAAACTTCACAATTTGGCTAACTCCCAGGAAGAAATACTTATGATACATTAAAAGGCAAACACACACACACACACACACAGCACTAAAATATGTAACACAGAAACCCAGTCCAAACATATATATGGACATCAACAGACCAAATTATAGATCAACAAATATATTTCAGTAACTTACCATCAGTATCATATGTGCTTCTTCTCATGCCTCTTGCACTATAAATGGATTTTAATAGTTAATTCAGATGTTGGTGCAAAACAACCTTATATATAAAAGCACAATATCCTTAAATACAAAGTCTCTAGAACTGAAAGTATTAAGATGTAAATTTCATGTCTTGACACAAAAGAGATAAGCACATGGCATAGTAGGAAAATGCAATTCAATATAAGTCCCTGTAGGGGCATATGTTTGGCTCAGGTCATGATCTCATAGTTGGTGAGTTCAAGCCCCACAATGGCTCTCTGCTGTCAGTACAGAGATTGCTTCAGATCAGATCAGCTGTCCCCCCCGCCACCCACCGCTTCTTCCCCACCTGCTCTATCTCACAAATAAATAAACATTTAAAAATATGCATGTGTAAGTTCCTGCACACTTTCCCATTTTTTTTAAACACAAAGTGTAGTTCTTTTAATCAGTTCACTTAAGATACCACTTTCAAACTTTACCTCATTACAGTATCATTCTTGTAGGTGTATCCACATTTGTTACCACCAATATTCAAAGTATTTGGAATTCTTAATTCCGAATTTAGCTTACATAGTACAGAGCAAAACAGTATTTCTGAAATTTCATCAGAGTAGAATATTTCTCTGGTCAAACAGAGATGGTAGACCATTATATGATAATGATAATCATTTTATGAGAAGAATCTGGGGCAGCACTGAAACAGATGAATTATGGGGGTGCCTGGGTGGCTCAGCTAGTTAAGTATTGAACTTCGGCACAGGTCATGATCTCATAGTTCATGGGTTTGAGCCCTGCATCGGGCTGTGGGCTGGTAGTTCAGAGCCTGGAGCCTGCTTTGGAATCTGTGTCTCCCTCTCTCTCTGCCCCTCCCCCTCACACTTTGTCTATCTCTCTCAAAAATAATAAAATTAAAAATTAAAAAAACAGATGAATTACAATTGAAATTTTAAAGTAAAATTAAAAAAAAATTTCTATTTACTCTGCTTCTATTTATATTCTACTGCATCATCAACTCCTATAGTGACTGATCCAATCAGCGTCTATCAGAATCAGTGAGGGGATTTCTTGGTACCCAGATCCTAAACTAAAATAATCTGAATTGGTAGTATCGATGGTATCTTGTGTTTCTACATTTTAACAAGCTCTCTAAATTATTCTGTTGAATACCAAAGTTGAAAAACTACTGATCAATAAATTAAAATTTTCTTGAGGACTGGACCTAGCACATTGCTTTGAAATGTGAAGTTTAAATTAGTTGCTTTCTAGGAATTAAAATATTCAACACTATACCACTTAATTAATGATGACAGTTTAATTAATTTTTGTGATTTCTGTCAGGTAATATATGGGTTTAAATTATTTCTGTGGCAATTGCTTTGTTTGACAGCATCTTTTGCTGAATTAATTTTCAGAAATGAACTCTCTCACTAGTGGTTCTGAATGTTTCAATGTTTCATTTGATATTTTTTATTTAAATTTTTTTAGATATTTATTTATATTTGAGAGAGAGAGAAAGAGAGACAGACAGAGCACGAGCGGGGGAGGGGCAAAGAGAGACAGAGACAGAATCAGAAGCAGGCTCCAGGCTCTGAGGTGTCAACACAGAGCCTGGTGTGGGGCTCGAACTCATGAGCTGTGAGATCATGACCTGAGCCAAAGTCAGACACTTAACTGACTGAGCCACCCAGGTGCCCCTCATTTAATACTTTTAAATCAGTGTTTTTCAGCATAAACATCTTCAACATAATTTTATGAATATGAAAATTTTATCTTAACGGAAGATATAAGGAAGCTGTCATAAAACATTTTGAATGTAACAATAAACATTTATAGTTGTTTCATTAATATAAAACTATCCCTCACATTGTTCATATGATAATACAAATTATTTTCTGAAATAAGAATTTGGGATTAGAGAGCAAGTTAAAGAGCAAGTTTCTTGAATTCTAACATGTTTCTTATTAAAGTGAAGCATTTAATTCAGTTTCCTGGAAAAAATGAATGTCATTTAATTTTTTCATGAGAAAAAACTGGTGTAGGGTCCACATCTATTCACTTCAAAACCAGTGGTCAGTGTCTTAACCATATGTGCCATTAGTCAAGGGAGTGAGTAAATAGGTGGTAAAGTCCTTAAGTGGTATCGTTAAGAGTGATAGAGAGTAGTACTATTTTCATAAGTTTTAGTAAAAGCTTCTTATTCTCTTAGTTCTGCCATTGCTTTCAAACTAATACCAACTATATGCTTATAGAAAATTTTATTCCATTCTCAGATTATTGTTTTCAATCTCTATGCGCTCAACACTATTCATACTTGAAATGCAAAGGGAATTCAAAATATTTGCTATATTCACAAGTGTTACTTTGTGAAATTCATGATAATGGGAAGGAAGTAGGGTGGATTACTTCTAGGTGTGGCAAATATCAGTATCATAAAAAGTCAACCCTGCTGTGAACAATCCAAATTCAAAGGTCTGTGAAAGCAAATATTTTGAGTATATCTCTTTATCAGAAAAATCATGGTTTTGTTATTTGAAGATTGTGAATAATCCCTATTGAACATCATCATAAAAAACTGGAACCAAGAGAGAAGTTTAGACAAAGAGAAATAGAAGGCAGAGAAGAAAAAGAGCTATTTTAAAAGAGCTTTCGGTGGGGGTGTGGGGGGTGTGGGGGGGAATGAAGTGAAATAACATGAGGCTTAGAAGAGAATTTCTCTGTGTATAAAGACTAAGGAATCTAAGCCACTTGTAAGAAGGGTAGAACTCATGAAGCTATCTTGGGAGACCTGGGGTTATATAAACATATGTATTAAAGAAAGGGTTAGAAATAGATTGCCCGGCAAGTTTAATAAAGCTGAGTAGCTGAGTAACCTTAAATAAAGGTTACATAAACTCTATTCACTCTTAAAACTGCAAGATCGGGCTTTTCTGCATTTCTGAATCCAATAAGAGAACCAAAGGTGGAAACCAGGAGCAGTGAATTATAAAATGAGAAAGGCTCATAGATAAGATACTCCTATAAAATTCCTCATAGTATTCTCTGCAAAATAAAAATTATTCTCTGCAAAATAAAATAAAGTCAAGTAGTGTTTCAAACTTCTGATAAGAGTCTGGAATTTATTTTATCAATTGTGAATAATAAATGGACACTAATTATCCACTAACCACCGTTGCTAATTAAATCTGTATATGATATTTCTATGATTTTAAACTAGTGGGCTGACTTTATATTATTTTAAGGCTTTTAAAATGGACCAAGGGTTTAATACTTTCATTTATAACCTTGATCTCCCTTGTCCTGTTTTTCCCATACAGTTTTAAGTTTTTTGGCTATAAATTGTTCTACCATGGGCAGAACATTTTAGGAACTTAACCTTCCCCATAGGAAACAGTCTACTGTTTAGTAAATTACCTGTTAATAAAATGATAAGTGGAATAGAAGTATATAGTGAAATGTAATGAATGAAAAGTACTATCTCAGGCATAAGCTAATTATCACTATTTTTATTCCCTAGCTTGAATAAAACTCTTGAATTCTTTTGCATAATTTTAAACATGGCAAATTGAAATATGATTGAAATTGAATATAAACTGCAGAATCAGAGGACCAAAATTCTATCATTACCACAGCCAGAAAAAAAAAAAAGTATCAAAGCAGTCCACCTATTACCTGATAGTGCTAATAAAGGTAAGAGCCGGTATTTTCAGTATAAATTTTTTTTTTGGTAACTGAAATCATAAGCATTAATGGAACACCAGTACCTATAGGTAGTTATATAACAGACTGATTTCTTTAAAAAAAAAACACATAATTATCAAATGTTTAGAAAGGTTTTTCAAAATTACAGACTTATCATTAATAGTCCAAACAGGTATAAAATTACCTGATTCTAAAGCTGGTGCAACATCTCAAAAAAAAAAAAGTATGTTTTCTGCAGTATAATTGGTCTGTATAAAAACTTTTGTTCTTGCTATCTCACTTTGTTAACTACAGATAGATGTATTTACAATGAGGTAAACCTATTCTCATAAAAATGATTTATTGATATTAAATCCAACATTATTTAAATATTTAAAATTTTGGCTCTAGGAGAAGGGAGAGGGTTTTGAAGGAAATAAAGTCATATCTTCCCTCTTCTGCCAGCTTGAAAACCACAAAAGATGGCAATCACCTTGCTCCCTCCCACTTGGATTATTGGTGGATATTAAACTCCTCTTTTGAAATGTGAACCACCATGACAGTTTAAATTGGTGAAGAGATTGCCTAGAAGGGAACTCAAATCTAACAAATTAGGACATACTATATCATCTATCTGCACACAATTCTAGGTAGTTGGGTTTCATAAGAATGATATATAGTCATTAGACATAATGTATAGGATTTAATAACAATGTGGTTTGAAGTGAAATACCTGGGTTGGAATGTTAGCATTGCCCTTTGTTAGGAGTACCCATTTTACAAGTTATTTATCCTTTGCAACTTTTAGTTTCCCCGCCTAAAAATAACTGCAATTATATGTAAAAGAAGAGCAAAATTATTAGAGCTAAAATGTTATACTAATATTAATGGCTGTCATTTATATGATACTTACTGTATGTCAGACATATTTAAATCTCACAACACTGACATAGGTATTGTGACATCTATATGCTACACAAGAAAGTTGAAGGGTAGAAAGCCTAACTTCAAAGCACATAACTGCTCTTAAGGATAATAATGACATTTTTGGTTACATTCTAGGCAGTTGTGAATATGTAATTAAAAAAAAAGTGTGCCGGAACTTTGCAAATTAAATAGCTAACTGTGAGGTGTTAGCTATTATAGCCTGGAATTTAAATACAAAAATTTCAAAGGAAGAGCAGTTATTGTAACCCCTAAATTCATGAAGAAGTAGTGTAGAATAATTATAGTGTTTAGAATCAGAAATAATACAGAAGTCTTCAAGATCATCTCTGTATTCCATAAGTTCAAAAATAAGACAAAAAAGTACTTAAATGAATTGACTGACTTCATGCAATGGGTAGCTGCAGATCCTGGAAGAGAAATGAAGTTCTTAGATTTCTAATTCCATGTTTTCTTAGCATCCTAAAGTAAGCTGCACTCTGAATATCTGATTTTTCATGAAAAATCTCCTTTCAAGTATCAACAGGTAGAAAAAGATCATAACACTTAAACCTTAAATAATCCTTTGATTATTAAACTAAGCATAGTTTGTTTCTAAAACTAAGCACACTACATATTATTTCCATGTGACATCTAAAGAAAATAGGTTAACTTTTCAAAGTATTTTAAGTGAGAACAAAATACCTTCTTATCCACTGTTCATAATGTGGACAGAACATTACTCAAGTTTCAAAAAGTAGCCTATGGGTAGAGATAGTGTATATTTAGTCTGGAAGCCAAACACTTTATATCAGAACAAATAAACTGCCTATTCTAAAATACCAAATCAGGAACAAGATGGAAAAAAAATTAAAACTACAATCACATTAGAAGTACAAAATATAAGCAGAGGGGAGGTGGGTTGGGGAATGGGTGAGATAGGTGAAGGGGATTAAGAGCACACTTATCATGATGAGCACCAAATAATGTACAGAATTGTTGAATCATTATGTTGTACACATGAAACTAATATAACACCTTATGTTAATTATACTGGAAATAAAAAAAAAATAGATATAGCTCTTGGGCAAACCAGGAAAACTGAATAAATTTCCACTTTTGGGGGAATGTTGGCAGTGACAATGCTGGTAAATATATTCTACATATTTTCACAGTATCATCAATGAAGTAATATCTGCATATGGAAAATATATATCCAGTAGAAATGTCATGAAACTATGAAAGCAAAATATTGTCAAATATATATCAAGTCAGGATATGTAATACCCGTTAGCTTCATATTGTAGAATGGTTCTAATTGATAGTCATTTGAGGGATGGTCCAAAATGAAGACACTGGGAATGGAGAAGCTAAGTATTTGGTGTAGCTATATTTATTACGATCTTTTCTGAGATGAATATATGCATTATTTGTTTTAACCTATCTTACCAGCTTTATGGAGGTGTAACTGACAAAAATAAACTGCACATATTTAAATTATGTAACTTGATATGTGTTGACATATATTTTTGATAAACCTGTGAAACCATCACCACAGTCAAGGTAGAGAACATGTTCAACACCTGTGTGTTTCTTTGTGCTCCTTGGTAATTCCTTCTGTCCATCCTCCTCCTCCCCTATCTCATCCCCACAGAAATTATCTGCTCTCTGTTACTGTAAATTACTTTGCATTTTCTAGAGTTCAATATAAATGGAATCAAACATTATTTACTCTCTTTTGTCTGTTTTTTTTCACTAAGAATAATTATGTGAGGTTCACACCTGCTGTGTGTGTCTGTAGTTCATTCCTTGTATGGACATACCACAATGTTTGTTCATTAACCTATACATGGACACTCAGCTTGTTTCCAGTGTTTGGCTATTATAACCAAAGGTGCTGTATTTGTGTATAAGTCTTTGAGTAGACTTATGGCTTCTTTTCTCATTGGTAAACACCTGTAGGTGGAGTGACCTGACCATAATTATAGGTGAATGTTCAGTATTAAAAAAAGAAATCTACCAAACTGTGTGCCACAGTTGTTGTGCTCCTCTATATTCCCAGCAGGGTATGTGAGTTCTATCACCTATTCACATTTCTCTGCATTTTGTATAGTCAGTCATTTTAACATTAGCCATTAATAATAACTGTGTACTGTTACCTCATTGAGGTTTTTTTTTTTTTAAAGATTTTTTTTTTCAACGTTTATTTATTTTTGGGACAGAGAGAGACAGAGCATGAACGGGGGAGGGGCAGAGAGAGAGGGAGACACAGAATCGGAAACAGGCTCCAGGCTCTGAGCCATCAGCCCAGAGCCTGACGCGGGGCTCGAACTCCCGGACCGCGAGATCGTGACCTGGCTGAAGTCGGACGCTTAACCGACTGCGCCACCCAGGCGCCCCTCATTGAGGTTTTAATTTGTATTTTGCTGATGAGTAATAATATTGAGTAAACACTTGTGTGATTATTCGCCATCCACAAACTGTTTTGGTGAGATGTCTGTTCAAATCTTGCCCATATTTTATTGTTTTCTCATTATTGAGTTGAGAATTTTCACATATTCCGGATTTTAAAAAATTTTCTTCCAGTCTTCAGCTTGTCTTTTCATTATTTTATAAGTGTCTTTCAAAGAACACAAGTTTTCTTCTATATAATATCCAATTTATTACTTCTTTTTCTTATGGACTGTGTTTCGGTCACTATATCTACAAAATCACAGAACTATAAAACTTGTAGAAGACAGAAGAAAACTGTTGTAACCTTGTGTTAGGCAAGGATTTTTCAAATACAATTCCCAATACACAATCCATAAAAGAAAGAAATGATAAATTAGACATTATCAATATTAAATCAAACAAAACTTCTGTCAAAAGACATTTAATAAATGAAAATGGGGTGTCTGGGTGGCTTAGTTGGTTGAGCAGCCGACTCTTGATTTTGGCTCAGGTCAAGATTCCAGGCTTATAGGACGCAGCTGTGCATCAGGCCCTATACTGAGCGTGGAGCCTGCAGAAGATTTTCTCTCTCTCTCTCTCTCTCTCTCTCTCTCTCTCTCTCTCTCCCTCTGCCCCTCTCCCTGACTCACGTGCTCTCTCTCTCTCTCTCTAAAATAAAATTTAAAAAAAGAATGAAAAGACAATCCAGGTGAGACAAAACATTTTAAGATCATATATTTGATAAAAGATGTATATCCAGAATATGTAAAGAATTTTCAGGAGTCAATAATGAAAACACAACTTAATAAAAAATGGACAATATATGAATAGACATTTCAGCAAAGGAGATACATGGGTAGCAAATAATCATATGAAAAGAACTCAACATTATTACTCATGAAGAAAATGCAAATTAATCATAAATGTTGAGTGAATTTTTATGTCTGGAGAAAAGGGTGGAATGGAGTTTACTTTGTAGTGTGCGGAAATCCAGTTGTTACATATAATTTGTTGAAAAGATTACCTTTCTCCACTAAATTGCCTTTGCACATTTGGAAGTAAGAAGGTGTCCCATATACACGGGGACTTATCTAATTTTTTCCCACTAATCTATTAGTCTATGTTCACATGAAGCCATACTCTGTCCTTATGATAAACCTTAAGATCAAGTAGGATTAGTCATCTAACTTTGTTCTTCCTTTTCACAGTTGTTCTGGCTATTCTAGTTATTTTGTATTTCCACATAAATTTTAGAATCAGCTTGTTGATGTTTACTAAAACATAAATAAACTCTAGAATTTCAAATGACCTTGTTCACATCTATAGATCAACTGGGAAAATTGAAATCTTAACAATAATGAATTTCATCATCTATGAACACCATATATCTTTCCATTTATTTAGGTCTTTAATTTCTCTCAGCAATGTTTTATAATGAAGGTCTTTCACATCTTTGTCAAATT
The DNA here is from genome assembly GCF_022079265.1 of Lynx rufus. Lineage (NCBI taxonomy): Eukaryota > Metazoa > Chordata > Mammalia > Carnivora > Felidae > Lynx > Lynx rufus. The sequence continues at coordinate 66,692,352 of NW_025814827.1, forward strand.
TTCCTCCATATAATCATATAGCATCACATTTTATTTTATTTTATTATTTTTTTGTTTTGCGAGAGGGAGAGATAGAGTGCAAATGGCGTGGGGTGAGGGGCAGACGGAGAGGGAAAGAGAGAATCTCAAGCAGGCTCCATGGAGAATGGAGCCCGACATGGGGCTCGATCTCACAACCATTAGATAATGACCTGAGCAGAAATCAAGAATTGGACACTTATCCAACTTCGACTCAGGTCATGATCTCACGGTTTGTGAGTTCGAGCCCCACGTTGGGCTCTGTGCTGACAGCTCAGAGCCTGAAGCATGTTTTGGATTCTGTCGCTCTCTCGCTCTCTTGCTCTCTCTCTCTCTCTCTCTCTCTCTCTCTCTCTCTCTCCCCACACACACACACTAGTGCTCTCTCAAAAATAAATAAATGTAAAAAAATTTAAAAAAAAAACCAGAATTGGACGCTTAACAGACAGCCACTCAGGCACTCTTAGCATCACATTTTTAAATGTTACTGTGAAAAAGATTCTTTTCTAATTTCATCTTCTGCTTATTTGTTGATCTATATAGAATCACAATTAATTTGTATATTGGTATCTTATCCTACAACCTTGCTAAATTATTTATTAATTCTTACCTTTTGTAAATTCCATCAGATTCTTTACACAGACAATCACATCATCTGTGAAACAGACAGTTTGGTTTCTTTCTTTACAAAATAGATGCCATTTACTTATTTTCCTAGCTTTGCTGCCCTGTACTAGCTAAAAGCTCCAGTATGATAATGAATAGACCTGGTAAGAAAGACATCCTTGTCTTTTTCCTGTCTTAGAAATTATTTAGTGTATTCCTTATAAGCATGATGCTAGCTGTAGGTTTTTGGAGTAGGCAATTTTATCAGGTTTGGAAAGTTCCCTTCCATTGTTAGTTTTTAAAGGTCTTTTGTTCATCTATTTTTTGTTTGTTTGCTTTGAAAAGTTGTTAGAATTCAACAAATGCTTTTTCTTCATTTAATGAAAGATGCATAAGAGTTTTCTTTTTTAAGTTTGTTAAGGTGGCAAATTATATTGGTTGATATTGAGTGTTAAAGTGGCTATGCATTGGGGTGCCTGGGTGGCTCAGTCAGCTGAGCATCCAACTTCGGCTCAGGTCATGATCTCACAGTTGGTGAGTTCGAGCCCCGCGTCAGGCTCTGTGCTGACAGCTTGGAGCCTGGAGCCTGTTTCAGATTCTGTGTCTCCCTCTCTCTCTGTCCCTCCCCCGCTAATGCTCTGTCTCTCTCTCTGTCAAAAATAAATAAAAAATTAAAAAAATAATAAAAATAAAAAAATAAAGTGGCTATGCATTTATAGGATAAACCACTCATCATCATAATGTGTTATAATGTTTCATACATAGTTGTATTAAATTACTAAACTTTTGTTTATAATTTTTGTGTTCATGAGTGATATCAGTCTATAGTCTTTTTGTACTGTTATTATTATTTTTTGTAGCAGAGTAATATTAGGATGTAAAATGAGTTGGGAATTATTCCCTACTCTTAAGTTTTCCAAAAGAACTTGTATATAATATAATGTAATTTTGATAAAAAATTCTCTTTATTCATTTATCTCTTTTTCATCTCTCAATATATATACATATATACCAATCTAATGATAATGATGCTAATTGCTGGGTATAGGGATTAGGGTGATTTGTTTACATTTTTACATATTTATGCATTGATTGTATGTTTTATAACAGTATAAGGTATTTTTAAAAACTGTAAAATTATATTCTGTAATTAATTAAGTGGATCCTGTCAGAACTTATGCTGATTGCTATAAGACCATGCTTTCAACATGTTTTCTGAGAATTGCTAGATTATCCAAAGTCCTATGAAGTGTTCATTAGTAAGTATGACTGTTTCTGGGAAATAGGAGCAAATCCAAATTTATCAGTTATGTTGATGAATTTTAAATAGAAGATTAGTAACTCCTCTAAAAATAGTATTTTATTAGTAATAATAATACAGGTTGAGCTTGCACTGACAGGTCTATTCCAGTCAGTAAATCTCAGGCATATTTAAGTTATCAGGATGTAATTCATTTCAGCTCAGATTATTTTCATGATATTTGAGTATTAATGTTTATAATAGTTAAATTTGAAATAAATCCCCCATCTCCATTTCACACACACACACACACACACACACACACACACACACCACATAGAATGATGGTGTAAAAATGATTCACCACAACATATAATAAAGATTTAAAAAATGATATAAATGCTTATAAACATACAATATCATCAATAACATTAAAAGTGAACATTACTCCAATTTTGATACAAAATGTGAATTTCTGAATATTCATTCAACTGATCTATCACATCAGAGAATTTAAATGATTTAAGTATAGAAAAGGAAAATAGAAATGTTTTAATTCCCCCACTGTCAGGGAAGCTGATGCTATCTAATATTTACCTCTGTCCCAGAAATTACTTACTTAGAGTATCACCTAGTGAAGAACAGGGAATCGGAATTTTTATTTTCTGTTCTTTTTTAAACTAGAAGATAGTTATTTAAAATCTGCTATTTTTTTTTCTTTCTTTAAAAAGAAATATGCAAACTCATCTTTAAGCAGAGTTCCTAATCACCTGGGTGGCTCATTTTAGCTATGTACATATAAAGGAGGAAAGTATACAGTATTTTAGGAGAATAGCAAAATAATGTTATTTGGAGTGGAACAAACTGGAGAGTTAGATAAGTTTTCGTGGGGCAGGGGGTACAATTTAATCAATGTCCTATAAAAATGCAACTGTCTTCCTCCACAGATGTACACTGATATGAAGAAATTTTCAGGAAGCAACATTTCTTTTAAAAAGTTCAGCATTTTGGATAACTGATGGACTGAGGTAAACATCCATTAAGGGAACAGACTGAAAGACCAGTGAGAACTTCCTATAGAATTTGTATCATGTGGGAATGGTAATTTTGGTCTTGTGAGTCCAATCCAACTCCTAAGTCAAGATTGTTACGGAAAGGATAGACTTATATATGCACAGAGATGTCTTACGATGGAGAACAACGTATGTTGATGGAGCAGAATTATAAACGTATAAGAAAAATGCTTTAAGAAAAAAAATCGAGTCAAAAATTACTGCTGGCTCTACTATTTTTCAGGTCAATCCCTAATTAATCGGAAGTTGAGATTTTCATTATGTTGTTTTCATTTTGGTATGATGTAGTTGCTGTAGGATTTGGTTAAGTGAAGGTGGTAGGAATGAATCTAGCAGTTGGAAAGTGCTTGCCATACACCTACACATACAGGTTGTTTCAGTCAACATTAAGATTACCTGGTGTCTTATTACACATGAGAGCAACATAGATCTCTTACTAGAGATACAGTGAACAGCATCTTGCTATTCTGAGAGTAAAGAATAAAACTACATAGACAGTTCAGAATGTTACATGGATGGTTCAGAATGTTACCATCATGACTCTAGAAAGTCTATTTGTTTCCCCTCTAAGATTAGACAATGAAAGAAGATAGGGAGATAAATGGAATATAGAGTAAATGCACTGATACTTTTCAATGATTTCCACATCTTGCCAATTGCTCCTCAATTATCTTGTTGATTGGGTATAAACTTCTACTGATCTAAATATGTACCAGATTGTTTTGTCTATTGTATAAGTGATGCTGATTTTAACACTGTGAGTTGTTTTCTCTGCTGGAATGATATTATATTAAGTTTGGGTGAATCAAATTGTAAAAATATTCAATTATATTCATTTCCAATTATAATCTAAGGAAATAAAATAAGCACAGGGTGAATTGTACATGATGAAAATTATTTTGGAAAGCATCCAATTTTCAAATGTGTTTGTTTTATTTGGGACCTTTATCTGTGTCTACAATTCAAATTTCAAGTTTACTTAGCATAAAATGGCATATGTTAAACAACTACTGCATAAACATGCCTTTGAATATTCCATAATAGATAAAATGTACTGAGGTCTCATTCTAAACATACATTATAAAGGCAGGGGACCTATGTTTTAGACATGTGTATATTAGAGGAAAAAAAATATTCAGAGGTCCTCTGGATATAGTTGAAGGACAGTGATTATAAGACATATTCATATACAAAAACACAGCATAAATATGCTGGATCAAAAGATTCCTAACAGGTAGTTGGAGAAATTTGCCAATGTCTAATTGTTATTTTTCTTGTGTTGGCTCATGCAAGTAGCTAAATAATAATAACTCTATATCTGGCCTGTGGAAGTAAGATTTTGATATCAAATAGACCCTGGGCCACCTTGCAAATCAGTCTCCAATTCCTAGAACTGATTTGAGTGTACTCATTTGATCATAAAATGAGTTAAAAAGCATGGTGTATTTTATATTTATGTCTAGTACAGATTTAAATATTTAAATCTTACACAGAATTTGGCAGCATGAAGTAAAAAATGACACTAGACTAGAAATTCTGGCCCCTGTTCTGCCACTAATCAGGTGTGTGATTTAGTTAAGTCACTTAACCTCTCAAGCTACAATGTCATTATCTATAAAATATCTTCTCTGGAAGTATGGATAAAGTAAAATAATGTACTTGAAGGAGTTTTTAAAAATTAAAACACTCCATAACTATAATTGTATATCATTCTATTAGATCTCACAGTGCCCTCAATAAAGTGTCTTTGTTCTTTTTTGCAATAATATTTATATTACTTAAAAACATTTAAGGTCCTTATTAAGAACTAATTCAAAGAACTATCAAAGAACTAATTCTCACTCAGCACATTTTAGCTCTTTAATCATTTAATCTTACTCAGCAAATTAAGCTAATATCTACTTCTTTCTATTTTTAACATAATAACATGTAATTATAAGAAAATATTCCCATATTTACCCAAACATAAATCAAATTTCCTGGCAAATATCACCAGGTTAAGTTTATTTTATCAGGTAATATAATTTAATGTAACATGCATTTAACAGATAAATAAATTAGAATAGCATAGAACTCAAATAGTCCTACAGATAAGTTTACGTCACCATAAATAAATAAACTGAGCTGGCATTAAAACCATTTTTTTTTTAAATTTTTTTTTCAACGTTTATTTATTTTTGCGACAGAGAGAGACAGAGCATGAACGGGGGAGGGGCAGAGAGAGAGGGAGACACAGAATCGGAAACAGGCTCCAGGCTCTGAGCCATCAGCCCAGAGCCCGACGCGGGGCTCGAACTCACGGACCGCGAGATCGTGACCTGGCTGAAGTCGGACGCTTAACCGACTGCGCCACCCAGGCGCCCCTAAAACCATTTTTTTAACTTATATGTAGGATTATTCTCTTCTCTTAAATTAGTACTGGAGCAATAACATATTATGGAAATGTTCAAATAGAATGATTACATGTTCTGATAGTAGGTTACTATAATATGCTGTGGTTTTTCTTAAGGTCACTCTTATGAGAAAAAAACATAAATACAGTTGATTTCAATTTGATCACTCTTTACACATGTGCCTTTTGGATCACATTACCTGAACCTTTTCTGCCTCCTTTGGTAATTATGGGATTTTTTTTTTTTTTTAAATTTTTTTTTCAATGTTTATTTATTTTTGGGACAGAGAGAGACAGAGCATGAACGGGCGAGGGGCAGAGAGAGAGGGAGACACAGAATCGGAAACAGGCTCCAGGCTCTGAGCCATCAGCCCAGAGCCTGACGCGGGGCTCGAACTCCCGGACTGCGAGATCGTGACCTGGCTGAAGTCGGACGCTTAACCGACTGCGCCACCCAGGCGCCCCAATTATGGGATGTTTTGATTTGTTAACTGTCCTGGCCTGTTGCTTCTCAATCTTCAAAATCTAATCAATATATACCTTTCTCTAGCTAAGTACATATGAGCAGACATTTTAAGTTCCATCAGTAGTACCAAAGTAAGGAAAAAAGAAAGATACATGGTGACTAGGACTTCAGAATTATTTTGCTATGATATATGTGATACAATGAACAAGCATTATTTGTACAACATTAAATTGTGGGTCCATTTTTTCCTGGTAAGTTGTGCATTTACTTTTCCCTACTGGACATACTTACTAAATCCCATCAGGTGTGAGTGAGAATTCTGAATTCAGTTTCCCAGGGAAAACAGAAATAGTAAGAGACAGTCAACTCTTTAGCTGAGCCACAAGAGGGAGCATACCATGACTCGATCCCCTCATGTGTCTCCAGCCACTGCTGTGCCTTCAATTTTCACTCTGGCAATACTAAATCTACCTCTTTTCACTTATATACAGCATTTCTGGGTCTAACTCTCTGAGCCTTTGGTCATGCTGGTTTCTCTTCCCTTCACACCTTTCCCAACCAAGTCCTGGACATCTTTCAAAATCCAACTTAGACTTCACCTTAAGGAAGATTTCTGATTCCCTCCCACCCTCCACTAGGCAAGATTGAATCTCTTATTAAAGTTCTCCATTAACAATCAAGTCCCTGTGGAATCCTTCCCCTTACTAACTAGCATGCAAATGATCCATGACTATTTCTGATTACCCAGTCAGACTGGAAATTCTCAAGGTTAGGAATAAACGATGATAACCTTTGTATTCTCAGCACCTTAGTCCAATTGCTGACATGCAAATGCTCAACATATGCTTTTGAAGAGATCTAAAGAGATAGGTTAATGAAATAAGCTTTTGAAATCTTAGGAAGGAAATTAAATTAGATATTAAAAATAATATAAATTTCTAGCACATTAAAGCTGGATATATACACTCTAAGGCAGAATATTTGAAACACCTATTTAGTTAAAATCAGGGCAGAATTCACCTTTCTGACATATTCCAGCAAACAAATCAAATTTTTTCTTTAAATATGCATATTATGGAGTTAATTACCTTAATTCATAACTACACCTTGATAATCTAGTTTTGCCTCCTATAGTACTTTGACTATTAGGTGAGGATGAGTAGGGGTATATTCCTTATGGCATAAGTATAATGCAAAATTTAAATTTTTCTAGTCATTGAATGTAAAGAATAATACAGAAATGTCTTCGTTAGATCACTCAGTGCTTAGATGTCTAACTTCTTTTTGTTCACCAACTAAATATTGTGTTAATTAAGCTTCATGTATTGAAATACAAGTGTTTTCTTTATAATTAAATGAATATAAGTCATGGACATGACTTAATTTGATCAGATTTATTTCTTACTGATATCCATTTTCACTAAGAGAGGTAGGTTTTATTTTACTAATTTATAATTTACATTTTGTTTATTTCTAGAAGTTGGTGACTGGAAATTTATTTTGGAGGAAAAAGGTAGTAGATAATTTCTTAGTATCATAAGGAATAAAGGAATTTGAAGCTAGACAAAGGTAATCAGAAAGAAGATGGAAACATGTCATAAAAAAAGGAAGGAAAAAAGCTTACCTTACTACAGAATTGGTGCTCAGGGGAAACAAATAGCATTTACTTTCCACATGACATAAAGTGAGAACTATGACCTTGAACTAACACTGCCCTTGCTATGATTCATGACCATTATGTATACCTGTAAACTTCCTTAAGAATGTAAATACCATTCATCACATTATATCTGTGAGGACATATATTCTGAAACTTAAATAGTTGCCTTATAAATGAACTTTTAGAAGGTAATTTAATAAATCTATGTACTTTTCTATGTTGAGGAGGGAGTAGCAATTTTCTTTGGGTGGTTCTACTGAACCTATATATTATATCTGCCTAATAGACTATTATATCAAAACATATTTCAAAGCAATGTATTGGGAGTTCTAGAGATAAATTTTTCCCAGGATTCACTAGCTACATATGTAGAGTCCATTAGTTCTACACCAGCACATTTTACAAAATTTCTTTAATGTCATGTTGACAATAATGGTCAGTTTGAAAATGCATGAAATTTAAAATAAGTTACTTCGCTATAGGCAAGTAGTGCTTTACCAGTGTATTTCTAATATTATATAACAATTATAACAATTGACATCAGAGCTGAAGAGGAGTAAATATCAGTATCATAAAATTATTAAGATGTTAAGATAATAATAACATTTACTAGTTTTAACAATGACAATTTCACCCTGAGGTTTATTGCAATTAATTATAATTTGCTGCTTTTATCGATGGGATATATTTTACAGATCATTTAAAAGTAGAAGCAATGAAATAACAAACTTTTTCTCAGTTCCGTCTTTGACAACTTTCTTGGTTGACTATATGCTATTTTCATCAGCACTTTCTTGAATTATAGTATCATTAGATTTTGCATGTTTGTTTTTTACATTAAGCTACTGATGTTTTCTCCAGTCTTCATGTATACATGATTGTGTTAAATTAATTGTGTAGGATGATAAGCTCAGAGAAAAAATATAAAAGTAAAGTAGTGAAAAACCAAAGATTTGTATAGAGAACAGATTGATTAAAAAATCTCCTGAAAATCCCTTGTCCATAAGCTGTGTATAGCTGTTTGTAAGAAAAGGGAACTACGTAAATTAATTGACTTGTCATTAAAATGATCAACTGAGTCAACATTCATGATACAAATGATAAATCAGTTCAAACACACACTTCAGAGCCTGAATTCTCAGGGTGGGTATTATCCATTGATTTATTATATCATTTAATCATTTTATATAATTTTTTCAAATACCATTTTAGTGCCTATCACTGAACTGTCTAGAGCAGAAAGTACAAAGATGAATCAATCATGACTTTACCTTTAACAAGCTTTAATAAACTTACAGTCTCTAGATTAGAAAAGGAACATAATGGACTCAACCACACAACCAAATACAAAAATACATGATGTACAGTTGGAGAGTTACTTAAAGATTAAATCAAGTAATGCAAAAAGATTAGTTACTACAGTGTTTAGCATAAAGTGAGTATTCCACAAAAGCTGGTTTCTGCGCTTACTGATGTTTTCACTGTAAATTTGGGTTTAGACCCAGGAAATCATACTTCAGCATGGAGGATTGGTACAGGTATCTTAAAGCAGTTGGCATGTATTCCATCAGATATTTTATTAGGTAAAAGAGCAAAGGAGAGATATAAAGCCAACAACGACTAACAAGAGAAAGTGGTGTAGGGGGCGCCTGGGTGGCGCAGTCGGTTAAGCGTCCGACTTCAGCCAGGTCACGATCTCGCGGTCCGTGAGTTCGAGCCCCGCGTCAGGCTCTGGGCTGATGGCTCGGAGCCTGGAGCCTGTTTCCGATTCTGTGTCTCCCTCTCTCTCTGCCCCTCCCCCGTTCATGCTCTGTCTCTCTCTGTCCCAAAAATAAATAAACGTTGAAAAAAAAAATTTAAAAAAAAAAAAAAAAGAAAGTGGTGTAAGCATGAAGACAAGAGCCATGAAAACAGAGTAGTCCACAATGGGAAGTATCTGTAGAAAAGTAATAGCTTAGAAGCCTGAGGCAAACAAGGTGGGGCCAAACCCCCCAGGTTAAAGGGTTTGTAATTGATTTATGAGTCAAGGAGAAGTATGGGACTCCAACAATTTGGAATGCCAGAAATTGAAGGCAGGACTAATGAAAGGGTAGGCAAGAGACAAGAAGGGTCTGAACTTAAGACTTTGGAAGTGAAAAAAGAATGTAACATGTGCTTCAGAGATGAGGTGTCTGAGAAGATACTGATAAAATTAGACAGGGAAAAAAATGAATTCCCAAAATGCAGAACTGCAGAAATCTAGGGAACCAGGATTTTTATGAAAATTAAGTAGCACAGAAAAGTAAGGAGAAAAGGGTCAACAACTTGGGAAGAGTCTCCCAGACTAACCACTAAGGTGGCACCAGGAAAGCATTAAATTGCCCTGTGGACTTGTTTATTTGGAGAGGTATAACATTGCTAGTAGGATATCGACAGACTTCGATTTAAAACTTGTTAAAATTTTCATAACTTTTATTATGTATTTTAAAAGTAGTCAGCAGGGGAAATAGTGGAAAGAGTCTGAAGATTATCCTTTGGATCCCTTGTCTTTAAATTGCTACATTCATCAATTCAGTTCAAACATTTACTTTCTCAGGGTGCTTGGGTGGCTCAGTTGGTTAAGTCTCTGACTCGTGATTTCAGCTCAGGTCATGATGTCACAGTTCATGGGTTCAAGCCCCGTGTCCAGCCCTGTGCTGCCAGCAGTGCAGAGCCTGCTTGGGATTCTCTCTCTCTCTCTCTCTCTCTCTCTCTCTCTCTCTCTCTCCCTCTGACTCTCTTTTGCTCTCTTTCTCCCTCATAAATAAATAAATAAACAAACATTAAAAAAAAAGAATCAGGTGTATGTTCCTCACAAGATTTTTCTGAAAAACAATAGAAAGTCTTTTTATAAACATACAATCCAAATTATATCATTAATAATATCTCAAATATTTTCCCAAATAATACAGAATCTGTTATTATACATTATCCTTAAATCTGTCAGATTTTCAGGGCTCATGAAGCACAGTAGGTGAGTTAATTTCTTTCTCATTCAAAACTCATTCTTGACATTTCCCTTTGTACATTCAACACAGATTTATCATTTTATACAAAATAATTTCTAAATATGAAATTAAGATAAATGTACCAGGGAAGTTGTGATTATATGTATTTCAATAACTCACTCTGAATATATTTTAAATTTTCCATTGGAAAAAGAAAAATCCTGCAACTCTTATTTTATTACTCTATCAATTTGGAGCCTGCAATGATGCAACTTGAACTAGACTTCTGGAGCTTCGAAAAATGTCTTAGCACATAAATTCACACAGACTATTATAATATGAGAACTTTGTATTTATTCATATTTAAGTGTTTATTTATTTTGAGATAGAGAGAGACAGCATGTGTGCATGAGTGGGGGGAGCGGCAGAGAGAGAGGGAGAGTGAGAGGGGGAGGATGCCAAGTAGGCTCCTGGCTGTCAGCACAGAGCCAGATGCTGGGCTTGAATTCATGAACTTAACCATGAGATCATGACCTGAGCCCAGATCAAGAGTCGGATGCTTAACTGACTAAGCCACTCAGGTATCCCATGGACTTTTTAAATAAAGTTTAGTCATAATTAATTTTCTTGTAATTATACAGTTCTAATTGAAAAAAATAAAGAAGGGAAAATAAAGTGTCTAAACTTCTGACATCTTTGTTAATACACCTAGGTTAGATTTGAAATTAGTAGACAATTATTGAAATTTTACATAACTCACAGATAAATGCCTTTGAAACACTTGCTTAAAACATTTCCATTTTTCTCATTTGTAGAAGTTTTTATTATTTTATTCCACATTCTATCTTCTTTTTTTTAATTTGGTCTCTCCCTTTTTCAATGTTTTCTTCTTGTAAAACACCTGTATTTTCCATGTAACTGCCTTTCTTATTTAGGAAAAGTAGAATATACCACATATCTATTTATGTCTCTATTTTTTCTGTTTTCCATTTGTGTTTATCTAGTCTGATTCACTTTTACCAAGGTACTTTATCCTTGAAATTGACTTTTCAAGCTTATCAAAGGAAAACATATCCTGACTTCATGCTCTCTTGTTGCCCATAGAGACAGGTTTTATTTTAGATCTAGTTAGGGAAATGTAGTTCCATGAAAGAACTTTACCCAAAGGGTCAGAAGGAATTCATCTATTAAAAAAAAGGAATAAAATTTAGAACCAGCTATGTATGTTTGTTTTTGAGTAAGAAATGTAAAATATTATAGTAATCAATATTTTAAATCAAGTAGGAAAAATATATAATGAGTAGTACAATAATTCTAATTCTATATTATGTCCAACTATATATGAAAGAAATACCAACACAAAGAGAAGTGAAGAAACCACAGAAAGAAATATGACATAGTCTCAGGATTTAACTAGACCCTAAAATCAGAGCCTAAACATTTATATACATACATGCAATCTTCCACATTCAGGGAAAAAAGAAAACACAAGAAAATATTTAAATGAGTTCTTAAGAAAACGGTTTTAAAATTCCACATAAAGTTGAAAAATAAAACTATTAAAAATCTCTTTTGTTCTTATGTATTGGAGGGGCATTCCCTGCCTGCTTATTCCGGAATGTGGGAAGTAGAGGCTCTCAAAGTTTAAGGGAAGGACTCTACATAAATGAATTAACATTACCATTTTGTTTTCCTTTAGATTTAAATATTGCCCCTAATGACCTTTAAAACATTGTATGAAATAGGACCTACATGACGTCAAGCAGTTTAAGAGGACACCCAAGAAAATGTCGCCTTTGCTTTGGTATTACCCTTATTACTATGTTGAATTTTAGACTCAATATTTGTGGCATTTGTTACTCTCCGTTCCTCTCCACCCCATGCACTCTGCCTGCCTTATCTTTGATATTTACCCCCCCAAAACACACACACACACACACACACACACACACACACACACACACACTATATATATATATATATATATATATGCAGACGAACATACACCAGTATACACAGAAACAGGTACTTACACAGCACACAGAGAAGGAAAGTAAAAAATGCAATTCTGAAGTCTTAGATTGATAGATCCTGGGAAATGTCACAAGTTTCTCCTGGGGTAATTGGCTTTTTTCCCCCTTTAAAAGAAATATTTTTACTAGTCTTTTCAATTGTGACAAGGCAGTATAAATAAGGGATGTTTACCATGAAAAGAAGTAAATTACTCCCCATAGTAAGTATTATATATAGGAGTTGTGTTTTCTATTAGTGGCTGAGGGTTAGGAAGTGAAGATCTCACTTAGGTGGGAATTAAGATCTAGACCTAACAGAGAGAAATGCTAATGATGGCTATCTGGGGACACTGATAATTCTTTCTAAGTATCTCCTTCTCTAATCTACCCCTTCCCCCAGTTTCTGGAAATCTTCAGTCATCTGTCTTGCCTCTCAGACTTAGATTAATACTGCTTTGGGGAAATAATGAAAAGAGAGTGTGTCCAATAAATGAAATTATGTGTGGGGAAAATTAAAACTCACTAAGGGATGGATGCTGGTGGAGTGCATATTGAGCACACAGGAAAAATTCAGAGTGAGGGATTCACAGGAGGATCAAGGCCCCCCAGAAATATTAGGGAGACAGGCTAGAAAGTCCCCATAGTTGTAGGGGCTCAAGCCATTTTGCAAAGGTGTTTAAGTTGAGAGAATTAAAAGGAAGTAAGAGGATTAGGGAGAATCTTTTTACACAGTCATATCCACATCTGTCAGTACTGGTGAAATCAAATGTAAAACCATGTACCAAACATATACACTGTCAGGACAAAGCATAATTAGCTACCAGCATCCTCTCTTCTGTGCTCACATAGTATGTGTTCTGTCACTAGTGTTAAAAGTTTTTGTCTGGCTCTACATCATATCTAGCATACAGATTCTCTTTCTTTCCTATTTGAATTTCCCTTATGCTAGCACAAAAATGGGTAGAAAACAGTAAGTAGTTATTGACAAAATTAATTAAAGCTTTCCCATTTGAATACAGATTAAAGTGAAAATAAGTAAATAAATGTGGCACACTACTGAGCAGCAAGAACAAAAAGCAATTGTTTAAGAAAAAAATATTTGCTACACAATATGTTAACTAACTAGACTTTAAGTGAAAGGTTGAAACTAAAAAAAAAAAAATTAAAAAAAGAAAAAAGAAAAAAAGTACTTGCAATGCAAAAGCCCAGAAGGTCTTATGCAGTGTAGTCAAATTTTATGAATAGACTATTATCTCATCAATTATAATGCTATACCAACATTGAGTACTGCACTTTATCTTTGTCTGTGTCTTTTTGTTCAAAACAGTTTTCTAAAAACACATGCACATTTACTTTCAGCAATTTTATTGGCTTAGTAATTCTGCAGAAACTAAAATATACTCACACTTGAATATAGTGCACTTGTGGGGAAAACAAAGAGAGAGAGAAAAGAAAGGTTCTGTTGAACAACTGACTTCTCATTAGTAAAAAGTGGGAAGAAAGGACAAAGGTTAATCAACCAGCATCACAAGGTGGCAACACAGGAGACCATAGCAGTGTGAGGAGCTAGGTCAAACTACGAGATCTTTTGGAGCTATGGCTTCATAACCAAGATGCTAATGCAGAAACTAGTGTGAAGCAAGGGAATAAAGCAAAGACTGGAAATGCAGAGAAATAAAAGACAGATTATAAACACTATTTTCAGGTGGAAAAGCCAGATTCACATGTTAAGGGAGAGAGATGGAAAGGACATAGAAAGACAGGGAAACAGTTCCATTATCTTGGAAAAGAATGAAGCATTTAGTGATAAATTAAACATAATTATGTGAAGAATAAAAATAATGCCAATGTTTTGAGTCTACAATGTAGGAAAAATAGTCATTATTTTGACAAAATTAGAAAAAAATAAGGAAGTATACAAAACAACCATGATGAGGCATAGAAGTTACACTACAAGTAGATGTTCTCTTGTAATTTGGCTTTACTTTTTAAGTCAGTCCACTGTTTGTTGTTGTTATGTTGTTAATGTTATTTTAACAATGTGGAAAGGCATTTGGAACAATCAACATTTTTATGGAAAAATTAAGTAAAATTATTATTTGTGTGGTAAAAGAAATGAAACCCAATAGAAAACCAGTATCATATCTAAACTAAACATATGTAGCATTACTATTAATAAAAGGGAAATAGTACGCATTTGCATTCCTATTAATTTAAGTATATATAGATGAATATAGAAACTTTATTGGAATTTTATAGACATTATTGAGCCCAGCTCTTTAGGACTCCATTCAAGCTGAAACATGAAATTTCAAGGCATTAGCTTGAGATCAAGTGTCAACAAAAGAATATACATATGCAGATTACCAAATTTAGTTTTTTGTTTGTGGAAACCTCTCTAACAATCATACATATAAACACAACAGTGTTAAGTAGTTCTACAAATGAATTAATGAAAATATGAAAACATTAGATGACTGGAGCCCAGAGTTGGGGGTAATAAGGTCAGATATGAGTCTTTTTTTTTAAGATTATTTATTTTGAGAGAGGGGTGGGAGGAGGGGCAGAGAGAGAGGGAGAGCGAATCCCAAGCAGGCTCCACACTGTCAGCACAGAGCCTGATGTGGGCCTCGATCCCACAAACTGTGAGATCATGACCTGAACCGAAATCAAGAATTGGACACCCAACTGACTGAGCCACCCAGGTGACCCAGGTCAGATATGAGTCTTAGGAAACACTGGTTTATTTTGTCATCAATGTAAAAAAAAAAAAAAACAATAATTACAGTTAAGCTGCAATTTGGGACCAAGTGTACTACACAGCATGGGATGGCATGGAGTTCATCTTCAGGACAAGGAAGAAGGGAGAAAATCCAGAATTTCTCATGTACATTTCTAGAGAAAACCAGTCTGAATCTGAAAACAGACAAGTGAAAAGTATGTTCCATCTTCAAAGAAGGAACGATATACTCCAATTAAAACTCCCTAAAAGTATGTATGTATGTGTGTATGTTTGCATGTGTATATGTATATGTGTATGTGTGTATATATGTGTGTATGTATGGGTGTATCTATGTGTGTAGGTACGTGTGTATGTGTGTATATATGTATGTGCATATTTTGTATGTGTGTATGCATGTATGTGTGCATGTGTGTATGTATGTGTATGTGTGTGCATGCATGTATGTGTGTATATACGTATGTATGTGTATATTTGTGTATAGAGAGGGAGAGAGAAGACAAAGATGGAGGGAGGTAAAGAGAGTTTCTGAAAGTAAGAACGTTCAAAAGCTGCCTCAGAAAATAATCATGCTTTCCCAAGACCTCTGAACATGCTCTGGACTGTCACATGGTTTATCAAATACTACTGTTATTATTATCCAAGGTCAAAATGGCCATTTCACGTAAAATCTTACTCAACTCCAGATAAATACTAATGTGTATGCTGAACAAATTAGGTTTTCTTACTCAAATGAGCTGACAAAATATGTTTAAACATTGGAAACAGAAATTTTTAACAGATTGCTCTGAAGAAAAAGAGACTCAGAAACTTTTTGGAAAAAGCTTCTTGCTAAAGCAAACAGGCAATCTAATTTTTAAATTAGGCATGTGAGATAAAATGGTGTTTGAGAGAAAAGTACTAATTTCCAAGCTACCATATCTTTCCATTGCTTTGTACATTTTCTTTATAGATAAGCTGCAAAGGATATCTACATAGAAACAGACATACATACACACAAAAATAAAATAATTTAAGTTGCTTTAACTTTAATAATTTAAGTTGCTTTAAAAAAGTTGCTTCTTTCTTCTAAAGAAGAAACCAGACAGTAGTATCCTTAATAAGATAGCAGATCCACAGTCTTTAAAAGTAACTGCAAAATAACACATATTTGTATGCATAATATTTGTAATAGTTTATGGATTCAGTACTGTACCTAGTGATCAGTCCTACTCTACAGTGAAGTTAATCATAAACCAAAGGAAAAGACTCAAGTAAAATTCACAAGGATGATATGTTTAATAAACTTCTGAAATTTTAATTCACAGACACTAAATTCTTGTCATTATCTATATACCAAGAATGCTTTTTCCATTACTTCAAATGTATTTTCTCTAGATGCAATAGATGTAAAGCAGATATAATTAATGTTCTACTTGTCTTCAGGTTATCTTTTTTAAATTTTTTACCCGTCTTTAACACAGAACAGACATTTTAACACTGGGAACTTCTTCCAATGAAATGTTGTCATCATGCATCTTTTTTTAAAAAAAAGTTTATGTATTTATTTTGAGAGAGACAGAGACAGCAGAAGAGAGGGAGCGGCAGAGAGAGAGAGAGGGAGATAGAGAATCCCAAGCAGGCTCTGCACTGTCAGCACAGAGCCTGATGTGGGGCTCAAACCCAGGAAGCCACGAGATCATGACCTGAGTGGAAACGCTTAACTGACTGAGCCACCCAGATGCCCCTCATCATGCATCTTTTTGATTCAAACATACAGTTTCTAGGAGATTCTTGAAATGGCTACTAAAATATGGGTTCGCTGTGATATATGCATAAATTATACATCAGACACTTACTGGCAACAATTTCAAACTTGATCATGACTTAGAGATCATCCTACTAAATTCTTCATTTGCATAAGGAAATTGGTTGTAGAGACAGAGTTAGTCACACATTAAAAACAGTTAGAATTAGGGGTGCCTGGGTGGCTCAGTTGGTAAAGCGTCTGACTTTGGCCCAGGTCATGATCTCATGGTTCATGGGTTCCAGACCCGCGCTGGGCTCTGTGCTGACAGCTCAGAGCCTCTAGACTGCTTCAGATTCTGTGTCTCCTCTCTTTCTGTTTTCTCCCACTTGCACTCTGTCTCTCTCTCAAAAATTAATAAACAATAAAAAATAATTAAAAAAATCTAGGATTAGAACCAGTGCCAGAATCGGAACCTATCCTACAATTTATAACCTGTTTCTCCCCTAGAAATGTACTCATATTCATAGTTATAGTAAAAACTGTACATGTAATGTTATATCTCCATTAACAAAACAGCAGCTGAAAAACATGACCAAAGCCAGAAGTACCTATTTCAAATAATTTATTAGTTTATGCATTTTCTGATCTAGGTCCTTTTGGAAGACACAATCATGATTCATGAAAAAAAAAGAACTTATGTTCTTATGAGAGAGAAAAAAAAGAGAGAAAAGAAGATCTATATCTACATCTATTATATATATCTCATATATATAATTTAGGAATAGAATGTTGAAATTGGTAAGTCCAGAAAAAAAAAGTGTCAATTTAGAGAATAAAAAGATTAGATACAGCTGGAGGTTTCAGAGAGAAATTTTATGCGACAAATGGCATTCAACTGTTGCTTTAAAAATGGTAAAGAGTAGGTTCAGGAGAGGTGACTTTAAGCATATTCATTAGGAAAAAAATGAAATTATAAAAAGCACCAAATTCAAAAGTGCACCGGATAATGAAATGTTCACCTTGACTGGAATATGGCATATGATCTCACAGAACGGTGGAGGATCTTGTTTGCCAAGTCTAGCAGTCTGAACTTTGAATCATGGGTAGTGAGCAGCAATACAGAATTTCTAAAGAGGGAACAACGAGCACTTGCAGCCATGCCTTTGCTATACAGAATGGCTTACCTAAGCCAAGGGAATCAGATTCCACTGGAGTTAATCCTTGGAGGAGAGGCCAAAAAAAAAAAAAAAAAAGAGGATTTAGAAAAGAATTTTCTGTTATTTGCAACCGAAAGTGTTCCTGCTCATAAAGGAATGTTCATCTGACACTGATGTTCTGAGGGGGAAAGAGAAGATCAGAGGTGGGGAAAAATAGGAATTTCTTGCAGGAGATAAAGGGCCTAGCTTTGAAAATGACAGTGGGACTGGAGAGGACTGAATAGATACTGAGAAGGTTTTGAGAACTGAGAGCTAATGATTAGGAAGTACTATCTATGTGCCAAACATTGGATAAACACTGTTCTGGCATCGTTTAATTTGGTCCTCAGAGATGACAGATATGGAGAATGAACACTGAGAGAAATTACAGTTAAAGTAGCAAAGCTGGAATTTAAACCGTATCTCAAATTTCAGAATCCAATATCCTGATTTTCAGTTGCATATTGGGAAAGAAGGAAGATAGAATGATGACTTTCATAACAGGAGCGAGATCTTTTTTTTTTAAATTTTTTTTTTTCAACGTTTATTTATTTTTGGGACAGAGAGAGACAGAGCATGAACGGGGGAGGGGCAGAGAGAGAGGGAGACACAGAATCGGAAACAGGCTCCAGGCTCTGAGCCATCAGCCCAGAGCCCGACGCGGGGCTCGAACTCACAGACCGCGAGATCGTGACCTGGCTGAAGTCGGACGCTTAACCGACTGCGCCACCCAGGCGCCCCAGAGGAGCGAGATCTTTTTAGGTGGAGCAGGGAACTCAAGAGGAGAAAAAATAATTAAGGAATCACTATAAGTTTAATTATAGTCATATTAGATTTTAGAATAAATCAGGAAACTAAGTTGAAATTCACAGAAGCTGCCTGACTGTCCCAGATACAAATGCAGGGAAGATCTGCATAGTCATAGTTTAAGTCCTTAAATTGCCAAGCAAGGGAGTGTAGAGTAAAAGAAAAATAGAAACAAAACCTGATTTGGAGAAAGGAAGAATAAACAGAAATAAAGACATAAGTGGAAAGTTAAAACAGAACTAGCACATATGGAATTATAAAAGGCAAAGAAGAAAAATGCATTAATAAGAATGTTCACTCAGTAAAGATGCAAAATGCATGAAGCTAATAACATTGAGAGAGGCAGAAGGATTGATGGCTGGATGGATGGAAGGGTAGATAGATGGGCAGACAGACATCTATCATACACATTTATATCTCTCTAAATATTTGCATACATTTGTAGCTTCAGGTTTTAAGTAATTACAGTGAAAACTTCACATACTCAGATTACTTGTGTCTTTTAACTCAGCAATAAAATATTATATTTATCATTCTATGTTGTACACAAAGCAGTTAGCTTGTGCTTAAGAACATATATCTTCAAATAGTAGAATCACTGGAAAAAATGTTGATGCTGACAGAGTGAAACTGAGAATAACTGAAGGAACATCAGATTAATTCTGCCATTTCATACAGTTCAATGCAAATAGTTAACATACTAAGAAAATATATGTCATTTTTCTTAAAGATTTTTTTAATTTCTGCTTAATTTTTAGTATTATCCAACATTGATTATTTTTTTAAAGTTAAACCCCTCTTGGGGCGCCTGGGTGGCGCAGTCGGTTAAGCGTCGACTTCAGCCAGGTCACGATCTCGCGGTCCGTGGGTTCGAGCCCTGCGTCGGGCTCTGGGCTGATGGCTCAGAGCCTGGAGCCTGTTTCCGATTCTGTGTCTCCCTCTCTCTCTGCCCCTCCCCCGTTCATGCTCTGTCTCTCTCTGTCCCAAAAATAAATAAACACTGAAAAAAAAAAAGTTAAACCCCTCTTTAATTGAAAAAAGAAAAAAACAATGCTACCCAAGCTACATAACAGTCTGAAGGAAAACATTTTATTTCATTCACTGAGAAACAATATTAAAGAACAAAATCCACACATTCACTAATTTTCCAAAAAGTATTTCACTTCTTTCTCTTTGAAAATAGTTTGGAATTAAGAAGAAAAAAGTAATTTCCACGTTTAAAATAAATCTAATATGTGTGAAATCAAGGGAGAATTTCTTTCAGTTTCACAATGCATGGTCAGCTTAAGTCTCAAAGTTTCCTTTTGAAGAATTTTTGCTTTTTTCCTACTAGAATCTTTAAGGCTTCAAGGAAATACTCATTTGCCAGAAGAAAGGAATTCATAAGAGATCAAATGATCCGATGGAACAGCATGAAATACAGCTACTCCCTCCCAAACCCAGATACAAAGCCAAAAGTCTTACAAAGAAAGAATACAGGCACAGCAGTTTACAGAAGAGGAGTCCAAAAAAAAAATAATAATAAGTGAAGTATGTTGGAAACATACTTGCTTGATATCCACAACTGTAATTATTATGATCAAACAAAGAATACTAACGCAAAAGAATTACTAAAAAAGTTTAGCATGGCAGATGAAGAGTAGATACATTTGAAGCGATGACAAAAGCCTTTTCCCTGCTGCATGAGAATCTGACCTTCTTTTAAAGTTCTGCTCTGCTGCCCTGGTAACTTGACAAGGGAAGAATGTCAACTTTGATTTTAGGTAACATTTTTGTATTAAATTGCTTCTAGATTGAGAGGAATAGAAATAGAGGAATAATAGTTAATAGGATGCCATAGCTTTGAGCTACTGGTGTAGTGACTGTAACTTCAGGGATTTTCACAGTTGTACCTATAGGTTTGGTATAAGAAACATTGGTTCCTGTGGGGCAGAAGCTTCTGCCAGAGTTCCCATCCCCAAATTATGTAGCTCTTCTCTTGTACATATGAGCCATTATATAGGTCGTGGGCCTTAACCTGGGTAAGTTTGACCATCAGGGGATATATGGCAATGTTTGAAGACATTTTTTCTTTTCTTTTCTTTTCTTTTCTTTTCTTTTCTTTTCTTTTTTTTTTTTATGTCATGACGTGAGGAGAGGCTTGCTACTGACATCTCAAGATTAGAGGCCAAGAATGCCTCTAAATTCCCTTAAATTAATAGGACAACCCCCACATAAAACAAATTATTACATTTTATGCAGAATAATTCTTTCTCTGGAGTTTGGCCTATGCATTTGGGACATCTAACAGCATTCCTGGCCGCTGAACCCTAGACGCCAGTAGCATAACTCCTCTTTCAGTCCTGACAGGCAAACGTGCTTCCAGAATTCTCAAGTGTCCCCAGGAATGGGGAGTGAGAGGGCATGCCAGCAAGCTGTGCTTCCAACCTTATACCTATAAACTGAATTTGATGCCATATGTGTCTATGGTAGTCCCATGTGTTTGGAAATAATTGCACCTAAGACCCTCCTGTAGCTTACACAGTAAAGGAGTTTACTATTAGTTTAAAAGTTATTAACAAAACAGAATATAATATAACCCAAAACAATATAATACATGCAAAGACAAAAAAATATGGGGCTGGTATTAAATATCAAACTAAGATAATCAAACAATTGATAATAAATAAAGACAAAATTACTAACAAAACATAAGCTAAAATTCTTTATGAATTCTATTTGCTTGCAGGTGGTTTAAACACTGATTAAATGTGTCTCTTCTGCTTAGAGGGATAGTATAAGTCATGCCTTTCTCTCACAACACTGGCCTATGATTTCTCACTTCCTGATTGCTTTTATGTATATGACTAACTGCTTTTTTGATATTCAATTTCTTACATTGTTACCTAACTTCTGAAATGATTATGGATTTTTTTCTTAACCACAGAGCCATGTCTTCTGCCTACTTTATATTTTCCCATACACAAAGCATTTTATTGGTGGTATATTACTTAAAATAAGTTGATAAAGTATAGGCATGTCCATGGGGTATACTATTATAAACTTCTATGTATGATTTATTTTAATGGATTAGGATTATTACATTTTTATTTTCATGGGAGAAGAACATGGTATTTAGAAGATGTCTAAATTCTATATTTGGGAAGAATACATTTATTTTTCCATGAGAGGTAAATCCCTTTTTAACTACAATGAAAAAAGTTACAAAAATTTTATAGTCACACATTTATTGATATATGAGTTTATTCACCTCTCTTAGAGAATATACTTGCATAAAATAAGGAAGGGAGGAGATGAGGAAAAGACACTGGGAAAGGAGACAGTATAAACTTTCCTCATTCAAAGCACATTTAATTTAATCACAGATCTATTTCAGGGAAAATATCTTTTCAGTATTATGGAAATGTTGTTATTTACACTTAATTTTTTTTCTGCACTACAGGGGTGGGCCTAAGTACTTAACTTGACAATATCAATAAACACAAGACTTGACTGGTTAAATTGGACTACTTTTAATCATCCTTCTAAAACTGGCTGCCCCCCCCATTCCACTTCTTTATATGGACACTGAAAACAAAACTTTTAATGTTTAAGGCTTTCTAAATATTAAACCATGCTTGTATCTACATTAAAATAGCAACAGTGAAATAAATTATGGATGTAGTTTCTTTTTTTTTTTTTTTTAAAGTTTTTTTTTCAACATTTATTTATTTTTGGGACAGAGAGAGACAGAGCATGAACGGGGGAGGGGCAGAGAGAGAGGGAGACACAGAATCGGAAACAGGCTCCAGGCTCTGAGCCATCAGCCCAGAGCCCGACGCGGGGCTCGAACTCACGGACCGCGAGATCGTGACCTGGCTGAAGTCGGACGCTTAACCGACTGCGCCACCCAGGCGCCCCAAAGGATATAGTTTCTTTACATGATCTTTATTCTGAATAAACCTATCCTCTTTCCAGATAATCTGTACTTGACTGTTCAATAAAGACATCACATCTGTATTCTACATTGAGAAGCTCTTTAGAAAGAGAGTTTTAGGGCCCCTGGGTGGCTCAGTCAGTTGGGCATCCTACTTCAGCTCAGGTCATGATCTCATGGCTTATGGGTTTGAGCCCCACGTCAGGCTCTCTGCTCTCAGCACAGAGCCTGCTTCATATCCTCTGTCACCCTTTCTCTGCTGCTCCCCTGCTTGTGCTCTCTCTCTCTCTCTCTTTCAAAAAAAAAAAACATTAAAAAATATTTAAAAAAGAGAGAGATTTTCTGTTTTCTCTGATAACTCCCTTAGATGGTTATCTACCATGCTATCCTCTCTGGAAGAGGGAGAAAACAGGGAGCAAAGAGATTGATTACCTGGGAGGGCAGGAGCAGTTCAGCTCAAGTAAATTCATCCTAAATACTTTCTGCAGAATAACATATCCACTTGGGAAGTTCAATTTTCAAATGTTCAGTAGTAATACAAAAATAAAATGTTTAAACATATCTGTTTTCAAGGCAGCTCCATTATAATTCCTCATTAAATCCACTGGGAAATGAGGTAAGATATATTTATATGACATATTGACTTGAAGTAGAAATTTGAGAGTTTTATTTTATACAGTTTAAATTGTACACCAACTTATAAGAATATTGCTTCTTCTTTCCAAAGAGAAGATCTTAACTATCTGGGGGACAAGAAAGGTAGGATCAGAGAAAATAGCATAAATATTGTTTTTATAATATTAACATTACCTTAGGGTTCAGTTGATTAATGTTTATAATAACTGCTGCAAACAACAACATAGCCATTTAATTCAAATAAAAGAACTCTGTATAATAAATGCTAAATTCTATGCAATAATTATTAAACATAAAATATGAAAAATGAATGCTTAAAATATTATAGTTAGTAAACTTAAAAGCTTTCCCCAACCTACATTCTAGTGGGTTAATGAAGTTAATAATGAAGTTAATAATTTCTTACCAGGCAGACTTTTAAAAAGTGATGAACTTTTCCTAAGTATTGAGACTCTAGAAATGGGTCACAATCAGTACCCTTCTCCAGTACCAAGAGGCTTTCTAAAGGGAGGGGATTTAGCCAGGACTTGAATAATGAAAAGCAGTTGACAAATTGGTAGAAACAGGAGAAGGGAGTAAAGGAGCCTAGCTAATGAGTCAACACCAAATAATCTTGTCTAGAAGGTTGAGAAGGGATAGACTGAATTAATATGGAAAATAGGAAAAGCATCTGGGTAAGTAGGCTACTGAGCTGGAAGCCCTTTTATTGTTCTGCTAATAAGTTAAAATTCTTGTCCATTTAATTATAAATTCCTTTGGATAGCTTTAACATCTTCCTGTGTGAAGAAGGCAAATTGCTTGCATCCTCTTTAATCAATAGTTACTTTGTCTCTTGTATTCACTTTATTTTAATCTCTAGTCCCACTATCATTTTCAGGGCAATTTTGCTGTTTAAAAAAATCCAAAAAGTAGTTCTATTCATGCAATAGTAATTCTATACATCTCAACATTACACAAAATTACTCAATAACTTGTCTTAACAATAGTGAGCATTACATTCTAATCTGTATTTAAGTTTCTTTTCCTGTATAAGTTCCATGATCTTCTTGTAGGGACCAAGGGTAGGCCACCCCAAGATGGGCCACTTTGGCAGGAAGATTATTTTGAGTTAAAAAGCAATCTAGGCCCAGCAGATTCAGGAAAACCTCTTTACCTCCTCCCCTCAACTGCCTACAAAGAATTTAGAAAGAGAACCTGTTCCAGAAAGAGAGCTATCACCATAGATAATTACATTATGCTATAAACTAGGGTATGATAGACTGGGAGGAACCTAGCAAGGCCTGTTTGATCAAAATCTTCTGTGTCCCACTGTTTCCCAATAACGCAACAAATATTTGCTTACCAAACATTTACTCTTTTTCATTTTCCTGTGAATTGCATTCTTTCCCTTTGAAGTCCCAGACTACTACCTGCCTCCTCCTTCATTCCAAATGATAAGGGACCTCACTTTGCCAGACTGTCTTTGGAATTTCCAAGTCTGAGTAGATTCCCTGTATATGAAATTAAATTTGATTTTCTCCTATTTGTATGGTAGGTGCAACAAATGTGCATATATATAATGAAGCTTTGATAATAAAAGTAACATTCAATGCAGTATATATCTTCTCCAACTGATTTTCAAGAAAATTGTATTTCAAAATATACTCACTTAACTGAAAGATATTACCAGTGCTCTGAGATGAAACCATTTAAAGGATAGCTTTTATTAAAATAAAATGTTACAGTTTATGAAATTAAATTCAGAGTACATAATGTTGTAAGTATACTTATATAATACATATATAAGAAAAACAACAATTTCCTTTAGGGGGACAATAGGCATATCTTAGTTCCTTCTTTCAAATATATATTTGAATTTATTCATCCAATGGGACTTTTATTTAATCAGGATTCAAACAATCACTACTCTAATGGGTCAATTAAATCATTTATTTTTTATCATTTTATTACTATAACTTTGTTAGGAAATTGTTCTAGTTTTGTTCAATAAGCTCTATACACACTATGATTTTTAAATGATATGGATCAGTTAACACATATAACTCTTTTCAAAGATTCTATTGTAGGAGAATAAATCGGTTTCAAATAAAAATGAGCTGGAAATTTAACAAAAGAATTATACAGTTCCAAATACCCGGAGATGAAATTAAGTAATGGCTAAAAATTTGAAGATTATTAAAACTTCATATTGCACTTTGTAGTTTCACCTAGCAAATTTTTAAAAGTTTAGATTAACTTTAAATCATTATTTTTCAAACTTTTATAATTAATTGCAGCTACTTATTCTGGCCCATATCATTTGTGATAATTGGCAAATGTAAAAGTTAAAAATATTATGATAAAATAGTTTTGTTTGTTTGTTTTCCAGGATCAAGCAGTGTACACAAGAATTTAGTAATTTAACTATTTCATTTTGGTGATATAGCTTCTCGTAACAGGCTATAGAATGGTATAAAATACCTTGAGGCTTCTGTCACTTGTTAAATCGTTCTTTAAGAGTATGCAAATTAATTGAGATAGCAAATAATTCAAAAGGTTTTAATAAGATGATTGCTTCATAATTTTAATTCAACATTAGCTAAAATTAAATCTCATTTGGCAATTTAGAACATTAAACCCACAAAGTAGTCCATTATCTATATAATATGGAAATATATATACTATTTATATTTAGGCACGTACAATCTCAACAATTACTTCTGTGCTCCTTTAGTCCTTTTGACTGTTGACTGTTTAATTGGACACAGTAAAAGTAAACAAGGGGAAAAAATGTGCCTTAGAGATACTAGATTTTTGTTGGTTTCCTATTTACTATGACGATCTCTTTTTCATTCTTTTACACTTCAGACATAAAATTATATATAAATGTGTATATTATGTGTGCATGTGTGTGAAAAACAGATTTGCCCCAGAAATTTCCAATGTAATAAATATTCTAAGAAAAGAAATCATAAACTAAAGTGTAGAGTTCAAGTCCTGAAAGAGGTGTTTTATTAGTGTTAGAATAATTTGGCATCTTCTTCATATACTTGAACACTTTCAGGTCTCAAACTCTATGCAACAAGTTCTCAGATACTCCTGAAACCTAAATAATAAAAACCAGTCATGTAGGAAGCAAGGAGTATGAGCTTTATATATATATATACATATATATATATATATATACACACACATATATATATACATATATATATACACACACACACTATGCAATATTATATATATATGCAATTCATATATATGCAATATATATTTATATATACACACATATGTATACACATATATATAATTCCTTTTGGTACCATAACTTACATTTACCACACAGATTTAATGAATAGCTATAGTGCAAAATATATTATGCTGAGAATATACAACATATATAAAGCAATGCTTGTTCGCTTCAGTGATATAACTAATTACTAAAGATAATATAAACATATGCACATATATATATGTATAAGTGTGTGCACACGTATATGAAATAACTTAGTATTTTATATTCACATGGATATTTCCTACATGTAGCATGACTGCAAGTTTAGCACAAATGCTATATTATTTTCATGACTTTAAGAAACCACTATAAAAGCTGGAATGTTTATCATTTAAAAAATACCAGAATTCTTGCATCATTAGTTTTGCAGGAATAAGTCTTAGGTAGGCATGCAAGTTGGACTTGCTAGCAGGTATTATGTGCCTGGAATATCAACATTTGATTCACTCAGGAATAATCTGGAGTTGTTACCAGTTACTTGTACTTGGCAAATGCTCAGACACAGAATTAGATTCTTCACAAGAAGAGGGAATACATGAAAAGGAGCTTCTTGAAAGACATGATGGCATCCTCACCTGGAACTGGCAAGACTTCCCCAGTAGGCCAGGGAAGCTTGCCTCCGAGAGGAAGTGCTCTTAGATGCTATCCCCTGCTCTGGGAAGTCACCTTGGGATGTAGATCTTTTTGTTTACATTAAATGAACTAGACTCCGCCTATGTCTATCTGTGTCTTTTAGTCAATTACATCCTTTGGCACTAGAGAGAACCGTGCCAGTATTTATTTTCATTCACTATTACAAGATTGAATTTTTAAACCTTGTGCTGAACTTAATGTTTCCTATGGGACTTTTTAAGAAGCAAAGAAAAAAAAAAGCTCGCCAATAGAATTCTGAAGGTTAGTATATTCTATGGAGATTGGAGATCCTGGTTCTTAAAACTTTATTTCAAAATTCCTTATAATCAGTGGGTTCTATGGCTTTTATTTGTATCACAGATTCCCCAGAGAGGTGTGAGCAGCATGACACTAGTTTCCCTGAAACTAGCCTTTACGAACACAGGCTTTGTGCCTAACTCTAGAGGAAGCACAGAATTCTGGGATTACCAACAAAATGAAGTATTCCAAACTGCAGTTTCCTCTATGGTCACTTGAAAGTATCTTTTTTTTTTTCCTCTTTTTTTTTATTCTTTTCTCTTTTTCTTTCTGGAACCTATTTTCACATGAACCTCCTACCCATGAGCTTGTCATGAGTACAAAGACCAGTAAGGAAAAAGCAATACTAAACTGTTGAATAGAACTTGCTATCTAAATGCTTTATTATTGGGGAAAAAAAAACCCAGACAAAGTAATAATCAACTGGAAATCAGCCAAGGTATTTGACTAAAT
The DNA here is from genome assembly GCF_022079265.1 of Lynx rufus. Taxonomy (NCBI): domain Eukaryota; kingdom Metazoa; phylum Chordata; class Mammalia; order Carnivora; family Felidae; genus Lynx; species Lynx rufus. Next base: position 66,720,466 of record NW_025814827.1, read on the forward strand.
ATTTTATCCTATGCAAATATCAGTTTGCATATTTATAGGGCAAACAGCACACTAGAGTCTGAGTTTCTACAGAATGGAGAGAGGGAATCGGTAAACAGCACCCAGAACCTTGTTCCTCCCAACCTCACTCACACACCTCAGACATAAATGAACTTTTTTATTAGTCCCAAACATAACCTTTCCATATCTCAACTATTCTTTCAAGTTTAAAGTCAGTTAATCCAATTTGCTGACATCCTTAAATCTAATATAAAAAGAGACATTTTTGGACTAAATTCTGTTTTCCATTTTCTGAGTTACAGAACCATAGAAAGAAAACAACATCATTTCTTATTGAAGTGTGTACTTTCATCTAATTCATTCATATTCTTAAAGACTTTGCCAACATGTATTTAACAAAATACACATCAATTAAAATTTACAGCAGCGTTACCAGAGTTTGAAAAGATTGTATTTAGTTTGCTTCTTCTCTTTTGGCCCTATCTGTACCACCTGCCATCCAATTTACCAGGGCATCCTCTAATATCCCAACATCAGGACATCATTAAATTTTTTCTTACCTTTATGAATTTAGTTACTTTCAATATTAAAAGCAAATTCAAAGCACACAATGTCTCCAGTTTTTTTGTTAGAAGTGTAACAGTGATTTCAATAAAAATAGTTAAAAATCTATTATATTTAACTCTCACAGTGAAACAATTATCTGTTACCAAAATCAAGCAAAAATTCAGTACCTAATATGTGAATTATCTCAATATGACTAGAAAATTGTGTAATCTACTCTTACAGCTTCATATATGCAAACATAGCAGTTTAATGATGAGGTTTCCACAATTTAAGCAGAGGGGTGCACTGGAGTAGGTGGATAATTTGGGCAAAGGGCAAGCAATAGCCTGAAGTAGAAACAAGAATTGTGAAGACAAGAGTATTGTAATCTGAATTAGCAATTACTTGCAGTCTCCACTCTGCTTCATTGCACATAGCCAGTTTTTCACCATTAGATTTGTTGATGCTTTGGCATTAACCAACCACATAATACCATCATAATCAAAACACACACACACACACACACACACACACACACACACACACCACACTGATACTGTTCTATTACTTCTAACTCAAGCAATAAGCAGATTTAAGGGAAAACTATAATTTAAATCGGGTAGTGACAATATAGAAATACTTTATCCTAATCCAAAACCAAAATTCACCTCATTTTACTAGCTGAATCATCATATCCTTTCTTTCCTTTCGTCCCCAGTAGAAACAGACAAAAACATTACTTACATTGCACGATGAGCTGCACCAAGGCTTCTCTTGGTTTCACGTTAAATCCATTGTACTGGCTGGTCTGACACCTGTACATTCCTGACATTTCTCTAGATACATTCACAATCCTCAGTGTTCCATCATAACTCTCCATTTGCATTGACCCATCAGGCATTGCAACTTCTTTATCCGCTCTAGACCAGAGGATGATGGGTTTAGGTTTTCCAGTTACTTGACACTGCAGTTCTATTGTGTCCCCTTCTCTGGTGACCAGAGGTGATTTTTCCTGTGGAACAGTCAGATTGGGTGGAACTTGAAATGGGAAAAAGAAAATTTTTCAAGGTTAGTATAAACTGGTAAAGCATATCCAAACACAGAAAATCATAAGGAAACAATTTCTGCTGGTTGAAGAAGTGTGACAATTCAGATGACAAAAATAATAGAGACCTTGGGAGTAAGTGGCACATACTCTCACTTAAAAGAATTCTGAATTGTTTTCCTATGACTCTCACAGATGAGGTATTTAAACAACATTAGCCAAATAAATAAAGCATTAAATTGGAGCATGAACGGTCAACATAAGAACAATCTACTCAATGACTTGTCATGATCAGTCATTAGCTGGGTTTTTAACATCTGCATTTCATAGAAGAGTGATCCTGCTTGCTGAGGGTAGGATCCAGCTTTTCAGTCTTGTTTCCTATGTTGTTATCTCTTACCCAAAGATGCTCTAAGAAAGGGATAAGAGACATTTTCGACTTAGCAGGCACAGTAAACGCAAGTAATAGGAAAAGGAAAACAAAGAACCTCTGATAGAAAATCAGAAGTTTTGACTCTGGTGTACAAAATGTTGCCAAATTGCTAACATTTAGGGTTTGTTTTCTCCCTGATGGAAATGGAATGCAACAACAGACTTAGAATGCCACACTCTGACAATCCACTATATTCTTCTCTTTTGGACTTTTAATATTTTTAACATTTTAATTTCACATAATTTCCTTTTAAGACATTTTGAGATAACTATAAGTAGTTTGTCACAATTTGCCCCTATTTCTGTGGAATTAATTTTAAGTGAATTTTCGAGAACATATTTCAACAAGAAAATAATTGTAATTTTTTCAACTAAAGCTAATTTTTTAGTTTACTGAAGATATTTATGAGACATTCATTTTACGTGAAATTTACTGTGCTGGAATATGTTTATGTTAGGGTTTAGTGAAAAGTATGAACCAGTAAGAGGCAAATACTTTGCAGTGTGTTGTTTTAGAAACATTACCTATTCCTCTGAAGACTTTTATTTCTTATACAAACATATATGAAATCCATTGTATTTGGGCAATTAAAATGTCTATCAAAAAACAAAGGCTAACTTGGAATGCCAGAATAAGAATAACCAGAAATATAGGAATAATTCTACCCTTCTGGGAAACATCATATGCTTCCTTTAGAGGTATCACTGCATGTATGGATAAAAAGGCAAAGATTTTATTCTTCCTTTCGGCATTACTGTGTTCCAGTGCCCGAGAACAAAAACAAACATAGTTTTTAAATTATTTTTCAACTTAACGTTGAACTGTTATAGCTCTTGTTACACATAGAGGAAAATAAATTTGAGTCCAAAGTGATAGGGAAGTTAATTATCTTGCTATTTAAGTATCTTCAGGTTTTTTTCCTTTCATTTAATTCCTTCATTTGCTTCTTATTTTTAAAAAAGTTACTTAAATAATGCATACATCTTAGAAATTAGAAAAAATATGAAATATTAACCACCACTTCCTTGCATTTAATTTTTTTTTAATTTTATTTTTATTTTTTTAAATTTATATCCAAATTTATTAGTATATAGTGCAACAATGATTTCAGGAGTAGATTCCTTAGTGCCCCTTACTCATTTAGCCCATCCCCCCTCCCACAACCCCTCCCGTAACCCTCAGTTTGTTCTCCATATTTATGAGGCTGTTCTGTTTTGTCTCCCTCACTGTTTTTATATTATTTTTGTGTCCCTTCCCTTATGTTCATCTGTTTTGTCTCTTAAAGGACTCATATGAATTAATGGATGAATGGATAAAGAAGATGGAGTATTACTCAGCAATCAAAAAGAATGAAATCTTGCCATTTGCAACTATGTGGACGGAACTAGAGGGTATTATGCTAAGTGAAATTAGTCAGCCAGAGAAAGACAAAAATCATATGACTTCATTAACCACCACTTTCTTGAAGCAGATATATACATTCTAGAATTTGGCAATAAAATATATTTTTAAATGGCTACATTTTTAAAACTTACATGATCAATTATTTGATTAACTTCTGTAAATATTAAAAAATTAAATTACTTAGTTAAATAATTAGTTTTTTTTAATTTTTTTTAACATTTATTCATTTTTGAGAGACAGAGACAGAGCATAAGTGGGGAAGGGGCAGAGAGAGAGGGAGACACAGAATCCAAAGCAGGCTCCAGGCTCCGAGCTATCAGCACAGACCCTGACAGGGGGCTCGAACTCACGAACTGCGAGATCATGACCTGAGCCGGAGTCAGACGCTCAACCGACTGAGCCACCCAGGCGCCCCAATAATTTGTTCTTTTTGAAATGAACCACAAGGGAATGATGCAATTCTAAGCGGCATCTTATAAAAGGATCAGGAAGATGTAATATTTATTCACCCTCCATGAGAAAGCATACGGAATAACAGCAACAATATCTGCACTTAACATTAATTGTGCTCCTACTATGTGCCAGGCATAATTAGAGGTTTGGCATTTTACTTCCTGGATAATCCTAAGGATTAAATATTTAATATTAAAATTTAACAAATGAGAACATTGAGAATAAGAGAGGAAAAACACTTTGATTTGATCAAAATTCAAATTGAGGCTAATTTAGAGCAGTTGGCCAATGTTGAGCCTCCAGTAAACTATGGTGTCTGGAATGAATAACTTGAGCTAACACTGGACCCCACTCCTCCTGCTCATGGCCTCTGTGCTCCTAGGGACAAAATGGACCAATTTTCCCTGCCCATCTCTTGGTCACTGTCTCAGGGACAACAAAAAGAGCAAAGGTAGAATTTAAAATGGTAAATTACACACCCTTTGCAAATGACCTTATCTATCTTATATCTTACAGATCTATAGTTATCTTCAAAATCTCTGTCTATATTGGAATACTTCATATGTATAAGTCAAAACTGCTTATAAAATATAGCTATCCAAACATATCTCCAAATTCTGATAAATCTACATGAAATAAAACAAAATAAATTATAAATTAAAAGATTATTCAATGGAGTATTAGTTTTTGAAATATTCCTCCCATCTCTTCCAAAAATAAGTCACATGACCTTGGCCAACCTTAATCACTCTGAGTATTAATTTCTTCATTTTTGAAAATAAGAATTTGTACTTTATAAGCTCCAAGGTTATTAATGTTATGACCCTAAAAACAAATAGTAAAACGTTAAGGAAAGAAGTGGTGCTAAATGAAAGTGTATTTCCTGAATTAGTAAGAAGAATATTCAGAGACCTTATTACATTAGGCCATTCTAATACAAAATACATAATGGACTAGCTATATAACTTTTTGTTGTTGTTTATCATGCTACACAGTTCAAAAACTCCCTTTATAAATTTATGTTATTTAGTTAGGTAAACTTTCCTCCCTACAAAATCAAAATTACATAAATGTAAGACTCAATTTTAATCTAGATGACTTAAAAATAGATTTTTAAAATAAATTAGCCCAATTTTTGCTAAACAGCAACACTCAACTAAAATATTGTTTCCATCTCTTCCATGAGGCTTTTAAATCTTGAAATCAGAGTGAATCTTTCTTTGCAACTTTCTTGGCCAGGAAGACCTTACAACTTCCCACAGTTTTCATAGGCTTGTCTTCTCTCTCCACATTAAATTTTCCATTCTTTAGAATTCTTCAGTCAACTCTCTTATTATTACTATAAATTTTCTTGTTACGAGATCTCATTTTTTCTCATGAATTTCTCTCTTTTATATGTTGATAACACAAATTCTAACTTTATCCCAAGGCTCTTTCAGTCTATGATTATAACCTACTTCTATATCCCCAAAGTCTTTCAAATCCCCAAACCAAAGCACTGTTTATTTCTTGACTTAGTTGGTAGTTATCAACACACCTCATCTGCTAACTGAAAGCTACAGAATTTTGTTTCACCATTTCCTCTTGCTCACCACTTCTAATCAGCTGCGTTGTTTCCTCTATCAAAAATGTCTCTCATATCTGCCTATTTCTTTTCCTGGCTAGAGGCAGACTTCTCAGTAGAATTCATCATTTTCTCTTCTTGTGACACTACAATAAGTGGTCTCTGTCACCAGTCTAATTCTTCCAGGCTTCCTACTACCCTGCTATAAGCTTTATCATTTTAAATACAATTTTGTTCATGTCACTATGAAAACTACAGTACTCATTGAGAGTGCTCATAATACTGTTTTAATTTTTTAAAAAAAGATTGAAAACAGCCTGACGGATCCATTAAATAAATGGTGGTACAGTCACATTATAAAATATGATGCAGCCTTTTAGATGATGATGTAATACACCTACATTTATTGATAAAGATGCTGAGATTGCTAAGAAAAAACATTCTAGTGAATAGTATGAATAGCTGTTATCACTATGATTGAGTAAAAGATGTTACTGAGCACTATAAACAGTAGTATCAAAATTTTATATCAAAAAGACATATGCTGGCGAATGTTAGCAAGGAGCTTCTTGAAAGGAAGAAAATATACCTTTATATTGTTAGTATCCAGCACTCTATTTCACACATAGTAAGAACTCAGTAAAACATGTTAGACTGAATGTACAAATTAAGAAAGGGAGGCAATTTTGCACTGATTTAGAGGAGAATAGGAGGCTTATACAGGAAAAATCTAGAGGAAAAGAAAATCCAGGAGGAACTATACCAAAACACTAATAGTGGTTCCCTCTGAGTGTGGGATTATTGATGAATTTTACTTTCTTTGTATATTTCCCTTCATCTTTCATTCTTCTACAATATGGACAATGCATATTAGTACATCATAGGTTCCAAGAAGCTCAGAGAAATCTAAAATGTTAATGCAACCAATTTTCCAAAGCTCATTTGATAAAAACTCCATTTTTTAATAACACAAATGTATCACCTGGACATAGCATTCTGTTCAACACAGTCTGAGAAATGCTTACTCCTTTAACACTCATTCTCTTGCAGTTTCACTGACTGGTGAACTTCAGTGCCCTTGAACAAGCACTTCTTTTCTATGTTCAGCATGTCTGGCCCTTGCTGAATTCTAGCAGCTCCTGCTTGCCTCATGTGTTGAGATTCAGTTCAAATATTATCATTTTTGTGATAACTGCCTACCACTAAGGCTGGGTTGATTGCTCACTCTTCCTGAACACATATTACACTGTATATTTGTTTGACCTGTACTTGTGGCTTTGCCTTACATTTTCTCCCACTTCTATGCCCCTGAACAGACAAGCTCCTCAAAGACAGAGTATCTTACTCTATCTCTAAAGTGCCCTGCTTTCCTGCTTGGCAGAGACCAGGAAGTCATGACATTGAAGAAGGAAGGGAGGGAGAGAGGGCAAAAAGGGTAAAAGATAAGAAGATAAAAGGCTATGAGTATAATAGAAATAAACATAATAGAGACAAATCATGAATATTATAAAAGTGATAAATCATGAAATGTAGTATTGCTTCTATAATTAGTAGCCCATACAAGTAGCAGAATCTTCTGCAAAATATATTGTTAGCATGGATTTCAGATGCGGTATATCTTGAGAAGTGTGTGGGTGTGTGAGAAAGTTGAGAGTCAAAAAAAGGACCCACCAGTTTATCTTTTCTTTCACCTTTCATTTAAAAATTCAAATAGATAAGCTGTAAATTAAAACAAAACAAAATGAAACAAAACAAATACAACAGAAAGAGCTAGCTTGAGGACATGCCATTTAATTATGTCATGATGTTTTTTCCATCCTTTTGCTAATCAACTGAATTATTTTTTCTTGAAACATCGTCTCCAGTGAAAGCATCAAACTAAGTAGAAAAAATGGAAATGTCTGCCCCTCTGAGATCCACATTTATCCATAATGTACTCAGTAGAAAAAAATTTCCTCCTGGTAAAAACACAAAGGTACCTTCTATGACATATAGGTTATACATGCCCCTATTTTGATTTGTGCTATCTGAAATGCTACTGTGGAAGATGCTATAATCAGAGAAACTTGAAAAGCATGATATGACACCAAAGTTTCTCATTCTAAACAATAAATATGTGAGAAGTAATTCAAACTGGTTTTCTGTCAACATTTCCATAGTATCACAGACCGTGAAATAAAACAAATTTCGAAAATTCAAATGATTTTATTTCTTCAGTAGGAAGGAAGCTGACGAAATTTAATCTTTAGTCATTACTCAGAAAATGGCCTATTTTCTCACTCACAAGAATGCAGGGGAAGGTCAGTTCATCTGAACTGTATGAGAAAATATCATGTGATCTGAAACAAAGACATCAGAATATGCTAATTACAGACAATGGTTTAAAACACATAACTATTTATAGTGTGTTTTAATAAGAGATATTAAAAGAAAATATATATTTCTTTTAACATAAAAACCATAATAAACTAAGTAGTAAGTAGAGTTTTCTCCAGAAGGACAACCAGACTCCCATTTTTCAAGAATCCTAAAATAGGTATGTCATTATTTAATTATACTTGAATTTTAGGGAGAAATCGTTTATAACACCTATGTATGTTTTAAAGTAATATGTATAATCTGTATTTGAAACATTAAAAAAAAATCAGAGGGGTGCCTGGGTGGCTCGGTCGGTTAAGCGTCTGACTTTGGCTCAGGTCATGATCTCACAGTCCGTGAGTTTGAGCCCCGCGTCAGGCTCTGTGCTGACAGCTCAGAGCCTGGAGCCTGTTTCCGATTCTGTGTCTCCCTCTCTCTCTGCCCCTCCCCTGTTCATGCTCTGTCTCTCTCTGTCTCAAAAATAAATAAACGTTAAAAAAAAAAATTAAAAAAAAAAATCAGAAAAATGTGTGTTTATAAAAGTGACCCCTAGAGGTCACACTTCAGGAATTCTCAAGTTGACTGGATGTATATAAAGGAATATAAGAAAGACTCAAGTAAATACTGAATTTGTAGATATAACTAATTCAAATGAATCAACTCTGTTTTGTTTGTTAGTTTGTTGTTTTTGTTTTGGTAACCTTCAAAAACAACATGTGAATTTTAAAAATTTACTATAAACTGGATGTGAGTTTCATTCTTGGTGATCTACTGATTGAGACGCCAAGGTTTGTAACATCCTTATTTCAGACCACATAATTTTAAAGTAAAGATATTCTATCACACTTCAGTGCTTTCTCAGCGTCCACATCAGCAGTCCTCAATCTCATTTTTGCTAACATATTACAGATTAGCTTTATAAGTATGAGACGGGCACATAGATATATTCAAAATGTGAAGTTATGAGAAATCACAAAATAATTGTACATGGACATACAGAACTAAATAGCTTGCAATTGCAACACTTACTGACGGCACATCAGTAATGACTTCTCACAATGGACTAAGGAAAAGCAAGATAAACTATTAGTTAAGTGAAATTGTCAGCATGCCTCATTTCTCTTCCACTCAAAAAAGTATACCCAATATAAGTGAGAATAATATAATTATTGTAATCTATATTTTAAAACTTCCATACCCTAATATTGGAAATTTTCTAATCTAATGTAATCTAAACCTCACAGCTGATATGAACACACAACTGAAAGTAGGAGTAACTGCTTTAATACATAAAACATATAAGAAAGTGAGGTCTATGGCCATTGGGGAATATTCATATGACTATATAAGGGAATTTCGAGAATTTTCTTCATTTAAAACTAATTCCAATCCAAGCCACCAAAATATTTTTAAACTAATAAGCTTAATTAATATGTGTCAATTACTAAATATTTAGTAAGATGTGCTTAAAAGATTTTCAAGGTGATAAAGAAATCCAGCATTCTAAAGACTTCTCACTTATGAATGAACCTGCTGATACTGGCCTCCTTTAAGAGACCATGACCGGGAACATAATGTTTGATGAAAGACAGCAACATTCTATAGTTCATTTCCCATGAAAGGAATAGAAATCACCAATGGATACTTATTGGAAACAATTCCTATTTTGTAAAATCACAGAGATAGACAATATGTGAATTATAGGATATGTAGCACATAGAATGTTTTTGTAGTTTGTTTTAAAATATGCAGAACTTCTCTGAGCAACATTTTAATATAATTTAATGCAATGTCATATAATACAAATATATTGAATGCTGCACTTCCTTCTGGATTTTCTTCCCCCTTACAAATGAATTACTAAAATCTCATTGATTAATGTTTCCCCTCCTTAAAAGTTCTTACCATTTCTGAATAGTCTTTAGTAAAATGTGTCATTCCACCATTCAAATATCTTCAGTAGTTACTTGTTTTCTAGGATAGAGGTCTAAATCCCATTGCTTGTTTTGCCCCTTACCTGCCAAACTTTATTAAGCTGCAATTTTTCTGTGAAAAGTCCTCTATTCAATTTAGCCAGGTCTTTGGGTTCTTGTAATATACTTGGCTCATTCTCTTCCTTCCTTCTCTCCAGAAATGATGTTACCCTCATAATACCCATCCAATCATCCCCCATTGTATTAAGGCCCAATTTAAGTTTCTTGTTCCCTTAAGTCTTTTTGAATTCTGTGTCTTTTATTCATTCTCCATGTCTCCGAATTACAGCATATCCAATTCATTCTACATATGCCAGAACAAAATGCCTCTCTCCCTTACAAAGTAGCTCAGATGTCCTGGGGTCAGCACCAGGTTTTATCTACTTCCTCAGGAGCTCCCACACCATGTTACATTTTAAAGTATTTCAGAGGAAAAAAAATAAGTATTTCAGAGGTGCTTGATAAATTCTTAAGTGATTCATAGAGCACCAATGACAGTTACTAAGTAACCAAAGTAAGAAAACTATTGATGAATAATCACCTCTTGATGATCCAAGGCTTAATTATAAAGTGTATGAATTTCAAGATCATTTTTCACACATGAACTAACACTTTCAATTTTTAATTAAAAAAACACAACAATCCAATTGGTTTCTATAAAGTTAGCAATTCTACTAGATTTTAATTTGGTCACAGTAATGATATGGGGAGGTAAAATATCAGAAGCATTCGATAGTATTGAGTAATTTGTCCATGTTATGGCTTTCTTCTATTAGCAGTAAAGACGAGGCTATTTGGCTCTACAATAGAATGTCCATGGGGACCCATATTCTAAGACTTGTATTACTTATAGCCTCGTGGGTAAATCATATATGAAACACGCACTTATTTTTAAACGTTTCCTTACGCCAGATGGTAAGCCTACTGTTTTTGTCCATGATATGAATACACATAAATACTTCTCTTATCACACTCTGTAAATAAAAAATTGCCTTTTTAAAAAATTTTGCACTGACACACATTTTTTTTTTTTACTGACTCACCTACAATAAGTTATGAGATGCAAACAAAACAGAATTGACAAGATTTTCCAAGTCTAGCAATAAAACCAGAAGAAAGAACGTGTTTAAAACAAACATGAGGTTGCAGTACCCCGGCATTTGCATTTGGAAATTCTAAGGGGAAATGTACCTGCAAGCACACATACATATACATTGCTTACTTCTGAAAGACTTTTAGAAAATCTTATTACAATGGTATTGTTAGTTATTGGAATATATGGGGAGAGGCAGGATCTTGGAGGGTAGCAACTCTGGAGGGTTTAGTATTGGAAGATGGAGGACATGCCGTGCCATTCAATCAGGAAAACAACTTTGGCAGGCAACAGTGTGGCTGTTCCAACTTCACTCTCCCAGCAGGTGTTGCTATGGCACAAGAATAGTCTCTGAGGGATTCAATAGAACACAAAGTGTAAGATGAAAGAATAAAATAGAAAATCATTCTCTAAGTGGCATTCATATTTTCCCTGCTACACAAGCTACAAGTTCAGTTGCAAAGAAACATGGGTTCCGTTCTTGCTGCCTCATAAATACATAAGTGAATAGGAACTTAACCTAAGGTTGCTCATGTAGCATTTGGTTAAATGTAGTTTTCGAGTATCTTGCATTGTTCTGATCTTCATGTAATTTGGTTTTCTAACCTGATTCTAACCTGATTCTAATCTTCTAAGAATCATTAAGATAAATGTGTATCAAAAAGAGAATTTTCGGGGGCGCCTGGGTGGCGCAGTCGGTTAAGCGTCCGACTTCAGCCAGGTCACGATCTCGCGGTCCGTGAGTTCGAGCCCCGCGTCAGGCTCTGGGCTGATGGCTCAGAGCCTGGAGCCTGTTTCCGATTCTGTGTCTCCCTCTCTCTCTGCCCCTCCCCCGTTCATGCTCTGTCTCTCTCTGTCCCAAAAATAAATAAACGTTGAAAAAAAAAAAAAGAGAATTTTCTACTCACCTCTTTGGAAAAAGATATGAAAGTTTCCCTTGTTTCTGTGTTTAACTTCCCTTCCCCTGACTTACTGTATGTGTTACTCAAGCAGTGAAATATAGAAATAGCTGATGGTCACTGATTAAGTATGTAAAGTCTCACATGTAAAAAACTTAAAAAAAAAACTAAAAAAACTAGGAGCAAGATAGTTCTGCTTCCTAGTGACTCAAATTATGATAAAATTTCAACAAGGTAGGAATCTGGGCTAGATTTGAGAATGTTGGAAGAAACAAGGACTGCAAAAGAAGCACTTTCTTTTTTGCTGTAATAAGAAAGAATTACAAGAGTCAAACCATCAAATAAAGTACTAAGATCTTCACTAAAATATGACTAGGTTATTTGATAAAAAATAATAATCTATAACATCATTTCTGGGAAACGGGATCAATTCTTTAACTTAACTCTATGTTATTATGTAAATTCCATTTCATTTTTGTATGTCTTTTTAAAAATAATGTAGAGTAAAACTGGAAAACGGTTATTTGGGCATAAGAAATCAATTTAGATTTTTACCTTTAAAAGTTGAACATTGCACTCTAAACATTTGTTACAGAAACTAAAAATAACAAGGAGGAGAGAGAGAGTGTTATAGTTTAAAGTTAACTCAGATATTCCCAAATTCCTGAAATTCTTCTGTTCTGTAACATATTTGTGTCCTTGCCTACTCGCTCTTAAAACAGTTTATCCAAATACATTTATATGTGTGCATAAATGCACTATCCCTTAAATCAGTAGCAAAACATCCTGGGAATAACAAAAGCAGAACAGCATGTATGAAAACTTATGTGTTATTTTAGACCTAACACCAATTCATTTTAACACACATTTTAGAGCTCCTTCAAAAGATAAATATGCTTAAAACTGAGGGCAAGAGAGATAAATTAGGCCATTCCCTACCTTCAAAAATGCACTATGCATTACAGAAAATGATAAATAGAGAGGATTCTTTGTAACTGGTAATTGCTCATAATTATTTTTAAATCTGATGGCTTTTTTTAGTAGATGTGGAGAGTTTGGGAGAGATTTAAGGTACAAAATTAGAAATGTGACTTGGGCTTAACCCAGCCCACTTTCCAGCTGTCCAATTTTAGGTCATTTTGAGAATTTAATGATAATTTAAAGATACAATGGCACAATGCACACTGGAGTATCCCTGAACTGTGAAGTACTTTGAGTTGTACACTTGTGAAGAGCAAGGCTCAGGGCTGGCAGCCTAATTTCAGATCCTTACTCTACCACCTACTAGGTGCGTGACCTTGGGAAAGTCGTCCAACCACTGTCTCGTTTACTCTAAATAAAGTAGCATAATAGTACCAACTACATTTTTTTAGGACTAAACAGTATAATACATACAAAATCTTGAGCACAACGTCCAGCATATAGTAAACACTCCATATATGTTTATATGTTATTATGTTTTCTTATCAGTGCCTTTTACTGGTGTGGTATCAAGGACTGTATTTTATTGTTATACATATATTTCTATATTGAGGGCAAAGATCTTGCTTTATTCATACCCATGATGTCTCAAGTATTGAACATGGGTACACACAGAATCAAAGAAATATTTTTAAAACCATATATATATATATATATATATATATATATATATATATATATATCACATTGCCATTGTCGGTTCTATTGGAGATACATATGCATTTCAGATGAAAACACTGTTTGAAGAAGATAACATTTTGGAAATGGACAGCAATAAACTTTTTAAAAATCCGAACAGAGGCATCCCCCACTGCCAACCAAGGAAAGAAGGTTGCAGATTTCTTTCATTAGACACAATAATTTGATCAGTGTGTTTGGATATTATCCTAAAATGGCACATAATACAGATATCCCAGCTCTCATTCTGTTTCTATGAAATAAAGGGGCTTGGACATTCCTAATACATCTGTTCCTCCCTTATGAGGATGACAAAATGTCAGTGCTGTCCATTTTCACAAAGGTCAGGGTGTTGCCATGAAAACCAGGGACCAGTAAGTAAAAAGGAGCTGTCTGATCATGTTAATTATGTGATTGCTTTTCTGTGGATGAAGGAATTCTAAATTAAAAAGATGATAAACTATAAATTATATATCAAATGCATCTTATGAAAGCATAGCAAAAGAAAGATGCTTTAAAGCAATCCACAATTTATTTTATTTTCTAGAGCAACTGTTGCTCACAGTGGTAAACTCTTCAATGTGGAATGGCTAGAAAAGTCAATTTGCTTCTATAATAAAAAGGCCATTTGTCTACTTGTAGAATCCATGTGACATTGTTAGGCCCCTTGTAAATGATCACGCTGCACAATGCCTGTGGTTTACAAATTCCCTAATTACACCACTGATTGTGTATCACTGAATATGCCTTATCCTGTGGAAATAGACACTACTACCATTTTAATAAACATTTTGACATAAAATGAAGCTGGCTCTTTCACGCTTTGTCAAGAGCAAGATGAAACAACCAGTGAACACAATGTTCCATCAACAGATCAAGGCCACATGTTCTTTACAGCAAATGAGGCTTAATTAACAGATCTGTTAGTAGGTAACTGGTCAATTAAAAAATAGGTTTCTTTTTTATTACACATGAACACTTTATTAACAAATATTCTCCCAATGAATGATTGCACTTTATGGTCCCTTCTGCCAGTCTGCAGAAGTATAGAATGATACAATAAAAATATGAGCCCAGTTTTAAAACCAAATAAAAACTCATATAATGCCATTGATTGGAATGAGACATAATTCATTCTGAGCTCATATATGAGTGTGAAGAGAGTACCATATTATTAATATGGTTTTACATTGCATTTTATTCCTAAGCAAGGATATTTCTGCTTAAATGTCAACTAAATACATTTTGTTTACAAGTATTATTTAGACAGACTCGGTAAAAGTGGACTACTTATGTTTCATTTATAGTGAACTGTAATTCACACGAAATCCATTTTAGATGCAGACATTTGAACTGCCTGTCATTTTATTTTTTCTACTTCACATATTTAAATTACCAGTATATTTCATATTGTGCACAACAGCCTTTCTTTAAAGTGCAATGATATGCTTCACATTTCACATCTTTTTAATCTAGTCATCACTGATGGAAGATCTCTAAACTTGGGGAAATTCTGACTTATTTACCTGTCATATACTTGAGGGGAGTCCAGCATTCTCAATTCTTCAGTTTCCCTGCAAATCACTGCTATGTCCCCTTTTCTAAAGCTTTCAGTCCTGGTTCTAAACGGCCTCTTAGGTTGACTTTCACTAACAGATCTTCTTAGGCTCCAATTGTTTAGTCAAAGATGTATGAAAGGCAAACACATTATGATTTGAGAATTCTGAAATGAATTCACTCATTGAAAATACATTTCTCACAGTTTATCTCTGGAGTCTGAAATCTCATTTCTTGAGCTCATTCCATTCAGAGGGTATGTGTTTTATATAAAAGGCAGCCATAAGTGACCTCTGTTCAACACCTTACTGTGCTGCTTAGAAACTCTGAGGCCTAGTAAAGTTACTTATGCTTTCTAAAGCTCAAGTCTCTCATCTGTAAAATGGATATCATCACAGCAGTACGTACTTCAAGGGGTGTTCTAAGGATTCAATGACGTACTCATTTTAAAGTATTTAGCCCAGCAACTAGACTATAATAAAAACTCCAGGGGCGCCTGGGTGGCGCAGTCGGTTAAGCGTCCGACTTCAGCCAGGTCACGATCTCGCGGTCCGTGAGTTCGAGCCCCGCGTCGGGCTCTGGGCTGATGGCTCAGAGCCTGGAGCCTGTTTCCGATTCTGTGTCTCCCTCTCTCTCTGCCCCTCCCCCGTTCATGCTCTGTCTCTCTCTGTCCCAAAAATAAATAAACGTTGAAAAAAAAAATTTAAAAAAAAAAAAAAAAACTCCAAACATCATAGATTATTACTTCTTGTAAGTAGGTATTCTATGTTATGTGGTCTATAATTTACTTTTAGTCTTCCACATATGGTAATGTTTTGTTTATTCTATTTTGTGTAGTTATATATATATATATGTGCACTCTCTAAGCTGCATGCTTGCATTTCATGCATTTTTCTGCTTTTATTAAGCTGCAATATAATTTTTTTTAAAAAAATGCTTCACTATAAACAATGTGATTTATGTTTATATGCTGTAAGTTTTAATGTATATTCTAGGGGTATGGTTATTTAAACTATGCCACTCAGACCCCAGGTATGGTTAAAGTAGTATTTTAAATACCCAAACCCTGGGTCCACTCTTCTCAGGAAGCTAGGATAAGTATAACGATGTTGAGCTGCACTAGAGGATTTTTAACCTAGCATAACATTGAAAGTGGTCTTCTTTGGTGACATGAATACTGTTCAAGCTGTGTACCTTGGTTAAAATAAGGTAAGGCCTCACTCTGCTTTTGTGAGTGGAATATAAGACTGGTAAATGGAACCTAACATCCTACCACTCTTTGGAGTGGTGTTCTCAGAGCAGGAGAGAAAGGTGTGTTCCATCATCAACAGAGGGCATGGCATATGATCCAACCAGGTTACCTGAATCTCTTTTGGAATATTTTAAGACCTCCTTTAGTGACCCTTTCATGCAAGGCCCTTGTCAAATTCAGAATCACTGAGATAGTAAAGGGAAATAGCCATTTAATGTAAGGTGATATGACATTTTATAGCATGCTGCAAACTCTTATACTGGACTTTGCATCTAAGATTGTAAGCTTAATTCATAATGTGGCTATAGGAACTAAGAAAGTACCTAAGCTTTGGGGTCCATTTCCCTCTCTATAAAATAAAACGTATTAGGTAATCTATAAATGGCCTCAATATTTAAAAACTATGCCAATAAATGAGACATTTAGAAATCTTTTAAAAATGTTTTACAAAGTAGGTGTCTGGGGACCTGCCCCAATCATCTTTTAAAACTAGATATTCAAAATTCATAAATTTTCCAAAATCATATCACCAAAATTCCAGTTGTAATGATTTTCTAAATGTATTTAATCTCTTTCCTAACCTCACTGATATGCCACAATGAAGGATGAAAAATTAAGACTGAAAATTAATAAGGTCCTTTTACTAAAAAAATGTATTCATTTGTAAGCATATTATTTGGGGAAAATGCTTTGCATTAACGGTAGTTCTAATTTCTATTTTGGAGCTCTTAAAAGAGATAGCTTTGATTTAAGACATTCTAATATGTAAAATGAAACCTACATGCTACACACAAATTAACTCACTATACTAATTGTTCTAGCAGATGCTAGAAGATCTAGGATTCTAGAGTATCTGCTTCCACAAGAGCAAAATGATGATCAAACTATTAGTCTATGGACCTAGTCTCCACGGCTACTTCTATTCATTTCTCTGTTCCTCACCTGATAATGGTAGATTGGTAATGTCACCTACAAACACAAAATTATGAAGTGTGGTCATAATCACATAAATAGTAAATATAATGTTATTTCCCATAACTCTATCCTCTTCTCTAAGCAAAAGATCCAGAGTAAGTTTTTATATCATAGCTTTAAATAATATACCCTAGCCTATATTCTATTCTTAAGCATAAATTTGATGGAGAAATTTATTGTTCATCAATTAATGGATAGACTGTCATCTTTAACTCTAGTAACCAAATTATTGATAGTTGTTATAATTTTAAATGCAAATTATGAAACTAATAGTGTTTAGTCCTCATAAGATTAGATAAACCTATATTTAGTCATTTAAAATTCAAATAGTTCCTATGCCCTCATTGCTTGCATTTATAAAAGGATGAAGAGTATAGGAAGCATAAATTGGGTATCTTTCCTATTTCCCATTGATCTGTTCTTATCTTACTTGTTCTTATCTTAATGCAATCCAGGAATTTCAAAAAGTGTTTAACTCTGCCAAGTGAAGAAAATATTCAACACAAGACATGGTAATTTTACAATAGCTAAATTAGCCACTGTTAAACTATAACCTGTAAGGTAGAAACTTTGTTTTGGTATTTGTGGGGTGGGGGGGGGGAAGCATATTTTAAGATGAATAACAGGGAAACCTATAAATCCAATGTTACTTCCATAATTACAGATATTCAAATTTATGTGAGAAAATTCTAATTACAAACATGATTAAAGTTTATTGAACTATTATAGAAAATACAGAATTTTTGCATTTATGCCCTCCCAAAATATAAGTAGCAAAAACATTGATACAATTCATGCTTTTCAAAACAACTTGTAACTTACTGATAAGGCTAACTAAAAGCATTTTAAATATTCCGTATCTCATTGCAACTGATCTCATTGCAAAGAGAATTAGTGTAATTGTTACTTTTTGTAAATCTCTCTTTCTCTCTCTCTCTTCCCCTCTATTCCACTCACCCTCTCTCCCTTAATTCACAATCCTTTCATTAGGAGAAAGATAAGAGCTGCTTCCATTGTCAAAATTCATGCATCAATATTAAAGTACCTGGGACAAACAAAATCTTTCACATGCCTCTTCATGCTGATGAAGAGATTAAAGGTCCTACAGATGCTATAAATACAGAAGTTTTCCCCGGGGTATTCCTTCTTCCACACAAATTGAGGAGCTCTTTTTCCTTATGTCCATTTTTTTTAAATTTTCTTTATGATTTTTTGCTTTTTTCCACCATTTCCTTGGATATATTTTACCTTTGTTTTATATTCTCTTCGTGGACAAG
Organism: Lynx rufus; assembly: GCF_022079265.1. Classification (NCBI taxonomy): domain Eukaryota; kingdom Metazoa; phylum Chordata; class Mammalia; order Carnivora; family Felidae; genus Lynx; species Lynx rufus. The sequence goes on from NW_025814827.1 coordinate 66,738,954, forward strand.
TTCATCCACTTCTAATTCATGCAACTGCTTGTGAAATCCATGCTCTACTTGTGACCTTTCTTTTGGTCATCAAACTTGATTCTCTAATTGGTAACCAGAAACTCAAGGATGTTGTCCAACCCTTCAGCTATAAATGATCCTAAATCAGTTTGTCCTCTCAAACGTCTCCTACAACCTAAAGTCTCTCACTCAGAAGGTGGCATTGCCATGTTCTAAGCAGCTGGAGTATAACATTTTGGAAGCATAAATGAACAATATACTTTGGAAGGGACTAAAGAATTTATCTAAGCAAACAGTTGACAACTATGTGTTGTTAATACCATTTGTGCATGAATTTGGATCAGAATTGTTGCCCAAATATCATCTTACATAGAAGTCCTAATATAAGAGAGATATATGCTTATCTCTGATTGAAACTGAAAGGAAAGGGGGGGGTTATAAAACTTCCAGCTGGTTATTTACTGTCTCTCTCCAGTTCAGTAGCCCTTGAAAATATTTCCCCCAAATCCCTAGTTATCATTAGAACACCATTTAAAACCAGTTACCCACTTGATTCCTTTATTTTACAGATGAAAAATCTTGAGGTCCAGACAGACCCACGGTCATAAAGCTATTAAGTGGTAAATATGGGCCTGGACCAAGTCCATAGCTTTGTTCTAATGTCAGTCAGGCTTTCTCCCTCTCTCTCTCTCTCTTAATTTTTTTTTTTACCTCTCTCTCTCTCTCTCTTTTAAAAATTTATTTATTTAAATTCAAATTAGTTAATATACAGTGTAGTACTGGTTTCAGGAGTAGAATTAGTGATTTATCATTTTCATATACCACCCAGTGCTCATCCCAACAAGTGCCCTCCTTAATGTCTATCACCCATTTAGCCCATCCCCCTACCCAACACCCCACCAGCAACTCTCAGTTTGCTCTCTGTATTTAAGAATCCCTTATGGTTTGTCTCGCTCTCTGTTTTTATCTTATTTCCTGATGCCAGTCAGACTCTCTCTTAAGCTGACTTGAGAGTATTGGTCACTGACTAAATTGTCCCTTAACAGGAGAGGTTATAAGTGCTCCCCAGAGCCTCATCTGATTCTTATTAATTTCTTCAGCTGAAGAAATAGCCCCTCCCATCCCCCACTCCAAAATGAGGGTGTTTTGTTTTGTTTTAATGTTCTTTTTTTCCCACTCTATTTCTTTAATCTCTTCCTTAAAATTATTCCAAAGCTATAGTGGAGAGATAAGGAATCTAAGATGCAAAGAGGTTTTATTGACTTCTCAGATGACATTCATGAGTGACATTAATATTCACATCCATGAAGGACTGCCTAGCCCCACTGCCTTTTTGCTTCTTAATAAAAATTTTCTGTTTTCTCTCTCACATTATCTCTAAATGAAACTATTTTATATCTCCACCATTCTTCCTCTAATTGTCTCTTTTTGGAACTCTGAAGATTCATCCAATGAATAGCCTCCCCCCCTCCCCAAATACCAATCTGATCATACTCACCCCTTGATAAAGTTCTTTTGGTCATTCTTGCTTGAGTGAATGAGATCTAATTATATGCATTTTCTTCTAAGATCTAGGGGCATACAATCCTCATTCTTAATCCAGTTCAGATGCCACCTGTTCCATAGAACTCTTGCTGACCAGATTCAATCATTTCGTTCTATGTTTCTATATTTCTCTATCTCACAAGATAGCTTGTGAAGCAACTCTAGACTTCATCTGTTATTAAAGTTTTCAAGTGTATTCTCACTATGATATACAATCAATTATGAATTATACCCTATTTGTTTTTATTTCTTCCATACCTCCTTTCCTACAGTGGTTGTTGAATAAAACTTGTTTTTTGGATTGAATATGCACTATGTTTCATGAATTAATTCCAGAATTGCAGGTGACAACTATACTTAATTTCTCTCTGCTATATTAGAACACTTGGCTTTATTCCTTCTTGCACTGTCAATTAGCTTTGCCTCTCAAATTTAAATTTCCAAGCTTCAATATTCCCCCACTAAGGGCAGTTTCTTTAGGGCTGACAGACTGTGAAATAAAGGTCTTATATACCAGATGGAAGGAAAAAATACCAATGTTGTGAGCTATCAATAGTGTGTACATTTCTTGTGGAGGGTTTCTTGTCTCCATTAAGATGACTTCAGAAGTTTCAGGAGTCTTTTTGTAAAGAACTTTGCCTTATTTTTGTGTAATTTAACAATTTTTCTCTTAGGTCATTCGGCACATTTTAATATGGCACTTGGTAAGACTTCTGAAAGTATCTTTACCTTAAAAACATTCAAGTATGGGGTTCTGACTATTTGAATGGTTGTTATCAAAGACAACACAGAATTGGTCATAAGCTCCAAACACCACAATCCCCATTAAGCTACCTGAAATTAAATGATAATAATAAGAATAATGCAAACAATAATATTTGATATGGACAACTGATATTTTCTCAAACCTACTTAAGAGTGAGTATAGACATCTTTAGAAAATTTTGCTATTTCTGCTATTTTTCTTTTATTATTGCAAACATACAATCTAAATTAAAGCCATATTAGCTATCCAAACACAGATTCCAGACAAGTTGCCTGGCCACTCCAACACTTCCGAATTGTTGCATTTATAGGTCTCCTTTGTAGAAAATCTGCATCAGCCACTGAGCAATACAAGAATTACATAAATGAGAAGAAGAAATAATTCCAAATTATTAAATAATTTTAAAGTTAAAACATTTAATATAAGGAGTAAAACTTATTTTCAAATAGGCAATGTTAAGCATAAAATATTCTTGGTAAACTTTTACATACCTAAATATGAATTTATATAGCCACACCTACCATACAGGCCATCAGTAATACCATCCTTTACTGAAAGCACAAATGAAAAGAATTAGGTATCTCTCTGAGTATGCATAGCCCAATATTTCCTAAGGAATGTTCTGGGTATGTGGTGATTAAACACGGTATTTTGCAGTTCAGTGTCTCTCTGGGAAATTCACTAAGTACAATAGCAATTTAAGGCTGTAAGTACCACAGTAAAGATATATGCTAGCTATATTTAGTTCCAGTCCCAGTGCTGTAAATAAAGAGGAAAGCCTATGAAGAGAAAGTGGGAAAGTCTGTACAAGAGATAATTCACCAGTTTTTAGAGTGACAGTCTCTTTACTGACACACTGCTCAAAACGCAATGCTTCTTCTTGACCCGTATCGAGGACAGATATAATACCCCTTCCAATAAGCACAAGAGTCAACTGAGAGAGAAAGCTTCAGCACTGAGAGTAAATTCAGTCTGTAAGAACCAGTCCTGCCTGAGGCCAGTGTGAATAGTAGCCAATCAGCCTTTCAGAAAAAAGCACACTGACCCCATAATCAGGAGACTCCAAAATTCAGTGTATCAAATTTTTTTAAAGTTGTTCTTTTTCATTGTCTCCTCAGCTATTCAAAACAATTTTTTTAAATGTAGAAACAGATAAAAGATAGATCTAAGCGGTCACAAGCAGAATAGGGATGGCAGCAGAAAATCTTGTGTGTTAGGAAGGAGATTTGAGCTATCTCAAGTAATCTCAGAAGATCTTAATGCATTAATTCTAGAACTTGGACCATCCTAGCAGACAATTATCAGCTTAACCAGGGACCCAATAAGATATACAGATGAATAAGAAATAGAGAAAGGCTGAGATTTCACCTCAGTCTATAGAAAATAAATTAATATTTGTATAGACAAATAGCAGTTATTTGTGGGTTTAACTTAGTTTCCTAGTAAGTCCATAAGAATTCAGCTTTGTTACTATTTTAATTCTTAATAGAGTTCCAACAATCTAGGTTAGATTTTAGCACAACACGGCCTGAGGCAAAATATGGCCCACATCCTGTTTTTATAAATAAAGTTTTATTAGGACACAGTCATGCCCACTGTATGTGGAAGCTTTCCTACTACAACAGCAGACTAAGATAGTTGCAACAGAAACCTCATAGCCTACAAAGCTGAAAATATTTACTATTTGGACCTTTCTAGAAAAAGATTGCTGACCTCTGTTCTTCACCATTAATTTGTAGGTCATGGACTGAACTTCATAATTTTGGAGTCAAGGAAGAAAACGAATTTTTCTGGGTCTAGTAACTGAGTAAGTGATTACATAACTTTTCACTGCATGGAAGTTTCCTCTTATCAAAGCATTGTCAGATCTTACATGCATTGGTTTTATTTATGATTTCCTCTTACATGAAAGGGTCTATCTTTCACTACAGTCATTCTATAGAACTTCAGTTTTAATCAGCAGAATTTCATGCATTTCTATTATTCTTTAACTGAAAAAAGGCAAAGAAGCAAATTAACGAACAGGGCTTAATCATTTTTCTTTTGCCTTCCAGCTCATTAGCTATTCTTATTAGTTGTGTATTATATCCCCGTGTTATCAAGAGTGTTTAATTTCAAGGTGTGAATGCTTGTACAAACATTTGTTAACCATCATATTTATAGTAACCAGTCAGGTAGTCAGCAGCGAAGCTAAAATTTCAAAATTATTTTCTCAGTTGGTCAGCTCTGTGTGCCTATGCTTATGGTTTAATCCTCTAAATCTTGCTCAATTTTCTGCTATACAAAATGCTCATGTATTCTAACAAGGGAGGAGAAAATCATCAAATCTGTTTTGAGTCTTCTGCTCTATTTGCCCACCAGATGTCTCACCATGGGAATTCCACAGATCGCCAGTCTCACTGTTTATATTTTCTAGCATGATGCAGATGCTTCTGAGTTTCCTATAAACCTACACGTTTGTCAGGTCATGCAAAGAAGTACATGCAAACTAATAAGTACCTAAGTACTTTACCTCAGAACGACCCTGGAGGAAGCAATGGAGTAATTCTCAGCAAGCCTTCTGAAAATTAAATAGTTACGGTAGCAATTATATTTTAAAATGAATAACAATCAGGTGAAAAGATTTTAAGAGTTGGTTTTAACTATTGCTGGGATTTTAGGCTAAAATTCGCATGCTTTTTTTTCAGCAAGTATGGGGAAGATCTTCATTTTACAAAATCGAACTGTAACAATGAAAATTTCAGTATATTTACTTTTAACTGATAAATTTATAATTATTACAATGTGTTTTTAAAGCTATCTACTAGATAAAATATAGCTTCCATAATGATAGCAATAAAATTGAAATAAACCAATACAACTTATCTTAATATCAATTACTATCAATCCTATAGTAAAAGCAGAACATGAAGAATCATGTAATGTTTCCAGGACTTTCTTCATCCTGTATATTTTGCCAGCTGTACCCTCCTCCCTCCACTATCCCTATCACAACGCCATTTCTATCAAGATTTAACTCAAATGTCATTTTCCTCTGAAACTTTCCTGGGCTAATATTAAAGAAAGCATTCACAGTTCCTATAGAAATATGATCAAATTTAAGTACAGCTTCCTTCCCACTATAAACTGTGCCTAATTTCTAAGTCACCTGATAACTAATATGAAAACTTCGATTGTAAAGTTCCTAAGGGAAAGGCCCATTTGTCCATCACCATATGACATGGAGCCAGATACAGAACAATAACAGTAGAAGAATCTGCAAGAAACATGGAATTATTATTATCATTATTATTACTATTATTATTAGAATGAGAGAGAAAGCATGAGTGGGGGAAAGGGGCAAAAGGAGAGAGAGAATCTTTATCAGGTTCCATGCTCAGCACAGAGCCCATCACAGGGCCCAATCACATGATCATGGGATCATGACTTGAGCCGAAATCAAGAATTGGACATTCAACCAACTGAGCCACCCAGGTGCCCCAGAAACATGAATTTTAAATAGACAAAACAAATGCTTACAATAAAACAATCTGAATGCTTGCAGAGTCAGAATGAAAGTAGCTACTAATAATGAATTAATGTGAAAATAAGACATAATCTATCATCATATATCACAGTGTTTATTATTCAATCAAATCCATGAGGCAAACTCCAAACTAAATACATGTAGCCTTTCTCTTCATTTTTTTTAAATCAAATCATTATCTTTTTAAAATATTAATAATTCTGTAAACTAGGATTTACCTTCCTGAGATATTTTATATTTCAGTTTTAAAAGTCCTCAAAAGCATATCTAGAGATGTGGCTTTCATTTAAAAAAAATGCTTTTCTAACTATATTAGGCAGAATTGCCTTATGGTACCTCATCCTCAGCTTAGTAAAGTTAATGTATGTCTCTTAAACACAGTAAGTGATAACTCAGGCCTAGGTGTAAGATTTTTATGAAAAACAAAAGATTTAGAGGTTTTTTTTTAAGTTTAAGATGTCACCCTAAATAGCTTACATTTAACATATAGAAAACATCTAGCACATAAGAAAATCACGACCACTTGGTCAATCCTAAATTCCCTGAAATAGTAATAATATAACTAGCAAAATCCAGAACCTAAGAGGTCCCCACATATTTACTTAAATATTAACAGCAATTTCCTCCTCTTTGACTTCACTCGCCCGATCTGTGGAAATTTCCTTGAATCCTCCCGTGTGGTTCATAGAATTAATGTAGTCCAAGATTTTCCTCCATGTTACAGCTTGTTCATTCTCACTGTTCAAATTCTACCCCCAGGAATACCTCTATATTTCATCCTAAAGCATTGCTTTAAGTGGAGTCTTCTACTATGTGAGGATAAAAATAATATTTTCAGTACCCATTGAATCACATAATCTCAGATCTGCAGATCTTTATAATGTAATCCGGTATTCCATTCTACTGTAATCAAAATAGAGCATGAAAACAAGTTTTGGCATAAAGACAGAATATGCGATTGCCTCCAGTGGGTGACCCATGCTTTAGATTAAACTTCATCTTCTTCAGGCCTTTCTATCAAAGTTCAATCCCCTGTGCATGTCAGTACCATGCCAGCCACACTCACAAGGATCCTGTGCTTAAATTAATGCTTCGATGTTGTTACCGTGAAATTCTCAGCAAGTTCTGAACACGGGATCTGCTTTATATTTCCACAGGACACCATAAATTATGGAGCCATTCCTGCCCTTAATAATGATAACACCTCAAATCACAGTATACATTGGCGTACTGAATAATGTTTCTTAAAGACAGTAGGAAATTATAAGGGAAGGGAGAGAGACACAAAATGCCTAACTCAGAGTAATAAGAGAAAAGAAAACCTAAAAAGGAAAGCTATGGGCACAAATTAGCTCATTTCTTTATCTAGTAATTATTTTGCGGGGGGGGCCCTGGATGGCTCAGTTGGTTGAGTGTCTGACTCTGGAATTCAGCTCAGGTCAGGAACCCAGGGTCATGGGATCAAGTTCTGCATCAGGTTTCAGACTGAGTATGGAGCCTGCTTACGATTAAGATTATTTTTCTCTCTCCTTTTTCTCCTTTCCCCTGCTCAATATAAATAAATAAATAAATAAACAAATAAGTAAATAAGTAAATAAATAAGTAATAAATAAAATTACTTTTTGAGTACCTACGAAGTACTATGTATTGCTCCAGATGCTGATATTATAATAACAAGCAGTACAGACAAAGGCCTAGACTACATGGAGCTTCCACTCTAAGGAGGAGACAGACAATAACCAGGTCTGTCTGTGATGGGTGGGGGGCAGCAAAGGGGAGTGTTTTAAAAGAGGACTTAATACATCTGCTTTTATCTCTAGCATTGTTACATTTGGTAACCAGACCAGATGATAACAGTTTAAGAAATTTTACTTATTATAACTAAACTTTTATTACTAAGAGGCATTTCTAGAATATTTTCTGCTTTTCTGACATTTCTTTTCACTTAGGATTTTTAGAAATTTCATGAATCAATGCTAGTTACCTCTTCTCCTTTTCTCTTATAGCCCATAGTTTGAAATGGGTAATATAAGTAGTATATTTGAAAATGAGTGTCAGGAGCCACCAGGGTGGTTCAGTCAGTTAAGCATCTGACTCTTGATTTTGGCTCAGGTCACAATTGGACAATTCATAGGTTCAAGCCCTGCATCAGGCTCTGCACTGACAGTGTGTAGCCTGCGTGGTACTGTCTCTCCTTCCCTCTCTCTCTCTCTCTCTCTCTGCTTGGGATTCTCTCTCTCTCATTCTCTCTCTGCCCCTCCCCTGCTTACTCACTCAGGCACACACTCTCTCTCTCTCTCAAAAATAAATAAACATAAAAAAAAAGAGACAAAGAAAATGAATGTCAGAACTAATTTTGTAGATATTATATAATACTCCTTTCTTCTGTCCATTCTACGTTCCCTCTTTTGTCTAAGTTTAATGTTGAATGAACTATGCTACCATCAGACAAGTCTGTTTCTATAGCAGTATTGATTGTTTGGATCTGGGTTTATGTCACTGGTTCCGGAAAAAAAAAACAACAACAACAACAACAACAACAAGAAGCAAACAAAACCACACAAACAAGCAAACAAAAAAAAAGCAGTGTTCACAATTTAGTGTAGACCAATTCTGGAAAATCATCCCTCAAAAATAAGGACAGATAATTCTGGGTCTTACAAAATTGTTCTCACTCTTACAGGAAATAACATTGTGGGATGTCACCTAGCACACTGATGTAGGCAATCAATGGATGTCTGTTGACTGAATGAAAACATAAACAATGATGACTAAGCATATCAACAGCTTTCTATGAGATATCCTAAAATGGTGCTAGCACCAACTTGGAAATAAAGTTCAGATAACAGTTACTATCAAAGTAGCTATTATTATCATTTTGCCTAGAAAGTGACTTCTGCCAAACACAAGTAACTTTCATCCCTCTTATCTCCTTTCACATTAACTGTGGCTGATAAAAATGAAGTATCTCTTAGAAATAATGCAGAATGGTGAAAAGTAAGCACATGTGGTCACCCTGAAGATGGACCTATGTCCCTTAAGGAGTAAAATCAATCCAGTGTCCACCGGAATTTAAATCATGAGAAGACACAAAATCACAAGTCAATCTGTTACCACATGAGAGTCAAAATGCCGCCTGACTGGAAAGGAAAAGCCGTTTAAATGTTCTCAAAACAGAGTATGTCTGCTGGCGACATCTGTGCTCTATGTTTTCAACATGTATTATTCACCCTAGAATTATACAAAAATCCTAAATTGAAATTCAGTCTGGTAACAAGCTGGCAAAACAAAGCTACGTTGGTGTCGTCCCTATGCATACTGATTGCAGTTCACAGAATCACAAGGCTTTTTAAAAACATCCTAAGAGGTAAGCTAGCATGTCCTCCCATACCAAAGTCCTATAATTTACCTCATCTACAGATGTATGTTTAGTCGAGAGAAAATTGATAACACTTTCATTTTTAACTTTAAAAGAAGGAATTTCACTCCAGTATATTTTTATATTTAATCGTTCCCACTGTGAAGAGATTCTATCGTAACGTTCTTCAAAAAGTCACATCGGATTACAAGTTTAACACTTTTATCATTGGTTTGAATTGGTGGAAAAATGCATTTCTTATAAATCTTGTATTTGAATACTTTCAAATGATCTCTTAGTATTTGCTTCTTAGGACTAAATATTTTGTTTGTTTAAAATTTCCAAAATTTGTCTTAACTCTTTAGGAATTTGTTAACTTTATTAATTAATATAATTTTAGGCTCTACAGAGGGCTCCTAGTTAACTTAAAAAAGAAAAAAACAATACCTGTTACTATTTAATCTGGAAGCCTATGTCTATCATAGCCAATGCTATTACTGTTACTCACACTACTTCTGTAAAACCTCCTATAAACCTAAATCAAAACAGAAGTAACAATGTCTTTTAACGTGATATTTATTAGACATTCAGAATGTTAGGACTGTGGTTTTAGGAAACGGAAATAAGAATGTTCTTAGCTTGACTGAAGACTATTTTGTCTGCTAAACATAAAGAAATGATTTTTAATGCAAACATCTTTTGCATCACAAATATGCTTCTTACCTGTGCTGCTGGATATATTAACATCAATACTGATATCAGATATTCCTCCTCCCTTCAGAGATGCTACACATGTGTATGTCCCAAAATCCGTGAATTTTAAATCAATGATGTCCAAGTTTGTCGTTCCCGGGGAGACATCCGGATCAGTCTGTGTAATAACCATCCGCTCAGAACTTCTCAATGGACGACCATTTTTAAACCAACTAAATGTTAACTCCTCAGAAGGAACAGCTTCTACTTGGCAAGATATTTTCACCTCACGCCCAATCTGGATGTTGTCATCTTTGTGATAAGGATCTGGTGTGATCCAAAATCGTCCTTTTTTTAATGCTAAAACATAAAAATTCCATAAGTAGTTAGTGTTACTTCCATAATATTAAGGATTCATTCAGTCTAGGTAATCATGTCTGGGCTGAAATAAAGTAAAACAAAATAAAATAAAGTGAATATATGTTTCTTTGTTGTGTGCATGTCAAAAACCTCATTTAGGAAACCTGGAAACAGTCTGAAGATCTAAGTCACTTAGAGATTCTAAACACTGATTTTTGTAAATTGGATAATATTTTCCAGTGATATAAAAGATGCTTTGTCTACATATGATACTTAAAAATTGTTGCCAATGAATTCTGAACACATGATGTAACTTGTTTTGTATAAAATCGTTTAGGTATTAGACTTAAAAATAACAATATGGATCATAAGCCCTATTCAATACCTGTGCCACCCTTTAATTATGGTGCAATTTCACAGAGAATATTGCACAAATGTCAGAATAAAGAAAATTCTTCTAAGATTTTATCTACATGCTGACCAAAACTAGTTTGGTAAGAATTGAGTCAGTTCATATTCATAAGGCATTTTCATATATTTAAATAACCTGACTGAAGAGAATTAAAAAAAAACACATTTGCTGACTGTTCTATTTCACCATACATAGATGTTTCCAGTTGAATCTGTGTGCTGGCTCATGCAGATGGCCAGAAGAACCTCTTGGCAGATGGTTTGGAAAACATGCTGTGTTTGTATCCTAACAGCAGTGCTTTCTGGGTCTAAGGGCAGTACTGTTCTCTTAACATGTGTCAGCAGTGATAACTACCAGAGACTTTTGGGGGAGCATCTACTGGCCTCCCAAGGGCTCCAGTTACAAACTTTGAATGATACCATGGGACTCAATATAGAATAGGGTTTGCACATTTATTTATGGCAGTGATTCACAGACATACATTCTTCTCTTTACTAACATCCTACTCATTTCCCTCCCCCTTAATATCACTTAATATCCCTATATGATAAAATGTGGCATATGCACTGAAACATTAATAATCAGAATAAAATATTGTCCGTTCACTTTTACCATTAACCATATATAAATGACACTGGCAAAAATGATGTGAATTTAAAAGACCTGCAGATAATGGAGGCCTTCTCATTGCATTGCGGGTGACCTTTCTTGAGTTTAACCTGATTTTTCTTAGTTCGTCCCATAAAAGCAAGAAAATACCATGGAAATATTAGAACTATATAAGAATGCACTAGAAATTAAAAAAAATTTGCTTTTAATTTTATTTACTAGTCAGCCCCATATATTTTCATCTGCTTTTTTGTTTGCAACTGAGGAGAGATAAATGAATATCAAAAACAATGTTTATATATTTCTTTTTATTCAAGAAAAATGTATAGGGCTCCTTTTCAGGACTAGGTGCTAGATGAGGCTCTTATTACATGAGATGAACAAAGCAGACATAATCCTTACCCTCATGTACTGGTACAGCATATTTTGTACTCATAGATTATAGTCCAATTTATCCACCTGACACTTAGGATACTCCTGTCTAGAAAAACCACACTCTACATAGATATTAAATGTTATAACTTTGAAGATATCTGAATCTCAGAGTATCCTTTAAAATATTGTTCAGAAAAGGCACAAATCTTCATTCTTAATGAAAACACCAAAAAACAAATATTTAAATCACATTTGCATACTGTTGTTTGTTACATTTTTCCACAAATAAAATGCTAACAATTATTTATTTATTGCTAACAATGTCTTTATCAGTATATGACTGTAGGATGAAATTAAAAGAAATTATGTCATTCTATTACCCAGAGTGTGTGTGTGTGTGTGTGTGTGTGTGTGTGTGTGTGTATACAATTATATTTTAACAGGCACTGAAATACAACTTTGTGGCTAGAAAGGAAAATGTGCTGAAAATGCCTATATTTGGTATATAACTTGTGCACATATATTTCAAATATAATTAAAGTTCTATAGCACAAAGTAAATTGTACCCTACAATAGTTTTTCTTTTTTTAAGAGTCCCCAAAAATTAGTATGTCAAGGAGCATTTACTTTTGTCAGCACCATAATATTTAAATGAGTTTACTTTCATTTGGTAAGAATTTTCCTGATTCTGTTTCTATAGAAAAAATGATAAACCTAAATAAAATTTTTAAACAGACAATTCTTAATTTTAAAAGTTTATATATATATATATATTAATTTATTAATAGCTTCATATGGATGTACACTGAGAATAAATTTCATTCCAAAATTATTAGGGTGGCCATACATAAACACAACAAAAACTTCTGATGTTTTGGTGATTAATATTTATTTACTAGGCAGTTACTGTTAGGTCTGCTCTCTGCTTAGTGACATAGTAAATGGATACCACCACTGAGAGAGCTGCAAGTTCATCAGATTAGTTAGATTTAAACAACAAAACAATTCAAAGCCACTGATTTTTTAAAAACCATAAAATATTTATAGTATGTGTTCCAAACTGTTTTATTCATGGAAAATAACTTTTCAAATCTGAAGTATTAAAAATATTAAAGATTTTAACTCTAATAATCAATTCATTAAAAAATTCAATATGGTTTGCAACTATATTTTTTGATAAAAAGCAAAATAATCAAGTGGGCTTTTAAAATGAACTCATTGCCACAAATATTTGTTGTTCTCAGTATCAGGCCACTCTGTGACTTGACCAATGTCAATCACATTAGTCTTCTGAATGACAGATTCTAAAAAGGAAAAGAGGGACAAGTCAGTCTGGCAAGTGAGCTAAAGTTAAGGAATATCAGAATAAGTAGCATGGATCATTTGACTGGAGAGCCATCTCATTGAGTTTGTCTTATGTTACCTCATAACAAAATACCTAGTTTTGCACACAGAACAGAAATGTTCTAAGGGAAAAGAAATAATGTGTATGTGCGTGCGTGCATGTGTGGGAATCCACGCACAAACATCTCTTGGACCAGTGGCCAGTTAAATTTATTTGATTTTCTAACCTTAGCTCCTCAGAAAACTAAAAGCATGCCTCTGTAAACTAGGCACAGGTACATTAAGATCTTGAAACCTAATTCTAGCTTTTCATTTATATGTAGTCTAATATGGGCAATCTAATTTTTATGGGTCAAGTGCATCATTTATAAAAATAGGAGGTGATAGTAGTAGGCTTCCTCTGAGACCCATTGTGAGAAATAGCTTATTAGCAATAGTGTAGAGCTTTGAAAATATAAAGTGTTTAATATAGTTAATCAACTGGGAAGCAGGTTCCTTCATTTATAATTAAACACTCTCTTTTTCAGTGAACAATTTACGGTAGTTCATGCAATGTTAATTTAAAGTCATTTCCTGCTAACCAGTTAAGATTTAAATGCTTAAAATCAATCTGCGATTAGTACCAAAGTATAACAAGGATCCAACAGACATAACAAGACTCTATAGAACTAAAGAAATTCTACGGAAAAAGAAAGAAGAAATCCCTTTCCCCAAATGCAATTTCTTAGTCTGACTATTGAAAATCCCCTAACACCAGCCTGAGAGAACATTAGATTTAGCTTAATGTATCATAAATTGTGATGGATGAACCTCAAAAGGTACTTGTTTAGTCTGGCAGTTCATGTAAAGAATTGGCATCAAGCTGAGTCTCTGTTTGGGATAATCAGTTTAGAAACACTGCCATATAACCCATAGCCCCCGTTTTTGTTTTTGTTTTTTTAATATTGTGAGAACTGAATACAAACTTGGCCCACATTCTCTTCTGACAAGTTACTTGTGAGTATATTCTAGATGCACTCACTGAAGTCCCTCTACTCTAAATTTAAAAAGGTGCCCTGAGAATAGAGTGAAACCAGTGTGTTATAGCAAGGCCACTGCAAAGATCTAGGTGGGCTTGCTGCTTGCCTTTCCCTAGAGTTAAAGTATATTTTTGCTATGAATGACTACAGCTATGAAGAAGATTTCCATTATATAAAATTAGATTACTTCTTGAGTTTATTTTTGAACGAGAAACCACTGGCTTTGGAGAAGTCTATGCCTGTGGCTTCCAGGAATATAGGCTCAATGCAGATAAAGACAAAGAGGAGGCTATGAGGTTGTATTTTGCCTGTAACTATAAACTTAAAATTATAAAATGTACTGATTGTTTGTCAAATGTTCCACAAGTATACAGCATATAGTAGTTCCAAAAGAAAATATAATTTGTAGATACAGCAAAAATGACACTAAATGAAGTGATAGTCAAAATGTTTTAAATTTTGGAGTGCCTGGGTGGCTCAAGTGGTTGGGTGTCCAACTTTGGCTCAGGTCATGATCTGGCAGTTCACAAGTTCAAGCCCCGTGTCGGGTTCTGTGCTGAAAGCTCAGGGCCTGGAGCCTCCTTCTGATTCTGTGTCTCCCTCTCTTTCTGCCCCTCCCCTCCTCTCTCTCTCTCTCTTGCTCACTCTCTCTCTCTTTCTCAGAAATAAACATTTAAAAAATTTGTTTTAAAAATTTTAAAAAAGTCAAATTTTAATGAGGAAGCACCTCTTTGCAGATATGAAATATCAGGCGTCAGTCTTTTAACCTCTGCTGAGAACATAGCTATTTCACAGGGATGATGAGACACAGAGTGATCACCACCCACTATTTTAAGTAGTTAAATTACTTTAAAAATCACAAAGTGTACCAATTCTTATACTATCAGTAGGGTTCTGGACTGCAGGAAAACTGGCAAAATGTTGCTGGGAGAAATGGATCTAGAAATCATTAATAGTGTAGTCAGATAAACAAAAATTGATTTTCTATTTCTTTATTTTCTATTAAAGACAATAAAAATATTTAAATGGAAAAAGAAGTATTTGCCAGTTTCACATGATGTCAATTGAATAAACAGTTGGAAATAAATTACATCAGCAGAGCAACTTAAATAGTAAATGATAGTGTATATAATCTGTCCTATTATAATTAGATGTCAGTCCTCTTCAACGAGAGTGTGAAAACCTAGGGAGTGGGGCCATGCCTCATCCTTCTTTATGGTCTCCAAATTTTGAAGCTGGTTCCTTGGTAGAATTGGTATTTAAGAGGTTTTGTCAAATTTAATTAAGTGTGACATTTCAAAGCATTAACTTTACAAATGCCAATCATTTCCATTCAGTCTGATATCTATGTTAACTCTTTTTGTTTGGTAGTCTTGTGTTCTGAGATAAATCATGGCAGAGGGAATAAGATAGAGAAAGGAGAAGAGATTTGATGTCCTCTAAGGTCCAGGGGTTTTGTTATAGGAGCAGAATAATGCTTGGTGAATAAACAGTATTAATATAGGAATATATGTGAAGAAGAGGATTCTGTACAGAAAAACTCAGGACACCTCATTCCATCATGGCCAATGACTAGCTAGTTATGTATCCTAGTCATATAATGTGTCAGGGACATGCACCATCAAATTAATATCTGTTACTCATCCTTTCTTTGTAAGGAGCCTGAATTTCATGCAAAAGTGTTTGTTTACATGCTTTAGAGCTCAGTTGATAATAATTTCTAAGGAAAGATGAAAGAATTAAGAAAACTGACATCTAAGCACAGTTATATTAACGGAAACAGTATTTGCCAAAACTTGTTTTAGAAAAAAGTCATTAGGGATCATGTTAAAAGGAAGCAGAACAAATAGCGTTGGGAGATTGACTATATGAGTAAGTTTGCTTTCCTGCAGAACTTCCCAGAAATTTGAACATGTTAACACACACTTTGCAATACTCCTAGAGGGGCTTATGGTATTTTTAAAAAACCTTTATTTGTGGAACATCTTTCAGGATCAGTATCTTACAGAATAAAGAGAATCTATCAATTGATGAGAATCACTGAAAAGACTCTAAAATTAGATTTCATTCTTGATGTTTTAGGAATTTCCATTACGCAATCACAAAAGTAATGAGAAGATACAACTCTTTAGTAAAAATAAAATTTAAGATTAAAACACTAAAGGAAAGGGAAATATTTTTAAACTCAGATGTACCTACTGGCACATCAAAGTTATAAAACATATTTCAGAGCCATGACATAAACTTATCTGCACCAACAAAGGTGTGTCTCTTTCCTTTCCCAATTAACCAGCATTTTTAAAAATTTAATTTATCAGTTTGTTCCTATCTTGGGAATGCACACTTTGGAATATGCAAATAGCATTAAAAAGGGATTAAGTGTATTAGCTTCTGTACAATGTGCAATTATTGATATAAACTAGTAAGACTCAATCTAGCTCAGATGCTTGCAGAAATAATAATATTTACTTATTTATACATTATGTTGTTACGAAAAAAGCACGTAAAGTGTTATTATAAGAAGCAGTAAGACGTGCCTGGAAGCTCAGTCAGTTAAGCATCCGACTTCAACTCCAGTCATGATCTTGCAGTTTGTGGGTTCAAGCCCCGCGTCTGGCTCTGTGCTGACAGCTCAGAGCCTGGATGGAGACTGCTTTGGATTCTGTGTCTCCCTCTCTCTCTGCCCCTCCCCAACTTGTGCTCTGTCTCTCTCTCCTTCAAAAATGAATAAACATTTAGAGAAAAAAAAAAAAAAACGAAGCAGTAAAGCTTCTAGAAGATGGATACAAGTAGGGAGGTACTTTTTTTGTATATATTATTAGGTATTTGTACATTTACTTCCCTTTATCTGACAATTCCAATTGCCAATCTGTAGTGTGAATAATGCAAGAATGAAAAAAAAAATCATTACATCCATTTCCTGAAAGTACTTTAAAATAGCACCCCTGATAATCTGAATGCAGAATTAGATGCTAGAAGGAAGTTGGGGTTCTATTCAATTATGAAGTATCAAGGCTTTATTTATTTTATGAATTTTCTGAAAGCTAATTACTGTAGTTAATCATTCAAGTTGTTTAAGCAAAGTATGGTTGAATTTTAATTGTCTTTTAAATGTCCTTGCTCAATAAAATAATTGCAGGTAAGTATTTTGAGTAGTAATTAAAGTAAGAAAGGATCTTTTAGATGGGCACAAATTTTCCTTTTTGGTTTAAACCCTTCTTTGAGAAATGGGAAAAGAAATGGACTAAAATGATATTATCATTATCATTATTATTTTGCCATTGATATCATTTCAGCTCTATCTCAAGGAGAAAATGTATATTGTCCATAAATTATCAAAGTGCCTTTATAATGTCATAAATAAAGACAAATATTTTCATACCACAGCTACTACATAAATGGTATTTGACACAGCACGACATGTTCGCACCACTTATCTGAATAGGAGAATGTTAGCACAACTTCCTGCCCTCTGATGTCACAAATTAGCAGGTAGTCTGAGTTCACCTTTCCTATCAAATTTAAGAATACCCCTTCACTACGAGAAATAAGAACGTGCCCACAGTAAATTATATTTTTGGTTAGTTTGTAAGGACCCAGGACTAGAAACAGCTATAACATCAACTGCAGCTTTGAAGGGCCTGTGCTAAATATAGTTCTTTTGAAGTCCTTTTGAAAACAGTACATCCTTAATATTTATGGAATCGATCACGTAGCAGTGAAAACTGGAGGAAAATAATGAAACTAAATGAAACTAAAAATCTTTCTTTACTTTTCTTGTTTTCTTTGTTTTCTGTCTCAAAGTTATGGCCTTTTTCCTTTCCAAACTCATTCTGCCCATCCGGCAGCCTCTCGCACTGAACCCTGATGCCTCGCATTCTTTTGGGTATCCACTTGCTTTTGAAATTTCAATATTTTCTTTTCCATAAGCTATTTACTCTTAGCATAGAAAATTATTTTGGTCACATCAAAACTTAAAACATTTTTTTTTCTTAATTCTGAAAATCCTTGAAACTATTCATGGCATATTTCTTAAAAAAAAAAAAAACAACACAGTGAAACCCCAGTTACCCCCCACTATTCCATCATGTACTGATCTACCTGGGCAGTTCACACACTGGTTTTCACCGGTGCTATTATGGCATCGAAGACTCAAAGGTTAGCAATAGCCTCTTAACAAATTAACTCAATGATCTTTTTCTCCAGGTCTTCTCCATTTTTATATACCACTTATATTTGTACTCCCTATCTTTTTACATTATTGATTTCTTCCTTCTTGAAAATCTCTTTTCTACTGGTGTCTATGACTAGTAAAATATGAGATCATATTTATGAAAATAAATAAATCAGTTGGCTTTGCTCATCTGCATCACCACTGTCATGCTATGTTCTCTAGTTCCTTAGTTCATATGTATTTTATCATCCATATATAGTTGTAAAGTCAGTCTTTGTTGGGAAGGAAAGAATTTTTATAAATTATTTTGCCATAATTGTAGACCACGGATATTATCCTTAATCCATTTTGCTGCCCATGCTTGGGAACATGAGATCATTGTTTGTTTGTTTTTGTTTCTTGATAAACAAAAGATTGTGACTCGATCTATGCACATTTCAATTTAAAACAACCGCTAAACCATTGATACATATTCTTTCATTTTAATGTTAAAGAGCAAGAAAAATAACCTAGATAAATTAAATGACCAAATGAAAAAAATCTGTATTCCTTAGGAATTTCTATAAATGACCTTAACTACCTTATCTTGCCCTGTAAGAATGTGAAGAGTCAATACCATTGATGAGACCACCTAGTTCTGATAATAGACCATAGGACAAGTGCCTAGATTTGTGGGTTAACTAACAGATGACAGGGCTGCTAAAATGAGGTGTGAAAAGACAGGCTCCAAAACTAAATAACTTTCATATATGTGTTATAAAGAGAAATGTGTAACATTTACTTTAAAAAAGTACATCCTACTTGCTTTAGAAGTTTTTAAAGCATATTTTAGAAATATATATTATACATATTATAGTTCATTCTCTCTTTTTAATGAGAAAATTGTGGCATATAAGCAAGTAAGGTCAAACGATGGTGGCATAGAAATGTTTTTACATCCCATACAGTTGGTAGTTGGGTTATAAATTGGCTCTGATCTTTACAGGACCAAAGGCAAAGAGGGAAATACTAATTTCATATTTCACAGTTTCTGTGAGTTAAAAATACTCCCACTGCTTACATTAACAAACAAACAAACAAACAAACAAAACTATTCCTCATTCAAGATCTGAATGGAATTTATCTTCTGAACTTGTGTAAATGAGACCCACAATAAGCAGCATTTGGAACCACATCCCATGATGATCATAACAGTATAATTCAATGACTAGTTGTCAATCTGTCCCTCAAGGTGAGTTAATTATACCAATTTTACATAGGAACCTAAGGAGTACGGTCTAGATGCACAGGTGTTCAAGTTCAAGTCAAAGATAAATCCAAAGATTTGTCTTGGTAACTATTCAGCAAGAATGAATACAAGTTTACATTCTATGACAATGACCCAGGGAGGTTGTCACTGCTGGTCATGGTTGGGGGGTGATGCTATATGTTCAGGGTTATATGAAAATATATACTTTAAGTGTTAACTGACATGGAAGTAAGATTCACATAGTCTTAGAGAGGAGAAAAGCTGACTTAGGAGGCAGTCTCTGTGAACAGGTAGATAATGGGATACCTGTGGATAGGGACAAGATAGGGAGGTCTACGTGTGCCAGCATCCAGTAAAATACTTTAAGAAGTGACACATGCTGAGTGCTTTAAGAAAAAAAATGGTTCCACAATATCCTCATGTTAAATCAACTGTTGCATTACTTAGAGAGTTGTTGGATATATGCCAGTGCAATGTTAGAACATATTTATCAGACACAATGACTTTTGTATTGAAAAAGTTGATCTGTACTCATTCTCAAAGGAAATTATGAGATGATAAGGCCAGTAGTCTGTTAAAGTTATTACTACTATCGCAAATTAAAACTATTACATCTATAGTTTAGGACAGTAGTTTTCCAAGTGTGGATCCTAGATAAGCAACAAGAGCACAACCTGAGAACCTGTTAGAAATGCAAGTCTTGGGTAGTACCTCACACTCAATTGGCAATTCCTGGGATAAAGCCCCACCTCACACTAAATCTATAATTATTCAGGTAGGACACAGCTATCTGCATTGCAACAAGTCCAACTGTGTGATTCTGATGTATGTTCAAGTTTGAGAACTGCTGTCTTAGGAAACAGTTAGTTATCCTTCCACCCTCCAGAAATGCAGAGCCAGAAGAGAATGAGGCCAGTCATCAGCTTATCCAGAAGGACTGAGTTATTAGAGAACATGCTTAAAAAGTGACCACGGCGTATCATTCTTTACTTTACCCGACCCTCAAGGGAGTGTTTATCCTGATTATATTACTTCAAACATTATTAAGGAACAGCTCCTAAATGTATCAGTAACAAAATTATTTAAATTGACCTCATACAACTTAACATGTAACTTCCTTTCAACATAGCTCAGGCTTGAAGAAAGTTTCACAAAACCAGTGGTTTCTAGATGTCTTCACAAGCTAATAAAGATATTAAGAGTGATCAATATTAAGTACCTTAAGGTCACCATTCTTTACCTAAGAAAATCTAACTCTCAAAGTATTATGAGTCTAACTAACCTCCATTTAGGCAAAATCTAAAAAAAAAAAAAATCAATCTGTTCAGAATTTGGGATTGAGAAATGCATAGCACATCAGCTTTCATCTGAATGCCAGTGACTTCTTGGAGAGTCAATATAGAGAATAAGTAAATTTGAAGAGTAAATATTCTAGAGTCAGATTATCTGGGTTCTAGTCTGAATTCATCATTTATTAAATGTGACTTTGTGTAATTAACTCAGTCTCCCAATTCTGAAAAGTGGAGATCATAAAATTGAACCATGAAGCTCTGAAAATGTTGATGCTCACACAGAGTAAGCAAATAGTAGATGCCAACTGCTTTCTATTCAATGTTTCCTGACTCACAATGTATCTATTGCTATGCTTCCCACCAAAGCTACAAAGATGGAAAAGCCTAATGGTGGAGAAAAGCATAGAAATAAATTTTATTTACAGTGCAATAACCACAAAGACACAGAGTACTAGCTATTAGACACGGGAATACTTTAAAACACATAAACAAAAACAACTAGTTACTGTGGAGAAGGCAGGGAAGGTCTGAGAATTAGGGGAAAAGAGAAGGGTTGTAGATGCTGACAAATCATTCCACAGAGTGGATTCCACCATAAGTATGTGGAACAGAGATTTTTATGGTACCAGTGTTTGTTTCTAATTCATCTTTCACTAATTCTAGCAAATAGCCTCACCATTCTATGAAATGTATTTTTCTGTGATTTCAACCATTCATTTCCATTCCCCTCCAGTCTCTCGGGTTGCAAGTTTGGTTCTCCTTTCCAAGTTAAAATCTTAAACTGTCCTCCTGATCTCAGCTCCAGCCCTGCATGGAGTATCACACATCTTCCATTTTCTCCTGTTTTTCTCTTACATTCTCTCTCAAACACAACAAGGTCCTTCCCATGTATCTATAAACAAGATCATAATCTCCTCATTAATTACAATAAAGCAACAACAACTAAATAATACAGAAAGCCCTCTCTCAACTTTATAGCCTGGAGCTACTTCTTATTTACGTTCTTTCCCTTTCTCCTTGTCAAAACATTAACACAGAAACCACTCACCCTTAACCTCTTTCAAATTAGTTCTGATTCTCACCAGGACCAGAGTTGTAACAATTGCCAGTGAAGACAAATTCCAGGAGCTGCTGTCCCCCCTTCTCTCCCTGCAGCATTTGCTATGTCCTGACCTTTTGTTTCCAGCTCCCAGATAACTCTATCCCCATTTCCTCCGTCCTGAATCTGGGCTCCACTTTTCTCTTCTCTGTCTACCCTATTACTTCACAATTTGCTTTTTACATCCATCTTTTCAGGCTCAGCACAGATGCCATCTTAGGCAAAAGCTTCTGCCTCTACCTCTCTGAGTTACAGTTGTTTACTTCCAGTCACCAGCTAGGTTTCTATGTGATGAAGCACTTCAGAGCCTGTGCGCCTTAAAACTACTTGTACTACTGCTTTAAGGAGAATCTAGATTTCCCTCCCCAGCACACCCCTCTCCTGCCATTAATGACACCTTCTTCTATAGAAACTATCTTTTCCCCTTTGCTGCTTGCAGGCTCCCAGAATTTGCCATTGCCATTACATATACCTGGTATGGACATCTTCTCTAAGCCATGTGTCCAAGTCCTCCCCAGTCACCAAAAACCCAGGTCCAATGTTATTGCTTTCATAATACTTTCCCCGATTCACACAATTAAGACCGAATTGCCACTATTCTCTGTCAGAAAACCCTCTCCCACATAGCTGTTTTCAAAATACTTTGTATTTTCTGGACTTACAAGCTTCTGGAAAAGAGAGGTACTTTATATTGCTGACTTCCTGAGCATTTTGTCTTCCACATGTCTTACATTGTGGTTGGTGATATGGAGGAGTAAATAGGATAAACAAAAATATAAAACGTTACATCCACTGGAGACATATCTGGAGCTATTTCCAAGTAGTTATCATATTGATTGTTGTCACCTAATATTAACCTAAACAAATGCACTTGTGTATCAATTATTTTTTTCTTATTTTAAGAAGTTGTTTGAGAAATGAATTTAAAAAGACACTAATTTGGGGCGCCTGGGTGGCTCAGTTGAGCAACCGACTTCGGCTCAGGTCATGATCCCATGGTTTGTGAGTTCAAGCCCCGTGTCAGCTCTGTTCTGACAGCTCAGAGCCTGGAGCCTGCTTTGGATTCTGTGTCTCCCCCTCTCTCTCTGCCCCTCCTCCACTCATGCTCTGTCTCTCTCTGTCTCAGAAATAAACATTAAAAAAAACATTAAAAATAAATAAAAAATAAAAAGACACTAATTTATTGTTATTTATACCCACAAGCAGTCCCAGTGACAATAATGGACTTTGTGCTTTACAACTCTGGATTATTTTCATAGTAAACTATACTGAATTATTACAACCCTTTGAAAATCATCAAAAATGAAAAATAATTATCAAATATCAATATAAAATACAAAAAAATAGCTACCAAATAAAACTAGGTGAGGAAATTAACTTATACTCAATAAAGTATTTGTTCAGGAAATAAATTAATCTTGCTCACACAGTGGGTATCATTTAGTGATAGTGCCTGATAAATATATGTCTTTTGTGAACTACTCCTCAACATATTGCAGAATCTTGTTGCAGAATATTTTTCTTAACCGAATTATAACAAATGATCTGTCATTCTGAAAAACACTTAATAGGGGAAAGAAATAAAACTTTTAATTCTCTGTGTTGGTAATCCTCCAGATATTTTGGAAAAAAATATAAACAAAAATCTAAAAATGTGTGACCATCTAACATATAACACATGCAACATTTTTCATTAATATCTATAATTCCCTGCAATTGGAAATTAAAATGATACTTTTTTTTCTTCTTAAATTTCCCACATATACATGGCTCTGTATGACTCTGCAATCTCAGGGCAGATGAAAATGTATAAATGTGGCCTGTGGAAGTAGAGTGCCATGATTTATCAAAGTAGGACAAATTTGGGGGTGCCTGTGTGGCTCAGTGGATCAAGCAACCGACTCTTGATTTTGACTCAGGTTATAATCTCACAGTCGTGAGACTGAGGCCTGTGTTCGACTCCTCATGAGCTAGGATTCTCTCTCTCCCTCCCACTCTGTCTGTGTCTCTCCAGCTTGCGTGTTCTCTCATCCTCTCTCAAAATAGATAAGTAAACATGAAAAAAAAGGTAGGACATATTTCAACATACATATGTATATGTGAATATGTATATATGCATATGTGTAAATATACATATGCTAACCAACAAGCACTATTTTAAAAACATCTTTAATTACTCTGTCTTCCCCCATTTTCCTCTTATTTTAAATATAATAAGAGAAATATATATTTAAGAGCATACTATATTGACCACGCACCTTTATTTGGAGGTCCAAATGAAGCTTGGGAATAAATCAATGAGAATTTTATGAAGCTATTTTTCCAAAGACTGCCTCAAAATTAATTCTCCTTAATCCATTCCTTATCACCATTGGGTGATAGTGCAACACTATAGTGTTTTGTTTCATTACATGGTAACAAAATAGAGTATTTGTTGAAATTTAGCTATCTGGAAAACATTTTCCTACCAGAAAATCTTGTGCAATTCTACTCACTTTTTTTAAACAGATAAATATTTTTTGCTTGCAGCAGAGTCAAAGCTCATTCATTTGGAAACTCAACACAATTTGGATTTATAAAAAGTTTTTTTTTTTCTGTATAACTTAAAATACATCATTTTAAGCCCACAACTTTAAAAGATTAAGCTTTGGGGCACCTGGGTGGCTCAGTCAGTTAAGCTTTTCACTCTTGGTTTTGGGTCAGGTCAAGATCTCAGTGTTGGTGAGTTCGAGCTCCCATGGGGTTCTGCACTGACAGCTCAGAGCTTGCTTGGGATTCTCTCTCCCTCTCTTTCTGCCCTTCCCCCACTTGTGCTCTCTCTTAAATAAATAAACACTCAAAAATAATAACAAATAAAAGCTTAAGTTTTTAAAAATGTTTACTCTAAAATGTATTACATATGTCCCTGCTTTTTAATTTTTTTAAGTATAGTTGACACACAATGTTACATTAGTTTCAGGTGTACAACATAGTGATTCAACATCTTTATTTATCATGTTAGCATCTGTCATCATACAACGTGACTAAATCTATGTCTCTGCTTTTTCAAGAAAAGGAATTGGGACATAGTTTTGCATTTTCATAAAAATTTGAGAACCTATCATCACCAATTTACTCAACTGCATAGATAGGCACCAGGTGTCTTCTGATTATGACAAAGTGACTTTTTTCTTCTCTAAATAGCTATAGACAAGAGTGTATTCTTAGTTTGTGTCAGGTTCTTTTTGATTTTCCCAGTTTCTTTGTTGGTAAGTGTCAGCTCTTACTCTCACTACAGTTCTAGACTTAGTTTAACAACTTCACTCCCTTCCCAATTTTCTACTCTACCTCTTTTATCAAAGATGCACATGGGCTTTATCATACACAGTTGCGTACTCTCTTTCCATAGTCATATTTTTCTTATTTTTTGGTTTTCTTTAGTTTTTTCTCTCTTTTTACTCATTTTTTCAGGGGGCTCTGTATGATTGCTATATATGTGTGATGTTACCTTGTAGTGTCAAGGTCCTGAGACTACTGCTCATTTATTTATATCTTGCCATGTTCTAAGAAGGACTTAAAAGACTTTCAACATTTATTGCTAATTTACTGTACCTTGAAGTAAAAACAACAGCAACAACAATGACAACAACAACAACAAAGAAGCAATGATAAAATCAAGTTAGGAAAACAAGACAAAGGCAGAAGTGAAGCTGAAGGGGAAAATAAATATAATAAGCTTCTATATATTTATTTGCTATAGAGGCAAGCCAGAGATTATATACTAAACACTGTAGCAGCCAAAAACAAGGAGTAAAACTTGACCAGTTGTAGAATTTATAGTGTATGTAGAGTAAAAACAAAATAGCTGCACAAGAGAAGTACGAGCATTTCTTAGAATGGTCACCTTAGGAGGGTACAGGCTAGAGGGATGAACAATAACTTTGAACATTTTCTTGAAAAAAACCCAGGGAACAATTTTAGAAGGCTATTTATAAAAAATTGCTCATTTCAGGCTTAAAACATTAGGCTAAGGGGAATTTAGCAAAGGAGATTTAATATGTGAAGGATGGATGAGGAGACATATGATATATCAATTTAGGGATAGATTTTCATGCATTGAGGCCACTAGTTCCTAACCAAAAGTAAACAGAGTCACAATGTCTGAGCACATCCACCTGTGATTCCAAGTAAGTTACGTTAAGGTGCAGTTTGGGAACGTGCATTTTTAGGCTACAACTAATGATTCTGATTCATGCCTCAAGATGAGAAATTACTGACCTAAATAAAGAGTTGAAAAACATTTCCTACATGAAATCCTCCATATATTTGATATTCTGGATTAAGATTCTGAAAAGTATTGAGCAGCAATAACTTTGAGATCAAAATCCCTGGCAAATCAACCACAATCTCTACTGACAGTTAACCACAGAGTCCTATGCTTCAACAGTCTGACAAACCAAGGCAGCGTCCCACAAAAACTGTGTGGTTTGAAACTCCCTGCTAAGTAGCTTACCCTAAATAAGCTAAGTGTTATTATTGAGGCTTACCTACAACAAGCCTAAGTGTTGAGGACACAAACTCCTTATAATGACAACATCTAAAATAAAACATCACATCAAATATTTAAAATATAAATCCAATTTATATTTTAGTACAGCACAACCCACAACCTATACCTGTTCAGTCCTTCTCAAATTTGAGGGGAAATTATTAAGATAAAACCGTAGATAACTTCACTCACATATTTTTTCCTGAGGGGAACAAAATATTCTCTTAAAAGTAAATTTTTCAAAAAAATATTAATGGCTATTTATTTCTGAGAAACAGAGAGAGAGAGAGAGAGAGAGAGAGAGAGAGAGAGCACGGGCAGGGGAAGTGCACAGAGAGAGACAGAGAGACAGAGAGACAGAATCTGAAACAGGCTCCAGGCTCTGAACTGTTAGCACAGAGCCCGACATGGGGCTCAAACTCATAAACTATGAGATCATGATCAGAGACGATTCTTTGATCAGTTGGAGGCTTAACCAACTGAGCCACTCAGGAACCCCTCAAAAGTAATTTTTTTTAATATTTACTTATTTTTTGAGAAAGAGACAGAGAAAGGGAGGGTCAGAGAGAGAGGGAGAAAGAATCCCAAGAAGGCTCCATGCTGTCAGCGCAGAGCCAGAAACAGAGCTTGTTCTCATGAACCACAAGATCATGACCAAAGCCAACTCAAGAGTTAACTGCTTAACAGACTGAGCCATCCAGGCACCCCTCAAAAGTAAATTTTTGAAAAAAATTAAGTTGATTACTCGCATGGCAATTATGTGACATTTGCACTCCTACTTCTTCATATACAGATGACCATTATCATATATTAATACTAACCATCTTTCCTATCCAGTCTGGATAACACTTTGAAACCATTTGGGACATAGTTCTATAGGCAGTCACTAATGTTTGATGGGCATTTGGCATGCTTGAACAGGCCTTTCTGACAGTTACTTAATCTTCATTTTACATAAAATTTCCTTAACGAAAGACCCTTCAAAATTTGTAGGTTGTTTGGGTGATTTTTTTTTTAGCCATTTAAAGAAGGCACAAGTAAGGATTGTATATGATTGAAAAACCATTTGATAAGGTGTCATTAATAGGCTGAGAGAGGGGCGCCTGGGTGGCGCAGTCGGTTAAGCGTCCGACTTCAGCCAGGTCACGATCTCGCGGTCCGTGAGTTCGAGCCCCGCGTCAGGCTCTGGGCTGATGGCTCAGAGCCTGGAGCCTGTTTCCGATTCTGTGTCTCCCTCTCTCTCTGCCCCTCCCCCGTTCATGCTCTCTCTCTCTCTGTCCCAAAAATAAATAAACGTTAAAAAAAAAAATAGGCTGAGAGATGAACAAGCTATTAATAGCTCCAAGGAACTAAGTTTCTGTTTGCTAAATTTAGAAGAATCTAAGCAGTGATGAAATTTCATTACTTAAATATTTTAGATAGCAGAGTAGATCAATGTGGAATTCTGCTTTTATTAAGTATAGCTTCATTCTCAACATCACTTGAGATAGAAGCTGGCAGAAAGTAATATTGGAGTGCAAGCAAATCATATATGAAAAATACATATAATTTCTTTTACCACTAGTTTAATAATAAAGTTTAGTGACAAGGACAGTCAAGTTAATTGTCCCTTTGCACTCAGTTTTACTGTATCCAAATGTCCACAATAATATTGACAGTAAGTAGTTTTAGGTTGTGTTGACAAAAAATGAATGCTGTCAAATGTACTGTGTTATTTGGGTCAGTTGATTTTATCGTAATTTCTATTTGCAGTCCTCCTGGAATTCAATAAAACAGAATAAAAGAACTACAGAAAGGTGCAGGTTAACATTTTGTCTAATTCAATTAAACACATACTTACTGAATATCAGCTACATAATTCAGTCATTAGAAAGACCTGGTCTGTCATCGGATACAGGGAAGAAAACATGATTCTAAAACAAAGCTGAATATGTAAATAGAGTGAGAGTAGTAAAAATAGCTTGATTTATATTGCACTTATGTTTAATTCGATGATTTCTGGTTGAAGAGATGTCTGTTCTATTTATACAGCCACTAGTTTATTTGGGGACACAGGATCATTTTATTTTTCTTCCACAGAAACATTGGAAGACTATTTCTTCAATAAGAAAACCACTTGCGACTATCAGTTTAAACATATTTTTCTATGAAGGAAATCTTGAGAGAGACATAGCTTATTTTCATATTATTATTTATTTTCTCCCAAGCCTCACTGAATAGATATTATTGTAATTTGACTTGATTTTTTTTGGAAAGAAAATGATACAAACCCATTAGTTAAAAGGTAGAGAGATTGCTCCATTTTGAATTGTAGTCACCAAACGTATCTTGTCATTACACTGTAAGAATTGTAATAACAATACTTTGGTTAAATTCAATTATTCTAAAAAAATAGGTAGAATCAATAAAGCACTGCCATGTTATAATGAATAGTTAAGGGTTAGTTTTGAGTGATATTGTGTTTATTATTAACGAATATTAACTAAGATCATGGTTATATAAAATGCTACAATCTCTGTTGCTCAGCAATGCTTTATGCAGCCTCCTTTTTCCATGCTCTTAACCATTCTCCATTATCTGCCATCATCAGCCTCAAACTTCCACCTAAGTTCATCTCTCAGTTTCAGCAAAAGCTATGGCCTCTTACTTCAATGAGAAAAATAAATGGCATTAGGAATAAATGCCCAAATATAGACTCCAGTCCAAAACAAAGCTTATCTATGGTTCTACCTCTTCTTATGCTTTCCCTTGTGTCTGAAGATGATCCCTTCTATGTTCGACCATGATTGTGCCTGCATCTATTCTGTTCCACTACTCCCTCTGTCCATCTCTTGCTTCAGTTTTCAACCTTCCCTTTGCCACTGATTACCTTAGTCAAGCCTTCACAAATGCTCATCTCTGTCATCTTAAAAAGATTTCATTCCTACTCATCTTATTCACTCTCAACTTCTCCAGGTAGTCCATCTTCACAACCTTTATTTTGCAAATCCCAGTTGCTCCCATAATCTGCTGACATCTGGCTTCTGATCCACCTCTTATGTGTCACAGCACACCAGTGGCATCATTGTGCAGTTTCAATCCTTGTTGAACTTCTGGCATAATGCACTTATGCTGTTGTGACCATGCCATCATTTGTGAAGTCTGTTTCGTTTTTTTTTTGTATTGCTTTTGAAACAATATTTGTTTCTGGTTCTCATTTCACCTCAATTTTTACAAATTTTTACAAATCGTTGCATCCCTCAAATGTATATGTTTCCAAAGGTCTGTTTCTGGGTTGTGTATACTATATTGCTTTTATCTATAGAGGATGAAATAGAAGCACAGAACAACTTAATGAAAAGATATCTGTAAGTATTAAACTGATAAAAATAATAATATCAAGTAATATTTTAAGTATTATTTTTCAAAAGCTTATAAAAGAATATATTATTCAAGCATTAATGAAATATCTAAGCTTAATATCATTTGTGCACTTGGGATTTTTCTGCCATGTCAGGAAAATCAGATAGAAAATTTAGGGGCGCCTGGGTGGCGCAGTCGGTTAAGCGTCCGACTTCAGCCAGGTCACGATCTCCCGGTCCGTGGGTTCGAGCCCCGCATCAGGCTCTGGGCTGATGGCTCAGAGCCTGGAGCCTGTTTCCGATTCTGTGTCTCCCTCTCTCTCTGCCCCTCCCCCGTTCATGCTCTGTCTCTCTCTGTCCCAAAAAAAATAAATAAATGTTGAAAAAAAAAATTTAAAAAAAAGAAAATTTAGACACAAAGTACTTTTAGGAAACAATGAAAAGTACCCACCAAAACCCCAAAACATTAGAGTCTTTTCAGCAAGGAGATATCATTGTGGGCTTATTTTGGGGAATGAGGTGTTCCTTAAAGTGGTCGAATTACACACAATGCTATACCATATTAACTTGTAATTACGAACAGTTCCTAAATTATCACTGAAAATATACCTATCTATTAACATATTTATTATTTTCAGTGCACAGTGCCAGCAATTAAGACATATCCAATTAAGAAAGAAAAAAAAACTGAATTTAATGCCTAATTTAAATTTTTCATTATTTGCTGATTGAGCCATTTGTCAATTATTGTTTCTGTGCTGTTGATCATTATATTGTAAAATTATGCTCCTGTTATCATCTTTACTTGTAAAAACATTGGATTGCAAATCCTATTGTATTCTATTACAATTTTTGCTCCTTAAAAATAAAGAGGTAACAGACACTTCCTTTAACTGTAGGAACTTGAAGAGTTTCAACTTTATGGTAGAAAAATCTAAGCTACTTGCCTATTTTCTATGTCACTTGCCCATGATGTCTGAGTTTTCTGCATTTTGATCATCATTATACATCAAATTCTCAAATACAAAGTTAGTACTTATTACTATAAATACATTAATGTTAAAACTGTATTGAATCAGACTTCTGTTTCTGACTTTGCTGGGGTCACTTATAGATGACCATCACTCCCATAAAGAAAAATTAGAAAAGCCAATAAGATTTCTTAAAAGCATCAGATATCAGCTCTCGCAAACTTGATGGGTTAAAATCCCAGAGAAAAGGAAAACAAAAAGATGAGTTAACATATTATAGCCACTTTTCTTTCAAGGCATTTGCCTATAGCTGGAGGCTGAAGATCCAGGCAAAAAACTCCAGTGAATATTCCACAGTACTCATTTGGAAGCTCTACAAATCCCTGCCCTAGGAGTGGGGCAAATAGGGGACAGAGCATTACCAATTCAACCTTCAATCTGATCAATATCTGATTGAATTGAGACAAGAAAACTAAAAGAAATTTTAAAAAAAGGAAGAAACATTTCTGAAGGAACATAATCTTAAGCTAATTTTTAATATAGAATACTTGGGAACCAATAAGAAAATAAGGCTTGTCATGAGACAGGACAAAGTTAAAATAAAAATATATATATATATCACAGTTGGTCAAGACACTGGAGTTCTTAAATAAAAATACTAAAATAAATATGATTGAAATGCTCAACAAAATGAAATAAAACCCTTGGGAAAGCTAAATAAAAAGACAGAAAATTTTACCAAATGACTGTAATCTATAAAACTAAATAAGATGTAAATTCTACCAAGAGAAATGCAATAAATGAAATTAAGAACACATTAAGTGTGTTTAATAATAGTTCAAAACAACAGACTACATTCTTGGTGAACTAAAAGATAGGGCAATAATAAATTTTGAAACACAAAGGAGAAAAAGAAGATGGAAAAAGCCTAAAATATATATGAAACTCGGGGACGGGCCAAGATGGCAGAACAGCATGGAAGTTCTCTGCTTCTCTCATCCCTGAAATGCAGCTAGAACAGCACCGAACCCGCATTTGTGTGAGGCCTAACACAACAATCTGCATGACTTGAGTCACAGAACTCAGCAGGTATGTGGCACAGAGAGGTGAACTGGGGGAGAGAGAAGCCACAGGGGGGTGGGGTAGGGAGCTGTTTTTGTTTTTGGAGAGAGGACAGAGACGGGGGGGGGAGAGTATAGGAAAAGCACTCCCCCCAAAAGCTGCTGGAGAGAAAGAGAAAGAGTGGAAATACCCACAAGGAACTGAACAAGAAAGGGAGAAATGAGAAAGGAGAAAAGAGGATTTCAATACCATTAGGACTCTACAAACAGAGGAGCACAGAGTTGGAAAATCCGCAGCTCAATACCTAGTGGTGCTCTGGTGGGAAGGGTGAATCCCCAGGAGCAGACAGTGAGTTCTGATGGGTCCTCAGGCCACATAGAGAGAGGTGGTTCTCCTGCTGGGAGGAAATTTGGTAAGGGCCATGAAGCCTCCTTGCAGGCAAAGGTCCCAGTGGACTAGAGATTACAGCCATGTTTGTGGGTATTGGAACAAGAACACTAGGGTGCAGTGAAACGTGGCATCAGATGTGTGTTGTGATTTACCATAGTCCCTGAACGTTGCTGCTACACAATCCTGCAAACTTTTTCTGGGGTAGTTTGGTACCCAGACACAGTCTCTGGGCCTCTGCAGCAGTGTGCAAGCATTCTTGAGGGTGAGCCGGCAGCTAGCCATTCCTTGGCAAGACCCTCCCCTGGGTTCAAGACCCTTGGATGGGTCTGAGTGCATTCTAGATGCAGGGCCCTCAGAAGTGAGGGGTTTGGAAATACAGCCCCATCTGAGACAAAACTCTGGAAGGAAGTGCCATTCGGCAGGCTGATGGCTTGGCCATGGACAGAGTAGAAGTGGAGAGAGGACAGAAGCCATAGAAAAAGTAGGGGTGCTTGAATGCCAGTTGGCGAGAGCACAGAGTTCTGATGCTAGAGACTGGGAAGCTGGATGCCATTTGCACCTCTCCTGCCCATGAGCACCACTTATACCTGTGCCACATCAATCCACCCCAGTAAGCTAAGCAGCACCACCTAGTGGAGAATGGAGCCATTACACCAAGCCCGTCCAAATGTGCAAATCAAACCTTAGAGGATCACCACAAGTCTCTCCACCTGTCTAGTGCACAGACTACAAAGAGCTTCATAGTTTGATTTCTAGGGGAAACTAGATGTAATTTCATTTGGATATCATTTTGTTCACTGGACCATCTATTCATTTATTTTTCTTATCCTTGGATACAGAAATAAAAAAAATCATTTTTATTTTCCGTTTTATAAAAATGATTTCTCCTTAATTTTTTTTATTTTTTTGTAAATTTCTTGGTCTATTTTACTTTTTCATTAAATTTTATTCAATGTTATTTTATACACTTAAATTTTTTAAACGTTTTCCTTTTTTTCCTTTTAAAAATTTTCTTTTCTCTCCTTTTTTCTCTATTCTATCAACAATTCAACAACCAGAACAAAACACATCTAGGATCCAGCTTCTTTTATTTTATTTTTTTGTGTTATTTTTAACTTTTAAATGTAATGTTTATTTTATTAATTATTTTTCTTTCTCCAAAATGATAAAATGAAGGAATTCACCCCAAATGAAAGAACAGGAAGAAATGACAGACAGGGACTTAATCAACACAGATATAAGACAGATGTCTGAACCAGAATTTAGAATTACGATAATAAGAATACCAGCTGGAGTTAAAAAAATTATAGAATCCTTTTCTGCAGACATACAAGAAGTAAAATCTAGTCAGGATGAAATTAAAAATATTATAACTGAGATGCAATCTCGAATGGATGCCATGGTGGCAAGGATGGATGAAACAGTAGTGAATCAGAGATATAAAGATAGACTAATGGAGAATAATGAAACTGCAAAAATGAGGGAAACTTAGGCAGAAGAGCATGATATAAGCATTAGAGAACTCAGTAAATCATTAAAAAAGAATAACATCCAAATCATATGGGTCCCAGAAGATGAAGAGAGAGAAAAGGGGTACAAGGTTTATGTGAGCAAATCATAGTGAAAAACTTTGCTAACCTGGGGAAGGCACAAACATCAAAAATCCAGGAAGCACAGAGAACTTCCATTATATTCAACAAAAAAGTGACCATCAACAAGGCATATCATAGTTAAATTCACAAAATACACAGACAAGGAAAGAATTATCAAAGCAAAGGGACAAAAACAAAAAGTCCTTAACATATAACCAAAGACAGATCAGGTTCACAGCAGATGTATCTACAGAAACTTGGCGGGCCAGAAAAGAGTAGCAGGATATATTCAATGTACTGAATTGGAAAAATATGCAGCCAAGAATTCTTTACCCAGCAAGGCTGTCATTCAAAACAGGAGAGATTAAAAGAGTCCTAGACAAAAACTAAAGGGGTTTGTGACCACTAAACCAGCCCTGAAAGAAATTTAAGGGGGACTCTCTGAGGGCAGAAAAGACAAAACAAAACAAAAAATACCCAAAGCAACAAAGAATAGAAAGGACTAGAGAACACCACCAGAAACTCCAACTCTACAGACAACACAATGGCAATAAGTTCATATCTTTCAGTACTCACTCTAAAGGTCAATAGACTAACTGCTCCCCTCAAAAGACATAGGGTTCCAGAATGGATAAGAAAACAAGATCCATTTATATGCTGTTTACAAGAGACCCATTTTAAAACTAAAGACACCTTCAGACTGGAAGTAAGGGGATGGAGAACTGTCTACCATGCTAATAGTCACCAAAAGAAAGCCAGAGTAGCCATACGTATATCAAACAATCTAGATTTTAATATAAAGACTGTATCAAGAGATGAAGAAGGGCATTATATGATAATTAAGGGGTCTATCCACCAAGAAGATCTGACAATTGTAAACATTTATGCCCCCATCGTGAAAGCACTCAAATATAAATCAATAATCACAACCATAAAGAAACTCATTGACAATAGTACCACAATAGTAGGGGACTTCAACACTCCACTTACAACAATGAAAAGATCATCTAAGCAGAAAACCAACAAGAAAACAATGGCTTTGTATGTCACACTGGACCAGATGGACTTAACAGATATATTCAGAATATTTCATCCTAAAACAACAGAATACACATTCTTCTCAAGTGCACATGGAACATTGTCCAGAATATATCACATACTAGGTCACAAATCACTCCACAACATGTACAAAAAATCAAGTTAATACTTTGCATATTTTCAGACACAAAACTATGAAACTAGAAATCAACCATAAGAAAAAATTTGGAAAGACAAGAAATACTTGAAGGCTAAAGAACATCCTACTAAAGAATGAATGGGTTAACCAAGATGTTAAAGAGGAAATTTAAAAGTACATGAAAACCAATGAAAATGATAATACCACGGCCCAAAATCTCTGGGATGCAGCCAAGGTGGCCATAAGAGGCAAGTATATAGCAAGCCAGGTCTTCCTAAAAAGGAAGGTCTAAAATACACAACCTAACCTTACACCTTAAAGAGCTGGAAAAAGAACATCAAATAAAACCCCAAACCAGCAGAATATGGGAAATAATAAAGATTAGATTAGAGTGGAAATCAAAGTTATCAAAATCAACAAAACAGTAGAATAGGTCAAAGAAACAAGGAGCTGGTTCTTTGACAGAATTAACAAAATTGATAAACCCCTAACCAGTGTGATTAAAAAGGAAAAGGAAAGGACCCAAATAAATGAAATCGAAAAGGAAAGAGGAGAGATCACAACCAACATTGCAGAAATACAAACAATCAAAAGAGAATATTATGAGCAATTATGTACCAGTAAATTGAGAAATCTGGAAGAAATGAAAAATTCCTAGAAATATATAAGCTACCAAAACTAAAACAGGAAGAAATACAACATTTGAACAGATCCATAACCAATAAAGAAACTGAATTAGTAATCAAACATCTCCCAAAAAATAAGAGTCCAGGGCCAGATGGCTTTCTAGAGGAATTCCTCCAAACATTTAAATAAGAGTTAAGACCTATTCTTTTGAAGGTGTTCCAAAAAATAGAAATGGAAGGAAAATTTCCAAAATCATTCTATGAGGTGAGCATCACCTTGATTCCAAAACCAAACACCTCACAAAAAAGGAGCACCATATACCAATTTCCCTGATGAACATGGATACAAATATCTTCAACAAGATACTAGCCAACTGGATCCAACAATACATTAAAAGAATTATTCACCATGATCAAGTGGGATTTTTACCCTGGATGTAGGGTCAGTGCAATATCCACAAATCAATCAATGTGATACATCACATTCATAAATGAAAGGACAAGAACCACATGATCCTCTGAAAAAATGCAGAGAAAGCATTTGACAAAATACAGAATCCTTTCTTGATAAAAACCCTCAACAATGTAGGGATAGAAGGATCATACCTAAGTCATAAAACCCATACATGAGAGACCCACTTCCAATATCCTCCTCAATGGGGAAAAACTGAGAGCTTTTTCCCTCAGGTCAGGAACCCAACACGGCTTCTCACCACTGTTCTCAGCACTGTTCTCACCATTCTCGCCACTGTTAGTCAACATAGTGTTGGAAATCCTAGCCTTAGCAATCAGATAACACAAAGAAATAAAAGGGATCCAGCAAGGAGGAAGTCAAAGTATCACTCTGCAGATGACATGATACTCTATATGGAAAATCCAAAAGATTCCACCAAAAAACTGCTAGAACTGACCCATGAATTCAGCAAAGTTGCAGGATATAAAAATAAATGCACAGAAATTAGTTGCATTTCTTTTATTTTATTTTTTTATTTAAAAAAATTTTTAACGTTTATTCATTTTTGAGACAGAGAGAGACAGAGCATGAATGGGGGAAGGTCAGAGAGAGAGGGAGACACAGAATCTGAAACAGGCTCCAGGCTCTGAGCTGTCAGCACAGAGCCCAATGCAGAGCTCGAACTCATGGACCGCGAGGTCATGACCTGAGCTGAAGTCGGACGCCCAACCGACTGAGCCACCCAGGTGCCCCTAGTTGCATTTCTATATACCATAATAAATTAAAAAAAGAGAAATCAATGAATTGATCCCACTTGATAATTACACCAAAAACCATAAAATATCTATGAATAAACCTAACCAAAGAGGTGAAAAATCTATATGCTGAAAATCATAGAAAGCTTATGAAGGAAATTGAAGAGGACCAACACACACAAAAAAGGAAAAATATTCCATGCTCATGGATTTGGAAGAACAAATATTATTAAAATGTCAATACTATACAAAGCAATCTACATATTTGGTGCAATCCCAATCAAAATAACACCAGCATTCTACACAGAACTAGAACAAACAATCCTAAAATTTGTATGGAGCCAGAAAAGACCCCGAATAGCTAAAGCAATCATGAAAAAGAAAACCAAAGCTGGATGCATCATAATCCCGGACTTCAAGCTGTATTACAAAGCTATAATCATCAAGACAGTATGGTACTGGCACAAAAACCGACACTTAGATCAATGGAACAGAAAAGTGAGCCAGATACAGACCCACAAATTTATGGCCAACTAATCTCTGACAAAGCAGGAAAGAATATCCAATATAATAAAGACAGTCTCTTCAGCAAATGGTTTTGGAAATCTAGACAGCGACATGCAGAATAATTAACCTGGTCCACTTTTTTACACCGTACCCAAACATAAACTTAACATGGATAAAAAGCCTTAATGTAAGACAGAAAGCCATCATAATCCTAGAGGAGAAAGTAGGCAAAACCTCTTTGACTGTGGCCACAGCAACTTCTTACCCAACATGTCTCCAGAGGCAAGGGAAACAAAAGCAGAAATTAACTATTGGGAACTCATCAAAATAAAAAGCTTCTGTACAGAGAAGGAAACAATCAGCAAAACTAAAAGGCAACTTATGCAATGGGAGAAGATATTTGCAAATGACATATCATATAAAAGGTTAGTGTCCAAAATCTATAAAGAATTTATCAAACTCAATACCCCCCAAAAATAATCCACTGAAGATATAGGCAAAAGACATGAATAGATACTCTTCCAAAGAAGACATCCAGATGGCTTACAGACACATGAAAAAATGCTCACCGCCACTCATCGCCAGGGAAATACAAATCAAAACCACAATGACATATCACCCCACACCATTCAGAATGGCTAAAATTAACAATTCAGGCAAGTACAGATGTTTGTGAGGATGCAGAGAAAGACAAACCCTTTTGTACTGCTGGTGGGAATGCAAACTGGTGCAGCTACTCTGGAAAACAGTATGGAGGTTCCCAAAAAATTAAGAATAGAACTACCCTATGACCCAGAAATTATGCTACTAGGTATTTATCCAAAGGATATAGGTGTGATGTTTTAAAGGGACACATGCACCTCAATATATACAGTAGTGTTAATGACAATAGCCAAAGTATGGAAAGAGCCCAAATGTCCATCAACAGAAGAATGGATAAAGAAGATTTGGTATATGTATACAATGGAGTATTATTCAGCAATCAAAGAAAATGAAATCTTGCCATTTGCAACAACATGAATGGAACTAGAAGGTATTTTGCTAAGCTAAATTAGTCAGCGAAAGACAAATATCATATGACTTCACTTTTATGTGGAATTTAAGATACAAGACAGATGAACATATGGGAAGAAAAGCAAAAATAATATAGAAACAGGGACAAAACATAACATACTCTTAAATATACAGAACAAACTGAGGGTGGCTGGAATTTAGGTAGAGGGATGGGCTAAATGGGCAAGAGGCATTAAGGAAGATACTTGTTGGGATGAGGACTGGGTGTTATATATAGGGGATGATTACTAGAATCTACTCCTGAAATCATTATTGCACTATATGCTAACTTGGACATAAATTAAAAATATATATATATATACAAATATATATATTTATATATATTAATATTGATATTCACATATATACATATTCATATATATATTCATATACATATATGAATGAAACTCATTGAAAGGCCTAATCTTAAGTGTAAATAAAATCAGTGAAAGAGAGGAGAAAAGGAAAGCAATAAAGAAAACAGACTAAAACCTATAAATTCAGAGTACTCAGAAAAACTGAACCATGATAAACATAGAAAAAACACATGTAAGCACAGAGTATGAAAACTATTAAAACATCCAAATATTAACAAATGAACAAAACAACCCAACTCTTAGAAAATCAACCAGGCGGGGCGCCTGGGTGGCGCAGTCGGTTAAGCGTCCGACTTCAGCCAGGTTACGATCTCACGGTCCGTGAGTTCGAGCCCCGCGTCAGGCTCTGGGCTGATGGCTCAGAGCCTGGAGCCTGTTTCTGATTCTGTGTCTCCCTCTCTCTGCCCCTCCCCCGTTCATGCTCTGTCTCTCTCTGTCCCAAAAATAAATAAACGTTGAAAAAAAAAATTAAAAAAAAAAAAAAAAAAAAGAAAATCAACCAGGGACACAAAACAAAACAAAACTACACAAAGAGATGTAATAATAAAAACCCTACAGATTTAACTAAATAAAAATGGAAATTTTACAAAAAAAAGTTATATTTAGTGGAAAGAAGAAGGAAAAGTACTTCTACTACACATTCCAGGAAGTAGAAGTTCCTCATGTTCAAATAATCCACAGGGAAGCAGGAAAAAAAATAGATAAGAAAGAAAAACAGAACAAACAGAAAACAAAAGATAAGTGACAGACTTAAGTTCTGACATTTCAATAATTGCATCCAATATGAATGGCTTAAATACATCCATTAAAACACGGATTGGCACAGTGAATTTAAAAAAGTGACTCGTTTATCTATTGTCTATAAGAAGTTCACTTGAATATAATGATATAGGTAGAGTAAAAGTAAATACACACACATGTGTATATAACAACATTAGATAAAGTAGACTTCACAGCAAAGAAAACTGCAGAACTCAGTCAGGGACAGTATGCATTGCCTACAGATTAAACCACTAAGAAGATGTGGCAGTTCTAAATGTGTATATACCAAAACGAAACAAAACAAAACTCACAAACAAACAAAATAGGAGCACCTAAATTTGTGAAGTAAAAAACTGATAAGACTGAAAGAGGAAATAGGCAAATCAATAACTGTATTTAGAGACTCTGACACCCCTTCCTTAAAACTGATAGAACTATTAGATAGCAAATCATCAAGGATACTGAAGGACTCCATCAACCAAGAAGATCAAACTGACACCTACAGAACATTATACCAAATAACAGAATAGACATTTTTCTCAAGTGCTCATGGAACATATCAAAGAAGACATATCCTACTTCTAAAACAAATCTTAATGTATTTAAAAGAACTGAAGTCATCCAGAGTGAGCTCACCAACCAGACAGAATCAAACTAGAAATCAAAAACAGAAAGATAATAGGAAAATCTCCAAACTCCTGGAAACTGAACAACATACTTCTAAATAACTTATGGGTCAAGGAGGAAGTATCAAGGGAAATGAAAAAAAACATTGAACTGAATGAAAATAAAAATAAAACATTTCAAAATGTGTGGGACACAGCTAGAGAAGTGCTGAGAGGGAACTTTTTTTCCATCGAATGCACACAATAGAAAAGATAAAGTCTCAAGTAAATTATGTATGCTCCCATCTCAAGAACTCCAAAAAAAAAAGAAGACAAATAACAAAAAAAGACCAAATATAATCCAACATGCTGAGTCATAAAATAAAAATAAAAGAATATGAACTCTGATAATAATGATTAATTTATACTAAATAATAAAAATATAATTTAAAAATCTCATGTGTTTGGAACTTATACAAGTAAATAATATATAAGTAAATATATACATATATAATTTACATATATATAAATTTATATAATATTTAAATTATATATAAATATATAATTGACATATAAATATATAAGACCTATGTATACATATATATACTTACATATATAAATAAGTATATCATATATACTTATATATACGTATATGTGTAAGTATATAATTCTAAATAACCCTTGCATCAAAGAAAAAAAAATCATAGTGGAAATTATAAAGTATTTCAATCTGAATGATAATAAAAACATTACAAATCAAGACTCACCAGATGTAGTTAATACTATGTTTATAGGGAGATAAACACACACACATATATATATGTACATATATATATGTTTATAGGGAGATAAACACACACACACATATATATATGTACATATATATGTGTTTATAGGGAGATAAACACACACACATATATATATGTACATATACATATTTAATTATATATATATATATATATATATACACACACACACACACACATATATATGTACATATATATTTAATTATAGCAATGTTAAACGAATAAAATTCACAATTTAAAAAACATACTCAGTTTCATAGGGAAAAAATCTTGAAAAAGAAATAGACATTTTAATAGTCTCGTATTTATCACAGTAACTTAATCTATAATTGAAAATCTCTGTACAAAGAATCTATGAGCCCTGAAGGCTTCTCCTGAGAATTCTTTTCTAAATAATTAAGGAGAAAATAACACTGATTTTACATAAACTTAAGATGGCCAAAAAGAAAAAAAAATGTTTTCTGACTTGTTTTTTTTAATATCTTTTTTGGTACTGAAAATCCCTCCCCATTTTTAAATATTGGCTTGTTTGTTGTTTTATTACTGAGTTGTAAGAGTTATTTCTATAATCAGGATATAAGTTATTTGCATGCTTATGTGGGGAGAGTAATTTCTCCCAATTTCTGGCTTATTTTCTTAACAGTGTATTTTTTTAAGTTTATTTATTTATTTAATTTTGAGAGAGACAGATACAGTATGAGTTGGGGAGGGGCTGAGAGAGAGGGAGAGAGAATCTCTTGCAAGCTCTGCACAGTGAGCACAGAGACTGATGTGGGGTTGGATCTCACGAAGCTGTGAGATCATGACCCAAGCTGAAACCAGAAGTCAGATGCTTAATGGATTGAGGCACTCAGGCACCCTTTAATAAGTGTTTTGTTGTTGTTGTTGTTGTTGTTGTTGTTGTTGTTTTATAAATAGAAGTTTTTAGCATTTCATAAAACCCAATTTTTTATGGTAAGTTTTGTTCTTTAAAAATGTATTAAGAATATGTCATCAGAGAATAATGACAGTTTCATTTCATTTATAATCCATAGGGTTTTATTTCTTTTTCTTGTCTTATTTCACTGGTGGAAACTGCAGAAGGTATAATTTTGAACAGATGTGGCAACAATGGACATCATTCTCTTGGCAGTCTTAGGAAGGGAAGTATTCAGTATTTTACTATTATGTATTACCTTAGCTGCAGGGTTTTGTAGTTGTGTTTGATTAGGTTTAACTGTCGCCTTGTATTTATAAAATTGATGTTAAACTTTACCAAAAGTTTTTCTGTATCAATTGAACTATTAGTTTTCACTTTAATTTGTAATGCAGTATTTGCATTAATTGCTATTTGTTTGGGTTTTAAATGTGTATTTATTTATTTTGAGAGAGAGAGTGTAAGAGTGGGGGAGGGACAGAGAGAATGAGAGAGAGAGAGAGAGAGGAAAGAGAGAGAAAGAGAGAGTATCCCAAGCAGGCTCCATGCTCAGTGTGGAGCCTGATACAGGGCTGAATCTCACAAACATGAGATCATGACCTAGCCAACATCAAAAGTTGGACACTCATCCAACTGAGCCACC
Organism: Lynx rufus; assembly: GCF_022079265.1. Taxonomy (NCBI): domain Eukaryota; kingdom Metazoa; phylum Chordata; class Mammalia; order Carnivora; family Felidae; genus Lynx; species Lynx rufus. The sequence continues at coordinate 66,781,340 of NW_025814827.1, forward strand.
AGGGGCCCCCATTAAATGCTACCTGAATGTTAAACCAACATGCATTTCTTGTATACAATACTTGATAATTCTGTATTATCCTGTTTATATATTGGTGGAATTGATTTGATAATATATTTATGGTATTTTTGTGTCTGTGGTTATGAAGTCTAGTGGTATTTAATTTTCATTTCTTATAATAAAGTACTGCCTTTTTTCACTACCAGGGATATGGTGGCCTTATAATATGAGTTGGAAACTGTTTCGTCCTCTTTGACCTTATGAGTTGTTTGAATGGGTATAGGACTGCTATTATTTATTCCTATATGTTTAATGGAGGTCATTAGTGAAGTCAACTGGCCATGTTTTCTCTTTTGGAATTTTGAAATAATGAATTCAGGTTCTTTAATTAATATTTAGAATATGAATAATGTAAATAAATTTGAAAATATTTCTTATGTTAAATTTGATGAATTGTGCTTTTCAATAAACCTATATTGGCATAAAGTTGTTCATAAAACTCCTTCATTGTCTTTTTAAGTTTGTAAATTCTGTAGTAATGCCACTTCTTTCATTCCTGATGATAGTAACTTGTATTTTATCTATTATTTTTTTGATCAGTCCTTTTGGAATTTATCAACTTTATTAATGTTATCCAAGAACATATTTTTAGCGTTTTTTCTTTGTCATTTTTCCATATTTTATTGAAATATACTCTTTTTAAATTATTTTCTTTCTTCTCCTTTGGGTTTGATTTCTGTATGTCTCACATATTCTTTGTTCCCCTAGTCCTCTTTTCTTGTTTTATCAGCATGATTCAATTATTTCATAGCATTTAGCACTCATTAAAAATTCTTAGCTAATTATGCATAGAAGAATATAATTAAAATGTCAGCAGTAAACATTGCATTTAATGGTGTAGTACTTAAAACTTTCCCCTGGGGATTGGAAAAAAGAGAATGATGTGTAATATTCTACTTCTATTGCACATGTAATTTGGATATCTTTGGCAATAAACCAAGTCAACAAACAGATATAAAATATGTAAGCATTAAAGGAAGAACTATACCTTTCATTATTTGAAGTGAACATGATTGTATACATAGAAAATTTAAAGAATCTAAGACAAATTATTATAGTCAGTACGTGACTATAGTAAGGTTGAGTAATGCAAAGTCATTATACAAAATAATTTGCATTGCTATATACCAACATGAAATAAATTGGTAAATAAATAAATAAATAAATAAATAAATAAATAAATTTATTTACTAAAAATAAATCTAACAGATGTTTAAGACCATTCCTCTGAACATTACAAACTTTTTTGAAAGAAATTAAAAACCAGTAATGAAGTAGTAGACAATGTTGATAGATTGGAATATTTGTATATTCAACTCAATCCAAATAAAATTTTCAAAGTAATTTATGGAGGAGGAGTGAAGTAAAAATTAAGCTGCCTATAAAATGTATATGGAAACACACAGGGCCAAGAATAGCCAAGGCAATCTTGAAAAAAAGAAAAAAAAAGCCAGAATACTTACACTACTAGATTTTAAAGATCAATATCATGTTATACTAATTGAGATACGATAGTATTAGCACAGGTATAAACAAAAACCAATAGAAAAGACATGGGTCCAAGAAACACATCCACATGTATCTGTTACTTTTATGTATGACAAAGGTGACACTGCAGTATAATGGAAGGAATGGTCAATTACACAGGTGGTAATGAGTTAACCAGGAATTGAAATTGAAAAAAAAATTACCTTATTCCTACCTCAAACTACATATAAAAGTCAATTTGAAATGAACTAAAGATTAAAGCTGTAGGTAACATAATGAAACTTCTAGCAGAAAACATAGGAGAGTATATTTTTATTATATGAGGTTTGGAAAAGATTTCTTAAGTAGGACACAAAATGCATTATCCTTAAAAAATGTTTTTGATAGTTTAGACTGTCAAAATTAAGACTTATGCATGATAGGACAACATTAAGATTGTGAAAAGGCAAGCATTAAGTAAGAGGAACTATTTTTCAATAAATATATTCAATAAATGACATATCAAAATCCGCAAAGAACTCTACAAATAAAAAAGGAAAAATACAACCCAGAAGGTGTGGGAGGGGGAGCCTTAGGGACTGGTGCATGACCACATTAATCAGAGACCTTCCCCACTGAGACAAGACCCTGTGTCCAGTTACCCGTATAAGGAGGACTGGTCTAACACCAAGGACAAGACATGCAGGGTTGCCAGTGAGGATGCTACTGCTGATACCCATGGGGAGAGCCTTTAATGCCAGAACTATCTCAATTTCTGACTGAAGAACCATCAGCTAAATTAGGAGTTCTACACAGGCTTCCCACTTTTATGGAAACTCTCAGGTAGGAAAAAATTCTGAAATCAGGGGTATGCATTTGGAAAATGCCCAATCATTCAATCGTTAGGTAGGGGCATGGGGTCCAACGATGCTCTGCAATCTCTGGCCATATTGTCATCAGGCCCACATGGGGGAGGGCAAAAGACTGGAAAAAGTGATTGTCAAAAAGTTAATCCAACGGTCAAAACCATTTGAAGAGTTGTTTGACTTGTCCATCATTAGATAAATGTAACTTAAAACCACGGTATGACTCCATAGCACCAATAGAGTGCTTAAAATAAAAATATAGACAATATCAAGTGTTGACAAGGTGTGGTACAAACAGAATGCTTGTACAAGTGTAAATTGGAGAATCTGGTATTAGATATTAATATTCTCTTATCCTACAATTCTTAGGTATATCTATTAAAGAAATGCATTCAGGAGTGCTTGGTTGGCTCAGTCAGTTGAGCGACCAACTCTGGATTTCTGCTCAGGTAATGATCCCACTGTTAGTGGGATCGAGCCATGCATGGGGCTCTGCACTGATGGTGTACAGCCAGCTTGAGATTTTCTCTCCCTCACTCTCTACCCCTACCCCTACTTATGCACAAACATGTGCTAGCTCTCTCTCAAATAAATAAACTTTAAAGATAAATTTAGGGGCACCCGGGTGGCTCAGCTGGTTAAGCATCCTACTCTGGATTTCATCTCAGGTCATGATCTCATAGTTCATGAGTTCAAGCCCCATGTCAGGCTCCACACTGGCAGTGTGGAGTCTGCTTGAGATTCTCTCTCTCTCCCCCTCTCTCTCTCTCTCTCTCTCTCCCTTTTTCTGTTTCTCCCCAGATGCTCTCTCTCTCAAAGTAAATAAACTTTAAAAACAATTAAAAAATAAAAAATAAAAATAAATTTAAATAAATATTCATATGTTTACCAAAAGATTGGTACAAAAATATTCTGAGCATAACTATGCATACAAAGGTGTCAAACTAGAAATAAAAGTTCATAAATATTCAAATAATCTCATTATATGCATACAAGGGAACATTACATTATGATGAAAATAAAAAGGCTCTTGCCACACACAGAAGCCTATGAATCTTACAAACATAATATTGGGATAGAAATCTAGATACAAATTGCATTTTATAGTTCTTTTTAAGTTTAAAAGAGCAAAACTAACCTAAGAAGTTCAAAGTCAAAATAGAGGTTGTGAAAGAGGACTAAGAGGAAAGCTTCTTGATGGCTATTAATTCTCTGCTTCTCAGTCTGAGGGCTGGTGACATACATACGCTCACTCTGTGAAAGTTCATTAAGCTATATACTTATAACTTCCACCATTTCTGTTATATTTAATAAAAAGTAAAAATAAAGTAATATCTTAGACCTCATTTTTAAGATAGTGCTTTAATATATTCAGATTATATCATCAGCAAGCAGGGGGGTATTATATGATAATAGAGTATTAAAACTAATAAAATCACAGGGATCCTGAGTCTAGAATTCCAATACTATGAGAGGAGAAGAATTACTGAACCATAACCTTTCTATCTAAGTGAATATCTTCATTTATTTCTCTGAGCACTCACACTAAATAAACTCCCAAATTAATAGACCAACTACAATCTGTTACATGCCTCCCTTTTGAGTTTTTCTACATCTGTCAAAGGAAATTAATAGCCAGTGTGAAATGAAATGAATTACACTAGGAACAATCCTTCAAAAACAAGCTTCTGTAAATAAAGTTAGCATTTAACTTGTACTGTAAGAAGGAGCCATATTATGACATTTTACATTGTCTTTATATCACACACACACACACACACACACACACCACACCAGAATAATCAGGGGAACGTTTAGGAAGGAAATTGATAAAGGCAACATAAATATCCATTTTTTCATTTTCCATTATGTTGGTTTCAAGTCTTGGATAACCTGACAGGATATCTTCTAGTGCTACGGGAAGCACACAGATTTTACAGTATTTGGACTGCCCATAAATGACAATATTGTGTTCATGGACTCCATGGGCTCAATGAATGAAAGGGGGAGGAAGCACATTTTAGAAGCCTAAAAAATAGCCTATAATAGTTCTTACTCTTACAGTAAAAAGTAGGTTTCAAAAATTAGAAATCACATAAAAATCTTTAACAAATGAGGTGAGAAATGTTAGTGAATGGAGTACAGAGCTTCAGAGGAAAGAGTCTGAAGACATGGACTAGGTGAATAATTGAGACTGAGAGAGATCATTATAACCCAGGAGATAGGAGCTGATGACCATGGGCCAAAGAGAAAAGGTACTGTTCTAAGTTCCCAGTAAGCACTTCCCATGTGGGCAAGATGACAGCTTCTTCCCAAGATGACTCTACAGAGAAACAGGACTGTCAGGCTAAGGAGTACTGACATCTGCAGTTCTAAGAGATATGTCAAAAGTCATTACAATCTGATATTAATACTGTATCAAAATGCACAGTGTTCTTTGGAATTAATTCCGTTTTTTCTTTGCTTTTGTTGTGTGTGCATGTATATAGTTTTATGCATTTTTCAGATTGGTTTTAAGGGAAACCAATTAAGGTCAGAGTTTATGAACAGCATTGCTATTTACCCTTAGGATAATTATTTTTTGTCGAGGCTGTCCAGGGCATTGTAGGTTCAGCAGCATTCCTGGCCTTTACCTTTTAGATACCAATAGCATGCTACCACTCCTGGCCATGACAATCAAGAATGTCTCAGTAAACTGCCAAATGACCCCTAAAAGGAAATACTGCCTCCAACTGAGAACCACTGACCTAAGCCGATAAATAAAATGCCACCTCCCTCTCTCTCTCTCTCTCTCTCTCTCTCTCTCTTTTTGCATTGGGTTCCCATCATCCACTGTATCATGGCTGAAACAAACCAAAAACCAAAAACTAAAACCAAAAACAAAACAATATATAAAATGCCTTCAAAGAAACTGATTAAAATTTTTTTTAAATAATGTTATTTGAATGAGATTCTTCTTTTCTATTAGCAGGTATTAACTTTTATGTATTTATTTATTTTTATTTTTAAAATTTATTTTATTTTTAATTTTTAAATGTTCATTTATTTTTGAGAGAGAGTGTGTCGGAGCATAAATGGGGGAGGGGCAGAGAGCGAGGAAGACAGAGAATCTGGAGCAGGCTCCAGGTTCTGAGCTGTCAGCACAGAGCCCTACGCAGGGCTCATACTCAATAACCACGAGGTAATGACCTGAGCCCAAGTTGGACACCTAACCGCCTGAGCCAGCAGGCACCTCTATTTATTTATTTTTAATGTTTTTTTTTTATTATTTTTGAGAAAGAGAGAGAGGTAGAGCACAAGCTGGGGAGGGGCAGAGATAGAGAAGGAAACACAGAATCCATAGCAGGCTCCAGGCTCCGAGCTGTCAGTACAGGGCCCCGTGCAGGGCTCAAACTCACAAACCATGGGCCAAAACCTGATGCAAAGTCAGAAGTTCAACCGGCTGAACCACGCAGGCGCCCCAGCATGTATCGACTTTTAAGGCACTACTACCAATTGGCAAGTTTCTTTTTGGATAAATATGAGAGACTCCATCTACTACGGAGGACAGTGTAAGTTTTTAATGAAGTAAACATGTATAACTAAGCTGTCTGTGCATCATTATGTAAACATAATAAGACTATACAATATCTAGACAAACTTTTTTCACTTGAATTTATATTTTATGATAATTCCTCATATGTTATTTCTATGAACAAAGATAAGTTAGATATATCCTATTTATGAAAAGAAACTGAGCTATCATCTATATTCAGATGAGAACTACTGGATGTGGTAATTTTCATATTTTGTGTAGCCCAGATTAATTTTTTAAAAAATAATAATGAAACCATTTCAGAGCTATAAAACATAATACAATAAAATCTTCTCTGGTGTTTTGGGGAGATGTAATTACTACAGAATATTAAATTGGGAAAACAGAAATAGAGCATTTAATCTACATGAATAATTAGAACACCTGCACACGGCAGACAGCTTTGCTCTTGAAGAATGTTAAAGACTGTTTTTCTACAATTTCAGCTTTTATCATTATAGTTTTTATTGATGACAGATCACGAAAGAGAACTACTGACTACTGAAAATTTAATTTGATTAATCTCAATGCTTGGGAAGTGCAATGACCTTATTATTGGAAATTCAGAAATACTTTATTTTTAGAAACACATAGAAACCTAAATTGAATCAATTTTTTATGGAAAATTGTCAATTCTGACTTACTTTCTGGTCAAGAGCTTGAGATAAATAACTTTCAGTAAAAACAATGAACACACTTTTTTTAAGTATAGGTAACTTGTTTTGTTCCTCATTTATACTGCATGCTTTATTTGTTCAATTATTTTGTATCTTCTATGATTCAATTGGTCTCAAAATGAATAGAAATTCTTCAAAATTCTTGTCCAGTAATTTTTAAAAGAGCCATTAGAAGTAAACGAGTCATGTTAAGTCCTTCACAATTCAGTATTACTTAGAAAATCATAAACTATAAACACTGTGTTGGTTAGAATTTGAAGTATGCCTACCATCACCACAGAAAAAAAGTGCTAACAAAAACAATTTTCTCCAATCAAAAACAATTATATATCTGGGAAGAAAACAGTGCAATTAGGAAGAACTCTATATAGTGTTGGGAATTTTTTTTCCATAAATACAAACATATATTCAATTCACAAACCAGAAAGAATACCTAGTAACTCTCTGGCAAGACAAGAATACAGGAAACAATAAAGGATATTAGTCAGTTAAATTTGGGGGCTGGGGAATGGAATATATATGTATATGTGTGTGTATATATATACATATTTAATTTATATAATTAATAATTTATTAATTATAGCATATATAAATATATAAATTATATTATATAAATACAATATATTATATAAATAATTATATTTATATATAATATAATATATTATATATTAATATATTATATATATTATATATTATATTATATATATGTATATTAAATTTGGCTAAATTTTGAAAGGCACAATGGTACCTTGGTTAAGACAGTGGCCCTGGAACCACATTGTATGGGTTTTGAATCTTTGCTGCTTAAATAAGGCTTGTTGGGTGGAAGTTACTTAACTGTTCCCTCTTCAGTTTTACTTTTCTTTAAAATGGAAATAGTATTTTTTACCTCATGAGTATTTTGGAATTATTAAAAAGTTAATGTATACAGTATGCCTGGTAGCTTGGAACATAACTATTACTATTACCTAAATGGAACTGATAAACTCAACTGCTCACAATTTTTTTCCTCATAGAATTTTAGAACTATAAAATTTTTTGTAATAAGCCTAAAGATCATTTTTAAGTGTTATGAGCACTAATATTTGATGTATTTCCACTAAATGTGCTTAATATTACAATTCAGATTTTTAGAGAGAACTCAGTCATTTCATGTGGATACACTTTAGGTAAATCAACACATTTCAGTATAGAAGGTTATGATGTTCCTGGAGGTTACAGTATATTTCTGTACAGTTAGGAAACTGTAAATTCACGCCTCACTGAATACATATTGACTTCCTCCATAAAGGTTAAATCTATTTCAATATTGACAACCTATTTTTTCTCTTTCCATATTAGAAATCTGAGATCATAGCCAACAAAAAAAGGCTGGGATATTTCTAAAATTAAAAAAAAAAACTGTTTACAATATCACTTAGCAGAGGCCAGGTTTCAAGATAGGGGCTGATAAAATTAAGGAGAAATTGGGAAAAAAAAAATAAGAGGCATAAGTGAGTTTTGAGGCAGCATGGGAGTATGATGTGAAGAATATGGTTTGTGGAGTATGCCACATATTGGGGTGCCTATTTAAAACCATGTCTGCAGATTATTTGACACTGCTCCCTTTCATTCCCTCCGGAAACAGACCAGCCTTTATCACTGCCTCGAATAGAATGCAGTAATGACACCACATGACTTTGGAACCCAAGTTAAAAGAATCCACACAGCACTCGGGACTTTTGTCCTGGGATCCGGTAGAATTCTAGCTACCATGAGCCCTCCATGTGGAGAAAGCATGCAAAGAGACTATTGAGAGTGAAGGACAGAGACTGAGCTAAAGAACTCAGCTGTTTAAATTTTTTAGTCTAGGCAACAGATATTTGAATGAAAAGCCTTGAAGATGATCCCAGCACTAGCCGCTTTCAAAATGCAATCATAGGAGACCCTAAATTTTTTAGCCGAGGTTTTCAAACCCCAGAGTTGTGAGCAAAGCAAATGTCAGCTACTGTTTCAAGCTACTGTTTGGGGGTGGCTTATTACATTGCAATAAATCATCGGAACAATGTGGCCTTTTAAATGAGCTAGTCATATCACACAGATGTTTAGTAGGATTTAACATGTATATAAAGTCCCTAACTTACATTAATAACATTTAGTACATAATTAGGATATCAAAGGGAGACAGATGTCTGAAGAAATGTTTAATATAAGCCATTAAACTTATAAAATAGATCTATTTACTCAACATATATTTATTGAGCATCTATGATATGCTGGGTAATTTTCTAGGTTCTAGGGATACATTACTGAATAAGACAACAGATAAATTCTTTGTCCCCATAGTCTCATCAAACAGACAAACAATAAATAAAGATACGTATAAGACAACTCCAGGTAGTTATGTAATAAGAAGAAACAACAAATCATGCAAGGGGATTAGGGGTAGGTTATCTCAGAGAGGGTAGTCAAAGACCTCCCAGAAGACAGTATTTGAAAATTAACATTTTAGGCCAAACGAACAGTAAATGTTCAAGTCCCGAGTTGTGAAAAGGAAAAAGAAGAATAATGAGTATAAAGTATAGTGGGTAAAGAGGGGCAAGAAATGATGAGGAGGAATCTGAATTCCATTTTAGGTGAAATTCCACTTTAGGGAAAGTCATGGGAGGAGTTTCTAATAGTAGAATGAGATAATGCCAATCACTCTGTCTCTTGTATGAATGGGTGGCTGTTGACAAACACCCATGCCCTCTTATTCCTGAGCACACAGTAAGAAGACATTTCCCAGCCTTCATGCCATTGCATGTCACTGGGCATGACTATGCACCTAAGATCTAGCCAATAGAATGTGAGTGGAACTAATGCAGACCTGCTCCATAAAAATCTCCCATGTGTGCTCATTCAAACTCCTTCCCACTTCCAGCCAAGAGGGATGGAGGTATTACTCAGAGAAGCCTTAGGAGCCACAGATTGAAGATGGCAGAGATATCATCAACCTAGGTGCCTGAATGACTGCATGGATCAGACTCTCCATTTCTACCTGTACCCACCCACCCCCACCCCATACACACACATACCAATTACACACACAACACTCTCACCAACATTATCGACTAGGAAATGCTTGAACTCTTTCATGAGAAACATCTATAGTGTTTCTGTTTTCAGTAAATACATTTATAGGTCTATTTGTTAAAAGCCTAGTCTACTTTATTTACTACAGTGGATAAAAGAGGGGCTTCTAAAAGCAAAGCTGGAGTGGAAAGATGAAAGAAAAGGCTATTTTAATAAACTAGGGGAGATACATTGATAGTTTACACAAGGGTAGTAATGGTGAACTTGGTAACATATGCCCAGATTCAGAGTACAGTTTGAAGATAGAGACCAACGTAGCAGACAAACGACCTGTCTATTTCATCTCAATCCTACTGAGGAGGCTTTTCATGGGAACAGATGGAGCTCTGAAGTACTTTCCCTGAAAAGGTACCTGATACATCTGAGGAAGCCAAAACTTGTGTGGGCAATAGGGTAGCTACACTGGAATTTGTGTGCTCTCCCAGAGATCACTGGTGAACATTTCCATTAAATGGATGTGAGTCACAGAGAAAGAGAAATAGCACAGACTTGTCTTGGGCTCTCTTTAGTTGGCTGCCCAGAGGAAAGCGAGAAGCCTTCAGCAGAAAGGAGGAAAGGACACAGCATAAGAGGTTGTGCTCAGGGAATGTGGCACATTAAGGGGCTCTTGGGAGATTCCATCACTAGAGCTCAATCCTTAATCCACATAAATATACATCTCTTCTAGATAGAGGAATCTCCCAAGAGTCCCTTAATGTGCCACATAAGAAAGACAAATGTTTTATATAGAGAAGACCTCTCTACCCCACCACAAGCCAGGGAGGTCAGAATCTGGCGATCAGGTCAGTGGTGGAATGGGTAGTCAGGAGGGTGGTAGATAAACAGACAAAGATGAAGAAGTCAATATACATCCCTTCTGCTTTCCCATTGCAAGTCTCCAACCTAATGTGGACCCAAGCTGAGCAGGAGAGAAATTTTTGCATTAAATCAGGCTTAGAATTTTACTAGTATTTTGGATAATGCATCCAGAAACCCTGAACTAAATGTGTGCTTGTGGTTTGAATGAACTGTAAGACTCTCTCCATTTCTAATAATGAGGATAAGGGTCAGGAGATATGCTGACTTTTCTTCTTGAAATGGGAAGATTAAGCCACTGAATAACATTTAAAGAGACCATAGGAAACTAAAATACAATAATGTCTTGATCGTGTTATGAACCATGCTTGTTCAACACGGTGGTTCAATTCATGACATATGAAAATCATGGAAATGACATATTGAAAAGGAGCTTGGAAAGCAGTGGGCCCAGGCCATCCTGCTTCCCTTCTGACTCGGGAAAAATGTGGCTCCATCATGACAACTTCTTAAAGAATAAGAAAAGGCATTGCAGCTATATTTATAAATATCTAACAAAATATTAAAGCATATGACATTCCTCTTCAGTTTTGAGCATGTTATCTACAAGAAGTTCTTTCTACATTATTTAAAGTGTTTTCTATTAAAATAAAGAAACACAACAAATGACAATTCAGAAATGTTTCTAGAGTTTTATTCCTGTCTTCACCCCATGCTCTTATTTGTTCCATGAATATTCTCCAATGGTAATGGGAATTCTACACACAAAATATCCCTGTGCTTGCTCAAAATTCTGGTCTATGGATCTTGATTTCATTGCAGATAAGAATGTGTGTGTGTGGGGGGGGAGGGGGAACCTAGAGCTTCGTGTTTACTGTATCCATAACACAGTTAATCTGAGACACTGCAGAGGTCTACAAATTCAGAAGACTCGAAAATAATTTCTTTGATATAATGAAAACCATTTTCTTTAACTGTATTTCTTGGCCATGGTGGCAGGAATCACATGCCTCACATTACCATAGCAGTTTTCTCCCCACATGTAATCTAGGACCCATTAACAAAGGCTATTTCTCTACTCAGTATGATTTTAGACAAATCTCGTCAAATTGACTTTATGAATTATGTGAATGCCATTGCTGAGAGGTTCCACTGGCAATACATTGTGGCTCTGCACACATGCACTTCAGATAAATTAAAAGTTTAAAATGTATGAATTGGGGATATACATGTTTAGGTCACTCCCATCAAAGTTGGAAATTGTCTTTTGTAAGAACATGGATTAAAACTGCTAGATGGAATGGGGAAGAGCAGATCACTCTCTGAGCATCTATGTGCTGTGGATTGTAGTCCCTCACAGAGGGGGCCTGAGAAACACAAATATTTTATGCCAGATATTTTGCCAGTTGTATAGGAATTCAATGCACTTGCAGATGATCCTCTGGTCAAACTATATTTAATGCATCATTTTTCTCTAGTGAATTCCCCTCCTTGAAAAAATAGTGGAATGAAAGATTCTACATTGCATCCATGAGTCTTAAGGATAGTTTTGCAATGATTTAATGAGTGTCAAATTTTTATAGCAATATTTGATAACATTATTTCATGAGTATTTGGGAAAGCATGTGCTTAAAAGCAAACAAATAAAAATGGGAATAATAAACATGATGATATGTACAGTTTCTTTTCTTTCTTTCTTTCTTTCTTTCTTTCTTTCTTTCTTTCTTTCTTTCTCTCTCTCTCTCTCTCTCTCTTTCTTTCTTTCTTTCTTTCTTTCTTTCTTTCTTTCTTTCTTTCTCCTTCCTCCCTTCCTTCCTTCCTTCCTTCCTTCCTTCCTTCCTTCCTTCCTTCCTTTTCTTGAAATTTGGAGTGGCCGGAGAATCTGGTTACTCAGTGAGACCAGGCTTAGAGAAGTCCATGCCAGCAATATTGATATCCAAGTTAGGAAGGTTAGGATACTTCCATTTATGGACCCTGTATTTTTATTCATTTCCATGTGTTATTCCTTTGTATTCTTATCTTTCTTACAGAATTGTGAACCCCTGTGAGGGTAGTCACTGATTTTTGTAGTTACCCCCATGCATCCCTTACAAATTTGCTGAGTTGTTAGCATATGGTAGTCATCCAGTAGAAGTTTCTGAAATCAAACAGCTGAAGTAAAGATCACATTTCATTTGTTTTAAAATCCCTATTACGTTCACCTTCAAACACTTCTAAAATCAGAATGTATCTCACATTCAATATTCTCTTATGATTGCTATCAACACGGCAAAGCAATGATGATCTAACTTGAGAGAAAATCAGAGACCACATTTCTCTGTAATTCTGGATTATAAATGTCCTTAATGATAAAGAAAGATGTATGGAAAACCATAGTCAACAAAGAATGGGATTGAAACAGTTGGGTTGGTTCTGAGTGTGAAATTTTAGGAATAATTTAATCAACTTGTTTTTCTTTTACTTTCCTTTATATACATAGTAAATGGTTGATACATGGCTTAAAAGAAAATCTAAGTATATACAGATCTGAAACACTGCTTTCAGTAACATTGTATCTCATAAGAAAACACTGTGGTAGCTTAATTGACATTACACTTTACTTCATAGTGATACATAAAATAAAGGTCCATCTTGCAATTACTAAACATTGTACAGCCTACAATTTGGTAGCAGATAGTGCATTTTTCATAGTGCTTCATTTACATCTAACACCTTGCAATATTTTGAATAGAGTATATTTTTGGTCAAGTACCATTTTTCTGAGAATTGGATAAGAACAGATAGCTACGGTCCCTAAAGCCACTGCAACCCACGTTCACAAAATTACAAATGTTAATATCAATACATTCAATTATGTTTTGCTTCTATTACAATCCTTGATCATGAGAAACTTCCATTTGCCTGTGAGGCAAGTCCTCTTGGGCATGTGAATATCTATTTTAAATTTAGAGGCATTGGTGTCCATCCTCCATCCTAACCCAGGACCATGCCAGGTGAGACATGAAGAAACACAATCTCCTTGCACAGTAACTTAACATCCTCCAACCTGCAGGGATAGCATCTCCTTTATATATAGTACCAACACACCAGCTGGCAGCAGCCACACTAGAACATCAACGCTAATGTCAACTTCATGACCCACCTTTTATGTCAATTCCTCAAATAAATTTGTTGGACTTTTCCATGTCTTTCTCTAATCTCTATCTGTTAAAACTTCCCAGCCTCTACAAACTGATGTAAACACGATTAGATATTTCCTAACAACCTCAGCCAGCAGTTACTGTAATTTTTTTTATGTCTATAGCTTTTGCTTATGTCTCCCCAACGCTGGATCACAGGGCTATTAAGTGAGGTATTTTATTTTCACTGACAGTATAATCCTTGAGTGCAAGGTAATGTTTTGTAGATCTCTATATAATCCTACAATTTACAATTTAGAGCTCCGCTTGTAATAGGGATTCAATAAATGTTTATTAAACATTAAATTGATACATGTATTAAACTTCTAAACTGATATGCAATCTTTAAAATAATGATTAACTCTCTATGCCACATTTGTGTTTTCATGAATTTTTTTTTCTAAAAACACATTATAAAAACTATTCAGTGGAATAGTTTCATAGTATCACTAAGACTATGTTATGAAAACCATTCGATGCAAATATAAAGAAAGCATGGTTATTAAGATTCAGAAATTTTAGTTGCCATTTAGAATTAGACATCATTCATCAACTATAAATAATTTTCTATGTATATTACACATACATGCAACATTTGAGGAAATGTTTTCATACCAAACGTTATTTGCTTTGTGATAGCCTCGCTAACACAGAAATCTATGTGGTAACATTCTCTAGGCCAACTTACCTCTCACAATGATGTTGGTGGACTTTTTTGCAGGGTTTCCCACATTATTATTGGCGATGCAGCTGTAAGTACCGGCATCTTCTGAGGTGATGGCAGGTATGGTCAACGTTCCTCCATTCAAAACTGTCTTTTCAGGCAGAGTCCCAAAGGACCTGACCCAGGTGAGAGTGGGCACAGGCTCTCCTCCTGTCGTAACACATACTAATGTTATGGCCTCTCCAGGATTTACAACTATAGGGTCATCCACCAAGAGTTTAATTGACGGAGATGCTAAAAGACATAAACAAACAAACAAACAAAAAAAAACATGCACTATTTAGATCTCCTACAACTGGAATTCAACAGCATGCTTTATATTTATTCAAACAATTAAAATGGCATATTCTTTTCTTTTGCCAAAATCTTACTGTATAATCAAGTTTAAACCAGATATAATGGTTACATATTTTAATTACATGGCATAAACCTGTAGAAGTGCACTAAGAATCTTACACAGAGAGAGAGGACTTAAAATTTATGTATTCCTGGATTATTGTTCCAAAATTAGAATGACAAGAAAGATTAAGGTTTTTAAGTAAAAATCCCTTTCTCTTTTAATACTGACAATCATTATTTGTTTTTGTTCTCCCAGGTACAAATATTGCAGCTGTTTAGTCCTTGTATTTTCATAAGGAAGATCATCAATTATTTAATTTGTGGATCATTCTGAGGTGCTATGATATATTTTTGTGCCTGAACCCAACTGAATAAGAGATAAAGGCATAGATCATTCCAGTCTTTCACCAAGCAGTGGGCCTGGTTCTTGATCTTGAAAGGAATAACAAATCATCTAATTCTAATGCAGTCCCCATACTTCATCTCTAACCTCTCCATTCACAAAAGGTCTAAGACAGTGAGTTTGCATAACTGCTTTAAAACAAACAAATGAGAGCTCAAACATAGTCGCCAAACTGTGACTCCTGCCACCCTAATGTTCAGGTTATATAATAATCTCCCCAGTGAAAATAATTCCCTTGCAAACTTTCACGTTAAAAAATATAAAGATAGGGGCGCCTGGGTGGCGCAGTCGGTTAAGCGTCCGACTTCAGCCAGGTCACGATCTCGCGGTCCGTGAGTTCGAGCCCCGCGTCGGGCTCTGGGCTGATGGCTCAGAGCCTGGAGCCTGTTTCCGATTCTGTGTCTCCCTCTCTCTCTGCCCCTCCCCCGTTCATGCTCTGTCTCTCTCTGTCCCAAAAATAAATAAACGTTAAAAAAAAAAATAAAATAAAGATAAATATCCATTCAAAAAATGCTGTGTTAGACTTTTCACCAAACACTCAAAATAGAAACAGCACAAAAACTATCTGTGTTCACATGCAGCACTTTTTTCTGCTTACAATGAAGTGCTGCCCTACACAACGCAGCCCTAAATGAAGACGGGGGAATGCAGTATGCTGGTGTCTGATCTTACATAAGCAGAAATATTTTATACCAAAGTTAAAACTGTATTGTAAATCCACATCAAAAACACATGAAATATTCAACTGTAAAGTATAATTTTTTTTAACTATTAACTTCAACTTAGAGTAGAGAGTGATTTTCTCAGAATAAAAGGCAAACTTGTGTGGTCCAATATTGTCTTTCCTTGTTAAAACAAAATAAAGCCAAAAAACAGACATGAACAAGAAAACAATTCCATATTATTATTATGGTTCTGTGGGATGGGCACAAATTGCCTGGGTAACATTTTTAAACATGATTTTTTGAATGTTGGTTCTTCTAACATCATTTTAAGTAATATGGAAGTTTTTCAAAGTGTCTTAATAGCCCATGTGAGGTGTTTATTTGAAATTATAAAGATTTATGATTAAAACTGGAAAACTCACATAGTGAAAATAATATGCAAAAGGCACTGCAGTTTAGTACAAAAGAAAGTTCTGTCAAAGAGTTATATAATATTACTATTTAAATATTTTAAAAATAGATATTATGTCTAATTATCAATATATTGCCATGAAAAAGTAAAAGAAATCCCCATAGCTGAATGTGAGGTAAATAGCATAATCTCACAAGGGTATTTAGTTAAAGTATAATTCTAGAGATTCCAACTTTTATATCATGCTAACACAGTTCATTTGTTTTACATCATATTTTAGTAAAATTTAAAGTCCCAAGGCTTAACAGCCATTAACAGCATACGTTTGGACTATGGAAATATACAATGGTGACATTAACTCAAGAAATATTTGCCCCTGAAATCGACTTGTATAAAGATGAGCTTCTATTAGTTTCTATTAAAGAAAAAAGCTCAAGAAAATTCCAAAGTTCAGAAATATAATACATATATAACAAGACCACTGTTTTACCTATAAAGCACTATATAGAACTATATCCACTGTCTTATTTTTTTAAAAATCCTTTCTTTCCCAAATCTGAATTGAAAAAAGAATATTGTCCAACTTAGATTTGTTGAAGATGGCATTCATTTTTCTGATTATCCCTGATATTAAAAATACCCCAAGAAGAACACAATAATGGCAAATGATTTCAAGACTTTAAGAATATTCATATATATGTTAACATCAAAATTTTCCAGCTTTAAATACTGAAAAGGTAAGAGGTGAAATTACTGTCATTTTGTTTTAGTGTCTTACTTTTGATTTTATAAGTATCAGTTTTTTTAAACTATGAGGTTTTGCTTAAGAACCTCAGAGGCATTAGAATTCACTAGGCTTAAGTGTAAAGCATGTCTTAGAGAAAAAAAAATTAAAATGGGAAGACTTAAAAATATTTTTTCTATTATCAAATGTATTTTTAGAGATTTCTTATTGGAAGGATCCTTTGCTAATTTGGAGGTTTATAAAAGAGTAATGCAATATATCCTGGGCTATTTACTCCCTTTTTACAGGTTTCCATAGCCCCCATATTTTTCCCTTTCATATTACATTGTATAATATTAGCCAGGCTATCAGAACTGCTCTTGAGCCAGATGTAGTGTGGTGGTTCTATTATCTGAGTGATTCCATTATCCATTAAGTGGTGGGGTGTTTGAGTGGTAAGAGACACGTGGGTTAAAATCTTGACTGTGCTATTATTTAATAGCTGTTTGAACTTGGACAAGTTCTTTTACTTCTTGGTGACTCAATTTCTCATTGTTGAGATGGAGGAAAGCAATTGCTAACAAGCTTATAGCTTTGAGATGCTTTAAAATGTCTAAAGTGTTTACAACAATGTCTAGGATAAAATATCCACTGAAAAACTGATATCCTCTGTTACTATTTTTGTTACCACTATCATAGCCAGGTCCAACACTTAGCACATAATAGGTACTTAATAAGTACTAGAAAGGCAAATCAATAAGGGAGCAAATTAATAAATGAGTGACTGGTGTGAAAAATTTAGTCACTATAAAATTCAACTGTTCTATTTTATTCTGATGCATATGGCTGAGATATTTTAGGATCATTTTGACTTTTGGAGGTTTTATACCATGTCATATAAAACACATTTAAAGACATACACATTTTAAGCAAACATGATTAAGCATTTATTAATATTTTAAATAATTTTCAATTTATAATTTGAAACTATTATTTTTCAAAATTCAACATTTTCACAGGAATTTTCAAAGCTTATGAGCAAAAATTATTATATGTATTTCATCATCCACCTTGTGAGTGAATGCTATTTGTTTCACAGTGTCCTTAAATTGTCCAACCATCCTGAGTCTGTGCATTATAAGCTTATTATTTTTCAAAATTCAACATTTTCACAGGACTTTTCAAAGCTTATGAGCAAAAATTATTATACGTATTTCATCATCCACCTTGTGAGTGAATGCTATTTGTTTCACAGTGTCCTTAAATTGTCCAACCATCCTGAGTCTGTGCATTATAAGATTCCTCTTTAGCACTTATATAGGTAGACAGGAAATGAGAAAGATAAATCTCATTACACTAAATCATGTAAGTAGCTGAGTGTTCAGTAAATGACTATAGCATGTGTTGGTCAAATTACCGCATCACTATATCAATACAAACATGGAAGGCCACAGAGGTCATCAGTCTCCTTCTTACTACGACAAAACTGCAGTGTCCTAAAACATATTGCAAGATCTAGACATCCATACATTCTTCACAGCAACATCTGAGAGACAGATTACCATTTTCAGCTCATTGTTAAGTAATAAAGAAATTAAACATGAAGATTGAAAAAGGGACAAGAGAAACACTGAATGGACAATATAAGTTTTATTTGGGATGTTCATGAAACCAAAGCAAAAAGCAGAAAAAATGAAATACATACAATAAACAAAGGAAAATTTCCAAATTAAGTGAAATTTAATAGAGTATTTGAAACATGTTTTTAGTTATTACCAACGCCTGACTCAAATTACATAAAAATAATTCCAACTAAGTCAGCTTTTAACATAGCACACACATAGATACCACCAGCTATAAAAATTCTGTGTATATGCAGGGCTTATAAATAACTGTGGTGCCATTCAGATTTTCAGAAAGGTAATCTTGCCAGCACTTAATTATGGCAAGCATGGGTTACCATAGGAGTTGTCACAGAGATGTGACTGTCCTCTTCAACATCAGTATGCCAACATTCTAGCATGACTGATGTGCTCTGTGGTAGGAATCTGACTGATTGACTGATTGATAGATAAATTATTGGTCCTGGGAGAAATGTGATGAAGTAGGATAACAAAAAGAGAGAGAGAGAGAGAGAGAGAGAGAGAGAGAGAGAGAGAGAGAGAGAGAGAAAGAGAAAGGAACGAAGAGGAAGAGAGGAAAAACCAGTCTGTTGTCCCTATTTTCCAAAATCCTAAACATTTAATAGAGTTTCAATAACTGCAGTGTGGAAAATATATTTTAGGAAATATCTTTGATAAAGGGAATTCTGGCCATATTCCCTTCAGTTCCTCTTCTGGCAAACAAAAAGAATAGTTTTCTTGGGCTGAGCAACAGACACTTCAGAGGGTTCCAGACAGAGAGAGGACTGGCCTCTTGGTTCACACACCGAATCCCAAACAGCTGGATATTCAAGAGCAGAGTATCTGTGTATCCCTTCTTGGTTTGAGGTCACTGAGTGTGACCAGTTAGATAAACGAGGACACAGTGAATCTCATGGGAAAAGCTCCATGCCTCAGGGGAGTGGTCTTCAGCCCCACGATGGTGGAATGGAAGAACAGAGACACCTCAACTAGCATGGTCTTTGTCTTAGTTTGAGTCTTTCCAAAAATAGGTCGTGATATATGTAGTTAACTTGAGTGCAGATGCAAGGAATCATACTGAAGGAGCAGAAAAGGGGGGAAAGGAAAGGGGGAAAAGCCAGTAAAGGAGCACTAACAAGCTGGTCATCTTTGTGGGAAGCCTGGGTCCCCGCTGATTGGAACCCTGGGAGAGACTATGGAGAACAGACCTCAAAGCTCTCCTTGTGAAGAGCAAGAAGGCTGTGTGGGGTGTTGTCTACTACCTCCCATCCCTCATTAGTTGAGGATTATTCTGTGGTTCTTAACTTTCCAACCTCATGCTTTGGCTGAACACATTGCTGAGTCCAGAGAAAGTCCTTAGAGAGAAGAGTACTGAATGTGGAACCTGTCGAAAGAAACTTCAGCAACCTCCACAACATGCTAAGAAGAGAAGGCAGGGCTTTCACAGTATCTGCTAGAATATCCTTCGATGTATCAGTGATAAATACGTGGCTATGTGGAGATAATATGAAAGAAATAGAGAAAGAAAGAATAACAAATGAATGGGTGGTGAGTAGAGGCACCTTTATCCATAAGGATACAGGCACAAAACAAAATGAATAAGAACATGGTATAAATTGAAGGAAGGGAGATAAAAGTATATATGATTAACTTTCTGCTTCTGTTCTATGGCCCTACATTTTCTAAACTAAAAGATATACAGATGATAAGCAAACCAAGCCCAGCTTCTATGTGGAGAGGCATAGCATAAGGTATGCTTACAGACTCAAGGAATAGGAAAAAATTTCTCCCAGAAGAACTACTTACTTCACTGAGATGCAAGAATCACTATTTTTTTCATGCCTTTCCTTGAAATCCATTTTCAACACACATTTCACTGAAATACAGGTTGCAGTGAACATTTCATGTAGTAAAAATGAGAGAATATTTTAGAAGTTGAAGACTGAAAATAACCTATCCATTTACTAGGGTTACTATTCAAATATTATCATTGTTGACATATTGATTGATTCCCATGAAATCCAGAAATGATATCATATTAAGCAATTCTGTCTAAAACGATGCTCCAGAATATGGCAATATTTGAAACAGTATTCATAAATAGTCTCTAATTCAAGAGTGAGGCTTTGGTACAGATGTTGAAACCAACATGCATTTTTACCACATTAATATTCACAGACAGAATACTTCTGGAAATGATTGAGAAGGCAGAGTAAGTGTGTTTCTGCACAGAAAATTACATAAAAGTCTCCTAGAAGAGACCTAGTTAATAATAATACTAAGGTCCAAACCAGGTTGGCACAACCTCTTTTGTTATTATTATTGTTGCTGTTGCTGTTATTAGGAAGGAATGTTTTTAGATGTGTTGCTTATTTTCCCTAGTACAACGAATTTCAACACATTCATTCATCCATTCACTCAATGAGTATTTATTGACAACCTACTATATATTTAGTCCCTGTGATGGGCACTTGAAATTTACTGGTGAAAAGGAAAACAGCCAAAGATTCCCTGCACTCAGAAGCTTACATCCTAGCAGGAACAGAGCCAGCCCTTTCCCCATGATTCCCATTATCTTAGGTGACTTCATATATTTACATCACCTGCCTGTTCTCTGAAGTTATGTGCATTTCTGATCCCTGACCAAGATGCTTATGCCACATGAACAAAATGAGTAAGGAAATTTGCCACAAGATATTATTCAATAAAATGAAGCTTTACAAAATAGAACAAGTGTCATTTACATTTGAATCTAATAAGTGGACAAGATAAATGGAAAAATTAGAAATGGAACTTGTGTTTTAAGGTGAGCAAAAGCTTATTTCAGTCAGTAAGCAATGCCAATAGTTGGGATGATTAAATACTTAATGGCCTGAAATGCCTTCATATACTTTGGGAAACATGATGGAAAATAACAGTAAAACCACATACACCTCTCTCCCTTGGTCAACAATCCCTAACTATTCTTGCCAAAATGTAAAATCTTGGCTAAATTGGGTCTCATTCAAGTTTACAAGAAACCAAGCATTAATTTGCTATTGCAGCTGAATCCCAGGGGGTCATCACTCATGGAGAGTAATCCAAGCTAAGCACTTCCGACTAAGGAATTTGTTGTACACAGAACTTTCCTGTTCTTTACAGAAGGTACCAGTTGTTTAGGAAGAGTGCCACTTTGTAACAATGTCCTCTTCACAAGATCAATAGAGCATGAATTTGCTATACTTGTTGCCTGAAATTTTCTTTCAGTGTTTATACACTTGGTAAACAGGTAGTCAACACTTTACCATGCTCAACTATCAATATCAATTCTTCACTGGATTCCTAGTTTCCTGCCCAAGCCAACTGAGTTACTTCCTCCTTTGTACGGCAATAGCTACTTTTAGTAACCACCTTTCATGCCCCACTACAACATTACAACATTTACTCCTACCCTTGTACTGTGAGATATTTAGGAATAGGATATCAGGGTGAAAAGGATGATGTTTTTCATATTTGTACCAACAGCACCTAGAAAAGGATGTCATAAAGAATTAAGTGCTCAATAACGTCTCATTAAATAAAACAATGTTGAATTTAAAGATTAGAGAAAAATATGCTTAACATAATTAACTTTCAGGGAAATGCAAATCAAAACCACAATGAAATATGATATCACACCTGTAAGGATGGCTAAAATAAAAAAGATAAGAAATAACAGTGTTGGTGAGGATGTGGAGGAAAAAGGAACTCTAATATTACTGTTAGTGGGATTATAAACTAGTACAGTCATTATGGAAAACAGTATGGATGTTCCTCAAAAAATTAAAAATAGAAATATCATACAATCCAATAATTCCACTATTGGGTACTTACCCAAAGAAAGTGAAAACACTAATATGAAAATACATATGCACTCCGATGTTGACTGCCCCATTATTTACAATAGCCAAGATATGGAAGCAACCTAAGTGCCCATCAAGAGACAAACTGATAGGGGCGCCTGGGTGGCGCAGTCGGTTAAGCGTCCGACTTCAGCCAGGTCACGATCTCGCGGTCCGGGAGTTCGAGCCCCGCGTCGGGCTCTGGGCTGATGGCTCAGAGCCTGGAGCCTGTTTCCGATTCTGTGTCTCCCTCTCTCTCTGCCCCTCCCCCGTTCATGCTCTGTCTCTCTCTGTCCCAAAAATAAATAAACGTTGAAAAAAAAAATTAAAAAAAAAAAAAAGAGACAAACTGATAAGGAAGATGTGGTATGAATGGAATATTACACATCATAAAAAAGGATGAGATTATACCATTTGAGACAACATGGATGCACCTAAAGGGTATTATGCTAATTAAGTCAAATTAAGAAAGACAAATACCATATGATTTCTGTCATGTGGAATCCAAAAACAAAACAAAAAACAAACCAATACACAAACACAGGGAAGAATCAGACCCAAAATACAGAGAGAAAACTGATGGTTGCCAGAGAAGTGGGTGTAAGTGGGCAAAATGGGTGAAGGGAAGTAGAACATACAGGATTCCAGCTATGGAATGACTAGGTCACAGGAATAAAACGCACAGAACAAGGAATATAGTTAATGATATTGTAATAGTGATGTATGACGACAGACAGTAGCTAGATTAGTGGTGAACATAGCATAATGTATACACTCAAATCATATTGGTGTACTCCCAAAACTAATCTAACTCTGTGTGTCAACTATACTCAGTAAAATTAACAATAGAAAATAAAGATTAGAGAACAGAAACCCCACTTAATCCCCAACTACTCATTATTATAAACTTAACCCAAAAAAATAAAATGAAAAAAACGTGACATATGACTTATAATTTCATGAGCCATTCATTGAAAAATAGTAGTTATAAAGACCTGCTAGTTCTTTCACTGCTCGATCCATCCAAACTTAACCCGGTTTATATTACTAACAAGGTGACGACAACGAATTTCTCTATCAAAATTTAGTACACCACTTTTACATAGTATCTTATTTACACTTCTTTGTGCTTAACCCTTTGCTCAGTTATGACATACACATTACTATTAATAAACTATGTGATTAAGCTAAATTATATCCCCGAAACCAAAATAAAGGGAGCATGGCCTTTATCCTAAGAGGACAGTATGTAGATAATTCAATATGGCCTTAAAAAAATCAGTCAGGACTTAAGACTTTTCTATGAGAATGAGATAGTGCAGCAGCAGAAGAGATAAAGACATCACCTCTAAGACCATCTGGTGCAGATCTCACAGCTATACTATTGAAGCCGTACCAGAGCATCGAAGCAAACAAAACAATAATTCTGTTCTGGCTACCACAGCTGCTGAAATAGAGGCAGCTGGTATTTCTATAACCAGTATGATAACACAGAGAGATCCATGCAAAAAGGTACTCTCTTACTGGTTACTCTCTTATTGAACTGACAAAGATTACTTTTCTCTTTCTATAACCCAGCCTGGGGACACTGTATTATAGTGTTCTATTTTGAATCCTTTTATGGTTCTATAACTTTATTCTATAGCCATTTTGGCTAAGATTGGTGCATAGCTAATCTTAAAAGAATAATGTTGAATAGATTTAACTCTGCTGGGCCTCTATTTGCCCCCTAAATATCCAGGGAATTCTGTTAAATAATTCCCAAGGGACTACTTAGGCCAGATTTCTATTTTGGTTAGGAAAACACCTGGGCATATAGTCTTCTAATCGTATGACACATATTATTGAGGTTATTCCAGTTCCTAAGTTGGGTCCAAGAACTAGCAAAGATTAGATGGAGAAAATTATAACCTTTAATATGTGCCAGACACTCTTCAAAAGCCTTTACATATAGTGACTCATTTAATTGCATGAGATAGGTACTATTATTACTCATTTTAGTAACTATCAATCTGAGAAATAGTTTAGATAACTGGCCCAAGGTCACATAGATAGTGACGGCTGGAACTGGGATTATAATTTAGGCAGTCTGATGTGAGATGAATATAAGTCATTGTAGATAAATTCCAAAGTGAAATAAACAAAGTTGGTAATTTCCAAGCTCTAACAGAATTCTTGGTATTTATGCCAGAGGAGGACTTAGTGCTGCCTCTCTGACAGAAAGAAAAGGTAGCATTCGTGTCATCCACTATTACTTTATAAAAACCTAGGAAGGGCAAAAATAAATGTGGGTTGCTAGTCAGACTTCCAGAAACATCTACCATTCAGAATACAAGGCAAAAAGGACTTGTGAACCACCTAACTCAGAATTAAAAGGACTTAATTCTGAAGTGTCTTTGGCTCTCTAGGCCATGCCCAGAGGATGTTTACTCCTAACTTATACATAGCTACAGTGGAATCAGTTATTTCAATTCTCAGATTTCAAGAGGTAAGGAGGAGGAACTTAAAGTCTTCTTGAGACAGGAAAATGGAGAACAAGAGTGGTAGGTGACAATGTGCCAGCAAGAAAAGAGAAAGAGAAACATCACATAGAACAGTAAGTGTGGTCACAAAGATAAACTAAGCAATTTCAACTATCATCCTCAAAATGCCAGATTACAAAGGCATAATTTTAAAAAGCAAGAAAAGAAGTAATATATCCACATATTTAGATGTTAGTAATTAGATGCAGAGAGAGAGAAACATTTTTGCTGATGCTCCTAAATTTTGCTATAAAACACTACTTTGTGAAAGACAAAAGTGGTCATATTTTGCTGAATACAGTAGTAGACCAAAGCTTGATAAAAAAATCAAATCATACAAATCATACATACATTCACATTGAACACACTTGAGCCTTATAAATGGTTATTTACTGTGGATTTTGGAAGCAGTTTTACAAAATAGAATATAATCTTGATTGCCTGAACTGGGTCACAACCCAGATAAGTGTAGTGTCATGAGTTCCTCAGCACTGAGCACATATCTGTTACCAACCTCTCAGCTGGGATTTCTGCTCTAGTCTACATGGACATGTGTGCATTTGGAATCTAATTCTAGTAGGTGAGGGTGCCTTAATAAATTAAGACCTGTCCTGGGAAAGCCTACTATTGTGTTGATTTTGTTACATAAAGGAATAAATGTGGTTTTAGGAGATGTTTCCTTTCAAATACAGATAGAATTAAGTATTTTTCTTACTATGATGTGTATATTGATATTCCTTCCCCATATTAATTAAATAAAAAAGGAAAAAGGAAGGAAGAAAAAGAATCAGAGCATAATTTGTAAAAAATAAATGTGCTGAAATAGAAAAATTTGATTTCAAGTGTTGTGTGTGATTAGGAACCATTTGGACTGAATTGCAAAGCCATGCACATTGTGGTTTACACTGGAGAGAATGACAATTTTAAACTATAGACCTTGTAGTAGGTGTCACTGCAGTATCATGTTGACATTCTGTAAATAGTAGCTGCTGCTTAACACTGTCATTACAGATCTAATTCCAACAAGAGTCAATTCAAGTCTAACCATTTAACTAGCTACACTTCTTATCTTGGGATTTCAGACATTCAGAGAATATTTAAATATATTGCTGCCATGTTCTAGGACAATGCTGCTACATGATAAGGGAGGTATTTATTTTTTGAATAAGAAATAATGTAATATAGCATGTGTAGAAGAACTAAATAAGCTGCAAAAAAATAGAATACTGCTTAAGGAAAGATTAAAAGCCAATAAAACCTTTTTAATACGATTTTAATATGAGAGATAAAACATTGACTGAATCAGCTCTGAATTCAATTCCTCTCTACACATAAGAAATGTATGTATAAAATGTCCTGCCAATATTTTATTTCTCAAAGCCACTGGAAATATAGATTTTACATTTTACTTCTGATATTTTCACTATAGATTTCAGTAAATCTACATGTTCCCATTTTAGTATGAGCTGCAGAAATATCTTTACGGAGGATGTGAAGACCATTTGTTTTAAGTGTCCAATTATTTTTTGTTTTTCTTCAAGTTCTTAATATATTAATTTGCCTATTTAACTCTTCAGCAACTTGAGAATTAAATCCATGGGGCGCCTGGGTGGCTCAGTCGGTTAAGCGTCCGACTTCAGCTCAGGTCACGATCTCGCGGTCCGTGAGTTCGAGCCCCGCGTCGGGCTCTGGGTTGATGGCTCAGAGCCTGGAGCCTGCTTCCGATTCTGTGTCTCCATCTCTCTCTCTGCCCCTCCCCCGTTCATGCTCTATCTCTCTCTGTCTCAAAAATGAATAAACGTTAAAAAAAAATTAAAAAGAGAATTAAATCCATTTTATACTGAATGTGGATCTGCGTACATATAATAATGCTTTTTAAACCTATATTCATATTTAACACCTAGCTTAAACACACAAAATGATATTTAGCATGCAGACCACTGAATATTCAGAGAATTTTCAGATTTTTTGAAATGTAGTATCATATTTTTTGTATAGCCCATAGTGTCATAATACTTTATGATATCATATCAAATTGCTTTTTACTTATGGTTCTAAAATGAAAAAGACATGAAAATTACAATTTTTTTATCAGATTGAGTAAATTTAAAGTTGAAAGACAACATGCAACAAGGCAGGACTTGAGTTATTACATACTTCTGATCCACATCAAGAGAATTAGAAAGATATAAAAATAGGGGTTTATCCTCCTATTCCCCTTTTTGTTTCCTTTAAGCAAGTGCCTTAGTAGATTTAATCCTGGAGAAATTTAACAAGAAACCCATATTACACTGCCTATTTTCCCAAAAGGTTTGTTCATCTATTTCCTGTTGTCCCTAATTTGTTTTCTCTTCACTTTGGAAATATATTTGGAACTAAAGCCTTTTCAGTAAAACAAAGCAAACTGTGGTTGCTGGATTTTGCTTTCCCTGGCTGACTTAAAATCCTCCCTCTTGCTTGGTTGAGTACAATGTTGCATTGCCAAACCAAAGTAACAACTTAAAAAGAGTAGCTTCATAAAAGTGACACATCTTTTTATGCTAAAACTATATACCTGGATTCTTGATAATATTCATTCTTATCAAATCGGGATACAAGGTGCCATTAATAAAACAAGAGGCCACGGCTATCATCAATGAATTCCTATTACACAATGTGTCTATCAGAAAATAAAACTGCTGACTTTACTGCACATTCACTAGGTAGTATGTGATTGAAAGTTGCCATCAATAAAATGCTCAAGTAGTTCAATAAGCAACTAAAGCAGAGTGACTCAAAGCAGCTGACAGAAAGAAATGCTGTTCAAAACAAAAACTAAAGCATAATATTAAACAATTGGACATGCCTATTTTCCATGGGAATAGAACAGTAGCAAGTAAATCAACAGGAGTATGTTGCTATAGGGAAAAAAATGTTTCTTAAAACAGACTTTGCAGAAAATGGAAATTGAGGGAATAGCTGAAATCTTTGTGAGGCTTTGGAAATAACTGCCACAATAGCAAACCAAAAGTGCATGTGATGTCTGGACTTACAATCAAAAGATTGATGTTAATGCATTTCTGATACTCAGCTTGTCTGTTATTTCCCATATACCAATCTCTCAGCTTCCAGTCCCTATAACAATATACTACATACCCTATGTATCAACTACTACAGGGTCTCTCTCTTTCTGTCTCTCCCTGATTTTAATTAAAAGTCTGCATGAACCAATATGAATCTTTTAAATTATGGCTACTGTGGCTCACATGACTATGATAGTAACAGTGACCACAAGGCTACAACTTAGCCCACCACGGCGACTTAAATCCTATGAGTAATGTGGCTAATCTCATTTAATCTTTCCAGTATGTATGATGAGGCAAAAACAAACTTGATACTTTGAAATGCCTTAGAGCTTGAGGGAGAACAGTAGCCAGGGATGCATCCTCTCTTGAAGGACATTAAAGCCTTCCTGCCGCTGAATTCTTTAAATTTTGTATAAGAAATAATGAAAGTACAATATTTGCAAAGATTCTCTAGAATCAGTGCATTCGGTTCATAGATTATTTAGTAGCTTCACTTTTTCCTGGATAGTAATGTAAGTCCCATATATAAAAGGACAACAAGCACAATGAGGTATTAATATTCCTAAACTGTGTGAGCCTGAACCTTTCTTGATGGACCTTGGGGCTCAAGAGTACCTGTGTATGTATAGGTTTCATCCACTTCTTTGCAACCAGCCACCTCATTCACATAGGTTTTTATTGTTGTTGATGTTACCTTGCTAAATAAAAGTGAAATTTTAGAGTGAATGTTGTCTTGTCATCAATCTGAAACCAACCTCAGAGCAAATTATCAATATGACTTGACAGAAAAGCAAGTTCAAAGAGTTGACAGAATTGGTCATAGCACCAATGGAGTGGGGAGAGCCAGGATCCATACCCAGGTATTCTCACTGACGCTTCTTTACAAAAGAGTGGCTTAAAGCTGTATATGTAGCAGCATTAACAATTGTCATTAAGACTAGTATCCTATAGGGGCGCCTGGGTGGCTCAGTCGGTTAAGCGTCCGACTTCAGCCAGGTCATGATCTCGCGGTCCGTGAGTTCGAGCCCCGCATCGGGCTCTGGGCTGATGGCTCAGAGCCTGGAGCCTGCTTCCGATTCTGTGTCTCCCTCTCTCTCTGCCCCTCCCCCGTTCATGCTCTGTCTCTCTCTGTCCCAAAAATAAATAAACATTAAAAAAAAAAAAAGACTAGTATCCTATATGGAAGGAGGCTGCATGTGGAATTAGATCACTGAGTAATTAAACATACTGGTTTGCCTGGGATTAAAGGGTTTTCCAGAATTGGGACTTTCACTGAGTCTAGGACAAACTGGGATCGTCAGTAACCTTAAAGATGATCATTTGCTATAATCAATTGTAGGATTAGGGTGAATAAATAATGGGATTAGGTACATGAACTAACGGAAATTATTTTACCTTCATCTTGACAGCCAATAATATACAAATTCAAATTTTTCGACAAATGATCGTGGAGTTATTCTGTATCACAAGTTATGAGTGGCAAATTCAAAAACCATGAAAGAAGTCTAAAATGCATTTCTACCAATTTAATTAGTATCTATAATAGCATAATTTCGAGCAGTTTCACTAGAACAATAGAATCTTGAAAAGTACTAAGCTGTGGCCTATAAATCCATAATCTAGAAGCAATTTAAAATTTAAAAAATGAATTATTCTCAGGGATATAAAAATCCTTATTTTATTTTGGCTTATCTTTACTCAACTTGCTGAAAGAAATATTATAAAATACATGGTTTGAACTTTCTATTCTCATGAGTAATTTTTAAATTATTCAATTTAATTACAGTCTAACAGCATATGAAGAATAGTAACTACTTAAAATTAGAAAAATCTTACCAATGAATTATTCTAGATGTTTGCTAAATCACAAACTATTTGATATGCTCCAAACTATTTGTGGTAATTTGTGAGACAGAATGTCAATAGTTTACAGCCTTGTCAATGAATGATAAGTGTTTCATTTGACTAATAGTGTTTTTTTTAATGTTTATTTATTTTTGAGAGAGAGAGGGAGAGAGAGCGAGCATGAGTGGGGTAGAGGCAGAGAGAGAGGGAGAGACAGAATCCCAAGCAGGCTCTATGCTGACAGCAGGGTTCGAACCCACAAACTGCAAGATCATGACCTGAACCGAAATGAAGAGTTGGATGCTTAACCAACTGAGCCATCCAGGCACCCCTCACTAACAGTGTTTTTTAATCTTGTTCCATGTTTAGATATCTGCTGTGTCTGGGTTCTGATACCTTCTGGGAGAGCTGATGGCTTCTGAGGAATATTTTATATAAGAATTCATAATCCAAGAATAACTTTGGATATAACAAACTTGAAAAATGCACTGCTAGGACAACAAAATGCACAGGTGTAGGGAGATCTCAGCAACATGCAAACTTCTTGTTACTATAGTAATAGGATTTTGGGAAATCTGGGTCACCTTGTTGCTCTGGAAACAGTCTCAGGAAGACCAAAGTTGAAACCCCATAATGACACTGCTTCTATCTCCAGATTCACTGCTTACTCATCACCTGTATTTTCACATTTCTGAAGAGACATTAGTGAGAATAGGTCATATATAAGTTCGATTACCTTAGGAAAAGATGAGCACTCATATTAAGAATCTGCTGCATATCAACACGATTGAAAGCTTTTTCAATTTACCTTACATACCATTATTAATTTTGCAAAATAATACTTTGATTTCTGTTAAACATTTTTGTCAATAATACTTTATATAGTATACCAGAATATGTACTCATTTCTATAGATTTTTCTGAGAAATTATTATTTAATTCACCCACTGATAAAAGTAATTCACAAAATGATTATGAACTTTTTTCAAGACTAGTCATCAGTGGTTGAAGCTGTAAACCATATCCTAGCAAAAACCCTAAGATTCTTATCACCATCTCATCATTATTACTAATGGTGTCATTTTATTCCTTCTTTCTATTATCTAGGTTAACAACCCAATTATAGCTACTATATATTATATTTGTTATATGCCAGATATTTTTTTAAGTTTTTCATTTAACAGCATTTAGAGCCTACAAAACTAAATAACGTGGAACTTCATATTATCCCCATTTTATGTGGGGGAAAAATAAGTTTAAAGAAACTAAGTAACATCTACAAGTTCAGAAAACCAGAATTTGATCTAAGATTTTTGAATTTCCAAATTCATGCAAAAGAGTTATAGGAAACATCTCATTCTCTAATGATAGCATATCAACATTATGTGTGTTCTGTTGGTGGATTTAGTAGTAAATACCGGTTTTAGAAAATGTGAATTATCTATGATAAAAAATATCCATTAAAGCACTCATGTTCCCAGTATTTCAGTGTGTGAAATGGTGATTTTCAGCTTTTTTCTGTTTTTTTTTTCCTTCTGTTTTATTTTCTGTTGCACATACTAACTTCACCAAAAAGGAAATCAGAAAAATAATGTATGGGTTCTCTGTATATTATCTGTGATCTTATTTCAATATTTTGATCATGCTCTTAAAATTTCATGCTAATACTATTACAATAGTGATTTCTGCCCTCACTAGATTTTCATTCACCTTTTACAGTTGCTTCCTTACTTTATCTCCAAACCTAAAATTACAGGGCCACAAACACTCTCACTAGAGTTGAAATACTTTGTGATACTAATGAAGAAAGGGTTTTTTTTCTTTAAATGTTAGATACATTTTCTTACATGGATTTTACATATATTATAAACTTATATCTGAAATTTTAAAAGAAAAGGAATCCTAAATTCAAAAGCTACCTTTCAGTCATTTCAAAGTGTTATGGACTGAAATGTGTGCCCCTAAATTCAATGTGTTCAAGCCCTAACCCCTGGTGTGACTGTATTGGAGATAGGGCCTTTAGGACATAATTAAGGTTAAATGAGGTCATAAAGGTGGGACTGTAATCTGCTGTGTCTTTATGAGAGGAGGAAGAGACACAAGAGCTCTAGCTCATTCATGCCCTCCCTCTGTGAACCACAGAGGAAAGACCACAGCTGGGAAGGCAGCTATCTACAAGCCAAGAAAGAGAGGCCTCACCAAAACTCAACTCGAACAGCATCTTAATCTTAGACTTCCAGCCTCTAGACTGTGAAAACAAGTTTCTGTTGTTAGGCCACCCATCTATGGCATTCTGTTATGGCAGCCCAAGAAAACTAGTACAAGGAAGTCATTGTATTTGCACTATGTACTTCTCACAAATGTAGTTGTTTTTTTTTTTTTTAAAGAGTTATTGTTGGTGAAATGCCATATTTTTTTTTATTTTTTTAAGGTTTATTTATTTTTGAGTGAAAATCAGATTGTGCACAGGGGAGGAGCAGAGAGAGGGAGACAAAGAATCTGAAGTAGGCTCCAGGCACAGAGCTGTCAGCACAGAGCCCAACATGGGGCTCAAACCCACCACTGTGAGATCATGACCTGAGCTGAAGATGGACGCTTCACTGACTGAGCCACCCAGGTGCCCGTGAAACACCATATTTAAGTCCTAATAAATGATACTACTGATTGTATAGATGCAGGAGAGACCACCAAAAGGCAAGACACTCAAATATCCATATAGCTAAGAAAAATGCCTGAGGTCAGTACCCACATGTACAGCAAAATGTCTACTGCCCCTTTCTTTGCATTTAAATGGGCTATCTATGAAAAAGGGCATACCATTTTACAAGAGGAAGTGTTTATGTATTTTTATTTCATATCTACAGCTATTCCTATACTACTCCTACAACTGAAATATTATTTTATTTCTCATAACACCTATTAAATTCCCATAAACATAAAACTACCATAAATCACAATGTACAAAAAATCTTACATTGAAGTTTATTGTAATTGCTGGGAATTTATATTATAGCTACCAGGTGGGTTATCTAACAGAATAGGCAACAGTTACCTAGCATAAGAAACAGAGATTTCTCCTAACCTCTCTTATTAACACAGATTAAAGGGGGGGAGGGGGGAAGAAGAGAAAGAAGATGAAAAAGAGATAGAAGGGAGAGAGAGAGGAAGAGGAGAAAGGGGTATAGGTTTGCCCTATTTATTTAGCCAGCAATAACTTTTATGATGAATTGGTTCCTAAATGTGATGCACATTTCAGGAAGACATCTTAATTAGGTAATTTTTATAAATGCTAAATGTGAGCAGACTAAATCAAAAGACTATATAATTAAGTAAAATTAGCCCCACCTGTCCCATTTCTTTACAGACTACATCATAACTCTCAAGCAGGTACAAAATATGTTTTTCATCCTAATATAAGTAACCTACTTAATTCTTACTTGCCTTTCAAATCATGACACATCAATATATAAGTGCTAGAAATAAAATAAATTAAATTTGCTTTATCATAATTCCTATGTGCCCTCATGTTAGAAGTATAAATTATCTGAGAAAATTTTAGTATTTAATATTCAAAGTTAACATAATTATGATAATTTAAAATATATACCTATATTTATTAATATTCTAAATTTACAAATTTTAACAGGTTTGTTTTAATGAACTAAGAAAAATACAGCTAAATTGGGAATTTACCAATCAAGAGCTAATCTTTGTCTTCCAAACAGGAGTAGGAAACAACTTTGGTCTCTGCTACAACATTATGACAAGAAATTAATACACCTAAAATCTTCATATTTTATAAAATTCTACAAACTGTCATGATAAGTCCTAAGACAGCTAGATCAGGTATGATAAATAATGACATTTCTATGATAGGAGATTTTCCATAGCATGCCAAGTAACCAACAGGGGCCAACAAATGATTGGACACTCCATGGTCCAATGATATTCAATTATAAGCTCTACTATATGACAATTCATAGCAGAAAATTTAAGGAAATATGTTGTTGGTAAATCTACAAATGATGCTGCCTTTTAAAATGACACCTAGGGGCGCCTGGGTGGCGCAGTCGGTTAAGCGTACGACTTCAGCCAGGTCACGATCTCGCGGTCCGGGAGTTCGAGCCCCACGTCAGGCTCTGGGCTGATGGCTCAGAGCCTGGAGCCTGTTTCCGATTCTGTGTCTCCCTCTCTCTCTGCCCCTCCCCCGTTCATGCTCTGTCTCTCTCTGTCCCAAAAATAAATAAACGTTGGAAAAAAAAATTAAAAAAATAAATAAATAAAATGACACCTAAACATGGCTTTTCTAAGCAGTTTTATAAAAAAACAGACTCTTATTAACAAAAGTTCCTATTCACAAAATAGACTGGTTCATGGAACTCTAATGATACAGACAGTTTTTGTTTTCCAAAGCAATCATTTATACTTGGTTAAAGTGTATACATTTCAGGAAGTGTAATTCAGCAGGTATAGGAAGGGCCCAGAGAACTATACTCCATGATGCAATTGTTCTGCTGCAAAAACTTTTTGAAAACGTTATTCACAGAGGACTGTCTCCATCTTCATAGGCTATGTCATTTGGGCATTGTGCAAAGCAGATCAATACCCTGATTACAATTAAAAAGTTTCCCTGAGATGTTAGAATAAAATTATACCAAAAATACATTTAATAGTCAATTATTTAATCTCCATTACAAAAATTATTTCCAAAGTTATCCTTTCGTCAACAAATTAATTAACAAACAAGAGTAATCACAGATATTACAATATTTCTAATAGAATATTCTCCCCCTCAATACTTTAAATATTTTCCTTGACATTTTGCAAACCAAGAGTTAAAAATATGGGAACTTTATGTCATTTAAAGTTTCACAAGAGTGAAACGATAAAGAGCACCTGTCTCTCACATCGATTATGGCCATGGTGACTCCTGATCTTCCAGTGTTAGCAATGAAATAGCCTGTATGCACTTGTCAGTTTATTGACCTGTTTGCATGAAGATGCTGAAAGCTTAATTTATTCCTGGTGTAATTTGAGAGCCACCTCAAGATTCCACCTATTTGAAATGCACCAACTCTTTCAACTTAAGAGCACAACCAGATGGTGAAAATGCAGAAGAAACCTGGATTGAATATGTAAAGCACCAGGCTGCAGGACGTGCCCAATTATAGTTAGTGAAGAGTCAAACAAGGCACTAACTTGTATTTTTAAACCCAATTATTTACCATAACTCTGATGCTCATTTTTCAGTGAACATCAATTTAAGATTTTTGTGAGATAATTTATAAAAGAGAAAAAATAGGTTATTTTGTTAGCTCAGTCTACATATGCAACACTGCAGTCTGAAAAATAAAGAATGGAACAGAAAACTGAACAGTTAAACAAAACATCTATATTACAGAGTTCCTGTGCTCTCTGTAAGACAGGGAGTCAAATCTTTGTTTTCTCAGCTGCAAATGTTAAAAATCACCTCAGAAATAAAGTCACCCAACTGCTTTCTAAGACCTCAGGCAGGGAAAGTCTATCACCTCTCATGGTAATCTTCTCCATTCAGCTTTAGGATAATACGTGCTTTTTTTTTCCTAATAAAACTCCGGTTGAAATTTAAGTTCATTTTCTCTAGCTCTACAAAAAATTTTGAATAGCTAGTCAGTCTCCTATTTAAAACAACTCCTCAAACATTGGGATAGATTTTGTCCCCTGTTGTTAGTAGCCATAGAACATTGAGAAATAATGAAGTATACATTCCTGAAGCAGAAAAAAAATGTTAACTATAATTTTGTTGTACCTCTTAGACTTCAAAGAATTTTTGTTTATGTTGATTTAGTTCATTCTCAAAACAACCCAATGAGGATACTTTAATCACTATGGGATAGTATGTTATGTGTCAAATGATAAAGACGTGATAAAAAGAAAACAAAACATCTAACTGCTTACATCCCAGTAGTTATAAAGATAAACTGAGACAATAAACAAAAAATACTTTTAAAAGTAATAAAATATTGTCAAGGGCAAAGCTGTGACATATGTAATAATATCTACTACTTTGTCCTTATTATGTCGCAATGTTTCCCCATCCCATAGAACCTACTTACATTTTATTTCTAATTTTTCTCTCTGGATCATGTGTATTTTAAAAATAAATTAAAGAAACTAAGAAAAACAAAATCAGTTATAATAATTCACAAAGTATTTCATGCCAAGAACAATAGCATCATCACACCCAGTTCTTACATGTTAATCTCTGATAATTATTTCTCAATATCATATTTCTTCTTTTTTAAGTGAAATGAGATTATTAACTTCTATAAGTCTTAGGTCTCCTAAAATTTTATATTTCTATTTTTTTTATTCAACGTAGTTTCCCTCAAGTCTTTCTCATCCTTCTTGATAAAGTTTATTTTCATCTCCCACTTTCTTCTTCTACCTTCCACAAATGACTTTTACCTGCTGCTTAAGAAATCATTTCTCCAGTTTAAGGCAATTTACATCTTATCCAATATTCCTGTGCCTATCATTGCTGACCCATAATAGGAACCCAATACACTTCTGACAAATAAATGAATGAATACATTTTTAAAATGACCTTTCAAAATTTTAACAACTCAATGGAACATATGTTGATGGGTCAATGTTTGAGCACATGTTTTTTCCACCTTCCAATAAAGTCCCAGGTTTAATCTTCTTACCAAATGAGGATGGGGATGCTGACTAGTTCTTTGTTGAAAAAACTGACAAAGTGTTCCAAGTGCTTTATGTATATTAACTCATGAATTCTCTACAACGTTAAGAATTTATGAGGAAACTGAGGCAAAGAAGTGTGAAGTGATTTGCTCAACAAAATCCAAGTGCTAATAAGTGGCAGAATCAAAACCTATACCCATGCACACCCAACACACACCTTTCCAGGTTTCTGTTAATGAGAAAAGTCCTTTTAAAACTCCATATTTTAATAGCATTATTTTTTTTTTCAACGTTTATTTATTTTTGGGACAGAGAGAGACAGAGCATGAACGGGGGAGGGGCAGAGAGAGAGGGAGACACAGAATCGGAAACAGGCTCCAGGCTCTGAGCCATCAGCCCAGAGCCCGACGCGGGGCTCGAACTCACGGACCGCGAGATCGTGACCTGGCTGAAGTCGGACGCTTAACCGACTGCGCCACCCAGGCGCCCCTTTATAGCATTATTTAAAAGTAATAATTTATATTAATTGCCACTGCAAGTTTCTCAACACCAGTTCAAATTCTATTTGATTGGGGTGACTGGACACAATCATAGAAAAGACAGTCCATTCCCATGCTCTCTCTTTGCTCTTTCATTTAGCAATTCCGTTTTAATATGTTTGCAGTTATTCTGAGGTCTATAGTACTAAACACAGGCTGACTTAAGTTGCAATCTTGCTAATGTTTTGACATTTTCTACAAAAATGCTTTCCAGAAAACACCTACCTGAAATTACCAATTAACTATCTTGACTTGAAACAGAATAAGAGAGGGATTCTGTTACTTAGCTTTGGAATTACAAAAGACTTTTAGAAATTTAGACCATAAATTTTTATATGAAGAATCTAATATTTCTCAGAATGTTTTGAACAGGACATGGGCATGCTTGTGACATTTATGAATACAATATCTTAAGGAAGCACAATTTTGTATGCAATATAAACAAACCTAACATGGGAACATATTGCATTGTAAAGTGTGCATTTACTAAAAGCTTTCCAGATATCACAGACTTTTCTGGGGGAAAAATAAAGATGCCTTGTACCTACTTATACTAAAGAAATAATTTGGTCTACAAGAAAGTTAGAGCCTTTTTAAACATTAACGATGGATAAAAGACATAAGACACTGAGAGATAGCTCCATACCTGTTTTGTTGGAAAGTCTAAATGACACCATCTTATCAGGAATATTACATACATTCCTCACTGAAGCAATGCAGCTATAATTAGCATAGTCCTGAGGTCGAAGATTCTTTAGTTTTAAGATCTTGGTTTCACCCTGAAAACGTAGAAAAGGTTGTTAGAAAAAGTCAACAGTAACCAAAATGAATGAATGATGAATCATGGCATTATAGTGTATTAAATCATATTATTATCAAAATCTAGCAGATTGTCTTATTTTGAAGGAAAATGTCTTTAAATAAAACCAAAACAAAAACAAACAAACAACAAAAACACCACATACATTTAAAAATAATACCGCAATGTGCCTGGAGATAAAAACTAACAGAATACAATGAAAACTCAACATTTTCTTTGCAAATTAGTTTCATAAGGGGAGAAATCTATTTCTGGTGGTGGTTATGCCAATTATTATGCAAAGATCAGAACAGTGTACTTAATAATGGAGTTTATTCAACAAATGCTGCAATCTATATAGACTTCAACATGAAATGTTTTGAAAGAAAAGGATTCTGAAGAAGAGCTAATAAACGAAAAACTGTTGGTAGAACAGTTATTGAAATCAATCTAATAACAGGCAATTAAATTTATAAACATAAATATTTTGTGTATATGTATCAATGATAGATGGCAGATATAGAACTGTCTTAAAGAAGCATTCATGAATGTTTCTAAATAATTACTGCTCTTGCTATCTTATATTCAGGAGTTCAAGACCTAGATCTTCCAGGTAAATCTGCAAAATCATACACTCAAATCAGGCAAGCTGGACAAACTCTTGATAATCCAGGAAAGATCATGTAAAACAATGAAATTATTCAAAGGGTAAAAGAGAAAACAAACAACAACAATAAAAAATTAAAGAAAAAAAACCCTACTGCCCAATTTAAAATAGGTCTCTTGAGATTTTGTTACTTTAAGGTCATTAATGCATCTTCTCCAAATAGTTCTTCTCATAAGTAAATGAATTATGGAAATGATAAACAGTATCCCAATGAAATCATATTTGGTATAGTAATTTTCAAAATGTTATTTTTTTCCAGATAATATCTACATGTAACAATGTATAACATCACTCAAATCCTAAAAATTGTAATACTTTCATATACTCTTCAAAAGGGTCAGAATACATAGTGAGAAGACATATAAGCACTACCTGCTCATATGCAACAAAAAAAAGCTTGCTCACACATAGACATTCACACCTAGTTTTGCAAATGTGTCAAATAAATCTCTCCTTCAGTATGCAGGGGCACTGTGGCTATAATTCCACTCATTCACTGTCAAAATTCAGTCTTAAGTCAGTCCACTTTCCTCAGGGGGCTTAGAAACAATCTCCTATCTTTAATTTTTCTTTAGGAAAGACACCATAATTTTTCTATACAAACAATTGCAAATTCATCCCACATGAATATACATAGTGCGTGTGTTTCTAGAACTTATATTTAAAATATATTCTCAGTGTATTACAGAGTTCTCACTTATACTAACTAAACACAATGCCTAGAAAAGTGTGTGCTTAGCTAGAAAGTATAGTTGAAAGAAAATGTTACTCTAGAACCAGTTGACTAAGATTTTTTTTTCAGTTTTTTACTTTACATCCAAGTGAGTCAGCATATAGTGCAATAATGATTTCAGGAGTGGAATCCAGTGACTCATCCCTGACATATAATACCCAGTGCTCCTCCCAACAAGTGTCTTCCTTAATGTCCCTTGCCCATTTAGCAATCCCCCCACCCAAAACCCTCAGCAACCTCAGTTTGTTCCCATATCTAAGAATCTGTTATGTTTTGTCCCCCTTCCTGTTTTCATATTATTTGTTTTCCTTCCCTTATGTTCATCTGTTTTGTATCTTAAATTCTACATATGAGTAAAGTCATGATATTTGCCTTTCTCTAATTGTGCTTACCATAATACACTCTAATTACATCCTTGTTGTTGGAAATGGCAAGATTTCATTCTTTTTGATTCCCAAGTAATACACCATTGTGTGTGTATGTATGCCCGCGTGCGCGCGCGCACGTGTGTGTGTGTGTCTGTGTATATATACACATATGTCACATCTTTTTTATCCATTCATCTGTTGTTGAACATTTGGGCTCTTTCCATACTTCAGCTATTGTCAATAGTGTTGCTGTAAACACGGGGGCGCATATGCCCCTTCGAAACAGCACACCTGTATATTTGGATAAATACCTAGTAGTGCAATTGCTGAATTGTAGGGTAGTTCTATTTTTTATTATTTGAGGACCCTTCATACTGTTTTCCAGAGTGGTTGCATAAGTTTGCATTTCCACCAGGAGTGCAAAAGTGTTTCTCTTTCTCCATATCCTAACCAATACGTGTCATTGCCAGAATTATTAATTTTAGCCATCCTGACTGGTGTGAGATGGTATCTCATTGTGATTTTGATTTGTATTTCCTTGAAGATGAATGATGTTGAGCATTTTTTCATGTGTCTGTTGGCAATCTAGATGTCTTTTTTGGAAAACTGTCTATTCATGTCATCTGCCCATTTCTTCACTGGATTATTTGTTTTTTTGGGTGCTGAGTTTGATTAAGTTCTTCATAGATTTTGGATACTAACCCTTTATCTGATATGTCATTTGCAAATATCTTCTCCCATTCCATTGGTTGTCTTTTAGTTTTGCTGATTATTTCCTTTGCTGAGCAGTAGCTTTTTATCTTGATGAGGTCCCAATAGTTCATTTTTGCTTTTGTTTCCTTTGCCTCTGGAGACATGTTGAGTAAGATGTAGCTGCAGCCATGATCAAAGAGGTTTTTGTCTACTTTCTCCTCTAGGATTTTGATGGCTTCCTATCTTACATTTAGGTCCTTCATCCATTTTGAATTTATTTTTGCATATGATGTAAGGAAGTGGACCAGGTTCATTCTACTGCATATCGTTGTCCAGGTTTCCAAACACCATTTGCTGAAGACACTGTATTTATTCCATTGGATATTCTTTTGTGCTTTGTCAAAGATTAGTTAACCATATGTTTCTGGGTCCATTTCTGGGTTCTCTATTCTGTTCCATTGATCTAAGTGTCAGTTTTTGTGCCAGTACCATACTGTCCAGGATTATGATGCCTCCAGCATTGGTTTTCTTTTTCTGGATTGCCTTGGCTATTCAGGGTCTTTTCTGGTTCCATACAAATTTTAGGGTTGTTTGTCCTAGCTCTGTAAAGAATGCTGGTGTTATTTTGATAGGTATTGTATTAAATATGTAGATTGCTTTGGATAATATCAACATTTTAATAATATTTGTTCTTCCAATCCATGAGCATGGAAAATTTTGCCAATTTTTTCGTGTCCTCTTCAGTTTTTTCATAAGCTTTCTACACTTTTCAGCATATAGATTTTTCACCTCTTTGGTTATACCTCCTAGGTATTTTATGGTTTTGGTGCAATTGTAAATGGAGCTGATTCCTTGATTTCTCTTTCTGTTGCCTCATTATTGGTGTATAGAAATGCAACCGATTTCTGTGCATTGATTTTATATCCTGTGACTCTGCTGAATTCATGGATCAGTTCTAGCGGTTTTTTGGTGGAATCTTCTGGGTTTTCCATATAGAGTATCATGTTGTTTGTGAAGAGTGAAAGTTTGGCTTCCTTCTTGCTGATGTGGATCCCTTTTATTCTTTTGTGTTGTCTGATTGCTGAGGCTAGGACTTCCAATATTATGTTGAATAACAGTGACAAGAGTGAACATCCCTGTCATGTTCCTGACCTTAGGGGGAAAACTTTCAGTTTTTTCCCCATTGAGGACGATATTAGCAGTGGGTCTTTAATATATGGTTTTATGATCTTGAGGTATGATCCTTCTATCCCAATTTTGAGGGTGTTTATCAAGAAAGGATGCTGTATTTTGTCAAATGCTTTCTCTACACCTATTGAGAGGACCATGTGAGTCTTGTTCTTTCATTTATGAATGTGATGTATCACAGTGACTGACTTGTGGATATTGAACCAGCCCTGCATCCCAGGTATAAATCCCACTTGATCATGGTGAATAATTCTTGTAACGTATTGTTGGATCCAGTTGGCTAGGATCTTGTTAAGAATTTCTGTGTCCATGTTCATCAGGGAAATTGGTCTATAGTACTCCTTTTTAGTAGGGTCTTTGTCTGGTTTTGGAATCAAGGTAATGCTGGCCTCATAGAATGAGATTGGAAGTTTTCCTTCCATTTCTATTTTTTTTGAACAGCTTCAAGAGAATAGGTGTTAACTCTTCTTAAATGTTTTGTAGAATTCCCCTGGAAAGCCATCTGGCCCCGGACTCTTGTTTTTTGGGAGATTTTTGATTACTAATTCCATTTCTTTCCCGGTTATAGGTCTTGTTCAAATTTTCTATTTCTTCCTCTTTCAGTTTTGGTAGTGTACATATTTCTAGGAATTTGTCCATTTCTTCCAGATTTCCCAATTTATTGGCATATAATTGCTAATAATATTCCCTTATTATTTATAGCTGAGACATTTCTTCCATCTTTAGGAAGGCCTGCATATTATATACTTCCCTCTTATGACAACCTTTGTTGCATCCCAGAGGTTTTAGTCTGTGGTGCTATCATTTCCATTGGCTTCCATGTACTTTTTAATTTCCTCTTTAATATCTTGGTGAACACAGTCACTTTTTAATAGGATGTTCTTTAGTCTCCAAGTATCTGTTGTTTTTCCAAATTTTTTCTTGTGGTTGATTTCAAGTTTCATAGCGTTGTGGTGTGAATATATGAACAGTATGATCTTGATCTTTTTGTACTAGTTGAGGGCTGATTTTCGTCCCAGTATGTGATCTATTCTGGAGAATGTTCCACGTGCACTCGAGAAGAATATGTATTCTGATGTTTTAGGATGAAATATTCTGAATATATCTGTTATGTCCATCTGGTCCGGTGTGTCATTCAAAGCCGTTGTTTACCTGTTGATTTTCTATTTATCTGTCCATTGCTGTAAGTGGGGTGTTGAATTGCCCTACTGTTATGGTATTATTGTCAACGAGTTTCTTTATTTTTGTGACCAATTGATTTATACATTTGGGTTCTCTGTGTTGGGAGCATAAATTTTTACAATAGTTAGATCTTGGTGGACGGACCCCTTAGTTATGATATAATGCTCTTCTTCATCTCTTGATGCAGTCTTTATTTTAAAGTCTAGATTGTCTGATATAAGGATGGCCACTCCGTCTTTCTTTTGTTGACCATTAGCATGATAGATGGTTCTCCATCCCCTTACCTTCAATTTGAAGGTGTCTTTAGGTCTAAAGTGGGTCTCTTGTAAACAGCAGATAGATGGATCTTGTTTTCTTATCCATTCTGGTACCCTATGTCTCTTGATTGGAGCATTTAATCCATTGACGTTTAAAGTACTGAAAGATATAAACTTATTGCCATTGTGTTGCCTGCAGAGTTGTAGTGTCTGGTGGTGTTCACTGGTCCTTTCTAGTCTTTGTTGCTTTTGATCTTTTTTGTTTTGTTTTGTCTTTTCTGCCCTCAGAGAGTCTCCCTTAAAATTTCTTGCAGGGATGACTTAATGGTCACAAACTCCATTAGTTTTTGTCTGGGAAACTCTTCACCTCTCCTTCTATTTTGAATGACAGCCTTACTGGATAAAGAATTCTTGGCTGCATGTTTTTCTGATTCAGTACATTGAATATATCCTGCCACTC
This sequence comes from Lynx rufus, assembly GCF_022079265.1. Taxonomy (NCBI): domain Eukaryota; kingdom Metazoa; phylum Chordata; class Mammalia; order Carnivora; family Felidae; genus Lynx; species Lynx rufus. The sequence goes on from NW_025814827.1 coordinate 66,824,823, forward strand.
CTTTCTTGCCTGCCAAATTTCTGTGGATAGGTTTGTGTGAACCCATCCTCCCTTATAGGTTAAGGACTTTTTTTTCCCTTGCTGCTTTCATAATTCTCTCCATGTCTGTGTATTTTGTGAGTTTGTCTACCATTGTTGATGGTCGCTTTTTTGTTGAATCTAATGGAAGTTCTCTGTGCTTCCTGGATTTTGATGTCTGTGTCTTTCCCTAGGTTAGGAAAGTTTTCCACTATGATTTTCCACACAAACCTTCTACCCCTTTTTCTCTCTTGATCTTCTGAGACTCCTATAATTTGGATGTTATTCCTTTTTAATGAGTCACTGAGTTCTCTAACTCTTATATTGTGTTCTTTTGCCTTAATTTCCCTCTTTTTTTCTGCTTCATTATTCTCCATAAGTTTGTCTTCCATATCACTGATTCGTTGCTCTGCTTTATCCATCCTTGACACCATGGCATCCATTCAAGGCTGAATCTCAGTTATAGCATTTTTAATTTCATCCTGACTAGATTTTACTTCTTTTATTTCTGCAGAAGGGATTCTATCCTTTTTTCAACATCAGCTAGTTCTTATTATCGCGATTCTAAATTCTTGTTCAGACATCTGCCTACACATATGTAGTGATTAAGTCCTTGGCTGTCATTTCTTCCTGTTCATTTGGAGTGAATTCCTTCATGTCATCATTTTGGATGAAATATAAGAATTAATAAAATAAAATTTAAAAATTAAAAAAATCAAAACGACACAAAAATCAAATAAATGAAATAAACTTGATAGAATAAAGAAAAAGGTAAAGAAAAGAAAATTTTTAAGAAGGAAAACAATGTAAGAAAACGTTTGAAAAATTTAAAAAGTATACAATAATATAAAATAAAATGAAAGTAAAATAGACTAAGAAAATTTACAAAAAAGTAATTAAAAATATAGCATAAAAATTAAAGGATTTTTTTTATAAAATGGAAAAAAAATCTTCCTGTATCCAAGAATAAGAAAAGAAAAAAAAAACGAATATATGGAGCAGTGAACAGAATGAAATCCAAATGAAATTACATCCAGTTTCTCCTAGAAGTAAACTATGAAGCACTTTATGGTCAGTAAATTTAGCACACAGAGAGACTTGTGGTGGTCCTCTAGAGCTTGGTTTGCAGTTGGACAGGGCTGGTGTAATGGCTCTGTTCTCCACCAGGTGGCGCTGCTTATCTTACTGGGGTGGATTGGTGTGGCACCTGTGAGTGTGTATGCGAATGCACAGGAAAGGTAACAATGGCATCACCCAACTTTTCAGTCTCTCCCACCAGAACTCTGTGCTCTCACCAACTGGCAATCGAGCACCCCTCCTTTGTCTATAGCTTCTGTCCAATCCTCTCCTCTACAGTGTTCACATCCAACCTGTCAGCCTGCCAGGCAGCACCTCTCTCCCAGATTTTATCTCAGATGGGGCTGTGTTTCCAAACCCATCACTTCTGAGGGCCCTGTGGCTTGTATCTGCTCAGACTCTCTCGGGAGAGTCTTGCTGAGCAATGGCTGGGCACTGTCTTGTCCCCAGTAACGTTCTTGCAATTGTGCTGCTGCAGAGGCTCAGAGACTGTGTTGGGTACCAACTTGGCCCAGAATAAGTTTGTGTGATCACATAGCGACAGAGATTCAGAGATTACGGTAAATTACAACATAGAACTGGTGTGAGGTTGCACTGCACACTGGCCTCTTTGTTCCAGTGCCAGCAATCATTTTCTCTGGGGTCCACTAGGATCTTTGCCTGTGGGGAGGCCATATGGCCTCTACCCAATGCCCTCCTAGCATGGGAACTACTTCTCCCCATGTGGCCCACAGACCCTGCAAACCTTGCTGCCTGCTCCTGGGGATTCTCCCTTCCCACTAGAGCACTACCAGGTATTGAGCTGCAGAATTTCTGATGTTGGGCTCCCCTCCTAATAGAGTCTTAATGGCGTTGAAATCCTCTCATTTCTCCTTTCTCCCTTTTATTCAGTCACTTATAGGCATTTCCATTCTTTGTCTTTCTCTCTAGCTACTTTCAGGGGGAGGGCTTTTCCTGTACTCCTCCCTCCCACAATCTCTCTCCTCTCTCTGCAAATACAGCTTCCTACCCTCTGCGGCTTCTCTCTCCCCCAGTTCACTTCTTCACACCACATACCTGCTGAGTTCTGTGGCTCATGTTATGCAAATTGTTGTGTTTGTCCTTGGATCAATTTTCTATGTGTGCAAAAAGATTTGGTGCTGATCTGGCTGCATTTCAGGAATGACAGAAGCAGAGAACTTCCATGCTGCTCTGTCAACGTGGCCCCTCCTCAGATAATTTTTGAATAACATGACATATTTTACTCCTTTTACCTCTGTGACTGCTATTCCTTAGCTTTTTCCACTTTTCTTTCTCCTCTCAACACTTAACTATTTAGATTCCCTGGAACTCTGTTTCACAGTTGATTTTGAGTTACAAAATTCCCCTGGTGACTTACTACTCCTTGCCACTACAAGCCCTATCTTCCTGCTCCTCTCCTCAATTCTATATCTCTATTCCAGAATTCTCCCTTAAGTTTCATACACAGAGACCAATATTTTACTTTAATATGTCCATTTTGAGGTCTCATAGACACCTAAAACTTAACATATCCTAAACTGAACTTCAGCTCTATTCCTCTGAATTTACTCTTCCTTCTTTACAAACAAGAATCATAGACTTTCAGTTACTTCTTAATCATATATTCAGTATCTCCTTCTCAGATCCTTTTATTGACTTTGAAACATGTTCAATCTTGGCCATTCTTCTTATTTATTTTTAAATGTAATGTTATAAACCCTACATTCTGCTAAGAAATTCCTGATTATGCTTAGTATAGTTTAAGAACACAAGCAAGCATAATTATCTATAACCAGGAATTATTTGTTTGTTTGTTTTTTAAATAGGCTGAATGCCCAGCGTGGGGCTTGAACTCATGACCCTGAGATCAAGAATTGGATGCTCTAGAAAAAAAAAAAAAAAAAAAAAAAGGACGTTAGAGTGGGAGAGAGCCAAAGCATAAGAGACTGTTAAAAACTGAGAACAAACTGAGGGTTGATGGGGGGTGGGAGGGAGGGGCGGGTGGGTGATGGGTATTGAGGAGGGCACCTTTTGGGATGAGCACTGGGTGTTGTATGGAAACCAATTTGTCAATAAACTTCATATAAAAAAAAAAAAAAAAAAGAATTGGATGCTCTATTGACTGAGCCAGACAAGCACCCCCAGGATTTTTTTAAATATGAAAATCTTATCACATCATTTCCTTGCTCAAATCAGATTATTGAGCTACAGAATTTCTGATGCTGGGCTCCCCTGATAATAGAGCCAGGTGCCTCCATGATTTTTTTTTAATATGAAAATTTGATCATGTAATTTCTCTGTTTAAATCACATCAATGGCTTAACTATCATTCTTTTTTTTTTAATTTTTTTTTTAACGTTTATTTATTTTTGAGACAGAGACAGAGCATGAACGGGGGAGGGGCAGAGAGAGAGGGAGACACAGAATCGGAAACAGGCTCCAGGCCCCGAGCCATCAGCCCAGAGCCCGACGCGGGGCTCGAACTCACGGACCGCGAGATCGTGACCTGAGCCGAAGTCGGACGCTTAACCGACTGCGCCACCCAGGCGCCCCAACTATCATTCTTAAAGTTAACACAATAGCTATCAACATGATGGTCAACCCTATATGGTCTGCATTCTCCTTTCCTCTCCAGTCTCATCTCATTCTCCTAGTGCCCTGTACACATCCTTCCTTCTACCACAGAACCTTTTCACGTGGTTGGCTCTTTATCTCTCTATGCTGAATCAATTTCATCTCATTCTTAGGTACCAATACTCCTCACTTCCACAGGTAAGCCTTTCCTCACCTCTGGAAGAGGAGAAATCCCTTTTTGTGAGGTCTGTTTATATCATTATCTTCAGAGTACAGTCTCAAATTTCCTTTTATTTCAATAATGGATTGATTTTCTGCCAGACTCATCCCTTTGCCAGTAAGTACCTAGGGGGAAGGGATTATGTCTTTCCTGCTCTCAGCATTATGTTTCAAGCACCTAGCACAGGACTTAGCTAGAGACACTTCGTAAATGAATACTTTTTCAATTAAAAGTGCTATAACTACCTGTATTTCACCACTCAAGGCTTTGCTTTGCACGTATTTATTTCCCCAGGATTTATTATCTCCTTGGAACCCGATATGAATTCAATAGATGTTAATAAATATAGACAATTTCTAAAAGTAATTCTAAAGGCAATTTTTCAGTAATAAAGATTCTCAAATATATACAAAGGAGAAACAGTGTCATTTAGGTGTATATTTAGTGATAAAGTCTGTCTATTCACATGGAGTTAATTATATTCTGCCACAACTTGTTTCTGTTTCCACTGACAAATTATTTTTAATACATATTTAAAAAAATATTCAACACCCCAATGAAACCATACCTATTAATGTCATTAATAATGCTCTTTTGTTACAATTCAATACATCAGTCACTTCTTGGTTGTTTTCCATTTCATTTTCTATCTGTTGTGCAAATTTTATTCTGCAATCTTCTAGTGTACTAATTAGAAACATTGCTTCAATTAGTATCGATGTACAGATTCCTGACAAATCTCTAAGCTAAACAACAACAGAAAAAAAATGTATTTGAAAGAAATTATCAATAGTATTGTAACTAATAAAATCTAACTTTTCTTATTTTTTTCCTGTCCTTTTACCTGCAATGTTTGTTAGCAACAATGACCGTACACTTGAATTTTGCTCCCTCTGGACCTCTTAAAATAATCTGTCATGGCTTTCTAATTCTCTTTGATCATTGTTATTTATTTGTTTATTTATGTCACCTGCTGACTTCTATTTTTCCTACATTACTCACCTCCCTTCAAAAAGAAAGCATCTCATACTTTCCCAATGTATTTTTTTCCCTCTTGGATGCTTTTGGCCTCTTTGTACATGTCTTCACACCTCTGACTTCTAGCCTCATCTCTTGTTCTCTGATAACTGCTTGATGGAGATTTTCATCAGTAAGGCACACTATGTCATATTAAAGTTGGTTCACTAATACACTGCATTATACTGGCTGCACTACCTCATATGAATTTTCTCTTCTGATGTTATTTTTAATGCAAGTCACCATCATTCTCCCATAATCCAGACTCAGAAGTCATGTTGTCATTTACTTTTTACTGTTTCTCATTAGTCCACATTAAATGACATCAAGAGCTTTAGATTATTCTTAATTTTCCCTTCACAAAATGACCTTTCCTTTCCAATCCTATTGGCATAATATTTGCTTTAGATCCTTATTTATCATTGATTTAACAAATACTGCTTGAGTGCTCATTTTGGCTAAGGTAATGTACTATCTACTATGGAGAACTGCAGCTCTCCTTTATTCCAATCATTCTGTAGCTGCCATCAGACCTGTCTTCATCATGCCATGTCCATGCTAAAATATCCTAGCCAGCTCTCCTCTGAAACATCATTTCAAAATTCTTTAGTTTCTTATTTGAGACCCCAGGCAGTCTACACAAAATTATTTTCCTTATTCTTCAAATTCCATATTCCCAATTACTTTCATCATGATTTTGAACTCTTTGTAATATCCAACTCTGCCATCATTTTTTTAATGTTTATTTATTTTTGAGAGACAGAGACAGAGCACAAGAAAGGAAGGGGAGAGAGAGAGAGAGAGGGAGACACAGAATCCAAAGCAGGTTCCAAGATGTCAGCACAGAGCCCAACCTGGGGCTCAAACCAATGAATCATGAGATCATGACCTGAGCTGAAGTCAGGATGTTCAACCAACTGAGCCACCCAGGCACCCCCCAACTCTGCCATCTTTTAAAAAGACACCCCCGCCCCCTGATATGCATCTTTTTCTGCTCCCATCTTAACTGAAGTGCAGTTCAAAAAAATGTGTACATACCCTATGGTCTTTCTGAACTTCTCAGTTAAATTCTCTTCCTTTGGATCTTTTATTGCATTTTTATACTAAGACACCTATTTATAAATCATTGTTTCGTGTTTCCTTATTAGTTATCATTACTTCTATTCTTTACCTGAATCGTAAGGCCCCTGGGACAGGCTCATCCTGTTTCTCTCACAATACTAGTTAGAAACCTTTCATGTACTGCTTAATAAAAACTTGTTAATTAATAGAATGTACTTAAAGTTTGGTCTTTTCCAACCATCATATCCTTTAGGAAGAAATGTAGTCATAACATACAATCATAATGAGTTTTTAATATTATTTATTTTGAGAGAGTATGTGTGCACATGTATGAGCACAAGCAGAGGAGGGGCAAAAGGAGAGAAAGAGAGAGAGACAGACAGAGAGACACAGAGAGACACAGAGGGAGGGAAGGAGAGAGAGAGAAACAATCCCAAGCAGGCTCCATGTTCAGCATGGAACCCAATACATGGCTTGACACCAGGCTCCATCTCATGACCCTGGTGTCCTGATGTGAGCTGAAATAAAGAGTCTGATGCTTAACAGACTGAGCCACTTAGGCACCCCGAATAATAATGACTTTTAAAATAGAGGGCAAAAATATAAAATCTAGACAAATTAGATTTCATTTTTCTTCACTAGGCACATGGTCCTTTGCTTATGTCGCTGCATTTCTTGTATCATCTTTATTACTTTCTCATTTCTCTACCCTTTCTATAAAACTTGTCATATTAATAATCAATTGGGGGCACTGGGTGGCTCAGTTAGTTAAACATCCAACTTCGGCTCAGGTCACGATCTCATGATCTGTGAGTCGGAACCCCGCATAGGGCTCTGTGCTGACAGCTCAGAGCGTAGAGTCTGTTTGACATTCTGGGTCTCCCTCTCTCTGCCCTTCTTCTCCTAGTTCTCTGTCTTTCTCTCTCTCAAAAGTAAATAAACATTAAATAATCAACTAGATGCTGATCCTTTCTCTGTAACTTTTCTACATTTAAGTATTTACACCTGGACTACTAGAATAGATATACAGCACTTCCTGTCTATTAAATATTAAGAAATAGCTAGTTTCTTGACTTAAAATTTACTACAACCATAGAGGGAATGACCTGGTTGGAAATTCAGTTTCTTGATCCTACACTGCTGTGGGAGGAACGATAAACTCATCGTAAATTGAAAATATCAGAAGTTAAAAATGTATTTAATGCACCTAATATACCAAACATCATGGCTTAGCCTAATCTACCTTAAACATGTTCAGAACTCTTACATTAGCCTACAGTTGGGCAAAGTCATCTCACACAAACCGTATTTTATAATAAAATGCCTAATATCTCAGGTAATCTAGTGAATATTGTACTGAAAGTGAAAAACACAATGGCTATATGGGTATCAGCCGTTTACCTCCTGATCACATGGTGGATTAGGAGCTCTGGCTCGCCTGATGCTGCCCAGCATCAGAAAGAGAATATCTAACTGCGTATCACCAGTCCTTAAAAGATCAAGATTCAAAATTCAAAGAATGGTTTCTATTAAATGTGTACCACTTTCACACCATTATAAAGTCGAAAAAGCACAAATTGAGTCATTATAAGTTGGGGACTGTCTGTATATGTTTTCTGTCATTTGCATTGTATATGTTTTCTGCTTGTTTTTTTTTTTTTTTTTTGCATTATATATTTGTATGGATCTTCGTTTTCCATTATATGAGATAACTTCACTGTTAAGTTCCACCTCTGCCATTTGTGCAGTTCATGTTGTCAATTCAGTAAAGACTGTTGACTAGAAAAAAATAAAGCCAACTCACTCTCTTGCATATTTCCAGTAAACATTTTTTTAACCATATTAGCTTTTTAGTACTAGTAATAAAAAAAATTCTTAACATTACGGAAGTCTGAAAGGTAGATTTATGAAGCTGAGTTAGGGGCCATCGACAGAATTGTACAGTCAGTTATAAATAAGAAAATGTAAATGGAAAATAAGTCACAAGGGAAGGAAATATGCAAAAAAAAATCAGATACATCTGGGTCAACAGCAATGAAGCTCTGGCCATTAAAATATGGAAGTCACTACTGTACTGGATGTATTCTTGAAATATTTTGTATACCTAAGTTTTTGTGGAAGGAATGTGCCTGCTGCTTATATTATCCAAAAGTAAGAATATAAATTGGGAAGTAATATTGTTAAGGCTTAAAAAGAGAATTCATGTTTCCCTTTGAGATGATTCCCACCATTTAAAGACCAAGTATGGCCCAGTAACTATAATGGTTTGCACAAAGCATATTCTAGTTAATTCTTAAACGCAGAACAGAGCAGCAAAATAGGTACAGAAGACAAAAAAACAAAAAACAAAAGAATAACTTTTACTGTGAACTCTAGATTCATAATATTCCAAGGATTCAGCTCTCTTGGGACTGGAGAATTATTCTGGGTGAGCTAAGATAATTTATTTCTAATAGTCGGAAAACAAGGTCCCAAGATATGTGAACCTACAGGACAGCCATCTAGGCTAATACATAAAATTATGCAGCATGGCAAGGAGTGAGAAGGGGTAATACAGACAAATCCTATTGAATGAATATAGAAAAGAACAGAGTTATGGGAAAATTTGAACCTTAACTACTTAATTAATTCACTACATTCAGGAAATGATGAAGGCATTCAGGATGACCCTGTTCCCCTCAATAAAGAGCTTCCATAATACTTAAAAAATATATATAGCATAATATATAAAAAAACAGGATACCAACAAATGTGTGCATATATATTGCTATCAAATAGCATGTATATATACATTTGAAGGTATATATTTAGAATGGTATAGACTTTACTACTTATAACTGGTTTTATCACATAACATTAATTTTATTTTGTTGCTCATATAAATTTAATATTCTGTGCTGATAGAAGGCTATTTGCATGTGAATTTCCATGATTTGTAAAAAGGAATTTTCAGTTGATTATTGTCTAATTGTATAATTAGTCTAATTAGCCTAATTATAACTAATTATGTAATTGATGTAAATATGTTCAGTCTTATAATTAGATGGTGTAATTACAATACACAAGATGATGTCATCAACATCTTTATTAAAGTTCTAGAAAAATAGCAAAAGTATGTGTAGTTGATAAAATTTAAGTACATGTTCCTTTAACATTGACCAAATTATCTGTGATATCTATATTTAAGCTTTTAAAACTACTTTTTGTAAATAAAATAAAAAAGGGAAGGCATTCTATACATTAGTCAGTCGCCATTACCAAAGTTGACATCGTGTAATGAAATAATACCCCTGACATCAAGCACCATTTCTAGTAAAAGAAACACATTTTCTTTTAAAAGAAATTGGAAATTTTAAAAATACTTACTTTCAGGTATCAGTAAAAAATTAAAATCTTTTTATTCACACTCATTTTTTCCATGTCTAATGACTAATTTATTATGAACTTATGAATTGACAACAATATGTTAGCTTACACCTTCAGTAATGAGTGTAAGTATAAATGTATAATTATTCCTCTTAAACTTATTACATTACATTCTTATGAATTCTACCAGACTTAGAAACTCGGACCAATTTCACCTCAGTAGCATGAGTTATATAAAAAGGTGTAAATAAGATTTTTCTCTCTCAATAGGATGGCGAAGTAAATATTTTATTCAAATTGATATGGTTATTAACTTAATATGAATGGGGAAATTCAATTTAATAAAAACAAGAAATCATTACTGAATAGCAAAACATAAGTATCCTAAAAACATGATTTTCTAATGTTAAAAAATAAGCAGACTATAATCTGTAATGTGAATTCTTCCACAATATGGTCCCAGTATAGTGTTCCAGCTTTACAGTCCACCTATTCCCCACCTTTACCAATTATTGTTCCAGTCAATCTTGGAGATATTGTCATCCTTCTCTATTACCATAGGTACTACTGTTTTCCATCTTGAATGCTCTCTCTGTGGCATTATTGTTTGCCTCTATTTTAAGAATGATGTTTACTTTGTATCATAACCATTATTTACCTTAAGTTCTTCCCACACATATCAACAAAGTAAGGAGAGGAGGAGCCATGCCTAGTAACCTCTATATCTCTAGAAGAGAGTTCCCCAAACCTTGCACATAGTAGATCTTGGTTAAAGTAATTGGATCTTGGGGCACCTGGATGGGTCAGTCAGTTAAGCTTCCAACTTTGGCTCAGGTCATGATCTCATGGTTTGTGGGTTCAAGCTCCACATTGGGCTCTGTGATGACAGCTCAGAGCCTGGAGCCTGCTTATTAGCATTCTGTGTCTCCCTCTCTCTCTGCCCCTCCCCTGTTCATGCTCTCTCTCTCAAAAATGAATAAACATTAAAAATTTGAAAAAAATAACTGGATCTTATTTACATTATGAAGCCACAAGGCTACAGAATCTATGAAAATAAATTAAAATATTATTGAATTATTCCAATACAAACAATGTTAATGTGGAAAATTTTTTCATCATAAAGCGCACATGGTAGGCGATGGGAAACAACCATCCAAGAAGTGAATAACACCAAAGAATTATATCTGTATTTATATCTATATATATATAATTTATTAAATTCATATATTTATTAAATGAATATACATATATTATATATATCAAATTTACAAAATTATATATATACATATATATATATATACACACACACACACATACACACAAATGCACACATAAAAACTAGCACAATAAGCAACAGGAAAATTAAACACTATTCCTATCTCATTAAAAATACCACAGCCATTATAGGAAGGCAAATATATCTTGGGGAATATTTCAAGGACACAACACAAAATTAATTTTAAATCTAGAGAAAATTTGATACGTACCAAAACAAGTGATGCCTTTAATTCAATAACACAATTCTGGATAATTACTTAGAAATGTTTGGTTTGATCTTCTTTTTTTTTTTTTTTTTTTTTCAACGTTTATTTATTTTTGGGACAGAGAGAGACAGAGCATGAACGGGGGAGGGGCAGAGAGAGAGGGAGACACAGAATCGGAAACAGGCTCCAGGCTCTGAGCCATCAGCCCAGAGCCCGACGTGGGGCTCGAACTCACGGACCGCGAGATCGTGACCTGGCTGAAGTCGGTCGCTTAACCGACTGCGCCACCCAGGCGCCCCTGATCTTCTAACGTACAGAAAAACAACTAGATAATGATAATTTTATAAGTTAGAACTTACAAAAAAATCATATTTTATCATTATAAAAATGAAGAACACAAGCTAAGTTTATTTTGCTGCTTTCTACTGCTGGTCAACCATAATTCACAGTCCTTCCAAATTTCCAAGGAGGTTAGAAAATACAAATGAGGACACTGTCTACCATCAAGGAGATTCATAGGCAAAAATGTGCCTTATATCATGTTCATCTGTATTATAAAAATCCCAGCCCTGTAATCCTCAACGTATCAATTCTACTTTTTTCATTCAACAAAACTTTTAGAGAAATCCTGGTTACTCTGTAGCTATATAACACTAGTAATAATATCATATACACCACCACATCCCTCCTAAAGTAACTTGAACTTGAGCCCGAGTTTCAGAATGGCAGCCCAGAGGCCCAAATACAGAACTCTGGCAATAGGCACTGTATTTTTTTTTTTTTTACAATGTATGCACACATAGCAAGCTTTGCCATTTTTTATTTTCATACTACCAGGAAGATTTACTTATATATGTTACCAGATTAGTCTCAGTGAACATTTGCATTTGTGATTCCTGGCTAAAAGTAAACTTACTATGCCCATTAAAAAAGAAACACTGGAATTTCAAGGTGGCTATCTACACCTGGTCCCTGAAACATAATTTTTTTTTGTAGGAAACTCTCCAGAATTTATTAAATAAATGGCCAACTTCTTATGCATTTATGATGTATATATGCGTGTGTATATATATATACATATATATAGACTCAAAAGCTGTTTCTCAAAAGTTGATGTATCTAAATAAAATTGGCTGAAAAACTTTACATATAATCTCATATTATTTATAAAGCAAATTTACACATGACAAAGCACTAAAATCAAAATGAGACAGATTGGGGTGCCTAGGTGGTTCAGTCCATTAAGAATATGACTTGTCTCAGGTAATGATTTCACCATTGGGTTCAAGCCCTGCTGTGCTGACAGCTCAGAGCCTGGAACCTGCTTTGGATTCTGTCTCCTTCTCTCTCTGCCCCTCCCCACCCCCCTTCTCTCTGTCCCTCTCTCAAAAATGAATAGTTTTTTTTTAAATGAGACAGATCGAGTTTTTCTTTGCTTGATTATAACATATTGCCAATATCAGTCACCCATCGTTGAATAGCAGTCTCCTCAAACTGATCTACAGATTCACCACAACTTTATTCAAAATCTTATCAGACTTTTTGTAAAAATTGACAGGATGATCCCAAAATTTAAGTGGAAATGCAAAGCCAAAACATCAGAATCGGTTTTGAAAAAGATGGACACAGTTGTTAGATTTATTCCTTCTGATTTCCAGAGTTATTATAAAGCCACAGTAATTAAGACAGTGTGGTATTGGCATAAAGACAGACATATAAATCGATAAAACAGAATTAATAGGTCAGAAATAGACCCTAATACACAAGGCCAATTGATTTTCAATTTAAGTGTCAAAGAAATTCAGTGGTGAATGATTTTTTTTTAATAAATGGTGCTAGAACCCATGTATAACCATCCGCAAAAAATGAACCTCAAACATTCCCTCATACCATAAACAGAAATTAACTCAAAATGGGAAAAAAAGCTGGTAAATATAAATGAATAATGATTGCTCCAAAGAACAAAATACTAATATCTTGTTGATTTAAAAATATACATAGAATTAAAATACTAGATGAAAATGACATGAAATACAAAAGGGTAAATATTGTTAAAGTATTCTAAGTTTTTTTCACTACTGAGGAAGTGATCAAGTAATAATCAAACATGCAAGGTGTAACTTTTAAGGTAACCAGTACAAGATATTAAGATAATTTAAAACTCCTAGTTGAATAAAGGAGCAAATGTATGACAAATTTAAAAGAAGACAAGAAAAGAGATAAATAAAAGATAATAGGTGGGTCATGTAGAACAAAAGGATTAAATATAGTAAAAACTAAGATTTGTCTCACCAGCTTAACACAATGAAACCATATACTGATTACAAGTGACATAACAACACATAAAATATGCAAGTAAAAGAGGTGGATGATTACCATTTTCCCTCCACTCCCCAAATAAACCAAACACTAACCAAAAAGGAGACAAACCAAGAAACACACTCCTAACTATAGAGAATAGATGACTACCAGAGGGGAGGTGAGTGGGGGGAGGGTGGGGTGGGTGAAATAGGTGATGGTGATGAAGGAGTGTACTTGCTGTGATGAGCACCAGGTGATGTATGGACATATTGGATCACCACATTGTACACCTGAAACTAACATTACACTAACATTACACTCTATGTTAACTAACTGGAATTTAAATAAAAAGTTTTTTAAAAAGCTAGTGTAGTTAAATTAATGACAGACACAAGAGGCTTTAAGTCAAGAAGCATTTTTAGAGGTAAAAATGGACATTCTTAACAATAATCTACCAGGAAAATAATATACTAAGATAATCCACTAGGAAGTTATAAAAATTCGATATCTATACTAATAATATACCTTCAAAATATATATAATGCAAATATTGAAAACAGACAACTCTACAGCCATATTAATAGACATTAGCCTCTCTAAATAGTTTTTAAAAGAACAGGCAGAAAAACTGGAAAATATAAAGGAAATATGAACACACAATTAACAAATGTGACCAATCTGAAACACAGTAATTGCGAAGTGCACATTCTTGTGTGTGGGCGCACATATATCATTTATGAAAGTAGACCACAGTCTTAGCATAAGGCAAGTCTAGGTTAATTTCTAAAGGTTAAAATGGGTCAGAGTATGGTTTCTGATATAACGAAATCAGACAAGAAATCAATTAAAAACTGTAACTAGAAAATCATCAACACTTTGGAAACTAAATACATTAAGATGGATTTAATTATAACATCTTTCTCATTCACATTTCACTAAGCCTTCTTTAATGGGTAAAGAGGGATGGAATTACAGAGAGTGACTCAAGAGTTACTAGTAACTTGGACTCAGTTTTATTTACACCATAGCTAGAAATCCAGACATCTCCGTGGAAGTGCTGGCTCAACATTTAACACATATTTATTGAGAATCTTCCATGCATCAGGCAGTGTTTGAGCTGTTGAAAAGATAAAGACTCTATAATTAGTGAGTTTATGTCCAAACACACAAATGGGATAATTTGATGGATTCAGTGCTATGAGAAAAATAAAATAAAATAAAACTGGGTATTGGAAAAGTGTAACTGTGGAAGGGAGACATGTTATTTCACAAAGGTCTGCCAGGGAAGACTTTCTGAGGTGATAAAATCTTCAGTGTTAAGACCCCTGCCATGTTATCTAAGTAAATAGGAGGAAGAATTGATAACATGGAGACCCCAGGGATAGACAAGGTTAGCACCTAGGGATGGTGTAACCAGAACAGTGCGTGAAGTATAGATTAAGTAAGAGAGAAGAAGGCAGAGCAAAGTCAAATAGGATCTAGACCACAATATATTATTTGGATTTATTTGAAATATTTGGAAGCCACTGGAGGGATTAAGAAGAAAAACATATTTGATCAGATTTACATTTTTAAATAATCAGTCAGATGTCTGGAGTAATAAACCATGGCAGCCAGTTATTCCGCTATCCCAATATTCCATGGAGAGATCATGGAAGTTGTGTGATATAGTTGGACTTGTGTATATTAGGCCTATGTACAATATATACCATGGAGTATAGAGTAAAACCACTGATAACATTTTATCTATGAAAAATCCCACACTCTCTATGGCTGTAAGAACTAAAATTTCCATATGCTGCTGTTTGAGAGTTTCTATCAAACAGAGTTTTTGGCCTACAAAACATGTTTGATATTAACAAGTTAAGTACATACAAAACACAAAAATATTGAAGTACTCCTTGTGCTCCAACATGAATTTTTTGGACACATACAAATACATATTAGCTATTTCAGAAGGAGAGATAAGCAACACAGTCAAATAAGCAAAGGGAGGAAGGACATCTTCATTTTTAAAAATTTTTTTTAATGTTTATTTTTGAGAGATAGAGACAGAGCACGAGTGGGGGAGGGGTAGAGAGAGAGACACATAGTCCGAAGCAGGCTCCAGACTCTGAGCTGTCAGCACAGAGCACAACATGGGCCTTGAACTCACGAACCGTGAGATTATGACCTGAGCTGAAGTCGGATTCTTAACTGACTGAGCCACCCAGGCACCCCAGGAAGGATATCTTTAAATAGGAGCTAAACTGTATGTTATTGGTAATTATCAGCTAAAGCAGGTGAATCCACAACACAGAATTTGCAAGAAAAGTTTGTGTCTTAAATACTTTTGAGAGAACTGATTCAGATGGTTTAAACAGCAGAGTTATGAGCACAGCCACCTTAGAGAAAGCCTGTGTTACAATAGTAAAGGCTGATATTCATATCCAAGAAAGTATCAGTAGTGAAATGTTCAAATTAAAAAGTTGTTTTCTCCTAAGTGAATGGAGGAAGGAAAATAAAGAAGAGAAAATAAAAGTTATTATTAAAAGGAAGAATCACTAGTTATTAGTCTGAGAACTCTTATAAGATGGTTTTTTAGAGCTGGTAACAGAAACTAGCAACAGATTCAAAAGAATGAAAAGTTTGTGCTTGCTTAATAATAACTTTAAAACAAATTCCTAATTATTTTGCAAGTATATATATTTTTCCAAAAGGTGGACATGGCCCATGTGTTCATGTCCAAGAGATCAGACCCACCTACAGGCAAGAAATAGCTATACAGTATCACCTTTGTATCTGTAAATATTATCATTTTTCACAAGATTCTAGAGGAAAACATGTTTTTTTTTTAATTCTTAACAATGTACACATTCTAGGCAACCTATGGAATAGGAGAAGATATTTGGAAATGACCTAACTAATAAAGGGTTAGTATCCAAAATATATAAAGAACTTATAAAACTCAACACCCAAAAAACAATCCAATTAAAAAATGGGCAGAAAACAGATACTCATTATAACTTATCATTAGGGAAATGCAAATCAAAACCATAATCATCTCACACCCATCAGAATGGCTAAAACCAAAAACACAAAAAACAGCAGGTGTTGGTGAGCATGTGAAGAAAAAGGAACACTCATGCACTGCTGGTAGGAATGAAAACTGACGCAGCCACCGTGAAAATCAGTATGGAGTTTCCTTAGAAAGTTAAAAACAGAATAACTTTATGTCCTATCAATCACACCAGTGGGTATTTACCCAAATATAATAACACTAATTCAAAGGGATATCTCTATGTTAATAGCGGCATTATTTAAAATATCCAACATATGGAAGCAGCCCAATATATAATATTCCATTGTGTACATTAATATATATGTATACAATGGAATTGTATACATATTATATATATTCCATTGTATACATATATATTAATGTACACAATGGAATATATATAATGTGATATATGCAGAATAAATAATAAAAGAATAAAAAATAATGAAATCTTTCCATTTGCAATGACATGGATGGAGCTAGAGAGTATAATGCTAAGCGAAATAAGTCAGTCCAAGAAAGACAAATACCATATGACTGCACTCATCTGTGGAATTTAAGAAACAAAACAAACGAGCAATTGGAACAAAAATAAGAGAGAGAGAGAGAGAGAGAGAGAGAGAGAGAAATCAAGAAAAAGACTCTTAATTATAGAACAGATGGTTACCAGAGGAGAGGTGGGTGGGGGGATGGGGGAATAGGTGATGGAGATTAAGGAGGGCACTTGTGATGAGCACAGGGTGATGCATGGAAGTGTTGAATCACTATATTTTACATCTAAAACTAATATTACACTGTATGTCAACTAACTAGAATTAGCATAAAAACTTAAAAAAAGACAACGTACATATTCTAAAAAAACATTGACAATAGAAAAATAAAAATAAAAATGGTAGATGATCATTTATCTGATTTCTAAACCTTAGGGCCACCCAAGCAACTAAATACTGCTAACAAATATTTTGTTAATTTTCTAAGAAAAAAATGATTTAAGTAAAAACTGAACAATGAATTACAGTAGTGCTGAATGAATGGAGAGATTGTGGTCTTCCTTTTTGGCAGAAAGCAACTGATATTATAATAGCCTGAGTCAGGAGAAGGTCAAATTAAAACAGGCTTCAACAATGTGTCATGGTAGTAACACATGTACAACAATGATTTTCAGAAGTTTGTATCTTGGTAAGTCCCAGCTGTTCTATACCTCCAAGTAGCAATATGTAAGTATACATAGTGTGTTCAGATGTTTTTGTACAATTATGCATTCTTCCACAGTTAAACATTGGCAATTATATTAATTGAAGGAGGTCAGAACTCAGATATTACAGGTAAATGGTTTACTAAGGAAACGGTTTAATAGGAAAATATATTTAATGATGAAAAATGAGATGTTGGGAAATTTACAAACTCAGGATGACCTTTTGTTATTATAGGGAGTTAAGAGGTGAAACATGTATTTATCTTTATCTTTAATATTTATATCTTTATTTATATTTATATATATAATATTTATATTATAATATTTATATCTATATAAATATCTTTAATATTTAGAAGTAGAATAGTTATAATATACAAAATTTAGTTGTATATTGACCTAATTATGGTCACAAAATATCTCGAAGCTTCATATAAAATGGTCAAATCCCTCTTTATTATTCAGGGTCACAATTATTTTGAATATTTTCCATAGATATTTTTAATTAAAAATTATTTTTCTTTGTTAATTAGGTTTGTATTCCTTTCTAGTAACCAGAAAAGCTCTATAATAACAGCACTCAAATATTCTTTCAAATTTTAGTGTTTTCCTCAAGAATTACTAATTCTCCACTCGATATATTATAGAAGAATATTTCACATTACATTAACTCTATGTGAAATTAATTCGATTTTTCTTTTTATTAAATAAGTTGAGGACCCATTAGAAATTTCAGTTTTTACATAATTAAGGCTCTATTATTAAACTAATTCAAAACCCAAAATGAACAAAAGAAATTAGAAATTTTTTCCTACAACCAAAGTTAAGTGAATTTCAAGTACATTTCTTTATTCCTTAAAAAGTATTTACCATTGAAAAGAGAAAAATCAAAATTTCTCCCTTTAAGAAATATTTTCCACAAAAAACAAAGCAGTCATCAAATGTACAATTATGTACTATATAATGAAACCTAGGTAAACCTATGGATAAAGGAATACAAGTTAGGATACTTGATTTTTTTTTCGAATGTTAACATTTTAAATCTAGCTATCACATAAAAATTAACAAATTTTATTATTTGACTTACCTTATCTTTCAGTCAAGAACATATTGTTTTTTTTAATTTTTTTTAACATTTATTCATTTTTGAGAGAAAGAATTAGAGCTCAAGTAGGGGAGGGGCAGAGAGAGAAGGAAACACAGAATCCAAAGCAGGCTCCAAGCTCTGAGCTGTCAGCACAGAGCCCAACATGGGAATCGAACCCACACACCATGAGACCATGACTGAGCTAAAGTTGGACACTTAACCAACTGAGCCACCCAGGTGACCAAGAACATGTTTTTTACAAGGCCAGATTTGGAGACACTCTTTTCAAATAAACATAATATTACAAGTTACCTGAATTAGGAAAGCATTTTACCATTATTAGTAATTCCTACCTGGGTAAAGAAGGGTTCGTAAATCTCAACTCCTTTATCAGATCCTTGTAGTAACACCTCCTGACCACGTCTCCAGCTGTACCGTACAGGTGGATTGGAACTGGCAACACACCGGAGGAACACTGTTCTCTCATAGTAAAATTGTTCTTTAGCTTCACCTATACTTTGATGAACAGTTACTACTGGGTCATCCAAATCTAAAAAACAAAAAATAAAATAAACCAAGTGACAATGTTATGAGTTACATGGCTTTTGTAAGTATTACACATACGAAACCTAACCAAAGGTTCATTTTCATAATCAGTTTTACTGCTTATCACTAGACTCATTTTTTTCATTTAGTTTATTGAAATTGTTTAGAGAAAATTCCAATGATAGGCAGTGAAAACAAATAGAGCTATTTTTTAAGATTTCTACTTGTTGAGATAGTACACATGACTTTGCATATTTCCAACACTTTCTAACAGCTGCATAGAACAGAGCTCCATGAGAGATCAGAATCCAAGACCCTTCAATTCAAGAGATTAGCCAAAACAACGAAACAGGGACAGGGAAATATCAAGCGGCTCAACAGACTCTTTCCCTTAATCCCTTAACATCTTTTCTAAACATTTATAACAGATATATTTAAATAAGAAAATTATGTTTATAAACTATTATCATCTTTATAGTGAGAAAATATGATCTTTTAATTTTTTTTAATGTTCATGTACTTTTGAGAGACACAGAGAGGGACAGAGCACGAGTGGGTGAAGGACAGAGAGAGAGGGAGACACAGAATCCGAAGCAGGCTCTAGGCACAGAGCCCAACGTGGAGCTCCAACTCACGGACAGTGAGACCATGACCTGAGCCGAAGTCAGACATCCAACCGACTGAGCCACCCAGGCGCCCCGAGAAAATATGATCTTAAACTAGGTCAAATTCTTTCTTCATCTCAGATTTTATTTCCCAGATTACATGTGCTAACAGAAGGTACTGTTAAAAGGTATTAATATTTCTACTACAGGATACTGAGATTAAATTTTTGCCATCTTACATGCATCTTAAAGAAGGGATATATACCACAGCGTTTAGTAAACAGTTTCTGGAAAAAAAATACATAAATATCTTGGGCTTGTATGAACATGGGTTCATGCAATCTTCGTATGAACCTGGGTTCATAGAGTCTTTCTCTCAACTACCCAACCCTACCATCATAGTGTGAAGGCAGTCAAAGACAGCTAATTAAATGAATGGTTGATTAACATTGCCGAGTCCCAGTAAAACTATTTACAAATGTAGGTGCCTAGACAGATTTGGCTCATGGGCCACAGCTTGCCATAGATTGTCAACCCCTGATCTACCATATCCCAGTTTAATTAAGAGAAGAAGAAATTAGAAAGTAAACTTGCTTTAAAATAACAACTGTATTATATATTTGTTTTTGTTTTGTTTTTTTTCTGTATTATATATTTGAAAGTCAATAAGAAAATAGATCTTAAAAGTTGTCATCGCACACACAAAAGTATCTGTACCTCATGCATGGTGATAGATGCTAACTAAACTTATTTTGGTGATCATTTTGCAATATGCACAAATATCAAATCATTGTGTGGTATACCTGAAACTGATATAATGCTATATGTCGATTATATCTCAACAACAAAAAAGAGGGGAAAAAAAAACCCAACAACAACAACAACATGCTCTTGGTTCCAAATGCTAATAATATTAACGTAGTATATACTTACTAAGTATGATGCAAACTTTCACTGTATTTAAATATTAATTTCACCCAGCTTTGCCCTTTTTGGCTTTGTACCTGAAAGATTACTTAATCTTTGTGGTCTTAAATTGCCTTACCAATAAAATGGGAATAATAATGGTACTATATAATTAAAGTTGTTGGAGAATTAAAGGAGTTACTCCTCACAGCCTTGGGCACATAGTAGAAACTCAATAAAAATTAGCTATTATTACTACTATTATCATTATTGGGTTTCATTTAGACTTCCATTAATTCCACATACTTTTCTTAACTTTACCTCAATTCACAATGCACAGAACTCTCATTTTAAATAGATAAAAATGCCATTTTGCCATTTGTTCAGACTACCAATTTTTTCTATAAGACAAATACTTTCATGTGAACACTGAAGAGAAGCTATTATATTTATAAATATTATATATTTATATACATAATATATATTATTATGTTATATATTATATACATTAAATAAATATAAGAATAGTAAAGTGTGTGAGCATATGCCACCCAGAATAGTTAAAAGGCAATGTTCTTTAAAAAGATTCTTTGTGATGCATTAAAATAATAAAAAGTCAACAAAAGTCATGAAGTAATAGCAGCCCTAAGGAATCAAAGAACAGAATTCTCAAATTTCCCCAGTTTTAAAAAAGGTTTTTCCAAATGTGAACTGCTTGACAGCCCTACTTAAATTTCTAGTTTTGCAACATTCTGAGTTTTTTTTTTTTTCCAACATTAGAATCTTTTCACAGCTACCTCAAAGGCTTCTAATTTTAGTAGTATAAATTTACAGAACAACTGCTGCTTTTTGGTAAAATTGAAGGAACTTTCAGTTTAAATTCATTCTATTAGCTGTGCAAGGATATATGCCATCTGGTTTTAATAGTCAGTGTACTTAGGGATACCAGCATCATTATTATGAAATGTTTAAAGGTCTTGAGAATCTATCAAATATTCGCTTACTTGGTGATTAGTCCTTCACATACAAATCAAATCCTTAGAGGAGATTAATTATATTAATTCAGCCTTAGTGACTTGAAAAAAAAAGTATTGTGAATGGATTGTAAACTTTTTTTTTTCTTAGACAAAACATAATTTCTTTTAGTCCTATCTCATTTTTAGGAGATATGATCTGTGTTATGTTGTAAAAACAAAATTCTGAAGCCAGAAAGTTTAGGGACAAAACAAGTGGATGGTAATCAATGCCAACAACGATGATACTCCCAGGCCTCCAAGTAGTCAACAATATTGTACTCTCCAACATGCATTTATTGACATATCCCTAGCTATTTTCTTGTTAGGTGATGGTGTCAATAGACCAAACCTGAACAAACATTTAAACATGCTCTTCTCTGATCTATGTAAGTTTCGGGTCATTGGGCTTCTGAGAATCCAATCCTGTGACAATGTGCACTGAACATTGTATTGGCAGAATTATCTGTTGGATTCACCCATGTTTAGGAACTTCTACTTCACAAAGCTCCTAAATTATATATATATATATATATATATATATATATATACATACATATATATATAATATATATTATATATATATAATTATATAATATATATTATATTATAATATAATGTATTAAAATATTATATATTACTTACAAATATATATATATATATTTTTATTTTAAAAACAAACATAACAAAGACAAGTCATGTTCTAGAAAGTCAAACAATGACATTCCTAAAAAAATATATTTTATATGTGTGGGGGGGTATGTTTATATTTATACACATATAAATATACTTCATGATATATAATTTTACCATATACATATAAATCACTTAAAACAGTACATATGTTTAACATAAACTCTATATAGTCTTAGTGAATGTATACTGAATATGAGTATTTGTTGTAGGTCAGGTTTCTTGGAAAAGACTCTAAAAGAGGTATGTGTGCAGGAAGTATATTGAGAAGTACCTTCTAGATCAACACTTGAGTGACAGACTTAGGATTGTTGGGGAGGAGAGTTGAGCTACAGCAGTTATAACAAAGGTCTCAATAGCTCTATAGAAGTGATGGAGCTGTGAGGTCTTCTCACAGTTGTCCTGCCCTAAGGCAAGGGAGCTAAACTTTATATACCCACCCCCTCCTCCTCAATCAGTCCTTCCCTCTGTGCTACTCCCACCTAGAAGGCATGACCTTGGGAGGGATAGTTCTATTAGGTTTAGGATAATTTCTTTTTTTTTAATTTTTTTTTTAGTTTATTTATTTATTTTGAGAGAGAGAGAGAAAAAGAGATGGAGAGTGGCTTGAAGCAGGGAAAGGGCAGAGAGAGAGGGAGAGAGAGAATCCTAAATAGGCTCCATCCTCAGCACAGAGCCAGGGGCGGGGCTCAGGGCTTGATCTCAGGACTTAAAGATCATGACCTGAGCCAAAATCAAGAGCCAAAATCAACTGCACCCAGGGTGGTTTCTAAAGAAAGATTTAGCTGATAGCCATCAGCTGCTAAAACACTCAGCAGTTGGAGGAATGAGTCCTTCAGTATCAAGGAAGGGATCTGGCTGCTGCATACAGCATCTGCTCACATCCACTTTCTAGTTATGATAATTCACTCTATCTGGGAAAAGCTACTCCAGGATGCTGGTTAGTCACCTTTCTGGGGAAAACTGTCAAAAGAAACTGTGGTGAGATGATATTCGTCATCTCTTTCTACTATTATCATTCTAAATTGCTCTCATCCTAGGCTAGTACAACTTTTGGTATAAGTAGATTCCCTTACTGAGGTTACCAACCCTTCCTCACTGAGGATTTTGTGCACCAGGTCACCATGTCCTTCTCAAGCCATTACTGATGCATATTACTGATGTTTACCACCAAAATTGGTCAAGAGAAGACCAAGAAATGATTAAGTGGATCAACTGGGTATCAAACATATTATTTACTGTCTCACTGTGTAACAACATCCCTACCTCCAGCTAACCATAAGGGTCAGTTACTCCTTCCAGGATGGTGACTCCTCTTATTCCCTGTTTCCTAACATAGGAAACCTAAAGTAAATGAGTAGCAGCTATGGCTTCAAGATTAATGGGGCTCTTGATATATCACTTAATAAAAGCTTTTCCTCTTCTGAGAACTTAGGACTTCTAAACTGGCAGAACCCAGAGTTGGAAGGGAAACATGGATTCCCCAAGTGAGACACTGAATGTGATGTTAGTAAGTGGGGTCACTCCTTGGTTTTGAACCTATGTATTCTATAGAAAAAAAAAAGCATTAGATAATAATGATCATTGATTTAGAATGTGTACTGTCTCTTGGAGAATAGCACCCCTTTCTTAGCAGCCATTATCTCTCTGAGACTCAGATGTCCCCTCCAAAGACCATTCTATCACTCTAGTAAGTTGGTATTTTTAGGTAATAAAGAATATATGACCAAGGAATCCCATGGCAATGTTCTCACTGCTATATCTTCACTGATGCAAAATGTGCTTCTAGTCCCATGAGTGGTTAGGTAGGACCCTGTGTTGTGAATACAACATTCTAAAAGTCCTTGGGTAAGGTTGCTGCTGACTAAGGTCAACATAAACATCCACA
The DNA here is from genome assembly GCF_022079265.1 of Lynx rufus. Classification (NCBI taxonomy): domain Eukaryota; kingdom Metazoa; phylum Chordata; class Mammalia; order Carnivora; family Felidae; genus Lynx; species Lynx rufus. Next base: position 66,848,915 of record NW_025814827.1, read on the forward strand.
CCCAGATTACATGTTAAGTTCAGTCAAAATGATGCACTGTTACTTTCAGGTAATCAGGTCTAATGTAACCAACTTGCCACCAAGGGACTGGTTGGAATTTTGAAGGGCAGTACTTTTACTGTGTCAAGTGTTGGTCCCTGTTGCTGCCAGGTTAGATAATCAATAGTGGCAGTAGATAGATTGGCCTTCATGGATGAGGACCTATGTTTCAAGCTTATGCATAACCTCTATCCCTACCATTATGGGAATCCTATTCATGAGCCTGCTGTGCTACCTATGAGTGGCCAGTGACAGAAGCTGACTGTTAACAACCGTCTTCACAACTCTGTCTACTTCATTGTTTTGTGTTTCTTCTGTGGTGGGTAATTTTTGGTCCTCAATAATATCCATTCAATAATTATCCACAATAATAATAGGTCCAACAACATACTCAAACAGATCTCTTTCCACACAAAGTGGTTGACCAGGTACACTACCCAAACCAAAGTTCTACCCATTAAGAATATTTTTCCTCATTCCTGTCTATTAGGGACATCCCAGAGTTGGGGCTCTAGTGAAGTAGCAGTCCAGTGTTTGACTTGCATACATATACTGAGCTGACCTATCACAAAAGCTTAGCCTTTTTTCTCCACCATCAACATATAAGTGACCCTCTATGTGGCCAGATATAGACTGACAAAGAGGAGCCACTAAAACTGATAGATGCCATGGGGGCACATCCTTGTACAGCTTACCTGGGCCCTTGGCCCTGGCCTTGCCTCCTCCTGAATTTACTACTTCCATTTTATGATGAACTACTGATGGGTCTCAACTATTTTATGGCTTAATGTTGGTAGATCGGACAAAAGCTAATGTATGATTGGAATTTCAGACCACATGGTCATTCGATGTTCCATATTCAGACACTTCATCTCTACCAATGCCCAGTAGCATACTAGGAGCTATTTTTATGATAGGGGCATAATTCTTAACTGAAGAAAGCATGATCTTACTAACAACCTTAGAAATTGAATTTATAATCCTCCTACTAGTATTACTGTAAACCACACATCTTTTCTAGCACTGCTATATCTAATATCATCGATTTTCCTGGGTTATGTGACTCAGGCACCAGGGTCACTTACATCACAGCATGGGAATACTACAGAACCCTTTCCTACTTTGACACACAGTTGAAGTCTATAGTTGAAGCCTTCCAAATCACCTGATAAATGGATTGAAATTATATTTGCAAGTGTGAAATATGCTTCAGAACCCAAAGACACTTAGCAAGCATTGTGTTTCCTTCCGAAGGATGGGAATTGTGAGATGCAATAATTTATGCCTTACTTTGGAGGCAACATCCTGGTAAGATACAACAATTGGATCTCTAAAATTTTATTAATACTGTGTGCCCCTGAATCTTCATAGGCTTATTTCAATCCTCTGGATTATGCATGTCTTACCAAGATATCCAATGTACTTAGCAATTCTTGTTTATCTGGACTAATCAACATAATCCCATTGATATAGTGGAACAATAACAAGTTCAACAGAATATCCAGATGCTTATATCTCTTTGGACGATGTTATGAAAAGGAGTATGAGAGTTAGTTTAGTTTTAGGGCAAGACTGCCAATATATGCTATTGTCTGTCTCAAGTGAATGCAAATTATTTATTATTATCTTTCCTAACAGAAATGAAACAGACCGCATTTAGTATATTACTGGGCACACAGTATGTATCTGAGTCCATGTTATTCTACTCTAGCAAAACGAACTTATCTGGCATAAGCTGCAATAAGGGCACTGCTTAGATGAGTTTGTGGTAGTCCATTATCTTTCTCTGGGATCTCTCTGGTTTCATCAGGAGACAACATTGTCAGTAAGTAGAATGTGAGGTGGACCATCACCAGCATATCTTTTAGGATTTTAAAGATGGCATCAATCTGTGGTATTTCCTCTGGGATATAATATTACATTTGATTAATCTCACCTGAAAAATGGGGAAGTTTCAGAGGCTTCAACTTGGCCTTCTCACTAGGACAGCTCTTATCCCCAAAGCCAAGGAATCAATATGGAGGCTCTGCCAACTAGAAAATATGTCCATCCCAATTACACAATTAGAGATGAGATAAATGATAACAAGGGGTATCTGTGGATTGTTTGACCCAATGTGAGCTAGCCATGGGCCACAACTGCATTTATTACCTGGTACCTGTATGCCCAACTCCAATGATATAAGAGCATGATAATTCTGTAGAATATCAGGTATCAAAGTCAACTTAGATCCTGTGTAACACACTCCTCAAAATGTTTCACAAGTCCCCTTTTCCTAGAAAATGGTTATTTAAGGAAGTGGATATAGGTTCTTTAAACAAAGAATTTTGAGAATCATTACTGTATACACTTCTTGTGGTGTTGTAGTGTTCTTTCTAGTGACTTAGTCTCCCCTTCAAAGAGTTCAAAGTCTGAAAATTACCTCAGTTGCAACAATTAGGCAAGGAATCATTATTTGTTTATTATGTGACCATATTCAGCCTCCTGATCATCCCTCTGATTTTTTTAAATGTTAATTTATTTTGAAAGAGAGAGAGAGAGAGTGAGCAAACAGGGGAGATGCTGAGGGAGAGAGAGAGAATCCCCAGTGCTGTCAGTGTGGAGCCCGACATGGGGCTCAATCACACGAACCATGAGATCACGACCTGAGCTGAGACCAAGAGTCAGACGCTCAACCCACTGATCCACCCAGGCACCCCTGATTTCTTTAATAGCATAGACTGGAAAATACCTTTGTTGAGTGTCCACTTATTTTGCTGTATGCAATGCTATATTTTATTGTTGGTCTCCAGGACCCCTGTGAGTCTAGAGCCCTGCGTGCATTTTAACTAGCTCCTCATTAAAATAACTGTGCCCACCTTGCTTGTGACAACTAAGCACTGCCACTTAGATTCTATTATTTTGAGATCTTGACATTTCCATTCCTATCAGGCAGTTCAGTTCTGTACTAGCATCTCTTGCTATCAACATTTGCCTACAGAGAACAGACACCTAGGAACTTCTCAATGATGCTTGCATCTGAGTCATCAGCACATTCTTATTGCTTTAGGGGTGTCCTTGAAGCCTTTATACAGATGATAGTGAGTGAATGATTTTTCTGGACTCTAACTGGTATATTCACTTTAGTATGTTCACATATCCGAGTCTTTTGACACCTTTTTCTACTGTATGCACAGCAGCTCTGGTATTTATACTTCTTTTAGTGAGAATGCTTGCTTTCCTCAAGTTTCCAACAGCTATCTGGCAGCAGCAACTCTCTCTTGCTATCCTTGCTAAGATGCTAAATTTTATATCATGGGAGAATACTATCATATAAATAAACTGTTAATCTCTATCCCCATTTGATCTTATGTATTCTCTATCCCCAAACTTATTCAATCTTATTCTCCATCCCACTTGATCCAGCAGTCTCAGAATCCAATTCCATACATACTCTCCCAACGCTTACCAGTAAACATAACTTCTGTGGCCACATGATGTCATCTGCTGGCCCTATATATTGATCTGGAGGCCAGGAATGGAGGTGAGGGTATATCCTCAGGGGGAAGAAGTTTCCGAACCATCTTTAAGCAAGATGGACATAAAAGCCCTTAATTAGGAGGAACAGACCATTTCTATAGGCCAAGAATGTTTATAGAGAACTAGGTTTCAAGGCTTCTGAGATCACTAACCCAAATGTACTCCAACCCTCCCCCCAGCCCTGCAAATCAGAGTACCACTTGTTCTCAAGCAGGGTTCAGACACTGGTTTAGCTGACTTGTCAGGGCTAAGGATTCAAGTTTCTGTAAAGCTCAGCTATATATTTAAGTAAATCTTAAGCCTTTTTTTTTCAGCCTTTATGACCTCTGGCTAAAGAAGACGAACATTTCTTTATATTGTGGGAAGAAAGCCTTCTTATTCTCACACATCATCACCTCCAAATCATGATTATTTACATTCAGCCTTGCATTCTTTTTCTCCACTGCATAAATAGAATCCATGAGAAACAGATTCCATCATGCTTATAATAACTTTCCCCTGAATTCTACAAAAGCCAGAGATAGTGTATTCACAGTGCATTACATTCCACTGGTACCTATCCTTGTTCAACATCAGGGGTTTTAACAATTTCACCACTACAGCATTCAAGAGCTATCAGTGGTCCACCTACTACCAGCAATGGAGTCCTCATTGTCAGTAAGTTAGTGGGCTGATGGGTGATGTTTGTACCATTCTATTTTAGAGTTTATTTCCTCAGACCATCTAGAATGACTCCTTGAAAATACGGTCTTTGATGAAGACATGCACTCAGGAAACTTTTGAGGAGTGCCCCTAGGAACAATTTTTACGGTGGCTTGAAAAAAAATTAAAGGTAGGAAAGATTAGGCAGTGGGAGGAGTTAAACTGTGATGCATCACTACAAAGTCTCAAGATGATCCAGAAGGAGCTCTAGAGTTGCAATGGACTTTAAGTTGTCCCAAAAAGTTGTTTTATAAAGGACACTGATTAGTCACTGGGTTAGGGCTTCCCTAGAGAGAAGGCTTGACCTTGGGTTATGTAGCTCTTTCCATTTGAGGATAATTTCATGAGAGAGATTAACTTGAAAGTCAACAACTTTCACACCCAGGATTTAGAAGGAGTACTTGCTATACGTTTTATCCAAGGACCTTTAAGTTATCATTTCTAATTTTCTTCAATCTTTATATATAGTTTAAGTGACATAAGATCTCTCTCTATATTTATTTAATATTCAGTTTTCATACTAAGTGGATTTGATGATATTGCAAAAACACACTGTACTATTTTCTGTTATGGAACATATTTTATCTACACTTATTTATTCTCTTTAAAATAAATTTCTTTTAAATTTATAGGTTGAGTATGTGAAATTAAAACATGTAAAGATAGTATTCATTGACAAATGCAAAATATTCTTTGAAGTAAAGAGAATATGATTTTTATTATCTAAGAGAGGACAAAATTCTTCTCATTTATGAAATAATATAAATAACTGATACATGATTTGATATATGAATACTTGCTTCAAATATATTTTAATGTCATAACTAATTTGGATTTCTATAAAATATATATATCTCTATGTACATATAAGATCCATATCTTAGTCATGTTTGTATTCCTTCAACCTGACATAATGGACATAAGTATTCTATAATGATCTAATGTATTAACACAAAGAAGATTAATCTGTAGTTAATATGATCAATGTCAATCTTTAGCAAGGCTACCCATACATAAAATAATCTAAGGGAAATTAGTTTTTTCCCCATAAACAGAATAGCTACTGCTGTCTAGCTGAGATAATTTTCTAGAGATTTTCTCTTTGGCTAAATAAACATGCCAGCAACTGCCAAATTAAAGTCATTTTAAGAAACAAAAATATATACGGTGATATAAGTTACCTTTCTTAATCCTAGAAACTTGCATGAACTGAACTGGGTGACTGATTAAATAGAGAGCTGAGAGAAAGAAGAGAGTGAGACAAGGACTTGGCTTGGGCAGTTGGGTAGAAGGTACAGTAACAGAAATAAAATATAAAGTAAACCTGTTCCTGGCCAGAGGAGACAAGGCAGGAGATTATGGAAGATGAAGAACCTGTTTTGTTTAAATCATGTCGAATGTCAAGCACCTACTGCTCTACTAGTTATAAGGCACATAGACTATATACATTAAGAAGAATAAGAAGTCTGGGTTGCAGATATGGATTTGTGAGTCATCAATATGCTATGTGAGGGATGAGACCATTCAAGAAGTGTGCAGAATGAAGACAGGGAAGATTCAAGGATAGAGCATGGGCAACACCAAATTGAGGAAAAAAGAAGGAAAGAATTAGGAAAAAAAAAACTGAAAAAGTGATGAGGAGCGTAGAGACAAAACAAATCAATGGGAAACAAAATAAATTTAAAAGGTCAATCCATTGCCATGGAAGAGTTAGAAACCAGAATAAATGGTGAAAAGAATCAAGGTAAAAATAGAACTGAAAAGTGACTTGAAATTTGGCAAGAAATAGGTTACTGGTAGCCTTCATCATAGTTGTGTCAGAGGAGTAATAGAACTGATAGTCATTTTCCTGTGCCTTAAAGCACTGAAAGCCAGTAAAAATATGGAAAGATTCATAGATACGAATCTTCAAGGAACTTGGCTTTCACAACGAGTTAGAGGAGTAGCTATAAGACAGCACTTGATCATAGGAGTCCTGCTCTGTTTTCATTGTTTTGTTTTCCTTGAAGCTGAGAGATATATATTTAAGTCCCAATAGAAAAGAGCTAGGAATTTATAAGGAAAAAAATAAGAATAGGGAGCTTTATAAAAATGGTCAATATGTGAACTATTTTAATGGTATAATTATATAGATTTTTACAACTCAACATCATTTAAGATTTATCAATAGTGCATCCTTGTTTTTTATCGTTTCTTGGCCTTTTGGCTAAGATCAAGTGTAGTGCATCCTTGTTTTTAAGAAGTATTTATTCAAGCTTCCAATCTTTTAGATTAGAAAACTTGGAAGTGTTTTTTACACCCTCCCTATTTTTTTAATGAAGGCATAGATTTTCTCCTTAAAAAATTCAAAATTATTGCTTATATATTAGATAGTCCTGTTTGAAATAAGATTCACTAAAGCATGGGAGCATTTGTTTAGTCTACTCTCCACTTAAACTGGGGTACTCTAGTTACATAAGAGTTAACTCATCTCCCAGCATGCAATGGCACAATTAATCTACATATTCATGGTTAATCAGTTATTAACTGCCCCTGAAGTCACGGGATATAGTTACAAGTTAAAGAATCAATTAATCTCAAAAATAATCACAGCAGAGGCATGTTTTCCACAGGGCTTTATTCCACCATTTGGTCCAATTTTTCTGTCTTTAATCTTTGAATTAAACCAAATGAATCTAAAAACCCAGATGGCAGACATACTAAATACCGCACTGGATGTCATCTTCCCCTCTGGGAAGTGCTAGAAATCTTAAAAATCCTATGCATAAAAAAAATCTGACTGTGTTTTCTCAAGGAAAATAACCACTCAATACTCTTGGAGGCACTAAAGCTAGTCAAGTATATTATTTCTCATTTAATGGGTAAGAATTTATGTTACTAGTATAGCTATAGGATGAATATGCATGACAATAAATAATGCTAACTAACCTGAATAAAATTAGGTTGCCTTGAAGTTACAAAAAAGAAAAACTTATTAAATAATTGTTAGATATATCAACAATCAAGCACAAGTTACCTTAGTATAAATAAAGCATCAATGTCAAAGATTTGTAGCACTTTCTGTAGGTATCAATAAAAAAGCACCATTTGATAAATCAATGAGAAATTATGTGCAAGTACTGATGACAAGAAAAGTTTCAAATCTTTCCCTACATATTTTTTTCTGTCTAATGACTAATTTTATCTAATAGCCCATAAAAAAAAAGGACAAAAAATGAGTAATTGACACCAAGTTCTCAAAATGGCACATTTATAAAAGAGTGAAGCTATCTGTAAGATTTAGACGCGTTATCTGAAATTTTGTTCTTACAGATCTACTTACACATAAATTGCATCTTCTAAAGTTTTTAACTTTTGTTAAGTTTTTTCATTTTAATTCCAGTATAGTTAACATACAGTGTTACATTAGTTTCAGTTTTACAATATAGTGATTCAACAATTCTAGACATTGCTCAATGTTCATCAGGATTAAGTGTACTATTTAATCATCTATTTCACCCATCTCCCCCTCTAGCTCCCCTCTGGTAACCACCAGTTTGCTCTCTATAGTTTAAAAGTCTGTTTTTTGGTTTGTCTCTCTCTCTTTGTCCTTTGTTAATGTGCTTTGTTTCTTAAATTCCACATATGAATGAAACCATCTTTCTTTGGCTGACTTAATTTCACTTAGCATTACACTCTGTAGTTGCATCCATGTTGTTTCAAATGGCACAATTTCATGATTTTTTAATGGCTAATATTCCATTGTGTGTATGGAATATACATTGTGTGAACATTATATAATAACATATTCTTTATTCATTCATGTATTGATGGACATGTTAGTTGCTTCCATAATTTGGCTATTGCAAACAATGCTGCAATAAACACAGAGATGTATGTATCCCTTTGAATTAGTGTTTCTGTATTTTTTGGGTAATACCCAGCAGTATAATTACTGGACTGTAAGGTAGGTCTATTTTCAAATTTTTGAGGACTCTTCATACTGTTTTCCAGAGTAGCTGCACCACTTTGCATTCCTACCAGCAGTGCACAATGGTTCTTTTTTCTCCACATCCTTGCCAACACTTGTTGTTTCTTGTGTTTTTATTTTGGCTACTCTGATGGGTGTGAGGTGATATCTCACTGTAGTTTTGATTTGCATTTCCGTGATTATGAGTGATGTTGAGCATTTTTTCATGTGTCTTTTGAATATCTGTATTTCTTCTTTGGAGAAATGTCTGCTCATGTATTCTCATTTTTAAGTGGAATATTTGTTTTTTGGGGTGTTGAGTTGTATCACTTCTTTATATATTTTAGAAACTTACCCTTTATTAAATATGTCATTTGCAAATATCTTCTTCACATTTGGCAGGTTGTCTTACAGTTTTGTTGATTGTTTCCTTCACTGTGCAGAAGCTTTTTATTTTGATGTTGTACTAACAGTTTATTTTTGCTTTTCTCTCCCTTACCTCAGGAGACATATATGTAAAAAAAAAAAAAAAATGTTACTACTGTCAATGTCAGAGAAATTACTGCCTGAGCTCTCTCCTAGGATTTTTATGGCTTTAGGTCTCACATTTAGATCTTTAATCCACTTTGAGTTTATTTTTTTATGGTGTAAGAAACTGGTCCAGCTTCTTCATTCTTTTGCATGTAGCTGTCCAGTTTTCCGAACACCATTTGTTGAAGAGAGAGTCTTTTTCCCATTACATATTCTTGCCTCCTTTGTCAAAGATTAATTGAACATATGATTGTGGGTTCATTTCTAGGCTTTCTATCCTGTTTCACTTGATCTACATGTCTATTTTTGTGCCAGTACCATACTCTTTTGATTACTACAACTTTACATAACTTGAAATCTGGAATTTTTATACCTCCAGCTTTGTTTTTCTTTTTCAAGACTGTTTTGGCTGTTCAGGGTCTTTTGTGATACCATACAAATTTTAGGATTATTTGTTCTAGTTCTATGAAAAATGCTGTTGGTATATTGATAAAGATTGCATTAAATCTGTAGATTGCTTTGAGTAGGACATTTTAACAATATTTGTTCTTCTAAGCCATGAGCATGGGACACCTTTCATTTGTGTCATTTTCAATTTTTTTTCATCATTGCTATATAGTTTTCAGAGTATAGATCTTTCATTTCCTTGGTTACATTTATTCCCAGCTATTTTATTACTTTTGGTATAATTATAAACATTTTTGCTTCTTAATATCTCTTGCTGTTGATTCATTATAAACGTATAAAATATTCAATGGATTTCTATACACTAATTTTTTATCCTGTGACCTTACTGAGTTCATTTATCAATTCTGTTTTATTTATTTATTTATCTATTTACCTATTTATTTATTTATTTATTTATTTAATTTATTTATTTTTTTGTGGACCCTTTAGGGTTTTGTATAGAGAGTAACATGCCATCTGCAAATAGTGGAAGTTTTACTTCTTCTTTGAAATTTGGATGTCTTTTATTACTTTTTATTATCTAAATGCTGTGGCTAGGATTTCCAGTACTAGAGTGAATAAAACTGGTGAGACTGGGGGGTACCTGGGTGGCTCAGTCGGTTAAGTGTCTGACTCATGACTGTTTATTTCAGCTCAGGTAATGATCTCACAGTTCGTGAGTTTGAGCTGTTTTGGGTTCTGCACTGACAGTGTGGAGCCTGCTTAGGATTCTCTCTATCTCTGGCTCTCCTCTTCTCCATATCTTTCTTTTAAAATAAATGAATAGACATTAAAAAAAAACTAGTGAGATTGGACTACTTTGTTTTGTTTGTGATCTTAAGAGAAAGTACTAAGTTTTTCACCATTGGGTACAATGTTAGCTGTAGGTTTTTCATATATGGCCTTTATTATGTTGAAGTATGTTCCCTCTAAACCAACTTTGTTGAGGGTTTTTATCATTAATGGATGTTGTACCTTGTCAAAAATTTTTTGGCATTTATTGATATGATCATAAGTTTCTTTTTAAAAAAGTTTTTTTAATGTTTACTTTTTGAGAGAGAGAGACAGAGTGTGAGTAGGGGAGGGTCAGAGAGAGAGGGAGACACAGAATCCGAGACAGGCTCCGGGCTCTGAGCTGTCAGCACAGAGCCCAACGCGGGTCACAAACTCATGGACTGTGAGATCATGACCTGAGCCGAAGTCGGACACTCAACTGACTGAGCCACCCAGGTGCCCCATTCCTTTTTATTTCTTCAGTTTTCTTTTCATTTTTTTAAAAAATACATTAATGTTTAAAAAAATTTTAACCTTATTTATTTTGAGAGATACAGAGATGGTGTGAGTAGGATTGGGGCACAGAGAGAGAGAAAGAGGGAGAGAATCCCAAGCAGAGAGAGAATCTGTCCGCACAGAGCCCAATGTGGAGCTCAAACTCACAAAACCAGGAGATTATGACCAGATCTGAAATCAAGACTCAGACATTTAACTGACTCAACTCCCCCCTTTTATTCCTGATTTCATTTAATTTGAGTCCTTTCCAACCCTCCCCCCCACCCCAGATCTGGCTAAATGTTATTGATTTTGTTGATATTTTCAAAGAACCAGCTCCTGGTTTCACTGATCTGTTTTACTTTTTAAGTAAAACTGTTTTATTTGTTTTGTTTTGTTTTTAGTTTCTTATCATTTTTTTTCTGCTCCAATATTTATTAATGGCTTCCTTCTACTGGTTTTGTGTTTTGTTTGTTCTTTCTCTAGCTCTGTTAGGTATAAGGTTAGGTTGTTTATTTGAGATTTTTCTTGCTTCTTGGAGTAGGCTTGCATTGCTATAAATTTATATTTTCTGGAAGAAAATTCTAAGAGAAATTTATAGCATGCATACCAAAGATTTTGGATTATTGTATTTTTACTTTCACTTATTTCCATGTATTTTTTGTTTCTTTTTAGATTTCTTGGTTGACCCATTCACTGTTTAGTAGCATATTATTTAGCCTCTGTATTTGTGCTCCTTCCAGATTTTCAAGTTAATTTCTAGCTCCATAGTATTGTGGTCACAACAGATGCATGGAGTGACTTTGATCTTTTTGAATTTGTTAAGCCTTGTTTTGTGGCCTAATATGTGATCTATTCAGGACAATGTTCACTGTTTACCTGAAAAGAATGTGTATTCTGCTGTTTTAGGATGGAATGTTCTACATGTAACTGTTACAAGTCATCCGGTCCAATGTGTCATTCAAGGACACTGTTTCCTTTCTGATTTTCTACTGGACATCTATACAATGATGTAAGTGGGGTATTAAAGTCCCTTACAATTGTATTATGGATCACTTTCTTTATGTTTGTTATTAACTGTTTTAAATGTTTGGGTGCCTTCATATTGAGTGTAAAAACGTTTATAATTGTTATATCTTCTTGGTTGCTTGCTCCCCTAATGATTATATTGTGTCCTTCTTTATCTCTTGTAACAATCTTTCTTTCAAAGTCAATTTTGTGCCATATAAATATTACTACCCTGGCTTTCTTTTCACATCCATTTCCATGATAAATGCTTTACCATCCTTTCAATTTCAATGTGAATGTGTCTTTTGGTCTGAAATGAGTCTCTTGAAGGTAGTAGATACATGGGTCTTGCTTTTTTATCCATTTTGTCACCCTATGTCTTTTGATTGGAGTGTTTAGTCCATTTACATTCAAAGTAATTACTGATAGGTATTTATTGCTATTCTATTACTTGTTTTATGATTCTTTTTGGTTTTTCTCTATTTCTTTCTTGTCTTGATATGTTCTCTTAAAAATAGTTGGCTTTCTTTAGTGATACACTTGGATTCCTTTACTTTTTGCATATCTATTACAACGTTTGTGATTACTATTCGGTTTGCATGTAACATCTTATGTATACAACAGTCTATATGAAGTTGATGGTCACTTAAGTTTGAACTCATTCATTACTCCTCTCTCCCCTACATTTTAGGTATATGGTGTCATACTTTATATCCTTTTATGTTGTGAGTCTCTTGACTGATTTTTACAGATATACTTATTTTTACTGCTTTTCTGCTTCTTATTTTTCCTACTCTTGCTTACGGTCTTTTCTTTCCACTCAAAGAGTCCTCTTTAACATTTTTTGCAGGGCTGGTTTGGTGGTCATGGATTCCTTTCACTTTTATCTGCAGAACTCCTTATCCTTCTATTCTGAATGACAGCCTTGCTGGATAGAATATTCTTGGTTGCAGATTTTTTCCTTTCAGCACTTTGAATGTATCATGCCACTCCCTCTTAGCCTGAAAAGTTTCTGCTGAAAAATTAGCTGATAGCTTTACAGGGTTTCCCTTGTATGTAATGCTTTTATTTTCTCTACCTTTAAAATTCTCTCTTTATCATTACTTTTTGCTGTCTTAATTACTATCTGTCATAATATGGACCTAATTGAATTAATTTTATTGGGGGATCTCTGTGCCTGGATGCGGATTTGTTTCCTTCTCCAGATTAAGGAAGTTTTCAGTTATTATTTCTTCAAATAAATTTTCTTCCCCCTTTTCTTCCTCTTCTTCTTCTGAGATCCCCATAATGTGAATGTTATTACATTTTATGGTGGCATTGAGTTCCCAAAATCTGTTCTCATTTTGCCATTTTTTTTTCTCTTACCTGCTCAGCTTGATTATCTTCCATTACTCTGTCCTTTAGGTCCCTGATTTATTCTTCTGCTTCCTCTACTCTACTATTTATTCCAACAAGTGTATTTTAAATTTCATTTATTGTGTTCTTTATCTCTGATTGGTTCTTTTTTAAATCTCATTGAAAGGTCTCACTGATGTCCTCCACTCTTTTCTCAAATCTAATGGCATATTTATGATCATTACTCTGAATTCTTTATCAGGCATATTATTTATCTCCATTTCACTTAGGTCTCTTACTGTGATTTTGTCCCGTTCTTACATTTGAGACATATTCCTTTGTCTCCTCGTTTTGTCTAACTCTCTGTGTCTGTTTCTGTATGTTAGGAAAGACAGCTACATCTCCTGCATTAGAAAATAATGGCTTTATGAAGAAGAAGTCCTGTATTACCCTGCATTGCAGTGTCCCCTATTCACCAGAATCTGGCACTTCAGGGGTGTCTCCTATGTGTGATGTGTGTGCCCTGCTGTTGTGGGTAAGTTGCTTTTTCCTTTAGTCCAGTCACCCTCAGTGGATTTTTTGTTTGTTTGTTTGCCTGTTGTGGGTAGTGTTTAGTTCCTGTGGTGTTAGTGGGCCAGTCTGAGGATGTCTAGGGCTTGATTTTAGTCATACCAGGTGTTTTCCAGAGAATCAGTACCACAGTACCAGCAAACTTTTGGGAGTTTTCCCTGTGTTGTCCACTGATGAGCTTTCATTGGTAGATAGGTCCTCATCTTCTATTATTAAAAAAAAAATGTAACCACATGCTTTATGATATTATATCTGATGGTCTTACATATCATCCTGCAGAAACAGTTTTTGAACTTTCAGATGTTCTAAAAATTATTTAAGGATTTTCTTTTTATTTCCGCCTTGCCCATTTTCTAAGAGACACATGAAAAATGAGAAAAATAGAGAATCTGAAGTTTTAAAATTTTATACACACACACAATGGTAATTTATGTGTTTACAATATATACATTTATATACTCATTATAAATAATGTATTATAAGCATGTTATATAAGCTGTGGCTAGGATTTCCAGTACTAGAGTGAATAAAACTGGTGAGACTGGGGGGTACCTGGGTGGCTCAGTCGGTTAAGTGTCTGACTCATGACTGTTTATTTCAGCTCAGGTAATGATCTCACAGTTCGTGAGTTTGAGCTGTTTTGGGTTCTGCACTGACAGTGTGGAGCCTGCTTAGGATTCTCTCTATCTCTGGCTCTCCTCTTCTCCATATCTTTCTTTTAAAATAAATGAATAAGCATTAAAAAAAAAAAACTAGTGAGATTGGACTACTTTGTTTTGTTTGTGATCTTAAGAGAAAGTACTAAGTTTTTCACCATTGGGTACAATGTTAGCTGCTTTTAGCTGCCATCACCTAACAGTATGGACTTAGCTTTTTGAAAATTGGGGAAAATTAGCAATACTCTCAAATGTAGCCCCTGACCAGTCACCACTGGCATGCTCCACTTGTGAGAATCCACCATTATTTCTGAAGCTGATACCTATTTGAAAAGTAACTGCATGAAACCAATTCTAATTAAAGTTGAATAAGAATCAATTTAACTTACTGGTTCCAAAGAGAACTGGGTAATCACCCAGATCTCTGTTTTTGCCTTTACTATTATTATAATTTGAGGCGAGTTACTTAACCTCTGTCTGCACCTAAATCTTCTCTTTATATGTGCTCTGCTGTGGGAAGCACCTTTTAGCCAGAGCTTGTGAAAGGCAGGGAAGACTTTTTGGCTGAAAAGAAGAGGACTGGAGGTTGTCAGGGAGCAGAAAATCCATAGCAGTGGGAATTTCTTCCCACAAGAGACAAAATAGTAGAAACCAAAAGGTGGCAAGATTAGCAGAACTGAGGGATTTATAAACTACAGGCAGTGCTGTGATTAAGTCATACATCTCTGGGACCTCAGATTAGAGGTGCTAAAACATTTTTTAACCACACACGTACACATTTCAGGGAGTTATTAAAAAATACTTTGTAAGATGCATCGTAGAAATAAGATTTAGATTTCCTGCTTAATTGAGTGGCACAGACGGACAAAATGGGAGTTACTCTAAATGCAAGTATTTTATTTATATTTAAAATCCAGTAAAACCTTATAATGGTAGACCAGTTTTAAAACAATGGGTGACTTCTGCCTTCGTAATGTCCCAAGGGAATAACTTAATTGCATTTCCAGCATGGTTGTATCTATTTTTCATGCATATTTCAATTATACAAAATGTACAACTCCAGTGCATTTAGCCATGTGTGTTGTTTACAGAAAAGTATCTCTACTGTTTCTCTATTGTCAGCTGACCATTCTTAATATATTAGACATCTGTAAAATCTGTGCATCTGTAACTTGCCTGGATGCTATGGGATCAGCTCTTCCTTCAACTGACAATTGCCTTCCTTTTTTGCCATCAGTTTGCTTTTCCTTTCATGGGATTTCTAAGAAAACTGTTTTTTTTTTTTTTTTAAACAGTTTAATAGCAACCCCTTGCCACTTAAACAAGAGAGATACAGTAATCTCCATCAAAATAATGGACATTTCAACAAGAATATTATAAATATCAGAGATGTAACCACATTGGAGGTGATTTCACAATGTCAATCAGTGTCCTGCCTCATGCCATCCCCCTCTTTTATCTGCTGTACAGTTGTCTATGGATCCACTATTGGAATTTCCCAAAACATACAAGAAAATTAAGTCAGGAACTTATGTTCTCCTGTTAGAAATGATAAAAGAGGGGCGCCTGGGTGGCGCAGTCGGTTAAGCGTCCGACTTCAGCCAGGTCACGATCTCGCGGTCCGGGAGTTTGAGCCCCGCGTCAGGCTCTGGGCTGATGGCTCAGAGCCTGGAGCCTGGTTTCCGATTCTGTGTCTCCCTCTCTCTCTGCCCCTCCCCCGTTCATGCTCTGTCTCTCTCTGTCCCAAAAATGAATGAACGTTGAAAAAAAAAAAAAAATTGAAAAAAAAAAAAAAAGAAAAAAAAAAAAGAAATGATAAAAGAATCTAAGTTTTGTGATCATGAGGACTCAAATAATTGATGTGGTCAGATTTATTGTTTCTGCAGAACCAGAGGCTATCAATCAAAATGACTGATGGCCACTTATTTATGAATTAGTAAGAATGGGGTGGGATCTCTCCACACTAGATTATAAATAATTCCTAGCAAAGAGACAATAACAAAGTCAGCTATTGGTAGGACTTCACGAAAATTAATTGTTTTTTTATAATTTTCTGGGAAAAAACTGAAAATTAAAATTTTCACTTTCAACATTGAGTGACATCATCAGATATAGAAGGGAAGGCCTCAAGTTACCAAAAATAGAGGGTTTTATTTTTCATTTGTTTATCTAAGGAAAACAATCACATTTCTTTTCTTCCCTTTTTAAGACTATTTCATAATATTTCTTTGGAGTAGAAATCAGGGCCACGATTCTGCTTACAAAGGTAAAGGGACAAAGGAAAGAGCCTGAGAATGACACTGTTAAGCTTATCTGTGCACCCATGTTGTGGGGGAAATTCCAGGTATATAAAGAAAGTCTTGTAGTCCACCCATTATTTTCATTAGAGAAAAATCCCATCACAAAAGCTTAACATCTTGCCTATAATTAAGTTTCCATTTAATATTTAATAACTTCTCTACTCTGTATAATTTTTCATCCTTTCCTTATCATAATTTGGGTAAAATGCTGACAAATTAATACACAAGTTTTTAGAGTCTTTTAAGTTTAGTATTCCACTCAACTAGTATAAGCTCTGTTTTTCTTTTGCTTGACCTCTTGTCCCAAAACTACATGCTGACTTCTCACTTGGTAGATGATAAGAAATTATTATTTAAAATTATTACATAAAAAAGGGTTTTATGTTATATAGTTCAGAATATACTGCAACTAAGTAGCACGTACTCAGTTCTAGAAAAGAATGTAAGTTTAATAAATGTGTGTGCTAAATTTTATATTCTGATATTAAGCTATCAACCAAGTTCAATTTTAAGAAACTGCCTCAAACTCAAATTAATTCACCTTAAATTATATTTATACATTAAATTCAAGCAGCTGGAATTTCATAGCAAAGTAATAAAATGCTAATAAAGCTAATGGAAGAAATTCTGCCTTCAAGACACTAATTCAATGAAAGTTATATGTACCTAAGAACAGTATCCCTTTGACTGAGAACTGATTCCCCTAAAATATTTCGGGTTCTTAAACCTTAGCAACATTAGGACCTGACTGATGTTTATGGATATAAGTAAAATAAGATGAGACTTAACACGAGTCTTTTACTGTCTTATTAGTTAGAAAATTAATAAGTCTGATTTTTGGCTCCTTCAAAAACATGAAAGGAGCATTAATTAATTAGCTAATTAATTAATTTTATGTATTTATGTAGTCAGCCTGTTTTGGGTATTAAAATTCTTCTTCCAAATGGGCATAGTTGGGTGACAGGAAACAACTTAAAATCTGGTTTGCTTTATTTACATATTTCAAAATAGCCATGCTACGTATATTGAAACTCAGCCTACAAGTTCAACAATATGACCAAGAATAACTCACAACTTAAATTTAATAACTAGTTTCCTTTCAGAATATTTTCTTCCATTCTTTGCTCCTAAAACACGTACAGATATTTATATAGTTACAATCAAAGTGCATCTAGAATTTTTAAAATTTATTCTATTACTTTCATTTGCCTATAAATGTTCATAGAAAGATTCATACTCATTGGTAGCCAACAGTTTTTACTAAGGAGTTCCAAAGGTTACTAACATTGAAATAAACTATTACTTCAATACATGAACACAAAGTTTATTACTAAGATGTGAACCTATGGATCAAATTAGGAAAAAAAGTAAACATAATATTATTTTAAGAACTAATATACCTTATATTTACTACTAAAACATGAGTCTTTCTACTTGATAGGATGAAATGGCAAAAATTATAATAGTCAAGATTTTCTATAGCTTACTGAATCTGAACATTTCTATAACTTTGGATCTCAACCTAAGTGGATTCTTTCTTGATTGAATGACTTTTAAATGAAGTATTGATATGAAATATTAATAATTATAAATTAAATATATTAAATAATAAAGACATCCAGACATTAAAATAAATAAGTTATGTATATTGTTACAGAACTACCCTCCCCTCTTCTCCACATTGACAGCATTCCTGTCAGGTCAAAGCAATACAGTGTATTATTAAATAAATATCAAATGTTAGATAAATATAATAATAATTCAATTATCCTAAGTTGATCTTTCTATACTGTCAACCACCAGAACAAACCCTAATGTACATACATAAAGGCAAAGGGTGTTCGACCAAACAGAAAGAAATGCATACCCTTCACTCATAGGGTGCAGCAACTTTACTTTGTCCTTGAACTCAACTCCAAGGTCTTAGATACAATAATAACTGCTTCCTGGTTTACTGCTAAATCCTCAGTTAACCAAAAGTAAATTGGAAGAGGAAAAATTACAGCAACAGCAGTAAGAAATGGTATTTAAAAAGACTGACAGTGAGGAAAGAAATCATTAACCATAACAAATAATACTAAATTATTTGCTATCATTTATCAGAACCTGCCATGTGCCAGGCACGGTAGAGGCATTTGATATTGCACCCAACTTTTACAAGAGTGCTTCAAGGGAGGCACAATCATTGCCAGTTTACAGGTGGGAAACTACTCACAGTTTCTCAGAGATGTTGAATGGTTTGAAAAAGATGGCAGAACAATGATTCAAGAACAAGTTTACTGAACTTCAAAGCTCTTTCTGTGAGAATGAAAAACTGGAGCACTCTGGATACTTTGTTTAGAGGGGAAAATCCTACATACTTTTACTTCATTAGGACCTCAACGCATTATGAATTTGCATAATACATTTAGATACAGTTATCACGTTGTTTAAGATGGCAAATGGATAAAACATTCTATAAAGTTTCTTATAAAAATTTCTGACAAGTGTATATAAGATCCATATTTCTATAGATTAATTTCATAATAATTTTTGTTCTGTTGATTTTTATCCTTCTAGATGAAAGGAGAATGAAAGGATGTGAGTTTTAAACTGTAACGACCATAAAAATGTTTTGCTTTCAGACTATTCATGTATATTTAAATTGAAATATCAAAAGATGTGATATTTGACACATAACATATTGGTTTAATATATATAGTTTAATTTAAATCTTCATATAGAAATCGAAAGTCATATACTTTTCATAACCCACTGGCTCAAAACCCTTGCATAGTTAATTAAAACAATTTCTTAAAAATCATAACTTATTAGGGAATTTCTCATTATAAAAAATATGGTTTTCATAACCTTAAGCTCATAATCTCTTAAGAGATCGTGAAAAAAATACTAGAGGTTTAAATATGAAATGTGCAAAAAAGAACTATAAGAGTTCCTTACTTTCTTTTTTCTTTATTTCAATAATACTATGGCCCAAAGCATAATGGATATGTCATAAGTCCTTTTAATTTCATACACTAGAAAAAAATGAAAATAATAAAGTATATCAAATAACATTAAATTCTTTCTATTGAAACTGAGGATATCCTTGGGTTTAAATGGAAAAAAATTAAGTAGTTATCTTATGTTCTTGGTCTAAGGCAAACGTTGGTTTACATGAAAAGTTATTACCACCTTTCTAGGATTCTCTTCCAGTGTTCATTACTGGTAAATGATACAGAGTAAAACAGGTGATCTCCTATTGTTCAAAGGGATATTATTTCTTCAGTGACAATATTTATTTCAGATAGGTGCTCTAATTATATCAGAATCCATTTTCCTTCAGAAATTTTATGGCAACTTATAATAATACATGAATACATTTTTAAAACCTGCTTTACTAATTTTCTGTTTGTGAATTGTTTAGGAAGAAGAATTAACATAAATGCTTAGCACATCATCATAAGTAATTTTATCATAACCAGTTCTTCTCCATGGCAATAGTGTCACAGAGAAGATTCCCCTTGGAATGCATCTCAGAAATACATTGCTTAAGAAACACACATTGAAGGGAGTGGGTGTTACAGACTTTGTAATCCAAAAACAGCCCACAACATCTCCATTTTGATTGAAAAAAGATTTTAAAATATATTAAATAGTGTTAAAGTTCATTACAAAACCACTATGTCATTTTAAAGTAACTAACAGGGTAGTATTATTTGCTGCTTTAACATAGGAAATGTACATTTGGCAACCCATCAAATTTCCAGGCCTTCTTTAGAGCTATTATTTCCTTTCATAAATAAAGACCATTCAAAAGCATTTCTACTTGGTCAAAAGCCAACCAGACTGACATCAAACTTTTTTCACTATTCATAGTGAAAGTCTTGGACTATGCCAGTAAAGCTTTGATTATATTGTCTTCTGTTTCTAACTTTGGAACCTTAAAGAATATCTTTTCTCTATTCTCAAAGAAATTTTACAAAATGCATTGTTCAGTTGATTCATTTCTTCTATAAAAGTGTTTCATGCCTGCCATCTGTATACCCAGTGTTGAGCTACGTACAGAAATATAAAACAACTAAGAAAATTTCTGTCTTGGGAGACTTCACAATCCAATGAAGCAGAATATATTAAAAATAAACATTTTCATGTGGCAAGTGCTATGGGAACTATCAAGAACAGCTCTTATAGATATGTAATTACACAACCTATCCAAATTTATTCAGGGACCTAGGTGAAAATAGCAACAAATCCTGCCTGAAGAAGGAACACGAAGTAAAAGCTTGAGCTGAGGTTGGGAAAGTGAATAGAGGCTAACATGTTCCAGGCATAGTAAACAGCAAGCACTTGGAGGTATAAGAGAATGTAGTACATTCAGGAAACTGCAAGATGTTCAAAGTTGTTAAAGTAACACATATGAGTACTGGTCTTATAAGCAATGAAGATCCAACAAGGCCTTTGGTAAATGATGAATACAAGTCAAGTCTATATATTATAATGTTAATTTGCTTTATCAACAATTTTAATTGAGCATCTACTGTGCCTGGTCTTTTGTTAGACCATGGAGAAATAACTACGACCCAGCACAATGACTGTACTCATGAGGAAGATAAATCTTAAACAACAACAACAAAAAAGTAAGTAAGTAATAATTTCAGGTGTACAATGTTATGTGGGGTAGCCAAATCAAGACAAGTCATAAGGTTTTAATATCTAATTTAAAACATCAATATTTTCATTTATGTTTTATTTTATGGGTTACCATCAATTGAAATTTTTACTATTTTTCCTCTACTTACCTCTGCAGTATAGTTTAATAATAACTGAGGCCAACTATTCCCATTTTGTTTTCATAATATTTTGGGTTTTTTTAACCTGTTTATTATGCCAATAAACTATTGTCTATTTGGGAAGAGTGGACCTCCATACTATTCAGACACCTAAACCATATTCATAACCCATATCTACATTAATTCAAGTCTCATTTACACATCATTAAAGGTTTGCGGTTTTCTTAATAAAATTACATGTGTTTTTTTTTTAATTTTATGTTCTAACAGGCTGCTGCTGATATATAACATCTCTAATTTAAAAAACAAAGTACAGCACTGTAGGTTCTATGGGAACATAAAAGCAGGTGAAGGATTTTAAACTAAGAGTTACGAAAAAAAGTTTAGATGTCCTCAAAATATTTTAAACATTTATTTCAATAAAAACAAACTAGTCATATCTCTTTATGAATGTGATTATCTACTCTTCATTCCTGAAATTAACTTCACTTGGCTTTTTACTAAATCATAAACATATTAAGATAATCCTGACTTGTTTTTTTTTTTATTTTTTATTGTTTATTTATTTTTGAGAGAGAGAGAGAGACAGAGTGAGAGCGGAGGAGGGGCAGAGAGAGAGGGAGACACAGAATCCGAAGCAGGCTCTGGGCTCCGAGCTGTCAGCACAGAGCCGGACGCAGGGCTTGAACTCACAAAATGAGAGATCATGATCAGAGCCAAAGTTGGATGCTTACTTAACCAGCTAAGCCACCCAGGCACCCCTGACTTGTGGTTTTCCTAAACAGTAGTTTACTACTTCTCATTTCAGATTTATACATAAAAATCCATTTTAGTTGAGACTCAATTTAAATTTTTTATTTTCAATTATTTAATTTTCTTTTTATTTAATAAGTGAGTATCACTTCCCTTGGCTTCTTCCCTTTGTGTGGTAATTAGAAGGACTAAGATCCAAACCCATTTTTTTCTCTATTAAGTAATTGTATGACATTGTAAAAACCACCTAGCCTGTTTTTATTCTAATTTCATTATATTTATATTAATATATTACAACCGATTTTTTAGTTCCCTTATATAAACATCTAATTTTCTGTTTATACATTTTTGGTGAACTGGTCAATTAGTCACTTTTTCATTCAACATTCATTCAAAACACTAATTTAACACCTTTATCTATGCCAGGAATTATACCAAGTATATGTCATGGGGTGAGAGGCACTCCGCATATTTTGATTCTTCTGTTTATTTGTGACATCAAGATAGCTCTTATCTCTTTAAATAGAGCTCTCTTAAAAGATAATTATTTTCTTATTATTTTTTTGATTGATGCAGTTTTCATCATACAGCTTATTTGAATTTTCAAGTTATTTTGATACTGTAACTAGTATGAACTGAAGTGTGTTCCCCAAAATTCATATGATGAAACCCTAATCTCCAATGTGACTGTATTTGGAGTTAGAGCCTTTAAAGAAGTGATTAAGATTAACTGAGGTCCTAAGAGTGGGGCCCTAATCCAATAGGACTAATGTTCTTACAAGCAGAGGAAGAGAAAATCTGAGTGCACACACAGAGGAAAGTCCATGTGAGGACAGAGCGAAAAAGCAGGCCATCTTCAGGCCAGGAAGAGAGGCCTCACCAGCAACCAACCTTGCCAGCACCTTGAATCTTAGAATTCCAGCCTCCAGAACTGTGAGATAATAAGATTATGTTGTATAAGTCACCTAGTCTGTGGTATTCTGTTATGACAACTCAGGGAGACTAAGATAGTAACAGGAGATATACACTTTAATGTAAAATTAAGAGAATTATTTTAATCAGAGTAGGTTTTTCCAATTAGTTGAAAATGACACCAATACATTACAAGAGCTATAACTTACACAGGTTATATACTCCTCTTTTCCTACTGAAATTCACAAAAAGTCTGCACTTCTCAAACAAATGAGACTGCTTTTTTTGGACATTTTAATGAGCTCTTTTAATTTCATTTGATATTTAAATGTGGGTGGATGTTCCTCAGGTATGTTCTGACTCTTTTATAGTATCTTAATTCAGGGGCACCTGGGTGGCTCAGTCAGTTAAGCTTCTGACTTAGGCTCAGGTCACAACTTCACGGTTGTGGGTTTGAGCCCTGTGTTGGGCTCTGTGCTAACAGCTCAGAGCCTGGAGCCTGCTTCAGATTCTGTGTCTCTGTCCCTCCTCCACTCATGCTGTCTCATTCTCTCTCTCTCTCTCTCAGAAATAAACATTATAGTATCTCAATTTAATTTACTCTATGAGTTTAATTTTAATCTAAATGCTGATAATTTCTATTTATCATCTGCTGATGTATCTCCAGAACTGAAAGCCAGTTCAGTAAAACACATGCTAAACACATACCTTTTTCTGTTCTCAGAGCATGTGTATCTACACATATGCAAAAGTGGACTCACTATCCCCCTTCACATGAGCTAATCCTTCTGTGTTTATCATTCCTGGGAATAAAATCATTATCTATCTAATGTATCACATTCAAGATATCTTCACCATCCTTGATTCATCTCCAACTGCTGAATTTAATAAATTTCTAAGTTCAGTAAGGTCTATGCCCTAAGCATATCTCGAATTTTATCTTCTCAATCTTTACTGCACGTACCACATTTAGGCAAACATTATCTCTAATTTATAAGTATTTCTCCCTCCAGTTTCACTCCTCATGTCCCTGCATCCATTCCTCACAGGAGAGCTTTCTACATTCCAAATTGCTCACTTACTTCAACAGCTCCCTGATGCCCCAAAGTAATGTTTAAATGTTTTGATGAAGTTTAGAAAATGCGTCATAATCTGCCTCAGATTACTACCTCTGTCTGTTATCCTAATTCTCACTACTCAATTTTTTTTAATTTTCTTTTTTCAACGTTTATTTATTTTTGGGACAGAGAGAGACAGAGCATGAACGGGGGAGGGGCAAAGAGAGAGGGAGACACAGAATCAGAAGCAGGCTCCAGGCTCTGGGCCATCATCAGCCCAGAGCCCGACGCGGGGCTCGAACTCACGGACCGCGAGATCGTGACCTGGCTGAAGTCGGACGCTTAACCGACTGCGCCACCCAGCCGCCCCACTACTCAATTTTTTTAGTCATGTTCAACTTATATTTAAATAATTCTTGTGTCTAGGGGCACCTGGCTGGCTCAGCTGGTTAAGCTTCCTACTTTTGATTTCAGCTCAGATCATGATCTCCCAGTTCATGAGTTTGACCCCCACATTGGGCTGTGCGCTGTGTGAAGCCTGCTTGGGATTCTCTCTTTTCCTCTCTCTCTCTCTGCCTCTCTCCTGTTCAATCTCTCTCTTTCTCTCCAAATAAATAAATCATAAATAAATAAATAAATAAATAAATAAATAAATAAAGTGTCTTAAAAACATAATAATAATTCTAATGTCTTAAATGGGCAACAGTAATAATTATAGCAAACTCTGTAATAATAATGATAATAATAATAGATGAAAGCATATTTTTGGACCACTTCCTTTTGGCTAGTAACACACAAAAACATATATACACAAGCATATCAAATCTCCAAAATATAATTTTGATATAAAAAACATTATCATTGGAATTTACCAGAATCTTCGATCTTAAATGACCTCTCCAAAACAGTTCATCATTAGAATTCTAACCTAAGTCTACTGGACACTGATGTATGAGGCTATACTGACTTCCATGCATTCTTTTGCCTCTATGCTTTATATGGTTCCCTCTACCCACAAATCTTCATCCCCTTTTTGCATCCTTCACTCTTACTTTTTTAAGGTTTCAGACATCAATTCCATGATCAAACCTTCCAAGATAATGCCCCTTCCCAACAAATGATGACTTAAACCCCCCTATTTGATATTAGGCAAAGACACTATATTTATTATACATTTGTTACACATATCCTATAGAAATACATTTTAAATTATATGCATGTATATACAAGCATGTGTTTACACAGACATGCATATATATTTATAAATGTGAAACAGAAACATTTGCTAATAGGTTTTATAATTGCTTACTGTTGAAACTTCACCCTGTTTTAACATTGTTTATTTTGTTAATTTAAATTCTCCTGCTTCAATATTCCTTAATTAAAATGTATTAGTGGTCAATATTTCCTTGAAAGCTAGTCAAGAAGTCTTTATTCATGCATAATTGCTTTGCAGATAATAGTAGGGGGAAACAATCAAACAGCTGCAAATTAGACCTCTATTGGGATATTTTAGCACATTTTTTGTCCATGTGGTTAATTAGAAATCAGCCCATATAATGGTATAAATTTGGGTTACTTTACTAAACAGCCATGTGGTGCAGATGTAGCTCTCTATTCATTCTCTCTCCTTTTGGCTCTTTCCCTTTGCCTCTGCTTCTGCCTGTCCCTCTGGTTCTCTCCCTCCCTCCCAAGTTGCTGCAATATTTTCTAATACATAGGCTAGAAAAATTTGCATTTTCAAAGGACGTTTACTTAATATTGGTAAGAGCTTTGTAGAACAAATATCACTCTATGAAAGTATCCTTCTAGTTCTTACAAAATACCATTAATTAGGGGCACCTAGGTGGCTCAGTCAGATGAGCGTCTGACTTCAGCTCAGGTCCTGATCTCACAGTTCGTAAGTTTGGGTTCACGAGTTTGAGCCCCTCATCAGGCTCTGTGCTGACAGCTCAGAGCCTGAAGCCTGCTTCAGATTCTGTGTCTCCCTCTCCCTCTCTTTGCCCTTTCCCCACTTATGTTCCAACGTTCTCTCTCTCTCTCTCATAAATAAACATTAATTTTTTTTATACCATTAATTAGACCATAGTCAGAGTAAAACACATGTTTTATAACAATTAGAACATGATGCTCTCTGTTTAATTCTCAGGACTAACAACACTATATAAATTGTTTAAATTATATCAATGGACCTGTAGCACAAAGAAGATTCAACTGCAGGGTAAAAGCTATCTAAAGCCCATACATTATGAAAATAACAGAGATACCAATTAATGTTTAATGTAGAAAGCTGAATATGCATGCCAAAAGTTAGGTTTTACCATTAAAATATAAAAATAGAATTGTGATTTAAACTACATTAAAAGAAAGTAAAACTATAACAATCAAAGAAAGGGTATAAAAAAATAAAGAGAAACAAAAACTCTATAAAATAAAATTAATGAATAATATTCTAGATATTTGTCAAATATGTTAATCACACGTAACTTGAGAGTAAGACAAGAATATGTCTTTCAAAATACCTAATGATATGATCTTTACACAAGATATACATAAACATAATGTTAACATAATATTACAAAGTATTTGAGTAGAAAATGTGATAAGAAAATATAAGTATTAACCAGAGTAATATTATGGAAGCTCTATTAATATCAGTAAAATAAGGCAAAAGTATTAATAAAGTTTGTCATTACTTAAAATACAGAATAATTTTTTTTAGGAAAACAAGGAAGATTTATATGCCAGTTAGTACATTACGTGCATTATCCTAACTAATCCAAAAAATACTCTATGATTTGGATATTATTAATACTCCCATTTTATACATAATGAAGCTGAAGGAGAGAAAGGTTAAACTATGGTTACACACCACTGTGTGATGGAGAGTCTCTCACTCTCCCCCAATATTTATCTAAGGAATTGAAATCAGGATTTCAAAAAGTATTAGCCCTTTAGTGTTCAGTGCAGAATTACGTGGATATAACTGAAATTCTATCAACAGATGAATAAAGAAAATATGGTACATACATATAACTGAATATTATTCAGCCATGAAAACAGAAGAAAATCTTGCCATGTGACAATGTGGATGAACACGGAGGACATACACATTTCACGTAAGTGAAACAAGCCAGTCACAGAATGACAAATACTGCATAATTTCACTTCGGTGAAGTATGTCGGATAATCAAATCACAGTATCAAAGAGGAAAATGGCAGCCACTAGGGGATGAGAGTGAGAGAAAATGGGAGTTTCTAATCAAATCAATTAGAGACATGCTATACAACGCTGTCCCTACAGTTAAGAGTACTGTATTGCACACTTAACAAATTAAGAGCCTAGAGCTCATAAGTGCTCTTAGCACCATAAAATAAAATAAATAAAGTTTGAAATTCTCCTTGAAGCACTATTAATGAGCTGGTCTACCTTGTTCAGGATTATGTAAAGTGATGATTTTCATCTGGTCTGACTGGTCACACCATTTGACTAAGATACGATGCGCACACCTTGGCTGGCTCATAACCGGAAGAGAAGTTCGTCCTGTGCAATCAAGGAACTACCTTGAAGGGATGCACTCAAATGTTTTCCATCTCTTCATGGTAGGCTGTGCATGCTTTATCTTACTGTGTCATATTTTCTACAATTATTAAAACTTTAAGTGAATATACACTGTAGAATCTTGTGTCTCTTTAATTATGCAACCCTAAATAATCACTACAATTCGTCACCAGACATCATTCAAAATATAGATTCTTAATATTAAATTCCTAAAAACAAAAACAAAAAAAAATAATTTAAAGCCTTTAGAAAACATCCAGAATAACACTTTATGAGGTCAGGGTAGAGAAAAATATCTTTTAAAACACCTTTTAACTAAAAATATCTTTTTAACTTTTAATATCTTTTAAAATATCCTTTAACAAAGTTCCAAACTCTGAAAAAAAGATTGGTTAATTTTATGAATTATATTTTAACTCTATAAATCCAAAGACAAAAAAGTAAAGGTCACAGAGTGAGCA
Organism: Lynx rufus; assembly: GCF_022079265.1. Taxonomy (NCBI): domain Eukaryota; kingdom Metazoa; phylum Chordata; class Mammalia; order Carnivora; family Felidae; genus Lynx; species Lynx rufus. The sequence goes on from NW_025814827.1 coordinate 66,876,758, forward strand.
AAGATACTTGTGACATATATAAAATAAGTAATACCAAGAGATTATTAGATGCTTCTTGAAATGAACAACAATAACAAGAACAAAAAAAACAGCCTAAAAAAATAATTAGGAAATTGTATGGAAGGCTGATTTACAGAAAAAGGAGGCCTGAATGCTAATATGTATGAAAAATATCTGTATCTTTAGTAGCAATTAAAAATAACAAATAAAGGGGTGCCTGGGTGGCGCAGTCGGTTAAGCGTCTGACTTCAGCCAGGTCACGATCTCTCGGTCCGTGAGTTCGAGCCCCGCGTCAGGCTCTGGGCTGATGGCTTGGAGCCTGGAGCCTGTTTCCGATTCTGTGTCTCCCTCTCTCTCTGCCCCTCCCCCATTCATGCTCTGTCTCTCTCTGTCCCAAAATAAATAAAAAACGTTGAAAAAAAAATTAAAAAAATAAAAAATAAGTAACAAATAAAAATTATGCCATTATAGATCTTTTGATCCTTTTAACTGGCAAAAAGAAGATAATTGACAAAAAACATTAGATCCTTCTGATTGGCAAAAATACCAACTGTTGACAAAGACATGGGAAACAAAAACTAATACGCTTATTAGAGTAAAATTTGACAGAACCACTGTGAAGAGCATTTTGGCAATACTGAGTAAAGCTGAAGAAGCACTTCAAGAGTGAGACTGAGTAATGCCACTTATTTTTTTTTTAATTAATGTTTATTTTTGAGAGAGAGAGACAGAGTGTGAACAGCAGAGGGGCAGAGAAGGAGACACAGAATCCAAAGCAGGCTCCAGGCTCTGAGCTGTCAGCACAAAGCCTGACACAGGGCTCAAACCCCTGAACCGTGAGATCATAACCTGAGCCAAAGCGGGATGCTTAACCAACTGAGCCACCAGGCATCCCAATTCCACTTCTCAATGAATACATTAAGAAAAATATTACAGGTGTACACACAGACATGTACATATATATTCATTATTTCCTGGTAGAAAATTAGAAAAAAAAAGTTTTGGCATCAATATTCATTCACTAGAATATTATACTGCAGCTGAATAAGTAAAATAAATCTTCATGTACTAACTTAGACAACTTTAAAAACTTTATGTGGAATAAAAAAAATAAGTAAAGTTGCAAGAAGATACATAGAGTTTCATACTATTTCTGTAATTATTAAAATACAAAAATACTATATATCATTTGTGCATATGAAAACAAGTAACAAATGCACCAAAATGGGGATAACAAAAATTTTCTCTCATTGACAGTCTATCAAACGCCATTTGTCCAATGCAATAAATTTTTATAAAATTGTTTAATTATAATTATTAATTACAAATTTAATTATAATAGCACCAGATATTATAGATACATAGGTATTAATATCCAGGAGGTGTAGGGAATGCATTATTACAGAAATATAACTATTTTCATTAAAAGCAATATATAAGCTACCTTCAACTAATAGGAAAATCATACATTCTTGACTTCTAACTAATAAAAGCTAACATTTATAGGATGCTTGCTATAGGCTACTTACTTTTCTACAGGCTTTATAAATACTAACTCACTTAATACCGAGAGAAATACCATGAGGCATATGAAGATTACAAGTGAGAGAAAAGACCGGAAGCACTTAGGAAATTTTTCAAGGTTGCATAACTATTAAGTGACTGAGCTGAATTTCAAATCCAGACAGTCTAGCTATGCTATTAACTATATACTCTACTGGATCTCAATGTGCCTCAAACACAAGTTGACTTTTACTTGTCATTGGGACCTCTAGTCACTCAAATAACTCAGAATTTGTAATTCAACAAATGGAAACCAACCCTCTCAAAAGAAATATTATCTACTGGACCACTTGGAATTTCTCAGATTGTTATGTATTGTTGATTATCATTATTACTGCCTTCTTTTGTTAATTTGTTCTCTTGTTTTGCTATGAGTTTATAATTATTTGTTTCATGTCACTCTGGATGTGGCTCTGTTTCTAGGATGAGGCTGGGCCAATATTCCCACTTATTTCTGCTGCCAATAACGAAGAGTTAGAAAGATCCTATTCACGCATGTTATTATTTTCAATGTAAATAGTTAGCCACAGCTGCTGCAATTTTCCCAATTGTATGAGAGAAAAATGAGGCAGGGAGATGAGGGCACAAATACATCTATCAGCTCTCTAGGCATTCAAAATAAAATATGAAAAAAAGACCAAGTAACAATAATTTGCTTCCATGGCACCAAACTACATAAATTCTATCAATACCTGACATACACGATAAGCATAATCATAAGATAGGCTTGTAATTCACATTTTTTTTTAAAGTTGACACTTGCATGGGATTTTTTAGAAATGTTCTACTGAATTACCCCACCCAACCAGTTAGTAAGCTGAAGAACAAGAACATAATTTCTTTAGTTATCTAATAAAAAAGTCATTTACACACATTTTAAACAGGTAACTTAGAATAACATTGAATGACTTAAAAAGTTAGTTGACCGAAAATACGTATGATTAAAAATATTCTATCTTCAATTTAAGACTTGTGAAATGGATCCATGTAAATTTATGACTCTAGTTCATCCATTTTCAGTGTGTATAATATTCAACTTTATGAATATATTACCATTTGTGTGTCCATTCTACTGTTAATGGATACATAGGTGCTTCCTTTAATTTTCTTGTTTTTTATGAATAATGCTCTTTCCAAGAACTTTTAACATATATTCTTGGGAGCATATGAATATACAGAATAGGGGCACCATTTACATGAAGTTTTAAAACAAGCGAAACAAGAATATATTATTAAATAATGCATGTACAGGGGCGCCTGGGTGGCGCGGTCGGTTAAGCGTCCGACTTCAGCCAGGTCACGATCTCGCGGTCCGTGAGTTGGAGCCCCGCGTCAGGCTCTGGGCTGATGGCTCAGAGCCTGGAGCCTGTTTCCGATTCTGTGTCTCCCTCTCTCTCTGCCCCTCCCCCATTCATGCTCTGTCTCTCTCTGTCCCAAAAATAAATAAACGTTGAAAAAAAAAATTTAAAAAAAAAATAATGCATGTACATAGTAAAACTATAAATATTGAAAAATAAAATATATAAAATATAAATATATATAATATAGAAAATATACAAAAATATTGAAAATTAAAACACCAAAGTCAAAAAAATGAAGTAAGAAAATAAAACCCCAGGGCAGCAATAATCCCAAGGAAAGAAAGGGCTCATAGAGGATTTTAACTACACTGCCTTGTTTTTTTTTTTTGTTTTTTTTTTTTAATTTTTTTTTTTCAACATTTATTTATTTTGGGACAGAGAGAGACAGAGCATGAACGGGGGAGGGGCAGAGAGAGAGGGAGACACAGAATCGGAAACAGGCTCCAGGCTCCGAGCCATCAGCCCAGAGCCCGACGCGGGGCTCGAACTCACGGACCGCGAGATCGTGACCTGGCTGAAGTCAGACGCTTAACCGACTGCGCCACCCAGGCGCCCCTACACTGCCTTGTTTTGTTAGTAAAAGAGGATATGGGGGCGCCTGGGTGGCTCAGTTAGTTGAGCGTCCGACTTCGGCTCAGGTCATGATCTCACACTCCGTGAGTTCAAGCCCCGCGTCGGGCTCTGTGCAGACAGCTCAGAGCCTGGAGCCTGCTTCAGATTCTGTGTCTCCCTCTCTCTCTGACTCTCTCCCATTCATGCTCTGTCTCTCTCTGTCTCAAAAATAAATAAACATTAAAAAAATTAAAAAAAAGAGGATATAGATATGTGTGTGTCTGTTCTCCTATTATCTCAACATTTTTTATATTCCCAAATACTCCATCAAATTACAAAAAGTTGATGCCTTTAGGTGAACATGTAAAGGTAAAAAAAAAATATGAAGGTAAAATTTTTTTCCCTCTTGAGATTTCATAAAAATGACTTGGTAAACTGTCATTTCTTTTTTCACCAAAGCTGTTGGTTACATGTCACCATTTGTGGTAAGTAGCTTCTGAAATGACCCCCCCATGATTCTCTCCTTCTGGCATTCAGGTCCTCAGGTAAGCTTCTCCCTTTGAGTGTGGGCTAGACCTAGTAACTCACTTCTAACAACCAGAATATAGCAAAAATAATAGGATTTCACGTCAAAGATTATGTTCTAAAGATTCTATGACTTTCTTCTTGGGTGCTCACTCATGTGTTCTTGCTGGCTTTCTCTAAGGGAAGCTGGTTATCATGTTGTGCCGCCATGTGGCAAGGAACTTTTGTCTCTAGGGACCAGCCAGGGAGGTTGTGAAGTTGCCAAAAATCATGAGTAAGCTTTGAAGAGAATCTCTTTCTCTCACTTATACCTGGAGATGACTGCAGTCGTGGATGACTACTTGGTGACAGCATTCTGAGAGCGCCTGAGCATGACCACCTAGCTGAGCCACGATGGGATTCCTGACAAACATAAAACTGTGAAATAATAAATATTATTTTAAGCCACTAGGTTTGAGGGTAATTTGTTAGTCAGTAATAAATAACACCCTATTCTTAGGAAAAGAACATAAGCTGGACTATGAAATGTAAAAATATTTCTATCAGGAAAGTAAAAAAGAATAAAAATGAAATTTCTTAATATATTCAAAAAGATGATTAGCAAAGATAATTTCTAGCATGACAGAGTGAGAAGATCAACAAGGTCTCAAATCCTCTCCCCAGAAAGCAACAAACATTATAAAACTCCAATTCCAAAATTGATCTAGGCTATACCACAAACTAAGAAACATTTATTCACAAAAAATACTGAACTTCAGACAAAAATAGCATAAATCTGTGGTGTTGATGCTTGTGGCTACTCCCCTACCCCAACCAGGCTCTATCGTCATGGAAGTCTAAGCAAGCCTTGGAACCACATTGCATGATTGTTGCCAGAGACAGTTCACCTGACTGAGGTGTTTTCAGTTAAAGGCAAGCACACAGGAGCACCAGAAGCTCTGGTATCCTGAGTTTGCAACCCTGATCTCATCCTATCCTCCTGTGGCACACATTCTCTGTCTTTATATGTCTCTGTATCTCTCTGTGTCTGTCTGTCTGCCTCTCTGTCTCTGTCTCTCTCTCTGATCTGTCTCTCTCTCTGTCCTTCTCTCTGCCTCTCTCTGTCACACACACACGCTTTCACAAATACATATTAAAATTTATCAACAATGGATTATCAGTTGCTGCTACTATAGCCCCTCAAGGAACAGGGGCAGTTTAAGCCATCGTATTGCTCCTTTATAAAAATATTCCCCTAAGAATGACTTATCAAGAAAGCATTGGATATTATTGCCTCCCAGAGTCACGCGATATAGCTGGCTCACTACCTCTCCTTATGGCTGTCCAGAATCACAAGAATTGGCAAAAATACTATTTCTGGCAACCATAGCTGCCGATATTGAGTCAGCAGTCATTTCTATTCCTCCTAGTATAACATAAAGATAGTCTGAATCCATTCACATTTCCTCCTCCTAATCACCTCTTTAACAAAAAATGCCAATAAATGATTTGCAGGTTTAATGATGACTGAAAACATGCCAGTGCCATTAGGCAAACACGTATCATTTAATTTTAAGCCTAGAATTATTATCCTAAATCATAAAAATAGCTACCACATTTCAATTTATATTTAAGCCCTTAATGCGAGAGGCAGAGTTCAGACACATGGTTTCTGAAGAGTACAGACAAGCTTTCCATCACCTTGTCAGGTAGGAGATGCACTTAATATGTCCGGAATCATTTCTGGTGGTCTTTCCCACTGATCGGGTGATAATTAACACTGAAAACCCATCTCAACGTAGCAAATAAAAAGAGATAATGAGGCTGTGTTCTAACACCCTAATAAAATGTCACTCTTTCGATTGCTTCTCTGGAATTTCACTTGTCTGCCAAGTCCCATTGTTCCTCTCATTTATCTGTTGCTTTTGCTGTAGGGTAGTGGCAACATCTTACAGAAGTGCTTGGATTTCTGGCTTCTGTTTTTACTAAGGCCCTGATAAATCCAAATCAGTTTGACCTATCAAAACATCTAAAATAAGGCTAGAGTTGATCCTGCACAAATTGAAAAGCACGGCATCTTCTTTTTGTTTTCATGTAATGTCTGGAAAATGACCACTTTGCTGATTTAGGAGTCAGAACCTAATGACCCTCTGCAACGCTGCTGTGGCAAAATAGCATGAATGTGTAATGAGTCTCACTGACAGCAATATACACAGCCTCCCAGGACAGCGAGCCAGGTCCAAATCAATTACATGGGTGGGAAGGCCTGCCTGTCCCTCTGGGCTGAAATATTAGGCAGTCAAGACATGTTGTACTGTATTAACACATCTGTTTTCAAGGTGTGTGTTCTTTGGAATTTTTCTCATACCCTCTGGTGGAAATACATAAATATCAGCAAATGCAATAAATTGCTTCACAGATCAACTTGAATGTAAGGTCAAAGTTCTCAGAAATGACACAATCCTTAAAATACTATCTTTGGCTATATAAAAAAAATGAATGCATCTCCACAAGATTGCCATATCTGTATGACATTATGTAACAGCCTTGTAAGGTTCCGAGGATCATGACGGCATAGAAACTATTGAGTATTTTTCACTTTCTCTCCTTAACAAAAAGAATTTTATCAACAGAAATGTTTCCAATGGGGGAGGGGGGAATGTCTGAGTACAGAACTATCTAAATCAATTTTCTCTCCACATTCACAGCAGAATATAGCTATGACTCGCTGGAGTAATATAGTGGAAAATCCAATGTAGGAGACTTGTATGTGCACTGGAGTTTTAAATCTTATTACACTACCTGGTTTGAAACAATATAGTTAGGGGGTCAGTTAGTATTTTTTTTTCCCATTACAACCTCAGTTTTCCAGGAGGCACTCATTCAAGCAACTGGTTTAAAATGCATCAATCAGGTTGAGATTTGCCCTACAAGCTGTTACATGAGATTTAGGGAATGTGGACAGTTTTTTGACTGAATTTTTATAAGTTTAAAATTACTTACAGTTTCTGAAATATTTGTAGCACCCGAATTCATTTGTAGTAACTGAATTTAGCTAATGTATTTAGCTAATTTAGCTATCTGTGTGTGTGTGTGTGTGTGTGTGTGTGTTTCCCCTCAGGACTTGAGTTTTATTTATGTATATTAGCACTTCACAAATTTGAAGACAATATGAAGATCCTAAAAATCTACCATAACATTCTTTCTTATATTTCTTTTATGAAAGTAGTTTAAAGTATCCTTTACAGACTACTCAAAAGATAAATTAATCCCACTTATTTCATTACAAGAGAACAAAAACTGCTTCCTATATAAACATAGTCATTACTTTCTGAATCTTAAAAAAAGTGTTTTTTGAGAAAATGCTAGAAACTTTATCCACCAATTCTACAGTATCTATTATTAGAAAAGGCTATCTTAGCACCATCTTTATGTTTTCAGAAGTTTTGGTTGTCACATATGCAATTTAACATCTTCATTGGATTAAAGTATCTATTAGCTGCTTCTATTTCATCCAAAACTCTTCACTAGAAAATGATTCTACGTCCATTAAAGCAACAGAATACCAAACTAAGAGTAGTAATTCTTTCTGAATTTTCCCATTAATAATGAATTGCTACTTCTCCACTTGTTTTTTTTATCTGCTGGTCAATCTGTGTAATTTGTTAATGCATTTTAGTTAAATGGTAGATCTGATGTACCGCAGCCAGGAAATACTTAATAATTTCACATATGCAGTTAGCTTTCCTTCTCAAAGTCAGAACACAGTAAAACACCTACCCATGGAGCACTTGGTGAGTGAGTGGGAAAGCAGAGAAACCTAGATGCTAATCAAAGGTACAGAATACTACAGCTCATGTAATGAAAAAAACCACCTTAGAAAATAAGTAACTGCATCTTATGGAGCATACTGGAGAAAGCAACCACGATGGCTATGCAATAAATGAGATCTCTTCATTTAAAATCTAAGCTGCACAAATACTAACACTGAGAACTTTCTGCAATTAGCTGTTAACAATAAGGCAAGGCAATGACAATACCAGTGCAGGTAAGTGTGACTAAGAGAGATCTGTGCCAGAACAGAAGAGAAACATTTACTTTGCTAATTCTTTGGGAAGGGGTATAGAAATTACTATTAGATTTCCAGTATGTACTGTTCAGAGTTCACTGTATAAAACTACATTTATTCTAGCTATAGAAACCAAGTGTATACTAATTATTTCAAAAGATATGTTCAATTATTTTCAGTTAACTACTAAAGGTTTCAGTTAAAGATCCAACCATGTATTGCTGACTCTGGCAATGGTGTCTTCCAACTAGCCACCTGCAAAAACAGATTGGTAATCAATCACTGTTGCGCATAAACACTTTCCTCTGGACTCACCAGCAGTCCTGTGGGTTCAAACGTAGGTACCATCAATACAGTTTACATGTAAATCTCCTGTTAGAGCTATCTGAAGCCTATCATCACACGGTTTAAAATCCCAACTCCTGTGACTCTTAAATTATTTGGTGACATTCTTAATCATACATTAAGACTTAGATCAAGTAGTATCCTTCTTAGAAAGCTCCCCAGCCACCTGTGACAGAGTTAAATTTCAGTCCTAATGTACCCTTGTTTATATTCTGTGACAACTAGAATAGTGGCAGTAGTCACATAATAGCAACACTAACAGCAGAAATAATCCATATTATTGGACACTTAATATAACTTTTTATCATATTATCATATAGATTCTAACCTATAACCACTCTGTTTGCTAAGTACCATACCACTAACAACTATCTTAATATTTGGAATCTTAACTATTGTCCTACAGCTAGGGACTCCATATCCATCCTCATTATTCTGATTTTTTTTTCAGCATCCTATTAGCTTTTTGAGGATGTAGAATGTATCTCCCTGCTTGTCTTTGATCTCTCAATGTGCAGGGCAAAATGAGAAAGTAGTGGTTATCATGGTCCCCACTTCATGGGGAACTGTATTACATGAGATAATACACGGGAAGGGTTTAGTTAGGGTAGTACATCTCCAATATAAGCATACAGAAAGCTACTGCTATGTGCTAGGAAACAATGAATGACAGAATGAATTATTGTGCCCAAATATGTATTCACCCCATGTATGTGTGGGAGTATGTATGTATTCAGGGAGTGATAAAACTGCCTACTTTTCTTTTGGTACATCTTGGTGGCTCCTTCAGATAGTTCCTGAAAATGGCATTTTAATACCTTGTCACAATTTTTTATAAAATTGCTTTAAACCTATTATAAAAATAGGAGACTTGAGTTAGAAGACAGGCTTCTCAATAGAAGACTTCCATTAATTTAGTTGGGGTATATTCATCAAACGGTCATTTTAGTTAGACTAACTAGATGCAATACTTTTCAGATTAGCCACTGACATAAAGATCAGAAAAATTTAAGTCTCTTCAGAATAGGTATCTTGCCCAGCCAGCACAGTGTACCACAAAGGAATGTACAAGAAATTTTTCTAGATAATTATCATATTTGTATTTCCATTTTTATATGATATCTTGGACAATAAAATTATATTCTGGCAAGAGAGCTGAAAATATAGCTGAAAAAGAATCCCTAGACACAGTAACAATGTTTCTAAGTTTTTGGAAGTACAAGACTGATTTAATAAAGTAACAGGTTCAGAAGGTCCATGTTCAAGTTCATTCAGAAGAATGTGTATTATTAATTAATTTTCCATTTTTCTTTGGCTGCATAACCAGAAATAAAGGATTTTACAAAAAGTGTTTTTAAAATAGTTTTACTAGTTTACTATGTATATATTGCATACAGAAAATTTATCCAGTTGTGTTTCTGATGAGGGATTTCAGTTAGTTTATCCAATTTTTTTTTTTTTTTTTGCCTTTTACAGTATTCAGTCATGAAAGTTTTTGTGCCTTTTAAAAATACTTATCTTAGGATCATTCCTTTGTCTAAGAGGGAGTACTATAGAGTTCTCATTAGACGAGGTTAACAGGCCCCTTAAGCCTTCTCTAGGAAGCAGTTTCAAGATAAGCACTTGGTTATGATGAAACAAAGCAATCAGCCCACAATAAACCAGGAAACCACACACACACACACACACACACACACACACACACACACACACACACTCTGTAGCATTGAACTGAAGATTCAGATAAAGGGACAACATGTAAAGATGGTTTTAAGTTATCCGGGATTGCAATTCGGTAATTAGATGCATCGCTGTCTCTCTGTCTCTCTCTGTGTCTCTCTCTGCAACAACTCTACAGGTTATAAATATTATTCTTTTTTTAGCAATAAAATGCCAAGTTTAAAGACACTTCCCCAGAGCCATTTATCTGTTAAACATTGAGACAGGATGAACAAATGCACTGCTTGTGTTTTCTAGTACAACATATCCCTTTCTGACTTATTTTATGTAGTCTGGAATGATTGTGATATGAATGTGTCTGATATAAGACACAAGCTCTCACTTTTTCTCTCCTGTTCATTACAGTATGATCCCTGCTTTTCAGCACAGACTTCAGTATATTGGTCAAACAAAGACAGTACACATTCTATTTAAAACCAGCAGTGTGAAAGTTTTCATTCTCTCACCTTCAAAGTGCATTTTTTTCACACATACATTACTTATAATTTGAGTTTCAGTGATCGTATTTAATTCTTCAGATTTCCTTCAGTGTTGGCAATAGTTCCTACATTTATTGAACTACCATGAAAAACAACAAAATTATCAACAAAATTATGGCCTAATAGTTCAAAGATAATTAATATCACCATTTAAATAGGGGACAGAAGAACTATTCTTATGTCCCCTAAGAACATATTTAAAATCTTAAAATTAATTTAAAATTTCAGTCTCTGAAAACACCTATTAACAAAATGTGAAGACATTAAGGCCTGGAATCTATACTAGACCTCACTGCAGGGTGTATTTGATAAACTGGTTTTATTGCACCACATGAAAATGATTAACAGGAACTTACATCTACAAAGTTTAACTATCCTCATATTAAGGTTTCATTTGATATTCAGATCAGAAAGTAAACTGCTAATTTAAAAAGTAAAAGTATATAAGAACGAGAAGTTCAAAGAGTTCATTGACTTTTGTTATATATATCTCCAATAGGAATTTAAATGCTATTGCAACAAGAATTCAAAGTTTGCTGCAGTCTGTAACTGACAATTGACTCAAGAAGACAGCCAAGGAACTTGCAAGTAAATTATATTTTCTCTTCAATCTGTGGATGACATCATAAGTGCATGAGACCTGTAGAAAATAGCCATAAGAAGTCATCTAAAAATTATGCCTACCAAAGGAAAATAATAAGTTAAAAACTGCATTTAAAACAAAGGTAAAACTTACACAAATAGAAACATCAGCAAATTATGATTTTTGAACATTCTAATATCACGACTAATTTTAATTTAACGACAGTTTCTTATACATCTTATTTTGCTACATACCAGACATTCAGACTTTATAACTATAACTAGTTTATATATAGTTTTATATTTATAGTAATATAATCATATATATGATGTTATATATATGCTTATAAGATATATTTTCAAAATAAGAAAATATTTACATAATGACTTTGTGAACTATTTAATTTCTAAGAATACTGTATTCATAAAAATATATGTTCTGCTTTTCATTAATGCTTTTCAGGGAAAAATTGCTAAACTAAAAACTTTTCCCTTGGATAGAGAAATTTATGTAAAACACTAAGTACATCATGTGAAACATTCACTACTCATTATATATATTACAAGAGATGTAATAAGCAGTTGTAGTAGTAATAGTATAATAGTATAAGAAGAAACAGCAATAATAGTAGTCTTTTTTAATGTAGTCAACACAGAAAGAGATAACCCTATCTTAATACTGTAGCAGATCATTAAATGACCACTTACTATATCTTAACACATCAGGTCAAGACTTGATTTGCATTTTGTTATTTAATTCTCACGAGATACTTGAGATTAAGAAATCATTACTCCCATTTATTTTTTTAATTTTTTTAATTTAAATTTTTAAAAATGTTTTTATTTATTTTTTGAGACAGAGACAGACAGAGCATGAGCAGGGGAGGGGCAAAGAGAGAGGGAGACACAGAATCCAAAGCAGGCTCCAGGCTCTGAGCTGGCAGCACAGAGCCCGACGTGGGGTTCGAACTCACGGACGGTGAGATCATGACTTGAGCTGAAGTTGGACACTTAACCAACTGAGCCACACAGACACCCCTATTCCCATTTATTATATAAGAGAACTGATGTTCAGAGGTTTTAAATGCTTTAAGATTAAACAGCTTCTAAGTGTTGGAACCAGATTTCAAAACATACTGCTACCCAAGCTTATACTTTGTGCAACTACTTTACACTGCACAATAACTTTAGATAGTATAAAGATATTGTGGCATAATAGTAAAAAGCTACAGACACAACAAAGTTTATAAGACCTTCACATTTAAAACAATTAAAAATTCTTTTTTACTTTAAAGTATCCTCTCAACTTTGGGTTTATGTATCATAATCATAACTTGGGCATTTCTATAACACATATTTATAAGGTTCACTACTGCTATTGACTCAGTGTTTATGCTCCATCCCTAATTTCTTATGATGAAATACAAACCCCCAACATGAGGGTATTATGGGATGGGGCCTGGGGAAGGTAATTAGGTCCTAAGGGTGGACCCCTCATAAACTGGACTGGTGCTCTTATCAGAAAAGACACCAGAATTTGCTCTCACTCTCTGATCTCTGCCACGTGACAATACAAAGATGGTAATCTACCAACCAGGAAAAGAGCTCTTGCTAAATACCAGATCTGCCAGTGCCTTGATCTCGGACGCCCAGTCTCCAGAACTGTGAGAAATCGATGTTTGCTAGTTAAGCCACTTAGTCTGTTTTATTCTGTTATAGTAGCCTCAACAGACTCAGACAACTCTCCCCCCAAATTATCATATATTCTATACTATAAATTCTTAGGAAAGTAATGTTATTCTTTTTTTTTTCAACTTTTATTTATTTTTGAGATCGAGAAAGAGCATGAATGGGGGAGGGTCAGAGAGAGGGAGACACAGATTCTGAAGCAGGCTCCAGGCTCTGAGCTGTCAGCACAGAGCCCGACGTGGGGCTTGAACTCACGGACCGTGAGATCATGACCTGAGCCAAAGTTGGACACTTATCCGACCGAGCCACCCAGGCGCCCCAGTAATGTTACTCTAAAGATATTGATTTTTATAGTAAACACAAGTATTTTTTGATTTAATTACTTTTTAGGACTTGTATACCTAAGTAATCTTTCACCATGACAATTGCCACGACTAAATAGTGAATGATTCCAAGAAATTCTTTTCAAGGAACAGTGAGATACAGTGAAATCAGCTAACCAATCTCAAAAAACAGTAGTTATGGGAAAATAAGAAAGTCTTATGAAACTGGTGTTACTGCCAATAATAACCAATGGCAGTTAGTATCCATTCTGCCATGATGACCAAGCCAGACTCACAGTGAAGAGAAAACAAACATAAATATCAGATTGGAAGGTTAATATCATATAACCACATCATACAAACCAGTTGCATTATTTTTCAGGTTAAGATAAAAACAATCACACAATAGGGGTGCCTGGGGGGCTCAGTAGGTTAAGTGTCTGAGTTTGGCTCAGGTCATGATCTCACAGTTCATGAGTGTGAGCTCTGCATCGGGCTCTGTGCTGACAGGTCAGAGCCTGGAGCCTGCTTCTGATTCTGTATCTCCCTCTCTCTCTGCTCCTCCCCCACTTCTGTACCCCACCCCTCTCAAAATTAAATAAACATTAAAGAAATCACAGAATAATGTGTTGTCCATAATGTTGTTGATAAAACAACAAGAATTATTTTTTTCAATATAGGGATGTCTTTCAGAAATGATCTTGTTGATGATTCTGAAACAAGAGAAAATTTCCAGCAGAGATGATGTGATTTTAGTATTATTTAATTAGGATAACACATCTGTCCTTAATTTTAAGATAATACCGTTAGTCATGAAATCAACAGGTATGCACTTATGCTGCAATTCTGTTCTTAAAAAAATCTACTCATAACTAATAACTTTATCTTTAGCCATAGATATGTTCCTATGTACAGTATGTGCATTGTCTTAATGACACTTCACATTATACATAGAATGTGTATGTGACTTAATCCAAAACTAACTATATTGAAACAGAAATTTGTTTAAAGTAGATCAATTGGGGGCACCTGGGCGGCTCAGTCGTATGAGCCTGTGACTTCGGCTCAGGTCATGATCTCACAGTTTGTGGGTTTGGGCCCCACGTCTGGCTCTGTGCTGACAGTGCTGAGCCTGGAGCCTGCTTCAGGCTTCCTGTCTCCCTCTCTGTCTGCCCCTCCCCCACTTGTGCTCTGTCTCCATCTCTCAAAAATAAATAAACGTTAAAAAAAATTTTTTTAAATAGATCAAACGGTTAGTGTTTTAAAAATAAATAAACTTCAGTTAGTGATGTCTACTTCATCCTATTTTTTTAAAAGTTGTAAATGATACGATGATAACTAGCCCCATATTAATACAATTATGAAGAAACGTTTATAAGAAGCTACGTTAATATAGTCTTGTGGTTTTCAATCTCATTGATTTACTTTATTTAGTAATGTTTTTAAATTTTTATTTTATCTGCTTTTATTTTAAGAGTTAAAAAAAGTTAATGAGACATCTGAATGAAAGATAAATAAAATGTCAAAATAACTGAAAAGACTCTTGATGGTTAATTTTATGTATCATCTTGGCTAGGTTATGATACCCAGTTGTTTGGACAAACATTAGTCTAGATATTACCTACAAGCTATTTTTAGATGTCACTAATAATCAAATCAGTACAGTTTGAGTAAAGCAGATTAATCCTCCATAGTATGGGTGGGTCTCACCCAATCAGTTTGAAGGCCTTCAGAGCAAAGGCTGAGGTTCCAAGGAAGAAGGAATTTTGCTAAAGATTGCAGCACAGAAACCCTGCTTCAGTTTCCAGCCTGCTACCCTGGGACGTTTGGACTCAGGCTGAAACATCCATTTTTACCTAAATTTCTAGCCTGCTGGTCTGTCCTACAAATTTCAGACTTGCCAGTTCCTTAGTTGTGGTATCCAAATCCCTAAAATAAATCAATCTTTTTTTCTTTATTTTCAAACTTACTCTTTCCCATCCTTCCTTCCTTCCTTCTTGCTTTCCTTCTTTCTTTCCTTCCTTCCTTCCTTCTTCCCTTCTTCCTTCTTTCTTCTCTTCTTTCCTTCCTTCCTTTCTTCCTTCCTTCCTCCCTCCCTTCCTTTTTCTCTCTCTCTGCCTCCCTCTCTTTGCCTCTCCCCTGCTTGTGAGTTCTCTGTCTTTCTCAAAATAAATAAACTTGAAAAGAAAAGAAAAGAAAAGAAAAGAAAAGAAAAGAAAAGAAAAGAAAAGAAAAAGATACTGCATTTCTACAACTTCTATAGAATAGATTTGGCTTACTGAGAGTATGAAAGTAATAAGTTAATACCATAATTCATGTATCAGATTGGTTTCTAATAACTCATATACAGTTAGTTTTTCCTCTCTTCCTATTCTTACTCCATCATCTGCTAACCTGTCCACTCCATCAACTTTTTGAGGAACTTTTTTACACCTAGTTTACAACCTCACCCTCGATCAAGATTCCTGCCATCAAAGCCAGGGGTTTCAATATCCACATCAATACCGGATACATCTTCACTACCTCAAAACTCCCAAGTACCTTCTACTGAAAGGACAATAACTTTCACCCCAGCTCAGTCACCCCCTCACAAGATTATCTGGATCATGAAATCATACGAAGACGCAAACATGGTACATGTGGAGGTTTCCTCTTCTCCATGAGATTCCTGTTCTTTTCTCTTCCCCTTGCCTGTGTACCTGCAGCTCAGACTAACTGAACCTTTTGTATTATTTCCCAAGCCTCTCTCCTCCATGTAAGTGAAATTTCCCATTCTGCACAACAGCTCCGAATATGCAGAATTTTCTTCAGACCTCTAACTCACCCTCCACGCACATTCTCACCAAATGTTACCTTGTATTTTAGTAGACCAAAATGGCCAACAGATCTCACTCCTTCAGCTTCCCAGCCACTGCCCACCTACTTCATCTGTTTCTTTTTTTCTATTTCCTTCTTGCCTGCCTTGGTAATACAAAGGAAGAAAGTTCATTTTTCCTCAAATGATCTATCTGAGCTTTTGATTTTATTCCCTCAGAATCTCACTGCCATCAAATATCCCTGCTGTCTTATATCACTTGGCTTTCCTTATATTCCATTTTCATATTTAATGAATTAATACTTGTGAAGTAGCTGACATAATGCGCAGTACATATGAAGGGTTATGAAATCTTATATTTTATTATTGTTAGTTGAGTAGTGATAGTATTAATAGTTACACAATTATTTTTACATGCCTGATGCAGTGTTTTGTACCTATGCATAGAGAAATAAAAGCAGTAGGATACATTCCACTGCCTCTTTTTGTCCCCAAATTTTTCTTATAGTCATCCTTTATTGAGTTCTTAACATGTCATTCACTATTCTAAACCTTTATAGGTGTAAGAATTAAATAACAAAATATTTACAATGGCTTACTACTTTGCCAAGTGAATAGCAGGCACTTGACTAACATTAGTAAATGTAGTTGTGATGATTAGATAATGACAACACTGATATGGATTAGATATCCTTAGATATCCTATTAGCCCTTTAAAAAGTAGCTAAGCAATTTGCCCAAGGCCATGAGGCTAGTAATGGTGGAGATGGCCACTTGTGATTACATTAACTCTTTGACTCTAGTTCACTTGATCTGTACCCTTGGAAGCAGTAGGCTAACCTGATTTTTTTTTTTAATTGTCTCATTACAGGCATCCATCCATATAAAATTTACAATCCTGACAATGATTACCATCCTTCTTGAAACTACTACCCGCCCATATCACCAGCATACTGCCTGTCTGTAGCAATGAGATGACCTTCTGAATTCTGACTTCTGTCAGCCATTGAATGAGAAAATTTACAAGATTCAACTAATTTTATCCTTACAATAACTGTATGATTCTGGTATTATCATCTCCATTTTTAAAATGAGCAAAATTAGTTGCATGAAATTCAGAAAGTAAAAATGTATTGATTATAGAGTTACAGAAGCTATAGAATTGATAATGTGGGATCCAATACTGGAACCCAGTAGCTTGGCTCACTGTGTGCACTCATAAGAATGACACCTCTTAGT
The DNA here is from genome assembly GCF_022079265.1 of Lynx rufus. Lineage (NCBI taxonomy): Eukaryota > Metazoa > Chordata > Mammalia > Carnivora > Felidae > Lynx > Lynx rufus. The sequence continues at coordinate 66,894,019 of NW_025814827.1, forward strand.
GTCCAGATTAGTGGCACATAACTGATGCCCAATATGCTGGTTGAATGAATGCCTGTGCTAAAATTACTATAATGATACATAAATAAAAATAAAGTTATGAAATACTGGGAAATAAATTTTCTTTTCAGTTCTGGTGTGGTAAATATCTGAAAAGAGTTCTCAGTTGTCATGTTTTAATCTGCAGCAAAAGCTTTGTCTTTATAGTCTTAACACATACCTATGCCTATTTTTTAAAAAGGTGAGGATACCTGATTGGCTCAGTTGGTTGAGCATCTGACTTTTGATTAGCATTGAGGTCATGAGTTCATCAAGCCCCACGTCAGACTCTGTGCTGACAGTGCAGAGCCTGCTTGGGATTCTCTCTCTCTGCCCTTATCCCACTTATGTGTGTGTGCACGCTCTCTCTTTCTCTCAAAAGAGATCAACTTTTGGAAAAAAGAATAAAAGATGTAGGGGTGCCTGTGTGGCTCACCTGGTTGAGCATCCAACTCCTGATTTCAGCTCAGGTCATGATCTCAGGGTCATGGGATCAAGCCCTACATTGGGCTCTGTACTGAGCATGAAGCCTGCTTAGGATTCTCTCTCTCTCTCTCTCTCTCTTTCCCTTTGCCCCTCTCCCCTGCTCATACTCTTTCTCTAAAACAAGAATGCTCATACTCTTTCTCTAAAACAAGAAACATTAAATTAATTAAAATTAAAATTTAAAAAAGGTATAAGCAAACAGAATCAATCATGGATACTGCCTAGGCACTGTGCAGTTACACAGATCCAGATCCTTCTTATATAACTATAATGAAGTAGAGACATTTTATTAATTTAATATTTGACAATAGTCCCCCAAGAAGATCACTCTTTTAAAAATATATTTAGAAGTGCTCATGGGCGCCTGGGTGGCTCAGTCGTTTAAGTGTCTGACTTCAGCTCAGGTCACGATCTCACAGTCCGTGAGTTTGAGCCCCGCGTCGGGCTCTGGGCTGATGGCTCAGAGCCTGGAGCCTGCTTCAAATTCTGTGTCTCCCTCTCTGTCTGACCCTCCTCCATTCATGCTCTGTCTCTGTCTCAAAAATAAATAAACATTAAAAAAAATTAAAAAAAAAAGAAGTGTTCAAGGTGAAGGTGAAACTGGAAGGGCTAGAGGGAAATCCTAGTAAGCTTCAGGGGAGGGTGATGTTATTTTTCATGATAGAGGACGTGGTGGTACATGAGAGACTGTTATGCTATTTCTGAAAGGAGGAAGGACAGTGAACAAAGTAGAGAAAGCACCAGGAAGATACAGAACATCTGGATACACTGAGAGTGCATGAAAAACTAGGATCAGTCATTCTACTGGGTGGAAATAGCCAGCTAAGCCAGGTAAGGCTGTTTGTATTGCCGGATGCAAATTGGCTTCCATCACATTTGGACGAGTTTCAGTAAAGAGTACCGTGCTCCTGGAGTGCTGTTAGTTGCAGTTTTGTGTGAAATCCAATGGACCATGCTTCCTAATTAGGCAGAACATGACTGCACAGTGATAGAGACAGAGAAAGAGAAGCCCAGGAGCCTAGGAGGCAGTGGGATTTATAAAACACAGCAATTTTCAGAAACCCTGAATGAGACATTTGGACATTGAGAGAGTTATGAAAATGGCACGACTTTGTGGCATGCACCTCGTTTTGAACCAGGAGCAAGGTCTTGGACTTGGACTAAGGATCTGTAATTTGTTAAGTATCCACAAGAGATGAAGACATATAACGACAGATAAGAATGGTAATGTGGCTTTAGGGCTGTGAGTAGGAAGCTTCTACAACACTTCCTGAGCATACACTCTGGTTGCAAATGAGCAGATAAATATATTTGGGCTTTTTTTTTTTTTTTAATTATATAGATTTGGGGCTTTTAAAGCAAGGTTAGAGAGAGGGTGAGTTCCCAAGAGGTGCCAACAGGAAAAATCAAGAGTTGGCACAATATAATATGTACAAAAGAAAAGTATGAGGATATTTAAAAAAAGTGAGAACTAGAAATGAGCACATACATGGTGAACATTTTCAAAGGACTATACAATCTTTATTGAAAAGCTTACCAATTAATAACTTTTTATGCATATTGACTGTGGTCATTCCACCTCATTTTTTTCTATCAATTGTAGTCAAAACTACCAATTATAGTGATTCACTCCTGTTTTAGTACAGCATCTCATCCTGACCTTGCAAGGAGAAAGTGTATAGAAGACAAAGGTAAATGGTTATGAGTGAGAAAATTCAGCAGCCATGTAATTAATTAAAATTTATCTTCATCATAAAGTTATGCAAATGATGTGTAGTGTGTGCCCACATGGCCTTCAAATAAAATAAAACACAAACTCAATGGGAAAGGAAATCATGAAACAGAAACAAACAAAAAACCCAACTAATCCACTGACATTCCTCATAATCATCTGTTACTTCATTTCAGGTAAGTTTTGCATTCTCTTCCAAACTGCTGTGAAGACAATATTTTTATCCTTTCAAATACACTCTCTTATTCTTCTTTCTAATTCCTATTAGTTGCAACACCCTCCTTCACTTAGTATTAGTTCTGTAAGGAACAGAACAAGATGATTGACAATAGTTCAAACAACTCAGGCCCACAGTGTTAGGCTGAGTTCGTGAAAAAAAGCATGCTAACAAGGAAAACTTAGCACTTTCTTCACTACCAACATTATTTGATTCTAACACAATTTCACTGTGATACCATAGGCACACAGTTAAAAGATTTCATTTCTAATACCTACTATACCACCAATATACTGTGAACACTTAAATAAACTATTTAAAATAGGAGTGACCCAAGTCACCAGGATAAAAAACCCAAAACAAAAACCTTCTGTCTTAATGCTTTCTCTCTTCATTCTTCACATTTCTACCAGCCCTCCCCCCCCCACACACATTAAAAACTGTATATATACCCTTGCTTTAGCAATTCTATGATGGCTCCTTATTCCCACACAATGATATACAAACTATTTAACTTGGCATTCCCAGAAACTGCCTAAATATTTAGAGAACATTTGCCCTGTAACCCTTACTCAAATCAATCTGTTCTGTCAACATAATAGAGTCATGTTCCCCTAGGAATGTGCCCACACCTAGTGAGTGCCTCTCCCAATCAGAAATACTTCGTCTCCCTCAACTTGACTTGCCGGAGTCCACTCTTTCTTTATAGCTTCAAGCCATTCCTCCAATCATGCCAATCCTGGGGCGCCTGGGTGGCTCGGTCGGTTAAGCATCCGACTTCGGCTCAGGTCATGATCTCACAGTCTGTGAGTTCGAGCCCCACGTCGGGCTCTGTGCTGACAGCTCAGAGTCTGGAGCCTGTTTCAGATTCTGTGTCTCCCTCTCTCTCCTCCTCCCCTGTTCATGCTCTGTCTCTCTCTGTCTCAAAAATAAATAAACGTTAAAAAAATTTAAAAAAAATAAAAAATAAATTGTGCCAATCTTTACAGACTATTTCTTCCCCTGAAATTCTATAATACACCTTTGTACTTATGATTTTACATCTATTCTTACTTCCAAAAGAGGCTATAACTTATTAATGGGTGGATAATATGCTTTATATATTTTAAATATCCCCAAGCCAAATAGGTGCTCAGAAAATGTTTACTGATAGATCGCATTTTTTTCAGAATAGTTCTTAGAAAATGAAAGTATTTGTGTATAAGAGATTTTATTTTTTTCTCTTCCATGCCCCAGCACACACTCAAAATACTCACTCTAGATATTTTTTGGTTTAATAGAAAGCATCCTTTCAATAAAGAAGAAATTCAGAATCAAAGAATCCAAAAATTGTTATGGTAATTAAGGATGCTTTAGTTCAATCTATTCATTTAGAAAGAAAAAAAAAAAAACAAACTGAGACCCAGAAATGTCGTCTCTTTATTGAAGTCATAATTTAGCAAGTCTCAGGGCTAGTAGAAGAAGAACTGGAACTATGACTCCTCAATCTTAGCTCAGATTTCGGATACTACGGCAAGCATCTTAACTCCGCTATGCTGGATCATACTCTCTCTGATGATATGAACTGTGTTGGTTCTGTTTTAGCACTCTATTCTCAACACTGAGTCACACAGAATCTGCCACACAGAAGTCATTTCAGAATTGTTTGTTGAGTGAATACTGAATGGTTCCCTATATACAACACCATATGAAGAAGAATTTTTTTTGAAAAATTTTTTTAATATATGAAATTTATTGTCAAACTGGTTTCCATACAACACCCAGTGCTCATCCCAAAAGATGTCCTCTTCAATACCCATCACCTACCCTCCCCTCCCTCCCACCCCCCATCAACCCTCAGTTTGCTTGTCAGTCATATGAGGAAGAATTTAACTCCCACGGAGGGCACTATTCAAAAGCATTGTTTTCCAGATGTCAGCTTCTTCTTGAAAACACTGCTCCATACTCAGAAAAAAAGGAAAGAAATACTACATTCTAACTCAGAGTTTCCCAACTACAGCACACTGCCTTCTCAGTAAATTGCCATTAAGATCACCAGTCATTTATCTTTTTCCCAGTAGAAATATGGACACATGCCATCATTTCTTTGCCTGAATCTTTGCTTTGAGGAAATTTATAGGCTATTTCTAAGAATGCAGAGGTCATAAAAGAGAGGCTGCAAGTGGAAGGAAGAATGAATCCAGATACACATTCTGAGAGAATTAAGATCAAGCAGTTTGATTCTACCTCCAGGTGCCCTTCAGTAATTAATCCACCCCACTACAAACACCTGTTTCTTATACCCTACCATAAGTTTGGCACAGAGCTGGTCATTTGGACAGGCTGTATTAAATAATGACATAAGGTGATCTTTGCTTTCCAGAAGTGTACAAGACCTTCAGAGAAACAAAATTTATAGGCATAAATCATTATATAATACCTGTCACTATACACAATAACTATTAATATAGGTACACAGTACCTCATATACACGTCCATAATTTCTTCTACACAATTCTGAAGTACATAAAGCTCTCAATAGGGAGCGTTTTTCCATAAGCCATTTGAAAGCAAAATTTGACATGACCTGAGCTCTTTAGGTGACAAACACTGTCTTCAAAGGATTTGAGGCTATTTATGAAGTTCATTTATCCCACTCCATGATTGACATGACTCAGAGCATGGATAGAACTGCAAAATATTAATGTTTTTCATCATGAAGCAGTGCCCCAGGTCTCACTGGTAATGTTACAAAAAATATTGTATGTTCCCAAAAAACTTTCTAAAATCTGAAAAACCCTGAGTCTTAAAATGGCCTTGAACCTTCAAAAAATATATTGTAGAAATGTAAAATAAAGAGGCAGGTTATCACACTACATTTTTGAGGCATAATTTTTTGTAAAAAGTTACAATTCCCAGGAGGGGAGATGAAGAAGGAGCTCAAGCAATCAGCAAGGAACCTTGAAAGGTAGGCAAGAATGGGTACCTGGAGAGAACAGAAGAGTTGAGGACGCAGGACAAGACATAACAGGAACACAGTGTGGGGGCGGACGTAAGCCCAGGCTCTTATGGCAGCAGGAGAGGGAGGGCTGGGCCAGCTAGAATATGGGGGCATGAGGAAGAGGGCACAGGGGAGGAAGAGAACATTGGTTTGAGGTGTAAGGGATTAAATTTCAACAAAATGGGGGGTGGGGGGGAAGAAGCACAGGGAATTTGATTTGAATTTGTAAGAAAGTACAGAATGAATGTAGAATTTTTAGTGACAAGTAATATGATGAGCCCGGAATTTAAGAGATTGATCTGGCAATGATCTGCAGAATAAATTCCAGGAGAGTACTAATACTGAAGGAGAGGTCTGCCGGGAGGCTTTTTGCAGGAACCAGGTGTGAGCTGATGAGGTACTGGGATAACATAGTGGAGGTGGGATTACAAAATGGCATCTGTTACTCTATCGCTGATTTAACTCATTCTGAAAATTAGAATATATTTCTAAAAGCCTCTCTTTACATGCTCACTCCACATTTTGAATATAACTCTTAGGGATGGACACCTGAAAATGTTTGAAAATGAACAAACCCTTCATTTACTTTATTCACAGCCATCTGGATGTCCTGAATGCACATCATAGTTATCTTGTGACACATGGATTTTTATATTCTAAGCCTGAAGACAGACTCAAGTGGCCATGAACAAAAAAAAAAAATTAAAAACAAACAGTAACAATAACAAAAAAAACACTGTACTGTTCCCTATGAGAGTTTAGATGTTTTCATTTCACTTTCAACCTAAGAACTTAAAAGTGCCTTGAAAGTAGCCTTGAAAGTAGGCTACTTTTCAGATACTTCAATATTTGGTATTCGGTCATACAAGTACAGTTCAGATGCTAAAAACTGTTATTTGAATTTCTCTCTCTAGTAAAAGAACAGAGCTAAGATTTTGAAAATGTAAAGTATCAAGACAAGGCCAGATGTCTTCTCCAATGTCCTTGGTCAGAATGACAAGAACCATTGCCTTCAATTGTCAAAGGGAAAAAATAATAATAAATAAAATAAATAAATAAATAAATAAATAAATAAATAAATAAATAAAATAATAAAAATAATAACTCTTGCTGAAAGTTGGAGGTAGAAATCATTTTAATTTTAAAGAGCTTCTTATCTTGTATAAAATCTAATGGATTTTTTTACTCTCTATGAGACCCCGCATTGTTTTTATAAGGCTAGTCGAGAATTGATATTTTACATTATTTCATCTTACTCATGATCTAAACAAAAATGCGGAAGTGAAGTTTACTAGGCTTTCTTGGGCCTGTTATAAATTTAAATTAGATAGTATAATACATTCTGAATAAATTCAGAGGAAGTATTAGTCATACAACGGCCTCGAGTGTTAAATATAGAGGTGAGCAATAATTTACTCTTCAAACTTCTATTTTATCCTCTGAGACTAGATTTAAAAACATGTGAAGTAAATTTAACTAAACTTCATCTTACGTATTTTTCAGATTCAAATCATTTTATTAACTCACTTTATTTGTACAAATTATACCATTCCTCCTATCTTTTTCTTTTTTTTAAATGAAATATGTATGAAATACAGAATTGAGAGTAGCAGACTTTGCTCTCAAGGAAGAAACTAGATTCAGACACTTCATGAACGGACTACTAATCACAACACTGAATGCCGACTCCAATTCCCTGGCTGACTCAGCAGTCAGCCTGCCATCGAACTTTGGCTGAACAATCTCACATAGCCAATGATCTGTTTTTTTTAAGGGACTTTTACTTGGTTTAATCAATAAATTTACCACTTTATTATGATGGATAAAAAATATATGTAATTTTTAGATGTGAGGGAGAAACTTTATCGAATTTAGATGCAAACTTTTTTTTTCTCTAAACAGTCATCAACTTTTGTGAAAAACTGCTACTTTTCAGTTAATAAGTTTGCTCAAAAATTGATAGCTTTTATAAAACTAACAGCCTAGAAATTAAATTACATTGATACAATAATTACATCTGTTTTCTTGAATTCTTCAATATATTTAGTGGAGGACTTTCTAATGAATGTCATATTATGTATCACTTTTCTTTTAGTACTTTTAATATGCATACTACTTTTACTCATCAGTTTATTTTTTAACCAAGTTCTTTTCTAGGTCTGTTTTTTTTCAAATCTCCAACTAATTATGAACTTCTTTAGGGCAAAGGCCTTGTATTTTTGTTTTATTTCTCGGCATAGTTTCTAGTAGAATGTTTTCCAATAGTGAATCCTCAATTAACATTGCAAACTGACAGACTCTAATTGGAAATGGCCTTCTGGGACCTCTAATCCAGAAGGCTAACAGAACATTTGGGATTTTCAGAATCAGGTTGAATAGTCACAACCTAAAGGCAGTACGAACAGGTGCAGAGCAACTGAGAGAAAGCTGCTGATAGCTATTCAAATTGTGTGCCTGTGGAATGAGGGAAGGATTTCAGTAGGTCCTCACTGAATATCTCTTAAAAGGACATGTTTGTCCAGGAGTGAATGGATAATAATCAGCTTGATAAAGATAGGACTACATTGATTTAAAAGCAATTCTTCCATTATGTTCTCTGAACAAGAATCAGTGACCAAGTATGAAATAGGCAGGCCAGGTAGGTCTTCTAGAGACCCAAGGACATGTTACAGAATTTGTTCCATTAAATCTGACAACTGTACATGAAACTCACTGTTAGAAGAGAATACAAGATGAATTCAAGACTTCCCCTCTTCCAGACATGAAATAAAAAATTATACTTTGGGGGTGGGGCAGCTGAGTGGCTCGGCTGGTTAAGCATCTGATTCTTGATTTCTGCTCAGGCCATGATCTCACAGTTGGCGAGTTTCAGCCCCACGTGGGAATTCGCACTCACAGCATGGAGCCTGCTTGGGATTCTCTTTCCCTGTCTCTCTGCCCCTTTCCTGTGCTCTCTTTCTCTTTCTCTCAAAATAAATAAACAAAAAACTATACTTTGAAATTGATGTTGAAATTATTGTTAAAAAGATGCTTTGCGATTATATAAAAATTATATTGAGAATTAGATAAGTCAAAATATGTGGTAATCAATATTTTAATACTTATTTTGTACAAAATAACTTCTGATAAAGATTATAAAAATACAAATAAGTCAAATGTGTTGTTCACTCTTAAAACTAAAATCTACCAGGGCGCCAGGGTGGCTCATTTGGCTGAGCATCCAACTCTTGATTTTGGCTTAGGTCATGAATTCACAGTTCATGGGTTTGAGCCCCTCATCAGGCTCTACGTTTGAACCCCTCATCGGGCTCTATGCATAGCATGGAGCCTGTTTAGGCTTCTCTTTCTCCCTCTCTCTCTCCCTTCCCCCAGGCCCGCCCACTCTTTCTCTCTCTCTCAAAATAAATAAATAAAAACTTTAAAAAATGCCAAAAAAACCCAACCAAAATCTACTTGTTACCATTCCAAACAACGTATCATTATACCAAGTTAAATGTTTTTCAATATTTATTGTGTCTTCTGAGTTTTCCCAGAGGCAAACTCTTGAGACAAAGATTCAAGGGCAAACAGTGTATCTGAAAGTATTCCCATAAACACCAGTAGGTTATTTGGAAAGTGAGGAAATAAACATAGAGAACATTATTAAGCTAGTGACAACTGTAAGCAATTAGAATTCAGAGTTTCCTGAGGAACTGTGGGATAGTGAAACAGCCTGAGTCATCCTATCCAAGGAGCAAGTGAGCTGGGGTATTTATATACCAACTATTGCTAACAATATTTTGAAGAATATGTGAAGGGCATTAATTTCTCAGAACTTCTGCCTGATGAGAATATGGGCAGAGTAGACTCTGGAAACCAAAGAAAACCTAAAGGAAGGCATTTCAGTCAGGCACACACATTTGGAAATTACTCCCGTATATATATAGAGTAAAAAAAAAAAAAAGTTATTGGAAGGGTACCAACAACATCTATTGTGTTGATCAGGTAGAGTCTTTAGTTTGGGTAGCCCAACTTATTGAGGTCTTTTACATTCTCCATTTTTAAATATGAAGGAACTCTTTTTAAATATTATCTCTGTTATTATCTAATCTTGGGGTTATAATAAAAAAGAAAACCAGATTTCAGTCTCTAGAAATCATCCTTCACAGGTGAGTATTCTTCTCTTATTTATTTATTATTTATTTTAAACATTTCCTTTTGTAATTTTTAATTTTACTCTAGAGAAAGTGAGGCAGGAGAGGGGCAGAAGGGGAAAGAGAGAGAAAGAAAATCCTAAGCATGGTCAGTGCAGAGCCTGACAGGGGACTAGATCCTACGACCCTGGGATCATGACCTGAGCTAAAATCAAGAGTCAGACACTTAACCAACTGAGTCATGCAGGCACCCCTCTTTTCTCATTAAAAAAAGGCTATGCTAATATTTAGCTTTAAAATAATCTTGTTTGTCTAAAATATATTGTAAGACAGAATGTAAAACTGTTGGACTGACCAAATTACTAAACTAGCCTTCTTAAGTAAGCAATAAGTACACTTCTTTATACTTCAGTTGTAGCACCTTTAGACAAATAAAAATTGTATACTTTTTTCATGGACAGAATTTGAGTGAGATATTATAAAAACTGGGAATTTGTCGATTAAATTAGCATACTGGTGTTATATTTTTCCATTGAGACAAAGTATTACCCCTTGTTTCAAAACTTATGGAAGAACTGAGAATCTAAAAAATGCTTCAGCTTCAGAAGACATTAACAGAGAGTTCTGAGGGGGAGAGGTCTCAGATCAGGACTATCTTCTACCCTGGGATCAGGAACAGTATAATTAAAATCTGAGAAATCAGTAATTTCCCTACTGTACCCATTTTGTACATATAATCAATAAATGGATTTCTGCTTTTTTGTGAGTTTGTTTTCTTAAAGTGTACTTACTTCTAAATCATTCAGATATGCTAAAGAGAACAAAATGACCCATATGTTTTTTAAGATACTCTATAACTTCATGAGTACAGTGTGGAAATGGAGAATAGATGAAAAGAGTAACCAAGAAGACAGCAGTTAGGATAAGTATAACAAATATCTCTAAATCCTCAGTGGCTTAAAACAAAACAAAACAAAACAAAACAAATTTCCCGTTATGAATATTCCAATTCAGGGGTGCCTGGGTGGCTCAGTTGGTTAAGCATCCATCTCTCTCTCTCTTTTTTTTTAATTCTAGTTCTGATAGTCTTTATTTTACTTTTTTTTTTTTTTTTTTTTGAGAGAGAGAGAGAGGGCCTGAGTGAGGGGCAGAGACAGACAGGGAGGGAGGGAAAGAGAGAGAAAGAATCCCATAAGGAGCAGAGAGAAAGAGAGAGAGAGAGAAGGGGGACTCAAGCTCACCCCATGCAGGACTTGAACTCATGAACTGTGAGATCATGACCTGAGCCAAAGTCCGATGCTTAACCGACTGAGCCACTCAGGTCCTCCAAGCATCCAACTCTTGATTTCGGCTAGCATTTCCATGATGGTGTGGAGCCTGTTTAAGATTCTCATTCTCTCTCTCTATCTCTTGTCTCTCTTTCTCTTCCTCCCACCCACCCTCCCTCCCTCTGCACAACCCACCTCTCTGCTCATGTGTGCATGCATATGGTTATGCTCATGTGGTCTCTTTCAAAAAAAAAAAAAAAATCCAGTTCAATTGTTCCTATACTAATTAATCTCCAGTGTAGCTCTCCTCTAAACAGTAACTCAGATTCAATATCCTTCCATCACGTCACTCCAAAAACCACAGGATCCTTACACACTTTACTGGAGCCGTCTGTATGCAAAGATACAGTACACAAATCAAGATAATTATGAATTATGTGAGGTTTCAGGCACTCAACCTGAGTGTGACATATATCACTTCTTCTCACATGCCACTGGCTGAAACTTGTCTCATGACCATACCCAGATGAACCAAAACTGAGAAAACAGAGTTTAAATGTGTATTAAGCAAATAAATATTGGATGAAAGAGTCTACTACAGGTCATGAAATAGCATGAAATTTAGAAATGTGTTTGTAGCATATTAAAGTGGTTTGATCTTGGTCTTGTCCCCAGGGAATATTTTTAGCAATGAATTAGATGAAATATAAGAAATAATATTTTTAAGTAAAACATAAAATACAAAAAAATTAAATGAATAAAAAGGAAATGAAATTCTAAAACAAATACATTTTAAAATCTTAAAATATTTGTACAGAGATGAAAATAAAATGAAATACACAGGAACAGAAGTAAAAAGGCATATAATTATGCATTTAGGTTTACAATATGATCAGTTGCACAAATCATGTTAATAGAATGTTAATTTTCAAATGTCTGTTTAAATAAGATTTGACCACAAGATATATATAGTCAAGAAAGTAAAATATAACTAATTTTTTAAGAAGCCAAAGCAAACAATTTTATTAGTAAGAATTCAAATTTTTGATTTTAAGGATAATGCTTCTAATTTAGTCTATGTGGATCATCTCATAAATACAGTAAAACTGTGAATCATATTTGCTAAAGTTTTTAGAAAAATACTGACAAAATTTAGCATGTTAAGAGAGTCCACTAGAAGATAATATATTTAGAAATTCCTCATACAAAGGATATTAAATAAAGTGGAGACAATGAATGTCTGAAAAAGGTGCAGGACATCAGAATGACCATTTAAAAAGGTCACAAGAAAGAAAGAGTAAACATGTTTGCATACTGAAAGTTATAGGAAAGTCAGTGCAATTTAAAAAAAAAATCTACAAACATTGCACAAAAAATTGGAGACGCACTTAAAAAATAGCAAAAGTCTTGTTAGTAAAAATATATTAACAAAATCTAACTACACTTTATATAAGAATTGAACAGAAGAAATTAGGTGGATTTAGAGGAATGTAATATGTTTTTATCTGCCTGTTCATATCTAAGACCATAGAAAATGAAGCCTTATCAGCATGAGATTGACATAGTCCTTGACTTGGCATATGTCGTTATATGCCCACCTCTTATTTTCAATGAAGGATATTAGTAACTCTAATACCGTATGGGATGAGATTGGTCATGTGTCCCATGAGTAAATAACTCTGAGAAGCAAGTATTCTTCATCTGTAGTATACACAATATTACAAAATTCTGTCTTGAAATTTATTAATAGGGTAATTACCATGACTGTAACCCATTTTTAATAGGCATTGTAATTACTGCATCAAACATTATTAAGCCCTCCCAAACCCAAGGTGAATGTCTTAGGAGGAGAAATGGTGAATGAGAAAATCATGCTTAATAAGACTGACTTAAGGTATTTGTTTTCTTCCAGAGCTTACCTTGGTATCATTTGTCATTCCAGCCCTTTTTCTAAATTTTGTTATCCAGAAGTCATGTTGATGGGTCGAGTAAAAATAAACTCAAACAACTCACTGTCAATAATTTTTAACTGTGGAGTTTATAATTTTTCTTTCTAACACAGGTAAATTGTATTTGGGGAATAAATTGGTAACATGTCATCCTAATTTCCAACTAATTTCTCAGGTAAAAATGTAATAAATTAATCTAACAGACAAGGACAAAAAAAATCACTGCTTGCTCTGAATGTAATGAAATGCAGCAATATACCTAAGTGAAATTAAAGTGGGGGATATGTTTCAGAAATAAGAAGGCTTACAAAATGTTTAATGGATATTGAAAAAGATTTGTCTCATGTGTGAACAGTGTCTGCACACATGAAAACTTATTAAGCTAATGCCTCTGAATCTAATTTCTTTTTGAATTAAAAATCATCTTTAATCAAACCCTAACCTTTAAAGTTGTATGACCTCTATTACCCTGTGAGCAATATAGTCATGGCTAAGAATAAGTGAAAGAATTAGGGGAACACATTCTTAGAAAAATGTTTAAGTGCCCTCAAGAATCTCAAGGCAACAAATACATTTGAGGAGGAGAACTTCAAAATTCAATGAACCGGCTTTATATATATATATCTGCATCAGAATGTGTGTGTGTGTGTATATATATATACACATTATATATACACATTATATATTATATATATCTCGCATATTTATAATACTCTATTCCTCCAAAAATGGATCTTGGGGCTCCCAATGAGTGGTTGTTGCTTCTTAGAGAGGGCAAATGAAGCAGTGTTCATAGTAGGAGAATGTTGACTCTCATCAGTAATTATGAAGTCCTAAATCCTAAAGTTATAATTTCTTAAGATGTTACATATATGGCAGAGAATCATTCAATTGGTCTGAAAACACTGGCAGAAAGATTTCAACACAATCTGACAGCTCATCTTTCAAATTAAGCTCTCATTCCTCCTCTAATCCCCCATTATAGTTAGTATTCCCCCCAAATACAGTTCTCATAATCTCTCTTCTGTGCCTTTAGTCAAAATGCTCACTCATTATGCAATACCTTTGGCCTTGCCCTCTAATTTTTATTTTTTTTATTTTTTTATTTTTTTAAAAATTTTTTACATTTATTTATTTTTGAGAGACACAGAGAGACAGAGCACAAGTGGAGGAAGGGCAGAGACAGAATGAGACACAGAATCCGAAGCAGGCTCCAGGCTCTAAGCTGTCAGCACAGAGTCTGACACGGGGCTCAAACTCACAAACCATGAGATCATGACCTGAGCCAAAGTTGAACACCCAACCGACTGAGCCACCCAGGGGCCCCTGGACTTCCCATCTAATTATTTAAACTCTGTGTCAAGACTCTTAAGAGTCTATGGGCACCTGGGTGGCTCAGTTGGTTAAGTGTCCGACTTTGGCTCAGGTCACGATCTCATAGTTTGTGAATTAGAGCCCCGTGTTTGGCTCTGTGCTGACAGCTCAGAACCAGAAGCCTGCTTCAGACTCTGTGTCTCCCTCTCTCTCTCTGCCCCTCCCCGCCCTGTCAAAAATAAATAAACATGTAAAAAAATTTTTTTTTAAATAAGACGCTTAATAGTCTGGTATTTCCGCTATTTTGCTGGCTAACATGTTAGCCTGTCACAGTTTCATGGATGCTCACTGAAGACATGAGACTCCTGGGTCAGAGACAAAGGACTTTATTATTCATGTCTCTGGTGGATATATGAGCCTCATGTTTTCATGGGTTCTCCTCCTCCCTCGGTTTCCAGGGGAGCAAATGGGGGCAGCCCAGGTGAATGCAGCACACGAAGTTTCCTTAGCTCACAGCTAAGGAATTGAAGCTTAGGAAACCTCCAAACTTAAAGGGTCCTCTAGCAAATCTGTTCAATCTTTGCTCCTGAGGGAGACATTACCTTTATTACCCTGGTCAGGAAACAAATTTTCCCTCTGCCCTGGAAGCAGACACCATCTCTAACATCAGAGGCTGTTTGCTACACAAACAGAACAAAAGTTTCAGAATGAAAGCTGCCACAAGATATGTAGAAATGTCATGAGGAATTTTCTCTCAAATCTCATCCTTCAGACTACAATGTAAACCCTACTTCTTTTTTTTTCTTTAATTTTTTTAAATGCTTATTTATTTTTGAGAGAGAGAGATTGAGACCAGAGCACAAGTGGGGGAAAGGGCAGAGAGAGAGGGAGACACAGAATCCGAAGCAGGGTCCAGGCTCTGAGCTGTCAGCACAGAGCCAGACGTGGAGGTGGAAACCACCAACTGTGAGATCATGACCTGAGCCCAAGTCAGATGCTTAACTGAGTCACCCAGGAGCCCCTAAACCCTACTTCTTTAATGAGCAGAGTTCACAAGACCCTCTCACTCCCAGCACTACATTTTGTGTGTCATTTGACACATCATTCATGTTGTGTAGTATAATTTATGTTATTTATCTTACTGCTTAACATTTGTATTCCATTTAAATTAACTATATATTCCATGTTGTCTCTTTAAGCAGTTTAAACTCAATGAAAATACAAATTATGTAATAATTTAGCCTCACAAAATGTAATGGAATTGTATATTGAATAGCCACCTAATATTTGTTGAATGCATGAAGAGTCAAAACTTATTTTTTAAGCTTCATCCTAAACGACATGCAAATAAATGACAGTGTATTAACCTGAGTTTTAGCTTATTAAGTTTGGAGAAAAATCAATTAGAATGTGGCACCAATGTCCCTTGTTATTGCCCATCTTTTACTTGTAAGATATCTTTTCAGCCAATTTTATTTGGTGTCAAATATCAAGGGATATGGATTTTTATGAAGAATTCAAGAAAAATGTGAAAGAAATCTGGTCTTAAGTTTTAGAAAAAAACAGTCTTCTGATACAATTTGGAATGAAATTAGTTTTGACTTATAGGAGCTTGATAACCAGGACCTCCAAGGCAAAATCTTCAAATCTATATTTTATGAAGTAAAAAAAAATAACGAATTATACATGCACATAGTTTAGAAAGCCAAATAATTATACAAAACACCACCTCAAGCATTTCTAATACCCAGAGGCAACGTTATCTATCTAATTCATCTCTTAACCAGTCTTGGTTTTGCCTTCAATATTTCTAAATGTTTAACTGCCATTTATAGCCTTTTTTTTCATTTCCCTATTGTCTTACTGATTTTTTCCTGTTCTAGAGAAGCCCTTACTAAATATACTCACCCTTTTGTACTAACAGTCTCCCATCCTCCGTCTATCATACTTTTGATTAAGTCAAATGCTGCTGTTACTAATCACTATGCTAAGTATTCTTCACAGTTGAACCTTGTAATATATTTCAATTACATTTCATTTCATATAACTTTTTCTTTGTCTTCTGTTAATAATGCCCATATTTTGTTTGCTCAATTGTGTAGGCACCTATCATCACCATATTATTAAGCTTTCTACGAAAAGTGTAAAATTACTCTCTAAAGCCAGGCAACCCACCATTTGCATCTGTTCCATGAAAACGTCCTTCATGGAGCCTCTTTCTTCCAGCTTCAGTTTGTCTTGGTTTCCCTTGAGACCCAATGCACAATTATCATTTACCATCCTGGGAAGATTCCGCTCTATATTCTCCTATATACAAGACTCTTGTATATAGGATAATAATTAATAACATATAGAATAATAATTCACACCCAGGTGAATGCAGCACACGAAGTTTCCTTAGCTCATAGCTAAGGAATTGTGAGCTTAGAAAACTTCCAAACTTAAAGGGTCCTCTAGCAAATCTGCTCAATCTTTGCTCCTGAGGAAGACAGGAGCAATTCCTGGGCAATAATAATAATAATAATAATAACAACAACAATATTATTATTATTTCTCTTCTTATTTCTTGATTTAATTTCCGGTTTTGGTGCTACATACATAAAAGTAGTGTCCTGAGAAGGGGAACAAGGCAGAAACAAATTGGAAATTTTATAGGTTTAAAAATGTCTTCTTCTAAAAAGGATCTTCTTTGACACATGAAAAAAAACAATGGCTATGTGGGAAATTCTAGCTTGGAAATAATTTTCCTTCCAAATTTCAAAAGCTTTACTCAGTTGTTTTCTGGCTTCTTGAGTCTATTAAGACATGTGCCATATTAAATCCTAATTCATTACATGTGACCATTTCGGAAAAAAACACAAAACTCTCTAAAAACTTTTAAGATCTTTATTTTTCTCCTAGTGTTCTGAATTGCATATTGATGTGTTTCTGTGTAGATCTAGTTTACTGCATTGTACTAGACACCTAAGTAATTAAAAATGCATGTCCAAATATGATGGGAAATTTTCCTAATATTTTTAAAAAATAATTTCTTCACCTGTATTTTCTCTGTTTGGAATTTCCATTCAAATGTTAGATCAGCTGGACTAATTCTGTCATGTTCTTATCTTATTTTTCTTGTTCCATCCCTTTGATTATTAAATTTTGTTTTACTGTCCTTAAGATTTCAAACTTATCTTTCATAACTTATGTTATTTTTTGAATTAAAAAAATAATGTTTATTTATTATTGAGAGAGAGAGAGAGAGAGAGAGAGAGAGAGAGAGAGAACAAGGGCAGAGAGAGAGGGAAACAGAATCGTAGCTGTCAGTCCATAGCATGGCGCGGGACACAAACTCACCAACCACGTGATCACAACCCGAGCCAAAGTTGGACACTTAATTGACTGAGCCACCCAAGCACCCCTATGTTATCATTTTTAATATTCCAAGAATTCTTTGATATTCTCTGAAAATTCCTTGTTTTTATTTTTCCTGTTCTTGTTACGTATGTGCAATATTTCTTTCTTTTTTTTTGAGAATACTAATTAAAATAATCAATAATTTTGTTTTATTTTGTATTTGGTCCCTGAATTCTCCTTGCTTCCTGAATTCTTTTTCCTATTTCTTTTTCTTGGTTTATTTCTTTTTTTGTTAAAAGACTGTCTCAAGTTTTGGGGTATAGGGTATATTCCCATTTAAGAATCAGTTATCAAAGGGCTTATTGGTAGTTCTGTGATCAATAGTAACTTCATTGTAAGTGTATTAGCTAGACTGTTGTCATCAAGTCCCTTACTTGTCAGGACCTGTAGCCTTTCCTCCAGAGTTAATCAGATTTCCTACACAGGAATTCTTCAATATTCTGCCAGGAAGGCATTTTCAGAACTAAATATGAGAACGGATTGTGTCAAATATGTAAACTTTGACTTAATAACCCTGATTTAAGTGCAGTAAGTTACCTCCTGTTTCTGATGATTCCAGGTTTCTTAGTTCAAAGTCTCTCAGTTTCAACACCTCACATAACAAACAAACAAACTAACTAACTAACTAAATAAATAAATTCTAGTCTTCTGTAGGAGTTGACTGGGAAGCTGGTGGAAAGGAGGCATAGAATTGTGTGAAATGTGGAAGGAGATCTGGGTGTGTAACTCTTCTGGTATAGACTTTCAGCCAGTTCTTCTGCTTTTACACTAAATTACATTCACACTCAGGAGCTAAGTGGTGTCTCCAATTGCTGAGCTTTTGAAGGATTCTACTGCATGAGTATGCCAGTTCTGTCCTTTAAACTGATGGCTTTGATTTAAGCTTTCTTTAGTATGCTAAATAAGCAGTGGCCATTTCCTGATCTGATTCTGTTCCTTCAAAATTGTTTTTCCTTCATCTCCTCTCCCATTCTCTCTATCCTGTATGTATTTGTTGTTGTTTTATTCCCTTACTATTGCTTTAGCATGGTTCTAGAGAGAAGACATAAAGAATGCATATGTTTAAGGCAGCAACTTAAAGTAGAACTAATTCTACATGTTTCTTTCAAGCATATAACTATTAGTTATCAAACTCTCAGAAGATATATCCCAGCAAAAGAAGGATTGCATTGATTAGCTTTTAATCAGAAATATTAAATAAATGACTAGGGCAGATTTTAGAAAAAACAATTAAATCATTACATGGCTATGAAATCTCCCTAGTTATAAAATATACTTTTCTTAAGAAATTATAGCTCATAGAACGCTTGGATACTTTTATAATTCTTAGGAAAACAAGTGATAGGTCATATAAGTTAAGGAATATAGTTATATTTTGTCAAAATAGTAACACAGAGAAAACAGTATTCTTGGTTGAAATAGTAAAAGTAAATAAATAGATAAAAGAACATTTGGTAGTTGCTTTATAAAACCTATACAGACCAATTTTTCTACTACAAGAAACTTCAGAAAATTTTGTGGGACAAAATTGCTAATTCAGATTAATAAATCTGCCCAAATTGATCAGAACATTAATACAGAGTCACAAATATTTAAAAATATCTATCTAATAAAAAACATATATATCAACCAGCATTGTAGCAGGTTCCTTTTCTAAAACTAAATTTCCTCATCAAACTAATGATGAGCTATCAAGAAATTTTATTTTAGGTTAGTATTAGCTTTAAACTCTAGAAATTTATTATTAGAATACAGGGCTTAATGAGAGATGTACATTTTCACTGTTAGGAAAACTCTCCATAAAAATGGTGGCCTTAAAATTAGTACTTTGTTGGGCACATTTTAGAGATAATCTATTACAGGGGATTCAAGGCTAAATTATAATACTGTTTATTAGAATTTTTGTTAAATTCTAGCCATTATGGCCTCAGTTTGTTACTGCAAATATAGTCCTTATCTCCAGATTTTTCTATATTTTGTATTGTAGGCCCATCCTGTGTTCCAAGTTCTGTCGATATTGATGACAGTTCCACTCAGAGAACCAGTTGTGAAAAGATATAGAAATCTACAGTTTAGGTGATGATCTAAAACCATGGATCCAAACAGAAAAATCAGTGCTGTTATTTTAGCATTTCTTAAAATAGAGCAAAAGTATCTGAAATAAAGTTGCTTTGTCATTTATGGTTTATCAAAATGAGTATCTATTCAATCAAATAGTCCAACATCAAATCAAAATCCAAGCACATATGAATCTTAAGACTATAATCCAATTTTTTAACAAGGTTGCCCAATTTAAACGCATGCAGAATTTCTATGCTAGTCATGTTCTTATTAACAATGACAGAACAGGTTTTAAATTATAAAGATTCATGCAGACAACACATACTTAAGCCCTAAAAACCAGTCTTCAGTCAAGGTTATATTTGGAACACATAGATTCCTCAAGTAGGCTTAGCTGTCTCTACTGTAAAGTATTCTCATGAGTTAAAACGCTTAACAATTTACTATCTGGAGGAATTTATTTATCCAGACCTTTAAGAATAGGTATAATCACTTAGAACACATGTCTAGATTCCACAAACAAAGATCTTTCCTGAAGGTAAGGCATTATCTGGAAAATTTATATTTCAGCAATGTCACATTTATTCATATGGTCCACAATTTAATACATGTTATTTTCTCCAATCAAGTAATTTTAGGCAGCTTTCTAATAAATCTTGGGCACAAAGAAAAGTACTGGAAGTACTTCACTCTGATATGTATCACAGTGACATTTCCCTTCAGTGACAGAATAAGATGTTTGTCAGGTCCTGGTTGTATGGGAAAAATCCCAAAGGAAGGCAAAGAAAAAGGAAACAAGCCAGTGCTTTCATTCCTGGCTGTCTTGAAGGTGACCCAAGTCTTAAAAGACCAACGGGGCTTTGGAGTGCTGCAAGGAACAGTGCTATCATTTCTACCAAAATGTGCAACTGAGTCTGGACAGCAAGAGATGTGAACAGATGGAAAAGGGTGGGTATAATGCAGAATAGTACTGAGATGGCTTTGTAGTAAAAGGAGGAGAAAAAGAATATTTTTTTAAGTCCTAACAATGTCAGTTCCCCCTTTATGTTTGATTTTTAACCCAGCAATGTAATTGTTTAAATTATTATTAAACCTATTGTGGTGGCAATGAAAGTCACAATCTCATATTCAAAACCTTTGGGGAATGTTTTTCAGAATACTTCAGCTTTTCAGAAGATAATACAGTACATATACCATGTATTACGTAATGCATCCAGCAGGCTCTGTGGCAATACTGTGTAATCAAATATATAATTTCCTGAGTAAAACATATGATTATTCATACAAAGTAGGGTAAATAAAGAGCATAAAGTCTTTTCTGTTTTTCTATTTGAGTAATTTTAGAGCAGTGGTTGCCATCAAACAAGTTCACATCAGGTTTCACTGAAAAAATTTACCAATAACGCCCAACAAAGCAAAATAAAATACACTCATTTAATTTACAGAACTTTTTAGATTTTAGAATCGTGTTTAAGGTATTGAAGTTGTGTGTTTTAAAACGTCACGACCAAAATTATAAGAACAAAAAAGCACAGGAATGTACTCTAGAATGTTAAATAATAGAAGTACGTAATTATGTAATTAGGTAAACTAGATTAAATTTAGTTTAATTACAAAATATATGAACATCCATGCTGTTTTCCAGAGTGGCTGTTCATATGTAATTTCTAATGAAATCTTGCCATTTGCAATGACATGGATGGAGATAAGAGAGTATTATGCTAAGTCAAATAGGTCAAAGTAAGACAAATACCATATGATTTCACTCATATGTGGAATTTAAGAAACAAAAGAAACACGCAAAAGAGAGAAGGAGTGAAAGAGAGAGAGAGAAATAAAGAGAGGCAAACCAAGAAACAGACTCTTAACTTTAGACAACAAACTGGTGGTTACCAGAAGGGAGGTGGGGGGGATGGGTAAAATAGGGGCTGGGAATTTGGGAGGGCACTTGTGACAAGCAACAGGTGATGTACATTAAGTGTTGAATCACTAAACTGTACACCTGAAACTAGTATTGACTGTATGTTACACTAACTATCATTTAAATAAAAACTTTAAAAGATTCTATGTGGACAAAACTAGTAAAAACAGTGTTTTGTTTTGTTTTTAAGGAAACTAACTGGAAATATGTGATTAGGAGAAGGGCCAGAGGCTCTATTGTGGTTAGGTGGTAAATGAGTAAGGCCAACCTGTGTGCCCTAGATGCACATGGATGCACACAGGGTGCAGATGCCTAAATTATGCCAGGGGATGCCTAAGGGGCTGGAGATGCTAGAGGGAATGGGACAGGACTTCTCTCTCCTCTTTTCCAGGAAGGGAACAAGCATCCAAGAGCGGAAGATGAATCACAAACGCAGCCCTGTTACGCACCTCCCAGTCACCTGAATAACTAAATAAGATTCAGCAAATGGTGCGATAAAGAAATCATGTATAATTCCAGTCACCTTCCTAACAATGTGTCTCTTGTTGCACATCAAAAGGGACACAGTGAAAGGCAGAGAAACAGGAACTCCTCACTTGTTACTATGTCTGAATTACTTGGAGGAGAAAAAACCTTTTTTATTCTGATTAGTAGAGAGTTAAAAAAAATGCAAGTTCTCATAAAAAGACAACGGAATGATGGATAAACCTGTGCAAAAGGATGAAATGAAAAGTAGGCCCTTGATTTGTTTTGGTGGAGAAGAAGATAAGGAGACCAAGAATATTTTAAGTATATTTGCTAAAAGCAAAATGTGAAAAAATGAGCCTAAGAACCATTTGCTAACAGCAAAAAGTGGAAAAACGAGACTGACAACCAAAATAAATCAACAAACACTTTACGGGTGGCACAGCATTGCCCAAGGTACTGGTTACTTTCCACAGAGGTGGACTGAAAGCAGACTCTACCTAGAGATTTTGGTCATTCACAAGCTAATCCAAATACCACTTACACGATGTGCCTTTCCAAACACAAGACCAGCTGACTTCACACAGAAGGAAAGTTAACAAAACAAGTTACGGTATGTATCGCATAATATTTTCTTTATGTAACTACAAATATATTTATATACATACACATAAAGATAGGAGGTATATACACTCAAACTCTAACAATCATGGGTGGGATGATCAGTAACATTTATTGTCTTCTTGTTATTCTGGTTCTTAAATGATTAACATGTATTACTTTATTACAAAAAATTACGAAAGTTTCTAAAACAGATTCTTTCTTTAGGAAATATATTAAATGAGCTATAATTATCTTATACACTCTTATCCTCAACTAAACAGAAGGCTATTTGGGGGGGAACAAACCATAATTTTTCTGAAAGACATAAAGATGAAAAGAAAATATATCTCAAGTTGTCAGACGAAAACCCATAGTAGACTTAATCATAGTTTTCTGGGTAAGTTACTTACAGTACACATCCACTCTGATTGACTTTATCGCCGGGGACCCCAAGCCATTCTCTGCTTTACAGTAATACCGGCCTCCTTGGTGTCGCTGAATATTTGTAATCCTCAAAGTCTCATTGAAGACACTTGAGTCTTGGAATCTGTCAGAGGCACTTCCTGCTGTTTTGGTCCACCTGATCTGAGCAAGCATCAACAAAGATTGTTACTTTAGGTTGGTTTTCTCAAAGAAAAATCAAATAGCCATTACTCATTTGAAGTTTGCTTTCAGAGATGCTATATGCCATTCCTGGCAAATTGCTGGGAAAAAATTTTAAGTTTATGTGCACAACTGAATTATAAAAATTTGATAGCAAATCCATTATTGTATAGTATATGTAGTGTATACAATTCTTATTCAATTGCATAGAATTCATGCATAGCTTAATCAGTGTGTAAGGCAATATAAATATAACATAAAAGGAGTTAAACATATGTAATATGTTGGAGATATGGATTAGTTTCTCTCTTTGTTGAGAATTTAAACTTCCGTATTTTTCAAATGCTCTAAGGTACTTTTTATTTATTTAATACAGGAAGGCTCTCAATTTCTTTTTGGACATGCTTCATTATTTTATTTTAAATTTCCTCTTTGATTTGGATAATTTAAGCATGTGACTCTAATGGCTTATTGAGACTATGCGTGTGTGTGTGTGTGTGTGTGTGTGTGTATGTATGTATATGTATGTATATATATATATATATATATATATATATATAACTTTTAACTGGTTGTTAAAAGTTCTGGGGTTTTTTTCTAATGGCTTTGCTTTAATAAGTCCATAAATGACATATCTGTTTTGATAAAAATAATTTATTTTATATCAATAATTATTTTCAAAAAATGTGCAAACTTTTTCAAAGACAGCATTTTTACTAAAGTGCCAAAACACTTTGAATATATAAAACACTCCATTATAAACAATAGCATTCTTTTAAACACAGCTGTGTATAACAGACTTAGTTTTGGCTAGCAATAAAGACTGGCATTCAACTCAAATTTTGTGTATTTTAGTTTATAAAACCTGAACAAAGCCACATGATGGTAATGTAAAGTGATAAAAAATAGGAAATAAAAACAACTTGGTTTTATTTCTCTCCTTGCCCCTGCTGTATACGATATTTTTGTTCATTTGTTTTTACTTTTAGGTTGAGAAGTGGTTGACAGAAATCCTTGGTTAAACATAGAAGAAGAAATGAAAATGAAACTAAAGACTGAGTCTTCAAAATTGAAATCCTAGGGGCGCCTGGGTGGCGCAGTCGGTTAAGCGTCCGACTTCAGCCAGGTCACGATCTCGCGGTCCGTGAGTTCGAGCCCCGCATCGGGCTCTGGGCTGATGGCTCGGAGCCTGGAGCCTGTTTCCGATTCTGTGTCTCCCTCTCTCTCTGCCCCTCCCCCGTTCACGCTCTGTCTCTCTCTGTCCCAAAAATAAATAAACGTAGAAAAAAAAAATTTTACAAAATTGAAATCCTATAATACTCCCATTAGCTATACTATGTTTATATATTAATTAAAATTTATAATCTAATGATGTTAAAAGTATTTTTAAAAAGTTTTCCACATCATTAAAGTATCAATATGAATATAATCATGTTTGTCCTTAATTGTGAATGAAATGAAAATGTTACTTAGAGATTTATAAAAACTGAGTAATTCACAAACATAAGTATCAAGTTCTTATTCAACATGTTCTGCGTGTATGGAATATAGACAAAAGTCAATGGCAAGACTCCTGACTTTAAGCAATTTATAAGCTGATTACTAATATGCTCATAGAAAGACAAGATGTAACAAGGGCACTGGTTTGACAAGTTGTATTTCCAAGGAAATATCTAGGGTTATGTTTTCATTCAAATTTCAGAGTCTACAAGTAAACAAAAAAAGAAGATTAAATAAACAAATTACATATTTTTTTCTTGCATAAACAGATGCCAATTCTAAGATAATCGATATCTCTAAGATGTAATCTAAGATAAATCATTCCAATTAAGAGGCATCTGGGTGGCTCAGTCAGTTAAGTGTCCAACTTCAGCTCAGGTCATGATCTCATGGGTTGTGAGTTGCAGCCCACCTCTGGGCTCTGTGCTGACAACTCAGAGCCTGGAGCCTGCTTTGGATTGTGTATCTCCTTCTCTCTCTGCCCCTCCCCCCTTGCAGTCTGCCTTTTTCTGTCTCTCAAAAATAAATAAATGTAAAAAAAAATTAATTCCAATTAAGATGCCAAATTTATTTGGCTATCATAATACTAAAATTGATTTTGAATAATATATATTTCATATTATAAAAAGTAAGTTCGGTATAAATCAATTTTGGAAATGGCCTAGCACTTTCAGAAATTAAAAATGTTATTAAGAGGGGAGCCTGGGTGGCTCAGTCGGTTAAGCGTCCGACTTCAGCTCAGGACACGATCTCGCGGTCCGTGAGTTCGAGCCCCGCGTCGGGCTCTGGGCTGATGGCTCAGAGCCTGGAGCCTGATTCAGATTCTGTGTCTCCCTCTCTCTCTGCCCCTCCCCCGTTCATTCTCTGTCTCTCTCTGTCCCAAAAATAAATAAAAACGTTAAAAAATTTTTAAGATACAATGATTAAGTTGGATTATACTGTTACAATACTAGAAATCATTCAGCAATAGGGGAGACAGAAAGTACGTAAGAGTGTGTGTGAGTGTGTGTGTGCCTGTGTGTGCCTCTGTGTGTGTGTGTGCGTGTGTGTGTGACAGAATCAGAGAGAAAAGAGAGAAAAACAGGGAGAGAAAAAACTATGAGGCATACCAGCAGTTATAACCTTGTTTGTCTTAAAATGACCTTATATTCTTAAAAGCTGTTGAAGACCTTAAATAACTTTTGTTCATTTAGATTGATTCTATCCATTCATAATTACTGTATTACAAATTAAAACTGAGGTAATATTAAACTATGTATTATTAACTCATTTCAAATTATATTAATAAATTGATGACATAATAACACAAGGGATATTTTTAGTCAGAAGACTATATTTTCCACAACCAAAAATAATTGAGTAAAAAGAATGGAACCGTTTTATATTTTATTTTATTTTATTTTATTTTACTTTATTTTATTTTATTTTATCTTAATTATTTATTTACTTATGAGAGATAATGAGAGAGCATGTGAGCTGGGGAGAAGGGCAGAGGGAGAGAAAGAAAGAGAGAGAGAGAGAGAGAGAGAGAGAGAGAGAGAGAGAGAGAGAAGGAGAGAATCCTAAGCAGGCTCTATGCTCAGCATAGAGTCCAACAGGGCAGGATCCCACTACTTTGGGATCAAGACACGAGCTGATATCAACAGCCAGAGGCTCAACCGACTGAGCCACCCAGGAGCCACAAGAATGGAACTGTTTCATAGTTCTGCAAATCTCTTTAATATCCAGTTTAGTGAAAAAGAGCCAACTAGATAATCATATTAGCTTCTACATGAAATCTGTTGCTACAAAATGTTTTGTTTCAAATATATGAAGAAAATCTGGCCTCACACCAATATTTATTTGGAAAGGGAGGAGTACTTCAGTAGCCTTTTCAGATCACTGTGGATAGTCTCCTTTGATACTACACTAAAACTCTACAATGGTAGTTTCCTAATGTTTTCAGAGTGAATTCTAAAACCATACCAGTGAACTTTTTCTATTCTGTTACATTAAAATCCATTGGTTTATCTTGCACTTTGAATGGATCTCTCACTCATACATGATTGTGTAATATGGCACATCAGTCATTTGAAAATATGAATTCACTGACTTATGCAGATCTTCTAAATATTCATGCATTTCATCACACAATACCAAAAAAAAAGAGCATATTTAATAATTTCACTGCCAATCTCTTCAGAAGAGTCTTTAAGTGTTGGGAAGCCATCATGCTTAATGTGAGCAGATTTTCCAAAATTCTCATTTTCCTCTTAAAATTTAATTTTATTATTAGTAACAAATATGGCAAAGGTATTTTCTTTAGAATGGGAGGATCAACTTCCCTGATTTTTTAAGAAAATGTTTGCCAAATACCCAAGTCTGAATAACCAGAGTTTGTATTAACAGTCATGCTTTTTATATTCCATGAAAAAAGTGGCAAGTTCAGTACAAGACTCAATCACGCAAGTCCTTTACTTTGAGAAAAACTCTGTATTATAGGAAGCAGCAGAAATGCTTTATGGGATTTCTTTATTCTGTCAACAGAATATTAAAAATACAGTACTCAACTTTGACGATCTTAAAATTTGATCATTTTTACTGATTTACTGACAATACTCTTAGTGACATTGCTTTTTTTGTTTGTTTTTCACTGTTGGGTACATGTTAGTGAAGCAAGTAGAGAAGAATACAGACTGATAGTACAATTTAATGTCACAGCTTTGTTTTGTGCTAAGATGCTGCCTGTTTTATCCACCATTGCTTTGCACCATCACTGCAAGTGCAACAGTAAAAAAAAAAATACTATTTTCTACATAAGCTTCCAGTAAAGATCGCAGGGTCCCCCTAGAGATCTAGCAACCACACTTCAAGAAACACTGATTTTTAAGGATAGAGAAACAGCCATAACTATATCTATGTCTACATCCAGCCATTTATTATTTAATCAATAGTGTTAGGGCAACTGACTATATATCAATAATAATAATAATAATAATAATTAATAATAGCTGACTCTCCAACACACCCTTCACACTGAAATAAATTCTAGATGCAACAGTCACAAATGCTGATAATATCTTTGTATTGTTGGGGTTTCATAGTTGAGACTGAAAGGACAAATTGGTAGAAGCTTCCTTTTGGAAAGGAAACTTTGTAAATTATGTCAAAAAATCGAAACATATTCACACTTTGACTTAGCAATTATCTGGTTAAAATTTACCTTCCTAACATTTGCATGAATAAGAATGCAGAAAAATGTATATATAGTAATAGAACACTGGGAACAACTGAATATCAAATGATAGGGAAGTGGTTATAAACTAACTGATTCTAAAATTAAACTGAATGTGGGCATTAAAGGATTAAGATATAAAATGTTTTATTAAATAAAAAAGGAACTAAAGGAATATTCTCATATAAAGTGAGCACATGTGTATGTATGCATGTGCATATATACTAATATGTTTGTTAGAAATACACACAGAAATACACAAAATTTAACACTGATTAACTCAATGAGTGGGACTGGAAAAAAGAATAGTTAAAATGTTTCCTTTTTTAAGATTTTAATTTAGAATTCTTATTTACAAAATTTATTTTACCATAAACAAATACTGTTTATTATAAATAAGTTTTAAAAAAATAATACAATTCTATAGTGAAATATAGAAAATAGAGAAACTAAAAGAGAAAAGAGAAAAATGAAAATCACTTAGGAAAAAACTTTTCTTCTTCTCTACTTTAAAAAAAATACTAAATGGAAATATTACTGAGCCACAAAAAGACATTCTAATGATGAGAGAAGAAACCTCCAGATACACTAACATTAAGATTGTGACTTCAAAGTCTCCAGAGAAAATTGTGTAGAGTTCCAGGCAGAAGGAACGAACTGTTATAATTTGCAGAGCCTTCTCATTCCCCAATGTTCTCCTTCTGTAGTAACTGAGCCCCAAATATTCAGCAGGCACATGGCTGCCCAAGACAAAAATGATATTTCCTAGCTATCTATTCATCTACATTCTTACCAGTGTGCTTAGAGCAAAAGTGTCCTCAGAGGGAAGCAGCAATCTACATTTTGCTCATTTCTGCACATTTCTGCTGACCCCTATCTTGGACCATGAGCTGATTTGGAACAAGGTCCAGCACAGAGAAGCAATGAAACAGAAGAATCTGAATTTCTGACATCATGGAGTTGTACCTACCTGTCCTGAACTCTTTATAACCCTGGGCTTCTACATGGGAGAGAAATAAAATTCTGTCTTGTTTACATCATACTTATGGGGGGATTTTCTGTGACTAACAGCCAAATTTAACTTTAACTGATAAGTCTGGGGTGGTACAGAAGGTCAGCTTGACCTCAGGAAACCCATCTCCCAACACTGACTGCTTGAAAACAGTGTAAATAGCACCAGAATTTACTGAAAAAGGTAGGGGCAGGGTCTCTATCTCCATA
Source organism: Lynx rufus (assembly GCF_022079265.1). Lineage (NCBI taxonomy): Eukaryota > Metazoa > Chordata > Mammalia > Carnivora > Felidae > Lynx > Lynx rufus. The sequence continues at coordinate 66,923,121 of NW_025814827.1, forward strand.
TCAAACAATCAAGATCTCTTTCATGTAGTGTGAAAAGAAAATATTCAGTGATATGAAAACATACAGTGATCTCAGGGTTCTAATACCCACCTGACAAAAATATTTTAGACAATAATCACCCAACAAAATAACTGGATCTGAGGGTTGGTTTTAGAGAAGACAGAGAAAAGTATATGTTGGTGAGCAGTTCATATGTGTCCATTCTTTAATGGGTAAGTAAAGTTTTCCTGGGTAATATACAACTTAAGTACTAAGTAAAGTTTCTTAAAACCTAAAAGTCATAGAATAAAGGGATCTGTAATATCTTAGCAAAATCTTGGAGTTTGGGGTGAGCGCAGGACACAAAGGGGAAATAAACTTAATGATTCATGGGAATGGAAGGAAAAGGGAAGAGAAAAATTATACTAAAGCCTTAAACTTTAGGAGAGTTGGAAGAAATCTCTTTATGGAAGAAACTGTAGGTATTCTGTTTATAAATAATAATAAAATCATAAATGTCTGATTAAAATAATAGTAAAATGCACAACTCCATTAATGGCAGGGAAAATGAGAAAAAGGAGAGAGTGGAAAGAAAAGAAATTGGATAAATAGAAATTTGATAAAATGGGAAAGAAGAGACCAAAAGGGAAAGAGAAATATATAATTCTAAATAAATAAAAACCATAGAGTAAGATAGAAACAAACTGCATCAGTCATAAAGTAAATATGAACAGACTGAATTTGCCCATTAAAAAGTTTGTTAGACTGGAATTAAAGGTAACAAGTTTTTATGCTATTATATATGTACATATATATACATATACAATATACAATACATATATATAACTATGTAATATATAATATGTAATACATATTATATATATACACATACATATGTACATATATAATATATATATTATCCACATATAATATATATAACATATATATAGAATGTGTGTATATATATATGCATACATACATATAAACACTAATGGGAAAAGAAAGTCATTACTTTACGTAACAAAAGTCATAACTGATAGCAAAAATATATTGTCATTAATTGGTATGCAGTAAAGTACAGGGCAGCTAAAGACATAATGTAAACAAAATTAGAAATGAAAGAATTTGAAAAACATGCAGTTGCAGTAGGAAATTCCAATCCATCTCTTTGAGAACTAGGAAGTTCTAGATAGTTCAGTTTTTTTCTATTAACTTAAAAAATAACTAAGACAAGGAGGAGATGAAAAATAAAATCAACACATATGACTAATAAAATATTTTTAAAAATCTTTCATACACAGAATAAACATTTTCTTATGTTCATTGAACATTTATAAAAATTGATCATGTAGTTGGAATTAGAAAACATATCTCAATTAAAAAAGCGGATATAGGGGCGCCTGGGTGGCGCAGTCGGTTAAGCGTCCGACTTCAGCCAGGTCACGATCTCGCGGTCCGTGAGTTCGAGCCCCGCGTCAGGCTCTGGGCTGATGGCTCGGAGCCTGGAGCCTGTTTCCGATTCTGTGTCTCCCTCTCTCTCTGCCCCTCCCCATTCATGCTCTGTCTCTCTCTGTCCCAAAAAAAAAAAAAAAAAAAAAAAAAGCGGATATAGTACAGGCAATGTTATCTAGACTTAATTAAATAGTTATAAATAAGTTATCAAAAGATGACTACTACTACATTGTCAAAGAGAAAATTAAAAGGAAAATTGCTAGTGATCTAGAAGTCAACGAATAGAAATCATCTCACACCAAAATCTGTGAATTCAGTGAAAGGAGTGCACAGAGGAAAATATAAAGTGTAAGTACCTTCTATATTAAGGAATGAATGAATGAATGGAAGCATGAATGAATAATAAATAAATAAAACAGGTACTCATCTAATTTATTTTAATTTAATGTAGGTTACTGAGCTCTACTCTAACATACTATTTAGCCATGCAAGTAGAACTAATTCATCTTCATTTTCAGTTCCTTCTCCCAGAGATTTTTGTGAGCTAGCTTGGCAGAGATATACAGAATGTCACTGTGGAAACAATAAAATAGGAAGTACCTCAGGAAGACTTTCTGGATATTTCAACTCTGCATCGCTAGCAACTAGTTCAGTAGAGAATCTACATAGGTTACTACTATCATGACTACTAGTAGTACTACTACTAATACAAATATGTTGAATGGAAATATGGGACTTGAGTTGTACCTTGAGAGGTTGGTGGATAGAATGGTAAGGATTAGATTTGGGTGTAAAATAGACAAATTAACGGTGATTTATATTTGATGAAAAGTTAAATTCTATCATGTAAAAGAAATCTGGAAGGAGGCAGGCCACTGTGGACAAAATGACTCCATCAGGGACTCAGACTCTTTAGAGGTGCCCTCCACACCGTGTGTCACTTGAACTTAAGTCCAAAATAGTAGCTACAGATCTAGTTTTCACATCCCATTTCTAGCAGAAGGAAAGAGGATAGGACAAAAGTGCCTGCCAGTTGTCTTCTACAAGAAGTGCTAGGTCACTGCCTCATGACACTTGTGTTAACATCATATAATTATATTCCATCCTTAGCTACGAGAAAGGCTGGGCAGTGTATTCTTTACACTGCATAGTACCTTCCTCCCAACCCTCTGCTAAAATCTGATGGTTCAATAACTCTGGAAAATAGGAGAGAGGATATTTGAGACTGGGAATAAAATATATCCAATTTTCAGATCTGCCACATTATTAAATACAATTGCACTTAAATCCTGCTACAATGACATCAAACAATCATTTCCATAAAATAACATGAATAGAAAAAGAAAGATACTAGAAATTAGGAAATACATCTATTATAACTCTCTACCTAATCCGAAGAAATGACATGGAGATCCTCTTTGGTTGCAGAACCTAACACTTAGCCTAGGGTTATCCGACTCCCAATAAAGAATTCTCTACTTTGTTTTTTGTTACAGTGAAACATCATAGCATTATGTAACCTTAAATAAAATCAATGTGAACTGAGATAACTCAAGAAAATGTTAAAAGCCTGAGGCACAGATCGAAGATAGACCTGGATAAATCTAAACTAGTGTAATACATAGATGCTATGAACCCAATAAGGACTTAGACCTTGACAATGCTCAGATTTGTAGGATGCTCCCCTTTAATTAATGTCTAGTGAATGGGAGGATTTGTGACTTGAAGCTACTTTCTATCATTTGTCAAGGAGTTAGGGCATATATACTCAGATCAACCTGTAGAGACAAACCTGAGCCTTGTCCCTGCCTTGGTTGTACTCTGAAAAAAGTTACCTCATCAATAAAAAAGTAAGCCAGAGAAAAAGTATAATAAAGATCGTCCGATCTGCTATAATTATCAGGTGACTTGCCACCAGAGCTTTGGGAGCTAAATACAGCTGGCTACAGAGCAGCAGCCTAGAAGAATATAAAGGGACATCTATGATAGGTGAGTATGAGTAGACAGTGTTCATTACAGTTTTGAAAATAAAGGTTATCCTCTTATCTTGCATCAGTATCAGGGAAAATTACAGAGGGAATATGCTCTCTTTGAATTATTAATACAATAAATAGAATTCTGAGTGGCACAGACTCCAGATCATACAGGTCCAATTTTCAATAAGGCATATTCACCTACCATAAATTATAGCAAAATGCCACACTTGCTTCGAAATCTAATTTTATAAAAAGAACTGCAATTGTCTGACAAAGCAACAAAAATTTAACCCAAAAACTTCTATACCCTATGCATAAAACATCACATTTTTCTAGTATGCTCAAAATATTAGAGATCACTACTACTACCAATATGACTATCACCACCAATAATAATAATAATAATAATAATAATAACAATAATAATAACAATAACAATGTAACAGATACCTTTAAAGATTTCTATAAGTTAGAGTTACTATGTGATATATGTGCTCAGTGAAATAGGAAAGAATTTCTCAGTGTATGTAGTGCCAATATGCTCAGAGAAACAGTAAGGAAAGGTGAGTTTGAACACCAATAAGGGATCTTCTCACCAGCCAGAGAACAGAATGGTGGGGAGGGGATCATCATGGCCAACTGCACTGGAAATGGAAGAAAAGCATGGGATAAGGACGTGGGTGTTTCTGAACACTAGATATGCCTTCAAGCAAAGAAGACTTATGTTCTAATCTTCTTTTGGGCTGTGGCTTTTCTTTGGACTTAAACTTTCAAGAACATACTCCTATGTGACTAACCTGTGGGAGAAACTACATAAATGTAGTGCTTACCTGTGACAATGCCAGGCTTCCTAAATGTATATGAACACTACAATAGGACCTGTTGGCATTATTTCAAACCAAAGGTGATAGAAGAGGGGAGTAGATCTTGGTGCAAATAAATACATGCTCATAAATACAAAAGGCTGGGGGTTAATGTAGATTGCTTCATTAAAGGGTTTTATTTTGGAGCATAACCAAGACATTAAACATCACCTCCGAACAACCATTAACAAAAGTTTACTTCTTCAAAAATTTACAAAATGCTTTTCTATTCCATCATCTGATTTTAATACCACAATTTTAATACTTGAAAAAGTAGGAAAATGTTTCCCCCCCATTTCACAGCTCCAGTTCTTCCAGGACCATGTGACTCTTTAACTTTATACACTGGGCTCCTTTTGACCTGAAAGCTCTTTTTTTCTATTCTTATTAATCTCAGTAACTCCTTCTGATCACTCAGAAATCATTTTACTAGAAAGCCTAATTTATATATATATGTATATGTATATATACATATAAATATGTATTATATGTATTATATGTACATATAATATACATGTAAAATACATAAAATATATGTATTATATATACACATATAAATATATATATACATACATACACACACATGTATATATGATCACACACACACACACACACACACACACACACACAAATTAGCAACTGGTGTTCTGCTTGATTCTCTCAGAGCCCCTTTATCCTCCCATATATGCCTCCCTAGAAGTCTCTGTTTGTCATGGAAGAAGGTCCTTGGGCTGTGAAGCCACTTTGCTCTTAGAGGCAGTCTTGGAAATGCTTTGGGGTTTACCTTCACCCCAGGGCTCTTAGCAATGAAATAGTAGAGTGGATATGAAAGCCGAGAGCCCCTGCCTCCAGACAGGATAGATTCAGAAGCATAATATGTCCTCCAGACTTTCTTTGCAGGATCAAGCTGAGTCTAATCTCCTAAAATCATACCCAAGCCCTCCTTCTTCCTTTTCCACTCACGCTTTCTTCCCCATTAGCAGTTTCTCATGACAGCATTTCCTTAATAAATTACTTGCAAATGAATGTTCATCTGAAGCTCTATATCCAAAGAACCAGACCTAAGAGCTTGGGACATAGTACTCATTAACAAAACCATTGTTGGTTGAATGAATTCCTAGCACTATAATTCTGCTGACAAGGCAAACTTAAATTAGGCAAAGTCCCACTGCACAAGGCACTCACAATATACTAAGTATCAGTTAACTGAGATGCTGATCTTTTTTTTAAAGTTTATTTATTTTTGAGAGATAGAGAGAGAGAGAGAGAGAGAGAGAGAGAGAGAGAGAGAGAGAGCATGAGCATGGGAAGGGCAGAGAGGGAGAGAAACAGAATCCAAAGCAGGCTCCAGGCTCTGAGCTGTCAGCACACAGCCCAATGTGGGGCTCGAACTCACAAACAGTGTGATCATGACCTGAGTCGAAGTCAGACACTCAATCAACTGAGCCACCCAGGTACCCCAAGATGTTGACCTTTTAAATTTTTTTTAATGTTTTATTTATTTTTGAGACAGAGACAAAGCAGGAAAGAATATCCAATGGATAAAAGACAGTCTCTTTAACAAATGGTACTGGGAGAACTGGACAGCAACAGGCAGAAGGAGAATGAAACTAGACCACTTTCTTACACCATTCACAAAAATAAACTCAAAATGGATGAAGGACCTGAACGTGAGACAGGACACCATCAAAACCCTAGAGGAGAAGGCAGGAAAAAAACCTCTCTGACCTCAGCCACAGAAATCTCTTACTTGACACATCTCCAACAGCAAGGGAAATAAAAGCAAAAATGAACTATTGGGACCTCATGAAGATAAAAAGCTTCTGCACTGCAAAGGAAACAATCAACAAAACTAAAAGGCAACCATTGGAATGGGAAAGGATACTTGCAAATGACATATCAAACAAAGGGCTAGTATCCAAAATCTATAAATAACTCACCAAACTCCACACCCAAAAAACAAATAATCTAATGAAGAAATGCGCAGAAGACACGAATAGACACTTCTCTAAAGAAGACATCCAGATGGCCAACAGGCACATGAAAAGATGCTCAACATCACTCTTCATCAGGGAAATACAAATCAAAACCACACTGAGATATCACCTCAGGCCAGTCAGAGTGGCTAAAATGAACAAATCAGGAGACTATAGATGCTGGAGGGGATGTGGAGAAATGGGAACCCTCCTGCACTATTGGTGGGAATGCAAACTGGTGCAGCCACTCTGGAAAACAGTGTGGAAGTTCCTCAAAAAATTAACAATAGATCTACCCTATGACCCAGCAATAGCACTGCTAGGAATTTACCCAAGGGATACAGGAGTGCTGATGCATAGGGGCATTTGTACCCCAATGTTTATAGCAGCACTTTCAACAAGAGCCAAATTATAGAAAGAGCCTAAATGTCCATTAACTGACGAATGGATAAAGAAGTTGTGGTTTATATATACAATGGAATACTACTTGGCAATGAGAAAGAAAGAAATCTGGCATTTTGTAGCAATGTGGATGGAAGTGGAGAGTGTTATGCTAAGTGAAATAAGTCATACAGAGAAAGACAGATACCATGTTTTCACTCGTATGTGGATCCTGAGAAACTTAACAGAAGACCATGGGGGAGGCTTTAGAAGGGGAAAAAAAGTTAGAGAGGGAGGGAGGCAAACCATAAGAGTCTCTTAAAAAATGAGAATAAACTGAGGGTTTAAGGGGGGGTGGGAGGGAGGGGAAAATGGGTAATGGGCACTGAGGAGGGCACCTGTTGGGATGAGTAATGGGTGCTGTATGGAAACCAATTTGACAATAAATTTCATATTAAAAAATAATAAAAAAAAATACGGCCACCTGGGTGGCTCAGTCGGTTGAGCTTCGGACTTTGGCTCAGGTCATGACCTCATGGTTTGTGAGTTCGAAACCTTCATTGGGCTCTGTGTTGATAGCTCAGAGCCTGGAGCCTGCTTCAGATTCTGTGTCTCCCCCTCTCTGCCCCTCCCCCGCTTGTTCTTTGTCTCTCTCTCAAAAATAAATAAACTGTAAAAATTATAATAATAACAATAATAATAATAATAATAATAAAATAAACATGGGGGGTTGATGTTAGAGGAAAATGTTAAATGATACCTTATCAGTGTCAAATTAGTGTTTGAACCATCATTTAATTACCAATTAGCAATATTAAAGGGGACACAAGTCAACTTTGATAAATGGAAAAAAGAATTCATAAAGATAAATTCATTCAAGAGAACCAACAATATTGGAAAAAATAATATAAAAATAAAAACTATTATGAAGTAGTTTATCAATAGACGACCCAAGTTTTAGAATGGACACAGACTACTAAATGGATCAGCAGTACAATATAGCTGGTAGAAAAAAAAGTAATCACTTTGCTAAGTATATCCAACTATGACTGAAATGTAAGGTTTTGACTTCATTTTTTACCATCATCTAAATTTTGAAAGATTACAACATTTCATATAAGCTGTAGAAGAATAGGAAAAAATGTAGAAGATACTCTCCATGTTTTCCAAAAGGTGAAGGGAAAGAGATTTGTTTGGCTGCTTCCTCACCTGCCACTGCTTTAAGGCTTTTTTGGAGGTCCCGCCTCCTGTTTGTGACCTCTGAACGGTTGAAAGCCCTAAAACATGGTCTTTTTCTATTTATACTGAGTCTGGGCCATCCCCTCCAATTCTCTAAATGCCATTTACACGATGATAACTCCTAAGTTAGTATTAGTAGTTCAGGCCAGTCTCCTGGCCCCACCATCTGCCTGCTATCTCCAATGTAATGTATCCAAAATGAGCTCTTGGTCTCCCCTCTAAACCAGCTCCCTAAGTCTTTTCCATCTCAGGCAACAGCAACTTCATCCTTCCTGTCATTCAGACCCAAGCTTCACAGCTACCTTGATGAAAACAGAATGTGAATAGAAATGCAAAATCATATTATTAATTTTAGTTCCCAAAAGAATCATACCAGGTCTGTGATCAACTATCAAATTTGATTTCCACCTGGAGAGGTTGTAAAACAATCATTCACTGAATTTTCACATTTTGTCAGGAGTCCCTAAGACCACAGGGGACTTACAAGACTCATGGCATAGTCCTAGTCGTGACTATAATATGTTGAAGAAAAAGGACACAAAGCAAAACTAACAAAAGGGAAGGTGGATGGGGAGAAGTTCAGAGAAAAACAGGCACAAGCTTCCAAGAGTCCCCTCTCCGTGGAGTCACACGAGAGGCACTTAATTCTCCCAGCATTCAATTACGACAACATGTATGAAATGTGTACTGGGAAAGTGCATCAGAGTCTCAGTTTTACTGAAGGCTGGTCATACAGGCACCCTCTGCCTAGCATACACAAAAATCTAGACTCCCAAAAGTAAAGCAAGTGTTCAGCATCCACGTTATTGTTTGGATAACAATTTAGGCATAGTAAGTAAGCCACTCTAATCAGAGAATGGTGGACTCTTCCTGAAATCCCAGTTCCCAGATGCCAACTAAGGGCCAACCTTGCTAGCAAGGCCTGAGGATGGTGTCCTCAGGCCTGCTGGGTCAAGTCTTTCTATACAAATATACACCTGGTAGCAGAAGTGTTGTGTGGGCCTTCCAAAGAAGCTCCTTGAAAGTCAAGGGTATGGGCCCACTTATCTTGTTTCCTTTTCTTCCTTGTTAATTCAGATTCAAATGTGATAGCTGAGCCTCCAAGATCCATCTTAGATTGTGAGCCACCTCCTTAGAAGTCCTGTGCTAAGCATGGGTCCCTATGGACATCATGAACCCATCATACCACCATCATACCATTTCAACGTTTTCAACATCTACAGTTATTTTCTATACGGAATTGACACTTATCTTGTTTAAGCTATTACTTCTGCATTCAGAAATTAGAAGCCAAACACATTTGTCATGAAAAACTTAAATCAAGCAAAATATAAGAAATCCATTTTTAACATCTGCAAACGCTATAAATAAAAGATGTTTTTTTCTTTTTCCTTTTTTTAAACTTTTAAAAAATTTATTTATTTTTGAGAGAGGGACAGAGACAGAGCATGAGCAGGTGAGGGGTAGAGAGAGAGGGAGACACTAAATCCAACACAGGCTCCAGGCTGTGAGCTGTCAGCACAGAGCTCAAAGTGGCACTTGAACTCAAGAACCATGAGATCATGACCCAAGCTGAAGTTGGACACTTAACCAACTGAGCCACCCAGGCACCCCAAGATCTCTGTTTATCAAATGAAAACTGAAGGTAATACCACTGAAGAAACAACTAGAAGTACCCAAAGAAATAAACTGCCTGCATTGGAAATGCCATATTTAAAGCATCTAAAAGATTTGAGTGCCAGCTCATGAGAGAAAGAACAGACTATTGGTTAAAAAATAAGTAAATCATTAAACTGGGCCTTTATAACTTGATCATCCATCCATACATCATTTTTATGAAGTGGGGGTGATGAGGTAATGACATACAATATATCCCCAAAACATTTGCTTTTTGTAATCTAAGTGAATAGAGGAGGCTAGTTAAGTTTCCCCATGTTTCTTCCAGAACTTTCAAAGAGCTCCCTGATTTAAATTTAGCACATTTATACTTAATGATCAATATTTATTTTACCACAAATTTTACTAATTAAGCATTTTTTAAAACAGTTGCCACTGAATAGCTTCTCATCTTCCTTACAGGTTTCTTATGGGATTTTTTCTTACTATCACTCTCAGTCTTGTTGAAAATGAAGCAGTAATTTCCTTAATGGTTTTTTATAATAAAATATAATCTAAATTAACAGTATTGCAGACACTGCAGAGTATTAGAAATGTAATAAAAAATAAATTGCTCTGTGCTACTCACTCCAAAACAGTGCTCTACTAAAGCTGTAGCTAAATTTATTCATAACATAACCAAGTGAACTTTGCCATTTAAGGCATTAAAAAAATACCAGCACACTTACAGAAACATGAGAATGTTTTTTGGCATATAGACTTGACAAGGATGTTTGTAATTATGGTATTCTAGTATTCTCCTAACAGTTAAATTCAGACAGATGTACCAAATAAATAATTCAGTGTGATTCCATTTCATATTTTCCAATAATTCAACTAAAATACCCCCCCAATTACATTTAATTGGGCCAAGAAAATATTTTAGAGTGAATTATCTGTCCCTCTGCATTTTTCTAGGCACCAGCACTGGGAAGAGAAATTAATACCTACCCATAATCCCTATGGGTACACTTTCAATTTTATGTAAAAATCCTATCTCACACTTTTTCCCTAAACTAATTGAGCAACTTTTAGAAAACGTAAGAACAAGAACACATTTTATAGACACTTTGCAACATTCAAAGCTGCAAATGACCTTTAGTCATAGTTGCAGTTTTGGAACTTGAACTCAAGAAACAGCCAGGTGGTGGGAAGTTATCAACATGAAGGCCTGCAAAACTAAACTGAGGCATCAAAAATAATACCTATGAAAGAGGACTATTTTAAACTTTCATGTAAGTGGCCCCATCTCAGGATCCAGAAATATGTTAATCTTGTACACATTTGAAGTATTTCAGTGGACTAGATTAGTGCTGGGGTTAAATACTACAAGAATTTATGTGTAACTTGTTTCAATTTTGAATAAAGATTAGAAAAGGAAGAAATGGAAACTAAGTTGCTTTGGATTCCATAATAGGCTACATTATTATCTTTATAACAACCCTACAAATAAATACTATTATCCTAAATTTGCATATAACTGAGATTCAAAAAGGTTAACTAACTTTCCTAAGGCCATACAATTAGTAAATCCTAGTTCCAGGATTTTAGCAAGCATCTGTAGGGCTTTATTTCTACTAAAAATCATCAATATCTGTTCACTCAGTTTCTCTCAGGCAAATGCTTTATCGAGGTATATCCTTTAATCTTCACAGCAATCATATCAATTAGGTACAGTCTCCATTTTATAGATGAGACAACTTATTCTGAAGATAATACAATGATTTGTCCAAGATCCTACAGCTAATATATGGGAGAGTGAGGGTGGGGGTCCCCCTCTTTCTGAAATTGGAGTCTGTTTTTAGTCTCGCTCTGATATATTAATAGTAAACAACTTTGGTGGCTTTAATTCAACTCCTATTGAAAACTTCTCTCTAGTGCAAGTGAAACTAGATGGCTGCTTTATCTTAGTAAAAAGAGCACACAGTATTTGACTTTATTGACCCACTGTAACATTTTCTGCACATATTTATATTTCTACCAGAATATGTTTCCTAATTGAAATGGAGATGAAGGATAAAGCACAAAATTACCCGGGATTTTTGGGACTGTTTCTGGGACAGGAAAAGATGTAAGAAAAGGAACTTGACACTAAATGCTGAGCAAAGAAGGAAAAAAAATTCAGGAATTTTAAAGTTAGAAAGGTCTACAAAGAATCTTGTCCTAAGAGTGGTTTCCACAAATAACAAGGAATTGAAAGGATATATCTTCAACACTTAAAAGCTTCCAGGTAGGTTTTCCTCTCTCTCAAAAATAAATAAACATTAAAAGGGGTACCTGGATGGCTCAGTGGGTTAAGCATCCGGCTTCGGCTCAAGTCATGATCTTGCAGTCCATGAGTTCGAGCCCCACTTTGGGCTCTGTGCTGACGGCTCAGAGCCTGGAGCCTGCTTCAGATTCTGTGTCTCCCTCTCTCTCTGCCCCTCCCTTGCTTGTGCTCTGTATCCCTGTCTCTCAAAAATAAACATTTAATTTTTTTTAAAATATCTTCAAGGTAGGTTTTCAATAGCAAGTTAGAGATTTTGACTTTTGTACAAATATAGTAAAAATCAAATGGGTTATGGAAATAGATGGTTGGGAAACTGTGCCACATGATTATCCCATATGACCACGGGATGTAGTTCATTGGTCACTTAACACCTGTCCCAACTTTTGACCAAAATGCCTTCTTATAATTCAAAGGCCAGGAAACTAAATACATTTACCAGATTCTCTTGCATTAAGGTTGTGGACAGAATTTGGATTTTATCAATAAAAATTCTGAAAACCAAATTAAGTGTGAAGAGAGGTATTTTTGTGAAAATCAATTTTTGCAGGTATGAATCACAGTAAGCATGGTTATGAAACAGTCACCAGCTATGGAGCTGACTTCTCAATAACGTATGTTTCTCTTGAAGCTAATGGCTGGGAGAGAGAACTACTCTGTGATTCTAATCGAGGAAGCCATTCTGTTGGTGGGCAAATGCTATGGTGTTATCCTGGGAATCATTTCTACAGGTCCAGCCTAATAGCCTTCACTTGTAGTTCTTAGAATTAGTTTTGTAAGGAATTAATTATCTAGATCAATTTAACATTTATACTTAAACTAGTTAGAACAGATTCTGTTACCTGCAACTGAACCCTGGCTGATGCAAACCTTTTCTCCTCACTGTCACCTGCCTTTGATCAGGTTCACCTTCAAAGCCAGGCCCAGCAGAGTGAAAGCATAATGTTAGCACTCTGTCTTCTCCGGGGCCTTGATCCTCCAGAAGAATGCTCCTCTTTCGAATTACCTGGGTCAGTATCCACTATAGGCTACAACATTTCTCAAGTACCATAAGCACCATAAAAGCTAACTACCCAGTGGAATTAATATATTGACACAAACTCTTGGCTGCATAAGTATTATCAATTTGCAAATTTAAATGATGTTTTTCTATCCTCTAATTTTAATGACTGAAAGAAGAATGATGGAGAACAGGTCAGCCCTGGTCACTGAAGGGAAAAGTGGCATCTGCAATAGAGTATAAACAGAATTCGTATTCTGTGAAAGAGAAACAGTACCAGGGATACCTGGAGTGCTCAGTCGGTTAAGTATCCTATTCTTGGTTTCAGCTCAGGTCATGATCTCACAGTTCCACAGCTCGTGAGTTCAAGCCTCGCATCAGGCTCTGTGCTGACAGCACAGTGCCTGCTTGGGATCCTCTCTCCCTCTCTCTTTGCCCCTCCTTGGCTTGTGCTCTCTTTCTCTCAAAACAAACAAACAAACAAACATAAAAAAAAAACAGTACTGGGGTTTCATGAAATATACAGAAGCTACTTTTCAGGATTCATAAAGACTTTAGTGTGTCTTCAGCTGCAGGTAAGCACTATTATAGAAGAGCGTCATTACCAGCATTTAAAGTACCAGTGCATTTATATTTCAATAAATTATTTTATGAAGTTTAAAAATAAACGTTTGCTGTTTGATAGTAAATAATGTTACCAGTTCTTCTACCCATAGAAATTTAACACCAATAACTACACAAAAACTCATGAATACTTTGTTCCATCCTGACATAAATGAAGATTTATTTCACAGTATTTGGAATCAATTGCACATGAAAACCTAAACTATATTTCAGGTAAAATATAAATAAAATATGTATTACAAAGTTAATATATCACATGGTATGTCACAAATACAATGCTTAAAATAAAGATTTGTTCATCCGTTCCCCCCAACAAACTTAGTTTTCAAGCCAGCAAATGTGAGGAAATATATTTCACTCATATAAGTGTATTGTCCTTAATTTTATTTATTTAGTTTGTTAGTTTTTAAAGTAGGCACCATGCCCAGCGTGTAGCCCAACACAGGGCTGGAACCTACAACCCTGAGATCAAGACTGAACTGAAGTCAGGAGATACTCAACCAACTGAGCCACCCAGGTGCCCCTGTCCTTAAAGAAATAACATCAGATGCTGTACCTTCAGGCCTCATTTGCCACTCTGTGAAGTCTGTCTCCTAGTTTGAATACTCCTCACATGATGTGAAAGGAGTGCATGTGGGTGCAGGATGTGAAGGGAGGCATTACAGAAAGGATGGCGGGTGGAGAAAACTAATAAGAGATTGCTGATCATAGAAACATGAGGCTGCTCTAGCAGACGTGACACAAAGCACTGGAAAACTATACTTCTTCAAAGTTTATTAAGGATCCGCACAATGTGCCTTAACTAAAAGGCAGAATCCTGACCTAAGAGCATCCATGGCTTTTAATTCAGACTCAAAATGAACATTTCACTTCCACCCTTGCGGTTGGGGAGAATTCAGAGCTTTCTGAAATCATGAAGGAAAGCTCCTACCAGAGAATGTCACCTATAGCCCCTACTTTGAATTCAGGTCCTTTAGGAAAATGGGTGACACAGATGAAACCAGTTCAGCGTATTGCCTCCTGAGCTATTAAGGGTAACTCCTAAAATGTTTTCCTTCTAACCTGCCAGTTCAAATTAAAACCAGCACACACAGCACCATAAAATACCTTATGTAAATATCTTTTTATTAACTTCATTTTATACATTTAGATCATAAAACTAAAATCACATAAGAAGTGACAATAACCAGCCTCCCCATAATTAATGAATGTTACCCCAATATACATATGTATAAACATATATTCAATATAAAAATATGTATCTATATTTCATATTATATACACACACATATGGAGGCATACATATATTCATAATATAAAACTATAATCATAGGTTCTTGAGTACAATAGTGAAAACATAAAATAATATGAGATAAATTAAAGACTCTATTTCTCAACTATCAATAAAGGTTTGAACACATCTGAAACTAGGTTTTTTAATATTTTTTTAAGTTTTGTATATTTACAGAGAGAGAGAATAAGCAGGGTAGAGGCAGAGAGAGGGTGACAGAGAATCCAAAGCAGGCTCTCCATCACCAGCGTGGAGCCCAATGCAGGGCTCGAACCCACAAATTGCAAGATCATGACCTGAACTAAAATCAAGAGTCGAACGCTCAACCAACTGAGACACCCAGGCAGCCCGCTGAAACTTTAGTTTCATCATCAGTGGTTTTCATACACTGTATAAATTATAAATATTTAAGATCTCTTTATTCAAATGTACATCTACCAGTGTTATTTCTGTGCCTGATGGTGATACGAATAGAATGTTGCTATTCTAGCAAGAGCTCATGTTGAGGATACATGATCAAAAGGAGACAAATGTATGCTGAACTTACCAGGTAACAGAAGATGGCAGACATTCCAAGATGTTACCATGACACTTCATGAAAAACATTTTTGCCTCTTGTCATAAATTTACACATTCACAATTTCAGTTATGATGCTATCCTATAACAAGTCTCACTGCTAAATGAATACAATTCACATCAAACTTCCAATAAACAGAGTCCACTGAAAGGTATTTTCAATAGGAACGTATTTTTATTTTTCCTTAACATTCTTTTGATGGAAGTATTTATTTGATTTTATCACTTCAGTCAATTACTGTATATTTACACAGCTAGCTTCATTATCTCTAATCAAGAAATCAGTGTTCATATGTGTAATCATTTGAACATGTAATTATAATATCGAATTTTATAATTATAGAGTATATTGAAATGATCAAAATCTTCCTCTTATTGATTTTAAAAGAATGCATGTTATTTATTAGAAACCTGAAAGAGAAAAGGTTCATACTTTACTTGCAATACTGTTTTTAAAACTGCTTACTTTCCAAGGTTAACTTAAGTTTTAACAGGGAAAGAAAAAGAAGGTAAAGATATAAATCTTATGTATATAAAATAGGCCACAGGATAATTTTTGCATTATTACGTACTACAACATGCCAAAATGTTTATTAGTGAGCTCTCACCATGCCTTGATTCAGCCATTCATTGTATTCACTCATCATACATTTATTATTTGTATCCTAAGTTTGGACTAGGGAGAAATTAAAAAAAAATTCCAGAATAATAGAAACATAAAAAAGGTTTCTATGCCTCTGATGAAGTTTTTGTTTTCCAGAACTAATTACAGAAAGAATAAGGTGATCAACTGACAGCAACTCAAAATGTATAAACAGAAGCGGATCTTACAATCCTTTCTATTCCCCACAATGTTTGCTCAATGTAGATTAATACTACCCTCTATATTAGCCTGGACCTTTTAAAAATATCAGAGCCTTAGGCAGGGATTAGAGTGTTGACAGTTCCTTTGGGAGATGGGAGTCCAGTGAAATAAAGATAAGGGGAAAAGGAGGGGGGTGACTGAGGCAAGGAGAGGTAGGAGGCAATGCTAAAGATACGTTGCTCATGGTGTGCCTTTTCTTCTGCATGTAGGATAATCTGGAAGATTTACAAAGAGGGAACATACTTTCAGTGAAGGTCTCTGAGGGGAGAAATTAAGAGAAATTCAATCTATCTTATTATCTCCTGTTGCTTGCTTCTTATTTGTCTAGAGTCATGCCAAGAAAAACTAACAAGTTTGAGCTTGGCCCCCATGACTCCTCAGGAAGCCAGGTCAAAAGACCTCGAAATGGCCTTGGAAATCAAGGACTTCATCACTGCCAATGCCTGGGCCCAAGAGTTAAAAAAAAAAAAAAAAAAAAAAAAAAGAGTGCAGAATCAATGGTATAGCCAGAGAAAATAGGGTTATAAGAGAAGACTCCATTGTGGGGAGACAGTGGTTTTATTATGTGAATGGTGTTCCAAAGAACAAAGCTGAATGATACAATTAACTTCAGTAGGAAATGTTTAGAAACAGTCAGTGTTTGAGGAAAGTCACAAGTGGATAATACCGGTGAAGGAGATTGAGAGTCACATGCTATTTCTGGGATAAAGGAATGCTAAGTAGTCAAGATGCTTTTTCCCACAGGTTCCTGAAAACACAGTGAGTACTTCAGTAACAATGTCTTCCCAAATGCTTCCCTAGTTGCTGGGTAGGACTGATGATGCAGTGATTGCTGGCATCTTATAGCACCCTTCAGTAATGGTTAAATGAATGAATGGCCTCTTCAGTGACTTCAGGGAGGGGACCAAAGGCTTTGGTGACTTTTTTCACATTAGTGAAATCTAGTAGTTAAAAGTATTTAAAACAAGTTAATGCAATATTGAAAGGAAGGAAGGTGGGGCGCCTGGGTGGCGCAGTCGGTTGGGCGTCCGACTTCAGCCAGGTCGCGATCTCGCGGTCCGTGAGTTCGAGCCCCGCGTCGGGCTCTGGGCTGATGGCTCGGAGCCTGGAGCCTGTTTCCGATTCTGTGTCTCCCTCTCTCTCTGCCCTTCCCCCGTTCATGCTCTGTCTCTCTCTGTCCCAAAAAAATAAATAAAAACGTTGAAAAAAAAAAAAAAGAAAGGAAGGAAGGAAGGAAGGAGGAAGGGAGGGAGAGAGGGAGGAAGGGAAACCCAATATCTCAAGAAACTTTTTCCTGAGCCAGGCCATCAAATATAAAGGAGAGCCTCCATGAAAATGAACTCTTTAACTTTGTTTGCAAAATAAGCCAAGCTGTTAGAAAAAACTTACATGGCACCAATTTAATATTTCTCTCTGACCCAGTTCTTAGAAATTTGTTATCAAGTTACCTATTAATATAACTTACTAGTGCAAACACCCTAAATATGTAGTACTTACAATATTCAGGTTCCTGTAAAAATAGCTATTGCCTCCCCTAGAGTAAGGCAAGCTTTCCCTTTCCCACAACCTAAATCTAATTTAGACACACTTATTATTAATTCAGAATGCCAGAGAATCTGGTGCATAAAAAGGAGAGCTTTGCAAAGAGAGAAGTCACTTACTCCTTGGGCCCGATCCAGTAAAGTAAGTTCCTGACATCTAAAACCCCTTAATTCCTTGATAAAAAAAGTTAACGTCCCATTAAGCAAATTTAAGAAATCTAATTTCTGATATTATCAACCAGTTTGATATTATCAACTATATACATTTCACACCCAGATCTCTCATGCCTTACCTTTAATGCAAGGTGTTCTTTACACCTCCAAGCTCACCTGAGTCAGTGTAGTAGAAAAGACTCTGAATGCACAGTAGGTCTTATAGACTTGATTTTATAGGTAAAAATTATCTATTTCTCCTCCATCTTTAAAACTTGGGGTAAAACGAAAACAAAGCCAAAATAATCTTTCCAGAATGAGTCACAGTTATTACCTTACAGCACAAAAGTGTTAGAAACCTAAGATTTGCAATGCAAATATCCCTGTTGATAATGGTCGTAGATGCCCTTGAAGTTTACTGTCAAAAAATTAGTATATCAAGGCTCCTGGATGGCTTAGTCAGTTAAGCATCAGACTCTTGGTTTTGGCTCATGTCCTGATCTCACAGTTCATGAGTTCAAGCCCTGCATCAGACTTGCCACTGACAGTGCAGAGCCTGCTTGGGATTCTCTGTCTCCCTCTTTCTCTCTGATCCACCCCCCCCCCAATCGCTCTTTCTGTCTCTAAATAAATAAATAAATATAGTAAATCAAAACTCCTTATCTGTATGTATGGCACGTAACCATTCAGACTAAAATTCTTGAATCATCCCTGACTACTCTCCTCCCACCCTCATATCCAATCCATCCACAAAACCTTCACTCAGAATATATTTGATCTACTCTCTTTCACCACCCCCAACATGAACCCCATAGCCAACATCACCATCATCTCTCTCTGAACAGACTACCCATCTTCACTCTCAATCCCTCTAATCTATTCCCCAAGTTGCTGGCAAATTGATCCTGTTAAAACATAAGTCACAAAGTATCACCTCCTGCTTAAACCCTTCTTTGCCTTCCCAAACTGGGTGCAAGTAAGAAGGACGTTCTCATCAGGCCCTTTTCATCAGAAATCCTTTTTCACCTCCAGAGGCCTCACAGTCACTGCCCTGCAGCCTTAAGGAACTTCCTATTCAAACACATCCATATACCTCTTGCTTTAGGGCCTTTGCCTTTGTTATTCTCTTTCCTCAAGTCTGTGCTTAAATGCCTTTTCATCACTGTAGGCTTCCCTGACCATCCTATATAAAATCTCAATCACCTTAAATAGTTTAATTTTCTTCAGGATATTAATCAATACCAGAGATCAGGAGACATGTAAATCTGTTTATTGCCCATTTTGCCCTAGAAAATATAACCTCCACGAGGGCTGGGATTTGGTAGGTTTTGTTCATTGTTGTACCCCCAAACCAAAATAGTGCCTCACACTTAGTAGATGCTTAATGCTCACCTCCTTACATATGGCATATAGTGGCCTTTCTTTACAACTCCCTGGGTAAGTATTAGAAACTACAAATGACCTCATTAACGCCCAGTGTAATTCTGAGGGAAATGTGCATGCTATTTAAGAAATTCAACTTTGTAAATGTTCACAAAAAAGGGGTTACCCATTCAGCAATAATAAAAGCACCAACATTATTAATTAGAATGTTTAAGTTACCCTATAGACCTCTCCAAATAAATGCAGAAACACCGTGTTCCCAGAAGAGCATTTTATTCACAGAAGTTTTATGAAAAGGCTTTAAAGCTCAGCAGTTTAGGAAGAAAATAAAGTGAAAGCTCAGTAACAAAAAAGAAATGTATTCCAGTAAGCTCTCCACACCTAATGATGTAAAAACAAAATAAAACTTAACAAAACCAAAACAGCAGCAACGACATTTTTTAGTCAAACATGACCAACCCAGGGGACCCCAAATAACACAGAATAAATTAGAAGAATAGCTTTAAATTAAAAAAATAAAATAAAAAGATGAGCTAAGAAGTCCACTTCTTAGTCCAAAATAGGAAGGGATATCTAAAAATGTTCAATGTAAATTTATTTGATGAGCTCTGCAATCTATTTATTCTTTACCAAAGATTCCATTATCAATATTTATGGGGCAAAGTTGGGCTATTCCTAGAATACTACCAAAAAATTATCTGCCACAAACTTGAGTGTTCTACTGCTATCACTCAAAGTTTTACTGACAACCTAATATGAGCTTCACTCTGGCCTGGGGAAACAAAAACCCTCTGTGATCCTGAGGACCATAATCTATAAGAAAGCTCAAATCTATGATGAAATGGTTTAAGCGCTTGATTAAGTTATGGGCAAATTCTGTCATATATACAGCATTAAGTTCATGGACTAGTAATCCTTTATTTTAATCATAATTATTTCAGTATAGGCTTCTACTCTAATATGTCTAATGTAAATTACTTTCATCATATAAAATGATTTATAAATTTCATATAGATGAGAAAATCAGCCTTCTCAAAACGATGTGTTTACTTAGAAAAAGGCAGGCAATATGCTTTGATCAATTTGATGTGAAACATTAAAGTCTTATTTCATATTAAACGGGTACCAGGCAGACAATTTAAATTGAGGACAATTTTTGTTAATTTTTAACATTTCAAGGGAACACACACCAAAATGGGCTGTAAGTCAAATGGCTATTTTATTACTACCTTTGCAATAAGTTGAAAATGTATCTTCCTTAGGAAAGGAAAAACAAAAACAAAAACAAAAACGACTTCAATTCTTGACAAATCAGATCATTCTAAATTATCTGCCTAAAAGTTCACTATTTTAATAAACATTTTATTATGTTTTTTTTCCTCCACATTCACAATTGCTATTTCATCCTCACTTTTTGAAACTATGGGTTTTATATACAAATTTTATATCACCTTTTTAATGGTGTACATTTTTTTGTGTGAAGTGTAACAGCAATCTTTTTTTCTAAATATTTCAGTCCTTGAAACAGCTTCAGCACATACAGTTGTTATAACCTTGTTACTCAAATATCAGCTTAAACACAAAGTGATCTCACTGCACATAAAGGAAGCATGGACACTATTCTCAACAAGAAACATTTTTTTTCAGGAGGAAGAATGTTGTGCTGACAATGTTCTGTTTCTCAAATCAGGTCATAGGAGCGTGTTCAGTTTAGTGAACATTCAATAAAATAACCACCACCATAATAAAGAGTAACTAGATAATTAGAAGGAATTAAGACACTGCATTGGTATTGTCAAGGAAAGAGCCATCACACGTGTTTGTCTCTGTGGACACCCCATGTGGAGGAAGGTACAAATTGAAATCGAGAAAGAGCATAGTGTGGCAGTGGAGAAAAAGAAGAGAAATATTTGAAAAGACATTGTGCAAATCAGACAGGAATGAATGAGTAATTATTGCTATGGAGGTAGGACATGTTTCAGATCATACACAACTGAGATGTCTTAGCTAAAAACACATGACCCAGAAAGGGCAGGGAGCCCTCAGCTAAAGGGCTCTGGCTTAGGATCCACCAATCAGTGAGCGCTTAGCCAAACCTCTAGGAAGCAAATGCCCCTAAGGAGGGTGGTATTTGTGAATTATTCATACCTTATTGCCAACGGCTTTAATCAGATACTTCCTTCAGAATGTTCACTGAATCAGCTGATTTTAGGTAATTTTAGGCACACAAGGGGGAGGGGTGTGTGTGAGTGTGTGCATGTGTGCGTGTGTATGATTTTGGAAAATGACTTCTTTGGAGGAAGCTTGGCCTAGCTATATTTGAGCTACATTTGCTGAAATCATTGAAGGTTTTCAAATTCTATTTACCTAACCCTTCTGACTGGATGTCCAATCCAGGGGACGGACATTCAGAGTCATTTGATGTTCAAAGTTAAGCATTTAAAAAATGGCATCCTTTAATGCTTCCTTAAAACAGGTGTAATTCAACTGTTAGGAACCTTCTCGTGGCTTGGGGAAGGGGTAGTACGTTAACTAATTACGACAAAAAACAAATTTGTTGGGCTTACAACAGGCAAAATAGTGAAGCCATTGTTCACATTCTACTTCCCATGTCTCTTTTTCATACACACCACATCTTCATCCTGTCTCAGGCTATCTTTTCAGGGATACTCCCACCTAGCTCCAGAAAAATCTTATCTTCTTTATTAAAATGTCAATTCCTGCTGAGGTCAAAAGGAAACAAAACTGAATTTTTTAATATTAATTTTTGTTAATGATGGAGAAGGTCAGGTCTTAGTTGCTTGTAAACAGCAAGGCTGTTTCCTTTTGTTGAAGATCAGACCCTGATCAGTCCTTGAACCAAAACACTAAGCTTCCTACAAATTGTTTGTGGCCCAAAGTATTTTTATGAATTCCTACAGGGAGGAAACATACAGACTTCCCCAAACTCTTACATCCTTCAGCCTCCTTTTCTCTAATTGTCCTGCTTTCCAGAATATTTCATTGTATCATAAAACACTAGCATACATTCTAAGATTTTCCATTGGAGTCACAATGTATAGTATCCAAATTAACAAAGTTTGATGTTTACCTACCAAAATTTTTTTAAGCAGGCGAACAAGCAAAACAAAATAAAACATTGCTAATAGTGTGACATGCTAGACTGAAATCTCTTTGTTGCTTTGTGATCCTAGGAAAGTTACTTTTTTTTCCCAGAAGTTCACATTCCACACCAGTAAAATACACACAATTATATTCAACTCACAGGGCCATTGTGAAAACAAAACAAAACAAACAAACAAACAAAAAACCTGAGAAACAGTATGGAAAATAAGAGTAAGGAATATTTTTGTTCCCTTCAGCATCTTCACTGCTTTCCTGGCATTTAGTAAAACCCATGTTTTCATCTAATAATCTATTACCATAGCTAATATTTCATTTAGAGTAATTGTTCATTCAAACTATAATCCCTTGTCACACGTATTTACAGTTGTTTTTCAATAATTAGATAATTACTGAATGGGTTAATAAAATATTGCCAGGCATAGAGGATATTAAACTCTCATGCAGCCAAACATTCCAACCATTCCAGCGGGTAACTGGAGACCACGTCACAGTGGTATGTGAACATGCATGTGATTGTTTTACCTCTGTCTGTACCTATGCTTCCTCTGGGTTTCATTTTACCAGTCTGTAAAAAATTAGATGACCACAGAAGCTCTTTATAATTTTACAATTCAATAGACTAATTCTATAACCTTTACAATTCTATAATTCTAAACCGTAAGGTCCATAAAGAATCCATTCCCATCCTGATGACTTACCCCTATTGGCATTTACCACACTTAACCACACTCTGATAACACTCTGCTTCTTTAGTTATGTTTCCCCCTTGTGATTCTTCCTTTGAGGAAGGAAACTTCATTTTCTCTTTAATTATATGTTATCCTGGGGCACCTGGGTGGCTCAGTTGGTTGAGCGTCCGGCTTCAGCTCAGGTCATGATCTCGCAGTCTGTGAGTTTGAGCCCTGCGTCGGGCTCTGTGCTGACAGCTCAGAGCCTGGAGCCTGCTTCAGATTCTGTGTCCCCCTCTTTCTCTGCCCCTGCCCCACTCATGCTCTGTCTCTCTCTGTCTCAGAAATAAATAAACATTAAAAATTAAAAAAAAAATTATATGTTATCCTTAGCAGCTAGCAGACTGTCCGACACATAAACTATATGTGGAGGGGCCCCTAAGTGGCTCAGTTGGTTAATTATCTGACTCTTGGTTTCGGCTCAGGTCATGATCTCAGCATTTCTTGAGTTCAAGCCCCATGTCGCACTCTGTACTGATAGCACAGAGCCTGTTTGAGAGTCTCACTCTCTCCCTCTCCCCCTCCCCCACTAAAGCTATCTCTGTCTCTTTCAAAATAAATAAACTTATAAAAAAATACCTGTGGAATTATAATAAATTAGTCTAATGAAGGAATAAAAACTCAACAGATTAAAGTAGAGAAGATAATACAAGTTTACTAATTTCAAACTTGCTATTTTTCCTACTTGTTCTAAATGTATTTTCAGTAGAAACCATGTACCTCCTGGAATTAAATAAGAATATGTATTTGATGTTATATTCTTAGAATTTATGTATCAATCTTTTCTACTAGACTTTCTTAGTTCTTCAAAGACCTGTCTCTGGTCTTCAGTGTCTAACATAGTTTTGGGCCACATATATTATAATACTCAATAAATGTTGAATAAAAAACCTTATATAACATCCTTACAAATATAATTCTAATAATTCTTTTTTTAATGTTTATTTATTTATTTTGAGAGAGACAGAGTTGGGTCGGCGGGGGGAGGGGGAGCAGGGGTGGGGGGGAGAGAGGCAGAGAGAGAGAATCCCAAGCAGGCTCTGTGTTGTTAGTGCAGAGCCTGATGCAGGGCTGGGTCTCATGATGAGATCATGACCTGAGCCAAAATCAAGAACTAGGTGCTTAACTGACTGAGCCACCCAGGTGCCCCTAATTGCAATAATTATTTAAAATCATTTTCTTTCTATCCTTGGAATTTGATTCTTGCATCTATGCCAATACTGATTTTCAAAGCTTCTCTAAAATAGAGTCAAGTCTTTGTGGCAAAAGTATTGTCTAATTTGTAGCACACAGACCAACTGGCATTCTTCAATATCATAATATTTTGATTAAAGGTGTAGAAAACGCTATCCTATGAAAAGACAATGGAAAATGTGTGGGCTCTGTCTCTGTATATTTTGATATACTTCCCAAACAGTCTTTGGTTCCCTTGGTCTCTTAAAAATAATAGTGTGTAGGGGCGCCTGGGTGGCGCAGTCGGTTAAGCGTCTGACTTCAGCCAGGTCACGATCTCGTGGTCCGGGAGTTCGAGCCCCGCGTCAGGCTCTGGACTGATGGCTCAGAGCCTGGAGCCTGTTTCCGATTCTGTGTCTCCCTCTCTCTCTGCCCCTCCCCCGTTCATGCTCTGTCTCTCTCTGTCCCAAAAATAAATAAACGTTGAAAAAAAAAATTTAAAAAATAATAGTGTGTAATAATAAAAACAGACTAAGCACAAGTGGTCTTCTCATCATCAAGAAGATGAGGATAGGCAACAAAGGACAAATGCAGGATGTGAATCACTATTTTACATAGAGATTTATTATTGGCAGTCTCAGATTTAAACTTAGGTTGACAGGTAGACCAGTACCTCACTGATGTCAGGACTCCTCACATGCATTATAAAAATATATTGAGTTTCACCTTCACTTCCTAAAGAAATTAATTCTGGGACAAACAGTGGGAAAGGAGATGATACAGAATTCTTGAAATCCTTTCTTGTGGAATTTTCTTTAAATTCCTGAATAGGACAGCAGAAAATGAGGACTTTTTTTTAAGTGAAAACAATTTTTGAAGGAGCCCTCCTCATACTTGGCTCTTACAATCCAGTTATAAGGAATCAGCAAGTGCTATAAATTTAAAGAAAGCCAACACTCCCCCCCCCCCTTTTTTTTTTTTTGCTTTACCAAAATTATAAACATCAAATGATTTTTATAATATTTGTTTTTAAAAACAAATGCCATTCAAAGCCGTGTAAGGTCATTTCCTGCTTACCAGAGGGAATAACTTCCAAATCTTTTAGTATGTTTTCATATTTACTTCCATAAATCTGAATAACAATATTCATATTGTTTCTTCTATGTTCTCCTGTGTGGAGCATTCTGTATTGGCCTTCTATTATGGAATATGAGGACTTAGCTCTTCTGCCCAGCTTCACCCACAAAGACATACAGATGCACAAACACATAACACACTTCTTATCCCCCTATATTCTCAAATGTAGTTCTATCACAGTTTTAATCATTACTCTGAATTTATAGTATTAGGACTGGGTGATGTTGTTCACCACCATACAGTATACCATGAAAAATTTTCTTTCTTGCACTATGTCTGGTCTTCCTTGAAGTAAATTATTGTGATTTTGTTTTGTCCTATCCCCCTTTTAAAAATATTGATATCATGATTTCACGGTCATCTCTCAGCAGAGCACTTATCTGTTTCAGTATATACAAATACATTAAATATTGCATTCACTTCTTCTTGTGAAATCTATCCCTGCCCAGAGATTCTATGTCTCCAATCTGGACAGGCTGCTTTCTGAATCTGCTTAGCAGCTATCATCTCAGATACTCCTTCCCTGTAACCAACTTCAACTGGCTTCTCTCCTGTGTTCTGTACTTATGTTTTTAGAAAGATTCTTATTTTTTTGATTATCACTTCTTCATCATTTTTGTCTTCACTTTTTTTCCCTGAGACTTATATTATTCAAACTATATGGACCTCTTGGAAAAATTCTCTATTTTTTTTTGTCTCCTAATTTCCATTTCTTCATCTGCCCTACTTTCTGACAGATTTCTTTAATTTTCAAATCTCCTACTGAGACTTCCCTCACAACTACCTGATCTTTAATTGCCAAGAACTCATTTATGTTTGATAACTCTTTTTAATAGTAAACTATTCTGTTTTCATGGATGCAATAATAGGTTTTATCACTCTAAGATTACTAATAAAACATTTTGAGGATATCTTCACTCTCTGGTAGCGTCTTTCCACATGGTTTTCTGTTTGTTTGTGTTTTTTGGGGGGGGTATTTTTTTTTTTGGTTGTTTTGTTTTGTTTTGTTTTGCTTCCATTTTTCATCTCAGGTGACTTCCATAAATATGTAGTGATCCACAGTTGTCTGTTCATATTAAGAGCAGAACACTTAAAAGCTGATTGGAAATGCCATGCCCATGAGCGGAATTTATTAACTATAGTCTTCATTAAATGAAGATCTCCTGGGCCATTTGCTTGGGGACTTCAGTCAGTATATTTAGGATTCTCTCCCTACCTACCCCAGACTCCTGGGAAAAGTATCTTCCAGTTTCATACATGGAGGATGTATATACCATGTCTGCAGCCTCCTGGGCGTGAGGTGACAGGAGGATAGGGCAGGGTACTGGACATCACAACGTTATCATCTCAATGGTCACTTACTCACTCTGTTTTAATTTAGTGTCCCCCTCATTTACCTAGGCAGGGATCCTCTCTTTTTCCCCTTCCAGAATATCAGACCTTCATCTTCTGTCAGAGGGTGAAAGGAATGATCACTCAAATATGCAGAGTCAAGGAGAGAGGATCTGGGCCCCCTTGCTTTTCACACAGATTTTCAGCCCCTCTCCCAGTTCTACAGCCTTGCCATCTCCCCACCTTCTACAAGTACCTGGTGCTGTGAGTTAACAAGTGTTTGATGGTGTAAAGGAGGGATGTCATAACATAAGTCGCACTTCTCTGTTTACACAGTGATGTTTCAGAATTCAGCTCTATTTTCCCCTTTCTGCTGACAAGCTGCTATTTACATTCCAATGGCTTGTTTCCTAACATCTCCTTCCCCACTGATTGTCATTTTTACAACCTTATAACAAAACAGTCTTAATGGCACGTGTTCAATCCATTATTTTTTATCTGGGTTTTAAAAGATTATGTTACTCCACATTAACTTCTGCCACTGCTCTGTGTGCAGTATTTCAGGTGATTACACAGACTTAGGTTTTATCCCCTACAAAGAACTCAGAGTATTATTAATAACAATAGCTGTTTTCTTTTCTTTGGGAGGGGCCAGGAGTCACCCTAAACAACAACAAAATAACCAAATGGCACACTGAATAGGACTGCAAACTGCATATTGCAATAAGAAATCTGAAAAACTATAGTTCTTTCTAGAAGTACAATCAATCCCTGAGAGACAAGGGTAAAATAAATTATTTCAAAGTTCCTTCCTAACTCTAAACTACTATGAAAGTACAGAAAATTTTATACGTACTGACATGGAAAAATGTCAAAGATATATTTTAAGTGAAAAAAAAAAAAAACAAGCTGTAAAACTGTAGGTACTGAAGGGTCGTATTTTTTGTGAAAATATATAGGATTTTAAATCTATCCTTACTTCCAATATAAAAGAAAATACTTCTATGAAACATTAAAATAGCTCATTTCTAGTCAACATTTCCATCAAATATTATAACATCCTTCCCTTATATGCAATAATTTCCTAAAGAAAATAACAATGGCACTCACTTATATAGCTTTATCTCCATGAAAGAGTGTTTTTAAGGAGATTTACAAATATTAACTCATTTAATACTCAGAACAACACTAGGGAGTAGTTGTCACTATCACCTCTGCTCCACAGATGCCAAAATCGAGGTAAGAGGAGATCAAGTATCTTGTTCAAGGTCACATAGATCTCCACCAAGGGGAGGTGGGCCTTAACTGGAGGCACTCAGGCTCAGAGGCCAGTGCTCTCCAAGCTCACCCACTATACTATGCTGCCATACACACTCCACTCTACAGCTCATTCCAAACATGAACTTGATGCCTAGGCCGATTGGCAATTTGATTTTATGTCACCTTTCTGCCCATTTATTTTACAAATATACACTGAGCACCAATTATGTACAAAGCATTGCTTGACAGTCTCTGCTTCCAGTAATTGATCAGCTCGTCCCCTTAAGAGCTGGTCCCAAATTTATCAGTCCTCCTCAAAATCCTGATCCAGTCACTTCACACCTATTTCTAATGTCGTCATCATCACTGATAAAAGAAAAAAAAAAAGGCATTCAAAGGCTACCTGGAGATAAAGAGACACATATTTTAATATACTCTAGAAGGCACCATTTCCAAAGCTCCCTTCCTGCAACCATTAGAACAGGTCCTGCATACCTATCTACAGTCAAGTGTTAGGAGTTGCTGACAGGTAAGGAAGGTTGAGCTAGATGACTCCTAAGGTTCACCCTCATAATTGCAAAATGAGGCAACTACTTAATATCTCTGGCCCTAAAAATAATAGCACTTTCCCCAGAAATGAAGCCTGGTAACATGGCAAGCAAAATACCTGAGACACGAGCAGGACAACTTTTCCCTTTATTTAATTTAATTTAATTTAATTTAATTTAATTTAATTTAATTATTTTTATTATTTTATTTTATTTTTATTTTATTTTATTTTTTAATTTCAAAGTCCAGAAGGGTTTCCACAGAAATAAAAAGAATCAGAAACTTGTGAATTTTGGGCTCAGATGATGAAGAAAAATAAAGGAAACACAGACACACACACACACACACACACACACACGCTTGAAAATATCAATGAAGTCTGAGGAACCCTGATGGTATAATTCCTGATAGAGGGCAGGGCCAAGTCCTGGATTTGGGGAGCAAGAAGATTCCCCATCTTGTCTGATGCCCATGAGCAATCCTCACAGAGATTATTGTAATTGTGTGCGATCCACAGAGCACAGACACGCAGTGCAGATTTTGTTGTTGTTGATGTATTTTCTGTTATAATTACTTTCTAATATTGAGACTATCCTTGAGGCAGTATCTTAACTGGTTTGTTAACCAGCCATCTTGGTCACAAGGAAATGAAAGCTTT
The DNA here is from genome assembly GCF_022079265.1 of Lynx rufus. NCBI lineage: Eukaryota > Metazoa > Chordata > Mammalia > Carnivora > Felidae > Lynx > Lynx rufus. Next base: position 66,952,306 of record NW_025814827.1, read on the forward strand.
GGAGGACAAGAGGCTCTGAGTCTATGTACCTTTGACTGATGGAATAGGGTAGCATTTAAGCAAAAAAGCCAGATGTAGAACCCCTCGGGGAGTGAGGGAGTAGAACTAAAAACGTGTGTATATTCCATAGTGCCTAGTACAGTGTCAGATTGATAGAGTCAATACATATTTGTTAAATAGGAGAAAGTATGACTGAATACATGAAATACTAAATATTCTGTAAGGAGTAGGAGAGAACAAACTGATGAATTCATCTTAAAAAAAACATAAGAATCCCTAGATAGAAAAATAGCAATAAAAACGCATGTAATGGGGCGCCTGGGTGGCGCAGTCGGTTAAGCGTCCGACTTCAGCCAGGTCACGATCTTGCGGTCCGTGAGTTCGAGCCCCGCGTCAGGCTCTGGGCTCATGGCTCAGAGCCTGGAGCCTGTTTCCGATTCTGTGTCTCCCTCTCTCTCTGCCCCTCCCCCATTCATGCTCTGTCTCTCTCTGTCCCAAAAATAAATAAACGTTGAAAAAAAAAATTAAAAAAAAAAACGCATGTAAAAAATACACAGCTTGCCATATCTTACATAAGTTTCACAGAAGACATACAGAAAATACAATATATAAGAAGTTTAGGAAAATAACTAAAGAAGATAGTTTGTTCTGTGTATTTGCAGAAAATCATCACTAATAGTAGCCAAAAGGAAATGATTCAGAGAGAATGCAATTCACAGCCAAAAGAACATTATATGTAAAAAGATATATGATAAATCCCTAATGTCTTGTTGAAGTTATATAGTTTCATGGTAATAAAAAGAGTCTTAAAATTGCCAAACAGTTGGCATCAGGAAAATTATAATGTCTTGGTTTTGTTTATTTTTGTGTTTTGCTTTGCTTTTTCTAAAAAAAGAAAAAAAATATATATAATTCCCGAGCATCAGAATAGTCATAAGTCTTAGTGGCTAGAAAACAAAATAGTTTGCTTAAAAGCAACACAATATCAGGCTTATCAAATAAAAAAAAATCTTGTTTTTATTTCTCTAATAGCTAGTAAATCATTTCAACTAACACCATTAGAATAATTACAATTAACACTGCTACAAGATCTCAGAAAAATTAGTGTATTTGATGTTAACACCATTGTCTGAAACTCAAAATTTAATTTATGTTTCAATTAATCTTTTCTATCAAAATTCTTATGGTCACTCTACTTTCTTCAGTGTTTGTTAAGACAAGACACAGATTAAACATAGGCGTGCTCTCTCTCTTTTTCTTTCAGAAACAGACTTAGATATTCCTGTAAAACGTAGGCCAGGAATGAGCTCAAGGGCTGAGGAGTAAGACCTTCACTTAATAAAAAAAAATAAAATAAAAAAAAAAACCTTAAAGACCTTATCATTATATTTCCCTTTGTGTAGCAGACCCTGTTCCTGAAGAATTGCTAACTAGACAAGGTAATGCAAGATGCTCACCTATAACCTGACACTTGTCTGGAAGGGAAACAGACTTTCCCACTGTGAAAGCTGTAAGAGAACACACACACTCTATTATGGTCCCATCCAAAGGGCCTAAGAAATGTCTTTAAACTCCTCAGGAAGATGTGTCAGAGATACAGGACTGTGAAGTCAAATTCTGGGGTGGAAGGGGAGTGTCTCAGTCATTGTTAACTGTATCTGTAGCAAAATGATACATTGTACATGTATCACTGCACAATGATATTATATTAGACAGCAAGTCAATGTATCTCTACCTAGAATGTAGCAAAGAAGGCAAAGCTAGCATGGACCTTCCACCTGAACACTTTATTGCTGAGGCCAGAACAAATCTTTGGACTTTTAGGGAGCAGCATACTCAAAATCTATCTCAGATAACATGGGGCAGGCCATGCAGGATTCCGGAAGCAGGTCTTCTACTGGTGAATTGTGGATGGCACTGTATTTTCAAATTTTACTATTTATTTATATTTCCTACTTAACTGCTTTTAATCAATTAACATACCCTTCCACACACATATAGATGTATATTGTAAAAAAAAAAAAAATAGGATTTAAGATGTGACACTTTTACAACATAGTCACGAGTTCCTGGACCCTCCTGCCACTGAAAGATGAGGTCTATCTACATCCTCACCATTTGAATGTGGGCAGACTTGTGACTGCTTTGAATAAGTACAAAAGGGCAAAAGTGATGCCAAGACACATCCGAGGGCAGATCATAAAAGGCAATTTAGCTTCCACTTTGCCCTCTGAAATACACATTCTTGGAGCCCTGAGCCACCTCGCAAGATGTACAGCCAGCCACCTGTCGTCATCACACTAGAGAGTCCATGTGTAAGGGCTGTGGCTATCCCTCCCAGTTCTGCTCAGCCTTTCAGCCATTTCTGATGAGGCAACACCCAAGTGAATTAAGCCTTACTAGCTCATCTAGAACAGCCTGTTAATAAATACCCCCAAGCGACTTTCATCAAAAGCACAGAAACAGAAGAATCACACAGCTGAGCCCTAACAGAATCCATGACCCATAAAATAATGAGCTACAACAAAATGATTACGTTAAGTCACTACGTTTTGGGGCTGGTTTGTTATACCATGATAAACAACAAGAATACATAAAAGATCTGTTAAAAAACAATATTGTACGATAAAATAATATTAGAGGTAAGACAGAAGAGAAAAATAAATGGTGTGGGATAGCTCATAAACCTCTTATGCTCCTTTTTAATGTCAAGCTTTCTCTCTATGTTGCCCCACGACTTCTTCCTTCTGTCTGGAACTACTACTGTAAGCAAGACGCTTTCAGTAGAATCATTCTTAGGCTCCCCAGCCTTGACGTCTCAGCTTTAACAGTATCCCCCAATAGTGCCTTTGCTGGACGTTGATCTTCTCCGCTGTCTTGTTTACGTAAGCACAAACTCTTCAATACTTTTTAATGGCCATCAAAATCTGTGAAGTGCTACGATTTTACTCTATTTGTAAGCAGACAAGCTAAACTAGCCTGCCACATTAAAAAAAAGAAAAAAAATTACTGGTAGAAGACAAAAGCCTCCTGGAAGAGAGACAAAAGGCTTTTTTACTCTTGGGTGACAAAGAAATTCATTACCCAATATTGTTATTATGGCATTAGCAGCCATCAGGGTGTCCACATTTGCTCTGGTTCCCCAAGTCTCTATTCCCACAGGGCAACACAAGGAGGTCCAGATTAGGGAACCGAGATTTTTTTCCCCTCATTTCAGAATGAAATGCTTTTTATTTTCTGTGTTGAGAGAAACGCCATCGGTTATCTAGCGGGCACAGAGAGGCTACCCACTGGTTTATCCAGTGCTTCTGGGGTCTGTTAGGAGTCCTGGTGAAAGGGCAGTTGACAGAGTGGCTGACGGTGGCGAGGAGGCCTCTCTGAGGGCTTGTGGACTGGACACACATATATGTTCTGATGCAGAAACATCACATTTTCCCCAGATTTCACCCAAATGGTGAGCAAGGGGCCACAGAGAGTTTTGGTGAGAAACTCCTGATCTGGGGCGCCTGGGTGGCGCAGTCGGTTAAGCGTCCGACTTCAGCCAGGTCACGATCTCGCGGTCCGTGAGTTCGAGCCCCGCGTCAGGCTCTGGGCTGATGGCTCAGAGCCTGGAGCCTGTTTCCGATTCTGTGTCTCCCTCTCTCTCTGCCCCTCCCCCGTTCATGCTCTGTCTCTCTCTGTCCCAAAAATAAATAAACGTTGAAAAAAAAAAAAAAAAAAAAGAAACTCCTGATCTATAGTATTTTCCTGTCCTAAGGAATTTTTATAGTGAACAGTTTATTCCTGCTGCTCCAGACTGACACTATTTATAATTTTCAAGGCTGTTTTCTATATTAAAAACTTTGGAAAGATAGTCTGGAAAAAAGGTGTCGGGGGTCAGTGCCTCCGCTTTTAATACATGCAGACAGGCATATGAGAGACCCATGTAGAAATATCTCCAAACAATCGTCTGATTTTTATATTCCCTGATTGGTTCCAAGTTCCTTGAGGGTCCTAATCACATCCAACTTACTTGCTACTATATCATCAACATTTAGTACAGTGTCTCCACATAATACCTGCTTAATATATGCTTTTTTCAGAGAATGACTGCATTGGCTGAAGACAAGTCCTTAAAAACGGCTTTAAAAAGAGTTTTCTGCAGCAGCTTTTGAGACAAGGAGCTGTGAGTTCAATTTTATTCCCTGCCAAAGGTCCAATATACACGTATTTATTGTTGCAAACTAAATATGATCCTGTATTATTTAATATATATCCTTCAACATTTAACATAAGCCAAGAGATTGCTTGACATTCTTTAAGGAAAATGATTGGATATAGCAAGGTCCATGTCTCAAGAAAGAGCAAACCACCTCTACCAGAAAGTAAACAGAGAAATCTATGGACAGGGCCAATATTTCTGATTTTGCTTTAATGCCCAGATGGATGAATAATTAAAACCTAAAAGTCAGGTGCCTAGGTGGCTTAGTCGGTTAAGTGTCCAACTCTTGATTTCAGCTCAGGTCATGATCTTGCATTTCATGGGTTTGAGCCCTGCATTGGGCTCTGCACTGATGGTGCAGAACCTTCTTGGGATTCTCTCTCTCTCTCTCTCTCTCTCCCTCTCTCTCTCTCTCTGCCCCTCCTGTGCATTCTCTCTCTCTCTCTTTCAAAATAAATAAATTAATAAAAAAATAAAACCTCAGTGTTTTACTCCATTGATAAGATTATAAATTATTTTGAGGATCGCTGGTAAGATATTCATGCATGACCATCAGGATCAAAAAGGATTTATATCTTCAACAAGAGTTCTCTGATTGGCCTGAGGTAGATATAATAAATTTTTTGATCAGGCTCTCAACCCAAAAGAATGCACAGAAAGTAAATTAGTTCCTTCATATTATAATTTTCAAATATTTGGATCATTTTTATTATATTCTTTTAATTTATCTGTTGATTAATAATGATAATGAATGTTGATTAAGATGCTTATTGAGTGGCCACTGTGCAGTGTATCATTGCCTTGCTAGGCAATACAAGATAGTAACAGCAACAATAACAATATTAATGGTAATCAAATCTTAACATTTAATGTGTAGCACATGGAGAGGGATGCATGTACATTAAAATTTATTGAGCACCAAGTATATGCTTCAAACTGTCCTAAGTATTTTCATAAACATTAGCTCATTTCATCATTAATACAATCCTGTGTACTAGGTGTTCTCTCTCTTTGCACTTAGGGAAACTAATATTATTGAGCACCAAGTATATGCTTCAAACTGTACTAAGTATTTTCATAAATATTAGCTCATTTCATCATTATTACAATTCTGTGTACTAGGAGTTCCCTCACTTTGCACTTAGGGAAACTAATATTATTGAGCACCAAGTATATGCTTCAAACTGTACTAAGTATTTTCATAAATATTAGCTCATTTCATCATTATTACAATTCTGTGTACTAGGAGTTCCCTCACTTTGTACTTAGGGAAACTAATATTGCAATAAATTAGCATGCGACTCTTCATCTAGGAGTTGAGTTCAAGCCCTACATTGGGAGAAAGAAAAAGGTTAAATGACCTTTTCTAGGTTACAGTAAACTAAGTAGTAATGGCTGAGCTGAAAACTAAGATCTTCCAAAAAGTGCCCAACCTTGCTGGCTATTTTATTTAATGGCCCAAATATCCAGTTAAATTACAAAATCATAGGAGTCATTTTTTGATGATTTTCTTGAACCTCTCGGCAATCCCTGCTCATTCAACCTCCAAAACATATCCCAATCTCACCATTTTGTAACATCTCAGCTGATATCCCCACAATCTAGGCTGCCACTATTACCTCATCTGAAATGTATCAATTGCCTGTTAACAGATGGTGTTGCTTTCTTTCTTCTCCTATGCTCCATTCTTCACACAACAAGAAAGAAAAATAACATTTAAACACATATCAAGATATATTAAGTACACTCTTCCCATTACTCCTATCTGTTATGGACCTTTAAAGTGCTAATAGCACCTTTTCTTTTCATATATATATACTTTTCTGTTCTTAGAATTCTTCATGCTGGTCCCTGCCAGGGGGCCATTCTGCCTACTTGCTCATCTATCTGAAAAGTTTCCCTTCAACCTCTTGCCTCTTATACACCACCAAGATCTTCACAGGGCTCATCAATTTCTCATCATTTAGGTCTCAGCAAGGTATCACTATCTCTGAAAGTCTCCTTCGACCATCCCAGTTGGAATAGTACCACTGTCCCTACCCACCCCTCTCTACCTCATTTCCTCATCCTTCACTCCCTCCCACTACAGCCATGACAACTCTTCATCCATTTTATGTGCTCATTATCCATTGTCTCCTGTACTAGAATGTAAGCTTCTGTCTTTTGCACTGTGAGATTCCCTCTCCTTACATTGTAGCCATTCAATAATACTGATTACATGAATGAGAGGAATACGGAGTTTTATCTACTATGACTCACTAGCCCTGAAGCATATATGCCATACCTCAGCGTTGTTATTCTGAAGATAATAAAACATCATGTCAATCTCACACTGTAATTTTCTGTCAGTAAAAACATGGCGACTATAAGTAAACATTATTTGTTTATTGTTTTCACACAAAGCACACCAAGATATTTAGGTGCTCAGTGATGCATTCAGACTTCCGCATTTGCATAGAAACTAGTGTGAAGATGTTTGGAAATAAAGCCGTATCACTCAAGACAAAATAATATTTACTTACTTAAAACATACACACACACACAACTTCAGGCAAACAATCAGTATAAAAAAAGGCTACCTGGGTTTAATTTCAGTCATTTCCATTTGTTAGTACAGGACCCCAAACAAGTACTTTAACATTTCTTTGAGTTAGTTTCATCTAGAAAACAGGAAAAATATTAATACCTGACTCATAACAGGGTGATTTCTCTTGTTATTGACTTCTATTATTGTTACTATTAATCATTTTAATTTATGGTGGTTGGAAGGGAAGGGGCTATTGGAAATAGGGGAAGTGAGTATAGCCCTCCAGAACCACCCCTCAGCACTGCCTTTCCTTCACCCCAGTCATTCTATCTACTTTCTCCATCTCCATGACCCACATGACCTCCTTCTCAATCCAGATCTGTAAAGGTATCAGTTTTAACTTGTTCAGGCCCTTTTACAGAAAAAGGAGGAGGAGAAGGGAGCTTGCATTGATGAAAAGAAAAGAGAAAGATTAGACAATCTATAATCCTAAATATAAGAATCTCATGAAGTAGGGAAACACTGTTAAAAATAAGATATTCTTACAATAAATACATTTTCAAACTTATTCAGGCAGACCACTTTCAGAACAGAAAAGATTGTGATATATTTAGATGTGGAAGACATCAGTGTTTTCACATAAAATGCAATGACAGCATACATGCACAGGTCTTGTTACAAAAAGCGACAAGGAAAATATTTAATCATAATCTCGCACATTTGTATTATTTTGGGATAGCTATTCATGTTTTCCTAATCGAGTGAGCCAGTGATAGGCAATAAAGGTTTAAAATTATTTATGGAAGAAATGTGTAGAATTAAGAAAATTTAACCTGTTAACATTGTGTTTTGGGGGCAAATTGAGACACAACAGCATTATTCCATTTTGGTGATAAACCTTGACTGTTAACAGGAGCACAGTTTGGAAGTGACAACTTCAATCCAAAGCTTGATGTATATCAAAATGCTAAACTTATCTGTATGTTAGAATACAGCAACAGTTATCAAAAGGGTGATAAGAAGGACAAGGTGAGGGTGATGTCTTAATAAAAGAAGAAAATAATATTTACGTGTGACATGTTACATATTCCAATTTTCAAGGAAAAAAAACACTTTCTAATAGGAATATCTTATGAAAAACAAATGCCTGAAATAGGAAAAATTCTAACATATGGACAATATCCCAGTCAATACTTCCTTGGCAGCTTTTCTTTATTTTATGAAATTGAGAAAATAACTTGCTACTTGAGCTCAGCCACCTGTGAGTAACGCTCATGAAAATCAACGTTAAAGTCTCTCCTATTTACAAAACAATGAATGAAAAGTACACTCATACTGGCACTTTATGGCCTGCTGTCCAAGGAACATAATGTCTCAGAACCTTGAAGCAGTTTCACTGGGTTGTGTTTTGTTCCCAATTTACCTCTTTTTTTTTTTTTTTTAAGCTGGGTTGAATTGATGGCCGATATAGCAAATGGCTGATGATTTTCTTCTTTACTCATTCATATAATCATCAGGATATGTTAGGCATCTGTTACAGGTCACTCATTTGCAAACTGTGCGCATGCAGGGGGAAACAGGACTTTGATTCTGTCTTCAAGGAGCATACATTCTTGCGAGAAAGACAGCAGGTCTTTATTAGACAATTGCTAATAAAGACTGGAAGGAATTCTCAAAGGGATTAGGAAAAGGACAAAGTAACAGTGAAGTCTCAATAAAAGGAAAAAAAAAACAATTGTTTCTTCGGTGACCTTTTTTTTTTTTTTTAAATCCTCTTAAACATGTTTAATTGTACAGTTCAATGGTGGTAAGCAAGATCACATTGCTGTGCAACCAATCTCCAGAACATTTTCATCTTGCAAAACAGAAGCTACCTACCCATTAAACAACAACTCCCCATTCATTCCTCTTCCGAGCCCCTGGCAACCTTTGTTCTATTTTGTGTTTCTAGGATTTTGATTACTCATATAAGTGGAATCATATAGTATTCACCTTTATGTAACTGGCTTATTTCACTTAGCATCATGTCCTGCAATTTCATTCATGTTGTAGGATATGGCGAGCTTTTCTTTGTTTTATAGGGATGAATAGTATTCCACTCTATGTACCACATTTTGTTTATCCATTCATCTGTTCCTGGACACTTGGGTTCCTCCACTTCTTGGCTATGGTGAAAACTGCAGCTATGAACATGGGTGTGCAAAAACGTCTTTGAGATCCTGCTTTCATTGTTATGAATACACACACAGAAATGAGATTTTTAATTTTTGATTAACTCTCCAAACTGTTTTCCATAGGGGCTGCGTCATTTTACGTTCCCATCAACAGTGCATAAGGGTTCCAATTTCTCCACATCCATGCAAATTCCTGTTATTTTCTGTTTTTTAGATAGCAGTCATCCTAATGGATATATGGACATTTGTTTTGTTTTGTTTTTTTAGCTTCAAGTTCTTATTTAAAGTCCAATTAGTTAACATACAGTGTTATACTAGTTTCAGGTGTAGAATTGAGTGATTCATCACTTAAAACACCTAGTGCCCATCCCAACCAGTGCCCTTCTTAATACCCATCAGACATTTAACCCATCCCCCTGCCCAGCTCCCCTCCTGCAACTTTCAGTTTGTTTTCTATAGTTAAGAGCCTATTTTATGGTTTGCATCTTTCCTTTTTTATTCCCCTTTGTTCATTTGTTTCTTAATTTTCACATATGAATAAAATCATATGGTATTTGTCTTTCTCTGACTGACTTATTTCACTTAGCCTTAAGTCCACAATGTTGTCCATTAGCTCCGTCCACAATGTTACAAATGGCAAGATTTCATTCTTTTTAATGGCTGAGTAATATTCCATTGTATACATATATACATCCTCTTTATCAATTCATCACTTGATGGACATTTGGGCTCTTTCCATAGTTTGGTTATTGCTGATAATGCTGCTATAAACATCGGGGTGCATGTGTCCCTCCGAATCAGTATTTTTGTGTACTTTCAGTAAATACCTAATAGTGTAATTGCTGGTCTGTAGGGTACTTATATTTTTAACTTTTTGAGGAACCTCCATACTGTTTTTCAGAGTGGCTGCACTGGTTTGCCTTCCCACCAAGAGTATAAGAGGGATCCCTTTCTCCACAACCTCACCAACATCTGTTGTTTCCTGAGTTATTCATTTTAGCCATTCTGATAGGCGTGAGGTGATATCTCATTGTAGTTTGACTTTCTCTGATGATTAGTGGTATGAGGGCTTTTTTCCTATGCTTGTTGGTCATTTGTACATCATCTCTGAAAAATGGCTGTTCAAGTTTAAGCATGTTTAAGAAAACAAACATTTATTTAATAAGCACTGTTTTCTCAGCACTGTGCTAGCTGATCTCAAATGTATTACCTCATTTAATTATTTCAACACTATATAGAACTGAATTTTCAGGGTGGGCGACAGATAGGCAAACTGACGGATTTATAGAGATTGAGTAACTTGATATAAGTCTTCAGCTAATAAGACATGGAGCAAAGGTTTAACTCAAATAGTGACCCTTCCAAATTATTAAATTATTGATACTATTGAAGTTTCCAAATTATTAAAACATCCAAAGATTTCAAATGTGGAAACACCTAAAGTACTAAAGATATTATAGACTACCAAAGAACACATTGTAAATCCTAGCCAAAATATGGCAGTGTGAAGGAAAACCACCTGTCAACAGAAGAGCCTAGCAGTGTGTTTGACTGGAGCACACAGTACACACAGTCATGAGAGATGGAGGAAAAGCTGTCAGCAAAGGCCAGAGTATGTGTCCACGGGGAGTGGGCTCAACAGGTGCATTAAAGCAAGGGGATAACATGAGCGGCTTTGTGTATTTATTGAGTGTATCTACTGGCGTAGGTCCAGGCATCTGACCTATACCTGAATCATCTACAGGAACTTCTCAAAGCATATATTCACTACATTCTCCTCCAGGAATTTTTCCATACTCTATCCCCTTTCCCCTCTTTTTTTTTTTTTTTTAATGCTCACTTTTGGGTGACATCTCCAATTGTCACAGGATGAGATGTCATTTTTCATCTTTTCCTTGTTACTTAAAAATAGTGATTCGTTTTCATAGTTGCATAGCTTTCGTCTTGGCATCTGCTAGTTATACCATCTCTTATTAATCACATTTCTTGGCTTCATTCAATGCAGTTCTAACACAAATAAAGTTCCCAGGACACTATCTTTGTGTCTGAGCATCATACTCATGTTAATCCTTCTTGTCTGGTGAATGAGATTGGAGTGCACATGTTATTGGAAGCAAATACTACATTGTATATGTAGTCCAGATGCTAGCTGAGGTCATTCTGCCCACTGAGAGTTATACATAAAATTAAATTGACCCTTACCATGCCATCTCCCTCCATCATCTATGTTTAATGAGAAGTTTGATGTCCACCTCCAGATTTCCAAAAATTCAAGGCTTGGTTATTTTAGCTTTCTGGTTTTTGTAATTCAAAATTCTAGGTATTTCTGAACCGCTGATATCACTTACATCTCATTCCCACAGCCATTTTCTTCTCCATGCCCCATACCAACCTGTTATATACTCCCTTTAACTGGATGTTAAAATGATTCACCTAGAGTATGTGTAGGAGACTACTGAATTTTAGAACAACTGGTAAGAGAGACGGTGGTGACATCATAGAATTAACAAGCAAACAGCTGAAAATAAAATATTAAATCCTCATACCTCCAAAAATCTTTCATCTACTTTCCCTCCATTGTAATCAAGAGTTAATCAGTAGCTAATAGTTACCAACAGTGCCCTCCCTCCCATAATGCTCAATGACCCTTCTCTATTTTCTCTCTCCCTCTGTCCACCTGACTCTTCTCCTCCTTTTCTCTGGTTTCCCTTACTAGCAAATCTCAGTGCATTTCTCTGGTAGAACAGTTAACCTATTTGCTTCTTTTTTCCAACCAAACCAGGCATTCAAGAGCTCACCTTACACACTTAAAGATGTTACACTACATAAAGAGCATTTCTCTAGAAGGAAATTCTGACACTCCATTAAAGGAAGAAGTGATTCTACTTAATTGTGATGTTGTTTTTCTATTATTTATTTATTTCAGAGAGAGAGAGAGAGAGAGAGAGAGAGAGAGAGCGCGTGCACACAAGGGCATGTGGGTGCGAGTGGAGGGAGAGAGGGGGAGACAGAATCCCAAGCAAGTTCCATGCTCACTGTAGAGTCCACGCAGGGGCGCAATCCCAGGAACCATTAGATCACAACTTGAGCTGAAATCAAGAGTGAGACACTTAACCGACTGAGCCAGCCAGGTGTCCCCATAATTGTGATTTTAAATAGATTATTTTCTTTCTCTATTATATTTGATTGGGTTCAAAGTTATTGGCTGTTTAATTTGGGAGAAAATGCCAAAAATTTTTATTAAATGTAACAAATTAAAAAATCATTTAGTGGCATATTGATAGAGCTGTGAAAAAAAGAGAAGAGAAAGGGTGGGGGAACAAATAGAAGAATAAAGGAGATAGGAGTGGGGTAGAAAAGTACAGACGGGGAGAGAAAAGGACCTGTTTAGGGATAGTGTCAGGTTAAGAAAACCCAGATTTAAAATAAATTTAGTTATAACTTACACTAGTTGGCTGCAGCTTGTAGCATGTACCCTCCTCTGCTGAAAACACTCCAAATAACTTCTGAGCTGAGAATAAAAAGCAACGTCCTTTCAACAGCCAACACGACCCTGGGCTTTTGCCCTGCTTGTCTCTCAGATCTCATCTCTTATGCTCTTATAGCTCACACCAGTCCAGCCACTCTGACCTTCTCCTCATTAACAACTGGTGTGATATCATCTCAGGGATGCTGTCCTTGCTGTGTCCTCTTCCAAAAATGTTTTGCCATATCCCGATACCCCCTTCAAGTATTTGCTCAAATATCAGCTTTTTACTGAGGCTTCCCCTAAACATTTTATTGCAAATTGAAATAGACTTTTTCCAGCTCCCCGTAACTTCTGCTCTTATATTTTACTTATATATTTGTCCATTGTCTGTGTCCTCTTATCGGTGCATTTGTAAGAACAGGGATTTGTCTCATTTCATTCACTGCTGGTTTGTCCAGTGCCTGGAACCGTGCCTGGTACAAAGGGTTGCTCAATACAATTTTTGTAATGGTTGAACTTAAATCCATTACCTGTTATCTAAACTGTATAATGAATCCCTTATATAGTTCTTCAGGAGCTCTACCAAGAAACAGACAATTAGCCTGAAAACAGGGGCAGGACACGGAAATCTAAGAGCCAGAACAAGAACCTGGAGTCTTCGATCAATGCTTCCTAAAGAATGTGAAGTAGAATTGTGGCCTTCAAACATGTTTTGTCCACATAACTCCTAAAAGACTTTAAAATCCAGTTACCCCTCACATATTTTCAGGTTAACTTCTAACATTATTCTCATACATTTAGTTGCAAAGACGCATTGTAACTATTGAGATTTGAAAATAAAATGAATATACCATTCAATTAAAGGGATTCATGTATTGTGACGATATTAAAACCCCTGAATTGCTACATGTTAAAAGGGTGAATTTTATGGTATGTGAGTTATATATTAATTTCAAACTTTTTAACATAAAAAAGGAAAACAGAAAAAAAAATTAAGTACACACTGGACCTTCCCCCCAAAGTTAAAATCTGCCAAACTAAAGCTAGTTCTGACTTTGAGATTAAATAAATTCACCCATAACTAAAAGAGAACATTTATATTTTCACTATTTTCCCTTTTAGCAACTGCTTTTAACAATAACATTTTTGATATTATACATTTAGCAAGATCTATCTTCCAGATGAGATGAAAAAAGTTTTGTAAGATCTTTTTTTGCTTAATAGAAGGCTGTGACTTATTGAAACAAAAAATGGATCCATGGAATATACAACCATTTGATGATCAATATCATGTATTAAAATATGAAAACATGGTCTTCATAATAATCAGACATTTTATATCATTTCTCGTTCTCCTTAAATCATGTGTCATTCCACTTTTCTCCAGAGAATTTTATCTTGAGGTAATATGTTTATATGCTTGAAAGTCATTTACTAATTAAAGTTTCATATTACCTTTGGGAGAAATGGAGTATATTTTTTGAGGTTGAGATTAAAGTTATTTGAGTCATCACTAAAATTATATTAGTACATAACTGATCTAACAATACAAATATGTTACATTTTTTGAAAATTATTTATTGAAAATGCATCTCTTAAATTAATAAGGCTACTTTCCCCCCTAAATTAATTCATGTATACTAAATGATCATCACTTATTGCTAAAATGAAGTGAAGGGTTTCACATCACTTATTTCTATTTTTCATTCTCCTAATTAAAATCGGAGAAACGTGCTCATATAAATATGAATATAAGAATTTTAATTCTTTGAAATTCTAGCTTTGGGAAAAATAATATATAGTGCCACACTACATCACTGAAAATTATTTCCAGTAACTTGTCTGCTGACCATTTCATTAAGCCCATCTCCAATTTTGTTAAAGCAAAAAGAACTGAAAACTATCTTAGTTGTGAAAGAATCTGCTACCCAAACATAAATCATTCATCCTTTCTACTCCAAGACTAATTTCTATTTGTTTGGTGCCTTGGAATTTTTTTGACCCTGAGGTACGGCACTTAAAAGATTAAGGCTGTGAAATTTAAATATTGGTGTTGTTGTGCTGTTTTCTTCTTTTGTATAAAGGGTAAGAGTGATTATCATGGAAAGTGGAGGGGAGACCTCAAATCCCTCCAGTCTTGTCTCAAGTATATCCATTTTAGGGAAGTTGAAAATATTAAGATTGATTCCCTTAAGACTATTTCCTTTACTCACAGACCCTTGTTTGATGATTGCTGTGGAAAAAAAAAAAATAGAGAAGAAAGAAAGGAAGAAGGAAGGAAGGAAGGGAGGGAGGAAAGAAGGAAGGGCAAAAGAAAGAAAGGGAGAAAGAAAAAAGTGAAATCTCACAAATGAGGGTCCTAAAATGTTTATGAGATAGGCATGTTTCAGAAACGCTTTTGTTATTCTCTTAAGAGATTCATAATATTTATTGTTCTCTGGTGAGGAAACCTGGCTGCCTTGTTTAACTCTGCCTTTCTAAATCATATCTGAACACCGAACCCTTTCCCTTGTATCATTATTGGACAACCCACAGAATTAATATTCTATTGATACATGTTTAACACTATGCTAGATGCTTCTACTGAAAGGCATGGGGAAAAAAGTGTGTGTGTGTGTGTGTGTGTGTGTGAGTTAAGTGGGAACTTTGATTAAAAACTGTGGTTTTAGAAAATAAGGCCTTGCTATCATTGGAAAGTGAAGTCTGGCAAATAAGGAAGCTGAGAGAGAAGACCGGGAACCAAGGGCAGAACAGGATATTGCATATTCAGAACAAAAAAGGGGCTAGTTCAAGAAATATGGGGGAAGGGAGAAGACTCAATGTCACTACCAAATTATTATATAAGAGACTGACAAGACTGTCCAACATCTAGGATGTTTCATACATATTCAACAGATAAGCTGCTGCTGATAACAGAGTGTTCTTTCTTCTGGAAGCTGGGGGTGGGAGCCTAGACAGAAAATAACTCTGCATCTCCAGAGATCAAGGGAGAAAATTCATTCAGCCTCAAACTGGTGCTAGGTAGAAAAAAAATGCTAATTTCAGGGGGAAAAAAAGGATAGCATAGCCTAAAATATAATGCTATGTGGAAAGCTGAACTACCTGGAAGGAAAGATTACACAGTCTGGATGAGAGCAATGGGTTATTTAAATTAATGCAACATAAATTAATATCTAGTCAGCTTTCCCTCAGAGATTGCCTAGAACTATAATGAAATCTTGTGTGCTCAATGCTGTGCACATATTTTTGGAAAAAGAGTGACACAAGACAAGTGAAAGAGGACAGTCAGGCTTTAAGCCGGAGGTGAAATCTTTACTAAACCCCTAGATAAGAGGGACACGAGTCATTCAAGACAGAGCATAGGTTGTATCCGGGAGTCATCTCTACAAAGCTTCCTTGGATGTGTCCTCTATCTTCTCTCTACTCAGAGTGTAACTTTAAAATCAATTTGGGAACTTTATAGAAATCATCCCACAGGTAAGTAAAAGACAAAAACCAGCATGGAAAATACCCACAATGAATAGCAACAATATAGAAAAGTACAACTTTTGGTTAGATAACCCCTGTAATATTTACATGAGCATCCTTCTTAGGGTTCTCTGAACACATATCTGATGGAACTGGGCTGAATCTGAACAAAGCATAAGCTGAGAGCTGAAAACAGATGTCACTGAATCAAATCCTAATTCAAACCTACATTTTCAAGGTCCCCTTTGTATAAAGTCCTATGGTCAGTCCATAGAGTTCCTAAAGAATGCAAATTCCAGCAATGGTTTAAATGTGAAATCTAAGAGACAGACTTATATTTAACTTTAATATCAGTTGCCATGACAACCAATGGGCTATTTAAAGTTATTAGCATCCCAGCCCACTGAGTTAATAATATGGACAAGAATGGCATAAAAGTTAAGCAAAAGCAAATTACTTTAATGTCATATCACATAGCAATGACAGTGAAAGCATGCAGGCTTAAGAGGGTTTGGAGAAACATAGTTAAAAGGACATATTAATCAGCCACTCTTGAAATTTGTAGCATATTATTGATGCCTTCTGCCTACGATATTCCTCAGGCTCATTAAAATTCTAAGTTCAGGATTTAAATAAAATGAAGCAAAAAACATCAAATTGGAATGTAAAAATTGCTAGTTAGCCAAAATGTTTTACAACCACGTGGTCTCCATCTTATTAACTATCTCCTGTTTTAATCTCAACACACATGGTCAAGTATGTCTTACAGAGTCACCTTGGGATATCCAGAAGATTTTAACAAAGAAAAAAAGGTGTGATGCAGTAAGGAAGAGAGGATCAAGCTTCATGAACTGTTGTTTGAAAGAGTCATCTGCTAAAAGCAGCAAAGAATGACATAAGATGTTAAAACAGATGGCCTAAGTCACAGTGCTACATCACATAAGTATGGAGACGAACTAAAATAGCCCAAGTAATATTTTTATTAACAAGTTGCCAAGTACAGTAGCAAAAATACCTTTAGAAAGAATCTCACTTCAAAAAAGAGGTTTGTCCCCCCTTACACTCGATGTTATTTTCTGAATTACTCTTGGTCTGTTGCATATGTTCAAGCATCTGGGTGCTTGCCATGTTCAGATGAAAGAAACTAACCTCTCTCCTTGAAGGATGCCTCCTTGCCTTCTGAGCCTACCTCTGCGATGGAGACAAATGAGAGTAAACTAAACCAGAAACTCATGAGGAAAGTGCTATACCGCACACTCTTACAGAGAATTATTTTGCACATTAAACAAGCTGAGTAGAGAGTTCTCTGGTCTTTGAATTAGTTAGGAAGAAAGAAACATTCATTAAATCTGTGACAGTAAGTGTTGCCAGAATGACCTGAATATTATTAAAGGTGATGCCAGGAAATCACTTCAAGAACATGGACGCACATGGGGATGGGTGTAAACAGTAAGCTATAACTGCCCACAGACGTTTCAATTACAAAACCAGCACACAAGAAGCAGATCAGAACACAGTATATTCAAAGACATGTGAAAAAAAACCTCCCAAATCAGAAGGAACAGTTTGAGATTTACAGAATGATTCACTTGTACAGCCCTATCAATGAATATTATTCACTAACATCTATGAATTCATTCATGTATAAATTACACTTAGGGAAGACTTTGGAAAAGTGGCACGGTATACTGGTTGAGAGCATAGAATGTGGAGTCAGACAACCTGGGTTTGAATCTCAGCTCCTCTACTCTGGACAAATTAGGTACTATCTGGGCATCATAGGTATGTTGTCTCACAAGGCTATTCTAAACATCAAATGAGCTAATGAATTTAAAGCCCTTCAATACATACTTTTCATTATATACCATTTAAATTATCATTATATATTATACATTATGTACATAATACATATAAATAGGAGAATGATGAAGATAAGCACTTATGGAAATTCTAATATTTTCCTTGCTTGCTCCAAGAATTTGCTTCCACAATGACACCTTTGACCAACAGTCTGGAGGACAGAAGTTTAACAGGGGAAATTTTACACAAAGTACAGTCAAAAGATGAAGATGACAGTCCCTGGTCAAGCAATGACCAGGAAAGCTAAGACAAAAAGGTACTAATATTTGTCCTGACAGTATCTGGTATCTTGGACTTCACACACACACACACATGAACAGGACAGATTTTTGAAACCTAGCATCATTTAACATTGAATTTGGCTTGATTAAAAATTTGGCTCTCCTTAGAGCTTTCTAACAAGGGAAGAATATTCTAGGCAAAGAATGGAACTACCTCCTTAGTAGTTACATTTCTCATAATAAACAAACAGACAAATTCTGCTTGTAAACTTAAAATTATTGCGGTCTTTTTTGGCATGAGTCAGCCTCCCAAGTTCACTGAAAAGTTTGAGTTTGGCCTACCAGGCTATGGGGCAGACAATGGATGGAGGCAAATTCACCAGTATAATCCCTCCCTATATGGCACTTGCCTGTCTGCTAGCCAGGCTGTATCCTCCTGGTGAGATCCCAGGTACTCAGATATGCCTGACTTAAATTCCTATCAGTTGAATCATAAAGAAGTGACACTACATAGTCTTAACATTTAGAACTTAAAGAATCAAGATTTATTTAGGTTCATTGATTCAAATTACAAAGTTTATTTTTCCTCCTCCAGTCTCATAATCTCATCGGGGTAACTGCCAAAGAATAATAGGCAAGCACAGTTAAATAGTGGTATGGAGCAATATTTTTCAAGCCCCTCTCAATGCATAATTGATTTATACTTTCTTGTGAGAGGTCCTCATTTGTATTAGAAAGATCTCTGATCCACAACTGGTTTTTAGTGTTTCAGTGAGGTCCTCATTAAAAAGTCTTACGGGATGGAATGACTGACCATGCCCTATATTTAAGACTATTGCTATGGTTGTCATCACAGGCAAAGGTGCTAGAAAGCTCCAACAAATTCACTAGAACTGTATCAATACCCTCTTAGGCCAACTCCCCGACTCATGTCATTGGAGTGATCACAGTACAGCAAAAACATTCACGTTTACCTTGTATTTGTCTGAATATCCACTTATGGCCTGTGTTGTAAGCCATTCTTTAAATTACAACTGACAGTGAATTCACCTGATCCTGAGTTTTATGATTTGCCATTGGTCATGATGTCTCTTTTTCTCCTTTATAAAGAAAAATAACAATACAACCTTGAGTTAAAAAACCCTAAGAAGCACTAACTTGTGACCAAGCCAGCCTGCCTTCGTGGAAGTCACATAAGGTCTCAAAGTCATGTTTCATTTTGTAACAGATTTATCTAAAGTGAGAGACTCAAAATACTGTTTATTTCACAGAATTTAACATTATTACCATCCCTTGAACCCATGAAGAAAACAGAGAAGCAAGCTCCTTAAGTCAAGATGTCCTTGGAGAATAATTTAATAACCATAATTGTTTTCAAGGAGCAGAGAGGTCCTATTTCTGCATACTTCCCCAATATTTTTTACTTCTGAGTCACATCTCTATATAAAAACTCATGTCTTACTGAAAACTACTTCACTAAGAAATCTTCACTTCTCTGCTCAAATCACTGCAAATTATCATGTCTTTTTAGACATCACTATCAAAAAGGTAGTGAACAAAAAACCAATAAAACAACTATTATTAAAATTCATAATTCTTTCTTACAAATAGGTTAAAAAGGGGTTAACTGCAATTTTCAACATTTTTAAAGCATTTTGAATGCATTAAAATTGGCTTCCTCTGGCATTGCTGAAAGAGCACCTTTTTAAAAATATCTGATGTCCAACAGAGTCTCCATCTTATCTACAGCATAGGACTTAACTAAGTTTTTAACATTCTGAATTCTGTCTTCTAAAGAAATTCCAAAGAATTTAAATTTTTTTTCTTAGTGATTAGTGTTTTTCCTTGTCTTGCCCCTAGCCAATATCTTTCAGGTTAACTTTAAGAAATACTTGTGATTTTTCCTTCATTGTTTTGTTTTAAATGTTCCTTCAAGCAGGTGCCTTTGTCCAGCAGTGAGCTAGTAAATGTTTGACCACCAGTTCTCCAAATAAAAGCAAAGTAAAACAAGAAGCCTTGATGTATATAACATTTGCCAATTTCTATGGTGTAAATACTTCCAACAGAGTGGATTTTATTATTTTTTTTTAATTTTTTTTTCCAACGTTTATTTATTTTTAAGACAGAGAGAGACAGAGCATGAACGGGGGAGGGGCAGAGAGAGAGGGAGACACAGAATCGGAAGCAGGCCCCAGGCTCTGAGCCATCAGCCCAGAGCCTGACGCGGGGCTCGAACTCACGGACCGCGAGATCGTGACCTGGCTGAAGTCGGACGCCTAACCGACTGCGCCACCCAGGCGCCCCCAACAGAGTGGATTTTAAATTACTAATATAATGACACTGAACACAGAGCTAGGAAGAGACATGCAATATACCATTATGTTACATTTCCACCAGACAGATACAACAGGCATAAATAATGTCAAGAGCATTGATAATAAGACATGATAAAATAATTAAGAAGTCATTAGTTTTGAAGATGCATTACCTTTGGTTTTAGTATAATTTATTCAATCATAAGAGTACATCTAATTTTTTATGACCTGTGTATTTCACAATCATCTTTTACAAGCCATTAAGAGCTGGCTCCAATACACCATTGCCTCTACTATGACAGTTAATCAAGATTTAAGCTTATACTTCTCTTCATAAAAGTTAAATCCATATTTAAACATCCATCTAAATACATTGTGCATTTTTTTTACTGTTTGCTATATTTTCTACTTATGGTAGTTGGAATGTGCTATTATCTTCTTGTTAAGTTCATGGAAGAAAAGCCTAAATGCAGGGCATCAACTGGAAACCAGTGTCTGATTTTGTTTGGGGAATTACATTCTCTTTAAACTGGCTGATTTATGATATGATACGTTGTTTAAAAAATAAAATGGCTGGACAAATCTCTGAAAGTCCTAGAAAAATCACAACACTCCTGTGAGGATCAGTGACGTTAGTACAATCTTTTCTCACTTCAGAAGGCTTCCATGTTAATACAGACTAAACTGATGAGCCCAACTTCCTAACAGCACAGTAGTTCAATATTTTTTAGTTAGGCACTTTCCAAGCCTTCAAAAATAAAGCCAAAAATCATAATACCTCCCACATAAAGTCTCCAGAAATCATAATCTTCACCCTCCAAAAACCTTTGCTATTATTATTGTAACTAACGCTATTAGCAAACAAACACTGTTCCAAGGTACTGTTCAGGTTGCTATCCATAGTACCTCATTTAATCCTTATGACCACATGGGGACGGTACTTCTGTTATCATTTTTAAAGGTGAGCCAACAGGAAGTTTAGATAGACTAAATAACTAGCCCAAATAATGCTGGGGATAAAGCTAAAACTTAAACCCAAGTTTTCCTAACTCCCAATCTCTTTCTCAATGCCACTATGTTTATTACACCTATGATCCCTATGTCACTTGTACTCCATCCCCCTGTGTTCCAACCAAAAACCCTAAACTTATTTGATATTGTGCGGTCTTTAACCATTTACAGTTACTTATCACTAAAATCAATAGGCTATATTTCTAAAAGAAGTCTCAACTCTGTTCCTCTCTACTGCCACTACCCCAGTCCAGGCCACCAACATCTTTGGCCCAGGAAACTCTAAGAATCTCCTTCTTGGTTTCCACTCCTTCCATCTTGCAACTATCCTCTGTATCCCCAGGCTCTATCATCATCATTATCCAGATTTACAGATTGGGCACAGTGACCAAGACATTGGGTAAATGTCCAACAGGAACAAATATTTTGTAGTTAACAAGTTGGTTTGTACATTAACAAAGCAGGTCTCCTGTTCAGTCAAGAATGGTTACATAGACTAACGCCAGGCTTCTAGCTCTGAGAGCAAATAGCCCTTACTCTCTGTAGAAAAGAACAAGAACAAGAACAAGAACAAGATCTATGTTTCAAGAACTCTTCCCACCCTCACATCTCACCCACCAAAAGTCCCTACCTTCATCCCCACCCAGACCTGCCTTCAGAAACAAATATATTTATATATGTTATTCTTTAGCATGAAGTTAGAATGATCTTTCTAAAGTAAAGTCTGATTCTGTCAATATCTTCATTAACATATTTCAGTGAGGGCTCCAGTGAAGCCCAAAGTCCTTAAAAGGATTCCCCAAGCTCTTCATTATTTGTTCCCTGTAATCTCTTCAGGCTCTGGTCTTGCAACTTCCTCTTGCATAGTGACCAACTTCTGACAGTCGGAAGTTGCCAAGGTCTTACCAGCTGGCTTTTGAACAAGCACTTTCTTCTGGCTAAGGGGCTAGCTAATCTTCCATTCCTACTCTTGCCAGACACTTCCATTGAGTTCCAATTAATTATTCAACTGTCAACTTAAAATTTCTCGTGCCTACAACTATATATAGTAGGATTTCATGGACTCTTGCATGAACATTTTCTTCAGATAAGCTATGTGATATATTTGTTCTTGTAAGAGAGAAGCTATAGGCCATTTGAAATGATCTATTATCATCATTAACTATATTCATTTGTATCACTCTGCAAGTAAAGAACACACAGATAGTTAACTTCCCAGGGACCAGTTTCTTTATCCAAAAAATGAAAAGAGTGGACCAGATAGGTTTTACAAAATGAATGGATAATTTACATTTCTAAGTTAAAGGACTCTGTACCTTCACTGAGATCATTTTGGGGACCAGAACCTAATAAGCAGTAGAAAGAACTTTCTCTAAGCAGCAAGTAGCAATTTCTTTAATGAAAATTGAAACAGTTTTTGGAAGAGGTCAGAGAACTACAAGATACAGAACAAAAGTGTGCTATTGATGTCTGTTTCATTAAAATATAAGTTAAATATGTGAGGGCCTCTAGAATTAGAGATGTCCTGGCTCTTGCTCAGAGCACACTTTTCAGATTTCAACATAGCATTCCTGAGTGTGTGACTCTTTGTGAGTACACTGATGAAAAAAATAAATTCACTAGGATTCAGCAAATGATACAGATTTATCTGTGCAGGCACTTTTGAGGGGGCTGTTTTCACCTATAAACCTAGATTCTTTCAACACACAACAAAAAGGCAGATGGAATAACGTTTGGAAAAACACCAATATTTTTTCTCCTTGCAACCTATTACATCAGCCAGCATTTCCCTGTAGTTGTGATTATTCCATTATGACTTGATTACTAACTATTACTGCCACAGTTGGAAAAGTAAAAGCCCGGCATGGGGCCATCTCCATTAAAGGAATATGAAATCCCATAACCAGCTCTCAGGCTGCACGGCTGCTGTGGGGTTGAACTCAGAAGTACATTAAGTATCTACTTAAGATGCTGTTTGAAGGAGCACCCTAACTTACATCATTATTTCATTTAGTTTGAACTGTACCATGGATTTTTCCATTAAGCAATATTAGACACTTAAACACTATATTGAGGTTAGTCGTGCTCTAAAAAAAGGCCACGTAATTTTTTTTCTACTCTCTTTCCAGAGGTTGAGAATTTTCTATCACGTGTATAGGCAATCCTGATTTTCCCTAATAGAACAGACTAAGTGGTTACATAAACTAGGGAGTACCATCATGTTAAAGAGGCATAACTGAGAAGAGAAGCATTAATATTCATGTTGGTAACATGGGCATACGCCATTTATAAAATCAGAGAGAAAAGAGCTTTCGTTGTTATAATTTAACAGGCCCAGGAAATACAAAATTTTAAAAAGTCAAATATATTCAAAGCACATAGATTATTGTTAATGGGGAAAGGGAATTATGATACTATTTTATATCTATTCTTGTTTTATGTGTCACAAATGACAAGGTAGCCCAGGATGAGAAGTGAGATATGATGAAGTCCTTTCACCGTGTTTTTAGGACAAAATCTAGTGGTGGAAAAACACCAAACAACTTAAATATTTTACAGGGGGATGCTCACCACTGCGAGAAAACTACAAATTATATATATTTAAAACTACAAATTAGTACATTAGCATATATGTAATTACGCTTGGGAAAGATTGCATATATGTGTCTATGTGAGTTTGTGTAAATACATACCCCAAATAATAGAAATGTCTAGGGAAGATACATATCTTGACTTTATTTTCAAAACCAGGCAGATTTTTTTTTACTCAAAATAGCTTCTGCTACCATAATTATGTGGAGAAAATCTATATTTAGCCAGATTAAAGGTTTCTTGAGGTAAAGAGGTTACTCCATCTTTACCATCTTCTTTCCTGTGTGGGATTCCTCACTTTGGAAGTGAAGGCATATCTCTGACAGGAGCCAGTGCAAGCGTGGATATCCTCCCTATCAGAGAGAGGAGCTTAAATGGTTCCAGATCTCAATATCCATACCATTAACATTCTCCTTCCCCCAAAGGCTAGGCTCAACTCCCCTTCCAATCATCACTCCACTGATAGTAGCAATGTCTTCACCTCTGAATCCCTTTCTTCCTTTTATTTTTATCATTTAAATACACTTAGTAATAACTAATGTAATTCTGTCCCCCTTCCCACACTGCCCTCCCCCGACCAATTTTGAAAAGAAAATACCTCCAAAAGCACAGGAAATTGTGTGAGCAAGTCTGTGGGCTCACTATCTAAAAGCTTATGTGATTGAAAAAGAAAATCAGGGAAATATGGATGAAACTTAAAAGTCTAAGATGTGGTTCTAGGCCTTTTTGCAAAGGGTCCCTCTAGGGAAGAGGATGAGAAGTGAGTATAAGTAGAACCTGGAAAAATACACAGAATTTTGAGAAGACCCTATTAAGAGGCATCAAGTAGCAGTACAAATGATCAAGTCAGAATTCCCATCCCAGCTCTGTGACTGGTTCCACAACCTCCTGATTTTACATAAATCACATACGCTGAAGAGACTGTTACCTTCTCCCTTTAGAAAGAGCAACACCAATAACATCAGAAGATAATTCTTTAAAACATTAAAATTTCTCTTCGCTGTTGCAGCCATTGCTAGACATCAGTGGCCAAAATGAAGTGCAATCCCTTTGTGACTTCTGACTGGAACAAGAATCATAAAAGGCATTCCAATGTACCTTCCCACACTCACAGTAAATATTATATCTTCTCTTTACAAAGAGCTGAGACGGAAGTACAATATTTGATCCATGCCCACCCAAAAGGATAAGGAAGTACAGGTTGTGTGAGGACTATACCAAGGTCAGCAAATTGGCAAAGTAGCCCACATTTACAGGAAGAAATACATTATCTACACTGAATGAATACAGCAAGAGAAGGCCACTGGTGCAACTGATCCCTCGGCATCCCTCTAGCAAGGTGGTTATCAGTAGGCTAAAACTGGACAAAGACCACTAACATATCCTTGAACATAAAACCATATCTCATCAGGAAGCAAAGGAAAAGGGCAGATAGAAGGAAGAAACAATTGAGAAGATGCAAGAATAAAGGAATCTTATAAACGACTTTAAATAAAAACTGTTAAAATGGAAAAAACTTATTAAAATTATAAATAAGTTAATTATTAATAAAGTTTTCCTTAGAAATAATTCCCCCCAGCAAATATTCATTCCTTATTTTCCCCTGGGTTTCTAAAATAATTTTCTTTCTCCATTAAGGCTGACCGAGTCTTAGAAAAATTGCTTAATCTAGGACTTCACACTTAGTGAGTCACAGTGTCCTGAATGTTAACTGAAAAATCACTGTTTGTTAGTGTGGATATTTTTGCTATTTTGTGTATCCCCAGACTTTATAGCCTAGAGATTCATGAGTAACAATGCTTTGTTCTTCTAAGTTACATACACAATTGTACGTTTTTCTCTTCATAAATTGAAACACACCCAAACCAAAACTTTGAAAAGTGAAACAAAAACTCCTTGCATTTTTTTCTTCAATAAGTATAAATAAATACAGTGAATGTTAAAGTGAAATTTAAGGAAGTAAAGGAGAAAGAAGGGAGAGAAAACAGTTAAGTGAAAGATGAATCATTACTATTCAATGAACCCTAACTACAAGCTATACACTGTGTTAAGTGCTTTCCATGGACTGTATGCATACCTCATAAGGAAGGCAACACAATTTAAATTGCTTAGACATGAAAACTGAGATGAAAACTAAAGGTCTTGTGGAAGACCTTCCATTGTGGGTGAATGGCAGACCTACCCAGATACCCAAGCATGTGATCCAGAAGAGGAAAGAGAGAGACAGAGGTTGGGAGGGAGATGAAGATCAGAAGTGGATGACACTGTTCACTCCTTTCCCCCACTCCCGAAGTCTTATCTGGGTTATAAGCAAGCCCCATGCCAGCTGTTTCTTGACTTCTCTGTTCTCCAATTAGGCCTTTTAGTGAAGGAGAGCAAAAGGAATAGCAATGATTTAATAGAAATAACCTTGAATTTTCTTCATTTTCAAGTAAAACATTTGCAAAGATTGGCACTTTGAATATTACTAGTAACATTACATGCAACCCATTTCATAGCTATTTCCATCACCCCAGTGTGTTATCACAGAGTTAGCCTAATAATGCCTTTCTGTTAAAATGTCTATATAAAACAATACGCATATGAGATGGTTTCCAATGTTTGCTAATCGGTTAGCAAAATGCCATTAACTTCACTTGGTTCAAGGTAATTGGTTACTATAAAAAATATAATTCCCAGCTGCAGGGAGATGCATAGACCTACTTTCTACCTAACTAAGGCAGAAATTTTTACTCTAAGGAAACTTAAGCAATCTTTAGAGGCACCCTAGGGGACAACTGTGGCTAGAGGTTGGGTCTCTTGACCCTCTTTTTCAATCTCTAATTAGCAGAGCTACTCTGTTCTTACATGATTTATATACTGGATTTTGAATAAGATTTTGGCCAAGAAACAGTTCAGTTCAAAAAATCTTGAAAATCACCGAGGTAAGGGACTTACATTTTCTTCAAACATAATTTTGAATATAAAACCAATTAATAATTGTTACTTAAAGCTGTCATCAAATCCTGCATCAAATTATATTCCGGTGTTATTAATGAAACTAGAATGACAATGAAGTCTATTAGTAAAACCATATAATAATACTTGAGTAGCAGGGTTTTAGTGGTTCCATCCACCTCTTTCTCTGAAGTACACTGAGGCAAGGAAAAGTCAGAGCAAATTAACAGTGTTTGAAAAGCTTAATGGTGCTTTAACAAAAGATACAATAATCAAGGTTTTTAAATTTATAAGGTGTATGTTATGAGAAGAAAGTAAAATGAGTCAGATCTGATCTGTCCTTCATAAAATCATGTTAATGGCCCTGTACACGCTGTGCTTTTTGTATGCAAATATTGATTATATGCTCTTGTATTTTGTCTTTATCATCTACAATTTTAAGGCAAAACATTCCCCCATAAAAAAAATAAAAAGAAAGAAAAAATGCACATAGCATTTTCTAACATTTTGGGAGGGATTTTTCTTGTCTCTAACCATTTTAAAATTGGTATCAATATTATAAAATTTTGAAATAGCCTCAAAAGGCTGTATGAATGTAAGGAATAATATAGTTAAGGGGTGCCTGGGTGGTTCAGGTGGTTAAGCGTCCTACTTCAACTCCGGTCATGATCTCAAGTTCGAGCCCTGTGTTAGGCTCTGTGCTGACAGGTCAGAGCCTGGAGTCTGCCTCAAATTCTGTGTCTCCCTTTCTCTCTGCCCCTCCCCCACTCACACTGTCTCTGAAAAATGAGTAAGGGTTAAAATTTTTTTGAAAAAAAGGAATAATATAGTTAAGTTCAGCTGTTTGTTTCCTATACAAAAGAAACTACCCTAGACTCTGCAACATAATGATAGGAAGAAGATGAGGAAGAGGAAGAGGAGGAGGAGAAGGAGAAGGAAAAGGAAGAGAGGCAGGAGGGAGAGGAAGAAGTAGAGGAGGAGGAAGTAGGGGAGGAGGAAGTAAAGGAGGAGGAGGAGGAGGAGGAGGAAGAGGAGGAAGAGATGGAGAAGAATTCATTTCTGAGGAACTTTTAGTTTAGTGATAGAGCCAGCTATATGAAGAATTTTCATGCAATACGGCTGTGAACATAGTATATCCACCAGCAACCCAAAAAAGGGCACTGAGCTCAAACTGAGGTTTCAGGAAATCGTTTTCTTTTTCTTTTTTTAAAAGGTTTTATTTTTTCTTCAAATTTTTGTTTCAATTCTAGTTAACAGTGCAATATTGGTTTCAAGAGTAGAATTCAGTGGTTCATCGCTTACATACAATACCCAGAGCTTATCACAAGTGCCCTCCTTAATGCCCATCCCCCACCACCTCCCTCCATAAACCCTCCGTTTGTTCTCTATAGTTAAGAGTCTCTTATGGTTTATTTCCCATACGTTCCCCTCCCATATGTTCTGTTGTGTTTCTTAAATTCCATGCATGAGTGAAACCATTTGATATTTGTCTTGCTCTAACTTATTTCACTTAGCATAATACACTCTAGCTCTATCCGCATCATTGAAAATGGCAAGATTGCATTCTTTTTGATGGGTGAGTAATGTTCCACTCTGTATATATACCACCTCCTCTTCATTCATTCAGTCAATGGATGTCTGGGCTTTTTCTGTACTTTGGCTATTGCTGATATTATGGCTATAAACATCAGTGTGCATATACCCCTTCAATTTTGCATTTTTGTATACTTTGGGTAAATACCTAGTAGTGCATTTGCTGGATTATAGGGTAGCTCTATTTTTTTAAATATTTTATTTTTAAGTAATCTTTACACCCAATGTGGGTCTCAAAGACAGAATTCTGAGATCCAGAGTCCCATGCTCCATTGACTAAGCCAACCAGGAGCCACTCAGGAAATTTTTTTCTATAAGATAACCTTTAGGTTCAGGGCTTTTAAAAACAGCTTTATTAAGATAATTATTGAGGTATAATTAACATACTATACAATCCACTCATTTAAAAGTAACAATTTCATGTTTGGCCATGCAACCACCACCAAATTCAAATTTTAGAACATTTTTTTGTCCCTGTAAAAGAAATCCAATAGCCATTAGCTGTCAACTCATCATCTTCCCCCCACACCTTCCACTTCCACCCCACCATCCCTAAGCACCTCACTAATCTGCTAAGCCATAAAAATGGAAGTATGTATGCCACATAAATGGAAGTATACACTACATGGTCTTTTGTGACTGAGTTCTTATCATAGTGTTTTTAAGGTTTACCCTGTTGTAGCATGTAGTATTTTATTACTCTTTATTGCTGAATAACTTACCATCATATGGATACACCATATTTTATGTAACCATGCATCAATTAATGGAATTTGCGTTATTTCCACTTTGGAGATATTACAAGTAATGCTTTATTAAGAACAGCTGTGTGTACAAGTTTGTACGAACGTCTTATTTCTTAAGAATATACCTCAGTCAAATTGCTGGGTCAAATGGTAACTCCACATTTCACTTTTTGAGGAATTGCCAAATTGTTTTCCAAAGTGGCTGCACCATCTTACATTCCCACTGGCAATGTAAGAGGGTTCCAATTTCTCCACATCCTCACCAATACTTGTTAACATCCTTCCTTTTGTTTATGGCTTGGGGCTTGAGAAGTGGTATATTGCTGTAGTTTTGATCTGAAATTCCCTATTGACTAAACGTGTTGAATATCTATTTCATGTGCTTATTGGCCATACATATATCTTCTTTGAGGAAAAGTCTATTCAGATCCTTTGTCCATTTGTTAACTGTTTTTGCCTTTTTATTATTGAGTTGGAAGAGTTACATGTATACACTGTATATAAGTTCCTTATCAGATATATGATTTGTAAATATTTTCTCCCACTCTGTGGGTTGTCATTTAACTTTCTTGAGCTTATTTGCAGCACAAATGTTTCTACTTTTCAGGTAGTTCCATTTATCTATTTTGTTGCTGTTGTTATTCTTGACTGTGCTCTTGGGTGTCATATCCAAGAAAATATCTGAGCTTAGGCCTTGAATAATGAGTACGACAGAACCAAATTAAGAGTAGTAGAAGCTCAATCCAGGCGGAGGTACAGAAGAAGCAATGGCATTGAAGCATGATCCACTGTGATATTCTCTTCTGTTTGTTTGGAACAGGGGAGATTCCCACAGAGCCATACCTAGCAACTTGGCACACCATCATACCAGTCTTAGGATGCACAATGTAGTTCTTAGAAGAGCATTATTGACATTAGCCTATTGCTGGCTACAGGTTAAGCTCAATTAAAGGATTATATGTACTAAAAGAATGTTTCCATAATATAACATTTTAAAAATATCTACATTCCCTCAAATAATTTTTAAAAACATGTTCTCTAATTTGGAGGTCCTGAGGCAAAGTCCAGTTTACATATCCTCGTTTTCATTCTGGATTGTACACTCTAAGAGGCTGCCAAGTTTAACTTAAAAGCTTTTTAAAAATATTATCATTATATGAAACAATGGGAGGTAAGCAATCTGCTCTTCCTCTGAACCCACTAGCAATTTATTTGCACTCCTCTTATAGCTTTGATCACACCCCTCCTTATCTTAACCTATCATTAGAGTGTAAGCTCTTTGATATTCTCTAGCATGTCTATTTTCCATTCATTTCTCTAACAAATATTTATCAGGTCTAGGTCACTGTGTGTGGGGTACAAGGTCAGACCTAAAACCACAAGGGCCAGGAAAGCTGAGTTATAACTTACACTGCAGGGCTCCTCTTTAGGGTCAGGGAGAAGCCACCCTCTAAAAGGCCTTTGCCCGACATCACAGGCTGGTGTTGCTTCCTCCTCTGCCCCACCCTGCTGCCCCATTCCTTTCTTTACCAGTCTCTCCTATGAGTATTTCCTGAACAAATCATTTACACACCAATTCTCATCTCAGGAATTGCTTTTGGGGAACTTGATCTAAGACCCTATGATAGAAGAAACACAATGACAATGATATGCAGTGAGGATACACAATGAACCAGATGGATTTACATTTTTCTAGCTAAGAAGCTGGATTTAGATAACTATTTGCACAGCTAAACCATCTTTCTCACCTTGCTTTGACTAGCACAACACTAATAAATGCTCCATAAATATGTGTGGGGTGAACAACTATGAACCATTATTAACCAACAAATATAAAACACTTATACCCAATGACTAATTCCCATGCCTTTGATTGGGCAATATTGACTAGAGAGGGATTTCAAAGAACTCTATTTAATGGGAGAGAACCAGGTTAATATTAAATAGTGGAAATTAAATGTATCAATTATGGTAAAGTATATAGATCACTTGGACCTAATTGGCCAGAACTATGAAATGTATGTCCAACAGAAATGAGAGGAGCAAGAAACACAGTGGGAACTGGACTAAGATGAATTCAAAGCTCAAGAAGGCTAAATTGTTCATGCATCATTCTTGAATATTTTGGTATCAAGAATTAGATAGCCCTGAGCATGCTGACTGTCCTATTACCCCAGTTTTCCTGGAAATGTTGATAACTGTGAACCTCGACCTAGTCACGTAATTTCTCTATGTTCAGCTGCTGTGAGATAAAGTAAGGAGTTGCCCAGGACTGGCCCAGAGATGAAGTGAAGACCAAGAAAAAGACGTAGGAAGATGCAGGCAGCAGCTAGCAAAGGGGGAAAGCAGAGATAGAGAAGGAAAACAAAGCTATAGAAAGGGGTTAAAGGATGGAGAAGGGAAAGAAAATGTACATAGCAAGAAGGATGAACATGGAAAACTAGAAAATTAGCTGCAACAACAGGGAGTGAATTTAATATGTAAAATAATACTATATTTGGATAAGGCCAGAACTGATACAGTAAGCCTGGTAGTGGTGTTAGAAAACACTGCCCCCTAGAAACAAGTTTCCCTCACAAATTGACAAAAACTGTGTGAGTCTCAGACTTGCCAAGCATTCCAGATCCCCAGTGAAATCTCAAACTGGGCCCCAAACTTTGGTCCCATCACCTAAAGTCCTGCACTATAAGTAGTGACCTTACTAATGGAGGCCATAATAGAATAAGATTTTTTTTCTAATCCCCACCAACTCTTTGGGAATACTATCTGCTTTTTAAGTTATAATATAGCTATTATAAGCACACAATTCAAAAGAAACAAGAAATATATACACTTAAAAATAAATAATCTTCCCCACCTCCTCTGTCTCCCAGCTCTCTGCTTAAGGCAGCATGCATTATTTTAGTTGTTGTATGTTCTTTCAGGGCTATTTCATGAAATTTTCAAACAAATGCTTTTGCTCTTTTTCCACTCATATGATCCTCCTCCTCCCCAACAACCCACTTAACAATATATCTTGGAGAAGTTTGAAATCAAAACATATATAAGGACCTTACTCTTTTTAGTAACTGCATGGTATTCCACCGTATACTTGTTTTTTGTTATGGATTTATTTATCTAGTTCTCTATTATTACACACTTAAATTTCCATGTTTTTGCTACTACAAAAATGTTGCAATGTAAATCTTTGAAGACATATATATATATATATATGTAATATGTAATATTAGAAACACATATGAGTTTGTAGGATAAATACATTAAAATGACATAGCTGTCAATATCTAAGTGCATCATTTTTACTTTTTAATTTTTTTTGCTTTTTATTTTTTAAATGTTTATTTTTGAGACAGAGCATGAGTGGGAGAGGTGCAGAGAGAGAGGGGGACAGAGGATCCAAAGTGGGCTCCGTGCTGACAGCAGACAGCCCTATGTGTAGCTCGAACCTAGGAATCATGAGATCATGACCTGAGCCAAAGTTGGACACTCAACTGACTGAGCCACCGAGGCATCCTTATGTGCATTATTTTTACTTACAATTCCAAACTGACCACAAATTTAACAATTTATGCTCCCACCAGCCATATAGCAGACTGTTCATTCCCTCACATATTGAATAGTGTATTATTAACTGCATTTTACCTTTGTCAATTTAACAGATTTTTTTTAAAGTCTCTAGTTTCAATTTTCATCAACCTTATAATGTAAGTGACAGACTAAGCTAATTTTGGTCTGTTTAAGAGACATTTGTGTTTCTTTTTCTGCCTGCTCACATTCTTTGACCATGGTTCTCTTCAGTTGTAGTACTATTTCTTACATATGCTCTGCTTTCTTTTGTTGAAAACATTAGTTTGTTTGGATATAAATTGTAAATACTGTAATATTCTTCTCCAGTTTGACATTTGCCTTAAGTTTAATTTAGAATTCTCCCCAAAACTTATTTTTTATTACTGTTACCATCATCATCTTCATTATTTAGTGTACTCAAACATACTACTAGTCTTTTATTTATGGCTTCAGGGTTTAATATTATCAATATTTAATCTATTCTGAGATAAAAGTAACCCATGGTTTACTCTAATATTTTTGTTTCTTTTTTCACATTTAACTCTTACATACCTCCAAAATACTCACACAGACACAGACACACAAATACACACACACATACACTTTTTAAAAAAAAATTGAGATAAAATAGTTTATCTTGCACCCCAGATATGGCTTTACCCTAAAGCTCTTCCTGCTATTTAATGTTTAGTAATAAAAAGGACTAGAGAATAATTATTTCCAAAGTTTTTTTTTTTTTTTTTTTGACGTTTATTTATTTTTGAGACAGAGAGAGACAGAGCATGAACGGGGGAGGGTCAGAGAGAGGGAGACACAGAATCTGAAACAGGCTTCAGGCTCCGAGCTGTCAGCACAGAGCCCGACGCGGGGTTCGAACTCACAGACCCCGAGATCATGACCTGAGCCGAAGTCGGCCGCCCAACCGACTGAGCCACCCAGGCGCCCCAAATTATTTCCAAATTTAAAGTCCTAATTTCTTTTTTAAAGATATTTTCATCCACTTAGTTACCAAAGCAAAAAAATAATTTTTGTGTCTAAGTTATTAAATATTGTATAATTCATTTTATGATAGATATAACAGGAAGTTAGTACGTTTAAGGTTAAATTTTTTACAAGTGTTTTACTGAGATTATAAATAACATTTTCTAAACAGGATATAAAAAAAGATACCTGCACTTCCATGTTCATTGCAGCATTACTCACAAAAGACAAGATATTGAAGCAACCTAAGTGTTTATTAACAAAAGAGTAAATACACTAGATAGATAGATGATAGATAGATGATAGATGTTATTCAGCCATCAGAAAGAAAGAAATCCTCTCATTTGCTACATCACAGATGAATGCTGAAGGCATTAATAAGCTAAGCGAGACAGACTAGACAGACAAAGACAAATACTATATGATATCACTAACACGTGGAATCTAAAACAAAAAACAAAAAAACAAATTCATGGAAACAGAGAACAACAGTTACCAGAGACTGCAGGCAGAGTAACTGGGGAGATGATGGTAAAGGGTACACACCTGCAACTAGAAGAAAAGTAAGTTCTGGAAATCTAATATACAGCATAGTGATTATAGTCAAAATACTGTATTACATATTTAAAGTTGCTAAGAAACTACATCTGCAGTATTTTTACCACACACACACACACACACACACACACACACACACAAATGATAACTATGTGATATGATAGAGGTGTTGGCTAACACTGTGGATGAAATCATATTGCAATATATACATGTGTCAGATCAACACACTGTGCTCTTAGATATTTAGCATTATCTGCTTTAAAATGTCTTCCAGGCTAAAACTTTGACTGCCAAACTCTGAGTTAGAGGACTCTGCAAGCTCAGTCTCTGCTCATGTGTGTGCTACAGCCAAACCAATATTATTTTTGATACTTATAATATCCTGGAAAATTTTAAGCCTCCACAAAAGTAAAGAGAGTGGCTTAACTATATATACCCATTACACAGCTACAACAAACAGTAGTTTGTCACTCAGTTTTTCCTATCATTCCATTTATTTAAAAAAATCACTTTTTTTTATTTTCTTAAAGTATCTGAGCAAATTCCAGCCCATTGTATCATAACTTTTGTAAAAACTTCATATAATCTCCATCAGATAGCACATAAAAAACATAGCATACTGTCATTTCTTACACTTTGTAATATTAGCAAAAATTCCTTAATAGGATATAAAACCACCATATTGTATCCAATATTCTTTGTCTCAAAACATCATATTAAAAATACATTTTTTCAGCCAGAGTCTAGAAAAAGTCTACCCATTGCATAAGAATGATATGATCCCTTGAGGAGCCTGGGTGGCTCAGTAGGTTAAGCATCTGACTCTTGATTTTGGCTCAGGTCATGATCTCACGTTTCGTGGGATTCTCAATCTCTCCACACACACCCCTGACCCCTACCTCACTCACATGCACATGCACGCTGTCACAAAAATAAATAAACTTAAAAAAAAGAATGGTACGACCCTTAGTTATCTCAATCTGTAACATTTCCCCCTCTCCCTCCACCTCATATTGTCTACTAGGTGATTTGTCCTGTACATTTTCCTACATTCTGTATTTAGGTAATTGCACCCTGGTGCCATTTAGCATTGTTCTCTAACCCTGTATTTTTCTGGAAACTGCTATTTAGTTCTAGAAGCTTCCTTCTTGTTAAGTTCATGTTTTTAATTTTCACTTTTTTAATTAATTTATTATTTATTTTGAGAGTGGGGAGGGGCAGAGAGAGAGAGAGAGAGAGAGAGAGAGAGAGAGAGAGAGGAAAGACAGAATTCCAAGCAGGCTCCACACTGCCAGTGCAGAGCCTGGCACAGGGTTTCAACTCACAAACCATGAGATCATGACCTGAGTGGAAGTTGGATGCTTAACCAATTGAGCCACCCAGGTGCCCTTATAAGTTCATTTTTAAATTTATTTGGAAAAGAGCAAGAATAATTCATGGATGGATGGCACTGTGTACTTCCTAGTACTTCTCAGCAAGAGGAGTATAATATCTGGTTGTCCTATTTTTAGTTAGATTAAGAATGATCAGAGGGTCCAGGTGTTGTCATACTGAGCCATCCACTTTAAATTTCCTCAACATATTACACCTAATGATTTTAGCAGTCATAAATGATCTTTACCTATATCCATTATTTTTGAAGGGGATACAAAATGGTAATTTTTGAACCCTATAATTTTTACAGAGTGTATTAGCTGAAATTCATCTCTAAAAAGACATTTTCTTCAACAAGTATTTTCTTAATTTCAAATACAGTTTGTATATAAAAGAAAAATGCTCAAACATTATCAATTTTCAGAAAAATGCACGTGTGTCTTATCAAATTCTAAATGTGGCCATTACGTTTTTGTTAGTTTAGTTGTTTCATTTTGTGGTTGTATTGTTTTAGTGTGTTGGTATCATCATACACTCAAAGATTTTTGTTTCTTTGACATGAATACAGTCATTCTAAAATTCA
Organism: Lynx rufus; assembly: GCF_022079265.1. Taxonomy (NCBI): domain Eukaryota; kingdom Metazoa; phylum Chordata; class Mammalia; order Carnivora; family Felidae; genus Lynx; species Lynx rufus. Next base: position 66,988,483 of record NW_025814827.1, read on the forward strand.
CATTATTTCTTATTTGGCTGGTAGAAGCCTCTTCCAGTTGGCTTCTGGGTTCTTTGGAAATAAACCTCAGTCATCTTTGATTGTTTCCTTGTTTTATGGCTAGAATAAAAATCTAAGGCTCACCTTATATATTTCCTGCCCCAGGACAGGAATCAACCATTTTTCCAAGGAGACCTGGTTCCATTTACTGTAAAATTGTAGTTAGAGATCAAAATCCAGGTACTATGGGCATCTTTACTACATTATTTCTAGAACTTTTCAGTAGACTTAACTAGGACATCATATTTAAGAAAGTGAAAAATAAATTATGAGTTCATACTGATATTGCCAACTAAAATTAAAATCACAAAACTTTCATTTAAATTGTCTGAGAGTGTCAGCCTGCTGTATTACTTTCCTATTGTTGCTATGACAAAATGGCATAAACTTGGAGGCTAAAAAGCGTACAAATTTATTATCTTACAGTTCTGGAGGGGGGAAAAATGAGATCTCAAAGCTGAATTCTTTTGAAGTTTACAGAGGAGAATTTGGTGTTTTGTTTGTCTCTTGTTTGTTGCTTTTCCCAGCATCCTGCAACTGCCTACATCATTTAGATTATGGCTACCTTCCTCCATCTTCAAAGTCAATTGCATACATTTTCTGACCTCCTGCTTTCCTCTTTTAAGGACTCTTGTGATTACATAGAGCCCATCCAGATAATCCAGGGTAATTTCCCATCCCAAGACCCTTAACTTAATCACATCTGCAAAGTTCCCTTTGCCATATGAAGTAACACTCACAGGTTCCAGAAATTAGAACTTGGATGTCCCTAGGGGCTATTATTCAGCATACCATGCTTATTATATTTATTATATTATATTATATTATATTATATTATATTATATTATATTATATTATATTATATTATAATTTATTATAGAATATGTTACCATATATATATAATACATTATAATAGCTTCAAAGCAAAAATAACAACAACATTATAATTAAAGAGAAAAACTACTAAATTCAGTTTAGTCTGTTTTGCACTTCTCCCTCATTGCCTCCATTTAGGATATATCCCTCTAGGATATAACCAAAAGACCATGTTTTAAAATAACTTGAGATGATCTTTGTGTTCTGATTCTATCAGCTTGATACTGACTTTGGTTAATTTGTTTCCATTTGTGTTCAAATTTTAGGAATTTAAAAATGATTTATTTTGTTTGGAGTTACATAAATATACATGGTTTTAATATCAAAATGTAACTTAACTCAAAAAATATACATACAATAACTCATTGTGGTTTCAATTTGTGTGTGTCTGATGATGAGTGATGTTGGGCTTCTTTTCATGTGTTTGTGACCATCTGTAAACCTTCTTTGGGAAAAAATGTCAACTCACATCTTCTGCTCATTTTTATTTTTTTAAAGTGTTTATTTATTTATTTTGAGAGAGAGAGAGCATGAGTGCACCAGCAGGGAAGAAAGAGACAAAATCCCAAGCAGGCTCCGTGCTGTCAGCACAAAGCCCAACTAGGGGCTGGATCTCATAAACTGTGAGATCATGACCTGAGCTGAAATCAGGTGTCAGACCATTAACTGACTAAGCCACCCAGGTGCCCCTGCCCATTTTTAATTGGATTATTGTTTTTTGGGGGTTGAGTTGTATAATTTCTTTATATATTTTAGATATTAACCCCTTATCTGATACATCATTTGCAAATTAATCTTCTCCCATTCAGTGGTTTATCTTTTTTTTGTTGATGGTTTCCTTCACTGTTAATATCACTAATCATCAGGGAAATGCAAATTAAAACCACAATGAGGCATCACCTCACACCTGTCAGAAGGGCTAAAAAAAAACACAAGTATTTTTACAAGTGTTGGCAAGGAAAGGGAGAAAAAGGAACCCTCGTGCACTGTTGGTCAAAATGCAAGCTGGTGCAGCCACTGTGGAAAACAGAATGGTGATTCCTTAAAAAATTAAAAACAGAATTATCATATGATCCAGTAATGCCACTACTAGGTATCTACCCAAAGAAAATTAAAACATTAATTTGAAATGAAACGAAATTAAAATACTAATTGCAGCATTATTTACAACAGCCAAGACATGGAAGCAACCCAAGTGCCCTTCTATAGATGAATGGATAAAGAAAATGAAGATGTGGTGTATATGTGTGTGTGTGTGTGTGTGTGTATGTGTGTGTGTGTGTAGAGATATATACACAACAGACTATTACTCAGCCATAGAAAAGAATGAGATCTTGCCACTTACAACAATCTGGATGGATCTACAGGGTAGTGTATTAGGTGAAATAAGTCAGTCAGAGAAAGACAAATACCATATGATTTCATGCATATGTGTAATTTAATAAACAAAACAAATGAACAAAGAAAACAAAAAGAGATAAACCAGAAAACCTACTCTTAATTATAGAGAACAAACTAGTGGTTACCAGAGGGGAGGTGGGGGCAGGTGGGTGAAATAGGTGAAGGGGATTAAGAATACACTTATGGTGATGAACACTAATGTACAGAACTGTTACATCATTATATTGTACACCTAAAATTAATACAGCACTCTATGTTAATCATATAACCATAATTAATTTATTTAAATATAAAATAAATAACTTATAATTTTATAAAATTATAACAATTTAATTAAAATAAAATAAAATAAAATAAAATTAAGACACATTTAAAGATATCTGGCTTAATCTCTGTCCCTTCATTCTTGTTCCCTTATATTTCTTAAAAGTAACAATCTTCTTTAGTTTTTTTCTATTACTTATTTCTAAAAATATCAAAAAGCTTGTATAAACATAAATGCAGATAGATGGCTGATAAACAGATGTATCTCGACCACAGAGATCATTCTATTGTAATATAAGGATATCTTCCTCATTTCTTTCACAGATGCCTAGAGTTCCACTGAATCCATGTATCCTATTTTATCCAATAGTGTGAAATTTGAGGTAAAGATTCAATGTATTTTCTTTCAGAAAGATAGCATTTTGTGCCAAAACTACTTATTAAATAATGTATCTTTTCTCTAATGATTTTAAACAGTACCTTTATTTTGCACTGTTTGTTAGTATATATGTTTTTTTCCCAGAGCTTCATTATCTGCTTATGGGCCTATCTATTCATGCAACAATACCAGGTTATTTAAATTATTATCTTCTACATGGTATTTATATGGTATTTAATCATAATTACCTAGATGGTTTTAAAATTCGGTAGGGTAAATCCTCCCAAGTTAACTTTCTTTTTTAAAAAAATGTTTAGTTATTTTTGCTTTCTTATTTATTTCCACATAAATTTTAAAATAAGCCTAATTAAAAAATAATCTTATTGATATTTTTATTTAGATCATAATAAATGTATAAGAGGATAGGTTCTTGAGGCAGCATCATTGGGGGCCATGAGAAAAAAATATGTCTGTGATTCAGCTGGAAAAGTGGGCATAGATATCAAAGATAGTAGCAATTTTAGGTAGCAATATGCACTCTGTATAGTATTAGTAATACTGGGAGTAATGCCATTAGCATCTACATTAGTGCCTCACATTTGCCAGGCATTATACACACATTATGTATTTTAATCTTCATATAAACCTTTTAAGAGGCAAAGTCAAAACTAGAACCTAAATCTATCTTTCTCTACAGCCTCTAATGAACCACGACATTCTGCTACGTCCAAGGAAGTAGTCTGAAACAATCTATTAAGTGACATCCTGCATTAACTGTACTCTGAAAGAGAATTGCCTCCAAAGTACCAGTAAGTGTGCTGAGTAGGAGGACTTCTGTGAAAGCGCTGGTCCAAAAACAGACTGGCTGTCCCTGACTGCTGGAGAATGCTATGTCTATGTAAACGAAAAAAATGTAGGCAGTGACCTATGACTCTTACAAGGTAAGTAAATATCTAGGACCTGCACACACCTGCAGTCTAAGGGATATTTTGGTAACACATATGAGCATTTCTGGGGATATTCTATGTAAATCCACTAAATGAATGACCTTCAAACTTTAAAATGCATCAGATCATCCAAAGACTTATTAAAATATATATTACTGTGCCCCACCCCCAGGAGTTTCTTATTCAGTAAATCTGGTTTGGGACCCAAGAATTTGTGTTTCTAATAAGTTCCCAGGTGATGTTGATGCTATTGTTTCAGGACTCACAATTTAAGTTCGATGGGCTATGCCTGTAATGAGTACCAATAATAAAATCTGATCAAAGTAATGATCAAATAAGATCATTTTCAGGCTACCATGCTAAAAAGTGTGCAATTTCTGAAAAGGGGAGAGAATGAATACAAATGTTTCAAAACACAGGCAGAGTGTAAGGAGTATGAAGTTGGCAGTCTGGCAACCACCTCATAATCTAGTCTCTGTCCCCAAAAATCTGGGTGGCCTAGACTTAGTCACTTAATTTCTCCAGACTCAGCCTGCACATGTGTCAACTGTAGCAGAAAGGAAAAAATATATTCAAATTTTGTCAGAGTTTTAGGATTCTAATACAATAAGGTGCACCCATTCTAAAGAAATTAGAAATATAGGAACTAAGACTGTCCTTGGAGAATGCAGTTATAATTAATTAAGCATAGCATTTCAGAATAGAGATATGCAAAGTCAGCATAATGAAGGCAAATTGTTAACACGTCCCTGGGAATTGACTATAATGTGATTGAATGTATTAATATTAATATACCTAAAAAAGAATGTGCCAATCAAAATAACAATTGGTCAGCCTCGGGAATGGAAAAATAAGCGTTTAGGAAGACAAACTAGCAAGTATTATCTACTCAGGAACTGTCCAAAAAAGGAAATCTTTACTATTGGATTCAAGCCTTATGGTTTTGTACTCCATAATAGATGAGATGGCCTGAGCTACCTCAGTTGAAAGTCCTTGCTTACCAACATGTTTTTGTTTATCTTGTTGATTGGCTTGCCTAATGGGAGAGTGAACCTGATAGAAGGAGCAATGTCCAATCAATTTGCCATTGCAAGTTTAAAAATGGGCCTTTGATCGTAATTTGGCTTTATCTGTAGCTTATATACACTGATTGACAAGTGGGACGATGTGCTATGATCTGTAATTGCATTTCTCATTACAAATGCCTAACTTGATTTTTGCATTGTTTGTACATGTATGAGTCTTTATGAGTTTAGAAAATGCATACTCATCCCTAATCTGCTTTCACTATACTAACAAAACCAGGCTTATGAACCTACAAAATGAGTATTAGAAACTGAGTGGCCTTATTTACCAAGACAAAATGTCCCTTTGTGAATAACTACCTAGAAAGAAAGCTTGCATTTCCCAGGTGGTACTTCTCTGCATTGCTATGAGGGCTGGTTGTAGCCAGTATGATCACAAATCTATGTTTTAAACTTTTAAACCTTCCTCTGCTCTACTCTGTATCATTGGGAGGGACTAAACACTTGTAAATTATGCTACCCAGACTCTCACTGGTTTCAACCAATGGACTGAGACTGGCATGAGACCAAATGACAGAAGAAAAAGAAAAGCCAAGTATTTCTCCCTCTTCTCAGCCTCTTCTATCCCCAATGTAACTCATTTCCTACATTACACTTCTTCAGTTGTAAACTCAGAGTTTTAAATAATCAGAATTGTTTGTACTTTCCCTGTCCAACCCTAAGTGATTACCATATGACATAAGAACCCACTAGGAACTATAACCATGTGTTCAAGAAGTATGAAGTGTGTGTCCATAGACAGACAAACGCACGCGGGCGCACACACACACACATACACACACACATTCATTATAAAATCATATAAACCAATAAAAATTCTGGTTTCTACTTTTTTTGGTAAATTATACTAGATAGCCCCATGAAGTAGACATAAGCCAAGCGTGTGACTCATTGTGACTGTCAAAAGAACAGTCAGAAGGAATAAAAGTCTCAAATAGACAAATGGTTAGGAGGGCAGTTATAGACTTAGATTATGTGTATGTCTAATAACAAACTAAATGTAGTTTTCAGTTTAATCTGTAAACATATCACTAGGAGCTGGTCTAGAATACTTAGCAATATTCAGACTGATAAACATAATGTTAGAGGATATCATCACAATACTGGACCACTTTGGTTAACCAACATATTGGCCAAGGAAGTTAACTGGTCTCCAGGCAGGGGATCCAAAGATATATGAGAAAAAAAATACCTCTAGATCACTCATCTTATTTCATGCATCGAAATTCCCTGTGCTTATAAGGTAACTAACTTTCCTCCTGGGCTTTCTGTTTTGACCCCCATGAACAATAGAAGCTATATTCTTTCAAATGCTTCCAGCAAAATTAACTATGACTAGTTGGCAACATGAACTTGTCTTGGCATATACTTTTTCAAACTCTGTTCTACTTTCTCTTGATATTGGTTTTTTCCCCCCTCTTTTCAGGTAAGAACAAGATTTCATCATCTGTACCTTATTTAGACATAGGATTACAACTCTGTATTCTGGTTTTAAGCAACAAATTCCAACAATGAATGACCAGGTTTTGATCTGATACTTTGTGAATATGCTCCCATCACTGAGATCCCAATGTTGAACTGTTAACATCTATGATTAAAAATGTACACCGTTGTCAAAAGTGGCATGGAGTGTTTAGAATCTTCTCTGACTGAAGGGCTTTAATGGCTTCATATTATTGAGTCCCACTTCCCGAGTGTCCTTAAATCCTTGCCGGATAGTAAAATAAGAACACACATTAAATCTTCGAGACCACCAAGGGAACATTTAATGCATTCCTGCAGGAACTGAGGTATATGGCTTCCAACAGTGCCTATGTAAATGAATCTGAAGGTTTTTTTTAAATGCTTACTTCTAAGAGGTAAATGGCATAGGCACAAGCCAACACAACTTAGTATTTTTTGAAGGTAATGGAATTAATTAAAATATTGAAAAATTAGCCTAAAATGAAAATGCCTGTTGCATTCACTCATTTGGTAAATAATTGAGACCCTCTATGTGTAAAGATTTTATGTTTATTTTCCCATATATTTTATTCTCCACAACAAGACACTTTTGGGGACTGAGAGAGGATGACGTTAATAATTGTACCAAAACAATAGCCATAAACTAGCAGCATCCCAGGCAAATCGTAACATAGGTTCACTCTAACGTGATAGAAAATGTGAAGGCAAGACCCATTCCTTCATTTTTAGGAATCCACTAAGTGGAAAACAATATGATTGTTCCATTTTAATTTCTATCATCATTATCACTATTCAAGATTTTTTTAAGTCTTGCCTTCTGCTATTTTATTTGATCCTTAAAGAAGCTTACTATATAATCACTACTACCATTGTCATTTTATACATGAGGAAAGTAAGTGAAAGAGGGTTTAAATAAATTGCCTACATTCACATGGCTAGAAGGTAGAGAGAGTGGCATTCAATTTAAAACCATGCAGTTTGATTCCAGAGCCTAAAATCTCACTCACTCACTCCCCAAAGCAACATCCTAGGATACATTTATTATAGTAAGAAATGGCGAGGTATTCTGGGACCACATAGAAATGGCACTTAAGCAAGCCTCTTTGACCAAGAGAGGCTTTCGAAGTGATTTGACAAATAAGCCATTTATTCAATTAACCAAGGGGTAAAGGTACAGACAAGTGGATGGAAGGGACAACAAATAAAAAATCTGTAAGCAAATCACTGAAATTTTCTTCAAGATTAATGGTACACAGCAGTCTCTCTCTCTCTATATCTATCTATCTATCTATCTATCTATCTATCTATCTATATATATATGATGTGCTCTTTAATGGCAGCCCCAGAACATGTCCAGTGAAGGTATGAACTCTCATTTAAAAGAACAGATAATATATGTTATGAGTTGAATTGTGTGCTCCAAAAAGATAAATGGAATTCTTAACACCCAGTATCTCAGAATGTAACCTTATTTGTAAATAGGGTTGTTGCAGATGTGATTAGTTAAGATAAGGTTATACTAGAGTGGACCCATGATCCAATGAGACTAGTGTTTTTATCAGAAGAGGGAAAATATCATTGGAAGACACACACACACACACACACACACACACACACACACACACACTGACAGAAGCACAGGTTGCAATGATGCAAGTGAAGGCCAGGAACACGATGGCCACCACCAGAAGCTAAAAGAGGCAAGGAAGGATTCTACCCAGAATCTCATCTCAGAGGGAGTATGGCCTTGCTGACACTTTGCTTTTAGAATTCTAGCCTTCAAAACTGTGAGACAATACATTTCTGTTATTTCTGTTTCTTTGTGGTACTTTGTTATGGCAGCCCTAGAAATCTAATAAGATTTATAACCATGCAATTCAGGCATGTGTACAATTTTGGAATTAGGGACCCTTTAAAGCTAATATTGGGCATTAGCCAATGTAGAATTTATATATGTCATAAAATGTTTACATGAATTTTATATAACACAGCCAAATGGTTGGCTATAATCCATCTTGTTGATGGCATGGTGAAGTTATTCAAAATGATCAGTTGTTCTAATTATACATGGTATCAATACAAAGGATCACTTAGATTTGATACTATACCACACCTGGATGCCTAAAAGTTAATTTTAACATACAGAATTTCAATGACAGCCAACAGAAAAGACACTAATTAACTACGGATTTTGCTCTGCTCAAGCTTATCCAACATCATTTAATGATTTCTGCCAAAGGCAAGTAAGAAAACAAGAGGAGGCCAAGTTGTATGGGATAATGTTTCCTCATGTACCATAATAAGCAGAAAAAGGAAGAAATCAATGTTTGCTGATGGAAAAAGATAAAACTGTCAGGAAAATAAATGTTATTTTTAGGTTTTGTTAAGACTTTGGCACTAAGAGAAAATCAGAAAAGACTAATAATTCCTAAAAAAAACAAATAAACAAACAAACAAAAAAGAATTGATTGAGTCATTCCTAATAAATGTTTTCTCATTTTTCAGTCCTGAAAATACTCACATTTTACAAGCACTTTCTTTGGTGTAGTTTAAGTTAACTTTTGTAGATCCCAGAAAGGTTTTTAATCTTTATTGAGTTTTTGGATATATCTCTGAGCATTTCAGGAAAAGACCATGAGGAGTCTAATTCAGAATAAATATGTCATGTTTACAACCAGCACTGATATAGATTATTAATTACCACTGACAGGATATTCTTTAGCATAGAGGTAGATCAGTAGTACTTTCTATTACTATAATTGAAATTATTAAACCTAAATTTGAAAACTCAATGTTTTAAAGTCAATTTAAGGAATGTTTCATTAGATTGGAGTTTAAAAATTTAAGTAAATCCAATTCATTTAATTGGTATCTTTGATGTCCTAGCTATAAGTGCAGAGAATAAATTTCACTCAATAGGATCACATGTAGACAACTACTATATTTTTCATGTTGCCTTTTATAAATAGTAGGGATGGATATAACTATAAATGATCATTTATGACATGTTGAATGTGCCCAAATGACTCACACTTTGTGGATTTATCTTTATCTGTTTATATATGTACATACATACATATATGTAGTAAGTGTGTATGTGTGTATATACATCTATTTTTTGTCTATACATATATACAAAATGGCAGCATATATGTAATATAGACTCAAAACTAAATCAATTAATTCAATTGACATTCCACCATGAAAAAATTCACTTCATACTACGTTAATGTTATTGAATTTAGATTTGTTGACAGCTCAATAACTACTATGAAAAAAATTTTTAAATCTGAAGGGAAAAAACTATTGTGGGATATCTACCACTTGGAAATTGCCCCATTTAAATAAGACATATCTGAAAACATGTCAATAGGAGTATTATTCTAATAATAAAAATACAGAATCCAATTCATCAATGTCTATGTAATTATTCATAACTTCCGTATTAAGAGAACTGCAATTGTCTACCCTAAAATGATACATTTTAGGGGCACCTGGATGGCTCTGTCAGTTGAGTGTCCAACTCTTGATTTTGGCTCAGGTCATGATCTCATGGTTTGTGGGATCAACCCCAATGTGGGGCTCCACACTGACAGAGCACAGTTGGCTTGGGATTCTCTCTCTCTCTCTCTCTCTCTCTCTCTCTCTCTCTCTCCCTCCCTCCCTCCCTCCCTCTGCCTCTCCCCTGCTCATGTTCTCTCTCTCTCTCTTTTTCAAAATAAATAAATAAACATGTTTTAAATTATACATTTTAACCATGAACACAACCAATAGATTCTTAATTACATGTTAATAGGAAGTATGGATTTCCTTCTATCTCCTGGAAATGCCCTAATAATTTTTAAATACTTACTTTATGTCAAGTGCTGTAATAAAGTAATGATTATGATATTATCACTTCTACTTATAATATTTTTCATTAAAATATATAGATCTCAAAGTAAGATTTCTAAGTTAAAACTTCCACATGATTTGTATACCTAAAATTTTGATTCTGTCTGAGAAATCATTTTCTGATCTCTCTGAGGATCAAATTTTGGCCATGAAAGGTAAAGCTGTCATAACCAAACAAATCTTAGTCTGTATTTACAGTCAATCTCCATCACATGCAATTCCTTGTGCATTAACTTGCAAACTTTCACTGCTTAGAAGTAATTCAAATAGAAGAAATATTTTTTAAATATTAGAATAAATTTGAAAATATAGTCGACACCCATGCTATTCATGTTAATAAAACTCTTAAGACAAATAAAATTTGACGGAACATCATACCTTTACTAATGACTTGTGGCTTTCCTTTTACAAGTCTTCAGGAAAAGTAGTATGATAATTCTGAATCACAATTAAGCAACATAAGGTCAGCAACCAGGAAGAAGAATCTAGGGTTAGTTGTGTAAATATACTCCTCATTATGTTTGAGTCCAGGAAATAGGTACTGTCTTATAGAATTGCCATGGGGAAATAAAGACTGAGATAAGAGATACAAAAATAAGTATGTTTTTTGTAACCAATCCTGGGGAAACAGGAGATTGTGAATATGACAAAGAGAAAGAGGGAAAACCATACAACAAACTGTTATTGTGCTGTCATTGCTGAGAGTAACTGGGGCTCCATTCTACTGGGATCCTCTGAGGAGCCATGTAGAATGTGTCGCAGAATTGCCTGACCAAGGGGGCATGTATCAATTGGAATCTACTCCCTATGGACCAAAGAGCTTCTTTGCAAACAGCAATTAGTACTCTGCCTGACAAAGTTTAGTCTAGTTCCAGAATCTCAAGTTTTGTGCTGTGACCCTCTTCTTAGGAACTAACAAAGAATCCACGCAGCATAGTCAACCAACAGCAAGCCTTCCGGATTGCACTGCCTGAGCAGCAAGGCAGTTTTCACTGCAACTGGACTTGCTGCAGGCCCTCTCTTGCTCCAAAACTGAGAATTTTTAAAGTTTTCCAATAAAGCAATATTTCTAAGTGTAATATACGCAGGCTTTAAAATCCAAAAAAGCCTACCATATGCTGGACTTCTTTCTTCGTGGTATGGCTGTGGTAAGCAACAACATTTTTATAACCTTAGATGGAATAGCCCTAGCATGCCTCATTGGACTCCAAAAGCCTTTACCATTTGAACAGACCAGTAAAATTCAGGGTACTTTATTTCTTACCTTCTGCCACATTTCTATCTTACTATGGCATCCATGGTACCTGTTACTTCCTTTTCGGAAGTTCAAGATGACATGATGTAATCAATATAATGTTCTGTAGATCACTGAGACAATCAAGTTCCCTGTGCACTATAATGTTATAGATAGTCAGAGAATGAATCCTGACCCAGGGCACAGTAGTACATGTGCATTGCTGTCCATCCCACATAAAAGGAAACTTTAAAATCTTCTTGGTGACAATTGAAAAGCATCCGTTTGTCAGATGACTATCTGTATACTGGCAAATCTGCTCCAATGGAGACATGACATGTAGCACAGCAGCAGTGTTGATTTGATTGTCTACCACAGTGTATCATCATCTGCCATCATCTACCTGGCTTTTTAGATATCTTGTATGTGAAATAAATTGGAACATGATAGAGACTACCACTCCTTTACTGTCCAAGCTTTGACTGTAGTACCTAATCTCTGAAAATTCTTCTGGGATGCAGTACTACTTCTGATTTAATATTTTGGTTTGGGAGGGACAATTTTACAGGACTCCACCTTCCTACCATAATGACTCTGACTTACTCCACATGTCAGGTAACAAATGTGGGGATCCTGCCAGCTGCTAAGTATGTCCCTCCCAATTACACTTTTGGGAGTCTGGACAGATGACCATAAACCCACTTCTCTGGGCCAGGACCCCATTGATCATCTCGCTTCATAAACCTCCACTCTATGTCAGTATTACAAATCCATTGATTTCTGTGTCAACTCAATCTCTGTACCTTGAAGAGCCTTCAAAAAGGCTTGGTATTTTTCTTTCTCCAAGGTAAATTACTATGACAAATGGCCACAAATCCCCTTGGGGAAGGATTCAGCTACTATTTTTTGGTGTGAGCTTGTAGTGATATTTGTAGGTCTTTCCTCAAAGAAATCTGGCTTCCAAGAAAACTAATAAAAAAAATTAAAAAAAAAAGAAATCTGGCTTCCTTTTCCAACAATGAGTGTTGGCTCTGTGAACAAGTTTAGATTTGGAAATTGTGTGACTGTGATTTTTTGTAGAGTGGAAATCAACCTCCTCCTTACCTCGTTACCTCTGTTTGTCTGTTTATATGAGTAAAGAACCACTCTAGTCAGCTACCCCTATATATTACCGCTAAACACACTATAATCTATCGTTCATCAACAAAGCCCTACAGGTAAAGGCAACATGCTTGCTACTCCAACCTTGCTGCTCATTACACTATTTATATCCACATTGAATCTGTTGGTTAAGTGTGACAACCCAAACTCTGCCATTTTTGAATCCTATCATCCTGCTGATTTTAGAGATTCTACTTCTATGGCAGCATCCCCTACTGAAACCCTGGTCTCCCAAGGACAGTCACCCATGAGCTTCTCAAAGATGCCAGTGCCCATCTGACCAGTGCGTTCCTCATAGTAACAGAAGTATCCCTTGGGAACTCTCTAAAAACAAGTTTCATAATAAATCTATGCTAACATTTCCACCTCCCTGAGCCTTCATTAAGTAGATTAACATTTTTTGAGCAGTTTTCTGGAATGGATGATCAGTGTTTCTTATAAGCATAAAGACTGTCCATGGAATTAAACAAAAGATGAAATCTGAAATATCTATAAACGCATTCAAATCTCCTAAGGAGCAAAACAGACTCTCTATTCATGAAATAGAGAATCCATTAAATGTTTTTTAAAAAACTCTTTGGTCAATGCTGATATACTGGGAGCAAAAAGTATCAGCAGTTTTGGAGAAAAGTGTTGAACCAAAAAATACTTTCCACATTGTGTATAAAAATCAATAGAAACAAAATTATTTGAAGGTATGACATCAACCTTCAGAAAGACTGTAAATCCTTCCTCCTAAATGAGCTGTGGTAAGTGCATTTACCCATGTAAAAATTAACTTAAAGGAGTATATCCAGGAGAAGACACTAGGTGTGCATGTATGTGTGAGGGAGGACAGACTGTGAAGGTAGCTATTGATATGGAATTTGTGATTAATATATTTTTAAATATGACATATACTAAAGTCTTTCCTACATCCTATCCAAATATTCATTGAAAAAATATTAGCCGTTTTAGTTGGAGAGTCTCTTATATGATGAAGCAGAGAGATCCAGCCTAGATAGATTTATCACAGATGATAAAAGAACATTGTATGGAATTCTATAAACCATGATAAGGAAGAGATGCAACATTTGATGATCTCTGATTAGATAACAGATTCCAATTCTGCCTATTTAATTGGACATAAATCCAACAATCTAAGACCTCTATTGTTCACGTGCATGCATTAATTTTATTGTAAGAAATTTAACAGACTGAATCAGAAGAAAAAACATATGGAAACGTGAACCAAGACGTACAAAATATTTGCAAAGGAGAACACACAGATAGCACTAATGGTTTAAAACTGAAAAACCTGTTACCAAGGCTTGCTAATATATTCATTATGGCAAATTTATCACTTTGAAATCTGCATACAGAATTAACAAGGATAAAAACATCAATAACTCAGCAACAGTCTTGACAGTCAAGAATACATTTATATAGCAATCAAATGACTGAATATGATCCCATTGTAAAATTGAATGGCCTTACCCTTATTTTTTTAATCAATAAAATGAACAATGCCTAGGATGAACTGTAATAAGCTAGTAAACAATATTAATTATTCTTAGGTAGGTGCTTGGAATATACATAATTATATTTTAAGGAATCGCTTTCAAAAATATTACAGTGATGAAAAGTAATATTCAAATGAAATCTTACCCAGAAAGCCAACGTATAAAAGTAGAGCTTTTTTGGTTGATGCACATTTCATCTTCGTTTTGTTTTGTTTTTGAAAAGAGAAGAAAAGCCTTCCAAATATAAATAGCCAGGTTTGTTATTAAAATAAATTCAAAGACCTTCACATTATACTCATTACAATAAAACTGCCTTCTTGTTTGAGAAGTTTGAAATATTCAAAGTGTCCTACTGAGAAGTTCTTTGTAAAAGTTTTCCATACTTTCTATTGCAAGGTCCCATAGCAAGAAAAATGCAATGCAATTAAAGTTCCAGTATTTATTTGGGTGGGGGATATAAAGAGCTCATTTCCAATATCAAAGAGAAGAAAAAATGTCTGAGGCCAACCAAGCAAATACAGAAACACAACAAAAAGGAGTGACTTGCTTTCCTCTATAGCTAAGTGTAATATAAAGCCATTGAAATTAAAATAGCACGGCATGGTAGGAGAAGGGATAAGTAGAATGGTAGAACAGAATAATTCAATTTTGGGGCATCTGAATGGCTCAGTCAGTTAAGCATTTGACTCTTGATTTTCACTCAGGTTGTGATCTCAAAGTCTGTGAGATCAAGCCCCATGTCAAGCTCTGGCTGACAGCACAGAGCTTGCTTGGAATTCTGTCTCTCCCCTCCCTTTCTGCCTCTCTCCTGCTCATGCACTTTCTATCTATCAAAATGAATAAACATTAAAAAAAAGAATAATTAAATTTTATTAGTGGTGAAAATAGCATTTTTGAGAACTTTTAAAAATGCTTTAATGTTACACACTATATAATAATTAAAATGTTAACAGTTCTCATTACCAGAGGAAAAAAATTGTAACCATGTATGGTGACAGATGTTAACTAGACTTAACTGTGGTGATTATTTCTCTTGTACACCTGAACCTAATATAATGTTATAGGTCAATTATACCTCAATTTTCGTAAAAAGAGAAAAAATAGCATTTTAAAGCTGTAGGGTGGAATGCTGACTCTCCTGTCTGGATTAAGGCAGAGGGAAAGAAGAAGAAAAAAGAGAGAAAACACTAGACTAATACTTTGTACCATGGACAACACATTCCCTAATGATTAAATCATTAAATACATTAGCAACTATATAAGCTGTTAGAAAAGAAGCATACAATGTAAGATACATGGACATGAAAGGGATCTTATGAAAGTAGGTATAAAATTCAGAAGCCAAAATTGAAAAGATTAAAATGATTCATCTTTTAAAAACAAAATTATCCAAGTAAAAGTCGCATAAGCAATATTAAAAGACACATCCTGGTAGATAAAATTTGCAACATAATTTTCAGATACTGAATTTGTTTTTATAGGATGTAAAAAGTCCCTACGGGTCTGTAGGAAGACAAACAGCTAACCCATAAGAAAATAAAGAAGGTAGATAAAAACAATCAACAGACAAAGGAGGTGAACAAATGATTGATACATGGGTGGGAAAATGTTCAAATTGACTGGTAATTACGAAAATGCAAATTGAAACTTCACTGTAGTATAATTCACTTCCTCACATCAAATTAGCAAAAATTTTAAAGATTCACTTGTGCTAAGGAATTAAGGTAAAGTCACTTTCAACTTTGGATAAATGCCATTTTGAAGAAAGAAACTATCCTACAATGACACTGGCAGACATGTAATCAAGACGTGCATAAACACATACACATACCAGAAGTGCTCACTAAGTTATTATTTGTAATAGTAAAAATCTCTAAGTAATTCAATTTTAAACAAAATAGCAGCAATTCCATGTATCTAGTGCATCTATACAGTAGAATTTAGTGTATCCATACAAAGTATAATTCAGCCTCTGTGAAAATAGTGATCTAAGTCAGTGGTTCTCAAATTTCAGGGTACATCAGGATTACCCAGAGTACTGGTGACAAGACAGATCACTGGCCCCAACACAGGATTTTCTGATGTGATGGGCACAAGAACTTTCCTTTCTAACACATTCTCTTCAGAGACCACACCTTGAGAACCACTAAGCTGGATCTATAGTCGGTGATTTGGACACATGGACAAGTGAAAAATTCTAGCCACTGAATAATACTTTTCATTACCTAATTTAAAAAATGAAACTAAAACATTAACATATACAATCATATTTATGGGAATGCGCCTAACAAGGACTGCAAAATGATACATCAAACTATTTAACATAAACCTCTGAGAGGTGAGTGGGACAGTGACAGGGAACATTTTGTTAAATATCTCATTGTTTAACTCACTTATAAGAGAGCTATATTAAGAATTCATTTGTTATTGATGTGATAATATTGAGAGAGAAGAGAGGAAGGAAAGAAGGAAGAAAAGAAAAGAGAAATGGAGTGATGGAGGAAAAAAGAAAAGAAGAAAGAAAGAGAGTGGGTAGCTGAATCTTGAAATTATGGACATGTAGAGGTAATATTAGGTTTAGAGATTTACTAACAAATCGTTGCCTCCCCCTGCTTTCTTACCTCTTCATATATGTTATAATAAACCTTCATTAAATGAAGTAGTCTGAACATAGTCCTAGTCCTTGCAAGCTAAGCAAAGGTAATTAACAGAAATGTAAAAGCTCCGTGGAGTATTAAAACACAAAAAATATTGAAATTAATTTAAATGGGTCTAATTTAAAGTAGGCCACAGGAATGCTAAGAACCACTTTATAAATCAACTTATTTTCATACTTACATATTCAACTCTAGACTTTAAAGTCTAATCATAAATTGCTTTAAAACAATGAATAAAAACCCAGCATATATTTTATTACATATCAATATAATGCTTATTTACATACCAACTACATATATATGTGTATGTGTATATATATATATATATATATATATGTACATTTACAATACCCATTTAACTCTCAAAAGGATTCTATGATATAGGTATGATGTTTACCATCATCCTTTGTATACAGGTAAGACACCTGAGGCATAGAGAAAAGAGAGGTCAAGGAACTTTCCCACACTCACGCGGGCAGTCACAGTGGATCCAGGGTCATACCCAGGTAGTCTGGTCCCAGTGCCATACTATTAACTACTAGTACCTTCCTCTGTACCTAGCACTGTACCTTCCTCTCCTTCGTTTATTTCCCTTTCATACAATAATATCTTCAGGCCATTACATATTGCCAGATGATATATTTTTGAAGAGAATTTTTTTTAATCTAGAAAAAAAATGCTGCCTTTGAACACTTCTGGAAATGGGGACTTTTATGACTCTCACTGCCAACAGGAATAGACAACAGATTAAGGAATCTCCTGAAGAGTGGGGTACCTCACTCTTCCGGTGCATTCCCAACCTATCACATTCAGATGAGCCAAGAGAGCCAGGAGGTCGTTCCAGCTTCATGGCCTCAGCCAAGAAAAACCATCCTCAGGACCAGCTGCTATCAGCATGCCCTTTAGCGTTTGGCCAGGACGTCGATGCCCAGCTGTTCTGTCAGCTTTCCTTATACGGTTTGTTGACAAAAAAAGAGGCCTGGTTAATTTTACAAGCGGGTGATATAAACTGAAACTGTGTCACCTGTGAATGCCTAAATTACTTCTAGGAATGAAGAAATAACAATACTGAGACAACTTTTTCCTAGGGTCAGAAAACACTGAAATGGTTCCAGCAATGGAACTGCTTAGAAAAAAAAAAAAAAAAAAAAAACATAAGGCAATAATCTACTTCTTTGTTACAGAATTATTTTGGATTGGCCAGACATCAGAGATTATACTCCAGATTGTGAATCATTGCAGACAAAATGTATGAAGAAAATAAGAAATTCCTAATACTAAGGGAACCTAAGGATGGAGATGAGGGAGCAGACAGCAGGGATGACTTTTTAAAAAGATAGAAAGTTGCATTTTTAAGTGTAATTTGTAGTTTAGAAGGTGCTGAATTTGGTGGGTTCAGTGTGGGAATGATGGAAGAATTAAAGAGTCTTCTCTTGCCACAAACTGCCTCTCATTTGGCAATTTGTGGCTTCTTTTAGATTTGGACATTCCTATTTTGATCCCAACTTTTTGATTTTGGAATTGTTATTCTATGTATACAAATACAAAAACTATAATCAAATTATAACAGCACTAAATTTTCTGTGAGATAATATTCTTGAGTTAATGTCATCATTTTTTAAATTTTAGCAAAATTATTTTATTGAAGTCCATTGTTTCTATATGAATTTTAAAATAGAAAGGTCTGACATATAAGTTTTTCTATATCCAATTATAATAACTATCATTTTTGTCCTTGTATGTATAGTTTTGCAATCATTGTTTTCCATGAAGTCTAATCGTAATAGGTCAAATTGTATAGAACTCAAATTTATTAATATAATTTCATTCTTTAATCAATTTTCGGATAAAAGCAAGTATTATAATTTATCATTTTAGCCATCGTGAATTTTAATTTTAATATTATTTTTAAAATTTAGTAACAATTAGGTTTAATAATCATATTTTCTAGATTACTTTTTACTGTCTTTCATTTTACCAATAGAGTAGCATTAAGTTTTATATTTTACCATTTTAGTTTTAGTCATGGTCTTATTTATCCATCTATTACTTCATTCTATGAAGTTCATTTGCTTATTTTTATTTGTTCTTCAGGTCACAATGGTAAGGTCAAACATCTTTGCGTATTAAGAGTTATGGTTGGTAGGAGCAAAAGAGAAGGTTAAAATGATGAGTTCATAAAATCTCTACACTGCCCCTTACTTTCTCCTCTGTAGTGGTGTTAGATGGATTTTTTTTCCTGTAACACTGATACTTAAAATATGCAACTTTGTCACCAAATGAGATCTCTCTTCCATCTTAGTGTCCGTATTGATTGCCAGTGAAGATTTTGAACCAGGCAGGTTAAATATATGACAATAAGAATTGGCAAATTCTGACTAAAACATCCTGAATATTCTGTATTGAATCTGAATTAAATTTTTACATCATGAATACACAGCCTAACTATATTACCTTCTGCCTAACCTTTTCTTTCACTCCTACAAACTTTTGCTTTGCTCATTATTTATAATTTTAGTGCCCTTTGAAAGTCTCAATTTCTGTTCCTGCTATTAAAGTAGCTTATGAAAGCTGTAGCAGATGACTCTGAAAGCCTGAATGCATACACCTGCAAACATTTGTTTTTCAAAGTTTTCTATGAATATAATGATGAGGAGTAAGGAAAGTGCATGTGACCTCGTGCACCACATTCTTCAGAACAAATGCTTCCTCAGCTGCAATTATGTCATCATGAAATCATGCTCCACATTCTAAAATAAACTCATTGCCATATGAATTGTTATCTTACTGAGATATTTTTGTAGTTGTCTTTTTAACAGCTTCCTTAGAAGTGTCTTCCAGATTTCTCACAATACCAAAACAAAAAAATTCTTTCTTCATCTTATCCAAGTGAGTACTTCAAGCGTGAATGTTCAGCAATCACCACCCTTATCCTGCACTGCAGACACGCAGTGACTTCAATGTCTCTCTCTCACACACACACACAATTTTTTTAGCTAAATCTCCTGAAATATGTACATTTTTGACTTGCAAGAAAGGTCAATGAGAGTTTCCCTCACTGTCACGGTTCGGGACTCACCTGTGGACGTGGATGTCCTGTGACCAGACAGGTCAGTTCTAGGGTTTCTCCTTCCCGTATAGTATAGACCCTTTCGGAGTAGCGCTCCTCCTCAATGTTACAGGCCAAGCCTGAATGCACAATACGAACAGTTGGGGGAGCTGTCGAGTCAAGAAGAGAGACAAGACATATTAAAAAAAAAGTAAGTAAACTGTCCTCCCATGAATCATCTTGGTTGTCAGCGCAATTCTTATTAGACTTTACCACAGTCAGATCCATCGGTCTTAACACTTTGAGCAACCCCAAGGGATTAAAGATATTGCTGGACAGGAAGCTTTAAACTTTTCTAACAGTCACCAATACATTCTGAAAATGGCAAAGGTGAACATGATGGTGGGAGAAAACTCATGACTTAGGAACTCATCATCATTACAAGACTGCATGATGAGATCTGACTGCTAAAATGGGAGAGGTCCTTCCTTTTCTGAAACCCCAAATTTAATATAGTAAAGGATGCTGCCCAAAATCTAAGTAGTGCAACCTCCAGAGACCAATAGAAAGAATAAAGGAAATTTAAATGAAAAACACTGGCATTTTTCTACTAATTTTATAAGCCTTCTGGTGCAAATAGAGTGCTAATGAATGAGAAGATTTTGTTGTCAGGAATTGAACATCAACTTAGCTTTCAATATTTATAGACTCTTGTGTTGATATGAGCAAAAGTTGATCGTTAAATTAAGCCATTGAAGAAGGCAATAAATCATTGATGTCCAAGTATAAAATTCTGATTCAAGAGAGACGTAGTTCTCATGAAGCTATCCAAATTCCTAAGTATAATTTTCTCCTCTTTCAATACCACACAGGCCAATAAAACTTGACTACCATTAATTGACTTACTTATCACTGGAAATCCACTATATGCAAAAACTCTTCCAGTCATAAGAAACACTTAGATAATAAAATATGTTTCCTGTCACCAAAGAGATAAATGTCAGTTACTAGCTTCAAATTGGAGATCATTCTCATTTGTGAATTCAGGATTTTTATTTGTAATAAACACATTTGGGAATGGAGGAGAAAGTGTTATTTTAATTAAAGGCAAGTGGAAAGGCTACATCTACAGGTAAAGGATAGTAATCTCAAGAATTTTCTGTAGCAATCTTAACCTAAACATCAGTATTGTCAGTAGATGCTATGGTTGCTTAAAAATTAATGAAAGCATACTTGGAATCTTTATGTAACATTAAAAAGATCATGAATATCGTAGAATTTGGTTGAACTTGGTGATTCTATGGAGGAAATAAAATGAATATAAGTCCAACTTATGGGAAAATTTCTTCTGGAATAATCTGTGTTCTGAAAGTAATACAAAAGAAAAAGTTTCCAATATCTAATACTTTGTTTTATATAAACTAATGTATATAGCATTAACAATCGAAAAACATATTTTATTATCGTTCTCAATTTCAAACAGAAACTGATAGAAAAGTCTATTTATAGATAATAAAATCATTGGGTATTTCAAGTTCTTTCTGGATTCCCAAGCAGAGTCCTGTTCTTCAACTTTCAAATTCAGGATCCAATACCCAGCATCAAATGACATGTAAAGATTTCCAGCAGGAAGATAAGAAGATTTAGAAAAGTAATTCTTACATTCACTAAGCACAAAAACAATTCCCCAGAAACCTGTTTAAAATCCAGATTTCAGAGGTATGGCCAGAGATCTGTTATGGATGCAGAAAACTCAAGAATCTGCATTTTTGCCGAGCACCCAGATGATAACGATGCCAGTGCTACTTAGGCCAGATGATCAAAAATAATTTTCTAAGTCTTATAAGTATTTCTTGACTCAAGGAAAGTACTCCAAGGAATAAAATATCATTTTCCTTTTAATATTGTCAAGTAACTAAATTTCATGCATGCATCATTCCATTGGTTTGAACATTAAATTATGTTAAAAAAATCAAATGTTTTGTTTGATCTATAAAATCAATTTACCAAAAAAAAAAAAAAATTCACCATGTCTTTGGACTCTGTCTAGACACTGTAATAATTTGTTTAGTTTTATGACATTAGAAATCCTTATCTGCAGCGTTTTTCTGGGTGTTCTGATACACTGTACACAATGTTTCCGACATATCATTTCCTATAAGGATCAAACTTAAACTTCAATTCAAAGAAGCAAAATCAGAGAGCTACTTATTTTTAAGCATCCATAATACAAACTGTGTATGTATTATAGAGGTTAACAAACTGATGACAATTAATAAACATTTTCAAAACAGAAATAGAAAATACAGATTCACTACTTTGAAATATTATTCTATGCCAAATGTATCTTAATAAGTGATAGCACTCATTTACTAATACATCTAATTATAGAGTAACATGACAATTTTTCCAGATTAATTTACACATTATTTTTGTTTTAATTTCAAATCAATGAATAGCATTGTTATTTTAAGATATACCTTTCCAAAGCATCATTATGCAAATAAGTAGCTTTATTTAAAACATGAAAATTATACAATAAGCACACTGTGTTCATGTACAAGGGTTAATTTTCTACTTTCTTCTATATTTTAACACGTTCTTAGAAAAGGTAATGCCTATATAGTGTAATCATTATGAACCTACTGTCTATCTTATGGTAAGGTAGAATATTCTACCAAAGTTTAGGAGTGGAAGATGTATTTTTCCTAGTATGCATTAAAATATGTGCTTAATACTTTCATTGCTCAGTGCTAAGAGGAGTATTTTGGAAGCTTTCACTAACTCTTTGGTCTGCAGAAAGCTCAACTGAAAAGGTCTTAGTTCATCCAGGTCAACACTCTTATTTCCAAATTGGGGACATCAAGTGACCTGCTCATAGGCCTGTAGCTAGTTGTGGCCTAAATGAGACCAGAACCACTGATCCTTTGTTCTTTTCACTACTTCATGCTATTAAAACTATGTCTGACATAGTTAAATAAGGGCTCTAAATAACTCCTAAACTAGACTTACACTACACTAGAGGGAAGAAAAAGATTAAGTGTTCACAAAGTAGAGCACTGCAAATAGACCAACAACATAAACACTATAATTGCTACAAACAACCAAAGTAATATTGTCCCAATTCATCATCCTGCCTCCAGTACGTGCCCAACCCAAGAAATCTCACAACTGCCAAAATAATATGTTGAAAATTTCTATTTTCAACATGTCCTCTTCCTGCCTAAGGATCCATGATGTCTCTGCATGACGTTTCACAGAGGAATGCCTCGAAGAGTTCCGTAAAGGTCCTCATACTGACTATCCAATCTGAAACCATACTTCTCTGTACATCAGCCCACTAGGGGTAAGGTAAAGAGCACTGAGATTTTAAGCCTTTGATCTCATATACAGATCTCCAAGCATGTATTTACTGAGCAACTGCTATCCATCAGATACGAGAGGCTTTGCTCACATATCCTCCCATCTAGAATTCCCAGACAGATATTTAGACCAATGTTCCTGACACCTTCTTGGATAATTTAGCAATGATTCTCTTTTCTTTTCTTCAGGAGATATGTACTGCCCAGTGATTTTCCTTTTCCTTAACACTCTAATTTTACATTAAGCATATCATTGCCAGGATGAGCACCATTTTTGGCATCTGCTCCATATCACATGATTCAGAATGCAGAGTAGATTTACATTTAATAATTTATTTTAATTTAATAATTAATTCCTAATTTATGTTTTAGCAAATATCACTATAATGACACCAACATCCTATTTTAGCAAAATATCAACAATTATGGCATTGAATTTACTTAACTCTAAATATAAATGCAATTTGCAGTACTCTAACTGAAGCACGTCATCTTTTATCCTCTGCTGTTGAAAAAAGCCTCAATTCATCATCCTGAAATTGGACTAAGGGTTATGATCCCCTTTGCCCTGTAGAGTCAGCAATAAATTAAAATGTTAAAATATTGCATGAGACTCATATTCATCCAAATTTGTTTGAAGTAAACCAAATCCCATTACGTAAAATCTTTCCTAACACTAATCACATCAACTCCCTTAATTCGAGTAAATTGGCTTTGGGTTCAAAAGGTCAGCCTGAAAGGGCAAAAGAGAGATATTCTTTTATCTTGTTAGAGTATACTTTTGAAAGTTAAACCAAATTCTCTCTGTATGCTGTTGGAGAAAGGACACAAAGAAATTATGCTCCAATGGCAACAATCAGGAGCATTTCTAGGCTTTCATTCTCATATACAGACTTTCAAGCATATATTTACTGAACAACTGCTGTAGATCAGGCAGAAGGCTATGTCCTGGGGATATAAAAATTAATGTTGTGAGCTGTACCTTTTAGCAGCTTACAGCCCATAAGGTCTGTCCAATTAGGAAGGAGGGAAGGAGGGAAGGAAGGAAGGAAGGAAAGAAGGGTGGTAATCTAACAGAAGAAAGTGAAAAGTACTATAAGAGGACAACCCAGAAGATGCCTAAATCTGCCTGGAGGTTTCTAACATGAGTCAGTGACATGTAACCTAGGTCTGAAACCATGTGGTGGGAACAAAGGAGGACACTCCAGAAAGAGGAAGCAGTGCATTCAAAGGCACGTCTGCAAGAGACTGCCTGCAGTGTTTAGGACATAACTACATTAAAATGTGTCCCACGTAGTTTATAACTTACTCTAAATGTTGACACTGGCGCCACTCTCTCAACTTGCCATTATGTCTCGAGACACAGCAGAGACACCGTATAGTCCTAGGAATGGAAATGAGGGCAGAGACCTACTTCAGCGGGTTTTGTTAGACAGGAGTTGAAGATTAACTCCAGGTGGGGTGAAGGAGGAGTTAAGATGACACAGAAGTTTACACTTCAGTTAACTAGGTGAGAGATGACTGTTTAAATAGAAAATGCCTGTTGAGCACCAGGCTAGCTCAGTCAGTAGAGAATACAACTCTTCACCTCACAGTCCTGAGTTTGATCCCCATGTTGGGCCTAGACCTTATTTTACAAAAAAAAAAAAAAAAAAAAAAAAAAGAATAGAAATAAAATGCTCTCTTGATCACTACATATTCCACATTATTCAGAGATGGAAAAGATTTGAGATCAGGCGTTCTGAGCCCAAATCATGGAGGGGAGGACTTTGTTAGAGAAAAAACTTAGCTGCAAAGCATTTTCAAAAAAGTCGTTTTCCAATAGCAGGCAAGCTATTAGCCAGTAAACAGGTTTGGTATTAGGAGTTTTCTCTTGTCTAAGAACTCCAGATAAGAGCTTTGTACTTTGGTAAATCCCTCAAATCCCTGATCCAACTACTCTCTTTGGAAATCCAGTTGCCAATATAATCTTGACACTCTTCAACACCAGGTCAAGACAGCTTATGTTCTGGATGCAGGTCCCAGATCTCCTGGGACAGGCAATGTGGAGAGGGATGCTCATTGGCCCCCTCTCAGAAGCCCTGGTAAAGACATCAGGGAACCACCCAGCACCAGCATCTCTCACACATTCTGTCAAGAGACAGAGACACAGAGACAGAGAGATAGAACATCTCACACCTCACTGCTCTCACATGGCTAGAGATAATACAGTTGACACTGTTAGTTAACAGCATTCTCTTAGCAAGCATTCAGTTGCGCTTTTCAAGCAAACATAATAATCAAATTTCTTCCTATTCTCCATTTTTGATTTAAGTGATCACATGCTTCCATAAAACGCTTCTCAGTTTTGCTTAACATCTTACATTTAGCTAATTGACACTGTCAATAATTGGCCTCTTCTGCTTATTTCACACAATCTCCAATACAGCACATTTAAATAGTAATTCTAAAAAAGGTGTCTTCCTTTCTTAATTTCTCTCTCCCACCCAAGTGACTGGTTTAAGATAGAAGATGAGTCTTCTCCTCCCTCCTTTTTTCAGTATGATCTTCCAATTCAATACTTAAATTAAGTATTGTGTCTTTAGAGGCAGAGTCCATATTTATCCTTCTTGTTGCTTACAACAATTTGCTTAGTATCTTTTTTCTTAGGCGCATTATATTACATATTCCGATATAACAAACACAGGGAAGAAGAGAATAAGAAGACTTCATCGATGAGGTGAAGAACTCAGTTTTAGATGCTAATGGTGAGCTGACCAACAACTGAAAAGTCACTGCTGTACATAAAGATTTAGAACTTCCAGAGTAGTGGGTGGTTGACAACAAGAGAATAGGCGAAACCTTGAAAACAGAGAATGCAAAGTGAGAAATGAAGAGGATAATGATAGAAACAGAGAAGTATGAATTCTTAATACAGAGATGCCAAGAAAAGACTTAATACATTTCTAAAGTTAGAGAACTAGAAGGAAAACAAAGAAAATGTAGTTCTTTAAAAGTTACATTAAGAGGAGTGCCTGGGTGGCTCAGTTGGTTAAGCGTCCGACTTGGGCTCAAGGTCATGATCTCGTGGTCTGTGAGTTCGAGCCCCACGTCGGGTTCTGGGCTGACAGCTCAGAGCCTGGAGCCTGCTTCAGATTCTGTGTCTCCTTCTTTCTCTGACCCTCCCCCATTTGTGCTCTGTCTCTCTCTGTCTCAAAAATAAATAAACATTAAAAAAATTTTTTTAAGTTACATAAAGAGATGCTCAAGCATGGGGAACTGTCCGAAATGTTACTTACAACAGGGTTGTCAGGAGGATCACAAAAAAAAGGTCATTGCCTATGAGAGCTAGGATGGCATTTGGTGAATTTTGAGTGAGATATGGTATTAGAGTAATGGGGTCAAAAGATGAATGAGGTAAGACTCAATGGAGAGAGAAAAGTCTTAGTAGGTCAAACCAACTTAGGGCAAAAAGTAAAACTTCTATTCAGGTTCACCCATAAGTGAAAAGGAACGTAAGTATAAAATGGAATCCTTTAACAATATCATACCATCATCTCAGAACTGCAAAGACTAATTATTTAATTTTTTTAATGTTTATTTTTGAGAGAGGGAGAAGACAAAGTGCAAGTCAGGGAGGGGCAGAGAGGGAGGGATACACAGACTCCAAAGCAGGCTCCAGGCTCTGAGCTGTCAGCACAGAGCCAGACGCAGGACTCAAACTCACAAACCGGGAGATCATGACCTGAGCCAAAGTTGGATGCTTAACTGACTGAGCCACCCAGGCGCCCTGCAAAGACTGATTATTTACATTATATAGGAAACAAACCATAATGTTTGTGTTTCCAACATAAACAACTTTATGCAATACTATACTATTTTCTACAATTCTTCATCATTCTTTTAAAATTGACTTCTCTGGGGTGCCTGGGTGGCTCAGTGGGTTGAGTGTCTGACTTCGGCTCAGGTTATGATCTCATAGTTCGTGGGTTCAGCCCTGCGTCGGGCTCTGTGCTGACAGCTCAGAACCTGGAGCCTGCTTCGGATTCATTGTCTCCCTCTCTCTCTGCCCCTCCCCTGCTCGTGCTCTTTCTCTCTCAGTGTCTCAAAAATAAATAAATGTTAAAAAATTTTTTTAATTGACTTTCATAAAATCCTACCTGTTCTTCTTTTCCTTCTTTTTTTCCTCTGTTTACTCTTTTACAAGTTTAACTTTGTCAATTTCTGCACCACATATGCAGAAATCTCTCAAAACTATCTAATTTCTTCTATAAAAAATACAATCAAGGTTAATCCCTACAGCACATAAATATACTTAAATGAACCCATATTTTAAAAAGAAAAGAAAAACAGAGACAAAACAAGAGCATTTATCTTCCCATCAAGGCCTCTTCTTGTCCTTCCTTTACAGTTTAGTGCTTAGAAATAACAGTACACACTCTAAGCCATCTTTCTGCATCTGCTTTGCTATCCTCAGACCACAGCAGCCTGGCTTCTGCCTATTGCTTGTATTTATAAAAGGAAAATAGAAGATGGTAAGCTGCTAGATTTGGCATTATTTTGGTCTTCTACCTCTCCTTCAGTCTTGGTTTATCTGTTGCCTCCATGAGACTATAAGGATCTTATGAAATTATACCCTTACTCTACATTTTAAAACTACATAGACTTATTAAATCCCATTAATATACTCACTACACTCATGAATATAAACACATATGGAAACATGCCCATAAACAAAATGTTCAATTTGTATGTCTATTCTAATAATTTCCTTAAAATGTAGTTAAAATCCCTCTGTCATTGCCCTAAGTAATCCCACATAGGGCAATAGTCTGATACACAAACGACATACAGATTATTTTAGTCAATTTTTTAGTTCCAAAAAAAAATCAGTTAGAAACTGACATTTGATTTTTTTGATTCGTTGATTTCTTTTAATTAACTACTATTTCAGCATCAGTGTGAACTCATTTCCCTCTCCCTTTCCCCTCAACCTATATATTTGATTGACACAATATTCCTATTCACATCAGAGAAATACCTTTTTTATATTTACAAAATATAAAAATATATTTTATATATAATAAAATAGAAGTACTAAGATCCTATTGATTATTCTGGATTTAACCAAAAGAAGGCCGTATCTACCTCATATGACTTTGAGAAAAGGCTCTTAATATGAAAAGTTTTAAATATTTTGCATTATTTCTTCAGTACATGTTGAGCAGCATTGTTATAAGTTAATTGAGCTCCCCTGAGAGACTCTCCAAAGCCCAAAAGTAAGGTAAGAAAATTAAACCCTGAAGCCTCTGCTTTTAGAAAGGAGCTATTAATGTTTTCTAAATAACAGAAGTTAATATGATTTTTTAGGTTAGTGTCAGCTAAGTATTTAAAGAAAAGTGTTTAAGTTAAAAATTTTAACTCAAGTTATCTGTTTATATGCAATAGATACTATTTAAGACGGAAGAAAGTCTGTCATCAAAAGAAAGTAACAATAATAATGTAATTATATACATGAAATATCTCTGATGAATACAGATACAAAATTCATCAACAAAATATAAGCAAACCAAATCCAAAAATATGTTAAAAAATCATTTACCATGATCAAATAGGATTTTTTCCAGGGATCCAAGGGTGGTTCAATACTCACAAACCAATCAATGTGGTATATTATGTCAACAAGAGAAAGGATAAAAAGCATATGATCATCTCAATACATGTATAAAAAACATTTGACAAAGTGCAACATCCATTCATGATAGAAAATCCTCAACAAACCAGGTTTAAAGGAACATACCTCAACATAATAAAGGCCACACATTAAAAATCACTGCTGGGGTGCCTGGGTGGCTCGGTTGGTTAAGCGTCCAACTTCGGCTCAGGGCATGATTTCATGGTCCGTGAGTTCGAGCCCCGCGTCAGGTTCTGTGCTGACAGCTCAGAGCCTGGAGCCTGTTTCACATTCTGTGTCTCCCTCTCTCTCTGCCCCTCCCCTGTTCATGCTCTGTCTCTCTCTGTCTCAAAAATAAATAAACGTTAAAAAAAATTTTTTTTAAATAAAAAAAAAAATCACTGCTACCATCATACTCAATGGTAAAAAACTGAAGAGCTTTCCTCCTAAGATGAGCAACAAGACAAGGGTGTTCACTCTCACACTTTTATCCAACATAGTTTTGGAAGTCCTAGTCACAGCAATCAGACAAGAAAAAAAAAGGAGGGGGGGCATCCAAAGTGGTAAAGAAGAAGTAAAACTTTGACTATTTGCAAATGGCATGATACTCTCTATATAAAACCCAAAAGACTCCATCAAAAAAACTAATAGAACTGATAAATTAATTCAGTGAAGTTGCAGAATACAAAATTAATACACAAATCTGTTGCATTTCTGTATATTAATAATGAATTTGCAGAAAGTGAAATTAAGAAAACAATCCTATTTACAAATGCACCAAAACTAATAAAATAACTAGAAATAAACTTAACCAAGGAGGTGAAAGACCTGTACTCTGTACAAGTAAACACTGATGAAAGAAATCAAATATGACACAAATAAATGGAAAGATATTCCATGTCCATGGATTGAAAAGCCAATATTACTAAAATGTCCATACTACCCAAAGTAATCCACAGATTTAATGTAATCCCTATCAAAATACCAACATTTTTCACAGAACTAAAACAAAATACTATTAAAATTTGTATTGAACCACAAGACTATGAATTGCCAAAGTAATCTTATAAAAGAAGAATAAAGTTGGAGGTATCACAATCCAAGATTTCAAGATATACTACAAAGCTAATCTAAATAGTACAGTATTAGCACAAAAATAATCACATAGATAAATGGAACAGGATAAAGAGCACAGGAATGAACCCATGTCTATATGGTCAGTCAACCTATGACAAAGAAGGCAAGAATATACAATGGGAAAAATGACAGTCTCTTCAATAAGTGGTGCTGGGGAAACTGACAGCTACATGTGAAAGAATGAAACTGGACCACTTTCCTACACTTTACACAAAAATAAATCCAAAATGGATTAAAGCCCTAAATGTGAGACCTGAAACCATAAAAATCCTAGAATAAGCCCTAGGCAATAATTTCTTTAACATCAGCCATAGAAACATTTTTTCTAGGTATGTCTCCTCAGGCAAGAGAAAGAAAAGCAAAATTAAAATATTGGGACTACACCAAAATAAAATGCTTTTGTAGAGCAAAGGAAACCAACAAAACAACAAGATAACCTACTAAAAAGAAAAAGATATTTGCAAATGATATGCCTGATACAGGATTAATATCCAAAATATGTAAAGCACTTACACAACTCAACACCAGAAAAGCCCAAATAATCAAATTAAAAGACAAGCAGAGGATCTGAACAGATATTTTCCAAGAAGGATATACAGATGTCCCACAGAAATATGAAAAGATGTTCAATATCACTCATCATCAGGGAAATGCAAATCAAAATCACAATGATATATCACCTCACACCTGTCAGAATGGCTAAAATCAAAAACTCAAGAAATACCATGTGTTGGCGAGGATGTGGAGAAAAAGCAACCCTCATGCTCTGTTGATGGGAATGCAAACTGGTACAACCACTGTGGAGGACAATATGGAGGTTCTTCAAAAATTTAAACTAGAATTACCATTTGATCCACTAACTCGACTACTGGGTATTAACCCAAAGAAAATGAAAACACTAATCTGAAAAGATACATGCATCCTTTTGTTGATTGCAGAATTATTACAATAGTGAAGATAGGAAGCAGCCCAAGTGTTCATCTATAGATAAATGGATAAAGAAGAGGTGGTATACACACACACACACACACACACACACACACACACACACACACACGCTGGAATACTACTCTGCCATAAAAAGGAGATCTTGCCATTTGTAACAACATGGATGATCCAGAGTGTATTATGCTAAGCAAAATAAGTCAGTCAGAGAGAGACAAATACTATACGATCTCACTCATATGTGGAATATAAGAAACAAAACAAATGAAGAAACAAACCAAAAGAGACAAAAAAAAAAAAAAAAACAGACTCTTAAATAGAGAACAAACTAGTGGGTGGGTGCCAGAGGGGAGGTGTGTAGGACAAGTGTGAAATACATAAACAACACTAAGAACAGAAAATAAAATGACCTTCAATAATAATATAACTATGTGCATGAAATTTTGAAGTTAAACACAAAAATCAGTAATGCAATTTAAGTTGTAATGTTAAAACAAGAATAAAACCAATAATGTTTTTGTATAAAAGAACTACCTTGTAATGTCATTTTCTAATATTACCCATTCAGGGTACTAACTTTGCAGAAAATTAAACACATAACAGCAAAATATAATCTAAATTATATTCCACAAAATAACATTTTGTGTCCTATTTTTCTTAAGTGAAACAATATAAAAATTTTAAATTTTATTACATGGAGGTTTCTATATTTGCAAATTCGGATTTCATCAAAAATATCTCTTTGTTTTCACCTAGAAGCATAACCTATTAATATCTATAGCTAAAACTTCAAAGACTCTTATATGTTTTATAGATGAAAACACATTTCACTGAATCTAAGGTTTTTAACATTCCTTTTTTCAAATAGAGCATTTGACAACCTCTTATGTGTGTTCCATAGAGGAACCGTGGACCTCCAAGTCTTAGTTGGCCTCCAGTTCTCTAAATCCTTGTCTCTACATGGACATTCCTAGCCCAAACCCTTGACTATGTTCTTCCTGGTATTTTACAGGGGAAATATCTGACTTACACCTAGCAAATATTTGAAAGCCCATCAAATATTTTGTTAATCTTGTATTTTGCTCACAAAGGATTTGTGTGGACTAAGCTGGGTACCCCAACTTGAAGGTAATTATTATGGGGAACTGCACATTCCTCTTCCTGGGTAGGAATGAGATACCCTATACACAAGTTCCTGGCTTTCTATTGCATGCTATAGCACATTCTGAATTGTTTGCAACTAGAAGTTGAATCATGTCTCTAATTAATAAATTTTAGAAAAATAAAAAATAACTACTCCAGAAACTTTGAAGCCTAGGCCGTAGACTATCAACCTCACCAACAAGCTGAGACAAACACTATCTTGCTTTTATGGCACTGTTCTTTTTGGGCTTTGAGTCAGTGTGGGGGCACGGTAATGCAGACACAGACCCTATTATAACACTGCAAGAGAGGGCAGCATTTAATCCTTAAAACCTTTGATTAGGTCTTCTCCCTCTAAATCAAACTTGTGAAATGGCTTCCTCCTAATAATGTCAGAAGCTATGTATCATGCGGTCAGTGAACCATCCAAGGTTCTTTGAACCACATCTTCCTTGCCCCTTATGAATTATTACCACATCTTATGAGATCAGGACTCTTGAAGCCACAGGTACTGATTACATCATTTTTTTTTTTTTATCCCTCTAGACTGAAATGTACACCTCAATACACTCATCCTTCAGTAAAATTAAGAGCTTTACAGCCTTCTGGAAGGAACTTAAGCTACAGCAAATACTAACTAAAATGAAATTAGTCTCATCATTGTGCTGCAACCTTAATCACAAATTGGGTATTTACAGAGAGCCATTATTTCTTCCAGTCTAGCTCATCAAAAAACAAACAAACAAAAACGAGATTTACTACAGAATATGCCAAAAATGAAAACTTCAATTTGCTTCTCCAAGAGTGGCAATGGCAAGCAGAAAATGTTGATGATCTGACCTGCCAATTTCCCCATTGTTTCTCTCCACTGAGAAATCACTGCCGCTGCCTGTGACTAACCCCAAGGAGAACAACTTCCTCAAAATGTCAGGAAAATGCTTTCTGGACCCCAGAATGCAGAAATCAGTGTGGCAGTGAGCCACGCCCAAAGTCCCCTACTGAACAGAGCAGAAACGAGATTATCACTAAGCAAGAATGAGTCAGAATCCACTAGGGCAATAATGTACTCCATGGACTGAGAATTTAGCAAACACCAGACACCTGTGTAACAAATGTGATTCTGACAATCTCTAGTTCTCTCTAAAACCTGAAATGTTTATTTTTAATTTCCATTGAAGAAAACAAGACACCTTCAGTGAAATTCAATAAATTGTCAGAGTTTACTTTTAACTACAATTCTGCCTTACCCTAAAAAACAAATTTTGTTAGGGTGCCTGAGTGGTTCAGTTACTGAAGCGTTCAACTCTTGATTTTGGCTGCAGTCATGATCTCGCAGTTTGTGAATTCAAGCCCTGCATCAGGCTCTGTGCTGACGGTGGGTAGCCTGCTTGGAATTCTCTCTTTCCCTGTCTCTCTGCCTCTCCCCTGCTCGCTCGCTTGCGCTCTCTCTCTCTCTCTCTCTCTCAAAAAAAAATAAATAAGCTTAAAAAAACACAAATTTTGTTGTGTTTCATTTTGCGGTGCTACATCTTTTTAAAAGGTCAGACATTCCCTTATATCTTTGCAATTTAGGGGGAAAGAACCAAACACAGAAAGAAAATTATCAATCATTTATATACTGATAGGTAAAACGTGTTTTTATTACATTACTTGGTGCCATAAGACTCAAAGTAAAAACATCTGTCTAAATCATGTAATGTGACCCACAAACAATTATTAGTAAGTCTTATCATCCACCATCCAATTATTTTAAATATTAAGCTTTGACAATTTCAAACATACACATACTTTCTCTGCTTCCACATCACACTTGCACTCTTTGTCTTACTCTCAATGGTAAAGATAACACCTGCCTATCTGTCTGGACCCACCAGGTTTTTTCCCATGAACTTCAGTCCATTTTCAAAAATTGATCTAGAGTCTTCTGACTTTTCTTAAACTATGTTTCTGGACTTTGAATATCCTACCCTCTTCTTTGCACTGCTGTTTGTCTGATATATGAAAATCCAGTGAATGACCAAGCCCATTATGATTCAAGTCACCAGCTCTGTCCGTCTTTCCAGGTCCCCTACAATGAACCATCACTCATGTATCATCTTACACCCCCACTTTTACTGACCCACTGTCCCAGAGATCTATATCACCAATGCCAACATTACAATTTTACATCACCAACATAATGTAAGCCAATACCTAAAACAGTCAAAATTTTAAGAAAAGAAAAACGGAATTTATTCTTTCAATAATAACTTTTTTTCACAAGAAATTTTCTCCCACACCTGCTTAATGTTATTGGTAAATAATGAACAATGAATTGTATGTATGTATGTATGTACGTACGTATGTGTGTATGTGTGTGTGTGTGTGTGTGTGTGTGTGTATATATATATACACACCTCTAGATAGAAAGTCTTTAATGATGAAAGTTGAATCTTTCTAATGTTGCTAATTTACAGTACTGGGTTTGAAGGTGGGTTTCCTGGGTTGGGAAATACTAGCATATAATCTTGGATAGTCTCACTTCCTCACGTATAAAATGAAGATAATAAAACTTTTTACTTCACACTGCTGCAGTGATCATATTAGATAATGCATATCTGAAGCTTACATCAGTGCCTGGCTCATAGCAGTAAGCATTCAAAATTTTAGTTTTTGTTGGCAGCCTGAAATTCTCATGTATAGAGCAAACATTGGAGGAATGATATTATTACTGATTAGTGAAATCATTATATTATCTTCCCAATAATTTACATGAAACAAAATGAAAAATATCTGTAACAATTACACCAACTTAATATAAATTGTCCACATAATGAAACCATCAAATTTGTCAACAAAGCTAAGCTTCTCTTTTTGAGGCCAGTTTATCAAGTAAATAAATGAAAATTGTTGCTGAAAATGTCAACTGAAGCTGGTGTTTTTCTAGAATAAATTTAGTTAATATTACAAATCATTTTAAATAAATAAAAGTAGGAAAACACTTAAAGAATAACAAGTGGGTGTACCTACAGAGAAGTATTTCAGAAAGGTTTTTGTCTACTTAATCACAGAATCAGCATTCTTGTAAATATATTTTAGGGGCACCTGGGTGGCTCAGATGGTTAAGTGTCTGACTCTTGGTTTCAGCTTAGGTCATGACCTCACAGTTTGTGGGACTGAGCCTTGTGTCGGGCTCTGTGCTGGCAGCATATATTCTGCTTGGCATTCTCTCTCCTGCTCTCTCTCTGCCTCGCTCCTGTTAGTGCTCTTTCTCTCTCAAAATAAATAAAAATAAAAACTTAAAAAAAAAGAAATACATGTTAATACTCAGAGTACGAAGCATATATTTGCTTCTCTACTATAATCTCAAAAAATATAAATATTTGTAGAAATTTCAAAGACATACCCAAAGAATTATAAAGGGACCTTTTCAATACTGAAGTTTCAATAACTAAAATGAATAGTAGAGGAATGTCACAAGCCAAAAATGTTATCATGCAGCTGAAGCCTCCATTTTAATTAAGGGCTGAGAACAAGAGACCTGAGGGTCTAAATCCAGAGCTATTTTGACATATAGCAAATGTTCCTTAATTTCCAATTAAAGGCCTTTTTGACAGGTTCTCATGTTGATATGTTCCTATTAGCTACTAGTACCTTTAAGTGGTGTTTTGTCACTGACCTACATTAGTATATCAAATATGACAGCAAATTAATGGCTTCACACACTAATAATTCATATTACAGTCTCTAGCCAAACATTTAGAAGAGCACCTCAATAGCAATGAAACATGAATACCTCTGTTTCAACTTGATTTGAGTAGACACTAAAGAAAAGTTGAATATAACAATAAATAACTTTATAGGTACTCAAAATCCTTTTTTTTAAATTTAGGATTTAGTACAGAGGTTACATAATTTAATTCTGGAAATAAACTTACTCTTTAAATAAATAAAACAAGAAATACTTAATTTTGAGAAATCTAAGTACAAAGTCTTTGACATAATACATGTATGTATATGGCCCATGAGAACCTCAAATAAAAAACATGTAACTCATGTTGACATGATGTTTGTCCCTATTTTTCCCCCTTATATAAGGTAAGAGGTTAAAATATGTGACCCTGTATCATTCTTGAAGTGGGCACTGCTAAATGGCATGCTGTGGAGGTAAGGGCATTTATACTTTCTAGAAGACTTTGCCTAAGGCTTCCAACTACATTTTCTCAAGAAAAGTTCCTATAGTGCTTGTCAGCACTGAAGAAGTCTACCCCTGGAAGGATCTCATTTTCCATAGGTCATTTACATGGTGGGGGCAGGGAGGCCTATGGTTCATCTCCATTTGGTTACCTAGGAAAAAGTGTCCAAAACCACGAGGCTGTTCCCTGCGCTACTCTAGTCTCTTCTCACCATTCTTATTCTAGAGTACACAAGCATTAAGCTATAAAATGGCCCAGCTACCATCTACATGATGGCTCACAAATTCAAGCTGCCAATACAGACCTTAGTACTCGCCTTCTGGCCCCTATATCCTACTTTCTACTTGATAGTTTCTCTTGAATGTCATAAAGTATTCTAACATATCCAAAATTGAACTCATAACACCTTTATCTCGTCAAAAAAGATGTCTTCTTTCAGCCTTTCCTGTCATTGAATGGCAATACCATCGGAAAAATGCCTCTACCAGATGGGGCGCCTGGGTGGCTCAGTCAGTTGAGCGTCCGACTTCAGCCAGGTCACGATCTCGCGGTCTGTGAGTTCGAGCCCCGCGTCAGGCTCTGGGCTGATGGCTCAGAGCCTGGAGCCTGCTTCCGATTCTGTGTCTCCCTCTCTCTCTCTGCCCCTCCCCCGTTCATGCTCTGTCTCTCTGTCTCAAGAATAAATAAACGTTAAAAAAAAAAAAAATTAAAAAAAAAAAAAAAAAGAAAAAGAAAAACTGCCTCTACCAGATATCTAGACCTCATCCTTGACACATTACCGAGCTGTTGACTTTACCCTCTTAATTGGCTCACTCCATCTTCATTATGGAGTCATGAAGCCACTATCACCTCTCAGTCAGACTACTACAAAATCATTCTAACCGATGACCCCTTTCCAAATAAATCTCCAGACCCCTTTCCAAATAAATCTCCAGACACCACCCTAGTGGTAGTTTGAAATAACCAGATCAACCCCTTACTTAAGAACTGTCAGTGGCTCCCTAATGCTTCAAAATCAAATTGTTATTATTTGAATTTTGAAAACCCTGAACATTCTTCCCCTGATTCCACATCGCATTCAAACTGTCCTCATTGTCTCTTCCAGTCCCTCTAACTTGCTGGATTTTATCCTGGCTCAAGGCTTTTGCATCTGTTGCTCTCTCTGGTGCCAAAGTCCTTTTTACTCATCTTATCCTAGTTATTCCTTACTCAGTGCTCTCACTACAGGAACACGTTCCCTGGTTCCTCTGAATAAATCAAATCCCTTACTTATGGACACCCAGAGCAACATGAGCCTCTTTTTCATACCACCTGTCACAAATACAATTTTACATACACTTCTGGGTTATTAAAGTCAGTCTCCTCCAGTTAGAAGTAAACTGTGCCCTATTTTATTCAGCGTTATATCCCAAGTGCCTAGCACTGTGTCCAGCACATAATGTACTTTGTTAAATGTTTACAGAATAAATATATGGATGCAGTTAAAAAAAGAAATAGCCTATACAGATCCATAGTACAAAAGAGGGGGAGAGGTGGATGGAAGGAAAGAAATCCTTAGAAAAAAAGCTACACATAATTCTCGACTATGCACATACACTAGAAATGTAATTTTACAGATAACTCACATGTCTATTTTCAAAAGTTCTGCCTTTTCCTAACTGATTGTCACTCCAGCAAATGGGACTAATCTAGGCCTATATCTCTTCTGGTAAAATAATTTACATCATAATTTTCCCTAGCCTGAGGACACAGCCTTTTGCTCCTCCCCACAGTCAGTTTATTATGTGGCAATTTCTACAAATAAAATGTCTGAGAACATGCTGCTTAAAATGCATATTGTGATTTATAATACAGTATTTTTCACTAAGTGTCATAATATCCCTCTAATGGGGTGGTGGATCTTCAGTCATCTCTTATTCTGGACTGGAACAAAAGACTATCTGCTCTATGCAGCCAAAGCACAGATACCGACATTTGCAAACAATATCCTTGGGTTTGACAATATCCAAACAAACCATCTTTCCCAACCAGTTTTTGCCACTGTACATTTCTGACTTGCAGACAAACTGCAAAACATCTATTATAATCTGTAAAATTCTATTTTTTTTCAAATAATGAAATTGTTTCCACCCATAGTTAGACCTTTATTGGTCTGTTAAACCTGTCCCTCCTTCTAGTACACCAATACCTTATATACTAAAAGACTGAAAGCACACTCCATTTCCAACCAGCGCATGCTACTGAACACCAGTCTTCAAAAAGAGGGTGTCAGGGATATTTCATCCCCTCAGGTTCATCTCCTATTTTCTGTAGACCTGCTAAAAAATTACAGGGGTTTATTTTCAATGATAGAAACAGCCACTGATAGTTGTCTTAAATACTAACTGATTGGGGAGCAACATTAAATGCTATTACTTTAAATTATTTTGGTTTATGACAAAAGCAAGAGAAATATACTTCAAATGGTTTAAAAGTTTTTGTTCTGTATGGGACACCTGGGTGGCTCAGTCAGTTAAGCATCCGACTTTGGCTCAGGTCATGATCTCACGGTTCATGGGCTCAAGCCCCACATCGGGCTCTGTGCTGACAGCTCAGAGCCTGGAGCCTGTTTCAGATTCTGCGTCTCCCTCTCTCTCTGCCCCTCCCCCACTCACACTATGTCTCCCTCTGTCTCAAAAATAAATAAACAGTAAAAAAATTTTTTTGAAATAAGAGTTTTTGTACTGTAACAAAAAATATGCTATTTGCTATAGACTGAACGTGTCACCCTCCCCCAAAATGTTGGATGCTTAACACCCAATTCCTCAGAATGTGACCTTATTTAGAGAAAGGAAATTAATAGAGGTAATCAAGTTGAAATGAAGTCATTAGAGTGCACCCTAACTCATGAAACCGATGTCCTTACAAAAAGGGTGAAATTTGGACATAGGCATGTACACAACAAAAACACCATGTGATTTGAAGACAGAGAATGGGATGATGCATCCAGCCAAGCCAGGAAACACCAAAGATCACCAGCAAACCACCAGCAGCTGGGGGAGAAGCATGGAACAGATTCTTTTTCACAGCCCTCAGAAGGAACCAATCCTGCCAATACTTTACCTCAAACTTCTAGCCTTCAGAGCTGTGACACAATAAATTTTTTATTGTTTAAGCCACCCGTTTGCAGTGCTCTGTTACAACATCCCTAGGAAAGCAATACACTACTGAACAATTAGTGAGAAAGATGAGGGTTCCACAGCTTGGCATTTCCCCTGATGACTTAATGTACAGCCCCCAAAACTGACAGGCGGGTAGGGATAATAGCAACACATCTTTCCTTCCTTCCTGTCCCCTTTTTCTTCCTTTCTCTTCCACTCTCCCTTCCCTCCTTTACTATTATTTTTTTCTCTCTGCCCTCTCTCCCTTCTTTACTTCCTTCCTTTGGATAGCATGATGAATAAGTCACAGTCGCAATCTCCAAGAACACTATTTAAAAGAAACTTGATTTCCTGAGTGGAGAAGCCCACTATTTTGTACTTAAATACAGCAAGAGAAAAGGAGAGATGGTAATAAAATCCAAAATTTTTATTCAAAACATAAATTCCCCTCTAATTTTCCTAGAAAGGAATAGCGTGGATTTAAGAGATTTAAGACTATCTTATCTGTATGTGTACTAAAGTTCAGACAAAGCCATCTATCTCTGCCATTTACCCACAAAACACTGTGAACCATATAAAACAAAACCAAAACTTTTAAGAGTTAATGGCCAAAGGGGACATAAACACAAACTTCATGGCTAAGGAGTTCCAAGAACACCCTATGGAAAACTATGGAAAGGATGACACCTTTCCAGGAAAAACATAAAACATATACATGCCTGAAAATGATATATCTGGAGGTGAAAGAAGGCAGACAGAATAGATTGTCATGCTGAGCGATTGACTGGCTGTTCTTTCTTGAGAGTGGCAACACACACACGTGCATACACACACACACACACACACACACACACACCCCAAAGTGACTTTTCAATCAGTTCTGGGTAATCCTATACATTAGCTGCTGTGGTTCCCTCTTGTGTGACCAAGGTCACTGCAGTAAGGAAATAAGTCTGTTGGTATTTTTACTTCTCTTTCAATTAAGTGCTTTTTGACACAGCTCTCATTCAACACAGCATTATTAAGACTACATATAACAATTACTGCAAATTTTATTTGTCAAATGAAAAGTATTGACCAAAAGATACATCATATTGCTAGTTGATATGCATTGGCTGCCTTAAAGATTGTCAATTGAAAGCCAACATCTAGTTACTACATTTGCCAGTGTTCAATGTCGGCTGTCCTCAACTTGGGAATGAGGTTATCTTTTCCTCTTTTGTGGCTTCCTTCTGTACTACAAATAGGTCTTGTAAGAACTATTAAACCTTTGGGGCGCCAGGGTGGCTCAGTTGGTTAAGCGTCCGACTTCGGCTCAGGTCATGATCTTACTGCTTGTAAGATTGAGCCCCGCGTTGGGCTCTGTGCTGACAGCTTGGAGCCTGGAGCCTGCTTCGGATTCTGTGTCCCGCTCTTTCTCTGCCCCTCCCTCACTCATGCTCTGCCTCTCTCTCTCTCTCTCTCTCTCTCTCTCTCTCAACAATAAATAAAATATATTTTTAAAAATTAAAAAAAAAGAACTATTAAAGCTAATTAACAGTCATCCAGTACCCTGTGGTACTCAACTTAGTAAATTTTATCTGAGCCAGAGAAAAAAAGAAAAATTACAATATTGTTCTAATAAGTAACAGTTTAGCTATACAAGTTAACGATGCTTACAAAATAGGATACAATGATCTTTATAAGGATGTAGTCACACTGCATTACCAAAATAAGGTTCCATAATCTTTTTGTCTGGAAAATTGATATGTCCTTATGTTCATCTTCTCTGCCATTAATGACTATTGATCACATATATTCAGAAAGAGGACAGCAATTATTTAATAATTTGTTTTATAATAATTTAACAAGGTGCCTTTCAGTTTTAGAACTTACGATTTTATAAGTGCATGCTGCATTCTATTTAGACAGAAATCGCTAGGTTGTTTATTGTTAAAATGCTAAAAAGTCACATTTTTCAAAACACTGAACTTCAAATGCAATAGTAAACTAAGTTAAGAAAGAGGTAGAGAGATTCCAAGATATTCTAAATAAGGAAAAGCATTTCTATTCACAGTATCCTATTTGGATTGATTCCCTGTCATCAGAGACACAGACTGACCAGACAGGGGCCCACATGTCACAGAGGATATGTTTTTAAAATTTATACAGCAGGATGCCACAAATGGAAGAGTAAACAGTTGTAAGGGGGGAAGTTAAGGGTTCCTACATGTAAAACAATGTTGTGTCTCCCTTAATAGGTATTCTGCTGACAGGTTTTAAAGTGTCAAAATCAGGGTGCCTTCTGGCAGCAGTCTTGAGAAACAGGTATGCCATGTAATTTGTTTATTGCTTTACTATCATCATCATCATCATCATCATCATCATCATCATTTTACTACTGGTGATCTCTGGAAGGAAAATTGAAGGCTGAAAAAAAAGAAGCTTACTGCTAAAATTTAGTGAAGTCAAGCAACCTGAAAAGGAGATACAGATGCTGGAGAAACCAAATTCAATCTGATTTTATCCTTTAGGAACAGGGATGGAATAGAGGAGGCAGGACTTTTAATGCAACACTACCCAGAAAACATGACTTGCATTTAAAAAAAGTAATTTCAACGGCATATCCACATCTCAGATTGTATTTATCATCTGTGGGTATTCAGATTCTCCATTTGGATCGAGAGAAAGCAGTAATTCTAGATTCTGTGAAGGGTAGACTAGTATTATTTCTTAAATTCTGTTTATTTACTGAAAAAATGAATATTTTTTTCAGCACCATGAGTCATGATGCAAATACAGAAAATATTTTACCAGCACTGGATTACATCAGCTAATGTAATCCTCCCCTCCTTGCCACCATGATTTCCAGAACCACCACCACCTGCTCTCACAAACATACACCTCTCTCTCTCTCTCTCTTTCTCTCTCTCTCTCTCTCTCTCTCTCTCTCTCTGCAAGCTGCTTAGTATTAATAGGAAGCTTGCAGTTGCCTCAAATAATAAATGGGAGAAGTTCCTAAGGCGGGGTCATAGAAGCAGAGGGACAAATTCTGGGGTGGAAGAAAATTCCTCCCTTCATTTAAGATTTTTTTTTAACATTTATTTTTTGTTGAAAGACACAGTGTGAGCAGGGAAGGGGCAGAGAGAGAAGGAGACACAGAATCCGAAGTAAGTTCCAGGCTCTGGGCTATCAGCACAGAGCCCGACACGGGGCTCAAACTCACGAACCACGAGATCATGACCCGAGCTAAAGTCAGACGCTAAACCGACTGAGCCACCCAGGTGCCCCTCCTCCCTTCACTTAAAGATTAACTTCAACCACTGCGGTGGAATGAACTTTGTGAAGTCATGCATATAGTATACAGTGTAAACTTCCAAATGACACTGTGAGTGGCTATATGCAAAGATTCAAAATAAAGGGCTCAACCACAATTATTCTTGAAATGATTTGTGGCCAGACTTGATTAATGGATGTGATAAAATAAACAGTTCATTCACCAAACAGCAGAAAAATTTTTAAAAAAAGACAAAATAAAGTTGCCTGTAACTATAAAAGAGCTACTCAACTCTTTCATCTGGAATGGTGTCCTCAACTGGTATTAGTGTGCAATGCAACTTTGAAAGTGGAGGTTGGCTGAAGCAAGATGGGAGTGGGGGGAGAAAGGTAAAATAAACTAGAAAGGAACATCGTAAGAATACAAGCATGATATAGCATGAAAGAAACAGTGTAAGAAAAACGAAATCTCAAATAATTCAACTCAGCAAATATTTAGTTGTGT
Organism: Lynx rufus; assembly: GCF_022079265.1. Lineage (NCBI taxonomy): Eukaryota > Metazoa > Chordata > Mammalia > Carnivora > Felidae > Lynx > Lynx rufus. The sequence continues at coordinate 67,031,750 of NW_025814827.1, forward strand.
AGATACTTTATACAAAGTGTATTACAGACCTGCAAGACAAAAGTATATAAAACATTCTTTCTTTCTCCCAGAACCTCAAAGTACAATTAGAAGAGTCAAAGGCATTAGTGTTGTCCACGGACCAGCTGTACCAGAATCACTGGGAATGCATGTTAAAAATTACATTCCAGGGGCGCCTGGGTGGCGCAGTCGGTTAAGCGTCCGACTTCAGCCAGGTCACGATCTCGCGGTCCGTGAGTTCGAGCCCCGCGTCGGGCTCTGGGCTGATGGCTCAGAGCCTGGAGCCTGTTTCCGATTCTGTGTCTCCCTCTCTCTCTGCCCCTCCCCCGTTCATGCTCTGTCTCTCTCTGTCCCAAAAATAAAAAAAATAAACGTTGAAAAAAATTAAAAAAAAAAATGACATTCCATTAATCACTCAGAAAATGCCCAAGTTACCTTTCATCTAGAGAAAGTCAGAACATTTTCTTTCTTTAGCGCAAATTAGTCCAGACTCTGGAATTCTCTGTGGGCTTTTCTAGCCAGGAACCATTGAGCCAAATCATTGTTTTATTCAAAATTATCATAACACAATTTTTTCATGACTTCTTCCTTTCTGGTTTGCTTGAAAAATATGATGAAAAAGCAAAGGAAACATATTTATTCATAATTTCCTTTTGATCATGAACCTCTGTCTCCACATTTTAGAGTGAAATGTAAGTTGTTCAAATTATCATCTTTTATAAATTGTTTGAAAATTTTTAAATGTGAAGGTTTTATTTTCTTGATTTCTGCTCAATGATTATCTTACCTTGGTGAAAAAAGAAAGGATGCCAAGTGTTATAAACTTTGTTCTGGATTGTATGAAGGGAGAAGGAGACAGAGAGAGGGGAGAGGAGAGTTAGGCAACCTTCAGAAATATGCAGGCTCCATATATGACGTACCAAACTTGGGGAAGATAAAGCAAGGAAAAATAGGCACACGTATCTTAACAAAAAGCAGAACAGTACTATTACAAAAGGGAATAATGGGGTATGTCTACTGTGTTGCAGCACAATTTTAGAAGTCAAGACTGCAAGATACAGATATGAGAGGTTACAAATTCTGATTTTGGGGTTGGACATTCAGGCTCTGACATGATTTCCCAAATGACCCTTAACTAAGAACCTGAAATTGAGAATTCAGCAATGCTCAGTCACAAATCAACTGTCACCGGGATGACTGCACCCCACCGCACATCCCAGGGGGCAGACATCTCAATCATGAGAATCGTGGCTTCATGCCAAGGGCAGGAGCTGCAGGGCTGATTGACAGGCAGGGTCGATCCTTTTTCTCTTTGACTGTTTATCATCCTAAAATAAGCATTGGCATTAAAACCTGCAGACTAAAAGAATTGGAATCTTTTGGATCAAGTGACCCAAGAAGCTGTATTCATGACATCCACAATAAAATCTGAGAACATATTTTCTAATACAGGAATACTTTGAAAAAGTACTACACTAGCATGGCATAAGGAAATGAGGGAGGGAGAGACACATTAGAAACAGGAGGAGGGATTATCTGAGAAATAAAGGTGAAGGTTATCTGAGAAACAGACTGAGCTGACCTTTGCAGGATGAGCAGAACTTTATTGGGCACATGCAGAAAAGAAGGATACATGTTAGGTATAGAAAATAGCTATAACAAAGATTCGGAGCAAAAATCAATCAGAACTCTTAAAGAGAAGCACTGGGTGACTCATTCAGTTGAACATCCACCTCTTGATTTCAGCTCAGGTCATGATCCCAGAGTCATGGGGTCAAGCCCCGCATTGGGCTCTGCACTGAGCCTGCAGCCTGCTTAAGATTCTCACTTCTCACCTGGGTGGCTCAGTTGGTTAAGCATCTGACTCTTGATTTCAGCGTAGGTCATGATCTTGCAGTTCATGAGATCGAGCCCTGAGTCAGGCACTATGCTGACAGTGCAGGGCCTGCTTGGGATTCTCTGTCTCCCTCTCTCTGCCTCTCTCTCTCTCTCTCTCTCTCTCTCTCTCTCTCTCTCTCTCTCTCTCTCTCTCAAAATAAATGAATACATATTAAAAACAAACAAAAACTCTTAAGGATATGTAAAAGTCCAATAATGGAGCAGAATGAGAAAACAAAACAATATGACAGGTAGGCCAAACTAGTGAGGGCTCTGAATTCTACAGTCAGGAGTTAAGAACATATGCTCTGGGAAAAGAGAGAGCCACAGAATGTTTCTGGGGCTACATAACACTAAATCTGATTAAGTTATGAGGAGGCCAGTTTAGGTGAGATGAACTTCAAGAAAGATGCCCTTGGCCACTATGGGGGACTCTGCTAGGGATCAAGGGATCAACTGAGACACAGGCCGAGTAGAAAATGCATGCACTTGGAATTCTAGCAAAAGAATGTGGATTTTACTTAGCTATATTTTGAGCATAAGGATATCAGCAACAGACAGTAGTCTAAGATGGCAGCAATGTAAATTAAAAATCTATATGGAATTAAAAGAAAAACTTAAAGATCTGAAATTTCAGTCAAATTACTTATTTCAGGGAATGACACCAAAAACCACATACTCTACCAAACTGTATATCTGCAAGTCTTTCCAGACATGTCACTACTATCCTACATTCACAAAGCTACTACTAGTAATATTTAAAGAGGATGCTATATACTTGCCTTGTCCCAGGAAATGGTCTATGTACTTTACACACATCAATTCAACACAACAATTTTCTGATATAGGGACTCTTCTCCCCATTTTGCATAAAAGGAAGAAATAGAGACTCATAAAGGTAAAAGACCTTGCCCAGGGTCACTGAGCAGGTAAGAAGCTAACCACTGTACGATACTGTCCCCTCAATAATTTCTAAATTATTTCTTTCCAGTACAATTTCCTCCCACTGACCTAGTCTAAATTGCCCTCATCTCTTACCTACACTCCACAACAATCTCTGAGTAACTGTTTCTGCCTTCAATTTTATGCCTTCTCAAGCCACTCTCCATTATGCTGTCACACCAGCTGTTCTAAAATGCAAGCCACAGCATTAATCTGCCCTTAGGCGAATACAATAGTATACACATACACACAATTGTAGCATTTTTGTAAACCCTTAATCACAGAGAGAGAGAAATTCAAGCAAATCAGTTATGGCTTGTGTTGGTTTTAAAAATAGAGATATTAAGTGTTATTGATCTCTGGAGTAGAACAATATATTATTCCTTTCTCTCTGCAGAGAAATCATTAATTTTGTTTCATTGAGGGGATTTTTATCAGTCAAGGTCCTGTCAGGAATCATATAACATTCTCAAAAAGTGTGACTGAAGAGAGATTAATGAAGGGACTGTTTACTAAGGAAAGGGCAGAGATAAGGAAAGAACAAGAAAGTGAAAGACCCCGGGACTAATGAGAATTAGAGGCCACTCCCCAAACAGGGTCTGAAGAGACATGTAGTCTGGACCTGGTCAAACCTGAGGCCAGAAAGAGCCACCAGATAGGAGCCACTGATGAGGCAGAGAAACAGAGCCACTAACACACTGTGTCCTTCTCAGAGAGTAAGCTAGGGGAATAAATGCTCAATCTCTTCTCCCACAAGCCAATCTCGGCTCCTTGCTCCCACTGGTCTAATGGAATTAGAAGCCCACAGGAGCGGTCCATACAGATCGGCCTGTCAAGGGATACAGCAAGGTAGATGAGGGTGGAAAGTGAAAATGGAAGCATAAATGGGGAAGAAACAGCAATGTGCTTCCTTGATATACAGCAGTCTTGTTCTTGACATGAAATTATGTAAATTAAGGCCTATCTGAATATATGAAACAAGCATATCATCTGACACTCATCAACAGAAAGGCTTGCTGGGCTTCCATTTCCCACTTCCTTACTGCTAGACTAGTCTTGCCTCTCACCTACCACATAAATCAAGGATTTTTGACAGGCAGAGACATGTGTAAACCCTTACTGCCAACAAATAAATCCTAATGCAGAGCAAGAACAGATTAGTGGACTCTTCCAGAAATATCAGTTTCTGTGTTCCTCATGGCTCTTAGAATTGCTTACCATAGTAACATACTTACAATGCATAATGTAAATCACTACATAAAATATAAATATAACATACACACACATATACCCATACACGCATATTTCTGTGTGTATGAAGGTTTTAATGCTTTTAAATATACTTGGCTCTCTAGTACATATTTCACATAAAATTACTCATTTAAAGTTCACATAACCCTGGACAATGTGTATCATCTTCATATAGCATAGAAAAATCCTGAAGCTTGAAGAAGGTAAGTAAAACACAAGAGTTCACATGTTCAGGAAAAGGTGGAAGCTAGGGTTCAAACCATAGGAATCTAATGTGAACTACACTCCAAGTCACAACGTTTCCTCACCCACAGTTGCTGAATCAAATAGGGTAATGTACTATTACACATTTGTTTATGAGACAACACACCAACAAAAATCCTGCTTACCCTACGATAACACAAACAAATTCAATCTCTTTTTAAAGCTCCTTCATGATCAAAGGATCCTGGTGATTACTAAAGCTCACATTACATGTATAGAATTTTTTTGGTCTAAAGTCCTCCACAGTACCAAAGGAGATACACCAATTCACTGTCTGGAAGACAAAGTGCATTTAGACACGAATTCTTAAAGAAATATAAAAGGAAAGCTTTTCTCCACACAGTGTTTGTCACCCACTATGAAATCCTATATTTCCACCAACCAGAGGAAACTTTAATGATCAGTTGGGGCAGTACAAAAAAGTGTGAAGAGATGAAAGCCACATATTAGAGGATCTATTGTTTTTCTTGTAGAGCATGGCACCAAAATATATGCTAATGTCATGCTGTATTTGAAAGATTTTAAGTAATACAAGTCTATTTTTAGAATGTGCACACTTTATGTGCTACTGGAAGAGCCTGTGTTCACACTGTACATCCTCACTGCTTATCTTCCTGGAACAAATTGGCAAGTGTGAATTCATTGGTCTGTCTGAAAGAACCCTGTCCCTGATACGTATGTCTCCTGCTGGCTTTGATTTTTTTTTTTTAATTTATTTTAGTTTTTACTTTTCCAGGTATCAGATGTGATAGCTAACAAGCAATCATCAAAGAAAAAGCTTTGCACAGAATAGTTCCCATTATAAATATAAAACAAACAACAACAAAAATACGAGCCAACAACCCCAGTGTTTTTGAAATAGAAGCTGTGGTTTCCTTTTAGGGTCTGCTGCCCAATTCATTGATTATGACTGTGAAGAATGGAAATGTTTTAGAGGGTGCTACATCCCCCCAAAAAGAGATAAGAATTAGGGCAACATTTGGTAACTCTCACATTTTGGATAAAGTGAACAGAGGAGGTGTTACAAAAGTCTTACTTTATTTTTGGTTTTGATCTTAATTGCTTACTTGGTAAACACCCTTTTTGTGATAGCTCATTAAACTAATCCATATTTTTAAAATAGTGTATATGACTTAAACTCAGGGGAAAAAATCACAAGCCTAAGAGGACATGTCAGGCATAATCTGGAAGAGACCAGGGGTTAGACACAATAGGGAGAGGGGCACCTGGGTGGCTCAATCGGTTGGGCGTCCGACTTTGGCTTGGGTCATGATCTCGCGGTTCCTGGGTTTGAGCCCCGAATCAGGCTCTGTGCTGACAGCTAGCTCAGAGCCTGGGGTCTGTCTGTGAATTCTGTGTCTCCCTCTCTCTCTCTGTCCCTCCCATGCTTGCTTTCTCTCTCTCTCTCTTTCAAAAATAAATAAAACATAAAAAAAAAAAGGAAAGAAAGAAACAATAGGGAGAGAGGTGGGTTCTGCTGAGAACCAGAAAGGAGAGGCCCAGTGAAGTATGAATGCAGGGGAGAGGGGTGGGCCCTTATTCCAATTCAGTTGATAGGTGCCATTGTTAATAAAGATTTTTTTTTTTTTAAGAAAAAAGGAAGATGCATACATATTTTTTGGGAAATCTCCATTTTAATGTTGGCAACTGCTACAAAAATGTTTGAGCCATTGTATATGCAAGCATTCTATACTCTAACCCACACAGGTGCAGGTGGGCACTAGCCCACAGGCCCCCATCTGTGCCCTCAAGTATAAATAAAAGAACTCATTTTTATGTATGCAACTGTTTTCTCTATCATCAGTTGTTCTGATTTTGTTTGCTGATTCTTAAGGTAACTTTTCTCGGTTTCAGATTATCATTCTGCAACAAGCTCCCACAATCTGTTGTGGGTTGCTTGGTTTGTTTTCACTCTGAATTAAATTACTTAACTGGATCAATTCAGTTTTCATGTCATTTACAGCTAAGCAAAGTGAAATGGTATTGTTGTTGTTTGATTCAAGCAGTCTCGGTTATCATTATTTCTTGTACTCTTTATTCTGTTTAAGACTTCCCTCAAGCCAAACTGTAGAGCATAGTTTGTTAGACTAGTACTTGTATGCCATAGGGGTTATTTTCTTAAATATGGCTTATTTTCAAAGGAAGGAAGGAAGAAAGGCAGGAAGGAAGAGAAACAGAGAAGGGAGGGAAGGAGAGATGAACCAGAAGAGAACAAGAATATAGGAGAGGGTGTCAATCCACTAGAGGATGGATCAAGTGAACCTTCCATACATAGTTCTGGGAGTAGAAAAATAGGTGTTTCTGTCTGAGCTGCTCAAGATTGATGGTCCTCAAAAGTTACTCACGTCCCAGTAATAAACATAGTACTTTACTCTAAGATTCAAGGGTGGTTCCTTTTCTTCCAGTTACAAAGGAGTGGTGTTTTATAAACACTTAATGGGCTCTTTTTTCCTTTGTCTTGTGACCCCTAAGACATTTTGAAAACTATGTAAGTCATGAACACTGGGTTGTAAATTCACAAATTGTCACAGTAAAAATGTTAGGTCTTAACTATTATGAACCAATTGTTGCTAGTGAATATATAAAATCTGATACCAAGAGAGAGCAGAAACAGACATAAAATCAAGAATCACAGAAGTCTATTTAGTAATCATTTCATAAGGAGAAAACTGAAGCAAAGAAAAATTAAGCGATTTGCCCAAAGTCACTCCTTTGGACTTTATAGTATAGAATTTAAAAGTTAGTTCAAAGCACTAAATAGGTGGTGATAACTTCCTCTGTATTTATGAGAGAAAGAAAGCAAATAATTTAAATTCATAAATCAAATGTTTCAATATTATTCAAACTGCCATTTTTCTATTTTATTTTCTTGAAATAGCTGCCAGGAAACCACTTGGGCTAGAAATATTAAGGTACAGCAATTTAAAAGGAAAAATAGTAAAAAAAAATGTACCTGCATCTACATGTATATTTCATTAATAGCAATTTTAAATGGGTTCAATTTCTTTCATTTTTATGAGTGAGTTACAGGTTATCTAATAAAAATTTTAATTTATATCAGGTATCTTATATGCCAACTTGATTTATTTTTACAAACCTAGATCTAAAATTGATATACACTGCGGGAATTACTCTTATTCCCCTATCATTTGTGATACTTTAGTCTACAATACAATTTCTACTTGAGGCATTAACTGCCATAGCTTGGAGTATATGCCTATGCTTTAAATAACTGGAATATACAATGAAATGCAGAGAAATCTTTCAAACAGTACTTACATGACATGTTTCATAATTCAACACAACATCAAAGGGAATAATCCACAAACATCTGCTAAATTTTAAATTGGAAAAGAACTCTGATAGTGAAATGAAATTATGCCTTTGAAAAGAGTGGCTTAAATGTACCATGCTTAGTTCTTCATCTATGACAGCGTATGATCCAAGTAACGTGAATGCCCAGGTCAATTTTGGTCAAGACATTAGAGAGCCACAAAAAATACTATTATATCATAATGATTCATACTTCTCTGCAGCTACCGGCAAAAAACCAAAATGAAACAAAGGAATCAAAGGTATAAGATGCTTAGATCCAAAAACCTATCTAAATGATTTCTCAAAGAATCCCATAGAGTATATTTCCTTTGTGACATTTAAAATATGTATGAGTGAAATATGAAAACAATTCAAACAGTTCTACTAGACAATATTTTTCAGATTTCTTTACTTTTGCAGATTTCTTTCCTATCTAAATTCCCATACTTTCAAAAAGTAAAGAGAGAAAGGTAGGTTTATGAAAGAATTACGTATTTCTGGACTACATAATCTCTGCATGTTTTTGTGAGGCTTAGATCTGTAGAATTCACCTACTATTACTGAACTTCAGACTAGACTAACTTTAAGGTTTGTTTGTATGTTTGTTTAAACAGCTTCACTGAGGTATAATTGGTAAACAAAGAACTGCACATATTCAGTGGGTACAATTAGATGAACCTGGACATATGCAAATATCTATGATATCACTATGATTCAGGGAATAGATACATCCTAGAGTTTCCTTGTGTTTCTTTGTTTTTTTTGTATGCATGTGGTAACACCATTTCACATTTGATCACCCCTTGTAACAAATTATGAAGCGTGCAATACTGCATTGTTGACTACAGCCAGTATGTTGTACAGAAGAACTGGAACTTATCTGTATAGCAGAAGTGACACATTTTGCACACTGAATAATGACTCTCCATTCCACCCCCCAATACCATATGATCCGTCATTCCCACTTCTGGATATACATCCAGAAGAACTGAAATCAAGATCTCAAAGATATATCTTCATTCCCATGTTCATTGTAGCAATGTTCCCAATAGTCAAGATATGGAAACAACCAAAGTGTTCATCAACAAGTGAATGAATAAATAAAACATGATATATACCCACAACGAAATATTATTCAGCCTTAAAAAACAAACATGGATATACCTGGAGGACATTATGCTGAATGAAATAAGCCAACCACAGAAGGGCAGATATAGTTTGATTCCACTATCATGGGGTTTCAAAACAGCCAAATTCACAGAAACAGAGAATACATATCATGTACATACCATGTAGACGGTTGCCAGTGTCTAGGGGGTGGGTAAATGTGCCAACTTTGTTTTTATCAGTGTCTAAAAATCGAATTCTTCTTAATACATGATGATTTTACTAATCAGAAAGGTTTTTTTTAATGAAAATTTTGTGAATTGCAGTATAAGTCCATTAAGAGTTTCATTAAAGATGAAAAAATGGTATTTTAAGATGAACATATATAGCTGCATAACATATATAAATTCTTTAAAAATTAAAAAGCAACTCTTTTCAACATTAGAGCAAAACATATTTTATGAAAAAACTCTCCTCTTATAAGATGACATAATTCTTCAATCAAATGCTTAGATTAGAAAGAAAATGTAATTTTCTGTGTTTAGCCCTGAGCAGTTTGGGGTGAAGCATGAACGAAAAATCAAGAGAAAAATTACTATGTATGTCATTGTGCCAAGAAGTAAAAAGGTGCTAACAAAATTTACACTGTAAAAAGAGTGTAGAATTTAATCTACCCATATACAGTTTATTTTATAAACAGAGACATCTAAAAAGTCCTCTTTCACAAAAATGTTCCTCTTGATAAAAAATGCCCTATAAACTCACTTTCTCATATCATAGCTCATGCAAACATATTTCCTCTCTTTTTTCTCAAATCACTTGATATTACTCTGTGTTATTTTAATACTTTTCTGGAAATCCACTTAACACTGATTTTTGCTAACAAATTAGCCTATTGGGATGATAGCAGGGGGAGGTTTTTTAGAATATTTGGTAATAGGATTAATAAAGATCATTTGCCTTATTTTGTATATGCTTCGTAACTTAACTAGATTATTAGCGAACTTTAATTTCCAACTCTCATTTAGTACATAGGGATATTTCAGCATAAAGAAATCAAACAATTTGACTAAAGAGACACGGAAAATGGAATAAGAGGAAATAAAATTCAGTTATTCTCATGCCTAGTCATAAAATCTTCAAAGTGATTTGGAGTATGTCTATACACATAATAACAATATTAAGTTTGACTACATGCCCATTCAGTTCATCCCATAAATCCTAGGGTCAAGTCAAAACTCATCCATGAACTCTCAGTGTGATCTGGTGCAAACTGCTTACATTCACGAAGCCTCAGTTTTCTCATCTGGAAAACTGAAGTACAGACACTACTAAGGTCTCCCTAAAACTCTCAAATTCAGTTCATCAGTGATTGGTTTGCATTCAGAAATTGCCCAAATAATCACACACGCCTTCCTACATTCAGTTTCAGCAATAGCACATAAGCACACATTAGCAAAATTCACACATGCTTCTGAATACAAACAACATCAAAACAACAATAACGAAGATAGTGTAAATAGCCAATTTGAGTTAATACAGGAAACTATAAACCTGTCAGGAAAAAGAAAAGCACCCATTTTCCAATGCAGCAGAATGGGAACTTTGGTCCTCACCAAGTCTATTCAAACAAAAATTATTTTAAAAGAATTCAAGGGGCGCCTGGGTGGCGCAGTCGGTTAAGCGTCTGACTTCAGCCAGGTCACGATCTCGCGGTCGGTGGGTTTGACCCCCGCGTCGGGCTCTGGGCTGATGGCTCAGAGCCTGAAGCCTGTTTCCGATTCTGTGTCTCCCTCTCTCTCTGCCCCTCCCCCGTTCATGCTCTGTCTCTCTCTGTCCCAAAAATAAATAAAAATTAAAAAAAAAAAAAAAAGACTTGGCCTAAATGTCACTTCTTCTGGGAAGCCTTTAGTGACATTCTCACCTCACTCTCCACCTTCCCAAGCTGGGCTTGAGGGAGAGCTCTATAGCAAAGACTCAATGGAAAAAAAAATACATAAAAATCATTGAGATTTGAGATACAGCAAGCCTGTTTTCAAACTTTAGGTCACATGAATTTGGCTCATTCATGATTAAACACAAATTATACATGCACGCATTTAAAAAAGCCTTTTAGTAGGAAATTTGCATCTTAAAGTGGATGGGATCTATTTTGTTTAGTGTTAAAATGCAAGGAGTAAAGTAGCATGGTTGTAAATTCAGATTTTATTTACTATTTAAATAATCACAGGAAAGTCACTGAACCTGCCTAAGTATCACTTTCCTACCTTTAGTAGGGGGATAATTATACCTTATAGAATCGCTAAGAGGATTAATGAGATAATCCCTCAAATGGCATACCATAAAAAGTGGTTATACTTAAAATGTTATTTAAAATACTTTACACAGTATTTTTTGTTATATCAGTGTTACAAACAAATTAAAATTAGGTTATTTGAATTGTTTATATTTTGCTGACAATTCTGTAAACAATGTAAACATCTTACTAGTGTCCTGCCACAGATCCAGTGTCAGAAAAATGCAAGCTGTGGCATGATTAACAATTCAAGTAGAATCAGATGCAAGGGATTGTGAATGCTCAGAAAGCTACTCTGATGTTGAAAGGATCCCTGGGGGAAGAGGTCAAGAACAGATCTGTCTGCACTGAATGACCAATATCAGTTAAATAAGCACTTAAAATCTTTGTGACTTGGTTTTCCCACATAGGGCAGTGTCATGGACACTAGACTCCATAATTACCAAAATAGATTGATCTCATTTAATTTAAAAGTTGGATTTATTTTTTACATGTATTAAATTAGCTGGTTTTTAGAATGTGGATGTAGAGAACAGCATGGAAGTTTTTTCTGTGTCTCGCGTCCATGAAATGCAGCCAGAACAACACTATACCATCCTGCACACCTACAAAACTGATTGGCGGATTAACACAACAATCTGCACAAACTGAACCACAGAATTCAGCAGGTACGCAGCATGGAGAAGTGAACTTCGGGAGCGAGAAGCTGCGGGAAGGGAGTTGCTTTTGCAGGCGGAGAGAGGATGGAGACGGGGGAGAACATGGGAAAAGCACCCCTCCCCAAAAGCAGCTGGAAGGAAAGTGGAAAATTGGAAACAGCCGTAGGGACTAAACTAAAAATGGAGAAAGGAGAAAGGAGAGGGTTTACATTCCATTAATACTGTAAACAAGGGGAGTACAGAGACTGAAACTCTGCAGCTCAATACCTGGCAGTGCTCTGGTGAAAAGGGCAAATCCCTAGGCACAGAGTGGGGTCTGGGAGGTTCTCGGCCACACAGGGAGAAACAGTTCCACTGCCGGAAGGACGTTTGGTAAAGACTGTTGAATCCACCTGGTCCCAGCAGATCCCAGAGAGAGGCCACATTAGCTGGTGCTGGAACAAAGTCGTTAAGGGTGAAGCCTGGTGCCTGATGTGTGTTGTGATTTTCCAAAATCCCTTAAATGCTGCTGCTACACTGTCTCAGGAACTTTTTTGGGGTGGGCTGGCACCTGGATGCAATCTCGGAGCACCTGCAGCAGCATGGTCTCATGAACTTTCCTGGGTGCAGCCCACATCCGGCCATTGCTCAGTGAGACCCTCCCGCAGAGGGGCAGAAAGGGTCAAAGCCACAGTCCTTCAGAAGGAAGGGGCCAGGGAAAACAGCCGCATCTGTGACAAAACTCGGGAGAGAGGTACTACCTGGGGCTTGATCACGGCCAGTGAAGAAGCAGAAAGTGTATGACGGCTGAAGACAGAGGACAGGTGGGCAATTGCTGATCGGACAGAACAGAACAGAATTCCATACTAGAGACTGGGTAGCTGGGTGACACCATTTTCACTGCTCCCGTGCATGCGTATACGCACCTACTAATGCCATAACAATCCACCACAGTAGCCTAGCAGCGCCATCTAGTGGAGAACAGAGCCTTTACACTGAGCCCCGCCCAACTGGCTCACTCTTCAAGAACACAAGTCTCACCGCCTGCTTAGTTTATGGACTATAAAGCGCTTCATGGTCTGATTTCTAGGGAAAATGAAGTAATTTCAGTCCTATTTAAATCTGTTAGCAGCTCCATCTATTCAATTTTCTTTTCTTTTTTTTCTCATTTTCACTTCTTTTTCTTGAATACAGAAAGAGAAAAATTCATTTTTATTTTCAATTTTTATAAAAAATATTTTTCATTAATTTTTTAGTATAGTTTTGATTTTTGTGTAAATTTTTTAAAATTCTATTTTACTTCCATCATTTTATTTTAGTCTACTTCAGTGTATTCACTTTTTCAAATTTTCAATAATTTCCTTTTTTTCTTTCTCTTTTTCTCTCATTTTCTTGAATGCACTAAAAGAAAAACTTCATTTTTTATTTTAAATTTCTATTGAAAATATTTTTATTATTTTTTGCCATATTTTTTGCTTTTATGTAAATTGTTTCAAATTCTATTTTACTTCCATCATTGTATGTAACTCTACTACAGTGTATTCACTTTTTCAAATTTTGAAACGATTTCCTTTTTTCTCTTTTTTTAATTTCTTTTTCTTAAATGCAGAAAGAGAAAAATTCACTTTTATTTTTAATTTTTATTAAAATATTTTTCTTCAGTTTTTTCCTACTATATTCTTTACTTTTGTGTAATTTTTTTCAAATTCTATTTTATTCCCATCATCTAATTTTAAGTCTACTTCAGTGTATTCATTTTTTTCAAAATATCAGATGATTTCCTTACCCCTCCCCTTTTTTTCTGTAATATGTCAAACCACTTTCAACACCTAGACCAAAACACACCTAGGATCTAGCACCATTTATTTGATTTTGTGTGTGTGTGTGTGTGTGTGTGTGTGTGTTTATTTGTTTAATTTTACTATTTTTATAATTTTAATTGTTTTTAATTTTAATTTTTCTACCTCATTAATTCCTTTCATCCTTCAAAATGACAAAATGAAGGAATTCACCCCAAAGGAAAGAGAACAAAGAAATGACAACCAGCGATTTAACCAACACAGATACAAGCAAGATGTCTGTACCAGAATTTAGGATCACAATAATAAGAAAACTAGCTGGAGGGGCGCCTGGGTGGCTCAGCTGGTTGAGCGTCTGACTTTGGCTCAGGTCATAATCTCGTGGTCTGTGAGTTCAAGCCCTGCGTCAGGCTCAGTACTGACAGCTCAGAGCCTGGAGCCTGCTTCGGATTCTGTGTCTCCTTCTCTCTCTGCCCCTCCCCCACTCATGTTCTGTCTCTTTGTGTCTCAGAAATAAATAAACATTAAAAAAAATAAAGAATACTAGCTGGAGTCGAAAATAGATTAGAATCTCTTTCTGCAGAGATAAAAGAAGTAAAAAAGAGAACGAAATAAAAATTGGTATAACTGAGCTGCAATCATGGATGGATGCCACAGCAGCAAGGATGGATGAGGCAGGACACAGGATCAGCGATATAGAGGACAAACTTATGGAGAATAATGAAGCAGAAAAAAAGAGGGAGATTGAGGCAAAAGAGCACAATTTAAGAGTTAGAGAAATCAGTGACTCATTAAAAAGGAACAACATCAGAATCATAGGGGTCCCAGAAGAGGAAGAGAGAGAAATAGGGGTAGAAGGGTTACGTGAACAAATCATAGCGGAAAACTTTCCTAACCTGGGGAAAGACACAGACATCAAAATCCAGGAAGCACAGAGGTCCCTCATTAGATTCAACAAAACTGACCATCAACAAGGCATATCATAGTCAAATTCACAAAATACTCAGGCAAGGAGAGAATCATGAAAGCAACAAGGGAAAAGAAGTCCCTAACCTACAAGGGAAGACAGATCAGGTTTGCAGCAGACCTATCCACAGAAACTTGGCAGGACAGAAAGGAGTGGCAGGATATATTCAACCTGCTGAATCAGAAACACAGCCAAGAATTCTTTATCCAGCAAGGCTGTCATTCAAAATAGATGGAGAGATTAAAAGTTTCCCAGACAAACAAAAATTAAAGGAGTTCGTGACCACTAAACCAGTCCTGCAAGAAGTTTTAAGGGGGGCTCTGTGAGGGGAGAAAAGACACACAAAAAAGACCAAAAGCAACAAAGACTGGAAAGGATCAGAGAACACCACCAGAAACGCCAACACTACAAGCATTATAATGGCAATAAATTCATATCTTTCAGTACTCACTCTAAATGTCAATGGACTCAATGCTCCAATCAAAAGACATAGGGTAACAGAATGGATAGGAAAACAAGATCCATCTATATGCTGTTTACAAGAGACCCACTTCAGAGCTAAAGACACCCTCAGATTGAAAATAAGGGGATGGAGAACCATCGGTCATGCTAATGGTCAACAAAAGAAAGCCGGAGTAGCCATACTTATATCAGACAATCTAGACTTTAAAATAAAGACTGTACCAAGAGATCAAGAAGGGCATTACATCCTAATCAAAGGGTCTATCCACCAAGAAGACATAACAATTGTACATATTTATGTGCCAAATATGGCGGCACCCATTATATAAATCAATTAATCACAAACATAAAGAAACTCATCTATAATAATACAATACTGGTAGGAGACTTCAACACCGCACTGACAGCAATGGACAGATCATCTAATCAAAAAATCAACAGGGAAACAATGGCTTTGAATGACACACTGGACCAGATGGACTTAACAGATATATTCAGAACATTTAATCATAAAGCAGCAGAATATACATCTTCTCCAGTGCACATGGAACGTTCTCCAGAATAGACCATATACTGGGACACAAATCACCCCTAAGTAAGTACAAAAAGATCAAGATCATACCATGCATATTTTCAGACCACAACACTATGAAACTTGAAATCAACCACAAGAAAAAATTTGAAAAGGTAACAAATACTTGGAGACTGAAGAATATCCTACTAAAGAATGAATGGGCTAACCAAGAGGTTAAAGAGGAAATTAAAAAGTATATGGAAGTCAATGAAAATTATAACACCACAACCCAAACCTCTGGGACGCAGCAAAGGCGATCATAAGAGGAAAGTATATAGCAATCTAGGCCTTCCTAAAGAAGGAAGAAAGACACAAAAGCAGACACATAGACCAATGGAATAGAACAGAGACTCCAGAATTGTACCCACAAAAGTATGGCCAACTAATCTTTTCCAAAGCAGGAAAGAATATCCAATGGATAAAAGACAGTCTCTTTAACAAATGGTGCTGGGAGAACTGGACCACTTTCTTACACCATTCACAAAAATAAACTCAAAATGGATAAAGGATCTGAATGTGAGACAAGAAACCATCAAAACCCTAGAGGAGAAAGGAGGAAAAAACCTCTCTGACCTCAGCCGCAGAAATTTCTTACTTGACACATCTCCAAAGGCAAACGAATTAAAAGCAAAGATGAACTATTGGGACCTCATGAAGATAAAAAGCTTCTGCACTGCAAAGGAAACCATCAACAAAACTAAAAAGACAACCGAAGGAATGGGAAAAGATATTTGCAAAAGACATTTCAGACAAAGGGCTAGTATCCAAAATCTATAAAGAACTCACCAAACTCCATACCTGAAAGACAAATAATCTGGTGAAGAAACGGGCAGAAAACATGAATAGACACTTCTCTAAAGAAGACATCCAGATGGCCAACAGGCACATGAGAAGATGCTCAATGTCGCTCCTCATCAGGGAAATACAAATCAAAACCACACTGAGATACTACCTCATGCCAGTCGGAGTGGCTAAAATGAACAAATCAGGAGACTACAGATGCTGTGGAGAGGATGAGGAGAAACAGGAACCCTTTTGCACTGTTGATAGGAATGCAAATGGGTGCAGCACTCTGGAAAACGATGTGGAGGTTCCTCAAAAAAACTGAAAATAGATCTACCCTATGACCCAGCAACAGCACTGCTAGGAATTTACCCAAGGGATACAGGAGTGCTGATGCATAGGGGCACTTGTACCCCAGTGTTTATAGTAGCACTTTCAACAATAGCCAAATTATGGAAAGAGCCTAAATGTTCATCAACTGATGAGTGGATAAAGAAATTGTGGTTTATATACACAATGGAATGCTACTTGGCAATGAGAAAGAATGAAATATGGCCTTTTGTAGCAACGTGGATGGAACTGGAGACTGTTATGCTAAGTAAAATAAGTCATACAGAGAAAGACAGATACTGTATGTTTTCACTCTTACATGAATCCTCAGAAACTTAACAGAAGACCATGGGAGAGGGGAAGGGGAAAAAAAATTAGAGAGGGAGGGAGCCAAACCATAAGAGACTCTTAAAAACTGAGAATAAACTGAGGGTTGATGGGGGTGGGAGGGACGGGAAAGTGGGTAATGGGCATTGAGGAGGGCACCTGTTGGGATGAGCACTGGGTGTTGTATGGAAACCAATTTGACAAAAAATTTCATATAAAAATTAAAAAAAAAAAGACTTTGAGGAAAAAAAAAGAAGGAAGAAAGATCTCAGATATACCACCTAACCTTACGCCTTAAGGAGGTGGAAAAAGAAGAGCAAATAAAACCCAAACGAGCAGAAGACAGGAAATAATAAAGATTAGAGCCAAAATTAATGCTATCAAAACCAAAAAAAACCCAGTAGAACAGAACAATGACACCAGAAGCTGGTTGGTTCTTTGAAAGAATTAACAAAATTCATAAACCACTAGCCAGTTTGATCAAAAAGAAAAAGGAAAGGACCCAAATAAATAAAATCAAGATGAAAGAGGAGAGATCACGACCAACACAGCAGAAATAAAAAATGATAAGAGAATATTATGAGGACTTATATGCCAATAAAATAGGCAATCTGGAAAAATGGACAAATTGCCAGAAATATATACACTACCAAAACTGAAACAGGAAGAAAAGGAAAATTTGACAACACCCATAATCGAATTAGTAATCAAAAATCTGCCAAAAAACAAGGGCCCAGGGCCAGATGGCTTTCCAGAGGAATTCTACCAAACATTTAAGGAAGAGTTAACACCTATTCTCTTGAAAATGTTCCAAAAAATAGAAATGGAAGGAAAACTTCCAAACTCTTTCTAGGAAGCCAGTGTTACTTTGATTTCAAAACAGGACAGAGACCCCACTAAAAAGGAGAACTATAGACCAATTTCTCTGATGAATACAGCTGCAAAAATCCTCAACAAGATATTAGCCAACCAGATCCAACAATACCTTAAAAAAATTATTCACCACAACCAAGTGGGATTTATACCTGGATGCAGGCAGGTATGCCATGGAAGTATATGGCATCCGATCCTCTCAATGGATGCAGAGAAAGCATCTGACAAAATACAGCATCCTTTCTGAATAAAAACCCTCAAGAAAGTAGGGATAGAAGGAGCATACCTCGAGATCATAAAAGCCATATATCAAAACCCAACGCTAATATTATCCTCAATGGGGAAAAACTGAGAGTTTTCCTCCTAAGGTCAGGAACAAGACAGGGATGTCCAATGTCTCCACTGTTATTCAACATAGTATTGGAAGTCTTAGCCTCTGCAATCAGACAACACAAAGAAATAAATGGCATCCAAATCAGCCAGGATGAGGTCAAACTTTCACTCTTCAGAGATGACATGATACTCTATATGGAAAATCCCAAAGATTCCACCAAAAAACTGCTAGAACTGATTCATGAATTCAGCAAAGTTGCAGGATATAAAATCACACAGAAATTGGTTGCATTCCTATATGCCAACAATGAAGCAACAGAAAGAGAAATCAAGGAATTGATCCCATTTACAATTGCACCAAAAACCATAAAATATCTAGGAATAAATCTAACCAAAGAGGTGAAAAATCTATGCATTGAAAACTATAGAAGGCTTATGAAAGAAATTGAAGACACAAAAAAATGGAAAAAGATTCCATGCACCTGGCTAGGAAGAACAAATATTGCCAAAATGTCAATACTACCCAAAGCAATCTACATATTCAATGCAATCCCTATCAAAATAACACCAGCATTCTTCACAGAGCTAGAACAAATAATCCTAAAATGTGTAGAGAACCAGAAAAGACCCCGAATAGCCAAAGCAATCTTGAAAATGAAAACCAAAGCAGGAGGCATCACAGTCCCAGTCTTCAAGCTATACTACAAAGCTGTAATCATCAAGACATTATGGTACTGGCACAAAACAGACACTCAGATCAATGGAACAGAACAGAGAACCCAGAAATGGACCCACAAATGTATGGCCAACTAATCTTTGACAAAGCAGGAAAGAATATCCAATGCAATAAAGACAGTCTCTTCAGCAAGTGTTGCTGGGAAAACTGGACAGCGACATGCAGAAAAATGAACCTGGACCACTTTCTTACACCAGATACAAAAATAAACTCAAAATGGATGAAAGACCTCAATGTAAGACAGGAAGCCATCAAAATCGAGGAGTGAGCAGGCAAAACCTCTTTCATCTTGGCCACAGCACCCTCTTACTTAACACATCTCCAGAGGCAAGGGAAACAAAAGCAAAAAAGAACTATTGGGGCCTCATCAAAATAAAAAGCTTCTGCACAGCGAAGAAAACAATCAGCAAAACTAAAAGGCAACCGACAGAATGGGAGAAGGTATTTGCAAATGACATATCAGATAATGGGTTAGCATCCTAAATCTATAAAGAATTTACCAAACGCAACACCCAAAAAACAAATAATCCAGTGAAGAAATGGGCAAAAGACATGAATAGACACTTCTCCAAAGAAGACATCCAGATGTCCAACCCACACATGAAAAAATGCTCAACATCACTCATCAGGAAAATTCTAATCAAAACCACAATGAGATACCACCTCGCACCTGTCAGAATGGCTAACATTCACAACTCAGGCAACAGATGTAGGCGAGGAGGTGGAGAAAGAGGATCTCTTTTGCATTGTTTGTGGGAATGCAAGCTCTTGCAGCCAGTCTGGAAAACAGTATGGAAGTTCCTCAAAAACTAATAATAGAACTACCCTACAACCCAGCAATTGCACTACCAGGTGTTTATCCAAGGGATACAAGTGTGCTGCTTCAAAGGGACATATGCAACCCCATGTTTATAGCAGCACTATCAACAATAGCCAAAGTATGGAAAAAGCCCAAATGCCCATCGATGGATGAATGGATAAAGAAGATGTGGTATATACATACAATGGAGTATTACTCTGCAATCAAAAAGAATGAAATCTTGCCATTTGCAACTATGTGGATGGAACTGGAGGGTATTTTGCTAAGTGAGATTAGTCAGTCAGAGAAAGACAAAAATCATATGACTTCACTCATATGAGGACTTGAAGAGATAAAACAGACGAACATAAGGGAAGAGAAACAAAAATAATATAAAAACAGGGAAGGGGACAAAACAGAAGAGACTTTTAAATATGGAGAACAAACAGAGGGGTTACTGGAGGGGTTGTGGGAGGGGGAGATGGGCTAAATGGGTAAGGGGCATTAAGGAATCTACTCCTGAAATTATTCTTGTACTATAAGCTGACTAATTTGGATGTAAATTTAAAAAAATAAAAAAATTAAATTAAAAAACATATGTATTAAATTATACTTATTTATTATTATGTATTATTGTATTTATATAGCATGCCCTTTATGTACATTGCCTCATTTAATGTCATTAATTGAAAGCTATTACTGATACCTACTATGTGCTAACTCCTTACTCTACAATGCTGAGGATCAGCAGTGAAAAAGTAGACAAAGTTCTTGCCCTCATAACTCCTACAATGTAGTAGTAGAGACAGAGACATCTTAAATAAATAAATAAATAAAAATATATGTTATATTATTTGGTGATCAATACTGCAAAAGGATAAAAAAAAGTACACGGTGAAAAAGGAATCTGAGGGGTTCAGGGATTGCAACTTAAATATAGTGATCATGGAAGACTTTCCTGAAGATATCTGAGCTAAGTTTTTATGTAGATGACAGAGTGCACCATATGGGTATGTAGGGGCCCTTCCAGGATGCAGAAATAGCAATGCAAAACCTCCAAGGTGGAGAATTTATAGAATGGGGTAGACTGGGGGGAGGGTAATGGCAAATGAAGTCAACAGTTATGAGTGATCAGATCATGTAGGGCTTTTTGGTAACTGCATTTACTCTGAATTAAATTAGAAACTATCAGTCATTAAATGATTTTAAACAGGAGAATGATATAATACAATGATATAATACACACATGTAATACACAGTCATATAATGCACACACATTATACATATATTATAATATAAAATACATGTAATACACACACAACATCACTCTGGCTGCTGTGTGGAAAACAGACAAAAGGGGGGACAAACCTTGAGTCAGGAAGACCAGTTAGGATGCTGTCAAGATATGTTAACTCAGCAAGAGATGGTAACAGATGTACAGGTCGAATATAGAGTGTAAGAGAGAGGAGCAGGACAGCCATTGTGGGGCTCAGAGAAAAATGAAACTGTAAGGTTTTGTTGAAAAAAAAAGTAAGCATTTTAATACAGAGATAGCAGAACATCAAACCAAGCACAGAGCCTCTCTGAGTGTGGAAGCCTGCATGACTGCAATGGTTACACTCTTGAGAAGCTGGTCCTGGAGAGACTTCAAGGATGACTCCAAGGTTTCTACTTGAGCAATGAAGTGATGGAAGGTCCATTAATACTGACATGAAAAAGTGTAGGAGAGGAGGGTTCACAGCCAGGGAAAAGGTCAGTAATTGTGCATACCATCATTCATGTGATGTCTTTTTAGACTTCACATTGGGATGCCAAGGAAGTAGTAGAATATGGTTTGGAGGTTCAAAGAGAAGTCTGGGCTGAACATATGTGTTTAGGTGTTTGTTATTCATCTATCAGTTCTCTTTAGGTCTGCAGTGCATGCAGACAGAAGAGGGAAGAGGTCTCAGTCCTGGGTAACTGAGGAGGCACCACTAAAAAAGGCATAAGAAGGAAGGAAGGAAGGAAGGAAGGAAGGAAGGAAGGAAGGAAGGAAGGGAAGGAAAAAGAAGGAAGGAAAGAAGGAGGAAAGGAGCAAAGGAAGAAAAAATAAGGCATAAATGAAAAAATAGTAATAAAGAACAGTACTGAGGAAATACAGACTCATGGGGTCTAGAAGCTAAGTGGACAGGAACCAGAGAGAAAAGCAAATGACTTGATGATGTTAAGAGACACTCATAGATCAATACAATGATGACTACAAATTTACCTTTGAATTTAACGTGGAAGTCATAACTGACCTCAACAGGACAGTGTTAGTGGTGAGGGATGAAGCCTGGCTGTAGTGGTTTTGAGAAAGGATGAAATGAGAGAAATTAACATCAGCAACTACAGAGCTGCTCAAGACCTTAGCTGAGTAGAGAAGTAGAAAGTGCAGAGTGGGAACAAACAGAATATGGCAAAAAAGGAGTACTTTGAGAGGAAGAAATAATTGCATCCTTATAAAAATCCACTGAAGTTGGCATTATTTTTCCTATTTTACAAAGTTTAAGTAACTTGTCCTAAATCATAAAACCAGTAAGTTGCAATAGTATGTAATCACAAATTATTTTATTTAAATTAAAATGCCACTTTGAATCACTGGCTTAGTTCAATTATTTAGGGTCTTAGCATGTCAGGATTTGAGGAGAGAGATAATGTTACTGCAGTAGCTTAAAAATGTAGGTGCTTAAGATCTCAGCTTCAGTGTTTCCTCCTCAATGTCTCAAGGAAGAGTAGATCCCCTCAAGATCTCTGCCACACCATACAGTATGCTTCTGTAATAATACCTGACAAAATGTACAGCTATTTCACTTCTTTATTTTTTGCTTATTTGCTTAGTTACCCAAATATAAATGAATTCAGGAATCTTTTCAGACTTGCTCATATTTTTTTCGCACTGCTCATGCTAGTATGTGCTCAAGAAATGTTTGTTGAATGAATAACTACCTTTCCTTTATTCGCCCTAGTCTCAGTCATGCTAACATAGAAGAAATACGTATCTATCTTCTTGATATTCTTCCTTTACCAGAAGCAAAATTACAAATTATCATTAGTTCTCTTCTAAAACCTGATTCACTTATATTTCAAGCACTAGTACTAGTTATGAATGCAACATTATATTAAATTATGATGACGTTTTATATAAATTATATTATTCACTCAGCTTCTCATAAAAAATAACCAGTGAAATAAAGTAAAAAAAGATAAAAGAAACATAAAATGTATGAAATGTCCATAGAGTATGTTAAGTTAGGAAATGTAGACACTGAAATTACTTCATTTTTATAGAACTTCAGTAATGGTAACACTTTAAACTGTAGTACAGATCAGTCACAATAAGTATTATTCACAGGTATTACTATTAAAGCATCTGCTGGAAGAATCTATTAGTTCCAAACAATTCATTTGCTGTTCAGCATTCTCTTGCCTACCCACATTCTATACCTACAGAATTTGCAACATGGAGAGCCTTCACTTAGAACATGGTTTTGGTTCCACTGACACATCAAAAAACTCAGGTTCATTTCATGAGAAAAGGAAGAAAATAAAAGTAGGTACCAGCTTGCCTAATTAGCCTTTTTTTTCTCCTTCTGATCAATGTTGACATAAATCTGCTTATAAATTGGAACTCCCATCTAAGTTGGCAAGAACAACAAGCTCTCATGCCAACTGAATTAAGAAAAGAGACAGAAAAAAAAAGATATAAGGAAAAGAATGGGAAAGAAGAGAGCTTCTTTTAAATTTCTCAATATATGGATACTAACACCTAATAATACAGTATTGTTTTCTTGGGGAAGGAGTTGCAAAAATAAAATGAGAAAAATAAAAAAGAGCTTTGATGAAGTAGGAGAAAATGATAATTAAAAGGAAAAGGGGCAAGGGGCACCTGGGTGGCTCAGTCGGTTAAGCATCTGCCAACTCTTGATCAGTCTTGATCTCAGAGCCGTGAGCTTAAGGCCCATGTTGGGCTGGGCATGAAGCCTATTTAAGATTTCAAAAAAAGAGAGAAGGGCAAGAAACAACACGTGTTGATGAGGATGTGGAAAAAAAGAATCCTTGTGCACTGCTGGTGGGAATGCAAATTGCTGCAGGCCACTATATAAAACAATATGGAGACTCCTCAAAAAGTTAAAAATAGAATTACTCTATGATCCAGTAATTGCATTACTGGGTATTTACCTAAAGAATACAAAAATACTGGGGTGCCCGGGTGGCTTGGTTGGTTAAGCGTCTGACTCTCGGTTTCGGCTTAGGTCATGATCTCACAACTCCTTAGTTTGAGCCCTGAACTGGCACCCCACTGACAGCTTGGAGCCTGCTTGGGATCCTCTCTCTCCTTCTCTCTCTGTCCCCCTTCTCCACTAGCTCTCTCTTGCTCTGTCTCTCTCTGTCTCTCTGTCTCTCAAAAATAAACATTTAAAGAAAAAGAATACAAAAATACTAATTCAAAGGGAAACATGTACCCTGATGTTTATAGTAGCATTATTTACAATATCCAAACTATGGAAGCTGCCCAAACATCCATCGATAGATGAATGGATAAGAAGATGTGATACACATATGCAATGGAATATTATTCAGCCATAAACAAGAATGAAATCTTGTTATTTGTGACAACATGGATGGAACTTGAAAGTGTAACGTTGAGCAAAATGAATCAGTGAGAGAAAGACAAATACCATATGATTTCACTCCTATGTGGAATTTAAGAAACAAAACAAATGAACAAAGGGTATAAAAAACAGACTCTTAACTACAGAGAACAAATCAAGTTAACAGAGAGGATGTGGGTGGAGGTGGATGAAACAGGTGATGGGATTAAGGACCTCACTTCTTGCGATTAGCACCAGATGTTGTATAGAATTGTTGAATACATTATATTGTACACCTCAAATATATCACTGTATGTTAACTATACTGGAATTAAAATTAAAGAAAAAAAATTAAAAAGCAGCATTGGGAAATAGCAAAAAAAAAAAAAAAAGGAGGGGGGAAGAGGGGGAAATAAATTGTTCAGATGGTGGCCATTGTTTAGGAGCTATCAATCATTTTCCCCCTAATGTCATAATCTATGATATTAAACAATGTAGATTTAGAATTGCACATTATTTAATAGCACATGATCAAACTTCACATATTATTGTATGATTATACTGTGGGAGATACCAAGGAAAAAACTATATGTCACTATATTCCCCACTTTATTTGGAATAAACTTGCTTCTAAATACACATTTTTACAATGCCTCAGATCCCATGATACAGTTTTTAAAAATTACATACACACCCAGAACACTACACTGTAGTCTCCATTACATAGTCTGATTTTTCCTTTGAGAGTTGCTTAAATAATTGCATGGTGTAACACAATAATTTTGTTCTCAAAGTATCTTAAAATAATGTGTATATTTACTTTACTCTTTCAAATAATCTGGGAGAGACAAGCCTGGTTTTCTTTTTTTTTTTTTTTTTAATTTTTTTTTTCAACGTTTATTTATTTTTGGGACAGAGAGAGACAGAGCATGAACGGGGGAGGGGCAGAGAGAGAGGGAGACACAGAATCGGAAACAGGCTCCAGGCTCTGAGCCATCAGCCCAGAGCCCGACGCGGGGCTCGAACTCACGGACCGCGAGATCGTGACCTGGCTGAAGTCGGACGCTTAACCCACTGCGCCACCCAGGCGCCCCAAGACAAGCCTGGTTTTCAATAGCTGTCATATCCTAATTGTGTATTTGTTCTTTTTAATTAGCATGTCATCAAACTAGATCATGAGGATTTAAGTGAATGAGATTTTATTGTATTTCATATGGTCTGCTTTAAAAAGTTTAAGTTTATGGAAATCATTTTATTGTCTAGATAGAATGTATCAAATGTGCAATTTCTGAAGAACTCTACCGAGAGCTAAATGGCGTCACAGGAAGGAGAACATTGCTAAAAAGACAAAAGGTATCTCTGAATAGACTCACTAGTAATACACATGTAAGTGGGCTATGGTATCTTTGTGTATGTGTGTTCATGATACTCAATCCTAAGCATAAAAGACTAATCACATCTTCATTGATTTATGCTAATTTACAGTGCAATTAAATAAGAATAAAGTTTGTGAGGTGCTTCATAGCTTGTAAAGCTTTCAAGCACTGCAGGAGAGATGGATTTGACATATTTATTAGATTTTGGTTTTAAAAGACAATAGTAAAAATCTTGATTACATCCTAAATGGCTTATGCAAATCTATAGCCTCTGTTACTCATGTTAGCTATTATTCAGAAGTCCACTGACTCCTGCTCAAAGCTGAAAACGAAAAAATATCTAACTCTTAGTGTTACCAGATTGGCTTTGCTCTACAGTAATGTTATCTGCCAAAGCCCCAGTTCTTTGTCTTCTGAGAGTCTTTGTTTTTCAGAAGACACATTATTAATCCAGTTGTATGTTGCGATTACAACTTAAGGCAGTGGTCACATGACACCTAAACAAAGAACCACTTCTAGGAAAATGCTGTTCAAACCAGTTGGTAAACAGAAGTGGCCATTGTAATCAATGAATCAGAGGTATAGTTGTAAGTTTATGCATATCTCAAAATTCTACCTACAAAAGGATAGTTTCTTTGTGCAGAAATAAAAGGTATCTATTGACTCAAATAAGGGTATTTCACAGAAGCACTGTAATTTGAAAGACATACTTTTTTTTTTATCTATGATATACTATGATTTATTTCCTCAATTCTGCAATATTTACAAATGTATGAAGCCTAAAAGTAAGCATTTTCTTTCCTGAAACTTCGTGTTAGGCAATAGTAAGGTCTTGTACTATTGTTCATAATATGTACAGTCCTTTCTAACTGGTTCACAAAATTGTAATTTAATTAACACAGTGCAATTAGCCATTACCTTCCCTAGGAATTGCACACTTTGAAAATTTCTGTAAGCCTATTAAGCATTTCAGGAGAAAAAAAAATCATGATCATGTCTACTTTATTCTGGTTGAAATTAATCACTGGCAGTAAACATGTATCTTTTATAGGGCCAGTCCATTTAAAATGGGCTATAATGTCTTCATTTGTCATCAACCAGTCTTCAAAGTTCACAGGTATATATGGCATCCTTAGGGGTTGTAACAGATTTAGAGAACTGGTATGAGTAATAAGATAATGAAGCACTATTTGGGGGACAGTTTTATTTTAGTAATTTCTTTTATTAGATATTACGTAATATTACTAAAGTAGATCCCATGTTTCTTATGAAGAGGGGATTTATGTTACTGAAAGTTTGGGAAAAGTATACCTTAAAACTTTTATAACTGAGAAAGCAAGATTATGAGATTAACTTATGTTTACATAATCATATGTACATATGCATATAATAACGAGTTTGTATACACATAGATGTTTCCCCTATTGATGCCAGTATTCTGAACTCTCAACAAATATCATGACTTATATAGTAATAACATAATGTATCAAACATGTGCTTTATAAAAATGGGTACACAGTTAATGAGCTTCTTTTGATTTTAGAATTTTATAGGATATTATATTATATTATAAAGATATTATATTGCAGTGACACTGGCTGGACACTTGGGGAGGCCTTGCAGAGATGATTTAGACTGGACACTCCCAGTTTAGGTCCTCAGTTTCCTAGACTATCATGATTTTGTCACACAACCAGATATAACAGCATGGTTTACTCAATTGGAAGGACTCTGGCTAAGCAAACTCTCAAGACACTAATGCATAAACCAACTGATAATAGATCTCCTACCTATTAATTTATAATGAGAAATACGAGCACCAAACAAATGAAATACTTATACATACTTGATCAGTATGGTCTTTCCCACTGAGTAAACCAATATGGGGAATAAAAAATATTTAGAATACTGATTATAATCAGTATTAAAATCAGATTTCAGGACCCATGGTAATTAGATAGATCACATCAGTAGCTAGTGCCATCTAGTTATGCCATCGTGTAGAATCCATCTCAATCACAGAGACAGGGATGGCACTCTCAGTTTTTAGCACTAGAACCAAATCAAAACTTCATTTCATAATTGCCTTAAAATATCTTACTGTTCTCCTAGAGTTTGTGACCATAACCTTTATAAGACAGGGTACCCAAAAGGATCAGCAAATGGTCTGCTGCCATTCCTTGACACTACAGCATATCGGATGTTAATTACAGTCTTTTCTGATAAATCTGGACTTAGTCTTAGACTCTGTCAAAGCAGCAAGCAGCTGAGGCAGTCACTATCATTTAATTGTAATTGCCATTTTCAATGAAATTTATTTGTCATCCTAGCGTTAGAATTAAGTTTCAGATGCCTTATGTATTCAAACTTTCAAGATTTAATGCCATGGAACTCTGCCTGCTTGTGATATATTGTTTCTGTGATTTTAGACCCATCATTCACAGAACATTGATTCAGGTGGGTTTCTTATACGAATCCTGATCTTACCTTCTATATTTAATACTCTATAACTTCATTTTCAATGAATGTCTTATCTTCAAATTTGGGGGGCAGCTGACTGTTACTTTCTATGTACTTAGTCCCATCTGCTATCACATAATCTTGCACTTCCTCCCACGGTGATCTTATTCTAAATTTCCCTTTTAAGGAACATTGCAATTTAATGATATGCAAAGGAACAACTGAATTCTGCATAATAGTCTGGATTGAAGTACTAATTTTTAGAAAATACAACTGAGGGGCACCTAGGTGGCTCAGCTGGTTAAATGGCCAACTTTTGATTTCATCTCAGGTCATGATCTCAGGGTCATGAGATGTAGCCAAGTGTGGAGCTCTGTACTGGGCATGGAGCCTGCTTAAGATTCTCTCTCTCCTTCTCCCTCTGCCCCTCCCCTGCTCTCTCTCTTTCTCTCTCTCAAAAAAAAAAAAAAAATACAAGTGAAATTAACAGTATCTACCATAATAAAAATCCAATGCTTCTGGGCTTTTTGATACAATGGTATATGGCCAAATAAACCTTTTTGATAGATGTCATAGAGTGAAGTGATTAATGCTATATTATTTTTTTCAACACTAATGGTCATGAAATGGAAAATAAATCATATAAAAGGTATAAAAAGTACTTGCTCCTTGGCATTCCATTTCTTACACTGGGACAAATTCTTTTTTTTTTTTTAAGTTTATTTATTTTGAGAGAGGGAGAGAGTGCAAGTGGAGGAAGGGCAGAGAGCAATGGGAGAGAGAATCCCAAGCAGGCTCCACACTGTCAATGCAGAGCCACACATGGGGCTTGAGCTCACAAGCCATGAGATCATGACCTGAGCTGAAATCAAGAGTTGGATGCTTAACCGACTGAGCCACCCAGGTTCCCCTACTCTGGGTTAAATTTTGCATCAAGTTTTAGTTTAGTTTTGTTGGTTTTGGTTTTTCTTTTTGCAACACAAAGATAAAACAAATATGCTGAGTTCTCCAATAAGTCTGCAAATAAGGAAGTTACCTCAATGCAAATAAGGTTAGTTTTGATAAAACACATGTCATTATCTAAGGATATATCTGAGAAATCAGTCTTACCTTAAGAGTTTAAAATTTTTATCTTGTCAAGCTTTGATGTTTCCTTGGGGAAAAGTGTCAACTTGTTTCTCTTTCTCCAGAAGTAAGTGACTATTCATGTATAGTTATTCTTTGGGCAGGTATTTGTAGAAAATGGAGAGCAGAAGTGGACAGAATAGCAGCAAGACCCTCCAGGAGAGGCTGTGACGAGGGTCAGGACCTGGTTTATTTAGAGATTCATCAACTGTTCTGTGAGTTCATACACAGAGATTTTATTCACCTAAATTTGCTAACAGTCAATGAAAACTTATGGCTAGGTCAGACAAAATGTTTTATATATATATTCATTCCTGTATGGAATGAATAATAATACCATTCTATAGATGAGGAAACATAGGCTTATAGGTAGTGAGCAGTGGAGATGAATTCAAATCTGTATTTCTTACTTAACATCCCAAGTTCTTACATTCTCTACTGCCTCATACTGAATAATTCAGAACTAGAGAGATGTACTCCTTCCAGACTACTGTTTTCTTTTATCTGAGGATGAAGCTGCTGATGGGTTTCCTCTCAAGAGAGCAGTTATATATTTTACTAGGAAGAACTTCAGCAAAGGACAGAGCATGTAGAGTCCTTTGAAGATGCTGACACGGGGACAGGGAAGAATGTTTTTCAGGAAGGCCTGCAATGTGGAGAATGGTCATTTGATTGAGGGTGTTCTCCTTAGAGGAGATACATGTTCCTAAACTTAGGCATGAAGTGGATTATGAGCAGAGTGAAAGGCAGCCTGTAAGAGACTTTGTGAAAAGGGGTTTGGCTTTGGGTGGCCAGAAAGTAGCCACTCATAATAGTACTAGTAAGGTCTTTTCCATATTGTACTTCTATTATCCATAAAAGGCTTTCTTAGAGACTTAAAGGGTAGGTTCCACGGAGAAGAAGGAGAAGAAGGAGAAGGAGAAGGAGAAGGAGAAGGAGAAGGAGAAGGAGAAGGAGAAGGAGATGGAGATGGAGATGGAGAGGGGGAGGGGGGAGGGGGAGGGGGAGAGGGAGAGGGAGAGGGAGAGAGAGGAGAGGGAGGAGGAGGAGGAGGGGGGGGAGGAGGAAGAGGAGGGGGAGAAGAAAAAGAAGGGAGGCTTATTTCATACTTAAGACAGATTAGTAAAAACCATATCCTTTCCTCTGAAGTCAGAGTAGTGGGAGCAAGAAAAGCCAGATTTGTTTGGCAGAACACTACCTCAGGGGAGTCCACCACCAAATGGGAAAAGCAGGCAGCTTGGCTAGGAGGCCAGGGACAGATTCTAAGATATTCTTACCTGAACAGGAAGGCCACATGTTGAGGGATAGGTGCTCAAGACACTGTTGATGGACTAATGAAATAGCTGAAGTTACTCTGACAAGGACTAATTTCTACTAATCCTTTTGGTAATGTCTTAAACTATTTAAAGGAGGTATGGTCTAATTTTTAAGAGACAGATTATTGAATCCTAGACATTGCATTACCTCAGGAAGGCAATGTCACCTAAAGTATAACTAGCAATGACATGTGATGAATTTGGGATGAAATGAATGTGCTCCCACAGCATAAAGGAGGACATAACCTACAGTGAAAAAGCCTAACTCTGAACCCCAAATAAATATGTCTAGTCTAGCAGAATCACTGAATTTCACTTATTAGTTTCATCTGGATACTGCCATTTCTGTTCTTTCCTTCTTTGTGCCATTTTTCCCCCTAATGTTTTCACCATTGTTTCTTTTCAGTTTTATCTTGACTTGATATACTATAATTAACTGCACAGAATGAAAATATTTTCTCCAACAAAGAAGGCAGACCCCAAGGAAAAAAGACGCCATTTTCACTCCTTATCTAAATATAATACACAACAGGAAAGTTGTTTCTGCTCCTAAAAACAAGTTTTGCATTTAGGTTATAATAATTTCACATTGTTTTGCTAATTGATTTGTTAAAACTTTCTCTAGTGCTTTGTGTCTCTATTTTTTGCCCCCCCCCCCCGTGTATTCAAGCATTACACAATTATATGGCTTGCATGCATTTTAAAATAGTTAAAAAATAGTTATGGTAATATGCAATAATTTAGAATAAAATATCCGTGTGTATCTAAAACCTAAACATACTTTTTCAGTATTCAATTCAACAATGGAATTCACCACTTAACAGCCTATTCATTTACCCTGACTCTTGGAGAAATCAGAAGAGTGCATACCTCTGCACTTCTAGAATTAACTAAACTGCCATTGCCAGACCCCCTGAGTGCCAACAGCTGATCATTGTTTACCACACAATCATGCTCAACTACAATTGTTTCCCTCATTTTCTTCCCAATTTCCTTCTGCTTTCTTTATCCTTGGCATTTATCAAAAACATTTCTTCTGAGGAATAAGAGATTTCTTTATTTCATAAAGAGGAAAGCATTTTTAGTTTTGGCATAAACATAAGCCAAGTATTTTTCACAATGCCATATTGTCAGGACAAGTGTTTTGCCTCTCATCCTATTGTTAAAGATTAGCCAGGGTGCAGCCTATGACATTCTTTTGTGTAAAGAACCTCCCCTCAATAATACAAGAACAAACAGTCTTGATGCAATGTTTTGCCAGGCAAAACCAATGCCAATTATGAAACTAGTTTATTCTTCCTTGAAACACTAGTTTGCTATCCTAGAAAGATGAATGAAGAGTGAGCCACTCTCTCTTTTAATTTTGTGCTTTCAAAGCCCTAGTCAATATCAGGGACCATTTTTCAAGGTGTATGATAGCTTATAACAATAAGGTATATATAGTCTGGTATTTGGGCAGATTCTAAAAAAGGCAAATAAAAATATTTTGTGGTTCTCTACCCCTATTTTTTTTTAACAAATTGGTCCTTTGGCTCCTTAAGAGCAGACAATTTCTATGGAAACTTCTTAATTTTTCTCCATCATATAGGATTATTATTCTGTACAGTAGGAGTTTAAGTAATATCTGTTAACCTGTATAAAAATGCCTTAATTCAGTTTGTCTCTTATTTTTGTATATAACCTCATATCTGGTGGGATACTTTTATTAATAAAGGCACTACTTAATATCTGAAGGGGTCTGTGTAAGCTAGATGGTAGCTAAGACACTGCACTAATAGTCACACGTTAAATATGAAAACATACTTTCCCCAAAGCCAGCAAAACAGTTTATTACATCACCATGGAATTGCAACCTAATATATGACTATGGAAAAGATAAGTGTGTTCGGGGAGGGGGAGGGGAGTGGTGTGCTATATACAGTATCAATGAATTAGTAACCATTATTTCATAAGAACTTATAAAAATGCAGTGCAGAAATACAGAAATGAAAGTAGAAATGTCTTGGCATTTTTGATCTTAAAATTCAACCTAATGTTTGAAAAACGAGAATGAAAATTAAATGCCTACATTTCTTTCCCTTGGGAATTTACAACCTCTTCTAAAAGAGTTCAAAATCAATGAAAAAGGAAGCAAGTTCCATTTAATATTTATTTTTAGCTAGGACTTGGCAAAACCAGATGCCAGGAGTAGTTCTACCGTTCTGAATACTAAATATTCAACAGATGGCTCTCCTTAGATTTCATCCAATCTGGAAATGCCCCAACGGGAAACAAAGATGGTCTTCAGACTGTCCCTTTTCTATTAAAATGTACTTCCCACACATGCTATGAATAGGAAGGTAAGAATTACAAGCTCGGTCTGTAAGACAATCAGTTTAAGAACTGTATCAATATTCATTATGCAAATAAATATCTCCCCGAACAACAGTTTACATTATCCATTTCCAATTGAAGTACTGCAAGGATAAAAGATGAAAAAAATCTCAAAGATGTGTTTGAACTCCACTTCTAGTAATTCGGGGTGACAACCCTCGACTATATAGTACTTTTACAACTTGAAGATGTAACTCCATCCCACCCATCCACC
The DNA here is from genome assembly GCF_022079265.1 of Lynx rufus. Taxonomy (NCBI): domain Eukaryota; kingdom Metazoa; phylum Chordata; class Mammalia; order Carnivora; family Felidae; genus Lynx; species Lynx rufus. Next base: position 67,064,901 of record NW_025814827.1, read on the forward strand.
ACCACCTCCCAACTCTCAAAGAGAGTTACTTGATTAAACTATAAAACCATAGAGATCTGGCAATATTTCCACAGCATGAGCATTCTTCCACCGTAAGACTACAGATGAATTACAATGAGGCTCAAAGAATAGTCATAAATTAGCTAACCCAAATACTAGATGTTTTATATTCTGCAGAAGTGAAGTGTGTGTTGTCTGTTTTCTCCTCATTATACACAAATACATTTGCATATGGCATCTTAGTGAGTTGAGATAGTCATTCTGTTCAAATAGTTAAGCTAACATCTAGTAGAGGACAACTAGCAAGTAACATAGCAAACATTCAATAAATGGTAACTATTAGTCTTGTCTTAATGTTAGTTACTACTGATTAGTTGGCCGTACTAGTTTTGTGCATCATATAAACTCCAATACAACAACGTATGCAAATTTTGTACTTTCAGAATTTCAGCCAGTGTGATACAGCAAAAGTAACACTGAACCAGACATCAGGAGTTCTAGTTATTATTTTTTAATCCCTTTCTTTTTTACCTTAGGCAAGTCACTGAACATTTTTTAAGTCTCAATCCTCTTGTGTAAAACAACAGTCTCTCCTATTCAGAGAGTTGTTTCTAAGAATGCATGTTATCATGTACATAAAACACTTTATGTTTTAATCCTCCAATGGGATTAAATGTTCCTTTTAATTGTAATTTTATTACAGAACATAGCTTATTTTTATTAATTCTTTCAAGAAATATTTATTAAGCATTTATTGTGCTTGGCACTGTTCTAAGTGCTGGGAATTTAATGATGAATGAAATTGACATATTTTCCACCCTCACAAGGCTTATAAACCATAAAGAATACAATTCAAATAAGATAAAGGCAAAAAAAACCCCAGGTAATTATAAGGCAGTATTGCTATGACTTTGAGCAGTTCTCTATGTCTTAGAACCCAAGGAAGGCTGAGAAGAAATAAGTGCCCAGTCTGAGAATGGGAAATAGAAGAACCATGGAGGGAGAAGTGGGTTGGGGGAATGCAGCATATGCAGAGAGAACAGCTCATGTAGAAGGCGCAGAATCAGCACAAGGCTGTATGTATGCTTGGGGAACTAAAACCTCTCCATGGCGGGTTCCAAAGTGCATAGAGAAAGGAATAGGGAATGATCAGACATAAGTAGGGAACCACTGAAACAGAGCACAGTGGCCATAATAAAAAGTTTGGATTTTGTTTCAAGACCAATGAATTTTAAGCTTAAAAGTGACATAGTTATATTTTCGGGTTTAAAAGTCCTTCTGAGAGCCATTGTGGGTAATAACTTCAGCAAGTAAAAGTGAAGTTCAGGACACTGTTTAAGACACTGTGGCAATAATTACATTAAGAAATGAGGGTGGCTGGGCACCTGGGTGGCTCAGTTGGTTAAGTATCTGACTCTTGATTTCAATTCAGGTCATGATCTCATGGTTTGTGAATTTTAGCCCTGCAATGGGCTTCATGCTGACATTGTGGAGTCTAGTTGGGATTCCCTCTCTTTCCTTCCCTCTGCCACCCTGCCCCGCTTGCATGTTATCTCTCAAAAGAAAGAAAGAAAGAAAGAAAGAAAGAAAGAAAGAAAGAAAGAAAGAAGAGGGTGGTAGTTATGAGAAAAAAAAGAAAAAGTAGAAAAAGTGGCAGTGAGAATTCATAAACATGATAAATGTTAAATGTTAACAAATGTTAAATGGTGATGGGATAAAACAATTGACACTATTTATTGTGAGTGGAAACAGGCATAAAGGGATGGGAATAACTGTGAGACAAATGGACAAATGATCCCAGGGTGTCTGGCTTAGACTATTAGGTGGATGGTCTTCTCATTCATTCACTGAGCTAGAGAATGCAAGAGGAAATACAGGTTTGATGAAGATTGTGTGTTCAAATTTCAACATTTTGCAATTATGACGCTTACAATACCTCAACACGAAGCACAAGATAGAGATATGGAGCGAAGATGAAGATTGAGAATAGTCAGCATACAGTGAAAATTAGTCATGGGAGTTTAACTGACGGCTCATTGAAAGTATATGAAGCAGAGGTGTAAAGTGTTAAGGACATCATTGTGAAGAGCATCTACATGTAAAGAATGGGGAGAGGAAGAGTCCATAAAATGAGAAGAAATGGTCTGATACAGAGGCATATAATGGGGAAAATGTGATGTTATGGAACCCAAGACATAAGGAAATGGTCAACAGTTTGTCAAATGCTAGGAAGAGATAAAGTAAAATCAGAATTGAGAAATGTCCCTAGGAAGAAGGCAAGAGTGGAGATTTAGGTCAAGAGATGGACTGATGAGGGTTGGAGAAGTGACTCACAGATCAGGAAATAAAGTTAGAACATAAACATTTTCTCAATACGTCTGGCAGTGAAGGGAGAAATAAAACTACAGTTGTAATAGTTACAGGAGTGTTTGAGATTAAAGGAAGCCATTTAATTGCTGTGTGTGTATGTGTGTTTAAGATAGGACTGTTCTTGGGGCCCCTGGGTGGCTCAGTCGGTTAAGCATCCTAATTCGGCTCAGGTCATGATCTCATAGTTCGTGGGTTCAAGCCCTACATCAGGCTGTGTGCTGACAGATCAGAGCCTGGATGCTGCTTCAGATTCCGTATCTTCCTCTCTCTCTGCCCCTCTCCTGCCTGTACTCTATGTCCCTCTCAAAAATAAACTTTAATTTTTTTTAATTAAAAAATATATATAGGACTGTTCTTAACATGTTTAAATGATAATTTGGGAAGTAAAGAGAATGAAAGTACAAAGACAATTACTTGAGAGAGTTTCCCAGAGAAGGTGAGAAAGGATAAAATCCTTAGCACAGTGAAGCGACTTGATTTAGAAAGTAACAGAACACCTCCTCAACTCCAACAGAGAGGGAATGATGAAGGGAAGGAGGAAGAAAGGAAAAATGAGTGCAGAAGCAAAAATCTTTATACATATGGTGGCAAGAACTTAAGGAACTTCTAATCTGATGGCTTCTATTTATATGAAAATTGGAGCCAAGGTTATCTGCTGACCTTATTGGTAGAAGAGGAAGCTAGTTTTCAAGCAGAGTAAAATTGAGGAAGTCTGAAACATCTCCTAAGAAGAAAGAGAATTACTTAGAAATATAGAAGAATTCCTATGTATTGAGAATCTGGTTGAGATTGAAAGGGTAAAGTAAACTCATATTGACATTATTTGTTTTGTTTTGTTTTGTTTTATTAGACATTCAGTGGTTGTGCACAAAATTCATGATGTAGGAGTGAAAAAGATAAGTTCTTGAATTGATCTAGGGTTCAGGTATTGAAAAGCAGCTGTGACAGCAGAATCCTTAAGTGCTTAAATGTTTCCAATGGGAAATGGGGTTGAAAGTATTCCCAAGAGCCTACTGGAAGTGGCAGACCAAGAAATCTAAACATGACAGGGAGGAAAGTACTAACAGGAGAGGGCTGTAAGAGCACAGGAAAATACACTGGCACAAGACTGACTTAGACCTGAATTCAAAGCCTCCTTGTAACTCATCAATTGTTTGACCTGCAATGAGTGGATTAATACTTCTATATATTTTCTAATTTGAAAAATGTGATTCTAATTCTTGTCAAACAAGTTGCTTATGAGATTAAGTGAGATAACGTATGTAATTTATCGAAAAGTGCTCCTACAGCTTTGCAACACAGGGGCTACGTAAGAGTTACATGCTCGACAGATAATAAACACTCAAAAAAGATAACGATCGTTATTGCTACTGACAAGGTCAATACTATCACAAATTTTGCAGTTAAATGGAGGTGTTTAATAGAAATCACATGATAAACATCTTTAAATACTAACTAGTTAAGTACACATAAGCTTCCCTCCTTAGAAAAATATAGGCAACCAGTCAGTGTAATTATATTATCTCCACAAAACAATAAACTTTTCTTGCCTTGGCTTCAACATTATTTTAGAAGAATGTCATGACTCCGTTGTTGGGGTACTTTTGAAAAAAACATTTTTTTTAAATAACAAAAATTGCAGAATAAAACATACTGACTTCAGTCAATTGTAAGCAGTGAGAGCAAATGATGAAATTGCAATATCTTCACTCTGAGAGAAAGGAAAATGCACTAAAAGCCACATTCTCATCACTGGTGATACCAGAGGGTGGGAGCAAGGGAAGAAATTCAGCATGAGCATGTTCTTACAGACTGGATTGTAGTCTAACAATTACAAAAGCAATCCCAAATGGGGAAAGAGGACAATTGTCATTTTTCACTGCATTTGTGAAAAGCCAATTAGCTGTGGCCACAATGGCTGGGATGGAGACCAGATGTTGTAAAGGATGGAGGGTAGCCCTCTTTTGAAAATAGCTTTATTGGAGAAGAATATTAGATTTTTCTCAGAGCATAAGCAGAGTTCTTTCAATGACCGTCTTCTAGTAGTTGCAAAGGGATGCTTTACAAACCCAGCAAACCTCAAGGTAAAGAAGTCTTCTTTAAATTCCAGTGATTATAGAAAGTAACCAAGCATGTTCAGCTTTGATCACATCAACCATACCAAGTCCACGATTTGTGGTACCAAAAGTTTACAAAATACAAGAACCCTCTTGATAAAAAAATAAAAACACAAATGTCATACCTGGTACTTGGTATATAAAAAGACTCAAGCAAGTGAGCAGATCAGTATCAAACCTCATCAGCATCAAAGTAAGCCCCTCTCGGGGCGCCTGGGTGGCGCAGTCGGTTAAGTGTCCGACTTCAGCCAGGTCACGATCTCGCGGTCCGTGAGTTCGAGCCCCGCGTCAGGCTCTGGGCTGATGGCTCGGAGCCTGGAGCCTGTTTCCGATTCTGTGTCTCCCTCTCTCTCTGCCCCTCCCCCGTTCATGCTCTGTCTCTCTCTGTCCCAAAAAAAAAAAAAAAAAAAAAAGTCTTTAAAAAAAGTAAGCCCCTCTCTGGGGCGCCTGGGTGGCTCAGTCGGTTAACAGTGTTCGACTTCAGTTCAGGTTATGATCTTACAGTTCATGGGCTCTGTGCTGACAGCCTGGAGCCTGGAACCTGCTTCAGATTCTGTGTCTCACTCTCTGCCTTTCCCCTCTCTCAAAAATAAATAAACATTAAAAAAAAAATAATAAAGGAAGCTCCTCTCTTACTCTATCTGCTACTTGTGAAGATTAGATGATCTATACAAAAGATTTTGGCAAGAGATACTTGTCTATACAAAGGCATGAGTTTAACTTGGGAAAATGTACAAGTCTGGCCTTTGACATTTTATCCACCTAGTAATAAGTAATTTTTAACAAATAATGTTTTAAGAACCCAGTTCTGAGGAAGGATTCATGCAAAAAACTTTCCAAGTAACCCATGAGGCATAATTTGAGGAGATCTGAGAATGTCACCATCTCCAGACATTTCCCACTTCCAGCAGGAATAGTATATGAAATCTTACTATTAAAGGCTCAGTCTTAATCAGATATTATCTCACTACTATTGTGATGGAATCATTGGTTCACAACACTCCTTCAAGTATTCTCAGCAAATTATAAACCTAAATCCGTTCATGGTTATAGACCTATCTATCTGTTTACAGGAAATATAGGGGATTGAGGAACATGCTAAATTTCACACACATGCAATTAGCAAAATCTAGAACAGGGGAAATCTAGAGGATAACTTACCAAAGTCCTCCAACAATTTTTTTTTAAAGGAACGACAGAGAAGGTACATTTATATCATAAGATTTAAGTGAAATGTCAACTGCCACTAACATGTGGGCTTTGTTTACATCCTGATTCTTACAAGTACCAACTGCAATCCAGGAGACAATCCAGGAGATTTGATCACTAACTTTGATGACATTAGGAATTATTCAATTTTAGGTAACTAATCTTATTTGTTTGGGGAGGGGTGGGGAAATGTCTTAAAATTTAAAGATAAATTACGAACCGTTTAGGGATGAAAACAACTAGTAATAAAATCAGTTCTTTGTAGTTTTCCCTAAGTTACAAATTACCTATTGACCTCTCCATGTCCATTTTTCCTCCTCACGCTGTGCTGTATCCTTGGAAGGCTTAAAGGTCATGCATCACTCTGGCTCTGCCTTTTGGCCCTGCTCAGCCAATGGGAGGTGTTGGCAGGAGATAAGAGGGTTGGAGAAGAGGCAAGTGTAGGTACGGATTCCCCTGGATTCCTCTGTACCAGGCAAAGGTTTGGGAGTGGCTCTATTTCTCTACAAAAACCCAGAACTCCTGTTGGGTAGAACTCCCCTCCAGCTATGGCACTCAGGGAGTTGCAGAACCACTTCTTCATAGTGTATATTCAGGGCCAGCTGTCTTTCATCGTCCTTTATTTTGACCCTTTTTTTTTAAAATTTTTTTTTTCAACGTTTATTTATTTTTGGGACAGAGAGAGACAGAGCATGAACGGGGGAGGGGCAGAGAGAGAGGGAGACACAGAATCGGAAACAGGCTCCAGGCTCCGAGCCATCAGCCCAGAGCCTGACGCGGGGCTCGAACTCCCAGACCGCGAGATCGTGACCTGGCTGAAGTCGGACGCTTAACCGACTGTGCCACCCAGGCGCCCCTTTTTTTTTTTTTTTTAAATTTTTTTTTTTTATTTTGACCCTTTTGATTAAAAGGGTTTTTTTTGTTGTTTTTTGTTTTTTTTTTTTTAAATTTTTTTTTCAACATTTATTTATTTTTGGGACAGACAGAGACAGAGCATGAACGGGGGAGGGGCAGAGAGAGAGGGAGACACAGAATCGGAAACAGGCTCCAGGCTCTGAGCCATCAGCCCAGAGCCCGACGCGGGGCTCGAACTCACGGACCGCGAGATCGTGACCTGGCTGAAGTCGGACGCTTAACCGACTGCGCCACCCAGGCGCCCCAGCTGGGACTCTTATCAACATCTACTCCTTATGTATTTTAGATGTAGCAAATAATCAACAAAAAAAGGTGACACCATTTATTATGGAATAACTGAGTTATGAGCTATGATCTGAAAAGTCTAGACTGTCAGAACCTTGTAAAAACACTGAATGATGGGACAGGCTTTAGAGAATAAACTCTGCTAGGAGTCTATATTGCATAAGGCTGGCTTTATCCATTTAGGTTTAGGGAACTCATTAGGTCACATCTAAAAGTATGCAAAATATGCTGACCTTTTAACTAGACCTTATTAAACATTAACCATTTTCTGGCAGAAAGCCTATACTTGCTATTTTGGTGCATAAAAAATAGAACTTAATGAGAAATTCTATTCAACAGATGTGGATGGAGCACACAATTCATTAAGATTTATTTACCAAGGATGCCATTTTGCAGGGCTCTCAAGTATCCCTCTTCTAAAAGCTTTTCCTATTTCTAATCATCCCACTCCCAGAAGAAGATCTTGGAAGTGAGTTATTTGGCTTTCTGCTTCCACAAAACTCTAGTGTCCAGTTGTAGATATTTGATCTCTGATTACAAATTCAGTATGTTTTAAGCTCTGAGACTAGTCCTTACCTATGCGGGAATTTTTTTAATGTGTGTTTATTTTTGAGAGGGGGGAGAGAGAGAGAGAGAGAGAGAGAGAGAGAGGAAGCTCACATGAGCAGGATAGGGGCAGAGAGAGAGGGAGAGAGAGGATCTGAAGTGGGCTCTGTGCTGACATCAGCGAGCTATTGCGGGGCTCGAATTCACAAACTGTGTGATCATGACCCAAGTCAAAATTAGACGCTTAACCAACTGATCCACCCAGGCACCCCCTCTACCTGGGAAATTTTTAAAAACCTGAATCAGTAAACCAAATGACTCGACCTTAGGTTAGCCTCATCTTAGTTCTAGAAGGGTGATTTCATGTGACCAACTGCCAATTAATCTCAGTATCTGTTATCTTCTTTCTTCAGTTTTTATATTTATTGTTTTATCTTGACACAGAAATGCTGAACTACATATTACAAAAGACTCCATCTCGCTATCTCCCTGATGATTAACTACAGTCATGTAACTAAGTTTTGCCCAAAGGGAAGTAAGTAACAGTTACATATATAGCATCCAAGAATGTCTTTAAAGGGAGGAAGCAGGCTCTTCTTCATGACTTTCTCCACCCTGATGACTAAAAAGCAGACAATAATGATGGGCATTCCCACAGCAACTTGGACCATAAATGGCTTTGAGAATATGGAAGAAATAATTATTGGTCTCTCACATCATGGAGAACTATGTTAACTCTCAAAAAACTTCTAGCTTCTTTACCACAGGAGACACTTCTACCTTGTTGAAACCACTGTTACTTTGTTTGGCCATTGTTGTTTAAGCAATTCCTACGGTTTGCTGATTGCTTTGATATAATGTTAGATATATCAATGTCTCAAAGACAGGACCTGCCCTGATTTAAGCTTCTTTTTAGAAAATGGGACTTAGACCTTAATATCCTAAAGTCAGCACAGAGATAACTGTGTTTCATTTGAATCCCGGAATACGTGCTTGAATTTAGACTCTCTATTTCTGCTCTGACACCATTCTGGAAGTCTTTTTTGTTAACTTTATTACTTCCCTAAGACAGAATCTGCCTTCTTTTAAACAGTCACTTGTCACTAAACCATGATTTGCAACCTTGTTTATATGGAGATCCACTCGAGGGCACTAGTGCATTTTCTGGTCCAGTAAAAAAGCGAGATTTCTATCTGCTGGCCCTCCTTCTCTGACAAGAATAATAATAAAGTCAAAGAATGTAGGGCATTTTCAAGATAGTAGAGCTGTCTAGTTAGGATGAAGGATAGGCAGGGATTTGGAAATAACAGGTGAAAAGATCAGGACTCTAAGTAGGAGCCAGAACATTGATGGAATATTGGAATTATGCAAAGTTACATATTTAAACATAGTAATATATCAAATTCCAAATATACAAAATACAGCATGTTTTCAAAATACATTGGTCATCTCTGTAAGGCTCATTCCTCTGCACATACACACACACACACACACACACACACAGACTCACACACATATAATGATTTATATATGTTATAATAGTGATGTAAATAAAGTTTTCCTTCAGAAAACTTTTCAAAGAATTTCTGAACTCCCTAATCCCACGGAGAGAATATGTCTTTGAAGCAGAGACACATAACCCTATCATTTCAGTGAATTTCCATTTCAGTAGCTCTCAAGTTCCTAAGTGGTTTCAGTTGGTCACTGGATCTAGGGAGCAGAAAGAAATTTCAATGAAAGGTTTCAATAGAAGATAAGGGAATTCTCAGAGTGTAGTGGGAAAATGAGAGTCAGAGAAAGAAGAGTGGTGTCTTGTGCATGTAGATTTCTATTATATGATTAGGTATTCTTGAATTTCATAATCTGCACCAAGCTGGCAGGTGCCATAAAATCATCTATCATTATGACTGGATTTTTATTCTTTCTCCCTTAGTGAACTGTAAACTTCTCAAGGGCAAGGATTCAAAGTCTTTAAGATTATAACCTTGCATGGTTAATGCTCAAAAACAGCTGTTAAATGAGACACGAAGGTCTGAATATCATCTGCCTAGATTCTTAGACAATCTTTAAATTGATGAATTTCTGGTATATCCAGCACCTCTACCTTATTTCTGAAAAGATCTGCATTGATTATGTCATTTCATCATAGGTGTCATATTATGAAAATTAAGTTGAGCATTCTTTTGATTATTATGAATTGCCAACAGACTTAGGAAGGAAATAACTTCATAGCTGATTTTAGGGAAACCAGAAGACATTCCCAAAATACCTGAAGCTACAAACGACAACAGTAACTAGTAAAGCCTCACCATGTCTGCACTAAACATCTTATTATAGGACTTATCAATATTATATGCCCTTAAAATGAATATGTAATTCCATGGGATTTAACAGTTCAAAGTCAACATTTTAGGAAGGGAATTTGTTTCCTATCCTCTTGGGAATCTTGGTTTATTCTTTTTTTTTTTTTTTTAAGTTGGCTTCTTTCTTTCTTTCTTTCTTTCAGTAATGTCTACACCAACATGGGGCTCGAACTCACAACCTCCAGATCAACGATCATATGCTCTTCTGACTAAGCCAACCAGTCACCCCAGTCTTGGTTTATTCTTATGTGGATGGAGATAAGAAGTTAAAAGAATTAATTGAGATAACACTTAAAAAATTTCCAGCATAGTGCCTGACAGACACATGGTGGTTTCCAAAAATAAATGTCTTACGTTCTTATATTTACTGTAACTTAGCTTACCTATCCCACAAAATTACTGGGAGGAATAGGTGAGAAAATATACATAAAAGCTCTTTGTAAATTATAATTTACTAAAGATATATTAATAAGCATTTTTAGTAAAGTAACTGTATTATTCCCTATATTTTAGTATCACCCATTTTGTCATTAAACTTTAATACTTAGTGGTGAATATTTCAAAGCCCTTTTCGATAAATACTTTATTGTACAATGCTTAATGTTTTAGCAAATAATCATATAAACCATGTATTATGGGCTGTATTATTTCCCTCCCAAATTCATATGTTAAAGTCCTAGCTCCAAGTACCTTAGAATGTAATCATATTTGGAGATAAGGTCTTTAAAGAGGTGATTAAGCTAAAATGAGGCCATTATGGTGAATCCTAATCCAACCACCGGTACTCTTGTAAGAGAGGAAATTAGGATACACAAATAGATATCAAGGACTAATGCACACTGAGAGACAAGCACTTGAAGAGGCAGCAAGAAGATGGTCATCTGCAAGCTAAGAAGAGAGGCTTCAGAGAAACCAACTCTGCCAACACCTTCATCTTAGACTTCAGCCTCCAGAATTGTAAAACAATAAATTTTTGTTAAGTCTCTATGTGGTATTTTGTTACTGTAGCCCTAGAAAACTAATACACCATGTTCAAATGAAGTAAAAGTTGTAGGGTCATTTAAAACTCTTAATGTTGTTTCTGATTTCAGGTCAAAGAAGAAAAAAAAAAAGGTGTGCTGACCTTATTCAAACATAACTAATTCTATTGCCCTCCCACACCTGTGATTCATCACATTCAGATTTAAAGCTTAACTATTATCTAGTGCCTTCTAAATGAGCTTCAGAATATAGGTTTCCTCACTCTTAAAAATAAGAGACTGGGCCAGTTTTGGGGTGTCTGGATGGCTCAGTCGGTTAAACATCTGACTTCGGCTCAGGTCATGATCTCATGGTTTGTGAGTTCAAGCCCTGTGTTGAGCTCTGTGCTGACAGCTCAGAGCCTGGAGTCTGCTTGGGATTCTGTGTCTCCCTCTCTCTCTGCCTCTTCGCTATTTGCTATCTCTCTCTCTCTCTCTCTCTCTCTCTCTCAAAAAATAAACAAACATTAAAAAATTTTTCTAAAAAAAAAAGAGAGACTGGACCAGTTGAGTCTTTTTTTTTTAACATTTATTTACTTTTGACAGAGAGAGGGAGAGGAAGAGAGAGAGAGAGAGACAGAGACAGAGACAGAGACAGAGCATGAGTGGGGGAGAGGCAGAGAGAGAGAAAGAGACACAGAATTTGAAGCAGCCTCCAGGCTCCAAGCTGTCTGCACACAGCCCGACGCGGGGCTCAAACTCACAAACCGAGAGATCATGACCTGAGACAAAGTCACACACTCAACCGACTGGGCCACCCAGGTGCCCCGTGGACCAGTTGAGTCTTTTGGACTGTTTACACAGCCCCCATTTTTTAATTCTTTGATTTTGAACCAGACAAGTGAGAGTTTGGCTAATCACTAATCTGCACTCCTGGTCAATCTTTTGGAAGACTTTCACTAGAATACAGGAAAACTAGACAAAAATAAGAATATTGCAAGGTATTTTTTAAAACCTAGTTATATAGTTTGAAGCACTTTCCTTTATTCTGAGATACTATACTTCCTTTTATTTTTTTCTTTTAAGTTTATTTATTTATTTTGAGAGAGAGAGAAAGAGAGTGCAAGAGCAGCGGAGGGGCAGAGAGAGAGGGAGACAGAATCCCAAGCAGGCTGGCAGCGAGCCCAAGAATCCCAAGAATCCCAAGCAGAGTCCAATGCAGGGCTTGAACCCATGAACTGTTAGATCATGACCTGAGCTGAAGTCAAGAGCTGGACATTTAACTGATTGAACCAGCCAGGTGCCCCTATATTTTTAATTTTCTTTTATAAAATGTGTCCTTTCTTTGAAAGGATATGATAGTTGGGGTTTTTTGTTTGTTTGTTTTGTTTTGCTTTGTTTTGTTTTAACATCATACTTAGCAAAGAAAGTCTGAAACCTCAGATCAGACAGAATACACCTATCTGCATATTGATCACTCTACCATTGAATTCAATAGTCTTCAACAATCCTTAAACCTGAACTAGAAGCCTAGCTTGGCCTTCTGTCCCAAGTGGCCTTAGATTTAATGCATGCTCATTCAAATACATTTGCATCACTAAATTGAGTCTCATAAAGAGAATACTAACATCTCCTTGAATTTTGAAGTATCCTTCATTTACTTTTCCTTTCCTTCAAGCAAGACTCCTTTCCACATACATCTTAGAGTGAAATCATAAATAAGCAGACTTTTAAAGTAATAATAAAATAATTTTGAATATGTTCAATGTGTATATACACAATGACACATTAACTCATTCCTTGTTCAATTAATATAATTATTGATTATATAGTGTTTATTATCTTTACTGTGCATGGATTAGCTACACTAAGTACACTATAAGAAATGACAATTTGAGTACTGATATTCTTAATACACTTAATATAATCTAGCTACTTACTGCATTAGTTGCCTTTACTTTTCACTTTTGTCTCTTTTTCTGCCTACATAGATTTTCCCTCCCTTGTATTTTTTCTTCTAAAAAGATTTATCTGACTCTATAAGATTATGAAATTATTAGGTAAAGTTAAAAGTCACTAGCCGCTAGGTCTTCCCAGTAATTCAACAAATTTAAGTAAAACCATTTTTCATATTTTGCTATCTCCTACCAATATGACATTCTTGTTTGTTATTGTAATATTCAAGATGGAAGCTTTCTCAAAAGTTTTTTTCTAAATTTTTTGAAAATAGGTATTATTTTATTTCACTTATCCTGAATTACTTCAAAATAAATGTATCAAATGGATTGAATACTATTAACAAAATCTCATTCTGTAAGAGCACTTAGGACTAAAATTGCCTGATAGTTTTATTTTGAACTGAATATAGGCATCTGATGCAAAAGCAATTAGTAAAGCTTTTGAAAATAGTTAACAATCTGATCAGAGTAGCACAACTCTATATGCTCACAGAAACAGCCTCCTTTTTTTCTCCCTTAGGTAAAACTCTGTGGGAGCTGAAGATATTAGAGTTTATCATTTTGGTGATGGGGTAAGCTGTGTAAGAATATCTTCTTCAACTTGTATATACTTTATTTTCATATCTTTTGTATACACTTCCAGATGTTCACTTTTATTAAAAATGTTTCAATATCTGGGTTTTATCGAATTTGTTTGCTCACCAAATATTGACTAAGATCCAAGTTTCAAAGTCCTTGCTTATTAAATTATAACAGAAACTCACACAGCATGGTAAATGAATTGGCAAACATGTAAATTATCTTATAAACAGGGGTCAGAAGAAGAAAGAGACAAAGAAAGAGAAGCAGGTTGAAGAGGAGGGGAAGGAAGAAAGGAAAAAAGGAAGGAAGGACCTAAATGCATTCACGTATTTCAAAACAGTAGCTGCCTGAAAAAAAATGAACTCCTTGGAAATTCTGAGTTAAAGAAAAAAAAAAAAAAGAAAGAAAGATAACCCATACCAAATCACCTGATTAAAGATGAGGCTCAAATAGAATGTGGGCATTCCCAAGTGTCTGCCTTTGTCATCTTTATTTCACATAATGACTGTGGTGATTCTCTCTGAGTTTTATCAATTCTATTTCAACAGTACATATGCATCATCTCTAAAGAGTAGGTATATATGTAATTCTTCAATACTGAGTCCACTAATCTATTCATTAATTACATTAGAAGAGTGCAATTCTCTTATTGAGCGACAACCAAATGAGGTCCTTCCTTAAAGCAAATGTGATTGATGCCAATCAACATTGCACAAATCTTCACTAAGGGTACTGGCTCTCCAAAGACATGTTCTCCTTGAATTCTAAGTTGGATCTTAGAGTTCATTTTCTTATATAAACAGTGTGAGAAGAGTTGCCTACCTCGTAAAGTGAAAAAAGAATTATTAGTAGTTCATAGGTAAAATAGGATTTCATGGTCTCACCTAAAATTGAATTAGCAAGTATAACACAGCTTTCATGACATAATATGCATGAATTCTAAGAAACAACTAAGAAAATCTGAACAAAAACGCATCTGTAAACACAATAAAGTCCCTTTGGGGACATCCATAGTTTGTTTTCTATACTACTGAATGGGATCTCAACCAAACAGGCGCTCTAGTATATTACCATAGAAATCAAATAAAATTCAACTCCTTCACCTCCATCCATTTCTCAATAGTATATTATTTCTGAAAGACTTCAGATAGAACTCGCTCTTTTCCTTCTGGATTGGAAGGAAGACATGCTTTTCTGAGCACAGCTGGAAAATGTGCCTCTCGGTGTCCCACCCCTGCCTCTCCCGTCTGTTCAGGTTTACCCATGGAAGCTGTAGCTAGCAGTAGGCACAGCTGCTGAGGGAGAGATAACTTTGCCCATAATAAATGAGTGAGGCTCTTCACCCCGTGGAACACAAAGAGCAGACTGTGCTGGAATGGGCAGAATCACCACAGCTATGCTGCTGACAGCATGACCCTTTGCCATTCCTAAACTGCTTATATGCCATGACCAGTACTGGCAGACAGGAACTTGGGGAAGGTCAAGGAAGCTCAGACACACTGCACAGCATTTCTACTCAAATGATAACTTCTTCATTTTTATTCTCCTTTTTCTCCCACATTAAGCAATACAAGGTAGTTATTCTAGATAGCAAATGGTAACTTACTCTGTTTCCAAGCAGAAATACCACCAGAATATGTAGAGAGGAGACCCAGAAGGAAGGGCATTAAACATGGTCTTAACCTTCTCTTTTTTGCATAACATATTGCTTCACTGGACCACTGTAAAGAATTGTCCCTCCTCCTTCTGTTTACAAATATTTATAGTTATAGTATGCCACCACATCCTAATGTGATGCCAAGCCAAAGCATATTCATTCTTTTAATCTCTCCTTATAAATCAATACTTCCAACTCTTTCATCATTTTTGTGGCTGTTCTCGGAAGCTCTTTTAATTTATCTAAATCTTTTTTAGAGCTGAGGTGCCAAAAACTCAATCACAAAGGCAATCTCAATAACCATGCATGCAGGGGAAAAGAAAAGGGGAGGAAAAAACCCAGCTCCAAACCACTCTTATAAGTTATACTTCCAGTAACTGCAATCCTTGCAACACAACCTATTCTTCCTACAGCACAAGTAGCATTCAAGGGTCCCTTCACATAGCCCAGAACGTCTCCCATTGAAGGCTTTGGGGCTTGAGGAGGGAGGTCAGGAAAACTAGAGTATGATGCTGCATTGGAGAGTCCCAATCACCAAACCCTCTTAGGTAAGAGTGCCTTTTCTGCATAAATAGAGAGAATTGTTAAACATGAATGCCCCAAGGATATCTAGGTCTGATTTGTTAGTCCACAATATATCCAAGAAAAAAGGGATCTGTTCTAGAGTTTCCCTGGAGAGAGTGGTTCCTTCTAATCCTGGGATTAGCCAGGATGAACCCATTCCCCATGGTCTCTCTTAGTGAAGTCTAAAATAACAGTTGAATAGATATTCCTTCCTAATTCTTTTCATCTTTCACCTGGCTACTTATATACCAGAAAGTTATATTGTAGTAAGTCTTCAATTTATCAACCAATAAAATGGTCAATAAAACAGGTTTATCTGTTACAAATAATACCTAATATATTTTAAGTATATGATTACTTAAATTTTACTAATATGTATTGTATTTTTTTAATTTATAATTAAATTTTACTTTCCAGATGATTTATCATTAATCAGTACAGATTGAGTTCTTCAATTTGTTGTTTTGTTATTATTATTTGCCGTTGCACAAATGAACATATTATTTCACCAGAGTTTTTAAAAGTGTTATATATACTTCAATATAACAATTATATATACTTCATATAATAGTACTTCTAAGCAGACTTGAACTCCTTAAAAATATGTGATACAGTCTTTAACCAAAATTTAGACATCATACAGTCACTTTCAGTTTGACTTTGGTCCACCAGTTTTGCTTCTACCAGAAGAAAAAAAATTAAGAAAAGAAAACAAATTCGTGTGTAAAAGCAAGAACCGAGGAACAGAGGGGCACCTGAGCAGCTCAGTCAGTTAAGTATCCAACTTCAGCTCAGGTCATGATCTCACAGTTCATGAGTTCGAGCCTAGCATCAGGCTTTCTGCTGTCAGAACAGAGCCTGTGCGGGATCCTCTGTCTTCCTCTCTCTCTGCCCCTCCCCTGCTTGCACTCACTCTCTGTCTCTCTCTTTCTCTCTCTCTCACTCTCTCTCAAAAATAAATAAATGTTAAAAAAAAAACAGAACTGATGAACAAAAACCTTAATCTATATGGTTAGAACTGTTACAAATGGAGGAGTTCCATAGTCTAATCGTCTGTCATGAAATGAAAGACTGAGAGTTGCAAAGAACTCAGGTGGAGTTTATTAGCTAATTACTGCTAACACACACAGAGGAAAACAAATATAACTGAGCTTAGCTGTTCTTCACTTTACAGTAAGGAGATCAAACACAGTGGGATTAATTCACCCATTAACTCTCATGAGTAATTTCATGGAAACCCATATTTTGTGTCTTTGCAATAACACACATCCATCCTTGTTTCAGCGTATGGTAAAGCCTAGAGTTTCCAAAATCATTTAAATCTTTCCTAGAGATGTGTGTCTCTTAAAAGGTCTTCAGTTGCAACCCACCCGATCTGAATCATAAGTCATCTGCTTTTGACCCCCATTTAATTTAGGTACACATATGTCAACTGCTGAAGTAATTTTTATCTCACTTTTTTGACTAGAAGTAGTTACCACCCAATATAAAGTCCTAAAATATCTTTAATCTTAAACAACATTCAGAAAGGGCAGAGAAGTGTTACGTTTCTCATTCTGGAAAAACAGACTTACTTTTGAATTAAGGATAAGAGACAAAACAAAGGCAAACAAAAATCTTCATGAAATGCGCCATTTTTCCAGTAAACCCTAGAAGATAGATATTAAAATGCTCATAAAGGACTTACGTGTAGTAAACTCTTCACTAGCCAGGAAAACCTTTAAATTAAAGTTATAATTAGTTACTATTTTCATGTAGAATTAATTTGATTCTAGTACTGATGTGGGGAACAAAAGCAAAAGAAAAAAATTAAATTTCCTTGTAACTTACAGTCCAATGACAAGTCCTTCAGACAGACAGAGTGACCTTCCTCTAGGAACTCAACTACCTCCATGTTAATACTTTACTAAGGACAAAAGGCAATCTTAGCTTAACATTATCCTAACCTCCTGGATCCTGTTAAGTCCCTTTTAATGTATAAAAATTCCTTTGGAAACTTCTTTTATCTCTACCTCCCGAGATATATGTTAGCAATCATCCTTCAGGATATGGCTCCCTGAAATACATCTGAAGAGTCTCATGACAAAGGTTTTATTAGACAGTAACAAATGACTTTTTCCTAATAATAGCTAGCCTCTCAAGGTCCTGGAAACATTGCTTCCAAAATTCCTCAGAGACTTAACGCTATCCCTGACTCCTTCCCAACTTGAAAGTATATCATCAATTGCTTCTCACAATCCCAGTGTAGCTCTTTCTGCCCACGGCCCGGTCCCTGTGCTTTAATAAAACCGCCTTTTTGCACGGAAGACATCTCAAGGATTCTTTCTTCACCTTTTGCTCCAAACCCCAGCATTTCCACATCAGTATTACCAAGAACACCCTCCCCCAGGTAACCAAATGCTGATTTGTTAGTTGTAACACCTTTGCAAAGTAAAACTACAGAATGATAGGTCATTAACTAAATATCAGACTGTTATGGGGGAACCATTCTAAAAATTATATTCCTCTCCTTCTTCCACAGTTTGTTAACCCCAAAACAAATCTAATTTAAACAAGAGCAGCAATTACAAGCATGTGCATCTTGACCTCTTAATCCCCTTCTGAAATTCAGTTTTCTTTGTTTTAGTTAATTCCCTTACTTGGCCAATGTTCCTTTAGGCATTTCTCCAAATCTGATTTCAAGTTAAGTGACTCTAAATAAGACTGTCCATTACTAAGGTGATATTCTTATTATCGGAGAAAGTAAAAATATATCTTTGAAAAGGCAAAGTGTTCTTGAAATGTAAGATTTATTATTTTTCCCCTGAGTATCAAAGTAAACTACCCTATGTTAGCCACACTCTTAAAAAATAATAATAAAAGGAAGATATGCCACATTAATCTGGAATTAAAATGAATAAATGATGCTACAGACATAGCAAACACTTTTAACAAAATGCATTCACAAATTAACTATTTCTTCCATCTAGATTAGATCAGTGATCTGTATTTAAATGAATATTTTGTAGATCTATTTATTATTTGTGTATGTATAAATGTGTGTAAGGTTTTTGCATACATTTATAAAGAAATTTATATACAAGCTACCATATTCCATATGAAATATTCTCATTAATTTAAATAATGTGCTATCCACCAAAATAGTTTTTCTTTATATTGTATTATTCAAACTAATTCCAGTCATTGAAATATTCACTTTTGCTAAATTCATAAACGTCCATCAGTAATTTTGCAAACTATTAGTCTCAAATATCCTATCTGCCCTAACTTCTTCCAACCATAGTAGCTAATCATTTCTCCTTTTCTCCTTTTGCTCTGGCAATATCTGTTGTGTAAGCCACCCCTTATATAATAAACACTAGTGAAAATCATACACTTGGTTTAAGTTTCCATTGAAACTTGAAACTTAAACCTCAAACTTCAAGTGGTACATCCTTTTCTGTATTTCCGTTTTACTAAGTTGATTTTATATTATCTAAACACTTATAAAATCTTGTCTCCTGTTTTTCTGGTTAATACCTTCCTGAGTGTACATTTTATGTCCCCAATCTTAGTAACAAATTCATCAAGAATTGAGGATATAACCTATATCTAGTAGACAGCAAAAAAGGAATTTAAAAATACCACTTGACTTGAAACATTTCTTAAAAGACAGCAGAATAAAATAGGAGGTGAAAAAGGAGTTACATAAAATAAAAATAATTTTACAATTTGATATAAACCTGGGAAGAAGGCTTACAGAGCAGGTATTGCCAGAGCAAAAGGAGAAAAGGAGAAATGACTAGTTTCTATGCTTAGAAGAAGTTGGGGTATGTAAGATATTTGAGACTGATTTTGTAAGCCAAAATTCAGTGATATTACATTGGATTTTTCCTATAGGAAGTTTAATTTAAGATATCATATTATTAGAGGAACAATTATGACCTTTTAAAAATTATGCATGAGCCATTTTCAAATACTGACCTTTCTAATTCAATGTAAGACTTAGTCAAATTTAGTATAAAATTACAAAATCTAAAGTTAGTACATAAAGTCTCAAGTACATACCCAAGTTCCTTATTTGGAAGTATCAATCTCTCTTAGTCATCTAAATTAATGTACTGACTCTCTCCAACCATGAACCGTATTCAAGGCAGGATTTAATATATTTTCTCATAAAATATTAACATTATAGTAATTAATCATTTTGACTCCAGGCACATTTTTATATTCTGAATAGAATCAAGAAAAGCACAGAACCAGATAAATAGCTTGAGGATAATAATGCAAAAAGTCGTTTCGTAGATGGTAATATTCCTGCAATTCCCGCATCCCAAAAATGTGCTAATCAAGTGGTTTCATATGAATTTCAAATTTTCCATAACCTTAATGGTTTTCCAACCGTAAGAATAATGGATTATCATTTTCGCCAAAAGGGTACCAGAAAATAATACATACCAAGGTAATTTCTAGTTCTACAACTTGGTATTTTATATTCCAGCATCATATGAGTCAGTATTTCTATTTTTTGTTTATTTATTTACTATTTAATGTTTATTTATTTTTGATAGTGAGAGAGACTGAGTGCAAGTGGGGGAGGAGCAGAGAGACAGGGAGACACAGACTCTGTAGCAGGCTCTAGGTTCCGAACTGTCAGCACAGAGCCCAAAGGGGGGCTCAAAATCGCAAACCATGAGATCATGACCTAAGCTGAAGTCAGAAGCTTAAGCCACTGAGCCATCCAGGCACCCCTTGTATTTCTCTTTTTTGCATAAAGTATCCATTTCTTTTTATTCCTTAATGTTTTTTTGTCTTGTTTTGTTTTGTTTTTTTTTTTTTGAGGGGGGTTGACAAAGAGAGCATGAGCAGGGGAGAGGCAGAGAGAGATGAAAACACAGAATCTGAAGCAGGCTCCAAGCTCTGAGCTGTCAGCACAGAGCCCGTAATGGAGCTCAAATTCGTGAACCATGAGATCATGACCTGAGCCGAAGTCAGCTGCTTACCCGACTGAACCACCCATGCGGCCCACCATTTATTTTTTCATTTTATATCTGGTAACATTTTAAGTAGTCCGTGTTTTTTTAATTAAATATTTATAATATATACTGCAAATTTTCATTATCCATTTTGAAACATACATAAAATATAATGTCATCTTATAAAATATTCTAAGATTTTATAAAGTATTCAACATTTAGAAAAAGAATCATGAAGTAAATGGTGAATATTCCATTAATTCCGGTTAGTTACTGAATACCTTAGAAACATTATGTCCTTTCTTTAAACATTACATTAACTGAAATGCATGTAAGAAAAAAAAGTATGAAAATACTTCCATCATTAATGGGTAAATGAAACTGATCAAACTACAATGACTGAAAGGAAAAGAAAAATAGATATATTTGAGGACATTAAGAAGATTTATATGGCAAAAGACAACAAAAATAAAGTCAAAAAACAAATGATAAAATATTTGTAACACGAATGATAAGCAAATATTAATATCCCTAATATATAAAAAGCTCCAGTAAGTTGTAAGAAGAAAGCAAATAAACTTGAGAGAAAAAGGGCAAAGGAAAAGAATTAGCAATTCACAAAAGAAGAAATTTAAATTGCTAATCAACATATGAAAAGATGTTTCCTCTCATTTGTAGTCAGAGAAATGCAAATTAAGTCAACAATGAAATACATATGAAATAGGCAAACTTAAAAAAATTTACTATATCCAGTGTTGGTAGAGACTCTGTGAAAGAGTTACTCTCATGAGCTATGGGTAGTATCAACTGGAAATATGGATTGTTTCATACTTTTGCAAAAATCAATTTAACAACATATATTAAAAGTAAGGATGACTACTGAGTCAATAACCCTACTCTAAGGAATCCAGCCGATAGATATTAATATTATTCTTTTTTTAATATTTATTTATTTTTGAGGGAGATAAAGTGAGTGGGGGCAGAGGAAGAGAGACAGGGAGCCTGACATGCAGAACCATGAAATTGTGACCTGAGCCAAAATCAGGAGTCAGATGCATAATCGACTGAACCATCCAGGCACTCGGAAATTAATATATTTTATAAAGACCAAATGTACAAGCATGATTACTGTAGCTTTGTTTACAATTGTGAGAAACCAGGAGTCTAAACTATAGAAATTAATACATTACTTATAAAGAACATATGTACAAAAATGATTGTTGTGGCTTTGTTTACAGTCGCAAAAAATTAAGAAGTAAAATAACTAAATTTGATTATCAAACAAGATGCAGATGTTTATGCAATTTTTTATACCAATTTTGTGGAATGCTGTGTCATTACTTTTTTAAATGCTTATTTTTGAGAGAGAGGGCGTGAGCACATGCACTTGGGGGAAGGGCAGAGAACAGGAGACAGAATCACAAGCAGGCTAGGAGCAGTCAGCACATAGCCTGAAGTGCGGCTCGAACTTATGAATCATGAGATCATGACCTGAGTCAAAATCAACTCTCAGACACTTAACCAACTAAGCCCCATATTGGGTCATTATTAAAAAGAACGAGTTAGAAAGACATGTTTTGGCTTAGACGAATACTTATGGTATGTTTTTAAATAAGAAAGACAATCTGCATTGCAGAGTAATTCATATACCAGTATTATCCCATTCTAAAAAAGCCATACAATAAGCCCTCATATGTGTGAATATATTAATTTGCATTTTTGTAAGTTTGTATATGTGTTTTATATGTTTGTAAGCATGTGAGAATAGTAGGGATATGGAATGACATACAATAGGCTATAACCTTTGCTTATTTGGAGGGTCTGATGAAAAGAACAAAGAGTAACAGAGATTATTGTTTTTTCTTTATATATACCAACACTAATTCATGTGATTAATTTTGAAAATATTTTGACACATTTTAAAATTAAGACTGATAAGAGATAAAGCATATAAATCCCAGTGTACCAGTTCAAAAATATCTATGACTTGGGTATATATATCCAAGGGAAATGAAAGTATTCATTCATACAAAAATTTGTAAACATTTATAACAACTATAACAGTCAAGAAATAGAAATAACCAAATTTCCATCAACTTGATAAACTGATATGGTATCCATACAATGGAATATTATTTAGTTAAAAAAAAAAAAAGGAATAAAGTACTGATACCTGCTTCAACATGGATGAACCTTGAAAACACCAAGCTAAGTGAGATAAACCAGTCACAAAAATCCACATAGTATATCACCCCTTTATGTGAATTGTCCAGAAAAGATGTCTATAGGGCAGAAAGTAGATTAGTGTTAGGCTAGGGCTGAGGAGGCCAGCAAGAGGAGGGCAGTGAGTGCCTGCTTAATACGTAGAGGGTCTTTTATTGATGAAGATAAAAATGTTCTAAAGTTAGATTGTGGTGATGGTTGCACAACGTTGTGAATATATAAAAAACATTCAAATGTACACGTTCATGGGTGAATTATATGATATAGAAAAAAGAGCTCAACAAAGTTGAAAAAAATAATGACCAATTTTTGAACACATAAAATGTCTTCTAACAAATTAATTTTTAAATGTTAATGCTCATTAAACTGCATACCCTATAACCTGACATTAAACAAGAATAAAGTACTCCAAAAACGTAAAATTTCCTGTGGACTGAAAATTTCCACTTGAAATAGCAATACTTTCTCTTCAACTTTAGATATTTTAGTTAGGAAAATTTGTAAACTTTGTTATAAACCTATTTGACTCCTTAAACAGTGTGTAATAAAGATATCCTTTTCTTGAAACTGTAATCAATAATACAAACATCACCTTTAACGTCATGATATATAGCTTAAATGCAATATTAATGTGAATAAAGTTTACACAGAAGCTCCCCTAAGATTTCTCACTAATTTTCTTTGATAGTAGAGCTCATTTAAATATACATTTAAGGGGGAGGAGCGAAGATGGGAAAACAGCATGGAAGTTTTTTGTGTGTCTCGCGTCCGTGAAATACAGCCAGACCAACACTAAACCATCCTGCACACCTAGAAAACTGATTTGAGAATTAACACAATCTGCACAACCTGAACCACAGAATTCAGCAGGTCCTCAGTGCGGAAAGGTGAAGTGGGGGAGAGAGAAGCCACGGAGGGCAGGGAGCTGCTTTTGCATGTGGAAAGAGGACAGAGATGGGGTGGGGAGGAAGAATACAGGAAAAGCACCCCCCGCCCCTGCCAAAAGCAGCTGGAGAGAGAGTGGAAAAGTGGAAACAGCCCAGAGACTGAACTAAAAAGGGAGAAAGGAGAAAGGAGAGGGTTTAAATTCCATTAAGATTCTATAAACAGGGGGAGTACAGAGTCTGAAACTCTGCAGGTCAATACCTGGCAGTGCTCTGGTAAGAAGGGCAAATCTCCAGGAGCAGAGTGAAGTCCAGAGGTCTTTGGGCCAAACAGGGAGAGCCGGTTCCCCTGCTGGGAGACACCTGGTACAGGCTATGTGACTCCCCCAAAGACAAAGGCTCCAGTGGACCCGGGAGAACAACCACATTCACTGGTGCTGGAACAAGGTCGCTGGGGGTGAAGCATGGTGCCAGATGTGTGTTGTGATATGCCATAATCCCTGAAATGCTGCTGTTACACTGTCGCCTGAACTTTTTCGGGGTGGGCTGGCACCCAGCCACAGTCTCTGGGCATCAGCAGCAGCACAGTCCCGCAAACGTTCCTGGGTGCGACTGGCACTTGGCCATTGCTCACTGAGACCCTCCTGCAAAGGGGCAGAATGGGTCAAAGCTACACTCCCACAGAAATAAAGGATTGGAAAAACCTGCCACACCTGAGATAAAACTCAGGAGGGAGGTTCTGTCTGGGGCTTGGTCACAGACAGTGTAAAAGCGGGGAGGGGATAAAAACCGAAGACAAAGGATGGGTGCACAATTGCTGATCGGGGAGAACAGAGTTCCGATACTAGAGACTGGGTAGCTGAGTGACGCCATTTTTACCACTCCCACGTATGCGTGCACACGCCTACAATAGACACAACAATCTAAACCATTAAGCTAAGAAGCTCCATCTAGTGGAGAAGGGAGCCTTTACACTAAACCCCACTCAACTGGGCGAACCTCGCTTTTCAGAAACACAACTCTCTCCACCTGCTTACTTTAGGGACTATAAAGTGCTTCATAGTTTGAGTTCTAGGGGAAAACAAAGTAATTTCAGTCGTATTTCAGTCTCTTAGCCAGTATATCTATTCAATTTTCTTTCTCTTTTTTCTTATTTCTTTTTTCTCTTTTTGTTTCCTTTCTTTTTCTTGAATACAGAAAGAAAAAATTCACTTTTATTTTCAATTTTTATTAAAAATATTTTTAATTTTTCTACCATATTTTTTACTTTTGTGTAAATTTTGTCAAATTCTATTTTACTTCCATCATCTCATTTTAGTCTACTTCAGTGTATTCATTTTTTCAAATTTTCAAACGATTCCTTCTTTTTTTTCTTTTTTTCTTTCCTCTTTGTTCTCTAATCTATCAAGCTCCTTTCAACACCCTGACCAAAACACACCTAGGATCTAGCATCATTTATTTGATTGGTGTGTGTGTGTGTGTGTGTGTGTGTGTGTAATTTTTTAATTTTAATATTTTTTTATTCAATTTTTTTTAATTTTAATTTTTTTACCTCATTAATTCCTTTTTGCCCTTCAAAATGATGAAATGAAGGAATTCAGCCCAAATGAAAGAACAGGAAGGAACGACAGCCAGGGACTACACCAACACAGATACAAGCAACATGTCTGAACCAGAATTTAGAATCACGATAATAAGAATACTAGCTGGAGTTGAAAATAGATTAGAATCCCTTTCTGCAGAGGGAAAAGGTGTAAAAGCTAGTCCGGATGAAATAAAAAATGCTATAACAGAGTTGCAATCTTGAATGAAGGCCATGGCAGCAAGGATGGATGAGGCAGAACAGAGAATTAGTGATATACAGGACAAACTTATGGAGAATAATGAAGCAGAAAAAAAAGCAGGAGATGAAGGCAAAAGAGCACAATTTAAGAATAAGAGAAATCAGTGACTCATTAAAAGGAACAACATCAGAATCATAGGGGTTGCATAAGAGGAAGAGAGAGAAATACGGGTAAAAGGGTTATGTGAGCAAATCATAGTGGAAGACTTTCCTAACCTGGGAAAAGACACAAACATCAAAATCCAGGAAGCACAGAGAACTACCATTAGATTCAACAAAAACCGACCATCAACAAGGCATATCATAGTCAAATTCACAAAATACTCAGGCAAAGAGAGAATCATTAAAAGCAGCAAGGGAAAAAAAAGTCCTTAACCTACAAGGTAAAACAGATCAGGTTTGCATCAGACTTATCCACAGAAATTTGGCAGGCCAGAAAGGAGTGGCAGGATATATTTAATGTGCTGAATCAGAAAAATATGCAACCAACAATTCTTTATCCAGCAAGGCTGTCATTCAAAATAGAAGGGAGATAAAAAGTTTCCCAGACAAAAACTAAAGGAGTTTGTGACCACTAAACCAGCCCTGCAAAAAATTTTAAGGGGGACTCTCTGAGGGGAGAAAAGATGAAAACATAAATAAATAAATAAATAAATAAATAAATAAATAAATACCAAAAGTAACAAAGACCAGAAAGGACCAAAGAACACCACCAGAAACTCGAACTCTACAAGTAACATAATGGCAATAAATTCATATCTTTCAGTACTCACTCTAAATGTCAATGGACTCAATACTTCAATCAAAAGACACAGGGTAACAGAATGGATAAGAAAACAAGATCCATCTATATGCTGTTTACAAGAAACCCACTTTAGACCTAAAGACACCTTCAGACTGAAAGTAAGGGGATGGAGAACCATCTATCATGCTTAACAGTCAACAAAAGAAAGCCGGAGTGGCCATACTTATATCAGACAATCTAGACTTTAAAATACAGACTGTATCAAGAGATGAAGAAGGGCATTATATCATACTGAAGGGGTCTATCCACCAAGAAGACCTAACAATTGTAAACATTTA
Source organism: Lynx rufus (assembly GCF_022079265.1). Lineage (NCBI taxonomy): Eukaryota > Metazoa > Chordata > Mammalia > Carnivora > Felidae > Lynx > Lynx rufus. The sequence continues at coordinate 67,091,414 of NW_025814827.1, forward strand.
TGCACTAAATGTGCAAGAACCCAAATATATAAATCAATTAATCACAAACATACAGAAAGTCATGATAATAATACTATCATGGTAGGGGACTTAAACACCCCCTCACAGCAATGGACAGACCATCTAATCAAAAAATCAACAGGAAAACAATGGCTTTGAATGACACATTGGACCAGATGGACTTAACAGATATATTAAGAACATTTCATCCTAAAGCAGCGGAACATACATTCTTCTCCAGTGCATGTTGAAACGTTCTCCAGGATAGATCACATACCGGGACACAAATCAGCCCTAAGTAAGTACAAAAAGATCAAGATCATACCATGCATATTTTCAGACCACAACTCTATCAAACTCGAAATCGACCACATTTAAAAATTTGGAAAGGTAACAAATACTTAGAGACTAAAGAACATCATAATAATGAATTGTCTAACCAAGAAGTTAAAGAGGAAATTAAAAAGTTAATGGAATCCAATGAAGATGATAACACCACAACCCAAAACCTCTGGGACACAGGAAAAGTGGTCATAAGAGGAAGATATATCGTAATCCAAGCCTTCCTAAAGAAGGAAGAAAGATCTCAGGTACACAAACTAACCTATGCCTTAAGAAGCTGGAAAAGGAAGAGCAAATAAAACCCAAAACCATCAGAAGACAGGGAATAATAAGGATTAGAGCAGAAATTAATGCTATGGAAACCAAAAAAAACCAAAAAAAACAAAAAAAACAGTAGAACAGATCCATGAAACCAGAAGCTGGTTCTTTGAAAGAATTAACAAAACTGATAAACCCCTAGCCAGTTTGATCAAAAAGAAAAAGGAAAGGACCCGAATAAATAAATTTAAGAATGAAAGAAGAGAGATCACAACAAACACAGCAGAAATAAATATAATAAGAGAATATTAGGTGTAATTATATGCCAATAAAATGGGCAATCTGGAAGAAACGGACAAATTCCTAGAAATATATACACTACCAAAACTGAAACAGGAAGAAAAGGAAAATTTGACAACACCCATAACCAGGAAGGAAATCGAATTAGTAATCAAAAACCTGCCAAAACAACAAGAGTCCAGGACCAGATGGCTTTCCAGGGGAATTCTACCAAACATTTAAGAAAGAGTTAACACCTATTCTCTCGAATCTGTTCCAAAAAATAGAAATGGAAGGAAATTTCCAAACTCTTTCTATGAAGCCAACATTACCTTCTATGAAGCCAACATTACCTTCATTCCAAAACCAGACAGAGACCCCACTAAAAAGGAGAACTATAGACCAATTTCTCTGATGAACACAGCTGCAAAAATCCTCAAGATATTAGCCAAACAGATCCAACAATACCTTAAAAAAATTATTCACCACAACCAAGTGGGATTTATACCTGGATGCAGGCAGGGCTGGTTCAATATCTGCAAAACAACCAATGTGATTCATCACATCAATAAAAGAAAGGACAAGAACCATATGATCCTCTCAATGGATGCAGAGAAAGCATTTGACAAAATACAGCATCCTTTCTTGATAAAAACCCTCAAGAAAGTAGGGATAGAAGGAGTATGCCTCAAGATCATAAAAGCCATATATGAACGACCCAACGCTAATACCATCCTCAATGGGGAAAAACTGAGAGCTTTCCCCCTAAGGTCAGGAACAAGACAGGGATGTCCACTCTCGCCACTGTTATTCAACACAGTATTGGAAGTCTTAGCCTCTGCAATCAGACAACACAAAAAGAATCCAAATCGGCCAGGAGGAGGTCAAGCTTTCACTCTTTGCAGATGACATGATACTGTATATGGAAAACCTTCAAGATTCCACCAAAAAACTGCTAGAACTGATCCATGAATTCAGCAAAGTGACAGGATATAAAATCAATGTACAGAAATCGGTTGCATTCCTATACACCAACAATGAAGCGATAGAAAGAGAAATCAAGGAACCAATCCCATTTACAATTGCACCAAAAACTATAAAATACCTAGGAGTAAATCTAACCAAAGAGGTGAAAAATCTATACATTGAAAACTATAGAAAGCTTATGAAAGAAATTGAAGAAGACAAAAAAATGGGAAAAGATTCCATGCTCCTGGCTAGGAAGAACAAATATTGCTAAAATGTCAAGACTACCCAAAGCAATCTACATATTCAATGCAATCCCTATCCAAATAACACCAGCATTCTTCACAGAGCTAGAACAAATAATCCTAAAATTTGTAGGGAACCAGAAAAGACCCCGAATAGTCAAAGCAATCTTGAAAATGAAAACCAAAGCAGGAGGCATCACAATCCCGGACTTCAAGCTATACTACAAAGCTGTAATCATCAAGACATTATGGTACTGGCACAAAACAGACACTCAGATCAATGAACAGAATAGAGAACCCAGAAATGGACCCACAAATGTATGGCCAACTAATCTTGACAAAGCAGGAAAGAATATCCAATGGAATAAAGACAGTCTCTTCAGCAAGTGTTGCTGGGAAAACTGGACAGAGACATGCAGAAGAATGAACCTGGACCACTTTCTTACACCAGACACAAAAATAAACCCAAAATGGATGAAAGACCTAAATGGAAGACAGGAAACCATCAAAATCCTCGAGGAGAGAGCAGGCAGAAATATCTTCGATGTTGGCTGCAGCAACTTCTTATTCAACACGTCTCCGGAGGCAAGGAAAACAAAAGCAAAAATGAACTATTGGGACCTCATCAAAATAAAAAGCTTCTGCACAGCAAAGCAACAATCAGCAAAACTAAAAGGCAACTGATAGAATGGGATAAGATACTTGCAAATGACATATCAGATAAAGGGTTGGTATCCAAAATCTATAAAGAACTTACCAAATGCAACACCCCAAAAAACAAATAATCCAGCAATTACAAGCTGGGTATTATTCAGCAGTCAAAAAGAATGAAATCTTGCCATTTGCAACTACCTGGATGGAACTAGAGGGTATTATGCTAAGCAAAATTAGTCAGAGAAAGACAAATATCATATGACTTCACTCATATGAGGATGTATAGACACAGAACAGATGAACATAATGGAAAATAATACAAAATAATACAAAAGAAAAATAATACAAAAACAGGGAGGGGATAAAACATAAGAGACTCTTAAATATGGAGAACAAACAGATGGTTACTGGAGGAGTTGTGGGAGGGGGGATGGCGTAATGGGTAAGAGGTATTAAGGAATCTACTCCTGAAATCATTGTTGCACTATATGCTAAGTAATTTGGATATAAATAAAAAAATAAGAATATTTAGAAAAATATATATAATTTAAGTAAAAAGTAAAAGAATAAATCTCACTTAATAGAAAGCCTGAGTTTCCACAAATAATGTACCTGACCTTAAATGCTTACTGTATTGTGAGATCAGTTTTGACTATTCAGATGTCTGTTCCTCAATTTTTGGTTCTTCTCTGTTCTGTGCAAGTAAGGTTGCAGACAGTAAGATAAATAGCATATAATATCCCGATTTTCAATCTGGGCAGTGCTCCTGATATTCTCTGGTATTCAAATCACTAAAATACTCATATCTATTTTTATTCCATGGGGGACTAAACTTGCTGCATGGATATCTACTTTCATACTGCAGTTTTTCAAACATGGTTTTCAGCAATGAATTCTGCCATTAACATTTTCAAACTAAACATCAAAATAGTTCTAAAATCTGTGACAGATCAATTTAGGGATGTTATACACAAGCAAGAAGTTGCAGGTGCTGGAAAAATACACACTGGATTTGCTTCTATGATTTTCTGCACATTTATTCCTCAAGCTTGTGAAAGTTTTTATTTAGAATTCAATTATATGTTATCCTTTCTGTTTCAGTTTTGTATTTGCAATGGTATGTCTTCCAAAATTTATACACATACCTATATACTTATTAGATATCAGATGTGTTACATATAAAACCTTTGTCCAAGTGTGCCCCTTCTCAGGCACAGTTATCATCAATTCAATTTCCTTTTAATCTGACCTTAATTAGTTATCCCCATAACTAATCATTTATAAACAATTCCAAAGATTTTTTTTTCAGTGAGTTATAGTGGTTAAGGATTTGAATTTTAAAGTCAAATAGAGTTTATCTTGCATTCTAGCTCAGTTGTTTTCTAAACATTTACTTGGTCACAATGTTTCCAAATATATTTCCTCACTTATAAAAATGCAGAAGACAGTACAATAGTCCTTCCTCACTTGTGGTTTGACTTTCCTCCTCACTCGTGGTTTGACTCGGTTTCAGTGACCTGCGGTTAATTATGGTCCAGAAGTAGGTGATCCTCCATCAGACATACTGTCAGGTCAATAGAAACCTAACAGTTTATCACAATGCTTATTACATCATTCACCTTGCTTCATCTCATCACGTAAGCATTTTACCATCTCACATCATCACAATGGGAAGGGTGAGTACAATACAGTAAGACTTTGTGAGACCACATTCACATAACTTTTATTACAGTATACAGTTATAACTATTGCATTTTATTATTGGTTATTGTTGTTAATTATTACTGTGCTTAATCTATAAGTTAAACTTTATCACAGGTATGCATGTGTAGGAATAACCACAGTGTGTGTGTGTGTGTGTGTGTGTGTGTATGTGTGTGTGTGTACACATAGTTTGGTATTATCAACAGTTTCAGGCATCCACTGGGGATCTTGGAATATATCCCCTTTGGATAAGGCGGGACTACTGCATTTACTTTGTACTTCTTCAAAGGAACTAAATTAGTCATCATTAATAAAAAAGTCTAATACATTGCCTCTTCCCCCCCAAAATCACTAATCACACAGAAGTAGTTCATTCTGTTTTTCTTAACTCCTTAGCCCACAATTTCCATCTTAATCAAAGCTCTTATACTTCACTTGATCTTTACCCAATACCACATATGACTGCTCGTTTTATCTTTCCAAAATATATTTCATATTTTCACTGCCCCAAAATCTTCAATGCCAGGTTATGGGATTATCTCGCCAAATAAACTAAAATGCTTTATCTTGACCTTTAAGATCCTTCTTAATCTAGCTTCATCTTCCTTCCATTTCAGTGAAACTGATCTGTATTTGAAATCATTTGTTCTCCCTAAATCTGCCATTTTTTAATGTCAATCTTAAAAAAAAGAATATTAACTTTTGACTTGTTTATCGCTGATTCTATGATGATGTTTTATAATTTTATTTTCCCTTAAATATGACAGTTACTTACCAATCATCACAATTATCCAGATCTCAATTTTTACCCACTTTGTAAAACTCTTCCTAATTATTCTAACTAGAAACCATATCCCCATCTCTAACCTCTAAAATGATAGTTTTTAGAATTTATGAGGTAATTATTTTTGTATTTTTATTAGGTGTTCTGAAGTTATTTCCCATAATTTGTCTTCATTTTTGTGTGTCTTGTTTGTGCTTTTCACACAAAAAAAGCAAAGCACACAGAAAAAGTACATTGTGCTCAGTGGGTAGTCCAGAACCATTTGGAAAACTTGATTTGCTCTTCATTTGTCTTTTCCCTTTTGGTTCAATCAGACAGCTGAGTTCTATCTATATTTACAAGACCGTACAAAGTAATGCATGTTTCTGATCAGCAAGAAAATAAAATTCCATTGCATTCACTTTATAAGACAGAAAAGATTCTGTTAAATATCTTCAAAACAATGAAGAGGCAGTTGTAACATTTCACTTAAACAGAAAATGCAATTTATTCCAATGCCTCAATCTCAAAGCATGTTCAACAATTTTATTTCACGTTAATTGCATGTTAATTGAAATCATTTGTTCTCCCTAAATGTTTTGGGGTTTTCATTATTTGTTTTTGAAAACCTATGTGCATACTACCAAGAGTTACTTAGAAAAAAAAGTACAAATGATGCTGGTATCCACCTCCTGTAAATAGGCCAAACATTTTACACATACTCATTCCACACTTGTTTTCCTAGTAAACAGCATTATTGTATATTTACATGTCCATTGCACATGAAGGCCAGCATGCATAATAAAAAGAAAACCCAAAGATCACGGCTGTGTAACCCAACTATTATTGGTCAAACTCAAACCTAAATTTGTTCTCTTCTTCAAATTAAAAAAAAAAATTATAAACACAAATTTCTTATAAGCACAAATTTATTTTCTAGAACAATTTCTAGAACAAATGTCCATTGATGGATGAATGGATAAAGAAGATGTGGTGTGTATACACACACACACACACACACACACACACACACACACAATGGAGTATTACTTGGCAATCAAAAAGAATGAAATCTTGCCATTTGCAACTATGTGGATGGAACTGGAGGGTATTTAATGATAACTTTAAAAATCCTATCTTCTCTGACTTTAATTTATTTTTCCTCTAATGAGAATATTAAAATTTGGGAAATACTTGCTGACTTCATTTGGCCTCTTTGTTTTTGTGCAGCTGCTCTTGCACTAGATTTCCATGTTGCCATGCCATACATTATCATGCTATTCCAGCAAAACATGTAATTAGTTCCAAAGCAAGAGTACTGAGCAGTCACTCTTTATAGGGAACTGACTTGGGCAATGTAGAAGGAGGCAGAAAAAGTAAAAATGTAGTCTTGAAGAGTTTTCAAATTCAGCTGGAATGAAAAAATAAATAAACATGAACTTTCCTGATTAATTAAAATCAATTGAAAACATCAACATGTTACAATCTAGAGTAACAATAATAAGTACAGTTTCTCCCTGGCTGAACCAGGGAGGCTCCTCTGAATTCTTTTTTCAACTAGACCCTGACTTTTCAGCTTCTGTATTTGCCTCTGCATTGTCCAATTTTAGTAAGAATCCTGCTGAGTCATTTTAAGGAGAATCTCCCATGTGTAATATCTGATCATCCTTGGTATCTGTCCAAGTTCCTCATTCCCCACCATCTCCCAGGTGATGTTTGATCTTGCCAGCCTGCTTTTTGCAAGAATTCTGTTAGGTTGTTTCACCAGAATCCATCCCACCACTTACCCCTGATATTTCCTCTTAGTGATTTTCCATCCACTGACCCCCACCTTGCATTTTGGCTATAAATTCCCACTTTTTCTTGTTGCATTTGGAGTTGAACCGAATCTCTGTCCTCAATACAAAATTCCATGTAGCAGGCCACTTGAATAAAATCTTTCTTACTGTATTTAACACAGTCATGAATAATTTATCTTTAAGAGTGTTGGTGAAATATGACATAAAGAACTGGATAGACTGGCAGCTGATAGATCAGCTGATTGTGATCATGCCTCAAGCAAAAAATGTTGCCATCTATGGATTGCCCAGTGCTTAACAGTAGCCTAGCATAAAGCCTCTATGTATATGGTATTCCCTAGAATGATAGATTTATGATAATGGTATGGTATATTGGTTAGTAACTAGTTCATCAAACAGTCTCTCAGATATTTGAATATGAGAAACATATCCAGAGGCTTAGAAAGTATTGTAAAGTAGAAACTAAGCTAACCATATAGACATAACAGCAAAGTTCAGGAGGCAGTGAAGAAAGTAGAGGTCTCATACTTGATATCACTGACAGAGGCAGAGGGACTAAGTCAAGAGGATGGAACATTACGAGAGTTGCTACCAAGCCATGAGACGGGCTCTAGTGTGCAGACAACTCCAAAGTTGTGTTGAAGCTAGGCTGTGCCAAGAATAAGTTCCGTATACTTTCCTACAAGCTCATAATGGTCTTAAACTCCATCATCTTAAATCTAGAAAAAAATCAAATGTACAAATTCTATTTTATTTTTCTTCAAAGTTAACTTTCTAAGACCATTTCTCATAGAACGGTTACACCGTATTTATTACTCTTCTTCTCCTTCCCTGTTCCTTCTGTTTTCTCCCTGGTATTGTAGTGATGACACTTGGAACTACTAATCAGGTTTACCATTATTTGCAACCCCTCTTCTCCAATCTCGGATATTTCATACTTTTATGTTCTGCAGTATGGCTGAGAGAGCAACTTCACCACCTACTGCCATCAAAATCACTGCTCTTGATTGCTGGGGTGGGTGCCACAGTCGTTCCACACAGCTCTGAGTGGCTCCATCCCACCTGATATACCCACTTAGAGACTCCCCAGTGCAGAAGAAAATATTGCAAAACAAATTGAATGTCACCGAACAAATGGGGGTGTTAAGCCCAGTGGGGTGGACCAGATGAACAGAACACTGCAGAGCTAATCAAGAAACTATGCAACCTGGGAACACAAAGAGAGCCGAGCCCATAACAATGGAGGAGCCGTACAATGAACACTTCTGATGCCTTCAGCTGTTTCAAAGCTGTCTTACCAGGGTTTCCTAAAAGGGAGCGAATACTGTTCTTGATGTGAACAGACATGATTTAAAGTCCTAGCTGTATTATTTGCTATTTGTGTTATCTTGGACAAAGCAACTGAACAGTCTGCAGAGCCCCAGTGGGTGATAATACTGACCCATCTCACATACTTAATGTACATTTAATAATATGTGGGAACCAATTAGAGTATAAAATTATACTTTTTTATTTCTAAGATTGTTAAAACCTACAGATTTTAACTATATAGATATAAATATCTATAGTGTCCCTAGTAGTTTCTGGATCCAAACAAAATTCACTGAGTATGGTCACATACTCCAAGATTAGGAATTGGCATTCATTCCCTTAGAATAAAATGTTTTTACTAAAAATTGAGAAGGAATTTCTAAATAAGTGAAAAGTATAATTTATTTTGAGAGATGTTATACAGCATACATTTTGCACATGAAAGTACTTATCAAATGAAAAGTCCAAACACAATCAGAAATATTTTCAAGAGGGGTGCCTGGCTGGCTCAATCAGTGTAGCATATGACTCTTGATTGTGGGGTTGTGGGTTTGAGCCCCACACTGGGTGTAGAGATTACTTAAAAATAAAATCTTTATGGAGTGCCTGGGTGGCTCAGTTGGTTGAGCAATTGACTCTTGACTTTAGCCAGGGTCGTGGGATCAAGCTCTGTGTCGGGCTTGGTGCTGAGGATGGAGCCTGCTTAAGATTTTCTCTCTCTTTCCCTCTCTCTCCCTCCCCCGCCCCTCTTCTCCAATCACGTTCTCTCTCTCTCTCTCAAACTAAATAAATAAATAAATAAATAAATAAATAAATAATAAAATCTTTAAAAAATTTTTAAAATATATATATTTTTTTCAAGAATGGCCCATAAGTCATTGTTTCAAAGATGGAGCCATAATATGGTTATTTAAGAGATGGACAATGATAATTAAATATTTATTTTTTCTTTCCAGTGTTTTAGATAGTTCAAAAGAAAGGCAAGTGACCACCAATGACTCCTCCTTCCCACTCCCTCCTCATTCATCTATTAGCAATGCCCTCACTCTCACTCTCTAAATGCTAGAGAAATATACACTTGCTTGTTTTGAAGAAGGAAGGAATACAGAGCTTTGGCGTGACTACAATGAAAAAATTATTCCTAAGATATTCTAAAGAAAGTCAGTGATGATAACAACTGAGGCAGCTATCTTATCTTTATAATGTCAATAAATCCCAGGACTGTGGCCATTCACATGCATGACAGAGGGAAAAAAAATACATGTGGATTACCATTCAGAACAATACAATGAAACAAGGTTTCCCATATTATATCCATCAGAGTCACTTTTAAAAATTTAAAACAGTATACATTTCATTTATAATCTTTTCAATTATTCTGATTTCACAGGAACTGATTATACTGGATTCTATCAAAGGAAAAAAACACAACCATTGATTGATAACATGTAGTTAATGAAGAGATAATCATCACCATTAGTTTCACAATACAATGGCCACCATTCCTCAAAGATGTGAACATGGTAATCATTTCAGAAAAAAATAGCAACAAAAGTATCAACTACAAGGTGAAAGAGTCCTTAAGGAAATGACAATATAAAATGTGCACCTTACTGAAAGGTACTGATTAGCTACAGAAGCAGAGCGAAAACACATAAAGAGAAAAGAGAAAAATGAAGAGACAGGTACCAACATTATCAATACCTGTTGAGGTTATCCACAATTATGGCTTCTGGATCATTCAGGGATTGTACAGGAGCCACGGAATGGCTCAGTGGAAAGGAATGGTGGTAAGGAAGAACTCACAAGGAAGTCTGCCTGGCTTCAAATCCTGTTCCACCATTCACTAGCTGTGTGACCTTGGGAAGTGTCTTACTTTTCTCATCTGCAAAATAGGAGTATGAATACCTACCTCACTAGGTTTTAAATGAGGATTAAATGACAGAAAGTATATATGACACATAAAAAGCACTCAATAAATGACATCTCTTAATATATAGTGAATTCAAAACAACAAAACAAATATGAACATAAATATATACCTCCCCTTAAATTCTATTCTTCAAAGTCATCCTCAGAGAGCATGACTCTGTCATTTTTGATGCTATTTTTAGAATTCCTTTTTTGGAGCGTGTTACTATACCACCTCAGGAAACATTAAGGATTTTTCTAACAGGCATTTCAACATTTTATAGGCCAAAATGATTCTTCAGTTGGCTTCCATTCTTCAATTTATGAACAGATACTTTGAGACCAAGACAGAATAGTGGGTTGCTTTGGTCCCAATGTCATTTTCCCCATTCCATGCTACTATCTGGGGGGAAAGGTCGGAGGTTGGAGGCGAGAACTAAGGATGTTTTTTTTCTTTTTTAATTTTTAAATGTTTATTTATTTTTGCGAGAGAGAGAGAGAGAGAGCGAGAGCATCCACGCACATGAGCGGGGGAGGGGCACAGGGAAAAGGAGACACAGAATCCTAAGCAGGCTCCAGGCTCTGAGCTGTCAGCACAGAGGCCGACAAAGGGATTGAACTCACAAACCGTGAGTACATGACCTGAACCAAAGTCAGACGCTAATCGACTGAGCCACCCAGGCATCCCAGGAACTAAGGATGTTTTGACTCTATTGTTCATTTGTAATCAATACAGCAGAACAGCTTACTGTTTCTCTCCATCTCTCATCACTGTCCACCAGTTATGTCTTATGCTCACCCAACCCTTCTACTACTCCCTCTTACACTCTTTTGACATTATTTCAGCCAGGTAAAATTTAATAAAGAAAGTATTAAAAGTTGCTCTAAATTGTTTTCAGTAAGTCAATCCAGATGCTCAATTGTTTTAAAATTTTTGTCTTTGTTCAAAAGTCATCATGTGGGCATAATTTTGATAATATTTGTACTTTATTAAATATCTTTGTGTCAGGTTAAACACATCCTGTACTCTTATCTAGCATATTCCAGGTCCTCTGTAGAATGGATAGGACATCTCTGACAGTTGCTGATGTTATTATCTTCTGGATTGAGGGTATATTTTTATACAAGCAGATCCCGTGTCTATTTCCAAACCAGTCTGCATTTAGAATTGGCTCAGACACAGTACTGATTCTAATATCAGGGAAGATGACAGATAAACATGTGGATGGGACATGCCTTTTGGTGAATAAGCCACACTTTTTTTTTGTCTGTGTTTATTTATTTTGAGAGAGAGGGAGAAGTGGCAGAGAGAAAGGGAGAGAGAATCCCAAGCAGGCTCTGTACAGTCAGCACTGAACCCAAAGCGGGACTCAATCTCAGGAACCATGAGATCATGACCTGAGCCTAAATTAAGAGTGAGAGGCTTAACTGACCCAGCCACCCAGGTGCCCCCAATAAGCCACGCTTTGGACATTCACCATATCCACTCTGCTTGTGTCCCCTATTCTCGATGTCCAAAGTAGGTACTAACAAATCCTATTTCTGGATTTTTCTTTCTCATCCTGAGAACTCATCACTAGATGCTCCAAGAGCCTCTTGTTTTTGTTGTTGTTGTTTGGTTTTTGTTACCTTTCTTCTGTTAGGTATGTTACCAGAATGATAGTTGCAATTATACTGGATACAGAGATACACATAGTAAGTAGTGGTACAAATGATTCCCTAGTTAGCATTTCTTCTCTAAACCTAGTTTTAAATTAAATACTGCCCACTATTTTCCATGTTAAGAACAGTAAATTAAACTGAATCCTCAGATAATTCCTTAGTAACACTACATCAACTGGTTCCAACTCTGTTCCAATTCCTCCTAAACATGTATACGTTTGTGATTTGATTTTGCAGTTGTATCAGTAATTGGAAAATGGAGGTTATACAAATTAGCACACAAATAATTGTTACAAAGAGGGTGGGAAACCCAATAGACTAACAATTTATTAGAGAAATCTAGAACACATGAGAAAAAGGACTCTAGAAAATGGAGGTAGGTAGACACAATTTTCAAACTTCAAGTATTTCAAATTTCTCCTCTAACTTCAAAAAAACAAAAACAAAAACAAAACAAAAAACTATGTTACTCCCTATTTCTTTCCTCTCACTGACAAACATCTGAAACAACTGATCCATACTTGCTGCCTTCATTTTTCACATCCACTCAATATTTTAACCCCCTGAAATCTGGTTTCTGAACAAATCAATCTCCTGATTCGACTCCCCCAAAGGTCACTGATAGCTTCCTTATTGCCAAATGCAAGGCCCTTCATGCCAATCTCATTTTCTTCATCTTTCTGCTGCACTGGACATATTTTCTCCCCCTCCTTGAATTGCTTCCCCACACCATTTGTGTGGTGTTTCAAATCCTGATTCTCAAATGACTGACATTTTGACAAATCCTTTTTTGTTACAAGATTTGTGTCCTCTTTTCCCTATAACTATGCACACTCCTCAGGGCTGATCCTAGGTCCTTTATTCCTCTTGCTCTCATGCCCTCACTCATCCTGCATATTTTATTTATTTCTCTTCATGATTTCAACCCTCTTCTCTGTGCTGCTGACTCTCAAATCTATTGAATGATGAGGATCTATCAACAGACAGAAAGTATTGTGCTTTTCATCTCTCTACTTCTCCTTCTCCAGCCAAGAAAACCACAAGCCAACGATTCCTTCATGCGGTAACCATTGTCTCTTGCTCTCGACAGAGACCACTTAAGAGGTTGCTCAATCCTGACCTGGATTCTCTCCTTCAGGGACGAAACTTCTCCTGTGGGTTACTGATCTTAGTAACTTGAAGTCCATTATTTTCGCACACCAACTGGCCTCATTTATTGAGTCCAAGCCTATCTTTCAAGTCTTTTTAATCTGCTTGGAACCTTGACTTAGACCCTGTTTTGTTTTCATACTTAGGAATGCCCGATTCTCTACCAGAGCCTGGTCTCTAGAGTCAGGCTCAACACAATCCAGTATCTTCTGCTATTAAATGGGGCAAAGGGGCAGTGTTAAGAGGCCCTCAAGAGAGGCAATAAAAGAGAAGACTTGTACCACCGTGTTCCTTAATGGCCTTTGTTATTTGTCTCTCAACTTGGAACACTGACAGATTCAACAGCCTTTTCATAAGATATTCTTCTGTAAAAGAAACTTACCCTTCATAGAAAGGCACACCAGATTTTCCAATGTCGTTTTCCCTCTCACCTACCAATCAATGCACCTCCTGCTTGTATGTGCACCACAACCTCCATCTCCACCTGAATGCTCTGTCTCCTGCCCACCTCACTCCTTTCTAGGAAATGCTTTAGTGACATCCATCCAACCTGGCTGCCCTTTTGACCCTGCTTGGTCAAATCAGACCCTCATTTTCTTAGGATATTGAGATGCCAGCCGGCATGTGCTAGGCACTTAAACTGAGGATACAAAAACTCAGGGTGGGGTGTGAGTTGTAATCTTCCATCATGAGCAGAAAAGTAAACAAAACTGATTCCAGGAAAAGGAGAAAGTGAAGGATAAGTCCAGGTAGAGGAACAGGTGGCCCCAGGGCAAAAGAGGACAGAGCGAAGCTGTTTCGGTTCTTAATCTTGATGTGTACTCATCACTCCTGGTCACACTATGATCTAGTCTGCCTCCTCTCGATGCAGGCTGCTTTCTGCCGAAGCTGGCTGAGTGGACTTGTTAGTTATAACCATGGGTCCCAACACAGTCACTGGCTATAGTTTACCATGTGTGGAGTTTCCTGCATTGTTTCTTATTGATTCCTGAGTCTTGGAAATTCCGTGACAAAAGAGGCATAGAGTCACAATTTCTGTCCTAATGATACAGGGCTATCCATAGCCATACCCATTAGTCACATTTTACCAGCAAGACTGCAAACTCTTGCACCTAACATCAAGTCTTTACTTTTCTCTATTTCCCAAGATACACGGCATGGTATTAGCAAATAGTTGGTGTTTGATAATGGTTTTTAATAAGCACTGTGTACACTGTGACTGATGAAATGGAAACATAAATGTTATATGCATTTTGCATGGAAAAATACATGTGCAAACACATTAATATGTTGACCCCTGAAATATAGGAGATACTGTGCAAATATTTTTTAAAGTCCCCAAACTAACATGTAATGACTGAAAAAAGTATCTAATAATGCATTACTTATGTTTCTTAGGCTGATCTTACTAACTGTTGTAATGTTAAAAGGCATATTTTATAATTTTATAAATTTATTTATAAATTTTATAAATTATTTCAATTTTTGTTGTTATAGTGTAATGTGGGCTTTACAAAACTGCTGTCTAGGAATATGTTCAGACAATGGAATAAATGAAAAATAAAATGCTGTGTGAACAATTACAAAGGACTTGAGGATTTCCCTTTTTGGAAGAAAAAAAAAAGCCTTCAGACAGCAAAGCAGCCTTATTCACCCCCTGCAGCTGTAGAAATGAGAAAACTGCCCTACTTTGCAGTCCCTGGGCCTCAGGGTAAGAAAAAGGGAGGGGGATGGAATTTCTCAGAGATCTGTGAATAAAAATTGTTGCCACAGTCAAGTACTTTAAAATGCCTAAGGGTAGAGTATTCCAACATAATTCCCTCAAATACAAACAACGTTTTAAGAATTAATCCAAATAACTTTAAAACGATAACAAAAAAAAAGGTCATTTATTTATTTAATTTCTTGACTCTTAAAGAGAAAACTCTGCAGTCTGGCTCCATCAATATGCTCAGAAAATACTCACAGAAGTGGAGGATTGCCACTTTGAAGTGAAAAAAGGACTTTCTCTGGACCCTCTCCAGTGCCCCTCCCCACTTTTTAAAATTGTGTATAACAGCTGAAGGTAGCTGATCAACTAAATACCCTTGCTTGTCCTTAAGGGCAAATACAAATCAAGAGGTCTACTTTCCCTAGTGAGTATCAGGGAAAAGACAGCTTCTCACTCCTTAATTGTAGAGCATTTTCTTTAGAAAACACGTATTTTAAGTTCTGTCTCTTTGAAATGTATGTAACTCTTTTTTAAAGCTGGATAAGCCAACTGCCAGCTTTACAACCTAGTTAATGTCTTTCTCAAGGACCTGGGAATCAACTCTGAAATGTGATCATCAAGGAAACAGCTCCCCTATCTCCTAGTATCTGGGGATGGATAGAAGCCTAACCTTGGCAGGTGCTTAGCACCAAAACTCCCTTCTGTCATAAAAATACATGTATTTTTCCTTTGGATAAAGCCAAGTAGTTAAACATATGGTTATCCCAATTACCAAGTGAATTTAGGATGAACTGTGTGCGCCTAGTGGGGTTGTCAAGTCTTCTTACTTAAGGGCTAGTCATTATTTATCTTGAGAGTGTGGATGCAAGGTCTATATAAAAGCGTGTGATTTCTTTCTGTCTTTGCAATCTCTTAGCAGATTGCCTGTGATGCACATCATATTCTGGTTTAGTGTCTATTCAATACTAAAACTGTTTTCTTTGCCTTCTACCTTTGTGATGTCAAAGTAATTAAACAAAATTTATTAGACTGAAGCGGCTCTAATGCCTTACTAGCAACCAAAACTTAAGCCAGAGTCAATGTCCAGGAATCTGAGACATGAAATTTAAGAACAGCCTGTCACAAACAGCCAACTAGGCTTTCCCAAAAAAGCAACCCCAAAGCCTTGTCCCTTTATGCCTTTCTAAACCTGGTCCTTGCCATTGCTAGCCCTCCCAACTCCCACCCTGCCAGCCCTTGCGGACTTCACAATCTAATGTATTACTAGAGACATTGCCTGCTAGTTTTGATTCTATCCTTATTTAAGGTGCTATTCTTTCTGGCTGGAGTCATCTCCTCCTCTGGTATGATTTTCTCTGTTATACTTTTCCTGACCAGACTCTGGAAATAGTTAATTATTCCCTTCACTGCAAACTCTCCTCTGATTTCAAGCAATCTTCTGATTGTAACTACATGTAGCGTAGATTTGCTGAAGGGAGAAAATGCACCAGTCTGCTCCACAAATCCTGTTCACATGACAGTGATCTCTTATAAAATTCACTGGCATTGTTTTGCCATAATTTTTTATGAATCAGTTTCTTTGAGTAGGTGAGTGTGAAACTGCTTCTAAGAAGAATGATCTATTCAGAGTGTTTCTGAAGTTCTGAGGCTGTGAAGGTCAGCACCAAGATAATGGCAGCCTTTGGGACTCTGTGGATGCCATCTAGTGGGGCTTCCCTGGTTATAGGTCAACCTCACTGCACTTTGAACATCTATTTAAATTGTACTTTTTCTAGTCACAGCTATGCATATAAATATAGCACACTAATCAAGACAAGTCATTTCTCTGATCTTGGTTTTGTCAATTATAAAATGTCAGGTGTGACCTTGATTATCTCTAAAAGTCATTCCCACAGTAAAGTACATGAATCTGAAAATGTTCTCCTGATTTGCAATGTCAATATCAGTAAACAATAGAAACTCTCAGGTATACATGATTAGTGTCAGACATTCAATTTTCTCCTTGGTGGGCTGCTGTGACTATAAGCCCCTTCAACAGAGGCATCTCATAGATCTGATAGAAGCTCCTGAGAAGCACTGAGTAAGGTTATTTTTCCCAAGCAAAGTTTCTGGGGTCATTCTCAATATTAAAAAAATGAAAATGTACTTATTTCCTTATTTTCTACTAATCTTCCTTCCCTTTCTGATACTCATTTTTATATGCATCTCCCAAAAGGCTAGAAGGTTAACAAGATGACTCACAGCATGTTTGTGAGCCAAAACTGTGCAAATCACCTGTGAAAGGGTGACTTTAAACTAAGTCCTCCTCAATTTTATAAAACTTCCAGAATGTCATTCTCTTAACCCTGAGATCTCCTAGGGAGAGAATTAAATAGAAGGTATGTGTAAAAATTCATACATTCATGAAGCAAGTGATTCAGCATTAAAGTAATGGGAAATTCTATGGGGCACCTGGGTGGCTCAGTTGGTTGGGCATCCAACTCTTGGTTTCGGCTCAGGTCATGATCCCATGGTTTGTGAGTTCAAGCCCCATGTTGGGCTCTGAACTCACAGGGTGGAACCTGCTTGGGATTCTCTCCCTCTCTCTCTCTCTCTCTCTCTCTCTCTCTCAAAATAAATAAACTTTAAAAAGTTAAAAAATAAAGTAATGGGAAATTCTAGTCATATACATTATAATGCAAGACCTAATTTCTGCTGATACTTCATGCTGGCACAACAGAATGTTCATTACAATACAGTTTCATGCAACTAGGCCTTTGAATACTGACCAACTTTCAACAAAAAGCTTTGTTTTTTCAACAAACATCTTTGAGTGGAAGATATATTGAAGAACAAAATAAATACAGACCTTGCCTTCAAGAAGCAGGTGGATTTTCAGGGTGAAAAGTCCAGAGAGGCCTTTTGAGCAGTCCATACCCTGCCACTGCTCTTGGACACAAGATGAAGAGTGAAGTTCTGTGAGCACCTCATGGGAATAGAGGAAGGAACAGCCGTGTGTGGTGACCTGGCATAGTTTATTATTTCCATTTATACTTGCTGTCCAGAGGCAGGCATATTTTTTGACAAACAAAAATCATTTAAGACAAAATACCTGCTGAATAAGATTTCTGAATTTAAACAAAAAGTCTGTTCCTGTGTGAATGAAATTAGAGAAATGAAAAGTCTCAGGAGCATGGGAATAATGTAAATTCGGGGGTCTCACTGCTCTTATTTCATCATCAGCCAAGAAAATTCTGGAGAGAAACACCAGATCAGCCCCGTGTTTTCTGAGGAGCCTTTGTTGCAAATAAGAAATTGGTCTTCCAAAGTCTTAAAAACTAATGTGTTTGTTAGATGAACCTTAAGTTGCTACTAGCTAAATAGCCCAGACAATAAAAAAGAATTGCAACAAGAGATACAAATAGCTAGCTGTGTCAAAGATCTTTGTTTTCTAAGGCTGACAGGCTTCAGGAAAAAAAGCAACTTTTGAGTTGCTTTAATTGCAAAATATAAAGCATCCATTCCTTTTACATACTTCTTAAGAATTTGTGTATGTGTTTTAGCAACGTAATCTACTTCTAAGTAATATACCGCTATAACCTCCATACCAGAATCTCTATTTATTTTACTGTTTCATAAGTTTCTTTAATTTTTCTTAAGTTTAGTTATTTATTTTGAGAAAGAAAGTGTAAGTGGGGGCAGGGGCAGTCAGAGAGAGAGAGAGAGAGAGAGAGAGAGAGAATCCAAAGTAGGCTCCGCACGAGGAGTGCAGAGCCTGATGCAGGGCTCAAACTCACAAACCATGAGATCATGACCTGAGCCGAAGTCAGACTCATAACCAACTGAACCACCCAGGCACCACTCTTTTTTTTATTTTTGAAATATTTTTTAAAATTATGGTTCTTTGATTTTTTAATAAAATATAATTACATATTTAATGCATAAATATGTTTGCCATTTAAAAGTAAAAACCCACAAATAATAGCTATTTATTTTAAATTCTGGGTGTTCAGGGGGAGAAGAAAAGGTAGATTTATAAATACCAGAAGCAAACTTCCATGAAGTTTAAGTTTAAGCTCCATCACTTGTATAGGCCCTTATGCTATTTCTGTAAGAGCTTTACCCTCTCAACCTCACAATTGTGCAAGCTTCAAGGACCAACAAAATCTGAATATGATACTTATGATTAATTAACATTCTACCCATATGATCCTCAACTACTGGTCTATCTTTCAATAGTGAGAGTATCCTGTGATTTATGCCTGAACAGAACAGGACCAAATGTGTCTACAGCCTGACTAATCATACTAAGTCCCAAGGACTAAAAGTTTTCTCGGGAAAAGAGGCATTCAGTGCTAAAACAAGACCAGTTGGGCTGGCCAGTGGTTTCGGAAGAAGGAGGAAAACTAAAGTCTGTTCAACCACGTTCTTCAAAGACAAAATTGCTGTTAATCTGGTTTCTCCGGCCCTCTATTTTCCCCCCATGAAAATGAAAATGCAAGCTCATAACTTCCTCCATAGCACAGATAATTAACCTTACAAGAAAAAGGAAACTTATATGTAATAAACATGCTATACATTTGTTAGCATCTGACACTGTTTTTTAAAACCTTTTGCATCTGTTCATTAATTTGAGCTTTTAAACCATCTATCAAGGTAGAAACAATATATCTTACTCGTTTTTAATATTAAGGCAATTAAGTTACTGAGGCTTTGAATGACCAACTGAAGGCTGATACTTTATTAGAGCCTGGACCAGAATCACAGTTTCTTGAACACAACTGATCAGCAATATGGCATCTGATATATCTTGGATAATGTCCCAAACTCCAAATACTTACCAGTCAGAAATCATTGTGAAGTTAATCTTAAATGTGCTAGCAATTTAACCAAACTAGAAAGCATCTCACATAGAAGTGATTTCACTACTTGATTAAACAAACATGCATGAAAACATGTATGAATCCCAAACCAGAGAAGCTACTATATTGGCATTTGAGTTGATACATCTGACACAGAATGCAAAGAATATATATTATATCCCTTCATATATTCTAATACACACACTTTTCAAAATTTGTATTCAGTGGTTCTCTTTAAAATTGTAACAGTTTAGGAGCACCTGAGTGGCTCAGTCAGTTAAGTATCCAACTCCTGATTTCTGCTCAGGTCATGATCTTGCAGTTTGTGAGATTGAGCCCCATGTTGGGCTCTGCACTGACAGCAAGTAACCTGCTTGGGATTCTCTCCCTAGCCCTCCCCTCTCGCTCTCTCTCTCTCTTAAAGTAAATGAATAAACATTTAAAATTATAACAGTTTAATTTGACAATTTAATAACCACAGAAGTATTAAAATGTGTGGATTTATTCACATTATTAAATATAAAGCGGTCAATTAGACCAAAGATATATTATTATCATGAATTATGCTCAATACCACAATTGATCAAAAGTTTAAAATGAAACATTATTGACTACAAATGTAAAGTTATGTATTAATGACTTTAAGAAAAAATTTTTGATATACCTAGGTCTTAATGTATCGCCGCATAAATCTCAGACTTAAACAAGTAAGGTCCCTAATAAAATTATCTCGGTGCAGAGGAAAAAGAGTGATGTGAATTACTTATACTAGTTTTGAAAATAAGTTCTCAAAGTGGAGTTATCCCAAAGTAGAATTGTACATGTATTTCTCTGAAGTTTTCTGCATAGAATCCAAAAATAGTGTAAGTCACATGACAATATGTAGCTACATATAACATTATTTCTGTGATACATTTAAATTTCTTGGGGTGCCTGGGTGGCTCAGTTGGTTAAGCATCCAACTCTGGCTCAGGTCATGACCTCACAGTCCATTAGTTTGAGCCCCACCATAGGCTCTGTGCTGACAGCTCAGAGCCTGGAGCCTACTTCACATTCTGTGCTTCCCTCTCTCTGCCCCTCCTCCACTTGCACTCTGTCTCTCTCTCTCTCTCTCAAAAATAAACATTAAAAAATTATAATTTTTTTATTTTATAGAATTTCCCAAACATAACATTAAATGTGTAGGTAAGCAATAATTTTTAATGCCTTAGCCTAAAGTAAATAACAAGTTATTAGAAAATGATGTTATTCCATATGAACATGATTCTTAGAAGCTACAAAGAAGACTGTAGGACAATTTAAAAATGTACATAATGATAACAGAACAATAAAAATGACCAAATCATGAACAATGTGTGCATTAATTATTCACTTATTATAAATTATGGGGTTAGCAATGCCCATTGAGTAGATTTTTCTTGATTAAGTGTGAGAGTTAAAAATTAGTTTACACACAATCACAGCTTCTAAATCACATTCATGTATAAAAAAAGTATAGTCACCATTTTATTTTTAAATTCATTATAATAATCAGAATTTTTAATTGTATATTACCTAGAAAATAAATAGAAGACTTTTTCCCCTAACTGGGAGGTAACTAACAATTTCTGTCACCAGTTGCCTTATTTACTTTTTTGTATGATAAGCAGGGAGGGGAAAAACTAAAGTTTGAATATCTTATGACTAATATGGTAACTTACATATTTCATAAATGTTGGGATGGATAAAACTGAGGTGAGATAGTAAACTGTGTGTTAATATCCATAAGAAGAGTGCACAAATCAATTTCCAGTAAAAATATAGCCTATTACTTTAAGTATAGCATACTTTAAGTAATAAGCATTCTTCCAAAGTTAAGAAACTTTTTTAATGCTGTATCTTGTCATTTATTTAGATCTTTTTTAAACATTTAAAAACATTTTCTGGCACTCAAAGTTAAGGTAGTTTTAAAAGTTTTTTTTTCCTATTAGTATTTTATGTATTTCAGAAGGCTTTTACTATTATAGTCCAATTTGTACTCTTAGAGCTTCATATGTACTCCATAATGAAACTAAGACCTAACATTGAATTACAAGGGAATAGTATGTAGAAAATGTTCAAAAGCCCAAATAAAACAGAGTATAGCTAAACCAAGAGTTTCTTTTTTCTATACATCAACATATAAACATCTCTCTATATAGATACTCTATATACATATTTATGATATATGTACATGTAAATATAGACAAATGTTTTTATGTAAATACAAACATACATGCATGCATATTTTTAAAAACCAATGTTGTATAATTTTATCCTAGATGCAGCAAGGTAGCGTTGGAGGCTGGTTAAAGAGACCCAGGTTAAGAAGGTGTAATACAAAGAATGTAGAGTTCCTATTATCAGTTACATAGATTTGTCTCAATTATTTAGATGCTTCAACAATTAGCAATATCTAGTAGCCAACACTATACACCAGGCATTGTTCTAAGCACTTTTATATATTCTCATTTTATCTCATACCACCCTTTTGAGAACAGAATTCACTATTATCCTAATATTGAGGCACCATAAATTTAAACAACATGACTGAGGTCCTTGGTAAGTGTTATAGTCAGAAGTCAAACCCGTAAGTGGTTTGGTTTCAAGAGTCCATGCTCTACACCCTTAGGCTATATTGTCCCCCAATTTACTGTCTATATCCGTATTTTCCGTGATACAGACCTAGAGCTTAAATATAGTCTGTCCAGTTTACTTATAACTCAGAAACTACTGAAGTATATAGAAATTGAGGTTATTCTGAGAGGTACAGTTTCATCTGCATTAATTCTCCTGAGTGTCTTATAAGAAGCAGAATCAAACAAGACAGACACGGGTGTTTGTCCAACTAAGTGTATTAACCTTCTTCAGCTTCACTTGACTATTTTATACTGGCAACAAAATGCATTCTTAGAAGGGCTGTTATAGAGATTAGAGAAATTATACCTACATTTCCTGGCACATAACTAAGTACTGTATCAATGATAGCTATTATTAAACTATCATTATTAGTTTCATTTACAGATGAGAAAATCAAGCATCAGAGAGTAGAAGGAATTTCCCTAAGAGCACACAGCTGTTAAGTAGTAGTTGTGAGTCTGGAACTCAGGTTCTCTGGTGCTATATTCCATGCAATTTGCAGGACAACACATTGCTTCAAAAATTCCTTTAGGGCAAAGCATAAAATTCATCTTTTCCATTCTCTCCCCGAGTTATTTTCCCATTACCTTTTTCTTGAAGATTTATGTAATACATAGTTTATAAGTTACAATCTAGTACTTAAGCATCTAGGTTTGTCTGGTGCTGCTTCAGCAATAAAATTGCAAACTCCCTGAGGCAAAAATACCTGATGTCTGTACACAATGGTAGCTGTGTACGCAACAAGTAACTTTACTATTTTCATTATAGAACAGAGTTCACTCTTTCAACAAATAGTTTGGGTCTACTTGAGTTGATCTGATTGGCCCTCTGCCTCTCCAGACATTTTTTTTTTCCCTCTCCAGCCAACAAGGAATACCTGGGTACACCAGGAATCCTGTTATGATGTCATGGGCAACATGGAAGAAAAATTTACAGTCAGACATGCCAAAGATAAAGGTCAAAGATAAGACAAAAGAGAGAAAGAAGCATCCATCTTAAAGAGCAACATAAAGAAGGACCACAATGAAAGAAGCAAGGACAGGGAGACAGAGGGACAGGAGGAGGAACGGGTATTAGATGGAGTTTTATTGTACACAACCACGTGGAAATAATAAAATAAAAGACTGACAGATTACAAACAGGAAACTCAGGTAAATTTGGGATTGGGAATGCCTATCTGTGTAACAAGAAGCGGGAGCATGGGGAATAACAAATAGTCCAATATCTGCCTTTCTGTTCTCAAAATAAGTAACCCACCTCTCCATTATCTTAGAAGTAGATCTATTTCCACCTGTTTGAGACCTTAAAAAACTCTTAACATGATTGAATCTGATTTCTAAACACCACATTTTGAACACCACAGCTGGACACCAGAAAGTGTCCGGCTCTAGGGAAAATGCCTTTCTCTCCCCTACAGTATACAGAGCACTTTAAATAGGTGCCGGGGCGCACTGATGTGGCAGGTAACATTGAGGACTGCCCAACAGAGCCTAGATGTTATATAAAGGACTCTGTACTTCCACAAAGAGTTTACACAAACCTCAGGAAACAAATTATGTCTGATTTAAAAGAAAAACAATGCTATATAACAATACACAGCAACTATCGAATTAGGGAGGTAAAAATAGCAAGCTTTAGGATTTCAGAGGAAAGGAAAATCACCAGGGGTCAGCTGATGTGGTCAAAGAAGGCATCCATAAGAAGGTGGGTCTGGTCATCATCCAAGCCTCTCAGCGTGGTACCAAGAATATATAATTAAGCTGTGACACCTAAAAGCCTGACCCATGGCACAAGAATAGCATGTATCTCCAATTTATTTCCTTTTTTTGCCTGACAGTGTTCTGCTGCTTTGAATGCATAATGTTCTGGTAAAAATAATTTTGTTGACAGAACCTTCATATACAGGAAAAAATTCAAAGTCTAGAGCATTTAAAAATGCATATTTATCATGAAAAAATCTATTAAAGTACTCATATTCTTATGTTATGCTTTTTTCTGTTTCTTTTACAATTTAATGTTAAAAATCTTATTTTCCAGCATATATACTCCTGATCCCAGGTTACCAGAGTTACCATTTAATCTGAATTCTCCCCCAAACTCATCCAACTTTATAGTCAATGCTTAGTTCCCTGCTTTTCATGATTATATTTTAAAAATTACTTTCTGCAACTTCTCTTTCTTCACTTGCCATTTATGAAGAATAGACTTTTAGATTGCCTTGTCTACCCCCATGTATGTATACATTTATATCTGACTCTGATTGGAAATGTACCAGTGATATTTGTTTGGCCAATAATAAAAAACACTTTACAGAATTTATATGGGTGACACCAACAATGGACAGAACATTGGAAAGAAACAACACATCAATTGTAAAATCTAGGATGGCAGGGCAAATATTTTTTCCTCTATGTTCCCAGTACTGTTCTGTTCTAGGTGCTTCCCTGCTTAATTAATAGTAGAACCTCAATAAAAAAAAATGTCAAGTACATGAATAAACTACTGCATGCAATAACAAAACAGTTACTCATTTTTTGGTTTCATCTATTCAGGTAATCATTAATTGTTATATCCATTTTTTCCAACAGGACTATTAGGATAAGAGGACAGAACTGAATTCTAGCCTTTGAAGCAGTGAAAGTCTATTATGAAGATGACATGAATATGTATAATTAAAACAGACCCTGAAAACTTGGGGTACCATGATATTAAGAGTCATAAGGTAAATGGGAGTTAAGGGGAGAGAGAGAGCAAGGCAGAGAAAGCCAAAAAAGACACTAAGGCAACCTAATTATCTATAACCAGCATGATTAATATTAGCATTAGGTACTCACTAAAATGCTTGGATTTTTACCAATAAATTACATGATTAAATGGAATCAAATTGTGAGTTTGGGTCATGATCATGTTAGGTACCAGGCTGCCTGGCAACAAATGACTATAACCCACAGGCCATAACCCACAGTGGTTGAGTGGCCCTCTCCATGTAATCAATCAGACCAATTCACTCAGAAGTCTGAGGTCCATCTTCCTGAGACATGTCTCCAGCACAGTCACATGAGACATCTTTTTCTGGAAACCCATGACAGCCAATGTCAGGTCTTGCTGGGCCACTGATTGCATATCTTTCTCTGATTTAATTAAGCAATAAATGATGATGTCTGCTGTGAGGTAAGATTCCTTTACCTTGAAGCAGACTTAATGCAACGAATCTCCGAGGAGTGACAGGTGAGAGACAATACATAAACATTAATCAAATGCCACATAACAAGTGAAGGTCTGACTTTAGGACATGGCCTAAAGGTACGAAAATCAATGGCCATCACATTCCACTTTGTGGTTAAAAGTTATCACAACATATATTTTATCAATGTCTATCTTATACCGGCCAGGAGAAGTCTTAAGACTTTTTCATGGTGTGTTTCTCATTCAGCCAATTAAACTTTGTTTCTATGCCCAGATTCACAGACTGCCCCAGGTAGCATCAGCACAATACTACTTAAATGTATAAAAGGCATAAAAAACAAGAGTTCCAGATCCCAAGGAGCTTCCAGTATACTTGCAAGGGCAGGAGAAAGTTAAATCACAAACAAATTGGTACTGTTCCCACTATGTTTCCACAAACCTAATTTAGAATTCTACAAACCCAAAAACAAATGCCTGGTTTATGCTAGGACATAAGCCTTACAGACAAAAGTAGAAGGGAAAAAAAAAGTATGCTACCATGACTGACCCTTTCTATTTGCTACAAGCAGAGGTGTAAACTTGTCCTCAGGTGCCACATTTCCATCTCACCAAGGAGTACATTACCACTACAATGCAATTCTATAAATGATACAGAAGCTCTCTTTTTGGCCAGAAAGCATGTTTATTCCTTGACACTTCTGGAACGATATGGGAAAAGAAAGTGTCAGAGGAGAGTGCAAAAAAGGAAAGAACAAACAAATGAGGATAAAGAGTATGAACTGTTTTTTTTTTTTCCCTTTAACAATGGTATTTTGCATTTGTATAGCATTATGTAGTTTATAAAATATTACACACACATTTCATTTTGCCTTAAAAACTGTATGCGATAGGCAAATTACCAATGAGGAGAATGAAACACAAAGGGCGTTAAAAATGTATCCATTAAGAATGAGAGCTAATTTCAAAAATGATTCTCTTCTGTTCTATTCAAAAGGAGTTCCTAATCCTGTAGGTTAGTATTTTTCACCTTTTCATCTTCTTAGGTATTCAGCACCATCATTTAATTCTCTTCCATATGTATTTTTTCCCCTCTTGACTTGCTTTTTGTTCTCAACACAAAATTATCCTGGAGCTTTTTCTAAAAAACAGCAGCCATTCGGTCAACACTATCTCTCTCCGGCTACCATGCTGTGCTTCCTTCTTCCCTTCATGACTGTTTGTGATCCACCTCCAGTCACCATCCTCCAACGCTGGGGCATATTTACCGGCAACTTCGTTTCATCCTTCTCGATGCCATAAAAGCACTCTTGCTAAATCCAAAGCTTCCCTAACTGCTAATTCAATTTTGCATTTTTATTCCTTATGCAACTTGATTGCTCTGCTTCTTTTAAGTCTGCTTTCCTTCTCTCCTTTCCATTTGCCATCCCGGAATCTGGAAACCACACTCTATTCACCTTTCCCCCACGGACATTCCTTATCAGTCTCTTTTGCAAACTCCCAAATCTCTGCTTCCTAGATCAATGTTAATTAATCACATCATGGCCAATACTACAGTCTCCCTGGATTTTTCCCTCTCCTTTTCCCCACTGCAATCAACCGATTGCCAAGGACTACCATTCTACCAGTAATCACTTCAAATTCCATTCTGTCCCCTCTATTTCCACTGCCATTGCCTCAGCTCAGCTGGTCACTTTCTATCACTTGGACCACTATATGGTTTGCTAACAGTTCTTCCTGCTTTTGCTCAACCATCTCTACCACCAGGAACACCAACAACAACAATCACCACCACTCATTCATTCTCTATGCAGATCCAAATAAAATTATTAGTTTCCAGCTTTACATGGCAATCAAGATGTAACTCTTCAAGATAGTAAGCAAATTCTCTTCAGTCTTACTCCTTTCTCTTTGTTTAGTGTTTTCCATTGTTAATCTTCAACATGGATTCTTAGTCTAGCTCACCCAAATGTCTTGTTCCTCTGTGAGGTCATGCTGGTGTCTCATGCCTTTGATTCTATGGAGGTAACATTTCTTCTACCTAGAAATGTCTTCTCCATTGCTTTGAGGCCTATGCTTAACTATCATATCCTTTTCAAAGCTTTCCCAAGACGTCCTAAATTGAATTTGACTTTGGGTCCTTTAGTTTTCTACACCTACCACTTATAAGCTATTATGGAATTGTTGGTTTATTTAACTTCCCCATAAATTCTGACCAAAGCAATTATGACATATATCTTTCAAGGATTTTAAGCAAACTTATCTTACCCCAAAAGTGAATCTTAGGTTATCCGCTTGTGTAATAAAGCCTTTAACCAAGACATCAATGATGGAAAAAAAAACTTCAGGTCAGTTTCTGTACATATTAAAAATAATTCCTAAGTTTTGGAATCTGAAGCAATAAATGATGTTTATGGCAATCATTAATTAATCAGTGCTTTTAGGCAATATCTCAAAAAACATTTTATACTATATTTTTCTTCTCTGATGTATACATGTATTGTGTTTATATAAAAGTGATTAATAACAAGCGTGCTTCGATGCAGCTTTGTCAAGGGTATAAAAGTAATTAATTAAACTGTCTTTTCAATCAAGGAACCATAACACATCCTTCATCTTACAGTTCTTAACTGAATTCATAAATAAAATTTAAGTCATATCCTCATCTTGTGTTTTCCACTTGGCTCTCTCCTGATGAATATGAACTCTGATGCATTACAGCTAGAGTGTAATATTCTGTCGTATCTGTAAATTCCACAAAGTCTTAAGCCATGAAAAAGATGGCTACATGCTGTTTTTGAAAAAAATATTTGAGAATTAATCATTTATTTCCTTTTCCTGACATGTCTTTTATGCTTTGCATGTTTTTCAAAGATAAGGAGAGTAGTAATGTTAAGCAATATTGCTATCCTCACCAGTGGAAGAAAATGGAACTATCAATCCCCAAACAAAACTACACACTTGACTCTGAAGGTGCCATAGTTTGTCCAATTTCAGAGTCTCTTCCAAGCACCTTTCCTGTATTATGAACTGCAAAATCACTCTGACAGTTACAAATTCTATTTTTAGAATCTATGCCTTTTGTCACATCATTTTGCATAATCTCCCAAGCACTTGAAGCATGAAGACAATGAGACAGAGA
Source organism: Lynx rufus (assembly GCF_022079265.1). Taxonomy (NCBI): domain Eukaryota; kingdom Metazoa; phylum Chordata; class Mammalia; order Carnivora; family Felidae; genus Lynx; species Lynx rufus. The sequence continues at coordinate 67,119,992 of NW_025814827.1, forward strand.
TTTAAAATGCTTGAATTGCTGGAGTATAAATGACACATGAAGCAATCACATAAATTCAATCAACAGATTTACCATCACAAAGAATCCTTCGAAAAAATTACCTACGAACATGCATGACTCAACTTTTAACAGCACAGATACAGTCAATATTTGAATAAAAGAAAAACAATTAAGAACTTCAAACTTGGACATAAGCTTTTCAGTAGTTTTTAGTACAATTTATAGTTTCCTATAAAGTATACATTTCCAAATCTAGGTTATGGTCCACAGAAACTGAAATGCATCAATCTCTTTATGTGGGAATTCTATACACGTAGTTTAACACAAGACAAGGCCAGGAGCAAGAAAGGAATTGATAGTAACTGTAAGAATTAACACGAACACTAAAAAGTTATATTCTCACACTGCTGGAAGAGTGCAAAATAGTATTTCATTTTGGAGAAATTTGGAAGTAATTTTCAATAAACCTAATAAATCTTACCCAGTTAAGAAATCTGCCCTAGAGAAATAATCAGAAACTCATATATAAATTAAATAATTCATTGTTGAATCCTCTGAGATAGCAAAATTATGAAAAGAGTATAAATTTCTGAAATTATGACAAATGTTTATTATATGTAGCACAAATGATTGACAGTATGGTATCTGTGTAATTAATTGCAGCACAAATTTAGGATGCCTTATTAGGTGATCACTAAAATGGCAGTAAGCATTGAAACATAAAAAATGAAAAGTCTGAGGAACAGAATTTACCTGGGAAAGGTTGGACGAAAAAAGAAACATGACATTTTCTAGTCTTTGCATCTTGTTACATTTCTATTTTCTCTTCTTCCATAAATCAGTCAAAAAGAAGATATAGAAATAGCTATGAAATATTTCAAGTAATAATTGGGTTGTTTCCTCTTCATTTCTATCTATTCTGTGCACTTAGCAGATGAAACAAGTGTGGTTAAATGAATAAGACTTCTATCCTATGTTGAAGACAATATATATTCTTCTTCAATATTTTAAATAATTTCCCCCTGAATACTAAGGCAAATACATACCAAATGAAGAGAATTACAAAGCTTCATAATGGTATAAAGAACATAAATATAACGTACAATCTTTCTCCCTGGTGATAGTCACACACTGTTCGACATTTTGATGTTTTTCCTTTGCTACATATGATATACAAGCATAGGAATATATACTATACTATATATACACTTTTAATTCTACTTTTTGCCATTTAACATTATATTGTAAACATTTACTCAAGTCACTTAAAATTATTGTATTATTTTTAATATGCCATTATTCATTCACTTATCAGGACATTGTATAGGTTTCTTCTAATTTATTGGAACATTGCAGTGAATAGATCTGCATACTAATTTTGGTTCAAGTTTCCTTTCCATTAGGTATGGTTCCTCAATTGTGCATTATAGGCCACACTTAGGAGCAATGTGAAGGTTCATGGCACATTCATTTTTTCCTTTTTTTTTTTTTTCTTTCTTCTTTTTTCTTTCTAGACTGTAGCAATTTATACTCCTGCTTGGTAGATATCCATTTCATTGCACTTTAACCAACATTTAATATAATCATTTATAAGTTGTTCACTACTTTTGATACTTGAAGTCCACTTAATAATGCAGTTAATCATTTATTTTTTATCAAATATCTTTTCATTCTGTAATTATTTATTTACTCGTGTTGCCTTTATTAACTGTAATTTTTGTGAATTCTTTATAGATTACAGGGATATCTTCAAATGTTACAAAAAATAGTAGTTTTTACCCCTAAAAACTAGATTTCTGGTAGGTATTTTGGCTTTTAGTAGATTTTCCTATATCAATCTTTCTTAGAGAAAAGTATGAGAATGCATTTAGTAATCATAAATAGATAACCAAGAATATATATTCAAAGTAAGGCTAGATGTTCTATACACTAATTAAAATTTTCTTTTCACCATTAATCTGATTCACCATTAAGCAACCGCATAATTAGTACTGTAGTGAAAATGAAAGTTATTGTTCATTCATGCATGCATTCAATAATATTTAGTGTTTATTTATTTTTGAGGGAGGGAGAGACAGAGCACAAGAGGGGAAGGAACAGAGAGAGAGGGAGACACAGAATGTGAAGCAGGCTCCAGGCTCTGAGCTGCCAGCACTGAGCCCGATGTGGGGCTCAAACCCATGAGCTGTGAGATCATGACCTGAGCTGAAGTGGGACACCCAACCAACTGAGCCACCCAGGTGCCCCTCATTCAATAATATTTACTGAGCAGCTACTAGGTGATTCACTTCCTTCCAGGCACTTTCAGTACATTAATAAACAAAACAGATGGAGATTCTTGTTTGTGTGAGTTTTTGCTTAATTCTAGTAGGGAGAATTCTAGTAGGGGGAGATAGATAACAAGCAACACAAACAATAGACAGAATAACAGCTTCACAGAGATGTCCATACCCTAATCCCAAAAACCTGTGAATATGATACTTTACATGGCAAGACAGACTTTGGAGATATCATTAAGCTTGTGAACCTTAAAACAGAGTTCCTCTCGATTTATCTGGCAGACCGCCCTAGAAGTATTGGTAAGCAATGGCTGGCTCTGAGATGGGGGGAACCACATCTAAGAACTGGAGAAAGAATTCTAGGAGCCAAGGGTGACCCCAAGTGGGCAGCCAGCAAGGTCAGTGAGACCTCAGTTCCGCCAAACACATGATACCAGGTTCTGCCAAGACCCTGAATGAGCTTGGAAGGCTATTCGTCCCAGAGCCTTCTGAGCAAAGCCCAGGTGATGAACAATTTGACTTCAGCCTTATGAAATCCAGAGCAGAGAAACCAGCATGCCAATCTGGACTTCTGACCTACAAAATGGCAAGATAATAAATTTATATTGTTTGAAGCCACCGCTACATCTGTGGCAATTTTCCTGACAGCAAGAGAAAACTAATACAAAACGCACAATAAATAGGTAAATTAGATAATATATTCGAAGGCATTAAATTCTCTAGGAAAAATCAAAATTAATGCAAGGTCAGAGGGATCAGGAATGCTTGTGTGAGGATACTGGGCAGATGGAGCATTAAACAGGTGGCCAGATCGGGCCTCATCAAAAAGGTAAGATTTGAGAAAAGGAGGTAAGGATGTTGGCCAAGTGGACATATGAGAGAAGTCTTTCCAGGCAGAGGAACCTGCTAGAGAAAAGATTTTAAGGCAGACCTGATGTCTCTGAAAAACTGGAAGGGGCCTTGGGTGGCAGAAATAGAGTGAGTGAGGGTTGGACAGGGTAGGTGGAGAGGAGGCCAGAGAGGTGTGGGAACCAGGATCGTATGCCATCTCAGGCTTGGGAAACTTCAGCTTTTACTCTGCGTGAAAAAGGAAGCCACTGAAAGGTTTTGAGTGGATGAGTGATACAATCGAATGTAAATGTTTCTAGAACAATCCGGCTGCTGTACAGGAAACAGGCTGTTAGAGGAGCAGGGACAGAAGCCAGGAGATTTGTTCAGAGGTTACCTCACTAATCCACACAAAGGATGATAATGGCTTAAACTAAAGTAGTAAAAATGGAGATGAGAAGGGATCCCATTCAGAAAATCATTTTTAAAATTTGCATCTGACATTTAAGGGATTCTTTTTCTAGGAAGCTTCCATGACACCTCTACACAGCTTTACTTAATTATCATAACACATCACACTGTTATCACAGCACATATCACACTGGTCTAAAATTACCTGTTTACTCTTCCTCTCTTTCTAAACTTCACACTAGACCTTTAAAAAGTCAACTATATCTTTCCAGGTGAGCTTAATAAAAAGGTGCATGCTGCCATCCCTGCTTCTAATCCATACTCTAGGTACAGTCCAGTTCTGACAAGAGTTATCTTTTATGGTACACCAGAGAGCCTCCAGTTCTCTTCATTCACAAGCTATATCATTTCAACATCTTAGCATCTAGATGTCAAAACTAGGTTCATATTATTTTGATTTGTTTTTAGTAGAAAGAAAACCTCAAGATTTCTATAATCAATAGAGACTCCAAATGGAATACTGCTTCTTTTATTGTAATTCACTATTTTTCTCACCTTGGATTGCAGCATTCTGAAGAAAAAGTGTAGAACAATCCAAAAAAAAAAAAAAAGAAAGAAAGAAAAAATGGGCAGTGGCACAATGTTTACATATCACTGAGGAGTCAAGGACAAAATATGTCCAAAGTCTGAAGTATGTAAAACAAGTGATTTCTGCTTAATCATAAGGAACATAGTCTATGAATTTCATAGACTTTTAAAAACTTTTTTGTTCTATCAATATTCTAACAAAAACAAAGGCAACTAACTTATGTTATCTTCAAACAGGAAGCTTGTCAGGATGTGAACAAGGACCATTTTGTATTCTACTCACTGGTTAGAAGATACACCTATAAATAAATGCCTGGCACTAATAGCTTTAACCATCTAGTACCCAGAGAAGCATTAATCTGGAGCAAGCCTTTGTTTTTTATAGCCTACTTAAGGGGAAGATGAAATGAGGGAGCAAGAAAGAAAGGGAAAGAGAGAGAAAAAGAAAGAAGGAAAAAAAGGAAAGAAGGAAAGAAAGAGGAGAAAATTAACACTACTTTGGAAATTTTACTAACAAGAATGCTAAAAGCCATTCAAAGAGACCAAGAGATCATTTATATACTTTCCTTTAATTTTTGTTGTACTAATTTGATACTAGAATTTACTAATGTTCCTTTTGTTTTTATATATTTGTAGTTCACCTCCTTCTTTCCTTCCAAACTTAAAAGAAGTGATTTCAGACAACACTGAAATACCAACTGTAGTTATCCGCATAAAATATATCTGAGATACATATATATCGAACAGGAAAATTAATGTATGCATGGATGAAGAGAGAAAATATTGCATTTAGAGAGGAAGAACTTTCAAAAGCATATTATTCTAAAAATATTTGTGAAGTGTCCCCATTCCTGATTTTTGTATGTAATAAACATTACTTTTACCAGAAGTTCTCCCTAAAGTAAAACTGATAGTATTTTATGCTAGATAAAATTTGTCTAATATTGAATTTGCTTATTTTTTCACTGAACTGACAAGTATTTATACAATGGCTATCATTCACCAAGCCATGCAGTCATTAAAAATAAAAGATATTTAAGATGTAGTCCTTGCCTTCAATGATCTCACAGAGTTTTCTAATGAAACTTTAGTCTATAAAAAAGCTTTCAACGCTAGGTGAAATCCTGTCTTTTTGAGCTTGAAGGCTCACTATAATGCATTTGTCAGATCATTGACTAACTCGGTGTAGGGCTCCCTCATATGTGGGGGATCAATCTGTTTCCTGTAGACAGACATATATCAGTTTATGAGGAAGAAAAGGCAAATCTCTTCCAGGAGTGGGAGTAATCAGAAAAGGGACATTGTGAGCTGCAAAGAGAAAGGTAAGTTAATATGAATTGATCTCTGCATAATTGTAATAGAAATACGGCATAAGCTTCTTTCTTCCTTTTTGTCTTCACTGGGGAGGGATGGTCAAAAAAAATACTCCTAAGCCTTGAAAGTACAATACAGAATAAAATGCTGGGGGGGGGGGGGGAGACACAAAAATATGTATTAAAATGGCGTGAGTGATTGGACTGGAACATTCTAGAATGTTCTGGAACTCTGGATAAAATAATCATGGACAGAATTAAGGTCATTTACTTCTAAGTCTAGGTAGGAAGACTGTAGCCCAATCTCACATGCCCTAAAATGGTTAAGTATAAGTTTATCCAAACTTTTGACCACCATCATTTAAATTTCATTACATCTCTGGGACCATAAGAGTTGGTCTTAGGAGGTAAGAAACAACATGTAAAAAAACGAAATTTATAGAAGACCAGAAGACAGGAAAATAAAGCATGTAAAAATGAAAAATGTTAACCGACAGTAGGCTCATGAAGGAGGAGATAAGAAAAATGTCAACAGTAATCTATGTGGAAAGTAGGAAGATCACAGCCATCTGCTCTATTGTTCTGTTGAATTCATACATTCTGCTTACCAATGCATATTCTAAGATGGATCATCAGGCATAGGTTCTTATCTTCGAACCAGAGCCCTGACTGCTTTAAGGCATTTGATAAAACCCCAAAGGTCTGGCAGGTTGCCTATGGAATATGGCTGTGTCAGGCACTGTTGCCTGTTTTAAATCTTCCTGACAATCACACTAAGAAGTAGGTATACTTATTAGTGGTATCACCATTTTACAGACTGGGAAACTGAAATTCAAAGCTAAATTAAGAAACTTCCCTAGGGGAGCCTGGGTTGCTCAGGCGGTTAAGCATCCGACTTCGGCTCAGGTCATGATCTCGCGGTCCGTGAGTTCGAGCCCCGCGTCAGGGTCTGTGCTGACAGCTCAGAGCCTGGAGCCTGTTTCAGATTCTGTGTCTCCCTCTCTCTCTGACCCTCCCCTGTTCATGCTCTGTCTCTCCCTGTCTCAAAAATAAGTAAACGTTAAAAAAATATATTTAAAAAAAAAAAGAAGCTTCCCTAAAGTCCCACAGCGAGTAACCCAAGGCAGTCTAGTTTCCATTAGTTTGCTAGTATTTTCTGGAAGGGAGAAGGAAAACGCAACCATCAAAGCACTCAGAACTGTCTTCAGTTTGTCTGATATAACATGTCTATCAATCTTCATGGGAAAGGAGAAGGATGAATAATGTGAGGCAGGGAAAGCCTGAGACAGGAAGCTCTACAATTATCTAGAAGAAAAACAAAATAGAAATGGAAATATTTCAAGGTGCAAAAATACTTCTGAAATGTTGTGGATTGCTGATAATGTATAAATTATGCAGTAAAATAAATTATTTTGATGGTAGATTTGCTTAGGGAGAGACAGACTGGAATGAAAGTAGTGCTATAGGCTGTCATCAACATCAGATTCCTGAATTTCCCTGGGAAAGAGGCCCAGAAGTTTTCAGATGCTGCTGATAAACACACACAAACCAAACCACATGTTTCTCACACAATTTCAAGGAGAGATTTGGGAAAAATGCTTTTTGAACTAAACAGTTTTGCATTCATCCTTAATCACAGGTCAAAGATTTTCATCCATGTGTTCTTTCAAAGCTGAATGTATTAAAAATAAAGGAAACTGATCTCTCAAAGATTCATTAACATGCTTTTGAAAACTATCAACATCTCATCAAAATTTCATTTGATTTTTTTCAGAACCGGGTTTGTGCTAATACAGAAAGTTGTAGTGTCAAAACCTTTTTATTCCATGTGAGTAATATCATTCTATCAGACTGATTAAACATTTGAACTATATATTTCAGGGTTGTAAGGTGCTATTAAACCTGGCCTGTCAATATTAAACATCTATCAAACCACAAAGTTTTCACTAGACTGCAAAATATTTGACTGGAAGTAAACATGAAACATTAAGGAAAGCACATTCTTAAACTCTTGGTACATAGGCTAGAACCAGTACCTGCCAAATTTCTGAGGTTGTGAACATGTCCTGTAACAAAATTAACCTCAGAAAATTATTATTAAGCTCCTACTGTTTTATGCATTGCATTAGGTGCTTACTTTTCTAAAGATGGAAAGGACTTCATCTCTGCTTTTAAGGGTAAGAGTAGTGGGAGCAATAGAAGTTACATGGAAAGAGGGAATGAAAAAATCACAGAAGCTATATCCTCAATGATTCTATGAGATAAAGATTACAAAATGCCTACCAAAAAATCTGAAGCATTCAAACACTTACAAGAAACCTACAAATGCATGTAACACAGGCTGGTCATCCCGGTCTGACAGTCTATTCATTACAAGCAATAGTTAATAAAAATAAGAATTGAGAAAGAAAGAATCTTATCAATTCATTAGGACTGAACTAAAAACAAAATTATCTGCTCAAAGAGACCTATGTTGTTAAAGGATGTTAAGCAAACAAGGGAACAGAGTGGGAAGCAAGTGAATCAATTGTGGCAACAGCAACTTAAGACATGTATTAGAATTTGTGAAACAGAGAGAAGTTAAGCTTCAGTTCTGTCGTCAGTGTCACTAATAATACACAGGGCTTATGTCCCAGACTCAAAATTTTAAGTTCCAAGGAGAGAAGAGGAAATGAAGCAGACTCTCTAGGACTTGAAAGTATTCAGGAAATGGCATTTTTAAAACGATAAGTAGCATTTCTTAAAGGCCAAAAAGTGAAAATGATAAAGTGTTCTACAGGAATTAAGAGTGAAATCCCAGTGGAATAAGGTGGTGCAGACTTGTGCTGTGAAGTGGAGTTATAGTCCTCGGGTAATACTCAGCTGCTTATCCTGAATCCAATTTCTTCATCTCCATTAGCTTTATGAACATGGCAGTCAAGACCACTAACCAGACACAAACAGCATCATGTTGTAACTCAAGATGCATCGCTTATGAGTTCTGTGCCCTTGGCCATATAACTAACCTTTCTAAAACTAAATACTACAACATAGTATGAGAATAGTAAGACATATACTCCATAGGTTAGCTTTTAGAATTAAATTATATAATTCATAAAAATAATCCCTATATATACCAATGTTAGCTACTAATAGCAAGAATAATGTTCTTTGCCAAATTATAAATCAGTGTCCAGGAATGAATTTCTTGAAATACATACAGAGACACAAGAAAATAGAAGTAAATGGATCCAGATTAAATAGTTGCTGATTCATTAATGCAAGTAAAAACTAAAAAAGATAGCATTAAGTTGCTAGATCTCTACAAAAACGTTAATGCACATTGTGCTTGTGGATATTAAACCCTGCCGAGCTTTGGGTTTTAAAAATTACTTTTTCAGATTCATATTTCATTGTGTGCATCACTACTATGTTGAACATTTGACCGTTATTAAGATTTATGAAGTTCTGCCCTGATTTAAATTCATCCCATGTAACCAAGGACCCAACAAAAATTTAGATGCAACAAAACAGATATTGAAAAAGAGATAAAAGCCAGTCAAAAGAATAATCATTAAGATTATTGCAATCATTATTTTTACTAAGGTTGCAAGGATTCAAATTTCATTCTATGGCAAAAAAAAAAAAACATAAAAGAAGAATTCATTTTTGTTCAAAACCTTTTATTAAAATGTAAATTTACAGATTTACATATAATATTGGGTCTTTTTACTAGTATGACTTGTTTAGTTCACATATCCCCTTTAAAACTAATGAACTAATGGCACAATTCTGACATGATGAAACCTATTTTGGAAACTCTTGATTGCATAAAACCCAAGTGGATCCAAGTGCAGAGCAATGTACACAGCAATAACCTTCCCAGGGTGTATACGATTTTGTTTTTAGCATACAAAGAAAAAATCTGGATTAATCAGTAGAGCTGTCTTCTGAGTGACAAAGTCAGTAATCTGTTTTTGCCTCATAGTCACACAAGGTAAACACCTTCATAGATTCTATAATTTAGTCAATTTTAGTCATTCTACTTAGCTTAAATATGCTGTATATGCATATATTTATCATATAAAATTTAGATAACTACATATATACATATATTCATACTCAATTATAGTAAATTAAAATAATTCCTTCTTCAGGATTTATTTTCAACTTTTCTTCTAAACCCATAAGACTCTTCTTTCATTGTAGATGTGCCAATCTTGTTAACCCCATAAGAATTATTTATAAATCTTGACAGAATACACTCAAGGCACTGTACAAAACAAACTGCGAAGTCCCAAAAGTACTATGCACAAATGAAGTAAGCCATCACCATCATGGCTGAATTTGAGGAAAAATGAGAGAAGTTTCAGGTTGAAAGCATCATTTAATCAAACGAACTTCATGGGCAGTTTATCAAAATATCTGAAATTTCACGAGTAGAGATTTACCCCCTTGTAATTATACAGCCCCACTCTATCTGACTCATTAAAACAAGCCATCATAATTTTAATAAGAAAAACATATTCAGACATCATTTATTAACATCATACTGCAATTTACTTTCTCACTTCACTTTCCAAGCATTATATTTAGCTGGTATGAGTGGAATAGAATCTAGGTCTGAGAAAACAGAAAGAATATTAGGCCAGAAATGCTGTCAAGGAAATCAGTTCATTGGAGAGGGCCTATTTGTCCAGTAAACATTATGCTACTATACTCTAACCACCCTATGAATTCTGATGACAAAAAATAGTGCAATATTCCTTTTCTGCCCTATAGAGAGATAGTAGATTTATAAAGGATTAAAGAGATATTAAAGGGAAACTAAATTAAAGAAGGATTCAGGCACATAACTAAGTAATTCCAATTTATTTTTAAGAAGCACAGACTTAAGCAAGTCGTCCACTTTATATAGGTATATCACTTATCCATCTGCCAGTGTTGGAATTGGTTTTTATGTTGATACTCATGTGTTATGAAAGACTACTGGAATTGGCAAAGGTATATCAGCAAGGCAAAGAGGATTCCAGGCTGAAGTGGAACTAAATGCAAAGGCACGGGACCATAAATAAATACCACTGCCCCTATGTTATCAATATTACTCACTTGAGAGAAGAATTTAGCAAAATGGGGCTCTCTCTTGGTCCTATCAAGGATTTAGATAGTGAAATAACAAATAAGAAGTCAAAGTCCACTATGTGATGAAAAGAAAGTAAGATGCTTATGTTTTCAGTAATCATAGGAAAAATGTATAAAGTATCTCTAAAGTTGCCTTTTCTAAATAACACACCTGAGTACAGAAGAATGAACCCCATTAACTGGATCTCGTATTCTTATATTCTCATATCCACTAGTCATGCCTTTCCTTACACAGGTTAGCTGCTCATTTACATGTGCTTAATATAATTCTAGCATCAAGTGAATTTGTTGAATTAGATTTTTTTAATCATGTAAAGAAAATATGCCATATCACTCAGTGTGCATAGGAAAGATCAAGTCTATTATTCAGAAAAATATACCAAATATCCAAATTTAAATGTTCAATTGATAGGTATAAAATTGATTTAATAATTTAATAAGGGATAAGAAACAGTTTTCCATAAGGACCATTTCTTTCTGATGCAGAGCCCTTTCTATGGGGTCAAGCATACTAACACCTGAAATCTCTGTAAGAGAACATATGGAACATTCATATATGAAGAAGGATAATCCAAAAAATATTACAAAGGTAGTAAGAAATAAGCCTTCTAGTGTGAATGAAAGCTAGTAATAAGGGATGATCTTTTATGATGAGCTCTGATTATAAGGAAGATAATGGGGCAGACTGTATAAGTGTGGGGTTAGAATAGAAAGAAGAACAAAACAGATACCAGACATGTAATCAGATCATCCAAAGGTTGCCCATATACATGTATACAGCACTGACATACAACATGTATGGTAATAACATCTGTAGCCAATTTTCAAAAATTATTTTCAGAACAGTTATTTTAAACTGAAAGTCACATAAACAATTTAAGTTTGATGACTCACAAGTCATTCATTCACATAAATCATTTCAAAAAATAATTCTGTTAAAGTAATATGTCCATGTGACAAAATAAAGATGAATGATAAAAAGTTGAAATACAAAAAGAAAGAAACATATTAGGTCTAAGATAGTTCCTACTATTCTATGTTATTTTAAGCATGACAATATCTATTGTGATTCCAAGAAATTCTAAATTTTGGAAAAAACTGCATAATGAATTAGTATGAAAAGTGTTCTAGGTCTTTAATCAAACTCATGATAGTAAAAACAGAGAGAGAGGAAAAGAAGGAGGATGAGAGGAGTAGGAGGAGGAGAAATGGGAAGGGAGGAGGTGGGAGGGGGTGGGAGGGGATAGAAAAGAGTCATCTGAATATGTAATGGAATTTCTTTCTTGGTGCCATAAAACACAAGACACTAAAACTACAGCAGGTGTAAAGGTAAACTATCTGGCCAAAGGGGCTCAAAGACTATGAACATGTAACAATCTTTTTTCATTGTAATTCTTTTTCATGAAGCCATGAGGGTTATAGGCTTTAGAGGTGAAAAAGCCCTTAATTTTAATATCAGGCACAATTTTATAAGGGCTTCCAGTTTCCTTAGATATAAAAGCAATGTCTGCAAACAAACAAACAATTTTAAAGTCACAATAGCACAAACTCTATGTTTCCTATCAGGAGGAAGAAATACGCACGGAGCATCTTCTCTGAAGACCATTTTGATTACTTCCGTTGCAAAAGCCAGATTAGTCCTAAACATTCTCAACTTTTTCAAATATTTAAGAGGGTGTGTTTTGTTTTGTGTTTGCTTTGGTGTTAAACCGTCTGCAAATTGTGTTGACTTTGTAATTCATCTTTCCAAGTTAAAAGAAATCATGTAGCAGACAATTTTGGAGGTGTGATGGCTGTAATAAAGCATTTTACAACTTTTACATTATCCTTTGAAGTTGTAATGTCGCTAAACAGAATATTCATCTCTTTGTAACGCCTAGGAGTTGCCCTCCATGTGCCATGGCATAGACATTAACCTCTCTCTTCTGTTTATTAAATTTCCAGACCTGCATTTTCTGGATACGTATCTCTAAACTCAAACTTTCTGCTCTCTCTTTCAATAAGCATTCTCAGCAAAAGCAATAAATTAAGTATTTGAGTTTACTTGTGAGCAAAGTCCCTGTTGGCTAAAAAGGAAATATGAGTGCTGATGTTGACCTTCCAATTACGTTTCTTCCTAGGGAAGCCTGGATTTTCTATTGGTTTTGATTAGCAAGGCAAATGTGGCAGACCTTCCTTGTCTCTCCCCCATCCCCACTTCCGTCCTCCAGATTCCAGGTTAATGTAAGTAAAATGAGTTAGTCAAACATGTCTCCCCAAAAAATGTGAGAACTGCCAGGATATTTCTGAAGTTCATTTTAAGAACTTTGAAAAGCAAGGCTCAAGTGAAACAAGTAGCTTAAATTAAAGGCATATGTACATTGAGTGGTGTTTTGTTTCCATCCATCAAATATCAGGTCCGAAGTTTTCTAACTTTTTACACTATGACTTCTATGACGTTTACTTTTTGCCATCTCTCTCCGTCTCTACTCCTTTCATATTCCTAGGTATCCCTTCAGCAGACACACATACTTTTAGCTAAAATTTTTAGTGAAAAATAAGTTTGATCCTTTCTTTCAGATGCCACCATCATGAAAGCCACAATACATGTCTCTTCTGTATGGCAGGCCTTTTGTAAGGACTGAGTTACAATGGACAGGGAGAAAGGATCTAGAAGGTAGAAACAACACCAGCTCATTCAACACGAATGGATACATTGCCACCTCACACATATCTTTGTGGTGTGCTGAATAAACATACCTGTTATCCTTAAGGGACCCTATCATTACCGGTGAAAAATATTGTTTAAACAATAAATATGAAACTCCAGATTGGTACATTCAGGATATTTGTTACCTTCTCTTTGACCTAACTGTTACAGGCTGAAATCAGTAACAGAAAACATTTGATCAAAGCCTAAACCATATGCTAAAATTCTAACTGAGAAGTCAATTGGTAAGCTATGAATCCAAAAGACAGAGTTTCATAAAGCTACAAATAACCCCCGTTCTACAAAATGTACTGTTTGTATTCTGTTTTTGAGGCAAATTAAAAGAGTAACAATAATAGTCCCAGTAACATCAGACATCTACAAGCAGAAAACTACTGGAGATATTTAGGTAACATTTTCAAGAAGGTCTGCATCTGAGTACTACTATGACAGCTGAACTTTGGTCAAAATTGAAAATATCACAGAAAAATGGAGCTACTTGGCAGCAATAATAGACTTCATCTATTCAATAATTGATATGCTGTTGTTAAATGATTATTTCCTAAAATAGAGGAACTTATTAACTTAATCTCACAGCTAAAGGTCTTATGTTTTGCCAGCAAAGGGCCTTTTGTAATATCATGATTCTTCTTCAGATACCAAAGGCCTCTTACTTATCTTTTAAGAGACACGTTTACCTTACATTGTCTTTATCTAGCAGTGGTACAAAATTACTTTGGGGATAGTAATCATGGATACTTATGTTAATTTTAGATGTGTTCACCGTAACTCTCAGACGTGCAAAACCTCAGCAATGCCTGATAATTGTTTCATTGACCATATCTCAGGCAATGCTCTGTGAAACTTCAACACATCCCTGAATTAGTACATGCATTTGTTTTCTGCACAACTAGATGAGATACTTAAATAGCAGAGAATGCTATGTCTGCTTTGAATAACAACAAGATGATTTCATTTTTCTCAGTGTGCTTACAATTCAAGTCTACAGCTTCATGCCATTTTCATGGAATAACAATGTAAGTGGCAGCATCGGCCCCCCAATACTTCAATTCCCTGACGTCCTGAATCCAGATTTTCTCATTTCCCTTTGTGGGTAGCTTTCCAAATGTCTCTTCAGTGTTGAGTTAGGTTTTATAAAGCTTTAGGGAATATTTCCACTAAGATATCAGGCTCCTTACTTCAAAACTGGCAATAGTCATGTTGATTATTTTGTAGGTTATAAATATTTTTCAAAGCGATTATAAAATATTTTAGGTCTCTCGTCTTCTCAAATTTCTTACACATTTTGTTGGGAGAATCCAACTCTGAGAAATACAGTCAGGTGGAATGTTGCTTGCTTTCTTAATCAGTACATAGTGTTTCCAGAAGAAAATCCCAGCTAAGAAACCAACTGGTATGAAGAGGTGCCTCCATTTCTCAAAAGGGCATCTCTGTTGCTTCTAAGCTTTCCAGGCCTAATACTATGTGAGTACTTTTTAATGAAAAACTTGTTATTGTCGTTGTGACCACTTTTTAATTACCTAAAGTAATTAAAATCTCCTCACTTTTTTAAAACTCTTTAATGTTTATTTATTTTTGAGAGCACACATGTATGTGGAGGAGGGGCAGAGAGAGAGGGAAAATGAATCCCAAGCAGGCCTTGCAACATTCTCAGTGCAGAGCCTGTCCCTGGGCTCCAACTCACAAACCATGAGATCATGACCTGAGCCAAAACCATGAGTCAGACACTCGACCAACAGAGCCACCCAGGTGCCCTAACCTCCTCAAACACTTTTGCTCTACAAGTCCCTATGCCCTATTTATACCCTGCCCTTTCTCTTTTGAAAAGGCAATTATATCTGTAATCGCTGGCTTGGTACACACCTTCCTCACATAACCATGAGGGCAGTCCTCTGAGAGCATGGAAAATAGGCCAGTCCTCTTCATCTCTGTATCCCAGGATCTGGCCCAGCTCCTGGCACACAGTAGGTACTCAAAAAATATGGAAGAAATGAATAAATGAAATTCTATTAATAACTGGTTTCTGATCTGCAAACAGCCTCCACAATAATCATTCATCTTCAAAATTCTTATCTGCATTCACCTACAGGTCATCTGACCAAATACAATATGGGTTATAGTTTTAAACTAAAGCTTTCGAAATCCATTATTTAGAATATGATAAGTAGTCACATTAAGAATTTTCTTTCTCTTCACGTCTCTTATTTGAGACAGCATTTACTTCTCCAAAAAGACACAGAGAGTATCAGGTAGTTCCATAAGGTCTTTGTTCACAGAAGTGAAAATAGAAATACATTGGTGGACAGAGATCCTATCACTCTTTTGGCATGTCAGCCAGATACACTATGGAGAAACCCCTTCCTCCTGTAATGGAGATAGAAGGAGCCAGAAAGTGCACATAAAATCACCTGAATATACATATTCTTATTCCAAGGGCTTACAAATCTAATTTGGCAGATATACGTGAGACAAAATAATACAAGACATTTCAGCGGGTGAACAAAATTTAAGCAGAATTGTGACCTAACATAAAGGGGTGAGGTTCCTTTAGGCATCACAAATGGAACTCAATTCAAGTATACGTTTAACTTTGAACATTAAATAGACTTTTATTTTGAGTCATAGATTTTGAAAATGTTTCTTTTACCACAAAATCATGAGATTAAAAAGGTCCATACAAAACCCAATTATCCCACAAAATCGTTTTCAAAAAGTCAGAGACAGGTATGTGCACAAACACCTATAGATAGACCAGCCAAATTATGTAGAGTACATAGGCCGAACGGACATTCTCTTTCAAGAGTTGGTTGTTTAAGTTAATCTTCACTAGATAAAAAAGTTGATATAAATAATGCACTAGATACATCTGTATCTCTCTATTTTTGTTCCCTGAAGTAGTAATGTCTCAGGAGATTAACAAAGGTATTTGTAATAGAGGAATTTAGTCAAGTAGGTTGTGGAAAGCTCCGCTAGGCAAATTTAAAGAGGATTCTTCACTACAGGGATTTTTTGGATCCTTTAGTTTAGTGATGTACGTAACAATTGCCATTGAAAAACAGAATGCAAACCAGCCCCAAATGTTCAGTTACTAATTGCCTACTTATTTTTAACTTTCTTAGTTTATTTTTTACCACTTTTAAAAATGTATATAGTAAAGTATGACTTATTTTTGTTATAATGTATTATTACTCCAGAAATGTTCAGTTGTGTAGAGAAAAAAGAGCACCTCAGGCAATATTTGAAACATGATCAGATTTCTTTAAGAGATAATTAGTATTAAAGCCAGGACTTGGACTCACCTCTAGTGTTAATGCTTTTTCCATCACAACAACAAAAACATAATATTTAATGAATTCTTTCTATGTGCTAGGCACCAGGATCAACATTTTATGTATCACCACATAAAGTTCTCCTAATACTCCTATGATTTGTGTACCATAACTCTATGTTTATGTGACTGAGAAGATAAATATTTATAAATGTCTTTAAACAATTTTATTACTAAATTTGAAAATGTTACATGAAACTTTATTCCCCCTCCTTAAACCAGGTGATTAAAACTTACATGGTGTACCTTCTGCTCAATTTTGCTGTGAACCTAAAATTGCTCTTAAAAAATAAAATCTATTAAAAACAATAACTTACACTGTGAAACGGTACCGAAGGATAAGTGAGTTTCCACTGCCTATGGTGGTATTTGTAATCTCTGGTTAACTGTTTTATGATTATCTATGAACACTAGAGAGAGAGAGAGAGCACAGACAATTCCAAATCAAAACAGGTAATAATATAAAAACAATAAAAGAAACAGCAAATGCTTGCTGAGTTCCTACTCTACAAATAATTATAAAGCCTGCACATGTGTGCGCTGATTCAACCTTTAAATAAGCCCAAGCAGATAGATAACACTTCACAGTTGATGACAGTGACATGGAATGAAATAATGTGCCAAAGGTTGAACAGCTAGAATAGTGGTACTAGGATTAGAATTTAGATAACCTCACATTTGATCACCTTGTGCACGGCCATCATTTGAATGAATGGGATACCATCGTTTGAATAAGACTCTAAACCAATAAAGGATATCTGTCACTCACAGTGCTTATTTGATATAGGATCTTGTATGTTTAAACAGAAATGAGTTTTGAGTAGTTCTATTACGGATAGGTCAGAATAGGATTTTTAATCATGATTCCATTATATAATGATACTCTCTGTACTTTCTTCCCCATAGAGAAATTTTCTTTAAACTTTCTAACGCCATTGCCACTCACTCAAATTAACAAAATATGCACTTTCTTCAGTCTAGCATAAGGAACACAGATCATGGCAAAGAGGTCATACTGCAAGATAAGATAAATCTGGTCTTAGAATGTTACTTGGCTAAGGACAAGGATGGGAACTTGATACTGTCTTCACCATCTCAATAAATGGCAATGTCATCTACTCATTTGCTTGAGCAAAAAAAAAAAAAAAATAGCAGTTGTCTTTCTTTTCTTAGTTTATGAATGCTTATCAATTAATCAGCATGTTTTAATGGCTCTGCTTCCAAATATATTCTGAATCACTCTGTATCTCTGAATTATCTCCGAAATTACTGACACAATCTCCTACATGCTCCTCCTTGTACAATGGTATTTCACAAATATATCATAGATCATGCCATTACTGTGTGTAAAACATGCTCAACAGTTTTAGAACCAAATACAAACCATTAAGTAGAATCAACAAAGTGCAGAAGATCTGTACCTGGCCTACCTCTCTGACTTCTACTCCATTTTTCCACTTATTCACTCCATTCTAGATATACTGTCATCTTATTGCTTTCCCACCACAGGGGCATGACCCTTGCTTTTCCTTCTAGAATGCTCTTTCTTCTCATTAACATCCAGGTCATCTTTTCAATCAATCTTCAAGCCTCAGACTATATAATGCTGTGGTACACCAAGCCTTCATTTCCCACTTAGATACTCATTCTATCACGTTATTTTATTTTCTTTCTAGGATTCATCACTACGTGAAATTATTTGCTAATGCTCCATCTTTCCCACTGGATATAAATATCATTTCCCTTGTTCACCGATTTATCCTCAATATGAAGAATGGTGTCTGGGACGCTGAGGAACCCAATAAAAATTCCTACAGTGAATGAATATACCATTTTGTGGGTAATAAATGAAACAGG
Source organism: Lynx rufus (assembly GCF_022079265.1). Taxonomy (NCBI): domain Eukaryota; kingdom Metazoa; phylum Chordata; class Mammalia; order Carnivora; family Felidae; genus Lynx; species Lynx rufus. Next base: position 67,138,427 of record NW_025814827.1, read on the forward strand.
CATTAATCATTTTGCCTGGAAAAGCAAGTCTGCACAAATTAATTTATAAAGATTGTACCTAAAGTGAATTTTGAGCATTTGATAATCCATAATGCATAGATGCAGATGATGATGCATGCTTTATAACAAGAGTAACACCATTCCAGAACCAAAAGAATAAAAATGTCATAGAAAAGATTGCTGCACATGAATAAAATTAAGGAGAAATCCAGAAGATGCAAGACCATTACCTGACATACATTTGCAAAGAATGCTTATAATTTCCTTAGTAAGAAAGAACTAGAAGTGAATACCAAAAACTTCAGTATTATCTTTTTATATTATTTCACTATTATCTGAGATAAATACATAGATAATAAAGATATAGATAGACAGATGATAGGTAGATAGATGGATAGATAGATAATAAAGAGACAGATGATAGATAGATAGATAGATAGATAGATATAGATAAGTAAGAGATTTGTGCGTATATATATACATATAGGGATATATGTAAAAATATATGAATATGTATATACATCTATCTTTATATTTTATACTTACATGATTTGCTCAATTTTATTGTACCATAACATATGGAAGGTCCTATTCTCAGTTTCTGATATGAATTATGCTCAAAATGCCTCTATTATTTTGTATTAATCATTATTTCATATACCACTTTACAAAAATGTTACTAAGGTCAATAACAGTGGTGTGTGAGTGTGTGTGTGTGTGTGTGTGTGTGTGTGTGTGTGTGGTGAGAGAGAACACAATAGGAATAAGCTCCATATATAGAGAACAGCTCCATATATATCTAGTTCCCCTTACAGATAAGAATGCAGGGAAAGATGCCACTTAGAGAAAGCTGCCCCATCAGGATCTATTATTTGGGTTTGAATGATGATAATTAGATATCAGAATACAAAACGTGTAAGAAAGTTCTGGACACAGATTATTTTTTTATGTTTTCAAACAATTTTTTAATGTTTATTCATTTTTGAGAGACAGAGCGTGAAGGGGGACGGGCAGAGAGAGAGGGAGACACGGAATCCGAAGCAGGCTCCAGGCTCTGAACTGACAGCACAGAGTCCGATGCGGGGCTCAAACTCACTGACCATCCAAAGGCGGATGCTTAACTGACCCAGGCGCCCCTCTGGACACAGATTCTTGCAAACTATATTCTTTTTTAAGGTGACATTTTTCATTTTGAAATAGCAACACATTCCAAATATTAAGAATCAAATATAAACTTGATTCTGAAAATTAGTCTTTATACAGGCTAACCAGAATTTTCTTATTTTGTGGTGAGAATGAATGTATCTCATATTGAAAACTTCTGTACTTATCTAATATAAGGAGAAAATACCTCATCAAAACACTTTCTGCAAAATACAAACTTTAGAATTACACATTAGTCTTCTCAATTATGAAAATAACTGTATAATACTAATGGGGCATTCTCCATATTGCTTATCCTAACTCCTAAGTAATAACAAAAAACAAAGTGAAAACAATGTTCTTTAAATTTTTTTCTCCTCAGTTTCCATTTAAGTATTCAGTTTGAAGTGGCACACAAATAGAAAAATATATTTTAAATGAAATGCATTCCCTGAAAAGCTTCTCTGTGAACTGATCATCAAATCAAAATAGCAATTCAAAAAAAGGAAAGAAAGATCTTACAAGATCAATAAGCGTGCTTTAGTGAAATCAAGGAATAATTTATCTTTCTTAGGAGTTTAGAACCAGTTTATTTCTTTCTTAGGTGCAGCTAATCCATAGATCTAGACTAACTGCATGATAAATTTTAATCTTGGCATGTTCCAATGATAGATCTCTCAATAATGAGAAGAACATCTCTCACACAATCTGCACTGAATGAAATGCTTAGCAGGACCTTGTGAAGCTTCCCCTAACTCACCACTCATTGGCACTTTCTAAGGAAAAGAATTGCTAGACAATTGAAACAAATTCACAACTTAAAGAAGCATCTGGCATCACATTAAGTCCCAGGAGGGAGAAAAATGGCTCTGCTTTTCTGACCTGGTCTCTTGACTCCCACCACCTAGTTTAGAGACAATTACTCACTTGCAATTAAGTGTTGCTTCAAATGAGAATGTTGCAAAAAGAGGAGAGGACCTCAGAGAATGAGGAGATTGTGTGATTGTAATTTATGTCTGGATGGAAATAACAAAGTGACATGGAGAACCTGGCCCAAAGACTTCCTTTTTCCTTATCAGTGAGTAGCAGGAGTATTTAGAATAGTGTTGCAAACAGTATCTACAAAATCCACAAACCCTAAACCTTGGAAATCACAGTAATCCTCCCCTCCCTGTAACTACCACCAGTCACCTCTCTCTTGCAATTCCATGGCCAAAAGTTATGTCATTTTCTTTTAATCTTTCTCTATATTCCCATCAGTTTCAGACTTTTTTTTGGGGGGGGGTGGGGATGGGAGGGGAATAGTAGGTATTATTTTCTTTTTGCCTTCAGAGAACATATTGAGACATTTTTTAAAAGTACAAAAAAAAGTATGGTTTTTCATACCTTTTTACCATATTGAAAATAGTGGCGTGATGGCAGTTTATGGAAAGTTTGTTTGTTAAGAGCAGATTTCCTTAAATACTGCCAACCTAAAAACAATAAAATTCAGTAACATTTTTATTTAAATTACCATACAGTTTTCAAAGCACCTGACATTCACCAGCCATGGTCTACTATTATTACTTTGCTGTGTTTACTTGCAGACATTTTTTTTCCTAAGGTAACACAAGTAACTCATGATAACTTAACAATTTATAGAGAATTCCAGAGCTTGCTATTCTTCCCCATGCAGTGTATAATGAATATCCTTCCTCCTCTGTAAATATGAATCTTTATTATACTTTAAGGCTACATGTATGAAATACTATAATTTAGTTAATCCTTTATTGCACATTTAGATTGCTCACATTTATATGAAGAGAGAGAAACTTTTTCAAAGAATTATTTTTCCAAAACTGCCTTTATAGAAAATCATTTTTTCTATACTTTTTTTAACTTTAGAAACTTACAGTTTTTTAGCAATTTTACAGTTCCAAGGGTCACTATAATTCTCTTAAAGGGACTTTATACCTAGATCATCCTGTGGTGCAGGACACAGTGAACAAAGTAACAAAGTAACAAAGTAACAAAGTGATCAAAGGGGGGAAAAGTGCTGAAAAGAGAAAGTGGAGGCATATCAAAAGGGCACCAAAACCAACCTGAAACAAATCCCATTGGCAAATTTGGAACAACTTGATCAAGAAAATATATAATAATAGTATTAGATTATAACCCAAAGAATAAAATAAATATCAATGATTCTCTATATGTATCAATAAAAAGTTGGAATACATAAGTGGGAGAAAAGACAGTTATTTCTTAAATTACAATTTCCATTAGTAAAATGTAGAAGAAATGGGAGAATTTAAAAATCATCATTATATTGCTACTATAACATGTGCCATAGTCCTGATCCTTTGATGGAAGTTAAATTAGTGAGCAAAAATATAGTGGGCAGAAACAGTATCTCTCCTAAAAAATACTTTGTGCAGTGGGAAGAATAATGTCCCCTCAGTGATGTCCACATCCTAATCACAAAACCTGTGAAGATGTTTCTCTCTACATGAAAGAGAGCATTAAGGCTGCAGATGAAATCAAAGTTGCTAGTCAGCTGACCTTAAATCTAGGGAGGTTACACTGAATTTTCTGGGTGTGCCCCAATGGGATCATGAGTGTCCTTAAAAATGGAAGACAAGGTCACAGCATTGCAGTGTGAAAAGGCTTGATCCACCCTTGCTGGCTTTGAAGACAGAGGTTAGGAGTCCACAAGCCAGGAAATATGGGTGACCTACAGAAGCTAGAAGAGGCAAGAAAACAGATTCTTTCCTAGGGCCTATGAGAAGGAACACAGACCTACTGACACCTTGATTTTATTCAAGTGAGACCTGCATCTAATAATACAAAATCACAAAATTGTAAGATAATAAATGGGTGTTGTTTTAAGTTGTTTGTGGTAATCTGTTATGGCTGCGATTTAAAGAAAAAAAAAGATACACTTATTAATTACAAAAAGAAAGTTTATAGTGGAGAATCCTGCCAAATTAGCTTTATGATCACAATTAACATCACCACCACACACTCCCAGTTAGGAGGTGATGAGAAGGACACATCATCTCTGTGGTATTCTTCCAATAATGTGTAACCTTAAGTCTAATCATGAGAAAATATCAGGCACACCCAAAATGATAGATACTCACAAAATAAATGACAATACTCTTTGAAAGTATCAAGGCTATGAAAGACAGGGAACCATCACAAATGGGAGGAGACAGAGACATGACAACTAAATTCAATGTGGGATGCTGGATTGTATCCTAGGACGCAAAAAGGGCAATATTTTTTTTTTAAAAAGTGAAATCTTTAAATGTACTACTATACTTTTGTTAATTTAGTATTGGTATTACAAAATAGTTAATTTCTTTAGTTTTTTTTTAATATGAAATTTATTGTCAAATTGGTTTCCATACAACACTCAGTGCTCATCCCAACAGTTGCCCTCCTTAATGCCCATCACCCATTTTCCTCTCCCTTCCACCCCCCATCAACCCTCACTTTGTTCTCAGTATTTAAGAGTCTCTTATGGCTTGCCTCCTTCCCTCTCTGTAACTTTTTTTCCCACCTTCCCCTCCCCCATGGTCTTCTGTTAAGTTACTCAGGATCCACATAAGAGTGAAAACATATGATATCTGTCTTTCTCTGTATGACTTATTTCACTTAGCATAATACTCTCCAGTTCCATCCACGTTGCTTTTGATAAATGTTCTGTGGTTATGTACAACGTTAACATAAGGGGAAGCTTGTTGGAGGGTAAATAAATGGAAATACTACACCACTTTTCAATTCTTCTACAAGTCTAACAAGTCAAAATGTATATATGTACACATACACACATATTCACACACACATATATATACATAGTGGCTCATAACTATAATGAACATTTTTTTCATAAATTCTCTAAACAAAGTGGGCTTTTAAATTACACTTTAGTGAAAAATATCTTATACCCTTCAACATCCTTATACAGAAAACAATTTTCCTTTATGTTCCTGGGAGTTCTAGCCTCTGTGGTATTACTGTGCATGTGTGTTTAGTATTTCCTTTACTCCTAGACATTTTATTGACATGATATTGACTAGCTCACAACCTTTTCCATTACAAAGTGTTCTCAGGAATTGACAATGATAAATTCTATTATTTTGTCCTTTTAGGTGATTTTTTTCTACATTTATTTCCTACTGATATTAAGTGATGGCTTATTTATCTAGTTTCATTTTATTCTCTAGGTGGGTGTGTGCACTATTATTTGAAACCAGTTTTATCGGTAGCCCTAAAAAGGATATCCCAAAATCTGAAGTTTGTGATGTGAATGTCAGTGTTGGGACAGCCTTTCCCAATAAGACATTAATATTGAACCATATTTTTCAAGGACAAGGATTTTGCAAATTTATAGAAATACACAAGGGATTAAGAGACTTATCAGATAAGCTAAATTTAAATCATCTGACAACTTTAAATGAGAATTTCTGTTTGAAGATCTACCTTGGGAGCTGCTGTAATTCCCATCACACTTGGGCTACTTCTTTGCTAGATTCCCTAACCCTCTATGTTCTTACACCCCACCTCTTTCTCCATGCTCCAGGTTGCCTTCTCTTGCAACTTACCAACATATGATGCTTTTCCTCATCTGTTTCCTCGAACGTTACAAAAACCAGAATTATGAGGTTACTGTTGTTGTTTGCTCTGGATTATTGATAGCTGGGCAATAATAGAAGGACAGGTGGAGGATGTGAGCTTTGATGTTAGTCTGTGAAATCATGAAATTAATTGAATTAATCAGTTGCCCAAGCCACATAGATAATGCATTGGTCCTGTGTAATAACCTCCAGGTCCACGCTGCATTAACTACACATGCATTGTAGAGTCTATTGTAATAACTAGAATTTCACCATTTGCTTAGGTAATAATTGGAATCACCATGATCATAATTTTAAGGATTAGTAGTGACGTATTTCTAATTGCTAGTGTACATCATCATACTGTTTAAGTGATGATAAAAGTCCTGGTGCACATGGGAAGATAGGTATTAGAAAGAGTTCTTAAGGCAACAGCCTTGGTTCAAATGCCCGCCATGTCCATTACTTACTCAACTATCTTTGGAAAAGTGGATAATCTCTCTGGACTTCAATTATCTTCTCTCTTAAAATTAAATAAGGATTAAATTGATGAAAGGAGATAAATTGTGTGTTGTCAGAAGACTGTGCACGTGTGTGTGTGTGTGTGTGTGTGTAGTGTGCATATATAAACATACATGCATACGCGTATCTTTTGGTTTTAACAATCTAAGTCACTGAAAAAATTCAGCAGAAAATAATATATTCAGTTCTACCATATGACTTTTTAAAAACTACATTATAAAATAAAGCATCTTAATACACAATGAATACATTTTTTCAGTTTCCATGTTATCACCATATTGAAGCTGAACAGTATAGACAAAGATATATAGATATAGATATAGATATAGATATAGATATAGATATAGATAGATATCTCTCTCTCTCTCTCTATATATATATATATATATATATATATAGAGAGAGAGAGAGAGAGATGGTGAGGAAGGAAAGATGAGGAGGAAAACAGAGAGGGGGGGAAAGAAAAGAGAGAGAGAGAGTTCCAATCAGGGCTCTGACAATAGCTGTGTTATCTTGGGCAAATCACTTAACAATTCTGAGTTTCCCTTTCCTCACCTGTCAAATGAGTTGCTCTGATTATTAAATGAAATAAACAATCCACATATAGGACCTAGCATCCTAGCTGGTACATGGATACCAGCATTAATACATGTTAGTTTCCCAGTCATTACTGATAGGTATGGGGAATACTTACATCAGTGTGGAGAAGGGAAGAAAAGGACTCACTTGGGATTTAAAGCATTTTGCTAACGCTTTTGACTTCTTTCCTTATTTTTCCAATCACCACAGAAAAATGATTAATAGAAATTTTAGAAAGAAAAATATAAAAAATGATTAATTTCAATTTTAGTCCATAGTTCTATCAATGGGGATGAAATTTATTTAACATATAAATATAGATAAATGTATGTGTTACACATGTGGGAGTCATTTGAAAGAAAAAAAATGTAAAGCAAAAGGGATCTATGTATCTTAACAGTGGAAAAGGAATTGCCTAATCATAAAAGTATACTGCTCATACATAAAAGAAAGGACTAGCTACTTAATTATGGGTGGTAGGGAGAAGACAAGGTAATCATCTGGTATTAATTGCAGGTAAAATCTACCTACCTATCTATCCATATATCTATTCATCATTTATTTGTCTATGACACACACAGATAAGCATTTAAAGACCAACATCTGAGTGTGGGATATATAAATTTTGTTATGGTTACTCTAGGTCCCAATACTTCAAGACCCAGTAGGAAAGGGAATGCAATGCATTAATTAAAACCAATTCAGCAATATAAAATCGTGCTTTATGACAGCAATGCAGCCAGTTATTATACTTAGCTCTAGTGAGAGTGTCACACACAAAGATGAATTGCTGACCTTCCTAAAAATATCAGATTCCCCTAATTTCCTTTGTGTATTGCCAGACATTTTTTTCATGCATTTCTGCAGTGCAAGTATTGGCTGCTGTATGTTTTCTCCCAGATTCTCCACCATTTCTTAAATGGGGAACTGCGCACATTTTCCCCCTCTCAAGACCCACATATTTAGTGAGAGTTTAGGCTCTGAAGTATAGACCAGCATGGCTTAGCATGACTGGAAATCAGCTTTCTTGAGAATCAAGTTATTTCCACACACAAAACCCTTTACTCACCGTTTAACCACCTGGCTTACCATTTTCTATGACCTATGAAGTGCAGCTCCCATTGCCTTCATAATGTTTAACTTGTTCTGTAAATTTGCCATTTGCATTCATGGTAACAACTGGCAAATAGTAAAGGGTTATTTAAGACTCCCAAGTCCTTCCTATACGGGGGGGCACATGACTTTATGTCCCTGCTACCAGTGCAGTGATAAAGGTCCACAATCCCTCATGACCAGGTTACTGAAAAAAACCTCCCTGGGCTTTATACTTTTGGACTCACTTCTGTCAAATTCATTTCTTATTAACTTGGCAGAACATAGCCCATAATATTTGTATCATTGAGTTTCTCCCAGAAAATTTACACTGTTCCCACCTGACCTATTAAAAACCTTCAGCCTTTATCTAGGACTCTCTTCTTTCTTCTTTCTCCCTAAAGCTGATGACTGTCAGACAGCCCATCAAGGTCAGGAAAGACTTCCTCAAGCTCAACTCTGCGTTCTGTGCACCCAACACTTCAACACTTAAGACTATAGCTTGTGGTTTTCTTCAAACTGGGCCATCTCACAGAAAAGGTGTTCACGAATACTTCTCTAATGTCATTAGCCTTCTCTTTTCTCTACTTGAGAGGTTGCTCTTCTCAAATAGATAAATGGAAGACAAGAGATTCTGGTTTAAAAAAAAAAATGGCTGGAGGTTTTAGTCCTGGATGAATTTTCATGCATTCTAGCGGAATGGGGGTTAGAAATAGGTCTAATGTTGTTATATATGCTTCATGCTTATATATGAACTGTAGTCCATTTCTATAGTCCAGACAAACAGAGAAGATGGCATTTTCTTTTTATATATACCATATACAATATTACTTACAATATACTATATATTACTACATACAATAATACTATAGAATGTAACTATATAAATGTGTAAGTAATATAGGTAGATAGATATATTATAAATATATAATATCTATAAAAAAGGAATCCCAAGTGGAGTTCATAGGTAGAGTAGAAAGGCAAAAATCAGGAAAATGGGCACACTCATCTGCTATAGTATACTATACTTTATGAGTCAACCCACCACATTTCCTTGTAATACCTCACATTTCCAGGGAAACCATACAAAATATCCTGCAGCCAGATCATTTCTTAAAGAAACCACTGGCTCTGATTTGAGTTTTCCATTCAAGCTCACGGTTCTGTATCTGCTGGACAGAGAACAAGACCTACTCTGGGTTTTGCACGCTCCTCTGTGTGTTCATCAGAGTCACACGCACATACCCAGACCATGACACTTCTCATTCTGTAATGTTAGTTGATTTGTCTTTACCACCATGTGGAAAGCTGCTGAGAGAGTTGGCACATTACTTAATCATTTTTCCAACTTTAGTGCCTAGAATTGTGCCTTTTTCTAATTTCTCTAAACTCATTTCTAGGAGAAGTAATCCTCTCCATTCCAAAGTAATTAAATAGGAGCATAAACATTGAATAACAAAAATTTAAAGACTACCTATATTGGAATCTTACAGTAAGATATTTTACTTTTTTGTACCTGAGATATCTCAACTGGGCTGAGAGAACTGAAGGTGATAATGCATCCAAATTTAGCCTAGTATGGAGCATAATAAATCTCAGTACATATCAGCTATTATTTGTATTCCAATATCTTTGACATGCTTCCAATTACATATACATAATATACATAAAATACATATAAAATGTTGCTACCCCAGAATTATTACAAGTTACCAGAAGACAATGATTATACTTGCATTTCTTTCGTGGCCACAGTATTTCCTCATGCTTTGTACTCAAATCCACCCACAATTTGCACATAGAATGGGTTCAGCAAATGTCAAATGGAGTACAGGACAGAGTGGAGGCAACAAATGACAGGAAGGCACTGAATGAAACAAATCAGCCTTCAAATGTGATCAGAGAACTGGGACCATTCTCATAATTTAAGAATATGATCAGAATTTCTTTTGCAGCTGATCTTTTAAATTAAACAAACAAGCACAGCTGGAAAAACACATGCAAATTTTGGTATTTCAGTCCAGCAATATTCAAGCATATCCACAGTAGGAGTAATTTACTGAAGAAGCCTCATTAATGAGCTCCAGCACTGGTTTATTCTGAGCAGTCGTGCTATACTCTAATAAAGGCAACGTTTTCCTGAGTACTACATAAGGTCATATCTTATGTACAGTGTCTTTCCCCATAAAATACCAGACTTTTTAGTCAAGAATCTTTACCTATTACAGATAACCTGTCAAATGCACACGGGGCCATGTATCAGCACCTCATTCTGAAGTATCTCTAGACTGAATTGCCACGTTCTATTCTACGTTAGGACATGCTTCAGACATACCAGTGGATGGATGCACACAGCCTATCCATTTACTAACTGTACTCTGTTATTAGCTCTTTGTGCATTGATTTAACTTCCTACTACATTTGCAAAGCTAAAACCTAAAAGAATAATCTAAAGGGAAACATTTTTGCTCATCTCCAAGAAGGTAAGATTTTGCAGTGATGCAATGAAGGATAGCCAAGCACATACCAAGAGCAAATGTCCTGCTCCAGAAAGAAGGGTCGGCACATAAGTCCATCAAGCTTCAGAGTTACCCCATAACCCTGAAAGAATTATCACTGGATGTAACTCAGCAGGGGTACACTGTGTTCTGACCTTACAGCCCAGCACATTCCATCTTTACAAACGATTTTAAATATTTCTAATCAGGCTCTAAACAGCTCCCACTCCTCAGATATGTAAGCCCACACAGCTACTCCACTCCTCTAGCTCCACGATGCCATTTTTCAAGAGACAGGAGTCAAAAATATGCTGCATCTCTATCCCTGCAGCTGCGAGTCCCAAGCTGGAAGAAGGAAATGTCAGCAATGCAAAAAGCAAAAGAAGAACCAGACCAATCGGTACTGCTAGAGCCTGATTCATGAGCATGGGCCAGGGTTTATTTTCCAGTGTAGAGAAAAGCTGGCACAAAGGTCTGGCCATGTGCTCCCAGCTCTATCAGGGAAAGGAATTGATCATTTGGATAAGTAGAAAAAAAAGTCTCTCGCTGCCTCACTGTCTCTTATGTGTGGTGCTACTGTACTGCTTTAGGAACAAGCATAGTGTGTCTATTTTTAGGGCCAGTGTGCCTACTCTATCTTCGCCAACTAAATCTTTCTACATGACTAATTTGCAAGTTGAATTATCTCGGTAAATAGGCTGACTCACGAGCAAATAATCTGCAGAATTTAACTATGCATTGGATTTCTGTAGTGAATTAGGTCCTTTTGTCTTCCTCAGGATGCTGAAATGAACTGCGGTAGTGCTCTGGTTAAAAAAAAAGGGGGGGGGGGAGAAAAGTTATTCCAAAGGCAAGAGGAGTCTTTCTTTAGAAGAGTTTGGTATGATGGAGATAAATATAGCAGGCTATATTGAGAGACACAGCGGTGAGTCGTTAAGTCAAATAAGGAAATGAACCACAGTTCAGATAGAAATGTGCATAATTAGTATACATATATATGTTGTGTGTGTGTATCCTATACATATGTATACAATAATTTATACTTACATAACCATTTAACACAAAATGTGCATCGCAATCACCCAGTAGTTGTTTAAGAAACAGTTGTGAAATGGATGAATTGAAATGCCGGGTTAACATTCCGACGTAGTCAATCGGTCCTCCCCCTCTTCTGCCCCTACCCCTCTATGCCTGTGATGATTCAGTAGTGGGAAGACATATTTTACTGCATAGATAGAGAAGAATATTTTTTATGTGGTTTAAAAGAATACCAAATTATTTATAACTGCAGGGATAACTGACATTCTTAAAAAGATACATCTGATCCAATGCTTTTTAAACATGGCAGGGATTCAAATTTGATACACTTGAGCACCTAACAGTGGGCCAGGACAGCGGCACACCAAGAGAACGGCTGGGTGATGGGGAGAGCAAGGTTGGAAGCAGTTTATCAGCGAAAGTATCCAGAACTGCTGGTGCACAGTGATAATAAAAAGCAGACTGACTTTTGCCCAGTTTCATTTCATTTTTGTTTGTAAATTCTTGATAGACCTGGCACCTCCTTATTGCCTGCACTGCCTTATTGCTGTGCAGTGCTCCTGTCAGCTGCTGGGCCAGGATTCTCTGCAGAAACCTACAGCAAGAATGCAGACTGCATGTTTCAGGCAATGCCACTGCTCCACCCACACCGATCTGGGTTCTTTCACTGTCCTGTGCACTGGTTCCACCCAACAACAAACACCTGTGGCTCCCTGGAGAAGGGCTGCCCTTCGCCCTGAACTTGGCTTTGCCTGAATACAGGAAGAGATGAAGTCTCTGGGGCAGATCTCAGTGAGAACATATAGATACCATGCCCTGAAAGGACAGCTCTTAAGTGTGATCTCCACTCTCTCCTGAGGGAGACGGAGTCCAAGGGACTTTCCATGGGACTTTGCTCTCACATCTTTACTTGCTGGCCTTCTTTTCCCTGGGCCATTTCTCACTCCTGGGAATACTTTCCAATGAACCACTTCATCATTAAACGTTGTCTTCGGGTCTGCTTCTGAGGGGAGTTAGGGCAACCTTAGACACACGAGTGTCATACCTAGACCTGGAAGAATGGAGAACTGGACAATTCTATCCCCCTCTGTTCCAGAGGAGAGTGAACCAAAAAAACCAGACTATTCTAGTTTGTATTTTGGTAGCTCCAAGTTCATAAAAGAAAAGCTATTATAAACCCCACGGTTTTGCTCAGCATGCTTCTACACTTCCTGTAGGCTTCCAGAGATTCCCTGGGAAGAGAAGTGGCCAAAAAACTTAAAAAAAAAAAAAAAAAAAAGTCCTACTTCTCACTCCGAGGGTGCCCTTTGCCTCCACAGTTATGCATAAATGAGGGAAAGATATGATTGTTTTCCCTGGAATCCAAGGCATTATTTTAGAGAAATTCATCGCTTCTCCTATCTCAGCTCCTTATCTCTTCCAAAGGTAGAATTAAATTCAAGGTCACAGCTAATAACTGATTATATATGACAAGCCCTGATTCCACTTGGGGACTGCACATTCACATTCTAAAGCATTCCCTACCTTCAGTATTACAGCATAATAGGAAAGACAGATTTGCGCACAGCGACCATAAAGCAAGAAAGAAAATATACACCTCAAAGAGAAACACAAATAAAGGCTTCTGGGAGCTGAAAAGTGAGATGGATGAACTCTGAACTGGGTAGTCAGGCAAAGCAGCCTGGCCAACATGGCTCCTGACGTCCTTTAATATAAGAGATTTGGTCTATTTGAGTCAAGGAGGAAGGCTTCCACAGTGACACAAACATGACAAGACAAGATGCATGGGGACTAAGGCAGGAGGTGGGGGAAGGCAAATATGGAGAGCAGAGACAGAATGGGCAATGTGGGCAGCATTGCTTTAAAATGTGTAAGCAAGACTGGAGTCCAGGTGGGGGTGTAGTAAGTTTTCAGAAATGCACCGAAGATCTCACCAGCTGAATTTCACCTTGACTGAAATTCCCTTGACTTTAGGTCTTTACAAATGCAAATTTGCAGAGAAGGGTAATTTTAGTATAGCTCTGATTTTTATCTTAGAGTGAATAATTTCTGAAATATTTTGATTCACATCTGATTTTGATAGAAGGAAGGTACGATGAAGTTACTACTTCCTTAGGCCAGAGTGAGGCAGCAAACAAATAGAAAAGAGACCTAAAACACACTTTGCATACTTAAAACTTTGAAAGTTTGATCCAGGGATGCTTAGGTGGCTCAACCAGTTAAACCGGTTAAAAGTCAGACTTCCCCTCAGGTCAGGATCTCTTGATTCCTGAGTTTGGGCCTTGCATCAGGCTCTGTGCTGACAGCTCAGAGCTTGGAGCCTGCTTAGGATTCTGTGTCTCCCTCTCTCTCTGCCCTTCCCCCATTCATGCTCTCTCTCTGTCTCTCAAAAATAAATAAAAACATTAAAAAACGTTAAAAAATTTTTTTAAAGTATTAAAAAAAAAAGTTTCATCCAGGCATTTGCAATAGCCATACACCATAACTGAATAGCAAAACATACACATCAAACACTCCTCCTCACCATGAAGGAAAGAGGAATAGTAAACATTAGCAATTCATATTAACAATTTTTTTTCACACTGAAAAACTCTTGGATCTAACACAATAATTAATTTATCAGTTACAAAATGTGGCAATTTTAAACAATTAAAATTTGATGAGAAATTATAACTAGAAATAATGCCACAGGCATTTAGTAGCTAATCTAGGAAAATAAAGTTGCATAAACCTCATAAAACATTTGATAACGTAAATTTCTTAAGTCAGATAAGCAACTGAAGCAAGGCATCTTTCTGGCTATACTGAAGGACTTGTTAGAAAGATTAAGGGATATCTAATTTTAACTACCACAATAAGCATATAAATAAACACTTTGTCAACAAACATATACATTAAACACCTATAATATAAGCATTAGGGTTGCACCATTGAATAGACAGACTCCCCTTACTCATAGAATTTACAGTTTTCTAAAAATCAGGTTAATGATGGGTACATCACATCACAACCAACAGAGTAGCAAAATAAGTAATTGGTGGATAAACCAAGAACTGTACGCAGGGTATTAAGCCAATAGGCAGAATAGCATGAACAGAAATATAAACCGGTGCCTGAAGTTTAAATGAAACTTATCAATGCGACATGGTACCACAAGTACAAGGTTGGGAATCATGGGAAACAGCTATCACAGTATATCCCGGGATAGACTCGCGGTGTCAGATGCACACATCCTGTGCAGCAGAACAAACATTTTTCTATTTGATTTCAGAGAACAGATAAAACAGTCAAATATATTGATTCCAGTTCCCACTTAGGGGGGGGAAAACTCTGTGTAGTAGAGAAAAGAGAAGCAGGACTGTGGTGTAGAAATTGTTGAGAATCAGACACGGGATTCATACTCGGATTTATCATAGGTTGGCATCAATTTGTAATAATCATGCTAAATAAAGGTAATACATAACATAATTTGAGTTCTTTTTTTTTTTTTTCAACGTTTATTTATTTTTGGGACAGAGAGAGACAGAGCATGAACGGGGGAGGGGCAGAGAGAGAGGGAGACACAGAATCGGAAACAGGCTCCAGGCTCTGAGCCATCAGCCCAGAGCCCGACGCGGGGCTCGAACTCACGGACCGCGAGATCGTGACCTGGCTGAAGTCGGACGCTTAACCGACTGCGCCACCCAGGCGCCCCAATTTGAGTTCTTTTTGTATGACAAGCAGTCTTCTTGGGAATACATATACATTGATTCGTTTAGTCCTCTATTCATTGAAATGATGTTTACTAAATGTCTCTTTAGTGCCAGGCACTGTTACAGATGCTTCAGACATATGGGTGCAGAAACAGCAAAAGTTTCTGTCCTTCTGGAGCTTACTTTCTAGTGGTGGAGAGACAGTGATAAATAAGTACTTAAAAAAGGAAGAATGTAATCTAATTCCAGGGAAAGTGCACATGAAGTAAAATCAAGCAAGACAAAAGAGTAATGAGTCAATCCATACCTAAGGTAGCCAAGAAAGGCCACTCTGATGATTTGAAGAGAGACCTAAATGAGAGCCAGGGAGGAGACTGTGTGGAGGTCAGCATTCCTGACAGAGGAAACAGGAAGGAGACAGCCAAGAATAAGGGACACACTTGACTCTCTCAGAGACCAACTTGGAGGTGCAGTGAGCAAAAAGAGTGGCCCATGAGTTGGTAGAGAAGGGAGGCGCTGAGCATTAACATATTTATCCTCACAATGATTCTACACAGTAGGTGTTATTATATCGCTTATTTCCATTTGGATAAACAAAAGCTTAAAGACATTAAATATGTGGGCACAGCGAATGGCATGGAGAATGTGTGCCCTAACTCCCGCAATCACGACCTCCTTGCAGACGTCACATTTGTGTATAAAGCATGAGGAGATCTCTAGCTTCAAAATACACTGGGAAATGAAAACAGTATTAACAGGCTCATAAAATGAAAATAATTATATTTCTCTCTCTCTCACTCTGTCTGTCTCTGCCTCTTTCCCTCTCTACACACATACACACACACACACGCATTACATAAATATTCGTTGTTCTGAATTTCACTATTTCATGGTTTGGAAATTCTGTAGAAACTACCAACTTTGTACAACAATGTTTCAATGAAGAATAAATCCAGGGTCAAAACTAAGTAAATTATCCCCAGCAAGGGAAGACACCTTTCACGTGCAACTGATTAGGGGTGCTCCTGATGAGGGGGTCTCCAGCACAGGAAGGAGACCCTAAGCGTTGGAATTCAGATATCCACATGGTAAGTGAGAAGGTCCAAGACCCTGTGCTGTGGAAACACCTAGGGACACTTCTTCAATCCCAAGCCTTCCCTGGCAACCTGACTTTTCCATCACACACAGATTCTAGGGTTACCCTTTTTGCTCCATTTCTATTACATATCTACTAGATCACAACCTCATTGAGGGCAGGTTTTTTTCACCCCGTAGCACAGGATCTAGCACATTATTAGAGACACTAAAGAAGTACCTGTTTAAATGAGAGATCATCTTCCTTTTGATGGTGGCTTCCCTTCCTGGAAGCTTCCTGCTGAAGATGAAAACTTCTTGGTTTATTGCCTGTAGAGCACATATGTGAGTCTTCCAAAGAGTCACCTTATATTGGAGCTTTGGTTATTTACCAGACTTGTTAGGCAAACTTGGTGACAGCAGGTTCCACAGTCTTAGCTTGCAACAATAGGCCAATCGTGCACTGCAGGAGGGCTAAGACTGGATTTCTCGCCTAAACCTCCCCTTTCTCAGATTTAACATAATAGTTATACATTAAAATCATGATATAGCACCATCGAGTATCGTCATAATACTTAGTTTGCCTGACAGAAGATGAACATTTCAAAGAATAAAGCAGTCTTCCCAGTATCTGCTCTACATTGAGTATCTGCTCTATAGGGTAGGCATAGAGAAAGAAGGTGGGAAAGATGGTATGTGCTGAATCTGGGGTACAGATGGGCAGAATTGAGGGCAGGAAGCATATGAAAGAATATCTGCCTTTCATACCACCTCCCTCGCTTGACTGTAGCTGCCTGTGTGATTTGCTCATGTCAATCAGGGAATAAGAGTCTATGTGTTCTAAAAGTAAATATTTTTCCCTCATATACCCCCCCCCAAATTTGAGAGAATAACAAGTGCAACTATTAGGGTTGCAAATCACACCTAGTGTATTCTAATTCTATTTACACTGTAACAAAAGTGCTCTTTCTTTTTAATTAGTTGAGTTCATTTTCACCGACTTCATCTTTTTTTATTAGAGGGCAAGGAAAAACTTCATGGGAAAATATTAAAAAACAGAACTTTAATTTCTCAGTTTGCATTCTTACCCATCCTTTCTCAACCTTTGAGATCACAAAACATAATAAGACAAAATTAGAAAAATTCCAGAGGGAGATGGCAATAAGAAATACAGAATATAAGAAAATGAAGAAGTTACTGGGAGATGAGAAGGAGGGGAGGGGAAAGAGCAAAATGGCTGCACACTTGCTTCAGTGGAAGCTATGTGATTCCTTTATAAATGGTCTGGGACAATGATGAGCACAAATTGGAAAAGCACAGTAATGTGTCACAAATGGAATTCAATTTCTTGATACCACAATAGTAGAGGGTATGACGGCTGACAAACAGAAAAGAAAGGAACACAAATAGAAAAGAAAGGAACACAATGGAACAAAATATAATTTACTTCCATAACTCTCAGAAGGACATAGAAAGCAATGTGGGTCAATACTTTGTTTATGTGACAAGTGCATATAGCATTGTGATTTAGTTTGAAAAATCATGTAGTGTTTTTTTTTGTTTGTTTTTTTTTTTAAGGAACTCTCACAAGGCTGCCCGCTCCCCCTTAGAGCTTATTTATATATGCCAACAGAAGGGGAAGTAATTATTTAAGACTTAAAAAAAAACTTACTAGTAGTAATATATAAAAATCACTGGCCATAATTTTATACTTCTTGCAAGAAAGAAAAGAAAAGAATAGAAAAGAAAAGAAAAGAAAAGAAAAGAAAAGAAAAGAAAAGAAAAGAAAAAAAGATAAAGAAACAGCTTGTATACAGAGTTAACCCAGTGTGGAATTTTTAACAGAAATGGTTTACCAACACAGAAACTTTACATGAAGATATGTATGAGCACTTGGTTTGTTGTAACAAAGCAAAAACATGTTGTGATTATGTGTGAGAAGATTATACAAGAAATCTGAGTGGAAAATTACATAGTTGCTATTGGCAGAAATAATAAACGTGTTTGTGATCCATAATTTACACAGGTTCCATCAAACTTACGACAGACATATTGTGAACTTGCCCTCCCTTGGAGTGTGGCTCATTGTGAAAGAAGAGGAAATAGAAACACTTTGACCAGAATTTCTCCTAAATGATAATTCTTAGTTAAAAGGAAGGTAGAGACAGTGTGGTTAGGGGCTAGGAAAAAAAGTGAAAGAGAACATTCTCACTTCATGAAGACTTGAAAACCTGTAGTGTAATTTATGTAACATTCACAAGGTAGTTTCTCCCCACTTGTCAATGAAATCACATTCACTCTCTTGTTTTGGATCTCCTTAGTTTTGTGCTGATATTAAGTTAAATTAAAAAGCCTGAACCAGGATATGTGGGTATACAAAACAGAGAAGTAAAAAGAAAGGATGGGTGTCAGATTGAAGAAGAGCCACTTTCCAAAGTCAAATTAAATACATGGTGTTAATATCCAACACATTTATTTTATCCCCCTGTATTATAGACAGAAGTGTGGCAGACCAGAATTCTATTTGCATACTGTGAATGAATTACATGCATCTCTGTAGTGACTTTAATCATACTGAATGGACTGAACTCCATGGACTGTAATCAGAAAACATGGGGCGCCTGGGTGGCACAGTCGGTTAAGCGTCCGACTTCAGTCAGGTCACGATCTCGCGGTCCGTGAGTTCGAGCCCCGCGTCAGGCTCTGGGCTGATGGCTCAGAGCCTGGAGCCTGTTTCCGATTCTGTGTCTCCCTCTCTTCCTGCCCCTCCCCCGTTCATGCTCTGTCTCTCTCTGTCCCAAAAATAAATAAACGTTGAAAAAAAATAAATAAAAAAAAACAATTTACTTTCTCAAAGTAAATTTACTTTCTTAAAGTCTGTTGTAAGTTTTATGGAACCAGTGTAAGTTATGGATCACAAACATGTTATTACTCTCTTAAACCTGACCCATGGACTCATGGTTCCCTAACCCCTAGATGAAATATTTTCCTTTGACTTCCAGATAATAAAATACTTTTATGTTGCTCTCACATGCTAAATATCACCATTTTAGTACTAAAAATGTCCAGTCGAGGGGCACCTGGGTGGCTCAATCAGTTAAGCTCAAGTCTTAATTTCAGTTTGGGAGTTTGAGCCCTCACATCTAGCTCTCTGCTGTCAGAGTCCAAGTTCATTTCAGATCCTCTGCTCCCCATCTCTCCCCCTCCCCGCCTTATGTGTGCGTGTGAGCTCGCTCTCTCTCTCTCTCTCTCTCTCTCAAAAATAAACATTAAAACATTTTTTATTTTATTTCTTTGATATGAAATTTATTGTCAAATTAGTTTGCATACAACACCCAGTGCTCATCCCAACAGGTGCCCTCCTCAATGCCCATCACCCACCCTCCCCTCCCTCCCACCCCCCATCAACCCTCAGTTCTCAGTTTTTAAGAGTCTCTTATGGTTTGGCTTCCTCCCTCTCTTCTGTGTTTCTCAGGATCCACATAAGAGTGAAAACATATGGTATCTGTCCTTCTCTGTATGACTTATTTCACTTAGCAGAACACTCTCCAGTTCCATCCACATTGCTACAAAAGGCCATATTTCATTCTTTCTCATTGCCAAGTAGTATTCCATTGTATATATAAACCACAATGTCTTTATCCATTTATCAGCTGATGGACATTTAAGCTGTTTCCATAATTGGCTATTGTTGAAAGTACTGCTATAAACATTGGGGTAGAAGTGCCCCTATGCATCAGCACTCCTGTATCCCTTGGGTAAATTCCTAGCAGTGGCTAAAATGAACAAATCAGGAGACTATAGAGGCTGGAGAGGATGTGGAGAAACGTGAAGCCTCTTGCACTATTGGTGGGAATGCAAACTGGTACAGCCACTCTGAAAAAGCGTGGAGGTTCCTCAAAAAATTAAAAATAGATCTACCCTATGACCCAGCAATAGCACTGCTAGGAATTTACCCAAAGGATACAGGAGTGCAGATGCATAGGGGCACTTGTACCCCAAAGTTTATAGCAGCACTTTCAACAAGAGCCTAAAACATTTTTTTCTAAGGTCCAGTGCAGGGAACTCCTAATTTCATAGAATTTAGAGTTTAGAATTTAAGGCTTCCCCCCAATCTCCACCTTGGCTCAGCTTGGCACTGTTTAGCTTTTTTTTGTTGAGAACAAAGGAAAGGTTAGAATCTTATCTCATGCCTACCCCCACTACCTCTTTTTACTCCAGGGAGGGAATCCATGTAGGGATAACATGAAGGGAAGGAGGAGGCTAAGGGAGGGCAGGGTAGAGGCCTTCTTTGATTGCCTCAGATACCACCTGGCTATGGGACTCCCCTCTGTATTAGTTTCTCAGTACTAATACTTTATCTTGTTGGATGCTTATGTGGATCACATGGAAATCTCCCACTATTGTGGTTGATACAGCAACGTACTTCTCCAACTGACCATTTCTTTTTTTTTTTTTTTTTGAATGTTTATTTATTTTTGGGACAGAGAGAGACAGAGCATGAACGGGGGAGGGGCAGAGAGAGAGGGAGACACAGAATCGGAAACAGGCTCCAGGCTCTGAGCCATCAGCCCAGAGCCCGACGCGGGGCTTGAACTCACGGACCGCGAGATCGTGACCTGGCTGAAGTCGGACGCTTAACCGACTGCGCCACCCAGGCGCCCCTCCAACTGACCATTTCTGATGTCAATCCTCATTTCTCTATGAGGGTAAACAGTTCACTCCACAGAAACTGTGCCTCCAAGCAGCACTCTTAGAAAAATCTCCTTTATAAATTCAACTGGGGCTGGCTTCCTCCCCTGTATTCCACTATGGTTCATAGGAAATGAGGAGTTCTGCTATCACCATTAGTGGAAATGATTTCATTCGTATGCAATAAGTAACCTCTTTGGTAGACACTCAAGCCAGCAGCTCCAGTAAGAGTCTATTGCCTACAAATTGCACAGGCAGAAACAGACTATCAGAAATTTAGGGCCCCTCTAAATTCCAGGTGACCCAGGGCAAGATCCCTAGAGGATATATATATATATATATATATATATATATATATATATATACACACACACACACACGTATATATATACGTATTATATATATATACGTATATATATACACGTGTATATATATGTATATATATATGTACACGTGTATATATACGTGTGTATATATATATCTATATATATATATATATAGATATATAGTTTCTTATTTTGAGATAATGAAAGAAAGAGAGTGAGCAGGTCGAGGGGCAGACAGAGATGGAGAGAGAGAATCCCAAGCAGGCTCCGTGTTGTCAGTGCAGAGCCCAACACAGGGCTCAAACTCACAAACCGTGAGATCATGACCTAAGCCAAAACCAAGAGTCTGACGCTTAACCAACTGAGTGACCCAGTGCTCCTCCCTAAAGGAGATCTTAAAAATCCTCTCATGTGACTTGGGGTGAGAAGGAAACATCTCCCTAATTCTCTCCAGATAAATCTTAACTCTATTTCATTCTTCAACTTGTTATATACCTCAGAAGTAGAAAACCAGCTAGGACTCATGAAACTGGTATTTTGCCACTGCCTCTGCCTGTCCTGAGAGAGCAGCCCAACACAGTCTTAACAACATGGAGGTACTTGAAACTTATTTTCTTCTTTATATTTGGAACCACACTCCTATCTACATCCAAAAGAGTCTGTTTATTACACCAATGAAGGAGTATTTCATATTTTAAATTCATATTTTAAATTGTATGGTCTTAAACACGAATACTTGAGACCTTTGCTACAGAAATACAGTCAATCTCATCCGTATTATAAATTAGTTTATGTCTGTCAAGCTCTTAACTACTTTTTGTGCCGTGCAAAGTTTTTTTCATATAGTAGAGACAGATGAGGAGGGACCCATCATGGGTGTGTTATCTCAAAGGACCATAACTTTTTGTTTAAAAATAGAAGTGAACTGGGGCGCCTGGGTGGCGCAGTGGGTTAAGCGTCCGACTTCAGCCAGGTCACGATCTCACGGTCCGTGAGTTCGAGCACCACGTCAGGCTCTGGGCTGATGGCTCAGGGCCTGGAGCCTGTTTCCGATTCTGTGTCTCCCTCTCTCTCTGCCCCTCCCCCGTTCATGCTCTGTCTCTCTATGTCCCAAAAATAAATAAACGTTGAAAAAAAAATTAAAAAAAAAATAGAAGTGAACTTAGAAACAGTTAGTTTACCTTCTTCAATAATTTAGATTCAGCTAAGAAAGTGAAAACACTTGAAAATGCACTCACATTATTTTGTAACTTACAATCACACAGCCAAAAGATAGTAAGAAGGATAGTTTTTGTTTTTTTTAGTGTCAGAATTTATAAATATACATAACGATGCAGAGCAGAAACAAATCTCCTAGGCTAATACTGACACCAACTCCTTTAATCTTTGTGAAAAGATCTCAGTGAGAATTTCCTTTTAAAGGGGCTTTTTTCCCCCTTATGTAAGTTCAAGTATAATTAACATACAGTGTTGTATTAGTTTCAGGTGTACAATATAGTGATTCACAATTCAATACATTTGTCAGTGCTCATCACCTTAAGTGTACTCTTAATCCCCTTCATCTATTTCATCTACCCCCCACCTACCTCCCTCTGGGAACCGCCACTTTGTTCTCTATTAAACGTGTTTTTTCTTTTTTTTTTTAATTTTTGTAATGTTTATTTTTTTTTCTTATTTTTGAAAGAGACAGAGAGAAAGAGAGACAGAGAGAGAGAGGGATGGGGAGGGGCAGAGAGAGAGGAGGACAGAGGATCCAAAGCAGGCTCTGTGCTGACAGCAATAAGCCCAATGTGGGGCTTGAACCCATGAACTGCAAGATCATAACATGAGCTGAAGTTGGATGCTTAACTGACTAAGTCACCCAGACACCCCTAAATGTGTTTTTTCTTAGGCAAAATCATAATAATAATGATGATTTAAAAACAATTACTGCCTAAAAATGTGAAGAACTATTAGTCTAAACAGAAAGACAACCAACATCCTCTGAACTCATATATTCCTGTTAAGATCTGAAAATACATAGCTCTTCATTTTTTTTTTTTGAGGCTAACTCCCACGTTACTTAAATATGAGCTTCTTAATATTTGGTAGCAAACATTAGATTCCCAATATGTTTAAACACAGCTTTGTGGCTCTGTCACTTTTCTCATTTTACTTTCTCTAAGCAAAGTCATTTGAATCACATACTAAGTGCCTCCAAGCCAAGGAAAGTAGAGAAAAGGTTTATCTCACAGATAAGACTTGAGAGAACATCATGTATTTCCAGCCTAAAGAAAGTTACAGAGAGGAGCTGCTGGGTTAGAAATTGGGAAATAATTTCCCAGCAGTGTTACAGTTACAATGACATCATTTGTCACCATTAAAGCCACTGAAGTGAATCTCCAGAACAAATAAATGTAAGGGTAAAATTTTTAAAAAATACCAATGTCAAATAATGTGATGTTTTTGGGGTTTTTTTATTGCCTGTCATTTAGGATTATTCTTATTTCATCTACCACCACTTATTAAGACATTTTTGAGAATAGACTCCAGTGTGATGCATTAGAATATTCAGAGCAGTTACATATACCTTTTATGACAATAGAAGAAATGTATTAGTGAATATGAATAAGGACTGCTTATTTTCAAGCTGAAGGGAATCACAATTGTTACAAAAAATTGTGAATAGCATAATTCTTTTTCAAGTGATTGCTATTGGAATTTATAATAAAGGTTAATGGAATAGAGAACCGAAGGACTTGCTTTTCAAATAACCTTAAGAATTCAAATTCAAAATTCTTAGTTAGCTGGGGCACTATTGAATTAACATTTCTATGGGGCAGTGCTCACAACTTCTTTTACCCCCTCACTCATCAGAGGAATATGAGACACACATCTGTCAGTAACTGTGGTTTAACATAAAGGGATCTAGAAAGGAAGCCACCTAGGAAGGTACCTCAGGAGATTCTTCACCACATCTCTCCACTAATACACCCCTCCAAACCCCCAACTCCCCTTCCATAATTACTGCAATAATGCTTATTATCTACAGATTCTCAAGACTTGCTAGAACAGCACACTTTAAAATCTTAAGCTCAAACTCTCCTACCCAGGAATGAAGTTCCCTGATTTGGACCAAGCCCATCAAGAATTCTTTAAGAATACCTAAAGGGGACCATTGTGATAAAGGAAGGAACTGCAGTGGTTTTTTGGGGATGAACAAAGTGATCATATGATTCCACACTGGGACACATATTGTCTTTTTTGTGAGTTTTGGTTTGCTTTGGCTTGGTTTGCTTTCCGCTCTTTCTTCTAATCACTCTGCTAATTGCCATTATAAATGTATCTGGTGTTACAATGTAGACTGAGATTATGTCCACCTGTATTTCCCTATCTTTGGAAGCCACAGAAATATCAGGATATGGTTCTGGGAAATGGCAACATGGAACTTCCCACTGAAAGCTCCTTCTAATCTTAACCTAAAGGAACCTGTGAGGCTAACATATATGTCAACCAGGGTACCAGGATAGGAAGATAGATCCAGATAATGGGCCAAAATCCTAGGGAAATAGAGTTTAGTCACAGATTTCTCTGTGCATTTACCCTTTGTTAACTACATACAGGTGACAGTGGATACATTAAGCAGTTCACTGTTCAATGAAATGGGATTTTGGTCCTAGCCAATAGATTTTATTTATCCTTCCTTATGTAAATGAAGGCAGACTGACATGTTATAATAAAATGTTTGTTATTTTCATACTGACACAAAACTAAACAAATGGAGACATACAGCAATAGTAGAAGATCTTGGAAAGGCTGCCAAAGTTCAGAGGAGAATGATGAGGGCAGTGAGAGGATATATCATATAAGATTGAAGGAGCATGGAGATATAATTTATTTGAGAATATATGAAGAATGCCGACATGGAGGAGTATTAGATTTGCTCTATGTGGTATATAGGCTTAGGGACCAACGACTTCCAAGAAGACAGGTCTTCCTAAATTTTTTTTTCTAATAAGTCACTAAGACAAAAAAAAAAAAACCCTTTCTAATAAGTATACTACCATGTGTAGTGTTTATGCATAGTTAGGTTAAAAGTTTCTCAATGTTTTTCCCCCAGCACACACACATAAATGGGCGATGTTTGCAAAATGCTCACAAGCTTCCCCAGACTGTGATGAAGGGAATCAAAGCACAGATTAGACAGCCCATAAATCATGTAGATTCTCCACCATCTTATTTGAATAAAGAGACACAAACAAATATGAGTGAAGGTAACTATGAATCCACCCACCTATTTAAAACAGAATTAGTTCTATGAAAACTTCAGTACTTTACTATTTTTACTTACAACACTGATTTCAACTTGTCTCCTAACTGGTAGGTGTACCTCAGTATATTCTGCTACACTGAGAACTTCTGGGCTAGGTGACCAAGGACTCAAGTATCAGAAGTATAGTTACGTCAGATGAACTTCAGGATCCTTTCTAAAACAGATTTCATCATACTGCAATACAGATGATCAGTAGTCTTTCAAAGATTTGTGCTCTCCTCCAGAAAAACAGAACTGTTGCTACAAAGCACCAGCCCAGCCAAGGACGTATTTCCCAGCCCCACTGCATTTACATGGGGTCATATAACCAATACTCTTCAATAGGATGTTAACAGAAGTGACATATGTCAGTTCTAAGATGAAAGGCTAAGAAATTGGTATGCCTTCATCATGCTCTCATTTCTTGTCCTCTGGCTACAAGGCAAAATCTCCAACATCATGAGAGATGGTAGAGACATAAGATCAAAGGCACAGCAGTCCATGAATCACACTGTGGAAGGCCACCAACTTTACAAGCACATCATAGTATCCGTTACATTAATGAGAAATATATTTCTATTATGTTATGTCACTCACATTTTGGGGTTAATTTGTTGTAACAGTCCACCGTAATAGAAATCATGAAAATTTCCCTTTCTTCAATAAAATTTAAAGCATTTTGCGCAGTCTTACTCTATAATAATATCGCAGCGTACTGGGTGCTCTATTACCATGCACAATAATGGTGATGTAAAGAGTTATTTTAAGTAAAAGTCACCTATCCTCTTCAGTATGGCCAACTGTTGATCAGGCCAGGATGTAGCTTTTGGTCATTCCAGCTTTCTTTTGTCTTCACTTTCTTTGTCCTTGACTTCTTATTTTTAAATATATTTTTTTTTTCCTTACAAGGGAATGCAATGGAGTTTCAATGCATATTGGGGTCCTTTGTTTTTAACAAACTCAAGATCTGAATCACAGAATTCTGGAAAATAATAAATTTGTGTTATTGTAAACTGCTAAATTTGGGGTGATTTGTTACTCAGTAAAAAGTAACTGAAACAAGTTTCACAGCATCTCCCTCAGATAGTAAATACTGGGTATTTAATTTAAACCTTGAATGTTCTAGAAGTTTGTTCTTTGTTTTTGTTTTTGTTTTTTTACTCATTTCTCACTATACATACTACTCTGTTCCTTATTGGAGATTCATCTAACTCTCACTTTTACCTATGTGCCAAATTAAAAAAAAAAAAAAAAAAAAAGAGCAAGGTTTGAAACCCCATACAATTTCAAGCCAAAAGAGTAAAGATCTTTGGAATATAAGTTAACTAAATTCTAGAAGCATCATTCTGGTAAGAGTTGTTTTAGTCATGGAATTACAGTATGTTTGAGACATTTCTGTAAGCACTAAATAAATGTCTAACCCCTAGCAAATTTATAAAAGGAGCTAAAGAGCTGGAGAGAGCTAGAAAAGTCTGACAAGACCTGACTGTGGGTGAGAGCTGACACCCAACAGGTACAGTGAGCCTCATAAACTGGTGTTATTAGCTGCTGGTAGAGGAAAGATGATCATATCTGCTTCTGCCAGCCTTTTAATCCCATGGAAAATTCAAGCCGCATAGATGAACATTTAAGAGATGAGGTAACAGATGCTAAATGTCACGCTGAAATGATAGTATACAGTATTTGAAAATCTTTGATTTGTCGTATTATAGGCTATGCACTCCCTCTGCTACCAGAATTGTGAAATAGGTCCCAATAGGGAGGTTTAGCTTAATAAATGTAGTTGCTTTGTTCCTCAGATTGCTGATCCATGTGATTGATTGAAGCTTCTATTTCATCCAGGGAGGTGGGAGAGTGTCGTAGGCAGCAGACTCTGTAATTTTTGATGTCTGACAGAGCAAATGAAATTCATGTGACAGACTTTATTTTACCCTCCAAAGTGCATCAACATTTATTTATGATGAAGGGGAAGTTGGGTGAAAAAAAAGCAGTCCTGTTTATCATAAATCACGAAGTTTTACATTCTGCTTTTTAGAAAGAGGAATGACTGGTCTCCGGTATATTTATGACCTCAGTATTTCTTTAATACTTTAAATATATAAAATGTAGTACCAAAACTATCCAAAAGCTAACTCTATAATACTTAATGTCTTTATGGATCAGTGAAAATTATTATTCATTCTCCCATTTTTTTAACTGTGTATATAGTTTTCACTCCCAGTATGAATAAGATTTTACATATATGCCTGGTTCTCTGAGCTATATAATCATTTCTCGAGTCAGTAGTGGTGTCTAGATAAAAAGATTCCAACGGAGAGGCTAGCCAGTAGGCACCTACAATGACGTCTGGAATTAGGGGACCTGAAAGGGTGTTGAATGACTGCCTGAAGTAATTAATGATAAAAAATGGCACCTTTCAGGGTCTCTTCAGATCTGGAATTCGCTCTTCTGAGTCAGATAATTTCATACTCCTCCAAGCAAAGATGATTTCAAGAAAAGATAACATGTGAAGAATCAGGAGACATTAATACCTGGAAATGGAGAATGTTGGGAGATAGTGCTAACAAATGAACACTAAAAATGACAGTGGAGAAGTGAATAAAATAATGCGATTGAAGAAGCATACGTACATTCCATCCAGCTTTATTCAATGGTCTAAAAAGATGAGGAAACAGTATCATGTAACACCTTCTAAAACTATGAACATTAGACTACATAAAGCATGGGCACTATGTAAAAACAAAAATGACAGAGCAAGAGGTCACACTTCCGTTATATAAAATAACGAACTGAAATGAATATACAGGTGTTTATGGATGCATATTCTCCAGCTTTTGAGAATTCATAAAAGCAGAAGTATGCTAAAGAGGCATACATTATACTAAAAAAGTGGGAGGAAGGAGATAATATAAGTATAATATAAACAATACTAAAGGACATATTGAAGAACTTTAATGCACAAAGTTAGGATCTTGAACATAAGCCACAGAGACAACGGTATTTTTGGCTCTGTATTTTACTTTTATTGATTAAAGTCGATCACAGGTTAAATATCAGAACCTAAGTAAGAATGGGCTGTGGTAAATAAAGTGTGAAGCTGCTTGAACGAGTTTGTATCAAATATTGAAACTGAAAAGAAGGTGAGGAGGGAAGGAGAAGCTTTCGAGCTCTAATGTCTTTTATAAGGTTTTAGAGGGTATGACATTTTAGAATATTAAGAGATGATGGAAACGTTTTCAAGAACAGATCATAACGCTTATACTAAAATAGACAATTGAGTCAGCATTAGCAAGAAAGTTGTATACATTTTTAAAGAGCTAGAGAGATGTGAAACCATAGGGTGAGGGATGAATCAGAAGACAAATGGCAAGTTAGAATGTCTCTATGTGAGAGATAAATAAATGCAAATGATTAAATGGAGTAACCTCTTTTAGAAAAGAAATATGATGTCTGAAAATTTCAAGGACATTCTTTCGCTTATGTTTTATACAGGAGCAGTAGAAATATGATGACTCTCAGCTTGTGAATGTGTGCTGGTTAAAAACAGCACCAAGCCTTACTGAGTAAGTATACTTAAGAAAAGCTTAAAACATACTAACACATGCCATACTATACGTAGACTCTGGGTAAAAATATGTCAGCCCTACAGATGTTCTAGATTAGCCAGTATAATGAGATATTTAGAACAAAGCTGACATATTGCAACAACTGGATGTATCCAATTGCTGGAGGGGTGAATGAGGGAATATTCCGATAAAATACCTATGGATTAACAAAGAGGTATATGGTCAAAAGGACTGGATTATTTGGTGAAGTTAGATAAATTGTACTAATTCTAAATGTTTTAACATATATTTGACCAGTTTAGACCAAAACGATTTTAGTATTCCTTGTTGGTAGGTGGTGTCCCAGAAGAGAAAGCATTAACCATATATTGGCTATCAGCATGCATTTCAGAAGGCAAGCTCTCTGCAACCATCTGATAAATGCAGTTAAGACTACACTAACGGAAACTCATTACCTCCATAAATTGAGGTACACATGAAATGAATTAACACATGAAAACAAGCAATCCCAATGCAAGCTGCCATGTGATAAGCAGTTTGGGAATGCTATGAACAGTAATTTAGGGGGAAAAATTGGACAGGGGGAAGAGGTTTTCTCTGAAGAAGGCTGAGAAGCTTCCAATGGTATTCTATATTACTTACTTGATTTTCTGCACTGTTAACTCTGCTGTTCATTGCACCATATTTGGAGTTATTATGCTATTTTATTTTCATTTTGCTTCTATTTAAAAAATTTAGCTTCTTCCTTTTTTTAAAATCTTAGCTTTGGTCAGGTACATTTTTTAAATATAATGTTAATCTTTTATTATAGCTACCTATCCTTAGGTCGCATGGTCATTTTGTTGTTTTTATTTTTTTATTTGAATTTTATTGTATTTTTTAATGACACTTGCAGATATTTTCTAAAATCATCTGCTGTTGCTATCGTAAATTTTCTTCACAAGTTCATTTTTCTTCCAAGTGGTTAAGAGGATATTGCCCATTTTTATGCAGTTAGTTTTTAAATTTTTCTATCTTTTCCCTAAGACCCTACCACTCTACTTTTGTCATCCTGCTCTGACATCCTGAGTTATTGACATACATATTCAGAAAATTTTCTAAGAGGAGAAGAGGATGTGTGAATCAATCTTTGCATTTCCATTGCATTGTCCTCTGGGACTGCAAAATTTTACTTTTTGGGTTGATATGCAAAGTTTCCAGTTCAATCCCCAGTAATGGCCAACAACTAGTGTGGTTTTGTGGAATGAAGGTATATTTTCTCCTGTCCTCCAATGGTTTTGTAACTAGTAGGAGATATATTTATGTCCTAGTGAATTTGAGGAAGTCTACACTCTTTGACCAGAAAAATCTCTAAATCATCATGGTTCCGTCTATTTCTACTGTTCCACATAACATTATGTGCTGGAGACGTATCTCCAGAAGGCAAAGTGATGCCATCAATTGCCCTTCTATTATTCTCTGTAATATCTCTGACTTGTTCCCTGATTGGTGGTGAGTGAAGGGGAAAACTTCACTGACTTGCCCAGGAAGAATTACCTACAGAAGGGTGGCAGAGGGTGGGAGCTGGAGATGCAAGACAGTGGCCTGGTTTTCTCTATAGTACAGGTCATGCATCACCAAGAGTAAGTGTAGCTAGGCTGTACCATTTTAAAGGGTGAAGAACTCCTCCTGGATTATGGAACTCTGTAAGTGGTTAGGTTCTTTTATTTCCCAGAATTATGACATACATCTATCTTTCAATCACTTTCCTTCCTATTTCTTTCCTTTCCTTTCTTTCCTGTTGTCTTTCTTTATCTCAGGTATTTATGCGTGTGTTTCCCAATAGGAAAAAGTTATAGAAAGGCTATATCAAACTCTTAAACTGAAATAATATATTGAAAGGAAAATGCCATGTTATCTGAATGTATTTTATTTCACAATTTTGTAAGTCTCAAACACTATTGCTTTTATCAAAAATTTTATGAAAATTAGTTAATACCAAAATGAATTAATTCAAGTCTTATGATGGCTCCTTCTGCCAGGTTCTGGTAAGGATGCTAAGAAACAGAATTATTTTCAGAGTAGTGAGAAGAGGAAAGGAGAATATGTTCATAATTTGCAAACCAGATAATTTATTATTGTATGATCCAGAGTAGATTTTCAAATATAGTGAAGCTGAATACATGAATTTGAATCTCTTATTTTGAACTTCAAAATTACAAAATGAAATATTTTCACCTGACCTGATTCTGATCTTTTATGAAAAAAAAGGTAATACCATTTTCTTCATTCTCATCCATCATTAAAGTTGACTCCTAAGAGATTTAATATTCTTTTTTAGATATGCTTAAACAGGACATGTTCTGAGGGTATCTCATTCCTGTTTTGGGTGTCAGAACCATTGATTATTTAAGTGATCTTGAATCATATGCAATAGCACTTGTACTGTTCTACCTGCAAATATGAATTCAAAAGGAAAGAAAAACAAATGTGGAGCTTGGAAATGACTTTGAAGTAGTTTAAAAATAAAAAAGGAACAAAGTAAATGTGTTAAAATTGAAAAAAAATATGTAAAAAACACACAAACACTGGATTGCAATGCTTAAAATCTCATCCCTTTAGAAGATGAGATATTAGACAATGTCATGTCACGGTGCACTGAAAGCAAGACCCAGGAAGCCCCTTGTTCTACCTGGGGACTATCAAATAGACTAGGACAAAGGATCACATGAGTATTCTTGATCCACATCTGCTCACCCAGGAACACCTCCCAACCGAACTATAGCGGTCCACAAGTGCCCTCAGTAGAAATGCACGCAGCCCAACAAAGTGATTTTTATTCACTTGACTGGAAGTGTACATTCATTATACACAGAGTTGTCTAAACATTAATTATAAACATTTAAATAAGAAGGGAGTACTCTGTTATTCATTTAACACAGCTTCACATTCTACCAAGGAACTGCCTTGAATGTGATTTTAAAAACAAACAAAAAAGGGAAAACTTTCCAAATATGAGGGAATAAACCTTGGTCATGCGAACATAAAACTGTTTATCCATCACAACTCAGGTTGAAGCGCTCTTCCTATATTGATGACCATGTTACACTGATTTCTAGCTCAGCGGATAGAGGGAGGAGGAGAAACATGGAGTCCAATCTGAAGAACCCCAGAGTGTCTTAATTATTTCATAAAAGAGTCAGATTAAGTACTTGCATAGTTCCTTGAAGCTTAAGTTAAAAAATATGTACACTGTGATATGGAAACACAAAACCAGCGGGGTCCAGGCAGCTGTGCCAGGAAGAACATTTGGTCAAACCTCTTATTCAAATTAGAAATAAGAAAGAGAATTGTAATCTTAGAACAGAGGGAATTCAGACCTGGAAATAACAACAGAGAACATGTCATAGTTTTATAAACAGAATAGCACTGTAAAAAAAATAGAAGCAATTTAAATTTTCTGTGGTACATTTATTTCTCAGGAAAGTGGCTTCCCACTGTGAGCATTCACTCCTTCACAGACTCTGCTCAGAGGCTCAAACATATTCAAGCCCCACAAATACCCATAATGATTGCAGACTACAGACTGAACCACAATAAGGCACCAAAAAAGAAAACAGAAAAAAAGACCAAAGGTAGATACTTAATGAAAATGATTTGAATAACATACGACCCTGGTTTTCTTATTTTCTTGTGAAGTGAACGATACTACTGAAGTTCAAAGCCATTCACTTTTCTTGAAACCCAATTTCAAGTTATTTCAAAGAAGAACACTTTGAAAGGACAGAAACAACAAGAAGAAAAGAAATTCACAGATGAGTAATGTGCTTTCAGTAGCAGTCCCTAAACTCAAATCTGTGGGATCCCTATGTATTTGATGGAGGACGGTAAATTGTTCTAATCAGAAATACCTTATAAGTGATGAGACAATTTACCAGTTAACAACACTCTTGGGTCTTTGCCATAAAAAGAAGTTTAATAAACTCTAATCACTTTGCCACCTTTAAATCCAACTCACCAGAGATGTTCCCAATAAAACCAGTGATTGTGGTCCGTGACTTCTACAAGGATTTGTAACTAGGAATGAAGGGAGCAGACAAGAAGGATAAATGCTTCATATAGATGCTTTCTAAGCTTCCTGGAAAAGAACTGCCTGAGGTAATTTTTAAAAATATAAAATTCTGCCAGAATAGAAGTTATGGTTAAAAATACAAATTCCTGTTAAAATTTCAGTTCCCACCTAAGTGAGACACTGACTCAGAATCCTCCAAGAAGGGACAGGAAGCCGTATGCTCAATGCCCCAAGTGATTATCATCAACATGGAAGGTTTGGAAATACTTGGTACCAATAATCGAGTGTTTTAAAAATGGAAATAACTGACTAATGTAAGCTACAATTTGGCCTAGAAGATTTCAATATGAAACAACTATTTTGGATTCTCCCTTTCCCACCTCTCATACTAAAATGACTGAACATATTAGCAACGTATCACCAGATGCTCAAAGCACATAGAGCAAAGTTTCAAAACTGGACTGTACTAGCAAAATTGAAGCATTTATGAATAGTTGTGGTTTGCAAAAAAAAATTCTAGATAAGTTCATGATGGTTTTAGAAAAGAAATCACTAATATATTTGTGTGAGTGTGTGTGTGTGCATGTGTCTGTGTGCGTGTGTGTGTGTAAGAAATAAACTCTAAGACATGGAAAAGAACAGGAATAATTCAGTAAGCTTACAATTTCTGAAAAGGTAAATATAGAGCTCACGAAAATAAACATTATGTCATAGACAACAGTTTTCAACAAACTTGAATCTTAAACTGAATTTCTACTAAAATTACTTTCATATTTCCTTGTCCCATTTTACTGATATTTTGAGAATTATTTATGTATAATTCCTGAAAAAAAATCACATAAATGCTTGCCAACGTATGAGGTGTAATGGTAGATGTTGTGTGGACTAGAAGCTTTAGATCTTGTTTTCAGGGTATTCATAATTTAGGTGGAGAAAGAGGAGGCACAGATATCCAAAAACTAAAGTAACTCTAACAGTCACATATGTAAGAGTCCAAATAATTAGATGTGATCCAATATATAACATTGTGTACTAATCTAAATGAAGCACCTAATGAAAATTAAAATGAAGAGGATTTCATGTATGTGAGCCTTACTGATCGGCTACATCTTCACATAGGAAACAGTGATTGAAGTGAACTTTAAAAATGGTAAATTCATATACACAAAGAGATGAAAGGGATGTTCTAGAATTAAGAGTTCTTAATGTCTAAGCAAACTTCTAGGGAGAGGAACATATACATATAGTATTGTTAAAATAATGGCAATACTTTCTGGGTCACCAGTTACATGGCATGCATTGTGCTAAGTAATTTTCGTCTCATTTAATCCTCATATTACAATTTTGACTCCTTTCCTGTAATAGCATGGAAACTCTAGTGTTCTCCTGATTACTCCTTACTTAATGGTATTCCTTTAGTCTATAATGGGTATGACTTAAAGTATAATATTATACCTAACAGCTCAAATGCCTGAAGAGAGGACTGCACTTAGGACAGACACCAGTGAGCCTAAAATAAGAATTTTCTAACAATACTTACAAGTTATCCCTAGAACAACTTCTATAAGATAAGCTGGGTAGTTTAGTTTTAAAATTATAAGAGACTGTTAAAAACTGAGAACAAACTGAGGGTTGATGGGGGGTGGGAGGGAGGGGCGGGTGGGTGATGGGTATTGAGGAGGGCACCTTTTGGGATGAGCACTGGGTGTTGTATGGAAACCAATTTGTCAATAAACTTCATATAAAAAAAATAAATAAAAAATAATAATAAAAAAATAATAAAAAAAAATAAAATTAATTTCTAATTTACTAGGTATACGCACCCACACATAGCCTCTGTTGTTTTGCTGTTGACAGCAGACACGAATCACAGTTGACTAGACCACCGATGGGTCACAGATGAATATGACATCAAAGAGAAAACAACCCAGAGGTTAGGAAAAATCAATCCAATTCTCTTTCTTGCAAGTGTTGTAATTAAGTGATACTCACATACTTAGGTTACTCAGACTGGGATTTAGGTCGTCACTTGGGACTATGTGAAAGCAGAGACTGAAGGACAGAAAGAAATGAGACAGACAGGGAGATGCCAGAGAAAGGGAAAAGGAAAGGGAAAGGGAAAGGGAAGGGGAAAGGGAAAGGGAAAGGGAAACGGAAACGGAAAGGGAAACGGAAAGGGAAACAGAAAGAGAAAGAGAAAGAGAAAAGAGAAAGACAGAGAGAGAGAGAGAGAGAGAAAGAGAAAGAGAAAGAGAAAGAGAAAGAGAAAGAGAAAGAGAAAGGTGTTATCCTTGAGAAGTAGAGGGAGAACTCTGCTTTCCTGATCTTCCATTTCAGTTTCAGTCTTCCTGTAACAAGGCTGTGCCTCATTTACTGGACTTGGATGTCCATGACATAACTTGCTGTCATCTTTCAACTTATGTTAGAAAGAGTGTGTTCCTGTTGGAATAATAGAGATACCTTACAAGAGGACTGTTATTTCAAAGTGAAACCCTCAAAATCTTCCTCTGAAATACGTGTGTGTGTGTGTATATGCATCCACATATACATGGTTTACTGATATATTAGATATGTTAATAATGTTACTAATATATATTAATGACAATATAAAGGCGTATATATGCACACATATGCATTCTTTCATTCTGCAGATCTCTCCAGTTTCACGTTCTAAAGCTTGTGTTTTTACGGCGCACAATGTAAGTAATAGAGGAAATTGCAGAGAAGGAGGAAGGGCAATTGAATCACTTCTAGAAGGAACAAAGCCAAGTGTTTGGGACACACCAGCAACTCAGAGAGTGTAAACTGGAGCAATTAAACTAATGACAGATAGTGAAGGTGCCACTAAGGAAGTCATTCTATTCTTTAAAATGGCAACATGATCATAAATTACTACTTTCTCAACAAAAAGCCACGGAGATTTATAAATGTTTGCCAAAACAGCAAAAAGGAGAAGCCAAAATAAGGCTGGCAGTTAGAGGGGAAAAAAAAAAAAACAAAGCCTCTTAGTATGTGAGAAAGGTTTCCTTTACCCTCCCCAAAGACTAATGAGCTTTTGTATATATCAATGACTATTGGCAGCTGAACGATAACATACTAAATACATGTGTTTCAGAAATGCAAAAGTAACACAATAAAGTTTCAAGTAACAGGAAATCTAGGAGTGGAAAGACATGAATCTTGCAGCATGATATGCAATAAAGTTTCTGGATAAGCGCTCTGGGGAAGAAGAATGTCACCTTCCATCTTCCTCCCTCCATCAGTGTGCCCTACAATGGCATGAATGAGGGCATACTTACAGGTTTTGATACCTTGGCATAATTTTTAATATTCAGAAGCAGCTAAAGAGGAAGCATAATGAAGTTGGTAAATGGATAGTCTCTCAGAGCCACACTGCTGGTATGAACCCTCACTCTCCCACTTACCAGACGTTTGACCTTGGGCTAGGCATTTGGCCCTGTGTGCCTCAGTTTTCTTATATATAAATTGAGGAATAGATGAAGTTGTTTTAATGACTAAATAAATGTGTAGTGTGTTTATTTAGAACAGACCCTAACACATATCAAAAACTGTATCTACCACTTAATATTATTTAATATTTTGACCTTATTAACTCATCTTATAAAAAAATCCATATAAAATACACTTCAACTCTACGCTTCAAAGATGATTAAAGTGAAAATTCTATTAACACAGTGTCTTTCACATAATGAAATGTTCGTGTAAAGATGGAGCAGAAAGTAGGAAACAATGGGTAACAGGCTAAGGAAACTGAACCTGACCCCACAATAAAGAGTATCCACGAGGGGTGTAGATTCCCGCGGAGGCACAGTGAAAGCAATGCTGGTCCTGCATTTCTATCAGGTAAGTCCAGGACAGCAAATAGCGGAGGAATGAGAGCCATCAAGAGAATGGTGCAAAAGCCCCAAATCCAAGCATTTCTAGGTGGTAAAAATGACATAAGCAGTCTTGGAATGGCCTCAAATCAACCTCATGAGATTTGGCTCAATTCTTGAAGGCCTTGCTTATCCATGATCTTCAAAAAATGTCTCAAGGAAGAAGACAAGAGAGGAGTCAATATGTTCTCTATGGGAATTACAACTGAATGCTATTATGGCATGTTCAGAGCAGATGGACACTCATATTGGTTTTGTTGCCCTTCCTCTTATCTCTAACTTGAAAAGCTTGACACCAATTATTTGTCCCTATAAGCTAGAAAACTTAATCATAGCTGAGTGGAATAAGCAGTTTTTCTTTCTGAAGCCTCTTCAAGGAAAGACTTAGGTGGATAGCAACTCTGATTGTGATGAGGGCTGGCAGCTAAGGCCAAAATTAATCCATTCTGAATGATACTTAATAAATCAGCTAAAACAAAGGTAGACTGGAGTCCTTAGCCATACCCAGCAGAGCTTCTCCTGACCTCAAAAATTGAATTTCTCAGGGTTAATTTTTCCTTTAACTAAGGAGTTTAAATATCATAATCTAGCTGAAACCAATGGGGAAATTTTTTAAAGTATATTTTAGTTAAACTTGGCACCTCTTTTGGATATAAATGCCAGGTGCACTGCTTTTCAAATGACTTCAGCTCACTGCAAAGTGTCTGAGCATATAGGGCATCTTGAGAATTTACTATGCAAATAATAATCACTTAAAATTGCCTTTGAAATGTCAAATCTGTTTCACACTGAGGAGTAGAAATTTGAAAAAAGAATTTTTTTCAGGTTTTACATCCATAGGAGAGATCTGGAAATAAATATGATTCTATTCTATTTGATTGCTATATATATAAAATACCCCAGAGAAATATGAAAATCACATACAATGGCCTACATGATAGCATGATATAAATACTCAAAAACTGCTACCTCAATAGGCTTATTTCACATTATCTTGAATTATATTTGGGAAGAAATTAGCAACTTCTTCTTGCATTCGAAGGGCAACCTGAAAGTTAATATCTATAAAGGCAGTTAAGGCCTTTCCTCCTACTCCCCTTGCCTCTCCCCTGTATGAAATTAAAACAGCCAGTGACACCCCAGCCAGGCTCACTGTGAAGGTTCAGCTCCATCACAGTGTCAGCAGGCGTATTTTATGAGCCTTCCCATGGGATTGATTTTTCTAGTTTATTGGGACATCCACTAAAGGATTACCCACCATGTGTGTCAAGATTAAAAATGAAAAATTTTCCCAGGAGTAGCTATTTCTAGTGGCTAAATTGGCATCAATTAATGAAAGCATGGAAATGAAGCTGATTTTATATTCAGCTAAGGAGAAAACATTTTTTTCCAAAAGTTTATAATAGAAATTTTTACGGAGTGAATTCCTATGTCTATGATTTACCAGCAATAGTGGATTTGTTTATAATAGGTCTCATTTCAAGGTTGGTGAGGGACAGAAAGAGAATATCACTGCTCTTCTCCACTTGGGGTGGTGCTGGGGAGGAGGTTCCAAATCACTCTTACCACTGTTTCAGTATCCCACAATATTATGGGTGGATAGTGCAAGAAATAAGTGAGTTGTGTTTTATTGTTCTGTTTGCTTGTTTGTCTTATCTTAACAGGTAAAAGCCAGAGGGTTCTCAGAAAAGAATCTACAAGGGAAGGAGAGAGATTATTCTTGAGTATTCTTTTATTTCCTGTGACTAATAGCATGAAATGGGAGAGCTATTTGTTTGTTTCTTTTGATTTTGTTTTTTTTTAGTAACAGATTCTGGATGATGTCACATTACTATTTTAATACAGTCTGTGCTAATGCACAAAGTTATAAAACTGTCTTGACATTGAAAAATATATTACCTTAGGGCACTTGGGTGACTCGGTTGAGAGTCCAACTCGTGGTTTCAGATCAGGTCATGATCCCACAGTTCATGGGATTGGGCCCTGCTTTGGGCTCTGAGCTGACAGCACAGAGCCTGCTTGGGATTCTCTCTCTCCCTCTCTCTCTGCCCCCTTCCCTGCTGGCTCTCTCTCTCTCTCTCTCAAAATAAATAAACTTTAAAAAAAAAGTACTACCTTATTTATACTCTAGATTAAACTAGTTAAATATATTTTAAAATTAACTAACACAAAATGAGGGGGGAAGATTATTGTGTGAGCAAGTCTAAGAAATATAATTTAGCAAAATGCTTATTTACTTAAACAGAGCTTTATCATGGCAGCTTTCCCACCCGTTTAGAATTAATCTTCTCTGGCAAAATGTTTTCTACTTTTCATTTAAGTAGAAACACCTAATCTTGGTTAAACTGATTTATTCATGTCAAAATAAAATAGCTAATATTAGATAATTTTGCTCAGTTAATGTTCATATAACTCTAAATTTTAAAACTGCTTCAACTCTTTAGTGGCATACTTACTCTTTAGGAACTAACCTGGGAATAAACTCTATGAATGCAGAAAACATTTAAGGCTTGGCAAGTACAATAATTCTTGTGTTCCATGAGTTGCAATTTTATATCAGAATAATTTACTTAATTGAAAAATGATAGCTGAAAAATCATTTATGTCTCTCTTCAAATAACTTGTATGTAGCCTGTCACAAGTCCAGACTTCCACAAATCAAATGTCTATGGTGTTACTATATTTAATTCAAGATTATTCTTTTTATTCAAGGTAATGTAGGAAGCTACATCGGGGAACAGTAAATAAAAAAAAATAAAGTGATTCTTTTTTTCCCCTTAACTTGCAAGAGCAATGTATCAAAACTAATGATAATCCAGAAAAAGGTAGGAAAATCCCATTATCCCAGCACAGTGATTTATTATTGCTTATTTAGTTTTGAGTTACGACTATATGTATATTTTAGCTGCAAAATATGTAGCCATAGTAACTGTATATATACAATTCTAGATTTTTGTATTTTTTTTTCACTTAACATTTATTTCATATGCTTCTCCATGTTGTAATGTCATGAATAATAATTACTTACTACTCTATGAAACAACTAGTCTATAACCTTTAAACTATAATATCTGAGATTATTTAAAAGTGGAAGCCTAACCAACGAGGTAAAAGATCTACATGCTGAAAACTATAGAAAGCTTATGAAAGAAACTGAATAAGACACAAAGATATGGAAAAACACTCCATGTTCATGGATTGGAAGAACAAATATTGCTAAAATTTCAATACTACCCAAAGCAATCTACACATACAATTCAACCCCTATAAAAATAACACCAGCATTCTTCATAGAGCTACAACAAACAATTCTAAAATTCGTATGGAACCCGAAAAGACCCCAAATAGCCAAAGCAATCCCAAACAAGAAAACCAAAGCTAGAAGCATCACAATTCTAGACTTTAAGCTATATTACAAAGCTGTAATCATCAAGACAATATGATACTGGCACAAAAACAGACACATAGATCAAGGGAGTAGAATAGAGGACCCAGAAATGGACCCACAAATGTAGGGCCAACTAATCTTCAACAAAGCAGAAAAAATATGCAATGGAAAAAAAAGTCTCTTCAGCAAATGGTGTTGGGAAAACGACAGCAACATGCAGAGCAGAATGAACGTGGACCACTTTCTTACACCATCCAAAAAATAAACTTAAAATGGATGAAAGACTTAAATGTAAGCTAGGAAACAATCAAAATCCTAAAGGAGAAAAGAGGCAACAACCTCTTTGACCTCAGCCGCAGCAACTTCTTACTTGACATGTCTCCCGAGGCAAGAGAAACAAAAGCAAAAATAAACTATTGGAATCACATCAAGATAAAAAGTTTCTGGACATCAAAGGAAACAATCAACAAACTAAAAGGTAACTGATGGAATGGGAGAAGATATTTACAAATGACATATCAGATACAGGGTTAATACCCAAAATATATATAAGAACGTATCAAACTCAACACCCCCCCCCAAAAAAAAACCAAATAATCCAGTGAAGAAATAGGCAAAAGACATGAACAGACACTTTCCAAAGAAGACATCCCCTTGGCTCATAGAGGCATGCTTAATATCATTCATCATTAGGAAAATACAAATCAAAACCACAACAAGATACCACCCACACCTGTCAGAATGGCTAAAATTAACAACTCAGGAAACAACAGATGTTGGTGAGGATGTGGAGAATGGGTAACACTTTTGCATTGCTGATGGAAATGCAAACTGCTGAAGCCATTCAAAAACAGTATGGAGGTTCCTCAAAAAATTAAAAATAGAGCCACCCTATGATCTAGCAATTGCATGATTAGGAATTTATCCAAAGGATACAGAAGTCCTGATCCGAAGGGGCACATGCACCCAAATGTTTACAGTGGCACTATCAACAATAGCCAAATTACAGAAAAAGCCCAAATGTCCAC
This sequence comes from Lynx rufus, assembly GCF_022079265.1. Lineage (NCBI taxonomy): Eukaryota > Metazoa > Chordata > Mammalia > Carnivora > Felidae > Lynx > Lynx rufus. Next base: position 67,179,901 of record NW_025814827.1, read on the forward strand.
TGACTAACAAATGGATAAGGAAGATGTGGTAATATATACAATGGAATATTACTTGGTAATCAAAAAGAATGAAATATTGCCATTTACAACAGTGTGGATGGAACTAGAATGTATTATGCCAAGCTAAGTAAGTCACTCAGAGAAAGACAAATACCATATGATTTCACTCATATGTGCAATTTAAGAAACAAAACAGATGACACAAGGGAAAGGAAGGAAAAATAAGATAAAAATAAAGAGGGAGGCAAACCACAAGAGACTCTTAAAGACAGAAAATAAACTGAGGGTTGCTGTGGGATGCTGGGTGGAGGGATGGGCTAAATGGGTGATGGGCATTAAGGAGGGCATTTGTTGGGATGAGCACTGGGTGTTCTCTGTAAGTGATAAATCACTAATTTCTACTCCTGAAACCATTATTATAGTATATGTTAACTAGCTTGAATTTAAGTAAAAATAAAAAAGTGGAATGATAATTTAGTGCAGTATTTATGCAATTATTGTTCTTTGACAATTTGTAACTATAAATCATAGTATGTTGTCATTCACATTTTTGTGGCTTTCAGAGATGCTCAGATTTCTATCCTTTTTCCTGATGTTCATACTATGCCTGCTTAACTTTAGGAACACTAAAATCACAGAGTTTAAACAATGCCTTATGCCTACCAAGAAATAAAGATAAGGCTATATTTTTGGAACAAAGAATGCTTAACTATTATCCCTGTATATTTGCATTTCTGTAATACAGTTATGAAGTATTTACTTTTTTTTTCCTTTTTTTTTAAGTAAGCTCTATGCCCAACATGGGGCTTGAACTCATGACTCTGAAATCAAGAGTCGCATGCTCCACCAACTGAGCCAGCCAGGCACCCCTGAAATGCTTACTTTGTATGGCTTACTGTGCTATTCAGTAGATGATGAAATAATTTGTAAGGCAAAATTCTTCAATACCAATATGTAATTGATTCCACAAAAGTAAGGGAGTAGACCATTAGTTCTGCAGCCATAACAAGGTAGGCTAGGTTGAGTTAATGCTAGTGGTGGTTAAGGATGGGATGGTTAAAGTGGATTTAGTATGTTATCCAGGCATCGCCTAGAAATAGTGACAGCAAAAGGTAAGGCAAGGTTTGGGGAACCTGATCCTCATGTAGGATAAGTATGGGGGGGGGTGCAGATGTTCAAGCCAAGAAGCTGGGGAAAGGTTCCTTTTCTTGCCAGCTAGGCAACTTTAAAACCCCTAAGCCTCCACTTCTTCAACTACTGAATGGAAATAATTTTAAAATACCTACTTCATTGAATGGTTGTGATATTCAACAAGTTTATTCATGAAGGGTGCCTACTGCAGTCTCTAGCACATTTTTAAGAAAGAATATAAAAATATTCATTGTTGTGTTGTTGATACTATTTTTCAGCCAGTTTAAGAGCCAAATCTAGGGTTGTATGAGCATGAGAAACCAGGAGGTTCCTTTTGGGAAATGTGACAAGAAGCAAATGCATGCCCCAAGGAAGGAAGGGACACTCATATTAGAGGACACGTGAAGTAAGGTGTACCATGAGCTTAGCAGAATAAATAGAAGGATATGACAAAGCAGTTACAAACAGGGAGGGGCACTGATCAGAGCAAGGAACAGGTCACAGCAGGGAAAGGATCAGCTCTGCCAGTTGGAAGTCCCTGTGTGTACTCCCAATTCTGTTCATTCTGAGTTAGTGCATCAGAGCCTGTCTCCAAGTCATGGAATGGGACAGTTCTAACAATAAACTACGGATGTAACAACTCTTCCTTGTTTTGTAGACAACACTTTTTTAAGAGGTGGATTTATAATAGTTTTACCAGTGCCTAAAGAAAATACACATATAGTCTACAACAATTTTTGATAGAACAAATCTTCTCATATTTTAAAATAAAAAATTTTAGGAGTGCCTGGGTGGTTCAATTGGTTGTGTCCAACTTCAGCTCAGGGCATGATCTCGCAGTCTGTGAGTTTAAGTCCCGCATCGGGCTCTATGCTGACAGCTCAAAGCCTGGAGAATGCTTTGGATTCTGTGTCTCCCTCTCTCTCTGTACCTCCCTCTCTCTCTCTCTCTTTCTCTCTCTCTCTCAACAATAAATAAACATTAAAAATTTTAAGTAAAACTTTTTAAAACTTAGGCAGAAATTGAAATAAAAAAAAGCATCAATAAGGGCACCTGGGTGGCTCAATCAGTTGAGCATCAGACTCTTGATTTCAGTTCAGGTCATGATCCAGAGTCGTGGGATCTAGCCCCACATCAGGTTCCACACTAAGCTGTGGAGCTTGCTAAATATTCACCCTCTCTCTCCCTCTGCCCTTTACACCCACTTGCATTCTCTCTCTCTCTCTCTCTCTCTCTCCCCTCTCTGAAAAGAAAAAGAAAAGCATCAATAGACTTGACGACATTAATACTAACCTCTGAAGAAAGCATCATTAGGATAATTAAAAGGCATAAAGATAAACTGGGGGAGACTGGAACATAAATGGTCAAAGGGTTAATACTATTATATGTAAAAAGACTTACAAAGCAAATTCTGAAATGAATATTCCAATAGAAAAATGGATAAGCTGCAGAGAAAGGGGAACCCTCTTACACTGCTGGTGGGAATCAAACTGGTACAGACATTGGAGAATAGTATGGAGGTTCCTCAAATTATTACAAATAGAAATACCCTACGATCCAGCAATTGCACTATTAGGTATTCACCCAAAGGATACAAAAATACTGACTTGAAAGGATAGGTGCACTCCAATGTTTAGAGCAGCATTATCAAGAACAGCCAAATAATGGAAAGAGCTCAAATGTTCACTGAATGATGAATGGCTAAAGAAGAGGTAGTATATATATATATATATATATATATATATATATACACAATAGAATATTACTCAGCCATCAAAATGAATGAAATCTTGGCATTTGCAATGATGTGGATGGAGCTAGAGAGTATTATGATAAGCAAACTAAGTCAGAGAAAGACAAACACCACATGATTTCACTGAACCTAGGGAAAGGTTTCCACATGAACATGGTGGGGGGGCAAGGGAAGAGGCAAACCATAACTAGATGAATCACTAAATCCTACATGTGAAAATAATATTACACTGTATGTTACTAACTGAAATTTAAATAAAAACTTAAAAGAAACAACATGAAACTAGACAAGCTTCAAGGACAAAATTAATTTTTTTAAAAATTTCAGTAACTATGGGTGCCTGGGTGGCTTAGTCACTTAAGAGTCCAACTCTTGGTATCGGCTCAGGTCATGACCTCATGGTTCATGGGATGAAACCCCACATCAGCTCTGTGCTCACAGTGCAGAGCCTGCTTGGGTTTCTCTCTCTCCTCTCTCTCTCTCTGCCTCTCCCCCTGCTCTCTCTCTCTCTCTCCCTGTCTCTCTCTCTCTCTCTCTCTCCCTCCCTTCCTCCCTCCCTCCTTTCTTCCCTCCCTCTCTCAAAATATAAATTTTTTTTAAAATTTTGAGTAACTAAAAAGCATTCACAAAATGTTCAACCTGAGTAATACTCAAAGGTCTATGAATATAAAAACTTGCATATTATCAAGAATATATAAATATGCACATGTGTATAAAATCTAGTGTTGGACAAGAGGAAAAAAAGCAGTCATATTTAACACAATTTGACGAAATGTAGCAAAGCTTTTAAAAGTATCCATAAAACTTTATCTAGAATATCCTAACCAATAAAATAAGGATGTTCCTGAAGGTTTAAATACAAAAGTAATACTTAGAACTTTAAATACTAGAAAAACTTAAAGATATTATAAATGCTTTCTGATAAGGGATTAATTAAAAATGCAGCAGATATATTCACTGGATTTGATCTCATAAATTCTTATTGACATATAGAGATAGATATTTCAAGTGAAGAAATCAGAAAACATACACAGTAGTATCTGTTTTTTATGGGTAAACTATATATAAATGTGTGCCTAGGAAAGATATGAAACAGATCATTCAATATGAGACTATATATTTTCAATTAGCTTTCTTGTCCCTAATTCATGTTTTGTATGCTCTCAATGACAGATGTGGGCATACTTATACAGTTTTATAAAAGGCATAACATAATTGAAAGTGTAATCACATGATCTTTGCACACAGTCAAATCAGGCATCGAGAGCCAGGTCTACCACCAACAATCTCCTTAATCTACTTAAAACTCAAAAATACAATAATAGCATCCACATTGTCAACTCATATATATATATATATATATATATATATATATATAATGAGATAATGCATGTAGTGTGCTCGAGATAATGACTGGCACAAGGTGAATATTCAATAAATATTTGTTCACTTTTTAGACATTTGATTTGTAAGAGCTTTAAGCTTTTGGATGTTAGGAAACATGTTGATAATTTTAAAATCCCTGGAACCTAAAGTAGTATCAAAGTAATTCACTGTTAAATGGAAGAAAAAATGAATACATGATATGGAACATATGCACCTGGTACATATAATGTCTTAACCGAAGTCCATACCCTGATTCCTTTGACTCTGCAAATCTTATTCAAATTTTTCTTATGACTCTGACATTTTTGCTCCACAAAGCTTTATGTCTCTACTTGATTTAAGTAATTAGTGGCTCTACACTTTGATTTCCATCTTGGACTTTGTTTTTGTATGCTAAATTATATAACATATTTGACTAATATCTCTCCATCATAGCAACTTTTTTGTGCTAATCCTCTAGATATGAAAATGCCATTCACTCATTTACATGTAAAAAGAGAAATCTTAATAAACTCTTTGTGTTAGAAGGATCTTGCCTTGCTCTAATGAAAAAAAAAAATTCCATGATATTTCATAGATATTCAAACACACATGTAGGGCTAAGAGCCCTAATAGACCATTCAGCACAATCTGTTTCTTTTACAGAAATGTAAACTTTGGACCGGAAGGTTAAGGCATCCTATCCATGGTCAAACAGCTAATTAGTAAGAGAACCGAGATCAGGCCTTCTTATTCCCAGGCCACTGCCCTTTCCACAATATCTTGCTGCTTTTAAGGTATTTAAAAATAACTCAATGCAGCTCAAACTCATTGCTTTTGTTTTTAAAATGGACAAGACTTCTGGTATTCTAGTTCACAATGCCTGAGGCAAAACCCTACATTTTTTTTTTTCTGAAGAAAATAAAACTTGGTTCAGCTTTAAAAAGTTGCAGTTAGCTTGGTAGAAATCATGTCTTCCATATACTAAAATCAACGAAAATTCATTGCTGAATGTTCTCGTGGGAAGTACATCTTTCAAATCGTAGATACACTGCTTGTACTGTAGATGGATACCTTGATGACCAGTTATGCAACATAGAATATTGTATTTAGTGATACTGTTACTGAAATCCAATTGTATTTGCAAACATTATAAGTTTTCATATCCAAGAGCAGTACCTCTCTAGAAATAATCAACTCAAGTGACACTTTCCTGATCCAAAATACACTGAGAAAAATCTCTCACAAATTAGGATCCGGTGGAGAATGTTTCACCAATGGATGACAGATCATGCTAAATAGATGAGGAAAAGACTTGGCTTTGAAGTGCTGGAGATCTCTTGACATCTTGAAGCCTTTGAAATGGCAGCTAACTTCTAGAGAGACTCACCTTTGGCTCTTTATAGGCAAGGCAGATTTGACAGTAGTTCCCTGTACCCTGCTTCATCAAAAGGATATATCGACACTGCTCACTTTAAAACAATGATTTTTTGAGAGTAACAGTAGCAGCTTTTTCCTAGCAACAATCCTATACACATGATCATCTTTTCAACCAATGAAGCTGAATCACAAGGTGCTCTGCACATAGAAACATTAATTCTCTACATTTAATTGTTAATCAAAAGGATGAATACCAGATCTTGATAGAAACAAAGAAATGGCTAAAAATTAATAACAATGTCCCCTTTGAGATACAGAGTGGAATGACGATGCTTTAAATGATAGTCCGTAATGTTAAATGTTTAAGTTTCAAATGAAGCTCAAATCTACTCAAAGCTAGGTCTAGCTTTCTCTAGGTAAGAAAAACACTTCGACAACACTTTTAATGCTACAGACCACAAACCCAAAGCTGCAAACTATCCAGTCTAATGAAGGACCTCTGCTTCTCTTGGTATATAATTTTAATTACAGGCGTGTTTCCTGGAAGCAATCATTGTCCAAAACATGCGATGTAAAAACTTACTGATATAAACATTATCTTTGGTGAAATGTTTATCCAAATAACCACTGGTAAACATTCACTATCTCACAAGTAAGGAAAAAATTTCATATAGCTTCAGAAAAAAGTTATTCCAGGTAATAATTATTGATAACATGTCCTCTATTCCTTCCCCCAGTAATGGTAACACACCCCCAGCTAACCACACAAAAACGTTAGAGCCATCCTTACACTATACCTTCCAGTTCCTACGAGATCTCTCGAATCAGATCACACCTGCTCCATTTCAACTGCCCTCGCCACTGTTCAGGTTCCCATTTCACCTTCCAAAGGTTATGCAAAAACATCTTTTCTGTTCTCTCTTTGCCCAGGTGCATCCCTTTAAAACTGAATTATATTCAACAAGGCATAAAAATTGTAAATAATGTGGTTCCATTTAAGAAAAGGCTTAAATATTTTAATTATTTACAAATTATATCCAATGCATTTCCCTCCTTCATATTTATTTAAAAACTTCTAATAGACAGCTCTTCAAAAATTAGCCAAACTTTAGCACATGTAAAATTAATTAATAAACATAATTAATTCAAAATTAATTCACAAAACCAAATATTGCTAGAAAAAAAGAACCCAACATTTTAGGGTTTATAGTTGAGCTAAGAACTGCATGAACTCAGGTAAAATAGTCTCCGGTAGTATTTAACCTAAGTATGGGATGACTATTTTAAAATAGCAAATAATTATTGTTCCTGGAACACATCTTTTTTTTTAATGTTCATTTTTGAGAGAGAGAGACACAGCATGAGTCGGGGAGAGGCAGAGAGAGAGGGAAACAATCCAAAGTAGGCTCCAGCCTCCAAGCTGTCAGTACAGAGCCCAACGCAGGGCTCGAACTCAGGAACCTCGAGATCATGACCTGAGCCGAAGTCAGACGCTTAATGGACTGAGCCACCCAGGCACCCCCCTGGCACACATCTTTTAAGCCCAAGCAGCAATAGTTCTAAGAGAGTAATACCTATAACGTATCTCCAATAAATGATTTTTATCAGTAGCATTAACGTTTAGTCCCCAATTTCTCTTACCAGTTGGTAAAAATAATGGTAAGAATTAACATTTTGAGCAGCAAGTACTAATAATCCATTTTTAAATAAACAAAATAGTGTGGATTGTTCACTATAATATTTATATTATGAAAAAGAAAAAATACTGTTTTCTTACTTTTTTTTTCCAAAAGTGATACAGTTCATTTTTTAACTATCATTCACAAAACAGGAAGGAATAGATAAACTTAGTCCACCAAAAGTGGACCCCAAACACTCACTGTGCCTTCTGAAACATAGTTTTAAGATAAACTAGGAAAGTTTTTTTTTTTGGCTCAAATAGGAATTTTTAAGAAGAATGAGATATTGTAAATACTATTGTAGTGATTAGGACAACCTGTTATTGTAAAAAATCTCAAACTATAGGATGATTATATGATTCACTTTTACACTAATAGGGAGAAGCACTGTAGAGAATTGTTCCGATAGCAATAATTATCTCACTATTATAATGGTAATCTCATATTATATGAGAGTAGCAATGCATAAAGAAGGGAAAAATAAAACCCAAGATATTAGAAGTCTTTACATAAGAACATCTTCACGTTTGAGAACTAGTTATATCCCTAAAAGATACATAAGTAATGACACTGCCACTGCAAATGTGAGTTAAGTAGACACAATTCCTTGCCTAACTTAATGTGATGCTAAGAAAAGATACCAGCCTTATTTATTCCTCCTACTCTTTTACTCCCTTTGCCACATATAAAGTGATAAGCGTAGGAGGAAATCTGACTTGGCAAAGTACCAGTACTATTTCCAGGGTGCGGAAAACACTTTCAACTTAGAAACTTTAAAAACAAGATCTAACTGAGCAGACAATCAGAGTTTTGTTTGACAATGTTTATATGATGCACTAGTTTACAGGAAATGAAATATACAAATGACATGGCTGACCACAATTAAAATAAGGTTTATAGATGCAAGGTTTGTCCAACATATTAAAAGCCAAGAGGAATGAGTTCAAACAAACTAATATCCTGAACTGGTAGTATAATATTTCTTTTGTGCCTTGACACAGTACAAAATACTTATGGCTTTAAAAATAACCAGTATTCACCTACAGACAAAAGTAACCAAGTTATCCTAAAGTCACATAATCACTTATCAGGCCAAATGGCTTAAGTCCTTTTTATTATCAGACAAATTAAATATTTGCTTATTTTTCCCATGCTAAGTAGAAGGCCCTCAAAGCCAGAGAAACATTCATGGTTCAGAAATGATTTATATTTGACTTGGAAATTTTGCATCAGGCTTATTTCTCCATTGATGAAAATTAAACATCACAAAAAATACAGAACTTTTACTAGAAGTACTATAGATAATTTCTAAAATAAAAAGAGAAAATGCCCAATATGTACTGCATATGAAGAAGTACATAAATTGCCTCAAATAAGCACTTAAAAACTTATAGCAACAATATTATTACCTTATATGTTCATAATATTATAGATATGCACGAACCGCAATATAGAAATAGGTCTTATATGATATAATTTTAGTAAAATACTATAATTAATTAACAGATCCTATAGATTGAACCTAGATTTTCCAGCTAGAATTCATCATGGGTTTATAATGGCGAGTGACGTGTAGTTCCAGAGCTAGTTCTTAATGCATTATTTCTAGGTGAAAAGCAAAAAGAGAGCCGTAAGGTCTGGAAGCTTTGTATAAAAAAAAATTATATGGTATCAGGAAGGATAGATGTTCAGGAAGACAGAAACAGACAAAAGTTTTCCTAAGATAAAAAGGGCTAAATAAAATAAAAGGATTACAAATTTCTACAATAGGACCATTTACAAAATAGCATTTTGCATGACACAGGACACCAATAAATTCCTTAACCATCAGTTTTCATTTTCACATTGGGAGTGGCATTATATATTGGAAGGAACACAGGACTGGAAAGTAGTTCCATCTGTAAATAAAACTATGACATAGAATATATTACCTATGCCTCTTTCGCAGGGCTTCAGTGTCCTCATTTCGCATAGAGAGCATTGACTAGAGTTCATTCCAACTCTGAAAAATCCAGATATGTCTAATTGTTTAATGTAATTTTAATTGTAATTTTTTAAAGTTTTTTTTAATGTTTATTTTTGAGAGAGAGAGACAGAGTGCAAGCAGGAGAGGGAGAGAGAGAGAGAGAGAGAGAGAGAGAGAGAGGTAGACACAGACTCTGAAGCAGGCTCCAGGCTCTGAGCTGTCAGCACAGAGCCTGACGCGGGGCTTGAACCCATGAACCGTTGAGATCATGACCAGAGCCGAAGTCGGACACTCAACCAACTGAGCCACCCAGGCGCCCCTAAATGTAATTTTTAAATGTAAAATAATACTAATTTATTTGACTAATTTGATTCTAAGTTTTAGATTGTGAAACAAAAGAAAGATATCACATCATGATACCATTCTCTTCATTCTCCTTTCATTCATTCATTATTATTGACCACCTTTTAGTGATCATTCTACCTTTTATGTTGATAGACCATAAGAAGCACCATGGGATCAGGGACACTATTTGGAGGCCATATACAGTGAAACTCTGGGTTTGTACCAGGATATTAGTAGCAGAGTTGGTGAGCAAGTGGCCAGCTTGTCGACATATATTGAAGGTACAACCAAGAAGATTTGCTGAAGGACTGAATGTGGGGTAATGAAAGAAGGAAAAAAAAAGGAGGACATTACTGCAATGTCCCTTTCTACAATCCCAACCCTTCCCTTTCTACAGGCATATTTATTTTCCCTTTTCAAGTTTACAAATGGATGATATTATTTTTTTGCAATACTGAATTGACATTCATGGCATACTTTCAAGTTTTAGAAAAGAAAAAAATTCACATTTTAAAAAGCTTTTCACTGACATTTTTTTAGATCATGGCAATCACAACGATGACATCATTTTAAAGGCCTCTACTGACCCTGTCTTTCTCTCCCCACAATTCTAAAACACATCTCAAATGTTTTTTTTAAACTTACTAACTTATTACTGATATTCCATATCACATTTACTTTTAATGACCAAACAGTCTATACATTCTGTGTTTTTCTCCCTCTTCCATTTACATGAACTTTCCTGCCTCTGTCAAACTCTCAATCAGAAACACTGATGAGCAAGAGCCTGCCTCCAACTGACACGCACAATCATCATAATCATGATCACCGCAGCTGCTTTGTTCATTTAACTCTTCCTGCCCCATCATTCTCATGTCCAAAACCGACCTTCAGTTCTGAGAGGCTTCAATTTTAAGAATTACTCCAATTACCTGAGACACCACATTTCAAACATTTGCAACACAGAGCTGCTCTAAATCGTGTCTCGCAGAGCACCGAGGTCTACCATGCACGTACCGAAAAGTACAGATGGCGACAGACAAAGCTGAAAGCTCGTGAGTACATCACGAAAGTCAAAATAACAGTGGCTTTCCATCTGCTAACATATTCATATTTACCTCATTTTCCCACAAGTACTCCTCCTTACTTTCCACTCACACTAGCAGAGCTCAGCAGGCAGTGAGTGGTTGGCATCTATTTTCATCGTGTAGTAGTTCTTGAGTCTCCATTTTCTCAACAGCGGGATATTATAAAGACAAGTGCCAAGGACATAGTCTAGCCCCCAAGAAGGATTTGAGCATCCCCACTCCTCAGCAATTTTTTGTTTAACTGCTCAGTGTACATGTTATGTGGTGTCAAAACCTCTGAGTACAAATGCTTTCTAGCTGCCTCATCCTTATTTCACGCTTTTAAAAATAACTTTTGTCTAACTATTTTAATAAAATAAATTCATGGGCAAATGAGTGGGAGAAGCCTCAAATGAAGAGTAAGTATATGGATACCTAAATTTATCACTATATAATATTTTTTGAGTTAGCTATTATTTGTAACAAAGTTTTGGCTTTATCGTACCAAGCCATACCATAATTATGATTAAAAAATTATGGGTCAGGTATTTATATATTTCCAAAGGATTTACTTCCAAAGACACAATTAGATGTGAAGCAATGCATGCTGGTTTTCAGTTTTCATACATTTATAGGGGTATAGTGTATATGGCTGCATAGTAAAGTACAACTTTCAAGTCTATTCAATAGAGCAGTTTACCAGATGGTAACTGGTTAATAAAAAGAAGTGATTCATAAATGAATGCTTTATGAGAAGAAGGCAGATTTGTCAAAAACCTGCAGAGACTTTTTTTTTTTTTTATTTTAAGGAGGGTTTAATAACCAAGTTTTCTTCCAATTGCCAATGGATGCAGTAATACCTGCTATCTGCTAAGTTTGCTTTCCTGCTTGGTATTAAATTCATGGATATTTCTGCAATCCAAAACAACTTTTCAAGACTGACATGAGGATACCAAATTAACACGACGTTATGTTTTGTTTGTTTTTTTTTTGTTTTTTTGTTTTTGTTTTTGTTTTTTTTGCTTTATCGCTCTTAATCACTTTATCCTTTTATCACTGTTTGAGAAAGTTTATGCATTCCTCATGAATTCACTGCATTAGAAACACAAAAATTTCTGTGTTTACAATATGCTATGAAAAATAACTGTTCAGTTTGAATGATTGCTAATTTCATCTCAATCATGTGTTCCTAAGGCAAATCTTGAGAAAACAAACAGTATCACAGAGTCTGTTCAAAACAAGGGACGTAAGTTCATTATGCAACACTGCTTTACTCGAATCTTCCTGATAGATGTTCAGGCATAGCAACATTACTGTGGATGATCATCAGAGAGAGACAGTACATCACATTCAATCAGATGCAAGGCTAGACCCATAAAAGTCTGGCTTTTAAGAGATTTAGCATTTTTTCCATAAAAATGAATACAGGTAATACATTATCAAAACTTACAACTTGGGTATATTACTAAATATTTGTCAGCCTTAGTTTCCTCACATATGACACCAAAATTATAAAACATAATCAACAGAGTTGTATGGGTTGAATGAAATAAGCTAAGTAAGACATGTGGCACAGAAAAGGTTGACAGTAAATGAAAACTTTTATTATCACTCTTAATTAAATATTCATGGCTGGTAATATTCACATATTCCTAGCACTTTGGCTCCATTATTATGTCATCTAAATGCCCTCTTTACAGAATGGAGGAATGGAAAATAACTTCACATAATTATTTGAGCCTAATATTGCTTAAGGTTACTTTTTAAATGTATCAGTGGCTTATTTCTAAATTTAGAAGCAGTACCACAAATAGAAAATGCATAACTCTTCACTTGCTGTTTAATAATAAATCTGTATTGATAATTAACCATTCTTCCCAGCTTTATTAAGAATTCTTCTTTTACTTAGTTTTGGCAATACCTCAAAAATGTCCATTATAAAAGTCTAATTTGCACTGCTTTTTGGAGAATGAATTAGATTTTCAATTACCACTTATTTTCATATATCATACAAAGCTTTTCTTATCCATGGAGCATTGCTATAGTAGGAAAATAAAATAATTGATAGGTTAGGAACACCTGTTTGAATGTAGGCTGTCTATAACACCTAGTAGGAATTATTTAACGCTATAGACCCCTGAGGGCTCTCTGGGAGGTCTCCATGCTACAGGCCACTCATTCTCTATCCTAGTTAGATCTTTGTGTATTCTAAGTATAAATGCATATTTTAGTGAATCCGGTAGGTCACCCTATGAGCTGTCTTGTCAGTCAGATGCATGAGTTGACATGTGAGATTTCAAGCCAAGACAGAGTGCATTTAGACCAGAGAAGAAATAGATTCCCTTAAATTTCACAACTAGAGTAAGTAAAATCTCTTTGCAAAACCAACTTTTACAAAGCATGAGATATAAACTGACGCTCTTTCTCCCAATGAAGCATCTGGCCTGTGCATTTTGTTCATAGATCAAGTTCAAAGAAATTATTATGATCTTGACATTCTACCTCTTATAGTTCTATTACTTTCTATGTGTGCTCTGCAGCGGGTATGAAGACTTCTTAGTGATTACGTACCATGAAAGGCATGCTATTCCTTTTATAAAGTTAAAAGCAATGAACATAAATAGACTTTTAATGCATATATATTAATGAACTTAAAACTATATGAAAAGGAACAAGAGAAGAATAAACATACAGAAGGAATGGGATGAAGGAAGAACACATAACTACAAACAGGTCATGGTCAACGTCCTAGCTTTCATCTGAAGTATCGTTAGTAAGCATTTCTTAAAGATTTATATGTAAACAAGAAAGCTAGTAAATAATAAATAAGTAAATACAAGCCATGCATAGACAAATACTGAAAATATGTAACAAGCCATGGATGACAATTAATCCACTTCCACAAAACACAAGTTGACTAGGAAAAATAAAAAAATGTGCCATGAGAAACACATATCACAATCAGCTGAAACAGACAAAGGACTGCAGTATTTCTTCTTACGCTATTGGGAGGTGTCTATCATATAAAGGACAGGACAAAGTTATGATCTGATAATTGACCAAACAATATAACTGGGAAATGTGGTTCCTCTTGTGCACTATTCCTGAGTAGTTTCTGTTATGCTTACCAGTCCTGGTATTTATTCTGATGTAGGTTTAGCTGAAATTACATCTAGCGGTATGGACAACTGAAGTCCTTTGTTTCGTTAAAATAATTTTGAGGACTGATGGGATTTAACAATATAAATAAAGAGAAACAAGCATTTCCGTGACACTAGAAAAGTTTATGACGATGACTCTGACAAGAGCTATCATTCAGAAAACCAAAATCATATTTTAAATGTTTTTTTATAAATTTATAAATGATTTTCATTAAATTATGTTTTTACATTGAATTAATGATAATTTTGGGGGGGTCAATCTTTAAGGATTCACCTATAGACAAAGTGAAGAAGCCTTTCACTTTTGCTTCATCCCTGAGCATCTTACCCAAAGAACTGACAGCTAAATTACTTGTCAAGAATAGGCAAGATATTTTCTACATGCTACTTTTCTGGTTACTATTTTTACTTTCCGCTCCCCATCTATTTGGTGTAGGTCACAGTGGTCAGTGAAATGTCCAAAACATCAGAAGAAGACAAGCAAACTGGACTGATAATCCAAGCAGTATTTTGCATATGTAATATCTGCATAATACAATTTAAAATTTTCTAGTTTTCTATGCTGTTTATCCCACTAAAAATTCTGCAAGCATTCAGGACAGTTATTTCCATATTATAAACAGAAAACTGAGGCAGCCTACCATCTGCCAAAGTCAGACAAGCACTCAGTGCAAGATCTGGGTAGCACTTGGTTCTCTGCACATCTTAGCGAGTTTCACTATGTCTTCAGCTTTCTTTTAATCACTGGGGTGGGTTTTACATAGTTCAAGCTAATCATCAGTATTCTTTTACAACTTCATGGGTTACTATCTGAAAACTATGCAACTTTCAAGATCAGAAATTACTCAGCAGTGTTCACATTCTTATACACTTTTGCAGAAGGTTGTTTTCTACAGGACTTCTAACAAAGAATGACTATGTGCACCTACTTTTAATTTGGAAAATGAAAATAAGACCGTGACAGCTGCTTTAATGAGTAGTATTGTCAACAGCAGGATAAAATCTATTCTCCTAACAAATGCCCACAATAATAGGACTAGTGAGCTTTTCTTTTTTCTTTTCTTTTCTTTTCTTTTCTTTTCTTTTCTTTTCTTTTCTTTTCTTTTCTTTTCTTTTCCTTTCCTTTCCTTTCCTTTCCTTTCCTTTCCTTTCCTTTCCTTTCCTTTTCTTTTCTTTCTTTTCTTTTCTTTTCTTTTCCCATAAACTGTGTGTAAATTTTAACTCTTGGGGTTAGCTAATATGAAATGGTTTTGAATTTCAGTTTTCTGTGCTTCTTACTGTTATTTACACAAAATCACTTCTGAATTGCAGAAAAGTTGAACTCTACTGAGTACCCTACCAATAGTGTATGTATATAGAGAGGAATCATCTTCAGTGATTTGAAAACATTTTATTTAAAGAAAATTCTATCAGGAAAGCTACAGAAATCAAGGAGCTGCAAAAAAGCATTTTATTCTGAATACATTTCAAGAAATAAGCCGCTGTTCAATAACTGGTGACTGAAAACATCACATAATACCTCTTTGAGGACTAAATGAAGATTCATTTTGAAACCAAATCAGATGGTGTAGTTTAGCCTCTTCTATGCAGATCCCATTAACTCAACAATTGCCAAATTTCATTTTCACAACGTTATATGTATTTTGGGGAACAAGGAAGAGGTGCTAAAAATAGAAGCAACATGGGAATTTTAAGCAAGAGGAAATATAGAGTAAGAGTTTACAAAAGAAAAAAACTGAAAATCTAAAACCATGCGTTAAGGGGTAATGAGAGAAGTCAGACTTGATGTAATAAGCAAAATATCACCTTGTCACAGGGGATTTGGGAGAGACTTCTCTGCTACTGATAGAATGTTTCACCTTCTTATAGGAATCAGGTGGTTAGACCTAGTGCAGGTGTCTCTTCCAAAGATAAGCAGCATTTACACAGTGAGAAAAAAGAACATTTCACAGGGTCTGTGACGAGATTTCTGTTGAAAGTCCTCTTTGTTTAGAAATTATTGGTTACATGTCTGTTTGTTGTTTTTGTCTGTTAAAAAACTGGGAGAACTGGCCCTTGACATTTTGACAGTAGGTAAATCCATAGATAGATGGACAGCTAGATAAACAAATCAAAGTACATTCTAAAGAGAGCTTGATCTTTAGGAAATAATTATAGTAGGATACTGATGACATTTTTTTTTCTGTTATCTTAGAATTATGACTGAAAATGAAATTTTAGCTAAAAGTGAAATCACTGGGGCGCCTGGGTGGCGCAGTCGGTTAAGCGTCCGACTTCAGCCAGGTCACGATCTCGCGGTCTGGGAGTTCGAGCCCCGCGTCGGGCTCTGGGCTGATGGCTCAGAGCCTGGAGCCTGTTTCCGATTCTGTGTCTCCCTCTCTCTCTGCCCCTCCCCCGTTCGTGCTCTGTCTCTCTCTGTCCCAAAAATAAATAAACGTTGAAAAAAAAAATTAAAAAAAAAATAAATAAAAAAATAAAAAAAAAATAAAAGTGAAATCACTAATTAGCCTACATTCTAAAGAAATGTGCAAGAACTCAAACAGAACCAAGTGCCATACAGAGTTTACAGAGTTTACTGAGATACAGCTAGCCCTATGACCACTAAACAGCAATGCACCAACATTTCTCAGAGTTTCTTCAAAGGTCTTGTGAGGAATGCAAATTTCACAATGAAAAGATTCTCTTTTCATTCTAGGAAGAAAAACAGAGGAACTTTCTCCTACATGAGGCTAAGTGAGAAGGGGTAACAATATATCAATCATGAAGGTTATGCTGCTTGTAGAAAGGAGAGACTAACCCTTCATCTTCCAGAATCTCTGCTTAAGGAACAGACTTGTTTCTTAGCCCAAATAAGCAGACCTCATGATGACAAACATGGAAATCAATTCAAAATGAGGGCTTAAAAAGATATAGTTGTTTGTATGTTTGTGTGTGTGCATGTGTGTGTGTGCGTGGTTGTGTGTGTGTGTGTAAGTTGAACTGGTGACCTGGATGTAAAGCCATGATTAAGAAACAATGAGCTCAGGGTGCCTGGGTGGCTCATTTGGTTAAGCGTCCAACTCTTGATTTCAGATCAGGTCATGATCTTGAAGTTTGTGGGATCAAGCCCCACATCAGGCTCTGTGCTGACAGTGCTGAGCCTGCTTGGGATTCTCTCTCTTCTTCTTTCTCTGCCCATTCCCCCACCCCCTCTCTCTCTAAAAATAAATGAAAAAAAAAAACTTCAAAGAAAGAAACAATGATCTATTTTCTCCCTAGGAATACTGCCAGGATGATAAATATCTATTGTCAATAAATACTAACTTTGGACAATTGTTATTTTATGTGTATACCATACTTGCTATGTAACACATCTGATTTAAGAGAAAGATCTTAAAGCTGTTATTAATTTTCAGAGTACACAGTAATCTATCTTCTAACAAAATCTTCTAACAAAAAGTTATCACATTTGACCACAGAATGATAATATTTTCACACATTCCTGGTAATATCCATTTTTCATTCAGTAAACAAGTAAATAAATTGTTGCACTTACGGCGATGACATTGTTTAGAAGTTACATTAGAACAGCAAGTGGATTTGTCTACAGAGTCTCCAGCAATCTGTGACCATTCAAAAACATTTATCCTCTTTGAACCAAGTACCACAAAAATATAAATTCTTCTTTCCTTCCCATACTGCTTCATGCCAAGAACCCGCCGCAGATGAGTCTGAGTAATTGTACACTTGTTTCCAACTCTCATTTAATCTTCCTGTATTGATATATTAATAATGTTGATTTTATTATAATGAATCCAAGACATCAAACAAATGTGCTGTTGTTTCTGGTTTCAAAGCTAGCACAGTAGAGATGAATAACTTCTTTCATCTATTTAAAATTTTTTATTAATTACTTGCCTCTGAAATATTATGGTTTTTAAGAAATTTTGGGGGGCACCTGGGTGGCTCAGTCAGTTGAGTGTCCGACTTCAGCACAGGTCATGATCTCACGGTTTGTGAGTTTGAGCCCCGCACTGGGCTCTGTGCTGACAGCTTGGAGGGAGCCTGGAGCCTGCTTCAGATTCTGTGTCTCCTTCTCTCTCTGCCCCTCCCCCACTTGTTCTCTCTCTCTCTCTCTCTCTCTCTCTCTCTCTCTCTCTCTCTCTCAAATAAATAAATGTTAAAAAAAGTTAGAAATATATTTTTGTTATCTGAATGACTAAAACATATTTCTTACATATATTTGGTCTTAATCCATAGTTCTTGGCTCACAGATCCCAAATACCCTTGGAATTTCCTGAGTGGTGAGAGCAATGGGAGCATCTTTTGTTAGAGTATTTGGTCTCTTGTCCTTAGTTCCTAAAACTGCTCCACAGCCATAAAGATGAAATAACTGAGTTGCTATTCACAACAAGACTCTTTCCCACCACATCTGGGTTTATGTTAATGAGGTAACTTTAGGAAAGCACCTACCGATAAAGGCTGGTTTCCAGAAGAACCAACTATGTATAAAGAGCTGGAATCTTCAGTCCCACCCCCTGATTTCTGGGATGGGGAGAGGGGCTAAGGTTGAGTCAATTACCAATGAACAATGAGTTAATCAATCATACCTATGTTATGAAGCTCCATAAAGGCCTAAAATGATGGGGCCTGGAGAGCTTCCCTGTTGGTGAACATGTAGAGATTTACGGGAGAATCGTATGCTCAGAGAGAGTACAGAAGGTCCTTGCACTTTCCCCATACTTGCCCTATGCATGTCTTCCATCTGGCTGTTCCTGAGTTATATATATATTCTTTTATAATAAACCAGTTATCTAGTAATTAAAATGTTTCTCTGGGTTCTTTCAGCTACTCTAGCAAATTAACCAAACCCAAGGCAGGAGTCCTGGGAATCTCTGATTTATAGCCAGACGGTCAAAGTGCAAGTAACAACCAGGACGTTTGACTGACATCTGAAGCCCAAAGAGCAGCTCATGGGAACCTCCAATCTATAGCCAGGTGATCGTACAGAAGTACCAGTAACAACCTGGGGTTGCAATTATCATTTAAAGTAGGATGTAGACTTACAGGACTGACATTTTAACCTGTGGAATCTAGCACCGGCTCCAGTTAGAGAGTGTCAGAATTGAGTTAAATTGTAGGACACACAGCTGGTGTTGAATTGCTTGCTTGGTTGTAGGGAAAACTTCACCTACTTCCACACATTAGAATAGGGTACCTCCTTAATGTTCAAACTCAGTTATTCAGACAATATAAGCATTAATCAGACAGAGATCATGCTCTCAACAAGCTTACAGTATGAGTGATCATAATATTTATGTACAAAACTGTGATTCAGGACAGAAAATGAAAGAGTGACAGAAGGGACCAGAGAACATGTCTGGTACTTCAAAGGAAGTACCTTTATGGCTGGTTGGATTCATTCATTAATTTCAATAATGGTTAGCTTTTAAGTGATTTTTCACCAATGCAGGTAATTTAAAATATGGTCAATATCAGACCACATTATCTGGGCTTATTTTTAATAAGCATTGAATACAATTCCTTCTATAAGTGGTGTTATAAAAAACATATGGGAACTTTAAAAAATGTCCTGAACCCCATCCAAAACCCTACTGAATTAGGTCAGTAATAACACAAGTATTATTTCCATGATATTAGATTTATGCAATATATAAAGTCTCTTTTAGTTTATTCAAGGTGAGTCAGCTATATCTTACAAAACTCAAACTGAAAACTTGAATAATACTTACTTTACATGAATCTAGACAAATTGTGTTTCACTTTCTTATTTCTCCAAAACTGCAGACATTTAACCATTTGTATTTTACACGCTTAAAGCAAATTTTGAAAACACTATACATTTTCTAATATTTTATCACCAGAATCGTGATAATATAGTGATAATTCTCATGAATGTGGCATCCTAACATTTGTTAATTCTACATTTTAAACTATCTATAAAACATTTAATATAATTACCTCAATATTTTCAGGTAAGACTTTTAATAGGAAGCCAAATATAGAGTATTTACAACTTATCCAATTATTTCCCCCTCTCAGAAATACTTCAACAGATATGTACAAGATTTTTACATTAAAATGTATCTGAAACTAGGATACATTAAAATAATCTAAAATAGATTTTAAGTATCTGTGTAAAATTGTATCTCAAACAGTAGCTCTCAAAATTTATGAAACAAACTCTCAAATATTTTTAAAATTCTATCTGGGAATATTTTCCTATCATATAGATAATTAATGATAATACTTAAATTACTGGTTCTTTTTGTTATTACCAATGCATATGGTATATCCAATGGAACTTATGACTTAAAAATTTTACATATAATCTGCAAGGCTTTGGAAAGAAGAAATCAACTGTCATTCAAAATAAAGATATAGATATGGATAACTGTGAAACATATGTTATAGAAATCCGCATAAAGGGTATTATATAAACTTAGTTTCCCTAAAATTCATTCCATATTGACCATAATTGGATAGCTGTCCTACGAGTTTGAAACTATAGCTTATGGCCAGTGCTACATTATTTCAGAGGATCACAAACAAATCTTTTAGAAAGACATTTGATAATATTGCTATGGTAAATTTTGATTTACCACACTGTTTTGATTTTATCTATAAATCCTCCAAAGCTAATGGTCTAAGAACCCATATTAACCACATTTAGAATTAGACAACCCTAATTCCAAATCATGTATGCCCTATTGATTATCTTCATGGTTTTAAGCAATTTTACTTACTCCTCATGGCCCCAGTTTTCTATCTCCAAAATGGAATAAAACCACTATCCCTATTGTCATGGAATGGCATTTTGATGTTTAAATGCCATTTTATGTCTATGTAGTTGAATAACTAGTCAAGTAGTCTTATAGTACATGTGATGAGGACAATGATCGTTCAATAGAAGGGCAGAGAACATATCATTGCTTCAGATCCAATATTTCCAGGTTGCTTTTCAAAAAGGGGAAACAAATGTGTACTCTCAGTAACAGTGTATACAAACATCCATTTCATTGTTCTTTCAAAATCACTGAGTGACATCATTTGTTAAAGCATTTGTTAACTTGCCAGTTGAAAAATTACTTAAAATTTTAATTTTAACCCTTCTGAAAATTAGTGACATGTCACATTTTTTCAAAGGTTTATTTGATATATGTATTTTGGGGTAAAGTGCTTCTTCATGTACTTGGTACATTTGCTAATTGTGATATATTTTTAGTATTTATATACTATATGTATTAATAATCTGTGTCATTTTTCTTTCCTGAGTCAAAAAGTTTTGATTCAAATGAATGAATGAGTGCCTGTAAGGAATTTTTAGGATCACAGGCAGGCGGAACAAGTGGTATCCTTATTACCTACTTATTTCTTACAAAACTTCTAACTTGCAGTTTTGAAAAAGTGAAGATAGAAAATGTATGTAAGGCACTTTAAAAGGAAGACATCTGACTTGCATTCTAATTAGAAAATAAATACACTGACATATCCTCTTTAATTAAGTATAATAATCTCAATAATATGAAAAGCTTGAAGTTTGCATCAATTATTTTTTTCACAGGTCATTTTTGTTTCATAAATTTAGCAACCCTGTAACTGTTCACTGAGAATGAGATTTGACTAATCTTAAAATTTTAAATATCAATTATCTTAATACATAAATTCAGTTGAAAAACAAGCCACTTATTACCACTCATTGGCTTGGTGAAGGATTTTGGATAATTCATTGAATCTATTTGTGCTTCAATTTAACAGAGGACTTAAAATTTGACTTTATATTCTGTGAATAGGATATGCTCCAATTAAAACAATAGGATATTAAAATTCAAATTTAAAAATACAGATACTAGGCTAAAATTACTAGTGTTAGAATTTTTTTTCTTTTATGACTACTTTATGAGAACATTCTCTTTAAATTGATTATCTACTCTCTAAGAACTATCTGTTACCACTAATTTCTGATGTTTGCAAATCTGGGGAAGCTATAAAAATTACAGCGTCATAGGCTATTGACCCTGAGAATAAATTACAAATACTAAGTAATAAGTCTGAATTACTGTTGTGAACCAATAGAAAAATATAAGTAATTCACAGTGATGCATTTTGTATATTATTTTTCTGTTAAAAACTTCCTTAAGAATCAGTTATAATACTCTTTTGGGGGTGCCCTTTCCAAACATTAATTATCCAATAAGTTCCATTGGGAGAAAAGAACAAAAGGCAGAAGGAACACAGATGAAAACAGAACCATGGACCAGGATAACTGATAGAGTAAATGTAAATCTCTGACTTTTCTATCAACATCCAGACACCGGCATCCCCTACATGTACCTTCCTTTGCTAGATGTAATTCTCTTCATTTCCATGGAGTATTTGGAGGCAGTTACCCCTTCTTATCAATTCTAACTATATGTGTTGCTAACCTGTTAAATTAGCTAATATTCCTACTATGAAATGCTAAGTAAAGGGCAAACAAAAGCTTTTATCATGAAACTGTTACTGGAACAAGATAGATATAGAAAATCTTGACTTCTTTAGTCACATTTGTACTATTATGAAGGAATTCTCATCCTTATAATCTAGTGTTAGTAAATACATGTGCTCACAATGTCTTTCCCACTATGGTAGATACAAGTCAAAGAGTGCTTCATAAAGTGACCACAGGAAAACTTTACTTCAGGAATTCACCAACAAAGTATCTGTTTAAAATACACTCTTAAGGGGTACCTGACTGGCACAGTGGGTTAAATGTCTGACTCTTGATTTAGGCTCCGGTCATGATCTCACGTTTCATGAGATAGAGTCCCATGTCAGGCTCTTCATTGACAGCAGATAGCCTGCTTGGGATACTCTCTACTCCACACCCTGCCCCCCCCCCGCCACCCCCCCCCCCCGCCCAGTGCATGCACTCTCCCTCTCTCAAAATGAATAAACAAACAAACAAACAAAAAACAGATAAACTCTTAAGTTAGAAAAAATGGCATTACTTAAATTATTATTAAATGCACTGTAACTAGCATTGCCACAGTAGCAAATGAAATATGAAATAAAGGTGCCCAATGCTTAGCAAAATTAAAATATTAAAAAATAAACATGTCAAGACTTGCATTAAAAGATGGAAAAATGCTGTTATATAGAGAAGGATTTCAGCCCAACAATTTTTGGCATATACATATCCTATGTATTATTACACAGTTTGGTCTGAAAACTGAAAAACAACAACAACAACAACAACAACAACAAAGAAACAACAAAGAAAGATAAAGTTTTCTTATTCATTGCCATGACATCACCATTCACAGTTTATGAATCCATAGTTTATAAATCATGTAGAGGGGAAGCAGTCATCCAGGATTTTAATACTTAACAATTTGTCACTTTTTCTCTTGTGTAGAATTTCTTTTCATTGTATCATGTGCTAATATGTTCATATTTCTCCAGGATAACTAATCCTAGTCCATTTTTAAAACCAAAGGTGTATGTTCATTATTTAGGCATATTTCTTCCTAATCATTCCAGCTGGAGCTGGTCCATAATGTAATGGAATAAAGTTGCATAAAATGTGCCTGGCTGTCTTCCCACTGATTGGTCTTTGCTAGATTGAGATATTCTAGGCCCAGAGCAAATCCTAGAGTATTGGAGATGTCAAGGGGGGCTTTGTTCTTTATATGCAGATCCTACATATCTATTTTTCATTGTTGGAAAAGTTACTGAAAAATTATTTTATATTTATGGTCTAATACTCAAAGATAGTTTTGTGTCTCTTTACACAGAATTAGAACCAATCAGATTAATGCCCTTCTACCTGTAGCCACAATATACATAAACTGTATTCCTCTCTATTCTTCTAGATCAAGAAAATGTTTCACAAACTCTGAGCACAGGTAATGAATCTATTTTAATGTGCATTGCTAGGATCTTCACCGTACAGTTGTACCACAGCTCCCCACCACTGTCAGCCTATGTTCCTATAGCTTCCAGCAACAAGTAGGAGTGTAGACTGGCTACTCCAAAGATAATGAGAGGAATAAAAGCCACAATGGTAGCACCTACACTTATCCTTTGATGCGTTTTCCTACTTAACTAAATCAGGACATCCAGGAACTGCCTTCTGAGAAAAGACAGTTCTTAGGAACTGCAATTCCAGGCATGAGAATTTACAAATAGATTTTCTTTTTCAATCAGATCTAAATTAGCCCACGGAAAATTGTGCATTATCTGGTTTTGTGTTTTGGCATTTATCTTTGCCCAGATAACCACAGAGAAATACACACCTATATTCAACTTGAAGGTGAAAGAAATGTGAACTTTAGTCTTAGACAGTGTTGGAAAATATACCAACAGTAAAAGTGTTTAAAGTTTTTATTTATTTTATTTTAAGCTGCAAGTCTAGTCTACTGAAAAATCATTTGCAGATGGTCAGAAAACATGATAAAACACCCATGAAAACATGTACGATGACACATTAAGTCTGGGGATCATATCATTTTGAATTTAGGGCAAAAACCGTGTGGCATAAATTTCCCCATATCCTCCCAATGAATGATCTCCTTGGCTATTCTACAAATTCTTTCAAAAGTTAAATTAATCCTGTGACTGAAGGACCATTTAAAGGCCAAAACCAGTAATAGAATTCTTCCCAATTTAGATTCTTTTGGATGTTATAATTGTGACTAGGAGTTTTCTCCATTGATTGAGGTAAAAAATTTAAAACTACAATAGAAGATAGATCAAAACTGGTAGTTAAGAATATATATTCATTTATCTATGTGAGCTAGAAAGTCTGAAATGGGACTTCATTAAAAATCAAAATTCAACTCTTAGTACCAAGGTTGTATTATCCAAATACTAATTCCATTAAAGGAACCAGGACTTCTTGGAGAAATAGCTAATTTCTGGGCTAAAGGAGGATACATAAAGGATGAGCCTAGGACATGTACTGGCAAACACAGAAGTTGCCAGAATCAAACAGAAAGGACTGCAACTCATTCAAGATGGGATAATTTTAGCATCAAAAGGAATCATGACTATAATTGATAAAACACATCAAATACTTAAAAATTAATATATTCAGAATGATATTAACAAAAGTTAGAACAAACTCATTATAATTCAAGTTAGTTTGAACGAACTTATTATACTGAAAGTCACTAAATAAAGGAAATATACCACAATAATAATAATCTGGATAATGAGAGTTCTTCTTTATTAAAGATGCCAAATAAAATATAAAAAGTAATAGATTTAGAAAAATGCTGTTTTGTAACTCTCATGAAACAACAGATTTAAAGTAATAATCATCAGTGAATTTTATTAGATTAAATATTGATGGTGAATTTATAATGCAGAAATAAGGGTAACAATCTCTGGAACACTGATAAATTTTAGCCACTCCCAAAAGTGGGCTTTTTGATAGGATGCAAAATCAAAAAATCTGAACTTGAATAGGATCAATCCTCTGGCTATAACTACCAACTTCTAGGTAATGGGTGATGTAGAATAAGTTCCATGACACCATGAGAAATTACTCAGTCAAATCCAAAATATGGAACATTCTTAAGGACAAATGAATCACTTTGATTACATCAATGACATTCACAAAAAAAAAAAAAAAAAGGATGGATATAGTCCATTACAGTATAAAAAGAAATCACAAATATGTGTAATGTGTGAACACTGGCTCCAGATTTGAACAAGCTGATTCTACAAAGTTACTTTAGAGTTAAACAAGAAAACCTGAATTGGAACTCGGATATTGTGTATTATTAAGGATTTTGTTAGTGTAATAATGGTGTTAAATGGATTACTGCTTATTATGGTTGAATTGTGCCTCCCCTCCCCCACCAAATGATAAGCTAGAGTCCTAATCCCCAATCAATACCTCAGACTGATTTTATTTGGAGGCAGTCCTCACAAAGGTAATCAAGTTAAAATGAAGTCATTAGGGTAGGCCCTAATCCAATAAGATGATGTCATAAAGGGAAAAACAGTGGACACACAGACTGATACACATAGAGAGAAGAGGATGTAAAAAGACACAGAGAGAAGATAACCATCAACAAGCCAGGAGAAAGGCACGAACAGTTCCTTCCCTGATGCCTTCAGAGGGAGCATAATCTGCTAACATCTTGATTTCAGACTTAAATTTCTGTTAATTCACCAGTTTGTTGTACTTTGTTATGGCAGTCCTACTAAACTAATATACAACTTAAATTTCCTTATTAGTTGGAAATACATTATGAAGTATTTACCTATGAAATGACATGATGTGTGAGATTTCCCTTAAAAATCTGACAAATGTGTGCTAAGAGAAGAAATGAAATAAGAGTAGAAAACCCTTAACTATTGAAGCTGAGTTATGGGTACATAGAGTTAATTACACTACATTGCTTTATTTGGTGTTATTTAAAAGGTCCATAAATGGGGCACCTGGGTGGCTCAGTTGGTTAAGCATCAGGTCATGATCTCACAGTTTGTGGGTTCCCACATCAGGGAACCTGTCCCACATCAGGCTCTGTGCTGACAGCTCAGAGCCTGGAGCCTGGTTTGGATTCTGTGTCTCCCTTTCTCTCTGCCACTCCCCCGCTCACACTGTTTCTCTGTCAAAAATAAACATTAAATTTTTTTTTTTTAGTAAAAGTAAAAGGTCCATAAGAAAGACTTAAAAAAGAGAACAGAAAAGCATAAAATTAGTGCTTAGGACATGAACATACTGCTAAAATTAAGGCTGCTTTCCTGAACTCCATTTGGATTCTTGTATATAGGATCAAAGCATGAAACCAAAGAATCTAGCCAGAAAAATGCCATTCATTAGTTCTATGATGACAATTTATATGCAAATCCATGCTTTTATAATGTTGATAAGCTGACTTTAGTAACTAACATTCTGAAAAAGTTTTTTAAAATACTATGAACAAATTTAGATATTTTATGAATCCATTACAAAATATTAAATATGAATGACACTTTTCTAAAAAATGTTATTTTATGAAGAGCATTCCTGGATGCTTCAGAGAAACTAAAAACATAAGCCCTTTATAAAATATAGAAATTCAAGTTCAACCTCCAAAAAATACTAACAATTCTCCACTGTGGTTATGAGCTACAGTGAAAAGAGGCAGACTGTCCCCTCTTTATGTATGTGAAATACAAAGCTGTTTTAAAATTTTATTGAGAATTAAAATAGTAGATAGGTGAGTTCCATGTTCAGAATTAGTTTCAGGAAAAACCAAAGGGTCAAAGATAAAAAAAAAATTGCTTAGGTACCATTTTTTTAAAAAGTCACATTTAGGTAGCTTAGTAAAAAGTCTTATACAAAGAATAGGATTAGCAAAATTAATTGATTTATCACTTTCTTACTACACTACCCTCTACTATCTCAACCCTATCACAGGTTCTTATCTGCCCCCCCCCCTTTTTTTCCTTTTCTTTCTTTTTTTTTGTCCTTCCCTCTCTGGCTTGCCAATATCAATACATGTTTTCTGGGAAATGTCTGAGTAGTACTGATATTCGATGCCCTGTTTACCAACTTCTTTTTCATTATTTACCTGTGACTGTCTCTTAGAACGTGGTTAGTCTGTGTCCAGTTGTGAATACTTAGTTCTAGGTTGTTTCCAAATAGGGTTCTCATACTCTATAGGGCCTGGCACTAAAAACAGATGCACAAAATGTGTAACCCTCAGATGTTCTTAGTGTACAGGGCAACGTTATGATGCACGTTCATCCAGCTGAGTGAGACAATTTAATGGTCATTCTATAATAAAACCAATATATCCGCGGTTAAGGGAGGCCAAGGACCTCTCTTGAAAGCGTATTCTAAAAGAATCTAAACTAACTCTTTCAAGACTTTTGTGCTTAGACTAGTTTAGTGATTTCATTTTTTCACTATTTCATTCTGAAAATTCTCTTTTTAATAGATAGTCCCCAAGTTACTCTTTGGACATAGAAATCATTTTTGAGTACTGAATTATGAACAAAGAAACTGCTACACTCACTGGTTCTGATAACATTCACAACAGAAGGTGCTAAAAATATATATATATATATATATATATATATATATATATATATATATATCTCCAATGCCCATCTTCTCTATCCTCCCTCTATTTAATTATTACATCATGTCACATTATAATATGAGAAGGATATGCAAGGCTGGCATCTGTCTTATTCATGTTATATCTGCACACCTAGAAAAATGCCTGTTGCATCATTAGGCACTCAATAATTATTCGTTGAGTAAACAAAATAGTAAGTGAAAAATATAGATTATTATAATCCATTCTAGTAAAAAAAATGTTTGGGATTTTTTATGCCATTATTTGCAAAGTGAAGGCTAATTCTGCCCTTATTTCAACTAAACTCCAAATTTCAACTTATATTACAGTCTTTAGTGACATTGATTCAAAATTAGTGTCGGAATAATAATTAAAACTGGAATCCAGAGCCATTTATCTATGGGATACCCAATCTCTAGCAAGGCTTTCATTTACTCTGTATATTTCCATTATGTGCCTTGTTTACTAAATTTTCATTTTGTTGAATCCAAGTTTTATAAAAAAACAGTAGTCACCTAACCATGTATTCACTGAATGAATATTAAGGAGAAGTGAAACACAAAGCACAGGCTTCACAGCGGAATGGGATAAAATTAGTAGGACAAAGGTTATGTTATCTTTGAACCTTTGTAGGAAAGGTAAGACATGCACATACATAACTAATAAAAGGTTTTAGTGATGAGAAAGTATAGATAAAGAACCAGATTACCATTGGCTGGAATGGTCAGCGTATTCTCCATGGGAAAGTAGCATTCGGTTTGAAGTGCTTGGACAAGTGTAGTTCAGATGTCAAAGACAACATTCAAGTAGACATACCACAATGAGCAAAGGCATAGAACTGGGACTGATGCATAAGATATACCATAAAATAAATATGGAAAATAGAATTGATAAGGACACAAACACAGTCAATTGTCTTCCCAAAAATCTGTGTTTCCCTTGGCCACCCATCTAGAGGCCCTATTTCCAGACTTGCAGCCAGATGTGGCCACGTGACCAACTTTTTGTCATGGCAAATGAATGCCAATGTTGTGTGCAAATCCTTTTTTGTTGCTTTAAATGAAATTCTTGGGGCACCTTGGTGGCTGAGTTGGTTAAACGTCCGGTATCAGCCTAGGTCATGATCTCACCGTTCCCAAGTTCGAGCCCTGCATCAGGTTCTGTGCTGACAGCTCAGAGCCTGGAGCCTGCTTCCTATTCTGTCTCTCTCTCTCTCTCTCTCTCTCTCTCTCTGCCCCTTCCCCCCTCCCAAAAATAAATAAACATTAAAAAAATAATAAAAATAAATGAAATTCTTGACCTAAATTTTGTTTCTTTCACTTTCTCTTTCTCATGGGCTGGAAGTTTCTAGCATTTGAATAGGTTTCAAGGACACATGTGAGAAAAATGCTCTAAAATACAGAGTCATGAGAAGAATGGAACCAAGATGCCTGGCTAGACTTCCAACATCTGGACTTTAAGTTATGGCCTTGGATGACTTTTTGTGTTTTCCCAGTCTCTAGTAGGTAGAAGAAGAAGAAATAAGAAAGTACTTACTTTTTTTTTTTTTTTTTGTCACACATGTGCCATCACTGTGCTCTTTCAAATATCCCATTATAATTTGATAAACATTTGTTCGCAGTTGTACATTTTATGAAGTAATGTAAGGAGAGATTACAAGATCAAATCAGTTAATATCACAAATGAGAATATAAAAGAGTGAACAGAGAGGGAAAGTAGAGAATTCAGAATTGTGGTTGTAAAACAAGATTAATCTAGCTATGATTCTAGCCTAGGAGACAACAGAGACTGGGCTACTCTCACATTAGGTAATCACAGAATAAGGAAGAGGATTTGGAAGAGGGAATTATTAATATAGTTTATGAAAAAAAATTCAGTGGTGAGCTAAAAACCTAGAAGAGGAACTAGCAAGAGAGTAGGACTGAAAAGTCAGTTTAGAAACCCTGTGCATAGAAATAACCTGAGAAAATAAGTCCAGTATAATACCAGATGTAAACAGTGTACAAGCCAGGCCAGGCCTGAATAGGGAAGAGGACAGGATTTCACTTATCCATGTCTGATATTAAATAAAAAGGAGCTGATAAACCTCTCACTTTAAGTTCCTTTCAAGTAGGTCTAACATGTTAGCTATAGATTATCAGACAGTAGAAGAAGAAAGGTGCTGAATAGTGATTTCAACTTCTCCCTAGTGATAAAGGTAATGCATTATTCTCTCAGTGTTCTTCCTTATACCTAAAGGATTCTTTCCAGATAATACTCAACACGTGTCTTATCTTCATTGTCAGAACTGCCTAAATAATTCAGACAAAACTTTGTGGTTGTGAGATTATGTTGGTTACTGACAACATTAATTTTTGGCTTAAAGTTTATTGCCTAAGTTGCTCTTTACTCTATTCCAACACAGAATCTGAGAAGTGGAGCAGTGATTGAAACAGTGATTGTAAATCTAATGTTGTCAACTCATCCTCATGCATTTTGAATCCCTCTATGCCTCTCTTGACAAGTATTGCCTCTCTTTAAATATCACCACATACTTCCTGACACCAGTGAAAGAGAATCCTAGTTTTTAATGGCTCTATTTGTTAGGAAGTCTTCCTGATATAGTAGTGCAATCATTTCAATCCTCTATAGTGGGTTCCCAACTTAAAAGTAATTCTTTTTCAACATGACTACAATTCAAATATTGAAAGACAGATATGTCTCTGTTAAGTCTACTTTTCAGAATAAACATGTCCATCCTTAAACCATCTCTTGTACAGCTGTTTGGAATACTTTTATAACATTAATTTTGGAGCATGGATCTGTATAACCATATTCTTTACACCTCTAGAAGAGACAACAAACTTAGAAGAGAGTTTGACCAGTGCAGAACAGTTAGGAACCATTACTTTATGTACTATGATCAAACCACTAGGCTAAAACCAGTTCAATACTTTGCTACCCTTAAAAGTTACTATGGTCTCTTCCTATATGACAACAAATAACAGCACAAGAAAATTAGTAATTTTAAATTACCAGGTCTTACAGCAACATGCAGAAGGTTGAAACTAGACCACTTTCTCACACCATTCACAAAAATAAACTCAAAATGGATAAAGAACCTGAATGTGAGACAGGAAACCATCAAAACCCTAGAGGAGAAAGCAGGAAAAGACCTCTCTGACCTCAGCCGTAGCAATCTCTTACTCGACACATCCCCAAAGGCAAGGGAATTAAAAGCAAAAATGAATTACTGGGACCTTATGAAGATAAAAAGCTTCTGCACAGCAAAGGAAACAACCAACAAAACTAAAAGGCAACCAACGGAATGGGAAAAGATATTTGCAAATGACATATCGGACAAAGGGCTAGTATCCAAAATCTATAAAGAGCTCACCAAACTCCACACCCGAAAAACAAATAACCCAGTGAAGAAATGGGCAGAAAACATGAATAGACACTTCTCTAAAGAAGACATCCGGATGGCCAACAGGCACATGAAAAGATGCTCAACGTCGCTCCTTATCAGGGAAATACAAATCAAAACCACACTCAGATATCACCTCACGCCAGTCAGAGTGGCCAAAATGAACAAATCAGGAGACTATAGATGCTGGAGAGGATGTGGAGAAACGGGAACCCTCTTGCACTGTTGGTGGGAATGCAAATTGGTGCAGCCACTCTGGAAAACAGTGTGGAGGTTCCTCAGGAAATTAAAAATAGACCTACCCTATGACCCAGCAGTAGCACCGCTAGGAATTTACCCAAGGGATACAGGAGTACTGATGCATAGGGGCACTTGTACCCCAATGCTTATAGCAGCACTCTCAACAATAGCCAAATTATGGAAAGAGCCTAAATGTCCATCAGCTGATGAATGGATAAAGAAATTGTGGTTTATATACACAATGGAGTACTACGTGGCAATGAGAAAGAATGAAATATGGCCCTTTGTAGCAACGTGGATGGAACTGGAGAGTGTGATGCTAAGTGAAATAAGCCGTACAGAGAAAGACAGATACCATGTGTTTTCACTCTTATGTGGATCCTGAGAAACTTAACAGAAACCCATGGGGGAGGGGAAGGAAAAAAAAAAAAAAGAGGTTAGAGTGGGAGAGAGCCAAAGCATAAGAGACTCTTAAAAACTGAGAACAAAATGAGAGTTGATGGGGGGTGGGTGATGGGTATTGAGGAGGGCACCTTTTGGGATGAGCACTGGGTGTTGTATGGAAACCAATTTGACAATAAATTTCATATATTGAAAAAAAATAAAAAATAATAAATAAATAAATAATAAATAAATAAATAAATTACCAGGTCTTTTAAAAATATGCTGCTATTAGTTTTGTATGTGTGAAGTTAAATTTTTATCTAAGGAAATATTTTATATTAATTCTTGTTCAGTTTCACCTTGATTGACTCATCCTAATGATTCCAATCTATTCAGAAAATATGTGCGTCCCAATCTTGTACCTAGATTATTCATTACTATGTTATCTGAAGATTTTATCATTATGCTAGCAAACTCCCTTTCAAAACTATAAATAAGAATGTTTTAAGCAACAAAATTAAAAATTAAACTCAGGAGAATGCCACTGAAGACCTCCCTCTAGGCTGATGTGCATTCATTAATAAGATCTCATGCACAGCCATTCAACCTATTTATGAAATTAACCTAATATATTTTGTCATCCAGATATTATTTCTCCATATTAGTCAAATTATTTCAAAAGTCATTTTGTTATATAATGTGATTAAATGGAAATGTACCACAAATACCATTACTGGAAAAAGAACTTCAACTTTTCAAGTCTAGTACAAGAATATAAAGGAACAGAAACAAAACAGAAACAAAGTAAGAAATTTAGGTATTGTTGCATGACTTAACCTCAGTGCATATATGCTGCTCTAGGTGCTGAATCTCTTTTTAAGTACTATTAATCATCCAATTAATAAGTCATAAAAATCAATGCTGGTATCTAACATAAGTATCATTATTGGACTATAATTTTTTGTATTTTTAATATAAATACAAATTTTGTGTGCATCTCCAACAGTTTAGTAACAACCCTAAAAACATCTGAGTAGAGTTCATTAGTGCCAGCCAAGTATTTCCTACTTTGTCAATTACCTTGATTATCTTTTCTCCCTGTAATTTTTCTGATTTTTTTCAGAATGAATGAGAAATAGAATAATTTTAAAAAGACAAAGATCTTCACTTCTGTTAATTATTGGTATAAAAAATCTCTAAGCATGAAGAAAGTTATTTTGTTGATGCTTCACTGTTTTTAGTAGTTTTTTAATTTATTTATCTAAATTCAAGTTAGTTAATAACCAGAGTAGTACTGGTTTCACGAGTAGAACTCAGTGATTCATCATCTACATATAAACATTCAGTGTTCATACCAACAAGTGCCCTCCTTAATGTCCATCATCCATTTAGCCCTTTAGTAGTTATTATTTTGTATGGATTTGGCATCTGGTAGATAGCTTAGAGACTCTGGCTTGCACAATGCAAGTGGAAATAAGATAAACACACACAGATACAAGTAAGTGTTGGGCAGAAAGGGAGACAATTTCCTACAAGTCTACAGGGAAGGAATTAAGATGTTTGCAAAGATACAAGATATGAGAAAGGTTGAGTTATGGAGGGCAAGACAAAACAATGAAAAAAGTAAGAAAATAGCTGTCATTTGTACAAAAGGACTGAGAAAAATAGAAATGTCTAGATTAGAAAGAACTTAGTCTCCATTGCATTATTGGGTAGACTGCCACACAGAGAAGAGAATGCTAGAAGAGGCTTTGTGGGACAGGATGGGGTTCAGTGTGTATATATCCAGTAAAACCACTGGAATACTTTTTCTGGAACTAAGGAGAACAAGTTAAAGATATCATTTTGGGGATTACAAACACAGTTGTGATCCATGAGGGTGGATTAGATCACTCGGGAAGCAGTGTTTTGCACAGAAGAGGGAGGCTTGGGGAGTCCTTGTATTTCAAAAGTGGGGAGGCAATGGAATATGGAAGAGGCATATAGTAAGAAAGAAGAGGCAGAGTTCTCCTTGTTTAACTTGTTGCTCTAAATAAGGCTCAAAAGAAGACTTTTTTGTTAGCAACTTTACAAACATCATCTTATTTTGGTCTTCAGCCCTTCTGATATTAGCTTGAAAGTTCTAGGCAATTTTATTTGTTTTTATTTTCTAGCTCAATGTCTCTTTTAAAAATCTGACATAATCAGCATTACCTCAAATAATCTTGTTTCCCTTAGTTACTCCTCTCCCCCTTTTCTTTTTGGAACTAAAGACTGATGTCATCCAAGTGATGTAAGGACAAATGGGAAGCTCTCCAATGACTTCCAATTGTTATTGCAATAAAATCTAAACTTTTTGTGGCTGTCTGTAAGTCCTTACATTAGCAGGCTCCTGCCTTTCTGACATCATCACATTTTACCTTCCATCAAATATGCTTTCCTTGTGTTCCTGGCATGCTCCAACATATTCCTGCCTGAGGGACTTTACATGTATCATTTATTCAAGTCTGGAATATGAGTGCTCTACTAAAGTACTCACTACAAGAACACCTACCTGTACTATAGTTTGGATCTCAGCTCAGATGTGATTTTTTTTGGCACAATCAATCTTAGCTAAAGCTGACTCCCCCTACAAGCTGTCACTCTCTACTTCACTGCCCCATCTTAGTATCTTTATGGTAGATATCATCATCTACAGTGTTCTTATTTTTATTGGCTTTATTTGTGTCTACCAATCCACCTACACCTGTTAACTCCATGAAATCAAGGACTGCATTTTATTCATTGGTATATTTCCAGATCTTGGAATAGTACTGAACAGGTAGAAAGTCCTCTGTAAACAAATCACATTAGACGACTTAAAATAAATGAAGACAACTTATACTGTGGCCCAATGGAAACCTCATTACTGGCGAAAAGGAAATTGAATTTTGAAAGGCTGTACCATAAAGTGACTATCAAGTATGTTTAAAGAAAAATGTAACAATATAAAATACAGAAATTACCTACTAAATATTTTAAAATTTTATTTTATGTGCAGTTAACATGTAGAAGAGTTTTGTTTTTATTTTTGTTTCCTCTTTCTTGACTGTTTTAAGCTGAGTGGACTTAATCATGACAAATATTTTCCTGAAAATAAAAATGTTTTATTTTTTTATTTAAAACTGTTGGATATTGCACACATGGAAAAGAGAGGGGAATGGTAGGAAAGAAACACAGACTATACACAGACATACAAACATACTTCTAAATGAGAAATGATGCAACTGAGGAAGCAGCCAGTTCAAGAAGGAAGTCTACCTTTACTGTATATGAAAAGTATGGAGATCGTGAAAAAGGACTTATGGCTAAGTCTACAGCTAAACAAGTTATGCTGCCATAATCAGATTTACTTCTCAATGAAACAGAGTCTTTTTGTTTGTTTGATTATTTGTTTGTTTTTTACAATGAATTCTTACAGCCCTACATACCCCAAAAGTTCTAGCCACCTTGCATACATAAGGGCAACAACCCACAAATAATAAAACTTGGGCTCAGGAAAGTCCAGGCCAAGGATAGAGCTGGTATGTGTTACTGTTTCGTGGGACACTATGGGAAGTACTAAAAAGCACAGCATAGCATTTAATTTAATATTTACTTCTGAGTTCAGGTAACATATTTGGACACATAAAAATATTAAAGTATAAAATATCTTCTGTTTATATCTGACTTTGACCTCCAACAATGAATCAAAATTGAATTGTCAGATTGAAACAAAAAGAAAGGTGGATTTGTAAATTTACTCCTTGTAAATTTTTTCTTCTGACTTTTCCACATTTGAAACATCACTAAAACTTTTGGTATATATAGTAACTCACTGGATATCAACATTTAATATGATCTCAATCCAGCTATAGTTCAAAACTGCTCATAAAGATTCAAATAGATCCCAAAATTAGAGGACCACAAAATCATAAATCAAATTATCCACTTTACTTACTGAAATGGTATCAACCTTTCAAGTGCCAAAGATTTGAATGACTTATGAAGAGATGCCTTGTTCCATCGACATCATAAATCTATCGCTGTCTATGCCAAGGTCCATAGTTAACAGTACTTCAAGTGTGAAATGCTAATTTAAATCCACAGTTCAATGATTTTCTTAAGAGATGACAGCATAATGTTGAAATTATTGATGTCAGTCTCTTATACAGCAGATTCCCTGTACAGCCACTCAAAATCCATGTCTTTCTCTCACTGTGAAGGTGTTAGCCATCTTTGAGTTGGATGAAAGAATGGGGAAAAAATATGGTCCAAGATATCATACTGACTTAACATACTTTCTTTCTAAATCTCCTCACAATTCAGAGCTGACCTTTGAAACTCTGCTTTGTTTT
The DNA here is from genome assembly GCF_022079265.1 of Lynx rufus. Classification (NCBI taxonomy): domain Eukaryota; kingdom Metazoa; phylum Chordata; class Mammalia; order Carnivora; family Felidae; genus Lynx; species Lynx rufus. The sequence goes on from NW_025814827.1 coordinate 67,216,196, forward strand.
TATACAATGGCACACAAATTTTAACTAAATGTCATTCAAGAAAAATTTAAATAATACTATATATTCACAAACTTAATCATTACATAATTTATTTCATGTATATTTGGTTAGAACTGTATTATCTTGTCCTGCTGTATCCATTCATTCAATGTTTGTAATACACACATTTCTTTCAAACAAATCTAATACACTGCAAGAATTGTACAAAAAAATAGTATATCTTAGATAGCTGTGTCACTGAAGTAGAACCAATGATAAGAGAACGTGCTAGTTAATTGAAGGTAGGAAATTCAACAAATTATATAAGAGAACTAGTCTCCCAAATTCTTCAGATATTTTTTGAGAACTTTCTATATGCCCAATACAACAATGAACAAAACAGTAATAGTATAGTTTATGTCCTAATGAGGCTTACAAGGAAGAAAATATTGTAAGAAAGTTATTATAATTTAATTATATATTATATAATTAATATATTATATTATGTTTTATATTAACATATTGTATTTAATTACAATTATCTCATAGGATAATTTAATATTTTTGTTCTTCGGCTCCTTATGATATAAAAAATGCTGAATTATTAAACCCTTTCTTACTTAGTGTTTTTAGTGATACTTTTTCTATCCACAAAGAGAAATAGAGTGATAATTTGGGGTTCTAAAAAAATGAATGGGTAAATGAGCATTTCATCAGTAATAGAGACCAGAATCAATTACAATGTAAACATTTCCTAGCATGTAAGCTTTAATACATATTGTCCCTAAGGCTAATAACCATACATAAGTGATAGCTACAGAATATTTTAAATTCAAAGAACTGAAAAGCACATTAAATTAGCATTCCCTATGTCCTCAGTTAAGGATTAATTGACCTCTGTTTCTAATGGTGTAAAAATTAATATTATATGGTTTGTCCAAATTAAAACAAATTCATAAATCAATTCAACATACACTTATTATGTTTTCCCCTCTTTGAGTACCCAGATGCAACTGGGATATACTGAGAAAATGCATAATATCTGAACTACAGCAGATGCTCCACAAATCTTGTTGATTTCTAGGAACTGCCTACCAGGTTTAATCACCACGTAGAATGTAGTGACACTGAAGCCAGGATGTGCACCTCAGAAACTAAGAACAAAGCACCAACAGCACACTTAATAAAAAGTTCTGATTTCAGCTAGGGCACTTTAACAGACTTTTATTAAGTTTACATTTTGTTGTTTTTGATTTTCAAAAAGGTGGAAGAGTTACAGTGACTAGCTGCTGGGTAAGAACAAACTCCACCTGACACATTTTCCCCCTTTTAACAACGTGCCTTCTCCTCCAAAGCCTAAAAGAGAGACAGGTAATGCCCCAAAGTTCTTGGGGGAAGGTGATGTGTACAAGCCAGCCTTCATTTGTGAGCTCCTAGTGGGTTTAGAAAGCAAGCAATTTAGATCAAACAGCCCTCCCAAGCTAAAACTAACTTCTGGAATTCTGTCTTTCTTCTGAGTTTTCCAGGATGATTGGAGAAGAAGGAATCTACGGGCACCTCTAAGCTTGGTATTACAAAGGAGAACACTCACTCAGGAATGCTTCCATAATCGTTAATGTATTAACACCAGTACTGGGTCTTAACCAATATCTTGGAATTCTATCATCAGAATCTTCCATTCTATCCCATGCCATGCAGCATATTTTATACAGCTGGTACTTAACTTATACTTGCCTAAGGGAAATACTTCCTTGTAAATGAATGACCACCTATGAATAACACTGCCAGTGAAGGGTTCTTTGATCTCCCTCTTTTTTTCATCTCTCCTCTCCATTTATTTCTCTGCAACTCTTGGATAAAGTTTTTATCAGCCAAAACTCATGATTACAAGGGCTCAAAACAGTGTTAAAAATTCTCTCCAAGTTCTTCCTTTTTTCTTACCTCTCTAGTTTCTTTCCTGCCCCAAGAAACCAGTGACACCCCCCATTCCATCTCCTGTGATGAAATGCTCTAGATAACATAAGTGTTATCTCTAAAATACAGATTGACTATACTTTATCTATACTTTATCTCTTCATATATGCAAAGATCTACCCTTGTAAATGTGTTCATTTTGTATTTACTTATACATAGTTCTTGAATAAACAGGTTAGTTGGGGAACAGGAGTACACAAAGTAGTTCTGACAGAGTTAGAAAGCAATGATGAAGAGCTTAAGCAGAAAAGGAGTTTAGGATTTAGGGTAGCTCACGGACTTGCACAGAAAACTAAAGAATTAGGCCTGGATGAGGGGCTACGTAGTTGATTTTACAGAAATGTGAGGCCACGGGAACCAATTAGGATGCTGCCACCAGGACCATCACAGTAATTTTCAGCAGTGCTGCTGGACCCTCAATTTGGTTGCCACTGCCAGGGATAACCTGTAAACAGCCTGAACACATCAAGATACACAATGCACGCCGCATGAGTCAAGTGTGCTTCACATGATGCACTTCAGCAGACGGAAAGCAGGGAGATAACGTATCTGTCTTGATCTTGCACAGAGGCACAGAGGTCAGTGGGGCATTACTTCCTGATTCCTTTGGAATCCACACAGACACACCAAAAATAGAACGGATATTCAGTCACTGGGAGCCAAATATCAACAAATACCTAACATAGATATGAGAGTCTCCCATTTTGAGGGGTTAATTTCAAGTCTTAGAATGGTATACTTCAGCACTAGGCAGAGATAAATAAGCCATCTCAGGCAAGTCTGGAAATGTGAATCATCAAGCGCCACATACTTTTTTTAGAAGGACAGTGCACCGAGTTTGAAGGATACTGTATGCAGCTGACTCAGAGTACAGACTGCACAGGTATGAACAGTGCTTCTGCCACTTACTAGCTCTCCAACCCTCGACAAATTGCACTAGTTTTCTGGACCTCAGTCTTCTCATCTGAAAATAGTACAGAATCAATAACTGCATGTGCTCATTCCACGTTCTGAACTTCTAAATACATTTTGTTTCTCACAACCAATTAGTAAGTTGAAGACTGAATGAATTCCACTGTTAGCAACTTAAAGGGAATTCTCTGAAATGCAGATAGAAACCCCTCATTGCTAGAGTCCATGGAAAATAAGCATGGTTCAATCATCAACCCCAGTTCAAAACACTCAGTACATTTTCCGATGCACTGTTTATGCATAGCTTACCGGAAATGAGACTTGTCCAGTAGGCGACGCTTATATCTTTCGTAGGCAATGTTTATGTCTGTAGTAGGCCTCCATTAGCACACAGGAAATTAAAAACAAACCAATGATTGTTTTTCACAAGAAGTGTTGTAAAATAGTCTTTTATACATAGACTTGTAGCAGACATTTGTTGGTTGCCTCCTGGACATCTAATCCCCTCTTCTCTCACCAATAACACCCAGACTTTCCTTTGGCAAATCCCCTTGAACTTGTTCCCAGACTTTTTTTGAGTCACAGGTTCAAGAGGCCACATGGCGTAAACCAGGTAGTAAATTCCATACTCTGAGCTGCAAACTTTGGTTCAGGAATGACTATTAAGCCAACGAACCATAAAGAAGCATATGCTGGGGCTTCCAAAAGAGCAATTTCCCTTTTTTTTTTTTTTAGGGGAGACTTCTCTTTTCTGGACTTCATAGTGTGAAGTTACAAAGGTGACCCTTCTGTGCCACCATGTGGGAAGCTCGTCTGGGTATTATGCCTACACACAGGGTGTGCACAGCTAGAGAATTGCAGAGAAGCAAAAGGCAAAGTCTGGAGAATAGTGTGAACATTTAAATCAAACTGTGCCTCAAAGTCAGTGAAATCTCTTATTTTGTGGGTACCTAAGTCGAATTACTTTTTTTTTATTTTTTAAGCCAATTTGCATTAGGTTTTCTATCACATGCAACCAAAAGATTCCTAGTTGAAGAGCAAACTAGAATATTATCAGAAAACATATTCTTACATACAAGAACAAGAATAATAAACATTTTATTTACCAAAATAATTGTCTAATATAATACATCCATTAGAGAAACAATCAGAAGTTGAATCAGAAGGAATTGCAGATTGAGACTCAGAGTAGTTGTGATATTAACAAATAGTTTACAAACAACAAATGTTTTCACATATGACTAGCCTCCTTTTAGACTGAAAAATGTCAGTCAGATAAAAGGCATCTTAAATTTAATTTTTTTCACGGCTGCATAGGGGAAAAAATCATGCCTGCCAAAAATGCTTACACCTGACTTTTACAGTTTAACTCTGACTGTAAGTGGGAGTCTTTCAATGACTAAAATCAAGACAAGTCAAGCTTAAAACACCCTAGAACTCTGAAGGGAAATTATGATGTCAAAATACATCCTTCAGCAAAAGTTAATGCAGATGTGTTAGTATGCCATCATGTGTACACTCGTCCCTAGAGTACAAAGAGGGAGAAGAAAACAGAATATTTACAGAAAAATATTGAGAATATAGGTTGTAAATTCCAAAAATATTAACTTTCCTTAAGTTCATTTTTAAAAAGCAATGTGCAAGTCAGAGAGAATTAAAAAGATCATATATATATATATATATATATATATATATATATAATTTATATTATATGCAAAACATTATGTTAGATGATTCAGTATAAAATTAGACAGAGGTAATGAACTCTAATTTAGATTCTGCCATGCAATCAGCTCAATGAGCTCAAGTAGTACATAGACACCCTCTGACGTTCAGTTACCTCACACATTTGTACATATGCCTAGTGAGTAGAATCATATTACTCAAACATTGTGAAGAGTAACTTACACTTGGAAGCATAAAAATTACAAAAATGCCAAATAGCCTAATTATATGAGTTCACTGAGTCATATTTATTGATTTATTACTTCCCAACTAGAAAACTGGAAAATTTTGGTATAAAGAAAAGATATTCCCAACATAATATGTGCCCTAAATTTCCTCATTTTTTTCTTTTTCTTTCTTTTTTGTTATCTTTCAAATCCAACAGTATGGAAAATTAAGGTGATGAATGCCCATAATGACAAGGAATATGTGTATGTATGTTTCTATGTGTAAAAAGGGTGGGTATGTCTGTTAGGGGAGGAGGAATTACATAGGTCAACTAAGAATATGACGTTGAGGGTGGCTAGAGCAGTAAAAGGTGAGGAAATTCTGTGTGCTGATATAAATGAGCATACATATGTATATTATCAAGAAATAATGCTTGATCAAAGAAATAAATCTTCCCTAGCAACTGACTGATGGTACTGCAGAATCCTAGAAGCAGAATAGTCTACCCACAAAAACATACTAAATTTGTGGGAGTGGGGGATGGACATGTGGTGGTAAGGTCAACAATCTTCACAAATACTAAAGGATTCAGTAAATTTCCTCTGAACAAGAAGAAAGCAATAGAAACAATTTTTAAATATATCTACATGATAATTTCTGGAGAAAAGACATGCTGAAGTTATATATATATGCACAGAAATATGTTTATGTAAGTATAAAAATTGGTACAAACTGTTACATGACACTAATTGTTTAGTACAAAACAAAACACTATTTAGACTTTCTATTATTGATCTATACATCACACACTAAAACTGATAGAACTGTGTACATAATTTGCAACAGTGTACTTGCCAAGAAAACATAATTGTTATTTTACTACTGCCTCTATGATTTTTCTATCTGCTATTCTATAACATTAAATATCCCTATAAAGAAAGTCTCTTTAAAAAAAAAAAAAAAGAAACAGAACTAACATGTTTAAAAACACTTAAAGGAATTTGACAGTTACTTAAAACCCCTAAGCCATCTACAGCAGCAGTCTGCTTTATAGAAAGTCTGGTGACATGGGAAGCTGTCAAACACACATTCAGGAGGCACACAGAACTAAGGAAGTGCTAAGTCATCATCATTTTTACTATTTTCACTTTCTGTTGCCTGTTTTGGGGGCCACAGGTCCTTTGTTTATTGAAAAATATGCTATTAGACCCTAATGAGTTAGTGCTATTTCGCTTCATATTTTAGCAAGTATTGGTGAGTATCCTTATGGAAGATTCATTTTTATTTTATGTAAAATGTTCAAAAACATAGAATATAATTATTGGAGTAGTTTTAAAACAGCTTCAAATTAAAAACATTTTATTCCATTTTATTTTTAGTTCTTAACCTATTTTGTATTTTATGCATGGCTACATTCTAATTTAAGGAGCTGATTTAGTTTTTTGATTCAGTCTTCTCCGTAGGTTTTCATTGAATGGGAGAAGGACATGCCTCAGGCCACCTATTTTGTTTTGTTTATTCATGCAATTCTTTTAAACTGCAATTTTATGTATGCTATATGACTGAAAAACAGTCATTTAAGCAATTAAATTCCAGCTCCATTTTAATTTTTTTAAGTGTACTTATTTTGAGACAGAGACAGCATGAGTGAGGGAGGGGCAGAGAGACGGGGGTGGGGGAATAGAGAGAGAGAGAGAGAGAGAGAGAGAGAGAGAGTGTCCCAAGAGGCTCCACGCTGCCAACGCAGAACCCACGTGGGGCTGGGACCCATGAAGTGGCAAATAATGACCTGAGCCAAAACCAAGAGCCCAACGCTCAACCAACTGAGCCACCCAGGCATCCCCCAACTCCATCTTAAATGAAAGAATTTGAATTTACACGCAATGCTTATTGAAATAATTGTTTTCTTTGAAAAATGGCAGGTAAAAGAATGTACAGAAATGACAAAGGTTAAGTTCTCCCAAGATTTCATTTGATTTTTTTTTCTTTTTTGTCAGAGGAGCAGAGGAAGTATTCTATCCCTCATTACTCTTTTTGATTACCTTCCAAGTCCCTTTATCTGGGCCTTCTTCTCCAGCCAGCCTGTCAGCTGGAAACAAATCATTAATTTATACCATCTATAGGCATTCTTACATTTGGGTATCTAATCAGCCATATAGTTTGTAATATAATGATTTCCGACTCAGTAGGAACTATTTTTTCCTCCTTTATGGAATTAAACTAATACAAGAGTTCAACAACTTTCCTCCTATTTCTCTAATTTTTATTTCAGGTAAATCACTGCACTGAGTTGGAAGGTCATTACTCTTGTTGATAATAAAACCTCTCTCTCCATGAAGCCAGGTACTAAAATAATGGAGCTCTCTGCTTGTGAACAAAGAGAGAGAACTATACCAGAAGTAATAATTTTTAGAAGTTCATTTCTGATTTGGCAAAGGCAATCTCCATGTCTATGAACTTGGCTTGGTAGATAGGCTGAGTCCAGATCTATGAGGTACTGATAGCTAAGTCATGCTCTCTGTGAAGCATCACCCCATTAAATCACCCTATTTCACTTATTTTCAGGAGTAACTAAGAATTTCCTCAGGATCTGCATTCACTAAGGACTATTCTCTCTTTAGTGATGTTTTCCTTTCTTTTTTTAAGTTATTGTATGTTTTGGACTCAGTGAGTTTGTCCCTCCAGAAACCAACTAAGCACAATGCACTCAGGGTATCTGAAAAACTAACTAACTAACTAACTAACCAACCAACTAAATAAGTAAATAAATAATCTAAAATCTTAAAACACTGAAAATAATTGTCCAAAACCATAGTGGCTGCTATTAGCACACTAGAAGCAACTCATGGGATTAATTTCCCAGAAGCGGCTGATGTCAACGACAAGTAAAACTGCATATTATGAACCCATGTGAACTTTCTAATGTAAAAATCTATGAGATGGACATTAAAGTGCAAGTAGTTTGCAAGCCCCAAGAAATTACATTAATCATTTTTCTCTATGACAGATCACAAGTAAGTATAGTCAGAAAATAGATATAGAACACAGAACAGGAGAAAGTTGACATTTTATTAACAACTCCATTAAAATAAATGAGCTCACAGCCAAGCAAAAATCAAGAATCGATAAATGTTTTAAATTAAGCACTTGACACATTGGAAATGTTCACTTCAGAACACTGAAGGAATCAGTGACCATTCCTTAAAATATGATTCCAAACTATTGGATTCACTACATGAAAGGCACAAATAAATTTCCCTCAACTTAAAGATAACTCCAAATTAAAATATTAACCATTCTTGAAGTATAGGAATTGTGTCATCCAGATGTAAGGAAAATAATTTGCAAAAAAATTTGAATACAGAATGAATTTTAATTCACATCAGAATTTTTTTCTTTTCTAATGTTTATTGAAAAGCATTGATACTTTGTCACTGACTTAAACATGAGGATAGTAAAACCTGCCATGGATATGATAACTAACAAAAATAACTTCTACTCTGCAGGCACACACATAACTCAGAAACTAAAATTGATTTCTCATTTCCCTCAAATCCCGTCTCAATCTTCTCATGAAAAGACTTGCTTCCTCCTTCCAGAGCATCTTAATGATTGGTTCAATGACTGTTATTTTTAATATTCAATTATTGAATGAGACAGTAGAAACTGGGTTTGGAGAATTATTTCTCAGATGCTCGCAAATGTTGATTTTTCAGCCTTATTCAGTGTACAATGCAAAGTTCCCTGACTCCTCACTCATGCATTAAGGGCGCTTAGAACAAGAACATCTACCAGGCACAGTGCTACATTCTTTACATATATTGTATTGAACACTGATCTTACCACTACCCTTTCTCTTACAAAAAGGAAAAAGAAAAGCCACACATGCAAAAAAATAAAAAATGCAACAAAACTATGCAGCAGCTATAATTAGTCTTATTTCATAGATGAGAAAAATGAGGCTCCAAGAATTTGATAATTTGACTAAAGCAACAAAGACAGTAGTGAGGGGAGCTGAACTTTAAAAAGGGATTTTATGAAATCTAAAATGCTACAACCACTCTATAGAATACCTTCATATAAAAAAAAAATAGATGGGGCACCTGGCTGGCTCAATCAGAGGAGCATGTGATTCTTGATCTAGGAGGTTATGAGTTTGAGCCCCATGTTGGGTGTAGAGATTACTTTAAAATAAAATCCTAAAAAAGTCGATAAATTTCTCCTTCCACTTCTTAATACTGTAGACCCTAAATAAATCTTCAGTGGGAACATACTCTCCCTTTCCAATCATTCCCCTGTAATTTTACATACTCTTCTGAACTAAAATAAACACATGAACTAACATAAAGTCATGGTCAGAAGCCCTTGCATTTCATTTCTCTCTGTAGACAAGCAAATGATTTTCTTTTGCAGTATAAATGTTTGTCTTTAATATGTTAAATAGTTTATTAAAAAGCGTAATGCTGTCTTCCCATATTTGAATATCCAAAATATGTTAAAATGTTCATGTGTGGATATATATGTGTGTGGATATACATGTGTGCAGGTATGTGTGCATATATATACAGATACACAGTTAAATGTAACTAGAAATTCTCTATTCAGTTGGATATGTTCACTACAGAAACTGTCTTTTCTTTTTGCTTTAATTTTACATGTGCAACTTTGAGCAATGTCATTGATGTTTGATCTGGGAGAATATTTAAAATTGTAAAGTTTAAACAGTCTAGAAGAAGTGAATGAGGTAACAAATAATCAGTGAAATGGTAATTCTAAATTTCATATTTGATCAATTAGAAGGAATAAAACCTACAATGATACCACAGGTATTTCTTCCAAGTAGAACAAAATCTATACTTATTGTAATTATTATGTTCAGAAATTTATCCCTGGCTTATAGTATTTCCAAAACCATTATTCTTATACAGCACTTCCATAACTAGGTTCTATTCATTAAGATGCCAGAATTTCAATTTCCCAAAGAGATTGACACTTTCGGGCAATCTTCACAATTTCGGAGGCAATTCAATCTATTTTGATTTAAAATTGATTAGCATCTTTGGAAATAATGCGTAGCGAATTGCTGAGCTAATCAAGGTAAATGGAGCCATGCATTAAACATTCAAGGCTGTTATTCAATCACAAAATAACCCGCATTTTCAAGCTCCAAATCAACAAATTAAAGCTGCCCTTTGAAAAGCTTAATTTCATTGGTTCATCAGTATTGTTGTGTACATTTATATAGTTATCAAACACTAACAACATGCTCCTGAAATAGGAAACAGCCCATCCTCCCTCTCTGGGCATACCAATTAAGCAAAGACCAAGGAGGACAAAAAAAGAAAAGAAAACAGTGATGAAAATACAATCAAGTCCATTTATCTTGCTCATTGAGTTTTGAAATCACAAAGAACTTCGTAAGAATACAATTTCATTAATGTAAAACCGACATTAATCAGAATCACCAAAATAGTTGTGGACATACAGTAGGGGTTAATGCAAACAGTGAGGGTAGTATGATTTAATTGATATTGACCCTAAATTATTATTTTCTTTTTAATTTTTTAAATATTTGAAGTATTAGAGAAGGCCCTTAGGTTAGTCCACTGTTAATATAATCTTCTTTGCAGCAAAAAAAAAAAAAAAAAAAAAACACAGATGATAAAGATTAAAATGGGAGCACACAGAGGTGGTATCTGTAATCTCTCTACAAAATTGTCAGATTCTCTGGGCCTACGTTCACATGAATTTGGAGGGACGACTATAGGGAAGGTCCATTCAGAAAGGAGGGAAAGGGAGGGCCCTTTGCTCTGACCTCCAGACACTCTATCAGTGGGGCTATGTGCCACAGGAATTCCCCAGTCCCCATACACAGGCTTATAGCTGGACTACGCATAGGTTCATTAAGCCTTCAGCACATCATCCCAACAAAGGGACATCTCCATTTTTATTTTGCTATCCATCATATTAGAAGTTGCCTTTGACTTAGCTTGTGACTGAAACAAAATATCCCTATTTCTTTCTTCAGCAGCTTACAAGTTGAAAGGTGTATCAAATGGGAACACAATGTCACAGTTGAAACATTTATTTTCCCCAGAAAACAATCTTCAGGCAGTGGAACTGACCGGTATTTTTCATTAATGCTTGAGGGCAAATCAAGGACAGATTTAAAAAAAAAAAAAACCTGTAGTATGTGGTGTTTCCAACTTTTTTCCCCTCCAGTCAAAAAGGTGCTTTTAAAATGTAAAATATATTTTCTACTACGAAGACTGTTTTAAAAACAGAATTTGGTATGAAAACTAAGTGTTTTAAGATACGTGTTGTTCTCTTCGCAGACTGCAGGGTAAGCCAACTCCTCAGCCTGGGTTATTAAAATGATAGGATCAAAGATCCCCAGGGCACCTGGGTGGCTCAATTGGTTAAGAATCTGCTTCTTTTTTTTTTTTTTTTAATGTTTATTTATTCTTGAGAGAGAGAGAGACACACACACAGAGCTTGAGTGGGGGAGGGTCAGAGAGAGAGAGACAGACAGACAGACAGACAGAATCCGAAGCAGGCTCCAGGTTCTGAGCTGTCGGCACAGAGCCCAACACGGGTCTTGAACTCAGGAACTGTGAGATCATGGCCTGATCTGAAGTCAGATGCTTAACCGACTGAGCCACCCAGGCACCTCAAGAATCCGCTTCTTAATTTCAGCTCAGATCATAATCTCATGGTTCATGAGTTTGAGCCCCATGTCAGGCTCCGTGCCAACAGTGCAGAGCCTGCTTGGGATTCGCTTTCTCTCTCTTTCTCCTCTTTCTCTCTCTTTCTCTCTCTCTCTCTCTCTCTCTCTCTCTCTCTCTCTCTCTCTCTCTCCTCTCAGTCTCTCCCCCCCCCCCCCCATGCTAACAGTGCAGAGCCTGTTTGGGATTCACTTTCTCTCTATCTCTCTCTCTCTGTGCCCCTCCCCTGCTCCTGAACAGTCCCTCTCTCTCTCTCTCTCTCTCTCTCTGAAATAAATAAACATTAAAAAAAAAGATTCTCAATCCCATTAAATTTAGGAGACATTGGGGTAGAAAATAATTGCAGTGTCTTCATTTAATGGCACAGAAAATGCATTTAAAAATTATTATTAATGACAACTTTCTTCTGCCATGACATAAAGACATATATGATCACTTCATGACAGAGAACTAGAACCATTATGTTAACAACAAATACAGAAACTAGGGATTGTTGAAGAAATACAAGATGGTTAAACAACACTGAGGCTCCAAGTATGGCCTTCTAGAGCACTGAAGCAATAGTATGCTAAGATCATCTGGTTGTCCTGAAAAGGGTTATATTTATAATAGTTGTGTTCAATTTGACAAACAGCATGTAATCTCCTCTGTAAAAAGGAATAAAATACCCATTTAATGGAGATGAATTATTCTTTTACACTATTCAGCTCCATTTTAATAATATATGTCCTGTCTTCCCTTGTACTAAGTTATATTATAGTGACCTGAATAAGTTATAAACTCTCCAGAATTGGCTTTTCTCATGTGCACGATCAAGATGATGCCAGGGACTGTGTCTCTGTCTCTTGGTATCTCTCCTGCCTGTGAACAGGGCCTTACACCAAGTGGGTACTCAATAACATTTGGCTGAGTTAATGATTAAATGAACGGCTTCTTAAATCAGTTGCAGTCATGAAAATACAACAATCATTCACTGGAATGCACATTATAGAATTATTTAACCTTGGAGTTATGAAGAATTGTACAGGAGAGCTCATTAAACTCACATTCAATTTAAGAATACCTTCTTCCTCTCTGAAGCTTGTTCATCTAAAATCTCAGTTTAAAAATCTCAGTGATTGGGAGTTTGCTGTTCCATTTTCATTCAGGTCTATTTATTACTCTCTTCTGTTGAGTCACAAGCTGCTTCATTTCAACTCGCATCCTAGCTCTGTCCCTTGGATAACACAGCACGAGTAAATTGCCTTTTCGTCCTGACAACACCTCAAATTTTTTAAGACTACCAAAATTGTCTTACTGGTTTAACATTCCCACCTCTCTCATCTTTTTATTATTTTCTGGTTTCCAGGTCCAGTCTCCAAGTCTTTTATGATTTCTGGACACTTGCCATATCCACTTGCCACTGGATATGCTCTAGTTTTTCAATCACCTTCTATAAATGTGGAACTCAAAATGAATAAAATTAAAATGTAGTTTCACTGCTTTTAAGAATTTCTCTTCTTCATTTTCAGTTTGATGATATGCACCTAGATGTGGTTTTCATTGTAATTTACCTCCTAGGAGTCTGAAGATTTTTAGATCTGTGTTTTAAATCACCAGTTTTTGAAAATTTTCCTGGATCTGTCTCTTTCTCTTGCTCTTCACTTTCTAGAACCCTAAATTATATGTATGTCAGACACATATCACATATTTTTTATATCCTTCTTCATTTCCCTCTGGGATTTTATCTAGATATTTTTAGTCATTTATCTTCCAGTTCACTAATGCCCTCTTCTGACAGATCGAATCTGCTATTAACTCATCCACTTAATCTTCAATTCTCACTCACAACATCTTTTGGATTCTGGGACTCTGGGAAAATTCTACATTTTCCCTCTATTTTCTTGAAAATATTTGTCATCGTTATTTAGAGGTTCCCACCTGATAACCACAATACCTAAATCATCCTTCGGGTTTCTGTCTATAGAATTTTGTTTTCACTTTCAGTCATCTGGATTTGTTTTTTGCACATGCCGGGTAATTTTTTTAAATGTTTATTTATATGAGAGAGAGAGGGAGAGAGCATCAGTGGGGGAGGCACAGAGAGAATCCCAAGTAGGCCCTGCCCATCAGCACATGGTGCTCAACCCCACAAACTGTGAGATCATGACCTGAGCCAAGATCAAGAGTCAGAGACTTAACTGACTGAGCCACCCACGCGCTCCATGAACATGCCAGGTAATTTTAAATTACTATTAGATATCATATATAAAATATTGCTCAGATGTGATTTCCAAGCAGAATTTTATTTTATTCTGGAAGGCAGGTAGAGTATTGGCATGTCCGTTTAAGCGTGGGTTTTGGGTTTTGTTAGTGCTGATTTTGTTTCCAGTTTGTCTTTATTCTTAGATCATAGTACTTCTGGGATCAAGACTGCAAGCCTGTGGAATTTACAAGGACTACTCCACTTTCTTGGGCCCTAACCTCTTACTGCTCTCTCCCCAAGACCACCAGACTGTCAATATCTTTACTAAGCTCTCTGGTCTTCCTGGAACAGATTTCTACTTGATTTCTAGGAGTTTCAGCCTACACATGTATAGCTTAGAAACTGGAAAATGCTTTCAGAGGAAATAACATACATCATTTGCAGTTCAGTTCTCAAAGATTTCTTCCTCGCATCAAGTCCTGATCTATGTGGTAGCCCTGAATGCTAAATTCTCTCTCGAGTGCAGCTAAACTGTTACAAGCCTCTGGCTGGGGCTTGCTCCTTGGTCTCTCTTCTCTTTGCTGAAAATTGACAGGTTCTGTGAGGGAAAAGTAGAATGATTGTTGGGATCATCACAGTGGTCTGTTTCCTCCAGAATGTTGGCCCAAGTCCTGTCTGCTCTGGGTTTTCACCCTTGTCTTCATTTTAATGTTACTTTAATTATGCAGCATGCCATGAGGTTATCATAGTTCAAAAATGTTTACTGAATATTTACTAAATCCTAAGCTCTGCACTAAACAATCCACAAAGAGGATTACAATACAGTGTCCTCCCACTCTTGCTTTTATTTAACATAGAGAGTAAGGTTAGGTGTGTGAGGTGATAGCTGATGAGTCAAAGGAAGCACTTATTCTTGACAGATCCACTTTTTTGTAGGTTTCTAATTAGAAACAATTTTAGTTTTTACTTCTGATTAAAAGGGTGATTCATATTCATTGTGTATTTTAAATATCAGAAAATGAATAAAACTATGAAGAAAAAACTAGAAACTACTTCTTGATTCCTACTAGGAGGTAGCCACTGTTTTATTGTCTAAGCATCAAGACTCTTACAGATAGATGGATAAAAAGAAGGAGGGATAGAAGGAAGAGAAAAAGAAAGGGTAGGAGGCATGAAAGAAACAAAGGGCAGCCATCAGCACCTACGATGTGTTAAAAATACTAACAGTGGAAAGGATTATCTATGGAGCATGGGTGCATGAGAAATGCAGTGGGCTGAAAACTGAGGGAAGAACCTTGGGAAAGCTGGGGAGAAGTGAGGGTGAAGTAGAAAGAAAAGAAGAAACTATCAAGATGCTCCATGAGCATCAGAATTTCAGGAAAGAGGACATGAGCAGAAGACTCGAGTATAGCAAAGACTACTTATAAGTACCACCTGTATTTGACCCTTGTTAATACCAGCATTGGTGGCTTCAGTGGAAATATTTTGAGCAGGGCAGTGATGGCAAACTAGACTTGAGAGAGGTAAGAGGAAATCAGACAGCAGAAATGAAAGACATCAACCATCAATTATTCTCCTTCATATCTGGACATGGGAGGAAAGAGATAAAGCAGTTGGTAAAAGCCAAAACAGTTTTTTATTTCTAACTCTGGGAGAGACTTGAGCATGTTTAAAGACTGAAGACAAGGAACAATCGGAAGGCAGAAACTGAAAATGCATGAGACAGAAAGCAAAGCTCATCAATAAGATCCTTTCTTTGGATGTTATCATTGAGAATACAATTATCCCTGACTTTATTTTTAATGTATTATTATTTTTTCTGGTAGCCACATTTCATTGCAGGTGCACATCAAACTTAACCCTAAATAAAATTACCACATCTTTTTCAGAAGAACTGCTACTAAGTCAGGCCTTTTCTTATCTATGTCCAGGTAGGCTTGTATTCTTTCTCCTGTACCTAGACACAGCACCATTAAATTCCATCTTTCCCATCTAGTACTTTCATTCAAGAACTATTTAATCAGTGCTTCCTGTAGGCAAAGCATGATGCTTGGCATGCAGTACATAGTAGTGAACAAAACAGACACTATTCCTGCCCTCCCAGAGCTTATACTCTAGATGCTTACAGAATGGTGTATGTTCCCCTCAGACCACCCTCAGATGAGGGTCCAAAATATGGAAGCTCTTCAGTCAACAGCTGTGGAAACCTGTGGCAACTTTCCATCTTCCAATGAAGAAAGAAGTCATGGTCTCTTCTACCATTGCCTGAAAATAGGTTTCTAGCAGATTTTCAGGTAATAAGACTAGAAAATAAACATTCACTAAAATGACAGATATATTGTGCCAACAAAATTTAGTGAAATAAATGTTTAAACAGTTACATTTACAGGTGTTTAAAATGATCTCTGTAATACAAGTTATCACTTAGATTAATATTTCTCTCAAATACATTAGTTTTTAGACTGAATTCACCAAATCAAACAATTATTTTAGCCTAAAATAGAAAGCTATTCTTTCATCTAATTAGGAAGCTCATGAAGAAGGACTATCAATAATTTTATTTTGTAAAACAACCTATGTACTACACAGAGGAAACTATCTAAACATCCACTCTTGGGGACAAACTATGTGTTCCATGAAGAAGTTTTAGAAGATTCTGAGCGAGGGGCAGGTATCATTATCTCCTCCAGTATCAATGATAACAGACTACATCTGTAATACAGCTGTTACTGTACAGCCTTAGTGAGTCCCTTTTTGGATAACCATCTCAGAAAAATTACAAATCAGAGACACATATTAACCCCATTACTTCTTTAAAATCTACCATGAACATTTATTATTGGCATTTTTACAGAGATTCCATTAATTTAAAGAAAGTATTTTTATAAGGGTAAAATGGAAAATTCTACTCCTCTTTCTCATTATTTTCATACTCTTAGTGACCTCTAACAGAGAGCTCTATTTAAGCGTTATAAACTCCTAAACTGAGTTTCTGAATTCTTTTCTTTCATGAAAATTATTAAGAATGGTCAACTAGAACTACACTCAGAAGGTCAGTCTTTTTGGTGGGTAGAAGTAAGTCTACATATTTAACTAAACGTTGTTATACATGTCACAGCTGGAGACTTTTCTATTTTGGAAATATTGTCATTAAAAACAATTGTACAGTTGCACAGAAGTTGCAGCAGGGTATGTATGGCTATGACATTTATACAATTCCAGGCATTTGCCATGGATGTTACATGAATCATATTTTCCTTAGTTTGAATTTTTGCCGCTTGGAAACATGACAGGAGCAGCAGTCAAAATGATAGGTAAAATAATACAAAGAGTAATTTTCTCCTACCATTCACCTAAAAATGTTTCCTTATCCAAATTATAAGTTAATTAAGCCCATGTAATCTATATTCTATTAAGTTCCCAGGCTAAATTAATTTTACAAAGGCAGTTAAAAAAATACCCAGGAAACTAACACTGAATTCCACGGTAGAAGCTGTGACTCTCTGGAGTTTGGTACCTCGCTTTCACCAAAACTTCAAATATGATCACTTTCAAAATGAGGATGCAAGATGTATCATCACAAAATGTGCACGTTACATTGCCCCTCCAAAGCCAGGACTAACAAAGACCCATATTAAAAGGGGAAGGGAAGTATTTGAACTATTTTAGGCAACCATTGAATAAATACAATATAATGAGGTACGTGACTTAACCTATCTGAGCTTCAATGCCTTACTTATAAAAAGTGGATTACAATATACCTCACAGAATTGTTATGAGGATTAAATGAATTAATGCATAGAAGGCATTTACAACAGCGCTGGGGACAGATTCTAAGACATTAAACTAAGCAGTATTACTTCATCTTATTGGGTTGCTGGGGAGCTCCTTTTATTTTTTTAAATTATTTTTTTTAATTATTTTTAATTCTTTAAATTTATTTTTGAGAGAGACAGAGACAGAGCCCAAGTGAGGGAGGGGCAGACACAGAAGGAGACACAGAAGTCAAAGCAGGCTCCAGGCTCTGAGCTATCAGCACAGAGTCCGATGCAGAGCTCAAACCCACAAACCATGAGACCATGACCTGAGCCAAAGTCAGACACTTAACTGACTGAGCCATCCAGGTGCCCCTGGGGAGCTCTTCCTTAAACATAAGACATGTTGGTAAAGATCTGTCAAATGTTGATGGCAACACTAAACATATTTACTCTTTGAAATTAAGGAAATAATAGTTTCTTATCTATGGTACACATCTCTACCTAGATAAAAACCATCTAAGTTTGAAATTAAATACCCTAGATGGTTCAGGGAATTGTGTGCATATATATTCAGAAATCCAGGGGCACCTGGGTGGCTCAGTTGGTTGGGTGGCCAACTTCAGCTCAGGTCAAGATCTTGCGGTCTGCCCCCCCCCCCGCCCCTCCCCACTGATGTTCTGTCTCACTCTCTCAAAAATAAATGTTAAAAATATTTTTTTTTAATTTAGAAATCTGAAAAATCAAGGGAGATAGATCCTGAAAAGGATTTAATGAAGACAAGGCCAACACATATATTTCTATGATCAAAATAAATGTAGAAAACTGACCACATATTAAGGGTTATTCAATATAAATCACTGTTTCTAGGGTCTCTAGCACATGAGGGTTGGGGATGAGGGCTGGTGCTTTCAAGGCTGCGGAGCCTTCCACATAATTTGAGGCTAACAGGGCATAGTAACGGGAGAAGAGCTATAGAAGCATATAGCCATGCATCCAACAGTAGCTTTTGATTGATTACAAGCCCCTCTGCACTGATTTAGAGGCAGAGAAGATCTTCTCGTTTTTATCCTACAAGTCAATTACTAGTATAGTTATAGTTTTAACTTTTTTTAATGTTTATTTTGAGAAGGAGAGACAGAATCCAAAGCAGGCTTCAGGCTATGAGCTGTCAGGATGGAGCCTGATGCCGGGCTCTAACTCACAGACTGCAAGATCGTGATTTGAGCCAAAGTCGGACGCTTAACCAGCTGGGCCACCTAAACGTCCCAAGATAGTTACAGTTTTAAAGAAATGCATTAGGTCTATTCTTTAGGTGATAAAGATATTTATTCCTTATTTAATATGAAATTTGATGATAGATTTTTTTTTTGTCTTCTAAAAAGTAGTATATAATTAACATACAGCATTAATTTCAGGTGTACCATACAAGGGTTAAGCAATTCTATACACTTCTTTTTTGGAAGAAAAAAATTATTTTTATTTTATTCCTGAAGATTTCATTTAAATTCAAGTTAGTTAACATATAGTGTAGTATTGATTTCAGGAGTAGAATTTAGTGATTCATCACTTACATATAACACCCAGTGCTCATGACAAGTGCTCTCCTTTAATGCCCATCACCCATTTAGCCCATCCCCCCACCCAAAATCCCTCCAGCAACCCTCAGTTTATTCTCTATAGTTAAAGTCTCTTATGGTTTGCCTCCCCCTCTGTTTTTATCTTATTTTATTTTTCCTTCCCTTCTCCTGTGTTCATCTGTTTTGTTTCTTAAATTCCATATATGAATGAAATTATACAGCATTTGAGTTTGTCTTATTTTGCTTAGCATAATACACTCTAATTCCATCCACATTCTTCCAAAAGGCAAGATTTCATTCTTTTTGATGGCTGACTAATATTCCATTGTATGTATATACCACATCTTCTTTATCCACTCATCAGTCAATGGACATTTGGGCTCTTTCCATCATTTGGCTATTGTTGATAGTGCTGCTATAAATATCTGGGTGCTGTGCCCCTTCAAATCAGTATTTTTGACTGGTATTATAAATGCTCAGTTTTAGGGGCACCTGGGTGGCTCAGTTGGTTAAGCGTCCAACTTCAGCCAGGTCATGATCTCCTGATTCACTGGTTAGAGCCCCGTGTAGGGCTCTGTGCTGACAGCTCAGAGCCTGGAGCCTGCTTCAGATTCTGTGTCTCCCTCTCTCTCTGCCCCTCCCCAACTCATGCTCTGTGTCTCTCTCAAAAAGTAAATGAACATTTAAATAAGTAAATAAATAAGTAAATAAATAAATAAATACTCAGTTTCACCAAGAAATAAAAGCTTTCCCTCTTGGATTTTACAAACTTCACAGCTCCTGACCTTGTCTTCTTTCCTTCTTTCTTACCACCTTCATGTTCTTCTCATCCTCCAGTTTGCCTTAGCACTAAAGTTTTAATTAATCATCTTAATTGTTATACACAAATCCTTATCTCTAGCCCACCATCATCCCTACTCCAGTTCTGTTTCCAGGGACTGACAGAAGAAAATCTACTTTAGTATGCTTCCATTACATCATACTCATCTACATGCACTTCTCCATTACAATTAATTCATACCAGAGGTATTTTCTTCCACTTCCCTGATATTGAGCTCTTCCCCACAATTTGTACCTCCAAATATATTTTCTTTGTGTCAGTTAAGACTTTTTTTTACGTTGCAAGTAACGACAGAGCCAATCCAAACTCATTTTATTAAGGAACTCATTGGGTTAGGCAAATTAAAATCCAGACTTAGTTTTGATTTGATTTGAGGTTTTATCCAGTGCCTTAAGCCACATTACCAAGAATCTGATTTCACTCTACTTCCCTGTTCTATCTTCCACAGAATGAGTTCCATCTGCCCCTCTATAATGTGGCTGCTAAAACAACATCATACCCGTCCTCATGGTAGCAATGCGGCTGCATTAGCTCTAGGTCCCCAATTCACACATCACACTCCCCACAGCAGAATTTTGCATCTGTTTTGACAGTCTTCACATGAATCCTGGGATTAGATCTCTCTTGGTCTGATTTAGGTTACATGTATACCCCTAAATCAATCACTGAAATCAAAGATGGGTGTGCTAAGTCAGAGGTAGTTTCAAGTTTCCCCACAGCACAAGACTCAGAATGGAAGCACATAAATCCTTCAAAGGAAAATCAGGCTACTGTGTTGAGAGAAAAGGAAATAGGTGCTGGGAAGAAAAACAACACATGTCTGAGACACGTTCCAATCCGATTACAAACTCCAAGCACAGATCATGTACAAATCCTAATCTTCCTTTCTATAAACTTCTCCTCCATTCCCACAATATTCAACGCTGCAGAAGATCCATTAGTCAATTACTAATACATAGGTTGGGATTTACTGGATTGATCAATATCCAACCTGCAGACAATTTTGGATCAAATGGTTTATGTAAATCTATCTAGGACCATATTTAGACAGTTGGAGGAACAAGGTAATAGAAGAGTGTGTGTCGATCCACCCATCTTTTCCACCTCCACAAATGGAGGATGCTCAACACAATGCACATCTAGAATATAATTTGAAAACAGTATATACTACCATGCCTGTATTGTAGTTTGGAACTTAGAGAATTATGACCTCATTATGTCTATGCCTTGATTTCCTCCCTATGGCTTCTATATATTTTAAATAAATGCATGTGTCCTTAGTAGACAGGACACATATTTCAAAGAGTAAATCATGTGTTATTATTTTATTAGCTCCAGAGTTCAGCAAAAGACCATGGTGCAGAGTCAGTCCCAAATATCTATTTGTTAAATAACAGTAATTATCGTATTCTTTAATTAGTAAAAACAGAAAGCAAAGAGTACCATCTGACATTGCATTAATCATAGTAAATGTAGCTGAAGTGGTCAAATATCTTGATCGCTGGGAGATATTCTTTGTATCTCCTAGGACGTCCTAGTTTAAGCAGCCTTAATCTTATACCATAATAATCAAATGGATGTGGATATGCCTAGGGAGCTTCATAGAACTGAGAAAACTGGGAAAAAATATCTTACGGGTGAGATGTGAGGCTCAAAAGAGGTTCAAGGGCAGTGAGACAGTGCTGAAGAGTTCGGAGTGCTTTAAACTGGGAAAAACATTCTGTCGCTGTGATTGATCTATAGTCCACTCTTCACGAATTCACACATAAATCCCAAAGTGCGGGTGCAGGTGACTGGGAGGCTGGCGGCTTCAATAAAAAAACAAGTAACAATGAAAAGGGCTGGCTTTGGGTTTGACAGCTTTGGCAAGAACAAATACAGCAGCTTCATGGGCACAGGTTGTCTTGGTGAGAACACTAGCTCTCTGAACCAGGTCTGTGGACTTTTAGAGAATGTACTGGGCATCAGCAGCAGGAAAGGCAGAAAATGTCAGACAACACAGGATAGATTAGAGGACTGCACTGGAGCATGTAATGTAGAATCTCCCCAGGAACTCCCAAACTATCTGGAGAGAAACTGAAGAGCCTGGATGTCTCACAGATGAGTTTGGACAGAGCTCAAGCAACACGATATTCCTGCTCTTATTGTGGTCTTTTGTGAAGCTACTCAGGTTAAGGCCTAGGGAAACACTGATTGTGTCTCAAAATTAGAAACTGAGTTGTGAAAAGTTATGTGCCCGATAACCATATTAATATGACAACATGTTTTTCAGTTTTGTGTCCTCAGAATCCATTTGTCATCATCAGGATTGCCAGGTGTTGACTATTGATTCAGGCTATATTTTAGGCCCTATTTAGCAAAGTGAAAAAAATTTAAAAAGCAGTCATATAACTTCCATTTATATCACTCACACAGTTTCTTTCATGTAACAGGATGCACCAAAACTAGACCATTTTATTCCTGAAGACTTGACAACTAGTGTATCATGAGTGTGTACTTTTTTTTCCTCTCGTCTCTCTCTATACTATGGTGTTTTCACATCTTTAAAAATCTTTATGGCTGAGGAGAGACTGCCCCTCCCTGGGCTAGCCATTTCTTAGAGACAGCAAAGGCTCAGCCAGAGCATGCCTTTCATATGCAAACTCATCCGGAGCTATATCTCCTCTATCTGGCCACTGCACCCAGGAGGCATCATTCCTCCACTTTAATCTTCCCTGGGCCAGGAACCAGACAACATAGGACCAGCTGAAGAATGAGGGCCAATAATTATTTCTACCATAAAAACACAGTCAAGCAAATGAAAATTACCAAGTGAAAGATGCATTATTAAAAACAAACTTAAATGCTGCCATAGACTAAATGTGTTTCCACCACCCCCAAATTCATATGTTGAAGCCTAATCCCCAGTGTGACAGTATCTAGAGATGGGGCCTTTGGGAGATGATTAGGTAATGAGGGTGGAGGTCTCCTAAGTGGGTTTAGTGTTCTGATAAAGGACACCCAAAGAGCTCAGTTGACCTTTTTGCCATATGAGGACACAGCCAAAAGACAGCCACCTATAAACCAGGAAGTGGGCCCTCACCAGACGCCAAAATCTGCAGGCACTTTGCTTTTGTATTTCCTAGCCTCTAGAACTGTGAGAAATAAATTTCTGTTGTTCAAAATTCACCCAACCTACGGTATTTAGTCATAGTAGCCCAGAATGAACTAAAACATATGTTTCCCCTCCAGCTGGTAGTCTAATGTGTATGGAGCACACCTGTAACCTTGGGTGCTAATGTGCACTAATGTGCTATAAACATTAGTCACACAAAGTAATAATTGTCTTACATGCATCTATTGTTAAGTATGAAGGGTCTCATGAGTCTTACATTGCTAGAGCAGACTGGAGTTTTCAAGTGTTCTATTATTCAGAGTGAGAGTTCACAAGTACTCCATTGATTAGTTAATCACACTAGTCAATGATTACACCAGTTGAAACAGTGGAGAAGAAGAAATAGCAGAATATATTTATTCCATTGTGAGGTATAATTTAAAGTTTGTAATAAAGTGAAAATTTTCCAGTAGACAAATCAGAACTACTAAGAACTCTGTAAGAAGTAAAAGGCTTTCCTTTAAGTCACCAACAATACTGACAGCTAAGTATGATATTCCCTATAGCTTGGCCATCATGGTATTTCAGCAGTCTAATTTCCCTAAGTATATGATCTTGCCCCAAAGGTAGTCATATAGCAAAAGAAGTAGACACTTTCCTGCTCTTGCTATTTATTTAAAAGTTAAATATGGCACTAAATCTAAGCAAGTAATTAAAGCTTATAGACCACTTCATGAAAGAATGCAGACTTAATTTGTTAATCCTCAAAGAAAAAAGACTGAAAAGAAGTCAAGTGACTGGAATAATTTAAGGACTGAAGAATCTAGAAATGGAAGTTTCTTCAGACCTGTAACTGTAAAAAAATTGCACCAGCTGTTGACATGAAGAGGGGTGCCACAATGCAATTCAAGAATTAATCTGAAGAGGAAACCTGGGACCTATTATCTGCTGATACCTTGTCTCTTAAAAAAATTAAAAATAAGCAAAAGCTTGTTACAATACTGAAATATGTCACATCACTGTCTAAATTCATCAGAGACAGATGGCTGATTTGACTAAACCAACCTTGTTTACAACAGAACAGATCCATTGATCCTGTGCCAAAGAATTGTGGTTTAAACTTCCCCCTATTTTGGCTACCACATTAATTCTAGGGTTCGCTGAGTCTCAAAAGAACAGGATTAAGATTTCAACATAGTTCTTAACGATTAAAACAACTCAATGAGTTCATACTAATAAATATTTAGGAACCAGACTTCCCAAGGACAACATAATTAATAATAACCATGTACAACACAGGTGGGCAGTTTTATATCCTAATGCATTATTTATATGATAGGAAAAAATACCATTAAATGAAAAACACTGTTACCAGCACTGATGTTTAAGACAATACAGATTCAGATAAATAGGTCTTCTGTGTGTTTATATTTGCAATTTAAATTACAATGTTAGGCTGTTTCATGTCCTAATTACTTAAAAGAGGCAGTAGTTAAATAAAAGTAGGATATTTTGAATCTGTGCTAGCATCTTTTATCCATATGCAAATGTATGCCTTGGATATACATGGCTTATTGATGAAATAAAATTATTGGGCACTTCTTCACTGTTTCATTAAAGTTTGACAGCTTGATTGGCATGATATTTCAAATTTGTGAGTTAATTTTTTTTCTCCAATTAGCAGAATCTGGACAGTAAACTATCCTACAAGTGTTCAGTAGCATCTAAGAAGTTGACTTCTTTTTTTTTTAATTTTTTTTTCAACGTTTATTTATTTTTGGGACAGAGAGAGACAGAGCATGAACGGGGGAGGGGCAGAGAGAGAAGGGAGACACAGAATTGGAAGCAGGCTCCAGGCTCTGAGCTGTCAGCCCAGAGCCCGACGCGGGGCTCGAACTCCCGGACCGCGAGATCGTGACCTGGCTGAAGTCGGACGCTTAACCGACTGCGCCACCCAGGTGCCCCAAGAAGTTGACTTCTTATTCAACTGCCAGGTGATTCAGTAAATTATTGTTCTAGAACAGGAAGTGGTAAATCAAAAGGTCTAAGTCTTGTAAAAAAAACTAAGTGGTCTCAGATATTACCTTTTTCATTGAGGTTTAGTGTTATAACATGTAAAGACAGCAATGCAGTATCTCTAGACTGAGATCCTTAATGGAAGAGTTGTTTGCCATCAAAACATCTCTAAGTCTCAGCCACAGGCATACTTGACCATTCTATTACATTTCTACTCTGTCACTTCCATCATCACCTTATCACATCGTGATGTGTGATTGTGTGTGTGTGTGTGTGTGTGTGTGTGTGTATTTGTGTGTGTGTATTTCTCCCTCTCTCTCTCTCTCCCCCCAACCCCATAGGACTCTAAGTTATCTGAAAGGTAAAATTCCCGTTCCACTCTGTGTGATTATCACAGCAATTACCCAGCATTTATCTAGTGCCAGCCCTTACCTGACACTCAATGAATACATACAGTTGACCTTGAACAATGCAAGGGTTAGGGACACTGGCATCCCCACAAAGTCAAAAATCCACGTATAACTTTTGATCCCCCAAAACTTTACTAATAGCCTACTGTTGACCAGAAGCCTTACTGATACTATAAACAGTTAATTAACATACTCTTTGTATGATATATGTATTACATACTGCACTCTCACAATAGAGAAAAAAAATGTTACTATGAAAACGTAAGGAATAGAAAACACATTTATAGTATGTACTATAAAAAACTCACATACAGGACTACCTGGGTGGCTCAGTCAATTAGGCATCCAACTCTTGGTTTCAGCTCAGGTCATGATCTCACAGTTTGTGGGTTTGAGCCCTGCACTGGGCTCCGTACTGGTAGTTCAAAGCCTGCTTGGGACTCTCTCTCCCTTTCTCTCTATCCCTCCCCCACCCATGCTCTCTCTGTCTCTCTCTCTCTCTCAAATAAATAAAAAGTAAAATCCACATACAAGTGGATCCATGCAGTTCAAGAGTCAACTGCACATTGAATAAATCGATCACTGTAAGTTTCAGTGAAAGTGGCACAGTTGCTTTGCATGTAAAAACTGCTCCATAAATGTGCGTGGCCCTGAATTAAACCATCACTGTTTATCCCTTATTAAGTGCACAACACTTTGCTAGTTGAGAGTGCTTTGCATTTATGTCAGTTGCCTCTCTTACTCCACCTGTCATGCTAGTCTCACTCTTGACTTCTCTGATAAATGCAACTCAAAGAACACTTCGGCTGAGTTTATCAACTTAATGCATCCTTGAGAATACTGAGAAAAAGAAACGTGTCTGTAAGTTTCGGAATTAATTTTTTGCTCTTACCACCTGTATCAGGGTCTAATCAGGAGTTAGAAACCATGTGATTTGAACAGGCGAAGTGTAAAAGAATTACTAAATAGAGCAAAGAAAAATTAAATCATTTTAAAATTATCAACAAAAAATTATCACATATAACTTAACTATAAAGGTGTCACAAGATATCTAAAGAAAACTCTAGAGCTGAGGGACTATACCCAAGGAAGTTATAATTTGGACAGGCGGGGAGATCTCCCCATGTCTAGAACTCAGATTATCAATACAGAAGGTATGATTACAGCCCACTGGATAGTGAAGTCTGCTGAGCTGTCCAGACAAGAGTTGGTCTACAGTTGATAGGGAAGCAGGAAACACCTCTTGGGGTGCAGACAGGTAGGTATACAGATGGTATCAAAGCACTAGAAGCCTGCTCACCAGCAGATCAGCAGGAAACCCACTGTATATAGTATCCCACTAGGAAAGCCACAGCAGTGTCACATCAGACTGCATGCTCTGGGTACACGGTTGAAGCAGAGTGCCACTGCACATTCCTAAACTGGCATTCTTGCTGTAGAAGAAGTAGCAAAACAGATTCACAGGAGAGCCAGAAAGGGAACACTCTTCCTTCTGCAATTTTGCTTTAGCGCCCTCTACTGACAAAGCTTAATGTTGAGATTCCTGCAAAGAAAAAAAGTGTTTATAGGGTCTAACTCCACTATAGCACAGCAGGTAATTAAGGGTAAGTTTGGAACTCTGAGGCAATGAATCACTATCTGGAACATCACTCAACAAAAGAGGAATTCACTCTCAACAAAAACCTCATATCATTCTGATTCTTTTATGTTTTGGACTTATCTGCATCCTCTCTTCCAATCAATCTATTGCCGCATGGCATATTTAGGTGGTTGAAAGGGCATACGTTACCCTTATTTATATTTGAGAGAATTGAGGGATATTTAGACAAAGTAAATCATATCCAGCTTCATGGTGTACCTTAGAGCCGGTCTAGCATAAACTCACTTCCTTTAGGGCCTAATATTTATGGTCATATAGTTCATACTCAGAATGAAAGCCAGGATACTAACAATCACACCATTCCAGATCCAAATCCTTGCTACTCTCCCAGTGGTTCATTACATGCCCCCCACTCTAGCCTCTTCAAGGTTCCTTTAACACACTAACAAATTCATTCAGGGCAACTTTCCTTGGTTCTTCCCTCTGTCTGAAACACTTTTCTCGCAAAGAGCCACAGAGGTTGTTCACTCACTTTCTTCAGGTTCTTAGCAATGTCACCTTCTCAGTAAGACTTTCCTTAACTACCCTACTTAAAACAGCAACCCACTAATGCCTCTTGTCTACTTTCCTGCTTTATTTTTCTCCTTAGCATTTACCACCAACACACTATACATTTTAGCTGACTATTTTGGTAATTGCCTGCCACTCACATTAGAATAGAACCTCTAAGAAGGAACTTTTCTGGTGTCTTCACTGCACTGTATTATAAATACCAGATTAATATCTAACACATGCTTGGTGATCAATAAATACACGTGGAATGAATGACTTTTATTCTGCAACCTAAGCACAGATGATTGTTCACTCCTTACTTTAGAGGTTAAAAAATCCTGAAGGTCACACATATGCCAAGCAGGTAATATAAATGACTGAAGCTGGCTGAGGTGAGTAGCTGGGGCAAAGTGAGGACTGTATACTCTATCTGAAGGGAGTAGCTATTCATCATCTCTACTGGAAACTGTAGCCACACAAGAATCAGAACCAGCCTTGCCAGTTTCAGACTTTACAAAAGAGGCATAATCTCTTAGTTTGTAAATACAGGTGTGAATTCATTTTAAGAACAAAAGAAACCAGAGATAAGACCCAAACACTTTGAAGATAAGCAAAATATACCTGGTGGCAAAATGCAGCCATAGCAGTTGGGAGACCACATGATTTCCCCCCACTGATACATTATGGAAATTCCATGTTTGATCTCTAAATCCACTCTTTCTGCACTTATGCTCAAACTCTTAATGTATTAACTCTCTCTCTTATCAAATAAGTTTTACCCCCATAAAGGCATCATTGTCTCTCCCTCTGCCCTCTTTTTTTTTTTTTTAATTTTTTTTCAACGTTTATTTTTTTTGGGACAGAGAGAGACAGAGCATGAATGGGGGAGGGGGCAGACAGAGAGGGAGACACAGAATCGGAAACAAGCTCCAGGCTCTGAGCCATCAGCCCAGAGCCTGACGCGGGGCTCGAACTCACGGACCGCGAGATTGTGACCTGGCTGAAGTCGGACGCTTAACCGGCTGCGCCACCCAGGCGCCCCTCTGCCCTCTTTTTATCCTTGATTCTTTCAGTATTTTCTGCCAGTAGCCTACACCTGTTAAATTTTCAGAAGGAATGTCTGATTTGGAATTTAAAAAAAAAAAGAATTGAGTTATAGCTCTACCTCTTGATTGCTATAAGAACTTAGATAAATTTCTACCCCTCCAATCTTTAATTTTCTCACAGCATTTGAATTCCCATGGAAACCCAGCCATTTTGTTCTGAAGCCTTTCCATCACTTTCCAATATAATCCTTTAGTTGTTCCCCCCCAGCCACTGGCTGCTTTCCCCCTGAGGAGCCTAAGTCCAATTTTTCCTTAATAAGGAGAATCACAGAAAGCTTGTCCTCTTATAAAAGTCAAATACCTGGCACTATAACTCCATTCCACCACATAACATTGAGGTTTATTGAACTATTCTCTCAATTCATTATCATCTACTTTCCTTAGCACCTAACACACGAGAACTAAACAGAGAGAGACAGACAAGAGAGAGAAGGGGCAGGGGAGAAGAAACTGTAATTATTTTCTTACAACGTATCTCCTTTTAAAGGCAAACAAATTGACTCCATCGTCAATCTTGACTCCATCTTGAACTACTACTTGTATTCCAAGGTTCTGTGACTCTATAATAATTAATTGAGAGGAAAGAATATTTTACAGGGCCAAAATATTTATTTTCAACAAAGTAGTTGTTTCCCCTTAACAGTCTATGGAAGGGTATTCTGTTCACAGTATCTTTTGTTATTAGGCCTCTAGCAGACATTGAAAACCTCATGCTTATTTCTGAAAAGATGTGTAAGCAGCAAATTCTCCATGGGTTTTGAAAAAAAAAACCTCTGAGAAGTAAATTTGATTAGTCTACCAGCACACGAGGGAAGTCAGAGGTTGATTACAAAAGGTCTAGTTGATGTTCTTTCAGCTTTCCTTTAACCTTGGCGAGATTTCACGTTCTTGCTGCTAAATTCAGAATCACCACTTATTACGGCTTTTGACTTTAGTATAGTTTAAGAGGGACGTGGTGTAAAATCATGCCTAGGCTGAAGACATAATATCATTTAGGTTTTGTTTAACAATAGTATATTTGTGTTGACACAAAAGGTTTAAGAAAAGTTGTTATCTATCTATAAGTCATAAAAATAAAACAAATTAGATTAAAAAGATTTTTTGAGACAAAATTTCTAAAATGTTGCTATTAAAAATGTTCTCATATTGTTTTATCAACTTCTGCATATTGACAACTGGTTAACTCACAGATGTTTTATGCTTTGTGTTGAATTAGAAAATTGATTTATGGAAGCATTTTATATCTCATGTTATAAAAAGCAATGCATGCATACTTTTAAGAAGCACAGGAAGTAGAAAAACATAAAAAATATGCAGAAAGTAATATAATTAATAATTTAACTACGAAATCACGAAAGTGTAACGAATTCCCTCAGGAACAAAGCTATGCCATGAGTGATTAAAATTGAAACTTATTGCTCTAAGATGGTCAAGCAGAGAACAAGCATTAACCCTGAAACAAGGAGAACGTTAGTGAAGGTGTTAATACTCTGAGTTAAGAGAGTTAAGGACATAGGCATGGTCCAAAACAGCAAATGCAATATTACTTCTGAGCAGGTAACATCATCAATTTTCCAGTTTTTCCCCATGGTTAATAAGTTAATGACCCTTATTCTTGCCACTTCAAATGAATTTACTCAGATAATTCAAAAATATCTTGAGTTCTCTCATCCAGTCTGTTAGAGTTACAGTCATAAATCATCTAATCCAGCTACCAGACTCCATAAAAATCTATAAATCATCAAGAGAGATGTGTTTGAAAGATGCTCTGTAAGATATTAAGCACTAAAATACCACTTGGTAAAGTGAATACTGCAAAATAGTTCAGTGAGATTTTCTGAGGAAAAATAACAAAAAAGGCGGGAGATGGGGGCAGCTTATTAGCCCTCTCTGCTAGAGTTTCAAAGGACATTAACATATAAAGGCTCTGAGAAAACGTGATGAACCTCATTTAATCCAGTATCTTTCCATTATATTTACCATGAAACATTTAGTCAAACATTTTCATTACACCTCAGGAATATCCTGAAGGTTTGAGATTGGTTCATATAAAGTTCTAATAACAAGTATATTCAAATAAACTAAAGATAATGTCCACACATTTAAAATATAAAGATTACAGAAAATATGCCATAGGCTAAATGCTGGGGTTAATATCACCAGCGCTAAAATAACAGTTACCAAAAATCTAATGGTGGGGCGCCTGGGTGGCTCAGTCGACTGAGCAACGGACTCAGGCTCAGGTCCTGATCTCGCAGTTTGTGAGTTCGAGCTCCACGTTGGGCTCTGTGCTGACAGCTCAGAGCCTGGAGCCTGCTTCACATTCTGTGTCTCCCTTGTTCTCTGCCCCTTCCCTGTTCACACTCCCTCTCTCTAAAAAATAAACATTAAAGAAAAGAAAAAAAATTTTTAAAAATCTAATTGTGTTCAGGCTTAACTAGTTATAAGACTAAGTTTTTAGGCAGGCACCTCTGATTTTTACAAAAGCCTTAGAAGGTTAGAGTGGTCTTTATTAACCTGTTTTTCAGATAATTTGAAATATGATTTGCAA
This sequence comes from Lynx rufus, assembly GCF_022079265.1. Classification (NCBI taxonomy): domain Eukaryota; kingdom Metazoa; phylum Chordata; class Mammalia; order Carnivora; family Felidae; genus Lynx; species Lynx rufus. The sequence goes on from NW_025814827.1 coordinate 67,247,369, forward strand.
ATTTCAAACATATCATGGGCTAACAAGTATAATAAAATATATGCTTCCTGAGTTGCCCATGTTTTTTTCATTGCCAAGAAATTAATGTGAAATAATCAATTCCATTTCAAATCCAATTCTGAATGAATGGGTACAATGAATATGTCAATCATACAGCTGCCAAGCCTAATATCTCCTACCAGCTATGTTGCCTCTTGTACACCTAGTGCTAAGCTTTTGGTTTCTTTGTGTTTATTTTATTTTAATGTTTTAGTTCTTTATTTTGAGAGAAAAGCAGAAAGAGAGAGAGAGAGAGAGAGAGAGGAAGAGTTAGAATCCCAAGCTTACAGTGCAGAGGCCCATTCAGGCCTCGAACTCACAAACCATGAGATCATGACCTGAGCGGGAATCAAGAGTCGGACTCTTAACTAACTGAGCCACCTAGGTCCCCGTGTTTGCTTTGTTGTTAATTTGCTGCTCTGTTTGTTGTACAGAGGGATGGTAACTATCGGTCCAGAGGTGTGTTCTGAATTCCGAATCAGTAGGCTAATAACCTCTAAGTATTAGGCTGTGAGGACTCTTTCTTCCCACCAGAGGGAAAAAACTAATTAGCAAAACTAATCAGACCTGTTCTTCCAGCCAATCTGTATTGGAGAATACAAAGATTATCTAAAGAATCAAACCTGTATAGAGAAATAAAGATAACATGAGAGTCCTATCACAGGACCAATATGAAAGAACTGATTCCTGTAATTACTTTATATCACCAGAGATCTGTACATTCAGGCTAGGTTTATTTTTAAAGATAAACCAACTTTTTCTAGATTTAAATTAATTCACCAACAAAATGATACTAAGAGAGGTGGGTACAAAATGATGATCTATATGATCTGTGCCAACTAAAACAGATTTTTTTTCCAGAAAAGAATCATTTTGTTCTTCAACTATGCAACACCAAGTTCAATATTTAAATAAAAAATTCTGGTCTTGTGTTGGTATTGTAAAAATCTGTCAAATTCTGTGACAAATGAGTTTCATATCCACGAATTAATTCTAAGTCACTGCTGGCTGTGTTTAATAATATTTGTGCAAATAAAAGAACAAAATAAAAAGTCTGATACCACAAAAAGCTGATGGCTAAGCTCTAAACGCATTTAAGTGTCCATATTTAATGGCTGGGAAGCAGTTTAAACTACACACTATAAAATCCATCAACACACACTTTTATTTAAAGAGGAAATCTCCATTTTGTGGTCAGCTAAACTCAATATTTGGTTTGAAAACATCTCATGTTTTTATAGATTAGAAAAGATTAGAAAGGGGGCAGAGATCCTGTGCTAGATAACACTTTATTTTTCAAAAAGGAATAGGTTCATGATTTGGTATACACTGTAAACAAGAATGAAAGCCATAGATTAAAGTTCTGTACACAGCAAAAGCCAATGAAAACTATGCAGGGTGCTACTTATGATATATTATTTACACCGGTGACTTTCTGCCAACAAGGCTTTGTTCCTTAAAATACATTTAACATCTGTGGCGTCAATCAATGACATTTAACAACTCTGTCACGGTCAAAGGGGGGAAAAACTTGCTTGGATCCTTACAATGAATCTTCAAAACTGAGAAAAAGAAAATACAGCAGGAGTCTCAGGTACAACAGTGCACTACAAACAGAAATAAAGAAGACAGCTGGTGTATATGTGGGGGAGACTTGAAAGCCATGTCCATCAAGTGCACTATGGATGATTTAAGAGTAGTGTAAGTTTACGGAAGATGTTTTTCTAGGATTAATGTAGCCCAGTTTATGAAAAGGCTGTGTTTCAAGTGTTCACCTAAGTATGCAATCCTGTGCTAGGCATTTTTGAGGGAATTTTAGATGTTTAAAACACAATCCCTGCCTTATAAATGACTGGCATTATGATGAAATGGAGAAGAATGTACTGAGTCCAAGAAAACAACTATTAATCAAACGGAGTATGAGCACCACTCTGAAATAAATACAAGTAGAATTGTATGATTTCTTAGAAGAGAAGAGGTTACAGATGGTGGGGGACGATACTTTATGTAGAAGGTTCCTTTTAATATGAACTTGGAAAACATGGTTCATGCAAAATGACATAGTTTAAGTAACAGGGAGGACAATCCAGCAAAGGCAAGAAATGGAAACTAACAAGGCACAGTCTGAGAGCAGCATGTGTTCACGTAAGCGGGGGACAAGTCCTGGTAGAAAGCACCAAAGAGTGTCAGGTGGCCACAGTGAGGAAGGCATTGAACACCCAATTATTCATCTACCAATAACACGGACTGATTTTATGTGATATTAGCTTCTGAATATATGATCCCAAGAATATACACAAGTTTATGGATATATAAATACACTCATTTGAGGTTGTGTCTCTATATGTGTGTGCTAACATACATACAAATACACGCACACATAGCTGTTTACTCACAAATTGTACTTAAGTTATGGCATCGCTGAAGTAGGCTGTCATATTCCCTGAACATTGAATATGAAGAGAACCATCTATAGGAAAGAGAACCACCGATGTCTATAGGAAAACAAACTCAAGGTCCTTATGTGGACCATCAAGCATTTATTCTAGAAGAACTTTTCCTCTGCCTCCAATTCTACCTAAAGAACATCAGAAATGGAAACTCTCCTAAAGTAAGGCACATAGAAAAACACCTCTGGTTTTGACAAGGGCTCTGGACATCCCCAAAGAGGGGGGCAGAAACCTATAGGATTGGGGCTGAGTGTATGGGGCTTCTATTACTTCAAAGCCTCAAAAGTGTTTCTTAGTCTCTCTGGTTCCCGGCTTATTTCCTTTCTTTTCCTCAACAGACCTCCATAAAGTCAGAGACTTTAATCTGTTCACTTTAAGGACTGGTGCCTGGAATGGCACCTAATTCACTTCAGGCAAAAAGTAAATTGAATGAATTAATATTGAAGGTCTCACTTTTATATCAAACAAAATTATTTATCCTCCATAACTCAAAAAGAGACTGCACAGGCTATTTCCACAAATTCTCCCCAAGGCATATTTTCCAGAATCAAGTGCTTAGGTCCTTAGGTTTTTCATGAGAGTGTCTCACACAAATTACTAAAAGGGTTTCTGGAATAAATCAGCTAGCTCCATTTTAGTCCTAACTTAACTTATTTTGTTTCTTTATCGATAAGACAGTGAAAGGTAAACAATACATAAATTCTTGTAGTGGGATTTGACCATTCAAGAATGAATAAAGACTCAGCTATATTTCAGAGAAAAACTGGGTTCGGTATATTCTAGGCATTTCCGGATGGAACAGGGGCAGGGCTATGCTAATAGGACGGACAGAACCTTAGTCCACAACCGCTGCTTGCGTTAATTACAGATCGCGAAGCTTCTGAACACTGGCCCCTTGTCTCTTCATCCCAGTACTCCCACTTTTTATCACTTTGTTGGCACTCAAAAGAATTAACAAGTGAATGAGGAAACCCCAGGAATATTTGATCTCCTCAAATTCTTCATCTTCCCCTTTTCTTTTCCCAGGTGTTCTTATGAGTTTTTGCCAACAGGAATCCTGATAGCAAGTAAGGGTGACAGAAGATAAATTGGCTGTAGCTGATAGAGAAATGATATTTTCATAGCTACTTGACATTCCCGTTTATCCAAGGGAAAGCATGAAAGTTGGCTACTGCTTTATTTAACTCTTTCAAAGTTTAAAGTTTAAAATACATTACACACTGGCGAGTCTGGGTGGCTCAGTCAGTTAAGCAACTGACTTCGGCTCAGGTCATGATCTAATGATTCATGGGTTCAAGCCCTGCGTCAGGCTCTGTGCTGACAGGTCAGAGCCTGGAGCCTGCTTCGGATTCTGTGTCTCCCTGACTCTCTGTTCCACTCCTGCTCATTCTCTGTCTCTCTCTGTCTCTCAAAAATAAATAAACATTAACAATTTATTTTTAAATAGATCAAACACAGAGGTTCTGGAGTAAGAGGTCTTTGATTTAAAATCTAGCCCTGTTTCCTCCTGGTATGACTATAAGCAAGTTACTTAAATTCTAACAGCATCAGTTGAGTATTTGTAAATGGATATAAATTATACCCCTTACTTTAAATGTGGTCGTTATTACTAAATGTGATTAATCTAAAATACTTAGCACTGAGGAGACAATGCACTAACACCAAGTGTTACATATTGCTACTGTTATTGCCCATTCATACAAAAACGTAACCATACTGTGGCTTAAAATGAGAAAACACACTAACTCGGTGATTATTAAATAAAGATTCATATCTGAGATTGAAAGTTTAGCTTACATATTACAATATTTTATGCATGGCAGCTTCGTAATAAAAATAGTTATATATTCATTTAAAAATGATAAGAAAACCAGTTCAATAAGTAGATGGACCAGTATTCTTTGCTCAGTCCAAGTTCAGAAATTTTTGTCATAGAGTAAGTGTGACCAGAGCAAAAGCACTGGAGTTAAAAACAAACAAGCAAAAAAAACAAAACCTCAATTCACTTACTTTATGGTACATATATGAGTGGCATCAATACTTCTCAAGATCTAAAATGGTAATTCTTTCTAGAAAATTCTGTTTAATCCCCATTCTGAACATACACAATAAAAACTGTTAATAGTAGTAATGTATATTTTCTAAAGCTATATTTCATATTTATAATCTTACTAGTAACATAATAATTTATATCTTATTAACCATAATATTTAATTCCTAAATAAATATAAATTAAAAAAATACACACATACACATACACACACTCATAGTCCTTAAAATGAGATAATAACATAGTGCCAACATTATGTCCTCATTTCCATGAATAACAATGTTATGAGTTTCAAAGGAGAAGGTAATCTTGAATAAAATTATTTTGTACTTTTAAATTATGTCAAATGCAATTCTTTAAAGCAACTAAATGTATACTTCTATAGTCAGTGGTGTACTTAAAATTTTTTTTTAATGTTTATTTATTTTTGAGAGAGAGACAGAGCATGAGCTGGGTAGGAGCAGAGAGACAGGGAGACACAAAACCTAAAGCAGGGTCCAAGCTGTCAGTACAGAGCCCAATGGAGGGCTCAAACTCACAAACTGTGAGATCATGACCTGAGCTGAAGTGGGATGCTTAACCAACTGAGCCACCTAGGCACCCATATCAGTGGTGCCTTTAAAATCAACTGCTGTGGGGCACCTGGCTGATTCAGCTGGAGGAGTATGTGACTTTGCTTTCATGATTGTGGGTTCGAGCCCCACATTGGGTGTAAAGATTACTAATAAATAAATAAATAAATAAATAAATAAACTTTAAAATCAACTATTGCTACAACCATGCTAATAGTGAAACTGATTTTCATGGGCAGAATGAGAAATAAGTCTTACTCATTTGAGTCTCACTTTCATACAGTATTTCTAAAAAAAATGTCTGAACTTGCTCATATACCTGAGTAATTTAAACATTAAACATGTGTGTGTGTGTTATGCTGGACAAGAAATAAAATGAAATCATGTAAATAACTTGTCAATTTTAGTGCCATAAAATCTACATATACTTTTCCTAAAAGAATAAAAAGAATATATGAACACAATGTTAGCCTATTTTCAATGCATTTATGTTGGGAATGTTGGTAAAGTTGAGAGAAAAGACGACTGAGAAAAATACTTTGTCTTAATGAAAGCAAAGAAAACAATTGCGGTGAATAACAGTGATTATGGAATGAAGTCACTGGAGCCTGGTTGTCTGGATTTAAATCTCAGCTCAGCCACTAACTGTATGAGTCTCAATGCTCTTCACCTCTCTGGTCTTCCATGTGTCATTTGATAATGGGGTAGCTGTAATGATTTTCTGTGTTAGCAAGGAAAGAAAAATGCTTAAAATGCTGTCTGGCATTCATATGTAAACTCCCACTGCCTCTGATACTTTCTTTTTATCTTTTTTTTTTTTTAATTTTTTTTTTTTCAACGTTTATTTATTTTTTTGGGACAGAGAGAGACAGAGCATGAACGGGGGAGGGGCAGAGAGAGAGGGAGACACAGAATCGGAAACAGGCTCCAGGCTCTGAGCCATCAGCCCAGAGCCTGACGCGGGGCTCGAACTCACGGACCGCGAGATCGTGACCTGGCTGAAGTCGGACGCTTAACCGACTGCGCCACCCAGGCGCCCCTGATACTTTCTTTTTAAATTGATATCATCTCTCTAGATTTGGGGGGAACAATTTTTGCTAATTATTGATTATCATTAAGCATAGGCAAAACAGAAACTACACTGCGACTGGAAATCTTCACATGCAAACCAAAAATATTGGTTTAATGTATCATTTATAAATTCGTCATGACACTCCAGAAACATTTAAGAAATTCCTTATGTCAAATATTTGTGCTAATTTTTAAAGTATATGCCAATCACCCTTTTAAAAATAAAATTTGACAAGGGCACGTGGGTGGTTCAGTCAGTTAAGCACCCAACTCCTGATTTTAGTTCAGGTCATGATCTCTCTCCGTGCTGGGCATGGATACTGCTTGATTCTCTCTCTCCCTCTCCCTGACCCTCTGCCCCTCCCCATGCTCATGAGTATGTGCACACACCCTCATGCGTGCTCTCTCTCTCTCAAAAAAAACAAAAAAATAAATAAAATAAAATAAAATAGTTAAAAATAAAATTTGATTCACATATTGATATACTGGTCCACATTTTCTCCATTCCAAAGAGGTAAGCACTACAATATTTGAAAGTTTTCATTTAGGACTTCTCTATTGCCTTTTTAAAAGAGACTTTTTAAAGAGAATTTTTATCAACCTATTTGGCTTTGAAATAACTTATTAACTTCCCATTTTTAATATATAGATAGAAAGACAGCTACACATACAATCAGGGTTTCTATTGTGCAAGATGTTACCTCAAGATTGCATTTCCACGTTGCATGGATATATTTCCAATCTAAACAAATGATCTTGATTCCATATGTATTCTTTGAAGCCTTATTATAGGTACATGTAAGCTTCCATTAGTCCTTTTGATATAGCGAAAATATAGCTACGAACCTCTAAATAATATTTTCTTGGATTTCAAGCAGTTTTAGCTTTATGGACATACTAGGGGGCAGAACATATAAAAGAGAGATGCTCTAATAAGAGAATATTTAATATATTTTTTCTAGAATTGACAAAAAATAACAGCCTTGGGAAAGGAGTTTTAAAGCCAGCAATCAAATTGTTGAAGCAGATGAACGAAATTCAAGAATTCCTGTTTCAACATTTTGACAACTGTATTAACCATTCAACTAGCATGAAGAACTAGCATGTGCCGACAAATAAGAAAACCATGAAGACTTTCACCAGGCATAGCGACCTCGCATGACACAGAGGGTCAAGGTTGAAAATAGTCAGTTTTGAAATTTCCTAACCACAGCATTAGCACAGACCTAACTCACCAATCTAGCTCTGGTTAGATGTCATGGAAATTTTCAGAGAAGAAAAGCACTGATGGACATAAACTGTATAATTAGATAATTTTAATTTCATAACAAGAGCAATCATTTATAATTAGAAGCAATGGATCTGTATTAGAGAAAGTTTCGATTTTTTCACATGCAATGAAGTGATCAAACCATGCTCCCTCACTTAAATTTTCCACTGTTCTCTTAGTTTCTTCCCTTCTGTCTGCAAACATTTCAGTCTCCACAGAACATATCAATGATTCCTTTATTCCATTAAACTTTACTGTCCTCTTTCTTCTTTTGTGTACATAGAAAGTTCTTAAAAGGGTATTAGATTTTATCCTGGTTCAATCTCAACCTCTCTGTAATTTTCCTTTTCTCTTTATCACCCTTTTAGCAAAATGCCTGATGATATTTTTAACTAAAAGCTTTTTAGATATAATTCACATACCATAAAATTCACCCTTTTGTATTGTACAACTAAGTGTTTAGTATTTTTACAGAACTGTGTAACCATCATAAAAATCTAATTTTAGAATAATTTCATGACCCCCCCCAACAAACCCCATATCCATTCATAGTCATTCTCCATTCTGTCCTTCCTACAGCTCCTAACAATCACTAATATAATTTATTTCTCTGTGGATTTGTGTATTCAGAACATTTCACATTAATGGAATCACACCTTGTTTTCTGTGATTGCCTTAATTCCCTCAGCAAGATTCATCTATGTTATGGAAGTATCAGTGCTTTATCCCCTTTTTTGCTGAATAGTGTTTCATTGTACGGATATACTATATATTATTTACCAGCTCATCACTTAATAGTCATTTAGGCTGTTCCAAATTTCTGACTGTTATGAATAATAGTGCTATGAACATTTGTGTACAGGTTTTATAATAACATAAAACCTGTACATTTTAACTTTTCTGGGGTATGTTAGCTTTTTCTGGGGTAAGTTAACATAAACACATTTTAACTTTTCTGGGGTATATTTCTAGTAGTGGAATTTGTAGGCCATGTGGTAAATAAATGATTACTATTTTGAGAAATTTTTAAAATGTCTCCCATAGTGGCTGCAACATTTTACATTCCCACTCAATAATTTTTGAGGATCTGAGTTCCTCCACATTCTCAATAATACTGTTTATTTTCTATGTTTTTGGTTTGTTTTTAACTTCTAAGCCATTCTAGAAGTTCTGAAGTGGTGGAATATCATGATTTTCATTTGAATTTTCCTGATAGCTTAAGTATTCAGCATCTTTTCATGTATTTGTTATTTATATATCTTCTTGGAGAAATATCTATTCAAATTCTTTTCCCATTAAAGAAACTGTATTATTTCTCTTTTACTGATAAATTCCAAGGAATATATTTTCTTCTGGGTAAAGTACCTTATAAACTATATGATTTGCAAATATTTTCTCCCATTCTGAGTTTTTTTTTCTTTTTGACAGTGTCCTTAGAACACAAAAAAATTTCAATTTAATTATGTCAAATGTATCTACTGTTTCTTTTGCTGCTTATGCTTTTGGTGCCATATATAAGAAACTAATGCCTAACTCAGAGTTGGGAAGTTTTACTTCTTTGCTTTAAGAGGTTTGTGGTTTCAGCTTTCATGTTTAAGTCTATGATCCATTTTGCAATCATTTTTGTATACGGTGTCACATAAGAGTCCAAATTCATTCTTTAGCATGGGGGTATCCAGATACCCCAGCACCATTTTTTTAAAAGACTATTCTTTCCCCCATTGAATTGTCTTGGCATCTTTGCTGAAAAGCAACTGACCATAAAGGTAGGAGTTACCTTCTGAATTCTCAGTACTAGTCTACTAATCTATATTCCATTGATCTTGTGCCCACCAATCTTGCTAAATATATTTATTACCTCTAAATTTTTTTAGGATACCTTAGGATTTTCCATAAATAAGGTTTAGTTGTCTGCAAACAGAGATAGGTTTATTTCTTCCTTTCCAATATGAATGTATTTTATTTTTTTTCTTGCCTGAGTGACAGGCAAGTACAAGGCTGAATGGAAGTTGTGAAAGCAGACATTCTTATTTCTGATCATAGAGGAAAAGTGTTCAGTCTTTGATGATTAAGTATAACGTTAGCTCTATGTTTCATTTTTTGGAGACCCTCTTTACCAGACTAAAGATATTCATGTCTACTCCTGGCTAGTTGAATGTATCTATTGAAACGGTAATGAAATTGTTTGCTGTTTACTAATATCAATTGATTTTCAGATGTTGAATCAAGCTTGAACTGTGATAATCCAATTTGGTCATGCTGTTTGTTTGTTTGTTTGTTTATTTATTTATTTATTTAGAGACAGTATGAGTGGGGTAGGGGCAGAAAGAGACAGGGAGAGCGAGAGCGAGAGAGAGAGAGAGAGAGAATCCCAAGCAGGCTCTGCACTGTCAGCCCAGAGCCCAATGTGGGGCTTGATCTCACAAACTGTGAGATCATGACCTGAGCTAAAATCAAGAGTCAGATGCTTATGAGCCACACAAGCGTCTCTTTAGAATCTTTTATAAATGTTTCTAGATTTGGTTTGCTAGCATTTTGTTGGTGTTTCTTCATCTATATTCATAAAATGTACTGGCCTTTAGTTCTCTTGTGATATCTATCTGGTTTTAGTAACATGTAATACTGACATCATAGAATGAGTGGCTAAGTATTTAATACTCTTTTTGTGGGGATGAGGAAATTTGTGAGGGAATATAATTAATTCTCATTTAAAAGTCTGGAGATCACCAGTGAAGCTATGTGTACCTGGACTTTTCTTTGTGGCAACTTTTTAAATTCTTCTCACAAGTGAAAATCTCTTTATTTGTTATATAATTATTCAGGTTTTTCTATTTCTTCTAAAGTCAGTTTCAGTAGTTTCTGTCTTTCTAGGAATTTGTCAGTTTCATCCAGGTTACCTAATTTGTTGGCATAAAGATGTTTATAAATTTTGTAGGCAGAATAATCGTCCTCTAAAAGGTGTTCATGTCCTAATTCTTAGAACCTATAAATATTTTACCTTTCAGGGCAAGATGAAGGTAGCAGATGGAATTAAGGTTGCTAATCAGCTGACTTTAAAATAGGGAAAGGTTTTATCTGGGTGAGCCCAATGTAATCACTAGAGTCAAATGTGGAAGAGAAAGGTAAAAGAAGAGATCAAACTGATGTGATCTAAGAATTCTACCTGCTGATGCTGGTTTTGAAGGAAGAGGGCCACAAGCAAAGAAATATTAGCATACTGTAGAATCTCCATAAAGAGCAAGGAAATTGGTTCCCGCCTAAAGCCTCCAGAAAGAAATGCAGCCTTGCATTTTTTTATTTAACCAAATAACACTCATTGAAGACTTCACAACAGTAAAATAATAAGTCCATGTTGATTTTGGCCACTAAATTTGTGATAATTTGAGATAGCAACCAAAGATATCTAATGCAATAGTATTCCCTTATAATCCTTTTCATTTCTATAAAGTTGATAATGATATCTTTTTCTTCATTCCTTGCTTTAGTAATTCGAGCTCCCTCTCCCACCCTCCCCCCACGCCCGGCCCTTAGTCAGTCTAGCTAAAGGTTTGACAATTATGTTTATTTTTCAAAGAAACAACTTTTGGTTTTTTTGATGTTCTCTAGTGTTTTTCCATTCTCTGCTTCATTTATTTCCATTTTGATCTTTTTTTCCCTCCTTCCTTCTTCTTACTCTCCATTTAGTCTGCTCTTCTTTTCTTGGTTTCTTAAGGTGAAAGGTTATTGACTTGAGACTATTTTCTTTCTTTTTTTAATTTTTTTAATGCTTATTTATTTTTGCGAGAGAGAGACAGAGTGCAAGTAGGGGAAGGGCAGAGACAGAGGGAGACACAGAATCTGAAGCAGACTCCAGGCTCTGAGCTGTCAGCACAGAGCCTGAAGTGGGGCTCAAACTCATGAACCCGTGAGATCATGACCTGAGCTACTAAAGTTGGACGCTTAACTGACTGAGCCACACAGCTGCCTCTATTTTCCTTTTTTTAATATAGGTATTCACAATTATAAACATATAGTTTCTCTATAAGTACTACCGTAGCGGCATCCCATATATATTGGTATGTTGTATCTTAATTTCATTCATCTTGCAGTAGCTTCTAATTTCCCATGTGATATGTTTTTATTTTTAATTTTGGTTGGTATCTTAATCAATTTACATTCAATGTAATTACCAATAAGAGTGAACTTATACCTGTCATCATGCTATTTATTTTTGCACATCTTATATCTTTTTTTCTTCCTCAATTCTTCCATTTTCCCCTTCTTTTGTGTGAAACAGATGTCATCAAGTACACTATTTTAATTCCCTTGATGTTCTTTATATTTTTTGAATAATTTTCTCAGTGGCTGCCTTGTAGTTTACAATTAATGTCTTAACTTAAAGCCATCTAGTCAAGATTAATGCCAACTCAATTTTACAGTATGCAAAAACTCTCCTCCAATATAGCTGTTTCCTCCCCTGCTTTGTGCTATTATTGACATACAAATTACAACTTTATATATTAGAAATTCATCAACACAGTTTTAAAACTATTGCTTTAAAAAAATAAAAAAAATAAAACTATTGCTTTATACATTTGTCTTTTAAGCAGAAGAGTTACAAACAAAAATATAATCATACTTACTATCTTTAATATTCATGTATGTAGTTACTTTTATTCTGTGCTCTTTAGTTTTTCATGTGGATTTTGGTTACTGTCTAGTGTTCTTTCACTTCAACCTAAAAAACTTTATTCTGTATTTCTTACAGGGGATGTCTACTATTGATAAATTCTCTCAATTTGTTTCTCTGTTAAGTTTCTTACTTTCACCTTATTTTAAAATGATAGTTTGGCTGGATATAGAATTCTTGGTTTCTTTCAGCACTTCAAATATGTCATTCCATTTTCTCCTGGCCTTCCTGGTTACTGATTAAGGCAGCTGTAGTTCTTATTGAGAATCCCTTGTATGTGTTATAAGGTACTTTCTCTCAGAGTGTTTAAGATTCTCTCTTTGTTTATTTGGCTTTTGCCAGTTTAATTACAGTGTGCATAGGTATGAATTTCTTTGAGTTTATACTACTTGGAGCTGATGTGTAGATGAATGTTTTTCATCAAACATGGGGAGTTTTGACCATCATTTCTTCAAATATTCTTCCCCTTTCTCCACTCTTTATAGGACTCTTCATTACGTGTATCTTGGAACATTGGATAGTGTCTCAGGTATCTGAGGCTCTGTTCATTATTCTTTCTTCGTTTTATCACTCAGACTGAATAATCTCACTTTACCTATATTTTGAGTTTGCAAATTATTTCTTCTGCCAGCCCAAATCTACTCTTGATCCAACCCCACACCCCTGCCCAGTGAATTTTTCAAACTTTTCATTTTAGTTGGTTATACCTTCAACTCCAGAATTCTAATTAGTTATATATATATATATATATATATATATATATATATATATATTAAGTTTGATCTCTTTGTTGATATTTTATATTTAATGAAACATATTTCTCATACTTAGTTTATCAGACACAATTTCCTTTAGTTTGGTAAACATATTCATAATAGCTGGTAAGTCTTTATGTAGTGAGCCCATCATTTGAGCTTCTTCAGGGACTCTTTTCTTTTCTTTTCCTTACTTTTATTTTCTCTTTCTCTCTCTTTTTTTTCTTTGTAGTTATCTTCAGCCCAACGTGAGGCTTGAACTCATGGCCTTGACACCAAGAGTTGCATGCTCTACTGACTGAGCCCTCCAAGTGACTCAGACCATGTCTTTTTTTTTTCCTTTTTTTTTAATGTTTATTTTTGAGAGCAAGAGAGATAGAGCACAAGCAGGGGAGGGGCAGAGAGAGAGGGAGACACAGAATCTGAAGCTGACTCCAGGCTTTGAGCAGTCAGCACAGAGCCTGAAGTGGGGCTCAAACTCATAAATCCATGAGATCATGACCTGAGGCAAAGTTTGATGCTCAACTTGGCTCAGCTGAGCCACCCAGGAGCCCCCAGGGACTATGTCTTTTAACTTTTATTTTTTTAACCTGTATATGGGTCACACTTTCCCATTACCTTCTATATGTCATATTTTGTTGTTGTTGAAACTGTACAATTTAAGAAATCAGATCCTTCATTCCCATAGTTTGTTGTTGCTATTTGTTTAATGAATCTCCTGGACTAATGTTGGAAAAGTCTATATTCTTTGTCACCTGTAACCACTGATGTTTCAGCATAGTGAGCCTAGTAAGCAGTCAATGATTGGACAGAGATTTCTTTAAATGCCTTGAACCAATGAAGTTTCTAAACCTTTGAAGAGGAGATCTGTATGTATGTTGGAGGTATGACTTTAAAACTACAGCAGTTTTAAGCTCTGTCTTGGACTTCACTTATTTGTGCAAAGCCTAAAGGTCAGCCAGAGGTAAGAAATTAAGGTCTTCTGAACTACTTTCTTGGCACGTACACAGCCATATGGCTGTGAACTTCTAGATCCCCAGAAGTATATTGTAAACTCTCATATACCCTGTAGATTTCTTATTCCTCAGACTTTCTTTTTAAGATTTTTGTTAGCCTCTTGTTTTGTCCAATGGTAATACCATCTCAATTTTTAATAACTTAACTTGAATTTTTTTTCAGCTGACTCCTTGGTGATAGGGTTTCCTCACTGAGGAACCTCTGAATCAGGTCAAACAAACACAGGCCCTATTAATGGAATTTTTTCCAGGAATATGCCAGACAGGTCAGATAGTAACAATTCAGCAGTGATGAATCTTTAAAAAAAAAAAATTACTGGGGCACCTAGGTGGCTCAGTCGGTTGAGTGTCTGACTTAGTTTTGGCTCAGGTCATGATCTCATAGTTTGTGGGTTCAAGACCTAAGTTGGGGTCCATGCTGACAGCATGGGATTCTCTGTCTGTCCCTCTCTCTGCCCCTCCCCTGCTTGTGTGCATGCTCTATTTCAAAAATAAAGAATCATTTTTTTTAAATAAATAAGAAATGTTGTTTTTTAGAGCAGTTTTGAGTTCACAGTAAAATTGAGAAAAAGGTATAGGGATTTTTCTTACACCCCTTGCTCCCACACATTCATTCCCTCCCCTACTATCAACATCTCCCACAAAAGTGGTATATTTGTTACAACTGGTGATCCAACATTAACACATATAATCACCCAAAATCCACAGCTTACTTTAAGATTCACTCTTGGTGTTACACATTCTATAGGTTTGGACAAAGGTATACTGACATGTATCCAGTATTATAGTAACATGAAGAATATTTTCAATTCCCTTAAAATCTTCTGGGCTCCATCTATTCATCCCCCTCTCCCCACTCTTTCCGAACCCTTGGCAACCACCGATATTTTTATTGTCACCATTGTTTTGCCTTTTCCAGAATGTCATATAGCTGGAATCATACAGTATGTAACCTTTTCAAATGGGCTTTTTAAAATCTAGCAATATTCTTTTAAAGTTCTTTCATGGTTTTTCATGACTTGATAGCTCTTTTTTTTTAGTACTGAATAGCATTCCATTGTCTGGATGTGCCAAGGGTTATTTATCTATTCATCTACTGAAGGACAAAATCTTCCAAATTTTACCAATTATGAATGAAGTGACTGTAAATACTGATGTGAAGGTTTGTGTGTAAACATAAGTTTTAAACTCCTTTGGGTAAATGCCAAGAAGCATGATTGCTGGATCATATGGTAAGAGTATGCTTAATTTTGTAGGAAGTCACCGAAATGTTTTCCAAACTAGCTGTACCATTTTGCATTCCCACCAGCAATGTATGAGAGTTCCCACTGCACCAGATTTTCACCAGCATTTGGTGTTCTCAGTGATCAGGATTTTGGCCATTCTAATAGGTACACAGTAGTATCTCACTGTTGTTTTAAGGGGTGGAGATATTTGAGGGGCTCCAAAATGGTCTTCCCCCCTCCAGTGGCTAACTGGCTGCTTTTCTCATACCTACTGCATTTGGAAGGCTGATGGTTTTGATAGTCACAATGGAGCTAGACAGGGCGATATGAATATAGAGAAGGTAAAAAAAAAATTGCCACGAAACTCTCTGTTCTTAGACAGATTCAATGATCCTTCTTGAGCTGTCCTTGAGTTCCTTAAGGTCTTGCAATTCTTTGATTTCTAGAGTTCTAAAAAAGTTTAGGTTGACAGTTTTTGCCAGTATTCATTCCCTCTTTCTTTGTATCTTTCTCTCTCTTAATAAAATATCATGTTTTGTTTTGTTTTGTTTTGTTTTGTTTTATTTTGTTTTGTTTTGGGGGGTAGGGGGTTGTCCTTATTTGCCATTCCAGAAGTGCTTCTTTCATGATGACTTTAATATCTAGAGTCAATGACTTTCTTTAGTCCTCATTATACTCAACTACCAGACTTTTCCTTTGGGTCTTACTTCTTTGTACATAAAGCATTAGTGATTCCACCTACTCCCTGGCTTGGGCTACTGTTACAGACTGAACTGAGCTCCCTCCAGGCTCATATGTTGAAGCCCTAACTCCCATTGTAACTGTATTAAGAGATAGGGCCTATAAGGATGTAACTAAGGTTAAATGAGGACACAAGGGTGGACTCTGATCTAATAGGATTAGTGTCCTCATGAGAAAGAACACCAGAGAGTGCTCTCTCCACACACACACAGGAAGAAAGGCCATGTGAGCACAACAGTGAGAAGGCAGCCACCTACAAGCTAGGAAGAGAGTTCTCATCAGAAATTGACCGTTTTAGCACCCTGATGTCAGACTTCCAGCCTCCAGAACTATGAGAAAATAAGCCACCTAAATTGTGGTATTTTTTATGGCAGCCTAACCTGATGAATATAACTGTCTCCTAAATCTATTTCTCAGCTCCTAAACTCACTTATAAATTATCAGCATATGTTTTTAACTTTTGTTAGGTATTACTTCTTCAACGTCCTTCTGGTCACATAAATCACGGTATGTTCCAACTAGAATTCATAGCTGTAGATCAGCAATTCTTTTTGCCTTTCACAACTTTATTAATAATTCCCCACTAACCAGACTCATATTCTAGTACAGGTGATTTTATAAAAATGTTTTCCAAAGCTATTTAGTGACCATTTCTAAACAAGGAAATAAAGGGTACACAGCACTTTTTTTTTCTTGTGACTTCTTTTTTTGTTGTTTTGTTTATGTATCTTTTGAGAGAGAGAGAGAGAGAGAGAGAGAGAGAGAGAGAGAGAAAGGGAGAGACAGAATCCTAACCAGGCTCCACACTGTCAGTGTACAGCCCAACAAGGGGTTCAAACTCATGAACCTTGCAATCATGACCTGAGGTGAAATCAAGAGTCAGACACTTTGAGCCACGTAGGAACCCCTCTTGTGACTTCTTAGTAAAGAAAATGATCATACTCTCCTCCATGTTGGTAGCTATGGCTATAAGATACAGTATGGTGTGTTTGGCAACCAAGCTCAACATGTTAATACTTCCATCACTGTCTTCAGAATCAGTATCATCAAGCATACAGAGGCAAAAACTGCGATCATAGCCACTGATATCACAAGGAATGTGGGTTTGATATTAAATATGTACCTATTCACCTCCAAACAACTTACTAGTAAAACTGACAATCTGGCGAAGAATAAACAAAATCACAACAATCCTTAGTTGCTATATAAGTCAAACATGATTGATTCACTGATTCTCTTTATCACCTTTTAACTCGCTGTTCTGAAAACACATAAATATGACCAAATTCCTGCCTCACCATAGTCTTCAAAAAACTGTGTCTTGGTAAAAAGACACTGTCCTGCATTTAGCAGCAAAGCAGAATTCCTGGAATTATGTAAGCATTTCCAGAAAGGACGATGATTTTTTCTCAGCTACAAGTTACATCCAATTCTGCCTACGGTGATCTCATTTTTGATAACCAGTAACATATCAAGACATTCCCTCATTAAATGTAAAGCCCAGATATTGGCTCAAGGTGCACATTGAGAGAGTGGTAGAGTTTTTCTCACTAACCATCTTTTCCCTTTCTAAGCCAAGTCTTGGCCACCCAGGTGAATAGGTCCCTAGGAAGCATCAAGGAGGCAAGCCAACTTAGTCCTTTAAAAGCAGAGTCATTCCTTTTTGCTTTTGGGGTATTTCCACAGTCTGAAGTATTTTTTTTGAAATGAAAAACATGCATTTTTATTAAATTATATATTATTAAAATATACTGTTAATAAATATCTATTTTATTCTATTTTAATTTTAGCTGAAGATACAAATAAAAAAACAAACTTATAGAGAAATTAAGCACAATATGACATCTTCCAAACTAAATAAAACTGTAATTATTCAATATAATTCAGAGGAGACTATTTGTGTTTGATTAAAAAAATATTTCAAGGGGCGCCTGGGTGGCTCAGTCAGTTGACTGTCCAACTTTGGCTCAGGTCATGACCTCACAGTTTGTGAGTTCGAGCCCCACGTCGGGCTCTGTGCTTTCAGCTCAGAGCCTGGAACCTGCTTCGGATTCTGTGTCTCCCCATCTCTCTGTCCCTCCCATGCTCAGGCTCTGTCTATCTCTGTCTCTCAATAATAAATAAACATTAAAAATTAAAAAAAAATATTTCAAAATATACATCCGTCTAAATTCTGCCTCCAGACAGGTAGGCAGTTTTCATTTTGCTTTTTATCACAGACCAGCCTTTAATCTGCTAGGATGACTTCTGATTACCAGCTCAGAAATCACTAAGCCTGTTCTTTGCCTGGGGATATACATTTTTGCTTTCTATGCTTTTCTGTTCTATTAAAACAGTTCTACTACATGCAGCTACAGTTCAGGCTAAATACTGTGATGTTCTTGCTTCTTCACACCCCACCTCAGTACACACATATTGCTCCTCTGGGTCTCCATGAAATTCCTTGATGATGTTTTACTGAAATAAAGGGTATCCTTGGCACCCTTTTTAAAATAATTCCAACTGTTCTCCAATCTGATTTTAACTAATCTCCAATGAGGAGTTTTCTGCATTATCAGATGTTTTCTATATTTACAATCTAGCATCTCTCAAGAATTAAAATACAAAATGGAAAGGAATAGAAATAGACAACATCAAGTCTCCCAAGACCTTCATATTACAACATGGTCATATCACTTCCTTGACATAGTGAAAACAACACTTCAAAAGAAGTTGAAAGCGTATTTCTAAAAATTTATATGTTTATATGGAATTTTTATGAGTAAGAAATCAACTCTCACTTTATCTTTATTAGTACGGAAGCAGTAAGAGGAAATTATTGTGTATGTAGGAGGAAAGGGAGAAGCAGCAGCAGAAATAACAGCCACAATAGTAACTACGAAAGGACTCAAATTATTTGTCTGTTTTTCAGTAAGAAAGTGTACTTCATTACTAAAATATTTATGGTCATTTGGAGTTTATTTTTAAATTAGTCTAAAAACAGTATTTCAAGGGGCTCCTGGGTAGTTCAGTTGGTTAAGCAGCAGATTTTGGCTCAGGTCATGATTTCACTGTTCGTGAGTTCAAACCCTGTGGCGGGCTCTGTGCTGACAGCTCAGAGCCTGAAGCCTGTTCCGGATTCTATGTCTCCCTCTCTCTCTGCTCCTCCCCCACTCATGCTCTGTCTCTCAAAAATAAATAAACGTTAAAAAAGATTTTAAATAATAGTTCAATATTTCAACTCTTCTGGTTTTCCTCCTTCCTCCCCAGCCATTCCATTTTAGTCTCCTTTGCTTTTGTCTCATTTCAGTGACCCTATATATTACAGTGGTTCCATAATCAGCCCTTGACCTTCTTTCCTACTGGATAATCACTCACTCTACCAGGAATCTTATCTAGATTCAAAGCCTTAAATATCATTGCTTAATAACTGCTCCCAAATGTATTTCTCTAGTCTAGACCTCTCCCCTGAATTCCAGACTTGACTATCCAACTAGCTACTCACTCATATCACCTGGATGTTACAGAGGCATTTCCAAGTCAGTATCTCTAAAATGGAGTTCATGATATATCCCAACAAAAATGGAAGAAATAGGGAAAGAGAGAGAGGGAGACAAAGGAAGGGAGGAAGGAAGGAAGGGAGCTTTCCCACAGTCTTAATGGCCTCTGTAAATTACAACTACATCATCTCTGTTGTTCTGACCATATATTGAGATAATCCCTGACTCCTTTCTTTCTCTCACACCACAGTATCCAATCCTTCCGCAAATACTATAGGTTACACCAAAATAACAATCAGAATCTGATCACAACCCATAATTCCCACCCCTTCCACACTGGTCCAAGCCCTAAAACCACCACCCTATCCCCTACCACATTATTGCAGTAGCCTCCTAACTAGTCTTTACCTTGCTATCATTTAAAAAAAAGAAAAAGAAAAAAGGAAAAGGGGAGAAAAAGGCAGATCATGTCACTTCTTTGGTCAAATTACACCAATGGCTTATTATATTCAAAATAACAGGCAAATTCTTTACAGTGGCTTATGAAACGCTATACAGGCTCACCACTCTCAACCTTGCCTTTTTCATTCTGCATTTGGCTCCTTTCTATACTGGAACACACTAAGCAAGCTCTTGCCTCAGAATCTTTGCACTTTCCTTCCTTACGGATTTCTTCTCCCTCAGCTATTTGCTGGCTGCCTGGCTCCCTCAAACAATTCAGATCTTTGTTCAAATATTACCCTCTCATTGAGACCTTCCTTTATCACATTATTTTAAAATGCAGCCCTGACTTCTTCCCTGGAACTCTCCAGGCCACTTTATCGCTTTATTTTGTCTATATTATTTATCATCTGATGTACCTTGTGTGTGTGTGTGTGTGTGTGTGTGTGTGTGTGTTTAATTATCATTACCTAATTTTCCCAATTAGAATGTGAAGCATTTGTTGGCAAAGGATTTTGTCTGTTTTGTTAGTTACATTGTTGCCTCCTAGAAAAAAGGAAAGTGGCTGACACAGAGTAGATGCCCAAGAAATTATTTTTAAACTATGGTGATGAAGCATAGAGATATCTGGAAGTCAACATGTATATTACGGTCACCCACTTGGAACCACTGCTAGATATTCAATAATTTGTATCATTATGTGATAGACATAAATAATCAACTAAGTAATATGTAGGGTGGTTCAGCTAGCTGAGCATCTGACTCTTGATTTCGGCTCAGGTCAGAATGCCAGGGTCATGGGATTGAGCCCCATGTTGGGCTCCGTGCTGAACGTGGAGCCTGCTTAGGATTCTCTCTCTCTCCCTCTGCCCCTCTTTCCTGCTCACACTCTTTCTAAAAAAAACAAAAAAAAAATTAAGTAGCATGTGAAATGTATAAAACTTTTATTATTTAATTTTTAAATAGCTCATTTTTCCAAACAATTATGTGATCATTAGGAAGTTTTTAGAAAATTCCAAAAGGTAAAAAGATAATGTCATCTCTTGTAATTGATATTTTGAAATATTTCTGATATTTTTCTTATACATACACACGTATATATACATATATACCCATACAAGTGGATATAAATCAATAGTGAAAGATATAATTCATAATATAATAAGGAAAATCTGCTGAATTTTAACATTTTACCATACCATTAACTATTTGTCAAAAACATTTTAATAGTGCCACTGCAGTCTATTGAAGGGACATACTTTATTTAAGAAATCTCAGATTATTAAAATTTAGGTTATCTGAAAGACCAGTTCAAATCCAGTATCTTCCACCTAATTTTGCTAACTACCTCATTCTACACTTGTCTGTACTCACCCTGAATCATTCATTTTACCTGTTCATGGCATATAAGGATACAGGCTTTCTTACACTTTATTACATCTCTAGAATTTCCTAGTATTTTCTACATATTAGGTGTTCAATAAATATGTATTAGTATTGAATATAACATGCGAAGACCCTGTATTTTCATAATATCAAAGTCACAGATAAAATGAAGTCAAGAATTCTGTTGATTTTCATGTGGGGATATAGTTCTATACACTGTAGCTTGGGTCCTGCTGTTTTAACCCTTCTTCCTATTTTTTTCTTTTCTTCTGTTATCATTTAAGAAATCCATTTACTTTCGGGGAGTGTTCAGTTGCTGAAATCACTCTCCATTATGGAAGAGCATTTGATTCCCTGGATGCCTGTGTCCTGGGTTTCAGCGTGGGAGTTCCATTACAGGTGTTATTGATTCGGGCTGACTTCCTTTCTCCGAGCCAGACTCTACACTTGCCATCTGACTGTCTGATGAGTATATCGCACACCTAGTAGTTTGTCTGTATTTTATTTCACAGGAAAACAGAGATATGGATGGAAATTTTGCTGCTAGGGAAAAAATAACTTTGAAGACTCCTTATTGTTTGAAATGTGTATTTGTTTTTTACTATGTTTGTACGTAAGGGCAGAAACATAAGCTCAAATGAATGGGGGAAAAAAAACCTTGAAAAATCATCTTGTCTTCATAGACCACCCCAGCAACATTAGAACTTAACTATCCCAGATGGATAAAGATGTGCATATATACAAGCATACTGGATGGCTGAAGAGTAAATAATGATTCTTTGGAAAGCTTTACAAGGAGCAGGTTATTTTTATTACTAGTACATTTAATAGATCTTTGTTTCCCTAACAGTATTCATGATTAAGAATTTTTTAAATGATAGGTATTTTAATAATAAGCTCATCCAGTTTTCTAATTTTAAAAATGAAGAAATTCATTTTCCATTTCACCTGAGTCAGTAACTGAACTTGGACTCTTTCTAAACCACTATCTTGGGACACTTTAGTTATATTCAAATACAGAATCTTAGAAGTTTTCACTTGGCAGTGGCCTTCAGCAATCCCCTCCTTAGGTTCCTTTCTTTTATTGATGTCAAAACTGAGGCCAAAAATTATTTCCACAAGCTGCTATGGCACTATTTTACCTCTCTTTTTCTTCTCATATTTTGCTTTTCTAATTTCTGCTAGTAGAATTACAGAACAAGGCCAAATCTACACAAATAAATAAGTTCATCTCAGCCAAAAGCAGTATTGTGAATGCGGATTTATGTCCTATAGGTGTTACGGGAAGGAGATTATTGGAGCAGGACTGTTGGCCTTGTCCAAATACAGGCTGGCAACAAGTGATAGGCTTAATATTTTGTATGTTCTCACTGACTGGGGGAAAAAAGGATTGCCAATGATTTCTGTGGCCTAAATTGGCAAGCCGAAGGCAAATATTTTTAACCAAGGTCATACAGCTAGCCAGCACTAGAATCCAGAATCCTTTACATTCCATTGTTTTTCATTTGTTAGCAGTGTGATATTCTCAGGCACTGGGGTCTCATACTCATGAAAACTGGGGAACTGGGACTGTGGAGAGTTTGTGAGTTATACTTAAGAAAGAATGATGAAATCTGGTGTGAAATGGAGCTAAGAAAGTATACTCCTAACTCTGGGAAGGACAGCATTTTTATTCTGATCAATATGTGTGGTAGGGACACTTGAGAGTACATCTTCAGGAGAGAGACTCAGAAGTAGGAGTGTAGGTAATTCGTTAAAGTGATGTTTTAAGAAGTTTTTAAAATTATTTCTTTTAATAATTATTATTTCATTTAATAATTCATTAACGTGATGTTTTAAGAAGTTTTTAAAATTATTATTTCTACCATTGCAAGGCATGTTTTTTTATTCTCAAAAAGAAAATAGAGCCATAGTGAGCCAATGAAAAGGAGAGTCACTATCTCTTCGCCACCTACCACAATGAAATAACTCAGTTGGCCAAAACTTTGCTAGATTCTTTTTAAAACTGCTCCTCCTAACTTTAATGACTTCTATCTATCTCATAACCTCTGGTCACAGTAATTTTTCCACAAATACAACTCTATCATTTACCCTCCTTTCCACATCAGCTCAATTTTAAATCCCAGAAGCTCTCCCTCCCCCCACCCATCACTGAGAGCAAAGCTGTGGCTCTGCAAACAGGCTGCAACCTGGTAAGATTTCTGTTTGAGCTTGAAAATTTCCTTTGCTTTGTATCTTGACGTATCTGTATGTAAAGCCTCTCGTGGGCTCAGGTTCTTACAATTACTCTTCTTAAGTGACTTCCATCCAGATGCCTGCTTTCTGGCTCCTGGTTCTACTTCCAGCACAGCTGCATGCAAGTGGGTACACTCACTTGTGCTTCCCACTATTGGTCATGAGGCTGTGCCCCACCTCTGGCTCTGAACTTGGTTCTGTCCTTGCAAGTACCACAAAACACAGCGTATAGGACCATGTTGCCCATTAAGTCAAACACAAATTAAATTCACTTACATTTAAGACTCTACAATCTGACGTAACCCAACTATCAAAACCTGTAACTCATTTTCTCCCCACTTCTCACCAGATAACTGCATCAGTGATTCTAAACCCCGTCAAGGCTGTCCCACCCTGAAGCTTCCCTCATACAATTCCCTGAGCTGAGAAAACCCTTGTCAGAGTTCCATCTCCACTGTTAGCATTCTATACATTTTTCAAGGCTGGATTGCAAAAGGCCCCGTTTTCAGAGTACGACCAGAAGTAAACGCTCATTGCAAAACTTCACCACCTTCAGCCGAACAGCAGTGAACTGGACTGCCTATGTTCGAATCCCTGCTTCTCCACTGGAATACCAGCTGGAGCACACTGGTCAAGTTATTTACGTTTTTTTACCCTCTTTGTTTTGATCTGCAGAGTAAAGATAGTAACAACACCATTGGGGAACGATAATCTGAGTTTAAAAAGAAAAATGCCTAGCAAACAATACATGCCCCATAAATACTCGTTATTGTTAGCGTTACATCTCTAAGATATTTTTACTACAAGAAAAATAAAACAGTCTATATAATAATTCTTTATTTTTCTAAGCTTTTCTAGGACATTTAATATCTGCATGTGGTCTTTTATAATTTGTTAGAATTTCCACATTTAAAAAAGTTTTATCCAGGGGCGCCTGGGTGGCGCAGTCAGTTAAGTGTCCAACTTTGGCTCAGGTCATGATCTCATGGTTTGTGAGTTTAAGCCCCGCGTCAGGATCTGTACTGACAGCTGGGAGGCTGGAGCTTGCTTTGGATTCTGTGTCTCCCTCTCTCTCTGCTCCTCCCCCATTAGTGTTCTCTCTGTCTCTCAAAAATAAACAAACATTAAAAAATTATTATTTAAGTCTTATCCATACAATAACTCCAATCTGTAAATTATCGCATTTCACCAATAAGCAAAACTAAGATCCTAAGAGATCAAGTGGCTGATGCAAACACACACATACCTAGTAAATGCTACATGTCGTGATGCCACTCTCCAGAATCTCTGCCCCAAGGCACAGCTTCCTTGGGAGGCAAACCCATGTTTTCCGAATCTTCCTGTCCCCAGAGCATATAACTCATTGTTTTGTCCAAACTAAGTATATAATACACATTTCATGAATTATTATTGAATGATAAAATAGGAACAAAAAGGGCATCATGATGAAGGTAAGATTTACATATCAAATGGAAGCCAAATTCACAAAAATTTGAGGATGGACACATTTTAGTATGTAATTGATTATAAACATCCTCATACGATTAGGGACATTTCAGATATTGGTTTCTCGCCTTATCTCTGGGAAAAATTCACACAAAGGACATAATTTGTAAAATAAAAATCAAATACAGGTTTGATTTTAGTGTCTCGTATCTGGAGTCTTAGGTCTATAAAATTTCCTGATAGTCCAGGCTCACAAATCAACTATGAGAAAAGACCTTTGTATAATAGGCCTTTCAGAACTAGAGAATGAGAGGTGATATTTCCAGCTCCTGGACATGATGGGGTAGGGGAGCAGAAGAGGGTGGGGTACACAGAATGCTAAGAAGCTTGACTCATCTTTTAAAATTTCAAATCAGAGACAGTTCTTCATAAACGTCCCATTGTCTCCAACTATAGCCATTTGTTGATTTATTCATTCATTCAACAGACTTTCACTAAGTACCTATTAGGTGTCATATTCAATATCTATAATGGTGAACAAAGATCTGTTTGTTAGGAAGCAATATGCTTGGAGCGCCTGGGTGGCTCAATTGGTTAGGCACCAACTTCGGCTCAGGTCATGAACTCGCAGTTCCTGAGCTCAAGCCCCGTGTTGGGATCTGTGCTGACAGCTCAGAGCCTGGAGTCTGATTCGGGTTCTTTGACTCCCTCTCTCTGCTCCTTCCCCACTCGTGCTCTGTCTTTCTCTGTCTTTCAAAAATAAACATTAAAAAAAAAGGGAAGCAATATGCTTTACCCTGGGTCTATAATTGGTTGCGTGTGTATGTGTGTGTTTGGTGAATGATCCTTAACCCATTTTGATTTAGCTTCACTTTGTTAGTTTGTACATACAAAACCCACCTCTCCACGTTGTCACACAAAAGCATTACAAACAGATCTGTAAGCTAAGTAAATTGGTTCCTGGATTTTCCACAATTTTCATTAAAATTTTTTCAGTTACATAATTCAGGTACCAGTCAGAATGGTCTAACTGCTAAAAAAGAGGAGTCATCATGAATTTTTAAATAATGGAATCATACGGCATAGTTCACAGTGAAAAACAAGGCAAGTGGGGAGCAGTGTCAGAAATAAGATAAATAAGACCATGACTCCAGCATCCTTAACAAACAAGGTTTATAATTGGGTGAAGACTCTGACTATTCTCATCTATGCCTGAGGATAAAAGTATAATGCTTTCAAAAATAACATCATCTTCAAATAACTTCCAATCCTGGTTTAAAATGATCTGAAGTAGGGGTGGGCAGGGGTAGGAAAAAATAAGTCTGTTTTGATATCCTCAAATTTTAGGTCTACACTGGTATGATGCCAGTTTTGGTTTTAACCCAGCATCTGGAGGAAGTTATATTTTCAATAGAAAAGTAATGTTTACTGAAAATGACTGACTCACCATGCAGTTTTCTGAGGGAGTGCATTATTTGTACCTAAACAAAATGAAGAAAAACTGTCAAGATTCCAAAAATAATGAGTAAACATCCCTGTATTTCAGGAATAAATGATGTGAACCGACAAAGGAAAGTACACCCTTAAGCAGTGAATTTTATAATTAGCCTCTAACTTCAGAGACGACATATATATGCACAGCTTTGTCCATTTTGATGAGTTTTCTGCCTCTGTTACAATAAATGTTTCCTACAAAAATATGCTGGCATTTTTTTAAGTGTGTATAAATTTACTCATTCCCTTAGGGCAGACTGGGAATATACATTACATAATGACAGTTATAATAAAACCTAGGGATGAATTTATGCTGATAAATGATTATTTTTAATAATAGAACTTTTCACAGAACCTGATTAGAGAATTCCTGCTTGGAGATATTATCATTTTAAGGGAGTAAACTAGGCAACTATAATCTGTAAATTTTACTTCATTTTCTTAAAAATTATATATATATATATATATATATATATGTACATACATGTGTAGATATATATGGTATTGCAATAAAAGCTTTATATGAAATTGTTCACGTTTTTATGCAGATGTCACAAATAATTAAGCATTTTTAAACATTAAGGAATAAGATAATAGATAAAAGGTTGAACTAAAGTACTATTATAAAATATTTAAAAAGATAATTCAGACACCCATCATATACAAGTATTTGCAATGTATTCTAATGTTAGAACCTGTCCCAAACCAGTGTCTGCAGTAGAATAAGATGGTAAGTTTCACCTATGACTAGCTACAATGAGGTCCACTCAGCAGAGGGACAAATGCTTATCATATGTTAACACAGAGGCACCAAATGGTGAAATATAAACTCAAGCAACCACTCCATGTTTGCCTGCCCAAGCAGCAGTACTCCTCATCAAGAAAGGAAATTTCAACCACTTTCTGAGTCCATCCCAACCACTACGGGGAGTGCCTTTATGGTCAACACTCGAGGACAAGGTGAAATTAAGAGTCTTGCTTTATGCAGTGTTCACAGCATTAGCATTGGTGGGAGAGTTGAGTGCCACACACACGCTTGAGGTAGCTGCTACCATCATTTGCTTGACCCAGAGAATGCCTAGGCCTCTGATTTCATCTTCCCTAACACCCCTGTTTCTAGCCAGGCCAGGAGGCCTGATCCTAGAGTAAATAGCCCCCTCAACTTGACACTATATCTTTGCTTTTGTTTTTGTTGTGTGTGTGTATGTGTGTGTGTGTGTGTGCATGTGTGTATGTATATGTGTGTCTATATATACGTATATATTCAGATTATAAATATTATATGTAATATATAACATATTTAATTATGTAAATATAATATATCTAATGTTTATTGATATATACATATAAACAAATAAAATCATGTCCCTTTTGTTGGTGAAGTATACTTTATTTGTTATACTCCCATGACTGCCTGCAATTCTGCTATAATTTATCAGATTTCCTAATACCTCCTGACCCTCTGCTTACTGGCATGCACCAAAGACCTGATACTATGGACCTTCCTGGCTTCTCCCATACTAGCTCTTCCTATACAGAGTCAGCCCTACAGTTTTCCTGGGCTCACTCCCATGTTTCCACAGGACCCCTGTTCCCTTGCTTTTCTTCACTAGTCAGTCCTGCTGCGGCCCTAACACTATGGATTATGTTCCAGCCTTCCTGAGTTATGACACAAGGAAGGTCATTAAAGTTAAAAGTTTTAAAATCACATGTGGATTTTATGGACCTCATGCTGTCTATATAGACTAAAGTCATCAACCAACTGCTGTTCTGGGAAATTTTACTCCTGTACAAGTCAAAGTGTTAAGGCTGTTCAGCTTCCTTGATTCCTATCCACTTAAAGTATTCACATTCCTTATATTTTGTATTTTAAAACAGAACATAAAACTGAATGGATCATTCCAATTTAATAAATGCAATTATATGTGAATTCTTTTTTGTGATAACTACATCTAAATAATGAATATGACAGCATGAGATATAGATTAATAATCAATATTAGCAAAAAAAAAAATTCTTGGGATCCCTGGGTGGCTCAGTTAGTTAAGCATCCGACTTCGGCTCAGATCATGATCTCACAGATCCTGAGTTTGAGCCTGTGTCAGGCTCCATGCTGATAACATGGAGCCTGGAGCCTTCAAGTTCTGTGTCTGCCTCTGTCTTTGACCCTCCTTCACTCACACTTTCTCTCTCTCAAAAATAAAAACTAAAAAAAATTTTTTTTATATTCTTTAAGGAAAAAAAGGACATTCTCTTCATGTTAAAGAGAAACTAAAATATGTCTTTGGAAAAGGTACATAGATGATTCAGGCCACTGAAAATCTATTTACATGGTCATTTATTCCTTGCCCCCCAAACTATTCAACATATTTTCTCAGGTGAGAATAAAGATGAAGAACGTATAGATAATTGCTGCTAAAAAATCATTGTAGGCTGGTAAAATTGTCTTCCTGTCAATGGATACAGTATGTAATAAGAAAAGCTTCACATATTAAAAATTGTTGCTGGAGTCAAAATAATTTTTTTAAATGCATAAGTTTTATATGATCAATTTTAGATGGCACTTTGTTGGTTATAAAATGTATAGTTTTTTTTTTATTTTAATGTTTATTTATTTTTTGAGAGACAGACAGAGTGTGAGCCAGGGAGGGGCAGAGAGAGAGGGAGACACAGAATCCAAAGCAGGCTCCAGCCTCCGAGCTGTCAGCACAGAGCCTGACCTGGGGCTCGAACCTTCAAACCGTGAGATCATAACCTGAGCTGAAGTCGGATGCTTAACCGACTGAGCAGCCCAGGCACCCCTAAAACGTATACTTTTTAAATTAATGCTGATGACCACAAACTCAGCCACTATTTGGAGATTATTACTTCCTTTTGGTACATAAGTTTCTTCTTTCACATTTAATTAAAACATAAAACTACTGTCATTCTTGATGTAAACTTGGCTGATTACTAAAATAAAAAATAAAACCTATCCTTGTGTTCCTTGTGTTGTTAATGCCTGTATTTGCCTTTCAAGATAACTCTCTCTCATAATCAAATATCCTATTAAAAAAAACAGAGTAACATTGATACTAGATTTTTTTTTTAATGCATATGTGTAGTGTTTAGGACCAAAATCTAATAGTTGTTTTCCTCTTTTCAACCTACAATTTTTTTCAGGTATCCTTCCCAATCGCTGCCTCCAGGAAATGAATCTTGATTACGCTGAGCTATCCAATGTATGGCATGAACATGGTAATTGCCTTTTAATCTGTCCCAGTCACAGAGAATTGACACTTCTTAGTTGGGGAATACGTTCTCTATCTCTCACTGAACAAAAAACCAAATTAACAAAAAATAAACATGGTCCTAGTTCACACTCTCAGTCCACTTGCAACCATGATGGGAAACAGCCTGAGGAAAAAGCTAATATACCAAAGATGGCAGAGCAAAGAGGCCGAAAGGCCCAGTGATATGGTTCAGTCAACAATCAATTCTTGAGCACTGACAAATTCTGGAGATAAGAAATGCCCTTATTTCTTAAGCCATTTTTGCCAGAATTTCCATTATTTACAGTGCACAGCATCATAAATAATTCAATATACTTCAATAATTATCCAGTTGAGAATTCAAACAAGTATGTTTCCGATACTTATCTCTCGTTTGTGGTCTCATATTCCACAGAAGGAAAAGTGCAGACTTTTTAGAAGTCTTAAAAGTAAGACTTTCTAATGTCTTAATTTCGAAACGATTCATTTTAAGCATAGGAAACTAAAGGTGCTTTAAAGATTCATGGTTATATTCACAAAGCAAGAACTTCTAATTAAGTATTGAATAAAATTTTTAGGCTAAACAAATCACATTGTTGATAAAGATAGAAAAATGTCTAAAATGGAATTAAAAGTTTAACTTTGTATGCTAACCAAATTTAATGAAAATAGTGTTTTATTTACATACATTATTAGAAGGTACCCAATTAAGTTGCTTTAAAATAATGACCTTACATATTTGGTCTTCTTTCTCAAATATATCCTAGAATGGAAAAATTAACGCAAAAATTAAAATTAAAAAAAGGAATGCTTTTCTATGTTAAGGAAACACTGAATACTGGCACCTACTTAGTCTTCTGAATATATTATCTCCAAATGTAAACTTTACCAAACATAAGCTCTAAAATGAAATTCAAGTAAACACAGATTTTGGAGTTAGACATGTATGCTCACTTTAGGCAAGTTCTTTAACACTCAGCTCGGCAAACTCACACGTAAAACAAGGATTATACCATCATTTTCATGGAGTTTTGTTAGAAGATTAAATGATATATCATACTTTGTGGGACAAAATGTATTTTTCCACATTTCTGTTTCAAACTTTCAAATGAAAACACATGTTCTCTTAAAAACGTATAGCATACATCAACACATGCACACCAGCATAGTACTTTCTTATGCACAAACACACACTTTACTGAGGTGTCAAATCTAAAAGTAATGGAGCACCAACACAGAATCCGAGTTTTGGCCCCATCCTTTACTCTCATTATTCCCTCTGCATAGCACATCTTTCACTTTTGTTCTACTTTAGAAAGAGGTTTCAAAGAGAATCCTAGGCCAGCCAATCCCATCCCTTGCTCCTCCAAATTCTTGCACTGCACATGATAGTTATGACTCACTGCTTTGCTAATTTCCTTCTCTACAAAATACAAGGTATGTGTATGGACAGTGACCATAAGCAATTATTCTGACCTCCATATGCCACTCATTACTTTACAAAAATCACTTATATAATTGTAACATCCCCATACAAACTTTATATAAACCAAGTCATATTTTATACATTGAAATCCTCATAATTTCTAGCCATATAATATCTTGCGTGAATTAGGAACATGTGTGGCCATGTTATTAATTATAATCATCACTTAAATACCATTTAGCTGGACATTTTTTTTTTTAATTCTGACTTGATGAAAACATTAAACTCATTCACTAAATTGTTCACCTGATGAACAGCTTTTTGCTCAGGTAGATTACAACGGACTAATAACACATCCTTTGGGTAGGATTCCACCAAAACCTCGAACAGGCAGCATATCATCTCTTTAAGTCCCTTGGTGGGGAGATCTCACCACCTCCATGCTCAGGACAGCCAGACTACCTCCTAGGAAGATGACTAGCTGGAGTTGGAGATACAGAATGCAGAGAAAAGTTTTCTTTTTTTCCTCAGTGAAAATTAACCAGCTCATTTAAAAATGGAACGGGACATTCTGGCCTCACCAGTACCACTCAACAGTGTAAATCAACCAGACCCACAGGCTCATTTAAATTTCACATAAGAAACAAATTCACTCAAAGTTGATTAGCATTTTGATACAAATGCTCTTTATCTTATGATTATTTTCATATTGTCTCCAGTGCAACGTTATAACTAAAGGCAGAAGTCGTGCTAAGAATCACAAATTTAATTCATTTACAATAATCTTATGTTTCCTTGAACAGGTCCCTTGAAACAATGACCAATGACCAATCCCTCTACCACTGATTATTTCTCTCATTTAACACATAATTCTGTAACTGAATCTATCCACCAAGGATTATGCTTCTCTGCCTATTTATACCTCTGGAAACATTAATAGGCATCAATTCCATCAAATTATCAATGAAAATATGAAATACTATGAGACTTAATTAAGATAACAACACTAAAGAAATGAGCATTATTCTTTTGGGGAGTGTTTTCCAAGCAGTTAAGCATGAACTGTTGGGTAGAGAATTCAGCAAAATGGACATAGACTACTTCTAGCCCTGGAAAAGTAGCATGTTATTAATCACATTATAATCCTTGCATAATGCAGGAAGTATGTTATACTTCTCATTGCCAGAGCCCTAAGGACTTACATCTCACCAGACACCACATTTTTTCACAAGCCCAAAGTTCGGCTTAACATGCATCTTCATTTTACCATTAAAATAGTAGGAACCAAATCTTTCTCATGCTCAGATTCCTTATCTGTGAAATGGGGGTAAAGTAATAATTACCTAATGTGCTCGGGTGTTCTGTGGTTTAACTAATTAGAGGTTGTAAAGACTGATAAAGCACTAAGTTGTATTAAATATCTATATAGCATGTATTTACTGGCCAGCTTGTGTGCTGGCTGCCTAAACACAGCTGATCTTAATAAGCAGTAGGAACTCAGCTAAAAGCATGTGAAGAGCTGATTGGAGGAAATAGCATGGAAGGAGTGTTTACGACGTGTGAATTTGTTAACATTGTTTTAAAAATTCAGAAGTGATTTCATTGTAGGATGTTGCTATCTTTAAAACTCCCAGAAAGGTGACACTTTACCACCTTATAGAAAGTAAACCTTTAACATTGACAGGAAGAAAATATTCGGAATTCCAGGGACTGCACCAAAAGTGCTTTTGAAGCCAAACTGACATGGTGTGCCTTTTTTCACTGTTCTCTTTTCTGTCTGTTCTGCTGATAAAATTCAGATGATGTGTATACAGGTACAAGCAAAGATGCTCTGTAAGTTCTTATGGAGGAAGAAGATGGGTTCTGTGCACTGTAGCTTTTTACCAAATCAGACCAATGAAGAAAGCAGATCAAACACAAGCAGATATTAGGGAACTCAGGATTCTATAAAGTCCAGCATCTGTCACCTTACCGATATCATGAGCCTAAGTTGTGACACTTTCCTACTCCTTCCCATTCCCAGGTTCCTTGCTAAGATAAGATCCCCATGCCCAAATCTCATGCATAAACCAGACTGGGAAGTGCCTGCTCCCCTGGGTTCTTATCCTTGGCTCAGCAACAGGACTTTGATTTGTTTTGCCCTGACCTCTTAGTCTACTTCATCTACCCCTATAGCCCAACTTTGTATTTATGATTCCAGTTTGATGGCTTGATTACAATTATACT
The DNA here is from genome assembly GCF_022079265.1 of Lynx rufus. NCBI lineage: Eukaryota > Metazoa > Chordata > Mammalia > Carnivora > Felidae > Lynx > Lynx rufus. Next base: position 67,280,612 of record NW_025814827.1, read on the forward strand.
TACCATTTTTATTAAACAATGTACTTTGATTTCCTTAATCATGCATTGTAACCCAATTCTAGTTAATCTAGCCATGACAGCTCAATTGTAATGTCTAAACTCTTCCCTTAAAAAAAGGAATATTCCTTGCCTTCATTTCTAGTACTCCTACTAACATAAACAATTGCTAACAATTACTGAGTGCTTACTATATGGATCAAATGTTTATAAACAGTTTACAAATCTGTACTAAATATTTAATCTGGATGTCAATTGTCTAAGGTAGTTGCTATTGATGGCTCCTCTTACAGAAGAGGAAACTGAGGCACTGCAGAGTACATAACCTGCCTAAAGTCTTGCAGCTGTTAAGTAGAACTGAATCTGAACCCAGCAAGTCTGGCCCCAGAGTGTGCACTTTTCACCACTCCATTCCAGCTGCTACGTGGTACTGGGCTACCCACTCTATCTTTTCTAGTATCGCAGCGGGAACTGAGGCCATGCCCAGTCACTGTAGGTTGGAGGTGAGTGAGTATATGAGCACAAGGCTAACAGTTTTCTCTTGTTAGAACACCCCTAGTTGGGGGGCCTGGGTGCTCAGTTGGTTAAGCATCTGACTCTTGATTTCGGCCCAGGTTATGATCTCACCTTTCTTGAGTTTGAGCCCCTTGTCAGGTTCTGGGCAGACAGTGCAGATCCTGCTTGGGGCTCTCTCTCTTTCCCTCTTTCTCTGCCCCTCCCCTGCTCACACTCACTCTCTCTCTTTCCCCCTCTCTCTCAAAATAAACATTTTTTAAGTTAAAAAAAGAACACCCCTAACTATTTCAGTAGGAGTGGCTTCTGACTTCTCCATTCCAAGTTATTCTTATAAGTAGATTAAGAGAACCATGTTCATTTTATAAAATGAAATCAATGTATTCACTCTGCAGAGGACACCACTATAGTATATGAAAAGATAAGAGAAAACATTTTATTAGGTAGCTGAAAAAAAAAAGGGAAAAATTGCCACAGTGAAAAGTAATACCCTTTCGAATACTGCTGTGGTTTTAATTATCATAATGGATAGCTTTCAAATAAAATAGAAAAAACAATAACAACAACAACAACAAAAAACCAATCTGGTCCTAATATCAAAATAGTCAAAGAAACAAGAACTCAAAATTAATTGCATCGAAAGCAAAAAGCATTATTTTTGGCAAATACCTAAAATCATTTTGTCTTTTTTTCAACTTTTCAGACAGATTTTTTTTCAGTTTATTTATTTATTTTGAGAGACAGAGAGAGAGGAGGGGGGAGCACAAGTGGAGGAGAGGCAGAGAATATGAGAGAGTGAGAGAGAGAATCCCAAGCAGGATCTGCACACAGAACCCAATGCAGGGCTTGAACTCACATACCACAAAATCATGACCTGAGCCAAAGTCAGCCACTTAACTGACTGAGCCACCCAGACACCCCATTTGGTCTCTGTTAAACACTACACAGACACACAGAGAACGTGCACTATGCCACTTGGAACCACTGATCAAATGGCTGAAAATGGTGACTATTAATATAAACTTACAAGTATTTCCAGGCAAAAATTACTTCTGTCATGCCAGCATCATAGGTTATTATCTGAAAATAAAACGTTGGATGTTATATGCCATCCAATACCCTTCAAGGACAAGAACTGATGTTGAAGGAAAGTCATCCTTTTCTCACTACTTTACATTTTATCAGAGATCAAAGTCAGCTCCTATAAGGATTTGTATTTGACTTACATCAGTTATGCCCCTCACAGAATTAACTTTCCTGAAAGACATTTTAATATTGTGCCCCTAATAGTTTTTTGGGTGGCATATAAAATATATATGAAATTTAATATTGAATATCATGTAAAAATATAATTTAGGAGGCCATCATATAAATTCTTATCCAAGCACATAAAAGCCCACATCTTGCATTTTGGAATTCAGTGCTAAAAAAATCTGTGTTTCCTCTGAAGAATCATAAACTACGTAATTATTCCATGTTTGCTTTTTCCTAAACCCCAACTCCAGCTTTCTGGAAGCTAAGAATCAAATCTGTCAATCACAGAGAATATCTGTGCACTTCTAATTTGGCATCTTTATATTTGAAACAGATTTTTTTAATTCAATTTCTCTTTTACTATTTCATTACAGATTCCTATTTTTTCAACCAGTCTTGAAGCTTCAATGAACAGTAGGCTCTAAACCTAAACAAATGCAAAAATAAGCTTACCCTAAAAATAATCTATCTTTCTAGAGGACAGATCAATATTTTAAAAACTGCTGTTATAATGCACCCTTAATGTGCATAATTGTTATTATCTTAAGAACAACTAAAAATAGGGGAATTCTTCTTCTTTGCAACTTTGGCTCCTCATCTCTCTATTTATACTTCTCACAGAATCAACTTATGCTTCATGGTACAAGAATCATTTGAATCAGTATAAAAATCAAAGAGCCATATTTCCAGTGTGTAAAACCCCAAAGTAAACCTGGAAATATGGGAAGACTACAAACCAAAAAGAGCCAGTGAGGGGCAAACATGAGGACACAGACTTTCATAAATATGCTAGTTGGATATTGTGGGGACAAAATAAAATATTAGTACTGACAGTGGTAACAAGAGCATTAATAGCTTATTGTGGGCCAAATACTCATTTAACTGATAACCTCATATCAGCCCAGTCCAAAGAATGTGTTTGCTAACTCTAGTCTCTCCATCATTATGTTTCAACTTTCCTCCTTGTAGCTTTGTAGTCTTTTTTTTTTTTAATTTTTTTTCAACGTTTATTTATTTTTGTGACAGAGAGAGACAGAGCATGAACGGGGGAGGGGCAGAGAGAGAGGGAGACATAGAATCGGAAACAAGCTCCAGGCTCTGAGCCATCAGCCCAGAGCCTGACGCGGGGCTCGAACTCCCGGACCGCGAGATCGTGACCTGGCTGAAGTCGGACGCTTAACCGACTGCGCCACCCAGGTGCCCCAGCTTTGTAGTCTTTTTTAAAAGAGTACTCAAGTCACAGAGATTCTACTCCACCTACAAGATCTATCTATGGCAAATGGAGATGGGAAACATTATTAAACCCAGAGGAAGAGGGAGATCAAGATTTAATAAGGTCAGGAATAAACCTGAGCACACTAATTTAACTTGAAAATATTTCCCACTCTTCCTTTGTTTCAAATCATCACATTTATAGTTTTCCCTCTCTTTAAAAATGAAATTCCACAAATGCACTTCCCAACTCCACTGCAAGGTCAGTGCTTTTGTAAACTTGTGATTGGTTTCTTTGGAGCGCAGACTGTAAAAATGCTAACACAAACCCGTGACCTGCTACACCTTTTCCAAATAAAAATAGAAGGAAAAAAAGGCCCCAAAACATTTGGCGTAGTAACCTATTTATAGACTATTTTCATTTCCACTTATTGAACTTTATCACAGAATGACATATGTCCACAGAGCTGCTATATCCAGCTTAACAGCTTCAGGTAATAACAAGGTGGTTCACTGTAAAGATATCACACTGGCATGTGTGTGTGTCTGTGTGTATGTGCCCGTGTGCCCGCGTATATGTGTGTGTTTAGTAAGGCCAACCAGACTAGTATTTTACAGAACACAAAACTAGGAATAAAACCCCAATCAAATTTCATTCCTTTTTACAAAGTGGCCAATTCCACAACCTTGGACTAGTCAAATTCATTGCACACTTTCTAGGTTTTACCATTATTATAAAATATGGCAGCCAACTTCACATTTAATTGTGTAAGTGTCCTCAATATTAGAGAACAGCCTATTCAGTAAGCAATATTTTGCAGTTTCTCTACTTTTTCACAGTATGGAGTAGTGCCTTGTATGTATACTATGTATGCAACATGTAGATTAGTATTAGAATTTTGGCTCAGAAACTTAACAGCCATGTGATATTGAACATATAACATTTTTGAGCCTAAATTTTATCCTCTATTAAAAATGGGTAATGGCGGGGCACCTGGGTGGTTCAGCTGGTTGAGCGTCTGACTTCAGCTCAGGTCATGATCTCGCAGTTTGCGAGTTCAAGCCCCGCATTGGGCTCTGTGCTGACAGCTCAGAGTCTGGAGCCTACTTGAGATTTTGTGTGTCTCTCTCTGCCCCTTCCCCACTTGTGCTCTGTCTCTCTCTCAAAAATAAATAAATATTTTTTTTAAAATCTTAAAAAAAATGGGTGATGGGCATTGAGGAGGGCACTTGTTGGGACGAGCACTGAGTGTTGTATGTAAGCGATGAATCACAGGAATCTACCCCAAAACCAAGAGTCCACTATATACACTGTATGTTAGCTAACTTGACAATAAATTATATTTAAAAAATTAAATAAATAAATTCCAAAAAATATGTAGATGAAAATAGGTATTTTACAGATTTTAGTGAAAATTACTCTAAGAATAGACATAGAACTTTCATCCTCATGACTCACACATTTCAGACACTCAAGAAATCTCAGTTTTCTTCAAACACTTCTCCTTGTCTCAAGATGTATTATTCTCATTGCACCAGGTTTATTCTCACAAAAGCATTTAAATTCAGTCAATATAAGCAATACTTTTTGTGGATTTTCACCATATCTCATATAAACTGGGAAACCAGCTCTGCTTTCAAAAAGCTTACAACCTAATGAGAAAGAGGAAAAAATAGACCAGAATACAAAATTGAGCACCAAATGAAATTCTTTAGGTTCTCATATTTGGAATATGTTGGCCTTCTTTGAAAGTCCATCCACTTTGCTGCCTAGCTAGAGTATTCTAGAAGAAAGTTTACAAAGTAACTCATGCTATCGAGCATATCTCTGGGAAGAAGGAAGTCAAATGAGATGGGAGACAGAAATGGAGACTAAAAATAACCTATTTAACCAAAATGACTTCATAATATCCCATTAGAATGATGAAGGTCTACTTCAAAATCTAAGTTCAGCTCCCCAACCAAGCAATCATAGTAAGACATGATTAAGGGCAGAATTAAGCTTAGTGGTCAATGTTTTTCTTTTCAGTCCATCTGTAATTATTATGCATCCATTAACATGCTGTTATTTTTATTTAGCATTATAAATATTTTTGTAAATTGTCAATATTTTTCTAAATTTCTAAAATTTTCTAAATTTTCATAATTATAATTTTTGGAGGCTACATGATGTACTATCCTGTTGGTATACCATAATTTATTAAAGAATTTTATATGTTATACATTTAGCTTGTTTCCATTTTGTGCTACAGTAAATTTCTTCTTGCTTGTGTTGAAATGTTCTCAGGACAGATTTCTGGGGGTATAATATTAGGTCAAAGAGTATGAATATCTTATCCTCATCATATGAGGAAAATTAATTATCACCATTTGCATCCAATTTTTTAATATGTATTTTTAAGTTTTATGAATAATTTACAGAAGTGTAAGGAAATAGTGAAAAACTTCATTATAATTTATAATAAGACCTTAAACATATCAACCTCTTTTCTTAAGTGAATTCTGGGATATACATATTATAAAAGATAAACTTTTATCAAAATGGGATGGATCAGGGACATGTGAGTTTCTCAGCTGGTTGAGCATCCAACTCTTGATTTCAGCTCAGGTCATGATCTCAGGGTCATGGGATCAAGCCCTGCCTCATGCTCTGCAATGAGCCTGCAGCCTACTTAAGATTCTCAATCAATCTCTCTCTCTCTCTCTCTCTCTCTCTCTGTCCCCCTCTGCCCCTCTCCCCAACTTGTTCAGTCTCTCTCTCTAAAAAAAAATAAAATAAATAGGGGGATAGACCAGGTTTTTGTAGTAAAGTATTATATGAGTAAGTCCTTCCACCTGAATGACTAATGAGGTGAGAATGTCATATTTACTTTTGTATTTAAAAATGTATTATTCGGGCGCCTGGGTGGCGCAGTCGGTTGAGCGTCCGACTTCAGCCAGGTCACGATCTCGCGGTCCGTGAGTTCGAGCCCCGCGTCGGGCTCTGGGCTGATGGCTCAGAGCCTGGAGCCTGCTTCCGATTCTGTGTCTCCCTCTCTCTCTGCCCCTCCCCCGTTCATGCTCTGTCTCTCTCTGTCCCAAAAATAAATAAACGTTGAAAAAAAAAATTTAAAAAAAAATGTATTATTCATCCACTTATTTTTGATTTGGGGGAAATTCATCTAGAATATCATAATCTGAAGATTCATTCTCTGAGATTTCACTTACATAAAAAATTTCAGCAACATCATAAAGTCTATAGTGCTGTCTCTTTTCACTCATCTTCTGATTTATTCAATAATTGTGAAACATCTTTCATTTTAATTCTATTTCCTTTTTTTAAGTCTTTTTTAGAATTTTTGAGAATACAAGATGAGTAACAAAATAATTCTGGGATTATGAAATAGAAAAATGTTTCAAGATATGGGAAAAATAACATCACTAAAATCTCTTAGAGGGCTCAATGGATTCATAAGATAATTACAAGATAGGATGAGTTTTATCCTATTTATTTTTAATGTAAGTGTTCTTTACTTCCTTTGGAAGACCTCTAAGAAACTATAAAAGTCATAATATATCAATCCTTATAAAGAATTAGAACTGCTCTCAAAAGACACTAAAATCTAAAGTTGGATCCAATGGACCTTGGTGATATACAGAGGTTAGACAGTTCTGTCTACATGTCATATTCTACTTAAAACAGGTTTGTTTTCTTAAAGAAACAGAAATTAACCAAAATCTACTGGACACCTATTACTAAACATAAGGTATTGTGCTAGTATTTAATTTATAAGGTAGTTCCAAGAGGGAGAAATTATAATTCTCATATTATAAATGAGGAAGTGGGTCCAAAATTATTGCTTTTCTTAGTTAAAGTCACATCAAAATTAAATGGTAAAGCAATTATTTGAACACATCTTTATTTTAAGTGTATTTGCATTTATTTTATTCTATTTTATTTATATTTATTTTACTTTCCTCTATTTTATACTTTATTTTACTTTACTCTATCTTATAATCATATTTATTTATCTTATTTTCTATTTCTTTTACCCTCCAAAATTCAAGTGTTACATGTGAGTTAGTTTTCACAAAATGTAATCATATAAATAGGATTCTACTCAATACACTGTTATAAACCATATCAAAAAACAATATGAGGGGTGCTTGGGTGTCTCAGTAGGTTAAGCATTTGACTTCAACTCAGGTCATGATCTCACAGTTTGTGAGTTCGAGCCCCACGTCAGGCTCTGTGCTGACTGACAACTGAGAGCCTGGAGCCTGCTTGCAATTCTGTGTCTCCCTCTCTCTCTGTCTCTCCCCTGATTGTGCTCTCTCTCTATCTCTAAAAAATAAATAAAAACATTATTTTTTTTAAATATGAAATTGTGGAAAAGGAATGTAAACAGAAAAATATTCACCTGCCAGTAATCTCTGAAAAGAGTAGAATATATGGGTTTTCTACATATTTGAAAGCACACACACACACACACACACACACACACACACACACACAAATGCCAGCATGTCCCTTGGAAGTCATTTGTTTTTCTTTGAAACAATATGTATTTATATTTTCCTGAGGTTTTAAGTCAGAACAAGGCACTAGTTTTCTTACCCCATGGTTTGCAACTATGAGAAACAATGCTTCTGCTACATAACATGCTGCCTGTTGCCCCTTGGCCATCTTAGCGACAATGGCCCTCTCCACAGGCCATACATCAAAGGGGCACATCAACAGACTTCTCTAACTCATACTGTTTTGGAAAACAAAAATGATTGCTAATAAATTTTAAGTCATGATGGCTCAATCACTGGGTAAAGCAAGATTTTAATCGTCTGAAATCAGGAAGCACTTGCAAGTTATCATAATGCCTCACATTTCCTCACAAATTAGCTTTTTATAAGGCTTTGTCCCTTAATTCAGCTTTCAAGTTAATGAAAGCCCTACCCATGTATCTCCATGGACATACAGGAAAGAAAATTCTCTCTCCAAACTGTCCTTTGTTACTTTCTTCACTGGGGCCTACTTCCTGACTGGAGGAAAGAAATATTTTTAGAAAGGCAGTTCTCAACAAGGTTTGGGGGTAGGAACAGGATGTAGAGGCAGCATTTCCACACCACTTCTGCCTGCTAACTTTGCTCAGTTTTTAAGTTTCCAATAACCCAGCCCCTTGTTGAGGAGACTATTTTGATTACTAAAAATGGGAATTAAGGACTGTGAAATAATCAAGTTTTTATGATAACACATCCAAATAGAGTCAGAAGGTTGATGAGATCCACAGAGCTGGGAAACACAGGGAGAATAAATAATAAAGAAGGTTCCACCATATTAAATACATACAGGACATAGTCCCACTCACAATTCTCACTCAAAGGGAAGTACACTTTCCTAGCTCACTGATGTTGGGATTGGTCACGCGACTTGTGTTGATCCCTGGAATCTGAACAGAGGTGACAGTGTACCTGTTCAGAGCACAGACTATAGTCAGCACAAAATTTTTCTGCTCTTTTGCCCCTCCATGGGAAGAGTATGACCAAGCAGCTACTGGTTCCAAAATGAAAACACGTAGGGTGACTTGACCCTAAAGGGAAAATAAATGTGTTTACTTTCATAAATCTCCAGAATTTTGACATTGTTAGTTAGGGCCCATTATTATATAAACTTAAATACACATTGTATTTCAAGTATTATTCTCCGTATTCATTCCCCTCATTCTGCCTAAAGCTACATTCATTACAGTAGGCAAAAAAGCAGTTAAGCCTGCAAGCTCTGAAATAAGATGGACCTTCAGTAAGCTAACTTCTGCAAACCTACTTATTCAGTTGTAAAATCTGCATAACAACAGTAGCAACCACACTGTTATTATTGTGAAGATTAAGTAAGATAACTGATTTAAAGTCCTTAGTATAGTTCTCAGTATACAGTAAGCATTCACCAAATCTCAGATATGGTATTACTGTTTTTTTCATTACTTGTGTTTTAATTATTGACACATTAACATGACACAGGCTGCATAAAGGTCTGGCTAGGAAATGGGAAGTGAGGTAGGAGAAAGGAAGGGCTGGGGCATCCTTCCAATAGCCAGACTTCTGTGATGGTGCAATGAAAATGGACCTAAACACTTCATTCAAGATTTCCCATAAACACTGGACTTCTAGTCTCCAGAACTGTGAGAGAACAAATGTCTTTTGTTTGAAATATATATATATTTTTTTCCATAAACAATGCAACAGCAAAAAGGGTGTCTTAGTAAATTTGTGCTTTTAAAATGTGACGTTGAGAACAAATGACTTTTACATGTGACCAAATATGAATTCTTCCATGCTGAAATTTTTAATCCTTTTGATGGAAATGTTTCTAAATAATATGCTAACCTCCTTTCCTCTCTTTATATGGATTTCAAGTTTTTAACCATTTTGCATGACTTTTTGTCTTGGTTTCTTATTTGTTTTTAGCAATTATAATAATAATTTATATTTTAATATAAATTTGAGGTATCAATGCTGAATGAACTTACATTCCTCAATGCAATCTATATAACACCTTTTCCTTTGTTTACTTTAAATGAAAGTTGAGTGCAGCATGTATAGGCTTGTACTACATGACCATTGTTCTACCCAAACAAATTAAGGAAATCAAAGGATTTCTTTGAAGTAGATATATTTAAAGATTTCTTTGAAGTAGATATATTTAAAATCTACCATTTTCTCTGTCCTCCTGAGAATTAAGGGCAGATGATTTTGTTCTTGGGACCTAAAATTTTCATAGTTTTTCAAGGTAGAGAGGATTCAACTTATGTTTTTGAAATACAGATATGAAATTTTTATTATTCAAGATTAGAATTTAATAAATTAGAAATCAACTACATAGTTTTAAAAAGAATTGTCAAGATGAATCAAAGGCTCTAGTTCACGTTTAAGCCAGTAGGTGTAAAGCTTTTTCTGTTCCCACTGGCTAGCTGCTGCTTGTCAGTCAGAGTGCAGTGTAAATCTTACCTCCTGAGAGAGATGTTTTCCTTGGCCATCTAATCTAATCTAGCCGCTCTCTCTCACAGCATTCTGTCTTAAGTCTGTACATCACACTACATTTATTCATTTATTTACTTGTGCATTGTCTGTTTCCCCTCAAGCTCTGTGAGACTGGAGACCTTGTCTGTCTTGCTTTAGCTTTCTCTCTCCATTGCCTTACACATGCATTGTGGATGCTCAGTAAAGGCTGATTGAGTTAATGAGATATGAATAAAAATCACAATTTGGATATATTGTCTTTAGAATAAATCTCCTAAGCATTCACAAGGTGCTGTTATTTACCCATCGAAGATAGTGCTGTGGCAAGCACAATGAGATACACAAATAAGGTCCTTCAGGTGCCATGGTTAGAAGTTTATGAGAGACTGAGTTGAATATGACCAAGCAATTGAAGTGGTGACTAATTCTGATTTAGGAGAGTATTTTGAATAATGCTACGATATCAAAGGGTACTGATAGACAGAATACAATTTATTAAGAATATAAAAAAACTTCAAAGAAAACAAAGAAAAAAAACTTCAAAGAAAATAATCTATTAATCATTACCTATTTCTTATTTCAATCTCTATATTTAGATCTTGGATTAAAATAATAAAAAACTGCATCTGTCTTCAAGCCAAACTATGATCCCCAGATAAGATGTGATTACTTTCTAAGACAAATTCTTTATTAGCTGACATTATTAAATTGAAATGATTACCTTGTGTGTAAACAGCAATTTCTCTGAAGGGCTTAGTCATCCATTTAGACTTATTTTTAATTACTTTAAACCCAAATAATCCTCAACACATTTTAGTAATGTAAAGGGGAAACAATCCTATCCAAACTATTCTAGTGAACAAACTGGGGCACTGGGCAATTAAGTTACTTATTTCTGATTATCCTGTGGTCTGTATTCAAAGTGTTTCAAAGTGTCTGAATAAAAAATAACCACCTTAGCCAGTTATCTTCCTGTTGACAAGAGGCTGAATATTTGAGAAACATACAGGTGTTTATTTAAATAACAAAATCATCCATTTCGTATAAAACTTTCTATTTTTTTTTTTAAATCCAGCAATTCCATGAAATTTGTTCATCTCTCATTCACTGAATAAGCATTTGTCACGCACCTTCTCTTCTCCTGAAATGGTGGTAAGCTCTGGGGACACAAATGTGAAACAAATGTGGTCTCTTCTGGCAATCACTGTTTTTTATTTTTTTTAATGTAATGTTACACAATGTAAAACATAATCACACCTGTGAGTAACCATCTAATTGTTACAGATTAACCTTTAACCTGGCACATGATAGTTGTTCAATCAGTACTTGCTTACTGATAATACTTTGCTATGTAGATATAATCTTAGGATCAGAACCACGAATTAGAGATACAGCTTTACTTACAAGTATTATATAGAGGAAAGCGCTGTTCTATTGCAGTACAGATAACTAAATTCCACATTTCAGAAATAAAAACACACATTTAAATTCCTCTACATCTCTCTTACCATCCATCCGCTCCTCTCTATTCTCTCCTACAACCTTGATTCAGAAAGTTAGAGCCTCATGTGTGGATTATCACAATCTTCTTCTATAAATGGCTTCCTCATCTTCCATCTTGTTTAAGTCGATATCACCTTCCATTTTTAAGTCTATCTGTGTGAATACACATTTTTAATGGTTCCTTCTTTTCTACTGGATAGAGTTCAAACTTCTTAAAATCACACACAAGTTCTTCCATGAATTAATCATTGTCTACATCCTATCAATACCCCACAACTCAGCCAAGCTAACTTCCTACCGTTCCCATAATGTGAATTCTGTTTTATGGCTTCATGCCTTTGTCATTTACTCTTGCTCCTTGGAATGTCTTCCTCTTCACCCTGAATAGCACACATTTATTCACATCAAGACTTCATTCTCTAAAGCTTTTTCTGAATCCTATTCCCCTACTTGAGTAAAATCGTACTTCCTCCTGAATGCCCTTTGTAACTATTAATATGAACTACAATCACAATGCCCAGGCTCTAGCATACTTTTAGAAATGTATATGTGTACAAAGGTATTTCTTCCTGATTGAATATGATCTGTTGAAGTTAGGATCTTTTTTCTACATGAGTTCTTTGGTATTCAATGACAATATGTTGAAGAAAGACAGCATAAAGGAACTATAGGAAACAAAAATATGTTTGAACTGTGATGCCTGCCTTTTCTCCAACTCCCCAGATGTAAGTTTGCCAACACTCTCTCCGAGGCATTAGCACCACTTAGCTCCCAGAACAATGCAAGGTTATGAAAGAATTGTACTTTATGTTTAAGATCCTGCTTCCACCACTAACAACTATCTAAACTTGAGCAAACCACTTATCTCTTAACCTCCGTCTTCTTATCAATAGAATGAAGAATATAAGGATACATATCTCACAAATCTGGTATAAGGATTAAATGAGACTATATACACAATGCTTAGAACAGAGTCTGGTATGCAGTAATGCTTCAGACTTGGGAAAGATAGCTATTTGATAGTTAGGGCTTTCAGCTGCAATTCATAGACCCAATGTAAGTCAACTAAAGCCAAAAAGAAGTGATTAATTTAATTCCCAGTCATGGAAACTGGGAAGTATAGAGTGTCTGATAGGTTGCATAGTTCATTAATTCCCTTTCACTTTCAGAATCAATTTCCTTCTTCCTAGCCCTCTCCATATCTCTGTCTTCATTATATCCCTATAGTACTTTTGTACTATATCCCTTTTGTATTGTTCCACTTTTTTTTCCATTGTGTATGGCTTTCACCAGTCCCAGGGCTCCAACATTACATCCTTCAACTTTGACAAACCACTTAGAAAAAAAAGGGGCAAGAAACACTCACTTCCTTAGCCTCAGTTTATATAATCTCTGTGAGGTTTTTCATTGGTCAGTGCTATAGACTATGTACCCCCCAAATCCATATATTAAAACCAAATGCCCCAAATGATGGTGTTTGGGGGTAGGGTCTTTGAAAGGTGATTATGACATGAAAGCAGGTCCCTCATAAATGAGATTAGCATCATTTATAAAAGAAAACTCTGAAAGCTCCTTTGCCTTTTCTGCCATGTAAGGACGCAATGAAAAGATAGCCATCGATGAACCAGGAAGTACCTTCATCATACACCAAATCTGTCAGCACTTTTGTCTCGGACTTCCCAGCCTCCAGAACTGTGAGAAAGAAACCTCGTTTTTTTTATAAGCCATCCCAGTTTATGGTATATTGTTACAGAAAATGGACTGAGACAGGCAGTCTGGAACCAACTGCTATAGACAGAAAGGAAAGCTACTAGAACTGCTCCAACCAGTAACTCAACCACTCTTGAGTTACTGAATGGTCTGCTACTAGAATGGGGTCTGTTACCAGAGAGTAGAGGCCTGTTACTAGAACAGGGAAGGGGAAATACTGGATAGATGTAAGCCATAGTGTTATATTATCCTTCTCAATAATATTTCCATTTTCTACTTGATCTTAGCTAAATTAAGCTTCTTTTAATTTTTTTCTTTCAATTGACTACTCCCTAAAAAAGTGGTGTCCAGCATTAACCAATGGCATCAGACTGTCCTTAGTACTACTCTTGCCACAACCCTAAGAACGCAATGCCTTCATTCTCTACTCTAGCCACTTAGATTAGTCAGTGGGAGTTAGTTTATCACTCTTACTGCTCCCCAGTGTCCTAACTCTCAGTCCCTAGCTTCAGTGGTATCTGAAATGATTTTTTTTTTCCAGATGCTGACACAAATGTAAGGATTTGAGTATAACTGAGATTTTTGTAAGATAATCCTAGGAAGAATCAGTTAAGAAATAGAAAAAAAGGCAAGGCAAGTAACAGCAAACCAATATGGTATGCATTAAAAAAAAAAATAGGTTATTTCTGTAGGCATCTGGGACAGAGCTAAGCTGGCCATCTCTAGAAGATGGTCTGGGACTTCTCAGAGTTGTCCCTCCCAAGGAATGAGGAATTTGGCATTTTTATCATGCAATGTCCATTCGTTAGTGGCTGAGGCCAACTCCAGGGCATGTTCATCCTCAAGCATTTCCTGTTTTTCCATGAGGGCTGAAAGAACACTCTTCAAACAAAAAGTCATAGAAGATTATGAACAGTATCAATATGAGAATAGTGAGTGCCAAGGGGACCTGAGCTAAACATTGCAAAGAGTCTTCCGTAAGTGGCCTGCCATGAACTTTTAGAACTGAGACCTCCTCTGTTCTGTCCAATAACCCTTTCTTAATGAACATCCTGTCCCTGATCACCAGTCATGTTCAAACTTTCTTGATAGCCATTGTCTACACTACATTTTCTTTCTCCTAGAGCTCAGTTATAGAAAGCTACAATTCTTGGATTCCTCAATTCTAGCCATATAGCTGAATCTACTCCTACAGCAGAAATGACATTTAGCTAGTTCTATTGGCTTGACCATGTGTCATTTCTATTCCCTTCAACTGCTACCTTATCTGATACTAAATCTCACAGAAATATAGTCCTTATCATGAGGGAGTTCACAGATTTCAGGAGAATATGAGTAAACAAATTACTTTATGTTCCAACTTAGATTTCTCTCTAATAAAGAAGCCTAGCATAATACTCCAAGTCATGTTGGGGTGGCACTCTGAGGTTCTTTGAAAAGAAAAGCACTTCGCACTTTTTCTCTCAGAGCACTTATTGCCCTTAAATTTATTTTATTTTTCATATTATTTCATACTATTTTCTTTATTTTTTAACATTTATTTATTTTTGGGACAGAGAGGGACAGTGCATGAACAGGGGAGGGTCAGAGAGAGAGGGAAACACAGAATCTGAAACAGGCTCCAGGCTCTGAGCTGTCAGCACAGGGCCCGACACGGGGCTCAAACTCACGGACTGCGAGATCATGACCTGGGCTGAAGTCGGACGCCCAACCAACTGAGCCACCCAGGCGCCCCATTTCATGCTATTTTTAATAACAGTTTTATTGAGATATAATTCACACACCATAAATTTCACCTTTTATTGTATACAATTCAATAGTTTTCCCTATATTCACAGAGTTTGGCATCCATAACCACTAATTCTAGAATATCTTCATCATTTCTGAGGGGAATCCCATACTCAATAATAGCCACTCACTATTTCTGCCACATAATCGCCACCTCTGGCACCACTAGTCTACTTTCTATGAATTTGTCTATTCTGGACATCTCTTATAAATGGAATCATGAAATATGTAGCCTTTTATGCTTAGCATGTTTCTTTCACTTAGCTTGCTTGCAAGGTTCATCCATGTTGCAGCTTATGTCATTACTACGTTTTATTGCTGAATAATATTCCATTGTAAGGATATTCCACATCTTATTTATGCATTCACAAGCTGATAGATATTTTTTTAAATGTTTATTCATTTTGAGAAGGAGAGAGAAAAAGCAGGGGGAGCAGCAGAGAGAGAGGGAGAGAGAGAATCCCAAGCAGGCTCCACTGTCAGCACAAAGCCCAACACTCATGACTGTGAGATCATGACTCGAGTGAAAACCAAGAGTTGGGCACTTTATAGACTGAGCCCCCAGGCGTCTGACAAGATGACAGATATTTTGGGTTGCTTCTACTTTCAGAGTATTATAAAATAAAGCTGTTGTGACTATGCATGTACAAGTTTTTGTGTATAAATATGTTTTAAATTTTCTTGGATATACAAAAAAGAACAGAACTGGTGCATCACAGGTAATTCTATGTTTAATATTTTGAAGATCAAACAACCATTTTCCAAAATGGGTGACTGATTTTACATTTCCGCCAACAATGTATGAGGGTTATAATTTCTTACATCTTTACCAACACTTGTTACTGTCCATCTTTTTTATTGTAGCCATCATAGTGGTTATGAAGTGGCATCTCATTGTGGTTTTCCTTTGCATTTCCTTAATGACTAATGATGCTGAGAATTTTTTTATGTGCTTATTGACCATTTTTATATCTTCCTCAAAGAAATGTGTATTCAAATCCTTTGCTCATTTTGTAATTGGGTTATTTGTCTTTTTTGTTAAAATGTCCTTCGAATTTTTTGGATACAACTCATCAGATGTACGATTTGCAAATACTTGCTCTCAGTTTGGAAGCTGTCTTTGACTTACCAGATGTTGTCCTTTGTAGCACAAAAATTTTAATTTTAATGAAGTCCAATTTATCTAAGTATTAGGTTTCTACTGCTGCTATAACAAATTACCATAAACTTAATGGCTCAAACCAACACAAAATTATTGTATTACAATTGTAGACACCAAAAGTCCAAAATGGGTTGCACTGGGTACTGGCAGAGCTACATTACTTCTGAAGGCTCTGGGAGAATCTGTTTCTTTGCCTCTTTCAACTTCTAGAGACTATTACATTTATTGGCTCGTGGTCCCACATCACTCAAATTCTGCTTCTGTCTTCACATTTCCCCCTCTGACTCTGACTCTCCTTCATATTTTTTCCTTTATAAGGACCCTTGTGTTTACACTGGGTCCACCCAGATAATCCAAAATAATCACTCCATATTGAGGTCCTTAATCTAATCACATCTACAAAGGTATTGAGGATTAGAATACTGACATCTTTGTGGAGAATTTATTCTCCCTACCACAATTTATATTTGCTTTTGTTACTTGGGCTTTTGGCATCATTTGTAAGAAATCATTACCTAACCCAAGATCTCAAAGATTTAGGCCTACGTTTTCTGCTAAGAGTTTTATAAATTTAGCTCTTATATTTAAGTCTATAATTCATTTGGCATTAATTTTTGTATACAGTATAAGACTATGGTTCAACATCATTCTTTTTCTAAGTTTACTTATTTAAATTGGGCATATGGGACTTGAATTCATGACCCAAAGATCGAGAGTCACTTGCTCTTCTAACTGAGCCAGCCAGGAGCCTCTCAGCATCATTCTTTCACATGTAGATATCCAATTGTTCCAGAACCATTTGTTCAAAAGACTACTCTTTTCCCCCCAAAATTGTCTTAGCACCTTTGTCAAAAATCAATTTACAAAAAAAAAAAGTAAAAAGAAAAAAATTTACCAAAAATATATGGGTTTATTCCCAGATTCTATTCCACTGTACCACACTGTATTGATTATTATAGCTCTATAGTGAGTTCTCATATCAAGAAGTTTGAATCATCCAATTTTGTTCTCCTTTTTCAAGATTGTTTTGGCTATTCTGGGAACTTCGAACTTCCATATGGGTTTCTGAATCAGCTTGTCAATTTCTGCAAAAAGGCTTTACAGAAATTACAGGTTTTGATATGAATTGTGTTTGAATCTGTGGATCAATTTGGAAATTATCATCATATTAAGAGTAAATCTTCTAATCCATGAACATGAAATATTTTGGCATATATTTAGGTTTTCTTTATTTCAATAATGGTTTGTAATTTTCAGTTGTTAGGTGTGTTTTTCTTTTGTTAGATTTATTGCAAAATACTTCATTCTTTTTATTTGTATGGTAAAAGAAACTGCTTTCTTAATTTCATTTGCAGATTGTTCATTGCCAGTTTCTTGAAATGCAATTGATTTCTGTATGTTGGCCTTGTATCTTACAACCTTGCTGATTTTATTTATTGGTTCTAATAGTTATAATGAATCTATTCCTTAGGGTTTTCTATAAAGAAACTCATGTCATTTGCAAGTAGAGAGAGTTTCACTTCACTTCCAGTCTGGATGCTTTTTATTTCCTTTTTTTCCATAGTTGCTCCAACTAAACCCTAATACTGAATAGAAATTGTGACAGCAGATATCACCCTTTACTTTAGTAGTATGTTAAATTATCTGCCTTTCCCATTACAATGTAAAGTCAGCAATGGCCTAGTTCATGGTATGGTAAATAGTTAATTTTCAACACAAATATTTTAAATGAAAAGTAGAATATGAAAGATGTCAAAAGAAAACACAAATAACTGATGTTTCAGTAGATGCAGTTATCACTCGTTAGTAAGAATGAAAGAATATGAATGGATCATGAAAGATGAGTTGGATTTTGACAAGATAAAATATATTCTAGGCAGAGGGAAGAGTGTAAGCAAAGATATTTAGGGAGAAAAGTATGGGGCATGATTATGAAAAACACTTGGTATATCTAAATTTTTTATAGAACAACGAAAAGGAAGGTATGTCCTCATCATTTTAAATCTGGTTATTAAAATACCAAAAAGAGGGATACCTGGGTGGCTCCATCGATTAAGCTATGACTCATCGGTATCAATTCAGGTCATGATCTCATGGTTCATGAAATCAAGCCCTGCATGGGGCTCTGCACTGACAGCCCAGAGGCTGCTTGGGATTCTCTCTCTCTCTCTCTCGGACCCTCCCCTGCCCATGTCCTCTCCCCCAACTCTCAAAATAAATAAACATTTAAAAAAATACCAAGAAGATAATACAAATTTGTTAAATTTTCATATGCAGTATCTTAGGACAACTATACTAATATTGCATTGAGTGATGTTTTATAATGTGCTCACTGACCACCCACAGGTAGGACAAGGAAATTTTTCCATCAACTTCATAAAGTAATATTTTGAAATATGATGATTAACCAACAAATAATGATGAACTGTTGGAGAAAATTTAACCCAATTACAGACTAATTTTGGAACAAGACAGGACATTTCATCTTTATACTTAAATGACTAGAGCTCTCATATATCATAAGAAATTACTCTTTTCTATGGAATGTTATAAAATTTTAGTACCAATTTTACAAAAGAAAATTTCTTTCTCTGCTCATCCTTATGGCAAAAGAAAACCTATAATTTCTGATATGAAAATTCCCAGGTTTGACTGCTGGGATGGAACATCTTCCATTCGTGTTTTCTCACACTTATTTTGTAAAGTTTGGCACCAATTCAAACAATTTAAAAAAAACTCAGTCCCACGTAAAGGTAGAAGTTTAGCTAAGACCTTGTTTGATTATTTGTGTTTAGTAACTCCAGATAGTTTCCTGAGGAGAGATTTTATCAGTAATATGCACATTGTAAATGGCATTTAAAATACAATTAAACTAAAAACAGTAATGAAATTATAGAAGTGCCAGAAGTTTCTTCTAGAAGGAAACTTGCAAATTTTTCAAAATAAATTAATCAGTGCACTTTTGTCCTTCAGTAAGGAATTCAGATTCAGTGTGGATTGGAAATAACAGTCCTTATACAAAGTATAATTAACTCCTAAATTAAGACTTTCTCCCTTTCAAGGAATCCAAGATTTTTGTCTAGGATAAACATTAAATTATTTTAAAGAGCCAGTTTGATGACACATGGTAAGGACATGGATATAGATATTCTTCTCTTTATCTTATTCTCCCTCATACCTCTGTAACAGCTTACTGTTTCTGATGACTGATCTTATTCTGATATTTTCTCTTAAAGTATTAGAAAATAAAAGGTCTTAAGAGCTTGCAAATAAATTCAACTTTTCCATTAAAAGATAGATTCTTCTATGGATTCCTCTAAAGGGCATAGAAAGTTATTTCAATTGAAAAGTATGTATTAATAGAAACATTAAGTTTCAGGTTGAGCAAAAGTGGGTCTCTGACATATTTTTGAAATAGAATTTTAGGTTCAGGATTCCTCAGAGCTTACAGGGGGCAGTGCTGCCTCCTACACGGGCTTCATATTCTCAGGAGTCATATGCAATTCTGCTCGTTACTTAAACTTGGTCTTGGTTCTTAACTGTGTAGGCACAGTAGAGATAGAGCTACTCTCAAGCAGGCCCAAGTGATTGCCAAGGTTCATGCATGCCTTCATTTCTTCAACCAATATTGAGTACCTACAACATACCTAGCACTAAGCTAAATGTTGCAAAGAGAGTGGAGGAAGGCAGCATCTCTGTTCTCAAGTGACTTCCAGTGCAATGGATAGAATAGATTATATGGTTTACATCACCTATTACCTGTCTTGCCAAATTCCTCCATATCATTCCAATCTTCTAGCCTTCTCCCTCATCTGAGAATGTCTTCTCACTCGTCACAATTAAAATATTCTCAACCTTCAAGCTCTAGCTAAATCCCTAACTTTTTTCACAAATCCCACTCCAGTGTATACATGCTCTTCTACAGTAAAGCCTGTAGCTTAAGTGTCTTTCACACCCAAAAGCGCCTAACAAAAAATTATGCATACTATAGGGTGCTCATTATTTTGGATACAACCCGACATGATAATTGGGAATTTCAAAAGATGCTCCATCAGACATTTTCTTTGCTGATACCTAGCACTAAAGGAAAATATAAAAACTGATATATTGTAAGAAAAGAAAAAGAGAGAAGCAACCCACAAAAACTCATCCTACTATGTTTTCAGTTGAATCCAAGTGAAGAATTCACTCAAAGATGTGACAGCATAATGAGTGAGAGGCATTAATTATACTCTCTGAAGGAGCCACCCTCAGCCATGCATCTTAAATGTTTGTCACCTGGAATGAGTCACCAAGGCAGTGCCCACGCTACACAGAACCATGTAGGCATATAGACATATAGTAATCTCTGTCCCTTACCTCAATTTTCCTACATAATTTGGTAGTTTTCAAAGCCCTGACTAAAAAGTTGAGTTTGTGTAAGGTACAGTGCCATTTCTATAGGAACAAATCTCACTTTAATAGGACCCCCATGCTGAATGGAATGAGCCACTATAAATAAAAGGGTATATTCTATGTGATTCCATTTAAATAAAATTCTAGAGGGGCACCTGGGTGGCTCAGCCAGTTAAGCTTCTGACTTTGGCTCAAGTTATGATCTCATGGTTCATGGGTTTAAGCCCCATGTCACTCTCTGTGCTGAAAAACTCATGCTCTCTCTGTCTCTCAAAAATAAATAAATGTTAAAAAATAAATATATAAAAATCTAGAAAACCACACACACACAAAACAAGCCCTAGTCTATAATTCCAAAAAGTAGATCAAGTGTTGTCTGAGGCTATGGTGGGGGGAGTTGGCTACAAAGGAAAACCAGATCATTTGGGGGAGTGATGGAAGTATTCTTCTATATCTTGATTGTGGAGTGGTTACACAGTATACATTTGTTGATACTCATATGTACATGTAAGAGGCGTGCATTTTATTATATGTTAATTATACTTCAATAAAATTTGTTTAAAAGTTAAAGACAACTCAAAAGGCCTCCAATTTTGTGCTAGTAATTCAACAGTCAAGAAGTAGGACTTGAAGAGAATAAAATAAATTAATGCAATTGTTTTACTCTAAGAACTGAAACATAAAAACACACGGACTCTGTTCTTCATCATCAGAAAGCATTTCTGACTCACTCCGGAAAGTCATTTTCTGTGGCGTATTTCCTTGTTTATGGTTTTCAGTGTTTCATATGTTCAGGTCCATGGTAAAATGATGAAGCAGGTGAAGTTGGCCTTTGCCCACCATCCAGTTCCCCCTCTGTAGCAAGCACCTAGCAGTTACACTTGTCTCTTTTCTTCTCTTTACACCGCTACCAAAAACTATGAGTAGTATAATTAACAGCCAATACTTCCTCAACACATAATACTTCCCAGGCATTCTGCTACTTGGATTCATTTATTTCATCTTCAAAATCTCTCTCTGGTGTCAGTATTTTGTTATGCCCATTTTTAAAGATGAAGAAACTAGCCATGTAGCGATTAGGCAACTTGTCTAATTTCTAAAAATTAGTAAGTTAGGGACTCTTTATTCAAGTCCAAATCAAGAGTCCATCTCCATAACCAATTTGCTCCGGTGCCTAAGCCCATTCTATAAGAGTTCTGCACCACCTTAAGTGGTAGCTTCACCAAATAAGCCTTCATGTTAATGTGCTAGTCTCTCATTGTATTACTACACTGAGGCCACACATTTAAAATCCCAGCAAGCTCTTCTTATAGAAAATGAAAATGTTTTGTGAGAGACAGGTGTGCTTCAATAGTCAAGACACCCTTTCACTATCAACTGAGGTCATGAAAATTTTCCCTTTGAGGTTAAATTTTCTACTTAGTTAAAAAAAAGAACACCTAAAAGAGGGGCACCTGGGTGGCTTAGTCGGTTGGGTGGCCAACTTCAGCTCAGGTCATGATCTCGCGGTCCGTGAGTTTGGGCCCCGTGTAGGGCTCTGTGCTGACAACTCAGAGCCTGGAGCCTTCTTTGAGTTCTGCGTCTCCCTCTCTCTCTGCACTTCCCCACTCTCACTCTGTCTCTCTCTCTCTCTCAAAAATAAACATTAAATTTTTTTAAAAAAAACTAAAAGAATTATCAAAAAAAGTCACTAAGACTGTCTCATATATTTACCAAGATTCTTTCCATAATCAAGAAATGATATCTACGTAATTTTCTGCCCATTTTTTAAACAAAATGAGTATTTTAATTATTTTTTTTCTTCAGTAAAACTCAAATCAATAGGGAAAAAGATGCTAGATGAAACTATCCCACATTCTTTTCTTCTTCTAATAAATTCACCAACACTTTCCAACATGAAATAAAAAATAATGTTGGTAAAATATTCCAACTACAATATGACTAGCCTTCACCTTGTATTTTTTATATCTCAGAAACTGAAAACTTTGAAAAATAATTTTATAACATCTCCTTTTCAAAGAAATATTTTATAAACCTGAATGTGGTTTATAAATTTGAATAAAAATGACCTTTGTTCAACACTTTCCTCCCTAACCATCATTACTATAAAAACTTTAAAATGCTTTCACATGTCTTCGACTGGCTTCAACAGCTGCTACAATGGCTTCCTTTAAGGAAACATAGTAGATCAGAGTCAATTAAAAAGTTAAATATATGAAAGATATCTTTAAAAGAAAAAAAAAACACAGAGTCTAGACTTGCCAGATAGAACTGTCCAATCCCAGGGAAAGGACAGATATTGATTGAATAAGATATCAAGAGTGTGTATAAAGTTTATCAAGTAATAAATCTATAAGATATAAATGCAAAGCATACTTTATTATACATGCTGCAAAAGATAGCTTTGATAAGCACATGAAAAGGCACTCAATATCATTAGTCATTAGGGAAATGTAAATCAAAGCCACAATGAGATACCACCTCACATCCACTACAACTATTTATATATGCATACATATATAATATACATATATATATATATATACACATATATATATGTACACATAAATACATATATGTCTCAAGTGTTGGCAAGGATGCTGAGAAATTGCATCCTCACATCTACATCCCAGTAGAAATGTACAGTGGTATAGCCCCTGCAGAAAACAGTTTGGTGGTTTCTCAAAAGGATGAACACAGAACTACTATATATCCCAGAAATTCAACTCGTAGGTATATATCCAAAATAACTGAAAGCAGGAACTCAGATATTTGTATACTAATGTTCATAGCAGCATTATTCACAAATGCCAAAAAAAGGTAGAAATAACCCAAGTGTCTGTCCACAGACAAATGGGTAATCAAAATGTGGTATGTTATATACGGTTGAGTATATTTTATCCACCAAAATACATGCTATAGCATGAATGGACCTTGAAAATATGCTTAGTGAAATAAGCCAGACACAAGAGGGGAAATACTGTATGATCCTACTTATACAAAGTACTTAAATAGACAATCAGAGACACAGAAAACAGGTTTCCAGAGGTTAAGAAGAGGTGGGGAGTTAATGTTCGATTGCTATGGAGTTTATGTTGGGGACAAGTTGTTAGTACACACAGTGGTGATGGTTATACAACACTGAGAATGTATTTAATGCTACTGTATTTGTACACTTATGAATACTTAAAAAGATAAATAATATGTATATTTTACCCCAATAATAATAATTTTAAAAAAGAAAGCTGCAATCAGCTCCAGACTCTTCCCCATACAAATGTGGTTCAGGGCATTTCTCCACAGACACAATTAACTCAGACAATTCTCTGTCACTAGATGTAAGAAAGGTTTTTTGTTTTTGTTTTTGTTGTTTTTTATGTTTTATTCATTTTTGAAAGACAGAGAGAGACAGAGCACAAGCAGGGGTGGGGCGGAGAGAGAGGAGGACACAGAATATGAAGCAAGCTACAGGCTCTGAGCTGGGCTCAAATTCATGAACCGCGAGATCATGACCTGAGCTGAAGTCGGACGCTCAACTGACTGAGCCACTCAGGCGCCCCAAAAGGGTTATTTTTAATAGTCAAACAGAATGCAGGTTAGTAGAAAGAATCCCAGGTCAAATCACAGAGCTGAGGTGCTACACCAGTAATGGGTCAGCCTCTGCTCCCCATCAGTTAATTTAATCTCCTAAACTAGATAATTCGATCGTTTGGGGAAAACATCATGTCTGTCCTCCGCTAGTATGCTACACAACATCATTATGCACAAGAAGGATATTCCATAATTGAGTCAATGATTTTAACTTAAAAGGAATCTGTCAACTCATTCCATCTGAAACAGAACTAGACAGAAAATCTGCTAGCAGGAAAGAATGAAGTCAGTTAGAAACTAAGACAAGTGCTGGTTTCTTCCATTTTATTCAAATGGCAGCAAATCAAATTAAGATAATTACTGATGTATACTTAGGCACAGAAAGAAAAGCCAATACACGGAACTCAAAGCACTTAACACACAGCTGAGGCTGAGTATTTTACTGCATTCAATATTTCTTCCAAGTAGTAGAAAGTGGCATGTGCTTAGAATAAGGAGTCATGAGTTTTTCATTTAACTCCATCAATGAGTTTTACTCCATACCAAAACAAAAAACAAAACAAAAACTGGCTTTAAATAAGTAACTGATTTTGTTTGCCTCAATTTCTCCATCTGGAAAATACAATACCTTCTTCATACACTTTGCAAGCTTGTGTTTTAAAATTGTATTAATTTACAATTGGAATGGAATTTTAAAGATAATCTTGCTCGCACCCTCTCCTTTCACAGTATTTCAAGTCGGGAGAGGATTAATTGCCTACTCAAAGTCACTTAGCTGAATAAGTATAGAGCCAGGCCTGGGCATCAAGTCTACTGAGGAATTATTCTGTGTCATTATAAACTCACCTCACTGCGTTTTGAAACGAAGAATAAATCTGTTTGAAATGTAAAAATATATTCAAATAAGAGTAAAAATTTAATACAGATTTAGGTGGATGGCCTAAATCTATAGTATAGATCACAGTATAGATAGTATAGTATAGATAGTATGTTCTGAATATCCCAAGTAATATTATTACCACAGAGGGAAAATAATAACTGATTTTTTTTAGTTTATACCACAACAGAATAAAGAACTATAATTCAAATTTACAAGGAAATAAAATATATTTTATTTGTGGCCATATATGCTACATGACTATGGTGGCTTTTTTTCTCCTTTAATGTAGTATATATATATATATATATATATATATATATATATATAGTCCCAGGAGGATAGTTTAATACTTTACCTAACCCTTATTGAGTTAATGATGGCTCATTGAGTTAACTCTTATTGAGTTAAAGCATGGCTGCTTCTGGATGTAATAGGAATTGTGTCCACACCTTCTCTAGGGCTCTCAGTAGTGCTGACTCTTTAAAGTCTCAGACTGTCAGGGCAAAAAAAAAAAAAAAAAAAAAAAAAGCATCAACACCTATAGGTGGGGATGCACAGCCTCCATCATCCCCCTCCTTGTAAACCACATCAACTATGCATATCCGTATGTCAGATCCCAGAAAAGAGCAGGAAAGAGTGCACTTAAACTGGTATAATTCCATCACTGCTGCTAAGAGACGCCTTTAAATTAAGAGTCTTTCTGATAGCTGAATCAAAGCCATTTTCGAGTACTGAAAAAAAGTCATGTTAGCCAGTAAGTTTTCCATGATTTAATGGGTAACCTTAACAAGAAATTTTCATTTAGTGATAGCAAAATGACATGCTGTTATTACTAGAACCTTCTTAACACATGCAGAGATACATTCCACAAAATACCTATCATCTATAAGACTATATAGCCATATAGAATAACAGTTTAAGTCTGCCTTCACAAGATTTTCAGAGAGAGTCCAGGCTGACAGATATTTGATACAAGTCAAACAGGAATACTAAGAATTCAATTTAATATATATTTTTGAGCACCAAATATGTTGCACATTGATAACACCATTTAACTCTACAGAGTAGTTGATGCCATCAGGTAGATCTGAGGAGTCAAACAGAAGAAGGCACAGAGAAAATACTGAAGGTGTCTAGTAATTGCAGAGGGTAGCTAGGCACCACTGTTTACAACAGCTTTGGTCTGGTTACAGAGCAAGATCAAGGACCGTTGAGGTGAAGGCCACATGTATGCTGTGCTAGAAATCAACACTTGGGACTTTCCCAACAATACTCCATATCCCAGATAGAGAAGAAAAAAATAAATGTATCGATCCAGCACAGTTGTTTTCTGGAAGACTATAAAATGTCAGAGAGCAAGGGTTTAAGGTACAGCCCTTAAATTATAAAGGGTTGTTACATATAAACCTATTTTCTAGTACTAGTCTACTTGTTCAGAATAAAATAGCTATATTCATTTCCTTTTCCATTATTTAACATTGAAACTAAATGGTTTTATAAAAAACATCTTTCTTTTAAATAAGAAAGACAGGACTGTATCAGAATTACATTCATAGTTGAGAAGAGACTCAAATTTTCTTCTTAAAAAGTGCGGGTAAAAGATTTTTTTGTTCCAGTTTCCGTGGCATCTGAGGCAAGGTCAAAGGTCACAATCCAGCTACATCAGTGAATAGTGCTTGGATGTGTTCGCTCGGAGTATACATAGTCGTGGGAATAAAAGCAAGCTTGTGTATGTGTGAGCCCATACTAATATATCGCCTTTAATAAAACTTGAACTTGTAAAGTATCTTGAATACATTCAAGTACAAAAATTATATTGTCTCTTACGGCTTTGGAGTTTTGGCTTAGGCTTATTTTCCTGGAGTCACCATGTACTGTTGTAGGTCTGACCACCACAGGTAATTCACCCGTATGGAAAGAACAGGAATGCCACTATCTTCGTTACATAGTTAATCTGAGAAAGCTTCTCTCAGGACCATGGAAACCTATGACTATTTATATCTAAGCAGAAAATATTTTTTATTTTTTTAAATTTTTTTTTAAATTTTTTTAACATTTTATTTATTTTTGAGACAGGGAGAGACAGAGCATGAACAGGGGAAGGTCAGAGAGAGGGAGACACAGAATCCGAAACAGGCTCCAGGCTCTGAGCTGGCAGCACAGAGCCCGACGCGGGGCTCGAACTCACGGACCGTGAGATCATGACGTGAGCCGAAGTCGGCCGCTTAACCGACTGAGCCACCCAGGCGCCCCAGAAAATATTTTTTAAATTAGGGCTACATGTTTTGCTTCTATCCTATACCATCAACTTAATGTTTTCATGAAATGACTATGTTGAACAACTATCCTACAGACTGCCAGGCCCAGTCACAAAGGTGCCTTGTGAGTACCAACTTTTCTAAATCCAAAAGGGCCGTGGAGACCAAGAGGCCCAGTACAGAGTGAGTGCAGTGAAAGCACTCATTATGGCCTGCTTTCAGATCAGACAGTGCCCAGAGGGATGAGCATTCCCTTTGATCAGATGAACCACTCATTAAACCAGAATAATTCTACTTCATTTTTTGAGGGTGTTTACAGAGCTCCGAAGCACTATAAAATACAATTCCAATTCCTCTAAAAGCTGGAGGAAGAGGAGACATCCTATGTTCCCTCTCTTACTAAGTTGAAATTTGTGTATGTTTAATTTCCTACCATGTCTCTATGGAAAACTATTTTCATTAAAGAAGACTTTGAACAGGATTTTTTTTTTGTCCCCTTGAGGGATAAAAGTGACAGAGAAAGTTCTTGGACTTTTCTCCTGGAGGCCTCCAATGGCCAAACCAACAGTTTGAAGGACTGATGAAAGATACACCTTGGGGAAGAAACAGACCCATCACCACGCTTCCCCTTGTGCAGGGCTCAGAGACTGTGAAATACGTTGTGCTAGATAGAAGTGGCCCTAGAACGCAGAAAGTTAGGTTGAATACTGAATAACACTTTTGAACTTTGTTTTCATTGTATATTATTTCTGGAGTCCAACTGAAGTACTTGATGAATGTGAAAGCTTAAAGAAAAAGAAATGAGAAAGAAAAAAAAAACATAGGCCACAAGTCATATGTTAAGTAAAATCTACATACGACTTCCACCCATTATTGCCCACACAAAGCCATAGAAGACTGTTTATCTTCTCAAGTTCATCTGGGCAATTTAAGGGTTTGGATTAATGAGTCTATTACCTAATCTACCCAAACAAGAATCAAGACCACTGCTGTCTAGGCAACAATCCAGTTTGTCTGCCAAGAAGCAGAGAGAGATATGCAGTATTTTTTACTCTTTCCACTTCAATGATTTAAATAAAGGGATCCTAATTTTCCCTCTGTCTCACTACTAATTGATTTTGCTTTTACAATCCTTTCCCAAACATTAATGAAACTATCAGATTTCATTTGAATGCTTTATTAAACTAATACATCAGTCTGCACCAGTTCCACGCAGTGATGCATTAGTCCAAAGCATGAGAATACACCCTCAAATTAGGTACAGTAGACATAAAATCACCACTGCTCAACGAAGAGCTATTTTAAAAAGGGGTACTACTTGATGTCACACTGGAAAGTGTTCCTGTGCCCGGTTCCTCCTCTGAACTCACAAGAGATCTATATTCTGCAAT
The DNA here is from genome assembly GCF_022079265.1 of Lynx rufus. NCBI lineage: Eukaryota > Metazoa > Chordata > Mammalia > Carnivora > Felidae > Lynx > Lynx rufus. The sequence continues at coordinate 67,309,256 of NW_025814827.1, forward strand.
ACGCTGCCTGACCAATGCTTTGATTTTGTCCAATGACTGAGCTAAAATTAGATGCGGGTTCATTTCCAGGACCCCCTACTCGTCTCTCAGTAATGCTATCTGTCTCCCTCTCTGCCCACTCTCCCCTTTCTCATTTCCTTTTTCTGTTCTGGGCCCACTGTCTCCAAACCCTTGGAAGACTTTGAACAGACATGTAATTGAGCCAACTCAGGATAAAACATGGAAGGAATACTTGCAACTTTTGCGTTGGTATTTCAAATGTCACTTTTCTCACTTCCTTCCCATCTCTTACTTCCCTCTTTTCTCCCTACCCCGCACCACTCACCCCCTGTTCCTTCTTCTTTAATCATGATCTCACTCTGACTCTCTCAGATTAAAAAGTGGCCACATAGTCTCTGCAGATCTTTTAATCAAGAAGGGAAGTCTGTTACCCCACCTTCTGAATCTGGGCCAGCCTTGTGATTTTCATAGAAATGATACCCTGCAATTTCTAAGAAAGCCTCATTCTCATCCTCTCACAACCCAGAGATCATTATGCTTTTAAAAAGATGGTCTGGCTTCCTTGAGGCTGAAGGACGACATGCAGAGAGGCACGTCACCCCAGCTGACCTGCCTGCTGAAGCATGTGCGTGACAGAGCGCAGACAAGACCAGCAGAAGAAGCGCCACACCATGCACAAAGTCACTAGTAATAATGAATTGTTTTTAGGCCACTGCACTGGGGAATGGTGTGTTACAGAAGAACAGACAACTACTATACCCTGATTTCTGTCTCATTTTCTTTCACTCTTTCTCTCTGTTTTCTTTCTCTATGATTTAAAATGTCTTGTGATACCAATGTTATTGACATATGTCTAGTCACAAGAGCATCCTTGGGTTTATTTCTTCGTATTTGACAAGTAAGTCTTTTAATAAGTAGCACAACACTTACCATAAACCCATCAATTTATTTAACTTCAATGAGACAAAATGAAGGCAATCACTACTTTTCCACTTAAAAGTTAAGATGCAAAATAGGTAAGTGGCAATTCATATGTGTTTGAGTCTGTGTGCACATGCCCACACAAACACCTTTGATTATTACTACAAGGAATTTATGTAAAATGTAAAAGGGAATAATTATAGGAGGGGCATACAGACCCACAGTGTTGTATGAGTCACCTGATAGACAGAAGAGATATTAGAAACTGTTGTATCCTTATTTTTCTATAAGACATTACAGATAGAACAACATCATTTACAAGAATGAGGAAAGTCATATCAAATCAACCCAGCAAATGTCCAAAGAAAGAAAATTAAGTTAATATGTAACATCCTCATAGTCCTGTACGGTTTACAATGGTTACAATGAAAGAAATGAATTTCAGAATTCCCAAAAATAACTTTAACATGAGTTCTGAGGGAGGTTTGTGAAATTCCTTCTCACAAACTGAAGAGTGAGTATCCCCCACAGAAAGAAAAATATATTTTACAGTAGGTTCTCACATCTCTATTGCTATTTGATTAGACGTCACATATGTACTCCACGTCATGCACTAAGGAAGCTAGCTCCTTCCGCTTATCTCCTGTCCTTCAACTCTCTGCTTCCTTTTCACGGCCTTGGTCTGCCCCAGATCTGCTCTTCTCACTCTCACTGCTGTCTCCTGATGACCATCCAAGTCTCCTCCTTCACGCTGCTGTCTCAGGGAGGCAGGCTCCAATTGCTCTCTCTAACGGTGCCCCAGATAGTGTTTTACATATTAATCTGGTTATAAAATTTTACATAGCGCAAATCACTAATTGAAACTATCTTATATTTTTATATCTTATTTTATTTCTTTATTTTCAACTAAAGGACATAGTTTATGAAATAAGGAACTTCCTTTTCTTGCTCACTACTATGTCCTTAGCACGTAGAATACATGAATCTGTTGAATAAACGGGTAAATGAACTAGATAGGAAGTACAGAGTTGGCTTCGTACCCAGGCTAAAATCAATCCCATGTAGTTTCTGACACACAACACCATTTGGAATCACTTCCCTTTTCTACGAAACCGCTATTCAGAAAAGAAAGCGAAGCTTTGATATGGCCATGAATCCATTTTTAAATGTTATCCACTGAAAAAGACATAATTTAATCCAAAAGCTAAATATACATCCTGTATGTTGGAAGCATGTTTTAGTAAACAATGTGTCAGGGCATGAAACACCCTCTCCTCTCCACTAGCAGAGGTAATTGAGACCTAGCTGTGTACATCAACGCAGAATCAGCGCCTCCAGCTCAAACCTTACATCTGAGGCTAAATACTAAAGGTACTATTTGCCTTGTGTCAGCAGATCCACCCCCAGCACTGTGAATAGGCACCACCCTTCCCTACAGCACACAGGATACTTAAAAGATGTATAATATGATTTGTTCCCCACTGAGAAGAAACGGTTTGTAGGACAAAGAGAGCTGCTGTGAATGAATCAGAAGGCACACATTTTGCGCAAATCTGAAATGCCTCGCTCCACGAACCACAAAGAATTAGTTTTTGTTTTTGTTTTTTAATAATTCACCAGTTTTTCAGAGTTTCATTAGCAGTTTAATAAGTAAGAAGAATGTCATGTGCTGGGAAAGGTTGTAACACGAGGAAGACTGAGTAAAGAAAACAAAATGCAGTAGTGTGACCAAATTGTCCTCAATTTTAATTGGCACAGGAACAGTAGAACAATTTAATTTGAAGCTGTTTGGCCAACAACCTGCAAAAGAAGATTCCAAAGTGAAGTAAGCATTGCTAAGAGATTCATTCAAAACAGGACTGGGAGGATTCTGAGGAAGGAGGACCTAAGCACATCTCCTGGTTCAATTTCTGTAACATCATGAACTTTTGACTTTTGTCAATTGCACCTCTGACCAGCTTCTGGAACACTTATTTCTACTTTGGACTGAAATAGAGATAATGTAACATCTATTAGCTAAATAACCAATCATGTATGAGTCAGTTTAACTCTGTCAGCACCAATCATAATTCCTTCAAAGCAAGTTATGTAACTTCGTGGTTTTTGCCTCTATGAGCCCACAGGTTCCACTTGCCATTCGAACATATTTTCAATTTTCACCCACTCTGTATCTCCCAGAATGCAATCCCTAAAACCCTAAACAAACATTTTTGGTTGTTTTACAGCCTGTTCGTCTTGGTCAACAAATCCAACATAGCACATAAAAAAGTCTAGCTCTCAGCATCTTGGGGAGCAAGCAGTGTCTCACCTGTATTCACCTGTATTCAGGAGAGATGTACCATAGCCTATCACTTCCCAAGAGTGGAAGCATATGTTTCACAGACATTGGTAGCATAGAACCAATAATATAAAAATTATTTGGCTAGTTTCATAGCATTTAGAAAGGAAAACACTGGCTGTCTTATTTGGAAATGCTTTCCAAGTTGAATACTTAATTCAAGAAATAATGGTCCCTCTAATCTGTACCCTAATACCGTTTTTGTACTGCACTAACCACATTCTATTTTGTATTTTAAATATATGTTTATGTACCTGTTTTATGTGTTTTATTAACTACCAACCTCTGGAATGGAGCGTAACATCTAGTAAGTGCAGGATGAAGGCTTATTGCCTAGAATTCATGTAAACAATTTACAAGTTTACACACCCTTACAAAAAGACCAAAGATGTAAAAGAACAATTTATGTTAAAAATACTTTAAAATGGAGGTGGCTGGGTGGCTCAGTTGGTTAAGCACACAACTCTTGATTTTGGCTGAGGTCATGATCTCACAGTCCTGAGTTCAAGCCCTGTGTGGGGCTCTGCACTGGGCATGGAGTCTGCTTACAATTCTCTCTCTCCCTCTTCCTTTGTCCCTTTCCCACTTGCATGTGTGCTTGCGCGTGTGTTTTCTCATAAATAATAAACAAATACATAAAATCCTTAAAAATTTACTTTAAAAATACTTTAAAATGGAAATGTTTATCAAAAATAAGTTTTAACAACAAAAAAAATAGGGTCTATAACTTCTGTAAGCTGTCCAAAGTTCCAGATGTCCAAGGTTATAACTGTTAGCATGTGAATTTTAAATTTTATTAACACCGAAGAGTGAATTGTCTTCAAGCTCCTTAAACAAGATTTACTATTTAATTTTTTTCACTGTTGGGTATGCAAAACTATTTGAGTGTGTTATTTACAAAGTGTTAAATCTTCTCCAAATAATATGCCACTCTTTGTGCTCTTTAAGCACTATCTGTATTGTTTTTTTTTTCTGTGAAAATTAATAAAGGGAAACCTGACGACAGTGGAGTCCCAAGGCTAGAAAGGCCATACAACTCAATGTCAATTACAATAGAACTGTCAATTACAAAACCCAAGAGAAGAATGGTCAACAGGAGAGGGTCATCAATTACAAGTCATGACAGGAAAAGATGTACATTGCATCTCCTACAAGAAATCGATGAACCCTGCAACCCTCCATCATCACCCTGAAAGCTTCCTTTTCTCCAATGGACTTTCCTTCAAAGCAAACCCCTCTCAGCTTTATCCTCCTTCTCCATAAAATAACATAACGTTCCTCTCCTTTCTTTGTTGGACTTGCCAAGGGTTTTGCCATACTTTCTTGTCCAGAATTACAATTCTCTATTCCCAAATAAGCCCATTTTTACAGGTAACATAACTGAGAGTTTTATTTTTAAAGTTAACACTTCCCCAAAAAGAAGTGTTGAAATACCATATACAGAAAGTAAAGTGTACTTTAAATATACTCTATTTCCACCGGTAAAAAAATAAAATAAAATTCACATCTAGTTTAAAATATGGGGCTGGTTCATGACTTGTTAAGCAAATGTTCTCTTGAAAATCTGTCTGACCATATTTAAAAAGAGACCCAGTCTAACTATAGGATTTCCCCTTCCTGGGCTTTGCTGACATTTCTTTCTGAGTGTCCTCTGAAAACCTATTGATACCATGATTTCCTTCCTTAATTACCTAGTTTTGAATCCACGTCAGGGAAGAATTTCACAGAATCGTTCACAATGAGTTTTAAGCACCATCCATATGCCAGCTACAGTGATAATTGCTATAGGTTTTTTTTCATTTCTTTTTCATTCCAACTCTGAAATAATTACTATTAACTTATTTCCCTAAGGAGAAAATTGAAGGCCTTATACAATAGATAACTTGCCTATGGCCACTCAGCCAGCCACTGGCAAGGGTCAGTCCCAGCTTTGTCTGATCCTACTGGCCCTGGTTTCATTAGACAGCAAACTGTCTAAAGCATCTGTTAACAAGTGAGTTTTGCATATTAGCCGATTAGCAAAGTTCTAAACAAAGAAATAAAGTAAGCTTTGTGGTGGAATTTCAAACATTCACCAAGAGAGAATACATGTTTTGGGAGAGAGTTTCTGAATCACACTTCGCAGGCAACTTTACTTAATTTGTTACATAAAATGCATGCATGCACACACATAAAACATATACACACACAAAAAAGCAAATCCTGAATTTGCTATAGTATTATTTATCATGAAAGAGGGATTCACTTCATACTGTTAGGGCCAATAACATCCAAGCATTCTAAAATATGGACTTACAGTTGACCTTTGAATAACATGGGTTTGAGCTGTATGGGTCCACCTACATATGAATTATTTTTCAATAAATATAGTATAGAACTAAAAATGTATTTTCTCTTATGACTTTCTTAATAGCATTTTCTTTTCTCTAGTTTACTTTATTGTAAGGATATAGTGTAAAATACATACAATATACAAAATACATGTTAATTAATTGTTTATGTTATTGGTAAGACTTCTGGTCAACAGTAGACTGTTAGTAGTTTAGTTTTGGGAGAGTCAAAAAGTTACATGCCAGTTTTCTACTGCACAAGGGGTTAGTGCCCCTAACCCCCACACTGTTCATGGGTCATCTGTTTATGCTTTCGGCACACACATTTGTTTATACATAACTTTCCTAATTTCCTTTGTGAATAATACACTTCTGCCATGTCAACATTTATCACACAAGATGAATATATCATTTTCTTCACTTGTAAAAGATCTCAATCTCATATGGTTAACTTTTCACATCACACTAAAAATAAACCTTCATGTACTTACTAGAATTATTTTACTTAGACTTTTATATGAAATATTTTAAATTTCTTTTATTAACTATGGACACATTTAAAGCATCTTTGCTATATTTGGAGTTATATTAAATATGGCTTCTATAACTTTATTGAAGGAATTGAAAACATAATTTATGCCATTTTAGAGGAAATTTGTATGCCATTCTAGAGGAAATATAAATACACACACACACACACACACACACACACACACACACAAACTTGTCAATATTGTATAAAGTATATAAACAAAGTTGATGTACTTTGGTCCACAAAAACTTTTTCCCCATAATAAAATTCTGGTTAAGTTTGGCCAGAAATCAGTTATTCACTTTTTAAACCAATGCTTTCCCTCAGATGCATTTCACTCCATTTTAGAGAGCAGAAAGCATACTTAAGGCCAACACTGGCTCTGTTCTTTCTTTCTTTTTTTTTTTTTTTGTAACGTTTTATTTATTTTTGGGACAGAGAGAGACAGAGCATGAACGGGGGAGGGGCAGAGAGAGAGGGAGACACAGAATCGGAAGCAGGCTCCAGGCTCTGAGCCATCAGCCCAGAGCCTGACGCGGGGCTCGAACTCACGGACCGCGAGATTGTGACCTGAGCCGAAGTCGGCCGCGCAACCGACTGAGCCACCCAGGAGCCCCAACACTGGCTCTGTTCTATATATTAATGTTATTTATGTTCATATTCATTGTGATAACAGAGTAATTACAGATTAATTCTAATACACTATTCTTTCATGTATCCATGTTGATTAGAAGGGTCCACCATTAAGCAATCCTTAGAAATGCCTGCAAGTAAAAAAATGTCAAGCTTTCTGATTTAGAACCCTCCACTGGAGCAAGCATCTAAAACACTACCTGGTCAGACCAAATCTCTACTGGCTCATAGTTTTATGTAGGTAAATGAAGAAGGAACAGGTACATAATAAGGGTAGAAGTTTTTTTTATTTATCTCAAATATCAACTAATCCAGTCAGAACATTCAGAAGACGTTAATATCCATGTGTCTAAGGCTTGGTAGTGATAAAGTAGTGATAAAGTAATGACAAAGTAATAAAGAAGAACTTCCTCTTCCATAAAACTGTGCCAATAATCATACTGAATTCAAGTGGGGTTTGGATTTTTAAAACTCTATACCTATAAGAGCTTAGCTCTACATCTGGCACACAGTAGGTATTCTATGAGTTTAATATTATTATTATTAATTTCATCATCATAATTATTTGGTAGTCACAAAGTACACTCTCCAATTGGTGGGCTGATTAAAACCTTATTAATAACTCATTTGGGAAGAAAATTTTATATAAATGTAAAAAAAAATACCCTATAGCAAGGTTGATCCATCTTCCTGGTGTGTTGTTTTTGTTGTTGTTGTTTTATTTTTTAGATTTTCTTTTATATCTAAAGCCATGAAAAAGACAAGTACATTTATTTTGTCTTGACCTCCTTAGGAATATAATGAATTAATATAAAATTATATAAATATATAATTTATATATAATATAAAATGATTTAAAAAATAACATTTGACTTACTAGTGCTTTTAATTCCTACCAAAATAATGATTTTAACCACTCTATAATGATGTATACTTATTTAAAATCAATGTAGCATTTGAAATTCATGAACATTTTAAGAACAATCCCAGTTACCCAGATCAATGGCTACATTAAGTATTGAGGGATTAGCCCAAGTCAACAGACAGGATGTTTCATGGTAGAACAGCCCAGTGTAATATGAATTATGGGGTGTGAAAATATACTCTAAGCAAAATCGTAACTGGGTCTTTGCAACATGTAGGCCCCTTCTCAATGGGGGTACTCTCAGGCGCTGAGGTGAAGTGAGAGGTTATCTAGAGAGAGAAGAGAAAGAAGAGAACAAGTGCACTTTGAGAAAGCAACTCCAATGATTCTAATGGACCATCTCCAGCCCTCAACCACATTCCTCCCCAGCACAGGTGAAAACTATGAGATTTCAAAGGAGTCTAATATGTTAATATCACCTCCCTTCTTCACCTGAGTTATGAACTGGGAAATAAGACCAAACCTCACCTTTACTGTTGATAAAATTGAAATTGAAATATGTGGCTCATATATGCCAGTGAATGGGCTTCCTGAGGCTGACCCGGGAACTGAATGGATTAACCATGTCCACACTGACAGCAGTGGATCAATCTGAGCCTCCACCCTTTGAGCTGGGTTTTGGCATTAGAGTGGGGGACCTGGGAACATTAAAGAGTAAACCTTGTTTCTCCCTCCAATCTTACCAAGAAGAAAAGTCACTCCACCTCCCCTGGAAGGAGTGAAAGGGAAGGAGAAGTGATCAGGACACTTAAACCTCAGTCTAAGACCAACAAGCATTGTGCGTTTCAATGTTATCACTAAAAAACATTTGATTCTGACTTTTCAAGTCGACAGTAAAATATAATGGGGCATTACTGTCAAACTTGACAGAAGAATCAAAGTGATGTCTGTGCATTGTCTGCTCTGCCTTTGAGGCACTGCTAAAATTCCCAGATTCCTTTGTTCCTGGCAGTAAACTCTGAATTAGCTATTTTGAGGGTTTATTTTAATAGTATCCGCTTATGCATTTTTGCTACTTTATAAAAATTTCTGAGACACAGGCGATTTATTACTTATCTAGACACTGGGCTAACATGACAAAAAACATCTAATTTTACAATGTTAAACTCTTGTTCCTTTCTTCCCCACCTGCCAGTGTAGCTTTGAGGCTGGTACCACTTTAACTCAGAAACCTTTTTCCCTGAGGCATGTTTGAATTTCCAAACACTCTTCTCCATGTTTCTCCTACTAATTACTGGGTCTGCTTTAAGCACAATATAATGGGCCACACAGTGACTTCTGTTACTTTGAAGGTTGTCACACACAAATGGGTAACTGAAACCCCACAGATTTTCTAAAATCTGCCCTAAGTAACCCTAACATAAAAACGCAGACATTTTAAAATGGACTGCAAGATTCCTTATTTGTACACACATTTGTCCAAAGCCTTATTAACATGATCTGATCTATCACTTAAAGCTACCCTGTCCACTAGTTAGTCACTAATTACATACGACTTCTTAAATTTAATAAAAAGTAAACAATTAAAAATCACTTCCTCAGTTGCACTAGTCTCATTTAAAGTGCTCAAAAGGCAAATGTGGTTAGCAACTATCCTACTGGACAGAAAATATATTCATCATCAAAGCAAGTTCTATTTGACAGCACTGATTTTAAAGCATCACTGTTGAAATGACCTAACTGGAAAATGACAGACTTGAAGTTTAACTCTTATGCCTCCAAACGATCTAACACTCTTGTATATACAGATAAGAGTAGATATAATCTGACGAGATAGGTGAATAATAAAGCATTTCAAATTTAAATTTTATTAGTCTATTATAAAGGAGGAAATTATAAACTTGCATGCTGGTATCAACAGTCACCACAACCACTATATATATAAAGAGAAAAAGAAAGAGCAAAAGAAAAAGGGAGAGAGATGGACTCTTTGTTGACTCTCTCCTAAGACCATTTCTTTATGGGTGAGTTGTAAAAATATAAATGTTACTGGACTGCTTGGTGCAAAATAACTTGTAGTTATTGTTTCTTAAGTCAGATGCATATTATTTATGTATTTGCATACAACATGTTATGCGCCCATCAAATACTATATACATAGACAAAAATGGAGTTACAAGCATCTTAAAAAACAACATAACTGGAGGGTGGCAAGTCATTTCATGTTCATTGCACACAAATTAGTGGATTAATGCAAGATTTATATCAGAACAATGCTGGCATTTGGGAAGAGCCTAAGGAACATTAAATGTGAAATAATTTGTAATATAGGCTGATACGCATGTGCTTGGGTATCGATCAGGATGTTTCCACCAATCAATCGCTTCCCTGAAAGTGATGAATCCTTTCTTAATACTCTCTCAATCTCTCCGTTTATACCTCTCTTGATGCAATGCCTGCCACAGTAAAGACTGCTGTAAGTGAGCACTGTGGCTTGCTCATCTTTGCAATCTTTCTGAAGGCCTACTACATATTCTTACTACTCTGGGTTGCTTTCTGGTTTTTTTAAGATTTTTTTAAAATTTTTTAAATTTTATTTTTGAGGTGGGAGGGAAGAGGGAGAGAGAGCATGTGGGGGAGGAGCAGAGAGAAAGCGGGAGAGAGAGAATCCCAAGGAGGCTCCACATTGTCAGCTCAGAGCCTAATGTGGGGCTCAAACCCACAAACCGTGAGATCATGATGTGAACCATAATCAAGAGTCAGACACCTAACCGACTGAGCCACCCAGGCACCCCTGGCTTTCTTCTTTCCATTGCTTTGGTACAATTGCCTGTCCAGTATTTTAAGTATCCATAAAATTTAAAAAACCCTAAACTCAGAGAAATAAATTTAGCTTCAGTTTTAAAACAAAACAAAACACACAAACAACAACAACAACAACAAAAATCAGCCATGAGAAGGCAAAATAATACAGCTCTGAATTTAGACAGGCTTGAGTTGAAATTCTTGTACCACAACTGAGTACATTTTGAAGCTTTCCAAACTTCCTATTGATGGCATTCATAGTGAAGGACCACATCTGTAAAGCACACTGAAAGTAATAAAAAACCCTTTCGTGGTGGTCAGAATGAGACCCATCCAGGGGCTCTCTATGGATGTTCAAAGGCTCAAAGAATCAAGATCTTGGCACACACCTGGGGAACGGAAATCTCTGGGTTATGCTGCTTTTGATCCATTAATATAATCTTGGAGCCTCAGTTTCTGAATTTTACATACACATAGCAAGACTTTTTCTGTGAACCCATTGAGATAGCTGGAAAAAATGGATGTGAAACACCTAGCACTGTGTTAGACCCTAACTAGACACTCATAAATAATACCTAATAATTTTAGTGCCAATAATAATAATATTCAAAATAGAAGTCACATGAATAAAGAACGTACTCTTCATGGAACAGTGACCAGGTGTGTCATCATCACTCTGAGAAGTGCTAATAGAGGACAGGCTGATTGATTTTTTTGAATGTGTAAGCAAAGAGCTTGAAGTACATTAAAGCTAATACTAACAATTTCATAGGCAAATCAAAGGCTTCTCTAAAACCACATATCAAGTGAAGGGCAGAAGTACCATGAATCAGGGCTGTGCATTCAGTCAGAGTGTGTACGAGGAGGTAGATAAAGAGCACAGTGAAACATTGCTCAAGCTTTATGCTGGCAGAGATAGAACCTCAGAATGACTGGAAAGGCTCTCAAGAGACCAATGGCAAGACTCACAGATGAGTAGGTACTTCCCTGTACTCAGGTCGAACATAAGGAACTACAATGCCCTTTTCAAGCCAGGTACTGACATTTAAAAAGGCTGCAATTTTATGTTTTGTTTCCTTTGACAAATTCAGCATCTGATTGGACACTTTTCCCCACATCGTCAATATGTGAACAGGCTTTCAACACTGATACTAAATGCGACTGTAATTTCACTTATTACTTTGTTAGCCACAGATGCTTCACTCTCCCCCGTGGAACATGATTGATCCACAGACTGATCTGTTGCTGTCCTCATCAGAGCATACAGCCATCTACTTGATTCTGCTGTCCCAAACATTGCTTCATATCTTGGCCATGGAAGAAGCCCCAACAAAAGGTTCTCAGGACGTTCTGGGATGAATGTATCTATAATCCCTGACTTAATGCTGATATTTGAGATATAGAGTTAAATACTTGAAAATGGAATGAATTAAGATCTAACAGTGCCTATAACAAGACAACCAAGGCACGAAACAAATGCCAACTTTTAGAAATAAATGAATTATCAAGAAGCTAATATCAATGTTTCATCACTGTTTAATTATTAATGTATTCATGTATTAATCGCTGTTTCTGATTCAAGAGATAAATATTAATTTCTCTGTGTTTTTGAACTAGAACAACAGCAGTTAAGATACTGTGGCATATTCAAGGACAAGTGGAACAATATGATATATAGTATACTACATGTTGATGTTAACACACATAAAAGCAAATGCAAATTAAATTACTCCATGAAGTTAAAGTCTGCACTTTTTTTAATTTTTTAATGTTTATTTATCTTTGAGAGAGAGAGAGAGAGAAGGAGCAGGGGAGGGGGAGAGAGAGAGAGGGAAACACAGAATCTGGAGCAGGCTTCAGCCTCTGAGCTGTCAGCAGAGGGCCCGACGTGGGGCTCGAACTCACCAACCGTGAGATCATGACCTGCGCCAAAGTTGGACGCTTAACTGACTGAACCACCCAGGTGCCCCAAGTGTCTAAATTTTAAATATAACACTTTAGGGGCGCCTGGGTGGCTCAGTCGGTTAAGCGTCCGACTTAAGCTCAGGTCATGATCTCGAGGTCTGAGAGTTCAAGCCCCGCATCAGGTTCTGTGCTGACAGCTCAGGGCCTGGAGGCTGTTTCAGATTCTGTGTCTCTCTCTCTCTCTCTGATCCTCCCCCGTTCGTGCTCTGTTTCTCTGTGTCTCAAAAATAAATAAATGTTAAAAAAAAATTAAATAAATAAATAAATAAATAAAACACAATTATTTCTCATTTTTCCAGTATATCACACTAAATCAATACAATATATACTTCTTTCCCAAAAGAAATGGAAAGCATTACTTGATTTAAAATGAATAGTAATAATTTTTAAAATTACTTGTTTGATTTCTAAGTTCATAAATCATAAAGATTTGATTACATGTAATACATTTCAATTAATCATAGGTATATTTTACATGCTTACAACCACTTTTCCTCCTTCTTCAAATAACAATGAGAGAGCACAAGAACCTAAACGCTTTGTGCCTAACTGTGCCTTAAACTACATCTGAAAACTTTTGTATACACTTATTTGAAATTGGTAAGATTATCATATACACTTGGCACCTCAAGTGTCAAAAAAAATTTTAAAGACAATAAGAAGCCAGTTGCCCCCTTATGATTTGCATGCAGGATGAAGCCTTCAGGGGAGAATGAAACAACCTAAAGGCAGTGGCTCTCAAGTCTTTTGGAACAGCAAACATGAACCCCCCCACCCCAGGAGTTCATGGTTGGATATGTGTGTTCACTCTGTCAGAATCAGGCTGGCTGAGGTGCACCTTCACTCTAAACAAGACAAATGACAATTACGTGCAGGCAAAATTGCCCACTATTTGTAAACTAACGTTTAAATACAACTGTCATCACTGAGCATCCCCAATGCTAAAGATCAGGTTAAGTCATTTACTTCCAGCATACTTTAATATAACAAATATTTGAAGATTAGTTAAATGTAGCAAATCATTTGAAATTATGGTCACCCTCCTACTACTTGCCAAATTCAAAGATCTTTAGGCCTGAATCCATACATGTCGCATTATTTAGTACTCTCATTAACTCCCAACCCCCTTTCCCACCACTCAGACCCTCACATTAATTATCTGAACTTTGTTTTCCTTTTTTCACTGTACCTAACCCCTTCACCGATCCCTAAACTATTAAATACATGTAAGCTCTAGTCCTGAGGAATTATTCTTCACCATTCTTCCATCTTACTTTTCTCAATACTCAAACACCCAGAGAATCCTGCCTACTCCTTATTAATCATAAATTCTTTCCTCTTTTCATGTAATTTTCTTGACCTTGTTCCCTTAGCAAACAGCATTTATTTATAGGTACAACACATCAAAACATAGGTATCAGACTTGGCCATGTGACTTGCCTTAGCCAATGAACTGTGAGCACAGGAACAGCATGTCCCAAACGGGCTCCTTCTTCTGATTAGTTTCCAAAATGAAGACGACGTAGGGCAGAGTCACAACCAAACCACAACCAACACGTATTGTGAAAAATAAGCTTGTGTTGTTGTAAGCCGCTGAAATTTGGAGATTACCTGTTACTGCAGCATAATTTAGAGAAAACCAGTACATCATACATAGTACATAAGTTTGTGGTGATAACTAAATGAGATAATGTGAATGGTGATAAGCATTCTGCTGGCAACACAGGAAATATTCAATACATGTGAGCTATTGTCAAGTTGGCAACCTTCCACATGTATCTGTTTCATTTTCCCACAGTCTTCAAATTAGAGAACTATGTGTTGTCTCAATAGTAATTCCTGATATGTCTAGAAGAGTGACAGGTGCTTAATAAATACTTATTAAATAGAGTCAAAGGAAAAAGTAACAAAAAGTTAACCTGAAGAGAGCCACAGTAGGAAGAAGAACAAGGTACAGAGGGAGAAGGGAAAAAGGAATGATGACATCACTTTTTTATTCGATAAGTACTTACTAAACACTTAACTACGAGTCAAACAGTGATATGCATTAAGGGGACAACTGTGAATGAGGCAAATGTGCCTTCATGGAGATGGGGAAATAATGAGAAGTAAGCAGCAATTATATGTGTCCTTCATGTGGAAAAGCAGTGACTTAGAAACCCACAGAAGGGGTCTAGGAAGTTTTCTTCAGGATGTGGCCTCAAGAATGAATGGGAGACAGGTAGATGAAGGAGAGAAAATGTGGGTATGGAAAGAATGTTTCAGGCAGAGCAAGCAGCTGATGATGATTATTTCCCAGAGGAAACAGATAAAACCATCTGTTGTCACTAAAAGGGATGGAGGAAATAAAGCTGATCTTCAGGAAGTTACATAAGGCCCGATGTCTTCATTACAGAGAACCGTACGGGAGCTGATGGGACTGAGAATGTTTTCTAGTCACTGTTGCTGATTTGTTGGAAAGCAGAGAATTGGGGTGGCATTGATCTACAGAATGGTATGATTTTTGAAAGTGGCACTCGGACTGGTTTTAGTCACAGAGAAGCAGGCAGGTAGCTTGTGCCAGAGTAGCTGCTGATGCCAGATGGTTGCATTGAAGCCAACAAGGGATTGGAAATGCAGACGCTGGCAAGGATGTGGCTGCTGCCGTGGACCATGACGTTTAAGTCAGGAAACTAAAGAAAGCGCTTCTACTCCTAGATATGGCAAAAGGAGAGTTTCAGGGGACTGAAGGTCTCAATGAAGCTGAAGCATGGATTTTCTTTTTTTAATTCAGGTTCCATATACTCTCTGAAAGAGTTGCTGTCTACCAGTATCAACAGGATATATTAAACACTGCTCTCTGGAAACCACCAAGCACAGGCATGACCTAAGTGATCTAAGAGACTATTTTTACTTTATTTGCATAGCACTTCCCTTTATTTCAAGTGCTTTCACATCCATTGAAAATACCTCATTTGACTGCCATTACTATGTTGTTGAGTAACGGAAAACCAGTATTAATATCCTCATTTTGTTAACTGGAAAAAATTGAGATTTAGGCAAATTTTACAACTTGCCTAAGGTCCCAAGGTGAGTTTGTGATGGCTTATAAGTAGAACCCAGCTTACTACTCTGATATGTGCCTCTTCAGCAGAAATCTATGGTGAAAACAGATGCAGAGGACTACCCATATGTCAAACCTTAGTATACGCTGAAATCGCCCATCATCTCAAACACATTCTTCTGTGTGATTCCCAGACCACAGTCCAACGACTGGTTTCTGGTCGGTCATTCAGGGGAGAAATGTGTTCATGCACATTGTACCTCCAAGGAGTTATTAATCTATGTCAGTTTTAACATCCCTTTTTGAGGCACTGCTTTTGCCTTAACGTCTACCCATATGGTACAAACATTGTTTTAATTGAATCACTGTAAACTTCAAAAAATATGTCTACAATCTAGTAAAGGTAAAGATCGTTGTTTCTTTTGCTTTAGAGATCTTTTTATTCACCCTTAAGAAAAAAATATACATTTTATCAAATTTTAAGGATATAAATAGAACCAAAGGGTTGGTTCCAGGACCTGAAAATAAATGAATATTCTTACATCCAATCAGTTGAATAAAGCTCCAGGCTATGAAATAGATGGTAAACAATTTTCCTAGGTGCTTCTAATTTTAAATTAAAATTGAGGTCACACTGTACTGGTGGAAGCCAAACCCAATTTAGTTCCTTTGATCTCAAACTGGGAAATATACACTTCTGCTTAGCCTCTTTACACCTAATAAATGCTTTTCAGATAAACCAAAGAATGTACCACATAGAAATAAGTGGACAATATGGCAGGCACCATATACTACTGTTTTCAAACACAGGGTAAGTTGATTTTGTACAGATTGATTTTACCTTTGCCCATACAGACATTTCTATTAGAATCATAATTAAATGCAACCCTCATTTAGACCTGTTTCGACTATTACCTTGGCATGTGAAATTAAACAAATCACTCAAACTCCAATTTTTTTGGTTTCCTTGCCTGTGCAGTGAGTGCAATTTCCTTGCTCTGATCAACTCGTAAGTCCCCCAAATTAAATGATTTTCCCAAGATTTTGCTCCTAGTAAGTGGCAGATAAAAAACTTTAAAAGCTATGTCTCTTGAAATCTATGGCTACTTTCTCAAAAAAAGGTTATGGTATAGTTGTTCCTGAGATAGCTTTTTGTTCATCTTGGAATGATTTATTTTAAGGCTCCATGGTAGTCTTTATTACAATTTGGTCAAACTTCTTGTATTTACAGCAAGAGGACAAAGAACACAGATAATACTAAACAATGTGGAACTTAAAAAAATTCATTTAACTTCAGAATGCAAGATTCTTTGCTGCACTAAAAGATAAAAGACTTGTACAACAATGTTTTACTTAGTCTCCTATTAAAACTTACATTAGGGCGTCTGGCTGGCTCAGTCAACTCTTACTTTCAGCTCAGGTCATGATCTCATGGTTTGTGGGTTCAAACCCGCACTCTGTCTCCCTCTCTCTCTGTCCCTCCCCTGCTCAGGCTCTTTCCCTCTTTCTCAAAATAAATAAATTTAAAAAAAAACTTATATTAGGGGGGCCTGGGTGGCTCAGTGGGTTAAGTATCCGACTTCAGCAAGGGTCATGATCTTGCGGTTCATGAGTTTGAGCACCGCATCAGGCTCTGTGCTGACAGCTCATAGCCTGCAGCCTGTCCCAGATTCTGTGTCTCCCTCCCTCTCTGCCCTCCCCTGCTCGCATTCTGTCTCCCTTTCTCTCAAAAATAAATAAGCATAAAAAAACACTTACATTAGACATTACATTAAAACTTACTTACCTCCTAATAACATACCAATGGCAATATTTATAACATCCCTGAGAGCAATGAGCAATGTTACACAGAATTTAATATTGTATTTTCAGGTCTTAACTAGGGTAACTGTGTTTTCCAACTATCAAAACTGCTCAATGACTTTTAGCTATTAAATAAAATTGATAATTGAAAAGAGTAAAAATATATATACTTATATATACATACACATACATATATGTGTGTGTATATATATATATACATATATATATATTTAGACTTAATATTCTAAGCTCCATTCCTTCTTCAGTATCACTGCCTTAAAATAAGCCTCCTTCAGTTATTATCTGGATTACTGAAATGTCTCCCTAACTATTTCTCTTTCTCTAATCTTACCATTCTCTAATCATACTCCACATGCTATCAGAGTTATCTAATAGGTTCATTAGACTGTCATTTCTCTGCTTTATAGCATTCATTAGTGCTTGATAATTTTCAAAATAAAGGAAAAATCCCTCAACCTCTACTTTTAAGTCCCTAGGATTTAGTCTCTGCCCTTTTTTCAACCCCAGGCTCCTCTACTAGCCTTTTAAAGCTAATCACAGGAACCCAGGACCTGAGACAGAGTTTCAAGTCTCTTTAAGTTCCAATATACTGTTCCCTCACTCTAGCATCCTTTCCTGCCCCTCACCAGCACCGCTGAACTCATTAATATTTAAAGTTTTGCTCAAGCATATTTTACCTCTCAGTCTGAGGGCTGATTGAGTCTGCATGGCAATTAGGGTGTTGTCTAAAAAAATGTAAACCTAATTGCATTATTAAAAACAGTCTATACCTGCCCCCTGAATTCTGGACAATAGCCTCCACTGGCCCTACCCAGGCTTGCGCAGCCCAGTTTTCCAGCCTTACCTACCTGGTAACACTGTTCTTCTTCCCACTATGCCACCTGCATTGGTGGGGGAAGGGGAAGCAAACCTGAACTCTTTCTCGGCTTTAACATATTCTCTTCTCTCTGTCTCAAGTGCTCTTCTCCCCACCGGTGCCTTTGTTCATCCCCAGCTATCATCTTCTATGATACTCCTCAGAGAGTCATTTACCTCACCCAGTTTTAAGAAAATTCACCTCTTGGGCACCTGGGTGGCTCAGTCAGTTAAGCATCTGACTTCAGATCAGGTCATGATCTCACAGTTTGTGGGCTTGAGTCCCACATCGGGCTCTGTGCTGACAGCTCAGAGCCTGGAGCCTGCTTCCCATTCTGTGTCTCCCTCTCTCTCTGCCCCTCCCCTGCTTGCACTCTCTCTCCCAAAAATAAACGTTAAAAAAAAATTTTTTTTAATTCACCTCCCATCCCTTCTCATAACATATGTTGCTTTCCTTTGACAGTGCTTATCAACATTTATAACTATTTTTACTTATTTACATGACTATTTGTTTAATGTCTGTCTCTACATCCTCCATAAGTTCCATGCAGCCCAAGACAATGTTGGTTTTGTTCATCACTGTAGACTCAGTGATGAACAGGGCAGAGCTCAGAGTTGAAAGACTCTTTTACTAAGCATCACTATTGTGGAGAATCACGATTTTATCCGGCTTTGAACAATCAAGAATTAAACACCACAGAAATGCCTATAGTGGATTCTCACTAAATATTAATGAGTCATCAATTTTCAAAGATGAATCAGAAAGCCTAATATTAAAACTATGCAAAACAGCATTAACCTTTCTTTGATTCTCCAGGGATACTGACGGATCCTGTATTACTTTAGACTTACATCTTAAGGAGAATTATGATCATGCTTTTGATATACCACCCACATCCCCCCTCTTCAGGAATGAAGACTTATTCCCCAAACTTGTGGGAGTGTTGCAAGAAGACCCTCCCTTGTGAGCTCACTTTGGGGGTTTACAACAGCTGAAGAAAACCACTGTTTAAGGTCTGACCTCCTTTCTGGGACATTTTGCATTTGGTTGTCTAAAGGCCGAACCCCTTCACTTCACCTTAAGACAATACTGAAAAGTCATCCCACATCCAGAGCTCTCCGTGGGTTCCACAGAGGCTGACACAGGACAGAATCATCATTCAGCTTCCCCGTCTACTCACTCATGCTTTTTATCCCTTCACTTCTTAAGGATTGATCCTCAGAGCCAGTCCTAACAAACATCTTGCATGCTGAACTCCATCTCAGGGTCTGCTTCACAGCAAACCCACCTGTGACAAGAAATAATATTAGCGTTCCATATGGATTAAAATGATAGATAAAACTTGTGGCATTATCAGTGTTGTGGATATGTATATACTATTATTAAAGAATTTTTAGGGGCGCCTGGGTGGCTCAGTTGGTTGAATGTCTGATTCTTGATTTCAGCTCAGGTCATGATCTCAGGGTCATGGGATTGAGCCCTGTGTTGGGTTCCATCCACTGAGTGTGGAGTCTGCTTTAGATTCCCTTTCTCTCTCCCTCTGCCTCTCTCCCCTGCTCATTCACACACTCTCTCTCTCTAAAATAAATAAATGAATAAATAATTAAAAAAAAGAATTTTAAAGCTCTTAGCAGGGTACCTTATGGTTCTTTCAATAGTGTTATATCAATAGCAATTCTGATTAATTTGAACTGAGCAGTGGTTTACAGATATATGGACAGGACTGTCCAGGTGTCTTTAATATTAAGTATCGTGGTTTGGATTTGCCAGAAGAGAACAAATACATTTTCGAAGATGGTTTTATGTCAAGGGAGGAAATGATAGAGAGTAAATATGCCATATATGTACCACACCACAGTGATTTGTTTACCTTTCCAGAAAATAAAAGGTCACCCTTCTAAAGGCATAAATGTTGTGGGATAAAGATGTAACTACTTTCAGAATAAGAAATTTGTATAAAGATGCCTTTATACCAAAAAGAAGATATAAATAAGATATAAATATTTATTATTATAATAAAAGAATTATCCAGCTGACTTTGGCAGTTGTTTTTCAGCAACCTAGCTAAAATTTAACTCATTACTTTTTGTTTTGTATCTCAGTTATGCATATTTTGTAGTTTAGCAATTAAAATTAGGGACATAACTCTTTTCTAAAAGAATATACACCTTATTCCTCTGCAGCTCATTAGAAAATATCTACCTGGGAAGAACAGGCTTCCCTTGAGGTATGTGGGCTTCTCAAACTGTACTGTGCACACAAATCACCCAAAGGATCTCATTAAAATGCAGATTCAAATTCAGGGGGGTCTGTGATGAGACCTGAGAGCCTGCATTTTTAACATCACCCTGATTCTGCTGGTCTCTGGACCATAATCTGAGACATGAGGATATTAAAAAACACAAGAACATGTGACTAGGCATCACAGAATGTGATCTAGATACAAGGCAATATTTCTGATATATTGCTCACAGGGGAAAAAAGGATATACACCATTTTTTGAAAGAAAAAAGTTACACATACACATATAACAAGCATATGTAAAAAAAAAAAAAAGTCCCGGAGCCACTTAACTGTTCTTTATAAAACGCATACAGCAAAAGCCTAGTCAACCTTAATAAGTAGTGGGGAGCAAATAAAAACCACTTCTCTACTGTAAACCTCAAAATTTTGTTTTTAGAAGTATGAATTACATGGGGAAATGAATAGCTTCCGTAAGTTTATTTTCATACTGCAGAAACTACTTTCAGGATGAAGCGTGGTTATATATGTCTGGGGTGTGTGTGTGTGTGTGTGTGTGTGTGCATGCATGTGTGTGTGTGTGTGTGCATGCATGTGTGTGTGTGTGTGTGTGTATGTATGTGTCAAATTTTATGGGGTACAATGACAGATAATACAAGTTTATTACTGACTATTCTTGTTTCATGACTCTTTAGTAAAAATCTCTTTTTCTGTGTTTATGGAATTATCTATACAATATCAGAGACTTTCTGGGAAGAAACCTATACTTTCAGGGGCCTGCATATTAAAAACCCAGTCAAACACCAAAACAAGCCATACACACATTTGTGTTGTGGTAACTCTGAAAATGGATTATTGTGATAGTACTAAAGGGAACAGGGACATCAAGAATTTGTTCCCTTAATTCCAGTGAAGTCAATATAGCTGTCCCTAATGTCCTGAGTACATGGAACAGCCAGATACTAGAAATGGAATACATTTCTAAGATTCTTTTCTACTTGGATACAGAGAAAAACAAAACCAATATTTATAAGAATTTACCAGGTTCTAAAGATTGTGCTAGCTTTCTTTCTCCGTCTGCTCATCCATTCCTCAAGGCAACCATGTCAAGTCGATACCATTATCCCCACTCAACAAATGAAACAGAAAAGTTAAGTAACTGCTCTTGGTCATAGAGCAAGACAGCTCTATTGCACTTTGTAAAGAAATGTAAAAATCCTCTTAATAGCTCTCAACCCCAGTTATAGAATGGAACTTCCTAGAGAGTTTTTAATTTCTTTTAATGTTTATTTTTGACAGAGAGAGAGAGACAGAGCATGAGTGGGGGAGGGGCAGAGAGAGGGAGACACAGAATCCGAAGCAGGCTCCAGGCTTTGAGCTGTCAGCCCAGAGCCCCACACAGGGCTCGAACCCACGAATCGTGAGATCATGACCTGAGCCGAAGTCGGCCGCTCAACCAACTGCGCCACCCAGGCACTCCTCCTATAGAGTTTTTAAAAATACTAATGCTTGGATCCAACCCTGTAGGGATTCCAACTTCAACAGCCTGGTGACTGCTGTTCACATACAGAATGCAGAAGTCTCTCGGGTGATTCTAATGTGTGCCAAAGCAGGCAACCACTGTTCTGGAGCATCTGAATACCTCGGTTCTTATATGATCATTTCTCAATATAAGCATTTCTTATTTCTCCAGGAAAGTAGAAGCCATCATACAGGCACCTCCTCAGCCTGTCACCACTTTAACTTAGATGCTTAGCTGTACCCATTTCCCCTTCACTGTTTCCCTGACTTACACCAAAGATTACTTGTTTTCTTCTCTCTCTCCCCTTCTCTCTCTTCCTCCCTCTCCCACCTTCTTCCCCCACCATAACTAATGCTAATTCTTTCCACCTGAGTTCTGGTGGACATCAACCTTATCCCTCCCACCTCCATTTCCTGTCCTGGAACTTTCTTAAATATACAGTCATCTCTTTATTCCTTAATTTCAACCTGTCCTTTCCTGTCAACTCATTCCCATTACTAATTGAAAATGCTCAAGTTTCTCCTATCTTTTAAAATAAAACAAACAAAAAAATCCTCTCTTTGTCACCACCCTTTAGCCTATTCTATATCTATACCCATCACAGCCAGACTTCTTCACCAGCTTATCCACAATGGATCGTGACATCTTCCCCCCTTCTTGTCTCAATCTGATTTCTACCCCAACACTCAAAATCTACGCTCACCAAAATCACAAATGCTGCTTTCCACTAGACTAAGT
Organism: Lynx rufus; assembly: GCF_022079265.1. NCBI lineage: Eukaryota > Metazoa > Chordata > Mammalia > Carnivora > Felidae > Lynx > Lynx rufus. The sequence continues at coordinate 67,331,869 of NW_025814827.1, forward strand.
CTGAATTCGGTTCAAACTTACTGGTTTAGCCTAAAAAGTCCTTGATGGGCTGATCACTACCTTCCTTTCTAGCTTCATCTCACGTGCTTTCTCTCCTTCCCATACCAAAAAACATCCATAATGAGCTTCTTCAAGTTCCTTGAATTTGTCATGATTTTTCTGGCTTCTACAGCTTGGCACAGGTTTTTTGTGTTTTTTGTTTGTTTGTTTGTTTGTTTCCTATACCTAGAACTCGATTCTCTGTTTTGCACTTCCCCAAACTCTCTCCTTCTGGATAACACTGCCCTGATCTTTCAGGTGTTAATTCAACAGGAGGTGCTTATACTTTGGACTCAGCCCGTTTTGAATCAGGACTCTCTCATTTCTTACCATGTGAACTTAATTCACAGTCACCACATCTTTGAAATGAGGATAATAGAAATATTCACCTTACAGAACTGTGTAAATGAGAAATGAAAACATGCTGCTAAAGTGACTGGCACATTGCCTGGCACATATTGTCAGTGAATATTATTATTCACATGCTCCTGGGAAGCCTTCAATGACCCCCAGAAATACTGAAGGTCAGCATCCAAAGTGTTCTCACCATGGCCTCTCCAGCTCCTGTCACTGTCCCCATTATACAGAATGACCAAGTTTTTTATCTTTCTCATCATCTCCCACTCATATGGAAGCTCTTTCAGGGTCAGGACCATGTCCACTTTATTTAATATTGAATTCTTGACATCTGGCACACAGCTGAGCCTACAATAGCACCCATTAAACCATAGTTCAGTAAAAGAGCAAAGGATTCAGAATGAAAAAGAAACCTTTCCAATGGCATGACCTGTGCACTTTTCAAAGCACCATGTTCCTTCCCGAAGGAATGATACCCGTTGTGTGTGTGTCTGTGTGTCTGTTGTGTGCTAATTAAATCACTCAGGAATAATCTTTAAATATTAAATTTAAATTGTATCCTTAATTTGGGATGCTAATTTATGTGTACACATTTTAGCAAATGTAAAATCAGAAAAATTTCATTGATAAACCATTGCCAAAACACTCAATAAGCATAGAGAAGAAACAATGACATTTTAATTTGAAGAAGAGAATTCTGATACATTTTGAAATACCGGTGTCATATCAGTAAATTCCACAGTAAACTATACTGCACACTTGATTTTACAAATACTGAGTTTAAGCTGCAGAATTATAACGTTGCTATAAAGACACTGCAATTTTTAGTTTGCAATCCACCTTAACCATAAAGCAGACCCTTTTCCCTGGATTATTTCTTATGCAAATCACCTTGAAAAGTGCATCCTGTAGGTTAGGTACAAGATCCCTGAGCTTTTGTAATCTGAGGGATAATGCCAACTACATTAACTGGGTAAAAGTTTTAGATGAGAAATTCTGTATCTTGAAATACATACTGTGAAAGTGAAAGGCTTGTAAAGAGATTGTTTGTCCTTTTCTAAGATGAGATACAGAGCAATGTGTACCCAGCCAGTAAATGGATCCTTTAAGAAAAAAAATAAGGTACTTTGTATCGTTTGACCCAGTACTCATCCCTCTGGAAATTAACATGAATAAATACCCTGAAACAACAAAAAAGCCAAATGCATCAAGAAGTTTACTCTGGTACTTTCCAAAAGGGGGAAAAAACTGGAAACTAACTATACTCAAACAAAACAAGGAAACATTTTATTATTATGACAGATCATACGCAGCCCTTAAAATAAAAATTATATCATAAGCATTACATTGCTATATAATATCAAATAAAAAGCATATTATATATAAACCAATTTCAATTATGAAAATGATATATTCATATCAAGGAACAGATGAGAATATGGATAAGCAATAATTTTAGAGCTGTATAATCATGAATAGTCATTTTTAATAAATTCCATGAAATGCGCATATTTGTTATAGTATCTGTCCATTTTTAAAGTTCCCCAAATTTAAAAGTCAGTCCCAGAAGTTTATTATTCTGAAAAAAAAATTGTTTTTAAGACTGGTCTCCAGCAAAATAAAAAAAAATGTGTTTTTTTTAGCTTTTATAAACCCTATTTTGGGCTTCATTTTTTGTAAAATAAAACGATCACCTCTATTTTTCATGTCTAAACCATAGACTTCAGCTAGAAAGACTGATTTCAATATCAGTTTATTTAACTTTGTGAGTTATTCAGCCACAGTTTACAATGCATGAAAACTATTTTTATTTTCTGATTTTGTGAAAATGAAGAATATGTAGGATGTTAGGTAAAAGACATACCATTCAGGGGCGCCTGGGTGGCGCAGTCGGTTAAGCGTCCGACTTCAACCAGGTCACGATCTCGCGGTCCGTGAGATCGAGCCCCGCGTCGGGCTCTGGGCTGATGGCTCAGAGCCTGGAGCCTGTTTCCGATTCTGTGTCTCCCTCTCTCTCTGCCCCTCCCCCGTTCATGCTCTGTCTCTCTCTGTCCCAAAAATAAATAAATGTTGAAAAAAAAAAATTAAAAAAAAAAAAAAAAGACATACCATTCATAGATTCTCCTATCAAAATCATTATTATGTACCGGTCCTTTAACTGAATCATTTTCAAAAGAAGTCATTAATGTGAAAGAAAACTGAATTTAAGAACAGACTCTGAAACCATATCACAGCTTCTTACTTATTAAACTATGTGAACTTAGGCAAGTCATTTAACATCTCTGTGCTTCAAATTGCTCATTTACATTATTATTATGGGTAATTATAATGCCTACCCAATAGCTTATAGATGGGAAGCACCTAGAACAGTAACAGACACGTAGTGAGTAACATATAAATGTTCTTAATACCATTCTCACTCCATCTTAATCAGAGTCAGGTTTTATACAATTTTTTCTTGTTTAAAGTAGTCTATAAAGTCTATGGCCAAAAAATAAATTTTATGCTGTTCTCCTAAGAGAAAGTCCTAGACTTCTACTTGTCTTAAAGTTGACCTTAGACAGGTCACTTACTTCTCTGAGAATCAGTCTCCTCATTAACAAAATAGGAAAGGGGAGACTGGGTGGCTCAGTCAGCAGAGCCTCCTACTCTGGATTTCAGCTCAGGTCATGGTTTGGGTTGGGGTCGGGGTCTTGAGTCCCACGCACCGAGCTTGGAGCCTGCTTAAGATTCTCTCTCTTCCTCTCCCTCTGCCCCTCTCTCGCACAAGCTCTCTCTCTCTCTAAAATAAAAAATAAAATAAAATAAAATAAAATAAAATAAAATAATAAAATAAAATAAAATAAAAAAGATAAATACCTAGATTGTAAGTTTTAGATAGGATTAAATAAGACACATAACAGAAATCAATGCAATGTAATCAATCTATTTGTTCTTAATTTTTATATGGTCTGGCACAGTATCTAATGCACAACAGATGGCTTATAAAAAATTTTTAAAAGGAGGCATAATTTTGCAAAAAACAGTTTATCAAGGAGACATGAATTTATTTTTTAAAAAACCTCAACAGGTCATATGTCTTAAGTTGTCATTGTCCCTTACGTATTAAATGTACTCTGATACAAGAGTGCAAATATCTTCCCTGTACAAATACAAAAAAAATCAATGCATGGATAGAGAGGACTATGGTCATTATTTAATTTAAATCTATCTTCATAGAAGACAATTAACCCCCAAAATTCAATGGTCCTTGAAATAACTAGTGTTAATTTTTGTAATCTGGCAACTCAAATTTTTCAGAAACAATAGGGGCCTTAAGTGCTGACTTTCTGTCAAGAAAAATATCCATTCCTTGTTGTTAACTTCCAGAGAATGTTTCATCCAAAGCAGTGTATGAGATATCCAAGAAAATTGTGAGAAAGGAATCAATTCAGAGAAGGCAGAAGCAGACAGACCTTATGCAATAGACAATCTAAAAGAATGGAGGTCAGAGGTTAAACCTATTGACAAAAAAGCATAGGCCCTAGCAAATCTTCATTTGAAATTTTGCCTACTTTATTTTACTTTTTTAAAGAATATTATAGTGTTTAAATATTTGTAATGTTTATTTATTTTTGAGAGAGGCAGATCGCAATTGGGGGAAGGGCAGAGAGAGAGGGAGACACAGAATCCAAAGCAGGCTCCAGGCTCCAAGCTTCCAGCACAAAGCCCACCGTGGGGCTCGAACCCATGACCCGTGAATCATCAGATCATGATCTGAGCTGAAGTCAGACACTCAACCCACTGAACCACCCAGGTGCCCTAAAAGTTGCCCACTTTAAAATTCTCCATTAGCAACTATGAGGAAGCATGATAAACAGGAACACTTTTCAAAAAGTTGCTGATGGAATAAGGCTTGCCAGTAAAAGACAACAATTTCTTATAACACAGATACCTTATTATTACATCTGATCTTTTCATGGTAATATAGTACTTTCAAGTACTTTGTTTCCCCCAGATTTAAAATCTCCTAAAACAAAGATATCTTCCTAAAGGTATCACTTGAACTAAAACAAAAAGATAACACAGAATATTAATCTTACTATTAAAAGAAACAACTTCTAAGTATAACTGCAAAAAAAAAAATGTATGAAACCACAATGTAACCCAATCTGCCTTCATTGAAGACAAATGAAGGAGAGAGCTTTTGCTGATTTCTAGATTTGAATCAAACATCAGAGCAAACTCTACTAAAATTATTGTAAAGCTAGAGGCAGCCATAGAATTTGAAGACATTAGTGTCCACAAACCAGCATTAATAAATGAACGTGTGCATCTGTAAACCCAACAACTTCAAACAACTGAAGAAATGTGTAAGTACCTACAATGTGCTAAGCATTGTGTTATGTATTATGTATGTATTTTCTCATTTCAGTCTACAAGGCAACTTTATAAAATCTAGTATTACATTCACATTTTACACATAAGGGAATGGAGTCTGATAAAACATATCTATACATACAGATGAGTTTATACAGTTAAATGACATATTACCCAAGATCACCGAGCTGGATTAAGGTACAAAGAGGATTCAAATCCAAGTAAAATAACCCAGGATTTCTAACTCTATCCACTATGCGCTGCTGGTTTTGTCTGTGGTTAAGATGCCCAGAGTTAAAAATTTGGTATAGACCATTTAAGGATAAACTAACTTTGGCACTAAATTATTTAAAATAACTGATCGGCATAAATGTCAATAAAAGAAAATGAATTTGAGAGAAATATAAAAATATCTTGAGAGAAAATGACCTCTTTTCTATGGCTTAGTCCCTTCTAGAATAACATAGCCAAATGGTCAAAATAAATAGTATAGATTGTAATTTTAAGTAGTTTTCTAAGAATAATATCCCTGTACAGACTTCAAGGAAAGAACTTTGAAAAGTTAAAAAATTCCCAAGAAAGGTCACACCATTCCACCTCTAAGAAATCAAAACAGTGTTATTTTAAATGTGCAGCTCCTCATGAAAATGCCCTCATGTAGTGTATTATATGAAATATAAACCAGTATAAAGTCACCATAGAAAATGTGATTCAAATTTTGACTGCAAGATAGTTTTAGATAGGGCAAATGTCAGATTTCAGATGTGATATATATAATCCTACATGCGAGCTGGTCTCATTTCATTGTTCTTCTTGAATGAACTATCATGCTAATTGCATAGCTCTGTTCCCACACTGCCTTTGGCAAAGCAAACAGCAACACGCTCAGATTAAATGTCTATGCGGTTACCCAAGGAGATGAAATGACACAACTCTGATTCTTTTGCTTACTGTCTCCTTTGTCATCATCATTCTCAATCAACTCCTGCCAGGCTTTGAACATGTGATTACGGTCTTCAAAGCTACAACAGAGTCACAGAAGCTGGCCTAATGATGCCTAACACAAAGAATTTAGATGAAGCCCCTGACATCCAAGGCAGAAATACTCAGTAGTGAGGAAATTAGTGCCAATAACTCTGTGCACATCCACAGAGTGCATACAGATGTGTGTGCAGACATCATCTTTAGATATCAATGTAAAATCCATTTTGAAGCTGAAATCATTCTAAATGAATTTAATCTGAGCAATAGGAGTGAGGGTCAGAGAGGATTCACAGGAAGGTGATCATTTAGAAATCCAGCTCTGCTATGAGAGAATTCAGCAACAAACAGTACCTAAGGTGATTCTTAGCACCTTAAAGAGAACTTTCTCTTCTGTGCTTCCTTGAAGATGGGACTGAGTGTAAGGCAAACATTCACCAAATGCCCACCATGTGTGAGGCCCTCTGGTGCCTGCAATCCCCAGTCCTCAGTAAAGGGGCAGAAATCACAGTTCTCCCGAACTATTTCACCCTCAGATTTATTCAGCTTAATTCTACGTAACCCAAAGCCAGACTTCTCCCCTAGATTTTTAGAGCCATAGTCCCTAACCACTGGGTATGCTCACTTCAAGTGTCTTTAAACATGTAATACACAACATATTCAAAAATAAATCATGTATTTCCCCATCTCTTCTTCCTTCATCCTTATGGCCCCTTGTTCTACATTCTACATCTTGAGAAATGAAGTCCACACACACCAAGCACTGGAGAATCACTTATCCTCTCTAACCATGCATGTCCAGTTTTCAAATTCTATATAGAGGCTCTTTCTTCTGATTACCTCTTCACTGAGTCCTCCCTCATTTAACATCAACATAAATATGTCAATTCATGGCCTTATCACTTCTTACCAGGTTTCTTGCAAGGACTAAGTGTCCTCCTTGTCTCCAGTTATACCCTAATCGTCTTTCACGTGGCTGCCCTTCATGTTGTTGTGGTTGCTACTGTTGTTTAAGGGAGAACTATGTCCTATTACTTGTTAAAAATCTGTGGAGACGTTCCTACATCCTTCTAGAATGCTTATAGTTCAATTTTTAGCATATCATATAAAGCTCCACATAAGGGCCCTACCTCTTCTTTTGCCATCTTCTGTGCCTCTTTTCTGCTCTCTCAGCCACCAGCAGCCATCCACTCTCCAGGAATTTTCCCATCTACAGTCTTCCAAAGGCCACCTTATTGTACAGGCTGGTCCTTCTGCCTGAAATAAACTCTCCCCAGTCAATACTACTCTCATCAGTCAATACTACTGATGCTTTTTATGAACACCCACTCAAACATCATTTCTTCTAAGAAGACTTCCTGTCTTGTGCTATCATCAATTCCTTTGTGTGTTTCTTTCATTGCACATATCACATAACATCACAGCATATATACAATAGAGGCAGGAGCACCACCTCCCTGGTTTACAACTATATATACAGAGCTTAGTATGATTTGCACCTCAAAAGTGTGCATCAAACATTTCTTGAGTAAACAAATTTTGCAATTGTTTCTTTACTTTTCTGTCTTTCCCACTCAAGTAGCTCCTCAAGGCAAGCTATTCATTTCAGTATTCCCAGTGAATGAAACAAACATGCATTCAATTTTTTAGTTTTATTTATTCAACTAAGAAATTGCAAACGTAGATGAATGCACCTATACATATGCATGCATCTAATGCAAATTAAATGTGTCTAATCTTTTTTTTTTTTTTTAATTTTTTTTTTCAACGTTTATTTATTTTTGGGACAGAGAGAGACAGAGCATGAACGGGGGAGGGGCAGAGAGAGAGGGAGACACAGAATCAGAAACAGGCTCCAGGCTCTGAGCCATCAGCCCAGAGCCCGACGCGGGGCTCGAACTCACGGACCGCGAGATCGTGACCTGGCTGAAGTCGGACGCTTAACCGACTGCGCCACCCAGGCCCCCCCCAAAATGTGTCTAATCTTGATATACTTGGAGTCAAGCCAAGAAGTCCATAGTACAATCAGGGATACAGATCACTATCTTGATGCCTATATTACCATGCCTGGTGCAAATAATAAAACAGGTCCCTTTGTCAAGTATATGTAAGTCTGATTCCAAAGCATGATCGATTGCTTCCTCACTTATATTATCAATTCTGCCCGCTCTGGAAGTGTAATCCCCGAGTCAGTGAATGCTTCTAAGGATGTCTCACCATTTCTACTTACTTGATGCTGAGTATGAATGTGACTACAAAGGTAAATTAAGGAAAATACTAAAATGAGGGGTCAAGTATTAGAGAAAAGGGGGGAGTGAGAGAGAAACTCCAGAGGAGGAAAGTGATACCAAAAGGAAGTAGTATTTGAATAGAGAGCTGAATGATGACTAAGAGTTGGAAAGTCCAAATCAAACTCAATAAGGAATCAATGGAAAGATTGATGAGCGGCTGGCTGTCCTCTAACTAGTTATTTGTCATCAGAAGAATTTAATCCTCTTACAAATCAATTTAGGTTGGTATTGTGATAACCCTATAACCTGATACAAAATAATTAGAAAGTTATACTGTAATACTCATTCTCATGTGACAACTTTACCTAAGTTTTTCAGGTACTTTACATGAAATCGCACTTTAGAAGTACAGTATACAAATCCGTCTACGTGTCCATTACTCTCTCCAACTTTTCTGAAATATGAAAGGAGAGGCCAGGATAGGAACAAAGGGAGAAGAGAGAAAAGAATCGGTACATTTGTACATGAGAATAAAAGCTAGAACCCAGGGGATGCAGAGCAGGGGAAGGGTGCCACAGTGTTTAATTATCTTATTCCAGGTGTGACAGGGAAGTAGGAAAAAGTGTGAACTGGGCTACAATCAGGAAGGGAAAAGGCTCCCCTCCCAACAGGAACTTGTTTTCATAGATTTGTTTATGAACAGGATGGACTCTGGAAACACACTGCTTAAACTCCTAGGTCTGCCACTTACTATCTTGGCAACCTTGGGCAATTTGTTAACTTCTCCCTTCTCAGTCCCCATACCAGGAAAATGGAGATTATTATGGTACTTATATCACTGGATTGTCATGAGAATTAAATAAATCAATATTCTCAAGGCACTTAGAGCACCCCGATATATAATGAGCACTCTACAACTATGTGTGCTAAATAAACAGGTATGCACTTTAAGTAACAAAATAAGCTCAAAAACATGACTTTCCAACAGACAAAAAATAGTCAAGAACCTACATCCAGGAGGGCTTGGAGAGAGCTTTAGTTCCCTCTCATTATCTGTCAGATATATCTGTTTCCAAAATCAACATCTTCTCAACCTCACACACATTGCTAAGCAAACACAACTTCATATCCTTCCTTCCTTCCTTCCTTCCTTCCTTCCTTCCTTCCTTCCTTCCTTCCTTCCCTCCTTCCAGTGTTCCTACACCCTTACCATACAGAATAGAGCCCTCACTGCTCCTCACAGCTCTTAAATACCTACATTATATACCATAAATGTTGTAAATTCCATACTTCGGCCTCTGCTAACTAAAGAAAACGTTAACTTTGTAAATCTAACAACAGAAAATTTCTCTGTGAGGGAATTGTTCACATATTCATTAGAATTACTGTTTAACAATATATTTTTAAAATACAATGAGTTATTTTGTTTTGAGTTCAGACTCTTAAAACAGATTGGGTTCACACTCAAGCTGTTATTTACTGGTTAAGGAACTCAGACTTAACCTGCCTTTGCCTCATTTTCTTATATATAAAATGAGAATGACAACAATGTATGTATGTATGTATGCATATAAAGCTCTTGGAATAGTACCTGCCAAACAGTAAGTGCAAAATGAACTTTTGTTATGATTATTATTGTTATTCTGGATAAAGCACAATGACTACACTCCTTCCCTTTGCTGATAGGAAATCATATTTTACTTGTAAAAAAAAACAGTCAAATATATAATGGATTCTGTGCATGTTCATTTATTTTAAATTCTGTTCATGAAGCAAAAGAAAAAAAGGAAAATATTTTAAAGTACTACATTATACCATTTTAATAAAATGTCTATCGAGTTGAAATGATATTTAATGAACAGACTATTTTAACATTTCTGGTACTTCTTGTCAATCATTATAAAAATGATGCAGAAATCACTAACATTCACCATTTTTGTATATGCATATGCAAATTACTGATTTCTTCAAGCCCATCAGGTTTACTGTAGGGAGGCTAATGATGTAAATATGAAATGGCAATTTCCTCCCAATAATTCCTCAACATTCATCTCTGAGAAGTAGTTTAATATGCAAGAGAATAGCATCCTAGTTATTGGAATAAAACCTTGCATCTTTTTATCACAAGCCATTCAAAATATGGGAAGTAAGCAGGTACCAACTGTTAACATATTTGATGGAAGCTCTTAATCTCCCCCTTAAAAGCTCTGCTGTAAACATAAAAATATCAAGAAGTCATAATTTGACCGGCAGTTTCTTTATATGATAATAATCTTTTACTAGAATAACAAAAATGTTTTCACTTTTTCCTTTTACCCAAAAAGCAAATCCAGTGCTAAAATAAAAATGGAATGGTTGATTCTCCATTCTTCATTATTTAAACAGAAAAAAAAAATTGTGAGGGAAACTGATTAAATGGTCTTTTTCTTTTTTTTTAATCCAGTAATCACTAAAAGCTCATTACCAAGCACTCTCCTTGTTGGGTATAATTTACATAGTGAAAAGGAGGAAATGAGCCATTAAAAGGTCATTCCGTAGATCAGAGTATAGAGCAGGTGAGTTTTCTCACGGCTAATTTTAAATTACTTTATTAAAGCATCTATACACATGCAATAAGAATTATAAAGATATGCTTTTATATGAAAACAATCATGTAGTCTATATTGTAGAATCTGGCTGTGGTAGAAAGACTAAAGGCCCCCAAAGATGTCTACACCCTGATACCTGAAACCTAGTAGTTCATGTAGCAAAAGGGACTTTCCAGATGCAATTAAATATCTTGAGATGTGAAGATTATCCTGGATTATCTTCCAATGGAAGGATCCCAGGGAGTCACAAGAATTCCTGTAAGAGTTAGGCAGGAGTGTCAGAGTAGGAGAAAGATTTTTTAAATCTCACTTTGAAGAGGGAGGAAGGAGACTTCAGTCTAGGAATGCAGGCAAAAAGCTGGAAAACACAAGGGAACAGATTCATGCCCAGAGCCTTCAGAAAGAACACAGCCCCAACCCTGCAGATCCACGGAATTTAACCCTGTAAGATCCTTCCATTTTACATTTCTGATCTCCAGAACTACAAGATAACAAATCTGAGCTGCTTTAAGCCACTATGTTTATAGTCATTTGTTCTAGCAGTAATAGGATATTCATGCACTGTTTTTACAAGAATAAAGTACCCTTCACCCTCAAACAATCCTAATAGCTGTATTTCGTAAAACTACATCACTCTTTGGAAAAACTATTTTTGCCTCTTTTCTATCTGCAAGAGTTTCTGTATGATCATCTTCATTTTCTCCTACAAGTGAAAATTCCAAACAGAAAAAATGTTGCTTTCTAGGATTTAATTAAGGTAGACATGTCTGTTTTATTATTACACAATTTTTTAAGTTCACATAAATCTAGTACCAGCACTAACAAAAGTCTTCACTGATCAAAACAAGATCTAATCAGAATATAACTGCCAATTGTTTCAAAAAAGATTAACATACAACACAAAAGGAGAAAAATTTCCTTAGTTTTATCATCTTGAAGGCAGAAACTTTCATTTCTGAAACAGAGTCAATGTCAAATATCAAGATATTTGATACATACAATGTACCTTTTTTTTTTTTTTTTTTTACTTGCTAAAAACGTGTCTAGCAAAGGTCACGGAGCAACTTTTCTTAAAACACACTTCAGGAATTTGGGGTGCCTGAGTGGCTCAGTCTGTTAAGCCTTCAACTCTTAATTTCAGCTCAGGTCAGGATCTCACAGTTCATGGGTTCAGCCCTGAGTCAGGATTCATGCTGGCAGTGAGGAGCCTGCTTGGGATTCTCTCTCTCTCTTTCTCGCTCTCTTTCTCAAAAATAATAAACATTTAAAAAATGTTTTAAAAATATTTTAGGAATCTATATATTCACTTCTTTAAGCTTTTTATGTATGTAAAACCAGCTTTAAACTGTATATAATCTTCTTTCCAGATTTTCAGTTTCAGGTTTTAATCTGAGATGGAACAGCAAAGTGGATGACAATGCATGCTTTGGAGTCATCCTACTTGGGTTTGAATCCCTCATCTGCCACCTATTTGTTGGGTGAACTTGGATATAACATTTATCTTCCCTAAGCTTGGTATCATAGTCAGTAAAATGGGGATAACAATAGCACATTCTTCATCACAGTGCACAACATGTATATATTTATCTAAAAGCACCTGCCCTACCATGAGAGCAATTTCAATTATTTTAAGTTATTATTATACACTGTCTTATGTTTTACAACCCTTACCACAAAGTCTGGCACATGCTCAACAAATATCAGGTAGGTGACAGTTTGATTTCAGGAGTGGTTCTGCATCACGGAGAAGTGTTATATAAAAATCAGTTGTTCCTGAATCTGAAATCTGAAGCTTGAGTCTCCCGGTTCCTTAAGTCCACATTCTCTAACATGTATACAGCTGATCAATAATGTTTGAATACCCTACTTCCGTCGGACTAAGTTTAACTCAACTATCTGGAAGCACTCTCCTGCACTGCAATTTACATGACTATCTAAATCAGAAGTGGTTTACTAATAAAACACACTGCCCTCTCACAAGAAGTATGGCTGCCCATAGAAAATGTTTGGATTAATCTCTAGCTCTAGTATTACATGCAGTGTTCCAATATCTTAAATGAATATACAAATGTTTCATTCATTTGCCAACTGCATGCCACTCACAAGCCAGGAAGATCAAAACGTCTATTTTTGATTGTTCAAGTGCAGTTTGAGTCTGCACATATATTTTAAAGCTGCACCTTAGGAAATTTGTCTCAAAAGTTTCTTATTAATTTCAGTGCATTATATTGGATGATCAACCATAACGTGGACTTTTTTCATGGAATTATTTGTTTTACGGCACTGCATGCATCTTTGTAAGGTTGATGTAAGAACATCGGATACAAGCCAATAAGGTAAAAAAAAATCACAATTCCTTTAAATTCCACTTGATCATCTGACTTAGGGACTGGATGCCATAAGATATCTCATCCTGGATAAGTTAAATGGAACTGAGGAAACAAACTTTAATCTTTTATAAACATTTCAGACAAAGTGATCTCCTTTTGTGGACAAAAGTATTCATATTACCCATTTCGACAAATACACTATTCTATGCAGAGAATACTATTGGCAGGGTACGGTGGCGTGGGCCTCTTTTCTCCTACCATAAAATAACACAGAAATTTAATATCCACATGTCCCAAATATATGCCTATGTCATGATGTGCTATTTCACACTGTTAAGAGACATAAATGCAGATTGTAGAGTTAGACATTCCAGCTTCTAATCTCGGCTTTGGCACTTATTAGCTACATAACTTTTCACAAATTATACAATCTGTCTGAGACTCAGCTTCTACCTCTGAATTCTGGGATACTATTAAAGAAGTATTTTGAAAAATTATAAAATAAGGTTTCTACTACATAGTTCATTTTCAATAAATGGTATTATTACAGACATGATTATAAACTTCTTTGTCTCTTCAATAAGAGCATACGTTCTTTGAGGACAAAGATCATTTTTGTAATTTTTGGACTGTTTCCCTGAAAGTCTAGAAAGTAACATACTATATATATAATGACTAATGATGATCTGCTCAATGAACAATTGTAACAAACAGTAAATAAAGAACAACAACAACAAAAAAGAGAACAATTAAGTACTAAGCGAAGGCATTGAAACACAAGTGTAAGAAAAGCTCAGCTTCAAAGAATGAGATTGGAGTGGCCTGGTGTTGTAGGGAAAGAACAACGGCAGACAGGACCAGTACTGGAAAGTGGAAACTTTTCCAGGCAGAGTAAGACTGGACACAATGCTCTCCACAGAACACATTTCAGAAGTATATATCAACATAAATGAAGTTTTCATAAAATATGCTACTTAATTTTTTGCTTTTTTCATATGTGTTCAATACTTCTTCACTAAAACATCTTTAGACAAATTTTCTTTGGAATACCAACAGAAATGGAGGAGAGATGATATATTTTTACCTAAAATTATACAAATAACAATCATTGTACTAGAGCCAGCCACCATGTTAACAATGATGGTTTATATATGTCTTCCAACCTCATGTCTTATATCTAGAACACTTAATTCTTTAGAAATATCAAGACGTTAGAAAATTTCTAAAATTAATTATACAAAATATTTTTATACTCATCTGATAATTTAATCATTATTTCTATAGTCCTTTTGATTCAGAGTAACTTTGGATTTTCACCAAAAGACCTATGGGGTAATTTGTTCTTCTTAAGGAATGAGGGAGGAAATGGTTAACTTCACAAAGGAAAAACTTTCCTACTGTTTGTTATCCTAAGACTTCAATGACTACATCTATGACAAATTGAGTTCATTCCTGAATCTACCCATTCATTCTCTAGCCCCAAGAAAATAACTGTTCTGTCAGACAAACTACAAAGTGCTCTGTACAGTATAAATGGTGAACAAGTCAGAGCAGTCCCTGTCCTTCTGGGTCACCCAATTTAGTGGGGAGGACACATATCAAACAAATTATTTCACAGATAAATATAGAATAATAAATCATAAAAAGCACTCAGAGATAAGATAGACAAAGCTGTGACAGGCTTAAGAGTGAACTTAAATCAAGTAGATGGTCATGAAAGGCTGCTCTCTTTTTAATCTGAGAATTAACAAATCAGGATGAATTAAGCAGAAAGAATTGAGAGGGGGAAGGGGAATGTGATGGTTAATTTTATGTGTAAACGTGACTGGGTGCCCAGTTATTTGGTGTTTCTGTGGAATTAACATTTAAATTGATAAACAGTAAAGCAGACAGTCTCTAATGTTGGTGTGCCTCATCCAATCAGTTGGAGGCTTAAATAAAACAAAAGGCTACTCTCCCCCAAATACCAGGGGACTCTTCTTGCCTTACTGCCTTTGAGCTGAAACATCAGTTTTTTCCTGTCTTCATACACAAACTGAAATGTTGGTTGCTCCCGGGTCTCAAGGCTACTGGTCTTTGGACTGGAACTACATCATCTGCTCTCTTAGGTTTCCAGCTTACCAACGGCAAATCTTAGGACTTGTCAGCCTCCATAATCACACGAGCCAAATTCTTATAATAAATCTCTTACACTATATACATAGATATAGATACAGACATCCGATAGGTACTGCTTCTCTGAAGAACCCTAAGTAATACAGGCAAGAAAATTTCAGAGCAAGAGATAAGCATGTACAATGCAGGGAGGAGTCTAGCGCTTTTACAGGGTGAAATAAAAACAACTGTGTCTCCACCAAACGCATAAAGAAAGAAGCAATTCAAGATGACGCTAGAGATGGGCACATCTTTAATGTACAAGGATGATGGCAAGTTTGAAATTTATCTTCGGAGTAATGAAAAACTACAGAATGTTTTTTAAGGGAAAGAAGTGACATAATCTGATTTATGTTTTCAAAAATCATGCAGGCTTTGTGTATGGATGGATGTATGGAGGTGTATGAAGTAGGTAGAGAGGTTGTCTATAGAGGCTGGAGGAGACCAGTTGAGAAACCACTGCATCTACAAAGACGAAATACAAAAATAGCACAGATCAGCATGGTGGCAGTAGTAGGCGTGAGATCTGTTTTGCAAGCATGATTCACAATAAAGGTGATAGACAAGTTATAGGGGTGTAGAGGAGAGGCCAGAGTCAAAAGTATGACTTTTCAGGTGGATGATACAAACACATGTGTAGACATGGGGGACCGACCTTTAATGAGAGGGGGAGGGCTGAGGAGAAACATTTAGGCAAAGATCAAGAGTCGAACTTTTGACATATTAATTTTGATGCCCTTAAGCAACGTAAATAGAAATGTGAATGTAGCAATTACCTATATTTGTCTGGAGCCCAGAACAAAGATCTGATATGGAGTACAAGTTTGCAAGTCATTAGACGGAGATGATATTTAAACCGCCTAAGGCAACAGGGTGCAGAGTGATGGAAAAAAAGGAGGACAAGGACAGAACTCTGAGAATCTGTGATATTTTACAATTAAGAAGAAGAGGAAGCGCTAGCTAAGGATACAGAGAAGCGTTATATATGTAAGATTTTTTTGTTAGAAAGTATCGTTATTTTCCTTTCCTATAAAGTACTATTAGGACATCTCACATTCGTTTGGAGCAAGGTAAGTTATTTACAGAAAACTTAAATATGGCCAATATTCTTCTCATCTATTATTCCTGAGAACAAAAGTTCTATTAAACATAATAAATTATTCACAGAGAAACCTGAACTTTCATTATATATACATAACAACCAATAAAAGTATCAGATGACACATAAATATTCTTAAATTATATATAAAGAAGACTAACTCCAATGGTAGGAAGTTCACTAAGTACTTTTCCTTTATCTTCAAATATTAATTTATTCAACATTTATAATATTTTTATGTTCTTAAACAGAATTAGACTTTCATTTATAAGTTTAAAGCTTATAAAGACGACATTAAAATTGTTTCAAATAATTTTTTTTCAAATTTATATAATTATTTCTTGAGGGAAAATAAGTCCTGTCACATACTAGCAAACCAAGAAAACAGAGGGTGGATGAGGAGATAGTATCTTATAATTCTGTAATAACTTTTAAAATTGCAAAGATCTTTCTGATACCATTCTCATTCCTCTCTCTCTCTCTCTCTCTCTCTGTCTCTCTCTCTGTCTCTCACACACACACACAGATACACACACACACACACACACACACACACACACACATACTTCTCCAGAAATTGATAACTGATAGTGGAAAGAAAATATATAACTTTCAATTTTTCAAAAAATTTAAATGAATAAGGACTATACCTAAAACTTAGAAATAAGGATGCCAAAAATCCCTAAAGAGCCGGCACATTTGGCCAAGGCATTACCACACCACAGAGAGTAGCTGAAATTCTGAACCAAATTCAGGCTGAGAAGAAAGGTATTGTCTGACCCATCTTCTTTCCATTTTCATCCCCTAACTTCTAACAACCAATTCATGGACCTATAGGTAGTTATGAGTGCTACAGTGGCATATCCTTATTATCCAGTAAGAATCTTAGATGGACAAAAAAAAAATTATTACCATAAGAACTGAAATTGCCATAGTTAGGGCCTTTCAGAATAAAAAAGTTCATTTTCTATAAAACACAAAAAACCTAAACAAGAGTGGTTAATGAATCTCCCAGGAGAATAAAATTCATTTATCCTAGGGTGAATACTGTAGAAACAATAGCTCTTTGTGGAGATTGGCTGAGATCTATGATGGAGAGTGCCTGAGCTCCATGTAATTTTATCTATGTCTTACCTAGTTGAACTGAAATGATCTACCAAAGGAAGGCGTACAATGTCTCAGATACTTGAAAGTTTGGAGTAACTAGTTAATAGAATCAGACGGTTATTTCTGGGAACTACGCACGCATTTGAGAAAGCTAATGGGAAGCAGACATCATTTTTTTTTTACTGTGTTTAGCAGAAAATTGCCTCTCCCCAAAGATGTCCACTTCCTAATTCCCTGAAACTGTGACTATATCTAGGTTGCATGACAAAAAGAAATTAAGGTTGCAGATGTAATTAAGGTTGCTAACTAGCTGACCTTAAAACAGAGAGAATATCCTGGATTTTTAGGGTTGGACCAAAGTAATGAGAGGGAGATGTGATTAAGGAAGGAAGAAAGGAACAAAGAGATGCAACAGTACGACCTTTAGAAATGGAAAAACAGGCCATGAGCCAAGAGATAAGGGCAGTCTCTAGAAGGTGGAAAGGACAAGAAAGTGGATTCTTCCTTATAGCCTTAGAAATCAACACAGCCCTGCTGACCCCTTGACTTTAGCCCAGTGAGACACAGAGCAGACTTCTGACCTACAGATCTGTAACAAAAATTATATTGAAGTATTAAGTTGTCATCATTTGTGAAAACAGCGATAGAAAACTAATACAATCATCTGTTTAAAGTGAACTGTGAAAGCCAGAGAGCCTCCTTGTCGGTAAACGAAAACAATACCATTTCCTACAGAGGGTAAAAGAATCCTGAGGGGATCATGTCCAGAACTTAATTATAAGGTAAGGAGCTCTGGATACAGTTGAATCTACCTGGAAAGTCGGCTACATCAAAGTAAAGGGCTTAACTGGGAAGATGTGGAGCCTGGAAATATAGGAAATGAACATCAGGTTCGATACACTCACCAATCTTGATCATCAGGCCCCTCTGGACTCTGTGTGCCTACAGAGGGGTACACTCCTCCCTGTCCAAAGCTAGTGCTTCCTGCTTCCTCCTTGAAGACAATTCCAATGACAATTCTCTGCAAGAGGACACTAGCCCCACTCAGGACCTGCCACCACATTCTCTCTTGCCTAATGGGTCAAAAACCAGGAATAAATCACAACTAGCTGGTGATATGCTGAGCCTACAAAGAGAGGAAAAGGACAACGCCCACAAGAGCCACAGAACCTATAGAACATTGCCTGCAGAGTCAGTAGAGTAACTTTGGGACTGAGTCTGAGGATTCTGGGTCAACAGGGAATGGAACATAAAGTCAGAAAACAGAGTTCATTGATGCAGAGACCTCTGCCTAGCAAGACAACACTTTTCTCCCTTAGAATCTACTCTTAAACATCCTACTGGCAGTTAATCCAACAACCAGGGTTAAATTACTACATAATCCAGCCATGGAGATGTTAAAATTTCCAAGGAAGAAAAGCCACTATGCTCTGAAGGAAATGGATTTAGCCAATAGGTACTAGCAGGAGCTAAAAGAGTATGTACAGAAATGAATCCTGAGGATGCTGGAATAAGATGGGAAAGCATATAAAGGTGAACAATGGAGAGTTTTTTTGATATGGGAGCATCTTCCTGGGATAAAGTATTTATCAACATCCTTGTGAGGACCCCAGGAAATGATGCAATGACACTGGAAGGAAAGCCTTGCAAATCTTACTTGCAAGTAACACCCTTATTAGGTGAAATAGAAGTCCACATAGTAGAAAAGGTCTACATAATAGAAAAGGGGATCATAAGAGTGTATTTTATTCCTAATAAAGTCCTAATAGGACTTGTGCTATTGTAGTCACTTTCTTTTACTGACCCCTGTATTATAAACCAAAAGCTGCCATAACAACATACCACAGATTGGGTGTCTCATAAAGTTATTTTCTTGCAGTTCTGGAGGCTGGAAATCCAAGGTTAATACTGACAGGGTTGGTTTCTCCAGAGGCCTCTCTCTTTGGCTTGCAGATGGCCACTTCTTGCTGTGCCCTCACCTCTGAGTGCACACTTT
The DNA here is from genome assembly GCF_022079265.1 of Lynx rufus. Classification (NCBI taxonomy): domain Eukaryota; kingdom Metazoa; phylum Chordata; class Mammalia; order Carnivora; family Felidae; genus Lynx; species Lynx rufus. The sequence goes on from NW_025814827.1 coordinate 67,351,110, forward strand.
CCTAATGTCTTTTCCTCTTTTTATAAGGACAGCAGCCCAATGGATGAGGGTCCCACCCTTATGACCTCATTTAACTTTTATTACCTCCTTAAAGGCCTTATGTCCAAATATAGTCCCATTGGGGGTTAGTATTTCAACATATGGCATTGGGGCCACAATTTGATCTATAACAATCCCCTTGGAAATCAAATGTATGATTGGTCAGTGTTAGACAATGAAGCATTTTAAAATTTTACCAAGACTACTGGTTATTTGGGGGAGGGAAGAGGAGGTATGAATATTGTTTCATTATCTCCAGGCTTTCTAGAAATGGGGCAAGCCAAACAATGTGTTGTTATCATGCAGTGACTAACAAAGACTCTCTTTAAAAGATTAACAGAAGTGGCAAAGCTTGAGTGCTTATGCTACTTAAAGCCAGAAAATTCACCAACTGAGTGGTGTGAGTGCTAGGGTGAGGGGGTCTCCACATTGCTGAGGTTACAAACACCAGGAGATGTCATATGGAACTTGATTCCCTGATGGCAGTGGGAACAACAGGGTCTCTAAATAACAGAGGCCAGTCTGAGGCACTTAAGCCTCAGAAGCAATGTTGGCCAATTAATTATAAGAACAGCCGAGTGGCAACCAGGGTGAGGGGGTTCTCTAAAATGCCTATTATCCCAACCCTAAATCAAGACAGCAAATCACAAATACATTGTTTATTGGGAGGAATGGAAGATATTAGCATCATGCTTAAAACCCTAAAGGAGGCATTATGTCCTAATTTTATTCACTAGTCAGGTCAATACAACCAGACTGATGCCGCAAGATGAGACAGGACCACTACAAATTCAACCAAGCAGAATCCCCAATTGTAGATGCTTGGCTAGTTGTGGTATCTTTCCTATAACAGATGGATACAACTTTATGGTACTTGGCAACTGACCTAGCAAACACATTCTTATCCATCTCTAATAAAAAGGAGAACCAAAAGCAGTTCTCATTCATAGAGAGCAAACAGCAGCATACTTCTACCATGCTGACTCAAGACTGTAAGTTTTTCATTCTCTGTCATAATCTATTCTGAAAGTATCTGAACTTACTGAACATTGTGTAAAATATTACATTAATCCATTATATAGATAAATTTTATTAAGTGGGCCACATAAGCAAAAAGCGGCAAGTACTTTACAGGCGTTGGTAAGACATGTGCAGAGGACAGAAAACACCTAATCAGTGAAAGTTTTAGGTGTCTAAGACCTCAGGAATGCAAGGACAACTCTTCCAAAGAACAAATTATTGCATCTCACACTGCTCATCAATAAGAAAGAAGCAAAATCCCTAACAGGACTCTTTTGATTCAGAAGGGACATACCCCATGTTGGAAATACTGCTGTCACCTACTTACCATGTCCCACAGAAAGATGCTGGGTTGGAGTGAGGCCCAGGAAAGTCAAAGACTTTGCAAAAGTTACAGGTGGCACTGAAGAAATCCTGAAGCTTGGGTCATATGACCCCACAAACTCCATGTTATTAGAAGTATCTTTGGTGAGAGAAGTCACCATGCAGAGTTTAAGGCAAGTCCCAGAAAGAGAATCGCGACATAGACACCTAAGGTTTTTGAGCAAGCCCATGCTATTTGCAGCAGAGAATTATAAATCATTCGAAAATTAGTTTATGATGTACTACTGGGCCTTCTTCAGGCAGAATACCTGACCATAGGCTATTAAGAGGCTATAGAAGCAAAAATGCCTACTATAAGCTAGATTGTGTCAGTTAAGTGATGTAAGATCAAGCAGGTCCAGTAGCAACCCATTATTAGGTGAAAATGGTACATCTGAGACCCAACACAAGTTGACAGAGAATGCACAAGTAAGCAAGGCAGTCCAGACCCCTACATCTACCCTGGGTAAAGAGCACTGGCTCATTACCCTCAACTCATACCCATGACTTTATGAAAAGTCCCATATGGGACCACCATGTCCAATAATGTTCCACAGATGGGTTGGCTTGATATGTGTCACAAACTAAAGACGTACTGCACCTGCCCTGAAGCTCCTTCAAAGACAGCAATGAGGGGAAATCCACTCAATATGCTGAGCTTTGGTGATCATACACTTCATGTGGAAAGAAAAGTTGCTGGAGAATACACACACATATACACTCATTGGCAGCAGTGAATAGACTGGCTGGGTGGTTGGTTGGAGGACTGGAAAGAGAAATAACAGAATATCAGCAACAATAACTCAGGGGAAGAGAAATGCAAATGTACCTATGGGAATGGGCATAAAGTTGACAGATCTTTGTCTTACACGTATTTGCTTCCACCATGAAAGAGGCATGTAACAGACTGCATTTTCTAAAGAAGCCTGCAACAATTTCTCTAATCCCAGAAATCCTTCTTCTAGGTGAACGTGACACTATTCCCATCAAGCAGTAAGACCTATAGTCCCTTCCCTTCAACCTGGGTGGACCTGTATCTCTGCCTCAAAGGACAGATTACTTTAGAATCAGTGCATGTGACTTCCTGGGTAAGATCAAGAGACCACTTCTACCCTCTTGGGACACATGCTTTTAAAATTCAGCCACCGCAGTGTGATGAACCCCAAACTATGAGAGAGCCCATATGGAGAGGTCACTTGTAGGCTTTCCATCTGCCAACCCAGCTGAGGTCCCAGCTGCCAGCCAGAATCAACTACCTCACATGTAAGTGAAGATATCCCCAGATGATTCCAGTCCCCAGATGTCAACTCATCCCCTGCTTTCAAGTCTTCCCAGGTAAGGGCTCAGAAGTTATGGGGCAAAGATAAGCCATTATGGTTGTCCCTTGTATGAACTCCTGGACCACAGAATCCATGAATATAATAAAATGGCCATTTTATACCACTACGTTGGGATGGCTTTTTACAGAGCAGTAGTAATTAGAGTAAAGCAATAAATAGAGTAAGGCAATAAACAGCGTAATAGATAGAATGACTTGACCAGCTAACATCAGTCAGCTTGCCATCAGTTACCACAGTGTTGGTTCAACAGGTGCAAGAAGGAAGCAGCCGCAGAGAAAAGTACAGGCAACATGCACAAAGCAAGCAGCATAGACAGGCTCCCAGTCATGAATCCTTATCTAGCTAGTGCTGCTGCTAAGTGACCAACTGACCAGGAAGAGAGACCCTGATATATACCATTCAAAGAGAATAACCAGCTGTTATGGTGGTAACTGACTACACTGGACCCCATTCATACATGAAGGGGCAGAGTCATCCTGATTAGAACTGAAATATTGATATTGTGGGTATGGATTTATAATCTACTGCCTATAATCAGCAAGCACCTCGATCCAAGGGCTTTCAGAATATATGATCCACCCAAATGGGAGCCCTCATAAAATTGTACTAAACAAAGGGATCCACTGAAGAGGAAAAAAAGGTACAGCAATGAGTATATTTTATGATCATAAAATCTACTGGTTCTGTCATATCATGTGCCGTCCCAAAGCTGCTGGCCAGACAGAACAATAGAACAGTATTTTGAAGGAGCAGCTGATGTAGCAGCTTGGAGACAATGGCCTGAGTGGACTGGGCACCACACGCCTAAGACCTCATATAGCCCTAAATTAATGACCATTATGTGGAGCTGTGTCCCTAGTAAGTAGAATACACAAGTCCAAGAACCCCATTGAACTTCATTCCTAGCAACTTATATGGGGTCCCTGTGCTCTCAGTCCCTAGAGTTCTAAATTCTGTGTGGCTAAGATGTCCTGGTCCCCAGAGGGGAACACTTTCCCCAGGGACAACAGCAAGAGCCCTGAACTCTTGTGACAGCTGCCACCCAGCCACTATGTGCTGAAGATAAACAGGCCAAGAAAGGAGTAGCTTTTCATGGAGGGATAACTAAGTCTGACTGTTAAGAAAAGGAAAGACTGCTGTAACACGATGTGAAGGGAAGATGACACCTAGTACCCAGGGACCCTGGTCTATGTATCTGTTTATGCTGCCCTACTGATTCTGACAGCAAACTGACTAATGCAGTATCTGTGGAAGCAGCCTGAGATGGGCATTATAACCATGATCCCAGGCTCTTCAGGGTCACTTCAGAGCTGCCAGCTGCAGGTAGGAGGCTCCTAGAAGGGGTGGTAGAAAAGGGGGGATGATAAATATCAGGTGTGGTTCTGAGCTCAGGCACAGTAGCAGGGGCTGACGTTCATCCCACTAACTTTCTTCTTATATTTCCTTAAGAAAAGAAACTTGCTCCTGGAGGACCAGTTCTCCAATGGGATGAACTCTCATAAGCAACCAAATATGAAAACCATAAAGAGTGACATGTAGAAAATGTGTTTTATTCAGAATCCCTTCTACATAAAGACATTCATTCTCCCAGCTTCTAAGAGTATTGCCTGCTGATTGCTTACAGCTGAGTTCCTCCCAGGATTTGCCTTCTACTAAAGAGAGCCATCTTACCCAGGGGCAGCACACATCTCGCAATTGGTAGAAAAGCAGGTAGAAAGGAACTTTCCTCTATCTGGAACATCTCTGAAGGTCCATCCCAGCTTCACAGTTCCCATCAGCTCAGCTTAGGACTCTGCTGCAACTGAATCACGGTTGAACTTCTTCCTCTACTCAATCTAGGCTCCCTCCTTCCCTTACAGGGAGTACAGAGAGCACTCCCTAATGAACAACTGGCATGTGAATCTTCACCTCAGTGTTCATTTCCTAGGAAGCCAACGTCTGATGACATCTCTCATTCTGCCTTGATCCATCCTACCAGTCCCCATGACCTACACCCAACTATTTCTTGTAATAACAATAAATCTATTCCAGTGCGATCTGCCTGTTTCCAGGCCAATATTATGACCAGGCTAAGACACCTGCCTCTCCCTATGTAATTTGAAAATCTAACCCCCAGAGCAGCATACAGTAGTATGTTGGAAGTTTGCTTTAATGGTTTTCATTTATTTGCTTTGTCAATAACTTCCCATTTGTAGAAATGCTGAGTCTTTCATTAACAATGAGAAAATCTCTACAATGTCAAGATAATTGTTGGGAGGATGACAGCTACGTACAATGAATAAGAAGCTGTCAATAGTTAAGCCACCAGAAAATATTCTTAGAGCAATCTTAGAATAATCTTTGAAAATATCTAGACTTTAAGTTTTGTCACAACTACAGATATTTAAATGGCATTTTCCGGTTTCACAAGATACTTGAAAATCACAGTCATTCTTTATTTTGTTTAAGAATCTATTCCAGCTTTTTTAGACGTTTAACTGAATGACTATTAATTGCTAACATTATATATTACTGAAATAAAGGGTAAAACATAACATAGAGATGTACTTAAATCTTAGGTATATAATTTTATACCTCAATCTTTAAGGCACCATCCACCTTCATCCAAAATAGAGTATGCATCTAAGGTATCACAAAATACAAAAATTAGGAGTGAAGAAAGACAAAAATAGGGTGTACTCTCTTCTGCAAGTATTCCCAAATATAGTGTTAAATGTGTGAGGTAGTAAAAACATAAAATCTATGATTAAACTATTTTGAACTTTGATTTGACTCATCCTTGAATCCATTCCTTTACAAAGGCTTGCAGTGTAATTTGAGATTGTTAGATTACAAGACACATGGGGCACCTGGCTAGCTCAGTTCGTACAGCATGTAACTCTTGATCTTGGAGTTGTGAGTTCGAGCCCCATGTCGTGGGTAGAGTTTACTTAAAAAAAAACTTTAAAAAAAAGATTACAAAACATATGATGGCCTGCTCCATTTGACAATATTATTACAATTTTCAGTGTGCAAAAAGCCGTATATCAAGAGTTCTGAGTATTTGGCTCAGGTATGAGCAAATTACTGCTTAGAGAAAAATTCACTAAATTAACATTTCTCCACATTCTTAAAGAGGTATGACTTGAAAATACAATAACAACAAAGTCATCCTACAGAATTAATGAATTAATGAAATGTGAATGTATAATGAACTTCAGGCGTTGCTCTTTGCAGCCAGACTGAATTAAGAGTTAAAGTTCTAAAGGCTCAATAGCCTCTGAAAATTTGGGGGGTGGTTATCAGTTAAAGAAAACATCAGCTGCTTAGAAATGCATGGCACTACAGCCGAATATAATACCTTTCCTGTTCTCTCTTGAAATGGTTTCCTATCGAAGCAGTTTCTGTATCAATCACACAATAGCCAGAATGGTACAGGGTTATACTATATGACACAATCACTGCATTCAAAAGGCATAGGAAAAATGGCTTTTATGGTAGCAAATGCCGTAGCTAAAAGCCTAAAACAAATCACTAAACTGCACTAATTTGTAAGCTTTGAGGTTTCAGTTGCTCACTGGCAGCTAAGAGAAGAACAGAGCTTGCAATCAACTGTCCTCTTGAGCACAACAAGATTTTTAAGAAAAAGGAACCCGCTGATATAGTCCCCTCAATTAACTCTGAGCAAAAAAAAAAAAAAAAAAAAAAAAAAAAAAAAAAAGCCCAAGTAGTACCTGGAGGGATCTCAAGGCAAAATGAGGCCAAATATGACATTTAACTATTAATCTTACCAAGGCCAGTGATTGCTAATCAGCCTGAGGGAAAATAAAGCAGTACAGTTGACAGTGGTTATTTTTTATAAGCACATGCCTACTATTTTACATGGAAGAATAGAACTACTTCTGCAGAATATCTAGTAGAGCCATGTCTTCATTTTTACAGGTCACTAATTATGAATAAGCTTAAAATATCCCTTCAGTCCAAAAATAAATGACACCAGAGAGAGCCCTCAGTATGGGCATTTCAATTCTAAAAAGAAAAAAAAAAATTATAAATCCTATCTTTCCTTTCTAAAAAAGAAGGCTGTATGATATAAAATGCTGACTTTAGCTGCCTATATATGTTTCTCGGGCAAAAAGCTAGAATTTATCACACAATTTGCATTTCATATATATACTGTTTGAGGTTAAGTTTCATGTATGGCACATGAGCTAACTTGCTTGTTTTAATCATAGGAAGTTATATACACACACATATACGAATAAAGCTTAATAATACATATAACAATATACACAAATACTTATTTTTGCATATACTTCATATATGATTCCAAACTTAGGCACAAGTAACTATACGGTGGTTATTTAATTTTTCATCCATCTCATCCAAAGATCAGAGTATAGCATAATATGCACAAGCACCTAGTACAAGGTGTGGCAATAGCAGACACTTAATAAATAGCAGTTATTTTATCAAAAAAATTACTAGATCCTATTTTTAGTTCTTTTTCAATAATAGAAAAAGAAGGCATATAATTCAAATTACCTAAATTTAGTTTATAGATGAATTTTAGTATCCTCATTTGGATACAGATATGTCTGATGCTCTAAAAGCTCACTAAAAAGGGGAAAAGACCTACTGTAAAGACCTGGCCAATAGACACAGGGGATGGTCTTCTCAGAATACCAGTGACACTGGGCTTCAAGTGTACTCATCACTGTACTGCAAACAAAATAAACTGACCATGTAGTGCTATTATGCAGCTAAGAAAAACTTCTCTTCTGTCAACTGCAAAAAACAGAAGGAAAGACAAGTAATGTAAGTTTCTAGAGGTAATGTAAACTGGTGAACAAGAAGAACATGAAAGTATCACAAAGGGATATTTAAAAACAAAACGAATGTTAGTTAACAGATTGCATGCCCTGCTGACAACACTGAATCAGAGTCATCTCTGCAAGAGAAGCTGGAAAGCCATCCAATTCCTCCAGCTTAATCTAAAACGTATACTAATCCAGGACACCTACTCTATGAATACACAAACACACTCACACATACACACATACATAAACACAATTAATATATGTGAATATATTTTTAGAGCATATACATATATGCTCTATATACAAATATACATTTATAGTGTGTGCATATCTATTTATATCTAGACAGATAAGAGTCTTTTAATATTTCTCTGAAACTGAAGAGGTGGGTAAGCCATAAAGGTTTCAAAGTACTTCCTTCGCATAAGTAAGTTTAGAGTTGAGGTATGAACAAGTTTTTAATGATGATAGAAAACTAAAAACTTAGATGCTTTTGAAGTGCTCACCCAAATAACATATAATTAGAATAGAGTTCAATGGTAAAATCATGAAATCACAGTGAGCAGAAAGGAGACTTTCAACCCCAGCTGCTGCAACTGGGGAGATGTTTGTTGGTGAAGCACAGGAAATAATCAGAGAATAAGTAGCCTCTGAGTAAAAGGCTGCAGTCCCCTGGGGGTTATTCTTGTCTTAGGTAAAGAATGGGAAGTTTAGAAACCCTAATCTTCACAGCGATGATGTCACCATGTAGCTTAAATATTGCAGGGAGTGGTCATGACAGAACAGACTTGCATCTCCTTATGCAATGATACGTAGATGAATCTATACATGACAAAGTGAGAATAAAATCACCCAAAGATTGAGCACTGATTGTGAAGTAAGACTGAAAATTTTAAAATTGATATAGTAGGGACGCCTGGGTGGCTCAGTCGGTTAAGTGTCCGACCTCAGCTCTGGTCACAATCTCACGGTTCATAGGTTTAAGCCCCGCATGGCGATCTGTGCTGACAGCTCATCTCTGCCCCTCCCCCTGCTAGCACTCTGTCTCTCTCAAAAATAAATAAACATTTTTTTAATTTAAAAAATAAAATTAATATAGCAGCTCTACACAGGGGAACAGTACAGGTGGAATAGTCCAGTGTGAAAATTGAACCAAATGATAGATATAAGTGAATAAAAGAACAAGGGGAGAATCATAATAACAGTGTAGAATAACCATGAAACAAGGAGCAAATTCAAAACCAGGGTAAAAAATATTAACTATATCGCTTGTTGATAATAACTTCACTAATTCTGAGGTACTGAGGTAACACCGACAACTCCAAAACTACAGTTGAATCTGTGCACACGACAGAATCTCCTGTGCATGTCCTTATGGTGGCTTACTTCACTAAGTCAACACTGTTCATTCCACATAACGGGGAAAATTATTCTCAACTAATAATTTTTTGTCTGCTTAAGGTCCTAAGAAAATATGACCTTTTGGTTTTGTTACGGAACCAATATTGTTACCTGACCAATATTCCCAACGATTGTCTAACTAATATCCTGATACTCAAATGACAGCCTAATTTTTCCCATCTAATTAGTGATATGAATAGGGATTATTTATGTGAACTAACTTTCACCGACAAAAAATATAGTATTTGCCGAGTATAATTAAAATGCACTAGTACAAAAATGTACTTTTCGGTTAATTCTAAAGATTTTTTTTTAACAATTAGTTGGGTAGGTGAGAAATAGCAATTTTGGTCAGTTTTGGACCAAAATTAGATTCTATACACAATAAATGTGCAATAGCCTCATTTGATAATTTTTCATTTTCCCTGTTTTTATTTTTATACTATCAAATATTTATATTTTTACAAGTAATTCTTACTTTTTTCCATTCAAATAGTTTACATTTATAGACAGCTAATTTTCAATTAGTGTCAAAGAGCAGGACATTAAGAATATTCTTGCTCCTTGGGACACCTGGGTGGCTCAGTTGGTTAAGCATCCAGCTTTGGCTCAGGTCATGTCTCGTGGTTCACGGGTTCAAGCCCTATATCGGGTTCTGTGCTGACATCTTGGAGCCTGGAGCCTGCTTCGGATTCTGTGTCTCCCTCTCTCTGCCCCTCCCCTGCTCTTACTCTGTCTGTCTGCCTGTCTGTCTCTCTCTCTCTCTCAAAAATAAATAAAACATTAAAAAAAATAAAAATAGAAGAATATTCTTGCTCCTTGATACAAAAGCAAGATTTATATATAATCTGAACACACACATGTAAATACACTCATGCACATAAAGTTTAGGTTACACTAATATTCAATGGAGTTCTTTTTTTTAATGTTTATTCATTTAGTTTTGAGAGAGAAAGAGAGCGGAGACAGACCAAGACAGAAATCCCAACCAAACTCTGGGCTGTCAGCGCAGAGCCCGACCTGGGGCTTGAACTCACGTACCATGAGATCATGACCTGAGCTGAAATCAAGAGTCGGACACTTAACCAACTGAGCCACCCAGGCGCCCCTCAATGGAGCTCGTAAATGAGGCAGAGAGTGGGGTTAGCAGTTCCCCACTGCCACCCCCCGCCAGTAAGAAATTCCAGGGTTATGCAAATTGAGAGAAAGAGGTTAGCTTGAGGTGCAATACCAATTATATGTGTACACAAGATGTAATATCAATAGCATTTTCATGCACATATTAATATTAGATATACTGTTTAAAATATAACACTTATTTTCTGCTAGACTGACACACTGGAATGTTTTTCCAGAAAAAATTACTTCTTCTCTGTTACTAGTTCTGTACTCTGTTCTAAGAACCAAATGGCAGGCCTATTATGAGGTCCAATTGCTAGCACACCTGAGTGTACTTTCTTAAGGAGATGGAGAACACTTTTCATGCACTCTCCCTCTATCCCAGGTATAAAAAAGCAACCATACATTTTTATTCTTGCTTCCCTTTATGTAACAGCCCACTTTCCTAACAGTTGACTGCATGTGGAAACGGAGGGATACAGAGATTAAGATTTTTGTCCATGGTCACCCAGTAAAGCAACACAGCTGAACCAGAAGCAAGCCTAAATTCCTCAAGTTTTCAACCACATCTTGCTGCTTTGCACAAGGGTAAAAAACAATAATGAAAGCACATACCTCACTTTTCATAACGACAATGCATTCATCTCAGTGGCTGTACATTTGTAAAAATCAACATGACATTTCAAGTCATTCTGGACCCACAGTCCACTGCTTCTAAGTAGTATACACTCTGAAAGGGCTTTGAAAAGTCTTTGACTTTAAGTCCAAGAGGAACTGCTGTGTAGGTTCAAAGCTTCCCAAGGTTGCCAGAACTTTAAACACAACTGTCTTATCTTCTTCCTTTTTTAATGTTTCTTTTAAAACCTTATTTATTTATTTTGAGAGAGAGAGAGAGAGAGAGAGAGAGAGAGAGAGAGAGAGAGAGAGATAGTGGGCAGCGGAGGGGGAGAGAGAGCGCGGGAGAGAATCCCAAGCAGGCTCCACACTGAGTGAGCCAACAAGGCGCTCTGATAACTGTCTTATCTTCTAATGAGCAGTCAGTTGGCTTCAAACTGACCAAATCCAAAATCTTGGTGGACATAAATATCTGAGCACATTCTAGAATATCACACAATGAAATTTATTTCCCAGACTTACAGACTTTTGCAGGGGAAGGTGGAGGCTAAATGACAGATAATATCTTTCTAGTTGGGTATACTTTGGAGAAATAGCTTAAGCTTTCTTAGATATGCATTCTAGGGTTATTTTTCCTTATGGACCATGATTCCTACAGCTGGGATCTGTGCTGTGGCAGTGCATTTCCACCTTCTTTATCAGTATTATGCCAACCTACTTTCAAGGCTCAACTTAGGATGTATCAGCTTTTTCAACTTTCTTCCATCCATAATGTCAACGGTAACTGCTCTCTGTTGTTTAGGCACAAACTTATATATTTCTTACAGCCTTACTTTGTCTGTTTCCCCATTTAGTTTTATCTCTTCAGTTAACTTATAAAGTCTTTCAGTTCACAGCCTTTACACCACACAGCTACACGTTATCCACAGCAGTTATACATTAATTTGTTGACTGAATTACCAGAAGTTACCCTACATTTGCCCAGAATCTGTACAGAATTCCCACTGGCCATAGTTTCTGAAAAGTTGCCTGTCTTCCTCAGATTTTTCTCTTCTTGGGCATACTCACAGGAGCCCCCTCCTGTTCAGGAGGACATCTACCTGAGGCAAGGCATGGACTCAATACACAGTTCCACTCAGAAATAACAGAATGCCCTGATGCTTAATCTGTGCCTCTCTCTCCTTATGTACCCAAGTCATACAATTAATTAGTAAGAAGGATAATGTGGTCTGCAGGACCATAGCCTCTATTTAAGAGTTCCTCATCTTTCCCTTTCAGGAGACCAGAAAAATCTTCCTGAAGATGTTTTTCAGTCAAATGGCAAACATTTTACTTCTTCTGTTTGACACACATGAACAAAGTTCTAATTACTTCAGAAAAAAAATTATTTTGCTTTTCCCCATTACTTACAGGGTGGATACATTTTCTAACAGTCATTTCTGGCTAGCATCCTATTTCCTACTTACCTCTTTCAGATCTGAGCTGCATTTTCTGCTGTCCTTTAGGACTCTGGGAGGCCTAGCTATGAATCAACGTTTCCTCTTTCAGACAGACATGTTTCCCTTTCCACAGAATCACTCAATGATTTTTACCCCTCCCATTCTCATTACAAAGAAATAAAACAAAAAATAGGCTGCTTGCAGATATGGTAACATGTCACATACTTGACCCCATCTGTCAACCACACAGCAGTAGAGTGTTGAGTTGAGTGTTGAGTGTTGAGTGGAACAGTAAGAAACTGATGTCTCCTACTTTTATGAAAAACTATAAAGGTAGCACACTAAAAGATACAAAGAATAAGTTACCTCATCATTTCTAAAACCCTTGTTGCTACGTAACAATGTCTTTAATTAATATATTTATAGTAAATGTGTAATAGCCCAAAAATATTTTCCTAATATTTGAAATTTCCTGTAATTATAATTTCTGGGGAATGTGTGATTTGGATTATGAAATGGAAATCATCATCTTACTGAATTCAATCAATGACATCAACAGAAATGAAAATAAAGCGTTTTGAAACCAAGCTTAGAAAAGGTATAGTATCTCGAAAAAGTGGTAAGAAAGCAATATAAAAAAAGCTTAACTGGGATCAGTGTAAGGAGGTATAGTAAGAAAGAAATGGAGGGGCACCTGGGTGGCTCACTCAGTTAAGCATCCAACTTTGGTTCAAGTCATGATCTCATGGTTGTTGATTTCTAGCCCAGCATTGGGCTGTCGCTGTCAGCACACAGCCTACTTCACATCCTCTGCCCCCTCTCTCTCTGCCCCTCCCCTGCATGTGCTCTCTCTCTATCAAAATAAATAAACATTTTTTTCAGAAGAAAGAAAGAAATGGAACTGCACTGGCATAAAATGGAAAATAAGTGTGTGCCCCAATAATGCAACATGACAAATTTTATTAGTAGGTTGGGGAAAAAAATCCATCCAATGGATGTGCCTGCATTCTGGAAAAAAGAGTTGTGAAATTTCTTTCTGTAAAGAAATCTCATAAACAACACAGGACTGCCATTTGACTGGCATATTGGGTCTTAAAGTAGTGGGAAAATTTAATGACATCTTATAGTCTCTTCTCACAACTTTATAATTGTATAGGCCCAAAAGTTTATTAATTGGATTTGAAAATAAAAATAGGGCACAGTTTCCTATGAATGCAATCATTTATTCAGTCTGATGTAAGTGGTATACTTACACTGATAGTCACTGAAACAAAGAAATGAAATTTCATTTTGTGGGACTATTCAGTTAACAGCAATAACAATGAAGCTGAAAACACTCACCCTATTCATACCTGAAATGCCCTCATTATAATACTTTGCTTGTCCCTCCAAAATAGCCAAAAAGGAGAGTACGACATTCTCCAATTCAACTCAGAACTGATGGCACATTCCCTTAGTTTACTGCAGCTGCCAGAAAGCACCACTCTAGAGCTCAGTTCCAGGACTAGGCTGGTATATCTATCTGCCTTTGCCTTTTGTGGGTTGTAAGCCTTAAACCCAACTCTTTCAAGACTCTTCCCAAAGCATAAAGACCAGGTCAGACAATGTGAATGATGAATTACCTCTACATCTAGAAAGCAACCCACGATCACAGTTCCTAACACTGTCTTAAAAAGACATAAACTGAACCCATAAGGCTCATGCTGGTAGGTCTTATCTCGGAAAGCCCCACCATAATCATACTAAAATAGTAAGTTGTGAAAGAATACAGAGCACATTCCTTCAGAAAAATTTGCTTGTAGCCTACTTCTCAAAACAGATTTACGGCGGTTCACCTTATAAAACAAAAACAAAAATAATTGTATAGTATCAATAAGAAGAGTCAGAATCAGAGGCAATAAAATTAATCCAAGAAATCAAGACCACGAAAAATGCTTTCCTTGGATTTCTTTAGTGATATCTCTATTCACCAGAACTCCATCTCTACACTTTTACATCGGAGTCCTAATTATCTTCACCCTGGCATCCTTTCTAACTTATTCTCTAGAAAATGATTCCTTAGGCTTGATGTACAACCTGCTCAATCTAAAATACTTAATAGCCCACTTAAGGACTTTCCTAGGGATCTATAAGACATGAGCAAGTAATATTATTTAAATAATCTTCCCACTTTGCATGCAAATTCTCAACCTTGAATGGACAAAAATAATCCCAAGATACAAAGGACAGCCCACTCTTGGTGATGATGATATGATGGTGGCCAAGGTGGTGACAATATGAGTCTGTTTATGTGTACGTGTACTGCATATAGGAACAGTGGGGTGAAGAGTGGGAACAGAGAAAGAGCTGGCTGTATGTGGTAGAGCTTTAGATTGATTTTTTTCAGCAACATTTATTAAAGTTATATCCCCCTCTCCTGCCATAGGCTGACACCCTAAATATGTGTTCAGCCAAAAGCAGTCTCTGATCATAGGGCCTCTCCAAACTCAAAATGGGCAAAAATCACAATTCAACACACTTAGGATAACTTTGCCATGAGGATGGCAACATCCTGGGACTGAATGCAATGGTCAACTGATGTTCTAGAGCGCTCTTATCCTTTGGATCAATCTGTCCATTCAGATTCGACCTACTGACAGGCTGAACTATCTTCCAGATCCTTCCTATCCACACTAAATGTCATTGCTAAATTATATGATATTAATTGATATTACTGGAATTGAGTGAATATAGCTTGCTAATTTGTCATACACATATGTTTGATAAACTTATTCTATTTATTATTTCCAGCACATCCTGGGAACTATATAGATGGTGCATTAACCATTTCAGGATACCTACTCACTGGTCGATTGGCTCCCATTAAAAACCATTCAGACATGGACTTTTATTTTGTTTTTCGCTTGTAGATTTGTCTTGTGGTAATGCAGTTATAATCTTTTATGAGTCTCCTTGGAAATTAAGGGCATGATAGGCCAGAAGTAAAAATACAGTGTGTGGCAATACAGTAGTTTTTTTTTTTCTTTTTTAGCAAAACAACTGAGAAGTCGATGGGAGATAGGATTCTCAATATATGATTCTAGAGATGTAAGATCTCTAGAAAACACAGTTAAACGACCCAAACTGCACAAAAACTTACAAAGAAAACTTTCAAAACTAGGAAAATGTTTTGATCGCTTGGCTCTAAGTATTTCAGTTAAGTATACATATAGCTGAGGTTTATTATGACCCTTGATGCTATGCTTAATCAGGTATCCTAAAACTAATACAAAGGAAGTCCAACAAAATAATACCAAAAGTTGATACCATTTCACTGTTCATTTAAGGACTCTGGTTTTCAGTGTAAGTAAAAATAAAACAAAACTTTCAAATTCCAAGAGTATTCTCAGGAAAAAACTTTGAATACAAATAACTTTTTAAAATTCAAGAAAGTCAAATCTGTAACTCAGGAAAATGGATTTTAAAAACTACACAAATATAGATATCTCCAAATGAGTATTATCCATCAAAATATTTAACAGCTGTCTTAGGAAGTCTACATGAATGTTTTTCTAATGCTGCTTTGTTATAAAGAATTATTTTTTTTCCAATTTTCCTTTCAGAAGTGTTTTCAAATAATTTATATCCCTGTAATACTATCTCTGGTGTGGGACAGTTAAGAGAGATACAGGAAAATGCCAGTTTTTAAATGTCTTTTTTAATGACATCAGAATTATTGATGGGGGGTAGACAGACAGATATAAACTGATGGATAATTTCCCTTACCTAAATGCCACACATACACAAATCTCAGCTATTGTGCAGTAAGTTTCCTAAACAATATTCCAGGATAAATAACAGTAAGTTCCTGGGTCTACAGAACACACTTTTACAACATAAGTATTGAACGTGGTGCCAAAGCTAATTGTGCACAAGAGGAATAAGATTATAGTTACTCAAAACAATATAATCTGTGCATTAAAACAAATATTCTCAATTACTTAAAAAAACCTGAATTTCATGCTCAGAGTTTTCCAGCCAAGAAGTGAAAGAATGAAGGGACTGACTAGCTATTTCAAAGAAAAGTTGCAATGACATATTTCTAAATCATGAAGTTAACTTGAGGCTGCAATGAAATAATTTTGTCTGAATTAACTATAAGACAATTTTTATTTCCCCTTTAACTTAGCTAGTAGAAGGAAACATTAAGAAATAATACTTTGTGTGTAACATGAATGGTTTTACATCAGCAAATACAAAGGGATAAAGGGACATAGATTTTTATGGTAGCGAAATTCCAATGTAGATCTTTAAAGTCTCTGTTTACAACTGCCCTGCTTTCTTACTTATTCGTTTTCATGGTTCTTCAAATAAAATGTTCAAAACACAATTTATAACCTTACACTAACTCTTATGTCTATGTCCTTTCCACAACTGATCAATATTTTATACCTACATAAACTCACTATAAACATTTCGACAAATAAAATTCAAACTACTTTAGGTTAAGAAGGGTGTCATGATTTACACAGTCACAGCAATGAAATCTGAAGTCCTTATCGGTGTTTCTCAGACTTAAGCATACATCACAATTATCACCTAAGGTAAGGAACACAGATTGCTGGATCCCACACTCTGAATTTCTGATTTAGAAAGTCTGGGAGGGGCCTGATAATTTGCATTTCTAACAAGTTTCCAGGTGAGGCTGATGCTGAAGGTTAGGGGTTCCCACTGTGAGAACCTAACTCTTGTGCTAAAACATATTTAAAAACTAATACATAAATATATTTTTTCACCCACCTAGTAGCTGTAACATTTATAAGGACCAGGGATGTGGATTAATTTTCACACAAACCCCATTCTAATCCAAGCCAGATGCCTAATAGCCACACCAATATTAAAAGAAAACAGAAAAAAAAAAAAAAAAAAAAAGACCGCTACCTTCATCACAGTGATTAGTTCAGTAGCAGAACTGCATCCCCCTTTGTTGTTAAGCATCATGGGCATTATTTCAATGCAACTGTTTCCTACTTGTTCCCACTCCTAGATCTTACCCTTCCACTGCCCAAAATGAAACCGTGCCAGGATTTATAATCCGAAAGACAAAAAGTGACAGGAAAATGGTACCATGCCTTTCTAATCCAGACACTTCCAGCATGTCCTGCCATCCCTGAATCTAACTTCTCATTATCTCCTACACACACACACACACACACACACACACACACACACACAGAGTTGTTGTTTAATCTTCTTAGCTGGAATGATCTGAACAAATGAAAAAGAAATAAAGACTTGGATATGGGATTAAAGGAATCCAGACTCCCCCATGTTAAGGAACAGCTCCTTCATAAGGCTCTATCTCCAATATTCCTCTATCCCTAGAATCTCAGCCACTCTAAGATGTTCAGAAGTCAAAAGAGCAGTAAGTGAATTCTTGCCCTCCTCAAGGCCCCACCTCCTGCTGTCAGCCAAGCAGTAAGATCTGCCTGGAGTTTCAACATCTCTCTCAACATACACACACACCACCATCATCACCACCACCACCCCCTCAAGCGGGTTCTCTTTCCTTTGGGAAAGAGAGGCTGGGTAGAGAGGGGAAATTAAGATGCACAGAGGTAGGAGAAAGTGAAACTTTTCTGGCCTGAGCCAAAAAGGGAACTAGGAAGACAAGAAAGAAGAGTGGCAGATGGAGCGCTGGAGGGCCAAAGCTCACCCCTCCCAACCCCCTCCTGACCACCACCTCAAACACTCAAGCCAGGAAAAACACAGCAGAGACAGTAAAAAAAGGCTGGGTCAGATCTCCTGCCTCCTTCCCCACACACCTGCCCATGGCACACACCACGTTCCCAGAGAGTTTAAGTATTCAAAGTCCCCTTGCACCCGCACCCACTCTGCAGTAAGTTCCATGGTCTGCAGGGAAACCTCTGCAAACACTCATGCCCTTTGCCCAGGGACAGCCATTGACCTAGCAGTGCAGCGCTGGGGTCTAAACCCTGGAGTGATACCAAAGGCAGCAGTTGAGTGTCCAGCACACCCTGACACTAGGAGAGCTGTAGCAGAGTGGTGGCCGCTGTCCCCTCCATAGCTGTTCTCTTCACCTTCCTACCATACCTCTGAGATCACAAAAGTTATGTTTCCTTTGTGGCACTGCCTGCTGGTCCCAGGAAATGAGGCACCTTTCAACCAGAGTCTGGGTGTGTGTGTGTGAGTGAGTGTATCTTTCAATCCCGAAAGCCAAGGGTGCCAACTGCTGACAGGCAAAGGAACCTAGATCTGCTCTGGAGGACTTAAAAATCTCCAAATTAACAAGCTCGCCCTTCTCTCGGTCCTAACCGGCCCAGACCTGGGTTTTCCAGAGAACTGTCGTTGTGTTCCTGTTGCAGCGAGCTGGTGTCCTGCCCCGGAGCCAAGACGCGCAGACTTGGCCATCCGTTCATTCATGCATTTGCTCATCCATTCACATAAACATGTCCCTTAATTGTGTCTGGCACCGAGAATCTTGCCTGCTATTTTCCCCTCCCCAAGTCAGTATTCATGGCAACGCTGGTGCAGAACGCAACTCAACTGTCACCCCACTTCCTGAGCCGGAAAACGAAGTCATGTAAGCATTCACCAAGAAGAAGAAGAAAAAAAAAAAAAAGGAAAAGGTGGAGAAAAGGAGGAGGCGGGAGACGGAGAGGGATGGGGAGCTCACTGGGGTCACATTCGGAGCTTCCCTTCGGGGGAAACCACGGCACAGACACCGCGGCAATGGAAGGAGCCAAATCATTAAATCAAGGACTGCTAGAGCTCCGTTCCCCAGCGGGGATAAATCAAGTGCAAAGCCACTCGTTCGCAAGAGTGCAATGTTGTCGGCTCGACCCAACTCCCAGCCCCAGCCGAGGCGCTGGGGGAGCGGCTCGCAACCCAACCCGCAGCGCGCTCGCTGCCTCCTCACCGCTCCCAATAACGTGATGAAGTGTAAATCAAATACCACGCCGGGAGGGGCCCCGGAACGGCGCGAGTCGTGCATTTTCGCTCGCCAGCCTATGTTGCCCAAGAATCACAAGGTCACGATAGCGTCGCGATTGCACTCACCGTATACTCCTTGGCCAGAGATCCCTTCCAGGAGGACTGTCAGCAGCCACACGAGACCGTACACTAAATCCATCTTCACGTGAACATGAACATATCCAGCCCAGGGGGGATGCAGCGGGACCTTCCGGAGGCCGGCGGCCAGCCGAGCGCGCTCCACTCGCGCCCGGGCCGAGCCGAGGTGCCCAGGAACCGCTCGCCGAAGAAGGAAGCGCCGTCCGTCTGTCCTTCTCCGGCGGCGGCCGTGAGCGGAGCGCAGGAGCCCCGCACACCCCACACTCATGCACACACACACACACACACACGCACGCACACACACACTCCCACAACACAATACCCCGACACACACTCACACGCACGCAGCACTCACACCGGGCGCCTGGGAAAATCGCAGGCGCCGGGGAGGAGCAGGGGGCGTGATGGGAAGGGGACCGGGAGGCTAAGTGTTCTTCAGGGTAGCGGGCTCGAGTCTCCGCAGCGACGGCGGCGGCGGCGCGCTGGGCTGGCGGCGGGCGCGGGCCAGGGGCCGGGGGTGCCGAGCGCTGCAAGCCTGACGCGGGCAGCCACGGAGCAGGAAGTGGCCTCTGACTCGCGGCACGGAGCAGGGGCTTCCTCGCCTGGATTCGCCTTTACAAAGTAACTCGCGAAGGTCCCCGGAGGAGCGTCAAGCGGCGGCAGCGGCCCGCCCGCCCGCAGTCCGGAGCCCCCAGCCCTGCTGTCTTGCCTTCCCCCATTCCATCAGTTGCCATTGCAACGCCAATCCTGTTACACGATACAGGCTCGCATCTCCGAGCGGGGAGAGGAGGAAGAGGAGGAGGAGGAAGAGGAGGAGTGGGGCCAGGGGGACGGGGGTGGGGAGGCAGGGAAGGGGGGGGGGGTGGAGGGAGAAGGAGGAGAGGGACCGAAGAGGAGCAGAGTGTGCGTCTGGAGCTCTCTCGGGCACCAGCCTCAGCCGCCGCCGCCGCCGCCGCCGCCGCCACCACCGTTCTCCAAAATAGCCTTTAGTGCCCCGCCAGCGAAGAGAGGGCTCCGGGCGGCCGCACCGATTCCGGGAGCCGAAAGCAGAGTCCAGGCACCGCCACTTGCAAGGGAGGGAGAATGCCAAGCCGAGACCGGATCCGCACACACGTCTACGCGTGCCCACCGGCACCGCGCGCGTCCTCTTCGCTTCCGCGCCGCCCCCGCCAGGTGGAGGGGTGGGGGCGGTCGGGACAGGCGGGAGTTTAGAGCAGGGAGCCGCAGAAGGGGTTCCCCGCCTGGGCTAACGTAGTGCTGGCATCCAGAGGTGAACGCGGGAGCGGCCGCCTGAAGAGGACACCCGGCTGCGTGGCCGCCGCTCGGGCCCCAGCTGCGGCAGAGGTGTCGGGCCAGGCGGCGGAGCGCCCAGGGCTCGACGCCGGCCGGAATCCCTGGCTGTGCGCGGGGGTGCGCGCCGCGGAGGCGAGAGGAGGAGGAGGAGGAGGAGGAGGAGGGCGAAGGCGACGCCGAGAGCGGGCGGACGGGCTGCCGGGCTGCCAGAGAGGGAGGCTGTGTGTGGTCACGTTGTGCGCTACGTGCTGAGAGCGCGAGCTGCTAGCCGCAGCTGGGCGACGTCAAAGCCGGGTGCGCGGCTCTGCCGCCTGCCTCCGCGCCTCCTCTGCCTCCTCTGCTCCGCCTTCGCTCTGCCTGCCTGTGTCAGCCGAGGAGCTCATCAGTATGGACAGCGCCAAGAGGCTCCGCGAGGCCGGCGGCATCCGGCCTCCAGCTTTCCCCGCCGAGGCCCTGCCCCGACTCCCTGGGAGCTCCGCGGCGGCGGACCACCGTTATCATGCCCGACGCCGCTGTTTGCGCTTGCACGCCGAAGGGCCGGCTGCCACCCTAGACCAGGGTAATTACAGCACACACCGTCTCCTCCCCGTCGCCCAAGGTCTTCCAGGACCCGTTCTACTTGACTAGAGGGCAGAACAGGCCAGGGCACTTAGAAATGGCACAGTTTCTTCCCCATTTCCGTCCTTTTTAAATGGAATTGTGGTCAGCGCGGCAATGAAATGCCTCTCCTCTCTAGGAGAGGAGACACTGGGAGTTCAGAGCTTAGTTTATTTAATATGCAGTGTCTCCTACTAAAGTTAACTGCTTTGAAAACCTTTTCTCTTTTGTGAAAGACAGTGTCTCACAGGGGCAGAGCTAGCTAGCTAGCTCTGATATTTGGGGAGCTTAAGAAATTCAGTTACAAAAGGATTAGAAAACTCGAGGCATCTTTACTTTGGAGCAAGTGTAGAAATACTTAGCCCAATTTTAATAGGGAAAAACTGGGAATATAGTAGTGATTTGTGATTTGCTTCTATAACCACAATAATTAATGCTTCCTGCGTGCAATTCACTTTCTTGAATATATTCTTCACTATTCGAACAGCATATGGATAGGGAAGTGATAAAAATAGCTACAAACGTGCATTTATACGTGTGTTACAAAAGTAATTGCTATGAAAAATCTGGAGCATAGTATTCATTTATCTGCTCCCATAATAGATTAGTGCTGCCGTTCCCTCTCCCCCTGCTACTTCTGCTTTGGGGAGGGAACTCCAAGCAAGAGAAAATGAATAGTCCCCGTTGTTTCCACCAAGGTCCTTTATCTCACTTAAGTGAATTATGTATATCATCTTTGTAGGGTGGGATCTACTGCTTACCCTCTGGATTTCCAAGATAGGAGGAACCAAGAATGGGTTCCAAGAATGGGATGGTGAACACGTCCCAATGGACACTTCACTGAGTGTTGAGGACCCCTTCCTTATGAAATGCCACTTTCACATGGATGGAATTAAGTGTCATTTTAGAAGCAAAATTCAATGTGTGGCACTTCTGAAAAGAATGAGTGATGTTCACTCACTGGCCACTTGTATGGGGAGGGTGGGGGTGGGAATTGTCTTAAATTTCTGAAGATCTGTCTTTAAAAAAAAAAATCATTCCTGCATAGTACAGCACAGCAGCTTCAAGGGGCAGTAAACTGCAACTCTCAGACAGCAGCTCACAATGTATATTGTCCATGAGACACTTGCAGATTTTAGCTGCTCATGTTCTGAAGTAGTATTTCACCTGCATATTGGCACTATCCCTTTTTTTTAGGGGTGGGGGGATTCATATTGAATCATTTGCTCTTTGAGTGTTTGCAGGACTCTAGACTGAAATATCTTAATATCCCAGAATGTCAGTGTATCACATTTACAAAGGAATCCAGACTAAGTGACTATCCCTAACGGGGATTACTTTCCTTAACTTTCAACATTAGGACGTTAGCTTCAGGGAGTCAGGGCCTCTATTTTCCACGTAGTGCACACCTCTGTCTAGGGAAGGACCCTACACCTATGGAACCCTCAGCAGTTTCTGAATGAACTATTCAGAGCTTGGAAAGAACCTGGACATTGTGGAATTTATTTCATTTTTTTTTTAATTTTTTTTTCAACGTTTTTTATTTATTTTTGGGACAGAGAGAGACAGAGCATGAACAGGGGAGGGTCAGAGAGAGGGAGACACAGAATCGGAAACAGGCTCCAGGCTCTGAGCCATCAGCCCAGAGCCTGACGCGGGGCTCGAACTCACGGACCGTGAGATCGTGACCTGGCTGAAGTCGGACACTTAACCGACTGCGCCACCCAGGCGCCCCTGGAATTTATTTCATTTGAGGAAACAGCCAGGTGTATCTACTCTGGGCCAGGCCTAATTCTGGATATTGGACACTCAAAAATATGTCAGACAGAATCCCTTACTTTAAGAAACAGACAATCTAGTGGACAAAGTGTGTTGGTCAACACATGCACTACTATCTCTGTTGACACGATAACTTTTATATAAGTAAACAAAGTCCTAGGGCATAGGGTGGCAAACTCTATGTGCAACCATTAATTCAGTTAACATGACAGTAAAAATAAAAAATTGCACTGGATTTAATATAGGGGTTTTTGTTCCTATGAAAATCCTGGATAGATAATTTATGGAAAAAAATGGCCAGTTCAACCAATCAAGGTATTATTTTATAAATTTATTTTTATTTTTGATATTCAGCATTTTATATCTGCTCTGACCAAACAGGCCTGATGCATTCAGCCACACCTAGCACTAGCTACTGAAGGCCTCCAGGTGGTGAGCCTGAGCTGAGGCTTGAGGATGGGAAGGGAGATGGTTTATTAGAGGAGAGGAGCTCTAGAAGACAGGCCCAAGAGCTATAATGAAATCGGACCCAGGACACTCTGTGTAGCCCAATTAGAGCAGTTTCCTATAGGAGCAGTATAAATAACCTATGGAATACTAGCTTCTTGGATTTCGCATTGTGAATATAGATGTTGCTTCGAGCCCAAAGGAATCCCACATTATATTACTGCCAGGGCCCACTCAAGAGTATTCTTCTGTCTCTAACAAGAAGAGCGATGAACACTTTATCATTTGCAATTACAGGGCCATGAAAATTTAGGGGCTCCCCTCTGACAACCCTAATTACCTTAACAATGTGTTATAGTTTTATTGACTATGGTTTCTGTTTAATTTCTATCTCCATTTTCCAGTATGAGCATGACATTCCAACCTAGGTTGCATCAGAGAGGCAATGCCATAGAGGGAGTCAGGGCTCGGGACAAGATACACCAAGATAGTGGGACAGAAAGAAGAAAAACTAGTAACTCTGGAGATACAGCTGAGTAGGGAAAAATTGGAATATTAGTGACAAATCTGCCCTTTCTTTCTAATCTAGCTTCTTCCCACAAAGCCAATACAAGGCCTTGTATGTTATCTATGGTTACTCCCTGTTTCCTCCACTGTCCCTTTTAAATCACGTATACACTATTCCCTGTCCTGTTTATAAAACCAAACAAGAATGTAGAAATCATCAGGAGTACATAGGTAATCTCTCAGAAATTGTACACCCTAACCTGTTGCCCCACACTTCTTTGTGCTTGCTGTAGTCTTCTTGGTCACAGATTCCTGGTTTATATCACAGCTTATTGGGACTATAACCCACCCTGAATCATACCTTTCTTGTCTGTGTATATGTACCCCTGGCCTAATCCTTTTATCCTGAGGCTAAATCTATTTCTGACATTTCCAAAACCTGTTAGGGCAAACTCTATTGTTCTGTGGCTCAGACATGCACCTGAGACCCCATACTATCACTCCCTCAACCTCTGTCCAATGGACCAGTTCTCTTGAAAGCTAATCCACTCTGATTAAACCCTAAAATGGAACCATTCCTGTAGGGTACAAAATCTTCTGTCCTGGTAAGTTTCCTCTAGCCAAGTGCCTTTCCACCTAGTTTTATTTTCTCCTACTTAGTAATAGCTTTCAGGATGCAAGCTTAGAAATCTAAGGAGCATCACCTAGAATTGACAGTTTCAGACAGTAAGACATGATTTACCTTCTGAGAGACAAAGCATAGTATTGGGGATTCTAGGTCTGGTCATTTCCAGGAAGCAGGTAGGGGACACTTGTTCATAAACAGCAGAACTGAGACAGACACTGGTGTTGAGTATGAGACAAGGATTTCATTTTGGGAAACAGGACTGTCCCTTAGCAAGGTTTTAGTGGGAACAAAAAGGGAAATGAGAACGGTAACTGCTAATATTCTAAATAAAGAAGCACAGCAAATCCCCGTTGTATGGACTGAGAGAAGTCAAGGAGAGATATATGGCTTGAGGAAGCAACAAAATACCCCAAGGTTAATCCCTAGAGGTAGTAAATCCAGGGTCTAAATTTAAAAAAAAAAAAAAAAAAAAGGTACCTAGGAAAGGCTCATTATATTGATACTGTTTTGAGAGGATGCCAAGGTAATTTGTTACCAGATGATGGGGCTAAGGTCTCAGATATATTGTGGCTGCCAGTAAGGAGGACCTGAAGGACTCAGGAAAGTAGAGGAAGAGGCAGAAAACATGAGGCAAGGGTCTTTACAGTCTTGATATTCTATCTTCACCTTAAAAATAGCAAATCTTTGAGATTTTTTACTCATGTGGTCAAGAGCATTCTCCCTCATGTGCCCTCCTTCTTTAAGAAAGATATGCTAGTCAATAGATCTAGACTTCCAGGATTTTGTGAGCCACTCATGTTTTCTACAGTTTGTATCTTGAACCCACAATTATTTTTTAAAAGCGTACCCTCATATACCATAGCCTTGACAATTTTAGTAGCCCTGCCCTAGATTTATTCTTATTCTGGCACGTCTCCCTCGATTCTGACACTATTTCAGGAACAAAGATGCAGATTTGTTCCAGAGTAGAAGATGTTCAGTTCAGGGCAGTGTAACATAGTAGGTAAAGGTCTGAGCTTTGACATCAGACTGCCTTGGGCTTGAATCACTGATGTCACTCTGACCTTCACATTTCTCGTATTTCATAAAACAAAAAGAACAAGAGGTTACTAAGAGTTTAAGTAAAGTAATACATATGAAATAAATAGCTAAGCACCTGGCATATAGTGCTCAAATAATATATTATTACTCAATATTTTTATTGATAATTGTTAGTTGTTAAAGAGCATTACTAGATGGGGCTAATAGCTTGAATCACTTCCACTTTGAGGTTAGCTAACAGCTCAGAACCTTTGGTTTTATAAGTATGATGAAGTGTTCTTTTCTCTAAAAAGCTTTACTTCACTTGCTTTCATTCAAAGTTCATCTGTCCCATTTCTGTCCAGTCACATTGAATTCTGAAGTCTTTCTACGGTTTATCTGTAATGGTTTGGCATTTCAGTACTTCAGCATAGCTTAATATCTTCTGAAAACTTGAAAATTTGAGAGTACAATTCTACTTCAAGATTATTTTTGAAAGTGCCACATCCCTGGATGTACCCTTGGAAAACTCCATAGCTTAAATATTAACACAGAGAAGTTTCTGCTTATCATTTTTGCTTGGGTTACTATCTTTTAAAAACAGATTGGTATGAAGTAATGCTTACACTTCTAGGTCACCAGTAGTCTAGATTAAAGATCAACATCAAAGTTGGATTAGCAATTTTGTGGTGGAAATATAAAGAAACCCACTGTTTCTGACAAGGAAGTGATTTGATTAAGCCACAGATATGTTATAAAGGACTAGAAGAGAGTTGAACTAAAAATTTCCCCAAGATTCTACATTTGGAGCAGTTTATAGATGTGCATATAATAGGAAATAAGGGAAAGGAAATTTGGGTCATAATCAGAGCTGGGCTCATTTTGGCATCACATCACTAATACAATTAATATAATATAATATGCCATAACAGAACAGAACAGAACATAATATGAACTTTAAACATTCTCTGTAGTTAAACTGGACCTGCTAATAAGCTACTCCTATCAACCAGTGGTTGGAAAAAGTCAAGGAAGCACAAAGCCTTCTTAGGTTTAAAATTTACCATCTTTTATCCAATTACCCAGTTTTTCAGGGTTTCTTTCACATGCTCTTCTCCTTGTCCTCACTCCATGATTGTTGGTTCATGTTTTGTCCTTATATTAGGGATAGGTATCTTCTTTTATTGTTGTCTTCCATTTGATCTTTAGGTGTTTGCCATTAACCCTGCTACACCCATTGCTCTCATCTTCACCCATTGGCTTTGAGTGATAAGGACTCAGCTCTTGGCTCATTCCAACTTCAGGCTTCTTTCAGACTTCCTGCCATGGAAGAACTTTCTCATTCCCCTCTGGAGCCACCAGGAAAATCTAGATCTCCTCCACCCCACTCATATTGGGAAACTATATAGCATTACTCTTCATTCTCTCTTTACCTGTGTATACCATGTTGACATTTCTCCTCCTTTGTAGATTCCCTAATTTACACTCAAGGAGGTGTTTTCATTCAAGAGTTAAGGCAAGATTCAAAAAATAAGTTTTCTCCACCATGGAATTCCTAAAGTGTATGAAGGTCACTAACCCCTTTCAATCACAAGACAGGACAGGAAAGTCCCCCTCAGGAACATCCATTTCTCTATCTTCCAAATCTGCCGTCTCTTTTTCCTTCCTCTCCCTGGGCTCTTCTACTATCCCTGACCATAAGCCTCTCACCAGGCCAGAGGAAAGTTGACCATCCTTCCAAAGGAAACACGAAACGCATTTCAATCTTACATTCTTACTGTCTGCTTTATAGAAAAACTGCTGTGGTCTGACTTCTCCAAGCTAAAGCTTAATAATTTAAAGCCTAGGTCCTCCCAGAAAAAAAAAGAAAAAAAAAACACCTTTTTTCTTTCGAATGCCTGACACTTCTTTTTTCCCTGGTTTCTGCCCTTTCCCTGAAGGTATGCTCAGCTTCGATAAATATGGAACCTTAGAGCAGCAAGAATTACAGGAAATGAGAAAGAAGTTGAATATAGGATAATATTTCAAAATATTAGTTATAGCTGCACACCCCAACCTTGTATAATTAGGTTAGTAAGGGGGTAGGACCATGTCCTGTCTCTTAATGGTGGCTCAGGAAAGAAAACATTATTATGCAAGTTCAAAGTTTTGGAGCAGATCCAAAAAAGTGCAGGGTTGGTGGGTGGGAGGTTTCTAGGGGGCATTCATGAGAGGTGCCTTGAAGGAAGGAAAACTAAAAAAACAAAACCTGTGGGCAGGAAAGCAGTAACTAGGAGATTGAACAGTCAAGTATTCCAGCGTGCTACAAAACTGGCAAAGAAAATAAGACCAGCCAAACATGTGGCTGAGTAGTTTGAAAGTTAACCAGGAAGAATACAACAAGACAGAAGAGGGAAGGGAGGAAGAACCACAGGGACCATACCAGGTTGAATAGTGCCCCCTCCCATTGTTGTCTTCTCAGAATGTCAGAACTTCATTTGGAGGTAGGTTTTTAGCAGATATTATTAGTTAAAATGGGACCATAATGGAATAGGGTGAGCCCTTAATTCAATATCACTGATGTCCTTAGAAGAAAAAGTACAGAAACAGACACACAGAGGAGAATACCATGCAACAACAGAGGCAGAGGCTGGAGTGATGCATCTTCAACTTAAGGAAAATAGGGGATTTCTGATGCCACCAAGGGCTAAGAGAAAGGTGAGGACACATTCTCTCCTGGCATCTTCAGAGAGAGCACGGTCCTGCTGACACCTTGATTTTGGCTTTCTAGCCTCAAGAAGTTTTAAGAGAATAAATTTCTGTTGTTATAAGCCACCCAGTTTGTGGGACTTTGTTACAACAGCCACAGAAAACAAATACACGAGCTCACATTTGTGTCTCGGGCAAGAGTGTACACAAAAACCATTTGGCTGAGACCTCTGGGGTTGCTATTCAGATCCCTGCCTTTAGAAAGTGTTCTTCTAAATCTTTATGGAATCACTTTTCTAGCTCGGACAAATCAACTAACCTCAGTAGTCCCTGCATTTCCAATACACAACATAAAATTCATGAGAGCTAAAGGGAATTATGCTTGTTAAAATGTAGGTGATCATGTACTTTCTCAGGAAACTAGGAAGAACAAGGAAAACTCGATTTGAAGTTCTCCCATCTCAAGTTGACTCTGATGCAGCTACTCCCAAGTATGGGTGGGGAGCCTGGGATCTCCTGGAGAAGAATGGAAGGGAGGTAGTTCTGTCCTCTGTGCTGCATGTATCTGACAACACCCCTCTACTTCACGAAAGCAAGGAGGAGTTTTCAAACTTTCTTTTCTTGCCATTTATTCACCTCAACTCACAATAATAAATATATTTTCTGTCCCGACTCAGAACACACACACATATCCAAAACACATTTCTTTCTTATAATGCAATTACCCTTTGCACAAAAGTATTTTGTTATGTTCTTTTCTAGTCTATTCAATTCCTTTCTCTTCTATATTATTTTATTTTTAAAAAGTATAGTCTGACCATACTAAATTTATTCTATACCTCCTTAGTGTGTAACTGATCATATTTAATGCAAATGCCTGTCTTTTGACATGCTGAAATGTTGCTTAAAATGTTGATAAAGAAATTCTCTATCTAAAAATTCTGAAAAGAGCATACACTCTAACT
Organism: Lynx rufus; assembly: GCF_022079265.1. Lineage (NCBI taxonomy): Eukaryota > Metazoa > Chordata > Mammalia > Carnivora > Felidae > Lynx > Lynx rufus. The sequence goes on from NW_025814827.1 coordinate 67,380,240, forward strand.
CTCATGCCCTGAAACAATAAAAGTCTTGGATAGGCTTTGGAGAAGGGATAATTGTTAAAGATACACATTTTAAATGATATACTTCTTTACCTGTTTTGTATCCTTTCTTGTTTCATTCCATATATAGTGACATCTTTCTTGCACAATAAATGCTCATCTTCAATAGCATTTTTAATGACTGAACAACAATCCCACTGGGTGGATTCAGTGGAATCATCTAATCAAGCTCCCTTTGTTGGGCATTTGGTTTGTTTTAAAAGCTTATATTCTAATGGGATGAGATAGGTAATAACCAATAAACAAACAAATAAACAAGGATAATTGCAGATTGCAATAAGTACCTCAAAAAAGTGATGTAATAGTATACGAAAGGATTGGGGATTATGTTAGATAATATCATCAGGAAATGGATTTTGAGATAGACCTGGAAGACAAAAAGCCCACCTCATAAAGTTGTGAGGAGAGATCTACAGACACAGGGGAAAACAAGGGTTCTTGGAGTCTAATGCATTGAAGGAACAGAAAGATAGCTGTCCAGTAGTTAGGAACCAACTCATGAAGAACTCTGTAGGCCAGTGTAAAAAAAAAAAAAAGTCTTTATTCTCAGTGCAGGGGTAAGCCTCTAGATAACTCAGAGTGATAGAAAGAAAAATAGAGACAGAGAGAAAAAGAATGAGAGAGAGAGAGAGAGAGAGAGAGAGAGGGAGAGAGAGAGAGAGAGACTATCCCAAGAGGGAAAAGTAGTCAACAAGTATACTGGGCATGAGTATGAATGGCTAAATCCGTTTGGGCACTGATCATATGAAATTTACAGTCAACTTCAGAGCTTATTTATTTATTTTAGGGTTTTTTTTTAATGTTTCAAGTTTTTATTTAAATTCTAGTTAGTTAACATGTAGTATAATCTTGGTTTCAGGAGCAGAATTTAGTGATTCATCACTTACGTATAACATCCAGTACTCAATACAAGTCTCCACCTTAATGCTCATCACCTATTTAACCTATCTCCCCACCCATCTCCCCTCCTTCAACCCTCAGTTTGTTTTCTTTAGTTAAGAGACTCTTAAGGTTTGTTTCCCTGCTTTTTTTTTCCTTCCCCTATGTTTATCTGTTCTGTTTCTTAAATTCCACATATGAGTGAAATCATATGGTATTTATATCTCTCTGACTTATTTTGCTTAGCATAATGCACTCTAGCTCCATCCACATCGTTGCATATAGCAAGATTTATTTTTTATGGCTGAGTAATATTCCATTGTATATATGTACTACCTCTTCTTTCTCCATTCACCAATCAATGGACATTTGGGCTCTTTCCATAATTTGGCTATTACTGATAATGCTGCTATAAATATCAGGGTGCATGTGTCCCTTCAAATCAGTGTTTTTGTATCCTTTGGGTAAATACCTAGTAGTGCAATTGCTGAGGCATAGGTTAGTTCTATTTGTAGAGGAACCTCCATACTATTTTCCAAAGTGGCTGCACTAGTTTGCATTCCCACCACTAGTGTAAGAGGGTTCCCCTTTCTCTGCATCTTTGCCAACTTCTGTTGTTTCCTTTGGTTTTAGTAGTAGGTTTTAGTATAATTACAATTATTTTATGATAATTTTAAACTTGGATTTCTTGTAGTGATCTTTTAGTTAGGGTTCTTCTGAAAAACACAACCAATACAATATATATAACAAGACATCTAAGCCATTTAAAATTGATACACTCAGTCTTTGAAATCACAGTATTAGGTAGGAACCTATCATTATCCAGTCAATAGATGAGGAAACTGAGACACAGACGGCTTATTATGTTGAAATACCTTTGTGTTTCAGTAAAAAACCCACACTTGTCATAATATATAAGACTTTAATAAAGTACCATACAAAGTTACTAATAATTTTATTTAGAATTTTCTTGTCCTTGAAGACCTTTGGTAACTCATTTATACTCTTATTTGAAACTAGTCTGAAATTGTTTTTTTTTTTATTAGCTGGGAAGTTTATAATTTTTATGAACTCCAGAGTATGGTAGAAATTATTACACAAAAAAGCTTACCTGCTAGTCATCTGGACCTGCATATTTTTGAAGGGCAGTCCCTGCTGGTCTATTCAATTAGTGGAATTATAGTAAGTAATGTATTTCTGAATGTTTACTAAAATACAATGTTATGAGTAGCAAAGTCTTAAAATTTGATAAATTTATGCTTACCTCACTTTTTTCATTCTCAAAATGTGTACTTTTATTTTTTTTGTGTGTATATAGATCAGTGTGTATGTTTTGTAAGTTCTCAAGATTGCATATTTTTTGTCTCTTCAATCTACTAGCTTTCAAATTTTCAATTATTCCATTTCATGCTTTCAAATTAATTAAGTTTTTGTGTTAGTTTTCACATCTCCCTTATTCCTATCTCTTAGACTACTTGGGATAATTTTGGCATATCAGTTTTAGCTTCTCATACTGAGTAATTAGTTTATTTGTGCTTATTATTACCTATTTACTGATGAAAGTATTTAGATTTATACCTCTTGGACTGAGTATAGAATTTGCTGTTTCACTCTATTTTTGACATACCATATTGTCTACTTTGTTAGTTTTAATGTAGATCGTAATAAATAAATAAATGTAAGATACAAAGTCTTGTATATAAATATAAATATATAAAACCAATTTTCTTAATTATATTATATATATATATATGTGTGTGTGTTCTATATTTTAATAATATTTTGATGCCTGTTGCATCAAAACGTATTTTGTCATTCATTATTGCAGAGGAGAGGTCTGAGGCCAGCTTGATCTTTTAGTTACTACAGATATTTGCTTTTCCTCCCTAGGCAGTTTCAGTGTTTTTACTTCATGCTTGTGATTCATGTATTTTATCAGGATGTATCTGGATAAGGATTTTTCCCAGAAATTATACCTTATATGTAGTTAGTCCTTTCTTACCCTTGAAATGTTTTCTCTTATTTATGTCTCCTCTGTTTAGTCTGGTTATCCTCTTTGGGAACAACTACTCTTTACTTTATCTTCACTATTTTTTTTCTATCCATATGCATTCATTTTGACATATACTATGTATGTATTCACTTTCTTTCATCAAATCTGTCATTTTTCTCTGTGTTCTGGGAAACTTCCCATGCTTCTGGTCCACATCGCTGCTTTGATTTTCCACAGAAGTGGATATCCACATCAGGCTCAAATGGAAATTTTATCTTTATCATTAATTTATAATTGTCCTAGAAGCCCTTTGATAACTCGTTTATTGCTTTCTTCTCTTCATCCCATTTTCTTCTGTCTTTGCCTGATACTGGTGAGGCCCTAAGCCTTGTCATATAAGTAATCATAATTTTCTTCTAGATCTTGCAATAAATTATTGTCAGGGATGCACTCGTCTTTGTGCTATTCCCTTTCTCTTTTGCTGCAGTAATTTTTTATTAGCCCAATGCCAATTTTTCTTCTTAAAGGGAATTTAGATCTATCAGGATGTAATTTTCTTACAGAAAATATGGATTGGTTAGGTCCTGCTCCCTTTCTACTTGAGTAATGTTGAAATTCTCTTTGGAGGATCGTAGTAAAGGGCAGACAACAGGAGCCTTAATAAGGAGCAGGCCGTGTACAATTGTCTATTACTTCAGGGAATTTTTCTACTACTTGCATAATCTGCTTTTCTGATTCAAAACAAAGAAAATAGGTAAAGATTATAATTCCCAGCCTGCAGAATGGGATTTCTTTTATATCTGTCCCCTCTTCAGTGGTCACTTATAGTACCTATACTTTCCAGAATACATGTATTATGGTACTTCCTCTGCAAATAGTACCTGAAATGTGCCATTTAGTTGGAGAATGGATAAAGCACCTTTCTTAGTTGTGTGTGTGTGTGTGTGTGTGTGTGTGTGCGTGTGTGTGTGTGTTTGAGTCAATCTCTTGACTTCACTCAAGAATTAAATCCACAGTTGTTTCCTTTTCTTTTCTTTCTTCTCCCCCTCAAAGATTTCGATTTCTATTTTAAGCATGCGAATTTCTCACAGATTCTAGCCTAAGGTTGTGTCTGTTTCACTTACTTATTAACTCTTGTCTTTTTCTGCATGTTTTCCCATAGGGAGAAGGCTGCATTGGCGCCTGTTAGCCCCACGTTATTTAAATGGGGATTAATACATTTAATTTTCTAAACTTATTTCACTTTAGGTTATTTTCTCTACTTCCATTCTGTAGGCAACCCAGAATGACTGGTATCATTCTTCGTAATGTTTCTTGGTAGTCGTAAAGAAATTTCCTTGATTTGTATTCTTTATGTTATTTTGAATTCTGTTAATTAAACTGTCCTTATCACTTACAGGAGACCTATAAAGATAATGACGGGATTACATTAAAATCTTTTAAAATACAAATCTCACTCTAGAGCAAAAGAGATGAAATGGAGGTGGATTCAACACATATCATCAACTTTGAAAGTGGGAGAATTCTTATTTCCAAATCTTGGAGAAAATACTCATAACCATGAAGGAATACAAAATCCCCGATTCAATATGTTTCAAATTTCTATTTTCTTTTTTATCAACTTCACATAAAATAAAAAGAATCAAAAACACAAAACATGAGTTAAAAGTTATTAGATGGGTGGAGATATTAATTCATTCCAAACATTTGTTAAATCCTTATATAGGAAAGTGTAGCATTTGTAGAAGTCTCTGGCCTTAGTTTCTTGGTCCAACCTGGAGGTCACCTGCAGTTTTAATGAGGAATTCATTGAATGAATGAATGGCTTCCTACCTCAAACACCTCAGCCTGAAGGCTTTCTCTAGCTGTAGAAACACAGTTCTGAGACCAAGGAGCAGGTCAGAGATGTAAGGGAGTTAATGCCCACAGAAGCAACCTTCAAACAATAAGGGACATTTGTTCGTGAATAACTTCTTCACTCCTTGGTTGGGAAATTCTCTGAGAATAGTCAGCAAGTCTCAGCCCCAGTTGTCCACAACAGTGCCCATTCATGAATGCATCTTTTATTGACTTCTTCCCTATATGATTTCACTTTCCTAATAATGCTTCCTAGGACCGAGTTCTGCTTTTTGGGGAACCCCATATAAGAAAAGAGGCAAGTCCCAGAGTCATAGTGATAGCAAATAAATGCTAGGAAGAGGTATCAGTCAAGGTATATAGTGTTTCACCAAATGTTTGTTCCAAATCATTGTTGTTTTTTTTAAGTGTTTTATTTTTTCCCCAAGCCATTGTTTTATACAATTATAACAGTGCTAATTTTCCATGTAAAACCCTCATGCCAGGAAGCCAACAATACTTAATGACTCAGCTATCTGCCTTGTGTCATTTAAAAAAAATCTTTTTTTATTTTGAAAATTTTAGAATACTTTAAAGTTCTAAATTACTAAAAAATTCTAAAATGACCCAAATATTCTGTCATCTAACTCCTTTTTTAGTCCATATCTTATCTTTAATAACAGCTAGATATATTTAAGATGTATGACATGATGATTTCATATACATCTACATAATGAAATAATTACCACATTCAAACTAATAACACATTATGTCTCACATACTTATTATTTTTGGTGATAAGAGCACCTAAAATCTACTCTCTTAGTAAATTTACATGATTCAATACAGTTTTATTAACTATAGTCATCATGCTGTACACTAGATCTCTAGAATTATTCATCCTACAAAATAACGAACTCTGTAACCTTTAACAAGCATCTCCCCATCTCTTCTCCCCACCCGCAGCCCCTGCTAACCACTGTTCTTTCTATTGTCTGCTTTCACAGATTTGATGTTTTTAGCTTCCACATACAAGTGAGGCCATCCAGTTTTTTTTTGTTTTTTTTTCTGTGTCTGGCATATTTCACTTAGCATAATGTCCTCCAGATTCATCCATATTGTTGCAAAAGCTAGCATCTCCTTTTTGTTAAGACAAAATAATATTTCATTTATATATATATATATATATATAATATTTTATCCATTCATCTTTCGATAACCACTTAAATTGTTTCCATTTCTTGGCTGTTGTGAATAAGGCTGCAACTGTCATCCAATTTCAATAAATACCAATATTTACCCTGCTTTATTTACATATCTTACTCTATTTGTTTTATAAAATGTTCATGTTCTGTATGCAATATACATACAGAAAACTGCAGGTACTGTAGACCTATAGCAAAATGAATTTTCTCAAACTGAACACACTTGCGGACCCAGTGCCCAGATAAAACAAATAGAATATTACCAACACTCCCCTTTTCTCCCTCCCAATGTACACACTCCTTTTCAGTTACTACTCAGGCTAACAAAGATTAACACTATTCTAACATGCATGAGTCTTTTAAGTGAATTGCACATATCCTGTCATTTTACTTTATTGTATATTATTAAGTCTAATTTAAAGACAAATCGATCCCCAACCCCACCATATTTTAATGTAATAAAATTTTTTCCAAAAATTTTGTTGTAAAATGCTTTCCTCAATTCAAAATGATCTAAAACCTGGATTTAGTGAATTAAATAGAGATGTATAATAAGCAGGTAAAAAATATTTTTTTAACTATATGAGTTTGAACTAAGTGGGGGAACTAGTATTTTACACTCAAAGATCATACAAGAAATACACTGACTTGTTGAGAGTCACTACCCTTTCCCACTTTGACTGGATTATTTGGCTAAAAAACCTTACAATTCCATTAATAATTTATAATACCGAAGTATTACATTCTAACTTTAACCTAAGTTTGCAAGTAATTGTTTCATTTGGATTTAAGTCATAATCGATGTTGACAGTTTTATTTTAGGATGACTAGAGGCATTACAGAATGATAATTTCCTTTTTATTAGGATACATCTGTTGATTAAAAAACTAGTTTTGAATTTATAAAGTGCTCAAAGTAATTAATTTTAACAGTGACATAATGCAGTGCATTTCTGGAGTACCGATTCTCTACAATACGGAATATTTCCATATTCACCAGGTACTTCCTTATGGACAAATGTCAAAAGGAGCCAAGTATTATAGTATCTGACTCAGTACTATCTTTTCAGTTAAAATGTTGCCTTGTTAATACAGATATAAAGAACTAATACTAAACTTCATCAAGCTACTTACTGTCATTTCAGAATAATGCCTGGCTTTTATATTCCTTTTACATTTTGATTACTAATTTTCTAAAGGGAAATTAAATTGTAAATAGGAAATTGATAAAAACATATCTGACTAATCATTATCATTTAAGAAATTCTAGGTGCATAATAAAATTTTCACGTTTTTCCTCCTTTAATTGTATGGACCAAATACATATCCCAATTATTCAAATAACATCATTATCATTTTTAGTTAATAAAATATTCACAGGGGCGCCTGGGTGGCGCAGTCGGTTGAGCGCCGACTTCAGCCAGGTCACGATCTCGCGGTCCGTGGGTTCGAGCCCCGCGTCGGGCTCTGGGCTCATGGCTCAGAGCCTGGAGCCTGTTTCCGATTCTGTGTCTCTCTCTCTCTCGGCCCCTCCCCCGTTCATGCTCTGTCTCTCTCTATCCCAAAAATAAATAAAAAACGTTGAAAAAAAATTTAAAAAAATAAAATAAAATAAAATAAAATATTCACATAACACAAAATATTGATTTCTTACACATTGTTAAAAATAATAAACACAAAATAAATTACAAGATTCTTAAGTATTGAAAATAATTTATAGAGATTATTACTTTGACCTTATTTTCAAACTATTGGAAGACTTCATTTTCAGAAACAAACTTCCAGAATGCAGAACTGAAAATTCTTTCATTTACCTTGTTTATACTACAGATAATGTATACTTGCCATTTATTTTGTTACTTTATCAAACACCTAAAATATACACACTGCTTCACCAAATTCATTTTCTCAAAGATATCCAACCTATCCATCTAAATCAACCAGTGAAGAAGATATTTAAGAATATATATAGTATTTATAGGGATGTTGCAAAACAAACAAACAAAAGAAGTGATGTAATAAAAGTGGCATTAATCTTCTAGCTCTTAAATAATAATTCTAACACTGGAATTATACAGAAATGAAAAAATAAAACCAATTTTTAAAATGAATTTGTTCTTTCTTAAGTACCATTTTTATCATACCCAGTTTGACCCTATTTAGTGATGGGTAGGGTGGAATTTTGTTCCTGGGAATGGCAGTCTAAGTAATTTTGGTCAATACTGTCACAGACAGCGTAATTAGAAAGTTGAAATGTGACTTTCTGCACATCTATACCTTTATCTATATCCATCTATTTGTCTATCTGTCTGTCTATGTAGATGACAGAGGACTAGCAATGCAGTGAGAATTTCAAGACCAAGATCTGAGTAAAGAGGAAAACCCAATGCAGCAAGTCCAGCATTTGTATCCACTTTTCCTGAAGAATAATTAGCATATTCCTGAAGAAGTGAGTGAGGAACTGAAAAGCTAAGCAAAATTTTCAACAAACTCGAGGACCAAGAAGGGCAGAATTTGTGATTTAGAGCCACCAAAAAACAGAGTCTGATAAAATACCCTGTTTGAATTGGAACCCCAAAGGACCACGAGTGAGGAGTAAGGATGAAACTGAAATAGACTAGCCCTCACTGAATCACAGCTTTGAATCAACTCCAGCACGTATTGGATTAAGGTGATCTGGAATTGCTGATGCACAGGCTGCATGCCAGAGACAACTATAAATTCTCTCTAGAGAAAGGCAATATCATCTTAGGCCTCAAATAAGTCCTACAAAGATATGAAGAAATAAGACAAAGTGGTAATTATGGGCAAATTGTGTCCCTGCAGATTCATATGTTGAAGCCCTAACCCCTGATACCTCAGAATTTAACTGTTTATAGATAGGATCTGGTCTATAAATAGATAATTAGGGTAAAATGCAGTTGTATGGATAGGACCGAATCCAGTATAATTTATGTCCTTCTGAAAACGAAGATTAAGACATAAACACATACAAAGGAACAACATGTGAAGATGCCAGAGGAAGATGGCCATCCACACGCCAAGGAAAGAGGCTTCAGAAAGAACCAAACATGCCAACGCTTTGATCTTGGACTTCTAGCCTGTATGACTATGAGATAATATATTTCTGTTCTGTAAGCCATCTAGCCTGTGATACTTTCTGGGGACAGCCCTAGCTCACTTTTACAATGGTCAAAGTCCAACAGAAACAACATAAAATAGAAATATCTACAGTATTTACAGGGAGTCTAGATAATAGAGATTCAACCACTGACTTAAAAAAATAAAAGATTACACTTTGCAGAGCCTGGGTGACTCTATAACTGAAATTTCTACAACTGAAAAATTCAGAAACTGATATTAAGAACTCAAAGATGAGTTTAATAATGCATTTGATACAGATGAAGACAGAATATTGAAATGAATGAAAGTTCAAAAAAATTCTAGAATAGGGCATGAAAAAGTAAAAAAGATGGGATATATAGAAGAAAGCATATGAAATAAGTGAGTAAAAGAAAGAAGTTCTATGCAATATTACTGGATCCAAGGGGGGAAAAAGAAATATTAAAAGCTTGATATAATAGCTGAGAACTTAAAAACCTGATGATGATATAAAAGTCTCAGGTTAAGAAGCAAGTGAAGAAAGTATACCTACACATAACAAGGTAAATGTGCTAAAAACAATAAGAAAAAAGACAAAGAAAGTATGAAAACATCCAGGGAAAAAAGACAAATTACCCAAGAGAGTCACAATAGGGTTGAAGCCAGATTCCTTAAACAGAAGAACAAAACCAAAACCATATTGGAATGAAATAATATCTTCAAAGTATTAAAAGAAGTTAAACATTCTATACACAGAGAAAATATTCTTCAAAAATGAAGTGAAGAGGTTTTGGTAATAGAAAAAATGTTTATTCTTACAATAACATAAAATGCAAGATAAAACTGCACTAAAATGCCATTTCTTATCTATCAGAATACCAAACATTGATTGAAGTTTGACCTGTTACGTTAGCAAGGCTTAGGGAACAGGTACTAGCATATAGTACAAAATCACTCAAAAAACATGGAGGGAAATTAAGTAATTTGGCAAAACTACATATACATTTTTCCTATATCAAGAAATTCTTCGTCTAGAAATCTATACTAAATACATACTGACAAAATACATAAAAAGACATATACGCAAGAAACTATTGCAGTAATATTTATAATAGCAGAAGAATAGAATAAAACTACATATCCACTAACAGAGGCTGTGTGAATAAACTACGGTGTGATATTTAGCTGGGGATAGTTTCAAGCTAAGTGTTGAAAATATGGCCTAGTTTATTCTAGCTGCTTATAGTAAAATTTGAGAGAAAGACATAAATTGAGAAAAGAATTGTTAAATAAGTAAAACCTAGAAGTGATAATTTGAAAAATTACCAGTCCTTCCAGATAACAAAGGAAGTCAAAATTAAGAAATTCACTATCAGGAAAGTACTGTAGAGAAAATACTGAGGATGTGACCCCAAAGTCCTCTCCTGAAACATCAGAGATCAGAATATTTTGTCACACCATGTGACTCTGAGAGATAAGGAGTATGACTCAAAGATCCCCTGGATTACAGTGTGGCCTCTAGGAAAGGAGAGCAGTGTCCCTCAACTATATCGGCCCAAGCAGAAATTGAGAAGGGATTATTTAAGTAAGATCTCTGGGAGGAATCCTTTCACAATTTATACAAGTATCTAATCATCAGGTTGTGTACTTTAAATATCCTACAATTTTACTGGTCAGCTATACCTCAGTAAAGCTGAAAAAATCTCTTGATTAATCTCTTGTCTAATGAAGTTAATTCCTCTGACATACACACAAGACAGAAAGTTCTTAAAATTTTTATGACAGCAGAAATATTTCCAATCTAATCATGAGACAAACAGAAATTTCTAATAGAGGGGCATCCTACAAAATAACTGACTAGTACTCCTCACAACTGTCAAGGTCATCAAAAATAAGGAAAGTCTGAAAATGTTACAGCTAAGAGATGTCTACAGAAGCATGACAACTAAATGTAACATGGTATCCTAAATGGGATTATGTGATAGAAAAGTTACATTAGGCAAATACTGAGGAAACCTGACTAAAGTATGGATTTAAGTTAATAATAAAGTATCAATATTATTAATTGTAACAATTGTATTATATTAATGTAGGATGTCAGTAATATGAGAAACCAGGTGTAGGGTAATCAGGAACCCTGTGTAGTATCTCCTTGTTTTCTGTAAATGTAAAACTGTTTTTAAAAAGTCTATTTAAATTATATAAGGATATGTAAAGAAGAAATATTACTATCTTGATAAAGTGGATATAATTGTGTATATAGAAAAAACTGTCTTGATTACTTTTTTCACTTTTTTATTGAGGTAAAATTCACATAACATAAAATTCACAATATTAAAGTGTACAATGCACTGATTTTTAGTATGTTCACAATGTTCTTCAGCCATCATCACTACCTAATTAAATAATGTTTTCATCCCCCCAGAAAAGAAGTCCCATACACATTGAGCAGTCATTCTATTTCTATTCTCCCTCTATTTCTATTTCTCCCTCTCCCCAGTCTCTGGAACTCAGTAATACTTTTGGTCTTTAGATTTGCCTATTTTGGTTGGACATTTCATGTAAATTGCATCATACAGTATGTGGACTTTTGTATCTCATTTTAAGTTAGCATAATTTTTTTTAACTTTTTAATGTTTATTGTTTGAGAGAGAGAGAGAGAGCAGGAGGCAGAGAGGGGCAGAGAGAGAGAAGGAGACAAGGAATCTGAATGAAGCAGGCTCCAGGCTCTGAGCTGTCAGCACAGAGCCAGTCGCGGAGCTGGAACCCACCAACAGTGAGATCATGACCTGAGCTGAAGTTGGAAGCTCAACCGACTGAGTCACCCAGGCATCCCAAGTTAGCAATAATGTTTTAAGGCTTATCCGTGTTGTGGCACGCAACAGTACTTCATTACTTTTTAATGACTGAATACTATTCCGTTGTACAACTACACCACATTTGTAACATAAATTTATCAGTTGATGGATGTTTTGGTTGTTTCCACTTTGGGGCTATTATGAAAGATGCTTTATGAACATCCATGTACATGTCTATGTGTAGATGTATGTTTCTAGCTCTCTTGGTATATATCTAGGAATGGAATTTCTGTGTGCTATGATAACTCATTGAAGAGCTGTCAAAATTCTCCCAACTGCTCTCTACAGAACCTGGGATTTTACATCCCAATCACCAATGTTTTAGGATCCAATACTTGTTGTTTTTCTTCAAAAAATTATAGCTATCCTACTGGGTATAAATTGGCTTCCCATTATGATTTTGATTTGAATTTCACTGATGTCTAATGATGTTGAGCATGTTTTCATGGGCTTATTGACCATTAGTATATATTGGAGAAATGTCTATTTAGATCCTTTTCCCACCTTTTCATTGGGTTCTTCAACTTTTGTAGAGTTGTAAGAATTCTTTATTCTGGATAATAAACACATGTGTGATTCAAAAATACTTTCTCACACACTGTGAGTTGTCTTTTCATTTTCTTGATTATGTCCTTTAATACACAAAAGTTTTAATTTTAATGAAGTCTAGTTGATCTTTTTTTTCCCTCTTGCTTATGCTTTTGGTCTCATATTTAAGAAACTATTGCCTAATCCAAGATCATGAAGATTTACACCTAAGTTTCTTTCTAACATTTTTATAGTTTTACCTCTTCTATTTAAATATTTATATTGAATTAATTTTTGTATATGGTGTTAGATAGGGATCCATATTAATTCTTTCGCATGTAGATGTCTAGTTATCTCTTCGTCATTTGCTAAAAAGAGTATTCTTTCCAAATTGAGTGGTCTTAGCATTCTTATTGAAAGTCAATTAACCAAATAAGTATAGATTTATTTCTAGACTCAATTCTATTCCATTATCTACATATGTATCATTGTGCCAGAATCACCATCTTTTTATTATTGTAGCTTTGTAAATTTTGAAATTTTAAGTATGAATCTTTGTGGGGGGTTTTTTCAAGTGTGTTTTAGCTGGAATAAATCCCTTGAAATTTCACATGCATTAAAGTGATCAGTGTGTTCACTTCTCCAAAAAAAAAGAAATTGGGATTTTAATAGGTGTTGCATTGAATCTGGAGATCAGTTTATGGGAATACTGTCAACATACAGTATTATTTTCCAATGCAGTAATGTGGGATGTTTTTCCATTTGCGTATTTCTTCTTTAATTTTTTCCAATAATGTTTTATAGTTTTTGGTGTATAAGTCTTGCACTTCCTTTGTTAATTCTTTTCTCAAGCATTTTATTCTTTTGATGCTATTGTAAATGGAAGTGTTTTCTTTTTTTCCCCAAGTTTTTATTTAAACTTCAGTTAGTTAGCAGTATAATATTAGTTTCACATGTAGGATTTAGTGATTCATCACTTACATACAACACCGGCTGCTCATCACAAGTGCCCTCCTTAATTGCCATCATCTGTTCAACCCATCCACCCACCCCACTGCCTCCCCTCCAGTAACCATCACTTTGTTCTATATAGTTAAGAGTCTGTATCTTGATTTTCATCTCTCCCTACCCCCCACTATGTTCATTTGTTTTGTTTCTTCAATTCCACATACCATGTGTGTGTGTGTGTGTATATATATGATCATATATATCATATTATATATATCATATCATATATACGACCATATATATCATATTACATCATATTATATCATATTATAATAATTATATCACGATACACACACACACACACACACATATATCACATCTTAGTAGATGGACATTTGGGCTCTTTCCATAATTTGGCTATTGTTGATAGTGCTGATGCTATAAACATTGGGGTGCATGTATCCCTTCAAATTAGTATTTTTTGTTTTCTTTGGTTAAATACCTAGTAGTATGATTTCTGGGTTATAGGGGAGTCCTATTTTTAACTTTTTGAGGAAGCTCCATACTGTTTTCCTGAGTGGCTGCACCAGTACTCACCTGCAGTGTAAGAGGTGAAACTGTTTTCTTAATTTCATTTTCAGATTCTTCAATGAAATTGTGTAGATATACACTGACTTGTATTTAGATCTTGTATCCTGCCACTTGGCTGATCTTGTTAGCTCGTGTGTGTGTGTGTGTGTGTGTGTGTGTGTGTGTATTCTTAAAGATTTTCCATATATAAGATGATGTAGATCTCAGAGAGAGATTGTTTTCCTTCCTTTTCTGTCTGGATGTCTATTTGATTTACTTGCCTAATTTCTCTAGCTAGAATTTTTAGTACAATGATACTGGAAGTGGCAAAAGCAGACATCCTTTTCTTGTCCCCATTTTAGGAAGAAAACTTTCAATTTTTCACTGGTGTGATATTGGTAAAATCTTCTTGGATGCCTTTTATTCAATTAAAGAAGTATCCTGCTATTCCTAGTTTGTTGAATGTTTTTTATTATGACAGGATGCAGATTTTGTAAAGCACTTTTTCTGCATCTATTGAGATAATCATGTGGACTTGTCCTTTATTCTATTAATATGGTTTTTCACATTGATTTTCATATATATGTGAAACACTCTTTCATTCCTGGAATAAATCCTGCTTGGTCATGATGTGTACTGCTTTTACTATATTGCTGTATTTGGTTAGCTAGTATTTTATTGATGATTTCGGATTATCATCATAAGGGTTATTGGTCTGTGGTTTTTTTCTTGTGTTGTCTTAATCTGGTAAGACAGCTTCATAGAATGAATTAGAAAGTATTCTCTTATGTTTTTTGGAAGAGTTTGAGAAAGTTTGGTGTAAATTCTTCAATATGTGTTGCCTTCTCCATTCTGCATGTTTTAGTTTAGTTTGCTTTTGGTTTTCTAGTTTCTCAAAGTAAAAGATTAGGGTATCAATTTGAGATTTTCTTTTTCAATGCACATATTTACATCTATAAATTTCCTTCTGAGTACTTCTTTTACAGAATCCCACATGTTTTGGTTTGTTGTGTTTTGTTTTCTTTCCTATAAAAGTATTTTCTAATTTTACTTTTGATTTTTTTCACCTACTGGTTTTTAGGGGTATATTGTTTGATTTCCACATATTTGTGAATTTAAAAAATCCTTTGTTATTAATGTTTATTGTAATAATCATTTCAGTTTAGCCAAAAGAAAGCACTAACAGAGAAATTGAAAAAAAACAAAACATATAAGGCTTATAGAAACCAAATAGCAAAAGGGAGAAATAAGACTCTATCAGTAATTAGATTAATGTCTCTTAAACTCGCCACCGTAAAAGCAGATATGGATTTTTAAAAAGCCATCCAACTGTAGGCTATCTACAAGCGACTCACTTTAGATACAGACACAAAATAAGTTGAGAGTTAAGGGATTGAAAAAGATAGTCCATTTGTGTGGATCTTAAAAAAAAAAAGAACTTAAAATTTCATAAAATACCATGCTGGCAGGCGAGAGAGGTCAAATGATATCCACATAGAAGCTTACTTTCTGTGGTTGATAATTATCGCAATGGGAGTCTTTTGGTTATTACTTACTGGGATATAACTATCCTTCCTTTCTAAAATCTATTTTGAGAGATCTATTCACACACTTTTCCTTCAATTAACCTTGTCATCTGTGCCAGTCACTTATTTATCACTTCTCAGCTTTATATCTACCTTTCTTTGCCTTGCTTTGTGATCCTGGAGCTGGACCTTCAGGACATTTCTCTTTGCCAGTTGGCTTGATGTTAGACTTTGCCAATAGAGAGTATTGGAAGCCCATTGCAAGACCAGAGTAGGAGGAAGTGACTTCTTTTCCTTTACCGGTGTGCTGTGTTCAACTTGGCAGCCACTGAATTGGTAAGCAGGATCCTGAAACTATTCACTATAGCACCAGCTCTCATGGATTGGAAGTCCATGGCTTCTGGGAAGTTTCTCCATTTCATAGTGGCAATCTGCATTGCTTTTTTAAAACCAGAACTCTCCAGGAAAATTCTCCTCTACCTTAAATACAACTATGGTTCACCCAGTCAAACCAGAATCTAATGGTCATTAGAGGAAACCTGAAGTCTTAACCCAAGTTTAACACACAGTAGCCACCTAGATGGTTAGTGTATGGATTCCATAGCAATTTTTCCCAGTTCTTGAATATATAATTAGAATAAATACACATCGCAACTGGCAGAATCTGTACATTAGCTATGCGACCCATGGTAAAGGCTGTGATGGTAGCAAGATCTAAGTGAAAGTCACTGGGCCTTTTCTTTCCTATTCAAATATTAAAGAATTGTGAAGATTTGTACTGTCATCAAAGATTGTAGAGATGTAGAGAGGTAACATTTAATCACATTCCCATTTAACTTGACTATTTGGCCTGTGCAAAAGTTGGATAGATCTTGGAGAATGAATTTGGTGGCTCTATTTGTAGACAATAATACAGCTACAGTATTTTGACTGGAATAAATAAACATAGAATTTTGGACTTGGTTTGTAAATATTGACCTGGCCAATCCATTTTTCTCCATACAAAAAGTTACAAGGACCACAGCTTGGATGAGCTGGAAATAGTAGATAATTTAGTTGCCTTACTAAGACAAATGTGAGCCAAGGAATCATAGATAAATGCCACAAAATTTCAGAAGCTTATCACCTCAATGAAGTTTCTGGAAGTCCAATGGTCTGGAGCACAAGATATATTATTCAAGGTGAAACACAGTTTACTTTATGTCACACAACCTAGCACAGACACACACACAAAAAAGGCATGATGTTCAGGATTTGAAAACAACATATACTACATTTGTGTGTTCTACTTTAATCTATATACAAATTACCTACAAATTTGCTCTTTCAGCACAAAAGAAGGCTCTGAAACAAGTCTAGGCTTCAGGGCAATTGGATTTTCCCCTTGAACCTTATAATCCAGGAGAGCCAATGATACTCAAATTATCTATGGCAAATATGAATGCTGTATGGAGAATCTGGCAAGAAATCAGAGGATAATTGCAATACAAGCTTTAAGGATTTTGGAAACTACTTATGCCATCTTTAGCAGATAACTATTCTCTTTATGAGAAACAGCTTCTGACTTGCTACTTGGCTTTGGTAAAGACTTAATGCTAACCATAGGGTATCAGGTGACCATGAAGTCTGAATTCTCAGTCATGAACTAGTTTTTCTCTGATCTACCAAGCTAAAGCTTGGGCATGAACAAAAGCAATGCATTATCAAGTGGAAATAGTATATATGTGACTGGGCTCAGGTAGATCCCAAAGATATAAATGAGTTGTATGAGTAGGTGGTTTGGGGTTATTTGAAACCAGCTCCTCCTGCAATCCATTCTCTCAATCCACGTTTCTTGCCTCATGGGAGTTCTTTATGGTTCATGGATGGAGAAGAAAAAAGAAAACCTTATACTGTTTTGTAGATAATTCTGGACAATATGCTCAATGTTACCTAAAAGTGAACACTTCAGTTTTACAGTCCCCACATGGTCCTGGAAGACAGTAGTGAAGTGTAACATCCCACTAGACAGAATTCCAAACAGTATATTTTAATTTCGACAGACTGAAAGATAAGAAGAAGTACGGATTACATCATTGATGTAATACTTGTTAATGGTTCTTCATGGTCAGGTTGGATGAATATGAACTTGGAAGAAAAGAGAATGGAAGACTGGTGATAAAGGAGCTCTTGAGTCAAGAGGTATGTAGATAGACATAGACTGTGAAGATATTTTATTTTACTTGGGGATGTCTACCCAAAGGCATATAATTTGGAGGACACTCAAAATAATAAGGTAGGCAAATAACTCACTCTATGAATGTCAGTAACCTCTTTCCCAGCCATCCCAATGCTTATTCAATGGGTCCATGAGCAAAGAAGTCATGGCAGTAGGGATGAAATATCCCTTTAACAATACTTTGTTACATATCCCTTTAACAAGACTTTAACAACATAGACCACCTATTACCAAGGTTAACACTGACAGTGCTACTCCTGGGTGCCCAATCTACCAGTTACATAGACCAAAATTTTCTATATGGCACCATTCACCTAGGGAATCCACCACTTGGAAACAGGTTGATTACATTGTACCCTCACCACGAGAAAGCAGGTAAAGATTTAACTTTATTAGAATATAAATATATTCTGAATATGGATTTACCTTCAATGCCCATGATGTTTCTAGCACCACCATGTGCAGCTCAAAGAGTATTTTAATCACTGTCATGAGATTTTACACAGCATTGATTCTGATCAAGAAGCTAATTTCTCAGCATGAGCTGCAATGGTCTTGTGGAATTAATTGGTCTTACTACTTACTCCCTCACCCAGACATATTTGACCTAATACAAGGATGAAATGGGTTACGGAAGAGTCATGTATGGTGGTAGCTGTAAGACGCCAGCTTAAAGTGATGTAGCCTCATACGATGTAGTATGTACTTTGACTTAGAGACAATATTATATGGTTATATCCCCCCACCCATAGCCAGAATACATGGCTTCAATAATCAAAGGTATGAAGGGGCTCCTCTCACTATTTTACATAGTGACCCAGTTACAGAATGTTTTCTTTCTATCCTGAAAACCTTGAGGTCTTCTGGACTAGAGACCTTACTTCCCAGAGAGAGAATATTTCCACTAAGGAACACAGTAATGCTTCCATTCACTTTGAAGATAAGACTGAACATTTTAAGGTTTCTCAGATCACTGAATGGAACGACTGGATTGATCCCAATTATTAAGGAAAACTGGTTTGCTATTACACAATAGGGTGCCTTTCAATATTTCCATGACCACTGGTAAATGCTAATGGAAAATGACGGCAATGACTATATTAAAAAGTAAAAACCATTAAGGATCCTTCAGAAATGATGGCTTAATGTACTTTACTCGGTAAAGTGCCAAAACCACCTGAATTTAGAAAGGAAATTTAAAATATAGTATTGGGAGAGAGAAGTCATAGTACCTTTCATGACCAATTACAGAAATCACATGATATATAATTTATATATATATATATTTTTTTTCAACGTTTATTTATTTTTGGGACAGAGAGAGACAGAGCATGAACGGGGGAGGGGCAGACAGAGAGGGAGACACAGAATCGGAAACAGGCTCCAGGCTCTGAGCCATCAGCCCAGAGCCCGACGCGGGGCTCGAACTCACGGACCGCGAGATCGTGACCTGGCTGAAGTCGGACGCTTAACCGACTGCGCCACCCAGGCGCCCCTATAATTTATATTTTAAAGACTTACAAAGTTAACCTTCAACAACCCTGTATAGAATGATAAGGAGAAAAAGGAGAAAATATATACATAGATAGATAGATATGTAGATAGATAGATATTTAGATATCCAGCTTATAAATCCTTAAGGGAAAACCAAAAGGACTGTGAATGAATTTGAGAATTAATTAATATAACCAACAATAGATACTTCCAGTCAAGACTCATAGAGAATTCCCTAAAAGATAGGAAGATGGCACAGATACAAAGCAGCTTCCCAAATACTGAAATGTCTGCTATGCACACAATATATTTATTTTGGAAAAATTTTACAGACATATTGAATAAATTCTCTTCAAATCTCTAAGGTATGGGCTTATTAGTAAAATAACAAAGTATGAAAAAATCTTTAGCCACACTTGTTATTAACATGAGTTTATCTTAATTACTGCAAAATATGGTTCCGGTATACCTGTTCTGATTACCAAAGAGAGTATTTAGATAAAGAGTCAACTGAGTAATGTAATCCTAAATGATTTAAGGTAGTATATATTTTAATACATTTTGTTTTTAGTGATATCAGTGTGAATCAGTATTTTTTGTAGACAGTATAAAATTCTGACTTGTACTCATCTTATTTTTGACGTACATGGCTATTTTTCTGTTGTTGCCAAAATGAAATATATTAGTATTGGAAATAATCATGAGATAAATTGGTATCAGAGAAAATAACATCACAATAGTAATAAAAGATTCTGCTATTTACTTATTGCAATGAGAATGTTTCCTATGAAGCATGCTTTCTAACTTACATTCTGCTTTTCTCAACTTAATTTAAAATTTAAGAATTAAAAAACAAAAAAGGCCTTGGAGGAAACGGCTATTCCTTGGAACCTGAGCAAAATATGACTTGCAGTGGGAAGGTTCAAAACACTAACTGAAATACACCCACTGTGCACAGGTAGTGGGGGCTGGAGGGGGAGAAAGTCCTCTCTGCTGACCACAAGACAAAAGGTTCATATACTACATAAGTCTGCCTGTGAATAAAAACTGTTACTATATGATGAGTAGGGAAACAGGATTTCTGATAGATAAGACCCTGAAATAGCAACTAGTTATTAGGAATTCAGGTAAAAATCAGGAATGAAGTATTATTTGAACAATAACAGGGAATATATAATATTTATGCAACCTCCATCCACTCACTGCTTTATTATTTCATTCATTAATCATTTATTGAGCTCAACTTATTTGACAGAGAATAGAAAAAAAAGAACACTTGAAGAAGCAAAATGTTACTTTTTCTCACATATATTATAGTCAAGCAGAGAAGAAAATAAAACAAATTGAATAAATGACCATGGAAGTAAAAAATCATACACATGGAAGTAACCAAAGATTACTTGAAGGTTACTAAGTGGTTGTGATAGCCTGCTTGTTTATTTTGAACTTATATGATGTGGTCATCTTGTGAAAATGTACTGACTTAAACATTTGTGGCTGGTGTACTTTTCAATAAAAACTTGAAGACAAATGGTAAGTAATAATGATAATAAAAGTAATAATATTTTGGCTTTTGAAAGGATGGATACTCAGCTTTCCAGAAATTTCTACTAATTTGAATAATTGATTTACTGACTATCTAAATAAACAAGGGTTTTTCATTATTGATTTTGAATTTATGTGACATGCCCAAGGAGAGCTTCTTTTTAAAATCTTATTGTTGATCACTAGTTCATAATAATGGTTGAGATCTTTTCATCTAAGGACACTACAAAATAAATAAAATCATTGAGAATTGTAAAAACAAGACAAAACAAAACAAAAACTTCACCACAGTTTAGCAATGGCTCTGCTTGTACAATAGGATACCTGTTAAAGAACATATTAATGCTATTTGGAGAATAATATGTAGCTATTAAAGGAAACATCTTGGATGTACTCTGGTTTTGAATTAATACATAAAATTGGGTTAAACTGTGATTAAACACGTGTATTAGTGAGGCTTCTTGGTTTCAAGCTAAAAAACTGTATCCTTAGTAACTGAAGTGGAAAATCAGTTTATTGGAAGATTATTGGGTTGTTCAGCAAAACTGATAAAAACTTTGGAAGTTCAGAAATTAGGTCAAAACCAATGGAGACTGGTAGCAGAGGTCATGCTTAAGGCCTTGATACGGAAATAATTTGGTTTGGACATTGTTAATACACTATACCATTAAACTCTTCATGTTGTCCCTTGAATTATCATCAAAATGGCTACCAGGTGAGAATTTATCTTTACAAACCTGAGACTTTGGCTCACGATTTCAAGATTCAAACTCCCAGGTAGAAACATCTGATTGGTCATAGTCCCTGCTTCTCATGAAGTCTCACATAAAATAGAAAGAGTGTCTAGATGTTGCTTAACTTAAAAAAATAATAATCAAAAAATAATAATAATAATCAACAAAATCACATTACAAGAAAAATAAAGCAACTTCTTAGATGTATTTATTATTATTTTTTTAGTGGGCTTTTCCCCAATTTGAGGTTTGACCTTACAACCCCTAGATCAAGAGTCACATGCTCTAGTGACTGAGACAGCCAAATGCCCCTCAGATTTATTTTCAATACCTGTGGACTGTGTACTCCAGGACTCTAGTTAAATGAAAGATACCAGTGGCCAGCTACTAAAGGGATCATCTTAAGCAGTTATGTGAAACAGACAGCATGATGACAAATAGGACTTCCCTTAAAAGGGAGTTGAATTGAATTGAATTTTGAGGTTTGTTCTCTTTTTAGTTTTATTTATACATCACATATATTTCTCTTAATCTCTAAGCAAATTAGAAACTATGGAAATTAAAGATTATTTTTATTTATTTATTTATTCTAGGTCCCACTATAATAAAGTTTGCTTACTAAAATAAGAATTTAAAACAATATAAAATATATTTTTCATGTTATTTGAGTCTATATGGTTTACTATGATTTTAGAATCTAGTAGCTAGATCATAGAAGCTCTTTTAGAGTCAAATCATTTTTAGAAGTAAACTATAACTTCAAAGTGTTAAACACTGAAGAAATTACTATTTCAGAGTGCAGAGGATTTTTAGGGCAGTGAAACTACACTGTATGACACTATAATGGTGGATATATGTTATTATAACTTTGTCCAAATCTATAGAATGTACAACACTAAGAATGAATCCTAATGTAAACTATGAGCTTCCAGTGATATTGATTTGTCAAGGTAGGTTTCTCAATTATAGCAAATGTCCCACAGTGTTGGGAGGATATGGATAATGGGGGGAGGTTGTGCATGTGTGGGTGGGGCACAAATGGGAAATATCTGTACCTTCTGCTTACTATTTCTGTGAACCTAAAACTGCTCTAAAATTAAAAATCTATTAAAAACTACTGCTATGGTTTGAAGTTGTGGTGATTTAAAATATTTTCCATTAGAAAATTATAATGCTCATGAGCAAAATAGAAATCGATATGCTAGTTTCCAAAGATGGCAATCATCAGTTCCTTCCTTTGCCTATAAATGTATATGCTTCACCTCATGCCAAAATGATGAGTCTACTTCCCTGCCCCTTGAATCTAAGCTGTTCCTTGACTTGTTTGAAGAATCAACTGAGATGGAAGTGACACTGTGTCAGTTCTGGGCCTGGCTTTTTAAAATATTGGCTGCTTCATCTTCTGCACTCTTGGTCAACCACCATGTGAGAAGTCCGATATGACCATACTGTCAGGAAGCCTAAGCTAGCCTTGTGACTAGTCCAAGTGGGGAGAGGAAAGTGAATGGTCAGCTGTGAACTGTGTGATCCTTTCCAGCTGAGGCACCAGGCTCAGAAGAAGCCTACATGAAGAAGCCACCTTTTGTGATCCAGCCCCATGAGGTATCATGTGGAACAGACTAGCTGCACAGGTGAGTTTAGCCCAGATTGAAGAATCATGATAAATAATAAACAGAGCTTTTTTTAAAAAAAGTTTATTTTATTTATTTTTGAGAGAGAGAGAGAGAGAGTGCACAGGGGAGGGCCAGACAGAGAATCTCCACACTGTCTGCCCAGAGCCTGACGTAGAACTGGATCCCACAAACCATGAGATCATGACCTGAGCCAAAATCAAGAGTTTAGAGTCTGGTGCTTAACCAACAGAGTCACACAGATGCCCCATAAATGGTGTTTTTTTTTTTTAAATGAACTAAGTTTTGGGTGTGCTTATCTAGTAGTAGACAACTGGGATGGAATGGTACCTAAATGTAGGACACTATCATGACAAAAACTTAAAACATATGGTATTAGTTTTGAAATGAAAGCTAGCAAAGAGATTGGAGATCAGAAGGGAAGGCATTACTGGAATGCAGGGAACCAGTTGCAACACCTGTCACCTCAAGTGGTATGGAAAATAAAAACTGGACTAGGAGAAATTATGGATCTGGATGCATATATTTCTAGGCAGAATTTTGCAATTAAATTTGACCTCATTTAGCTGCCTATGATAGCATATTGCAAGAGAAAAATGATATAAAGAAGGAACACTTCACGGGGCGCCTGGGTGGCTCAGTCCGTTGAGCGTCCGATTTCGGCTCAGGTCATGATCTCACAGTTCGTGGGTTCGAGCCCTGCATCGGTCTCTGTGCTGACAGCTCAGAGCCCGGAGCCTGCGTCCGATTCTGTGTCTCCCTCTCTCTCTGCCCCTCCCCCGCTCACACTCGGTCTCTCTCTCCTTCAAAAAAAATAAACATAAAAAAAAGAAGGAATACTTCAGTCAAGGAGACTAAGCAAGAATTTTCTGAGTTATGTTACCAACTCCTCTAGACAAGCAAAGATTTTCAAGGAAAAAATGACCTGAGAACAAAGACCAAATCCAAGATGCTGCTAATAAATCATGGAACCAGTATCAGTTCCAAATTGAGAGATAAGATTCCAGAAAAATTTAAGGCAGTGCCTAAAATTAGAGCCTCTTACCTAGCGAAAGGTATTTCTTTTTTTTATTATTATTTAAAAATGTTTTTATTATTTTTATTTAAAAATTTTTTTTGAATGTTTATTTTTGAGAGAGAGAGACAGAGTGTGAGCAGGGGAGGGGCGGTGAGAGAGGGAGACACAGAATCTGAAGCAGGCTCCAGGTTCCAAGCCATCAGCACAGAGCCCGACATGGGGCTCGAACTCATGAACTGCAAGATCATGGCCAGAGCCAAAGTCAGGCCACCCAACTGACTGAGCCACCCTGGCACCCCTTATTATTTAAAAAAATTT
Source organism: Lynx rufus (assembly GCF_022079265.1). Classification (NCBI taxonomy): domain Eukaryota; kingdom Metazoa; phylum Chordata; class Mammalia; order Carnivora; family Felidae; genus Lynx; species Lynx rufus. Next base: position 67,404,699 of record NW_025814827.1, read on the forward strand.
TTTTTTTTTAAATTTTTTTTTTTTTCAACGTTTATTTATTTTTGGGACAGAGAGAGACAGAGCATGAACGGGGGAGGGGCAGAGAGAGAGGGAGACACAGAATCAGAAACAGGCTCCAGGCTCTGAGCCATCAACCCAGAGCCCGACGCGGGGCTCGAACTCACGGACCGCGAGATCGTGACCTGGCCGAAGTCGGACGCTTAACCGACTGCGCCACCCAGGCGCCCCAAAAATTTTTAATGTTTATTTATTTTTGAGAACGAGAGAAACAGAGTGCGAGCGGGAGAGGAGCAGAGAGAGAGAGGGAGACACAAAATTGGAAGCAGGCTCCGGGCTCTGAGCTGTCAGCACAGAGTCCAACACTGGGCTCGTACACATGAACCAGGAGGTTATGACCTGAGCTGAAGTCAGATATTCAACTGACTGAGCCACCCCGATGCCCCTAGAGAAAGGTGTTTCTAACCATCTTAAGATCATGAACCTTAAGAGCATAGACCCACAGCACCATATCTCACAAAATGAAGTATTAACAGGTCCTGCTTCAAAAAAACCTGTGAGTGTAGTTTTGATCTAATGAAATAAACCCAGTAAGATTCAGAAGATCCACAATGTTTTCAAGAGAATTTTATTGGCAAAAATTGCCACAAATGTGGACTTAAAGAGGTAGAGACAGAAAAAAAAAGCTAAAAAGATTTTGGGGCCTGAAAACTTCTATGGGCAGGAAGCAGACTGAGAAAGTTATTTAGTTGAAAGCATAAACCATTTCCTATAGAAAAAGAGAATTAACTCAGAGGATAGGGCAAAGAGCGTGCAGGAAGAACTCAAGAGCCATGTAGAACCATTTCCAGAGAGCACACATATATCCTAGCCAAGGAATATACTTTGTACCTTGTCTCTGGAGCAGGGCAGACTTGGGAAATATTCCCTGCTGGATTTTAGAATTACTCTGGACTATTCGCTGATAAAGGTCTTCTGCTTTCCCCTGCTTGAAAGGGAGTTAATACTATTCACTGTATGGCAGCTTGTGTTCCTTTACATGGCAAAAGGGGCTTAGCAGATGTAACTAAGTTAAGGATCATAAGGTGTGAAGATTATTCTGAATTAACCAGATGGGCCCAACTCTAAAAGGGAGGAAAAAGGGTCAGAGTCAGAGGAAAGGGTGTGTGACAACAGAAGCAGGGGTTTTGGTGAAAGATGAGAGAGAGAAGGGGGTGGAGGGAGAGAGATTTTAACATGTCACATTGCCTGCTTGAAGATGGAGGAAAAGTGGCTAGCCAATAAATGCAAGCAGACAATAAATACAAGTTGCTCTTGAAGCTGGAAAAGACAAGGGAGCAGATTCTTTCCTCCAGCCTCCAAGAAGTAAGGCAGGCCAGCCAACACCTTGATTTTATGAAAATGATGAGACTAATAAAACTGATTTTGGACTTCTGATCTCCAGAACGGTGAGATAGTATAAGTTTCTGATAATTTGTTATAGCAGATATTGGAAACTAATATACTGTTTTACTACTGTATGTTGGGTATAGAGGAAAGATAGCGTCTTACTTCATAAGTCTCTGGTCCTGAGGAACTGCATTCATGTGTCTCTGCATCTGACATGGATAATGAGACACTGGATTGAATATCTGAGCCTGATGCCACAATGGGCTGAGGTTTTGGAGATCTTAGAATGTAATTTGTATGTACACACAAAGAATGCATTTTGCGTGTGGAAAATCATGAATTGTTTGGCCACAGGATGAACTGGAGTAGATATCCTCTGAAGACAGCCACCATTAATTCCTGCCCTCCCTCCATGCTGCTCCTCCCATCAGGAGGTGGAGTTTATCACATTTCTCCTTGAATCTGGCCTGGCTTTGTAGCGTTCTTTGACCAACAGAATTGAGCAAAAATGAAGCTGTCAGTTTCATATCTAGCCTGTAAGAGGATTGACAGCTTCTCCTTCTTCTCTCTTGGAAGATAGCCCTTATGTAGAAAATCTTCTGTGATGACCATTGCTGTGTGAAGAAGTAAGGCTGTATGATAAAAGAGAGAAGCCTTATCACTTCCTAGCTGTTGTGCCAATCCTAAACAATAAAGCCATCTTGGATGAAGTCAGATACTATGACTACCTGAACCAAAACAAACAAACAAACAAGCAAACAAACAACATAAAAAACCCAGATATACCCAGCCTTAGTTGCAGAATCATGAGAAATAATATATACATTACTAGTATTTTAAGCTGTTAAATTCCTGTGGGTTTTCTATGCTACAATACAGAATTGAAGAGTTAATGTGATCTGTAAAACAAAATTAATGTCAGAGTTTTATTGTCTGCACTTTTAACATTAATGAATCTAAAGTTATCATTTTACATTGCCTAAACAGGGAACATTTTAATAAAAGGTAGTTTGGTTAAAGTCAAACTTTCTATGTTAACAAAAATCCCACAATATACATCCCTCAATAAGGGATTTGCCACATTTTTATTGTTACTTAGATTTTTTTTTTTTTTTTTTTTTTTTTTTTAATATTTTTTTTCAACGTTTATTTTTATTTTTGGGACAGAGAGAGGCAGAGCATGAACGGGGGAGGGGCAGAGAGAGAGGGAGACACAGAATCAGAAACAGGCTCCAGGCTCTGAGCCATCAGCCCAGAGCCTGATGCGGGGCTCGAACTCACGGACCGCGAGATCGTGACCTGAGCTGAAGTCGGACGCTTAACCGACTGCGCCACCCAGGCGCCCCAAGATTTTTTTGCCTTTAACTGTTTTTTTTTTTCATTTTCGTTGCCTGAGATTGTATGCTATGATTTTACCACTTAATGCCATAAAGGATCATTATATCATGAAAAGCACATTAATAATTTAAACTCTTGAAGATAGAATCAGTTATGCAAAAAGATGTTTCCCTCTTTAGACCCAATAATCTTGACTAATAGTCAGGTAGGATTTGCATGGTCCAAATGTCTAGATAGAAAAATATTGGCAGATGGATAGATGGATGGATAGATATAAAAAAGATGATAGGTAGATGATAGATAGATAGATAGGCAGAAAATCAATGAGATGGACAAGCAGACATATAAGGCCTTGTTAACTTGGGACTTTGTTGTGCAAAAACAAAAGAACATATTGAAACTTATCAAAACTAAAGTCCAAAATAAGCACTTTTTACCAATACCCATTCACCATGAATTGTGAATGCTAGAAAGTAAATTCTGATTATCAGTTATCAAGTCCTTTTTTATTTATGGTTAACTAGGATGACCAAAGAAATAGTTCTTGTTTGGTCTGAAGTTATTTATAGCCGAGTAACAAATTCCTCAGAACTTAGTAGCTTAATATATTTATTATCTTGTACATCTTATGAAATTCCAGGATCCTAGAGCAACCTAGATGAGAGATTCTGATTCAGAGTCTCTTATGAGGTTATAGTCAAGCTGTCAACTAGCTCTATATTCATCTCAAGACTTGACTAGGGCTGAAGGATCAGGTTTCAAGCTCATTCACATGGTTATTGGCAGGCCTCCATTTGCTCAAACTGCCAGCTGGTATTGCCATCATTAACATGAAGGAAATTACCTTTGAATATATAATAGGAAAAATATAATCAGAGAATATAGGAAAATCTCTCCTGATAAAGACTTGTCAAACTTTAAGAGATATCAAAGACTATATCCTAAACATCTAAAACCTCTGTCACAGGTTAACATGTAACATCTCATTTTGTATTACAACACATTACCTACCTTTAGGGATATTATAGCATACCATAATACATACGGTTTGTGAAGGGTTTGAGGGGAAAAAGAAAGTCTACCATTTTTGAAAATGGTAAGTTATGAAGATACTCTAATGTATATTAACTATATACATGAAAAAAAATGTTTGTTTAGCTGTGGGTGCATGTACACTTCAAATCCGTGATGCATTTCTGCTCTTATATATTTGTGTATGCCCAGTTCTGCTTGAGAATGTGTGATAGTTTTAAACCTCTTAGAGGAAAAGGAGTGTTTTTTTTGTCTTCGGAATGTTTTCTCTTGTTCTTTTTATTGCCCTTAAAAGAAATTTCAATGATGATTCAGAGGCCATGGTGTCAAGTCATTCTGTGATGATAGCTTGGAAACTTCAGAAAGTGTTTCAAGGATAATAAGTACCAGGGAGAGTATCAGCAGTAGCATTACACACGGTTCATAGGCAACCAAGCCTTCAAATTCTGAATAGTCTGCCCTGAGAATACATTGTATGACAATTTCTGCAGAAAGATAAAGTGAATTCTCATATTAATGATTAGGAAACACTATACACAAAACTAAATGAATTTCTTGTTAGCAAAACTGTGTAAAATTATGGCAAGAGGTGTTCTTTCTTCTTGTTTTTGGCATGGTATTGATCTGAAAACGGAAAATGATAATTGTTTTATGGGCAATATACTCATAATTAGAACTGCATGGAAAATTTTCACATCATGTGTGAAATTATTTTTGCTAAATTTTTCATTTTTGCTTAGGGCCTTTTTGCTAATTCAATCTTATATAAAAATAGTTTTTGTGTTGGAACAATTTTCCATATTCTCTATTCTAAAATTATAGTATGCTTTTCCCCAGGAAGGAATATAGAAAGTCTGTATGTGAACTGGAGACAAAAATCAATCAAAGAGTTATCACAGTTATTTCATTTTTGATTAGTTAAGATCTTTGAACATAGAAGCAAACTTGGGTCATTCAGGGAAGTTTTTTAGCTCTCTGTAAGAGAAAGCTCAATTAAACATGGCTTAAACAATAAGGTTTATTAATTCAAGAATTATAACAAGAACTGGTAACACCTGTGTTTCAGAGTTGTTGAATTCAACGCCTCTGAGAAGCTCTTGGCTTTATGGTCATGGTGACAATTGACAAGATCATTCATGCTGTTCCAAGCATCTTTTCTTTCTACGTCAGTGACCAATGCAGGCAAGAAGAAAGTACATGGATTCTTTTCAATTAACTATCTCTTTATTAATCTGAAGATTCTTTATTTTTTAAAATTTTTTAAAGTTTATTTGCTTTTTGAGAGACAGAGAGAGACAGAGCACAAGCGGGGGAGCGGCAGAGAGAGAGGGACACACAGAATCCAAAGCAGCCTCCAGGCTCTGAGCTGTCAGCACAGAGCCTGACCAGGGCCTCCAACCCACGTACTATGACATCATGACCTGAGCTGAAGTCAGACGCTTTACCAACTGAGCTACCAAGGCGCCCCTACCCTGGATATTTTTAATAATCTCATTAACATACTTTGCGGTTGGCTTCTCTTGACTCAATCTGAATATTATTGCAGTAACTATGCTGGGCCAAAGTTCAGCGTGTGGAATCATAAAGACTTAAGTTACAGGTCAGTGCATGACACTGGGAAAATCGCTTTCCTTCATTTTTAATATGTGGATAACGGTGGTAACGACCTCATAAGGTGTGTGTGTATGTGTGTGTGTAGAGGGGGCATTAAATTAGATCATGCGTATAAAACTTCAAGCATATTTTTGTGTTACAGAACAAATCTTCAATACATATAAATTACATAATGGTTGTTGCTGCTGCTGAAGATGACGATGATTCAGTCTGCTGTATCTCTGTATCACTGCTACATATATGCCAAATGAACCACATGTCCATAGTCATCTGTTAGCATGGGATAATTGAATATTTACCATTCTGTTTAATTTACATCCTTCTTTTTCCTTGTCATTCATTGAATATTCATTGTTTTCTTGCCACTGTGCAGACCCTTTCCTTAACCTCTTCCCTTAATTTCCAATCATTATTTGTTTTACCAAAGAGGAATGGTTTCAGAAAGAGTAAATAATCTGTCCAAATCACAGCCAGGATATGGCAGGACAAGGATTCAGGCACAGGTAGGCTTTTTACCACTGCAGGATTTTGCTTCTCTTTCAGAATGCTTTTGTGAATTTTTTTAACCCATCTATATAATTAAGTGCTGAACTATAAATGTGGCCCTTGGGTTTAGACACCCTAGAGTTTTGTTTTCACTTTCCCCTTTTATCTGGTACTCTTCATTCTTCACAATTTCTCTGAGGATTACTCACTTAATATACTTGTAAAGGGTTCTTATGAGAACTGCTGCATACCGTTAACTAGTTTCCTTGCCCGAACATCGGCATTTGAACTAAGTTTTTGCCTTTTTCACATTAAAATTCATTGTATTTCCTGAATTTCTTTTCTGTTGAAATAGATTTCTTGTAAAATATGCCTGCATATCGACTAAACAGATAGTCATGAAATTATATGCATGAGTTAGCATTTGCTTCTCATATTGTATGTAGTTCATGTTAAGGGCTCAGTTGTGGCCTCCTAAAACCCCTATGTTGCACCCCCAACCCTCAGTATCTCAGAACGTTACTGTAATTGGAGATAGAGCCTGTAAACAAGTGATTAAGTTAAAATGAGTCTATTAAGGTGGGTTCTATTCCAACCTGACTGGCGTTATCGGAAGAAAAAATTTTGATTCACAAAGAAACACCAGTGATATTTGCACAGAGAAAAGACCACGTGAATACACGGTGAGCAGCCTGCTACAAACCAAGGAGACAGGTCTTCAAGAGAAACTAACCCTGCCAGCATCTTGATCTTGAACTTCTAGCCTCCAGAACTGTGAGAAAATAAACATCTGTTGCTTAAGCATCCCAGTATGTGGTATTTTGTTGTGACATACCTAGCAAACTGACAGAGTTTATTTATTTATTCCACAAATATTTACTGCAAATGTCCACTCTACTCCAGGTGGAATGCTGCAAAGAGCAGAGCACCCTTAAATACATGTGAAATATTAGTACCATAGAGGAAAGAACAGTCTATAAGAAAAGCCTGTAAGCTTGTTTTTCTCATTGAGGTCATTGTTGGAGAAGATGATCAAAATCATGGTCATGGCATTGTACCGTGAAAATAATTTCCAGGTGAATTTTTGGGAAAGATAACTATTTTCTTTCCTAAGATATTATGAAATTGTGTATACAACAACACAGGTCTAGTTAAGTTGCTAACACTCATTTGTCAATAATTGTCTGTACATTGTAGCAACTTTTTTAAGTTCTTTTGTGCTGGGGTAGTTGAATGTTAAGCATGGCTTATAGAAATAGGTAATTCCTTGCTCTCCCCTATTCTCCTGACACCTCAAGTATGTTTATCTTCTGATTTACATGGAAATTGAAATGCCTCATAGGAAAGTGGTATGTGTAGACTTGTAAGGTAAATAGACTGAGATAGAAAAATGGGGGCACCTGGGTGACTCAGTTGGTTAAGCATCCAACTCTTGATTTCAGCTCAGGTTATGATCTCACAGTTTGGTTTGTGGGCTCTAGCCCCACGACTGGCTCTGTGCAGACAGCATGGAATCTGCTTGGGATTCTCTCTCTCTCTCTCTCTCTCTCTCTCTCTCTCTCTGCTCCTCCCCCGCTCGTGTGCTCTCTCTCTTTCTCTCTCTCTCTCAAAATAAATAAACTTTGAAGAAGGTTTAAAAAAAAAGAATGGAGGTAGGTGGCAAGATTGTGTAGGTAGAGAAAATTCTACCTTGGAACATGTGAGATACTACACAATGAGGCAGTTTTAATTACTCGAACTGAGGCTCCTGATATTGTGTGGCAATCTTCACCTAAACTTTCTGGAAGTAGGTATATGCTGTGGGGATAAAATTGTGTGTGAGATTCTGAAAGTCTGTACTAATTTGAAGCTCTGCTGTACAGAAGCAAAATAAAAATAAAGGAGACATTTTCAGACAACAGAGATGACACCATTATCTGGGGCAATTCAGTGGTAGCCTGAACATTAGCCTGAATGGTGATCCTAAGTAGGAAATAGAAGGAAACAGAGGAATGGCCTTTGCAGAGTATGAAGGGCAGTTCTGAGTGGAGCTGGTCTTGGTCTTGATTTTTCTATGACTCCTTGGGTATATAATCTAATGCTCTACAAATTCTAGAAGGAGAGAGTCTCCTGGAAAGGTACAAAATATGGGATCAATGGAGGGACTGATTTACTTTGTATCCAAAGGAGGAGGTCTTGGGATCAAAGTTGATGGCACCGAAATATATCCTCTAAACCTAGAGTGAGCTGATCAGATTGGCTACTGAGAGACTTTGCTAGAAATCTTCATAATCTTGGGGCATGAAGCCAAAATCATTCTCAAGTTGGGCGTTTTTTTTTTTTCTGTTGTAATTTAGGGCTTGTCAATAATTGCTTTATCACATGACTTTGAAAATCCATGCATCACAGCTAATCTTTGTCATACCTAATATTTTAGAATTCAGAGCAAAAAATTCAGTTTTTACACTTTAATTAAATTGCATATTTTTCAAAATTTGACTCCTTTTAGGGATTAGTAAGCAAAACAAAACAAAACAAAAACCTCTAAGTAAAGAGTATTCTATGTTAGTGTCTTTACTGATTTTCTTTTTTTTTTTTAATGTTTATTTATTTTTGAGAGTGACAGAGCATGAGTAGGGGAGGGGCAGAGAGAGAGGGAGGACACAGAATCTGAAGTAGGCTTCAGGCTCCGAGATGTCAGCACAGAGCCCAACGCGGAGCTTGAACTCACGTAGCATGTGATCATAACCTGAGCTGAAGTCAGCCGCTTAACTGACTGAGCCACCCAGGCACCCTGCTTTACTCAATTTCTAAATGACTTTATTTTGCTCTGTCATCTTCCCCAGCTGTACAAACAGAAAACAAAAACAAGCAAGGAACAATGGTGAATATAGTATGACAATTCTTTTAACACTCAAGTTCACTAACAGGAAATGTATATAATCAAGTAGCAGTATACAAATATAAAATACATTATACAAATACATAAAATATAAAAAACCTTATTTGATTCATCACAATTCATAAGAATTATTACCTGGTTCTTTTTTTTTTTTTTTGAAGGGTTACCCAGTTTGCTTTAAGGCAGACTAGTTCTGAACGCAATTTTTTGCTCTCTTTCTATATAATGTATATTTTTCATTTCTTAATCTTTTATATATTCTAAATTTAAAAGCTGAAAAGAGTTTGTTTTTGCAGTACCAGTTGCTTTTTTGAAATTAAAAGCTCAACTCACCCTGTGTTTCTGAGCCTCTTGTGGTTGCCAAGTATTAATTCAACTACAACATGTTATCAGTCTATTTCAGAAAGGAGGTTAAACAGGTCAGTTAACTTTCACCTCTCCTGCCAATTCACATAAACATAAAAGTCACCTTTTTAATTTTTTAATCTACTCTATTTATCTAAATCAAGTCAAAGCAAGTAAATTAAAACCATTTCCCCATTTGCTCTGTGTTTTATGAAACCTTGAATCTCTGCTAGAGGCTATTTCTGTACTCACTCAAAACATGTGTAGTCATAAATAGAATGAACTTTGTGATGTTAAAATTTTTCAAAAGATATTTTAATGTTGCTCATTTAGGAATATTGCATTGATGGTGGATAGTGGATACACATACGGATGGGATCACATTTAATTGTGCAAAATAAAACATTGCATACACTTATCAGTTGTTAGATGTTAGTAGCTAAGACAGACATAATCATTCATATTTCTGACAACTTAAAAAATATGTGATTAAACATCTTATTACTTTGGGAAAACTTTCATAATGTCAATATATGTAACACTATTATTAAGATTAGATAATAAATTTGGTTCTGTCATGGTTTAAATTGTTGCAATTATTCACTGATTATATAAATTTTAGAATATTCTCAGGGCTTAACTTGGAAAGTAAGATAATGCTTTCCTTCTGTATCTGCTAGTAAATAAGCCTTTAAGAATCATTAAGATTCTTAAAATGATATGGGCAGATAGCCTATTGTCTATTAAAAGCTTGGAGCAGTGGATTTCCCAACTTTTATTTCCTTAATAAAATGTCAGAATGTCAGATTCCTTCAGCTGAACCTATTAAAATTCTGATTCATGGAACCTGAAACGGATCGCAAAATAATAGTGTGTGTGTGTGTGTGTGTGTGTGTGTGTGTGTGTGTGTGTTGTGTGTTGGGGGGTAGTGGTAATTGAGGGAGGTAAGAGAAGAATACATATGAAGCAATACATAAATACTGGTATTAAATGCTCCCTTTGGTTTTAAAAGGAAGCTGTTTTGTATTCCACCAGTATACCATCTCAGCACTCCACCATCTACACCCAACAGTTGTGAAAGCAGTGGAAGTGTATCAGTTGTTTCTTCAGAGAACTTTGCCAGCATGCATGTGGATGTGTGATTGTATTCTGCTGGCTGGAAAGCTGAGAAGTGAAGTGACCCCAGAACATAGCCCTCCCTCCGTCCCTCCCCACCTTTTGTTGTTGCTATTGTTGTTTTGAGAGAGAGAGCAAGAACACAAGTAGAGGAAGAGAAGAGAAAGAGGGAGAGACTCAAGCTCAACGCAGGGTCTGATGCAGGGCTGGATCTCAAGAATCCTAAGATCCTGACCTGAGTCAAAATCAAGAGTCAGATGCTTAACTGACTGAGCCACCCAGGTGTCCCCAGCCCTTCCTCTGATCTACTGTTTTGCTTTCTGCATGAAATTTCAATTACTCTCAGGCACTTGAGGGTCCAGAGGCAGATGATCCTCCTTCTGACATGTTGTCACAAGGTAAATAACAGCCTAACACTACATCACAATGACTACATCATTTATCTTATTTCAACTCATCATGTAGGCATTTTATCATCTCACATCATAACAACAAGGGTGAGTACAGTACAATAAGATATTTGGAGAGAGAAAAAGAGAGAGAGAGAGAGACCACATTCACATAACTTCCCTTACAGTATATTGTTACAATTTTTCTATTTTACTATTAGTTATTATTGTTCGTATCTTACTGATTATAACTTATGAGTTAAACTTTATCATAGGTGTATATGTATATGAGAAAGCATAACATACATAGGGTTCAGTACTATCCGTGGTTTCAGGCATCCATAGGGGGATCTTGCAACATATCCCCCATGGATGAAGGGAGACTGTCTACAAAATGAAACACTGCGGTGGTTTGACTCTGCCTCACTTTCAGGGAAAAGAGTGGGGTTTAGACTTCACAGAGAAGACCTTTGTCCAGCTGTTGCATTCTGCCCCTTTAAATTCCACTCTAACAGTTGTAAGTATTCAGCGACCGTAACATTTTACTGTGGCATGGAAATAAATTCATGATACAGGCTTTAGAAACACCATGAGATTCTTACCTCCCACCCAAACCATATTATTAGTTGATTGCCTAATGTCTTTTAAATATAATAATCAATGATTAGAAATAATATCCAATAAAAACCACTTTCTTGCTTAATATTTTTTGGCAAATTATGTTTTTCTTAAAAATAGTTAGAAGGTGATTATTCAGTAAGTGAAATTAAAAGTTTATATTTCACTATAAAAAGCCAGAAAGTAAGTGCAACAAGAAAATAGATCATGAGCTCCAATTCAGGTTACTATTCCTATAGATATTTGAATAGACAATAAAATGTGGATTGTTTGTAGAGAAGGGTGATGTGGCTGGCTTACTGCTTCAATAGCTCATTTTCTTCTCTCCACATAAAACTGTCTTATGATATTTTGTCCCTGAAAAAAAGCATTTAGAGATGTAGGCACAATCTTCTCTGTGTATACACTGTGTTAGAAGTGTAGGATAAACTTTAGGTTGTGTTCTTTAGGAAGTGCTCAGCCATCCTGTAAAGATTTCTGTCAATGAACTTACTCTTGACAAGTGAAATCAATAATGTATAAATAATAGAAGTAAATAAAAATAAATTACCTTTCAGAATTAAAATATTATAATAAGGTAATAGAACATCAAAAGTGCATAGTCATAACATTTTAATACCATGATGTCTTCTTTTTAGCTTACAGAAAGCAGATTCCAATTTTATGGATCATAAGTAAAAAAATGAGTGAATATCCCTTGTTAACGGAAGATTTCTAATAATCTAAAGCTATTAGGAGTATTATCATCTTTCAGATGTTCTCAATTTTATCTTATTTTAGTGTGGTAGGTCAAATTTTACCTTTTTTTGTTGTTAGTCACTTGCTATGTCACTTCTTCTTAGTATTGACTTAAAGTTTCTTTCTTGATTACTTGTTTTTGAATCACACTCAAGGACTTCTGAATTTTTATGAGACAATAAGATTTATAAATACATAGCTCTGTACAGCTCTTTAGGCACCAGCTTGTATTGTATGGTTATACAAAGAACTTATGATTTGCAATGCAAAAAGAACTTCTTTGAATTAGGAAGGCTTTAAGAAACAAATTTATTTTCCTTGTATCTGACGAATCTGGGAGATACTAAGGAAAGAGGGATAAAGAGAAACCAAACCTGGTCTAAGGTCAAACCAAAGTCTACATACAAGTATTTTGCTTTCAAACCAGAGTTCTATAGCTAACTTGTTAGGGAATTCTGGTCACATGCCACACTTACATGGTATATACATTGTATCCTAAAAAGAAATTAAAAATAACCAAGAGTCTTATAACTTTCTCTTCATGCTTATCTAGATATTAAAAAACTGATAAAGTTTCAGGGAACCCCTCATTCTTATTTGTTATAGTGAATGATGAAATGCACGTAATATTAAGTCAACTATACAACCAGAGTGTCATCTATATCAGACTTAATAAAACATTAGATCACTTTCATCTGGGACCATTAAATCAGTCTTCAAAACTTATCTAAATACTACTAAGTTAAAGGTATGAAAGAAAGCAAAATGGTCAAGTTTCAGAGAGAGATTTTCATTAAATGCTCAATAAACAAGTAAATCCTTGGGGCGCCTGGGTGGCGCAGTCGGTTAAGCGTCCGACTTCAGCCAGGTCACGATCTCGCGGTCCGTGAGTTCGAGCCCCGCGTCGGGCTCTGGGCTGATGGCTCAGAGCCTGGAGCCTGTTTCCGATTCTGTGTCTCCCTCTCTCTCTGCCCCTCCCCCGTTCATGCTCTGTCTCTCTCTGTCCCAAAAATAAAATAAACGTTGAAAAAAAAAAAAAATTAATAAACAAGTAAATCCTCCCAAAAAAGCAATTACAAAATGAGATGCCTAGTAATACAGCGATTCTCCAGGTTGCCATGATGAAGAGTAATGTAAGGGAGATGTTACCACTTAAATATGTCTTTGCAGGGGTAGTACATAAGCTAAGATGAAGGATAAGATCGACTCAATCATGGCAGAACCATGTGGGCAAAGACTCTGATCCAGGAAAGAGCATGAAGTTTGGAGGATGTGAACAAAGGCCTGAGCAACTCAAGAACAGTGAACAGCTCAAGGATGCTAAAAATGTGAGAATAATGCAGAACATTAAGAGCCATGGTAAGATGCTTGGGCACCATACTCTAAACATTCTGATTTCCCAGAGTTTTCCATGTTTCCCATGTTTTCCATTGTTATGCTTCTTAAATGGACTGTTCCTTCCTAGCCACCTCCTACCCCTAATGATATTTCTCCCTCCACAAAACCTTCCTCTTTTTTTTTTTCTCTTGAAAACAAATTTTATGCTCCTACTCTATATTCTAGTCTTCTTCTTCTTCTTCTTCTTTTTCTTCTTCTGCCTCAGTTGTGACATTTTTCATACTATCTTGTAAATCTCATATTTGTCTGAATCCATAGGCTATGGTTTTGGGGGGCAGGGGTATTTCATCTTTACCTTTCTATCTCCAGCATCTAGAACAATGGAAAGCACAGCAAATGGCTGGCAAATATTTGTAGAACAAATGTGTTCATTTCTTAGTGTCAGCTCTGCCTCAATGCATTTCATTCAATGTTAAGCTTGTTCAGCTCTTGAAATGTCAATCATCCCCAAAGCCAGGCAGCAGTGTTAGACATGGTGATTGCTCTCCTAAGTGCCTTCACTTCCAGCTGGGATCCTGGACCTAGCACTGAAGCCAAGCTACAAATGACCTAATTAGTCTTTTGGTTATTTCCAAAATTTTGAGAATAATCATGAACTGGGATGGCCAAAACTGGGACATACGGAGTCTGATGAAAGCTGAAATGTTTAGGGTGCCAGATGCAAGTCTTTTAGACAGCATCAATAGTTTCCAAAACAAAGTAGTTTGCATTTTAATTGTTTTCTGGAACTTTTATCAACAAAATATGTTCATTGACAAATCAGATCTTTGTACCAGATTAGAAATTAACAGTGTGTTGGCCACAGAAATAAGGTACAGAATCTTTCTTTATGGCCCTGCTCTGAAAGAATTTCTGACAGAATTCAGCCAGATGCTGTGTATCTCTTTCCAGAGTTCAATTTTGGGGCTAACTAACAGTGAGCTGCCCTTGGATTCCATGCTTCTAATCAGTGTCAGAGAGTGGATGCTAAGAAGGCAGCCCTCCCAGAGGAATCAGTACTTAATGGAATTTTGACAGGCTTTTAATGCTCTTTTTGAAAGGCCCATCTCTTGCTTTATAGTCACAGTTTGTTGGTGAGTTTGATGGCTGATGTCACAAATAAATGTACTAATACCCCCTTGGTATCTTATTTACTCAGGGGAAAAGCCAGGAGCAAGACATTCTTTAAACAAGACAACATTCATGGAGTAACTGATGAATTTAAAGTTTAGCCCCATGTATTTAAGAGAATGAGTGACTGTTACTTACAAACTGTGCTCAAATCTTTTCAACACTTCTGCAGGTGAATAAGACACAATATTGTGTAATAGTATCTTCTGGGGGCTCACATGTTATTCTAAACCGTTGATGTGGCTATTGAAACTCAAAGTATCCATTTACTCGGGCAGAACACAGAAGTCTGTATACATAAAACACATAATTGAATAAAATCTATTATATATCTACTTTCATATAATCTGTAATATATAATTCTGTCAATGAATAATAAATACTGCCTGGTTTTTACGACAATAGCACCAAAATATCAGTCCAGAATCCAAATGGACAAAAAAATGACTGAGCAGTAGTAGCTCTAAAATGATTAAAAACTATGTGTGCTGATTTTTAAAGAGCAGCTGACAATAGAAGAAAGCCCAATCTTCTTTTGATTACTTGTATAAAAGAGGAAAGCTAATAGTTGTACTCACTGATGAAAACTTCTCTTTTTTTAAATATTGTGTACCTAAATCTCTGCCTGGGGCCTGTAGGTATACAAGCCCACATTGTCATCACAGAATTGGCTAATACCAGATGAACAGGATGAAAAGGGAGCCTAGAAAATTAAATGCAAATATCTAGGGTAATCTTGCTTTAAAGTTGTGCATTTTTAACTTCTGCAGTCCTTAAATTAGTTCTTTTCTGTCACAATTTAAACATTTCAGTAGAATCCTAATGATTCCTTCTGCTTAAGTGAAAAACACCATTCTGTAAAACTACTCTCCAATAATACAGGTAAGTGATTTTTTACTGTATGTCCAAGTTCCCTGTACACATTAACTAATCATGTAAATATTGTGTATTGATCTTCAAGATTGGAGTTCAATTATACCCATCTAAAGGTCTAGAATCACTTCAGCCAAAATAGGAATAGGAATAGGAATAGGAATAGGAATAGGAATAAATGCATGTTCTAGATGAACACCCCCATTCCTTTTCTTTACTATAGCACATGCGTATTCTATAAAAATGTTTCTTCTTTTATTATATTATTTTATTCCTTTTCTAGAAGAGGTTAAGTCTCAGGGTAGGGGAATTGAAGCTCTCACATTTTTAGGGGCCCCATAGACGGTATCACATAATCTAGGAAAATACCAGTATTGTTATTTAACTTTCATATAACACTCTAATACCATTAGCTGCTGTGTTCCTTTAAATTTTTGTTATTCTGGAACCATTTCTCCATCTTTTTCTTTTATAACCTTAGCATTTTTAAAGATTCTAGGTCAGTTGTTTTGTAAACGGTCAGCCTGGTTTGTCTGATAATTTCTTTTAAATGATAAGAACATTTCCTGATTGAGGACATTCCTAATGTCTCCTACTTTATAGATTTTTAAAAAATGTTTATTTATTTTTGAGAGAGAGAGTGTGAGCAGAGGAGGGGCAGAGAGAGAGGGAGACAGGATCCAAAACTGGCTCTGGGCTGACAGGCTCAAATTCATGAACCCTGAGATCGTGACCTGAGCTGAAGTTGAATGCTTAACCAACTGAGCCACCCAAGCACCCCTAGATGTTTTTGTTTTATTCCACCCCCTTAGTATTGCTACGATATTGGAGGCATGAATGAGAACACACAAGCAGGGCGTCTAGCACAGAACTTGTCACGTAGGTGCCACTCAGTGAATAATACTTTTCTCCATTTTCTATCTTTCTTCTCTGTGTTGCTGAATTTCTTCCACAGTTACAAATTTTGTTCAGTTTGGCTACTTCCTGCATCACTCCAGGGAAATTACTGTTGCTGAAGTCAGCTTTGATGCCCTCTAGAAGTCTAGGTTCAAAAATATTGTTCTCATTCTTGAACTCTCGGCAAACTGAAAGACTTCATTGTGTTCTCGGGTCTTTGATCCTTTGAAAGCACGTACTGTTGGTATCCTACATGTCACCTAGTTTTGGCATTTCTCCCATGTTCATTTCTGTTAATGTCTCAAGGGTTCTCCTCTGATTGCATTATCTTCCCCTCATTTTCTTGCAACATGTTTTGTTATGGAACTGAAATCTCATGCCCCTAATGATTTTGTTGAATCCCCAATCCCCAGTGTAATTGCATTAGGATGTGTGGCCTCCGGAGAGTAATTAGGTTTAGATGAAATCCTTAGGTAGAGCCCCCCTCATGGGATTAGTGCCCTTACAAGAAAAGAAAGAGACACCCGGGCTTCCTCTCTCTGCCATGTGAGGATACATGAGGAGGCAGCCTTCTGTAAGCCAAGAAGAGGACCCTTACCAAGAACTGAATTTGTCGGCACCTTGATCCTGGACTTTACAGCTCCCAGAACTGTGAGAAATGGATGTCATTAGGTCACTCAGTCTATAGTATTTTGAATTTTTTTTTTTCAACGTTTATTTATTTTTGGGACAGAGAGACAGAGCATGAACGGGGGAGGGGCAGAGAGAGAGGGAGACACAGAATCGGAAACAGGCTCCAGGCTCCAAGCCATCAGCCCAGAGCCCGACGCGGGGCTCGAACTCACGGACCGCGAGATCGTGACCTGGCTGAAGTCGGACGCTTAACCGACTGCGCCACCCAGGCGCCCCTATAGTATTTTGTTAGAGCAGTATGAGCCAAGACAGGCTTTAAATATTTTCAGTGACTATTCATTTTCCGTTTTTTAACCCCGTGCTATATCTCCCACCATTTAATTCTATATATAGGAATAGAGATTCTAGTCTTCTACTTGTTTTTTTGTACTTTTCTCATGGTATGCATCTTCCTGGCCAGCAGTCTAGGGATATCATTTTATTATTTCTGTACATTCCCTACATTGTTGTCTCTCTTCTTGATGATCTGATATCAGCAACTGTTTCACCTCCATGACCTCAGCTCCTATCCAAATAGTTATTCTCATAGCTGCAATGTTTGCCGTGTTTCCAATGTGGAGACATTCTTACCAACTTATTTCATGTGTGAATAGTGAAACTGTGTCCATGTGAATTAATCCATGTCTGCTTTATATGCATACCAAGAACTTTGGGTTGAGAATATACTTTATGAAAAGATATAAAGACCCTCCAGGGACAATAATTACTTGGTTAAGATATGCCAAGCTTTGTTGGATTAGACTTGGTACTGATCTGCTTTTCCATTCTTACAATAGCATGAATGTGTATATCTTTAACTTTTTCTAAAATGACCTACTTATGCATCAAAGGCCTATTTATTTATATGCTATCTTGTTCCAAATATATATAAAAGAAATCTATATATTACAATAATACAGAACATACTTAATTGGCTATAGGTGAGACATGAAACAATATGAAACAACAAAGCCAGGAAGATAAAACGAAGCTTAAAATGAAGCTAACACAAAAACATCACAAAGCATGCCACCCCATAATCTAAATGTAATGTTCTTGACGATTATAGTTATTCCTGTTTATGGTAACTTAAATGGTCTTTAGATTCTCTTTGGAGGAATGTTCTTTTAATACATTCAATTTATTCATGCTGTAAGTGACACGTGTGGCTGGCTGCTTTCACTTTTCCAGTGATTCACACAAGTATTTCCTTGTTGACCATGTTAGTGAAGGAGAACAAACTCATTGAGAGGGAATTACTGAGATTCATGTCCCATTCCCCTGGCATACAGGAGGCACTTAATTAGCATGTGTAGCGAGATTATACACTATAATCCTCAAGAATGTACTTTTCTTTCCCTGTGCAATAACAGACACATCATCCACAGGAGAATACAATTTGTATGGCAGGAATGTGAAGAGAAAGATCTAGTCAATATTGTGTTTTAGAATTCCAAAGCAAGGATGCCTGGGTGCCTTCAGTTGGTTAGGCATTGGACTCTTGATTTCGGCTCAGGTCGTGATCTCATGGTTCCTGAGAACCCAGCCCCACGTCAGGCTATGCACTGATAGTGCACAACCTGCTTGGGATTCTCTCTCTCCCTCTCTCTCTGCTCCCCCCCCCCGCTTCTGCTCTATTCTCTCTCAAAATACATGAATAAACATGTTTTAAAATTTAAAAAAAATAAAATAGAATAAAAATAAAATAGAATTCCAAAGTAGGCTCTGAAAACCACATCAATACAATCATTCTGAAAGTCAAAACTCTTCATTAAAAAAAAAAAAACCAAGTATTTGAATATAGGGAAAAATGCCCTTGGGAAAAAAAGTCAGGGATGCCTGGGTGGCTCAATCAGTTGAGCGTCCAACTTTGGCTCAGGTCATGATCTTGCAGTGCTGATGGCTCAGAGCCTGGAGCCTGCTTCAGATTCTGTGTCTCCCTCTCTTTCTGCCCCTCCCCCACTTGCCCTCTGTCTTTCTCTCTCTCTCGGATATAAATAAACATTAGAAAACTAAAAAAAAAATAAAAAAGTCAAAATCTCAGAATAGATTTGAAATTAGTGTAGAGTAAGATGAATACCACACTGACCGCAGGAAGAGTAGGCAAGCATCATCTAGCCTAGGAGGGGGCAAGAAAGATTGTGTGGTCAGTGGGGCTGGCAGTAAAGGTACTGAATTTGAGTGACAATGTGGGCAAAGTCAGCAATAAGTGGTTTCTCTGCATTTTCACTCAGTATTAGGACATTGAGCAAAATTACCATATCTGTAAGACATCTGTAGACTGTCCAATGTCATGGAAGCTGGTACTGCGTTTAGCTTATTCTGAAGCACCATGATAGCTGTCCTGGTTGTGCCTAGTGACAGCCATCATCAACAGCTGCCTGCGTCTTGCTTATGGATTGCTCATCAGAAGTAGTACTTGCCTGAATCTTAAGAATTTCTGAGAACCGTTCAAATCACCATATGTGCATATCTCATTTGAATGGCTCAAGAAATCTATAAATCTACAAAGCAGAGAACAATGTGTTTGGTTCACAGAGAGGAATAAAGGAAAGCCACCATGTTCTATGGGAATGGATTATGCTGAAAGTTCTACTATGTGTACATCCCCGTTTCAAAGACAGAGAAAGAGCATCTATTTCCTATTTGTGCACTACTCTAGTTGCTGTGAGGACTAATACAAAGTCTTTTCACTGATATCTGTCTGTAACTTACATATAAAATTGTTTTAGGTGGGCACCTGGGTGGTTTAGTTGGTTAAACATCTGACTCTCGATTTCGGCTCAGGTCATGATCTCATGGTTCGTGAGTTTGAGCCCCACGTCAGGCTCTGTGCTAACAGCTGAGGAGCCTAGCTTGGGATTCTGTGTCTCCCTCTCTCTCTGCCCCTCCTCCACTAAATCTCTATATTTTTCTCTCAAAATAAACAAATAAACATTAACAAAATAGTTTTAGGCAATACTGGGGGTTCACTGCTTAGATAAAGACCAGAGGATATCTCTGCCCTTGTGGAGCATACAGTCTCATGGGGAAGACACATATTAAACCAATAATCACATTGAGAGATGTATAATTCACACTCGTGTAAGTGTTTGAGAAGAAAGTTATGTTATCCTCTGAAAGTGTGTGTTAAAGTATTTAGCTTAGAATGGGAGGTTCAAGGAATATTTATTCTAATACCAAGAACTTACAGAGAAGTTAGAGTCAATTGGGAATAGAAGCATGGAGGAGACGAAGGTGGGTGTGGGGAAGGAGAGAGTGTTCTGAGCAGAAGAGGAAGCCTGAGCAGAGGTCTTGGAGTAGAGAGCAAAGTATTGAATCTAAGGCTCTGAAAGAAAGCCAGAGTGTCTGGAGCAAACAGATAATGAGCAGGTGGTGGTAAGTGTTGAAAATTTGTTAGGGGCCAGACAGTGCAAGGCCTTGGCATGCTGGGTTAAAGATTTTAGTCTTTATCCAAAAAATGGCATGAACTTATTAACGGGTTTTAAATATTAGGTACTGAGGGAGTTTGCAATGGATGAAAGTGATAGAGGCACCAAAAGTGACTTGTGGGTTCATAACATAAACCACAGGAAATATGGTGACATCGATAACTGAAGGAAGAAACATTAGAAGATGGCTATGTTTACGGTACGGGAGAGATCTTAGTTATCCACATATCATCTTATGATACTTTTTAGATATCTGAAATACAGATATTCACCTATATAGGTCTGGAGCCCAGAAGAGAAATCAGGAATAAAGACATGCATTTTAAAGTCATAAAACAGACGGAAAATGAGACAAAGATATGGATGCATTTCCTGACAGAAAGAATGAAGAGGAAAAAGGAAAAAAAAAGCCTCAGGAATTCTAACATTAAGTGAAAAGCTTGTCTGTTTTGGAGAAATATATCAGATATACAAGAAATGCCACCACTCAATGATGCTTTATTGTTTACAAATCTTTAACAAATTCTTTCCTATATGCTGCCAACTAATATTTATTTTACATTATTATCCAAAAATGTCATTTTTAACATTATCTATTGTCTATTGTATACTAGTCTTCCTCTGGTTTTCATTTACTTATGTGAAATAAGGGAATATATCTATATCTATATATCTACTCTTCTCCATGGAATGGTGCTTAAGACTTTAAATCTTCTAGATGTGAACTTTTAATTTCCCTTTAGTGCTACCATTTTATTCCTCTCTCCTGCCAACATTCTGTAGTGATACATTTTGTTTCAGTGATGCAACAAAGAAACTATTTTTGCCAAAGCCCATCAAAGGTGCTGACATCACCGACCCCACCCCCACCCGGGGCTGCTTGTCCATAACTGAGACTTGCTGTTGGCTACTTTGGATACAATTCTTCTAAAGCAAATTCTACCAGTATTGCCACTTCTTGCACAGAAGATGCTTGCAACCATTTTTTGTTGTATACTTTGCTTTCTCAGTATCAGACTAAAAAAGTTTTACCTGTGCTTTTATTGCAGACTTTTTGCCCCAAGACTCAAGCAAGAACATCCCAATATTGGCCAACTACTTACCTTGTAGGATGTTGTACAAATTGAATTTGTGTTCTCACAGAATGACTTCTATTCAGGGAAGCTTCCCAGACTCTTATGTAAATGGGATCCAGGAAAGCTTTCTTCATAAGTTCTCTAAAAATGACTGAATCCTAGAATTATTCAGGTTATCATCCAGCTAAGTCAGCAGTTAACTCACTTACTTGAGATACATTTTCTCTTTCTCCTTACTCTTCCACAATTAACCAGTGTTTAAAAATTTAGCAGATTGTAGTTTCTCCTATAAACTACACATGATGAGTAAAATGCTAAGTTTTATATCCCTCGCCACTAAAGGCAACCATTTTTTTCCATTATGGAATTTTCCCATAGATGTTATATTATAGAATTTATAATTTATTCCATCTCTACACCAGCCCCAGTATTATGAGGTGAGTGTATATCTTTGTGTACCCTCATTAACTTTAAAATGGAAAAATTAATATGTTCAGGAGATAATCAACTCCAGTGTGGCTCTCAAGGCCAGAACTTGCCTGTAAACAAGTCTTGCTATCATTGGATATTGCCCAGTGCTATACATATTTGCATGTCCAGGGAGCGAATGATAACTGCAAATACAGAGATCTGGTATGGTACAGAACAGAGGTTATTTACTGTGCTCTGAAGAGTGTTAAGATTCTGAAAGATACCACAGGGGCTGTAATAGAACCAGATAAAGCATCTGGGGATCTAGATCCCTTCCAGCTTCAACTAGAGTTGAAGCAACTAGTGTTGCTCTCTCCCATTTGGCATGGAATTCCATATAAGATCCTTTTCCCACTTCTCTCTTCCTCCCTTTCACAATGCCCTTGCATTGCTCTGTACCCCTCTTCCTCTTCCCATTTCTTCTTTAATTCCTTCTGCACTCCTTTTTTCACCTCCCTCTTATTCTCTCTTCTTTTCTTCTCTTATTTGTTCCTTCTTTTCTTTTCCCGAGTTTGGACAAAAAACTGTAGAACAGTAGGATGTTAAATGCTAGTCACTTCTATTCTCATCACTTAGAATAAACTGTCTTTAACATTCTTTTTGATTTATTTCAAAAGGAATACGCCATTATGGCTAAAGTTATAGACCCCTTTGCTACCATGCCCTTGACTCATCTCAACACACTCTTACAGAGAAGAAACCATTCTTTATGAGTTGGCATAAACTTCAGGTTTTCTTTTAGTTGTTGCAAAAGAAAAATACACATAGTTGGTTAAAAAACATTTAGCAGACCAAAAATCATCCAAAGGAAATGAGTCTTCCTTCTATCTCTGACTTACCGTCCTTTTCCCTTAATAACTTCTGTGTCTTCCCAGAAGTATTCTGGACTCAGGGCACCTGGATGGTTCAGTTGGTTAAGCATCTGACTTTGGCTCAGGTCATGACCTCATAGTTTGTGAGTCCCACATGGGGCTCTCTGCTGTCAGCCCAGAGCCGTCTTGGGATCCTCTGTCACCCTCTCTCTGTACCTCTCCCCCATTCATGATCTTTCTCTCTCTCTCCCTCTCTCTCTTTCTCAAAAATAAAAATAAAACTCTTTTTTAAAAAAAATAAGTATTCTGTGCACCTATATATACCTGTATGCTCACATTTTCAGTTGACTAGAGTTGCAATATACCAATTCTTAGGTACTCTGCTTTCTCCTTTATTGTGTCTCAGGCATCTTTCTATGTCTTTGATAATATATAATGTTGGAAAGAAAAACACAGCTCTTTTGTGTGTTTGGAAATGTTGGAAAGAAATGTTGGAAATGTTGGAAAGAAAAACACAGTTCAATGCTATAGCATTGTTTTAAGAAACTTCTTAGTTTCTACTATAATGATGTTACACAATTTATTTTCTAAGTCCCCACTAATAAGCGTTTAGGTTACTTCCACTCTTTTGCTATTATAAGGAAGTCCTAATCAATAACTTCTCTTTTTTTATAATCTCATATGAAATAAATTTCTAATAGTGGAATTTCTAGTTAATGTGTTTATGCATGTTTGATAGGTATTGTGGATATGCCCTCTAAAAGTCGCACCAGTTTACACACTGCATATACAAACACATAAATATACACACATAAGAGCTGTGTTTTTCTTTCCAACATTATATATTATCAAACTGTTAAATAAGATTTCATTTGAAGAAAAAAAAGAGTAATTATTCTCAAATATACTAGAAAACATCAGGCACAATTAAGAAATATCCATAAACTAGAATTGGCAGACCCTAGGACCCAGGCCAGACATTGCCATGTTTTAGCAGTCTGGCCCAGGGCAAATAAGTTGATCTATCAGAGTTTCGTAGTTTTCATATATGAAGAGCTTTTTAAATTTGTTTCTGTGTTATTAACATACATAAAAATGCACAGACCTTAAGCTGATACTTTATTAAGTTTTGACAAGAGTGAAGATCATGCAACTACCATGTTGATATTTTCATCACCATATAATTTTCCTGATGAAACGTTTTTGCCAATCCCACCCCCTCACTACCTCTCTCTATCGCATAGATTAGTTTGCTTTTTTAAAAAATTGTATATAAGTGAAATCATACAATATTTATATAGTTTATATATGGCTTCTTTCGCTCAACTTAAGGTACTTAGAACTCATATATGTTGTGCGATTTGTTGTCTGTTTTCTTCCTTTCATTTTATAAATAAATCGTAATTTGTTAATTCATTATTTTGCAGTGATGGACGTTTTCAGTTTGGGTATATTATGAATAAAACTGCTACAAATACTATTTCACAAGCCTTTTTATTTTGGGAGGCATTTGCACTCATTTCTCTCAGATACATATCTAGGAACAGAATGGCTGGATCACAGGATAGGTGTAGGAAATACCTAAGGAATTGCCAAACACTTTGTGAAAGTGGTTATACCATTGCACTTTCTCACCAACAACATATGGGAATTTAAGGTGACTTACATTCCCATAAATATTTGGTATTTTCAATCTTTTAAAAAGTTAACCAATGTGGTATGTATAAGATGGTCTCTAATGTTTTCTAATTTACATTTTCTTGACTATTGATGATGCTGAACATCTTTTTTTTTTTAAGTTGACTTCTTTATTTTAATAGTGCAAGCATGAGCCAGGGAGGGGCAGAGAGAGAGAGAGGGAGGGAGAGAGAGAGAGAGAGGAGAGAGAGAGAATCCCAAGCAGTCTCTGTCTCAATATCAGGAATCTTGAGATCATCTGAGCAGAAACCAAGCCAGACTCTTAACCCACTGAGCCACCCAAGTTCCCCAATGCTGAGCATCTCTTCATGTGCTTGTTAGTCATTTGTTCATCTTTTATTGTGAAGTTTCTGCTAAAATCTTTTGCCCACTTTTAAGTGGGTTTTTTTTTTCCTTTTTGGGTTATAGGTTATATTTGTTATATCAGGGATTGAATTCCTTTGGCATACATATATGTTGTAAGTATTCTCCTCTTAATTTGTGGCTCTATTATTTGTTTCCTTAGTGATATCTCTTGATGAGCAGAAGATTTCATGTTGGATATTTACCAATATTTACCAGTTTACTACTTTTTGTTTGTGTGGTAACCACTTTGTGTCCTAAGGAATCATTACCTGCTCAAGTTGTGAAGACATTGTTCACTATTTTTTTCTTAGAAGATTTATAGTTTTAACATTTATGTTAGGTTAATGATCCATCTCACATTAATATTTAGGTATGGTATGACGTGAAATAGGAATTTAGAATTTTTTCCATAATGTTATCCAGCTATTCAAGCATTTTTGTGTGTGAGGAAAAGATTTTCCTTTACCTATTGACTTTCTTTGGTGCCTTTGTGAAAAATCAATTGAACATATACCTGTGGATTCTTTCCTATACTCTTTCTTTCTAATCTATTTTTCTTTACAGCATTACCACATTGTCTTGATCACCCTAACTTAAAATAAACTCTGAAATTGGGTAGAATAGCTCTTCCATCTTTCTTTAAACTGGATTTTTTAAATATTCAGTTATTCCATGGATTGAATGAAATAAGCTAAACAATTTAATCCTACATGAAGAAATATACAAATGTCAGATATCAGAGTGAACAGCAGTTAAGAGTATTTATTTATTTATTTTAATGAACAAGGTCAGATTATCTGAGATTATCTGAGTGTGCATCCTGTATCTTCTGCATGGAAGATGCTACTTTGAGGATGTTTCATCTAGGTGTCTTTGTTTCAGTATATGTTTGGGATGGTAACTGCCTCTGTCCTACAGGGGAGTTTAAAAGATTTAATTAATTTAGTAGATGCTAAACACTTAGAAAAATGCTTGGCATATTATAAGCGGTAAATAAATATTTCTTATTGCATTACTTATCAATGGAGCATAGAAACTTACCCCAAAGCTTAGTGCCTTAAAACTCATGTATTACCTCACAGTTTCTATGGGTCAGGATTCTCAGCAGAGATTAAATTGGTCATTGGCTTTTCTCACAAAGCTGCAATCAAGATGTCACCTAGGGCTGGGGTCTTAAACAAAGGCTTGACTAGAAAAGGGTCCACTTCCAATGTTACTTACCTGGTTGTTGGCAAGAATCAGCCCCTCAAGGGTTGATGGACTGAAGGTCTCTGTTTATTGCTGCTTCTTGGGCTAGGGTTGCCACATGCACCTCTCCAGCATGGCATCTTATTCAACAAGCTGTACAAGCCAAGAAGAATATCTCCTTAGCAAGATGTAAGTCACAATCTTTTGTAACCCAATCATAGAGGTGACATCCCATGGTCCTTGCTGTATTCCATTGGTGGGAATCAAGTCACTGGGTCCAGCCCATACTCAAGGAGAGAGATTATAGAAGGATCTGAATACCAAGAAGCAGGAATCCTTCGGAGCCATCTTAAAAGACTGCTTACCACACCTGTCTATAGCAAACACTTGGAAATATTTAAACTTGTCACTTTAAAATAGCTGTTAAAATCATATTAAGAATTATAGCCCTAAGATAGAAACTATGACCCCTACGTTACTTTTTTTTTTAAGTTTGGGTTTAGTTGATTGTTTTAGTTTTGTGTTTTAGGCATCACTTAGTATTTAATCTATGACTTTCTATATTGCATGGTTGATTGTTTTCTTGTCTTTTGATTAAGAAATCATGAAATTACTTTTTAAAAGTCTAACTTCCCTTTTTGATCCATTTTTGTTTTGAACTCATCCAAATATATGTTACAGTTTTGAGATGGCTTACATGTTAGCTTTCACCTACTGAGGCCAGCATTTTTTGTCTTCATAGGAAACATAATGGTTAACTCCTGGGTAATTACACTCATTTATGTATTTTATGACTAGATTTATTTTTTTCTTCCATTTCCTTGTGATTTTTATTGAGAGAAAAGGGGGTCCTAACATGAGTCCTACTGTCCATAATCCCCTCACCTTTAAAGTTCAGGAAAAAGTTCCAGTACTTCTGGAAAATTATTATTTTACTATTAATTATCTTCAGTGGGAGGTTTGTACTTTAGAAACTTCAGAACTCTCAGATAAAGGCCACCCTGTGCCACAGATTTATTACAGTTTTGTTCTCAACTTGTCATTCCAGCATTTCTGTTTTTGATAACTTAGATAGGTTTCATTTCTCTTATCTATAAAAAATAAGCAAACCCAAGGATATTTTTCACTGCTATGAGCAAACTGTATTGGACTTTTTTCTGTGAGGATTTTTTCTAGTACATGAAAAAGTAGACAATATGTGATGATCTAGTTATCTTAAAATTTTAAAGCAGAATAGTTATTTCTTATATTGGAATAAATGCTTTGCATGAACAGTATGCATTGTAACCCAGCATTGTGTGTTTCAACAAACATGTACATAAGTTCATCTATTGGTAGTATGTTGTGGCTCAATTTTACACATAAAGAGTTTGTGACTCATGTTAAGACTGAAGCAAACAGATATTATGATTGCAAAATAGCTTCACAGAGTTTATAATTTAAGTGCACATTTGTAGAATACAGGCTGATGTTAAATATACATATAACATAGCTGTATTTTTTCATTGCAGGTGAATTTTACAGAGGATGTTGACAGTAACAGCTGGAATTCGTAAGAGTGAAATCATATCTATTTGATAAGTAATTCATTCAACATTAAGACACTGATGTATCAAGGATACATCACTACACAAAAAGAAAAAAAAGCATCCCTGACTTTATGGTGAATATACTGTATTTGGGGGAGAGAGCCAATAGATAAATAAGTTAAAAGGCATACAAAATTGTAAGTTAGAAGCTGATTGTCATTACTGAAAAAAATAGAGCATAGATGGAGGTATATGGACTCCTAAGGATGAAGGATAAAATTGCAATTTTATATCAGGTAATCAAGGAAGCATTATTGCAGTGATGAAAATCCTTGAATAAAGTGAGAGAGCAAGCTTTTAACCCATAAGGAATAGCCAGTTCAAAGGCTCTGAGCTGGCAGCTTGCCCAGTGGGTTTGAGGAGTAATAAAGAACAGAAAAAGCAAAATAGGAAATAATTGGAGTTGAAATCAGAGCCAAAGAGATAGATGGTGGTTAGAATAGGTTAGAATATGAACAGCCCTGAAAACTAGTTTAAGGACTATGACAAGAATGTATTCAGTTGGCCACTAGCTTTCCAGCAAGAGAGACTGGCAAATGTCATCCTTTGCAAACTGAGGTGGAATTTGTTTCTGCCACAAGTGAAAAAGTACATTTTGGGATGGGATCAGGATGTAAATATGTGGGAGATGGAGTTGGGATTAAGTTTTCTGGCATGGCTAGACCACTAGGTAAGGTATTTCAAGTTTATTCTTTAACCACATGAGCGCCTACAAAATCTACATGTCTGAAAAATATGTTCTCTAAACCTGCATTTGGATGTCTTAGATTCCTGGAATATTTATTTATCATTAACTTTTTATGCTTTATAATAAGCCAGTATGTCAAGTATATAAACATCTATTTAATGATTATCCTTTTGGTAAACATTTTGGTTGTTTCCAGGTTTTGTTATGACAAACCAGACCTTTATGGATATCTGTATCATGTCTTTTTATGTATATGTGCAAGAGTTTCTCAAGGCTTTATTTCTAGGAGTTCAAAATTGGTGCCATGGGATATGCACATCTTTGACTTCTATCAGATAATGTAAATTCGTTTTCCAAAGTTATTTTATTAAATTACGTCTTACCAACCTTTGTTCTGCATCCTCACAAACACTTAACGTTGTCAGACCTTTAAATATTTTGTCTGGTGGGTGTGAAATTGTATTACATTGTGGCTGTATGAGGCATTTTGCAAAGACTAATTAGGTTGAATATCTTTTCATGTTTATTTCAACAGATGTATTTTTTCTTTCATGAAACGCTTTTTTTTTTCATTTTCTATTCAATTAACTACTTGTATTTAGCATGTAAACATTCTCTGTAGTCTCTGGCTACCAATATTTGCCAGCCATTATTGTTATACTTGTTTTTTCAACTTGTATATTGTCTGATAGTAACTTTTGATTAACAGACATCATTATTCCCTACTTCATGCTTCCTTTTAGAAGGTTTTTAATTTTACTTTTCCTGTTTGTATATCTGATCTTCATGGAAGTGATTTTATCTAGTACGTGAGATATGAATCCCAATTAGTTTTTAAAATAATGTCAACTGGGGCGCCTGGGTGGCTCAGTCGGTTGAGCGTCCGACTTTGGCTCAGGTCATGATCTCTCGGTCTGTGAGTTCGAGCCCCGCGTCGGGCTGTGTGCTGACAGCTCAGAGCCTGGAGCCTGCTTCGGATTCTGTGTCTCCCTCTCTTTTGGCGCCTCCCCTGCTCATGGTCTGTCTCTCTCTCTCTGTCAAATAATAAAATAAAATTATACCATTGGATTGAACTGAGAAAAAAAAAAAACAAACATTAAAAAAAATTAAAATCATGTCAACCAATTTTGCTAGAATATTTTTTAAAAATTATTTATTTATTTTTGAGAGAGAGGAGACAGAGAGAGAGGAAGAGAGAATTTCAAGCAGGCATAGAACTGTCAGCACAGAGACCTTTGGGGCTCAAACTCATGAACCGTGAGATCATGACCTGAGACGAAATCAAGAGTCAGATACTCAACCGAGTGAGCCACCCAGGCACCCCTAGAATATTTTTTAGTAGTCCATAACTTTCCTATTGATTGGTAGTGATAGTTCTATAATATATCAGTTTGGCATATATGTGTAAGTTTGGGCACTTCAGTCTGTTCCTCTTATTTATAACTTGATCTTAATTACCATATGTATATATATATATATATATATATTTACTATATATCTATATCTGTATGTTTCTTTCTATCCATGCATATGAAGCCTCAACATATGGCAGAACAATTTCCCGATTCCTTTCCAGGTGTGACTTGGACCTAGATTTCCATACAAATTTTTGAGGTGTTGAAACAGACAAAACATGACAAAATAGCTGATATAGTAATAATTAAAATTACATGGATTTTGGGGCGCCTGGGTGGCTTAGTCGACTGAGCATCTGACTCTGACTGAGGTCATGATCTCACGGTTTGTGAGTTCAAGCACCTTATTGGGCTCACTGTTGCCAGTGCAGAGCCACTTTGGATCCTCTGCCCCCCTCTCTCTCTGCCCTTCCCCATACATGTTCTCTCTCTCTCTCTCTCAAACATGAATAAATATTTTTTAAAAATTGCATTGATGCTGCATATCAATTTGGAGAAATTTGACATATTGGTAGTACTGAGTCTAATTTTTCCATATTTGAAGTTCATTTAGATATTCTTTAATGTCTTATAATAAAGTTTTATTACTTTAGTTTTAGTCCTATTATTTTAAATGTTTTAGAATCATACATAGCTACCCTATTTTTATTAATATTATAAATGCTTTTTTAATGCCTATTTCCTGATTAATTTACGTGAAAAGTTGATTTATTTTTATATAGTGACTTTAAACCTAGCTCTGTATCTAGTAAACTTCCTCATCTCTCTTATTAATTCCAACTGTCATTTTCTGCTGGTTCTAGGCCCACACTCCCCTTTCTGTAGTACATATTTCTACTGCTGGAGCTAGATGCTTGAAAACTGCATTTCCCAGAATGCTGTGAGAACTGGGCCCTGATTAGGTTCTGCCAAAGGCAACACTCTCAGGAAAGGAGAAAGGAGGAGGCTGGAGTAAAGAAGAAGCCACAGGCTTCCGTAGGCAACTGCAGGCTTCAGGGAACTGAGGATTCTAGCAAAGGTGGTGGTGGTAACTGGAAGTAAATTCCGGATGTGTGGTGACTAGGTAGTAGCTTGGGATAGAGGCACTTGGGCTCGAAAGAATGTGGGCTTTGGCAGGGGTGGTAAGCACCAAAGGGCTGGAGTCTCCTGCAGGAGTGCCCACCATTGGGGTAGACTGTCTGATCTCCTTCTGGAGTAGGAATTACTTCCTATAGATCCTCATCTCCTTCCCTATGCTCCCTGGTGTCTCCGTGATAGCATGTAACCTCCCATTGCTTCTCGTGTCCACCCAGCATTTTTAGTAACTTAATTACTGACATTAAATCCCTCTCTCTCGAGCCAAAGCATAAGAGACTGTTAAAAACCAAGAACAAACTGAGGGTTGATGGGGGGTGGGAGGGAGGAGAGGGTGGGTGATGGGTATTGAGGAGGGCACCTTTTGGGATGAGCACTGGGTGTTGTATGGAAACCAATTTGACAATAAATTTCATATATTAAAAATAAATAAATAAATAAATAAATCCCTCTCTCTCATTTTTGCTCTCCTGACTGTACCTTGAATTGTAAATTAATTATAATTATTTATCTGAAGATTTTTGGTTTTTTACTGAAAGTATCGTAATGTGCCCATTTTTGAAATACTTGTATCTTCTTTTCAAATTCTTGCATACTATTTCTTTATCTTTTCTTACTCTGACTAGAATCTTCTGTAAAAGTTGGGCATACATAATCTGGATTTATAATGTCTGGAATAAATTATTATAATGAATTCCATTTGTAAGTTTAGGGTAAATATTCTTTATCATATTTTGAAAGTTTCCTTTTCTTCTTTATGTTAAAGGACTTAACACGAAAAAATATAGATTTGCATTTTACATTTTTCTCTCTGAATTTATTCAAATGATCATTTAGATTTTTTTTCCTTTAGTTTCTTAATGTGGTGAATTACACTAACAAACTCTTTCGTGTTAAACCAACTTTGAAATTTTGGGTTAACCTGAAATTCTTCATCATGCTATCTATTGTTTGCTGGTTTTTCTTTTGGATTTCTGTATCTATATTCAAAAATGAGATTGATCTGAAAATTTTCTCTCATACTCTCCCAGTCTCATTTGGTATTAATGTTACAGTAATCCCATAAATGAATTGTCTGATATTTCCCCTCTTCTTTTTGTAAGAAAGTTAATCATCTATTTTTTTAATATTTAGTAAGACTCACCAATAAAGCCAGGCAAGTCTGGTGCATTTTTGTGGGAAGACTTTATCTTGCTGAATTAATTTTGTTAGTAGTTATAGGCTATTCAAATTATCTATTTCTTTTTCAGGTGGTTGGTTAACTGAACTTTTTCTAGGAGTTTGTTAATTGCACCTATCTTTTTAAATGTTTCACATAATGTTTTTCAGCCTTCATAGATTCTTTGCCATAAATCTACCTCACTAGAAGCTGTTGATGGCTATTAACTGCTACATGTGTTCATTCCTATTTTGTCTAAAGTCTGCTTTGATAACATTGACAGCCACTCCAGGAACGTGGCCTATTAAGTCCTGCAAAATTTAAAAGTTTAAAACACTAAGGCAATATTCAAATACTGAGAGTTCTCAATCTGCCAAGGACACATGGTATTTTTTTTTCTTTTTGCATATACATGGACAACTTCTCTCTCTAATTCTCTCACACACATTTTCCCCACAATGTTGAAGCACTGATCCCTCAGCCTGTGTTTCAGAGTCCCTTGAGGACATAGTGGTCTCAGATGCAGCGTTTAGATTCTCTGTCCTTAAGGCTCCTGCAGAGGGGAGGGCTGCCTGGAGGACAGTCTTTAAAACAGTCCCCCCTCTTCAGTCTCTACCTTTTATTTCCAGGCTTTGATATTACAAACAGTACTTCAACTAGCGAATTGCAAATCAATTCTAAGAGGCTGTACCAACCAGTTTTGAGATGAGATACGTCTAGACATATTGATCAATGAGTACAACAGTAGATTTTTATTAGAAACCTATTTTGGGTTGGCACTATTCTAGGTTCAGGGACACAGGAGAAAACAAGACTGTGTGTTGCCTGCTTTCTTAGAACTTATGTTCTCTTTGGGAAAAACATAAACATAATATTCATAAAACAAATAGTAAAGTAGAAAATGATTTTAGACTCACAATGATTATAGATATTGATAATTACTATGAAAATGTAATAATGATTAGTGGCAATTTGGGGTAAGGGTGAGATTTGAATTTTCTAGGTTAAATTAGATTGTCAAAGACAACCAAGAGAGGTAACATTGAAGCCAGACCTGATTTCCGAGATGAAGCTACTAATGGTGATAGGAATGAAGTGGCCCAGTTAGAGAAAATAGCATAGCCCCATGGTGAGTGTGAGCTAAAGGTGTCCCAGGAATGGAGTGGTCCTAAGAGACAAGCAACATCTCTACCTATTAAACCTATTGCATGATCTTCATTTTATATTCTTCATATTAACTTTAAATTTTTCTTCATACAGATCTTGCCCAATTTTTAAGTTTATTTTCAAGTATTATAATTTTATTTTCTACTATACATGCATTTTTAATTTTTTTAAAAAAAAATTTTTTTTTCAACGTTTATTTTATTTTTGGGACAGAGAGAGACAGAGCATGAACGGGGGAGGGGCAGAGAGAGAGGGAGACACAGAATCGGAAACAGGCTCCAGGCTCTGAGCCATCAGCCCAGAGCCCGACGCGGGGCTCGAACTCACGGACTGCGAGATCGTGACCTGGCTGAAGTCGGACGCCTAACCGACTGCGCCACCCAGGCACCCCCATGCATTTTTAATTTTTATTGTAACACTTCAAGAGTTCTATTTTCTCTTAATTTTAATGAAAATGTCTTAAAGTTCTTGCCACTAAATGATGTTAATTGCTTGTCTTAAATGTTATTCCTGGGGCATCTGGGTGGCTTAGTAGAATGAATGTCTGACTCTTGATTTCAGCTCAGGTCATGATCCCAGGGTTGTGGGATCAAGCCCCACATCAGACTCCATGCTGAGCATGGAGCCTGCTTAAGATTCTTTCTCTCACACACTTTCTCTTTCTTCCTCTGCCCCCTCCCCAACTTGTGTGCACGTGCTCACTCTCTCTCAAAACATAAAACAAACTTTATAAAATATATGTTATTCCTTAACATATTTTGGAAATACCCTTCCACTTCAAGTTGGACAAGAGCTTTATAAGGACTAGATGATAAATTTAATCAAATTTAATTGCAGAATATAAAAAATATAAGCATTCTACTTTCACTATGGATATGACCATTAATATTAATATTTGTTTGACTTCAATAATGAACACTAATTAGTAATGTTACCTTAATATTTTAAGTTATTGTTGAGTTAAATGTGTTATTAACTTGTAACTATTATTTTTTTTTTTAATTTTTTTTTAACGTTTATTTTTGAGACAGAGAGAGACAGAGCATGAACAGGGGAGGGGCAGAGAGAGAGGGAGACACAGAATCTGAAACAGGCTCCAGGCTCTGAGCAGTCAGCACAGAGCCCAATGCAGGGCTCGAAATCACGGACCACGAGATCATGACCTGAGCCGAAGTCAGATGCTTAACTGACCGAGCCACCCAGGCGCCCCATAACTTGTAACTATTATTAATGGCTTTTGTTTTCTAACCATGATTTAGATATTTTTTAGAGAATATTCCAAACTTTCTTAGTAGCAGAATCTTGTTATTAATTTTCACATATAATTGCTATTTTTGTTGTTGTAGTTACAGATTTTTAGCTGATCACACTTTCTACATTCGAAATTTTGTAAAGGTGTGCTCGCTTTGGCATCACATACACTGAAATTTTGTAAAGGCACTGCAAGTTCTTTTTTTTTTTTTTAACGTTTATTCATTTTTGAGAGGCAGAGAGAGACAGAGTGCAAACAGGAGTGGGGCAGAGAGAGAGGGAGGCACAGAATCCAAAGCAGGCTTCAGGCTCTGAGCTGTCAGCAGAGAGCCCGACACAGGGCTGGAACTCATGAACCATGAGATCATGACCTGAGCCGAAGTCAGACACTTAACTGACTGAGCCACCCAGGCTCCCCAAGTCACTACAATTTCTTTAAAAAAATCTCGACTCTTTTTATTACAATATTTGACAAATCTGTATCTTTCTAGTAATTAATGCATTCTGGTATTTGGTAAATGGTATTGATCATTTGTCAATATAGCCTCTCACAGATTGAGGGATATGTTAAAGCTTATCTTTACTGCCATGTTTGTTAATATATGTATATATTTCTACCAATTCTTGCATTTTACATATCATATGTTGTTAGGTACAAAGGTTCTATTATATTTACTATTTATCAGTTAAAGTTACCTTACTGCCTCACACAATGCTTTGGCCTTGAACTTTACTTTGGAGTACATAAGGGAATATGATCAGGAAGCAGTTACAATAATGATCTGGGATTAAAAAAACATGGGTTAGAACAGAGATTAGAATTGGATATCACAGACATAAATATGTTAGAAAAAGCCTTTGGAGTAAATGGAAACGTTTGGGGCAAGAGTATGAAGGTGCAAAGGTACCAAGGGACATAATTTTAGAACCACCAATATATAGAGTACTAAAAGAAGGACTAGCAAAGGAGACTAACATCAAGTAGGTAGAAAAGAACCATGAATGTGGTTTGGCGTAGAAGTAAAGCCAAGAGAGACTATATCAAGAAGTGGAGTTATCAACAGCATCAAAACATTTATTGTATACAGGAAGCTAACATCCACTTCCTGCCTATTTATTCAAACATTCACACTAGAATGTAAGATTAAGAACAGGAATGTTTTCAAATGTTTATTTCACTGAGGTATCTCCACATCCCAAAACATTGGCTAAAACAGAGCAGATAGTGGTAAGATTTGATGAATGAATTAAAAATACATCTTCATGATTATTAAATAGAAACAATTAACACAATAATATATGATTTAAAGACGAGTGAACTCTGATATTCAAATGTTTTTCTATGTCCCATTATATTATACTGTAACTTAGAGGGTTAAAAAATACAGACCATGAAGTAGAGCAGTTTAAAACACTTTGGTTATAAAATAGTTTTCTTGGAACTACTGCATAAAAATATCAAATATTCATGTCAACATTTTTTCCTTAATCCACCCTATTTTCATGGAGATATACACATTTATTAATAACACTCAATTTATCTGCCTTAATGTTAATAGCCCATCAGAATAAAATGGCCAGTTCTTATAAAATGGAATATATAATGAAATGCCACATGAATAATTACTAGGTTGAAACTTTTGTCTGTTTTGTGGGTTATTAAAAAATAAAATGGAAAATAAAATCTTTTCAGTTATAGTTAAAAAATAGATTATTAAAAGCTAATTTTACAGAAGCCCATTAAAATAGCTAATTCCATTTCAAGAATTATTTAAATAAAGGAAGATAAACAGTTATTGAAGTCACATAATTTTTAAATGGCATAAACTCTTTTTCTAATTTCTAATAATATAAGAGCAAGTAAACTACTGACAATATAAATTAATGCACATAATAAGAGAAAGGAGGAAATACATACTAATTCAACCAAAAAAATTGTCTATGGTGTTTACTATTTCTAAATTGTATTTAAAGTAATTAATATAATTTTTGGAAATAATGCAAATAATTTTAAAAATAAACTTTCCAGAGGTTGTATAATTAAAACTAACTGTTTTTCAAGGTATCAGGCACTTTGAGGGATTATTCACTTCTTCAAAATATGCTGTTTCTGCATTTAAAGATTTTTGGAAAGGAAACAAGAAAAAATTAAATATATGTATTTGTACATAAATACATTTATAGAATGATGTTGATCTAACCATTTTAAATGTTAGAACCTGTGACATATTCTTTTAAAAAACAGATTCAAAGACGGTAACGTTTTATCATTCTGAATTTAGAAATAATAGTTTCTACATACTAAGCTTGATTGACATTTTGATCTTTTGAAATGAATTATGCATAAAGATCATCATTAATGCAGAGGAAATAAACTCCATTGGCTTCACTTGTGATTTTAAAGCATATATCCTTTTGGGCATCAGACATCTTCAATTTTTCTTCTTGGATTTTGACATATATTTTTGCATAAGCCCAGACACCTATATTTCCAACCTGACAACTATTTTCCTTAAAAATGCTTTGCTTTACTTCCCTTAGAAGAACAAAATGAATGTTTATCACTTAAAGTGTGAAGTACGATGTTCCATAGAAATATTCTACATGTTTGTGATATTTTCAGAACCAGTCTATTTATCTAAATTCAAATGATTGACCGTTGTTCTCACAGCCTATTATCTTACTAAGGAATAGAGATCCTACATTTTCAGTCTTGTCC
Organism: Lynx rufus; assembly: GCF_022079265.1. Lineage (NCBI taxonomy): Eukaryota > Metazoa > Chordata > Mammalia > Carnivora > Felidae > Lynx > Lynx rufus. The sequence continues at coordinate 67,441,675 of NW_025814827.1, forward strand.
TCAGTACTAGAGTTAACTCGAAAGTTGTTTTGCACACCTATCGACCATCATCAATAATTTTTAATTCTTTATGGATGGTAAAAACTTTTATTTTTGAAATTATTTTATAAACACCTTTTTAACAAGTCAATTATCTCATATGAAGCTTAATATTATAGGTATACAAACTGCAAAATTATTCCCTTATATGATAAACACATTCCTTTCTCATCATAACTATTACTGTAAGAATAAATGAGTGAACTTGAATGTTGTGCTGTAACGTGAAGTATGCATTTGTTTCATCATCCATTGTCCTGCTGAAGATTCTGTATATGTCAAATCTTCAGCATCCCTACTTTTTACTCATATACTGACTCTGTGCTAGTCTAAGATTTGAATATTTAACAAATGGCTAGTATATTTTATTTGGACTGACCTTTTGTTTCTGTCATCACCAACAAAACAGTTGAAGGCATAAATTTCAAAACAGTTGAAGGCATCACCAACAGTTGAAGGCATAAATTTAATACATGAACTTTTTTTCTATCAACTTGTGAGCATGTTTTTTTTTTTGTCCTTTATGCATAAGATGAATAAATAAAAGGTGAATGCTCATGGTACCTCTGGATGGCTGAAATAACTGTAAAAACTGTATACATTGAACATCATTCATTGTCACTCTGGACAGAAGTTTCCACCATGAGTTTTACATTTACATCTGTCTTCAGACTTTTAATCAATTATTAGGATTAACAGTTTGTCATATTTATTATGTTCATACAGATTTTTAAAAAATCAAGTAGATTTGGGTCAAAGGAAAAAAAAATAATTTGCCTATTCAGGATAAGAGAGCTGAATTTTAGCACCAGAGTGTATAAAAAAGTCTTAGGACTTTTAGTTGGCAGAAACGTCAAAATTACTCAATAGTGGTGTGTGGTTACTAAAAAGAAAACACATTTATATTATATATTGGGAATAAGAGAGGACATAGTCTTAGTATACTTTGTCCCAGAATAACCTGAGTGTTAAAATGACAACAATAACATAAATAGAACAAGATGAAAGACAGTTGATAGGTTTAGAGACATTTACAAATGTTTATGAAGTATATCTCTTAAGATTGGGGAATTTTATCTTTGAAAAATAGACTTGGGGAAAACTAACTTTTGTTTACAAATGTTTGAGAATGTTCATCGGAGTAACATGCAGACTTGTTCTGTTTGGCGCCAAATTACTGAACCACCACCATGAAGAAGAGCCTGAGAGGCAGATTATCTTTTCAACACATAAAACATCTTTTAATGCTGGTAGCTCTTCAAATAAGGAAAGAACTAGCTTAAAAAGTAGTGAGTGTTATACTTCTGTAAAAATGTACTAATAGTGAGTTTTAAATTTAGAACATACTATAGCACTAAGGAGGCAAATTAGGACAAGGGACCTCCATCCCCAACTCAATAAAAATATTTCCAAATTTATATGTTTTATGCATCCAGCTTTTGTAAGATTAAAAGGGAAAAAATCTATGGTTTAAAGTTTTACAACCACTGAATTAAATAACCATCTGGCAGTAATGCTCTAAAGCAACTTTAATCACTTGAAGGAGTATTTGAATTAGGTGGCCCTTAAACACCTTCAGATATGATTTTAATAAAAATTATAATGAAATTATAATTTTGCCTACAAATAAAGCGTCTAGAAGTTTACAAACCCTTCCATCCTTACCACAGCCCTGAAAGAAAGCATTATTTTTGCACATAAGAGAGTGGAAGATGTAAAAGCTTAGCAAATTAGTCAAGGGACCATGGCATGTGGAAAGAGCTGGGTTTGTAAACTTGGTTACATTTTTACCGTTGCACAATATAATATAATCATCAAGTTGAGAATTATCTTAGAGATCATATCCTAAACTATTCTAGCTCTGGTATTTTAAGACTCACATATAACATCACCATTCAGTACTCGCTCTTGACTTATCTCATTACATTTAGAGTAGCTCTAGCCATTAAAAAGTGCCTTCTTGGGGCGCCTGGGTGGCGCAGTCGGTTAAGCGTCCGACTTCAGCCAGGTCACGATCTCGCGGTCCGGGAGTTCGAGCCCCGCGTCAGGCTCTGGGCTGATGGCTCAGAGCCTGGAGCCTGTTTCCGATTCTGTGTCTCCCTCTCTCTCTGCCCCTCCCCCGTTCATGCTCTGTCTCTCTCTGTCCCAAAAATAAATAAACGTTGAAAAAAAAAAATTAAAAAAAAAATAAATAAAAAGTGCCTTCTTATATGATCTGAAATCTGCCTTTCCATATGACTCAATCCAAAATACATGTGCTTTTTCATGTTCATCTACTGTGGTCTCTTCCTTAAAGGAACTTGTATTTAAATTAGGGAAATACAATGTGGAGACAAAATACAACAATACGGACAGGGTTTCCACAATGCGATTATACTTCCGAAATTTCTCCTTTCCTATAATAAATTATAATTTAAACAAAAGGGCTAACATAAACATTCATTATCATTTGGTCTATTTGGGCAAACATCTTTGTAAGATAAAAGACTATAATGACTAGCACAGTCATAGTTAAACTAACAAACGTTCTTTCAGAATTTAGGCTCAATCAGCAGCTAAGTAAAAGATACGGAATAGAAGTCATTAAAAAATAGTCTAGACAGAACTTTTACCACCTCCAGGGCAGTTAATTAGCAAAGGTAATATGAATATTACACAGAAGTCTAGAGCTTCTCTCTAAGGGAAGAGAACCATAGCTCTAGGTAGAATCTTAGCTGTTAGATTTTGTCAAATCAATCAGTAGACAACAAGCATGTCCCTAAAATGGACAGAGAAAAGTAGAGCAGGACCTGACAACAGAAAGGCCTATGTTAAGGCAAGAGAGATTTGCAGCAGGCACTTTAAAAATAGTATGGAAATTGTACTTCCAGGACAGTATGTAGCTCCTGGGGCCAAGGCAAGATCTCATTTATTGGTACCAGTTAGAAACAAAGCAGACATGGGCAGGTGAGAGATATCTGATCACGGGACTGCAGTTCATCTCAATATAGTGGTCAATTACTTAACCCTGGGTAGAAAGTTACAAAGCAATTGTAGAGTGACCAAGTTGAGAGACTAAATTATAAACTCATATATAGATCTATCTATCTATCTATCTATTTATCATCTACCTATCTATCATCGCAGACTCATTTATCTATCTTATTAATCTTAAGGGATATTTTAACTGTTCTCCTTTACTTTATAGTAGTTAGTTGCTATAACTCAGGAGACAACGTTTAAGTTTTTTTAGATGGAAATGTGTCTCTGTATCTGCGGTCTCACATGGCAATTAATCAAGTTTCCTATGTATAAAAATGTTCACAACATTTATGAGTTGTCTCATGTACACAAAGGTGTACTGCAATCTGGAATACAATAACAATCACTGAGCTATACCTCATGTCCAAATGTGCCTAGTATTTTTTTATACTGTCATTGGGGAATCAGTAAACCCAGAAATTTGCTTTCCATTTGGGCTATAGAATATCACTGAAGACAATAAGTGTTGAATACAAGTAAAGTAACATTTTAGGTAAAATTATAGTATTTATTTACTCAAAAGCACATAATGAATCCTTAGCAAACACAACTATGATTGCTAAAGCTGAGATATGGTACACGTACAGGACTTCAAAAGATCAAAATGAGAACTGCTGTTTCATCACTGTCATTATGTGATGCTGTTATAGGCAATAAAGAGGAGCTAAATGTGATTCTCCTTATTTCTTTTTTAGTTCTTCTAGTCTCTAATTTTATGAGTTCCTAGCAAACTATAGAGTCTTCTGGGAAAATACCACTTCATTTTAATGGAGATATAGAAATGAAAAGAAAGCAAAGTCATAAACAATTTTATACATCATACACACACACACACACACAGAGGAGAGAAAGAAGTATTTTATAATTTAGCATTGTCTAGTGATCAATTTTAGAATGTTTTTTTTTTTGTCTTACCTGAGACTTCAGGTCCAGATCCTCAAAGAAAATGTTTCTTAACGTGTGTGTATGTGTGTGTGTGTGTATAATTTACTTCAAAAGGGTGATAAGACAACTTTATCATTGCATTTTTATATCTTAAAAAAATAGACACTGGTGTATCTTCGACCCTCAGTCCCATATCAAAGAAACACACTAAGCAACAATAACTGGAAAGAACTGCTGAGAAAGTTGGAGAGCTCAGATGAAGTTTATATGGGAGCCATGGAAAGGACGGGAAACTGTTGTTATTTGCTAATCCATTCTACAATGACTGCTTAAAAGCAAGTAAGGGTTTTTTTTCCCCTCAAATCACGTCATTTTTCCCCTAAATCATGTCATCCCTGATATATCATTTTAACTATTCTCTGTGGTTGTGCTTATTCTAGTATGATTGAATCATATTTGCTTTCATTTTACAGAAGTATGACAGCACTGGGAAAAAAAATACTGAGAATTCTAACAGAGTACCAATAATGCAACAGAAAGAAGAAAGAAATTAGTATTTCAGCTCCATTTTGTCCTGATTCTCATATTTTGGAAATAGTTTCCTGCAACTTAGAAGCAGTCATGCTGCAGGGCAGAATCAACTCACTTCTAAATTATATTTTGTTATTAGCTTTCCCTCATTTGGGCGGGTGATGCATGATGTTGGCATGAGCTCTCTTTTTGAACTTAAATTTTCCGGAGAGGGAAAAAAAACACATAATCTCCTTTCCCGTCCTCTGTGATTCATTTCCGAGATATGATATGTGAATGAACCTGAGTGACACTGTGCTTACCAAGCTGTGGTGGACCTCTGCTTCAAAGAAGTCAGTGACATTGCAACGAGCTCTCTGTAGGTGTCATTTGTTTGCAATGGTGCAGAGGGAAAATATGGGGAAGATGAAAAGGAAATGATTAATGCAGTTTGTGTTTCAGATTCCATGCCAATTTAGTAATGTGTATTAATGATGCATTTTGGCAATAAAGCTATGTAATAATCATTAAACAGAATTGCCATTCCCCATTAACAGCAGACTGTGTTATAACACATTGGCTAATTCCTCATTAAATTCAACATAAATTAAAAAAACAGATTTTATGTGTATAGCTAAAAAGAAAGACCCCTTCATTTTATTTTCCTAAGAAAATAAACATCCTTAGGGAAAAATTGTCCAAATCTTCAGGTTATGATTAGAGAACAAAACAGAAAGTTTCCTTTTTTATTTTATTTTTTTGATGTTCAAAATTATCATTCATAGATAAAGAAAATGAAGATTGTTCCATTCTGGTGTCTTTTAGGAAAATGCTTGTTAACTGTAAGATCCAAATTTGCAACCTACAAATGTATTTGCTCTCAAAGTCATTAAAGATGCTCCAAGATACTAGAACACAGAGATTGTTGAGTAGAGGGAGATGGGCAGTGGAGAAGAGGGCACTGACTCTTTTGCCTGCTCTTCCCCACAATGCTCCTCCCGATCCGCCATTGCCCAGACATGGTTTAGACAATTTTGATATAGGCGGAGTTGGTGACTTTGATCCTGCCAATGAAAGTACAGAGGCACTCCTCTTCTGTCTCTGTATCTGTGAAGGTCAAAAGACTTCTGGACTGGAAAATGGACACTCCTTTGCATCTCAGTAGAGGTTTAAATATACTAAATTGTATTTGATATTTAGAATTGTTACGAAATGTGAAGGAAAATTCAAAAGGCTCTAAGAAGAAAATTACTGTAAAGAAGACATGACATTTTTAGCTAGATATAGTACTAAGGCCAAGTTATTTGAAAGTACTTTGACTCTGGACAGAGTTTATGTGTATGTGTATATACACACACGTACACAGACCACACATACACACATAACGACATTGTTAAAAACTTTGCTTTTGTCTTGTGAGAGTTGGGGTGGTTTTAACATTATTCCTTGTATTTGTGTATTCAACATTCTTCCTTATATTTTTCAATATTGTTTGAACTACCATATGGCTATTTTTTAATGAAAAATATATTGGGGAAAAGGAATATAATTGAAAAGATTAAAAGGAATATAAAGAAAAATGAAAGAGAATAAATTTAATGGCATGAAATATGTTTGAATATTTGCTACATGGAAAGTTTGGTTAGAATGTATCAATCACATTATAGAGCTTTCTTAACATTTAATAGGAAGTAATTGTAGTGATTATCTGATAATTAAGCAGATGAATGGATTTTTTTCTATGAACAAATCAACTCAGTTTGTTTGAATGAAATTAATATTTTATTTCTAAAGTGTGTAAGTGAGATTGAACATAATATCAGTGGTTTTGTGAACCTATAATTAATTCCATATTTGTAATTTTGAATATTCCCAGCTCAAAATAATCTTATGATGCCAAACATACAGTAAGGAAATGTTACAATATTTTGTAAATTACTAATGGAATTTAACTAGTCTGCAACTTTATAAATAACATAGTTCAAACAACTGAACTGTGAGGAACTTCTGAGAATTACACTGTTTTTTTTTCTCTTAGCTCTTTACTAGGAAAGGAGAAAATCTTACTGACTCCTTTAAAATTCTAAAATGTTTTCTAAATCTTCTAAAATCCATTTCCGTCAGCCCTTCCACCTTTCCCTATCTTGATTTCCCCCAAATTTTCTCATAGCTTGACCCAACATGGATGTTCCTCAATTTCTTCTCAGTTATTAAATTAATACTGCTGAGGCATTAATAGTGCTAATATATTGGCCTTTTCTCTACTGTCCCCCTTTCAAATTTATTAAGGCACATGCTTATATGAGATTTCCTGGTTTAAAAGCTTCCTTAAGGAATCATATTGCAATATAAATATAAAATAAATAATTATATGTCCTTAAACTTACATAAAGTCCATCACATATATCTCAATTTTTAAAAAAAATCAAATTTTACTATATATAGAAAATCCTAAAGACTCCACCAAAAAATTACTAAAACTGATAAATTTATTCAGTAAAGCTGTAGTATACAAAATCAATGTACAGAAATGCAACAGATTTCACTAATAATGAAGCAGCAAAAAGTGAAATTAAGAAGACAATTCCATTTACAACTGCACCATAACCAATAAAATATCTAGGGGTAAATTTAACCAAAGAGGTGAAAGATCTGTACTCTAAAACAAAAGAAAACAAACCAAAACAAAGCGAAAACATTTATGGAAGAAATTGAAGATGATACAAAGAAATGGAAAAGCATTTCACACTCGTGGATTGGAAGAATAAATATTTTTAAAATGTCTATACTACCCAAAGAAATCTACAAATTTAATGCAATCCCTATCAAAATAACAACAGCATTTTTCATAGAACTAGAACAAACAGTCCTAAAATTTATATGCAGCCACAAAAGACCCTGAATAGTCAAATTAATCTTGAAAAAGAAAAACAAAACTGGAGGTATCCAGTTTTCAAGTTCTGGATTTCAAGTTATATTACAAAGCCATAATAATCAAAACAGTATGGTACTGGTATAAAAATAGACACATAGGTCAATGAAACAGAGTAGAAAACCCAGATGTAAGTCCACAATTATATGGCCAATTAATCTTTAACAATGGAGGAAAGATTATACAATGGGAAAAAGAGTCTTTTCAACAAATGGTGTTGGGAAATCTAAACGGCTACATGTAAAAGAATGAAACCAAACCGCTTTCTTACATCATGTACAAAATTCAAAATGGGTGAAAGACCTAAATGTGAGACCTGAAACCATAGAAAGCCTAGAAGAGAGCACAGGGAGTAATTTTTCTGACATCAGTCATAGCAAGAATTTTCCAGATATGTCTCCTGAGGTGTTGGAAATAAAACCAAAAATAAACTATTGGGACTACATTAAATAAAAAGTTTTTGCACACTGAAGGAAACAATCCACAAAACTAAAAGACAACCTCCTAAATGGGAGAAGATATTTACAAATGATATATCCAATAAAGGGTTAGTATCCAAAATATATATGAAGAACTGATACAAATCAATACCCCAAAAACAAATAATCCAATTACAAATGGTCAGAAGGCATGAATAAACAGTTCTCCAAAGAAGACATACAGATGGCCAAAAGACACATGAAAAGATGCTCAACATCACTCATCATAAGGGAAATGCAAATCAAAACTATAATGAGATATCACCGCATACCTGTGAGAATGGCTAAAATCAACAACAAGAAAAACACCAGCTGTTGGTGAGAATGTGGAGAAAAAAGAACCTTTGTGCATTGCTGGTGGGAATAACTGGTGCAGCCACTCTGGAAAACAGTAGGGACGTTCCTCACAAAGTTACAAATAGAACTATCCTATGATGCAGTAATCTCACTACTGGGTATTTACACCCCCCCCCAATACAAAAACACTAATTCAAAGGGACACATGCATCCCTATGTTTAGTGTAGCATTATTTACAACAGCCAAACAAACCAAGGAAGCAGCTAATGTGTACATTGAGAATTGAGAAAGAAGTGGTTACACACACACACACACACACACACACAGGAATATTATTCAGCCATAAAAGACAATTAAATCTTGCCCTTTGCAACAGCATGGATGGAGCTAGAGAGTATAATGCTAAGGAAAATACATCAGTCAGAGAGAGACAGATATCAAATAATTGCACTCATATGTGGAATTTAAGAAACAAAACAAACCAACAAAGAAAAAAAGAGACAAACCAAAAAAATAGACAACTCTAAAGTGCAAACTGATGGTTACCAGACAGGAGGTGGGTGGGGCGATGGGTGAAATAGGTGAAGGGGATTAAAGAGTGCACCTATTGTGATGAGCACTGAGTAATGCATAGAAATGTTGAATCACTGAATTTTACACCTGAAACTAATACAATACTGTATGTTAACTGTCCTGGAATTAAAATAAAATCTTAATTAAAAAAGATCACATTTTAACTATAAATATGTGCAGTTGTTGTACATCAATTATACCTCAATTAAAATTGAAGGAAAAATTGAATTTTTTTAAATTTTAACATAAAATGCATATGTTGTGATCACATACAAAACCAGTCTGATCCTTAAATGGCTAGAAATTGACCTGAATCTTTCATTCTGGGGGAGTATTTCTTTATGTTTTTACACAATTTGGAATAATTCTCTTAAAGTCTCATCACTGTAGATAAATAAAACAGCAAATTAACTACTCTGTCTGAAAAGGACCACAATCATTTTTTTTCTACACAATTTTCTTTAGTGATTGTACCCTTTTTGACACTAATAATTTTGATTCCTTCCTCTAAGCCACAATTCCTTTGTTCATTCAAAAATACATTCTGCCAGGACATTTTCAGTCCATTGAAAACCTCTAATTTTAGAATACCTCACTGACTTAGTCTAAATCCTTGAGGACAATAGGTTGCCTGTTCTAATTCAGTGATGCTCACTGCTAATCTGAGGATTGGGTCTGAACAGAAATTAGATGTATCACCTCGAAAAGTTTGTTAAAATTATCAGTACTTGGTCCACTTCCTTGTAAATGCTAATGCCTCTCAGGGGTGGGGAATCTTTCAATTTTAAAAAGCTTTCCTGGGCTGGTATTTAATGCATGGCCAGCCTTGGGGACCATGTACTGGTCATCTCCAAACTTTAAGACGTCATTAGAAACAATGAGTAAGAACTAGAAAAATCTTGAAAAGTGGATTTGCATCAACTTATAGGATCAAGGATCTGCATGTCTTCAAAGGAAAGCCTCAACTGTAGTTTACAATTTAGAGAAGATAACCTCTCAAACATAGTAAAGAGATCTAAGCTTCCTCAGCTAGAGAAGGAACAGGGGAAGATAGACACTTGCTAAGAACCCTGGGCAAGTATAAAATGAAGTGGAGAAAAAGTTAAGGGCTTCTTTAGCTTATATCCTGATAGAAGGAAACAAAATATGACTATAGACTATGACTATGTAGACTATAACTATATAACTAGAGACTATAACTATATAAAATTTAACTATAGGCTATAATTGTAGAAATTTAGGGTGATGAGACAATTTTTCCCGGTGTCATTACTCCCTAAAAATTGATAGTGTTCTGCAATAAATACGTAATATATGTAAAACATACTTATGTCTTACTTTGGTATGAATTGTTTAGATGATCACTGGAATGCTCTACTTCATATAGCTTGAAACTATGGTATGGTTTCAATCTTAGGCTCAACATTAGGGAAATACTTTGCAGCCAAAACAAACAGCTTTGTCCTTCATGACCCTCCATTGCCCCAACAACCCAGATTTTATTTCCTGGATAGGATTAGGATCTTTGTATCCATAATGCCTTCCCCATGACTGAAGGATGATTAGAATTTGATGACGGACAGACTAGTATCTCTTTCCTTGGACAATTTCTATACTACCATCAAACAAGGAGACCAGGGGTTTCCATTTAGCTAATGCATTGGACTAGATGTATTGAATATCTTCCTATTGTGAAACACCTAAACTACTGGATAAAAATGCTGTACTGAAAAACAAATCTTGCACATGTAGAGCTGAACTTTCAGTAAAGAAAATCTCTGTGGTTCAGATTGATGATGGGATGAAATATTAGAGTGGTAAATTTATAGGCTGATGTTGCTACTTTACTGTCAAGGAACAAAGGAACTTTATTTAGTAGCTTGGTTCCAGTGTCTACAACAGAATAGATGAAGGAGGGATGGTATTAGCGGAGTTGCAGCTGAGTCTTACGTAAAGCTGAGGTACACAAAGTGCTAAATCTTCAATGAAACGATGGAATTAAAAAACAATCTTCCCACTGGCACAATAAGATAATCCCCTAACTTTTAAAGTTATGACTTGGTCTCTGGGTGGAGAGTAAAAAATATCCACCCTAGAACTTGAAATCATGTATGCAGCAGATGCTATTGAGGCTCTATATCACATGCACTGGGCCCATCTTCAATTTCAGCTTCAGCTGTGTTTCTCAGTTTGCATGCATTTAGCCAATTCCCCATCTCAAATTACTGTCCCCCTACCCTCTGCTTTTCTCTGAAGCCCATAACACATGTTGGACAATCCTCAATCGATGGAAAATGAGAGCCAGGAAAAACATTTCTCAACTTCTTCCCTTCCAAAGGAAGGTTCAGAGGAACATCCCACATTGTTTTTCAGAAGATCCCTGGGAAGGCTGAGCCCAATTTGCCTCCAGGAATGACTATAGCTCAAAAGCATACCCATTATGCTTCCCTGCCTTACTGCTTTTACTTCCTTATTCTGACTTCCTGGGATCACATCTCAAATATGACACCTATACACAAGTCATTGTATCAAGTAATGCTTACAGAGAAATAAATATTAAAACAATAAATTTTCAGGACATCTGGATGGTTCAGTCGGTTGAGCATCTGATTCTTGATTTCGGCTCAGGTTATGATCTCATTGTCCATGGGATTGAGTCCTTCATCAGGCTCTGCACTGACAGCATGGAGCCTGCTTGGGATTCTCTCTCCCTCTCTCTGCACCTCCTCCACTCACCCTCTCCCCCTGCTTCTCAAAATAAATAAACATTAAAAAATGTTTTTAATTTCAAAAATAACAATAGATTTTCACTTCATGTAAATTTTGGGTTCAAATCTATGTAACTCATATGATCTGGGAATCCTCAAGCTAAAACTTTGATGTCAAATTATACTCACATCAGTGGATCTCCTCATTCACCTGACAGCAACAAATGCAAAACACTCTTAAACCAAGCCACCTAGGGTGGTTTCAGATACAGCCCTTCAAAAATGAGTTCAAGAAACAAAATTATGAAGCATGAGAAGAAATAATCTATTCAAAGCAATATGAAGAGCTAAAATTATATTCTTTAACTGTTTCTTAGTGGCCTTAAATAACACTATCATTTTATGTCATAGTTTCTACGGGTCACAAACACAGTGAACAGGGGATAGTTTGTCTCTGATTCCATGTTGTTTGTGGTATCCGTTGGAAGACTTGAGGACTGACGAACTGGAACTACCTGAAGACTTGGTTAGTCTGTTCAGGCTGCTACAAGAAAATACCATAGACTAAGTGACTTATAAACAACAGAATTTATTTTTCACAGTTCTGGGGGCTGAACATCTAAGACCATGGTGCTGGCATATTCAGTATTTGATATGGACCTACTTACACTGCACTTTCTCCCTGATATCCTCACTGGATAGAAGGGGCAAGGAGGCTCTGGGAGGCTCACCTATAAAGGCACTATTTCCATTTGTGAGGATTCCACAGTCATTATCCAATCACCTCCCCAAAGGGCCTACCTCTTAATGTTATCACTCTGGGTATGAAGTTTTTAACATAAGAATTTTGGGAGAACTCAGACATTCACACTATAACAACTTGATTGGGGCTATAGGAGCTGCTTCCAAGATGGCTAAGTTACATAGCTAGCAAACTGGTGCTCCTGTTGGCACAAACCTTCAACTCTTCTCCGTATGGTCTTCTCTATAGGACTGCTTGATTGTTCTCATGAGGTGGTACCTAGCTGTCTCCAGAAGGATCAGTCTAAGAGACCAAGGAGGATGCTGTAATGTAATTGATAACCTAACCTGATAAATCACACACTGTCACTTCTGCAGTGACCTATCTTATTTGTCACACAGGTCAGTCTTATTAAATGCAGAAAGGGATTTCACAGGGGTGTGAATACCAGAAGGCAATGATTATTGGGGAGATCCTGGGGGCTGGCTACCAAAGAGACTATGATATATTTGTATTATGCCAAATTAAGCTCAAACTTTCCCCCAGAACCCCTCTTTTAGGATAGTTCTGTGTTAGTGAGGGCCATAAGACATATTTGGCATGAGATTTGGAAGGATGAAGTAAAGCATGAGCTATATTCCCTTTATTCTCAGAAATCAGTGAGGCACTGTTGCCACTCAAGGTTGTCATTTATCCGCTGTCTCACCTTGTTGAAGTGGAATAGTAGCTGGGCCTACAGTAGTGCCACACCTGCCAGATTCCCCCTTTCAACTTCTCTGACTTCTTTTTAAGTTTATTTATTTATTTTGAGAGAGAGAATGAGAGTGTGTTGGGGAGAGGGGCAGAGGGAAAGGGAGAGAGACTCCTGAGCAGGCTTCACATTGTCAGCGTGGAACCCAACATGGGGCTTGAACTCACCAACTGTGAGATCACTACTGGAGTCGAAATCAAGAGTTAGATGCTTAACTGATCGAGCCACCCAGGTGCCCCAAGAATGAGATGTGTTTTAACTAGTATCAGTGCCTCCTGCAGTTCACCCCGACTTTGAGGCTGGAGACTTAGAAGGAGTGAAAGACTAACTTGGTTCTGTCTTGATGAATTTTTGGCTTATTCTTGCAGGTACTAGGCTGTCTGTGCTCCCTCATTTCATACCCATGTTTTCTTCCTCACTGCTTGTCCTGATGACTTCAGGCTTAGCACAAGACACAGAAATAATTGCTTCACAAAGATTGTTTAAACAACTCCACAAATATATAAAGGCAAATCCCTATAATAAATCCCTTATTATACCCAAATCTGGTGGTTCTGCTTTTCGGATCCAACTCTAACTGACCCAGGGACTATAAAATAAGTAGCTTTAAATTGAATGAAGCAGGAAAGAAGAAATCAATTACTGCAAAAGATAAGATGGCATAAAAAGGCAGATACTTTGAAAAGAGGCCAAATAGAAGTTATAAAAATGAAAGATATATTAAATAAAGAAAAGCCTTCCGATATATGGGTTTAATAGTTAGATATACACTCTGAACAGGATACCGGAAACTATAACAGAATTCCAAATAAATGGTAGTTCAGATAAGATCAATGTTTATTCCTCTCTCATAAATGTAAGCAATTCAAGGCTCCTGTGGCTGATAAGCCATTTCCACATTGTCAAACAAACCAGATTTCTTTGTATAACATCCTCATTAAGCTTATATATCTGTGTCCAGCATGGCTGCTTCACATCCTGCCATCACATCTGCACCTCACTGCACCTAAGTGGGAATGACAAATAGGAGGCCTGTCCCTTTCCTTTTAAGTTTTAAGGCTGTGATCCAGAAGTTATGCACATCAATTTTACTTATTTCCCATTGATTTGGCCATAAGTGTTTGCAGTGGAGTCTGGGAAATGTTGTTGTCTTAAGGAAGATGTTCAATCACTCATGTAAAAACTGCATTATTACGAATCAGAATGTGAATACTGTGTCTCTGACACAGTGGTTAAAAAGCAGATAAGGTACTTCACAAAAGACCATTAACAAACAGTGTGGAGGATTTTGCATAGACTAAAGCAAGTCTGAGAGAAAAAAAGACAAGAAAAAAAACCAGATTAAAATATAGATGCAAGAGGGGAAAGCATAAAGACTGATTTTTTTCAAGATTGATTAAGTCACATGAATCTTAAGGTTTGAGAAGCACACTGAATCTGGAGCAAGATAAAAATAAATAAAATTACATATAGGTATATTGCAGAAAAACCAGAACACATAAGCCATCGAGAAGATATTTAGAATCAACATAAATAACCCATGAGGAAAACTGCTAGATTTTTTACAGCATTTAGCTATTCTTCATAAAATCTACATTTCAACGCATTGCTGTGCTTACATGGAAATAAGCAAATCTCTAAACACGCCTTGAATAAATAACCTAATAAACATACGAAAAATGACCTGAATCCTGAGAAAGAATCAACAGTGAACTGCCTTCAAGACACAAAAGGGAAGGTTAGAGCCAGCCTGAGACAAAAGTTGATATCAATAATGTGTTCCAGAGTCTAAGCCTGAAGGACCTGATCCTGAACACCTGAAATTATGTTAGTAAGCTGGTCCCAGGTTTCCAGAAGAAATTATTTCTAAAAACTCCTAGAGAAAAAGTTGATTCTAGAATACTCAAAGATTGAGATTAAATAAGCCAAGTCAAAGTGAGTGAAAAAGCAGAAACAACAAACACCTAATTTAGATTCCTAAGCGTTTCAGATGTTGGAATGACCACAAATGGAACATCAAATAACTGTATATAAAATGTTTACACAAACAATGGGTGAAATCACAAAATCAGTAAACTACACAAACTATTGATAATGAGAAGATACAGAATTCTGCTCTGGCTGTGATACATAACAATTTTCCTAACATTATAAATATCTAGAAACATGGAAAATGTATGAGTCAAGTGCTTTCAGAAACAAGGCAATAGGCAAACATAGAAGTGTAGTCCAAGGGAAAAGGAAACAGACAAGGTGAATGCTGTGATCTGCCTGGAAGCATTTTCCAAATCATGGTGCAGGAGGAAAATCCTTAGCATGATCTCACTGAGTTGCAGAGATGGAGATCAGAGTAAGGGAATGCTGAGATACTGGAATGAGGAATGT
The DNA here is from genome assembly GCF_022079265.1 of Lynx rufus. Lineage (NCBI taxonomy): Eukaryota > Metazoa > Chordata > Mammalia > Carnivora > Felidae > Lynx > Lynx rufus. Next base: position 67,456,998 of record NW_025814827.1, read on the forward strand.
GTAAGACAGATAGCCAAAGGGAAGGAACATGTCTAAAGAAGGAGCTTCAGGAACATACACAGCATCCTCTTGAGTATGTTGCTAAACACTAAGTTGCACTTGCATGGGAAAAACTCAGTAAGTTGAGAGCTGTAAGGTGAACAGCACTAGAGGTCAAACAGGGTGTAGAAGATCTGATGGACAAAGATAAAATGCACTGACCGACCTATAAGAATGCCATTGAACTTAAGCTATGGCTTCTTCTTAGGCATTTTCCCCCTGAGGGGCAGATGAGAATTCCCTTACTGGCAAGGTTAATTGATCTGAATTTCAGGAAAAGATAGAACGGCTGTACAAGAGGAGAGTAATGTAATAATACAGCAGCTGTGGCCTGAGAAGACACAGTGACCAGTGGTACAGAACGCTTATGGATGAAGGTCCCAGTCATCCAAAGTTAGGCCATCTACACCAACAGAGTTGCTATTTTAGACTAAATGGAATGCAAATGGGTAGTTGAGTATCTTTGTCAGTTCAGGCTGCTGTCACAAAATACCCTAGTTTGGGTGGCTTAAACAACAGATATTTATTTCTCACAGTTATGGAGAAGGGTAGTTCAAGGTCAAGGTGCTGGCAGATTTGGTTCCTGGTAAGGGTCCTCTTACTGGTTTGCAGATAACTGCCTTGCTATGTTCTCAGATGATGGGGGAAGAAAGAGAGCATGAGCAAAATATAAAAAGAGAGAGAGGGAGAGAGGGAGAGAGAGAGGCAGAGAGAGAATGCCAGTGAACTCTGGTCTCTTTTCCTCCTCTTAAAAAGAACTAACCCCATGAAGGGCGCCCTACTGTCATGACCTCATCTAAACCCATTTATCTCCCAACGGCCCTACCTCCAAATGTTATCACATTGGGGTTAGGGCTTCAACCCATGAATTTTGGGGAGACGCAGTCATTCAGTCCATAGCCTCTGGCTCTGCTACAAAGTTGGTGGCTGTGGTTCCTTTCTCTCATGAATTTGCAAGAGAAAAAAACAAAAATCCAAACAAAAGCACACCAGCATTGTGGAAAAGCTTCTGCTTCCAACATACATGTGGAGGTGGATGAGGGCAGAATCCATCCTAAAAGTGGACATTCTAGATTCTAAGGTGGACGTTGTGCCTCCCCACCCATCTCCCAAGCCAGTGATTTACTTTGTGAGCTGTTGGAGCACTGCTGCCTGGCAGGGCTGCCTCCCTGGAAGTCCTTCCTCCTTCCCAGAAGCACACTGCATCCAACAATTGTAGACAGCAGGGGGTAAAGCCCTGGCCCTGTCTTACCAACTCAGAACTCTAAAAGCCATCCAGAACTCTCTGTGGGATTGACTGAAACCTTTGTTGTGAAGACTTCTTTGTCTTTGAATGTTTTCCCTTCCCCTGCAGCTGGTAATTGTACAAGCACTACCCAGTCAACCTTCTGTGCTGAATTCCACCTGGCGTCTGCTTCCCATGGAGCAAGACCAGCAACATCAAAATGTGAAAACAGACACACAAGAGTGAGAATCAACAAAGCAACTAATTCTTTCTTTGAAATGATTGATCAAAGTGATAGCAAGACTGATCAACAAATACAAAAGAACAAATTTAAAATACCAGGAAATGATTAGGGGACATTGCTATAGAGCCTAAAAATGCTAGAAGTATGATAAGAGGGAATTATGAACAATTGTGCCCCAATAAACTTTTAAATTTTGACAAGAATGTACTTCTTGAAGAGCACAATTTACCAAAACAGACGTTATAAGAAATAGAACCATAATGAACTCCACTAAAAATGTGAAAACAGGGGGAAAATACATTGACAAACATAACTTTATGTAATAGAACCAGAATTTCAAAAATCAGTCCATAGAGCATCAATGGTTTTATGGTGATTTCTACAAAAATGTTAAGGAACAAATCATTTAAATTGTATTCAAATTCCAGGGGATAGAAACTGAAACAATGCTTTCTCTAGGGGAGGAAAACTTTTTCCTTCTTCCCTATAGACCCCCAGGAAGGCAAATGAGGCTTATGTGGCACCCTGAGCTAAGTAAGGATAAGGGCAGTGATCTGGAACCTCAAAGGGGAAGAAAATAACTCACAGGAAGGTATGAAGAAAAAATGGTACAGATAAGTCTTTCTGACGTAAAAAAAAAAAAGTTATCTTCATTGATAGCTCTCTTTCTGGTACAGGCCGTCTATTTAAATTATTTTAGGCAATTAAAGGAAGGTAAAAGCCTTTTCTTGAGTCTGTTGGGCCTTGATTGTCTTTAGCTGGAAATGATCTGCATGCCAAAGTGGCACATTCTGGGGCAACCGGCCCGAACCCCATTATTACCACCTCCTATTGAGTACAGTGTAACTTTGATGTAAATATCAGATGAAAATAACGAACCGATTAGAAAGATAAATCCTAAGTAAAATAAAGGGAAATTTAATCAGTATAATGCAAAACAATGAGAGGATAATTTAATATTAGAAGACCAATTATTATAATTTATATTATAGGACAGATTAAAAAGAAATATCACTCAGTAGCCAAATATAAAGCAATTGATAAAATTTGGTGCTTATGTCTGATCAAAACTGTTAGCCAAATAAGAGCAGACTTCCTTAACCTGACAAACAATAACTAACAATATTGTATAGTAATAATGATTCCTGATGGTGAAGTGTTAGAAACCATGAATATGACAAAAATGTAGTAAGTCTACTTCAAATCGACATGGTAATAGGAGTCCTAATCACTGCAGAAATACAATAAAAAGAAATAAACAACAAAAGTCTTGATGAGGAAGAAAACTTGAATCACACATTATAAAATTTTCTCTGTGTATTTGTTATATAATTCTCACAAATTGTATCATCACTTAGTCCTATTCTGTTACCCTTACTCCTATTGATCTGGAAGCTTGTGCATGAGCAGCCAGGGTCATTATTAGAGTGAGGCAGGTGAGGCACTCAGCTTGATCTAAAATGTAAGAGAGCACCAAAAACTTCGGCAGTTAGATAAATATATTAATGCACTATTTTATAAATAATTTTAATTTAAAAAATCTATGGTGAACACATTATAAAGACAAGCTATTGTTTGTTTCAAGACCCTGTGTTATACGGGAAGAATAGTTGTTTTTAATGAGCTCCTAGTTCCAACCAGAGCTGCAGATCTGTCACATCACATGAGGTAGGTTAATGAGGGTTGACAGAAACATAGGAACACATTGGACAGTGTAGGGCTTTGTATCTAATTATAATTTTTTATTGTAGAGCTTTCATTAACTTTGTTTACTGGTTCAACAAATGGAATTTGTTAATATTTTGGATAAGTGCATTTGGGGAGCACATTTTCCCCTTTGCATGTCAAGCACAGGCATGGCTCAGCATGACACTGATGAAGAGTTATATTCTTATTGTCCCTAGGTTTTCCCAACCCTGGTCTACGTCCATGGCCTCCCTTAAACCACAGTGACCTAAGTTTATGAGACTTTATTCCCTCCTAGCACTGTTCCTCTGCAGTAGCCTCTGGGGTCTCCTTTCACCAACCTTCTAAGTACAGAAGAGCAGAACCTAGGGAATTATGAACTAGGTACAGATGTTTTGTAGTACTTCAGATTCCTATCACTTTACTTCCTAATTATGCCCTTTTCCTATTCAGTGGTGGTCATTTTTTCATGATATTTTACCCTTTTATCATCTTTAAACATTGAAGGAACTTGTGGAATAAATTCATTCACTTTGAAGTATATATGGTCAAAATCAGCTGAATGGGCTTTACATACTCTGTACTGAAAGAGTTTCTATTTTACAAATATCAAAAATGTTTTACCAGTAAAATCAAACACTAAATATTAAATCTGAAGTATCAGCCAGTGGGTGAACAAATAAAGCCTTCCTATAGCCCTTTAACATTTTGTGACAGTTACCTCTTCTTGAACTGTACGTAAAGTCAATTTGGGAATGTAACAAACTAAAAACACATAACTTTTCCCAAATGGCTGTAGAGGAGGAAAACATTCTTCTCCCTCCTACCAAGCAAGGTTTTTGAACAAGTGACCTGTAACTGAACTGACCACAGACAGATTAACAAGGGAAAAACAGACACTAGTGTATTAGCATGTGCACCATGCATATATATAAGAATAGCCAGAGATGAGTAACTCTAAGGGATGGCTAGAACTTGGGCTTGATAGCACTTTAGCAAAACAATAGTATATTTTTATAGAAGTGAGAAGACAAAGAAAAATGACTTAGAGTCTAGGGTGGCAAATTCTAGGAAGCAAATATATAAAAAAGGAAAATGAATGGTAGATAAGGGCTAATTTTAGCAAGGTTTGTGATGGAGACTCCTCTGGTGCTGTTTGCAGGTTGATAAAGGTCTAAAGTTGTCTCTAATAGGGGTGCCTGACTGGCTCAGTCAGTAGAGCATGCAACTCTTGATCTCCGGATTGTGAGTTTGAGCCCCGTTTTCGGCCTAGAGATTACTTTAAAAAAAGAAAGAGAAAGAAAGAAAGAAAGAAAGAAAGAAAGAAAGAAAGAAAGAAAGAAAGAAAGGAAGAAATGAATTAATTCTGGTTAACTGATTTCCCCAGAAATGCTAAAGTTGTCTCTGATAATTAACTTCTGTCTTTCCTGGTGGAGACAGGAAGGGGAACACCTTTGCAAACTTATGTCCTGCTTTTGGGCATACAGTGGAAAGGCAGAGAGCTTTACTTGTATCTGCTTCTTCTCAGTTGCCTTCCATTCAAAATAATCCTTATGTCGGTGTGGCATATTTTGGGGTGCCATCTTCTGCTACCCTACAAAGCTAAGAATTTTATTTACAAAAATATTGTATCTGGAAGTGGACATTAAGAAGACTACTTCTAAGAAAACTACATTTTTGAAGTTTTAATTAAATCTGAAATAGGAAATGTGTGCCAACACTACAAAAGACGTCAAAACTCTCTTTCCATGCCAGATGTTTTTCAATTTGAATACAAAATTTATCTCTCCTGAATGTCATGTCATATTCCCTGAAACCTGAATGATTATCATTGAAAACTAGAAGGAACATAGAATGCTAGATAGTATATGCAAATTTTATGAACAGCACAACAAATAGACTTTAGTGAAGAAAATGGACATTTTCCAGTGACTAAATCTCAGGAATTAGAATGACTGGATTTATAATTTAGCTAAATCGCTTTCTTACTTGGTGACTTGGGGAAGGGAATTTGGATGGAGATAACAGCCAGCATTTTTAAAACACTCCCCGTGTCCCAGGCATGATTCTAGGCTGTTAATGTGGGTTATCTCATTGACTTCTCATGAAAGTCCTGTTTAATCTCTTTTTGCATAATTTTCATATGAAGAAACTGGGAGATAACATAAAGATTATGGAACTTTCCCAAGGTCACAGAACTACTACGTGGAGGGAAGCCAGAGGCTTACGTATCCTCAGCTGGAGAAAAGGCTTGACATACCAGTCCTAACATACTTTGAAATTCTTTACTCACCAACACTTACTCATAGTTAACAATTCTTCTCTCTCTCAATTCATCAATTTTTCATGACTGAGAAGGCAAAACTTTTATATCACAAATAGCAATCTGCATCCCTTTAAAAAGTATTGAATATATTTATATATGTCACAATGCCAGTAGAATGAGTACCTAAAATAATTATACAGACCCACTGCTCAATCCCGGGGGATTCTATATTCTCTCCCTGTTCCAGCTTGCATGCTTTATCAGGCCACTTAAGTGTGAAGAAAAAAACACCTGCTCCTCTTTTCATCAAACAGAAAATAATAGGAGAAAAGCAAAGAAAAAAACAAAACAGCTCATTAAAGCCACAATAACAACTGAACAGATAATAATATGCAATTTAAAACCAAAATTCTTTTTCAGTTCTTCTTTTCACTTTTACAAGATTGTTCACCCAAACATCATGCTTATCCACACGGGGCAAATTGTGTAAAACGCAATGCATTACATAACATGAGCGTTGTCCCTTATAATGAAATGAAACAAGTATCAAAGGCACAAGACTCATAAAACACTTGGAATCAACAACCATTGAAATTCAGGCTACCAGCCAAACACTACAACAGCTTCAAACATCAGGCAATGTAAGGTGTGTGATTTGAAACCGATAATGCATAATTTCCAAGGAGCTGTAGGTAGGTAAACAGTGATGATGCAATCAGTCATTTGGGCCAAGTATTTATTTCTTTGCTGTCTGATTTTTTCAGCTCCCCAGAGGTTAGGAGTCTATCACCTGCTGTTCTTCAGCTGCTAAGATCAGAGCCTGTAACACAGATGGAGTGTCTATGTTCCCAGGGCTGCTGCTTCACCGAGATAAGGCTGCATTGGAGAAGTGCTCAGCTTTGCCTTCCTCTGAAGGAGCCTGAACAACCATCAATAATAAACAGTTACTTCTCAACTGTTTTGTTAGACAACACTGCCTTGCATACGCAGGTGAAATTTGATAAAAAGGAGTTATTTTAAAGCCACTTTAAATGCCTATAGCTTCATTATTTTGCTGCTTTTTTTCCCTTCCTTCTTTCCTACTCTCCTTGATCTCCTGCTGAAATGCAATGATTTAAGAGCCCAGTGGAAATATTGGATCCCATTTCTTCACTAGCTGATTGCCTTGAATGTTTTTGGTGAGCTATTCTTTAGCCACCCTTGTCACTCTGCTGTCATTCATGGTATTATATCCCTAAGAATGAGAACATTGCAAAAATCTACTCCGCCTATTCAGAAACATGCATTATGCCTGGTTATGACCTTGCAATTAAAATGTCAACTTCTAGAAGTCAGAGAAAGATAGCTGCAATCTCTAGTGTCGTAGGAATTTATACAGTTCTTAATTTTATAAAAAGACAAAGATCATTTTCCCTGAAAGCTCCTCAAATTGTAAATACAAACTCCTCATCCTTCTTCCTGCCACTGGAGAGTGCTAGAGTGAGATTGTGCCACTAAATAGTACTGTGTATAATTTACCAGTTTGACCAAATATCACTATTAGCAGTGTGTGTGTGTGTGTGTGTGTGTGTGTGTGTGTGAAGCACATGGAATACACTCAGCTTACAATCAGTGATCAATTATTGCTGAATGTTCCTGACAGTTCTTTGAATACTGTGTTCAGTGGCTAACTTTTTTCACCATCAGCTTAGGTCCTGGGGATTCTTGGGTCATAAGTTGAGAGATGACTTTCATCTGTATGTTTCCACACTTTTGCTGTTTGTTGGGAACAGTGGGCACAAATATACCTGACTATATGGAAACAATAATCAGAAATACATTGCCATGGGATTTTTAGACAATTAACTGATTAAATATACATTACCTGAGTTAATATTGCATATTTAAAATTCACAGACTTTACTAAATGTTTCTTCCATTATTTCCTTAACTTCTCTTACAGAAGTAAAGTCCTATCTTTCATTGTTGATACAGCATTTTGATCCCTTTAAAACCCAAAGTCAACTGCTTCTTAATAAAAACTAGTCGTAGAGGGGCGCCTGGGTGCCTCAGTCGGTTAAGTGTCCAACTTCGGCTCAGGTCTTGATCTCACAGTCCGTGGGTTTGGGCCCCGCGTCAGGTTCTGTGCTGACAGCTCCCAGCCTGGACCCTGCTTTGGATTCTGTGTCTCCCTCTCGCTCTGCTCTTCCCCCACTCACGTTCTGTCTCTCTCTCTCAAAAATAAATAAATATTTTTTTTAAAAAAAGCTAGTCATAGAAACAGTTAAAGATGATCCACCAAAGACTGTGCTACAGGTTCATATTCTGTCACTAGAGTGACGTCATTCAAAGAGAACTCAGTTCAATTTTGTTTTTATTTTGTTAACCTTGTGTTGATTTACTTAGATGTTTAAGCCACTCTGCCAAATGTAAATTATACCTCATATTGTTACTTAAATATTATTACTAATTTATTCAGATTATTTAAAAACATTCATATATTCATACACACACACACATACACACACACACATTTTAAACTTTAGCTTAATTATAAGGTGTTAAGTACTTTGTAATTCTTAGGAGGCAATTCTTTCCAGATGAATGCATTTCTCATTTTATAGGAAATCCAATTAGAAAATAGCACTACAGGGCTCTTTTAGTAGACAACACCTTCTATTAAAAACCTAAATGTTAGGCTACAACCTCAAGTTGCTATGATTTTTCTACAATTCTTCCAAGCTCAGGCATTCTGGAGGGTCAAGTTTTCTTCTGAGAAGCAGAACATCTTTAGCCTTTTCCCTAGATGTTCATTGTTTTACACCTTGGGATGATGGACACCACCAAGCTCCTTCAGCCCATAATGTCTCTGTAGCTTGATGTACTCCCAGCGGATAAATGGACTCCAGTCAATAAATACCAATAGCACATGTTATAGCAATAATTGCCAGCAGGATCCTCTCTGACTCCGTGTTTCCTCTTTCCTCCAGTAACTGCTACCTTTGAGAACAATACTCTAAGAAAATCTTTTTGCCTCCTATGATCTCCTGGTAGCTAGACAGCTCATTACTACTTTCTTAACATCATGTTAAAAATCTATCTTAGGCATGATTTTACATGCATTTAATGTCCCATAGCACAATGTCATCAAAGGGAGTACTTGTAATGGGGGGATATGTCAGATATTTTCTATGAAGCTAGAGGCATGGTCCACAAGACTGTCCTTACTCCTAATACCAATCACAGGTTTGGGATTTCCAAACTTGGGTTTGCTAAATCACTAGGAGGACCCACAGAACTTACTGAAAGCTGTACACACAGTATGGTTTATCACAGGGAAACAATATAGATTAAAATCGGCCAAGGAAAGAGACAGAGCAGAGTCAGGGAGGGTTCCAAACATGGAGCTTTCATTTTCTTTGAGATATGTTACCTTCCTGGCATCAACATGCAATAGTAAAAGCAGAATGTCACCAACCAAGTAAACTCATCTGAGCTGTAGTGTCCAAAGTTTTACTGGAACGCCATATTTGACTCCCACATGGCTAACCTTTAGTCTCAAGCTAACTGGAGTCAGAGTGGATATGATACGGCCCAAAGTCCTCATCATAATTCACATTGCTGGAAGTCTGCTGGTAAAGATCTCCAGGTAAATGAAGATACTTTTATCAGGGAGGATATTCTAAGGGTCTGGAGATCACCTTCTACTGGCCTAATAGAGGCCAGACCTCTCTTTGGTTAAAGTTAAACCGTTGGTACACACACTTCAAATGTAATCTGGCAAGAGAGTTTTCAGAAAATGAACTTCTGGATCTTTGAATTTACGTAATAAAAATGTATTGTTTGACAGTCTTCAGGACATCAAACAAAAGTGACTCTTTTAAATGATTTAATTAATGCAGCCCAAACCCATAGGGCTGCATATCATAAATATGCATATCATAAATATGCCTTTTAAGAGTGAAGTATATGAAAACATGCTCATTGCAAGGGAACCCTTGACCTCTTATACAAATGTAATCTATCTGCTATATGGTAGAGTGGGGTGGTATGTATGATGATAAATTTCCTTTAATAACATCACTTCTTCCAATCCCTGGCTCTAAGTAAGGAATGCATTACACGAGGGAGAGTTCTGTGAGCACAAGAAAAAGCGTAAAGAAATTATTGAATGCTACCAACATCTTCTGTCCTCTCTGACCCTTGGTATTTAAACATAAGCAATTTTTATAAGCTATTATCAGTACTCTTCCTCATAATAAAAGCACTTTCAAACTGCAGAATCAATGTAGTGTACTAATAAAGATATTTTAAAATGTATCTGGGATGTTGTACAAAAAATTTCCCAAAGTAAAAACTCTTAGTGTAAAATTGTGTGTGTGTGTGTGTGTGTGTGTGTGAGAGAGAGAGAGAGAGAGAGAGATTTATGATTTGTAGTTTCAGTTTATTTAATAAGAAAGATAAAACCTATTTTATTAAATCATGTCAAAAGCTATATCTCCAATCACAGTCAACTCTTATCTTATTTACACTTATAAACAATTTAATTTCTTTTACCTATAATTTGCAATAATTAAATTGTATCATGGCTATCAGATCTATTAGTTTTAGCAATAGATCATTGTTTCTTTCATTAAATATATAAGAATATCTGACCATGATTATAAGAAATTAAATGGATTTATTACTGATTTTTATTCTTTTAAATGTTTTTTAATGTTTATTTATTTTTGAGAGAGAGAGACAGAGAGACAGAGAACACAAGCAGGTGAGGGACAGAGAGAGACACACACAGAATGTGAAGCAGGCTCCAGGATCTGACCTGTCAGTACAGAGCCTGGTGCAGGACTCAGATTCACGAACTATGAGATCATGACCTGAGCTGAAATCAGATGCTTAACCAACTGAGCCACTCAGGCGTCCCTCTTATTTTTTTTATTTTTGATTCTTATTTAGTCATTATAAAAGCCAAAAATATATGTACCCATACAAGTTTATCAAAAGGAATATTATATATTTTATCATGTTCCTTGTGTCATAAATGACTAATTTGGGCTATATAAATTGCATAGTCTTATTACAAATGAAGTCTCATATATTGTATATATTATATATGATAGTATATTGATATATTTTCATTTATAATTTATAATGAAATGAATAAACTCATTCTGTCAGAGGTATAACATTTCAATCTTGACTTCACAGCATCGATGTTTCAAGATGTGTGCCATTATTAGTTTCTTAATAGTTTTAATATATCTTGAAACATATAACACATTTATGCAAATTGATAAATGAAATCAGACTTTATGGGACAAAGAACTGGATATTTGGCTTGAAAACAAGAATTGGCCTTGCTAATTGGATTGTACTGTGGGTATTTTTCACAGATTGAATGAGCTTAATCTGCAGCTCCAATAAATCTTGACGAAAATATCTTTAAAGCTCAAAACATTTTAAAATACTAAATTAGTAACATTGTAATAGAATTAAAATATCTTCATTACTCCAAATCTGTATCATTTGAGATCTCAACAGATGACACAAAAATTAGAGCGTATGATGATAGTTTATTTACAAAGGGACTGATTAAAGAGGAGTGGTGGCATTGAGGAACCACAGGAGTAAAACAGGAACTAGGACCAGGCAGCAGTAAAGCTGTCACCACCACTAAGCCAAAGAGACAAAAGAAGAGAGAGCTTATTCGTACCTGGAAAGAGAGTTAATCTTGTAGACAAGGCTTCTGGGAGATGAGCACTGACTTTTGGTTAGGGACAGTCTGGGGAAGCCTTGAAAGGGAAGGATTCTGGAGAATAAACACCCTGGACTTTACTCTTCTCTTTTAGATAATTTACTAGAGCTTCTTATTAGCTGAAGCAGAGAGAATTTAGCAGGCCTGAAAGCCCATTGACGACTTGATACAACAGAACAGAGAGAAGAGCAAAGAGAGAATAAATTTGGAGGGGCACACAGAAACTTATCCTATATAAGGAAGGCCTTTTTTTAGTATAGCAAGGTATGCAAGATTCATCTAAGAGAAAGAATAACAGGTACAATAAATTGCCATTTGCAAATTATGGATAAAGCATTTTTGGGTATCCCTCCTGTATTAGTGAGGGTTCTTCAGAGAAATAACCAATAGGAAATCTGTATTTTTAGAAATAGATGGAAAAAGATTTATGATGAGAAATTGGCTTACATGACTGTGGAGTCTGAGAAGTCTCAGATTCTGTGGTTGGCAAGATGGAGGCCCAGAATAGCTGATGGGCAGTTCCAGTCGAAATTTTGAAGTCTGAAAACCAGGGGAGCTAATGGTATAAATCCCAGACCAAGACTGAGGCCTAAGAGACAGGAGCACCCAATATGAGGGCAGGAGAAGATAGATATCCCTGCTCGAGCAGAAAGCAAATTTACCCTTACTCTGTCTTTCGGTTCTATTCAAGTGCACAATGGATTGGATGGTGACCACCTGCATTGGTGAAGGCAGTCTTCTTTACTCAGTCTATGGATTCAAACGCTAATCACTTTGTTTAACAACCAACTAAAATTCGGTTATTAGGTCTAATTTTGTCATCTTTTCTTTTCTTCTTTTGGCTATCTCAACTTTATCAGCAAGTAAGCAATCCTATACTTCACTAATAATAATAATTTTGATTGTTTCTTCATAGTAGTGATGTGTCTCCACTTCTCTGTTGTGAGATTCCATTGGCAGGAACTTCTGTTATAATGAGAAATGTTAGTGATGACATGTTTCAGATTTTATCTGGAATGCCTTTAGTGTTTCATGGTTGGTTCAAAATGCTATTGAGCGTTGGTTTCAAATGGATACACATTCCTAATTTAAGAAAAGGTTTGTTTGTGTTATTGTTTCTGGTTGTTGATGTTGTTTCTTCTGGTAATTCTTCTGCCTAACTCACCCAATGTGCACAAACAAATGAGTTTATCCAAATGCATAAATTATAATCATTTTATGATTTTAAACCTAGGTTTATTATAATGATGAATTAGTCAGGGTTACACAGTCAATAATTTGTACAAAGAAATATGTAAAAAGGAGATTAATCATAGAAATTGGCTTATATGATTGTAAAGGCTAGAGGTCCCATGATCTGCCATTGGCAACCTGGAGGACCAGGGAAGCCTATGGTGTAATTCAGTCGGAGTCCAATGGCCTGAAAACCAGGGAAGCTGGTGGTGTAAATCCCAGTTCAAGTCTTACAGCCCTAGAACCAGAAAGCTGATACCTGAGGGGAGGAGATGTTATGTTTTAGCTCAAGGAAAGACAGCAAACCTGCTCTTCCTCTGCTCTTTGCTCTATTCAGGTCCTCAGTGAAATGGGTGCTGCCCATCTGCAGTGTTGAGGGCAGTCTTCACCCTGCTGTCAACCCGAAGGCTAAGCTCTTCTCTTTTTTTTTTAATTAAAATTTTTTATGTTTATTTATATGAGAGAGACAGAGACAGAGACAGAATATGGGAAGGGGAGGGGCAGAGAGAGAGACAGAGACAGAATCCAAAGCAAGCTCAGGCTCTGAGCTGTCAGCACAGGGCCTGTCGTGGGGCTCGAACTCACTAACTGTGTGATCATGACCTGAGATGAAGTCACAGTTCAGCCAACTGAGCCACCCAGGTGCCCCTCAAATGTTAATCTCTTCTATAAACACTTCACAGACACCCAGAAATAATGTTTTATCAGCTATCTGAGCATCCCTCAACTCAGTCAAGTTGATACTTCAAATTAACCATCATATCTTCCCCAAATTGAGACAACAAATGATACTAATAACTGGGTAAAAAAAATGTAATCCAGGTTGTTTCATGTTCTTTGCTTTCCACAAATTAGAAGCATTACCTAATCTCTTGCCAAATGATTTGTAATTAATAATAATTTTGATCATAGACTATTATTTTATTTTGGCATGTAATTCTGAAGAGTTCAGAGAATTTGGTGGTGTTGAAACCCTTTTCATCTAAATGTTTCTTTATTACTTTGAGTAATAAAATGAAAAATATCAGTAGGATTGATTGTAAGCCGTCATATTCTAGCAATAATTCCTACTTATCCATGGATAAGTTCAGTAACTGACAGAAACTGCTTTATTAATCTCATTAAAATATTCATTCTAAAATATTTAATTTCATGTTAAAATTACTTTTAAATTTGTAATATGTTTTTACTAAGATCAGTTATGTACTAATAACAATTTTAACACAACCTAATCCAGAAGAAATACAGCTTAACAAAGGTTTCTTTTTTTTTTAATTTTTTTTAATGTTTATTTTTGAGACAGAGAGAGACAGAGCATGAACGGGGGAGGGTCAGAGAGAGGGAGACACAGAATCTGAAACAAGCTCCAGGCTCTGAGCTGTCAGCACAGAGCCCGACGCGGGGCTCGAACTCACGGACCGCGAGATCGTGACCTGAGCAGAAGTCCGCCGCTCAACCGACTGAGCCACCCAGGCGTCCCTTAACAAAGGTTTCTATAATAAAATGTAAAATTTTGGGCACGTACATATTTTGTGACAGAATTAAGAAGGGGGTTAAAAAAGCTTTTAATCATAAAATGATATTTTATTAGTTTACAATTTAATGGTGGAAGTAAAATGGAAATATGACTTCAAGGTGGAAAAAAATGATTTTAAAATGTTAAAGAAGAGCTTATTGATAGTATTTTATTTTATTCAAAAAAATTTAATGTTTGTTATATTTATTTTGAGAGAGAGAGAGCAAGTGAGTGAGCAGGGGGTTCAGAGAAGAAAGAGAGAGAGGATCCCAAGCAAACTCTGTGCTGTCAGCCCAGAGCCCAACATGGGGTTCAAACTCAAAAAACGTGAGATCATGACCTGAGCTGAAACCAAGAGTCTGACGTTTAACCTCCTGTGCCACCCGGGCACCCCTTGGTATATATTTTAAATGGCTGATGAACATTTCAAATTACCATGCTCTAGGGATAAAAAAGATATAAGATGTCTCTTGTAAGGATTTATCCTGAACTTTCTTACAGAGTGCTGAGGGTATGGTAATTTATATCCTTTCATTGTATTCCCTTTGCTGTCTCTGATCATCTATACTTAGAAAAAACTTCCATCAGAGTATTTGGCATAGCTTTCTCTAAAAATTTACCTGTGTTTTCTTTGTTTGTGTTTCTGAAATTTTTAGTGTTTATTGCTTTAATACATTGTTTGATTATGGTATGAGGAGCAGATATAAATGATTTTATTCCCCAAATTTATTCCAGCATGATTTTATGAACAAATATCATTACCTTCAATGCTTCATCAAATCCTATATTTCCTTATGAATTTGTTTCTGTACTTGCTGTTTTGTTCCATTATCTGGTGTTGTGATTGAACTTATTATTTACAAATCTTTACAGAATACTTTAAAATTTAACAGGTGCGGCAAATAGTCCATTATGATTTTTCTTCAAAATTTGTATATTTACTCCTTCCAGATTACCTGAAGAATTATTTTTTCAACTTAAAAAATTACCTTGGGATTGCCATTGGCATTATGTTAAACTGACTATTAATGAGTTGGCTTGGGTCAGGGGAGTTATCAATCACTCTTAAAAATAAGTTCCATGGCTTCTTAACGTGGAGCCAGCTACTACTAACAGCAGTTGTATCTCACGTTATTACATGGAATGTGGATGATTTGGACTTGTGGTTTTCAGTGCTCTGTGTTGGGGGGTGGTTGTGGTGGTAATAAAAACTATGTATGTTTTTTTTTTAATTTTTTTTAATGTTTATTTATTTTTGAGACAGAGACAGAGCATGAGCAGGGAAGGGTCAGAGAGAGAGGGAGACACAGAATGTGAAGCAGGCTCCAGGCTCTGAGCTGTCAGCACAGAGCCCGATGCGGGGCTCGAACTCACGGATTGTGAGATCATGACCTGAGCCGAAGTCGGATGCTTACCCGACTGAGCCACCCAGGCGCCCCAAACTATGTATGTTTTAATGCGTATTTTTGAAATTGTCAGTCTCGCAAAGTTTTTTGTTGCTTTTCAAATCAGCCTTTTATTGACTTCTCCCCAGAACTTCCAAATTAAATTTTAGGAATTCTGTAAAGTTTATATTTTAGGGAAAGCCACAAATGTAAGTTTTATTAGGTGATAAAAGCTTAATTGTACTATATTTATATAAATTTGAAAATAAGTGAAATATTTTCCACACTGATTCTTTTTTTCTAGTATTATGTGCTATGTCTCTATTCAAGGTCATGTATTATGTTTTTAAGTAAAGGTTTATTATTTCTTCATAAAAGTGTTGTAGCTTAAAAGTGTTGAGTTTGGTTTACTCTTATTTATTTGTATTATGAGTAAAATACTTCTACATTACCTTTATAAAAACCGGTTATTTCTCATATTATAGAACTATGGTATAGAACAAGGATATAGTGTAGAGTATGGTGTATTTTGTCTTGTATTTTTCTGAGTTCTCTCATAAATTTGACTACCCTATACAAATCGATTTTTGTTGTTATAGTGTTTAGAATTTTATTTTAATTTTGAGAATGGTGTGTAAAATAAAGTCAGAGGCCTAGAGATATTCAGATTGCATGGAAGATTATAATCAGGTACTGGCTGACAGTTCAGGTTCTTGAGGTGGAACTCAATACCAGACGAGCTGAATGTTCTCTGCTGTTCTTGTACTCCCAGAGATCTCTGGAAGCATGAGTGCGTGGTACACAAGTTTGTACCTTTGTAAATAGTGAGAAAGACACCCAGAAAAACAAATATCATCCCAAAGATGATAGTATAATCTATAATGTACCTATATTTTCTATTTATTACTAATGACAATAACAATTATCATTTTTATTAGCTTTCCATTATTTAGATGACTAAATTCTCTAATTTTCATCCTACATTTATTAGAAGAATAATGTGAATAATAATTCACAATTGGAGACATTATTTGTTCACTCTTAAGGGACATCCTATTGATTCATAATGCTCTTTCATAGGTTAAAGGTATTTTTTCTTATTCTTAGTTTGTCATAGGATTGTTTTTTTAAAACTCAAGAATGCATACTGATAGTTTCAAATTCTCTGGTAGCATCTAAAGATATCTTTAATATTTTTATCTTTTGACCTACTAATATATTAAATTAGCCTCATAGATGTTTAATTCTAAACAATTCTTCGATTTTACCCCCTAAATAATTAATTTTCACTTTCATCTTTGCATATCTCTTTTTTAAAAAATTGACTTGAGACATTGTTATTATTACTTCCAAAATGAAATGTTTAGTGTATTTTTTATTTTTTCTTATTTTCTCATAACATTTAAGACTTTTAATTTTCTTCTGAAAAATTTCAGTTTCATCATGCAGTATTTTTATATGTTGTATTCCCAGTTTTGTTTAAGGCTAATGTTTATAATATGGTTTGATTTCCTATTTAGCCCAAGCATTATTTAGAAACTTAAAAAAAAAAAAACGGTTTTCTTTCTTTCTCTTTCTTCCCATTTTCTAATACAACATTCCAAAACTGAAAATGTGTCCTAAGTATTTTTATTCTTGGTTAATTATGTCACTGAATTTTTAATAGCAGCTGAGAACATTCACCTTATCTAGTATCAAGTTCCAATTATTATTTTTTTTTTAGAGAGAGAGATAGAGCACAAGTGGGGGAGTGGGGCAGGAGACAGAGAGACTCTCTAGCAGACTCCACACTCAGTGCAGATCCCACAACCCTGAGATCATGACTTGAGCCAAAATCAAGTCGCATGCTCAACCACCTGAACCACCCAGGAGCCCCAGCTTCCACCTTATTTTTAGCAGCTCACACAAAACACCAGATTATATTGGCAAACACTGTGGTTTACTTATTCAGTAGCTGTTCTCCAATCTTGCTTACTAACAAACCTCTAACTTTGTTTGGACTCCAGTATTCCCAATCTAGGAGGATTGATTATCACTGGTTTTGCTCAAAAAAGCTACTGCATTCTCCTGGACAGACCCTTGCTCTCCCAGCTGTCCTTGCAGTTACAGGTGAACATGTGACTTCATCCTGTCCAATTAGGTTGCAACTGGAGGTCTGCTGAGGGAGCACTGGGAAAGGATAATAGATAACACCCCTCTTAGAGAATAGGGGAAGGCATGTGGAGATAGCTCTTGCCTCTCCTGCCTCCTCCCATTGAGTGAAATCTTGTGAATATGCACCTGCTGAGCAATTATTTAATATCCCAGGGAAAAATATGAAAAATTCAGGAATATTGTTGTAGGAACAGCTATCCCAGCCTTTTCTTTTTTTTTTTTTTCAATGTTTATTTATTTTTGGGACAGAGAGAGACAGAGCATGAACGGGGGAGGGGCAGAGAGAGAGGGAGACACAGAATCGGAAACAGGCTCCAGGCTCCGAGCCATCAGCCCAGAGCCTGACGCGGGGCTCGAACTCACGCACCGCGAGATCGTGACCTGGCTGAAGTCGGACGCCTATCCGACTGCGCCACCCAGGCGCCCCCCCAGCCTTTTCTTTATAACAGACTTTCTGAATTTTAGTTGTGCTCATGGCCACTTGGAATAAATCCTGTGTCTGCCATCTTTTTTTTGATGCTCGTCACTGTCACACCATTGAGCTGTGACTAAAAATCTGCAACCTTTGACTGTTTTCTTTCTCCCTCTTTTCTCTGATTGTTGTCTAGAATGCAGATTATATGGATCCAGCCAACACAATCCTTCTATTAGGTGAGTTGGGAATGAAAGCCATATAAAAATGGTGCGAAAAAACAGGAAGAGGCTAGATTTCCAATCCCGTAAGCATTTTTCTGGTCAGAGACCACACACCTGCACTTTTATGTAATATAGATGTAAACTTCCATATTTTTACTCTTATTTTTAGTTTGGGTTCCCTGTCCTTTAAATCCAAACTAATCTTCATTAATACTGATGCCAAATCAGATTTCTGATTCTTTTGAGTCACATCATGGAAAGAGTAACTACTTAACTGCAGTTTTTCACTAAGTGAAATAAATATTTTCTTGCCTGTTATTTACAGGCAAATCATTTACCGTGGTTCAAAATAAAAACTTCACAGATATGTCCACAGACTTTGATAATTAGTGTTATTTGTATTGACAAATTTTCTATGTGAGAGAAAGAACTGTGCCTAACTTAGTAGGTTTGATTCTACTGGAATACATTTTGAAATAACACCATACTTGAAAACAAACTTACTGACTTATGTTGCTGATTTTCATAGACAAATCTTTTAAAGGTAATAACCCTCCTTATGAGACAGTATTTAAACTCGCAATTACATAGCTTGTTGGGGAATGTGACTAAAAACAAAAAACCAAAACAACAACAACAACAACAACAACAACAACAAACGTGACTGTTGATTGACCCATGTGCTGGACCTGGGCAGTCGGAGTCTTTTCATCTGCTCTCCTATCCTTGGAATGTTGGTTCTGCTTGCCTTTCTGTTCCTAGAGGCTGCTCCAAGGACAGAGCCTTCAGATGGTGATGTGGTGTTGGAAACACCTGCGTGGTACACGTGACTGAGACCAGTTAGGGTCTTTTTATAAGCTTTTACGGTGTGGAGGAGAAGTGTGGAAATCTAGTCAACTTGCTGCAGCCCTGGACAAGCCTTGTGTGTAAGTTCCCTTTGTTATTATTAAAACTGCCAGGGACCAATGTGGAGTGACCTGCCTCTTTCTTCAGTCTCTCCTTGCCCGTGCATATGGGGGCTAGTTTCAGGACAGGAAAGCCCCAGAGAGGGTTATAAACCTACATAGCTATATTACATATTTTTCAGCATCCTAGCAAAATGTCCTTTCAATTTGGTCCTTGGCTTCATATAAGGACCATATGTGCTTGAATTCTAATATTCAAAATTCCATTCCCAGTCATTCATGCCTTTAGTCATATATCAATGCCCAATAAAAAAAACCCAATTTTTCTCAAACATCTACATTTTAATGACATAAGTAAAGTCTGTGATCCAAATGTAGAGCATCCTTTTGAGCCTCTGCATATTACAAAGATTATGGCTAGTGAACTGAGTTTAGAAAGTTATTATGTATAAAGTTAACTTGTACCTAGTTTCATAAAGAATGTTGGGGGGCTTGGCAATAAGTAGCAAGAGGAAGATGATGATTCAGAAAAGTAAGAGGTCGTTTTCTTTTCCAGCTGATTTGTATTTCAGGGTCATTCTATGTCTTTAAATTTCCAGCCTTACTACTACTCAAATATCTTAGAGCTGTGTATAGGAACATTGTCAACTCTTTCATTGCCTTGAGCATTGCTGGAGGATATTTAAGCTATTTGCTGATTTCTAGCTATGTTTTAACCAAACTTTATTTTATAAAGAGTCCCTAGACTCAACTAGGAGGCATTTTTATGCCTCCTTTGACTGATGCTTCTGGCCGTAACCCTCAGTGATTTGGTGATATTTTAAATCCTGCCTAAGTTGTTTCACTATTGGATAACCAGTGTGTAGAGCTCCTAGAATATTTGTATTCCTTTTTCTGTGGCCAAAAATTGATTTAATGGTTCCTGGGAGAATCGTATTGTGTGATGGTTCTCTTCATTCTGATGTCTGCTTTCTGTGGTTTCACAGAAACTTCCAATCCCTGAAGTTAGGCCTTCTCTACGTATCCTTCTGATACTATCCCCTCCACTTTCTTTTTCTCAGAACATGGAATTAAAAGTCAGTAACACCTGACTTTGAAACTAAGCCTATTTGTATTTAACTTAAACCAGGATACTGACTTCTGAGCCACAAGTTTTGTAAAATGCGCATTAGGATAAGTACATCAAAATGTGATGTAATAGTGCCAGGCACATAGTAAAGGTTTTAAGTAAAGTGCATTTTTTTAAAACTTCCCTTTTACTCGTATTGCAGTTATAATTAGCTCTTTTGTATTGAAGGACTAATTCATCAGGGACTTTTAATGACAAATGTAATTTTCAGTCAACATTTATTGTATATTTATACTTACATTTAATCAAGTATTTGTTTCTTCTCTTTGTTTCTGTACTACCTGGTTGTTAATTTGTAACTCAGAACTTTACCAAATAATTGGATAATTACACATTTTAATTTTTGAAAAAAAAATTATTATGTTTATTTATTTTGAGAGAAAGAGAGCATGAGTGGGAGAGGGCAGAGAGAGAGGGAGACAGAATCCGAAACAGGTTCCAGAGTCTGAGCTGTCAGCACAGAGCCCAACATGAAGCTTGAACCCGCAAGCCATGAGATCATGAGCTGAGCCGAAGTCGGATGCCTAACTGACTGAGCTACCCAGGTGCCCCAATTATGCATTTTTAAAATGAGAAATGGAGTGTTGAAATACAGCAATATCAATGTTATTATATTGGGATGATTACATGTATTTTGGAATTTATTTAATAATATTTATTTTGATGACAAGCCATTTATTAGTATTTTTATCAGCTTGAAGTTTTCAAGCTCATATTCAAGGTGAGTGTATCTGAAAATGCAGACAATATTTTATATTCAGGTTATGTCAAGCATATTGTTTTGCTTCCCTTAAGCTTTAACATTGCTTCATATAAGGTCTGAAAAATAGGCTCTTTATTATTTCAACGAATTGCAATAGTTTTCTATTATCCTAGGATTAGACTTAAACAATAAATATTTTTATTCAACAAGCCTTTTAATGTCTCCACAATTACCTTAATCTCACCTGGACTTTTGTACTTACACTTCAGGATTCATAATCTTCTCTTAGTTCTATAACGATAGTGTTCCAGTTTTGCATATAGGGAAATACCCCTCATAGAAGATTCTCTTATCAGTTAGCCATGTGTGCTACTCATTTACTCTATATTGGATTTGTGACTTGAGGTTTCATAAACCTAGAAATTGTATATCTTTCTGAGAAATCCCAATGGTGGGCTCTCAATAATATTGTTAGAGGGGTGTCTGGGTGGCTCAGTCAGTTAAACAACAGACTCTTGATTTTGGCTCAGGTCATGATCTCACAGTCATGAGAATGAGTCCTGCTTTGGGCTATGTTTTAAACAAAGTTTATTTTATAAAAAGTTTAAGATTCTTTCTCTTCCTCTTCCTCTGCCCCTTCCCTGCTTGTGCACATGTACACTCTCTCTCAAAAAAATTAAAAATAATATTGTTAGGTAAATTAAATGTAATAAACTTTTAGGAGTAAGATACATTAATTGCAAATATTTAAAAAACTTAAACCATTTTGGGGTGCTTGGGTGGCTCAGTCAGTTAAGCATCTGGCTCTTGACTTCAGCTCAGATGATAATCTCACAGTTCATGAGGTCAAGCCCCATGTAGGGCTCTCTGTTGTCACCGTGGAGCCTGCTTGGATCCTCTGTCTCTCCCTCTCTCTGCTCCCCCACTCAAAGTCTCCCCAAAATAAATAAACATTAAAAAATCTTTTATCTATCATTTTTCAAAGATATTATTGAAGAAACTAGTTAATTAAAAATTAAAAATGAAGGGGCGCCTGGGTGGCTCAGTCAGTTGGGTGACCGACTTCGGCTCAGGTCATGATCTCGCGGTCCGTGAGTTCGAGCCCCACATCGGGCTCTGTGCTGACAGCTCAGAGCCTGGAGCCTGATTCAGATTCTGTGTCTCCCTCTCTCTCTGACCTTCCCCCATTCATGCTCTGTCTCTCTCTGTGTCTAAAATGAATAAACGTTAAAAAAAAAATTAATTAAATAAAAAAAAATTAAAAATGAAGATTTCTGCTTCCAGGTGGGATACATAGAGTTGCCAGAGAATGTCCCTCCACCCTAGCAGTAAGAACCTTAAAGTCATAGTTTCTTAAGCTCATCAAACATATGAGTGGTTAGCCTGACCTAGAAGAGAAGTGATCCATGGCTGCTTCTACACCTTGTGAAACAGAAGGGGGAGGAAGAAGCCATCATACCTGTGACTAAAGGGAAAATGGTTATAATAAGTTGTTAAAGACTGTTAATGGCTGGTATGACAATTTAGAATCCCAGGGAGGCAGAGACAAAATCTGCAACTACCTGCCAACTCTTTGCACAAGCTTCACTGAGCACTCATGAGAAACACTGTGAGCAGCACAGGGAAGCTGAGACACATTTCACAGGAGATTCAGGTGTGTAAAGGCTGCTGAAGTCTAGGGGAGGATGATAGAACTGCCCGAAATCCCTAAGCACTTTGGGTACTCATTGTGCAATGGTATGAAGATCCAGCTAACATGTGAAGGCAGGAGAAAAGTAACTGAGGGAAAGCTTCCAGCCCCTCCATGCCTTACACTGAGTCAAGGGCAGCATCTGTCTCTGCCTGGAGGAGAGCTGGAGTAACCTTAAGGTGCAGGTGCACAGAAATTTCTAAAGTGTGAGGACCGTGCAGAAGAATGGGGGGAATCTCTACTGACACTCTGGGTCTTAAATGAGCATGAGGCAAGTCCTGTGTGGCTGAGTGTGGGAAAGAGACATGAGATAAAACACAAGGAGTGCCTGGGGGTTTAGTAGGTCATGATTTCACAGTTCATGAGCTCGAGCCCTACATTGGGCTCTGTGCTGACACTGTGGAGCCTGCTTGGGAGTCTCTCTCTCCCTCACTCTCTGCCTCTCTCTGTCTCTCTCTCAAAAATAAATAAATAAACTTAGAAAATAAAAAATAAAAACCTCCCCAAGGTGCATGAACATTGGGACTGTTGAGTCTGAGGACAGGAAAACAGAATGTCAGGCACTCCAATCCCACAATCCCAAGTCTATTAAAGGAAAGATTCTGAACTTACCCTCAAATCATTTGTAACCTCGCTCAACTAAATCTAACTAAAGCAACAACAGATTCTAGACCAAGCTCGACTACAGATAAGATTGACTCAGAAGGGTGAAGAGCTCTTCTGTAGGCATAAACATCATTCATCTATATTTTTTAAAAAATTGTCTGGCATTTAAGAAATATTTATTAGACAAGTGAACAAGAAAGAAAATGAAACCCATAACCAACAAAGAAGCAGTCAAGAGATGTTGGGATGATCAATCAGCAATTTAAAAGTAACTATAATAAAAATGTTAGGGTTTCATGGAAAAGGCCAGCTCTCCTAAGGTAATTGTGATAAATATATTAAAGAATCTAGAGCAAAGGCAGATGACAAGCATAAAAAATGGGATATATTATCAGAGGGATAGATATTGTCAAATAGAGTAAGAACTAAAAATTGGAAATGAAAAATATGATAACAGAAACAGAATTCATCTGATAAGCTGATCAAGAGACTGAGCTGAACACAGCAGGGAAAAGAATCAGTGAATCAAGGTCCTTAAATATAGGTCAGTAGAAAGTGTCCAAATTGAAATACCAAAGGTAAAAAGAGTTAATAAAAGAGAACAGAGCTTGCAAGGTTTATGGGACAATATAAAATGGTTTAATATCTCTATTTGGAGCCCAAGCAGGAGAAAGGAATGTAGTAAAAAAACAAAATAAAACAAACAAAAATACAATTTAAAGAAATAATGGCAAAAATTTTTGCAAAATTGACATGACATCAATTCAGAAGTTAAGCATAATATATATGATGAAACTACACATAGGCATATAATACTTAAACTACTGAAAACCAAAGGAAAAGAAAAAAATAGGAAAAACCCCTAGAGAGAAAAAGACATTACAATGGAATAAATTTAAGAGTATTGCTGATTTCTTACTAGAAATGATTAGAGGCAGATTTTGGAATAGCATCCCTTCAGTGTCAGAAAAATTAATGTCATGCACAAGGATTTCTATATTCAAAAATATCCCCTCAAAATAAAGGTAAAATGAAGACTTGTTCAGGTAAACTAAAGCTCAAAGAATTTATCACTTGCAAACCTGCACTACAAGAAATGCTAATAGAAGTCCTTCAGGCTATAGAAAATGAAGTAATAGAAAACACTAGAAAAAGAAAATATATAATTAAATATAAAAAAACATAAATTTAAAAATAATCTAAATATTTACACCTGTGTCCACCTATGTCTTATGTCTTTATATTAATATCAATATCTATCTCTTTAAATATCTTTAAGCACCACTTTTGAAAGTAAAATAACAAAAGATTGTGAGACCTGTAACATATGTAACTTATATGATGAAGCCACAGAGGATAGGAGGCTGGTGATTTGAAGTATACTGTTGTATGATTCTTGCTTTGTTTATAAAGTATGAGATTATATTTGAAGGTACACTTGCAAAATTAAAAATGCATAAAAGAAACTACAAAATGAATAACACAAAAAGACATGACTAAAAAGTCAACAGAGGAGATCAATTGGAATACTAAAAATATCAATTCACTAGAGATGGCAGGAAAAGATGAACAGAGTAAGAAAGAGCAGATAGGCAAATAGAAAACAAATACCATTTTAGTAGACTTAAACACAAACATATCAATTATCACATTAAAAGTAAATGTCATTTGGTTCCTCCAGGAAATTCATCCAAGACAGAGGTAGAAGTTCAAAATATTTACTCATGGTAATACCTGTGAATAATAAAAGGGAGAGTCATTAGGAATAAGTAAGAAAAGCCTTCATGTTGCCAATGTATGTTTAATACCAGGAAAACTAGAGATAAAAGGAAAATGAATTGGGTAAAAAGAGCTTCAGATTGTAAAGTATCATTTACTTCACATCATACCAAGGGCAAGTGCAACATGACTTGTTGATGACATTGACCTTCATTAAAGTAGTGATTGGCAGGTTTTTCCTCTATACAGGTATTCCCTCCTTTTCTACACTCTACTTTAAAATTTTATTTATTTATTTATTTAATTTTATTTTAGAGAGAGAAAGAGCGAGTGCATGAAGGGGGAGAGGGGCAGAGAGAGAGAATCTTAAGCAGGCTCCATGTTCAGCACAGTGTCTGACATGGGGCTCAATCTCACAATTGTGAGATCCTGACCTGAGCTGAAATCAAGAGTTAGATGCTTGATAGACTGAATCACCCAGAAGCCCCCATTTTATTGAAAGTAAGTCATTGTTTAGTACAACCCACATTTAAGGGGTGTGAGAGAGCTAAGGTCCAGCTCCTTGAGAGAGGAATATTTACATAAATTATTTGGAATTGTTAGGTAGATTAGATTTGTCTCTTATCCTCCATTTGTTTATTCATTAAATTACTTATTTACATCAATATGGACTCATGCATATTTCTTTTATATTTTGTGTTATAATCAGAAAGGTAACGGGGCGCTTCGGTGGCTCAGTTGGTTAAGCGTCCAACTTCAGCTCAGGTCACGATCTCACGGTCCCTGAGTTCAAGCCCCGCATCGGGCTCTGGGCTGATGGCTCAGAGCCTGGAGCCTGCTTTGGATTCTGTGTCTCTCTCTCTCTCTCTCTCTGCCCCTCCCCCGTTCATGCTCTGTCTTTCTCTGTCTCAAAAATAAATAAACGTTAAAAAAAATTAAAAAAAAAATAAAGGTAACTAAAGTACTACGTTATTATTTTTTTGTGCAAATTATTTCAGCTTTGGCCACTGGGAGCTCTTTCGGATTGGCATCTGTGTCCCTTTGGCAGGTACCAGTGCTTTTGGCTTTTTGATTATTTCTTCACATGTTAGCACTACAAGATGCTCCAGGTTCATTTTATATATTTCCTGCCCCATCTCTAGATTAAGCCATTTCTCTGAGGAGCTCTGAACACATTTTCTTGGAGAATGGTTTTAGGAAGCAAGACCTGGGAGTCAGATAGGCTCAATTTTCTGGGGTGTTGTTGCTTTCTAGGCCCTCTCACCTGAGACAACTAGAAAATTTATGTATGTACTCATGGATGTACAAATATCTACAGTTATTCCTCTATGCTTCTGTATTTGTATAAAGCTAAGCATGGGTTCATATTAATCTCAGACTAATCAGTCCATTACCACATGGCTCACTTTCATCACCCTTCCCCTTGCTAATATGTAACTTCCCTCTCTAATAACGGTAAACCTGACTCACAGCATCCATCATCTGTTTATTATTTGTTGAAAACGACTACACAGACACAACTTTTTCGAAATTGTTAACCCACGCCCCTGAGAGAAACAACCAGAGTACAGTGTTTATGTAAAGCTTCTTCTATCTTTAGTCTGATAGTTTCCAATCAGACACAATTTCCAAAGTTACTTAGATCAGCTCTTTTTTCTGCCTACCCATTTTGGTGAGGATATGCATAAATTTGTAATGTAGTCAGAATCTTTTGTTGGGGTATTCATTGCATTTGATATGTTCTTCTGGATATTTTTTTTTAAAAATGTACATATATTCAAGTTTACTTTTGTGCTGTAATAGTCTATGGGTTTTGACAAATGCATACCATCATGTATTTTGAAATGAAAAAGAAATACCATTTACAAAAGTACAAATAATGAGGCACTCAGATGTAAATCTAACAAAATACATTAGCATAAGTTTTAAAGAACAGAAATAACATAATATGTTCCCTGACCACATGGGAATTAAAATAGAAGTCTTTAACAGAAAGATATTTTGAAATACTCAACTATTTGGGAATTAGATGAAACACTCTAAATGACCCATGTGTTATATAAAAGAAAAAATCACAAGAGAACTTAGAAAATATTTAGATATGAATGATGGTAAAAACACAAACATCAAAATTTGTGGAACACAGATAAATATTCATTACAGGGTAATTTAAAACTTTAAATCATTATGTTTAAAAATTAAAAATATGTAAAATTTATGAACTGTGCTTGTGAGT
Organism: Lynx rufus; assembly: GCF_022079265.1. Classification (NCBI taxonomy): domain Eukaryota; kingdom Metazoa; phylum Chordata; class Mammalia; order Carnivora; family Felidae; genus Lynx; species Lynx rufus. The sequence goes on from NW_025814827.1 coordinate 67,484,104, forward strand.
TGGAAACTTATGAGCTGGGAAAAACATATGAGCTGGAAAAAGTAAAGTTACGAGTAGAAGTCATTGAAACTAAAAATGGGGGTACCTGAGTGGCTTAGTCACTTAAGTGTCTGACTCTTGATTTCAGCTCAGGTCAGGATCTCATGGATCGTAGGCTCAAGCCCCGTATCAGGCTCTGTGCTGACAATGTGGAGCCTGCTTGGGTTTCTGTGTCTCTGTGTCTCTGTTTCTGTCTCTGTCTCTGTCTCTCTCTCTGCCCCTCCCCTGCTCTCTTTCTTTCAAAAAAAAAGAAGAAAGAAAGAAGGAAAGAAACTAAAAATGAATAAATAGTAGGGAGTATCAAAGTGAAAAGCCGATTCTAAAAAAAAATTAATAAAATTTGGAATTCTCCAGAGAGCAAGAAGCCATAAATTACCAAAATAAGGAATGAAACTATGGATACCAACACAGATTTCTACATACCCTAACAGGATAATAAAAGAATGTAATAAACAATTTTGTGTGAATAAATTCAGCAATTTGTATAAAATGGAATAATTATCAAAAGACATAATTGCTATAACCCAAAACTGAAAATATCAATAGCATTACATATATTAGAGATACTGAATTTATTGAATTTTTAATTATAAAATTTCCCTAGAAAGGTAACCCTAGGTCCATTAGGCTTCATCAGCAAATTCCTAGCACTTAAGGAAATTATAATAGTAACATTATATAAATTATTTTAGAAAATAGAGGAGGAAGAATATTTTGAATTTATTGTCAGGCAAGTATATCTTTGATTCCAAAACCAGACAAGGATATTCAAGAGAGAAAATTACAGACAAGACCTCCTGAATAAGAAGCAAATATTCTTTAAAAAATTAGCAAATTGAATGCAATAAGATACATTATACATGATAAGATATATTACTAGAAAATGTGACTTATCTCAAGAATCTAAGATTCATCCAATGAACAACAGTATTCAAAAATAATTTAATGTAACCACCACATTAATTTTAAAAAGGAGAAACATCATGTAGTTACTTCAATTGTTTAAAAAATAAGGCAAAATTCAGTATCTGCTCATGGGACAATACCTCAGCAAACTATAAATATGAGGAAATATCTTTAAATGAAGTGATTTAAAAGCTCTCTAACTAATATCATACTTAATGTGAAACAGTAAATGCTCTCCTCCTGAAATTGGAAACATAGCAAAGAATTTTTTTTTTCAATTTTGAATTCTACATTGTAAGGAGATGCTAGCTAGTATAAGGCAAGAAAAAGAAATGAGACCTAGAGATCAGAAAGAAAGAGTAAATGCCTTTCTTGCATGACCTATTATTATATATGTAGGAAATCCTGAGAAATCTAACAATAGCAAAAATACTTACAAGAATTCAAAGTGAATTTACCAGTGTTTCAGGTCACAGTGCACATACACAAAAGTTAATTCTCTTATGCAATCAATTAATTGGAAAAGAAAGAAATCTCCAAAATACCCACTAGAAGTAGTAAATGAAATCAGTAGCAATTCAGGTCACAGCATCAATATCCATAAATCAATTGAATTTCTATATATTAGTAATGATCAATTAAGAAACAAAAATTTGAAAAGTACCTTTTTATAGTATCATTAAAAACATGGAATACTTAATTATAAATTTAATGAAAAAATATGCAAGACTTATTCCCTGAAAACTCACTGTTTAGATTCTAATGAGAGCATTTTAGAGGTGGAAGAGAAATGAAAAATGACTTAATAAAATGGAAAGATATACCACGTACAAGATGAAAGGACTTTATATTTTAACATTTCAATTTCCCCCAAATCGCGGTGTAGATTTGATATCATTTCAATCAATATCTTAGCAAGCATATTTGAAGAAATTGACTCACTGTTTCCAAAATGTATATAGAAAAGAGGAGAAATAATTTTGAGAAAAAAAGAGATTGAAGAACTTACTTTCAGGATTAACTATAAAACTGCACCAATCTTGATAGTCTGATATTGGTGAAAGAGTAGACCATAGATGAATAGAACAGAAGAAAAATTAAAAAAAAAAACAGCCTATACAAACCTTCAAATATTCTTCAAATTACAACCTACTTACTTCTACAAACTTCTTATTCTTCAAATAAAATAGTAGCCAAAGCAAGTCATTGTGGAAACAAAAACTCTTTTCAACAAATTGTGCCAGAACAACTGTGTATCCATATATATATATTTTAAAAAGAACCTTGACTTCTACCTCACTGCACACTCACAAATTAATAGAATTCATATAACACACTGTGTAACAGACCATATAACTAACATAAGAGCTAAAAATAAAAGCTTGCTGAGCAAAAAAAAAAAAAAGAATATCTTCATGACATTTTTTTGTGGAAGCTCAAAAGCATCGCTGGATATTTTGCTGCCCTACATCAAATATCTCCTTGGGGCACCTGGATGGCTCACTTGGTTGAGCGTCGCACTTTGGCTCGTGTCATGATCTCAGGGCTCAAGGGTTCCAGCCCCGCATTGGTCCCTGTGCTGACATCTCAGAGCCCGGAGCCTGCTTTGGATTCTGTGTCTGCCCCCCCCTCCCCTCTCTGCCCAACCCCTGCTTGCTCTCTGTTTCTTTCTGTCTTTCAAAAATGAATAAACAGTAAAGAAAAAATTTTAAATCAAATATCTCCTTGTTTTATAAAAAAGAAGCAAGATAGAAGAGAGGCCCTTCCAGGGTAATAGATCCCAAAAGATATAAATTGTTCAAAGCTGTGCCTAAAATACAGTTGTAGGAAATGGTTTATACATAAACATGGAGCCATTTAGTGAAAGAAAATATAAGAACTGATTTTAAAATGTACAATATATAAAAGCATGCACCAAAATATAATTTTAGAAGTCAACAGTGACTTGTTTATTTAAAATTGAATCTCTGAAGATATGTATAAAATTTTGGTTACTTAACAGAACCCATTTCTTTTTTTTTTTTTTTTAACGTTTATTTATTTTTGAGACAGAGAGAGACAGAGCATGAACGGGGGAGGGTAGAGAGAGAGGGAGACACAGAATCTGAAACAGGCTCCAGGCTCTGAGCGGTCAGCACGGAGCCCGACATGGGGCTCGAACTCACGGACCGCGAGATCATGGCCTGAGCCGAAGTCGGACACTTAACCAACTGAGCCACCCAGGCACCCCAACAGAATCCATTTCTGATAGAAGTTGAAGAATTGTTACATGAATAAAGTACTAGTTAAGCAGAAGAATGATAAATTACAGTTTTATTATTAAAATTAACAAAATTAGGTATAAAGAAAATTATTGAAATTAGTTCAGATGGAGAGGACTATCATTGGAAAAAATAGGCGGTATGATTTAAACAATTTTATCTGGACATACATAAAAAAATAACAATATTTCTAAATTTTTGGTAAATTTTCAAATGTTAAGTCAAACACAATAAATCGAATAATCAAAAATTAAATCAGCAAATATATCAAAATCTATGTAAAGTCTTTTTCTTGTGTCCTATGAATGGCAAAGGGCATGAAATATTGCTCTGATATCAAAAAGCTCACATTCATGGGGCGCCTGGGTGGCTCAGTTGGTTGGGCGTCGGACATCAGCTCAGGTCATGATCTCGCGGTCCGTGAGTTCGAGCCCGGCGTCAGGCTCTGGGCTGATGGCTCAGAGCCTGGAGCCTGCTTCAGATTCTGTGTCTACCCATCTCTCCGCCCCTCCCATACTCATGTTCTGTCTCTCTCTGTCTCTCAATAATAAATAACCGTTAAAAAAATAAAAAATAAAAAGCTCATATTCTAACTGAGAAGAAAGACACATCAAAAGAGAGGTTTTGTTAAGTAACACATGATCAGTTCTTCCTGCTTTGTATGCACAATTGCTACTGTAGGACATAAGATAAATATGTTTGAACTATGGTGTCTGGGAGATTATTAGTTAAAAATAAATAGAATAATAACAATTCACAGACTTCTTAGTTTTTTCTCTTCCCTGAGCTTAGGAATGAAGCTTACCATAACGGGATTCCTGATTTGTTACCAATCCCAACTAGGCGTCAGACTGCCAAACTGTGGCCCTGAAACAAATCCAGGGGGCAGCAATATGTATCCAGACATTTACTCTCAATCATGGCAATGAACTGAATTCTTAAGATCCTTTCCAACAAAGTAATCCAGGAAGCCAGCAAGCTAAAATTTGTCTCATTACACAAAGATATTTGTCTTAGAGATTATAATGGAAATATAGGTTTTGTTTGTTATAGACATAGCTCATATATTCTTTTATTGTGGACTGATTTCACCCTCTTCAACTTGCAATACATGCACAGAAAATGGGCTAGAAAAAAAAGACCGAAGAACTGATTATAGTGTTTGCTCTTTCATTGACTAGTTGTTTGAACTTCTGAAAGTCACTTAACCTCAGTGAGACTTCATTTATTTTTCTAAAAATTAGAAAGTAACGATCTCAGGGTGCTATAACTAAAATTTAAATAAGATAAACACATGAAAACAAGCATATGTTCATAATGCCTTGTCTATCTCAAAAAACTGTATCATGACTGCAATTTAATTTAAGCAACTCTGAGGTTACCTCAAGGTTGTGTTATCGTCTTGCTTTGTCTATCTGTAATGCAAACAAAATTTATATGTGTCACGCTTGACAGTTTCTATTCACCTGTAACGAATATATATGCAGTACTGTTTTATTGAAATAATCTTTGTTATGTCTTTCATATAAATAATATCTATTTGTAACAGCTATTGATATCAATAAGACAGTTGCTATTTAAAAACAAAACTATAACACTCCTATATTTAGCACCAAGTTATTAGGAACGGATAATATTTCAATTTGTTCTAATATTTCCTGTATCTAGGTAAAAATTTGATTGTATGGAGATAATGTCTTTAATCAAAAACAGTGTTTCTATTTGTGATCACGTTAGACCAATATTGGAGGCTGGTATTCCCTAGAGAGAGTGCATTTCTATAAGTCATGTGAGGAATGTCTGTAGAACGTAGAATCAACATTGTGGTGATGATAGTTATATCATTAGCAGGTTTGTCTTCAAATATACAGAATTTAATAAAAAAGTTTCACATATTTTTCCTTCTGTGTAAAATCTCACACAAAAATCTGAAGCAAACTTCACAAAAGTAGAAAACAGTAAAATGGGTAATGGATTTCATTTTCCTGTGCAGGCCAGTGCTATCCATGCATGTAAAACCAGAGCTGAATTTTCTTGGTTTGAAACACCCCATCACCGATTTTCATACATTACACTAAGCCACCATAAGTCAAAACCTGCATATTTGCAAGTCCGATGACTCTATGATGCTGCCAGCAGTGAACAATGCTGATTAAAGAGCCATATGTCATTTAGCGATTATTTCATGACACAATGATCATTTCAAAGTTGTTAATGCAACAAAAGAAGGATTTTCATAAGAAGAATACACTTTTGAATACTGTTTTATTCTCCAGACAAATTCCCATTTATTGTTCCCCCCACCTCCCAAATCCCATGGGACAAGTCAATATGTAAATAAGTCATTAGCCAAAGGGAAAGGGAAAAAAAAAATCCCCATACTCGGCGCTAATAAGATTTCAGATGGGCTCCTGGTAATAAGCATATGAAAATGATAGATATATTTTCTACTTCCTCCAGGGAATTTCTATTTGACCTACTTGCAATGCTACGTTGTTAAGTATGTTTTCTACACACGAGTCTTAAAAAAACGTTAAGGGAGATTTGGGAAGCTTGTGATTTCTAAATGCATTAAAAAAGAAGTGAAATAACTCAAGCTGAAGAGGGTCAGTCAAAATAAAAGATGGGTTTTTATGAGAGTGTGGGGGAAACCCAAGTAAAACCTTTTTTGGTGATCATATTAGCATATGATAATTTAAATTCCTAACAACATACATCTCATACGTATGACAATTTGTCATTCCCAGGAATCCAAAGCAGATAGAAAAACTGGAAGATAGAAAAAATAGTCTAAAGACAAAAATATGGATCTCCAGAGCTATCCCGCAGCTAAGACCACTTGCAATCAAGGCCCTTCTTGAAATGACAGCCAGCAGGTGAGAGATGTGAGTTAGAAGAGCAAGTGGGGGTAGATTCCTCAGGCCAGACAATGCAGAAGTGATTGCTTCCCCGGAATGTTTTGGAACTGTATTTCACTACAAACACGCAACACAGCCCAGGGCGGTGCCAGATTCTGTCGACAAAATGATTTGACATTAAACTCCTCCAATACAGAGCAGATTTTCAAGAGACAACACACTGCCATCTAGAACCTACACACTTTTATGGTAAAATAATAATAATAATAATAATTGCAACCTGTGTTCTTTTTCCTCTCAGTTGACCCCATTTGAAATATGAGAAGTGTTTTGTGGAAGTCAAATAAGACTCTTGAGAACGATGTGAGAATTTAAATAGTTTTGTAGGTAAAGGGTGCTAGTGTGTCACATATAAAGTATGTATACATATGTATAGATACTGTATAGTAGTATAGAATATGTGACAGGTCATTAAAAATTGTCATAAACAGGAACAGTGTGGGAAAGACGCAAGTGACTTGGACACATTCAGTTTATGGTAAAGCATGTCTCAGAAGAGGAGTGGGACTCAGTGCTCAACGACAAGCAGTGAGGCAAGTCTGTTGGGCAAAACAGGAAGATGATTCAAGATTACAGATTTGCCAATTAGGATGTTTTCAGCTATCTTTCATTTCTCAAAAATTACTCCCGCTTGGCTTAACCCTCTCACCCACCTGAATGAAGTCCAGAGGGTTATTGTTTAGCTTGACTGAGATCTTTTTTGTGTGTATTTATTTATTTATTTTGAGAGAGAGAGAAGCAGAGAGAGAGACAGAGAACAAGTGGGGGAGGGACAGAGAGAGAGAGAGAGAGACAGAGAGAGAGAATCCCAAGCAGGCTCCACCAGCTGAGCCACCCAGGTACCCTTGCTTGACTAAGATCTTGAGCTCATGCTGAATCATGAAAGCCAGAGGATTCATGTCCATTTATCCAGTTAATGTGTTAAAATTTCATGCCAACTAAAATATTGATTGATAAGCTACCCTTTTTGTGTCCTACAATGGGCCAGGGACTGTATTAAACTCATAACCCAAATAATATTTAATTTTTGTAAAAACCTTTGACCAACTTGAATATTTAATCACTGTGGTGCCTGGGTGGTTCAGTTGGTTAGCATCCAACTCTTGATTTAGGCTCAGGTCCTGATCTCACAGTTCGTGGGATCGAGTCCTGCATTGGGCTCTGTGCTAACAGTGTGGATCCTGCTTGGGATTCTTTCTCTCCCTCTCTTTGCCCCTCCCCAGCTCATACTCATATCTTCTCTGTTTCAAAATAAATAAGTAAAGGGGCGCCTGGGTGGCTCAGTCGGTTAAGCGTCCAACTTCGGCTCAGGTCATGATCTCACGGTCTGTGAGTTGAGCCCCGCGTCAGGCTCTGTGCTGACAGCTCAGAGCCTGGAGCCTGTTTCCAATTCTGTGTCTCCCTCTTTCTCTGCCCCTCCCCTGTTCACGCTCTGTCTCTCTCTGTCTCAAAAATAAATAAATGTTAAAAAAAATTTAAAAAAAATAAATAAGTAAACATTAAAAATAAATATTTAATAACTATAATGTAATAGTCTTATTATAAAAGTATGAAATCTTTAAAAGTATTGATAAGAAAAAAACGAAAAAACAAATATTCTCACACACTTTTAAGCAGAAGACAATAGAAAAGTCAGAAGTAACACAATGATTATTTTTTTTTAATTTACTTATTTATATTTGAGAGAGAGAGAGAGAGTGCATGGGGCAGAGAGAGAGGGAGAGAGTATGAGGGAACCCAATGCAGGGCTCCATCTCAAGAACTGAGATCATGACCTGAGCTGAAATCCAGTCAGATGCTTAACCTACTGAGCTACTCAGGTGCCCGAATAACACAATGTTTTTTTTACAACACACAAATTATGAGCCATAGGACAACATTTTTGTGGAGGAATCAAGGTATGTTAATAATACTTCCTGTTTATTGAGCACTTAGTACACACGATATCTGCCAGTTCTTACTATATACCAGATACTGTTTTAGGCACTTACATATTATACTTTACTCAATCCAAATAACAGCTGTATGGAAACAGATTTGTTATCCCTATTTTCCAGATAAGCAAAGGGAGGTTATAGATATTTGATAACTGGTTTATGTTCACACAGCCAATATATAGAGAGACAAGTGTTTAAATCCAGATTTCCTTGACTCCAAAATTTTTCTATCTACTCAGCTATATTTTTCTTCAATCTCATAAGTCATCTTCAAACTCAGAGAAGTATGTACCTCTAAGGCTGTTGCTCTCTGAGGGCCTATTAAGTAGTGAGGATCTCAAACTAAGACTTAATTTAAACCTTAAACTTATGTCTAATCCTAAACTTGGCTCTTTGGCAATATCAATGATCTCGATAAAGCCCTGCCATTTCAGTTTGAGAGGAGAAGACAGGATCTTCTGGTTAGAGAGTCTCATGATGTAGTGCATATCCACATATACATTCAAACTCTCATCTCAGGACTCTGAGTCATAATAGGTAATAACCCCAGAATTGCGGTGTCTGGATACAACATTTAATTTTCTCTGAGGATACATGTTCATAATGGATCATCAGGGGGCTCTGCTCCACAGCCACTCAGAGACCATCAGGAGAGCATGGTCTCCTGGGTTACTCAGTTATTTATTTTTACTGGCATCAGTTTGGTAGGTTCACACAAAGTTTTTTTTTTTTCTCAGATAATATAGACAGTTTAAATTTTTTTTCTTGGACAATATAGACAGTTTAAATTTTATGTTTATGGCAATGTTGTACTACAATACTTTACAAACATTATTTAGAATTATGTATAAAATAAATCATTTAAATAGTCTGAATAAATTACATCTCAAATTGTGTTAATTTTATAGGATATGAGGTTATCTCATTGTTTTAATGTGCATGTATTGGCGATATTAAACATTTAGATCTTTGTTATTTTAGTGATATTGAAACTTGTGCTGTTACTTTTTAATGAAATTAAACATTTTGAATATATTGCATATGTTTGGTTGTTCAAGCACATTACTTTCCAGAAGTCACTGTAATGAGGTGTGCCTTAACAGGCAGATGTATGTTTTCTCTGTTCCACAGCAATCAATAAAAACTGCAGGGGACTTGAATGCAAGGGTTGGAAATGACTTAGTAAAAGGCATATTTGTGGAGAATCTGTTCTGGAATGTTTGTTTGCCTAGGGTCCTCTTGTTATAAAAAGCCCCTTTTTTTGCAGTATAAAATGTTTTAAAATTGCTTTCAGTTATTATTTTTAATTATGCAAAAGCAAGTACCCCCAATGTACCTGTTTGCAATTGCAGTTAATTGACATTTAAGGTCTTTTTGTGTGTGTGTGTGTGTGTGTGGATTTTTTTACTCTTGTACACTGTATATGACTTGTTATTTTCTTGATTCTTGCTTTTAGTTTCCTTACATTAGATTTTAATTATAAATGTGCATTTATTTTTCAGAATTGTGTACCTACTTTCTACTATACATCTTAAATGAGACTCTTTGATCCTATTAAAGAATTTGATAATATACCTAGTTTATAAGGTCAGTAATCAGATTCTCCTCTTCTTTTCTCCTTTTTAGCCAAGCTAATTGCTTTGTTATGGCCAAAATAGGCTGTTTCAATTCCCTTCTTAATTAGTTTCTCCTTTTATCTCTAAAAATCATAGGTATTGCTTTTTCCCATATACTTTCTACCTGTCACTTTCCTTCTTTTGTCAGTGTCACATAAACCAAAATATACACACAGCATCCAATTTGTAAGTATTTGTTTAAATTTTTTTAATGTTTATTTATTTTTGAGAGAAAGAGACAGAGTGTGAGCAGAAGAGAGGCAGAGAGAGAGGGAGACACAGAATCCAAAGCAGGCTCCAGGCTCCTAGCTATCAGCACAGAGCCTGACACATGGCTCAAACCCACAAATCCCAAGATCATGAGCTGAACCAAAGTTGGACACTACCCAGGAGCCCCTGTAAGTATGTATTTTTAAGATGGAATATAATAGAGGCTGTTTTGAAATTTTACTAGTATTTTTTTCTACAAATTAATTTCTTAATAAAAATCATTTTGGACTCTCCATTGAGTGAAAGAACTTTATAAATATAAAGAACCAACAAAAAGCAATTATCTAACGTCATGATGTTCATAGGCATAAATAGAATCTTAAAGCATATCATAACAATACTAAGAACGAGGAAAAAAGATAATTTTACTCATCTTTCCCCTCTTAATATTAAAAACATTTTTTTGTTTCCTCCCCCACAATGGTTTTGAGAGACTGGTGAAATGTTGAGTTTGTAGAGAGGAGGAAAATGATAAACCAGAGAGTGTGATAATGAAGATAATCAGTTATCTTGGAGACAATCATTTTTTAATATTTTATTTTTTCTTAAGTAATCTCTACACACAACAGGGGTCTCAAACTCACAACGTTGAGAATGAGAATCACATGGTCCACCAACAGAGCCAGCCAAGCTCTCCTTAAACACAATCTTAAATTTTGACAGATAACAGAAACTTACCCCAGCCTGCCCTCACCAGAATATTTTATCTTGTTTTTTTTTTTTTTTTGATTCTTCAAAAATAAATCTAGGCATATCTTTTTTTTTTTAATTTTTTTTTCAACGTTTATTTTATTTTTGGGACAGAGAGAGACAGAGCATGAACGGGGGAGGGGGGCAGAGAGAGAGGGAGACACAGAATCGGAAACAGGCTCCAGGCTCTGAGTCATCAGCCCATAGCCTGACGCGGGGCTCGAACTCACGGACCGCGAGATCGTGACCCGGCTGAAGTCGGACGCTTAACCGACTGCGCCACCCAGGCGCCCCTAGGCATATCTTTTTAAAGGATAAGAATTTTGCCTAAGAATAGAATGTGGAGTATTTTAGGTACTAGAGAACCGACAGCAGAATCAGAGGGAGGATTTGATTATTATTCTGTAACATTGGAAAATTACTCTGTGGTGGGAAATTTAAGGGAAGATTATTGGGAAAGAAGCTGTGGAAAGGAACACTGACTGGACCAATTAGCAAAGTAAAACTGCAAGAGAAGTTGGATAAATCTTCACAGAAGCAAGTACTTAAAAGCCTAAGTATATACAGGGACTAATGAATAGCCTGGTTGGTCTGAAACTGTGTCTGTAAAGGTGAGAAGAAATGTGGCCACAAGTATAAGAGGGATAAAAGCCTGGGTGAGTACGGGAAGATGAGAAATAGCCTTCCAAATTATCCCATCATGAATGTGCTTGTCAGTGAGACTAATGCAAATGGAATAGATGACTTATGGGTATTCCAAAGTAATTGTGGCTATAGACAGGATCTCAGGAGAATAAAATACTGAAAAGCAAGAATCTAAAAAGATGTAAACAGATGTAGTTCACACTGATAGCTATGACGAGCCTACAGAAAGGGGATTTTCCCAACTGGACAAGCGACATGCAGAAGAATGAAACTGGACCACTTTCTTACACCATACACAAAAATAAGTTCAAAATGGATGAAAGACCTAAATGTGAGACAGGAAACCATCAAACTCCTACATGAGAAAACAGGCAACAACCTCTTTGACCTCAGCTACAGCAACTTCTTACTAGATGTGTCTCCAGATGCAAGGGAAATAAAAACAAAAATGAACTATTGGAACTTCATCAAGGTACAAAGCTTCTGTACAGCTAAGGAAACAATCAGTAAAACTAAAAGGCAACCAATGGAAAAGGAGAAGATATTTGCAAATGACATATCGGATGAAGGGTTAGTAGCCAAAATCTATAAAGAACTTGCCAAACTCAACACCCAAGAAACAAATACTCCAGTGAAGAAATGAGCAGAAGACATGAATAGACACTTTTCCAAAGAAGACATTCAGATGGCTAACAGACACATGAAAAGATGCTCAATGTCACTCATCATCAGGGAAATATGAATCAAAACCACAGTGAGATATCACCTCACACTAGTCAGAATGGCTAAAATAAACAACTGACAAAACAACAGCTGTTGGTGAGGATGTGGGAAAGGGGAACACCTTTGCACTGTTGTTTGGAATGCAGACTGGTGCAGCTTCTCTGGAAAACAGTATGGAGTTTCCTCAAAAAATTAAAAATAGATTTACCCTATGACCCAGCAATTGTGCTACTAGGTATTTATCCAAGGGATATAGGCATGCTGTTTCAAAGGGGCACACGCACCCCAATGTTTATAGCAGCACTATCAATAATAACCAAATTATGGAAAGAGCCCAAATGTCCATTGACTGATGAATGATAAAGAAAATGTGGGGCATATATGTGTGTGTGTGTGTGTGTGTGTACATATGGAATACTACTTGGTTATGTAAAAGAATGAAATCTTGCCATTTGCAACAATATGGATGGAACTAGAGGGTATTATGCTAAGCGAAATTAGTCAGAGAAAGACAGATATCATATAATTTTGCTCGTATGTGGAATTTGAGAAACTCAACATATGAACATAAGGGAAGGGAAGGAAAAATAAGATAAAAACAGGGAGAAGCAAACCATAAAAGACTTAAACACAGAGAACAAACTGAGGACTGTTGGACGGGTAGCAGCTGGGAGGATGAGTTAAATGAAGGATGGGCATTAAGGAAAGCACTTTTTGGGATGAGCACTGGGTGCCATATGTAAAAGATGAATCACTGGATTCTACTCCTGAAGCCAAGACTATACTGTATGTTAACTAACTTGAATTAAAAAAAAAAAAAAAGGGATTTTCCCACAGTTCTAATTATGAAACTATCAAGATCTTTAAAATCCTTCCATGTGGAAATTTCTCATATTCCTAATCTAACAACACATTTTTAAAGAAATCCTTTAAACTAGTGAAATTTAACGCAAATTTCACAAAGAAACACGTTGATGAAATTAACAAGGATATATCATACTGCTGAAATTCATAGGAAAAGTTTTAAAATTGTGTTGTAGCAACCAAACTGTTTTAAATAATCCTAATCAGAGAAATAAAGGTCTATTATTTTTACAGAATGGAACAGTATATTACACAATATGAAAAATAAAAAAATATTAAAGAAAATGAATTTTTACAACTGATTGAGAGGTTGTTATTTTTATTTATAGAAAAAAAGTTCAAATGAGAAAGATTTTTGTGTTTCACTAAGCAATGATATTTTGTCAAGAAGGCTTGATGAGATTATGAAAAATGTTGAAAATCAGCTGTGTAATGAACTGCAGTCAAGCAAATTTTCACATAATGGGTAAAAGTATCCTATGTGAAAATGAATTGTTACTGCTCATATATATGTAGGGTTTGTAAAGAGTAAAAAAAAAAATAAACCATAAAGAGAATGTTACTTTCAAAACTACTGAGAATAGACACATGGAGTTTATCAACTAACAAAGGCTTTTTTAAAAATATCTCATGTGAAAACATCAGCTTTCCAACTCTCATTGCTGTAAATAGCAGCTATGATGGACCTACAGTGTGCGTTTATAGCTGACATTAATAGCTGTAGGGTGTTAGTAATTCAGTACGTATTTTCACTGACATCTGGGATGTTAAAGAAATACTTCAAAATCAATAAATGTTGTTTTCAGTGTTACAAATAAAATTAAGAGGGAACTGTGCAATGGTAATACAGAGAGTTTGTATTAAGAAGTAAGGTGAATTTTCAGTGTGCAGTTTTAATTTTTTATTATTTAAAATAATCAAAGAATTTCTGACTCATTAAAAAAATAAGCGTCACAATTCAAATATCTCAAAATGTTATAACATATCTTGCAGATATATTTACATATTTGCAAAGTTAAATGGGATCTTTTATAAAATGCTAGAAATTAAGACCAATCTCATAGTGAACAGAATTATTATAGGATTTGCCAACAAACACGTATTATTTTTTTTTTCAACGTTTATTTATTTTTGGGACAGAGAGAGACAGAGCATGAACGGGGGAGGGGCAGAGAGAGAGGGAGACACAGAATCAGAAACAGGCTCCAGGCTCTGAGCCATCAGCCCAGAGCCCGACGCGGGGCTCGAACTCACGGACCGCGAGATCGTGACCTGGCTGAAGTCGGACGCTTAACCGACTGCGCCACGCAGGCGCCCCAAACACGTATTATTTAAGTTTATTTTTTGCATCAAACATTTTTACAGCTTTTATCTTTACAGAAGTCAGATAAATGCAAATAAGTTGCTTTCATTTGAATGGCTACTAAACAGAGGACGATTCGATTTTTTAAAAATTTAGTTTAATTTACAAAACTGGATTGGCAAATTAATCCTTTTGAAGCAGATGAAGAACATGTTAGCCAAAATTTTCAGAAAATTTTAATTGAACTGAAATCCAATGTTGGGGCCAAAGCACACTTTAATCAATCTAATTATGAAAGGTTTTGGATGTGGCTAAAACTTCTACGCACTTCTTTGGAAAGAAGCAAATTACTCTAGATTTCCAACAACGTATTTGGGTGAAACAGTCATCAGGGCTGGTGGTGCAATTCTGGCAAGTGTCATCACCAACGTGCATGCAAAGCAGAGGAGACGTGAGATTTCCTTTTAACATACTCTGAACTTCGATAGTATATATACAAAATTCAGAATTTGCACTGAATTTCATTAATAAAGTTTTAATATTATATATATGTAATTTTTGTAATGCAGAAATACATTTACATATTGAAATGACATATCTTGGTTCTAGAAATTACATACTGAAACAAACTAGAAATATTCCTAATTGTTAATTTTATCCTGCTACCATCCTCAAAGGTTTTCCACTCTGACAACACCACGCCAGAGAAAGATGTGCACTATCTATATATTTAAAAAGTTTTAATAGTCATATTATAAGAAGCAAAAAGAACTAGGGGAATCTAATATTAATTATATAGTGTATTTAACATACTACATCTCCCAATTATTATTTCAACCTATAATTAGTCAATGTAAGTGTTATGGAGATATTTTACCCTGATTTAGTTTTTAATATAAGCCTGATTTATTTTTTTATTTATTTTTAAAATTTTTTTTTCAACGTTTTTATTTATTTTTGAGACAGAGAGAGACAGAGCATGAACGGGGGAGGGGCAGAGAGAGAGGGAGACACAGAATCGGAAACAGGCTCCAGGCTCTGAGCCATCAGCCCAGAGCCCAACGCGGGGCTCGAACTCACGGACCGCGAGATCGTGACCTGGCTGAAGTCGGTTGCTTAACCGCCTGCGCCACCCAGGCGCCCCAATGTAAGCCTGATTTAAATAAAATTAAATAGCATTAAAAATTCAGTTCTTCAGGGGCGCCTGGGTGGCTCAGTCGGTTGTGTCCAACTTTGGATCAGGTCATGATCTCATGATTCGTGGGTTCGAGACCCATGTTGGGCTCTGGGCTGACGACTCAGAACCTGGAACCTGCTTCAGATTCTGTGTCTCCCTCTCTCTCTGCCCCTGCCCTGCTCACACTCTGTCTTTGTCTCTCAAAAAGTGAATAAATGTTAAAAAATATATTTAAAAAATTCATTCTTCAGTGGCATATATTTCAAGGGCTCCATAGCCATTCAGGGCTATTGGTTACCATATTGGACATCACTGGTCTGTAGTTTTAGTTGTTGCTATTATTCATTTTCTTACCAACAATTAACGACTATTAGTCCACCTAACACCACTTATTATTTTAGTATCCACACACATCCCTGTTCTTCTATTTCCCTGCCCTTATTATATTAAACTCTTTCTCTTAAGTCCAAATTGACTGTAAGGAAGTACAAGAATCTAAGTACTTCATTAGGTCTTTTATTGTAGCCAATTATTTTACTATACATCATGTTTCCTTTACAGTTAGGGCATTAGATTGATTCACTTGAATCAATCTAATGCATGATTTTGCATCAATAATGTGTGACTTTGAATTATTCTAATGAGTGGTTTTAGGGTATGTTTTCTACAGATGTCTTTCGGCAATAAAGGAACTTTAGAAAATACTTGTTACATGGTTTAGAAGCGCTGATCTAGATGAATACAGTACTGGTGGTTTTCTTCTGGCGGGTGGCAGGAAGAACAAGACATGTTTTATTGGGTTTTAATGAGAGAATTGCACCAATTGGTTTCTAGACTTGTTAAACTACTACATCAGCGCAACTCTGAACACAGCAAAACCTTACAGCTATTCCACTGACATTCTTTATTCGATTCTTCTAGATCTCTCTCCTCTTGTCATCATTTCCATCCATCTCACATTTTTTCTAAGGACATCACCTACATGTGTATTTTAATTAAGTGGTCTAAAACATGGAGCGGGAAAACTTCAAGTACTGAGAAAAAGCATATGGAAACAGATTAACGGTATGATTGATAACGCAAAACTATATTCTGGTACTTACCATGTCTGAGTTACTGTGCTAAGGGCTTGGCATATATTAGTTGACATAGCTTGAAGCACTCTTTGAAGAAACTACAATTGTTTCCCTCATTTTACAACTGAGGAATTTGATATTTACCTCAGGTCAGATGAGTAGTAAATAGCTAAGTTGAAGATCACACTCACCTTCAATTACCCAAATCTTTAAGCACTGATACACCACTTTACAAGGAAATAGAAATGGGCTTTTACCAGATGGGTGGATGTTCCACACTAAAACACCTGTGGAGGGTGGAAGGGAAGATTATTACAACTGCATGTTGTGTAGTTTCTACTTGAGCCCTTTGTTTTTAATCTAATAAACCATTGCTGGCAGCACTCAAATGAACAACATAGATGCATTTATGTAACAGTGTCCCACGACCAAAAGATTATGTGTTGTTTCACTATCTGGTTGTACATATTAGGTTGTGTAGTCATACAGCTGTTGCTAAATAGAGACTGCCGAGAACTGTCCAAGTTAATATTGGCTCCAATCATTCTACTGCCTTGTGGAGTATTAGAGCATGACAGGGCTGTCGTTATGTCTCAAAGGCAAAGGACCTCACTATTTTCAGATCACACACACACAAGTTACACTGGTCCTACATAACTTGCCATTCTGGTATCCATTTGCCATTACTTTGCTCTTAGTACATGGAGACATTTGCCTGTTAGGCTTTACGACTTACTCATATATTTCTAAGTTTTTTGGTTTTTTTTTTCCTCTTTAGATCACCTGAGTCAGCTTGCACTGACAGAAGTAAAGATGCTAGCAGTATTAATTTACTTAAAATGTTTTCTTTACGTTAGTAGACACTCATGTTTTTGAAGGGACTAATTTTTCTAGGCTACTTTGTTGTTGTTTCTATTTTGAAAGATAGGCATTATATTCTTACTCTGAAGGATTTTTCTACGAACTTCTTTGATGGAAATTTTAGGGTACATTTTACTCATCATCACTGTGCCACACGTGGAGTACTGATGGTTAGGAAGTGGCTGAAATAGATGGCTTTAAAGTGGGGAGGGAGAAATAACATTAACAGTTTTAAAACTTTAAAATATTTTCAATTATATCTATTAAACATACTGAGAACATATTCAAGTAGTAAACAGATAAACTTTGTTTACTGACATTTTATGCAAAAAAAGTTAACCTCAGTCTTCCTATTTGTAAAAAAGAAATGATTATTAAAATAGGAATTTCTCAGCATTGCAATGAAAGATCAAAAGAAGTAATATAGGAAATTTAGTTTATATGTGACATTTGAATACCTTTTTGTTTCATAAATATGTTTGATGATTGGTACAATTAGCATGAGTTCTTTTTAAAGACTAGACTATTTTTGATAAAATTCATCCAAGCAAACATAAATCCCCCTATAAACTTACTGCTATTAGTTTAGAGTTTTTTCTATCCATGAAGACATTTTCACGTAGTCTTCAAAGCAACAAAAAAGAGACACTCTGCAAAAGCAAGAAATACTTGTGCAGGGTTAGAAAATATATTGTTAGTTGTGCTAAAATCTTACTCAGAATTATGTAAAGTTATTGTTTTCTAATTATTTCTCTGATAGTGGTTTTAACATCAGCTCCTTACTCAAAGACATTATGTAAAGTTTTCAAACTAGATGAGTCATAACAATGTATTATGGTAAGGAACAAAATTATTTAATTGAAACAGTGATGTGTATTAGTCAGCTATTGCTGCAATAATGCTGTATAACAAACCACTCAATTTAAAGATACTAATGAGTCATGGAGTGACAACATTGTGGCTGATTTAAGCTGTATTCCAGAAACTAGGCTTCAGGATCCCAACTCCAGACTAGAGACTGTGTCCAAGTCTGTTGCTCATGATGCTCAATCTTCTGGCTCCAACATGTACCCAATGCATGTGGCTAAATCCATGTATCTTCTGTGATCCAGCTTGAAATATAGTGGCTTGCTAATGGCTTTTTCTTCTCATGGTTCATCACCAGGATTAAGGAAGGCAAGCCAAACTCCACAACCACATTGCAAGCCTCTACTTATATATCTTCCACTAACATTCCATTGGCCAAAGGAATTTTATGCTGAAGTCCAATGTCAAGATAAAGGCAAGTATACTTTGCCCATAAGAAGCTATACCATGGCCATAGTTGAATAATTATATCATAGAAAAGTGAAGAATTGAAAACCCTCTGTCATCTGAGATAAATATCATCTAAGGTAAGGTTAAGAGATCTGTTGAATGAGATATACACAGAAGGATGCAAGCAAATGATTTTTTCCCCTCACTTCAGGTCTTATGATTTCCAAATGTAGAAACCTTCTTTCCTGGCGCTGGGTGAAATATCAAATATATCCCATATTAATTTTGGTCAACAATAGATACTAAAACAGGAAACTTAACCCTTTATATAATTGAAATCTTTCTCCCTCCCTCATAGGGAAACCCTAACTTGGACTTAGAAGTCTGCAATACAAGGAAGAGTTGATATTTGACATTTTCTCTCTTTCTTGTCCATTTTCTCTTACTTTCTCTCTTCTTTCTTTCTTTCTTCCTTTTTTTCTTTCTTTCTGTGGAGTTGGGAGCTCTTTCAGGATTGAAAGAAGTTGTAGAGAAAAAGCCAGAAAACATCTTAAAATAACCAGTGCAGTAGTAATGTGGCATCAGATTCTTTTGTGAGGCAAATGCAGATTTTCCTGCTCCTCTTATTGTGAAGATCTTAGTGGATTTTTTAAAGAGTTGTTTCCTTGTGACTTTCTTTATATTCCCTTGGTTCCAGCTGCCAACAGCCCCCTCTTTGATAGATATTTTAGGTTGGTTGATTCAACAATTCACTGCCCTGCTTTCTAGAATGCAAAGACTTTAAAAAAAAAACTAGCTAAAACTACTTTGGCTCAGCTGTCTTGCTTCTTATGCTCTGGATATGATTCAGGTTCCAGCAATCAGAAGTGTCATACAAAAAATGAATAGAATGGTGGGTCTAATGACATCCATTTTAATAATACAGCTTCCGACAGAGGCTACTGAACAGGGTTTTCTGATATAAGGTGACATATGTGTTCCTCAAATTCTTTGTGTTATGCTACATTATCGAAGTAAGGGCAACTACACAGAAACAGGAGAAAATTACACATTAAGCCCTTCCAAGAATACCTGGCAAACTGAACCCAGGAGAAAGAAGGTGAGGGTGAATGGTACGTTCAGGGACAGAGCGCCACCTATTGGTGTTTGCTGCACTAGACTGTATTCACGTACTTGGCCTTCAGATATTATTTGCTATGGAAGACTAACAAACTGGGAAAAATTCTTATAAACCAATGCAATTTTTATACATACTTTTCTTATTACCTAATTTAACACTCATATGTAAGCTAATTCGTGTAATGGAAACACACATTGTAGCAGAGGGTACATTGCGGCAGCTTCCCAATTTGACAGGCAGCCACCTGATCTTGGCTACAGTAGCAGTTGGAGGGTCTAATTCTTTGAGGTGGCTTTTGGCTCACTCCTAACAGATCAGACTCAGTTCTCATCATCCCTTCCAAAAATTTTCTAAGCCACTTAACACCCTGCAATAAATCCCTTTTTGTTTAAATAGCTTAGAATGGATTCTTCCTTCTTGTTCTAAATACAGACTGATAGAGTAAATATTACCTGGAGATGCTGAGGGTCAGAGAGTCTCAAGAAAATCAAAGGTGAAATAACTAAACTGATGTGGCAGGGCTTTAAAATAGTGGAATATCCTTCTAGATTCTAGAATTTAAGATCAGAGTGATGCAATGGTAGTTTAAGGTACATAGCTGTGAACGATTTACTTATATTTCTGGCTGGAATCACCTAGAATGAAGAGCTTGTTAAGTAAGACTGTGTGTTGGGCTGGACATTTTTAGCTTCTTTAGAGGACTGACAGAAAAAAATTATAAGCTTAAAGCTTTAAAATGTCTGCTCATTGAATGCCAGACGATAAGAGATCTTCTATGCGCCCCCAATAGAATCTTATCCTTGAAGTCATAATGTTAACACCAAAAACCAGAAACAGAGTCTAATTCTCTGGGTTGCTGAATTCCAGAGTAAGTTGAATTCATAGCCTCCCTAAATATCTATTTAAATTTAATGTGTCTATTGAATAAGAGTATGACTGTAAGAATTGAAATGGGTAACTTTGCTAGATTCAGATATTTCTTAGTACCTGCAGCCTAAATTCCAGAGAGCCTTTCTTGCCCGCAGACACAACCCCTCCCTGTCTGATGTCTACAAATAGATCTTACACAGTTTGTTCTTTTATGTGTCTTTTTATTCAAAGCGATATTTTTGGAGAATCATCTATATTGTTGCATGTGTTATTAATTTGCCCCCTTTATTGCTGAAGGATGCTCTATTAAATGAACATACTGCAATTTGTGTATCCATTCTTCTGTTGACAATTATTTGGGGTTATTTTCACTTTGAGTCAACATGAATCAAGCTGTTGTGAACAGCAGCTTTGAGGTCTTCTTCTGATACATGCTTTCATTTCTGTTGCATAAATATCTAGGAGTGAAACTGCTTGTTCAAATAATAGATGTTTCACTGCCAAAGAGTTTTGCAAAGTGTTTGTATGGGGTATAGTGGTTTAAAAGTCTGGTTGCTCCGAGTTCTTGCCAACAGTTGGTGCGGTCAGACGTTTTAATTTTCGCCATCTTGGAATTTGAAGTACCATCTCCTTGCGGTTTTAACTGATTTCTAATGATGTTCAGCATATTTCAAATTCTTACTGGCTATTTTTACATACTCCTTTTTGAAATGTCCATTCAAGGTTTTGCCCATTTATTTTAATTGGATTTGTCTCTTTATTAGTGAGTTGCAAGGGTTCTTTACATACTCTGGAGTTTTACTACCATGATTCATGATTTTTGTGGCCTGTAAGAAAACTGTTACAGTTTACCAAATGAAAGTCACAGAATTTTCTCTCATGTTTATTTACAGAGCTTTATATTTAAGGATTACTTATATTATTGGTTTTTAATGATGGTTTACTGTTAAAAATTTGACACTTGCCTTCCTTTGGTTCATTTATCCTTGCATATTTTCCTCCATTCCTTTTTTAAAAAATGTTTATTTATTTATTTTTGAGAGAGAGAGCATGCACACAAAAGTGGGGGAGGGACAGAGAGAGAGAGGGAGAGCAAGAATCCCAAGCAGGCTGAGTATGGGCTCTATCCCACAAACCAGATAAGTTGGGAGGAATCACAATGTATCTCTTGCATCTCGTGCAATCCCATGACCTTGCGATCCTGACCTGAGCTGAAATCAGGAGTCGGTTGCTCAACTGATTGAGCCACTCAAGTGCCCCATTTTTTTAAAAAAAAGTTTGTTTTCTTCCTACATTCTTTTACTATCAAGCTTTTTAAATCCACCACCCTCCTCCAATTTTGTATAAGTGAATACATAGAATTTTCTTTTGCAGGTATGCGGAATTAATAAATTCCTCTTTTTGTGTGTTTCATTTGGTGTGTAATCAAGGTCATTTAAAAACTTGCTCTTGGGTCGTTGGGCGGGGGGGCTCAGTCAGTGGTTGAGCGTCAGACTATTAATTTCAGCTCAGGTCATGATCCTGGGGTCATGGGACTGAGCCCCAAATTAGGTTCCAGGCTTAGCATGGAGCTTGCTTGGAATTTTCCTTTTGCCCTTCTTCTCCCCTGCTCACACTCTCTTTCTGTCTTAAAAAAAAGGGGGGGGGGAATCTTTCTCTCTATCATTTTCTTGACATCATAACATTTTATTCCTTATATATATACCTGGCATGAATTTATTTTCTGATTGCTCATTCTCTATCCCAACCTCCAACACCATAATTCCAGTAATATTTTGAGTTTATGTATGTGCTCTTTTGAATATTTTTTGTTTATTGCATATAGATAGTAGTCAATTCAGTAAGTTATTTCCTCACTCTTACATACTATTTATGCATTAGTATCCTCTTGGATTTACTTTTGCCCTTATATGGCTATTTCCTCCATGTATAATTTCAAGTAGTTTCTTTCATTTTAAAGCTTTTGAGACTTTGTGTATTAGAAAACATTTTTATTTTGTGTTTCTTTAAATGAGAATTTCCTAGTATAAAATTATAGCATTAATTTATTTGAGTTGTCTCCAGTAAATTGAAAATAATGTAACTCTGGTTTCTTGCCTACAGTGTCAATAATTTGCTATGTCAATCTGATGCTTACTTTAAGGCACATCCACTCTCTCTACAAACTTGGAGAATTGTCATATTATTTTACATATTTTTGAATTCCACTATAATTTATCTAGATTTGAGTGTGTATGAGTCTTTTTGAAGCTTTAATCTTTCTTGAATTCTTAGAAATTATCACTTTTTATTATTTAAAAGATTTTATCTTTTATGTTTTTCTTCTTATACTTCGACCATTTATATCCTTAACCTTTTTTTTACATAATTTATCTTTATCCATTTCTGATATTTTATAGGAGAATTTCTTGACCTGATCTTCTAATGTAGTAACTTTCTTTTTCTGCTATTAAATTCATATTTGATATTTTTATTTCAGCTATTATGCATTTTATATATCCCTTTCTATAAAGATCTGACCTTGATCCATGTTACTATAACTTTTCTGATCTCTTTGAGGATATTTATTTTGCTTATTTTAAATTCATATTCTTACTGACTGGTTCATTGATTTTCTTCATCTTTTATTTTTAACCTGTTTGTTGTCTTTCTTCTGTAGAGGTTTTATTCTTCAGAGATCTCACTAGTTTTTCTGGTTAAATTATATTTCTTTGAGGAAAAGAGCAAAGATGAGTTAAAATTTGATCTCTGGTTGGTACACCTCTGTGTATTAGAGTTGAAGATGGTGAATGAGGAAAGTATATTAGGGTGGTGAGTAAATAACTTACTGAATGAAAGATGCTCCATGTTACCACTGTCTCTACTGTAATTCCCTCATCACTCTTCTCTGAAACTCCTCTGTAAGACTTTTCCCCCAGGGTCTTAATGTCACAGATTGTAGAGTCTGGAGAAGGCTGTGTGGGGCATATCAAAGGCTACTGGGTCTGCCTGTACCATTTAATCCATTTTCCATCCCAACAAAGCTTGATTGCAATCTTGATATTAGGCCACTGTATCAAGTCAGAGTTCTCCAGAGAAACAGAATGAATAGGATATACCCCTGTAACTCTGCCTCTATCTAATCAATGCCTTTTGTAACCACTGGAAATCAATGCCTTTTTAACCACTGGAAATATAGTCATTAGTATCTTTAAATTTAACAAGAATGAGAACCAATTCCAGAATTCACACAACCAATTAAGAAAACTCATCCTCAAGATTCTGTTCTTCTAGAAACACCACTCTTAATATCAAGTTCTGTATCAGTCAGTGTTCTCCAGAGATACAGAATCAATAGGAGTTAATGCACATATGCACAGAGACAGAGACACAGACACTGAAACAAACACAGAGGGAGAGAGGATTGGCTCACATAATTGTGGGGTTGTGAGGTGGTGGGGGCTGGCAAAGCCAACATGTAGGGGCATTCCAGCAGGCTGGAAACTCAGGCAGGAGCGGCTACTATGCATTGAGGAAATATCTCTTCTCAAGGAAACCTCAATTTTTCCTCTTAAGGCTTTTAACTGTTTGGGTAGGATTTTTTCACGTTATTGAGGATAATCTTTACTAATGTTGACTGATTATAGATGCTAATCACATCTACGAAATGCCTTCACAGCTCCTCGACATGCCTAGAGAGAGGCTTAGACCTTTGGAAACTCTAAAGTAACAGATTAGTGTTTGATTACATGATTGGGTGCTGTTAGCTTAGCCAAGTTGACACATAAAATTAACCATCATACTCACCTGCACATTTTAAAAGAAGACAGTGAATTACCTAGCAAATATAGGGAAAAGACAACTAAAAGATCCACCCAAGTATTCTTTATCTGGAACAAATAACCAGCTTTTCTCTGCTGCCCATTTTTACACACACTGAAAAACATTTTATTCTTTGATCTATCAATGTCTTCTTATTTATGTGGTATATTTAGGACTGATTTGGGGGAAGGAGCCAAAAGCCTACATCAGTTTTCCATAATCTCTAAAAATAAAGATTCAAAAGGAATTTAGATGCAAGAGATATGTTGTGATTCCTCCCAACTTATCTGGAGTAGACAGCATATTACCTATCTCTTTGTAATGGTGCTATTCTCAAGACACTTTATTTTTGGCAGAGAATAGAGAGATAGTGAACTATTAGGAGAGTCTCTTGTTACCATACTGTGTCATAGAATGTCTTCATTCACAGCGATTGTTCTCTTGTGTAGATGTAAGTAGGCATAGAGAACTTTTTGTTTTGGGGGTAAACTTGCATAGTTAAAAATTCAGGATCACTGATATACTGATTGGTGCTCTTAATCCTAGAAGAGCTTCCAAAATAACACCAAAACATCACTGAAAGGACTGATGTTGGCAGTAAAATAAATATACGTGAACTATTATGATCTATATTTTTTCATGAGGTTCATCTCCAATCTATTTGGCAGTCCTGTCAGGTGTTCTGAAGCCTTCTAAAATGATTTTAGGACAGTTACATAAAATTGGAGCTCCTTGGCATGCCTAGAGAGAGGCTTAGATCTTTGGAACTCTAAAGTAACAGTCCTCAAGCATTAATGTTTACCTATGACTGTTACTTGCATGTAGGCAATTCTGAAGGAGATGGTCTATGTTAAAATATACTTTGGATTTGATACTTTATTATTACTAGGCTTTCTTTGTGATCTTTCAAATGAAAGCCCTGTCTGGAGTCAGAAGGAATCTTCACAGCAAATTCAGTTTACTAAATCAAGATTTGACCCTACCATAGTTGTAAAATTTCTAGAGACCTTGAAATACTTAACACGGTTCAGTAAATGACATGAATCACTAGCCTCTCAAATCCTTTCACCATCTTTTATGTATTAAGAAATCCTTTCCACTTCTTATCACTCTAGCCTTAACTCAACAGATCACAATTATTCAGTACAAAATGTCAGCAGTGTCAGTATTGATGAACTCTGTTTAAAGTTAAATTTATAAATGGAAATAACTCTACTTATTCTCAAACTAAAATGTAATCTAAACTATAATATATTACAAAATTGTGCTTTAATAAATATATTTTAACAAAATATCATAATTAAATTCAACTGTTTAGACTTAAATACTATGTTCTTCCACAAGAAAAACTTTAAGTGTTATAAATAGTAAATTTGAAACAAAGAAGCAATTATTTGTATAGATGGGGACCAATAGTGGTAGAAAATTGTCATGATGTGTTAAGCTCACAAGTAGAAAATGCAGCTTTTATTATGGAATCTAACATTCCTGAATATTAACAAATAAAAATTTGAAGCAAATAACATGTAATTTATATCTTTCTAATTGTTTTAAGCATTAGCTAATCTTTTTCTACAAAGTATGCCAATAAATTTTGAGTCCAAGAGAACTGTATACTTCTTTCTTTAATTGATTAGGTGTTTATTTTTTTTATTTTAAAAATTTTTTTATTAAGAAGTAACAAAGCACACTTGAGTTGTACCTTCCTCACCCTTTGGTATGTTATAAAAATAAAATTGGGCGGGAAGCATAATTTCAAAACTTTCAAAACTTTGAGGAAGACTACTGCCAATCACATTATTCAAGTATCATGACCATTAATATTTTGGTGTGTATCTTCGTTATTTTCCTTGTTATATAAACACATTATATTTATATCCATATCTATCTGCATGTTGAGCTATCTGTAGTATCTAGATATACTGACATATACTATAGTTAAAACCTCTTTCTATATATAATGTAATAAAATGTATAACATTAGAATATCTTTTTTATTCATATTTTGAGAATATTCCTATAACCTTACATCTTCTTCAATAACATGATTTTAATGAGTATATCTTGTGGAGATATCATAACGAATTTAATGGGTTCCTTTTTATTAGATATTAGATCTTTTATCACATATTTCATTTTCTCTTCTTACATAGTGATATAATTCTGTATTGTTTGGGTCTGCCTCAGATAATGTGTAGAATTTAGTAGTTAGATCAATCTGAGAGCTTTTCTTTTTAAATGAGGACATATTTACATTTATTGCTATGACTGTTGTTGCTCTTCTGTTATTTTTTTTCTAGTATTTGACTTTTTATTTTCTTGCATTTCTTCTCTGACTATACGTATTAACTTTCTTTTCTATTTTACCCTTTCATAATTTGTAAGATATTCTACTAGTTACTATATTATGCTATTTACAAACATCTTAATTAAATTATTTTCCTAGGGGTGCCTGGGTGGCTCAGTTGGTTAAGCCTCCGACTTTAGCTCGGGTCATGATCTCATCGTTTGTGGGTTCAAGCCCTGCATCGGGCTCTGTGCTGACAGCTCAGAGCCTGGAGCCTGCTTCAGATTCTGTGTTTCCCTCTCTCTCTGCCCCTCCCCACTCTCAAAAATAAATCAAAAAGAATTAAAAATACAAAATAAATTATTTTTCTAATTTTTCACTTAAAATATGAAGCCATATATTACTTTCCTTTCTAGCTTATTTCTAGAAAGTGAAATTACATAAATCTCAGACATTAGCCAAACTCACACAAGGACATTTTGAAAAAATCAAATTAATAGATGGATTTTCCCAGAATGCTTATATTAGAATGTGGGAAATAGACTCTTTTACCTGAAAATTCCATATTGAAAATCTCTCCTTTATGTAATAATGTGGTTCCCTTAAATGTTCAAAGAATTTTAGTAACTATATTATGTATGTTTATAAAATTTTTTTATATATAGCCCAGTGTCCTAAAATATGTCACTGGAGAATTAGGAACACAAAATATGAAATGTTTATGTTTTTGTATAGTGGTCTTGAAGAATCACTTTATTTTTAGTGTTTTTTTTTAAGTTTATTTTATTTACTTGAGAGAGAGAGAGCATGGGAGGGACAAGGAGAGAGGGAGAGACAGAGAGAGAGAGAGAGAGAGAGAGAGAAAATAGAGAGAGAGTGAGTGAGAGAGAGAGAGAGAGAGAATGAATCCCAAGCAGGCTTCATGCTGTCAGTGTGGAGCCTGACATGGGACTCAAGCTCAGGTACCATGAGATCATGACTTGAGCCGAAATCAAGAGTAGGATGCTCAACAGACTGAGCCACCCAGGCACCCCTGATATCTATATCGTTTATATAAAATTTCTGTTTTCCACTTTCTACTCTCAAATTCCTATAAATTTGACAATGATGAAAGACACTCAATGTTAAAGTTATTATTCTTTCATTTCTGTCATGTTAGCAAATACATCCCTTTTGGTGGGAAGAAACCTTTGCTTTGATCTTTCATTTCAAATAAGGGACTACTTTTTGACTCAAATGATCTTTTGAGACATGTTATTTTCTCTGTCTTAATATATGCAATTAAATTCTAATAATGGTGATAATAATAAAATATTATTAAACTATTTTTAGGTAATAAGGTCATCTTTAGAGTGTTTGAATGCAAAACTGTATTACAACAATAACTCAATTGGGAATAGTCAGAATTTTCCTTAAGAATAAGAAGTTAAAGGACTGGGGGGTAATGGGCAAAATAGGTGAAGAGGACTAAGAGGTACAAACTTCCCGTTATAAAATAAATAAGTCATGGAGACAAAAAGTACAGTATAGGAAATATAGTCAATAATATTATAATAACATTGAATGGTGAAAGATGGTGACTACACTTGTGGTGAGCACCAAGTAACGTATAGAATTGTAGAATCACTATGTTGTGCACATGAAACTAATAAAAGATTGTATGTAAAAAAATAATCCATACATTAAAAATAAATAAAAAAAATAAAGTAATAATTGGAGAAAGAAAAAGGAATATGAAGTTTAAACATTTACAAAATTATGGAAAATATTCTGATTACCTATATCCATAATAAAGGGAAGTTAAATACTCTTGCATTGTGAATAACTAATTAAAATGAGTTATTTAAGAAAGAAGCCATAGTATACATTCATCATAAGTTTAGTTTATATGTTATATTCTTTGTTTTGTTACTGTTATTAAGCAGCTCTATGGTTTTTCACATTTATTTCCAAACTGATCATAAACCAACTGTCCCTAATGAATAAACAGCTGCATACATCATATTACTATGAATATAAAGAAGTGAGAACAAATATTCCATGAACATTAAAATTCTGGGTGATTTTTAAAATTTGCATAGGAAAGTAAACAATAGCACTACAGCTTGGTGGGTGTTTTCTTAAAGTGGGTCTTTAAACTCCTAAAGCATACTCCCTTGCTAAGAAATAAAAACTTATCTGAATGCCAGGAAGGCACTTGCTCTTTAACCATACTAAATACTATTTTTATATGCTCTCTGTGTTTTTTGTTTGTTTTGTTCTAAGTAGGCTTCATGCCCAGCACAGAGCCCCAAATCGGGGCTTGAACTCAAGATCCTGAGATCCGGACTTGAGATCAAGTGTCAGAAGCTTAAGCAACTCAGCCACCCAAGAGCCCCTGCTCTGAATGTTTTAAGGGTTGTGGGGTTGCTCTGCTCTGAGTATCATTTTTTGTAATGCTTATTAATTTATTTTTGAGAAAGAGAAAGAGAGAGGCAGAAGAGAGGGAGAGAGAGAATCCAAGCAGGCTCTACACTGTCAGTGCAGAGACTGAATGGCACTCCATCTGATGAATCATGGGATCCTAACCTGAGCTGAAATCGGTGGCTTAAAGGACTGAGCCACCCAGGTGCCTATCTGCTCTGAGTATCTTAATAAGACTTACTTAAAGCAAGACATTCACCTCCTTATCTGCTGATATCATGAGAATTTCAACTCCTTAAGTGCTGGAAGATAATGGATGTCCAGAAAAATAACTCTAGATAGCTGTTGAGAGTAGGCATACAGTACTGAAGCCAGCCAGGGGGGCACATACAGGGCACATGGGCTCAAGGTCACAACGGTTGTCAAGACGTAAGGGTCTGGTCCTACAAAAATGCAGAAGGTCTGAGTGGCAACATCCAAGCTGCCATGCTCTAGAGCCTGAGGGTGAGTTAGTATTCATAAATGCACAGGCCCTCCTATAGCATAATCTTTGCTTCACTTCAGGGAGTTCTTGGGTTCTTGGGTAAAGTCTATTATAGTTATTCTTTGTAATACCTGCCTCTTTACTTAAAACTGTTTCTTATTCCCCAAACGTGGCTCTCTACGTCTTACACAGTTTTCTCCACCCTTGACTGAGTAAATACAAACTATTTACTCGTAAGAGTTCTCAAGTGAAAAGTAGAAAGTCATCTAGTCAAATAATAAACTTCTTTATTGAGAAGAAATTTGCTAGTCTATTGCATATAGTCTCTATGGGTGATTTTGAACTGGACATACCAATGTTTCTTACATATTTCCCCTACTTTAAATTCACAGAGACATTATAAGAATTCAAGAGCTTACTGTAATGACTTTTGCAAGCTACTGCAATGGCTTTCTTACTGGTCTCTCTGCCATTATTTTCTCCTACCCTCAATTTATTCCACACACTGATGGTGTTACACATTTTCTAAAGCTGAAACACTCAGTTTTTCAACAAGGAAACCTAAACTTCTTGGCTGGCATTCAAGAATCTAGATGGTTTGTCACCACGCTGTTGTTCATGGCTTGCTTTCTACTGTTCTACTTAATACACCATAAATCCCAGATGAGGGTGAGTCTGGTTACACTGAATGTGCCCTTAATTTCCCTGGCATTGTCCTTGTACTTATGCTGTTCTCTCTACTATAATACTTCACTATTAATCCTCATGCTTTCTACTTTTGAAATCTTTTTAAACTTTAAAACACAGCCCAAATAATTAATTCTCCTTTAAACTTCCCAGGATAATTTTCAGTCACTACTCAAGTTTCTCATTTTGGGGCTTCCCACAGGATATTTCATTCTTCCTTTATTGAAATGTTTTATTATTATATCTAAACTCCCTTACTAGATGTTACTTTGTGGAGCTGATCTTGAATCTTATTTTTATTATTATTATAATTTGAAATGTTTATTTATTTTGAGAGAGAGGAAGAGAGAGAGCAAGAGAGGGAGCACAAGCAGGGAAAGGGCAGAGAGAGTGAGAGAGAATCCCAAGCAGGCTCCATATTGTCAGTACAGAACCCTAGGCAGCGCTCCAACTCAGGAACCCTAGATCATAACTTGAGAAAAAATCAAGAGTTGGACAGTTAACCGACTGAGCCACCCAGGCACCCCATGAATCTTACTTTTAATTCTCATCACGCTAATTAGCAAAACACCTGGCACATAGTAGGTCTTTAATAGATATTTAATTTCATTAAAGATTATGATGATATATATGTGTATTAAATATTAAATTAAAATAAATATAATTAATTACATTTTAAGTAAAGTGTTATTTCATAAGAGCAAGTATTCTTTCATAGCTAAAATGTAAAGTTGTTTCCACTTCAGAAAAAAACAAAGGGCACTATTATTAAGAAAGATAAATATAGTATAAATCAACCTAGGAAACAAAAGAATGATATTTTGATTTAATAACATGCTGAATATGCACCATGAACATATGCTCTTATTTGATAATTATATCTTATTTAAACTTAATCTAATGAAAATTACATGATATCCCTTATTTCAAAACAGTAAGATATTAGAATTGAGTTTTAGAATTATGTCTAAAATTATGTTATAGTGTTTAATAGTTTGAAATAGTAAGAAGTGCTCTCCGCTTGTAGATTTCTTTCAATATTTTTCTCTAAAATGCTTGAATTAACCCAATAACTATCTCTTCTTTTCTGTACTAGCATTATTTAAGGTTATACAATTTTTGTTTTGTTCGTGTTCAAGCTCCATTACTAAAACATGAGCTTAAAGTTCTTAATTCTGCTTCTATTCTTTGGTGCACTGTGCATGTATGAATATATTCATGTCAACTGATTTTTTTTAGAAGGCATGATAATCTAATTTTTGGTCAAGAAATTTTATATCAGCACAAATATCAACTATGAGAGTACATGGAAACAAAAAAATATATATTAACATTTTTGTGGAGCTCCATGAAGAGAGGAACAAAGTGATACTAAAGACACTTCTGAGTGAAAAATAGACTTCAGAATGACTGGCTCAGAAGGCAGTGACATCATCAAGATGGTGGGAGGCATAGTTCTTTCTTGAATTGACTCCCCTATAGGTGGAGAACAAGGAACGACTATTCATGGACAACACTGAGAGAATCCTAGAACATGGGGGTGAGGCTGGAGCACTCCCCTGCTTCACAGAGACCAAAACAGACTACATTAGAAAGGTAAGAGCAGTGGCCACACCTGACCACATTGCCCCTCCCCCATGCTGAGGTTGTCTCTGAGCTTATAGGTATGCCAGTGGGAAAAGAGAGCCAAGGGTACACTTCCAGCTTTCCCACTCTCATCCTCAGGAATCACTGAGGAATCTCTGGGGCTTGACCAGTAGGAATCTGATTGTGTCTGAGAAAGGGGAAGGAGGTTGCTATAACCAGCACTCAGATCTTGTCAGAATTACTGGCTCCATAGAGGATATAGTTGTATCAAAACAGGCAGTGTTAAAATATTTTGAAGCCTGGCCCACAGGTTAAATTCTGGTTTGTCCAGTTACTGGAAGTATGTTCTTTGGCTAGTTACTTAGTATCTCTGTTCCTCAGTTTCCTTGTTGGTAAAGCATAATAATAGAAGCTACTGCATCGGGTTATGGTTTTAAAATACTTATTTTATGTTAGTTAAACATTGAGAACTTATCCCTTCCATATAAATGACAGTTGTAAAAATGTCAGAAGCACTTCAAATATCCAGGATCACTAATAATATGTAACACTTTTTGTAGAACTTACTCTATGCCAGGCACTTGACATATTTAATCCATCCAGTTACTTCCTGGGTTTCAACAGGAATGTAATGGCATATTTGAAACAGATAATGTAAGGATAGTTGAATCTACCTCATGGAGGGGTATTGATACAGCAGGACTAGCATAGCAGGAGATCTTTACCAGCTCCAGGCCAGAAGGGGCAAATCGAGTTAACTGGACCTAGTACATGTACTATATGAAGAGTGTTGCCAACCAGAAGCTGTGGTCTTTGATAGGTGGCTACAGCCAGTCTATAGTAACCTGGAAAGAAGAGAGGAGAATAAATGCCCCCATATCACACCCCAGCAGCTCCATCTCTGGTCTGAGATAGAAGGCAAGAGAGCTCAATGATTTGGTTCATATGAATAGGCCTCTCTAAGCGCAGAGTGGGCTAGGGATAAGTGAAGAGGGGGAATCTAGTGGGCAAACATAAGATATAAAGCACAATACTTTCTGGAATAGGAGTTATTGTTATACTCGGGTATAGATGAAAACACTGAGTCTCAGAAAGTTTGCATAATTTCTAGTACCAAATCGCTAAACAAAAGGTACAATCAAAGTTAGAACCCAGGCAATCTAGCTCCCGAGACAATGGTCTTAAACAATATGCCCTGTTGCATAGTGGGTGTCTACTGGAGTTTACACTCAGCAAAAGCAGAAATCAAATGACTCATCTTTCAGAGAAAAGTTATCTTAGAAACAGGGGAAGTCATGAGAATGATATTGCTGCTATAATTTATTTTAACTAATAAAGGATAATTGAGGAAGTAGAAGTGTTAGAAACTTGGAAAAAGTGGACCTTTTGGAGTTCATAAAAATCATTAATGGGATATACAATAGAGTTGGGTATTTTATATTTGAGTGAGACATTTACAAGTGCTAAACAGGAAAACAACATCATGTTTACATTTGGATGTATGTAGTACAAGAAGAAAACAGATGGGAAAGTTATGTGGTTTAGGGCCAGCCACATTACATTGTTTGAGAATAAGTTCTCATTTTCCTTTCAACTTCTCTGTTAAGAACTGGTAGTCTGAAACTAATCATGATAACAGGGAAATTAATCCCAAGACATTTGATTGTTCAAGAGCATTGAAAAATATCAAAGCAGCTTAAGTCACTAACTAGCTCTAGTTAAATTAACTTTGTAAGGACATTTCTGCAGTCTTAACCTTTTTCTAGTTCCATTTCAATGTCCTGATGCCCCGTATTCAACCTGTAAGAATAGTTCATTCTGCATTCCCAAACTTGCTCTGACTTTTCCATTTTTTTTTAACCTCAGTCTCTTAATTCACTTGATTCTCCTAGTCATATGTTCCTGAAGCTTCATAGTCAACTCTCTTTCCCATTTGATGAGGCTCTACACCCAACCATTTTTTTCAGAGGCTGCTTGGTCAGCATTCTACTGTTTCTTAAATCTCTTACATTCTTTGCAATACCACTCAATTAGCTCCAGTCTTACATGACATTAATGCAAGAACCATTATAGTGAGTGTATACAAGGCTGAGTAACATTCTGGTTATGCTATGAATGATCTCATGATTTAGTCAGTCTCCCTCCTGGATTACTGTGCCATACCCTTCTTCATACCAGTATAATTTATCCCAAAGACTGCCAACAGTTACAGTCCCTAAATATAGAGCTGATCATATCACATCCCAATAATCTTCACATGTGCCTTTCCTGAATGACCAAAATTTCATTATGGATGAATAAAATAGTATAGAAGTTGTTCTAAAGTTTCTTATTTTCCTAACTGGAAGTGCTGTGGAGTGGGTGGGGAGCAAAGAAAAATGCAAGTACCTTCTCTTGGAGGAAAATCTCTGGGCTGTTTGATTATCCTACACTGATAACTCAAAAGAAAAGTGAAACTCTAAGAAACTCTTCATAAGGTTAACCTTTGGTTTATGAATTTGGAAGAACATGTCTTTTTGTAATTATTGTAAGGCACTATGATTCTAAAAGTTTTACAGTAGAAAGTGGGATATAACCTTCAAAAATTAGTCATGCAACTATTTAATAGGAGATTTTTATGCTCACTTGTCTTTTAAGAATACCGCATAAAACAGAGAGAAAATAAAATAGCAAATTGCTGTACTATGGGCTAAACTATAAAGGAATAAAGACTTTAGTAGTTTTTTTTGCCTTGCATTCCTAAAAATCTCTTTTAAATTCTGTAATAAAGTTATCATTCTACAAATTTAAATACTCTAATGATGTTAATGATATTAGATTCAGTCATTTCCATCATTTTTAGTTAAACTTTCCTAATTTTAAGAAACAGAGGGAAGATGAAATCTACCATGATGGACAACACAATACTAATTTGAAGGAATATTATATTCCCTCAGGAGTAAGTATTTCTCCTCCAAGCAGTGCCCAGATAGTGCATCTCTAATTATTTCAATTTATTAGACTTAATAATTTTACTCACAACAGAATGAGACAGTTAAAATATCATTTCACAGATAAGGAAATTGAGGTGCACAAAGTTGAAATAATTTGCCCAGGGTCACATTGTTATTAAGAGCTAGAGCGGGAATTTAAGCCCCAGTGTTTTGGGTCATATTGTACATTCCTAGAGCTTTCCATTTCAGACCATGCTTCCAATCAATATTTTTAGTAGACTATTTATCATGGCAAATATTCCAAATCCAATTACAGAAGTACTCAGGGGTGAGTTAAATTTTGGCCTCCAAATGCTGCTTGCTGGGACTGTGGTAATGGTCCCTCAAGAACTGTCTTGATTTATCTGTGGTCTTTCCTCTTGGCTTGTTTCAGAGGGCTTAAATGCTGCTTCCACAAATATCTCACTGTCCTGTTATCACCACCATTCCTAAGGTTTTCTTACATCTGCAAGTGGCAGTCATCTGCCCCTACATTAACTCTGCTTCTTGTAGTGGTATTTTATTTTCTGTTTCCAGCCATCTTGTAGAGGATCTTTTCTGTTCCTTTGAAACCTTCAATATTTAGAAGGAAACATTTTATTCCTGAGTAAGTCCTGCGAGGAAGAAAACAAATTCTCACAAACAATGCAATTGTTCTCAGGTGGCTTTTTTCCTCCTCAAATTTAAACCACCTTCTGTTCCAAGAACATTTACATAAGTAGTTGAAAGGTTGTTAGACAGAAATGCCAATGTGGTGAATGGTGAATTTACTTTTTAATCCTCTGCTATCCACCTGCATTTACATCTGTTCACCTCTCTTACATAAGACTATGTGATAATTCATGGTATAAATTATTTGTCTTACCTTGGTAATGATGTTTAAAAAAATGACACAATGCTTTAAACAATTTTTTTTCAATAACTAAAGCCCATTTAAGACCTTACTAGTGGGGCGCCTGGGTGGCGCAGTCGGTTAAGCGACCGACTTCAGCCAGGTCACGATCTCGTGGTCCGTGAGTTCGAGCCCCGCGTCGGGCTCTGGGCTGATGGCTCAGAGCCTGGAGCCTGTTTCCGATTCTGTGTCTCCCTCTCTCTCTGCCCCTCCCCTGTTCATGCTCTGTCTCTCTCTGTCCTCAAAAAAATAAATAAACGTTGAAAAAAAAATTAAAAAAAAAAAGACCTTACTAGTGATAACCAAGAATAATTTGTAAATCACTAGATTTCTTAACCTGAGTTTTTGAATGATTTGAATTGCTAGGTCTCTCAGGGCACCTGGGTGGCTCATTCAGCTAAGCATTTGACTCTTGATATGAGCTCAGGTCATGATCTTGCTGTCCTGGAATTGAGCCACGTGATGGCCTCCGTGCTGAGCATTGAGTCTACTTGGGATTCTCTCTCTCCCTCTCTCTCTGTCCCTCCTGAGTTAATGCATGCATGCGTGCTCTCTTTTTCTTCTCTTTCTCTTTCTCTCTCTCTTTCTCTCTCTCTTTGTCTTCCTCATTCTCTTTCTCTCAAAGTAAATAAAGTTTGAATCCATAGGTCTTTCTTTCCTCAGTTGTCTCTGCAAAGACACAAAAAATAGGTATTGTTTGATAAAAAATTCCCTATATATCAAAGAATTCCCTCCCTAATCAATACAAATTATACTTAGAAAAATCTGACTCTGGGCACTTGGGTGGCTCAGTTGGTTGAGCATCTGACTTTGGCTGAGGTCATGATCTCATGGTTCACGAATTGAATCCCACGTGGGGCTCTGCGCTACGTAGGGCCAGCTCAGAGCCTGGAGCCTGTTTCGGATTCTGTGTCTCCCTGTCTTTCTGCCCCTCCCTGACTCTCTCTCTCTCTCTCTCTCTCTCTCTCAAAAATAAAGATTAAAAAAATTTTTAAAAAGAAAAAATATGCTTCATATTCATATTCATATGCTTTTCTATACATTTTGAAAATATATACTAGATGAAATAAATAGAATTAAATAACTGTAGGAATTCTCAACACTTTTCACAAAGTCCAACTTTTTGGACAAGTAAGTCTCGCTAAATAAGCACTCAAAGCAAAAAGTGTAGTGTACCTTACATAATATTGTAGCTGATTTGGAGTTATAGTCAAATGACTCTTCCAGTTTTCTTTGTAAGACCCAGGTGATTAGGCACATAGTATTTGGAGTTTTTGCATTATCAGCTTTATATCAGTTATGGAAGGCAAATCCAGGTGCCCTGGAAAAATTCTGAATCGTCAATAATTGAAAGGTGGGTTCTTTAGATTATAGAAGATTTTAACTGATTCCTACCAAGATCACAATATACACGATGTTAGGATAGGAATTAGAGTTTTTGGTAGAATTTTACTGCTGTTTACACAGTCTTTTGCATAGTCAATCCTATTCATCTAAAATAGATACAACAGATAATTAGTAGAGAGGAAGGCAACCGCCCTGGTAACACAGTCACTCGAATCATCCCACCATACATCACAAATTATACACAGGTAATCTGGTGGGAGTGGAAAGGGCAGGAAGGTGTGTTTAACTTAACTGAAGGGAAGCTACCAGGTAAAATAGATTATCTAAACTAGAGATCAGTTCTACATAATGGGAAGGTGTGGTCAGGCACTCAGGATGGAGTGTGAAATTCAGCAAACCAAGTGATACAGAAATCAAATGCCCATGGGCAACATGGGTAAACTAACATTCCCTGTTCAGTCTAAAGCTCATGTCACAGTCTGAACGTTCAGCCATTAATAACCAGGCATGGAGTGTATTATTATTGGTTAGTAAAAATAAATTACATTTCTATCTATATCTCTCTATATCTCACTTTATATATAATGAAATGTGTTCAAAGACGTCACACATCATGATAATTTTACCATCCATTATTTAAAACCATCCGAGGAAGATGTTATTCTTACGCTGAGGGGAAAAGCGAGAAGTCAGAACAAGAATGGAGCTTGACACTTGACTGGGTGTTCTGAGGCAAAAGCTTACTTGTCTTCTGCTCTTTACTAGAATTAAGTTCATGCCTGAGCTCACACAGGAAGCTCAGGAACATTTGTGGAACAGGAAACCACACAATTCCAACCCTGTAATTTGTTTCCATTCCTACGCAGAATAGACGTGTTCTTCTTATAGTTGTCTGCTCTAGGTCTGATGAGGTGGAAAATTATATGGGAATCCTGGGAATGGCCATGTTGTGATAAGAACCATTGTTCAAAAACTAGGCAAACTGGACTTATATGACTGGATTTTAAAAGAGAAAGTGATGCATTTGACCAATAATTACTAAACTCTGCTGCTGCTGCTGCTGCTGGGACTAGTCTTAGTGTTGTGTGTGTGTGTGTGTGTGTGTGTATGCATAGGCATATAATATGTACATATGTATCTATAAATATGTACTTAATATTTTGTGTGAAATGTGAAATAAGATAAGAAAATATGCTCAGTTTTCACTAGACTAAATTTATTAAATGTAAAGAATTATTTTTCATTTATAGATATTGAGTTTCAGATATTTTAGGAAAAATAAATTGCTCTTTTATAAAACAATAGTATAAAATTAAGTAGTGAAAATAGCTGTTTTTTAAAAAAATTTTTTATTAGTACAGACTATGTGCCACATTGTATTTAGTTATTTATAAAAACTACTCCTGAGGTGCATGCCTTAAAAAATGGCCACATATTATTTGTTGCTTCTCTAAGAGGTGGAGTTTACTCTTTCTTCTAATCCCTGTGATTTGCTATGACCAATAGAAAGTGGCAGAACTAACCTTTTTTTAAAAAAAACGTTTATTTATTTAAAGTTTATTTATCTGAGAGAGAGAAAGAGAGAGCGCACGTGCAGGGGAGGGGCAGAGAGGGCAGAGAGGCAGAGAGGGAATTCCAAGCAGGCTCCACACGGACAGTGCAGAGTCCGATGAGAGGCTCAAACTCACAAACCCTGAAATCATGACCTGAGCCAAAGTCATGCTTAACTAAGCCACCCAGGTGCCCCTAAATGTTTATTTATTTTTGAGAGAGAGAGAGAGAGAGAGAGGATCAGAAGTGAGCTCTGCACTGACAGCAGCAGTCTGAAGCGGAGCTTGAACTCTTGGAGCTGTGAGATCATGACCTGAGCCTACTTCAGATGCTCAACCACTGAGCCACCTAGGCGCCCCTGGCTATTTATAAATACTGCCCTTGAGGTGCACATACCTTAAAAATGGTCACATATTATTTGTTGCTTCTCTCTTTAAGATGTGGAGTTTACTCTCTTTCTTTCCAATCCCCATGATTTGCTATGACCAATGGAACATCAGAAGGAATATTTTTGTTACTTCTCAGCCTCATCCTCAGGGTGCTTTTATAAATTCTACTTGTGGGGAATAAGCTTAGGAATTTCCTGAGCTTGCACTAATGGGTTAACAAGGTGCCTTTCTTTTGCTAATTAGCTCTGCTCTGGGCAACTTTGCCCTGCTGTGGCATAAACTACACCTTTGCCCTATACTGGGGGCCTATGCCTAACCTAATCTTGTTTACCCAAACTTGGGTGTGTACATCCTATGGCTTTCTAATTCTTTATGCCTTGTTAACCCATTGGGGCAAGCTCAGGGAATCCCTAAGCTTATTCCCCACACTACTCTCACTTGGAATTCTGTTTACCTCAATGTAAGAAACTCCAGTGCTCCTGCAACGGGGCACAGGGAGAAGATTAAGGCACTTCAGCAAACCACCGGAGTTGTGAGCATGGCCATCTTGAACTACCTAACTTTGCAGTCTCTGGATGACGATGAATTTCATGAATGATTCCAGGAGACAGCAGCAGAAGCGATGCATTGCTGAATCCAGCCCAGACTGCAGAATCCTGAGTAAATTCAGTGGTTACTATTTCAAGCCACTTAGTTTGGGGTTGGTTTGTTATGCAACAAGGGTGATATAATACACTTCATTATTTACTATGCTGCTACAGCACTTCTCCCTTATTGTGGATTTGCTTTCTGCAGTTTCATTTACCTGTGGTCAACAGGGGTCTGGAAGCAGGTGATCCCCCTCTGCTATATCATCAGAAGGTCAGTGGTAGCCTAATGCTCCGTCACACAGCCTATATAATTCCCCTCACTTCGTCTTATCGTGTGGGCATTTCATCATCTCACATCACAGGAAGGGTGAGTACAGTATAATGAGATATTCTGAGGAAGAGCATATTCACATAACTTTTTATTATATATTATTATTATTTATAATGTTTTTATACTGTAATAAGTGTATTGTTACAGTTGTTCCACTTTATTATTAGGTATTTTCTTAATTTCTTACTGTGCCTAATTTATAAATTAAATCGTATCATAGGTATAGCTGTAGAGGGAAAAAAAAAACATGTGTAGGATTCAGTATGATCCGCAGTTTCAGCCATCCACTGGGTGTCTTGAGCATACCCCCTGTGGCTAAGGGAGGACTACTAGTATAACTTTCTAGTATGCTATTACTGTCCCCATTTTACAAATGAGGAAATAGAGGCTCAGAGACATTAATAACTTGTGAAAGTCATACTTCTAGCAAATGGCATTTCTTAGATTCACATGTAGGGCAAAATTTTAGAACCTAGGATGTTAAGAAGATATTTAAGTATTCATACCTGTTTAACAATGTTGACAATGCTGTATTAGTCC
The DNA here is from genome assembly GCF_022079265.1 of Lynx rufus. Classification (NCBI taxonomy): domain Eukaryota; kingdom Metazoa; phylum Chordata; class Mammalia; order Carnivora; family Felidae; genus Lynx; species Lynx rufus. The sequence continues at coordinate 67,524,498 of NW_025814827.1, forward strand.
TTTACTTGAAAAATTACCATTCAGTGAAAAAGAAAACACTTAGAAACTACTTTCAGAATATTTCTCACATAATAAAGCACAAGACAGTTATATTTAATAAAATCTCTCCATATGTCCATTGCTTGATGTCTTGTCTACAGTTCCTGAAAGCCATGATCAAGGAAAAGTTTAGCACATAGATAGTTTATTTGGGAAGTTATCCCAGGGAGTGGAAGTTAAGGAAACAACAAAACAGGGAAATGAGAAAAACATCCAAGGATGCAATATTAGGTGGGCTTTTGCTCCTGGCCACGTGAGCTCTAGCCAGGTGGACCTCCTGAGGACTCTTATGAAATTAGCTCAGAACTCCCTGCAGCTGGAAGAAAAGGAGAATAATTTATCCTCATTAAGTAGAGTGGTTTCATGAATGTTAACTGCTCACAGTTCCAGGGAACCCATACTTCCTAGAGTAGGACAGGAGAAATACAAGGCAATGCGATGAGGCAAGCTTCTTTCCAGAATATCTTCACAAAGCCGGTCAGAGCCTACAAAGAAATGGTAAGCAGAAATAGGCTGGAGGAAGGCTGGAACCAGGAGGATTTGAGGTGGCCATAAGATGCATCCTATCTATATATCTATATATCTATATATCTATATATCTATATATCTATATATCTATATATCTATGCTTAAATACATTTCTTTAGAAGACACAGCAAGAATACTGCCTTGTGTAAATTCTCACTGAGGTTAAATAGCCTTAGGTTGAATTTGCTGAGACCAAAATTTGAAAGATTAGTACAGGGAAGAAAGCATAAGCACTTCCCTTTGTAACATCTGACTTCTAGAGATGCTTCCTGCCCAATGTCAAGAGCAAACTAAGAGAGATGTTAAACTGCATGTGGTATTTGACCTTGTCTGAACTTTCATTATTTTGCATCCCTGCCCCCACTTTCTTTTTTGCTTCTGAAAGCCAGGCATTAATAATATATCCATGCAAGAGGAATGCTAAAATTCTCTTAATGAGCTACCCTCACATTCAGTTAGATAAGGTCAAAAAGGAAAGTGCACTTTATATTTGAGCCAAGCCAACTACTCACAGCAATGTCAGTGTAAGAGAAGCAATTTGAACTCAACATTAATTAGCTTTTTAGTGGGCTGTAAAACTTGCTCAATGTATGAAATACTTCATAATTATAGGAGATTATGGCCATATTCTGAAGAACAGAAGCAGAAAGACCCCGAATAAAGCAAATTGCATTTAGGTCTGAATTCTAAGAAAGTTCAATGCATTTCATATCTTTGGGAATGTTTTGAAATAATTTTAATATTGTGAGTTTCACAAACTTTTAAGAAATGCTGAATAACTGTGTTATGCATGCAATGGCAAAAGTGCAAATTAATATTTACAGTGCATAGTAAGTTACATGAAATAAGATTTCTTATCACCTGGCACTAAGTGTTTCAAAGAAATCAATCTACTCACTACAGCTATAGTATGGTACTCTGAACACATATCAAGGGCATGCTGTTACATCCATAACCAAGTATAATAATTTATGTTCCCTTATTTGGAAGGGGCAGACGCTTTGCTCTTACAACAAACTTGGCTTTGCTGTAACTGAGACCTTTGAATATCCATACACATATATTATGGGTTCCTTCCAGACCACTGTCAATTTCCTTCCTTTTAAAGGCATTTCGCATTGTTGCTTTCCTTTTCCGTTTTTAACTACTTATTTCAAATTCATTTCGAAGTTACAGAAATGAGTTGAAGAATAGTAAAAAATACATCATTTACTTTTAATTCAGATACTTAATTCAACTTATAAAACTTTTCCCAGTAATATACTTCTTGAATTATGCATCTTGTTTATAATTACATTTGTATACTTCATTGTAAACTATAGTTTCATTCATCTAGAAACAAAAAGTACATCAGAAGAGATCATGAAATTAAAACCTCAAAGTGAACAAATAGTTCATAAAGGACAGATGGCAAATAAAAAGGGAAAAGATATTTAATTTTATGCATTCTTAAAATAAGTGTGAACATTTACTGGATTGACAAATATTTTAAAGCTTGATGATATTCAATAATGTGAGGACTTAAGCACATATTCTCATAATATTGGTGAGTGTAAAATGAAAAATTAGAATTGGAAGCCAATTTGGAAACAGCTATGGCCAATTGCTATTAGATTTGTGAGAAATTTTTTGCTTTGCATTTTTTTCTCCTAGTTTTCATTCTGATAATAGTGTCCTCTCTAATGAAGTTATCTTTACTTCAGTGCAACCAGAATCATCAGACTTTTTCTTATTTTTCATTTTGTTTTGACTTACTGGTGAATTATGAAAAATGTTTTCCTGTATTCAATATTTTTCAATTATAAAAATATACTTAAAATTTAAAATGGAAAAACATCTTGCATTGTTATTTAGTGCACAAGAGGCTGGGATTTAAAGGTTAAGGTCTATAAAAATAGATACACAATCATTGCCTAAACCATTATTGAAAATTTAAAGAACTTTTGTGAAATGCTTTTGAAATGAAATATTTTTGAAGTCTGCTGAAGGATGTAACATAGATATGCAAATGTCAATTACAAGTCTATTTTACTAATATTGATTTAATTTATATTCTCCAACTTATATGAAAAATAAGGTGGAGCCCAGTATTCACTTTCCTTTGTTTCCTAAGAAGTTGTACCAGGTGTGATGGGAGTGAATGTCATTTACAGAGAGTAGTTTCCCCCTAATTACTTAATGACATCGGTGTGGGATTGTGTAACAAAATAATCCTCAGTTCGCAAATTAATATTGGTAGCTTCAATGACGTTTCTTGAGGTAGGAACTAAAGGCTCAATCTGGGAACCTTTCAAATCCCAAAATCTGCTAAATAATTCTTTAGTGATTAAAACATAGTTTGTTATCCATAACCATCTTAAGTCTGCAGAGAAAAAAAATTAGTAAGCTGGATATGAAAAGTGAAATTCAAATGTCAAAAGTTCACATGTGAAATTTACTTAAAATCTAAATAGGATATCCATATTACAGAATTTCTGTTGGCTTATTGGCCTTTCAAGTTGAGCTATAAATTGATGCCAAATATGTTAGAGTCAAAAGCTGTTACCTTTCTTGAATCCTTTATTACTATTGATAGTGCATTTTTTTAAGTTTGTTTATTTTGAGAGAGAGAGAGAGGGAGCAGGGCAGAGAGAGAATTCCAAACAGGCTCCACACTGTCAGCACAGAGCCCGACATGGGGCTTGAACTCACAAATCATGAGATCATGACCTGAACTGACAGCAAGAGTCAGATGCTTAACTGACTGAGCCACCCAGGCATCTCAATAGTGTATTCTTAAGTAGTAGAATCCAGTGTCACATTTTATATACTTATTATCAGCACCCCAACACCATAACCTCAAGAAAAAATTACCATGGTCCCAATGTTATCTTTGGCTTCTAAATGAGACCTTTTTTCTTTTATGACCTCTACTTACTCGGAAGTATAAAAGGACTCTTCTACACACATATAGATATCTAAATAAATGTCTTTTTTGAAAATATATCGTAATTTATTCTGAGATAAAAAGATACATTTTGAATTTACAAATACATATAAATATAACTTGTTTAAAAATATAAATCACTCAAAGTTTCGGTCCATTTCGTTTCATAAACAGGAAATGAGTAGTCGATACTGAAGACAAATATTAGTATTACAAACTTTCAAAATGAAAAGACCCCAAAGTTTATGGATTCGTAAGTTTTTATGTAATATCCTTAGTAAATTGTCACACAGTATCTGTGAACTTACTAATGAAGGTATGCCCCCTTTCCAAATGTTTTGGGATAGCCTAATTATTAGAAATATTCTCCCTAAAAACATAAGTCTGATAACACTAAAAAGGTAGCTTTCAATATAGTTGTGGAAACCAGGAGAATTAGCAAATGCTACATATCGACCTCTCCTCACCTCATCTTAGAGAGCAATTAAACTTTTACCAACATAATAATTTTTTTGACTACTCTGTTTTATATTCATGCATGTTGTGTTTATCAATAGAACATTCCTTTATATTGCTGAGTAATATTCCACTGGGTGAATATGCTATATTTGTTTATTTTAGAGGTTCTCAACTGAGGTAATTTCCCCCTCTCAGGGTATGTGTGGCAATGTCTGAAGATATTTTTGATTGTCATTAACAGTGGGGTTACTAGTGACACCTTTTGGATAAAGGGCAAGGATACTGCTGAATTTCCTATAATACACAAGATAGTTTCCACAACATATTATTATTTGGTCTAAAATGCAAATATTGCTACTCTTGAGAAATATTACTCTTATTTTGGTGGATATTTGTCTCGTTTCATGTTTATGTCAATTATACATAAAGTAGTTTGAAGACGTTTTTAGATCTCTTTTGGGAGACCTATGCATTCATATTTCTTACATAAGTAATTAGGTGTGGGAATGTGTATGTTCAGTTTCAGTAGATACTGGCAAAGAGTACATCAAAGTGGTTGTTCCTGTTTACACTCCTATCAGCAATGTATAGGTGTAAAGTTATTCCGGGTGCTTGGGTGGCTCAGTCGGTTAAGCATCTACCTTTGTCTCAGGTCATGATATCACGGCTCATGAGTTTGAGTCCCATGATGGGCTCTATACTAACAGCTCAGAGGGTGGAACCTGCTTTGGATTTGGTGGATTCTGTGTCTCCCCCTCTCTCTGCCCCTCCCCTGCTAGCGCTCTGTCTCTCTCTCAAAAAAACAAAACAAACAAACAAAAACACATTAGGGAGTAAAGTGATTTACCTTCTTCACCAACACTTGAACTTTTTGTATGGTTTTCTTTTTGAGGGAAACGTTACGTGATGACTTTGAGTATTAACTCATACTCATACATATTAATTGTATAATTTGATGCTATTTGAAAAATAGTACAATATAGAATATTTCTATCATCCCAGAAAGTTCCCTTTTGTCTCTCTTAGTTAATCTCAATTTGTAGAGCAATTACACTTCTGGTTCTATTAAAATACATGAATTTTGTCAATTCTCAAAATTTGTGTCAGTGTGATCATACTTTATGAACTTTTTTGTATTAAGCTTCTACTACTCAACATAATGTTAACCTAGTGTCAAGATTCATACCTGCTGCATGATTCAGCAGATCATTTTTTTCTAAAATTTTGTTCTCTTATATCAGAATTTGTTTATCCATTCTCTTGTTGATTGACATTCATTCTTTTGCCAATTAATAATAAAGCTGGTAGAATATTTTACATGCAATTATTTTACTTATATATGCTTAGTTTTTTGGTGGGGGGTAGGTCAACCCAAGTGAAATTGCTGGGTCATAGAGTAAATACATGTTTAGCCTAATTGAAAAAAAACACCAGTTTTCCAAAGTGATTTCAGAATTTTGCATTGCTTCAGCAATGTATGAATGCTCCAAGTGCTCCACATTTTTGCCAATATGGGTGTTGACATTCTATTTTAACTCTTCTAGTAGGTGCGAAGTGGTATGTCATTGTACTTTTAATGTCCTTTCACTGATGACTGAAGTTATAGAACTCTTTTTCATATACTTCTTTTCCATGTAAATATTTTTTTTTGTGAACTATGTTTTCAAATTTTTTTGCTCAAATTTACTTGGAATTTTTATTGATTTGTTGAAGTTCTTTACATATGTTGAATAAAAGTATTTTGTCATTTATATGCATTGTAAATATTTCTCTCAGTCTATGAATTTTTTTTTGTCATTTCTATAATGCTGACTTGTGATGGACAGTTTATGACCTTGCATTTATGTATATGGTTCAGCAACATTTGTGGAAAAGAGGTTCTTTCCCTGTTGCATTGCTTTGGAATCTGTCAAAATCTACTTAATTTATATGTGTAGGTCCATTTAGGAATTCTATGTTCTGTTCAATTGATCTATTTATCTGTCCTTACATCAATATAACACTGTCTTAAGTATTGTAGCTTTAACTGAATTTTAAAACATCTCTCAGCGTTTTTATTTTGTAAGATTATTTTGGTTATTGTAGATCCTTCTTACAGCTATATACATTTTAGAATCAGTTTGTCTGTAGATATGCCTGTTGATATTTTAATTGAGATTGTACTGAAACTATAGACCAATTTGCAGAGAATTTACGTATTAATGACTGAGTCTGCCAATCTAGGAGCAAAGTATTCCAGTGTTTCTTTCTGATGTTACTGTAAGTGCCATTTTTTCCTTAAATATCTTATTTACTTAAATATATTTTTCCCTAAATATCATATTTCAGTTTTTCTACTAGTATAAAACACAGTGAGCATGTGTACTGTGACCTTCCCAAATTCAAGCCTTAGTGGTAGAGGATTTTTTTTTTTTTTTTTAGATTCCTTGGGAGAGTGTCAATCATGTGTCTGTGAATAAGACACTCAACTATTTATTTTCTATTCTGCATGACTTTTGTTTCCTCTATTATTTTGAATGGAATCTACAGTACAAAACAGAATAGAAATAGTGTGAACAGACATTCATGCCTTGTTTGTGAGAAGGTTTTTGATTATGAACCCAAAGTTTTTTTATTAATATAGAGCTATTCAGATTTTTGGATTTTTCTTGAACCATCATAGTTAATTTGTGTCTTCCAAGAAATTGGTCCAAGTCATCAAATATTTTGAATTTATTGGCAAAAAGATGCTTATAATATTAAGAAATTACTACTTGATGTCTGTAGAAACTATAGTAAGGTATCCACTCTCAATCTTGATATTAAAGTCTTTTCCCTGTTTTCCTTTATTAGTATTGTTAGTGATTTGTCAATTTTACTAGTCTTTTAAAAGAAACAGCTTTTGTTTTAATGGATTTTCTCTATTCTTTTTGTTTTGTATTTCTTTTATTTTCACTCTTTATTACTTTTATTTCCACTTACATACATTGCTCTTGTTAAACAGTTGCTTAAGATGTATTATGGATGGAATGTTTGTGTCCCTGCCAAATTCATAGGTTAAAATATTAGCCTCCCTTCCCACACTGTGATGGTATCATGAGGTGGGGTCTTGGGGTAGTGATTAGGTCATGAAGTGAAGCCCCACGAAGGGGATTTGCACCCTTATAAGAGATATAAGAGCTTGTTTCTCTCTCTCGGCTCTGTCTCTACTATGTGAGGATACAAGGAGAAGATGGCTGTTGGCAAACCAGGAAGTAAGCTCTTCCCAAGAACTGAACCTGCTGGGACTTGATCATGGACTTCCTAGCCTCTAGAACTGTGGGAAATAAATGTTGGTAGTTTGGAATAGCAGCCCAAATTGACTAAGACCAAGTGGGAGTTTAGATACTTGATTTTAGACATTTCTTCTCATCCAATAAACATTTGAAGGTATAATCTCACTAGCAGAAACTCACTAATAGCCTGAAACTCAGAACAGGGACACTGTGAGTGGTCAAAGAACTCAGTCTCAATTTCCAACAGGGCAGAGGTTGCAGGGTAAGTTAACTGTATTTATTATGTATGTATTTGGGAATGAGGTGGCAGGCAGTTGACTGATGCAGGGATTCTTAACAGGGTTAGTTTTGCAAAGTGCAGAGAAGCAAAGGCCTCAAGTCATGTGGGCCTACAATAAAACTAACAAGCAAGCAAACAAAATATGGATACCTTCCTCAGTCATAAAAGAAACCTCTAATGCAGTTAATTCCTATTACTCCCAGACAACTAGACCTCTTAGCTGGCAAAATAAATGATCACAAGTGAAGTCTTTCTGCTTTTCCATTTAGAAGGGCCTGAAAGTTTTTAATATAAACCAATACAACTTGGACATAAATTATTTTACTTTCTCCAGACGTTACACAGACACAGGGAAAGCAAATATGTGAACTTTACCAGATATGTGAAAGGACCAGAAGACTCTAAGGAATCAGTTCAGATTCTCCAAGTAAGCCTGAGCCTGATAAAAATATTTCATTCAAATTTAAGCTGTTTTAAAATGAACTACTACGTGTGCATATAATAGAACTAAAAATCTATTTCAATTTTCGAAGGAAAAATAAATTTTCTGACTGTCAAACAGAGGAGTTTAATGTACACCCAACAAAAATTCTGTTTCAGATATGTTGAAAAATATGTTGATGAAGAATCTAGACCCAAGAAAAAAGTGTCATTGAATGTCACAATAACAGCTGAGATGATTAAAGAGAAAATTTAGATATCATATCTTAGCCAGGAAGAATTTGTATCATTCCTATCACTTGGAAGGATTTTAAAGTGGTTAAATGTTCCTACACTTATTTGAGATACACTTTTTAAATGATTATTGTGGGGATTTTTATTTCCAGGGCGATGTGGGCTGGAGAAACCTAGGTGCATATTTATTAACAACCTTTGCACGTTTTGATCCAAGTTTCTTTTTTTAATTTTTTAAATGTTTATTTTTAAGAGAGAAAGACAGTGTGAGCAGGGCAGGAGCAGAGAAAGAAGGAGACACAGCATCTGAACCAGACTCTAGGCTCTGAGATGTCAGCACAGAGCCTGATCCTGGGCTCCAACTGACGAGCCTTTGAGCCTGGAACTTATTACCTGAGCAGAAGTCAGCTACTTAACAGATTGAGCCACCCAGGCACGGCTCAATGCAAGTTTTAATCTTTTTTACCATTTCATTTTACCTATTAGGTAAAGGAAATTAAGCCTTTACCTTTTACCTATTAGGTAAAGGAAATTAAGCCTTTTCCAACAGGCAAAAATGTTAATATTCAAATTCAATAAACATCAATAATTTCAGATCTGGTATGACATTCTTCTGGGAAGTACAAACTGAATTGTGGCTCCAGAATATAAAAAGAGGGTGAAAGTGCAGGCTGTCATATCCTGTTTTATAGAAAGGATAGTTCATGTTTGTCTTAGAATTGGTACTTGCTCCTGAACAGAATTGGTGCCACCTAATTAGTCTTTTGTTTTTTTAGGAAAACTCAAAATATTATATATTGAGAAGTATATACAATAGAAAGTAACAGAATTATTGCATTTTTAGGGAAAGCTGCATGGGAAAATAGTAGTTAAGCTGGTTAGAAGGGGAATGATTTAATGAAATAGCGTGTTGTCCTGAAGAGTTCACTACAAGAGAGCCATGCTGAGAAAACTGCAGGCTCCCAGCTTAGCTTGTGGCTGTTCCTATGAATCAAGGCCCTCTCCCTGAACTGTGTGACTCATAAAGTCAGCATTATCACTGGGTTCTAACATTCAAAGGAAAACAAAGTCTTTTATTTAAAAAAAGGGGTGGGGGGAGCAGAACTACATAGGAAAATTCAGTATACATTAAATTGAAATTTTATTTCATTCACTCTATATACTTTAACAGGCTTTTGCTATTAAAATGGTAGGTTTTTCTTTTTTCTTTTTCTTTTTTTCTTATTTATTTGCTCACCTGTGTAGTGGTTTATCTAAAGATGTATATTTTGCCATCATTTCTTTTCTGAGCTTTTCACAGTTTTAATGTATTAGCAACTCAATTTGGCCATCTGAGCTCTTGATCTAAGGGGAATAAAAGAAGGAAACTACCCCTTAGTGAGGCTGACGGTTGGGCTGTTTAATAAGTCAGCTATCTTTGTACCTTATCTTTAATTCTTCAATCCTCAAAAGCACCCCAAACTTAATGATAAACAACCACAACCATTGTATTACACTCGCATGTTCTCTGGAACAAGAATTCAGGAAGGATGTGGATGTGGACTTCTCTTTGTTTTATGATGTCTAAGGCCTCAGTGCCTTTCTAGTTGAATAGCAGGAGTGATTTTAACTGCTGGGGCAACTTACCTGGGGGCTTCATTCAAATGTGTGACTCCTGGGCTGCGGTGAGTCAAAGTCTAGGCTAGTTGGAGGCTATCTACTGGAGATTCCGAGTGTGACCTCTTCATGAGACAGGCTTCCAGCGAGCATGGAACCAGCATTCCAAGGGACCCAGGCAGAAGCTATAAGCCTCTTTCTAATCCAGTCTCCAGAGTCTTATAGTGTCACTTCTGTTGCATGATATTGGTGACAAGCAAGTCACTAGGGTCAGCCAATATTCAAGGGGAGAGGGACAAACCTCTACCAATCTCCTGAAGGTGGAGTGGCAAAGTCACACTGCAAAAGAGCACGTGTGTTGTGAGATTCTGTTGTAACCACATTTGGAAAGTAAAATTGACTAAATAAAATACCATGATTTTAATTGTTACAAATGCTGAAAAGAACCACTGAGCAATGGACTTATGACCGCCACCAGTGCTGTTTTTCATTCCAAAGCCCATGTGCTTCTACTGTATTAGATACTTAATTTGTGTTATGCACACAGACTTATTTCTATATAATTTTTGTGGTATGATTTTGTCACACTTCTTGTGGAATAGATTATTATTTCTTCAATTGGCATTAATTATTTTATTGTGTTGTGTATCCTTAGATACAAAAAATTTAAAAATTGCCTTATTTTATCAATAAAGATAAAAGTAGAATTAAAAAAAATTTGGAAGTTCAGTTTAATGGACAAAGTACCTTATTTTCAAAAATTGCTAGCCTGTTGGATTCTTAATGGTAGCCAGGTCCAGGGACTATTAGCTCTGCATTGAAAAAGAAAGTTATGGTAATGTAAGGAAGATTTCTACTAAATTCCTATATCTTCTTTCATCCCCTGTCCTCCAATTTCAACAAGAGCCTCAAAATCATATAATGTACATCTATCTTATAATTTATACCACGTAGTTGTTTTCATGGTAAATAGCACTAGAGGTTTATAGGCCAGCTCTTTAATTTTTGTCTCGCCTTACCATCACCCACCACCCTTCTAGCAGATTTTCACTTGTCTATTCTGATTACGTTAGTCCATTCCTTTGAAGGCAATAAGGAATATGCTTAGTCCATTGAATTTCATCTTTCTTCTCCCATGTTGCACTGAGCAGGCAGTGAAGTGAGTGCCTGGACCTGATGAAAGGTACCTAAGAGCTTCAAACTGGTACAGTATTTTTGGTTCCAGTCCTTGATAGCATATGGAGCATTGGCTTCAGTCACTAGGTATTTGGGGCCAAACCCAGAATATGCACCAATACATTTAAGTCCACCTGGAACAAAAGGTAAAGGCCCAGTACCTATTTGCCAGTTATGTGCTTGACATTCACCACTGGGAATGGCAAACTGCAGGTTCTATCTTTCCTGTTAGAAAACAGAGCAAGTTTTATTAAACATTTGAGTTTCAGAGGAGCCAGCAATATATGTCACTTTTACTTTTTTGTACAAGTGTGTACTTAACATTCCCCTCCCGCCCCCAGGCAGCATATGGATGGCTCTTACTTTATCTGATCTGATCATATCTGCTTTTTAAATATGATGGTTGGATACTATTTCCCTTTAAAGTAACTATCAGTGTGATTATACTGAAATCTATAATCTTACTATTTGTTCTCTGTTCATCTTATAGATTCTTTGTTTCCTTTTTTTATTTTTCTGGATCAATTGAATACCTTTTATGATTGCATGTAAGCTATAACTCCTGTTGGATGATAGCTATAGCTCCTGTTTTGTTATATTTGTGGTTGTTTTAAGGTATACCCTATGTATCTTTAACTTATTGCAGTCAACCGTCAATTTATATTATTCCACTTTATAAATATTATGAAGTCTTATAAGAGAAACTTTTTTTCCTTCTCTCCTAGGCTTTTTGGCTCTTATTGTCATTCGTTTTAGTTTTTTATATGTTTATGTCCCATGATACATGGTTCCTGTTTTTGTTAATCATCTTAACATTAAAAAATATTAGTAAAAAAAACCCTTCCATTTCTATTTATATCATTACCATTTTCAATGCTCTTTATTCCTGTGTTTTGATCTATATTTTCATCTGGTATAATTTTCTTTTTGCATAAAGAACTTCCTTTAATATTTCTTATAGTGCAGACCTGCTAGAGATTAATTATTTTAGTTTTTGAATATCAAAAATGTCCCTTAATTTAGCTCTGTGTGTGTGTGTGTGTTTGAGAGAGAGGGAGAGCATGTGCACACAAGTTGTGCAGGGGCAGATAGAAAGTGAGAGGGGTGGAGGGTGCCTGGGTGTCTCAGTCGGTTAAGCATCCGACTTCAGCTCAGGTCATGATCTCACAGTTTGTGAGTTTGAGCCCTGCATCGGGCTCTGTGCTGACAGCTCAGAGCCTGGAGCCTGCTTCGGATTCTGTCTCCCTCTCTTTCTTTGCCCCTCCCCTGCTCATGCTCTGTCTCTCTCTGTCTCTCAGGAATAAATAAATGTTAAAAAAAAATTAAAAAAAAAAAAAAAAAGAGAGAGAGAGAGAGAGGGAGAGAGAGATATTCCCAACCAGGCTCTGTGCTGTCAGTGCAAAGCCTTCCCTGGGGCTCAAATCAGGAAACTTGAGATCATGACCTGAGCTAAGAAATTGAGACATTTAACTGATTGAGCCACCCAGGTACCTCTCAGCTTTGTTTTTGAAGGATTCACTGTATATAGAATTCCAGGTTTATGGAAATTGTTTCAGTATTTTAAAAATGCTACTTCATAATCTTCTTTTGTGTTTGCCACAAAGAATCTTCTGCTATTCTTATCTTTGTTTTTATGTACTTTGCATTTTTTCTTTCTTCCTGCCTTAAGATTTTCCCCAAATCACCAGTTTTGACTAATTTGATTACTTGATTCTTTAAATGTCTAAATTTATAATTTTCTTCCCATTAAAAGATTGTTCACGTATTTTTCTCTTTAACATCCCCCTCCCCCATACTTTCTCCCTAAGAGACTCTAATTACACAATTTTTAGGCCATTTAAATTTGTCCCAGAACTCACAAATGCTGGGTTTATTTTTTTCAGTATTTTTTAATATCTGTGTTTTATTTTGGATTACTATGTCTTCAAGTTAATGCTTCTTTTCCTCTGCAGTGTCTAATCTATTAATTCTATTTAGTATTTTTTTTTATAACAGACATTGAAATTTTCACCTTTATAAGCTTGGTTTTTATTTTTTTTTTTTTAATTTTTTTTTCAACGTTTTTTATTTATTTTGGGGACAGAGAGAGACAGAGCGTGAACGGGGGAGGGGCAGAGAGAGAGGGAGACACAGAATCGGAAACAGGCTCCAGGCTCCGAGCCATCAGCCCAGAGCCAGACGCGAGGCTCGAACTCACGGACCGGACCGCGAGATCGTGACCTGGCTGAAGTCGGACGCTTAACCGACTGTGCCACCCAGGCGCCCCTATAAGCTTGGTTTTTAAAAACATCTTCCATATTTCTTCTAAACGTCTGAAAATATAGAATATAATTATTATAACTGTTTTAATATGCTTTGTTTATTTTTAACATGTATGTCAAATCTGAGTAGGGTAATTTCAATTAATCCATTTATTTTGGGGATGTGGTGTGTGAATGTAAGTTCTGAATATAAGTATAGGATATATACAACCATGAAGTAAATTCAATATTACTCAAAGGGAATCATATTGATCATGTTGAAGAGAAGATGAGATTACCTTGGTTACTTTTAGCAGATAGAAGTTTTCTTCTATTACAAAGTTTAGCAATCTATATTAAATCCAATTAGTTTCTTTATTCTTAACTTATGTAATAATCTGGCATGTGTGCATATATGTGTGTATACATGTGTTTACATGTGTTTATATCCCAGTAGCTAGCATTGTGTCCAGTATATGGGTCTCAATGAACAATTTGTTCCAAAAACAATTGGAACAATTTGTTCCAATTCATTCATACATGAATGAATGAATGAATGCATGAATGAAGAGGAGAGAACTTGGCATATCCATTCAGTTTAGAAAAGTTGGGGGGAAAAATGTCCTTTCTTGGATGCTGCTTGAGAAAGCTAAGTTGAATAATCAGATTATAGAGTATATTTTTCCAAAAATGTGTATTAACCTATGTAAAAAGAAATGATTAAAAATATTGTATCATTTAATAAAAGAACTTTACTATAGGAACCATATGAAGTCTGGTGTTTTAGGGGACTCTTTGTCTTTATAATTCATAAGAAATTATGTTTTATGTGAATTGAACCTCATCTTGAATAAATGGACCTTGAAAATGTATTCCATTCAACACATTCTGAAAATCAATCATACGTGAAATTGGTGCTCTGACAATATCCATGAAGATATAATCATATATGATTCACGTTTCAACAAAATCCTATTATTGTATACACTTTGAGACTAGAAGTGTTTATATCATCATTCAGGATTCTTATGTTAATAAAATATTGTTACCTCATGAATAATTTCTCAGAAAATATTTTTAAAAATCCTATTTTCTGAAGAGTAACTCAATATCTTCTGAGGCACATATTATGTCTTCTATTTTTGTATATAAGACTTCAATGTAAATTGTGATTTTTCCTCAGTGTCATTTGCCATTTGGATCAAGATAATTTTATTCAGAATTTTAAAATACAAAATTTATGAAAAATTCATTCTAAAATATAGTAGTTTCTCAAATATATTAATTATCTGACATCCATATATATTTATATATTATTATAAAATTAAAAAGAATAGGAAATAATTTTGTATTTAATTGTCAATTCTCAAATAGAATGAGAGATTGGACTGTATACCCATTTTCATCATTTTATTTGACCATGTGGACTGCTAATTCAGCTCACCCAAAAGGGGGAAACAAGCTAAAAATAAATATTTGGAAACTAAATTATTCCAGTTAGTTGTCAGGATGGTTTATTTTCAGTGTCTTCCTTCCTTTACTTACTTTGCAGACTGTCATCATTATCAGGTTCATGTCCAATATTGGGGTGCCTATGGCCAGAATACAGATAGAGGTTTGCATACTATATTTATAAATATTTGAAAGTTACAAATTAAAGCAGCAATTTATAATATAAAATATATTTTATCCTTCTACTTGATGAATATCTTTATAAAAACCGGGAAGTGCTGACTTGAATTTATACTGCTTAGACTCTTCAGAGTTCTACGCCAAAGTGTGAAGGAAGAACAGCTTCCAAATTTCTCTGACCTCCTACTGTGCCCCCACCAGGCATTTATGGTCCCAGGGCTTTACCCCCCATGCTCAATTCCTCTCTGCCCACCAGCAGTTGCCTCCTAGCTACCCTCAGGTTTAGAGGTATGCACGCCTTTGCAATAGTCAGAGTGCCCAGCAACAGTCCTTGGGGAGGAAATTCCAGGTTTCTAGACATCCTGCGTGGATCAAGAAGGGTACCAGGGGTTCAGGTGGGAATAGCATCTCCTGACACTTAAGATTGTTTATACTATAGAGAGGGACATGGTAAGAGTCAGGGATGAAGGAAAGCTAGATCCAGGCCTTCTAAAACACTGGCCCCAGGGCAGCTGGCCACCCATCTTCCCTGGGCCTAAAGGAAGCCCAGACTGTAATATACCTGAATATCTTAGACTTAACAATATTGTCAAATCACCTTCAATCTAGTGATTATATTTGTTCTTCCAAATTGTGACTACAGTTAAGAGGAAAAAATTTTTATCTTTCATTCTGAATAATTAAAATCGTTAGCTAAATATGTGCATTAACATAGACAATACATCTAATTTCAAAGCTGTGTCGAATATAATAAGCAAGTATCCAGGAAGGAAACAAAAAATGACATAAGTTGTAATAGGACATTTTTAGTTTACCAAGTATGTGGTAGTTAACTCTTAATGAAAATTGTAATATACTTTTCAAACAACCTAAGTTTGCAAAGCTACATGATCTAGAAATTGATGACCTATTTCTAAACAGGTACCTAATATACTACTATTTATTAACCATGTAATTTTACCTATATGTGAGAATGAATTATATTTTTATGTAATCCCATTGTATAAGTACATTTTCTGATTTAATTTTACATTGATAAAGAATTATTTTGGGGCACCTGGCTGGCTTTGTGAGTAGAGCATACAACTCTTGATTTTAGGGTTGTGAACTTGGGTATAGAAATTACTTAAAAAATAAATTATTAAAGGTTATTTTCTTTTCTACGTTTCTAGTTTCAAGAGATAGTAGAGAAGTTCTCTCAAAAATGTCTTTTCCTTATGTACTTTATTTCTTTATCTGGATTAGCTCTTCAAGTATTAGTTTAAGATTTTCTTGTACAGCGGCTTGAAAAATGAGGAAAATAAATTTTGTTCAAAAAGTATCTTAGAATAACAGTTTATTCCAATGATACATGAAACCTATTATCATGTTGAGCATATTAAATTCAATTGAAAAATAAGTATGGCATAAAAATGATTCATATGTCAAATGTGTAAACCACAATATGGAATTAATTACAAATAGGCTTTATGAAAGAAGATTTTCAGATCCATTAGAAAAGTACATTCAGCATATTACAGATAGCAGAGTAGAATCTTTCTTGAGAGCAACTCTATATCTACAGAATATTGCTAGACTTTCAGAATAAGTGTGTGTGTGTGTGTGTGTGTGTGTGTGCATGTGTGTGTCTTTAACCACTATTCCACTAACACTTGGCATAGGCCAGTCATCTGCCTCCTAATGTATATCTCTAAACCACACATCTCCATGCCCATTTTCCCAAGAAACAAAATCAATTACAAATCAGCATATAAATTTCTCTGGAAATTTCTTAGGATTTGTGAGGTAAATAATGGAGTTCTGGAGACACAGATAGAGAAAGACTCCCAGACTCCTATTCTCTTAAATCTGTTTCACACAGAGATGTTCTACATTTATTTGTTAAATATTTTGGAGTGTTCCTATGATTTCATTTGAAAAAAGTGTTCTATGTCTTAAAAATATTTTGCAACACCTGGATGAACATCATTAACTTGAATTTCAGCAGTTATTATGTAATTGTAAATCAATATTATCATATGATTATATGCATCATTATTTAAATACAGTTAAAACAAATATAACCAGTGTTTCTTCTCTTTGGTAATTTAAAGTAGAAACATCTACCTGGAAAAAATAAATAGAAATTCATACAAATCTTATCTCTAAAAGAAGAAAATAAAGACCTACTTTTTTATAATTTAAAAAAACACACATCTTTCAGAAGACAGATGGCTAAGAAGATATTAGAAGATGCATAAATTAAACAAAATTGATTGATAAACCTAATAAATACTGATTGAGGGCTAACCTGAAATTTTCAGAGGAAACTAACAATGCATGAATCATTATTTATACCCCCTTCTTTAAATGAGATCAGAGATCTCTCCTATGTTTAGAGTGTTGTATCTGTGAGTCTTTCTACGAAATGAACTGTAGAATTTTTAATACACAATTAGCAAATTGGCAAATATTTTGGATCAATTAAACAATCATATTGAACTAGTTGGTGCTGGTTCATAATTGGAACTCAAGAAGGAGCCAGCTTTGTATTCAGAAATAAGTGTACATGAGTAAGAGTGAAGACTTTTCATAAAATGGTTTAAATGGCTTAATGCAATTTAGGATCATATTCTGACTTTTATTATGTGTCTGTTAGAGAAGAAAACATTAGCATACATTAGGTTAGTAATTATTATGATCTCTTCTAATATTAATGATTGATAAGCCTAATAAATACTGGTTGAGGGCCAACCTGAAATTTTCAGAGGAAACTAACAACGCATGAATCATTATTTGTACCCCCTTCTAATTTAATGATTAATTCTATACACAACTTTTACAAGCAATGGTAGAATTCTGCTTTAGGAAAATCCATATGGTACTTAAAAATCATATGGTACTTAAAGTTTCATATTTTTCATCTTATCTTGCTTGAAAAATTAATTCATAGTACCTACCCTATCAGGATTGTCAGCAAGATTGACAATACACTGAAGAACAGAAAACAAAGAAGAGTAAAAAAATAGCAGATTGTCAAGTTCAAGGAAACTGATATAGGGATCAATCTTTTTCTTTCTTTCTTCCTTCCTTCCTTCCTTCCTTCCTTTCTTTCTTTTTTTAGGGATCGCTCTTAACATTAGCTTTATTGATGGTCTGTAAAGTGATGCCAATGGAAACTAAATGTTCAAGTAATTAATGATTAATGATATAAAACAGGGAAAAACATACCTTGAAAGTAAAAAAGAAAGAAAGAAAGAAAGAAAGAAAGAAAGAAAGAAAGAAAGAAAGAATTACCCAAGAATCAATTGTTCATCATATGGAATATACTTCTACATTGTTTAAAATATAGATAGGCAATGGTATAAAGTAAGAAAAGGTGGAGATAAGCTATAGAGATGTGTCAAATTCCATTTGGTACTATAGATTGGTTATCTAACTATTGAGTATATACTCAGGTAATACTTTCCTGTTATTTCTAGAAAAAACAATTCCTTGTTAGTAATATGATATTCTTTGTAAAAAAATAAGAAATACTATTCCAAATGGAAAATACTTGTTATCAAATAAGGAAGTATTTATATACATTTCCACTATATTCTATTTTATTTTTTTTAATTTAAATTATTTATTTATTTATTTATTTATTTATTTATTTATTTATTTATGTATTTATTCATAAAGAGAGAGCACATGGGGTAGGGACAGAGGGAGAGGGAGAGAGACTTCCTAACAGGCTCCATGCTGACACAGTGCAGAGACTGACCCGTGGCTTGAACTCATGATTCATGAGATCAGGAGCTGAGCCGAAATCAAGAGTTGGATGTTTAACCAATTGAGGCACCAAGGACCTCTATATTCCATTTTCTTTTTTTTTTTTTTTTAATTTTTTTTCAACGTTTATTTATTATTTTTTGGGGGGACAGAGAGAGACAGAGCATGAACGGGGGAGGGGCAGAGAGAGAGGGAGACACAGAATTGGAAACAGGCTCCAGGCTCTGAGCCATCAGCCCAGAGCCTGACGCGGGGCTCAAACTCACGGACCGCGAGATCGTGACCTGGCTGAAGTCGGATGCTTAACCGACTGCGCCACTCAGGCGCCCCTCCATTTTCTTAAAATACCGTGTAAGATGTGTACTAAAAAGGTGGAAATATGTAACTCACTACCATTTCCTTCTATAATTATCATTTTAAAACTTTCATGTCTGCATTAGTGGGAAATCAGATTTTTTACAATGGAAGAAAACACAGATTTATCATAAATTCCACATGTAGAAACAAGCCTGTCACTACTTAATTATTGAATAATTTACAGTTTTAAGAAGCATTAAGTTTTTGCCTATTTATTGTGAAAGCATAGCATAACTGTGAGTGTGAGGCTTATTTAAAATAACATGTTTAGGGTGCCTGGATGACTCAGTCAGAAGAGCATGCAACTCTTCATCTCAGGGTCTTGGGTTCAAGTCCCACGTTGGGTATAGAGATTACTTAAAAATAAATTTTAAAAAATGTTCATTTTACTGTCTACCTTTTTATATTGATGGATATACTTAATCATATAATATACTCATAAGCAGGTCAAAAATAAGAATATATTGTCCTTTATAATGTCTAAGATTATTGTTCAGTAATTTAAAAACATATTTTGCTCTGATACACGTTTTCTGAAGTTCTCAGGGTGACAAATAGTATGCCTAAGAACTAAACAAAATAAAACAAAACTTTAGTATCCTAAAAGTAGGGTGGTCAGGACACCTGAAGGAGATGGAAGAGATGAGGAAGGTAGATTTTGGAGTTTTGAGGAAAAAGCAGGGAAACATTGTGGCTAGAGAACACTATGAATGGAGCAGAGTTGGCAAGAGAGAGATGCCTCAAGAGAGAGAGCCAGACAGGTAATAGGATAATAAGTACATTTAGGAGAATTTTCTATACCATTGAGAAAATTTTACTTCTCCCAATGCAATGGAAACTTACTGGAGTGTTTTAAGCAAGGATAAGGTCTGATGTAAGTTTGGAAAAGAATGTCTGTAGCTGTTGTTTTGAGAATAGACTATGTGCTGAGGAAAGGGAGAGGCAGAAATACCACATAGGATGCTACTGGGATAAGTAGAAGATGCGTCTGAATGGTAAAGGTGGAAGTTGTGTCATCTGATTCTGACAATAGTATGACGATAGAATTTGTTGGAAGTTTGGATATATATGTGAAAGAAAAATCACAGGAGTAATGGCTGACTCCAAGGTATTTTACCTAAATAATTGGAAAGGTGGAGTTTCCTTTTACCAAGATATTGACAACTAGGGAAGAAGGCATAATTTTGGAGGGAAGACCATGATTTCTTTTGTGCACATATTAAGTTTGAGATTTGTATTAGACTTAAAAAAGGAGATGTTGACACAGAAGTTTGATACATGGGCATTCATATTGGAGGAGAGGTCCTGCATATATACATTATATGACCAATACATGCCTATTTATTTTTGTTTTGTACTATTCATTTAACATTATTTATCCTTTTCATTCCTTCCTTCATTCCCTTTTTTTCCTTCTGGACCATTTCTTCCTTCCTGCAGAATTCACTCAAGTGGGTTTTTGTTTGTCTGTTTGGTAGCTTTTAGTGGAAGTTTTCTGGCAAAAAAAATCTTTGCTTTTATTTAGTTAGTCATAAATGTATTAATTCACCTATAGTTTTAATGATTATTTCACTGATCATGCACTTTTTAGATTGGCAATTATGGGGCGCCTGGGTGGCGCAGTCGGTTAAGCGTCCGACTTCAGCCAGGTCACGATCTCGTGGTCCGTGAGTTCGAGCCCCGCGTCGGGCTCTGGGCTGATGGCTCAGAGCCTGGAGCCTGTTTCCGATTCTGTGTCTCCCTCTCTCTCTGCCCCTCCCCCGTTCATGCTCTGTCTCTCTCTGTCCCAAAAATAAATAAACGTTAAAAAAAAATAGATTGGCAATTATTTTCTTTCTGTATTATAAAGTGCCATTCCATATCTTTTGGCTGTCATATTTCTATTAAGAAATTTCTATGAGGTGTTTTATATTTGAATTTATTGTTTCTTTGATGATAATACAGGCATTCTTCATTCTTTGTGCTTCACTTTATTCCACTTCACAGATATTGTATTTTTTACACATAAAAGGTTTGTGGCAATCCTGTGTTAAGCAAGTCTATAAGAATCACTTTTCCAACGGCATTTTCTCACTGCATGTCTCTGTAGTGTTTTGGTAATTCTCACAGTATTCTAACTCTTTCATTATTATTATATTTGTTATGGTGATCTAAGATCAATGATCATTGCATTGTAATTGTTTTGGATACCACCATTAAGGTGGTGAACTTAATCATTAATGTATGTGTTCTAACAGCTCCACTGACCTGCCCTCTCTCCATCTCTCTCTGTCTCCTCAGGCTTCCCTATTGCCTGAGAAACAACAATATTGAAATGAGGCCAATTAATAATCCTACGATAGCCTGTAAGTGTTTAAGTGAAATAGACTTGCAAATCTGTCACTTGCAATCAAAAGCTAGAAATGATTAAGCTTAGTGAGGAAGGCATGTCAAAAGCCAAGATAGGTAAACAGCTAGCCCTCTTGTGCCAAACAGTTAGCCAAGCTGTGAATGCAAAGGAAAAATTCTTGAGGGAAATTAAAAGTTCCAGTAAACACACACATGATAAAAAAGTGAAACAGCCTTGTTGCTGATATAAAGTTATTGCGTCTGAATAGAAGATCAAACTAGCCACAACGTTAAGTCAGAGCCTAATCCAGAGCAAGGCCCCAATTCTCTCTCTCTATTTTAGAGAAAGACAGGGAGAGGGACAGAGTGAGAGAAAGAGAGAATCTTAAACAGACTCCATGCTCAGCACAGAGCCCAACGTGGGGCTTGATCCCATGACCCTGGGATCATCATCTGAGCAAAACTCAAGAGTAGGACACTCAACTGACTGAGCCGCTCAGGTACACCAAGGCACCAACTCTCCTGAATTCTATGAAGGCTGAGAGCAGTGAGGAAGATGCAGAAGACAAATTTGAATCTAGCAAAGGTTGGTTCATGAAGTTTAAGAGGCTGTCTCTATAACATTACAGCACAAGGCAAAGTAGCACATGTTTATGTAGAAGCAGCAGCAAATTATTTAAAAGATCTAGCTAATTAAGAAAGGTGGCTACACTAAACAAATTTTCAGTCTAATTTTGCTGAATGTTTTAAGCCCACTGTTGAGACCTACTGCTCAGAAAAAAGATTCCTTTCAACATATGCTGCTCATTGACAATGTACCTGGTCACCCAAGAGCTCACTGAAGATACACAATGAGATTATTAATATTGTTTTCATAACTACTAACACAGCATCCATTTTGTAGCCCATGGATCAAGGAATCATTTTGATTTCAAGTCAGATTATTTATAAAACATGTTAGTCTATAGCTTTTATATAAAATGATTCCTCTGATGAAACTAAGCAAAGAATATTGAAAATCTTCTGGAAAAGATTTACCATTCTAGATGCTGTCAAGAACATTCATGATTCATTGGAAGAGGTCAAATTACGAACATTAAAGGAGTTTAGAAGCAGTTAACTCCAAGCCTCATGGATGACTTTGAGGGGTTTAAGACTTCAGTGGAGGAAG
Source organism: Lynx rufus (assembly GCF_022079265.1). Classification (NCBI taxonomy): domain Eukaryota; kingdom Metazoa; phylum Chordata; class Mammalia; order Carnivora; family Felidae; genus Lynx; species Lynx rufus. The sequence continues at coordinate 67,546,912 of NW_025814827.1, forward strand.
TAACTGCAGATGTGGTGGAAATGTGAGAGAACTAGAATTAGAAGTGGAGCCTAAAGATGTGATATAATTGCTGCAATCTGATGATAAAAGTTGAACAGAGGAGGTGTTGCTTCATATAGATGAACAAAGACATTAGTTTCTTGTGAAGGAATCTACTGGTAAAGACACTGTGAAGATTGTGGAAATGACAACAGAGGATTTAGAATATGACATAAACTTAGTTGATGAAGCAGCAGCAGCAGGGTTTGAGTAGATTGACTCCAATTTTGGAAAAAGTTCTATTGTGGGTGAAATGCTATCAAACAGCATTACATGCCACAGAAAAATCATTTATGAAAGGAAGTCAATGGATGTGGCAAACTTTATTGTCTTGTTTTAAGAAATTGCCACCATCACCCCAACCTTCAGCAACCACCACCACTGATTAGTCAGCAGCTATCAACTCTGAGGCACGGCTGTCCATGAGCAGAAAGGTTAGGGCTCAATGAAAGCTCAGATGATGGTTGGCATTTTTGTTTTTAGCAATAAAGTATCTTTAATTAAGTTATATGCATTGCTTATTCACACATTGTTATTGCACACTTAATAGACTACAGTATAGTATAAACAAAAGTTTATATTAACTGGGAAACCAAAAAAGAAAACATCACATGACGAGCTTTATTGTAACATTCACTTTATTGCAGTGGTCTGGAACAGAGCCAGCGCTATCAGTAAGGTATGTTTGGGCATAGATTTTTCTTGGTGCTTTGATATTTTCTGTTTGCCTTTGGTTTTAGCATATACTCTGATGCATATTGGAATGGTTTTCTTTATATTTATCCTTCTTGAGACTTCCAGAGCTTCTTGAATCTGTGAATTGATGTCTTTCATGATTTCTGGAACATTTATTTTCTTCATAAATTTCTTTTGATCTACTTCTATGTACATAAAATTTTTATTATAGCCAACAAATTTCTTACAGCTTTTCTGTTAATTCTTTTTTGCTTTTTTTTACTGCTATTTCAATATATTCTCTTGTTCTGACTTCTTGTTTTTAAATGTACTACAGTTGACCCTTGAACAACGTTGGTGGGCTAATGGTGATGACCTCTATGCACTGAAAAGTTCCCATGTAAATTTTGACACCTCAAATACTTAACTAATAGCCCACTATTGACCAGAAGCCATAATGATAATATAAGCAGTTGATTAATGCATATTTTATATGTTATGTGTATTATATTCTGTATTCTTATAATAAGGTAAGCTCAAGAAATAAAAATGCTATTAAGAAAATTGTAAGGAACAGAAAACAGATTTACAGTACACATCAGTTACAGTATAAATGCACTATAATACAAAACTGTATTTATTGAAAAGAAATCCACATATAAGAAAACCCATGCAGTTCAAACTTATGTCATTCAAAGATCAACTGTACTTTGCTGTTAGTTCTATCTGCTGAGTTCTTAATTCAAAATATTTTTAGTTCTAACATTTTCACTTGACTGTGTTTTATTAATTGCAATTTGTTGGTGAAATTAGATGCTTAATGAGACTAGTTTGTATGTTTCAAGGCAGTATTTTGATGCCAAGAACCTTGGCAGGGGATGAGGGCACACAAAAGTCTCAAGACCCCCTCCTCACTACTGTTTAGGGTAGTTTTGATATCTAGGGAGAGTTTGTCTCATTCTGAATAGAAGTTCTTGATTTCTCTATAGATTTTTGGAGAAACAAATGATATAATGAAAGCCAAAACACTTAGCACTGTGTTGAACACATGAATCAATACTTGATGAATGTTACTAGTGTTACTATTACTGAATTTTGCTGATACAGGATCCATGCTTTCACTTCCATGTTCTCTTTATAGCTGCTGTATTTTGTGTCTTGGGTATGTGATTAGATTTACTTAACTGTGACTTCTTTCAGTCAAGAGAGGGTAACAGGGACAAAGTTTATCTACCTGCCTGTATTAGTCTGCTTGTGCTGCTACAACAAAATATCTCAATCTGCATGGTTTAAGCAACAGAAACTTATTTTTTCATAATTCTGGATGCCAGAAGTCTACAATTTGGTTTCTGGTGGGGGCTCTTTTTCTGACTTGTAGACAGCCACCTTTTCACTGTGTCCTCACATTGCCTTTCCTCTGTTCACCTTCTCCTCTGCAGAAGGAAGGAGAGAGAGAGTGCTCTGATGTTTCTTCTTATAAGGACATGAATCCTGTCAGACCAAGGCTCCAGTCTCAGGGCCTCATTTAACCTTAATTACTTCCTTAGAGACCCAGGTCCCAATATAGCCACACTAAGGACTTAAATATGTGAATTTTAGGGGCACATTCAGTCTATAGAACTGTCTAAAACAATCTAAAAAACAAAAAAAAATGTATGAAACAATGGTTCTCAAGACATTGAACATAGGCAACAACAAACCACAATCTCTTGGAGATGGGAAACAGGTAAGGATCAGCCCTTTAGCCATTTTAATTGCTCTAGTTTACTGCCTAAAGAGAGAGAGCAGATGTTGGCACAGCAAAAGTAAGTAAGATGGAGGTTGCTTGTCTCCTTGAGTATAGGAGATAGACCTGGGATCTGGGGAAGGCCAAGATGGCTAGGGTTTGCGGGGCAGAGTACCAAAAAGGACAGTTGCACAGACAGAGAAATCCAGAGATGCCAATCCCCATGAGTATTTGAGCACTGATCAGTGTGTGCATGTGAGGAAACCACCCAAAGCTGGGGAATAATTGCCAATAATCAATAAAAAGAATGATCTTCAGAGTTCACTTGTGCCCAAAAATAGTGCTTTTCCTCACAAGTCAGGTTGGGTAATTTCATAATTCATTGGGCCTACTATAGAGTGCTTAGAAGTAGGAAAAAATGATATCTCAAATATATGCTGCCATGGTCCCATCCAAAAAAAGTTTAAAAGCTAGGTCCCCAATGATTATATTGTTTCCAAATAACTTAACTATATCCCAGAATAAATCTCAAAAATATTCAGAGGTATACAAAAATGTCCAGTGCCCAATAAAGCAAAATTTACCATGTCCATCATGCAATGAAAAGTTACAGGCATGCAAAAAACAAAGCAAAAAATTATAATCCTCACATGGAGAACTATCTGCCAAAATCGTAACAATGATAGCGTTAGAAGAAAAGGTCTTTAAAACAGTATGACTATATTTTATATGTTCAGGAAGGTTGAGGAGTAATTGAACATGTTAAGTAGAGAAATGGAAGATTAAACTGAATTTTTAAAGATAAAAACTACTATGGGTGAGATAAAATATATACTGCATACAATTAGTGGGAAATTAGACATTGTAGAAGAAAAGGCTAGGGAAGTTGGAAACAGCAGCATAACCAATCTAACGTGAAACTCACAGAGAAACGACTGAAAAAAGAACAGAAATCAGTGAGCTGTGGGACAAACTGAAAGCAGTATTTCAAGGTGAAGCGCTGTGAGAGGGCACTTGAAGGAAAAGAGGTGCTCTGGACTCTATTAAATGGAAACAATCACAGAAGTTTTGTAGCATATATTAGGCTTGGCATTTTCATTGATGACACAATTGAGTTAGAAACGGTAATCACAAGCTGACATTCATGCTGTTTTTCTGCTGGTTTCTGTGGCTACCCTATGTCTGTTGTTCCCACTTCTGGTGTGCTGACAGGGTTCAATTTCTCATACCTTCTGAATTTCAAGTTCTGCAAATCATCATTTCCATTACGCTCAGAATTTTCATATATTTTTCATAATATGGTGAAGCCATTAGCACAGTGTTTGACATGTGCTTAAATATTTGATGAATGCTATTTTATATTTTTAGTACAATCCTCCTGAAAATAATCAAGTTGTTAGATATATTGTATTCCAATACAATAATTTACAACGAATGATTTGAACTAGTGTTTTATTAAATCATGGTAAACATGTGTTTGGCAGACTTCTTGAGTTAAGGTGTAGCTATATCCAATGAAACTGTTTCAATTGACCAAATGATTTGAATTCCACCTGCAATGGGGGCATTGGATGACGCTGTAGCCTATTATTTTTGATATACAGGTAGACAAAATAAGCATTTTAGAGTTGTTTTTTCTTTTGTCCCTAGAGAGGATACATCAATTTGTATCTGGGACGGCACAGTCCTCATTTAAGGCAAATTACCTGAATAGACTTTGGAGTTAGTCACTTGTTAGGGATACAGTTAACCAGAAATTAATGTGGATACCAGAGGAAGGGGTAGGTGTGCTGCAGTTATATGTCTCAGGACGTTTGCTTTATTTGTAGTGGAGTAGAGTGAGAAAGTAGGAGAAATGCATTTTTGTGTGTGTTGAATGGAGACTTTATTTTTGTAGTGAGTGGGTGGTTTTGGTTCCTGATTTTTATTCATGAGTAGTTTTTATTGTTGAGTTTTACTCGGAGAGTTACTTGCGGAAGATGAGAAGCCGAGACAAGAGGTAGAAAAACTCACTTTTCATGAGCAATTTCTGAGATTTGAGGTCGAAATACTGTGGGTTGTAATACATATAAACAATTTTAGCTCTGACTTGGAGAGCCGTCTTCTCTTTCTCTGCTCAGAAACTGGCATTGCTTTTGCATCACAGACTGGGAAGTTTTGAGGTATCACGAGAAACCTCTCTGGCAAGGATGTTACTTACATCTGGATTCAGAGTCCAGAGTGTTCACCTTTACACTATGGACCCACAACGTATGTCCAAAGAAACTCCATTGGCAGGTGGAAATTGGCAATTCACTTAGAGTGATGGAAGGGCCAATGGGCAATGGGGAAGGGAGAGCTGGGCAAAGGGAGACCGTGAGTTGCAGCCACCGGGGACTTACTACACTATAAAAATAAGTGACACTTTCCTTGGTCGACTCCCAGGAATAATGAGAGAGTATCCGGTTTTGCTGAGAAGTTTGAAATGCCGCTATTATGAGAGCAGAACGAGGTGTTATAAATGGAAATATGACTTTATGTTTATTCACAGGTTGGTGAGGCCTGAATATTTGGGCCTTTCATGATCTGCATTTCATAGCAGGAAAAGAACTAGGATCAACCAGCACTTTCCCATTTTTCGTGTGTGTGATCGATAGATAACCTTTATTAAATAAGGGTTGTTCTTGAGAGTACAAACACAAACAATCGCAGCTCAGTTATTCGCCAATTGTCTCTTGCTAAAGGCATTTATGTTTTGATGAAACCTGGTTAATATCAATATCAATAAAACAACTGGCTAAAGAGGAAAATAATATTGAAAATCTATCCACGGTGAATGTCATCCTAAATGTAGCCCATAGGCATGTTGCATACATAAATGTTCAAAAAGAGGAGAAAAGGGCAAAACTGGCTGCAGTGTGGATTTCAGTCTTAAAATTACATCACTCTGTTGTACACCTGAAACCATTTGCAGCAATGTGGATGGAACTGGGGGGTGTTACGCTAAATGAATTAAGTCAGACAGAGAAAGACAGATACTGTATGTTTTCACTCATATGTGGATCTTGAGAAATTTAACAGAAGACCGGGGGGTGGGGAGGGGAGGGGAAGGAAAAAAAAAAAAAAAAAAGTTCCAGAGTGGGAGGGAGGCAAACCATAAGAGACTGTTAAGGACTGAGAACAAACTAAGGGTAGATGGGGGGGTGGGAGAGAGGGGAAAGAGTGATGGGCAGGGAGGAGGGCACTTGTTGGGATGAGCACCTGATGTTGTATGGAAACCAATTTGACAATAAGTTATACTGAAAAAGGAAAATGAGATTATCCTAACTGGAGACTAATTAACCAGTTAATATGAGTGAACATGAGTTTCAGTTTTGAATTTTTTTTTAAATAAAAAATAATCTAGTAAACAAAAACTTAGAGAATTAACAGACATTTCATTGGAATTCCCACAGAAATAAGAAAATGGAGTTTTCCAAAAGTTCACCATTTCTCACCGATATAAATGCTGCACTGGGCCTTTTAGGTTTTTCTAAATGTTGCATCTTGTCAAGGTACGGGTTACAGGTGGCAATGCGTTCCCTCTTATACCTGGAGTTAGTTGAAGTTACAGTTCACCACTGTGCCTCTGACAGAAGCTCTCTCATTTTGCATCTGACATGTCACTTAACTTGCTCCCCAATCTAACAGGCTTTTCTCAAACGAGAGTTTTAAAAACATAAGGAAGACACATTTCCTTGACAGAATTTGACCTCTCATTATTTGGAGTTAGTCCCTCTTGCTTTCCCAAGTGGCTCATTTAAAGTGGTCACTTTGTACTTTGCACTGCCTTTCAGATAAATGTGCAAGAGTTAGAGGCACATGTAAGTATCTGGATTTTTTGGTGATGCTTTAAAAAAAAATATGATAAGATAAAATATGGCAGTGGCGGAGAGCTGTAATAGGCCCCTCTAATCTAAAAATATATAAGATTTAACATGATTTGTGTGAGCCAGAATTTCCCTAAAAGAGGTAGCATATAAAATTATTTGCTACTTTTCAATTTAAATTGGGAGAATGTCTCATTGTTAATTGTGGCCCACCATGTTTATTATGCATAATGAGGAAGTATAGTTTTCTTTGTAGCAAAAAGTATTAATAATTGATAAAACATATCATGAGGAGTGTAGAATGTGTGTGTCTTACCCTGGAAACAAATGTGTTACCTAAATATATTCAAAATATGAGCTAAAATATTTAGACGGTAATACTCTTAAATATGTAAATCCAGTTCATCATCATTACTTACAAATCTATAGAAAGCTAATTTATTAAGAAACTGAATAAACTCTTGTTTTTTCTCTGATAGAAATAATCTTAAAATGAAATCATTGAAAATATATTCAGTTTCTGAAACATTTTTTTTCCTCAAATGCTGTGTCAATGTTAAGACCAGTTTCGATCATGAGCAGCAAGCTTTCCAAGTGTTAAAGTAAATGAAATGGTAATTATTAAAAAAAAAAAAAGGGATTCCTGAGTTTTCAGATTGTGTGGAGTTATTTTTCAAATCTTCAAAAGGTGATTCAAAAGAATGCTAGGTAATCGGGTATTTTTGTGTGCTTAGACATAAATTCATTCTCAATGTTGTTTTTTTTTCCAAAGTGTATAATTTGTTTATCCTTTTCTTTTTATTTCCATGTAAGAAAGTTTTCTGAGATCCTCAGAGCACTTTATCAGTATATCAATCTCTCAGTGTGTCTGCAGAATCCCTAGGGGTACTACCATTCCCTGGGTGGCAAGCAGATAGTCTAAGAACTTGAGCTGAATTTAAATCTTACTTATTAGACTGAAAAAGCTTTGACAGAGCGCAAAAATACAACATGATTCTTGTTACATATCTTTTTGCTCAAAGAAATTAATATATATAAAAATATTAATCATTGCTAGCGATAAAGATAATAATGTTTTCTATATGTATTTTTAAGGTATTTGGTACAGCCTTTGAATAATTAAAAAATGACTTTGGTGTACATTACAAGAAAATTTTTAAAAAATTATTTTACTCCAAAGAATAAGGCTCTAAGTGTGATTCATTTATGTGATACTATGATAGGAAAAGATAGGATTCAGTAGGCAAAAAGGGAAAGATGAGGACCTGAGGTCCCTGGGTGGGGAAAAGCACGCACATATTTGGGAACAATGCTGGGAGTGTCTGACCACAGCAAACCCCCTCAGGCATAAGGTTCCTCTTAAGAATGAAACAGACCTCACTTACTCCCCCTCAGGTTTCCCTCAGGAATTTGACAAAAGACCTAAGTATGGCCTTAGGCCACCCCTCATACAATTAAATTGAGCCTATCAGGAATAGATGACCCAGCGCCTAGAGCTATCATGCCAATAAGGGTGGGATGTGAATGGGAACAGGGGGGCTCCTTGTTCACCTGGCGCTGGTAGCCAGGGGAGATTTTGTTCTTGGATCCCACAGCACTGGAACAACTGGAGAGACAGTTCTTGGCAGGCTATCATTCCCAGAGCACTACACAGAAAGCAGACTGAAATCCACCACCAGTCCTTCTATGAAAAAGGCCTGTTCACTTGTCCTGGAGCTGTAGCCTGAGGGGCAGACTTTAGGTGTGCCAGATATAGAAGCTATGGAGGTACTGTCAGGGGACAGAGTCTGGGGAAGGCAAATCAATAAAGAATTGTCAGCTTTAAATGACACATTAAAACAGATGGACTTAAAAGATACATACAAAACATCCCTATGCCAAAGAAGCAGAATACACATTCCTCACAAGTGCAGCAATGCAACATGGAGCATTCTCTAGTCTAGAGCATATGTTAGGCCACAAAAAAGTCTCAATAAATTTAAGAAAACTGAAATTTTATCAAGCATCTTTTCCAATCACAGTGGCTTGAGGCTAGAAATTAATTACAAGAAGGAAATTGGCAAAACCACAAATATGTGGAGATTGAACAACATAAACCAAAACAACCAATGGGTCAATGAAGAAATCAGAGGTGAGATAAAAACATAACCTTAAAATTAAATACCTCAAAAAATTAAAATTAGAAATACCATGTGATCTAGTAATTCTAAAACTGGGTATTTACCCAAAGAATATGAAAACACCAATATTCATTGCAGTATTATTTACAATAGCCAAGATATGGAAGCAACCCCAGTATCCATCCATAGATGAATGAATAGAGAAGATGTGGTGTGGTGTGTGTATGTATACGTGCGCACACACACACACACACACACACACACACACACACATACAGTGACATCCATACTCTTGAATTCCTATTATGGTAGTTGAGTATTTAGATCTTTGGCAGTGTTATTCTTTTTGCTTTTATTTTCCCCTCATCCTACTGTGATTATATTGTTTTTGTGAAATCAGTATTGAAAGCTTATGTTGTTATGCCTATTCAAGTATTTTCATAGGTAAACATTTTAGTGTGCTGTGATATAATTATTACTTTCTTGTTGGTTTAGCTAATAATTGACTTATTTTATAATTTATTCAATTTTCTTTGCAGTCACTACTAACTTAGTTAAAAAATAACTTTCAGGGGCGCCTGGGTGGCACAGTCGGTTAAGCGTCCGACTTCAGCCAGGTCACGATCTCACGGTCCGTGAGTTCGAGCCCCGCGTCAGGCTCTGGGCTGATGGCTCAGAGCCTGGAGCCTGCTTCCGATTCTGTGTCTCCCTCTCTCTCTGCCCCTCCCCCGTTCATGCTCTGTCTCTCTCTGTCCCAAAAATAAATAAACGTTGAAAAAAAAAATTAAAAAAAAAAATAACTTTCAATATCATCTTAAAATAATTTTTCTACTTGGTTTATTCCAATTATGTAATGGATGGATGTATTAGTTTCCTAAAGCTGCCATAACAACTTATCACAAAGTGAATGACTTAAGACACAAATTTCTTCTTTTACAATTCCGGTGTCTAGAAGTCCAAAATCAAGGTGTCAGCAGGGCCATGCCCCCTCTGAAACCTGTAGGGGAGAATCTTCCTTGCCTCTTCCTGGCTTTCGGTGTTTGGCTGGCAATTTTTGGTTTATCAGTTTGGTTCAATCTCTACCTCCTTCCTCACATGGCTTTCCCTTCCCACCTCCTTCTACCCTTCTTCCCCAACCTCCTGTGGTGTGTCTATGTTCCTGTGTTTCTACCCCTGTTCTTACAATGACACCTGGCATATTGGATTAAGGGCCCATCCTACATCTGTATAACCTCATCTTAACTAATTATGACTGAGACAACTCTCTTTCCAAATAAGGTCATATTCTGAGGTATTGGGGGTTAGGACTTTAATATTTTCAGAGAGGGAGGTGTCGCAATTCAACCCGTATGACAATGGATCTTCTTTTCCTCCTTTGGAAACATTTCCATTTGAAATCTCATTTTTTTTTTTCTATCTGAATTACTTTCTTTCAGCTTTATTGCACATTTTTCATTCTGGGAATTTTTTCTGCTGTTATCCTGGGGGAATTCTCCTTTGTCTTTCTCCTGAGTTGGATTATAGGGATCTCACGACTGCTTCCAGGGGCTTCATCAGGTCTGTCTCATGATTCACATTTGCTTTAATTGAATAGCGACAACAGTAACAGCTCAGTAACAAAATTGGCACAGATCAAGAAAAAATTATTCAACGGTAATATCGATAGGAAAATTCAATAATAAGAAAAGTACAATAGAAAGCATGGAAGAAAAGTTAAGGATGGCTAAGCTGTTTTAGAAATGGCAACATCTAGTAAATAGAATTTACAGAAAGAGAAGGAAATGAAGATAAAGTTTAAACTTAAGGACACAATGGAGGGAAAGTGCCTAAAACTGAATAAGACACACACGTGAATTATAAGAATGGTACTATGTATTAAGTAATATTAAAAAATTAATCCATTCTAGGATGAAATATCAGAATACCAAGGAGTAGGGGCAACTGGGTAGCCTAATTGGTTGAGTGTTCAACTCTTGGTTTCGGCTCAGGTCATGATCTTATGGCTTCATGTGTTCCAGCCTCACATTGGGCTCTGCATGGCAGCGCAGAGTTTGCTTGGGATTTTCTCTCTCTCTTTCTCTCTCTCTGTCCCTCCCCAACTCGTGCTGTGTCTATCTCTCTCAAGATAAATAAATAAACTTAAAAAAAAAACAAACACCAAGACTCCTTGATGTTTAGATGAGAACATCTAAAATGCTTATAGATAGATGATAGATAGATATAGATAGATGGATATAACAATGTATATTGAGAACAAAAATTCTCCAAAGAAGAAGAAAAACATAGAATAGGAATTCTCCTATAAGGAGAACTTAAAAAAGAATCATACTAAAAAAATTGAATGTATGTCAGAAATTGCAAGATCAAAATGACAAAAAATTAATATGTAGAAGAAATGTAGAGAATGTACATCCTTTCTCAAAAGCACATGTAATAGCTATAAAAAATGGCCATGTGTTAGATCAGAAAGTTAACATCAATAAGTACCAAGCACGCTTGAGTAATATATGTCACATAATTTTGAATTCAAGTTTTAATATTTTAGATCTATTGTTCTGTTAGAGTAACAAAAATGAAATTGCTAGTTTAAATTTTATGAATATTTTAGTCGGCTTTAAATATTATCTTTTGTTCTTAAAAAGAATATTCTGATCATACTTTTGTATATACCAAGTAATGTGTCATAGATTCTAAGTCTAAAGTTCTCTTTCAGCCAGCAAAAGAGTGGGATGCAGGATGAAAAGCGAGAGATGGCTGATATCTGGGAAAAGACAAGAGCCCCAAATAAGGGTCCTTGCCTCATTTTTATTAGGATCAGAAAGCTTACAAACATGGCAATGGATGTTCACACAGAGATAATGAATCTGCAAACATTAACTTGAGGACATGAGGTAAAGGGAGTCTTGAAGATATTTGGGTTTGGGGTTTGGGTTAATACAAAACAAAATCCAGGTGCCAGGCAGTTGGGAGGAAGGTTGTTTACAGCAGACATAAGGCCGCACCTCTCTCTGTTTATCTTAGCTAGCTTAGGGGATGAGACAGGTAGGACACGTGACCTCAGAGTTAACAAGGCACCTTTCTTTTGTTAATCATCTCCACTCTGGAGATGTAACTTTACCCTGCAGCACAGAGCAGTGGTACATAGCCCAATTTACCTGTTCACCTAACTTGGTTCTTCCTTCCTGTGAAAGCAGATTTCTGCTATAGCATTAAATTGAGGGGGGGGGGACAATTCTGCCCTGAATACCTAATATTGTTTATTTTGTATACCTATGTTCTATATTGGGGCCTTTTCCCCTCCCTATTCTGGGTGCCTTTGCACCTCCCTACTTTATTCTGGGGGCCTAAGCTCCCCTTCTCTATCCTCATTCCCCTAATCTTATTTACCCAAACTTGGGTGTGAGCATCCTATGGCTTTGTACTTCTTTATGCCTTGTTAACCCATTGGTGTAAGCCCCCAGAGAATTCTTAAACTTATTCCCCACATCAATGTACTAATTTTACTGTGAGTTTTGAAAAATTTAATTCTATCATTTGTTTTGCTATGCAATAGTCAATAATATTATTCCATTGTTATTTTAATTCACATATTACATGATTAGTACAATTTACCACTTTCCAATTTACCATAAACAAAAGTTTATTATTTTTTATCTATTAAAATGTTTTTATATTATTTTGCATAGATAATATTTAATATTACTATTACATTTACATGGAAAATGTAAAATGTTAATATATCTTTATTTTTCTAATATATATTATTTTTTTGCTGCTACAAAGTTTAACATATTTTAGGTCTACAACTTATTTTTTCCTTCCTAAACTTAATCCTTCCTATTTAGCGACTATTTAATCCAGTTGCCTTTAATTTTTCTCCATGGCTTAATGCATAGATCTATTACAAAATATCTAACATATGGGTGTCTAGTTGATATTTTAAAACATGTTACTTAATACAAAGATACTAATGAAAACATTTGCCAATTTAAAATAGATTATTCCTTTACAAAGTCTCTTATACCAACATCTATTTCTTGTTCATGTGTTTTGTTCAGTTAATTTCTCTTACTTTTTTGTAAATTTCTACACAAATTCTTTTATTGTGGGTTTATGACATTTTTAGAGTTTTGTAAAAAAAATGTGGTTTGACAGATTTTCAAATTGCACTGCTTGGATTTGTTGAGTTTTTAAAATTAGTTTTTATTAATTTTATCCTGAATGTGCACATGAGGTATTCTTGATAAGAGACATATTAGATATTATAATTGTATAAGTAATAATAATTGTGGTGGTTTCCCTTGTTTTGATCCTTACTACTAGGGTGAAATAATAAAAGCCAGATGGAATAATTCCCTACATGAGTGAGAGTTACTCCAGGTGAAAGATGGAGAAAACTGGATTTTCTCTATTTACATATAATGTACAGGGGAGAGAAACCCTTGCTTCCTCCTCCCCTTAAGTCTTTGGAGATAGGGTGGGAAGGATCCTTGGTTTCCACCCTAACCTTCTGGAATATAAATACATCTTTCCAAGGTCCTGAGAAGCTCCAGTGTCTCTGACTTCTATGACGTAGTGATGTTTCTAAGGTCATGGACCTCATTCTTCCTTGAAATGTAAACATGTAAGGAAATGGAGGACCCATATTTGTGGTCCCTTAAAAGCTTAATTTAAGGGTCTAGCCTAGGCTGTGACCATTTGGCCTTCTTGTGGAGATAATAGAAGTTTTACTACATTTTTTATCAGCATAATTAACTAAACAAATGGCTACAGATCTAATCCTCATAGTGTGTAAACAATAAAATACTTCTAGAGGAAGTGTAGGCCAACTTTTTGTATTCATATACATCCCAGTGTCTCAGTAGGCCAGGGCTTTTTACAGAAGCATTGAGAAACTCAGGGAAGATTTATTTCTACAGAGGTTTGAAGCTAGCTTTACCTTTTGTGTGGACATTGCTTAAGTTTTCTCTAAGCCTCAGTTACTTCTAATAAAAAAAATGATTATAGCAGTACCTATCTGATAAAGATTAGATATTGATTGTGATATAGTTTGTTATCTAAGCTGTGACAGTTTGCCAGTGTATGGGGGTACTATTATTCTTATGCACTAGCAACACACATAAGCCAGGAGTGTCCCTGGCACATTAGACATAAAGTCATACTTTAAATAAGCTGTCTCATCACAATGTCTGTTGCCTCGCAATTACTCAAGGATTTTTAACTTTTATGGCTTCCTTGCTTGCCTTTTTAAAAATTTTATTCGATGGGGCGCCTGGGTGGCACAGTCGGTTAAGCGTCCGACTTCAGCCAGGTCACGATCTCGCGGTCCGTGAGTTCGAGCCCCGCGTCAGGCTCTGGGCTGATGGCTCAGAGCCTGGAGCCTGTTTCCGATTCTGTGTCTCCCTCTCTCTCTGCCCCTCCCCCGTTCATGCTCTGTCTCTCTCTGTCCCAAAAATAAATAAACGTTGAAAAAAAAATTTAAAAAAAAAATTTTTATTCGAATTTTGTTACATTGGTTATTTTAGGTCATTTTGTCTTGTTCAGGTAAAATATTTTAAGCTCTTTATTGGCATTTAACAGCAATTGTAAGTCCTGATTTTAAAACATCTATGACATATTGTAGAAAAAACTGAACCCCTTGTGTATTCCAGCAAGACATCCAATTACTATATGAACACAGGGATGCTTACAACTGTTGAGAACTGGAGAGCAGTAGTACACAAAATATGCCCAGATCTTTCAAAAATTATTTTTGAAAACTTGTTTCCAAATTTGAGTTATGAGTTGCAGAACCAACACCAACCTATGTATGGCATTCTTATCTATTCTGTAGACCTTAATCAGAACATCTTTCAGTTGGACTTGCTCTGTGGGTAATCACAAGTCAACGCTAATAAACTTGGGCTTAACTTCTGCTTCTCATCCTTTTTTACATATGTTACTGAGAAGTGATGGAAGTTCCCCCTTCCCATTGGGCACAGATATAACATTTTTACAAATGTTTGTAAGTGTTATGTGTTGTCATTATTATTGCTTGCTTTCAACTACTTGTAAAATTCCAATTTGGTCAATAGCAAATAAAATTGTAATATTCTAATTAGGTAGATAAAAAGAATGTTTTAAACATTGCTTTCTAAACACCTAATTCAAATAGTTTTCTCTGTGGGACTTCTCATCCACACATTATTCTGTTTTTTCATTTTTCATTATTCTTTGTTTACTACTTGGCATTTGGCCTATTTTTAAATATTTTATTTATTGTATATTCCATGTTTATACTGCTCTATTGATCATTTTTATTAATTGCTTAAATATTATGTCTCCTTGATCTCTCAATTGCACAGCATTCATAAGCTCTTTATCATTGCAGATTTATATCGTTTTTATAATACTGAAGGATTTACGAGTGTTAGTGATTTAGGAAAGTAGACTGAGTATAACCACATACCTCACTCCCTTCAGGCCTATATACACATTAAAGCATATAACTTTTTGAGAGTAGAAAGGATATCTGGCTTGTTTCTTTGGTGGTATATTTGCTTTTGTCCAGAACAGTGCTCACACACATACTAGTTGTTCAATAAATACTTGTTGGGTGAATGAATAAATCTTCTTACAAACAGAAGTTCATGTAGAAATGGAAATACTCCACTATGAGATAATGCAGTTCAACATTTTTGCAATTTTGTCATGTAAGAATTTCAATTATAGTCTTTTTTAAAAGAGTTTATTTAATTATTTTGAGAGAGAGAGAGAGAGAAAGAGAGAGAGAGGCAGAGAAATAGGGAGAAAGGGAATCCCATGCAGTCTCTGCACTGTCAGCACAGAGCCCCATGTGGGGTTTGAACTCATGAACTGTAAGGTCATGGCCTGAGCCGAAACTAAGACCCAGAGGCTTAACTGACTGAGCCACCCAGGTGCCCCTTGATTATAATCTCTTTAACTCAATCCATCCCTAAAAATACTATTGGAAGATGACATTTGTGTAATCAAGGCATTAGAAGAGTTAGTACAAGAAGTAGAACTCTTGTAATAAAGTTATTACAAGACTTTAAAATTTTCTTGGTCCTTTATCCCCTTCCATCTAATGTCAACTTTAGGGCAAAAGACATTTTAGAGTTATGCACAAATGCCTTCTTAGGAACTTCAATCTCCATGACCACTTCAACACATTCTATTCTCTATTAAAACTTCTTTTTTTTCTTTCATTGAGGAATACAAAGTCTCCATGTTATCAAATCCCATGGCTGCTTTTGGTCTCATCTTATTCAACGCTTAGGGAACATTTGACACATTTGTTCACTTCTTTGTGCTTGAAATATTTTCTTCTCTCAGTTTCAGGAACACCTTTCATTCTAATTTTCCTTCTAGCTCACTGCTTCTTTTTAATCCTTTTTTAATCCCCTACAGCCTCTAAATGGAGTATATCAAGTCTTGCTTGTGGGTACTCTTCTCTACCTTAACTCTCTTTTTCTAGGCACTACCATCCATTCCCATGTATTTAAGCGCTAAATAAATATATGTTAAGTCCTTCAACTTAATATTTTGAGGCTCCATGTCTCCCACAGACTACAGACTTGATGTACACTTGCCTCCTTGAACCCTGATCTCTCATAAATATTTTAATCTTATATATATATTATATATTATATATATTATAAACTTATATACCCAGACTGAAACTCTTTATATTCTTTTTCCTCACTTCCAAGCCTAGATTTTCTCCAAGATTCCATAACACAATTAATGGAAGTATCTCCTATCTAGTTATTAAGGCAAAAAACAAATGAGTTTCCTCACATGCATTTAAAAATTCTTACCAATTTCTCAGTCCCCATGGACACCATTCACCTTTAAACAACCAACATCTCTTACCAAGAATTTTTGTTCTCCTTGCGTCTATTAGTCTCTCCACCTCCCCACTGTCATCATTCTTCATTCATTTGTTACAGTATATGAATACGATTATGCCATACTTATGTTTAAATCCATTCCATTCTTTATTATTCAGAATAAATTCTAAACTGCTTGCTGTACTCTACATTGCTGTGCATGATCTGAAGTTCTTGGACTTTTCTAACCTCATCTCCTGTCACTCTCCCATTTGCTTTCATTTTTTTGTTCCCAGAAATGTTTGAAGTCCTTTAATTTGTTACATCATTTATCGCAGTGACAGGTTTATCCTCATTCTTCAAATTTCTGTTTAAAATTCACTTCTGTGGAGAAGCCTCAAGCAACCACATATTCCCATCATTCTTAGTTTTATGGGCCAATATTTACTTCTTTCCATCAGGTCATCACAATCTATTTTTATGTCTTATAGACATACAAATTTTTAAATGTGTGTGTGTGTGTGTGTGTGTGTATTACCTATGTACGCACAAAATAGATCAAATATTTCCTATTTTTAAAGTTTATTTCCAAAGTTTATTAATGTACATTAAAGAGAGTTCAAACATTAACCATACAAAATTCAGTGCATTGTTTGCCGCAAAAAAAAAAAAAAAAAACTTGGCCCTTTAAAAAGATATGATGCATTATGTTTAGCCCTAGAAAAGAGCATTTTTGTTTCTGTAGAATTGGTAAGTTTTATCTTTCTAATAACAAAATATATAACCTATTTTTGGCTTAAGCTAACAAAATTCTGACCCAAAACTGTTTATATACTAAATTATGTATTTATGTAATTATTTTATCTTGCTACTTTAAGACATTTTTATGTAATTAAGATACAGTAGAATGATAACACATAATTTTAATCTATATTGGCTTGCTGATATATATTTGCATTTCAGTGTAATATATAGTACATATGTCTTCACTTTTGAAAATGAAAAATAAATTTTTCCTTAGGGTTTTGTGTGAATTTTCTATGTAATCTTTAGCATTAGGGATATTTGATAAAATGAAAGGCATATGTAGGTGAGCTCTTATCTCTTATTTAAGAGCACTTAGCCCATATTTTAATTGCTTATTTCTTTTTTATGTTTTTTCAACTAAGACTATAAAATATGATAGAAGAGGTTATATTGGTTTTGACAAGTGTTAAGTCCCTTATGTATATTGCATGATACTTACTAGAGGATCAATATTTATTAAATGAAAGAACACGTGGTAACGTTTTTACCTTAAAGCAATTATCAGGACAAATATGAAATCCATGAAGCCTATTGTTGCATATATATCTTTAACAACACCCTGCTGTTAAGGTTTAAATCTTTGAACAATCTTCACTTTCACAAAATCTTGTATCGCTGATTAGCTGAGGCAATGATGAATAAGAAAATGGTGCTTGACTCAGCAGTCTCTTGCATTTGCCTTATTAAGACTTAGAATAAAATGTTTGGTTGGACTTATCTAAGGTCATTGCTTTATTTTAAGAATGGTGGATATGTGTTGGAGACATGGAAATGATCTGTTCTACAATATTAAATCTAACCCTCCTTTGAGCAGCTTGTTAATCTGGACTATAAGCCACATGACAAGACATACACCTGGAAGGCTCACTCTGCTCATGGCATTTAGTGTGAAAAAAACTAATTATTTTGTTTATATTTTTTTCCCACTCTCGTTCAAAAGAACCCCTGTAAAGAATTGGTAACTGGGGAGTGATGATGATCAGATTATCACCAGTGGAAAGTAAATACTATCATTAATCTAGTAAAGAATTCTCAAACAGCTGGTGAAGTCTGGAATCAGATATTCACATGGAAATGCTATGATTACAGATATATATATAGTCAAAGGCAATGGTAAAGGAAAAGAATGATCAGAAGAAAATTTTTGCAGTCACACTTCAAAATGTATATAGGTTAGTTTATAAGATTTTTGCATTCTGCTCAGTACTTCTATACTTTCCCATGTGTGTTGGTTGGATATGCACTAATGTTGACACCAGTTATGCAATAACTTTTTATATTCTGGAAAAAAGTAATTAAACGGAAACAAAATCTATGCATAAAACTGACTAACATTTTAATTGGGCAATGATGTGTTAAATGGTAGAAACTATTTTAAAGATACATGGATAATAGTCATTTTTATCAAAAACTAGAGGGAAATTAAGGTGTAAAATCCATTATTTTTATACGAGATAATAAAAATTTAAAACATCCTGCCTTTAAAAGGCCTACTGTTATTTTTTATGTGTTAATTTGCTCTAAATACACTTTCTCAGAGATACTTCCATATCAAATTATTTTGACAAATTGGTAATATGTGTCCCATTATTGGTAATGCTTTTAGATGCTCAGTGAAGAAAGTTGGAAATATATTAAAACGTGTAAGTAACAAACTATAAAAATCCATAAAGTCTACCGCTGAAGAACTACTTAGTATTTTGATAAATATTATGTAATTATAAAATTTTACAAATTTTGTTCTCCGTTCTGACATGTAAACAGCTTGAAAGTCATCATTCCCATTCTTACAACAGAAAGCTGGACAACTGAAAAGCAATATAGATTTTTTGAAGCAGAAGAGAACTTGGTTTTCAGATAAAACTACCATCCCAGAATCTGGAAAGACAGGCACATCTAGAAAATCACCTTCAGGATCTGTTTACATGGAACAAAAGCCACTGGTATCATTTTAATGACTTGCTGGAGACTGCATGTTGATGAGAATGAGGGTGAGAAACTCCTGTCGACTTCAGTTTTGGGGTGACCCCAGCCCTGTTGTAGATTTTCTTTCCAAGAACCTCACCAGGTACTCATGAGGAAGATTCAAGAAAGATCCCATCACAGAGGGACGGAGAAATCACTGTTAAATACCCTTGAGGCTTCTCCTTAACAAAAAACTTTTGACCTGTGGAAAAGGCTTTGGTAGAGCCTTATCTGAGCTGGAGGAAGGGAATTCCTCCAACTTTTGCCTCCTGTGGGTTTTTTATCTCACTTAATAGGTGGCAGGGAGAAGACAGTCAAGAGATATCAGAGATTCAAAGAAACAGATTAGGGATGCTACATTCAGGGAAGAGTATGGACAGATACGAAAAGGCTACACCACTGGAGAAACATTTGTGAATGTAACAAATGGGCTCTAATTGAAAGACTACACAATGTACCAGAAAATGGGTAATGTGAGCAGAGAGATAGTAACTCTAACAAATAATTAAAATGAAATGTCCTTTATAGATTTTGGATACTAAACCTTTATCAGATATATTATTTGCAAATATCTTCTCCCATTGCCGTTTAGTTGTGTTGTTTCTTTCCCTGTGCAGAAAGTTTTTATCTTGATGAAGTCCCAATAGTGCATGTTTGCTTTTGTTTTCCTTCCCTCTAGAGAAATGTCTAGTGAAAAAAATTGTGGTGGTCAATTTAAAGAAGTTACTGCCTATGTTCTCCTCTAGAATTTTGATGGTTCCCTGTCTCACATTTAGATCTTTTATCCATTTTGAATTTATTTTTTGTGTATGATGTAAGAAAGTGGTCCAGTTTCATTCTTCTGAATGTTGCTGTCCAGTTTTCCCAACACTATTTGTTGAACAGACATTTTTCTATTAGATATTCTTTCCTACTTTGTTAAAGATTAGTTGCCATATAATTGTGGGTCCATTTCTGGGTTTTCTATTCTGTTCCATTGATCTATGTGTCTGTTTTTGTGCCAGTACCATACTGTCTTAAAGATTATAGCTTTGTGATATAGGTTGAAGTCCAGAATCGTGATGCCTCCAGCTTTACTTTCCTTTTTCAACATTGCTTTGGTTATTCAGGGTCTCTTGTGGCTCCATACAAATTTTGGGATTGTTTGTTCTAGCTCTGTGAAAAAATGCTGGTGGCATTTTCATAGGAATTACATTAAATGTGTAGATTGCTTTGGGTACTAAAGACATTTAAACTTAACACACAAAACCAAATAATCCAGGGCCACCTGGGTGGCTCAGTTGGTTAAGCAGTTGACTCTTGACTTTGGCTCAGGTCATGATCTCACAGTTTGTGAGTCCGAGCCCTGAATTGGGCTCTGCGCTGACAGTATGCAACCTGCTTGGGATTCTTTCTCTCTCTCCCTCTCTCTCCCTGCCTTTCCCCCACTCACTATCTCTCAAAATAAATAAATAAACTTAAAATAAAAATCCAGTTAAGAAATAGGCAGAAGACATGAGTAGACATTTTTTTCAAAGAAGACATGTAGGTGACTAGCGGACACATAAGAAGATGGTCAACATCACTCATCATCAGGAAAATAGAAATCAAAGCTATGATGAGATATCACCTCACACCTGTCAGACAGTCTAAAATTAACAACACAGGAAATAACAGATGTTGGCAAGGATTCAGAGAAAGGGGAACCCTCTTACAGTGTTGGTGGGAGTGCAAACCAATGCAGTCACGCTGGAAAACAGAATGGAGTTTCCTCAAAAAGTTAAAAATAGAACTACCCTATGAGCCAGCAATTATACTACTAGGTTTTTATCCAAAGGATACAAAAATATTGATTTGAAGGAGCACATTTTGTAAACTGTAGGGAAGACACTGTTATTTACAAAAAGGAGTATAATGTCAAATAGGAGATAAATACAATCATTTAAATACTCTTCAAGCTAAAAACAGCAGAAAAAGAGGGGGAAAGATGCAAAAAAAAAACAAACCTGAAATGGAAAAAAATCGAAAACAGTAACAAATATGGTATATATTAATTAAAAAATATATATCATCAATAATTTTAAATGTGAATAGTATAAATGTATGAATTGAAAGAGATTGTCAGACTAGACTAAGACCCAATTATATGTTGTCTATAAGGTACCCAATTTAAGTAATAAAACAGAGATAAGTTAAAAGTAAATGGGTGATAAAAGATATAGCATACTAACACTACTCGAAAGAAAGCTAGATTAGCTATATTAATTTCAAACAATATAGACTTAAGAACATGGAATATTATCAGGGATGATCATAAAGGGATCAATTCCCAAAAAAAGGAATAACAACCCTCGATATGCATGAATTTAATACCTATGCATCAAAATATATGAAGCAAAATTGACAGAACTGAAAGGAGAAATAGGCAAATTATAGTTGGAGATTCCAACATTCTTGTCAGTAATTGATAGACCAGGCAGGAACAAAATTAGTAAGGATATAGATGGCATTAACAGCACTATCAATTAATATGATCTAAATGACATTTATGGAATATTCCATCAAATAACACAATAAGCTTTATTTTTAAGCTCACTTGAATGGTTCACTATGACTGACTACATTCTGGGCTATAATATCAGGGTACATTTAAAATAATAGAAATCATACTGGGGCACCTGGGTGGCTCAGTTGGTTGAGTGTCTGACTTTGGCTCAGGTCATGATCTTGTGGTGTGTGGGTTTGAGCCCCACATTGGGCTCTGTGCTACAGCTCAGAGCCTGGAGCCTCTTTTGGATTCTGTGTCTCCCTGTCTCTCTGCCCCTCCCCTGCTCATGCTCTGTCTCTCTCTCTCTCTCAAAAATAAACAAACATTAAAAAAAATTAAAAAGCATAATATATTCTAACTACAAAACTAAAATTCAATAACAGTAAGATACCTGGAAAATCCTTAAATATGTTGAAATTAATAACACACATTCAGCCTGTGGGTCAAAGAAGGGGTTTCAAAGGAAATTAAAAGAAATATTTTGGACTCTATCAACATAAAAATATAACTTATTAAAGCTTGTGGCATGCAACAAAGCAGTGTTTAGAGGGAAATTTATAGCATTAAATTAATATATTAGAGAGGTATATCAAATAAACTAACCTTTCTTAGGAAACTAGAAAAAGAAGAGAAATGGAAGCATATATCAAGCAGAGGTAGGAAATAATAGAAATTAGAACAAGAATCAAAATTTACAACAGAGACATAAGAACATCAACAAAACTAATACCAATAGTTAGTGTTTGAAAAGATCAATAAACTTGATAGACCTATAGCTAGACTAAGATAATAAAAGGTGACACAAACTGTCAATATCATAAATGAAAGAGAAGTCATCACTAGTGATCCTATCGATATTAAGGGATAATAAAGGAATAGAATGGATACATCTGTGTCCACAAATTGATAACTTAGATTTAATAGACAAATTCCTTGACAGAAACAAAGAATAAAAACTGACACAGAAGAAACAGATAACATAAATTGCCCAAGTATTTTTAAATAAATTGAATCAACAATTAATAACCTTCCAAAAAGGGAAGCTCTGGGTCCGGATGCTTTTACTTATGTATCTTTCCAAACATTTAAAGAAAAATATACTAATTCTCCACAATCTCTTTCAGAAAATAGAAGCTAGGGGGCCACTTCCTAACTCATTCTATGAGGTCAGTGTTATGATGTCAAAACCAGGTAAAGGCATTGCAAGAAAGGAAAACTACAGGCCAGCATCACTCAACCAGAGACGCAACAATCCTCAGCAAAATATTACCAAACTGAATCTAGCAATGATTTTTAAAAAATTATATAGCACAAATAAGTGTGTAATTAAGGGTTTAATTTCATGTATGGATGTCTAGAATTTTTAAATTGAAAACGTAATTTACCATATACATAGACTAAAGAAGAAAACAATATTGTTATATCAAGTGACAGTGAAAAATAATTTGATAAAATCTAACACCTATTCATGATTTAAAAAACCTCTCAGCATACTAAGAAAAAGGAGAAATTCCTCATATTGAAAAAGAACATGCTAACAAAAAAACTACAGCTAATATCATATTCAATGATGAGAGGCTGGCTGCTTTCCCCCAAAGATCAAGAATAAGGTCAGCATGACCTCTCTGAAAGCCCCAGCTAGTGCACGTAGATAAGAAATAAAACATGTGCCGATTGAAACGGGAGAAATAAAATTGTCTTTATTCATTGTCTATCTAGAAATATCAAAGTATGTACAAAAAACCCCTGGAACTAATAAGGATAGCAAGTTCGAAAGATACAAAGATAATAGATGAGTCTGTTGTTTTCCTGCATACTAGCACCGGTTGATTACACTTTGAAATTACATTTAAAAAAGCAATACTACTTATGATAGCACACACACAAAAAATAAATAAAAGGGAAATACTAGGGTGTAAATCTAACAAAATATATGCAGGACCTGAATACCTAAATATGGAAACCTACAAAATACTGGTGAAAGAAATCAAAGAATATTCAGATAAAAAATTCCAATGACTGAGAATATTCAATATCAATATTGTTAATATTTCCTCCAATTTCATCTATAGATTCAGTAGGACTCTAATTAAAATCTTAGCAAACTATTTTGTAGATAATAATGAGCTGATTTTCAAGTTCTTATGGAAAGCAAGAGACATGAAATACTCAACATAGTACTGAAAAAAACAAAGTTGGAGGAATCACACTATCTGATTACAAGACTTCTTTTGAAGTTATAGTATTTAAAACAGTGTGATATTGGCAAAGTGATTAATGCATACATCAATGCCCTAGAATAGAGAGCTCAGAAACAGACATACACAAATATATTCAACTGGTCTGTAAAAAGTATAAATTGAATTCAAGGAAATTGGAATTTCTTTCAAAGTTAGAAAAATAAAATTCTTTTCAACAAATAGTATTGGGGCAAATGAATATCCATTTGCAAAAATTGAACCTAGACACAGATCTTACACCTTTCATAAAATTTAACTCAAAAGAGAGTATAGACCTAAGTATAAAATGCAAACAATAAAACTTCTAGAAGGAGACCTTGGGTGTGATGATGAGGTTTTAGATGAAATACCAAAAAACATGGGTCATGGGAAAAAAGAAAAGAAAAGGTTGGTAAATCAGACTCGACTTAAAACAAAGCAAAACAAAACAAAACACCTGTATGTTCTGAAAGACTCTGTGAAGAGAATGAGAAGACAAAACACAAACTTAGAGAAAAATACTTGCAAAACACATAACTGATAAAGGACATGTACCCAAAATATATTTTTAAAAATGTCTTGAAATTCAACAATAAGAAAACAAATAATCCAATTAAAAATGGACAAAAATCTGAGCAGACACCTCACCAAAGAAGATATACATATATGAAAGAAGCATATGAAAGGATGCACATCATTTGAAATTAAGATATTGCATATTAAAACAATGAGATAGAACTAACCAACTATGAGAAAGGATAAAACCCCTAAACAGACAAATTCATTATTGGTGATGATACAGAGCAACAGAAATTCCTCCGTTGCTGGTAGGAATACAAAATGGTAAGCCACTTTGGAAGACTATTTGTCATTTTCTTACAAAGGTAAATTAAACATAGTTTTATCATACAATCCATCCATCATGCTCCTAGGAGTTTACCCAACTGATTATAAAATGTATGTTTACACAAAAATCTACATGTTAATGTTTGTAGAAGCTTTTTTGACAGTAACCAAAAATTGTAAGGAAAAAATATGTCCTTTAATAGGTGAACAAATAACATTTGATGTATCTATACTATATCACACAATATGTATGTCACATAATAATGTAATAGTGATATTACATTATCACGAATGTAATTAGTATAATTACATATCACTAATTAGTGATAAAAAGAATGAGCTGTATTAAGCCATGTAAAAACATGGATAAATTTCAATGCATATTTTTAGATAAGAAGCCTGTCTGAAAGGGCTAACTACTCTATAATTCTGTTCCTGAGATAGTCTGTTAAAGGCAAAGCTGTAGAGACATAAAAGGGATCATTGGTTGCCGGGAGTTCAGAGTGTGTGTGTCTGATGGAGGGTGTGGGTGGAGAGGAAAGGTGGTTGAATATGTGAAGCAAAGGGCAGTAAAACCTGACTGATAGTCAAAGAAAATAGCAGAAATATTAGAGATTAAATTTCTTAGCATTTTGGAAATCTCTACTCTTTAGAATTGGATAGTAATTTGATGTAAGAAGCAGATAAAATTAATATAGCATAAAACCTGAGTTTATTTGCTGCACACATATATCCAATGGTTTACTAAATATCTATTTCTAGATGTCTCAAGAATGCCCCCAAATCAACATTTTCAAAATTGGGCTTATAACCTTTCTCCTAATTTTTTTTTCTTCTTTAATATTCCCTATTCCAGGAAATATTTCCACAATTCATCCAATTTTTGAAGCCATAAACGTCCTAGTCTGTTTTAACACCTTCTAATGCTATACTTTTCCAAAGTTGGGTCAATTTTGCCTCATAAATATATCTTGAATTGATCTTTTCTCTCCATTTCCATCAGCACCCTTCCATTATTTCCTGTGTGATCTGCTCAAAGTACTTTTTAAAAAGCAATCTGCAGTTTATCCATTTTAATCTCTACACTGTGGCCAAAGTGATCTTTGCAAATTCAAGTGTGTTTATATCACCTCTCTACATTAAGAGTGCTCAATTATTTCCTCTTCCTCTTAGTATAAAGTATTAGGGCCTATTAATGCTATGTCAGTAAGTTGACTACATGCCTCATTGTCCAACAGAGTTCCATTCCTATCTGTGATCCTGGTAGTATAATTGTTTCATTCACATGCCTTTTCATTTATAGGGGTATCTGGTTTGGACAATAAATTATATGCTTACCCTAATTATAAGGCTCTGTATTATCTGACCTCTTTCTATGTCTTAAGCCTCATCCTGAAACTTGATCCTTCTTACTCTCATATCTCCAGATTTTTTTTTCATTCCTTGATAAATACCATACTCTCTCCTATTGTGCTGTTTACTATTTCTGAGACTCCATAACACTGAGCTCCGCTCCCCACTCTCTGTTGTTTTTGTTTGTTTGTTTGTTTTATAGTCAGTTTCTACTTATTTTTCAAACCACAACTTAATTTCCAAAAGTTTCCTGGACTTCCAAAATGTTTAAATTCTGCTATTATATGCTTTCATAGGAACATGCACATTTCCTTTGTAGTACTTATTACCATAGGAACTTTACCTTTTTTTTCTTTGATTATTTTATTAATACGTGCTTCTGTTAGAAACTTACTAGCATATAAATATCTTGACAGCACCTGAATAAATAAAATTTGTTAAGCTTAACCTTTGGTATAAAAGCCGAGCAGAAATTATCCCCATCCATGGTTCATCATTATAATCACTTCCTTCCACAATCATTGAAATTCCTTGCCCTTTTCCCCCCATTTTGTATGTATGTGGCAGAATCACCACCTTAGAGAAAACCAAATACTAATTACCAATGGGCTCGCAGTGGCACCAGTTGATATTGGTACCTTATTCTCTTGTCCTTTCAGAAAACTATTTCAGGGGCCCTTTGGGCGGCTCAGTTGGTCAAGCTTCTGACTGGCTCAGGTGATGATCTCAGGGCTTGTGGGTTTGAGCCCCCAAGCCCCGTGTTGGGCTCTGTGCTGACAACTCAGAGCCTGGAACCTGCTTGGGATTCTGTCTCTGTCTCTCTCAGCCTCTCCCCTGCTCTCTCTCTCAAATATAAATGAACATTAAAAATTTTAGAAAACTGTTTTATATCCTATCCTTTCTCTTTGAGTCTTTAACACATCTCCCATTGTTATCCCCAATTATTTTTCTTACTGTTTCACTGAGAAGAGAACTTGTAACACCCCTCTCCAAGTATATTAACACATATTATCCATTTGCTTATTCTTATGGTCTTATACTCTGATTTTCCTCCTATTAATATGGATGCTTCTGTCTTCCTATCTGGTGCAACATTCTAGTTCATGAGCTTCTAGCCCCATCTCACCTACTGAAAGACAGTCTTTTTCTTTACTCTCCACATCATCAATGTGTCCTTTCTACAAAAGCATTTTTATCTGCAACCAAACATGGTTCAGTTTTTTTATGGGAAAATCCTTCTTAACATCCCACATTTCCCTTCAGTTATTGATTCATTATTAGCTACCACTTTACAGCAAAAACTCCTCCAAAGTGCTGCCGGCACTTTCTTTTTCACAAACGATTTAAATCAGGCTTTTAAAATTCACCATTCTATGGAAAATATGCTTCTCACAATCACCAATGATTTCCATGTTGTTAAGTCTAATGGTGATGATAATCTTTATCTTACTTGACCCATCAGAAGGAATTAACTGGTCACTCTTTCCTTTCTGAAACAGGATTTTCACTTGTATTCTTGACTCCACGTTTTCCTCATATCTCATTGTCTGTCTCTTCTCAGTCTCCTTTGCTGGTTTTCCCCATTCCTCAACCACGAGGAATGAGTGACCCAGAACTCAGTCCTCCAAACTCTTCCATCTCTATACTAATTCTCTCACCAATTTCATTACGTCTATGGTCTCTAATACCATCTGTACTCTAAGGACTCTTGAATTTATATCTCCATATAGATGCTCTGATCTGATTTTGAGACTCTCATGTCCAAAAGCACATACAACAAATCTAGTGGATTTTTAATAGTCGCCTCAAAATTAACATGTCCAAAATGAAACTCTTCACCTTCCCCCCAAATCTGTCTCTCACACAATCTTTCTATTCTCAGTTATTGTCAAATCCATCCTTCCATTCGTTCATGTCAGCAACATCTTTGATTTCTCTTCATTTTATATTTAACATTTATTCTAGTCGCAAGCCCTATTGACCCAACTTTCAGGATTTATCCAAACTTTAAATACTTTACCTCATTTCCACCATTGCACATGATATAAGCCACTATCATCTCTCAACAGAAGTTTGCCATAGCTTTTTAACTGGTTTTGTTCATTCCACCCTTTTCTTTCTATAGGCACAGAATCTAGAGTGGTCCTTTAAAAAAACATATCATATTAAAAATATTATGTTTAAAATCCCCTTAACTTCTCATCTCACCCCCCAAAAAAGCCAACGGCTGCATAATGCCCTGCAAAGCCCTGCATAATCTATCCTATTTCCCTTTGATGATGCCTTTTATTATTCTGTCCATTGCTAAAACTGCTCTAGACTTATTAGTCTTCATGATATTTCTGAGCAACTAAAGTGCCCATCACCAATGTTTTATTGACCAGGACATTTTTCCCCCATTTAATAACATCACTTGTGCTTTTCACATACCATTCAGGAGTAAGCACTCCTTACCCCTTCCTTCCTGTTTTATGTTTTTTCCAAACAATTATAACAACTTGCATATTATATGTCTGACTTAGGCATGTGTATGTTATCTGTTTCCTTCCACCATAAAATTAGGGATTTTCCCCCCTCTCTTTATTTTCTGTTTCTTGTTCTATTCCTCAAATTTAGAAGAGTTTGGCACATAATAGAACTCCACATACTTACTGAATGAGTGAATGAGTAATTAATTAAACTTATATAGAGGCTTAGATTCACTATTGATATGGCAAGCTTAATTGGTCTCAGCTCATGTTTTGTAGTTGCTATAAATTTCCCGAACATCGGGCATATGGTCCTTTCTCAGGCAATCAGAGAAGCAGGTGACTTTATTCCTGGAGGTGTAGGAATAGGCTTGTGCCATTTAAATCATGTAGCATTTGTCCCTAGGGGATTGGTGAGACCTAGGATAAATTTGGAAGCAAAGAGAAAAGGGAGATAGTGTTGGGTGGTCCTGCATAGTGGGTCACCAAGAATACCTGTTTAAGCTCATTATATAATTGACAAATTGCTTATTTTGCATTGTAGACATAGAATAGAATGTTATCTCATGGCATTATTGGAGATACTTACCCAGATTTCAGTGTGTAATTTAGAACCCACCATTTTCTGAAAATGATGTGGAAATTCAGGAATGGGCTAACACAGATAAAGTTATATGCCAGGATCCTGGGGAAATGAAGGGATGCTGGTTTGATAAGTACCGGATTTAATGTGCATAAAACTGGTCCTGTTACTGTGGACAGAATGCTGGGCAGGGATTTTTTTTAAGTCTTTGACATTCATATTTGATATATAATAGCTTATTAGAAATACACAAGTTGGAAAGCATAGGATTTCTAAGAATAATCCAGAAAGATTAAATTTGGGGAATTTATAATGCTTGCTAGAAGAGTTTGCAGTGGTACTTTGGCTTTATAAATAAAGCATTCTACCACGAATGCTATGTAAGTCATATATAGAACTTACCATTGAATATGTAGCTGTATATCACTAGACCATTTAGGTAGTAGTTTAAAAGTTTAAATATTAGTGTGCAATTATTTTAGAGAGTTTCTAAATATCCGAGTTCTATAAGCCGTATATTCTCTCCATAGTGGAAGCAAAACAAAACAACACAAAACATCAAACTGGCATACCATAAGTATGTTAACTAGAATTATATCTTGCTGTGGGTAGTTAATACTTAGGTTCACATTAAAAAAATTTTTTTTGTTTATTTTTGAGAGAGAGAGAGAGACAGAGCATGAGCAGGGAGGGGCAGAGGGAGAGGGAGACACAGAATCCAAAGCAGGCTCCAGGCTCTGAACTGTCAGCACAGAGCCCCAAGCAGGACTCGAACTCACAAACCACGAGAGACCATGACCTGAGCTGAAGTCGGATGCTTAACTGACTGAGCCACCCAGGGACCCCACTCAGGTTCACATTTTGAAAAAAAATATGAGAAGATAGAGTAGTAGAAATTTCACTGGAGGTAGGGACCCCTAGGAATTAGGAGGTTATTATAAGAGTCTAGGAGTGCTTATAAGGAGATGGAGTTATAGGTACAATTAGACAGCTTTGAGAGATATTAAAAAGTAGAACTGCTTAGACTTTGTACTGGTTACCTTACGCATGGTGAAAAGAGAGGGACTATTGTAAATGGCAGTTTTCTGATTCAAGCAATTGAATATTGGTGGTGATATTCACTAAGAGTGGGAACTAATGAGGTCAGCTTTGTGTGTATGTGTGGGATTATAAATTCAGTTTTGAGTCTGAGTTTTAGACATTCCATTAAAAGTAGCAAATATGTAGCTAGATATCAAAATGTGAAATTCTAAGGTGTGTCTAGACAGAAGATATAAATTTCAAAGTCGTCCTGTGTATAGATATGATTTGGAGGCAGGGGAGTCAATGTGATGTCTTATAAAAATGATTAGGAAAATACCAGAATACAATAACTAGGACTGGGGTAAGGTTTTTTTTTTTTTGTTTTTTTTGTTTGTTTTTTGTTTTTTTGTTTTTTTTTTTCTGTAAAGGGCTATGTATATAATAAATATTTTAGGCTTTGAAGGCTATATAAGCTCTGCCACAACTATACATCTTGACACTGTTATGCAAAATTGGCCACAGACGATACGTAAATTAATTAACCTGGCTTTGTTCCAATAGCATTTTATTTACACACAAACACCTTATTTACAAAATCAGAATGTAAGTTGGATTTGATTCATAAGACATAGTTTGCTGACTCATGAACTGGGATCCTGAATTGAAATACTGTATCAGGTAAACAAAAATGAATTGGTAAAGCCAAAAAAGAAGCGAGAGGAGGTAGAAAAAAAATTACTTGAGGGTTGTGTCAGAAAAGTAGATGGAAAAGAAAATTCTAAAGAAAGAAAATACTTATGAGTTAAAAGAAATCCCATTAGATTTAGCCACATGGTAATCATTGATCACCTTGTTAAATATATTTTAAAGGTATAATGGGAACAAAAAAATTGTGGTGAGTTGAGGAAAGAATAGAAAAAAGAGAGAAATGGACCCAGGTACAGATAATGCTTTTTATGAAAATTAGATGGGAAGTGGAGAAGAGAGGATAGTCTATTACTTGGGAAGGGAAGGGAAGAGTTTTCTGAAAGTGGATATGGCAAGAACAATTAGACACCTCATTTGTATTGAGATTCTATATGGTCACATGCTTGTATCCCCCAATTCAGGTTCCCTACTTCATTTTGTGCTCACTCGTTTAAGCATGAGGCGTTGGCGCTTGGTGGTGTAGCATCTGCAGATGCCAAGGTTCAACAAACCTCTCGTTTCAAGGCTCTCCCCATTTTCAGGGAGTTTAGGCCATTTGAGGAATACACTTCTTTAGGACATGTGTGTATGGGGAAGTATTTCTTTCAGTGACTATATACACTTCCATTGGTGGCATTGCATAACAAAATGAGTAAATGAATTTTACTAAATCTAAAAGTATCATGTTAATCTGTTATTAAACCAGTTGTAAGCTGTCACCCCTTAGTGATCCAGAAATTTAGTTAAACATGGATTGTAACGTTTGAGAATCTTAAGGTCTCCCTGTCATTTCTGGAAAATTGCATATAGTTAATATGCCTATGTAGTCGTCTGTCACCACGGTGGCGTATGGGAAATGAGCAGATACTTCACTATTTTCTATAACAAATTCCTTGCACCAAAAACTTTGCGATTGTAATAGTATTCTGGAAATAAGGCCTTCCACTATCTCTCTTTATTCAGCCTAAATATACTACCTTTCTTTCTTCATAAACTCCCTGACACTCTGGGGGGTAACAAGCCCACTTTTCCAATGGTCTCAAGACAAGCATGCTTTTTGAGAACTTTGTCCACAAATGTGGGTTTATTATCCCTAAGATAGAGGGTGTACAAACTACTAGGTATAACAACTTCTGTAGCTCATGTGTGTGTACTCATTTTTAGAAAGGACTGGGCACAGGATTTATGATTAGGGCCATCTCACAGCAGGATTTTGTCTTTATATAAAAGGCAGTCCAAATTTTTACTTAAATTTATCTCTTTCAGTTAAAAATATGCATTAAATAAAGACTTAAATACAAACTTGCAAACCTGACTGAGTTTTCTTCTTTCTTTTACAATCTAAATTATTTAAAGAATGAAGGCAGAAATTTAACATTTTTATGATACTTCCAAGTTGTAAATTTAGATAATCATTACTTTTATGTTATAGTATACATTGCAGTTTATTATTATTTAGTGACAACAGTTATCAAAAATGTACCTAGTTGTTTAATTCATAAACTGTAAACTTATTCTAGCTTTAGAAACTGATGACTATTTAGATTTCTATTTTATTTTAAGATATTAAATCCATATTTTAGACAAATTCATACTGATGAGCCCAAACTCAGAAAGCTTCTTTGTTCATTTGTGATATAAAGCCATTTTACTTTCCATTGATAATTTATTCAAAACTTTAACTATATAATAATTATTTTAGAATTTCATTTTTATATGATGATGTATTTGTTTCCAATCCTTTGTACTGTATGGCTGCATATCAGATATGTTATCCAAGTTAAGACTAACCAAAAGTATATTTCAATTCCAGAATTGAAAGTAAGTAGGAAAGTAAGATAACTATATGTTATTAGTAAAAGCAATGGACAGAGGAAAACAAAAAGTTGTAGTATGCTTTTTATTTTCTCAATTGCTTTGGAGATTAAAAAAACAAACAAACAAGGGCTCAAGGATCCTTTGACCAGCAATATTTTGGAAAACATCAGACTTCTAATGATTAATGATAAAAGAATAGCAGACTGCTTTAATGATATCTTGTCTTCCTTAATCCTGAGCCAACCAGCTATACTTAAACTATAAATATCTTCCAGTCAGTTTTACTATATGTTTAGAAATCACACATTTTATCTGTACTTCCAAGATAGAAATGGCAGTAAATGAAGGTGAGGCATAGGGAGTGCCCAAGAGTGGCTCCCCAAAATGGATATATTCTTAAAGCTCTCAGATAATTCTGATATGAGACTCAGGTTATGATTTACAAATTTAGAGATTGAGGAAGAAAATGTTGTTATAGGCATCAGTGAGAAAGGAATTTGGTATTGTGCCTATTCATTTGAACAGTTTTTATGTTTTTTAATTTTTTAGATAGATTCAATCTTTAAAGACCCAATATGTGCAGATAAGATCAGTGACATGTATTAGAATTATTTGATTATAGCAAGAAAGAGTTGATATGTCATAATGACCAGCCAAATTCAAAATTGAGCAGAGGAGATAACTTTTAGAATAAAATATAGTCGATATATAAAAGTTAGAAGCCATTGTATCTACTTTTCCCTAGGTATTTATATTCCTTTAAATTTTGCTCTATTTTGAATATCAAATATATAAATCTAAGATGATTATGTTTAGCTATTATATTAAAAATTAAATAATTGAAAAACATGCAAATAACTTCTTTGCTAAATTAATAACATCAAGTCTTGTTCTTCCGATCAAAATGTTGTAGCCAAGATGTTGGGTCAAATTTGCCTATTCCAGAGTTTTTTAGTATGGTTTATAGTTCACATGATTCAGAATAACGTTATTAAAGGTGAACATTTATAACCCCGACCTCAGATACACAGAATTGTAATCTCTGGGTGATATAGGCTTTGTAATTTAAATTTTATTCACAAGCTCTCTGGAGATTTTGTTACACATTAAATTTTTAGAATAATTGTTTTATTTCCTCCTAATGTAAAACTCAGGATTATAAATGTCTGTATGCCATAGTAGGCCAGGAGAGGGCAGCAGAAAGCTGGAATTTATGGGAAAGAAATGAAGACTTGAGGTATCTGAGAAGTCACCTAGGATTTGGGAGAACATACATCTAGGTATTTGGATGAGAGTTTGTAACTCTAAGAAGCAAATCTGTTGGTCTATTCTGTTAGGTACTCAAAAAGAGCTTGTAGAATTTGGATGAGTTAATTCAAAACCATATGTCAAAATGGAGAGTAAGTCAACTGGAAAGCATTCAGCATTGATTCCCCAGAAACAGATTCTTAGGTCACCCCTCAGCCCAAAATAAAGAAGAAAGATGCCTTATAAAGAAGAGAGACAATAACACCTATAATGTTTTGTAACATCTTATTATAGAATATGTTTATGAAAGCTCTAATTACTAAAATATTTTCCCAGTAATAACAATTTAGTTGAAGTTGTTGGTGTTTCAGTGGACTTTTATTAGAAGAAAAAGAAGTTCCTACCCTACTCACCCCAAGCCTTCTACCAATTAAATGTTTCAGATGTTTGTTCTTGGCAAAGGACAGTGACTAGCCAAGTTTGCTTTAGCGCATTGTCTCTTACAATTTATGCTGTCATATTTTTATCCACATATTTCATGTTAGATATCCTATAGAGACATTAGATATATATTACTTGTTATTCCATTTCACATACTTAATTCCTTTAAACTAGTGAGAAGTAGTTTAGCCTAGTATATTGCTAAATACAGAAACACAAGAGTAAATGGCTGTGTGAATTTAGAGAATTGAACCATATATAGATACTTTTGAATTATAAATACAACAAAGGAAAATAGCATTTCAGTATATGACCTGTATTTGTTATAATATAGTAATAACATATGGTCAAAAGAGAACATCTACTTTTGGAAATGGTTTAAGAGGAAAAGAATGTTGTTTCTGATGAAAAGATAGACTAATTTTTATAGAGTAGCTGACACCAAACTCTTAATTGTAAAGCTTTAAAATTGTTAGAAACAATCTGTTGTGAGGGTACTTAGAAAGAAAACCAAAACTACTATATTTTTTTTCAGAAGGCATTAATAGCCAATTGATGGTTAGGTTGGAGAAAAAGTTACTTAAGTGCCATATTTATATATGATCTCAGAACAATAATATGTAAGAAAAAAGTAAGTCCTGAAATCACATAGTATACAATGCAAATATAAGATAGTCTAGATATATAAAAGACTATTTCATGAAAGTGAAACAGTGAAATACTGCTACTAAAAAGAAGAAAACAAGATGTAGGGTGGGGAGGATACCTAAAAAGAAAAAGGGAAAAATGAACATATTTTTAATTAAGAAAAATGAAGAATGTAGAAGAGTGTAGGATGGTGTAAGTAAACTGTATCAAGCGAATAGTCACAATACCTGCCCAAAATATTCTCTAATTGCAGTTATGCATACACAGAGCCAAGAACACAGGGTAAGGAGAGAAGGATTGATGGGATAGTGGTGACTATCTTTTTAATGTGTTTTCATTACACTAAAAGATTAGGTAACCAAAAAAAAAAAAAATAATGAAGAGAGTTAAACAGGATTAGCCATATTCTGTTCTTCAAAAAACTGAAAAAATGGTTCTTCTTAAATGTAATAGTAATATTACATCAAAAGATGCTATCTGTAATTTTATGGGTCTTATTGTCATAAACATTACTCTTTTAGCAAGCAGATTCGTTAACATAAATTCATAATTGAGAAGTTGATCCACTTGTGAGTTATTTGAAAGGGGGAGGAGATGATATTGTAAAGCCCTAAAGGAACAAAAGGAGGTAAGAAAATTATAAATAGAATATATAGCAATCTTAAATTATCCATCAGTCTATCAATTACTTGATTCATCCCTCTAGCCATCTACCCATCATCTATCCATTATGGAGTATCCACTATGGATGAGGCACTGGGCAAGGTAAAAAGCAGGCATGGCTCTTCTTTGGAGACGTTTATGTAGAGAAGGCAGTGCAGTGTGAGTGATGGATCCTACACTACAAGACAGAGAAAAACACCTACAATAAAATATTTATTTGTATTTTCTACTATAAAATATCCAATCTGTTTGTTTTAGATGGCATATTACTCAAACAACAAAATAACAATAAAAACACCAAAAAATATTTTCAGATGAGCATGCTGACAAAGATTTATAAAGAAATAAACAAGTAGAGTAAAATAATTTTTACAAGGCATTTGGTCAGTTGCTATTTAAATTTTATTGGTTTATTTTTTTGTCTTGATGATTATTTTGTCTTGATGATTATTTTTGTCTTGATGATTATTTTATTGTCTTGATGACTAAAGCAGACATGAAATAATATCAAATATAGTAAGAAACCTAGAGTGAAAGTAGGAAAATTTATTTTCACTGCTTCCATGTCAGGTGTTATTTAAATTATTTTGGATTTCTTTTTTGTTTACATAATTCTAGCACATTGTATAAGGGGTAGTTGTGTCAGGCTAGGCAGAAGCATGAAGCTGTTTTTTTCGTTGTTGTTGTTTGTTTTTTGTTTTTCCTATATTCATATGGTTAGAAGGGCTGTGTATGGATGTTGAGATTCCAACGACATGCATTAGGCTGAATTGTCTGTTGCCTATTTGGTATAACCACCACGTGAAAGACTGGAATTATTCATGAGCATACTCTTCCTTATATGGATCCAAGTTAGAGTCACCAATAAAAGGAAGTGTCTCATGATTTGGAAAGCAGGAACTAAGTGGAGGCCACCACTCTAAAGAGATTACGGTTGTCAGACATGGAAACTTTGACAGATGTAATGGCTTCATCTAGACATGATGGCTTCACAGGCTGCTCCATGAGTTACATATCACGTTAATTTGGGTGGGGGGAGGGACTATGTAGATGTCTACTAGCTCTGACCTCATGATGTCTATTTTGTGGCTAAGCACATTTTTTCCGACAACCTGTGGTAGCTTTTTGAAGAATTTTAAGACTTTGTTTTTTACAGCAGTTTTAGGTACACAGCAATATTGAGCAGAAGGTACAGAATTTTTTCATATATTTTCTGTCCACACATGTCTAGCCTCCTCCGTCAGAGTAATAATTTGTTGCAACTGATAAACCTATATCAACACAGCATTATCATCTGAACTCCATAGTTTACATTAGGATTCACTCTTGGTATTGTATGTTCTATGAGTTTGGACAAATGTATAATGCCATATATTCACCATTATAGTGTCAGAGTATTTTCACTGCCTTTAAAATCCTCTGTACTTCATCTATTCATCTCTTGCCACAGGTCCCCTCTCCCAACCTCTGGCAACCACTGATCACTTTACCATCTCCATAGTTTTGTCATTTCCAGAATGTTATATGGTTGGAATCATATGGTATGTAGCTTTTTTAGATCGGTTTCTTTCATGTAGTAATATACATTTAAAATTCTTCTATGTATTTTCATGGCTTGATAGCTCATTTCCTTTTAGTATTGAATACTGTTCCATTGTCTGGATGTACCACAGTTCATTTATCCTTTCACCCACCTACTGAAGGCATCTTAGTTGCTTCCAAGCTTTGGTAATTATAAATAAAGTTAGTGTAAATACCACATGCCGATTTTTGTGTGGACATGTTAAACTCCTTTGGGTAAGTACCATGGAGTACGATTGCTAGATCATATGATAAAACTATGTTTACTTTGTAAAAATGCACTAACCTGCCTTTCAGAGTGGGTAAACCAGTTTGGATTCCCACCAGGAATGAAAGAGATTTGCTGTTGCTCTTCATCTCTTGCAGCATTGGTTGTCAGTGTTGTGGATTTTGGCAATCCTAATATAGATAGATGTGTGGTGGTATCTCATTGTTTTAAATTACATTTCCCTGATGACATATAATGTGGAGGATCTTTTCATATGCTTATTTGCCATCTGTATGTCTTTTTTGGTGAGGTGTATATTAAGGTCTTTGGTCCATTTTTTATTCTGGTTGTTTGATTTCTTATTGAGTTTTAAGAGTTCTCTGTGTATTTTGGATAAGAGTCCTTTATCAGGTACATCTTTTGCAAGTATTTTTTCTCTGTCTCGGGCTTGTCTTCTCATTCACTTGACAGAATCTTTTCCAGAGCAGGAAGTTTTTATTTTATTTTTCATTTTTTAAAATATTTTTTAATGTTTATTTATTTTTGAGATTGAGAACGAGAGAGAGAGAGAGAGAGAGAGAGAGCGCACAAACAGGGGAGAGGCAGAGAGAAAGGGAGACACAGAATCAAAGCAGGCTCCAGGCTTCAAGCCGTCAGCACAGAGCCCGATGCAGGGCTCGAACTCATGGACTATGAGAACATGACCTGAACAGAAGTCGAATGCTTAACTGACTGAGCCACCCAGGCACCCCGATTTTATTTTTTAGAAAATTTTAATTTCAATGAAATCCAGCTTATCAGTTCTTTCTTTCATGGATCATGCCTTTGGTGTTATATCTAAAAAGTCATTGCCAAACCCAAAGTCATTTAGATTTTCTCCTATGTGACTTTCATAGTTTTGCACACATGGATCTGTGATCCATTTTGGGTTACTTTTTATGAAGGATATAAAATCTATGTTCAATTTTTTTTTCTTGCATATGGACATCCAATTGTTCTGGCACCATTTGTTGAGGAGACTATCTTTGCTCATTGTATTGTCTTTGCTTTTTTGTCAATGACCAGTTGTCTTTATTTATTGTGGTCTATTTCCAGGCTCTTCATTTTGTTGCATTGATCTATTTATTGATTTTTTTTCACTTTTACCACACTTTCTTCACTGCCACTTCTTCCTGTAGTAAGTCTTGAAGTCAGGTAGTGTCAGTTCTCTGATATTGTTCCCAATATTGTGTTGGCTGTTCAGGATCTTTTGTCTGTTCCTATAAACTTTTTACAGGGAGAAGCAATTATAGTGGGTTTCCCCTAGCCAAGCTTATCTTAAATTTTTTTTTTTTTTCAACGTTTATTTATTTTTGGGACAGAGAGAGAGACAGAGCATGAACGGGGGAGGGCCAGAGAGAGAGGGAGACACAGAATGGGAAACAGGCTCCAGGCTCTGAGCCATCAGCCCAGAGCCCGACGCGGGGCTCGAACTCACGGACCGCGAGATCGTGACCTGGCTGAAGTCGGACGCTTAACCGACTGCGCCACCCAGGCGCCCCGCCAAGCTTATCTTAATAGCTCTTAATTCATAGATCATGGAGCCAGTAAGGGGATTCTTCTAGTTTTGAATATGTATACTGCCTTCCAGAAGTGAGGATATAACCACAGATGTACTTAGAAATTCACTAACCCTATCATGAGATGGACCTAGGCTAAAACTTTATTAATAAATTCAATCCACTAGCTCCTCCTTGGAATGGCAAACGAAAATGGCATTTTGGGTTACAAAGGTTTAATGTCAGTTCCCAAGTCCAGTAATTTCTGAAAAGTCCAGGAATTTTCCTTTTCCTAATGCAGTCATCCTCCTATGACTCCCTCTTGTGGTGATTCAAGTCCTCACTTTGGAAAAACAAAATAAAACAAATGCCCCTATAAAGGGTTGTTGTTGTTGTTGTTGTTGTTGTTGTTGTTGTTGTTTTTTGGCATTTACAATTTAAGTAAAATGTTAGTTGATGTCCAGTTTACTATTGTATACCACTCTGCCCCTCCTGCTCATTATAGTGCCTACAACCATCTTGTTTGATTTGTCTTCATGTATGAGCCCAAACTGGTAGGAATTCCATCTAATTTCACCAGGGCCTTTTCACATGGAAGATTCTAGACTGTAATCCTCATCTTAACCTGATGCGACTACTAAACTTTCTGCTTTGCTTTCCAGATGCTATTTAGTTGTTTAACTTCATACTCCATGTATCTCTACTTTTCAGCAAATATTGAAGGGAAAATAGGCTCAGCGATGGCTCAGTGCTCATTCCTTCCTTCTCATTAGACTAAATTCTCATTCCTTGCTTTGTCATCTCTCAAGACTTTTTAGCCTTAGGAATGACCACACTCTGTTCCATCTCTACTTGCCAACAGTGAGCAAAATGTTTTGCCCAGGCAAAATCCAGATTCTCAAACAGTTGCCTTGTGGCCAGAGCCAGAAAATACCTCAAGGAAAAAGGCTACAGAATCTCAGTTCATCTTTCATAATTCTCTGTGGAGAATTTTGTCCTCTCTATTCCAGGCTGATTCATTAGATCTCCAATGCCTGTCAAGATTTGTATATTTTCTCATTATATTTGCTCTCAAAAGGAGTATTGGTATGCCACAAACTACTCCATCATACCTGGAAGCAAATGTTACACTTATTATTTGAAAACAAATAAAATAGTTGTTTTTGGTTGATCACATCTTAATTGTAGTGTTTTTAGATTAGCAACTCCTATGCCCCAATTTTCTTCCCCTATGTCCTTATAAAAAGTAATTTTACACACAAAAATAAGATGAATTTTCTAGTTAGATTCTTGCAGACTTTTCCATCTTTGTAATTCATAAGTTTTTAGTTTTTATTTCTTAACAGTCTTTAATGCCATCTTTTAAAACAAACAAACAAACAAAATTAATGCTTATTTTTGACAGAAAGAGAGAGACAGAGCATGAGTGGGGGAGGGGCAGAGAGAGAGGGAGACACAGAGTCCAAAGCAGGCTCCAGGCTCTGAGCTCTGAGCTCCTAGCCCCTGGATCCTGGATCCTAGCTCCTATCTTCTAGCTCCTAGCTCTGAGCTGTCAGCACAGAGCCCAACGTGGGACTGGAACCCACAAGCTGTGAGTTCATGACCTGAGCCTAAGCCAGACACTCAACCAACTGAGGCACCCAGGCGCCCCTAATCTAATATCATCTTAATACACAGATTCAGGTCTCTAATTTCCGATGTTTTAGAAGCTTTTACTTTTGCTTTTCTATCACTTTTATTTCTGGCTTCTTATTTTTTAGACAGAATTGCTTAATTTTTCATTTCTGTTAGATGTCCCCTGTATCTATCTTCTACTTTTTAAAGAATCATTTTTCTGTTTGTTCATTTTGAATTTTGAAAAAAAAAATTTCAACTTTTCTTCTGTGCTAGTAACATACTTTACTAAAAAGTGGATTTTGCAGTTGGGATTTAATTTTCTGAAAACATTTTTCAATTTGAAATACTCATTTGCTGTATATATGCATATTTAAATCCCAGCTGACCTTTTGCTATGATTTTGATTATCTTTCAAGAACCTCATGTTTTTTTTTTTAATTTTTTTTTTCAACGTTTTTATTTATTTTTGGGACAGAGAGAGACAGAGCATGAACGGGGGAGGGGCAGAGAGAGAGGGAGACACAGAATCGGAAACAGGCTCCAGGCTCTGAGCAGTCACCACAGAGCCCGACGCGGGGCTCGAACTCCCGGACCGCGAGATCGTGACCTGGCTGAAGTCGGACGCTTAACCGACTGCGCCACCCAGGCGCCCCTCAAGAACCTCATGTTGTCTCCATGTTGAGAATGTCAAAGAGTTTCAAAAGTTTTTTTTTTGTTTTTTTTTTTTTAGCTAATTGTTTTTTCTCAGTTAACATCTTCCTTTGAGACATTAGGAAACATTCCATTTTGTATTCCCTTTAGTAAGTTTTCAGTAATGAAATCTTTATTTTTTTTTCCTTTTGCTTAATTATTCTCTACTGAAAATAGATTTATCCAGACCAGGAATTTGCCAATAGACAGGTGATTTGCCTTGCTTATTTTCCATTTTTAATTTAGATAAAAATCCTTATCACAGCTAGAATTAGAGTATAGAGTGGTATTTCAACATTCCGTCCGATGTCTCATACCTAGCAAGCGTTCACTGGTATCGCTTACCTGAGCTGAAGTGGACTATTCCTTAACCTTCATTTTTTTTTTTCTTCTTAACCTTCATTCTTGATTCTAGGACACTAAACTGGAAGGACATACAAAAATGACAGTTGTTAGCATGAATGTTGCCAAGGTTCTTCCTGTTTTTGTCCTATATTGAGTGCTTAATTTATGTGAACTAAAAATGCCAGATATAATAAGCTAGTAATAGTAATTCTCCTTCTCTCCAGCTGCCC
This sequence comes from Lynx rufus, assembly GCF_022079265.1. Classification (NCBI taxonomy): domain Eukaryota; kingdom Metazoa; phylum Chordata; class Mammalia; order Carnivora; family Felidae; genus Lynx; species Lynx rufus. The sequence goes on from NW_025814827.1 coordinate 67,588,657, forward strand.
TCTACATCAGTCATCCCGCACCCCCTTACACTTCGTGTTCAGTTGTTTTCCAGCAATATCAGTCTAACAATGTCTATAGAAAGGGTAATATTGATGACTCACCTTACAAATCATTTTTATACAAAATTTACATTCTTAGGTTTACTTTCTAGCTTTTTGGTTGTTATGTAGCTTGTTCTCTGAACCGAGGTGCACACAGAGAAAGGAAGAAAAATGTATTTCGTTTTTTTCTGGCAGATTGCATTTTAGATTCAAGAGTATGTCAGCTATTAGATTGTACTTTTTCATTCTATTCTACCGTTCTTGCTCTTATGATTTTCTCCAGCTATGACTCTCAGTATATTTTTAAATTTCTTAATTTCTTCCGTGTCTTTAAAACTATTTTATTGGAACTTGATACAGGAAATGCTAGATATGATTTTACATGAGAAGATATTTCTCCAATTTTAAGGTAAAAAATTGTGTACACATTTTTATAATTATTATTATGGTTTTTTTTTTTTTTGAGAGAAAGTGCATGCAAGTGGGGGAGGGACAGAGGGAGAGGGAGAAAGAGAATCTTAAGCAGGCTTCACACCCAATGCACAGCCCGACATAGGGCTTGATCTCAGGACTGTGAGATCATGACCTGAGCAGTCACACAATACTGTTTGATAGCATTTTACCTTCAGTAGAATTTCTTTCAAAATTGCAGTCATTCCTGCTAAACCCAGTCACTGCTTTGTTAAACTAAGTTTATGGAATATTCTAAATCCTTTGTTGTCATTTCTCCAATTTTCACAGCATCTTAAACAGGAGTAGTTTCCATTTCAAGAAATCACTTTCTTTACTCATCCATAAGAATCAAGTCTTCACCTGTTCAAGTTTTACCATGAGAATATAGCAATTTAGTTCCATCTTCAGGTTCTGCTTCTAATTCTACTTATCTTGCTATTTCTACCACATCTGTGGTTACTACTTTCACTGAAGTCTTGAACTCCTCAAAGTCATCCAGGAGGACTGAAATCAAGTTCTTCCAAACTCCTTTAATATTGACATGTTGACCTCTTCCTATTCAATACAAATGTTCTTAACAGCATTGGTGAATCCTTTCCAGAAGTTTTTTTTTACCTTACTTTGCCCAGATCTTCCAGAAGAATCACTATCTATGACAGCTATAGCCTTACAAAATGTATTTTTTAAATAATAAGACTTAAAAGTCAAAATGACTCCTTGACCCATGGGCTGCAGAATATTGTGTTAATAGACTTGAAAATAACATTAATCTCATTGTACATCTGCAACAGAGCTCTTGAGTGACAGGGTGCATTGTCAATTAGCAATAATATTTTGTAAGAATGTTTTTTCAGATCAGTAGGTCTCAACATTAGGCTTAAAATATTCAATAAACCATGTTGTGAACAGATGTGCTGTCATCCAGGCTTTGTTATTCCATTGATGGAGCATAGGCAGAGTAGACTTAGCATAGTTTTTAAGGATTTTAGAACGATTTATGGAATGATCAATGAGCATTGGCTTCAACTTAAAGTCACCAGTTGCATTAGCCTCTAGCAAGAGAGTCAGCCTGTCCTTTGAAGCTGTGAAGCCAAGTATTTACTTCTCTTCTCAGCTCTGAAAGTCCTAGATAGCATCTTCTTCCAATAGAGAGGTGTTTGTCTAGATTTAAAATCTGTTGTTTAATGCAGCCACCTTCATTAATTTTCTTAGCTAGAGCTTCTGAAAAATTTGTTGTAGCTTCCACATCAGCACTTAATGCCTCACTTGCAGTTTTATATTATTGTGATGGCTTCCTTCCATAAGCCTCCAAAACCAACCTCTACTAGCTTCGAACTTTTCTTCTATAGCTTCCTCAGGTCTCCCAAGGCCTTTCTGGAGATAAGTCTTTGGCTTAAGGGAATGTTGTGGCTGGTTTGATCTGCCTAGACCTCTATAACTTTCTCCATATCAGTAACAAGGCTATTTCACTTTTTTATCATTCATGTGTTTACTAGAGTAGCGTTTTTAATTTCCTTCGGGAACCTTTACTTTGTATTTACAACTTGGCTAAGTGTTTGGCTCAGGGGGCCTAGATTTCAGTCTATCTTGGCTTTGAACATCCTTTCCTCACTGAGCTTAATCATTTCTAGCTTTGGATTTAAAATGAGAGACATGTGACTCTTTCACTTGACCACTTAGGGGCCATTGTAGCATTATTAATTGGCCTCATTTCAATACTGCTATTTCTCAGGCATAGAGAAGTTCAAGGAGAGGGAAAGAGAGGGGGGAAATAGCCAGTCAGTGGAGATGTCAGAACATATATAACATTTTTGGATTCAGTGCACCATCTCATATGGGTGAGATTTGTGGCACACCAAAACAATTACAATAGTAACAACGATGATCACTAATCAGCACAACAAACGTAATAATGATGATGAAAAAGTTTGAAATATTGCAAGAATCACAAGTTTGAAATATTGCATGTGACAAAGAGACACTAAGTCAGCAAACGCTATTGGAGAGATGGTACTGATAAATTTGTTTGATGCAAGTTTGCTGCAAACCTTCAGTTAAAGCAAGGTATAATAAAACAAGGATGCCTGTATATAAAATTAATTTTCTCTTCCAATTTTTTGTTGATTACCTTATTTAGTAGCGTTGCAGACTATGGAATAGTATCCTATCCATTATTTTGAATGTGTTTTGATCCTCCTATCCTCTTACTACCAAAACTTACAAAAAAAAATGTGTTGCAGCATGATGTTCTCTATTATCTTAGTAATTTGGTTAATTTGGAAATTAAGTGTGTCTTTACTTTTGATCTTCTGTGTAATATTATATACTTGAGTTAGTCATTTCATCACATAAACTGTGAGCAAAAACCATTCCATTTACATATTTAAGATCATAGAACATAAAATCTGAGATTGGAACCTTGTTTATGAGTTTTAGTGAGAGGTAAATGCTATGGATCACATTCACCCATGGCCTTAATGACTGAATCAATAGAAGTGAAGTCATGCCTCAAAGAATTGATCATATTTTGACCATATTATTATCATAGCATTTTGCAAAGGGAAATACTGTACCTCTTCTCTTCCCTAACCTGGTTTCATGCATAAACTCTAGAAAGCCAAATCATTTTACTCTTGATGCAGCCACAGTTATAACAAGAGTTGAAAGAAATAGTGTAATGTTAACAGTTTCTTATCTAACCCAATTTCTGCATGAGAGATAATCTCATGAGTGTCAAAATCTTTGGGGTATGAAAAGCACATGATTAAAATGATATGAAAGTATCTCTTAGCCATCTGGGAGTATGAAGATTGGTAGAGCCTCCACTGACATAAATGATGAAAGAAACTTCTTAAAGATACTTTGATTTGACAGAGAGGGCAGGAGGTAGTTCTGGATGCATTAGGAAAAGAGAAGGGTAAATGGGACAATGTACATGCCGACCAATGACAGGGATCTGGAGTCAAGTGAGAACCTCAGATTAAGAATGGCATAGGAAAAATTTAAATGAAAAAAATTTTAAATAAAAAAAATAAAAATTTTAAATTAAAACAAGTCACACAGAAAATACAGGTGTCTGTTTTTGGTACAAAGAATCCACAACTTTTAATCATGGAATTAAGCTTATACCGTAGGTTCACTAAATTTATTCCCCAGAAACAGTAGCTAGCTGAGCTAAGAGAAGTCATTTTAAAGCAATCAAGATGATGATTCTGGTCCTGCTATTTCATTGACCACTATTGGTCATAAAAATTGAAAAAAGCCAAGGGTAACTCTAATGGAAAAATAAGACATTTGATACACAACCTCCTGTCAGAACCAAGAGCATGAAATATTGAGTCAGGATTAATGGCTAGGGTTTTTTTAAAAATCACTTATGGGGGGGGGCTGGGTGGCTGATTTAGTTGAATATAGTTGAATATAGTTGAATATAGTTGAAGTCAGATGACTTCAGCACAGGTCATGATTTCGTGGTTCGTGAGTTCAGGCCCCAGGATGGGCTCTGTGTTGACAGCTCAGAACCTGGAGCCTGCTTCGGATTCTGTGTCTCCCTCTCTCTGCCACTCCCCTACTCACACTCTGTCTCTCTCTGTCTCTCAAAAATGAACAAATGTTAAAAAAAAATAAAAATCACTTATGGTGAAAATCCAGACAAGAAAATGTTTAAAAGTGATTAATATGATTGAGATTTGGAGTTCACAACAATGGGATTGAGTAATATTTTCTACATTATTGGCTGTATGACCTTGTTTAAATTATTTGTTATCTGAAATTTGGCTCCCTCATATAAAGTGAGGATAATATATATGAGGGTTAAATGAGATAAGGCATCCAAAGTACTTGTCATGGTTACTGGCACATAATGGACACAGTACATTATAGTTATTATTATGTATTCAGTTATTAGTTATTTTATAATAATATAATATTTTATTTTATCAACATAAGAATTATGATGATATGGGGTGCCTGGATGGCTCAGTCAGTTAAGCATCTGACTCTTGATGTTGACTCAGGTCATGATCTCACAGTTTGTGGTATCGAGCCCTGCATCAGGCCCCGCACTGACAGTACAGAGCCTACTTGGGATTCTCTCTCTCTCTTCCCCCTCCGCCCCTCAAAATAAATAAATAAACTTAAAAGTAATTATGGTGATATCTAGTGACAGGTGACAGCTTCCAGATATTAAAATAAAGGGACTGTAGTTTCAGAATCAAGCAAGAGCAATACACAGAAACCCAATATATCAATCAGCCTATGTCAGGAAATGTGGTTGTAGCTAAAAGTGAACAATAATGGAGATTGAAGTTTGAGACTAAGTAAAACATGACAAAACCATGGTCTTTAATAAGATATGATATCAGTTATTCTCAGTTTGACATGGGTATGTTGAGGATGGAAAAAGGAAGGTAAAGTAAAATCCAGACAAAGGCTTTTCTGAATGCAGTATACCTCAGGGATGTGAAAAAAGAGAAAGAAAAGAAAAGAAAGAAAAGAGAAAATAAATTAAGCTGTTATAATGAAGGTAAAGTAGGATCAGAAATATTCTAATGCAGTTACCCAACTGTCATCCAGGACTTCTTAAGTGCCTCTTGACTAGGGATATGATTGACTAAAACCTTGATGCCTGCGATAGGTAATCACTAACTGTTGACAGTTTTTGAAATGGCAGGAATGTTATCATAGGGAGCTATGCAGATTACTATATCGTGGGTCAGAATTTTGGAAGAGTTTTATAATAGGTTTACTTATCTCTCCTAAAAATGCTGGTATTGGCTTTAACCTACTCCAAAAAGTGATCTTGCCTTTTGAAATGGTTTACCTACCACCTTACTGGCAGGATTTTTTTTTCTTTTTCTTTTTCTTTTTGTTTCTTCATTTCTTTCTTTCTTTCTTTCTTTCTTTCTTTCTTTCTTTCTTTCTTTCTTTCTTTCTTTCTTTCTTTCCCTCTCTCTCTGTCTGTCTCTCTCTCTCTGCCAGTACAGGCAATGTCCCTGAGAACTGGTTTATATTTCAGTCTTCCTATTAACTGTTGAATCAGTGTCAAGAGACAATAATTCCTAATATGTGATAAAATTTTAGATTCAGTTTTGAAATTCCAAAAGTAAGAAATTATACAACAAAGACAAGGGATAAACTTCTATTTTAAATGAATTTAAGTGTGGGGCTTTAGAAGAGGGAATGTCACAGAATGCACAAAGATTGGGAGACTATTAGTGCTACATACATAAATAAATATAGAAGTGACATTCTGGAAGAAAATAGAGTCTAAGACCATGATTTAAGAACATTTGGGTATACTAACTTTTATCAAGTTCTCCTATCTATTGTATTGCTATTTCTGTTTGTTTCCCTGTGAATAATTAATGCAAAAATTATTAAAATGAAAGGATTCATACGTTTGTGTTCAGTTATACCAAAGAAAAGATGAGGTTAAAAAGCCTGTGTCCCATTTTGTATTCATTCTTAAAAAAACATCCGTAAGGACTGGAGTAGGCAGTGGTAGCTACATAGTGGACAGCAGCCCAAATCATTTGTGCATACAATAGAACAAAGAGAATAATGAGAAGAAATGATTCTATCTCAAGGAGATCCCTATGATCCCACCCTTTAATCTTTACATTTTCCCATTAAGAACAGAAGATGAAAATTTCTGGTATGGTAGAATAAGAATGTGACTGCTTGGCAAGACAGTATTCTAGGCCACCACAAAATGCTTAAATAATATTTTACACAACCTAGAAACATAATGGATCATGGTTTCAGAGTTAAGCAATAGACAATACACAGAAATCTGATCTATTAACCTTTGGAAGGAAATGCGGCTGTAGTTACAAAGTGAACAAAAGAAGAAAAAAAAATAAAACCTTATATGCACAAAAAGGGAGGGGTTTTTTTATATGCTGTATGCACAAATAAATACAGTGCTGGCTAAGGATAGCATAGGGAGAAGATTAGTATATAAGATCCCAGAGCAGGAATCTAGAGTTTTAACGGTGAACAGTAAAATAAGATAGGACTTTGAACCTACTCAAAGAAGGGCTAGAATTAGAAATTTACATAAACCAAGAACTTTCAAAGTCTATTGAATTTATGGAAAGAAGTTGAAAATCCTCACCCACTTGTTCAGGTATATTAAAATATAAGCTGTCTTCTTCCTCGAACTTTGGGTGGAAAGAAAACTAAAAATTGCTTGTAAAAAAACCAAAAAAACCCAAAAAACACAAAACAAACAAAAAAACTTAAGCCTCCATCATCTGCAGGTGTAGAGTCTCTAGTTATATTGTTCATGTGCTATAGGAATTTGAGAAGTTTCTTAAATGTTTATTTATTTTGAGAGAGAACACACATGCACAAGCCAGGGAGGAGTGGGGGGGGGGGGAGAGAGAGAGAGAGAGAGAGAGAGAGAGAGAGACAGAGAGAGAGAGAGAATCTCAAGCAGGCTCCATGCTATTAATGTAGAGGTCGAGACTGGGCTTGATTTCACCAACCATGAGATAGTGACCTGAGCTAAAATCAAGAGTCAGACTGAACCACGCAGATGCCCCTCAACTGAGAAATTAAATAACAACTGGTCTAACACCTTGTAGTCTGGTGCAATTCTGGAAAAATCTATTGCAGAACTTTTCAAGAAAGAGATTTTCACAGCTAAGAGTACATTTCTTAAAACACACCCACACACACATATATAATATATAACATATATATATTATATATATTACATAATATATATATTAAATACATAAATAATTATATAATATAATATATATATTTATCCCATACTGAAGATAAGCTTAAAAAGAGGATTATAATGTATAAAAAGAAATAAATCACTAAAATGCTGAAAAAAAAGTCACCTGTCACAGCAAACAAAATAATTAGGACTATAGATAACAGAACCTAAATCTAAAAGACACTTTAGTGAACCCATTAAAAAAATAACATGTTTTTGGAATCCAATTTCAATTTCACAAGTTCAAAGTAACTCTGTACTTTAAAGCCATTTTTTTCCTGAGAAAGAAGGATTAAATTTATGACATCTAATGTGCTTCTAAGAATTTAAAAATGATGGACATTTTAGATATGGGTAGTCTGTGTGATGACTTTATAGATGTAAAAGGACCTGACTGGCAAACAGCGGTCCCGAAAAACAAGATTTGTAGTTACAAAGTGTGTGGACGTTTTTGAAGAGCTATAAACTGATTTTGACAAGACTAAAAACTTACTATTTCTAGTAAGTAAAATCCTAAATGCCCCATGACCAAACACCTTCAAAGAAGGTATATTGGGGCCCTTGGGCGGCTCAGTTGGTTAAGTGTCCGACTTCGGCTCAGGTCATGATCTCACGGTTTGTGAGTTGGAGCCCCGCATCGGGCTCTGTGCTGACGGTTCGGAGCCTGCAGCCTGCTTCAGATTCTGTGTCTCTCTCTCTCTCGGCCCCACTTGTGCTCTCTCTCTGTCTCACAAAAATAAATAAATATAAAAAAATTAAAAAAGAAAGTATATTAAGTGTAAAAGGTAAATGAGAAAAATGGCAGAATTTCTGGAGAAAATAGACGTTAAAATGAATGTCAGAGTCCTAGACATTGTTTAAGAGAAAATCAGTTATTTAAAATAAAACAGAGATAAAGGGATGAAATATCCTCAAGAAAGATGAAGACATGTGGAAGATACAATGAAGAGACAACATATGTCTGATTGGAAGGTCTTGACTGCATTTTCTCTAAGAAATTAAACACAGAAGGACAGGGAAAGGGCAGAAGGGACAAAACTATGAACAGCATTATGTATTTAAGTTAAAACAAGAAAGATGGAATAAATATTTTTATTAGCATTTCTAAATTACCATAAGTATTTCCAGAAGAACAAAGAAATTTTATAGATCTACAATAATTAAATTGTATCATTAGTAAAAAAATGAACCTTCCAAAATGCTTACATATAAAGAATTCCAAAATCCTAGAGAACACAAAACCTCTTTTGTATAGGTATTATTCCAGAGAGTAGAAGAAAATATGAAAGCCGAGGATGGACCATCTCACCCATATGAGGGAAATTATAGTCCTCGTGTGTCATATTTGAGATCTTTCAGGCCAGATATGTTTTAGGTTTTACCATTTGCTTTATTTTTTTGAGCGGAAATGAGTATATATTTGCTTATTGTATTCTCAATAATGTCTGTGCACCACTCTATTGTATTAATAAACAACCTGTTTATATGGATAAACATTAGTATTTCCCCACCAAAATGTATGACTATTAACATTATTAAAGTCTATTGTATGTCTTATATTCATTCATATTTTATATTTTGCTAAATTGATAAATAATGGGATAAATATAAACCTCAAATACTAGAACTCTTATTCTTAAGAGATATGTTCAGTAGAATTTTTAATATATCTGGATCCAAACCACATTGTACCTGTACATATTAATGCAGTATGCATTTATTACAATTGCTTAAAGATATTGAAGATGAAGCATTATTATTGTCAGTGTCATCAAACTGGAGTTGGGCCTCTCGTGATAATGATGGAACAGGAGGATCCTTAGGGACAAAATAGCACTACAATAGTAATTTAAAAAGCATTTTTTTTTTTTGCCCGTTAACATCGTTTTCCAAGCAACTCCTCCTTAGTTGAATAAATGGTCACGAGTATCTTACTGATAAATTCAAGCTGTTCTAAAAGAACAACTAACAGGATACACATTTGTACTATATCACCAAGATATTTTATCACCTGCATTTATAACACTGTCATTACTATCTTCATTGGGACCTCATGTTTATGTGCATTTAACTACAGTAGAATAACTTCCCCATCATACAAAGAAATCACAATAGATATATTGTTATGAATGTTTATCATTTTTTTCTGTCAACTTCTGACTTATTTATACTTTTGTTTGACAAACATTTAGAATAAGTAACATGGTTTAATAGTCCTCATTAATGAGTTTTCATTTTCTGTTTCAATTTAAGACATTTTATAGGATACATTTTTCATGAAGCATTTGTTCATATTGGTTTATTATTAGCATTTATTTATTATAAATTTATTATTATGAGTATCCTTATACTAAATTATTTTAGGAAATAATGTTTCCTCATGTTTATTAACTACAGGAAATATGCAGGGTAAAAAGTGTATTTACAATCCTATTTCATACGGATTTTTGGCATTGATGTTGTCTTATATTTTATTTACACATATGTTATAAATTCCATTTGGTGTTATTTTTTAGTCAATTATATTTTTAAAAGACCTAATTCATAATAAGAATATCCTATACATTTACTCATATAGTTATCCTTTGTCCTTTTTGTGCTTTTATTTCATTGTGCAGCTCTTATATTTCAATCTATTCTCATTTTATTCTGCCTGAAAGACTAGCTTTTATTGTAATGCTGGTCTATAGGTGATGAACTCTTTGAACTTTTGCATGTCTGAAAAAGTCTATTTTGCCTCAAATTTTTGAAAGATATTTTCTCTGGATATGGAATCCCAAATTGAATTTCTTTGCAATACTTAAAGATGGGGTTCTGTGTCTTCTGAGTTACATTCTTTCAAATGAGAAATCTGCTGTCATCCATATCTTTATTCCTTTGTAAATAACGTGCCTGTTTCTTGCTGCTTACAGATTTTCTTGTTCTAAATGGCTTGGGCAGTTTCACTAGGATTCATGTGTCTCATGATTGGTTTTTGTTTTGCTTCTTGAGTTTATAGTTTTCATGCAATTTGGATACCTTTCTGCCTTAATTTCTCTAAATATTTTTCTCCCCCTTTCATTGATTTAGGATGCTTAAAATTGATCCACAATTCACCAATGCTTATCTAACTTTTTAAATTCTCTTGGCATTTAATTTTTGCTAGTTTGTTTTAGTTCTTTTAAAGTTACTAACCTTTTATTCATTAATATCTAATTGTAATTAATCTCATCCAGTATATTCTTTATTTAAGACACTGTAGTTTCAACTCTAAATTTTGATTTGAGTCTTGTATATGGCTTTACCTAACTTTTTGAACATATGGAATTTAGTTCCAATAACTTTTAAAATGTCCTTGTTTTATAAATTAGTATTTGTGTCAGTGCTCATCAATGTCATCAATAGACTTTCTCCTCACCTTGGGATATATTATCCTACTCTTTTGCATTCCTGGTAATCTGCTTTGATCCATACATTCTGAATCTTGCATTGTTTGTTGTATGCTGGGTACTTTTGTATTCCAGAAGTATTCTTGGGCTTTATTTGTGACACAATTTAGTATTTAGAAACAGTATGATATTTTTGTTTAGTTATTTGTAAACAGCTGTGATGTTATTAAAATTTGTTAGGCAGTACCAAAAGAGCATTTAGTCTAAGGTTAAACATTCACCACCACTGAGGTAACACCCTTCTAAGTACTCTACCCAACACTGTAAATTTTTAGATTTTTTACACTGGCTGATGGTAATAGATACTAATTTTGTCCCTATTTGATCTCTGAGTATTGTTTCCACTGATCCTTTTGGACAGTGCCTTGGCCTCAAGTAATTTCTACACATTCATGTACTGATCAGTTCTCTCATCTCTAATACTCTGTCTTATAATTCTGGCTACCTTGGTCTATGAAGACTCTAACTTCAATCCTCTTAACTTAAAGGCTCCACTTTGCTTCCCCTTCTCTGTGTCAGGAACTGTAAACTTTTCAGGTCAGGAAGCTGGGGCATTCCTAGGGCTAACGCATTTGTTCCTTGTCTCAGTGATTACTGCCCTTTGTGGCCTGCTGTCCGATGTCTTGAAAACCATTGTTTAACATATTTAGTTTTTTTTTTCTTTTTGTTTTAGATGTGTGTCTGAAATTTCTATTTCGATAAAAGAATGTACTTATATTAAATAAAAGATAATTGAGTTTAAAAGAATGCCACACTGAGATTATAAATTGATTTTAAGCAATTAGATGCTCAGAATTAACCAAATAACTGCATCAAATCTATGTTATGTATTTATACAGACAATGAAATACACAATAAGAGAAAGTTTGTAAGTTACTAATATGACTACATTTATTGCTGTAAATTGTCAGCTCCCGAAACTATTAAAATTATCCCATCAACCCCATTATAATAAAAAATACCCATTTTTACCTTTAGATGATATCAGTTTCTCACAGTATTACTGTAGCTTCAATTTTCAAACTAAGCCAGAAATTCCAAAGAATTCACTCAGAGAATTGGAATAACACAATAATTTCTTTTCTATTATGGAGATCAGTTCAAATGCAGAGAGAGCGAAAGAGAGAGAGAAGGTCTTAGTTAAAAATCTGCCTTTTATCTGACCTCCATTTTTAGATATTTTAAATTTTATAAACTTTTAGTTTAAGTTTTTGAAATACCATTTTAATAGCATCAGATATACAAAGTACATAGGAATGAAAGAAAATGTGTAAGAAAAAATAAATTATTGAGAAACATAAGAAGACCAAAATCAATGGAGAGATACTATATATATATATATATATATATGAATTTTTAATCTTCAAAAATTCCAATTCTCCATAATTTAATTCTAGATTTACTACAGCACTATTCAAAATCCCAGTGGAATTGACTAATGGATTCTAAAATTCATATGGAAATGCAATGGACAAAAAATGCCAAGTTAGTCATAAAGAAGAACAAAGAATACTTACATTATCAGATGCAGACACTAAAGATATGTGGTCATGAAACCAACATATCTTTGTTTGCGAACAAATAGACTGATATAATATGATTTCTCATAAATAGGTCCACACATACACAGACAATTGAAATATGATGAGATGGTAATGTAAAGCAGTGAACCCAATATAGCATTTTAACAATAAAAAAACAAAACCAGATCTAAGTGATATCTATATAGAAAAAAATGAAAGTGGACCCCTATCTCATGCAAAACAAGTCACTTCTAGCCAGATCAAAGACTTGAATGTGAAATCCCAAACTGTACATATTTCTAGCATGTACTATAGAAAATAATCTCCAATATTTTATGGTAAAGAGAGACTTGTGAAAGAAGGGGTAAAAAACACCAAATACAAATTAAAATAATAATAAAATTTAATAAAAGTGCGAAATGCCAAAAGATACTTTACAGAAAGAAAAGGCAAGATTGCAAGTGAAGAAGATATTTGTTACATACACAACAGACTATGAATTAACTAGTCCCTAGAATGGATAACGAATGCTTACATCAAGGAGAGAAAGAGAAGGAATCAGTATTAGGATTAAGTACTTCACATGTGAGGAAATGCAAATGGCTGACAAAAACGTGAAAAGGTTTTCAACGCTTGATAATACAGAAAATGTTAATTAAAAAGACAATATGTTACCACTGCTCACCAATCATAAACATGTGATGATCATATTGGCAAGGTTACAGACACACAGTATCTTCATGTTCAAGTTACTAAGAATGCATATTGCTTTAACCACCTTGGAACAGTTTCGCATTATTTAACCAATTTTAAGACGCAGACACTCTGTCATTTAGCAATTTTTCTCCTAAGCATAAATGCAAATCTTCTATATACTTTTCTCAGCATATATGAAGAAGAATTTTCTTTGCATATTTGTTTTTAATTAGATTTGATAATAGCACACATATATTTCATTAGTAAAATGGATTAATACAATAAATATATAAATAAATAAAAAATGCAATGAATAAATATATTCATTCAATGCAAAGTAAAGCACAAAAAATTAATAAGCAATGTAAAGTATAGGCTAAAGTATAGTTGAATTTAAGAAACTTAATTCTTGAAGAAAAAAGACCCAGAATAATTCATATTATATTCATCTAAAAGTACAACTAGGGAAGAATAACTGCAGAAGATAAAAGAATGTGCATAATCTGATAAACTTCTTGATTCCTATTATATCAATCTTTCTTCACATTAACAGATAGGGCAGATGGGAATCCAAGTTTAAGGAGGGTTTGAAAAATCAGGCTACAGGAAACTCTAGAAAACAATTAACTTGATTAAACTGTTACAAACAAAATATGGATTATAGAAGCAAGGTCAGAATTATTAAAAATAATTTACGCAATTCATCATTCACTGTGAGCGGTCAAAATAAATAGGGAAGGTATTTATTTTAAAATTTCAATTAGATGGGACACCTGGGTGGCTCAGTAAGTTAAGCGCCTGACTTTGGCTTAGGTCATGATCTCAGGGTTTGTGAGTTCTAGAGCCCTGCATTGGTCCCTCTGCTGTCACTGTACAGCCGGCTTTGGATCCTTTTTTCCCCCACTCTCCCTCTGTCCCTCCCCCACGAAATAAATAAAAGATAAAAAAAAAACAAAATTTCAACTAGAAACAAGTGAAATTGTTTATTTAAATCAATGAGAAATAATTCTACTTACTGAAATATAGATATTAATATTCCCTTGATTTAAACCAAACAATTAGAATACAAATATAATTTATCTTATAATCAAATTTTAAATTTTTAGAAGAAATTCAAATTATAAATTCCAACAAACATCTGGTAACATGTGCTATACTTACTTTAGCAAAGCATGTTTTATACACATTTAAAAAGATTGCACAGTTGTAATTATTTTTCTATTTTTTCCTTTGTTTTATTATTCTTTTCTCCGTATATTATTTTTTCACACTGTTATACTCTTTTCCATCCTTGGAATAAAGCCAACAATAAATAACCTGTCAGGATCAATTCCAAGTTGTATAATATATGGGCTATTAACAAAGAGAGCACAGCTGGTTTGTGTGCATCTTTAGTTTTATTTCATGGAAACAGTAGATAATTATGGGGAAATAGGAAGAAATACATGATTTTAATATTAATTATTGACAATCAGTTTAGGGGAGGATACTCATATTAAAATACATGATTTTAATATTAATTATTGATAATCAGGTTAGAGGAGGATACTCATAATAGAGGAGGCATCTATTTTTAAGAATGTTATAAAATAAGTTTATTTTCTTGTACCTATGTATTTTTTTAACATACAGTAGAGGGATAAAGGCAAGATCTTGTTGAGCAGCTTTTCAAAATTCAAGGTCTCTTTTTTTTTTCCCTTTAATCATCTTGTAAAGCCTAAAGCTAACATTTTCTTTCCCTGATACCCTTTTTGCTTTCTAATTCATATATGTCCTTAGTGAGGAGATAATGTTCATTTTTCTTTTTTCTTCTTTCCTTCCTTTTCCCTCTCACCAAATTACTTCCTCAAATAACATATAGCATTTTATGTTATAGTTATATAAACTTGGAATGCAGTTTCAGTTAACTTAAATATGAGCAGAAATTCATTACTAGATCTTAACTATTTAAAAACTTGAATACACAAAACATGTTTAAAAAATATACCCCATTGTGCAATGTACTAAATTATAACTTTGGCCCCTTCGACGCATGTCTTCTTGTGACTAAGCATTGTTTTTTTATGAGAATGAATGGGACTGCTACCGTATTCTGTCAGTAGGTTGGAAAAACTTTCATATGCCTGTGTCTTTCAGGCAATGATTCTTCCAAATATGTTCAAATTCAGAATGATGGTTGTGAAAATTAAGACCTCTATCTATTTAGAATTTTTTTGTATGGCCCTTCACCTATACAAGTTTTATTTTAATTTTTGTTGCAATCATTTTGACCATTTAAAAAAGTTACTTTTTAAAACAAATTAAGAATTCTAACGTTTGCTTTTATCATCACATTGGTGATATCATAAGAACTTCAGTGGTTTTTCTTCTACATGCACACTGAAAAGCTTTGAAAACTTTGGTCTTAAGCATTACTTACCGTAGAATGGAAAATTCCTAGATTCTACTTGACTGTGCATTCACTGAGGTAGACGATAGGAATTAAAAACCACACCGAAAAAATTGCCCTAAGTCACTACAGATTTGTATGTGTATTTGTATGTTGTCATATAAATCATTTTCCAGCATGGTTGACTTCTGCATTAGACCAAGCTATGGAAAATTGTATTCAAGTTAGTCAAGAAACTAGAACATTCTGGTTGTAAGAAAAGTGTCTGTAAAAGCAGAATGTGACAGCTCTGCTCAAATAGAAAGTCTCTCCTAACATTCCGCAGTGCCTATCTCTCAGGCTATTGACAACTCTAAAAAGTCTGATCATTAATTGCTACAAAATTTCCTTGAAAAAGGAAAAACAAATATATATAATTCAAACTTATTTTTCATGTATTCTCTCCCCATGAATTTCTTCAGGATTCTATGAAGAAAAATATTCTACATTTCTTTGATGACAAGGCTAAAGCAAAACTAATTCTGGTACAAATGGCTCAAATTTTGGATTGAATTGTTTCCTGATACCCATTACAGGTTTGAATATTAATGACTCCTCTTACTGAGAAACTGCATATTTCCATCTGCCCTGAGCTCCAAGAGCTCTCTGACTGCAGCTCTCAGTTCCTGACAAATATGACAAAGAGGTTGCTCTGAGCTGCTCATATGTTCATATTCAATATGTGGGTTTTTTTTTAACATTAGCCATCAAAATGGCTGTTTTTTTTTTTCCTAAAAGGAGTGTCAGGATAAGCTACTGAAATGGATAAAACTGTCTTTAGCACAATGTAGTTATGATGTTATGGTGTAAAATATGTTATACACATGAACAGATGAGAACTGGAAGAAGTATATTAAAAATCCTATTTAAAAAATAATGTACAGATGATGGCAATGTTTGTTATTTCTTATAGGATCTCTTTAATATATCGGTGACTGCCATTTGAAGCAATGTAGGGAGACCTGAAGGTGGGCTGTTTACTGCCACACCTTATCTAGCGTTAGATAAATGAAGTGTGGAGGAATCTGTTCTTAGATGCCTTTTGTTAGCAACGTGATAGCATCAGTCTTTAATTTATTAAAATAATAGCCTTTTTAATATTACTTGCAGTTAGCATTTTACATCTCCCATCACATTTGGACATTTCAATTTGCATAGATTTGAGTGATTGTTTAATTTTGAGAAATTAAGCTATCGCTTTTAACTTTCAACTCACATAAATCACTTTTATGGCTAAATGTTGAAAAGGACAAATGTAATAAATGCTTGAAGAAAAGGCAGGAGTATCTTACTTCTGTTCTTGTGAGTTGGTATTTGACAAAATATCAGTAATGGAGCAGGTGTTTTAAGAATAAAGAAATCACTGTTTCAGTAATTTCTAAAATTACATACATAATACAGAATTTTCAAGCTCATATTTAAAAAGAAAAGCTTCCATATGTTTCAGATTGGTAGCTGAAATTAGGTGAATTAACAGGTGAATTCTAAAGGGATATGAAGAATTACAATAATTTAGCTACAATTTATTGAACATTTACTAGATGTCAAGATCCGTGCTAGGTGCTTGATATGGATTATTTCTAATACCACCAGTAATCATGCAAGATGATGAGGTTAGCTTCATTTAAGTTGTGGGAATTTAAACTTGGAATTTAAGTAATTTACCCAAGGGACACAGAAAAACCGAATTTCAACTGAAGTCCTCATTCTTAAAAGCCCATGTCTTTACCATTGCATAATCTCAGATGACCTTAAAACTGAGTTACACACAATAGTTACTCCTTTCTCTTCCTTTCTCCCATATTTTCCTCATCTATATCACCTTAGGAAAATGACCTCTGAAACTAGGATGTATCAAATCTTTCCCAGCATGAGTATCTGGGTTTTAGTCAGAAATTAGGGCACAGTTGTCAGGGCAACATTTTAAGATGTTGTATGTCCAGAAGGTATTCTAAACTCCCTAAGTTATACTGAATTGTAACTTCTATCCTTGATGAGATCTCTTTCAAGGAAAATTAAAGGTGCAAGTTACAGAGGTGAGGAGTTGAAGGTGATGGCGATAGTAGTGACAAGGTTCCCAGAAGGATTTACCTGGACTTACATAATAGGACTTTACATGGGAACCTAAGTATGGAGTATTGGTTGCTATTTTAATTCAACCAAAAACCAAGGCAAGAAAAGTTGATCTTTTATTTAACTCATTAGATTACTTGTTAGTTTCAGGAAACAAATCATGATTTTAAGGTCTGCAAGATGCTAAGATAAGCCACAAAATGAAATGATGGGCGTGCTTTAATTTGCTTCATATTTTTTAGAACAAAAGTGGGCAGCTATCTTTTCCCTCAATAAGTTTTGAGTGCAGTCCTATTTCAAAACAAAGGTACATATTAGCAACTCCTTTAGCCTTATTGTTAAAATTTTGTGCTGTGTTTTTCCTTTTATCTCTTGATGAATAAAACATGATAAATAAAACATGAAAAGGTGAGAAGATGTTGTGCATAGTGATGGGAATTTGCAAATATAGAAGCTCCCTCTTTGATTTCCCATCAAGTTACTTATTTAATTAATTCTGATTTAATTTCTGATGAAATTTTAGAGATATAATATGCAGTAAATATGTATTTTATATACTGAGCTTAATACAAAATATATTCTGATTAAGCCTGTACAAATTACAGTCTTATTTTATTATTGTAGAATGATGTGATTAGGGAGTGTGAACCAGTGTGGAAACACTCACCAACAAATCATACATCCTGCTGAACAAATTGCAAATGGAGCCCAGTCAACATAAACACCTATATCTTGCTTTAGTTCTATGGGTAAGACATTAGAAAAAAAGCAGTCTAAGGCTATATTAGTCATGAACATGACTCTTATGATTCAAGCATGTCTTTTCACTTTGTTTTCAGCTGACACCATGGCTGCTGACAGCCTTCCTGTCATTCCTCAGTCACCAATTTCATAAGCCAGTCAGTTGAAAAGATCAGTGTGGATCCCTGAGAAGTCCCCAGTTGTGCTTCTCAATAAAACTTTAGAGCTAAAAGCTTATAGAGCCCAGGAGGGGAAATAAGGAAACCGGAGACTACAGCACTGCACAAATGAAAAAAAAAAAAAAATCCCTTTCAAAAAATAATCCCGTGGCTTCCACAAATTCTCAGCTCCTCACTCCTCTGGGGTGTTGGTGAGGCCCAGTTATCTGGTTGCTTTCATTATTTATTGAAAAGCACCGTGGGGAGCAACACATTGCTCCCCACAGTGTTATTCAATGGATAATGAATTAATGAACAGAAGCGCAAAGAGATTTGTGCTTCAGAAGGAAAGAAAAGATATTTGTGTGCAGCAAAGAGGCTAGAGGAATAAATAAAAAAAAGTTTCTGCTGAATGTAAAAAGGGGTAGTCCTGTAAAAAGGGTATTGTCCCAATACCTTGCCTCCTTCTCTTATAAAACTGAAATAATAAGAGAAAATAAAATATAATTGAATAATCCTAATATCTAAGAGGCCAGCAATGTAACCTTTGGGTTTGAACACTGATATAATAAATGTATGTCAAAAATTAAAAAAAAAACACAATCTACCCAATAGTTTTGGTTTTAAAAAAGTGAAAATAAATGGTTCATGAACATGTGTGGCCATTAATGTGAAAGCCAATATTGTTGTTCCATGATAAGCAGAGAAGGTCAATACAGAGACCCAATGGCATTCAGAAACTACACATTTTCATTTTTTCATCTCTGGACTCTGTATTAGTTTTACTCTTCTCATGTGAGGATGTCTCCTCTGATTCACTGGATTTATTTTCTTCTAGGAGCCATGAGATGTTAAGATTGCTGGATTTTTGGGTATAGTCTTTCACAAAATTTTCTTGTAGTTTACTTGGATACAAACAGATCTACAGAACTGTTAATAAATAATCATATATCTGGGGGCGCCTGGGTGGCTCAGTCGGTTAAGTGTCCGACCTCAGCTCAGGTCATGATCTCATAGTCTGTGGGTTCGAGCCCCGCGTCGGGCTCTAGGCTGACAGCTGGAGCCTGGAGTCTGCTTCAAATTCTGTGTCTCCCTCTCTCTCTGCCCCTCCCCTGCTCATGCTCTGTCTCTCTTTGTCTCAAAAATAAATAAAAACATTAAAAAATTTAAAAAAAAGAAAAAAAATAATCATATATCTGATATTTCTACTGTGGGATAATTGGCAAAACTCCTTCACTTGGGATCCAAAACAAATCCATCCATGGTGAAAAGTGCCATGTCATATTTCAAATATATTGCCACCACTGTAATTAATATAACAACTCTCTTTAAAACTTGTCTAACAAATATTTCTTAAATATTCCTTATTGTAAAGCCATATGTAAGAGTAGCGCTCTCTGATGCTACGTTTTTCTTCCTCAGAACAGGAAGAGTTCTTTCTCCTCACCAATTAATTTGAAACAGTTTTAGAAATATGGGCGCAGATGGATTCAATGGCTGCCTTATGCACATGCATAAATCTGAATAGGGAACCTCATACACACATAGACATACATGTGAAGAAAATATGAAACTTGGAGTCAGCTAACAGGGTGAAAGAAGCCTCAAGTTCACTGTCAGATGAGTAAGAAATATGAATAAAGCAAAATTGTTAAAAACGTTAAGAGTTTGCAATTGAAATGAGGTGTGTTAAGTAAGAATGGACTAAGAATCCAGAGGGCCAATTAAGAATCTCATGAAGAAAGTAGGGCATTAAGACAGTGTCTGCAATGATAATGTCTTTGTTCATGCAGTGAAATTTAAAATACTACAAATTAAAGGAAGTTGATTTACATGAAACTTTTTAATAAACTTAAGCACATTTAAATAGCTAATCACCAATGTCATCCTAATGTACATACAGTGCTTGATATGAATTATCAGTATTTCCTTTATAGCCAAGCCCTCCATCATTTTTCTTTATTATCTTTATTATGCTTGTGTGGAAATAGTCCATGTTCTAGAGGAAGAGAGATTAAACTCTACGTAAGAGTATTCACTTTTGACCTTATGTAACAGTCTAGGAGTCTACTGGTAAATGTAAAATATATAGGTAAAAGTTCTAATATCATTAGATTTTGATAGCCAGGAGCTATAAAATACATCTGATACTAAATGAGCAAACAATTAATGTTACCTCATACTATTTATTTTATGGTACTTAAAAAATTCTTTCTCATTAGTTTATAAGGTCACATGATTTCAGTTTGCAATATTTTTTCCTAGCACTTGTCCAAAGTTTATAAACTATTATACTTTTCCTTATTCCTCATTCATTTCAAAAATTATTTAACCAATATTTCTAGTTTTAATTTTTTTAGTTTTAATTCTTAATATTTTAGTCAAGTTTCTTTACTTTTTCTTCTATTTCTTCTATAACATTAACATTTAATTTTTCTCATTTCCTTTAAAAATTCTTATGATTTTGTATTAAAACTTAATTCTTCCTGGGGTGCCTGGGTGGCTAAGTTGGTTGAGCATCCAACTTCAGCTCAAGTCATGATCTCATGGTTGATGGGTTTGGCCCAGTGTTGGGCTCTGTGCTGACAGCTCAGAGCCTGGAGCCTGCTTCAGATTCTATGTCTCCCTATTTCTCTGCCTACCCCCCACCTCCCTCCTTGCACTCTCTCTTAAAAATAAACATTAAAAATTTTTTTAAAAAAAGTGAATTCTTCCTATTTTGGGTACCACTGTATTTTTTTTTTAACTTTTCACTTTTAGCTTTTAGTTTTTGTCCATCGGTTTTGTTTTTGTTAGTATTTTATTTTACTGTATTTATTTTTTACTATAAATACTTTTGAACTTAATGATATTTCTTATTAAAATTTACATAAATCTTGTCAGCAGAGATTTAGGAGCTACAGGTTTAAGGATGGTCAATTTAATTTAATTAATTTAATTTATCTTAATGTTTATTTTGAGAGAGAAAGAGGGGAGGGGCAGAGACAGAAGGAGAGAGAGAATTTTAGAGAATCCTGTGCTGTCAGTGCAGAGCCCTATGCAGGGCTTCATCTCACCAACCATGAGATCATGACCTGAGCCAAAATCATGAGTAAGATGCTGAACCTACTAAGCCACCCAGGTGCCCCGAGAGATGGAAAATTTCATTAAAAAAATTTTTTTAACGTTTATTCATTTTTGAGAGAGAGAGAGCGAGAGAGAGAGAGCGAGCATGAGTGGGAGAGGGGCAGAGAGAGAGGGAGACACAGAATCTGAAGCAGGCTCCAGGCTCTGAGCTGTCAGCACAGACCCCAGCGTGGGGCTTGAACCCACGAACCGTGAGATCATGACCTGAGCCGAAGCTGGACACTCAACCAACTGAGCCCCCCAGACACCCCAGGGATGGAAAATTTTAAAGGCCTGTTTACCCCATCACATCTAATTTCCTGCAGCTCTATGTCTAGGACTCTGCAATAAACCTCAAATGCAAGCAAACAGGAGGGAGGGAGGGAGGGAGGGAGGGAGGGAAGGAAGGAAGGAAGGAAGGAAGGAAGGAAGGAAGGAAGGAAGAAATATGTCCCTAGGTTGCATGCAAAATCTGCTAGTTATTTCAAGATCTTTTCTGTAGATTCATGATAAACTCAGCATAGATAGTTTACTTGAGTGGTTACAGTGTTTTGACATCATCTACCATCCAATGTACTTTTGGGTAGCTCTTTGCTTTGAAATCTGTCCAATATAAAAAGGCCGTGGATTTTGAGCATGCTATGAACGTGATCTCTGTGATCTCTGTGATTACTCTCTGTGATTACTGTGATCTCTGGTACCCTGAGAGAAAGCTCTGATAAATTGTTTTATAAATACATGAATTAAATTTTTTTAAATGTTTATTTATATTTTGAGAGAGAGAGTGAGCAGGGGAGGTGCAGAGAAAGAGAGAGAGATAGAGAATCTGAAGCAGACTCCAGGTTCTGGGCTGTCAGCTCAGAGGCCTGACACTGGGCTTGAACTCACAAGGCATGAGATAATAACCTGAGCTGAAGTCAGAGGCTTAATCGATTGAGCCAGCCAGGTGCCCTTATATGAGTGACTCTAATTCAGTTATGCTGAATGTTAAGTTCTGCCTTAGTATTTATGAGATGTCTTTTGTGATATGACATAACATTTAGTTTATATAATTCACTCTATTTAAAATAAAAAACTCCCAAGTTCCTGAAAGGTTTGATTTTGTCTCTAAGTGTTTGGTTTCAGAGTTTGGAAGCACTTAATATCATTTCAGAACTTTTTCTCTCTCTTTTAAAACATATACAATCTGAATAAAAATGGAAAAAACTAAGCAACTTAAGAGTTTAAGAATCTTTGAAATGAGGCTAGGGAAAATAATAAATACAGATAAGAAAAATAATTACATGCATAGACCAAACACTACATGTGTGAATTCTAAATGATTGGTGTATATAATTTCAGATTAATTTTCATGTATTGCAAAAATGTTACTTTAAAGACACTAGTTCATTAATATAGAAGTTTCATGTTTTATACAGATGACTAAGGTTCTTATACTGGGAATCTTTTATCTTTGCCTTTGTTCTGGGTTTTCTTTTGGTCATGTTGCTGTAGTTGCTTTTAATCTAATTTAATTTTAATTCTAATTGTGGGATGTTTAAATTCTCTTTTAAAATGTCTAATATTTTCTCTATTAAAAATATATTCCATTGTGTCTACTATGTATATAATTAATACTTCAGTTTATAACTCCTGTTGCCCAAACTTTTACAATGAGGAAAATCAGAGGTAACTCTGTGCATTATAATTTACTTCAAGCTTCTGTATGATATACAAGCCTTGCTAATGTGTCTGTAGATATTTGTGGATTTTTTAAAGGAAACTGGCGATAATTTATACTTTTTAGGTGCCTTCAAAACACTTCAGTGGTACAAAGATCACAAATGCCAAACTTGTCTCCATTTTTCTAAGAGAAATTAAATCTATTTACAACATTCAAAAATTAGAAGACTTAACAGAAGTATGGATTTCTGGATTTTCCTGCAGAATTAAGTTTTTACAATACTAGCAATATTTTAAAAAAAAATTTTTAACGTTTATTTATTTTTGAGAGACAGAGTGCAAGTGGGGGAGGGGCAGTGAGAGAGGGAGACACAGAATCCGAAGCATGGTCCAGGCTCTGAGCTATCAACACAGAACCCGACGCAGCGCTTGAACTCATGAACCCTGAAATCATGACCTGAGCTGAAATCGGATGCTTAACTGACTGAGCCACCCAGGCACCCCAATACTAGCAATATTTTATCATGAGCTGTGACTGTCACAGTAAGGAGGGCATGAGCTCCTCAGTTCACCACAGTCTCTACTTCTCTCTGTTGTGGACCTAAACCACCTGGCTTTGGTTTTTTTATGATCGATAGCCACTTGGTCTCTGTATGCATTTAAAATGGAAATCCCAGCTTTATTGCTCTTTCCTGTTTTTCATTATCAACATCCTTCCTATGGGGCAATCATATTAATTCCCCGAGGCTTATCATATTTTGTCACACTTGGTTAAACTGGCTGCTTAACTGTAACATGTTCAATATACCAGGGTTACAAATGCATTAACAAATCTGATTTTCTTTGTAAAGATGCCGGAGCGTCCTTTATTTCCTAATTAGAAGCAACTGGTGAACTATGATTGTGATTATCATGGTATAGATACCTGCAATATATTAGTTTATTGATTTCATTAAATTATCCTCCTTCTCTGGTTTAGAATGGTAAGATAATAGTGAATGCCTAGCTTTGGTCTATATTCATAGATGTTCCATCAAATGCAAAAAGCAAGGACAAACCTTAGCGATCACTGCATACACGGCTTAACCTTGAAGCTAGTTTTGTGATAAACAGCAGGGGCTAATGAGAAATGGCAGCTTTCTGCTTGCATGAGGATCACTCTGGCCATCAGAGCTCAACAATGCCTAAAATAAAGCCAACAGTGAAAAGGGTTGAACTGATTCCAGAAAAAGTCTGGAGGAATTAATAATTCAGGAAAAGCTAGAATGAGAAAAATATGTAGGAAAGAGCAATTTTTTGTGAATATTGTAAAAAGTAAAATGCTAGGTAAAATATTAAATATAGAAGTAGTAGTGACTTTGGGGCAGTAAAATATGGGTTTAAATCTTGGCACTTTTGATATTTAGCTGTTTAATCGGTGGCTATTGGCCTAGGGAAACTAGTTAACCTCTGACAGTTTCCTCATCTTTATAGTGTCAGCTATATATGCTTAGAGAAAAATGTTTGAGATACACATATATTTGTGTGTGTGTTTGTATATTTATACATATATACACATAGCAGTCATCCAATAAATAGCATCAGGAGTTGCTGCAGCTGCAGCTGAGGCTACTATTTCCATTACATTACTCCTACTAATTCTATCACTGTATACTATAGTCTTGCACCTGTCACTTTCTATCACACTAAACAGAGTTTGTGAAGAGCCCCGAACTCTTCCATGTGCTATAAGGAGACTACCTTCTACACTCTGGGACTGCTGACCCATTATGATCTGTTATATTTAATTACCACCTCTAGAAGAGTCTGCACTCTATAAAGAAAGAAGGATGCTGTCTTCTAATTCTCGCTGAAATTTTGGGAATTACACCCCAGACTTTATATTAGATTTATACTCCCTTACTCACCATTTGACCATGTGAGCTAATTTTTTTTTCAATATGCCAGTATGAACAAAAAATAATTCCAATTGTTTGCAAATCCAGTAAGACATTTGTTGAAAAAGGAATGCTATGTTTGACAAAAAAGAAACAAAACCTCTATTTCTATAGACTTCAAAGAGTCTCAAACACCTCTCTTCATAGCTTCTCTAACATCAAAGATTCTATTTCCTGGCTCTTGAGTTCAGGAAGGAAATGGAATGGAGAAGCTGGTGTTCGGTTAGTGAATTACTATGCAGATCTGTAACCCTTGACCACGGACTTTTTAGCCTTTCTTTTTTGACTCAGACTCAGAAATATATCTCCCAAAATGGCCCTTGTCAGGTATTCATTGTTTATTTCAAGGAATAATCAGGAAGGAAATGAAATATTGGCTGCCTTCCAGACCTGAGAAAAATTATTTAGTTGTTCTTTTTGTCCTATAGTTGATGTTAAAAATAGGAATAAGAATGGCTAGAACTTGGATTAAAGTAGCACTTGTCTTATGTAAGTAGTATATATTTACTTTTTAGAAATCATCTCTGCACTAACATAATTGTGGGGACTGAAAGCTATCTTTTCTCTAGTTACGAATACTAACTTAGGAGCAAGAGGACAGACATTCAAGAAAGATTCTAATGTTGAAGATTTATATTTATATGAGTGTATTTATAATAAATAACTAAATACCTTTTTGACTTATTATAAATAAATGTCATTACAATCAAAATTAATATAACTTCTATTGAAAATTATAGTTTTATACATAAATATTTTTTCCTACTTCTTTTAGTAGTGACAGGCAAGCTTTGTGCAGAAAATCCTTCCTATAAAGGCGTTCATGAAAATCTCAACCAAAGAAATAGTTTTAAGACATCAGAGAATTTCTAAGGCAATGAGATGTTATAAGGCCATGGTCTTTTAGAGAAGGGAAGTAAATGCTTCTCTCAAGCGATATGAGCTAAATATGGAGCTTTCCCCTCTTTGAGATATTTGTTGGTTTAAAAATTGCAAGGAGAGGATGAGAAGAATTGGGGGCTAAAACAAAATAGATCTGCTGGCAATTTTACAGGATCAGGAGGCAATAATATGGAATTTTTGGGATCTACACAAGAGAGGATCTGTGTGATAATACCCCAGGGTTTTATTAGGGACCTCCAACAAAGGTGTAGGCCTACATCCTAGAAATAAGATGAAGAGAAAATAAACAATCTTCTAAAAAGGACTGGAACAGAGATAATTTCCCATTCTTTGAGTAAATTAAGTTTTGCTTGTTTATTTTTGTTTGTGTTTTTGTTTTGTGAACAAAAGTAAATCTTCATTGGAGGAATGTAATACCAAACAGAGGCATAAATTGTCTCTATAACTTTTCATTCAAAATGTATGGCAATCAGTCAAAATTTGCAGAACTGCCACGAGATAAGATGTCATGACATAAGCCATAATAAAAATAGAAAATAAAAGAGACATGCAGGATATATAGGTTTGAATTTATCAAACAACAATTTACACACGAGAGTAATAAGTTCAAGAACTTAGATAACAACAGGGACAATTGCAGTTGGAAAATATAAAAAAGTATCCAGTGGCAATTCTAGGACTTGAACCATACCATGACCGTGAATGAAATTAAGAATTGAAACTTTATTTTGTAACAGGGTAGAAAAATCTAAAGAAAAAGAAGTTAGCTAGGACATGAAACAGAAGAAAATCCCAACTATAATACTGAGAGAAAAAAGAGTGAAAAGTACAGATAGAGTATAAGAAAGTCCCTAGCATATATCTGTACATATATGGTGGAAATGCAAAGAGAGACAATTTGATGGAAGTAATATCTGAAGAGATAATTGATAAAATTTTTTCTAAATTATATTAAGCCATAGCTCCAGAATAAATTAAAATAAAAAACAAAACTTCATCAAGCAAATGAAAATATAACTTGTGAAAAGCAAAAGCAATAAAAACCTTAAAGGCAGACAGAGGAAAAAACAAGTTCAGAGAAACTCTAAAACTGACTCAGCCTTTGCAACGGACAATAAAAGACTGAAAGAATGATATGGCCATCTTCAAAGGTGTGAAACAAAATAACCACAGATCTAGAATTCTATTTCCAGCAAAATTCTGCTATAAAAATTAGTCCTAAACTAGGAAATTTTGATATAAAAATGAGATAATCAGCAACATATAAGTAATAAGAAAATACTAAACTCTTCTGTCATCAAAAGGAAAACAATCCCAGATGGACGCAAGAATATGAAGAAAGGAATGAAAAGGGTAAATGTGATAAATAAAGAATAATTATTTATGACATGTTGAGGGTATGGTAATGTATTTTTTTGTAAAAATAGAAGATTACTACATGGTAAAATTGCATAAAAATTGGGAGAATATGAATGAATTAAAACATTTTAAAGTCTTTATATTGACTGGGATTGGTAAAGTAAAATTTTCACTATACTTTAAGAAATCAGTAATAAATGTTGTAATAGTTGTGGAACTGTTTGTTTATATATATTCAAATTTGCTATAAATACAGAACAGTATAAAAATCAGAAACATATAGTTTAATTATCACAAAGTTAACACAACTGTGTTAACAACTTAGAGAAAGTTTCATATATATATGTAATTACATATTTATGTATATGTTTAAAATACACATGCTGTTTTCTTCTGAATGTTTTTTTGTGTTTACTGGGTTTATATATATGTATATATATGAATATATATATATACACACACATATATATACACATACACATATATATTTATGTGTTTATATATTATATATTATATAGTGTGTTATATATATAAATATATATATTATGTTTATATTATATGTAAATATAATGGGATATCTCTCAAAAAAGATTCATTCGTGTTCTCCCACTTTTTATGTGATTTTAGCATGTAGTAACTCTTTCTTCATTTTATACATAAAAATAATTATTATACCTGTAGTGTGTCATAAATAATTATCTGTATCATATTTACTCTTTTTTATTTCATCCTTCATATTTGTGTTTCTATCTGGGATTATCTGGGATTATTTATTCTTGGTTGCATAACTGTTTAGTACTATATATATGTATGCACATGTTCAAGAGAAACACTAAAACCGACTTTGGCCTTCTCAGTAAACAATAAAAGACAAAAGGAAATGAATGTGCTATTTATATCCATGTATCAATGTTCTCCAAAAACATGGCGAAGATAGTCAAGTTATTCATAGTAGTACTAGTCACAGCAGCCTCAAACTTTAAACAGTTCAAATGTCTTTTAATAGTAGAATGAAAAAATAAATTGTGTTAGGTATATAAAATGGGATATTATATATCAGTTAAAATCAGTAAATAAAGCTACTTGCAGTAGCATGGATTAGCCTCACCATCATAATGCAGATTATATGAAGGTTTTGTGTTTTCTTTTGTAAAGAAAATATATTATTCCATTTAAATATAGTTCAAAATCAGGTCACAACTAATCTGTAGTGTTACAACTTAGCAGAGTGTTTTCCTTTGGAAACAGATTAGGGGTAATACAGGAAGTGATTTGAAAGGAGCTACTGATATGCTGATAATTTTCTATATCTTGATATGGTAGTAACACAGTGGTATACATTTTGTGATAATTTAAGCCACATGCTTATGAATTTTATACTTTAAGTGTATTAAACTTGAATAAGAGTTAAATTTAAAAAGTATACACACTGTTTTCCTGGGCATCTTACATAAAAAATAAAATGTGATATCCCAATAAAAATTAATGACACGGGAAGTACAGATAAAATCAGCAACAGGGTTGTACATTAGAGAGGCTTCTAAATTGAAAAGGTAGTGTTTTGTTTCATAATCTTCTATCACTAATTAACAGGAAGACTTGTCATGTCACAGATACATGAAACAGCAAGTTCTATATGTCTAAAGGGAAGTGGGGTAGAGGTTGAAGGGAAGTGGAAGGGAAAGTAAAGAGTTCTGAGTTATGGGGCTATGCACCAGATAATGGCACCAGATCATGCCATACTTTACAAGAAATGTTTAGAACTTTGTAATTTATCCAAAAACTCTTAAGAAGTACTAAAGACACACACAAACACACACAAAAACACACATATTGGTTTTTTTGAGTATAACAATGAACATATTTTAAATTTGATGTTATCAGTAACATTATTTAAAGGTTAGCTGGCCAGACTGTCAAAGATAGTTTAGATTCTAAGGGAAGACAAAATACTCAGTGTACCATGGCAGAAAGCCAAGCAAGAAATAGATTAAGTCAGTAGTAGTGGAAACAACAGGGGAAATGGTAGAGATTTGAGGAATATTGAGATTTAAACGACTGGATTTGCTGGTTAAATGTGGGAAGACAAGGCATGGGCAAAAAGAGATCATATAGATATAATTTTTCTTTTTGTGGGCTGAATGATTTTGTGATTCACGGAGATGGAAAATACAAGAGGAGGAAAAGCAATGACTCAAAAACAGAACATTTTCCTTAATTACTAACAAACCAGTACTCCCAGTTTGATGCCTTATATTTTTTTCTGAAATGTTGTTCTGATATTTATTACACAGATCCAATAGAGCCAATCAATTTATATCTGTAAGGGACTTGTAATGCATTGCTTTATAGAAATCTCCATGAATGAAGGAGAGAGCCTCTTAGGAGAATTGAGTGGTGGAAACTAAATACACTAATTTCACAGCTGATGAGTTGAATAATCTAACCAGGTTCTGTATGACAGCCTCTTGTTTAACATTTCAAGGGGATCCTATAACTAAAATAAATTTTCTAGACACAAGCCGTCAATCTTTCGTTTTTGCTTGGCTCTAATCTGAGGAGGGAATCTGAGAACCAGAAACACAGGATTGAAAATGATGCATGAAATAAAAATTTCGAAATATATTGAAAAGTGAAAAGGATGACAAGATTGGATGTGTTTCCTAGTTACCAATTTGTCTCCCTTTCTAAAGAATCACACTGTAATAGAGGTCTTTCAGTGTTTCTTCCAGATGTACTTACACTGTTCACCCTAAACCATATTCACACCCACCCAATATAGAAGCAATTTGATTTTTCCAATTCTACTTATGGAAAAAAAAAAGTTCCATCTTAACTAATTCTTAATTTTCTTGGTGCCCCTTGATCCATATGTTCCATGTATACCTGGATGTGAGGGGACTCTAATGGAGTGAATGGCTGTAAAGGAAGTGTGACGTTAATTGAGGGAAGCAGTGCATCATGATGGAGAGAGTATGGAATCAGACACATCTGGGTTCATATCTACACTCCGGATCTTTGTGGCTGTACGATGATTATCATGTATGAACTTTAGTTTCCTCATGTGTAAAATGGAACTAACATTCAACAACTCTCAGAATTAGTGGGTTGTCAAAGTTAAACACATACCTTAAATTTAATGATATTAAAATGAAAATAATCTAATCAGAACATTTATAAAATGGTCTAACACAAATGCTAAGTCAATATTTTGAAAATTACATTATCAAAGTGTTAATACCATTAAGTACTTAATTCATACCTTTTTATATAAAGTATAAGATTATTACTTTAGAATCTTACCTAACTGCCATATTTGAAATAATTATAGAGTAAAAAATTTTCATTTTAAAAATAATTTTCTAGATTTAATACATAAGTGAATTTTTATGTGCACTTTGATTAGAAGTATAGAATATATAAAAAATTACTTAAAATTGAACAGTTATACTCAAGTCTCTTTTGCTAATCTCTCTCAAATATGCTATCTATACTATTCACTTTCTAAAAAATGATTTGAATTTGTGTATATTTATCTGTGCTCATGTCTATATGTAGGGGGAAAATTTCTTTTTCCCCCCAAAATATATATGTATTTTTCCATTTCCATTTGAAAAATACAAAAATTTGAAAACATACTAGTAATATACTTTAAATTGGGAGTGTTTCCTGCTGCTGTAATAAATTGGTTTTGAATATTATTTTGATGCCATTATCATCTGTTTTTCAGTATTGCTGCCCAATAAATAGATATTAAAGAAAATATAACAGGAAAAACAGTTAAAAAGTAATACAATCACAAAAAAGTCTGGAAACTGGATGTATATAAATCCCCAGAAGCAGATGGAATTTCCCTAAGAGTTTTAAAAGAACTGAAGGGTGAAATTGTGAAATTGTTAGCCAAAATGAATTACCTGTTGGAGCAAAGACTGCAGTGTTAGAGTACAAAAAGCCTGCCAATGTGACTGACATCTAGAAGACAATCTGCAAACACAATTGTTGAAATTTGATTTTCTAGTGCCCAAGCCAGTAGAAGATATAAAAAACAGTGGATCACAGATCTTTCTACATTTTGAAAAACAACTTGAATTCTATAAGCAAAAATAAACCTTACTAAAATTGTATTTTATTTTATTTATTTTTAAAGAGTAGGTTTGGGATGTCTGAGTGGCTCAGTTGGTTAAGCTTCTGACTCTTGATTTTGGCTCAGGTCATGATCTCAGGGACATGGGATTGAGTCCCGCATGGGGCTCCATGCTGGGCATGGAGTCTGCTTAAGTTTCTTTCTCTCCCTCTCTCTCTGCCCCTCCCTCACTCACATGTGTGAGTAGTCTCTCTCTCTCTCTCTCAAAAAAAAAAAAAAAAGGAAAAAAAAGACTGAGTAGCTTTATTCAAGGTCATATACCTAGTTAATAAAACAGGTGACATTAAGATCAAGGACAGAGGTCTTCTGAATGAACTCCTGGCCTTTACCATTAGCACAGGCTTTTCTTGGAGATCATGTACGCTTTCCTAGACATACCTTTTAAAAAAAATAAAGCATTTTTTGGTTTGGTTTTGGTGATACTTCTTTGATTATTTTTAAGTCTTTTATTAAAAAAATTAATGTATTTAATGTTTTTATTTATTTTGAGAGAGAGCAAGAGAGAGAGAGCAGGGGAGGGGCAGAGAGAGAGGGGGACACAGAATCTGAAGCAGGCTCCAGGCTCTGAGCTGTCAGCACAGAGCCTGAGGCGGGGCTTGAACCCTTGAGCCTTGAGATCATGACCTGAGCTGAAGTAGGACGCTTGACTGACTGAGCCACCCAGGTACCCCTTATTTTTAAGTCTTAATTTTCTTATTTGAGTACATTAAGTATATCACACAATATTTGTGGTGAGCATAACATAATGTATAGAGCTGTTGTATATGTTGTGTACCTGAAACTAAAATTCTCTTGTAAATTTAATTATCTAGGATTTCAAAACGTCTTTTTGACATGTTCTTTTGCTAAAAATAATGAAACACTTCTATTTAGATACTAGGAGATTTTTTTTAAGTTTTTGATTTTTTATCATGTGTACTCCTTAGAAACAGGAATGAAAAGAGTTAATGTCTGGATGTCAAAGTGTCAGTAGTGATGCTTCACTGCAAACTATGTTTTCTTATCTATATTTTAAACATTAATAGGAAAATAGACTACAAGTAGTAAAATCCCACATATAAAATAATTTATATTTGGAGGTTAGATTTTCCATTTAAAGTCATAAAAATCATTTTCAAATTAATGAACACAGTGCAGAATACTAGAACTAAAAGCTCACAATGAAATAAGTAGTTATTAGCTAAATAAGACTACAGCAGGTAGCAAACAATACTGTCATTATCCAAAGTGCTACTGAAGGCTAAAATATAAATGAAAACCAGTGAAGTTATTTCATGAGTTAGCCAGTTTTTACACAAAGTTGAGGATGCTTGAAAATTATTAAACCTTATAAATTTCCTAGGTGAAATCGGTCATTGATGGAAAATAGGATACCATTAACTCATGTATTTATTTGGTCAGACAGATACATTTGTCTAATAGCTAAGTTTATCACCTCATCACAAATATAAGTACACCTCTGAGATACTGCAGATTTGGTTCCAGACGGCTGCAATAAAGTGAATATTTCAATAAAGTATATCAAATGAATTTTTTGGCTTCCCAATACATATAAAAGTTATGTTCACACTCTACTGTAATCTATTAAGTGTGCAATAGCATTATTTGTAAAAAGAAAGTGCATATCTTAAAAATATTGCTAAAAATGCTAATCATCTGAACTTTCTTTGAGTCTTTTTTTTTTTTTTTTTGGACTGTGGAAGGTCTCACCTTGATGGCTGACTGAACAGGGTGTGGTTGCTAAAGGGTGGGGTGGCTGTGGCAATTTCATAAAATAAGACAGCCTCATCTGTTGACTCTTACTCTCACAATTTCTGTGTAGCATGCCATATTGTTTGATAGCATTTTACCCACAGTAGAACTTCTTTCAAAATTGAACTCAGTCCTTTCAAATTCTGCTGCTGCTTTATCAACTAAGTCTATGTCATATTCTTAATCCTTTATTGTCAGATTCCACAATCTTCACAAACATCTTCACCAGGAGTAGATTCCATCAAGCAAAGAAACTGCTTTATTTGCTCATCCCTAAGGAGCAACTTTTCATCTCTTCAAATTTCATCATGCATTTACAACAATTCAGTTGATGCCTTCAGACTCCATTTCTAATTCTCTTGCTGTTTCCATCACGTCTGCAGTTATGTCCTCTACTGAAGCTTTGAACCCCTCAAAGTCAATCATGAGGGTTGGAAAACTTTTTTTTTTTTAGGTTTCTATTTATTTATTTTGAGAGAGAGAGAGAGAGAGAGAGAGAGAGAGGGAGTATGAGTGGGGTAGGGGCAGAAAGGGAGAAAGAATTCCAAACAGGCGCTGCACTGCCAGCACAGAGCCCAACATGGGATTGAACTCACGGACTGTGAGATCATGACCTGAGCCAAGATCAAGAGTCAGACGTTTAATCGACTGAGCCACTTAGGTGCCCCAAGAGTTGGAAAAACTTCTAAGCTCTTGTTATTGTTGATATTTATACCTTTTCTCCTGAATCACAAATGTTCTCAATAGCATCTAGAATGGTAACTCATTCCAGAAGGTTTTCAATTTACTTTGCCCAGATCAGCTTCTATGGCAACCATAGTCTTACAAAAATGTATTTATTAAATAATAAAACTTGAAAGTCAAAATGACTCTTGATCCATGGGCTGCAGAGTAGATAGTGTATTAGCAGGCATGAAAACAACATAGTTCCCATTGTCCATCTCCATCAGAGCTCTTGAGTGACATGGTGCATTGCCAATGAGCAGTCACGTTTCAATGGAGTCTTTTTTTCCTGAACAGTAGATCTCAGCAGTGGGCTTCAAATATTTAGTAAACCATGTTCTAAACAGATGTGCTGTCATCCACGCTTTGTTGTTCCATTTATAGAGTACAGCGGGAGTAGAGTTAGCACAATTCTTCAGAGTCCTAGGATTTTCCGAATGGTCACTGAATATTGGTTTCAGCTTCAAATCACCAGCTGCATTGGACCCTAACAAGAGAGTTGGCCTGATCTTCGCAGTTTGAAGTCAGACATTGACTTCTCTTCTCTAGCTGTGAAGGTCCTGGATGGCATCTTTTTTTCTTTTTTAATTTTTTTTTAAATAGAAGTCTGTTGGTCTACATTGGAAATCTCTCATTTAGACTGGCTACCTTTGTTAACGATCTGAGCTAGATCTCCTGGAAAAATTCCTGCAGCTTCTACAGCATCGCTTGCTGCTTCCCCTTTCTCATTTATGTTATAGAGATGGCTTCCTTCCTAAACCCTTGTGGACCGACCTCTCCTAACTTCAGTATTTTTTTCTGTAGGCTCCCCACATGTCTCGGCCTCCATAGAATTCAAGAGAGTTAGGGCTTTGTTCTGGATTAGGCTTTTGTTTAAGATAATGTTGTGGCTGGTTTGATCTTCTCTCTACACCACCAAAAACTTCCTCTGTATCAGCAACAAGTCTGCTTCCCTTCCTCAACATTTGCATATTCACTCTTGTAGCATTTTTAATTTCCTTCAAGAATGTTTCCTTTGCATTCACAACTTGGATATCTGTTTGCCACGAGAGGCCTAGATTTTGGCCTATCTTGGCTTTTGGCATGGCTTCCTCAATAAACTTAATCGTTTCTAGCTTTTGATTGAAAGTGAGAGATGTGACTTTTCCTATCACTTGAGCACTTAGAGGCAATGATGGGTTATTAGTTGGTCTAATTTCAATATTGCATCTCATGGGATAGGGAGGCCTGAGAAAAAAGAGAAAGATGGGGGAAAGGGCTAGGAAGTGGAGCAGTCAGGACACACACATTTAACAATTAATATGCCAACTTATATGGTTGCAATTTGTGGCACTCTAAAACAATTACAATAACATCAAAGATCACTGATAACAGATCACCCTAACAAATGTAATAATAATGGAAAAGTTTGAAGTTTTCTGAGAATTACCAAAATGTAACTTAGAGATACAAAAGTGAGCAGATTCCACTGAAAGATGATGCCGATAGTCTTGTTTGATGCAGGGTTGCCAGAAACCTTCAATTTGTAAAAAAGTGCAGTATCTGTGAAATGGAATGAAGCAAGATATCGCTGTATTGTGGAAAGGGAAATCAATCTTAAGGTTTGGCATAATACTGACTATTTAAGCAATAGTGTGTTTAATAATAATTTAATGTGTTAGTCACTGAAGATAGAAAAGAAATAAATATCCCTGGTTCTCAAGAGTCACACAGTTAGACATTAAATGGGGCAGATGTGCACATATATATTCTTTCCCTTTATTCATGGTTTCAGAATTGACCAGGGCCTACAGATACTAATATGAATAGAAGCTCCAAATTCCCTTTACCTTGTGTTGCCTGGAAGAGAAGAGTGGTCTGAGGCACTAGCAATCTGGCTCCATTGAAGGAACAGACTTGGGTCTGATTCTATCTAAGGCTCATCCAATTCTTGATCCTATACCTTGATTTCTCTTTAATCTCAAGGGAAAACACAAGCAAAGAGGGAGAAATGAATTTTGCTGATATAAATGATGAGATAATGGCATGTAAGAGCTGTCCTCTCTTCTGAATATAATTTTCTCAGACAATCAAGTAAGGAAACATATTTCAGAGAAATGGGAGAATAGACATACGGAATGAACTTTGGATAAACCTGAGATGGGTACCTGTGATGAAATGTAGCCAGACAGAAAAAAAAAATGGCTTTGCCAGGAGATAATATAGAAAATGATAAGGAAAGAAAATGCAGAGAGAAGCTGATTCATTTCTTCGATATTTTTGGAGAGAAGCTAAATTTCAGCAAGTTGTTTTGTTTTCAAAACATCTGCCTGATTTTGTTCTCCTGTGATTCTTACAATCATTTTGGTAGTTAGCAAAGCTTCTCGCTTGCGTATATGGAACTGATTATTTGTCACAGTAGGAGTAGGTACATTTAAATTTCTTCTTGGCTCTGGAGAAAAAAATGTGTTGCTTTATGACAGTACAAAGAGGGGTCAAAGAGATCCAGATATTAGAAAGAATCATTTCCAAACACATACTGCTTGCTATTTCTTAAATAGCAGGGTGACATTTATTTTAATGCTATTTAAATGCATCTAGATTCTATTACACTGTTCTGCATGCATGTATTCATGAGAAAGTCTACATTCTGTGCATAATGCATGGAATTTTGAGCTAATCATGTTCCATTTTTACATAGTTATTAAATATAAAAATATGTTTTCATTAATCAGCTGGCATTTAATTAATGTAAAATATCCATTTGATTAAACCTCAATAAGATGCCTATTCAAAACAGTGACATTTCATGTGTTATTGGACAACCTTACTGCCCACACAGATGGCATGCAATAAAAACATTAGCCAAATATTTTACCATGACTGGTTGAACAAACTAAAGCACATCCATCTTAATAAAATACATTATAGACCAGGCCTCTGCAATACAGCCAACAATGAAATTATCACCATAACAGATTGGTGTTCATTCTAACATATGCTGCCAATCGAACATATTTTGCAATTGTGTGTGTAAACAAGCAGTTGCAGATGTGTAATGTTCTGACTTTGATCTTGAGCACATTTACTTAGTATTAAGTAATAAACACCATAACAGATGGGTCATGGAGTTATGAGTTTGAGCATATCTGATGACCACTTGGGTCATCAGAATAGCACCTTATAGCATCAGAGGTATGCTATTAGAATTATTAAAATGAGTTATTAATCATAATGTGGACATTTGTCAATAGAAAGATGATATCTTTACTTTTTTATTAATAGATATTTGGACAAAAATGTATCCAAAACAGAACACAATAGTATTTATTAATAATTAGACTAAACATTATTATTAGAATATATCGGGTATTATTCTAAGAGTTTTACCTAGATTATGTAGTTAAATACTTCAGGGGCACCTGGGTGGCTCAGTTGAGCATGGGGCTCTTGGTTTTGGCTCAGGTCAGGATCTCAGGGTTTCATGAGTTCAAACCCCACCTCGGGCTCTGTGTTTCTAGCGGGGAGCCTGCTTGCGATTCTCTCTCCTTCTCTCTCTGCCTCTTCCCTGCTCGTGCTATTTCTCTCTCAAATAAATAAATAAACTTTAAAAATATATAAATCCTTCAAAGATGTTGAAGAAATATTAATGTTACACCCATATTTTACTAATAGAAAAAAGTAAGTGTAAAGATATGAATTAATCTCCCTCAATGTTCAACTAAAGTTAGTTGATCATGCGACTGGGATTCAAATCCAGTGTTCTGACTTTAAAACCCATAATTTTAAACAATGTGCTATTTTGTCTTCAAATACATTCACTCAAAGCCAGACATCACTATTGTTCACTGAACTTTGGTGCCACTGGGAACTACTTTATAGAATAGACTGTAAGATCATTAAGTAAAGGGATAATTCTTGTTGATTTCTGTAATCCACAAACCTAACATAGTGCTTAAAATAAAAGTAAACATTGAATATGCTTAAATGGTCAAATGATTAAACAAATGATCTATTGATTGCTGAGTAGCTGATATATGCGGTGATGTATACAATGATGTGTGTTTTCTTAGAAATATTGACATTTTTTCTATTTCATGTTTTTAAATTAAGATTTTTTTTTAGAGCACTTTAAGGTTTATAGCAAAATTGAAGAGAAGGCACAGAGATTTCCCATATACACTTTGACCCCACATGTGCATAGCCTTCCCCACTATCACCATCCCCCACCAGACCACATTTGTTACATTGATGAACCTATACTCACATATCATAATCACCCAAAGTCCATAGTTCACATTTATGATTCACTCGTGGTGTTGTAAACATTGATTCTTTAAGACACATTTGTTGATCATAAGCTCATACAAATGTGTTGATTAGTTGGGTCGAGACTTATGATTAGAAGACTTCTGAGAATCACAAGTATAAAAATGTATACACCTACACAAATATTCATGTACATATATATGTATAAATATAGATGAAAACATTTGCTTAAAGACATTTTACACATTGTTGCAAACATCAAAAAGCTAAATTATACTGTCTACCTTTTGCAAAGAACTCCTGTTTCTTTGGTGAAAGGAAAAAGTCTGCTTTAGAATATAAATTGAGCCTGAGTGCACTTTGGTGAATGAGTGAAGGCAGTAATTGCTGACTTATCACCCTTTTCATGACAGGAATCTCTTTCAGCCATTAGCTGGCATGACAGTATTTGTTTCTCATTTTTCCTCTAATGATGCAGCTCGATTTACCTTTTTTCGATACTAAGGGTGAGTTGGTTAACATTCATGTAATCATATCATTGTTTTGACAATGAAAAATTACACAGTACACTGGGAGATCATATACTAACACTCCATGCACTGTTTTTAAATACTCAAAATTATCACAAACCTTAAAATGGATTTCCATTTTATTTCCACATTTTTTTAAGTTTATTTATTGCTTTTGAAAGAAAGAAGTGGGGAGGGGCAGGGAGAGAGATAGAAGAAGAGAATCCCAAGCAGGATCTGTGCCATCAGCTCATGTCATGAAGTGGGGCTCGAACCCACAAACCATGAAATCATGACCTGAGCTGAAATTGAGTCAGATGCTTAATTGACTGAGCCACCCAGATGCCCCTCCACAATTTTTTAATTAGTGGAAATATCAGGCACAATGTGTCTGTTTTCAAAGCAATGGCTATGTAATCCACTGAAACATATTATTCACCATAGCATTTCTCTTACAAAATGATTTGGAAAAGTTACAGTTTCCCTGATTCTTTGTTAATCATAGAGTGAGTTGTTAAGTTGAATAGTTCCTTCATAAGGAGAGGCATTTATTTGGTAGGTATTAGTCTTTGATATTCCATTTTCCTCCATTCCTCTCTACTAATTCATTTTCCACATCACCTCTAGATTGACTTGGTTTATTAAATGTCTCATTAGGTAACTCCATCTTTCAAAACACTCATTATTTCATTGCTATCAGAATTATTTATCAAGGAAAGAAATATTCATCAAAGGTGGATTCCCTTTCCCACCACTCTTCTTCCTGACTACTAACCTCTGGCTGCAATGTTCTTCCCTATTTAAGATTTGTGTCTGAGACAAAAAGATCAGTTGAACGGGCCTCACAGTCATGTGTGACTTGGAGGTTAACAGGGGATAAAGTCAGATTTGGAGTAGCATCCCAAAATAAAATCAAGGGTGCATTTCTGTATTTCTGTAACAAAGACACAAGGCTATATTCAAGAGAATATCTGTGTTCAGAATCAGATGACAGTTCAGTTGGAAGAGGGCAAGCAGAGTAAGCAGCGAGTTCCGTGCTTTGGAAATATAAGAACATAGGAACAAGGGCAAGGTGTGAATTCCACTGAACAATTTGAGTCATTCATCCAACAGAGATAAATCATAGGATAGCTTTTTATATGGTGTCCACGCACTGCATTTCAGTATAGACAGGTTAATACAACTATTTAAACTTTGGGTTGGAGTGAGCCATGGAAGGCTATAGCATATTTAAAAATCCTTTAAGAATGGAATGTGAGCTTGCCATGATGCTAGAACTGAACTGATATCTGTGGTAACATGAGGCAAAAACCACCTATATGGGGCACTCTAGATCTTTCTTATTTTTAATATTCATTGTCAGATGAGATTCTCAAAGCAGGGAATTTTAAAATCTGGGTTCAGAAGAAAATAGTGAAATACAAGACTAATGTACTTGAGGGTAACTATGTGTTCCGAAATTGGGATTGTTAGTATAAGATACTTGGACCAAAGTGTCATGGTTCAATCCTGGAATGGGCTCCTTAGCAAATGACTTTTTCACAAAAAGTTCTGGTAGCAGGTTTGGGGCCCAGAAAGGGACTTTTAGAGTTTTATAAACCTAGAGTTGCTGGCTGTCAGAAAGTTTTGCCATCATTTAACAATTCAGGAAAAAGTCAATGACTGTCAGGATCATCATTTCCATACAGGTGTTTTGAAATTTAGGAAGGGATTTTCACAGGAGACTTGATCAACGGGAGGGGTATAATTATCTTGATGGGGGAAGACATAACACTTAAGGACCTTGTTCAAAATCTTAATAGTGTCTTCTGTCTGGATTTTGCTTTGGAAGAAACAAATATTGGAAACAAGTTTTAGAGGGACTTGAAAAAGGCTATTAATTGAGAAAAATGTCCAAGAATACAAGAATACTACAAGAATATTTTTGAAAACTTCTTTGCTCATTTTAAAAAATTTTAAATGGACATATTAATCCTATATTCAATAATTAGTAAATTGATATAATTTCTAATGAATTCCATAAATCCCTTGAAGTTTTCTCCTTAGAAAATGAGATAATCTGTGAGTAGTGGCAGTTTTGTTACTTCTGTTCAACCCTTTAGTTTTTTCATTTAACTTATATTATTACTTGGCTAGGTCCACCAATACAAGTTCAATAGAAACTATGTCAGATACTGACTTTTTTCTGATTTTAAAGAAAATTTTCTACTATTCTTCATTTAGGATAATAATTATTATAGGTTTTAGTAGCTACTCTTTAGCAAATTAAGAATGTGAACTTCTAATACTATATTTGAAATTTTTCATTTGCTTATTTTCAAGAATGAATTGTAAAATTATCAAATGTCTTTTCTAAATCTATTAAAATAATGGTTTTCCATTTAAGCTTGTCATATTAATTAGTTACAAATCTTTTTAATGGTTTTGTTGTTTTTTGAAAGTAATCATAGACTGGGTGGGCTAATATTTGTTAAAAGTTTTCCATTATTTTCATTAGGTGAGATTAGTTTATAATTTTGCTTGCTTTTGTAATCAAGATTATTGTAGTCTAGAAATAGCTGAGATAGAGTTTCTGTTTTTCTTTCTTATCTATAAGAGTTTGTATAAGACAAAATTATCTCTCCTTTGATATACTGGCAGAATTCCCCTTCAAACACACCTGAGTTTATGTTCTTAACTGTTTTCCAATTCATCAATCTCTCTGTAATTATTTATGGTATCTAACTTTTATATTTTCAAAATTACATTTTTCTAGAAATTTTTCTTAGGTTTTAAAATTTCTCAGAGCAAAGATTTTTGTATTATTGTCCTCATTGGTTTATTTGTGTCTTCAGTCATTCAGCAATAACACAAGATATTGGACAAGTCTTTAAGAAAACAATCTATATATGTATTTTGATCATCTCTATTGTAACATTGTCTTTTATCCATTACTTTCTGCTCCATTGTTTACTTTTTTTTCTACTCACAATGATAATTAACACTTCTTTGAGCATATAATGATTCAATTGTTTTCTTATTTCTTTATATACTGATTATTAGGATTTTTCTTTTCTAATGTAAGAATGGAAGGATATAATTTCTCCTCAAAGTATATCTTACTCAGAATTTGTACTTCTGATGTATAATGTTTTAATTTTTATTCAGCTCAAATATTTAACCTATTAGCTATTTAATCATTATTATTTAAGTTTCTAGACTATGGTTAACTTTTTTTTTGCCTTCCAAAACTATTGTTAACATTTTTTTGCCTTTCAATCATTGATATTTAAATTTAATGTCATTGTAGTCACAGAACAGTGTATGACACATATTTTTAAAATTTTGTTGAGATTTTTTTATGATTCTTTTTTTTTTTGGTTGTTGTTTTTTGTAGCTTCAAGGTTTACTTAAATTCCAGTTAGTGAACATAAAGTATAATATCTGTTTTGAGTAGAATTTAGTGATTCATCACTTACATACAACATCCAGTGCTCATCATAAGTGCTCTCCCTAATACTCATCACCTAGTTAGCCCATTGCCCTGCCCACCTGTTCCATGTGCTTTTGGACAAATTGATGTAATCTAATTTTTGAATGCAAGGCTTTATAAATGCTCATTAAAGGAGTTGTCATTTATTTCATAAATTCAATTTTATAGTTGTTATACTGACCTAATAAATCATGCTTTTTAAT
Source organism: Lynx rufus (assembly GCF_022079265.1). Taxonomy (NCBI): domain Eukaryota; kingdom Metazoa; phylum Chordata; class Mammalia; order Carnivora; family Felidae; genus Lynx; species Lynx rufus. The sequence goes on from NW_025814827.1 coordinate 67,630,949, forward strand.
CATTTTGTATGTATAACATGATTCAGAATAAATTTAAATAAATAAGAGAATATGCATATAAGATTCAGTGTTGTATATTTTTAAAAAATACATACATATTCAAAGGCTTTAACAGTTAGAGTGGGTATAAATGGGAAGAGTAGGAATTAACAGCGAAAACATTTTAACTATAAAAAAATAAGTAAAGTCGGAATGGTACCTCAACCAAACTCTTAAATTACCATAAACTGAGAGGGAAGATTGTCTCTCAGAACTATGTGACTCAAGAGATAGAGAGAGAGAGAGAGTGAGTGAGAGAGGGTTATTTTTAGAGAGAATGGTTAAAGCCTGTGACCCTTTAGCAAAGTTAAATGCTTGAGGAATTTCTTAAACATTCTGAGCATTTGTTTCAAAATTTGAAAAGGAAATTGAAGTGCCAAACCAAACACAAATGATAACGTAAGAAAATATTTAGGGGCACCTGGGTGGCTCAGTCGGTTGAGTGTCCAACTTCCGCTCAGGTCATGATCTTGCAGTCTGTGGGTTCAAGCCCCGCGTCCGGCTCTGTGCTGACATCTCAGAGCCTGGAGCCTGCTTCGGATTCTGTGACTCTCTCTCTCTCTCTGCCCCTCCCCCGCTCATGCTCTGTCTCTCTCTCTTTCTGTCAAAAATAAATAAACATTAAAAAAAATTAAAAAAAGAAAATATTTTATTCAGATATTAGAAAAAGCAAGTAGCCAAAAATAAAAGGAAAGTAGGAAATTCCTTTGTTTAAAATTTTGGGAAGCAAAGCACACATCACTTCTCCCCACCGAAAGGAAAGGTAATATAGAAAATAACTTTACCCTAAGCTTACTTTCCAGTCTTGTAAATAATTACTTGTGCAGTCAGTTATCCATTTATTGATAAATATTTTCATCAACATAAACAAAACATTGAAATTATATAACATTACGCCTACATCTAAGAGGAAGATGGTAGTCTTTACCACCATCAAAATTATTGATTATTTTTGGTATAGTTAAGACTAGCTTTCTCATCATAAAAATAATACATTCTCATTTTATAACAAAATTACCAGACACATGTAGATAACTTGAAACAGTGTAAAAGACTTTTAATTCCCAGGGCAGAGATAGCCACCGTTGGTATATGTATAGTTATAGATTATTCTCGTATGTGTATGGAGAGGCAGGTCATATCTTTCCATTTCAATGAATATTGAAGACCAAAAAAATTTTTATTGGGTACAAAGTATCCCACAGTAAGGTGATTTATTTAATTTGGTCATTTCTGTTGTTTCTTAATCATCGTACGATTACTGTTACCATCCTACATTTTTTTTTTTTTTGGTGGGGGAGGGACTCATTTTCAGAAATGGTATCACTAGAATGAAGGAAATGAATACTCTTAAGGATTTTTAATTTTTTTTTTCAACGTTTTTTATTTTTTTATTTTTGGGACAGAGAGAGACAGACAGAGCATGAACGGGGGAGGGGCAGAGAGAGAGGGAGACACAGAATCGGAAACAGGCTCCAGGCTCCGAGCCATCAGCCCAGAGCCCGACGCGGGGCTCGAACTCACGGACCGCGAGATCGTGACCTGGCTGAAGTCGGACGCTTAACCGACTGCACCACCCAGGCGCCCCTCTTAAGGATTTTTTTTAAAAATTTTTAAATGTTTATTTGTTTTTGAGAGAGAGAGAGAGAGAGAGAGAGAGCGAGAGAGAGAGAGAGAGAGGGAGAGAAAGAGCATGAGCAAGGGAGGAGCAGAGAGAGAGGGAGACACAGAATCTGAAACAGGCTCCAGGCTCTGAGCTGTCAGCACAGAGCCCGATGCCCGGCTCGGCTGAGCTCTCAAACTGTGAGATCATGACCTGAGGTGAAGCGGGATGCTCAACCAACTGAGCCACCCAGGCGCCCCACTCTTAAGGATTTTTGAAACGATTTGCTATCATTGGACTAAATCTGTGCTCTTATCAACATTGAATTTTTTTTTTTTGAAATTGAAACTGTAAGAATTATGTGTAAATACCTGGATAGATGTAGTAGATTTCTTTTTTTAATATTGCACAATTACCTATTTGAATTGAATTTTTGTTATTGAAATATATATCTTTATATTGCAATTTAATAAATTATTAATCATAGATGACAAAAAAATAGTTATCCCTCTGAAATACATTTTACATGTATCTGATTCACAAGTATGTGTGTTTTTTTGAATCTATGAAATAGTTCTTCATATGATTTCTTTGATAAGTAATTTTCATTTTTTATGAATGTAAGAATTATTTGTTTCCCTATATGAATAAATTAGAGCCTATTGAATGATGGTTTAAAAAAAGAAATTTATTGTAAGCAAGATAATTGAAAATGCTTTGTATTTTTTAGCATTTGAATTAAGGCAAATCAAATAACATTGCATTCAATTTAAAGAAAAAAATCGGTTTTTGTCTATGAATATTATTATAAGATGGGGTAAACTTTAGAATTTTATCCAAATATCGAAATATTTTTATTAGTATATTATTAGAATTCAAACATAAAAATAACTAAAAATTAGCTTTTAGATATCAAATTTGACAGGTTGTTATTAATCATATTGTCTGTGATATTACATTTGAGATTCATAGAAAATGTCCCATTTAATATGGAAATTAGTAATGTTTCATATTTCTGATTTCAAACTCTTTAATTTTCTGAGGATAGAGATTAAGGGACTTGTTTGAACTACAGGTTGGTGCTTGCTCTGTTTAATCTTGGAACAATTTTATCTTCATGATATTACTGAATAATTTTATTAATCTTGATATTCTCTATTCCTTGGGGCAATCATCACTTCTGAATCACCCCAGGTAAATGAAGTGAAGTGACATACCTCCCGTTATATTTCATCACAGCACTTGTTTTTGTTTGTTTCTTTGTTTATCTTTAAAAAAAATTTTTTTTAATGTTTATTAGAGAGAGAGAGGGCATGTGTGGAAATGAGTGGGGAAGGGGCAGAGAGAAAGGGAGACAAATCCAAAGCAGGCTCCAGACTCTGAGCTGTCAGCACAGAGCCTGACGTGGAGCTTGAACTCATAAACCACGAGATCATGACTTGAGTGAAAGTCAGATGCTCAAAGGGTGCCTGAGCCACCCAGGCACCCCTCTTTGTTTCTCTTTTGTAAGAACTATCACTATTGTAATCACTGCTTTCTTTCTATTTTTTACTTTTTTATAATTATAGAGACAGAATGAGAGAAAGTACACAAGCAGGGGAGAGGGGCAGAGGGAGAATCTTAGGCAGGCTTCATGCCCATGACCCATGACCCATGACCCTGGGATCATGACCTTAACCAGAATCAAGAGTCAAATAAATCCTCATCTGATTGAGCCACCCAGGCACCTTTTATCTTGAAAAAAGTTAAACAAAGAGGGGCACCTGGGTGGCTCAGTCAGTTAAGCGGCCGACTTCCGCTCAGGTGGCGATCTCGCGGTCCGTGAGTTCGAGCCCCGCGTCGGGCTCTGTGCTGACAGCTCAGAGCCTGGAGCCTGTTTCGGATTCTGTGTCTCCCTCTCTCTGACCCTCTCCTGTTCATGCTGTCTCTCCCTGTCTCAAAAATAAAGAAAACGTTAAAAAAATTTTAAAAAAAAGTTAAACAAAGAAACAAACAAAAATAGGTGAATAAGGCACTAAACTCTCTGAAGCCGAAGACATATCTATTTTATTCACTCTAGAATTTAGTATGAACAACATACTCCTGTTGTTTAGACTTAGAAACAGTTAGGAAATCTTGACTTCTCTTTGGATATGGAGAAAGGAAAGGCAAAAAGCAGAATTCCACAAAGAAGTCAGGGAAGATTATCTGGCTTGCAAATTGCAACCTGTATCATGAGAATCCGGAGAGAAACAGCAGGCTTCTGGTGACCCAAAGTTACAGTGAACATCAGTGAACAGGGGCTAATGAAAAAGATCTATGAAAGAAGACAAAGTTTCCTGTCCAGAAAAGGTGACACAAGGCACTGGAAGAGATTAAGACTTAGGAAGAAAATCCCAATTATCTTCTAAAAATGCCACCAGCCAACCTGCTCCACCAAGACATCCTGAGGGCCTGGTGCCAGCAACTAAAGCTGAGCACCAAAAGCTGGAAATTAGACACATATAAATGACTCTATGAATATGCTTACTTACCCTGATCATAGGAAGAACATTCCTGTCACCGCAAAGGAGGACAAGATTCTCACACAGTCACAAAGAAGATCAAAGATGGACAAGGGAGAAACATCTCTGGAAAGGTCTAAAAAAAGACATTTTCTGATGGAACCCACTTTCCTCGAGTGGCTGCTCCCCCTGAGGGTGGGATGCCTGCCTTGTTGGGTCTGATGCTCTCCTGGAGACAGCCAATGCCATTGTTGTGACAACTTCAGCCCCAGAAGCTGTGTTTGCCTCCCGGTCCAGGATGGCAGCCAGGGCTGGGAAGATGGAGACAGTGGAATCGCCACGGGAGGCCTGTGGTGTTTAGTGGTGTCTGATCCATGGGGGACATCTGCCTACGGACACAGAGGGATGGGTTCGCCTTCAATTTCACGCACGACAAGCCTGGATGCCTAAAACGCAGGGATGAATGTGTGCACTCTTCTTGCTACCTGCTGTGGTTTTCCACCCCCACACCTGGAGGCCAACAGGCTGTGCCCAGATGTGTTCGGAGGAATAAGATTTTAATGAAAAGCCTCCAATGAGATTACGATCCCAGGAAAAGGGGTCTAGTTGTGATTATAATTAATAGTAGAAAGGGAACTACAATCAACTCCTTGGTGCCACTGACAGCTGGAAGGAATGCAGGCACTCCACACCCTCCATGCTTCCTGCTTACAGGGCACACAGGCTGGTGGGTTGTGGATGTTACCCTCAGACCCCCCAACAAGGCCTGTGGCTTTGTGGGTTGGGATACAGAGGCTCTTGTGTTTTAAACTGGAAAAGCATTTCAGAAATTACCATTCATTCCAGTTAATAAGATGAAAAAGTCATTCATACTACCAAATGTTTACTTTTCTGAAATAGAAGTGAACTTAAACAGTTCTTTTCTTCTTTCGTTCTTTCTTTCTTTCTTTCTCTCTCTCTTCCTTCCTTCCTTCCTTCTTCCTTCCTTCCTTCTTCCTTCCTTCCTCCTTCCTTCCTTCCTTCCTTCCTTCCTTCCTTCCTTCCTTCCTTCCTTTTTCTTAAGTTTATTTTGAGAGAGAGAGAGTGCGAGTTGGGGAGGGGCAGAGAGAGGCAGAGAATCCCCAGCTGTCAGCACAGAGCTGGATGTAGGATTTGAACTCACAGAATAATGATATTATGACCGGAGCAGACATCAGGAGTCTGATGCTTCACTGAGGTACCTGGACACCCCAACAGTTCTCTTCAAGTGAGAGACGGAGCTGACCATCGTGGAGGAGTAGAATGGAAAGCAGGTGTGTTTTCATGCTGGATGCCCCTTCCCGGGATTCATGACTTTAAAACTGTTGAATATTTTAAACCAAAGGGAAAGCTGTTATTCTTTCCCCATTCCCAAAAACATATTCTTAATATACAAAACAACATTTTTTGACATTTTCTTAATAACCTGAGACCTCTATGGTATGTCTCAAGGTTAAAAAACAGAATATTTTGCCAGTATTATTTCCACTTGTAACTGTTATGCAAGTTCTACTGCTTGAAAATACTTAAGGTTACTTATGAATCATAAATTCATAATGTATTGGATTTTATTTATATATATATTTATTTTAAAGTTTATTTTGAGAGAGAGAGAGAGACAGAGCACAGAGTGGGGGAGGGGCAGATTGAGAGGGGGAGAGACAGAGAGAATCTCAAGCCATTTCCACAGTGCCAGTGTAAAGCCCAATATGGGCTTGAACCCATGAACCGTGAGATCATGACCTGAGCTGAAATAAAGAGCCAGATGCTTAACCGACTGAGCTACCCAGGTGCCTCCATAATGCATTGGATTTTAAATGTGTATATAAACTCATCTATGGTATATAGGAGACCATATGCACTATGAGCAAATTATTGTTAATATTCTCAATTCAGGATTAAGCCAAAAATTATGATTTTATTTGGCATGATTCTTTTTTTAAAACCACTCAAATGAAGTATAATTGGACATAAAAAAATTATGTACACATGCACATACAAATTATGTATACATGTATGTACATGTACATACAAATTGTGTATACATGTAAATGTATACATTTAATGTATATAATTTGACGAGTTTGATTCATTTTAAATTTTTTGTACTTCCTGAATTTATAGTCCTGTGACTTAGAAAAGATGTATTTTTTCACTTGTGTTTTCATGGCAGCTTCCAACATTGTTTTATTGTTATGAATTTTTGAATTATGAGATTTTCCCCCTCTAAAATGTACTGGAAAGAGTAGTAGAGTTGGAAAGTTTGTAACCATCATGACATGGAGAGATTTGGGCAAGACACCTCAATAAATGTTAAAAACTAGAGAGGAATGTTTGTTGATGAGCAAGGTATTTCCATGATCTTTCAGTGTCTCCCCACTGACTACTCATTAATAGTCAGAATCTTTCAGTGTAAGTAAATAATATTCATATTTAAAAAAAGAAACTATTAGAATCATGCTTACCTTTATTAAAATCATTTCCAACTTCTGCAAAAATGAGACAAGAAGCAAAGCTTTCTTTTAAAAATAGTACTGGGATATTCTATCGTTTTGATACCTGGAACAAAGAACCTAGTGTTTTTGTAGGGAAAAACAAACAAAGAAACAAACAAACACATTCTTGAAAGTTTATTTTCATCACATCTAACGTCATCAGCTATATAGGTGATTGCCCAGGGAGGTATCAGCCAATTATTCTTGACTAAATGTTTTCAAAGTAATTATTTTAAATTGTGGAAGTAGAAAAAAGGGTTGGAAGGCAAATTTCTTTTCATATCTCCCCATGTTGGCACTGCTGAAAGCAGTTGGGGTAGGTATAATACACTTTCAAAACCCTGGAATATAGTATTCACATTAAGAGGTATAAATGTGGCAATAAAATGTATCTTTAAGATCTCTCTGACCGCTTTCATACTTTTATCTTTATAGCTCTTTTGCCCTTGCAGTATTTTTTTCTTAATGCTTATGTTGGAGTTATTGTTTAAGGATTTTCTGCTTTAAAATTAATACCTATAATACGCCTTGAAAAAAATTTAGATATTGTCTTGTGTATTCGTTAATTTAGATACCATTTCATGTATCATCAGTATCACAAATAACTACTGAGGTCCTAGTTTTTTCAATGATGTGATTTGATTAATATTTTTCTTAACAAACCCTAATTATACATGTTAGTTTTCTTTAGTAATTATGAAACACAGATGTACTATAATATTGCATTTAGGATTACTATTTTTTATAATTTATTTAATATTATATACACAATTAACAATTTAAATATATGAAAGCCTATGACAGATAGGAGATCATAACAGGTAAGACAAAGCAGTCTTTTTTCTTTTGTCTTTCTCTCTCTCTTTCTATTTGCCCTTCACCTGCATCAAGTGACTCATGTTACTAATCTAGTATGTACCCTAATGTGTTTTTCTCCTTGTTCATATAATCCTATTAAACATTTTATAAATGAAGTGGATTTGGGGTACTTGACAAAAATGAATTAATTCTATTAGTTGTTCTACATTTTGTTTCTTTCACTCAAAACTTATCAAGCCTTGTAAAACCCAATTATTTTTCATATAGTCTCTCATTGTCATCCAAAGATTGTTTTATTAATATTGCTGTTATTTTTGTGCATCATGTGAGAGATGGACCCAACTTCCCCCCTCCGCCACCCACAGATGAGTAGTCAGTAATATTAACACCACTTATTGAGGTCAGGTCTGGCTGATGACTAGAAATGAAGGGAATCCATGGCAGGCTGCTATGCCTCCATGAAGGCACCAGGAGGAAATCATACTGCTCCCCAGTCTTCTAGGACTTTCCCAGACTTCTTTGGGTTCTTGGTGGCTCTTCCTTGTGTTCTTGGTGGCCCATGAGACCAGACCTACTCATGTTAAGCAGCACTAACGTTACCCCCAAAGGGTGACAGGTTTATACACCAAACTCTTTCCCAAATCCCCAGCATTTTGATCTTTACCTCAAGTTTCATTAAACATGGAATGTTTTCTAATCAAGTATTTGCTAACCCAGAGGGAAGAAAATGCTATAGTATTTTTTCCTGCTGGGATTTCTGTAGAGTCCTGATTATCAACCAAGAGTCAGCAGTCAGGCATGATAGTTTCTGTGCCGTGGAGAGGAACACAGATTAAGGAGGGAAAGGAGGGAGAAAAACTCAAGTTTGCCATTGTCTCAAGGATTCTCACCCATATTGCACTAATTAGGAACAAAAAATATGAGACAGGAAAAATGATACGTTATAATCAAATAATATTTAAAAATAGCATTTTACTTAAACTCAGGATGTGTGACCTTTTCCTTTTTGTGGACTGTATAAATAAGGTGGTGTTATTTCAAAGTATACATATGTATATGTATACACAAACAAACATAATTCTATAATAATACAGCATTATACATATGGAATATAGAATATATTACATATGGGATACAGTTTTCCATATAGAATATAAAATATATTCTATATTCCATATAGAATATAGAATTCTATATAGAATTATGTGTGTATATATGTGTGTATATATATGTAACATACACACTAGTGCACATCTTATTTTGGTTGCAATGGTTACCATACCTCTTATAGCCATCAGTCCCAGTGTACTGATGAAATGTAACAAAAAACCCTGTACTTGTGTCTGAAAATTATTGCACCATAAACAGTTGTATGTTCTCTAGAAAGAAACCTTCCTTTATTGATTCTTTCAGATGTTTTCTGCTGCAAGTTATCAGCAACATTTTTACTGGGCATCTGCATCAAAATTCATGTGCAACTAGTCTGCCTAGTGAAGCATTGTATTCTTTACTTTATATTCAAGACAGTTGAATGATTCTACTTAGTTTGAGTGGCACTCTGCCACACATATAACACAGAGCCAGGAGAAGTCGGAGGAATCACTGAAGCTCACCGTACATTACATGCATGGTGCACACCAGATGTCTCTCCTTACATTGTTATGGTTTCATAAGCTACGCTGACATTGTCATTAAGTTCAGAAATTTGATTCTGCTTACTTTGCCAACCTTAAAATAGATGACGCTGAAGGTTGTTGCTTTAACAAATCGAATTTGCACACAGAGAGAGTTCTTTCACAAACATATAAATAATTATGTTATTCCATTTATTTGTAGGAAGTAATGAAACAGTCAATTTAGAACTAAGAAATCATACCAACCACGAGCCTGAAGAAACTCTAAAAATTCTGTCACTGAGTTTTCTTCCCTACGGTATTCTAATATAAAATAACCACATCCCTATCTCTCTTTTACTCACTTTTGGAGGCATTTGTTTTTTTATGGTGTGAACTAACATATATGACTGAGTCTGTAAAGTACCATGGATTGGATAAGACTGAAACATTGTCCTCATTAAAGTTTATGTAGCTTAGTTATATAGCTAAATTTGACTTTGTGGTGTAACGCTGAAAATGCCGATCTTCCCTTAATTATGCCATTGATGACTTTCTGACTTGTGGACCTAATGTCTGAGCCTGACCATATGATGTTTGCAGCACAGGAAAATGCTCGTGTGCTCAGAACATTGCTTTTCCATCAGGCTATAAAATGCTGCGGATGTCTCAATGAGTGGCATTTTCCAGTAATCAAAAATTCACCTATGATTAAAACCTTGCTGTTTTAGAAATAGGCATTATATGGAAGGATTGTGTGTTGGGATGATGAAAGGGTTCATATATATTTTTTTCATTTATTTTGAGGTTTCCAAATAAATTCACTGTTGACTTAAATTACTTAATGGTTTCTTTATTCTTAATGCTCTGATAACTTTTTTCAAGTAAATTGTGAATTAAAACATACAAATATTATTTAAGTATGTTTCACTCTAATTGAGTTACTACTAGTATTGCTTATTTAATTTTATCCTCCTGTTCACATTTTTAAAAATAAGCATCCCAGAGAGTGGTTCTTTATTGTGAGACACTAATACTTCTCTTTCCCCTTCAATACATATTTCTTTTTAATTGGGGGGCATTTGAATAATGATTTATCTTCATGACCAGATTAATGCTTGAGTCCCATAGAGGGCAGATAGGTTTTTTTTTCTATTAAATATGCTTTGGTAAATTGCAAATTCTAATTTTTATAGAGAATAATTTTATATGATCAAAATTTGGTTTCAATCACTTCTATTTCTTTTCTGTATTATCTTGCTTCAGTTTACTTTTCCTGCTCCTTTCTAAACTTTAGAAGTTACAGACATTTAAAAATGTTCAAAGTAGGTTGACTAATGCATTTACCACTTATTTTATTTTAATTTTGAGTATCTTTTGAGAATGCTAAAATAGAAAACCTCTTATTCTTTATCAGGATTTACTACTGTAGTATTTCAACTGTACTCGCCATTACCAAATAATAGTCTTATGTATAAAAAAAGGATATCTTTAAACCTTGAGAAATGATCAGAATTTCAAATCCTCTGTAGATGGCCAAATTGGTATATTCACATGATGAGGTGTGAATTTAAAAACTTTTTCTTCTATACAAGATTGAATAATTTTCTCCCATATAAGTAACCTGCAAGATGAAATAATGTAGTCATTTTATTTTGTTGTCTCTGACTTCCTTTTATTTTGTTTTGAATAAATAGTTCTTTCTCTGCCTGAAATCCATGATGACTTAATCACTCCTCAGTAATAAAATGTTGCACTTCATTTTCAATCAGAAAACAAACATTTAATTCAATAATTAAAATGTCTACCCACATGTATTGATCAAAAGTTCCTTCTTGGAGCACCTGGGTGGCTCAGTCGGTTGAGCGTCTGGCTTTTGCTCAGGTCATGATCTCACAGTTTGTGAGTTCGAGTCCCGCGTCAGGCTCTGTGCTGACATCTTGGAGCCTGGAGCCTGGTTCAGATTCTCTCTCTCTCTCTACCTCTCCCCAACTTGTGCTCTGTGTCTCTCTCAAAAATAAATAAAACATTAAAAAAATAAAAAAGTTCCATCTTGATTTAAAACGGAGGCCTCTCTCATCCCTCAGTATAGAATGTTATATGTCAGAAGACTAGTTGAAAACAGGACATGATTGAATTTTGCTTACCTAGTGTTTAGATTTGTGACTACTTGAAGAAGGAAGCATTGTAGGGGAGGAAGTATGGGAGCAGAATAGTTCTTTCCTGATGAATGTCAAGGTGAGCTGGCATTAGTGTCCTCTGAACTTAGCACATGCTTAAAGATGACAGTGTAGGTACTACCTGTTGTCTTCTGATTGCCAAGCCCTCTTTTTTCATCCCTTCTAAACCAGTGTTTGGGTAAAAGTGGGAGGTCAGCCAAAGATTAACAACCTTTCTTTTCTATACCTTCTTTTTCAAATATATATATGGGGATCTAATGTCTCTCTTTGTAACCTGGCATCTATTATGTTAATGCCTCAGCAGGAACTGGAGCGGAAAGCATCCACTTTTGACATCCTGTTCCATAAATATTTGACTACACCTCTAACTTGTTAGAGTTGTTGCATTTGTTTTATTTCTCCCCTTGAGGATAGACTGAGAAAAAGTGTTCCTGCCCTAGACGACAAGGAATATTTCAAAACTCACAAGATAAATTGGAAGGTGATTTTTCAGAAAAGTTGAACCAATTTATAATCCACTAACCATGCTCATAAAAGCACCTATTAGTAAATTCTAGCCTCCAACATTTCATTATTATTCTTTTGATGATTCCATGAGTTAAAAATGGATTGTCTGGATATTTTAATTTACATGAGTTTAATTATTCTCAAGATTTATCCTCTGTGCATATGTTTACCAGATGTCAGTCTTAGATTTTATCTAACCATGTCATTTGTCCAGTTGTTGAGATAGCAATTTTGCTCAATTCTTTAAATACATATGCGGAATAATGTATAGTACAGTATAACTAATAAGCCTAACATATAATATAATTAGTAACTAATTTAGCCATCACTTAACAACAATAGCATGGCCTACACATTTGGAGCCCATATGGTGTGAACCTTCTGCTCTAACAAGACAATTTTTATCAACAATAGTTGTACAAGTATTTTAAGGAGTTGCTTTTAAAAATTTATTTTTATTTACTTATTTTTAGAGAGAGAGTGCGAGAGTAGGCAGAGGAAGAGAGAGAAAGAGGGAGTCTTAAGCAGACTCCTTGCTCAGCGTGGAGCCCCACATGGAGTTCAATCCCACCACCCTGGGATCATGACCTAAGCTGAAATCAAGAGTTGGATGCTAAGCTGACTGAGCCACCCAGACACCCCAATTGTTGCTTTTATTAAGCATTTTTATGTATAACTTTTAAAATAAGTTGAAAAAATTAATAAATATTGAGCATGTTGTATGTAAATTAATTGGCAATAGATTTTATGTCTGTGTAATTTCAATCTTACCATCCAGAGTATCTTTGCATTTACTTAAATCTAAAATATACTTCTGTAGTTTTACTTTTTTCATTCAGGTCCTTGATTTTACTTATTTTTTATATATAGAATGCATCATTTATTGTTATACTAAGAGTTTTATTATATTTTTTGAGCTATTTTGTTCTGGTATATTTGAAAGCAATTGATCTTTCCAAATATATTTAGTGACTGGCCAGCTAATTGAACTTTCGTTTCATTTCCCAGTGATTCTCTTCTGTAGTACTGGAAGGCAAATATATATTTTATTAGGATGATTTTGTCTTTCATTTTCCAATAGCTATTAATTTTATTATTGTGTCTTGTCATATCATAATGGGTATGTTTTCTTGTAATAATATGATCTTATGTCCATAAGGTGAATGAGATATTTCATATCTCTATTAATATTGTTGATATTTATTGAGGTGTATTATTTCAAAAAGTATCTTTCTTCGTTTCTCACTTATTTTGTTTTTTATCAGAAATGATGTTTTGTTTTTTTTTAAATGAAAATATTTTACATCTTTGAGCCAGTCATTTATCTGTCATTCAATCCAAAATGGTGCTACTGTATAGACATTGTGACTTACTTTCTGGATAGATTAACTTCCTAAGGAATTACAAAAAAAAAAAAAAAAAAATTGACAAGTCTTATTTTGTTTCCAGATTCTGGCTCACACAAACTTGGACCCAGGGTAGAGGACTACTCGTCCATTTTCTGGAAGCTAGACCTTCAGTATCTACTCTGACAGACACTAGAGCAGGTAAGCACTTTTATTTTTGTTTATTTTCAAGCATGTTATTTCATATTTTATAGCACATATGGATCTATAATTCCATTTTTTCTTCCACCACCACTGGCTTTGGGGTTAGTAAAAATTACTTCAGATTATGGAAAAGGACCAAAGTTTATCTGAGTATACACATATATTTTTTTCCCCATGGGACTTGAGTACTCTCACAGAACAATTTTGATTATTGTTTTCTTTTGGGATTAATTTTCATATTATCAAATTATATTTTTATCAGAGTAGAGTGGGAACAATGAGGGTATTTCAGTTTTAATTTTTTATGAGTTCATACTATTTCTCAATAAGTATATTTATAAGAAAATGAATCATTGTGATCAGTATATAATACTCCGGAGGGACAAAAATAATCACAATATAATACTAGAAATAAACCAATGATTTTTATCCATTAGGATGTTTCTGACTGTAAGAAAACTCAAAATTGCTTAAACAATAATATAATGTATTGTTTCATACAACATGTAGAACAGGCTTCTTGATTGGTCTAGTGACCTAACAATAGTATTAAGGTCTCAGACTGTCAATCTCTCTGTCTGTTGTCCATATTGTAAATTTCCTCAGCTTATATCTATAGCTGATTGTAGAAAGGCTGTCACTTTCCAGGGATTACAGGTTACCTAGTTCACATCTGGCAGAAAAGAATTGAGAACACCTCTTTCCCATCCCTTTCCTTTAGTCTAATTATGCCAGCCTAGCACACATGCCCTACCGAAGCATTAATCAGTACTAGGGGAAATCCTTGCGATGATTCTGTGTACTGGGCCAGCCCTGGATTCCTGGACTAGCAGTGAAATTGGGATTACTAGTGATGATTTTCACTAATCAAGACCCACATCAAAACCCATTGCTGCCAGAAAAAAGGGAGGAACACAGTGTATGTCGGGATATTGCATGTTGTGTGCTTCCCTAAACTTTATCATTCACTATCTTATATTGAAAGTATCTTTGCGTGTGCATCTATGCTCTCTTCCAGTGGAAACAAAGCTTTTTAAAGGTAGGAACCGTTTCTTCTTATGTGGTAGTATCCTTTTAGGACTTAACAGTGTTTTATAATAGCTATCTCATGAATATTTGCTAAGTGAAGGGAATAGGTTTCTACTTCCCATTTTAATTTATTATTTTTTTAATATTTGGGACATCGACCAAATATTGCACATGCTCTTTTGTCATAATCATAGTTTCATTAGTTTTTGCTTTGAAATCTGCTTATTGGGCGTGCCAGTTTGGCTCAGTTGGTTAAGCGTCCAACTCTTGATTTCAGCTCAGGTCATGATCTCATGGTTTCTGGGATCAAGCCTGGCATCAGACTCCACAATGATAGTGCAGAGCCTGCTTGAGATCCTCTCTTTCCCTCTCCCTCTGCCTCTCTCCTCTCTTTCTCTCAAAATAAATAAATAAATTTTAAAAATCTGCTTATTGAAATCTCACATTGTTCTATATGATTTTCCTAAATATGGTTCTATAGGTAAGTACCCTACTTATATATTTATTCTGTGGTTATAATAGGTATATATAGTGTCTTTCACTATATAAACTTGCCCTGATGTGTTCTCTTACTTTCAAATGCCTTGCTACCACTGTAAATACGATGTTTCTATTTTCTAGAATATTTGGTGTTTATGAGATTCTATATTGCTCATGTAAAATCCTTAAAACAGAGTTTGTGTTTTCTTTGGAATTGAAAGCATTTTCTCCTGTTTAAAAAAACTTCCATGTGCTGTTAAACTGATTTGTAATACTATAGGCACTTCACTAAAATTATATTTGTGGGGTGCCTGGGTTGTTCAGTTGGCTAAGCATCTATCTCTTGATTTCAGCTCAGGTCATGATCGCATGGGTTCGTGAATTCAAGCCCCACTTTGGGCTCTGTACTGATAGTGTGGAGCCTGGTTGGGATTCTCTCTCTATCTGCCCCTCTCCAACTCATGCTCGCTTGTGCTCTCTCATGCTCTCTCTCTCCCCCTTACTCTTTAAATATTTAAATAAACTTAAAATAAAACTATACTTGTGAAGAAATATACATTTTACTTTGTGTATCTACTTTAGGAATGGTGATCTACTTGTTAAGGCTAAGGTTTATAGGATTAAATTAGAAATGGCTTATACTTTTTGGCATGTACATGTATCTCACATGTACATCCTGTGAGATAAAGTATGGCAGAATTAATTAGCCGTATACATTGATATATAATTTATAAATCATCATGTTTAATTTTATTATTATAAAAAATTAACATCACCTCATAAATTCTCTTCAGTGTAATTCTTGTTATTAATTTATTTTTAATAGGAATATGTGAACTATAAGAAATTCCTTATCCATTATGTCTATTTTCTCGACATTAAGCATTAGCAAAAAATGCACTATATACCAAGCACCATTCAAGCACTTGGAATAAAAGATGAATAAAACAGTCTCCATATTAAAGGAGCTCAAAGTCTACTAATGCAAATGACAATAATGAGATAATATACTACACTAGAGTCATTACAAAGTTGCCATGATGTGGAAAACCTTTCTGAAATACAGAAAATCTTTGTGCAATTCTGGGGGAGTCAGGAAATATTTCCAGATGATAAAACCTAAGTTGAAACTGAAATATGTCTATTTTTTCTTTATATTTTTTTCACTTAAACTAAAAGGGGTTTGGGGCGCCTGGGTGGCGCAGTCGGTTAAGCGTCCGACTTCAGCCAGGTCACGATCTCGCGGTCCGGGAGTTCGAGCCCCGCATCAGGCTCTGGGCTGATGGCTCAGAGCCTGGAGCCTATTTCCGATTCTGTGTCTCCCTCTCTCTCTGCCCCTCCCCCGTTCATGCTGTCTCTCTCTGTCCCAAAAATAAATAAACGTTGAAAAAAAAATTTTTTTTAAATAAACTAAAAGGGGTTTAAAAACATATGGCTATTCTGCAGGAAAAGAGATGTAGAGTGTGCTGGTTAAATCTTGTCACAATTAGACTACAGAGCAGGAAATGGATTAATAGATTTTCATTTTGTGCAAGAATTCAGTAGCAAAGTTATTTCCTCATTCTCAAATTTGTTTGATATTTAGATAACAAGTGAATCAGACAAATTAATAAATATATATGAAATGTTTACAATCAGCCAGAAACAGAAAAGGTATGGAAGCTCACAAATTTAAGGTGAAAAAAACCCAAAGTATTGTTAAAACAAAAACAAAAACAAAAACGAACAAAAAACAAAAAGCAAAAACTTTGAGAGTAGAAGAATATTTCCTTTAAGGAGGGAAGAACCCCTAAAAAGAAGATAGAGCTGAACAAGAAGAGGCCAATAAATATGAAATAAGTAACTTTTAAATCCCATTTGTTCAAGAAATACATAATCTAAGCTGTAGAAATCATTCATATGTTACAAACACTGCATGCCAACTTTGTTTCCTGGTCTAGTTAACTATTACATACATCCTTAATCCAGAATTGTTTGTCTTGTTATTTCTACCTTTTTGTTTGTTTATTTATTTTGAGAGACAGAGCATTTGCATGAGCAGGGGAGGGGTAGAGAGAGAGGGAGAGATCCCAAGCAGGTTCCATACATGCAGAGCGAACCCTACGCATGGTTTCCTTGAGATCATGACCTAACCAGAAATCTAGAGTCAGGTACATAACCGACTGAGCCATCCAGGTGCCCCCTTATTATTTCTATCTTTTGAGGTCAGTTCCCCTGCACTACATTACTATTCAGGTAAATGTTCTTTGCATCTGTTTTCTTTAAGTCTGCTCAACTTTAAAGGTAGCAGGTTTGGAGACCCTGGGCAGCTCAGTCTGGTTAAGTGACCAACTCTTGATTTCGGCTCAGGTTATAATCTCACCATTCATGAGATCAAGCTCTGCTGGGACTTGTGCTAAGCACGGAGCCTCTTTGGGACTCTCTCTCTCTGTTTCTCTGCCACCCTGCCCCTAGTTTGCATGTGCATGTGTGCACGTTCTCGCTCTCTCTCTCCCTCTCTCTCTTTCAAAATAAATAAATAAACACTAAAAAAAAATAAAAATAAAGATAAAAACTAAAGGTTAGCAGTTTTGTTGACATCCTGTAAAATATTTCATGTAGTGACATCATGGCTCTCAATAGGTACTCCCATGCTTAAGTACCAGCTTTGTACTGCAGTTATCTTTGCTAATTATTGTCTTTTATAATTTGTAGAGTACTTTGACTTATGTCTTCTAATTTTACCCCTAAAACGTAGTCAGAAGTTATTAGGACAATTTCAGATAAATGCAGTGATTCATTCACTACGTTACACTGCCTCCTATATAGACTGCACAAGCAATTTTTCACTTCTGGAACTTTACCTATATTACTCATTATTTACCACCATGTTATCAACTAGCCACACTCATCCCATAACTGCTGTATGTTTATTAACTTTCTTCAACCATGTAGTTCATATAACTCCACAATATAACCTCTTTTGGTGCTGAGACTGGAAAGACCTGAGAAAATGGGATGTGTGGAATCAAGCTGAACTAAATACTGGTAGGAAAGAAGGAGAAAATGAAAAGAGCAGTGGAAGTTGTATTCTTATTTTAAAGTATAAGATTCATTTTTATTTCTTGTTAATTAGTTTAATTAATTTGTTAGCTCTAGTGACAATTCCAAAAGAGCACTTCTGAATGTTTGAAAATTCAGCGACATTGTTTGCATACAGGATTTCCACTTTTTTCACTAATTCTGTGAAGGATAGCTTGAATTGGATGGATACGTTGTGATATTATTATTAAAAGACAAACTGATTTAATATTTAAAATTCTTATTACAAAGAAAAAATAATGTCATAGAAATGATTGAGTTACTTTATTAAAACTATCACATATAAACATTCTTAATATATTTTAAATGCACTTCTGGTTGAGATGGAAACATCTGATTTATTTTTTTGTCAAAATGGCAATTTATAATTTTAAGCTTTTAGCCAGCATTAGAAACAAATATGAGATGTTTTGACAGTAAAATAATTTTACACAAGATCAGATAAACTGACCTTTAGGGGAAGGAAAGATTTCCATGGATTTTAACAGCAGGTGAACTCTTATCCTTTATCATTATAAAATCCCAAGAAAGAATAATACGTTCTATTCTGTGCCAGTCATTACAGTAGTCAATAAATTAAATTCTATTGCCTGTACTATCATAGGAGAAATCAAAAAATAAAATCATAGGAGAGATTCACAAAATAAAAAAAAGAAATCAACAGAAATCCATGAAAGTGTTTCATTAAAGTAGCTATTCATTGACCCAACTTATTTGTTTTTAAATATCCTTGAAGAGAACTGTTAGATCCTTTATTTGTAATATGGGACAAATATAGCACCTATAGCATGCAGTTTGTGAAGATTAAGTGGGATAATCCTCTTTATCTCAAAGCTTAGCATATTTCCTGGCAAATGGCTAGGTATTAGTATTATTATTTCAAAATACAATATGTGTATATATGTGTGAATGTGTGTATTTATAAACCTAGAGATAATGCTACTGCTTTGACATGTATATTTATACACCTATTTAAATGGAAAAAACTTAAATTTGGCATGCATATTGCTGGCTGTAAAACTCTTCAGCTTGATTAAAGCAAACACTCACTTAGTGTCATCAGGGTATATTGAAAGAATAATAGGCTAAGGTATCTGAAATAAGTGCCATGTTTACAAAGCTAATTGGGGCCAATGCATGCAATAGGATGTTTTGCAATGAACAATGATAAAATACATTTTAATTTTGTAATGAAAAGCAGTTATTGATAACACAGTGGTTTTACAACACTTAGGTGATAGTAATCTCAAAATAATTAGATTTGAAATCAAAAGTTGGAGATGAAAAATGTTATTAGTAAGATAAAAATGCAAATAGTACAAAGTGCAGTGTTTTTGTATTAAGGAAACTATAAAGGTTAATTGGGAGCAAGAACTGAAGAAAAACTATTAACAAGAATTTGGAAATATTCAGAGCTTTATTGGAAAACAGAATTTGAGTCTAATGCCTCAATCTACTAAATTTCACATGTGGATCTCTCCTTTGTTAATAAGCTTTGCAAATATTCACAAGCATTTATAATATGCATGTTTTGTAGAGAAAGTTAAGAGTTTAATAATGGACACTTAAAAATTTAAAGCACAAAAAAAAAGCATTTTGAATGAGTAAATGGTAAGAATTGACTATAGATATCTATCTTTGGTAAGATTAGATTACATTCCCAATATATATTTTTCCAAAGCTGTACAAAGAATTAAAATTCCTTGCTTTTCCTTTTATAGAAATGTTTATAAACAAGGGACTCTCACATATCCATAGGAGAGGAAAAAGCACTGTCAGGCCTTAGCTCTTCCAGAGCAATGAATCTGATATTAGCTTTCTAGCTCTCCAGACAAAATGACATAAAGAGTAAGAGCTACAATATACCTTTTACATGTTTTTCTCAGATTTTTAAATTCAATCTTGCTTGAAAAACCAAAAATTATATAAGTGAAATAGTAAACTTTGATAAAAAAAATCTGTATTTCACTGATTCACCTACCGAAAGTGTGACTCTATTTCTCTATGGTATTTTATTATTTAACAAATCAGTCACAAGTAAAATATTCTTATTTTCCCTGTAATTTTATCAACTTTATGGCTTTAAGTAGAAAATGTCAAATATGAACCAGCTGTTATGATCCTCTATTATACTTATTTTTCTATAGTGGTAAGTAAGTGATGGGAATTGCATTTTGCCATATAAAATTCATTGTTTTGTTCTTCTAATATGCTACCAACAGGTAAATATGACTATAAAGATAAAGGAACTAATCTCATAGTTAAGTGCTAATTTTCCAAAACAATGTACATCCATATTTAGGTTCAAAAAAATTATTTAAATGAATTATATCTGGCTCAGTAGCCACTCTAAATTTATAGGTAAATTTTAATTTTCTTTGTATCCTAATGCTGTTTTAATTCATTTGAATAATTTATTGATTAAAGAGGAATTGAACTCAATTTTACTATTGCACTTGCTATTAAAAGTCCCAAGGCCTATCTTTGACAGTTGCTGGTCATGTGACTTAGCCACTTTCTAAATCATTATTAAAATTTTCACACTGACACCCTGACATAAATTTCTGGATCTGTTTTGAAATTATAAAAGCTTATTTTTCTTTAATTTTCCTTTTAAACATTTTTTATTTGTGGTATTTTGTATAAAGTTAAAAATATGAATACCCTAAAACCCACTGCTTTCATTCTTAGTAATATTGTATAGCAGGTTACAAGTACAAGAGTGTTGATATCAATGCTACTTGTAATTGATCCACATTGGAAACTATTCATATGCAATCAACAGTAGAACAGATAAAGGTATTGATGCATTATTCTTTAATTCTATACAAGAAGAATAACCAAACCAGAGATATGTAGGATAACATGTATAAATCTCTAACAATATCTTAATTCAGTTATCCATGTCTAAAACAAATAATAATATTGCACAAATACAATAATTTATGACACTTTCATTTTCTGACACTTTTAAAAATCATAGAGTACTTGATTAGAAAAAAGCAAAGTGATTTCCAGTGAGATCAATATGTGTATTTAGAAAGACCAAATGCCTAAGATATGTCCATTAAAAGTCCTATTATAAAGACTTTAGTACTATTAGAAATAATTTAAAATCCTATGGTTATACAAAAGGAAATGGAAAGTTCTTATTTGCAGTTAGAAAAATTGGAACATGTCTGCTTTCTTGTCTTTGAACAGGTATTGCCTGTACCTGGTATGCTCTGAATTCTGATTTAGTTCAAGTGCTATCGCTTTCATGGAGTTCTCTATTAAAAGTCAATTGCTGGGGTGCCTGGGTGGCTCAGTCAGTTGAGCATCCAGCTCTTGACACTGGTGTAGGTCCTGATCTCATGGTCGTGAAATTGAGATCCACCCAGGGCTCCAAGGAGGCTGCTTAAGATTCTCTCTCTCCCCCCCTCTGCCTAGCTCCTTGCCCTGCTTGTGCTCTCTCTCAAAAAAAAAAAAAAAAAAGTCAGTTGCCCATCACAATAATGTTCTGTCAAAATGAGGCTTACCCTGGGTGTGTTAGATAAACCTGCATCTGTAGGAGTTAATGTAATACCCTATTTTGAAGTTTCTGCATTGAATCCTATCACATTTCTAGTAGAAGAACCACAGTTCTCTTAAGATATTGACTATGAATTGATCATCAGACTAATAAAGAATTCTTAAAATATAAAATTCATAATTGTTGCATATTTTTTAAATGTTTATTTTATTTCTGAGAGAGAGATAGAGAGAGAGAGAGAGAGCATAAGTGGGAGGGGGGCAAACAGAGGGGGATACAGGATCCAAAGTCAGCTCTGTGCTGACAGAAGAGAGCCCAATGCGGGGCTAGAACTCACCAATCAGGAGATCATGACCTGACCCGAAGTCGATTGCTTAACCGACTAAGCCTCCCAAGGCACCCCTCTTGCATATGTTTAGTGTGTGAAAGATAGAATTAAAAAAAATCTTAATTTTATTTAGTTCAGGAATTTTCTGAGTGGATGTAAAGATGTAGCTCTAAAAAAAAAAAGGGACTTGTTTTGCAGAAAGCAATTTCTCTCCCCCCATAATAATTTATGAAGAGGTAGACAGTAGTTTTCCAGTGTTTACAAGTATCCTGAAGTTCAAATTGTAGATCTCTCCTATGGAAAAGATCTACTCGTGAGATCTCATGAGATCAACTCATGAGATGACGAGGCAGTCAGCAGTCTGTCTTAAATTACAGACAGGGCCAAACCACATTTACATGTGCATTACCTGCCCTGATACATTATTTTACTTTAATTTTTAAATTTTCATTTATTTTTGAGAGAGAGAGAGAGAGAGAGAGTGAGCATGAGCAGAGAAGGGGCAGAGAGAGAGATGGAGACACAGAATCCAAAGCAGGCTCCAGGCTCTGGGCTATCAGCACAGAGCCTGATGTGGGACTTGAACTCATGAGCTGTGAGATCATGACCTGTGCTGAAGTAGGATGCTTAACAGACTGAGCCAACGAGGCGCCGCTGCTCTGATATATTATTTTAGAGCAACCCATAATATTCCCCACTAATCTTGACATTTCTTGGGCCATAGACAAGCTTTCTTCTATCTTCATGATGGAGCATTGTGTTAGAACAATTCTAAACTGGATGATAGCGTTTGGTTTTAGTCCATCTTCAGGGTACTTATCTCTTCCTTTTAAGCTCATTCCTCTAGCGATCTCCAACAATAGAACTGGAAAGTCCATCAAAAG
Source organism: Lynx rufus (assembly GCF_022079265.1). Classification (NCBI taxonomy): domain Eukaryota; kingdom Metazoa; phylum Chordata; class Mammalia; order Carnivora; family Felidae; genus Lynx; species Lynx rufus. Next base: position 67,653,569 of record NW_025814827.1, read on the forward strand.
CTTTAGAAAACACAAACGTATAACCTATCCAGGCAGTGAGAAGGGACACAGTCATTACAAACTCAAGGACAGTTTTTCCATTCCTGCAAAGATGTGGAAATCACTATATAACTTCCTTTTGATTCAGTCCTCTATCATCTACCTTCCATTGCCTACTTACTACACATCTCTCATCTAGATTAGTTGTCAATAATTTCAACAAGAGTAGACAAAAATTCTCAGTGCCCTTGCTGCTAATTAAGCTTTGAAGGGGTGACTTTCAGTATTATTAAGTGATTCATTGCAATATCATTTAAAAGTTATTTACCTTTGCATGATTACTTCATAATTCAAACAAATGTCTCATTCTTACATTTTAAGGTTGGGTCTATGTGGTTGGAATGATTAAAAATATAAATAATGAAATAGATAATAAAATCCAAAGGACTTTTAACATCATTAATTTTTAATTAAAAAAATTTTTAAGTTCTAGAATTTTGGTAATAGATAAGCTACAAATAAATAGATGAGTCTGAAATAAATTTATGTACTCAAACATGATTAACAAACAGTAACAGTTTTCCAGTTTTTTTTTTCCAGTTTTCTTTATAATTATTTCTTTAATTTTTTTTATGTGAAAGAAATGAAACATCACAGGTAAAGTCGAGGAGCTAATTTTTACCTGCCCTCCCTCCCCAAGAATTCACTTACCTTTTTCTGAACGGGAAATTGCTATTATATATTTGCTATATTTTTTCAGTCCTTTCTAAATTTAACTTCATATAAACGAGTCCATGAAAATATAATAGCTGTGTGTGTTTATTTCATTTACTTAAAAGCCATTGTACCGTGAATTGTATGAAATTTCTTGTTTTTTTTTTTTTAAAGACACATTTATTCAGCGTCATGATCTATTACATTTAGCAATCAACAGCATGGGTGCCAAAAAAAAATCTACATTAAAACTCTTTGTTGGAATGCTTTACACTTTCCACAGAACAGAAACTAAAATAACTCATTATACAAGTAGTCACAAATACAGTCCTTGAGTTTTTTGCCTGTACACATGAGTATTGTCTAAAACATGTCTGCTTTGTAGCATCTAGGCCCTGTCACCACTGTGCTTGGCTGAATTCACAAATCTGTTGTAACCTATAGCTTCCCTGTCACTTCTCTGGCTCTCCTCTCTTGCTAAGCTTTGTTTCCTGGCAGTAATTAAAACCTTCTGCCACTGCCATAGCTATTGCTGCTGCTGGAACCACCATAGCCACCTTGGTTTCTGGTTGGGCAAAGTATTGGCCTCTACCACCACAGGGGCCAGAGCTTCTGCCTCCAAAACTTCCTCCTTTCATAGGTCCAGAGTTTGAAGATTGATTGTTGTAACTGCCAAAATAATTATAGCTTCTACCACCTCCAGAGTTGCTTCCATCATTACCAAATCCGTTATAGCCATCCCCACTGCCATCATATTCACTACCACCTTTACTGCCACCAAAGTCACCTCACCCACTGAAGTTTCCTCCATGGCCAAAGTTGTCATTCCCACCAAAACCACCTCCATGACTGCCACTGAAGTTCCCAGAACCACTTCAACCTCTTTGGCTGGAAGAAGCACTAGCCATCTTTTGTTTAGGTAAAGCTTTCCTTACTTCACAGTTGTGGCCATTCACAGTACGATATTTCTGAATGGCAATCTTGTCTACAGAGTCATGGTCATCAAATGTTACAAAGGCAAAGCCTCTCTTTTTGCCACTTCCTTGGTCAGTCATGATTTCAATCACTTCAATTTTCCCATACTGTTCAAAATAATCTCTTAGATGCTGTTCTTCAGTGTCTTTTTTTTTTCTTCAGTGTCTTCTTTAATGCCACCGACAAAAATCTTTTTCACAGTTTCACACCAGGTCTTTGAGAATCTTCTTTCAAGACAGCCCTCTTTGGTTCTAGAACTCTTCCATCCACCTTGTGTGGCCTTGCATTCATGGCTGCATCCACCTCTTCCACAGTGGCATAGGTGACAAACCCAAAGCCTCTGGAGAGCTTGGTGTTTGGATCTCTCATTACCACACAGTCCGTAAGTCTTCCCCACTGCTCAAAATGGCTCCTCAGACTCTCATCAATTGTTTCAAAGCTCAAACCTCCGATTAAAACTTCTGCAGCTGTTCAGGCTCTTTGGGAGACTCTGACTTAGACATGATGGCGGTGGGAGGGGAGACTTTCATGAAGCTTACTCGGTGATGCCCACGGACAGAAAGGAAATTTTTTCTATATTTTATTTAGCAGAATATTTTTAAGATCCATCCAAGTTGATAAATATACATCTAACTTCTATATATTATTTTGTTGTTTAACTCAATAATAATTTATTAATTGATTTTTCTAATGTAAACCTTTGACTTTTTCTCATTTTTCTCTATTATAAACAATTCTGCATTGACCTCAATCGTATTTGTGTTGTCATGAGGACATATCATCTTAAAGGACCCCAGGTTCCTTTCAGATTTATACCTAAGAGCAGTATTACTCAGCCTTTTGCTATTTCAAATCTATTAGATGATGTCAAGTTATTATTCAAAGTGGAGATCCCAATTTGCTTTCTACAAGGTGGTTTAAGAAAATTGTTGTTTCCCATATTCTAGCAGATGTTTTCTGTTAAGAGAATTTTGACTTTTTGTCTACAAATGTGGTTTATTTGATAATTATTTGTCTTCATTGAAACCTATTTCTTTTAAATATATTTGCTCTAATTTAATATTTTATAAAAATAGGTCATTTTAACTTTCTGATGCTGTTGACGTGAAATTTGGCTGTCCCATGGTATACATCAAGAACAGGGACTGTTCATAGCCCTGTTTGCAAATATTTCCCCAGGAGTGTTTTCGATGGCTCTTTTCTTGGCCTCAGGTACTTTCTTCACAAGCATGCACTGATCACAGTATTCAGCAAAGTAGTTTATTATCAGAAAATTAATAAACTACAGCTACACTTAAAAACAGTTTAATTTCACAAACATTATGTTAAGTAAAATAAACCATATAGAAAAGAATATATGACACAAATTTATTAATTCCTGAACCAGATCTAAGTAATATTTGAGGTTAAAAATTATAATATCATTTACATAAGAGTAGTTAGTGATTAGAAGGGGGCACAATCAAGACTTCTGGGTTGGGAAATATATTCTAGTCACTGGCCAGAGTGATAGTTTCCAGGTGTATTTATTTTGTGAAAATCAATTAACATGTACCCTTATGATTTATGAATTATTTCTTATTTTGATGTATTTTACATTGTGATTATATTTTATATTGGTTAATAAACCAATAGAAACATTGGAGCATGAAGGTGAGAAAACCCATGAAAAGTTTTTTTTTTTTTTTTTTAATGGATGAAACATAAAAGAAGAAAGGGAAGAGATTCAAGGAATCAGTCCAGGAGGTGAAATATCAGAGTAATTGAAATTCTAAAAAAGAGTACAGGAAAACTTGAGAAAATAGAATTGTTGAAGACATTACAAAAAGAGAAATGCCTGGATCTGAAAGAAGTGTCTTCAAATCAATAGTGAACTCAGAGCCTTGTGTAATGAATGTGCATCTTGTGATATTAAAATTAAACAGACATTAAAGAGAACACCTGAAGGGGTCTATAATGAAATTTAAAGTACTAAAAATAAGTAAACTAAATCATGAACAAATAAAAACTAAACACAAATGGACTGGAGTAAGAATAGCATCAGATGTGTCATCAATAGCTCTGGACATTAGAGAACAGGGATTGATGCCTTTAACTATCAGTAAGAAAACAATTTTCTACCTACAAGTCCAAAATAAAACAAATGTAAAGGAAGAATAAAGGCACTTTCAGTCATGTAATATTCACTAAGTTTACCTTATAGGCACCTTTACTTAGGATTTGACTGGAGGATTTATTCCCAGCAAAATAAGACACTAAACCAAGAACAGTCTTTGGATCCAACCTAGAACACAATAAGAGAAGATCTAAAACCATATATAAACAGCAGCTTTTAAAATGTAATTGCAGGATGAGAATTTAGAACAGCCCAGACTTATGATAAAGATAATTAATAGATGGTGAAAATGGAAATTCACTTGAACTTGATGCAATGCATATTCTCTGTTGAATAATATGGGAGTTTAGAATTAGGGTCACACTCAAACGCAGTATGTTTATATTTTAACTTGACACTACCTTAAAAAATCTTATTTATGGGGTCAAAATTATCTATATAATGTTATTAGTTTTAATCTTTTACAATCAGTCTCAGAAAACCGTGTTTAGTAGAAGAAGATATGAAAGTAAAAGTATTGGTGACAATACAGGAGATGAAGAAAATGTGAGAAGTGCAGGAAATGAGGAATATGCTAATGTTCTTATCTAATACTGTAGAGTCAAAAGATAGCGTTTGTGGTTTATAGAACAAAGAAATGTTTGAACTTACTTGAACTAGTAGAGGTAATTAGAAGAAGGAATATGGGTATCAGTATAACTATTAGGGGAGGTAGTAGTAGAGAGAGAGAGAATTCAATCTAAGTCCTGTCTTCTGTCATCAACATCTGCATCACAACTCCTATGCCCAGAAAAATATGTATCTTAATGTCTTCTTAAACTATTGCTTTTATTATAGTTTTATAAAACCTTTTTTTTTAAACAAAAACTATTGTTTTTATTCCTGAGCCTCCACCTAGCTTCTGATGGTTGTTCTGCCATTGGCAGGATTCCATGGCTGATTCAATGTAGAGTCAGCTTTGTTCAGAGTTCTTCTTGGTTGATATGACCTCAGTTTGGGTCCCTCTGGCTGAAGCTCTGAAACACAGCTATATCATGTAAGCTTCCAGCTAACTTGGCATACTCTGCCTAGGCTGTCATGTGGATTATTTGATTCTGGAGTCCTTATGGCAGGTTCATTACCTGCCCCTATTTAGCAGGGGGCTTGGAAAGCCAAACTTCAGACTCCATCTGCCTAAACAAGATTGTGCAATGTTAAGGTAGTATGGTGGGAGAGTGGCCTGCAGTCACTTGCCAGGGTTCTGGAGAGATCTGTGTTGGTATCCTGTTGCTGCTGTAACAAATTGCTGTGTACTTAGTGGTTTAAAACAACACAGTTATTATCTTAAAATTCTAGCGGTCAGATGTCTGAAATATGTTCCAGTTCACTAAAATCAGGGTGTCAGCTGGTTTAGATTTGTTCTGGAGGCTCTAAGGAGAATCTATTTTGTTATCTTTTTTGCATTCTCTGCATTATTTAGCTCTTGGATCCTTAATCCATCTTCAAAACCAACAGAATAACATTTTCACATTTCTTGCTCTCTTCTTTCTGCCTCCACTTGTAAGGACCCTTTATCATTGCATTGGATTTACAAAGATAATCCAGGATAACCTCCCCATCTCAAAATTTAGTCACATCTACAAAGTCCCTTTTACCTTGTAAGGTAACATTTTTGCAGATTCCAGGGATTAGGGTAGGGACATCTTTGGGAGACCATTCTCCTTACTAAGGAACCAAGGCAAAAAGTCCATTCTGTCCTAAGTATCTCTATATTTCTAATGTAACTCCTTCCCAGGAAGCATAGTTGTTTGACAGCCTTGCTGTCTTGCCAACTCCTCAATGTCCCCTTCCTTTAATTCCCAGAATCCAAAGGGGAGATTTCCCAAATGTCATTTGTTCCGTTTTTTTTCTGCCTTCACCATTACTGTTGAGCCCTTATGATAAACAGGCATATTTTTTATATGCATTTGGAGAACTTTATGTTGTCATGTTAAAGCAAAGGTAGGACAAGAAAGGTTAAATAAGGGTGCCTGGGTGGCTCAGTCAGTTAAGCATCAGACTCTTGATTTTTGGCTCAGGTCTCTGAGTTCGAGCCCTACATTAGGCTCCAAGATGGCAGTGTGGAGCCTGCTTGGGATTCTCTTTCCCATTCTCTCTGCCTCTCTCCTGCTTGCACCTTCTCTCTCAAAATAAATAAATACTTCTTTTAAAAAAAGAAAGAGGTTACATAAATTTAGAATATTTTTAAGGACAATTGCATGGCTCCCAAGATTAAAGTCTTTTTAGATAATCCTTTTGGCAGAAAGGAAGCTGATTTTTACTTTATTTTTTCTTTTTGTTATTTTTTCTGCAACAAATTCTCATCTTCTCTATGTTGGCTAGATGTCTCTCACTTAATAGGGAGAAGAAGGTCAGATACTCAAGAGGCAGCAAAAGAAATGTACAAAAATATCCAAATAGTAATGTGTTAGGAAGTCATTTCTATTTTATAGTGAGTAACAAATATGAAAAAAAATTATTGATATCATGTTACTTATTAGAAGTGTCAAAAAAAACACCATGATTTAAATTCTCTAGAATTGTAGGGATCGGGAAAAGACCTTCTGTATTATTTGATTCTTTATCTATATATGTATATGATTTATATAGGAACAAAAATGTTTAAATAAAATCTTAATAAAATACTAGACTTTTTAAGAAATTGTTCTGGAGAAAAGTGGAAGTTAACTCTCTTAGTTACAAATATTCAATAAAGGGAATGCTTGTACAAAGCAGAAAATGGTACTCCCTCTGGGTAAATGGAACACCATGGGATACACCTTAAGAAAACAGATGTCTTGGGGCGCCAGGATGGCGCAGTCGGTTAAGCGTCCGACTTCAGCCAGGTCACGATCTCGCGGTCCGTGAGTTTGAGCCCCGCGTCAGGCTCTGGGCTGATGGCTCGGAGCCTGGAGCCTGTTTCCGATTCTGTGTCTCCCTCTCTCTCTGCCCCTCCCCCGTTCATGCTCTGTCTCTCTCTGTCCCAAAAATGAATAAAAAACGTTGAAAAAAAAAAAGAAAACAGATGTCTTTATGCTAATTAATAAAATGTGCTACTTTCTCTGGGCAGATGCAGTCATATGCATGAGCTCATAGCTTGCCAAACAGAATTTGGGCTAGATTTCATCCCTCATGGGCCATCAGCTGGACATCCTTCTAAAGTCTATAGTCAGCAAAATCATATGAGGCATTCCTGCATGGATAATTCAATTGTCCAATTTTCCTAGTTATATTACTACAAATTGGCAGAAAAATGCAATCTATGGAGCTTCAGAATTCAAACTGTTGGTGCTTATATGCACTTCAGTTGAGTTTCAATATAAACACATTTATGATTTCATTGGCATCTATGCTGTTTTCAGAAGTTTCATTGTTGTACAGCCAACAGCAGCATTGCATTCTTTTTTCTTACCTCATAAAAGTCAGTTTTATGCCAAGAACAAAGCAGTCAAAGTAGCATATCCTTGTGCAAAGAGGTGGTCCCTTGTCTGTGGAGAATTTTTAAATAGTCAAATCATCTATAAGTCACTTTGCTTTATCTTACGACCATGAACTGGAGATTCTAAATAACATCCATGAGAAGATACTTCTCCCTGAAAAAAATAATTTTTATTCAAATTATAAAGACAATTGCCTATAGTTACTATTGAATTTTAGTGGCATATATACAATATCAAAGTAGCTTGTTAAATTATCAGTTAATTTATTATCACTTTATTATGGTCTTATACTTTATTCTATTTTTTCATACTTATTTTCACTAAGAAACATTGTATCCTATGTTAAAAGTAATATGGAGAATTCATAGTTATACATATATTCAGTCGTTGGCATGCACAGATTCAGCTCTCTGCATTCATTTCCAGAGCACATTTGGAATTGTTCCAGTTTGATTCTAATACATTTTATATCTCCAACTCCTGTACTGCTACATTTCACTGACTTTAATTAGTAGTTTTGGAATTAAAAAAATAACTTTTAAGACAGAGAAAGAAACTGATATGCCAGTTCTATCACTCAATACAATCACTTAGAGATTTTATTTGTATTTAAAATTTTAAACAGTGAAAAAATACAAGCTGTAAGATATAACATTTTTGTTTAATATACACAAATTTTAGGTTATATGGAAACTTTTACTGAATTTGTTCCTAAACTGTGGTCATTAAAACCAGAGGGAAGTCTGATACATTATGTAGGCTAATAATGTAGATTTATACAGTTCTATGTGTAGGAAGGAAATAGTGACTCTCTGGAAAAGAACTGATTACAAGGGAAGAAAGAGTTGAGGTGTATAACCTGGGATCAAGGCAGACTGGCAGGAAACAGAATTTGGATCCAACCTTATTAGTACCTATCATTTAAATTATTTGTTCTCTTTATTCAAGAAGCCCATAATTGTGTGCTATAGCAAGGATTTCACAATAGGAATGCAGAAACACGTTAAAACATTTATGGAATGAACTAAAGTTCTTATCCACAACTGCACATGATATTAAAAAAAGCAATTAGTATGCAGGTGTGTGTTTAGTAGTGTTGTCAGTTATACTGGTCATAATGGCAGTGGAAAGCATGATCCTGGCATTGACAATGGTGTCCTTGGCCTGTGCCTCTGGTCCTGGGGACACATCTCAGCCTATAGGTCTACCGCAGCTGTATCTCAAATAGTACTCCTTTGTTACTAACAGAAAACCGATTTCATGTCAGTGAACCAGAGTTGGAAGAAAGAAAGTGAAAGTCAGATGCTATGGTGTCAACTAGTTTCCTGTACTCAAGTAAGGTTCTTTTAGATAACTATTTAAGTAGAAGTTAGGAAAGGATGAGAATAGCAGGTGCAGATGGGGACGGAGAAGATCAAACATTTGAATCTTCATTTTCCCTTGTGTATCACTGTGTATTTACAGTGATAGGAAACATATATTCAGAAAGCTTTATTTCTTTTAACCATTTTAATCCTGGGGTAGTTAACTCTCCTATGTAGTAACAACTATATTCTTTAAGGCAATTAAGAGGCTTAATGTCTTCTCACTGCCTACTTTGTGAGATTCATTATTACAAAGAGTTCTATTTATCCATACATTATTTTCTTCAGATTAATGGTTAATTTAATAATTAACAAATCTGAAAGAGAACTTTAAATATTGCTTAAAGGTTATAAAAATGTAACTTGTAAGCTACTTTTAATCAAAAGATTTGAGCTCATTAAGATTCCAGTACTCAACCCATATTTTTTTCCTCAAAGAGAAATGAAAACAGGCAAGGTTAGTATCCTATGATACTACAGGTTAAGAAAAAGTGAATAACAATAGTGCTACGCCCTGGGTTTTTTGGGACAGCTGGGGCTGGAAGCATCACAGGTCGTCTTGCAAGAAGAAAATGGACATGAATTGTTTAGTTTAGCTTAAGTGAGCTAACCGATATTGTTCAGTTAGCAGAAGTAATATTTAATCTTAATTTAATCTTAAGAAGGGTATGCACATTAACATTTCAGTAAAGTCAACTTTATTCAAAAATTCATCACAAAAATGGATCCTCACTTTTTTACCAAGCATTCTAAAAACATGTTTAGATTTTTTATTGAAATATAGTTGACATACAGTGGTATATTGGTTTAGCATGTACAACATAATGATTTGACAATTCTATACATCATGAAATTCTCCACAATAAGTGTACCTACCATCTGTTGCCATACATTATTACATTATTGACTATATTCCCTATGCTTATGTATATCTGATGTTTAATATATTGTTATTGTAGTGCAATATTCTTCTCGATCAGCTTCTGCTGAAAACTCAGTTGGGATACATATATTCCTACCCTCATAGTTTAGGTCCCTTGAACCTTAATTTAATTATTTGCTTAAAATGATATAAATGTAGACAGGAAATATATTAAAGCTTGCATCTAGAATTCTGGGATGCAAATGTTAAGTTCAACCTTGTCCTTAAACACAAGTTTTGTTACCTTTATCATCATCTTCTTTCCAATGTGTACCTCTTGCTTGTCATCTGTTTGGCACCCTCTGTCCTTCCAGGTTTGGTGCCTGTATTAGTCAATATAGACTAATTTATGCTGTGGGGAAAAAAAACAAAAAGATCAGTGGCTCAATACTATCAAAGTTTGTGCTACCACACTGCAGGTTCCACATGGGTGAGGTGGTGCGTAGGTCCTCAGAACACTCAGATCCCTAGGATGTTAGTAGCACTACCACCTTATAGACAGGTGACTATGGAGTAAGTAGCCTTCTCTGGCATGTAGACATAAAAAAATAAACCCGGAGAACCATGCACAGGGTTTTCAATACCTTACTTAGCTAGGAAGTGTCAAATCACTTTTGCTCATGTGTCACTGGCCATAACTAGCTACATGACCCTGCTCTAATTGCCAGAGAGGCTAAGAGAAGTGAGAGAGCAAATGAAAAGTCTGGTTAACACCAGGGTCACAGTGTTCTTCCTTATTCTTGCTGGCAACTGAATTTTTATCTCTCAATATGAGCATGGTGTCTTGGAAACTGCTCTCTTATTTCTCTCCATCCCTATTTGTATTTCCAAACATTGTCTGCATCTGTATTCCCTAACTCAGATTTTTGAATGCTCTCTTGATATCCATGAATAGATGTAGGAATTCCTTATTGCCTGTTATACAAAATTACTATACTCATTGAGCATCTCCAGGCTCTTGAAATGAGGAGAAATCTCAGAATGGGCATTAAAATCAATTTTTTAAAATGTGACTCTATTCTAAAATTTGGTCAATTCCCTATTACCAACTACTGCCTCTTGTCACTATGTCCCAGTGGCTCAGAAGATTTTGAAATTCTCTACCAATAGACACTAGGGAAGCAAATGGTTTTAAAAAGACTTAGCTGTTCCTTTCCCAATTTTTTTTCACCCTATTTTCCTGTTCACAGGCCTTTCTGTGCAGAACATTGCTTCTCTATTTAAATAAAATTTTAAAGTGCATTGAGGAAGAAGATCAAGTGAAATAAGGCAACATATAGGTAGAGAATTAAGTGGAAAATTTGGTTTGTTGTTTGGTTGGTTTTCCTTTAAGGAGATTTGCTCATGGGATTAGCATAATAAATCATGCAATGAACACTCAGGAAAAATATAAGACAGAGAGATGTCCTCTAAAGTTTACATCATTGGGGATTCAAGGGTATGGGTGTGCTCCAAAGATAAGCTAGATAGGAAAAGAATGGGAGAAAAGAATTTTGAATCCCAGCACGTAAACTTTTCAATGAAATAACGACCCTTTGAGCCTTGAGGAGAAGACAGAACTGGAGAGAATGGCAAGGAGTTCTATACTGATGGAAGGCCCTCCATATGAAAAATATGATGAAAGTGGAAATAATATTCCACACTTTTTCTCTTTTTAGTCCTTTAGGGTTAGCCAGTAAGTCTGTGATTATCTGGGGATATGGTTTATGCATCAGAAGATCTTCCTTCCTTCAAGAGGCCAACCTCTTGTGACAGCCATGGCCTCTTGTATCCGTTAATGCAAGAAAAATAGCAGAAGGCTTAGAATTTTACCTCAAGAGATTCAGAATAACCTGAATAGTAAGAGATTAAATTAAATTCAAGAATAGCTTGCCTATAGGCAAAAATGGATTCCTTTTTTTTGTCTTCTGTCTCATGTATCACCAGAAAATTTCTCTTCTGACCAAGATGGAATATGAAGAACTGGATTTACCCTGCCTAAAACGACAGCGGCAACAAAAAAACAGCAAAAAAAAAAAAAAAAAAAGAGAAAAAAATAAATATCTGTTTTTAAAACATTGGCCATTAAGCAATGAAGAAAAGGGAAATGGAAAACAAATAAGGTAATTCCTATCATTGCCCAGCTCACTTAATTGAAGGAATTTTCCTGACCACAGCTCAAGGACTGGAAACCGAGGTGAAGCCCAGCATATTCCTTAGGTTGAGGAGATAGAGCTGGGAGTCTGGAGAGATCAAGGATACCAGTGTTTATAGGATAGAGTAACAGAGAGGAGAGAGCACCATGGAGAGACAATCCAGGAAACCTGCATAGAGTTCTCTTGAAGTATTCAACAAGTATTTAGCACATACATGTGAGGAAAATCCCTGAGGTCAGGAAAATAACTATCTAATAATAATAATTAAAAAAGTAGGAGAACAGTACCTGATGTTCAAACAAAGCTACGGACAGTGTCCTTTTCTACCAGCTAAACTGGTAAATATCATTAAATCATGGAATATTGAAGAGTTTGAGAGAAGGTCTTGCACCAGATGTGGGTTATAATAAGCTGTAGAGTGAGCACTGCTGAGACCCACATGGCAAATCATAAAAGCATGACATGAAAGAACAAACCATTTCCAAGTAACTTAATTGCATCTCAGAGCAGAGCTCAAGAAGGATTTTAGGACTAAAAAATTATCCAGTGTGTAACAAAATAAAATCTACAATGTTAGGAGCCCTTCAATGATTACCAGGAATGCAAAGAGGCAGGAAAAGACAATCCAAAATGAGGAGAAAAATCAATCAATCAAGAATCAGGAGTGATACAGATGTTTGACTTACCAGAAAAAGTTATTAAAAACAGTTACCAAAACTACAATTAAAAATTAGAGATACGGAAGATATTTTAATGATCATGAGGATATATCAATAGAAAGTATTCAAAATAAAGTGCAGATGGAAAAAAAAATTCGAAGTTACTTTGTAGGACGGTCTCAAGTAGACTGCTATACACGCGATTGTAGACTTTCAGTGGGGAGGGATAGGAAGGACAGAACAAAACTGAATAAATAATGGCCAGTGATTTCACAAACATGATGGAAATTATAAACCCGTATATCCAAGAACCTCAATAAACCCCAAGCACAAGAAATAGGAAGAAAACTCTACCAACTCATGTCATAATCAAAAGCAGTGATGAAAAAAATCTTAGGGCATACAGAAAAAAAAGACATTGTGTACAGAGAAACTAAGGTGAAGATGAGGGGATATTTCTCATGAGAAATAATATAAGCAAAAAGACAGTGATAACGTGTCTTCACAACACTGGAGAAACTTTATGAATGGGGGTAGAATTTTTTATAAAGACACAGTCTTTATGATGAAATAATTGTCAAAGTGAATATGGTAGTGATAAAGGATTGTATCCATTGGTCAAAGCCCAAAGAACTACACACCACAAAGTAATTTTTAGTATGTGCAAACAACAACACACAATAAAAATACTAGGCTGCGACAAATGAATCTTAACTGCATTACAAAGGAATCACATAACACTGAAGTGAATGGGGAGGAAAGGATGTGATCTAAGTAAATTTAGAAAACAGTATTCTGTTCTGACTGCCCACTGTAAAAAAAAATAGTAAAAACAAAACAAAAATACTGTATACAAACACTGCATTTCTGCACTTATTATACAAAGCTTGGCTTAAATTAAGTACTCAGTAAATTATCTCTATTTATGCTTTTGTGATTCTGTGTTTCATTTAAAAATGGCTATAAAATCGTCTCAAATTTGAGGAGTATTTGGGGCTCGGTCTGACAAAACAGATGATGAGCTGAGCTATAACCAAATTTTTTTTCAAAGAATCCTAGGAAACTCCTTAACCAAGGTGGAGGTGATATAGTTAGGATACTAGCTATTGAATGGTAGTTGAAAAGCAGTGGAGATGAGATCATGGGTAGTGAGGAGGCCCCATAATTGAGAAGTTGAGCTATTGGAGGGATAGTTTTAATCACAGTACTATGGATGATTTATGATGATAAAAACAAGCAAATATAAAATCATGTTTAAGTATTAATTGAATAGCTTCAATATATCTTGTTAGTCTTAAGACATAGTTTCTGACATGGTCTGTTGGGAAAGAGGAGTCAAGAGTTGGTATGGTTTTAGTGAAAGAAGGGACCTGAGAGCTAAAGAAGCCTCAGGAAGGAATAAAAAGAACAAGCAATTAGGAAATATGGAAAAGAGTTGAAGTTATCCAAATTGTCTTTATTCATATGGAAAATGTTTTAAAAAGTTATTTATTTTAAGATAATCAGAATATTACTTTGAACAGGCCTTCTGTTGTCAGTATTGGATAATTCTACAGGAAACAATTCTTATGAAGAATTTTTTGGCAAAGCAAAATTTTCAAATCCTGCTGATAAAAGACTCTCTAAAGCACAAATAATATTTATTTAAACAGCATAAAATCTGGCTCTAAGGAGCACAGTTAACGTCCTTGGATATGGGATTTACCTGAACAGATGCTCTGGTACTTTTATTTGAAGTAGCAAATGAGGCCACATGTATTTGCAGAATTAGCACATATAACAGATGAAAATTGGACGTTGTACCCATTTTCACTGTTATGGGGATTGTGCTATGAGACACCCCAGATGTTACTCTTTGGCAAACAGTTGTTATTCTTTGTTTGGGGCTCGGATGATTATCTTATGATTCTGGATATGTACCAAACTCACTCTCTAAGCATCTGGCCTAATTTAGTCAAGCAGATAATATAAATGGACTTCCTTACTAACAAGGTAATGTGTAAAATGACAGTTCACTTGGTTTGGGAATCCTTCATGAATAACACTACCCTTCCCATGCAGCATGATGTACTTCACTATTTAATGAATGATAGTTTCTGGTTGAACAGAAGGCTCCATGTTGAACATGGAGACAAATTTCTTAATTTATACTGTGTGTTACAACTTCTTTTGGGCTCTACTTGCTTTCATTGTAGTATGAAATTTTAATAGATGCTAAAAAGCAGACGGCTTCTAATCCAAAAACAGTCATTGGTTAATTTTATTTTTCTTTACATATTTACAATGTTGCATCTCTTTCATAATTTCATTTTGTGTTTTTGATATTATTCAATTTTTCAGTTATTCATTTGGAATCCAAACCATGTATTGAATGCTGGCAATGAACCAGATAAGTGATGTGAATATATACATGTTCCATTATTCTTCCATTTTGGTGAGATGTCCAAAGTTGGTTTAATCTACCTAAAATATGACAGATGTGGAAACTGTTCTTTTTGTTACCATTGGTGGCCTAGGTAGATGAGGAACCACTCTTTCATTGCTTTGAAACCCTGGGATTTTCCTGGGTGTAATCTGAACCCAGCTCCTTTATGCAGAGGGCAAGGAGGAACTGAAGAAAGAGGCAGAGAAGTTCAGATTGGCAGGTTTCATAAACGAGGGAACTTATACAAAGCTTGTCTTGGGCAGTTACAAGACAAGTTGGTCTCTGACGTGCCTGCCAAATTTTAAAAGTTTATGTGAGGGCCTTAACTGGATTCAGTCACATATACTTTCTAGAGGGTCTTGACATCATACCATGATCTAAATGCTATGCTCTTGGGGCAGCTTCTAGGAGCAGGGAAGGAAAGTGGAACACATTCCAAGGACAGGGGAGGGAGTAAAGACTCTCTGGTTGCTTGGATCTGGTTCATGGGTCTACAGATTCATTGGATTATCTGTCAGGCAAATCTTGGCAATAGTGATTTATTACTCATACTTCACCAATCTAATTTGGTGGCCACCATAGTGTTTCATATGGTGGAGTGGAATCACTTTTGCATACATTGTATGCAAAGACCTTCAAAAGATTTGGGTATTCTCTTTGTCCTGGTATATACAGTTAGTTTAATAAATGTCAACAAGACATTTGGGAGAATACTTGTGGTGGTGTTTTAGGGTTCTTTTTCAAGGGAAGTCAACCTCCCTTTTAATTCATGTGCTCTGACTCAGAACTGACCAAAAGTCGGAAACTAGATGGAACTTCCATTTACTAGTTTTTGTTTTTTGCTAGTTCTTCAATTAAACTTAATCTTGTTGATTATCCACTCATCTTGTACCATGCTTATTAATGGATCTTAGGTTTCCATTTCAGCCTTGCTCCAGTGGTAGCAATTATATTCACCTTGCCTCTGACATACTAAGTAATTTAAGTTACTTCATTTTCCTTATCCACAATTCTGTGACTCACATTGAACAAAAGAGATCAGCTACAAGGTATCATCTCATTCTGGGTTAGAAGATACAGCCACCACAGAGCTTCTCAAATATACTGCCACGTTCATTCATTCATTATTGATTTAATAAAAAGTGTGTCCTCTGAGACCTCCTAGTATCTGGTGGATTCTTTGGTCTGAAAAACAAAGAAACAAACAAACAAAAAACCTGATTCTAACATATTCGCTACCTTGAGGCTTTAAGATCCCCCTTTTTTTATTGAAATGTAATTAACATACAGCATGATATTAGCTCTGGGTGTACAATATAATGATTCAACAATTCGATACATTACTCAGTGTTCATCACAGTAAGTGTACTCTTATTCCTTATCATCTATTTCACTCACCCTCCCAACCACCACTCCTGTGGTAACTATAAATTTGTTGTCTGTATTTAAAAGTCTGTTTTTGTTGTTATTGTTTTTTGTGCCAATTTGTTTTGTTTTTTAAATTCCCCATATGAATTAAATAATATAGCATTTATCTTTCTCTGTCTCACTGACTTCATTCAGTATTATAGCTTGTACATCTGTCCATGTTGTTGCAAATGGCAAGATTTCATTATTTTTTATGGTTGAGCAATATTCCATTGTATATGCATACCACTTATTCTTTATTCATTCATCTATGGACAGACACTTGAGTTGCTTCCATATTTTGGGTATTGTAAATAATGTTGCAATAAACATAGGGGTGCATATTCCTGTTCAAATTAGTGTTTTAATTTACTTGGTTAAATACACAGTAGAGGAATTACTGGATCATATGATGATTTTATTTTTAATTTTTTGAGAAACTTCCATACTGTTTTCCATAATAGCTGGATGAATTTACATTTCCCATTAGCAGTGCACAAGGATTCCTTTTTCTCCACACCTTGCCAATACTTGTTGTTTCTTGTCTCTTTGATTCTAGCTATTCTGACATCTGGTATCTCATTGTGGTTTTGATTTGCATTTTCCTGATGATTACTGATGTTGAGCATCTTTTCATGTCTGTTGACCATCTGTATGTCTTCTTTGGAAAAAATGTCTATTCATGTCCTCTGGCCATTTTTAAATTGGATTATTTGATTTGTTGATGTTGAGTTGTGTAAATTCTTCATATGTTTTGTATATTAACCCCTTATTGGATATATCATTGGAAATATGTTCTCCCATTCAGTAGATTGCCTTTTGTTTTGTTAATGGTTTCCTTCCATGTGTAAAAACTCTTTATTTAATGTAATCCCAATAGTTTGTTTTGCTTTTGTTTCAGTTGCCTTAGGAGACATCTTAAAAATGTTGCTACTACCAATGTCAGAGAAGTTACTGCCTGTGCTCTCTTCTAGGATTTTTATGGTTTCAGGTCTCACATTTAGGTCTTTAATCCATTTTGAATTTATTTTTGAGTATAGTGTAAGAAATTGACCCGGTTTCATTATTTTGCATGAAGCTGTCCAGTTTTTCCAACATCATTTGTTGAAGAGACTTTTTCCCATTGCAAATTTTTGACTCCTTTGTTATAGATTAATTGATCATGTAGGTGTGGATTTATTTCTGGGCTCTCTATTCTGTTCCACTGATCGATGTGTCTATTTTGTGCCAGTACTAGACTGTTTTGATTACTATAGCTTTGTAGTATATCTTGACACATGAGATTGTGATACCTCCAGTTTTTTTCTCCTTTTTTCAAGATTGCTTTGGCTATTTGACATCTTTGGTGGTTCCATACAAATGTTAGTATTATTTTTTCTAGTTCTGTGAAAAATGTTGCTGGTATTTTGATAGGGATTGCATTAAATCTGTAGATTGCTTTGGGTAGTATGGACATTTTAACAGTATTGGTCTTCCAATCAATGAACATGGAATATCTTTCCATTTGTTTGTATTATCTATAGTTTTTTCATCAATGTATTACAGTTTTCAGAGTATAGATCTTTCACCTCTTTTCACCTTTAATAACACACTAGGCGTTTTCACCACAAACAGGGCAGTACTTATTTTCACATGACTGATGAGTAATGCATTTCTAGAACCCTGTCATAGAGGTTACTTTCTAGAATAATTTCTTGTACCACCTCTTGTATTTTGAGTTTTCCTGAAAATAGAATCAAGATAAGCACTTAAGTGCAGTTTAAATTATTTGAGAAGTGACTTCAGAAAGTTAAAGGGAGGGATAGTTAGAATAGTTAAGGAGTTAATTAAAGCCTGAGTGCATTATTGAGATAATTCCAAGAGCAGTGGTAGCCTGGCTCACCACACTTCCCTGAGGGGTATTCAGCATGCCTCCCAGAGATAGATGTCTGTCTGAAGCAAGAGAATCTGAAATATTTTCCTCTGCTTCCATTGCCTTCTGACTGAGCTTTAACTGGAGGAAGTGTTATTTCTTTTGTCTTCTGGTCTGTACTTGTATGTTGCCTTGCAGGCATACACATAAACCAGGGAATGCCTGGAGTGGGGGATAAAATGAAAATACATACACAATCTGTACCTAGGGACCAAATTCTCAGGACAAGGTGAGTCTGTGCTTGTGTGTATGCTCCATGCATATGAATTGCTATCATGTCCCTCATCTATGTGGCTAAAATTAAACGCATGTAAATTTATATAAAGTTGGGCTTTATCTGAGACTAAAGAAAAAAAATTTAGTATATGATAATTCAGAGAATACTACATTCTTGAAGCTTTTTTGAAGCTTATAAAATACAGGAATAAGCTTTATCCAACCAAGACAGAATAGGGGAAATTTCAGCAGAGGGACTGTTACTAAGGATTAAATATATTCAGGTGGAGATCTAAGACTAGCACTGAGATGGGAACCAGGGCAAAAAATAGTATGTGAGTAGTATATTTTCTTAAAAATATAAAATAACATAACTAGGAAATAGGTGGTGCCAAAGGCTATCATTTAAATGTGGCAACCCAAATTGTAGAAGCCAAGTAAGGAAAGGAGAAACTGAGTATTATAAAAAGCAGAAATATAAAGGTAACAAGTAGAAATCTTAAATATATGTTCTCTCCCTATATATAATCCTAGGCTTTCTGAACTGTTTTATTAGACATGTCTATTGTATATACATATGTTATATATTCATACATACTGTGTGTGTATGTGTATGTGTATATATAATATATACATATGTTATATATATACATATATATAAAATATATGTATATATATATAAATCCTAGGTTATTTCACCAGAAGAACCTCACAATTCAAAGGCAAAGTTACTACAATAGCAATAGTCATAACTAGTGCCCGTGTCTTCCTAAATACAATTTCCCACTAGAAGGAACCAGGACTCTTTGGAAAAATGACTTCAACTGGGTCTTAAATAGGGAAAGGACAAGGTGAGTCTGTAATATCTTGTGGAGAAGACAAGACATGCTTAAAAACTGACAAGGGCATGTTAAAAGTTCAGGGTTTAAAAGGCTCCTAATGGCTAGATATATACAAGTAAAGTATCCAAAATAATAATGATAGTAATGGATTTTTAGCACTCAAGAAAATAATTAAGAATCCATTGCGATTCTTAAAGAGAGTCATCTTTTCAGAATAATACAGTAAGTGAAGAAATTAGAGAATTGCCATTTCATATTTACCAGTGTATAATGGATACTGTTAAGAAACCAGGTTAAGGACCATCAACAGATCCTTAAGCCATAGATGAAAGCTGTAAGGACCAAGTACATTCACATGATCTCAACTATTACCTATGGATCAAAAACAAACCAAAAATTAACCTTACCTTTTTGGTGCACACTACCTAAACCAAATGATCCAATTTAGCATCATCAAAATGGGACAAACCGACATTGTGTATCTCTAGGTGGAAAGTAATATGAAGTTCAAACATCACCTATATGGCATTCTTGCTGAAGTATTTAACTTGAAACAGATTATTAGGAATCAATAAAATTCTGACTGTGGGACGTTATAAAAATACCTGGATTAAACCCTTTAAAAATGTCAATGTCATCACTGTCTTAGATATACAAAAATGGGGGCGCCTGGGTGGCGCAGTCGGTTAAGCGTCCGACTTCAGCCAGGTCACGATCTCGCGGTCCGTGAGTTCGAGCCCCGCGTCAGGCTCTGGGCTGATGGCTCGGAGCCTGGAGCCTGTTTCCTATTCTGTGTCTCCCTCTCTCTCTGCCCCTCCCCTGTTCATGCTCTGTCTCTCTCTGTCCCAAAAATAAAATAAAAAACGTTGAAAAAAAATTAAAAAAAAAAAGATATACAAAAATGTTTTGGACACTTCTAAATCAAATAAACAACTTATACATTAAAAATGAATGTCCTGCGTGAATCTTGATTTAATCATTGTTGTAATAAAACATATAAAGGACTGAGGTGCCTGGGTGGCTCAGTCATTTGGGCACGCAGCTCTCCATTTCTACTCAGGTCATGGTCTCATGGTTCTTGAGATTGAGCTCCATGTCAGGCTCTGCGCTGACAGAGTGGAGCCTGCTTGGGATTCTCTGTCTCCCTTCCCCTCTGTCCCTCCCCTACTCATGGCCACTTTCTCTATTTCTCTCAAATTAAAAAAAATAATAAATATATTTTTAAAAATATATAAAGGTTGTATTTGGGAGAAATTTGATATAAATTTCCTATTAGATAATGTTATGTGAAATGTTAAATTTCTGGTTTATATTATCATTGTATAGAATATTTATTGGAATAGAGTAAGATGATGTCTTTGTTCTTAGGGAATACATGTGGCAGTATCAACAGGTGAAGTCAGTGGTGTTTGAGATGTACTTTAAATGATTCAGCAAAAAAGTACATGTATTAATGATGCGTGTGTGTACACATGTATTTACAGAGACTGAGATAGAGGAGAGAGAATGCCACAAAACGTTTACAATTACTGAAGTTAGGTAACAGTTACACGGTTGTTAATTATACTATTCTACAAATTTTCTATATGGATGTATATAGATAGATAAATGTATAGTTGACCCTCAAATAATGCAGGGGTTAAGGGTGCTGATGCCCTGCATAGTCAAAAATCTGTGAATAGCTTTTGACTTCCCCCAGAATGAGATACGAATAGCCTACTGTTGACCGAAAGGCTTACCAATAATATAAACAATCAATAACACACATTTTGTATGTTGTATGTGTAACACACCATATTCTTACAGTAAAGTAAGCTAGAGAAAAGAAAACGTTGGGGTGCCTGGGTGGCTCAGTCAGTTAAGCATCCGATTTAGCTCAGTTCATGATCTTACTGCTGGTGAGTTTAGACCCTCAGTGGGCTCTGTGCTGACAGCTCGCAGCCTGGAGCCTGCTTCAGATTCTCTGTCTCTCTGCTCCTCTCCCATCCTGCTCACGCTCTGTCTCTCTCTCTCTCTCTCTCAAATATAAATAAGCATTTTTAAAAAATTAGAAAAAATAAAATGTTATTAAGAGAATCATAAAAGAAAATATATTTACAGTACTGTACTGGATTTATCAGAAAAGAATCCATGTATAAGTGGACCTGTTCAAGGGCCAACTGTACATACTCTCTCTATATAATTTATATCTCTATCTATATATAAATTATATATATATAGTGACCTTATATATATATTATATATATATACTATTCATATTATATATATTTCTATACTTAAAAGAGTAGTAGGAAAAATGTTAATGTTAAGAAATACATCAAAAGGTGGGGTGCCTGGGTGGCTCAGTTGGTTAAGCGTCCAACTCTTGATATCAGCTCAGGTTGTGATCTCACGGTCCTAAGATTGAGCCCTGCATTGGCTTCGTGCTGAGCAGAACCTACTTGGGATTCACTCTCTCTCTCTCTCTCTCTCTCTCAATAAATACATAAACAAAGATAAAAATAGAAATACATCAAAAGGTAATTTGACTTATTATAACCATGATAAATATAGAAATTTGCTATCCTTAAGAGCTCACGGTCTAGTCATCTTACATGCTGGAAAATACTCTTAAAAAAATTGTAGACAGAAAAGAACTTGTGAGCTATCAATCATAAGGCTTTAGCATTTATTAAATGTGTCTTTTTAATCAAAGGACTGTGAACTCTCTAAGAAATCAATATCATGGGCAATATCCACATAAGGTAAAATAAGTAATATATTTTAAAATATATTTAGTATTCTTCCTCAAATAATTTCTGACATTACCTTTACCTTCAGTGATTAAAACATGATTTTCCTGTGTGGTTTGTGCAATCCATTGAGGTATTTTCTGGTCTAATTTTGTGAATTTACTACATATGTTACTATGAGTCTATTAATTCATAAAGCCATGAAAAACATGAACTTGGTATTTGATATATGTTCTTTGGGGCCAGTCTCTGCCATTTATACATTTATAACCTTACTTATTTCCCTCTTAATGCCTCATTGTTCTCATCTGTAAAATGAGGGATATAATATTATGTTTATCATAGGTGGTTAGCATTAAGTGAAAATATTCATGTAAAGCATGTAGTATTCAGCACATCATACACGCTCAGTAATTGTAAGATGTATATATTATATATGGAATATATATATATATTATATATAATATATACATATTATATATATTATACATAAACATATTACACATATACATATTATATTTATAATTATCAACAGTTACATGGACATTATTTACTGTGCTTGTAGTTATAATTTAACCAATTTACATATATCCTCATTCCTTGTTCCTTTAAGATATCAGAATATTTGATAATTCTCCACTGTTACTTGCAACAGATGTCCATGTCTAAACAAATACCTGATGTAAAACAGTTGTGCAAGATAATTTAATTAGAAGATTAATTGTAAGTCATTCAATTTTTCCCTTGCTGGCTTTTCTAGTTTAGACCACTTGAGTCTCAGATTACACCAAAATGTCTGATCACATATTGGGCACTAGAAAGAAGGTTATTTCTAATTGTTGGAATGTAGTTAATTAAGGCAAAATGTACTCTGGAGTTGGAAGTACTCCTGCTACTTGGCACAGGAACCCCTGTTACTCAGGAGTACACTTCTCCTTCCTTCCTTGTCTTCAGGTGAAGCCTACTTTCTCCTGGGGCTGCCCTAGAGCTATTACATGGGTCCAAATTTCGTATTTTCTATACCTCTTATCACTCCAGCCATTTATACTGGCTAATTCATTCATGCCTATGATCTCACTTTGGATGTTCTGTGCCTGCCCTCCAAATAATAAAACCTCAAACTGCCCTGGACTACTAACCTAGAAATATACGTGTGTGTATACATTATGTGTGTGTGTGTGTATATTTATATTTATATTTATATTTATATTTATATTTATATTTATATTTATATTTATATATACAATGTATACACACACGTAACGCCATGTGTCTGTTAAAATCAGCTTCACAATACTGAAGAAACTGGTCTAAGTTCCTATAATGCTGATGGAGGAAAAACTAAGGATCTAAGGCTAGTATTCATCAGGTCTACTTCTTTGTGGTCTAACACTGCATTTCTCTGTGCCATGTGCCTGGATGCATTCATTTCCCACGTAACTTTTAACCCATTGGGTTCTAATAATAGATTGTGGATTGCGGCGCCTGGGTGGCTCAGTCGGTTAAGCGTCCGACTTCAACTCAGGTCACGATCTTGCGGTCTGTGAGTTCGAGCCCCGCTTCGGGCTCTGGGCTGACATCTCAGAGCCTGGAGCCTGCTTCCGATTCTGTGTCTCCCTCTCTCTCTGCCCCTCCCCCGTTCATGCTCTGTCTCTCTCTGTGTCATAAATAAGCGTTAAAAAAAATAGTTTGTGGATTATGGTAATTTAACTTGAATAGAAATTATAATCATAGAATTTGATACAGGAGTGAGATTGAGAGATTATTTGATCCATTTTTTCTGTCAATGCAGAAACTCCATCTAACATGAGTAATTTAAGCTTTTATTTATAGTCTTTAAAAAACATGACCCTCTCCCAAACTAAGGCAGCACATACAATGGGAAAAAATTCTGTTCTTAGAGAAAACTACTTCCCTAGTTTTAATTCCTCTTATTTTTTTTCATATTTGTTATGGATCTAACTTTTAGTTATATATGGCTAATTTGCTGGTACATATGGCAGTGAAATAATATCAAATTAGGAATCTATTTATCATCTACTTATACAATCAAACACAGAAGAGACTGAAAACCCATATAAATACTTAAAATGTACACTTTAAGCAGACAAGACTCCAAGCGCATTAGGAGAGGATGAAAGAATTCAAAATTTAACCACATTTCAATCAAAAGCCTCAGAAACTACTTTTGCCTCATAACCTAAATTTGACATCCTTAAACAACTGTTTGCCACCTGGAAAAATGTGACTACCAGAGCACCTTTTATATTTTTAATTCTTTCTCTTACATGAGATTTGAGGCATCCTCAGCTGTAACAAATAACATTTTGGTTTGTGCCTTGTAATATTTGGAGACATGCTTTCTATTAAGGTTGCGCTATTTCCCTTAATTGCTGAACAATAATAGGCTATGGTGTGTATATGTATTTTCTCCACAATTTGTAAGACATATGCCTGTCTTTATTATTCCCAAGCACAATCTGTTACAATGTTTATGTTTATCATTATTATGGCTGTCAATCCTTCTTGTTACTATTATATATTTACCTCAAAAATTTTGAAGCATCACAGACAAAACAGTCCTAATAGACCACCATCAGATTACAAGTATGAAAAGAGAATAATAAAATAAAATAAAATAAAATAAAATAAAATAAAATAAAATAAAATAAAATAAAGGATATATGTTTTGTTAATGATTTTATTTTTTAATGTTTACTTATTTATTTTGAGAGAGACAGAGTGAGCAGGGGAGGGGCAGAAAGAGAGGGAGAGAGAGAAACCCAAGTAGGCTCTGCACTGTCAGCATGGAGCCTGACAGGGGGCTCAAACCCATGAACTGTGAGATCATGACCTGAGCTGAAACCAAGGGTTGGACGCTTAACACACTGAACCCCCCCGGCACCCTTGTTTTGTTAATGATTTTATATCAGACCAGAGAATGTCATATGGCCTGCTATTTTAGAAGTCAAAAGAATTCAAAATATATTCTATAAAATGGGCTTACTTTTGACCTTTAGGATTCTGAAATTGTAGGAATAACTAAGTGAATGCCTTAAAGGTGAGGACAGCTCCTCTATCCAAAGAGCACAGCAGTTTTTCTGTTGAGATAGTATATTCAGTACAATCTACTCTTTCTTAGGCATAGTTAAGGTTTTAAACAGAACAGCCGCAATAAAGAGGTAAGAATGGGATGGGAAGAATTTGACATTTTGCCCATACCATGCTAGGGAAAGGCAGATAAGAATATAATGGGCTTCCTTGCTCTAACTGCATCTCCTCTAAAGAATGGAAAAGAAGATCTGATATATTTTAGTTATAAGCATTTTATTTATTTCTTTATTCAAAAATCTCAGCAGGATCATACTAGTCCAGAATAAAGCATTCCCATCAATACTTATGACACTGAATAGAGTGGAGATGTAATATAATACAATAAATAGTAAGTTAAGGAAGAGATTGTCTTTGTTACTATTCTTTCCTTCAAAACAGTTTTGGTTCTTTTCCAAATGTGTCATCAGCTGAACATATTTCATATGCATAAATAGAAGCTGTTGACCTCCCTGACCCTAAGAATGTTCATTCGCTATCTAATCAAAACTCTCTTGATGCAATTTATTTTATTTGCTTCTCACTATTTATAATTTGTTCTTACTGTATGGTGGCTCAAATAAGACCCACTCTTGTAAAAATGCATATACTATTGAAACTCTGTTTGCAAAATAATCAGGCAATATTAATTTTTGGAAATATTCATTTAATTTATGTGGTTCAACCAATTATGGGGACTGCATGCCATGAAACTTTTGAAGTTCACATTATCCTTAAAATTATCTTTATTTTAAAGCTAATACATTATTGTAGTAAATATAAAACATACAATTCAGCTAATTATAGGGCTTAATTTATGTCCTTTCATGCCATTCTCTTTATTCATACAAGTTTTCTCAAGCCATATACACTTATATGGGAATTTTGTTTGTGGATTTTTCTCAAAATTGAATTATACTACAAATATTACCTGAATACTACCTTTTTAAATATCTTGTAATGCTTTTTCATGAATATTCTTACAGGTTAGTAGATAAAGGTATAATGTGTTGTTTCTAATTTCTCATGCATGTGACAGGTATATAGAGTATTGCATAGGTGGATGAATGTGTTTGTGTTTTTTTTTAAGTTTTAAAATGGCTCCCTGCTTCTCTCCTTATTGGTCCTCCTTTAAGCGAATGAACCTGAGTTAACAATTCAGTATATAATCTTTGGTACATTTAAACATATATCTACACACATAGATACAAGCACACATTTCTGTTCTTTTAAAAATAATTTTTTGATGTTTATTTATTTTTATTTACTTATTGAGAGAGAGAGAGAGAGAGAGAGAGACAGAGACAGAGAGACAGAGAGAGAGAATGTGAGCAGGAGAAGGGCAGAGAGAGAGAGAGGGAGACACAGAATTTGAAGCAGGCTCCAGGCTCTGAGCTGTCAGCACAGAGCCCAACGTAGGGCCAGAACTCATTAACTGTGAGATCATGACCTGAGCCGAAGTCAGAGGCTTAACTGACTGATCCACCCAGGCACCCCAACACATTTCTATTCTTTACTGCACAACACCTTATATAAAACAATCTAAGCCCTTTTAATGGGTGTAATTTATATCGGTTAGTTCCACAATAAGGCTAACACATTTCAAGTATAACTTCTTATAATGAGATTAAGGAGCTAACACTACATTTTCTTGAATCCTTTGTAGCTAGTGTTCTGAAAATGGGAGAGAAGTTGCATATAAACCAAGCATCTTGCTCGCATGTTTCAGGGCAGAGACAGTGATCTTTTGGAATCTGCAGCTTTGGCAACACCGTCCTGGTCCCTCAAGTTCTTGATCGTGGCTCTCTGGTTTTCCTGGTTGAATTGCGTAATTTTGGGAATCAATGATGTGCTGGAGCCCTCCCACATCAGCTGATTAGGGCTTAATGTGCCTATTTCTTCTCTACTTTGTCATGTTGGTAGATTGAAATTGGCCATGGTAAGAGTCTTTGTGCTGCTACCTGCATTGAGCAAGTTACATACGGAAATTACTAGGCTCAGAGTTTTGATTTCTTAGCTTACTGTGGTCACAGAGCAAGGAGTTTTTGCTTCATTTTGTTCTGTTTTGTTTTTAATTACCCTGAATGAAACTCATCACTGGAACTAAAATCAGAAGGAGAGTTTGATTCATCCACACATGAAGTTTAATTTACAGCTTCTTCTATTTCCTTATGTGAAAAAAAAAGAGAGAGAGAAATGAATAAGAAATATTGGAACCCACAGAATTGATATCATGACACTTGGAAAAACTGAGACAATTCTAGATACCTCATATTCTATGATTCCCCTGAGCCCCCATTAGTGACAGAAGTGCCCCTTCCTTACCTGTCTGAGGATATTAATCCTTTCCTGCTGGAATATCATGTAAAAACCACACCTAAGTCTGTAACCTTGCAAGAAGCTAAAAACGTTTTATATGTTCCACTGCTAACACCTACCATTACTTTCAAATCTATAACTGGAGTTAGAAGCTTGCATGCTCTAGGAACAAACTACGAGGTATACTCACTTGGAAGCAGGAAAACTGAGGTTTTGCTAATTTAAATCATTTTGAACCTGAAGAACACGTATAAAAATTTACTGTTTACTAGACAAAAGAGGATGGACAATGTACTGATTTAGACTAAATCAATTAATATAAATAATTGAATTATAATAACTGAATTTATAAATATTTATTGATACTTATTAATACCCAAGATTCTGAATTAACCTAGCTGGTAATATGGGCCTCATTATTTGCTTTGTCCATTAGTCAAATCTATACTTATGGTGGTATAAGATGAACAAATTTGAGATTAAAAAATAATTTGGTTTTGTTTTAGTGTAGAACACAAATATGTTTCCATTAAAATCCAAGTACCAAAGTTATTGATTCCCTCAGGCCACAGAATGGGAGTGAAGATGAAATTTGGGATGGCTAGAGGCTCTATGTGACGGTATTATTATTTTCTATTTGTACTACCATGATGTATTAGAGAGGTTATGAAGTGCAAACTAAAGAATGGATTTACATGGGAGTGTAAATCCACACCTAGCTCTATTCACTGGAAAACTCAGATGAAAAATTTTGTTACTAAACCCTTGATAATACACTAGAGAAGAAAGTACAGACATGCTTGAAAGGATCTTCAGCACCATGAAAAGAGCATTCATCCTCTATCGTCTGGGAGTAAAGATGGGAGATGCTGCCATCACAATCGATTTACTGATTTCAATTTGGACAAAAGATGCAGTGTAGGAAATGATCAACTCTTAATATCTTAACATCCCTCTGAGTGAAGGGGAGGCCAGCTACCCTTGACATATGGCCTTAATGACAACATATCTGCATTCCGTCAATGTTTTTACTCATCTTCAAAGGGAGCTGTGGTCTTTATCAGAGTAACTGTGCAATGATGTAAGAGAAATAAACAAAATTTAGGGAATGATTAGAGAGATTTTGAATACCATGGTGATGTATTCATCCGAAAGAGGGCTTATGGAATTTAAGTAATAAGTATAGATTTAACCCAACCTTTACTCACATTGGCTTCAGTGGTGTAGATGAGACTATGAATGCATCCTGTTCATCCTGTTACTGAGTTTTTCCCTCAGTAACTAGCATAATGCATATATATTTAAAATAAATGGCAGAGTATTCACCCTGTATTCCTGAACCATGGAATAAGGACCATCAGGATAGGAAGACTCAAGTGGAAATTCCTGAATCATTTCCTTCGTATCATAATAATCGTTCAGAAGATATATCATGTTCTGTTAGAGAATCAGAGATTGAGATAACCACTAAAGCATCGCAACATGCAAGTGTAGTGATATTTATCATATTTATATTTAAGTACCATATTTACACTTAAAGCAGACAGATGTTTCTTAGAAAATAATACTGACTGTTGAAAACTTAATCATGTAGTGAATCCAATTTCATCTGTATTTCACATGTGTTATCCTCATTGGAGCAAACCAACACATTCAGGTTGTCAATTTCCCAGGCACCAGAAGGAAGTCTCTCTGCTTCCCAGTCTCCTCTGGGCTGAAGGAGACTCAACCAACTTATTTGGGTCTTCCTCGGATAGAAAGAAAAAAGTGGACTCGGTCAATGAAAATAGTCTTTATTTTCCCCAGATATTTCCCAGGGCTGAGTTCTTCATAGCATCCACCATATTCTACTCCTAATCACCACACCCCTGACATAAGGCCCAAAATTCCTTTATAATACCTCCCAGGAACTTGTCTAGCCCCCAGGAGGAAAGGTCTTGCATATAGTAATTTATAGGCATAAACGCTCTTTTACCTAGAATGGGTGAATATGTTGGATTGGATATGTGATTGGAGGGAGGAAATTTTCTTTTGATTCCATACTGCCAGAGTCTACGTGGTATAATAGACTCTTTTCAGTCTTTGTCCTGGGTTCCTGGAAGGAAGCTCAAACCTTTGGACTTACCTGGGTGACAGGAGTACCTAAGTTATTCATTGTAGGCCCTAAGAATTTATGCTTTGAGGTTACTCTTGGTTGGCTTTTGATAGTTATGTCAAAGAGATGACTCAGGATGGGGTCAAGTCATGCCACAAAAACCAACCATGTGAATGGAAGGTTGAGACTTTGAGCTATGTGATATCAGTCTGACCTCCCCAACTCTGGGCAGGGAGAGTGTGGGCTAGAATTTGAGTTCGAACACCAGGTCAGTGATTCAGTCAGTCTTACCTGGATAATGGAACCTCACTGCAAATTCAGGACTCTGAAGCTTGGTGGAACTTCCTGAGGGTAAACACAACAATGTGCCAAGAGGGTCCTATTCCCTGATTGCACAGGGAAAGAACATGGAAGCTCTATGTTCAGGACCCTCCTAGACCTGCTTTTTGTGTCTCTCCATTTGGCTAGTCCTGATTTGTTTCCTTTATGATAAAACTGTAATCATAATGTAAGCACTTTCCTGCATTCTGGAGTTGTTCTAATGAATTATAGAACCTGAGAGGTTGTGGGAAATTCTGGGAATTG
Source organism: Lynx rufus (assembly GCF_022079265.1). Lineage (NCBI taxonomy): Eukaryota > Metazoa > Chordata > Mammalia > Carnivora > Felidae > Lynx > Lynx rufus. Next base: position 67,683,514 of record NW_025814827.1, read on the forward strand.
TTACCAGTTGGTCTGAAGTGCATATAGCTTGCATCTAACATCTGGAGTGAGAGCAGTCTAATTGGAAACCTTACTCTTTAACCTGTAGAGTCTGATATTAATCCTTGCAGATTAGTGTCTGAATTGAACTTCCTTGCAGTATTTTATCCTCCCATATGAGGTTTTAACCAAATAAGAAGTAAATGGTTTTCCCTGCTTGATGCAGAAAATATTTGTGCTGTCACTAATGTAATGTCAAATATCAGCTTGTCAAGTTATCTTCATGCTATTTAACTTAGCTGGTTCTACTGCCATTCAGTGAGATTAAGAGTTTAATTTTGTACACAACTTGAGTTTTATGATATTCTAATTGTCACATATTATAAGTGAGCTAGAAAAACACCTTGTAGATACATTACCATCATGATTGCTTTTGTTTACCATTTTAATTCCAGTGACTAGCACAGGGCCTACCATATAGTATGTAAAGACTCAAATACTTATTTAATATTGAAAATTGGTAGAATAAGAAAGCTTTGTATCCTAAGACTATTCTATTCAAATTGACAAAAAGAAATCAGTTCAGAAAATATATGGTCTATTGATAAGGTATAACTAAAATCATCATTTATTTCATAGAAGTCATCTTCTCTTCCATGATTGATTTGCAAGGGACATGAGGTAGATAAATATCTATACTGTGAATCAGAGCTTCTCCACGAGGATGCCACAAATATGTTACAGTGTTGCCTCTCTTTAAGAATAACCATAGACCTCAGCAAATATCTACTGGTATCATCAGGAGCTTCACAGAGTGAGGTTCAAGAGGAATTTGCCACATACTTGCCTGTAGACAGCAAATACAAGGGGCAACAAACCAGTGCTCACCACTTTGATGCATGGCCAAGGAGGTTCTATGAATTGTCACCTACCTCATCAACCAGCTGTAGATACTCTCTTGCTCCTGAGCAAGGAGTCTATACTGTTACCAGGGAGGCTATTCCACGTCCTAAAAACATGGAAAACATTGTGCACTATCTAAATGACTGCTGTTGAGATCAAGGAGAGACCCGGGGGAAGGAGAACAGGCAGGTATTTGGAGGTACTACTCTACAAATACATGTGATTCCTTAAGTTAGGGCACTATTACTTTTAAATTTGATATAGAAGACTTTTATTGTGCTCAAAGTCTAATCATACTACCAATATTTAACATTTCTGACTGAAGAATGAAAAGGAATGATGTATTTTTATGTATCATTTTTCCTTATATATGTGGATGGTGCCAAAAATCGGATTGCAATTTTTTTTTACCATCTACTTAGGCAGAGTTTCTTGATGATAGTTACTGGTAAGAATCTGAAGATACAATCACTTAAAACTCTGGGTAGGCATTGAATATCACCACTTCAAGCATAAAACTAGATGTAAAAGTTTTATGTTTACATTGATGACCCATACTGAGCCATGCCCATAATATGTTTTATATTTTATTTTTAAAACATTATTTAATGTACACAAAGTGAAATTAATTTTAATGCCAAACCACATGCAGACAACTCTCATGGTTCAGTCCAGGGTTAAATTATCTTAGTCATTTTCTCCATGTGCCATAATATGTAAGCGTTCAGGGAGTAATGCTGTAGGGGAACTGAAAACCTGGTTTATCAAGTAAGAGATAGTATAAATTTATGCATAATTAATTTATTCCATTGTGTTACACAGCAGTAATTTACTTTCAAGACATGTATCAAAAATCCCTTGATAGGGGCGCCTGGGTGGCGCAGTCGGTTAAGCGTCCGACTTCAGCCAGGTCACGATCTCGCGGTCCGTGAGTTCGAGCCCCACGTCAGGCTCTGGGCTGATGGCTCAGAGCCTGGAGCCTGTTTCCGATTCTGTGTCTCCCTCTCTCTCTGCCCCTCCCCCGTTCATGCTCTGTCTCTCTCTGTCCCAAAAATAAATAAACGTTGAAAAAAAAAATCCCTTGATAAGTATTTATTAGATAAGATTTAGCAGTGATACACTCTTAAAATTATATGTATATATGTGTATGTGAAATTATATGTAAAATTATATGTGTATATGTGTGCGTGAATACATATATATTTACTCACTAATTTTTATAAGATACTTTACAGCAAAGTAAAAATATTGTTAAGATTACATTTTAAAAAACATTAAAAGATCAACCAGAGGCATAGCTTAAGGGCAATAGCACTCAACTAACTGAGAAACTGAAAATGAATGCTTAACTATTGTATGTAGAAAGCAAATGAAAATTAACTTATTAATGGTTGCTCGTGCATAGCTTGGAGAAAAGGAATCCAAAATAATACTGGGAAAATATTAACCTACTTCACCTCAATTGATCATGAAAGATTTGGGCCAGCATAAGTCATGCCTTAAGACTTGTTTAACATGCAAGTTAAAAAAATAAGGTGTTCTTATGTCTGATAAATGCATTAATAAACTCTATATTTTTTCCCATTTTACAACTTGCTATAATACTCTGGTATTTATTAATCCTATAAAAATAAAAGTGATAATGGAAGTAGTTATCCGCATGATTCTAGAAAAGATGTGTGCGTGGGGATATGTGTGCATTTTTCTTTCTTTTTTTTTTTGAATGAGTATAGTAAAATCCCAAATAAAAAATTAGTAATATTTCTACTATCACGGCTTTATTTTACCAGTGCATAAAATCTTAGTAATGGAATAATAGAATCTGAGAACTGAAAGGAATCATCTATCTTAGTTCCTTATATGGCTGAAGAAAGAAAGCAGGAAACAGGTTAGATAACTTTCTTGAGTCTTTAGTCTCTCTAATTTTTGTATAGCCTCCCTCGACATAACTGAAAATACCAGTGAGAACAGATCTCAACGTTTTCCAGTATACAAAAACAACAAAAACAAGAGATAATATTTATTGAACTATCAACATATGCAAGAAACTGCTTGAGAAGCTTTTATATAAATTATCTCATTTAGTCCTAGCAACAATACTACATGTTGGAAATACCATCAGAAGAGGAAACACAGTCATTGAAACGTTATGTGTGGTTACTGATTATGGAGCTATCAAGTAGTGGAGACAGAATTTGAACCTATATAGTTTAGTTCTCTAGATCCAATAGACTCTCTCACCAGAATTCAACCCCTTTCCATAAGCACAGTAGAGTATTAATAACATCCTATTCCTCAGTTATAACCCTTTCTATGCCACTTAAGGAAGCATATATGAGTATTCACGAGCAAAAGTAAAGTTGTAAGAGTGTTTGCACATGCACGCGCACGTGTGTGTGTGTGTGTGTGTGTGTGTGAAAGAGGGAGAGAGAGAGAAAAAGGGAGGGAGAGAGGCAGATCCAAGATTTGACTTAAAATTTGGGTCTATTTATCAAAATCATTCCCAGTATCAGTTTAAAAGTGAAGAATGCATTTGATTAGAGCACATTGGTTATGCCCGAATATTTAAAGAACAGGATTTTAAGGACATTAATCCTTCTCAAGAGGTGATCTGGAACCTGAACTTTTGTGAAACCTGGGCTCTCCTCTCCTTTTTACTGATTAAAAACTTTTACCTTAGAGATCTAAAAGACTGGTTCCTTCTGTTTCTGTTCTCTTTTGTTATAACCAGAAGCCCAAGTTACCAAGATCATTCATATCAGAAGAACACTTACCATCATATTATTTATTATCTAATCTAATTCTGTTGCACTTTCCATTAGCCCACATCTTTCACTGTAACCTCTGAAGCTCATGGTCTCTCATCACTAAAGGCACCATGTGCCCTCAACTTCTTTTCTGAAAGTTTTCTTCACTGTTGGGTCAGCTGAACCCTGGATGTATGCTGAGTCTCTTCACCTCCTCTGAAGTGGAGGATGCATTGTCCCACATCCATTCACCTTAGGACCTAGTGGTGGAAAATGTGTCCTCCATTTACCCTGTTGCTGTTTACAAATCATCTGGTATTTTGGCATTGTACTTGAGAAATGCTTCCATAAAGGAGAATTTCAGACATTTGATAAATGTGACCATATCATAATTAAATGGGATCTCTTGGTTATGAGGCAGATATTTCCAACCACACAGCATTAATTTAATCATAAAATATAACTCATACATTTTCATACTGGTGTCTTTATACACAAAGTATTCTTCTCGTTTCCTCTTCTGCTATGGTGATAGCTCACATCATAACACAATAGGATCGATACAATGACAGCTAATATGGTAATACTATCCCATGCAGACATACCAACTCTTGGAGAGTGTTAGAGAACTATGTCACTGTAGAGAAAGAGCAATGCAACATAAAAGTAGGATTCTCAATTGTAAAACCCCCAAGCCCCAAAATGATACTTTCCTTGTTTTATAATGCTAAAACAGAAGTTTCTAGAAAGTTTTTCTTTCCACATAGAATGAAAACTTTGACAATTATAGAAGAAAACATTGTCTTAACTAAATAAAGTTCTAATGCTCCCAAAGAAATCAAATAGGTCAATCCAAAATGTTATTCTAAGGACGGGAATTTTTTCATGTTCTCACTCTGTGCCATATTGTGTACACACACACATTCAATTATATGTTCTCCATATGTATTTTATACATTATATTAATATAATTTTGTGTATATTTTAAATGAATTATATATACATATTATGTGTATATATACATAATATGCGTATATATGTGTGTATATATATACATATGCATATATATATATATATATATATATATATGTATGTATTTTAGCTATTTGGCCACTTAATTCTACTTCCTTGTAGCCTACACAACTGGTAGAATAATAATTTCTATCATCATCTGCAATTGTTTCATCCCTAAAATCCTTTTCTAAAACAATTCTTCTTTCCATTTTTCCATTTCATTATATCAGTCTCATCTTCATTCCAATTTTACTTGTATACTTGTATCCCCTATACTCTACAAATGGGCTATTTTTCTTCCATAGCTACAAAACCCCCAGTGTACTATCAATTCAATTCAATGGCTATTTTGGTAATAACCTATTCTCCTAACTCGCTGGTCTTCCATTATTTTGCCAAGGAAAACTTTGTCCCTGAATAACTCAGGTTTTATCACTTCTACTTTTACACATAAATACCAAATGCATCTGGAGAAAATTACACATTATCTTTACTTGGTGTTATAAAAGTATGATTTCTAATGCCAAAAGGGAAAATAATAAAGAAAAGATGTAAAAACAAATAATCTTGCCTCTGGAAATGAGAAACCAAGTTAGTGTTCTCAGTTGCCCATTCATTTCTATGTGAAATAGGAGCCAAATTATCTTCTGCAAAAGTGGAAAGTGTGAGAAATGTCATAAACAGAAAATAGATATGGGAAAAATAAAAAAAAATGTCTTTTTTATTGTAGAAAATAGAAATTATACTTGACGATTTTTGTCTCTATTTCCAACATATGTGTATGTTTGTATGTGTATGTGTGTTTTACTATACACCATATGCTGCTATTTTCTGAGAACACAGTAGAAAAGAAAGACACATGACATTTACCCTCAAGAAGCTTAGAATTTATGAGAAGAGATAGATATTTTTTCTTTAATTTCTTTAATGTTTATTTAAACATTGGGAGAGAGAGAGAGCAGGGGAGGGGCAGAGAGAGAGAGAGACAGAGACAGAATCCGAAGCAGGCTCCACGCTCTGAGTTGTCAGCACAGAGCTCAATGTGGGGTTTGAATCCACAAGCCAACCCACAAGCCTTGAGATCATGACCTGAGCCAAAGTCAGAGGCTTAACCAACTGAGCCACACAGGCGTCCCAAGAAGAGATAGATATTTTAAGGATAGGAATTATACAAATAATTATTCACTTATAGTTGTGATAAGTGCCTCAAAGTAAAGGCAGAATGTAGAGTGAATGCATGAAATACAGCTACTTGACATAACTTGGAGTGATTTCCTGAAAACTGAAGAGAAAACGTTGCTAGTTGTTAAAAAGAAAACATTATGGAGTAGGAGAAAATAATATTTCAGCAATAAAGTCTAGCATGTAAAAAGGCAATGAAATAGAAAGGAGTTTGTCTGCAAATAAATAAACAGACAGAAAAGTCTCATGAGGATAGTAAGCAAGAAGAAGATTGTTTTGTGATGAGACTGGGATGCTTGCTTGTCAGGAGGCATGTTTTGAAAATATGTTTAGACCTTTTAAGAATTTGGAAGGTGTGATGAGAAGGCATTTAAGGGCTACAAATAAGTGAGTGTGATGGAAATATCTACATGTTAGCAATTTAATCTAGTTGCTCTATGGATAATTCTTGGTATGGAGAAGACAGCATCATATAAGTAGATCTATAGTAGCTTACTGCAATACTCCAAATAAAAAGTGATGATGGATTCCATGGAGAGAATGTGGGTAAAGATGGTCTTTCTTTTTCCCCTGTTGTGTCAGGATGTAATGCCTGAAAAAGTTGTAGTTACCTTACAACCAGCCTGTGGGGGTAAGGTGGGGGGATGCCATGCCACTGGAGGCAGAGGAAGATATGGGAAGAACCAGGTTCTTTGATAACAGATCACTGAATTCTTGAAACAAGCCTGAAGTCAAACTAGGATGTCCTGTTATGAGACCTGAGGCTTAGAGAGAAGATTTCTATGACAGAGAAGGGACTGTAGTAAAAGCTGTCCAAGTAATTTCTTAGAGAATGAGATTTCTTCAGGACTAGAGATTCTTTTCTTGAGTTAGAAAAAGGCCTTGAGGGGTTTAAGCAATGCCTTGAAAGTTTAAAGAATAAGAGACACTTTCCAGAGAGTGAGATGTTTTGATTAATGATTTTGTGGGTGACAAGTTTTGAACACTGATAAGAAGCCAAGCTCTAAGAAAGGATAGCTTCACTGAGGACAAAGTGGTCAAAGGAATGAGAGCTTTGAATTGAATAGATCATCAGTGTGAAATTTGTACACCTCTAGGATGATAGCAGAAAAATTGTGGTAGGAAGGAAGAGAATGTGAGTTCAGGATGGAAGTTTAAATAATGAAGAAAAGTGACAAGGAACGAAATAAATGACAGAAATAAGAAGGAGAATGTAATTGTATAACCATGAGTCTCGATGGAGCAGGGGGAGGGACAGTAATATAATTGGAATGACATTGGAAACAAGACCTTGATGTATATGAGATGTGAAAGAATGTACTGCTTACGCTTGAGAACACAAAGTAAATGGCGTTAGTGAAAGCTAGTTGACATTTGAGGTTCAGAGTAAGAAATAAAATTCAGAGGTAGAGCATGAAGGGGAGTTTAAAAAAAATTTGCAGCAAAAATTCTGCAAGACACAAGAGAAGATTTAGCTGGAATGGGGTGGTTACAAAAATCAGGTACAAAGCAAGAAAACCCAAGTCATTCTAAGGATTATAGTAGACTAGAATATAAAAAAAATAGGGAAGGGTGTTACTACATTACTCATTGACTCATGATAGACGCATTAGAATTGTGGCAGATTTCTTCTTGATGATGTCTTAGAGGGTTTGGTTTATGATAAATTGTCTGCATTCTGAGAAAAAAGTCCTGCCGTTTGTTATGGAGCAAGGTATCATTTTCTTCTGCAGGAGTTGGCATCTGCAAGGGCTCCGTAACTGTGAGGGGCTGAGAAAATGTATATTTTGTTGGTTCCTGGAGAAAATGAAACGTCTCCAAGAATACTAGCCTTAGATTTCAAAAGAAATTAAAATGAGATTGTCAGTACATTACTGTTAAAAGTCTGTTTACTAAATATTATCAGTCTGATTAACAAACCATTCTGTATCAGCATAGAATTTTTTAATCCTATCTTCGTGTCTGCTGTCGGAAGACTCAGGCTAACAGTACCAACTTCCAGTAGCAGGATTAGACAAACAAACAAACAAACAAACAAACAAAAACATCATAGATCCTAAAGTTGATGCCATGGACATCATGCCAATAAATTTTAAAATTTAAGTAAAGTTGATAAACTCATTGAAAAAATCATCTCTTACATAAATTGAATCCATGCTAAAAAAACTTTCTCATAAATGTAGTTCCAAGTCCTCACATCTTCACAGCTGGGTCCCACAAATATAAAGACAACATAGCACCTATTTCAAACAGTTTTTTTATTTTTTTTTTTTGCAGAAAGTGAAAAAGAAAAAAAATCCTTGTGATTGATTTTATGTGGTCTGAATAAATTTGGTACCAAAACCTGACAAAGATTTTACATGAAAGCAAAATTTATGCCAGTCTCTGATAAATTTTAATGCAAAAATCCAAGCAGAACATTAGCAAATGAAAGCCACCATAACATAAAAATGGTAATGTATTACAATTATTTTTGGAAATATAAGATTTGTGTTGATTATGTTCACAGAATATAAGAAAAATTGAATGGTAGCCACAACAAATGCAGAATACAAATTCATGATAAAAACTTAGCAAAGTAGGAACCGGAACTTTTTAAACCTGATTTCAAACATCTACAAACATCTGTAGCAAACATCACACTTAACGAACTATTATAAAATTTTCCCTGGAGAATATTGCAGTGATGTGTCATTTTTATGTGTTGGGGGAATCAATATTAAAATATAATTATCCACCAAGTTACCTATATCAATCTATATAACTTATGCACTTCTGTTTTAAAATATCTAGGGTATATTTTTTGGTGGCAAAATTTTTAAAAATTTAAATTTTTACAGAAATTCAAATTGGCCTAGATTATCCAAGATAATCTTGAATACAAAAAATTAAATTGTAGAATAAAATACATTAAAGAGCTAAAATAATTAAGATTATATCATATTGAATGAAGGATAGATCAATCCAGAAACAATACACACAGTCACTTGATATATCACTTATAATGAAGAGAACACTGCAGTAGAGTAAGAAATACATAAGTTTTCAATAATTTTGCTGAATTACTTGCATATTTACTTGGGCCACTACTTCACACCATATGTAAAATCAATTCCATATAGCTTATAGATTCAAATGTGAAAGACAATACAGTAACAATAGAAGATAGAAAAGCATTACAAGCCAACTTCATGACTTTGAAATTCTTAATGTGAACGAAACTAAACCACAGTGTCAGGAAAGTATGTGCAATATATATTTGCATATATGTTACCTATAATATACATCAGCTATAAATATATTGCTATGTATCTCCAATAAATTAATTTTAACTGGAATATATAAAGAACTACTCAGCACTACACAAAAGGGGATATTCCAATGGCCAAAAAAAAAATGGTGTTCAACATTATTAACTTTTTTGGGGAAAGAATCAGATTAAGGTCTGTATACAACTACCGAAGTGACCAAAATTGGTATAAATCAAAGATTCCAGGTTTTGGCAAAATATGGAGATTAGGAAACAAGACAATGGAAAACTTATTCATGCATATTTTACAGAACACATGTTAGAATAGTATTGTTAGTTACATTATTCATAATTGCCAAAAACCCATCAACGATGTCTTGGATTAATTAATTGTGGTATGTTAACAGCATAAAATACAACCATAAGAATGGAAAAACAATGCAAAACAAAACAAAACCCAAAACTACTGTTATGTTCAACAACATGGATAAATCTCACAGTGTTAATCAAAAGAAGACAAATACAAAAGAAATTTATTGGATAAATGTACTTATATAAAGTTAGAGCACAATTACGACAATATATAGTGTCAAAAGTTTAGTTTTTATCTGGTAGCAACTGAAATGAAGCAGACAAATGACTGTTAGAATACTAGTAATGTTTTAATTTTTGATATGGATGGTTAATACCTGGATTTGTTCTCATTATGAAAATTCAATCTATTATACTCTTAGGAATTGTGAACATTTTGTAGTTTGCATTAATTTAATTTTTATTTAAATTAAAATGAATTATTGCAGCAAAAAATTCCAGAGCAACTTTAAGAGTGAGAGAAATTTATCAGAAGTTTCCAATAGAATTACCCTCCTTTATAATTGGCCAGCATGGTTTTTCGTGAGCGTTACTATCCCTTTCAAGGGAATGGATTTATCAGATTAGCTTGGGCTAATCAAAATCCATTCTCTGGGGAATATGGCTGGATGATACAAAAACAATATTAAGATTCTGTTAACAAGGAAAAATTACTGTAATGGGTTTTCATATAGCAAGTTAAAAAAAAAGCTATTTATCCTCTCATGTACAATTTTATATTAAGATGCTTTTAGCTTTGCTCTGGAGACAGAGATTATAAGAAATATCTTGGAAAGATGATCGGATCTATGAGCACTCACCCTTTACTATTCTTTTTTATAAAATACCACCCTCTTTATATGATTCCTTCTGTCTTTGTGTCAACAATCCTTCTTGGAAGGTTGTTTAAAAAATGTACTAATATATGTATTTGAATGGAAAAGTATGTTTGTATTTCTGCAATGAAATTACTTTGCCCTGACTGTACCATATTTTATTTGTAATAATTGTGTAGCTATAGAGATTAATGCCTTAGCTATCAGTTAACTTGGTTCCATTTGACTATTTTTCATGTCATACATATTTTCTACTTATTCAGTCAGCATAGACTCTGCTATACAAAGGGCCAGTTTTGACTCAGTTGAGTGGTTACTGAATGGTTCATTACAGGTAACTAGTTCATTGCACACTCAAAATAATTTCAATGTGTTTGTGTAGAGGTGTTTTAACAAAATATAATTTAGATAAATTTATATTTGTATCTACAATTCTGAGCCAGGGCTGAGAATACAATTACTTCTAAACTTTCTATATTTCATTTATTCAGCAAATATGTCCTAAGCAGCTAATACATCCAGGTACTCAACTAGTTGTCTAGGAAAGAGTAGTGAACAAAGAGCAAAAATATCTCTGTCTTTATAGAGTTTACATTTCATGGGGAAAAGGTAGAGAATAAAAAATAAGAATAATACAAAATAGAAGTGACTTAGGTAAACATATTACATCAATAAATGCTGCAGAAAAAGGAAAAGGTAGAGTACAGTAGAGGGCATTTGGGAATACCAGAGAGGGAGTAGACTACAATTTCCAAAAGGATGATCAGGAGAAGCTTTATCAGAGACATAACATTTGAACTAAGACTTAAAGAAAGTTAGAGAAGTAGACACTAAAGTCCAAGTGAAGAAAAATCCAGTCAAAGGAAACAATCAGCACAGATTCCTCTAAGGCTGGAGTATTTCCGGTGTGTTGAAGGGAGGGACAACAATGATGCCATTTTATATGAGGTAGAGTGATCAAGAAGGAGAGTAGTAAAATATGAATTTAGAGAGTAATTGGGGGCCATCACCAAACATTATTAGAAATTTGACATTTATGCTGAATGAAAGTATTACAGTACTTTGAGCAGAAGAACGAGATAAATTGAATTCCACTTAAAAATGATCAATCCATTGATCATGTGAAACATGCTGTGTTTTGTAGAAAGTATGAAGAGAAGGGCAAACCCAGGAGAAGCTGTAAGAAGATTGTTTCAGTAATCCAGGCAATTAAGGATAATGACTTAAAGAAGGATAAGTAGAAATAGGGTGAGGAATTATTGCATTTTACATGGAATATTTTTTATTTATTTTTATTTATTTTTAAAATTTATTTATTTATCTTGAGAGGGGGGAGAGGCAGAGAGAGAGGAAGAGAGAAATCCCAAGCAGGCTCCACACTGTCAGTGCAGAGACCAAAGCAGAGCTTGAACCCAAGAACCATGAGATTATGACCTGAGCCAAAACCGACAATCATACACTCAATGGACTGAGCTATCCAGGCACACTCCCATGGAGTATTTTCAAGGCACAGCCAACAGAATTCCCTATTGGACTAGATATGAGGTGTGAGAGGAAGAGAAGAATGAAAGTTTTTATTTTGGACTATAAGCTGGAAAATGAAGATATTGTCAAATGAAGTACAGAGTGAAGTATGGGAATGACGTATTGGGAGTAAAGTATGAACTGGAAAAAAATGAGTGTAGTCATTGGCCTATGGATGGCATCTCACATTATGAAAATGAATTAGTTCCTCAGGAAAGTGAATGGAGCTTGAGGATAGATTAGCAACATGGACTAAACCCTAGAGTACTTCAATTTTCAGTTGAGAACAATAGGAAGTATTCACAAAAGTACTAAGACAAAGTTGAGTAGGGAAAAATCCAGGACAGCATGGTGTCATTGAATTTACATTGAGTATGATTTGCATGGCATATTATGCTTATACTTTTGAATACATTTAATCCCCAACTATGTCACCAAGAGAGTCACTTTTATCCCTTATACTGCCATATTTAAATACAGATTTTTTATAAAGTTTATTTCTTTTTATTTTGAGAGAGGCAGACACAGTGTGAGCAGGGGAGGGGCAGAGAGAGAGAGAGAGAGAGAGAGAGAGAGAGAATCCCAAGCAGGCTCCACACTGTTAGTGCAGAGCCCAGTTCATGGCTTGAACTCATGAACTGTGAGATCATGACCTGAGCCAAAACCAAGAGCTGGATGCTTAACCAACTGGCCTACCCAGGCACCCCTAAATACAGCTTTTAAGAAATAGTGAAGTGGTGACAGTTTTGTTCTTTCCTCAAAACATAACCAAATTTTAGAAAACAACTTTTAATTGGTGTGTATGTAAAATTTGTCTTGAAAGTCAAATAATGCCTACAATACTATTTGCTAAATTATGTATAAGAATACTAGTTTAAAACACTTGTAATTGTAAGGGGTGCCTGGGTGGCTCAATCAGTTAAGCATCTGACTCCTGATTTCAGCTCAGGTCATGATCTTGCCTCACATCATAAGTTTGAGCACTGCATCACTTGTGATTCTCTCTCTCCCTCTTCCTCTGCACCTCCCCTGCTCACTCTCAAATAAATAAATGAGTAAAACATTTGTAATTGTAAAAACACATTTCATATGAGAATGTCACAGAAACTAAAGCAAATATAAAGTTAATATATCATACATTCTCAAAGGTATATATTTTTATGTGTTTTTTCATGTAAAAATACCTCTTTGAAAGTGTAGATTAAAAAATCATGATGGTCAAAATAAAACAGATAATATACTTCATGAAATGAAACAAATTGCCAGATAAATATATGCAAAAGACATATCTGATAAAAGGCTATTATCCAAAATACACAAAGAACTCTTACAACTCAAGGGTAAGTGGCTCTGGCTGGCTCAGTCTGTAGAGGCCAGTGACTTTTGACCTTGAAGTCATGAGTTTAAGCCTCACATTGGGTGTAGAGTCTACTTTAAAAACAAACAAACAAACAAACAAACAAACAAACAAACAAGAAACTTCAACAATAAGAACAGGAAGAACATGGTTAAAAAATGGGCAAAAGACTGAAGAGACACCTCACCCAAAGAAGATACATAGATGTGGCATATAAGCATATGAAAAGATTTTCAACATCATGTCATTAGGGAGTTGCAAATTAAAACAACAATGAAATACTACTACACACTTATTAGAATGGCTAAAATCCAGAACACCAACAACACTAAATGCTAGCTAGCCAGGAGCAACAGGAGGTCTCCTTCATTGCTGGTAGGAATGCAAAATAGTACAGCCACTTAAGAAGACAGTGTGATGGTTTCTTACAAAGCTATGCATGCTTACCATGCGATGTAGCAATTGCTGTCCTTGGTATATACACAAAAGATTTGAAAATTTACGTTCACACAAAAAGTTGTATGTGTATGTTTATAGCAACATTATTAATAATTGCCAAATCTTGGAAGCAACCGAAATGTCCTTTAGTAGGTGAAATGGGGGTGCCTGGGTGACTCAGTCGGTTAAGTGTCCAACTCTTGGTTTTGGCTCAGTCATGATCTAATGGTTCATGAGTTTGAGCTCCATGTCCAATTCTGCTCTGACAGTGTGGAACCTGCTTAGGATCCTCTCTTTCTCTTTCTCTCCCTCTCCCTGCCCCTCCCCTTTTCATGCTCCCTCTGTAAATAAACAAATAAGCTTAAAAATATTATCAAATACACAAATCACAGAGTGATTTAAGCTATTTTATATAATACATTCCTCAAACAAATGGGCTGTTCATAAACAGGCTCATAGTGAATTAGCTGAAGGGGTCCTCAAGGGTTATAGTTTTTAAAAAACATGCCTAAGAAATCCATTTGTCTACCTATTTAAAAATCTAATTGGGAGAGGTGGTATTTAAAACTGTTCTATTCTCCCTGAGACATGAAGAAAGGAACATAAGCTGTACCATTGGGACACTTGTTTTCTCACTTCCAACTCTCCGCTTTGCAAACATGTCGATGTGGAAGTGCTGCATTCAATTATTAAATTTAAAACATAAGAGAGGTGCTATTCGACAAACAGTGGCATTCAGACACCCATAAAGTAATCCAAGATTGGAACTTCTTTAAATGTATATGTTCATCTAATAACTTATTTTTTTTCCTTTCTGCTCTATGATCAATGCACCTTGATTACATCATGCTTACTTGCACACTGTTTTAGAGAAGGCATAGAAGCTAATTGCAGAGGTGAATTCCAATCACCTGTAATATGAGGTCTTACTTCCTCTGATGTGGCTATTTGCTTCAATGAGCAATGGAGATGTTTTAGCTGTATACTTCATGATTGTTTTTTTGTGTTCCAGATGCCACTTGAGATTTCAGGTTTCTGACTTAAATGGCATATGTCATCCTTGTTAGTATCTGTCAGATAGAACTCTCCTCATTAATGTTTTAAAATTTTTTTTTCAACGTTTATTTTTATTTTTGGGACACAGAGAGACAGAGCATGAACAGAGGAGGGGCAGAGAGAGAGGGAGACACAGAATCGGAAACAGGCTCCAGGCTCCGAGCCATCAGCCCAGAGCCCGACGCGGGGCTCGAACTCACGGACCGCGAGATCGTGACCTGGCTGAAGTCGGACGCTTAACGGACTGCGCCACCCAGGCGCCCCACCTCATTAATGTTTTAGACAAATATAGTGCAGGCATATCTCAGAGACATTAAAAGTTCAGTTCTAGACCACTGCAAAAAAATTAAGTATCATAATAAAGCAAGTCAAAAGAATTGTTTTGTTTCCCAATGCTTCTAGAAGTTATATTTACACTATACTGTAATCCATTAAGTGTGCAATAGAAATTATGTCTAACAAAGCAATGTGAATTTATTAAAAATGCTTTATTGCTAAAAATGCTAACTGTTACTGGAGCTTTCAGCCAGTTGTAATCTTTTTGCTGATGGAGGGTTTTTCCTCAATGTTGATGGCTGCTGACTGATCAGGGTGGTGGCTATTGAAGGTTGGGATGGCTGTCGCCATTTCTTCAAATAAGGCAACAGTGAAGTTTATTGCATCCATTGAATCTTCCTTTCATGAACAATTTTTCTGTAGCATGTAATGCTGTCTGATAGCATTTTAGTCACGGGAAAACTTCTTTCAAAACTGGAGACAGTCTTTTGAAATCCTCATACTTGTTTATCACTAAGTTTATGTCATATTCTAAATTCTTTCTTGTCATTTCAATAACCTTCATAGTATCTTCACCAGGAGTAGACACCATCGCAAGAAACCACTTTTCTTCACACATGCATAAGAAGCAACTCTTCATCTGTTCAAGTTTGATCATGGAGATTGCAGCAATTCAGTCCCATCTTCAGTCTCCACTTGTATTTCTATCTTGTAGCATTTCTACCACATCTGCAGTTATTTCTTCCACTGAAGTCTTGAGTTCCTCAAAGGCAACTGTTAAGTTTGGAATCAACTTCTTCCAAACTCCTTTTAGTATTGATATTTTGACATCTTCCCACGAATCACAAATGTTCTTAATGGCATGTAGAATAATGAAGACTTTCCAGAAGGTTTTTGATTCACTTTTCCCAGATCATCAGAAGAATTACTATCTATGGCAGTTCTACCTTACAAAATGTATTTCTTTTTTTTTTTAATTTTTTTTCAACGTTTATTTATTTTTTGGACAGAGAGAGACAGAGCATGAACGGGGGAGGGGCAGAGAGAGAGGGAGACACAGAATCGGAAACAGGCTCCAGGCTCCGAGCCATCAGCCCAGAGCCCGACGTGGGGCTCGAACTCACGGACCGCGAGATCGTGACCTGGCTGAAGTCGGACGCTTAACCGACTGCGCCACCCAGGCGCCCCACAAAATGTATTTCTTAAATAATAAGACTTGAAAGTTGAAATTACTTCTTGGACTCATGGGCTGCAGGATGTATGTTGTGTTAGCAGTCATGAAAACAACATTAATCTTATTGTAATGTGTCCATCAGAGCTCTTGGGTGACATTGTCAGGGAGCAGTAATATTTTGAAAGATACGTCTTTTTTGAGCACATCTGATTTCTCTCACCCAGCACATCTGATTTAGCACAATTCTTAAGAGCCCTAAGATTTTCAGAAAGGTAACTGAGCATTGGCTTCAACTTCATGTCACCAGTTGCATTAGCCCCTAACAAGAGAGTTGGCCTGACCTCTGAGGCTTTGAAACCAGGCATTGACTTTTCCTCTCTAACTATGAAAGTTTTGGATGACATCTTGCTTCAATAGAAGGCTATTTCCTCTACACTGAATATATATTGCTGAATGTAGCCATCTTCACTGATTATTTTAGCTAGATATTCTGGAAAATTTGCTGCAGCATTGACATCAGCACTTGCTGCTTCACCTTTCACTTCTGTGTTACAGAGAAAGTTTCTTTCCTTCAACCTCATGAGCAAACCTCTGCTAGCTTCAAGCTTTTCTCCTGCAGCTTCCTCACTTCTCTCAGCCTTCACTGAATTGAGATTTTAGGGCTTGTTCTGGATTAGGCATTGCCTTAAGGGGATGTTGTGGCTGGTTTGATCTTCTATTCAGATCACCGAAACTTTCCCCATATCAACAGTTAGGTTGTTTGGCTTTATCACCCTTGTGTTCACTGGAGTAGCACTTTTAATTTCCTTCAAGAACTATTACTTTGCATTTACATGTGGACTGTTTGGCACAAGAGTGTCAGCCTGTCTCAGCTTTGGACTTGCCTTCCTCACCAAGCTGAATCATTTCTATTTTTTTTATTTAAAGTGAGAGTTGTGTGACCTTTCCTTTTACTTAAAGTCCGTAGCAGGGTTATCCACTGGCCTAATTTCAACATTAGGCTGATGTGTCTCTTGGAATAGGGAGGCCTGAGGAGAGGGAGAGAGATGGGGAACAGCTGGTCAGTGGAACAGTCAGAACACATACAACATTTATCATTTAAATTTGCTATCTTATCTGGGTGCAGTTTGTGATGCAATTTCAATAGTAACATCAAAGATCACTATCACAGACACTATAATAAATATAATAACAATGAAAAACAAGTTGAAATATTGCATGAATTACCAAAATGTGACTAAGAGACACAAAGTGAGCAAATGGTGTTTAGAAAAATGGCACTGATAGACTTGTTTGGTGCAGGGTTACTACAAACCTTCAATTTGTAGGAAAAAACCTCAATATCTGCAAAGCATAATAAAATGAGGCATGCCTATACCTTGTCAGCATGGAGTTGCATAATTAGCACATGTATAAACATCTGTGTTCAACATCTACACTTCTTCAAGCAGATTGTGTTTAGAATTAACATGTTTGGCTTATCTATTACTTTCAGTTCATCAAGGGTTAAGCCATTTATTAAGATAAATAATTTTCAATGTGACTCTATAAAAAGAAACTAAAAGAAGCAATGTAATTAAAATTCACTGTAGATATATTTTCAATAAGGATAAATTCATCATTTATATTTGGGATATAAATAACAAGTTAAATCCATTTTGGAGAGAAAGGTGTGGAAGGTTTCCTTGAGATTGTTTTATGCATGGTCAGTCCAGTTTTGATAAAATATGTATTATACTTTAAGAAGCCTTAACTATATTTGATATTATTTTATTTCTTAGAAAATGTTGTAGTGCTTAATTCGCCGATTAAATTCTATGAACCTAGATCATTTTTTAGCTCTGCCTTCTCTTCATGCACCAGATATAAAGAGATTACCACAGTGGTGCTATTATTCTTGATTTCTTCTTTTACTTATACTAGATTATTATTTAAATGCCCATCTATTCCTGAGACACACAGGGATTGATTATAGGGATCGTATTTTCTTTTCTATAGTCAGACACCTATTAGAAAGTCCCTGTACATTGATATACACCTCCAATCTCAATGCTGGATTCTAGTAAAGCTAATTATCCAATCTTGGCATCTGTGAAGAGAGATATATGTCCTGAAAGCAATCTGCCTAAAAGTAATCTTTGCTGCTACTAAGGTACTAAGAATTGTGTATTTGGAGAGTTTCAAGATCTGAGAACTTTCAGGACAATGTTAATTATAAATTGTCAACTCCGGTTCCAGTTCCTTTCCCATATTGTGTGTAGGACTTGGGAATACTTATAGCATTCTGATGGTGCTGAGATAGCACTGAAGAATGCTCTTGTAGATTGCTACAGTACTTAAGGATGTACCGGAGGATGCTCTTAAAGAGTGTCTAAATTGGCTGTTGTTTTGTTGTTGTAGGCCATTCTTTAAGAGTCTACATAGCCACCAAATAAAGATCTTATCAGCTCCAATTCCAGTGACTTTCCTGAAATGCAATCGATGCTTTGAGTTTTGTTTTGTTGTTTTTATTTTGTTTTGTTTTGTTTTGGTCCCACCTGAAAGGCAGAGAGTAGAGGGTTTTTTTTCTCTTTTTGTGCAAACAATTATTTTAATATTTATAAAAGATGTCTGTTCTTCCAATAAAAACGTGAGCCAAGGAATGAACATAATGTGCCCTTTATTTGCTACATGAAGGAACAAGTAATAGTTTTAGCAGAAGAATGTGACCTGTTGAATTGATTTTATTTTCTTTCTTTTTCTAAAAATATTTCAGATCAATTTTGGAACAGAAAATTGTCTATCTGATGAACTTTACTATCAGTTTGCATCCCAAACCACCACAGTTTTCCTTATCCCTTGAGTCACCACAGGGGTTTTAAAAACTACCATAGAGGTTTTAAGAGCCTGTTATTTGGAAAGCGTTCTGTCATGCCACGTGTGCAGATCATGGGTATGCTGCTTCTCATGACAGAAAATTAATAGACCATCCTAATGACCCTCTGATTTTCCCTGTTGTTCAGGCAGCTGATTCAATCCCCAACAGCTATAATTAAACAGAGCAATCTGTCAAGGAAGATAGCTGCTCTTGTTAATTCTATAAACCACCATGTTGGCTTTTCCTATTGTGCTCTGTGGCTGACACACACATTTGAAAGCCTTTTGCCAAAGCAAACTGCCAGGGGATAAAACTCTAAACAAGCATCCTGTGGAATGAACCTGAAGATGCTGGTGAACTAAAGCATCGCCTCACTATTTTCAGTTTTGCAACGGACTGTCCTTAGGCAAATACAGTAGTGTTTATAAGTAAAAGTTAAAATTAAAATGAAAATAAAATAAAATAAAAAACAGAGGTCCTGGCATAATGTTTTTGTCTTCTGTAACTGAATCTCATAATAGATCTGTTGGAAGTTACTCTTTTATAATACTAGGGACAGATGCTTTAGCAGTTTGTTTTCTTGAAAACTATTATCAGATAAGTCAAATTATGTTGTTAAATGAACACTTCCTATTCTTACATGCTCTCTCAGCTTCCCTTCCTAATAGATTGCAGCTCTCACCACTAGTCCATTTTGGTCAGGCAGCTTCTCCATATCTCCTCCATGAGAACCAGTTTATACGAAATATAGAAATAGTTCAATCTAGTAATAGGACCGATTTTATGTGCATATTTCTTAACACATAGCAAATCACTGTGCACTACAGTTACTATGAAATGTTTGTGTTTGGTTTGGGTGCATAACCAGCAGTGGAAATCAGAAAGAACATAAATCTCTCCAAGTAGGAAAACTTGTAAGAATTCACACAATAAATTGCTGAGTTGAGTTTGCAATTAGTGATTTTATAATATGCCCATGTTTTTGAATGAAGTCTTCCCAAATAAATGAGAATTATAAAATCTACCTCTTTCTGACTTCACAGTTTGAAGATTATGGATTTATTATTCCTATTAATTTACAAAGGTTGAATTCATCTCCATTGCCATTTTCCCTTTTGTCCTTCCTTTTCTGTGGTACTTAAGCTTCTATGTGATGACAAGTAGAGAATCATTCAGTCTCCCTCTCTCCTTCTATCATTGTTTTCCATCCAGCTCTTTGTTAATTTCTGACTTCCTTTATTTTTGACCATCTTTAAAATAAGGGTAAACAGGCAATTATTGGATATAGAAAGACATTCCACATCTCTTGAAAGATTAGAACTTGCAAGCAGAAACTCCATGCATTTCTCTTTATCTGTGCAAAAAATTTTGATCAATTTCTGTGAAAAATCAGACATTCTTTGCCTTGTCCCATTTTAGAGACATCATCTTATGAAAAACCATATTATTAAAGACATTCCATTATAGGAAAAGAAAATTCGCCCTCTAAATAAAATATATGTATTTCATACATTTTCACTAGCAATGTAACTGGACAGAAAAATCAATTTTAATGAACATTTTCTGGGCATTTCTGGGTCATTTTGACTGCACTTCGGTTGTATGAGCTGGAAAGAAATGCTGGCAGACACAAAGTGACACATAAATTCATTTTCCATAAATAATTTTAGAAATGCTGAATAAACTTTCATCTTTAGTAAGATAAATCCTCCATAAAACAATTTTATACTATCTGATATCCAGAGTGTCCAAGTAATAGATTTGTATGAGTAGTAAGTGGCTTATTAGTTATGTCACTATGCACTTTAATGTTTCTTAAGTATTCCAGATGAAAAGAAAGTTTTTAGATAAATTTCTCCAGAGGGGAAAAAATATGTAGAAAACTCAAAAATTGTGTGTATACAGCATCCATTTAAAATCCAAACTTGAGCATCTTACATTGCTCTCTATGACCTTTTGAACAAAACACCAGAAGTGAGGACACCGCAGCATTCAAAACCATAATCAGTCCAAATGGTTTACTTGTTTTTACATATTTTCAAATATGTTTCAATTTGTTTTCATCACTTTTAGACAAGATTTTCTTTCATTACTCCAATTTATGATCATTAGTATGTTATTAATCACTTAACACTAGTCTTTCACCTCATGGTAACCACAAAGCAAAAAACTACTGTAGATACATAGAAGAGAAAGGGAAGGGGATAAAAAAAAATACTGCTCTGAAAAATCATCAGTTGACAAAGGAAGGCAGCAAGAGAGGAAGGAAGGATAAGGGAACTACAAAACAGCCAGAAAACAATCAGATGGCATTGGTAAGTTTTTTTTAATGTTTATTTATTTTTGAGAGAGAGAGAGAGAGAGAGAGAGAGAGAGAGAGAGACAGACAGTGGGGAAGGGGCAGACAGCAAGGGAGACAGAATCCAAGCAAGCTCCAGGCTCCCAGCTGTCAGCTCAGAGCCTGAACTTGCGAACCTTGAGATCATGATCTGAGCTAAAGTTGGAGGCATAACCAACTGAGCCACCCAGACGCCCCTAGTAAGTTCTTACCTATCAATAATTGCTTCAAATGTGAATGGTTAAATTATCCAATCAAAAGACATAGTATGGCTGCATTGATTTAAAAAAGCAAAACAAAAACAACATCCAACTATATAGTGCCTACAGAATACTCATTTCAATTTCAAGGACACATGTAGGCTCAATGTGAAGGGATGGAAAAAGACATTCCATTCAAGTGAAAACCAAAAGAGAGCAGGGATACCTATACTTATATCAGACAAAATGGCCTTTAACTGAAAAAAATGTAATAAGAGATAAAGAAGACAATTATATAATAATAAAGAGGTTAATTCATGAAGAGGACATACAATCATAAACATATATTTGCACCCAACATTGGAGCAGCTAAATACGTTAAGCAAATACTCAGAGTTCTGAAGGGAAAAATAGACAATATAATAATAGTAGGGGGTTTCAATACTTCGCTTTCAACAGTGGATAAATCATCCAGGCAGAAAACCAGTAAGGAAATATAGGACTTGAACTATACTTTATTATTATTATTATTATTATTATTATTATTATTATTATTATTTTAGCAAGCACTATGCCCAACGTGATGCTTGAACTCACAGACCCGAGATCAAGAGTCGCATGCTCTACTGATTGAGCCAGCCAGGTACACTTATGAACTATACTTTAGGCCAACTGGACCTAACAGATGCATATAAAATATTACATCCCAAAGCAACAAACTACATAGTTTTCTCAAGCACACATGGAACTTCTCCAGGATATATCATATGTTAGATCACAAAACCTGTCTTAGCAAATTTAAGAAGATTGAAATCATGCCAAGTATCTTTTCTGACCACAAATGATATAAAACTAGAAATCAGATAACAGGAATAAACATAAAAAATTCATAAATATGTGGAAATTAAATACACTCCTAAACAACCAAAGAGTCAAGGAAGAAATCAAAAGGGAAATCAGAACATATCTTGCAATGAATGTGAGTGGAAACACAACATACCAAAACTTACAAAATGCACAAAAGCATTCTAATAGGGAAATTTATAGCAATAAATGTCTACATTAAGGAAAAAAAACTCAAGGAACTAGAAAAGTTAAGAATTAATTCCTGGAGGAACTAGAAAAAAAGACAAACTAATCTGAAATTTAGCAGATGGAAGGAAATAACAAAGTTCAGAAGAGAAATAATTAAAATAGAAACCAGAAAAAAACAACAGAAAAGATCAATAAAACTTAGAGCTGGTTCTTTGAAAATATGAACAAAACTAACCAATCTTTATTAGCCAAGCTAACAAAGAAAAAGAGAAGGAAGACTCAGAACAAAAATCAGAAAGAAAAAAAAAGAAGAGATATTACAACTAGCAAAAATTACAACGATCTTGAGACTACTCTGAATAAATATGTGCCAATAAGTTGGATAACCGACAAGAAATAGACAAATTTCTAGAAACATATAACATACCAAGACTGACTTATGAAGAAATAGGAAATGTGAACAGACCAAAAAATGAATAAGGAGATTAAATTAGAATAAAAAAAACTTTCAAACAAAGTAAAGCCTAGGACCAGATAATTTTTCACTGGTGAATTCTACGAAAAATGTAAAAAAGAATTAACACAGTTTTTTATAAATCCTTCTAAAAAGTTGAAGATGTCAAAACACTTCGAAACTCATTTTATGAAGCCAGCATTATTGTACTACTAAAGTCAAATAAGGACACTACAAGAAAAGTAAAGTACAGAACAATAGTCTTAATGAATATAGGTGCAAATATTCTCAGTAAAATATTAGCAAACTGAAAACCAAGATGGTTCAACATATACAAATATGACATACCACATTAATAGAAGATAAGAATCATATAGTTATGTCAAAAGATTCAGGAAAAGCATTTGACAAAACACAACATCTTTTCATGCCAAAAAAAAAAAAATCAGCAAATTGGATACAGAAAGGAACGTACGTCAACACAGTGAAGGACATACACAACAAACCCACAGCTAACATACTCAACAGTGAAAAGTGAAAATCTTTTCCTTTGGATCAGGAACAAGAAAAGGGTGCCCACTCTCAACACTCTTATTCAACATAGTACTGAGGTATTAGCTAAAGCAATCAGGTGAGAAAGAAATAAAAACTGCCCAAATCAGAAAGGAAAAAGTAAAACTGTCATTATTTGCAGCTGATATGATATTATATATGAAAAATCCTGAAGGCTCAACCAAAAACTGTTGGAACTAATTAAAATTCCATGAAGTTGCAAGATATAAAATCAACAAACGTAGTGTTACTATACATTAACAATGAAACATCTTGAAAAGAAATAAAGAAAACTTTTGCATCACAATAGCATCAAAAACAACAAGATACTTCAGAATAAACTTAATCAAAGACGTGAAAGATGTATACAATGAAAACTACAAGGTTCTGCTGAAAGAAATTGAAGAAGATACAAATGGAAAAGGTAGCCCATGTTAATGGATTGGAAGAATTAATATTGTTAAAATGCATTTACTACCCAAATCCATATACACATTAAATGTAATCCTTATCAAAATTCCAATGGCATTTTTCACAGAAATAGGAAAAACAATCCTAAAGTTTGTATCAAACAAAAGACCTTGGACAACCAAACAATTCTGAGAAAGAACTAAGCTGGATGTATAAAACTTCTTGATTTCAAAATATACTACAAAGCTATAGTAATCACAACAGTATGGCACTGGCATAGAAACAAACACATAGACCGATAGAACAGAATCAAGAGCCCATAAATAAACCCTCCATACATGTTCAATTAATATTTGACAAGGGAACCAAGAACACACAATGGGAAAAGGATAAATGTTCAATAAATGTTTCTGGAAAGACTGGATATTCACATGCAAAAGAATGAAATTAGACTGCTATCTCACTATACTCACAAAATTTAACTTGAAATGGATTAAAGATTTAAATATAAGACTTGATATTTTAAAACTCTTAGAAGAATTATAGAGAAAAAGCTTTTTGACATTGGTCTTGGCAATGACTTTTTAGATGTGGCACCAAATGCACAAGTCACAAAGGCAAAATTAAAGAAATACATCTAATAAAAATCTACACAGCAAAAGGAACCATCAACAAAATGAAATGTCAACTTAAGTAATGGCAGAAAATGTTCTCAAACCATGTATCTGGTAGGGGGTAAAATTCAAAATATATAAGAAACTCATAGAACTCAATAGCAGAAAACCAAGCAATCCAATTAAAAAATGGGCAGATGAATAGACATTTTTTTTCAGAGAAGACCTACAAATGGTCAACAGGTTCATGAAAAGATACTCAATATTACTAATCATCAGGGAAATGCAAATCAAAGCCATATGAGCTATCACCTCACACCTGTTAGAATGGCTGTTTTCAAAAAGACAAGAGATAAGTTTGATGAGGATGTGAGGAAAAGGGAACCCTTGTGCACTGTTGGTTGGAATGTAAATTGTTCAGCCACTATGGGAAACAATATAGAGGTTCCACAAAAAAATAAAAATAGAACTATTACCTGATCCACCAATCCCACTTCTGGGTGTGTATCCAAAGGAAATAACATCAGAATCTTGAAGAGATGTTTGCTCCCCCATGTTGATTGCAGCATAATTCACAATAGTCAAGACATAGAAACAACCTACATGTCTTCTATGAATGGATGGATAAAGATGTGGTATACATACATACATACATACATACACAAAGGAATATTATTCAGCCATAAAAAAGGAATCCCGCCATTTGCAAAACTATGAATGGAAATTAAAGTCATTTTGCTAAGTGAATTAAATCAGATAGAAAAAAGAGAAATACTGTATCATCTCACTTATATGTGGATTAAAAAAAAAAAAGAAAAAGAAGGAAAAAAAAGCCAAACTCAAAGAAACAGAGGAGAATAGTGGTTGCCAGAGGCTAGGGGATAGGGGATGGTAGATAGGGTGATGTTGGTCAAAATGTACACATTTCCACTTGTAGAGATGAATAAATTCTGGGGATGTAATGTACAGCCTGATGACTGTAGTTAACAATACTATATTAAATGCTTGAAAGTTGCTAAAAGAGTAGATTTTAAATATATATATATATACACACACACATAATTGCAATTATGTGATGTGATGGAGTTTTTAACTAATCCTATTCTGGAATAATTTCACAGTAGATACATATATCAAATTGTCAAGTTGCAGACCTTTACACATATGTCAATTTTATCTCAATATAGCTAAAAGAAAAAAAATTAAATAAAAAATAAAATAACCAGCTAAAGCAATCTTTGATATGTTCACTTAAAAAAAAAAAACAACAAACTGGGGCACCTAGGTGGCTCAGTCAGTTAAGTGTCCAACTTTGGCTCAGGTCATGATCTCACGGTTCATGAGTTTGAGCCCTGTGTCGGGCTCTGTACTGACAGCTCAGAGCCTAGAGCTACTTCAGATTCTGTGTCTCCCTCTGTCTCTACCCCTCCCCAACTCATGCTCTGTCTGTCTGTCTCTCAAAAATAAACAAACATTAAACAATTAAAAAAACTATTCTTTTTAAACTTAAGTTATCAGGGTGAAACGTCAGAGGATGGATAAAAAGGCTCTGGGACCAACTGGGAAGATTTGACACTTAAGAACACAAGTATCTTGAGGAATTTAGACAGTTGTTAACTTTCCAACTGTTTTTTCCAATTCTTGAATTTTTGTATAAATAAAAGGAATACTAGGGAAAATGGTCTGTTTCACTAGTTTATGTCATATGCCTAATCCCAGGCTTGTACGGAAAGGCATCTAAAATATGGAGTTACAATAGCTCTACAAAATGAAATTAGAAACAAAGTGTAATGTAAGGAATCTGGAGTGAATGTTGTATGACCAAATTATTAATAGCAGCATCCATCAACAAATATTCCCAATATTCTGTTTTGAGGTGTTGAGCTTACAAATGTCAGATTAATATACTTAAAAAAAAACAAAACAACAACTCTTTTGTTTGTAAGGGTGAGAAATCTTTTTATGTTCATTTCTCCATTGGTAGAGAATTAAGCATAGAGAAGACACTCTTTCACATTACCCTCAACAAGAATCAGCAAAATACTCTCCAGAATGCTTTGGTTGTATGTAGAGTGTTTTACGATTTACAAAACATTTAACATCTATCATTTTATTTAAACATCAATGCAACCATAAACTTAAGAGTAAAGGCATTGGTTTTCTCATTTTATAGATGAAAATGACTTGGAAATCAGCAAAACACATTAGGTGTAGAAAGGGCAAACTAATAGGTAGAAAAAAATACCAAATCCTTTGCATAGCACTAGGGAAAAAGTAGCATAGCAACTGGGGCTGCATCACTGGGCACTCTATGAGCAGCTGACATACTGTGTGTTTGCATGTACTGAACTGTTGACGCAAAGACAAATCACAGCTGAATAGACACTTTTAGGGTGGTTTAGCAAAACATCAGGACTTTATTTATTTATATATTTTTAAATGTCTATTTATTTATTTTGAGAGAGAGAGAAAGAGAGAGCAAGCAGGGGAGGGGCAGAGAGAGAGGTTAGAGAGAGAATCCCAAGCAGGCTCTACAGCTGTCAATGAAGAGCCCCAGGTAGGGCTCAATCCCACGAACCATGAGATCATGACCTGAGCCAAAACCGAGTCGGACACTTAACTGACTGAGCTACCCACGTGCTCCCCAAAGTCAGGACTTTAAATAAAGAAAATGCTATATATTTACCCATGAAATCACCTACATACATGGCACTGCGATCCTTTTATTCATCAAGTTCTAGGCCAGGGTTCATTTAATTAACTTCTTGTGAGCTTGATAGATTCTGTAGTCCTTCAGCACCCTTATATTTTGTATATTATTCAGTCAAAGTATGTTCCTGGAAAATATTTTCCATGTTGTAAACACATGAGTCAATACTCATCATGCTGTCATGAAAATGTAAATCCAGTTGACCCTTGAACAATTTGGAGGTTAGGGGTTTTAACCCCTGCACAGTTGAAAATTCGCATATAACATTTGACCCCCTAAAACTTAGCTACTAATAGCCTACTGTTGACTGGAGGTCTTACTTGATAACATAGTCAATTAATATATTTTGTATAGTATCTGTATCATTTGCTGTTTTTATAATAAAATAAGCTAGCAAAAGAAAAGTTATTAAGAAGATCATAAGGAAAAGAAAATACATTTAAAGTACTGTACTATATTTATGAAAAAATCTGCATATAAGTGGACACATGCAGTTCAAACTCATGTTCAAGAGTCAGCTGTAGACCTGGATGTCAAGCTCAAACTCAGAGGGAATTATTTACCTTTCACTAATTAGTAAACAAGAAAATTCTCTTCCTGTATTGTAGGACTAGTATCAAAACATTGGCCAGTGTTCATAGAAAACTCATTATTCGTTGATTCTGACTACATACATAACTTTTAACTTTCTGATTATAAAGTTTTATTTTTAGAAGTTTTCTAATCTCAGTATTTAGATGCAAAATATTATTTATAAAATTTGTATCATTTGGCAAGAATAGAAAACAGCATTACACTTACCACCCTGTTCAATTGAAAAGGCTATTATCACCATATTCCAATTCACTTGACTTCTTCCTCAGAAGTAGCCATTATCCTAAATTTTGTATCTTTTTCTTCTTTTGTTTTTCCTTATGGTATTATCACATGTGTTCCTATACTTTTATTTGCATATTTTAACCTCATAAAAAGGGAGTCATAATGCATTTATTCTTTAAAATACTATTATTTTCTGAACATTTTGAGATTTTTACTTGGTGGTAGTTACATCTATAATCTTTTACTGCTAGGTAGTATTCCATTGTATGAAGG
This sequence comes from Lynx rufus, assembly GCF_022079265.1. NCBI lineage: Eukaryota > Metazoa > Chordata > Mammalia > Carnivora > Felidae > Lynx > Lynx rufus. Next base: position 67,711,864 of record NW_025814827.1, read on the forward strand.
TACTAATTTATTATCCTTTATTCCGTTTTCAGTGATTTGCTAAGACAAAGAGGGGTACTAGGAACATTTTGGTAGATGTCTCCTGTCGTATATACATGCTAAGGTAAATTCCTAGGGGTGGAGTTGCTGATTCATAGATATGCACATCTTCATATTAACTTGAAAAAGCCTATCAGAATTTGTGACCTTGAGGAGTCGACCCTGAGGCAAGGAATCAAGGAAGTGATCCTAGAAAGAACTGAGATAAGAAAAAGAAGGCAGCCAGAAAAGGATGAATTTTTAAGCAAGTTAGCATTGTGAGCAACTGGTGCTTCATTCTGATGAGAAACTATGACAACTTGTGTAGCATGTGGCTGGACCTCAGAGATAACCAGCCTTAAGTGTGAAGGAGCTGGAGTACTTATAATTAACTCCTCTGTCATTGGCCAAGGGCTGCTTCTAGAGCCATTAATTCTCTAGCACTTCCAGCCTTCCCCACATACACACTGTGCTTGCCTGGGGTAGGTGTGAGCAGAGAAAAGACTCTCAAAAACATGGAGATGCTGGCAGCTGAGAGCCCGGCTTACCTGTACCATAATGGTGAAGCCAAGGAAGCTAGCACAAGGAAGTTAAATGTTAATTTTTACTTTCTCTAAGACACTGTATGGATTTACATAGCTACCAACATGTTAAAAATATTCCAGTCATGCCCTATTGTCACCAACATTTTATATTACCAGACTTTTTTCTGTGTTCCATCTGTAGAAATGAGATGAAATCTAATTCCTTGATTTCCATCATCACACAAAGTTCTGTTGGGCAGCACTGGTACAGACATTTTCAAGGAGGTTTTCTGTGAAGCGAAAGAAAGCAGTGGGCAGTGAGGAGAAAGGATGTGAAGATTTTTTATTTAAAGCAAAGATAAACAAGAGTATGTCTGTGTGCTTTGAAGAATGACCTAGCAAAATAGGAGCGCTTATGATGCAAAAAATGGAGAAGTCTTAGTGAAAAGATTCCCTTAATATATTAAAAAGCGGGTATCTGGTGCATGAGCAGAGATTTTGTCTTAGCTGGTGCACAGACAATTCACCCTTAACAATAGGAGGCAATTCTCCAGTCAAGTTATCTGGGCCTTGACTTTTCATTTTGGGAAGATTTTTAACTACAAAATCAATTTTAATAAATTTAAGGCTACTCAAGCTACCTATGTCTTCTTGAGTGAGCTTTGCTGGTTTGTCTTCCTTCAAGGAATTTTCCACCAATATGGACATGTAGTGCTATTCAGCTGCAGCTGAATCTTGCAAATTTTGCTTTGTGGTTTTCATTTTCATTCAGTAAAAAATACTTTTAATTTTAACTTCTTTTTGACCCATGTCTGTTTAGAAATATGTTGGTTCCAAATATTAGAGTAGTTTCAGAGATCTTCCCATTATCAATTTTATTGTTAGTTCTAGTTATGCTTAGAGAATCATTTTGTATAGTGGCCTAACATATGGCCTGTATTCTTTTTTAAATTTTTTTTGTAATGTTTTATTATTTATTTTTGAAAGAGAGAGACAGAGTGCGAGTGAGGGAGGGGCAGAGAGAGAGAGAGAGAGAGAGAGACAGACAGAGAGAGACAGAGAGAGAGACAGAATCCAAAGCAGCTCCAAGCTCTGAGCCATCAGCACAGAGCCTGACATGGGGCTCAATCTCACAAGCTGTGAGATCATGACCTGAGCTGAATGAAGTTGGACACTTAACTGACTGAGCCACCCAGGTGCCCCTTGTCTGTCTTGATAAATGTCCTGTGTGCACTTAAAAAGAATGCGTATTCAGTTGTAGGGAGAAGTATATATAAAGACCAATTAGATTAGGTTCATTGAAAGTGTGGTTCAAATCTTCTGTATTCTTAATTTTCTGGGTTTTTTTTCTATCAGTTATTGAGATGGTATTGAAATCTCTGACTATAATTATAGTTTCACCTCTTCTCCCTGCAGTTCTATCAGTTTTTGCTTTGTGCATTCTGAAGATACTCTGTTATATGTTTAAGTGTTTAGAATTGTGATGTCCTCTAGATGAAATTATCCCTCTATCATTATGAAATGACTATATTCTTAATAATAATTTTTGCTCTGAAATTATTTTGCATAATACTAAAATAGTCACTCTAGCTATCCTTTGATCCCTGATTACTGTTAACATAATATATATATTTTATCCATTATTTTACTTTCAGTTCTGAGAATTCAAATTTTCCTTGCATTTTTCGGTTTTCCTAGAAAATTCTGGCTTCCTGAGCCATGGGAATTCATATGGTATAATAGAGCATGTTTTCTTTCATTTCCTCAGAAATATTTGCTCTTTGTAGAGAATTTGTATGAAACATGTAGCCATTTGCTTTCTTCGTGATGGAGACATTTGTTCCCATTCAGAGGGTAAAAAAATTAAGAACCCCACCCACCCTAAAATGCACACACACACACACACACACACACACACCTTCCCTTATCTCTTCAAATGTTTCCATTCTAGGTTACTGGGCCTTTAAGGGGCAAACTTTGAAAATAACTTCCATAGGGATGTAGGGACGAATATCACTATGTGTTTATATTTCAAAGAGGGATAAAACTCTGTTGTAAATTTAGAAGATGATTGTCTTATCTTCCCCTGGGAGATATTCATTTAAATTACAAAGGGTAAGAACCCAGTATCCTCTCGTTTCTCTTTCAAAAAAGAATTTGTTTATATTAGGGGAGCAAAGCCTTCTTTTGTTTTATGGGTGTGTGTGTGTGAACAGCTGCCCTTCTATCCCAGATTCATATTTGCGTTATCTGCTTCCTGTAGTTGGATTCCACTGTACAGGTAGGATTATTCCTCTCCGGCCCTCATAATGTCACCTTCATTGTACTAGGCATGGGGGATGAGTCTGAGAAAGCTCTGTTCTCTAACTCAGATACTTACAGTTTCTGCCAGTATCTATCTGTCTGTATCTATCTATCTAGTGTCTATCATCTACTGTCTGTCTGTCTGTCTATTGATGGATCTATCTATCTATCTATCTACCTATCTAATCTTTCCTCTACCTGGCACATAATCCTGCAAGTATAGTAACATCTCAGTCCTTTCACAGCTTCTGATTTAACATTAACCTATTTGTTTCTCTCTATTTAATGTGGCATTCTTACATGCAGCATATAGTTGGGTCTTGCTTTTTCATCTAATCTGATACTGTTTACACCACCAACATGATACCTTTTTTTTTTTTTTTTTTTTTTGCAGCCTAAAGCTTTGATAAACTTTAAACTTTTCTTTGGGGCACCTGGGTGGCTCAGTCAGTTAAGCCTCCAACTTCAGCTCAGGGCATGATCTCGTGGTTCACGAGTTTGAGGGAGTCAGTCTCTGCGCTGACAGATCGGAGCCTGGAGCCTGCTTTGGATTCTAACTCCATCTCCCTCAGTCCCCCTCCCCCACTCTCTCTCTCTCTCTCTCTCAAATATAGATAAACATTTAAAAAATTACACTTTTTTCTAATGATGCCATTTTGCTAGTGTTAAATTTATTTAGCATTTTTATATTTGACAAGTATTTATTTTTTCATTTTTGAAAAGTATTTCATGTTGCAAAATTATGAATTGACAGATTTCTTTCAGTTCTTTAAAGATATTGCTCTAATATCTTCTATCTACCATTTTGTTTTCCGGACAAAACACTGCTGTCACCCTTATCTGTGTTTCTCTAAATGTAATATATACTTTCTCTTCAATTTCTGTTATGATAACATCTTTTCTCTGATTTTAAGCATTTCACTTCTGATACACCGTATGTAGTTTCCTTCATGTTTCTTGTACTTGGGTTTTGTTGAGCCTCTTTATCCTGGCTTTACAATTTTTGTCAAATTTAGGGAAAAACACCTGCCATAAATTTTTCATGTATTTTTTTATCATCCCACTTTTTTGTTTGTTTCTCATCCCCCCTTTTAAGGGAGTCCTATTATATATACACTAGACTGCTTGATATTGCCATAGAACTCACTGATGTCCTATTCACTTTTTTTTCCTGTTTTTCCTCCATGTTTTGTTTTGGAGAGTGTCTCTTCATATGCATTCAAGTTCACCAAACTTTTTTTTGTTTTTTTCTGCAACAGCTTATCTGCTATCAGTATATCTAAGAAATTTGTTTTCTCTCTCAGATGTTGTAGTTTTCATCACTGGAAATTGGATTTGGGTCCTTTTTAAAATATTTTCTTTTTCTCTCTACAGTTTATCAATTTTTCCCCTAGTTTCTTAAACATATAGTATGCATTTAAAATAACTCTTTACATGTCTTTGTATAATCCTATCATTTGTGTCATATCTGAGTCTGTTCCAATTGACTGATTCTTCACCTAACTATGGTGTGCATTTTCTTGCTTATTTGCATTCTGGATAATTTTTTTTTCTTTTTCCTTTGTTTTGCTTTTCTTGAAATCTTTATTTACATTCTAGTTAGTTAACAATACAGTGCAATACTGGTTTCACTGGATAATTTTTGACTGAATTCTGGGCAAAAGGAAACTTGTTGATGCTGGTTTATTTTTACTCTAATAAATACTCCGTAACTTTATTCTAGTGTGCAGTGAAGTTACATGGAAACAGTTTGATTCTTTCAGGCCTTCTTTTGAAGCATTGTGAGGTGAAATAGGAGCAAGCATGTGGTTGAGTACTAATTTTTCTTATTACTGAGGTACTAGTACTCTAGTAAGTCTCTGTAAGTCTTTACAATTTGACTTGTGGGAGGTGGTATTATTGGTGGCTCTGTGTAAGTTCATCAGATTCTTCCCTTTAATGATTGTCAGTGGTTCTTTCCTTGGTTCTTTCCTCAACTCCATAGATGTATTAGCCCTAGCCAAAGACTCCAGGGGGCTGCTCTGCAGATTCCCAGAGTCTTCAATCCGTGTAGCTCACTCTTTATACTCTGCCCTATGAACTCCAGCCTTTTTGGCTTCTTGGAACCCTCAACTTTAGCTCCTCAACTCATATATCTTCTGAGGTTCCCCTATCTTTGCCCCAGGAGGAAATTTTCTTTAGGTAGTACGCAACTGCATAGGGCTCACTGTTTTTAATTCTGCAATGTACATAGGCTTCAAAACTATACTCTTCTTTTATATATACATTGTGTTTGTGTGTGTGCGCGCACGCTCGCATGTGTTAGTTGTTTCAGATAGATGGGTAGAAGTCAGTCCCTGTTACTGTAGATTGGCTGGGAGTAAAAATCAATGCTCAATTTTTAATAAACATGTTCATTTAAATTGGGGAAGTTAGTATGATGTATAAAACATGTGGAAATACAATAAAGAGGTCTCTGTTTGTATAGATTTCCCTAAAAATTAGCAGAACCTGACTTTAGGTAATCAAGTCTCTCTGTTCCCTTTCTGTTGTAACTTTCTTATTGGCTATTTTGAACCATCATGATGTTTGAGTAGGAGACCAAAGACTGTATAGGCAGAATGAATTGATGACTTGATGACTTGTAGAACTACTGACAACACTGACTCCATCTTTGGCCCTCCATCTTGTTCATGCCCTTGCAATGAACTCCCTTGGGGCTACATGTTCCAAGCCTCACAGAGGTTAATATACACTCTGACCAAAATGCAGAAAGGCTTATCTGATCTTCCCTACAGTGGCACACAGAAGACAGCACTTTAGAGAACGAGTAGAGATCCACTGGTGCACAGATGGCGCCATCTTGGATAACCACCCTTTGCCTCACCACACTGCCCCTCACTTTATAAAGCTGTGGATTAAGGTCTAAAGTCAGGAGTAGGTGGAAAATAGCTGTGTAGCACTTGGATTGCTGTCTGCTCAGTTCCCCCATCAGTAAATTACTCTGAGTAAAAGTCTGCATGGATGGTATATGGTGCTCGTCTCATTTTTTGGTCTCAAGGTGGCTTCTCAGTTGGGAAGATACTTTACTGTACCTCCTCCAACTTCTATCATGACTAAACAGTCAATTTTGTGGAAAACGCTTCTCTTCTGGCTTATCAAACGCAATTTTGCTATACGGTGAGATACTTATTTATACAATAAAGTAAACTAAAACTGTGATGAGAATTTTCTGATATGATACCTAAAATCATATTCCTAATGAAAGGAAAGGTTGGCTTTAAACAGAAATATCATATTGCTTAAGTTGCTTCATAATGCATTAAAATGTTTTTTTTAAATGTTAGCCCAAGAATAATAATAAAGTATAACTGATGCTTCTACTAGGCACTGCTTGAAATTATCCTTGCAGAAAAGAACTGAATAATAAAAAATATACTGAGGTGATAGATTTTCATTTTAGAAAAGAATATAAATTAAATAAATTAATTCTGAAGTTTTTAAAATAAGGGTTAAATAATCATTGAATTTTATTTTCCTCATAGATCTAATAATAGGGCTCTATCTTCTCTTTTAATGTGTAATCAAATGCCACAATGTGAGATTAGTTTGCGTGACAATATGGATTTAAGGAAATGATTGATTAACAATATACATTCATAAAATACTTTTTAAGTTTGTGTCCTAAATGGAATCTGATACAAAATAGTTTGCCTTAAGGCACTTCCTTTAATAAATATATCGAAAAGCAGTCCTTCATTAACATACCCAATATTTATTTTTAACGTCCTATGAATTAGGGTAGTATATTACATAGTTTAACCATTTGGATAAAACTTTTATATTCAGAAAAAAAAAAAAAAAACCTCAGGAAGGGCCAAATTCTAAAATAGAAGAATCCATTTCATTTGAGGGTTAACCACAGATAATTGAGCCTTGGGCCACTTGAAATGTTATTATTTTGGAAAAATATTTATTCAACCTTCAGCAAATTAGTTATAAACATCTAGTACAAACAGTCCAACAGAACACTTATAAATTAATATGAAAAATATTCTAGCTATAAATAATTTTGCACATCATCTACTAGTATTACACTGATAAAAAGGAAAAATTAAATCTGAATATTGAAGAATCCATTTCTTGAAAAAAGAAATCAGGAGAAAACCAAACTCACATAAGAATCATATCTTCTGGAATCATTGCACATCCCAGAGTCCAGGGTTTCTTATCTCCAGGAACACAGGGCAATGAATTTGTTATTCTCTGGAGGCAATATTATTTGATAAATGCTTCTATTAATTGATTCCACAAATTAACTACTAATCCAGAGCTTTTGATTATGAGTACTGCTAATCAATTTATTTGATAGCAGGCTTTCAGCAGTTTGTAAATTAAAAATTGCCTACATTTTACTGGGTTGGCTTAATTAACAGATTTATCCTAGTTGTGAGAAAGCAAGATCTTCACTTTTAATTTCCTCTTGACCCGCTTTCTCTCTCCACAGGGCCTCCTTCAGAGGTTCTTCAGAAAGAGAAAATTAAAATGCTGTCAACAGATTAAAACACTATTTAGCCCAGAGGAATTTTTTTTTCAGGGGCTGCATATTATGTGGAGCCATTTTAAGACGGCTTTCATGAGGAAAATATTCTTCCAGATAACCAGGTTGTGTCAAGCTAACACATGTGCATGAAAATTGTCTCCTGTGCCAGGTCAAAATGCTGACATCATTATTGCTGACTGCATTATCTGTTAGAGAACCAAAGAGGCTCTGATAAACGTGCTGACTCTCTGGTTGTTTATTTTCGTGGTTACATACCTTTATCTGCATGGAGGGCACACAAAGAACAAAAATGTTCTCAGCCTAAATTTTTATTAAATTGTTCAGAGTCACTTGTCTTCAGGAGAAATGAGGTGTGAGAGACCAATAACTGTGCATCTGTGTCTATCATTTGTATCCATCACAGAGCTATTTTTACCTGATTCTTCTGCCATTTAAATCAGCACAACCTAAGTGTTTCTTATTTGTTGAGTGCAAATGACATTTAGAACTTATAACTTGTCAGCATATACTCATAATTTTCCATGCAGTATAGTGAATGCATATTCACTTTTATCATAAGTATCAAATTTTTACATAATTTTAGATGGATGATACTTGGGACCCTTGCCCCAAATATAAAGAATCCTTGCTATAGGCTTATCTCTGAAATCTGAAACACAAATAGAAGAGTAATTGCCATGACAAGAACTGAGACATTTAAAAAAGTTTACCTTTCTGGACTTTTCAGAGTATACACAGAATTCTAAAATGATCCCAAGATTCCTGTCCCCTGTACATCTACCTCCTCTCAACTATTCAATGAAACACTAATTGAGGTGTTTCTATGAAGGAATTTGAGATAAAAATAAGTTCCAATTTAGGTGACTTTAGGGAGATTTCCTCAGTGGGTCTAAACTAACTAGCTGAGACCTTAAGAGGAGCGAGAGCTCTTTCTAGTGGAAGAGATTGAGAGAGAGAGAGAGACTCAGTGAAAAAGAACTCCATTTCTGGGTTTGAAGATGGATGGGGCCATATGGCAGGGAAGGATGGCTGAACTCTGGGAGCTGAGAGCAACACCTGACTGGGTCCGTGCAAAAAGAGAAGGACCTCAGCCCTACAGCTGCAAGGAACTGGACTCTGCTAACAATCTGAACAGGCTTGGAAGATTATTCTTCTTTAATCAAGCCTCCAATTGTTAACACTGCCTAGCCAACATCTTGACTTCAGTCCTAAAAATCCTGAGCAGGGAACCCAACCACATCTGTCTCAAACTTCTGACCTACAGAATGTGACCTAATAAATGGATGTTGCTTTAAACCACTAAATGTGTAGTAACTTGTTAGACATCAATAAAAATTCAATATATAATAATATCTATCATCCTTGAAAATTATGAAGGATCTTCATGATGTGCTACTGAAATAGTCATAAAAAATTTGTACCAGCTTGTATTGGAATTATCTGATATTGTCAATGTAATTGTTTTTCTATTGCTACTGTAACATTTTACCACCAATTTTGTGCCTTAAAGCAACAACAAAAATATATTAGCTCACACTTCTGTAGATCAGACGTTTGGTATGGGTTTTACCAGGTTAAAACCAAGGTACTGACAAGGCTGCAGTTTTTTTTTTTTCAAGAGGCTCTAAGGGAGTCCCATTTCTTTGCTCATTCAGGTTGCTGGCAGAATTCAGTTTTTACAATTGTAGAACTAAAACCCCATTTCCTTACTGCCTATCATTTGGGGTCCAATTCAGCTTCCAGAAACCACCTGCATTCCTTAATTATGGCCTCTTAACTTCAACTTCAAAGCCAACCATAGCATGTTGAGTTCCTTTCACCCTTAGATTATCTCCTTCTTCTTTCATCTTATCTCTTTCACTCAGGAAAATGTCTATTTTTAAAGACTTGTGTTACTAGATTAGGCCCATTTGAACAATCTAGGATCATCTCCACATCTCAAGGTTCCTTAATCACATTTTCAATGTTCATTTTTTCCATGTAAAGTAACATGTTTACAGGTTCCACAGATTAGTGTGTAGACATCTTTGGGGAGCATTATCCTTCCTACATAGCTCTCCCTTTGGTCCCCAAAGATGAGAGTTCAACCCAAATGCAAAATATATCCACCCTATTGCTAAGTCTCTAAAAATCTCAATCCATTAGAAGAAGATCAACTCAAAGTCCAAAATTACATCTAAATATTTCTGATACAAAAGTACCAGTTCTTATTATCTAAATCATTTGGATTACATATTGGTGAGACCCTGGGTGTAGTCTACATTGGTACACAATCCTTTCCATTTGTGGGCACATGAAACTAAAAAACAAGTTCTGTGTTCCAAATATACAATGATGGGACAGGCATAATATAACAGGTGCAGATAGTATGCTTCAAAAAGGGAGAACATTAGAAGGAAAAAGTCATTAGTCATTAGTCCTAAGCAATTTTGGAATCCTGACAGGCAAGCACCATTAGTTTTCGAGGCTTGAGAATCATACTGTTTGGTTCCTCATTCCACCGTTTCAGCTAACAGCTCTGCTCTATTTTCTGGACTTTGTCCTAAGAGTCATCTTCTCTCTTTCCTGAAAGGTAGCACATGTTTATCTCTGAGTAATTTTATTAGCCTATCTGCTGCCTGTAAAATTTTCACAGTCTCTCAAATTTATTTTGAAATTTATTCTTCCCTTTTGATCCAAGCTGGGCAATGTCTCTGCTGGTATAAATTCTCAAGTCTTCTGGATCTCCTGTATATGTCATAGTGTTCACTAATTAGACAAGAAGCTCCTTAACAAAACTTTCCTAGATAAGTTCATTAATATGTTTGCCTTTTGGAGAGATAACTAAAGGACAATGATTTTAAGTTTCTGTTTTTATTGAGGAGAGTTGTGTGTCATACCCTTAACATATTCAAAGAACATTTTATGAGATTGGATACTTTAATGATACAAATTTGTTATCTTGCAATTCTGTAGGTTAGGAATCTGACAGAGTCTCATGGAGCAAGATTCGAGGTTCTGTTTTCTCTTTCTGGAGGTTCTAAGGGGAAATCGGTGTCCTTGTCCTTTTCATCTTCTAGAATTCACCATTTCCCTTGGCACATGGCCCCCCTCCCTTTTTTTTTCAGGATATGTAATTCAGGGTACAGTAAATTCCACTGTGGTTGGAGTGATAGTACATCCAGAAAGAGATTTTTAGTTAACAATACATACAAGACTTGGGATAAGAAAATCGAGTCACAGAAAATCCCAGGAAGAAACAATTGTTATGATACTTTGGAGCAGGATTCTATAGGACTTGGTGACTGATTTAATATAGTGTGAAGGAGAAGAATGAATAAAACTGCAATTTAGGAAATTTATGTTGCCATTAACAATAAACAAGATCATAAAAGATAACAGATTTGGAATGAGATGTAGGCATTTTTTCATTTTAAGGTGACAGCAAACCACCCAGCAGGCATTTGGATAAATAGTGCATTTTGACATTTGAGAGCAATATACCACAAAATGATAATCCCCACATTTGTGAATACCATGGTGACACAAATATCATCTATTTGATGATATTAACCAACACTAGAATATTAGAATGTTGTTGAATTGTAAAGTGCAAGGCTGCTATGAAGGAGCAAGTTATACTTCTTCAGAATGAATCAGATTATACACATTAAATCTTGAATTGCCAAAGGATTACTGTCGTGGATGAAAGCATCACTAGGTGCACAAATTTATATGTAAGGCTGCTTGAAATGGAATATGATAAACACATAGCCAAAAAAATATTCTGAATTAGACCTCAACAAATCTATTCTTGATATAAGGGGTTAAAAATCCATTAATCTAGAACTATAAAAACCCTAACAGAATTTTCCCTAAATGTTTAGTACGAAAGTATGCACATAAAAACAAGATAACTAGATTACTTTGTCTGCCAAAATATTAATATTAAAATATTATGTGAATAAATGTGTATGTCCCCAAATCCAGCCATGTTGTATGACAAAAACAGATTTTTATTTTATAAAACAATGATTAAGCATGTCACTTTAAAAGAGTAGAAGGTCTATTTGCCATTTATAGCATTTGCCATTATATTAAATTGTATTTTTCCCATTAGCATAAAATTGTGAAAGTGGGAAAAATCTTTTGAATACTTTTATTTGTGCATTATCAGCTGGAGGGAATCCTCAGAAATACTCTTAGTATAAAAGTAAGAATTTATTTCTTTAAGAGTCCTCAAAATATTCATAAAGAGCAGACCAATTGTTCAATATCTTTCTTAAATTCCTTTTATCTGCTCTCATCAATTTTATAATAATTTTCCATTTACCCAGAGATCATAATCTAAAAAGATATCGTATAGAAAAACATTTATATTCTAATCCTTTTTATGTTGAGGAGGGAGTGGGATGGAATGTGTAAGGAAAATATCAGTACAAGTAGAATAATTAGTACTAAATTAAAATTTAGTAGGCCACTTCATCTCAGTTTTTTTTCAAATCATATTTTATAAATGACAGTATAATTGTATTTCCTACTTAAAACTTTCCTTTGTGAAATTAATTACCTCTAAAGGATTTCAATATCAACTTGAAATTAGTATTGAATTAAGTATTTTTAATTTAATAAATGCATCTTTTAAAAAATGCTAATACCTGGTTTTGAGTTGAAAATAATTTTATGGAAGAAAGCCTTCATTTTTATCCCCTATTTTTATTAACTGGAGATAAAACTTACTAGAATTAATTGCAAGACTATTGACCAGCTTCTCTTAATTTTTGCTTGTAGAAAAATAAGCAATGATATAGATGAGATAAATAATTTTCAATATGCTACTTATTTACAGATCAGTAAAAAACATGAGCGATCAGTGTACTTATAATAGTCTAAGATACACAGCACAACAAAGGTTTGTAGTATATTCTCACTTGCAGGTAGAATTAGCAAAGCAATGAAAGCAATACACAGATGCCTCTTGATAGAAATGGAATCTCTCAGGGATACCAGCAATAATTTTTGATGGATATTAAGGGAAAAAATGTTGACTGTATAAATGACAAATGGGTATTAAGAGTTAATGAGTGTTATTAAAAGTTCCGCTAGGTCTCTTGGGTGGCTCACTCGGTTGAGTGGTTGACTCCTGGTTTCAGCTCAGGTCATGATCTCATGGTTCATGGGTTCAAGCCCTGCATCAGGCTCTGTGCTGACAGCTCTAAGCCTGGAGCCTGCTTCGGATCCTCTCTCTGTCTCTCTCTCTCTCTCTCTCTCTCTCTCTCTGCCTCTCTCCCATTCACACTTTCTCTTTCAAATATAAATAAACATTAAAAAGTTTTTGAAAAAATAACCAATATGAACCATAGGAAAATTGGCCTCGAGTGGATTTTCAGTCCCAATTCACATTATGTAAGCAATCCAAAAACAAAAGAAAAAACAAGCTATACGTTTTATTCAAAATGGTGAATGTTCCAAATGAGTGAGAAAAAAGTGCATTCTGCTGTCATTTGATGAAATATTCTGTATGTGTGAATTAGATTGAGTTATGGAACTGCTTATGTCAATGATATCTTGTTAATTTTCTGCCTGCTTGACCTGTATCAGTTACTTAAAGTTGGGTATTCAAGTTTCCAATTATAGTTATAAATTTGGCTATTTCTGGCTTAATTCTATTAGTTTTATCCTTGCATATTTTGACACACTGTTTTAAGTGCATACAACTTAAGGATTGTTATGTATCCTTGGAGAACTGACCCCTTTATCATAATGCAATGCTCCTCTTTATTATTGATAACTCGCCTTGTTCTGAAATCTGTATAGTCTGAGATTAATATAATTACTACCATTCTCTTTTGTAGTGTTAGAGTTGTGTTTTACTGGTACAACATTCTCTATGCTTTTACTTTGCTTGTTTAGTTTTCATTTTTTAAATTATAGTTGACACACAATGTTACATTAGTTTCAGGTGTACAACATAGTGATTCAACAAGCCTATATATTATGCTGTGATCACAAGTATAGCTACCATCCATCACCAAACAATACTACTGCAATACCATTAAATATATTCCCCATGCTGTACCTTTTAACCCCATGACTTATTTATTCCATAACTGGAAGCCTATATGTCCCACTCCCCTTCACCTATGTTGCCTATCCTCTCACCCTTCCATGTGGCAACCATCAGTTTGTTCTCTGTATTTATTCCATCTCTTTACCTTTTTAAAATTTATTATTATTATTATTATTATTATTATTATTATTATTATTATTTTTATTTTTAGGGGTGAAGTGCACACAAGTGGGGAAAGGGGCAGAGAGAGAGGGAAAGAGAATCTCAACCAGGCTCCACACTGTCAGCATGGAGCCTGATGTGGGGCTTGAACTTAAGAACTGCAAGATCATGACCTGAGCTAAAATCAAGACTTGGATGCTCAGCCACCTGAGCCACCCAGATGCCCCTCCATCCCTTACTTTTAACTTATTTGTGTCTTTATACTTAAAGAGTGCTTCTTGTTGATAAAATACAATTGTGTTTTATCTTTTCTAACAATATATATCTTTTAATTGGTACACATAGATCACTAACACTTAAGATAATTTTTGATATAGTTGGATAAATATCTCCTATGTTCATAAAGCTTTTCTAGTCTTTGCAATTACTGTTTCCTCTCTCTCTCTCTCTCTCTCTCTCTCTCTCTCTCTCTCTTTTACAATCTTTGGTTTTAATTGAATATTTGATATAGTTAAATTTTCTCTCCTCTCAGCATATCAATTATGCTTTTTCAAATGTTTTTAGTAACTGCTATGGATTTTGACATATCTATGATGTATCTATGCCTTTTGATATATACTTCAATTTAGATTTTGTATGTGTGTAATATATATAATTAATCTAAATGCATTTTCAGTTAACACTATACCACTCTAAATGTGATTTTGATACCTTTTAACAGAAAATTAATTCTCCTTTTTGTCCCTTATGACACTGATGTCATTCATTAACATATCTGCATCCTACAGTTACCCAATACATTGTTATGATTGCTTTGAAAGGTTATCAGTTAGATCAAGTAAGAATAAGAAAAATAAAGTATTTTACTTTTTTATTTATTCCTTCTCTGATGATCTTCCTTTCTTTTTGTAGATTCAAGTTTATGAACCATATTATTTTATTTTGTCCTAAGTAAGTTTTTAATATTTTTTCATAGCATATTTGCTGGCAACAAATTCTCTCAGGTTTTGCTTGAGAAAGTTTTTATTTATCTTTCTATTTTTAACAATAATTTCAATACATATAGAATTCTAGTTTGGCAGGAATTTATTTTGTTTTTCAGCACTAAATATTTCACTGCCCTCTTGTTGCTTTTGTAGTTCTGACAAGAAGTTCACTGTAATTGTTATCCTTTTTCTTCTATAGGTAAGATGTTTCTGTTTTTTGTTTTGTTTTATGACAACTCAAGGTTTTTCTTTTTGTGTTTTGCTTAGTGCAATTTCAATGTGATATGTCTAGGTGTAGATTTCTGGGTATTTATCATGCTTGGTGTTCTCTAAATTTATTGGAACTAGGGTCTGGTGTTTGCAACTAATTTTGGAATATTCTCACTATTATTACTTCAAATATTTTTTTCATGCCATTTGTTCTTTTCCTTCTGGAATTCCAATTATGCATATAGTACACTCTTTGAAATTGTCCAACAGTTCTTGGATATTTTTGTTCTTTTTTTTTCCAGGGTGGACACTGGATTCACCCTGGGTTTCTCACTTAGGACATTTTTCAAACATATCCGTTCAGGAAAATAAAGCCCAGGGAGAGAATGACAATTTTGCTGGGAAATGGAAACAGAGATTAGAATTCAGACTACTGGGGTGCCTGGGTGACTCAGTCAGTTAAGTGTTAGACTTCAGCTCAGGTCATGATCTCGCTGTTTGTGGGTTTAAGCCCTGCATTGGGCTCTGTGACGACAACTCAGAGCCTGGACCCCGCTTCAGAGTCTGTCTGTCTGTCTCTCTCTCTCAAGAATAAATAAACATTTAAAACATTTTTTGAAAAAGAATTCAGGACTACTAAAACAACTGCAATTTGGGGAACAGGTATTAGAGAATATTGCAGAGGAGAGCAGAAATTTCATTTAAATATTCCTTAGATCCTTGAATAATTACCAAGATGTACATGTACAGGGCAAGGACGCTGCTGGAACACTAAGAATGAAATGGAGGTTTCAGACATTGCAGTGTTGGGGAAACAGTAGAGTTCTGACCCAACTAGAAGTTTGGTAACTATACTAGATTTTAGCGGATATCCCAGAAAACTTCAAGAAAGGATCAAGTGCTACCCAGATAGAACTAAATTAGATCCACCTGAAGTAACTCTGAAAAATACGTCAGCATAGATATAGAGGTAAGCTTCATGGCTTAGACAGATAGCATAGCATCTTACAGCAAAAGTCAGCATGCAATATGTAAAGAAAGGATTCATTCATTAGAACACATGCAAATATTTGTACAGATAAACCATCACAGAAATACATTTACTTAAGTGTACATAATTAGCAAGGCCTATCTATCTATCCATCTATCTAATCTATCATCTACTTATGTGAGTATACATATTTATACATGCATACATAGACATATAAACGTTTACAGAGAGAAGGAATTTTCCATCTACTTCATGTGATAGTCAACACCCAATAAGACAAAACTAATGATGGAAAGCTGATTTTCAAATTTAAATTACAATTCTTACATGTGATGAAAGACCTAAAAGGAGATATATTTTAGCCAAGAATGATTCTTGAAAAAATAAAT
Source organism: Lynx rufus (assembly GCF_022079265.1). Lineage (NCBI taxonomy): Eukaryota > Metazoa > Chordata > Mammalia > Carnivora > Felidae > Lynx > Lynx rufus. Next base: position 67,728,040 of record NW_025814827.1, read on the forward strand.
TCATTTTACCAACAATAATTCCTAAAGAAGTAATTGAAAAAATATTAAATTAGAAAGTACCCTCAGCTATCAAATTCCACATTAATAAGTTGCCTCCACATAGGTGCATTTTATATTTTAAGTTTATCAAAGATAAGAATGCAGAAAATAGCTACCATAGGAACAACTTACAATTTTTAAATCTATCTTGAATCACACCTAGTCATCAAAACTTCATGTTTTCAAATAAAGCCCCAAGAAACATACTAAAATATAATTAGGTAAATTAGGATGCAGCATACCTTTCATTTTTTTTTTTTTACCAAACGAAAGCTTTGCAAGGAGTTTGTATTGAAAATGAAATGATTATGAAATATAAAATGATTGAAATTAACCTTATTGATATTAGAAATAGAAATATGCTAAAATTATCTGCATTTAATTTTCAAAAGTTTAGAATCTGGCATCACCTCATTGATCTTATGGAATTTTGGAAATCGTTTCCATAAACACTGCATAATGTATTTTGAATAGAAATATTTCGAAAAGAAATCTTACATTCCTATAGTAATTGGAAGGAGAAAAACAAGAGAAGGATGTAAACTATTTAAAATAAAAACAGAATGTGTTGTAGATCACACATTTGACATATATACGTATTCGTGTAGAAACCTCCTTGCCTACCGTCTTTTCATATATGGTTAGAGCCAAATTATACTATCTACTTTAAAGTCTCTATATATTTTTTAAAAAATGGGAGCAAGTAAAAATCCTGGTTTTCTATTATTAACACCACTCTCAGATTTTAAAGTGATCATGTGGTTATAACTAATATATTCCTTTATGACCTTTATTCATCATTTACTTTTAATAAAGTAACAAATGTATCCAGTGATTGAGCTGCAGCTTCCAGAAGTAGTGATCCACTCCTTTCTGCAAATTTTCAACCATTCTTCAGCAGATTGATACATGCTGGGTCTATTTCCCATCTCTATGGCCTAGCTCTGCCCAGGATGTACACCCCCATCTCTGGAGTTATAGGTCTTTGTGCATATAGTCCTTTGTTTCCTGCAAGTGTGGATAAAAATAAAACTGTCTAACCTGAACATTAGACTCATATTTTCCCATCACAAAATATTTATTGAACTGTACTCAATAATATATACTACACAATCGATTGTGAATGTAGAGGTAAGTGAATAGTGCCAAGATTCTTAAATCCTGCTGGAGCAGAACACGGGTCGGGAGGTGGGGGACCCATCCCTACTGGAAAATAGAGACTGGGATGGGTAGAAAATGGAGTTAATTGCCATTCTTATTTTCTTAAATATACTGTTATCAAGGTAAATTTCTTGACACCCTACATAATAATAAATACACCTTGATTTAAAAAAAACCCTGAGTTCTGGCTAGAGGCTTGCAGTGGTATATAAGTACTGTGTGAACTGTTAGAGCTGTTACCGTGGGCTTCTTCTCTGCTTCTCAATTTTAGGGGTTAAGTTTTATAATCTAAAAATGCTTATTTTTTTTTAGAGATTTGGGCCTATTATTCTGCTAAAATTTAATGCTTTAATATATTTTTAGAGGACATTTTCCACAATAGCCTGCCTCTTCCTCCTTAGTTTTCGTTCTGTATCTTAGCATAGTTTATCTCAGCCCAAGGTCCTAGTTATAGATCTTAACATAATAGTTAAGTATCCACTTGTACCCTTCACTGGATAATTGACTTTAAGAAAATTGTATAAGTTTGGTGAGACTATGTCCTTGTCTGACAAATAATGGAACTGGATAAAAAGCTCTTCCAGTACTAGAATCCAGGGATTCTGTTTTCTTCTCACTTTTGGCCAGGCCATACACTTAAAAAAACAAAACAAACAAACAAACCCAACTTTCTACATGAGTACACATCTGACTCTTTAATCATTCAAATTGCTCTTCACTGGATGGGCTCCAATAGCTCTGCATTATTTTGCCTGAGGTGTCTGAGGTTGGCTGTAGAATTGTACATATGCTTGTTTATTTCTGGGAGAGTGAGATCCTAAATCGAGTCAGAGGCAACACAAAATAAATATTTTGATGGAAATTGTCACTATAAACTTGATACTGATGCTTTCTCATTACTAAAATTGTGACTTCATTAGCATTTTTCTCTCCCTCTTCGATTTAGGGTCTGTGAAACCTCAATAACGATAAGATCTTCTTATCACTTCTGTCGATATAACATGAACTTTACTTCCTCACAAGATAAGTCAATTTTAAAAGTCCATCACAATTAGTAAAACTTTTGCCCAAAATTTTCTTCCAATACAAAGAAATTCTCCCTTTTATGATTTTTATTACTCATGGTCTAATTAGGTTTTTAATCCATGGAAATGGATTATGTTCTGCTTACTTTAAATTAATTTAAAATTAACCATGCAATTTATAGGCTATATAGAATTAACTTCATCAGGAAACATCTCAAGTTTTTGTTTTCTCTTTTTAAGGATTAAACACAAAATAGGGGTGCCTGGGTGGTTCAGTCTGTTAAACATCTGACTCTTGGTTTCGGCTAGGGTCATGATGTCTCAGTTCGTGAGTCTGCGTCCTGTGTTGGCCTCGGTGTGACAGTGTGGAGACTGCTTGGGATTCTCTCTCTCCCCCTCTGTCCCTGACCTTCTCTTGCTCTTTCTCAAAAATGAATATATAAACTTAAAAAAAGAATTAACACCAAAATATATGAGAGAAATAAAGACGGCTTAAAAAATTCAACTACCTATTGAAAAGTGGAAATTTATATTAACACAATAAGATCTTAAAGTAGGGCCTAAAGCAAGCCAGAAGGGAGTGGCACAGGATGTTCAAAGTGCTAAATGGAAAAATCTGTAGCCAAGAATTCTTTATCTGGCAAGGCTATCATTCAAAATAGAAGAGATAAAGAGTTTCCTAGACAAACAAAAACTAAAGGAGTTCATGATAACTAAACCAGCCCTGCAAGAAATATTTTAGGGGACCTTTGAGTGCAAAGGACAAGCCAAAAGGGGCAAAGACGAGGAGAAATCAGAGAAATCTCCAGAAACAATGACAAAACGAGTATTAAAATGGCACTAAATACATATCTATCAGTGATTACTTTGAATGTAAATGGACTAAATGCTCCAGTTAAAAGACATAGGGTGTCAGAATGGATAAAAAAAACCAAGACCCATCTACATGCTGCCTACAAGAGCCTCATTTTAGACCTAAAAATACCAAACAGATTAAAAGTAAGGAGCTAGAGAAACATTGATCATGCAAATGGATTTGAAAAAAAGTTGGAGTAGCAATAGTTTTATCAGACAAACTAGACATTAAAACAAAGTAGACATTTTGTAGAACTTTGTAAATACTGTAGAAAGAAAAGGGCTTTCTAGGGTTCTAAAGAAATTCTGCCTTAGGTAGACTTTGTCCAAATCTTTTTCAGAAAGTGTAGAAGGCAATATGAGATTGATCCAAACTCCCAAGATTCACCATCCTGGTGGTTCCTAAATTTTTCACTCAGAGATGCCAGTAAGAAATGTTATCTTTTAAATTTAGTTGCTCACCATTGAATTTGTTATTATATAACATCTTGAAAGGTAGTATATTAATTTGATCTTATCTATTTTTTCCCTGTAAGAATGAGTTATTACTCAAAAAGACAAATGTAGGAAACAAGCCTCCTATTTATGTCACACTGTGTATATTCTGGAGTTAAAAGTGTGTGTAGTCAAAGTACATTACCTGGAATAGAAAATTAAAAGTCCAGTTCTATCCTACCCCACTCATTTCAGGATCTTTGTAAAGCTTAATGTATTCAAATCAGCAAAACCTTGGCAAATGAATCTTTGGGTACCTGAGAAATTAATAGATGTTAATGCAAAGTCATCACTTAAAACTCTGGGGAGATATAAAATATATTTTAAGCACTTGAAGTCTAAAAAATGGAAAATAGAAATGATGAAAATTAGGGGCGCCTGGGTGGCTCAGTCAGCTGAGCTTCCGACTTCAGCTCAGGTCATGATCTTGCGGTTTGTGAGTTTGAGCCCCGCATCGGGCTCTGTGCTGACAGCTCAGAGCCTGGAGCCTGCTTCGTATTCTGTGTCTCCCTCTCTCTCTGCCCCTCCCCTGCTTATGCTCTGTCTCTCCCTCTCTCTCTCAAAAATAAGTAAACATACAAAAAATTTAAAAAAAAAGGAAATGATGAAAATTATATACTTGCTATATAATAAACATGGGATCAGTTTGGTAAGAATTGCAAATACATGGAATTAACAAAAAATGTTTCATGAAGATTGGGTAGGACCATGTGATGATTCCCACAATTATTAAACATCAAGATTATAGTCAGAGAAGAGGCCAAAAAGTTAGTGTTTCTAGACTTTATTGAAATTCTGGATTTGATCCTATACATCATTCTTCTTAGAATATCTCTCTGAAGCTCATATGTAAACAATAAACCCTAGAAAGTATGAATTTAACAATGCCATTCTTTAGGTTTTTCTGAAATTTTTGTGGTCCTGGAGATGTTTACCATACTGCTAGGTAACTAGATTATTGGCCAAAATATATCTCAAACTTAACATGTTAACACTAAACTCCTATTATTCACCAGGACACCCCTATTCCCTCCTTTACCTAAACTGTCACAGTCTTCTTTACCTCGGTAAATGAAAATTATATACTCCAAATGCTCAGATCAAAACCTTGGTGTCATCCTTATCCTTTTCTCACATCCCCTCATCTGACCCCTCAGAAAATCCTGTTGGCTCTACCTTCTAAGTCTGTCCTGTGTTCACCTGCTTCTCACATCTACCATTAATTTTCACACATATAATCAACACCTAGATTATAGTAATCTACTCTAACTAATCTCCCTACATATAACTTTGACCTTCTCCCCCCACCCCCAGTGGATGTGAATAAAAATTCATTCTAACATGTATAACAACCCCTTGTGGCAGATGCTATTATTGATGGTAGCCACACTTGTGGTGAGCACAGCATAACATATAGTGACGTTCAATCACTATGTTGTATGTTATATACCCAAAACTAATGTTACACTGTGTGTCAGCTATACTCAAATAAAAAATAAATAAATAAAATCAGTAGCTAGTAAGTAGTCAAACCACATAGTTTGCATGCAAAGCATGAATGCTATCATTGCTGTGTATAGTTCTACAAAAAGATAAATATGTCAATTCAGTCAACTCAATAAACCCTAATGGAGCAACTGCTATATATATTTGACAGAGTGTGATTGGTTACTGAAAGCTGTGTGAGGCAGGTGGGATGAATCAGAGACCTAATTTTAGACCAGATTAATGATTTGGAAAATATAAAATATAAGAATGTTAAATGAAGCATTCTAGTTGCTGAACACCATATGATCTCTGATCTCACTTAATTTAAGTTGACAAGTTGGATCATACAAAGCCATCACTATACCAGATCTTTTATGAACAGACCAAGAGAAATGATTGGAAATTCTGTTTACTATTAGAAATTGTGAACTATGGAGAACATTAAATGAGCTGAGGCAATTTAATCAAAAGAAAAGTGGATTAATATCTCAGGTCATAACTTATTGCACATTTTGGAAACTGGTTGAAAAATCATGCTGCAAATTCTGGGCACAGCCAGGGAGGATGACAGGTGTAGGAAGGAGATGTTGTAAGGCGTGGCATGTAAGTAGCTGGGAGTCGATCGAAGGCAGGCCAGATACAAGCCGTGTAGACAGCTGGTTGAGGTGTTAGTCAAGGTCAGGCTGGAGTCTGAGAGGATGGCTCCTATTATGCCACAAAGGCCAGAGTTCAAATTTCAAGGTAGCTAGAGCAGTATACAAGCCCGGCACAGAATTATAGAGCTAACTACCTGGGAGAAAATGTACACTAAATGAATCAGAAAATTTATTTTATGACAAGTAAGGTCATCATACCCACCCTCCCACCTCCCAGAAAGATATTTACTGAATAGCTACTCAGCTGCCACGTGATTTTCTAGCATGAAGGAATTACATGGAAAAAAATGTAAATGTTATGAAATAGCCTTTCGATTAAAAATTTCAGTTTATTTATATATGCAGAATCCAAAATAATCAAAATGAAACTTGATAGAATGAAGCAATATTAGAATTAGAAACAAAGCAACATTTTTTTTATATATATGACATTTATTGACAAATTGGTTTCCATACAACACCCAGTGCTCATCCCAAAAGGTGCCCTCCTCAATACCCATCACCCACCCTCCCCTCCCTCCCACCCCCCATCAACCCTCAGTTTGTTCTCAGTTTTTAACAGTCTCTTATGCTTTGGCTCTCCCACTCTAACCTCTTTTTTTTTTTCCTTCCCCTCCCCCATGGGTTCCTGTTAAGTTTCTCAGGATCCACATAAGAGTGAAACCATATGGTATCTGTCTTTCTCTGTATGGCTTATTTCACTTAGCATTACACTCTCCAGTTCCATCCACGTTGCTACAAAAGGCCATATTTCATTTTTTCTCATTGCCACATAGTATTCCATTGTGTATATATACTACAATTTCTTTATCCATTCATCAGTTGATGGACATTTAGGCTCTTTCCATAATTTGGCTATTGTTGAGAGTGCTGCTATGAACATTGGGGTACAAGTGCCCCTATGCATCAGCACTCCTGTATCCCTTGGATAAATTCCTAGCAGTGCTATTGCTGGGTCATAGGGTAGGTCTATTTTTAATTTTCTGAGGAACCTCCACACTGCTTTCCAGAGCGGCTGCACCAATTTAAAGCAACATTTTTTAAAAGAGCAATTAATTGTTGGGCGCCTTGGTGCCTCAGTCAGTTAAGCATCCGACTTCGGCTCGGGTCATGATCTCATAGTTTGTGAGTTCGAGCCACGTGTCGGGCTCTGTGGTGACAGCTCGGAGCCTGGTCCCTACTTCAGATTCTGCCTCCCTCTCTCTGCTCCTCCCATGCTTACACTCTGTCTGTCTCTCTCTCCCTCTCAAAAATAAATGTTTAAAAAAAGTTAAAAAAAGAGCAATTAATTGGTGAAATCAGGATAAACCTAACCTAGAAGGATAAATGGGCATCTAATAATGGTTATTTTGGAAAAGGACTATCCAAAGAAAGGAATGAAAAAGCACACCAGAGAAAAAAGCGTAGGGCATATTTGGCAAATTTGAGAAACTTTTCTCAGATTTTAAGTATGTGAGACAGTATATTTGTTTAGAAGTTTTATTTCTATACATAGCTCATTTGGAATTCAATCTGTCTTCAGATTCAATCTCAGAGTTTGTATTGGACTGAGGAGTATTTCTCATGACAACTTGATGGTGCTAAGAAAGCCACACCACTGGCCAAGAAGGGTTAACTGGAACACCTCAATGCAGACCCAAAGGACTGTGTTCTGTGTAAACTCTATCAAGCAGCATACATAGAAAAGAATTGAGGACCTGACAGTGAAAATATAAAGTAGATTACATACCTTTTCCATTGCTGTAGAATGAACTAATTAGAGTCTAGAAGCTTCTGCATCTGAGATACTTTCTTGATTTCTTGGATCCAGTAGAGGCTTGGAGATCCCCCCCCCCCTATGGTTGAAGCCTGCCTGATCATTACTGTCTTCAACTTCAGTATTTTCTTCCTGCCATACACCACTATATTCATTTTTTAGGAGCCACCAATTTTTACGATACTGTGGTGGTATCTTGGCCATCCTAGGAAGATGCCAGCATCTATAGTGTTTGTTTCTCAATTGTACTTGAAACCATACTAGTTCACAGCCAAAGACTGACACTTAGAATGCTTGATGGGGAAGTGTTTTGAACTAGTGAGATTATTACAGAGGTAGTGAAAGCAAACTTTTGAACTGCAAACCCCATGAAGAGTTACTTGTTCTTTCTTTTTCAGTGTTCTTTTTTTATCTATACCTGTGCATGGCTCTAAAATATTTGGTAATTTAGGTAGTTGTAAAAAAAATTACCATTTATTTAGTGTCTATGTGATACTTCTGTGGTAAGTAGTTTATCAACTAATTTACATATGTTTGCTGCTGTGATTTGAAATTTCTAAACCAGAATTGTTATTATTCAGAGTAATTCTAGAAGATTCCACAAAATGAACCTCAGTATTTGCTGAGAGGAGAATAAACATGTAGTTCATTTGTTATCTCCCCTATGGACATTATTTTTGAACTTTTACAAATGAATAATGGTATCCCTCAGATATAAGAATAAATATGTTTCTGTCCCTGCAGTAATCATTTTACTGATGAAATGAATAAATGATTTGCTTCAAAACAAAATTAATAGGAATTAAGTAAATAATATATGAGTATTCATCTTCTAATAAGGCTTCCTCTTTTGCTGTGGGTTTTTTTTTTTTCTGGAGTGACTTAAAGAATGACTTATAAATAGGTTTCATTGTTTTATTAATTGTGGGCATCTGGACATTTCAATTGTAAGCAATCTGTAACATTCCTTGATATATCATGTTTTTAAAGTGTTTGATTCATGTCATTTTAGAATTTCATCTTTATTTTCATGGTTCTTGGTCGTTTTTAAAGGCCTTCCTCTGTCTTCTAGGCTGAATCACTCTGTAATGCAGTTTCTGGACTTGGACTCAATCTTCATAATCAGTCCAATCAATAACTCAGCCCATTCTTTCAACACTCTTACTCTATGATAAGTGAATAGAAGTTATATTTAAACCAGATCTTTCTACTTTTCATTGCTGGTGAATTTTTCTCTATATGAAAGTTTGAAACGAATATTTGCTATAAAAGGGTATAATTTATAGTCAGTATGAAAATTACCTTTCGCTTTCCATTCCGCCCTTTATTCTTCTCTTAAAATGCAGCTTATTTCAAATTTCAATACTTTTGAATACCTATTGCTAAACAATGGTAGTAAAGAGTACACGCTTCATATTCTCTTTAGGTCTCACTCATAATTTTATAGAAAGAATCAAATTACAATTAAAGAAGAAAATTCTGCCCAAAGATTATAAGAAAACTATTCTCTCATTTTATTAAATATATGATGGCGTTCTGATCTTTGGAGATTGTAAAATATGTACAATTTTATTGGAAAGTCGGCCTCTATTGCTATATATTTAAATATGAAGCTAGGTATACATGATTGCACTGAGAAATATGAATTCACACCCACATTTTATAGAAAGTGGTTTATGTACTTGATAGGAAGACCCAAGGCTAAGATCTGTAACAATGAATACCTCATGGGGAGATTCATATACATCCCTTAAAACACAGGAATAGAGAAAAGGTGCAGGTCAATATAAAGAATCTGATATCATGTTGGGTAAATAAGTACCCTATGTATATGTACATAGTTGTATATAATATCTATTTGGAAAGATGAATTCTGAGTCACTATTTTTTGCTTTATTTATTAAAAAATTTTTTAATGTTTATTTATTTGAGAGAGAGAGAGACAGAACATGAGCATGAGCATGAGCATGAGCATGAGCATGAGCAGGGGAGGGGCAGAGAGAGGGAGACACAGAATTCAAAGCAGGCTCCAGGCTCTGAGTTGCTGTCAGCACAGAGCCCAACATGAGGCTCAAAGTCGTGAACTGTGAGATATGACCTAAGCTCAAGTTGGACGCTTAACCGCCTGAGCCAACCAGGAGCCCCGTTATTTTTTGCTTTTGAGTAAACTTGGGATAAAAAAAAGAAATAATCACATTTACCTTAGGGTAAAACATAGGCCTCTCTTGTTGCTTAAATCTATTACCATAAACATATTTCTTTTGACATTAAAAAAAAAGATATAAAATATTATAAAGAACTCATAATGATTATTTATGTATTTCACATTAATCATATTTGTCCCAATCTTATTGGTTATTCTGTAGTAGGAATTCTAAAATCTCAGTGGTCTTCAAAAGTAAAATATGTCCCTTTCCCATGCTACGGGTCTAGTACAACAGTCCACAATGATCGAATAGTTTGGGACCGCAGAATATACAGCTTTCTAAGCAGAGGAAAAACGTAGCAAATTAGATTTTGGTTCTTTCAAATTTCTAACAAGAAGTGACAAACATCACTTCTGCTCATATTTCATTAAAGCACATTATTTTTTCACACGTCAGTTAAACACAGTAGAGATGAATAATTATCCTCTGGGGTAGGCTTGCAGATATGGAGGCCGAATTGGGTTCTTTTCTCTGTTGCTTCATTACTGTCTCAAATAAAATGGTTGCGCCTTGAAGGCAGCAAGTGTATAATACAGACACTTTAGCCCCCGTCCCTGACAATGTACTTGGTTTCTAATAAGTAAAACACAGTGATTGATTTATTAAATAACTTCACAGTTTGATTTAGACTTATTGCTTATGTTTATGTGCGTAGTATATATTGCACGCTATATGTTTACCATAAATGCACATAAAACTTCCATTTGCTTGTAATTTATTTAGCTAATTAAAAAAGTTTCTGCTTTAACTTTATCAGTATTTTGGTGTTGTTTAAAATATATTTATTTAGTCCTAAATTATAACCGTGGTAATATAACAAAAGACATCAACATACGTATTAGTTCAGCTAGAATCAGAATGTGGTGGGAACACATCTATCACTCTTAATCGTGTCTTGTATATTGTAGAATGTGAAAAACATCAAGAGGTATGCTTTATCCTGACTAAAGGATATCCAAATTATGAATAATTTGTGATATTTCTCCCTAATTCAACATTTCCCCTTCATGGACAATTTTATTCCTTTGAATGTATTATACAACATGGTGAGTTTTAAAATGTAATGCTTCAAAGTTTCAAAGGGCCATTTTATAACATATCCTAGTAGTTATTGAGCACTGAGGCATGAAAAAGTCTCTGAATTTTTCTACAGTACAGCTGCCATAATATTGAGGAGCAGTGTAGGTACAGTAAAAACAATCACTAAGAAACAGAAATCTAATTCTGTAACCTAGCAATCTTTATATGCTCTTAATAAATTGTTAGTCTGTGCATATGGAAATTTCTATTTATTAATGCCTTAATTAGTTTTTTCTATGTTTAGTACATAAAAACGTTTTATTGAAGGTAAAGTTAGAATGAATGCTTCCTTTTATTTTCTCCTATAAAACAAAGTGACTGCTGTAGCCAAGGAACTTTTTAGACACCTAGAGATACACAAACATGGAGGCGTATATTTAGAACTGACTGTAAATAGGTAACGCATGATATAATGGCCCAGTAAAATAGGGAAAAATGCACTATCATATAAAAAAGCATGCATTCAAAAGCATATTATGTAGGTAAGAATAAAACACAGTTTACCAACACTCTTCTGGAAGATGATAATCAGGATGAACACTGATCGGCAGGAGGCAACCCGTACTATTTTACATTTATTGTCAAATGATGGTAAACGGTGAACATTGGTGGCCCATAATTAAATTCATCTCTCACTGCACAAAACTGTGCACTTAACTGAAAAATGCGTGGGAAATACACACTATAGGTAAACTCTCATGCTGAAGTAACATAAAGAGAGGAATAATATGCTTAAATAACAGAGTTGTACTCTGTATGTAAAGAGTATGCCCAATATGTTCGGTAACTATCTCTTGAATGCCTCATGTGCCAGCCTTTGACCTGAGTGTGCAACAGTGATCAGACACATGACATGTCTTCATGGAATGCACGTTCTAGTGGGTTAACACTTACATAAAAAAAAACAAGAACAAATAAACAAACAAAAATATAGCCCCTAAAATTAGTGTTTGAAGTAAAAATTAAACCCTTGTGGTTTCCAAATGTAACACAAGATAATGGAATAATGGAGTAATGTTATTGTTAGCATTTTTTGTTATACACAAGAATGAAGAGATGGAGAAACAACTGAATTAAAAAAAAAAGTCAATCTGCCTCTTTCAATGTTTATTACACTGATGGTAGGAAAGTAAAATGGCACAGCTATGTTAGAAAACCACTTGGCACTTTCTTATATAATTGATTATCAATCTAACATGACCTGGCAATTCTACTCCTGGGCATCTACCATAGAGAATGAAACTTATATCCCAACAGAAACTTGTAGTAAATGTTTGTAGCTGTATTATTTTTAATACTGCCAAACTGGAAATAATCCAAATGCCCATCACCTGGAGCATTAAAAATAAAATATAAAATATCCACACAATGATATACTATTCAACAACAGAAAGGAAGAAACTACTGACAATTGCTATAACAAGGATGAACCTCAAGGCATTATGCTAAGTGAAAGAACCCAGGCACAAAAGACTTCAGATTATATGATTCCATTTATTGGAAATGTCCAAAAGCTGTCAGTCTATAAGAAAATCTATAAATAAAAGTAGATTAGTGGTTGCCAGTCCTGAGGATGTGAATGGGCATTGGTTGCAAAAGGTCATGAAGGATATTTTGGATTGATAGAAAGATTTTAAAACTGTATTGTAATAATGGTAGCATAAGTCTTTAAATTTACTAAAAAGATACTCACTTTCATGCTTAAAATGGGTGAATTTTATAATATGTAGGCTACACCTATTCTTTAATAAAGCTGTTTAAAAAGGGAAGTAGGAACAAAAAGCCTACTTTTTAATTACATAATGCAATTAGTATAGTGTATTAAATATTTTCAGGTATAAAGACCCATAGAAAACAATTACAATGAAGTATATCATTGGTATAAGATACAGATAATAATGCAAATAGCAAAAGAAAAATTCTCATGGCCACAGGATTTGATGATAATTGATTAAATATTTATCTGAACATCAAATGCTGTATATTGCATTTCATTTATAAGATTTAATACTGTTTCTTGAAAATTGGTAGACAAACACAGATTTTTTTTTTTATTCCACTTAATGTTGTTTATCTCCTAGCTCTTATGTATGCTTCAGTTGTAAGAAGTTAGGTCAATAATACTACACAAGAAAGGAAATGTCAAGAAGCACCAAACTCCAAATTCATAATGGTAACACATTGACTTGAATAACAGTTGAGGATGTGTTTGCTACCTGTGTTCATAAATTAAATTGTTAAAGTACTTTGTTTTTATACTTTACACAGCTGCAAAATATCACAAACTGTGATATGTCTTTCAAAGTCATTAAATTTAACTCACTCTTCTAGTTTGTGCTAGTACTATAAAGTCCCAATCTAGTGGTCATTCAAGGTAGTAATTGCACCTCTTGCAATACTGATCATATAGAATTTTATTTACTTACTATCTACCATGTGCCGATCACAAAGCTCAGTGCTTTATGTAAAGCTATTCACTTAACTCTCACATCTCTGCGAGGTAGATGCGGAAATCAGAAAGATGAGGATCAGATATCTAAGTAATCTGCACGGGTCCCACAGTTAGGAAGTCTAAATTTAAATATTCAAACCTAATGTTTAACTATAAAACCTGAATTTCTAGGTAACAGATTTAATGACATACCTACTTCTGGTTGAAATCAGTATTCCTCTGAATTAGTTAAGGTCTAAAATAACCAACATCCCCATTTTAGAAAAAGAGAACCTAAGATAGATAAGCCTCGGAGCGTTTGTACCATATCTGTGTTATATCTGATTTATACAAAAGATTAAGTGTGATATCTGGGTATATTATGAAGCATCATAATAAAGCCAATGACAAAATAAACTTAATTAAGAAGTAAAAAAGTAATAACAGCTGAAGCTACCCATGTGCTTCTCCCTCACCTCCTCCTCTATATCTTTCTCATAACTTTTAAAATGTCACCACTTATATATAAATACATTGCTTAGTTCTTTGATGGAAAAATTTTTAAATGTTACAAAAAAGCATGGATCCTACAGCAACTTCAATAGTTCAATTTTTTAAATTGAACTATTTTAGAGTTCATCACAGTTGTTACATATAGCTTTATTTATTATTTTTTACCATTTAAAATTATTTTATTGTTAGAATAAACCATGGGTGATGTGTCCATTTTCCCATCATTGGATATTTGAGATGTTCTCAGGTTTTGCTATTATATAATATGGCTTGAAATATATTTTCTGGTTCCCATAATGAAGAATGTCTTGAAATTCCTAGAATGAACTATAGGTTGAAGGAATGAGCACATTCAGTTTTACAAGATGCTACCAAATTGATTTCCATAGTAGTTGCATAAATTTACATTCCAACTAGCAGTGTCTAAAAATACCACTTGTACATTCTTTTTACAAAAGTTTGTATCTTCAGATGATTTCCTTCCTCCTACTAATTTATTTCATATAGTGTTTTTCTTTGATTTTAATCTGCATTATAAATGAGATTGAAAATATTTTCATAGATTAAATATCTATTTCTATTCCTTCTTCTGTTAAAAAATTGATCTTATTTTGTCTATTTTTCTTTTGGGGTATTTTCTTCATATTGAATTTGATTTACTTATAAGTTCAGAATATTTTTATGTTACTTATTTTCTTCTTTGTGGCTTGAGGCTTTACTTTCTTTATCAATAGTTTCTCAGCAAAGCATTTTTAAATTAAGTGTATTAATATTTTCTTCTATGATTTCCACTTGTATGGATTGTTTAGAAAATCACATTATTATAAATGATATATCTTGTATTTTTTTCTAAGAATTTTAAACTTAACTGTAGGTTTTATTCATTATAATCATAGTAAGCATATGATTTATTGCTCAAACCAGGTTATACTTTTTGCAACATTTCATTATGAAAATTTATAACATTAAGAAAAGTTGAAAAAAATCTTATAGTTAACATCCATTTACAGCATATATTTACCACCTAAACACCATCATCATTATTGTTTTATCTTTTCTTTATCACTTACCTATGAGTTAATTGTTCCTTCATTTGTTCATCAAACCACCTTGTTTTTTAATACATTTCAAATGTTTCAGGTATCCATACAGTTTTCCAAATAGCTTCATCATGAAACTTCTACTATTAGCCAGAATTTAATATTTATTTACAAGTTTTTTTCCTTTGAGTTAAAATTGACTTCCAATGAACTTACTATGTTAAAAGTATATTAGTATATTAAATAATTTGGTGAGATTTGATGAATACATATACCTATGTAATAAAAAACACTTTAAAGATATACAGTATTGACAATACCCAAGATAATTCTTTCTTGCCTCTTCCTTTTCAATCTCCATTCCCAACACCAAGAAACAATCGCCATTCTGATTTTTTTCTACCATACATTAGTTTTGTCTGCTCTGGAATCATACAGTATGGGGTCTTTTGTGTCCAGCTTTCTTCACTCAGCATACTGCTTTTGAAATGTATTCCATAGTGCATAAATCAATAATATCCCATTTTTTGTTGCTGAATAAAATTCCACTGTTTGAATGTATCATAATATGTGTATCCATTCACCTATTTATGTCCATGTGGGCAATTTCAGTTTTTCAATATTATGATTTAGCTCCTAAAAACATTTTTTATGTAAGTCTTTTAGTAGATGAGTTTTTATTTATTTTGAGTAAACATCCTGATGCAGAATTTCTGTGCTTGAAAGTAGCTGAATAGTTTTATATAAAATTATGAAACATTTTTCCACAGTGGTTTTACCATTTTATCCCCCTACCATTGATCTCTGAAAAGTTCTGGATACTCTGTGTGATTATATTAGGTCTTGAAGTTAGGTAAGAGAAGTCCTCTACTTTTTCAGGATCATTCTGGGTATTGTAAGTCCTTTGAATTTCCATATAAATTTTAGATTCGGTTTGACAATGTCTTCAAATATGCCTGCTGGCACTGGGATTGCAATTGCACTGAATACAGAGATCATTTAAGGTGAATTGAAATAATAGTAATATTGAATTTTCTGATTGATAAAAATTATCTATCTCACAATTTCTTTGAGTCTTTAAGTTTTATCGGTAATATTTTGTTGTTTTAGTGTACAGAATTTTTAATTATTTTCTAAATGTTTTGGATTTCAATACTGTGGTAATTGAATTTTTTAATGTTTATTTATTTTTGAGAGAGAGAGAGAGAGCACAAGAGGAAGAGGGGCAGAGAGAGAAGGAGACACAGAATCTGAAGTAGGCTCCTGGCTCTGAGCTGTCAGCACAGAGCCCAGTGTGGGTCTCAAACTCATGAACTGTGAGGTCATGACTTGAGCAGAAGTCAGACACTTAACCCACTGAGTCACCCAGATGCCCATGTAATAGAATTGTTTTAACTTTCATTTTCCAATTTTTATTGCTGGTATATAAAATTACAATTTATTTTTGCATCCATCAGTCTTTAAAAATGATATTAATACATGCACATGGTTGTTTTATAGATTCCTTAGGATTTTCTATGTAACCAATCATTATCAGTTGCAAAAAAAAAAAAAAAACAAGCTTGATGCTTATTATTTCTTTTATCTGACTTACCGTAAGCTCAAATATAAGTGAGATATGCGAGTGTGGGTATCTTTGCTTTTTCTTATTTTTTTAAACATCTTATTGAAGTATAATTTAGATATATAGAACTGCACATATTTACTATATACAATGTGATGGGTTTGGACATATGTGAACACCTATGATACTGTCACTACAATCAAGAGAATTGACATGTCCAATACCTCCCAAACTTTCCTGTGTCACCCACCACCACCTTTTTGTGGTAAATAGTTAATGTGAGACTTACTTTCTTAACAAATTTTGAAGTATACAATGCCATATTATTAATTATAGGCACTCTATTGTACAGAAGATCTCTAGAACTTATTTATTATGCAAAACTTTACACCATTGAATAAAATCTCTCTACTTTACCCACCCCACCCCCCCTAGTCCTTGGCAACCATTACTGTATTTTCTGCTTCTGTGAGTTTGACTATTTTCTGTACTTCATACAAATGGAGTCATGAAGTATTTGTTCTTCTGTGAATGGCTCATTTCCCTTAGCTTAATGTCTTCCAAGTTCACCCCTATTGTCACAAATGACAGAATTTCCTTCCTTTTCAAAGCCCAAATAATATTCCATTATAGGTATATACCACATTTTCTTTATCAATTCATCTTTTGATGGAAATATACATTGTTTCACATCACGACTATTGTGAAGCTGCAATGAACATGGGTATGCAGGTATCTCTTTGATATTTGGTTTCCGTTCTTTTGTATATGTGTCCTGAAGTGGGATTGCTGAATCATAGAGTAGTTATATGTTTAATTTTTTGAGGGTATTCCATACTGTTTTTTATAGTTACTGCACCATTTTACATTCCTATCAAGAGTATAAAGGAGTTCCAATTCCCTACATCCTTGCCAAAACTTGTTATATACAGCTTTTTTTTTTTGATAGTCATCCTAACAGGTATAGAATGACATCTTATTATGGTTTTGATTCATATTTCCCTGATAATTAGTGATATTGAGCATCTTTTCATATACCTGTTGGTCATCTGTATGTCTTCTTTGGAGAAATGTCTATTCAGTTTCTTTATCCATTTTTAAATTGGGTTATTTAATTAATTAACTTTTTTTTTTGCTATTGAGTAATAGCAGTTCCTTATATATTTTGGATATAACCCCTTATCATATATATGGTTTACAAGTATTTTTCACCAAGGAGATGAAAAACTTGTACACCAAAAAAATAGTCTTTGGAACTGGATATTCATCAGAGAAAATAGCGTAGGTAGGCCTCTGAGAGGGTAGAAGTAATGGATTAAGAGAAAACAAAACTGGCTCTGAAAGGAAAACAGCTCTTGAGAGAGAAGGCCATGCTCTGAGAAAAGACACAACTAAAGGAGTTGGCAGGAGTTTGGAGTTGGTCCCAGACTTGCTGCTTTTCATCAGCTTCCAGCCTCCATTGTCTGTTAGAGAATTATGAGAAATAGAGAAGCAGGGAGCTCACTGAGGCATTTCATTGAGTTCATGGATTGATATTAACATGTCCCAGGTTAAAAATATAAAGAGTTGATAATTTTAATCTGTCTAACCTTCTTTAAGAGTGCCACACAAGGCTAAACAGAAAAGAACCCATTATTTTTAAATTGAGAAAAAAAATCTGTAGATATGGACTAATTTCTCATTTGCCTAACTGTTATTGGTCAAATACTGTGTTCAGATATTTCTAGATTTCACAGTTAACATAATATTGCAACTTATTTTTTGTAAAAAATCTTATTACCTAAATAAGATTTAAGTTAAGCCAATATACTCCTATGTGCCTCACCCAAATGTAATTATTTATATACTATATCTGCAACTGACTAGGGAACAATGAAATAATACATTAAAAATTGTTAAACACAGGGGCACCTGGATGGCTCAGGTTTTTGAGCATCTGACTCTTGATTTTGGCTCAGGTCATGATCCCAAGGACCTGGGATCAAGTCCCACATTCAGCTCCACACTAAGCGTGGAGACTGCTTAATTAAGATTCTTTCTCTCTCTCTCTCTTTGCCCTTCTCCCCTGCTTTCACTCTCTCATTCTTCTCTCTCTCTCTCTCTCTCTCTATATATATATATATATATATATATAATAGATAATAATTGTTAAGTGCAAAAATTGAAAACAACTATATCTTATTCTTATTCTATATATACATATATAGAATATATATAATAATATACATATTAGGTAAGTAATAATTTTTAACCACAAAAATTGAAAACAACTCTATCTTATTCTATATAATTAAAAAATTATAGGTACTTTTGATAAATTTGTAACAAAAAGGTGTTTTACAAAATAATAGTGCATGAAAAGAAATAATATCAAAACTTAAGAATTATAGAAACAGAAAAATAAATTTAATAGGTAAGAAAATAGAAGCTTTTCTTAAACAAAACAGATAAACATATAGGAGGAGGGAAAAAGAGAGAGGGAAACAAACCATGAGAGACTCAAAGTCAGAGAGTAAACTGAGGGTTGATGGAGGGATGTGGGTGGGAGATGGGCTAGATGGATGATGGGTATTAAGCAGCGCACTTGTTGAAATGAGCACTGGGTGTTGTATGTAAGTGATGAATCACTGAATTCTATTCCTGAAACTAATACTTCACCATATGTCAAGTAACTAAAATTTAAATAAAATTTTGAAAAAAAATTGCATGTTAATTACACTGGAATTGAAAAAAAAAGACACCAGCAAAAAACCTCAAAACCAAACATACAAATAAATAATTTTTTCTTAAAAGCCACAGACTCTGTGGAATATGGATTGTAAACAGTAGTAGAGTTGTGTTTTGTAATCTTGTTTTTTGAAGTCAAAAGGGACTTTGGAGAATGCCTGGGTAACTCAGTCTGTTGAGTGTCTGGCTCTTGATTTCAGCTCAGGTCATGATCTCACGGTTCATTGGATCGAGCCCTATGTGGGGCTGCACTGGGTGTGGAGCCTGCTTGGGATTCTCTCCCTCCCTCTCTCTCTCTCTGCCCCTCTCCCTCCTCAAAATAAAGAAATAAACTAAAAAAAAAAAAAAAAGGTCTTTGGAAAGTCAAAAAATTTCCATGATCACATGAGCTTAGCAACTGTTGAGTTGAACAAAGTTAATCTTCTTGAGGACTTTTCAGAGTCTTTAATAAACAAATTAGCAGTATTTATGATAAAAAATAGATGATAAAGTGTGAGAATTGTTTATCCTTATTTAGCTACAAAATATTACCCATTAATTCATTCATTAAACAGAATGCCAATTAATATCTCTATTATTAGTTAACAATTTTTACTGGAATCACAATTTGAAAGGACTTCTGTGAAAAGTAAGAATTACCACAGGTAACAGACATTAAGTAATCTTTGCAATCAAACCATGTAGCCATGGGTGATGCCCATTTCTTTCTTGAACAAAATCGAGATCTCAAATACAGCAATAAATTTTATTTAACATAACCAGCTTGTGATTTGTCTCAAGTGATGTTTAGCTATTCTTTTTTTAAGACTCAACGCTTATTTAAAGAAATAGTTTAAATTATCATTTATTATATTCAGTGTGCTTGGGCAACGCTTAGTTTAAAATGTGATTCTGAAACTGAACTCAGGAGAAAAAAAAAATAATCCCAACGAAACAACATCTGGAAACCCGACAGATCTGTGCCAAAGTTGCAGCTATCTGAAAGGCACACTGTGGTCATGCTGTCCACCACTACCACCAACATGGGCCTCATTTGGCCCTGGCTGACCTGCTGAGATTCACTGAGCTACTTTGGAAGCCGAGAGAGCTGAGCCAGGCTCAGGAGTGGCTGCACCACAGTGTGGAGTGGCACTCTGTGAGCATCCCCTACCTTGTGGTGAGAGGCAGGGCTGATGCTGCCTCTGGCCCCTGATGCAAAAGATTAAAATTCTAGGTGAATCTGGCCTTTCTGAGACCAGTTTCTCGGAAATGACAGAAACCACTGACTACCTCCAGGGGGGTTCAGAGCCGCGGAAGATCTATGATCTATTCCGGAAATCCTCTGAAGAAGGCAGAAGCACTTGGAGTTCCTGGAGGCAGGGAATCCTTTGACCCAAGAAGGGCTTCAAGGTCCGGAAGTGGTTCCCAGGACATGGGAGACATGCTATAGAAGAGTGATGGAATCCACACAAGAAATGGAACTTGAATTTTTTTTGATAACAGGACAGCTTTACCTCTCCTTTATGGGGGGGGGGGAGGGAATAAATCACAGAATCAATTAAAATAAAATATGGCATTTTTCTCTTTCAAAAGAAAGACCCTATACTTATTAAATAGAGGGTGGAAGAGGCAAAAATAAAGTAGTAAAGCTATAAATGAACCTGGATGAAGTGGGGGTGTACAGAATAATGCATACAGTAGTCTGTGGGAATGTGGGAGGCGAAGTGAAGCATACAGTAGTCCAAGCTTTGGCATGTTCACACATGCTGTTGCCGATGCTTCAGGCCATGCCTTCACTACCTCAACTTCCCTATCCAGCTGGTAAAACCCTACCCAATGCATATCAACTTCTCCCCAGAGCTTCAATTTACCTTCTCAGCAAATGTCAGTTCCTCCAGTCTCTGTGCCTTTGGGGAACCTTGTACACCAGTAAAGTCTCCTAATGCTATCACTCAAATATGAGTAAAATGTGAAGAAATGTGGTGAATTAATTATTCCTGTCCTAGCACAGAGCTAGGCATAGAATAATAGGGTGTCAGACTGAAGTTTGTTCAGGGACTCAATATGAATGTCATGGATGAAGATAAATTGTGTAGAGGGAAAAGGACATTAATCCCAAAGAAACTTTCCCGCATCTCTTTTATTAGTTTTATTTGGTCAATATGATCATGGCATATATCGCATAGAGCAGAACAAGGGTTGGCAAACTTTTTCTGTAAAGGTCAGTAGTAGATATTTTAGGGTTTGCAAGGTCTTTGTCTCAACTACTCAACTCTGCCTGCTGCTGTAATGCAAAAGCAACCATGGCAATATGTAAGCAAAATGAACACGGCCCTGTTTCAGTGAAAGTTTATTTAAAAAATAGGGGGCAAGCCATACTTGTCCCTCAGGCTATAGTTGCTGACACCTGTTATAGAAGACAGAATTTCAATTAAAATTTTGCAGTATCTGCTTTAGTAAATCTTTAATTTTTGCATGGGTTGTGATTATCTAATTAAAATGTCACCGGTTATAGGAAAATTTTATGAAAGTGTTATTTGACACAAGGGAGATATAAAATAATTGGCTGTATAACAGCAGCCATAGAGAAAACCAACAAAGTTGAAAGTTAGTTATTTGAAAAAATAATAGGATTGGGAAACACCATAAAAAGTGAAGGAGAAAAAAAGATAGAAAATAAATGACAATATCAAGAATTAAATTGGCTATATTACTATGTTACTATATATATAAAGGATATTAAGAAAATACCAAGTACTTTACAGTAATAATTAAGTGAAATAGAAAAATCTCTTAGAAAAAGATTAACAAAAACACAAAAATAAATGGAAAAGTTGAATAGCCCTAATAGTTTCATATCTAACAAAAGATTGAGTTAGTAAATTAAAAAATTCTTAAACAGATTTCCAGATACAGATGCCTTTACTATGAAATGTTTATGGAACCCATGATGCCAAGTTCCAGTAAACATTCTTAGAAAATGAAGGACAAACCTCTTCTCACTGATTTTTTAAAAATTAGTATGAAAATTGTTTTGTAACAACTGTCCCTCAGTAATGTCTGTGTTGAACCCCTACATGCTGGAAGCCTTCATCACACCATGTTTGACAGATTCCATAAGATTTCAGTTACTCTTGGTTACAACAGTGGTATAGTTTTGGTATTTAGAACTCAGTCTTTTCTATTAAAAATTTCCAATCTTGAGCTTTATTCAGAGATTATATCTTATTCTCTCCTGCCACACAGGTTATCTCTGCTTGTAGTAAGTTGGTAAATAGGTGGTGTGAACTGGCAGAGAGATGCCCATCACCCCCAACTAAGAGCTGGGATCTCCCCTCTTGGGGCACTGAAGGGGGATACAAGAGGCAGAAGTTGCACTTAATGATTGGTCAGTCAGTGGTGGGAAAGTATTCCAGGACTCACATAGTTCTGTCTGCTTGGCTGGTAGCCTCTGCTGAAGTAATTGTTTCCACAAAGATGGTGGGTGGGCCTTTCTCAGAGAGGTGTTCAGTTTCAGCTCCATCACTGACAACTGTTGGGACTCTGCCTGTAGCCCCAATTTCTTTCCTGGATTGGTTATCCCACTGATTTACAAGTGTCTCTAACTTCTTTGTTAGAAGAAGAGATTCAATAACCGTTGTTCCTTCACTAAACAATGGAAACCACTAGCCTACCTTTCTCTTCCACATCCTCTAAGATACATAAAGAAACTAATGCTCACTGCTGTCACAGATTATGTTCTCCAGAAAGCAGACACTGAGGAGGGTGCTTGCATGCAGGAAATCTACTGAAGAATGTTTCAGGATCATCAACCAAGTTGCTGGGTGCTAGAACCATGATTTTTAGAATTATCTAATGATAAATACTGTGCTTGTTCCTTTCTACCATGTCCTATGGTTTCCTCAAGCCTCACTCATTTTTGCATCAAGCTGAGCATTTCCATACAGTTGTTGAAATCTGCAACATGTGGCCTATAAGGCCTGCTCTGCAGGGAAAGAGTTGCTTCTCAATTATATTTATGAATCAAATATATTTGATGTTAAAGCCTGACTAAGACATTACAAGACAAGAAACTTATACACCAATCTTCCTCAGAAATATAGTCTCAAAAATGCCTGCAAAATATTGGCAAGTAGAATCTAGCAACGTACAGAATGAAAAATATATGATAATCATTGTAAATTAATCCAAGAAATCAAGATGGTTTTTACATCAAAAAATCAATCAGTGTAATTTTCTACATTAATAAAATAAAGGAGAAAAAACGATCATCACAAAGATTCGACAAAAATCATCTAGTAAAATTCAAACTTTATAATAAAAAATATTTAGCAAAGTAGGAGTTTAAAAAATTTCACAATCTAAAAGAGAACATCTTTAAAAACAAACATAAAGCAGCTAACATTGTATGTAATGGTGAAATACTGAATACTTCCCCTTTGTGATTGAAAAGAAGGCGAGGTGCCTAATGCCATTTCTATTAAGTATTGTTTTGAGAGGCATTAGCTAGTGCTATAAGGTGAGGATAGAAACATAGTAATTAGAATAGAAGAATTAAAGCTGTGTTTGTCACAGAAGAAATTATTTTTTGCATTCAAAACCTTAAAGACACAAAAAAGGAAGGAAGGAAGGAAGGAAGGAAGGAAGGAAGGAAGGAAGGAAGGAAGGAAGGAGAAAGAAAGAAAGAAAGAAAGAAAGAAAGAAAGAAAGAAAGAAAAGAAAAAATCTTAATGAAACTTAGAAAACCACTACTAGAAATACGAGTAAGGGACATCTGTAAGAATGTAGAATAAAATCTAATAGAGATTCACCTACTAAATGAGAAATGTATTTTACAGAGTGGCAACCATCCAAAAGCAGATGAACAGGTGTGCATCTCTACCTTCTATCTGCATGGAGAGAGAATTATTTCTTCATATCATTATGTGTATCATAGTTTTGGGGTTTTAGTTTATCAAGTTAACTCACTTTCTATTACTATCTCACTAAGAGTTTTTATAATAAATGCTAAATTTTATCAAATGCTTTTTTACTATCTAGAGAAATGATGTGATTTTCTTCCTTTATTCTGCATATGTGTTGAATTACTTAAAAAAATTTTTTTTGAGAAAGAGAGAGAATGAGAGGGGGAGAAGGGCAGATGGAGAGTGGGAAAGACAGAGAGAGAGTGAGAGAGAGAATCTGAAGCATGCTCCATGCTCAGTGAGGAGCCCTATACAGGGCTCAATCTCATGACGGTGAGCTCATGACCTGAGCAGAAATCAAGACTTAGATGTTTTTTTGTTTTTTTGTTTTTTGTTTTTTTGTTTTTTTTTTCAACGTTTTTTTATTTATTTTTGGGACAGAGAGAGACAGAGCATGAACGGGGGAGGGGCAGAGAGAGAGGGAGACACAGAATCGGAAACAGGCTCCAGGCTCCGAGCCATCAGCCCAGAGCCTGACGCGGGGCTCGAACTCACGGACCGCGAGATCGTGACCTGGCTGAAGTCGGACGCCTAACCGACTGCGCCACCCAGGCGCCCCAAGACTTAGATGTTTAACCGACTCAGACACCCAGGTGCCCCTGTGTTAAATTACTTATTAACTTTTTAATGTTAAAGCAAACTTGAATTTTGGGAGAAGAAAAACAAACTTGGCCATGATACATTATCATTTTTATACATTGCTGAATTTGGCTTGATAATAATGTGTCTATGATTTTACATCAATACTCAGTGCTTCTCTAAAATTGAGATCAGCCTGTAATTTTCCGTTCCCATGCTGACTTTGTTGAGTTTTGGTGTCAGGTTTACATTTATCTGAGAGCATCTCCACCCCCATTTTCTATATCTGAAAAGTCTCTGTAAGTTTAGAATTATTTCTTATTTTAGTTTTGTTAAACTTATTTTAGTTCTGTTTATGACTATTCAATTGACTATTCAATTGACTATTTAATTTCTTGAATATATACTATAATCCAATCGTCAGTTGATGGCCTACTCACATATTCATGGAACGTGGTGAATCTTGGCAAGACTGAGAAAAATTCTACCTCTTAGAAGCATATAGTGAAATTGCAAAGTAATAATTAATAATAATAATAAATAAGATACAAAGAAAAATCTGTAAAAGTATTCAGAAGCAAAAAAAAGAAAAAAAACCCTTCAACTGACTATTGACTATTCAATTTCTTTAATATATTATTCATGTTTTCTATTTCTTATAGTTATTTTCATAAGCAATATTTGTTCTAAATTTAAAAGTTGTGGCATATATACTTTCATAATACATAAGAATGATAGGCAAAATATTTCAAGACTACAAAAACAATGTAAATATATTTATAAATAAATGACACTGAAATAGTTTTAGTAACAGAAATTAATAAATTAGCAACATAATTTTATATATGGAACTACTTACCCAGTCATACATTATTATTGATCAAATTATTCTAATATAATCCAATTCATTTATTGATTTTAAGAAATATTAGTGTCATCTTTTAATATGGCTCTTACTAACTAAATGATGTCTCTTCATGAGCCTCATTAAAGTGATATTCATTATATCATTTGTAACCTCCACAGTAGGAATTTTTCCTAACACGACTAGTGAAATAATGGTAATTCCATTGAATAACAACCATTTAATAATAACAAAATCTCTTATAACAGAGCTGTAAGAGAGAAATTCAATATCTCATCTCAGTAACTAAGTTACTATATTCATTTCCTAGGGCAACTCTACAAAGTGTCCTCAACTAGATGGCTTAAAACAACAGGAATTTGTTTCTCGGTTCTGGAGGCTTACAGTACAATATCATGGAGTAGGAAGGAGCATGTTCTCTCTGAAACGTGTAGGAGAATCCTTCCTTGCCTCTTCCTTGCTTCTGGTGATTTGCTGGCAAACTTCGACATGTCTTGGTTTGCAGCTGTGATAGCTCTATTCTCTGCCTTTGCTTCCATGTGGCATTTTCCTTGTGTGTCTGTGTCTTCACATGGTCATCTTAAAAGGACACCAGTCACATTGGTGTCCACTCTACTCCAATATGACCTCATCTTAACTAATTACATCTGCAACAACCATATGTTAAGATGTCATTTTATCCTTTTTGGGCGGCATATTTCAACCCATAACAGCTACCAGATTATTTTTTTGGAATGTGTTTTGAAATATGGTTAAACCAAATTCCTCAGCTACTTGAAATGCACCATGCTATGGTTTAGATATAGTTCCATTGACCTCTGGCTTCTCCCTTCCATTCTGACAGCCAAATTGTTACTCTTCAGAAGGTCTTTTTGTTTTCCCTTCCGGATACTTTTAGAGATTTTTCTTTTCTTTTTTTCCTTTTTTTTTTTTTTTTTTTGGTATCTTATCTTTTTTTCAGGTTCACTATATGAATTTTTCTTATCCTTGCCTGAGATTCACTGATTTTGAAGAAGATATGAATAGGTGTCTTTACAGATTCTGTTTTGTTCTTCTTTTCCAGAATTCCTGTTAGATAGTATATCAGATGTTCAAACCCCTTCTTCCATATTCCTTTGTTCACAAAATAGTTCCTATTTCTTTGCCCCATGTGCTATTGCATTCTACATAATTTATTTTGACCAATCCTCCAGTTCCTTAATTCTCTCTGGCATTTTCTTATCTTTGTATTTTTAAAAAGAAGTTTTAAAATTTAAATTCAGCTCATAACTTTATACTTTTGATTATATTTTCATTTCTAGAAGTTGTATTAGTTTCTCTTTAAAATCTGATGATTTCCAGTGTTTCCAATTTCCTGTAACTGTGCAAAAGCATGCACTTTATTTCTTTAAATATAGTGACCATGATTATGTTATAGTTACCTGATGATACTTATTTCTAAAATACCTAAAAAATGTTACCGGTTTATTAGTCATATCTATCGTTTGCCTGACTCTTACCATATTCCTCCGTTAAGAACTTTGTTTTTATTGTTGTTGTTTTAACTTTTTGCTTCTCTCGTAACAGTAGTTGTGAAAATTCATTTAGGTACAGAATAGAAAATTCATTTAGCATATACATGCATACCTTCATTGCAGAACAACACAATCACCTGTCTAGAAAACTTTAGATTACATTTGTGGCTTAAGGTTTTTAAATGCCCAAGTAATGGTAATAAGGGTGGCAAGTCCTTTTGAGGGGTGAGAAGGGGTTATAATATCATAGCAATTTTCTTCTGATTTTCTTAGCACCGAGACAACTTTCCTTGCAGTCGCTGCTAGGGGTATAGCTGTATGGCATGTTTACTGTCAGATCACCCTTGACCAGAGTGTGCACTCTTTTGTATTTCCTATGTAAGCACTTTCGGCTTGTCTTTTTTAATCTGGGCACTCAAGCTAGTGATTCCTAGGTTCTGAAAATGCTTTCAGGTTAAAGGAGTTTAATACTCTCCTGACTTCCTAGACCCTTGCTTTACCTCAGATACTGGCACAACTATTTCCTGCTATCTAATGTATAATGTGACTCTTTAAGAAGCTGTTAAAATATCTGTAATCCAGCATTTTACTTGTTTTCAGGATTAGTCCAAATACTATTCCAGTCTTATTATTAAACATATGATTCTTATTTATTTTAGTTTTTATTAGATAACGAAAAGTTTATCTGACACAAAGAAGTAAATGCATAGGTACCAAACCATAGATAGGTATCTACATGAACCATATTTAATCATTTGCTTTTAAATAGTCACACAAGGGGCGCTTGGATGGCTCAGTTGGTTAAGCGACTGACTCTTGATTTCGGCTTGGGTCATGATCTCACAGTTTGTGAGATTGAGCCCCACATTGGGCTCTGTATGGATAGTGAGGAGCCTGCTTGGGATTCTCCCTCTCCCCCTCTCTCTCTGCCCCCTCCCTACTTGCACTCTCTCTCTCTCAAAATAAACAAATAAACTTAAAAAAATAAAAAATAAATAGTCATAAAAGACACCAAACATAACAAGGCAGTGGCTAGCTCATATGTTTTAATTATGTATATGATTTTATAATAAATAATTTACATTAAACATATTGAAAGAATATTTTAAGGAAGATTGGTAAAATTTATATACAGAGTTGGCAACGAAGCTAAAATAAAAATACTGACTTTTTATTTAGAAATTTCTCCTAACTGTAAATTATAAAGAATATTTTAGCTATATTAATCATTCATTAAATTGTGAAGATCATTAGTATTTCCAGAGAATGAAACATGTTTAAATGGAAAAGAGCTGGCATATGGAAGAGAGAAACTTAATGAAAGTAGTTCTCCCTTTGAAATATTTTTAGCATCATAGACATTAAACGCTTACTATTTAAGTAGTGTTATAAAAAGTTTCTGTGACTATATTCAACCATTCACCTAGTCCAAACTTGCATTTTTCAAGCATCCATTAAGCACATTTTTCAGGAAGTTTTCCCTCTTCAATCCCTTTCTGCTTCTCCTACTGAATCATTCTTACTTTTTTGGTGTTCCTATTTTCTTTCATAAAAAAATAATCTACAGCCAACAATAAGTAGCTCTTATTACTCTGTTTTTATTATATCCCAGAAATTTAGTAACCATTTCATAGCATTATTTTATTTAAAACCCAAAGGAGAGCTGAGAGATAATTCTCTTATTAACGTATTTTAAGGTGAAGAAAATTAGTTAAACAACCAGTCCAACACCACATAGTTAATAAACTTCAGGTATTAACTGAGTCTTGTCTGATTTCAAAGACAGATGCTCTGTTGCCTCCAAAGTAATAGCTGTCTGCTACCTTTAAAGAGAATTAAAAAGTAAAAAATAAATTTAACAGCATCACACCAAGTTCTCTCCCCTGCACACATACATATTCACAAAGACCTGTTTTTTACATCTGTCATCTAATTGAAGCCACCACCCAGTGATCAGCAATTCAGTTTTAAGTGGCATCACCTTCAGAGAAACATAGTGCAGAAGCCATAAAGTAATTTAAAAGGAATTTCAATCTTTACTCACATCTGCCAAAAACGTTGTTGCAACTCTGAAGTCATAACACTGATAAGTTCTTCCAATATTCTCTTTTCTCCTCTTCCCAAATTTTCTCAGACACTTCTCAGAGTGTCTCACCCTTGTTCTCCTTCACTGTACAGATTAACAAAATTCCACTGGGCATTTCCTTGTGAACCCCCTTCCATCCCTGTGGTCTTTACTTTCTCTTTTGTTTGCAAATTCTGAACTGGAAAACTTAGCATTAGGCTGTTAGAGAGGGTCTACCTTCTGGGGAGGGGGGGTGAGAAGCTAGAAATACGTGTGTGTGTGTGTGTGTGTGAGAGAGAGAGAAAGAGAGAGAGAGAGAGAGCGCTAGAGAAAGAGAGGGAGAGAAGGAGAAGGAGAGGGAAGATAAAACAGAATTTGGGTAAAATAGAAAAAAATAGAAAAAACCCAAGGGTAAAAAGGTGAAGAAAAAATGAGCTTGAAGTTGGTGTGGCCACTTTGCTTACTTTACAGGGAAGCCTTATGAATAAATGGAATAACTGATTCCAAAATACAATCACTTCTCTGCAGAAAGGTGACCATGGCAATGGGAGATATGTTCTTTAAGACATTCTCTTCTGCTAGAAACCTAAAGTAATCTTCCCTTGATATTTTCACTGGGTAAGCAGTTCTATAATATGTACATTTAATTCATAGAGATTAAAAATGAATATTTTTAGTTTATAATACAGCCACTTAGGAAAATACTTTATGACACATTGTATAAAGTTAAACATTCACTCACTAGGGATGCCTGGGTGACTCCATCAGTTAAGCATCTGACTTCAGCTCACATCATGACCTCACACTTCATGAGTTTAAGCCTCACATCAGGCTCCATACTGACAGCTCAGAGCCTGGAGCCTGTTTCGGATTCTATGTCTTCCTTTCTCTCTGCCCCTCCCCTACTCAAGCTCTGTCTCTCTCTGTCTCTCAAAAAATGAATAAGTGTTAATTTTTTTTTAAATATATATTCACCAAGACCCAGCAGTAGTATCTCTTCTAGGTTTTTAACTAAAAAAAAAAAAAAAAAAAAAAGAAAAGGGAACCCATTATCACACACAAACATATTTATAAATGTTTGTAGCACTTTTATGAATAATGGCCTCAAGCTAAAAACAACCTAAATGTCCAACAAATGATGAATGGATAAATTCACATATTAGAATACAACTCAGTTATTAAAAGGAATAAGTTACTGATACATAATGATATGGATGAATCTCAGAAGTATTATGTTAAGTGAAAGAAGTCAGATACAGAAAATAAATAACTATGTGGTTCCACTTATATGACATTCTAGAAAATTCAAAATTATAGAGACATAAATTAGATCTGTGTTTCCCAGGGGCTGAGGTTAGGAAGGAGATTGACAACACAGAGGCCCAAGGGAACTCTTTGGAGTCATGGGAATATTAAATGTCTTGGCAGTGGTGGTACACTGTCTACATTTGTAAAAAAATAAAAATAAGAATGAATATTTTCATTTGTCACATATATAAATGTATGTATTAATGCACTTCTTCAAACTCTTTTACAATAGTTTTGAATATTATTTCTAGATATATATTTTTAAATTTTCTTTATTTTTGAGAGAGAGACAGATCAAGTGGGGGAGGAACAGAGAGAGAGAGAGAAAATGAGACAATCCCAATCCGACAGTGCAGAGCCTGATGCAGGGCTCAGATTCACAAACATGAGATCATGACCTGAGCCGAAATCAAGAGTTGCATGCCTAACCCACTGAGCCACCAGGCGCCCCTATTTCTGGATATATTTTAAAACACTTAGGAGAATAACTGTCAACAACCCCAGAGTTTTCCAAATTCTATACTCTTCCCTGGGATTACCAGTTTAGGAAGCTACATTAGTTTTCTGGTCCCTTGGGTTGCATTTAACATAGGGCTACCTCAGAGTCCTATTGCTATGAAACTCTGTTTCAGGTAGAGAGCCTTTGTTTACATGAATGTTTACAATGGAAAGTCCTAATCCACTCTCTGGTGGCTGAACAGAAGAGTGCTTTTATAACACAGAGCTAGTGGGGCCTGCCTCTAATGGGTGAATTGTAGCATTGGAGTGGGGGTGGGGAGGAAAGTGGCACTCCCTGTCTTCTTGGCCATACTTACTTAATGTAGAACAACTGGGCGTAGTTGTAGTAACAGGGAGCTGGAGCATGGGGGGATGGGGTGAGGAGTAGGACAAGGCTGTCGCTCAAATGTCACAGATTTGCTGTTCTTACCCAGATATCATAGATTTTCTTGAATAAATCAAACTGTTTTTCAAACTGTTGTATGCACATAGGACAATTTCCAGAGATTTTATATGGCTATTATTATTTTTAAAAGCAATTTTCACCAAAAAAAAAAAAAGTTGTTGTGCTAGAGGAAGGGTTTACTGAGCTCCTCACACTGCCATTCCAGAAGTCTAAGGCAAATTTTTCTTGACCTTCAGAGACTTTCATAATTAGTTTTGTTCATATAGTATTAGTGAACAGTTGGGGGAATGATTCTAAATAGTTGCTACACATATAAACTGGGATAGTACTTCTCAACTCTGGTGGAATATGATTGCTACAGGGGGTGCTTTTTAAAACACGCTGATGAGGGGCACCTGGGTGGCTCAATTAGTTAGTAGTCCAACTTCAACTCAGGTCATGATCTCTCAGTTCATGGGTTGAGCCCCGTGTCGTGCTCTGTGCTGAGAGCTGAGAGCCTGGAGACTGCTTCAGATTCTTTGTATCCCTCCCTCTCTGCCCCTCCCCTGCTTGTTGTCTGTCTGTCTGTCTGTCTGTCTCTCTCTCTCTCTCTTTCTGTCTCTCAAGAATAAACAAACATTAAAAAATTAAAAAAATAAAACTATTGGTGAACAGGTTTTACCCTTAAGATATTCTAATTAAAGTATTCTGGATTTTCAAAATAATTCCTGGATGATCCTATCTGGAGTCAGATTTGAGAATCACAGAATTAGGGGGGGCGGGATTCATGGATTGGATTCATAGCTGTGACCTTTATGATTTCACCCAACATTTAAAGTTGAGATTACAAACCGTCTGTGGGAATCTGTATAATAAGTATTTATCCATTCTTTACACCACTCTAAATAAATAAATAATGAAAATAACTCAGGGCATAAAGTTTTAATTGCCTTTGTGTGATAAAGACATGATTTACACAAAATAAACATTTTCTTTCTCAGCCTCCTGATGTATATAATCATCTATACAAACGTGCTATTCTTTATGGATCCGTTAAGGGATTATAGCTTTTACAGCAAGTGAAATATATTGGTAGGACTTAGTAACTTTCATGGCTGCACAATGTGGCAATCACATATCCTTGGTTACGTCATGAGAAGGAGTGCCGAAAAGAGATCTGGAAGCACGTAAACGGTTGGAGGGCAAGAATATAGAAAAACTGTGTCACAATCCTGGAAGAATTATTCTCCTGACCTTATATAGGAACCCTAATCTCACCTAAAGTGGCTTTGACTAAGAGGCTTCCAAAGGTTATGGTATTCATGTATCCAAAATAGAAAGAATTAAAAGCAATATTTCTAGAAACCTTGCTTTAATCATTACACTATCCCTCTCTGGAGGATAGGCATTTCATTTTGCAATTGTAGCAATTGCTATGTTCTTCTATGTGATTTTACCTAATTATATAAGTAGGCTATATTTTGTCTAAGATTTTTATCACTAATTTAACAAACATTTCCAAGTTTCAGTTTGTGAAGAATTTACCAGTAAAATCTTTTGTTGTTTTTTTTTAATTCTTCAATTCTTTTAAAGGTGTTAATCAACACTGTGACAAGACTGTTCATGAATAACATTTTTTTTTACATTTGGAAAATTACCAGAAATAAATTTAATTAAACTTTAACAAGAAATGTTAACTGTAGACTGTGATCTACATTGTATGGAACTAATGAATGTTTATGTCAAAGGCAAAATATTACCTGTCATTCTTGCCACTGTCACTTTGAAAAAGAGGGTAAAAGGTATTTAATGTGCTGACCTCTTCAGAGCACATTTTGCTGGGTCTTTTTTCATGTCTCCTAACCATCCCAGGTCATGGTATGTTGGTAGAATAACTAACTTTATAATAATTTAAATGATATAAAATGTGAAATAAAATAAAAATTTAAATATTAAAGTCAGTGGCTTTAAAACAAAAATAAAAATAGAGACAGAAATAAACAAGGCCACCCAAATTTTAACAACTCAATAATTTCGCCATAACATTAAGGTCATAGAGCATTGAGCCAAATGTGAATTTAAGAGGTTGTGTGTCTTCATTCCCTATAATCACATTGTTAAAACATTATTATGTCTTGATTTCTTGCTTCTTTCTCACCCTCACGTCCCAAAATACTAGCAAGTTCTTTTGAGTTGAGAGTATCTTCCAATCTTCTTCCCATCTTCTTCCCACTGCCATTATAATTCATTCTTGATATACAAGGATTAACATATGAAAAACAAGAATTCATAGAATATATTGCCCCTTTTTATAAGTTCCTGATGTTGAACTGATCTTTGACAAAGAAGCCAAGATAATTCAATGGAGAAATTTTTTTCAGTAAATAATACTGGAACAACCACACATTCACATGCAAAAATAAAAATAAAAAATCTTGGTATGGATCTTATACCTTTCACAAAAATTAACTCAAAATGAACCATAGGCCTAATTGTAAAATGCAAAAGTATAAAACTACTAGAAGATTGTATAGGAGAAAATCTAGCTGACTTTGAATTTGATGATGAGTTTTCTAGCTATAACAACAAAAGCTTAATCCATGAAAGAGAAAATTTATACATTGGACTCCATTAAAATTGAATTTTTTTTTTTCTGCAAAAGACATAGAAATGAGGGAATGAGAAGAATCCGGCTGACTGGAAGAAAATCTTTGCAAACACATATCTGATAAAAGACTAGTGTCCAAAATATATTAAGAACTCTTAAGTAAGTGTAAGTACTGAACCCTTAAGAATAAGAGTAAGAAGTAAGTAAGTAAATAACCCAATTAAAAAGTGAACACAATATTTGAGCAGACATCTCACCAAACAAACAAACAAACAAAATACAGATGGCACATGCATATGAAAAGATTATCAATATCGTATGTCATCAGAGAATTACAAATTAAAACAGTAATCAGATACCACTACACATTTATCAGAGAGGCTAAAATCCAAAACACTGACAACACCAAATGCTGGCAAAGATGTGGAGCAACAGCAATTCTCATTTGTTGATGGTGAGGATGCAAAGTGGTTCAGCCTCTTTGGAAGGTAGTGTGACAATTTCTTATGACTCTAAAATTCTCTTAACATACAATCTAGTGATTTCATTCCTTGGTATTTCATTAAATCCATTAACTTCTGTTCATGCATAAACCTGCACAAGAATATTTAAAGTGGTTTTATTTATAATTGCCAAAACTCAGAGGTAACCAAGATGCTCTTCAATAAATAAATGGATAAACTGTGGTACATCAAGACAATGGAATATTCAGCAATAAAAAGAAATGAGCTATCATTCCACGAAAAGACATGGAGGAAACTTAAATGCGTATTGCTAAGTGAAAGAAACCAACGTGAAGACGCTGTGTAATGTATGATGTTAACTATATGACTTTCCTGAAAAGACAAATCTATGGAGACAGTAAAATGATCAGTAATTGCTAGGAGCTCTTGGCAGGAGGAAGGGATGAATAGGTAATGCACAGATGTTTAGGCACATGAAATTGTTCTGTATGATACTGTAATAGGGCATACATGCCATTATACATTTACTATAACCTATAGAGTACTCAACACAGAGAGTGAAAATTAAACTACAGAATTTAGTTAATAATAATGTAACAATTTCAACTCATCAATTGTAAATAAACATAGCACACCAATTGAAGATGTTAATAATGGGACTCCTGACTGACTCAGTCAGTTGATCCTCCAACTCTTGATTTTCGCTTGGATGATAATCCCAGGGTTGTGGGATCAAGCTCCGCCTTGGACTCCACATTGAGTGTGAAACCTACTTAAGATTCTCTCTCTCTCTCTCTCTCTCTCTCTCTCTCTCTCTCTCTCTCACTATCTCTCCCTCTGCACCTCTCCCCTGCTGACACTCTATGTCTCTCTCTAAAATAAAAAAAAAAATTAAAAAGATGTTAATAATAAGTCAAACCGTGTAGGTGGCAGGGGAGTTGAGGGGTTATAGGAAAATTCTGTACTTTCCACTAAATTTTTCTGTAAATCCCCAAACTACTCATTCTAAAGTCTATTACCTGTTTTGAAAAAATTTCTGTTGGCTTTTTACTGCTTTAGAATTAAATTTAACCTCTGTACACTTTCTTTTAAGGTCCCACATACTCTGCTTCTTATCTCTTTCTCACTTCATCTTCCGTCACATTTTACTTGTCCCAATTATCCTTCATTGTGTTAATCAAATATAATAAAGCTTTCCGATTCAGGGCTCCTACAATTGCTATCCCACTGGTAATGTTTTTAACATAAATCCTTATGCCTTCCTTTCATTCGTATTCCTTCAAATAAGACTTTAATTATCAATTCATCTTAAGTTCTTTTTACGTGGGACTTATCAGTAGGTGATACTTTCTTATGTATGTTTCTCATGTTTCACCTACATAAGAATGAAATTTTATAAAATCAGGCACCTCATTCGTCTTGTTTAAAAATGTCACCTTACAACTGTTTCACAGTCTGAATAATGGCCATTATGTAATAGTCACAAAATTAGTATTTGAATAAATTAATAATTAGAATTTTATAGGCGAAAAAAATAAGAACCTGAAAGTTTGAGGACCTGTTAATGTCCATCCAGCTGGAATGTCATAGGAGAGGAATCTTATTTCCTGCCGGTTCTTTGAGCAAAATGAATGTTCACCTACAGCGGACTGTGAGGCAGTGCAGCACAGGATAGTCATACCATCACTGGCACGATTTTAGGGAAATAGAGTGGTTTTCACGAAGATTGTCATGTAGTTTTTGTCAATTAGTTTGCAATAAAAACTTAAATAAGTAACAGTGATATAATATATCAATAATATATATTAGGCTAAAATACGTGGATTGTCCCTAAAACATAAAGTATACACTGTGTGCTGATTTTCATTTACATACCTTACAAATCAAAATGGAGTCCCATCATTTTGGTCTACAAGCACCCAGATCTCCACAATTATTGCTCCGTGTAATGGCAAGATTTTCCCGATAGCCTCCTAGGTCACCTCTAGGTCACTTCCCATGTCATCAGTTAAAATGTATTTTGACAAGAGAAATTTAAATGCCCAGAATTTTTTAGCCTGAGGATGGAATGGTGCTACAATCCATCAACAGATACTTGAGACTTCTTCTGGATAAAGTTATTACATTCTGGGCTATACAACAAGATGAGTGATTCATTACTTTTTCTGGTTTGTGTACATTTAGGGCCATATATTTAATGTTAGAATGAGATCACAAATTCAGGGAAAACATAAAATATATAGTAAAATTATTAGATTGATCCTTAATTTGGTGGATGTGAAAACTTTTTGTATCACTTTTCCTTTCCTTTCAATTAACTGCCCAGAAATATTCTTTTTAATTGATCTAAAATACATGAAATTTGGTGAAGTTATTTAATTAACTTTAAATCAATGTTTTCAACAAAATTGAACTGTACATAAATATAAAATATCAGTTTAATTGATATAACCATTTATAGCAAGATAATACATATGGGTAAAGTATCATCTGTTACCTATATTATAGTTCTGTTCCCCCAAATAATTTAAGTTGATTTTATTGAGATAATAAACATTTATTGATGAAAAGAGTGGCCTATCATACAGAGTGGCATAAAATTTTAGCCTCTTTAAAACTTGTTACTGTCCTAAATCTTCACAATGACATTTGAGTGTTGTTGTCATTTCATTAACATTGCACGTCATTTTACACTTCAATTAGGTAACTGCAGATCTTAATGAGATTTTAGTAGTAACAATATGCGCTATCATAAAATTTGTGAGCTCTTATGGTGAAATTAAGCTCCAAAGCTTATGTGGAGTTGTAAACTTCCTGAGACAGCTCAAGTAAATGGAGACTCGTGCCCATGGCTGATTTAAGGCAAAATTTATCCCATACAGTTTCATGGGCCCTTTGGATTCTCTGCTCCTTTCTGTGCAATCAATGATCACATCAGTACTTGAACCACAGGGCTCTTGATGTCCAGAGATCTCCTTTCAGGCTTATAGGGAGTGGTAATCCCTAAATAAACTGATCTATTTTCCTTACTTTGTGTAAAAAGACCCTGAATCCCAGAGAGGCCCTGATCATTGATATATTGCTAAGGTGTTGCAGAAACAGGCAGAGAAATGGGATTTGCTGTTTCATGTTGCCTGTGTCATTTGTGTTGTTACTGTTTCAAATCAAAAGCAACCAATCTGTAACTATATTCTGAAAATTCACTGGCTAAAGATCAAATGAATGAAAGTATAAGATGTTAAGTCCAATGCCACTTTATAAGGGAAAGCAAGAAATATTCATGAGAGCAATATCACCAGTGATTATATTCCACAAAGGAGGACATTGGATGATGTATGTTGAAAGTGATGTGTATGTGGTGTGGGAGTGGGGGGAATCACGTGCTTTGTCAAGCTTACCAATACCTTTATATTACTGTCTTAATATTTAATACTCATTAAATACATCATGTTATTTGACTCATCAATAACAATTCACAAAATCACTATTCCCACCATTAGTTTTCAGGACTTCACACATATCTGATTTTCCTCTCACCCAAATGGTTATTTCCATTTATTCTCCTTTGGTCTCTCCTCAACCCCCTCATTTCTAGATATTGGAGTGTCCAGGGGTCAATCCTTAGACGTCTCATTCTCTTGGTGCTCACATTTAGTATGAAGCTCCTGATTCCTCCTGCCACCCCAAATCTATTCCACCCATTCTTGTTAGTCAGATGGAATACCGTCTTTCCAAATGTTTCAACCCAAATCTTTGGCATGATATTCAACTTTTCTCTTTATTTTATAAATACATCCAATCTATTAGGAAAAATATACACAGATGCCAAGCACCCCATCACTATCTCTAAAGCTCCCACCTTGGTCCAAGCTACAAATATCTCTTCCCTGCATTCATATCTTGTTTCCCTGCTTCTCCAATTACTTTCCCACAGGATTTTTCTACACAGTACATCAAAATTATTATATCATTCCTTTACTTAAAGCCCTCCATTCCTTTACTTATTTCTTCAACAAATGTTTATTGATTCTCCATTCATTCATTGATTTATTCATCACACGTTTTCATATGGTGGGCTCTCTTTAGATCCTTGGTATCGATCACTAAACAAGCAAAAAGCCATATCACTTATGGCCTTCATAAGCTTACATCCAAGCAAGGAAGAAACACACAATAAACAAGAAATATGACTTAAAACAGAAATTACATTTTTTTATTAGTAGTTTTATGAGGAATAGTAAAAGTAGATCAGGGTAAGGGGGATCTAGAATGCCAGGTTGTTGATGATGGAGAGAAACCCAAGCAGGGTGCAATACTAAAGTATGTGGTTAGAGTAAGGCTCATTGAGAAGGTGAGATTTGAGTGCAGATTTGAGGGAGATAAGAACCTAAGTGTACATCTTGAGGAAGAGTGTTCTAGGCAGAGAGAACAGTAGGCACAGAAGGCAAAAGGTAGAAGCCTGCCTGCTGTACCCTAATCATTTTGCTCCAGTAATGCTACTCCTTGAAACTTGAGTCTTACACCCATGCTGTTGAACCAAGGTCTTCATTTCTGTTGTTGCTTCTTCCTTGAATGTGCCTTTACAGTATTTGCAAGGCCAAATATGAAAATCTTTCACATCTTTGCTCTAGTTTGACGTCAAAGAGACCTTCCCCTGACCACATTATTTAAAACTGCAACTCCCCTCCCTTGGCACAGTCCACCTCCCTTCTCTGCTTCAGTTTTGACAATTCTACTTGGCATAATCCATTTTACTGTATAATTTATTTGTCTTATCTATTCTCTATCTCTCAGTCTAAAGGTTCATCTCCATGAGGGCAGGGATTTTGTCTATTTTGTTTATTGTGCTATCCTGAGGACTTAGAACGGTACAAGGCACTATCTTTTTGGGCTACCCTATATTTTAACTTTTTTTTTTCATTTGCATTTATTTATTTATTATTTTTTAATTTTAATTCCAGTATAGTTACCATAGAGTGTTATATTAGTTTTAGGTGTACAATATAGTGATTCAACAATTTTATATATTACTTAGGGCTCATCACGATAAGTATACTTTTAATTCCCTTCATCTATTTTACTCATCCCCCCCCCACAAGCCTCCCCTCTGGGAACCACCAATTTGTTCTCTATAGTCAAAAGTCTGTTTTTGATTTGTCTCTTTTTTTCTTTGTTCTCTTTATTTTATTTTCTCCCAAGATTTTATTAAATTCTAGTCAGTTAATAGGTAGTGTAATATCGGTTTCAGGAGTAGAATTCAGTGCTTCATCACTTACTTGTAACACCCAGTGCTCATCACAACAAATGCCCTCCTTAATACCCATCACCCATCTAGCCCAACTCCCATGCACATCCCTCTATCAACCCTATTTGTTCTCTATTTTTAAGAGTCTCTTATGGTTTGCCCTCCCCTTTGGTTTTATTTTATTTTTCCTTCCTTTTCCCTGGGTTCATCTGTTTTGTTTCTTCATTTCACATTTAGTGAAATCATATGGTATTTGTCTTTCTCTGACTGATATCATTTTGGGCTACTCTCTATTTTAATCTAGTAAATGGGATTTTCAAAGCATTGAATAGTCATAGAATGAAAAAAAAAAAGGATGCTTATTTTAGAAGCCCTAAATTTTCCACTAACATTTTCCCATCAAAATAAAACAAACAGATAAATACTATAGTAATGTAAGATACTAACATCAGAAGAAACTAGATTAAGTATAAACCAGATTATAATTCATAAGGTTGGTTAAGTCCTTCCATTTCTAAATATTTAAATGATAATATTATTAGATTTCTTACAAACTACAGATCAGCTGGATAAGTAAAATATGACTTCTTGGAAGGGGAATCATGTCATTAAAGGGTATTGGAATGCTGATCAAACATTTTTTTTAATGTTTAATACTTCACAAAAGTTTCTGCTAATTATAATCACATAGCAAAGTTCTATCCAGCTTCTTTTTAAGTTTGAGACACTTCCCCCCCCCCCCAAAAAAACTCTATAATTTTTTAGATACATTTGTGCTCCTGGTGGAGTGCCAGTTGCCTGGGTAGAATGGAAATTCAGACACTTTGCAGTCCTTTGGCTTGGTGCAGTTCAATCTGCCAGACTATGGGTTTTATAATTCTAGGAGAGTACCTCCCAGAGAAGGTCATTTAACAACTGTGTGGTCATGGTGGACTAAGAGGTAATGCTACAGATAGAATCCATTTTTATTTTTATACATGAGTGAGATTGGGATCAAGCTTCATTCTTTTGAATCAGTTTTCTCAAACTCACTTTACCATGAACACCTACTCTTTCTTCTATCAAACTATCTCAGCATCCTTGTCAAAAATCAGTTGTTCATAACCGTAAAAGTTTATTTCTAGATTCTAAGTACTATCCTATTGATCTATGTGTCTGTCCTTATGCCAGGACCATACTGTCTTGAACACTGTGTTTTGTAGTAGGTTTTAAACTAAAGAATTATGATTATTCCAACTTTGTTCTTATTTTTTAAGAATGTTTTAGCACTTCTATATCTTTTGTATTTCCGTATAAATTTTGGAATGAACTGGTTACTTTCTGCAATAAGTCCAGACTGGGTTTTGTTAAGGTTTGTGTAGATCAATTTGGGGAGTATTGACACCTTAACAATATTAAATCTTCCAATATCTGAACATGGGATGCCTTTCCATTTGTTTAGATCTTTTAAATTTTCTTTTAAAATCTTATAGTTTTCAGTGTGCAGATTTTATGCCACTTTTTATTTTTATTTATTATTATTATTATTATTATTTGGCTTGTTTTAGAAAGAGAAAGAGAGAGAGAGAGTGCACATGAGAAGGGGAGAGGGGCAGAAGAAGACAGAGAATCTTACGCAGGCTCCATGCCATGCTGGGCATGGAGACTGATGTGGGGCTCGATCTCACGACTGTGAGATGATGACCTGAACCAAAACCAAGAGTCATGTACTCAACCAACTGAGCCACCCAGGTGCCCTTATACCACTTTTTAACCTTGATTCCTATGTATTTTATTCTTTTTGATGCTATTGTAAACTAAATTATTTGCTTAATTTCATTTTTGGATTATCCATTGCCAGTATACTGAAATACAATTAATTTTTATATGTTGATCTTTTATCCTGCATCTGCTAGATTTGTTTAATAGAGATATTTTTAAGGACAACAGTACAATGGGGAGTCAACCTTAACACATTTACAATGTTTCCATAGTCTGAAATATTATGTTATGAAAGCACGCAGAGTGCATCTGGAAAAAGACATAGGCAGACTGTATCATGCAAAAAGCCATGCCAGACCCTTAGCTCCTAAAACCTGGAGGAGACCAGGGAGTCCTTTTCTGCAGGATCCAAGGCAGTCTCTCAGGAAGACCAAGCCCTCCCTGTACTGCTTGTAGAGAAAGTCTTCCAAGTTCTGTGGGGAGACCATAGCTGCAAGTACAGAGACCCTTTAAAAGCCAACAGAGTCACTGATATAGTTGGGCCAAATGAAGCGAAAGTACAGAGTTGAGATACTGGTATGGAGGAGGGAAAATTAAATAATTCCAGGATCAACAAAATTCCACAGCTATAAAAAGTAAACAGACAAGGACCTGAACACACACACACACACATTTGATGACGATTTAGTATAAAACAAACTAGTTAAGATATTTAAAATATGTCATATATAAGGACATTTAATTCAACAGAAGGCAGTATAACAAATTTCTTTATAACCTATTTGTTCTCTACTCTGAATGACTCTGCCACTTTCCAGTTCTTTACTAAAGCATCAGGCATTTAGTGGTATATTCTCCTATACTTTCCCTTATTCATTAATCTTCAAACTCTTAATACAGGAAATCTTTTTTCAACAATTATGATTCAGAAGACTCATACTCAAAATACATAAAAGCATATTGAAATGAAAAGTAACCAAAAAATTTGTACTTGTGTATATAAATGCCCAATTAGCAGTATTATCTATGACAACTGAGAGGCAACAGAGATCTTACAATTAAAGAATAAAAACTTTACTGTCATAAAGACACTGTTTCAATCCTTTGGAACAAAAGTATTCATATATTATTTCTGTAATAAAATACATCTTGGAAAATCATTATAATATGGTGCGATAAGTATTATCAAATGGGCAAAGATACACAATGTTATGGAAAAGTAAAAGCAAGAGTATCCACCCCAGCCTTGAAGGTTTACTGCAGGCAACATATATGTTGTGGCCTGAAGACTAAGAAGTATTGTGTCAGGTATATTCTTTGTGGAGGGGAAAGCTGTGCTTTCTCTCAGTTATCAATGATCATTTCTGCAGGTGTATGCTTTTAACATCACCTCTTTGGAAAAGTCTCTATTCTATTTCTTTCAAGGAATTACAATTGGAATGGACTGCCAAATAGAGGCAGTATGAGTGGCTACAACCCTCTTAATGTCATCCAGTGCCTCACTCTGGTCAGTTCCAGTATCCTCTACTTTCACTCTGTGAAATTCTGGAGTTGTTTAGGAGATAATGTCAGATAATAAGACAAAGCTAAAACAGAGACAAAAAGTCAGCTATCAAGAAAAATGGCTTGGTGACTAAGTGGGGACCTTAAACATAAAAGGGTCTATCTATAAATCATATTAAGGGATTGGACACTTCTTGAGAAGAAAGAGTAAGATTTTTAATGGTTTAAACAAGGAAATGACATCATTTATGTCCTTAAAACATACTCAGAACAGGGGCATCTGGGTGGCTCAGTTGGTAGCATCTGACTCTTGATTTCTGCTCAGGTCAAGGTCTCATTTTCATGATATCACAGTCGTGAGAATGAGCCCCATGTTGGGCTCCATGCTGAGCATGGAACCTGCTTAAGATTCGTCGTCTCTCTCTCTCTCTTTCTCTCTCTCTCTCTCTCTCTCTCTCTCTCTCTATATATATATATATATATAAAAGAAAGAAAGAAAAGATACTCAGAATATAAAGCCATTTAACAGATTGTGGCAATGAGAGATGATGGTAAATAATTTGAGTTATAAAATGTACTATGAAAAAGCAAAGGGTGGTTTTAAGAAGAAAAATTGTAAGGCAGTAAAAGGAAGTGAGAAGGACCAATCAGTTCTCTAAATAGGACCCAAGAGTAAGGTAATTTTGTCCCTAGACACATAGTAACAGTCTTATCTGGGAGACAGTAAATATTAGTTGTCTGGAATTGCACAGACCATTAAGAATAATTAAGTGAACATAATTATCTCCTTTAAGAGTTTTAAAATTACATTTTTATGCAAATTTGATATTTACCCCAATACCTTGCATATTCTAAATCTGTTGAAGGTTTGACAGATTTGTTATTTTTATTCTAAGAAATTATTATTTTTATAATGTTTATTTATTTTTGAGAGGGGAGGGCAGGGGCAGAGAGACACTGCAGATGAGGATCTGAAGCGGGCTCTGGGCTGACAGCAGAGAGCCCCATGCTGTGTTGGAATTCAGGAACTGTGATATCATGACCTGGGCTGAAGTCAGATGGTTAACCAACTGAGCCACCTAGGTGCCCCTGGTCTAAGAAATTATTGTTTACATCAGTGGTCTGTCATTTCTCAAGGACTACATTAAATTCCAATCAAAAGGCCTGACAGTAGAATTATCAATATGGTATTTTAAGTGATATTCATAGATAAAATCTTCATATGCTGTGAATATAATTACTGGATTCTATAATTTAAAAGTGTAAAGATAATAAAAAAAGTAAAATTTGCCCAATCATTTCTAAGAAAATAGCATGAATATTGAAATGTTACTTTTACCAATAATTTTGCTTCTTTCTTTGATCATAAACAGAATCAGAGTTAAATACACTAAAATTAATATTTTATTGTTACTTTAACATTTCAGAAATCATTTACAATTTATCTCTAAATACCTTTTTACATGCCACTGGGAATAATTGTGTACTATAAAAGTTAGCCAACATAGATATTTTAGAAAAATCTTTAGTCATACATGAATTGGACTTTTTGATCTCATGGAAATCATTGTCCAAA
Source organism: Lynx rufus (assembly GCF_022079265.1). NCBI lineage: Eukaryota > Metazoa > Chordata > Mammalia > Carnivora > Felidae > Lynx > Lynx rufus. Next base: position 67,772,331 of record NW_025814827.1, read on the forward strand.
GGCAATTCTAGCATTAGCTTTTACAACATTTCTGAATAATATCTTTTCCTCAGCAGAGGGCTATGTATAGATACAGTTGTGAGTAGATATAGAGAGATAGTTATTGATGTGGATAGAGTTTAATCATATTCAGAATGTTGCAGCAAAACACCTCTGTTTCCAAATAGCCTAGGTATGTTTAACATAAAAAAGATCACAGCACAGAAAATTAGCTGGGCTTAGAGAATTGTCAAAAGGGCTTAGAGAGCAAGAGTCAGAGGAATATAACCTTTTTTGGAGATAGGAGGCTGCAGAAATTGCACAAATATGGTTCTAATGAGTTCCCCTTTCTACAGTACCAAAGTGAGAGGTTCACTCAGGATGTTGGGAGTTCATCCAAATTTTGTGTTGCCCACCATGGCCAGGGAAGTTAATGGCTTCTCCTTCATTCCAGTCTTTCAAATATTATGTGAGTACTTCTCACTGGTATAATCTAATCCAGAATCCTGCTGACGACATTTCCAAGGTTTCTTCCAAGCAATGTGGAAGAGAATAATACTGATTTGCCAATTCACAACATGACACAAAGATGCAGAAAAATAAAGTATGACTATAGATGCAGGTATAGAAAAAGTTAAATGATAAAGGTTTATGTATTTGAGAGATATTATGGCCAAAAAAATTGAATTTCTTTATTCAACAACAAGAAATCTCCCAATTCACAAATATTTATTTAAAAAATACTAGATGTAATTCTTAGGACAAATGTCCAAAGAATGCGCAATTCAGGAATTTTTATTGTATAAAAGAATAAGATTAGGGAGAGAACCAAGATTTGTTTCCACATTTACTAAAAGGGTATAGTGAAAACAACATATTCAGGTAATAAGGAAAAAACAGTATCACTTTTACATCTTAAATTGGTAATGATGTTTGATGTTTTCCATTATTTACTTTCTATAATATCTTTTTATGATAATTTCTATGCTCTTAATTCTAAAATTATTTTATCATGATTTAATAAAATTATAGTCATGTTTATTTAACAGATTTTCTGTTACTATGATCTTTAAGACTATCCTTTAAGGCAGCATTATATTTCATTGACTTGAATTATAAAAGCTTTTTTTTCTGCTATTCAACATTTAGGTTCTCTGGACACTTGTACAGAATAATAGATTTTAGGCATACAACTTTTTTTACTGCTTTGATTGATGTGTTAGAACAAGTTCCTAGGAAAAGAAAACACAAATATTTTTTCTTTAATTTTTTTTAATGTTTATTTATTTTTGAGAGAGACAGAAAGACAGAACACAAGTGGGGGAGGGGCAGGGAGAGAGGGAGGTAGAGAATCTGAAGCAGGCTCCAGGCTCTGAGCTGTCAGCACAGAGGCCCGTGGGGACTTGAACGCCCGAACTGCAAGATCATGACCTGAGCTGAAGTCAAACGCTTAACTAACTGAGCCACCCCCGTGCCTCAAAAACACAAATATTTTAATGGCACTTGATATACCTGACATTATTTTAATTTATATTCACTTTATTACTATTATCTGACTCATTGACACATAATTTAATTTTATCTTTAGCTTGTAATTAACATAACAAATGATATTCTGCTTTTTATTGCATACATTATTCACACCTTCATATGTATTTTATGATTCCCACCTGATTTCAAGGTTCTTATAGTTAGGATTTTTGCTTTGTTCATTTTTCTGTCATGCACAGTGACCAAACCACAAACACTCAGTAAATACATATTAATTCATTTAAATTTTAGGATCATAAAATATGAAAAGCCCCCCCAAAATTTAGATTATTCAGATAGAGAAATATGTCAAGAAACTTTTGCCTGCTCACCATGTGTTTCCACATTAGTCTTTTTATGTATTCTATGTTTTTTTAAAAGTCTATTTAGTTTTGAGAGAGAGAGAGAGAGAGTGCATGTGAACAGGGGGGGAAGCAAATAGGGAGAGAGAGAAAGAGAGGGAGAGAGAGAGAGAGGAAATCTCAAGCAGGCTGCACATTGCCAACACAAAGCCCTATGCAGGGCTCAATCCCATGAACCCTGAGATCGTGACCTGACCCAAAATGAAAAGTCAGACGCTCAACCAACTGACCCACCCAGGTGCTCCTTCTATGTTTTTAATGGGTTGCTTTCTGATGTATTGGCTTCCATCTTATTGTATTAGGATTCACAAAAGAACTGTAAACCTTACCTTATAATTCTCAAATCCGGTAAGATAAATAAGAATTTTAGAAAAGTTAAAAAAGTATATTGTTTCAGATGAATTATATTTGAATGTGATAAATTAAAGTGCAGAAAGTTTGTATGTGGCTTCCCATAGTCAGATCGAGGTGCTTCAAGGAAAACTCTTCTTATGTGCCATACTCATAAACTTTAAGAGCTTTGTTCAGGTTTAAAACAAAAGGAAGGAAGGAAGGAAAGAAAGAAGGAAGGAAAGAAGGAAGGAAGGAAGGAAGGAAGGAAGGAAGGAAGGAAGGAAGGAAGGAAGGAAGGAAAGAAGGAAGGAAGGAAGGAAGGAAGGAAGGAAGGAAGGAAGGAAGGAAGGAAAGAACAGGAAAGGAAGGAAGGAAGGAAGGAAGGAAGGAAGGAAGGAAGGAAGGAAGGAAGGAAAAGAACAAAAAAAGAAAAAGAAAGAAAGAAAGAGAAAGAAAGAAAGAAGATTTGCTTTGAGGTATCTATGAGTATTAATGGCTCTGCCGTTTAGATATGAAGGCTGAGATACAAAATATGACTATTTTCACCTTGAAAGTTAATCTATATGCCTATGCTCTTTTCTGCTACTGAAATGCATTACGTTTCAAACCTATTTCTCTGATAACCTTATAAACATTAAATTTTTACCACAGAAAACAAGGGGAATTTTTAACTAAAAATTGCAATCTTTTTCCTTTTGAGATACTGTCTATGACTGCTTTTTGTTACTTTTCAGAGCTTAAAATTGCATGCTTATTGCTTAAATAACTTAATAATCCTAACATATCTATTTTAATAGCCAAATTGTCCTTGAGTTCCATGTGGACCCAAAGCCTGTAATTTATTTCATTTCATTTCATTCCATTCCATTCCATTCCATTTCTTCTTACATATAAAGAGAAGTTTAAACTTTAAGGTCATCACTTTCTGTGACTACATGGTTTTAAATGGTATCAGTATCTCAGAGTCTTATAATAGACCTTGAAGGCTATTCTCTTTCTTTAAGGAAGTCTCAAGGATATGGATATTGCTGGAGAAATCATTGAAATTCAAGCAAGGACTTGTTGAGACATTTTTTAAATGCCTAGATGAAAGTCCAGAAATTAGAGTGGACATAATTGAAAACTCAGAGAGCTCAGCAGGTAATTTCTAAGTCTGAAGCAACAGAGGAAAGGAGTAGAAGAGCATAAAAATGGTTAGACACAAAAAACTGTAGAAAAATTGAAATATATATGGATGACAGGTTATTTCAGGAACAAAGTCTGACTATACTCAGTTTACTATAGCCTCATTGTTTTACATAGCTTGACTGCTATCACTAATCTGACTAATGTTCACAAATGGACAAAGCACTGTATGTTTCTAAACATATAAAAATGGAAACAATATTTTAAATATATATTATATTTATAAATATATATTTTTTCTTTCTTCTTTTTTTTTTTGTAAATAGGCTTCATGCCCAACACAGAGCCCAACATGGGGCTCAAACTCATGACCCTGAGATCATGACCTGAGATTAAGAGTCAGATGCTTAACTGACTGAGCTACATAGGTACCCCTTATCCTTATATAACATTTTTAAATAAAACATGTTCATCTAATTCATCTGAATTCAACCGGAATTCACTAATTGTGTATTATATACTCCCCCTTGCTTATTTTCTGGACTATTGGAAATTTAGTGACCCCCCCCCACCGCCCCAAGGCTTCATCTGATTACTCTTATCCAAAAAGCAACTGCTTCATATTTAGACCTTATTTTTATTTTGTCTGCTATGAACTTCCTTTTAGGACACAGTATTATATTTTACCAATTTTCCTGGGAAAGTACAAACTTTAATTAGGTGGAAAAAAAAAGAATATTTTGTCAACCAGCTTATGTAAATCTGAGCAATTATCATCAGAGAATGAGGGATGGGAGAAGAAAAAGAATATAAGATTTATAAAAAGAGCCAAATACTTGTTATGAATTTTAAAGTGATATTATATTGATTTTTTCTGGAGAGTAAATCAAAGAGAAAGTGAAGAATATCAAGTCCTCTCTAACATTTTCACATCCAGTATTTATTTGATGATTTTTCTATTTTGTTTAAATATTGTAGTATCTTATAACCTCACATTTATAACATGGGTAAAATCACGAACACTTTTAAAGGTAGACATTTATGGTCTGGGTGTTCACACACTTCAAAGTACTACTGCCCAGGGAGTGCCAAAGATTAAAAGAGAAAACTTCTAAATATTGTCATATATTTTAGAATATTTCTGGTTTTTGATGTTTTCCTCGATAGAATAAATATTGGAATGGTATTAATTGGAATGGTATCCATAAAATTCTGTAGTCAAATTATTACTTGTTATAATCCCACAGTTTAACTGAAGCAAAAGCTATCCAATACTTGCACTGGTTACATGTGTCATTCCAAAAAAAATTCTCCAAATAAGCTTATTAGCATCAGCCTAAGGATTAGATCCTCACTGAGTGGAGGTTAATATTATCCTGTTCAGTGGATCATCAATTCAACAGATTCTTGAGAAATGATATTTACTAAAGTCTAAAAATCAAGCCAAACTGATTCCTTTGCGTATAGATAATTAAGATTTACCGAAGTCATTAAATGTCAGACAAATCTAATATTGAGAAAGTCTGGATGGAATCATATTTTAATTATGAAATAATTTAAAACTTCTTTCAAAGGGCCAACATTTCTATTGTCAGAAGATCATCCAAGAGATAATTCTCCAAAGGCTCCTCACCTTCTGCACAGCTTCCAAACAGAGGCAATAAGAGCTTCTATCCTGCATGGTTTTCTCCTAGATATTTGTACAACAAACAGCATTGGAAGATAGAGGTAGTGCCTCCTCTGGGGCAAAATACAGAATCCTTTGGTGCCCAAGATAATAAAGATAATGTATTTCCTCTGAGGCAAAGGTTGAGTAGATTTACTAGTGGCTCCCTTTAAAATATTGGGGTTTCCTAAACTCGAGTTCCTTCAACTACAATGCGAAACCACTGTATGCACAGCACCCACCTGAGATTTCCTCTGAATCGCCTTCGTGGGGTTTGGGGGGGTGGGCAAGGAGCCAACACTTGCGTGATGCTCAGATTGCCTGCTGTGCAGTGAGTAATAAAGTACTTTATTGGGAGGCCTGGGTGGCCCAGTGGGTTACGCGTCTGACTTTGGCTCAGGTCATGACTCACGGTTTGTGAGTTCCAGCCCCGTGTTGGGCTCTTAACTGGCAGTGCAGAGCCTGCTTGGGATTCTCTCTCTCTCCCTCTCTCTACCCCTCCCCTGCTTGTGCTCTCTCTCTCTCTTTCTCTCTCAAAATAAATTAACTTAAAAAAACAAAGTTCTTTATTTCTGGCCCAGACAACTTGTGACATCTGCCAATATCCACGAAATTATGTCAGGCCAGCTTGTAACATGCAAGCAGGGTAAAATTTCAGACCCTTTACAGTTATTGAGAATGGATAACGTCCAATCCTGTGATGGTGGAAATGGACTTCTGATTTTAAGAAATTATATTTTAGGGGGGCCTGAGTGGCTCAGTCAATTAAGCATCTGACTCTTGGCCTTGGCTCAGGTGGTTATCTCAGGATTGGTGGGTTCAAGCCCCTCCGTCAATGCTGACAGCACAGGGGCCTGCTTGGGATTCTCACTGTCTCTCTACTCCTCCCCTCCCTCAAAATAAATAAAGAAACTTAAAAAAAAAGAAATTACATTTTGGAGGCTTTGCCCATGATACTTATTTACATGTTCCACACACACACACACACACACACACACACACACACACACACACACCTATATTCAGTATAAGAATTTAATAGCATACAGTCTTAGCTGGTAGGCAATCACTCCCAGTTGTCTGTCCTTTCACAGTACCTACCTGATGCCCACAGCTTTATTTGGTGTTTGGCATATAGCAGGTATTCAATTTGCAAATAAATAAATTCACCTACTATATCTCTTTAATTTCTCATAATGTTTCTATAACGTGCTGATTCTATAACATGCTTCTGTAAACATGCATGCTTCTGTAGAAATGCATCTTTATGGAGGTGCCTGGGTGGCTCAGTTGGTTGAGTATCTGACTCTTGGTTTCAGCGCAGGTCATGGTCTCACGGCTTTGTGGGTTGGAGCCCCACATCAGGCTCTGCACTGGCAGTGGGGAGCCTGCGTGGGATTCTCTCTGTCTCTCTCAAAATAAATAAATAAACTTACAAGGTGCATCTTTATGCTTTTCAATGAGTTTCTAGGAATCATTTTAACATATATTAAATTTCTGTTTATATTATAGAAAGTTAAAGATTAGCATAGATATCTATTTATTTAGAGCAATTTGACTCTAGTCCTCTACAACAATTGATATATGTACTGACAGTAATTTGTTTGCTCTCTTTTCAGTAGGAATGCAAACCACGTTTGAAAATCCTACCAAAAGCTGATGTAAATCTCTTAGTCTAGGCTGCATCACACCACAGCCTGTTGACCTGACACTGACGTATGTAGCAAAAAAAAAAAAATGTTAGAAATAAATCCTTTTGTGTTAGCCTGTTTTCACACCTGTTCCAGAAGTATTTTAGTCTTAGAGAGTATTTTGAAATCCTATCAGGATGTCATCAAGCAGTCTTTATATCTGATTATGGATGCTTTCTGTGATAGAGATGATTCTATGCCAAGCAATAGTGACTTCTACAGAAAAGTTCAGCTATGAATTTATAGAACTGCATGATTTCCTCTTATTCAACCCCTTTTTTATGATAAAATAATTTGTAAGAAGAAAAATTAACTTGTGTTTATATAACAAAGGATAATTTAGAAAAATGTAGTTAACTTTAAAATTTTTTATTCAGAGGTAACTGACACAGAACATTAGTTTCAGGCATAAAACATATTGATCTGATATTGTGAAATGTACAGAATGGTGACTAGTAATGCTATATTGTATATGTGAAAGTTGCCAACAGAGAAATTTTTAATTCTTCATTGTTAATTACACTTCACTCTTTTAAAAAGCTGGGTGCATTCAAACTTATATTAAAATGTCTCTCAGGTGGCTCAGTTGTTTAAACATCTGGCTCGTAAAAAAATAAATAAATAAACATCTGGCTCTTGATTTGAGGTCAGGTCATGATCTCACAGTTCTTGAGATCAAGTCCCATGAGGGCTGTCAGCATGGAGCCTGCTTGGGGTTCTCTCTTTCCCCCCTCTCTCTCTGCCCCTGCCCTGCTCATGTGTGCACACTCTCTCTCAAAAATAAAGAAAGAGGGGCGCCTGGGTGGCGCAGTCGGTTAAGCGTCCGACTTCAGCCAGGTCACGATCTCGCGGTCCGTGAGTTCGAGCCCTGCGTCGGGCTCTGGGCTGATGGCTCAGAGCCTGGAGCCTGTTTCTGATTCTGTGTCTCCCTCTCTCTCTGCCCCTCGCCCGTTCATGCTCTGTGTCTCTCTGTCCCAAAAATAAAAAATAAAAAAAAAACGTTGAAAAAAAAATAAAAATAAAGAAAGAAACATTAAAAATTTTTTTTTAAAAATGTGTCTCTAGTAAATACTAACACATATGAATTAATGAGGCATGTATTGTTTTCATAAGGACTATTATTTAAAAAACTAAATTGCCTGCTAATAATTAAACAAGTCTTAAAAATCCCAAGCTAATAACAATAAATATTACAATCTTACTTTCAACTTCCCCCATTAATGGTTTTTTATATATCCTATGTTTCAGAAAGAAATCAAACATGTATATATTCCTTTACTGTAATAACTGCTGCAGCCTAAGATAGAAACACTTATTCTTGCAGAGAATATGCATGCCTGGCTTACCAAGTGACCCTCAAAACTGCTTACTCAGATCCTGAAAGGATTCTAGCATTTTATGTGGATATTAAAAATACCAATATATAATACAGATGACTCCACATCTTGTTTCCCCCCCTCTTAATAATATAACTCAGATCTATTTATTGACTGCATCATTCTTTGTATAAATGTGTTATCACCTATCTAACCTATTATATTGCCAATTTCAGCTTTTTGCTGTTCACTGCTTTCAAAATATTGCCATAGTAATTTCTCTATACTATTATGAATGTATATTTACATGTACATTCTTCTCTCTGCCCCCCCCACTCTCACGTGCACATGCACATGTGCAAACATTCCATTATCTATTATATGATATAATTCACATCTTTTGTAAAACATACAGTCTCCAATTTTGAGATGTGGGGTTTTAGAATATGTGACAAAAGTAAACATTTCTGTTACATATCTATGTGAAAATATTTAGCATCATAAAATAATCTGCCCCATTTTAATTGATTAGTGTGCACTGTTTTGTTTTGTGTGCTCTGCACTAAAGTTCACCCTAGTCCAAGTTCACTTTCCTAAATCATTATCTTCTCTTAATAGCATCACTCACATTACTAATAAAACAGCTTACTGTGCTTTTTATTTTAATTAGGAAAGCAAATTTTTTGCATTGTGATTCTCTGGAAATGTTCTTAATTAAAGTGCAATATGGTACCTAAAGTAAACAAATTATCTATGTAGTGCAGCAAGTAATTTTATTTTCTGTAGGATAAACTATAGTTACTTTAAAAATAAAAAGGAAAAGATTTTTTTTTTCAACGTTTTTTATTTATTTTTGAGACAGAGAGAGACAGAGCATGAACGGGGGAGGGGCAGAGAGAGAGGGAGACGCAGAATCGGAAACAGGCTCCAGGCTCTGAGCCATCAGCCCAGAGCCCGACGCGGGGCTCGAACTCACGGACCGCCGAGATCGTGACCTGGCTGAAGTCGGACGCTTAACCGACTGCGCCACCCAGGCGCCCCAAAAAGGAAAAGATTTAAAGAAGGTATATCATAGTTAAATTCTTTGTTTTTAAACATGGCAACCATCAAATTCCGTCTTTAAAAATGATAACATTTTAAACCATAACACTTAAACACTCCATTATATAAATGATTATATCTAATTTTTAAGCTAGTATGAATATAATAAAATATATATTCTAACATGCATTATATAAAAATATCACTGGAAGTTAAAATGTTTCAAACTCACCAGAGGAGCTCACTGTTTCAAGAAATCTAATCTTATTTTGTTTTAAAAGCAAAAAATAGTTTTACATGTCTTAGTCATTGAGGACTGACTACATGCTTGACAATCCACATTATTTCACTTAACAAGACTATTATCTTTAAAATTACATTCTAACATACCCTCTTAGAGGTGAGGAAAAATGGTAAATTGTCCAGTGTCACACAACTAGAAATATCAAAGCTGGTATTTTAATGCATTAAAAAAAAATTTTTTTAACACTTACTCATTTTTGAGAGTGAGAGAGACAGAGCATGAGCGAGGGAGGGGCACAGAGAGAGGGAGACATAGAATCTGAAGCAGGCTCCCGGCTCTGAGCTGTCAGCACAGGGCCTGATGTGGGGCTCAAGGTCCAACGTGGGACTTGAACTCACACAAGGCGAGATCATGCGCTCAACCGACTGAGCCACCCAGGCACCCCTTAATGCATTTTTTAATTAAAAAATATATACCCTGAAATAAGCTTTATGTCTTTTATGTGTCATTCATTTTATATTTCATTTTTTATCTTTACCCAACAAGGTGTTTACAATGCAAATATATTATCAATATAATCTTTTGTGAGTCAATAATAGTCCTTTTTAGATTTTCTAACTTTAATTTAAACGTGTCTTTTTTCATCAATGCTTTGCTTAGTTTACTTGTCACAATCACTTTGTAACATAAGGGGACAGCATGGACAGTAGCCAAGGGCATGGGCTCAAAATCAGGCAGAGTTTTCAATCCTAGCTCTACTACTTTCTCCCACCCAGCTTTATTGAGATATAATTGACATATAACATAGTGTAAGTTTAGGGTATACAACATGATGATTTGATACACGTATATATTGTGAAATGATTACCACAGTAGAGTTAGTTAACACATCCACTCTTTTTTTTTCCCCTACAGTTTTATTTAAACTTAGTTAACATATAGTATAGTATTGGTTTCAGGAGTAGCATTTAGTGTTCATCACTTACATATAACACCCAGTGCTCATCTCAACAAGTGCCCTCCTTAATGCCCGTCACCCATTTAACCATCCCTCTGCCCAACACCCCTCCACAAACCCTCAGTTTGTTCTTTATCCTTAAGAGTCTTTTATGGTTTGCCTCTCTCTCTCTTTCTTTCTTTTTTATCTTATTTTATCTTATATCTTATTTTACTTTATCTTATTTTATTTTTCCTCTCCTTCCCAAACGTTCATCTGTTTTGTTTCTTAAATTCCACACGTGAAGGAAATCATATGATATTTGTCTTTCTCTGACTGACTTATTTAGCTTAGGATAATACATTCTAGTTCCATCCAAGTTGTTGCAAATGACAAGATTTCATTCTTGCTAATATTAGTAATATTCCATTGTATATACGCCACCTCTTCTTTATCCATTCATCAGTAAATGGACATTTGGGCTCTTTCCATAATTTGGCTATTATTGAGAGTGCTGCTATAAATATTGGAGTGTAGTTGCCCCTTCCAATCAGTATTTTTAGATAAATACCTAATAGTGGAATTGCTGGATCTTAGGGTGGTTCTATTTTTAACTTATTGAGGAACCTCGATACTGTTTTCTAGAGTGGCTGCACCAGTTTGCATTCCCACTAACAGTGTGAGAGGAATCCCCTTTTTCCAAATCCTTGGCAACATCTGTTGTCTCCAGAGTTGTTCATGTTAGCCATTCTCACAGGTATGAGGTCATATCTCATTGTGGTTTTGATTTATATTTCCCTAATGATGACTGGTGTTGAGCAATCTTTTCATGTGTCTGTTAACCATTTGTATGTCTTCTTTGGAGAAATGTCTGTTCATGTCTTCTGCCCATTTCTTAACTGGATTATCTATTTTTTGGGTGTTGAGTTTGATAAGTTCTTTATAGATTTTGGATACTAGCCCTTTATCTGATATGTCATTTGCAAATATCTTCTTCCATTCCATTGGCTGCCTTTTAGTTTTCCTGATTGTTTCTTCCACTGTGCAGAAGCTTTTTATCTTGAAGTCTCAATAGTTCATGTTTGCTTTTCTTTCCCTTGCCTTTGGTGACATGTCTAGTAAGAACTTGCTATGGCTGAGACCAAGAGGTTGTTGCCTGTGTTCTCCTCTAGGATTTTGATGGCTTTTTGTCACACATTTAGGACTTATATCCATTTTGAGTTTTTTGTGTGTGTGTGTCTATGGTGTAAGAAAGTGGTCCAGTTTCATTCTTCTGCATGTTGCTGTCCAGTTTTCCCAACACCATTTGTTGAAGAGACTCTTTTTTCCCATTGGATATTCTTTTCTGCTTTGTTGAATATTAGTTGAACATATAGTTTTGGGTCCATTTCTGGGTTCTAAATGTCAGTGTCTTTATATTATTCATCAGATAGTACTATAACTTGAGATATTTATTCTAGTGAGCAAGTATTCACTCTTTTCTGTGTTTTTTAAGTCAAAGCAAATTAAGCTCCACTTAATGACTATGTGACTACATATGTGACTACATATGACTACAATTTTCAGGTGAGCTGTGTGTTAAAATATTTTTTTTAAATGACAGAGAAAAAATGTATTTAATCTTCTGTTCTTGTTATTGGATAGTTGAGGAATCTACTGTTTAATTCTTAGCAGTAGTTTAGTTGTGAATATATTTCCAAATACATAGATAAAGTACTAATAAGTAGAGAAAGTAGCATAAAATGAATTATACCTTTATTATAAGATCATCTCATTATACTGCACATGAGAAAATAAGTTACCTGTCAGAGAAATGATTGTCTAATGGTTGTTAATATATAGTTTTACTATGTCATTAGTTATAGTTTTTTCCTGAACTCCCTCTGCTTTTATAATAAGGAGATATCTTCTGCCTGCATTCTAAATATCCAAACAAGTTAATGTTAAAATTGGTGTATTCTTATTGGCTTGGGGAGAAATACTGTTCATCTATGAATAGTTACAGTGGATTGGTAAGTGCCAAAATCTGAGACAGTGTAGATGCTAGAAACAGACCATCAGACTTTCCTTAGTACTATTTCTCCCCACTCCCAGTCACATGAGTGGATTTAATCATATGGAGAGAGCACAGGTCAGAATGGAAACCTTCGGAGCTGCCTATTCACACATTTAAAAAGCTATTAAACAGTTGTAAAAGCAAATTCTTTTTTCTATCACTTTTCTTCTCTTTGGAGCCAAGGTTGTTTCTGGACACAGTCAGTAAGAATTACCAATAGATTCTTGTGAGCATGATATCTTGGAGCATACAGGAAAAGATAAATGAAAGGTAGCAAAATACAAAAGAAGAAAAGAAGGAAGAGGAGGAGGAGAAAAGAAAGAAGGGGAGAAGGATAAGGGAAAAGAAGAAAAGAGGGAGAAGGAAGTGAAGGAAAAGAGGAAAGAGAAAGGGGAGAGGAGGAGAAGGAAAAAGAAAGAAGCAGCAGCTTACAATAGATCATCAGGACCATACATCAAGTAGGTCCATTCATGTAATAAAAATGGGTTGAACTTATTTATTTTAAATAATACTCATTAAACAAAATGAAATGAAATAAAGGGCTAGCAATAATGGAAGGATAAAATATGCAATGGCAAAAAAAATAAACAAAAAGAAAGAAGAGATTGTTATATTGTTATCATATAAAAAGAACTGAAAGTACAAAGCAATCAATAGGAAAAGGAGTTATTTTACATTGGTAGGAATGCATCTATAAAGAAAAGAGGTTATTCTAGAATTTGTATGCACCAAATAATATGGGATTAAAATAAAATTTGTTTAAAAATCCAGGAGCAATGTGTAGATAAACTGATAAAAATGTAAACCATAGTATGAGACTTTAATAAAACTGTTTAAGCAAAATAATGAAAAAATATGAATTGATTTAAACTACAGCCTTATCATTCATGGTTCAGAATGTGTATCTCATAGTTCTTAAAAATTATTTTAAGAATCTGTAGGGACATTGTTTATTATAGCAAATATTAGAGGAAAAATTGAAGTCTAAAAATAGAGGAGAATTTATAGATATTACATTACAACATCCTGAATAACAGCTTCCTAGAGACCTAGTAACATGGGAAAAACTTGCATTTTATTTTAAGAAAAAAATATTAGGTTTGTCTTTGATATCCTAATGTGTATTAATTATGTACTAATACCTTGCAAAAAGATTGAAATCCACAGGTGACTCTGGAATTATTTTTGTATTTTTATTTTTAGAGTTCCCAAATGACCTATGATATACAGCTTCAGTAATCAGAAGCCAAAAACACATTTTTAAGAATAAACTTAATTTTGTATTTATTTTTAATTTTTAAAATTTTTTTTGAAAATAAACATTTTAATTGAAATTCCATTTGCATAATTTGATGCACGATGTAGAGAGTGTTTTATAAGAGCCTTTTGTTGAAATTTTAATTATGTAGATATGAGGTACGAAGAATTGATGAAAGTTGTAATAGCTTCATCTTGGTCCATGAGCTCTAGCTCTTATAAAACATTTCACACACACGTATATCCTCCTGCGCACTTCACATTTGGGTCTGGTAGTTTTGCCTTGAGCTCCAAATGAATAGTTTTTTTTCTTTTCTTGTTCCACTGGTTAGTTTGAGAGAACGCTTAAAATGAATATTTACAAACATTGCTTGGCTTGCTTAGGCAGCTACCTATTACTTTAAGAATGGGACTCCTGTTGCTGCCAGGTTGAGTTGCTGTGGAGAGCAAAGATGAGAGGCAAAATTGCAGCTTTTAAATATTTTTAGAAAAGAAAGAGTCGACTTGCTGACATCAGGCACTGCAATCAATCCCCATCATCTTTTCATTCTCAGGAATACGTGGGGAAAAAGACCATTTCAAAGCTAAATTGATGTTTCACTATTGAACAAGAATTTAAAAGCTCTTTTGCGACCAGATTCTTATTTCTTTTATTTATCTTGGACATTGAAAGTAGAGTCAATATAAAATTGTTTAATGTAGAAGGCCTTCCTTAAGGATTCTTAATCATCTCCTTCTATTATTTCAACACCCCTGTAAAGCAGTAACCATGTCTATCTTAAACGGCCATAATAATAATTGGTCTTCCAGAGAGCCATATACTAATATCATAGCGATATGGTAGTAAATAATAATAATAATAATAATAATTAAAAATAGGAATTTTTGGCTAACATTAAAGAAGATATTTTTCATATCAAGATATTCAGCCATCACAATAGATAAAATATTTAAAAATAATGTGTACGTGCACTGTAATGAGTTACAATATCATGAACTAAATCACTAAGAAACTAATAGTACTAAGCATCTAGGTTACATAATTTTAACTGACTCTGTAAACAAGGTGGCTAAAATAAAAATCAAATGGTAACAGCAAGAAATATTTTTAAAATTGTCAAAATACATGATTTTACAATTGAGTTTCTAGAATGATTAAGCATTATCATTAACATGTAGATGAAATGGAGCGGGGAGGGATTGATAAGATGGCAAATTTTTGCTTCATGGTAAAATATGTAGTAAAGACATTTTGGAAATACATATAAGTGTTTTAGGAAGTTATGGCATCTACTGGAAAAAGGTGTGTAGATGTAATAGAATCAAATGCATAGCAGACAAAATTGAGGGAAATAACATACTGTGTCGAAATAATTGTGCACATTGACTCAACCATGGAGCAAGCTTTGTTTAGCCTTTTGCAGGTTTATTTTTTATATGTATTCAGTGAGTAGTTTCTGGCAGTTAGTGGTTTCTGGAAGATGGAATGAATTAAGGTTACCTACTCAGATGGCTTAAACTTTTTAACAGTGTTTGTGAAGACTTTAAAGAGTGTTCATTCACCTAGTTTCCAAATAGCCTTTCCCGTCTTTGTTTCCTTCTGACTAGAATTACCTCCCTGAAATTTGCATTTTGAAGAGATGGCCCTCAGTTTCTACATAAGACTAAGTAAAACATTCACATCTCAAAGGCACAGAGTAACAATGCAAGTTCCTCCTAGAAGGCCTATTGTTTCCTAAATCAAAAATTTTTAGGATACTTATGAGCTTTTTGAAATGAATAGGGACTGGTAGGAAAGTGGCCTTTTTCTCTTCTTGTGAAAGCTGTTTATAGGACAGCTGTTTTTAATTCTTTGAAGAATTGGGTTACAACCTGAATGCAATCAAGGGACTGAGACAATCACCCCACTATATTATCTTCAACTATACTTGAAATCAAAAGATTCCTGTGTTCTAGATTTAGAGCTATTTGTCTTTGGAATGTTTTCCTTTCTCTCTGGGTACATTGTTTCATTTAGCTAAGGTTACGCACATAGCTAGGTTGCCTTCCCTTGTCTTGAGGTTTTTCATCACATTCCTCAGAGAGGGGCTCTACCACACAGAAAGCCAAACCTTTTCTCAGAATGCATGACAAGTAAGCCGCCATAGCTGTCTCTGTGAGAGAAAAAGCAGATAACCAATAAGAAACAACGTGACATTTTACCTTCCTTTCTCTACAGGGCAAGATCCAAGAGGACTGACTCTGGTAAGAACTCTCATGTTTCACAGACTTCTGCCAGTATTCCCAGGCTCCAGAAAGAGTGAGGTTTAAAGTAGAGTGTGTGGCTCCAGTATGTACCAGAATTTCGTGAGGTTCTCCATTAATTTTAATTTTAGTTTTCCCTGGGCTGCTTATGGGAATAACTCATGGCAATTTACCAGAGAATCCCTCAGCGTCACATCAGCCCTAGGAGGCCATCTGGGGCCTTCCTTTGAGATATGGGGGTGTTCAAATTGGTGTGGAAGGATTTGTATAAAATCTTCAAAGACAATCTTTCTTCCAATGTCAAAATTGATTGCAAATGAGACATCAGTTTCTGGGCCAGTGTTTTGATGATGGAACCCTAGCAGGGTGCAAAGTGGGAGGCCCAGGTGTTGTTTTAGGTTTCTGGTCTTGGAGCCGCTGTAGTTTTAAGGCTACTAACTTTGTGGACTCTTGTTTATGATCTTGTATGTCTCTGCAGAGTGGAAAGGCAATTAAGATGGAGTTTTAATAGACTGAATATTCAAGTAAAGGAAAGTAGAAAGATGCAATAGGAATCACATCAATCTTACAGTCTTTGGGGTACCTCTGTGGCTTTCACTTTTCATTAGTCTTCTGCAACGAATCTTCTAATGAAGCTCTCTTAGAATCTTGAAGCCTTTTGGAGCCTTCTGCATAAAATAGGGAGCCCATTCTATTTGATTTTAGGAACACTTGTTTTTAATTGTACTTCTCTAATGAATGATTTTGTCTAATTGGAATATGTCCCATAATGGCCATTGTAATTCTAGATTGTCTTAGTAAGACTTTACCAGTTTTGTAGGTATCTACAGCTTCCAGAGAAACAGTTCTTTGACATATAAGCAGGTATGCTGGAAGGAAGCACTTTCAGTTCCTTGAAACTTGACGATTCCATTTCTTTAGCTAGGCCTTAGCTCTCTTGTAGCCAAATTAACACCTAAGAGGAATGTGCTACTGGGTTGGTAATTTTGTGGTGTTCTACAGTGTGCCTTTTGCATGGAAATTTTCTTGAGGTTGCTAGGTGATTTAGTATCAATTTAACCCATTCTATGATTAACGTACCCTAGCACAAGACTCTATAGAGTTAGGTGGCTCGTGCTCTAACAGTTTTTAAGTGCTTGATTCAGGCCCATCAAATGTGACATTGGGTTCCATGAGCAATAGATCTACTGTTTCTTTCATGAGAAGTTTTGTTTATAGTGTGGATGACCTGATGGTTTTTAATAGTGTGAGTGACTTGATTCTACTTAGATTTTGATGTGCCATTGGTCAAACATTCTGAATTTCTTGTTTTAATTTATTTCCTCAAGTTCTCCAATGGTTTATGCTGTGGACTTACCTCAAGGGTTTGTGAGTCCCCCTAATGACTGCAATCCATTGCACTCATTGGAATTCCTTCTTCTTGAGTTTCCTAATGGCTGCTACTCACTGTCAAATCCTAGTATAATTATTCCAGAACTTTTCCAGGATCCCAGAACTTTCCTGGGAACTTTAAAAAACTTTGAAAACTTCCTGGAGAATAAATATGTAATTTTGCAGGTTTTTTAAAAACACAAACAGGGTAGAATCAATATAGTATTGTCACAATCAGATGGCAGTTGGTTATATTGTCTTCATGCTTGGTCTTTTGGTTTATAAGTAAAAACTTAGTTTTAAGCAGCCAATAGCTGGTTATGTGTTAGAAAGCATGATTAGATTAATTCTTTAATGGTGGCTTCAAGTTCTTCCTTGTAGCTCTAGAAAATCCACTCAACCTTTTGTAACTTTTTTAAAAACTGGAAGGTTTGGCATTTGACTTTGCACTCTTAAAGCAACGTTTCAAGCAAAGAAAAAGAGTATTTATATATAAATATAATAATAACATAATATAAATATGTACATTAAAAAAATAAAGTTTGTTTGGATCAGAATGCTGCACACAGGGCGTGAAGCTTAAATCTGAGAGCGACTTACCCACAGCCCTTGCTACTGATGAGAGGAACAATAAGCTAAAAGGGGTCAGTGTGCATCTCATCTCATGGACTGTTAGCAGTCAGCTTCCCATCCTACTAATTGTTACCAAAGACTTAAAAAATGATGAAAGAAGACCATTTAGGTGATACAAACAAACTTTATTTAACACTTCATGAAGCAGACAGTCTTCATTCACAGAACTGCTGAACTGTCTTTACTGAAGAACATAAATGAGTATATACAGTAAAATGATATAATTAAACAATCACCAATTTGGAAACAGTAATGTAAAAAATTGATTTAGGCAAGTATCCATCGACAGACACTGAGCCGTTGTGTGAATAGTTACTGGGAAGCAGATATTCATTAGCAGATATTCATGTGGTTGGAAAACATCAGGCCAGATTAACAACTAGTGTGCCCATAACTCATAAAAACGGACATTATGTCTCTTGATGTGATGCGAAGGAATGTATACATTCCTTGTAATGTGGTTTAAATCATTTGTAAATGGTTTGATCTAAGTATGATCATGAGATAACAAAGAGAATGATTTAAATTGTGGAGCATTTTATACAAGTGGCTTGGATGCTTCAAAAGTATCAGTGTTATGAAAGACAAAGTCAAGAACATTAAAAAAAGACAAAGATGCATGCAACCAAATACAGTGATAATTTTTGGTAGAATCTTGTATCAAAACAAGGTTGGCAGTTCATTTTATGAACTATTAGATAACTTATATATGGATTACATTTCGTATAATATTATTGAATCAAAGTTAAATTCCTTGGTATGGAAATGGGACTGTGGTTATGTAAAGGCAAGTGATCTTAAAGGGAAGTGGATGAAATATTTAGGAATGAGTACCATCATGTCAGTGATTGACTTTTGAATATATAGCAAAGGAGAAAGAGAAAACAAATTTGCCAAATATTAACAACCGGTGAATCCTAGTAAAGGGTAAATGAATGTCATTAAAACATGGCTTTTACTATAACTTTTCTTTAGGTTTGATACTTTTGAAAGTAAAAAAATAGGGCAACTAATCAAAAACAGACAAAATACAGAATTTTATACATTCCTAAAAGTTGTATCTTCATGAAACCCATCCATTTCATTACCAAAGACTTGTCTTTTATAATGAATTTAATATAAGCAAAGACTTTATTGTGATTCCAAAGTTTTAAGAGACATTTAAGAATCTTATTTTCATGGGACGCCTGGGTGGCTCATCAGTTAAGTGTCAGACTCTTGGTTTCAGCTCAGGTAATGATCTCATGGTTTGTGGGTTTGAGCCGCACATTCGGCTCTGCACTGACAATGTGGAGTCTGCTTGGGATTCTCTCTCTCCCTCTCTCCCTCTCTCTCTCTGTCCCTCCCCCACTTGCTCCCTCTGTCTCTCTCTCTCAAAATAAATAAGTAAAAAAAAAAAGAATCTTTTTTCACAACAGTCATAAAGTAGAAATCAATTCTCACAAACATAATAACCCCTCTTCTTACATTAGCCTTTACAATTTACCTTTCCATGTCTCATTCGAATATGAAAAAGGTTATGGCCTTGTGCACAATTCCTTTTAATCTTTATGTGAATTTAGGAATATACTCAGTTCTTTTAATGATATGAAACAAATTCATTCAAATAATGAATGAATGTTTTCATAGTAGTTTTGGTAATATAAGACTGGAATTAGATTTTAGCTGAGAGTGGAAGGAGACAATTCCCAATCTATACTCAAAATAATGTATTATTTCCTAGAGTAACAGAAAATAAGAAATGACAAAGAGAAAATAGCTATACACTTCAAACCATGACAGCTTTGCAAATGGCATAACAAAGTTAAAGGTATAAAGAAAATTGTAATGTTCAGATGTACAGTGAGAAGTCATTACTTATACTCTTTTGAAGACAAAGTTTGCTTTTTGTATTTTGAAAGAAAAAAAACTGTTTGGTACTATCCTTTTGCTTATAAACTGAGTGCTAATAATACTCCTTTTACTTACAATTGAGAGATTACACTGTGAAAATCTGTGATAGGATTGTGAGAAAGCTTAACATGTTCACTTATTTAGACCATTAAAATAATGAAAATATCATCCTTTCGTACAAAAGATGGGTATACTTGAAGCCACAACTTTTTTTCCTTCTTTTCAGAGTGGCATCATTCTTAAAAATATTATCTCCTTCGAAAAGGTAAGCAATGCACACGAGTTTTAGAAAGTACAGGCTTACATCACAGAACTGTAATCAAAGTCAACAATTTTGTACTGATTGGCACGAAAGTTTGAGTGTTAAGCTGATTCTTCTGTTGGAATCGTTTGATCACAGCAGCACTCTGCTATATTAGGCTTTCAAATTAAATGGTCGTAAGTACTCTCCTTACTGTATTGCAACATTCATGTTAATCTACTGACACTAAATATAAGCTCATTTGGCTCCTACTGGAACGGTATTTTTAAAACCATGGGTCACAGTCTGATGGCATCAACTTTATGCATTGAGACTAGCATTTATAAATAATAAAGCAGGGTAAGGTAAAACAGACCATAATACTTCTACATGTGTCACAAGTAGCAGACATAAATATTGTTAGTGAATGAGTGTGTGTA
The DNA here is from genome assembly GCF_022079265.1 of Lynx rufus. Classification (NCBI taxonomy): domain Eukaryota; kingdom Metazoa; phylum Chordata; class Mammalia; order Carnivora; family Felidae; genus Lynx; species Lynx rufus. The sequence goes on from NW_025814827.1 coordinate 67,792,690, forward strand.
TTTATGTGTGTAATTTTGCAATATAAAATGTCATGCTCTTGGTTTCAGTTTATTTATTTGTTTTTTAAGTTTATTCGTGTGAGAGAGAGCAGGCTCATGAATGGGGGAGGGGCAGAGAAAGAGAGAGGGAGAGAGAGAATCCCAAGAAGGCTCTGTATTGTCAATGTAGAGCTTGATGTGGGGCTTGAACCCGCAAAACCATGAGCTTATGACCTGAGCCAAGATCAAGAGCCAGATACTTAACCAATTGAGCCACCCACACACACCAACTCTTGGTTTCAATTTTAAAAAGTTGAAGGCAATGACTTGAATTTTCAAAGGGTGTAATAGAGGCTGCTACTTTCAGGAATTTTACTACATAATAGCAAATTTTAATGAAAAATATTTCCAAGCACAGCAAGATTTAACTTACCAGTCTTACTAAAATAAAAATGGTGTTTTTATAAATATTTTATTAATGTTTTCTCATGTGGAAAATATATGCTTATCACAAACAAACCTAGAAGAAGTAGAAAATCTGATTATGAGTCAAATTGAGCATCTTATATTCAAAAGACATTTGTATTTTATTGTGGACTCTTTAGATTATTTAAATATTTAATTGTTTTTCTAGTAGGTGGTTAATACTGATTTATAAAAATTTAGATACTTATATATCCTATATTTTACAAATATTTTCCCAATTTTTCTGTAGTGTTTGAGTTTATTTATTCAGACATTTTCAAAGTATATGTAGTGAAATTTATTATGTCAATTGCTTCTGGATTTGTCTCTTTAAGGCCTTTTCATACTTATAATACCTATTCAGTACCTATATTCTATCTTTTTCTTAAAATACGAGTATCCTATTAGTATAAACCCTATTAAATCATGGTAGATTTATAGAACATTTCAATAACACATAGAGCTAGTCTTTTAATACATTAATATTTTAAATATGTTCCTGGCTAGTTCTGCTCATTTGTTTTTTTATTTTCTAATAATTAAAAAAGTGTTTTTAGAAGTTTAGCATAAAAGTGGATGAAACTGGGGCGCCTGGGTGGCGCAGTCGGTTAAGCGTCCGACTTCAGCCAGGTCACGATCTCGCGGTCCGTGAGTTCGAGCCCCGCGTCAGGCTCTGGGCTGATGGCTCAGAGCCTGGAGCCTGTTTCTGATTCTGTGTCTCCCTCTCTCTCTGCCCCTCCCCCGTTCATGCTCTGTCTCTCTCTGTCCCAAAAATAAAAAAAAAAAAAAAAAAAAAAAAAAAAAAGTGGATGAAACTAAAACTGTATAGTTTGATGATTATTCTAAAAAGACTCAGATAATAGCTGAACAAAGCTTAAAAAATAAAAATAAGTAATCAAAGATCAAGGTATAAGGCATTACTAACACACTGTAGGAAACAAATATTCTAATACCTATAGTAGATTATTTCTGACTGCACAGGAATGTTATGAATATGGAATAAGCAGTATGAGTTGGGCCTCTTCTGTCTAACATGATGTCTGTGGAATCTATATAAGCTGTTGTATCTTGCATGATTTTGGTCATTTTCATTGCTTTATGATATTGCATTAAGTGACTATCCCAAATGTGAACTGGCATATGAATTGTTTAAGTGTACGAAGTTCATGAAGAGTATTGTTATGGACATTTTTTGTATATTGTATATTTTTTATTTAGATATTGTTTCTCATTGGGTTAGTTTTGGTAATTTGTGTTTTTCAAGAATTTGTCCTTTTTCATTTAAATATTCAGATATATTGGCATTTAGATAGCATTTTCATTCTCAAATCCCAGGGTTCATTGCTTGGACCTGGTCTAGTCTTCATCTTCACTCATTCTCCTATGGTAATAATCCCCAAATTCCTTCTGTAGCCCGGAACTCTTCTTTGCATAAAAGAACTACCTGCTTAGTCTAAATCTCTACTTGGACGTCTAAGAATCTCAGACTTAACAAGCTCTGAATTTAAACTCTATTTCCCCCCAATTTTTTTTTTTTCTTTCTCAGATGTCATCTCAGCAAACAGCAACTTTCTTTCAGTTGTTCAGGCTAAAACCTTGAGTTGATCTTTTTTTTTTTTTCTTTTTTTCTTGTTTCCCCTCATACCTCTTAGCAATCTCTTGGCAATATTCGTTGACTATTTTCAGAAAACAACCTCTACTTCTTCTTCCATTGCAGCCACTCTGGCCCAAGTCAAAGTCCCTTTTTGCTGTGATGATTGTGATAGCCCTTTGGTAACTCCTCATCCTTCTCCACCTCCTCTTCCTCTCTCTTCCCTCTTCCGTTCTTTTTCTTCTTCACCTTCTCCTGTTTTTCCTCTTCTCTTCCCTTCTTTCTGTACCGTCTCCTCCACCTCTTTTCATTTCCCCCCATCTCTCACATCATGTATTTCAGCCTTCTACCCAAAACCCTTCAAAAACTCTCATCTTAATCATTTTAAGAGAGAAAAGACTTAAAGTGGTCCACATTACAGCTATATGATTTCCAGGTTTTTTTTTTTTTTATTACATTAGCCTCATCTCTTCTACTTGTTCTTTCTTACTATTCCGCAAAAGACAGAACATGTACCTGTCTTAGAATCTTTTTCACTTGATTTTCCTTTGCTCAAAATATTTTTTTCTTGATCCACATGAATCAAATATTCCTCCATGAATTTCTGTATTGTATTTAAATCATAATCCCACACCAGACATGCCATAGTTCCTTCTCTGATTTACTTTTCTTATTATCTACATGGCATATTTTAACGTACTACATACTTACATAGTATGTGTATATGTATATATTCATTTGTTTTTCACTTATTTATGTTTTTGTTTATCTGTATCACAAGTGAGAACATAAGTGCATTGATAGGAAGGATTTGGATTGTATTTTCAGGACATAAAAGAACATCTAACACATGGTAGATGCTTAACAAACATGTGGTAAATGAACATTTTGGAATAATGTATAAAGTACTTCTTTTAGAATGGTTTGTGAGGCAGGGCATTTATGCTAAATTCTCCATATTTTGAAATCTAGAAATGTCTTTGTTTTGCCCTAAATTGTGAAAGAGTATTTCTGTGTAGACAACTAAAATGTTGGGATTTACTCTTAGCTCTTTGAAGATTTTATTCTATTCTTTTCTAAATTCCTTTTATTGTTTGAAGCTTTTGGTTGTTTGTTTTAAAGGATCTGTCTTTTATCACCAGGTACTTTTAAAATCATCTCTATTTTATTGGAAATTTTATAACTCCATGTCAATGTGTTAAAATACAGATTTTAAAAAAATATACTGTGCTTTCAATTTCCACTTATCCATGTCTTTATTACCTAAAAATTGCACAGCTATGATCTATCACCCTTTAAATTTTTCTTCTGCTCCATCTATATTTTCTATTCTTTTTTAGGTATTTTGATTAAATAAACACTAGAATTTTTAGTTCAACACTTCATATGTATTAAAATGACCTTAATATTTTACATCTTTCTGTCTCCGTATATTTTATTCTATGGTAGAATACAGTTTATAAATTTTCTGATTTTTTTCAACAACTCTGCTTTTATTATAGAATGTTTATTGATTGTTTACAAAAATACACCTCACCATGTTAAATTAGCTTTTGATATCTCATCTTTTCTGATTGCAAATTTTATTTCATTGAATATTTAATATGTAATATTTTTATATTGTTTTTGATACTTTTATATGTGAAATTCTTGTGTTATGATTGCATTTGATTTCTGTCTTCTGACTTTCACTTGTGGTTATTTGTTTCACTACCAATTTTAAAGGTCTTTGTGTATGGTCCTATATTTAGTTTATTTTGTTGAATAGAAAACATGGTGGGAAATAAATCCAGTAACTCTGGGGCCTTTTACATAGCAAAATTTCTAGGGTTCTAGAAGTGTGGATCATGTCAAAATACTCCTGTTAAGTGAAAGATAAATTGTTGCATCTGGCCACTATGAGCAAAAAGAAGCACAATTCCCGGTGTATCTCTTTGGATATTGGAGGCAACATCTTCATCATTTGGATGTGTTATTCTGTCCAATTTACTGAGTGACCTGAAAAGCTGCTAGATTTGAGTGGGGCCCAGAACATAAGATGGCTTTGCTGCAGGTCCATCCTGCCTTGAAAACTGCTCTGCCACTTGGGCCATGTGATGCAGTAGATTCAGTGGTGCTTGAAGTGGCAGTGGCAGATAGGGAGGCTGTTTGTAGGTTTTGGTGGGCCTTTGTAGGTGAATTGCAGCACGGGCCCTTAGGATTTTAGAGCAGAGCCCTACTATCCTCTGGATAACGACTCTCCTTTTGAGAAACAGTTCTTGGCCTGCTACTGGGTCTGAGGAGAGACTGAATACTTAAACTTAAGCCATTACATTACCATGCGACCTGATCTGCCCATCATGTAATGAGTCTTATTTCACCTCCTTAAAGTTGGGCATTCACAACCATGCTCCATCATCAAATAGAAGTGGTATATAACATGATATGGCCTGAAGGCATGAGAAAGTTACCTGAGAAGTGGTCCAAAGGCCCATGGCCTCACTTCTGCTGTGCTACATTCTCTCAGCCTGCAACCATGGCCTCATGGGGATTTGCCTATGATTAACTGACAGAGAAAGAGGATTTGGCTTAAAGATGTTTCTGCAAGATATATAGCCAACACCTGATGGTGAACAGCTTCCACACTACAACCCCTGTCTTGGAGATCTCTGAAGGATGGTAATGAAGGGAAATCTTCCCTGTGGGCAGAACTTTAAGCAGTGCACCTAATTTTTCACTCTGCTGGGAAAGAGCAGTGGACTGACATGTGATTATACATTGATTCATGGGTTGTTCTCAATGGTTTGACTGAATGTCAGGGACTCAGAAGAAACACAATTGGAACATGTAATCTCTCTGAATGGGCAAACAACAGGAAAACATGTGTGTCCCACATGAATGTTTACCAAAGAGTGACTTCTGAAGAGGAGGATTTTGATGATCAAGTGGAGAGGATGACCTATTCTATATATACCTGTCTTCATCTCTCTCCAGCCAATGTCATTGCCCAATGAGCTTATGAACAAAGTGGTCCTTGTAGCAGGGACAGAAAGTATGCATGGCTTCAGCAACCTAGACTTCCATTCACCAAGGCCAACCTGGCTCTGGCCACCGCTAAGTGCTCAATCTGCACCAACAAAGACCAATGCTGAGTCTTCTACATGGTATCATTTCCTTATGTTTATCAGGTAGCTATTTGGTGGTAGGTTGATTGTTTAAGACACTTCTATCAGGGTAAGGTGGCATTTTGTTCTTATAGGAATAGACACTTCTTCTGGATATGGGTTTGGCTTCCTTGCATGCAACATTTCTGCTAAAACTATCATCCATGGACTTACAGAATGCCTTATTCACTGTTCTTGATATAGCACACAGAATTGTTTCTGATTAAATAACTCGCTTTGTTGCAAAAGAAGTGAGGCAATGGTTGGGGTGCCTGGGTGGCTCAGTTGATTAAGCATCTGACTTTGGCTCAGGTCACGATCTCACAGTAGGTGAGTTCGAGCCCCACACTGGGCTCTGTGCTGACAGCTTAGAGTCTGGAGCCTGCGTCCAATTCTGTCTCCCTTTCTCTGCCTCTCCCCAACTCATGCTTGCTCTCTCTCTCTCTCTCTCTCTCTCTCTCCCCTCTCTCCCTAATTGCCAATGAGGCAATGGGCTCATTATTATGGAATTTATTGGTCATACCATGTTCTCCAATGTCTGTAGCTTGCTTGATTGAATGGTGAAATGACTTTTGAATACTTCTTTACAGTCTAGCTAGGTGACAATACCTTGAAAATTTGGTTAAGATTTCCCAGAAGGCTATGTATGCTATAAGCTTCCAGTATATGGTGGTGTTTCTCCCATAGCTAGGATCCCCAGGTCTAGGAATCAAGGAGTGGAAATGAGGAGTGGTACCACTCACTATTTTCCCTAGTGACTCTCTAGCAAAATTTTTTGCTTCCTCTTCATAGTATCTTAGGCTTTACTGGCCTCAGAGGTATTAGTACTAAAGGAGTGAATGTTTTCACCAGAAGACCCAACAATGATTCCCTTGAACTAGAAATTAAGAATAATACCTGATCATTTTGAATTCCTGTGCCTCTGAATCAGCAGGCAAAGAAGGAAGTTACAAAGAAGGGATTGTTCTTGACTACCAAGAAGAAATTGGACTACTACTCCACAGTGGAGATGAAGAAAAGTATATCTAGAATGCAGGGGATTCCTTAGGGTGTCTCTTAGTGTTTCAGTGCCCTGTGATTAAGGTTAATGGAAAACTACAACAGTCCAATCCAGGCAGGACCAATAATGACCATGACTCTTCAGGAAAGATGGTATGGGTCACCCTACCAGTTAAAGAATCACACTCAGCTGAAGTGCTTCCTGAAGGCAAAGAGAATAGTATAACCATATGACAAGTAATGGAAATAAAGACTAATTTTTAGGAGTATTTCCTAAAAATTCCTTATTTTGTCATGAATGTGTATATCATATATCTTTGTTTTCTTCCCTCTCTTATTCCCTTATCAGGTAACCTAAAATGTATTGACTTTATATAATAGTATTAACTGTTGTTAATTTTATTTCATAATGCTATTATTTATCAAGGGGAAGAGTAAACATCATTCAAGCACTTAACATCTTGGGACTTCATGTGTTTTGGGTTGTACATAGGATAGTATCATGTTAGTATCATGTTAGGGATGGACTTGTGATGGTTAATTTTATGTGTCAACTTGACTGAACCATGGCGTGCCCAGATATTGTCAAGTGTAATCCTGATTTAGTCTGTGAGGATCTTTCTGGGTGAGACTAACGTTTGAATCAGTAGACTAAGAATGGATTGCCCTCCTAAGTATGGGTTGATCTTATACAGTCAGTTGAAGACCTGAATAGAACAAAAAGGCTAACTTTCCCATGAATTACAGGGAACTCTTTCTGCCTAACTACCATTGATTGGAATTTTGGGCTTGAATTGACATATTGGCTTTTTCTGCTTTTGGACTTGAATGGAAATATCAGCCCTTTCTGGTTGTGAAAGAGAGTGCAAGCCTCCTAGCACTCAGACTGGAACCACACTATAGGGTCTCTGGATTGTCAGCTTACTGACTGCAAATCTTGTGATTTGTCAGCCTCTATGATTGTATGAGTCAGTTTTTTATAATAAATTTCTTTCTCTCAATCTCTCTCACTATGTATAGACACCCTGCTGGTCCTGTGTCTCTAGAGAATTCTAATACACTGATTGTAATTATATATATTTGGGTTATGTCATATTGTTCCATGAGCTGATGATATATATAAATACAAATATATTTATTTTATATTATATATATATATTCTGTATATATAAACATATCACTATATAAACATATATATTCTCCATATTGTATAATTTCTGTTGATCTGTCTTCAAGTTCAGGAAATCTTTCCTCAGTCATTAGTATTATTTTCTCATCCAGTGAGTTTTATTTCATATATTTTTTGTTTTGTTCTGTTTTACAATTTCTCAGCAGTTTGATTTTTATGGTCTCTATTTCTTAATTCAGTGTTTCTATCTTTTCATTATTTGTGAACATATAGACCTATAACTATTGTGCTTCACTTGAATACATTTCACAGGTAATGTGTTTTCACAAATTGAAGATTTGTGGCAATCTTGTGTTGAGCAAGTCTATCAGCACCATATTTTCCAACAGCAATTGCTCACTTCATGTCTTTGTAGTATGTTTTAGTAATTCTCACAGTATTTTAAACTCTTTCATTATTACATTTGTTATGGTAATCTGTTATCAGTGGTTATGACTCATTGAAAACTCAAATGATAGTTAATGTTTTTAGCAATAAAGTATTTTTTAATTAAGGTATGTTCATTGATTTTTAGGCATAATGCTATTGTTTACTTAATGGACTATAGAATAAACATAACTTTTATATGCACTGGGAAACCAAAACAAAAGCCATTTGACTTGGTTTATTGTGATATTTGCTTTATTGGGGTAGTCTGGAACCAAACATACTATATCTACAAGGTATGCTTATATTTTCCTTTATATCTTTAAACATAGTTATAATAGCTGCTTTATTATCCTTGTCTGCAAATTTCAACATCTAGGTAACACAGTATTATCTTTTGTTTACTGTCCTTTCCTCTCTGATTAATTATGTCTTTCTATTTCTTTAGATTTTAACTAATTTTGGGTTGTTTCCTTGGACATTGCAATGGATATTTTTAGCAACTATAGATGATCTTATGACTTTCTGATGACTATTTTATTACTATTTATTATTATTATTATTATTATTATTATTATTAATTGGTTTCAAGAGTAGAATTCAGTGATTCATCACTTACATGTAGCACCCAGTGCTTATCACAAATGCCCTCCTTAATCCCTATCACACATTTGGCCCATCTCCCACCCACCTCCCTCCATCAACCCTCAGTTTGCTTTCTAGTTAAGTCTCTATTTTTTTCAATTTATTTTCAAAGACCTATAATTTCACTGAGCTTGATCTATAAAACACCATTTCTCCTTTTAGCCTGAGTTGAGTATTCCCTATGAATGAGTGTTTCAGAGATTAGCCAGGGATTTAACAGAGAAAATTTAGGGATCCCCTCTCACTTTTCCTTTTGGTATTTCCTCTCTTACGTTAAGTGGCTGCATTTTTACTAAATCCTGTCCTATGTTCTCTCATGTCAGTAGGACTGCAGGGTTTTTGTTCAATTTTAGCCACATTGAATTATAATGGCTTGAGACTTCTCTCAGGATGAGTCATAAATAATTTGATCCTGTATCATTGTCTTTCTCTTTGTGTCAACTTCCATGGAATATCAGCTTGCTTCTATCCCTCTCCAGTGCCTTGAGGAAAATGTTTATTTTTTGTTGAGTTTATAATTGTTATCTGCAGTAGTGTTGGTCGAGAGGGAGATTACTTGGCCATGACAGGAACAGAACTCTCTTGGGAATGGCAATTATCAGAACCCGAAGATTGTGCAGAACATAAAATGGCATAGATATGATTAGATCAAAATGAAATCCATCTTACTTCATTGTTCACGTCTGGTCTACATTTGAGAGAATATTTTCAACATCTATTCTTTTGAACATTTGTAAATTTTACTATCAGGTTTTATATTTCCCTAACTTAGGACTTGATATATATTATAAAAAGAAGTTCCAGACCAGGGAAAGATGTCTTTAATAGAGTCCAGAGAAAAGTTGTCAAAGATTAAGGTGTTAGTGCAAGTCATAATATATAGTCCAAACAACTTTGAGTCTTAAAAGGAGCTTTGCTTTTTATATTACTAATATAAGCCACTTAATTGTAAAATCCCTGTGTTTATTGCAAATTCATGTTATTGGTGCCAGTTAGGCAACAAAGACTAATGAACTTTTGAGCCATTATTCATATTGCTTCGTCTATATTGTTTTCTATGATCCAACATTGGATTTATGATTCTCATCATAATTGTAATTAATGACCTCAGAAAATAATCAGTACATTATAGTAACATTTAAAAATAATTTTATTTATGATAGGAGTGCCTGAGTGGCTTGTCAGTTAAGCATCTGACTCTTGATTTTGGCTCTTGATCTTGTGGTTCATGAGATCGAAACCCATGCCAGGCTTTGCGCTGAGTGTGGAGTCTGTCTGAGATTCTCTTCCTCTTTCTCTTCCCCTCCCCTGCTTGTACTCTCTCTTTGTCTCAAAATAAACATTAAAAAATAATAATTTTATTAATGATAAATATTGAATAAGTACCAAATGCATTCATTATGCTGTTTATTTTGCATGCATTACTTTTAGCCATCCTGAAACTCTGAAGGTATAGTCATATCAGTTTACTAGTAAGTAAGTGGTAAAATCTTGTTCAAACAAAGCCAGTGGGTTTCAATAGCAATTTACCAGATTTTATTCCCAGTACATTTATTTTCCTTTTTTAATCTTCTTTTGGTGGGACAAAGATGAAAGAAGGGCAAGAATGTTAAAAAAAAAAAAACATAGAATTTAATAATTTATAAAGGCAAGGGAATTAAAAGCAAAAATGAATTACTGGGACCTTATGAAGATGAAAAGCTTCTGCACAGCAAAGGAAACAACCAACAAAACTAAAAGGCAACCAACGGAACGGGAAAAGATATTTGCAAATGACATATCGGACAAAGGGCTAGTATCCAAAATCTATAAAGAGCTCACCAAACTCCACACCCGAAAAACAACCCAGTGAAGAAATGGGCAGAAAACATGAATAGACACTTCTCTAAGAAGACATCCGGATGGCCAACAGGCACATGAAAAGATGTTCAAGGTCGCTCCTTATCAGGGAAATACAAATCAAAACCACACTCAGATATCACCTCACGCCAGTCAGAGTGGCCAAAATGAACAAATCAGGAGACTATAGATGCTGGAGAGGATGTGGAGAAACGGGAACCCTCTTGCACTGTTGGTGGGAATGCAAATTGGTGCAGCCGCTCTGGAAAGCAGTGTGGAGGTTCCTCAGAAAATTAAAAATAGACCTACCCTATGACCCAGCAATAGCACTGCTAGGAATTTATCCAAGGGATACAGGAGTACTGATGCATAGGGGCACTTGTACCCCAATGTTTATAGCAGCACTCTCAACAATAGCCAAATTATGGAAAGAGCCTAAATGTCCATCAACTGATGAATGGATAAAGAAATTGTGGTTTATATACACAATGGAATACTACGTGGCAATGAGAAAAAATGAAATATGGCCTTTTGTAGCAACGTGGATGGAACTGGAGAGTGTGATGCTAAGTGAAATAAGCCATACAGAGAAAGACAGATACCATATGGTTTCACTCTTATGTGGATCCTGAGAAACTTAACAGGAACCCATGGGGGAGGGGAAGAAAAAAAAAAAAAAAAGAGGTTAGAGTGGGAGAGAGCCAAAGCATAAGAGACTGTTAAAAACTGAGAACAAACTGAGGGTTGATGGGGGGTGGGAGGGAGGGGAGGGTGGGTGATGGGTATTGAGGAGGGCACCTTTTGGGATGAGCACTGGGTGTTGTATGGAAACCAATTTGACAATAAATTTCATATATTAAAAAAAAAAGAATTTAATAATTTATGAGAAACTGACAGATTATTTGAGCTTCTAAACCTTACATTTTAAATTGTTAATCTCAAATCAACAAAATGCCCGCGTGTATGTAATCAATAATAATATTTTTAATATGAATGTAGTTGTCTTGAATTGGGAGAGTGTATACTCTTATGCTTTCTGATTTCCCATCTTTGTGCAGCATATATAGTATTATGTTGGACAGCTTGAGGACTGAAAATAAAATGATGGAATTTTAGAATTTAGTGAATTTAAAAGATTGAGAAAGTAGTCTTTCAACTCAGTAAGTTTTATTTCTCAATGTTTTATGATAAGGTTGTATGCCTTTGACTCTTTTTACACTGGATTAAATTAAAAATTTTTTCAACTTAATAATTTACAAAATTACAAATGAAGACTTCACTTTATTAAAAAGAAACTTGTCTTTTGGGGAAAAAATTGCCCACCATGTCCTCTGGATATATTTGTGGGCATTTTCTCTCTATGGCCATTAATTTATTTCATTAATTTTATGAAGAAGTTTTTAAGTTACTTACATAAAACACATGATTTCTGTACCCTGAGTCAGCTTTAGGTAATCGAGCGTGGTCTGTTCCACTCTCCTGGTTCCTGGATGCCCAACATCACTCCTTGCCCTGCAGGCCCTGCTTGCATTCATAGTGTCACAACTACCTGCTACCCCACCTTAGATGAGGTGATGGTAATCGCCAAATCCAGCAACATGCAGATTGGGATTTATGTGGAGATCTAGCCAAGAAGTGGTTCCTCTTGGGGAAAATGTTTAATGTCATGTGCTTGGGGTGTGGAGTGAGACCCAGTCAGGCTTGGAAATAATTTTTATTGTAAAGGAGAAAACCCATGGAGAACCAGAAATGAGAACAAATTCAAGGCCCTAATTAGCAAACCCAAATATATCAAGCAATGGTAACATTCTTAAATGAAAATAATGGAAGTGTTACTGTTGAATGGATAGAAATGGAGATATAAAGGGCAAAGATACTGACCTGGAGAGCATCTTTTCACTCAACCATGACTCTGTTCCTGATGAAGAAATTGAATCCAGTTCAGAAACACCTCTACCTCCAGCATCCTCAGCCAAAGTAAACAAAATTGTAAAGAATAGACAGACTGTGGCTTCTGTTAAAAATGACCTTCCTCCACACCTTTTGGGATGAGCCCTGGGTGTTGTATGGAAACCAATTTGACAATAAATTTCATATATTGAAAAAAAAATGACCCTCCTCCAAAAGATATCAGAGTGGTTGGCTCTGCACGTGAACAACCTAGTCAACCTCCTGAAAAGTCTTCCTCTTCACAACAGAATACACATGAAAAATCTAACTGTGTGAAAAAAGTAGAAAAATTATAAAAAACAAACAAGCAAACAAAGAAAACAAAAAACAAAAAGAGGGAACTATAGCAGAAAAAACTTAAGAGCCCGGGATGTTGATGCTACAAACCCTAATTAGGAAATTCTGTGTATGATCAGAGACTTTAAAAGGATTGTAGACCATTGACAACAGCAGGTCTTATTGATGAAAATGGCCATTCAGTAAAAAATAAACTCAAATGAAAGCTCTAGATGCAATCATAATCCCTAGTAAAAATATTGTAATGATATATAAGTCTACTTTTAGTTTTGTCTCAATAAGTTACATAGAAAACCAAACATTTGGTCTTGATTTTGCCTTTCATGACTCAGATCCTAAGTGAAATGGTTTAGAAGGATTACAGGTAGACCATTAGTGGAAACTCTATTTGAAAGGAGAATGGCTATGTCCTTTGCTGCAAGTGGAAAACCTCAAACATAAGGAAGGAACAAACCAAGATTGTTCTGAAGGAATTCATGCTTTAGCAGCTTGAGATATTTTCTTAATGCCAAAGACCAAACTATAAGAAGTTAGAACTTCAAGTATATGAAGTTTTCTTTGAAATTTATAGTGGAAATGTGTTTGACTTGCTAAACAGGAAAGCAAAATTAAGAATGCTAGAAGGTGGGGTGCACCTGGAGGGCTCAGTCGGTTAAGCATCCGACTTCAGCTCAGGTCATGATCTCACACTTTGTGGGTTAGAGCCCTGCATCAGGCTCTGTGCTGACAGCTCAAGTGGTGTGATTACAGGAACAGGAAGTCAAGTGTGTTGAAGATGTACTGAAACTCATTGACATAGGCAACAGTTGCAGAACATCTGGTCAAATATCTTCAAATGCACATTCACCTTGGAGCAATGCAGTATTTCAGATTATTCTTAGAAGGAAAGGAAAACTACATGGGAAATTTTCTCTTATTGATTTTCCTGGAAATGACAGAGGTGCTGGTATTTCCAGTGCCGACAGGCAAAGTAGGCTTGAAGGTGCAGAAATTAGTAAAAAGACTTTTAGCACTGCAGAAATGAATTAGAGCCTTAGGTAGAAATAAACCTCCTACTCCTTTCCGAGCAAGCGAAGTCACTCAGGTGTTAAGAGATTAATTCATGGGTGAAAACTCTCATGCCTGCATGATAGCTACAAACTCTTCAGGAATGGCATCCTGTGAAAATACTCTTGATGCATTAAGGTATGCAAATAAGGTGAGAGAATTGACTGTGGATCCAGCTGATGCTGGGGATCTTCATTCAATGATGCACTGTCCACCAAATCAGATTGATGTCTTAGAGGCAGAGTGGGGTATGGGCAGTTCCCTTCAGAGATCCAATGTAAAACTTCTTTGTGAACACAGTGAAGAAGGGGTTTCTCCACAATTGTTTACTTTTCATGAAGCTGTCTCACAAATGGAAGAAATGGAAGCACAAGTTGTAAAAGATCACAGGAGGGCAGTGTTTTAGGAATCTATTCAATGGTTACAAGATAAAAAGTCTCTCCTAGAGATAACTGAAAAAGCAGACTATGATGTAGGTTCCTATGCTACTCAGCAGGGAAAATTGCAACTCAATTTGCAAAAATAGAAATTTTAACTGAACTCTGGAATAAAGTGAAAATCTGTAGCTCTGCAAGAACAGACCAGCAAGCAGATCAACCCAAAGAGACCCCATGCCCTTTAAATCAGCATTTGCTGCTAAAGGATCCCCAGAACCCACACTACTGTAACATGTAATGGTTATACTGTAAGAGCCATTTGAAAGTTTGACATTGTTAAGCTTCTGTGGAAAATGCCTTGTCCCTTCATCTGTATGACATCTTGGTTTTGTGAAACTCTCCTTTGTCTACAAAATACTTCTGATCCAGAAGATACAACCAAACTTTGGGAATAGTGAAGTATTTTCTTTCATTTGCCCAAATTGTGATTTACTTTTAGAGATCCTTGCCAGTTGTATTTTCTCTAAGATGAAATAAGACTGTGGACTTGATCCAAAGGTGAATAGTAGGGGGAAGCCACAGCATTTCCTTTTCAGTGTTCCCAGCGAGACTGAGCAGTTTTAAGTCTTTCGTGTACATGGGTACCTTTATACATACTTTGCCCACTTCTGGGGACAGCCATGCTCACCTCTTCCTGCTCTGTGCCTTGGCGAAGGCAGGTGACGCTAAATTTCTGAAGCACAGCCAAGATAAATTACAGTTCTTATTTGTCATTATAAATCACCTTTATTCTGTGTACATTTTACTATATTTGAGACATTTTTGTGCGTGACTAGTTACTTTTGCATTATGTACTGTATTACTGAATGGAACTGAAGTCAGTGATGGTGAAAATAGCTGCTGGGCCATTCTATCTTATACGTAGAGGAATCTGGAATTATGAGTTTTAAAACCATATAACAATGGTATTAATTTTTTTAGCTTTTTCTTTTTAAAGACATAAAGTATAAACTAGTTGGTATGTAATAAAAAAGTAATGAAATTTTTAAAAATTTCCTAAAATTACATGTACCTAAATTATGCTCATATAACACTGAGCTGATTTGATCTGTTCAGTTTACAGAAAAAAAATACCATTAGAAAGTTGACATAAAAGTTTCTTTTAAGGGATGCTGAGCAGATGAGTTACCTTTTTGAAAATAAATAAGATACAATAAAAATTACCAAATGGTCCTGTAGATTTATTATTTTTTACTTATGCTGCTACAACAAAGTCTAATTAGCAATGGTTATTTTATGTTTCTCTGAGTTGCAATTTTTGAAAAAAATCATATCTTGATTTCCTGTTATATACATGACAAAGAATTGATGGTGAAAGGGATGAGTTGAAGAGTGTGAAATAAAGCATTTTCAATCATTACAGGAAGAGAAGAAACCCTGTAATTCACAAATCAGCATGACATTTCTTCAAAATTTTATTACTTCAATATTTTATTCACAGAAATTAAACCACTTTACTATTCTAAGAATAATAGGTAGTCGGATAATTTATGTAAGAAAATTAAATAAAAGATGTCAGATTTGAGTGAACACAAAATAGTTTTTAATAGTTTAGCTTAAAATTAAATACTAGGTAAAAAAATACATTCAGTTATTTTATTACAGAGGATCTTTACAGTATTCTACCCCTTCATTATGTTAGCTTAACACATATCCGTAATTCCCATTTTATTAAACTTAATGAGAAAAACGAAAGGAACTAGGACATAAAAGTTGTGAATTGCATATCATCATCAAAATAAAAGCTAATTCATGAGATCAGATAAAGAAAATGAGTACTAGGGTAATAGCAGTTGTGTCATAGTACTTATCACCAAAACCTGAACACAGCCCAGCCACCTTTTTGTTGCTCCATTGCACACTGAAAACTAAACTGAGCTCTATTAACAGATTAATGAAATCTGTTCAAGATGAATAGTTTGTCTTAATTTGTCAACTTTTCTACCCTGAAAAATGTTTGGATATGATGAGTCATATTGATCAGACAATATTTGTAATGCTATATTTTAATAAGCATTTTCATTATAAAATAATCTTCACTAAAAAAGTATAAATATGTAGATCAAATTTAATGCATATATTATACATGAAGAATGATTTTAAAAATGAGAGAAAACAATTAATTTTCATGTCCCTATGCTCCAGCGCAGAAGACAGAAAATAAGTTGAACATGGCGAAAAACACACATAATAATTCTCTTCCCAGGATAAAAGAGGCTCTGTGGAAAAATATAGAAATTCTATCAGGAAAGAGATTTGTGGTAAACTCCACATCTTGAAGGCTTTTCTCATTCTGAAATAAATATGTTAGTGAAGAGAAAAATATGTGATCTTTTTCAAGGAACATCTGGGTAGTTAACCTGATTGGCAAAATAATTTTTTATATTTTAATTGTCTTCAAAGAAAATGTTTTTGTGTTGTTGTGTGTGTGTGCATGTACATGCGAATTAGAGAAACCAACTGAAAATAAAAACCATGATCTAGCTATAAAGCAGTCCTTTAGGCTGAATGAAAACATGCTCCTAGGGACCAATTTCCCAATTAGGAACTTTTATTAGCCTTCTAGTTCATGCTTTTGTTTGTTTGTTGAATTTCAGGAGATCTGTCAGTTAACGGAAACGTCAATTATTTATTATAAAGTTATTTAGCAACTAAGATTGAAATAGTGAAAGCAATGTATATTAGGGCATCTTAACATTTATTTGTGAGAAGGCAGCTTTCAAGTAGCCTAGGGAGACTAAATCCTTTTTATTTCCAGATTCTCCAGTGATGTCTTGCATGTAATTTAGTATCTCCATATCTCTAGGTACTTCTAAAATCTCCTATTTTAGCTGCCGGCATAAGGAATAAAATGCCTTATAAACATTTCCCTGTATTCTTCTAAGAGACTACAAAATAGGAAACACTAGATATTAGTCGTCCTGTTGACTACAGTGCATTCATAATGATAAGGTAATTAAGCACATTAAAGTAATTATTTAAAACAGATAAATGTCTTCTTGTGCCTCAAGAGGAAGCTTCTTACCGTATCACTTGTGTTGCAACTATTCAAGCACAATCAAGTTGAGTCTTCTAAATTCTTGCTTCAGGAAAAATTTTTGAAAGTTAACTAGGTAGTGATTTCTCTGAAAATTTCAATTTAAAGTCATGATGATCATGCTTACACAAAAGTAATGGCTTCCTTCAGCCACAGAGACTATCCCTAGTTGATATAAATATGTAGTTGCATTCTTCAAAATTACCACAAAATAAGCAATTTTGTAACTCAGGAAAGCAACAGGAACTGAACCAAATCAACTGCGTAGTGATGTCTATCACTGTGTTGCAATTACACAGAGGATAAACAAATAAAAATCACCGTAAAACGACACTTTCCTTTATATTTTATAGACATGGTCCAAAAGTTGTTTTAATTATCCCCCGTTTTGGTCTATTACCTCACCTCCCTCAAATATTGGTATAACTTATTTGATAGTAAGTAGATAGTCTTCTATTAAACCAAACAATTTGGATTCCTTACTGTCTCCTGTTAGTCAATGTAGAAACCTGAGATTCAAACTTATTGGTTTCCTATGTAACTTGGAGAAAATCAAATATGTTCCAAAGAAAAGCCATCATACGGTTAAAACTTAGTTATAAAGGAAATATTTGTGCCAACAGCTAACTTCAATCCAGCTCATAAACACTGGCATGAAAATGAGTCTTACAGTTCACTATCCACACCATTGCCCATAATCTGATAGGCCTATAATTTAAATATGGTGCCTCAGTACAAATGTAATTGTAGTGATGGGCCACTGGCAAGTGAGGGATAATTCCAGGAGCTGTCTGTTGTCTCTTTCCATTCTAGGACTTTCTCAGTGGCTGTTGTTGCCCCAAACAAGACACTTTGGTTCTTTAAGCCAATAAGACTGGGGTGGTTTTATTAGAATATGAGGCACTCTGTGCAGTGCAGACCAGGAGCTAGTGTTTGGATAACTGTTGCCGTTGTATCTCCCACACTACCCTCATTCTCACAGTAAATGTGAATGTTTAAAAATAAGTCGCCTTGAAAAAAAATAAGTAGGCTTGAAAACAATTAGGAGGCCTTTTCTGTATGACATTTCTCTCCAGGCATTCAAGCCAGTACTAAGCGAAATATAATATAGGCCAAACTTGCTTTCTGACTCCTAATCACCACCTTTGATATTTTTCCTGCTCTGCCTTCAGCTCTTGATCCTAATTTCAGAGTCTTTTCCTACTGCTTGGGCTCAGCTGTACTGAGATAATAACATAATAATAAACTTATCACTCTAGACATTGCACTTTCCCTTCTCAAGAATTCTTATATTTTAAACAGAACCACACAGGATAATGCTTTATCAAAAGGAAGAACTGTCTAGTTGACAACTGATAAATGTGACTGAAAGATATGAGGAGGTAGGTCATACACCACCCTTGACTGGTGACACAGATTCTGATCGATCTCAGTGCTGACCTTGTAAAACTCTCATGGTTTCATTTACTTTTCTGAATACCCACCTAGAACTTTGGAAATTATGTAACAGAGAGTTTTTAAACCTTGCACATTCGAAGCAAAAAATGAAAAGTGGCAAACCATGAATGAGGGAATATTTCTTTTTTGTATTCTTCTCAAAAATATACCTTGACAGAATTTATGAAGAATCATCCAATGAAAAAAAGTACTCGTCAGTGTGGGAGAAGCTTTATTAGAACGCCATGTCCTAATCTTGTTTATATATATCAGAAATCTTAGTCACACAAGAAAAATGGACCAGAATTAATACACATTTGAAAAAGCCATATTGTCACTGCATAACTCAGATATACTAGTTCCCAGTCTTATATCTCTCTCAGACTAAAGTCTTATGGTTTTCTCCTGGAGGTATTCCCTTATGCTACTGGGAAAATCTGTGATCAAATTTGCAGTTAATGAGGGTTGATAGAGTCCAATTTCCCACTGCTATAATTTTAAACACCCACCTTTTTTTTATGAGCATGGTGTAATAATGTTCAGCCTTTAAATTTAGATGTAGGTCATGTCAAGTTCATAATAAAAATCAGTTTATGGAAACGAAGATTCATTCTTATTAACATTTATCTTCTTTTCTCTTTTTCCTTTTATTCTTGTTTAGTTCCATGATGGCAGGATGTTAGTGTACTGATACTGAATTGACCTGGAGATCAGTCATTGAATAATTATCAACTAATTCCCTTTTTTTTGTTTTATTATTTAAACCCTGTTTGCATATAAAAAGATAACCTCGGTGTACAAACTGAACAAAAATGAGTCTCATTTTAATAAATAAGTCCAAATTTTGATATTTCTTTACTAAAAGGAAAGAGAAATAAGGGAGTTTTGATTAGCACCAAATTTTTAACGGTGATTTCAGATGAGAGCAGCAGTACTGCCTCTTTGTCTAATTTATCACTGTATTTTTTTGTTGTCGCAAAGTACAAAGAGAGTCTTTATATAAATCAGTGCTTATAGGGTCACCTGGGTGGCTCAGTCCGGTAAGAGTCCGACTTCGGCTCTTGGTCTCATGGAGGTCTCTTGAGGTCTCTTGATCTCTTGAGGTCATGATCTCATGGTTGGTAGGTTCTAGCCCCATATCGGGCTCTGTGCTGACAGCTCGGAGCCTGCTTCGGATTCTGTGTCTCCCTCTCTCTCTGCCTCTCCCCCATTCACGTTCTGTCTCTCTCAAAATTAAAAAAACATTAAATTTTTGGGGCGCCTGGGTGGCGCAGTCGGTTAAGCGTCCGACTTCAGCCAGGTCACGATCTCGCGGTCCGTGAGTTCGAGCCCCGCGTCAGGCTCTGGGCTGATGGCTCGGAGCCTGGAGCCTGTTTCCGATTCTGTGTCTCCCTCTCTCTCTGCCCCTCCCCCATTCATGCTCTGTCTCTCTCTGTCCCCAAAATAAATAAAACGTTGAAAAAAAAAATTAAAAAAAAATTAAATTTTTTAAAAATAAGTATTTATAAATAGAAGTTTAAAAAAAACAATTTTTTTAATGTTTATTTATTTTTGAGACAGAGAGACAGAGCACGGGCAGGGTAGGGGCAGAGAGAGAGGGAGACCCAGAATCTGAAACAAGCTTCAGGCTCTGAGCTGTCAGCACAGAGCCGGACTGGGGGCTGGAACCTACAAGCCGTTAGATCCTGATCTGAGCTCAAGTCGGGCACTTAAGTGAGTGAGCCACCCAGGCGCCCCTATAAATGGAAATTTTTAACTATCTACATTATATCTGGGAAATATTCTCCTAATTAATATCTAATGAGAAGTATAATGATACTGGAAAGAACAGCTTTGATCTGAGCATCAAATTCCATGGTTTCTTATACCAACACTGTAGTCCCGCACCACACGATGTAATAGCCACATGACAAATGTAGCTATTGAGTACATGAATGTGGTTAGTCTGAAGTGAAATATGCTGTCAATGCTAAATACAGAATTTTTATAACTTAATATAAAAAAGTAAACTCTCTTAATATTAAATTTGGGTTGATTACATTTAAATAAATATTTTAGATAGTTTTTCTTAAAATATATTTTATTCATTTCTTTTTATTTTTTTTAATGGGACTACTAGAAAAATTTTAACATTTGGGCAAATATTCTCAAAAAAGGTAATGGGGCGCCTGGGTGGCACAGTCGGTTAAGCGTCCGACTTCAGCCAGGTCACGATCTCACGGTCTGTGAGTTCGAGCCCCGCGTCAGGCTCTGGGCTGATGGCTCGGAGCCTGGAGCCTGTTTCCGATTCTGTGTCTCCCTCTCTCTGCCCCTCCCCCGTTCATGCTCTGTCTCTCTCTGTCCCAAAAATAAATAAAAAACGTTGAAAAAAAAAAATTTAAAAATAAAAAAAAAATAAAATAAAAAAAAAAAAGGTAAGCCACAGTGGTAAATATTTTTATTTCAATTTCTTTTTTCAATTTTAAAATAGTTATTCAAGTATAATTGACATAGTGTTATATTAGTTTCAGATGTATGATATAATGATTCAGTAATTCTATTCAGTACTCAGTGCTCATCAAGGTAAGTGTACTCATATTCCCCTTCACCTATTTCACCCATCAGCCCACCCACCTCCCCTCCAGCAACCACTAGTCAGGCATCCACCAGTTTGTTCTCTAAGAGTCTTTTTTTGTGTGTCTCTTTTTAATTTGTTTATTTGCTTTGTTTCTTAAATTCTACATATAAGTGAAATCATATGGTATTTGCCTTTTTCTGACAGACTTATTTCACTTAATATTGTATTCTGTAGATCCATCAATGTTGTTACAAATGGCAAGATCTCATTCGTTTTTATGGCTGAATAATATCCCATTGTATATGTATATATATACATATACTATATATATACACACACACACATATAAATATATATATATATATATATATATATATATATATATATATATAAACACACCACCTCTTCTATATCCATTTATGGATGGATATTTGGGTTACTTCCATACCTTGGCTTTTATAAATAATGTTGCAATAAACATAGGGTCCATATATCTTTTTGAATCAGTATTTTCATTTTCTGTGGATAAATATCCAGTAGTGGAATTACTGGATTGTACGGTAATTCTATTTTTAATTTTTGAGGAAACTCCATACTCTTTTCCACAATGGTTTCACTAGCTTGCATTCCCACAACAGTGCACAAGGTTTCTTTTTTCTCCGTGTCCTTGCCAATGCTTGTTGCTTCTTGTGTGTTTGATTTTAGCCCTTCTGACAGGTATGTTTTGATTTGCATTTCCCTGACAATTAATGATGTTGAGTAGCTTTTCATGTGTCTACTGACCATCTGTATGTCTTTGAAACATGTCTATTCATATATTCTGCCCATTTAACAAGATTATTTCTTTTATTGTGTGATGCACTGTTTAAGTTCTTTATAAAATTTTGGATATTAATCCCTTATTGAATAGATCATCTGTAAATATATTTTCCCATTCAGTAGGCTGCCTTTTTGCTTTGTTGATGGTTTCAGTCCCTGTGCAAGAACTCCTTATTTTGATGTAGTCCCGATAGTTTACTTTTGCTTTTTTGTTGTTTTTTTGTCTTTTTGGGAGAGGGAGAGAGAGAGTGCATGAGCAAGGGAGAGGGGGAGAGGGAGTGGGGGGAAATCCAAAGCAGGCTCCACACTCAGCATGGAGTCCAATGTAGGGCTCAACCCCACAAGCCTGGGATCATGACCTGAGCCAAAATCAAGAACTGGATGCTCAACCGACTGAGCCACCCAAGCATCCCAGTTTATTTTTGTCTTTGTTTCCCTTGCCAGAGGAGACATATCTAGAAAAATGTTTCTATGGTTGGTGTTAAAGAAATTATTGCCTATGTTATCTACTGGGAATTTTATGGTTACAGATTTTACATTTAGATCTTTAATACATTTTTAGTTTTTTTTTTTTTCTCTGAGTGGTATAAGAAATTGGTCCAGTCTCATTATTTTGCATGAGGCTGTAAAGTCCCCAACATCATTTGTTGAAGAGACTGTCTTTTTCCCATTGTATATTCTTGGCTCCTGTGTTGTACATTAATTCTAAAATTGTGAGTGTATTTCTGATCTTTTTGTTGCATTACTCTATGTGTCTACTACTTTTGTGCCAGTACCATACTGTTTTGATTACTACAGCTTTGTATTATTTCTTGAAATCTGGGATTGTGATAGCTCCAGTTTTGCTCTTTTTCAAGTTTGTTTTGGCTATTAAGGATCTATTGATCTTAGAAATTTTAGGATTATTTTTACTAGTTCTGTGAAAAATGTTGCTGGTAATTTGATCAGGATTGCATTAAATCTGTAGATTGCTTTGGGTAGTATGGACATTTTAATAAGAAGACTGAGATAGCAATACTTATAAAGACAGAGACAAAGAACACTACATAATGGTAAAGTAAACAATTCAACAAGAAGAGATGACAGTTGTAAATATTGGAATGTCTGGGTGGCTCAGTCAGTTAAGATTCTCTCTCCTTCTGCCCCTCACCCACTCATGCACACGCACTCTCTCTCTCTCTGTCTTTCAAAAAAAATGTAAATAGTTATGCACCCAACATGAGAGTACCCAAATACATAAAGAAACTATTAATAACCATAAAGGAAATCAATAGTAATACAATACTAATAGGAGACTTTAGCACTCCACTTACATCAATGGAGAGATCATCCAACCAGAAAATCAACATGGAAACAGTGGCTTTGAATGACACATTGGAGAAGTTGGATCTAACAGATGTTCAGAACATTCTATCTTAAAACAGCAAAAATACATATTTTGTCAAGTACACAAATGGAACATTCTCCAGAATATATCACATGTTAGACCACAAAACAAGTCTCAACATATTCAAAACTATTGAAATCATATCATGCATATTTACTGACTGAAACATTATGAAACTAGAAAGCAATCACAAGGAAAAAATATGGAAAAAAGTATATGGAAGCTAAATAACATGTTACTAAACAATGAATGAGTCAACCAAGAAATCAAAGAGAGAATAAAAAAATACACGGAAACAAATGAAAATGAAAATGCAATGCATGAAAATCTTTGAGATGCAATAAAAGCTGTTCTAAAAGGGAAGATTAGAGCAATACATGCCTCCCTCAAGAAGCAAGAAATATCTTAAATAAACAACTCAACCTTGCCCCTAGAGGAGCTAGAAAAAGAAACATCCAAAAGCCAGTAGAAGGAAAAAAACATAAAGATTAGAGCAGAAATAAATGAAATAAAGGCTAAAATATAAAATAGAACAGATAATGAAACCAGGAGTTGCTCCTTTGAAAAGATCAATAAAATTAGTGAGACTCACCAAAAAAAAAGAAGAAAGAGGATTATGATAATATCAGAAATGAAGGAGGAGAAGTAACAACAGACACCACAGGAAAACAAAAGAGGGTCCCCTGAGTGGCTCAGTCAGTTAAGCAACCAAATCTTGATTTCTACTCAGGTCGTGATCTCACAGTCCTGAGAAGGAGTCCCACATCAGGCTGTGTGCTGAGCATGGGGCCTTGCGATTCTCTCTCTTCTTCTCTCTTTGACCCTTCCCCACTCATGCACACACATTCTCTCTCTCAAAATAAGTAATCTTAAAAAAAAGAAAGAAATACAAAGGATTATAAGAACATACTATGAAAAATTGTGTGTCAGCAAATTGGACAACCTAGAAGAAATGAATAAATTCCTAGAAATAAATAAATTACCAAAATTGAAACAAGAAGAAATAGAAAATTTGAATAGACTTAGTATTAGCAATGGAATTGAATAAAAAATAAAACAATTTTAACAAAAATCCAGGATCAGATGGCTTTCCAGCTGAATTCTACCAAACATTTAAAGACAAGCTAATACCTATTCTTCTCAAACTATTACAAAAAAAAAATGGAAGAGGAAAGAAAGCTTCCAAATTCATTCTGTGAGGCGTGTTACCTTGATACTAAAACCAGATAAAGACCCTATGATAAAAAAGAACTACAGGCAAATATCTCTCATTAACATAGGTACAAAATCCTCAACAAAACATTAACAAACCAAGTCCAACAATACATTAAAAAAATCATCCACCATGATCAAGTGGGATTGATTTCAGCATTGCAAGAGTGATTCAGTATTTGAAAATCAATGTAATACATCACATCAATAAGAGAAAGGATAAAAACCACATGATTATCTCAGTAGATGCAGAAAAACCATTTGACAAAGTACAGCATCCATTCATAATAAAAATTCTCCATAAAGTAGGTTTAAAGGGAACATACTTCAACATGACAAAGGGTGCATATGAAAAACCCACAGCTAACATCGTTCTTAATGGTGAAAAACAGAGTTTTTACTTTAAGATCAGGAACAAAACAAAGATGTTCACTTTCACCACTTTTTTCAACATAGTACTGGAAATCCTAGCCACAGCAATCAGACAAGAGAAAGAAATAAAAGGCATTTGAACTGGTAAGGAAGAAGTAAGACGTTGACTCTTGGCAGATGACATGATACTATATATCGAAAACCCTAAAGACTCCACTAAAAAACTACTAGAACTGAGAAGTGAATACAGTAAAATTTCAGGATACAAAAGTAACATACAGAAAATGGTTTCGTTTCCATACACTAGTAATGCAATAGCAGTATGGTATGACATTTGATTTTTTTAAAATAAATTTTTTAACATTTATTTACTTTTTGAGAGAGAGAGACAGAGTATGAGCAAGGGAAGGGTAGAGAGAGAGGGAGTCACAGAATCTGAAGCAGGCCCCAGACTCTGAGCTGTCAGCACAGAGTCCGACTCAGGGCTTGAACTCATGAACTGTGAGATCATGACCTGAGCCAAAGTTGGATGCTTAACCCAATGAGCCACTCAAGTACCCCTGACATTTGAATTTTAATTGAGTCTTGGGCATTTTGGGTATGATGCTATGAGATTTGGGGTCTTATTTCTGTCTTCCTTTTTAAGAGGCCTTTTCTGACACTGTGCTTATAGTGGAAGGCCAGGGTCTCACCTCATTACTGCCTGGTGGGAGGTGGAAACCCTGGATTCTCACTAGGCCTCTCTACTGGCGTCAGGTCCTCTGGAGACACTTATTACTGCCTGGAGGCACTGAATGCCCCAGGTCACTACTAGGTCCCTTTTGACACCTTCCCAGTGGGGATAGGGCCTTGTTACCACATGTGGTGATGAAAATCTAATCTCTCCACTAGAATGAGGTTGGAAGGGCTATAGATTTTTCTGTGGTGTTTGGCTGGAGTAGAGCAATTATAGTCCTGGTGTTTTCTGGCTTCTCAGGCAACAACTTCCTTGGTCATTTGGCTCAGGAGAGCAGGCTTTTCTTGAGGCTATGTTTTTTTGGTCTGGTTTTTATAGACTGTATGAAGAAAAAATGCACAGTAAACACAACTGAAAATTTAAAATCTGTTATCAAAACTGGGCTGCCACTGGAGTGGTTTTGTCTTTTACCTCACTCACAATCAATATCTAGTTTCAAAATGTTCTCCAAAACCCTATTTCCCCTTTGAAATGTTTTTATTACATTGTTTCTTCTTTTCCCTCAGATAATACTTAAATTTAGTGTTTGTTTTCTACTCCCCTTCCTGTTTAATGTTTGAAAAGAACATATTCAATATGTCATCCATTTGCCAATAGCAGCAATGAGCATAAAATCAACCACTTTCCATTATAACCCCTTTCTTGTATAACAATGCCCAATCTCTGATTTTCCAAGCCCATGAGTTTCCTTCTTGCCGTAGTTTTCCCAGAAGAGCCCTTCATGCAGTGGGAATATATATACAGCCCTGAAAATGTTCTGGCATTTATTCCCCTAGTTGCTCAAGCCATTCAGCCTGCCTGCAATGGATTCTCTACTTCTCTGAATAGTCACATTCTATGTAATATTGAAAAGTCGGTTCAAATTTCCATAAAATCTTTCACGTTCACTCTAAAATCACAGCAAGTTTCTCTGTTCTTATAAGGTACGTTGTCTCTGAATGTAAGTTTTAGTCATATGAAGCTCATAGTCCACTTTTACAAAAAATATTTCAGACCTCTTTTACCACATATTATTTATTTATTCATAAAAGTATATTTCCTTGTTTATTTTGAGAGAAAGGAGAGAGAGATAGAGAGCATGCAAGTGGGGGAGGGCCAGGAAGAGGGAAAGAGAGAGAATCCCAACAGGCTCCCCACTATCAGTGCAAAGCCTGATGTGGGCTCCAACTCATGAACCATGAGATCATGACCTGAGCTGAAATCTAGAGTCAGATGTCAGATGCACCCACACCATATACTATTTATAGATAATATAACCAAGCTAGGAACATAATTTCAAAAGTTAATATAATGTCCTCATTGAATTGTACAGAATAAATAAAGGAGTACAAATTATTTTTTTTAAAAATGATGTCTAGGGGCGCCTGGGTGGCTCAGTCGGTTAAACGGCTGACTTCGGCCCAGGTCAGGATCTCGCGGTCGGTGAGTTCGAGCCCCGCTAGGGCCCCGTGCTAACAGCTCAGAGCCTGGAGCCTGTTTCAGATTCTGAGACTCCCTCTCTCTGACCCTCCCCCGTTCATGCTCTGTCTCTCTCTGTCTCAAAAATAAATACATGTTAAAAAAAAATTAAAAATGATGTCTCTGTAATATGTTAGTATTTTGATATTTCAATGCCAAAAAGCGCTGTGAAACTATCAGAGCTCTGTAAACTTACTCTGAATAAGATAGCCACTAATGCAGACCAATAGAGCTGTTTTATATTGGTGACTCAAATAAATTGAGCCATAACTGCAACTGGCTTTGTGTTCAATGACAAAATTATCTACTATAGTGAACAAGTCTTGGTAACATTAGAGCTGAAATAGAATATGTTCCTTTGCCGTTTTTATAACACTATGATTCTTGAGCGTATAGTAACTCATGCACAAAATATTTTATCCATTATGTACACTGGAGTTAGATTCTAGGCGTAGGTAACTGTATACAGATTTTCTTTCCCCAGGATCCCTGGTCCTGATCACTTAAGTGTGTTATACTCCAATAATCAACAGTCATAGATGTTCCTGCAAATATCCCAATACTTCTAAGGGGAATCATATTGTTGATTCTATAGTCACAAGTGGACTAACAATGGTAATTTTGAATTTTTATTAACTTGTATGTTGCTTTTAATTTTGTCTTAGTGTGTGAGATCCTATATATGTTTTTGGAATGTCTTATAAGATTGTTATATCTTCATGGCATCTAGTACTATGCTTTTGTGAGCATAGATTTTCAATACATAGCTGACATTTTAAAAGTTGCTAATATTGATGAATTTACCTACAGAGGAGAGGGCATTTATTTTGAAACAATTCTTAATTATTAGCAAAAGCTATTTACTTTTCTTAAGTACTCATGAAACAATATTGTGCAACTCAGGGATTATTAAAAATTTTGTAAGTAGAAGTACTTACACATTATGACAGGAACACTGCATTCAGAAATTCAGAGAAATTAGGTGTTGAGGCTTACTTTTTAAAAAAAATTTTTAAAGTTTGTTTATTTATTTAAGAGAGACAGAGACAATGTGAGTGGGAAAGGGGCAGAGAGAAAGGGAGAGAGAGAATCCCAGGCAGGCTCTGTGCTGTCAGAACCTGACACTGGGCTCAATCTCACGACACCATGAAACCATGACTTGACTGAAAACCAAGAGTCAGACACTTAACCAGCTGAGCAACCCAGGCACCCCAGAAACTTACTTATCTTAAAATACAGATGTTTTTTCTTAGGTCAATTTAAATTTCAAAATACTATGACAATACTAACAAAGCATTCCATTAAAATAATAATTTATATGTTCTAAAATATTTTCCTAACACTATCAAATTATAATATTTCTAAATCAAGTGTTAACCGGCAAATAGTCAATAGTCTAAGATTTTTTAAAATTTTTTTTTAACGTTTATTTATTTTTGAGACAGGGAGAGACACAGCATGAACGGGGGAGGGGCAGAGAGAGAGGGACACACAGAATCGGAAGCAGGCTGCAGGCTCTGAGCCATCAGCCCAGAGCCTGATGCAGGGCTCGAACTCGCGGACCGCGAGACGAAGTCAGCCGCTTAACCGACTGAGCCACCCAGGCGCCCCAATAGTCTAAGTTTTTTAAAATAAACAAGAGCTATCTACCCTGAGAACATCTAGCTCTTCAAAAGTACTGTACTGAGTACAGTTTTTTTGATTACTGTGGCTGTTTAAACAAATGACACAGAGGCTTGAGTCACTTTATCTGTGATGAGTACTGTTGCTCGTGAATTGAGGAAAATTATCAGCTCAGTCATGTGCTGGACATGAACGTATGATCATTACTTCTTAAACAGAATAGTTCTAGAATAACATTAGTAGATGTTATAGGAATCAGCGTAGCATATTAAAAGAGAACATAGACTTTGGGATTGGAAAATATTGTCTTCGGTTTAATACTATGCAACTTCCTAGATTTGACCTTGGGTGATATACTTTGCTCTCAACTTGGTTCATCAATTATAAAATAAGAACTAAGTATATTCATGGTTTTTAAGAGCATGAAGATACTTGGAAGCAAAATACTAATATTACCCAAGATATGTCTGGAAAAAAAACCCACTAAAGGTAGAGTGTAGTCAATGATAAAATTATTAGCAGGGATAACCATTATGAAGCACCAGTTGTAAAAATCTGGTGATATCTTACTGTTTAGACCTCTTACTTACTGTAGTCCAGATGTCCATTTCTGGAAAAGGTCAGATAGCAAATATTTTAAGCTTTGTGATCAATGTGGCAACTAGTCCACTCTGCTGTTCAAGCACGAATGCAGTCGTAGATAATATGTAAAATAATAGGTGTGCTGTGTTCCAATAACAGGTTATTTGTGGACAGTGAAGTTTGAATTTTATATAGCTATTATAATTCACAAACAAATATTCTTTTTAAAATTTGTTTCAAACATTTAAAAATATAAAGTCATTCTTAACTCATGGGCCATAAAAAATAGGCAGTGTGCCAAATTTAGCATGCAGAACAGTTTGCAATTTGTTGTAGACTGAATCAGTGAGATTCAAGAGAAGTATGTAGATCAGGCTTTGTAAAAAAATGTTCTGGAATCTTTCATTAAAACAATTAATAGTGAATTAAAATAAGTCTTTATTCAGTTCATTAGCCTCTTCATCTTTAGTGAACTTTATGCATATTCTACCCCAAACATCTTATTCTATAGCCATACTTTGAATCTGGTCATCACTGAAAACTATTCTTCAGAAATATGAACTTTTAACACTTTATTCTCTGATCATTATCAGCTGCATTTCTTATTTCATTATGATCTCTTACTTCATTGGGTGCTTTGACTCGTCCACCTTTTAATTATCCGCAGAATCATGTCTCTTTTTCCTTCTTTTATGAATTTAAATCCCATGCTCCATTTTTTTCAACTACTCTTACATCTTCCCCATTATCCTTTGTCTGAAATTCTGTAGTTAATAAAATCCCAATCTCTTATTGATACAAGTTTTTTCTTTCATTTACCCATCAGTTAGGATGCTAACAGGACTGGGGGGAAATAAATTGCAATTTTAATGGAAGAAACATGATAAAAAATGATCTTTATTTTTTTGAACATTTTTTCAACTTTATTTTGAGAGAGAGAGGCAGGTATATAGAATGAGTGGAGAAGAAGCAGAGAGAGAGGGGGACAGAGGATCAGAAGCAGGCTCTGTGCTGACAGCAGAGAGCCTGATGCAGGGCTCAAACTCACGAACAGTGAGATCATGACCTCAGCCAAAGTGAGACACTTAACCGACGGAGCCACCTAGGTGCCCTGAACAATGATCTTTAAAAATGTTTACTAAGAGACCACCATTATAATTAACATACATACAAAACTAGTTCTTCCATTGTTGAGGTAGACAGAAGTTACTACTCAAGGTTTTCCTTTCAATTCTCTATTGATGTAGATAGTTAACACCGGTGGAATATTTGAACATAATCCTGTCAATTGACAAATGGGTTCACCTCTAATAAATGGACTGTTTTACACACAGTTTCCATTTTCCTTGTTTCAATGGCAAAAAAAAAAAAAAAAAACACATTATGTGGCATTGTTCAGAAACCATAAACATACTTTACACTTTGCTACATTATGGTTGGTAGGAAATAAATTGGCATTATTGCAACTGTTAATAGCTGTAATCAAAATGTGCCCCTTCCTGGTCCTTGATACAGTTTTCTGTTAAGAGATGGCATATTAGTATCAAAAGATCCTCATTTTCTTTTTTATAAAGACATCAAGAACCATTTAATTTTTTAAAAAATCACCTCATGTGTTTCAATTTATTAGACCTTCATACTCACATTTCTTTCTGAGATCAATTCTGAGCTTGCACAGCCTGTTGTATGTAACCATCAGAAACTTTACTCTGAGCTAAAGATGAATGCCAAAGATTTCGCCTAAGGCTATCTTGAATCATTTCCAAAGGAGTGTTATTATTTATGAAACTTTATTCCCATATTTTTCTAAAAAAAATCCCCAAACATAACTTGCCTACCAGAAAGATGTTACTACCAGACCAGCAACTCTTTTTGGTTACTCTAGAACCTGAGACTAATTTTTCATGTAAAATCAGCAAAATGCTGATATCTGTAAAATTTTTATTTATACTAGTGTCTCTGATTCAATAACATTTTTGTTGAAAGTTTCAAAGTTTATTGAAGAGATTTTGACAAGTCCATGGAATAGTTTAAAAACTGAGGAATGGGACGCCTGGGTGGCTCAGTCGGTTGAGCGTCCGACTTCGGCTCAGGTCATGATCTCGCGGTCTGTGGGTTCGAGCCCCGCGTCCGGCTCTGTGCTGCCCACTCAGAGCCTGGAGCCTGTTTCGATTCTGTGTGTCTCCCTCTTTCTCTGACCCTCCCCTGTTCATGTTCTCTCTCTGTCTCAAAAATAAATAAATGTTAAAAAAATTAAAAAAAAATAAATGTAAAAACTGAGGAAGATGTAATGCTACTGGGGCAGGATTCTCGCACAGAGAGACAGGACACCAAGACTTTTCTGTCCAGGAGGCAACTTTATTCATTGTGCTGGCATATGGGTTCAGTGGGTTCATACCCAAAAAACCCAGCCCTGAGCATAGCAGGATGTAGGTTTTTATGCAATTCCTACTTGTTTATCTCCCCTATATGGTGACATGTAATCTGACTGGACACAGTCCACGTTACAGAGTCTTGTCAGAGCTCTGCATATGTGTATAGGAGTCGATTGGGCCACATTGCCTTCCTTTGTTCTGAGGAGGCCTCCACCACATTCCTTGGGGAGGGACTCTACCACACTACCTTGAAACATTGCAAGGAATGCCATGATATTTGACTTATTAACTATAATTATTTTTTAATTTGTGTAGTTATTAAGCCTTTGTTTAAATTCCAGTTAGTTAACATTCAGTGTAATATTAGTTTCAGGTGTGCAATTTAATGATTCAACACTTACAGTCATCATCTGGTACTCATCATAAGTGCCCGCTTTAATCCCCATCATCTATTTAACCCATTTCCCTCCCCCTCCCCCCATCTACCTCCCCTCTGGTAACCATCAGTTGTTCTCTACAGTTAAGAGTCTATTCCTTGGTTTGCCTTCTTTTTTTTTCAACCTTTGTTCATGTGTTTTGTTTCTTAAATTCCACATATGAATGAAATCATGTAATATTTGGCTTTCCCTGTACGTGTGGTGCGCATATATATATATATATATATATATATATATGCCATGTTTTCTTTACCATTTGTCAGTTGATGGACACTTGGGCTGTTTCTATAATTTGGCTACTGCAGATAACGCTGTTATAAACATCTGGGTCCATGTTTCCCTTTTGGAAATAAACAGGGCCACATATTATTATATTATCTATCTGCGAACATGTATACTGCTTGTAGTACTGGGAATATTATCTTATCCAGAAGTAATTTGTATCTGTGTATAAGAGCTGGGTCCTTATTAAAGTGGTAGACACACTAGGAAGAGCAGTTTGAGTGACCAAAATGAATTAAATATCAAAATAATCCTGCCAAATTAATCCTGGAGGCCCTGCTTTTATCTCTCTATTTTGCAGTAGCTGGACAGAAATTTTATGAATAACAGTATCATACTTTCAATTAAAATTGAAATAAATTGTTCTGGGTCACCTGGGTGGCTCAATCGGTTGAGCATCGGACTTCAGCTCAGGTCATGATATCTCACTTGGTGAGTTCGAGCCCCACATGGCGCTCTGTGCTGACAGCTCAGTGCCCCTCCCCTGGTTGCACTCTGTCTCTATCTCTCTCTCAAAAATAAGCAAACAATAAAAAAAACATTTAAAATATTTGAAATAAATTGTTCTGAAATTATTTAATTTTTTTTTAATTTTTAAAATATTTATATTTTGGGAATGTTCAAGCAGGGGAGAGGCAGAGAGCCATGGACAGAGGATCTGGAGCAGCTCGATGCTGACAGGCTGACAAGCTGACAGTAGAGAGCCCGATGTGGGTCTTGAAATCACGAATCACAAGATCATGACCTCAGCCATGTTGGACTCTCAACCAACTGAGCCACCCAAGTGTCCCACAGTTTCTTGATAAAAGATACCCGCAATCATTTTAGCCTGAGAAATAGTCTCTAGAACCAGCAGAGATAACTTTTTTTTTCTTTTTGTTGGTTACAATTATGTGGATATCTTGGAAACTAAATCAGGAAATGTTCTTTCTTCTCGTATTTTGATATAAATGTTTCAGCATCTAGATATCATAACATCTGATCATGGATCAGAATAAATTCTCTCACCTTGGTACATCTCAAAGTAGAGTAAAAAAATGGTATTAATTGCTTTATAAGTGATGTTTAAAGTTTCTCCTCTTGGAATTAACCATCAATAATCAAAATGGCATAGTCAAGATTTATTTTGATCTGCAATGACTGGTATCATTTGGCTAATTCTTCATTTAAACTACCAATGTAGATTTTTTTTCTACATTTAAATTCCAGTTAGTTAACATACAGTGCAATATTAGTTTTAAATGTCCAACATATTCATTCCACACTTCTATACAACACCTGGTGCTCATTACAAGTGTGCTCCTTAATCCCCATCAACTGTTTAACGCATCCCTTTGTGCATCTCTCTTCTGTAACCATCAGTTTGTTCTGTTTTGCCTTTCTTTTTTTTTGTCCTTTTGCTCATTTGTTTTGTTTTGTGAAGTCTACATATGAGTGAAATCATATGGTATTCATCTTCCTCTGACTTATTCACTTAGCACAATACTCTCTAGCTTCATCCATGTCATTGCAATGCAGATTTAATAACTGCAATACGATCTGTTCTGCTTTTTGTCTGAAGAACATACTCACATCTGTTGATTACCCAAACTGAACGCACAGATCGCTTGAGTCCAACTATCCATTTTGTTTAAGCATCTGATAAACTGATACTCCCTCATAAAGCTTGTGTTGCTCATGAACTTCATTTGCCTTCTCTAAAAATTTTTTACTTAATTATATTCTGGCTGTGTCCTTTAGTATTAACACATATAGAGAGGCCTTTGCTTTTAGTAGAATTGTAGCCTAAGTGGAAAAACAGTGTTTCTTAATTCTTCTGTAGCCTCCATCTGAATATCCCTGACAGTAAATAAATATCTGCAGAAAAATCATTATTTTGAGAGAGAGAGAGAGAGAGAGAGAGTGAGAGGGAGAGAGATTTGACTTATAATTTTGAACAGTAAAAGATTTTCTAAAATTCGTGTTCAGTGTTGCTCTAAAAGCTCAGATATGGACATGTTGCAATTGAGATAGTGTAACTGGAGAAGCAAAAGAAAAATGTAGAATTATACTCTGTGTTAGCAGAAAGCCTGTGCAGGATGTTGAGGTATTTAATGAGTAGTAGTTGATATCATTCTAATTATATATTTTTAAAATAAAATCACCATTTTGGAGGAAAATCCTAAATAAGAACATTATTGGGACAAGAGAAAATTGAGGAGAGAGAATTTACTTTTGTACAAACTCCCTGACGTTACCACACTTTTCCCAAGGGTAGTGGAGACAACTAGAGTTCACATATATCTAGACCCTCTCTTTTTCTTGGGCATTTTGGAAGACTAAATCTCCTGGCTTCCCTTGAAAATAGAAGGGTGTTGTACTAATTTAGGTAAGCCCCTGTTAATGGACATGTATCATTTCCAGAACAAGGCATTAACAATCCTTTGTGCTAGCTGGCTGCTCTCTCTTCCCCTGACACTGCAAACTCAGAGGCCATGTGTTGAGATGGCAAGAAAAGATGGAGGAAGCTTTGATCCCAGAATCACCACACTGAGGAGAACCTGTCCTATTTCCTCTTGCCAGCCCATATTAAATTGAGCATAAGTGAATAATGGACTTCTTTTGTGTAAAGCCACTGAGCATTTAGTGCTTGTCTCTAATACAACTGGCAATTACTTGCCCATTTGGCGAGTTCATGGCAGTAATCTAAATACCTTTTGACTTTAGGCTTGGGAAAATAATTCCATGATGATTCCAGTCAAACAAAAATATCCCAATATTTAAGATGTTTGTATATTGTTCTTACAACAGAATTCATATTATATTTTTACTTATTAGTGTCCTTATATATTTATTCAAAAATTCAGATTTTTGAAAGAAACTTTTTACTAAGTTGGTTAACCTGACGCTAAATTCTATTAACTCTGAGGAAAAATGATAGTTTTTCAGTTTACCACCCATGTAATTATTTATGGAATCATATCTTTATATGTAAAGGACAAAGCAAAATGAAATACTTTCTTTAAAAAAAAGTTTTTGTTATAGTTGACACACAATGTTATGTTCATTTTGGAATTTTTTTTTGGTGTAGTTGACACACAATGTTACATTAATTTTGGATGTACAACTTGGTGATTCAACATCTCCATATGTTATGCTATGCTTAACACAAATGTAGCTACCATATGTCACCACACAACACTATTACAGTATCATTAAATATATTCCCTATGCCTCTCACTCCCTTTCACCTATTTTGCCCATCCCCCCACATCCCTTCCCTCTGACAACCATTAACTGGTTCTGTTTTCATACATCTGATTCTGCTTTTTGTTTGTTTATTGATATGTTTTGTTTTCTGAATTCCACACAAATTGTTTCTAACG
The DNA here is from genome assembly GCF_022079265.1 of Lynx rufus. Taxonomy (NCBI): domain Eukaryota; kingdom Metazoa; phylum Chordata; class Mammalia; order Carnivora; family Felidae; genus Lynx; species Lynx rufus. Next base: position 67,828,316 of record NW_025814827.1, read on the forward strand.
TTTCTTTTGTAATTCTGCTTTTCTGAATGCTTTCAAGTCCTGACTCTTGTAATAAGTACAGGCTTCAAGAAGAATGCAAACCTTTTAGTAGTTCTGCCCGCAAAGTACTAACCTGAAAGAACTAATACAGAGATGTAAACAACTATACAAAATCTTCATATAGAAATATGTATCATATCCATGTATATTATGGATTCTATCATACATTATTACATATAAAATATTATACATAAGAGAATATGTTGAAGAATAATCCATTTTTTCCTCCTGAATTTGCTTTCATTGTCATCAGACCTCTTTCGACTTTCCATGGGACACTGATAGTGTTAATTATATTACCCTTTCTTCCATACAACTAGCTAGCAAGTCCTTTCTTGCTCTCTCTTTTAGATAATGCTCTAACTTTTCTTTAAAATCTAGCTTAAAAGTCCACTCATTTTAAAGCCTCCTTGACAGCTCCATCCTTGCCAGTGGCACTTCCTCCACTCAGCACTGATTTAACAGTCACTGAGCTCCAACCATGGGTAAGGTAGGGTGCTGAGGACATAGCAGAGAACCCAAGGGCACTACAGAGCCATTCCTCTCATGGAGTGACATGGAGGGATATAGGACTAAACTACCAAACAAATATTTCAGATGGTGACCAATACTATGAAGAAAAAGAAAACAGAGTAAAGTAGAAAGCATGCCAGGGTGGAAGGAACTACTTTTGTAGGAAGAGTACAAGCAAGGCTAACCAAAACGGAGTAAAGATCCCAGCCATTCACATAGTTGGGAGAAAAAATTCCAAATAGAGTTAACTGAAAGATAAAAGGCAGAAGCATGCATGGTATGTCAAGAACATAAAAGAGGCTATTGATATTAACAAATAGAAACAAATATAAATATTTAAAAAATATCTGAAATTCACACGTAAGGTTTATGGAACAGAGTAGATTATTTTTAATTATTATTACTTTGATCAAATAACTGTGAAGTTTATATGTGTCCCAGTTCTTACCCATGGATTGATGCAATGAAAGAAAGCTAGTATCATCTTACACATATGCATCTGGATTGTAAATGAGGAACACCAAATTACAAAAAAAAATCTGATGGTGTTAACAAGGGAGAAATGAGCAGTATTCTCCATCCCTTTTGTCTTTTTAAAGAGAATTTCCTTATCAATGTAATGGGAGAGAAGAACCCAGATCCTGATTCTAGTCCTTTGAAATGTAAAGTAATCTCTTCACACACAAGAAGATTAAACTAATGTATAGTCAGGGAATGTCTCCATGGCCCTGGGTCTACTCCCTAGAAATTAAACACATACTTCGAGAGAAGTAAATCTGTCTGTTGTTCTCATCAGGGAATTAGTGGTCATTTAAAAAATAACTTTATGAAACATTTTACATATCATATAATCCACCCGTTTCAAAAGTACACTTCAGTAATTTTGGGGGCACCTGGGTGGCTCAGTTGGTTGAGCGTCCAACTCTTGGTTCTCACAGTTCTTGAGGTCAAGCCCCCTATTGAACTCTGCACTGACAATGCTCATCCTGCCTGGGAGTCTCTCTGTCTCTCTCTGCCCCTCTCCCATTTGCTCGCATGTGTGCACACACTCTCTCTCTCTCAAAAATAAATAAACCTAAAAAAAAAAAGGTACACTTCAGTAATTTTTAAGTAAATTTACCAAGTTGTTCAACTATCAACATAAATCAGGCTTAGACTATGTTGATCACCCCAGTGAGATCCCTTGTGAGCATTCACTGCTCATCTCCTGCTCTTGGTCCCCTACTTAAACCACTAATTTGCTGTCTCTATTTGTCTGTATCTAGTTTCGCCTTTTCTGGGCTTCCTACAAATGGGATCATGCACATGGTCTCTTATATGTGGATTATTTTACTCAGAGTAGTATTTTTGAGGTTCCTCAGCATCACAGCATATATCTATATATAGTTCATTCATTTCTTGCTAAAAAATATTCTTTTGTACTGCTATTTTGTTTTTCCACTCACCAGTTGGTGAATATTTAAGTCGTTTCCAATTGGGGACTATCATGAGTAATACTGGCAAGAACATTTGTGTGTAAGGCTTTCTGTGGATGTATATTCTCATTTTGGGGGATAGATAACCCAAATTAGACTTGTTTGGTCATATGGTAACTCTATGTTTATTAACCTTTTAAATAATTGCTGGGCTGTTTCCCAAAGTGGCTGTGTCATATTACATTTCTATAAGCAGTGTAAGAAGGTTCCTTTTCCTCTACATCATCACCAATATTTATTTTCTGACACTTTTATTAGAGCCATTTTAGGATAGGATAAAGTGGCATTTTTATTATAGCCATTTTAGGATAGGATAAAGTGGCATCTAACTGTGGTTTCCATTTGTCTTTTCCTAATGACTAATGACATTGAGGGGCACCTGGCTGGCTCTTGAGACAAGAGCACATGACTCTTGATTGCAAGGTTGTGAGTTTGAGCCCCATGAAGGGTGTAGAGTTTACTTAAGATCAAATTTAAAAAAAATTTTTCAAAAATGATATTGAGAATATTGTTGCATGTTTTTTAGATATTCATATACCTTATATAGTTAAATGTTCAGAACTTTTGCCCATTTTTAAAATTGGGTTATTTTGTCTTTTAAGGTTTAGATGCCTTCTTTGTATATTCTGCATATAAGCCCTTTATCAATACTTTGCAGATATTCTTTTTTCACACTGTTGGTTGTCTTTCCATTTTGTCTGGTGCCTTTACAAGAATGGAAGTTTTGAATCTTGATGAAGTTCACTTTATCAGATTTACTTTTCACAGACCATGTTTCTCATGTCATGTCTAAGAAATTTTTGCCTAACCCAAAATCAATTTTCTTCAAAAATGTATCACTTTAATTCTTACATTTAAGTCTGATCAATTAAAAAAATTTTTTTTGATGTTTATTTATGTTTGAGAGAGAGAGAGGGACAGAGTGTGAGCAGGGGAGGGGCAGAGAGAGAAGGAGACACAGAACCTGAAACAGGCTCTAGGCTCTGAGCTGTCAGCACAGAGCCCGAGATGGCATTCGAACTCACGGACCACGAGATCATGACCTGAGCTGATGTTGGACGCTCAACTGACTGAGCCACCTAGGCACCCCAAAGTCCGATCAATTTTGAGTTAATTTTTAAACATGCTGTGAGGTAAAAGTCTAAGTTCATCTTTTTGCATGTGAATATCTAATTGCTCCACTATTATTTTTAAAAAAGACTACTTTCCCCAATTACTTGCCCTAGGACTTTTGTTTAAAATTCAATTGATCACAAATATAAGGATTTATTTATGGTTCTGAATTGTTTCATTATTCTCTATCTAATGCCAGTAACACATTCTCTTATAACTGTGGATGTATAGTAAGCTTTGAAATTGAGAAGTGGAAGTCCTCCAACTTTGTGATTCCATTTCAAAATTGGTTTGGCTATGTGAGGTCTTATACTTTTCACATACATTTTAGGATCAATATGTCAACCCCCACCCCACCTTGCCCACACACATACACTCAAAAGGCTGCTGGAATTTTGGTAAGGATTTAAATGAACCTGTAACTCAATTTTGGTAGAATTTCCATCTTAACAATATTGCCTTCAAATTCATGAAAATGAAATGTGTCCCCAATATTTGGGTCTTTAATTTCCCCATCAGTGTTTTGTAAAATGTGTGAGTCTTCTTGCATTTCTTTACATAAACTTCTTCCGAAGTGTTTTCTTCTTTTTGATACTATTGTCAAAAAATATACATTCTTAATTCCATTTATAGATCAATCATTTTAAAGTACTTGTTTGTGTATTTGTTTATTTATGTATTTATTTTTGAGGGAGGGAGGGAGGTGGAGAGAGAGAGAGAGAGAGAGAGAGAGAGAGAATGAGCAGGGGAGGGGCAAAGAGAGAGAGGGAGACACAGAATCTGAAGCAGGCTCCAGGCTCTAAGCTGTCAGCACAGAGCCCAATGTGGGGCTTGAACTCACAAACCGTGAGTGAGATCATGACCCATGCCCAAGTTGGATGCTTAATTGACAGAGCCACCCAGGTGCCCTATGGATCATTAATTTTTATATGTAGAAATTAATTTTTGTATGTTGATCTTGTATCAGGCAACCTTGTTACAATTGCTTATTCTAATAATTCTTTTGTGAATTTCTTTTATATGTGGGATTATATCATCTACAAGCAAAGATAGTTTTATTTCTTTCTTTCCAAGCTGATATATTTTTTTTCCTTGCGAGATTGTACTGACTGTTCTCCAGTACAGCATTGAGAATAATGGCAAGAGCAGGCAACTTTGCCTTATTCCCAGATGTAGAGGTAAGGTCTTCAGTCTTTCTGGACCTTGACCCTCTTTAGGTCTTAAGTATCCATCCTACAGCACTGGTCATATTAGATTCAGGGGGATTAGAGTATCATTGTTTACAAGGAATTACTTAGTCCACAGGGAACTGGCTCACCCAAATTTCCACCTCCTCCCAGCGGGTGGCTCAAGGTTAATGAGTGACTAATCAACAAATATAAAGGCTTATCTTCCTTGCCCAATTTGGGACAACTGTGTCATCCCAGCTTCAAAGCTCTACATACAACTGGATGAAGCCTCAGTCACAACTACCTTGCAGGTCAGTTTTTCCTGCTGCCCAGGAAAAACTTCATTTTATCTTATAGTTGTGTCTCCAAACAGCACTCTACACTGACTCATCTGTCTATAATTCTCCATTTCGGAATATCTATATCAAGTGAACATAATCTAAAATAAGTGCCACACTCCAACAGAAGTCAGGGTGAGTCCTCCTGAACAATTTAAGGGCAAAAGACAAAAGAACAGCAGTCCTCATCTTGTACTTGTGGAAAATCTGTAGCGTCAAGTTTCTTTAGTACTCTGGATACCCTAACCCTCCTCACTAGTTTTGTTTACACTCATCTCTCTTTTTCCTATTTTAACATGCTTAATTTTCTTCTTGACTCAAGGGTCATTCATTGTTTCCTTTTGTTGCCTTAACACTTTAAAATCTCATTTCAAAATTAGGGTAGAGCAAAGAAATCAAAGAAAAAATCTTTAGTTCTCTACCATTTTTGCTGCAGCTTTGAATGCTTTGGGGGTTATTCAATGCTTTAGATCCTGGATATTAAGTAGTACAATTATGGTTGTAATTGAGATCTGTGTCTAAAAGATTTATGTAATAGTAAATCTTCCTGAGAACGAATTATCAAGTAGTGCTTATCATAATGTGCACTTAGAAGCTCTTACAAAGATGATATGAGCAAGGGCTGAGACACTGTAGAGAAACACTGAATATTCCTTATGCCTCTCTTGATAATGATTCCACTTATTAATTATTTTAAATCCTTTGGTGGTAAGACAGAGGTTAATTAAAAAGGGATTAGAAAATATATTGTAATGTTTTAGGGGAGTACCATCTACAAACTTCTGGGAATATCCAAACATCTGAACTTGGCTTGAGAGTCTGAAGCAGGCTCACACAATGCTGGCAGGCATCTCAAGGTCAATAAAATCTTTTAATTTTCCATGCCAAATTGGTTTTGGTCTCCTGTAAGTTATCTAAGAACCTGAAGAAGGTTGAGTTATTAAGGTATACGGTAGAAGGGAAAATGTTAGGCTCAAGGAAAGTTCTTACAACCCTAATACACATCCTTTACCAATAATGAATTGCCCACAAGATCTAATGTGCTTATCACTTCAAAATAAAATTAAGATTAAAAAATGAAAAGCTATGAATTCAATAGGCTATTATTTTTGAGTTCTATAATAAATGTGCAGATTTTTCTAGGCCATGGGTGTAAGTTTGTCATTGATAAAGACTATGCTGTTTTGTTTTCTTTTGCAAAAGGAAAAAAAAAAGAAACACAGGTAACCTCAAATAGTGAAACATATCAATATAGTTTTCATACTTGGAGTATATCCAAGTATATACTACTTGCTTGGCAGAAATTCTGACTAACGTTAAGAAAGTTAACTATTTAGAAGGTTAATTTAAGGTCTTGTACTACTTTAGAAAGTCATCATAGTAAAGTGGAAAGGTTGATTAGGAATCAGGAGTCCTGTAGTTTAGTTTCTACTTTGTCACTAACTAGCTGTGTGACCCTGGGCAAATCACTTAACCTCTAAGATCACTGTTTTCTCATGTGTAAAATGAGGAGATTGAACTACATGATCTCTAACAGTGTTCAACTAAATCTTCAACTAAATAAAAATATAGAGAACTTGATAGCAGTAACTTCTACAGAACCACTGCACATAAAAACTAATGTTGAAGACAGAAACAGGAAGTTAGACCAGATCCTTTACATGTACACATCTCTTCTAATCCTGGATGTTCTCTGAGGGCCATTCCTAACACTTTCTCCACTGGGGAAGGTTATGTAAAGATAAATAAAGCAATATTTCTTTTGCTTATTTTAGTAGGATTGGAGAACACAAGAGTAGTATACACATATTTCTTTTATTTTCATCCGTCTGACAAACTTAAGAGTGTCTTCCTCCCATGTTGGTCTTATATTTTATTTATTTCTGATATCCCATTGATAAAGCATTATTCTAAGAGGCAAAAGTAAAAAATAGCAATATGTTGTTTACTTGGCAGCAGGTAACCAAATAACAGTGTCAGTCTCTATTAAAACCAAGAGATGAAATTTATACATTTAATCTATCTCTGGGGCTATGGATTGAAAATTGTACTCCAACTGTTAGTAATAAGTAGAGAAACTGGGAGAAAGCAAATGGATATACTCCAAGGTAACTTTTCTACTCAAATAAAGGTCACTAAGAGTGGCCAAAAGCATCCCAATTGTGTGATTAAAAACTAGATAGGATTTCTCCCTGGGTGTCACAGAAATGTCTCCTCCTCTGATAATAAAGGGATATCACCAGAACATTCTGAGATTTTAAGACTATCACATTTGCCGCTTCATCTAATAGCTTAATTCAGACATGTGGATCCTCTTGGTTGTATAGTTGCTAACAAATCATTCGCTTGTAGAAAATGTCCTTCCACTTGAGTTACTTAACACGGGCTCATATGCCTCATCTTAATCAGCACCATTACAATTTCTTTTCTAACCATATATATTTCACTATTCCATTATATAAAATAGTGTCTATTATACCCTGGAATGTTTCTTCCATCAGGAAGTTAAATTTCTTAAAATATATTTTTCTTCATTATAATGTAAAATGAATTTTTCCCAATTCTGACAGGGTTTTACTTTTTCCCCAAAGCTTAGCTTTACCAACTAACTGGCAAAGCAATTCAATGACAAAATGCTACCCTTGAGCTAAACTGTCAACCTAGTCATTAGAATAAAGACATAGATAAATGAAAAGAAAAAATGACATGTATCACCTAAAGCTTTAGTGCAAGAAATTGTAAAAGAGCAGAAAAATCAAGATAAAAACATTCTTCTTATGGAACACTTTTTATTCATATATGATGATCTAGATATAAAGTAAATAAATATTAAGTACTAAAAAGTTTTTACCAATTAGAAAGACTTATAGTAGAAAGTTTAAAAAGAACATGCAGTCCATAAAAGAAAGAATTTAAAAAGCTGACAAACATAGGAAGGCATATTGAAGCTCACTCATAAACCAAGAAATAAATATAAAAATGTTAATGAACCACCACTCTTTAATGATCAAATCATCAAGAATTTTATAGGTGATAGCACTCAATATTGGCAATGGTAGAAGAAAATGGCAAATTTTATATACTACTGATTAAAGAATAAAATAGTATAAGCTTTCTGTAACAGTTTGACAAAAAACACCAAAAGCTTTAAAATGGCCCTATTTACTAACTCATCTGAATGGGTAAGTGGGTTGAGTCCGACTCTTGATTTCTGCTCAGGTCATGATCTTACCATCATGAGATTGAGCCCCGCACCAGGTTCTGTGCAGAGCGTGGAGCCTGCTTCTCTCTCTCCTTCCCTCTCTGTCCCTCCCCTTTCAAAACAAATAAATAAAAATTTAAAATATCTCTACATATCAACCCTTCTGGGGATTAACCTAATGGATTACTTCAGAAATAAGTGAAGATTCAGTTTCAAGGATGTTTATTATAAACAAAAAGCAATATAGGAACAAACTTTATGCACCAAAGGTGATGGTGACTGCATTATGTATAATATAATAATATTCACATATTAGTATTTCACATATATTCTCTTTTCACGCATGTATATTCATGTTTCACAAAAAACTGTTGAACCCATAGTGATGTACTTATAAACATGGAAAGATAGGTATAATGTATTCAGTAAAACAAGATTATAAGATTACATAGTAGTATTCAGGTATGATTTATTTTCTTATGGTATTCCAGTATCTGGCAGAGTGCTTTCCCCAAAGTGTACATCATACATTTGCTGAATGAATGAATGATGAATATAACTTTCGTACCTTTCAAATGGATTCTTTATGCATTTATACAGTGTGATACTTAGATAGCAGTAGATGTCATGATATGAAAGTTCCTTTTGCTATTTATATTTTTGTTAACCTTGGGATTATGTATGGAATCTGTATATAGTGTGCTATTTTTGAAGTCACTTTAAATCTAATTCACTTATATATTCCCTCTACTTGTATTCATAGAATAATGTATGGTTTTCTCTCATACTTTATTCTTTACAATTTTTAATATATGCTATATTTAAGTTGAATATTGTGGCAGTCACCATAGAAAAGATTAAATGATTAAAATGTAAAGAAAGAAAAATTTTAATGTTCTCTAGAATTCACCTTTAAGCCAAGATAAGATAAAAATTTAAAGTGCTCTAGAAGGGCGCCTGGGTGGCTCAGTCGGTTAAGCATGCAACTTCAGCTCAGGTCAGGATCTCGCAGTTTGTGGGTTTGAGCCCCGCGTCGGGCTCTGTGCTGACAGCTCGGAGCCTGGAGCCTGCTTCGGATTCTGTGTCTCCCTCTCTCTCTGCCCCTCCTCTGCTTGCACTCTGTCTCTCTCTCTCTCTTTCTCTCTCTCAAAACTAAACATTAAAATTAAAAAAAAATTTGAAGTGGTCTAGCAAAGGACAAAAGGCCTCTTTGTCTTAAGAAAATTAAGTACCTCTCGTTTCTCCTCATTAACACCTTCTGTGCTTGGCTACCTTGGGAAAACCAAAACAACCTTAAATGGTAATTTCCCAGTCTGGCAATCCCAAATCTGCAGCATTTCTTGGTCACTAACTTCTGGGGCTGTAATTAGCTGCTGCTGTTATGGTTTTATACAGCTGTTTGTGTGTCTGATGGTCCTGCATAGGGTCAGGTTGATTTTGGAAGAACTACATCTATCTGAGTCTTTAATGCACTGTTATCTCGCTTCCCTTGACAAAACAGATAGGTGGGAGGGACAGAAATAAATCTATAATGAGTAAATCAGTGAGCCGAGGTTTTATATCCGAGGAATGCAGATTTTAAGTTTTCCTCCATTGAGTGTAATGTCAGCCGTCTGTGTGGCAGATTGCTGTTGGCTCTACAGAAGGATGGAGCAGGAATCAGGCCTGTGAAGGGTATGAACAGGGGAAAGTGGACACCAAGCCTTCAAAACATGTGCACAATCCTGTAGAATGTCAGAGAATCATCAGAGCTTATCTTATGATTACTCACCTGCGTCTTCCTTTCCATGTTTGCCAGCTGCTTAGCAGCCCCGCCCCTGTTTTCTGGTGCTTTCCTGTCTGGCCTGTGGTTTATGGTCAGCCTGGCCACCGAGTTGGTCTGTCCAATGCCTAGAAACCTTTTACCTTCCTTGTGACCTACCTCACCTGCCATTCACTTTTCAGCCCTTGTCATCCTCATGGTCAGAGTTCTTTCTGATTGATTTCAAGTTGTTGAGCATTGCCAGTGAGTGTCACAACAGAATGCTGTTTTGTCATCCAACCTCTAATGGGACTCTTCATTAATTTCTTGGATAACTATCATATTCACTATATTCTTCATTCATTAATTAACCCACTTAACATTTCTGGTGTGTGATATAATATACCAGGCCAACACTGCCCCTTTACAAAGTAGAAAATTTATGTAAATTTCTATCTGAATTATTTTGTATTTCTTCTCTATCCTGCTTTCTTCACTGTCACAAATTTTTCTACTACCTTTGTTCTCTAGTTTCCTCCTTCCTTTTTGATAGACTGTTTTCTTTTGTCTTCTTTGACCCGTTGCTGGTTGTCCTCCTTTCTCTGGAATTCTACCCAATGTCAACACATAGGAGCTCCTTTACCTCCTTTACATCATCAGTGTGGGCATTCTACATGGTAGGATCTTTGCTTTTGTAATCTCTAATTTTTACCCTTGGGAACTTATTCACTCTTATACATTCTTTTATTACTTTTATATGGATTACATACAATTTTTATTTGAAATCTATACTTCTTTCCATACATCCCATTCTGTATTTCTACCTGAACTCTCACTAGTATCTAAAACTGTGAAACTGTGGTCTTCTATTTTCTCTACCCTCACAAATTAATGTCCAGTATACCTGTTTTATTGTACCTCAGAAACATTTAAAATAATTACCCCCTATTAAGTGTTTTCGGGACTACTGTGTACTATAGATAAATAATTGAGGTGTGGATATCTGGACTCAGAGAAATGTACCATTGTTTTCTGCTCACTCTCCACTTTACACAGTAATAAAATATGTATTAAGAGAGCTAAATCTCCAGTGTCACGTTTTGTATTTTTTGGTTTAGAGTCAATAAGAACGCTCATTGGATTGCCTGGGTGGCTCAGCGGGTTAAGCATCCAACTCTTGAGTTTGGCTCAGGTCATGATCTCACGGTTCGTGAGTTCGAGCTCTGTGCTAACAGTGTGGAGCCTGCTTGGGATTCTCTGTCCCTCCCCTGTCCATGCTCTCTCTCTGATTCTCTCAAAATAAATAAATAAATAAAAAAAAAAGAAAGCTCATCTGCCCTCCTAAAAAGTGACTTATTAATGTTTGATATTCCTCTCATTTTATAAGCAAGAATGAATTAAAAGTATAAAGATACAAATTTCTTGAAGGTAAACTTTCTGAGTGGATTTCAGTCAAAGTAGGTAGGATGATACCAATATTAGGAGAAGTTACCACGCAGCAGTATTGAGTATTTAAAAGGGTGGAGGATGCCAATGGAATTCAAAGGTGACATCAAGGGGAGGCTGAGACACCAATAATTAAAACTCGGTAACTTGGGGTGCCTGGGTGGCTGAGCTGGTTCAGCGTCCTTCAGCTCAGGTCATGATATCGTGGTTCATGAGTTCGAACCCCACACATGACAGGCTCTGTGCTGACAGCTCAGAGCCTGGAGATGCTTTGAATTCCGTGTCTCCCTGTCTCTCTGTCCCTCCTCTGCTTGCACTCTGTTTCTCTGTCTCAAAAATAAGTAAACATTAAAAAGTATTTAAAAAACCCTTAATATCTCAACTATTCCAAGCGCTGGGCTTTAAGAATTTCATGTATATGAACTGAGACAAACTATTTGCAGAGATGTTTTACATCTTCTCTGGCCATTTTGGGCATGTGCCTTAGTAGAAACTGTAGTAAAATCCCCTAAATACACATTTATGTGGCCTAAGGAAGCCTGCGTGATCAGGTAACATAGGTTCCTTATTAAAGCCTTACTGCGTATTGAGTCTAGTTTAGGGCTTGGTAATTATGCAAGACTGTGCAGAAACTGAGACACTCAGAACACCAGAGAACATGATAAAACAGGACAGAAAATAGTGGTGGTTGTATTATTCATGAAAGTCACATACTTGCTCTGTTTTACTTTCCTGCTGGTGCTCTTTTTTCATATGCCCCAGTCTCCTTACTCAGTCTCCATCCACAGCTAATCCGAATTAAGTCTCAACTCATGTCTCAGCTACCTCTCACTTGAAGTAATGATCCATCTGTTTAAACCATGTGGCAGCTTACACATTATGATGATATTATGTTGATTTTTGTTCTTTTTGTGTATTTGAGGAACTGGATAACTGTATACTTTTCATAATAAGAACATTGCAACATCAACAATTCTAGTACACATTATCATCTCCTTGATTACAATTTTCTTCTCATTTTCTTAGTTCTCAGAGTGTCAGCCACAGTATTGGATGCAAGAAAACAATGGAGCAATAAATTTAAAATTCTGAGGGAAAATGATTTCAGACTAAGAATTTAACATTTAGCCAAACTATCATTAAAGTGAAAGCATTTAAAACCTGCTTGAGATTCACCAAAATCTCAAGTGCATAGCTCCCATATTTGATGTTCCCAAAATGGATAAACAATCAATGTCATTTTCATACTTGCACTCTCAAAGATAGTAATTGTGAGTTCTTACCTGCCCCAAATAATGTATTTTCCTGCCCTCTGCCCCATGTTTTAACACCCAATCTTTCAAGGTACCTGTAGGTGTGTAGTCCATCATATTCTTCCACCCCGTGAGCTAATGGGATAAATCTCATCTAAGCCCATGGAATAATCCCATGCCATTGGCCAAATGGTTGATAGAATGAGAAGTTCCCTACTGGGTATCTCTAGGGAGATAAATGAATCCTAGCTCCTTGTATTTCATATTTGCCTGACAGGAGGAGAGGAGTTTCAGGGATGGAGTTGGGGACTAAGAAGTACAGGATGATGAAAGTGGTGAACTGAATGTCCAAATTAATCTTCTGAGAGTAAATCTTTGAAGCATGTCAGCCCTGTAGTGAAACTGATTTTATTCTCAGCACTATTCCTAGCCAGGTCCCAAATCCTGATACACAATTGGGACATCATTTTTTTTTTATTTGCTCATCCTGACAGTGTTGTTGTTTCAACTGTTGAAACTGGAGTCTTAGCATCGACCCTAGTGGACAGGCAACAGTTCATATAGGGGTGACACGAGCTCTGTCACTTCCCCGGTGGGCCCCACTATGTCAGGAGTTATTTGGGTGTGAGAGAAGATACTCCTTCCTTCTTTGTTTTATCACCAGAAACCCTTAAAGCTAGCAGTGGCTTGCATTATAATGTAGGCTGATAACTTTTGCACTTGCTCACAGAACCATCTTCCTTGGACATTGGTCTGCATGCAGGATGGCTAGGGGTAGGCAGGTGCAGAATTGGCCTTGATGGTCCTCTGAAACCTGATTTCAGAGTCTGGTCCTGGCCCCATTTCCTATCACCTCACTGTAAATTATTTTTCAGGGGCCCAATTGCCCTTTCAGTAATCTGCTCTTGGCTAGGTTCCTTTAGTCCCCTTCTGTGATTATGATTGTTTCCCAAATCTGTCCCTGCTCCCAGCTTTGCTGTAGAAACACACAGCTGGCAGGAGAGATTGCCACAGTAAGACTCTTTCTCTTCTTTTAAAGTAACTAAATGTTTGATTTCCCCCTAAATGTTCTCTGCATTCTTTGAACCCAAATATAACTTTACTTTATACTCATAAGTAGAAAAGGAAAGGAAAAAAAGGGAATTTTCCACCTTTTCCTTGTTGACTTCTTTACTGGGAAAGGGAGTTGGCCAGAGGTTTCTTCACATTTAATTCCCTTTACATCTTCTAACATGAATGCATGCCAAATTTTAATTCTAACCAAATGGCGGGAGGTAATAACTGACTATGCTGCCTTCTAAAGCTATCAGTCTAGTATGCCCCGTCTTTACAAATTCACATAAAAGTCAAAAAATTTTCACTGCAGAAGGAACCTGAGACCAGTTGGTAGAGTCAACTTAGTTTAAAAATGAGAAAAGGAAGTGCATGCCCAGTGATGGATTATCAAAGATCATATTAGCTTTTGAAGTTGGGACTAGAATACAGTTCCCTGTATTGTACAGCAAAATATTTCCCCTTTTTTATTAAGTTGAAAAATATTTAAGTGTATTTTAGTAATTGTACTTAATATATGACATATCGTTATGTGGACTCTTTCTGATGTGGCCAAATATCATGCTGAGTTTTAGGCCACATTTACTTTCAGTCCATTTCAGGTGAAACTCAGAATGTTTTTGCTGTACTACTTGACATAAAAGTTTCAGTTTTTTTTTTTTTAATTTTTTTTTTAATGTTTATTTATTTTGGGGACAGAGAGAGACAGAGCATGAATGGGGGAGGGGCAGAAAGAGAGGGAGACACAGAATCGGAAGCAGGCTCCAGGCTCTGAGCCGTCAGCCCAGAGCCTGACGCGGGGCTCGAACTCACGGACCGCGAGATCGTGACCTGGCTGAAGTCGGACGCTTAACCGACTGCGCCACCCAGGCGCCCCAAAAGTTTCAGTTTTTAAAGGAAAAATAATGTTTCCAAATCCTGATGGAACCACAAAGATTTGTGTATTTTTTAATTTCCAAAATTGGTGGGGAAGAGCTTAGAGACGCTTTTAGCATTCAGGGGGAAAAGAGCAAATGTAACAATGGGCAGAGTGGGAGACTGCTTACAGATTATAATTTAAACAGAATACAAAGGCCTCTGGCCTGAATACAGATATCTTCTGCACTGACCAGCCATGTGTCCTTAGTTACAATTTAGGGCACTGCCCTCAGAGAGCCCTTGCTAAATATAGTCCTATCACCCAGGAAGTTTACAAAATATGTTGCCTCCTGCGACTCTTATTACCACCCAGCATCACATTAGCAACAACATGTTACCAAGAGAAGGAGACACAAAATCTCTATTTTATTATAGGAAAGTACAAGTGCAAAACATCTTCCATGTGGGGTACCTGCCAGTGAGGGGCACCAATCAGAATGCTGCCTGGAGGGGCAGAAAGCAGGCAGAGAAACTCAGGTGCCAGAGGAATACTTAAAGCGATACTAACATGAAACTGCTACACAGATCAGCCAAAGGCAAAACCATTGAAAACAATCACATGCTAAGTTGAAAGCGGTCTGTGGAAAGGCATCTCTGTAACAATTACAGAGCTAGGTAAAATATTCTTAAAGCAAATAGGAGTGACAACGATCACTGTCATTGGCTTTTTTTTTTAACTTTCTTTTGTTTCCCCCCCTTTTTTTATTATATGAAATTTATTGTCAAATTAGTTTCCATACAACACCCAGTGCTCATCCCAAAAGATGCC
Source organism: Lynx rufus (assembly GCF_022079265.1). Lineage (NCBI taxonomy): Eukaryota > Metazoa > Chordata > Mammalia > Carnivora > Felidae > Lynx > Lynx rufus. Next base: position 67,843,345 of record NW_025814827.1, read on the forward strand.
CTCTTCAATGCCCATCACCTACTCTCCCCTCCCTCCCACCCCCCATCAACCCTCAGTTTGTTCTCAGTTTTAACGAGTCTCTTATGCTTTGGCTCTCTCCCACCCCTAACCTCTTTTTTTTTTCTTCCCCCTCCCACCATGGGTTTCTGTTAAGTTTCTCAGGATCCACATAAGAGTGAAAACATATGGTATCTGTCTTTCTCTGTCATTGGCTTTAATGACAGAGTGCAGCTTTCTCATTTGGAGTTCCAAGCTCCACCATGATTATTAACCAAATACACAGATGGATGGTTCCAAAAGCTACCCTGATTGTCAAGAGCTGGTAGTTACGTGGTAGTCAGACTTCTCACTTGAGTGCCAAATCTCAGTCAAATCTGGGCCTCACAGGAATGAGTGGAGAGTACAGATGGGCCACGGGCACACTTTGAGGAGCACCCCACTCGAATATTTCTATTCTAAAAGCCCTCTAGTTTTAATGTCCCATTATGTCTCAAAAGATATATAAATTGCAGGATTATCCAAGGAGTTTGGGGAGAATACATCTATTGTATGAAGAAGAGAAGTCTGGGAGATGGGGAAGACAGTGTCTCTAGTCTCTCCTTGAGATTACATAGAAACCTTTTTTGTATGTGTAGCTTAGCTGAGCTCATCTTGGTCAGTGAGTCCAGAGGACAGGCTGTCCTTAGTGCAGGGATTCTCCAAAAGCATGCTTACAACCTTGCAAGTCTAGTGACTCTTCTCTCTGACTTCTAATACAGGTAAAAAATAAAACTATGAATCAGACAAAGATAAAAGTCCCCTTATACCAGATCAATAAATAGCTTCCCCAAATGACAACTTACTATTTTTCTTTCTTTACTTTTCTCTTCCATTTAACAAAGGGAAAGTTTTATAAAACACAGAAGACTTCAGTTGAAAGTGGGTTCATTCTTGATTTCCCCTTCAGATGACATGTCCCCATTTCTGTGCATCCTCTAAGAAATAGCAAACTAACTTTGCTATCCTCCAAAATAATTTAATTTTCACACACTGGAAATTACTAATTTATTTTAATATAGATTTATATTCCTAAAATTTAAGACATCCTAAACTGCAAATTCTCTTTTTATTTTTTTTTTTTTTTGCTGGAGAGGTCAGTTATTTATTGAAATATTTCAATCTCTCATACTTTCTGCAGAGGGATTAGCAGAATTGTGCAGAGTGATGCATAGTGGCATTATCAAACCAAATTGATCTGAACCCAAGAAAGGAGAAAGAATTGCATGTAGGATGCAATTTGCAATTTGGAGCATACAGTCAAATAGCAGTCTCATCAGGATGGTCTTCCTGAAGCCATTGTGCTGGTCAGCCACAATGAAAAATCCTATCTGAGCAGTATTCAATGGATTAGCATATTCCAACATTAGCACACTCTGACTCTTCCTCAGTTCATTACCACAGTTGAAGGGCATGGGCACTTTTCTATTTCCATATATTTTTTTCCTAAACTCTCTCTTCAATCAGGTTAATAGTGAAGTTTCAAGCTTTCGCTCGTAATTGTAGTCAGAAATATGGCCACGCAAACATACTAAAAAAGAAAAAATGACAAGTGTATTAAGCAATAAAAGAATTGCATTGCTTTAGTCATTTAAGTAATATACATATTCACTGTACATAGTATTAATTTTTTACCACGAAGTCCTCTTATAAATGTGTCAAGAAAACTGAAAATGGAACTCAAATTACGAGAGTTTATTTCTTACAGAATATCACAAATGTGTAAGAATGAAGTTTAATTCATTTGTATTCCTTAATCTAAAGGATGTAAATGTAATTATATTGATACAAATTAGAGTGTCTCATCTGATGATGATGTATTTTTCTGTATTTTTAACATACATATTATTTTTAATTGGGAAAAACCAAGAAAAAATTTAAAAATAAGAAAATTACTACATCTTCATTGAAAATAATTGAAAAATCAGTATCATTGCCCAAACCATGAGGAAAATGAAATGGTAAATAACTCAGTTCATCCCAATGAACAGCAATCATTGGGTAGACGGAAGGAAAGAAGAAAAGAAGGAAGAAACAAAGAAAAAAAGAAAGGGGATGGAGAAAGGAAGGGGAAACTAACCAGGAATTAATATACTAACATATTTTTTGAGGACAGCTAGACCTCAAAAATTTTTTTGATCAAGGGGCGCCTGGGTGGCTCAGTCTGTTAAGCATCCACCTTCAGCTGAAGTCATGAATTTGCATTTCATGAGTTTGAGCCCCACATTGGGCTCTGTGCTGACAGTTCAGAGGCTGGAGCCTGCTTCAGATGCTGTGTGTCCCTCTCTCTCTCTGTCCCTCCCCTGCTCACTGTCTGTCTGTCTGTCTGTCTCTCTCTCTCAAAAATAAACAGTAAAAAAAAAAATAAAAAATTTGATCAAGATACTTAAGAAACTGAGGAGGAAAAGACGTAAAGATGAGTGGTTAAGTATTAATTAACTATAGTTCTAAATTTCTAAAGATCAAGTTCTGTGTCTACTGCATGTTTGAACCTTGGATCTGGCTCAGATGTTCAATAAATATTAGCTAGAAAGGAAAATTACAAAGCAACATGAAATCTACTTTAGGAGATTTTTTTAATAGCTAATGCACTTACTTGGGAAGACTTACAACCAATGTCTGCAAATATAACTCAATATAAGGAAGAACTTTCATTCCTCCCCATAGGTAAAAGAATCTACCTTAGAAATAGTAAGTTTCTTGGGGCGCCTGGGTGGCTCAGTTGCTTAGGTCATGATCTCACCTTACATGAGTTCGAGCCCTGTGTCTGGCTCTTTGCTGACAGCTCAGAGCCTGGAGCCTGCTTCAGATTCTATGACTCTCTCTCTCTGCCACTCCCCCACTCATGCTCTGTCTCTGTCTCTCAAAAAATAAATAAACGTTAAAAAAATTAAAAAAAAAAGAAATAGTAAGTTTCTTATCCTAAATTGAGCAATAGGTATAAATAAAATGGGGGATGTGTGAATAATGAACATCCAGGTTTATTAAAACTTTAGGATTATAATTCTGCAATTACAAATTACAAACAAAAGTTACACACAAAATATAATAAAATAAGTTTTACAAATAATATACCAATAAAATTATATCTAGAATGTTAACATGCAATGCTGTAAAATGTTGATTTAAATAAATATTTCTCTAAAATCATTGTTTCTAATTAGAGTTCAAAAAATTCAAATAATTTTAGCATAATCAATGCATTTATGTTAGCTCACATCCATTTCATACACTTTCCCTTTGTTAATGAAATCATAGAAATACATTTTAAGGAGAAATAATATATATCAGTGAGCAAATTAGAAATATAACAGCTATATGATTGAAATGGACGTCATTAGCTTCTGCTAATTAGTTTCCATTGTTTGGGTAACATTAACCTTAAGGTGAAAATTCTTTTCTTTATCCTAACAACAGTGTACGCATGTTGTACATATTGGATTCTTGCATCATCAACAAGGAAAATAAGTTTTCTTGTATCTAGTTGAAGAGAAAGTTCCATTTGTTACCCAAGGCATCGTATTTTCAGAAATATAGTTTTACATTACTAGACTTCATAAAGGTCATCCTCAGGCAAAGCTGCAATTTTGGGACTTAATGTTCTCTGCCATTATAGTTTTGTAAAATTTCCATAATATGAATTCTCAGAGAATCCTGCAATACTTCTTGGGTCATATCTCTAACTAAAAATTGAAAGTAAGATAAGTAATTTGTTCATTTACAGTCAATTAATTTTGTAACTGCAAGAAATGTATGAAATGTAAGAATTCATTAGAAAATAATTGATTTTCCTTTTGAGTCCAAGAGGTCTGGTAATCTACCCATTTAAACCACTGCAGAAAACAAAACAAACAACACCAACAACAACAAAACAACCCACAAACACCTAAGAATGATAAGAAGCAACTAAGATGTTTTGAAAAATCAAAAAGACACAAACATACATAGAGTGACACTAATGTTAAAGCAACACATTGCCTCTAACAACAAGTAAATAGGTCTTTCATTCACAATTTCTTGATTATTCCAGTTTGATGTTCAAAGTGCTTTGTACCCATGCTGTTGTCTTCAGTTTCTGATGTTCAGTGTTTTATAAAAGTTCAAAAAACTTAACTTTGGCAGCAAAATGATAGCAGCAAGGAACGGAAGAACACCAAAGGCTTTTCTTTTCATGGGTAGACAAAAATAATTGCTCTAATATTTCAAGAAAAGTCCTTAAATGTTGCAAAAGTAAATTCCAATGTTCTATTCCTCAATTTTCCATGCATTTCTATTGCTTCCATTAGAAGTTGCTGTGATGGGAACCTTTAAGTAAATTCGTCCATGCAGAATTGTGCCCCTAAAACAAATTAGGAATCTATACAATATATTTGAATAGAAAAGGGAAGAAAAAATTTAAAACTAGATCTCTCCTTCCCAGAGAAACCATAAAAACAACTTATAAACATATGATTAGAATAAGATGTTACTTTATGAATCAAATCATTTTTTGCAATAGTTTATAACCAAAACCCTCAGATGGGATGTTTAATTTGCTGTTCTTGACAATATATTTAGCCAGTGGTCTTCAGTGGAAGAAAGATTATAAATGTGTGTTTCATACTCTGATGGATGAATATTTTCAACTGAACTTCTGCATATGTAATCTCAAAGTACACATTTACAAAATAAACATTTTCAATATATTGATACTCAGAACTTTCCAAATATTCAGAAAGAAAACATACTATTTTGCAAAATGTTCATCCAATAATTGATATATAATGTGAGCTTTCTGTAAATATGCATTATTTAAACAAAACTAGATGTGCCTATATATGTATATATTTAAATTTTATTCTTAAACTACCTTATTTAAACACTTAACATTATGCTTCAGGACAGAATAAAATGAAACATCAGTGTATGTTTTTGTGTTTTAATTGCACATTTCCTAAATCTCAAATTGTTTTTATACATTCTTAATTTGTTCATCTATCAAAGTAACACTAAACCAGCAAAGTCCAATACTGTGGTGTTGGAAATGTTCTAGCAACATGTGCTATTGAGTGAGGAGTTAACATTTAGCTAGTATGACTGAGGAAATGAAATTTATTTTCTTTAAGTTTAGTTATTTTATACATAAATAGCCACCATGGCTACTGACTACCATATTGGACGACACAGCTCTAATGTATTTGAAAGGAATTCAACAACTATTACTTCTCTTTATCTTCCGTAATATTTCATTTACCATTGTCACGTGTTTTTTCACAATAATATATACTAAGAATATTTAGTGACTTTTTTTTTGGTTTTGCTTCATCAGTGTCAAACCAAAGTATATCTGTCCATATATTCTTTTAATGTTTATTTATTTTTGAGAAAGAGAGAGAGAGAGAGACAGAGTGTGAGCAGGGAGGGTCAGAGCGAGAGGGAGGCATAAAATCTGAGGCAGGCTCCAGGTTCTGAACAGAGCCTGACAAGGGGCTCAAATCCATGAACTGGGAGATCATGACCTGAGCTGAAGTTGGATGCTTAACCGACTGAGCCACCCAGGCCCCGCTCTGTCCATATTTTTAAAAGGAATGAATAAACTGGGCTTTCTGAGAAACAGAAGACTCACCACCATCAGTTATGCAATTATAATGGCAGAATGTCTTATGACTCCAACATTTCCTCTCTCCTTGGAATTCACCTTGCTTACACCATTTCTCCTCTTAAAAAATCAATTTCAAAGACTAGCTCCACTATAATAACTTTAGAGCCCAATAAAAAAGCAATAGAATTTGTGTTCTCACTTCCTTTTAGAGGCCACATTTCAGAATAATCTCATTTACATAAAAGATGAAATTCAAATTTCATAAGTTTAAGTCAAAATTTCTCAATTTTGTTGCCCTCATCTGCTCTTTATTTTAGCCACACAAATCTCATTGTTCTTCACAGAAGCTTCACCCTTTGCCTTCTCTGTTTTCTCATGCTATTTCTTTTTCTTGGAATTAAAATCTATTTTACAATTCATAACCCAATGCAACTCTCCTCTTTATCACAAATCCTTCCCAAATATTTCAATTCATGCTAAGAGCTCTTTCCTCAGAATTCTGAAGCTATCTATACATGTTTTGTTTTTTTTGTTTGTTTGTTTTCAATGCTTATTGCTCTACCATATTCTATCTTGCTTCATTACACTTTGTATATCACACTTCCCCCTCTGGAAAATAAGTTCTTCATTAATATTATCCAGTGACAAATTTGCTTTATACATTATATGTCAGATTAATATAAATTGGCTTGACTGAAGGATTAGGGCAATATCCATTGGCCAACTATAGAAAAAGGATTGCAATGAGAGAGAAGGGCTAATATGTACTTGTAACAGCTTTGTCCTGAGGAAGTTGTATAGATTCTTTGAATACAGAGGGAAAAGATAAACACTGAGAAATTAGCACACAATCCTGAGTGCAATGGCCATCAGCTGTTGCCATCCACAGGAAACTTGTAATGTTTGTAAAGCCTATTTTGGTTTTCTTTCTTTCTTTCTTTCTTTCTTTCTTTCTTTCTTTCTTTCTTTCTTTCTTTCTTGTTATTTATTTATTTATTTATTTATTTATTTATTTACTTATGTTTATTTTTGAGAGAGAGAGACCAAGAGGGGCAGAGACAGAGAGAGAGAGAGAGACAGAATCCGAAGCAGGCTCCAGGCTCTGACCTGTCAGCGCAGAGCCTGATGCGGGGCTCAAACTCACGAACCGTGAGATCATGACCTGAGCCGAAGTCGGACCTTTAACCAACTGAGCTACTCAGGTGCTCAATGGTTGCCTTTCTAATCTCCATTTTTCCCAGTTTTTTTTTTTTAATTTCCCCTGATGCTCTCTTTAATTTCTATCAACATACTTTGGATGTTGTAAAATCTTATAACTCCATTCAGTACTTTAACATTTCTCTTTCACAATGTTTAAGAAGAGGTAATTTACTGAAAAACAGGTACTTAATTTGATAAATCACTTGTACTGTTTTTTTAATAGAATTGTGTCAGGTAGTATTTGAAAATTGTAGTCTACTTCTGAAAAATTTCACAAAAGCTACCATCATGTTTGGAAGTAGATAGAGTAGGTTAGTCCTGAAATATTTAGGAAGTTCTTACTTTTTAAAAGTCTTTGAAAAGGCATATGATGCCTTCACTTATTTTTTCCTCTCTGGTGATTTCTCACATCTTTGCGGTCACTGATTTAAGGAGAGCAGATTTGCCACAAGATCAGATTCTTCGTTGTAGATTCTCTATAGGAAACACAAAACACCTATGGTGGATAGGATTGAGTGATGGTGGAGAAAGGTAGCTGTTAAGGGTTAAATTTTGTCCTCACCTCAATGCGGTGTTGACGTCCTAGCACCCAGTACTACAGATGTGACTGTATTTAAGAGATAGGGTCTTAAAAAGAGGTAATTAAAATTAGATAAAATCATTGCAGAGGGTCCTAATCCAGCTCAACTGATGTTCTTGTAAAAACAGGAGATTAAGACACTAACACTCATGGGGGAAGATGGCCAAGGAGACTTTCTGCTGTTTAAGTACCTACTCTGTGATACTTGGTTATTAAAGCCCTAGCAAACTAATACAGTAGCCTTTTGGAGCAGTGTTAAAATATAATTAGAATTCTTTTTTAAACAGGTAGTTTACAATTCCAATAAACTATTTCTTTTATGTACAATAGGTATACAGTTGGTGAACCTAGGTTTGAAATAGATAATAAAATGACTGTCCGGTAAAGGAAGCATTTAGGCAAATAGGCATCATTAGACATGAAATCTTCTAAATGGGATAAATGTTTTCCTTTAGCCTGACATTGTACCTGCTTTTCCATTTACTGGGCCTTGAATATAAACCTCACCTATAAAAGTCTTGGAGAAACTGTTCTTGTTGACACTGAGGGCACATGAAATTCAAACACTAATCCTGTTAAGGAACATTCTATCTGTTGGATCATTCCTCATCTCCAGTCATAAATCTGCATTCAATAAACATTGAGCCCTCTGCAGCGTGCACAACAATCAATGAAACAACACAGATTTAATCATGTACTAATAAGGAATCAGGTTAAGGTGATAGGACTTGATTTTTGCACTTCTTTGGTACATATTACATATCCTGCAAATTTACCAGGATCTTATTTATTATTTAGACTTAAACAATAGCAAAAAAAAAAATAGTGGCAAAAACAAAACAAAAATAGCATTATCTTAAGATATTTAAAGATGATGATAAAAAGTTAAACTAACATAGATATGCTTTGTAGCCATGTAATCCTTTACATCTATCATCTAAATTATGTGATATTTAGCATGTTCTTAATTGTTAGTCATAAGACATATCGTCTCTGGTACTACATGAATTTTTTTTTATTGTAGTAAGAATGCTTAACATGAGACCTACCTTCTTGAATATTTAAGTGCACAATATAGTATTTTAAACTATAAACACAATGTTGTGGGTCACATTTCTAGAACTTGTTACCATTGTGTAACTGAAACTTTATATCCATTGAAATGCAACTTCCTATTTCCCTCCCCCCAGCTCTGGTCCCTAGCAGCCATTAGTCTACTGTCCCTTTCTATGAGTTTGACTATTTTATATACCTCATATAATTGAAATCATTCGGTATTTGGCTTCCTGTGGCTGGCTTATTTTACTTAGCATAAAGTCCTTCAGTTTCATCCTGTTGCATATGATAGGACTTCCCTCTTTTTAAGGCTGAATATTATATATATATATATATATATATATATATATATGTGTGTGTGTGTGTGTGTGTGTGTGTATGTATATATATATAACATATATATTATGTATAATAACATTTTCTTTATAACACATATATATAATAACATTTTCTTTTTGAATTTTCCTTTGTGCATTCATCCATTCATCCATGAATTCTCAAAAATTAATATTAGTACTTTGTGATGCTTTCAGTTACTTTTAAGAGAGTCAGAATTTTTGTTTTAAATATTAACATTACAGTACATTTATGTGGCACAGTATACTATGCATTCTACCCCAGACCTAGGCTGCCTTTGTTCAAAGCCTGACTTTGCTACTTACTAGTTGAGCAAGATACTGAATATTTCTGTGCCTCAAATGGTTACCTGTAAAATATGTCTGTTAATAGTTCCTATCATAGGAGTGTTGGGAGAATTCAGTGAGATATAACAAAACATTTAGGGGTGCCTGAGTGGCTCAGTCAGTTAAACTTCTTACTCTTGATTTCAGCTCATGTCATGATCTCATGGTTCATGGGACTGGGTCCCACATTGGGCTCTGTGCTATCAGCATGGAACCTGCTTGGGATTCTCTCCCTCCCTCTCTCTGCCGCTCCCCTGCTCATGCTCCCTCTCCCTCAAAATAAATAAATAAACTTAAAAAAAAACCAAGAAACATTTAGAAAAATGACTTATATAAATGCATGCTATTATTACTTTATTGATATTATTGTCCATTCACAGATTTATTTCCTGTTCTCCTGGACTAAAAGGTACCTCACTAAAAAAGTAAAGATAGAAACCCTAAAACCATAATGAGAATTCATTTTCTATCAATAAATTTTGTAAAAATGTAAATACTGTTAAGGGACATTGCTATAGATACTTTAATAGAGACATGACTAAAAGCAGAGTTATATTCATATTAACCTGAGTTAAAGCTCATCCTTATTTCTTACTGTCTGTGTGACCATTAGCAAGCTGCAAAAACTCTCTGAGCCTACATTTCCTTATTTATTAAAATTATGGTATACATGGCTTAGGGTTATTGGGAAAAGAAATAAATTAATGTTTATGAAGTCCTCATTATGCCTAGAGTATAGTAAATCCTCAATACATTTTTGTTTTTATTGTTGTTTTATTATTTTCTAGTTATCAGTGTTTATCAAACACCATAAAACTTGATGGCTCAAAGCAATGATTTATTTTTTATATTTCATGGTTTTTTGTGTTGGCTGAGCTCAGTGGAGCAGTTCTCACTTGTGGTCCCTCACATGAGTGTAATCAGTTGACAGCTGAACTGGAATTATCTGAAGGCTCAAGTGGGCTGGATATCTAAGATAATTTGTTCTAGATTCACATGTCTTGTATCTCATCTACAATATAAGGAATACCTTGGTACTATCCAGGCATCTCTCCACTTGAACTTTTCACTTGGCAGCTTGAAGTTCTTGCAACATAGCAGTCTCGGGATAAATTGATTTCTCAAATGGAGGCTGGCCTTCCACAGGGTAAGTGACCTGAAGCCCAGGATTTAGCTATAAAAATATTTTGAATTAGCCATTGAAGCCACATAGCATCATGTGTAGGGGATTCTTTATGTTACAAATGAGTCATAAAACAACCCTAGGTTTAGGGGAGAAAATTATACAAGAGTTTGAGAACTAAGGGTGTGGTTATTAAGGGGTGAGCAATCTTGGAAGTAGAGCTACAATATCATTACCTCTGTGATCCTGATTATTACCATCCACATAGTCATCACTATCATTATCTATTCTTTTTTTTTAATGTTTATTTATTTACTTTTGAGAGAGAGAACACAGGCAGGGGAGGGGCAGAGAGAGAGAGGAAGACAGAGAATCCCAAGCAGGCTCCATGCTGTCAGTGTGGAGCCCAAGGTGGGGCTCGAATCCATGAACCAATCCATGAGATCATGGCCTGAGCCAAAATCAAGAGTCAGATGCTTAACTGACTGAGACACCCACCTGTCCCTATCATCATCTATTCTTTTTAACAACAATTTGTTTCAATCTTTTTTGGGAAAGACATAAAAGAAATTGTTAGTACACTTAAGTTACCAATTGTCTTTAGCCAAATAATTGTCCTTTTGAAAGTTATTCTGAGAATAATCCAAGTTATGAAGTATAATTTATTCATAGCGATGTTGTCCTTCAGATAAATTTGGAAAAAAATGAGAATAACTCAGTAAAAAGAAGTAAATTAAGATATTTATTCAAGAAAAAATATTAAGGAAACATTAGGAATGATGGTTTTAAAGGAATTTTTATAATATTTTATATTTCCACATCATATACATATATATGTGTGTATGTGTTAAAATGTAAATACATATACATACATATATGTATGCGTATATGTTATATATAGAATGATGTAATACGTTAACATTAGCATGATACTTTTAGAAGCCACCAAGAGCTATATATTGGAGTGTACTGAAGGGAAATAATCAATATATCAATATTGCCAAATTACTTAGTGGAATTATGAGGTATTTTTTCATTCCTTTTTCTTTTTTTTTTAACATTTTATTTATTTTTGAGACAGGGAGAGACAGAGCATGAACAGGGGAAGGTCAGAGAGAGGGCGACACAGATTCTGAAATAGGCTCCAGGCTCTGAGCTGTCAGCACAGAGCCCGACGCGGGGCTCGAACTCACAAACCGCGAGGTCATGACCTGAGCCGAAGTCGGCCGCTTAACCGACCGAGCCACCCAGGCGCCCCTTTTCATTCCTTTTTCAACTCCTAGTGCAAGTGTCATTTTGTGGCCAAACTCTTTGTCCCTTTACATCTTATTGCGCTGTCATTCAAAACTCTTTCCCTGCACTATTTCTAATATCCAATGCTTCAGTTATACTAAATTCTTATAGATTCTTGAATGCACCTTGTTTTTTTTATTAAAAAAAATTTAATGTTTATTTCTGAGAGAGAGAGAGAGAAAGAGAGAGAGAGAGACAGAACATGAGTGTGGGAAGAGAAAAGGGAGAGGGAGACAAAAGTCCAAAGCAGGCTCCAGGCTCTGAGCTGTCAGCACAGAGCCTGATGCGGGGCTCGAACCCACGAACCACAAGACAGTGACCTGAGCTGAAGTCAGTCGCTTAACCGACTGAGCCACCCAGGCACCCCTCACCTTATTGTTTTAACCTCATTAATAATCATTTTTGGTTCCCCACTTCCTATCCCTCGGTTCACCTCTAATTTTAGTTGCAGATGCCATGGACAATTTTGTGGGTTTTTGTCTCACATTGGTAATAGATCAGGCATCATGGCCCATCTTCCTGTTTGACTCTAGCACTGTTTATAGCACCTTAGGTGCCACTGTAGGCCTCAGACCAGCACAGGTGGAAGGCAAGGAGGATGAAACATCCCTGGAGCAAATGCTCAGTTACTGAGGTCAGAGAGGCAGAAGAGAAGTGCTCCAGCTTTCCACCATTGAGTAGACCATTGGGGAGCTACTGTATTCTTTTCTAAGAAGGACTTAGCAGAATCCAACTCCCATTTCTCATAGCAGTTATTTAACCATCACATCTTTATGTCATCTTTCTGATTCCTGGTGCCTTGCTTCTGCATTTTGGAATGACTGCCCAAGTAACATACCTCCTCAAAATTCTTCATCTCAGTTTCTTTTTCTTGGGGATCCCAGTTTCAGACTGGATGTCAGTTTTGGTATCTTGATTTCTTGCTCAGCTTGAAGATTCATTTATATATGTATATATAATGAGGTCAGGTTCCCCGTGACCTCCATGGAATGTTGACTTAGCCTTAAGAATCCAGGCCAATCCACCTTTTCCAGCAAGGCCTTCCTGATACCAAAGGTGTTTGATTTTTTTGTGCCAGTGCACAAACTCCTCCATTATAATATTTATTACAGTGCATTCTAGTTGTGTCCTTACATTTAGCAGACTCTAAGGTTTTGAGGATAATGACTTATTGTGCTCCTATTTGTATTTTAACATTTGATAGTTGGTATATAATTAAGTACTCAATAGCATCATTTTAACAGATAACTGAATTCATAACAAAAAAATACCATTGAGAATCCAGTGTACTTTCATCCTAGATTGATGAGGATGATTAACTAAATTACTTAAAATCTCAAGATCCTATGTCTTTATGGTGTCAGTTATTTTCTCTGTGTGTCTTCTATTTTTTTAATGTTTATTTATTTATTTTGAGAGACAGAGAGACAGCGAGTAATGGAGGGGCAGAGAGAGAGAGAGAGAGAAGCAGTTTCTGTGTGGTCAGCTCACAGCCTGACACAACACTTGAACTTATGAACTGTGAGATCATGACCTGAGCTGAAATCAACAGCCAGATGCTTAACAGACTAAGCCCCTCAGGTACACCTGTGGTCCTCTAATTTTTTTTTATTAAATTTTTTTTAACGTTTATTTATTTTTGAGACAGAGAGAGACAGAGCATGAACAGGGGAGGGGCTGAGAGAGAGGGAGACACAGAATCGGAAGCAGGCTCCAGGCTCTGAGCCGTCAGCCCAGAGCCTGACGCGAGGCTCGAACTCACAGACCGCGAGATCATGACCTGAGCTGAAGTCGGACGCTTAACCGACTGAGCCACCCAGGCGCCCTGGTCCTCTAATTTTTAACAAGATGATGGCATCAGCTCTAAAAATTTATTTAAAATCATCTAAGTTCTATTATTTAAGAATAAGTATATAGCTATATGACAGACCCTAAGGAGACCCCTCAATGCATCATACTCTTTGTAATCTTATAAAAACCCCTCCCCTTAGGAATGGGCAGAATCCATAAATTATTTCTACCCAGGATATTTAAAAATGGAAAAGGTGATGGGATGCCACTCCCTTGATTAGTTTACATTATATACCAAAGATGATGGGATGTCATGACCATGGTTATATTATTGTGGGTAAAACTCAGTAGGAGTTAAATATTCTCCTGCTGGGATTGAAGAACCAAGGAGCCACTTTGTGAATTGTTCCTGGGGAAGGCCACATGACAGAGAACTGAGACTACCTCTAGGATTTGCTGGTTGCTTCTGACAGTCAACCAATAATAATCAGGAGCCTTTAGTTATACAACCACAAGAAAATGTATTCTGCCAATAATCAGAATCACAAAAAATGGATTTTTCCCCAGTGAAGCCACCAGATAAGAATACATCCCAGTTGACACCTCTTGCCTTACAAGACCCTGAGGAGAGGATCATAATAATCTTCCCAGACTCTTGACTCATGGAAAGTGTTAGATAATAAATGCATGTTGTTTTAAGTCTTTAAGTCATGTTACATGGCAGTAGAAAATTAATACAATATAAGTTTAGAGATTATAATTAAAACATTACACTAAAAATGTATTACCTTAGCTGTTTTTGTGACTCAAATATTGGTTTATCAAAATAGTTCTCATCCCCTTTCTCTCGTAAATCCTTTCCCTCCGAGGTCTTCTGAATGGTTCAATCATTCCCTTTCTTCTTTTATTTCCCAAGAGGATTTAGATATGACAAGATTTTCATGCCAGTGAGTGTAATGAAGTGAGCATAAAAGTAGCAAAGAAAAAAGTGATGTATTGACACGAAATTCAGAAAACAAGCATCACTATCTGTTGTTGAGAAGCAATTGATAATAGATTGGTATGATAGGCAGAAAACTGGATCCCCAGAGATTTCCAGTCCTGGTCCCCCAAATCTGTGGATTTGTTGCCTTACATGGCCAAATGGACTTTTCTAAGTGTGAGGAAAGTAAGTATCTAGATATGGGAAGATTATCCTGGATATCTAGGTGTGCTTGATGTAATCACAAGGGTCCTCATAAGTGGAAGCAGAAAGCAAGAGAGATTTGAAATGTTACTCTGCTGGCTTTGTGAATAGAGGAATGGCAAGAGCCAAAGAAACGCAGGCAGCCTCTAGAAGCTGGAAAGGCAAGAAAGCAGTTTCTCCCCTAAAATGACTTGAGGAGTGCAGCCCTACTGACCCATTTTAGACTTTCAAATTGTGGAATAAACAGACACTTTAAGACTATTCTATTAAATATATTGATTTTTAATTTTTTTTTAATGTTTATTCATTTTTGAGAGACAGAGACAGAGCACGAGCAGGGAGGGGCAGAGAGTGAGGGAGACACAGAATCTGAAGCAGGCTCCAGGCTCTGAGTTGTCAGCACAGAGCCTGATGCAGGGCTCAAATCCACGAACTGTGAGATCATGACCTGAGCTGAGGTCAGATGCTTAACTGATTGAACCACCCAGGCGCCACTTAATATATTGATTTTTTAAAAACATTTTTTTACTCTGTCTATACCTTTGTACTTCCCAATAACCACTTTCCCTGGGATAATCTGAATTATTCATATACACACACACACACACACACACACACACACACACACACATATATGTATACATATATATACACATATATATATATCCTATATATGTATATATATATCTTTTTTTAAGTTTTTAAAAATGTTTTTTTTATTTATTTTTGAAGGAGAGAGACAGAGCATGAGCTGGGGAGGAGCAGAGAGAGAGGGAGACACAGAATTTGAAGCAGGCTCCAATCTCTAAGCTGTCAGCACAGAGCCCAACGCGGGGCTTGAACCTGTAAACTGTGAGATCATGACCAGAGCCGAAGTCAGACGCTCAACCAACTGAGCCAGCCAGGTGACCCTGAATTATTCATAGTTATTATAACTTCTAACCAAAAGAAATAATATCGAATAAAAAAAAATGCTCAGTGGTGGTTCATTGAGGAATGGCTACTATCATATTCAAGCATTGTAGGAGATTCTTAAAATTCATGAAAATTCATGAAATACATGAATGCATATAACACAATTTTCCACTGCTGCATACATGTATGTATCTTTTTATAAATTACTCACTGACACACTGCAGGGCTATATAATGTTTTTAGTAGAGATGGAAGGTGAGATTTGTTGGCTGACGGAATTAGAAAGATGTAGCAAAAGTTGGTGCATTCTTCTTCCATTGTTCATCAGACCTAAAAATAACTTGTCAACTTACATGGCAGATACCTTACATAGCACATACTTTACTGTCTTACTTGATCCTAAGTGGTAAATGAAACAAGAAAGTGGGGTTGCTATCCTTCTAATTGTCACCATAAAGGATAAGGGCAACAGCTTATGTATCTGTTACCCTTAACATTAAACATCTTCAGATTCTAGACATTTTTCTTTCCAAGGGGGAAGAAAGGGGCCAGAGCTGTGGTGGACTGGCAAGAGAACATATCTTTTCATATTACTAAACCCCCATGCTTGATTATAAAGAACTGAAAAATCCTCTTCTGTGAGGAATCCTAAATGACCCAATAAAATTGACATTAATGTAAACCATTGATTATATATTTTTCCTGCACTAAAACAGGAATGAATTGGCCACGTTGGCCTCTAAATGCTTCTATTTTATAATTAAACCTATAATTCAGGTTGCTGTAATCAGAGAGCAGTAATCTTACCAAAACTACATAACCAAAGCTCTATGGTTCAGAAAACTAAATCATTCAAGAACTTGAATACGGATCACTTATATATGATTCAGATACCTGATTATCATTCCTTTAAAATAAATTTTGAAGAAAACAATGCATTAAGTAATTATCTAATGAGATCAACAATTAAAGTAGTGGCAGCAAGGTAAGAGGTTCCTCCAAGGAACTTTGTCCTTCCTTCTTCTCTGAGTCTTTTAAGTATATCTGAGAACAAGGCAGGTTACTCAGTTGCTTTATAATCGATTGATGACTGTAAGGAAAAGAATAAGGAGAGTTTAAGTGTTTGTGCCTAATTCATTTTACAAAATCAATCATTAAAATTTGAAACGTATTTAAACATTTTTAGAAAAACTATCAACTTAGAAAGAAGGCAAAAAATGTAAGTGGCACCTCCTTACCATGTCATACAAGGGCAAAGGTCACCCAAAGTTTATCTAGATAAAGATACTTAGTGCTGCAATTCACTGTTCACTGTGGATCGAACGCCCCAGGCTTAGTAAGTTACAACTCAACTAGTAGAATTTTGTCAGATAGAGATGCAGATTACTTCTATCCAGTAGAATAAATATTACCAAAACTTACAGTTGACAGTCTATTTGACATAAAACAGTTGTATTTAACCCAGTTATCTTTCCCAAACATTTTTTTTTATTAAATTATATATCTACACCTCTACCTTGATCTCTGCGTCTTAGCTATTTCTTTCTTTGTTTCTTCATTCTGTCATCTTTCTGTCTGTCTGTCTTTCTGTCTTTGTCCTGTCTGGCTTTATTTCTGTCTTTCTTCTTTCTTTCTTCTCTTATTAATTAAAATTA
The DNA here is from genome assembly GCF_022079265.1 of Lynx rufus. Lineage (NCBI taxonomy): Eukaryota > Metazoa > Chordata > Mammalia > Carnivora > Felidae > Lynx > Lynx rufus. The sequence continues at coordinate 67,860,444 of NW_025814827.1, forward strand.
AATAATCTATATGAAATGTATTCATTTTATATTTACATGGCAGGCATGTAATTGAACCATTTGAAAATTAGAGTTTAGTACTTTTGTAGGTCATCCACTGAAACATGCAAGTGGGCCTATCTTATGGAGCCAAGTAAACAACCTTGCTGGAGAAGTGTATGCAGTGTATGTAGTTAAACGGCTTTTTAAATTTGAGCTTTTTTTGTTTGTTGATTGGTTGGTTGGTTGGTTGGTTGGTTGGTTAATAGAGTAAAATCTGAGTGTAACAGCAGAACTTTTAATTTTGCTGACTCTGGGAATCGCAAGGTTTGCTGTTGTTGTTATTTCTACTATATTACGGTTTTGGTTTGTCTTTTTGTTGTTTCTGATTCATGCAGACTGAAAAGCTATTTTCCATTGGTGGGAACTATGGGTAAAAACTGAGTATGATGGTTGACCATTTGATGATCTCTAGTAGGTGAATAGTGGAGATCAATCCTGTCACATGAAAGATGACCGAGAATCTAGTCTATATTTATTTTTGTGGATTTGTCTACTTATGAGTTCAAATGAATTAAGACTTTAGTGAACACCGGCAAACAGAGAAGTTTTCTGGGTCTTGGCCAGATTTAACTTTTATTTGTGGCGGAGGCTGCAGCTCTGAAGCCATAAGCTCAGTCATAGCCCTGATTGTGTCATTGAGGTGAAGGCTTCCATCGTTTCTTTTCTTTAGGTGAATATAAAGTATTTGGTAACTCTGGAGTGAATTAATAAATTGAATTATTACAGCATTTCAATTAAATGGGCTATATTCAGATTGACATATAGAGTATTTCCAAAATTGACAGAAATTAAGGAAACAGAATTTTTAATATTATAAAATGCTTGACTAAAACATAAATTCTTCTCAGTAAAACTGCTTTTTCAGAACATTTAATGAATTCAGATTACTATAATTAAAATGAATCTCTGAACAGATCGGATGGTTTAATAATTTTTGTCTAAGAAGATGAAAAGGCAACATTACGTATTCTCTTTGCTTTTTCATTGTGAAGTATAGCACAAGAATACATTTCATTTTTATGAGATTTAAGTTTATCATAGAGTCCTTTTTAGTCTGAACTTCCTATATGTCTTATTGGGGTCTATTTATCACATAAGCAGACTACTCATCTTTTTTAAAGGTGAATTAGTGTTCAACAAGATTGAATCACAATTCTGATATTTTTATATTTGTTGTATATCAGTTCAAATATTATTTCTAAGATTCTAAGTAATATAAAAATGTGAGTAAATACTTAATAAATTTAATATATTAATATCATTTGCATAGCTGTTTAATTTCTCAGTAATTGGGAATAGTGAAATATTGACTACCAAGTGTGATTTTAAACTTCTACATTTTGCTTTTTATTTTTACGTGTTTCAAGAGATTATACCTTTGGGTAATGTTAAAGAAGACCCTCATTTCGCCACCCTAAAAAGAAATAAAATAAATGCATGTAACAGTGGGAAATTGTATTATATGCAGTCATGAACTTTGATAGCCTACTAAGCTACTTAAGTATGATAGCCATTCCTCAATGAACCACCGCTGAGCATTGTTTTAAATGATATTTTTTCTTTTGGTTAAAAGTTATAATTAATATGAATAATTCATATTATCCTAGGGAAAATGGTTATTGAAAAGCATAAATAGGGAGTAGAAAAATGTAGCTTTTTAAATCAATATATTAATAGAGTAGTCTTCAAGTGTCTGATGATCCCATAACTAAAAGAAGAGAGTGAAAAACAAAACGTGAATGAATATTATGAAAATGTTTGTAAGGCATGCAGAAAGGAAACTTTTACTTGTCTTGGCTTATAATGTCTGCAAATACTAGATCCATACAGACACAAAGGGCTGTACAAATATTTTTGCTAAAATTGGATCAGTTTGATGTGTTTATTTTTGAAATGTTGTGAAGCATTAACTGCCGAATATTAATGCCAAACTGGAATTTGGCTTTCTCACTGTTAAAATGATAAACGATCATCTTTCACCTTCTGTGCAATCTGCCCAGATAGTAGTGCTTCCATGGCCCACTGAAGTGATTTTATCTCAGATAACTTTATCATGCCCTTCATTATTAAAAATAGAACAAAGTTTCCTCACATGTGGAAGAACTCAGCTTTCTTAAAATTATGTTGTTCAGGTATCCCTGTGCTTATCTTAATCTAGTGACCACATATCTTGTGATAAATATTTTGATTTTGCTGTCCCAATATCAGGCCTTCCATCTAGAAAAAGTAAAAATTATAAGGAAAATACTTTTACCTAAAATTGTCTTTTATGTTTCCCAGAAGGCCTCTGGAAAATCATATAGATATGTTCTTTCCTTTATAAAAAAAATACACTAGAAATAGATTTGTTTGTTATGCTCCTATTTTCAATGAGATCAGTACAATTGTAAGACCTGCATAAGAGTTTTCAAATCAGAAAAGATGCTTAGACTACACTAAGTTAAGACTGTGTAGCTAAAATATCATTAATAGAAATATTTCATTGTTGGTACACTCTATAAATACTTGGGAGAATTATCAATGACTTTGTATTTCATTGCTTGTTCTTACTTTCTTGGGAAACATGACCCAATTCTTAGCAAATAGCTATATGCCGTACCTCAAAAAGAATTTTACTCCCACATTCTGATATGGTTAGTGAGTGTAATAAATTGACCACAGTCATTTAGTATAATTATCTAACAGGTTTTTGCTTCCCTCTGATGGTTGCCTGAAGGCTCTGCTTTAAGCTGCTTCTAGAATTTGTAAATTAAACAGTAAAAGGACAATCACAATGCATTGTGGAAAGAATTGTATCAAGTACTTTGAACTAGTGATAATTCAAATGGACTGTTGTGTACAGCTTTGAAGCCCACATCACTTATGTAACTTTTAGACTGTACCAGTGGACCAGTTTTCTTTATAGTCCAGAAACAGATGTGCTCCATGAGAGTGCATTGCTGACCTATAATACAGCAGAATAAGAATTAATTATCCAGGACTAAAGAACTGATGAATAAAATTTAACTATGGTAATTTGTGTGGAATACTGTTGACAACATTTTAATTCTCTATTTTGATGGATATGTGAAGGAGTAACTATCTGTAACCCTCAATTTAGTAGACTATATTTTTTGAACTGAAATGAAATATTTTTAATGTATATGGTTGTCACTGAACCTCTTTGTTCTCTTGCCCTTACCCAGACTTTAAAGACAAACACTTTTTTGAGCCTGCTTACATTTTAGGGAAATAGAGACATTTTCATGCATTCAATAAAAACTTGCCTTCCTATTTATTAATGTTTAATTGGACAAATCGATTGTGTAGCCAAGGCATCACATTTGAAAATGATTCTTATTTAATTAGGCATGGCAAGCCCACTATTAAGCATGGGGTGCTGGGTGGCTCATTCAGTTAAGCATTTAACTATTGGTTTCAGCTCAGGTCATGATCTCACCGTTTGTGAGTTTGAGCCCTGTGTCGGGCTCTGTGCTGACTGTACAAAGCTTGCTTGGGGTTCTCTCTCTCCCTCTCTCTCTGCCCCTCCCCTGCTTGTGCTTTCTCTCTCACTCTTGCTCTACTTCTTCCTCTCTCTTTCTCTCTCTCAAAATAAATAAAAAGAGAAAGAATGGTTGACTTCATATGTGGAGCTAGGACTTCTAGACCATACTCACCAAGGATTTTGTGAAATGCTTTGTCATGTGACATATGGAAACATGTGAATATAGCTCTGGCTTATTACTGGATTTGCAGAGTCCTATTTTGACAAGTGGTAAAAGAGGTTAATTCCTGACAGGTAAGGGACATAAATGGGGTCCCTCAAGAAAAGAGAAATTTACTCAAATTTATGAGGATTGTGCATGAAGTCTGACAGAGAAATTTTCTTGAGGTTGGTTTTCTAGCTTTATAAGAGAAGGTTTTCCAAGCCTAATTTGAGGTTTAGTATAAAAATTTCCAGACAGAAGTTGATTCTCTGGCATTTGTTTTGCTCAATAATGAATGGCTCTAGATTTATAGTCATAACTTGGAGATATTGTGGGTTTGGTTCTAGACCATCACAATAAAGCACATATTACAATAAAGTGAATCACATGAATTTTTTTGGTTTCCCAGTGCGCATGCAAGTTATGTTAAAATAATACCATAGTCTACCAAATATGCAATTGCATTGTTTAAAAAAGCAATATACATACCTTAACTTGGAAATACTTTATTGCTAAATAATACTACCACCTGAGCTTTCAGTAAATTGTAATCTTTTGCTAGTGGAGGGTGTTGCATGGATATTAATGACTGCTGACTAATGAGTGCAGTGGTTGCTGAAGGTTGAAGGGACTGTGGCAATTTATTCAAGTAAAACAACAATGAAGTTTGCTGCATTGATTGACTTCCTTTCATGGGCCAACAATTTCCCTGTAGCATGCGATGCTATTCATAGCATTTTATCCACAGTAGAACCTCTTTCAAAATTGAAGTCAGTGCTCTCAAACACTGCCCCTGCTTTATCAACTAAGTTTATGTCATATTGTAAATCCTCTGTTGTCATTTCCACAATTTTCACAGTGTCTTCACCAGGAGTTGATTCCATCTCCACTTTCTTTGTTCATCTATGAGGAGCAACTTCTCACCTGTTCAACCTTTTTCAGGAGATTGCAGTAATTCATTCACGTCTTTAGGCTCCACTTCTAATTCTAGTTCTCTTGCTATTTCCACCACATCTGCAGTTACTTCCTCCACTGAAATCTTAAATCTCTTAAAGTCATCCATGAGGGTTGGAATCAACTACTTCCAGACTCCTTTTACTGTTGCTGTTTTGACCTTTTCCCATGAATTATGAATGTTGTTAATGATATATAGAATGGTGAATCCTTCCTGTAAGGTTTTCAGTTTACTTTGGCCAAATCATCAGAGGAGGATAGAGGATCTCTAGGGCAACTATATAGCTTTACAAAATGTATTTCTTAATAATAAGACTTGAAAGTCAATATGACTCCTTGATCCATGGGCTGCAGAATAGATGTTGTGTTAGCAGGTGTGAAAACATTAGTTTCATTGTACATTTCCATCCAAGCTGTTAGGTGGCAATGTCAATGAGTAGTAATATTTTGAAAGGAATCTTCCTGAGCAGTATGTCTCAACAGTGGGTTTAGTATATTCAATAAACCATGTTGTAAACAGATTGGCTGTCATCCAGGCTTTGTTGCATTTTTAGAGCACAGGTAAACTAGACTTAACATAATTCTTAAGGGCCCTAGGATTTTCAGTATGGTCAGTGGACATTGGCTTCAACTTAAAGCCGCCAGCTGCTTTGATTCCTAATAATACAGTCAGGCTGTCCTTTGAACCTTTGAAGCCAGGCATTGACTTCTCTTCTTTAGCTATGAAAGTTCTAGGTGGCACCTTACTCCAATAGAAGGCTGTTTTGTCTACACTGAAAATATGTTCTTGACTATATCCGCCTTCATTAGTTCTCCTAGCTAAATTTCTGGATAACTTGCTGTAGCTCCAAATCAGCATTTGCTGCTTCACTTTCACTTCTATGTTATGGAAACGGCTTCTTTCTTTAAACAACATGACCCAAACTCTGCTAGGTTCATATTTTTCTTTTGCAGCTTCCTTACCTTACTCAGCCTTCATAGAATTAAAGAATGTTAGGGCCTTGCTCCGAATTAGGCTTTGGCTTAAGGGAGTATTGTGGCTCATTTGATCTATCCAGAACACTAAAACTTTTTCCATATCGTGAATCCATCAGTTTCATTTTCTTATCATTTGCATGTTCATGGGAGTAGTACTTTTAATTTCCTTCAAAAACTTTTTCTTTACATTCACAACTTGGCTAACTATTTGGCATGGGAGGGCTAGCTTTAGGCCTGTCTTGTTTTTTGGCATGCTTTCCTCACTAAGCTTAATAGTTTCTAGCTTTTGATTTAAAGTAGAGACTTGCCACTCTTCCTTTCACTTTTTGGCCATAGTAGAGTTTTTAATGGGCCTAACTTCAATATTGTGTCTCATGTAATAGGGAGGCCCAAGGAGAGGAAGAGAGAAGGGTAATATCTAGGTGGTACAGCATTAAAACACACACAATGTTTATCCATTAATTTTACCATCTCATAAAGGTGTCAGTTTGTGGTGCCCCCAAATATTTACAATAGTAACATCAAAGATCACTGATCACAGGCCATTATAAAAAATATGATAATAAATATTAAAACCTTTGAAACGTTGTAAAAGTTACCAACATGTGACACAGAGACATGAACGGCGAATGCTGTTGGAAAAAAAAAAAAAGGTGCCTATAGATTTGTTCTGTGCAAGCTTGCCACAAACCTTCAATTTGTAAAAAACTCAAAATCTGTGAAGGCCATAAAGTGAAGTACAGTAAAATGAAGTGTGCCTGTACAGAGCCAACTCAGGAAGATTTGTATGGTTAATGAATATTCTTGTAAAACCTATGTAAATAATCCAGCCCATTCACATTTGTGAGTACGTTTATGAACACAAACACATTTATGAACATAATTATAAACAAATCACATTTTTATGAACAATAAAAATATTTGGAGATTACTTATGATGATAAGGTGATAAAAAGTCAAAACAGATCTGAAATTTAAGTGGAAAGTGTATTTCTAGCTGTTATTTAATGAGAAACAAGTCAAGGGTTATCTTGGAGATTAACTTAGTATGACCTTGTGTGCTACTGATTTACAGTCCCAGGCATTATAATGCTGCATGCTAACTTACAGAGCTTTCCAGAGTAAAGAGGTAATTGATTCCTGTAAGGTGGAACCAGTAATCCCAATGGTTATAGATTATAGCCTTGTTGGACTTTAAATGGTTTTGTATCCAATGGAGGAATCATATACTAGTATGACTATTATTTACTAATAAGTAAATGAAGAACTCATTTACTTATTAAACTGTATACCTCACATTATCCCCCATTATTTAATTAGTTGAACACATTTTAAAATGAGTGTGTTGTATGAGAGACATGTTTCATAATATATTGAAAATTATACTTTAATAAATATTAATACACATATTAAAATGTCTCCAGTTATGCCATTTTCCTACCACTAGCTATTAGTGGAATGTAATTTTAGATACTTTTTCAGCTATATATCTCTACTAGATATATAATCAAGGTAGTCCATGCAAAGATAAGGACATTTGGAAAATTTCCTATTAAAACATTTTAAGTCTTCTGGGAAACATGCCAAAGTGGGAGGATCCTAATCTCACTTCATCCATGGATACAACTAGTAACACCTACATCAGTGTAAATAACCCATAAAACAACTCAGGAACTTGCAAAAAAGACTCTGCACAGCTAAATGTATAGAAGAGACCACATTCAAAAGGGTAGGAAAGGAAGAGACACAGGGAGGACCTAAATGGACCATGGGACTGTCCCTGGTAGGGAGGGGTGCAGCAGGTGTGGAAGGGGGAGAAGAGCACAGCCCCAAGACAGGCACTTCAGCACAGGGGACCTGCACAGAGATGAATTCCCATGATGTTTTGCTTTGAAAACCAGAGGAGCCCAACAATCAGTAGGGTTTAACACCTGGAACTTTAAAAACCACTGGGCCCAGGAGGGCAGTCCCTGCCTTTAAAAAGACAGCACAAGAAATAGCCCCACTGAGATACAACATAGAAGAGCGGTTTGAAAAATGCCTGGGATATACAAGAAGAAAGTATATTTACTAATCTCAGAGCATGTGCTGGAGGGGCAGGGATCACTGGGGGCTTCTCCAAGAATAAAACAGCTGGGGGGTACCATTTCCCTCCCATGTCCCGCAGCCTACTTACATAGACCCTTATAGGATGAACTCAGCATGAACACTCTCCACCTAGCTTACTAACAGTGTTCCCCACCCCCATGTTCTCCCATGGTTGATCCAAGCCTGGGCAGTTTTCCCAGGAATCTGTAGTTCCTCTCTTTCAGCTGACCAGCACAGACTTTGAAACGGTACATGTCCTGCCCCCACATTCTCCTGCAAATGCTCCCAATTTCCAATATGCCATTGGCCACAGCCCATCCAAAGTGGTGTCACAAGCCTGATAGTATGCAAGAAGCCCTAACAGGGACCAGCACCACTCCAAAGTGACTCCTGCCTTGGAGAGAGGGGAAGATAACCACATACAGCAGTCCAACTGCTGCCCCAACAGTAGGCTGGGGGCAGACATCTAGGCTGACTGCAGGCTCCATAATTCAATTAAAGCTTCTCAAGGGACAATGTAGGGAAAGTGTCCTGTAGTTCAGTTCTGTTGCATTACTGGCAAACACCTAGTCTGCCTCAACTCAAGCCCAAGGCAACTCCAGACTGACCACTAACAACATAAGGACCAAACCCTGCCCTCAACAGGCACAGAGAACCATTGTAGACAACTACATTAAAAGCAAACATGACCCAACCACAAGGGTAGGGCACATGCAACACACTTGGGAAACACACCTGAAGTGCCAGGTTCTGGTGAACAGATAATGTTGCACTATAGGACACCACAGGACCTTCTTCAAAGGCACTACTCTCAAGAGCAGGAGATGTAGCTGACTTTCCTAAACATAGAAACAGATACAGAGTTAGACAAAATGAAGAGATCATAAATATTTCCCAAATGAAAGAACAGGACAAAAGCTCAGCAAGAGATCTAAACAAAATGGAGATAAGTAATATGCCTGATAGAGAATTTAAAGTAATGGTCATAAAGATACTCACTACTTGAGTAAAGTGGAGTTCAGGGAGACCCTCAACAAAGAGATAGAAAACATAAAAGAGAGCTAATCAGACATGAAGGATTCAATAAATAAAATTAGAAATACTCTAGAGGGAATAAGTAGTAGACTAGAGGAAACAGAAGATGGATCAGGGACATGGAGGACCAAGTAATGTAAGGAATTGAGATGAACTAGAGAGTTAGAAAAAAAATAATAAATGAAAGTAGACTTAGAGAGCTCAGCAATATCACCAAGAATAATAACATTTGCATGATAGGAATCACAGAAGGAGAAAAGAGAAAAAAAAGGGGGGCATAAAATTGATGTGAAGAAATAATAGCTGAAAACTTCCTGAGTCTGGAGAAGGAAACAAATCTAGATCCAGGAGGCACAGAGAGACCCCAGAAAATTAAACCAAGGAGGCCCACACCAAAGAACATAGTAATTAAAATGGTAAGAATTAGTGACAAAGACAGAATTTTAAAAGCCACAGGAAAAAACAGTTACATACAAGGGAAACCTCACAAAGCGATCAGCTGATTTTTCAGAAGAAACTTTGCAGGCCAGAGGAAGTCACATGATTAATTCAAAATGCTGAGAGAAAAAACCTGCAGCTAAGAATATTCTGTGCAGCAAGTCTATCACTCAAAATAGAAGAGAGATAAAATGCTTCTCAGAGAATCAAAAAGGAATTCATGACCACTAAATCAGGCCTGCAAGAAATGCTAAAGAGGACTCTTTAAGAGGAAAGCAAAGACCATAAATAGGAATAAGAAAAGTGAGGAGCACAACAGAAGTAAAATTAAGTATATCCATTAAAATCAGTCAAGGGATGGGGCACCTGGGTGGCGCAGTCGGTTAAGCGTCCGACTTCAGCCAGGTCACGATCTCGCGGTCCGTGAGTTCGAGCCCCGCGTCTGGCTCTGGGCTGATGGCTCAGAGCCTGGAGCCTGTTTCCTATTCTGTGTCTCCCTCTCTCTCTGCCCCTCCCCCGTTCATGCTCTGTCTCTCTCTGTCCCAAAAATAAATAAACGTTGAAAAAAAATTAAAAAAAAAATAAAATCAGTCAAGGGATTCACAAAATAAAAGGATGTAAAGTATTATACCATATACCTAAAATGTGGACCGGCGGAGGGAATTAAAGAATGGATTTAAACTTAAGCAACTGTCAACTTAATATAGACTGCTAAATGCATAATATGTCACACATATACTTAACTGAAACCTCAAATTTAAAACTGGCAATATATAATAAGGAGAAAGGAATCCAAGTATATCACTAAAGAAATCCAGCAAACCGTGAGAGCCAAGAGCAATAAGAAAACTATAAAAACAATCATAAAACAAGTAACAAAATGGTAATAAATACATAGTATCAACAATTACTTTGACTATAAATAGACTAAGTGCACCATTTGAAAGACGTAGGGTGATAGAATAAAAAAAAAAGTAAATCCTCTCTATATGCTGCCTACAAAAATCTACCTTTAGACATAAAGACACATGCAGATTGAAAATGAAGGGATGGAAGAGCATTTATCATGCAAATTGAAGTTTAAAAAAAGCCAGGATAACAATACTTACCTAGACAAAATAGACCTTAAAACAAAGACTTTAATAAGATTCAAAGAAAGACACTACATAGTCAAAAGGATACAATCTAACAAAAAGATATAAAAATTATAAATATTCATGCACCAAAGGTGGAAGCACTCAGACACATAAAGCAGCCAATAACAAACAAATAAAGAAAGTAATCAATAGTAATACAATAATAGTAGGGACTTTAACACCTCATTTATATAAGTGAATAGATCATCCAAACAGAAAATCAACAAGGAAACAGTGGCTTTGAATGACACATTGGACCAGATGGATTTAACAGATATATTTAGAGCATTCCATCCTAAAACAGCAAAAATATACATTCTTTTCGGGTGCACATGAAACATTCTCCAAAATAGATAACATATTAGGCCACAAAACAAGTCTCAACAAATTAAAAAAAGATTGAATTCCTACCATGCATCTTTTCTGACAAGGCTATTAAGCTAGAAATCGACCAAAAGAAAAAAAAATCTAGAAGGAAGAAAAATACATGGAAGTTAAATAACATGCTACTAAGCAATGAATGGGTCATTCAAGAAAGAGCAAATAAAGAAATACATGGAGGCAAATGAAAATGAAAACACAATGGTCCAAAATCTTTAGGATGCAGCAAAAGTTGTTCTAAGAAGTGTACAGCAATACAGGCCTACCTCAAGAAGCAGAAAAATATCAAATAAACAACCTAATCTTATTACTAAAGAAGTTAGAGAAAGAACACAAGTGCCTGGGTGGCTCAGTTGGTTAAGCTACCCTTTTTGGATTAGGTCATGATCTCACTGTTTGTGAGATCAAGTCCCATTTTGGGCTCTCTGCTGCCAGTGCAGAGCCTGCTTTGGATCCTCTGTCCCCTTCTCTTTTAGACCCTCTCCAGCTCTCTCTCAAAAATAAATAAATATTAAAAAAAAAGAAACGAAAAGAAGATCAAACAAAACCCCAAACTGGTAGAAAGAAGAAAATAAACATTAAAGCAAAAATAAATGAAATAAACACTTAAAAAACTAGAACAGATCAGTGAAACCAGGAGGTATTTCTTTGAAGAAATCAAGAAAAATGATTAGCCTTTAGCCAGAATTAAAAAAAAAGACTCAAAATCAGAAATTAAAGAGAAGAAAAAACAAGTGATATCCAAGAAATGCAAAGTGTTATAAGAGAATATTTGAAAAATTATATACCAGCAAATTGGATAACCTAGAAGAAATGGATAAATTTCTAGAAACATATAATCTCCCAAAGCTGAATTAGATAGACATAGAAAATTTGTACAGACTGATTACCAGCAAAAACAAACAACAACAACAAAAACCAAATCAGTAAGGAAAAAACAATCAATCAAAAGTTCAAGACCAGATGAGTTCACAGGAGAATCTTATCAAACATTTAATAAAGAAGATTTAATACCTATTCTTCTCAAACTGTTCCAAAATATAGAAAAGAAAGAAAGCTTTCAAATTCATTCTACAAGGCCAGCATTACCCTGCTACCAAAGTCAGATAAAGACACAACCAAGGGAGAACTACAATCCAATATCTCTGATGAATATCTCCTCAAGAAAATATTAGCAAACCAAATCCAACAATACAATGAGAAAATTATTCACCATGATCAAGTGGTATTTATTCCAGGAATGCAATGGTGGTTCAATATTCACAAATCAATCAGCATGATACATACATTAATAGAAAAGAGGATAAAAACCATATGATCATTTCAATAGATGCAGAGAAAGCATTTGACAAAGTACAATATCCATTTGTGGTAAAAATGACAACAAAGCAGGTTTATAGAGAATATACCTCAACATAATAAAGGCCGTATACAAAAAATCACAGATAACATCATATTCAATGGTGAAAAACTTAGAGCTTTTCTCCCTAAGATCAGAAACAAGACAAAGATGTCCTCTCTCACCATTTTTATTCAACATAGTACTGGAAGTCCTAGCCATAGCAATCAGACAAGAAAAAGAAATAAAAGGCATTCAAATTGGTAAGGAAGAAGTTAAACTTTCACTATTTGCTGATGACATAATACTATATGTAGAAAACCCTAAAGACTCCACCAAAAAGCTCCTAGAAGTAATAAATGAATTCGCTATGATCACAGGAGAAAAAAACAATATGCAAAAATCGCTTGCATGTCTATACATTAATAATGGAGTAGAAGAAAGAGAGATTAAGAAAAGAATTGCACCCAAAATAATAAAATACCTAAAAATAAGCTTAACCAAAGATGTAAAGACCTGTATTCTGAAAACTATTGATGAAAGAAATTGAAAATGACACAAGCAAATGGAAAGATATTCCATGCTTATGGATTGGGAGAATAAATATTGTTAAAATATACATACTACCCAAAGTAATCCACATGTTTAATACAATTCCTATCAAAATACCAATAGCATTTTTCAGAGAACTAGGCAAACAATTCTAAAATTTGTATTGAACCACAAAAGACCCTGAATAGCAAAGAAATCTTGAAAGGGAACAAAACTGAAGATATCACAATTCCAGATTTCGAGATATATTACAAGGCCATAGTTATCAAAACAGTATGGTAGTAGCACAAAAATAGATGCATAGATCAGTGGAACAGAATAGAGAGCTCAGAAATAAACCTATACTCTTACTGTCAATTAATCTTCAACAAAGGAGGCAATAATATACAATGGGGAAAAGTCTCCAACAAAAGATGCTAGGAAATTGGATAGCTACATGCAAAAGAATGAAACCATACCACTTTCTTTCCAACACCAAACACAAAGATAAACTAAAAATGGATTTAGGACCTCAATGTGAGACTTTAAACCATAAATACTAGAAGAAGCACAGGCAGTAATTTCTCTGACATCAGCCTTAGAAACATTTTTTTAGGTATGTCTCCTGAGGCAAGGGAAGCAAAAGCAAAAACAAACTATTGGGAAGACACTAAAATAAAAAGTCTCTGCATAGTAAAGGAAACTATCAACAACTCTAAAATACAACCTACTGAATGGGAGATGTTTGCAAATGACATATGCAAAAAAGGTTTAGTGCCCAAAATGTATAAAGAACTCATACAACTCAACACACATACACACACGTAAAAAAAAAAAAAAAAAAAAAAAAAAAAAAAAAAGACCACAAATAATCCAATTAAAAATGGGAAGAAGACATGAACAGGTATTTCTCCAAAACAGACATACAGATGGCCGTCAGTCCTATAAAAATATGCTCAACGTCACTAATCATCAGGAAAATACGAAACAAAACAAAAATGACATATCACCTCACACCTGTCAGTATGGCTAAACTTAAAACCACAAGACCCAAGTGTCGGTGATGATGTGGAATGAAAACTGGTGTAGCCACTCTGGAAAACAGTATGGAGATTTCTCAAAAATTTAAAAATACAATTACCATATGATCCAGTAATTTCACTACTGGGTATTTACCCAAAGAATAAAAAACTCCACTAATTTGAGAAGATATATTCATCATGCACCCCTGTGTTTACCACAGCATTATTTAAAATAGCCAAGGTATGGATGCTATTCACATGTCCATCAATAGATGAATGGATAAAAAAGAGGTAATATGTAAACACACACACACACACACACACACACACACAGATATATACAGACAATAGAATATTATTCAGTCATAAAAATAATGAAATCTTGTTACTTGCAACAACATGGATGGATCTTAATGCTAAGTGAAATAAGTCAGAGAAAGACAAATACTGTATGATTTTACTCATATGTAGAATTTAAGAAACGAAACAAAGAAAACAAAGACCAAAAAACATCCCAGATTCTTAACTATAGACAAAAAACTGATGGCTACCCAAGGGGAGGTAGGTGGGGGGATGGGTGAAATAGGTAAAAGAGATTACGAGTACACTTATGATGATCATTGAACCGGGTATAGAATTAGTGAATCACTATTATTGTACACCTTAAACTAATATAACACCATACACTAACTATACTGGAAATGGAATTTAAAATATATATATATATTTAGCGAAAGTAACTTGGGTGGGAAAAAAACTTTTAGGTAATGTTCTAATTATATGAATTTTGACACATTTCTAAGTGACTTATGTATAAGTTAAACATTCATTCTTCTCTATCCTTGACAAGATTATGTTTATTCTCTAGAATTCTAGGTTCTGGAGATATTTGGGGAAATATTCGAAACTTGAAAATTAGCACACAAATGTAAATTACTATTATTTTATCTTACCAGGCTGATAACTGAAATCTTTTTCTATTGTAATATGCTCTATTTTTCCATTACATTGTTGGTATAGTGGTGTTATACCTACTCAGAATTCAGTTATTATGAAAGCCTGTCATTAATTTTAGGTCTATTTCCAGATACCCAACTAATCCCCAAAAGCTTTTATTTTCACAGTGAAATGAACTTATCCTATCATTAGTCCTTGGGCCTTTTGAATAATTGCTGTAAAAGATCATTCTTCTTTTTACCAATTTCATCTTTTGTCCTTGTTCTTTTTAATCTTGCATTATAAATTTTGACTGTGTCTACAGTGGTATTATTTTAAATGCCAAGAGATATGCATATGAAGATCGCCATCTTTATTTTAATAGTAAAGTATATATATGCATATTGACATTGGTAATGGCAAAAATATTATTTCTTCCATACATTCAATGTTCACTAATTACATAAAAGAAAGGAAAATTAAAGGATATCTTTTAAAAGCACAAGAAAAGAGCCTCATTTCTTGTCACCTATTTAACATAATCTCCTTTTTGAGTTTATTTTCCATTCATGGAGATAAATCCTTTGAATGTTGTAATTTCAGGATATTTCTTTTCTACTCTTTTGAGAACACTAGACATTTATCTTAATAGTTATTCAATATAATTTTCAAAATTTTAAGGTAGGCTTTCCAGCAAATAAAAAAAAATAGGTCAGAACTTCCTTTCAGTGATGTTGACAATGTCTTGCTCTGGAAAATATTGTAAAACTACCTATAACGCTATTATTACCACATTTATCTTATCAATGGTGGTTTATTAGAATGAAAAGTGTTATTTAAAAAGTGTTTTTTTTAAGTTTCTTTTAGGAAAGCTGTACTTTTTACCATTAATAAGCAATTTCATTATTACGTGAAGGCAACAATACTTCCTTTACTCTTTATAAAGACACTTACATACCATATGAATGTTATACTTAATTTCAAGGACAATTAAACAAGTTATTTTGAATGTTATTTTCATAACAACATAAAGTATTTCAGCACCATATTTTAATAAAATGTAGTAGTTGAACCAATCTGTTGGCGATCAGAGAAGACAGGAAACCTGCTGATATATATGATTGCTCTAACTTAAGGGGTTGGCAACCTTTAACACTTGTACCAGATGGTGACACACCAGGATATTTGGATTGGCAACCAGCCTCTGGCAGTAGCTCAACCCCCTCTGTCTTTACTACTATTTGGAGTTATTGCTACTATTCCTGGCCATTGGCATAGGCACGATCAATAACGATCTTGGATCTCACAAAGTTACTGTGGCCTCCAGGTATTTCTACCCCATCTGCTCTAAACTCTGTACTAGCAAATGAAAAAAAGGAAAAGATGTTTTAAATCCTGAAAGGGTGTTTTTTTAAATAGTTTTATTATGTGGATTACAGTTCCTGGCACATAAGAAATCCACTGTTTCATTGAGCAGTATCCTCATCAAGTGGTTGCCCTGCCGTGGGGTGACACCCACAATGATGAGGAACTCATAGTTTACCTTTTCATAGCTGAAGTCAAGAGCAAGTAAAAGAATTGAAGTTGGGCTTTAAGACTACACAAGTATTGGCTGTGATGATATAGATGAAAACTTCTGCGGTGTGAAAATTTTATAAACTTGCCCATGATAAAAATTAAGTTAAATAGAATAAAAAGGAGAATAATTATTATTATCAACTGTTTCAGTTCATTTCCAGTATTCCTTGCTTTACTAATCTATAAAAAATGGACGAAGGATATGATGGTAAAATTCCTGACTCTCTACACACACTTTAATGTCTAACATGTGCACTGATTTCTTTTTATTAACACTCCTCCAAACTCATCCAAAATATAGTAGTTTGCTTGTATAATTACAATGACTTCTCTATTTGTTGCCCCACTTCTCTCTCTATTGTTAAACAATCAAACAAAATTTCTCAAAAATAAGTTTGAAATGATGAGGGAGAAAAGCCACTCATTTCAGATGGGAGAAATACACTAAAAAAGAAAAAAAAAATCAAAGTCTCCCAC
Organism: Lynx rufus; assembly: GCF_022079265.1. NCBI lineage: Eukaryota > Metazoa > Chordata > Mammalia > Carnivora > Felidae > Lynx > Lynx rufus. The sequence continues at coordinate 67,877,065 of NW_025814827.1, forward strand.
GCAGAAAGAGCCAATGATGTTACCTATAGGTCTAGTCGTTTCAAGGCTGTCAGCAATTCTGGTTGAACACAGTTTGGGTCAGTGTTTTTATTTTTAAGGAAAAAAATATCCATATTCAATTGCAAAATACAGGAATATTCTTATTTTATGCTGGTTTCAAGAAGCAAGGATTTAAGAATGCTTCTTAAAGGGGGACCTGGGGGGCTCTGTTGGTTAAGTGTCTGACTCTTGATTTTGGGTCAGGTCATGATCTCTTGGTTCCTCAAGTGGAACCCTGCATGGGATTCTGTGCTGACAGCAGGGAGCCTGTTTGGGATTCCCTGTCTCTCTCTCTCTTTCTCTCTCTCTCTCTCTCTCTCTCTCTCTCTCTCTCTCTCCACACACACACTCTGTCCCTCCCCTTCCCTCTCTCTTTCTCAAAATAAATAAACATTAAAAAAAAGAGAGAGAGATTGCTTCTTAAAAACACATGATTCCTATTTATGAAGCATTTTCTATTTCTTTGTAATTCAAGGTTGCTTTTAGGAAGATCTGCCACTCTGGGCTCATCTTAAAATGTAGGCCTTTGAGAAATATAACCCTTTTCTTTTGAGAAATATGAAACTCTCATAGTTTGAGAAACTTGATGTGTTCGACCTAGTAGAGAACTAGACTGAAGGCAAAATGTCACCTTTGTTTCCTTTTTCATTCTCTGATCCATTCTCTACCCAAAAGCTAGAATGATATTTACAGAATGCAAGCAGGATCATATTCTCATTAAGACACAGCAATGATGATTTTGTGCACTGGGCATGTATTCCTCCTGCTCTAATGGGTATTAAATAGAATCTGGCCCTTTTTTTTTAGTATATGTGCTATTGAAGCAAACACTAGAATCTGGTCTTTTTATTCTTACAACTTTAACTCATACTGAAAATTTAAATTATCTACATTAGAGCCACACATTTTAAAAGGACAAAAAAATGAAAACTGGCTCCCTAAACATGATTTTACTGTCCACAAATTCTTGCCCAGGGGGAAAAAAAAATCTTAGGTTTCAAAAAGTTCTAGAACTGAAAAACAGGTTACTTAGCTTGGCCTTATCAAGGTAAAAGACTCTTTTATCAGAATGATAGTTCACTCAACTGGATTTATCAAACACCTGTTTATTCTCCTGAGTGCATTTTAAAACCTCAACTCTGTTTCCATCAACCTTAAAATTTTTATATAAGGAAGTTTGTCCATGAAAATAAGCTCTACATTGAAACCTCTGCCTTAAATTGGACTGCAGCAATATAAAAGATATCTTGTCCTTAACCTTGACCTTAGGTATCTGTCAAGGCCGATATCTGTCTTTATACAGTAATTGATCAACAAGGCTCTGCTTAATCAACAGGTTATTTTGGTGATTTTTTTTTAATTTTTTTTTTCAACGTTTATTTATTTTTGGGACAGAGAGAGACAGAGCATGAGCGGGCGAGGGGCAGAGAGAGAGGGAGACACAGAATCGGAAACAGGCTCCAGGCTCCGAGCCATCAGCCCAGAGCCCGACACAGGGCTCGAACTCACGGACCGCGAGATCGTGACCTGGCTGAAGTCGGACACTTAACCGACTGTGCCACCCAGGTGCCCCTGGTGATTTTTTTTAGGAGGTAACTCCTTAAGCTGCATCATAGTATCCTTCATCTCTGGCTTCTCTCCTTGTATTTTTATCTGCTTGAATTATTCCCTTTCTTCAGAAGTCTATATAAGTATTCCCTCCTCAGAGGGACATAGGACCTGCATTTTTCCTACTTTTCTCTATTACAGTCCACTCTCCATTATATTTATAACTATTTGTAACACGAAATGATGTGACTGCTTACTCAATGGTGCTTTGCTTGTTTTCTCTCTACTGATATATTCATGAGGAGCTCAGGAACTACTAAGTTATTCTACATAACTATATCCTGAATAAATGTGGAAAGAAAGAAAGAGACACTGAGGATACAAAACAATGAGATACAGTTCTTATTCAAACACTTCTTGGGGGGTCAAATAAAGAAAATACAGAATTTAATATCTGTTTAGTCCGTGTACATAGGTGCTCCAAAAGTAGTGCGAACTGCAGCAATAAATGCTGATATTAAGAAATAAACTTGACAGATCACCTGCAGTTAGAAAAATGACGTGTCTTGAGTGATTGAAAAGGGAAAGTACTGGCCAGGAAAAAAAAATCTGCTAAAAAGGAGTCTGACCTTACAGTGATGCTGTCAACAACAACGACAAAACAGACAAGTAGTTTCTAAATAGTGCTGAATGAAAAAGTGTTACCGTCAGGCATGAAACCTGATCCCGCACAGTGCCTGACTAGGCACGCAGGGGTGAGGTTTGAAGGATAGGTAATATTGCCAGACCTTTACAACTAAAAGGCATTTACTACGTTTATCCCCTATTAGGAAAGCAAAGTCTCATATAATGTTAATTGAGTGGTGATATATGGGTTTATTGGCACTGGACCGTTATCAATTGATGCATAACAAATTACTCCAAAATTAAGTGACTTATAACAATAAATATTTACTAACTCGAACAATTTATTTTTTAATAGTCAGTAATATTTGAATAACTCTGTATGGCAGCAGATGGTGACTACACTTATTGTGGTCAGCAATGAGTATTATATACAATTGTCAAATCACTATGTTGTACTCCTAAAACTAAAATAACATTGTATGCCAACTGTGCGTCAATAAAAAAAAAAAAAAAGATGTCAAAACATTTTCTTTTTTTTTTTTAATTTTTAAATTTTATTTAAATCCAAGTTAATTAACACATGGGATAGTAATGATTTCAGGAGTAGAATTTAATGACATCAGTTACATATAACACCCAGTGCTCATCCCAAAAAGTGCCCTCCTTGATGCCCATCACCCATTTTGCCCATCCCCCCACCCAATACCCTCCAGCAACCCTCAGGTTCTCTGTATTTAAGAGTCTCTGATGGTTTGCCTCCCTCTCTCTTTTTACCTTAACAATTTCTAAAAGCTGAATTTCAGGACTGACTCAGCTGAGTGGTTATTAAGGGGTCTTTTATGGTGTTTGCCAGGACTGAATGAAGGTTTGACTAGGACTAGGGAATTCACTGCCAGGATATATGTGTGCACACATACATAGATACCTCCATACATATCCATATACAATCAAGCAGTCAAATAGCATTTATTTGATTGGTTGTTTGCTGGAAAATCTTAGCCAATACCAAGCTTCCATAAATTTTGTCAACTCATAAAACCTTAGAAGGAGTTCAAGCCTGATAAGTTTTCTGTGAAAATATATGCTAAATTAGTTTGCTGGAGTAGTTTGCAAGGAGATTTGCCAGGGAGAGCCACAAGGGACAATAGTTCTGTTACTCAGGATATTTGGATCCTAAGAGAAGTATTTCCATAAACCTCAGGGTGTTCTGCTGTGAAGGTCTTCCTGTTCAGGGTACTCACAAATTATGTGTGAACTCAGTTCACACAGGTCTGCTTGCTGGAGGAACAGTGAGACTATGTGAAGAAAAACAGTATTTTTTACTGTTTTAAAAAGATAGCTCTGTAGAAATTCATGAGAGGCCTAGTACTGAAAGGGAGGTCAAGTATGTTAACTGTCGGAATCAGAATCCATGTGAATATACATGTACACACATATATATACACACATGTACATGCACTCACGTATAACCCATATTTGCATGCATAAATACATATATGGAAAAATACATAAATGAGTGTATATATCCAATGTAAGAAAACTAAGAAGTTCACTTGCTTGTCTTACCTCCTATTTAGGGGGAGAAAAGATACTGAGGATGCAGAGACAGTAAAATAGAACAAAGAAAATGTAATTGGAAATGCTGTGAATGGGAAAATTCATCAGTAAGCACATACCTATATGGCTTTCTGGGTTACTGAAAGTAAAATAATCAACAGCATATCAAATAAATGTTTTCTCATTTTATTTTTTACTGTTAATATTTTTATTATTGATACTGTTTATCTCTTTTTTTTTAAAGTTTATTTATATTTGATAGACACAGAGTATGAGCATGAGCTGGGGAGGGGCAGAGAGAGAGAGGGAGACACAGAATCCGAAGCAGGCTCCAGGCTCCAAGCTGTCAGCACAGAGCCTGATGTGGGGCCTGAACCCACGAACTGTGAGATCATGACCTGAGCCCAAGTCAGATGCTTAACCGACTGAGCCACCTAGTCGCCCAGATAGTGTTCATCTCTTATTTCTGACATTTCCATTTGAGACATCGTTTCTCTTTGTCCTCAGACATGATGTCTTTTTCCACTAAGTCCATTAATATATTAATAATAGTTATTTTAATGTTCCTCTGCAATTATTCCAGCATCTGAATCAGCTCCAAATCTGTTGATTTCTTTATTGTTCAATAAGAGGTTTTGTTTTCATTTTTGTTTTAGGTGTATTCCATAATTTTGACTTCCTGCTGGACATTGAACATAGAACAGTAAAGAATGAGATAAATAGCACTTATATCTCCTCTCCTCTTATGCTCTCAGGGCAGGCACTAGGGCCAAGCTAGTTGGAAGATGATCTGGGTTTGGGTACCATTATTGCTTCTATCACCTTCAGTGCAGTACAGTTTCATAGCCTTCTAGTGATGAGCTTCTCTTACCTTCTGCTTTGAGCAGGAACTGGTTGCCTGCAAGTTTTCCTAATCTAATGCTCATGCTCTGTTCTCAACTTTCTGGGGTCTACACCTGACAGAGAGAGCTCCCAACACCACACTCTTGCCCCTCCCCAGTAGCGAAATATCATTGCTTGTTTGTTGGTGCTAGGCAACTTCAGTTCTTGGATGGTCACCAAAACAGTTAAGATTTTGAAGTTTATTTGCATTTTTCTTCTTATTATTTAGGAATGATATACTTTGCAATGCTTTACATTATGAACAAGGGTAGAAAAGCTTACCTTTCTTTTTGAAAACAATTTTCCGGGATATATATTCTTATTTAAAAAGGTTTTCTTACTTAATCCTTTAATATGGCACTCCACTGTGTTTTAGCTTGCATCGTTGGCAAGAAGACTGATATCACTTTTATCTTTGCTCTTTTGTATATAATGTCTTTTCTCTTGCTGTTTTTAATACTTTCACTTTATCACTTTTTTTTTAACAATTAGAGAATGATATATACTTTGGTATGGGTTTCTTGTTATTCTTCAGTCTAGAAATGATCTATCAGAAGAGAGTTAGAGAGCTCACTGGGCTCACCTTGATAGCTTGCCTTCTTTCTTGGATACTGTCTTGCCTTGCAGGTGACCCAAGTGCATATATTTTGAAATTTGCTGTCTCATATATTTTGTTTAAGTTACACTTTGTTTAAGAAAGAAGGGTAAAGTTAGTCTTTTTAATCTCATCTTGGCCTTCACAAGTTTCAATGCACATTTGATTGACACAATTTTTAAAATTTGATTTGCTTTAACAATTCAGTAAAATTTTCTTTAATGAGAACTGTAGATTGAGAAATTATATTTCTATTTTTGTATTTTGTAAATTCTTTTATTTCACTATTCTTAAACAATTTGGATTTCAATATGCAGGTTAATGGGATTAGTGGAGCTCCTTGTAGTTCTTGTAGCTTTAGATCAGGTACACAATCACATATTATATGTAAAAATAATAAAATAGGGTAAAACCACATACTCACCACTTTGCCTATGAGGCCCGCTAAGTGTATAACGAACTAGGTTATTAAATGAACTTCCAGGTATTGAGACACATGCTACCTTATAGGCAACAACATATAAAGAGAGGAATAAAAAAACAACATGAATTAACTTACACAAAAAATTTTGCAATGATAAGGTACTTTCTCTTGATAATTATTAATTATCAAGGCTAAACCATATATACATTTTAAATATACCATATGCAGTGAGGCACAAAATGAGAATTAACTGCCATTCACTGATTTTTAAATTTTTTTTCATATGATTGAGACTCAGTTGGAATAAAGACATTAGTGTTTTCTTCAATGCATTTTTATTCATATATATGTTACCACAAATACATCCTTCAAAGACACAATGTGACCAGATTCAAAGACATACTATAATGTTATAGACTTCAAATTTATGTAAGTTTGAAGCCTTTGACTGAATTATGTGATGAAAAAAATACAAGAATGGAGGAACTTCTGGTTTCCAGTTTGACATGAGAGGATCTTGGAAGTCAGCACTCCATCCTAACACCAAGAAAAAAGCTGAACAAATTAAAAATCAACAACTCTTCTTAGATCCATGAGGGAATTGAGGTCATAGGCCAAACCACTGCCTCCAAAATTATAGAGACAGACAGGTAGGTCATGAGAATCACAACTTGCCAAGAGGAGAAACCTCAATGGGAACCAGTACCCAGGTACAAATACCTATGCTGTAATTGATAAGTTGTTGGAGGTTCATATGGATAAGTAAGATTAAAAACTCCAGGAAGGGCCAGTCTCACATGGGTCCCCCACACTTTTGTCAGTGTTAACTATAAGAGTCCTATCAGATTCTCAATTTGTTCAAAATAATAGTAGAAACCATGTATTCAATGATTATAGCTTATGTGTAACTGAAATGAATAAATAAACAAATGGTAAATAATAGGATTAATAAAACAAGCTCTTTGAATATACGCATGCTTTCCTTCTCAAAGCTTTTTTAAAAGACTTAAAATTATACAAAGTAATAAACATACCAATGCATTATTGGATTTGTGACATTTATAAATGTAATATGTATAACAGTAATAACATAAAAAGGGGAAAGAGAAAATAGAGCTGTATGGAAATAACATTGTAAAATCTCACTGGAATTAAGTTTATTTATACATTTAATACAAATACTGATAAGGTAAGATATATATGTAAACCTAGGGCAACCACTAAGAAAATTAAAAAAAATACAATGAAGCGCTTCTGGGTGGCTCAGTTGGTTAAGCGGCCAACTCTTGATTTCGGCTTAGGTCATGATCTCACAGTTCATGAGTTCGAATCCCACATTGGGCTCTGTGCTATCAGTTTGAGATTTCCTCCCTCCCTCTCTCTCTGCCCCTCCCCCCCCACATATGCTTTCTCTCTTAAAATAAATAAATGTTAAAAAAAAAAAGTGAAAAAAATCATCAAAGAAATTAATATGTTACCCTAGGCAATACTCACTTAATGAAAAATGAAACAATTAGGGAGGAATAGAGGAGTAAAACAAACAGGATGTAAATATAAATCCAACTATATCCATTTTAACACTGTGAATGGATTAAAAACCCAATTGAAAGACAACTGCTTTTACATAGGAGTAAACAAACAAACAAGCAAACAAACATTGTTTAACTATGTACTGTCTATAGGAGGCACATTTTAGATGCAAATACACAAACAGATTGAAAGTAATGGATGGAAATGATAAATTATTCAAATATCACCTATAAAAAAGTCGGAATGCTGATAGTATTATAAGAAGAAACTAGACTTTAAAACAGAAAGTGCTGCAAGGTATAAAGAGGAACTTTTTAAACACTACAAGTGTTAACCCATTAGAAAATATGACAATTATAAACACACAGAACCTGACAAGAGAGCCCCGAAGTACATACAGCAAAAGCTGACAGTATAGAAAGAAAAAATTGGTAATTCAAAAATAATACAGATTCAATATTACACTTTCAATAATGTGTAGAACTAGGCAAAACATCAACGAATATGTCCATATCAGTTACTATCTTCATCCAATCTATTTATTCTTTTCCCTCTTGTCTATCGCTACCATAACCTCACATATATTCTTCAGGCTTCTGATAATAATTAGCAAAATCTAGATATTCTCCTTCAGTTCAGACTTCAAAATTGTTTGCTAGGGCATTAGAGATCCAGCTCTGATTTAGGACTGGATGCAGAAACATGTGGTAAAAATGTGTAAGGTATAGGGCATGTTCTTTTGTAAGGAAAATACTTAAGGTAAAGTAATTGCGAGGTCTTCATACAAGATAGGATTAGTCTTAATGGACACGGGAAAAGCAGAAACATCTGTATCCAAGATGTGCACACTCATTTCAATTCATCAAGATGTCTTTACTACAATTATGTAGGTCTCAGTCTTTCTGATAAATAAGGGAAATTTTACTTAGTACATCTGGAATGGTTGTGAATTTAACTTACATTGTAATACAGTGCTTGCCATATCATATCAGAATTCATTGTCTTTTTTTTTTTTCTGCAAGATTTTCAAGATGTAAGATCTTGTAGAGTAGTCATAAGAATAGAAATTTGGTCCACAGAATTTGCCTTGAGCTCAGAAGCTAAAACTTACAACCTGTCATTTACCTTTTTAAATCAAGTTCCATTACAAGGAGCCATCCTATCTCAATTCTGTTACGAAATACTGCATCATTCATAGATCAACGTCAGAAGCACAAACGACTCCAGTTATTTTAAATAGGAAAGGAATTAAAACAGGCATGTTGGTGTTTACAATATTAGTGGGAGTTCTGAGGGAGAAAGTTCTAGATTGGATCATCTAAGAATGATTCACAAAATAATGCTGGATTGCTCCACAGAGGCTTGCATTAGTGTGTGCCTACGGCGAGAAGCGGCAGTCATTCCTGATATAACTACTTCTCCCATCTGGGAAGCTAGAGAATGGACACTGGAAAGACTTTTGCTACAGAATGACTTCATGTCTCCCCTGTATTACTTACCAGACCTAACAGCAAGAAGTTGTAGGAAATAGTCTTGGGGCTCATTCCATCCTTCAAATCTCAAGAGTACATCTCCTTGCTAAAAATGTACTTTATTTCCAACCTCTTCTAATAGGTAAAAGTTAGAATGGGGGGGGGTAACTTTACACTTAATCCAGACTGTCCAGGAAATAAATAGAGTCTATATCATAGTAATTCTATTCCCATGTAAAAATACACATGAATTGCAACTTATTTAATGGCCATTTCTTTTTCTCCTTGGACTCATATTTCCAGGCAGTTTCCTCCCAGAATTTGTTAATATATACATTTATAAGTTAAAAGTTTGTAGTAAGTATACATTTATATTTCTCTGCAAAAAATTTACGCATATAAAATGAATTTAAAATGTATGCAATTACCATGTTGCTTTAGAGTGTCATCTTGAATAATTATTCTGAATTATGTTATTATTACAGTTGTTACTGAGATCATATTTAATCCAAGCAACAAAATATATCCTGATTTTGAAATATAACTATCAAGTCATGTAAAATTACATACGGGAAGCATTATAATGGGTGGGTAGGTCTTATTAACAACTTTTAATGTATCCATAATTTAGTATTTTTTAAATGTTAGAATGAAACATTATTTCATGTTCCTTAATAAGAAAATGAAAAGAGAGGGTATGGGCACTATTATGAGTGGCGCTTATGGAAGATGCATTAATGATTGTTGCTAAGTCCATTATCTCAGTAGAATACACAATGGAAACTCCAGCATATTCCTATTAAATTAATCTAAGTCCAACACACTTATGGTGGGAATGAATAAATACAAAGATAAATAGTTGTGGAATGACAATGACAAGGTGTCTTATTCCAAAGAGAAAACAAATTTATATCTCCATAAACTTGTCAAAAGAGGCATGAAAATGTGTCTTCTGGGACTCATAAAAATGTTAAGATATATTACTACCTATTTTAAAATGCAAAGATAATATTTTGGATTTAAATATGGATTTTTTAACCACTTCCTCCTTGAAATATGTAGCAGGTGAATGAAAGTGTTCACCAAACTTTTCCTCATTACTCAGAATTGTGAAAATTAATAAAGGATATGTGTTAGCACACTTTTTACAAACCTGGAATATTTAGGTACTAAGATGGAGAGACACTGTCTTAATAAGCATCACTCATTTGTTATCTGATTGACATAGTTGCTGACACCTGCAATTTTAGTGGATACACTCATTGCTTTGTCTCACAGGAGCAATGAATTGTTTCGCAACAGAGAAGTTCATTGACATAAAAATGTCTCTTCTCATGACTATGGAGAGTGGAAGAGTGTTTTTAAAATAAGCAAATGGATTTATGCTGATTTTCACAGCAAAGCCCTTTTCATTTTATGGCTTACTGTCATATTGTACCCAGGAAAGCATTTATAGAAGATAGAATAGATTGAATTCATGTCAAGAGCAGTAGATGATACATACTTCTCACAGCAAATGACTTTAAAGGAAAAAATCTCATTAAGCATGTTTTTCATCAGAGATTAATGGATATCGAGGTTTTCAATATACCTCTTAATCTCAAGAAAATCACTAGACAAAATTCTATTTTGTTTTAGTGTTAGGATTTGCTGCCAGTTCCTAGGTTACATCAGGAAATTCTTATCTCTAAAAGGTAATGGTTTTAATATTTTGGTCATTCTATATAAGTGAGAACAAAATTTAATTCAGAAATTAAAGAAACAACACTTTCTGTTTTGATATACCTATAAAGTTTCCCTTGTTTATAAGTGTACTGCTATTTTTGGCAGTACAAATAAATTTTTATATTTGAACAAATAAATTTCAGTTCTATAGCCTTTTAATCTTGAAAATGGACTTTCAAAACATGTAGCAGCTGAAAGCTTCATTGTGCAGCCTCATAAATAATCACATAATCCACTGGCAGAGACATAGAAATGGAATTGAAATAGCATTTTGTAGGGTTAATTTAGTTTCTGGTAAATGCTGAAAATTATAATTGGGTTTTTTTATGACTATTTTGAGAATACAGTTGTATACGGTTGAAACAAATTCATTCCCCCGTGAACAATGCAGATACCCTAGTATCCCAATGAAAGAGAAGGTCACGTCTTCTTATTTAGAATAACAAATTCATTTTATTCCCCAGATTCAGAAAGGAATTTTAGTGTTATCGGTTTTTAATCACACAGTATCAATGTACTCAAGTGCGTACGCAAGAGTCAGAGAGAAGCTGTTTTCATCTATTGCTTTTTATTTTCATTTCCTTGCCTCTCTCTCTGTCTCATTTGATCTTTCACTCTGTGTCTGTCTCTTTCTCTCTCTGCCTTCATAATTTTTTTTCTTTCAAAAAAAAATAATGTTTATTTATTTTTGAGAGAGAGACAGAGCATGAGCAGATAAGGGACAGAGAGAGAGGGAAACACAGAATTTGAAGCAGGCTCCAGGCTCTGAGCTGTCAGCACAGAGACCGATGTGGGGCTTGAACTCACAAACCACAAGATCATGACCTGAGCCGAAGTCGGACGCTTGACTGAGCCACCCAGGGCCCCCATGATTTTCTTATATGATTTATGGGAAAGTATATTTGCTCAATTTTGAAATAGAATTAGCAGAATATATGTGACTATGACATACGAAATTTTAAAAATATGAAAAGTATGTATGCTAAAAAAGTCTCCCCATCCCAGACACCAAATTTGAGCCTTGACCCATCACTTTCAGGTGGTTCTTTCCTTCCAAGAAGTAACCACTGATAAACATCTGTCATATAAAGTTCCAAAAGTTTTACTTGTGAATGCCAATATACACAAGAAAAAATTGCCTATTATTCTATTTCATGTTCATAACCACTATTAACATTTGGATGAATATCTGTCCAGAAATTTTGCAGAGAAAATGTTTACTGACATATCATAGAAATTTACTGAAGGTAACGTTAGCTGAAATGAGGAATTTATTATGTGGATACAAGGTTTTCATTGCATTAAACTTAAGACTACAGCTAGGGCTAGGGCTCCTGAGTGGCTCAGTTGGTTTAAGTGTCTTTCCAATTTCAGCTCAGCTCATTATTCCTGGCTGGTGAGATCGAGCCCCGCAACTGGCTCTGTGCTGACAGCTTGGAGCCTGGAGCCTGCTTCGGATTCTGTGTCTCCCTCTCTCTCTATCCCTCATCCACTCATATTCTGTCTCTCTCTCTCAAAAATAAAAAAAAAAATTAAAAATTAAAAAAAAATAAAAGACTGCAGCTAGGACTGAGACATGAGCTGGTTTAACAGACCAGAATGCTCTGGGTTTTTTTTGTTTTTTGGGTTTTTTTTTGTTTGTTTTTTTGTTTGTTTGTTTATTCAGCCTCTGATATTTTCTTCTCCCTGAGTGTTAACATTGTCAATCTCTTTTCCTGACAGATCATCTCTCTCTGTTTTCCAGACATGGAAACAGAGGTTTTTTCTGACATCCCACAAGTTTACACATTACAGACAAAATTATAGAATACATTCTCAGAAGACATTTTGAGAAAGATGTAATTGGTCCAGACTGGCCAAATGGTCATGGTTGCCTGGATTTATCAGGCATGGTTGAGATAAGAGTAACGTTCCATGATCTATAAACAATGCATCCTTACAATGAATCCTGAGGATTTGGATAGAGTGATATTTAAATAGAGCAGTTAATTTTCTGCTAAGAAATAATTCAATATATGCCTTCTCTAATTATTAATTTTTACATTAACCTCAAAAATATGGGGATAAACAATGTTTGTTTTTCAATTAACAATATGTCCTTAATATATTTCTATCTCAATACATTTTACATCATTTTATAACCACACAGTAGTTTACTATATGAATATATCACATTACTTAACTAGTTCTATATTTGGCATTTGGGGTACTTAAAATTTTCACTCTTCTAGGTAATGTTTTATATATAGTCATGATTATTTTCTTAAGATAAATGTTCAGAGGTAAAATTGATAGATTAGCATACATATATTTTTACAGATTTATATGTTATATCTCCCCTCCACCAGAAATGTGACAATTTGTTTTCTCACCAATATCTATTCCTTCCCCATACATTGACATTATTGTTATTTAAAAAAAATCCCTTGATCCTGGGGTGCCTGGGTGGCACATTAAACATCGGACTCTTGGTTTCTGCTCAGGTCATGATCTCAAGGTTCGTGGGTTTCAGCCCTGCATCAGATTCTGCTGACAGCACAAAGTCTGCTTGGGATTCTCTCTCTTTGCCCCTGCCCCGTTCATGCACGCCCACGGTCTCTCTCTCTCAAAAGAAATAAGTGAATTAAAAAAAAAAAAAAAAACCTTGATCTTAATGTAATATATATTTTGCAATACCTATTTGAAGCAAACATTTTCCTTATTATTTGGTCTTGAAAAACCTGTGTGATTTTTCTCAGAATCTAGAGAAAAGGTATTTTTCCTTGGCTGTTTTATTCCTGCAGCCCAATAGCAGGTAACTTTTTGGACACAATATGTGCCCATTCAAATAATTGGACTTCCTCTTGCGGTACTGTCGAAGATGGTAGAAATACAGAAGTAAACTTTCTCCCTGTTTTACTCTGTTAGAGACCAAATGACTTTTACAAGCTTCTTCAATGGTTAAACATCTTTGTTTAAATAAGCAAAAGCAATTAGGCATTCATGTATGCCTTACTGGTCTCAGAGATAACTTTTGTAGCAAGGATATAATCAGATTTATTTACTCTTGTCATCGTTTGCATTTACCTGGAGATGTGCTCTTTCAAACTATTGATTTAACAACTTGGTACATTTAGTTCTGGAATTGGTTTAGGAAAGAGGGTGAGAAATGGAAATTTTGATAGATTGACTTAATGCTATTTGATATTTTCCCTACTTTTTGAAATATTGCTATTTCAAGTTCACCAGTAAGAGTAGCAATGTAATAATTCATTTACCTTTATAACATGTATTTAAAAATATTTGTCATCAATATTTACATGAGAGATAATTTCATCTGAAAAAATCATTTATCTTTTAAAAATCCATGATAACTTCTTAATGGCAAAAGTTTCATGCTTAGTAATTTTTTATTAAAATAGCTTTTTTAAGATTTAAAACTGAATATGACATAGAATTTTGAATATTAAGATTCACAATGAAATAGACATACTATACATTTCCATTATTCCATTTCTAAAGATTTTAAATCTAAATTAATTTACAACTTAATTTTCTATGTAACTTTGAGATTCTAATTTTTATTGTTTTGGCATTGTGAAAAATTCTTTATTTGAAAGAGTTTCTTCAAAGTCTTGTGAACTTGTGCTCACTTCGGCAGCACATATACAAAGTCTTGTGAACTTAAACCTCCTTTCAGAATTCCAAAAACAATTAATTCCAGACTTTTCTGGAGATTTCATAAAGGTGGTAGGCATTCATCTATGTGGTAGCATTTTGAGAGTTCCCAAGAAGGCTCCCCTGTACCATGTACTGCTCTGAAATGCATTTTTAAAAGAATTTGATTTGCTGTAAGTCAGAATTTTTACTTTATGTAAGGTCTGGAAAAATTGCTTGAAACTGTAAAACACACCTTAAGCCCAAAAGCTCTGTTAACACTTTGGGTCAGGCCTCATATTAGTGAAGAAGATAGACTATTACATGAATTCAGAAGAAATTGTAATACTAGGACTCGGTTGGGTATGGTAGAAATCTTGGTAGCTTGGCATTTCTTTTCATTTCCACCCCAGCTTTAAAAAGTATGTCTTTATAGCATGTGCATTTGCCTTCTTGCTGTATCTTGAGTGTGTTGATTGTTGGTGGGTATGTATGAATGTGTATGTGCGGATGTTAGCAGTGAAACTAGCCATGCCATTGGAAAATTTAGGCTTTATCACCAATGCTTCTTTGGAAGACCAGAATGTTCACACTTATACTTTAGCCTTTTTTTTGCTTTTCCAGGAAGGAAAAATGAATGGTAACATGTTGGCTAATTTATATGATCTTGCATGGCATGTGACTCATCCCCACAGAGACCATTACAAAGAGGGCTGGGCTCACCACCAGATAGTTATTTTACCTCTTTGCCAAATAGCAAGGAAAAGAAACTGAGAATTAGGATGAAGTCAAAAGTTGTTTAATCAATGCAATTTATTTTTGTGCATAAAAAATCAGGAAATGGTCAGATATCTGGATGAAGGGGACTTTGACAATTTGTGAGTTCATTAATGATCATAATTTGGTGATTCTGAGTCATAGTGCCTGTCCTGTGTCACTCATGGCAAAGAATTAGTAATAACAATGTAGTGTATAATATTTATATTTCACTGCACTATCATGCTAGCATCTAAAAATAGACATGGTCCATTACTAATATATTCTGAAATTGGATGGAAATAAATGAATGTTTATTTAATTATCTACTATTTGTGAGTTATAGTGCTATGTAATAGAGAGATCATCATCCCACATCTTATGTAGCACACACATTTTATATAAAACCTATTTTTAAAAATTACATTCTCACTAGGACGCCTGGGTGGCTCAGTCAGTTAAGTGTCTGACTCTTGGTTTTGGCTCAGATCATGATATCCCAGCTTGTGAGTTCAAGCCCCATATCAGGCTCTGTCCTGCAGAGCCCACTTAGGATTCTCTCTCTCTCTCCCTCTCTCTCTCTGCCTCTCCCCTGCTTGTGTCCATGTACTCTCTCTCTCTCTTTCTCTCAAAATAAATAAAGTTAAAAAAAATCACATTCTCACTACATTATTTCCTGATACTTTTAACAGGTACAACTATTTGATTAGACAGACATGATTTTTCCCATTTGCTATACATGCACGTTTGTGTGCCCTGGAAACAAATAAGAAAGAAATGCCATTTTAAGGTCCTTTTGAATAACCAGCATGGGCAGTGGAAGGAAGTGAATCAAAAGCCCTCCTACTACTGAAGTAAAATTTTGGTTAAAGTAAAATCACAGTAATATCACATTCAAGCTTTTAATTCCTGTATTTGTACATGATTCAATCATTTTCCAAAATACATATTACAGCCAAATATTAGTTTTAATCATATTCTTTTGGGGGCATGTTGTGTTTAATTGCCCATTTTATCAAAGACACTTTTCCTGTGGCAGCCTCTTTCCTTTCCAGTGGGTTTGAACTTCAAAGTTTTACACTGCTGAAATTACAAGGCATCTTTTAATTAGACAACTGTCTTTGTTCTCTATTGGTGCATATGTGTTTCGCCTGCTAATTTTGTTAATGATTCTTCATATGATATTGAAATTATTAATGCAGGTCCTGGGGGCAACTACTAATTGGTTTTCTATACTATAGATTGGTTTACTTTTTATAGACTTTGTAAAAATAAAAGTTTTTATCTGTAACATCTGGTTTGTTTTAAACCGGATAATTATTTTGAGATTCATTTATTTTGATGCATGTACCCCTAGTTCATTCCTTTGTATTGCTGAGTAGTGTCATACACAACAGGGTGTTTAACCACTTGCCTGTTGATGGACATTAGAAACTTTACAATTTGGGAGTATTACAAGGAAGTTGCTATGAACAATCCTATATGTCTTTGTGTGGATGTACATGTTCCTTCTGTTGAGTAAATACCTAGAAATGTAATGGGTTAAACATTTAAAAAATTTCCATTTACAGTGCTCTCCATTCCTTTGTGTTGATCCATATTTCCTTCTGCCAGACAAGGAATTCCTAACATTATTATTTTTTTTAATGTTTATTTGTTTTTGAGGAAGAGAGAGAGCATGAGCAAGGGAAGGGCAGAGAGAGGGAGAGGCAGAGAATCTGAAGCGGGCTCCAGGCTCTGAACTGTCAGACACAGGCTCAGAACTGAACACAGTTCAGGCTCCAACCCACAAGATCATGGCCTGAGCCAAAGTCGGAGGCTTAACTGACTGAGCCATCCAGACGCCCCAACATTATTTTTTGTAGTGAGGGTATGTTTTTGATGAATTATTTAAGTTTTTATAGGTCTCAAATGTCTGTATTTCATTTTAATTTTTGGAAGATATTAAAAAGGGTATAAATTTTAGATTGTCAGGTTTTTTTTTTCCTTTCAATACTTTAAACATGTTGTTGTATGATTTTCTCTCTTCCATTGTTTGTGGAAAAAAATTTGCTTATCATCCTTGTCTTTTTCCTATACAAATATATCTTTTTTGCTCTGACTGCTTTTATGATTTTCTTTGTAAAATTGTTTTGAGAAATTTTAATTTGATGTGTCTTGGTGTAGTTTTTATGTGTTCTGTTCTTGAGATACATAGAGCATAGTTTTGTTTCAATGCATGGAAATCTTTGCCCCTCTTTCCTTCACTAAAATTCTTCTTCCAAGATCATCAATGTCTTTTTATTCCAATGGCCACTACATAGGTCATCACTTTTCATATGTCTTGCCCTCTAAGCGGTGTTTGAGAAATGTATAACTTTTTCCTTCTTGATATCCTATTCTCCTGATTTTTTTCCTTTATGTCTCTGGCTATTCCCACTCTATCTCCTTTATGGGTGATTCTTTCTCCCCTTTTCTTCTTTTACATATTGGTATTTTGTATACTTAACTAATCTTCTCTTTTCATGCTGATTATTCTTGCTGATTTCCCTTGTCTCCTCTTGCTTCAATAATCATTTAAATACTGATGACTATTTCAAAAACCTTTGCTGAATTCCAGGTACACAGTTCCGGTTGTTTACTGCACATTTCCTCTCGGATGTTTTGCAACAGGCTCCTCAAACTTTGCCAGTATCACATTGAGCACACTATCATCCTACTAATTTTGCTATTTCTCCAGTGTTTTCTGTTTCTGAGTGTTGAGTAAATGTGCAAAATTACCATCTGCCCTTAATTATCCTCTTTGGACTTGTCCGTTGAACTACTTGATTGAATGTACCTGCAAAACCCTTTTATATTTGGCCTAATTCCCAGCTCCAGTTTTTGTTGGCTAGTAATGTGTGTGGCCATCCATAAGTGACCATGAATAAATTGCTATGTTGCTATCTAAATCTATTGGTAACTTTGCATAAGATTGGAGACAGTATGCTTTTTTCCCCCAATTTATCATCCTTATCAGAGTAAAGGTTTATAAAATTATAATCTGAGATTCAATTTGTTGAATTGAATTTGCTAAGAATTCAGTAATTATTTCTAGACAGTGTTATTTATAGGCACACGGAGTTATACATGGCTTAAAGTTTTTAGGCTATGTGTATTTTATCAAATTCACCAAGTATTGTGTAGCTTTTTCAAGATTCCAGCATTTATTTACCTTTTAGCTGGACTTTGCTATTTTTTTTTTGAAGTAAAAGTTTGTTTTCCATTTAATGTCATTAACCCTACATTAACATAAATGACATTGCTTGCCTTTCAAATTCTATTAATTTAATCATGTTCAAAAGAACATTTTATGACATTTAAAGAATATTAAAGTTGTGCATAAATTCTCTCTGCATAATCGTGTTTATGTTGCAACAAATAGAGTTGAATTATTATTCCAATTTGAGTGTTAATGGATTTTAACACTTTCATATTGCTATATAAGCATTTATGTCATATCTTTTATGGTTCAAAAAAATCTTTTTTCATAGTCAAACAGTTGTCAAGAATAAGTTAATGTCTTCTTTCTTTGACTCTCATTTTGTTATTTACTTCTTACAAACAAATTCTATAGTAATGGCAAAAATGATAAATATATCTACACTATTTCTACCACTCAAATAGTTAATTAGCCTGGAAAAAATGTAATAAGAAATCTTTTATTGTAGTGTTAATGGACTATGTTAAGCAATGGAAACGTACTTTAATACCACTTTTTTCCAAAGGAAACTCACTGTGAACATTAAGGACTTGTTTATTCTACAATGATTTGGCCAGTGTATGTAAGATTTGGTATATTCTTTATAGCAACAAAAGATTGAAACAAAAATCATATAAATACCTTGCATTCAAATAACTTGTAATCTAGAAGTCAGGTTGGATGAGAGAAGAAACATTGATATTTATAATACATGATATTAGGGTTAACTTGGACTCATATATTTGGTATATCATAAGGAAATTAAAGTTAAATGGCTGTGTGAACAGGTGACACAGAAAAATCCATAATGGATCACCTCCAATTTAGAGTCATAACAAAATAAATCTTATGGAATAACAGTTAAATCTTCATTAGGATTTTGTTAGATAAAAGTTTGGAAATAGGTCAAAAATATATTTGTATAAATTGAGGTGTGATCACAGCTCAGAAGAAACAGTCATTATATTTTTAAAATATGTAGATTTTGAATTATTAAATAAATAGAAATCAAGATAGAAGAGCAATTTAGAGAGATGTTAAGATGGAAACCTCAAATGAGATTTTCAATTTGTTGGACAGTAGAGAATCTACCACTTAGTCTTTCCAAATATGGAGTAAACACAGTCAAAGTGATACTTTTGGAGTCTAACTGATAACATTGTGCTAAATTCACCAAAGCACGTGAGAGTAGGAAATAATGAGAATCTGAATTGAGAGTATCAAAATAGCTTGCACATTAATTACAAACATGGTCTTCAGGATGGATTCCACCAACAAATGATTTGTGTGAGAGTACTATTGAATCAAACCTATATGGCATTGAATTTATTTCCTTCTAGGTATTACCTGATATCTGAGTTAACCCCAAATGTTTTGTTCCTCTAGATTTTAACCAAACAGGCATGCACCCTACCCAGCTACCAATGTATATCTTTAATTAGGCCATATCTCCTTAGTGTATATCAGGCCTGAATTTTTTCCCATGAAGCCATAGTTTTAAGTTAAAGAAGAGAGATTACTGCAGCAGATGTAATAAATCTCTGAACCAACTGTTCCGTGTAATTTTTCTGGGCCCTCTGTAAGTGCTTGGGTTCAATTCTGACAACACAATTTTTATCATATAATGGAATGTTGATGCTCCTGCCCAAAATGATGAGTTGGTGAATTGCACAATACCCATTTCATGATAAGTAGCTGTGGTCATTTGGCCATTAATTTCAGTTTCAGTTACTGCTCAGTAGCATGCCAGAAAGTGAAACGTTTCAAATAGTGAGCTCTTTCATCTTGACATCTTGGCCTTTTCCTAGAACCTAGAAGTTCTGTGTTGTGACTCTCTAATTGAGTTTTGCCAGAGATTACATACAGAATCCTTATTAAACATGGATATTAACTATAACATTAAATGTGATCTTGGACTACAGCTTGGACCTAACTGAATAATGCCTCCAGACTTTATTGGGGTCTCATACCAAATTCTCAAGCTTCCAATTCACCTGGAAAATTGATGGAAAGA
This sequence comes from Lynx rufus, assembly GCF_022079265.1. Lineage (NCBI taxonomy): Eukaryota > Metazoa > Chordata > Mammalia > Carnivora > Felidae > Lynx > Lynx rufus. The sequence goes on from NW_025814827.1 coordinate 67,897,090, forward strand.
ATACTCCCACATGTAATATATGCTTTCACAACTTATAGAGGCCCACACACTGTTATGCCTTTTAAAGGTCAATAGAGCAAGGTACAATAATTTAATGTGAGGAGTTCAGACTAAAATATTCTTACTAAAACATGTGCAAAAAACTTGTCCAAAGTGCTTTTTAGTACATAAAGAGAACAGATACAATATTTGAAAAAGACTTCCAAAATTTCTTTCCTTTCCCTGATTAAAAAAAAAAAGGTTCGGGGCACCTGGGTGGCGCAGTCGGTTAAGCGTCCGACTTCAGCCAGGTCACGATCTCGCGGTCCGTGAGTTCGAGCCCCGCGTCGGGCTCTGGGCTGATGGCTCAGAGCCTGGAGCCTGTTTCCGATTCTGTGTCTCCCTCTCTCTCTGCCCCTCCCCCGTTCATGCTCTGTCTCTCTCTGTCCCAAAAATAAATAAACGTTGAAAAAAAAAATTAAAAAAAAAAAAAAAAAAAAAAAAGGTTCAAAGTATGGTTTTGGTGTAACATGATTTATATCCAGTTACCATCCCCTTAATTTCCTTTATGTTTACTAACCTTAATATATTATTTTTATACTCTGTGATAGAAAATTTCAACTATTATTAGATAACTTCAGGTAGGTTGGCTGAAGAAACACAACTCAGGAGAAAGTATAGATGGTGTAGTACTATTTGCTGAAAACAAAACAAAAACAAAAAGCCTGAGAAAACCCACTTCAATAAAAACTCAGTAGAGCATCAATTATCAGTGATTAAATTAGATGTTAAGAACTTCTAGATAATGTTATCTTTAGAAGCCCAGTATGAGATATCATTAGATTACCCAAGCTGCAAAGACAACCAGACTCCCAGCATTCCTCTAGCAATATAGAGCAGCAATTATTCCCAAGTGCTAATGAGGGTTAGACTTTACTGCTTTCAATATGCTTATAGGAGCTTACTCTCTTGACTATCCCCTCAGTTATATTAGGCATGTGACAGTAATTTGAAAAGACAAAGTGAATATCTTATAAAATGTAATATAGTGTTTTAACTGTTAAAGTGGTTTTATAAAGTGGCCAGATGGCAGGATTTTCTTAAAATGATAGGTAAGTAACTGGAATAATTATAAAAATGAATGGAAGTAAGTTTCAGGTGTGATGAAAGGAATCAGATTGGTTAGGTATATTCAAGGTCATGTGCACTGTAGCTAAGATACAACTATATTTAATGAAGGCCATAGCAAGATGAGTAAAAGTTTAGGCAAAATGACTTTAAAGGAGGCTACATTTCAGTAGGCTTCCATAGGCTCATATCAAGATGTAGCAACGGCTTTAGTAAGGTTCCTGGATGATTGAAGAACATTTTCCTAAGTGACACTGAATACTAAAAGGACTGTAAAAGCAGTAAAGCAGAAGTAGGATTGCCAGGATAAGAGAAATTACTGTCATTTACCTGGAAAATTTCTCCTGAGTGTTAGGTTTATCAAAAGTTGTTCACACCTGGAGAATGCTAAACTCTGTTTATACAAGGCATGGGACTCTAAGTTGATTTTCTCTACTAAGGTGGTAGTGAAGGCCAAGGCCTATAGGCAAAACTGAGGACCTTGGTATTAATAAATAAGCAAAGAGAAAACATTGGAGATGTTAATTAAGCTAATCAAATTCATTATTTTACTTCAAGAAGAATACAGAGCCTTTTCTCTGTCTTACCCTCTCTCTTTCCTGCTCTTATTCTGTTTTCTTACTTTTCCACCAGAAAACCTTTGAAAAGGAGATAGATCTTCATGACTCAGGGAAATAGCTATTTTAGCCATTTTGTACATTGTCTTGTCCCCATATATTTACATTGTTTGGAGTTCAGACCAGGAGTTAATAAACTTTTTCTGTACATCATCAGATAGTAAATATTTTAGATTTAACAGGCCAAAGGTTCTGTTAAAACTACTCAACTCTGCACCTGTCACATAAAAATAGGCATGACAGTATGTAAATGTAAATGAATGGGCATGGCCGTGTTCTAATAAAACTTTTTTTTTTTTTTTTTTACAAAAATACGTGACAGTTTGGATTTAGCCTATGGCCACAGTTTGTAGACCCTTGGTTTAAAACATAGACTAAACTACCGTAATAAAGAGATCCCCCAAATATAGTAACTTGGCAAGATACACATCCACTTACCTTGAAGATAATGTTCCAGAGTTAAGCAGTTTAGGACTGGTCCAGAAGCCATGCCATCCTCAAATCTGAGTCACTCACAGCCTCTCCCTTAGGTCTGGATTTGACGCTTCCTGGTCCAGTGATTAATAAATTAATATTTCGGGTACCACATTGCTAATACATGAGGGTGGAGAAAAAACAAGATAACCATAAGAACAATCAGAGAAGCAAGACAAAAAAGGAAATAAAAATAAAACAATATTTTACCCTTTAGAAAATGGAAAAATTTGAGGTGTAATTGGCTGATAACATACAGGGCAAAATCATGAGGCATTTTTTCCACAGACATGGAGTTAAGTTCCTTCTTGAGACTTAAGACCTCCTGTCAGGGGGGAGCTTTCTTGCTTATTGTCCTTTGTAAACCTAAACTTTCCATTGGAATAAATCTTCCTTTTGTATTATTCCACATATCCACACATGAGTTAGACACAGTACTGTCTCCTTTGCCATATTACACGTTTCACACTTCCTTTCTGTGGGCTTGGGCCCTGATGTTATCTTAGAGGTGGAACCATTGGGTTTTATAAGCCAAATTTCTGGTATGGTTAACAATATAATTCTTTTGAAAACTCAGAAACTTTCCAGTTTATTTGTTTTTAATCAGTTCTTTGTGAATGTAGACGTAGCTCAAGATATATTTGGACATAGGTTTTAAGCCAACATTCCCACAATCTCTGTCTTCAATATTAACAGTATTAAGCACACAGTTAAAGATGATATTGTGTGGCCACATGTGTCTATGTAAGTCCTGGTCTTTAGAATATCTGTGAAGTGACATGTGCCAAATATGGAAGTTGCCTTCAGAACCGAATGTGTTCTCTTCTGGTTCTTTCTTCCTCCTTCTGAGTATGAGATTAACACCTGGTCCGGCATGCCTACTTCCTAGTGATTGCATGATGCACAAATAAATGGTTGTTTTGTTTAAACCACTGGCTTTAGGTCTATTTTTATAGCCACCTGGCCTCTACTTTAGCAGCAAGGCCATAGTGCCTTCAGAGGTTGCTTTTGTTGTTTTATGATTTCTTAGCCAACCAATTCATTCACAATCTGTTCACTTAATATAAATAGAACTCAAAACTGTATTAGTAATAATGCAGGGTATAGATGCCAAGGGCATAAAGTAAGAAATATGGAGAAAACAACTATTTTACTATATTTGCTTATAATGTTTATAGCATAAGCAATAATGTAGTTCTGTTCCAAGTGGCTTTTTATATATGTAGCACTCTTAATTTTCCACAAAATTCTTCTGAAGCAATGTAATGAGTCAGAAGTTTATGCAAAATATGAGTAATTCATTCCTCCTCTTTATAATAATGGGAAGACTTGTATCCATCTTCTTCTAATAGTCTCCGAAAATGGATTAAAGCCACAAACCACCTATGCAGGCACGGCATGAAAGAAAACTATACTCAGGTTGTATGCCTATGCATATCAGTATCTTTAAAATCATATCTTATTGATGATGACCATATTAATATTAACAACTGATTTTCTTGGGCATTTTCTATGCACCATATTCTGCAGTAAACAATTAGAAGGTATTTTAAAAGGAAATGAGACTAAGTTTGAGCTCAGCTAGAAAGAGACAGAGTGGAGATTTAAATTTTTAACATCTGAGATATGGAAAAATTCAACGGACTCAGTCATGGTTTTGACAACTGAAATGCATAGACAGACTTTCATCTTACAATAAAGATTACTTATCTCTTCATTCAGATCTGATAATTACAAGTTTATTATTATAGCTGATCTAGCTTGAAAGAGTTTTTCCTCACTCAGAATGTTTTGTAGGTTGTCTAGGTAGCCGGTTTTAATTAATAATAAAAAGTTCCTCCTAAAATCTTTCTAGGTTTAAGATAGTATCTTTCGTTATATCTTCCTTGTAATATTTAGATTTAAATGCTGCATGAGAAATCCTGTGTTGATTAAAGAAGCAGTCAACGGTCAATATATCCTATTCTCCCATAGGGACCAGTGAGTTGTTTTATATTCAAAGAATGTTCTGTGAAAACAGCAAGCAGTGAGTCTCAGTGAGATAGTGAGCAGGAGCTGTAAGTACACAGTGTCAGATTGTGTAACACTAGCATGAGAATGCGACAGAATCCGCCTCTGAAAGTCAAGTGTAACTGAAAGTAAGTCAATGGGTAAGGTCCCTGCAATAGGAGGCCTAATATTCTAAGACAGGTCAGAGACCAAATACTTGGTCTGGTTGGGAGTAAGGTAGGGGTCTAGAAAACTAAAAGAGGAAATTGTTTACCTCCAGGTTTAAGATTTAAGAAATGGAATTTTGCCATGCGTGCCTCAGTAAATGATCTGTGTCTCATTCATACTCTCCTTTCTGAATCTTTCAACTTGGAGAAAGAATTTTGGAACAGCTGTGAAAAATTGGGAAACTGAAAGTATATTCTGTGACTTTAAAGCCAAAGTAGTGAGTTCCATCCCAAATCTGTCTCTAGGTGAGTAAAGGAGAAGGCTGGCTCTTTTCTTAGAGGAGGCTTAACTCTTGAGGGTCTAAATATAATTTGTTTGTTCAGATAACTATCTCCAACTATATTCTAATGAATCCTCCTATCATGCTGGGAAGACATCAAGATATCTTGGCTCCGTTTCAGTATCTCTGTCACCTTGTGTTAATAGAACAGCTTCATTTCTGTAGTTATTTGTTTATTTTCATGTAAAGATTTATATGTAAAATTTGGTTATTTTCATTTTTAAAAATTATTCTCAACTCAGTTCAAAGTTTGGTCTTTTCTTGTACCTGAGGTCAGATTACCTCCCTGGCTGTGGCTCCCTGAAATAAAAAAGGATCTGATGTGGCTTTAGAACACTTCTTCCTTGTCTCTTTTCTATGCATGGGCTCCAGGGTGGTGCTCAAGTTGCAGGAATAGGGATTAGGCCAAGGCAAGGTCTTCTGACTCCCAGTGAAGGTCTGACTCTGATTTAGTCTGTTCTTATTGATCTTTATTGATCTCTGTTTAGGTGACAGTCTTCACATGAGCATGCTCTCGGTATACGCCAGCAAGTTGAGCATGCCTTTATCAGTAGCTGCCCACAGCCCCTTCTCCTCAGCTAAGCCCACGCTCTTCATTATGAAGTCACAGACACAGCTGAAGTTTTTGTTTCCCTCATCCTGGGTCCCAGACACAAGAGAAATGACCCTCCACTTCCTTCTCAGGCATACCAAAGCCACTTCCCCCTTTATCTTTGTGGCACACACTGGCTCAACAGTTCATCCTTATTCAGAAATCAGAGGTGGACACTACCATTCAGTTCGAATATCATACTTTTCTTTCCCTTGGTAGAGCAGAAGAATTAATAAGTCATAAAAGCCATAAGGCCAAGCTCCCAAAATGTTCTTGGGAGCATTTTCTCCACCTTTTGCTCTTATCTGGATGCCAGAGGCATCAGCAGGTTCTAAAGCTCCGCAAGATGGAGATGAAGATGGAGAATACGATTACTGACTCCACTGTTTGCAAGTATACTTAGTCTTTGCTCGCAAGTGATTTGGGGGGCCATTTGGCTTTAGGCCTCTCATCCCTGGGCCCTGTACTTTATAAAAGGTGGATAACATTCTCAACCATCTTCTTATGCTAGATTGAGGGTAGAGTTAGGAGCAAGGAGCTGAGTTATTAAACTTCTTAATTAACCCCAAGGAAAATTGTCTGCTCTCACCTGCTCATAGCATTTTCACCTAAGACTATTGGGTACATAGTAATTTTGTCCTCAGCTTTAGACTCTAGGACAATAGGCTAAATCCCGTTCCATACTCTGGAAGACCTCATTAGTCACTTCGAGATAGAACCCTGATGTGACTCACTTGTTCGACTAGCTATTATAGATGGCCAGAGGAAATTGATATTTATTCTCCCATACTAACACCACAAAAATAAAACCCTCTTGTTCTCCTACAGAGCATGTAAATCTCCTTTTGATTGGGAGGGAGTGCAGACTTCTGTTCTTCAAATATAAATAATGGAAGGAGGGTAGCAGTAGAAATCACTTTAATGAGTACAAAAGGAATGTGCAATTCTTTTGACAACTGAGAGAGACTGAATTCTTAAAATGAAGTCATTAAATTTCAACACTAGAAGAGACTTCAGAGACTATGAGTCCAGCCTGATTTTCCATCAGAGAAAACCAAAGTCCAGAATGGAGAAGGATGTGCTCAAGGTTTCCCAGCTATATTGGAAAGACGAGAACTAGAAACAGACGACAAATGATTTCCACAGAAACTCTAAAGTTGTTTTGTCAAACTGCACACACAATGAGCCATGTATGCTTCACTGGAATGACACACTCATAGTTATGACAGGAGAAATAGTAAAGCACTTGCCGGCATCAGTATTGAATACCATGCGGTCAGGAGAATTCCTTCATTGCCTCTGCCAGGATGAAATAAGCATCAGTGTCCATCAACTGCCCGGCTTTTCAGACTTACCGATGGAGCCTCATAGAATCACTCAAGGGTAGGTGTCATGTATATTCCAGAGGGTAAACAATATGAGATTTTCACTTCCTGAGTATATGTGTCTGATACTACTCATCCTCACTAAGCTCTAATAGTCAAGATATCGAAAGAATTTCAGTGAGGGAAAACAGCTGCCTAATTGAAATACTACCCAGCTCCAGCAAAACTTCAAATGACATAGATGAGGGTGAAAGAGAACTGATGGTCTTTGTAAAATGAAGGCATATGTTAATTTTTCTTAAAGTGTGAATTTCCAATCATCCTAGTAAACACTTTGACATAACTTAAATCTACTTTCTCTTCTTACCCTTCACATTGTCCCTGTAAGAAATAAAGCTCATCCAGAATTAGTCTCAATGTATATTTAAGGGATTAGAAATAATAATTTAATCATCTATCCTGTCATGCAAAATGGCTAACTGTAAGATGGCATCTTTTATATTGGTTGTAGTCTGCTTCAAATAATAAAAACTGTGTTCTAATGAGCTGACATTTCCATCGCCCTGAAGAGGTTCTGTAATTAGGCATCTAAAAACAGTGGCACAGTTATGCAGTTGTAGTTATTTTTAATTGCTTTATTCCTAATGAGGAAGCATTTTGGATTAACTTGCAACATTTGTAGTGGGTGAAGTAAACATCTTGATAAAAATGATGTTCTCAAATATTTCCCTCTATCCCCAGATAAGTAAAAGGTCATTTTTCTTCCTTTTTATTTTGTTAACCAAAGGTAGTCTTCAGCCTTCACTTGGTTATTCAATAAAATTAGCTAAAAGTGGAAACTGCTGAATCTTTTTCACTATGTGAAAGCATTTTGGATGACTGCATCATTGACAGATAACAAGCATGAGGCCACACATATTTTGGGTAAAATGGGATAGGCAATTAGTCGTACAAGTTCGTTGTATATAATGGTTATGTCTGAAAAAGGTACACTTAAGACCTATTTACACTGATATTCAAATTATTATAAAATGCTGAAATTACACATAGATTTGGGTAGCCTTCTAAGTGCTTTCTGGTTATTAGTGAGTCCCTGAATTTATATCTCAGTAACAATCCCACTTAGATTCTCCTTAGCATGCCTCCTTAAGCTATCAGATTTCTCATGTTCCCTCCAATGTGTCTGTTAGAATACCTACTTGAATGCCAAGGGTAAGTCTCTCAATTCCTCTAAGACCACCACTAACATGAACGCCAAGGTGGTGGTAAGCTTTGTGAAAATGTAGGAGAATGGGTCTCTTGCCAGTTTTGTCACCTGAGATCCAGAAATAGTACTCCTATGCAAGGGATTTTGTATTAGTCAGGATTCTCCAGAGAAACAGAATCAATAGGAGGTGTGTGTGTGTGTGTGTGTGTGTGTGTGTGTGTGTGTGTGTAAAGAGATTTATTTTAAAGGATTGGGCTCACATGATTGTGGAAGTGAAGAAGTCCCCCAAATCTACTGTCTAAGGCCTGAGAATCAGGAAAGCTGATGATGTAAATTCTAATCTGAGTCTGAAGGCATGACAAGACTGATGTCCCAACCCGAAGACCCTTAAATAAAAAGGATTCATTCTCTCTTTTTTCCACCTTGTGATCTATTCAGGCCTTCAGTGGATTGGGTGAAACCTGTCCACATTGGAGAGGGAAGTCTGCTTTACTCACTTTATAGATTCAAATGTTAATATCACCCAGAAAAGTTTTCACAGATGCAACCAGAATGATATTTAACCAAATATCTGGGCACCCTGTGATCCAGTCAAGTTGACACATAAAATTAACCATCACTCTTTCCTTGAGTTGCTGGCTTTTGCTTCCATTATCATGTCAGTAACTTCTCAGACTTCAACCTCCCATGACTCCGTGAGAACAAGAAACTTCTTCCTTTCTAACTAGGCCCAGAGACATCTCCCTGTTTTTATTATATAGAATTTTTTTTCTTTCCTTAAAAAGCACTCACTAAAAGGATAAAAATCTGCTTATAACATAACTATGTGATCACATACCATAGAGGCATTTCGACCCTAAAACCCAGATCTATCAAACTTAACTTCTTATCTCTAAAAGACCCAAACATATTTTTTCCAGAAGAAAAAAAAAAAGTGCACCTGAAGTTGTAATAATGTCTCATTGTCTCTTTGGAGTAGATTTGCAATGAGACTCTTTACCTCTTGGAGCCTACTTATTCTTAGACCCAGAATTCTGTTGTTTAGACACAAGGACTTCATATAAATACAGTTTCTTCAAGAAGAAAGTTCATCATACTATGTCCTAGGAGGGGAAACTCTGCCCTGAAACAAGAAGAGGGGAAAATTTATTTCCCTCCTAAAAAATTGATACAGAGGTTTATGATATCATCCTCCTAAAATATCTTCAGATTATGACTTCTATGTGTATCACATTTTAATTCTGAATTCTCTGGTGTCCTGAAATTCATACATAAATTTTTAAGAGTAGAATGAAATAATTAAGAAAGTGAAACATAAAAGGATTTGCTTTCCCTTGGTAATGCCTCTCGTCTTTGCTAATCAACTCCAGAGACAAAGATGGAATCCAGTCTTTATTTCTAGGCAGTCCATTTCTTAGATTATTTGTTAATGTCTTATTGTCTCTCCCTATGGTTTCAATTTTAAATTAAGGTATGCTTCCCTAGATGGCTTTGCTTGAAGAATTTTCTTTATATAATCACAGATACTCATAAAACCAGCCCAATGCTGATTAAACCATAATAAATTTCTTCAAAATGCTATTGAAAAAATTATGTTACACTTGCCAAACTACTTCCTTAAACTTTGGAAAGATGTACACAAGAAAAGAACCTAATAAATCACTTAGGTTCTTCATTTTATAAATCAGAAAACTATAACATAGGGAGGCTGAAACATGCCCAAGCCCCCGAGAGATTGGAGAATTGTGGCTAAACCTCAAGAGTTCAGTTTCCCAGAACCACAGTCTTCCGCATGAAATATCATAATTGAGTATACAGAGTTTCTGAAACTTGCCAGGATAAAAATGTTATAGTTAAAGGAATGTGATGTAGTTGGATTACAAAAGATAAAATCACCCCTTTCACTTTTTAAAAAAAATATATAAAAAGACTAAGTCCTAGCTCATTTTAAGTAGAGAAACAATTGAATTTTAAATATCTCTTAAACATTGCTAAAATATTTTAAAAACATGATTTCCATCAATGTGACATGCCTAACTAGAGAAGTAAAATGGATTATTCAATGATAAACATTTAAATATATATATATATATATATATATATTAAAAACTTTAATCTTTGGCATATTTCACTTAGCATAATGCCCTCTATGTCCCTCCATGTTGTCACAAATGGCAAGATCTCATTCTTTTTTAAGACTGGTAATATTCCATTATATATGTTATATATATAATTCCATTATATATAAATGTGTGTGTGTGTGTGTGTGTGTGTGTGTGTGTGTGTGTGTGTAAACCATGTCTGCTTTTTTCCATTCTTCTATTGAGGGATACTTGGGTTGCTTCCATATCTTGGTCATTGTAAATAATGCTTCAATAAACATGAGGTGGATATACATCTTTTCAAATTGGTATTGTTTTCTTTGAGTAAAGACTCAGTAGTGGAATTACTGGATCATATGTAATTCTATCTTTAGTTTTTTGAGGAAATTCCATGTTTTCACTTATATGTGAAATCTAATTAACAAAATAAATGAACAAACAAAAAACCAGATTCCTAAAGATAGAAAACAAATTGGTGATTCCAGAGGGGAAGTGGGCAAGTGGTTAGACGAAATAGATGAAGAGAATTAAGAGGTACAAATTTCCAGTTATAAAATAAGTCAAGGATATGAAAAGTATAGCAGAGGGAATGTAGTGAATAATATTGCAATAACCTTGCATGGTGACAGATGGTGACTACACTTATCCTGGTGAGAGTTGAGAAATGTAAAGAATTGTCAGATTAATATGTTGTGCACCTGACACTAATAGAACAAAGTATGTTAATTATACTTAAAAAAACCCCTTCACTCCCTCTAATACATATCGGTTTCATTTGCTGCAAATAACTGCAAATTCAGACATATAAAAAAGGGATATGCTTTAGAGAATAAGGAACAGAGCCATAGTTTATTTTTAATAGCTGGCAAATTGACAAACAGAATTGCTTCCCATCATCTCATCTCTTTGGAATAAAAGTTAACAAACCCAAGACAAAATAAATCTCTTGTGGTGAGGAGAATGAGAAGGTTTTATGCAAATAAACTAAATTTTTAAGCAAATTTGTGGAAAATATCAAGTTGATGGAAGCTAGTTAACAAAGTGAAGGAAGAACAGCCCTAGGCTAGATTATGGTAGAAAAAGACTGTAGAGCAAGTAAGGAACAGTTGAGCACACACTCACAACCACATAGAATCGCACACACATACATAGACACACCACATTTATCTAAGATTATGTCTCTTCATTATTTCTATACTTTATATGTTTTCATTCTTTGTGCCTAGTCTTTTTTAGCCCTTACATTCCACTATTGAGTTTCCTGTTTAGATTCATCTTTCTGGAATCTAATAATATACAAGGAATCAAATATTTTACTCATAAAAATCATTAGTTTTCTGATTACTTGCATATCTGAAAATACCTTTTTGTTTGTTCACAGATAAACTATAACGTGGCTTGCACACTAACCAAAGCTGTTTAAATGTTAGAGGTTACTCCATTTTCTTCTGGCATTTAATGTCATAAAACAGTCTTGAGTCAGTGTGACTTTTATTTCTTTCTAGGTTTGGTACATTTGCATGTTCATTTTTCTTTTCCATGCTTGAAAGATTATTGGATTAGTTCTTTGTTTTTGAAGGTTAAACATGTGTATAAACATGGATCTCTTTCTATAAAATTTATTTGTAACGTTGTATGCTGGTTTCAGACATGTTTTGTTTTGTTTTATTTTGTTTTAGATAAGGAAAGATTTGTCCTATCATGTCTTAAATGGTTTCATTTGTTTTATTCTGTCTTCCAGAGATGTTAAATATTCTAAGTTGTAAAATACACAATTTTTAAAATATTATCTCTTTTCCTATAAATTCCACCGATTTAAGCTTTTTCTCTCTTTCTTGGGAGTGTTTATCAAGTCTCTTCTCTGCTTACCTATTTTGTTTTTTGCTATGTGAAGTACTATATTTATTTTACCATAATGCAGGTTATATTAATCTTGGCATTTCATATACTCATAATGTGTTCTCCTTTTTTTGGACAAACACTATTAGATCATATTTAGAACTACAGGTTATATTTTGTCACTATCATTATTTTTTAGACTTCTCTAGTATCAGTACAAAAGAAAGACCAAGGAGAATTTGTTCTTCAAAAAACCATTGAAAATGGTCTAATAAAAAAGAAGAAACATTTCTTTGAACACATCCATCATTTAGGGTCCCTAGTAGAGAGTTAAGGAGTTGGTATAAGAAAAGAAAGAAGATACAGGAGAAGAAAAAGTGGTAGGTGGAAAGTTCTAGCCCTCTGTTTGGTGTAGGAATCCCTGTGAAGAGTCAACTTCCATATACAGAAATAAAAAGGAATCTATGTGAAGGTTTTTTGAGGGTTCAGACTCACCCTCCTCCATTCCCTCTTCACCACACACTTATCTTCTATGTTATAGAACTTTATCATCTCCAATCCAGAAGCCATAAGTTATAGCCTAGAGTTTTTCCCAACTGCTTTCTTAATCCTGCAATTTTCATTCCCTGTGTAGAGAATTCATGTAAGTCATGGGAAAATTTGGAGAAAAGGTGTTAAGTACTTTTTCTCATGTTCTCATCTTATCTAGAATTTGCTTATTTTAAGACAAATCATGAGGGACACCTGGCTGCCTCAGTGGGTAAAGTGTGTGACTCTTGATCTCAGAGTTGTAAATTTGAGCCCCACATTGGGTGTAGAGATTACTTAAAAAAATAAAATATTAAAAAAAAACAAGAAAGAAAGACAAATAATGGACTAGGTGGGGTTTTGTTGTTGGGGACGTCACACAAAAACTGTGCTAACAATTCAAGTTTAGGTGTCTCAAAATCTGTAGTGCAATATACGTGAATATGGCAAAGTTTGTATTCATCTTCCCTTGTATGGAGGCTATTTATTATCATCACTGTGTGAGTACAATGAGCAATCAGCTTCTGTGATGGTGGGCTACCTATGAGATGACTCATTGCTAAATACTCTAAGCAATTGTTAGAACACTGGCAAATTCACATTGGCCCTTCTTACCAGTCAAGTCTATAAATATCCCTGGCATTCTGGGGAATGAGTCTCCTGAACATATATCCTCATGGAATATTGACAGAAAATCCAGATTGCTACTCAAACTGTAAGGAATACAAATGAAGGATTTCCTACTTGGTTGTGTGGAAAGAAAAGAGTGTGTCATATAACGCATATCAATGAATCAGAAGACTGAAAACATAAAATAATTTGAACTAGTTTAGTGCTGAATCAGATTGTAGCAACACAAGATGCAGTGAGACAAGCATGTTTAATTAGAAAATGAATGTCATGAATTTGAGGCTGGAGGCAACAATCAAACTACTTGAAAATTCTTGGATTCCATTGCAGATATGCGGGTGGCCTGGCAATTCATATTTATATAGGCATAAACATTTACATTCTCAACATTTACTATTATCACTGACTATTTCCTATTTAATTTCTATTAAAATATGTATTTGACTAAAATTAGTGCTATTCCATTTGTGGAGATGTACTATAAATATTCTAACGCCAATATAAAATTTGCTTATTTATAAAAATGCAGGTATGTGGCTTTGAGGATTTACCATTATTTCTGGCTTTGTGAAGACATTACTCAGTGTTCAGGGCTTATGCTTTAAAAGCTGTGTTAATCAGAGTTCTCTAGAGAAACAGAACAATAGACTATGTGTAGATATATAAAGATTCATTATGGGGATTGGCTCACGTGATTATGGAAGCTGAGAAGTCTCACGATCTGCCATCTGCAAACTAGAGGCCCAGGAAAGCTGGTTCCAGCCCAAATCTAAAGTCCTGAGAACAAGGGGACCAATGATGTAAGAAGAAGTCTGAATCTAAAGGCCCAAGAGGGGCGCCTGGGTGGTGCAGTCGGTTAAGCGTCCGACTTCAGCCAGGTCACGATCTCGCGGTCCGTGAGTTCGAGCCCCACGTCAGGCTCTGGGCTGATGGCTCGGAGCCTGGAGCCTGTTTCCGATTCTGTGTCTCCCTCTCTCTCTGCCCCTCCCCCGTTCATGCTCTGTCTCTCTCTGTCCCAAAAATAAAAAAAAATAAACGTTGAAAAAAAAATATTAAAGGCCCAAGAATCAGGAGTGCCATTGTCTAAGGTCAGGAGATGGATTTCCCAGCTCAACAAAGAAAGCAAATTTGTCTTTTCCTTCTATTTGGCCCTGGGGGGGTTGAATTATATTCATTCCTACTGGTGAAGGTGATCTTTAAAGTCTTTGTGTGCAAAGGCAAGTCTGGAGACATCCTCACAAACACACCCAGAGCTAATGTTTTACCAGCTGTCTGGGCATCCCTTAGCCCAATCAGGTTGACATATAAAATCAACTGTAACAGTGGTTAACAAGTTTAAAAAGTCTGTGATCTTGTTTTTACTCATACTAAAGCACATCATTTTTACTTTATCCTTCTCATTTTTAAGTTTCTAACTCTCTGTCATCGAGCAGTGCAGGTGAAAGGAGAGGGAAGAGGAGGAAAAGCAGTCATGGCAGTAGAAATAACATTGGTAATACATTAATTGACCACTCCTGAGGTGTTAGAGCATATGCTGGATGCTGTTTATTGACTGCCTTCTTTAGTCTTCAGAAAACTCTACTATCAATGAGCCCTAAATCCAGAGTTTCATTTTTAGCCACCTTGCCATCCTACTGGGTAGACTTTCCACATTGAGTCACTTGGAATGAAAAATGATATATATTGTCTAATGTAAAATTGGTTTGTCTACTTATTTAATATATTTATCAAATTACATCCATGTGTCAGACCTGTGATAGGCCCAATGGATACAATAATCCAGATAAGATAGTATCTATTTTCACAGAGCTTAAAGGCCATTACATTTCATTTCAAATTGCTCATTTGTTTATCTTCTCTTTTCTATATTTACTAATTATTCAAAACTATGTTATTAAACATTTATAACATTTCAAGTACTGTGCTGGAGAAATAAAATGTAAAGCAAAGTTCCCTTTGCTCAAGGATTTCAAAATCGAATGATGCAGATAGACAAACTGGCAATTATAAAAAAAAATGATGTGTGCTATAATAGAGGAATTCTAAGGCTATTAGAGGACTTTTACAGGGCTCAGAGGCTCAGAGGAGATTGCTAAATAGAAAAGATAAGAGAACCAGGCTTCAGTGGTGATCAGGAATTAGTCACACAAATCTGAGAGAGGTAAGAACTGGTAAGATATTTCGGGCAGAATAAATAATAGGTGCAGATATATATACCGAGAGAGGGAGAGCAGGGGTCACTAGGATGATATGGCTTAAAGTAGGACGCGTGAGGAAGAGAGGTTCAAGTCTTGAGGAGAGTTTGCACCACAATGAGGAATTTGTCCTTGGAATGACAGAGTCAATTGATTTATATCACTAAAGGGAAAGATAGGATCAGCTCTGCATTATTGAAGTCACAGAGAAGATTGGATTATACTCAAGGAGTGAGGTGTGTTTGGGGAGAAATCTGGAGTTCAAGAAGAGGAGAGGATCTATTGCAGTTAGACCAAAAGAAAGAGGATGAGAGTGTAAGGACGCTTCAATTAATTTATCATTCATGCCTTCTTACAAGCCCTAGAAGAGACATGGATAAACAGTCTGACTTAGAAATAAATCAAGCAAATGTTCAAACTGCATCTGGCAGTGCTGATTACATTTATCTAGTTGAATATATATGTGCATAGTATTACCCTGTTATTTTCTGCTTTAAAAAACAAAACCACTAGATCAGTCACTTATTTTATTAGCCATTTTAAATGCAATAAATAGTACCTTACCGGTTTCTTTTACAATCAGGGGGGGAAAATAAGTAAAACTTTTTGAAATAATTCTAAAATATGTGTAGATAAATTTATAATAGCTAAAGCTTTTTGTTGAGCTAAAATAGCAGGGGATAATTTGTAGACTAGTCTGAAACACATTGAAATATCATACTTTGTTTGAAAAGATTTATGGAAAATTACATATTTATCATAGCATTATGAAATCATTCCATTATTCTGCTGTATTTAACAATTTTATTTCTATGACTTTCTTTACTCAAAAATAAGAAACTCTTATTCAACCCTGACTGTTCCAGGGTATATCAAATATGTACATGATCCAATCTCTGCCTCATCATTAATTGAGGGTTCACTCTGTGACAACCTTGTAGTAAACAAATAAGCAAAATCTTTCCCTCATGGAGCTCACATGTGGAGCTGAAAGTGTAGGAAATCAGACAACTAACAAATAAATAAAAAAAAAAAAAAACTCTCAGGGACAAATGCTATTTAAAAAAAATAAAGCAAGTTTATATTTAGCCAGTGGTTGGGTTTGGGGGATTTTTAGATAAGGCATGCAGAAGAAGGTTTCTTGCAGGAAGTGCTATTGAAGCTAAAAAGTGAATGACAGGGAGGTGGCCATGACAGGTGGAGAGAATGACTATGCATGGCCCTTTTGAAGAAAGAAAAGCCAATGTGGCTGGAGCAGAGAAAGCAGGAGAGAACATAGGGCAGTGTGAAGCAGGAAAGAGGGGCAAGTGCAGACTGGAGAGGACAGGACCATGTAGGACCTTCTGAACTGATTTTATTCTAATTGCAGAGGGAAGCCCTTAGGAAAAACATGATTAAATATGGTCATAGCAATTTTGCTGGATCTAGACACTAGTCTTACAATGCCAGCCTTCAGATCCAACTGGTATGAAGTAGTGAACAAATCCCAGAAGAGCTAAATCACAGTCATGATCAAAGTGTATTTACTGAGATCTGGAAGTTTGGGCAGCTCACAGCTTGGAGAGATACAAGTATAATTTCTGCCAAACTTATTTTGCTCCCAAGAATTCAGTTCACACACACTTCCAATCATTTTTAACATGGTTATTTTTATCCTTGTTTTATTCCTGAAACAACTCTCAAAAGCTTTTATTCATATATATTTTGATTCGTCTCCTCATAAACTCAGGATACCACAAAAGATCTCTTTAGGTGGGAAGGAGAAGGAAATTCTTTGTGCTTCCCTTTCACATTCTTACCTACAGCGATGTTTGTCATCTGTCAAAATACAGTATCACTTTACCTTTTAGCAGCCCAAGGAGCTCAGACGAGTAACAGACAAATCCCATTCAGGTCCTCTCCATGCTGAGGGTGGTTCTTGTCCCTACTCCCAGGACACCCTCCCACACATACAATTTTAGATTTGACACATATAATAATACATCTGCAGTTGTGCCTTAGGCAGCAAACCTTTTGAAAACATGCAAGGACATCAAATCATTCTTTCTACCATCAAGGGTGCAGATGGTCACTTATGTTTCTCTTTATGGCATCTGCTACCCATCCCTGAGAGTTCTGTCGGCCCTACCTCAGATTATATTCTTACCCACAGAAGGGCAGCAGCATGGGGAAAGGAATAGTCAATATCCACTTTCACTTTGCGTTTGTGCTGCTCATTTTCTCATGTACAAAATGGTAGAGTGTATTCTGGCCTGAATGTGGATGGGTGTCCTTGTTTAAAAAAAAAAAAAAATAGTTCAAGGATGTTGCACCCTTCTAATAAAGGTTGTTGTATCATTCCTCTGCAAGTTCAATCAAAAAATAACAATGGTCATGAAATTAAACACTCCTAACTACCTTTTGTTATTGTAAGGTGACAATTTAACATTTAACCTTGTGACTCTTAGCTGAACAGTAATTGATCCATTTTCCACAGTCTTCTTTCAGCAACTCGAAAAATGCTAAGGAAAAGGAAACTAACTTAAAAAATTAGCTGTGCAAACATGTTTTACCCATTATTTCCTGCCATATTTGCAAAATAAAAAAATCCAAAAACAAAAGAAAAAGGCAGATAGTTTATCATCATTATTATTACTATGATCAGTATTTTAAAGTATAAATTGTTACTTCATTTAAAAATTTAAAATATGAAATATCTTTTTAATTTATAAAATACACTTATCCAGCAAATCCTGCTATTTTTTATGTATAAAAAATAAATGAAAAGAGCTACTGATGTGACCTTTTACTCATTCAGTAAATAGTGGATGATTTTCAGAATACTTCTTATAAACTTAAATATTAAGGTTGTTTTTGTTTTGTTTTTGTATTTTCATGTAAGTTAGGTGAACTATATAGTTATTTCCTTTCTTAGAAATCATAAGAGGGTGGAAATTCAACAAAATCATAACTAAGGCAAGAAAACCACAGTGGTTATTTTCCACTTCCCACTTAGATTTCTGCCTAGGGGCCCCTGGGTGGCTCAGTAGGCTAAACTTCTGACTCTTGATTTTGGCTTGGGTCATGATCTCATGGTTCTTGGGATCGAGCCCCATGTTGGGCTTTGCACTGACAGCAGGGAACCTGCTTCAAATTCTCTCTCTTCATCTCTCTCTCTCCCCCACCCCCCTTCATGCTCTCTCTCTCTCTCAAAATAAATTTTAAAAACTTAAAAAAAAAAGAATCCTGGGGTGCCTGGGTGGCTCAGTAGGTTAAGCGTCCAACTTTGGCTCAGGTCATGATCTCACGGTCCGTGAGTTCGAGCCCCGCGTCGGGCTCTGTGCTAAAAGCTCAGAGCCTGGAGCCTGTTTCAGATTCTGTGTCTCCCTCTCTCTATGACCCTCCCCCATTCATGCTCTGTCTCTCTCTGTCTCAAAAATAAATAAACGTTAAAAAAAATAACAAAAATTAAAAAAAAAAAAAGAATCCTTCCTAAAAGTGAGTTTCAGGAAATACAATAAGTTTGAAGATGTATGTGGTATAGTGTTAGTCTAGATCAAATAAATCATAACTTATTCTTTCCCTAGAAAGTAAGTGATAGGATTTATGGAGTAGAGAAGGGAATTTTGTTTTCATATTGCATTTCACTGTTTAATATAAGAATAATACTTTTGAGAAAAATATGAAAGTAAAATTTTAAGTTATCAACATCACAATAACGATTGGTCTTTTTAAGCTTAATAAAATTGAGCTTACTTTTGATTTTACCTTGAAAGTATGAAAATAAAATGTACGAATCTGGAAATTTTGGGCAAATATGGCCTGGTCCAAAGAAAGCCATGACTATCAAGTCTAGTCAGTAAGAGTGTCTTGGTCAAGAAGATATTCCTAGGCATATGAGACATCAAAGGTTATCAGAATGTTTCTTCACATGTTCAATTATAAGGGGGATGAACCAAGAACATAATGCCTCATCAACATAGGCGACAGTGCCTTGACAAGCCCTGCACTTCGCATAGCCATTCTTGATTATCTGGATAGTGTTGCCCTCCCCTCATGTTGGTAACATTTCTTAATGAGAAACATCCTCTCAGAAGTGAAGAAAAGAGTAACCAGAGGTGAAGCAGCACATTGTCTTGGCAGCTTCACCTGAAAAAAAAAGTCCGGGTAGGAGTTAGCACATCAGATGGGAGTTGAGATTGATGATAAACAGATTTTAGGTTATGGATGAAATTGGTAACTGATAGAGACTGGTTTTTATTCTACTGGCTTAGTAGTTCTGAGTGCCCATAAGTCAATTGTTCCAAAGCCACATTGCTGTGTCTCCTCTAGTGCCTCTTATATCTATTGGAGGAGGGAGATTCAAATGGGAAAAGATAGATCTGGGGGTGTGTGAGTGTGCTTGAAATTCTAGTCATTATAGTAGCTTGCACCTTAGATGTAGCTCCCTACCTCTTACTATGGTCCAAGAAGTCTGAGTCCATCTGGTGGGACTATATACAGGGATCAATACGTTGAACCTCAAAGTTGTTATCACAGGAAACCTAAGACCATACTTGGATGATACATTATTAAAAGTTAATGAACCATGACGAATACTTCCAAAATGGAAATTGAAAGCTATTTCATTTATTGTTACATTTTTATGTTCATAGAATATTTGGAAATTCCAATTTCTGATTTAAGAATATAAAGGTGTTTCTCCATAAATTTTGAAAGAAAAGGCATCATTAAGCCTTTTTGCTCAAGGTGAGATGTCTTACTGTCGAAAACACACAGAATTTTAAACAGTCGTGATGTAGTTTGCTGCTGTTGGGCTATTAAAGGAAGAATTGTAAAAAAAAGATTTCTACATCAGTAGAAATTATAGGGGAACTCCCATGTTTTGATGCTCCGTATTCAATTAGAACCATGAAAGCATGTTCTCTCCCCATTTTTACCAGGAAGTAACAAATATATTTCTTCATACACAAGCTAAGTTCTTGATGAGGTTAATTTCCTTCACTACATTAAATCCTCTGTAAATGATTTGAAGTCACTGCTCTCTGACAGCAGTTCAGTAGTTTATGTTCGTGATCACAATCCAGTTCCTAGTATTAATGTGTCCACATCATGAAAGCTGTCAGGAAAATTGGTATTAATGAGGGCTTTTCTGGAAAACTCAGAACAAAGGCCAAGTGTAAAATTCTGTGGACAATGAACTCTGTCTTAACTTCCATAGGCTATGCCTTTTTACCAGAATTAAAATGCACCAGCAGAAAGATTTTACTATGAACATACATTGCACTTTTGGAAAACTAGAGGGTTTAAATCTATAGTGGTGGAGGCTTTCATCTTTCATGGCGCATGCTTCATGCAATGCAAACATGCTTCAGTATGCACTTGGTCAAATTATTTAAACTTTACTGGCTTCAGGAATAAAGAACAATTTGAGCACACTTTGTAACACAGGTAGTTTATGTTGTAAACGATGATGTGGCCTCTGAAACCCACCTCACAGACATGGACAGTATAAGACTCCAAGGAGTGCATAGTAGCTTGCCTCTTGCTATACAAATGTTAAGGAAACAAGTTACCAGGCACAGAAATAATACATACATACATACAAATATATATAGATGATAGATTGATAGATATAAATCCTCTACAACCTACTCTTTACACATCTACCAAAAGAGATTAGTCATTCTTCTGCAGGGGGTGAAGGTATTTCCATCCCCCCAAGTGGGATTTTTAGAAATAAATTGTCCTTGGGGCACCTGGGTGCCTCAGTGGTTAAGCGTCCAACTTTGGTTCAGGTCACGATCTCATGGTTTGTGAGTTCGAGCTCCGTGTTGGGCTCTGTGCTGATAGCTTGGAGCTTGGAGCCTGCTTTAGACTCTGTGTCTCCCTCCCTCTCTGCCCCTTCCCAACTTGCACTCTGTCTCTCTCTCTCTCTCTCTCTCAAAAATAAATAAATGAAAGAAAGAAGGAAAGGGAACAGAGGGGAAGGGAAGGGAAGGGAAGGGAAGGGAAGGGAAGGGAAGGGAAGGGAAGGGAAGGGAAGGGAAGGAAATAAAAAATTGTCCTGGGGCACCTGGATGGCTTAGTTGGTTAAAGCTTCTGACTCCTGATTTCGGCTCAGGTCATGATCTCAAGGTTTGTGAGTTCCAGCCCCACGTTGGTTGGGCTCTGCACTGACAGTGCGGAGCTTGCTTGGGTTTCTGTCTCTCTCTGTCTCTGCCCCTGCCCCGCTTTCTCTCTCTCTCTCTCTCAAAATAAATTTAAAAAGAAAAATAAAGAAAAAAGCAATTGTCCTAGAGTTATATAAGTTATATAAGTGATTGTCTCTATGACAACTTAACCACTGTTGTTTCTATGAAAAGATGATCTTCAATTTCTAAAGTATTTTAAAATGTACTTTAAGAAAACCATATCCTATAAAGACTACCTGTACTCGTTCTGCCTCTCAATATTTTAAAGTGTAAACAACCTATTTTCCATCAGTAACTTATTGACCATTTGTTTGTTAATATCTTATATTCATCCATACTGCTTCTAAGACAGTGTTCTTGCCGCTGAGCCATAAACTTGTGGATATGCAGGTGTATAGTTCATGTGGGAGTGTTAGGGCGGCTTGACCATTGCAAAGTTGTTAAAAAGAGCCCTCAAATTCTTATCTGCACCAGCCATCATCATTAGAAAAAAAATTATCATAGTTTACATGGAATTCCTTTGCTATTTTCCAGGTATAATTCAGGTTAATTCAATACAAACTAATCCAACAATGGTCAGATTTTTACGGATGCTTTACTGTTACTGAATGGTCTAGTAATGAAGCTAGTTTTATGTGAGATCTATAAAACATTTTAATACTATTCATGTTTTAAGACATTTTGGGAACTTCTGCCCTATGTTATTCCAAACTGTGCCTTCTAGAATGTACTCCATGGTCTCTAACTTGGTATTCCATAAAAATAAACAATCTACGTATGACCAATTTCACTATTTGAGCATCCCTTCAAAAGTATCTGGTTTGGGATTTACTGTTAGGTATTCTGGTGATTGTCCAAATCTTATTTTGAGGATTTATATTCATTTAGGGTAAGAATTCATTATACCAGGTTCTCTTTTAAAAAGCATATGCCTTTGGGAATATTCTTATAATAAGATCCTTACCATAAGTGGATTCAACAGTTTCCTTTTTTCCTAGACATTAACAGGCAGAATATGAAAGCAAGATGTCCTTAAAATGAAGGGATACCATACAGAAAGTAGAGATAAGACTTCTGAAGTATTGAGAATGCTATTTTGGAAAAATTTTTTAAAAACCTCTACAAAGTTGAAAGAAACTCCAAATCTTCAGTCTTGAAAATTACAGAAGTTGTCTCAGGGGAAAAAAGCCACTGGTTTTGCCTACAAGTTTCTTAGTCTTTTGAAGATAACTAAAACTTTGGGTGCCTGTGTGGCTCAGTCAGTTGAGCATCCGACTTCAGTTCAGGTCATGACCTCAAGGTTTGTGAGTTTGATCCCTGCATCTGGCTCTGTGTTGTCACCTCAGAGCCCACTTCAGATCCTCTGTCTCTTGGCCCCTCCCTGCATGCATGGACTCTCTTTCTCTCTCTCAAAAATAAATAAACATCAAAAAAATAACTAAAACTTTGGGGCGCCTGGGTGGCGCAGTCAGTTAAGCGTCCGACATCAGCCAGGTCACGATCTCACGGTCCGTGAGTTCGAGCCCCGCGTCGGGCTCTGGGCTGATGGCTCGGAGCCTGGAGCCTGTTTCCGAGTCTGTGTCTCCCTCTCTCTCTGCCCCTCCCCCGTTCATGCTCTGTCTCTCTCTGTCCCAAAAATAAATAAAAAACGTTGAAAAAAAAATTAAAAAAAAAATAACTAAAACTTTCACTTTTGATTTCTCTATTGACAGAGGGGATATATACTTTACATTGGGTATAAAAATATCCCAGCCTTTCAGAATACATAGTTGATTATTATAAAAATTAATGGATAATACATATGAAGACACATTTTTGGAGTGATGAATTGCTCTCTGAAAGGACAAGTACAAATGACAAGCGTCTTCAAATTTAAAAATAAGTCAGCTTTCTCTCGTTTATTTGCTATACTCAATCTGTGTCACAGTGACTCAAGTTTAGTTTCCACTTAAATAACATTTCAGGAAACAAATCACATTAACTTGATGAGATTTCTTTTTACTTCATACTACTGTTTTTCAAAATTACGAATTGCCTGTCTTGACACAAAGGCATCTATGATGATTAACTTGGCTGTTTACTCAATTATTTCTTTCTAAAATTAGAAATTTCAAAGTGCTTTTATATTTAAATGACTAGCACTCCAGCAATACTGCTGATCAATCATTTGAAG
The DNA here is from genome assembly GCF_022079265.1 of Lynx rufus. Classification (NCBI taxonomy): domain Eukaryota; kingdom Metazoa; phylum Chordata; class Mammalia; order Carnivora; family Felidae; genus Lynx; species Lynx rufus. The sequence goes on from NW_025814827.1 coordinate 67,920,549, forward strand.
CTAATGATTAAAAACAGTAAATGTTCTTCTCCTCTCCAGAGCTACTCTAAATAGTGTGTCAAACTCAGCAGGTTCTATTTATCGTCACTGCATTTTAACATGAGCCACCAAGTATGAGGCAGCATAGATGAAACAATGTTCTGGGTGATTATATTCTTCACTTACTATCTGCTTTAAGTGGTTTTAGAAAATGTCGATTTCTCAGTTAACATATTTTATTTAGCAAGCTGTGTTCTTTTAGGATTTGTTATTCCCTAAAAAAAAGTTTTGTACTTTGAAAAGCTGCTTGTTCATGTTTCAGTACAGCAGAGAGAAGATAATAATTTCCTAAATGGTCCCAAAAGGTACTTAATTATTTATAGAGAATAATGTGTGTAAAACAAAGAGTGAACAGTTGATACATCTCCTTGTAGAAGCTGTAATTTGGATATACACAAGTTAATTTGCTTTTATTAAATTTTTAAATCATTAATTCAATCCAAAAATGATAATGGTTTGTCTATATGATACAAAATAACAATGAGCTGACTGGCTTGAACAACAAATTTTCACTAGATTTTTTGTTGTTGTTGTTGTTGTTATATTAGCAACTTCTTGTAGTTTAATAGGAGTCACTTCTGAGCCATTTCTTGATATTACGATGGAAAAAGAACATAAGATGTACACAATTTGTTCATCAACTGGCTGCTTGTTTTCAATTCCTTTTCATCATTCCTTTCCCTCTTCTCACCATGTTTGTTCTTGAGTACTCCAGGGCTCAGTCATCCTAGGTCTCCTCTCTGCAGTCTTTTCCAAGGTGACCTTGGTTCATTTTATAGATTTATATTCCAACCAGCTCTCGCTTTACAACACCTCTATCCAATTTACTACTCAATATGGTGTTTTTGGTACTTTGTCCTTCAACTTTTAAGAGTTCTTTATATAGTAAAAATATTAGCCCTTTGTTTGAGGATATGATCTACTAGTTTGTCAAAGTCTTCTGATTTTGTTTATGATTAATTTTGCCATGCATTTTATTTTTGTTTTGTTTTGTTTTGTTTTTTTTATTTTATATATGAAATTTATTGTCAAAATGGTTTCCATACAACACCCAGTGCTCATCCCAAAAGGTGCCCTCTTCAATACCCATCACCCACCCTCTCCTCCCTCCCACCCCCCATCAACCCTCAGTTTGTTCTCAGTTTTTAATAGTCTCTTATGCTTTGGCTCTCTCCCACTCTAACCTCTTTTTTTTTTTTTTCCTTCCCCTCCCCCATGGGTTCCTGTTAAGTTTCTCAGGATCCACATAAGAGTGAAACCATATGGTATCTGTCTTTCTCTGTATGGCTTATTTCACTTAGCATCACACTCTCCAGTTCCATCCACGTTGCTACAAAGGGCCATATTTCATTTTTTCTCATTGCCACATAGTATTCCATTGTGTATATAAACCACAATTTCTTAATCCATTCATCAGTTGATGGACATTTAGGCTCTTTCCATAATTTGGCTATTGTTGAGAGTGCTGCTATGAACATTGGGGTACAGGTGCCCCTATGCATCAGTACTCCTGTATCCCTTGGATAAATTCCTAGCAGTGCTATTGCTGGGTCATAGGGTAGGTCTATTTTTAATTTTCTGAGGAACCTCCACACTGCTTTCCAGAGCGGCTGTACCAATTTGCATTCCCACCAACAGTGCAAGAGGGTTCCCGTTTCTCCACATCCTCTCCAGCATCTATAGTCTCCTGATTTGTTCATTTTGGCCACTCTGACTGGCGTGAGGTGATACCTGAGTGTGGTTTTGATTTGATTTACATTTTAATGTAATCAAACTGATCACTTTCTTTATATATGTCCCTATACCATGGTTAAAGAATAATTGACTCAGGTTTCTTCTGGTACTTGTATGGTTTTATGTTTTCCTTTGAGATCCTTAATTCGTTTAGTTTATTTTCTTGTATGATATGAGATATGGGTCAAATTTTATCTAGATGGCTCCTCAAATGTCCCAGCATTAGTTCTTAAAAAGCTCATCATTATCCCAGTGTTTTAAAATACCTCCTGTATCATATTGCTAAATATCTGTATGTTCTGAGGTTTATTTCTGGGCTTTCTATTTATTCCACTGATGTAATGTTTATTTGTAAGCCAGTACCTCAGGGCTTTAATTTTAGGGACAGAATAGTATGTTTTAATGTAGAGCAGAGGAAGCTCCCTTCATAGATTTATTTTTCAACTTTTCTTGACTTTTTTTCTTTTTTTAAATGATTTTTAATGATACTTTATTTTAATTATTTAATTTAAAATGTTTGGGTCAGAAGGTCAGGTCTTTTGTTTCCCCCCACACCAGGTTGATTGAGATATAATTGACATATAACATTATATAAGTTTAGTTACACAAGGAAATGATTTGATATATGCATATATATTGTGAGAAGATTATCACAGTAAGGTTAATGGACACATCCATTACTTTACATAGTTATCGGTTTGGGGGAGTGAGAATTTTTGAGATCTCTCTTAGCAATTTTCAAGTATATATTACAGTATAATTTAGCCACTATGCTGTATATTAGATCACCAGAACTTATTCATTGATCACTGAAGGTTTTTCCCTTTGACAACCTTCACCCGTTTCCCCCCACCCCACCTACACCCCTACCCCTAGCAACCATCATTGCACTCTATGCTCCTATGAGTTCCTTTTTTGAGAGTCCACATATGAGTGAGATTAAACAGTATTTGTCTTCCTTTGACTTATCTCAATTAGTACAATGCCCTCAAGATCCATCCATATTGTTGCAAATGTCAAAATTTCCTTCCTTTTATATAGCTGAATAATATCCCATTATATATATGCATACATCTATTCATATTTACATATGCTATATCTTCATTATTCATTCATCCATAAATGGGTACTTAAAGTGTTTCCATACTTTGGCTATTGCAAATCATGCTGCAATGAACATGGTAGGGCACATATTTCTTTGACATTCTTTTTTTTAATTATTTTCTTCTTATATATACCCAGAAGAGGGATTGCTGGATCATATGGCAGTTAAATTCTTACTTTTTTGAAGAACCCTCATACTGTTTTCCACAGTTAGCTGTAACAATTTACATTACTACCAAGAATGCACATTTTCTTTTCTCTATGCCTTAGCCAACACTTGTTATTTCTTGTTTTTTTTGAAACCGTGAAAACATTGGTGTTAAGGTCATATCGCATTGTGGTTTTGATTTGCGTTATCCTGATGATTAGTGATGCTGAGTACCTTTTCATGTAACTGTTGGCCATTTGTATTTTTGCAAACATTTCTATTCAGTTTCTCTGCCGATTTTTAATAAGATTGTTATTATTATCATGATTATTATTTTTGCTATTGTGTAGTATGAGTCACTCATGTTTTGGTTATTTTTTTCATAAATAAATGTATTTATTACATAGCTTATTTTTATTTTATTTTTTAAGTTTTTATTTAAGTTCCAGTTTGTGAACATACAGTATATTATTTTCAGGGGTACACTATAATGATTCAGCACTTCATTCAACACCCAGTGCTTATCACAGCAAGTGCTCTCCTTGATCTTCATCACCCGTCACCTATTTTCCCATCCCCCATGCACCTCCCCTCTGACAACTATCAGTTTATTCGCTATAGTTAAGAGTCTGTTTCTTGGTTTGCCTCCTCCTCCCTCTCTTTTTTTCCTTTTGCTCATTTGTTTTGTTTCTTAAATTCCACATATGAGTGAAGTCATATAATAGTTGCTGTTCTCTGACTTATTTTGCTTACCATAATACTCTCCAGCTCCATCCAAGTCATTGCAAATGGCAAGATTTCATTCATTTTTATGGCTGAGTAATATTCCATTGCATATATATACTACCTCTTCTTTATCCATTCATCAGTTGATGGACACTTGGGTTGTTTTCATAATTTGGCTATTGTAGATAATGCTGCTCTAAACATCAGAAACCATGTATCCCTTTGCATTAGTATATTTGTATTTTTGCATCGATACCTAGTAGTGCAGTTACTGGATTTTAGGGTAGTTCTATTTGTAACTTTTTAAGGAAACTCTATACTGTTTTCCAGAGTTGCTGCATTGGTTTGCATTCCCACCAACAGTGCTAGAGGGTTTTCCTTTCTCCACATCCTCACCAACACCTGTTGTTTCTTTTATTGTTAGTTTTAGCCATTCTGACAGGTGTGAGGTGATATCTCATTATAGTTTTGATTTGTATTTCCCTAATGATGAATGATATTGAGCATCTCTTCATGTGTCTGTTGGCCATGTGGATGTCTTCTTTAAAAAAATGTCTCCAGTGCCTTGGTGGCTCAGTTGGTTAAGCGTTGGACTTTGGCTCAGGTCATGATCTTGCAGTTTGTGAGTTCGAGCCCTGTGTCAGATTCTGTTTTGACAGCTGAAGCCTGGAGGCTTCTTTGGATTCTGTGCCCCCCTCTTTCTCTCTTGCCCTCCCCTTCTTACACTCTCTCTCTTAAAAATAAATAAACATTTTTTAAAAAATTGGAAAAAGGTCTCTTCATATCATGTTTATTTTTTAAATGGATTATTTGTTTTTGGGTATTAGTTTTATAAGTTCTTTATATATTTTGGATACTAACCTTTTGTCATATAGGTCATTTGCAAATATTTTCTCTCATTCTGTAGGTTGCCTTTTAGTTTTATTGATTGTGTCCTTAGCTATGCAGAAGTTTTTTATTTTGATGAAGTCCCAATAGTTTATTTTTGCTTTTATTTCCTTTGTCTCAGGAGACATATCTAGAGAGAAGTTGCTATGGCCATTGTCAAAGAACTTACTGCCTGTGTTCTTCCCTAGAATTTTGATGGCTTCTGATCCCACATTTAGATCTTTAACCCATTTTGAATTTATTTTTGTGTACGGTGTAAGAAAGTGGTCCAGTTTCATTCTTTTGCATGCTCTTGTCCAGTTTTCCCAACACCATTTGGTGAAGAGACTGTCTTTTTCCCATTTGATATTCTTTCCTACTTTGTCAAACATTAATTGATCGTATAATCATGAGTTCATTTTCTGGGTTTTCTATTTTGTTCCATTGTACTATGTGTCTACTTATGTGCCAGTACCATACTGTCTTGATTACAACAGCTTTATAATATAACTTGAAGTTCAAAAGTGTGATACCTCCACCTTTGCTTTTCTTTTTCAAGGTTGCTTTGGCTATTCAAGGTTTTGTGGTTCCATACAAATTTTTAGGATTGTTTGTTCTAGCTCTGTGAAAAATACGGCATTTGAATAAGGATTGCATTAAATGTGTAGATTGCTTTGGGTAGTATAGACCTTTTAACACTATTGGTTCCTCCAATCCATGAACATGAATGTTTTTTCATTTCTTTGTGTCATCTTCAGTTTATTTCATCAGTGTGTTATAGTTCAGAGTGTAGGTCTTTCACCTTTTTGGTTAGGTTTATTCCTAGATATCTTATTGTTTTGGGTTCAGTTGTAAACAGGATCTATTCCTTGGTTTCTCCTTCTGCTCCTTCATGTTTTCTATATAGACTATAATGCAATCTACAAACAGTGCAAGTTTTACTTCTTCCTTACCAATTTGGATGCCATTTATTTATTTTCCTTGTCTGAATGCTGTGACTAGTACTCATAGTACTATGTTAAATAGCAGTGGTGCAAGTGGACATCCCTGTCTTGCTCAACACCATAGAGGAAAAGGTCTCAGTTGTTCTCCATTAAATATGATGTTAGTTATGTTTTTCATAGATGGCCTTTATTATGTAATGGTACGTTCCCTCTAACCCTGCTTTGTTGAGCGTTTTTATCATGAATGGATGTTGTATTTTGTCAAATATTTTTTCTGCATCTATTGCAATGAACTTATTCTTTCATTAATGTGGTATATCACATTGATTGATTTGCAAATATTGAACCTTTGCAACACAGGAATAAATCCCACTTGATCATGGTGAATGATTTTTTAAATGTATTTTTGGATCTGGTTTGCTAGTATTTTATTAAGAATTTTTGCATCCATGTACATCAGAAATATTGGACTGTAGTTCTCTTTTTTAGTAGGGTTTTTATCTGGTTTTGGTAGCAGGGTAATGCTGGCCTCCTAGAATGAATTTGGAAGCTCTCCTTCTTTTTCTATTTTTTGGAATAGTTTGATAATACACATTACCTCTTCTTAAGTGTTTGATAGAATTCACCTGTGAAGCCATCTGGCCCTGGATTTTTATTTCTTGGGAGTTTTTTTTAAGTACTTATTCAATTTCTTTGCTGGTTATCAGTTCAAGCTTTTATTTCTTCCTTTTTCAGTTTTGGTAGTTTATATATGTCTAGAAATTTGTCCATTTTTTCCAGTTTGTTCAATTTGTTGGATTATAGTTTTTCATATTATTCTCTTCTATTTGTATTTCTGTGCTGTTGGTTGTGTTTTTTTTCCTCTCTCATTTGTGATTAATTTATTATTTATTGGGGCCCTTTCTCTTTTCTTTTTGATAAGCCTGGTTAGAGGTTTATCAGTTTTATTAATTTTTCCAAGAACTAGCTCCTGGTGTCATTGATCTGTTCTGTTGTGGTTTTTTTGTTAGTTAGTTTTGTTTTGTTTTAGATTCTATATCATTTATATTTCTGCTCTAATCTTTATTATTTCCTTCCTTTGGCTAACCCCTTGTCAGATAACTTGTTTGTAAATATGTTCTCCCATTGCATAGGTTTTCTTTTCTTTTGTTGATTATTTTGCTGTGCAGAAAGTTTGTAATTTGATGTAGTCCCACTTATTTATTTTTACTTTTTTTGCTTTTGTTTTAATGACCAAAAAATTATTGCCAAAACCAATGTCAAGTAGCTTTTCACCATGTGGTTTCAGGTCTTATATTTAAGTCTTTAACCCATTTTATACTCATTTTTATGTATGGTGTAAGATAGGATTTTAGTTTCATTATTTTGCATGTGTTTGTCCAGTTTTCCTGGCACTACTTATTGAAGAGACTGTCCTTTCTCCATTTTGTGTTCTTGGTTCCCTTATCAAATATTGACCATATACGCATGGATTTATTTCTGTACTCTACACTCTGTTCCATTGATCTATGTGTCTTTTTATACCGGTACTATATTGCTTTCATTACTACAGCTTTATGGTATGGTTTGGAATCAAAAAGTGTGATGCCTCATCTTTGTTCTTCTTTTTCAGGATTGCTTTGGCTATGTGGGGTCTTTGTGATTATAAATTTTAAGATTTTTTAAAAATTTATGGTAAAAATAATTAAAATCTTTATAGGGAATGCATTAAATATATAGGTTTTGGTAGTATCAACCTTTTAACAATATTAATTCTTTCAATCCATGGACATGAGATATCTTTCCATTTGTTTTTGTATTCAATTTCTTTCATCAATGTCTTGTAGTTTTCAGTGGACAGATTTCACCCCTTTCGTTAAATACAATAAATATTTTATTATATATGATGCTATTGTAAATGGAATTGTTTTCATTATTTTTTTTTCAGATAATTTGTTGTCAGTGTATAGAAACTACTGATTTTTGGTTTATTTGGTATCGTGCAACTTTACTGAATTTATTAGTGATAGCAGTTGTTTGGTGGAATCTTCAGAGTTTGTTATGTATACAATCATGTCTTCTGCAAACAATTTCACTTCTTCCTTTCTGATTTTGATGCTTTTTATTTTTATTTTCTTACCTGATTGTTCTGGTTGTCTCGCACATATTGAATAGGAGTGATGAGAATGGGTACCCTTGTTACATTCCCAAACTTAGAGGCAAAGTTTCAGCCTTTCATTATTGAGTACGATATTAGCTATGAGCTTGTTATGTATTTATATATTTTATATGCCTTTATATTTTGAAGTATTCCTTCCATACCCAAGTTAATGAGAGTTTTTATCATAAAAGCATGTTGAAATTTGTCAAAATGTTTTTTCTGTGTCTATTGAAATGACCATATGATTTTTATCTTTCATTCTGTGATGTGAATCACACTTATTGATTTGGGCATTTTGAACCATCCTTGCATCGTAGAGTTAAATCCCCCCTTGATTATCGTGGGTGATCCTTTTAATGTGGTGTTGATTTCACTTTGCTAGCATTTTTTTTGAGAATTTTTATGTATATATTCATCATGGATATTGGCTAATAGTTTTGTTTTTCTTGTATCTTTCTGTAACTTTGGTATCCGAGCAATACTGAAGGTAAGAGGTATTTATGGATCATGCTCTGATGTCATGGACAAGGGGTTTTGATTAACGCTAGGTCACAAATATTTTCCCCTATGTTTTTTAAAAATTGTATAATTGTTGAGGTTGAGTTTTTGTTTACTTGCATATGGTTATCATCAAATAGTTTCTCCTTGTTTTCTGTCGGGGGGTGGAGGAAAACACCTTCTTTTCCTCCTTTTATTTTATTTGCAAAAATTGAATAATGTAAAACTATATTTATAACACAATTTGAAGACCAAGAATGCTGACACTGTAAACAATTGTAAGCAAAAAGAGGACAAAAACCATACCAAATTCCACTGCAGGACCTCTTAGGCCACCATACTACTCTTGCCCAGGCACAAGGCTTTGTGGCCAGCAAAGACAAAATGAGAAAATCTCTGACAAAGACATAAAAAGGAGACTAGTCAGAGGAGCCTAAAGATGATTTTTGGTGAATACCAAAAGTTATTAAATTCAATGTGAAAATACTGGAAAAGTATCTGGGAAGATCAGGGCATAATCTACAGAGAAGAGACTTTTTAAATCTATGATTTAAAGGAGGAGGCATTACTGAAAGGGGCAAGTGTGATTTAAAAGTACAAATGCAGGGGCGCCTGGGTGGCGCAGTCGGTTAAGCGTCTGACTTCAGCCAGGTCACGATCTCGCCGTCCGTGAGTTCGAGCCCCGCGTCGGGCTCTGGGCTGATGGCTCAGAGCCTGGAGCCTGTTTCCGATTCTGTGTCTCCCTCTCTCTCTGCCCCTCCCCCGTTCATGCTCTGTCTCTCTCTGTCCCAAAAATAAATAAAAACGTTGAAAAAAAGGAGAAAAAGAAGAAAAAGAAAAAAAAAAAGTACAAATGCTATTTACATGGATAGGAGAGACTTAAAAGAGACTTTCAAAATACACAGCTTCTGGGGAAGAAAAGAGGCAAAAGGAGGGGAGAGGCAGCCTTCTTTTTGGTATGGAGAAAAGGAGACTAGGAATGCAATTTGGGGGTTCTACAGGGCAAAAGGGAACTGTGAAACTGGAAGGCTAACAGTACTTCCTCTATAAACAAACAAGCAAACTCCTGGATTGCTATACTGTATACTTTTATTTGGAGAGAAAAGTTTTGGAGATGATAGTTGTATTACAGCAATTGTCCTTAGCTACTAAAGAATATTTCTAAATTCAATTTCTCGATATGTTGTTAAGAATTTTTTTCACGTATATTCATAGCAGAGATTGACCTCTAATTTTACTTTCTAAAAATGTACTTATCATATTATGATGTCAGATTTGTTCTGGTTTCATAAAATTTCTTGATTCCAAAGCTGGTCATGATGAGGCCAACATAAGTTGGAAAACTTTCTTATTCGGGAAAGTAAGGAAATGCTAAAATAATAACAATAAAAAAATAAATATATGGGACATATTACAAGGACATAGGAGGCAGTTGTAAGTGACATCTTTGGCCAAATCTTGGATAATTTGAGCAACAAAATAGGAATCCATGAGTATATAGCTATCATAAATAAACAGATAAATGGATTTTTTAAAAAGGAGAAAAAGGGCTTTTGCTCATAGTAGGATGCCCATTGAGAGCCTCTACGTGTGAAGGGATTGCAGGAGGTGGAAAAACGTTTTATAACCATCATACTGAAAATTGGCTTGGGCAAGAATCATTAACAGTGGCCAAAGCTAGGAGGGTATTTTTTTTAATGAGACATAGACTATTTGCATGCCCTGAAAATGTCTTCCCACAAATCTGTATTAGTTGAAAGGAAAAAAAAAAAACTATAAAGTGGAGAAATAGGACACCACCTTAACAGGGTGAAAAAAATTAATGTCTACTGTGAGAGGAAGATTCACATCATATGCTCCTTGATATGATTTTCTTTGAGGAACACGACATCATTTAGGTCATTCATCAACCTGGAATGAAACATGTGAATCTAATCATGATAAACATCAGACAGATCCAAAATGAGGGTACTTTTATTTACAAAAGTGCAGCTAGATCTGGAGCCAGAAATGTACGACATAATCATAAACATAAAATCATGCAACATGAGGGGCGCCTGGGTGGCTCAGTCGGTTAAGCGTCCGACTTCGGCTCAGGTCATGATCTCGCGGTCCATGAGTTCGAGCCCCGCGTCGGGCTCTGTGCTGACAGCTCAGAGCCTGGAGCCTGTTTCAGATTCTGTGTCTCCCTCTCTCTCTGCCCCTCCCCTGTTCATGCTCTGTCTCTCTCTGTCTCAAAAATAAATAAATGTTAAAAAAAATTAAAAAAAATCATGCAACATGATCATAAAACATCTTAGAACATAAAAAAGGGCCAGAAAGCTATCAAAGACCACTTGAATCGTGTCAGTAGTTCTAGGGGGTCAACCTAGCTCACTCTAGCAAAGATAGAGCAATTTCTACATTAAGGAAAATAGTTGTAACAAGTTGAAACAGATCAAATATGTTTAAATCCATGGTTTCCTAACAATTCAAAAATACCTGTTCACAGTTGGAGGATGCTAGTAAAGCAAAATGTTATTTTACAAATAGGCAATTTAAGAGAAAAATCAAGTATTTGTCTTGGTTTACCTACAAAAACTACCACTGTAAAACTTAACAGTAAATAAAAGAGTGTTTCTTCCTAGAAAAGTACTCCACCTAATAAATGGAAGGTTAGAGTTAGAATGTTTCACAGCTTCTGGTAACAAAGGATCCAGGCACTGGGCACCAAAGACTGTTAACCAAAATAGAAGACAGCTAGATATTGTGTGCTGGCAGATGGAAGAATACACTGTCCACTTATAAGGTATCCTCACCACACCAAGAGACTTGTATCTTATCCAGATTCTAGATCAAACTACAGATGATAGAGAAACATTTTGAAATGCACCATGACATGCAATCAGCCAAATCTATACAGTGTGAAAACTCTATGGGACAAAAATCTTGTTTTCTTCAACAAATAAACTGAAAGGATGGGGCACCTGGGTGGCTCAGTCCATTAAGCATCCGACTTTGGCTCAGGTCATGATCTCGTGGTCTGTGGGTTCGATCCCCGTGTGGGGCTCTGTGCTGATAGCTCAGAGCCTGGAGCCTGCTTCGGATTCTGTGTCTCCCTCCCTCTCTGCTCCTCCCCCACTCATGCTCTGTCTCTCTCAAAAATAAATACACATTAAAAAAAATTAAAAAATAAAAAAAAATTAACTGAAAGGAAAAGAGAAACAGGATGAAAGTAGTCTATAGAGTTAAAGACACTGAGGAGCCATATCAAACAACAGCAGTGTACAAACTGTATTTGGATCATGTCTAACGTCCTTTAAGTTTGATTTTATGACATTTGAATGATAATAGAAATTTGAGCACTGACTTGGTGTTTGATATTAAAAGATTGTCAAAAAATTTTAACTGTGATAATGGTAAAATTGTGTTGTAAAACAAACAAGAACAAAGCAAAACAAAAACCAAGACCAAAACAAAAAACTACCATAAAGAACGCTTGTATTTTACAGATAATTACTGAATTACTTACTGATGAAATGATATGAAGTGTGGGATTTGATTCAAAATAACATGGGGGCTAGAGAAGTGGGAGCGGGAATTGGTGAAGTCAGATAGGCTATCGGTGATTTGTTGAAGCTTGGTTTTGTGTTCACAAAAATTCTTTACCCTCTTCGTGTACTTTGGTACGTGTTTACAAAATTTTATGATTAAGCATTACGAAAACTCATCGTGATCAATGAGCTACTCTGATACACTATGGAAAGAAGTAGTGGCATAACACCTTGCTGAGCACCTTGCTCACATGGCTGATCAACAAATATGTATTTAATAAATTAATAAATTTATATTAACACAAGAGAAAACTGGAATATAATACCAGTGTGTAAATTTTCTTTCTATGTCTCATTACTTATCCAAATCTAGTCATTAAAGTGAGATCCTGTTAGACAGATCATTATTATTGTGGGTTTGTTTCCATATGAGATAAACTGATGAATTAAACATGAATTTGGTTTCACTTAAGGGACTTAGTCTTAAGTGACCACATATCCTTTTAACACAATTTTTAATTGTTAGTAGAGAGTCATGTAACTTGTACTTTCTAGTCTTTTCTTCCACAAATATCCTTTTTACATCGAAAAAGTCTTTAATAAGAGAGGAAGCCCTGTTATCCATTTCCCTTGTGACGCCATGTTAACGACAGGATTTCAAACTTCCACACTGAATTCTTCTCCCTGTAAAATGTTTTAAGGTCCATGTCTTATCTCAAATGTTTTCCGTCTCTTGAGGAAATGTTTCACATCGTTAGCAGCAATCGTGATACAATAGTGTATTTAGTTAGGTGTGGAGTGTATCGAGAAATCTTTTTTTTTAATTTTTTTAATATTTATTTATTTTTGAGACAGAGACAGAGCTTGAGTGGGGGAGGGACAGAGAGTGGGAGACATAGAATCCAAAGCAGGCTGCAGGCTCTGAGCTGACAGCACACATCCCGATATAGGGTTCGAACTCACTAACCACGAGATCCTAACCTGAGCCAATACGGACACTTAACCGACCGAGCCACCCAGGCACCCGGAGTGTATCAAGAAATCTTAAAGAAAAAGTATTTTTAAGAAAATGAAAACATAATTTCCCCAAAATGAATTAGGTTTATTTCCCCGAAACTGAGAGTGGCCAAAATTTCCCAGACTCAACCTGGAAAGACACCATGCCTGAATGGGTATGGATGGAACAGTGTGGACACCAGTGGTTCCACTTACAGGTGTGTGTGTATGTGTGTGTGTGTGTGTGTGTGTGTGTGTGTGTGTGTGTGTGTGTCCTTTGACAGGTAGAAATACTGTAGCCTTTTAGGCCCCTAATTCACTTTGAGTTTAACTCCTCAATATTACTGCTATTTGTAGCAGACAGATTTAAGTGCTCCATTATTGGTCATGGAAGCATCAAGTGGAACAATTTGAACGAGACCTTGTTTCCTAGCATCAGGCTGTAGAAACTGCTTTAAGGTCTGCAAACTTGTTGCTTTTCTCTTCGACAAGATTGATAGGTCAGCCAACCGTGATGGTTCTCTCCAGAAAAGTATGCCTTTATCTTCTGAAAACAGATATATACTTTAAGCCTCCTGACCAAGACAGTAAAAATCAGTTCATTTCCCAAAATTTAAAGAGATTATCTATCTTGGCAATAGTGGAGTCTGATTTCTCAGTGTCCATTCTTTCTCATCACCATTTTATAGGTTGTAATAAAATGCTCTAGAATATATACCTGTAGAGGAACATACCTAAGTTCAAGTGCTTTACTCGTAGCTTTAAACCATGTGTTTATATATATATTTTTTTCTTGATTTGTGGTGGGCCACCCACGTGGGCAGCTTAGAAGCTTAGTAAGACTCATCTGCCAAGTACCAAAAAAGAAGAAAATAAACGTTGTATGTGTCATATGGTTACACTTCAGATATCAAATCTTCCTGACCTTGTGTATTTTAAAGAAAATAAATCTAAAATAAGAAACTGCTAGTTTGAGATATATATTTTTTCATATTTAGCTTGACCTATGAGTTCAGTAACATTTTTCCAGTATATTATTTTTGAGCTTCAATTACAAGTGAATTTTGCAATGAAATATTCAGCAACTGACGTTTCAATAAAATATGGAAAAAAAGATTTGATAAAATATTATTCAACCTCTAAAATTACCATGAGGTTTACAAAGAAATCTGAGAAAGTATTTTGCATATCCTTCCTTATGTTTATATTTATTTTCATATATATGTATGTCTATAAAGATAAATTTTTTTTTATAAAAACAAATTTAAGTGCAGCAAATTTTAAATGGAGCAAGTTGAAATGTCAGTTCTTTAGTTATTCTTCCTAATACAGATAATGAGAAGAAAATGTGTAGGGAAGTGGGAGGTATATATAACTTTGTGATTCAGTTAGGTACCTATTCTCAGATAATAGAAGTAGGTATTATCATAAGAATGAATAGAGGTTTAAGTGTATGCCTATAATTATGAGCATACATGAATACGGAGCTGATTCTGAACCTACATTTTGTAAACTTGGTAATCCTTTTGTGGCCAGTCCTTAGGTCACATTTAACCTCACCTCACCCATTAGCCCATCACAATGCTGCTAATCAGGAAGAAGAAGGAAGATGTAGCTGGTAATAAACAATTCTTACAAATCTGAGGAACCAGCTTGCGATTTGAAATCTTATCCTAGTTAGGCACATAAATACCATGCCAGACTATCTGGGTTTAATTTCCGGTGTTGACACATCACAGTAATTTGATACCTCTGTGCTTTAGTTTTCTCATCTTTAAATAAGTAGAAAACTACAACCTCATGTCATCATAGCGAGGGAAAATGTGTGGATATTTGTAAAAGAGTAAGAGCAGTGTCTGTCATAGAGTAAGTCTTTATGTTGTCGGTTAGCATTGTGTGAATGGGTCCACCTTGGCTTTGACTTTTTTCATGCAGAAACCGCTATTCTACTTTTTCAGCCTAAGCTTCCCATTCACACCAGGGCGTGTTTCACACCATTCACACCAGTGAATTTCAATTAGTCAAACACAAGATTTAAGGCTTGTATTTATCCTCCTAAAAGATATGCTTAAGCCCTAACTCTTGGTGGCTGTGAATATGAAGTTATTTGAAAACAGAATCTTTGCAGCTATAATTAAGATACAAGTTAAGAAGGGGTCATACAGGAATATGGTGGACCTTGAATCCATTATGTCTAGTTTCTTTATAAGAAGAGGAAAAGAGGCACGGAGACAGACACACACAGGGAAAAGATGACCATGTGATGATGGAGGCAGAGACAGAAGCACTGCCCCTGCAAGCAAAGGAATGTTAGGGTTATGGACAAGCCAGCAGAAGCTAGGAAAAGGCCAAGGAAAGATTGTCAGGTTTCAAAGGGAATATGGCCCTGCCAATTTCTTGATTTTGGAATTCTAGCCTCCAGAACTATAAGACGATGCATTTCTGTTTTTTTTTTTTTAATTTTTTTTAACATTTATTTTTTGAGACAGAGAGAGACAGAGCATGAACGGGGGAGGGTCAGAGAGAGGGAGACACAGAATCTGAAACAGGCTCCAGGCTCTGAGCAGTCAGCACAGAGCCCGACACGGGGCTCGAACTCATGGACCGTGAGATCATGACCTGAGCCAAAGTTGGCTGCTTAACTGACTGAGACACCCAGGCACCCCTATATTTCTGTTGTTTTAAGCAGCTCAGTTTGTGGTTCTTTGTTACAGCAACCCTAGGAAATGAATGCATATGGCATTATACTATCTAAATAACCTTGTAAAGAACATCACTTTTGTCAGGCTTGGAATCCGCATGCCCTCTCTGTCTTAAGATATGGCGGGGGCGGGAGCCATGAGTTCTTAACAGATCAGTCCAGGTTGCCTGGACCACTTCTAGGAGATGTTGATTTCTCTCATTTTGATTGTTATTTGTTTTTCTTTTTAATGTTTTTTTTTAATTATTTTTGAGAGAGAGTGTGTACACAAGTGGGGGAGGGGCAGAGAGAGAGGGAGAGATAGAGAATGCCCCACGCAGGGTTCAAACTCATGAACCATGAGATCATGATCTGAGCCTAACCAAGAGTCAGAGATTTAACAGACTGAACCACTCAGGAACCCCTGATTCTTATGTGTTTTTTTTTTTATCAGTGCCCATGCTCTGTTTCTTGTGCATAACTTACAGTCAGATTTGTGGACTCTCCTCTTTTTTTTTTAATATTTCAGAATATCTAACTTTTTAAAATGTTTATTTATTTTTGAGAGGGGGGGAGAGGGAGAGAGAGAGGAAGAGGGGGCGACAGAAGGAGACAGAGAATCACAAGCAGGCTCCGTGCTGTCAGCACAGAGCCAGAAGTGGGGCTCAAACCCATGAACTGCGAGATCATTACCCAAGCCAAGATCGAGAGTTGGACACTTAACCAACTAAGCCACCCAGGTGTCCCAGAATATCTAACATCTTTTTTTTATTTATTAAGTTTTTAATTTTAATTCCAGTATGATTAACATATAGTGTTATATTAGTTTCAGGCAGATGGTTACCAGAAGGGAGGTTGGTGGGGGGGATGGGTGAAATAGGTAATGGGGATGAAGGAGTGCACTTGTTGTGATGAGCACCAGGTGATGTATGGAATTATTGAATCACTATATTGTACACGTGGACTCTTTTTAATGGAGTTATTTGTTTTAGTTTGGAGACCTTGGTTGGCATTGAGTATGTCCTGTTTAAGTTTTGATCACTAATGGAAAATTTTTTGCATGTCCCTCTCCTGCCTATACTCTCCATAGCGTATGACCAATTTACTTCCAAACCTCTTCCTGGCCTTTGCTTCAACCCATATACAACTTTGATGTTCCTTTGACTGTTGGAACTGACATTTCAGAGTGATTTCTGACCATTGTGAAAAATATTTACCTAAGTTTTCTAGCTAGTTAAATTTCAAATGTTCAATGGACTGATGTCTGTACAGTCTATTTAAATGTCATCTTACTGTACATATGGAGGATATTATTCAAGTATTCTTCACCTTATAATTTGTAACACTGGTAACTTAAGGAATCTCTACTTCTCTCTGTTTGCAATACTTTAAACTGTACCTTTCATGGCATGATATAAAATTACCACTATATAAAATGATTTATGTAGAAGCACCTGTATATGCAACTGGAATATTTGGGGACCAGGGACTGTGTGTTCTCCCTGCCCTTTGTGCATTAATTTAACAAATTGTTTTTATGTTCTTATGATTGTCCAGGAACTGTGTTAAATATGGGAAATCTTTATGCCTAAAAATGCAACCTGCAGGGGCATGTCTGGGTGGCTCAGTCAGTTAAACATCCATCTTTGGCTCAGGTCATGATCTTGTGGTTCATGAGTTCAAGCCCACATCAGGCTCTGCACTCTCAGTGTGAACCCTGCTTCAGATCCTCTGTCTCCCTCTCTCTCTGCCCCTCCCTTCCTTGCCCACTCTCTCTGTTTCTCAAAAATAAACAAACATTAAAAACAATGCAGCCTGCAGGGATTCTGTATTCAGCAAATACTCAACAATTGTTCAGCTTCCAATTCATATCCCAATATATCAGATTAATTAATTAAATATATGAGAATATAAATTCTGGATTCAAACATATTATTGTTTTTACCGCTTTAGTCCACTCCTCCAAGTGGTGACCTTCAGAATGAGTGATGAAACTACTTGCCCTGAATACACAACCATTGTCTGTGTTGTGATCCTTCTAATAGTGTTCACATAGCAAAGCAGAACTCATTTGAAAGTCCATTTTGAATTAAATATTTGAGGCACTACAAGAAATGCCCTCCTAAAAATAATCTATGCTTAACTGAATCCCTTTTATCTAATGCCCTGTTCTGACAAAAAGGTAATTGGGGTTTTTGCATGAGATTTCCCTCTTGTATTCATGCTTATTGGTTATGGCTCTGCCAGACTCTGGCTGCCACTCTTCTCCGTTTTTCATTTTATTAGTTGAAACAGAATTTTATACAAGTAACTATTAACACTGGTACATAAGTCAGACCTTATAATTAGGCTCCCATTATATCATTCAGTAAGTATATATTTTACAAAGGACATAGTATTAGGGTGCGAAGTAAAGAATGAAGGAAAAGCCTACATAAAAAATCATAAGTTCATTTTTAATATATCTGAGAATAAGTATTAAAATATGTCCTAGGGGCACCTGGCTGGCTCAGTTGGTTAAGCATTTGACTTCAGCTTGAGTCATGATCTCGTGGTTCATGAGTTTGAGTCCCACATCGGGCTCTCTGCTATCAGTGCAGATCCCACTTCAGATCCTCTGTCTCCTTCTCTCTCTCTCACACACACTCAAAAATAAATAAACGTTTGAAATATGTTCTAATAAATCATATTTTTGCATAATCAAAAGCTACAGTAGTTATTTCAGTTGTTGGATATGTCTCCCCCAACTGCAGTGTCATTTTGTTAGTGACCAGGGGTAACCATGAAAACTCTAGCACCATGTAAAGGTTTGCTGTGGGTCAGAATTAAAGAGACTGTCAGGTAAAATTTCCAGTGACTAATGGAACATTTCTAGTTTCTGATGGAAAACAACACCCATGGAAAAGATCCATGTCCTGTTGACTGAATATCATCATCATCATCCTTATACAAGCCATCATTCTCCATGATATTTATACATTTTAAAAATTCAACAGAATCATATCTATGAATACTACTTTGAAGGAGTGTCTTTGATACTATTTAAAACACCATAAGTTAAAGATGGGGACACATTAGTAGGCTAACAATTACCTATGAATGAAAGCCCCAAAAATATTTCTGATTATGAAAATTATGTTTATTAGACATAAAGCCTTGCATATAAATATGTGCATTATAAATATATAACATACAAAATGTTTGTATTATCTATATATGTGTGTGCATGATATATAAAATTGTTACTCTCTGTTCCACTTATTTAATGTTTTGATGATTTCAGGGAGAAATTTATACCTAATATTTTTAGCAAACAAAGCCATGTCTCATCAAGACCATATTGCAGCTAGTTCTAAGTCAGCTCTAGAAATCTAATCTCTTAAGTCTGTTACCTTAATTCTAATAGCTATGTCTTTAATTTAAAATTAGTACCTATTAAGAAGCACTGCAATAGTTTAATTTGCTTTCTGTTTAAATATATCTTCAATTTCCCATTGACGGTTTAGAAAGTTTGGGAAATTCAGTACTATCTTACTTCCTTCTTTTGAAAATGAAGTTAAATTATATTTGCCTTATCAGGATTGTCCGCATACTAATGGCCTGAAGGTTCTGAGCATGCACATGATTCATGGGTAAACATCTGCATTTTGGCCACTAGAGTTAATGCCAAAAACTGTTCTACAGATATTAAGATTAAACCTGTAATAGGTTGGGAATTAAAAGGCATGCCATGTTCTTGATCTGAGGTGAATAAATAATGACTTTACCTTTTACAGAAGCGTCAGTATGGAACTTGCCATGGCAGTAAATTAAAGGTGGCATGGAATATGCACTTTGAATGCCAAGTATCCTTCTAGCAATTAAAATCTTACTTGTGTCACTAAATGCTAATTTTAAATGGTTTGGGGGTCTTGTATATTTTTATTGATGACGGTGTCAAAAGGATGTAAGTTCTGAATAATTGTACAAACTCCATTGTGTTACAAACAAAAGCTAGTAAAGAGAACTTACAAAGCAGAGAGATTAAATATCAGCCTTGCCTCAATGTCCCATCGAGAATGGATCTCTGGTGTGAATACATACGATATCTAAGTGTTGTGACCCAAGTCACAGCCTTTACTCTTATTTACTTATTTGGTTTATTTGATGTATTATACATTTTTTTAATGTTTATTTTTGAGAAACAGAGAGAGACAGAGTGTGAGCGGGGGAGGGGCAGAGAAAGAGAGAAAGACACAGAAGTTGAAGAGACTCAGGCTCTGAGCTGTCCGCACAGAGCCCAACGCAAGGCTCGAACTCACAAGCCATGAGATCATGACCTGAGCCAAAGTCAGACGCTTAACTGACTGAGCCACCCAGGTGGCCCATATTATACATTTTTAAATTAAAAAAAAAAATCACTTGGGAAACAAGCAAAAAACAAACATTCCCTCCTGGTTGCTGATGATGACATTTATGCTGTTTTGTTGTTGTAGGTGCTTTTGTTTACCTTTTTTGTTGTTCGTTTACATTTTTGCCTCTAAGAAAAGGCAAATTTTGAAATTTTTCTGCACTCCACTGTCATCATCCAGAAGTTATTTGTTGATGAAAATGGATGCAAATATTTGTCATAATATGATAGCTTTAGTTTTAAATATATAACCACTAGTAAAATGTTTGTCTTCATAAGAATAGCTCCTGTAACATATTTTTCCTGTATCTACTATAATTACTTCTTATATAAATTATTATATACTTATGTTATATTGTTACCTATAGACACTTCATGACAGTCTACTATTATTTGAAATATCTGATATAAAATGGTTTTTAAAAATGTATATTTATTTATTTTGAAGGGGGGAGGGGCAGAGAGAGAGACAGAGATGGGGAGGGGCAGATAGAAAGAATCCCAAGCAGACTCCCCATCATCAATGCAGAACTCGAAGTGGGGCTCTGTCTCATGAACCCTGAGATCATGACCTGAGCTGAAATCAAAAGTCGGACGCTTAGCTGACTGAGC
Organism: Lynx rufus; assembly: GCF_022079265.1. NCBI lineage: Eukaryota > Metazoa > Chordata > Mammalia > Carnivora > Felidae > Lynx > Lynx rufus. The sequence goes on from NW_025814827.1 coordinate 67,940,960, forward strand.
CACCCAGGCATCCCTGTTGTAAAATGTTTTTAAAACTCAAATATTGAAGTTAGTCATATGCAATATTTTCAATGCTAATTAGACTTTTACCATCAAGAATTACAGTAAAGTTTTGGTTTGAGAGCACAATTTGTTCCAGAAACACACTTGTAATCCAAACTTGTATATCAAAGCATATTTCAAGAACCATTGGCTCAGTTGTGATCATGTGATGTTTGGCATCAGGTACTACTCATTTTGCAAGACATCACTTATTTATCAAGTTAAAATTTTTTCATCTTGCAGAACACTGACAGAACAAGTTCCTCATAATCTACGGTTTTACTGTATATTGTTTTTCTAAGTCATTACCTGAAAGGCTGCAAGTGTTTTTGTAGACTTGAATGTCATCCATTCTCCACTTTAATTTTTTTTCTTTTTTTTTCTTTTTTTTTCTTTTTTTTAAATTTTTTTTTTCAACGTTTATTTATTTTTGGGACAGAGAGAGACAGAGCATGAACGGGGGAGGGGCAGAGAGAGAGGGAGACACAGAACCGGAAGCAGGCTCCAGGCTCTGAGCCATCAGCCCAGAGCCTGACGCGGGGCTCGAACTCATGGACCGCGAGATCGTGACCTGGCTGAAGTCGGACGCTTAACCGACTGCGCCACCCAGGCGCCCCTAATTTTTTTTCATATCGAAGCAAGAATGCTGTTTGACAAACTCAGATATGAACCAACTACTCGCCTACTTAAAATGATTCAATGGCTTTGCTATTTCTTAGGACACAGGCCAAAAATCAACATATACATTGGGTCTTTCACAATCACGTTATGTTCACTTTGTTTTGTCAAGTCTTCTACGTTCTAGCTCCATTAGCCTTGAAAATCATTGCCATAGTCCTTTCTTACTCAGGTGATTACCAGAACTGTGGAGCTTCTCGTCTGGCAGTCCTCAGCTATCCTTTGCTAATTGAACATCTCTCACTGCTCTGTCAGATCTTAGATGTTAGTTTCTAAAGAAGCCTTCACTCATTCTGCCATCCGCACCTCCCCACCCTCTGTCTACACTAAGTCTCTGACATATGCTCTTACCATCCTGCAATTTTCTTCTTGGCACTTAAGATCATGTATTTTTTATTGAATATTTATTTGTAGTTTTACTCTTACTTCTACCTCCAGTATCTACTACAGTGTTATAATACATGGTAAATATTTAATAGATGTGTTGGCAAATGTTTTGAAAATATAAATGAGTGGATTGAAATTACTCAAATATCCCATATGTCCTGATGAGGTTGACAGAATCATTACAAATAAATGTTTTTTTCTCATTTCATTCCATCTTACTTTTACTCAACTAATGTGTCTTCATTTTTTTAAGAATATAACTTATTGTCAAATTATCTTACATACAACACGCAGTGCTCATCCCAAAAGGTGCCCTCAATGCCCATCACCCATTTTTCCCTCTCTCGCACCCTTCCATCCACCCTTAGTTTGTTCTCTGTATTTAAGAGTCTCTTATGGTTTGCCTCCCTCTCTGTTTGTAACTATTTTTTTCACCTTCCCTTCCCCCATGGCCTTCTGTTAAGTTTCTCAAGATCCACATATGAGTGAAAACATATGATATCTGTCCTTCTCTGACTGACTTATTTTGCTCAGCTTAATACATTCCAGTTCCATCCACGTTGCTGAAAATAACATGATTTCATTCTTTCCCATTGCCAAGTAGTATTCCATTGAATATATGAACCGCATCTTCTTTATCCATTGATCAGTTGATGGACATTTAGGCTATTCCATAATTTGGCTATTGTTGAAAGTACTGCTATAAACTTTGGGGTACAAGTGCCCCTATGCATCAGCACTCCTGTATCCTTGGGTAATCTCCTAGTAGTGCTATTGCTGGGTCATAGGGTAGTTCTATTTTTAATTTTTTTAAGAACCTCCACACTGTTTTCCAGAGCGGCTGCACCAGTTAACATTCCCACCAACAGTGCAAGAGGATTCCCATCTCTCCACATCCTCACCATCATCTGTAGTTTCCTGATTTGTTCATTTTAGCCACTCTGACCTGTGTGAGGTGGTATCTCAGTGTGGCTTTGATTTGTATTTCCCTGATGACCAATGACATTGAGCATCATTTCATGTGTCTGTTGACCATCTGGATGTCTTCTTTGGAAAAGTGTCTATTCATGTCTTCTGCCCATTTATTCTCTGGAATATTTGTTTTTTGGGTGTTGAGTTTGGTAAGTTCATTACAGGTTTTGGATACTAGCCCTTTTTCTGATATGTCATTTGCAAATATCTTTTCCCATTCCATCAGTTGCCTTTTACTTTTGTTGATTGTTTCCTTTGCAGTGCAGAAGACTTTTATCTTCATGAGGTCCCCATAGTTGATTTTTGCTTTTAATTTCCTTGCCTTTGGAGATATGTTGAGTAAGAAATTGCTGTGGCTGAGGTCAAAGAGTTTTTTTTTCCTTCTTTCCCCTGTAGGATTTTGATGGTTTCCTGTCTCACATTTTGGTCTTTCATCCATTTTGTTTATTTTCATGTATGATATAACAAAGTGGTCTAGCTTCATTCATCTGCATGTTGCTGGCCAGTTCTGCCAGCTCCATTTGCTAAAGAGACTGTCTTTTCTTCATTGGATGCTATTTCCTGCTTTGTCAAAGATTAATTTGCTATACATTTATGGCTCCAATTCTGGGTTCTCTATTCTATTCCATTGTCTATGTGTCTGTTTTCGTGCCAATATCATACTGTCTTGATGACTAGAGCTTTGTTGTAGAGGCTAAAGTCTGGGATTGTGGATGCCTCCTGCTTTGGTTTTCTTCTTCAATATTTATTTGGATATTCAGGGTATTTTGTGGTTCCATACAAATTTTAAGATTGTTTGTTCTAGCTTTGAGAAAAATGCCGGTGCAATTTTGATTGGGATTGCATTGAATGTGTAGATTGCTTTGGGTAGTATTGACATTTTAACAATATTTATTCTTCCAATCCATAAGCATGGGATGTTTTTCCATTTCTTTGTGTCTTCCTCAGTTTCCTTCATTAGCTTCCTATTGTTTTCAGCATACAGGTATTTTACTTTATATCTTTGGTTAGGTTTATTCCTAGGTATTTTATGGTTCTTGGTGCAATTGTAAATGGGATTAGTTTCTTTATTTCTCTTTCTGTTGCTTCATTATTGGTGTATAAAAATGCAACCGATTTCTGTACATTGATTTTGTATCCTGTGACTTTGCTGAATTCATGTATCAGTTCTAGAAGTCTTTTGGTAGAGTCTTTTGGGTTTTCCATGTAAAGTATAATGCCGTCTGTGATAAGTGAAAGTTTGACTTCTTCTTTGCCAATTTTGATGCCTTTGATTTCATTTTGTTGTCTGATTGCTGATGCTAGGACTTCCAACACTATGTTAAACAGCGGTAGTGACAGTGGACATCCCTGTCATGTTCCTAATTTCAGGGGGAAAGCTTTCAGCTTTTCCCTATTGAGGATGATATTAGCTGTGGGCTTTCATAAATGGATTTTATGATGTTTAAGTACGTTCCTTCTATCCCGACTTTCTCAATGGTTTTTATTAAGAAACGATGTTGTATTTTGTCAAATGCTTTTTCTGCATCTATTGACAGGATCATATGGTTATTATCCTTTTTTTTTTATTAATGTGATGTATAACATTGATTGATTTGCAAATACTGAACCAGCCCTGCAGCCCCTGGAATGAATACCACTTGATCATGGTGAATAATTCTTTTTATATGCTGTTGACTTTGATTTGCTAGGATTTGTTGAGAATTTTTGCATCCATGTTAATCAGGGATATTGGCCTGTAGTTCTCCTTTTTGTGGGGTCTCTCTATGGCTTAGGAATCAAGGTAATGCTGGCTTCATAGAATGAGTCCAAAAGTTTTCCTTCCGTTTCCATTTTTTGGAATAGTTTGAGAAGGATAGGTATAACTCTGCTTTAAATGTCTACTAAAATTCCCCAGGGAAGCCATCTGGTCCAGGACTCTTATTTGTTGGGAGATTTTTGATAATTGATTCAATTTCTTCACTAGTTATGGGTTTGTTCAAAATTTCTATTTCTTCTCATTTGAGTTTTGGTAGTGTGTGTGTGTGTGTCTAGGCAATTGTCCATTTCTTCCAGGTTGTCCTGTTTGTTGACATATAGTTTTTCATAGTGTTCTCTGATAATTGCTTGTATTTCTGAGGGATTGGTTGTGATAAATCTATTTTCATTTGGGATTTTATCTATTTGGGTCCTCTATCTTTTGTTTTTGAGAAGTCTGGCTAGGGGTGTATCAATTTTGTTTATTTTTTCAAAAAACCAACTCTTAGTTTCATTGATCTGTTCTACTGTGTGTTTTTTTTTTTTTTTGGATACTATATTGTTTCTTTCTGGTCTGATCTTTATTATTTCTCTTCTTCTGCTGTTTTGGGGTTTCTTTGCTGTTCTGCTTCTAGTTCCTTTGGGTGTGCTGTTAGATTTTGTATCTGGGATTTTTTTGTTTCTCAAGATAGGCCTGGATTGCAATGTATTTTCCTCTTAGGACTGCCTTTGCTGCATCCCAGAGGGTTTGGATTGTTGTGTTTTTGTTTTCATTTGTTTCCATATATTTTTTAATTTCTTCTTTAATTGGCTGGTTGACCCATTGGTTCTGTATTAGGATGTTCTTTAACCTCCATGCATTTGGAGGTTTTCCAAACTTTTTCCTGTGGTCAATTTCAAGGTTTAGAGCATTGTGATCTGAAAGTGTGCATGGTATGATCTCAACTCTTTTATATTTATTGACAGCTGTTTTGTGACCCAGTATGTGATCTATCTTGGAGAATGTTCCATGTGCACTTGAGAATAATGTATATTCTGCTACTTTAGGATGAAAAGTTCTAAATATATCTGTCAAGGCCATCTGGTCCAGTGTATCATTTAGGGCCATTGTTTCTTTATTGATTTTCTGTCTAGATGATCTGTCCATTGTTGTAAGCGGAGTATTAAAGTCTCCTGCAATTACCACATTCTTACCAATAGGATTGCTTGTGTTTGTGATTAATTGTTTTATATATTTGGGTGCTCTGTATTCAGTGCATAAACATTTATAGTCGTTAGCTCTTCTTGATGGATAGACCCTGAAATTATTATATAATGCCCTTCTTCATCTCTTGTTACAGTCTCTAGTTTGAAATGTAGTTTGTCTGATGTAAGTAGGGTTACTCCAGCTTTCTTTTGACTTCCAATAGCATGCTAGATGGTTCTCCATCCCCTCACTTTCAATCTGAAGGTATCCTCAGGTCTAAAATGGGTCTCTTATAGACAGCAAGTAGATGGGTCTTATTTTTTTTAATCCATTCTGATACCCTATGTTTTTTGATTGAGGCATTTAGCCCATTTACATTCAGTGTTATTATTGAAAGATATGGGTTTAGAGTCATTGTGTTATCTGTAGGTTTCATGCTTATAGTGATGTCTCTGGTCCTTTGTGGTCTTTACAACACTCAGAGTCCCCCTTAGGATCTCTGGTAGGTCTGGTTTAGTGGTGATGAATTCCCTCAGTTTTTGTTTGTTTAGGAAAACCTTCTATTCTGAATGACAGGCTTGCTGGATAAAGGATTCCTGGCTGCATATTTTTCCTATTCATCACATTGAAAATTTCCTGCGACTCCTTTCTAGCCTGCCAAGTTTCAGTACCTAGGTCTGCTACTACCCTTACGTGTCTACCCTTGTAGGTTAAGACCCATTTATCTGTAGCTGCTTTCAGAATTCTATCTTTATCTTTGTATTTTGCCAGTTTAACAATGATATGTTGTGCAGAAGATCGATTCACGTTATGTCTGAAGGAAGTTATCTGTGCCTCCTGGATTTCAATGTCTGTTTCATTCCCCATATTGGGGAAGTTCTCAGCTATGATTTGTTCAAGCACACCTTTGGCCTCTTTCTCTCTCTTCTTCTTTTTCTGGAACTCTTATGATACGGATATTGTTCTGTTTCATTGAATCACTTAGTTCTCTAATTCTCCCCTCATGATCCAGAATTTTTGTATCTCTCTTTTACTCAGCTTCATCTTTTTCCATAATTTTATCTTATATTTCACCTGTTCTCCCCTCTGCCTCTTCAGTTTTCACTGTCACCCCCTCTATTTTGCACTTCATTTATAGCATTTTTTAATTCATCGTGACTATTTTTTAGTTCCTTGATCTCTGCAGCAATAGATTCTTTCCTGTCTTCTATGCTTTTTTTTTCAAGTCCAGTGATTAATCTTATGACTATTACTCTAAATTCTTGTTCAGTTATATTGTTTATATCTGTTTTGTGCAATTTTTTAGCTGTCATCTCTTCCTGGAATTTCTTTTGAGGAGAATTCTGTTTTGTCATTTTGGCTAGTTTTCTTTCCCTTATGTGTTTGAAAAGCCTGTTAGGTGCCCTGCACCTGTCAGCACTACTATATTAAGAAGGGGTCATACACTGTCCAGGGCCTGACCCTTCAAGAGGTGTTTTTGATTTCCATTGTTGTGACTTTGGTTACTTTATCTCCCTACTTGTAGTGATATATTAAACCCTCCACTAGGTGTGCTTTGATTTGTTCCTTGAAGTATCCCTGGAAAGGAAAACAAACAAACAGAAAACAAAAACACACAAACACACAAACAAACAAACAAAAAAAACCCAAGTAACAAAAAACACCAGCTACAAGTAAAAAACAGGGTGGAAGCAGTGCTGATGGAAGAGTCCTTATCCCATACAAAGAGAGAAATGATAGGCAGGGAAAAATAAAAATATATAAATTGACCAGACAGAGAACTATATGGCTTAATCCAGAGAGAGAGAAAGGAGAATAAAGAAGGAGATGTGGAACATGTATCAAGAGAATAGATTAAATATGTCTGCTTAACCCAAATCAACAACCAGAATAACCAGACTAGAGGAGAGAAGAGATAAGAAGGAGGAAAGAAAGAATATATCTGTATAATAAGAATTGTCCAAGAATTAAACCAGGCAATACAACAGCACTGGTCTAGAGCAGGGGCTTCCTTGTTTGTCAGCGTCAATCCCTCTCCGGTAGGTAGCAGTTACCAAGTATGGAGGAGTGCGGTTTGGTGTAGGCGGGTCCTGCCTCCACTGTAGGCCCCACTGTCCAATCCCTGAGGTCCCACCTTGGTGGTGGTGGGGAGAAAATGGCAACACCCCGGTCTCTCCTCCGCAGACCTGGTGTCCCACTCTATTGGAGCAGTCCTCACTATGCTGCAGGTGCAAACGAGGCTGTTTGTCCCACTCTACCTACTCCCATGCTCCAGTGCTTGGCTGGGATTCAAACTCTCACTCTGCATGCCCCAATACTGGTGAAGCACCACTCCATGCCACCTGATATGTGGTCCCCAGTTGGAGGAGGCAGGAAGGCTTTGTTCTGTCCCACAGCACTCCAGGGAGGGGATTGCTTTCTCCTACTGCGGATTGTGCCCCTGGCCTAGTCAATGAGCCCAGGGATGGCTGCCTACCCCCATATGCACAATCAGAACAGCCGGCTCCAGTCTGGAAAAAGGCCCTCAGAGATTGGATCTTTCTCCGTCCTGGTCCATGGTTTTTCTCTTGTCCAGGTACAGTGCTATGCTTCCCCAGCCTCTCTTTCTCTTTCTTTTGTCTCTTCACAGAAGGGGATCCCTCCCCTCTGTTCATTTTATCTTTCCCAGTTCACAGTCACACACCTATGGCCCATCAGGTTGTCCCTGTAGGTCCCTGGAAGCCACTGTCTCTTTGTCTCCCAGACTCTCGGAGTTTAAAGTCCTTTAGCTTCAGCACTGCTTTGTTTGAGAGATGAGCAAACTTTGGATCCCCTACTTCTCCACCATGTTGGCCCCTAACTTGTCTTCTTCAAGATATTATTTTTCATTCAAAGTTGCATTGATAGGACGTTTAATAAAAATTATATACAATGCTTTGATTCAGAGGAAAAATCATCATAGTTTTTTGGGACACTTGGGTGGTCCAACTTTGGCTCAGGTCATGATCTCATGGTTCACAAGTACCAGTCCTGTGTTGGGCTCTATGCTGACAGCTCAGAGCCTGGAGCCTGCTTCAGATTCTGTGTCTCCCTCTCTCTCTTTCTGCCCCTCCCCCACTCATGTTCTGTCTCTGTCTCTCTCTGTCTCTCTCTTTCTCTCTCAAAAATAAATAAAACCATTAAAAATTTTAAAAAATTAGCATAGTTTTTTTATAAAAAAGAGAAAAAGGAAATGGTTATCTCTTCACTGCAGGTTAGAACATTATTTCCTCTTTGTTACCAATTAAATATTTTCAGTTAATGCATGCAAAGGGGACTATTTGTGCAATAGACAGGTAATTCTCAAGCTGAAATAGGTGCTGCCTCATGAATCTTTTGCCCTGCTCAGCCTAAGGTTAACCTTGCTTGTTGACGAAAATCACTATTACCATGGAAATAATACCATTTTTACCCTTGCTGCTACAGGTGCTGCCTATACTATTGCAGTGAGGTTTTCTAAGTAGAGCAAAAAGTAGCTACTCAGAATTAGATTGAAGTATTTAGGCGAGTAAGCCCTCAGTTGAAGTCCCCCTCCCATTTAAATGCATAAATTAAAAAGCATGAAAATAGATATTTTCAAAAGAAATCAGACAGCTGTCAGAAATATTTTATGCCAAATAATACATTCAGTGATTTTTCTATTTGCAGGTACCACTGCAGTGCTTTCCCCCAAATAGGAAGAAGGTCTAGAATCTATTTCATTTCTCTACAAAAGGCCATTTTATCTGTGATATAATGACAATTATTTCTTAATACTGGTGGACATAATTTAGCTGGTCATGCTTTAATAAGGTTTCTATCCCTTGATATCATCCATTTTCACTAATGTTCTTGGCACATGAGTTTTTTAGAGTTTTCACCAACCTCTCATCTATCAGTGATACATGATGCGATTTATGTGCAAAAATTCTATTAATATTAATGAGATTATCTCTCATAAATCTGATGTTATGGCTGATAGAGAAGATTCTGGAAACAGTAAAATTCTTTACATTAATTAGAGAGCAAATCATGTTACTTTGTCAAGTATATACATAAAACAGTTAAGTAATTAACACGAGTAATTAGTCAAAGTCATGAAAATTCTAATCATTCTGATAATAAAGAAGGTCAGGTGCGCCTGGGGGCTCAGTCAGGTAAGCTCCTGACTCTTGATTTTGTCTCAGGACATGATCTCTTGGTTCGTGAGTTGGAGTTCCGCATCGGGCTTGGTGCTGATGGTGCAGAGTCAGCTTGGAATTCTCTCTTTTCTCTCTCTCCACCCCTCCCCTGTTCTCTCTCTCTCTCTCTCTCTCAAAATAAATAAATAAACATTAAAAACAACAACAAAAAAAGTTCAAACCATTACCATTAAATTCCGAAAACTCTTCCTTTCAAGTCACTTGCTCTGAACAGTGTGTGAACAGTACCAACAATATGGCCTGGCTGGATTCTGTGTGGAGGACTGGTTATTGCTGAAAGTCTTTATTTGCATGTTATTGGACTGAATGGAAGGCACATGCTACTGTTCCTTATCATGCCTGCTGTTTCTTCTTCATGTGAAATCTTCTTTGGCCACATGTCATTCTCAATTCAGAATTTAAAATTTTATATATACATTATTGGATATTGGCATTTTTCTCCTTGTACAATTAAAATGATTTTTTTCTGAGAATATAATCAATATGGAAATGGCCATTACAATAGTTGTCATTTATCATTTATCATATTTTTTAATTTTTTTTTCAGAGAAAGAGCACAAGCAGAGGAGAGGGACAGAGGAAGAGAAAGAGAATTTTTTTTCTTTTGTAATTTAAGTAATTGATTTATTTTGAGAGAGAAAGAGAGTGTGGAGGGGCAAAGAGAGAGAGAGAATCCCTGTCAGTTCACAGCCCAACATGGGGCTCAATTCCACAAACCATGAGATCATGATCTGAGCTGACATGAAGAATCAAATGCTTAACTGACTGAGCCACCCAGGGACCCCATCATATTTCCAATAAATGTTCATTGAGCAGCATTTGTTATTTACTAGTAAATGATGGGGATATAAAGAGATTTCTCTGTTCCAAAGGAATCACAGTCTACCAATAAACATAGACATGCAAAGTAGCAATGCCAATATGTAGTGCTGATTGTGCACCACGAATTATGGAAGTACAGAGGGAAGTAACTTCCTGCACTTTTGGGGCAGACAACATAAATGACCTGGAGAGAGTAGCAATGGCTGAAAAGGGAATCTCTGCATATTCTTATATTCTAGGTAACTGTGTTTTGGGGGCAGTAAGGATTTCAAAATCCAGATATGGGAATTTAATTAATAAGATTTAAAAATCAAAAATGTTGCTATTGTTTTTTTAACATGCAGCATTTTAATTATTGACTTCTTGCATGGATAAGGGAAGTTGGACAGATTGAGCAGAACAGAGATAAAAAAATTACTGGGCCTGTTTAGGGAGACTGGAAGATGGATCTGGCAAGTCAGGTTAAGGTCCCACTATCTCCACCTTCTAACTGGCCTTCCAACTGTCAGGATTATCCCCATTCCATATTCCCAACTCTTGCCTCTCACACTGTCTTTCCATTAGTCTTCTGATAAATGCCTCTCCAAGCATGACATTTCTGCTTCAAACCTTCCCCTTACTCCTCCCAACAAAACTCAAGTAACTTGCAAGGCCTACCAGATACTCAAATTCCACACTTGACAGGATTCATTCCTTTACCTGTTATTCATCCCTTACTGTCCATCAATCGCAGGTGGTTACTGAGCCTGACATTCTTTTTCATGCTCATGTCTGTGCCATGAAAATTGCTTTCTTTAACTCGTTTGTTTTACTTGTGAAAGTCAATTCTGCCTTCCAAAGTCAGTTCAAAGGCCATTGTATTAGTTTCTTATTGCTGATGTAACATGTGACCACAGACTTAGTGGTTTAAAACAAATCAAATTTATTATCTTGCCATTCTGGAGGTCAGAAGTCTGAACTGAAATGGGTCTTTTGAGACTAAAATCAAAGTTTTAGCAAGACTATATTCCACTTGGAGATTCTAGGGGACAATCTATTCCCATGCCTTCTCCATTTTTGCAGTATAACCTGTATTCCTTGCTACTTGACTCCTTCCTCCATCTTTAAAACAAGCAGTGCAGCATCTTCAAATCGGGCCCAATGGGATAATCTAAATTAACCTTCCCATCTCTAAATATTTGATTTGATCTTATCAGCTCAATCCCCTTTGCCATATAAAGTAACATTCTCAAGTTTCAAGAACGAGATGCAAATACCTTTGGGCATTATTTTACCTACCATAGTCACCTACTGTGTAGTTTCATATCATGTCCATTCCTCCACCCAGGGTTAACTTTTCTTATTCTGTGTATATTAGTCAGCCTAATCTGCCAAAAAAAAATAACACAGACTGGCTGGCTCAAATAACAGAATTTATTTTCTCAGAGTTCTGGATGGTGGAAGTTAAAGGTCATGGTGACAACAGAGTCATGTTCTCTTCATGGTTTGTAGATGGTCACCTCCACATGACAGAGAGGGACCTCTAGTGTCTTTTCCTCTTAAAATTTTTTTTTCTTAATGTGTATTCATTTTTCAGAGAGAGAGACAGGGAGCAAGCGGGGTAGAGGCAGAGAGAGAGGGAGTCACAGAATCTGAAGCAGGCTTTAGACTCTGAGCTCTCAGCACAGAGCCCGACGTGGGGCTTGAACTCACAAACTACGAGATCATGACCTGAACCAAAGTCAGATGCTTAACCAACTAAGCCACCCAGGCACGCCTCTCTTCCTCTTCTTGTAAGGGCACCAGATCCACTAGATGATGGTTCCAACCTTATGACCTCATTTAACCTTAATCAGCTCCTTAAAGTCCCTATCTTCAACACAATCACATGGGGGAGGGGAATTAGGGCTCCCAGAATCATGTACATATGAATCTTTCCTGTACTGTAATTAACTGATTTCATATCTCCCTTAATTAAACTCTGAGATTATTAAGGGTAGGGTACATGCCTTTTTAATACTCTAAGTCTAGTGCCTCAAAAATGACAAATGTTTGTCTCACCAAAAATTTTTGATTAAGTGTAGAAAAATCATCTCAGCTATCCTTAAGAAGATAAAGTTAACTGCAAGTAAAATTAACTGTAATGAGAAATCACCATCACAGACCACAGGACAGACTATGATCTCAAATAGCCTTGGTAGTGGGAAAACCACTAGTGGTACATGTACTTGATTAAAATTTACTCATGCCCATTGCCCCAAATATCTCTGCTATTTCTAAAAAACCGCTTCCATTTATCAAAATAACAAATGGCAAAATAATAGAGAACCATGCCATAAAAGAGCAAAGGGAAAAGTCTTATGATCCAAATGAATAAGCTTTTAACTCACCTTCCAGATTATGGTAATTGCATTTATCAGAAACCATTTGGAATTACAAACCTTCACATCTTGATCTCAATTATGCTTTCCCCTCTGAATTCACTTTAGAACTTTAGAGTGTATGATAAATTCAGCATCACAGGTACTTCAGTGCCTTAATAAATAATAATTTAATGAGCAATTTCAGGAATACATTAAAGTATTTTTTACTTGATTTTATGAACCAATGTATAAATAGAAATGAAATTATAGCACTAAATTGCTATTGAGAGTAATTACTTCTTATTTATATCTGCTAGTAGCCAGAAGGTGTTTTATATCTCTTATTAACTTCTTTCAGTGGACTAAATTTAAATCAGAATTAGAATCAGAAATAAGAAGACTGTCTTTTTATTTTTATCTTATTCAGAACTAGAAGTAGAAATAGTCATATAAGTAGAGAGATTTTCTGTGAGAGATTTGTAGTATAATACTAGTCTTCTTTATTTGTGATATTTGAGATAAGTAAAGCTTTTCATTCTACCAATTCATTATCCATTGTCATATTTCATACAAGATAAAATTTATATCAGTGTAAACATTGACATAGCATTCATTGTAGAAATAATCAATATAGTTGGCACGTTGCATATATATAAGATATTTATTGTAATACAGGTTAAATATGATTGCCCCATAGAAACTGTATTTTAATAAATGTTTAAGAAATAAATTTAATAAACTATAATTTAATAAATGTTTAAGAAATAAATTTAGCAAATTAAACTATAATTTAATATATATAAAATTTACTAAGGGAATTTGTTTGCTTTATGAAGCAGAAATTTAGTTAAAGAAAGATAATAAAAGTGTATTTATCTTAATAACTGAACACCTCATAACACACAATAGGAACACATTTGGCCAAACTTTAATGGAAGGCCTATCCAGTTACCTATAACTCTTAAAATGAGGATTTTTGAGAGAATGTTGTTGGCTCAGCAAACTAGATATGGATCCAATCTCGAGTCAATCACATAGGGAAAGGGCCAAAAATTGCAAATATGACTACCTAGGCCCAACTCTACAGTAGAGATCATGGATGTGGGAAGTAGGAGTCCTTTGGGAGGGCCAGTAGGGAGGAAATATTGATTAAGTACAATACACACAACAGTGGCCAGATACCTAAAACCCAATAAAAATAACCATAAATTCCCACAATCTCATCAGTTCTAAAGTACATGTCTATGGGCATTTATTGATTATATTACATGTAAACATAATTTTTTCAAGTGATTGTACAGATTATAGATGAGGATATTGTGGCCTAGAAAGTGTGTTTGTTTGTAGCTTAGACTAGTTAATAAATGGCTTATAAATGGTGGGTCCGAGGGTCCAATAACGGAAGACATTATCACCATTGTCAAGCAGGATGTATTCAATGCTCAACAAGGATCTGAAAGTCAGGTTCTACTGGTGATGTGAATCTTCCCCACTCCCATCCCAAATTTCCAAAAATATGTAGATTCCTGATCAGTTCACTAACTTTAGGCAGAATATTTAACTTTGATTATTCATAAATGACCATTGATTGTTTTTGACACTGAGCACAGACAGCAAGTACATCCTTTAGCAAAATTATAGAACTGTGGTGCTTTTCCCTATTTACTTCCAGTTGGTCCAGCTGGGTTTGAAGTTGTCTTTTTCTTATAGTACATTAATGAAGGACTTGCCAAGTAGAAAAGGCACTCAGTATTCTAGCATTTTATGGCCATAACTCAGAGGACAGAGCCTCACTGGACATGTGGTCTGAGCCAGGAGAGAGCCTGAGACAGTGTAACAAGAAGCTTTACTACTGCATAACAGGGACTGCAGATGGACCTAAGGTGCCATTGTTTTCACTTTCCTCTGCACAGCCTAGATTCAAAGGGCTCCATATTTTTGTTTTCAACAATTGCACCACCATTATACCAGTCCAATATTTACATATTTGTTAAGAAACCCAATCTAAACAAAATTGAATTAAAAGAGAAACCCATTAGAAATTTATCTACAGGGGTGCCTGGGTGGCTCAGTCAGTTAAGCATCTGACTCGTGATTTCAGCTCAGGTCATGATCTCGTGGTTCATGGGTTCAAGCCCCATGTTGGGCTGTGAGCGGACAGGGCTTTTTCTCTCTCTGTCTCTGCTCCTCCACACACTCTTTTTCTACACCTCCCCTGCTTGCTCTCTATCTCTTTCTGTCTCAAATAAATAAACATTAAAAAAAAAAACTTACCTACAAAATCTCTGACAAAACAGGAAGCCTTTTCATAAAACATTCCAATCCATCAGGAAATCTATCAGTTTCTCTTACATGTCTTCTCTGCTCTTGCCGCCCCTCCTGGAAGTTATCCCTCCCCTGAGGGATATGCCTCCGCTGATCCAGCATGGTTTGGTAGCTCCAGGTCCTCTTGCCCAGCCTGTATATTGGCATCTTCCTTTCTGATGGTCTAGAATTGCCTTTCATTTCTTTCTATATAAGAGCCTCTTAGATTCCTGGATGTCATGGTTTTCCTTTTTCTTGTTTTACGATAGCTTTTGTATGGAACACATCCTCTAGAGGCTTTCTGCCAAATGGTACACAGAACAGTTTTTTGAGTCCTCTCATGTCTGAAAATATTATAATAGACTCAGTCTTACCTTACAGCTTGATGATTAAACAGTAACTAAGTTTGAAATATTTTTTTCCTCTGAAACTGAGGACATGTCTTTTAGCTTCTTTTGCAGATGTTAAGAAATCTGATAACACTCATCTTTTCTTTGTTCTTTCTTGTGTTTTGTTTTGGTTTGTTTTGGTTTCTTTGGTTTCAGGATGTTGGGAGTGTGTGTGTATGTGCACTTCATTTATTATTCTGGGAACTTAGAGAGACTTTTAATTTTGAAACTCTTGGCTTTTGGCCTGAAAAAAAAATTACTTCTTCGATAATAAGGAGATCCCAGTTTTCATCTTCTCTCTTTTCAGAAACCATTGTAAATCAGATGTGGAATCCTTTAGATTAATCTTCTAAATCAGCTTACATTTTTCCTATTTCATCTTTGTCGATTTGTTTCAATTTTGTGACATTTTTCTCAACTTAATTTGCAAACTTTCTATTGTTTCTTTTATATAAACATCTACTATCATCTTTTTTTTTTATTCCAAGAGTTCTTTCTCGTTTTATGATTGTTTGTTTTATGGCTTTCAGTTTTTATTTTGAGTCCAATCTCTTCTTTCATTCCTCTGAAAACATTAAATTCCTTCATGTCCGAATTTACTTCTGCTTCCTCCTTGCAACGTTTCCAACTCAGTTTTTTCAGACCCTACTTTTATTACTATATGATTTGATTTCTTTCTAACAGTTCGAGTACTTTCCTCAAATATCACCAATCTTTGGCTTTCAACAAGCATACCAGAAACTCCATCTGTGGGTGTGGCTTGAAAACAAAAGACCTTGCTGTAAGATCCCGTTACAGGTTTCTGTACATTTTTTTCTTGGGTCTTGTCAGGTTTCCTGAGATCAATTTCCCAATCTCTTCTCTTGGAGTAGAAGTCTAGCTGTCTACCTTTCTGAAGCAGTATGAGGGAGAGAGAAGGCCAGGTAGATTTTCACATATACAGAACCCCTCCATTCTCCCAAGTGTCTCTTGGTTCAGAGTACCCAATGTCCTCCTTGAAATGGGATAGGAAAGTATCTAGGAGCCCAGCTGTTCTTCATAAAAACTTTTAACCATTTTCGGCTTTATGTCTTTGATTCCTGAGAAGTTTGGGAGTTCTTTAGTCTGTATCACCTTGAGTCTAACTGAATGTATACTTTAGAGCTTTAGATGTCAACAGTTTCCAGTGTCCTAAGTCACATAGTCATCTTTCATCTACTTTCAATTTTCCAAAATTCTGTTGTCATGTCTAGTCTCCTTTATCTACTGTTGGTCCTCTCTCTCTCCTTTTTGTTCTAATATGCTTAGCCCTTTTTTATGTTTACCCTCATTTTAGGATGCTTTCTAAGTGTGAGTAAAAAGCACATTACCAGTGTGCATTTTAACTGACATGCATTCAACTTTTTAAACTATGTTTATGTATTAGTTTGATAAAAGAAAAAAATTGAAGTAAGAAAATGTCCTTCCTTAAATGATGATCCTAGTATAGCAAGTACTAAGCTATTATGATAACAAGTATGCCTCTGAAAATGGGAACTAATCTTTTTAAAAAATTTGTCCCTGGATTTTCCATATTGGTTATTCAAGTATTTTTTCTTCACAGTGTAAAAAAAGACTCAATTATCTTCCTTGAATGGTAATCAACATCAAAGACACAAACTACCAAATTTTAACCTTTCTCTAAAAAACTTTTAACCTTGCTCTAAAAAACTTTTCTAAAAACCTCTCTTAGCCCATAGCTCAGCATATTTCTTCATTATTACAGGATCCAGCTCTTTGCCGTTGTCAGCTTTTTATTAGGATTAAATATTCCTCTTTTGACCATCTCTTTCATACATACACACATACACACATTATCTCTCTCATATGCAGAAATATGCCAACTCATTATGCACACAAAAATACTCATTTTCAAAGTATCTGAAGGAGTACTTTATCCCCAAACTCCTTTCTCCTTTCCAAATATTTGTATAACCCCTCTTTTATGACTGCAAATTCAGCAGAACATGTAAGAGAAATAATGTTGTTGTCTAATAATTATAATAATTCTTGGCTCATTAACTTTTCCTATTTTGGTTTTAACAACCTCTTTGTAGTAGGTTGAATTGTGGCCTCCAAAAGATATGCCCACATTCTAAACACCGGCGCCTATGAATGTTACCTTGAATTGAAAGGATTATCCTAGATTATATATGTGGCCACTATGCCCAGTGACAAATTTCCTTATGAGAGAGAGGCAAATTTCAGACAGAAGAGGGGACGACATAGAAGTAGAGAAGAGAAAGCAATGTAAAGACTGAGGCACTGATTGGAGTCATATGGCTATATACCAGTAACGCCAAGGATTGCCAGAAACCATAGAAACTAGAAGGGAGGCATGGGATGGATTCTCTAAGCCTAAGGATCTAAGCCTCCAGAAGGAACATACTCTGTTGACACCTTGATTTCAGACTTCTGACTTCTGGCTTCCAGAACCGTGAGATAAAAAATTATATTATTTAAAGCCACTCATTTTCTGGTCATTTGCTATGGAAGCCCTAGGAAATTGACTATACCTTTTTTTTTTTTTTTATTTTTTGCTACTCAAATAAACAAACTGAAGATCCCCACATACCAAATCCTATTCCCCTGCTGTCTGGTAGTTAGATCTTGCAGGATGAGGGAGCCAAGGTAAGGTGGCATGGGTGTTAGGAGCAGTTACTGAAACTCTACAAGTGATGTACTACACTGAAGGAAGTGGCCTGGGTGATTTGAGAAACTTTAACTTCAGAAACTGGTGTTATTGGCTGAGGATAATACAAGTGGAGGTTCACCAGGATACCATATCATTATAGCATACTATTAACTTGACCTCAGATAAAACCTCCCTTGTGTCGAAAGCATAAAGCTGAATTTTCAAGCATCTATCAAATATCAGTTCCATGGTCAATATGCGAGTCACTTTTATTAGATCACGTTGTAATTCATACAACATTGAACAAATTATATCATTAGTCTGTTAAATAGATCGTCGTGAATTTCTTTGGAAATTGTTGATTTAGCAAAAGGAAATACCCTAATGCATTCTATTTAGTGTAATATTCTTCTTCAGATATATTTGCTGCAAATTTCTGACAATCAGCTAACTAGATAAAAAACCTCCTTCACATTTATACCAGGTAAATAGTGTTATGATGTTTAGTTTAACAATAAACGATATCTAGGATGGTAGTATATTTTAGTAATTTTTTTCATCTTTCATTGCAGCTATGAAGGCATAAAAAATAAAATGTCCATTAGTATTATTCAGGTTTAAAAACATATCCCAGGAGATCTTTTCTGCTTTTTTCTATAATGTCAGGAAGGTTTTGGTTTCATCGATATTTCCTATAACTGTACTAAGAAAAATTTGAGTAAAAACCTAGAACAATTCATTCAACAAATAACTATTAAACATCTTTTCTGGGCTTGGTTTAGTGCCCAATGCTGGAAATCTATCTTAATAGTTTTTTTTTTTTTGTACTTTCTTATGAATCAATCTCCAAACATTGATATGAAAATACACACACATACACACACACACACACACACACACACACACACATATGCACACATGGAAAGTTAACATAAATCAGTTTTAAGTTTATGGAGGATCTATATCTCTTTTTTTTAACGTTTGTTCCTTTGTTTGTTTGTTTGTTTGTTTTTGAGAAAGAGAGCACTAGCATGAGAAGGGGAGGGGCATAGAGAGAGAGGGAGACAGAATCTGAAGCAGACTCCTCACTGTCAGTGCAGAATCTGACACAGGGCTTGAATTCATGAACCATGGGATCGCGACCTGAGCTGAAGTCAGGCATTTAACCAACTGAGCCACCCAGGGGCCTCATACATCTCTTTTCTAAGAGCAGAGTCAGGAGAGAGGACTGCAATGAGATTTAAATGTTGAGGAGTGTTAATTTTGCCTGGTTTTTATCCATTGTGATACCCAAATGTATTGGACTAATGTAATGATATCTGAATTCAAGTAAGTAAGGCTTTAATTCCTCGTGTATGGTAGTAAAAGTACCATAACATGGAGATATGTATATGACAGGGTGCAGTCCCTTTAAAAAAATGATAAGGGGTAGAATATATTTTTTTTCTCTAGGAATTTCTTTTTTTTTTTAATTTTTTTTAATTTGACGTTTATTTATTTTTGAGACATAGAGAGACAGAGAATGAACGGAGGAGGGTCAGAGAGAGAGGGAGACACAGAATCTGAAACAGGCTCCAGGCTCCGAGCTGTCAGCACAGAGCCCGATGCGGGGCTCGAACTCACGGACTGTGAGATAATGACCCGAGCCAAAGTCGGTCGCCCAACCGACTGAGCCACCCAGGCACCCCTAGGAATTTATCTTTAACTGTAGACATAATTGGTATTCTATGTATGTATGACACATGAAAAGAAATAGTCATTGTGTTGTGTATATCACTTTTCTTTGGGTATCCCAATCCATACTTGCCCAAATTATATTTAGCTTCCTTGTATCACTTCTCTACCAAAGGTTCTGCTACTTTGTTTTCTGCAGTTTCTTGTTTTTTAATGTTTATTTACTTATTTTTAAGAGAAAGGACTAGCAGGGGAGGGGCAGAGAGAGAGGGAGACACAGAATCTGAACCAGGCTCCCAGGCTTTGAGCTGTCAACACAGAGCCTGATGCAGGGCTCGGACTCATGAACCACAAGATCATGACCTGAGCCAAAGTCAGATGCCTAACCAACTGAGCCACCCAGGTGCCCCTGTTTTCTGCACTTTCTTAAAAGCTAGATATATGGAGAATATTTACTCTTCCCCAACTAAGCCAGATATTAAACAAAAACTCCAAAACCTTCCCTTATGAATATTCTAAATCCTCAACACTTTTGAAGTGTCAATAGGAAATCTTATTTCCAGTTTTGTTTGAATGCAGAGATAATAGCAGGTATTATCCACCTATTGTCTACAGAAAATGCCACCTATTGTCTACAGAGACAGAATCACCAATTCCGTTGATTACAAGAGAGTCCATTGCTTGAAATAACATTAATTGATTTTAATTAGTATTTTTGAGAGCTCATTATGTGCTAAGTACTCTGTCAGTTACTGAGACTAGTGCAAAGAGGTTGACAAAAATAGTCCTTTTCTGGCTTACACTTTGAGAAAATCCCAGTTTAAAAAGATAGCAAAAAAGTGTAATATTTTAATCTGAGGACAATGGCAGTACAGGTAGAGAAGAACAAACTTTGGGACATAAAGAAAAGTTTACAGCATCAGTGTAGCAGATGCTTCATTGCCATATGCTCACCTCCCTAGAGTCATACTACTTCAGTGAGCTATAACTTAATCCTAATCAACCAGACTTGCTTTTGTTTTTTTTTTTGTTTTCCCCAGAAGACACGAAATGGCACACAGCCTTCATGGGCAGCAAGCCCAGGAAATAATCCTTAATCAAAGGCTGGAGGGCAGGGGTAGTGGATTGTATAAAGACCCAAGGCCGCTTGCCTCTAGGGTCAATTAATGCTGAGATGTGTGTCATCCTCCGTTTCTCAAGTTTCTCCATGTGTTAAGCTCCAATCATCCCTTGATAATGAACCTTTCACGAGCTGCCTTTCTTCCCCAGCTTTCCTACAAGGCTTCCCTCTACCTCTCAAACAAACTTCTTGTACTTAAATCCTGTTACAGGGTTTGCTTCTGATGGACATTGATAATAGAAGCGGTCTAAGGGAGCAAATTCTATAAACAGGACACTAAAGTTGGAACACTAGTCAGACAAATGTCAAAAACCCCCTTTGGAGGTAGTTCTTAGGGGAATGATAATTCTTGGCATGCTAGAGTATCACATTAATAAGATTCCCACATGAAGTGAATTGGGGTGAGATGCAGATAGAAAGCATTCACTTATGCAGTATCTCTAGCATTCGAGATGTGTTGGTGATGAGAAGTCTGAGGACTTGGAGTTGATTGGTTGCTAGGAAGAAAGGTAATCAAATTGATGAGAGATAACAGTAGAATAATATTCCCTTCTTCTAATGGAAATCACAATCACATCACATGATCTATAAGGTGTCATTTTGTTTTGTAAAGTAAGTCATACAAATAAAACCTTTTGGGTTCCTTAGTAGACTGAATAGTGTCCCCCAAAAAGATATATCTAAATCACAATCCCTGGCACCTGTGAATGTAATTCACTGCAGATGTAAGTTTTAGAATGGGATCATACTGGATTAAAATGGACCCTAAATCCAATATGAATGTCCTTATATGGGACAGGAAAGGGCACACAGAGTCACAGGAAAGAAGCCATGTGAGGACAGAAGCAGACAGAGTTTTGCTGCTGCAGACTAGGCAACCGTCAGAGGCTGGAGGAGATGGGGAGGATCCTTGCTAGAGCTAGCTGATGGACTGTGGTCCTGCTGACCTCTTGACTTTGAACTTCTGGACTCCCAGAGGTCCGTTGTTTTGAGCCAATATAGAGACTTTTAAACCCTAGAATGAAAGTACTTCCTCTGACTTCACTGAAATCTCAGATTATTTTTGTGAATGTCCCAAGGAAACTGAAAATTGTCAGTGCATGTGCATGTGGAGGGCTTGAGATGAGCATGCGTGGAAAGAGCAGGGGCGTGGCACGTGTCCCAGCCTACAACTGCAACTTGGAATGATAATTTGTCTTTCATACATTTGTTAAAAATTAGGATTCTTGGGGCGCCTGGGTGGCGCAGTCGGTTAAGCGTCCGACTTCAGCCAGGTCACGATCTCACAGTCCGTGAGTTCGAGCCCCGCGTCAGGCTCTGGGCTGATGGCTCAGAGCCTGGAGCCTGTTTCCGATTCTGTGTCTCCCTCTCTCTCTGCCCCTCCCCCGTTCATGCTCTGTCTCTCTCTGTCCCAAAAAAAATAAACGTTGAAAAAAAAAATTAAAAAAAAAAATTAGGATTCTTGGAATTAATATTGATTTCTTATTTAGTTTTAGAACTTAGTACTTCTGACACAAAGCAGTTATTTAGAGGGAAATTAACTTACTTTCCTTGAGCCTTAGTTTCTTCATACGCAAAACGAGAAATATCAAGTTGGTAAAAAAAAAATTCTAGAAGAATCTTATTCTAATTTTCTGATAAATTTTAAACATAAATCAATTAATTTTATCATAAAAATATTAAACCGATCATTAAATTGCCATAAAAATTCATGAGTTAGTTGTCTGCATTTTAATTGTATTCATTTCTTTCCGTTTTTGAGGTAGTACAATGATTCAAACACATGGATTTTGTCAGCAGTGACAAAAATTGAGTGTTGATAGAAGTCTTCCTACTCAGTGGTACAACTGAATTATGTTCAATACCATTGATTCTGTGACCTATTTTACATAATCACTTATAATATTAACAACTAATTATCACTGTGTAGCCTTAATGTTGAGATGAAAAACTTGCTTCTAATAACTAAAGTTTTATTGAGGATCATTAAAATCTCATTGATTTTTTCTTATTATTAATGGAGTAAAACAAGTTTGCATTTGTATTTGAATACAAAAGCTAACACACACTAAATAGAGAATAACTCAATTGGAGATTCAGTGGATGGAACAAGCACACATTCAGTATTTTTAAAATTTTTGCTCTCCATTTCATATATAAGAAGCTTTTCATCTTCGGGGGGCCTGCGTGGCTCAGTCGGTTAAGCGTCTGACTTCGGCTAAGGTCATGATCTCACGGTTCGTGAGTTCGAGCCCCGGGTCGGCTCTGTGCTGACAGCTCAGAGCCTGGAGCCTGTTTCGGATTCTGTGTCTCCCTCTCTCTGACCCTCCCCCGTTCATGCTCTGTCTCTCTCTGTCTCAAAAATAAATAAACGTTAAAAAAAGGAAAGAAGCTTTTCATCTTCAGGTGTGTACCCAGTCTTCCTTTTGCCAGTTCTAACTCATCAAAGAGCATTTTGTTTCTCTATTGTGTTTATAATTAGGAAGTTTTTACTTGGAGTATTTTAGCTATTGGCTTGCAAATATTCAAGGTGTCAAAAAAATCAGCATTCTTTTGCTTCAAATAAAGTTTAGGGGTATAGACTGCACGGCCTAACAAGTAGTCACTAGCCATATGTGACTATCGAGACTCAAATGTTTCTAGTCCAAATTGAGACGGTTATATGTATAAAATGCAGAGCAATTTTGAAAATTTAGTATATAAAAACTGAAAATTATCTCAATGGTTTTATATTGACTTCATGTTGAAATGATAACATTTTGACTATATAAGGTTAAATTTTAAAAGATATTAATGTAATTTCATCCTGTTATTATTTTCTTTTAATGTGGGTACCAGCATACTGAAATATACTCCCAGTTTGGGCTTGCATGATTTTTCCACTGGACAGTGTTAATCAATTTTATATACTAATTAAAGCTCCTGTAGGACTACAAACTAGCATATGAGAAAGAAGTTATAGGAAAGGGACAATAACACCTGTTAAACACATATAGTGCACAGGGCTTTATACTATGGCTTGATCAATTCTCACAATAATCTTCTGAGAATGATGTCATTATTTTCCCTGTTTTGCTATTAAGACATCTAAAGGTTAGAGTGATTAATTAACTTACTTTTTATTTATTTTTAATTTTTTAAATGTTTATTTTTGAGGGAGAGAGAAAGAGAGCACAAATGTGAGAGGGGCCGAGAGAGAGAGACATGCACACAGAATCCGAAGGAGGCTCCAGGCTCTGAGCTGTCAGCACACAGCTGGATGCGGGGCTCAAACTCCTGAACCACGAGATCGTGATGTGAGCTGAAGTCGGACGCCTAACTGACTGAGACACCCAGGGGTCCCTTAACTTACCTTTTAAATAGGACTAGTTAAAAGTAGAGTCAGAAACCAGAGCATTTATTACCTGCTACTTGCAAGTTTCTTAGTTTAAAAAAATATAATTTCCAGTAGAAGATATCAGAGACTGCTTGTTGTCTCCAAAATCTTTTTTACCCTTTATCACAGCAATAGAATTCCCAATTTTAGTTGGGCCTTGCATGTCTCAACCCACCTGCAGTCACATATACTATATGACTAAGGTGTGGCCAATGGGATGCAAGCAGATGGGAATCTTCCTCAGAAAGATGATGTGTGTCCTTTGCTCCTTCTACTTCCCCCACTCTCTCCTTGAACATGTGTGATGTCTGGAATCGGAGTAACTCTTTTAGGCTATAAGACTTTAGGGATACAAACCACTCCTAGGAGAACAACAAGATAAACTAACTTGACTTTCTGGAGATTTCACCCAGGAGACTGGCATAAACATAGTTGGATGGCTTGCTTACCTCAAGACTTCTACATGTGAGAAAAAGAAAAGCAGATGTTGATTAAGCCACTGATATGTTTGCTTTCTGTGATTTTTATTTTTATTTACTTTTTAAAAATTTTTATTTATTTTTGAGAGAGGGAGACAGAGTGAGAGGGGGAGGGGCAGAGAGAGCTAGAGAGAGAATACTAAGCAGGCTCTGTGCTGTCAGCATGGAGCCCGATGTGGGACTTGAACTCATAAGCCGTGAGATCATGACCCAAGCCGAAACCAAAGTCAGATGCTTAACCGACTGAGCCACCGACTGAGCTCCAATGATTTTTAAATAAACATAGTCCTAACTTGATACCAATAGTAGCTAAATCGCCCTTAAAATGGAATAGAAAATGTTTTTGTAGGTGGTTTCAAATTTTTGGATAAATAGTAACTGAAAAGCCTAAAGAATGATGATAACTTGGCAGCAAGGAATAGGAGCATTCTAACCAAGGGATTTGTAGGGCTTTTTCTGGCAAAGATAAAAAAACAGAAGGGGAAGGAAAGGGATAATAGAACTTAACCAAACATAAATTACAAGCAAGAAGACACAACCTGACCTAGTTTCTCTGTAATTGTGCATAAAACCTTTGTGTATCGGGACACCTTTCACTCTTAATTCATACCATTTGGTGCTCAGATCTCTTTCCCAGCATTGTCTTGAGATCAGACATGGCATAAACATGCCTTTACATTGGTAGACATCTGCTATACGCAGTAACAAGATCACTACTTTCTCTATTAGCCTAAAATCATCAGAATGGTAAAAGAAGCAGAGAAAAATGCCCATTCCTGATCTGTCTCAACCATAAAATCAGGGAGAATGTACAAGACGTGGGAGAAGGCTCCTCTTACACACCACTGCCATACAAAAGTGTAGAGCTGAAAACCAATACAAAAATGCCAATAAAAATTGATGCCTCCAAATGCAAAGAGGACAACTAGAACCAAATGGGGAAGCTATTTATTTTATTTTGCTACATGCTCAAGGCTTGATTTTCATTTTCCCCACCTTCAGGTTGTCATTTTGCCCATGACGTTTTTCATTAGACTTTCAGCCGACAAGCAAGTGACAGTCTTCAAACTTGAGATTAGTTCACTAATAGGAATTCTTGCTTGAGGCTCTGTCTGCATCTCGGAGGCGGGACGGTGTCCAAGAGTTCTGCCAATGGGAACTTTTAGAGGTGGGAGCAGATTTGAGATTAAGGACTCCCTCCTTGTACTTTCCCTCCACCCAACCCTTCCATTCATATTATTGAATTTATTTAAGCAGTCTTGCCCTCTTGGAATTCAAGCTGAGGAAGAAAAATAGGCAGGCATGGAACTGACCACGAGAGACAATATCGTCTCTCATGACTTTGTTAAAAATACAAACCAGTGTTTACTAAACCTGTTTACTGAGTTAAATTTACAAGTTACTAACAATAACTCTCAATGGCCTGCTGAAATTGTTTTCTTTACTTAATTTTTTCTTTACTTAGTATTCTAATTGCATTATTTTCTTAAATTTATATATATATATTATGTACTGAAATAAAATTTACCCTTTGAAAAAGTTGGAAACTAAAAGCAGATAAAACTTGGGTTGTTTTTCTACACTAAATAATGTGTTCAAGGCTAACATATTTAAGAAATGGGATTTTTGCTTTAGAAGCGTAAAAAACCCACATAAAGCGTTAATCTCTAACTTAGGAAAACTGGGTTAAGGCTTTAAAACTAAGGATCAGACAAAATACACACAATGATTTTTGTAAATGTTCTCCTTTTCTCCCATTATTTTAAAGTTTTAAAAGCATTGCCTCTGCACCGAGGGTGCTACTGAAAGAATCCAGTCAGTTTAAGGATTTAAAATAATTGTCAAATTTCAGCATTCCTGGGATGCAGCTATATTTCTCAGAAAGACTATAAATATTTCTCAGATGACTTTGAATATATGAAGTGACTCTAAGCTAATGAAAATTGAATGGGGGCTGGAGTTTTTCCCCAAAGCCTAATGTTTAGAATTTTAATCTACCATATTCAGTCAGCCCTAATTAGAGGACTTCAGCACTACCCAGACATCTATCACCATGATGTGACTCTGGGGAGGCATGTGAGTGTAATTAATCAGTTTGAATACCTGCCGTTCTCTCTTTTCCCTTGTGAAGATTAGAAGAGAGAGAAATGACTAGAGTCACCATGTTGTGTAAACAACTCCATACTTTACCAGTTCAAATTATTTTACTTTTGTAGAAGAGCCCACGTTTTTAAAAGTTGCCGATCTCCATTTTTCATTCCTTTTAATGTATACATTCATAAGCATTTTCTTCTCCTCACCTGAAAATAACAAAGTGGCTTTACTGGATGGGCTGGGGAGGCAAGGATTTACTGACTGTCTTATCAAGAATGTGCTGCTCTGTCTCAAAGGGCAGAGTTGCTCCATGTGAATCCCTAGTGCTTTATCCATGAACACCTGGCTTTCCTTTGGAGATTTCCATCCAAGTATTGAGAGTCTGACCTTTCTTAACTCATGAGATAATGACAAGGCTGCCAAACATGTGTTGTCTCATAATTGCTTTTACAGGTCTGTGCCATAAGCTATGATTAAGTACTAGGAGAAAGGTCATTAAAAGATTTTAAAAAGATGAATAAAATGGCTTATTAAGGGAAATTAATGAATTGAGAATTCTGTAGTACCTTTGTATTAACAACAAAGATGGAGAGACAGTAAGCATTAATGAATGTTAAATGTTCAAGAATATTTTTCTGCTGGGCCATCACAGTTTGGGTATGAGTGGCGGCTTTTACATGTTAGATGCTCTTATGTGTACTCTATAAGACAGTAATGAGAAAAGGGTGGTAGTTGTCTTTCAGTGGAGTGAAGAATAAAGGAGGCTAGTCTCTATTTTCCCAAAGGAATTACATACTTTGAGCTATTCAGCTTAGATGTGTGCCTCATTCAAAATTTGAGATTCAGAATTTTATTCCATTCTCAATGCCCATCACCCATTTTCCCCTCTCTCCTGCCACTTTAGTTTGATGGGTACTCCCCTGCCCCGTCAGTTTGATGGGCACTGAGAAGGGCACTTGTTGGGGTGCACACTGGGGTGTTGTATGTAAGTGATGAATCATAGGAATCTACTCCTGAAGCCAAGAGCACATTGTATACACTGCATGTTAGCTAACTTGACAATAAATTATATTTAAAAACAAATAAATAAATTTCCAGCACACACACACACACACACACACACACACACACACACACAATTTTTTTTCCATCAGCAAATCAGAGTAGGCAGAAACAACATAGGTCACTGGACCTAAGGTTCAAAAACCACTGGAGTATCAGAGTAGACCATAAAAGATAGTCAGAATGAAGCTTCTACTGGACTTTGGCCAAAATTTGCTTTCGTGGCAACTCTTCTCTGTAGATAAAGCAATGTATCTTAAATATATCACGTTGGGGTACCTGGGTGGCTCATTCAGTTAAACGTCTAACTTTGGCTCAGGTTATGATCTTGTGGTTTGTGAGTTTGAGCCCCACATCAGGCTCTGTGCTGACAGCTCAGAGCCTTCAGCCTGGTTCAGATTGTGTGTTCTTTCTCTGCCCCTCCCCCGTTCATACCCTGTCTCTCTCTCTCTCAAAAATAAACATTAGAAAAAAAAATTTTTTAAAGATATCATGTCTAATTTTGGGGGCCTTTGGTCTGAAGACAAGTCAAGAGTTTCTTAGAGCTCTCTGGAGGAGTTGGTAAAGGAAACAGCTTATATTTCTAATAGAAACAAAAGACCTCCAATTAAAAAGCCCCAAAATAAATGCAACCAGTGGAAATGTAAAGCAGAAATTGTTCCAGGACCAAAGTTACGGTAGCAGAGGCTGAGTAGTGGAACTTGAGTTGTGTTCTAGAATTTGGACTTAAATAAACAAAGAATTAAATGAGACTTCCCTATGGGGGGAAAAAACAGCAAACAGAATTTTAGAAAATAATTTAAAAATCAGACCATGGAAAGCTAATATTTTGCTTATTCTTATAGGAAGCTTGGGTAATTCCTGAATTCTTAAGGAATATCCATGTTGCCAAGACTCTGGACTACAATTTTGGCCATTTAGGATCCAAGGAAAAAGTCCAGAAGGAAATACTAGTCATGCAATCTTATATAGTCTTAATTTTATATAAGTCCTGACTCCAGTCCTTATCAGGGAAGCAGATTATGACCAATCCAAAGTCTGTCTCACAGAGGAAAGTAATTTGGATGATTGTTATCTATTTTTATAGATGTTATTATACCTTCTTCTAACACATCATCCCAATCTACCCCTGCACAACTCCTACCACATACTGACCAGTCAAAAAATACTGGTAAGAGAGTTTGTATTTTGGAGTCTTTGTTTTGTTTTCATCTGGTTATACTATTCTTGAAATTGCTCCAGACACTCAAGGGTCCTGATGCCCTTCCTGCTGTGTTACCTATCAAAGATTTCATATTATATAAGCGTTTTTCCAATAATCAATGATCCAAGAGCTCCACTGAAGAAGTTTTTAACCAAATTAAAGAAGTGAAGTACATTAAAAAAATTAAAAAAAAAAAGAAGTAAAGTACAGTTTGATTCATCAGGCAAAGCAAAAGACCAAAGGAAAACTACTAAAAAGAAAAGAAACAAGCAAAACAAATACAACAAAAACTGTCTGATTACTAAACGGGGTTAGATAAGTTATCATTGCTTCTGTTTTTAAGGTTCCAAATGAAAGAAATCCATTTGTATG
The DNA here is from genome assembly GCF_022079265.1 of Lynx rufus. Classification (NCBI taxonomy): domain Eukaryota; kingdom Metazoa; phylum Chordata; class Mammalia; order Carnivora; family Felidae; genus Lynx; species Lynx rufus. The sequence continues at coordinate 67,970,052 of NW_025814827.1, forward strand.
TAGTCAAAAATGTCACCCCCAGGTGAAAATTTCACTGCGACTGAGAGTGAAGCCATTTGCTAATATAGTCATTCTCTATAAAACTAGCCTGTGTACTGGATTTTCTCTGACTTGAGTATTTTCAAGTTTATTTTATAATTCTCGTATTTTTTTTTCTTGATCTACCCTGTATGAGAGAACAGGCAAGAAGTAACATTTTCCTGACAGTGGTGCTCTAAATGAAAACATGCACCTTCAGAGCAGGCCAATAAGTAACATCAAGTAATGAGCATAGTCATTCTAGAACCCTGGGTTTATATCACTAAAATTTAAATAATTTCAGATCATATTAGCAAAGAAAGTTCGCAGATGATATTTTGCTATTTAAAGCATAATTTGAATTCAGGTATATGTTAATTACTAGCAGAAAAAAGGATGATTAAATTTGTGTAAATCATGAAAATGAATGCATGTGCTGATAATATTTTATGATCGAACATAAAGCACTTTCCCGCCTGAATTTTAAGATTTAGAAAGCATCCATTCCTAAAAAATGTTTTTATAAAATTTTATGATTATCAATTTTTTTCTTTGGAAACAAAGGAAGAGTTCAATTAACCCTCTTCTTTGTAGAAATGTACTACATTTATGATTTCTAAGGCATCAACAGAAGAATAAAGTTAAATAGCAAGAATAATACTAGCAGTGCTAAGAGAGCATTTTATGAAGTCAAGCAAAGCAAAGACAATGTCTGATTGTGAGCACCCCAAAGACAAAAGTAATGAAAAGGAGAATGAATAATCTTGGCTAAAAGCTTTTTCTTCCCCGCCTCCCCCTTTGTAGAGTACTCATGTTTTAGGTCATCCTTTCATCCAACAGTGCTGATTCATCAGCTTTGAAGAAAATGTCATGTTCTTTGTGGGAGCTTAGTAAACAATCAAGAGAGCTGATAAGAATTTACAAAGCAGAAAAACGGTATCATCCACCTATTTGTTACATGCTATAGACATTGTACTGGCTCTGTATAGTTCCTCTTTAAGTTAGAAAAATGAAAAGAGAAACTAACGTACCAACAGTTGTCTATCCAGATTGTCAAAGAACCATTTTTAGCATCTTTCTAAATAATAAAGATGGTATTGGTAACAGGTACAGAAGTTGCAATGACTGGATCTGAGGATTTTACGTATTCATAACTATACATTTTTGTGATTCAATAGATAATTATTTAGAAAACTCACTGAGCCAAGCTATCAAATATTGGTGCCATATTTGTCAATTATTAAAGTTATCATTATGATTAGGCTGGTGGTAGTGGGATAAAGGGGAGAAGTAGGGGTGGGGCATAGGTCCAATGAGAAGAAATGCAAGAAAGGAAAGTAATGTTGATTCTGTAGATACTTTCCTATATACCTCATTTCCTTAGTCTTTAACTTTTACATTACCCTAACAATACAGGAGTGATCACCGATGTTCCCTATATTTTTCTTTATTATTTTTTTTCTTAGCAAACGAAAACTCCTTGGCTTAACGTCATGTGATTCTCATAGCAATTAAGTTACATACTTAGGATTTGAAACTATGTCTATTTTACTTCTGATTGTATAGTTTTTAAAACTTGCCTGAGGACCTAGGGGGAAACTTGGGCTACTACATTCCTCCTCAACAGTGTTATATGATTTTGCACTATAAAACAGACTAATGGTTCCAGGAACCCATAATAACAAGTTTGAATTAATGGCCCCCTTTGCCCAATGACACAACCATTTCAAATCCCACTGTTTACTGTTATTTATTGTGTAAATATGAATATGAATATGAATATTTATAATTTCCAGAAACCACTATCCCAGTTTATACATTATTACCTGAACTCTAATTTCCTTACCATCTTGGACATGTTCTAATTAGGTCTTATCTTTCGTCCCCTTTGTGAGGATCAGGTTTAAAACACTGCACCCGTGGAAGCCCTGAATCAGTTAATTAGCAGTCCATAAATCTTCAGTCTTTTACTTGTGTTCACCTCTTGACCTTATCTAAAATGTAACTGTCTGTCCAGGCTAATGCTTTGCCTGTATCCCGCAGATCTAGGGGGGTAGACAGATTGTGTTCTACTTTCAAAAGGTTTATTTTAAACATTTTTCTTTCCAACCACCAATTCTTATTTACTGGTCCCAACTTATTTATTCTACTTGTATTCATTTTCTCCATTTATCGGTCGGTACCCTCTTACCTGCACTTCCATTTTCACTCAGTCTGTATAAATTGAGATATTATTAAAGTGACCTCATTGAAAACATTCAGAAGTCTCTTGTCCACTCAATCACTCTCATCCTTGAATGCAGGGTTTTCATCTCTGCGCCTGCTATCAAACTGCTGGATGTAGCTATGGGAAAGTATCGGTTTCACTGCTAATTCACAATGGCAAGCGCAAATAAATAGCACTGCCAAGGAAACCTACTATTTTTCTGTTGGTGCCTTTTCCTTTATCTTCCAAATTCTAACCACCTCCCTTTCCTACCATCATGTACTTTCAGATAATGATTTCACTTCATATTTCATTGAGAAAATAGAATCCAACACAGAAAAAGAACTATTTTTCCACCAATACATCTATAATCCAACGCAAATTTGTATCCTTCATTTGTCTTTGCTCTTGTTCCCTTACTCCTATCAGTCAACCTTTCTTTTCCTTGGTTCTGAATAATATCTATTTGATTTTACTCAAAATTTTAGCATACTGTATTCATCACTTTCTTCAGAATTATTGATTTACCCTGCTACACTGGATTATTACCATTAGTTGATTGGCTCTTACTAAATGAATTATAATTCCACTCTCCAACAAACTAATGAACACATTTCTTCTTGATGACATAACTATCAGACAGGCCATTTTCAATTCCTCTTTATAGAAAAAATATCCAAAGCATCTTCTATAATTTTTGTCTGATTTTCTCACTTTCCATTTATTTGTCAACCAATTTTCATTGGACTTTGTAGCGCCACTCTCCAGACTTAAGATATTAAGATGATAAAAAACCATCATGTTCCTTGCTTATCAATATTTCTTTAGCCTCATCTTACTTGAAATTTCATCAGCCTCCCCTTCTTTTTTGGATTCCTTGAAATCACATATCCCTGGATTTCCTCTCCTCTTTCCCCTTTGCTTCTTTCTAGAAACCCATCCCAGGATATACCAATTCAAAATTTTAAATATGGGTATGTCCCAGAGGTCAAGTTAGAGTAACTTTTTTTTTTCCATTTGACCTCCACCCTGAATGATTGAATCTAATAAATACCATAGCTGCAAAAAATATTTATATGCGATGATTACTCAATTTGTATGTTCAGATGGTTAATCCAATATTTTATTATACATCTTCAGTTGCATGTCTAATAGGCATCTCAGACTTAGCGTCCTTATGCACTACAACTTGTATCCCTTCCCAGGAGTCCCTTCTCAGTAATAGCATTGCAGAGTCCATAACCAAAGCATTCCGTAGTTTTCCCACTCATGTTTTCCTCATTCAACCTATCATCATGTGCTTTTGGGAATAACTCAAATATGTCAAAATATGCCAACTTTCCTGCCTCAGTTTCTGGTCCCTATTCAATCACCAGTTCATGTAACATTCAGAATGACAGTTTTGTTTTTTTTAATCCAATAAAAAAATGTCTCTTGGCGTGCCTGGGTGGCTTAGGTGGTTAGCATCTGACTCTTGATTTCAGCTCGGGTCAGGATATCACAGTTCATGAGATTGAGCCCAGTGTCAGGCTCTGTGCTGACAGTGTAGAGTCTACTTGGGATTCTCTCTCTCCCTCTCTCTCTGCCCCTCCCCCATTCATATTCATTTTCTCTCTCTCTCTCTCTCAAAAATAAATAAATGAATTTTAAAAATGTCCCTGTCCAGCTGTAAAAAAAAAAATCAATGGCTTGGCATTAAAAAATAAATAAAATCCAAACTTCTTACTGTAGCCTTCAGGACTCCTAGCTGTCTCATCCTGCTCATTCTCAGCTCTCTTGTAATCATACAGGCAGACCTGCTATTTGTTCCACTCCCTCACCTCAGCACCCTAACACCTGTCCTTCACATTCTTTGCCTGAATTGCTTTTTCTTAGGGACTTCACATTACTGATTCCTTTGTGTTTCTTGTTTCTCATCTGCAGAAAAGCTCCTCATTTTCACACTATGAAAATTTCCCCCATTACTCCATCGAGTCATCTTGATTATTTCAAAATATATTATTTTCCTTTCCATTAAGTTTTTTTTTTGTTTCAGGTTTTTATTTCAATTCTGGCTAGTTAACATACAGAGTAATATTGTTTCAGGAGTAGAATTTAGTGATTCATCACTTACATATAACACCCAGTGCTCATCCCAACAAGTGCCCTCCTTAATACCCTTCACCCATCTAGCCCATCCCTCCACGCAACACCCCTACATCAACCCTCAGTTTGTCTCTATCATTAAGAGTATCTTATGGTTTGTTTCCCTCTCTTTTTTCCCCCTTCCCCTCTGTTCACCTGTTTTATTTCTTAAATTCCACATCTGAGTGGAATCATGATATTTGTCTTTCTCTATTTTGCTTAGCATAATACACTGTAGCTTCATCCACATCTTTGCAGCAAGATTTCATTCTTTTTGATGGCTGAATATGGATAATTACTCAGCCATCAAAAAGAATTAAATCTTGCCATTTGCAAATATTTGAAGACATATATATACACACATATATGTATGTATATATGTATATATATGTATATATATACACATATATGTATGTATATATGTATATATAGTATATATATACACACATATATACATATATGTATGTATGTGTATACACACAAACACACACAAACACACACACACACACACACACTGCTTCTATATTCATCAGCTGATGGACATTTGAGCTCATTCCATAATTTGGCTATTGTTCATGGTGCTGCTATAAACATCAGGGTGCATGTGTCCCTTCGAATCAGTATTTTTGTATCCTTTGGGTAAATACCTAGTAGTGCAATTGCTGGGTCTAGGGTAGTTATATTTTTAACTTATTGAGGAACCTCCATACTGTTTTCCAGAGTGGCTACCAGACACATGAAAAGATATTCCACAGAACTCATCATCAGGAAATACAAATCAAGAGTCACAGTGTATACACTAAATCTATTTTGATTGAATAGGTACACAGGAGATGCGATGGGGATAGAGATAGTTACATTAATGAACTTTATGTTTCCTTTTAGAATTAGTTAAATACATATCAGAAATGCTACTATGATTTTAACTCTAAATCCATCAATCTCCTTTTACTTCTTTTAGACATTCCTTTCTTGATGTCTAAACCCTTTAAATTCTGTTTTTTTTTTTATTTTTTTTAAACAAAACCATCACTCTAGAGAATGGATGGAGGCCCTGTTAAAACAATTCTCAGGGAAAAATGGAGCTCCAGAAATGGGTAGGTATGTTACACAGTGGTCATCCTTCACTACCCACAAGTGTAAGTGCTGGTTTATTGATTATTCCAGAATCTAAACTGATTGTTAACATGGGTGTTATATGTAAGTGATGAAACCAGCTACACTGTATATTAACTAACTTAAATTAAATTAATTGATTAAACAAACAAACAAAGATGCCCAATGGTGATCCTTGTTCAATTACTCTAAAGACCATTGTTGAGAGGGTCGCCTGGGTGACTCAGTTGGTTGAGCATCCGACTTCAGCTCAGGTCATGATCTTGCGGTTTGTGAGTTCGAGCCCCATGTCAGGCTTTGTGCTGACAGCTCGGAGCCTGGAGCCTGCTTCGGATTCTGTGTCTCCCTCTCTCTCTGCCCTCCCCCACTCACGCTCTGTCTCTCTCTCTCAAAAATAAACATTTAAAAATTTTAAAAAAAGACCATGTTGACAAACAATTCTTCATATATCTCTCATATTTCTGCATGTCTTCCTAGCAAGACACTAACTGCCCTTTTGTCCAGAATCACTTTTCAAGGATGTCTGTATAACAAACAACCTTGAGGAATAGAGCCAGTGTAGCAAAGGTTGGGCATGCTTACTGTCCATGATAAAAGACTGGGGTTACCTATGCCCAGGGTTACTCTACTGTAATCAAATACATTGCTTGTTTAGTTATCTTAGGCCATATTTACATCGCCATGTGAGAATTGGGGCTTGGAAACTGATACATAGTGATATATTAAAAATATATATATTTTTTAATTTAAGTATAATTGACATACCATGTTACATGAGTTTCATGTCTACAATTCCCTATACATTATGCTGTGCTCACCACAAGTGTAAATGCCATTTGTCACCATACAATGCTATCACAGTATCATTGACTATATTCCCTATACTGTGCCTTTTATTCCCGTGACTTAACAATCCATAACTGGAAGCCTGTCTCTCCCTCTCCTCTTCACCCATTATGCCCATACCTGTGCCCCTTCCTCTGGCAAACTTCAGTTTGTTGTCTGTATTTATAGTTCTGATTCTGCTTTTCATTTATTTATTTATTCATTTATGTTTTTTAGATCCACACATGAGTGCAGTCATATGTTATTTGTCTTTCTCAGTCTGACTTACTAAAGTGATATACTGCTATTACTCTGAGTAATCAACCCTCCTTTGTCTCTGGCCTAGATGTTGTCTGCCTTCTATAAGCATTTCTGCAATGATAGCAGGCTGAATTGTTTGCTCACGAGTAGGTTAGAAGTCCATAGTTCTTGACCATCATTGGTATTTATCTGTCGTCTATGGGCTAATCAATGCCTTTAGTTTCCTATGTGACAGTATCTTTGTATCTCCAGTTATTAAATATTCGCTTTGCATTATGGTACTTTTTGTACTGTATAGATCCAATAATAATAATAATATTAAAATGAAAGTCCATAGATATATAAATATCTATCATTCTCTATTTTCAGTCTTTTAATAATTAACCTTGACTTTTTAATTTTATTTACTCTAATCTTAGAAACATGTAACAATAAATATATGTGTTTTGATTCAAGTTTAGCAATTATTGTATTGAAGATGTGTTCTCACAGGAATGCTAAGATGTTTTCTATGATAAAAATCACTTTGGGGAAATCTGAGCATTTACTATACAGAGTACTCTACATTTGAGAGATTCTGTGCATTTAGAGTTCAGAAAAAACTCAGAATGAGTTAGTTTAATGAAAAATCACTCTCTGTTACATAACCAACTTACTTGGAAACATATGAGTTGAAATACACCACAAACCAAATTGTTATTACATTAAGAAATCTTCATAGCTTTATGAGGTATGGATATTCAAATAACTACATTGACTGAAACATCACTTCCTGGTTGGTTGGCTGGGTGGTTTGTATGTTTATTTATTCATTTATCTTGGAGAATTCTAACTGAATGAGATACTGAATGGCCTTGTACTTTTAAACTTCCAGATAGAAAAACAGATTCTCATTTGTCTAGAAATACATACATATCCTTTTATGCATAACTTCCTATGTAAACTCACTAGATGTTTTGATACGCATAATTAGGTGACTAAAAATATATCCCAACAACTCATTAAATTTAAACAATTTTTAAAAAGAACTATTGTAAGAGTGTGCATACACTCCCACACTGTGAGATCATGACCTGAGCTGAAATCAGGAGTTGCATGCTTCACCAACTGAGTCACCCAGGCATCCCTAAGTTTCTTTTTTTAATATTTATTCAGTTTTGAGAGAGAGAGAGAGACAGAGACAGAGAGACAGAGAGTGTGTGTGTGGGGGGGGGGGTGGTTGGTGACAGGCAGAGAGAGAGGGAGGGTGGTTGGTGACAGGCACAGAATCTGAACCAGTCTCCAAGCTCTGAGCTGTGAGCACAAAGCCTGATGGGGCTGGAACTCATGAGCCTCGAGATTTTGACCTGAACCGAAGTCAGAAGCTTAACTGACTGAGCCACCCAGGGGCTCCCAAATCACAGTATTCTTAAGAGAGTGGTATTTGGGAAGACAAATTTGAATTTAATAAATCAAAATTTGATCAAGCATATATCAAACTGTGTTAGTCCATTAGGATTGCTATAACAGAATACCATAGAGTGGATAGCTTATGAACAGCAGAAATTTATTCCTCACAGTTCTAAAGGCTGGAAGTCCAAGATCAAGGCAATAGAATGGCAAAGGCTCTCTTCCGGTTCATAGCCAGTGCCTTCTTAGTGAAGCTCTATAGGGTCTCTTTTATAAGTATACTAGACCTAATCATGAGACTCCACCCTCATGACCTAATCATTACCTTTCAAAGGACCTACCTCCTCCTACCATAACATTGGACTGTAGGAATTCAGTATATGAGTGGGGAGATATGTGACTCATTCAGACCATAGCACAAGGCCAGCTTAGAGACTAAAGCTTGTCATTAGTAACATGCAAAATATACCAAATGCTTACTGTGTGTAAAGCATTGTGTATAATATAATGATCAAAATAGACACAAGTCCTAATTTCCTGGAGCTTGCAGTTCAGTAGACATTGACTAACTAATTATTTAAATTCAAGATTTTGCCTAATGCTATGAAGTAACCACTCCAGTGTTATAAAAGAAACATAATTTAATTTCACACCCATGAAAGCCTCCTAAGGATATGCTGTACACATTGGGATGGAATATCAGTAGAAGTAAGCACAGCAGAGTCTCTGTGAGGTGGTTATGGAGATGGGGCATGTAGATAGGCAGATTCCAACACTCACACTCCTTTATCAAAGATTCCCAAAGTGAAAGATAATTTTTGTGGCTAGCTAACTAAAAGAGACTTCTTAATATCTGCTAATTCCTTTGTTCTGCTTTCCTGATCACCACACTTTTGATAATGTGGTGCTTGATTTAACTTGCCTTTGCTGTGAGAGAATCAGTCACAGTTCACATGATTGTGCATTTTATAACATATTATTTGAATTATAATATGACTTTATGGTTAGTAGTCTGCAGAAAGAAAAAGCACTAACCAGCATTCTTGGCACATTTGCAATTTTAGTGCAAATTATCATATTAACATTTGGGCATTTCTCAATCAGTCTATATGAGCCTAGTTAATGTATGTCCAGCTATGAGATATAGACACCTTTAAAATGTGCCCCTCAAAGTAGTCTGTGTATATTTAAGTCTTTACCAGATTTTAGACAGTGATGGATTCATTAAATAGCATTTATTAATGGATGCAGGGACCAGTTTGGGTAACCAGAAATTAGCACATTCTTCTTTGTTAAATGAGAACTGTTTATCCCTTTAGAACTGATTTATAGGGGCGCCTGGGTGGCTCAGTCGGTTAAGCGTCTGACTTCAGCTCAGGTCATGATCTCACGGTCCATGAGTTCGAGCCCCGCGTCGGGCTCTGTGCTGACCGCTCAGAGCCTGGAGTCTGTTTCGGATTCTGTGTCTCCCTCTCTCTCTGACCCTCCCCCATTCATGCTTTGTCTCTCTCTGTCTCAAAAATAAATAAACATTAAAAAAAAATTAAAAAAAAAGAACTGATTTATAAACAATTGGGAAACATGTTCTTATTCTTGCCTATTCAATTATTAGAAGTGACTAGGAAGATAACTTGCGGGGAAGTTATACTAGGTAATTAAAGACCATAATTGATAATCAATATTACTTGTTTACTCTCTTCAATGGAGATAGCATGCATCTAGTTAAAGCATGATGAAAAATAAGTTTAAAAATATACAAATAGACTGTAATCAGTTTTAACATTCAGAGATGACAATTATCAAATGCAATAGATTATTAAAAATAAAATTATTTTAGAAAATCATTAATAGCAATAGAAAGTATAAAGACAAACCAAAACCATTGCAATAAATAAGTGCAAAAGAGATTATACAGATAAAAACTGATCAGGAAATGATCTAATTTCTTTGCCTACTAACTGTTAGGAAAACATTTAGACTGAATTTTCATTGTTGTTATATTAGTGTGTATGTTTGCATATATGTATTTGTGTGTTTTCTTAACTAGTATGACCTTTACCACATAGACTATATTTTCCATAATACAAGTGATTTAGCTGCATATTAACATGTCCTGTCTTGCATTATTTATAGTAATGCACTCTACTTTCAAACTGACATCTCTCAATGACAAAGAACAATCAGTGAAAATGGAAGTCAGCTAAACCACAAATCAGTAACCAATGAATTTGCCTCATTTAAAATTCTTAAAGTCCCTAAGGATCTTTAGGTCATGAGGTTGGAAAGTTTTGACAAAGCTAAATGTGGTAGTTGATATTCTTCCTTCTTAGAATAAATTTGGTAAGGTTATTAATTGGGAAATTTAATTACAATTATTTAGTATTAGTATTCTCTGTGTAATAGGCAACAATTACATGAGCTTACAAATTATTTGATCTTAAATACATAAACATTTTACCTTTAATATTCTAAGAAGACTTTAAATATTACATAAATTATGATATATGCTCTTAAATGTTAACTTGCCTTATAGATGTTAGAGAGATATATAAAGAAAAACATCCTGCAAGATAGAGTTAAAATATACAAATATAAATTCCTATAAGCTGTATGAAAATGCTTTCCTTAAAATTTTCACATTTAATACACAGGGCTAAAGTTTCCCGAATTGGTTATTTCTACCATATTATGTTTTTGGATTATATGGCTATATAGACAGATTAACAATCATCCTGGTGAATAAAAAACATTATTTCCTCAAATTTCTAGTTAGGGCTTTTCACCTACTCTTCCTTTGGCTTATATTTCTAAATTCATACTTTTAGTCTTTTATAACATAATCTCTTGGATATATCTCTTGTACTATCATTGGATAGACAGAGACTCTGTTGGAGAAATTTCACTGCACTTGAAACTATTTAAAAATTATCTCTGAAAAAAAATAAATAAAAGTAAAATAAAAATTACCTCTGATGTGAAACCACTGTTTCAAATAGTAGCATGATTAAGACTTTCCTAAAGAAAAAGCAAACTAATAGATTTTTTTTTCCATGGAGACTCCACTGAGTTTACTAACCTTAATAAAGGCCAAAAAAAAAAAAAAAACAAAAAACAAAAACAAAAAAACCCAAAAAAAAACAAAAAAACACTTACTCTCTTTTTTCAGTCATAATTATTTTGGTTACAAGTGACAAAACAGCTCAATCTATCCTTAGCACAAAAAGCACTTAATGACTCCAAGGATCACACTATCTTCAGGCATGGTTGGCTTCAGGAATTCAGTCGGTGGGAACTCTTTATTTCTCCCTTTCTCTGCTTTGTTTGACTTCATTCTCAGAAAGATGCTGTTCAAGTAAAGCAACAAGTTGCCCCAGGCAACAGCCAATTTGTATGTTCCTTGGAGGTTGGCATGCCAGAGAGAAAAATAAAAAGCATGTGTTTTTCCAGATATCTTCAGTGAAAATCCCAACAACGATTCTTATTAGCCCAGCTTGGGCCCTGGATTGCTTTTGGACTAATTATTTGCCCATGGAAGAAAGAACCAAAAAGTCAGAAGCAGATATATGCCTACCACTGGGGCTTGGAAGTTATGTTCACCCCCCCCCAAAACTGCTCATTGATCAAGATAATGGTAAAATAGATCTTTAAAGACAGACATCCTGAGCAAACAGAAATGAATGTTTTTCACTCTTCCTAGGCCTGAATCCATGCATTAACTATTTTAAGCATTTCAGATAATGCACTTTTATAATTTCATGTTAAAATAGATACCTAAAAAACACTTTGGAAGTTTCTTCAACACTTAGTCATAACGAGTAAAGTAAAACATATTTCTCAAAATATTTTACTTTTTTTAATGAATGAAACATGCATGATATTCTGAATGTGAGTAGCACTTTATCCCAAGTAGATAGCAATGATTATATTTATGGATTGGGGAATAATTGTAAATTGGTGTTAAAATAATCAGTTTAAGATTACTTGTAGGACAAAAAATGAGTTTGTGGCTATCCTGATCTGTTTGTTTCTTCTTTATTCTCTTGTTATCCACCCCTGAGTTCTACATTCCTACTAATTTTGCGGTATAATGACAGATATATGATGAAGTAGCTAAGAATATAAACTTTGAGATCAGGATGAATTGAGGTTTATGAGTGCAATATTGCCTTTTCCCACTAGCTGTGTTCGGCATATGTCTCAATTTCTTTTAGCAGCAGATAAGAGCAAATGGATTTAGAACTCATGGCCAATCCCTGTAGCCACCATCTTGCCAATAGTATAATTTACTTTGCCCTGACACTTCACCTAAAAATCAATCCAACCCTCTGACTTTTCTGAATCTGAACTTCTGAGCAATTATAAATAAAATCACACAACTAAGCAGCTGCGTGCTGATCTATATGGGTGGCCTTCCATCTCTACAAAGGCCTTCAACACTTCCTAGAAATACTCTACATTTTCCAAGGCTTTTTTCTAATCCAGTCTTCAAGTTGCTTCAAACCTCTATTTCTCTTCACAAACCTCCCACATGACCACTTTCCCTCTTCTTGTTTGTTCAAGAAGTCCGCCCACTGCCAGCCTCTTACAGCCCAGGCTTCTCTGCACCCTCACCCTCTGGTTCCTCCTTTCCAGGTTCAACTCTTCCGACTGGCTTCAGATTCCATCTCCTCCTGCTTCTCAGGACTATGCTGCTATTTATTTCCCCTCTTCTATATTTTACAGTTTTCCCCCTAATACCTTCTGCATTATTTTCTTATTGTTGCTGTAACAAATTACTAAAAATTTAGTGGTTTCAGAAAAAGACAAATTTATTATCTCACAGTTCTGGAGCTCAGAAGTCTGAAATTGGTCTTGAGAGGACTGAAATCAAAGTGTCATCAGAGTTATGTTCCTCATAGAGGATTTGTGGGAGAATCTGTTTCCTTGCCTTTTCCAAATTCTAGAGACTTCCTGGATTTCTTTGCATGTGGCCCCCAGCAGCAATCATCTGATTCCAATCTCTGCCTTCATCCTCACATCTTCTGCTCTGGCTTTGTCACTCCTGCCTTCCTCTTATAAGAACCTTTATGATTCTGTTGAGCCCACCCAGATAATCTAGGAGTATCTTTACATCTCAAGATAGTAAACTTAATCACATCTGCAAAAACACTTTTGCTATGTAAGGTGATACATTCACAGTTTTCAGAATTAGGATATAAACATCTTTGGGAAACCATCATTCTGTCCACTATCCTTTCCTATCACCACTACCCAGTGCTCATTCCTATCCTTTCTTCTTAGCCCTGCTTTGTAATTACCTCATTTCTGACCTCTTCGGGGTGAATCTTCTTGAATTGTCTACTCACATTTTTTTCTTTTTCATCACCCTACTTACATGCACGTTCTTGGAAACCAATTCCATCAGGGCCACTGTGAAATTTTTATCACAAAATCCTTTTCTGTTCTTACCTTACTTGACCTTTCAACAACATTTATACCATTGACAACACATTGATTCTTTTTTTATTTTGTTTTTTAATGTTTATTTATTTTTGAGAGACAGAGGTCAAGCAGGGGAGGGGCAGAGAGAGCAGGAGACACAGAATCCAAAGGGCTCCAGGCTCTGAGCTGCCAGCTCAGAGCCCGATGCGGGGATTAAACCCACAAAAGATGAGATCATGACCTGAGCTAAAGTTGGAGGCTTAACCAACTGAGCCACCCAGGCACCCCTAGGAAAATAATTTAATTAAGATGTTTGTAAATAGCATAACATAGACACTAGTAGAATATCTTACAAATTATGAAAGGATAAAATAGAAAAGAAAGTTAATACGTATAGTCAGAGAAGAAATGAAAGAAAATCAAAAAGTCAAATACTAGAAAAAAAACCGTGAGATCATGACCTGAGCTAAAGTTGGTCACTCAACCAACTGAGCCACCCAGTCTCCCCCAACAACACATTGCTTCTTGGAAAACATTTCCATTGGCTTCTATGACACCTGCCTTTCTAGTTTTTCACCTATGTTTTTCTTTTTCTTTCTTTCTTTCTTTTCCTTTCTTTTCTTTCCTTATTTCTTTCTCTCTTTTGTTTCAGGATTTTTCTTGAAAACATTTTTCGTGTTAGTTTTCTCTGGGTTCTATTCATAGCCCTACCCTCTACTCACTGTACGTGGTCTCTGTAAGTTGTCTCAAAAATACCACCATTCAAATTCTTTTAGGAATGCCAATGCTTTCTAGTTTCTATTTTTAGTATATATCTCTTTTTTTATTTCACAGCATATATACAACTGATAACTGTAATTTCCAATTAAATGAGGATAGCACTTTATGCCCTAATACTTTTCTATTTCTTATATTTCTTATACTCAAACATATGTCTTGAAATCCAATCTTGAATTTGCCTACTTCTCCCATCAATCTCTCATAATTTGTCTTCTTCATTCTAAATCCTACATCCTAAAATTTTGTAATTCACTCCATTTTTATGGCCTTTACCATAGTTTATGCCAATATTGTTGATCATCTGAATCATTTTTTAGCCGTCAGGCGAGTCTCCCTTCTTCAAATATGGCTTCCCTTCCAAGCTATACTCTGATAGAAGCAGAGGGATATTTCTAAAACTAAAATAACCTTTTAGTATTCTCATACTTAAAACCTTTTATAGTCTCCTATTAATCTTAAATGGAACCAGCTTCATGGGCATGTGACATGAGCATGCACAAGGTCCTGCTTTTAGAAGGGCCCCATACTTGATTTAATGTTCTGCTCTATGTTCTTGAAATTCTTAATCTTTGAAAAAAGAGCCCTGTACTCTCATTCTGCAAATTAGAGAGCCAGTCCTACTCATAGATAAAATTTTCATGTCTTAATATGGCTTATAAGATCTTCATAACTAGGTGACTCTCCTCTGTCCCTTCATCTGCTCCTATTTCTCTTTTTGCCTGAAACCACACCACACCACACCGCGTGCGCGCGCGCACACACACACACACACGCACACACACACACACACATACACCCCTCAGGCATTTACCCTCTATATCCAACCCTCTATTAAACTACTTTTCGATCTGTAGATCAGCTTCAAAATTACTTTCTCTGACAAGCCTTGCCACATACCATTCCATAACTAGCCCCAATTACAGACTGTCTCTGCTTCTCTCATATGGCACTCATCTCTTTATGGTAGCTGTTATTTGCTTCTTTTTATATCTTCCAGTTGATGCTAAGGTCCGTGACACTGTTTACTTTATCCATAGTATGTTATATAGATATTTATATGTACTTAATACTTAATTGCGAATGGGTAACAAACAGTTTTCTTTTCTTTCTTTTTTTAATAGAAATAAACAGATAAATGCTAAAACCGTCTACTTATTATGGACCTGTACCAGCAAATGAAATACAGTTGTTATACTTCCACTGATCAGATTTGCATATCTACCAAAATTCAGAGAGACACCGGCATCTTGGTTTTTTACTTCTACAAGTATCATAAGAAAAGAGAATATTTTTTCAAACCAGAGCACAAGTCTTAAAATGATAGCATTTATCATTGACTACTCTCTCTCTCTCTCTTTTTACTTTTATGGGGATGGCTTTTTATGGTTATACAAGTATTATTATTATTATTATTATTATTCTGAAAAAGCAGTCTATTGCTAGCTAAACCCTATGATGAATACCAAAAGAAGTGAAAAATTTAAGGTCAATTTTCCTGTTACTATGATTTTTAAAATAACCCTATTTGTTCCATGTAAAATAAAAGACAATGGGAGAAATGGTATTTTATAAATGCATAGAAGAGAGAGATATCCCAATGTTTTTGTTTTGTTTTGTTTGTAAAAGAACGAGCACCATGGTACACAGTGCTTGAAAGGCATTGCAAAGTAAGTGTCTGCAAATGTCTGGAGTGGATGGGGGTAAGAAGTACCTCTCCACCACACAGTTTTATCCTAATGCCTATCTTCATCGAGCTCCTCAGAGGTGTTAGGCAGTAAGATAAACCTGAATTGGCTACAGCTTTGCCAAATTATCTAGACTTTATTATCATCACTCACTGAATGATGATCATTATTTTCATGAGCTAATATTTACTAAAGAATCCACAAAGCTCAAGTTGCTAAAGGAATTGCAATCGATAAGAATCAATACAGTATCTTAACTTGAATAATTTACAATTTTTAAATTTTATTTTAAACTGTGTCAAAGAGGGGCGCCTGGGTGGCGCAGTCGGTTAAGCGTCCGACTTCAGCCAGGTCACGATCTCGCGGTCCGCGAGTTCGAGCCCCGCGTCAGGCTCTGGGCTGATGGCTCAGAGCCTGGAGCCTGTTTCCGATTCAGTGTCTCCCTCTCTCTCTGCCCCTCCCCCTTTCATGCTCTGTCTCTCTCTGTCCCAAAAATAAATAAACGTTGAAAAAAAAATTTAAAAAAAAATAAAATAAACTGTGTCAAAGAAGGGTTCAGGACCCTCTTCCTTGGTATGCAAACAAAAATGTGATTTTACTTCCTTAAGACTCGTCATTCATGCTTCTGCAAAGTGATTTTGCCATATGTCCATGTAGTTCCATTAACCTCAGAGCATTTCTCATATAGTTAAAGAAGTGAGCAGGAAGATTAAGTTAGGTAAAAACTTGCAGACACTATAAGCTTTTGTGAAACCAATGCAAAACAATAAAACATAAGATGAATTGCAAAATAATGCAGTGAGAAGTCCAAGAAAAATCATGTGATCGTATGTATGACTAGCACCCAGGAAGAAAGGATCTGTATGCTGGGCACAGATATGGCACCAGCACAAAAGACCGACGTTCTCCTTCGCACTATTCTATAACCTTATTTGGGTACACCTTGGGGGCAGGGGTGGGGGTGGGTGAGGGATTGCCAGTCAGATCCAGGCAGTGTTCATTAGAGAAGCAGTGACAAGTGATAACAGAAACTCGTTTTTCCCTTCCAAGAACTATCTGCTAAAGGAGAGTTGTCAGTCAGCCTTTGGGAATCTTTGCCTGTGTGCACATGCTACTGTTCTCTCAGTGCATAATCAGGTCTGTCATTAACACCTCCACAGTTTCCTATATTGGGCAGAGAAGAGAGTGTTTCCCTCTTAAGGGGCATCTAAGTGTCTTACTAGGCCATAGTCAAAAGTAAAATGGTAATTCTTTCTGGGATCTCATTTATGCTTTTCTCGTGTGAAAATTTAGGTTCCTCCTCAATATTTTGGCAAGTGTTTCAAATTGTCTAAACATATACCTGCCTAAGAAAATGGTAGGCTAATTAGCTAGGCAATGGACGATTCCTCACCCTGTGCTCACTCTTACGACTTATTTTTAATGCTGTTCTACCCTTGGCTATGAGAGCTCACTATTTGCTGAATGTTTTCCCTCAAAGTTTAAAAAGAAAAGAAAAAAAATAACCTCAAAGGCCTATTGATTCTTCAAGCATGTTCTACTTTTGCAAGTTAGAGACGGAATGGCTAATTAATTTAAGGTTGAAGGTTGATTTCCTGTTCTCCTCAAAAGCAAGGATAATATGTTATACTTATTTTGTAATAAATAACTTAGAAATTATTAGACATAGGGGTGCCTGGGTGACTCAGTCCCTTAAGCATCAGACTCTTGATATCGGCTCGGGTCATGATTTCAAAGTTGGTGAAATCAAGCCCCGTGTTGGACCCTGCACTGAGTGTGGAGCCTGCTTAATTAAGATTCCCTCTCTCCCTTTTTCTCGGCCCCTTCCCTGCTCTCTCACGTGCATATGTGCACATGCTCTCTTTCTCTCTCTCTCTCTCAAAATAAGTAAATAAACTTAAGAAAAAAAGAAATTGTTAGACATAGAATACGTACTCGGGATATACCTTTAGAATCTAAAAGCTGCAAAGCCAGGGCTGATATGGGTAAATATGATGCAGTTTTGATCCCCTTGATGACAAAGCGATAGTCACAAATGCCTGGTTCTTCCACTGGGTACAGTCGGACTATACTCTTAATACTACGGTTTGAGTCAGGTGTGTTCAGGTGACTGGCCTCAGCTTATGAAATATGTGCAGAGGTGATCTGTTGTCTTTTGAGTGGAAGCCTAAAGAGCCAGGATTGCATGCTGTATTGCATTTCCTTCCCTATTAATTGTCATATCTCAATCCTGAAAGAATGAGATAGGACTCTGCCAGCCTTCAGGGCTTACGATTAACAGAACCTCCTGCCAGCCTATATCAAACATATGACATGGGTGAAAAATAAACATTTGATGTGTTTAGCCATTAAATTTGGGGATTATTTGTCACTTCAGTATAACAGCCATCCCAACTTAGGTGAAGTGAGATCAAAATTGATCTGAAAGAAGGAAAAGGAGTTAATTAGAAGAATGGAAGGGGAAGAGTGTTCTAAACAAAGAGGGGTATCATAGGTAATGGGGCAAACAGATTTCAAAGTCCATTACTGGGGGAGAAAACACAAAATTAATCACTTGTGTTTGAGAAAATCAGCAGAGAAATCTCTAAGGGTAGGTTTTTAACCACACATTGGAGGCATTGAACAGCACTGGTGAAGTTTTCAGTGGAATATGGTATGATAAGACACATCAAGCATATATTGGAAAGAATCAAATTCTGTTTTCCTAGAAAGCATATGCTTCCTGGAAGTCTTCTCTCTGTTACCCTCCCTACTCCTTTCTGTTGCTTCTGACAATTACAATCTGTGAGGACTCCTCAAACTCAGCTTTTGATCTCTCAGAAAATCTGTAGACTTGTTTGGGTACCTTTTATAGCCTACATGTATTTAAAAAGGTGGACAGGAAAATTAAGCCATAAAATGATGTGAAAAGTTTTAACAAAATTTAGGATCTTTTCCCAATTACAAAGCAACACAAATAAGGTTGAAACTTCATGGAATAAAAGTTGTCACACACTGTATTTCTTTAATATTAACTGAAACGCTTTTGAAATATTATATTTGAATTGTAAATATTACATGGTGCTTTTTATTTTCAAGCTGAACTTTTGTTTAAAATGTAAAAGAAATGGTTCTTGAAAATACTGATGAATCAGGCAAAAGGATGTAGTGTTCTCCTCCTGCTGGTCAGTCACCCATCCATGGACAGGATGATAGTACTTATGTGCTCATAGAATTTTACAGTAGTTAGATCATGTAGATCAGTGCATGTAGTTAGATCAGTGCATGATCTTAGTTCTGGGTTTACACCTTTAGTGAGCATGAACAAGGGTTCTGTTCCTTGGCCAGAGCCTGTCTCTCGGGCCTAAAGTTCTTTGCATGGTATCCTTTACAATAGGTCTCATCTTCTTTCTTAGAGTTGCTGATTCAAGACCCTTCCCACACTTGGCACATAGGAAACAGTTTCTGTGCTAGGGTTTTCCAGCTCCAGTTATCTTCTCAGCAGCATATACAGAATCCCCACATCTGGAACACTTCTCGGTACCTCTGTATTTCTAAGCAAATTTAGAAGCGTCAGACATTTCTGGGGCACCTGGGTGGCTCAGTAGGCTGAGCATCTGATTCAGCTGGGGTCATGATCTCCCAGTTCGTGAGTTCGAGCCCCACATCGGGCTCTGTGCTGACAGCTCAGACCCTGGAGCCTGCTTCGGATTCTGTGCCTCCCTCTCTCTGTCCCTCCCTCACCCTCTCTCTCAAAAATAAATAAATATTTTTAAAAAATAAAATAAAAAGTTGTCAGACATTCCTAAATTGACTGTAGTCATGTGAGGTTGAACATACTTGGTTTTGATGCCCACCACTATCTCTCCCCACTATCCATGTTGAGTGTACCAGTGCCCCTGCTGTAACCATAGCCTTTCGGCCCATCCTTTCCATAGCAAGATTTGCAAGTAGATCTCTGCATCGTGCATCACTGCTCCTGTGCCATCTAATTTTTTCCTGCAATCCATGCACAGAAGGCAGCAGCTGTGGAAGCTTCTCCCATCACCCTGTACCTTTTCTACAGAGTCCCACATTTGGTTCCAGCTCCCTAGACAAGCATTTGAGTTGGAGGTAGGACCACACACCATAGAGGGTAGCTAGGGAGGCAGGCGAGAAGGAGCATCTGTGGAGTCAGGGAACCCAGGAAAGTCTTTACAAGTTTGGATCTCTGCACAGCTATTTCACCGAGACTTTATATTTTTACTTTTTCCTAATATTTCTGTATTATCTCAATACTGATTAATTTCTATATTCAATTGTTGGATATTGGTGCTTTAAAAAGCACCAGTTATTTTGGGGGGCATCTGGGTACCTCAGTTGGTTAAACATCAGACGGTTGATTTCAGATGAGGTCATGATCTCACGGTGTGTGAGTTCGAGCCCTGCATCAGGCTCACAGTCAGAGCTGCTGGCTTGGAATTCTTTCTCTTTCCCTCACTCTCTGCCTCTCCCTCATTGTGCTCACTCTAAATAAATAAATAAATAAATAAATAAATAAATAAAGTTTTAAAAAAATAAATAAAAATAAAAAATAAGAATAAAAAGCACTAGTTACTTTTAAATTCTCTGTTGTTATTTGAAATTCTTCTTCTTCCCTAAGAACCATTATTTATTTGTTAATACTATGCATGTTCAATTATTTTTCTCTAGATTCTTAAAAAATAATAACTTTATTGGGAAAAAAACAATTTAAACAAAATGTGCAAACTAATTCGGTTACAAATCTTCAAAATAACAGTCAAATTTCATTGACTGGTTGTTGTATGGTTAGTATGGAAATAAATGGGCTATAAATAATCAGGCTGTGGAGTATAAATCTAAACTTGTCAAGCTTAGCTAGTTAGAAACAGCTTTTTTTTTTTTTTGAATTTCCATTAGTTATGAAAGATACACAGAATTGCTTCCATGTCACTTTTAAGTAGCTGAACATTTCTATATATGCATATTGCCTGGGGATATTGGAAATAGAAATTCCCCCAAATTAAGTACCAGATTGTTGAGAAGCATAAACACAAGGGGTAAAATTTTACCTTTAGCTATGTTAATGCAAATCTAGACACAGTCATGAATATATTATTTTTATTCTTCTGGATCTGAGATTGCTGTATCAGAAATGGTATTTTAGCCCATTTATCCTGTGGATATAACATATTACATATGTACCAGAGAGCACATCTTTTTGTTGTTGTTGTTGTTCCTTTTTTTTTCTGGTAATACAGATATAGCTGGTAGCTCGTTTGCTTATAGAATCTGTGAACTCTCTTCAACTCTGAAATGCCTATGCTACCAACAGATTATCATTCCATTGTAAACCAGGGCAGTGCCTAAAGCAATCTGACCCTGGCAGGCTCCCTCTCCAGGGTTATCAGATCACATAAGTTGATTGAATTGATCAGTGAGATCAGTGAACCACTGGCTAATTCCATGAAGCAACCCTACCTCTTATGAAACTGATGAGTTGTTTTTCACTCTTTATCAAATTGAAGAGTCTTGTTAAATTTGACAGAGTTCAAATTTATCAGACTTTGCTCAGGATACTTTATAGATGGTCATATTCCCATAAATACATCTTGAAATGTGTAGTATACTGTGTGTGTGTGTGTGTGTGTGTGTGTGACAGAGAGAGAGAGAGAGGGAGAGGGAGAGAGGGAGAGAGAGAGACTGTGTAGAGGAAATGGGAGTTTGTAATTCTTAGATATCATGTAAGAAAATGGAAACACACCAAGATAATTTGAAACTACATCTCCATTAATATTTTAGCTTTTATTAATATTGCTGACATACATATCAGAAGTATTATTTTTTCCTGTCATTTATTTTAGTTGTTTTCGTGAACTCCACAGCATAATTACAGATGGGCTTGCTGGGATGGTGAGATACCCATCTCATATACACACTGGACAATCTATAAATTACAGTGTAAAACTTGTCTAGGAGCTGGTCTTTAAGAGAGATCATGAATCATAATAATTAAAGTGCTGGGTCCCAAAATATACAGGTAGCTAGTATTTACTGAGTAGTTGCATAGGCCAGGCACAATCCAAGGGTTTTACCTGAATTGTTTCACTTAATCCTCTCAACAGCCCTGTGAGATATGCATTGGGCAGACTAACAACATTACCTAGGCTTATCACATGGCTACACTTGAAATATCAAATAATGGAGTGTTTAAAGAATCAGAGCTAATAGGTCGATTCATTTCTTTACATAGGTGCTCTTATTCTTTTCAGATATAATTTAGCCCAATCGTATTAAATATCACACACTGTGTGTAGAGTTGGGTAATGATCTCCATCGAATAATGAGTGCAGAGGGTACACTTCACTCCGGGCTCCTTCTGTTCCAGCTGTTTCTACTTATCTTAATTTTCTTAATTGGGTTACGATTAGGCTGTGAATGAGATGTTAACATGGGAATTGGAGCTCTCCAACAAAAGGGTTTACTTCTTTATTGTTTTGTGGTTCTTAACTTCCAGAGGCCTATTTCTTGCTACATGTTAATTAAAAAAACGTTACAAAGTGTTTAAGACAAGCTTATGGCATGTAAAGTATCGCCCATTTACATCTTCACAGATCTAACAACTTGCCTGCAAGAAAACCATGGTTTTGGGTAAAATTCTTCAATTTCTTTAAGGTATAAGATAATGTTTATTTAAAGATGATTGTAATCGCTCATTTGTTTCTGATATTGTCTCCAGGCCTGACTTCACTTACTAATATGAAAGCTATCAGGTGGACAAGGTTAGAACTGGAATGGTAAAAGTGAAGTCTAAGTTCTTGCTACTCGAGGTACGATCCTTGCCTCAACAGCATCAGCAGCACCTGAAAAATTGTTGGAGATGCAGAATCTTAGACCCAGTTAAGCTTCCATGCTGTTGAAACAGAATCTGCATTTTAACAAGATCCCCATGTAAGTTATATGCACATTAAAGTTGAGAAACCTTGTTACAGTCTAATTATAGCAACAAATGAGAGTCAACTCCAAATTAAAAAAAAAATTAACTGTCTCATCCTGCATTCTGATCGTATATTAAGAACATATGAAACCTCAACTAGGTAAAGTAGTCTTATGACAATTAGATTTAAATTTTTAATAACACCACTGCTTTAGATTAAAAAACATAGGCTGAAAGATTTTAAAAGCATTAGGTAAGAAAAGTATAGAGCCAAAGTTGAGTTGGAAAGCTCTATTATGTTGGTTTTTTAGGCTGATGTTCTCTAAGGAAGCTAGACAATCCAATTTTCTTATCCTCTGTGGGTCAGTGGGCTGTATGTTTGCAGACTGATGTAATGCTCGAGAACCTATGGAAAGTATTTCATTCCATCCATAATTTCCCCCACTGTTTTCTTATTCATTTTAACAACTGTAAGCCTTTTATTTATCATGTAACTTCACTTTACCCAATTAAGTGTACTTTCCCCTTAAAGAATTAATCAGTAATATATTTTCAAAAATTCTCTTCCAAAGGAGCAGATTTTTGAGGAATCCCGTTTAACTATTTATTTGAGTTGCCAACCCTTGATGTCAAAGGGTCTTGGCTGAGGTTTTTGCAGTTATCCTATGAGAAGCAGAACACGCCTGTGTGGCTTTACATCCTGTCGTGGTCACTGTTCTCTTTCTTCACCTGTGTCTTTGCCGTCCTGAGACTTAAAAATGTTATCCATAAATTTGATTTGTGCTTTAATTATTGGACTACCCAGTTCCTGGCTGAAGAGGGGTTTTAGAATTTCTGTAACTGGTTTGATGGCGAGGACTGGAACTGTTGGGAACAAATCATTGGAGGGACAATTTACCCAGGCTTTGTGATTATTTCTGCTGCAATTTACCAGGCACTTCATTTTATCCACATTATAATTGGCATTCGGAATGTGAGTATGTCCCTGGCCAATCTTTTCCTTCACTGTCATCATCAAGTATTAGCACTCCAAAGAGCTCAAGGATGCAGGGGCTGGGCTTCTTGCTGTTTCCATAACAACTGTAGTACCTAAATATATCTCCTGAGCTATAGCTCTATTCTGAGATAACAATAGGATTGCCATCTTTTGCATTCTGTTCACCTGCTCCATATTGATTAAGGCAGCAAACACTAGTTCCATATATTGCCAGCCAAATGTGTCATTCCTTTTTTCTTTTTTTTTTTAATGTTTATTTATTTTTGAGAGAGAGAGAGAGAGAGAGAGAGAGAGGGAGAGAGAGGAAGGGCCAGAGAGAGAGGGACACACAGAATCCGAAGCAGGCTCCAGGCTCCGAGCTGTCAGCATAGAGCCCAATGCGGGACTGGAACTCACAAACCGCGAGATCATGACCTGAGCCGAAGTCGGACGCTTAACCAACTGAGCCACCCAGGCGCCCCTGTCGTGCCTTATTTCTATTTGGTATCTTCACTGGAAGAAGTTTGTATACTCCTGATCAACTAAATCCTTTTTCATATACTCCTGTAGGTGCTCGCTGGACATTTCTCCCAGTAGATCTCTGTGACTTCTGTACTGTTTACTTCCTGAGCACCACTTTGGTTTTATAAGGATCTACTTTGACTGTTTATATCTCAACCTATCTCAGAGAATATGGCAACATTGGTATCTTTGTTCTTTGCTAGATCTGTGCCTTTGTGGATTACCTGTGTAGCAAGTTGAATTTCCAGAAGCTTCAAGCTCTTTTTCATACTGTTCCCTCCCTGATGCTTTGTCTTTTCACCGTGGGAACTCTTTTCATGCTGATGCTAGATGGGGTATTTTCTGCGCACTGCTGATCTTTTGTGTGCTGGTAACCATATTCACGTTCTCCATGCTGGCATCAGCCAACAATTTGGCTCACACTATCCTCATACTATCATACAACATCCTCATGCTATTTTCTGTTACTTCCAGTAATAAACCCTAAATAATACAGGTACACAAATGTCTTCATTGTCCCTGTGATGCTTCTTAGAAGGTTGGAGGAGGGTCGGTATTCTCCAAACTGACAAGGTTCTTTGAAACCAAAGTACAAGGCAAGCCACAACATACTGTTTACACAGAGTTTTATTCGAGGTAACTTACAGACAGAGGGGAAGCGGGGCTGACAATCCAGGTGGTAAGTGGCCATTCTCTGCCCCATTCTCTGAAGCTATTCTCCACCAGGTCTGGACCTTAATTCCCAGCTTCTATAGAGAGATGGACATGATGGTGAGGTCACAGGGTAGTTAGCTACAGTGGGGCCATCTGTGTGCCAGTCATCTCTCCTAGCTCTCTAAAGTGGAGACTTCTATGTTTTCACTTTAGGAAAAATCAGAACAAGCTTTTCTTCATTCTTGTCAGGGTTTGAATTGACCTCAAGGGAGCCTAGAACTCGTAGCTCCAAGGGAGGTCATTGGGCATCAGCAAGAAGGAGGGCCAAAGATGGACTCAGTGTTGTCCACACTCCTACAGATGCTTGACTTCCTCAAAAGAATTTTGGAAAATGTGGCAAAAAATTTAAGATTAAATTTAAGGGGTGTCTGGGTGGCTCAGTCAGTTGAGAGTCCAGCTTTCGCTCAGGTCATGATCTCACAGTTTGTGAGTTCGAGCCCCGTGTCGGGATTCTCTTGGGATTCTCTCTCTGCCCCTCCCCGACTTGCGCATGTACTCTCTCTCTTTCTCTCTCTCTGTCTCTCAAAATAATAAATTTAACAAAAAGAGTAAATTTGAGTATAGGTGGTGTGCAAATATGTTTGGCATATTCTGTTTACTGTTTTAAAGGTTTACGTTGCTTCACAATAACAGTTTAAATTTAATTGTGTTATATTAAAACAATTTTAAATATTTAAAATGAAGAAAATGGCAAATCTTCCATGAACCACTTTGTCAAGCTTTTATTGGTTGTTATTCTATTGCTGACTCGGGCAGAGCAGTGATGCCAGGGAAATTTAAGCTTTAAACTAAACAAAGCTGTCTTGTGGTTCCTTCTGTCTGAATCCTCTTCTCTCCCCCAAACACAAATCTTGGTGCCCACTGTCCAGATGTTTGGTTAATTTTAACCTCAAAAGAGCCTTTCCTGCTCAGTAACTAATAATCTCTCATCTCAGTCCTTCCTATTCATCTTCTCAACTTTATTTTTCTCTACAATAGGTGACATATTTTGTACTTTTACATGTACTGTTTAAGTGAATGTCTCCCACCACTAGAATATAAGCTCCATGAGGACACTGTATATCCACTACCCACGGGAGGGCCCACCACGTGGTAAGCAGCAAAAATAAATATTTGCTGAAGGCGCAAATGAACAAGCAAGTAAGAAACTTAATGTCTGATCATAGGCCCTTACCCCTTTAGGATGTCTTAGTGTAGGAGTTGGATTCTTATTTATTGAAAATCTCATTGAATCCTTGAAGTTTCTCTTTCTTTGGCATCTTTGCTTCTCATGTTCTGCTACCTCCTGACATCAGGATCCAGGCAGATAAACCCATTTGAACAATTTGATGGTTCAAGTGCATGAGAGCATCTATTAAGACTTACTCAACAGGAATAGAAAATGTGACTTACCAGAGTTACCCAAGATAATTGAACCCTGAATACAGCAGACAGTGGAGAAGATCTTATTTTTAGGATTGTTTACTCCTCTTAGCCACTCCGCTGTGAGTTACCTGAAAGAGATTGGGATTCTTTCCTCAAGATCTACAACACCCAGAAGAAGGGTAAATAAATGTTATGTTCTTTACCCTCCTCCATATTGAGAACTAATAACAGGAAGTGGGAAATAAAAGAAATGATAATCTCTCAAAACACTTACAGGGAAAGTAGTAAACTGGACTTCAGAAAGCCCAGAGAAAGAGGAATAGCATTGTAACAAGTACCTACTTGAAAGGTCAGCTTTCTGATTTCTTTACATACTTTGAATGTAGCTTTCAGACAGGAGTTTAAGGAAGATGTCAATACCGAATGAGTGATAAGCAAGCTACTTCTGTTCTATAATGAGGTGCTTTCAATTAACAGTGATAACTCACATCAGTTATTCCAATTTGTGTGAAAATGACTTCATATGAGATGCATATCAGGCTGAGCCATCTCCCAGAGCAAAGGTATATGGTTGCCCCCCAGCAGGACCATCATGTGATGATGCATATGTCTCAAGATGATAAAGAAGATATTTTAATTCAACTAAGAAACAAAAGTGAAATACAATATTTTATATTTAGAATTAACGTCTTTCCTAGTCTTAGAGTAACCATACATTTTCTTTGCAGTTTTTTTCTCAAGGAATTCTATAGACTCTGACCCAGAAAACTGGCCACAGTAAGTGCATTTCTTTGTCTGTGAAGTTGATATCAAGAACACATAAGACTCCAGTTTTTGAAAACAGGAGATGAATTATTTTATGCTGGAAGCACATGGTGTTCTTTGGTAATGAAAAATGAAGAAGTAAGAAGCCATTGACGGGGACTGGAAGGATATTTTTTCTACTAGGTTGAAATAATTGCCATAGGGATTATTCATTTACAATTAGCAAATATTTTGTTTCCTTTACACCATGGTTTTGCCTATGATATTTTTCTCTTTGATAAGATTTAGAATCCAATTAGGGAGTGGCTAGGTGGCTCAGTCAGTTTAGCATCCAAGTCTTGATTTCAGCTCAGGTCATGATCTCATAGCCCCAAGTCAGGCTCTGTGCTGACAGCAAGGATCCTGCTTGGGAATCTCTCTCTCCCTCTCTCTCTCTACCCCTCCCCTGCTTGTGCAGGGGTGGGCTCTCTCTTGCTCTCAAAATAAATAAACTGAAAAAAATATATGATGTTTAAAAAAGAGAATCCAATTAGGCTAATGAGATCTAAAATTTATAAACCGCCCTCCCCTGACACACACACACACACACACACACACACACGAATTGTCTATTTAGTAAGTACATGTATAAACACTATATCCTGTTAAACTGGAAGATCTACACAGGAGAGTACTATTGTAAACTGAGATTTCCACTCTTGTTTGAGCCTCAGTGAAAGCTATCCTGGTGTTTTCTGATAATTCATATTTCTACCTTTAGTAAATCGTTCCTGAAATTTATGAGATTGTGTCTCATTTTGACATGGATGTATTTGAGGAGATTGCCAAAGACAAAAGTCTTTTACCGTGTGTTTACAATCTTCCATAGGTTAGATTTTTCTTCCTCTTCTCCTTTCCCTGTCTCCCTCCATCTCCACCTCTCTCCCCCTCTCTCTTCTTTCCTCTCCTTTTCCTTCTTGCTTCTTTTTGCTTCTTTGTTCATATCTGAACTCACTGTGTGATCACTCAGTGCTCCCAGAGAGAATGGAAAAAGCACAAAGTCCCTCACTCTTTGCAAATATTTTTCACTCTAGCCTAAAGAATACTAAATGTACAGGCTTTTTAATTCTAACTGAATGTAAATATCAAACTTCTGTTCTATGAGGTTGCTTGTTCCACTAGAAGATTCAGGGCTAAGTGTCAATGAATGGATACCAATTCTAACTCTTTTTTAAATTTTTTTTTAAATTTTATTTTGTATTTTTTTAAAATTTATATCCAACTTAGCATATAGTGCAACAGTGATTTCAGGAGTAGATTCCTTAGTGCCCCTTACCCATTTAGCCCATCCTCCCTCCCACAACCCTTTCAGTAACCCTCAGTTTGTTCTCCATATTTATTGGTCTCTTCTGTTTTGTCCCCCTCTCTGTTTTTATATTATTTTTGTTTCCCTTCCATTATGTTCATCTGTTTTGTCTCTTAAAGTCCTCGTATGAGTGAAGTCATATGATTTTTGTCTTTCTCTGACTAATTTCACTTAGCATAATACCCTCCAGTTCCATCCACATAGTTGAAAATAACAAGATTTCATTCTTTTTGATTGCCAAGTAATACTTCATTGTGTGTGTGTGTGTGTGTGTGTGTGTGTGTGTGTGTGTGTATACCACATCTTCTTTATCCATTCATACATCAATGGACATTTGGGCTCTTTCCATACTTTGGCTATTGTTGATAGTGATGCTATAAACATGGGGGTGCATGTGTCCCTTCGAAACAGCACACCTGTATCCTGTGGATAAATGCCTAGTAGTGCAATTGCTGGGTCATGGGGTAGGTCTATTTTTAGTTTTTTGAGGAATCTCCATACTGTTTTCCAGAGTGGCTGCACCAGCTTGCATTACCACCAACAATGCAAAAGAGATCCTCTTTCTCCACGTCCTTGCCAACATCTGTTGTTGCCTGAGTTGTTAATGTTAGCCATTCTGACAGGTGTAAGGTGGTATCTCATTGTGGTTTTGACTTGTATTTCCCTGATGATGAGTGATGTTGAGCATTTTTTCATGTGTCAGTTGGCCATCTGGATATCTTCTTGGAGAAGTGTCTATTCATGTCTTTTGCCCATTTCTTCACTGGATTATTTGTTTTTTGGGTGTTGAGTTTGATACGTTCTTTATAGATTTTGGATACTAACCCTTTATCTGACATGTCATTTGCAAATATCTTCTCCCATTCTGCCAGTTGCCTTTTAGTTTTGTTGATTGTTTCCTTCACTGTGCAGAAGCTTTTTATTTTGATGAGGTCCCAATAGTTCATTTTTGCTTTTGTTTCCCCTGTCTCCGGAGACTTGTTGAGTAAGAAGTTGCTGTGGCCAAGATCAAAGAGGTTTTTCCTTGCTTTCTCCTTGAATAGTTTGATGGCATCCTGTCTTACATTGAGGTCTTTCATCCATTTTGAGTTTATTTTTGTGTATGGTGTAATAAAGTGGTCCAGGTTCATTCTTCTGCATGTCCCTATCCAGTTTTCCCAGCACCACTTGCTGAAGAGACTGTCTTTATTCCATTGGATAGTCTTTCCTTCTTTGTCAAAGCTTAGTTGGCCATATGTTTGTGGGACCATTTCTGGGTTCTCTACTCTGTTCCATTGATCTGAGTGTCTGTTCTTGTGTCAGTACCATACTGTCTTGATAATTACAGCTTTGTGATATAGCTTGAAGTCTGGGATTGTGATGCCTCCTGCTTAGGTTTTCTTTTTCAAGATCGCTTTGGCTATTCAGGCTCTTTTCTGATTCCATAAAAATTTTAGGATTATTTGTTCTAGCTCTGTGCAGAATGCTGGTGTTATTTTGGTAGGGATTGCATTGAATATGTAGATTGCTTAGGGTAGTATTGACATTTTAACAATATTTGTTCTTCCTATCCAGAAGCATGGAATATTTTTTCCATTTTTTTGTGTTTTCTTCAATTTCTTTCATAAGCTTTCTATAGTTTTCATTGTATAGATTTTTCATGTCTTTGGTTAGATTTATTCCTAGGTGTTTTATGTTTTTTTTTGTGGAACTGTAAATGGGATCGATTCCTTGATTTCTCTTTCTGTCGCTTCATTGTTGGTGTATAGGAATGCATCCGATGTCTGTGCATTGATTTTATATCCTGGAACTTTGCTGAATTCATGAATAAATTCTAGCAGGTTTTTTGGTGGAATCTTTTGGGTTTTCCATATAGAGTATCATGTCATCTGCGAAGAGTGAAAGTTTGACCTCCTCCTGGCCATTTGAATGCCTTTTATTTCTTTGTGTTGTCTGATTGCAGAGGCTAAGACTTCCAATACCATGTTGAATAACAGTGGTGAGAGTGGACACTCCTGTCTTGTTCCTGACCTTAGGGAGAAAGTCTCAGTTTTTCCCCATTGAGGATGATATTAGCGTTGTGTCGTTCATATATGGCTTTTATGGTCTCGAGGTATGCTCCTTCTGTCCCTACTTTCTTGAGAGTTTTTATCAAGAAAGGATGCTGTATTTTGTCAAATGCTTTCTCTGCATCTACTAAGAGGATCATATGGTTCTTGTCCTGTCTTTTATTGATGTGATGAATCACGTTAAATGTTTTGTGGATATTGAACCAGCCCTGCATCCCAGGTATAAATCCCACTTGGTCATGGTGAATAATTTTTTTTAATGTATTGTTGGATCCAGTTGGCTAATATCTTCTTGAGGATTTTTGCATCCATCCATGCTTATCAGGGAAATTGTTCTGGGTGTTGAAAGTGGTTTGACAGATTAGAGAAAAAAAGGGGGGGGGAAGAAAAGGAAAAAAAAAGGAAATCATTTGAGAATTTGAAAAAATGAATACACTGAAGTAGACTAAAATGAGATGATGGGAGTAAAATTGAATTTGAAAAAATACACACAAAAGTAAAGAATATAGTAGAAAAAAATAAAGAAATATATTTTTAATAAAAATTAAAAATAAAAATGAATTTTTTCTTTTTCTGTATTCAAGAAAAAGAAAAAAAATAGAAAAAATATTTTTTTTTTAAATTTTTTTTTTTCAACGTTTATTTATTTTTGGGACAGATAGAGACAGAGCATGAACGGGGGAGGGGCAGAGAGAGAGGGAGACACAGAACCGGAAACAGGCTCCAGGCTCTGAGCCATCCGCCCAGAGCCTGACGTGGGGCTCGAACTCCCGGACCGCGAGATCGTGACCTGGCTGAAGTCGGACGCTTAACCGACTGCGCCACCCAGGCGCCCCGAAAAAATATTTAAAAAAAGGAAATCTTTTGAAAATTTGAAAAGGTGAATACACTGAAGTAGACTAAAATAAAATGATGGAAGTAAAATAGAAGTTGAAAAAAATTACATAAGAGCAAAAAATATAGTAAAAAATTAAAGAAAAATATTTTTAATAGAAATTGAAAGTATTAATGAAGTTTTTCTCTTTCTGCATTCAAGAAAAGGAAAAACGAAAAAGAGAAAAAAAGAAAAAGAAATAAAAAGGGAATCGTTTGAAAATTTGAAAAGGTCAATACACTGAAGTAGACTAAAATAAAATGATGGAAATAAAATAGAATTTGAAAAAATTTGCCCCAAAGTAAAAAATATAGTAATAAAAATTAAAGAAAAATATTTTAAATAAAAATTGAAAATAAAAATAAATTTTTTCTCTTTCTGTATTCAAGAAAGAGAAAAGTGTAAAAGAGAAAAAAAAAGAAAGAAAATTGAATAGATGGACCTGCTAACAGATTGAAGTAGGACTGAATTTATTTCATTTTCCCCTAGAAGTAAGACTATATAGCACTTCATAGTCCATAGACTAAGCAGAAGGTGAGATTTGTGTTCTTGAAGCGTGAAGTTGGCCCATTTGGGTGGGGCTTAGTGTAATGGCTCAGCTCTCCACTAGATGGCACTGCTAGCCTACTGGGGTGGAGTACTGTGGCGCTCGTAGGTGTGTATGCTTATGAGCGGGAGTGGTGAAAATGGTGTCATCCAGCTACCCAGTCTCTAGTACTGGAACTCTGTTCTCCCGGATCAGCAATGGCACACCTGTCCTCTGTCTTCAGCTTTCGTCCACTCCCCGCTTTTTCACTCTCCGTGACCAAGCCCCAGGCAGTACCTCTCTGCTGAGTTTTGTCTCAGATGTGGCTGTTTTACCCAGCCCCTTACTTCTGAAGGACTGCGACTTTGACCTGTTCTGTCCCTCTGAGGCAGGGTCTTACTGAGCAATGGCTGAATGAGCGATGGCCAAATGTTGGCTGCACCCAGGAATGCTTGCTGGACCCTGCCACTGCTGGTGCCCCGAGACTGCGGCCAGGTGCCAGTCCACCCCAGAAAAGGTTTGTGAGATAGTGTAGCAGCAGTTTTTCAGGGATTATGGAAAATCACAACACACATCTGGCACCAGGCTTCACCCTTAATGACATTTTTCCAGTACCAGTGAATGTGGCTGACTTCTGGGGTCTGCTGGACCAGGTGTCTTCTACAGTCTCTACCAAATGTCCTTCCAGCAGTGGAACCGCTTTTCCCTGTGGGGCCCGAGAACCTCCTGGAACCCACTCTGCTCCTGGGGATTCGCCCTTCGCACCAGAGCACCACCAGGTTTTGAGCTGCAGAGTTGCAGAGTTTGCGCCCCCCTTGTTTACAGTCTTAATGGAATTTAAACCCTCTCCTTTCTCCTTTCTCCCTTTTTAGTTTAGTCCCTGTGGCTGTTTCCAATTTTCCACTTTCTCTCTAGCTGCTTTTGGGGAGAGGTGCTTTTCCTGTATTCTCCCCCCACCCCGGCCAGTCTCCGTCCTCTCTTTGCTTGCAAAAGCACCTCCCTTCCTGCTCCTTATTGCTCCCCAAGTTCGCCTCTCCACGCACCTGCTGAATTCTGTGATTCAGGTTGTGCAGATTGTTGTGTTAATCCTCCAGTTTTCTAGGTGTGTAGGATGGCTTAGTGTTGGTCTGGCTGTATTTCATGGACGAGAGACACACAAAAAACTTCCATGCTCTTCCGTCATCTTGGCTCCTCCCCAATTCTAACTCTTTCAACAATAAACTTGAGAGAACTGATGCCTAGAAATCTGGGGCCAACATTGGCTAATAATGAAGATGTGTTAGTTATTGATAAGATACAATTTATAGTTTGAAACTCCCCTATAGATGCCCTGTGCCAAATTGCCCACATTGCTTAGGGATGGATTGATGGCTTGTACTTGGTTCAACCTGTACAGCCTGGCTTTTACAACAAAAGGCGTAAAAAAAATTCTATGGGTGCCTGGGTGACTCAGTTGGTTGAACGTTCAACTTCATCTCAGGTCACGAACTCATGGTTCGTGATTTCCAGCCCTGCATCGGGCTCTCTGCTGTCAGCACAGAGCCTGCTTCAGATCCTCTATCTCCCTCTCTCTCTCCATCTGTCCCCCACTGGTTCTCTCTCTCAAGATAAATAAATAAACTTAAAAAATAATTCTATAAGCTTTTGACTGGACAACCTTGAAAACAAGATGCCTTACACATGTCTTGTTGATTTATAATCTAATGACAAAGAACATCTGCAATTGAGAATGAATATGGGGCTGTACCTGGAAGTGTAAGACCCTCTATGATAGTATGTTCTTTATTTATCCTGATGTACTCTACTCTTCACTTTTATTAAAGCTTTTTGTCAGTACACCCTGTGAAGGCTCAGAGTCCTATTAATTATCAGGCCCTTCGGAACTGATACACTTGAACTTTTTCTGCTACAGTTGAGAGGCCGATTTACATTTTTTCTTCTTCTTTGCACACACTCTGAGTAAACATATTTGCAAAATGGAAATAGGGAATAGTAATAAAGGATTTGTTCTTATCTCCAAAGCCATTTAGCATGTAAACCATTTTAGAGAAATATCAGATTATAAAATATAAGGATACATAATTTCCCAAGGAATTTTGGGGAGAAAAAAACACTAGGAAGTAGCACTTGACAGTTATTTTGACACAACACAATAGGTTTTTTTGCCCATAATATATTGAGTATGTTTATGCTCAGTGTTATATTATTGTTTTTCCTGAAAATCGACAAAAATAAGGCCTTCTAAAATGAATTGACCAGTAGGTGTTCACAATTTACAGATAGTAATTTAGGTTCCCACCTTTAGGATGGTGCATTTAAGAGTCTACAAGTGCCTATTTGGCATCGCTTAACTAAAATTTTAACCAATTTAAGGAGAATACTACTTAAGGCAGTCTTAGCATTTTAGTTATTTTATAATAATTCTTATTAGAGCATTTTACAATAATGTTTTATCTTATTGTTTATTTTCCATGGTGTCCAAATGAATTATTGTTAGATGTCCCTACCACCTTTCTATAAAAGCTAAAATCATTAAAGGATGCATTTAAGCATTTGAAATCCTCAGTAACATTCATAAAATGAATATTAAAAGACACTCTATATTTTATTATCCTGAATAAAAGAGAATATTATGACTTTCATGCCAATTGTCAAGTGTCACTTTAGTAAAAAATATGCATATATATATATATATGAAATACATAATAAAATATATATATGAAATACATAATAAAATACATCATACTACACACACAAGCACACACATGTGTTAGTTTTTAAGGTCATGTTTGTCAGACTGGACAACAAAAGGAAAGATACTAATAGATTATTGGCTACTTTAAACTTGTCCCTACATCTTTAATTTCAATCATGAATCTCTTTTTAAAAAAATGCTAACATATACATCCACATTAAAGCTGCATTGATACCATTTCTTTTAGGATACAGTGATTTCTAGCCCCCAGTGTTCA
Organism: Lynx rufus; assembly: GCF_022079265.1. NCBI lineage: Eukaryota > Metazoa > Chordata > Mammalia > Carnivora > Felidae > Lynx > Lynx rufus. The sequence goes on from NW_025814827.1 coordinate 68,004,900, forward strand.
GGATGCAGAAGAGGTTTTAACACATTTCTTTCAGTTTTTACTACCTTACCCCCCTCCCACTTCATATTTTCTATTCCTAAGATTGCCTGAATAGCAATACTGGTATTTTTCTTTTGAAAGAACATTGTCATATCCTATCTTCTGCGATAATTCTGCAACTTTTTCTCTTTTTTAAAGTTTATTTATTTACTTTGAGAGACAGGGAGTGTTGCATGTGAACAGGGAGGGGGCTGAGAGAGAAGGAGAGAGAGAACCCGAAGCAGGCTCTGAACTGTCAGCTTGGAGCCAGAAGCAGGGCTCGATCTCACAAACTGAGATCATCACCTGAGCTGAAATTAAGAGTCAGAAACTTAACCTACTGAGCTACCCAGGAGCCCTAATACCACAATGTTTTCAAAGTGATATTCATCTATGCTCTCTTGATCTCTCAAATTAAACAGTTTTCACCTTTTTACCTTTAAAATCAACTATAGTTTAAAAATTATCCCAAGGAAATTCAAGCACAGAAAAACTCAGCTGTGATAAATCAGTTTCTGATAATAAGCAAAGAAGTTTTACTCCTTTTATAAATGAACATTTCAGTTGTAGTTTGACTAGATTTATCAATCTAAAGAAACAAAAAATTTTCCTTTTCTCATCTTCATTAGATCATAGTTTTTATCAGGCTAGGATGTTGAATGCCAGGTGCATTCAATGAAAACAAGATTGATTTATCATATTCATTGTAAAGCAGTGATATTTGGTAAGAATACAAGGTAAATGTTTTGCCTTTAAAATAAATTAAGGGGGGCGCCTGGGTGGCGCAGTCGGTTAAGCGTCCGACTTCAGCCAGGCCACGATCTCGCGGTCCGTGAGTTCGAGCCCCGCGTCAGGCTCTGGGCTGATGGCTCGGAGCCTGGAGCCTGTTTCCGATTCTGTGTCTCCCTCTCTCTCTGCCCCTCCCCCGTTCATGCTCTGTCTCTCTCTGTCCCAAAAATAAAAATAAAACGTTGACAAAAAAAAAAAAATTAAAAAAAATTAAGGAAATTGTAGTCAATATGTTCTCTAGAAACTTGGAGGAAAATTCAAGGCTATGCTGAGAAAGACCAGATATTGGACACAGTAACTGGAGGAACAAAGAATAACAGTATCCTTCTTACCTAGTTAGAAGAACAGGGAAAGATAAGCTTCAAAATAGTCTTGAAGCCCATGAAATTTTATCATGGAAACAAAGCAAAGCAACAATCAAGTATTTTTAACTTCTACTAAATGAAGTTCTAAATAAATGAACTATAAGGGCTTATGTCATAGCGTAAATATATGAGATCTCCACTATCCTGAACATGAAAAATGATTTAAATTTTAATGGTCTATTCAGTATATTGTCAAATTATAGCTGAGTGTGTACGGATTTGATGATTTTCAAAAAATCCTCCCAGCTCCACGAGTTGCTGAGTCTATCAAAGTATCGCCTTTCACTGTTTGATGTGGTTATAACCACAAAACATCTTTCCATCACGTACAATAAAACAGACTTCAAAAAACCAGATGAAGCTAGGGATGTTTAATCTAAATTCTTTTTACGGAAATGGAGAAAAAAAAAGCCTAAGATTTTGCAGTGCTTGGGTTTTTTTTTTCTCTCTATAAAAGTAATTTCATTTTTAAAATAAAAACTGTCATTAGATAATTTTTTACATCTCAGTGGTTTTGTGTAGCTTTGAGCAATGTACAATATGTTCTCCTTTCCTTGAGGTTGTCTGATATAAGTGAATTTGTGGTGGTATAAATATATTAAGGGGAACGGATGTTTCACTGTTTAAAAATCGCTAACGTCAACACTTCCCTAAAAGGAGAGGACGAAAAAAGAAGTTTATCTTATGTGTAAATTGTCTTCTTTATGCAATCAAAGGCACCCCAAAGTAAACACCTTCATTTTCACAATAGCCCTATTTAACCAAAACATAACACAAAATAGCAGATAATTAGTAAATTTTAAGTCTTCTGTACATATGTATATATAGCAATACATAAAATATACATGCATCTATAGCAATGCATAAAATCATTACATATTTGCAAAGAAGGAGCAATCTCCTCAACATGGGCTAATTCACTTTGAAATGCCCACAACCAAATGGTTTAAAAGTTATCAACTTTTTCATATTTATCTCCCATATACAGAGTCATGCTTCATCTTTTAAAATTAGATTATTATAAACATCCCTTTAAACAATGCCACCAATCTATACAAATAATCCAAGGCTAAAAATTTATACCAGTTCTTTCAGATATAACACTGAAACCAAAAGAGCTGTGTTTATATAAGACATCATATAAAACCTAAATTGGATGCTACAGTGCTCTCAGAATAGTAATAGCACAAATAGCAAATAATAAATATTGTAACAATAATAAGGAAGCTATACATGGGACTTACTCTGTGCCAGGTTCTACTGATTGTAATAGCAGATGCATTTATTTGGTCTAATTTTGAGGTACAATTATTATTTCATCGCCTATAAAAATGAGAAAATGGCACCACAGATATTAAGCAATTTATTAGGGTTACCCACCTAGAATATGGGAAAGCTAGGATCTAACACAAAGTAGGTTATTTCTAGAGACCTTCTGAACTCTTATGCTGTCCTACCTACCTGTCTACAGAATTAATGTTTTTAAAGGCATAAGTAATTTCTGGTATTTTTGTAATTTATTTGACCTTGGTAATATGAGTCTTTGAATATTTTATTTCATTCTATTTATTTCCTACTGCTGCTAGGAAATTACCACAAATTTAGCAGCTTAAAAAAAACCACATTATATTATTTCTGGAGCTTAGAAATCTGAGATGGCCTCACTGGGCTAAAATCAAATTGGCAGGACTGCATTCCTTTCTGGAGGCTCTAGGAGAGTATCCATATCCATTGTCTTGCCTTTTCCAGCTTCTGGAGGCTGCTCTCATTCCTTGACTTTTGGCACTTTTACATCTTCAAAGTGAGGAATGACCCAGAAAGTCTGATGATGTCACGTCTCAAGTTCTAACTCTTCTCTCTCCTTTTTCCCCATTGATGAACCCTTGTGATTGCCCTGGGCCCACCGAATAATCCAGGATAATCTCATTTTAAGGTCAGTTCACCAACAACCTCAGTTTCATCTGCAACCTTAATTCCCCCTTGTCATGTAATATAGTCACAGGTTCAGGGGGTTATAACATATGCATCTTCCAGGACAATTATTCTGCCTAGCATACTCGTTATGTATTTATACTGGGAATTTGGTACTCAGGCTTGTGAGTGAATTGTGTGTGTGCAAAATATCATCATATATAACAGGAAGTGAATTTAATGACCCACTTAATTGACTACCTTAGATATTTTTTTTTAATTAAAATTTAGAAAAGGTTACTGGTACTAACTACTGATAAATTTGTTTTGGTTGGAAATTGCCATTTGGTCAGTGAAACTGTAGCAAGGCATGGCAGGCTTATCCACTTTCCCAGAATTTTGGGAACCAACTGGTAATAACCATAATTTGAATACTTAACCTGTTCCTCTGCTGTAAAGTATAAAATCCTCAAGAATAGAATTCTGAAAGCATTTGTGAAAACTGATTGCATTTTGATGACAAGTCTGTTATTATCCTGGGTCGCTTGCTTACATTTACTTTGCTTTCTTCTTTAAAATTTTCATCATAAAAAGCAGACAGAAACTGGGGCACCTGGGTGGCTCAGTCCGTTAAGCGTCCAACTTTGGCTCAGGTCATGATCTCAGGGTTCGTGAGTTCAAGCTCCCTGTCAGGCTCTGCGCTGACATCTCAGAGCCTGTAGCCTGCTTCAGATTCTGTGTCTCCCCTCTCTCTCCCAGCCCCTCCCTTGCTCATGCTCTGTCTCGCTCTCTGTCTCAAAAATAAACATTAAAAAAAAAAAGCAGAGGGAGATTAAAAAAAAGGTAGTAGATATACTTAAATGAACACATATTCTTGTTGTGTTTCCAAAATGTTGAATTCAAATATGATAAGAAAGAGCATTCTTTATAGTAGTATACTTTGTATCTAACATTAAAAAGTAGAGGAAAGTTTCCTAAATATTTATTTGGGTAGTAAATTGAATTATGCTTGAATTTTTGCTCCATTTTAAAATCATGCCTTGTAATTCAGAACTAACGAAGCCAATAATTCTCAGCATAGAGGGAATATTTATTTTCAAACTAGAAAATTTTCTCTACATTGTGTAAATTTATTCCTCAGGGAAATTTTATTTAAGGTTCAAGTCCTATCTTGGAAATAATGACCTAAAAACATAGGCTGGAAAGCAATAAAGAATGTATACACTCAACCAAACACTGGACAAAAATTAATCACTGTAAACACCTATATGTATGACCTACATTATCTGGTGATTATAGGACTAGATGGTGTCAGTGAAAAAAGGATTAAAATGAATTGTACAAATGATTTTAGCCTGGGCCCATGGAATAAGGTGCATAAATGCATGGAATAGTGTTTCTAAACTTTTGTTGTTGTTGTTGTTGTTAATGATCATTTCCTAAGGAACCTTTCTAAATATACTGTTCTTAATCACTTTTTTCCTTTCCTAGATTTTTAAAACCATGATTTACTGTTTATATATGGTGGCCCTTTGGAAGGTCACACACTATTATAATATCTAGGATGCCACCTTCCCCCAAGACAATTTTCATATATATCCTTGGGGGATAATATCCTCCCCATCGTGAATACATAAACATAGAGTGACAGTAGTAGAAGGAAGCTCAAAGCTGTATTCAAAACCCTTTATTTTACTGACAGGAAGCTGGGACACAGAGAAGGGAACTTATTTATCTAAATAGATACATACTTAACAGGTAGTATGGATAAAATAAAATAAGCATAAAGCTTGAAATTTTGTCAATTTGCTTTCATATACAAGTAATATTGATCAAAACAAGAAGCACTACAGGAAGGGAAAAAAATCCATAAGTACCTACAGGATAACTAAGTGATGTAACTGTCAGGACCCTGAAGGCATTACCTCTTAGTCTGATATTTTGAAACAAACAGAATGTAACATTATTTGAAAATTCAAAAACCAAGTATTACTTGTATGATAATTTATAATAGGGAAAAAAAACTCCTTTGAGAGCAGCTCAGGCACAGAGACTTCCAAATTCCAATAGAAGGCAAGGCTTGTTTAAAGGTCAATCACATGTATACTCTTGGTATTTTCGCTGAGTTAGAGCTTGTTCAACAAAGTAAGGAGTTCACAACTGTCAGACGCTGGCATTTCAAAGGGTAAAAGACATCTTTATGAAATAATCAGGACAAAAATCTCTTCATGTACAATAACGTAGTAAATATCACCTGGAAAAGATATTAAAATTTCTTCTTCTACCTATTTGTGAAAACGTATCTCCCCTCTTAGAGTAAAAAAATAAATAAAAATAAATCACAGTCGGAAAGGAAAGCTGCCATTTGAGGTTAATGCCTTCATATTCCTGATAGAAGTGATTGTAAAATATTTTGCAAAAGCTTATCGTTAAGATTAGAGCAAGAAACAATGTGACATGATTAAATTGCATCAAGTAGAAAGAAACAATAAGCCATGTTCCTTGGTCTTCAGCAAAAATGGTGTCTCGCGGACAACTATACACATTTCTAGTTGGGACCCTGAACCACTAATTAAAACTAGCCGGATTCTCCTAGTCTAAGAAAGTATTCTAAATTGCTTCATGCTACCTGCTTTACTTTTAATTTATTGCTTAATGGTTTAGGAATACCTCTTGTAAAGTAATACAAATAGAGTGGATCTTGTGGAGAACACATAATAGATGCAGTGGGTGGTAATATGTAACATAGCAGGTATTTAAAGTTTGAAGAAAAAAATAAGTAGTTATATGCTTGCCTTGGGCCATAACTTTGATCATGGTAACATTTGTTTTCCTTGAAACCAACTCTGTTCAGCTCACCTATCCTGCATGTGTCTCTAGGCCAGTAAATTCAAGCAAACCTCTCTTCAATTTCATTCATATGAATTTCCTAGAATTTGGTCAGTTTTTTTATTAGCCCTGCTCCTAAATTTTGTTTTGCCTGGCCCCAGACTCCTGATTAATGTCACATTGTGGTTTTCCTCTTACCCTTCACCTGCTATACTTTTAAACCTAATAGACTTTTGGTCTAATATTTCATTCCTAGGCGTCAACTAGAATATAATACCCAAGCCCCAAATCCAGGTACCATATTGCCCAAAGTGTCATCATTGGCTGATACAACAGCTGAAATTGTCCTATAGAAATCAGACAATAAATTTATTTCTTCATTTACTCATCTCAAAAGTATTTATTGAACAGTTCAATAGGCAGGGAACTCAGTCTTGGGGATACAATGGTACACAGGAAAAAGTGGTTCTTTATCATGGATATTACATTCCCCTTGACAAGACAGATATGAAAAAATGATTGCATAATTGTATAATTAATTATCTCATTATAATTTTGATCAATTCTATAAATAAGCTCAGAGAGCATTCACATTATATAACTAGAAACTTGCCCTAAGCTGGAAAGTCTGTAAAGATTTCATTGAATAAATGATATTTAATCTGAGGATCGAAAACTACAGTTTACTTTTCATAAAATGAGGAGAAAAACAAAAGAGAATGAAAAGCACAGACAAAGGACCTAAAATAAGGAGGAGTCTGGTTCATAGAGGATGTATGAGAAAAATCAGTGTGGTAGAGAATAAGGGGTAAAAGGAAATGTATAAAGATGTTGCAGATTGATGCCAGATTATATAGCATAATTTTAAGCATTTTGAGTTTTTAACTTGAGAGCTTTGGGAAGACATAAGATTTTGAATGACATGATAATATTTAGGCTTTATAGCCATTTTTTGAGAGGGACTATGGATAATGAATTGGAGGCTTGTAAAAAGAGGCTACTAAAGGTCAGGTCAAAGGACACAACAGTGAAAAGACAAGTAAAGAATGGGAGAAACTACTTACAAATCTATATCTATTAGGGGTCAGTCAGTATCTGAAATACATAACTCCTACAACTCAACAACTGAAAAGTTAAATAACCTTATTTAAAAATGGGCAAAGGACTTGAATAGACATTACTTTAAAGATTATATGCAAATATATACAAAATTATATACACAAATTATATACAACAAGCATATGAAAATGTGATTAACGTCACTAACCATCAAAAGAAGTATAATTCAACACCACAATGAGATATTACCTCACTCTCATTAGGATGGCTACCAGTAAGAAAAAAAAAGAAAAGAAAGGAAAAGAAAAGAAAAGAAAAGAAAAGAAAAAGAAAAGAAAAGAAAAAGAAAACAAAAGAAGAGAATAAATGCTAGTGAGGTTGTAGAGAAATCGAAAACCTTGTTCACTGTTAGTGGGAATGTAAAATCTTGCAACAGTGGGAAACAGTAGGACAGTGCCTCAAAAAATTAAAAAAAAATAGAGCTACAATATGATCCAGAAATCCCACTGCTGGGTATATATACAAAATAATTGAAAGCAAGGTCTTTAAGAAATATTTGTGCACCCATGTTTGTAGCAGCACTATCCATAGTAACCAAGAGGTGGAAACAACCTAAATGTCCATTAACAGATAAATAAACAAAACGTAGTACATACATACAATAGATTATTCAGTCTTAGAAAGGTAGGCAATCCTGTCACATGCTGCAACATGGATGAACTTTGAGGACATTAGGCTAAATGAAATATTTAGCCAATCACAAAGGAGCAAATACTGTATGATGCTACTAATATGAGGTATCTAAAGTAGTCAAAATCTTAAAAACAGAAAATGGAATGTTAGTTACTATGGTCCTAGGCGAAGGAGGGGAAGAGGTGTTGCTCAAAAGCACAGAGTTTTAGACTTGTAAGATGAAAAGGTGAAAAAGTTCTGGAGATCTGTTTTACAATAGTGTGAATGAATATACTTAGATACTACTGAACAGTATATTTAAAAATGGTTAAGATGATAAATCTTATGTATCTTAACTGAAATAAAATCATTTAGGAGTTATTGCTACAGTTAAAAAAATATGAATGGTAGTTTGGATTAGAATTGTAGCAGTGGAGAGCAAGAGACAGGGATAAATTTGTAAGGGATTTAAAGTAGAATTAACATGTATATTACCTTAAATATGTGGGACAAGGGAGAAGAAGTAGTCAATGAAGTACTGAGATTTTTTTTTGAATTGTAAAACTGTATTCGTGGCACTATTGTGCCTGAGATACATGTTTAAAATTTGTCAGCATACAGACAGTAAGAAAAGTTATGGCATGAGATGAGATTATGAAGGGAGTAAAAGGCTGATAGTAAAGAAAGAATAAAGTGAGACATAAAGGGAATCTAGAGTTTTATCTGAACATATCCAGAGTTTATAAAGGAAGGGAATGAGTCAAGGGAAATGAGTTGAGGGGGAAAAACAAAAGGCTGAGAAGAAAGTACATTACTAGGTGTACTTCAAATCAATTAATCACCTAGACTCACATTTATAAATTCTTTGTTCATAATGGAGCACCTGGCTGGCTCAGTCGGTTAGGCATCCAACTTCGGCTCAAGTCATGATCTTGTGGTTCCTGAGTTCAAGCCCCACATCGGGCTCTGTGCTGACAGTTCAGAGCCTGGAGCCTCCTTCAGAATCTGTGACTCCCTCTCTCTCTGTCTCCTCCCCTTCTTGTGTTCTGTCTATGTCTCTCAAAAATAAATAAATAAATAAATAAATAAATAAATAAATAAATGTTAAAAAATTAAAAAAAACACTAATTCTTTGTTCATTACCTATTAATATTGACAAAAAAAAAGATTACCATAAGGAAGGAATTCGCTCTCTAGTCTAATCCTACACTCTATGATGATCAGTAAAAGAAAGTACATTTCAATTAATTCTTTTTTTGCTTTGATTTCTGTAAACATATGTTGATATGATTATGTTGTAGGTCAAGATGAAGTTTCTAAATAAGCAACTTGATTTGTAGCTTCACAATCGTATTCAAATCCATAGATGTTTTAAATTCACCTGTAAATTTTTAATTGTTAAAGGCTGAGGAAACAGAAACTAAGTCTTTTCCAAGCTCAAAATTACAAACATCAGCAATGATGTATGTAAAAACTACTATCAAAAAATAGGTACAAAGTGCCCTTATTTAGAGTGACACACAAAGAAAGTTTAATCAGAATGTGCTTATCTTCTTTCTTCAACAAAATTGGAAGAAAAATTGGAAATTTTATTTCTGTTCACATGAGATGGCATATTAAATATGCTTGGGATTCACATGTTTGTAGTTTATTTGGCGGCAGAAAGAGTAAAATTATACAGAAGTTATTTGAGGTGTGTTAATATAATAATCCCTTTAAAGGATAGGCGAAGTCAACTAATTATGCATATTTACTGTTAGCTGATTTATTGTGTAGATTCGCCCGTGAGTTCAGAATATTTTGTTATATAATAAAAAATTGCGCGTGTCTGGAGATAACCAGCCCTTATGTGCATAGTTCATGGACAACTTTCACTACATGATTATATCATACCACCTGTTATTCAGCACTATCTGAGCACACTGAAAACACTCAAAATAGCTTCTAATTCTTAAAATTAATTATTAAATTATGGATACATTAATATATTAATGTTTAACTCATTCTTTCTTGTAAAGAAACCAAAAAGGGAGGGTGACTGGGTGGCTCAGTCAGTTAATCCTTTGACTCTTGGTTTCGGCTCAGGTCATGATCTCATGGTTCCTGAGTTTAAGCCCTGGGTCAGGCTCTGTGCTGATGGTGTGGAGCCTGCTTAGGATTCTGTCTTTCCTTCTCTCTGCCCCTCACCTGCTTGTTCTCTCTCTCAAAGTCAATAAATAAACTTAAAAAAAATTAAAATGCGATGTAGCCAAATATATTTCCACTGTACTGCTAATCACATTATAGATAATATTATTGAACAGAGATAGATACCTTATTAATAAAGAAATTTTAAATCTATCCTTAAATCTCTACTTTATGAAATAGTGAGTCTTTTAGGCATAGTAAATCGCATAAATTTTTATTATTTTGTGCTCCTCTGTTAAGATGACCTGATCGTAGTTTCTCTACATTTCAATTTACACAAATTAGTGTAAGCCACATATTTATAAATCTACGCAGTGAAAAATTTGGGATATAGGGCAAGTACCTACTTTAGTAAAATTGTTCTAAATTTTAAGACACTACTAAGTGAAATATTTCTTAAAATTTGTTTCTGCCTAATTTTGTGCTGAGTTTTTGTGAGGGGAAGGTGGAATTGAAATCAGGCTATCCATCCAATAAAATTTATTGCAAAAACATTTTAAAAACACTACTCTTTTAGAAACTAAAATAAACTTTCTCATTCTAATCATCTTGCTTTATTGAAATGTAATTTTCAATATGTTAAAGTCATTCAATATGTTAGCGTTGATGTTTACTTTGGCATGAATCTTGCTTTTTGCAATTTTGTTTATCCCTGGGGTAATTTGTAGACATTTGAATTTACTTTTTTCTTTTGCCTTTTCTAAAAAGATTCTATCAGTTACTCTGATATAATTATTATGACTATATTGAAAGCTGACAGTGACATACTATTTCCACTTTATTATGAAAAATTTTTCATCGAGAAGAACTGCAAACATATAAATAATTACCTTAATATTTTTATAGACTGTAAACATAGGACTGTGGAATAGAAAATTTAATCTGAAAATGAAGTTCAATTATAAGAATAAAACACAAGAACATGAAGGCATTTTAAAAATAATCTTTTTGGGGCACCTTGGTAGCTCAGTCGGTTGAGCATCCAACTTCGGCTCAGGTCATGATCTCACGGTTCATGGGTTTGAGCCCCACCATCGGACTCTGTGCTGACAGCTCGGAGCCTGGAGCCTAGATCCTGCTTCCAATTCTATCTCCCTCTCTCTCTCTCTCTGCCCCTCCCCTGCTAGTGCTCTGTCTCTCTCTATATCTCTCAAAAAATATATATATATATATAAATAAACATTAAAAACAATAAGAACAAAAAAAGTAATCTACCTTTCATTTCAACAGGCACAGTGGATCATTGCAGAGAATTATTATGTAGCTTTAATGAATTCTGAGGAAAAATATTATCATGATAAAGTAGTTTTTAATAAAATAGTTCTAAAACAAAGGAAATACAAAAATATTGATGGGATCCTAAACATAAATATTTGCTTATATATCAGATATACATACATGTGTATGATTTATAGAAATTATATATGTTATACATTATTTATAAAAATATAACCAGTAATAGTTTACTCTTTAGATGAATACACAATAATTATATTGAAGATGATAGAGAATAAATGAATACTCCTTACATATATTTTATAGGCTCTAATGTTTAAAGTATGGTTTTAAAATCATCCATTGAAGGGGCACCTGGGTGGCTCATTTGGTTAAGTATCTGACTCTTGATTTCTGTTCAGGTCATGATCTCACAGTTATGAGAACGAGCCCCCACATCCAGCTCTGTATCCAGCCCCACAACCAGCCCCATGTCAAGATCCATGCTGAGCATGGAGCCTACTTGGGATTCTCTCTCTCCCTTTCTCTCTGCCCTTCCTCCACTCACTCATGTGCATGTGTGCTCTCTCTCTCAAAATAAATAAATAAATGTTTAAAAAATAAATTAATAAAATATTCCATTGAAAATGAAGTTTAAAAAGTTTAAAAAATGAAGTTAATGGTGAAATACATACATATATATGTATATATACATGTATATATACATGTATATATGTATGTATGTGTATGTATATATACATGTATATATATTTCACCATTTTATATATATATGTATATATACATGTATATACATGTGTATATATATGTGTATATATGTATACACATGTGTATATATGTGTGTATATATATGTGTATATATATGTGTGTATATATGTGTATATAGTGTGTATATAGTGTGTATATACATGTATATACATGTGTATATACATGTGTATATATATGTGTATAGTTATATACATGTATATACATGCGTATATATGTGTGTATATAGTGTGTATAGTGTGTGTATATATATGTATATATACATATATATGTATATTTCACCATTTTATATATTATGTATATATACATGTATATATATATAAAATGTATTATATATGTATATATACATGTATATATATATAAAATGGTGAAATATACATATATATGTATATATACATATATATACACACACTATACAAACATATATACATGTATATATACATATATATATATAAAATGGTGAAATATATACATATATATGTATATATACATATATATATATACACACACTATACACACTATATACACATACACACATATATGACACACTATTATATATAAAATCCTGGCGCTTCCTACCTAAAAAAACTTATTTCCAGAATTTGAGAATTGTATAGATATTTGAAATAGTTCTTATTCCTATTAAGCTGGGGCACCTTTCTTTTCTGGAATAAGTTAATACTAATATTTAATTAAAGTCAGTACTTCAGTAAGTGTCCATTTGCTCTTGGAGAGACAAGTCACTGGCTCAGGGGAGAGAAACAGAGAGTACACAAACTTAACCTTCTATTTAGAGAAATACAGAGTGACTAGATTGTGACATACATCTCTATCTGCTGACCTCTGAAGGCACTGGTAGGAGAGTTTTAACAAAGAAAGAAAAGAATCATGAAATTGTTAAATATATTGAATAAAGAAAGCTAGTAGAAGCAAATATAAGATAAGCTAAACTAGATATTGAAAAAAAGATAAAGAAAACTTTTAATCATTACTATGTGGTTTTAAACCTTGTTCAAATGAATATGTTTTGTATAAATTTTTGCCCACAACATGAAAGAGTTAAGTTACCATAATTATTCCACATCATAAAGATCCATTGGAGTGTTAAAGCTAGTTTTTCTCCTGTGGTCCCATATCACAACCAAATTTAAATAGAGATGACTCATTTTAATCCAATGACAGGAAATTCTTTGTATACTGAATTCATGATGAAATCTATGCCACTGGAGGAAAATGGAAATAATAAAATAGATAAGCTTCTAGGAGGAAGAATCGAGATTGTAAAATTATGTTGATACTGAAAACGTAGGGTGCACATATGCTGCTTAATGATGAATACTTACCTACAAGTTAACAACTCCCATAACTTCCTCCCATCACTTTCTTATAAAGCAAGAAATTGCATATTGGGCCACAAGACAGTTATGTCTAGTGACACTTCCCTGACCCTAAATAACTAATGGTGCAATAGATATTTTCCATTTAACAACTCAAAGGGCAAAGGGAAAATCATATTATTTAATTTTTTCCCAACCATCACTCCATTTCATTCTTCTTCTTACCAAATCCTAATAGCCTTTGTAGTTATGAATGACAAGCAGTTCACTATTCCTTTAAACAAAAAATGGAAATGAACACGGAAGGAAGAAAGAGGGCAACTTGTTTATCAGTGATTTTTCTCCTGAGAACACAAGATTTTAACTTTATTAAAAGCTAATAGACTCCTGGTTTCCAGTCTGGCATATAAAGAGCTTGAGAATCATCACTCCTTCCTAACAACAAATAAAGAGCTACACGAGCTGAAAAAGCAACAACTCTTCTTAGATTCCTCAGAGAAGGTGGTCACAGGGCAAACTGCTGATTCAATAATGGAGAGACAGGTGGATAAATATAATTTAATTTCTCTTAGTAATGCTTTGTACTCTTTGTTTTGTAAAGATCTTTCAGATCATTCATAGATTTACTGCAAGTATTACATTGTTTTTGATGTTACTGTAGGTTTCATCAATTTTAATTTTTTTTATTAATTCAGTCTTTCAAAGATATTGAACTATGATTAGTTTTGCATTCTGATTTTGTATTGTTGATATCACTTACATTTACTTTCATATGTATATTTTTGTTTTTCTTCATTCCTTTCTACAATTTTTTAAATCTGTTTTTCTTCCTCTGTCTAAAAAAAAAATTCTGTAGCATTTGTGTCGATGTGATTTACTGGTGATCTTGTCTTTTAGTTTTTGCTTATTTAAAAGTTCTTTCTTGGGGCGCCTGGGTGGCGCAGTCGGTTAAGCGTCCGACTTCAGCCAGGTCACGATCTCGCGGTCCGTGAGTTCGAGTCCCGCGTCAGGCTCTGTGCTGACCGCTCAGAGCCTGGAGCCTGTTTCCGATTCTGTGTCTCCCTCTCTCTCTGCCCCTCCCCCGTTCATGCTCTGTCTCTCTCTGTCCCAAAAATAAATAAAAAACGTTGAAAAAAAATTAAAAAAAAAATAAAAGTTCTTTCTTTGACTTTTTATATTTACATTTGTTCGACTGGATTTAGAATTACTGATTGGTAGCTGTTTTATTTGAGCACTAAAATATATCATCACATTTTATTCTGTCCTCTATATTTTTGTTCAAAAAGTCAGATGTCAGATTTATATTTGCCCCCTAGAAGGTGTGTGTGTGTATGTGTGTGTGTGTGTGTGTGTGTGTGTGTGTGTTTCATTATTTGAATTCATAGGAGTTCTGGAATCTGAGGCTTAATGTCATCCGTTATTTTACAAAAATTCTCAAAGTATCTCTTGACTCCTTTGTCTCTGTTAGTCCCCAAATTAACTATTTTGGTTTCTCATTATGCCCCATTTATCTATTATGCTCTTTTCTTACTTTATTTTTTTCTTTATACTTCAGTCAAAAATTTTGTGTTTTTCATTTTCCACTTCACCAATCCTGACTTCAGCTATGCATAATCTACTGTTAAATTTAACAATTGTATTTTTAATTTCATTCATTGTATTTTTTCATTATAGAATTTCCATTTGACTGTCTTTTCTCAGACTACACTATCTGGAGAAATTACTCATCATTATCTTGAATGATTATCAAGATACTTAAAGTCTTTATCTGATTAGTTTCAAGATCACTTATATATCCTTTTTTTTCTGTTTTTGTTTTCTCACTTAGAACTTGGTCATTTACTTGGTGTAAAATTATTGACAGGACTGGGGTGCCTGGGTGGCCCAGTTGGTTAAGCTTCCAACTTCAGCTCAGGTCATGATCTTGCGATTCACATGTTCAAGCTCCAAATCAGGCTCTATGCTGACAGCTTAGAGCTTGGAGCCTGCTTTGGATTCTGTGTCTCCCTCTCTCTCTGCCCCTCCCTTGCTCATGCTCTCTCTCTCTCAAAAGTAAATAAAAACATTTAAAAAAACTAATAAAATCATTGACAGGACTAATTTCAAGATTTGTTTGTTCTCTGTGATAGAAAGTTAGAATAGTTGCATATTAATTTAATATATTATGGGATTTAGGTAGTTTGAAACTGAGTTTCTTTCTTTGTAAGAGCTAGCCAATCTCTGCTTTTGCACCTTCTTTGGTAATAGAACTAATGTCCTTACTACAAATATGCACGGTATAAGGGTCCCTCTTTGTCAGTCTCTGAATCCAAATTTTGTCACCCAGTTTTATAGAATTACTTAAATCTATACTTACTTTCTGGTGTCTTAGTTATTTTGTTGGTTTGTTTATTTGACTATAACTCTCTGGACACATTACCAGTAACAAACCAGTAAATGCCTCAAAGTGAAAAACAATTGACAAAATTTCAAGCTCATCTAGAGGCATGTAGCTTTCATTGGGATTGAGTCCCTCATGTCTGAATAGCTTGATAGTTCATATTACTTGAAACAAGTGTTGTGTGTTCATTTGTTTTAAAATTTGCGTGGCTTTTCTAGCTTTTGTTGGTAGATGAATTGGTTCCACAACAAATAACTCTGCCATTTCTATAAGTGGTAATTTGTATACACAAAATACCATAAAGGGAAAAAGGTATATTTTATGTTAATTATCAAGAGGAGGCCTATTTACCTGATTATAAAATTATTGAAGGAAGCTTTATTGTAAATATAATAAGGTTTGAAATAGGCTAATATTTTAAAAGCAAAGTCTTATGAACTGATTCATCTGCAAAGAATCATACATTTCTTAATTTTCAGAAAGTCGTCTAGAAGATAGATTTTCTGTTTCCAGACCCAGGCTCTTAAATAGTCAAACAGTTTGATAACACAAGTTCGAGTTTACAAAATGTTTTCTGTGTACCTCTTGGTTAATTGTGCAACTATTCTTTTCTATCTAGGAAGCCATAGCAACATTCCCTGGCTGATAGTATGAAAAATCAATGTTCCAATATTGTTATATACACGTAAATGGCAGCATAATGTTTCAGTGGCCTGCTCACTGAAAAGCAATTAAGAAATAAAGTCCTCTTTCAACAATATTTATGTCATTTTACCTTCTCTTCTTGCCAGAAGTATGTAGTTTTAGTCCTGTAGCCAAACTTTTGAATCTCTGCCTTTATGTATGAAAACTTCCAAACTGATTTGGAGCCGAATTCACTAACCCACACACACGTACACTCAGAGATATACCATAAAGCATGCTCCTGGCCAATATTAAAGCTATTTCTAAGTCTCCTCCATTCCCCCATCCCACCACCATTGCCACTTCAGGAAAGCATGTGTGTGGTGAGTTTGTCATGGATCTGTGACCCAGAAATAATACTCATGACATAATTTTCCCTTTATTGCTGTGTTCCAGAATTTATTATCAATTACCTTCAGATTGCAAAGACAGGTGCTCAAATCTGAGCAATTCAAGATGTTTAACAGGACAAGTCATCCAGGGGCACCTGGGTGGCTCAATCTGACTCTTGAGTGAAGCTCAGGTCATGATCCCAGGGTTGTGGGATTGAGCCCCACATCGGGCTTTGCTGAGCAGTGAGCCTGCTTAAGACTCTCTCTGCCTCTCTCTTCCACTCACATGTGCATGCTCTCTCTCTCTCTCTCTCTCTCAAAAAAAGAGAAAAAAAAACAGAAAAAATAAAAGTCATACAGTATGTAGGAATAATTTACTTTTAAACAAAGCTTTCATAGAAAATAAATAACAGGGATATATTTCTGTTTCATGTGTAAAAGACTTCGAAAGTGAAAGTATGGGGAAAAAGAATAACTGATTATGCAATATGTCTTTTGATTTTTATACTCTATTGAACATTGAGAAACTCTCTTATACATGTTTATTAAAGGGATTTTTTATCTTCTCTTTGTATTATATAGAATGTCAATTACATATTCCTCTTTTGCCTTCAAAATATAAAGCTAACCAAATCTCTTATTTCAAATAATCTCTAAAAGTGTATGGAGTGATTATAACAGGGAAGAAATTTAACTTTATGAGCATGATATATTTATTCCAGATGTCTAATTCTGTAAAAACTGTAAATACACTAAAATGAAAAAAAGAGCAAAACTTTGATAAGCAGTTATGATTTCCTCTAAACTATTTAGACAATTTTACTTTTTAAAAACTGATGTAGATTTTATTCTCTTTCATATTTGTTGAGATTAAAGTTTAATTAATTCTTGTTGCTTAGAGGAAGCCTCTCCTTTACAAAAAATCAAGCTGGAATATCTTGAACAACATTAATAATTAAAATATTTTTAAAAAAGCACCCTTTCTAAAACTGAAAATTAGAAGCGAAAAACACTTCAAAAAAATAAAGCTCTAAATATATATATCATTGCATGAAACAATGAGTAAATGCAGAAAACCTTATAAGCAACAGTGAGTGATTTACAAAATATACATTTGCAATCAAAATGCAGTATCATTCAGCCATTTATTAACTAGGAATTAACACCAGGGCACTGCTAGCATTTTAATGAAGAACCACTATCAAATACTCATTTACCTGTATTTCTGATTCTTTCTGTGATTCGCTATTATACTAACTAAAACATTATTCAGTTTTAAGATGCCAGCTGCTGGAGTGTCTTTCCTTTGGAAGATATTTGCATTTTAAGGAAACGACATACAATTATGCTCCAACTGGGTTAGAACCAACCTTGTGCTATAATATAACCATATTGAAGCCTGTTTTCTTCCTACCAGGCTTTTCTATGCTAGGAAACGTGTCTCTGTATTTTAATCACCATACTTAAGCTGCACTTTAACAGTATTAATGAAGTCATTTAATATTAACTGGAATTTAGAGAATGCAGAACAAAAACTGATTTTAAATATTTGAAACAGCAAGGTAGATAATTAGTTCTCACTGAAGCCATTAATTGTCACAGTACTATTAAAGCATTTATTAAACATTTTTTATTACATTTTATATACTTGTTTATTTAAATGATTTCTAATTACAAAATGATATGAGAAAATTATTCCACTTATCTATTTTCCCTCTCCAGTGCCTTGACTGATGAAATTTCCTTACCACCTCAGGACTATAATTAATATTAACACATTTTTAAAATTTTAAAAGATATTTGACCATTTTACTTTGTGATTTATATACATATACATATATATTTATGTAAAAGAAGTTTTCATTAAAGTAACTACTAATGCAATTTTAATTGTACTTGTAGTTTAGTTTGGTATTTACCAAGAACACCTTCACAATTTAAACAGGACAGGAAACTATTCACATTCAGATCAAATTCTTTCTTATTGAGAGTGGAGACTCGGGAAGGAAATCTAACAAGTGTCAAGCTCTCTAAGCAAATAGAACTAATGAGGCAAATTTTCATTTTGCATAGAATAAAAGGAAAGAGTAAGACACATAGCATCAATTAAGGAATATATGATAAGCCATCTGGCTTGATGATGTAAATAGATAAAAAGTTCCATATGCAGTTCTCAATATTGGCACAAATGCAAGAATACTAAATGAGCACCAAATCCACTTAAACATCTGCCAGAACTCTCATGCAGGTAAAGCAAACTTACCTAGCTGATACTTGATTAATCTTGTTGACCAGTACATTCTCCATTCGCAAGGCAAACATTAAGGGAATCTGATAAACTAGATCATACTATGACCAAGACAATTATCAGGCCAAATGTAACTACCGAGTGGGTCCCTAGGAGTAAGTGACCGTGAAACTGACAAGAGCACAGGATGCAGAAAGTAATACTTTCGGCTTGTAGAAAAGTGTTCTATAGAATTTAAAGAAACAATGTGTCACCTTTCATGTACAAATACTTAAAAGGGAAAATAGAATCAAAGAACCCGGAAGCTGAAAAATAGGTAACGCTGACTTGCCAGTCACATATTGTACTGATTCATTAATTTATTTAACAAAGACTATTTCCTTCCAGGTTTTAGGCACCATTTTTTCTGAGGAGAAAGTTAAAAAAAAAAAGAGAGAAAGTGATGTTTAAATAAACCAATGTTTTTTTTAACAGAATATCCTCTGCATAGTTCAGATTTTTGTTTAATGCATACAATGGAAAACAACGTTAAGTAACCCCTGAGAAAATGTATTGAATCACAAGAAAGATATTAAGAGGAATTTAATTACCCAATTAATTTATTTTTATTATATTCATAATAAAAAAATATGTACATTGGAAAGGACAATGCTTGCTTCTGTTTTATCTATTAAAAAGCAATCCCAGAGAAGAATGCAGCAAGTTGCACTTTCTTAGCAGCAGTTCTCCAATTTGAGATCCTTACCAGTGCACAGTTAAGACTTTTTTTATTAAGAGATAGGAAATATTTGAAATTATAACCATAATTATTGGTTATCTGATGGTATTGGCAATATATTCTTAGCAGACAATAGAATGATGGCTACTGGGGTTGCAGTTGACTATAATATTTTTTTACTTCTTATAGGCAAAATAAATTCTTGCATAATTAGCATTGCTACTGATTTTATATATACTTGTTTATTAGGTATGTGAACTGAGTGGTATATATGGATAATATAAGTATTTTCATCCATATATTCATTAAACAAATATTGTGAAGCACCTACTATTTCTAGACAATGGTATATCACTTGTAAATTCTCAGAGACTCAACCAGAGCTGTTGGCTTGTGGATACATTTTGAAGGGAGAACCATCAGAATTCCCTGACAGATTGAATGTAGGTTGTGAGAGAAAAAAAAAAAATCGAAACTGACTCCAAAATGTTTTTCTGGAACCAAATTATTCTATGGATTTATAAGAACAAATTTAAGGAAAAAAATGATTTGAGGGGAAAAGAGGTACTATAAATCAAATTTAATTAAGAATGCTAAAGCAGGGGCACCTGAGTTGCTCAGTTGGTTAGGCGTCCAACTTTGGCTCAGGTCATGATCTCACAGTTTGTGGGTTCAAGCCCTGCATCGGGCTCTGTGCTGACATTTCAGAGCCTGGAGCCTGCTTCGGATTCTGTGTCTCCCTCTCTCTCTGCTCCTCCCCCTCTCATGCTGCCTCTCTCTATCTCTCAAAAATAAAATAAAACATTAAAAAAAATTATAAAAAAAAGAATGCTAAAGCAGAGCCATCCTCCATAGGACACAACAATTAAAACTTTGGGACAACCTTCAATGATTCACACAGGAAAAAAAAATACGTATCTAGAAAAAAAATAAAATTAAGAACAAAAATTGTATTTAAAATCTGTAAAAATTGAGAGGAAGGTGATAATACCATTAAGGGAACAATTCAGTTAACAGCAAGCCTCATGAGTAGGAAAAGAGAAGGTAAGATAAAATAACTCTTCCAGTCAATAAAAGGTATCATAGTTCAGTCTTGTATATATCACAGACTAAGTGCCTTAATGATGTCAGATTTGAAGCAAAGACTGTCCTAAAATCATATGGTTCCACTGTGTTCACAGCTAGAGGAATAGGATCAGTGAGAATGATAGAGGAATCCGATTTAGAAGCTAAGCCCTGGGAATAAAGTCACTAAAGTGGAAGAAAGGAGTACAGAGAGAAGAGACAGATTTTGTAACCCCATGATAATAGGTATGAACTAATGCATAGTAATATTCTGAGGCAATATGCTCCATGTGCTATGGGAGAAGCATGTCAATGAGGAAAATCATTTTGACATCCTAGTTACTTCCAAAAATAATTAAATGTTCTGTATTTTTTCCCATCAAAACAGAAGACTGAACCTGAAAGGACAATAGATACATGTGACAGAATAATATTTTTTTTATTTTTGAGATATTGATTTTTTTCTTGAAATGGCCTCCCTTTTTTCTCCCCCCTCCCCCATCATGTCATTCAGTGAAACAGATTTAGAAATATTATCTTGGGGTAAGGGATATTAGTTTGATGGAAAACAGAGAATATTTGCTAAGTCTTTGCTTTTTGTCCAAAAATACTATAGCCCTTGAAAAACTTCAGGGTACTTCTAGCATGTTTTAAATATTTTGGAGAGTGACGTTTGAGGATTGAATATCATTTTGCTGGAGCAGTGCTCTTTATCTGGGAGTGATTTTGTGCCCCTCCCGCTGCCCACCAGAAAACATTTGGCAAAATCTGGAGACATTTCTGAATGTCATCAGGAAAATGGGGTGGGCATTTTGGAATCTGGAATCTGGAATCCCTAGAGATCAGGGTGCTGATAAGCATCTTACAGTGCACAAGACATCTCCTCCACCCCTAGCCCAGTCCAATATGTCAGAAGTGCTGAGACTGAGGGGCTCCTTACTCTAGGGAGACTGGAGAATATTCTTTTAGTTTTGTAGGAAGACAGAGAATATGGGTGAGTCCAAAAAGTAGAGGCAGCAGGGGATCTTAAAGGAAGGAATCCATTGACCTGGTAGATCCCCGGATGCTATGAGGACATCTTGTCCCACAAGCTGACACCTAGAGGTGCCACAATAAAGGAAGGACAGTGCATTGTATTCAAGCTATTCTGGTCTGAGCCTGGCAGAAATGATGGCACTTTTGTAAGTCAGGGAAGCTATAGAATGATCTCATGTCTCAGGACACAGAAAAGGTGGAGAAAATGCTATGCAAAGGACGGGCAGGAGCAGCTCAGTGAAGAACCCGAGACAGAGGCCCAGGGGTAGCCCTTTAATCTACTAACTCTGCGACAAAGCTATGGCTTGAGGTGGATACAGGAAACTGAGCCCTGGAAGAGAAGAAACTCTGTGACAGCTCAAAGAGAGTGCCGCCTGGAAACAGGGGAAAATATTTTCCAAAGAGCCAGTAAAGTTTAGGAAAGCATTCCACATGAAGAAAAGTTTTCATAGATATAAGTTTAAAATCATTCAGTTTTAGGTGGTTATACTTGAACTTTGGTTGTGTAAACCAAATATTATTTTTTTTAAATTTTTAATGTTTATTTTTGAGACAGAGAGTGTGAAAGAGAAAGAGAGAGAGGGAAGAACAGAAAGAGAGGGAGACACGGAATCCCAAGCAGGCTTCAGGCTCTGAACTGTCAGCACAGAGCCCGACGTGGGGTTCAAAGCCACAAAACACGAGATCATGACCTGAGCCAAAGGTGGACACTTAACCAACTGAGCCATCCAGGTGCCCCCAAACATTAAAATTTCTAAAGCTTAATTTAAATACATCACATTAGACAACAGAGAAATTCTTCACTTTTCCCAAGTACAGAGTTTTTAAGATGAGGCTATGGATGGTTTAAAAATCTGGATGAAGCTTGTTGATACTGTTTTTTGCTTTGTTTTTGTTTAGTTGTGTGTGTGTGTGTGTGTGTGTGTGTGTGTGTGTGTGTTTAAACTTAGACATTCTAACTAAAATGGGTGGGATTGAAAACACCAAAGAATGCCATTTTGCAAACTTGCAGGCTTTTATTATTATTCTGCTGCAAAGATTTCTGGCAGAGCTTAGCGGGGTGACAGGAAAATAGAAGGTTTTTTGTCTGAATAACCTGATCTCTTTATATCATGTATCTGTGAGGATATTAGTGTTATAATTCTTTTAAAGGCTTCACTATTTAAGCAACTTTTTAAAATATCTAATTTATCAAAAGTTAATAGCGTGTCTTTCTAGTACAATGACTATATTTACTAAGCACTACCTGTGTGCCAACCATTCAAACCTAAGCAGTCTGATTTCAAAGTGTATTGCAGTGGCTTATATCTACCCTCCATCCCAGGAGAGAAAGTTCCCAGAACCTACCAAATAATACTTCTACTTCTAAGACTTAATGCTAGCTGCAAGGAGTCTGGGAAATGAAATTTTTATTTTGGATATTCATGTGGCCAGTTGAATTACTAACGCTATGAAAGAGGAGAAATCAGGTTTAGGAGACAACTAGAAGATTGTGCCCCTGGCTAATTAGAACAAATGAGCATCGTATCTCCATCTTTCTCTCCTAGTATAAGCATCAATATTGATAAACTTTTCTAAATGTTCTATCCTACACCAGATTCTCTATAGGCTACTTGATCAATGCTAAAATAATTTGTCTGCTAAAATTATTTTAATATCGGGGCGCCTGGGTGGCGCAGTCGGTTAAGCGTCCGACTTCGGCCAGGTCACGATCTCGCGGTCCGTGAGTTCGAGCCCCGCGTCGGGCTCTGGGCTGATGGCTCAGAGCCTGGAGCCTGTTTCCGATTCTGTGTCTCCCTCTCTCTCTGCCCCTCGCCCGCTCATGCTCTGTCTCTCTCTGTCCCAAAAATAAATAAACGTTGAAAAAAAATTTTTTTTAATTATTTTAATATCAAAATAAAATCGAATTTTATTATCAAAAAGTACCCTGCATTATTTTTAAGAGATACCTCTGTGGTAATGCCTGACCAGTGTTTCCAAGATAAGCATTTAGGTCATACAGCCTTTGGGTAAAATTAGCAACTAAACTACTGTGTAGGATTTGTGCAAATACGTTCCTCGTCTTATGAAACCTAATATATTTTACGATTTTCAAAGAATGCATGATCCCCCTTTTGGTGTGTCTAGTGGCTTGAACTCAGGACTGCTTGATGGCAGTGTTCATGGCCTTCACCACCATTTCTGGCCATTGCTGCTAGTGGGAAAGTCTTTAAGTATCTTATGAAATGCTACTTCTATAAACTGCCAAGTGTTTCCTACTAGGTTTTCAGGAGGTACTGCTCTTCTCCTTCTTCTTTTTCGGTAGACAACCAAGATATAATATTGAAAATTGAGACTCTTTTCTTCCCTTCCCTTCCCTTCCCTTCCCTTCCCTTCCCTTCCCTTCCTTACCCTCTCCTCGCCCCCCCCCTTTCTTTTCTTTTCTCCTCTTTTCTTGGTGGACACTCTTTTCTAATAGAAATAGAATTTAATTCCTTTTTTTTTCTCATTGAATATTTTTAAAAGAGTATTTGAGCTGATGTTAACGAGGTACTAACGTTACCAGTGGGAGAGTATGTGCTGTGTAAACGGAGGTCTCGGTCCTTGGATTCCCCACAAGAAGCTTGATGTGGGGATCCAGGCTTGACTAAAGACAGCCAGAAGGAAAGTAGTAACCATAAAGCAGTTTTTTAAAACGAAAGTACACTCTCAAGGTGAGAGCACTGACAGGTTCTACGAGGTGGAACTGGTCCTAGGTTGCTTGGGATCGGCTGTTTGTTGTATCTTTCTGGGCTGGGAGGAGCCATGAGGTATATTGGGGTGGTCTCTTCTGGCGGCTGCTTTCAATCGTTTGGGGAACTCCTCCCACAGGTTGGGAGGAAGAGTTTTTGACCTACAAGATTCGCACCTCAATAGTCATGGCAGCCTTTCTCCATGGGGTGGGGTTATAACCACAATGCAATTACACTATCATGAGAACAAAGGTTATCATGGGGCAGAGGTGGAAGAGGAGAAGGCATGCTCCCCACCCGTGGCTCTTGATCTGTCAGCCCCAAGGTCTTGGAAGCCACAAGGTCAGGATGTTGTGCCCCTGGGCTTTTAATGTATAATTTATTTATTACCATCCTTGCCTCCAGCTAATGTCTCCATCATTACCCTTCAAGGACTTGGGACTTTGCCTTCTGGTGTTCCTTCCTCTGCTCATGTCTAGCTTCTACCTAATACTAAGTGATATTATTGCCCGTTTCTAATTTTAGTGAGATGGAATCAAGAGTTTAACTATTAAGTTTAAAACTGACCATGAACAATGTACCTCTGAAATTATATTTGAAATCTGAAGATTTAGAGACAGAGTCTTGGAGCTTTTTGGAATTAGTATATTAGCATTAATATCAGGAAGAAGCTGTCCAGGATCAAGAAGCAAAATAATGTTTGTCAGAGGCAGGTACAAGATTCACCAAATTGGAGTGAAGGAAAAGAGGTTTAACACTAGAGAAGGACTGGATGAACACACATTCCTGGGCAAGCTAAGACATGATGGGTTGCCATTAAACATGAATTAGCACTAAAACTACACACAAGTTAGAATAGATTATCATTAGTCTTTTTTCTTTCAGTGTGTTTAAATTCAAAGTGTTAATATATAATAAATAAAATTCTTTGTCTCTACCCTATATTGCTGTCTACTGTAAAGAATCAGATTTAATAATAAATGCCTCTTTTAATTCTTTTTAATGTTTTCTTTTTTATTTTCCGAGAGACAGAGTGCAAGTGGGGGAGGGTCAGAGAGAGAGGGAGACACAGAATTTGAAGCAGGCTGCAGGGTCTGAGCTATCAGCACAGAGCCTGATGTGGGGCTCAAACTCACGAACCTGATTATGACCTGAGCTGAAGTCCATGGTCAATTGACTGAGCCACCCAGGTGCCCCAATAATAAATGCATTTTTAAGAGAGAACTCTTAGATCAAGTCACCAATGTGACGTTGTAAGTATCATTCTGGTGCATTTGTTTATAAAGTGAAGTGACAGGACTTTACAGGATTGTTTCCAGGAATTCTGTCACGATTACTGCAGTACACAGGCCCCACAAGTACACCAGGATATAGAGTTTACTGTCTGAAAATTATACCACATCATCTTATTACTATATTTGTTTGTGAAATATTTATAATGTCATGCTCATGGGAACATTGAATATTGTGTACTTTAAAAATAACATGATTTGCAAGCAGTTTCAGAGTTGTTTATTCTTAATCCAAAAACATAATTTCCATATTATGGAAATTCACTACGTGCAATTTCGGATTTTTATTTTTGCAGATAATCACGGATAGTTAAGAATAAACAGATTTTTGCCTTCCAAATGACCATGTTGGTAATATATCTGAAAGTATATATTCCAGTGTACCATTTTCTTCTTCAACGTAGATTTTCAGCAAATCTGTCAACCTGAAATTCCTATTTCACTTTTGAGGTCAATTTTCATTCTTTTATATTTGGATCAAAAATTGCATTTTGGAGTAGTGGGGGCAGTGGCAAAATGTTGGCTGCCAGAGCGTTTAGCCTAATTGGCAGGCAAGCAATTCCCACCTCAGTGTGTACGAGCACACACGGAAGTGTCCGGAAGAGTGAAGACTATGCTCTCCCCCGAGCTATGCCCACCAGCTATCCTCTGCCTTACACACCTGCATCAAGAAACTCTCTGCCAGCCAGAAGGCCTTGAATGAGAAGAGGGCTCCCTGGAGCAGCCTCTCCCTTAATGAAAAAGTTGAATTGTATCACATTCAGTTCAACGTGAGATTTGCTGAAATGAACAGGAGCAGGAAGGAGCTGAAGACCACCATGGGCACCGCCATGTTCTTCAAAGGCTTTGACTGATCTCATTCCCATCTGGGAGAAGCACTATGTTGTAGGATATCATCCACACACCTTTGAAGAGGAGTGGGTGGCCAAACAGACCAAGAGGATACTCGACATGAAGGTCAGGCTGATGCAGGGCTTCTCAGCTGAGTGGGACAACGACAAGAATCAGTGGAAGAAATAGGAGCCTGTCACTCACCCATCTGAGCCTCACCATGTTCTGCCACCTCTGTGCAGCTCGGTGTATTTACTGGAAACTGTTACATTGCAGAACCACTGCTGATAAGTGAGCAGTTCATGTGGGAAAAAAAATTGCACTTTGATTTCTGTGTAACTCTGAATAAATGTCTCTCTTGGGTAACAGACCAGACTACATATGTTTGATCCACTCATCTTTTCTAGAAAACACATATCACTTCTCCATATGGATGTGTAAGGAAGTTGATGTTTCCATAACTTTTACTAGTTTTCTCATTTGTTGATCTTGTTTCCTGTGAAAACAGTCTGGTGTGGTCTTTTCTTTTTCAACACCCTCCTAAAATTTATTTATTTGGCATTTAATTTTCACTTTCATGCATTCCTGTATCTATTTTAATATTACTTTACTCTTATGTCTGCATATACAGGATGCTTTTGTGTTTGAAGCATCCTTTAAAAAAATCATTTATTAAGGGGCGCCTGGATGGCTCAGTCAGTTGAGCGTCTGACTTCAGCTTAGGTCATGATTTCACAGTTCGTGAGTCTGGGCCCACGTGGGGCTCTGTGCTGGCAGCTCAGAGCCTGGAGCCTCCTCCGGATTCTTCCGCCGCTCATGCTCTCTCTCTCCTTCAAAAATAAATAACCATTAAAAATAAAAAAAAAATTTAAAAATCATTTATTCAGACAGAACTGGAAGGGCTAGAGAAATTTGAGCCTACCATAGGACTTAGTTTTTGATATCCACAGTGGCTTTGAATAACAGTTCCACAGTGGCTTTCATGTTATTCCTTTTTATTCTCTGTTGCTACAACTGATGTTTTAGAATAACTGTTATTTCTCTTAGGTCTCTGATAGGATTCAGCTGCATTAATTTACAAATGCAAAAAGAAGGAAATTCTTAGGGATTTTCAGTGCAGATTCCAAACATGTCTGGAGTTGAACACGGGAAAGTATGCGAAAGGCCCTAGATAAGATGGAATCTGAAATAACTTTACTTACCTTTTTTATATGAATCAACTTGAATGATCATAGCTCATTAATAGGAGGGAATAACATTACAATAGTTCAGCATATAAGTGTCTGTCAGATTTTCCTCTTTTCAACTGGACCTTCTGATATGGTAAGCATACATTCTCTTAGATTCTGTCTTAAGATCAATAGAAGGTAGCCTCTCTGTTCCTAGATTCACAAAATGATTAGATGTCCTTAATGTGAATGTCCTCACCAATTGGACCTCCTCCAACTTGATACTAACTCCAAGCATTTCTTGCACTTACTCTCCATTTATTCCCAACACTTAAACCAAGCTAATTCCATCCATAGGAAGTTCTTGCTTCAAAAACAGTTAAGAAGATGTACATATGGCAAACGAGCATGTGAAAAGATGATCAGCAATTTAAATAATGACATACCACTGAGTACCTATTAGATTGGCTAAAATCCAAAACACTGACAATAGCAACCGCTGATGAGATTGGGGAAAACAGGGACTCACATTCACAGCTGGTAGGAATGTAAGATGATACAGCCACTTGGAAAACAGTGTGGCAGTTTCTATAAAACTAAACATACGGTTACCATATGATCCACCATCATGCTCCTTGTTATTTACCCAAAGGGGATAAAACCTTACATCTACAAAAAAACACACACATGGATGTTTGTAACAGCTTTATTCATAGTTGCCAAAACTTGAAAGCAAACCAAGTTGTCTTTCAGTAGGCGAATGGATAAACTGGTGTATCCAGACAATGGAATATTATTCAGCACTAAAAAGAAATGAGCTATCAAGCCACAAAAAGCCATGGTGAAAATTTAACTGCATATTACTAAGTAAAATAAGTCAATCTGAAAAGACTACTCTCTTTAAGATTCTAACTATATAAATAACTATATATATAGTATTACAATATAATTATATTATATATAATATATATAAATAATTATAACTATATATATACATCTTGTAAAACCTAATTATATATAAATATATTTAAAGTTTCTTTATTTTGAGAGAAAGAGAGAGAGAGCAAGCAGGGGAGGGTCAGAGAGAGAGGGTGAGAGAGAGAATCCCAAGCAGGCTCCACACAGAGCAGTGCAGACTGCTGTGCGGTGCTCGAGCTCACAAAATGTGAGATCATGACCTGAGCCGAGATCAAGGGATGCCTAACCAACTGAACCACCTAGATCCCAAACCTGATATATTTTAAATCATCACAAGGCATTGTAAAATTTTTAAAAATCAAAGTTAATTTTGGTTAAATTAAATTTAACGTTTAATTATTTCATCTAGAACATCTGGTTGGAAGTCTGATTGCTTGACTGCACCCAGTTTCAGTTTTTTGTTTTTGTTTTTGTTTTTTTACCATCAGCAGTGTTTTATTATCTGCCATGTTAGGGTTGTTTTGTTTTTTTTTTTTGTCAGCAGAGACTAGAGCATGAAACTGCTTCAAATCCTTCTCTCCATTTATCTCTAATGTGTTCTAGGTACTGTGTTAATTGGTAGGTGTTCCTTGTTTTGGAAAAGATGGGTTTGGGATGAGAATGGGACGCTTGAGGAGTTTAGCTCACATTGGCTGAAGACAGAACCACTTCCTGTCCCATGAATGCTTCAATTACTTTTCATCTTGATCCCTAAAGGTCTTCAAATTTTGCAAAAGATTTTTCTTCTCAAATTTTTCTCCACTGTTGAAGAAACGATAAGCTAGCTGTATCCCAGTGGGAGATGTGGACACAGAAAACCTTCTGTCACTGATGTCTTTTGAGTGAGAAAGGGTCTTAAAAATCAAGTGGTGCAGGATGGTGAAATCACATTTCAACCCTCTGCTGTCCCGCCTCCCACCTATGTAATTTTTATTTTTTTAATTTAATTTATTTTTTAAATTTACATCCAAGTTAACATAGAGTGCAACAGTGATTTCAGGAGTAGACTCCTTAGTGGCCCTTACCCATTTAGCCCATCCCCCTCCCACAACCCCTCCAGTAACACTCTGTTTGTTCTCCATATTTAAGAGTCCCATGTTTTGTCCCCCTCCCTGTTTTTATATAATTTTTGCTTCCCTTCCCTTATGTCCATCTGTTTTGTATCTTCAAGTCTTCATATGAGTGAAGTCATATGATATTTGTCTTTGTCTGACTGACTAATTCACTTAGCATAATAACCTCCAGCTCCAACCACGTAGATGCAAATGGCAAGATTTCATTCTTTTTGATTGCCAAATAATACTCTATTGTGTGTGTGTGTGTGTGTGTGTGTGTGTGTGTGTGTATATATATATATATATACACACACACACCACATCTTCTTTATCCATTCATGCATCGATGGACATTTGGGTTCTTTCCATACGTTGGCTATTGTTGATAGTGATGCTATAAACATAGGGTGCATGTGCCCCTTCGAAACAGCACACCTGTATCCCATGGATAAATACCTAGTAGTGCAATTGCTGGGTCATAGGGTAGTTCTATTTTTAATTTCTTGAGGAACCTCCATACTGTTTTCCAGAGTGGCTGCACCAGTTTGCATTCCCACCTGCAGTGCAAAAGAGATCCTCTTTCTCAGCATCCTCACCAACATCTGTTGTTGCCTGAGTTGTTAGTGTTAGCCATTGTGACAGGTGTAAGGTGGTATCTCATTGTGGTTTTGATTTGTATTTTCTGGATGACGAGTGATGTTGAGCACTTTTTCATGTGTCAGTTGGCCATCTGGATGTCTTCTTTGGAGAAATGTCTATTCAAGTCTTTTGCCCATTTCTTCACTGGATTATTTGTTTTTCGGGTGTTGAGTTTGATAAGTTCTTTATAGATTTTGGATCCTAACCCTTTATCTGACATGTCATTTGCAAATATCTTCTCCCATTCTGTCAGTTGCCTTTTAGTTTAATTGATTGTTTGCTGTGCAGAAGCTTTTTATTTTGATGCGGTCCCAATAGTTCATTTTTGCTTTTGTTTTCCTTGCCTCTGGAGACATGTAGAGTAAGAAGTTGCTGCAGCCAAGGTCAAAGAGGTTTTTGCCTGCTTTCTACTTGAGGATTTTGATGGCTTCCTGTCTTACATTGAGGCCTTTCATCCATTTTGAGTTTATTTTTGTGTATGGTTTAAGAAAGTTGTCCACGTTCATTTTTCTGCATGTCACTGTCCAGTTTTGCCAGCACCACTTGCAGAAAAGACTGTCTTTTTCTATTGGATATTCTTTCCTGCTTTGTCAAAGATTAGTTGGCCATACTATTGAGGATTCATTTCTGGGTTCTATTTTTTGTTCCATTGATCTGAGTGTCTGTTTTTGTGCCAGTACTGTACTGTCTTGATGATTACAGCTTTGTAATACATCTTGAAGTCTGGAATTGTAAAGCCTTCAGGTATGGTTTTCTTCTTCAGGATTGCGTTGACTATTCGTAGTTTTTTCTGGTTCCATACAAATGTTAGGATTGTTTGTCCTAGTTCTGCGAAGAATGATGGTGTTATTTTGATAGGGATTGCAATAAATATGTAGATTTCTTTGGGTAGTAGTGATATTTTAACAATATTTGTTCTTCCTATCCAGAAGCATGGAATATTTTCCATTTTTTTTGTGTTTTCTTCAATGTCTTTCATAAGCTTTCTACAGTTTTCAGTGTATAGATTTTTCACCTCTTTGGTTAGATTTATTCCTAGGTATTTTATAGTTTTTGGTGCAATTGTAAACGGAATCAATTCCTTGATTTCTTTTTCTGTTGCTTCATTGTTGATGTAGAAGAATGCAATCGATTTCTGTGCACTAATTTTATATCCCGCAACTTTGCTGATTTCATGGATCAGTTCTAGCAGTTTTTTGGTGGAATCTTTTGGGTTTTCCATATAGAGTATCATGTCATCTGTGAAGCATGAAAGTTTGACCTCCTCCTGGCCAATTTGGATGCCTTTTATTTTTGCATTGTCTGATTGCAGAGGCTAGGACTTCCAATACTTTGTTGAATAAAAGTGGCAAGAGTGGACATCCCTGTCTTGTTCCTGACCTTCGGGGAAAAGCTCTGTTTTTCCCTGTTGAGGGTGATATTAGTGTTGGGTCGTTCATATATGGCTTTTATGATCTTAAGGTATGCCCCTTCTATCCCTACTTTCTTGAGGGTTTTTATCAAGAAAGGATGCTGTATTTTGTCAAATGCTTTCTCTGCATCTTTTGAGAGGATCATGTGGTCCTTGTCCTTTCTTTTATTGATTTGATGAATCACATTGATTGTTTTGCAGATATTGAACCAGCCCTGTATCCCAGGTATAAATCCCACTTGGTCATGGTGAATAATTTTTTTAATGTATTGTTGGATCCGTTTGGCTACTATCTTGTTGAGGATTTTGGCATCCATGTTCATCAGGGATATTGGTCTATAGTACTCCTTTTTTAGTAGGGTCTCTGTCTGGTTTTGGATCAAGGTAATGCTGGCTTCATAGAAAGAGTTTGGAACTTTTACTTCCATTTCTATTTTTTGGAACACCTTCAAGAGAATAAGTGTTAACTCTTCCTTAAATGTTTAGTATAATTCCCCTGGAAAGCCATCTGGTCCTTGACTCTGGTTTTTAGGGAGATTTTTGATTACTAATTCAATTTCTTTACTGGTTATGGGTCTGTTCAAATTTTCTATTTCTTCATGTTTCAGTTTTGGTAGTGTATATGTTTGGTATGTATATGTTAGGAATTTGTCCATTTCTTCCAGATTGCCAATTTTATTGGCATATAATTGCTTATAATATTCTCTTATTATTATATTTTTATTTCTGCTGTGTTGGGTGTGATCTCTCCTGTTTCATTATTGACTTTATTTATTTAGGTCCTTTCCTTTTCCTTTTGATCAAACTGGCTATTGGTTTATCAATTTTGTTAATTCTTTCAAAGAACCAGCTTTGGTTTCATTGATC
Source organism: Lynx rufus (assembly GCF_022079265.1). Taxonomy (NCBI): domain Eukaryota; kingdom Metazoa; phylum Chordata; class Mammalia; order Carnivora; family Felidae; genus Lynx; species Lynx rufus. Next base: position 68,037,459 of record NW_025814827.1, read on the forward strand.
TGTTCTACTGTTTGTGTGTTTTTTGTTTTGTTTTGTTTTATTTTGTTTTTGATAGCATTAATTTCTGCTCTAACCTTTATTATTTCCTGTCTTCTGCTGATTTGGGGTTTTATTTGCTGTTCTTTTTCCAGTTCTTTAAGGTGTAAGGTTAGGTTGTATATCTGAGACATTTCAACCTTCTTTAGGAAGGCCTGGATTGCTATATACTTTCCTCTTATGACTGCCTTTGCTGCATCCCAGAGGTTTGGGCTGTGGTATTACCATTTTCATTGGCTTCCATATACTTTTTAATTTCCTCTTTAACTTCTTGGTTACCCCATTCATTCTTTAGTAGGAAGTTCTTTAGTCTCCTAGTATTTGTTATCTTTCCAAATTTTTTCTTGTGGTTGATTTTCAGTTTCATAGCGTTGTGGTCTGAAAATATGCATGGTATGATCTCAAACTTTTTGTACTTGTTGAGGGCTGATTTGTTTCCCGCTATGTGGCCTATTCTGGAGAATGTTCCATGTGTACTGGAGAAGAATGTATATTCTGCTACTTTAGGATGTTATGAATATATCTGTTAAGTCCATCTGGTCCAGTGTGTCATTCAAAGCCATTATTTCCTTGTTGATTTTCTGTTTAGATGATCTGTCCATTGTTGTAAGTGGCATGTTGAAGTTCCCTACTATGATGGTATTATGTTTGTGATTGATTTATATATTTGGGTATTTTCACATTTGGAGCATAAATGTTTACAATTGTCAGGTCTTCTTGGTGAATTAATTATGATATAATGCCCTTCTTCATCTCTTGTTACAATCTTTATTTCAAAGTCTAGGTTGTCTGATACAAGTATGGCTACTCTGGCTTTTGTTTGTCGACAATTAGCAGGATAGATGGTTCTCCATCCCCTTACTTTCAATCTGAAGGTGTCTTTAGGTCTAACGACCTGAAATGTCTTTTGTAACAGCATATAGATGGTACTTGTTTTCTTATCCATTCTGTTACCCTATGTCTTTTGATTGGAGCATTTAGTTCATTTACATTAAGAGTGAGTACTGAAAGATATAAAATTATTGCCATTAGGATGCTTGTAGAATTGGAGTTTCTGGTGGTGTTCTCTGGTCCTTTCTAGTCTTTGTTGCTTTTTGTCTTCTTTTCTTTTCTGTCTTTTCTCTCCTCAGAGAGTTCCCCTTACAATTTCTTGCAGGGCTGGTTTAGTGGTCACAAAGTCCTTTAGTTTTTGTTTGTCTGGGAAACTTAATCTCTCATTCTATTTTGAATGACAGCCTTGCTGGATAAAGAATTCTTGGCTGCATAATTTTTCTGATTCAGCACAGTGAATATATTCTGCCACTCCTTTCTGGCCTTCCACGTTTCTGTGGATAGGTCTGCTTCAAAACTGCTCTGTCTTCCCTTGTAGGTTAAGGACTTTTTTTTTCCCTTGCTGCTTTCATGATTCTTTCCTTGCCTGAGTATTTTGTGAATTTGACTGTGATATGCCTTCCTGATGTTTGGGTTTTGTTGAATCTAATGGGAGTCCTCTGTGCTTCCTGGATTTTGATGTCTGTGTCTTTCCCCAGGTTAAGAATGTTTTCTACTATGATTTGCTCACATAATCCTTCTACCCCTTTTTCTCTCTTTTCATCTTCTGGACAACTATAATTCTGATGTTGTGTCTTTTTAATGAGTCAATCATACTGTTTTGCCTTAGTCTCTCTCTTTTTTTCTGCTTCATTATTCTCCATAAGTTTGTCCTCTATATCACCAATTTGCTGCTCTGCCTCATCCCTCCTTGCCACTGTGGCATGCAGTTCAGTTATAACATTTTTTAATTCAAACTGACTAGCTTTTATTTCCTTTATCTCTGCACAAAGGGATTCTAATCTACTTTTGACCCCAAGTAATATTCTTATTGTCGTGATTCTAAATTCTAGTTCAGACATCTTGCTTGTATCTGTGTTGATTAAGTCCTTGGCTGCCATTTCTTCCTGCTCTTTCTTTTAGTGTGAATTCCTTCGTTTCATCATTTTAAGGAAGAAAAGGAATTAATACGGTAAAAAAAAATTAAAATTAAAAAATTAAAAGCAACACACACCCACCCACACACACACAAATCAAATAAATGATACTATATCTTAGGTGTGTTTTGGTCTGGATGTTGAAAGGAGCTTGATAGATTAGATAAAAAAAGGAGAAAAGAGAAAAGGAAAACATTTGAAAAATTGAAAAAAATGAATACAATGAAATAGAAAAAGATTAAATGATGGAAGTAAAATAGAATTTGAAAAATTTACAAGAAAGTAAAAAATATAGTAGAAAAAAATTAAAGAAAAATATTTTTAATAAAAATTGAAAATAAAAATAAATTTTTCTCTTTCTGTTTCAAGAAAAAGAAAGACCAAAAAAAAAAAAAAAAGAAAAGAAAAGAAAACCAAATAGATGGACCAGCTAAAAGACTGTAATACAATTGAAAGTGCATCAGTTTCCCCTAGAAATCAAACTGTGAAGCACTTTATAGTCCATATACTAAGCAGGCAGAGAGACTTGTGGTGTTCTGAAAAGTGAGGTTGACCCAGTTGGGTGGGGCTTAGTGTAATGGCTCCATTCTACACTAGATGGCATTGCTTAGGTTATTGGGGTGGATAGTTTTGGATCTTGTAGGTGTGCCTGCATATGCGCAGGAGGGGTAAAAATTGTGTCACCCAGCTACCCAGTCTGTAGTATTGGAACTCTGTTCTCCCTGATCAGCAATCGGGCACATGTCCTTTGTCTGTGGCTTCCATCCACTCTCTGCTTTTACACTGTGTTTGACCAAGCCGTCAGGTTTCCAGGCGGCACCTCCCTCCTGAGTTTTATCTCAGATGTGGCTATGTTTCCTGATCCCTCACTTCTGAGGGACTTCAGCTTTGACTCGTTCTTACCCTCTGCGGGAGGTCTTGCTGAACAATGACTGGGTGCTGGCCCCATCCAGGAACATTTGCACTACTGTGCTGCTGCCAATGTCCAGAGACTGCAGCTGGGTGCCAGCCCACCCCAGAAAAACTTCACATGACCGTGTAGCAGCAGCATTTCTAGGATTATGGAAAATCACAACACACATCTGGCACCACGCTTCACACTTAATGACCTTGTTCCAGTACCAGCAAATGTGGTTTTTCTTTGGGGTCTGCTGAGAACTTTTCCTGTGGGAGGGCAGCACAGCTTCTACCAAATGTCCTCCCTGCAGGGGAACTAAGTCTGCTCGTGTGGCCTGAGGACTGCCCGGACCTCACTCTGTCCTGGGGATTCGCTCTTCACATAGGGCACTGCCAGGCATTGAGCTGCAGAGTTTCAGACTCTTCAGTCCCCCTGTTTACAGAGACTTAATGGAATTTAAACCCTCTCCTTTCCCCTTTCTCCCTTTTTAGTTCAGTCCCTGCAGCTGTTTCCACTTTTCTACTTTCTCTCTGGCTGCTTTTTTTTTTTGGGGGGGGGGACTTTTCCTGTACTCCCTCCCCACCCCCCCCCGTCTCCATCCTCTCTCCACAAGCAAAAACAGCTCCCTGCCTCTGCTGCTTCTCTCTTCCCCAGTTCACTTCTCCACACAGCATACCTTCTGAGTTCTGTGGTTCAGTTTGTGCAAGTTGTTGTATTAATCCTCAAATCATTTTTCTAGGTGCACAGGATGGTTTAGTGTTGATCCGACTGTATTTCGTGGACGTGAGATGAAAAAAATCTTCCACGCTGTTCTGCCATCTTGGCTTCTCCCCAGTTTCAGGTTTATTGGAAGAACAAACTTCCTCTGAACTGCTGAATACAAGCTTTGAGATCTTTAATCCTACCACTCAGTCTCCTTCGGGTTCATAGTAACAGGGAAATTTTACTACTTCTGTCATGTCAAGACAGTACAATATTGGAGTAATGCCCCAGTACCTGGAGCTGATTCATACTGCCTTATGGGAGTTGATCTGTTGCTTTTTTCTAATTCAATGATACCATGTTGGTTGCTTGAATTTGGTCATGGTGGAGTATTTATACCATGGACATCAACAAATGCTGCAAATCAGTTAATTCCTGTTTTGGTTTAGTTTAGAGAACTGGCTTACCAATATACCATTTATTTTTTTTTTAATTTTTTTTTCAACGTTTTTTATTTATTTTTGGGACAGAGAGAGACAGAGCATGAACGGGGGAGGGGCAGAGAGAGAGGGAGACACAGAATGGGAAACAGGCTCCAGGCTCCGAGCCATCAGCCCAGAGCCCGACGCGGGGCTCGAACCCACGGACGGCGAGATCGTGACCTGGCTGAAGTCGGACGCTTAACCGACTGCGCCACCCAGGCGCCCCACCAATATACCATTTATTAATGCAATATCTTAAATTAATTATAAAACCTTCTCCCCCAAAAGACAAAAAGAGGACATTTATGATATCAATATCTTACAGGAAAAAAAGCTTTTTTTCTGCATATATTTATCCTCTTGATTTTCTAGAACCATACTAGTAGTTTATTTTGAAGTTTCTAAGTTGCATTGTTATATCCAAAATGAAATCTAAGGGATCATAAAGCCTATATGCAATACAGATTGCAGATTAGCAGAGATGTCCATAAATGATTAATTGGAAGAATAGAAGGAACTGAAGGAGAGTCTAGATGCACATGCCTGAAGCACTGAAACAATTCTGCCTTAAGGTAATTGTCAAAACCTGGTGATGAAAAGATGATGGGGGAGAATACAAAAGGGTATTTTTTTTTCTTGCATGCCTGGTGGACTCCATGTTCTTTCATACTAAGCCTAAATAACATTAATGCATGTTGAAAGAATTATAGCACCAGGTTGTGAAATTCTAAGTAGCAAGATGAAAGTTAATGATGGTAAGTTGAGAACAAGAACTACATAGGGATGGAACGCAAAATCACTAGCACATATGTAACTTTGATTATTGAAAATGATTGATTATTGATAATTTAAAATGAACAAGAAATAATGCACCAGGCAATATACTAGGCATAAGAAATGCAAAAATGTTTCCTGGAAAAATTAACTCAGAGCTGGTAAGAGTTCTTAAGTGATGGAATATAACAATAAAGAGACTATAAAGTCCTCTGGAAACAGTAACGTTGTGTTCTGTGACAGTTACTCTGCTTGTTTGTCAAGATCTTGATGCTTTTGAAAACCGTATGTGCAGTAGCTTGTAAAATGTCCTTTAATTTGTGTTTGAATGATGCTTTCTCATGGATGGACTGGAGTTATGGATTTTGGAGAAGAATACTACAGAGGGGAGTTTGCCTTCTTATCACATCAGCTATCAACATGCCCATTACTGGTGATAGTAACCTTGATCACTTGATGAAGGGGATGTTGTCAGACTTCTCCACTGTAAAGTTACTCTTTTTTTTTCCTTTCTGTTCTCTATTCTTTGGAAATTAGTAAGTCTAGCCAACACTCACAGGGCAGAGACATAAATTCTACCTTTTAGTGGTAGAAATATCTGCATACATTATTTGGTATTCTCCTTTAAGGAAAATTTGTTCTTTCTCTGCCATTATTTATTTTCTTAATCATTTATGTATATCAGTATGGACTCATTGATATTTATTTAGTGACAAGTTATCATCCAATACTATGTTATTTATTTTGATGCTCAGCTCTTCCAGCTTTGGCCATCGGGAGCTCTTTCACATTGCTTCTGTGTCCTGATATAATCTATTTCTTTAAAAAATTTTTTTCCTGTTTCAGCACTTACTCACTTCTAATACTATAAAGTGCTTGACCTCATCATTCCTGCTCTGGACTTGGGATCAGTTATTTCTTTGGGAATATCTAGTTCCTTCTCCTGGAGAATGGGTATTTATAATCTAAAACCTGAGTGCTGAGTGTGCTTATTTCTACTGAGATATCACTACTTCTACATGCTCTCTAATATATGCCGTATTTGTATCAGTCTGTATTTCATTCTGGGGTTCTCCAACATCCTGGTCAATTTTTAAATTTTCTTACATTAAATTTCACTCTTTTTTATACAGATGTTGACAAATATGAAAGTCATGGATACACCAATCCAGTACCATACGGAGGAGTTCTTACATAACCCTCAACATTTCCTTGCACATTCCTTTTTTTTTATGGAAGTATAGTCAACAGACATTGTTATATTAGTTTCAGGTGTACAACATAGCTTTTAGACAACACACTACCCAATGCTCACCACTGTCAGTGTAGTTACCATATGTCACCATACAGCATTATTACAATGTTGTTGACTATATTCTTTATGCTGTATTTTTCATACCCTTGACTTGTTTATTTTATAATTGCAAGTTTGTACTTCTTAATATCCTTCACCTATTTTTCTATCCTCCCAACCACCTTTCCTCTAGCAACCACTAGTTTGTTCTTTGAATTAATTAGTCTGTATCTGTTTTTTGTTTGTTTGTTTGTTTGTTTTTTAGATTCTACATATAATGAAATCATGTGGTATTTGCCTTTCTCTGTCTGACTTATTTCACTTACATATACTTTCTAGACAGATTCATGTTGTCACAAATGGTAAGATTTTATTCTTTTTTTTTTATACCTGAGTAACATTCAATTACCACATCTTCTTTATCCATTCATCTACATATGGGTACTTAGGTTGCTTCCATTTGTAAATTTCTTTTGTAGTAAATTCTTTGCTGTCTTCAAAATCCAGAAAAAATCATTGAACTGTTTTGTTTCCCAATAGTTTTTGCCTTTTCCAGAATGTCACATACATGGAATTATACAAATATGCTTTGGGTATGGCTTTTTATTTTACCAGAGTGTGTTTAAGATTCATCCATATTTGTTATCTGTATCAATAGCTTATTCCTTTTATCAGTGAACAGTACAGAATACTATCCCACATATCATTCACATGTTGAAGGAAATCTTAGTTACTTCCAGGTTTTGGAGCTTATTCAATAAGACTTCTATAATCATCCATGCACAGTATTTTGTGTTAACATAAGTTTTAAATTTATATATGTAAATACCTAGGAGAGTGGTTATTAAGATTGTAGATTACAACTTCAAGTAAAATGCAGATACCTTATCACTATTTGAATTTCTTTAACCTCCTTCCTTTACGATATAGTTATCTGAAATATTATCTCTTCATACATTGAGAGTCAGATTTAACCATTTTATAATTGGTTTTGCTTTTGACAGTCAAATGTAATTTTAAACACTCAAGAGTGTTATTTTTACTTATATGTTTATGCTTCCCATTACTCTTAATTACTGATGTTTCATATTTCCTCTCATTGTAATTTATTTCCTGCATGGCCTTCCCCAGTAGATTTTCTAAATTCCACATCCATTAGTAATGAGATAGCAACCAACCCACATTTGAAATATAACCCACAGAAATGAGTCAGGAAATGCATTCTGAATCTAAGCAAATTAGCTAACGACTAAAACAGAAGATTTATAGAGATGCCTGGGTGGCTCAGTCAGTTGAACGTCAACTCTTGATTTCACCTCAGGTCATGATCCCAGAGTCATGGTACAGAGCCCCGTGTGAGGCTCTGTGCTGAGCATGGAGCCTGCTTGGGATTCTCTTTCTTTCTCCCTATGCACCTCTCCCTTGCTCACATTCTCTTTTCTCTCTCTCTCCCTCGCTCAAAAACAAAATTAAATTTAAAAAATAAAAATAAAAATTTAAAAAATAAAAATTTAAAAAATAAAAATGAAGATTTACAAAGGAACCGTATAGTCTTCTGACACAAAATATTTTCATGGTGGAGTGCAAGGTACTTGATATTCTATGAATAGTTGTATCAGGCAAGATTTAACCAGACAAGAACCTGTAGAATATTTATATTAAGAAGTTTGTTGCAAAAAATTTGGCTTCCCTGATTGTGGAGGCTAGCTAGATGAGTCTAAAAGTCAAAGGACAGGCTGTCAGGAGGAATACACTGGAACTACTGGGGATGGGCTGAAACTGCAATCTTCAGGGGAATTTTTTTTTTTCTAATCTCAACTACAGTTTTGAGGCTTTTCAACTGATTGAATCACACCCACCTAGATTATCTAAAATAATCTCCCTTACTTAAAAGGTAACTGATCATGGACTTTGATCACAACTATAAAATACATTCACTGCAACACTTAAATTTTTGTTTTGTTGAGTAACTAGGGAATATCCCCTAGTCAATGAACACATCGTAGTAAACAAGATCTCAACTTGAATTAGCAAAGATGATGGACACTAACACTAAGATGACACAGGTATTGAACTTCTCTGGCAAGGATTTTAAAGCAGCTGTCACTTGAAATACTCTAATGAGCAATAACAAACACTCTTGAAACGTACTTAAACTATTAAAACTTTCAGCAAAAAATAATAGAAGACATAAAAAAGAATCAAATGAAAATTTTTAAATTAAAAAACACTATAACAGAAATTCTAAAAAATCATTGAATGGGCTCAATATCAGAATGGAAACAACAGATGAAACAATCAAATAATTTGAAGATAAAGCAATAGTTATAAATCTGTACACCAAAGAGAAAATATATTGGAAAAGAGTAAATTGATCTACAGGGAGTTGTGAGACAATAACAAAATGAAGGAATATTTATCAGAGTCCCAGAGGAAGAAGAAAAGAAATTGTGGAACTGAAAAAAAAAAGAAAAGAAAAGAAAAGAAAAGAAAATATTTGGGGCTACAGATCCCTGTTTGGCAGGAAAAAAAGATAACATAATTCCTATAGATTCAACAAGTTGACAAACTGAAAACAAGATAACATCAAAGAAATCTATGCCTAGCCACTTCTTGATAAATTTCTGAAAATTAAAGAAAAGAATCTCGAAAGCAGACAGGGTGAGACTATGCATTGCCTGTGAGAAATGACAATTCTAAAGGCAACAGATTTCTGATCAGAAACTGTGGAGACAGTAAGAAGGTGGCACATTATGTAAGTATTGAAAGAAAAGAACTGTCTTCCCAGTATCTACATCTGTGAAAGTATACTTCGGTATGAATGTGTGAGAAAATCATTCCCAGATGAAAGAAATCTAAAAGAACTTGTCATCGCAGATCTGCTCTAAAAATCATCTATAGGAAACCCTTTAAAGTCCAAACTTTTACCAGTTATTATTTCTGAGAATTAGAAGAGAGAGGGAATTAAAGCACATAGCAATTATTTTATTTTAAATGCATGCATTATTCTATGATTAGTAGTTTAATAAGATATATTTCACATTTTGAAACTTTGACATATAAATTGTGAAATGATCCAAAACAACAATAAGATAATAGTCTAGATATAATATCTTCAGGTAAAGCAAAGCTTGACCTTATAAATTAAAAACCAAAAGAAAAATACTAAAATAAAAAAGAACAAAGAATACAAATAGACAATTCATAGAAAATTAAATCCAAATGTTATTAAATATATGAAAATATTCTCAATTTCCCACTCAGAAAAACATAAATTACATAACAGTTAATAATCGTTTTATACTCATCAGATTAAAAAATTTTAAAGGAATAATTTCAGTCATAAAGATGTTTACTGAAGCATTGTTTGTTGAGATAGATACTAGAAACAAAAAGAATACCATCAGTAAGTGAAGAGTTGAATAAACCAGAAATGACACCAATATCCAAAAGCAGAATACAGTACTGACATTTATTTTTTTTTAATTTTTATTTAAATTCCAGTTAGTTAACATACGGTGTAATATTAGTTTCAGCTGTACAATATAGTGATTCAACACTTCCACACATTACCTGGTGCTAATCACAAGTGCCCTCCTTAATACCTATCACCTATTCAATCCATCCCCTCACCCACCTCCCATCTGAGAACCACCAGCTTGCTGTCTGTAATCAATAGTCTGAGGTGCCTGTGAGGCTCTGTTAGTTAAGCATCTGACCCTTGACTTCAGCTGAGGTCATGATCTCATGGTTTGTGAGATCAAGCCCCCATCAGACTGCACTGACAGTGTGGACCCAGCGTGGAGCCTGCTTGGGATTCTTTCTCTCCCCTCCCTCTGCTCCACTCGTTCTGCCCTCTCTTTCTCTCTCTCTCAAAATAAATAAATAAACTTAAAAAAGAAGAGTCTGTTTCTTGGTTTTCCTCCCTCTTTTCCCCCCGTTGCTTGTTTTTGTACTGTCATTTAACAGTGTATATTAGATGTAAAACAATTGACTTAAAGATATTTTTTTATGATATACCAAAAAATTAAAAAAGCAAGATGCAGAAAAACATGTGTAATATACACGTACTTTTAAAAAAACAGAAAACAAAAATATATAGGTGTGTAACTGCATGCATATGTGTATGTGTGCATATGAATATATTTGCATATAGTTATGGCTATGTATCCACTATGCAAGGAGACACATCATAGAGTTAATTTGTTATCTGTGATAGTGTGGGTGGGGCACACATGAGACAGCAATAGAAAGGATTGTATGTAAAATAAAGTGACTCAGTATATTTTGATGAATTCAATACTAAAGACTCTGAAATACTAAGGAGACAAGTAAGCACAAATTGGGAGGAAAAAATATCCAGTGTGGAAAAGACTGTAAAAGTTGCAAACCTGTCCTCCTACTGAATATCTTAATGAAACATATGGTACCTTCAACCATACTGGTTCGAGGTTATTAACAGCTCCTTAGAGATGAACATTTTAAACTTAATTTCAGAATATATTTCATGTTGTACATATTAGTTTGTATAGAAATATGTGTAGTACATTATATTTTCACTTAATAATGAAAATGAAATAAAACTACAAGGAAGCTTATTTTTCTTTTGCACTTGCCAAATTTATACCTTTGAGCACAATGCATTCAGGAGTGGTGGAGAGGGAGTGCAGCAAAACAATGTGAAATTCTCCCATGAAAGCATGTAATTACTTCTGAAATTGTCAAACTTCCAAACTTGCCAGATTTGCATTTAGTTTAAAATGTTTCACAGATTTTATACTCTAGATAGGACAAACCACCTTCTGAATAAAAATTGTACAGAGAAAGCCATGAAACAAAATATGAATCTGTATCAAAGCTAATTACTCTTATAAATGTGTTGAGTGAACGGGGACTCCAGTCAGTTCTTAGCTGATAGAATTACATCTGAAGTGATTTCCCTGCCAAAATACATTGGTCTGAAATCCAATGAAATCTGAATTAGATGTGTGTCTCTCTCTCTAATTCCATAAATAAATAAATAAATGAATGAATGAATGAATAAATAAATAAATTACAATACAATACAATAAAATACAATACAATACAATACAATACAATAATCTCACTGCTCAAAATGAAAATTCCTAGTTTTACTGGTGGAAAATAAGGGCAACTTATATCACTAAAAAGGAAATTTGAAAGGTTTCTATTATCATTATGGACCTTTAAAATGAGTTACAATTAAACTTACTTTAGGGATAAATGAAAACACACACTAAGGTATCAGTTTTATGCAAAAAAATAAGGACATAGGATGATATCTTAAAACTGAATCCTTCCTGGGATGTAAATTTTAAAAATCCTCTATTAAAATAAAAATTTCTGAGGTGCCTGGGTGGCTCAGTCAGTTAAGCATCCTCTCTTGATTTCGTCTCAGGTCATATCTCACAGTTTGTGAGTCTGAGCTCCTCATCTGGCTCTGTGCTGACAGTATTGAGCCTGCTTGATATTCTCTCTCTCCCTCTCTCTCTGCCCCTCCCCCACTCATACATTCATGCTCTTTCTCTCAAAAAAAATGAATAAAAAAATTTAAAAATAAAATAATAAAAGAAAATAAAAATTCCTTACCATTGGTTATAAAAATACTCACATTAAATTTATATTTGTTCTATCTAGGACTATTTGAATAAATTTGATATAAATGTCACACAGAATGCATTTAAATAACTTTTAGTATAGAGACAATTGGGATACTGAGACTATAGTATGATGATTCACATACACTATTAAGGTTAAGACTAATAAACAGTGTTATTTGATGAGTAAATAGAATTTCTTTTTTTAAAATTTTTGACAACTTGCACCCCAAATTTAACTGGATAAGCTACATACTGAGAACATAATTGCAAATATGAATGGAAAATTCTGAGATTTTACTTACACACTGTCAATCTTTTGGACTTACAAACCTAATTATCATGAGAACTGTTTGGCAAATCAATCATCAACTAAGCAAAAACTTACTGTTTTCAGTAGTTTTTAATTAATTCCTCCTCAGAGAGAAAGATTAGATTGATCCACCAGGAGTACACTTCCCAAGGATCTGGAATGGGAAATTTCATGAAAACATTGTATACCTAGAACTAGTCCAATTTGTATGAAGAGCTGAGAAGCTCACAGAACAGGTTAGGGTTAGAGGATTACAAGAAACTGAACAAAATGGCCATAACCACAAGGAAGTCACAGAATTATAAAAAAAACAGTCCAGGATTTGGAGGGTAGGGGGACATTATCAGATTGGCAGGCTAAGTGGAAGTTTGATGTTAGAAAAAATGAGAGAGCCATTACCCATAATCTCTGTGCTTAATCATTTAATAGGCATATTCCTGAAAAATAACTACAGTTGACTCTTGAAAAATATGGGTGTTAGGGGTGCTGACCCCCATGCAGTTGGAAATCCACTTATTAACTTTTGACTTCCCCCAAATCTAACTACTAATAGCTTACTGTTGACCTGAAGCTTTACTGATAACATAAACAGCCCATTGGCACATATCTTGTATTTTGTATGTATTATATACTGTATTCTTGTATATATACAAGCTTGTATATAAAGTAAGCTAGACAAAATGTATTAAAAAATAATAAGGAAGAGAAAATATATTTACTATACTATACTGTATTTAGTGAAAAAATCCACATTTAAGTCGACCTGCACATTTCGAATCACTATGTTGTTCACCTGAAAATAATGTAACATTGTGTGCTAACTATACTCAAATAAGGCGATAAAAAAAATAAGTGGAACTGTATAATTCAAATCATGTTATTCAAGGGTCAGCTGTATAGTGAATTTCATTAAAATATTTCCTATCTTAATTTCAGTCAGTAATAGTATCCAATAAAGATTCTTTTTAAAAAGGTGAAATTTCAAATCATGTTAAGAATAAAAACTCAGATATTTTTGTTTTGTACATCAAGGATAAAATGCCAGGAGAGCAGAACATATGAATGAGAGAAGCAAATATTTACATGATGGGTTTTTGATGTTTCAATTATAAAATGAGATTTCAAATTCTATTTATTCACAAAATAAATATCTGCTGAATGTTTATAATGTGGATTACATTCTGGCTGGCACTGTGCAAGACCAATTAAATGGCAGTAACAACAAATGATCTCTAAACATCAAAAGTGCATTATAATACACTATATCATAATTCTGATGCCAGTGACATATCATAAAAAATGTGAGAATTTCATATTAGGAGTAAAATTTTCTTGCAGCACTGTAGTGGCAGAATGTATTTTCATTAGCAAGATAGAAAAAAATTTACATATGATAATAAAAATCAATATTTTATTTTATTTCTAATACCAAAACATGGACTTTTGTAAAAATATTATAAGTACTTAAAAATCATACCTTTTTATAACCTTTCAACTCTAAAATAAGGATTTTTTTCACTAGAATCAATAAAACCAAAGGACAAATATTCAATAAGAAAGTGGTTAGCCTATTTTACACTTCAGCATTTTTTTTTTTTGAGAGCACGAGAGCAAGCAGTGGGGCAGAAGGAGAAAACAAAAATCTCAAGTAGGCTTATGGATTCCGACATGGGCTCAATCCCTGACCACGAGATCATGACCTGAGCTGAAATCAAGAGTCGGATGCTTAACTGATTGAGCCACCCAGGTGCCCCAATACACCAACATTTTTATGAGAGAAGTCATGTTGCCTTTATAACAAATGTAACAAGGGCATCTGGGTGGCTCATTTGGTTACATATCCAGCTTTGGCTCAGGTCATGATCTCTTGGTTTGTGAGTTCAAGCCCCACATCAGGCTTTCTGCTATCAGTGCAGAGCCTGCTTCACGTCCTGTCTTCCACTCTTTTGTCCCCTCCCTTGTTCAAGCTCTCTCTCTCTTTCCCTCTCTCTCTCTCAAAAATAAATAAACATTTAAAAAAATGTAACAGGGGACACAAAACTCACTAGGTACAAAGTTGTGTTTGTTGAAAAAAATTACATTTAAATCATTCAAACTGAGAAAAACAGCAAATATAAACATGACAAAGATGTTTAAAGAAAAAAAAATTAGGAGAAAGTTTTTTCATTGACTTTTCATGATAAAAATAGAAATCACAAAGCAGAGAATAATGAAACAATTGATTACAACAGAATTAGGTGTAGAATCAGTATTGCTATAATATTTTTTAACACATATTCTCTTCAGTATGAAATTGAGCTATAAAAGAAATTCCTGGAATATTGTTAAGAAAATATTTGGTGTTGTGTTTGAATTCAACATATAGTCTCTCTTAGATGGACAAGGGTGACTACCAATTCCTTCTGAGGAGTATTTGATCTTTTGTTGTCATGATAATGGTCTCAATAATTTCATCTTAGTACCTTACCACTAACTCAACTGGGACACAATAGTCTACTTAGATTAGGGCTATACTCTGTAAAGTTAAGGATAAAATATTTCATGTAAAAAACTAAAAGCACAATTGACAAATTAAAATCATAAGATAAAACTCCAATGACATTGTATCACATTTATCACGTATTTGAATTTAAACTACACTTTAGCCTAAAATTGTGCAACTTAGACTTATCATATTAGTGTTCCCCAAAGGCTGCACTCCTCATTATTTTACTATTATTATCAATTATATTTTTTCAGTTAAGTGAAACTAAAATTAATTCTCAGAACCTCCATAACAAACTAAAATGTTCACAAGGAAGTGATAAATAGCAAATGTGTGAGATTACAATAGGTATAAGACAAAATGATACTGATCCCAAATCTTTTTAAGATTTTGGCATACACAGAAAATTCTATTTATAAACTACATTGAAAAATGAATGGGCTGTCCAAAGCTGGATGCAAGCCCACCCCAAAGTTTGCCCTTCTATTGTCTGACTACTCTACGCCTGAGTAGATCAGTAACTGCATAACTCTTATATATTACATAGGGAATGCTTGGATTGTGGCCATCTAGAAAATGCATGCTCAAGCTAAGGTTAATCAGGCTCACTATTTAGAACAATTTTGATAATTTAAAAACCAATGTTCCATAATTTTAATTTTGATGTTCTTTTACCAATTGTTTAACAAGATTAAATTAGCTTCATAAATTACAGTGTAAAATTTTTCTCATATTCTCTGAAACACCTTGAAAAGATACAGGATATATCTATCTGTCTTGAAGGTTTGGTTAACTTTGTAAAACTATCTGGGCCTGATGCCATTTTGAAAGGTATTCTGGAACTTAATTCACTTTCTTCAAAAGCTACAGTTTTTTGCAGGTTTTTCTGGAGTCAGTTTTGCTAGTTTAAATACTCTTAGGATATTTTGCTTCAATTTATTTAAACATACTTGGTATAAAATGTCTCCTATATATATCATTGCAATTTCTTCATGCTTTGTTGCTTGTGAAAATTAGTCCCTTTTTAAAATCTTAATATTCTAAGTTACATATTATTTTCTTTTTCCTTGGACAATCTTTCTTGAGATTTAGCTATTTTATTAGACTTTCAATGACTGTTTTGACTTTCTCATTCTAATTTTTTTTTTAATTTGTTTTAATCTTTATTTTTGAGAGAGAGAAGGAGAGGGAGAGGGACAGAATGGGAGCTGGGGAGGAACAGAGAAGGAGGGAGATACAGAACCCAAAGCAGACTCCAGGCTCTGAGCTGTCAGCACAGAGCCCAATATGGGGCTCAAACTCATGAACCATGGGTTCATGACCTGAGCCAAAGTCAGATGCTTAACTGACTGAGCCACTCAGGCACCCCCAATTCTAATTTCTTAAATTTAGCAATGGCTGTACTGGCTACAGTATTCTATATTATACCTATCAGTTACAAAATCTTGGCAAAATACACATAAAAATTTTTTGTCATTCATACTGCATGTCAGTGTTGTCTGACAAGGTATCTTCTCATATTTCTTTAGCAATCAGGCTGATGAAGGCCTTACCTTGACATGCATTTTTACAATTGCTGCAGCAGTAGAAAAAGGATATAGTGTCTCAAGATAACTGGCACTTGGAATTTCTGCCCAAACATGACACATTGAATTGTGACCCTCAAAATTCATTGGCCAAAATATGTCAAATATATGATAAATTCAAGAAGAAAAAAAGTAAAATTCTATCATTGCCCAGAAAGGGACAAAAACCCAACATATTTGATAAGCTGTACTAATGATGTTTGTAGTATAATACTTCTGAGTGATTCTCTTTTGAAATATGCATTTTAAAATTAATTAATAGACACCATTTTCCAGATTTCAAATAGGTTTTGATTTATAGTGACAGTGTTGCCATTCAGTTTCAAACATTACCATAGTCATTTCTTCTTTGAACATACTAAGAATCTTTTTTGTGTTTTATTAATTATTTTTGTTTTATTTTAATTAAGAATTTCTTAGCCCTTTTTTGTAATTGATTTCTAATTTTATCATATTTTGGTCATATACTATATTTCATAGCATCATAATTCTTTTTATTTGTAGATATTTGCTTTGTGGCCTACTACATGATCAGATTATATATATATATATATATATATACACATATGTGTGTATATATATATGTACATATATATGTATTATGTGTACTAAAAAAAGTGTTTACTTTTGCAGTGCAGAGTTCTAGGTATATGTATTAATTGTGTTGTTAATTTACATTATCCTTACTAACACTTATATCCTTAGTAATAAGGATCGTGTTATCAATTTTTTTCATAAGGCTTAATTAAAACTGACCACCTGATTCTGTGTACATTCATTTCTATCCATTTACATTTACATTTTTTACCATATTAATACTGATTATTATAGATTGTTAGTTAAATTTTCACTTTAGGATTAAACCATTTATGGTTAATTTTAATTTTTGTCTTAAAATAATTCTCTGATATGAATATTGCTATGCAGACTATTTCATTATCATTTTCTTGGCATGTTATTTTTTAGCTTTTTCAACTTTCTATGTTATTCAACAAAATCATTGTAACTTTACTGAAGGAAAATATTCTAGAACAGCAGAAATTATCAAAAGGTAAATCTTTTTCGAACAGCACATGGAAAAATATTTTTAATCAAACCTGAAAGTATCTATCTCCAGATAAATTTAATATATTTAACATATTTTGTGTATATTTATAAACATTGATGTTTATTTATTATTTTATTGACCATGTATTTTATTTACATCTTCTTTTTCTAAAAATGTTTATTTATTTTGAGGGACAGCATGAGTAAGGGATGGGCAGAGAGAGATGTTAGAGAGAGACAAGCATGGAGCCCAACCTGGAACTTGATCTCATGAACATGAGCCAAAATCAAGAGTCAGATGTTTAACCAACTGAACCACTCAGGTGCCCCTATATCTTTTTTTTACATCATTTATTGCATTTATTGATTTTCTTTTCTTCTTGTATGTGTTTCTTTGGAGCTATATATTCTATTTCCATTCTTTTAGAAATTTTTGATGATTACCTGGCTTAACTGTGTCTAAGGTAAATCAATACATACAAATTTCTTTTTTAATTCTTAAAACTCTCTTAATTTACCAAATATTTAATTTATATCTTGTTTTTAAATCTCCCTATGTAACTAATTATTTTATTTATCTAAATGTTTATAGATTTCTATGGTCATTCTTGATCCCTAATTTTCACTTTTCACTTTTTACTGAAGTTTGTTCTTTGGTTGATGTTTTAATGAGGGTATGTGTAGGATACTGTCTTTTGTTTATGTTTTGTGTCATAGTATTTGCATTTTGCAATACATTTTGAAAAATAGCTTAGCTGGATATAGAATTATTCTTGTGTGTACAATTATTCTTTAGTGTTTCTGTGATATTAATCTGGTGTCTATAGGTGTTCATTACTGTTGATGACATCTTTGTTTTCAGGCTAATTTTTGTACATTTTATACTTTTTCTTATGTCGCTTTTAAGAATGTTTTGTATATTTTATGATTTATAGATTCAAAATAGTGTACCTAGGCCTAGATTTTTCTCTTGTTCAGAATCTTCTGTTGCTTTTTGTAAAAATTATTTTTTTTATTTTTTTTATTTATTTTTGAGGAGAGACAGAGCATGAGTGGGGGAGGGGTAGAGAGAAAGAGGGAGACACAGAATCCAAAGCAGGCTCCAGGGTCCAGGCTCCAAGCTGTCAGCACAGAGCCCGACGTGGGGCTCTAATTCACAGGCTGTGAGATCATGACCTGAGCTGAAGCTGGAAGCCCAACCAACTGAGCCACCCAGGCACCCCTCTTTTCTGTTGCTTTTATCTGAACACTCAAGATTTTTTTCAGTTCTGAAAATTTTATGATAAATGCCTCTTCAAATACAACTTGTCTTCCTTTTACTCCATTGTATGCTGCCAAGAGTACAATTAGAGTTTCTACTCTTCTCATGTTACTCCAGTGTTTCTGAAAATCTGTCTAGTATTTTCTATTTCTTTATTTCTCTTATGTTCTTGGTTATTTGCTCAAATATATTACTTTTGCTATCAATTCTCCCTTCAGATATACCCAATATTTTGTTTAGAATGGTTATTGTATTTTTTTTAATTTTAATGACTATACTTCTAAAATGTCAATTGCTACTTATTTATTTATCTGGTTTTTATTATTTTCTTCCCTTCACATATTTCCTTGCTGATTCCCCAGACTAGAGGGCGGAAATTTCTCAGTTCCTCATTCCACTGGTAGGAGGGGCCCCTTGTAGTATTCTAGATTGTGTAGGAAGCCCCATTCCAGCTCTCTGGCTGCCTTTGCATCCACACTAAACTGTCAACCTTGGGGTCCTTGATTCCTCTTTCAGAGGAATCCTGAAATTCCTGATTTCAGACTTTAATTATCTTTGTCATTTATTGCATCTAGGGATTTCTCTTTCTTTATTATTTGGTTGGTGATATTTACCATTTTTTAATATTCCAAATTTCTTTGTGTGATGGGAGAAGTATTAGTTCTCAATATCCATTTAAATTACCTTATTATTTAAAGTTCAGCATATACAATACCAATATCCATTTTCTTGTATTGTTATTCTAATCTCCATTGCTTCTAGAATTCCTACATTATATGAATAATATATAACCCCTTTTACACATATAGAAGAATGTGTAGAATTGCAGATATAGGCCAGAGGCTTTGAAACAAAGCATTTTTTTTTTTTTGGAAGAAATAAGGGAATCTAATCTGTGTATAAAATTCTTATTTTTATATTTTACCTGAAAAATGTTTACATTTAGCCTAAAAACTTTTAATAACCTTAGCTATAGTAGATTTTGGTGGACCAAAATCTATGCCAATAGTATATACTGGTTTATATAGAGAAAATGAGCAACACTTCTTATGGGAAATCACTAATCAATCACCAAACCCTTTCCCACTGAATCTGGATGCAGCACTGAAACGTTTTCAATATAATCCTCCTGGAAGCCACAACCAATCCATCAACATTAGCATGTGAATTGAAACATATTAGTCATCCTTGATTTAATACATCAGACCTAAATTGGTAATAATTTTAGTTAAGTGATATCAGATCTGAACTCAGACCATCAATCTTGGTGCTAAATTGGTGATAGCAATTTTAGACAGGAGAATTATATTTTACAAGACTCCTGCTATGCAGTGTATCTTTGTAGTTCTCTCATTTGGCCCTCACAACAAACCTGTGAAACTCAAATCACATTAATTGAGGAAAAAAGATATATGTTAATTTCCTCGAAGATACAAAACAATAATTTAGCAAATCTAGAATATGAACCAAGATTTTGCTCTTGAAAGCCTATACTTTTTAGATATTCATTCCAATGCCAAAATAAATCACTGAGAATATTTTAAATCACATTACTACTTCCTGTTAGAGTGAATAACAGTGGCAATTTAAATGGTTTTGAAAATATACATAATATTACAAACAATTTACAAATATTAAAGAAGAAAAGGATTTGGCAAATGCTTAAATGTTAAACATTTAACATTTAAATGTTAAAATGTTTGTGTTGCTTATTGTCTAATTTTTCCTCCATTTGATATATAAGTTTTATGACTGTATTATTTGACAAATGCATTATACACAATCAGTCGATTTTAAGACTTAAATATGCATCAATAATGTGTCATATTCCAATTCTTTTAATAAAAAACCTAAGGTGAAGGAAATAATTAATATATAATTAGACAATAAACTTCTTCACCTGAGTAATCATACATCTTTAACTCCACTACTAATATTACAGGTTTCCCTTGCTATCTTAAAGAGCATTAGTATGTATGAAAACTTGCAGAAACTAAAACAAATAGCCTCTTAGGCTTTTCTGATATGTTAGGACCTATTTTGCTTACCCGTGCGCAAAATAAATTGAGATAAAGTACAGATACTCATAGACACAGTTCAAAGTTTTGGTGGTTTGATGCTGAGATACTGAGCATATTTCCCAGGGAAGGAGCTTAGTGGGGCCACTCTCCCTGCTCAGGATACCACTGCCTCTATAGCAGCTCAGGTACCAGATTGACCTTCCTACTTGAAACATCTAAGTATCCCCACAAAATATATGAAATAACAGTTTTGAAGACTGAAGGCATAAAACAACAAAGAATAGCAATCCTCAGAGACAGGGAATAAGTGAGGTGAGCCCTGTTAACTTCCCTACCGTATGATTTGAGAGAGATTCCTAATGACATTAGCGAGGTGGAGCCCAACCCTGATGTAAGGCAGAGCGGTTGAAAGCCTGGGAGATGAAGGCAGCTAGGATTTGCAGTAGAGAATAGTGGAGATGAGAGGGCTGCAGAGAAAAGGGACTCTGGAGACCTGTAGGGAGTCTACCTGATCAGTGCATATGGGTGAGGAAACTACTTGAACTTGGGAGAAAAACACCACCACCACGTGAAAATACTTGAGGGAACAGAATTGAGAGAATACACAGGGCCAAAAAGAGTGTTCCCACCAACAAGACTAGAAAATTTCATCATCCACAGGGCATTGACTAAAATAATCAGAAATATTTTGTCTATATAGTCAGAAAGATTTGTCCTTAAAATAATACTTCCCTGCTCTGTCAAATAACTATTAAAAGCAAATGTCAGAGGATTAAATTATTTTCAGAGAAACTTGTTTTAAAACAAAATTCAAGGATAATTATAAGAAAAACTTAAAAAGAATAATAATACTAAGAATATAAAAATATCTAATACTCAGCAAGATAAAATGAAAAATGTCTAGCATCCAATAAAATCTTATTAACATGCAAAGAAATACGACACCTAAAGGGATTAAAATTCCATCAATCAAAATTGATGCAGAAATATAACATGTTAGAATTAGTAAAGAAATACAGTAAATATTATAGCTGTATTTCATGTATTGAAAAAGCCAGAGGGATGATGATCATGGTATAGTAGTGATGAGAAGAAGCCAAATTAAACATTCCAAAATAAAAATTGTACTTTGTAAGATGAAAAATTCACTGGAAAAAAAAAGAAAAATTATTGAATGACATTAATAGCATATTATCCACTGCAGAAGAAAACAATAAATATGAAGATTTCTCAACATAAATAATCCAAATCAAAAATAGAGTTTTTAAAAATAACAAATAATTGTTGTACTGCTTAGCAACGTTAAGCATGCTTTACAAGTAATTTTAGTTTCCAAAGATAAGACAGGATAAGAGAAGAATATTTGAATAAATTATGAATGATAATTTCCCAAAGTTGATCACACATACAAGGACTCCATCACACCCAAAATACAAAAAGGAAAAAAAAAAACCTGAAGGGACAAAAGATCAATTCCTTGAAGCCAGTGATAAAAAGAAAACCTTAAAGCAGTCAGGGAAAAGTAATATGAGAAGACAAGATGTAAAAAGGAACAAATCAAGTTAAAAAAAAGTTTCAAATGAACTGCGCATTTCTTTCCTGCTACTTTGGCTTTATACCTTCATAATGACGTATACAGTAAAACATGCATAGTGATAATTTGTTTGTGTTGGAAAGTTTGTCATAATGCCAACGATAACTGAATTTATTGCTGGCCATGCCTAGGTATTTGGAGAGTGATCTAATGATGGTTGGATATGTAATAACATAAAAACAAACACAAATCAGAAATCATTATTTATTTTACTCCATAAATTTCTTTGAACTTTTTAGTATGAAAATGGTTTATGAATTAAGTTTTATGAATTCAATATAAAGCAGGCCACTAAAAATACCTAGAATCTAATCCTTAATATTATTTCCATAGAGCTAGCAGGAATGGCCAAACAGATAAACAGATGTTCTTTAGACCTTCCTCCTATTTCACGTAACCAATAGTTAGAATGAATTTGTAAGTTGGTGTCACAATTGTGTAAATAGGTATAGTCCCTAGACTATAGAATATATAGGATATATTCTATGCCTTGTTTACTTTATTGGCAATGTCCATCTAATTATCTAATGTAATTGGTCATATAATCTTTTTTTTTTAATTTTAATGTTTTTATTTTTGAGAGAAAGAGACAGAGACAGAGACAGAGCGTGAGTCGGGGAGGGGCAGAGAGAGAGCGAGACCCAGAATCCAAAGTAGGCTCTAGGCTCTGAGCTGTCAGCATAGACCCAGACACGGGGCTCAAAATCGTGAGCCATGAGATCATGACCTGAGTCAAAATCGGACACTCAACCAACTGAATCATCCAGGTCCCCCAGTTTGGTCATATAATCTAATTCCTACTCACTCTCTGCCCCAAATAATTGATGATAAGCTATTTTAAAATCAAAATTATCATTGACAGAAAAATATTTCTAAGACTGAGATATATTATAGATATACTGTTCATATCACTTTACTGTAGACTAGATTATGGTCCTGTTCTATTAACTCTTGCTGCATACTATAAATTCCTTTTCTTAACACTTATTATAAAATTAATTATTCATGTAAGTTATTGTTTTGTTTCTTTTTTTCTTAACGTTTATGTATTTATTTTTGAGAGAGAGAGGGCAAGTGAGGGAAGGGGCAGAGAGAGTGGGGAAGACAGAGAATCTGAAGCAGGATCCAGGCTCTGAGCTGTCATCACAGAGCCCAATGTGGGGCTGAAACCCAGGAGCTATGAGATCATGACCTGAGCTGAAGTCAGGCGCTTAACTGACTGAACCACCCAGGCTCTCCCATGTAATTTATTGTTTAATATCTATCTCTTCATATGAACTATGACTTCTTTTGCTCATGGTAGTAATTCTAGTACTTAATGTGGAGCTTCATTGGATGAAGGAATTAAAAAAAACATAATTTCAACCCCAAATTAACTCATTGTATTATCTACATACACATTTTGTGATTGGCCAGTATTAGGCACTATTTAAAAACAGACAGGTGAAATAGATTTCCGAATTTACTATAATAATGTAGCTAATTATAATGTAGCTGCCTTTAGATCTCACAGAAAAACCTTTTCTCTCGGCTCTCAATCTCAGGCATATATGTTGTCTTTCTAAATTACTGGACTTATACGTTAAGAACTTTATTTATCGTACAACTTATTTTTCTCTGTTTTGGCTTTTAGAAAGCATAGATACAGAATTTCAGCCTGCAATAAAAAATTGTACACATTTTTTTAGTGCTTATTATGGCTACTAGCTGTATTCCCAGCTTTATCTTAACTCATTTAAGAGTTTGCTCATTTTTCATCTATTCTGGACCTCTGTACCTACTTTAGTTTCTGTTGTGTATGTAGTCTTCCAACCCGCTTACACAATTAGTGTTGTAGAATTAGTACTTTTACAAGAGATAGATGTAAATAACGTAATAAGAAAACAATGATCAAATGATCATCTGGATGTTTAGTTTTTAAAGAATTTTGAAGAATTAAGTGCATTAGGAATATAGATGAAGAAAATTAACAAGAAAAATCATTCCAAGACAAATAAAAGATGGGAAGAATCATTAAGCCCACCACTATCAGATCAATATTACACATCCATTCTTTTAAATTTACCATTGAAAATTAAACAAAGATAGCCAGTGAGGAGAAATAATTCAGAAGTATCTAATCTAATTCAGTTTCCTAAGACACAGCGCCCTGGTTTATAAGAAAATAGCCAAAGGATGGGCACAAGGGAAATGTTTGTTTTGTTTGTTTTTTGTTTTTATTTTGCTTTTTAAAATTTTTGTTGACATATTTTAAGACGTAAACAAACAATTTTGAAGCAAGTCTGATTTTTTTTTTAAATAAGGAGTCTTTCCCAATGAAAGTAAGATTTTCAAGACAAATCTTCAGTCTGAAAAAAAAAAAATTACTGAGCTGATGGGAAAAATCTAAGGAGTTTTGATTAAATCAATGAAGGCTTAGACTCTGCCTATGTTTCTAAAAAATCAAGTACCAGTTCTCAAGGTACCATTGCTAAAAGTTTCAGTCGAAATTGGCTTCTCGACAGTTTTTTATTCTATAGCTGAAACTATCCATCTGGGATATTATTAATGGTTTCTTTTTAATGGGTGAAATATCATACAATGCATCATCTTTGTAAAAGTGCTACCCTTTTACACTCTTTAAAATCTGCGCCTGGGTGGCGCAGTCGGTTAAGCGTCCGACTTCAGCCAGGTCACGATCTCGCGGTCCGTGAGTTCGAGCCCCACGTCGGGCTCTGGGCTGATGGCCCAGAGCCTGGAGCCTGTTTCCGATTCTGTGTCTCCCTCTCTCTCTGCCCCTCCCCCGTTCATGCTCTGTCTCTCTCTGTCCCAAAAATAAATAAACGTTGGAAAAAAAAAAATTAAAAAAAAATAAATAAATAAAATCTCAAAATCGAAGTTTAAAATGGAATCCTCAGTATTAATACTTACGAAGATAAAAAAGAAATAGCTTTAAACTAGCATTGCTTTTTTAAGCATGTTCTGATTTTTCAAATTCAAATTTTCTTTATTAAACACTCTCATATACAAAGCAATAGACAAATGTTGCAGCAAAACCCATAAAAATTCTCCTAATTGATTACTTCCTACATCAAGCATTTTGATAACCCAGTATTTGAAAGACACTGTTCTAAGTACTGGGAATATAATACTTAGTAACAAAGCAGATAAAAATTTCCCTGTCCTCACAAGTCTATATTTTACTGGATTATATACACAGTAAACAAAATATATAGGGGCGTATGTATATAATTTAATACACTAATAATTTCTAAAAAGAAAAGTAAGGGAGAGAAGTAGGATAAAGCAGGTTTTTAGGGATGTGCACAATACTGGGGATGGAAGGCCTCCCTGTGAAGTTTGCATCTGAGAAGAAACTTGAGTGAAGGAATCATATGGGTCTCTGGGAGAAATGTACTTCAGGAAAGGGAATAACACATGCAAAGTCCCTGAGACAGGAGTAGGCTTGGTTTGTTTGAATAACAGTTAAAAAAGCTAACATGGGGGCGCCTGGGTGGCGCAGTCGGTTAAGCGTCCGACTTCAGCCAGGTCACGATCTCGCGGTCCGTGAGTTCGAGCCCCACGTCGGGCTCTGGGCTGATGGCCCAGAGCCTGGAGCCTGTTTCCAATTCTGTGTCTCCCTCTCTCTCTGCCCCTCCCCCGTTCATGCTCTGTCTCTCTCTGTCCCAAAAATAAATAAACGTTGAAAAAAAAAAAAAGCTAACATGGTTCAGAGTAGAGTGAGCTGAGGGGAGAGTAACTAAAAGAAAAGATTAGTTAGTATTGTGCCTATCATATTTAGGGCATGTTATGTTAGATTTTGTTGTTTGTTTCATTTTTGTTTTTATCAGGACTTTAGTTCTTTAGAGCACTTTCAGGTTCACAGAAAAATTGAGGGGAAGTTTCAAGACTTCCCATATTCCCCTGTCCCCACACATGCATAGACTTCCCTCATTATCAATATCCCATACCAGAGTGGTACATTTGTGACAACGGATGAATCTAAATGCACACATAATTATCATCCCAATCCAACACCCATAGTTCATTGTTATATTTCCTGGATTTGGACAAATGTATGATGACATATATCCATCATTTTGGTATCATGCAGAGTATTCTCGCTGTCCTAAAAATTTTCTGTGATAATTGGAGTTTTATATGAACAAATTGGAATACTATAACAACACACTGAATTGTTTAGACTCTCCCATCCCAGTCTTAGCCAGAAACACATAGTTATTATATAAGGCATACTTTTCTAATATTTGAAATAGATGATCATGATGTTTCTATGAATATCAGAATTTCTAAGAAAGTTAAGAATTTGAATAGATGTTACCAACATTGGTCATTGTAACTGAAAATATGTGACTTTTTCCACATATGCTGAATGTGAGTCTGAAGAACATGGGATTTGGGGTAGCAGAGTGTGAAAAAAATACTCATGACCATCAATAGAATAACCTGTCATTGTATCTATAAGTTTAGGTAAAAAATTGACTAAAATAATATTTGTTTCATTGAAATATTATCCATAAGAACTACAATACTATTTAGGATTAGACATAGATTGTCTGCATTCACTGCAACTATTGTAGAAGCTATTGTCTAACAAAAAAGGGACCTGTTAAAGATGGTGTATGGGTGATTTATTTCAACATTTATCAAAAATATACCTAATAGAGTACTTAGATATTCTTTTACAGCATAAATTCTTATTGGCAAATCTTTGAAGTAGTCATCACATGATTAAACAAAATTAACCAACAATTTCAACAAGAAGCATATTATTTTGCTCTTGTGGAATAATACCAAGGACTAGTGCAAACGAAACATACTAGTTAAGTAGTTACTTTTACTATCAGTAAGGGAAATATATTTTTCCTATATCTCTATTAGCCTCTAGAAAATATGTTATTGCAAACAAGGTACATGAAATATTATTTGAAGGAAAATGTGTATTTCATTCCTCTTGAATTTTGAGAAATATGGAGGTGAAAATAGATATGAAATGTGGAGAAGATAATTTATTATTAGTGAAATATTCTCCAAGGGACTTAAGACAGTGAAGCATATATCCTATCCTTTTCTCTGGCAGGTCAATTTGGAATCTACTTTAAGATAAGAGAATTATTTGAAAATAATACTAAAAATATATGGAATACTGAACATAAATGGTAAATGAAATGAATCGAATAAGAACCATATCAAAGGACCACACAAACATTTTGGGCTGAACACCTGGTGCAAAATCAGAGAAACAGAGATGAGGAGGTGATTTATAAAGCTACATTCAAAATGAATTCTTCAAAAAAATAAATTCACATATGAAAGTGTAAATTATTCTATTCACTTATATCCCTGGTGAAGTGATTATTGTTCTAGTAGTCTAATCACAACCTCTGCTGCTCTTCATTGTTGAAAATTAATTAAAAAACCTTTCTGCAGGGGTGCCTGGGTGGTTCAGTCAGTTGAGTGTCTGACTTCGGCGAGGGTCATGATCTCACAGTTCACGAGTTTGAGTCCTGCGTTAGGCTCTGTGCTCACAGCTCAGAGCCTGGAGCCTGCTTCAGATTCTGCGTCTCCCTCTCTCTCTCTGCCCTCCCCCACTCACACTCTGCCTCTTTCTTTCTCTCAAAAACAAAGAAACATTACAAAATTTTTAAATTAAAAAAACCAAAACAAAAAAACTTACTACCCAGGAGGGCCTGTGTGGCTCAGTCGGTTTAGCCTATGACTCTTGGTTTTGGCTCAGGTCATGATCTCACAGTTCGGAGCTTGAGTCCCATTTCAGGCTCTTCATTGACCATGTAGAGCCTGCTTGGGGTTGTCTCTCTCCTTCTCTCTCTGCCCCTCCCCTGCTCATGCTCTCACCCTTTCAAAATAAATTAATAAACCTTTAAAACAACACTTTCGGCAGAAATCCAACTTCTATGAGTTTGGTTCTGATTCTGAGTCTCTTTATAGATTTTTGAGCATTGTTCTTTTCAATATAAAGCATTTATACTTGTGAATACGCCACCATTTTGTCCGTTGTCTGACAGGTTCTTTTTGAATTTTTGTGTTTCTTCTGCACCTGTTTTTCATCACAGTCATTCCTCCTTTCCTTTGGCCATTTTTTCCCTCAACTTAATGTTAAAATCTGTCAGCTTAAAACCACTATGTGTATAGAAAAGGATGTAATTCTATTGAGTTTATTTATTTCTATTTTTTTAATGTTCGTATATTTTGAGAGAGAGAGGGAGCATGCTAGTGGGGGAGGGGCAGAGAGAGAATCCCAAGCAGGCTCCATGCTATTAGTGCAGAGCCTGGTGTGGGGCTGGATCCCACGAACCATGAGATCAAGACAAAGAGTTAGACGCTTAACCAACTGAGCCACCCAGTCATTCCTTGACCTACTTACACAAAAATATAAAAATATCGCCTAAAATTGGCAAACACAGAATAAGCCTAACTTTAACAAAAATGAGGAGACTCATAACTGGTATACAAGAAACATCCTGTTTTTACAGGCAAGTGAGACCTTTGGAGTAAAAGCTACCACTTATGAACTCTTTATGGCCGTGCTGTAGATTTAGTCTATTAACTTGTAGTATGTACTTATTGGTCCAATAGAGTTGAGGCAAGAAGTCCAAGGATCTGAGAAGCAATCATTTTTATGCTAAAAATACTTGGAAATTTTGAGTTAGATTCAAGGTCTTTAATTTCTAAACTCTTTTTTGGAGGTGCCTGGGTGGCTTGGGATTCTCTCTCTCCCTTTCTTTCTCTCTGCCCCTCCCCTACTTGTGGTCTCTCTCTCTCTCTCAACATAAGTAAACATTATATATATATACATATATATATATATATATATATATATATATACATATATATATATACATACACACACATGTATATTAAAATACTTTAAAGTCTTTTTAAAAAATATTTATATTTGAGAGAGAGAGAGAGCACGCAAGTGGGAGAGGAGCATAAAGAGAGAATCCCAAGCAGGCTCTGTAACACAGAGCCTGATGCGGGGCTCAAACTCATAAACCATGAAATCATGACCTTAACTGAAATCAAGAGTTGGGGGCTTAACTGACTGAGCCACCCAGACGACCCTTATTTCTAGAGTAAACTTAATGATCTGTAAAGGATTTTAACGATTCCTCTACAAGGAAGCTTAGAATCAGTTAAATCCAACTCTTCATAAGATTCATTTAAGCCTAAACAAGTGATCAAAGTAATGTTCAACGATACTCCCGTCTGTCTCCTCCTCAAGGAGCAATAGTCTATATAACCTAATTATTTCTTCATCTCATTTGTGGACCTCTAGCTAGATTTCAAAAGCAACAGCTATGTGCACCTGGCATCTTCCTAATAGATGATTCATTTATTCTCTAAAACCCTTACTGAACACTGTACTAAGGGATGGGTTGCAACAAAGATAAAAAACACTCCAGTTTTTGGGCATATACTCTGCACTACTCTGCATCTTAGTAACTTACCTTACATTATCTCTACTTCTTACAACAATGTTTTAGTGTAGGTACTATCAGTCCCAGTTTATGGGTGGGAAAAGAAGTGAATGATTAGCTTGTGGCTATACAGTTAGTTAATAATAGAGCTTGGATCCAAAGTGTTTATTATTTTTTTAAATAATATGGCCTCTTCCTACCACTTCTCAGAATCCCACTTCCTCAGCATTCTTAGGCTTCACTATCTTTATACAAAAATTTGAGCGATATAATGACAATACCTAATGTTTCTATAATGTGAGATACAAAAATATTTTAACTTTAAAGTATTGTTTGTATTCTGAGTTTTACCAGGAGCAGCTGTTACTCTAATGTGTGTTCCTAATTTAAAAATATTTAAGGGGGTGGTGCCTGGGTGTCTCAGTCAGTTAAGCATCCAAATCTTGGTTTTGGCTCAGGTTATGAACTAACGGTTTGTGGGTGTGAGCCCTGCATTGGGCTCTGTGCTGACAGCGTGAAGCCTGCTTGGGATTCTCTTTTCTCTCTCCCTCCTCCTCTCTCTTTCCCTCCCCACTTATTATCTCTTCCTCTCTCTCTCAAAATGCATAAACTTAAAAAAAAATGTTTATGAGGTGTTTCTGGGTGGCTTAGTTGATTAAGTGTCCACTCTTGATTTCAGCTCAGTTCATGATCTCCCTGGTTTGTGAGATCCAGCTCCGAGTTGGGCTCTGTATTGACAGCACAGGGCTTGGTCGGGACTCTCTCTCCCTTTCTTTCTGCCTCTCTCTATCTCTCTCTCAAAATAAATAAACATTTTTATTTTATTTTTTTTAACGTTTATTTATTTTTGAGACAGAGAGAGACAGAGCATGAACGGGGTAGGGTCAGAGAGAGGGAGACACAGAATCCGAAACAGGCTCCAGGCTCTGAGCTGTCAGCACAGAGCCCGACGCGGGGCTCGAACTCACGAACCGTGAGATCATGACCTGAGCCTAAGTCGGCCTTAACCAACTGAGCCACCCAGGCGCCCCTAAATAAACATTTTTAAAAAGTAGTTTATGATGTTACTTTTTGTCTCTGGATCACTAAGAAATGCTCCTTCTTTCTCTTCTAAGTTCGTATTTTTATCTTTCACATTTAGGTGTTTAATCTACATAAAGTCTACCTTTCTAAATAGTGCTAGGTAGAAATTCAGATTTTTTTTTCTCCTCGTATAATATAGCCAATTTTCCAAAAAATGTCCAATAAACATTCTTTCCTTTTTCAACCCATTGGTAATTTTTATCAGGTAAATTTATCAGCATAGGTTATCCCTGTGCTGACGATTGTATTGCATTGGTCTAATAGTTTCCTTTTTGTGATCAATGTATGGTGGTTGTTTATTTAACTATGTTCCTGGAAAGCCAAGTTCTCTTTCCTTAGATCCTCAATTTAAATCTCACTTAGTAAGCTCTTTGTGGACCTTCAGTGTCCACACATTCTGTTTGAATAAATTTCTCTGTCAAAAAAGTCAATGCACTTTTAATAGGATTGTTTTGAATGTATGGATAAAATGAGAGAAAACAGACATCTATGCTATGATGCCATCCCATGTGCAGGTATAGAATATCCCTTAATTTATTCAGATTATCCTCTATGTTCCTTACGAGAGTTTTACTTTTCTCTATAGTCTTCTATTTCTGGAATATTTTTTCCTAGATACACTTTTAGTTTTATTTCACTTTCACATTTTATAGTCATTTATTTATAACAGAAAAATACTGAGTTTTGTTGATGAATTTTTGTGTATATACATAGCAAAAACGGAAGCTCAAATTCACTAGAGTTCGCCAGGGTTCAGTAAACACGCTCTGCGTGAATATCAGCTTTGAAGTTTTTTAGCTTGCCTGGGTTACCACATTAACTTTATTGTCACCCTCTTGGGATGCTCTTCTATCTGCTTAGTGATAGAATTAGGAAATTATTTTTATTCTTTATTATTCTGTATTTTTAATTGTTTTCCAGTCATGCTTTTCAGAATGCTTAATTCACCATATTGCCTGCAATGGAAATTCAGGAAATCTTCTTTAAATTATGTTAAATTCTGTTTTTGTGTGTTTTTTTCTATTCATAAGTTTCTTCTCATTTTAAAATATTATTTCCTTCTTTTTATATTCTTTCATATTTTTCCATTAAATACTAACCTCCTTTATTTCTAACCTTTTTAAAAACATGTGTACTAATATTTTGAAGTTTTCCTTTCTCAGTTTACACAACTCTCAATTTTAATGTAGAGTATTTTATTTGTACTTTAGTTAAAAATATCCAAAATACTTGTTTCACCTATAATTTAAAATTTTTTACTTCACAATATAAATGCATTTATTTGGAGATTGTATCCTATATTTTATTAACTCGTTAGACTTTTAAATTTTTTTGTGCTAATAAGCAATTAATTAACAGAAATGATCATTTGTGATAACTTTGCGGGATAATGATTCCATATACTCATTGTGTACTATATACTGGTCACTGTTTCAGCCTAGGAACTCAGTATGAAACAAAATAATGACTAAACTTACAGGAGATTATATTCTAGTGAGGAAGAGACAGTAAGGAAGTAAGCAAATAGCTAAGATCAAAGTGATGCATGCATTGAAGAAAATGAAGCACGATAAACAAGATAGCCATGGAGTCTATTCATATATTCAAGGAATAATATTGCATTACGTTGGAAAATTCTCCCATTTTTGATGATCTGACAAATGTTTCATTATTTTTATATTCAAGGTGATACATTTGTTAGGTTCATATGTGTTTACATATTTCTATCACATATTCTTAGTGGGTTAACCTATTTAATATTATGTGATCCCTGTAAATGATTTTTTGCAACAATATTTGTCAGATGTTAGTATTCACTTAGTTAAGTATTTTCCTGGAATGAAATACTTATTCTTTTTTCTCCAACATTTATTTCTTATTTGATTTTATGGTCAGTGTATAACTGTCTTGTTTTGGCTTTTGAAATTTAATTGGATAAGCTTTGCCTGAAAGAAATTTAATTTCTCCATGTTTATTGGGTAGTAAATTCTGAAATCTTATTTTGCAATTTATCATTATAATGTTTTCCTTGAGAATCAATTTTCCCCCATTTTTCCTTTGGATTGATAAGTTTTTAAATTCTTTTTCTACCACCCCACTCCTACAATTGTGATTAAAATAATATGTTTTATGATATCTTAACAGTTGCTTTTACATCGTTAATACATATTTTAATGTATAAATTCAATTAATATTTATATTATTCTCATAAATTGTAATCACTGATCTTTTCTTCTTACATGTTATTTTTATCTAATATTTTAGGCTCAACTAATTTTTAAAACATCCTTACATTTGTTTTTTTGTTTTGTTTTGTTTTTATTTAAAAAAAAATTTAACGTTTATTTTTGAGACAGAGAGAGACAGAGCATGAACAGGGGAGGGTCAGAGAGAGGGAGACACAGAATCTGAAACAGGCTCCAGGCTCTGAGCTATCAGCACAGAGCCGACGCGGGGCTCGGACTCACGGACCGTGAGATCATGACCTGAGCCGAAGTCGGCCGCTTAACTGACTGAGCCACCCAGGCGCCCCAAAACATC
This sequence comes from Lynx rufus, assembly GCF_022079265.1. NCBI lineage: Eukaryota > Metazoa > Chordata > Mammalia > Carnivora > Felidae > Lynx > Lynx rufus. The sequence continues at coordinate 68,070,603 of NW_025814827.1, forward strand.
CTTACATTTGAATTTATGAAAATGACAATTGATTTGCCAAAACTTTTTTCTGTTATTTTGCTCACTGTGACTTTTTCCAGTACTCTTTTCTGTATTTGATTTCCTGCTTACTGAAGTTTATGTTTCTGTGTTTCTTTCAGAGAGTATGAATACTAAACTTGAAGTCTTATAATTTCTTCAAATATTTTTTTTTGCCCTCAGTGTTGGAGAGTGGCTTACTTTGATCTGGGACTCTTCAGTAATAGTTATTTCCCATCAGGATTTTGAAGATACAAGCCCATTTTTGTCTGGCCACTAGTTTTGCCACTCAGAAGTTTGCTGTGGAAAATGGCAAATTAGCATGGGCTTCTGGGTTCTTTTCCCAGTCATTAAATCTAAGAGAATTCTTTAAGGAAAAGGGAGCTATTGGTTCCGTTTATGTATGTGTGGGGGTATGTAGGGATAGGAATGGATGTTGCAGACAAAGTGAAAAACAGCAATGTATCATAAAGGTAGAATAGGCTGTGGATAGTAGTGCACATTTTTCTCAGCAAATAATTCCTTGCTCAACTTCTTGCTAAACAGAAGACTCAACCTAGTATTAGCTAGTGGCGGTGATGATAAGGACAAGAGAGGTGGTTAGAGGTAATGCCTTGTATGACTGGCATGAAAACCCTTACCCTCCAGCTATGCTGAATTCTAGAAGCTAGGCAAGCTCTGGAAGAAATTATTGCCCTTGCCAGTGGTGTGGAAATATTCCCTAAGAGGCAAGTACTGGGCCAACAGGAAGTAATTAGCCCCAGGTTGCCACTCTAGAATTTTTATCTTTAAGTGTGAGTCTCTGCTCCCTAAATTCACCCTGATAAGCAAAGAACTGCCCTTTCCTGTCTTCCTTCTAGTACACATTGAAAGACAAGTCGGCAGATAATTCGATGTGAAAGTTAACTTTTTATTCATATCAAAAAATGTTTAACGAAAATATACTGTGGGCTAGGCATTCTTCTCAGGTGCGTGGAACATATTAGTGAGTAGAATATCAAAAGTTTATGTCCTACTAGAGCTTCTACGTTAGAAAGGAGGAATAAAGTAAGAAGTTTATATATATATATATGTAATATATATTACACATATATGTACACACATACATGTATGTATATTGCATACATGCGTACATGTATATTACATGTATGTATATTGCATACATATATGTGTGATGCGTGTGTGCATGTATGTATACATGTGTGTATATTACATGTGTACATGTGTATACATGAATGTATATTGCATACATACATGTATGTGTGTATATTACATACATATGTAATATATATTACATATATATATAAACTGCTTACTTTATAATATACTTTATAATATATATGATATATTATATATATTATAATTATATAATATATCATATATATTATAATAATATAATATATAATAATATATATATAATAATTCAGTGAATTACATAGTTTGCTAGAAGATGAAAGAAGTAAAAATAGAACAGAGCAGGAAGATAGCAAGTATGGGATTCCAGGTAGGAATTAAAAAGAGGAAGCAGGCATTAATGTATCCCAGGCACAAGGAGATAATAGAATAATGCTGCAAAGTCTACTAAAATTTAGAAATGTTCATCAAAAGTTTATATATATTTAACAGTAAATAAAATTTTAACACAGAATGAGCTTTATTGAAGATCTCTTGGCATAAGTCATTCAGCAAGAAGGGAAACTGTTATGAATTGAATTGTGTTCTCCTCCCCAAAATTCATATGTTGGAGCCTGAATCCCCAAAGTGACTGTATATGGAAATAGTCCTACTCCAGGAGGACTGATGCCTTTATAAGAAGAGAAACAGACACTAGATATTGTGTACATGCACATAGAACAGAGGTTGTGTTAGGACACAGAAAGAAGGCAGCAAATTACTAGCCAGTAAGAGAAGCCACACTGGAAATCAAGTAGCCTCCAGAACTGTGAGAAAATAAATTTCTGTTATTTAAGCCACCTGTCTGTGGCATTTTCTTATGGTAGCCCTGGCACACGAGTACTGAAGTGTACCCAGGAGGAAAGTATATACGGGAGATAATTGTGAGTATTCTTGTTAAATTTATTGTTATTTTAAATACACAGTGATTGAAACATTAAAAATATATCAACCAACAAGAATGGCTAAAATAAAACAGATGGAAACCACCAAAGGTTGGCAAGAATTTGAAGTAACTGAAATTCTCATATGAGGCTGTAAGATTATTATTAGTGCCACACTGGAAAACTGTCAGAATCTACTGAAGCTGAATATGTGCATATGTTCAGATCCAGCAATTCACACCTAAATTCCTAGAAAAATGGGTGTATATTCACCAAAGACATATGTAAGAATGCCCATAGAAGCTTTATTCATAACAGCTACAGACTGGGAAAAAAGAACCCAAATGTCCATTTGTATTAGAATGGATAAATTAGTAAATTAACATGGTAGAATTGTAATTGTATGTATCAGTTGAGAATGAGTTTCAACAACCACATGGGAGAATGGATGAATCTCACAAAGTTAATTTGGAACCAAAGAAATCAGACTCAGAAGAGCATAAAGCCTATTATCACATTAGTATAAAAAATAAAAACAGGCAAGACTAAATGAATTCTTAGAAGTTATTAAAGAAATGCAAACAGTTGTAGTTACTGGATGAAAACCTAGCATATGGCTTTGGGAGCTGGTAATGCTGTCTCTTGATGAAAACTTGCTACACAATTATATTGTTAAAATTCATTAAGGGAGCACCAGGGTGGCTCAGTCAGTTAAGTGTCCGACTTTGGCTCAAGTCATGATGTCAATTGCCCCTGATTTCGAGCCTGGCATTGGACTCTGTGCTGACAGCTCTGAGCTCAAAGCCTGGAGCCTGCTTCTGATTTTGCACCTCTCTCTCTCTCTCTCTGTCTCTCTGTCTCTCTCTCTGCCCCTCCCCTGCTCATGCTCTGTCTCTGTCTCTCTCTCTCTCTCAAAAATAAACATTAAAATAAATAAAATTAAAATAAAATAAAATAAAATAAAATAAAATAAAATAAAATTCATTAAGCACCTATGATATATAAGTCCTTTCATAGGTATTTTATACTTAATAAAATGTTTAAAAATGTCAATATAACTTAAACAAAAATGTCTACATTGTCATAAGATGAGAGAAGTTCATGGACATTAATAAACTGAAGACTCTTATAGGTAAAAGTAAACAAAATAGATCTTATGAATTAAGGGTAATCAATACATAAATAAAAATAGAATGGTCATTTAAAACATCAGAAGAAAATTATATTTTTCTAATAGAATTTGTATATGAAGAAAGAGAAGGAAAAATCAATTTCTTTATATTTTCACCTTGTGTCCTCTGTCACCTTCAAATAGATATATTTGTCAATTTTGTTTTGTTTGTTTTACTTCATAAGCTGGAATTTCCAAAACAATTTTGATTGAGGGACACATTTTTTGCTTATCCCCAATATTAAGAGAAACTCAGTCATTACCTATGTGTTTTTTTTAATAGATATCATCTATTAACTGAGGAAAATTCCATTCATTCTTAATTTGGTAAGTTTTTTTTAGTCACAAATAGATATTATCTTTTATTAATATGTTGCATTACATTGATTAACTTTCAAATGCTAAACTCAGCTTGCATTCATATGATAAATCCTGCATGGTCATGAGGTATTAGTGTGTTTGTATAATGAATTGCTATTATTATTTTAAGGATATTTCCATCTATATCATGAAGGATATTTGTCTATATTTTTCCTGCAATCATGTGTGAAATTTGTGGTGTCAGAAGCATACTGATCTCATAAAATTAAGTGGCAATATACACAAATGTATACAAATGTTGAATTGCTACGTTACACGCCTAAAACTAATATAATATTGCATGTAAATTATACCTCAATTTAAAAAAAATAAGTGGAAAGCACTAGCTTCAATTTCTTAATTTCTTAAAGAGGAAGCATAATAGTATAATTTCTGCTTTAAATGTTTGATAGATTTTATTTCCCTTGTAATTTTCTTTTTGATTCATGAACTCATACTATAGTTAATAAATATTTAGGGATTTCCAAATACCTTATTTTTATTGATTTCTAATTTAACTTGGAGAACTGAAATTTTTATGACCATCATAGTCCATTTTGGTGAATGTTTGACATGTATATGAAAAAATGCATATTTTCAATCATTGGTTTAGATAGAATATTTTCAATATATTATTGATGTTCAATGGTAGTGTTCAGATTTTTATTACAGTCAACAATTATTTTTTCTCCCTTTGTTCAATATCATAAAATACAGTTAAAATTACTGTTAAAAGTAAGTTAAAATCTCTCACTATGTTTTAAATTGTCTATTTCTTCCTTCAGCTCTGTCAGTTTGTGCCTTATGACTTTTGAAGCTCTGTTATTAGAGGCATACATATTAAAGATTATATTACCTTTATAATTAATTTCTTCATTTACCATTGCTCTTGTAATGCTTGTCTTGAAATCTACTTTTTCTGATACGAATATAGCCACAGCAGCCCTCTTATGTGTACTTTTTGCCTAGTGTATTTTTACATCCTTTTACATTCAACCTGTCTCTTTATATTTATGTTTTGTTTTTTTATAAATAGCATGATTTTAATATATATCAAGCAGGTATATGTTATTATATTATTTTTATTTTTAGTGGTAGCTCTATAAATAATAATAGACATCCCTAAAAATATCAATGACTTTTAGACTTAATAGTATACTATTTCACTCCTCACACCTGACATTTATCACTTCCTACTCTATACTTCCAAGTTCTCACTTCATATTTGATGATTTGTCCATTCCACATTACAGTGCATAAATGTAATGCCCTTATAATAGTATTATGCCATTTATTTCTTATTCTCATTCTTGTGTTAATCTTTTTCTTCTATCTATATTGTCAATTGCAATTTATAGTGTTATTTTTTAAGTAGTCATCTTTCAAACATATTATGAGAATAAAAGATTAATCTAGTTTTTTTATGTTTAAAATTACCATCACTTATTTCTTCTTGAAGATCCAGATCTCCATCTTATTATATTTCCTTTTACCCCAAAGAATCCCCTTTAGTGTTATTGTAAGCCTAATGGTTATAGTTGCCTCAACTTTTGATTAATTACAAATACCTCTGGGACTCCTGAGTGGCTCAGTGGGCTAAGCATCCAACTTTGACACAGGTCATGATCTCGTGGTTCATGAGTTCAAGCCCAGAGAATAAAATGCAAATACCTCCATTTCAGCCACCAGGCTTCTAGAATCTCTAAGTTGTTTTTTCATTAAATTTGGAATGTTTTCAGCCATCGTTTATTCAACTATTTTCTACACTACTATCTCTTCTTCTGGATCTTAAATTTTATGCATGCTAGACTATTTGATATTGTTCTACAGGCCCATAAGTTTCTGTTATTTTTTTCTTCAATCTGTACTTTCTCTTTTTCAGAGTGGAAAATTTCTAACGATCTGTCCTCAATATCATTGTCTTTCTATGCTATCTGCAATTGGATGTGAAAATCATCCAGGATACTTTAAAGTTTCATTATTATAGTTTTAGTTCTAGAAATTCCATTTTTATAGTTTTCACTTACCTTGTGAAAGTCTCTACTTGTTCATTCATCATGCTCATATTTTATTTTAATCATTGAAAAAATGTCTGTTAATTCCTTATCATGTTTATAATACTGCTTTATTTTATGTTTAATGTCTACTAAATCCAATACCTGCATCATCTCAAGATGACTTTGATTGGCTGCGTTTTCTCTTGACAATTCTTTATTGCATTTGTGGCAAATGGCAACTCCAAGGATGTTCTTCACCCCTTCAGTAAATATTTGTTGTGATTAATAAATGGGCAAATATGTGCATAGTTTTGAAGATATGAGTTTGTAGATATTTTTCATTGTAGGTTAAAATCTAGTTCCTGATTAGTATCATAAATTTCTTAGAAGGGGAGATCCTGTAGAAATCTAGGCAAGTCTCATAACAGTTAGACAAACAAGAGGAATAAAATTCACAGTTTATATGTAGATATCTATCTATTTTGCTTACATTTGCTCAAATTTCTACCAAAAATTTAGAGAAATGGAAGAGAATCATCATGTGTTCCTCTTTGTCTGAATAAAGCAGTAGGTTGTGTTTGATGTTTAGCCTTTGTGTGTGCATGTAGTATACTAACAGTACTAAATAAAGCAAATAATTTTTATTTACTTTTAAGTATAAAAGCTTTATTTAATCATGTCTCACTCTACCAGTCAAACAGATGGCCAAAACACTCATTATTCCAGCTTGTTCTTTGTTGTTTTTGCACTCAATGTCCCAGAACATTATTTATCTTCCTAAGAACAACCAGAGAGCTACTCTTTCCTTGCTCACTATTTATTAGCAAACTCCCTCCTCATTATATCATTTCTCCTCCCTTTGGAATAGAAGCAAATGTTGGTATTTTGGCTTTTTCATCTCTTTTTATGTAGCTCTATCACGTTTCAAGAAAATCATGTAATAGAAGTGAACTTCCTTCTGTTCAAAAGACATGATATATCATAACACAGCTTTAATATATATTAATCAAAAATAACCCATCATTATTAAAAATACACAGTAAATGAATCTACTCATATTTTTATTGTACATCCCATCAACAATTTCATAGTGTCAATTAGTTAATCTTTTGAAATTTTGCCCAAGGAAATGTTCAATATGAACATAATGAAAATAAAGTAATATTCTTGTCTTTGCTGCCAATTTAAAGACTAAAGGTTTACACTGAATGTAGAAGTTTCTTTCTTATTTTTAATGGAGGGAAAAGACCAGAATCTACAACCACTTGGAACTGCATCCACTAGTTTACATAATACTAGCTATTTAGTTTTTAGATTACTGAATTTTTTTTCTATAGTTTTCCCTTTAGTGGTCTCCACTTAAGGTAGAACAAATATTAAGAATGTGCTTTCATTAATGAAAATGGTATGATGGGTGCATTTCTAATCAAAACTGGTAGTGAACTTTATAATCAACAATGGTGAATCGGTGTTTCTAATGAGCCACCAATAATGTCTTCTGACTACAGTTTTTTTAAAGTTTATTTATTTATTTATTTTTGAGACATAGAGACCATGTGGGGGCACATGGGCATGCACACAGGGAAGAGACAGAGAGAGAGAGGGAGGGAGAGAATCCCAAGTAGCCTCCACTCTGCCACCGCAGAGTTTAAGGAATGTTAAGCTTTATCTCACAAAACCATGAAATCATGACCTGAGCCAAGATCAAGAAGTGAATGCTTAACCTACTGAGTCACCCAGACACCCCTTTCTGACTACAATTTAAAAAAAAAACAATTTAAATGCATGCTTAGTAAAAATTTGTAAGAAGGACACAAAGTGCTCTATTCAGGGATCAAAACTAAGATTGCCACTCTTTAGCACCCTGTTCTATGCCTATAATATTTGGCTAAATATCTACTAAATAGGAATCTTGCTTAAGTGGTGGATACAAAAACCTCTGTTTTCAAATCTTGCTGACTAAATCTTGTGTTAATGTCATTGAAGCCATATGCTACCTGATAAATGGCTTTGTGATTCTCAAGGTAAACAATAAATAAATTCTAAGCATACAGAGAGTAATTAAAGTGATCCATTACAAAATTGCAAATTTAGATATGTATGGCTCTCATTTTTAAAAATATATGTGCACAGCCTTGAATGATCATCAGTGAGTGCATCATTGCGACTTACTATTGCTGTTATTGAACAGACACTCAGTAGGGCTTACCCAGTCCTCAGTCCATAAATCATGCTATGAAATAGCCTTAAGAGGGAGTCATCTGAGTCTCCTCAGTTTTTCATTTCTTTATCATAGTCAACTGCTTCTAGCCTTAGGTGGTTTCCATGTCAAGAAATTCAGAATGGTGTTTTATTAGTCTGTCCTGGTGTGTACAAGTGTTATTTTATCTTTTAGGCTCTGTGCACTTCCTCTAGGATGGATGATACACTTTGGTAGAGGAAATACAAGGAAAGAATTTATTTGTAAACTACTTTTGAAGTGTGAAGTAAATAAATACGAATTTTTTTCTCCAGCATTAGTATAACCTCTGGACACTAGAAAATACAGTAGAATATTTTTCCATTTCTAGTCATTGCAACACAGTTGTGTTTAGAGAATAGGTTTGAGAGCATGACTTCATCTATAGATCTCAGAATTAAGACTTGAGCAGCAGCCTGAACCCCTGATTTCAACTCTGATTATGGACATGAAGCTATTCCAGAATATACAGTGGTGCCCAGTAATAACCTTAAGTGTTCCCAATGTCTCTAACTCTATCTCCATTGCTTACCAAACAGCTCATTACTCTAAACAGATCCTTTTGGGTTTTGCTACTTCCTTATTCATAGAGAAAACACAGTCTCGATCTCTACTATCTCTAACTCAACAAAAGTCCTTTGTTTGTAAGGTGTCACTGACATGCAGAATAAATTTAAACATTTGTTATATTGGAATGCTAATAAATCTTCAGTTTCAGCCATGTGTTAATTATATATGCCAGAGAAGATAAATATTACTTTAATGCATACACACACACACACACACACACACACACACACACTTATAAATGTGCTTGTGTATGCCATTTTTCTCAAATTCTAAGGGTAGTTTACATAATATTTTTGGATGGTTTATTCCTTAACCCAAGAAGCTTCATAAATATCTAAAACATAATACAAGAATCTTATATTGAGATTATATTGAGATTATTTTTATATTCCTATATTGAGAAATTTAATTATATATTTATGAAGTCTGGATAAAAATTGTCCATGAAAAAAAGCAAAAAGAAATCATCCATGAAAATATCAAGCTCTTCTCAGCATTTGAATGCTCATTCACTTCATTCATTAAAAACCCTTGAGATGTGTCTGGTTCTATTGTTCAGACATGAAAGTTCTCAATTATCCCACAATCCTCTCTGAATCCAAACTATTGACATTTCTTTGAAGGTTGGGTCCTTGCTTCTTTTCATCACATAGTATACATTGCCTCTTGGAGGGGTTAGAAAACACATTTAATCCCAAACTCTTCTCTGTCATTAAATCATGGTCTGTATTTCTTCTCATAAACTTCTTTGGTCATCCTATGGCAGGTGGATTCAATATTCCCTTGGACAACTCTAAAGTTATTAGTCATGTAATAAAATGCCAAGGCAGTACAACATGACATGAGAGGTGAAATATTGGACACCCTCCAATGACAACCATGTTCTAATCCTTAACACGTGTGAGTGTATTCTGTTACATGCAGATAAGAATTATGCTTGTATATGGAATTGATGTTGCTAATTAGCTGACTTTCAGATAAAGAGACCACCCTGGATTATACAGATAAACTCAATATTGTTACAAGAGTCCTTTAAATGTGGAAGAGAGAGAAGCAGGAGGTTAGAGTCAGAGAGAGATTTAAAGATGCTATGCTCTGACTTTGAAGAGGGAAGAGGAGACTGCAAGCCAAGGAAAATGGGAGGCCTCTGAAGCTGGAAAAGCCAACAAAACAAATTATCCCCTGGAGCCTCCAGGAAGGAATATAACCCTGTTGACAGTTCAGTTTTTGCCCACTGACACCCATTTCAGACTTCTGACCTTCAGAATCTAAGATAATGACATCTGTCTTCTATTAAGCCATTAAGTTTGTGGCAATATATTACAATAGCAATAGGAAACTAATATGCCTAACCAAGGAGACAAAGGGTAAACAGTTCGTTTTTGGACCCTTCAGGCTTACATATATTTGCTCTGGAGAGCTGTAACACTTTTATCCTTTTATATGTGTTGCAAGAACAACTATAGATTCCATAAGGTAGTACACAATGTGCAGAAATTACCTCACTATCCTGGGTCATGATGGCTTCCAGTGCATAACAAGGACAAAAGTCCATGTTCAGTTAGCTACACCTCCACTTTACATGAAGCAAGAGGTGAAGATATTTGTAGTTATGATCTTCACCACACACACACACACACACACACACACCTTTGCTGTATTTTTTTTTCTTTTTAATTTTTTTAAGTTTATTTATTTTGAGAGAGAGAGAGAGAGTGAGTGAGCAGAGGAGGGGCAGAAAAGGGCAGAGAGAGGTAGGGAGAGAGAATCCCAAGATCATAACCTAAGCCCAAACCAAGAGTTGGACACTTAACCGACTGAGCCACTCAGGCACCCCTATTTTTCTTGATGATACATATTTATTTAAAAATACATTCCTGGGACACCTGGGTGGTTCACTCAGTTGAGCATCTGACTTCGGCTCAGGTCATGATCTCATGGTTCATGAGTTTGAGCCCCGCGGTGCTGACAGCTTGGAGCCTGGAGCCTGCTTCAAATTCTGTCTCCCTCTCTCTGCCCCTCCCTGATAGTGCTCTGTCTGTCTCTGTGTCTCAAAAATAAGTAAAACATTACAAACAAACAAACAAACAAACAAATAAATAAGTAAAAATACATTCCCAATTTGGAGAAAGATAAAGTTCTTCTCTAAACAAGTCCAATCCAATAACTACCATTAAGGATTTTTTTTCTTTTTTTTTCTTTCCTCCCCACCCTTCTTTCTTTTTCGTTCCTTCTATGGATCTATCTATCTAATTTATTTTTTCCTACCAGGCTGATTTATGTTTTTCTACCAATCAGGTGATCAAGTACTCTATTTAAAATTTTCCAGGGCACCTGGGTGGGTCAGTTGGTTGAACGTCCAACTTCAGCTCAGGTCATGATCTCCCAGTCAGCAGGTTCCAGCCTCGCATCCATCTCTGTGCTGACAGCTCAGAGCCTGGAGCCTACTTCAGGCTCTCCCTCTCTCTCTGCCCCTCCCCCACTCGTGCTCTGTTTCTCTCCATCTCTCAAAAATGAATAAACGTTAAAAAAATAAATATTTTCCTTATATTTTCACTTACCAAAATCAAACATGTAAGTATATTTCCAAAGTCTTCAGAACTATTATTTTAAAACTAAGATTGTTATTTTAATACTAAGCGTACCAAGAGGTCATTTATTGTACCCATTTACTTGTAAATCCCAGGAATGGGGAAAAGGTATATATCTTTACTCCCAAGATGAATAAAAATAACTTATGTTATCGTCGTATAATTTACAGCATTTTCCATATGAACACTAATACAATGCTTACTTGGAGAACTGGACTCCAAAGTTCCATTAAAGTAAGCCATTAAATTAACTCGCTGACACTAATTAGATTCAGAGAAACACTACAATAAAAAATTATGCAAATAACCAATATGAATAGAACAGAAAATAAAATGTGAAAATGTCTGTTTCACAGTAGAATTCTCTTGGAAAGGACCTTATAATTACCTTTGTGCTTGAAAATAAATCTTAAGATTAACAATAAAATACATATATAAAATTAGTTCTTCAAGTCATGTAAGTATAAACATTCTCTATGACAGGTTAATAAATTCCTCTAGGATAGAACCTTAAAAATGAATGTTTTATTCTCAACTTGGGTTTCCTATATATATTTATTATATATTATATATTGAATGGTTTTTATTTTCTCATGAATGGATGTAAAGAGTGAAACATGCAAATTTGCTTTTGTTTTATGTAATTTTTTTCAGAGGCTACAATAAATTCCCATGTTGCATAATTTGCTTCAAAGCTAGTATTTTATAAGCATTTGCATAGTCACATAAATTCAAATATGTATCAATTAAATTATAATAACCAGCAAAACAAGGGAACTATTAAATAAATGCTGAAAAAGTTAATTAAGTGAAAAAATCCCCATATGATATTATGTCTAATTTTATACTACCTTGGGAAAAAAATCTTCAATTATTACACATTATTTTAGACAAATCTCTGATACTCTGAATAATGAATCTACTGGTAACACATTTGATAATTAAGAACTTTAGCAATAAATATATCTTTTATTCACATATACTTATTAATGTTTTAAAATAATATTCCCCAAATCAGTTAATTTGAACGACTTAACACTGATAAAATTGGTGAGTTTTCTGTATTTCACAATTTTTAATTTAGCTTGATTTCAACTAATTTTAGTTGAGAATATTTAACTATAATTCAAAGTTTATAACATTGTTTTTAATTTTGCTTATCAAAGGTAACAGATGTCTCCTTAGCCAATGTTTGATATCTTAAGAAACTAGATTATCATTAAAAAGATTTTTCTCTCACTATAAAATATTTTCTCACATTGGATTTCAAATTATATGCATTTTAAAATAACATATGTATCAGAAATAGTAGTCAGTAGACTAAAAGGAGTTACAAAATTTATCTAAAAATTGAGTGGCTTGTTTAATAGCAGCAGGGTCAATAATGAAAGCCACCAACTTCTCTTAGTGTTATTCCCACAAAATGTTAAGCCTACCTGAATTGAACAAATGATTGCTTGAAAGAATGGGCATTTGGAATTTAGTTCTGGTACAAATTCTGTGTATATTTTCAACAAGTTATTAAAATTATCTGAACTTAACTGTATACCCAATAAAATACTGATATGAAGCATGTAGGATGTATTTTGTGATTAATAGTTACTGTGAAAATATTCTAAACAGTAGAGTAAAAGGTATATATAAGAAGAAGTTAATAAGAGTACCTCAGGTAGAATAGACAATTAACTTAGAGGAAACTTTAAAAATATTCAAGGATTAATCTCCAAAAAAAAAAAAAAAAGTTACCAGGTCTAGGGCGCCTGGGTGGCTCAGTCAGTTGAGTGTCTGACTTTGGCTCAGGTCATGATCTCACAGTTCATGAGTTTGGTGCTGGAGTCCAGCTCTGTGCTGACAGCTCAGAGCCTGGAGCCTGCTTTGGAATCTGTGTCTCCCTCTCTCTCTCTGTGCCTCCCCTGCTTGCTCTCTCTCTCTTACTCTCTCTCTCAAAAATAAATAAACATTAAAAAAATGTTTTTAAAAAAAGTTACCAGGTCTAGACTCTTTGACCTCTGAGAGCTATAGAACCATCTATTAAGTGGATACAGATATACTTTATGAACTGTACAGAACATTGAAACTTTTGGGTCATTTTCTAGATCATTTAGTGGGTTAAGATAACTCTCCTACTAAAACTAAACCATAATAAAATGTTTTAAGATACAAATCTTGATAATTTTATTTACAAACATGTAGGAATTTATAATTCTTAAATATTTAAATGTGTATCTAAGGAATGACTCATTACCATCTAAGATCTTGTCCAGAAATACAAGAATGGTTCAACATTAGAAAATGTTAATTTAATCTAGACTATTAATTAGTTGATGGAATAAAATGGTAGTGGTAATCTTGCTTAAGAAGCATGTGATAAAACTAAACTCCCCAAATTCATAAAAGCTCTGAGCAAAGTTGGAAGAGAAGAAAATAAATTTAATTTTTTAATTAAGTATATATCTTGGAAACTTGAAACACCAATAATTCTTATTGGTGAAATTTTGGAAACAACACCATATAAGATAACAATGAAATAATTTCCTATAATCAAATAGGGAGAAGCTGGAGGGGCACCTGGGTCGCTTGGTCAGTTGAGCATCTAACTTTTGTTCACGTCATGATCTTGTGGTTTGTGAGTTTGAGCCCCGTGTTGGTCTCTGTGCTGACAGCTTGGAGCCTGGAGCCTGCTTCGGATTATGTGTCTCCCTCTCTCTCTGCCCCTCTCCCACTTGTGCTCGATTTCTCTCTCTCTCTCACTCTCTCTCTTTCCCTCTCTCAAAAATAAATAAACATAAAAAAAGGAAGGAGAAGCTGGTACCAAGTGTAATGTGCTCATTACATGAAGCAAGTGGATCTGAGTGGCATGAAGGGTAGAGAATACCGTATGCCATTACATACTACCCAGATGCCACTTTCTAGATTCAAGGCACTCAGTCCCAGTGGCCAGGAGTGCTGTCAAATGAGAGTTCATATCTGACTCCTTTCCCAGAAATTGCCTTTAACCAAGGTGGCTGCTTCATCCAAGGTTATGCCCCTACTTGAGTGTATCTTGTTTCCAATTACTAGTAGATATGGGAATTATAAAACCCTAGTTCTTTTGTATCAGTTGGTTTCATCTCATAAAGGGCCAGATCAAATCCAGTATTTTCTGTGGGATCTAAGGCCTTTGTTGCAACTGCATATTGGTCCAAATTCTTCCTCTGCCCAATCATATTTCCACCACACTTCTTTAAGATTTGTTCCTGAGGCTACTGCCCGATAATTTATCTGTAAATGATTTGTGTCAGAATCTTTTTCCTATAAAAAGAGAAAACTGACTGCAACAGAGTATAAATTGGTAGAATCTATTTTGGGAGGGCAATTTAATAGTATTAAAATGTAAATGCATTCATCCATGGTCTGGCAATATCACTTAATGAATGTATTCTACACACATACTCCTTTTATATGTATACAAAGATATGAAAATAAATATACTTGTTAAAACATTAAATTTAATACTTTAAAACAGAAATTCTTAATGACTAGCAATAAGGGAAGATATAAATAATGGTACGCTGTATTATAGAATGCTGGTATGGGAACCATTAGAAACTGAATTTCACCTATACTTATTAATGTATATTTATAACACATCTTCATTGAAAAGAAAATTTCAGAGCAATGTACATAGAATAACACATCAATTTCTAAAAGGTACAATTTGAAAGACTCCTTGGCAATTATTCTGAGCCTTTGTTTTTCCCCTCAATCAAATCTTGGTAATTAGCACATATCCTAATTCCCAGAAGACTTTTTATGTAGGGAAATAGGGAATAAGCTTAAGGAGAAATCTTTAAATAATAGAACAACTCATACTTTGATTTTTTTTAAACGTTTCATTATTAAACATTTCAAAAGTTTAATTCAAACTGGTATAATAGTCCCACAGTTGGAGGGGCTGATCAAATATGGATGAGAAATGGTTGTGCAATCAGCGCTCTGGCCAGGGAGAACTAGTTATATGGCTGTGGACCAGGCTACCCGATTCTAAATAGTTTTATTTATTACATATTTAAGTTTTTTTGTGTTTTTTTTTCCTTAAGTAATTTTTTATTAAGTAGTTGTCACAGGCTCCTGGATGTCAGGATATTATATATATATTATATCAATATTATATATTAATATATATTATTATATATTTATTATATTTATAAATTATATATATTATATATAAAATTATATATTATATTATGTATCTTAATTATATATATTTATATTACATTATATATTACATTATATATATTACATTATATATTTATATATAAATATATTTATATTATATTATAATATAATATATATTATATTGTATATTAATAATATATATTAATATTATATAATAATAATATGAAAACTAGCAGTAGCCACTGCTTTCAATATGCAAGGGCCTCTACTAAGTGCCTTACTCGTATCACTTCATTTTAATCTTTACAAGCAGCTCATGTGTGGTTATGGCACCCATTTTAAACATGAGTAAACTGAGGTCAGGAGGGGCAAGGTGACTCTCTGTCAGCTAGACTTACCAAAGGGCACAGGTACAGGCTGACCCAGACAGAGCCCAGGCTCGGAGGCCCCGTGGAAGACTGTCTCAGAGGGGTTAGTGTGGGAGTCCTCGCAGACAGGAGACCCACAGCCAGTCCCGGCTAAGGTGTGCAGAGGCTGGCCAGGTCTCACGCAGGACAAAGCCTGCTGGGGCGGCCACCGCTGGCCCCTGGCAAGCTGAGGGCAGAGTTGCTATTCCTTGCTGAGCAGACCTGTCTGGAGCTCTCTGTCCCCCCAAGCCAAGGTTGTGACTCTTGGGGTGGCACTCTCACTCAGATCCCCCCTTGGCCTGCCTGGCTTGGTCGCTCACCCCCGGCCCCCAGTTTCTCGGCCTGCCAGGTTGAACAGATGCCCGACAGCAAACCCAGAGTTCCTGCCTCACCCAGTTTTCTGGCCTAAGAGTTCCTTTATTTTTTCCAGGATTCTTAGTTGCCTCTAGTGGGAGTGTCATATTTCTAACATTAATTAGTTGATAACTTCAAACATATCATGTAAAGTACATTTTAAAAATTTATTTTCAAAGAAACATGGATGGGCTTGAGGTTACATTAATACAATATGATGTTGACTGCAGTAATAATGACCTACTCTTGTACTTGAAATGTCACAGTTATGGTTTATTAGAGCGTATTAGTTAACAAATATTAATTATTTAAAAATTGTCCCAAACAAACCTCCCAGTGTGGCAGGTTATTAAATGTTTTTTTTCTGCTGATTTTTAAACACGACTGAAATGTCACTGTAGTTATGATTTCTTCTGGCCGATTTAAGTGGCATGTGACATCTCACATTTTCAAGTTATTTATAAGTTATTATATTATGTTGTATGTAAACATTATTTATAGCTTCAGAGAAATGTTTAAATTCTTTTATGTCTCCCAGAAAAAAAAATCATACTGTGTGTTTCTTAAAAACTCTATTTGCAGCTTTGCTGTTTTCAAAAATGCCATAGTAAGGTTAGAATGAATGGTTGATAAATGAATACAGTTTCTATTAAGGCCATGATAAGCGATGTATCAATATATTTTAAAGTCATTATTTTTAAATCATTATTCCTACAAAGTACTGGGCTTGATTAATGCAAATGTGGACAAGATCTACATTTTCAACAACAACAAAATAAAATAAAATAAACATTAAAAGATTACCACAAACCTGAAATAAAGAAATGTCAAATAACTATAATAACTCAATGATTAAATCTAATAGTGGGCACACAGAAGTTGCTACAGGAAGATTTGTGGGGGTTAAAACAGAACAAAGGTGTGGAGTGGCAGAAAATATGTTTATCCCAGAGCAGGATTAATTTCCCTACAGCCTCTGCTTTATTAAAGCATGTAGTACATTTAATACTTAAGGTTTTTTTAATCAAACACGGCCAAATATATATTGTTTTATCACATTTTTAAATAAAATAACAAACACAAAAATTATTTCTTAGCCATACTCAACAAACAATTATTTCACTTAAAAAAAAATTAGCATTCGTGGTGCTCAACAGCAATTTCATTGCAGGAAGTTCAACACAAACAACTGCTGATTTCTCTTTCTAACTATCAAAAGATGGAACTGGTCATTAGAAGGCAGTAAATTCCACAACATAGTCCAAGGCATCAGCATTACAGTGGCCTTCAGCTCCTCTTTCTCAAATGAACATGAGAATGTCGTTCAAAATAAATAAATAAGTAAGTTACAAAATTATATTGGAAGATTTAAAAAATTATCAGTAGAGTTGAGTTTATCTATGAAAACTACAGTTGGTTGGTCCAGGCTTGGAAGGATGTAAATAATCATAATCACTTTCTGTCTAGATGAGGAATCTGAGTTCTTTTGTAAGTAAGGGAAGAAGGGAGATTTAAGGAAAAGACAAGTTTTAGAATTAGTTACAGCTAAATTTGAATCCAAGCTAAGATATGTGTCATCCAATAAATGAGTAACTTTTATGAGCTTCCTTTTCTTCTGTCAAATAAGAATGCCTGTGAGTATTGTTTCACTGTTTGAGTTGTGTACGACAATGTAAAACTTTACCTAAGGGCTATACTTCTAGCAAATCATAGGGGGTTGAGAAAGATTGTTTTCACTTGTTTATGCTCCCTCTATTCTCATTTACTCATCTATCCTGTAGAATAATGTCATCCATGTCACTCTGGAAAGTGCTCTCATCAAGGAAGTAACAGTGTCCTTATTTTTTTTTAAGTTTATTTATTAATTTTGAGAGACAGTGAGCAAGCATAAGCGGGGGAAGGGCAGAGGGAGAAGGAAAGAGAGAATCCCAAGCAGGCCGGGTGCCGTCAGTACAGAGTCTGATGCAAGAGTTGAACTCATGAACCGTGAGGTCATGACCTGAGCAGAAACCAAGAGTCGAATACTCAACCGACTTAGCCACCCAGGTACCCCAAAAGTGTCCTTATTATTAACTCTAATGGATCATTATGTTTTCTTTTTGTTTAGTATTTTAAGGAAGTTTCATTTTCTTTTCTATATTATAGATATTTCCTATTTTTACCGTCCCCAACTACTTTTATTATTTTTCCTAGATCCACAGAACCATCAAATAAGTTTCAAGGGTAAATTTAAGTGCCCCCAAAGGTTTATATCTACCTAAGGAAAGAATAAACAAAAGGCATTCTGAAAGCACAAAGGTACAAGGATGAACAAATATATTACTTATGTAAACAGTCCTTAAAATGCAAGTGTCTGCCCTAGTATAGTAAAGACAAAAAATAAGAAAAGACAGGCAATATTTTGGCAGAAGAGATTTTATGTTAGGCAATTGTGGTTAATTATATTATTGATTCCCATGCCATACTTTCCTGTAGAAAGAGCATATTTTTCTTTTGACCTTTTGTTTGGCCATGTGACTTCCTTTGGTCACTGAAAAATGATTTGAACTGATGTATGCATTATCCAAGCAGAAATTTTCCATGTATTTGCATGGTTTGTTTCTGTCCCCTTACTTTTACTTTTCACCATGTGAAAGAACATGCCCGATGGTGCCTATTCCTTTAGCCTGGGTTTCTAATTGAGGAGACATGGAAGTGAGCTTCACTAAGTATAGCTGAGCAACTCAGCACAACCACAGCCAAACAATACCCCTCGCATAACATAAAAAAAGAAATGTTTGCTGTTGTAGCACATTGAGTGACTTAGTTCAGGATGGTGTAACAAATTACCATACATTGGTAAATAAACATTATTTCTCACAGTTCTAGAGTCTGGGAATTCCAAGATTAAGGTGCCAGTATATATGGCATCTGGTGAGAGCCCTCTTCCTGGTTTGCAGATGACCATCTTTTCTTTGTATCCTCACATAATGGGGAGGGCGTGGTGAGGGAGAGGAAGACAGGGAGGGAAAGAGAGAGAGAATGAGAGAGGGAGAGGAGAGAGAGAAGGAGAGAGTTGTCTTGTGAGAGAGTTCTTATAAGGGCACTAATTTCATTCAGAGGGCTCTCCTTCCTGACCAGATTATCTCCCAAAGACCCCACCTCCTAATATCATCACATTAGAGGTTAGGATTTCAACATGTGTCCTGGTGAGGGGTGGAGCAAACATTTAGTCTGTAATACTGAGATACTAGAAATGTTTACTATTAATGTGAAGACAGACTAATAAAACATTAAAACAATTAAGCATAGCTAAATGTAAATGGTTGTGTTGCTCAAACATAATGCACATTTTAAAATAGCAAGGTCTTTTGTATGCCTACCGTGCACTGACTGCTTTAACAATTTAAGATGTATCTTCTCAATGTTTATGAGATTATGGGGTAGGCACTATTAGTAAGGCCGTTTTCAATTTTGGTTTACAAGACATAAGTCTAAAACAAAATGGCTATGATCGTTTAAATAAGAAAAATATAAACAAATATATGAACTAGTAGGAGGAGCAGAGTTAATTTAATGTTCACAAAACAATGAAAAAATCATAAAAACAAAAGAGTATCATTCTCTGTTAATAAACTATATGGCATATAGTGAAGATTATTGTATCTGTTATTGATATAATGCTAGAATACATAAAACTGAAAAACAGAAAATGTCAGAAGGAAGTGATAAAAATGCAATATTAGTGGAAGACTCTAAAGCAGTCTTACTCTATAACAGAGAGAAAAACAATAATATATTTAGTAAGCATTTTTAGGATATAAAATTTATACTTTGCAGAATATAGACTCATTTTTAGAAATGAGTCTAGAAAATCAAAAGAATCTAAAAACTAGATTTGAAGAAATGAATTCTGAAATGTAGCATCACATACGCCACAGTCTCAACATATTCTTATGACCCTAGAAATTATAATCAAATGTCAGTATTTAAACCTCACCCCCTTAGTATCTGTAAAATAGTAATGTTTTAAACAAGAAATACTAAATCCAATTATAGATAATTTTAAGATAATGACATATAAAACCTGACCTATATGCTTATTTGGATGCAAATTATTAATACAATAAAAATTACATGTACAATTGAACATATATGAGCATATATATGAGTATATATGGAATATATATGATAAATATGTAATCTATATGGCCAAACATATATATATATATATACATGCGAACACAGACTAATAGGCATACATATGTGAATGTGTATATGTATTGTGTATGTATATATAATTGTATATATAGACATAGAAGAGATAGATATAGATATAAATTGGTCCAGTTCATTTTGTCCAGTTTAGGGCTTATCTCACTTGAGTCAAATGCTTCCTTAGAGCATTAGCTGTGGATAGCAGGGAATATGGTTACTTTGAAGGCAGGCCAACTTCTTTTTGAAAATAGTAGGCAAATATTATAATAAATATCTATTTCTAAATCCTACATGTTAAAAATTATAGGATATGACCTTAAAATATCTGTAAGTAAAATTCCTAGCATTGAAATATTGTTATTAATAGGAAAAACTAAAATACATGGAAAGAAGTCAATTTATAAAGTTTGACAAATAAAACAAAACCAATATAAAGAAAGGATAAAAGCAAATACCAGCGAACTAAAACCCGAGATGCTTAAGAATTGATAAGAAGCTTAAAGATTATTTTTTCAGAATAATAATAAGTAAATATCAACTGGCCTGGAAATTTTAATTAAAAAAAAGAAAAAAAGGAAATGACCATAACTAGATTTTTTTTTAAAGTGCTGTGTAATTTGACTTCTTCCTTGCTGACGTGGATGCCTTTGATTTCTTTTTGTTGTCTTATTGCTGAGGCTAGGACTTGCAGCACTATGTTGAACAATGGTGAGAGTGGGAATCCCTATCGTGTACCTGACCTCAGGGGAAAAGCTGTTAGTATTTCCCCCATTGAGGATGAGATAGCTGTGAGTCTTTTATATGTGGCCTTTATGATGTTGAGGTATGTTCCTTCTATCCCTACTTTCATGAGGGTTTTTATTGAGAAAGGAGGCTATATCCTGTCAAATACTTTTTCTGCATCTATTAAGAGGATCATAGGATTCTATGCTTTCTTTTAGTAATGTGGCATATCATGTTGATTGATTTGTGGATAGTGAATCACATAGCCCTGGAATAAACCCACTTGATCATGGTGAATAATTCTTTTAATATACTGTTGGATTTGATTTGCTACTGTCTTGCTGAGAGTTTTTGCACTGGTGTTCATGTGGGATACTGTTTTGTAGTTCATTTTAGTGGGGTCTTTGTCTGGTTTTGGAATCAAGGTAATGCTGGCCTCACAGAATGAGAAGTTCAACTTTCACCCTTCGTAGATGACATGATAATCTATGTGGAAAACCTGAAAGACTCCACCAAAAAATTGCTAGAACAGATAAAATCAGTAAAGTCACAGGATATAAAATCAATATACAGAAAACTGTTGTACTTCTATACACCCATAATGAAACAGCAGGAAGAGAAATCAAGGAACCATCCCATTTACAATTGTATCAAAACCATAAGATACCTAGGAGTAAACCTAATTAAAGAGGTAAAAGATCTGTACTCTGAAAACTATAGAACACTTATGAAAGAAATTGAAAACACAAAGAAATGAAAAAACATTCCATGCTCATGGATTGGAAGAAAAAACATTATTAAAATGTCTATACTGCCCAAAGCAAACTACACATTCAGTGCAATCTCTGTCAAAATAACACTAGGATTTTCCAGAGATTTAGAACAAACAATTCTAAAATTTGTATGGAACCAGAAAAGACCCCAAATAGCCAAAGTAATTTTGAAAAAGAAAACAAAAGTGAGAGGCATTACAATACCAGACTTCAAGCTGTATTACAAAACTGTAATGATCAAAACAGTAAGGTAGTGGTACAAAAACAGACTCATCGATCAATGGACAGAATAGAGAACCCAGAAATGGACCCACAAATATATGATCAACTAATCTTTGGCAGAGCAAGAAAGAATATCCAATGGCAAAAAAAGACAGTCTCTTCACCAAATGGTGTTGGGGAAATTGGACAGTAATATGCAGAAGAATGAAACTGGACCACTTTCTTACACTATACACAAAAATAAATTCAAAATGGATGAAAGACCAAAATGTGATACAGGTGAATTACACCCACGAAGTTTCTGGAACCAAATAATTTTAGGAGAGTTATTTGAAGCTTTTATTAAATAGCTAATCGTCATTTCGTATAACCTATTCTGAAGCATAGAAGATGCAATCAACTAAATTCATTTGGTGAAAGTAGCATATCTTTTATACTTAAAAATTAG
Organism: Lynx rufus; assembly: GCF_022079265.1. Lineage (NCBI taxonomy): Eukaryota > Metazoa > Chordata > Mammalia > Carnivora > Felidae > Lynx > Lynx rufus. The sequence goes on from NW_025814827.1 coordinate 68,092,888, forward strand.
AACACAAAAAGAAAATCGTAAAAGACAAATCACAGTTAAGGAGACAGAGAAAAATATAAATAGGAACTCCCAAACTATGCTGTCTAACAAGGAATTTCAATTAAGTAAGTTTTATCTCTATAATATAGGACAGTTAATTAAGTCTAATAAATCTCATACCTCACTAGATCCCATAAAAAGGTGTTTTTTATAATATGCTAAAAATGATCAGTAAAATTGAGCAAACACTACTATTATATATTCTTAGAACTCTTAGAGAAAAAATATTTTAAAATATGTTTTAAAAGTTATCAAAAATAGAATATGTATTCTTCTCAAGCGCATGTGAAATACTCACCAATACAGAAGACATTCTAAGAAATGTATCATTTGGGAAGTTTACACAGTATAAAAATAAAAATACAAAATAATAATTTCTATAAATAAAATTAAATTATGCATACAATTATTGTGTTCATTCTATGAGATACTTCAGATCAGAATGAGTAGTTTTCATTGCATTACTAGGCAGTTTTTGCCTGATGAGAACAGGGTGTACTATAAGGCTAAAGGAAATTCTAGCAATTAAAGCAATGAGATCACTTCATTTTATCCACTGAACCTAACATTTTGAGAGACAAACTGAAATATTGGTAAAGATGAAAAATATGTAGCTGGCTTGATATTTGATATACAACAGGCATGTATTTCTATTGCTTATGTATGTTTCTACCACAAATTGCCTACAATAACAAGGAACAATGATCCTAAATAATATTTTGAATATTTCTTGGTGGTGATGTAGGAAGAACCACCAAAATGAAGTAGAGAGAGGCAAGCAGAGGAAGTGGACAGATCATTCCATAAACTGTCACTTATGGAAACTCATGGTAGGAAAAGATAGAAAGTTATTTTGACAAGTAAATCATATGAATACCACTGTCTTCACATAGATAAACGCCCCTTTACTCTTTAACCACCCATTCTCTCCATTTTATCTTTCTTTGATATTTTCTTCTTGACATTTTAAAAGTCATAATAAACAGAAGGAGAAAATATGGAAATCCTCCAGTGGCAAGGAAAGTAGTATTGCTTATAATCATTAATAAAATACATAATAACAGTAATATCACTTTTTGAGATGCCTGGGTGGCTCAGTCAGTTAAGCATCTGACTCTTGATTTGGGCTCAGGTCATGATCTCACATCATGAGATTGAACCTCACCTTAGGCTTTGTGCTAAGTGTGGAGCTTGCTTGGGATTCTCTCTCCCTCTCTCTCTCCCCCCACCCCCAAATAAATTAAAACGTAAAAAAATATCACTTTTTGAGTTCTTAAAATGGGCCAGGCACTAAGCTGGGTGTGTTACATGTGTTATCATACTCAATCTTCATAAGCAGTTCTTGGAAGTAGCATTAGCATTCCCATTTTATCAAGGAAGTCGTTTTCAGAGACCCAAGAGTAATAATCCTGTTAAGTGCTCCTTCCCCTTCACTCTAATTGTCTCAAATCACTAATTGTCTTCTGCTGTGCATGCTCTACCTTTCCATGCCTGGGACAGATGTCTAAAGAACCCCATATAATGATTATTAGTTCATGGTCTACATTTTAACTTATTTGGAATGACAACTCGTAGACTGGCTTGCTCATATATGGAAGTGGAAGAATTCCCTGTGTCAGGGTGGTGGGCACCATTCCTTCCAGAGTACCATTTAGGTTTTGGGAAACAGCTAGGCTAATTAGTTCCCTAGGTGCTTCACATTACCTTAATTGCTCGATTTACCCAATACTGAATTAGGAATTATGGAAGATGAAAAGCATCTTTGATTGACTCTGACCCAGAAAATTTGTTCAATGTTTTCCCTATTTCACCTCAAATATTTCACTATACAAAGAGCATCTGAATCAGCAAATAATACATTTCTGGGTTTATTTACCTAACTTTTGGTATATGCTCATTGTCACACTTTAAACAGCTGTGTAGTATTTGTCTTCTAGTAGGACTATATCTCTTACAACCAGGGAGGATACTCAGCATATTTAACAATTATGTAAAGAAAGCACCAACCAATCAGAACAGATACTAGACTAAGGTCCTGGATAGCTTTTGGTGTCTTAGAAATTCCCCCTGGATAGTAGCATGGTCCTCAAAGTCTTTAGGAAGGAGTGATAGTGAGCATATAGTATAAGGTACCCTCAGGGACTGGGGACAAGAGCTTTGCGCCAATCCATAGAAAATCATTTCAGTAGTTAAGAGCTGACATAGGAGAAGATCGGCCCTGCCTTGAAACTACAAACTCTCTTGATTTACGTAGCTGATTTTCTCTAAAGTTCCTATGTAAAGATTATTTTATTATTTTGCTATGTTGGAGATAGAAAAAGACACAGAACGCTCATTTAAATAATTGGGTTTTAGTTTTAGCAAGTTGGTGTCAATCTCTGGTTGCATCTTGAAAACGTACCTGCTTCAGGCCAGCATGCCATCAAATACAAATGTCTAGAACAAATGGCTAACATGAAAAGGAGAGAAATACATGTGAATAGAATTTCAAGTGTGTGCTGAGTAGGAAGGCTGTAGTTTGTATTACTCTGAAGGCAACGGGAAGCAATTCCTCCAGATTAGAAAACTCAGCTGACACCTCACAGCACCTCACCTCAAAGCTGTGTCGAGGTAAATTGTATTTTTTGAGTATGTTTGTTTTCTGTACTTTCCGAAATTTTCACATTTTTTCAATGTAAAGTAGGTAAAGAACTAAGATGCATTTTTATTGTTAAATAATTTGCAACACAAATGTTCTGCTTGAGGATAACTAAACTGCCTATCGTTAGATGTAAAATATATGACACACAAAAAATTTAAGATATCTTTTATTACTCCGTTCATCTTACATGGTTTCATGCTTTACATTGTGAAGTAAACAATTGTGTAGTACATTCTCTTAAAGAGAGTTCAATATAACCGTGCTGTAGCTCTCATGAAATGTGAAGTGTGGGCAGGCACAGTAACATTTCACAAGAGAAAAAAAGACTGGATAAAAAGGAAAAGAAACCAAAATCTAACTTAATCATTACTTAAACAAAAATAAATATGCCTGGTATCTAGGGTAGGGATAAAATTATATATGATCTTTTATTAAACCTCAATAGTGGGGCGCCTGGGTGGCGCAGTCGGTTAAGCGTCCGACTTCAGCCAGGTCACGATCTCGCGGTCTGTGAGTTCGAGCCCCGCGTCAGGCTCTGGGCTGATGGCTCAGAGCCTGGAGCCTTTTTCCGATTCTGTGTCGCCCTCTCTCTCTGCCCCTCCCCCGTTCATGCTCTGTCTCTCTCTGTCCCAAAATAAATAAAAAACGTTGAAAAAAAATTAAAAAAAAAAAAACCTCAATAGTGATATGCCTAGAAAAACTCCAATTCCACTCAAATAGCAAAGGGTGAATGTCAGTAGGTATAACATTAGTATTCACAACAAAATCTAAAGTTAGTGTTTCTGAAAGTGTTCAAATTAATATGGCTGGGATGCTATAGTGAGACTGTTATGACACTACCCCTATAAGTTTTCCAATAATTTATTGCATTTTAATTTACAGCATCTTACTGCTGAAGAGATATTTCCTGTAATTATTTTTTTTAATTTATGCTTTTGGAAACTATGAAATTATTTATGGGATGGCGGCACTGAAATTAAATTATTTAATTAAACCTTTTTAACTGCTTGGAGTTGATCCTACAGTTAAAAAGTAGTAGGGTGTAATTAATAATTAAATTAACAGCACAGTAATTGTGTGGGTTTTTTTGTTTGCCGGTTCCCAAAGTATAAACAATTTTGAAGATATAAGTAAAAACTTTACATACTAACACCTTCTTGGAGAAAGGCAAGAAAATCTAAGTCTAGTATCTGTGGGGTCTCATTTAGTTGACTATTTTCAGACTCCTGCTGCATGAATTCCAGATTGGTTTTATATCAAATTATCATTGATATGATGCAATAATTGATTTATTAACAAGTTAGGACAGCAAATCTTAAATAAGACATGTTAAATAGTATATTCTTTGATATATTCCATGAATTACCAGTTAATAAAATTTTTCAAAAAGATTTTTTTTAATATTTATTTATTTTTGAGAGAGAGAGAGAGAGACAAAGTGTGAATGGGGGAGGGCTGAGAGAGAGGGAGACACAGAATCCCAAGGAGGTTCCAGGCTCTGAGCTGTCAGCAGAGAGCCCTATGCGGGGCTTGAACTCACAAACTGTGACATCATGACCTGAGCCGAAGTCAGACACTTAACCAACTGAGCCACCAGCCACCTCTCAAAAAGATATTTTTAATAATTGGATAACTAAAATTTCTTCAGTCATTAAAATGTTTATTAATGATAATGAAAATGTTTTATTTAAAATTTTTATTTAAAATATTTTTCTTATCATCTAAATAGAAACTAAGCTATTATTTTGTTAGTTATATTTGTCTTTTCAAAAAAAAATACCATTTGAGAAGTTTCCTCAGAATGAATGTAAGATATAAAATATTAACTTCTACAAGATTTCAACTCTACATAAACATTTTATTCATACTATGAGATCTATAAATTATGTAAGTTTATTCCTCACCACTATAAGCCCAGGACTTAGAAATATGTGGATGCTCCTGAAATATTTCTTGAATAATTTAATAAATAAAAAGAATACAATTCCTCATCTATGTACATATACTCTAAATTTGGAAGCATTTGAAAAATATTGGGACTCACAAAACACTTTCCTTGGCCCTTCTATAAACTTCATTTTATCATTCTTCATAAAATGAAAATCAAAGATTGTCTTGCAAATTATGTCAACTATAAAAAGAAAAGTAAATATTTTTTATATATCCACATGGATATACACAATTTATTAGTACCTTGAGTTGGAATATGCAAATGTTGTTTCCATTATAATGTCTCTGACATTTCTTCTTGTATGCAAAATAGATATTATTAAATGCTTTGTTCAGAATTAGCTATACTTTATCTAAATAGGGAAATTAAATGTAATGGAAAGATATTAATGTCCATTTCTAATATTACTGTGAAATAGATGTCCTGAAATGAATTCAAACCTAGCTTTTTTGTTCTCAATAATAATCACACATTTTCTAAATGGCCAGGAATCAAAAATAAGAGGATATAGAAAAATAAAAGGGCAAGTAGATCCTGAAATACTGATTTCCTGATGTTGTCAGTTTTAAGAACCTAGAGCCTTGAGTTTTAAAGAATACTTGAGAAACAGACATAAGGTGGGGAGGGAAAAGTGAGACCATTGTAAACCTAGGACACCGGAAAGGACTATATATTCAGGAAATGCTGTGCTTTTGTCTACTGGAACAAAAGATGATAAGAAAATCTCCTAAGATTTAGGTGCAAAAATTAAAGCATCTCCTTTAATAATCTGTAGCCAAAGGTTGTGCCCTATGTAACCTTTACTATTGGCAGGTTCCATGACATTCGAAGTTAGGAAACTGACTTAACACATATCCTGGGTTGATAGGAACAAAAAACACCTGACAAGAGGGAAAAGAGAAAAAGCAAAAACAAATATTCTTTTTAAAAAAAAGCAAGTGTAGGGGCGCCTGGGTGGCGCAGTCGGTTAAGCGTCCGACCTCAGCCAGGTCACGATCTCGCGGTCCGTGAGTTCGAGCCCCGCGTCAGGCTCTGGGCTGATTGCTCAGAGCCTGGAGCCTGTTTCTGATTCTGTGTCTCCCTCTCTCTCTGCCCCTCCCCCGTTCATGCTCTGTCTCTCTCTGTCCCAAAAATAAATAAAAACGTTGAAAAAAAAATTAAAAAAAGCAAGTGTAAAATGAAACTATTAATAGTTTAATTATTTAAATAAAGGGCATGGCTCTGTTTTTGATGTTTGATGACAGCTTTTAAGCTTTACTCCTTCTTCTTCCCTCTGCCCTATCTGGGGAAGCATAGAAGAAAGCCTTTCTCCTTTTGCACCAGCAAGTTCAAGCCATAGGTTTACTCTCTCACTCCATCCTACTTCCTCACCAGCATAAGAACCTCAAGCCAAAAACATTTCTTTCTCTCTCAAGACATTTTTGACATCTGTTTTGACATCTGCCCCATTCTCCCCAGAAAGCCTCATTATGCTAGTAATAAACCTTTTCATAATCTTTTGGTGTGTGTGTGTGTGTGTGTGTGTGTGTGTGTGTGTATGTGATCATTAGTCTCAGTATCAAAACCAAATTTAGGTAGAGGTCTATTCTGAGGCTACAAAAAAAAAATTAAAGAATTAAATATGACATGTTTTTCACTGTGACAGCCTTTCTCTCTCTCTCTCTCTCTCTTTTTTAATGTATTTTGAGAGAGAGAGCTTGAGTGGAGGAGAGGGGTAAAGCAAGAGGGAGAGAGAGAATCCCAAACAGGCTCCATGATTAGGACTGGGCCTGATGTGGGGCTCAATCTCATGACTGCAAGATCATGACCTGAGCTGAAATCAAGAGTAGGATGCTTAACTGACTGAGCCACCCAGGTGGCCTACCCAGGCTTTCTCTTGATGAGCAAATAACTGATTAAAAATTGCTTTTGTATTGTTATTAAAGTTAGTTTCACCAGTCTATACTTCCTGTGAGAAACTGAAATATTTTTACATTTTCCAGACTTGAAGGACCTTCCTATTCTATATGATAAATTAAAGATGACCAAAATTTATTCCTTAAATACCACCACATATTTTCCTACTGTGCTTATAGGTAATGAGTTTAAGACATGTGAGTTTCACTCAGATTAGCCAGAAGTTCTCCTATATCTTCTCATGTAACAGGAGCTTTTATCTTATCATAGGTGCTCTTAGGCTCTAAAACTCTGAAGGCTATACAGGTAGCCATTAACAACAATGCCTTTGCAGTACACTAGGCATTTTAGATGCTTTATCATTGGTTGGTAAATTTGAACACTTTTCTTATCCTTTTGATCTTGAGTTTGTCTATGAAATTGATGTTTAATGCATGTCTTACAGGGATATTTTACAAATTAGCTTTTAAAGTTTCTGGGAAACACTGAAGTTGACATAGCAATAATAAAGTCCAAACCCAGTTTACCCCATAAATAGCTTAACTTAATCTCCTGCATTTACAGCCTGAAATGAGATATACCCACTGTTAGGCATAAATTCTATTTAGCTTTCTCTCTCCTGTCCTACACAGGATGCTTAGCATTCAATCAAAAATTATAAGACAAATAGGAAAAGCAACAAAAACAAAATAATAAACAGAACTAGAATCAGAGGATGCTCAAGTGTAGGAACCGTCATATAGAGATTTAATAATGTCACTGATTAACATGTTAGTGGATCTACTGGAAAAGGTAAATAACATGCATGAAGAGATAGAGAATTTCAGGAGATATGAACTATAAGACTCAAAAGGAAATGCTAAAAAATATGATATCCGAGAGATGAATAACTTTTTAGATATACTTATCAGTAAACTTACTACAAAAATAAAAGAATCAATAAACTTGAGAATAAATGACTAGATATTACTCAAAATGAAACACAAACAAAAAGAATAGAAAAGGAAGAAAAGCGATCTCAAGAACTGTTGGCACAATATCATATGATCCATATACTGGAATCCCAGAAAGGAAAGAGTAAAAGAACAGAGCATAAGAAATATCTGATATATAATAGCTGGGTATTTCATGAAAATAATGAAATAATAGAATATTACAAATCCAGAAAAACACAGAGAAGCTAACTGGGGTAAGTGAAACACACACACACACACACACACACACACACACACACACACACACTTAGATACATCATATTCAAACTGTTTAAGAAAAATATCAAAGGAAAATTGTTAAAGCAGTCAGAGAAAAAGACATATTCCACACAGTGAGGCAAGGATACAAGTCAAAGCAGACTTTTCTTCAGAAACAAGTTAGAAACAATGAAGCAATATCTTTAAAGTACTGAGGATACCTATGTTTAGGGTAGGTGCTGGATTAAGAAAATTTTAGGGTTAAAATCCCATCCTCGGTTTTCAGCTGTCCCTGCCAGTTAGTGCTTCACAAGGAGTCTTATCTCTCTTCTAGAGTCAGAGTGATGTTGCTAATTTTTCAGTGGTTTCTAACTTTGTTGTGGGGATCTAGGGAGTTCTCTATTGTCCTGGCCCAACCTCAGTTTTATGCAGGACACATGTGCCTAGGTCTCAATGTTGGGGATTTCTTAATGTTCCTGTCCTTCTTGGTAGCCAAATCCTACCTTTTATCTGTAATAGTCATTGTGTGGAAGAGTTTCCTGTCCTTCCCACAGAGGAAAGAGATCTCTAATTATACTATTTTAGAAACCTGGGCTCAGGAATGTTTCCAGTCCCTCTTATAGAGGTAGTATTTTTCTTGTATTTTCTGTTCTTGTCACAGCAATTAAGGATGTTCACTGCTCTCCAATAGAGACTTAAGGCTTCTGAAAGAGAAGCCCAAGTGGGAGGAGGGGGAGAACTTTGTGTCCTTTTTACTGCAGCAGCCATTTCTTCTTCCTGCACTGACAAAGGGAGATTTCTTCAAATATTCCTTAAATATTGTTTTTCGTGAGTATTCAGTGGAAAGTATAAGGAAACAAATGTGTGAATGGGTGCAAACTCTCGTTGTGTCTATATCTCCCAGAAATTCTACAACAGTAACTTGTAGTTGCTCTTTAGCAATTCATTAAAAAATTTGTTGATTTCTTCTTGCTCATTATTACTGTAGTCATGCAGTGATGACTGACTTCTACCTACCAGATGCCATTAACATTTCTCTAGTTGTGATGCTCATAATGTCTCCAGATATTGCCAATTGTCCCTTTAAAGGGAAAAACAACCTTGGTGATAACCACTGCTCTAAATGAATAAATATGAGCAAGGTATCGCTCCTCCTCTCCACTTGTTTTTGGCATATTTATCCTAAAAATAGGTATTCAACAACATTCACCAATACATGGACTATTTTGAGAGGAGTGAAGGAGGCTTCCTTAATCCAAATCGGTGTCCAAAATTTCATTCTCAGTAAATCCTTCTTTGGGACTCCACAGTCTTTTCTGCCTTTAGGGGCTCCCCAATAGTGCACCAAAACCCATTACATATCCTATGTATACCATAAGAGAAGATGGGAGCCAGGATAGCAAGTCATTCATAACAACAACAACAACAACAACAACAACAACAACATCATTCACTATTCTTAAAAAAACTTAGTAGTATTTATCAGCCACCATGCTAAGAACTGTGAGCACAGTGTTGAACATGGAGGCATAGCACCTGGCCTCATTGAGTTTACCATCTAGTTGGGGAGTAATGGGCAACACATTAAACAATTAATTTCATAATGTTTGTAAATAGAGTTGAATCAAGTGCATATGTGTAAATAATTCAAGCAATTACACACTCTCTTGCCTGTAAGGAGAAGAGTCTTGCCTTATTTTCAGTTTCTGATGGCCTTTAGTAACATGGCATTCTATCACATGGAGTGCAATTATAGTCTAAATATACATATTTTTTAATTTATATGGCAGCTAAATACAAGACAATTACTTCATATAAGGCATATTAGAAGTAACAGTAGTTACAAGTTCCAATCTTGGAGGAATTGGCTCACTTGGGCTCACCTCCAATATTACACTTTTCAAAGGGATTTCAAAGCACACATTTTCTCTTAAAAGCTGACTCTATAAACAGATACCACAGAAATATATAATTATTGTATCAGTGGTATAAAGAAATGTATAGTGTTTCACAGAGTAATATCAGAGAGAACATACTCTACTCAAGGGGATACATGAGACAAAAGGTAAGTCCTTCCCAAAGAAATAATACATGGATGGAAACTTCCTTGATAAGTAGGACTAAATCAAGCAAAATAAGATGTAGTTATATGTGGAGGAGGAAGCAGGGAATGAGGACAGCAGAACAGCACAACGACGTCTCTGAGAGTGGGAAAGAAGAAACACATTGAGGAAGCAGAGAAAAATGTAATTATGTATGGCAGAAATATAATAGGAAGAAGGATAGTGCCTGGAGATAGAAGTTGGGATCTATCACACAGGGCTCTGTATGTCTTATTAATAATTTTGAATTTCATATTATAAACAGTTAGAAGCATAATAAAATTTTCTCCAAGCATTTCTGTGGCCAGACGTATATTTGCAGTTACTCCAGATAAGAGATATGATGGTGACTTAGGGTGCCATAAGGAGACATCAGGAAAACCTTTAAAATGACAGAGTGTGAGTTGATGTTATGAAATACATGTATTTTCCCAGAAATTCATATGTTGACATCATATACCCCAAGGGGATGGTATTTGGAAGTGGGATCTTTGAGAAGTAATGTGGTTAGGAGGGTGGAGACCTTATGATGGGATTCATGGTGTTATGAAGAGACACAGGAGAGCTTGTTTCTGTCTGCCTCTACCATGTAAGGAAACAAGGGGAAGATGGGCCATCTGAAAACCAGAAAGAGAGCACTCACTAGACACTGACCTGCTCGTGCCTTGATCTTGGACTTCCAGCCTCCATAACTGTGAGGAAAAAAATGTTTGTTGTGTAAACCATGTCATATTCTACTATCAGTAACACTAAAAACAATAGATCAGCTATTGGAAATGAAAACAAGAAAATGGAGATGCCAATGTGACACTCAAGTGAAAATGTCAAAAAGCAAGTGAACGATCAAAAATATTTCTATATAGATCTGAGGCTTAGAAGATATGGCTGGCCTGGTGATAATAATTAGGGAATTGTCAAGTTATAGAAAGTTTTCAAAGCTATGGAAAATAGATTCAATCATGTATGAAAAGATAGAACGTGAGAAAAGAAGATGGGCTCTGAGTGAGCCTTGAGGAACTCCGTGCCATTAGAGAAGTTGTTTACACAAGTTTGGAAGTTTATACAAGTTTGAGCTCTATGGCACATCCAAATCCAAACTTAACACCTACCCAGAAATTGCATCTCATATATCCAGACCGTGTGTTGCCCATTCATAAGTCATAGTAAAACTGGTTCTAGGTAGTTTTACCATAAATATCTTTGCTGCAACCATTTTTGCTAATCGACTGCAAGGCAGTTTTGATGTAAAAGAGAAAATCATGAACAATAAAAAGGCATTCATTAAAAAGACAATGAAACACAAAAAATGAAAAATGAAATTAAAGACTTTATTTGAATGAAGACTTTATTTAATAATGACTTTGTTATATTTGAATACGTTTAAAATATGTGTAGATTCATGGCAATGCAGCACAAATAACTGATTTTATATTGTGGGTTGTACCTTAGCATTTGTCTTCAAAGTCTTTCATCCATTGTATTATGTATATTTTTTGCTTGTTGATTCGTCTCCTCATTTGGCATCACACTTTTTCTTTTTTCACCAGAATGTATTCCTTCAATAAGAGAGGTATCAGTTACCAAACCCTAGGATGCATATTTTTATTTGAGCTTTGGATTGGGATGTGAAAGCCTACCCTGTTATTTGTTCTTGACATATTGCCACATCTGTTGATAGACACGCCAAAGTTCTGCAGGGCATGTGGGTTCAAAACCATTGTATAGATATTACAAAAGCTAAGATTTATATCATATAAAAATGGGAGTATTGAATCAATAGAGAAATGAAACCAAACCATCAACAAGTTCACGAAACCATCAAACTGTCAATCAGTTTCTTTTTTATCTTTTATGGCAAAATTGCCTTACAGCCGATTAGTTATATAGTAAAAATATTTGCAGTAAAACGCTTGTGGCATAGATGCTTATCGTGAAAACACCACACGTGAGTAAAACGGAACAAGGAGTTAAGTTTTCTAATAGACAAAGCAAGAGTCTATGCTTTAAAAAGAAGAAACATTTAGGGACTGGGAGGTTGTCCTAATGCCACGTTTAAGAAATTAGAGTGTGGAGTGCAGGCAGTCTAAAATTGGAAATACAATGCAACGTCCATGTTACTTATGAGAATGTCACATTCTCCTTTTTAAATTTAATTTCTGAGAGTAGAAAAAAAATTAAAAAGTTTAATTTTTCCCTATTGCCACATGTCTGAAAACTTAAATTTAAAGTACGTTACTTATGGTCACGAACAATACTACATCCACAGTAACGCTTCCACTAATGTTCACTACTCTCCAGGAATCTCCAGAAAATATATAAATTATTTCAAATTCTATTAACTTCACAAAGCTTTCAGAGTCACTAGTACAATGACAAAATATAGTGGGTAAAGATATTTCTGCCAAGTGATTTGGCCTTGATTTCTATGAAAGCATACACAAATATGCAGACTACAGACAAGGAACAATATTTCAGGCCAAACCATTTCTGAACTAGAATCAATTCAATTATTCTAAAGCTTATTGGGCAATTTATGGATTATCTAGCCCCGTTCCATTTCTTTTTTCATCCTGATCCTTGGATTTTGCCAATTTTCCTGCTTATTATAATTCTTCCATAAAGTGATCCAGGGAAAAGAAAAAAGAAAAAAATCTGGATCAAAATGTGGCTATTTATGGAAAGCTATCTTGCTTATGGAAAAAAAAGATGTTCAGCAGAATGGAAGGCTGGATATATTTGCTAAAATTAAATTGAAAGATTATATGTGGATTGAAAGTGTATATGTCCCTAATGATTTTAGACAAGTAGGTCTAAATGATTTCGGGCTGTTTGCCGAGCTCCTTTTACATTCTTAATCTTTCTCTAACATTATTTTTCCATATATAAACTTATAAGGAGCTTTAAAAACAAAACAGCTAATTACAGTAATTACAGCTCCTCTAGCTGAAGCAAGAAATGGGGACCTGAAGCTACACTCTAAACCCCTCTCACACATAAGTGCATAAACATACACATACACTTTCATAAATATATTCTGATCCATACATGTGCACACATGCACTCATATACGCTCATACACACATGCATACACAAATATACATAGGCACACACATACACACACTAGCCCCTTAAGAAAGCCGTTGGGGAACCTGGGTAGCTCAGTCCAGTAAGTTTTGATTTCAGCTCAGGTCATGATCTCACAGTTTGAGTTCTAGCCCTGCATCAGGCTCTGGGCTGACAGCATGGAGCCTGTTTAGGATTCTCTCTCTCTCTCTCTCTGCCCCTCCTCAGCTCAGTCTCTCTCTCTTTCTCTCTCTCTCTTAAGCCCTTCGACCATCTCTGCAGAACTCTAGAACTGTGTGCAGTTTGGAAATTACTACTAAAAATCACAAGGATTGTGTCATGAAACAATAGTTCTTTAACTTTGTAAGCCATCAGGGAAGTGCACCTGGTAGGAATCTACACAAAAAGAATGGGTATCATAATCAGCCAAGGTAGAGGTTAAATGTAGTATATTATGTGTAATGAAATGCTTATTTATAATTATTACACAAATAAGTGGACAGAAAGGGAGATTGTTGTTTACACAAATATTATTAGCATTTTGTGCATAACTTGATTACACATATTAGGATGGACATCTAGAAAGACAGAAATGCTCCAATGCTTTCAGAAGAACCCAGGATCAATAACATATCCAGACCCAGACCTTTCTACTTCATCTGTAGCAGATGCGTTTGAGCAGGTCATGGAGGGACACTCCTGCTCCATCTTCCTCTTCATTCTAGTATTACACTTCAGTGGGATATGAATGTGACTTAAATTAAACCTTGTTACCTTTATCAAATTTTTTCCCTTTGAGGACAGAGTACTTTATTTCACTATATTAAAACAGACTTTTCAGACACTAACTCTGTCAATTGCCGATAAACTTTTTATATCAGTAAGGATGGTTTGCCTGTAGGAAAACACCCAAATGAAAGTAGTCGTTAAAAAACAGGGATTGTAATGAGAAATTCAGAGTGTGAGAGTTTTACTCTTTGTCATGAAGATAAGTGTGTAACTTCACCCTTTTTAGTTTTGCAATTCACCCCCCACCTTCAGTCCTGATGGTTACATGAAAGTTCTGTGATTCCACATTTGCAGAAAATAATCATCATGAGGAAAGGAATACAGGGCCTAACACATTCAAACTGTGTTCCTTTTGTCACCTCTGTAATCTACCTTCAGAAGTGGGCGTGTGAGTCTTTCTGGGTATAAATTCCCAGAAAGAGCCTGATATTTCTTTTCTCCCCAACCCCACCCCAATTCCCCAGAGCTGGCTTAATTCTTAGCTATTCTGTGGTTTGCTATGCCATTCTAAATTCTTCTGTCCTCTTTGTAATTTCCAGTAGGCTATTATCTCTTCTTTCCCCTGATTTCTTATTGGTGTAAGACTTTCCTTTGTTTTGTATTACGATTTTTTGTGGAGTTTGGGGAAGGAGAAAGGAAAAACTACATAAAATCAATATGCTACATTAACTGCAGGTAATGTTTAGGTCAAAATGGCATAGAACTTTATAGGCATAAAAACCTATAACATTACGAAAAACAACTACAAATAAAATACTAATGTTATTTTAACTCACTTAGGCTGTACTGCTATCAACTTCGACAATACTGCCGCTGACGTTTGTTGAGAACAAGCAGTGATTTATGTTAGGCTACTGAGGTAAAATAAGTTAGTGTTCATTAACTGGCAAAACTATAGGATAAGGCAGGCTGACAAAACAATTTGTGCTGATAAATTGTTGTGTACTTATTTGCAAGGCTGGCATAAATAATCTTATTTCTCAAGGTGCAAACAATAGATAGCAGGAGACCATTAGATGTCATGCCAAGTGGAGGCCCACAAGAGCAATACGGCATTCTCAGAGCTTCTTGCATGAGGACCATTAATTTCCATTTTCTAGTATGTGGGCTCATTTCTAAGAAAAGTCCAAAAGTCCAGTTCCAACAATTTCAATTATAAAGTAGTAACTGTCAAAACAGGTCTAATTGTCTTTGTGCTATTATTTAGGGGAAAACCCTCTACATTCATAAAATTAATGTATTTTCATCTGAATTCTAATTTAAATCAAGAGCAGCAATCATTTTTTGAGAAGATATTTGCTCAGTCATCACTGTTTTGAATTGGTTGGCCCTAATTTTCGAATAGGTTCTTTTAGATGGTAAATTCATTATTTGTCGAGTTCAAGTTTTAAAACTGTTCAGTTAAGTAACTCTCTCTGCCATAATCAGGAGTGGTGCATGCATGTGTTAAAACATTACAATATTTGAAACACAAAGATACTATTACTGTGATTGAATGTGCTAATGAAACTATAAGAATTAAAGTAATTCCCCTATATGTTAGTTAATACATTATCACAGCGTCATAGTAGAGTTTGAACTTTATAATTAATTACAAAAGGAATACAGAACCTATTGCAGATTAGATAAAAGGAAACTACTCAAACTTGAATGTAAAGTGTCCTTAATTTAATTTCATGCTGTAAAATAGTTCCATCATTCTGAACAAGTTATTGATTAAAACGTTTTAAATAAAAATACAAATTGCCACTTTATTTCTCAAGCCTTTGATACAAAAAAAAAAAAAAAGATGAGACATCTGGGTGGGTATGGAATACAGAACATTGGATGTCACACCCACTGATTTTCATATTGAGATTTATGGGCTCTGTCTTGATTCTGTTGGAAGGTTGAATTCTATTCTAGTATTCTACTCTATGATTAATTCTTCATACATGCTCTCTAGCCTACTTTTTCTCCACGATTTCCAAGCATCCCCAATAGGTCCCATTCAAGTCATGTAGGCTGTTCTTTGTTCTTTTAGCAGTTGGCATCTGCTTCTATTTAAAACATAGTAAGTTCAACTGTCATTTTTTCAAAGTACAACCAATAATATGCTCCAAAATAATGATTGAAGATGTCCAACAGTGACTTCCTAATTTAGACACTTTTCATATACAGTGAATATTTTTTTTCATAAGGCAATATTAATGCCTTGATGATTTCAAAATACCAGCTGTAGATTAATACAAAAAGAGACAATACAATATTGTAAGCAAGTTATTATGTAATTTAGGTAATTTTGATAGACTAGAAATACTTACCTACTTTTGGTGCTATTAATAATCCATTTGGTGACCCTAGAAAATTATCTCATAAATCTAGATCTTGAAATATTTCTCTGTAAAATCACTGGAGGAAAATATATGTGTGTTTTTTTTCAGTTTTGCCTGATAATATCACAGTGAAAAAAAGTTGAGAATTTATCAGGTTTACCAGATGTCTAATCAAATTTTATTTACTTTGCCAGTTCTAGGTAAATGTTATTTTAAATTATGAATTTACATCAATTCAAAAGAATGTGCATGATTTGTTGTTAAAAATATGAATACACAAGGGAAAGAAGAAGAAAATTCTTGAGACACATAACAAAAGAGTGTACTTTCACAATCTAACAAATCATTAGGTAAAATGGCTCAGAATCCCCATATTCATAAAATGTAATTTGTGCTTCTATTCATTTCAAAGCTTTTCTCTTTGAATAGACAACTAATTTTATTCTTCAATGTATGTTCATCATTAAATCCTTCCTTTAGTTAAATATGTATATGAATATGACAAGAAGGTTTAGTGCTAAAAAAATCATATTGGGAGAGAGCAAGATGAAATCTGTTCATTACTAACCATTTATCAAAATTGTGTAGTTTATGTTTAATCTTCCAAAAATAGATCAACTTTTCATCATGACACAAATCTGTAGTAAAAATTATGGCACTTCACTTACTGATTTTTTAAAGGAAAAATAACCCTTATAAATCAAGTGGCTAGGCTGTAAAAATTTGGCACAGCAAAGTGGTTTTTAAAATCCTGATTTGCTACACGAATTTAAAACACAACCCCCTCTTAAACTCTGATAATTACATTTCACATGCTCCTTTTCCATAATATATTCTCCAGTCTTGGTAGCAAGGTTGAGGAGAACTAGATATGCTATATTAAACAATTATGTATTGGTCTGCTATTATATCCAAAGCATTGGAATTGATTAAATATAGGTATTAAACTTAATACAACATTATTTTTGGCCTCTATTTTCACATACTGGAAGAAATGAGATTTCTTCAATTTAGAATTTATTAAGTTCGGTATAAAAAGCAAACATCTTTGAATGTTCCTTTTAAGGTATCAAAATATTCCTTTAATATTAAAAAAGAGCTCAATTATGCACTTATAAGGATTTTTTTTGCTTTTTTTATATTCTAAAAATGCATCATAATTTATTTCAGCTCAATTTCACAAGCAACCATTGAATATGTACTACTGTATGTTAGTTCAAAAGAAACTCACTTTAAAACTTTACAAAATGTTTTACATTCCTTTGTATTAATTAGGGAAAAGGCTGTTTATTCACATCTGGGAAACCAAGACCAACAGTGATATTGTAGTCTCTTTTTTTTTAACTTTTTTTTAATATGAAATTTATTGTCATAGATGGATACTATTTCTAGGGACATATACCCTAAACTGTATATGGTGTATGGTGTTTGCCTGTGGGCTGGAGAAAGACCTACTTTTCATTAATTTCATTATGTTTTGGGTTTGTTCTATTTGAATGATTTTGTTCAGGGCATGTGTTACATTCTAAATCCATTCTACTTGGGTGTAATTTACCTACTGTAAAACACAACCAAGTAAGATGTGTAGATCCAGATTAATTTTTCACAAACAACATGAAACCTAATAAACACAACCTCATTCCTCAATCAAGCAACTTCTGATCTTATTTACATCACTGTAGATTATTTTTGTCTTTTCTAAAACTTTATATAATAGAATCATACCATATGTACTTTATTGTACTTCACTCACTCTACATTTTTGAGATTCATTCGTTTTGTTACATGTTTAAGTAGTGTGTTCTTTTCCAATGCTTGCTGTGTTGTATTCCATTGAATAAATGTACCACAATCAGTTTATCTATTCACCTGTTGATGGATATATGGGCTGTCTCTAGTTTGTGGCTCTTATGAGCAAACTTATATAAACATGAGAAGTTATTGCAGTTGTATGTTTTTATTTCTCTTGGTAAAATACCTTGATGTAGGATTGTATGATAAGTGTATTTTAATGTTATAAGACATTGGAAACCCATTTTAAAGTGACAATACCATTTTACATTTCCATCTGAAATGTATGAGAATTCCATTTGCTCCATATCTTCACCAATACTTGGTATTGTCATTTTTTTTTCAATTTATCTTTCCAGGTATGTGTGAAGTAATATATATTATTGTGTTTTATTTTTCATTTCTTGATAACTAAAATATTAAACATCTTTCATCCATTTTTGTTTTGTCATTTGTCTTCTAATTATCGTAAGAGATTTTTATACATTTTGACAATAAGCCCTTTGCATAATTAGATAATGTAAATGTATTCCATCATTTGGCTTTCTTTTTCACTTTTTAATGTAGACTTTTGAAAATTATTTTTCAACCCTTGTCTTAGAGGCTTTTTATATTTTGTTTTGTTTTACAATTTATGAGGATTTTTGTCTTAAGAAATCTTGCCTGACATCCTGTTCACAATTAATTTTTTGTTATGTTTTCTTCTAGAATTTTATAGTTTTAGGTTTTTAATTATGCCTATGGTCCATTTTGAGTTAATTTTTCATATTTTATGAGGTAGGGGCTGAAGCTCATTTCTTTTTTAAAAGATATATCCAGGTGCTCTAGGATAGCATATGGAAAACACAATCTTCCCAAACTGAATTACATTGGCACCCTCATTAAATCATTGATCACTTACACATGTATCTATTTATGGATTCTATTCTGTGATATTGATTTTTGTTTCTGGGCTTATACCGGTATGATATGCTGTTTACTTCTGTATCATCACAGTATGTATTGAAATAAAATGCTATACACCCTTCAACTTGGTTCTTTTGTTTTAAAATTGTCTTGGCTGTTCGGAGATCTATACATTTTCATAAAAATGTTAGAATTAGTTATGTAGACAAGCATTTTTGCAAATAAGGACAGTTTTATTTCTTCATGTCCAATGTATATTCCTTTCACTATATTGTTTGCTTTCTTGTATTGACTAGGAATTTCAGTACAATATTGAATAAAAGTAATGGGAGCAGATTTGTTTTTACATTTCCTGATTTTCCTGATGTTAGCAGTTAGAAGTCAGTCTTTCTTCATTAAATATAATGTGATTTGTGTCTTATAAGAAATGTTTACATTTCACTAAGTTTTAAAGTTTATTTGATAAATTGTTTATGATACTCCCCTATTATCTATTCAATGTCTGAGGATTAGAGGGTCAACAGTGATGCATCTTCACATTGATTGATTATTTTTTTCACGGGTCAGTCATACATTGACTATTATAACAAGTGTGAATATGCCTGTTTGTCAACTTTTCTAGTTGTCATTATAGAAAGACAAGCCTAGTACAAATTACTCCCTTATGACTTAAGGTGGAAGTATATAAGAAGGTTTTGTGTGTGTGTGTGTGTGTGTGTGTGTGTGTGAGAAGGTTTTTAATTGTGAATATACCTTTTTAAAATAAATGCAGGATAGTGCATAGTATGTGGCATATTGTTTGTTTTGATAGCTTGGTTTTAACTCATTAAAATTATTAGCATTAAGTGTGTTATTATCCTTATTTGTATCCTCCATTATTCTTACCCTTCTTTTTCTCAAAGATCTGTAATATTGCCTCGTACATTCCTGATATTATTGACTACTATTTTCTCTTTTTCTTATTATCAGTCTAGCTAGAGGTTCATGGCTTCACTTCTACTTTTCAAGGATGCAAGTGTTTTTCAATAATTTTATCTATCATTTCTTATCATATTGATGTTCATTCTCTGTTCATAATTATCTACCTTCTAATTTGGCTTTAATTTGCTCTTTTATCTAGTTTCTTAATTTGGTAGCTTAGATCATTGACTTTAACCATTCTCCTTTTATAAAAAAATGTTAAAATATAAATTTTTATCTAAGCATTGCTTGAGTTGTATTCCTCAAATTTCATTATGTTATACTTCATAGTTAACCCTATTCAATTTTCAAAATTTTTCTGACATCTTTTCTGATTTCTTCTTTGACCCATCGGTTATTCAGAGTATGTTACCTAATTTACAAATATCTGAGAATATTACAAATGTATTTTGGTTATTGATTCATAATTAAATTTTATCTCTTCAAAGAATACATTTTTAATGAATCCAATCCTTATACGTTCACTAAGACTTGATTTATGGCCCAAAATATTGTCTACTTTGTGAATATTCCATTTTCACTTTAAAATAATATGTAGCCTGAAATTATTAAATGTAATGTCTATTAATATTAATTAGTTACAAATATTTCATAATAATTTTAATTTTTATATTCTTACCAATTTTCTGTGTATTCTGTCACGTATGAAGAGAGAAAGGTTGAAATATCCAACTATATTGTGAATTGGACAGTTTATTTTTTCCATCTGTTTATTGTCTTTTAATGTACTTTGAAATTCTATTGTTAGATGAACAGACATTAGATCTGCTTGTCTTCTTGTTTATTTGATCTTTTTATCAAAATAAATACCTTTCCTTGTCTGCTAATATTCCTTTAACTGAAGCATACTTTGTCTGGTATTCATAGAGCCACTTCAGTTTTGTAATAATTAGTGTATTCATGCTCCAACTTTTCCACATTCTTTTACTTTCTACTTATCTATGTCTTTATATTTAAAGTCAGGATATTTTTTTTAATTTTGTATTTTTGAGTCTTCCTTTGTGTTTATATTTTAGTATGCATTTACCTTATTTGTAACTCTACATTCACTTGAGTAGGTATATTTTCTAATTAGAATCATTTTCCTTCAGCCTAAAGTACTTATTTTATTATTTTAGAGTACAGGTATGCTTTAAATAATATATTTTTCTCCTTTTACTTATTCACTGCTTATTCACATCATATTTATATGCAATGGAGAATCATGGTAAAAGAATAAAAATATTGTGTGCCCACCACAACCAATACTAACATTTTAAAATGATACTATATTTTGTGGCTAGAACACAGAAGTAAAAGAACACTTTTTCCATTTATCCACTTATCTATTTATTCCATTTACCCATAAACACATTTTCATTCACCCATCCTCTAGCTGGTAGACATTTAAGTTGCTTCTTTCTTTCCCTATTCTCTCTCCAGCAAATATTGATATAATGAACATTCGGTGAATAATTCTTTGTACAGGTGGTTTTAGGCTTCTCTAAAGTATATAATAGAACCGTAGAACTAAGGCTTAGATACATCTTCAAAACTACTATTCATTCCCTAGCTGATTATAAGGCAGTTGTACCAATTCTATGCATCCTTGGGGTGGAATTAAGGATCAGTATACAGAGTTGCTATATATATTACATGAAATGTCAAGTTTCCAACAAAGTTTAGGTAACATAGAAAGAAATAGAAAAGTGTGACCCATTGACAGAAAATAAAAGGCAGTAGAAACTTCTTTTAAGGGGGCCCAGGTGATGGGCTTAGCAAGAAAGACTTCTAAGAAGTTATTTTGAGTAATTAAAGGCAACCATACCAAAAGAAAATAAAAGGAAATATGATGAAAATGTTCTGTCAAATAGAGAACATCAATAAACAGATAAAAATTATTAATTATTAAATAAAAATTATGAAATTAAAATTTTATATCCAAATGGTTTTAAAAAATGACTAAAGCTAACAACTATATATTTGATATAGCAGAAGGAAAAAAAATAAATTTGAAAATATATCAAGATATTATGCAATCTAAACAGAAAAATAAAAATAATGAAAAAGTAAACAATACTTCAGAAAAATGTGGGATACCATCAAGCACAACATTGTACATACTCCAGAAGGAGAAGAGAATGATAAGGAGAAAAGAGAGAGAGAAAAGAATGAAAAAAATGTTGACTATGTAAAAATAAAAAGGAATATAGAGGACTGATATGAATACTTCTATCCTAACATATTGGAAATCCTAGATGAAATGGACAAATTTTTGAAAAGTCACAAACTATTAAAAATTATTTAACAAGAAATAGAGATTCTAAATAGACTTATAACAGTTAAATACCTTTATTGATATTTTTAAAGACTTCCCACAAAGAAAAGAACAAGCCCAGATGACTTTACTAGTGAATGCTACCAAACATTTAAAAACCAAACTGTAACCTTAACAAGTTTCTCCAAAACCAAAAAATAGATGAAGAGGGAGTGCATTACTTACCTCAACTCTTAGCTTGTCAGGGACAGTCATCAGGACCCAATGTCTGTATGCTCCTGTAACCTGCACCTGCTAACCCATAGCCATAATGTGTGAGCACATCTCCATCTCCATTGGCCAGGCTGGTGTCCAGATTGGCAATGCCTGCTGGGAACTCTACTGCCTGGAATACAACATCCAGCCTGATAGCCAGATGCCAAGTGACAAGATCACTAGGGGAGGAGATGACTCCTTCAACACCTTCTTCAGTGAAACAGGTCTGGCAAGCATGTGCCCAGGGAAATGTTTTTAAATTTGGAACCCATAGTCATTGGTACCTACTGCCAGCTCTTCCACCCTGAGAAGCTCAGCACAGGCAAGGAAGATGCTGCCAATAACTGTGGCCCAGAGCACCATACCATTGGCAAGGAGATCCTTGACTTGGTCTTGGACCGAATTTGAAAACTGGCTGACCAGTTCACAGGTCTTCAGAGTGACTCAATTTTCTACAGCTTTGGAGAAGAAACTGGTTCTGAGTTCACTTCCCTAATGATGGAACGTCTCTCTGTTGATTATGGCAAGAAGTCTAAGCTTGAGTTCTCCATTTACCCAGTCCCCCAGATTTCCAGTTTTTGGTGAACCCCAAGCTCCATCCTCACTACCCACATCACCCTGGAGCACTCTGTGCCTTCATGGTAGACAATGAAGCCATCTATGACATCTGTTGTAAAAGTTTCAATATTGAATCCCCAACCTACACTAATCTTAGCTGCCTTACTAGCCAGGTTGTGTCTTCCATCATTGCTTCCCTCAGATTTGATGGAGCCCTAAATATTGGTCTGACAGAATTCCACATCAACCTGGTATCCTATCCCTGCATCCACTTCCCCCTGGCCACATGTGCTCTTGTCATCTCTGCTGTGAAAACCTACCATGAACATCTTTCTGCAGCAGAGATCACTAATGCATGGTTTTAACCAACCAACCAGATGGTGAAATGTGACCCCCATCATGGTAAATATGTGGCTTTCTGCCTGTTGTACCATGACGATGTGGTTCTCAAAGATGTTGATGTTTCCATTGCCACCATGAAGACCAAGCACAACGTCCAGTTTGTGGACTGGTGCCCCATTGGCTTCAAAGTTGGCATTAATTACCAGCCTCCCACTGGTACCTGGTGGAGACCTAGCCACAGTACAGCAAACTGTGTGCATTCTGAGCAACACCATCGCCATTCCTGCAGCCTAGGCTTGCCTGGACCACAAGTTTGACTTGATGTATGTTCAGCATGCTTTTATTCACTGGTATGTGGGTGAGGATGCGGAGGAAGGAGAGTTTTCTGAGGACTGGGAGGGCATGGCCTAAGAAATCCTTTATGAGATTCCATAATCTTGAGAAGGATTATGAGGAGGTTGGTGTGGATTTTGTTTAAAGAGAGAGTGAAGAAGAAGGAGAGAAATACTAATTACCATTCCTTTCAGCCCTGCAACTTATCACACTCAGAAATTTAGCTTCTGCATTAGTTGACAGGCATCACAGCTCTCTAGTTAGATTGTCTTCACTTTTAACTGTGATCACATCTTACTTTTCCATGTGTACCTGTAAGATTTTTCCATTATGTCTCAAAGTAAAGGCTTTAAGAAAAAAAAAAAAAAAACAGATGAAGAGGGTCCGTTTTTCAACTCAATCTATGAGGTCAATATTACTCTGATGTCAAAACATCATCCCCCCCAAAAAAAACCTAAAAATTAATGTTTCTTAAGAGTACATATGTGAAAAAATCCTCAGAGTACTATAAAACTAAATCTAGCAAAAAACTAAAATCTAATATAAAAGAATTATAAACCATGATCCAGCAGGAGTCAACCCAATAATCAAAGGTTGCCTTAATATCCAACTATAAATGAATGTAATACACATTTTAGTAAAGTAATGGCCTTATGAAGAGGTCCTATGATGCCCTGTAGTACAGCGTCCTCAGTTCACCAGAACCTGGGGCTTTAGTGGGTCTCTTCTGAGTGTGTTGCATATGTCCTACTATTGTGGTTGAGGCATGTTTGCCTTCGGTCCAATTGTCTCCAATGGTTCCCTTTGCCTGTTGCAGGCGGGGTTTGATTTCTCTGTTGCTCGTGGGTGAGTCTGGGGCCACCCTGAGCTTGAGTTGAATCAGATCAGGCATTTGGCAGGGCTGCAGAAGCACTGAACTGGAGGTACTCTCCTCTTGTCATCCCCTGAGAAGCTTTCATTGGTGGGTAAGGCCTGAAGTCAGACCAGTTGTCTGCCGCAGCCCACTGCTGGGCTGTGGTGAGACTGGTGTGTGTGTGGTTATCTTCCCCTCTCCCCAGGGCAGGAATCCCTTTGGTGTGGTGCTGGCCCCAATCAGGGCTGCTTGCACACGATCAGGCTTATGGCATCATGTTGGACTTGCCAAAAGTGTATTAGAAGCCATGTCCACAGGAGATCACAGGGGTAGAGTGTGCAGTGCCAGCAAGTTACTTGCAGGTCCCCTGTGCAAGGGAATCTGTAGCCTCCTCAGAAAACTCCTGATAAGGCCTTGTTGGAGCAGACAGATTCACAGAAGCACCAGGGGGCTGGGTGCTGTTAGCAAGCTAGGCGGAGAGTGTTGGCGCTGTGCTGGTTCCCAAAAGTGTCCATGTGTCTAGTCTGGGGCGGGGGCTGGTGGGGGGAGGGAGGCAGAGGTGGGAAATTGTACCCACCAACTCTTGTGTTCTTTGAGAAGTCTCTTCTCACACTCTAAGATTAGTAAATAAATCTGCTTCCTGAATATCCTACGTATTTCTCAAGCAGCTGCTTCTATGCTGTATCTCAGCTAGGCTATTTGTTGTGTTGGCTCTTTAAAGGTGGGGACTTAGTTTCCTATAGCCCTTTGGTTCTCCCAGAATTGAGCCTGCTGATTTTTAAAGTTCCAGGTGTTGAGCACCACTGATTATAAAAACTCATGAAGCCAGGCCCCTCTGGCCTTAAAAGACAAATGTTGTGGGGATTCATCTTCCCAGTGTGGGCCCTCCCATGCCTGGGGAGCCCCATACGGGGGTCCACTTGTCTTCCATCTCCATGTCTCTGGTGACCCTCCCTCCTGTGGATATACCCATGGGTGTGTTTGTCTCTTGACCATCTCTGCCTTTCCTACTCTTTAATGTGGTCTCTTCTCTACATTTAACCATGTAAAGTCTGTTCTGCCACTCTTTATGTTGTTTTCTGGTTTATTTACATTGATGTGGGTGTTATCTAGTGATATCCATGGGCCTAGGTGAGCCCAGATTCCTCCTACTCTGCCATCGTCCCCAGAACTCCTAGTTATTACTCTTTTTATTAAATATAAATGGAACAGTATGGGAAACTTGTGTATTAGTTTTCTGTTGTAACAAATTACTACCTAAGTAGTGACTTAAACAACACAAATGTATCATCTTAAAGTCTGTAGGTCAGAAGCCCAACGTGGGCCTCACTGGGCTAAAATCACTGTGAACAGGGCTTCATTTCTTTCTGTAGGCTTTAGGGAAGGATCCATTTCCTTGACTATTTGGTTTATTGGAAGAACACAATTCCTTGTATTTGTAATTCTGAGGCCCCATTTTCTTACTGACTGTCAGCAGAGGTCCATTTCCAGCTCCTAAAGGCCAGCCACATTCCTTGGGTGAATCCCACACACTGCTCCTTCAAAACCAGCAATGGTAAACAAATGCCTCTCACACTTCAGATCTCCCCTCCTTCTGTCATCACACCTCTCTGGTCCACTCTTCTTTTTTTCATCTTCCACTGTTAAGGACATGCATGATTAGATTAGTCCCACCCAGATAATCCTGAATAATCTCTCCATCTCAAATTTTTTAACCGTAATCACGTCTGCAACGTTTCTTTTGCCATGTAACACTACATACACACACATTCTGGGGGTTGGGAGATAGACAAATTTAGGGAACAACTTTCTGACTGTCATGCCCTAACTGACATGGATGTGGGAAAAGAAGCACCAGACCATGACCGTCTCTGAGAGAAAAGCTTCAGTGCCTCAAGAGAGTATAGTAGGTAAATTCGAAAGAGAGGAGTACAGGAAACAGGGTCCTACCTCAGATGGAAAGCAAAGGTAGAGAAGAAAGTTGCCTCAGGGACTTTTAGTAGCACAGTCCTCAAAAAGAAGTGTCCAAGGCTAATTGTCTCTTCCCTGGAAACCTACATTAGAGATGCATGTGCATTCTTATAAAAATAAACCTTGAACTGGAACCCCCTTCACAGAAACAGTAAGCTTTAAGGAAGTTTATGAAGGCACATGTGTTTTAAATTGTCCCATCCCTACCCCTCACTGGAACACCTAGCATAATCTCACTTAATATCACTGTCTTGACAATTGTTTACATAGACCTCTGGAAACGAGGAGTTGAAATCGGAAAATGCCTTACAATGGACATAAAATAGCACATTGAAATCCCCCCCTAAAGATTACAGTTTACCTAAAATTTGCAGACTGCATTTCTAAACTGTAACTTTGAATAATTGTCAAGTCTCTATAATTATAATAGTAATGTAGTTGTAGGCACATTTCTTCCCACTCAGAAGTGGATGTGAAAGGATTTTTTGTGCACTTGTTTTTCATTTATATAGATTTCAAATTTCACACCAGTACAAGGATGGAATTTCTAGTTTTTTGGGTTTTTTTTAATTTTTTTAACGTTTATTTATTTTTGAGACAGAGACAAAGCATGAACGGGGGAGGGTCAGAGACAGGGAGACACAGAATCTGAAACAGGCTCCAGGCTCCGAGCTGTCAGCACAGAGCCCGAAGCGGGGCTCGAACTCATGGACCATGAGATTATGACCTGAGCTAAAGTCGAACGCCTAACTGACTGAGCCACCCAGGTGCCCTGGAATTTCTAGTTTTAACTGGATCATATTCCATTCTTCTAAAATCCTCAAACTCAATTCTGCAGCCAGTTACAAGCAAAATATCTTACCGGTATAAAGATTTTAAGTGCTTACAACTCCAAATTTAAGCTTCAGGCCTCTAGTGTTAAATGTCTGTAATTTATGCCAAGTGTCAGAATCATTGTAATGAGAAACAGGAAACAGTGAGACATAGTGCCATTGTTACATGTCATCTGTAGAGTATCAAAAATATCTTCAATGTCAGTGTTAATGCTATAATTGTAGGGGCCATTGGTGACATGTTAGAGTCAATACTTTAATCTGAAGAGGCCATCATCATTAATCGGTTGTACTCACTGGCTGAGAAATGGCTCCATTTTCGTAGCTTATAAAATCAAAGTGGTTTTGTGGTCTTTGTGTAAGTTCTAAGCCTTTCTTTTCAAAGCTATTGACTAAGCCTTATTTTCATGATGAGTTCAGCATGAAAGCAGAAGCAAGAGTAATTTCATACTCTTAATGACTTTTTTCTTTAATACTTAAACAGGAATTATTGCTTTTTAAAGGACCCTTTGGTTTTATATTAAAATTTGTTAAGCTCAAACATTAGTACTTCATTAAACTGTTTTTGAGTTTTCTAATATAATAAGGTCTAATGGCTTAATTTAATTAAGCAAACATAACATTTAGCAGGCGTGCTGTATTTTCTCCAAACTACTGATTTTCAATCTTTAAATTCTTGAGGGATAAGAGTGTTCTGCATTCAGATCTTTTACCACATAAGATCTTGCACCATGTAATTAAAACATTTGCATTTGTTTCCAGATAAACTACCTGATTTAGGCCTACCTTTTCCCCATGATAATAGAGATGTAAATTGAAAGAAAGCATTCAAGAACTAGTGAAAATCTGAAATAGCCCCTATGGAGATTTGAAAAAGGGGATCAATTAGGAATAAATAAAAGGATTTGCAATTAGAGAACAGGTTGCAAAAGTTACAACTCCTACAATTGTAGCAGAGCCAATAGGTAAGACTGTGGGATATATTTTCCCCCTCAAAGCAGTGCTCAATATTACAATAACATGATAAAAACAAGGGGATAGATGCAAGGGGTATATGAATAAACAGTACTTGATGATCTGTTGGAGTAAGAATCAGGGCTCTCTAAGATGACTCCACAGTTTCTAGCTTGGGAAATTGTGGATAGTAATGCTTTCTTCACATAGAAATCACAAAACACGATGAAACTGTGGTAAGATGGAGAAGAGAGTTCGCTTTCAGTCTCTTGAGGTCATGTTACTTGAGAGACTTCCAGGTGGAGAGACTATGAAATGCAGGCATTCAAAATCAAAATAAAACGAAATTTATTCAGTTTTGTTTTCTAGTTGTCGAGTAAACTGGGCCTTGGCAAAGAACCCTTGTTTCTTTAGGAATCATATGGTTCATCCTAGATGAGGAAAAATAAAAGAAAATTATCTTGTAGTTCAGTTATGACACCTTCTCAAGGGAATGGTGTTGACAGTTCTGTAATCACACGGTCTGAAGCAATTTCCAGAAGATTATTAAATATACAGGGTTTGATGGAGGATCTATACTGTTTCCTGTCTAACTCCCAAAAATATATGATATATGGAACTCACTCAACTGTGTTCAACTGTGGAGACTGTTAACAGTTACTTAACATATTTTTATTTTTCTAATGGGGAGGAAAAACATACATGAAGAAGAGGTATGTCTTCCTATTGGCCAACTCAATTATTCCTCTTTTTTTAAACATTTGTCCTATCGTTTTTTAAACATTTGAATAGGTTGTCACCTGTGAAATCAGGTGGAGAAAAGGTTTATAATACTAATAGAGATTATACTAATATTTTTTGCAATGCTAGTATACCAAATACATTCAAATTTTGTATATTTTAGGCTTTAAGGGTGATAATTTTGCCTGAAAATATCAGACAAAAGCAAAAACTATCTGTAAAACCATTCTTTCTGAGAAAGATATAAAGTAAGAAGTTTATCTGCAGTTCCTTTCCCAGAAGTGACCACAAATAACAATTCTTGTTATTGTTTCAGTTCTTGGAAACAAACTCAGTAGGGTGAAGGAAAGTGATCCTCTGCAGAATAATGGAAGTACTGTGTAAGAAGTAACAAGCAAATGTAGGAAAAGTGAATATGAAAGACTACCAACTGTTTAAAGCAACAATGTTAACAAAGCACTGTGGTGTGGATAATATATCTGACAGTAAAATATGTAACAAAAAGGAAAATCTGCCAGAGGAATGAAATAGAGTTACAAAAAATGTTTTACATTATACTGGACTTAGTCTAATTTAAGGTACATGGTAATAAGTTATGGATGCCTTTTGTAATTTCTGAAGGAACCAGGAAAAGAATGATAATTAAAGCCATAACAAGTCAGGGGCACCTGGATGTCTCAGTCAATTGAGCCTCTGACTCTTGGTTTTAGCTCATAATTAAGATTAGCCCTCTCTCACTCTCTGCCCCTCCCTGACTTGTGTGTGTGTGTGTGTGTGTGTTTTCTTTCTAAAAACAACAACAACAACAAAAAGCCATAACAAATCAGATAACAAGAGATACACTAAAATAAGTAAAAATATGCAATTAATCAATACAAAAATCAAGAAAAGGTAAATAAAAGGGCAAATAAAAGATACTGTAAATAGGAAAAAAATGAGCAAGATTTTATACTCCAACCCATATATATACACATATATACACACATAGACGTATATGTGTCTATGTAAACATGCTATGCAAGCAAAAACAAAGCTAGTTTGGCTATACTAATATACTATAGATTATTATATTTTTAATTTATATTAACATGTAATATTACTATAGCACAAATAGACTTAAGGATAAAAGTAACAGAGATAAATAGGGATATTTCATAATGATAGTTAACTTAGTAGGAATATATAACATTAATAAATTTATATAAGCTTAATAATATAGCTTTAAAATACATAAACCAAAAGTGACACACCTAAAATAAGAAATCAGTAAATCACAACAGAAGTGGGAGATTTTTAAACATTTCTCTTAGTAAGTTATAGAAAAAGGAGACAGTTACACCACATTTAAACATCATAATTAACCAATTTGACCTGATTGAGAGTATATCCAACAAATTGCAGAAGTGTACATAAAACATTTATCAAAAACATTTATCAAAAACATTTATTAAAAACATAAAACATTTATCAAAATATCCTGGACTATTAATCATGTCTCAACACATTCCAGAGGTTGAAAATAGGACAGTGTATGTTCTGTGAATACTGTGGTATTAAATCAGGGCTCAATAAGGAAAAAATAACTACAAAATATCCACATTTGTGTAAATGAATCAGAACACTTCGTTTTTTTTATACATGATACACCTTTTAATATAGTCATATATGTATATATTATATATGTAATTTAAACAATTGTTTAATGTTTATTTATTTTTTTTTATTTTTTTTAATATGAAATTTATTGTCAAATTGGTTTCCATACAACACCCAGTGCTCATCCCAACAGGTGCCCTCCTCAATACCCATCACCCACCCACCCCTCTCTCCCACCCCCCATCAACCCTCAGTTTGTTCTCAGTTTTTAAGTCTCTTATGCTTTGGCTCTCTCCCTCTCTGACCTCTTTTTTTTTTTTTTCTTCCCCTCCCCCATGGACTTCTGTTAAGTTTCTCAGGATCCACATAAGAGTGAAAACATATGGTATCTGTCTTTCTCTGTATGACTTATTTCACTTAACATAACACTCTCCAGTTCCATCCACATTACTACAAAGGGTCATATTTCATTCTTTCTCACGGCCAGGTAGTATTCCACTGTGTATATAAACCACAATTTCTTTATCCATTCGTCAGTTGACAGACATTTAGGCTCTTTCCATAATTTGGCTATTGTTGAGAGTGCTACTATAAACATTGGGTACAAGTGCCCCTATACATCAGCACTCCTATATCCCTTGGGTAAATTCCTAACAGTGCTATTGCTGGGTCATAGGGTAGGTCTATTTTTAATTTTTTGAGGAAACTCCACACTGTTTTCCAGAGCAGCTGCACCAATTTGCAACAGTGCAAGAGGGTTCCCGTTTCTCCACATCCTCTCCAGCATCTATAGTCTCCTGATTTGTTCATTTTAGCCATTCTGACTGGCATGAGGTGGTATCTCAGTGTGGTTTTGATTTGTATTTCCCTGACGAGGAGCAACATTGAGCATCTTTTCATGTGCCTTTTGGTCATCTGGATGTCTTCTTTAGAGTAGTGTCTATTCATGTTTTCTGCCCATTTCTTCACTGAATTATTGTTTTTCGGGTATGGAGTTTGGTGAACTCTTTATAGATTTTGGATACTAGCCCTTTGTCCGATGTGTCATTTGCAAATATCTTTTCCCGTTCCGTTGGTTGCCTTTTAGTTTTGTTGGTTGTTTCCTTTGCTGTGCAGAAGCTTTTTACCTTCATGAGGTCCCAATAGTTCGTTTTTGCTTTTAATTCCCTTGCCCTTAGGGATGTGTCAAGTAAGAAATTGCTGCGGCTGAGGACAGAGAGGTTTTTTTCCTGCTTTCTCCTCTAGGGTTTTGATGGTTTCCTGTCTCACATTCAGGTCCTTTACCCATTTTGAGTTTATTTTTGTGAATGGTGTAAGAAAGTGGTCTAGTTTCATCCTTCTGCATGTTGCTGTCCAGTTCTCCCAGCACCATTTGTTAAAGAGACTGTCTTCTTGGGGCGCCTGGGTGGCGCAGTCGGTTAAGCGTCCAACTTCAGCCAGGTCACGGTCTCGCGGTCTGCGGGTTCGTGCCCCACGTCGGGCTCTGGGCTGATGGCTCAGAGCCTGGAGCCTGTCCGATTCTGTGTCTCCCTCTCTCTCTGCCCCTCCCCCGTTCATGCTCTGTCTCTCTCTGTCCCAAAAATAAATAAACGTTGAAAAAAAAATAAAAAAATAAAAAAATTAAAAAAAAAAGAGACTGTCTTCTTTCCATTGGATATTCTTTCCTGCTTTGTCAAAGATTAGTTGGCCATACTTTTGTGGGTCTAGTTCTGGGGTTTCTATTTTATTCCATTGGTCTATGTGTCTGTTTTTGTGCCAATACCATGCTGTCTTGATGATTACAGCTTTGTAGTAGAGGCTAAAGTCTGGGATTGTAATGCATCCTGCTTTGGTCTTCTTCTTCAAAATTACTTTGGCTATCAGGGCCTTTTGTGGTTCCATACAAATTTTAAGATTGCTTGTTCTAGCTTCGAGAAGAATGCTGGTGCAATTTTGATTGGGATTGCATTGAATGTGTAGATAGCTTTGGGTAGTATTGACATTTTAACAATATTTATTCTTCCAATCCATGAGCAGGGAATGTTTTTCCATTTCTTTATATCTTCTTCAATTACCTTCATAAGCTTTCTATAGTTTTCAGCATACAGATCTTTTACATCTTTGGTTAGATTTATCCCTAGGTATTTTATGCTTCTTGGTGCAATTGTGAATGGGATCAGTTTCTTTATTTGTCTTTCTGTTGCTTCATTATTAGTGTATAAGAATGCAACTGATTTCTGTACATTGATTTTGTATCCTGCAACTTTGCTGAATTCATGTATCAGTTCTAGCAGACTTTTAGTGGAGTCTATTGGATTTTCCATGTATAATATCATGTCATCTGCAAAAAGTGAAAGCTTGACTTCATCTTTGCCAATTTTGATGCCTTTGATTTCCTTTTGTTGTGTGATTACTGATGCTAGAACTTCCAACACTACGTTAAACAACAGCAGTGAGAGTGGGCATCCCTGTCGTGTTCCTGATCTCAGGGAAAAAGCTCTCAGTTTTTCCCCATTGAGGATGATGTTAGCTGTGGGCTTTTCATAAATGGCTTTTATGATGTTTAAGTATGTTCCTTCTATCCCAACTTTCTCGAGGGTTGTTATTAAGAAAGTTTGCTGAATTTTGTCAAAGGCCTTTTCTGCATCGATTGACAGGATCATATGGTTCTTCTCATTTTTTTTGTTAATGTGATGTATCACGTTGATTGATTTGCGAATGTTGAACCAGCCCTGCATCCCAGGAATGAATCCCACTTGACCATGGTGAATAATTATTTTTATATGCTGTTGAATTCGATTTGCTAGTATCTTATTGAGAATTTTTGCTCTTTTTTTACTGGGTCTCTGTCTGGTTTAAGAATCAAAGTAATACTGGCTTCATAGAATGAGTCTGGAAGTTTTCCTTCCCTTTCTATTTCTTGGAATAGCTTGAGAAGGATAGGTATTATCTCTGCTTTAAACGTCTGGTAGAACTCCCCTGGGAAGCCATCTGGTCCTGGACTCTTATTTGTTGGGAGATTTTTGATGACTGATTCAATTTCTTCACTGGCTATGGGTCTGTTCAAGCTTCCTATTTCCTCCTGATTGAGTTTTGGAAGTGGGTGGGTGTTTAGGAATTTGTCCATTTCTTCCACGTTGTCCACTTTGTTGGCATATAATTTTTCATAGTATTCCCTGATAATTGCTTGTATCTCTGAGGGATTGGTTGTAGTAATTCCATTTTCATTCATGATTTTATCTATTTGGGTCCTCTCCCTTTTCTTTTTGAGAAGCCTGGCTAGAGGTTTGTCAATTTTGTTTATTTTTTCAAAAAACCAACTCTTGGTTTCGTTGATCTGCTCTACCGTTTTTTTTAGATTCTATATTGTTTATTTCTGCTCTGATCTTTATTATTTCTCTTCTTCTGCTGGGTTTAGGCTGTCTTTGCTGTTCTGCTTCTATTTCTTTTAGGTGTGCTGTTAGATTTTGTATTTGGGATTTTTCTTGTTTCTTGACATATGCCTGGATTGCAATGTATTTTCCTCTCAGGCCTGCCTTCGCTGCATCCCAAAGCGTTGGATTGTTGTATTTTCATTTTCATTTGTTTCCATATATTCCTTAATTTCTTCTCTAATTGCCTGGTTGACCCATTCATTCTTTGGTTGGGTGTTCTTTAACCTCCATGCTTTTGGAGGTTTTCCAGACTTTTTCTTGTGGTTGATTTCAAGCTTCATAGCACTGTGGTCTGAAAGTATGCATGGTATGAATCAGAACACTTCTAACTAACCTAAGCTTGAAATGAAAAGTCAATCATGAGGGCATGAGAAAATACTTCGAATTCAATGGTAATGAAAATATAGCTTATCAAATTGTTGAGTATGCAGCCAAAGCAATAAAAAAATGGGAAACTCCCATTTATAGAAACTACCATTCTATAGTACTGGGATGCACTAGTACAAGATGCACTTCAAGATAAGAATGTGACAGATGACGTGCCTTCAGGCAGCATTTAAAAATTTTATTTATTTATTTATTTATTTTTATTTATAGAGAAAGAGCCAGAGAGAGAAAGAAAGTGCATGCCCGTGGGGCGTAGGGTAAAGAGGGAGGGAGAGTGAGAATCCCAAGGAGGCTCTGTGGTCAGTGCAGAGCCCAACACAGGGCTTGATTCCAGGACCCTGAGATCATAACCTGAGCCAAAATCAAGAGTCAGATGTCTAACCAACTGAGCCACCCAGGTGCCCCCAGACACCTTTTGGTGCCAGCTTGGAGGCAAGCATCTTGAGGAAATATTCCTCAGATCTCCTTTAGAGGCAAAATTAATATCATTTCCCCTTTGTTTCTTGGTGAAGACCGTTTTCTGGCATTTGGCTGAGTCTTCTACCTTACCTTCCCATCAGGTTATTAACTTTGTCACAAGAAATTGAATTATAAAATTCAGAACCTTGTCTAATACGTATTTTGCAACATAAAATCAAATCACCTATATCAACAGAATAAAAGTCAATACTAAATTTCAGATGCCTACAGTTTGAAGACTGAAATTGATATGATTTCAAACAGAGACAATAATATGTAAAGCTGACCTCCAATCATAGTGCTTAGACGGCTCTCTGAAGATTTCCAATCCCCTCTCTGGACAGATGCCGGGTGCTCTGGAGAATTAATCAGCCAAGAACCAAATGTATTGGTCATTTGAGCCAAGCTGCCTCATAGATTGCTGGCATTTGAACAAAAGAGGTAGCTGGCAAGATTAACAAAATTACTGTGTTCCATTTTTATAAATTTAGCCAGAAAGGCTCACTGGCTTTTAAAGAAGTAAGAAGATTAAGATATTTCAAGACACACAGAAATCAAGTGAGAAACGTGGAAAAAAATTCTGTATGTTCAACCAGGAATAAAAAACATCACAATTAGTACAAGCATGCTAAATTATCCTTAATCATTAAAATTAACTTATATGATGCATTCTTTCCATTTTGTGTCTTTCAAATTACTTTAACTTTAATTAGCACCAGTATTATTTTTCTCTTAATCACTTTCATGAAAATGAGAGTTATCTCTAAAAGTCTGTTACGTTGGGTTCTCTTAAATCCCCAATCATATTTCATTTGTTAGGCAAATAATAACTTGATTGATAAACATCAGATAATCCTTGTTTTCCTCTGCATTTTAGAGGATTTCAGAGAGTTTCCAGATACTGGTGTTATTTTCTTCTTAATATGAGTTTATATTTCAATAATTTGGAAACTTAATGTGTGTATTTCATATCCACACATGGGTTTGTTGTCCCCAAATATTCATGCTATATAAATTGCATATCTTAGGTGTGGCAATATTTTCTGGATAGCAAATGCCAGGTTATCTCCTCAAATACAAAAGAAAAATCATGCTTCAACTAGTGTTTTTCTGAAGCTGGTTCTGAATCCACTTGCACTTGGTACAAATACTGGCACTTAGATTCTACCCCAGGCCTCCTGAACAAAAAGCAGGTGGAGAAGCAGGAAACCATATTTTTAATAAGCTCCACAGGTGAATTTTCATGTACAGTCGAGTGTGTAAGAATACTGGGGACAGAAATAAAGAATACAACATTTTAATTTTTTATAAATTATTTCCTTTTTAAAAAATAGAGTGAACTGACAAATTCAGTGTCTAGAGGGGGAATTTTTTTTTAAGTGGAATCTATTTATAAAAAATTTGGAACACCATCTAAGCTCTCTCATAGAGCCAGAATGGGTTTAATTAATAATATTCTGATAAACAGTGTAGGTTGCTCAGAATTTGGGGAGAGAGAGAAAAATAAGAGAATAAATGGACAGAATTGCAGAATGATTAGTATTCTTGTCATTTCAAGAAAAAAATAGCTTCTAGGGAATTATGAGAATTAAAAATTAAAGCTGTTCTGCACATACACCATTCCTGGTTACTCTGGAAATAGGACCTTCACCTTATTAAAATAACCTACTAATAAAATCGCGTGCAAAGATAGTAAATGAAATTGAGAGGAGGAACCTCACTTATTCTAGGTAGGCTGTTTGAAAAACATTGATGAGGCCAGGCCAAAATGAGGGCTTGTGAGGAAGAGTAGGAGTGATGTACAAAACAGTTAACTTGAGTCTGCATACCTAAGAAAGAGAGAGACTTTCATTCCATGTATTACTGAGTTGTTATTTAACGATGATCTAGTAGGTTTTGGCATTAAGTAATCCATTATGTCCCAATATATTCATGCTCTCTTTCTTGGTTAATTCACTGGCCTCTCAACTTGAGAGAGCTAAGATCAGAGACAACAGACTCAGAAAAGGTGAGTTTCAGTAGCCCAGGCACCTTGTTGCTTTAAATGGTTCTTCTCCCTACTCTTAGGACCCAGGAGTAAGGAGCTGTCCAAAATATAAACACTAGTCCTTTCATTCAGGTGGATAGCCTTATTACCATATTTTATTTTCTGCACAGATTTTAAAAATCAAAATAATACATGTACATTTTAAAAGTCTATAGCAAAAAACAATTGACACTTTCCTCACTTCTTCCTATTCCCAAATCCCTCTCCCCTAAATTTTTCTTTTACTTTTTCTGATACCTATCTATGTAGTTATAAATAAGAGGGTTATTCTCCAACTTTTTGAATTACCAATTTAAGACATTAACAATTCCCTTGTATTATGTAAGAAGAGGCTTTAGACTTTCCCTTATTTGTTCTTTTACATGCCAGCCTCTCTTCCTCTTCTGCTATGCCTTGGGTGTCCTTGTGTATAGAGCCTCTAGTTCAATTCCGTCACCAAATAAACCTTTATTCTTTTTCAGGGAGTGAGAGACACAGCTGTATGGCTGTAAAAGATTGGGAAGGAGCCCTGAGATTCTTACAAAGAATTGTAGTTTATCTTTTCCATTTTTTACCTTTACCATACCTAGTCCTCTAGTGCAAGAACCCTTCCACTGAGAACTCTCTTGCTTGCCTTTGGCATTCCTTTCCATCATTTATCTACTTTCCAACTTCTAAAACCATGTTGGCATCTCCTGTCTGACTTTTTTATTTTATTTTTTTGTTTAAACCATATTTATTTTTTTACTCCCACTTGGCTAGGTTTCAGAAAGAAGCAAGATAAATGCATATGTACAGTGCCCTATGTTTAACCCCAAATCTCCTGAATAGATCGTATAAACCCTTTCTTGCTTCACGGGATCACTTCTGTATAAACAAAGTCATCAGCCTTTGTTTTGTACTGGTTTAGTTTAATTTTGTGGACAATATTCTTACCACTTTAATTCTGACAATACAATGAGAGTACAGTAAAATAGGCACTCTCCTCCATTGGTCATGATCACTTGTACAACCTTTTGGAAAACAATTTAGTGGTATATATGTAAAAGCCTTTACAATTTTAAAGCTCTTGGGCCCAGTAAAATTCAATCTATTCTAAGGAAACAATCTTAAATGCAGGAATAAGAAAATTATACAAGAAGATACTTATGGTGCCCTTATTATAAGAGAATAAAACAGATAATAATCTATTAGTAAGAAAACGGCTAAGTAAGGAAAGGTATAAATACCTAAGAGAATGGTATACAGATATTTAAGCAATAAAGATGGAAATGGGGCTGACGGCCCACTCAAAAAAGTTGTAGGCTCAGAGAGAAAGGACTTTTTAGAGATAGAACAAAACCTGGTAAAAATGCTCACTGAGGATATATTTATACATTGTTAGTATGTTGGAGTTGAAAAATCAGTTATCAGTCGTCAGTAAGTCTTGGACAACACTTATTAAGCATTTAAAATACCTTCTAATTCTAAGAATTGATTGTTAGAAAATTATAAGCTGTGATTTACAAAAAAGAATCCAAGTATTTGAAGAAACACAAGTCAGTTTCATTCAAAAGGACTTAGGGTATATTGAAATCAGCATAACTTATGTTTATAGCAGTACTAAATAGCTTCTGAATGTCTAGTTTGATAATGATGCATGAATATTCTTACTCCAGGGGCCAGTGCAACTAATTGCTTTGCAAGATTGGTGTTTTAAATTTATGCAAGGATTCTCTTTCTTGAGGAGTACAAACCACCTCATAAAAATTCAACCCATTTGTTCACATTATTTCCAGTTGATACAGGTATGAAGCAAATTGTTTCCCAAACTTATAACTGGTCAGCTACAAAGAATATTTGGCATTGTGTTGAAATCTATACTGTAGAATCCAACTCTCCCGTACCCTAAGTCAACTGTTCCTTGTACTCGCCTTCACTGTCATTTCGTTAGATTGAAGAAGCTTCCCTCAAGGATGACCAACTATAATGCAGAGGGGATTAACCTCTCACTTCCTGATGATGATTTTGAAGTATTAAAAAGGTACAGTGAGCCTGCAGCAAGTGAGAACATTAATGATCAATTATGTTTGAACAAAGTTTATGATTGAAATTCAATGACTGAAACAATTGTGACAACATTACTCTAATAATCAGAATGGCTTAATGGCCTATGTCGAAATGGAGTATCACTATATATAATTTATATCATCTTATAAGCACTGAGAAAATAACTAACTTGAGATATTTTATGCTATTTGCAAGGATTGTTTATTTAAAATGTGTTAAAAGGAAATCCATCCCTCTAGATTCTACTGACTACTTCAATCAAACTAATCACATGTAGTTCACTGCCTAAGATGAAAATTTGACCCATAATTAATATTGTGTCTTTACTGATTCTCCAATGTAGACAGAATTCCATCTTAATGACTATTATCATAGCCTTTCATTCTATGCAATGACTATTTCCATTTTCCCAATAAAAGACTCTAGTAATGCTATTTTGGTGCTATAAATATAATATAGTCTATTAAAAGAAATCCTTATAGGGGCACCTGGGTGGCTCAGTCAATTGAGCATCCAACTCTTGATTTCTACTCAGGTCATGATCCCAGGTCATGGGATTGATCCCCGCATCAGACTCCATGCTGAGCACAAGGCTTGTTTGAGATTCGCTCTCTCTCTCTCTTACTCTCTCCTCTGCTCATCCTCTCTCTCTCTCCCTAAAAACAAAAAACAAAAAACAAAAAAAAACCTTATAAACCTTATAAATATATATATCTATGATTTTAAGTCCCTATCTATGAATCCGTTTAAAATACTATCCTTTTGGTTCATTGCATGTCAGGGTAATGACTTTCTATGAATTTATATTTAAGTGCATTTAATATTAATATTTAATATTAAAGTGCATTATGATTTTTTAAGTAGCAAGTGGTACTGTACCATGAGGGATAGAGATGAAATTATACTAGGAACTTGGGCGGTGAATAGATTCTCTTCCTTTAGTCATGCATGCTAGTGGCAATATGACAGTCATCTTCCTTAGACCCTGTCATGTAGTGATTTGGGGAAAAAAAAAAAAAGGAAAGAATTGTGTAACCTTGGATAACCCCAAGGCTTACCAGAAATGAGTCATGTACCTTAATGAAATGTCAGGTCCTTGTGATAAGGTGGAGAAATGGAAACAAAACTGCACTGAGAATAAGATTTAAGTCAGTAATTCTACTGTGCTACTAGCTGTCAAATTTCCATAGGAAGAGCTCTTCTTAACAGGAAAAATAAAATGTCTGTACTCACAAATCATCAATACAGCATTTTGAATACACCAATTTTATTGGAAATATATTCAAATACATTTGCTCTCTTCCTTCAAGACTCTAATCAAATAATCAAATCTTGGTTAGATTTTTTTCTTGATATATTACTTCTCCCCAATAGATTGTTGCTCAGATTTCAGGATCCCAGTAGTATTTTGTACTTAATTAATTTTCAGCAAGTAGTTCACTATTGTGTATTATTTAAAAAAAAAATTTAATGTTTATTCATTGTTAAGAGGCAGAGAGAGACAGAGTGTAAGTGGGGGAGGGGCAGAGAGAGAGGGAGACACAGAATCTGAAGCAGGCTCCAGGCTCTGAGCTGTCAGCACAGACCCCAATGCGGGGCTGGAACTCTTGGATGGCGAGATCATGACCTGAGCTGAAGTTGGATGCTTAACGGACTAAGCCACCCAAGCATCCCACTATTGTGTAATAATTTGTGCTCGTGTCTATTTCTTCCACTAAACCAGGAGTTGTTTAATGTCTGGAACTATCTAACTTATCTTTAGATTCCAAGTAAGAATCACAGTGCTATATACACGGTTCTAAATAAGTGTTTAAAAATAACAATTTTGGAGGGTGACTGTATGGGTCAGTCTGTTAAGTGTCTGACTCTTGATTTTGGCTCAGGTCATGATCTCACAGTTTGTGAGTTCAAGCCCCGCATCAGTCTCCATGCTGGCAGTGCAGAGCCTGCTTGGGATTCATTCTCTCTCTCTCTCTCTCTCTCTGCCCCTCCCCTGCTCACTCTCTGTCTCAAAATAAATAAATAAAAAATAAAATCAACATTTAAAAGAAAGTTTAAAATGATAATTTTTTTATCAGCAAATATTTACCAAGTCATGTGCCAAGAACAATGGTAGGCATGGGGGGATTCTAAGTACAAAATTTAAAGCCCTTTATGGAATTTACATATTAATGTAAGATGAAATACAATACATAAATATATATTCATATATGCTATGTATAATCTTTTTATATTATATCAGTAGAATTTACTGTTTCTTCCAACCACAACCTGGTGATAGGAAGTTAGGCCCTGGAACTCCTTCTCAAAGCAGTTACTTTAGAAAGCTTGCAACTATAAATCCTTTCTCTGCCTCCTAGAGATGTAAATCTCCTACCACCCAGAACTGTATTCTTAAGGATCTGAGAACTAGTGTCTCTTTGAAGTGCAAACATTCCAGGAGGTAATTCTCCACATTCTGCTCCTAGTCTTTGCGGGAGGGAAATGACCCAACTTTGGTAGATGCCTGGCTTTAACTTGCAACACTTGCCTCTAGTTATGAAGGTACGGCCATTTGTGTCTCCTCTGGATAAACTCCAACTAACAAAGCCATATGGCTTAGTCACAGGGACCCAACACCTTTTGTTACCCTGAGTGCCTTTGCCTCAGCATACCTCAGCCTTTAAAAAGTCTCCTGCCTTTTGTTTCATGAAGCTGAACTCAGTTCACACTGGACCTTCTTCCCTATAGCAATAGTCATCACTGAATAGCATCTATCCTCAGAACTATTGTGTCTGGCTTTATCTTTGACAAGTGGAGAATGATCTGTTAGGCAGAGGGACAAGGTCTCAGGTTGACATTTGCTTGCTGCTTTTGAGGAACACAATGGAGTCAGGGATGCTAAATCAAAGTGAAAGAGGGGAAGTGGTGGGAATGAGCTCAGAGTTGTCCTGGGCCGTATGCTGTGGGTAGAACTTCGGATCATACATGAGTGCGATAGAAAGCCATTGGAGGAAATTAAGCAGGGAATATTATGATCTAACTTGCTTTACAGAAATTACTCTGGCTGAAGAATGGAGAGAAGACTGATGGCAAGCTGAGGACAAAAATGGAGGAAGTAAGGCCAATTAGGAGGTGATAGCAAAGTCCAGAAGAGAAATAGCATGGATTGGACCAGGTTGGTGACGTTGATGGAGGTGTTGAGAAGTAGTTGGCCTCTGTATAGAATCTGGAAGAAAAGTTGACAGAATTTGCTATTGGATTGAATTTGGGAGGTTAGAGAAAAAAAATCATTCCTACATGAATAATAAGCAATTGATTGAGCAGGAAAAATAAATATGCATATTCTCCCAGTTAAATTATTAAAGGTCACTCTTTTAGAGGTAGCAAAATCTCACCTTTCATGCAATCTCTAATT
Source organism: Lynx rufus (assembly GCF_022079265.1). Taxonomy (NCBI): domain Eukaryota; kingdom Metazoa; phylum Chordata; class Mammalia; order Carnivora; family Felidae; genus Lynx; species Lynx rufus. The sequence goes on from NW_025814827.1 coordinate 68,134,979, forward strand.
TGCAATATTTGGCAAATAAAGTATCTACCAAAATTTATCAGAAGATTTTGAATTTCAGTGCATGTCCTCTACTATTTTCAGAACAGTTAGATTTAATGTTCATCTACTAGACAGACAGGTTTTTGTAAGCATGTTTACCTGGTCAGGTTTGGAAAGTGTTCCATGCCTGTCTTCCATACTTTTTTGATAAAGATGAAATCAAAACATGTCATCCATCGGCCATACCTGTGGTCCTTTTGGTGCCAGCTGGGCTAATTGCCATCATCTTACTAATGATTTATGCATGAGTATTTTGTGCACCTTTCAGGCATTTTAATTCTGCATTAGAGGTAACTTGATGTGCATGCTTTTGACCCATATTCAAAAAATAGTCCATAGTAAAAACAGCTAGTCTGCTGTACTTAATTTGGGAAAAAAAATTATAACTTCTTAAAACCATGGGGGAAATTTCTCTGATAACAATAAACAAGTGCCTCACTCAATGATTTTGCTCACCTTCACTAGTCATTACAGATGATAATTTGAATACTGAAGGCTTACACAATTTGAAAAGAATAATAGTAAATATACCCAGGAGAGACCACTTAAAAGCATTTCTACAAGCAAGAATTTTGTAAAGCCTTTGTATTGAATATGGAAAATGTAAACCTTAGAAAAAGGATTAAAAAAGATCTTGGGGTTCAAATGAAATCCCTTGTCTAAAATATTATCCCAAATAAAACCATTTAAAAAGCAATAATCTGGGAACCTATTTGAGCTTCGTTTGGGATCCAGGAGTGTATCATTCATTCATACATTCACTGAACTTGTACGGAGATCCTACTATATGCCATCCCTAGTGTTGCACACTGGATAAATCAGTTTGTTCCCTAAAGTGTTCATAACTACTGTCCTAGCTCCCCGTAGAAACCTCATCCTCTCAGCCTACTGACGAAACCTGGCATTAGCTTAATTACTTTCTCTATAGTGCTTATTTTTAGTGTCTGAAGCAATTCACATTTACATTGAATCTAGACCCTGACCTCGGATTCCTTTTGTGAACTAACAAATTCTTGATTTACTACCGTGTAAATAGATTGTAGAAGAAATGATACTGAAATCTCATGTCTGCATTCCTCTCTCAGAGTGGACTAACATTTTAGTTAATTTAGAATAATTTTTAAAGATCGTACGTATTTGTCTCTAGCAGATTAGGCACTTCAGAGATAGCGTATGTCATCTGCAAATGACCGTGGGACCACAGAAGGAGTATGGCTTCCAGGAATTTTTTTCAAAGCTATTTTAGAAGAATTTTGAAACCACACTAAATCACTCTAAATTTAGCATGTCATAATATCCTTTAAAGGTTTAAGTAGTTCTTAAAAGTTGAAACTTCCATCAGCACAGTACAGGATAAACTATTATGATCTCCCCTGAGTATGAACTCTCTTATACATCAACTTTTTATCCTTCCGATTCAGACACTGTGGAAATTTCTCATTCACTTTGAATCATACTTCTTTCAGAAGCAAATGTGAAGATTAAGATACAGAATTCCACTTGTCCTTATGTATATGATGCATCCAGAGTTATTTCAGGGTTAACATCCAGCATGGACTTAATTGTTTCCCAAACTGGAAAACACAGAGTCTCAGTTGTAGTCTTATTTATTATTTTCATGTCTTTGCTTTGACACAGGAATTTCTCCTCCTCCTCCCTCTTTCTTTTCCTCCTTCTTCCTCTTCTTCCACTTTATTCATCAATTCTAGGCTCCTGGTAGTATTGCTTTATAAAGTTGTACATAAAAACTGAAATGAGTGGCTCAGTCACTTAAGCATTCAACTCTTGATTTCAGCTCAGATTATAATCTCACGGTTCATGAGTTCAAGACCTGCATTGGGCTGACAGCACAGAGCCTGCCTGTGATTCTCTGTCTCTGTCTCTGTCTCTGTCTCTCTCTCTTTCTGCCCCTCCCCCCCCTCTCTCTCTCTCTCTCTCAAAATAAATGAATAAACTTTAAAAAAGAAAACCTGAAATGAGAAGAAATAAGATATTGGAGGCAAAATGTATCTTTTATTCATTTCCCTATCTTCCCTGTAAGGAATGTTAGTAGTATCATTAAAATAATTGTGAACATTTTTTTTCAGGTCTTTATGAGATATTAAACATTTTGGTTTATAAATATTGAGGAAAAAAGTTAAAGATAACTTTAATTCAAATTATTGTCAAAATATCTTAACATAGATATGTTACATTTATAAAGTGTTTACTTGGTCAAACTACAATTACATATCGACCGTTTTTACCAAAAAAATCCTATATAAGTTTTTACCTAATTTGTAAAATCAAAAATCCTATATAGGAAACTTCTTATTTTTTTTTCCAATTAAACTTAAGCAAAAAGCAGCTGTAGAAAAGTGGTTACTGAAGGTAATGTCCATTTTTCTGTTTTCTTTCCATAACAGAAGATGTCATAATAAGTGCAACTAAGTGCAGGGTTTTAAGCAATCTCAATTCTTGAATGCATTAGTATGAACAACTTCTGTTTTAACTGTCTAAAAAGCACAAAAGAAAATGCTGCCACGAAAAAAAATCTAGATACTCATTATTACCTTTGCATTTTTATATGTAGCAACCAACCTTATAAAATTGACAAAAGAGGAAAAAAGGAGAGGAAATAGACAACAGAAACTGACACAACAACCAAATAACAGTAGTGCACACACACATACACACACACAAAATGATAATTAATTTTATCATGAACTTAAAGGACAAAAATGGATAATTTTCAGACAAGGACTGGAAACTATGTCAAGAATAAAATGGATATTCTCAAGTAACCACATTATATACATTGAAGACAATTAGAGAATTGGAAGGTAGACCAAAGGAAAGTACCCACACTCAATAACAGAAAGCATGATGGAAAATAATAGAAAAGGTTCTGGAAAACATTCGCTTTGTGAAATGGTAGAACGAGTTAACACACAAATATAATTAGAGTGCAAAAGGAACAAAGAAAGTGGTAACACTTGAAAGATAACCGCTGAGCTTTCAGAACTGTTGAAAGACATCTAGTTGGAGCCTCAAGAAATGCTGCAAATTCCAAGCAGGACAAATACAAATAAAGTGACACATAGAAAGATCATAAAGCTGAAGAATTAAAGACCAAGAGAAAATGTTACAAGGCATGTTGCTTTCAAAGGAGTCTTACAGATTGCATATCAATAAAAATAATAGAAATCAGAAAACAATAAAATGATATCTTCAAATGGTAAAAGTAATTGACTGCAAAATTAGAATTTTATACCAAGCAAAAATATTGCTTAAAAACAAAGACGAATTTAAATTTTTAAACAAACAAAAACTCAGATAATTCAGCATGACCTGATTAACACGAAAATATCGCAAAATGTTTTTAATGCAAAGGAAATGATAACAAGTTGTAGTAGAGAATTCAGGAAAGAATAAATGTAAACCCAAAGGGCAGATATGTGACAGAATATAAATTCAAATTGAGTATATTTTTTAAAACAGTAGAGAAAGTTAAAATAAACATAAAATGAAAATCCTCTGCAACAATGCGCAGAAGTTGGGAAAGGAATAAGTAGAGTTATTGTTCTAAAGACCATTCTTTGTCTGGGATGTAGGGCTGCCAGCGTTTCCTCGGAAAGTGATAAAGAATCGACAATCAGAGGAGAAAACTGGGATCATTTTCCAATTATTGGAATGAGACTAATTCCAATTGGATTCAAAGGAAGGAAGGAAAGTAAAAGGAAAATAAAAGTGGAACAAATGGGAACCGAATTTAAAATGATATATATCAGTAACTGTGTTAAAATTACATTGAATAAATAATTCAAATTAAAGGGCAGCAATTGTCAAGCAAGAAATAGACAAAATCTATTCCAAACATATGCTGCTTACAGGAAGCACACCTTAAATATAAGTACACTTGGAGGGCCTGGGTAGCTCAGCTGGTTATGTGTCTGACTCTTGATACTAGCTCAGGTGATGACTTCATTGGTTGTGGGATCAAGCCCCTCCAGGCTCTGCACTGAGTACGGAGCCTGCTTGGGATTCTCTCTCTCTCTCTCTCTCTCTCTCTCTCTCTCTCTCTCTCTCTCTCAAAATAAATAAATAAATTTAAATATATATATATATGTGTGTATATATATTTATATATATACGCACACACATATGTACACTAAAAGGTTAAAAGTAAACAGATGGAAAACTCATACCATTTAAGTGTTAACTAAATAAAATGGATAAAAGCTATACTACTATAACAAAAATTGTAAAGAAATTACTTGTAGGTAGAGAGAGCTATTTCATAATCAGAAAAGAGTCATCTACCAGGATATAACAATTGTAATGTGACACATCATATCAAGTATCCATCCAGTTGATATGTACCATATAATACAGTTTCAGAATATATAAAGGAAAAAAATGCACAGAAAATCAAGGGCAAATAAAAATGCAGAAGTATACTGAAAGATTTTAAATATATATATATATATATATATATATATATATATATTTAGTAACTAATCAAACTAAAATTAACATTACAAAGAGGCTAAACAGAATTTATAAATTAAACTAATTACATATATAGACTACTATAATCAACATCTCCAAATTAAATAATTTTAATAAATTTTATTTTTACAGCATATTTAGTTTCATAGCAAAACTGAGCAGAAGGTACTGAAGTTTCTCATTTACTTCCTGCCCATATGTGCATAGCCTCCCTCATTATCAACATCCCCCCACCAGAGTGGTACATTTGTTCCAACTGATGAACCTACATTGACTCATCATTATCACCCAAATTCCATAGTTTACATCATGGCTACTCTTGGTGGTATACATTCTATGGGTTTGGAGAATTGTATAGTGACATGTATCCACCATTATAGTATCATATAGAATAATTTCGCTGCCCTAAAAAACCTCTGTGCTCCACCTATTCATCACCTTCTCCCTTCCGGTCCCTGGAAACCAGATCTTTTTAATGTCTACATAGTTTTGCCATTTTTCAGAGTATCATATAGCTAGAATCCTATAATATATAGTCTTTCAGACTGGCTGTTTTCAGTTAGGCTTATGCGTTAAATTTCCCCCATGTCTTTTTGTGACTTGATAGCTCAGTTCTCTTTTAGTACTGAATAATATTTCTTTATATTGATGTCCTACATTTTATTTATCCATTTATCTACTGAAGGACATCTTAGCTGCTTTCAGCTTTTGGCAGTTATGAACAAAACTGCTATAAATACCCATATGCAGGTTTTTGTATGGCCACAATCTTCAACTCCTGTGTGTATATATCAAGGAGCGCTATACCTAAATTGTATGATAAGAATATGTTCAGTTTTGTAGGAAACCACCAAACTATCTTCCATAATGTCTGTACTATCTTGCATTCCCATCAGGAGTAAATGAGAGCTCTGTTGCTCCACATCTGTCCCAGCATTTGGTATTGTCAGTGTCCTGGAATATGGCCATTCTATTAGGTGTGTGGTAGTATCTCATGGTTGTTTTCATTTGCATATTCCAATAACATATGAGATGAAGCATCTTTTCAGATGCTTATTTGCTATCTGTATATCCTCTTCAATGGGGTGTCTATTAAGGTCTTTGACCTGTCTTTTCATTGTATTGTCTGTTTTCTCATTGTTGACTTCTAAGATTTCTTTGTAATTTTTGGATAACAGTCCCTTTTCAAATGTGTATTTTGCAAATATTTCTCCCAGTCTATGGCTTGTACTTCTATTCTCTTGACAGTGTCTTTTGCAAAGCAGATATTTTAACTTTTTTTTAATTTTTATTTATTTTTGGGACAGAGAGAGACAGAGCATGAACGGGGGAGGGACAGAGAGAGAGGGAGACACAGAATCGGAAACAGGCTCCAGGCTCTGAGCCATCAGCCCAGAGCCCGACGCGGGGCTCGAACTCACGGACCGCGAGATCGTGACCTGGCTGAAGTCGGACGCTTAACCGACTGCGCCACCCAGGTGCCCCAACAAAGCAGATATTTTAAACAAAATTTTGACAATAGAGCAAAGACAGTCTTTTAACATATGGCACTGGAACAACTAGACATCCACATGCAGAAAATGAATTTAGACAGAGACCTTACAACCTTCACAGAAATTAACTCAAAATGTATCATAAGCTTAAGTGTAAAATTCTTCATTCATAAGCCTAAGTGTAAATTCATAAGCCTAAGTGTAAAACTCTTCATTGAAAAGATAACAAAGGAAAATTCTAGATGTCCTTGGTTTGATGATGACTTTTTAAATACCATACCAAAGGCATGATCCATGAAAGAAGAATTGATAAGCTGAACTCATTAAAACCTTTATCTCTCTTCACTTTTCAGATTTTCTTTAGACAATATTATTCACAGTAGTTGTTTCAACTCTCACTTTTTTGTTTAAACTATAAAACATATCTTTAATATAGACTCCACTCTTGAGTTCCAGATATTTCTTCCTTTCTTTTCTTTTCTTTCTTTCTTTCTTTCTTTCTTTCTTTCTTTCTTTCTTTCTTTCCTTCTTTCTTTCATTATTTTTTAATGTTTATTTATTTTTGAAAGAGAGAGAGAGAGAGTGAGTGTGAGCAGGTGAGGGGCAGAGAGAGACGGAGACAGAAAATCCAAAGCAGGCTCTGTGCTGTCAGCGCAAAGACTGACACGGGGTTTAAACAACCATGAGCTTATGACTTGAGCTGAAGTCAGGCACTCAAGGGACTGAGCCACCCAGGTGCCCCAGATCCTTATTTACAAATACCCCTTGGTATTTCCACACAGATGTGCCACAGTCATTGTAAGTACAACTTGTACGAAGCCAAAAGTCCATCTTCCTTTTCCAAACATGATCTTTATACTTTATTCTCTAAGTTGATTATTTTTATCACCAATCATTCCATGCCTAAGTTACAAATCAACTATGTCATTCTAGACCTCTTCTTCTTTATCATTGATTAGATATCCTTTGTATCACTTACTACTTTATCACCTATTGTCTATACTATTCCATGTATACTTTCAAAATATTTATTAAGTTAGTCTCTTTCTCATCTCTACAGTGTTGATGGTAGTCACTCAGAATTTTCTCACTAGGACAAGTGTGTTAGCCTGCTTCTCTGTCCTTCTAAAATTCATTCTCCAGAGTGCCTCAACTGTATAAAACAGAAAATATGAATCTGACCATGACACTCATCCTCTTGCTTGTAATCCAGTAATAACTATCTACAGCATTGAGGATAAAATATAAATTTTATAAGATGATGTATAACTTTCTGTATTTTCAGCCACTTCTCCATCTTTCCAACATTATCTCCTACATTCCTTTCCATTCACTCAGTGCTGTGTTCATACTGAACCACCTCATTTTCTACAACTCTCCATTCTCTGTCTCAGATCAAGATTTTGTTATGTATTGCTGTCTCTACTGGGAATGGAGTCCCTTGTCCTTAACATCTGGCTAATTTCTCTTAATCCTTCTTAATTTTAACATTACTTCTTCCTAGAACCTCCATTTCCTCTAGGCTATGTTTGGATCTCTTTCTCTGTGCTTGTTTCCATTATCACTTTGTGCAAACATCAATTTGACTACTTAGCACATTGCATTTTGATCATTTGTGTGTGTACACAACCCTACGAATGGCCATATTACTTCAAAACCATACTATATGGCTAGTGTTCTTTTTCCAAGCAAGTATTTCTAGAAGGGATTGCAAAATCTATGGTAGTATAAGTTTAATAATATGTGAATTACATTATTTATATCTGAAAAACCTAGGTTCAAGTTAGGTTTTGCCGCTGATCTTCCTGGCTGCTGAATTGGGGAGTGTTAAAACACTAAATTGTCAGCTCCTCAAGACCAGGAACGTTGCCATTATTGGCCACATAGTAATTATTAGGTGATATCAGTCCGTAAGTGTTCCTGAACTGATAATTGTCTGATGAATCTTTGGAAGAAATTGTTGATAGTGATGGGTGGGTCAGCACCACTGCTCCAAGGTGATGATGGGGTGTGTAACAGATCTAGTCTCAGAGCCAGGATATCTTGGCCTGATCTTCACCCCATTCTGGAAGGCTGTGTCCGCCTCTCCAGCCTCCTTAAGCTGACAGCTCAAGCAGTGTTTGCTGGAGGGTATTCTCAGCCAAAGATTTTTTTTTTTTGAAAACCTTTTTTATTGTTGCCCCTATGCCTTCCTTAAGTTGATGGAAATTGGACATGTTTATTTTATTGGGAATTTTTCTTAAATGTTTCTGCAAAGTATATAATTCTATAATGAATGGGACTTAAATCATTGAAAAGCGTTTAATTACTCTGCCTTCCTGAAATTTACATTTCTCCTTAAATAACTAAACATGTCCTGTTCTTCAGGGATGTTTTTCTATAAACCTGACAAACGGCCATGGGTGTTCTTCTCTGTAGTCTCTCTTTTGCTAGAAAATGAAGTTAAAAGTTAATCACAAATCAGAGCAGCATAATTTTTCATGGTCACAGCACAAAACAACATCACAAATACATGTAAAACTCTTAACTCTGGCCTAGAAATGAATTATCTAAAATTTGCTTTATGCTGAGAGGATAAAGGTAATGATATGTGTGTTTTCTAGGCCAGGGAATGACAATATGCTGTGGAATACATGAGTATTCTCAGGACAAAAACTGTGCTTCAGACTCAGAAAAAAGCTCAGAGATTTTAAGCCTTTGTAGCAAGGCTGATATGTTAAAAGTTCAAAGAGTTTCCAAAGTCCAAACTTTAGAGCTTGTATTCAACTTGCAAATAAAAAGTAATGCCTTATTGTAGGCTTTATTCCTCTTAAACTAGATGTTTGGAGATTTTTTTTCAAAAAAAAATTGTTTTCAAGTAAATATTTTCAGATGTGATTATTAAATGTATCACTTTAACATTAAATAAGTTACATTATTTAGATTTGGAAAAATCTGTATTCAATTTAGTCTTTGCCCCTGAACTCCCTGGCTACTGAATTTCCAGGAGATTTGCAATCTCTCAGAACTTCTATCATCTAATCTCTAAAATGGTGATTGCAAATAATACACAAGTCACATATCATAGGATTTCTGGGAATATATAAAAACATTGTTATTAGAGAGTTATGTATGCTATAAAATGCTCTACATCAGTATTATACTTTTTTATCAATATCCTTTCTCCTCAAATTAATAGATTATATACTATATAGATTATATGACCCAAGCATCATATCTGCATCTAACAGAGGTATTTAAACATTATACACTAATTGATTCAGATAATAAGTACTAGCTTGTTTTGCTTGGTGGATCTTAAATAGTAGGATGAGAGTTTGTAGATGTCAGTCAATTGAAATGGCATATGGTCCCTGAAAAATAAATCATGCAGCTCCTGGTCTCCATTCATTCCTTTTTGGCCTGACTTTTTGAATTATTGCAGTTCATTTATCCATTCTCTTTATCATCCATACAGCAAATTATTATTAAAACTCATGTCATGTTCCAGGCATTGGATTATGTGAATAAGACTGAATCCTTAAATTCAAAACAGTCATAATATTGGAGAGAGAGACAAGCAAACAACAACTCAAATGCTATATACCAGCGCTAGGATACGTGTATGCAGAGGGTATTATGGGAGGATGGCTTCCCAGGGCATGTGACTCCAGAGTTGAGCTTTTAAAAGTGAGTGGCAGATGTAATTAGCTCCCCAAAACGGTACAGTGAGGGTAGGGTGTGGTGGTGGTAAGGAGATGTTGACAAGTCAGGAAAGAGCATGTGTTTTCCAGAGGGAGGAACATATGTAACAGTAGAAATGGAAACGGAGTTGATTTCAGCAAAATTACTACAATGCTTACCTGCAAGAGCCTCTTCCCTGCTCTGCAGAGACAGAGAAGAACACATTCAGGAACTCTAAGAGATTCAGTGTGGTGGGAGCACAAGACAGAAATCACAACATGGCTGGAGTGAGACTGGGAAGAGAAGCAGAAGACAGATCATGAAGCACACACAATATGAGCTGTCCTGAGGAGTCATTATTGAAGGCTGTGATAGTTGTGCAACAATTTTTGGCAGGGTTGGGCTTGATTGGGTTTGGATTTCATGTGTATTAAAATCTGATGGTGGTGTGGAGTGTGGATTGACTCAGCTAACCCTGGACACTGATGCAATGACCTGGAGGAAAAAGGTGTGAATTGAGAACTTGGTGGAGAGGAAATTTGGAGCATCTCAGAGAATAAGACTTGTGTCCCTTATTAAGAACCATCAGCATCTTTTAAATTCCAGTAAAAATAAAATCCAAATTCCTTATCATGCACTTGAAGTCTCTGCAAACTCTGGCTCCTAAGTGACAATAGATGGAATGTAACACAGGGTCAAAAGAGTGAGCTTGTCTAATGTTTCAGTCTCAGTTCACCAATTAGTATGTGCGTACGTTACTTAACCTCCTTGTGACTCAATTTCCTAATTCCCAAAATAAGGATAAAAATCATAAAGTAAATATGAGTGTAAAATGTGATAATCCACTTCAAATTCTAGCACAATAATTAGGTTGCACAAAGCATTCAATGAATGCCAGCTAATAAAGACATCTCAAGCCACTTATTCAATATACTTCAACTTCACCGGCTTTCCAACAGACTACAGAATGAACTTACCATTTTTGAGGGATTGAAACTTTCTGTCCTAAATTTAACCTGGAACACTCTTTTTCCAATGGACTTATTCCCTTATATCCTTCAGCTCCTGGCTTGAAGAAACCTTCCTCGTACACTGTGTAAAATATGTATCCTCCATTATTCTTTATCTTGTCAGCCTGGTTATAGTCTTCATAGTATTTAACATGAGCTCTGATTTAAATAATCAGAATTAAATAATAAACTTAATGTTTATTTATTTGCTTTCTTGTTAGTTGTGTGTCTCCCAGCTAGATTAACAACTTCATGAGAATTCCTTACTCTCTTGTGTAACTCTATATCCATCAATCCTGGGTCAGCATCTGGTGCAAAATAGGTTTTAATAAAAGTTTTTTTTAATGTTTCATTTAAATGAGAGTCTAATATTCTTAAATATCTGCCAAAAGTAGATTACAATGCAAGAAGGTCACACAAAATGAATTTCACTTCTAAGCATTACAAACATGTGGAATAGAAAAAGACCAGGGATAGATATTATAAGAAATGTAAAAAAGAAGTTTGCTTTAAAACAAAGTTTTAAAATTGAGTTTTTCCCCTGAAGTCCAAATAATTGTGGTCTAGGTAACCATTAGGGTAAACATTTCATATGCTCCTTCCTTTGATAAGAATAGATTCATGCAGAACTGTATATCCAAGTGTGTGTGCAAGAGATACTCACATGCATCACGAACACAAGCACATACACTCACGGGGACAGACACACCGCTGAGTTTTTGGTGTTCTAGGCACTTCGTATCCACACTAAGACTGACACCTTCCCATTACATTGAATGAATTACTTCTTTGGAGGCAGGACATTTTCTTCAAAGAAGCCCTGTTTGATGACATTCCCTGCTGGGAAGTATCCGGCCACCATGAAGGAAGACCCATCACTTGCAGATGCCTTCCTCACGCCCATCTTCTTTGTATTCTTCCATTCCATTATTGTGAAGTGTCCAGTCCCAGAGGCGAAAGCAGGCTGTTGGGAGTTGTAGTTCTTGATTTCACTGTACCATTTATCAGCCACCTCCTTTCCTGCTATGTAATCCTGGGCAAGGCCTTCCCCTCTCTGGGCCTCTGTTAAATATAAGCAAATATAGTACAACACATAGACTTGAGTGATCCTATGCAGAAAGCATGGACTAATGGCCAATGAGAGGCTATCAAGCATGATGAATATGAGGGGAGGAGCAATCTGGTGGTGAAGAGAGATGATTTCAGATTTAGACACATTTGTGGATGTAAATGAAGCTGTGAACAAGACATTTGGACACCAGGGCTGAATCTTCAAAGAGATGTTTGAATTCAAGATAGGATCGAGAGATAATAGTAGTTATAACCTTGGAAATAGATGCACTCACCTGGAAAGGTCTTATTCAGTGAACAGAAACAGATGCTTGGCAAGGAACCTAGGGGAGCACCACAATTCCACATGCAGATGGAGGAAGTGTGAAAGGGAGGAAGACTGATAGGGGAGCTTAGAAAAACCACCAACCAAGCAAAACAAATTTGAATGGTATTATGGAATCCATGGGAGAAGTTTTATTAGAAAAAAAAAATCCTTAAAGGTAGCCTCTTGGACCAGGTTTTAACTCCTTCTATAAATGTCAGGGACTCAGGAGCTCTTCATGAAGCATCACTACTCTTCTCTGGTGTCACCCTGTCCTCAAGCTGGCACATTGTTCTGGGTTTTTGTCTGACTTACTCCCTAGTCCCCATCTTTCATTATTTTCCCTCTGTTTCATAAGCAAAATTATTTTTTCTCCCATCCTTCATATTATGCAGATTTTAGTTACATGGTCCAGAGCCCTCATATTTGCTCTTGTTTCCTTCACTCTGAATTCAGTAGAGAGTCTCTAGACCACAGGATTGAAGGTGCCTGAGATGCCTTTACTCCACTGTAGTTCCTCAAGTGAGTATGAAAATTTGGTCCTGTTAGTGACATTCTTTACCTCACGACATAAGAGAACACAGACATGTACATATAGTGCATATACCTAGAAAGGACTTATTTGAGGGTATGTATTTAGTGGACTATTCAATGGAATTCTACATGAGCTAGATAAATAAGTCAACCAGCATGGTAAACTGGAGTGCTGATTATTTTGTTAGAAAAAAGGGAAAAAATGTTTTCTTAGGAAAAAAGCGAGACCCTCTCATTAGGAAAATTTCCTGATTGTATGGAAACCAATGTAGTTTTAAAATAAATTTGAAGCAGATTGTGAGGAAAGAAGGGAGGGATATTTTCTGGCAGGTTATCTGCCTGTTTTGAATAAAGACATTCTTAGGAATCTGTGAATAGAGAATCTGGAATCCTAGTGGAATGGAAGATTATTATTAGTGAAAACAAAAACCCACACCGTCTTTCCTATTCCAAATGTGCTGGGTGTTCTGCCTAACTTCATCACTGGGATTGTGACATGACAACTCTTTGTCTTATGAGTGATTTTTGAGCATCACATCTATAAGAACTCTTGTCTAACAACAGTCCGAGACACTATGTGACGACTCAGCTGCTGATTCCAGTTGAAATTTGTCATCATCCGTAGAATTCCATTTGGATCTGCCTAATTAAGTGGCTGAAGGAATTCACCAGAGTACCTTGGGAAGAGCTGGCAGAAAAGAACTAAGTAATTAAAAAGCTTTACACAGTCAAGATGATTCCTGCTCAAACCAAGCCTGTCATTATTTTTTTTTAATTTTTTGTTCCTGCCAATCTCCTCTTTTTTACCCCTAGCCCTTCTTGAATATTTGTGCAGAACGGCTTACTGCTAACAAAGCAAGTCTCAGGAAACGAGTATGGCATCCATAGAGAAAGAACAGAATTAGAGGAAAACGGATAGAGGCTAACGAAATCACGCATACGGATTTTAAAAAGGACAAGATCAAGTAAAATACCTTACATTTATCATTCTGTGAAACCTGGAGACAATTTTTGACTCAATAGGCAGGAAATTAGACACGAGATTCAGGCATTGTTAATGTGACTTTCATACTTGAGTCCTGACTTGTTGTAATGAAAGTCACCTCTCTGCCTCTCCTGGAATTCTAGCTTTTATGACATTTTTGCCAAGCTACCCCTCTATCCTTTAGTCATTCATCCTAATAGTCCACAGCAGCACAGAGTCCACATCACAAGGTACAGCCTTTCTGCTTCTGTAAATGAGTTCAACCACTTCAAAAGCCACTCCCTTTGTTCCTTGATTTCTCTTTGAGCTCCTAGCAACCACCATTGTGCCAGAGTCTAAATTTAGATGCATTTCATGCATCTCTCTGAATCTCCAAATTATACTCCATCAGTGCACAACTGAGATTAAACCTTGGGCTCTTCGGTCTGTATAAAGCTAACTACTGCACACGTATTTCTTTTTGCATGGAAGCCTTACCAAAAGTAGGTGCACAGGAACAAAAAGGCAACGCTGAGATCTGTTACAAATGGTGGAGCTACCAGGTCAGTCATTTGTTACTTTCTGAACATCCCTCTTTCTTCTCCTCTCTGTCATTATGAATTCCTCGCAGTAAATTCCACACTTCATTTCTCAGCGCCTCTCGTGCAAATAATAATTTCTAATTAGGTTGGCTCATGCAACCTGGTAATTTAAGTCAGGTAAACTCTCTTTAGAAAGTTAAGAAGGAGGCAATGGGTCTACACAGGGTGGTTGAAGAAGCACTCCTCAGCATTTAAATCTATAAAAGGATTATGCCAGCATATGATAGGCTTTACCTCCCTTATCGGAATTTTCAGTGCCATTAGAAGAGAGAGACAGGAATGCAATGTGACGCGGAGTTAAAACCTGAGGGAATTGGTATGTTACAAACCAATCAAGGCATAAAATGCAGATGATGCAAAGGATGTGTTTCCAAACACTGGCTGGAATTCTGATGAAGACTACACCAGTGGTGCTCATTATTATTCTAACTCCCCTTTTAAGAGTTATATACTAAAAAGGAATCTGCAAAGCCATTACCTTCATGTTTTTACATCCTGATCAACTTTTAGAATCTAAAATCTCTGTCAGGAATTTCTCCTGTTTTTAAAGATATTCAAGGAACAAACTGTTAGGCCTTTAGTAGGAATTAGTCCCAGCCTTTCCACATTTAGAGAAATAGAAAACTCATAGGTCATTTCTTCGATCATCTAATTTGACAAAGACATGAAGCAAAGGTTAAGAATAAATTTTCTGGAAACCTGACAGGATAGCCCTTAAAAATCAGCAACTACAACAGTAAAACACCTCCTTACCCAGTAGCAAGTACACATTTTGTTCTTGTTAGTTGATCTGCAAATTCAAAATGTGTAGCACATAGTAAACCTTCAGTAAACGTGCTCATTAAATAAATAAATAAATAAATAAGAATTAAATGCATATTGGTCACTAAGGCAGCCAGAGGTACATTACAAATGCACACAACCTGTGCTTCACTACCCATCTCTTAGCTGACTCAACTGATTTTTTTCTTTCAGGTTGGCATCTGACCCAGTGATTGCTCCTACCTTCAATGTCATTACTTTCGTAAGATGTACGTTCGCAATGTAATGGCCAAAATGATTGTTTTCATAATTTTTATATTCAAAAACTAGTAACACTGGACTCTGAGCATTCTTGGGTTTAACATTTATAGTTTTGGCTACTGGAAAGTGTTTCCTAAGCTCATGACTTGGAAATGGTCATTATTTCTGGAGCATTGGTTTAACCCTGAGCTTTACGATCCTGGCAGGCAGAAACTGGTGAGGTACTAAGTGTAGCTGGCGTCGTCTGACATCTTCATCTCAACAGATCTTTGCTTATCATGGTGGGACCCTAAGTCTTTATATTTGCAAGAACTATCTGAAATTGTGATCTTTGAAACTGAGGGTTGGGTGAAGGCTTTTGTCCAAGGGATCTCCGATGAACAAATGAAGGAGAAAAATCAATTCTGTAAGGGAAGCCTAGGGAAAGCTTTATAGTAGGGAAGATTGTTCATTTGCATGTCCAAAGATCAGTAGATCGTATCCAGGGGTACTTGATGAGGGAGAGATACTTAAGGGTCTGTGAAACTAGTATATGCAGACATGGAGGCACAAAACATCCCCATGGATGACATAGAAGTAGCTCAATATGGCTGAAGCATAGGGCATATGTAGGACATGTTCCTGGAGGATGTGCTTCATTTGGTAGGTCATGAGGGGCTCATTTGTTGAGCTTCAGGTTCAGAAATAACAGGATTGGATGAGCTTTTAATGTGTGTCATGTGATCAAAAACTGCATACATGTAAGAATGCTTTTTATATTCTGTTTTTAAAGGAATTTTTCCATTTTGGGTCTCTCTGGAAGTTGACCCTAAAGAAAGCTTTGAGTAAAACAATTTTTTTCTTAAAAAAATGTTTACACATTTATCTTTTTTAGGTAATCCCTATAGTATTGTGACAGTAACACAGATGAATTTATCAGGCTAGTTGTCTTTTTGCATGCCTGTAGGCTAATCCCACTGGGATCCCTGAGAGCCAGTGTCAAGTATACATTTAGGAGTTTTCCATCCTCCCCAAACCCATCTGCTCTGGCTTCCTGAGCAGTTGACAGAGCAGGTATTCTTGGTAAAAAAAAAAAAAAAAAAAAAAAAAAAAACCTCCAATGCAACTCAATGTGGGTTTAGGTGGATGTCCCTCAGGTGACAAGGGCAAAAGTGTGTATGCCAGGGCACCAATGTCATCTACTATCAGAAGGATTCCAGGGATACATTGACAGTGAGAAAATACTGCTTATATTTGTACAAATCCATCACCACAACTAGAAAACTATTTTAAGATATATAGGAGAGGGGCATCAGGTTCAAATATCATGTTTCTCTACATACTCCTCTGCATTGTTGAACTCATAGAGTTTTTTTTAACTTATTTCAATTTTGTTTGATTCTCCTATAACCTCTGGACATAGGTAAAGATGATGAAATTATTCTCGTGTTAGAGATGAAGAAATGGAGTTCAGAGGAATTAAAGATTTTGTGATTTAGCTATAGTAGAGGCCAAGTATTCTTCCTGCTGTTTTTTATCCTCCATTTAACTACCATAAAAGGAACATTTAGCTTGTCCATATCTATCTCAATGATGATTCATTTAAAAATTAAAATCATTTTTATTGGAATGCTGAAACGATCTGTTAGAAGGCGGTGGAGTGTTAGTAAAGTATCCTTCAGAGAAGGCACTCTAAGAGAGAAAATGAAGCAACCTAGTGCATACTGCTTACAGAGTTTAATTCAGGCTAACTTACTGACGGAGGGATCAGGTGGACAAGTGATCTGGGGGTATGCAGCTATTCTCCACCCCTATTCTCTGCCAAGTCCAGACCTTAATCCTCAATTCTTACAGAGCAACGGCATGGCGAGGTCACAGGGTAGGTTATCTAAAGTGGAACCATCTGTATACCAGAAGATCTCTACTAGTCTTCTACAGTGGGGCCTTGTGTGTGCCACTTTAGGGAACAGCAGAAGAAGCCTTACCTCATTGCGGTCAGAGCTTACATTAAACCTCCATGGGGCCTGGAATAGGTAGCCTCAAAGGAGGTCGTTGAGCAGGCATGAACAAGATGAAGGGTCAAAGATAAGATCAACCTTGTCAGCATTCTTACACAATTCAAATATTTGCCACTTATTTTTCTATTACGTAAGAAGATACAGTCTCCTTTTCTGACCAGGGCTGTAAAAAGTTATGGGCCACACATAAGGAACAGAGAGAATATGTGAAGGTGGGAGTTGGGAAGGTTGAATGGTAATTGGCAGGTCACCAACTTGAGAGAGGAGTCATGTTGCAGGACAGAAAGGTATTACAAAACCAGAGTTGAGTTTCGATTTTTACTCTGTGTGCTGAAGGGTTACTAAGTAGATCAGGGTAGATTATAACCAGACACTCAGAAATATTAAAAAGATCAGTTTAAATAATCAATGGGTCAGAAACTCGGCAGGCAAACTGAAACAAGAAGATGAATTACAAAGATTAGATGAGGTGATCAAAGATTTGGAGCATGAAAAATGAGTCTAAATATACCAAAAATGTATGACAAACTCGGAGGTCAGCCATTTAGATAATTGGTCTGGGAAGCAGGAAATGGGAAGACGTTGTAGGAAGGACAGAACTTGGACAGTTCATTGGCTGTAAAACAATAGAATTTAAGTTCCTAATGTTTCATGACCTTTGGGAAACTCTTAAAAAATGTTCCTGCTTCAGAGGAACCAATTCCAGAATTAGCATTTGGGAAGAAACTGTTCCATTAATGGTCTAAAACATTCTGTATATTTTTTCACTGAAAGTAGGTCATATACAGGCGTGCTTTATTTTACTGTGCTTCCTTCTATTGTAATTTGCAGAGACTGTATTTTTTTTATTTTTTTTAAATACTTTTTTAATGTTTATTTATTTTGGAGAGAGATAGAGACAGAATGTGAGTGGGTTAGGGGCAGAGAGAAAAGGAGACACAGAATCAGAAGCAAGGTCCAGGCTCCGAGCTGTCAGCACAGAGCCTGACACAGGGCTTGAACTCACGAGGCGTGAGATCATGACTTGAGCCAAAGTCGGATGTTCAACAGACTGAGACACCCAGGTGCCCCAAGACTATACTTTTTACACATGGGAAGTTTGTGGCAACCATGTACTCAGCAAGCCTATTGGTGCCATTTTCCCAAAATTTGCTGATCTGTGTCTCTGTATCATATTTTGGTAATTCTTGTGATATTTCCAGATTTTTAATTATTACTATATTTGTTGTGGTTATCTGTAATCAGTGATCTTTGATGTTAGCTTTGAAATTGTTTTGGCGTGCCACAAACTATGCCCATATGGCAAACTTAATCAATAAATGTTTATAACAAATGTTGTTCCACCAACTGACAATTCCCTCATCACTCTCCTTGTTCTTGGGCCTCCCTATGCCTGAGAAACAACAATATTGAAATTAGGTCAATTAATAACCCTACAATGACCTCAAGAGTCACATGTTTCTCACTTTCAATCAAAAGATAAAAATGATTAAACTTAATGAGTAAGGCATGTTAGAAGCAGAGCCAGACTGGGACGCCTGGGTGGCTCAGTAGGTTAAGCGTCCGACTTTGGCTCAGGTCATGATCTCACAGTTCGTGGGTTCGAGCCCTGCGTCGGGCTCTGTGCTGACAGCTGAGAGCCTGGAGCCTGTTTCAGATTCTGTCTCCCTCTTTCTCTCTGCCCCTCCCCTGTTCACGGTCTGTCTCTGTCTTAAGAATAAATAAACATTAAAAAAAAAAAAAAGAAGAAGAAGCAAATCCAGACTAAAAGCTAAGACTCTTGTGCCAAACAATGAATCAAGATGTGGATGCAAAGGAAATTAAAAGTTCTATTCTGTGAACACACAAATGATAAGAAGGCAAAGCAGCCTTATTGCTAATATGAGAAAGTTTTAGTGGTCTGGATAGAAGATCCCACCCTTGAGCTGAAGCCTAATCTGCAGTAAGGCCTTACCTCTCTTCAATTCTATGAAGGTTGAGAGAGGTGGGGAAACTGCAGAAGAAAAGTTTGCCGTTAGCAGAGGTTGGTTCATGAGATTTAAAGAAAGAAGCCATCTTTGTAACATAAAAATGCAAGTGCTGCTGTCAAAGGTGTGTAAGTTATCCAGAAGATGTAGCTCAGGTAATTAATGAAGATGGCTACACTCAACAATAGATTTTCAATGTAGTTGGAACAGCCTTCTATTGGAATAAGGTGCTATTAAGCACTTCATAGATAGAGAAAAGAAATCAATGCATGGCTTCAAATCTTCAGAGGACAGGCTGACTCTCTTGTTATGGGCTAATGCAGCTGATGACTTTCATTTGAACCCAATACTCATTACCTATTCCAAAAATCTGAGGGCCCTTAAGAATTATGCTAAATCTATTTTGTTTGTACTCTATAAATGGAACAAGAAAGCCTGGATGACAGCACATCTATTTATAACACAGTTTGCTGAGTGTTTTAAGCCCACTTTTGAGATCTACTACTCAGAAAAAAGATTCCTTTCAAAATATAACTGCTCATTGACAATGCCCCTGGTCACTCAAGAGCTCTGATGGAGACTTACAATGAGATTGTTTTCATGCCTGCTAAGAAAATCCATTCTGCAGCCCAAGGATCAAGGAGTCGTTTAGACTTTCAAGTCTTATTATTTAAGAGATGCATTTCATAAGGCTATAGCTACCATAAATAGTGATTGCTCTGATGGTTCTGGGCAAAGCAAAATAAAAACTTTCTAGAAAGGCTTACCATTTTACATACCATTAACAACATCTGTGATTCGTGGGAAGAGGTCAAAATATCAACACTAACAGGAGTTTAGAAGAAGTCGACTCCAACACTCACGGATGATTATGAGGGGTTCAAGACTTCACAGGAGGAGATCACTTCAGAGGTGGTGGAAACAGTGGGAAAACTAGAGTTAAAAGTGGAATCTGAGATAGGACTGAACTGCTGTGATCGCAGGATAAAACTTGAGTGGAAGAAGAGTTGTTTGTTATAGATAAGCAAAGAAAGTGGTTTCTTGTGATGGAATCTACTCCTGGTAAGATGCCGTGAAGACTGTGGAAATGCCAGTGAAGGATTTAGAATATGACATAAATTCAGTTGATAAAGCAGTGGCAGCATTTGAGAAGATTCACTCTAATTTTGAAAGTTCTACTGTGGGTAAAATGCTATCACACAGCATCCCATGTTACAGAGAAATCCTTGGTGAAAGAAGGAAATCAATTAATGCAGCAAACTCATTGCCATTTCATTTTGAGAAATTGCCACAGTCACCCCAACCTTCAGCAACCACCACCCTGATCAGTCAGCAGCCATCAGCATCAAGGCAAGACCCTCTACCAGCAAAGAGATTATAACTCAGTGAAAGTTCAGATGATGGTTAGCCTGTTTGAGCAATAAAGTATTTTTTAATTAAGGTATGCCCATTGTTTTCTTAGACACAATGCTATTGCAGACTTAATAGATGACAGTATAGTGTAGATGTAACTTTTATATGCACTGGGAAACCAATAAGTTTTTTTGACTTGCTTTATTGCAAAATTCACTTCCTTATAGTAGTCTGGAACCAAGCCTGCAATATCTCTAAGGTGTGCCTATATAGAGAAATAGGCTTAAAGTAATCATTGGTAGCTGTAAACATGCAATGCACTTTTAATGAGGAGAGAAGATACTGGCAGTGTTTTTCAGAGCTATTATGAGCAAAACCACTCTGGGAAGACCTGAGCTCCAAGTGGCTTTTATCAATAGCATCCCCAGACAGTTGCAAGTCTTGCCAGGCAGGTGTTACTAACTCGTTCTGTCCATTCTGAATACTGTAGGAGTATTGTCTGCAACATGCTTTTGAGTCACTTCAGCTCAGATAGACCTACTGTTTTAACGGTGGAAGAGAGGGATCTTTAACTCAGAACTTAAAATAAGAACAAAAGATTTACTCAAAACCTGTTTAACCTACCTGAAAAATGAATTACTCATAATTCCTGTAACAGTTAGCTTACACATGCATAAACAATAATAAATTATAAAGGACACACAGTTTGGTTCTGATGATAGTCTGCAAACCTGTCTACATCTGAGAATTGGTGAAAGCCTTAGGCAGCTTGTGGTAAATGTTCCTGTCTCTTTCTTGGTCTAGTTTGACTGTCAACACTAGGTTTCTTTGGATTGGCTCTTGGTTATTCACTCATTCTTTTTTTTTTTTTTTTTTTTTTTTTTTTTTTTTTTTTTTTTTAGAGAGAGAGAGAAGGAGCATGAGCTGGGGAGAGGTAGAGAATCTGAAGCAAGCTCCAGGCTCGGAGCTATCAGCTGAGGGCCCTGATGCAGAACTCGATCTCACCAACTGTGAGATCATGACCTGAGCCAAATTCGGACGCTTAACCGACTGAGCCACCCAGGCGCCCCCCCAACCAATCACTAATCCTTTCTCTGTATCCCATAAACTCTGTGCCACCTGTGTTAGAATACTCGTGTCATTTTGAATTTTGAGTTTTCAAACAAATTGCAGAGAGCTCTTGGTGACTATACGTAAATTGCTCAAAGATCAATATTAGGTATCTTTTCAGCCTCTATGTCTGGCCTGCCTTTTCTCTCTTGCTTCAGTTAGCTTGGTTTCACTGTTCCCTTCCCTTCTTCCCTTGTTCCTTCCTCGGCTGCTGACCCTGGGGGTGGGGGTGGGGGCTGAGAGACCAGAAGGTGCACAGAAGGAAAGTTACTACCTGCTGTATTTTTAAGTTACTGGATTCTTTGTTTCTGATAAACTTTCAGGATGATTTACCTCCTACAAAAATGCATTCAGTATATACGTATAAAACACGTGTTCTTCAATGTATGTTGCAAAAAGTGTGTGTGTGTCTCTGAGTTGCATAGGAGTTGGAAAAGGAGAAAAAGGCCTTAATTTTTAGCACACAACTCGCACTTTCTGATTAGATACGATCTGATAATTTCCTCCCTTGCTCATAAAGCATTGTAATCTAAGGGATCATATAGAAATTTCCATCCAATTAGCTCATGACTCTATTGTTTGGCACAATTTGTGTAGGTCTCTGAACATAAGTTGGAAGACACAGAACTACACACTCTGTTGATTGCCAGATTCCTCCTGGTTAAAAAGATGTCTCACATAGAAAGAAAACAAACGAACAAAAAACAACAACCAAAAAAACCCCTCCTTACTAGGCAAAAGTCGAAACTGAGTTTAGTTCCAAATCAGCAAAGCAGTTCTTCTTTAGTTAGACAAGCTATTGTTTGAAAAGACAAACCTAAGTGTACAGCTAAATGAAAGATTTTGTACTCATCAGGTGGCAAATTTCAGGTTTAGGGCTTAATGGTGTAAAACTACAGAAACTGACACAGGGTCACTGGACAGGAAAAATGCTTTTAGAAGCTGGAGTCCTTGATTAAGAGGTGACAATGTAGTACTTCCATCACACTGGAAATTTTTATGCTGTTTTTTCAGCATAAAGTATTTAACATATTTGTTAACTCTAAAATAAACAGGAATTGTTATACTTACTTTAAATTCTATTTCAAGTTACATGCTAAAGAGTAGGTGGCTCCGGATTTCTCTCCAGAGCCCTGGGAATATACCTCAGGAAGCTGAGTTCATTTTCTTTAGTGATCTCTCTTTCGAAGATTATTTAGCCCCAGTCCACATCTCCTCTTTCCTTTCCCCAGGCCAAACTCGGTATAATGTCTTCTCCTAGGTTCCCCTGTCATGGACATGACACAAAAATAAATGACCTGTTCTTCCCTCCTTCACTTCTATTTCCTTGCCTAGATTTGTTGATCTTTGCTCCATTAGCTCACTCTCCTGAGGAGAGCGGTGGCAGAGTTAAAAGTAGTGAAAGGCGGGAATTTGGCTACAGGAGCCTCTCTTTCTTGTGTCTGGAAGTGCATTGGAGACTGACAGTCTAAGTCAAAGCTCTGTAATGATTTGACGTTGAATAACAAATTGGAACGTGGTCAAAGGACAAAAAAAATCTAGAGTAAATAGATATGAGTTTATTTTGAAGGTATCAAACCGTGAATGCATACTAGAACCAAAGTTAAAAGGTTAAGCTGTGATATGAATAAGAAGGTCATTCAAGGAAACTTGATCTTCCTTTCAAATGCAGCTAAAGGAACAACTGACAATAAAAGAAAATGTGGTAAAGAGGCAGCTAAGAGACACAGCTGAACCGGTCTCTCAAAAAGCCTTCAAGTAGCTCCGATGCCTTCCCGATGTTTCGAAAATACATCTGAAAGGAAAAATTTTGCATCCTAGTATCTTGACATAAATATCTTTAAATAATTCTAAGATTCATATTAAATGGTTCATCATTTCATACTTAAAGATAACAGAATGGTAATGAGATTGAAAGGGTTATAAACACATACTGTATTTTATTAAATGGTGTATGGACCATTTAATGTGCTGTTGAATTCACTTTGCTAGTGTTCACTTTTGCTGGTATTTTGGCGCTGTGCTTGCCTGGGGGAGGGGCAAGGCATTTGAAGTGAAACTGAGCCTCTCATTCTTCCAATGTGTCCTCTTTTGTTCCTCCAGATCCTTTTTTTCTGCCCTTCTCTACCCTGCTATCCACAGAGGTGGACCTATTTGGACTCATCAGATGTCTTCAATAGCCTCTGTCTTGTGGCCAGATTCTTGAATGTAGAGCACAGGGAGGAGTCTCCTGGGAGAGAGAAAACAGAAGCCAGGGCCCTTAATTCCCTACCCCATTCTTTTCCTCTGAGGAGTCACCACTGGCCAGCTGTTTCCTATAACGAAAGATCTCCACTCCTGCCAGCCTGCCTCTATAGGTCCCTTTTTACATACTGTTCTGATCATACTCTTCCTCCCTTTACGCGTTAAGAGTAGTAACAGAAAGAACCGTTATGCCAGTTCCCAGGTAAGGCATTATCCCTTAGAATTTCCCTATACCTGCCCACATGTTTTTAAATGTAGTTTTATTGAGATATAATCGATATACAAAGAAGTGCACATATTTAATGTATACAATCTGATGAGTTTGGACATGTGCATACAGCCATGATACCATCACCACAATCAAGGTAATAGGCATAACCACCTTTTAGAATTTCCCTTTTATTTTGTAAGTACACTTAACATGAAATCTACCTTAGCAAATTTTGAAGTGCACAAAACCATATTGTTAACTCTAAGTACCCTGTTGCGCAGCAGACCTCTAGAACTTATTAATCAGTATAACTGAGACTTTATGTACATTGAATAATTCCTCATTTTCCCCATCTCCAAGCCCCTGGAAACCACTATTGTATTCTTTGCTTCTATGAGTTCCATTGTTTTAGATACCTCCTATTTATCTTTCTGTGACTGGTTTATTCATTTAGCAAAATCTGTGTTTTTATACACTAACAATAAACCATCAGAAAGGAATTATTTACAATAGCCAAGGTACGGAAACAACCTGTGTCCAGTGACAGATGAATGGATTATAAAAATGTGATAAATGAACCTGGCTAAATGAAAACAGCCACACTTTAAAAGTAATTATTTTGTTATACTCTTCTTAAACTATCCAACTTGAACCTGCCATCTCCTTCCTGCCAGAACCCTGAGAGATACAGAAGATATCAGGCAGGCAAAGTGAGTAGAAGCACTCCCAATATTTTAACTTATTAGCTATGTAAATTAGGCAAATGGCATAGCTTCTTTGAGCCTCACTTTTTAAATGTGTTAATGAAGATAACCATTCCTATTTTTACTAGGCAGAATAAATGACCCTTAAAGATATTTACTTCCTGGGGTGCCTGGATGGCTCAGTTGGTTAATCCTCTGAAATCAGCTCAGGTCATGATGTCACAGCTCGTGAGTTCCAGCCCCGCATCGGGCTCTGTGCTGACAGCTCAGAGCCTGGAGCCTGCTTCAGATTCTGTGTCTCCTCTCTCTGCCTCTCCCCTGCTTGTGTTCTCTACGTCTCTCTCTCTCTCTCTCTCTCTCTCTCTCTCTCTCTCTCTCTCTCTCTCTCTCCCTCCCCCCCAAAAAAATAAACATTTTAAACACAGAAATTTACTTCCTAATCCCCCCAAACCTTTGAATTGTTATGTTCTATGGTAAGAGTGAATTAAATTTTCAGTTGGGATTAAAGATGCAATCAACTGTACTTAAGGAGATTAACCTGGATGATCCAGGTGAACCCAATGTAAGTACAAGCATACTTAAATGTGGGTTAGTATGGATGTGACCAGGTGTGAGAAGGACTTAAGTTTCCGTTTTTAGCTTTGAGGTCGGAGGAAGGAGCCACAAGCCAAAAAATGTGAACAGCAAGGGAACAGATTCTCCTCAGAACTTCCAAAAGGAGCACAGCCCTGCCGATACTTGATTTTTAGCCCCGTGAGACCCATTCTGGACTTGCGACCTCCAGAAATGTAAGCTAATGAATTTTTGTTGTTTTAAGCTGTAATGTTGTTTTAAGTTTTTGTAATTTGTGGTAGTTTGTTGTGGTGGCAATAGAAAAGTACTATTGTGTGGGTTTGTCTTGAGAATTGGATAAAAGAGTGTAAAACCTAATGTTTCAAAGCTGAATGTTGGAGTTAGATATCTCTGTTTTGAGCTTCTCCCAAAATAGGAGCACCCAACATCAGCGACCCATTGCTCAAAAGGCTCAAGACAAGAGTTTTGATTGGAAAGGAATCCGAGCTTTATGCAAGAAGGCACCACCTGGGGATAAGGCAGATTCTTGTCCAAAAGCCCCCTCTGAGGTTTCTGCCTGGTTCAGAGGGTTTTAAGAGAGTTTAGGGTAGTTAATCAGTGAGGAGTGTGCAGTGGTCTGCAACATTTCTTCATCACATGTAGACTATACAGTGCCAGCTAAGGACATTATCTCCACTTCTGGGGTTGCATGAGGGGGTCCATTTTTTGTTTCGTGATGTGCAGGAACACTCTGTTCTATCTGCAAAGGAGGGCAAGGTCCTCAGATACACAGAGGAGGTTAGTAAAATCACCTGTGTGACCTAAAAGAAAAGAAGAAATCTTTTGCTCAAGAAATTGCTAGGCTAATCAAAAAACTGAGGCAGCCACAAACAGACTTGTTGGCCTCTGTGGCCTGGGAGAGGTTTGGTTCCTCAATCCTCGAGGTGAGTGTTCTCTCTGCTATGGACCAAGGCACTTAGGTCAGCAAGATAGGAGGGTGTTAACTTGAAGCAAGTTAACCTTTCAGACCAGTTGGACTCCTGTTCCAGTAACTGTTAATTTGGTTCAATTATTTAACATATCTCAGTGTCTTCATCTACATGTAGGGAGATAATAACGGGAAATACAAAATTTTTGCCAGTTTATTCTTCACACTTCTTTCTACTTGGTAACCTCCCTAGATGGCCAGAATTATGTACATTTTCTCTAGAACTTATGATGTAATCCATAAGGAAAGAATCTTGATAATCAGAAGGGGAGAATTAAGGGAAGCCCGGAAGAGAATTTATGCCAGAGGGGTAATGTTGAAAAGTGAATAACGTTAGAGTCAGACAATATTGCCTCCACTCCTGAAGAGTTTAGAAATGGTCCACTGTCATATGTTGGGGTTTTGGGTGGGTGGGAAGGGGTAAGCAGAGATGCGGGAGTAGCAAAGGCTCCTGTCACCCATACTGGCCAGCTACATAGAGCTGGGGGAACACTACCAGCTGTAGCAGGCCTTCCTTCAGCATTCTGTGTAGACCGTGATTCAGCAATGCAGAAGAAATGAGCTGTCTGCTGCTTTGGATTCTGTGGGATAAAAACCTCCCATTACAAATGACTGCACATGATGATCTAGGAGAATGACCAACTTATTGACTATAGTCTGTACAGAAACTTACGTAGATGGTGTGGACAATGCTCCCTCACTGCCAATCTCACTGGCTCAAGATAAGCCCCTCATTACCCAAAGAGAGTAAGGTGTCTCTGACCTCTGCAGAAAAGGGTTTGAAGCTAATAGAAAACCCCCAGCTCCTGCCTTACTATTGAACAATTAAATAGCACGAGCCTATACTCGATAACCCCCTCACCATGTGAATGGAGAGTTAATCCAAATTTCAGAGGATTGAAGGAAGTAATGCTATGACCCTGATAACAACAAACAATATAATTTTCCATGAACACTATAGTTTCATGGCATTAATAAGACTTAAATGTATTCTTACTTTTTTTTCTTATAATAAAAACACAAAATACATAATACAATGAGTTCCAAAGAATGTACTCGTTCCCAGCCATGTGGTTTCCCCTCCAGGAGGCAACCACTTTCATAGATTCTTGGATTCTATCAAACTATTACATATACTTATAAATATTTATTATCGTTTCCTCAAAAATGACCGCATGTCGAGCAGTTTTTGCCCTTGGCTTTTCCACATAACTATATATGCCAGAGTATTTTCCACATCAGTAAAATTTGGTACTACTGAACCAAAATTATGAAAGTGATTTGTAGACTATAAAGTGTTTACAGTGTATATTCGTTTTCATAAAGTCAGTATTTACTTGGAAACTAAACCAGTTCTGAAAAAGATTTTTATTTCTAGCAGAACTGATTGCTACCCCAGATTAACACTTTGTTTCAACTTTAGGCTGATGAAGATGTGCTCCAAAGCATAGTTTGTATAGTTTGACAGAAAAAAAAGTTGTGTGGTTTTGAACCGTTCTCTCTATGCTGGTGCTTTTTAATTCAGAAATATCCCCTTCATTGTAGAGTTGGCAACAGGTGAAAGTAGAAAAAACCTGTTGTGTGTGTATCCTTGTGGTAACTGGCCCTCTTTAAAGTATGTACAGAAGACCATGTCCCTTCAAACACATTCTTTTTTTAACGTTTGTTTGTTTATTGTGAGAGAGAGAGAGTGAGAGAGCGCTCACACAAGCAGGGAAGGGGCAGGGCAAGGCGGGCGGTGGTGGTTATGGGCAGAGGATCTGAAGCAGGCTCTGAGCTGTCAGCACAGAACCTGATGCGGGGCTCAAACTCACAGACCAAACGATCATGACCTGAGCCAAAGTCAGACACTTAACTGCCTGAGCCACCCAGGCACCCCTCAAATAGACTCTGTAATTGCCAAGCAATGAATATAGACTAGAGGACCTATTTTCATCTGTGGCCAGAGATGGATGTGCAGTCAGAGTTTGGGTTTATAAATGCAGCCTTCCACAGTAAGCAGGGTGAGCAGACATGTGGGAGGTCTAACCAGCTGCTGCAAACATGGGCCCTTAGGGTCTGATTACAGAGGCTGGATGGACTGGCCTACTGCATGCGGGTCCAACTCCTGCTTGGCTCCCTGTGCTGAAGTCACTATCTTTTAGGCCGGAATCCAAGTTTGACATCATTTATCTACATGAACAGGTGCTCCCATAAAATGAACCACATAAAAAGCAAATGCTATGGCAGAGCTCAATGATTTCCCACTTGATGTTTTTCTAGAGGGTATGTTTGGAGGCAGACAGGGTTTCTCTACAGTCTCAAGAAGCTGAACCGAGAAAATATAGAGATCAACATTTTCCAGTGAAAAATAACTGAAAGTTCTAGAAGGCTCTATTTTGAATAAGTTCTTTAAAAACCTACCAATCCCTGGGACGCCTGGGTGGCGCAGTCGGTTAAGCGTCCGACTTCAGCCAGGTCACGATCTCGCGGTCCGGGAGTTCGAGCCCCGCGTCAGGCTCTGGGCTGATAGCTCGGAGCCTGGAGCCTGTTTCCGATTCTGTGTCTCCCTCTCTCTCTGCCCCTCCCCCGTTCATGCTCTGTCTCTCTCTGTCTCAAAAATAAATTAAAAAAAAAAAAGTTGAAAAAAAATTTTAAACCTCTGTTAGAAATATCTGCTGAATTTCTGAGGACTGAATAATATGAGGACCTATCCAATCTGAATAAACATCAATTTTCTAAGGCATATTCTGTTCATCTTATTACATCAACTCAAAAGGCTAGATCCCCTCAAACTCTAAGAGGACAATGCAAGATTTGAGGGGTAGGGGGCTCTTAGAATATCAGTATGATATTTTTATATCCTTTCTTCATTATATGTTATCACAAAATTAAAATATTACTGCTTAGCAGGGGGAAAACAAAAAATAATTGACCAATCTCTTAGAAAGATATCCCAGAATTTTCTTATTTTGAAAAGTGTAGTTTTTAGATTAAAGAAAAACTATAAGATGAAACATAAAAAATATCTCCACAACATTCACACAAATTGTCGCTGTGCAAGTGAACTGTAGGCTATAAATGTTGGCTTTATTTTGAATTTTGTATTTGAGTTTTGATGTTTTGAGAAGTCTATTCTTAGCTATATGAAACATCATGTGGTTGGATTCTACTTTTTATCTGCTAATTAGAGTTAAAGAATCTGATTTTTTAAAAAAGAGATTTTATATAAATTGAACATCTAGAGTCAACCACCTCCCTCTCAGAATTGTTCAATAGATATTGGGATCACAAGTTTAAAAATTGCAAATCTTTTCTTGCTCCAATATTTTTATCTTAAGATAGAGATACACATCCCCTTACAATTCATCTTCTCTCTTGAAGGAGTGTTAGCTAAATCTCTCTGACCATTTATCCCTACTTAAGAAAAAGACAAATTAAAGTTGTCCTATATTGCACAGTTAAAGTTAGTTTACAGTAGAAATAGTTCTGATGAAACACAAAACAATTATTTGCACAATGTTAAATATCTTCTGCTAGTAAATATGATTACACTGAGGGTAAATGAAACTCAGAAATGCACAGTCTTAATGGAACTACTATTTTAGTGATCTGTTAATATTAGCATTTTCATCTTATGAATTCCAGACAGTCTTCTTTAATCAACCTTAACTGGGACATTCTATTTTATATGTCATGTTATTCCATTCATAAAATGTGGTTATGGGAGGATAGAACTTGTGGAAAAGGTAAGGTGTAGTTTAATGTCTGCTTTCTGGAAGCTGAAAATAGATTCTGCTTTAAAGATTTACCCAAGAGAGCAGACTGTTTCCATTCTCTTTGTGAATTCTTCCTGATAGTCTATATTTTTTTTTTATTTGGGGAAAAACTGGCAAGTCTTGTGTTTATTTTTATGTCCAAGCAAGAAGCTCAGTTAGTGGTCTCATATGGGTACAGGTAAAGGCGACTTAATATGCTTGGGTGCCAGGTGATAGGGTTGATCAGGAGGCGTTGTCACCAGGAAGGGAAAAGTCATATATTCAGTAAATATATTTTCATCATAGCCACTCTTTGATGGACTAAAAGAGCAATGACATTGATTTACATGGGAGACCTCTCTCTGGTGTACTATGATCTCCATGTGGTCACAGAACTGAAACTTTATAGTTTATATATCGAACTACGTTTGTTTCTTTTTCCAAGTCTGCAGTGCTTCCATGGGAACATGAAATTTATTAAAATTGTGATTATTAATGTGAACAAAACAAAACAAAGAACATCTTCAAAATTAAAATTCAGAGAGAAATTGAATCCCATAACAAAGTATTCATTTATATTCGAAGAATGCTAATAATCTTCAGTCTTTGTACATGAGATCTAAAATTCAATCAGTAAATCACCTTAACAACAGAATCCAAAAATGAAAAAAAGCAAAGTACATTTTTTCCAAGATAACCACTTGCTGCTATTGATCAAAGCTTGATCTAGGTTTATAAGCTATTGACAAGCTACAGATGGGATTTTATAGATTTGTCAATGTAAATGCATCATCACCAAATGTTTCAGTAATGTTTTCTGTTAGCTATCACTCTTGGGTGTAGCATGAGCAAACACAATGACTGTTCTTTTTTCTGTTGTGCTAATCATGCTCCAAAGAATGAACAGCTTTAGGCAAGGAGGTGATTCATGTCTTTATTTGCCATTCAAATGCAATTCATTTGCTAGTATGAATTGCATAGGTACTTCCTACCCTGCTGCTTACTTAAATCCAGCTTTGTTACTACCCATGTTCAGTGTGATTTCAGATTTGTGGATTTTAAGGCATTATTTCAGATACAAAGGTGTCAAAAATCAAATGATGCCAGAAAATATTACTTCTAATTGTTATTGTTGCAATGGACTTAATAAACCGTGTGGAAGAATTCTTATTTATAGTTCATTACCCCTTCTGAATTTAGGGACTCAATGTTAAGGACATCTGTGAGCCTCAGAGCTGCAGAAAAATCTGGGGTGTTGGAGGTCAGAGAGAAGATCTTCCATGTATGCAGGTGTCAACACAGAGAAAAGGCAGGAGCATCTTTCTCTTCCTGTGTAATTAAATTTTGCTATTGTTTTCCTGGAGTAAGCCATACAAATATTTCCAGATGAATTAGAATACAGCACATTGTAAATGGAGACTCTAAGGGGCACCTGGTGGCTCAGTCAGTTAAGCATCCAACTCTTTTTTTTTTTTTTTAATTTTTTTTTCAACGTTTATTTATTTTTTTTGGGACAGAGAGAGACAGAGCATGAACGGGGGAGGGGCAGAGAGAGAGGGAGACACAGAATCGGAAACAGGCTCCAGGCTCCGAGCCATCAGCCCAGAGCCCGACGCGGGGCTCGAACTCACGGACCACGAGATCGTGACCTGGCTGAAGTCGGACGCTTAACCGACTGCGCCACCCAGACGCCCCAAGCATCCAACTCTTGATTTCACTTCAGGCCATGATTTCAGGGTTGTGAGATCGAGCCCTGCATCGGACTCTGTGCTGACTGTGGAGCCTGCTTGGGATTCCTTCTCTCTCCCTCTACCACTTGTGTGCACCCTCTCCTCCTCTCTCTCTCAAAAAAACAAACAAAAAAAAACCAGGTTTAATTAATTACAAAATGGAAACCCATCATTTGCGAATCTGTCATTGTATTTGATGTTCCTCCTTTTCAAGGCTCTTATATTCTATCTTTCTTGAAAGGCCCACACTCAGTCCTCTCCCTTAGATTGCAGTGCTGGTTATTCTGGAAGATAACTATGGATGTCTTTAGCTCTAATGGCTCCCCAAAGTGAATTCCAAATATACACATAATCCACACTTTAAGACCTATCACCTCAGACATAATTCCCACATCTGGTTAAAATTCATCCTGTTTTCATATGCTAGGGGTTATAAAAGATTTATATACATGATTATCTGTAACCATATTAAAATCTGAGCCTCCTTTAAAAAGTTAGACACTTAATTAGGCTGTTAAGTATCCTTATATGGTAGGAACATTATCCCAGAATTGGGAGGATAAAGTCCTAAATGTAACCTTCCCTCTAGAGTCCTTCAGCACAGCTGGACCTGTTTCCTTTCCATCAGATTTCCTCTCTGTCAGATGGAGACATTGTCTAAGACGTTCTTTTAAGCCCCCCCTGCCAACCTCAGAACAATTTTTGCTGCGGATTTATTTGGCCAAGGAAAATACACTAACTACGTATGGCCCAATTTTGAAATTATGCTTAGAAGGTGAAGTGCATATGCATGTGAGTTTTAATTCTTAAGATCATTATAGCCATGGGAAATAGAGCCTAATTGAGAGAACTTCTTTTTCTGCCACATCACAAAAGGAAAAGAAAGTTTTAGAAAAATTTCATGAGGTTTCCATTGCATTAATCAACTAATTTGTTCATGTGTTCATTTAAATATCAGACATCACTATTGGCGTACTGCTCTAGCATTCCAAGAAGGTTTTGGGCTCCAGGGCAGGAGCTACCTTTTGGACTGCTAAATAACTAAGTGACTAAAATACTGTTTGTATATTACCATCCTTTGAGACTCTTAAACTGTGGAATTTCTACAATGTTTTCAGAATTGTTGTAAAATACCAGGGGCAGGTTTCAGATTGCGAAAGCATGTCAACTGTGGGTAACTTAATCAAATCCCATGGTGTGGTAGAGTTTTCTTCCTTATAACATTCCTTGACTAATTGATACTAAATGTAGATTTTATTTATTGTTTAATGTAATGTAGTTTAAAACGTTTAAAGAAGATGCAATATTTATAAACTGTTTTCACTTAAAAAAACAACAGAAATTAAAAAGGTCAACACATTCTCCTTGACAACTGGTCATTTTGCAATATTAAATGTCAGTTCAACCTTGGGGATTCTAACTTCCCAGAACTTACATGAAGAGATTACTGAGAATAAAAATCACTTTGACTTCTCTTGTCCAATATGTGTAACACTATTTTCCAGGTCAATTATTATTAATTTTTGAGGGGCATTTAAAAATAGACCTGAATATAGCAACTAAATTTCTATAGTTGACTATACAACTCATTGAAACGAAAGAAACCAAGAAAGTTGTTAAAATAGGCCTCAAGCATCTTCATCATGAGCATAAGTAAAATTATTGTTAATGTCATTTGAATATAGTTTATAAAAGCAGGCTGATGTTCAAAAGCTGTGGTTTTGAGTGGCTTTTGTGATGTTGCCTTTAAAGCTCAATACTCCATATATATTTTTCTTGACTCTCTATTATCATCTGAGAAAGCCATTTTCTCAGAGGGTGGAGGGGAGAGGGCCTCACCAGCATTCCCTTTCTGTAACCTTTCTGTCTGCAGTGTTCACCTCCTCATTTCCAGGATACATCTACATTCCTGGCTGTGCAGTCTACATGAACACTGGTTTGTCACTTCTCTGCAAGCAGAATACAGAAGTGTCATGTACCCATGCTTGGTAATCGCTGCCATCAGGATGCACAGATTAAGCCTTTAAATAATAGAAGAAGAAGAGGAAGAAAAAGAAGGAGGGGAAGAAGGGGGAGGGGGAGAAGGAGGAGAATGAATGCAGTTGCAGTGGTCTCTCTTGCTTTGGCACTCTGCGTAAATATTATTTATCATTTGAGAGGTGACCTGTTGTGGTAACACCATGAACAGTCAGGACAGGCCTTTTACACTGTTCTGACAGTTCCTGGGCTTAGGGCATGGGCTAAAGTAAAGTCTAATCAGAGTCTGGTCATTCATCTTGCAGTTGCACAGCCAAGGGCGCTTAGCGGGAAAACCATGGGGGCCATCCCATCTCCTTTCCTCAAGGATGGGATTGTGAGAAGCAGAAGGGATCTTGCCAACCACTATAGGGTTGTGAGTTTCATCAAGTTAAGAGGATTACTCAGAAATGAACTGAATCAGAGTCCAAACATCTTCCTATAATCCATGAGCTAAGTGTTCAAGTTTCCAAAGCAAAGATAAAACACAGGCTGGGTCCAAGATTTAAGCAGTTAAGGATTTAGGTTTAGAAAATCCAGAAGGTAGTCCCAAATAAGTGAAGTTCAAACAGGAATGGAAAACCTATCCTGGGGGGTTCCAGCAAGCAGGATATAACATGGCCTGATAAACCAGAATCATTTCTAGGCTAAAAATGTCTAGTTCCCTCGTATTTAAATTCTCTTCATGAAGTCATGAACAGGGCTGCACAAAATGAAGGCCTGAATATGCTGGTAGGGAATAAAAGTGACAGACTTAATGTTAGACTTGGCCCAGTTATTTACCATAGCATACTTTTTTTTTTTTTTTTGCTGACAGGTAGAGGGTGCTCAGCAACCATTAGCAGGTTTGAAACAGTTTTGTCTCTGAAACCAATTCTGACTTTAAACAGGATATAAAAAGAAACACAACTTAAGGCTTAAAATTCAGTCCTTCAACCCACAAGCCAAACTATTGCTATATTTAATGCCATATATTGAACTTCTGATTGATTTAGCAGACCTGATCCTATTCCATGTTGTGTCTAGCTTCTGGATCACTGTGCTCTTCCCAGTGACCAATCTCCTCTTCGTTTTTGACCAGTATCTCATCCTCTTTGCAACCAAGGCCTTGTCTAAATTAGAGACCAAGGCTATCTCTAAATGTCAGTGCAGTGGCCAGGGAATTATTGAAAAACACTTGAAGAGGCAGGCATTGTGTTGAAGTAGATATATGTAATATCATTTGACATCCTATTTCCCACATGAGGAATGTCAATGCCAGTGCGTTACTTTGGTTTATGTTTGGATGTTGTGTATGGTCTATCAGTCTGGAGTTTTTCCCAGCATCTGTACCAACTTCAATGACGATGTTTAGTTCCACTTCACGGCTTTTCCAACTGGCCACATACCATGATGGTGGATGAGGGCGTTTCATTCACGTAAAATATAACATTATGCTGCCATTCTATTTATTTCCCCTTTAAATGAATTTAAGGATGGCCTCCTTTCAAATAACTGCAAAAGACCAATATCTGTATTGCCTAATGAATAATAGAATGTATTACAGTGCTATTCATACATTTTCCAATGTTCATTCAAATGTTTATTGGGAGACCAGTTGTATAATAACAGGGATAAATGGATGCCTGGGTAGCCCATTTGGTTAAGCACCCTACTCTTGATTTCAGCTCAGGCCATGACTTCATGGTTCATGGGTTGGAACCCTGAGTCAGGCTCTGCACTGACAGCTGTTAAAAAACAAAATCACGGGGATGAAAAGGTGAACATTCCCTGTTCTTAAGCAATTGACATTATTGTGAAAGAGGCTTAAATAATTATGTTGCAATATGACAAGTGCTTATAAAGGTTGTATAAAAAGCTAAAGAGGGTGGTACTAAGAGACGTTAATAATTTTGCTGTTTTTGCTCAGTTGTATTTTTTTTTATTTGGGTTATCCAATGAATTAAAGAATCCTGGTATGATGTTATACATTTCTTTATAAATCTAAAACTGTTTCCTTGCCATGTATTTAAAGGTCATTCAGATTTTCCAAAATTACATGCCAGCTTGTTGCTATGCATATGATATCCCAGTAATCTTCTCAGTTTTAAATATACTTTTGTCAAATATGATTTCCATGCTTTCTGATATTTTTGAAACTATAGTCAACTCCAACATCCTCAGCTTTGTTATGAGTGAATGAAATATTTATAGAAAACAATATGATGAACTTGTGCATATTTTAGTCACTCTGCTCCATTTTAAGCAATATTTTTCTGACATACTGAAAGAGATTTATCAGCATAGTGCATTCTGAATCAAGTCGATACAGCAGTTTTACCCTAACCTTTTCAAAATTGCCTTCTTAAAAAAGTTTTCTTGTACTTCAGGAGATAGGCAGCTGTGTGAAGTCATCCTGGGAGCAGACTGAAAGCCCCATCCTAAGCAAAGCGCCTGGTGACCTGAGTTAATTGGATACTCATCCTGAGATCTCTGTACAGTGAAATGTGTTAATTGCATTGCCTTATCACAACATAATGATGCAATTAACTTGGATCACCAGGATGGACTGTTTGTTAGCATACATCTTATTTCAAAGATATCAATACCCACAAAGAACGGCACGTGTTCTGTCTAGGAAGCTTTGACGTATAATTGTTGAAATGTGCTTTTTAGTGGATATGCAACCTCTAGTGACCACAATCTTTGGGGGGGAGGGGGGTTTCTCAGCATGGAGGGAAAAGAAAGGAAAATGAAAAATTTAACCAATTTACATACTTCTTTCTTGCTCAGCACATTTACATCTAGTGATCCTAGTTCAGCAAGCATTTTCTTCTTCCTTTTGGCATGCTTGGCTTCAGGTTCCTGTACAACTTAACTTTTTTGCAGGTTATCAGTATCTCAGTAATTAGCTAGAGGGATATATATGTGTATTGTGCATTGCCATTTGGGACAACATGGATGGATCTAAAGGGTTTCAATTTTTTTTTAGTAGAAACAATAGAGAAAATTAACAGCAATATCCAGTATTTGTATAGGTAGTAAATTTGCCATAATTCCAGAATCCTGTGTATCACCTCTCTGTGGGATAATAAAACACAGGTAGAAAAGCCCATCTTGGACTTGTTTTTTCATGTAGACAAAAGCACCTGCATATACCTTGCAAATATTATGAGTTGCCTTAATGTCATGAAATTAGGGGCCGTAAGGATTGTTAACATAATATTCATTCCCTATTGTGTTGAAAAACTTAGTGCTAGAAGTAATGCTCAGGATAGTAATGACATATTTGAAGTTGGCATCTCTTTGCTCCAGATGTGGAGAATGATTTCGGTATTCGTATGTTCTCTCTCCCCACCCCTCTCCGCCCCCACTCTGTTTCCCAGGCTAAACAGGTCAAGCAAGTGCATTATGCATTTTCTTTTCTTGCTGTGATTTATTTTAATATAAGGTTGATAACTGAAAGTGGGAACCTCTTCAATCTACTTTGCACAGTGTACATCAGTGCATAGTCTTGGATGACTAAAGAGTCTCAGGAACTGCTCCATAGCTAAGCCTTGCCAGATACATGCAAATATCCAGGTGTAACACAGGCACTTGCTATCTCTTTTTATCAGTTATAAATTCCTATATCCTTCACTTTCACATAACTGAAATTCAGTTTTTAGGAACAGTTTTTGCAATTTATCTTAACTTCTCGTTTTTGATTTAAAAAAAAATTTAATTGTTCTTGTTCCTTATAATTTCTTGTTGCTTTTCCCAGTCTGATTTTTGTGTTATGTCCTTCTGGGAAGGCATATGTTAGATTAGTGCTTCCATTTCATCCTTGTCTGTACTCTTAACATGGACCTGCATTGGTTTATGCCTGGTGGTAGAATAAAAGACCCCCTTTGAAAGTAGAGAAGTTCATTTTCTAAGATTCTAAAAGCCATTATTAAATTTTATTCTGAAAATAATTAAAAGTCAATAAGGAAGGGAAATAGTTTTCCTCACTATCATACTTAGTCACAAGGTGTATATAATTTTATGCTGAGTTGTATTTGTCTCTGGCCGTGAGTATTTAACATAATAAAATACTGTTTTTTTCAGTAGTGATTGAAGGACTATTTCATCAGCAATCAGAACTGTAATGGTGGGTGTAATTAATAAACAACTTGAGTCAAGATATCATTAGGTGATTTTTGGAATAAAGTTAATCAATTATGGTGAATGTTTAATATTTTTCTCAATACAACAGAGGTATTGTTTCATACAAAGAAATGCATGGAAGATATGCCTATTTCTGTGTTAAAAACTCCAGGGAGAGGGGCGCCTGGGTGGCTCAGTCGGTTAAGCGTCCGACCTCAGCTCAGGTCATGACCTCACAGTTTGTGAGCTCTAGCTCCGCATCTGGCTCTGTGCTGACAGCTTAGAGCCTGGAGCCTGCTTCAAATTCTGTGTCTCCCTCTCTCTCTGCTCTTCCCCGCTCATGCTCTGTGTCTCTCTCCTTCAAAAATAAATAAAAACATTAAAACAAAATTTAAAAACTCCAGGGATAAAAGGTGGATGCTACACGGGGTTCTGCCAATTCTTTGTCTGGTTTTATAGCAGGTGGAGACCCAAGCCAATGAGAGGTAAATTATTAATGCTTTTGACCTATAAAACATGGGTACTGTCCATATTACTATCACATGATAAATCTTTTGCCTTTTTCAGTTATGGTTAATTAACAATGTGAGGATTTTGATTTCTTGGGATCTCAGACTAACACTAAGATCAAGAGGTTTTTAAACAATCAGACTTAGAGAATCTTTACTATGTACTTTATAGACACATACAGTTTCCGATGTATTTTGTATAGATGTATATACACATATGTATGTGTGTGCATATATACATATAATATATAGATCATTTGTATGATCTTAGGACTGAGGAGTAAGCTGAATGACTAAAAGTGCATGGCATTATGATCTATAGGACATGTTGGACTGAAAAAAAAAATGAGTGTGTGTGTGTGTGTGTGTGTGTGTGTGTGTGTGTACTCACAAGGTCTCACAGTGGATAAGTAGGCTGAATGACTGAATATATATGTCCCCTTGCCAATATACAAGCTTTCCAGAGTTATTTCCCTGCAACTTTGGCACCAATTAACCACTTATACTTAAGGAACAGCTTCCTCATATGTATGCTCAGTTATCATAAAACACAAGGAATAGACATGTTACATGGAAAGCATATTTGGCTGTGAATATTAATGTCACAGCTTCAATCAATACAAGTTAATAGGTGTTCTACTAAGTAAGCATTATGTTTAATTTGTGAAGAGTTTATTTTGGGGCAATTATATTAGCTCCTACTTTGACTTTTTTTCTTTTCAATCTATGTTCTTTTGTAAGTAAATATCTTCTTTTAGATTCATAATCCCCTTTTCTTCATTTTGCCTAGTACAAAATATTAACCTAAGTTAATAATGTATTATGATACAAGAATTATATATTAATATCATAATCAGATTTTTAAAAATTATTTTGTTGGGTGCTAAACAAAAATATAAGAAATAGCATAAAAAACGTATTACATGCTAAAATTCATAGCCTGGCTCATGAGATCATTGATCATACATATTCTTGGTACAGAAGCCTGTGTTTATCATTGGTGGATATTTATCAGAATAGTCTCCTTATCCACATGAATATTTTCAACATATCTGGTGTGTAACTAAATAAAAAGCTGATGATCAAATTGACATCTTTTGGCCTTCTTTTGGCCTGGAGTGGATTTCTTGTTTCTTATTGTAGTTCTGATTCCTTTATTTTTTTTTTAATTTTTTTTAACGTTTATTTATTTTTGAGAGAGACAGAGCATGAATGGGGGAGGGTCAGAGAGAGAGGGAGACACAGAATCTGAAACAGGCTCCAGGCTCTGAGCAGTCAGCACAGAGCCCGACGTGGGGCTCGAACTCACATACCGCGAGATCGTGACCTGAGCCGAAGTCGGACGCTTAACCGACTGAGCCACCCAGGCGCCCCTGATTCCTTTAAATTTATTTTGATATATTAGCCTTCTTATATCTTTTATTTAAAAATATTTATTTTAAAATATGTGGTTTTTTGCCTCCTTGTGAAGACAATATCATCTTTAGTATATCCTTTTTTGTTTGAAAGCTATTGGTAAAAGAATTCTTCAAATTTTTCTTTGCTCCCTAGGAACTTTGAATATCTACTATTCTTCAAGGCATGGTGTATTTTTTTTTTTTTACTTCAAATGAGTTCCTGAAGAAGGTGGAGTGCTTGCTGAAAGATGATGGATACATGTTGTATTAATTCCACTTTTATAATACCTCTCATTCATCCCCTCCATTCCATTTCCATTGCTTATTTTCCAAAGTGTCACACAAACTATGATAGGTCTTCCAAATTCTTCTCTCATTCCTGTCTTACATTCTTATATAATATCTGAAAGTACATGTTTAAGGTTTCACCAAATTTTAAAAAAATGATGCTTGCAGGTTAAAATCAAAACTCATAAATGTCAAATTGAATACCCTTTATTATTGGGACCTGGCTTGTTTTTGCAAAATTAATTGCAATTACTTATTTTATTCTAACCATTTTAACTGCACTAGAACCTGGGGATTCTTTGAGCTTTTCTGCATTGGTTTACACAGAATCATTTCTGTGGAATGGCCTCTTTAACACTCTCATTCATAAATTTTCCTGTCCATCAAGCTTCAATCCAAGTATATCCTTAGTACATAGAGACCCTTTTAACCATAACTCTTAACCAGGTACAGCTTTCCCACTTGTATTGTAATTATGTACATGTACATTCTTCTTAAGCAATGAGCCCTGTAGAGGCAGAATATGCACGTGAATCATCTTTGTATATTCTTAGTATGGTGCTATGCACTTAAAGAGCCGTTAATTACTTGATGGATAAAAATGAATTGGTGATTTAGGTGATGCTATAATGTTCCATCGTGGTCCATGCCTGGAGTGGCCCTCATAGGTTAGAAACAAAATCCACAGGAAGATCAGGCTTTAGTAGTCCAGGAAAGTTTACCATAGGAAAGGATGTTAATAAGTTCCTCAGTTAGGTCTTCAAGGAGGACACAGTCTAGTTGGAAAGACTACGTAAAGTATGGTACAGGAACAAATAATACAGTATAGTAGGGCCCAATAAGAGGTATAGAACACAAATGCTACACAAATACCGAGTGGGGGAAGAGGCAACATTCCTGGGGATGGATGATCAGTTAAGAATTCTCAAAAAGTTGACTGTTGAGTCCTGTACAATTGCTGGAATTTTAATAGACACAGAAGAAGTGGGAATTACCTTCAGAATTGAGTTCTTGGTTAATAATGCCTTCAATGAAGGAAAATTAAAAAAAAAAACATAATACGTATCAGATAGGTGTCCTCTTCCATGGATTTCTAGACTTTGTTCCAGAAATAGGCATCATTCGAGATCATTGATGGATTTGAAGAAGAATCAAACCAATTTTGTTTGCATCCCTCTGTTTAAATGCCTTTCAAGGATCTAGAAGTTTCATGTAAGGAGAAATGTTCACTTCTTTTGAGCAAAAAATCAAATTTTTAGAATTGGAATTTATGTGACACCTCTATTCTTTCTATAAACAATTCAAAATAGGTATCTTTGTAGGAAAGTCAGTACCAACAACTGCTCTTCACAGCAATAGGCTATTACCCCTTTACCCAATGGACCCTGGAAGTTATGTTGGCAACTCATTGCCTTTATCACTGGCCCATACCTACATCAATTCAGACTTGTCCTATTTTTAAAACATTGGCAGTATATAAATTCTATTTTTTTAATTAATTTATTTATTTTTGAGAGAGAGCACACACGAGCTTAAGTGGGGGATGAACAGAGAGAGGAGAGCAGAGGATCTGAAGCAGACTCTGTGCTGACAGCACAGACCCCAATGTGGGGCTGGAACTCACAAACCATGAGATCATGACCTGAGCTGAAGTCAGATGCTCAGCCATCAGACACTCAACTGTCTGAGCCACCCAGATGCCCCAAATTCTAAATGATATTAATAACACAGCACAGGAATAATCGATTGCTTTTATAACACTTAACATTTTCAGCAAGTTTCTGGTCCTCAAGACCAGTATTAAATGTGTGCTAAGTGTTAAATAGTGAAGTTTCTGTGATTTGATTAATTGACACCCTAAAGACATGACCTATTCACCTGCTAAGAAGCTAACTATGCAAAGGTTAGAAGGTGTGAGCAGAATTATAATTATCTGGCATTAGGCCAAAAAAGAGTTCGCTATCTAACTTAATGGTACATTTGGTACTTTAACAAGGGATCAAGGTTTGCAGACTTTTTTATTAATTTTAGTATGTTTCATACAATCTATAGTTCCTCTAATAATAGTAAAATTATTACATTGAAAAGTCATGATCTTGATCTTGCTGTCTTGTCTCTTTCCAAATTTCCATAGGGTGCAGATTTTCACAATTTCATTTACACTTAAATTTTTACCTTCTATATCATTCCTCCTTTTTGTATTTTTTCTTTTTTTAAAAACTTAAAGGGTCTTCCTACACGTCCAAATACTAACAACCTTACAGGTCCCAGTGCAAATTCCACTCATCCATAAACACGTTAGTGTTCCAGTTGGTTGGAAGTAGTCTTTCCCCTTCTAGAAATTTCTACACTTGATCTTTCCTCTTAGGTTCCTGTGCTTGTGTATGCTTATCACTTAGCAGCATTCCTGAGTTATATAATTGCATTCTAAAAATGATAGTCAAATATAAAACTTTAGTTTTGATGAATGTTCTATGACTATGTAACACGTTAACATGGGGGAAGTTGGGCAAAGGGTACATGGGAAATTTCTGTACCATATTTGCAACTCTGAGTTAAATTTTTAAAATCTTCACAGAACACAGGATTAGTCATTTTACTTGAACAGAATATTTGAGGTCAGCCAAATGATGGTGTTACATAATTACAGATTTGCAAAAATGTACAAACAGGAAGATAAATTATAGATCTCAGACTACAGACTTTGTCAGTTTTCCCTGAAGCACTAAAATATAAGTGGGGTTGACAAAAGATGCAAAACATTCCAGAAGAGAGAGATTCCTCATTTCAACATTTTTGTCAATTCACCGCTTTCTTGAGATCATTTGCTGACCAATAGTCCTTTCCCAAGTACTTTTTTTTTAAGATCAAATTTAGGCCAATGAAATCTTTCTTGAAAGAAATATTTATGAATACATTGTCAAGGAGGGCAAAACGGGAAATTTTGTTTAAATGAAACTCCATAGCCTTGTCTTAACTTCTCCTTGAAATAAGTGCCTGTTTAAAAGCAAATGAGAATTTTTTAAAGGAATAATTAATTCAAAGAACCTGAAAAAAAAATTACAAATCCCACATATAGTGACAAAAAAAAATCTGACATCTGCAGTCAATCCATTCATTAAAATAAGACAATCTGTGCAGCCCATTTCCGTAACTCTTTTGCAGACTGCCTTAACTTTTCATTCTCATAAAATTGGAGATGGGCTGTTTGTTTTATTGGTAATTGCAGCAGCAGCAGAATGGTCCTATACTTGCCAGTCCACAAACTCCATAGATGTTTATCCACTCACGGCAGTGCCAGCCTGCTGCATTATTTCAGCAAGTGACGTTCTTCGATGAAAAAACAGCAGCTGCTCACTCAAAATAAACTTGTTTTGTTTATGCTGTCAGCAGAAAGCTGTTTTAAAAAATCATTAGATGCATCATGCTGTTGCAGTATGTTAAATTGTGAAGCATAAAGAAACGTTTCTGAAAGATAAGCACCATGTTACTTCCATGCCTTCAACACAGAGTGTTTCTTTTTCTGAAATACTCAAATACAGGGAAGATTGGCAATCTTACATGTTTAGACACAGTGTTGATGATGCCAAGATGATAGGTTGAAATCCCTTGCAGATTAGTGAACTT
The DNA here is from genome assembly GCF_022079265.1 of Lynx rufus. Lineage (NCBI taxonomy): Eukaryota > Metazoa > Chordata > Mammalia > Carnivora > Felidae > Lynx > Lynx rufus. The sequence continues at coordinate 68,178,710 of NW_025814827.1, forward strand.
TACACAAAGGAAAACATATGGAAGACACTACAAGAAGGGTGGGGACCTGGCACTGAGGCTGGCTCTGCCAACCACAATCTGTATGACCTTGGAAATGTCTCTTGATTAGTCTGAGCTGTACCATTTTCATCAATCTGATGGTCTCTTAAGAACATTATACTTTATCATGCAATGTTTTCATTGTTACCGTTTTTCATCCCTTGTAAGAGTATGCATGACTGATAAAAATTTATTACAACCACAAGTCAATTATACAAGACAGTGTTCTACTAAAGCAATCAATGAAGATATTTTTGTATTAAAATAACACCTCTATTTCATTTCTCAACTTAAAATATTTGGAAGTAGATGTTTGAATTTCTTTTTCCACCCGTGGACTTTGGTAAAATAAATTACAGGGCAACTATAAGATAAATTACTATGCCATTAGTGTGGTTTTCACTTAGAAAATCGATTGCATTTGTTAGAGCATCAAAAAACATTATTACTTTCAAAGAAAACAAGTAGAAAAGTAGGTTATATGTAGCTAGCTCCATTTCCATAAAACAAAAGTATGTACATGTGTAGACACACATACACAAAGCCGTAGAGTTAGCTATTATCAAACTATTTTAAAGTGGTTTCCTCTGGAAAAGGTATTAATATAGGAGATCTCCATTTTCATGTTTCATATTTTTGTAATTGAAGGTTTATAGTTAACATAAATGACTTAAATACATTAAAATATTTAATGAAAATATACTTATAATATTTTTGAGATACAATTTTAAGTCTTTTATGAATTTTGAAAAATGGATGTATTTGTGCCACTATCCTCTTAAAGTGTCTTATAGCCTTTTGTAGTCAATTTTCCCACACTAACCCTTGACCCCAGACCATCACTGATCTTATTTTTATTTTATTATTTTTAAAGTTTATTTATGTATGTATGTATGTATGTATGTATTGACAGAGAGAGAGAGAGAGAGAGAGAGAGAGAGAGAGAGAGAGAGAGAAATTGAATCAGGGAGGGGCAGAGAGAGGGAGAAAGAAAGAATCCCAAGCTAGCTCAGCACTGTCAGCACAGAGCCTGACATGGTTCTCAAACTCCGAAACCATGAGATAATGACCTGAGCTGAAAGAGTTGGTCACTTAACCGACTAAGCCCCTCAGGCACCCCTGTTTTTCCATTCCTCTCTTGATGGAAATTTATGTTATTTCCATTTTTTCCTATTATGAATAATGCTACGTTAAACATTCATGTACAAGTATTTTTATAGGCAAACCCTTTCTTTCTCTTGGGTATATACCTTACGCTAGAATTACTGAGTCATAGGATAAAAATACGTTTAATTTTATAAGAAACTGCCAACTAGTTTTCCAAAGTGGCTGTACCATTTTGCACCACCACCAGAAATGGCTGAGAGTTTTAATTGGTCCTCATACCTGTCAGCACTTGGTATTGTCAGCTTTTTAAATGTTAGCTATTTTTATGGGTACCTACTGGCATTTCTTTAGAGTTTAAATTTTATTTCCCTGGTGATGAAAGGTACTTGCCACCTTTTCACATGTTAGTCACATCTTCTTTCGCGAATTGTCTTTTCAAATTTTTTGTCCATTTAAAAATAATGGGTTTTCTGTCCTCTTATTATTGAGCTGTAAACCCTCTTACAAATAAATTTTCAGTCATTTGTGCTGCAAACATTTTCTCCATGCCTGTGACTTGTGTTTTTATTTTCCCAATGGTATGGTGAAAAGCTAAATGTTTTACTTCTCGTGAACTCCAAATTGTCGTTTTTTTTTAAGGTTGGTGCTTTTCGTGCTCTAGATAGCTTTGCCAACCTAAAGGTTGTAAAGATTATCTCCTATATTCCTGTATTTTCTTCTAGAATTTTTTAATTTTAGCTTTTCTGTTTAGGTCTTCTTATTTTCATAATCGGAAAATACAGGACAATATTTGTAGTGAAATCATGGTACTTTTAACATAAAAAGGTAAACTTTTACAAACTACTTACAAATTGATCTCTCCATAGTGTTTACAAAAGGTCTGACTTATAAAAAGATACGGGTCTAAAGGAGGAAAGCTGCATTTTCTATTATATCCTTAGCCTACCTGCAGAGCAGAGATTTTTTTTGCCTCATCTTTTCTTACCAAAACATCATTCAGTGTAATAAGTTGTCTTCAGTTGGCAGTTCTCAACACAATCACTTAGAAATAGAAATATTTCTAATTTTCTACCATGTGTCCCACAATTTGCTATGCTAGAAATGATACATTATTTCTGTAGGACTTAATCTGCACCATGGAAAAGTGGGGTCAAACAAACCTAAACAAAGAGATCATTACAATACATGATACGATGGAAGCACTAGGGAAAAAAAAATGTCGTTGCTGACACTGATTGGGCTTATAAACCATAGTTTGGGGTGATGGGGGCCTCCAGGGATGAGTTTCAGCATCCAAGTCATGATAGGTACCAGATGTGCTACGTATTCCTGGGCAAGTTAAGCGATGGAGAAAAATGGTTTGAGAAGAGAAAATAATTGTACTTAGGATGTTTTCAGTTTATTTTTTCCTCCAGCTTTGGTTGGTAGATAGGTTGTTATGGGTACTAAATCAGTCTACCTATACCCCAGTGGTTCTGATATTTTTTTATGTTTCTGAGTCTCACACAGACAAATGGATCCATTATAGACTGTCTACTAGCAATAAGGAACGTGTAAATGAATGCACAGCTCCTGTTTGAGTTTCCTTTTCCCTTAGGGTTATATTTACCCATCTCCACTTTCATTTTAACTCAAGTCTCATGGTACAGGTAAAGAATGGTGTTCATAGCCAGTGATTTTTGTGTTTGCCTGCTGCCATTCCTTATGTAGCTGGTCGTCTTAATAGGGTCAGCATATGGTTGGTAACTCTGCTTTTCCCAGGATGTAGATTCTACAATTAAAGAAGACGCATGCAAAAATAAAACTTTGGAAATCTTTTATTAACCAATGATTTGAGTTTTATTCATTTAAAAAAGTATTTAGCACTTCCTGTATTCCAAGAACTATGCTCAGTGCTGTAGTTAAATTGAATAAGACAGACACAGCTGCTGTCTTATACAGCTGACAATGAAGTGAGAATGGATGACATTGAACATTAATTAGAGGTATGATAAGTAGTGTAAGGACAAGTGCCATGCTCTAGCATATATGACACCGGGCTGAAGAAGTGACGTTTTGGTTGACACTTGAGTGGGCAATAGAGCAGGAACAGAATTCCATGAAGATGAAAGCCTCGCAAAACAGCTCTGAGGTAGAGATGTGCACAGAGTATTTCAAGAGCTGAAAAAGAGCAATATGGTTGCAATATAGAGAGGAAGGAGGATACCAGCAGCCAAAGAGGCTGAAAAGAAAATTCAGATCTCCATAGGTCTTGAAGCAGACTAACCAGTTAAGATGTCATGGGACTTGGAGGAGACATTAGAAAACCTTACCTCCACTGCCTTCAATAAAAAAGGAATTTTTTTTCTTACATAACATGAAGTCATAAAGTAAAGCAGCTTTGAGGTTGGTTAGTTCAATAACTCATTATCTAATTATTTCTATTTTTTACGGTGCAACTTACTAAGTTTATTTATGTAGCACGGGGACAGGACCTGTGGGCAGAAAGAGCTGCACTTTTGTTGTGTGAAGCTGGTGGTTATATGCTTGGTGCTCAAGGAAGAGGGGTTGTGCAGGGAGTTTTAGATCATGAATGTTGAGTGACCTGCGCAGAATTGCAGTAGCTCCCCCTCATGTTTGTAAGATGCACATCCTTGCATACCAACATCCAGAGCTGTAAACATATTTTTTGTATCTTTAAAAAAAAACATTTTCATAAACACTCAGGAAATTTCTCTTTTGTTGGCCAGAATGGGTCACAGGATCTTTGGTTTTCTACACCATTCACTGGTAAGGGGAATATGACCACCATAGCTAGTCATGTGAGAATTACATGGGGGTGGGGGGAGGTAGATAAATGGAGGCACTGAATGTATACAATTCTTTACACTTGTTTGTCAGTGAGGAGAGAGATAAAATGGTCAATAGTATGGAATTGAGCTCCCTCTGGTCATTAAGACCAATCATAGTGTTCCCAAATTTTTGGCAGCAGTTTAAAATGTGGGTGCTACTAGTCTGCTAGGAGGGGACAATGATTATTGGGTGGGCCACCAGCAGTACCCAGGTTAATGACTTTGAACCTTATCAAAAGAGATTTGGGAAGCAATTGGAAGGTCCTAAGTATGGGGGGGGGAAGTAATACAGTTTTTGTTAAAACTATAATTTTACTCAATATGGAAAATGAGAATTTTTCATAGTTTTAATAATTAAAGTTATAATTATCCAACACAAAAAAAGGAACAAGAAATGATGAAGGGAAAACATTTTTGAGGCTATTATAGTAATGTACCTGGGATGACTTGGAGTAGTTAGGATAGAGAAATAATGGTTGCAGTCTAAACATCCTTAATAACTAACATCTAAAAAAACTGATAACCACAACTGGCACATGAAAGAAAGGGAGAGGTCAAGCTTGACACTGAGAATTCTGATTTGAACAACTGATGAGAGAGAAGTGCTATTCGTGGAGATGGAAACACTGTCGGGTAGCAGAGTGGTGGGGTTTGGGTATACTGAATTTGAGATGTCAATAAGATGTTTAAAAGGAGATACTTGGTCAATATAGGTATGGAGCTGAAGGGAGCAGCTGAAGTCTGGATATAATTTTGTTGGTATTTAGTGTAAAATTGATATCAGACATGGGTGAATGAGTTCGGCTAAGAAAATATAGAATGAGAAGAACAGAGTGCTTAATCTAATCCTGAAAGACATCAAGCACAGAAAGAGTTTCTGACAAAGGTGACGTGAGAATGGCTCTGAGAAGTTGGAGAAAAAAAGTGGAATGTTACATCATAAAAGGAAGCCATTTCTCCACAAAGAAGGAGTAGACACCTGTATCAAATACCTCTGATAATTCTGGCAAGGTGAGGACAGAAGTGCAACCATTACATTTAGTCCTATAGAGCGGTGCAATTTGGGGCGCCTGGGTGGCTTAGTTGATTAAGCATCCAACTCTTGCTATCAGCTCAGGCTCCATGCTGAGTGTGAAGCCTGCTTGGGATTCTTTCTCTCCCTCCCTCTCTGTGCTCCTCCCTGCCCCCACACATGCATATGTCATCTCTCTCTCTCTCTCTCTCTCTCTCTCTCTCAAAATAAAGAAACATTACAAAAAATAAAAAATAAAATGGTGGAATTTGTATAGTTTTGGTAGAATGGTGTTACAGTTCCAACCAGAGTAAATAGAGTAGTTGATGGAGAGTAGGTAAAGGGATTCCGAGAAAGAAGAGTATTGGGCAGAACAAAAGTTGTCTTTGCCTTTAAATTTTCATGCTTGTCACAGTACATATTTTATACCAAGGAAAAGGGTTTTCTTAGTCTTTAAATTTTTACACTCGAAATGGTAGGGTGTTAATCCCCAAAAGAGAGAAGGACATGCAAAAATGAGATGAAAATGGGGCATCTGTTGTGAATCATAGTCAATATGTTAAATACAACTTTTTCTTTCATGAATTATTTAGGCCAGAAAGGCAGTTGTTTGGCAAAACTTACTGTAACCTGCTGCACAATTTTGGGGCAAATAATATCACGTAACAGAGAAAATTTCACCATTGTAGTACTTCTTTAGAAGCTCTAGCCTGCTCTGATTTCTAAATTAATATTCTTCCAAGATGATTAAGGAGACTGCTTCAACCATCAGAAAGTACATCTGATAACACTGCACAATAGACTATGGCATTGGACTAGATTACCGAAGTGTGGACTATGAATTGAAGAGAACAGAGGTGAAAGCATCATCGTTAATCAAGGTGCTTTGTAGATGACTGGTTATTGGACACACAATTTATATGCTTCTTCATTCAGTTCCATATGAGAAATTATATCCATTGCTTGATAGGTTGAATTAGCACACTAGGAATAAGACAGACTGTGCCCTATATTGAGAACTAATTCTAGTAAAACTATTTGTGAATTTAAGGGTGATTGAAAATGTGTTTTTAAAGTGCATATGTTGCCTGGGAAAGTATTAGGTGTTCCTCTTCTTTACTAAAGGTAATCTAAATGGAAAAACCTGTTCTATAAGGGATTGTTAAATGAAAATCCCTTTAAATGGAATATATTAGGTGGATTGACCTTGCTTATGGAACTAATAATTTTAAATATTCCAGCGATCTGAGTTGAATGAAATCCATCATTTATTTACCTTTGTTCTCCCCTTATCCCCTCACTGACCAGGTCGATGAATTATATACTTTGAGGCCTACCAAATAGCCCTAATGACCCAGGCTATACAAATTCTCATGATTCTCATATTTTTAAATATCATCTGGAAAGATGACCCTAAATTTTTATCCTGAATGGGTTCCATCCTTGCTCTTTCTTTGTAGAGTAACAATTTAAAACTTCCTTTTTCACTAATGTGTAGTAATTGCTGTGCTTTGAACATTTGGATGTGTGTTAAGAATGTATTCTATGTTGTCTATCAAGTAAAAATGGTAATGCATTTATTGAGTGCTCCAGTCAAAATTAGCCCAATATTAAATGCAGGCTCTAGTCAGCAGTTTCATCTTTTGATGGATCATGTTGTCAAGGCTTTCAGTGGGTTGACAATTTCTACTTGTAAGCAGTTTTTGAGGAAAGAAGACTGTATAAGACCTTAAATAAGTAATCATCAAATTACCTTGTATATACTGTTGAGAATGAATTATAATAAAGCCACACAATTTAAAGTACAGGTCTCCAGTTGAGTCTATCTCAACATAAATGAAAAACGTCATTTAAATGATTTCATGTTTAGATGTATTTTCCACAGAATATTCTTAAATGTTCTTAAAGAATGGTTAATGATCCTTAAACTCTCTTGAAGGAAAAAAAAATAAGAAACCTTGTTTCATGATTATATTAATATATTTATCTAGTCAGCCATTGAATATTTATTAAGTGGCTATACACAAACTCCTGTTTTTCATCCAACCTCTTTGTTTTATCCTATTTCACTTTGCCTTTTAGGCAGCCCTTTCTATCATCTTTCTTACTGTTGATTTTCCTTAGAACATGTCTAGGGCCTCTGTTTTCATGCACCTCTCCAGAGGTGATTGTACCTACTTTCCTTTTCTTGTAGAGAAGAAGTAACACAACACAGCAGGTAAGTCTTGAGTTTGGAGTGATCTGTAACTGGGAAATGGGGCTATGACTAGGAATTTGAACTTGATTTTATGAGTAACAGAAGGATCTTTAGCACAGAAGTGAGCCGAGGAAAATACTATAAGAAATGTAGGAGCGATGGTGACAGAATGCCTATGCCCAACCACAAATGTCCTGACAAATGCTTATCCTGTTCTACTCAGGGTGTGAGATCCAGCCTTTATAAGGGAACTAGTCAAGGGAAGAACGGCAAGGAATCTCAAATTTTAACTTAGCTAAATTATAAAAGAGCTTTTCATCCTGGCCTCACATTAAATCAATTTCAGTGATAGAAGCTTTGGGTTAATCAGCTCCAGCCTTAGGTATCTAGGAAAGGAACGATCTTGTTCTAAATGCAGAAGGTAGGACGATAGGAAGGTAGGATTCAGGGGAGGATGAATAAGCTTATTGATGCATAGGGATTGTCCTCGTAGCTGTCTTGTGAATGAATTACACTTTGCCCTTCTCCCACCTTCCTGTTCAAGGGCAGTTTTTGACCAACAAGCAGACTCATAAGATCTCAAAATAGTAGAGATTTATTGGACAGCTGTTGCTATTGCTGGCTTTCCTTTTCCTTTTTTGTAACTGTACCTTGATTTCTTTGGAGAACTATTTCCCTGCATTTCAAATGGTTATAGTGGAATTAACTTCCAAGATGCCAGGTCTCTCTTGGCCAAGAGGCGGGCAGAGTCCCTAAGTTCAGCCAATCAGACTCTGCATAAAACTTGGATGTTTTTTGAAGTGATATGAGGTGAAGAAATGGTTGAATATAGTTCATTTCAATAATGGGGACCTGAAAAGACTCTCCATGTTCCTTCTCCCTATAATGTCCCCACTGCCTTGGCTCCTGAATTTCCCAAGGTTTGGCTTTTCAGGTTTTCTTTTAGTTCTATAAGTTACCTCATTCATATACTGCCATAAAATTATCTAGGTTACAAGTTCTAAGATTTGTTTTTCATTGTCGGCAATCAAATATCACTAATTTTTGTTAGATATTTTTCAAAACCTTAAAACAAATCAATACATCTCAAATCTTTTAATAAGGCATCAATTTGTTTTCAAAAGAACACTTCTTTCTTAGTAAATGCATATGGATTTTCACATGAAGACACTGTGGATCATTGAGTAACAAAACTCAGATGTTTGGACCTTGAAGGGCACTTTGATATGGTACTTATGAGTACAACTCCCTAGGTATATTGTTGAAATTAAAATCCTGACTCTATCATTAGCAGCAATGTATATAAATAAATACCGTGGATAATTTTCTCATCATCTAAGTGCTTCCATTTGTTCAACTATGAAATGGGAGAAGATAATTTATGTGATGTGCTTACAACAATGCAGAACACATGGTAAAAAAAAAATACACATTCACTCCCTACTCAAGCTACCTTGCTACTTTATGTCAAAACTCAACTTTGAGCTTCTTGTAAGAAGAGACCTTATTTTAGTAGTCTTTATATTCCTACTTCTGAGCCTAGTTGGTGCTTTTTTTCCCCCAGTGGCTACACTGTAATGACACATTTGGGGGTTGTTTTTATATGTGTTGTAGTTGTATTAATAGTCACACAGAAACCTGACATCAGCTATAACTTTACTGAGAACTTAATTATAAGAGTTCAAGCCTATTATCCTTTTCCTACAAGGTACTCTGGCTTTACATGGTTATAAACATATGTAATTTTTCATTGTTTGTTTCCTTGCTGGCTAATTGTTTAGAATACCTCTAAATAATTAAGATTCTATAAATGCTTCTCAACCTTGGCTGCATATTAGAATCACCTGGAGGGCTTTCACAAGCAATTATTCCAGTTTACCCCAGATTAATAAAATTAGACTCTTTGGGGCTAGTACCTGGATGTCAGCATTTCCCCCAAGGCCCCAGGTAGTTCTAATGTGCATCCAGAACTGAATCCCTGCCTCTCGAACTCATTTAGACCTTCCGAGTAAGATACCGGCAGGTCTGAAAAGTTTTGGAGGCCTCTTTTTTTTTAAAGTGTAAATAATTTTAGAATTAAGGAATTTTGTATATTGGCTGAGTTGTCTGACAGACTATGGTTTGCTAACATTAAAGAACAGGGTAACAGAGCTCAAGAAAAAGGCTGTTTATTCTTTGTCCTCCTTGTTCCCTTCATCACCAGAGTATAAGCAGCTATATTGTTTCATTGAGAGAAGATGGAATTATGGGGAAGCTGCTTGAGAATTTACCCTATTTTTTGAGTTTATTCTGTATATGTGAATACCTCAGTCTGTTAAGAGTCCAGGATCTGTACATTATCAGATTATATTTTATAGACTACATAGCATGTAAAAGTACAGATTAGAAAGAAATCATTTGGATAATAAAATGTTAAATTTATATTAAGACCCTTGGGGGCATGACTTTTGGTTGGGAACAGAGAGGTAATTTGTGTGTGTGTGTGTGTGTGTGTACATATATATAATTTGTCATCATTTTTATTGTAATACATACATTAAGTTTAAAGCCTTAACCACTTCTCAGACGTTTATCAACAGTTATAATTTCACCTCCAATTTTCTCTTTCCTCTGGTAAACACAGGCCGTTCCATATATGCCATGGTTTCATGAACATTCAGTATGCTCACTGTCCCATTTAATCATAGATGACCTCAAACAAAAGTCAATTATGTGTCAATACTGTTCTAAGTGCTTACTATGTACTAAATCATTTCATTATCACAACAACTCTATAAGGGAGTAGCTATTTTTATTTTACAGGTGAGAAAACTGAGGCACAGATATGTTAAGACATATTTAGAAATCTGCTGGAGGTCTCCATTACAATTCTGGCAATTCCGGGTGTGCTTTTCCAGTCACTACACTGTGATGATTTATATACTATGTGAATAAGTAAAAATTCAATTCTATTGAATCTATAAAAATGCAGCCGAGCTACTACTCCATTGGAAGGTGTGGGCAAGGAAAGGGAAGTATTTTTGAAATTAATTTAAAAATAACTTTTCAGTTTTTGGTCTGCTATATAAGGTAAGAATTTGTATAGGTCTTTGTGCTGTGAGGTCTTACACAAATTTTAATCCTCTAGCAAATGGTTAAAACTACTGACAAGTTCCATTTTGATCTTGCTTGTGTGTGCCATCATTGAAAGGCAATGCTTTGAGAAGTGACATCTAAAGCAAGAGTCCCGAGTGTTCATCACACCTATAGGTTAATCTTTTCTTTAATGCTTTGGGTACTCCCAGGCAATGAGGCAGGATGAATATATCAATCCCAGCACATCTGAAGTAACAGGCAGGGGAAGTCTGTGCTCAGTGGTGCAATGTGGCAGGAGAGAAGCTAAACCTACTGGAATGTGCACTACTGAATTTGGGCAGCTGGCCAATGTTTAACACCGCCAAGAGAAGTGCAATTTTATTTCAATCATCTATTCTTATGTCAAGGCCAAGAGCAGCATTTCTAACAGCTTGTACTTCCCCATCAGTTACAACAATATGCACTCTACAACTCTTAGGGCAGGGAGCTTGAATTTGCATATTGGTAAAGCAGCAAAATATATTCTTTTAATCTTTGGAAGGTGGGATAGAGGGATAATCATGGAAGCAAGGACCAGACATTTCCAACCCTTTCAGTTCGAAAACATACTAGTCGAGGTAAATAACATTTGAATTGTGTTGTCAAAACACTGGAAAACAATGTCGTATTTTGGAATCTACAGCTTAGAGAAGGAGAAAAGTCACAGAATTTCTTTCTTTGCTTTCCTTTGCTTTCCTTTCTTTTCTTTCCTTTCTTTCCTTTCTTTCACAATGACATTTGGGTCCATCCTATACTCCTGAAGATTGGAATACAGATTTGCCACGCATTCAACTGAAATATTTAAGGTATAATTTTAAGTAAAAATAGAGTCTGAAACTACCCAATCTACAACTTTGATGGGACTAATTTAAGTATGTGTACAATCCTCTGAGAGTTCTCTCAATGAACTGTCTAGACTAAAATAGCTATTTGTACTTGGGGCACATGCAGCCATAATTAAGGGTGACAAAGAGCAGCTCCATCAAAACTTGTAAAATCCTCAAGGGAATGAAGTAAAGTAAAAATATATTGACCTTTTATTTTGATTTCATCGTATCTTTTGCACAATCTCCCCTTTTTATTCCACTCCAATATTCTGTATGTCCCACACACCGTTCAATATTTCATCCAAAGTCAGCTTGATCTTCCTGTTCCACATTCTCCCCTCTCTACTGGAAACTTCTTCACAAACTGTAGCAAAGCAATGTCCTCTCTCATTTTATCTCTTTTGAATTTAGTGAATTTTACTATAATTCAGGGGTATACATACTTTTAAAAACTTTAATAACAATACTTCAGCTTACCAAAGGTTTTTCTGGACGACTCCAATTTGAATGATATCTAATTTATTTACATTTTTGTCTTAAAATCGATCTTGACCTGTGGCTACAGAAAACCACGGACTGTTAGTCCTGATACGAGCCATGAATGTCAGCAGTTAAGTATTCTCTTTGCTGTTGGAATCTTCTCTGTAGTATTCCAGACAAATGGTTTTCCAGGTTTGCCTGGATGCCTGCAAGGCGGGAAGCGTACCACCTCACAAAGACAGTTACATTACTTAATATTGCTCATTATATTGTACATATACGTGCTTTAAATTAATTATTGTCAGTTGGTCCCCATTTGCTTCTATGATTAAAGTTTAAAACCTCATCCACCTTACAAGTTCTCAGATATATACAAACACACTTTAATTTTTTCCCTTTTCTGGAATAGACATGGCATTTTCCATATATGCCATGGTTTCATTAAAATTCAACATAATCACTCTCATTAGTCTCTCCTGAATATGCTCCCATTTTTCCACCTATGTCATAGACATGGAAATGTCCGACTCGGACCCTTCTTCAAACTGCTGCCCAGGTGGGGTAAGTGAGGGTGGAAAGCAGCCTTCAGCTGTTAGTTCTCAGGGATCAGAGTCAGCTGAAAAGCCAAACTGTCACAAGGCCACTACTTCCCAGGGCAGCCTGCATTTTTCTGAGGGAGACAGTTGTTTAAAAGCCCAGCCATGTCTGTACAAAGGTTGATGACTGATGGGCAATATTAGGTCCATAGTTACTCAGTTGGCCTGAACTTTGTTTCACTTCTTCCTCTGTCCAGTACTGCTTCTTCTGGTCCCCCTCTCTTCCTGCCTTTCAACATATATAATAAACATCATATACTTAAGTTTGGTTTAATTGTCTGCTTCCAGAGCACCTAATCTAAGACCCTATTTCTTTCTGTTTACAATGCTCTTTGCCCAGACTAGTTCAGAATCTATTTTAAACCAAGTGCAGACCTTCCATTTACTTACATTGAATGTGATTTTAAAAATATCGTACCACCAAACATTGAATCCCAGCTTGTAGGGTTATTTTGAATATATTTTTACTCTCCTATGTGTTTGTTTCACCCAGGTTTGTGTCCTCATAGCATACGGTGACTACCATTTCCAAGTGGTTTTGTTAAATGTTAACTAAGGCATTTGTGAAGATAGAGTCCTATCTCCAAGACTACATCAACACAGACCAATTAGTGTTCATGGGTTATAGTTCATTACCATTAAGAACTGGTTTCATTTGGTTTTCATAGTACTAGGGTAACATAAAGAACTTACCACACTTACGTAGTTTTTAACTATGATACAAAATGTATGTAGAAAGGTGCATGCAGAAAACTGAAGTCTAATATTAATGCCTAGTCACACTCCTCTGTCACCATGCTGATGATGAACTAGAATACCAGCAGCTCAGAAGCCCTTCAGGCCACTAGCTTCACCTCCTTCCCTAAAAGTAACTGTTTTCTTAGCTTTAACATCATAGATAAATTTTCATGTTATTTTAGTACTTTTACATAAGTTAGATGTCATAGTTGATGGTCTTGTGTGTGTCTGGCATCATTCACTAAATATGTTTGTGAGATTTGTAAATATTGTGTATAGCAGTACTATATTGATTTTTGTTGCTATGTATTATCCCATTTTATGATAATAGCTCAATTGTTGCTTTTATTGTAGGTGGACAAATTTGATTATTTCAAAAATGTTACCTTGAATATTTTTATACTTTTACATACTTACTATGTTGGCTGTATACGTAAAAATGCAACTGATGGCTCATGGGATATACCCGTGTTTGGGCACATACTGCCGGTTTTTCAAGGTGTATCAGTTTGCACTTCTACCCACCGTGTATGAAAGTTCCAGTTGTTCCATGTCCTTACCAGAACTGGTATTGTCACTGTTTTCATTTTAGCCATTCTGGTGGTGAGAAAGTAGTTGCATATTTAACTATCTCATTTACTCTGACTGAGAAGTAGTGAAATAGAGCACTAGGGTATTGATCATTTGGATGTCCTCTTCTATGAAGTGCTTATAAATATCTTTTATCATGCTTTTGGTCTGTTTTTCCCTATTGATTATCAGTAAACTGTATATAGCTTGGATACAAGTAGTGTGTTGACGATATGTCTTAAAAAAAGTCTTCCCCATTGTGTGGCCTACTTTGTAACTTCGGTACTGTCTAAAAATAGACTTTTAAAAATGTTTGTTTATTTTGAGAGAGACAGAGAGAGATATCAGGGTGGGGGGCGGGGAAGTGGAGAGAACCACAACTAGGCTCCGCCCTGTCAGCATGGAGCCCAACACTGGGCTTGATCTAGCAAACCATGAGATCATGTCCTGAGCCAAAATCAAGAGTCAGACTCTTAACCAACTGAGCCACCCAGGTGCCCCTAAAAATAGACTTTTTAAAATATGTAGTCCAAATACCAACATTTTTTATAGTATTATTTCTTATATCCTGATCAGAAATCTTAGCTTGTCCCCAAGATCTTCAAGATATTCACATATATTATTTCCTAGAAACCTTACTGTTTTGTTGTTTAGATTGTTCATTGTTTAGACATGTAATCACCTTGAAACTGACTTTGCTGTAAGGTTTAAGGTAAGGGAGGAATGTTCTTTTTATTACATAGATACCGAATTTATTTAAGATAGTTTTAATGTCAATATCAACTTCTAGTTGCTAAGGATTTTCTTTTTCTTAATGATAAATAGTTATTGAATTTTATCAACTGCTTTTTCTGTTTTTAATGAGATCATAGTTTTTCTCCTCTATTTTGTTAATGTGAATTCCATTGCTTTTTGTCTGTTTGTTTTGTTTTTTAATGCTAAGCTTCCTGTCCATGACTGGAATTAACTTAATTTTTTAATGTTGTATTCACATTCCTGAGAGATTTTCATCTGTATTCTTTTTTTCTTGCAATATTCCTTCCAGATTTTGATACAAGAGTTGTGCTGGTTTCACAGTTATGACTATTACTATCTGCCTCTTCTCCTGAAAGAGTTCATATACCATTGTTTTGTTTCTACTATAAATTGTGAGTGAACACTCAATATTAAAGCTCTCTGGGGCCTAGAGTTTTCTTGGTGGTAAATATTTTATTTACAAGCTCAATTAGTCTAATAACTAGAGGGCCACTGACATTTTTGTATTTTTGTGAGTTTGCTAAGTTGTGTTTTCAAAGAATTTTTTCCATTTTATCTAATTTTTCCAGTATATTGGCATATAATTTTTATAATATCCATTTTTAAATTGATTGCAACTAGGGGCTCCTGGGTGGTTCAGTCAGTTAAGCATCCGACTTCAGCTCAGGTCACGATCTCACAGTCTGTGAGTTCGAGCCCCACATCAGGTTCTGTGCTGACAGCTCAGAGCCTGGAGCCTGCTTCAGATTCTGTGTCTCCCTCTCTCTGCCTCTCCCCTGCTCATGCTCTGTCTCTTGCTGTCTCAAAAATAAATAAAAACATTAAAAAAATTTTAAATGATACCACCTTACCCCTGTCAGAATGGCTAGCGTTAGCAACTCAGGCAACAACAGATGTTGGCGAGTATGCGGAGAAGGAGGATCTCTTTTGCATTGTTGGTGGGCATGCAAGCTGGTGCAGCCACTCTGGAAAACAGCATGGAAATTCCTCAAAGAACTAAATATAGAACTACCCTACGACCTAGCAATTGCACTGCTAGGCATTTATTCAAGGGATACAGGTGTGCTGTTTTGAAGGGACACATGAACCCCTGTGTTTATAGCAGCACTAATGAACAATAGCCAAAGTATGGAAAGAGCCCAAATGTCCATTGATGGATGAATGGATAAAGAAGATGTGGTGTATATACACAATGGAGTATTACTTGGCAATCAAAATGAATTAAATCTTGCCATTTGCAACTATGTGGATGAAACTGGAGGGTATTATGCTAAATGAAATTAGAGAAAGACAAAAATCATATGACTTCACTCATATGAGGACTTGAAGAGACAAAACAGATGAACATAAGGGAAGGGAAACAAAAATAATATAAAAACAGGAAGGGGACAAAACAGAAGAGACCCATAAATATGGAGAACAAACTGAGGGTTACTGGAGGGGTTGTGGCAGGAGGGGATGGGCTAATTGGGGAAGGGGCACTAACGAATCTATTCCTGAAATCATTGTTGCACTATAGGCTAACTAATTTGGATGTAAATTTTAAAAAATTTAAATTAAAAAAAATTAAAATTATTACATCTATAGCAACTGTAGTGACCCTCCTTTTTTTTCTTTCTTGATGTCACTGCTTTAGCTTTTTCTTTTTTTTCTTAGCCTCTGTTGCTAAGATTGATCAATTTAGTTAATGTTTTCAAAGAGCTAACTCTTGGTTTCCTTAGTTTTTCATTTCATATTTTTCTTCTTAATTGACTGATGTCCTTATCTTTAGGATATTATTTTTATACTTTCTTGGGTTTCAATTTACTATTTTTCAGAACCTAGAAAAACTAGTAGCTAGAATTTTGCTTCTTGATATGGAAATTTATCCTATTGCTTTTTAAAATTATTCTTTTCTAATATACACATTTTTTAAGTACTCAGGAGAGAATTTATTTTGGCAACCCTTGCCCACAAAACTCTAGAATCTTACAGGTGGTTCTTGTTGGCCAGAAACTACCTCCTTTTTTTTTTCTTAAGTTTTTATTTAAAATCCAGTTAGTTTACAGTGTAATATTAGTTTCAGGCACACAATACAGTGATTCAACACTTGCATACACCATCAGGAGCTCATCACAGCAAGTGTGCTCCCTAATCCCTTTCACCTATTTAGCCCATCCCCCGACTCTACTTGCTTTAAGTCTATATTTCACTTTAAGATCTGGTATAGTTATATTTCACAATTATGGCATGTTTTAATTTTAATTTCATGCAGTTCAAAAGTTTTAATTTCCGTTTTGATTTCTTCTCTAATACGAGTTTTTTAGAACCATGTTTAAATTCCATATATTTTGATATTTTCTATCTTTATTGTTTTCTTTTTTAGTTTAACTCCTCTGTGGTCAGAGAACATTCTCTAAATGTTTGAAATTTTTGAGATTTATTGAGGACTATCTTGTATCCAAGCTTATGGTCCATTTTCATAATTAAGCCATGTTTTCTTGAAAAATATATATTCTGCAGTTATTGGATATAAAGCTTAAATACTACGTCAATTTGGTGAATAGTATTTTTTTTAAGTTTATTTTGAGAAAGAGTGAGCGAGCACATGAGCGCTAACGAGCACAAAGGAGGAGCAGAGAGAGAGAGAGAGAGAGAGAGAGAGAGAGAGAATCCCAAGCAGGCTCCTTGCTGTTAGTGCAGAGCCCAGTCTCTTGAGCTCCATCTCACAAATTGAGCGATCATGACCTGAGCCAAAATCAAGAGTCAAGCAGTTAACTGACTGAGGCACCTAGGTGCATCAGTTAATAGTGTTGATCAAATATTCTGTATTATTGTTTGATTTTATGTCTTTATACTGCTCTTACATCCACTGGTTTTACATCAACTACTGAACAAGGAGTAGTGAAATCTCTAACCAGAATTGTGAATTTCTCTATTTCTTTTTTGATTCTGTTACATTTTGCTTCATACATTTTGAAGCTGTGTTATTTGATACATACAGACTTGGAATTATTGTCTTCTTGAAGAAGTGACCCTTCAGATATAGTTCTCATTAGGTAAGCCTGAGTGGACTCTGGACTCTGTATTCTGTTCCATTGATCTACGTGTGTATTTTTGTGCCTGTACCACACTGTTTTCATTACTACAGCTCTGCAGTATATACCGAAATCTGGGGTTGTGATACCTCCAGCTTTCTTATTTCTCAAGATTAATTTAACTACTGATATGTTTGGGTTAAATCTATTGTCGGTGTATTTGTTTTCCTTTGTCCCATCTGTTAACCCACCAAAATTCCTCCTTTGTTTCTTACTCTTCCTGGGAATAGAATTCTGTGTTGGCAAAAATGTGCATCTTTTCATAAAGAGATCTACCATAAGTGTTCTTGTTCCTTTGTATGTAATGGATCTTTTATCTTTGGCTGTATGTATAATTTTCTCCTTGCCGTTGATTTTTACGCTTTTATTCTGATGCATTTTCTTTGATTTTATCTTCCTGTATTTGCTGAGTTACTTGAATATATTGTTTGTCTTTTAAAGTGAAATTTTGAAAATTATTGACAACTATTACTTAAAATATTTCGACTCCATATTTTCCATTCCTTTCTTTCTAACCCTTCCAATTATATATATGTAAGATCATTTCACTACCTTCGAATTCTCTTACATAGGTTCTGTTCTTTTAGTTTTTACCTTAGTGTTTGCTAGTGTTGCTTTTTGTTTGATCTGCTGTTCATTCATCTAATGGATTATTTCATGCTATTTTTTAGTTTTGTAAAATATATTTTATAATGTTTATATATTCTCATTATCTGACATGGTCTATTTTTAAATTTTATTTCCCGTATGGTTAACATGCAGTTATATATGAGTTTCAAGTGTACAATATAGTGATTCAACAATTCTATGCATTACTCAGTGTCCATCATGATAAGCATGTTCTTTTAATCCCCTTCATTTTTTACCTCTCTCCTGCCCACCTGCCCTCTGGTAACCATCAATTCTTCATAGGGAAGGGTTTGTTTTGGGGGACACCTAGGTGATTCAGTCAGTTAAGCGTCCAACTCTTGATTTTGTCTCAGGTCATTATCTCATGGTTCATGAGATGGAGCCCCGCGTTGGGCTCCAGGCTGACAGCACGGAACCTGCTTGGGATTCTTTGCCCTATCTCTCTGTCCCTCCCCCTGCTAGTGCTCTCT
The DNA here is from genome assembly GCF_022079265.1 of Lynx rufus. Taxonomy (NCBI): domain Eukaryota; kingdom Metazoa; phylum Chordata; class Mammalia; order Carnivora; family Felidae; genus Lynx; species Lynx rufus. The sequence goes on from NW_025814827.1 coordinate 68,197,154, forward strand.
CTTTCTCTCTTTCAAAATTAAATTAGACATTTAAAAGAGTCTATTTTTGGGTATGTCTCTTTTATTTTTGTCCATTCATTTTGTTTCTTACATTGCACATAAGAGTGACATCATATGGTATTTGTCATTCTCTGACATATTTTGCTTAGCATTACAATCTTTAGCTCCATCCATGTTGTTGAAATGGCAAGATTTCATTCTTCTTTATGGCTGAGCAATATTCCATTAAATGTATATATACCACATCTTCTTTATCCATTTATCTATCAATGGACACTTGGGCTGCTTCCATAATTTGGCTATTATAAATAATGCTGCAATAAACCTAGGGGCATATATATCTTTTTGAATTCTTTTGTATCCTTTGGGTAAATACCCAGTAGTTTCTGGATCATATGGTAGGTTTATTTTAAATTTTTTGAGAAAACTCCATACTGTTTTCACAGCGGCTGCACCAGTTTGCATTCCCACCAACAGTGCATAGGATTTCTTTTTCTCCACATCCTCACCAATACTTGTTCCTTGTATTTTTTTTATTTTAGCTATAGTGACAGATATGAGATAATATCTCATTGTGGTTTTGATTTGCATTTCCCTGATGATGACTGATGTCAAGGTTCTTTTAACGTGTCTGTTGGCCATCTGTAGGTCTTTGGAGAAATCTCCATGTGTTCTGCACATTTTAATTTGGATTATTTGTTTTTTGGTGTTGAATTCAATGAATTATTTACATATTTTGGATACTAACCCTTTATCATATATGTCATTAGAAAATGTCTTCTACCATTCAAAAGGTTGTCTTTTAGTTTTGTTGATAGTTTCCTTCACTGTGCAGAAGTTTTTATTTTGGTGTAGTCCTAATTGTTTTTGCTTTTCTTTCCCTTGCCTCAGGAGACATATCTAGAAATAAAATGCTATGGCCAATGTCACAGAAATTAGTACCTATGATCTCTTCTAGGAATTTTATGGATTCAAGTCTCACGTTTAGGTCTTTAATGATTTTGAGGTTTTTTGGCTATGGTGTAAGAAAATGGTCCCATTTCATTCTTTTGAATGTAACTGTACAGTTTCCCCAAACCATTTGTTGAAGAGATCATCTTTTTTCCATTGTATATTTACTCTTCCTTTGTCAAAGATTAATTGACCATATAAGCATGGTTGTTTCAAAGTTGTATTCTGTTCCATTGATCTATGTGTTTATTTTTGTGCTAGTACCATGTTGTTTTGATTACCACAGCTTTATAGTATAGCTTGAAATCTAGGATTGTGATACCTCCAGTTTTGTTCTTTTTCAATATGTCTTTGCTATTTGGGGTCTTTTGTGGATCTATACAAATTTTAAGATAATTTTTTTTAGTTTTGTGAAAAATATTATTGTTTTAATAGAGATTGCATTAAATCTGTAGATTGCTTTGGGTAGTATGGACATTTTAACAATATTTGTTTTCCCAATCCATGAACATAGAATATCTTTCCATTTCTTTGTCTCATCTTCAATTTCTTTCATCAGTGTTTTATAGTTTTTGGAGTACAGGTCTTTCAGCTCTGTTAAATTTATTACTTGGTATTTTATTTTTGTTGCAATTGTAAATGGGATTGTTTTTCTTATTTTCTCTTCCTGTTGCTTCTTTATTAGTGTATAGAAATGCAACAATTTCTGTGTATTGATTTTGTAATCTGCTACCTTACTGAATTTATTTATCAGCTCTAATAGCTTTTTTGATGGGGTCATTAGGATTTTCTATATATAGTGTCATCTCATCTGCAAATATTAAAGTTTTACTTCTTCCTTACCAATTTGGATGCCTTTTATTTATTTTTATTGTCTGATTGCTGTGGCTAGGACTTCCAGTACTATGTTGAATAAAAGTACTGAATACGGGTGCCTGGATGGCTCAGTCAGTTGAGTGTCTGTCTTCGGCTCAGGTCATGATCTCACAGTTTGTGAGTTTAAGCCCTGCATTGGGCTCTGTGCTGACAGCTCAGAGCCTGGAGCCTTCTTCAGATTCTGTGTCTCCCTCTCTCTCTGCCCCTCCCTCACTAGTATTCTGTCTCTCTCTCGAAAATAAATAAAAACATTTAAAAAAATAAAAATAATAAAAAACAAAAAGTACTGAGTGGATATACTTGTTGCTGACTTTAGGGGAAGAGCTCTCAGTTTTTCCCCATTAAGGATGATGTAGCTATGGGTTTTTCATATATGATATTTAATATGTTGAAGTAAGTTCCCATTAAACCCACTTTGTTGAGAGTTTTTATATGAATGAATGTTGTACTTTGTCAAATGCCTTGTCTACATCTATTGAAATGATCATATGGTCGTTATCCTCTCTCTTATTGATGTGGTGCATCACATTTATTTATTTGTGATTATGGAACCACCCTTCCATCCTAGGAATAAATGACACTTGGTTGTAGTAAATTATTTTTTTTGCAGTATTGTTGAATTTGTTGTGTTAATATTTTGTTGAGGATTTTTGAATTTAGATTCATCAGAAAGATTGACCTGTAGTTCGTTCTCTCACTCTCTCTCTCTCTCTCTCTCTCTCTCTCTCTCTCGTAATGCCTTTCTCTGGTTTTGGTATCTGGGTAATGCTGGCCTTATAGAATGAATTTGGAAGCTTTTCTTCCTCTTGTAGTTTTTGGAATAGTTCAAGAAGAATAGTTATTAACTCTTCTTTAAATGTTCATTAGAATTCACCTCTGAAGCCATCTGGTCTTAGATTTTTGTTTATTGGGAGGTTTGTTTGTTTGTTTGTTTTTAATGAATTCAATTTCATTGCTGGTAATTCATCTGTTCAAATTTTCTATTTCTTCCTGATTGACTTGTGGAAAGTGAATATGTTTCCAGGAATTTATCCATTTCTTCTAGGCTGTCTTATTTGTTGTCCTATGATTTTTTATGATCTCTTATAGAGATTCTGCATCTTTTTAATTTCTTTTCCAATTTCCTTTATTATCTTTAATATATTGTTAATGGTGTTCTTTCAAGTCCTTGTTCGGTAGTCCTAAGATATGAATAACCATTGGGTTTGATTATATGGTATACTTTTTTTCCTTTGGATTATCTATCACTGTTCATGAATTTTCTCATGTCTCCTAATGGATAGTATGATATTATACCAAATACCCATAGAGATAGAAGTTGATATCAATTATTCCTAGAACATTTTTTCTTTTATACAGATACTGTGAAAGGCTAATACTTCAGTCTAATCAGATGTTCAGCTAGGTGGTGACTCGGTTGCAACTTCAGTTAGTTTCAGCCCACCTTTAAAATCTTGTAACTGAGAATTATTATGTGCCTTTGGAGACTCTCCTTCTCATGGCAACTAGATTTCTTAAGCATTGTATGGCTGCAGAAGAATATTCTACTTTTATGCCCTGTACTGCAACCTTTCCTGTTTTTGGTTGAATCTGATCATTCTCTTTGTCTACCTTTTTGAAATTTCAGCCCTACTGGGTGTTTTGAAGTTGACTCTTTATCCTCACATTTCAAATAATTAAAAATGCAAAGCGTGTTGAGAAACAAAGAGACCTGTCATACATTTGTTGTAACCTCTTTTCCTAACATCGTTTTGTTCCTTTATGGGAAATCTCATTCTACATCTCTGAACCAGCTCTCTAGTCTCTCATGCCTCTTTGGCACTCAACAAATATCCTGTGGGGGAAAACTGATGCTATTACTTACCAGTGATTCTCTAGATTCTATTCCATTATGGCAGCCTACTTAGTCATAAATTCTGTTGCGTTCTATTTCTCCTTTTGCCTAAGTCAAGCCTGATAATCAATGGTTGCCCAGGGTTGGCAAAAAAGGAAGGAACTGACTCCTGGTCTCATCTTCCCTGGGAAGGGCTCTTCCCTCTCTGGGATTTACGCTTATTCAGTTATCTTCATTTATATATAATATACTTGTGTCTTTAATTTTATTTTTAAGTTTATCTTACCGACAGTTGTTGCAGTGAAAGCAGTGGCTTGTTGCTTCTTGTAAATATAACCGCCATCAATTACAGTGGTTCTGAAAAGTGCTAGCCCTTCATTATAGGCACTTGCCACAGTACTACTTTTGACTTGGGAAACAAGATGTAATGTCTTACTTTGCAGGTAGAACACAAAGGAGTTATCCTATGTTTTTGAAGGCTATTTCTCTGGATATACATTTCTGACTTAATAGTTTGGATTTTTTTTAGCATTTTGAATATTTTATTCCAATTTTTTCTGAATACCATTGCGTGTGCTAAAGCCAACTGTGGATGTGATATTTCCCCTCTGAAAGTAATGTCTTTTCCCTGTCATTGCCTTTAAAATGTTTTCTTGGCATTTGTTTTTCTACGTTTTTATTATGATGTACTTGGATAGAATCTTCTTTCTACTTATCCTGTTTGGTATTGAGGACTTTGTTGCATTGTAAGTAGTTGTTTAGAGAATCTCAAGCCCACTCTTCTATTTGGTCCTTTGCTAGGGAGACTCATAAGATTCAACATATATAGGTGTAGTAATGAAAAAGATTTATTACACTGGCACAGTAAGAATGAATAGAAATCAGTAAGAGGAAAATGCACATAAGGCAGAGTTTGGAGAAACTCAGACACGTGTTTTCTATGTTCTGCTCTCTCTCACCTCCAGCCCAGGAAGTGTCACACTGCATACTCCTTTCTTTAGCAGTGAAAATGAAGCAGTATGCATGCAATATTTCTGTCCAGGGAAGCCTGGGTGAAATTCAGATTTCGAACTTTCTGTTAGGGACTGGGGACATAGGGACTCTCTGACCACCAAAATCTGAGATTTCCAGAAGGAAAGCAGGTGTTCACCATCAATCACATTGTTTGTATATTCTAAGCAGGCAGACATAGCAGGAACATTAGAGAGTGTTTCAAAAGCCAAATTCTCAGACACCAGCCATGTAACAGGCCTGCAAGCAGGCTCTTCAAAGGATCAGGTCTGCCGTATTAACACTCTCCTATATGGCATCCTCTGTCACTTGTAGAAGATTCCCAGCCATTATAACTTCAAGTATTGCTGCCTCTATGGTCTCTCTGTTCTCTCTCTCATACTCAAATTCCATTTAGTTAGAACACTTTGCCATATTCCATATGTCTCATGTTCTTTTCTCTATTTTTCATCATTTTTGTTCTCCATGCTCTAATCCAGTTTTATTCCTGATTCCTCTTTTATTCTTATTTCAACTACGTGTAATTCTGCTTTTGCTAAGACGAGCATCTATTGAGTTTTTAATTTTAGCTATCTTTATTTTAAATTTTACAATTCCTATTTCTTATTTTGTAGTTAATTTTGTGGTGAATTTTTCCTTTTGTCATATAGTTTTTCAATATATTAATCACAGATATTTTAAATCCATGTCGGATAACTCTTATATTTGAATTTTTATTAGACTGTTTATTGTTTTCTTGGCTTGTTGTAATGTGATCGTCACTCCTTTTATAACTGACAAGTTTTGACTGAATGTTAGATATTGCATATAAAAATTTAGAGATGGTTTGAGAATTTACTTCTATTTTTTTTTTAATTTTTTTTAATGTTTATTTCCGAAAGAGAAAGAGACAAAGCATGAATGGGGGAGGGGCAGAGAGAGAAGAGACTCAGAATCTGAAGCAGACTCCAGGCTCTGAGCTGTCCGCACAGAGCCTGACTCTCAGGGCTTGAACCCACGAACCTTGAGATCATTACCTGAGCTGAAGTCATACGCTTAACCCACTGAGCCACCCAAACACACCAAGGATTTACTTCTGTTTCTGACAGGCCTATGAGCAGGGCAAGATTACTGTAATCCCCAAATATACTTATTTGAATCTGGGCTTCATACTTGGTACAGGTGGATCTATTTCTGGATTACTTTTATTCTTCAGGGGTGGTCCTCCAAATGTTCAACATAAAATCTGTGGTGTTTACAAGGGTCTCTCTTCCTTTGGGAGTCCAGATGGCATTCTTTGTCCTCCAAGACTCATGATGCTGCCACAAGCTATGCTCAGCCTCTCAACCACTCAGCTATTATTTTGTGTTCATTTTCCTAGTCCCTTAGCTTCTGCTTTAAAATTGGCAAATGAATTAAAGGGAGAAGTTACACTGTCTATGTTGACTTTTTTCTATGGCTTAATTTTTTTTCTGGAATTTGGCCACGGGGTCCTCGCTACGTTGCATCTCTCCCTCCTCCTTTCCGTCCCCTCCCCCTCCCCCCCATACACAGAGACACACACACTAATAATGACCTATCTTAAGAAAATGATTAATGGTGTTCACTCAAAATAAATATAGAAGAAACTTGATTAATGCTAGAGAGTGTTCTCTTGCATGATTAACTGAAGTCCAAATGTATTTCTCTCTCCTACATCCACATTTTTCTCATGTTCCCTCACCTAGGAATACCTTTTCACTCTTCTGAAAATGAAAACCCACAAGATTCAAGTAATACATCAGTGTTTCCAGAACATTTACACACATTGTTTCCCTTCTAATTTCTGTTAGAATTCACTTCCTGAACCATGTACTTATTTTCTCATCACACAGCTCCTTTTGTGTACTTTCAAATGATGTGTATATACCTTATTTACAATCATATTATATTATTTTGTAGACAAAGATCAATATGCCTTCCTATTTCAACCCCATTTATTTACTTCAACCTTGCCCATAACTTTTTTCATGGTGGTTTTCTTCTCTCTCCTTTACTTTATGGCTGCACCTGAGACGCCAAGTCCTATAAATTGGGCCTCTGAAGGAGAGCTAACCCTTAGTGCTGACACCACTGTAGAAGTGCCTCAACAGGAAGGAGTGGGTTGACTGGAATCGAGAGAACAAGTCTAGTTTTACACAGATTTTCATGGTTTTCACTGAAGAATGGCCACAAACCAAAAAGTTCTCCAGTTTTATCTGGGTAAGCACTGGACTCTAGTGGCTTCATGGACTAGTTTACTTCTTTGTAACGCTTATTAAAGGAACTTATGCCTATAGGGAATGTTCAGTATACATTTGTTGTTGAATTAGTGAGCTGCTTTTCAGTTGTCTAATTGGATAGGTACATTCATTTCTCATTAAGTTTATGAAATCAGATGGTCAGAGATATTTACTATTTGAATGTCATCCTTAATAGAATATCCAATATACCAAGCCCCCTGCACCATCCCTTGTTATGCTGAGGAGAATTATGTGTTAGCAGAAAAAGTAAAGTACACAGTCAAAAAGTTTTTGAAACACTACACATCCATTTGAATATTTCCAATGCATGTAAACATAATACAGTCTTGGGTTTATTAAGACATACAAAATTTTTTTTTCAGAATATTTGCTATTGGATAACTTTTCTTTTTCCTGGAAGCCTATCAATATCTCACAGAACACTAATACTCGAAGGAGCACATTTTGAGATAGTTGGCATAGGGTAATATCTGTCTCCTGGTCTACTGTCAATTCTCTTTTGCACACTATTTTTTTCCCCTTTCCAATTATTGGCTTTAACACTCTAGAAGCTTTATGCTTAAAGTGCATAAAATGCCTGAATCCCTCTGGCTTACTGAATATTTCCAAGGAGGTTCTTACTATGGTTGGATACAAATTCTGGTGTCTAAATCTCTTTCCTTCATCACAACTATATTATTTTCTTATTGCTGCTGAAATAAATTACCACACACTTCATGGCTTAAACAATACACATTTATTTCCTTGCAGTTCTAAGTGTTGGAAGTGTGAAGTGACCAAACTACTGGTCTAAAATCAAGGTGCCTGCAGGGTTGCATTTCTTTGTGGAGGCTCTAGAGAAGGGTGGTAGGCAGAGTAATGGTCGTTCAAATGTCTACATACCCATCCCTGGAACTTGTGAGTATGCTATGTTACTGGGCAAAGGTAACTGAAATTGAAGATTATTTGGTTGGCCTGATGGCCCATAAGAGTGAAGCAGGAAGCAGAAGAGTCAGTGTGTAATTGATGCACCATGAGAAAGACAACCAGTGTTGTCGGTTTTGAAGATGGAAGAAGGCCACAAGCCATGAAATGCTGGCAGCCTATAGAAGCCGGAAAGGGCAAGAAAACAGATTCTTCCTTAGAACCATCAGGAGGAATGAAGCCCTTCGGCACCTTGTGAGATCTATTTCTGCCTCCTACCACAACCATTATATCAAAATATAAAACTATTAACTTTGGTATTTGAAAACAAACCAATCACATGTTGATTTCCATAAATGTGCTTGGTCCATAGAATTCTTGTCCTTCAGTGATTCTTGATTTTCAGACATTGAGTATTTCCTGGATGCTGTAGCCTCAGTAGTTTGAAATTCTGATTTAAAATAAAAAGGAGAAGGACTCTGTGATCATAATCAGCTAAATAGGTTAAGTTCATTTTTAAACTATTCACATACCTCTATATAAAATTTTGTACAACTCTCCTTTGCATTAAATCTTAGACTTCATTGTATGTTAACTATAAAAGTTAATTCACACATCACATAGGAATAACATTTTAGTAACCAATTTATGGTGGGAGCAGTTGTTAAGAAAGAAAATTAAGTCGTTTTGCTTTTAATCGACTGACCTTATCGTCTTAGTTTATCATTTGTCACTAGCGCAAGAAACACAATATTTTAATATACAGGATATTCAGTATGTACTTTGGCTTTTGAATACACAAAAAGGATTTAATTCGGCTTTTTATTTCATTTGCATAGCTTTTAAAAAATCACAAAGACAGTAGAGCATATTTTTCTTCTCCGAGGCCAAAATTGTAGTGAAGTGTTGACAGCGCCTCTGTAGCTTTAGGCTTTGACAAGAGTTTTGGCTACAGCAAAACCAAAGGGGTTTAAGCTTCAGAGAAGAAGAGCGGTGAAGCCAGCTGCTTGCTGACGGAGATGTTCCTGAGCATACATGAGTCACTTCTCAGCCTTCTAAGAACAACTGCGTCAATGGGTCCCACTTGCCACCAGCCTTATAAATCCCAGGAAAGCAAGTATTATGTGTGATTTAGTATATAATATTTAACCGGGGCTGTTACTAAGATTACCTAAGATAACTCAGCAGGAACTATTTAGATTGCCATTCTAATATACAAGAATAGATTATTTTGGTTAACAAGAACGTAGGCTATAATAGAGCCCTCAGGTAGGAATTAAGATAGTAGATGTAGAAATAATGAACTCAGCTGGTCTGTGTCATTGGGCAAGTCACCTCACCTCTGTGCATACTTTCTAACCCATGCAAAATGGAGGACCTTAACTAGATTATTCCTAAAGTCTCTGCTAGTTCTTCTATCCCATTCTTCTTATGATTAAAAAAAAAAAATCAGGAGTGCATGGGTAGCTCAGTTGGTTAATTGTCTGATTCTTGATTTCAGCCTAGGATATGATCTCACCAATTTGCTGACAGCACAGGGCCTGCTTGGGATTCTGTCTCTTCCTCTCTCTCTCTGCCCTCCCAGTGCTCTCTCTCAAAATAAAAAAGCTTAAAAAAAAAAGAAATTTCCCAAACTCCAAAGAATTACATATATCTCTCTCTTTACTAGATTAAGTGTTATGAAATGGACTGCTTTGTATTTTAATTTAATCATTCATAAATGTTGGTTGTATATCCCTGGCTAGAATATAAACTTTTTCAGTAGAGGTATTATATCTTACATATCCTTGTATTCACTATAGCAATAAGGAAGATACTTAGAAAAAAATTTAATACCCATTAAAGTGAAATAAACTAATTCCATTACCTCTTCTCTATGACTCTTTTTCATATTTAAGAGTTATTTTAAGGTAGGTTTTAGGGGCGCCTGGATGACTCAGTTGGTTAAGTGTCTTGTGGTAGGGTCCCCTTCCTAAAGAGTGGGAAAAACAAAAACAAAAACAAAAACAAAAAAAAACCTCAAGGCAACCTGGCTATACACGTATCTGACAATCCCTCATGACCTTGTAACATGAGACCACTTAAACAGACTGCATGTTTGTCCGTTACTATATATGAGAGACAAAGAAATACAAAATGTATAAAAAATTATGCCATGTGATATCCGAGGCTCAGTTCTTTGGGTACGAACCCAACTGAGCCCTGCCAGTAGGAATAAAGTCGCTTCCTGGAAAGAAAAGCCTCCGTGTGACGACTCTCTGTGTGAGAATCCTGCTAAGGTCTGACTCCAGATTTCGGCTCAGGTCATGATCTCACAGGTTGTGAGTTTGAGCCCTGCATCAGGCTCCTCACTGCCAATGTGGAACCTGCTTGGGATTCTTTCTCCGGGCACCTGGGTGGTTCAGTTGGTTGAGCTTCCAACTTCTCTCTTCCTCTTTTTCTCCCCTCCCCCCCTTCAAAGTAAATAAATAAACTTAAATGGTAGGTTTTAAAAGTTATGATGTTAAATGTTGTCTATGTAGCTTGCTTTTCAGAAATCTAGAAACATCCATCTTCTTCATTGCCTACAGTTAGCTAATAGGCTTAACAAAAACTTAGTCATCACATTTCATAATGCTCCTGACAATTAATAGGAACCATAAACTACCAGTTTCCCCTTACTTGTCTTTTACTGTAAGTGCTGTTGGACCTGGGAACATTGGAGATGTGAGGACAATCTCAAGGGATTAGAGAGTAAGTGAGTTGAATGTGGATGCCAGAGATGTGTGCTACTCCATATGGAACATCAGTGAATGCTGTAGCCCTGAGGAGAAGAGGTCAGAGAAGATAGAAAAGAATTGTCAAGCTGTGGCAAAGGAGTTGCAGGTAACCAGCCATATTAAGGATTTGGGTCAGGATGAATGAGCAGATGCTGAAGTGCCCAAGAACGTGGCACTTTTTTAGAAAATAAATTGGTCATGGAAGACTGTTTGTAACTGCTGTATCCTACAAAGCCAATTCCACTCAAAAGGCAGCTCTAGTATTTGCTGCCTAATTTAATTAATAGAAAAATGGGGTTGGGGGGAACCGAAAATATTCAGCCTACCAGACTATAAATACCTTGAGAAAACAGGAATCTAAAAATGAATAAAACTTAATGACATAAGAGAAAAAAAATCTATGATAACTTTTTCTTTAGTGGGGAAGGATGAGACTCGAATATATCCCCATCACCCTTCCAATAAACCTGAACACAGAGTCTGGATAATAAGGATAGCTGTGATAAGATTTCTTACTTGCTTAAGTAACACTAAGAGGAAATAGACCATATATGTAGACATATTTTCTATCAGAAGGTGCTATAGAACAATTTAAAAAAGATTAAAAACCCTACGTCACAGCTAAAATCAAGAAGTCATCCCCATGTTCTATTTGAGGTTGTTCAAAGCTAATAATAGAAGAAAATCTTCAGATGAAATGAGAATTGCTCCTGAAATATTTCAAAGGAAACAAACCATCAAGACAACACCGGAATTCATTATGCAAATTTTTGAAAGGTCAAGTATTTTCAGGAAGGAAAATTAGAGCATAAAATGTCCTGTATTTTAAAAAATCACCCCTCTCACCTCCTTGCCAACAAATCCACAGAATGCTGCATATATTTCCCCCCCTATTTTCTGAACTTGGGTAAAGAGAATTCCCTGTTAGCAATGAAAAATGAAACTTCTAAATATGTACAGTTTTTTTTTATACTTACTAAATTAACTGTTACTTTATTTTCTAGTTGTTTTTTTAAACCCGATCTTGGACTGCCCACTTTGGTATCAAATCAAACACATACTTATCAAGTAAAAATTAGTTAAAAGACTATATTAAGATAAAATAAACATAAAATATTGAAAGGTCAAAGTTGCAGTTAACGCTATCCATATTTTTAAATGTTTGTTTATTTTTGAAAGAGATAGAATGCAAGCAGGGGAGGAGCAGAGAGAGATGAAGACACAGAATCCAAAGTAGGCTCAGAGCTGCCTGCACAGAGTCGGACTTGAGCCTTGGACTCACAAACCAGGAGATCCTGACCTGAGCTGAAGTCAGATGCTTAACTGAATGAGCCACCCAGGCACCCAAATGCTATATTTTTTATGCCTATTTAAACTTACTGTTTTGGGGGCAACTGGGTGGCTTAGTTAAGTGTCTGGCTCTTGATCTCAGCTCAGGTCATGATCTCCCTGTCCGTGAGATTGAGCCCCCCATAGGGCTCTGTGCTGACAGCAAAGAGCCTGCTTGGGATTCTCTACATGGCCCCCCACCCCACCCCCCGTCTCTGTACCTACCCCACTTGCACATTGTTCTCTCTCTCTCCTCCTCTCAACATAATAAGTAAATTTTTAAAAATAAATACATAAATTTATTGTTTTAGATACATATTTTTAATGGCACTAGCATAAAATATACTACCATATATATGACTCAATATTTTTTACAGTACATTTTTTACAATTCAGATTCAATATATTCTTTTATGTTTACATTAATATTTTTATATTGTCATTTTCTATCATATTTTATTAGAAAAGTAAACAAGTTTATCTCTTTTCAGCATTAATTTAAATATATACGTAAGTTAAATATAGACATTTGAGCAGTCTCATAAATTATGAAATTTAAGCAGCCTGAAATATCTAATAGGTTAGAATTAACGTTTATTATTCTAACACTGGAGATAAAAATGATTCTAAATCTATCACTATGGATGCAGTCAGTAAAGTGTTTGTAAATCTAAAATAACATTTTCTTGGGAATCCTTTGTAATGATTATACAGTGACCTATTATGTAAATTAGTCTTTTCTCTAAATATTTAAATATTTGTAGAATAAATTAATACATTAATAAATGGATCTATTTTCAAAGCCGCACACACGCACATGTTCACTCATTCTTTTACCGCCTAAGACTGGACACTCAGTTGTAGTTAAATAATGAAGGAAATTCATGAAGCCTTGCTAATCTTTCACAATCACTTATGCAAATGTCTGCATATGTAAAATTATTTTAGTATTTATCATACTTACGTTCTGAAATATAGGTGATAAGTTGGAAAATGACTTTTTTAGTAGAAAAATGTTACCATACTAATGCACTAATATTTAAGTCATAAATATGTAACTCCTAAATCAGCCATGCCGAAGGACATTTCAGAAAAAAAAAAATTAATCTGGAGAGTAACGTGATTTTTTTCTCCTCTTTCCCATTCCCTTTTCCACCTTTCTGCTATTCTTCCTTTCATACTATTGCAATTTATTTTCAAGAATAAAAGCCGCCACATAACCAGAAAGAGTAAGACCTAAACAAATTGTTGCAGCCTATTATTTGGGGTTAATTGACATGTGAACACCATGGAATTACTGGCCCGGTGAGCAGCTTTAATAAAGAAATGGACTCTGAACTCTACATAAATGCAATGGTCTCGTCACAGTCCTAGAAGGGTGGCCTAGATTCTCTATTAGATTGTCGGTTACAATTACGAGGAACATTTTGCCTGATTCCTTTGTCATCTTCAATTCTTCTTAGGCTCAACTGACTTTAAAGTAGGACAAAATTGAGAGAATGAGGAAGCAGGAACACTATGAGATTCTAAGCATAAGAAAAAATGAATAGTCTGAGGCAGATAATGATGATGTTTGCGATTAGTACTTGTTATGAATTTTATTTGGATAAAAATGCCATTTTATTAGTTGTCCCAGCACTGCCCAGTGGGGAGTGAGGGTCACATTTTCAGCCATCTGCAGTCACAATCAGTGTGTTGTGAAGCAGGGTCACATCACTAGAAATCATCATTACAAAAATTATGTATCTTCTTTATACAGCGCCTGTGTTCTTTAATGGATGTGTTACATTTGACTGTTGTTTTTAAATGAACTGCTTTACCACTGGCACAGATGAGAATGTAACGAATACCTTATTTTCATTTATTATTCGGTAAACGCTGATTGAATTAGTTTTCTTTAATCATTTGTTCTGAAAATTCTATTTCTCTAGACTTTCCAACAAGTGCCCAGTGACTTTCAGGTAAACCCTTTATTTCAGAGCTTTCCATATAAAAGAATATTTTGTAAACTACCAAGTGCATATTAACTTCCTAAATGTTATCTTGTTATTTTGGAATTATGTATATTAGATTCTTTTTTGGCAAGGCTACACGCTTGTAACTGAGCACAGGAGCTTAATGAAAAGTCTTCCTTATGACTAGTTATGTATTTCCTGACAAACATGAAGAAGCTTTAGTGCAGTAAATACAAAAGACTGGCAACTGTTATGAAGTTATAAAACAATTTATTGGGGTATATAAAAGCCATACTAGCAACCACAGTGTACTCCTGATACTAACTTAAATACTGAAGGGTATGATTAGCTACAATTGTACCTTCTGGTATTATTTTCTGAGCATAAGCTATGTAAATTCAGCATGCTACCATTGGTTAAACTAGTAAAATATAGAAATGCACTCAGGAGTTTGCATACTATTAACTGTATTGTGTAATTAAAAATGTTACTTTAACAGCAAATTTTAATATTTAAGCTACTTTAGATTATTGGAAGTCACCAAAATAGATATTCATTTACTCTTTTACTAAGAATCTGTGTTAGTTTCTTTAAAAAAGGGGGGGGGGAGGAGCGTCTGGGTGACTCAGTTAAGCAGTAGACTTCGGCTCAGGTCATGATCTCACAGTTTGTGGGTTCGAGCCCCTCATCGGGCTCTCTGCTGTCACCTCAGAGCCTGAGGCCTGCTTCCAATTCTGTGTCTCCCTCCCTCTTTATCCCTCCCCCGTGTGTGCTCTATCTCTCTCAAAAATAAACAAACATTAAAAAAAAGATATTAAAAGGAATCTGTGTTAGTTTCTTATTGCTATGGTAACAAATTATCACAACCTTAGTGGCTTAGAACAACACATACTTGTTATTTTAGAGAGTTGCAGGTCAGAAGTCTGAACTGGGTCTTAAGCACTGAGATCAAGTTATGGACAGAACTGCGTTCCTTCTGAAGGCAGAGGAGAATCGGTTTCCTTGCTTTTCCTAGATTCTAGAGGCCATCTACATTCCTTCTCTCTTGGCGTTCTTCCTTTTTCAAACCATCACTACAGCCACTGCTTCTGTCATCACATCTCTTCTCTAACTCTGAACCTCCTGCCTTCCTCTTGTGTTATTGAATACCTACTGTAAGCCAGACCCTATGCTATGTGCTGGGCATATAACGATGAAGAAGACTTCTGTCATGTCAATGCAGCTTACATTTTGTTTGCAGAGACAGAATATAAAGTGTTAGAGTGAACACATTATCCACTGCACTTCGATGTCATTTTCTATGACTTACCTGAGCTTCTTGAATTGTGATGAAGATATTTCAAACTGGCAAATTTATCTCTGCAATTTTTGTTTCAACAGTTTGTTTTGAGTCTCTTCGTTCCTTTTCAGCAAATGTGCAATCGTTCTCATTTCTTCCCCTCTCTTTCTTTCTTAGAAGGTGACTGGGGTAGAAGATGGGGATTCCTGACCTTTCAGAGGTAGAAAAGGATCCAGCCGATACCACTACCTCCTCACAAGTCTTTGTTGTGATGAGCTGATCTGGTCTAGTTCCTGGGTCTACTTAAGTGACTTTAAGATGAGGCTACGGAATTTCTCTTTGGCTGTCTGGAGGAATTTCAGAGCTCAGTGGTTCTCCCTGACTGATTCAACCAATCATCTTTGTCTCTTAGGATGCTACGTACTCTGCAGCCTGTTGTGGCTGCCCAGACATCCTACGTGTGGACCCTGACGAGGCTGTCTACCTTGAAGCTACTTTCACTGGGGTTACTCACTTGTGTGTATTATGGCTCCAAAAAGCATGTTGCCATTCTGTATTATCTCTGGGACATGG
The DNA here is from genome assembly GCF_022079265.1 of Lynx rufus. Taxonomy (NCBI): domain Eukaryota; kingdom Metazoa; phylum Chordata; class Mammalia; order Carnivora; family Felidae; genus Lynx; species Lynx rufus. Next base: position 68,212,885 of record NW_025814827.1, read on the forward strand.
GGTAACTTCTGGGTCCCTTTTGGAAGGTGAGGGGGTTTCTCCAAGTCTCTCCTTCCCCCTTACCTTTTTCTTTTCCCCTTGCTCTCTAATCATGCTTTTTTTTGGCCACCATTGATCTTCTAAGGTTGCTATAAGACCATCTAGCTTGACAGTCTTGTCTCAAAGTCCTATTGTGAAGGTGAGACAAAAATGCCCTCTGTTTTTGGCTTTTTTTTCCCAACCTATCTGAAATTTTCTTGCTCTTTATGCCAATATGCTTTGGGAAAAGGAATACTAATACACTCCTCATGCCTTTCCTGCCCTCTCCTTACCTCTTCTTCCCTACATGGGTTAGATAGAATCTTTTTTAGCTTCTAATATTATCATGTCCACAATGGCTAGCTTTTGAAACATTGACAGAAAAAAACAATTTAGAATATTTTCCTTTGATTAATTTAATGGCTAGTTTTTCATTATGAATTTAAAAAGAAATAATCTTTATGGTTGCATATTAAAATATGAGCCCTATGTTCTTAGTAGTATCAGTTTCCTCCCTGACTCCATCCATTGATTTGATTAGTGGCAAAATGTAGGGCAAAAAAGATTTTTAGGATTTGAAAATACTTTGTAATTACCACAGATTTTCCTGCTTAGTATATTGTATGTAAGATTTACAGGCTATGAGTTAATAAGGGAATGATATAAGGAATTATAAAAGGTTACTTATTTTATATTAGGCAGCCAAAGAATACTTTTCTGAAAAGTGACATCGAGCTGAGACTAAAAAGAAGGAAATGAGCTGCCACTTGAGCATGAGGGGAAGTGTGTTTTAATAAGAAAAGTATGCGGACAATGAATATGCTGTGCGTCCAAAAAAAAAAAAATAGAATGAAGACTAGCGTGACAAGAATTGTAATGAGTGGAAGATATATGGTTCAATGTAGAGTTGGACAGATAGGTGAGATCAAGAAGATCTTAAAAGTCATGGAAGTTTGAATTAGATTTCAAGTATAAAAGTCATTTGAAAGTTTTAGGCTGAGTTGTGACATCCTTTCTGTGTTTTAAGTTTGTTACTGTATGGAGAAGCACTGCCTAACAGAATTGGACTATGAGCCGCAAATGTAAACCACATGTGTAATTTAAAATTTTCAAGTAGCTCCATTAAAAAAGTAAATAAGGAGGGGCACTTGGGTGGCTCAGTCAGTTAAGCATCTGACTTCAGCTCAGGTCATGGTCTTGTGTTGGGATTTGTGGGTTTGAGGCCTGCGTCAAGCTCTATGAGCTCAGAGCCTGAAGCCTGCTTCAGATTCTGTGTCTCCCTCTCTCTCTGCCCCTCCCCTGCTTGCACTCTGTCTCTGCCTCTCTTTCTAAAAAATAAATAAACATTCATATTTTTTTTAATTTTTAAAAAATAAATTAAAATTTTAAAAATAAATTGTTTAATGCACACTCTATCTAAAACATCACTTTACCACATAACCATATAAGGTTATTCGTTAAAATATTTTATATTCTTATACTAAGTATTCAAAAATCATATGTGATTTTACACAGGTAAGCCATGTTTCAAGTGTTCCATAGCCACCTGTGGCTATTGTCTATCATCGTGGGAAGAACAGATATAGACCTGGAGCAGGGAAACTTGTTATGGTTAGCATAATCTAAGTAAGAGGTGACTGGGCGGGGCAAGGTGGTGGCAGCAGAGACGCAGGTGAAATGAGAAGACTCGTGGGGAGTCAGGCAAAGATGTGCATCAAGGAGGATTCATTGGAGAACTGCTGGTACTTTAGTTTAAATAACTGAATAGCTGGTTTTATCATTTACTAAAATAGGGTCTGGTCTGGGTGGTTTTGAAGGAAGACTAAAAGCATAAAAGAGAATTAATTTCTCTAGTTTTGGAAGATGAATGGAAGAAATTAAGACTAGTAAGAAAATCTCTGGGTTTCTAAACTGTATTTCAGTTATAATTTTTCCATTTTTCTTTTACAACTCACCCAAAAGCAACATGAAAAGTGGGAAATTACATTGTAAAATCCATCTTTGACAAACCAGAAGATACTTGATATCTTCAACCAAAGCCAGTAAATGTCAAACAAAGATATGAAAACAAGAGAGAGGAGACCTGGGTTTACAAGCATGCTTGTGATTGCTCAGGAAATCAATACTTACAGTGCCATCTAGAATTGTGCAGTTCAAAATTTGTATAACCATTTTAATAGCCCTGCTTACAGACTTTAAGAACTTTCAGAATACACTTCTCTGAAGTTATAGTATACACTGGGGTACAAAACCAATGATGATTTATTTGCTGTATTTGGAAAGGGGGTGTGTAGACTTGTGGTAACTTCCTTGGACCCAGTTTGGTTTCAAAATGAAGCAGTAGACACAAGAATGAAAAATATATTACAAAAGACCAGCCACCTGGTGGTAATTTACAGTAGGCCACCTGTTTATTAGGGAAACATTAGCATTCTGAATACTCCTATGTTGTTGATTCTGATTGGCTGGGTAGAATTCATGCTATCCTGTCTCTGAAAGAAATTTCTGTCTACCTGGAACATGTCCTTGGCTGACTCTGCCACCAGAACACAGAAACTAAGAAATCAAACAAAAATCTTTGATCCATCCTTCAAGAATGAGTAGTCAGAACAAAGATAATACAGGAGAAATGAGAAAATGAAAAAGCAAAGACCTATATAACACTAAATAACACTCATCAATAAAATATTTCAAAAAGGATTGAGAGATAGGATCTTTATGATACATTTTTATTAAATCAAAAAATTTAAAAGTCCAAAGTTGAGAGCAGAAATAAGAGCTCAGGAAAATTACAACCGGACAACAGAAAATGAAGCAACATATGAACAGAAATCAGAAGAGAAATAGGAAAGAAAACTTAAACTATAATAGCCAGGGCAGCCAGTTTGGAATCAGCCCCACTGAACAGGATAATATTGTAAAAAACACATTAAGTGACAAGGATATCAGAATTGAGAAAAGCAAGAAAAGTTTCTCCTTGGCTAAAATAAAGTTGCTAGCTAAGGAGAAAATTGTGGACATTTAAGACAAAGTGGATTGGATACATGCAATTGGTATCTTTGAAGATATGAAAAATAGAATAGTAAAAATATTAAAATTAATTTGTTTAGACATTGTAGAATAAAAGCCAGTTCTCCATGTGGAAAGGGTATAACATGTGCCAGGCAAAATTGATATATAATATTTAACAATGAGACCTATCTTAAAATTACGAGATTTCAAACATAAAGCACAAATTGTTGGGCAAAAAAAAAAAAGATACTTATATATAAGTATAAAAACATCAGTTTTCCCCATAGTCTTCTATCACAATGTTTGGTACTAGAGGAATTTGTATATTGTATATGCAAATTGTATATTCAGCTGAAAAGTTGTTAAAGGGTAAAGGAATATGAACATGTAAGAACTCATGGATTTAATTTTCTCTGATCTTTTCTTGGGAAAAAAATACATATGTATGTATGTATATGAGTGTATATACATACATATACATATATACATATATATACATACATATATATATAGTTACAAATGTCATTCTAGAAAGCATTATTGGAGAACCTATGTCTAAAGAAATAACAATGAGCATGATTTCCATTTAAATGTATACTAATATAATTATATGTGAAGATGAACATTCTAAAGACAAATGTACATGTTTCAAATCCTGATAATATAAGAATGATAAAAACAACAAAAGTTGGAGGAAAAAGTGCTAGAATGGATGAAAAGTGGTGAAGTATGCTTATCTCCTCATCTTTTATTGCTAGTCATTAGAAGAATTAATTAAAATCCAAGAGAAAACAATAGACATATAAAAAGTTAAAAGGAAACACTAAGAAATTATATAATCAGCTAAAATTGATTATAAATTAGTAGGAAAATGAATGCAAAAATGTTTTTTTATGTATGGTGTATTATATATAGCTATATATATAATACATTATATATATAATATATATATCTATATATAGGTATAGATATCTATGTATATATATATACACACACATATATATACATACATATATACATATATATACACATAGATATATATATCTATATTATGTATAGATAGTGAATTTATGGTTTTAAATGTAATCACTAGACAAAAATATAATCTTTACAAATTTTCAGACATCAAACTAATGTAAACCATGTAGTGAAATACTTATAAAATGAAAATTCTGGAGAGACAAGAAAAAATATAAAATATCAGAACTGAGAATATATATATCTGCCATGCCTATAAATGTAAATAGGATAAAAATCACCTATTTTAAGACTTTCAGATTTGATCACAAAGTTTATACCCAGCTAAAAATGGTAAACAAGAGAAATAAGTATAGCAAAGTAGAAAGGAAGAAATTCAAAATACCAGTAAAGGGAGAAAACAAGGTTATTTTACTTAGGATTATGTTTATTTAAGATTGTGTAAATGAGGTAAAGGAAGGGCTTTCATAATCAATACTGGTATGTCAATGAAGATCTAATTTATGGAGTTTATGGATCAGCATTCACAAAATTAAAATGGCAGGAAATAGAATGTGAAATGAACTAACATAGCTTTGTTAAAATGCACAGAGTCATTTGAACTTGTATAACTGTTGAATTCTGTGCCTGAATACAGATATTGGTCCTATTCAAGTGTTCGTGGAAGATCCCCAAAATGACTCCTATTAGGATATAATGTTAGGACAGAGCCATATACAATATATAGCCCATGTGCCAAATCTGGTGTGCTGCCTGATTTTGTAAATTAAGTTTTATTGGAATACAGGCATGCTCATTCTTTCATGTATTACCTATGCCTGGCTTTCTGTTCCAATGGCAAAGCTGAACAGTTGAGATGGAGACTGAGCATGGACCACGAACTTGAAAATATTTGCTATTTTGCCTGCTATACAAAAAATTTGCTGATCCCTAAATTATTTTATCAACATAAATGGTTACAAAGTACAGAGTATAAATAGATATATATCAATATCTATATATCTGTATCACTGATCACCATATACTAACCATAGAAATGAAAAAGATATTAGAAAATAGCCACCACAGGATGCCTGCATGGCTCCATATGTTTAGAGACAGACTTCTGATTTCAGCTCAGGACATAATCTCACGGTTCGTAGGTTCAAGCCATGTAGGGCTCTGCACTGACAGCATGGAACCTGCTTGGGATTCTCTATCTCCCTCTCCCTCTGCTCTTCACTTGCTGATGGGCTCTCTCTCTGTTTCTTTCTCTCTCTCTCTCTCTCTCTCTCTCTCTCTCTCTCAAAAATAAATAAACCTTTAAAAAAAAAGAAAAAATTATATTTTTCTTCTCCTTCTCTCTCATGGCAATCCTTTAAGTGTAGGCAGTGGACAACTGAGATCACTGACACTTTCAAGGAACTGCAAGATCAAATTATTTTAATAATAATATTAAAATAACCTTTGCCTTTCACTGTTGATATTTGCAGTGATGATGAAAAAGCAATGGTGGGTGAAACTGATGGTACCTAGTAGAAATCAAGACAGTGACACAAAACTTGTCATTGTATTCTTCACTATCCTGAACTTGTAGCAAACAAAATGCTGGTTTAACTTAAGATTATCCTTGATAGAGCAGTAAAAAATTTTATCTTAGTAACTCTTCAACTTTTGATTACGTTTGTAAAGTATCTTAAATGATAATGATAAATCTGCATAGAATACTTCTGCTTACAAAGTATAGTATTTTTCTTGGGGAAAAGAACGTGTGTGAATATTTGGGTTGTGAGTTGAACTAGCCACTTTTTAAGTGAAACACTATTTTCACTTGAATGAATAACTGATAAATTAAGATTATTCAGACTTGGGTATTTGGCAGACATTTTTACAAAAATAAACAAAGTGCGTCTTAAACTTCAGAGAAAAAATTGACATTTGTTGACAATGAAAAAATGTGGGTTTCAAGTGAAAATTAGGAGTTGAGACAACCTGTATCCTCCACTATGGAATCTGCAGCTTCCCAGTACTTAAATATCTTTTGATAAATTTGTAATAATAGTATTGAACATAGATTTTTTATACAGTATGATGAATCAATTTCTCAAATGACCATAACATAATGTTAAATATTCATAATTAGGTGAATCTATCCACTTAAAGTACAAACTGAGTGAGTGGATTTAATATTGAAAGAAGAAGAAAAGTTTATTGATATAGTTTCAGATTCTACACTAAAGCTAATCTTTAGAAAACTACCACTAGATGAGTTTTGATGTAATATTAAGAAGACCAGTCACAAGGATCTCCAAAGACTATTAAAATAGTCTTCTGTGTGAGACATGCTCTCCTCATACATTACAATCACAACATTATATCACACCACACAGACTACTATATGCTAGATACAGTCTTGGTTACAGTCTTAGAACACAACATTCAACCAGACTGATGAGACACTTGCTCTCGTTGAACATACATAATTATTTCTTGCTGTTTCTCTGAACCCTGGGACAAATAAGTATCCAATGATTACTGATTTAACTTTGCAAGTAGTTCTGTTCTGATTTTACATTATCAGCTAATTTTACTGATTTCTCTTTCACTATTTTCTACCCTTCTTTTTCGAAGTATGTATTTTTAGGGTGCTGTTTTTATTCCCTCTGTACTTTCTTTCTTAGTATTTGTTCAACTTAAAATATATTTACCTGTCACCAAATGCTCTTGACTCTTAAATATATATTGGCCACTACCTTCAATTTCTAATTGTCTACTTCACTCCTTTGCATGAAAATAGCAATAACCATCCAAAACCAACATGTCACAAAACAATTCTCTATCTCCACTTCTTCATGGCAAAGATTTCTATAAAGACCATCTTGGTCAGTTAGCCAATTATATCACATCAGCAAAACGTGATATTTTTTTTCCACATTGAAACTGAATAACACAGTCTGGTGTGTGTGTGTGTGTGTGTGTGTGTGTGTGTGTGTATAATTTCACTACTGTTCTCGTATGTATTATTTCATTATTATGCTTTAATGTCTAGCATGCTTTTATTTTGAGAACATTTTATTGAGATGAAATTCATATATAATAAATAAAACAAAAATATCTTAATGTAAAAAATTCAGTAACATTTACTACATTTACACTGTTTTACAACTATTACCTGTATTTAGTTTCAAAATATTTCTGTCGTCCTCCAGCCCATGACAACCACTACCACTAATCTTTCTATTGGTATAGATTTACCTAATCTGGATATTTCACATAAACATGAAATGGATTCATTGACTTACCATAATGTTTTTGAGATTTATGAATGTTGTAGCATATGTTCATATTTCATATTTATTTTAAAGTAACCCCTCTGATAAAAATCCAAGACACATGATGAAATTTTAGAAACCTCAGTCACGATGTAGAAATCATTAAGCTAGCTCAGAATTTAGAGATAAAGTTATACACTTAGAATAAAAATAGTAAAGCAGCACCTGGGTGTCTCAGTCAGGTAAGTGTCCGACTTCAGCTTAGGTCATTATCTCACAGTTCACGAGTTTGAGCCCCACAGATCCTCTGTCTCCCTTTCTTTCTGCCCTTCGTTCTTGCTCTCTTTCCCACAAATAAACATTTTATTTTTTTTAAGTTTATTTATTTTGAGAGAGCATGAACAATGGATGGGCAGAGAGAGAGAGAGAGGGAGAGGGAGAATCCCATGCAGACTCTGCACTGACAGCACAGAGCCCAATGTGAGGCTTGAACTAAAAAACCATGAGATCATAACCTGAGCTGAAACCAAAAGTGGGTCATTTAGCTGAATGAGCCACCCAGGCACCCCAGAAATAAACGTTTAAAATTTTTTACGGGTGCCTGGGTGGCTCAGTTGGCTAAGTATTCAACTTCAGCACAGGTCTTTCAGTTTGTGGGTTCAAGCCCTGGGTCAGGCTCTGTGCTGACAGCTCAGAGCCTGGAGCCTGCTTCAGATTCTGTGTCTCCCTCCCTCTCTCTCTCTCTCTCTCTCTGCCCCTCCCCTGATCGTGTTCTGTCTCTCTGTCTCTGTCTCTCTCTCTCTCTCAAAAATAAACATTACAAAAATTAAAATTTTTTTAAATAATAAAACTAGTAAAAAGTGAGTATAAAATGGATAACTTAGCTATCATCAGAAACACCTTAAGAGAAAATATCTTGGTGAGTGCTGTCATTAGAAACTTGAGTGATATTATATCCAATCAAAAGAATCAAAATGTATACCTGGCCTAAGGAAAGATGGAATTCATTCACTTATGTTGTAATCTTATTTTCAGAAATAACGATGTGGTAATCACTAGTAGATATAATGAATTTGTAAGCATTTAGTTAACACAGTCGAAATGAAAAAGAAAATGTATCTGGAAGACAGATATTTAATTCACAAGGGAAATCTATTTTGTTGTGAGGCAGAGATAGTTCATCAGGCTTCTCTTTAGATGGGATGAAATATCTCTCAAGACAATCTAATTCTCTTTGTTTTTATTCTGTGCTTATCAGGAGCCTTTGAGGTTATTTACTTAGAAGTTTTAGACAGATAAATACTCCCATGGATAATGGACATGAGTACCTCCTTTTGGAAATAAACACACTGGTGTTTTGGTATACAAGGAATCTGTTTAGCATTAATTAGTCTATAACACCTAGCACAGTACCTGACACAAAACATACTCAATAAATGTAATTTGAATGAACTAGTAGGGGAACACTCATCTTTAATACTTTGTGCTTTGGGATGTTTAATCATTTCATTACTGGGTAGAAAAAGAATAAGTTAGTTAATCTGCCTAAGATAATAAAATAAAGAGACAATTTGCTTGTGAAGTTAGAATTATTAATAGAGATTTTAATATAGTAAATATCCAGTAGAAATCAGGATAATTTTGTCAAATGCTATTATCTAGAAATAGGATATACAGGAATATTGTTCACCAGACACACTAGTTTCTTAAGAATGACTCAGACTCTCAAGGTACACAGGAACTCTCAAGATTCCACTCTGGAAAATACTTTCCATTTGGAGAAATTGCTGATATAATTAACTCTGAAAAGCATGAGATCCCCGTGGGCTTCCTTTTTGGTAAGAAATTTCAAGGACAATTGCAAGAGCCAGTTTTTAATAAGATGGAGTTATATTGTTGATTAGTTTGTTTTTTTCAAAGTTACATTTTTGTAATTCTTTATTTGAAGATATTTCTGCTATATTATAGCAATGTTGCACCTTGCTCAAAATTCACCAGATTTTGTTCTCCAAGGATCCCAAGCTGTCTTAGTATATTATTCCTACTATTGAATCTTCCTATTGTGGTGAATCTATTCTAAATGAGTATACATTTAAAGTCTTTTTTCCTCTTTGTAGTAATTTTCAAAAGAGAATACTATTATATTAAGAGTTTATGAAAATAGTTTTCTGACTGTATTGCCTGGTGAGAGTTATGACAGCTTTCAAAATCATTTTATATGGGCATCTTAGTCAATCACCATGAATGCTGCTTGTAGTGAATCCAAAGAGATTGAGTGTGCGTGTGTGTGTGTGTGTGGTGGGGGGGAGAACAGGGGGGATGGTTAGACAGCATTTTCTATCATGCAAAGTACCTGATTGCATCCTCCAAATTCCAACAAATGTTCCAAAGTGCAACTACAAACAAGGTTGACAACTATATCTTGATTCATTCTCATGCTTTATTTTCTAAAAGAATCATTGTATATTTTGTGGACATCTGCAGCATTAAGGAGTACCTTCCACAAAGGAGGCTAACAAATATCCCATCATTATCTCAGAAAGAGTTAAGTTAAAGCTGGCCAAAAGAAGTCTTTTTATTATTTTTGTTAATGTAAAAGGATTTTTTTCAAAAATGTGAAAATTTTAGGGCCACCATGTACTTTCTTATAAGAAAGAAATTTTCTAAGAAATTTCTCCTAAATTACATATGCAATCTCTCATTGAATTTAGTTGGTTACTTCTTCTGGGTATAATTAGATGCATAATTTCTATGTTCACCTAGTGCAATTAAGTGGGAAGATTTCCCCTTGTTCCTGCTTAGAAAGGATGGCACAGATTGATGTATTACAGAGGGCTGGATTGGTTTCTAAAACAGAAATGTTCACATTGAAATTTGAATCACCTTGAAGTGATTGATGAATCGAGAAACTCTTTAAGACTGGGGACCGCCGTATATCTTTATATCTCTTCACTCTGCATGTTTAGATAAATTTCTCTTTATGTTTACATGAGAGTTATCGATACTTATAATCAAAATATGCCTATAATCAAACCAAAACTACGGAGCACAATTCCATTTATCTAGTCAAAAAACTTTTATATATTATCTATTATAATCCAAATCCTGCTGGAGGCGCGCGCGTGCGCACACACACACACACACACACACACACACACACACACACAAATACCCTGCTTCCTGCTCCTAATCTTGCAATGCAGATACATAAGAGTTGATATCATAGAGGGACAAACCTGGGGAGTCCTCAGAGAAGAGGAACTGTTTGAGACGGCACTTGAGAGAAAGTAAACACTTCCAGGAAGACCAAAGAATTAGAACTAGTTCAGTAGTTCAGGGGTGTGTGTGTTGTGTGTTTGGGGGAAAAGCAGAAGAAGCTTAAAAAAACAATAGCATTAAAAATCTGAAAGCCTTTGAAAGGATCAGTAGTGCAGTGTTCACATTTTAGGGTGAGAAAAGAGTCCAAGTAAAAGAGGGCACAGGAGTACATGATAGCTTTATAGGCTGTGTCAAGGACTCGGGACTTTTACCTTTTAGAAGATGAGTAAGCACTGCAGAGTTTTAAGTAGGGAATTTCTGTGTTTAAGAAATGTCATTCCCTAGGCATGTGAAGGATGAATTATGTAGAAACCCAAGAAGCAGAGAGATTAGTTAGGAAGCTGCTGATATTATCCAGGCAAGAGATGATAAATTAAGTATGGGAGTAGCATGGATGGAAGGGGAAGATACAATCAGGATGATGGGTCTAGCTCAAAGCTAAGAACATAATAAATGCAAAATGCTTTTTTGCCCTAAGGAGCTTATAAGTTACTTATGTATTTAATTGTCGGGATACAGGGGTGAAAACTGATAAAAATAATTACAAAATGACTAAATGTGTTATAAACACACAGTGTGATAAAAAATGTACACTGTTTAGTAATTTGAATACTTCAAAAACTAGTAAATCTATATGCTGAAGCTATGGCTGCACAGCTACAAAGATATTTCTATAATTCTCTAGCCTCCCCATTAGTCTGAACTTTCTCCAATGTCATTCTACTATAGAAATAGAAAATATCTTCTTCTTGATAAAATAATAGCTTAGGATAATACCAAGGAGGAAGTGGCTATTAAAGGGTGGATATGTTTTATAGGGAAAGTAGGAGATTTGGAGCAGAGGGCTAGCATAAGCACAGGTACAGAGGTAGGAACTGATATGATGTATGCAAGAGGCAAGAGGCAAGAGGAGAAGGATTTGATTAAAGCAGAAGAAAATCACAAGGACGAGAAAATACACTTACATTACTGTCCTGTAAAACATCCGTGTATGAGTGAACCTGCACAGTTTAAACCCATGTCGTTCAAGGGTCAACCGTACGTGTTTTCAAATCTTTTTCCATATATATGTGTTCTAAATATTCTCTCTTGGTCAAGGGCTTGCCTACTTTTTTTCTTAATTACGTGTTTTATTAAACAAAAGTTTTAATTTTGAAGATGTCTGATTAAAAAAAAAATTATGGCTAATGCTAAGCCTGTCTAAAAAATCTTTTGCCTAGATCACACGGATATCCTTCAACTTTATTCCTTATACTTTATATTTTTGACTTTACGTTGAGGTATGTGATCATGTTCAAATAATTTTTCTGTGTGTTGTGAGGTTTCAGTCCATTTACGTTTAATGCAATTATTAGTATGTTTAGATTTATGACTATCATTTGATAAGCTGTTTATATTTTCTTTATTGCCTTTTGACTTAGTCATATATATGTTATTATGTTTTAATTTCTCTATTGGATTTTTAGCTGTAGCTCTGAATTATTTTAATGGTTTTTATGATTATCACTGTATGCATACTTAATTTGTCATCTACATTGTTGCATATAACATATAAGAAGATCCTTGAATGGTATAGTTGCATTTATCTTCATCTTTTGTCCTATTGTCCTATGTATCACATTTACATGAATTATAAAACCTACAATAAATTTTAATTTTTATTGAAATTTGTTATTTTAACAAAATGAAGAGAAGAAAAAACATGTTTTGTTTAGCTGCGTGTAGCACATACCAGGTTTTTTCATTCCTTCCTATAAACCCAGTTTTATCCTACTTTTCATTTTGAAGGGTTTTTTGTTTGTTTTGTTTTGATTTTAGGATATAGAATTCTGAGTATATTTTTTTCTTTCAGCACTTGTTTTATTGTCTGTAGTCTCTATTATTATTGCGTTCATTTATACCATTATCTGCTTTCTCTAGTTATGGTAGTGATTTTCTCTTTATCTTTAGTTTTTAGCAGTTTAATTATGGTTTGCTTAGCTGTTCTTTCATTCAGTTTGTTTTACTTGAGGCTCATGACATTTTTGGATCTGCAAGTATATATTTAAAAAATGTTTTCAGGAAATTTTCTGCTAGTAATATGTTAAAATATTTTTCTGCCCCAATCTCTCACTTCATCTTATGACTATAATTCCTTGTATGCTCGTTTTCTTGAAGTTGTCCTTCAAGTAATTGAGGCTCTCTTCTTTCTATCCCATGACTTTTCTTTCTGTTCTTCAGACTAGATAATTTCTACCAGTCTCTTAAGTTTATTGCCCCATCCAGCTGATGTCCAGTACATCCAGAAAACTTTAATTTTATTTTTTCTACTTCTCATTTCACAGTTCTCATTTGATTCATTTTCATAGTTTACCTTTTCTGGGATTCTCAATCTCTTTTTGCATTATGTCCATATTTTCCTTGAATTATGGAATGTATTTTAAATAGCTGTGTTAATAGGTTTGTCTGATAATTCTAACAGAAGTCATTTCAGGGTTGGTCTTTATGAACTGCTTTTTCTCCTGATTATGTGTGACATTGCCTGGTGGCTTTTTGTTTGTTTTGTTTCTGTTTTTGTTTTTGCTTTTTATGCTTAAATTTTAAAAACTTCAGGGGTGCCTGGGTGGCTCATTTGGTTGAGCATCTATCTGACTGATGGATTCAGCTCAGGTCATGATTTCACGGTTCGTGGGTTCAAGCCCCACACATGCTTAGAATTCTCTCTCTCTCTCTCTCTCAGCCCCTTCCCTGCTTGTGATGTCTCTGTTTCTCTCAATAAATAAACAAAACTTAAAAAGCTAAAAATAAATTCATTTAAATGAATAAAAATTAAAAATAAAAAAATTTAAAATTGCATGTTGGACATTATAGATGATATACTATAATGATGATTGGGTTTTGGTCTACCAGGCAGATAGCTTGGCCAGACTCAAACACTTTCTTTCAGTAGAGAGCAATCAGAGTACCTACTTCTGTCCCTAAGGGTACCATCTGCCTCCTTTCTTGGATACTCTCCTACATATGTAGTTAAGAGGTAAATCCAGGATCTGGTACGTTTATACAGATTACCATGCATCTCCCTCTGTCTTTCTCAGTTCTGGAGTTTCTTGGGCACTTTTTACCTATTATGGCACATTGAAATTCTAACTTCTAATTCTTTATTTCTCAAGATAGTATGACAGGGGATTTCTACCTGAGTCCTAGCATACATAATCTCCTTTTGGTGCATATTGGGGCATACTTCCAGACAAAAGGACACATAAAAGCAAATATCACCAAGTGTATTTTGCCTCTTTAAAAATTGCCTCCTCTCTAATCCCTGCCTATCTCTGATCATTACACAGTACTTTAAATGCAGTCAGCTCTGCTCTAACAAAACATGTGTTTCTAAAAAATAATTATGACATGCAAAATACTGCAACAAAAACCATACGGTTTATAGAGAAAAAATGGTGTCAGAGATACAACACTCAAAAACTTCATCTTGCCATTTAAAAAAAAAAAAAAGGAACATTGGTAAAAATGGTATCCCAGTTCTACATATGCTAAATGGTTAAGAAACACATAAATACTAAAATAAATGTAGCATCTTACCATGTAAAAGACTTGAAATTTATAGAAGTGGGTGTTGGAAAGACTGCTTCTTAAGAGTTCTGAGGTTATCTGAAATGTGACTGAGGTTATCTGAAAGTCGTTAACACCGAACATGAAATTTTAATTGTTTTCAAATTATGTCTTCATATATCAGTGGCTTTGAAACAAATTTACAGTTTCCAGATAAGCATTCTATCAGAAGTGACTGCCGTTACTTTTTTTAGATTTCGACAAAATTTACAATTGTCATTTATAAGAGATTTAGTCTAAAGCTATTTGTTATCACTGAAAGCAGAACCTTCTTTTTTTCTTTTTCATTTTCAACATTATGTGTACTTTTTTTGGTGTCTGGTATCTTTCACTTTGCATCATTTGTAAGATTTGTTGATGCTGTTGCATGTAGAAGTATTTTATTTCTTATTGCTGTATAGTATTTCATTTTATAAATATATCACAATTTAGTTTCCATTATACTGTTGATGGACATTTTCTTTATAGCTTTTTGTTATTTTGACTTAGGCTGCTATGAAGCGTTGTTTGGTTATATTTTGGTCTGCATGTGTTAAGAGTTTTGGGATATTAGTGTATATGTACATATACCTGTTTTATATACTGACAAATAGTTTGCCAAATGAATTGTAACAATTTACATTCTTAGGAGCCTTGAATAAGAGGTCCAGTTGCTCTACATTTTTACTAATACTTGTTGTTTTTACTCCTTTAAACTTGAGCTATTTTAGTTGAGGTATAAACTCAACTATCTCATTATGGTTTTAATTTGCATTACTCTAATGACTAGTGAAGTTGAGAACGTTTCATATGCTTGTTGACCATGTGATCTGACTTGTAAAATGCCTGTATATTTTTTTGCCCGTGTTCTAAATTCAGGTGGCCATTTTCTTACTTGTTTATAGGAGTTCTGTATATGTCCTACATCAAAGCCATTTGTCAGATTCTGTAAATTTCATGTGCATTCAGTATTTGGCTTGCTGTTTTGCTTTCTTAAAGCTGTCTTTCAGTGTTTTATGTTATTTATATCATGTATTTTAATTCTCCCCATAATCTAAAACATGCAAGACTATAATTATAATTGTTTGATCAATATTTACTCACATATTTATGCTTTGTTCTAATCTTATTCTTTCTTGTATTTTAATGCTTTCATGAGGAATCATTTCTTCAACAACTGCTTAAACAACTCTCTTGAAAATTTCTTTTATATTATGTCTCCTGGCAACCAGGTTTTATACTGTCTCTGTTTTTCTGTTTTTCTAGAAATGTATTATTTGTCTATACATTGAAGAATAGTATTGTAACTACATAATTTTAGTTTAGCCCATGATCATATCATTCATTCCAGTGTTGTTTAGCATTCATAAATGCGTCTGTCTAGAAACGTAAATGATAGGGACTATATTATTACAAGGTGGAGGATAAGGAGAGATCATTGTGCCCTAATCCTTATTTTTAAGCATTGAATTTAAGGTATAGAATATGAAATAACTCAAGTAAGCAAAATCTAAGTAAAAATAAGAGTTGGTTTCATATCCAGTCTTCCTGATATTTAGCAATGTTTCTTACACTTTATATATGTCCATAAATATTTATTCACGGAGTTCATTTTTTTTTTCCTGTGGGCCTAACCCATGCTAGTACTATCCTAACCAATGGACAAATTATAGTTAGTGAGGTCATTAGTCTCTCGGAGCTTGCATTCCATGAATGGAAAAGACACAGAAAAGTGAACAGTAGAATAAATGGGTATGTGAGATAATTTTCAGATAGTAGCAAGTACTTCAGAACAAACAAAACAGGCTAATAGAAAGTAACTTTAGGAAGAGGTGGCAATTTAAAATATTATACTTAGGGCAGCCTCTGAGCTGAGACTTGAATGAATCTTGCAAAAATACAGGGGGAGCAAACTGGAGGGAGAGGGAATAAGAAAATGAAACAAGAAATGCACAACCCTGAGGCTGACACCAGCTTGACTCACTTATTGAACATTGTGTGGAGCAAAGTAAATGATTTGTAGAAGAGTGAAAGATAAAGTTGGAAGACCATGCAAGGCATAGAACAATTAAGTTATTTTAGGCTCTTAAGTAGTTACTACAGGGTTTAAGTAGTAAAGTTACAAGATCTGATTTGGTCTTTAAACAAAACTCAAAAATACCTTTTCTTTTGAACTTCTTGATGTTTTTCTTGGTACATCCTACTGTGAATTCTAGGCATTCTTTAATATGCCTTATGCCTCTACCAATTTCCTTAAATTTCTTACTCCCCTATTCCTATTTAATAGTCTCATGTATTCTGGAGACGAGTCTTTCCCTCTTGAAAGCTGAGGAAAATTACCAAATTTTATTGAATATAATTTAATTGATTTTTGTCTTTCCTGATATTTATATATTTAATACATTTTGTTATTTGTATTTTAGAAACATGCATTCATGATGTATTTCAGATTTAAGATGGTTAAAATACACATATAGCCTCCCAATGTGACAAGTTTGAAGGGGAAGCATTTGTGCTCACGTGTAAATAAATTCTAGTATATATGTTTAAAATTACCGTTTTCTATAATAACTTTTATTTCTTTGATACTGTTTGTTGTTTTTTACTAACTTAAGTTTATGAACAATCTGTAAGACAGGTTCATTCACAGTAGATACACATATGTAGTACACATTAAGTAATAATATGGACATAGAGTTCATATTTGTGCCTCTGTTTGTGTCAAACTATATGTATCTTCCTCTGTATTTGGGGGAAGCAGGAAGTGTCAAAACCTGGCTCAGTAAGAAATTGAATGGCTGAGGGTAATTCTCCGTAAATCAAAGACTTGAAGTAGTCCAGAATAGTTACAATGATTCTTTACACAGAAGCACTTTATAGAATTTTCCCCTAATCTAGAAACCAAAGCACATATGTTCCTACCTTTGTGTGTATGAGGGAGGGGAGAGTAGTTTTAAAACATCATTGTAATGACTTTCTAGGAAGAATTATTTTTACTAAGGGTAAATGAAATAATGGTAGTTAAAAATTCATTGAATAACTGGTTACTGACTCAGAGAATCCCTAAATTTCAGTGTAATAAGTTTTGGTAACTTCATATTTCAGGTCAAATATCCAGTCTTTAAATTAATTCATTGTATTCTTTAAACTCATTCAGTTGTTTTTTTTTTTAATGGAAGAGCAAAATGTCAGTAACTTTAGACAATAGTTATCAAATGATTATAACTTATCAAATCAAAAAGGCTTCCAGAAATTCTTGTAGGTATAAAGAAAAAGCAGCCTGGAAATGAAATTGCAGCTTGAAATCCACGCTAGTTTTTACCTCAAATCTGCATATGCTCTGAATTAAGATTCCTTAAAATAATTATTATATCAAACTTAATACTAGGAAATGTGCCTGGTGAGTAGAAATTTTGGAGGCAGCAATGCACTATGCAAGTACCCATTTAGATTTTCTTTCTGACCTATGTGAAAAAAAAATCTATAGAAGTTAAAGACCTAAAATTATATAGCATTACTAATGCTAAAGAAAGGAAAAAATGTGAAAGAGGTGCAAGTTTTTCAAGGAAGCCCATGGAGGAATTTACTTAGTTCCCAAGGTCACTGTAGTAAATAGGAAAAAGGTACAGTCCACTTCTAATTACAAGGAGTCTCTGGGGAAATAGATAAATGCAACCCAAATTTTCAATTCAGGCATTAGTTTCACCTGTTGGCCACAAATGCCTTTGCCAACAGGAATTTGATGTGACAGTTGTTTTTCAATCCATTTAATGTCCTCACCTTATCTCTTGTGGAAATGGTAGCAAAAGAACTAGAAGAAACCTAAATAATCACAACAAATTAGATAACGGAGACTGCATTCTTCCTTTAGCTGCTCAGTGATGTAGAAACAAGTACAAGACAAGCAAATAGTTGGGAAAAGTCACACTGCTGATAGGAGTTTCAGGACTGCCATCCAGTGTCTTTAGAATTTCTAAGACAATATTTTCTTTCCTCTAGTGTATATTGCTATTGGGATTAACTAGTAAAACTCAGATGCCATATAGGTTTCTCTGTGAGAACATGGAGTATATTCTAATGGAAAAGACTAACAAAAACAAATGCACGTGTATGTGTGTGTATCTTTATATTTGATCTCAAGAAAGAAGAGTTTCACTGCACTTGGAGAAGAGAAATAAGTAGTGACAACTCAAGGAAGAGCCTGATGGATTGTGTTACAGAAGACTCGAGAGAAGAGGAAAAGGCAATTGCAGGATGAAATCACTACTCTGATAGGCAGAAAGAAATTAAGCTATTAAATTCAGTCTCATCAGGA
Organism: Lynx rufus; assembly: GCF_022079265.1. Taxonomy (NCBI): domain Eukaryota; kingdom Metazoa; phylum Chordata; class Mammalia; order Carnivora; family Felidae; genus Lynx; species Lynx rufus. Next base: position 68,231,359 of record NW_025814827.1, read on the forward strand.
CAGATTATTGCTCACTGCTTGAGAAGAGAGAGAAAGAATAACACAAACAGAAGAGACGATAGAATTTTTAAAACCTCATTTGAAAAGACTGAAAACAGCTACTTTGAGCATCTATTGATTTTTAAGAAGATGCTGAAATGATAGTCCCAAACTGGGAAAAACAGATTTCTTTTTAACACAAGTATTTGAGCATGACATAGTTGCAGGATAATCAGGTCCAGTTCCTCTAGGTTTTGACAATACCGCAATTTAAGGTTGTTTGTTTGTTTGTTTGTTTGTTTGTTTTTTACCTTTTTAAGTTTACAAAATGTAGACTATGTTGATATGGTGATAATACATACAGGTATTTATCCTGCAACTTCAAACTTTTTCTCTATGTCACTATTCAGTTAATTGTATTGATATAAGCTTCTGTAATGTCACCTGAGAGATAAACGTGTCTAGGACTCTGATTTTTTAAATACAACTTGCAAATTTTGTTCTGAATACTGAAAATATATTTTATTCAGGGTCATTTATTAAATGGTTAGTTGGAACTTTTGGTTAAGAAATACCTAGGTCAACATTTTTAGTAATATTACTGTTTTGCAACTCATTTTTATGAGTCTTGGAAATAAGTTTTACCTTCATTATTTGGTTATATTAAAACTAACTTGTATATTTCTACTTTATTTATCGTCCTTTTTATCTTATTTGAAATGTATGCAGAAAGAGCATCCTAACTTAGAGGCATATACAAAATCAGCAAACTACAGTTGCTTCTGAAAAACTATTAGCATAATGCAACTAATTAGTTGTAACAATAAAATATGGCAAGAAATAATTTGAGAAAGTAATTTTGTTATTTTAAAGGGAGAAATTTTGAATGTTAGAAATTTATAGAGTTTAGTTATTACTTATCTTAAGCATTGAGAAAATAAAAAGCAATGAATATTTTATAGTTAGAAAAGTGAAGTAAATTCTTACATATATATAAAATCCATGGGCATATTTACACTTTCCAAAAAGTCAGACGGCTTGTATTTTCCAGGGTCATTGTAATTAGCAAGAAAAAAAACCTTATTTTTATATAAAGAACTTTTTAGCCTGTCCATTATGATTATTTAAAATATATTTTTTAGCTCATAATGAGCCTTTTACCACTGTTTATTGTTATTAATAATAATATTGTAAAGATATATCTGTGCCCAATATACATATGATTTTAAAAATAAAAAAAAAATGTGGAGCACCTGAGTGGCTCAGTTAGTTAAGTGTCCAACTTCTCCTCAGGTCATGATCTCACAGTTTATGAGTTTGAACTCCGTGTCGGGCTCTGTGCTGACAGCCCAGAGGCTGCTTCAGATTCTGTGTCTCCCTCTCTCTCTGCCCCTTCCCTGCTCATGCTATGTCTCTCAAAAATAAATAAACATTAAAAACAATTTTTTAAGAAAAAATAAATTAAATTAAATTAAAAATGTAAAGAAAATACATCTTATTCTCTCTTTGTATAGAGACTCAATCCTGCTTGATATTTTAGTTAACAATTTAGTTTTGCCACTTAGCGCAGGAGTTAGAAGGAGTTGCATTTATAATCGAGATGTACAAATGCATTTTCAAGCTAAATTAATATCAATTAAAGTGATTATTGAAATGATTTATTTTTTTATTAAAATGATTTTTTCTGAAACTACTTCATAGAAAATCTTATATGTGAATATGAGTTTGATATATTTTTCATCTATAGCAAAATTTCTCTGCCAAGACAAGAAAATATAACTAGTAGTATGATATTTGGAAGAAATAAGCATGAAATGTTTAAATCATGTAAGAACCAATGTAAGCAAGCAGTAATCATCAAATTATTACTGTTGTTCAAAATAATTTTAAGGCAACCAAGAGTGAATTTGATGTGTCACAATAGTAAAATGTTGAAAAATTTTTCTTGTATTAGTCACTCAACGCTCTTAAAGATGCACAGTTTGCTAGGCACTGCACTGGATGTTTAAAAAGAATAAATGCCTAAAGTGCAGACATTGTTGAGAATTTACTCATAATCCAGTGGGAATGATTATTGAGTGTAAACATGCTTATAATTTAATAAAAGATTTAAAAGAAACACTAGATACAAATGTATGGCTTGGATTTCAATGTACGTGTCAGGTTTCACATTTAGGTCTTTATTTTGTGTTTATTTTTGTGTATGGTATAAGAGAGTGGTCCAGTATCATTCTGTTGCATGTTGCTGTCCAACTTTCCCAACACTATTTGTTGAAGAGACATTATTTTTCCCATTGGATATTCTTTCTTGTCTTGTGGGTTCACTTCTGGGTTTTCTATTCATTCTATTGTTCTACGTGTCTATTTTTGTGCCAGTACCCTATTGTTTTGATTACTACAGCTTTGTAATATAAGTTGAAGTCTGGAATTGTGATGCCTCCTTCTTTGCTTTTCTTTTTCAAGGTTGCTTTGGCTATTCGAGGTCTTTTGTAGTTCCACACAAATTTTAGAATTTTTTGTTCTACCTTGTGAAAAATGCTGATGGTATTTTGATAGAGACTGCATTAAATATGTAGATTGCTTTGGGTAGTATGGACATTTGAATAATATCTGTTCTGCTAATCCATGAGCATTGAATATCTTTTCATTTCTTTGTGTCATCTCCAATTTCTTTCATCAGTATTATACAGTTTTCAGAGTACTGGTAGTTCACCTCATTGGTTAGGTTTACTTCTGGGTATCTTATGGTTTTTGCTGCAGTTGTAAATGGGATTGATTCCTTAAATTCTCTTTCTGCTGCTTGATTATCGATGTATAGAAATGCAACATACTTCAGTACATTGATTTTGTATCCTGCATCTTTACTGAATTCATTTATCAGTTCTAGTAGTAGTAGTTTTGAGTGGAATCTTTCAGATTTTCTATATAGAGCATGATGTCATCTGCAAAATAGTTAAAGTTTTTATTCTTCCCTGCTGATTTTGGATGCATTTTATTTCTTTTTGTTGTCTGCATTTTATTTCTTTTTGTTGTGTGACTAGAACTTCCAGTACTATGTTCAATAAAAATGGTGAGAGTTCACATGCCTGTCTTCTTCCTGACCATAGAGGAAAACTTCTCAGTTGTCCTCCCCATTGAGCATATTAGCTGTGCATTTTCATAGATGGCTTTTATTATGTTGAGCTGTGTTCCCTCTAAATCTACTTTGTTGAGGGTTTTTATCATGAATGGATGTTATACTTTGTCAAATGCTTTTTCTGCATCTATTGAAATGATCATATGGTTCTTACCCTTCATTTTATTAATGTGATGCATCATGTTGATTTACAAATATTGAACCACCCTGGCAATGCAGGAGTAAATCCCACTTAATCATGGTGAATGATTTTTAATGTATTGTTAGATTTGGTTTGCTATTATTTTATTGAGAAGTTTTGCATCCATGCTCTTCAGGGGTATTGTGAATTTGGAAGTTTTCCTTCCTTTTCTATTTTATGGAGTAGTTTGAAAAGAATAAGTATTAACTCTTCTTCAAATGTTTGGTAGAATTCATCTGGGAAGCCATCTGGCCCAGGACTCCTGTTTGTTGGGAATTCTTTGATTATTGATTCAATTTCTTTGCTGGCAATCAATCTGTTCAAGTTTTCTATTTCTTCCTGTTTCAGTTTTTGTAATTTATGTTTATATGTAATTTATATGTTTCTAGGAATTTATCCATTTCTTCTAGGTTGTCCAATTTGTTGGCATATACTTTTTCAAAATATTCTAATTGTTTGTATTCTGTGTTGGTTGTCATTTATCCTCTTTCATTTGTGATTTTATTTATTTGGGTCCATTCTCTTTTCTTTTTATAGTCTGGCTAGAGGTTTATCCATTTTACTAATTTTTTTTTCAAAGAACCAGCTCCTGGTTTCATTTATTCTATTGGTTTTTAGTTTCTATATCATTTGTTTCCATTCTATTATTTATTATTTCCTTCCTCTGTTGGCTTTAGGCTTAGTTTATTATTCTTTTTCTAGCTCCTTTAGGTGTAAGATTATGTTGCTTATTTGAGATTTTTCTTGCCTCTTGATATAGGCCTATACTTCTGTATACTTCCCTCTTAGAACTGCTATTGCTGAATCCCCAAAGTTGTGGACCATTGTGTTTTCATTTTCATTGGTTTCTATGTATTCTTTTAATTTTTTCTTTGATTTCCTGGTCGACCCATTCATTGTTTAATAGTATGTTGCTTGATCGCCATGTATTTGTGGTCTTTGCAATTTTTTTCTTGTGGTTGATTTCTAGTTTCATAGAATTGTGATCAGAAAAGATGTATGGTATGATTTTAATCTTTTTGTATTTGTTGAGGCCTGTTTTGTAGTCTTATATCTGATTTATTCTGGAGGATTTTCCCTGTGCATCTGAAAAGAATGTGTATTCTGCTGTTTTAGGATAGAATGTTCTGATTATATTTGTTAAGTCCATCTGGTCCAGTGTGCCGTTCAAAGCCATTGTTTTCTTATTGATTTTCTGCTTAGATTATCTGTATCTGTATCTGTAATTGTGTTAAAGTCCACTATTATTGTCCATTGCTATAATTGTGTTAAAGTCCCCTACTATTACTGTATTATTATCAATGAGTCCCTTTATGTTTGTTATTAATATTTTTGTATATTTTGATTCTTTCAAGTTTGGTGATAAATATTTACAACTGTTATATCTTCTTGTTCAATTATCCTCTTTGTTATTACATAGTGTCCTTCTTTGTCTCTTGTTACATTCTTTCTTTTGAGGTCTAGTTTGTCCAAAATAAGTACTGCTATTCTGGCTTTCTTTTTCTATCCATTTGCATGATGTTTCTTCATCTCTTCGTTTTCAATCTGCAGGTGTCTTTAGGTCTAAAATGAGTCTCTTCCAGTCAGCATATAGATGGGTCTTGTCTTTTTATCAATTCTGACATCCTGTGTCTTTTGCTTGGAGCATGTAGTCCATTTACATTCAAAGTAATTACTGATATATATGAATTTATTGTCATTTTATTACTTGTTTGTGGTTGTTTCTGGAAATTTTCTCCAATAATTTCTTTCTCTTTATGTTTTGCTGATTTTTCTTTAGTAATCTATTTGGATTTTTTTTCTCTTTTGCATGTTTATTAGTGGTTTTTGATATATGGTTACCATATACTTGATATATGGTTTGTATGTAACCTCTTTTTCAAATAGCGGTCTATTAAGTTCATGATCATTCAAGTTTGAACCCATTTTTCACTCTTCTCCACATTTTAGGTATATGTTATCATATTTCATGTCCTTTCTTGTGTGTGAGTTCCTTGACTTGTTTTTACAGAAATATTCATTTTTACTGCTTTTGTGTTTCTTGCCTTTAAACTCTCACTTTTTGTCTCTCCACTTAAACATAACCCTTTAATATTAATTGCAGGGCTGGTTTAGTGGTCACAAAGTCCTTTTGTTTTTGTCTAGGAAACACTTTATGTCTCCTTCTATTCTGAATGATAGCCTTGCTGGAAAGAGTATTCTTGACTGCAGATTTTTCCTATTCTGCATTTTGAATGTTTCATGCCACTCCTTTCCGGCTTGCCACATTTCTGTTGAGAAATCTCTAGCTAGCCTGTGGGTTTTCCCTTGTAAATTAAGGACTGACTTTGTCTTGCTGCTTTTAAGAATTTCTCTTTATCTTTTTTTTTTGCCAATTTCATTATAATTTATCTTGGTGTTAGCCATTTCATTGATTTTAATGGGAGTTCTTTGTGCCTTCTGGATCTGGATATCCGTTTCTTTCTCCAGATTAGGGAATTCAGCTATTACTTCTTCAAAAACTTTTCTGCCCCTTTTTCTCTCTCTTCTTCTGGGACTCCTATAATATGAATATTATTATGTTTGATGGAGTCACTCAGTTCCCTAAGTGTATTCTCATTTTGCATAATTATTCTTTCATTCTTTTGTTCAGCTTCATTGCTTTCCATTACTTTGTCTTCTAGGTCATTAATTCCTCTGCTTCTTCCAGCCTGCTATTCTTTGCATCCAGCCTGTTTCTAACTTCATATATTGTACTCTTCATCTCTGATTCTTTTTTTTTTTAACTTTATCTCTATAGTAAGAGTTTCACTGATGTCTTCTATTCTTTCCTCATGCCAAGTGAGTATCCTTATGGTTGTTGCTTTAAGTTCTCAATCAGGCATGTTACTTACATTTGTTTTGCTTAGATCTCTGGTTGTGGCCCTATCTTGTTCTTTCATTTGGGACAAATTCCTCTGTCTGAGCATTTTGTCTCAGTCTCTGCCTTCTTCTGTGTTAGAAAAGCCAGTTATGTCTCCTGCTCCTGAAAGTAATGGCCTTATGAAAAAGTGATTTTATAGTGTCCAGGGCCTGGAGCTTCAGGAAGTGTCTCTGATGTGTGTTCCATGCACTCTGCTGTTGTGTTCTGGCTGTCTATCCTTCAGGTCAGTTATCTGCAGAGGTTCTCCTTGTCTGCTGTGGGCATGTTTGGTCCCTAGCATGAATGTGGTGAGTTTTAGAGTGTGCTCTGGTCTGCTTGTGAAATGAGACCTGTCACCACCTCCATCAGAACTGAGGCCCTGCAAATCTCTCTGGTTGGGAGACATCGTGTGGACAGGGATTTTTGTTTGTCTCCTGGGGCATGGGCCCACTACACTGGCACTAAGGCAAGAATGACTGAGAAAGTCCAATTTCACCAGAGCAGAGATGGTGGGGATTGTTGTAAGCAAGTCAGGCAGCCAGTGTTAGCACTATACTGCTTCCTGTAGGTGACTCTGTTTATGCTGAGGGAGCAGGGAGGGAAATGGCACCCCAGCTCCTTTGTTCCTGAGAGATGTGTCTCTGTGAATGTTGCCTCTCAGGACAGGCTCTCAAAAAAGAAATACTTTCCCCACTGTGTGCCCACTGTGTGCCTTCAGATGTCTGTTTCCATGTTGTATTCCCCCAGGTTGTTTCATTGTTTTCCTGCCTTTATGCTAAGAGCAACACAATCCCCTCTGGACTCTATCCCAGCTAAGGCTGCTGATCTTTAAGCAGCAGCTTAAAGCTTAAAAAACTCCAGGCGTTAAGCCTTGCTAGTTGTGAGAACTCCAAAAAAATCAGCCCCTCTCATTTTCCAAGGCATTGTCTTTGGGGAAACATTCTCCATGTGTGTTCCCCTGTGTGTTCCTTTCTCTCTCTATCTCTCTCTCTCTCTTTCTCTCTCTCTCTCTCTTTCTGTCTTTCTTTCTCTCATTCTCTCTCCCTCTCTGCCCCCACCCTACTTCTCTGAAACCATGGCTCCCTCTCTTCCACAACAGCTATGGACAAGACCCAGAAAGAGCTGCACTGAGATTGTGGAGGTAAATTGATTATATACTTGGAGGTTGGGGAGGTAAAGACCAGGGGAAATTTCCAAAAGGATTTTCACATGCTAAAGAGAATTCACAGGGTCCTGGAGTCCTAGCTATTATTAAGCTAATGTTGTTTTTACCTCTGGCCACACATTAACATTAAGATAGTTGGGAGTTCCTGGAGGAGTGTCATCCTCTGCTTGTCTCAAGTATTTGTCAGTGGGCTGCAAGTTGTAAGAAAATTTAATTTTATCTACATTTCTTACTGCCTTTGTTTCCCACATTACCATTATTTGGTTTGATGAAAGGAAAAGAGAGAGAATTAAAATGGCTTTAATGGAAAATAGTCTTATTTTCAAAAAGGGGAGACACATATAGTAATTATTGGTGATTAAATAGATCTAGGGAACAAAAATAGTCATCTGTGTGAAGTGACTAGTACTTCTAACTGATTTTTATAAAGCATCAGTTTATAAAACATATAAAGCATCAGTTTATATTTTCAAGCCAAGAACTCACTTTAGTCCCTTTGTTATTCAAAAAGTCCTAGTATCTTCATTATTGATGTATGTCTTTACTTTCCATCATTTCCTTAGGTAACTTACTTTTGATAGCTGAATATGGAAGTGAAACCAAAGAGATTATTAATAACTATATTCAGTCCAAAGTGATTAATGGGGTAAGAAATAGAGAACTAGAAAGTAAGAGAAATGCAAATCTGAAAATGAATACTGGAAAGGAGCTTTACATTCAGTATATTTATAAAGATGTCATAGCGAGGATCAAAACTGTTTGGGAGAAAAGTTAAGGTCAGTGGGAGGGGCATTCCTCTTCAGGCAGCACAGTAGAGTGGAAAGCACAAAACCAGGGCAGCTTGCTGACTGATTGAATCCTCACAACTCTACTACACAGTTGTTGCATGATTATTTAGCTTTTTGTTGGTTATTTGTTTGTTTTGAGACAGAGAAAAAGAAGGGGAGGGGCAGAGAGGGAAAGAGAGAGAAAATCCCAAGCAGGCTCTAGACTGTCAGCATAGAGGCAGACATGGGGCTCAAACTCCCAAACCATAAGACATTGACCTGAGCTGAAATTGGACACTCAACTGACTGAGTCACCAGGCACCCCTGATTATTTAACTTTTAAAATGCCACGATTTTTATTTTAAATTAGGTTGCTATTGTCTAATCCACAAGGTTGTTTTGAGTAATAATGAAAGAATATTTGTATAACATTTATTAAATAGTTTTCACTCTAACAAATATTAACCTTCTTTCACTAAAATGTCAGGGTGATATAATTAAAAATGCCTTACTTTCCATTAACATCAAGACATGTACTCTTAAAAGGAACTTTTATGATATTTATATTCCATGAAATTTTCCCTCTATTATAACAAAACACATTTCTGTCTGTATTTAATTAAGTGCCTTTATTGAAGTAAATAAAATTATTTGAAGTCAGGACTGTATCAGAATCTGAGGGTTTTGGTGTGATAAACATGAATGAAAACATGATCTTTACAATCAGAAGAGTGTATTCAAATCCTGTTCTATCATTTTCCACCTGAGCAGGAGCTTGTTGTAATGGCCTAGTAGTATTATTGATGTGTAACCTGGAGGAATGTTACATTTCTACTATAAAAGAAAGATTGCTTTAAGTTCTGTAGTTATGGCGCAAGAGGTATGGCACATGAGTTCAGGGTAGTACCTCATCAACAGTGATTTGCTTTATGAAGTTTACTTATTATTGCAATACAGGCTAGAAAATTTATTGACGTAACTTCTAGCCTAAAAGTCCATCTCATAAATAGTCTGACCGTGAAAAGTTGTCTTCTTGGAATATTTTATATTTTTTGCTAATATGGACAAAGTGACTTAGAAACATTGTTGCTGAAATAGCAACAGAGATTTGAATAGGTATAACTCTTGACAGAGAAGGTTTGTGTTCTTTGCTCTCTCCTAACCAGAAAATAGAGTTTTGCTGTTACTTGATGCCTTTTTCTTCATAGGAAGAGCTAAACTTATTTGGTAGGTTAGATCCAGAATGAGAGGAAGGGAACTTTCCAATAGACCTCTGCTTGCAAGTAGTACTTAAGCTAATTTATCCTTCCATGGCAGTTCCTCTGATATCTCTGACTCTTCATGCCTTGCCAAGTTGCTGGTAGACACCTGCTGGCCGAAACAGGGATACTTTGCAATATCAGCCTGTGGGGAAGAGCGTATCAATTCTGTCTACCACAGGTTTAATTTGCTTTTATTTCATCCTGGTTCCTACAACCTTGACCCTATTTCTTATGTTGCATTTCCCATGTACTAAAAAAACAAAGTAAACACAAGAAGAAAACATTCAGGAACTGCTGAAAAGCACACTATAACATACCATCCTAAATTTAAGGACTATTCTAGTGGTGATGAAACTTGAAAAATGGTAACAGCGTGACTTTCTTCTCAGAAGATGTATGGCTCGGCACAAAATAAAGCTCCACTCTCAGGCTCTGTGGTGAGATGGAAATAGTAAACATGCCTCAGAGACGCTCTAGGTATTGGCCACTTAGCAAGGTTGTTAACTAATGATTTAAAAACATTGCTACCATTTTGAAATAGAAGTGGTTCATACAAAATTTTTATAAGTATGATTTGTAAATATAACTTGATCAGTGACTTACACTATAAACTTTATCCTCTTGAAATGTACTGTTTCTTCAGTTTTATAGGTATAAGTTAAAAAAAATCGGAATATAAGTGTTTTTAAGTGGAATGGCGCTATGACTTGACTTTATTGGCACCTGAACTCTGTTCAATATGAGGGGATCTGAGTTAATTATAGTGATCAGCAAGAGGAAGTGATGAAAGTCCACTTGCTTCCATTCAAAATCTCTCTTTGGCCAACGTTCATTACTTACTTAACTAGATTATTTGTCAGCACATTATATTACCAAGAAGAGGAATATTTCAATGAAAATTTTCTACACCTCAAAAAAAAGGTTGTTAAACTAAATAATGCTTTCTTTCTCTAAACCATATCTGTAAAAACAAAACAGGAAGGAAAAAACTTTCTCCTTTGTTTGAAACAAAAAAACAAAATCCCCCCAAAATCTCATCCTACCTTTTGACGGGTTAATATTTCATAGGACTTTCAAAGAGGAATATGGAGCATGTAGTTTGATGAAATAGAACCGACAAGAATTAGTCACGTCTAACCTCTGAGGCATGAAGCACAGTGATAGTCTGAGAGACTAAAGAAAACTGCTCTTTTCTATTCTGCTCAAATAGTATGATGCTAAAATCCAAGACCTAGAGTTAGGGTGTTTGGATGGAAATTTCAACTACGCCACTTACTAGTGCCGTCCTCTTGGACAACTTTCTTAAATTCTTTGTGCCTTGTCTTTTTCATCCATAAAATGGGGGTGTTGGAAGGAATAAATCAGTTAAAAAACGAAAAGGACTACGAACAGTGCTTGTCACACACTTCTCCATTCTCACTACTACTGCTACTACTTTCTTGAACAAACTAATCCCAAGGGACAGTCAGGGTCATCCTGGGGACTGTGTCAAAGGAACAGTATGTAGAAACAGAATACATCAAGTTCAGTATAGTGTGGTAAGGGAGCTATCAAGATCTTGGGCTTCTGGTTTGCTTGTTAGATTAGCAGACTGTTTATGTGAAATGTTGGCTTTTGCACCTCACTTTCAATGTTAAATGAAAACATTCTTGCCAAATAAGTACACGATAAAGACTGTTATTTTTGTTAGCAGCTAGGTCAGGGGATGATGTTTCTTTTAACTATTGGTCCTTAGACAGACTGATACAAGCTTTTCCAACTCAAAATATTTGGTCCTTAAAAAAAAATCTCATTTAGCATAATTAAATTGACATTCTGTTGAAATAACAAGACCCAAAACATATATAATTTTTTTGAAATGGGAAACAGAGAAACTTAACTGTATTTGCTGCCATTATCAGTGTTCCTTCAAATTATTTATACATTCATATTTTACATTTGATATATCACAGAAGCACATAGCACTTGTCTCTAGAAGTCAAAACTCCAAATAGCCTAGGTTTACATGGTGAGCAACAACCAATGTGAAGAAGATTAAAAGATACAATTACCTTTAGCATAAATAAGGACTTATTTTTACCTTACGGATAGTATTTTCTTTGACTTGAAGGAGCATAGTGATCCAGTGTTAAATAGGACAACATCTAAAATTAATCATTTATACTGCAAAAAGATGTTGTGTAATGTGTTAAGCTTAGAGTTATTTAGAGTTAATTAGATGTAAAGATAAGGCATAATGAAAATTAAAGTAAGATGATAACATCCTCCATCTTTACCTAGAATGGAATACCAAAAAGGAGGAGCATGTTAGGTAACATAGTAGATCACTGGACGCTTTAAAATAATTCATGTGGCGGGGTGGGGGGGACGCTTGGATGGCTCAGTCAGTTAAGCGTTGGACTTCGGCTCAGGTCATGATCTCACAGTTCACAGTTTGACCCCCGTTGGGCTCTGTGCTGACAGCTCAGAGCTGGAGACTATTTCAGATTCTGTCTCCCTCTCTCTCTGCACCTCTCCTCCCTCCCTCTCTCTCTCTCAAAAATGAATAAGCATTAAAAAATTTTAAATAAAAAATAAAATAATCCATGTTGGTTGGATTGTGGGTTAAAACATCACAGAAGAAAATAATTCGTGGAGATAAAAGAGATAACTTAAATTTGTGATCTAAAGACCAGGGAGCTTCCGTAAAATAATTCTGTATCTTTTATAGTGATAGTTGTAGGATCTGATCCTGTGGGTGGACAAATTACTGTGTAGGTTGAATTAAACTGACTGTGTCTTTCATGTGGAAGTTAGGATGTTGTTTGAGAAATGGGATTTCAAGTAATGGAACCTGGAAAATGTCAGTGCATTTCAATGATTCAAACAGTCAAAGCACATTAAGACTATCTTGCCACAGAAGTTGCTGCTTCTTTCTTAGAAGCTGGTCTTGCTTTTCTTTAAGGCCCTATAGTTATCTTACCTTGTGGTGCACTTTGCCAAGTGATATGATGGTGTATCACTTACTTTATTACCATATTACCTTTAACTAGACAAATACCACCCTAGAAAAATAAGAATAAATCATCATCATCTAGATTTGGAAGACTTTTTATTGCAAATGAAATCTAGGAATGGATTTCTAGAGGAAGGGATATATGTTTAAATTGAATGAAATTTCATGGATGAGGGTAGACTTGGAGGAAAGCCTTGATTCCAACTATAGCTCAAGAAGATGGGAATAAGCCCAATGTTTTTTGTTTTGTTTTGTTTTGTTTTAGTTTTTCTTGGTTGGTTGGTTTTTGGCTAGTTCCTGGAAACATGAACTCAATTTACTCGTGCTAAGTGAAATTGAAATGGCAGATATTCCAAGGTAACCTATAAAGGGAGGAACCAAAATACTTAAAAGATAGGAAAGTTGTGAAGAATTTGTTATATGAAATCCTTTGACCACTTTCTACCTATATCCCAAGAAGGCTGGGAAGATCCACTTTCTTCAACAAAATATTTAAAAGCACCATATTCTGTGAATCATGCATTCACTTGAAAATTGGGATGTGAAAATGTGTGCTTGACCCTATACTAAAAAAAAAAAAAAAAAAAAAAAAAAAAAAAAAAAAAAAACACACACACTAAAATGAGGATTGTTAAAAAGAGAAATAAGTTTATACCTTTGACCAATAGACATGCCTTAAAAAAATTACTGGAAAAATTGTATTCATTCTCCTGTCACTGGGAGATAAGAAATCCTTTTAAAATATGAATATGGACTCACAACTGAACATGATTAAATTTGCATTTTCTTGTTTTTATCTTTCATTATTGAAGCTGTTTCAGAGGAAAGAGAATCTGTATCTGTAGGGCATTTTGGTGCTTATGCATATTTTATCATTAAGACAAAAGCTTGTGTTGGCATATTTGCTTGGTACAAATAAACTGCAGCACAGAAAAGATAAAACAATTTTAGAATCAGCTAATAAAATCTTAATTCTGTTTCTATATAACACTTTTTAAATGCTTTACACTAAATATAAACCAAAGTCACTAAGTATTAAAGAATATAATGATAAACTTAAAAACTTTCAGTTGGTTAGTTTTGAGGCATAACTTGTACACAATACAATTAACCAATTTTAAGCATATAATTTGATGTATTTTGACAGATTTACACGGTCACATAGCTATCACCAAAATCATGAAATCAAAAAGTTTCTATCACCCCCAAAAATTGCTTCAAACCATGATGCATTCAATCTCCTTCATTATGATGCTTTGGACACTGGCAACTACTTATCTGTTTTCTATCACTATGATTTTTCTAGACTTTCATATCAAAGTATTATATAATGTTTGTGCTTACATTTTTTCACTTATGGTAATTTTTTAACTCATCTGTTCTACTAGTTTTCTGCTCAAGCAAATATACATGTCTAGTCTTCTGAGGATTTTTTGTGTATATCAGTAATTTTGCTAAATTAATCCCTAAAGTTTCATGTTTCTTGATGCTAATATAAATTTCATGTTTTAAATTTCAGTTTTATATTGTCAATTGCTAATATACAGAAATGGAATCGGTATATATTGTCCTTTATCCTGTGATTTTTACTAAATCAACCTCCTAGTTATTGTAGCTTTCTGTATATTTGTTAGGTTTTTTTTTTATATAGACAATCACATTATCTGATAATAAATATAGTTTTATTTTTTCCTTTCAATCCATATTTCTTTTCCTGTACTTCTTGCTTTCCTTTCTTTGAATTTTATATTTATGCCTTAGTCACTGACCTACAACTCTAGTAACATGTGGTGAAGCAGACACCTGGTCCAGTTCTCCACCTTAGTAGAAAAAATACTCAGTTTTATGATTTCAACTACAGGAGATTTATAGATGTTATCTGTCAATGTGAGAACAGTTCCTTATATTCCTAGCTTGTTGAGAGTCTTTCTTTTTTTTTTTTTTTTTTTTTGACACAGGTGATTGTGGGCATTTATTAAAAACTTTTTCTAAATTTATTAGATGATCACTGGCTTTTCTTTTTAATCTGTTGATAAGAGAAATTACATTGTTTGGTTTTTAAATGTTAATCCAAACTTGTACCTTGTATCCCTGATATAAACCATATTTGATCATGAAATATTAAACATTTTACTTATGATTTGATTTAATTTGCCAAAATTTTTTTAAAGGCTCTTGCCTTCATGAATTTAATATTTTTAGTGTTTCTGATTTTGGTGCCCAGGTAAAGCTAGCCTCGTAAAATATATAAAGAAGTATGACCTCTTTTTCTGTTATCTGGAAGAGTTTGTAGAAAGTGAGCCAGTACAGCCATCTGGGCCCAGAATTTTCTCAGTGAGTATGTTTTTAACTATGGCTTGTATTTATTTAACCCATATAGACCATTTATGATATCTATTTCTTCTTAAATGAGGTTTAGTGTCATATAACATTCAGAAATTTTGTTTTCATTTCATCTAAGTTGTCAAATTTGGTACAAAATTGTTCACGATAGTCACCTAGTAGAGTTTTAATGTCTATTGAATCTGTAGTGATGTCCTTTTCTCTCATTTCTTGTATTGATAATTTGTGTCTTCCTCTCTTTATCCACAGTCTGGCTAAAGGTTCATTAATTTCATCATCTTTATAAAGAGCCAAATTTGGTGTTTGTCCATTTTTTTCCTATTGTTTTGTACTATACTGTTCATTATTTATTATATCCTTCCTTATGCTTATTTGGAATTAATTTGATATTCTTTCTCCAGTTTATTAAGCTTAAGTTTTAGAAGCTTATCAACTTTTCACATTTTTTCTTCTTCCCTAATTAGAAGTTTTTAGTGTTACAAAATTTTCTTTAAATACTGCCTTGGATGTATCCCATAACTTTTAAAGTTTTATTTTCATTTTAGTCAAAAATACTTACCATTTCCATTTTGATTATTTCAGTAGCCATGGCTTACTTAGAAGTATGTGATTTAATTTAAATGTATTTGGACATTTTTTAGATATTCTGTTAATAATTCCTAATTCTTACTAGAGAAAATATTATTTCAATCCTTTTTTACTTTATTTTTATGGCCTAAAATATGGTCTATTTTGATCAGTGTGCACTTGAAAAAATGTGCATTCAGTGTTTTTATAACTCTCTAAGTTTTTATTTTAATTCCAGTTAGTTAGCATATGCTGTTATATTAGTTTCCGGTGTACATTATAGTGATTCAACACTTCCATATAGCCCCTGTGATCATCATGACAAGTGCACTCCTTCATTCCCATTACCTGTTTATCCCATCCCCCCAGGTCCCTCTCCTCTGAGGGTCCCTATCAGTTCTCCATAATTAGGAATCTGTTTCTTGGTTTGCCTCTCTCTCTCTCTTTTTCCCTTTGCTTGTTTGTTTCTTAAATTCTACATATGAGTGATATCATATGGAATTTGTCTTTCTCTGACTGACTTATCTCATTTAACATTCTATTCTATAGCTCCATCCATGTCTTTGCAAATGGCAAGATTTCATTCTTTTTTTGTGGCTGAATAATATTCTATTGTACATATATACCACATCTTCTTTATCCAATCATTTATTGATGGACACGTGTGCTGTCTCCATATCTTGGCTATTGTAAATAATGCTGCCATAAAGATAGTGATGCATGTATTCCTTCGAATTAGTGTTTTGTATTTCTTGGGTATATACCCAATAGTATGATGGGTAAATCATAGGGCAGTTCTGTTTTTAACTTTTTGAGGAACCTCCATAAAATTTTCCACAGTGGCTACCAGTTTGCATTCCCATCAAATGTGTACCAAGGTTTCTTTTTTTCAACCTCACCAACACCTTTTCTTTCTTGTGTTGTTGATTTTAGCCTTTCTGACAGGAATGAGGTAACATCTCATAGTTTTGATTTGCATTTCCCTGATTAGTGATGCTGAACATCTTTTCATGTGTTTGTTGGCCATCTCTATGTCTTCTTCGGAGAAATGTCTGTTGATGTTTTCTGATCATTTATACATTGGATTACTTTCTTTTTGGGTGCTGATTTATAAATTCTTTGTTTTTTTGGATACTAACCCTTTATCATATATGTCATTTGCAAATATCTTCTCCCATTTAGTAGGTTGCTTTTTGGTTTTGTTGACTATTTCCTTAGCTGTGCAGAAGGTTTTTATTTTGGTGTAGCGCCAATAGTTTATTTTTGCTTTTGTTTTTCTTGCCTCAGGAGATGTACCTAGAAAAATGTTGCTATAGCTGATATCAGAGACACTGCTACCTGTGCTGTCTAGTATTTTCTTATGTTTTCAGGTCTCAGGTTTAGGTCTTCAATCCATTTTTAGTTTATCTGTGTATGGTGTAAGAAAGTGGTCCACTTTCATTCTTTTGCATGTTGCTGTCCAGTTTTCTCAACACCATTTGTTGAAGAGACTGTCTTTTTCCCATAATGTTTTCATTCCTCCTTTGTTGAAGATTAATTGACCATGTAATGGTCATTTATGGATTTTCTAGTCTATTCTATTGATCTATGTGTCTATTTTTGAGCCTATACCATATTGTTTTGATTACTATGTCTTTGTAATATAACTTGGAGTTTAGAATTGTGATACTTCCAGCTTTGCTTTTCTTTTTCAAGGCTGCTTTGACTATTCAGGGTCTATTGTGGTTTCACACAAATTTTAGGATTGTTTTGTTCTAACTCTATGAAAAATGCTGGTGTTTGATAGGGATTGAATTAAATGTGTAGATTGCTTTGGGTAGTATAGACATTTTAACAATATTTGTTCTTCCAATCCATGAGCATGGAATATCTTTCCATTTCTTTGTGTCCTTTTCAATTCCTTTCATCAGTGTTCTACAGTTTTCAGAATACAGGTATTTCACCTCATTGGTTAGGTTTATTCCTAGGCATCTTATTCCTTTTGGTGCAATTATAAATGTAATTGTTTTCTTAATTTCACGTTCTTCTGCTTCATTATTGGCGTGAGAAACGCAACAGATTTCTGTACATTGATTTTGTATCCTGTGACTTGACTGAATGAGTTTATCAGTTCTAGCAGCTTTTTGATAGTCTTTTGGGTTTTCTATATAGAGTATCATGTCATCTGGAAATAAAGAAAGTTGTACTTATTCCTTTCTGATTTGGATGCATTTTATTTCTTTTTGTTGTCTGATTGCTGTGGCTAGAACTTCTAGTACTATACTGAATAAAAGTGATGAGAGTGGACGTCTTCTTGTTCCTAACCTTAGGGGTAAAGGTCTCAATTGTTCTCCATTAAGGATGATTCTAGCTATGGGTTTTTTAAACATGGCCTTTGGTGCATGAGATATGTTCCTTCTAAACCTACTTTGTTTTTATCATGAATGGATGTTGTGCTTTGTCAAATGCTTTGTCTGCAACAATTGAAATGATCATATGTTTATTATCCTTTATCTTATTAATGTGATGTATCATGTTGATCAACTTGTGAATATTGAATCACCACAATCCAGGAATAAATCCCACTTGACCATGGTGAATGATTTTTTAACATATTGTTGGATTTGGTTTGCTATTATTTTATTGAGAATTTTTGCATCCATGTTCTTCAGGGATATTGGCCTGTAGTTCTCCTTTTTAGTGGTGTCTTTATCTGGTTTTGGTACCATGGTAATACTGGCCTTATAGAATGAATTTGGAAGTTTTCCTTTCTTTTCTATTTTTGGAATAGTTTGAACAAAATAGGTACTAACAGAATAGGTATTTACTCTTCTTTAAATGTTTGATAGAGTTCTCCTATGAAACCATCTGGTCCTGGACTTTTGCTTGTTGGGAAGTTTTTGATTACTGATTCAATTTCTTTGCCAGTAATTGGTCTGTTCAAATTTTCTATGTCTGTCTGATTCAGTTTGGGGAGATTAAATGTTTCTAGGAATTTATCTATTTCCTCCAGGTTGTCCAATTTGTTGACATATATTTTTTCAGAATATTCTCTTATAATTGTATGTAGTTCTGAGGTGTTGATTATTCTCTCTCATTTGGATTTTATTCGAGTCCTTTCTCTTTTTTCTTGGTAAGTCTGCTAAAGGTTTACCAATTTTATTGATTTTTTTTTCAAAGAAAACTCCTGGATTCTTTGACCTATGTTTGTTTTTTATTTTTTTGATTTGTTTGTTTTTTAGTTTTTATATCATTTATTTCTGCTCTAATCTTTATTATTTCCTTTCTTCTTCTGGTTTCAGGGTTTATTTGCTCTTTTTCTAGCTCCTTGAAGTGTAAGGTTAAGTTGAGATCTTTTTTTTCCTCCTTGAGGTAGACTTGTATTGCTGTAAACTTACCTCTAAGAGATGCTTTTGCTGTATTTTGGACCACTGTGTTTTCATTTTCATTTGTTTCCATGTATGTTTTTAATTTCTTCTTTGGTTTCCTGGTTGACCCATTCATTGTTATAGCATGTTGCTTAACTTCTGTGGTCTTTCCAAAATTTTTCTTCTGGTTGACTTCTAGTTTCAGAGCATTGTGGTGAGAAAAGACGCATGATTTTGTTGAGGTCGATTTGTGACCTAGTCTGTGTACTATTCTGTAGAATATCCCATATGCTTTTGAAAAGAATGTGTATTCTGCTGTTTTAGGATGAAATGTTCTGAATATATCCGTGAAGTCCATCTGGTGCAGTGTGACATTCATTGTTATTCTTTCCTTGTTGATTTTCTTTTTTTTTCTTAAAGTTTATTTATTTTGAGAGACAGAGAGAGCATGCAAGTGAGTGGGAGAAGGGCAGAGAAAAAGGGAAAGAGAAAATCTCAAGCAGGCTCCATGCTATCAGTGCAGAGTCCACCATGGGGCTTGAACTATGAACTGCAAGATCATGACCTGAGCTGAAACCAAGAGTTGGACGCTCAACCGACTGATCCAACAGGTGCCCCTCTTCATTGATTTTCTGTTTAGATGATATGTCCATTGACTTAAGTACAGTGATAAATTGCCCTACCATGAATGTATTACTATCCACTAGTTCCTTTATGTTTGTTATTAATTGTTTTATTTTTTGAGTGCTCCTATGTTGGTTGCATAATATTTTTAACTGTTGTATCTTCTTGTGGATTGTCCCTTTCATTATTATATACTGTTCTTCTTTGTCTCTTGTTACAATCTTTATTTGGAAGTCTAGTTTGTCTGAAAAAGTATTGCCACTCTTTCTTTTGACCCATTTGCATGGTAAATGTTTCTCTATCCCCTCACTTTCAATCTGTAGGTGTCTTTAGGTCCAAAATGAGTTTCTTCTAGGCAGCATATAGATGGGTCTTATTTTTTTATCCATTTTGTCACCTTATGTCTTTTGATTGGAGTGTTCAGTTCATTTACATTCAAATTAATTATTGGTAGATCTGTATTTGTTGTCATTTTGTTATTTTGTGGTTGTTTCTTAAGATTTTGTCTGATCCATCCTTTTTCTCTTTCAAGGTTTGTTGATTTTTTTAGTAATATATTTGGACTTACTTCTCTTTCTTCTTTGCATATTTTTTAGTGGTTTTTGATACATGGTTTACATTAGGTTTGTATATAACCTCTTCTACATATAGCAGTCTATATTAAGTTGATGGTCATTTAAGTGCACACCCATTCTTTCCTCTTCTCCTCCCCACATTTTAGGTATATGTTGTTATATTTTACATTCTTCTATTTTGTGAGTTCCTTGACTGTTTTTTTACAGAAAGATTCATTTTTCTGCTTTTGTGTGTCCTGCCTTTATACTGTCATTTTTGGTGTGTCATTTCCACTCAGAGTCCTCTTTAATATTTCTTTCAGGGCTAGATTAGTGGTCATGAACTCCTTTTTGTTTATCTGGGAAACTCTTTATCTCTCTTTCTATTCTGAATGGTAGCCTTGCTGTTAAGAGTATTCTTGGCTGCATATTTTTCCCATTCAGTGCTTTAAATATATCATGCCATATCTTCTGACTTGGAAAGCTTCTGCTGAAAAATCTCCTGCTAGCCTTATGGTTTCTCCTTGGAAGTTAATGTCTTCTTCTATCTTGTAGCTTTTTAAATTTTTTATTTATCACTATATTTTGCTCATTTACTAAAAATATGTCTTGATGTGGATCTGCTTTTGCCGATTTTGATGAGAGTTCTCTGTGCTTGCTGGATCTGGATATCTGTTTCCTTCCTCAGATTAGGGAAGTTTTCAACTATTTCTTCAAATAAATGTTCTCCCCCTCTTTCTCTCTCTTCTTCTTAGAAACTCTTATAATATGATTGTTACTATATTTGATGGAGTCACCCAGTTCCCTAGGTCTATTGTTGTTTTGCATAATTCTTCTTTCTTTGTTTTTTTCAACTTCATCACTTTCCATTACTTTGTCTTTTAGGTCACTATTTGTTCCTCTACTTCTTCCATCCTGCTGTTCCTTCCGTCAAGTGTGTTTCCCATTTCATTTATTGAGCCTTTATCTCTGTTATGTGATTCCTTTTCTCTGTGTTAAAGGTTTCACTCAAGTCTTCCACTCCATTCTTAAGTCCAGTAAGTATCCTTATGATCATTACGTTAAATTCTCTATCAGTCATGTTACTTATATCTGCATCAGTTAAATCTCTGGCCATGGCCTTGTCCTGTTCTTTAATTTGGGGTAAATTTCTCTGTCTTCTCATTTTTTCTAAGTCTTTCTGTCTGTTTCTCTGTGTTAGGAAAGTCAACTCTGTCTCCTGTTCTTAAGAGTAATGACCTTATGAAGAAGAGGTCCTGTAGAATGTGGTGTCCCCTGATCCCATGTCTGGCACTTCCAAGAGTGTCCCCAATGCGTGCTGCATGTGCTTCGCTATTGAGTACTGGCTGGTTTATCCTTAAGGCCAGTCATCTGCAGAGGCTCTCCCTTCCTTTTGTGGGCAATGTTTGGTTCCTGGCCTGAATGTGGTGCATTTTAACTAGGCATGCTCTGGTCTGCTTGTAAAATGAGACCTGTTGTCACCACTGCCAGACCAAGGCTCCACAAAACTCCCTCTTGAGGGCCATGGTGTAAGCAGGGGTTTGGACTCATCTTCTAGGGGGAGGGGTGCGCCTCACGGGAACTGAGGCAAGTGTGACTGGCAAGGGTGGTTCTAGCAGAGCCTGGGGGACAGGCCTTAGCGTAAGCAGTTTAAGTAGTGAATATAAGTGCTGTACTGGTTCTCACAGGTGGATCTGTGCTTATGCTGAGGGGGGGAAAGGGAAATGGTGCTGGCCAGTTCCTTTGATTCTGGAGGGGGCTCTCTATGAATGCTCTCTCTGAGATGTGCTCTGAGATGAGTGAATAACCTCCCCACTGTGTGTCCTGGGCACTCATCAGGTTGCTGTTTCCACACTGTATGTCCATGAGTTGTTTGCCTGCTTCCTCTCCAAGAAGTTCACAGTGCCCTCAGGGCTCTATCCCAGCCAAGCCTGTTGACCTTTAAAACTCCAGGCTTTAAGCCCTGCTGGTTGAAATTCAGCCCCTCTTGCTTCATTAGCCAATTGCTATGGGGACTTGTTTTCCCTGTGTGCTCCCTGTGTGCTAGTCTGTCTCTCATCCTTTTCCACATCTCTGGCTCCCTCCCCACTGCAGTGACTATAATCTGTTTCTCTCCCAAAGTCTGCACAGTTTTTAGTTGGAGTGTTCTGTGAGGTTCAGTTTGGTCAGTTTGATGTTTTCCTTCTCTAATCTTACTGCTTTCTGCTTACTTGTTCTGTCAATCATTGAGAGAGACAGATGTATAATCACTAAAACTGATCACAGTTGTGCATTTTTGCCTTCATATATTTTAAGAAAATGTTAATATTAATAATTTACAGATAATAGAAATTTAATACCAAATTTATTAATTTTAAATTATTCTTATAATATTGATAATTCACAAACTTTCCATCAAAACTTTGTGATTTCCCCTTATAATGATTAAATTCAGAGACATTCAAATAGAATATTGTACAAAATCTTGAAATTTGCTAGAGCTATGTTCTAGAGTATTCATATTTTTCTCATTTCAAATAACCCCGTATTGAATAATTTTTATATTTTATTTATAATACTATATGCATGATAAATTTAAGTTATCCTTTCATTATTTTATGAGTAATTCATCCAAATGGAAATATGGGAGGAGACCAGATAATGTTAGGCCATATAGGCTATAGTGAAGATAGGGAGTTTTACTCTAAATATAATAGGAAGCCATTATTGTGTTGGGGATGAAGAAGTGATAGGCTTTAGAAAAAACCCTTGAAGCTCCTATGTGGAGAACAGGCTAAGGGTGAAAACAAAGTCCTTTGTACTAGTATAGTAGTGTAGAAGCAGTGAAAGGAGTGTCAAGTGGTTGTATGTACCACATAATTTCAAAGGCATTTCTAAGAGATTCTGCAGATGCATTGAAGAGAGTACAAGATAAAAAAAAAAAAAAAGTTAAGGCATGTGGGTGGCTCAGTCAGCTAAGCATCTGACTCTAGGTTTTGGCTCAGGTCATGAGCTCACAGTTTGTGGGTTCCAGCTCCACACTGTGCTCTGCACTATGAGTGCACTATGAGTTCTTTCTCCCTCTCTCTGCCCCTTGCCTGCTCACCTACTCTCTCTCTCTCTCTCTCTCAAAATAAATAAATAAACTTAAAAAAAGAAAAAAGTTAATGATGACTTTTTAGTAAACATCAAAGACATAAAAATAGGCATTGAACTTGTGAGATTCTTCTTTGTGGATTAGAGATAGATTTTTGAAATCATCTACATAAAGATTTTGTGTGTTGTGGGGGGAGACATCCTGGGACAATGAGATACCCTAGATATTCAATAAATTCATCTGAGGAGATAGTGGAAAGCTTAAAATTTAAATATTAGTAAAGAGGTAGATTTATTAAAAGAGACTAAGAAGGAAAGGCCAGTGAGATGAGGCAGAAAAGAAGATAATGTCACAGAAAAATATGTGAAAAATATTTTTATAAAAAAAGAACTATCTTTTGTGTTAAATGATGCTAAGATGTTAAGTATGATAGGTACTGAGAATTAGCCCTGTTTTTGTGGACAAGGACATCTTTGGTAATACATTAAGAGTTGGCTCAGCAGTAGATGCATTCAAAATCTGATTACGTTGGAAAGGGTGGAGACAAGATAATAAAGAGCTCTTCAAAAAAATTTCTCTAAAGATCTCTGGTTGGATTTCGATTGAACAACTGGGTTGAGAACCTTCATCTTAGTGAATGCTATGGCTAGGAGAGAGCAACAAAGCCAGGTTGAGATAGAAGTATTGTAATTCTACTAGTCTCACCTAGTTGATCATTCCCATGCTTCTTGATAGCAGGATTTTGTGCAGAGGATTGAATTATTTGCCTCAGCGAAAGTACAAGTTGTTAACATGCCATTGACATTTGAACTTGTGAGTGGTTAGAAACCTCATTTTTTTAATTTAAACTTTATTTATTTTGAGAGAGAGAGACAGAGGAAGAGAGAGAGAGAGAACAAGCAGGGGAGGGGCAGAGAGAGAAGGGCACAGAGGATCTGCAGCCAGCTCTGTGCAGACAGCACAGAGCCTGATGCAGGGCTCAAACTCCTGAACTGTGACATCACAATCTGAGCCAAAGTCAGAAGCTTAACCGACTGAGTCACCCAGGTGCCCCAGAAACCTCATTTTTTAAAATCACAAGACCACTGGGGATCACTTTTAATCAGTAGTGCCAATGAAACTCTGGAAATTGCAAACAAGTTCTGCATAACATGGTGTCTATGTGCAATGACCCATTAAGGCTATTTAACTGTGTTTCACACACAGTAAGGAAAAGACATAAAGTAAGTCTGGCAGTGTTACTTCCTCTTCTATTTTTTGGAAGAATTTGAGGAAAACTGGTATTAATTCTTCTTTAAGTGTTTGATAGAATTTACCAGTGAAGTCATCAAGTTCTGGACTTCTTTCTTGGAAATTTTTGACTATTGATTCAATCTTATTACTAGTAATTGGTCTGTTCAGATTTTCTCTTTCTTCATGATTTAGTCTGGGTAGGTGCATATTTCTAGGAATTTATCTATAATTAATTCTTAATTCCTGATGACAATGTGAATTGTTAAAGCCACTTTGAAAAGCAATCTGTCACTGTTGATTAAATTGAAGGATGCATGTGCTCTTTGAGAAGCGATTCCTCAGGGAATCTCACCATAGAAATACAACCACCATCAGTTTACCATTTTTGTCCAAGGATGATTTTTGTAGTACTGTTTTAAGAAAATACCCATCAGCAGAAGAAATTATGATTAAATTAGGGAACACCCACATCATAAAATATTATGCAGCCATTAAAGAAATAATTCAGAGTGTGCTCACTTTGCACCTATCCTAAAAGGAATAATTCAGAGCTATATTAGTTGACTTGGAAGAATTTCTACAAGATATTTAATATTATCCCATTATTATAAAATAAAATATGTGTTAGGCATATGTGTGTAAAAGTATATAAGATACATGAACATGGAGATATATGAAAGGGCATAATTAAGTTTAATGTTGGTTGACTTGAGGCGTGCCTGGGTGGCTCAGTCAGCTGAGCGTCTGGCTTTGGCTCAGGTCATGATCTCGCGGTCTGTGAGTTTGAGCCCCGCGTCGGGCTCCGTGCTGACAGCTCCTGTTTCAGAGTCTGTGTCTCCCTCTCTCTCTCTGCCCCTCCCCTGCTCATGCTCTGTCTCTCTCTCTCTGTCAAAAATAAATAAATGTAAAAAAAAATTATTGTTGGTTGACTGGATAAAAAATAGGCTGGATTGTTGTGAAATGGGAGATACATCTTAAGAATACATAGAAGGCCCTATATAATTAGTGAATAATTGATTAATGATAATATCCTAAGAATATTAATATGATCCATGTCATGTCTGTAAGAGTGATTTCTAATAGTTACCCTCTTTTAAAAGCTACCCTCTAAAAATATATATATTTATTGAATGCCTACATTACTCTTCTAGTATCTAGAGGATAGATGTTCTCTAGTATGGAGAACAGTAGAGAATAAGACAGCTCAGGGGTCTTTTTTAGTATGGCATACCACAAGGTTCTGTTCTTTATCTTCAGTTGATCAACATGTTTAATAAGGTAAGGTTGAGAATAATCGCAAAACATACAGGATGGTGATTTTAATTGATAGAATCACGATTCATAAATGTCTCAATGGGTTTTATAAACTTTCTACTAAAAGATTAAACTTGGGGTGCCTGGCTGTCTCAGAGGAGCATGTGACCCTTGATCTCAGGGTTGCGAGTTCAAGCCCCAAGCTGGGTATATAAATTACTACAAAAAAAAATAAATAAACCTTATTTAAAAATTATAAGTAGATTAACTTAATATTAACAATAAGGTCATTTTTTTTTCCTCTTTGGTCAGAAACATCTACTAAAAGGATGGAAGAGTGGTGGTTTACTCATAGTACAAACAAGCTATTTAAAAGTTTTAGAATACTAGAATCTCAATGTTCCATGGGATGATAATATGGGATGACTTTCAGGAGAATGAAAAAAAAAAAAAAAACTAAAATTGTCTTAACAGAATTTCAGTGTGTAGTAAAATATAGTATATACCAGAGACTTGTATTTATATCATATACTGTATTGTAAGTAGACTGAACTCCAGTTGTGATAATTAAGTCTCTATGCAAAACTATATTAGTAATGGAAATGGAATAGAGTATCCTGCAAGAGAAACTCTAAGTGGTGAACAGAATCAAAAGGAACTTTATTGAGGAGTAGTTGGGATGTTTAATCTGAAGAAAACCTTCACATATTTGAATTTTTCTCAGATGGGTGAGACGTACATTAATTCTTTTTAATCCCCAATTGATAACATTATAAGGAATCATATTTGATGTTAAAAGATGAACAAATTGTTCACAATACCCAAAAAGAGATTAAATGCCTTAGTAGATAGTATTTTGTCATGAGGGGTGTTCAAGTAGATGCAGAATGCCACACAGGTGGCATAGATGGAATCATCAATGTGTTATAGAGTGGAGAGCATCAGTTGATTCGTGAATCAGAATCCAATTCTGAGAATCTCTTAATAAATGAATGTCTTTTGATGAGCCTTACAGTGGATCAAGGCTATTTTTCTGAAAATTCTTCTGCTGTGGAATGATTTGTGGGTTTGGCTTAAGTTTGAGAGTAGTAATGAAAAAAAGCCTTAATTAAAAGACCAATAGTCTGCAAAACAAATATATATTTTTTAATTCCATATTCAACCCAATTTTTCTTCTCTATCCTTTTATTATTTTTCAGGTTTAAATTTTATTCTGATGGGTTTATAGGAATACAAATTTCCTAAGTATATTCTATACAGAGATCTAATAAAAATAGAAATTAGCTCTCAATTTCAAGTTTTACTCATTTTTTAACATAAAAATATATAGCCCAAGTAAAAAGTACGTGTGCCTCAACAGATGCATGCATATAAATGGTATGTATGTAGTATTTCCATTACTAGACTAGTTATTTACCTGCCTCCTGATTTCAACTCATACTAAATTATAACTCTTTTTATTATATAGCACTTAACGGCTTTGTTAAATTTAAAAAAGGACTGATTCTCTTGTGAATTTGTGGTTTATCACTTGACAGAATTTTAATTTTCTATTCAAATCTCCTTCATAACACAAAAGGTGAAACTTCAATTTCTTTTTTCTTTTTTATTAAAAAAAATTTTTTTAATGTTGTTATTTATATTTGAAGGAGAGAGAGAGAGACAGCATGAGCGGGGGAGGAGCAGAGAGACAGGGAGACACAGATTTCGAAGCAGGCTCCAGGCTCTGAGCCATTAGCACAGAGCCCATGGCGGGGCTCAAACCCACGAACTGTGAGATCATGACCTGAGCCAAAATCGACGCTCAACCGACTGAGTCACCCAGGTGCCCCTTAAACTTCAATTTCTGAAATCATGTGATTTATTTGTTGATCAAATATTGCAGTGAATTTTTTTCTAATAGTTGATAAATAGAATGTTACACATGGATATTAGTTGATATATGTACAAGTTCTTTACAAAATGCAAATAGTGTGGGAGATTGAAATATACAAGACATAAAATCTTTTTAAAGTTTTATCCATCAGAAATAGAAATGAAATATTACGTGTAAACAAATTCCTAGTATTTCCCTCAAAGTCATGACATGTAGGAATATCTAGCACCACACTGTTATTCATCATTGTACAAAAAGTGTGAAAGCATTTCAACATATGAGATAAAAGAAATGGGGCATACATATCAAAATGGAAGAGACAATATTATAATTATCTCTGGGTGACAGAAATGTCTTTCTGAAAAGCAAGTCCAAGAAAACAAACATGAGCACTATTAAAATATTGGAATTAAAAGATAAGTTCAATCAAGTTGCTGGATACTATTGAGCAATCAGGTGTGGAGATTGTGAATTAGGCAAATGAGTCTAATTTAAAGCAACAATCAAGCCTTTGCTCAGTGCAACAGTGCAAACAATAGGCAAAATGAGGTGCTAGCTTCCCAGAGTTCCATTTTCCGCCACAAAATGACCCTGTGTGAAGATCAGATGGATGCAGCTCTGGGGAATTATCTTGCTACAAAGGAGCCTGAACAAGGGACCCCTGCCTCTTATACACTCATGGGTCAAGGAGGAAGAGAGACAGGAAAGGGCTAAGTGTGAAATGGTGCTGAGTCAAAATGGAAAACAGTACCTCAGCTGAGGCTCCCAGTAAAGAGGACTTGGCAGGACACCCAGGAAGTGCCTCAGCCAAGGTCCCAAAAAGGATGACACTGAATGAGGTGCCTGGGCTAGGAATGCAGCTGTGTATGTGAAGATGGTTGGACTAGAGAGTAAGGGGAGTGAGTCCTTGATTGGACTCTGTGCAGAAAACTGTAATGTACTGGCTTTACCCCAGGTCTGTTGTGGGGAGGGCAGCTACCCTTTATGAAACCTGCCAAACTTGTAACTGCCTCTCACCGGTTCTGAATGGTCACATAGGATTTGGGTCCTGAAAGAAGGACCTTCAGATAAAAGTTAAACAAACGTATATAGATAGATGTAGATATATCTATCTCCTCATATTAGCAGAAATTAGCTTAACAAGTGCTATAAAAGTTTATTTCATTTTAATGCTCAATTACTGAAAAAAAACTTAACCAGAAATGTTCAGTATCCAAATAAAGAACACTAATTTTTTGGAGAACATAGGGTAAGACCTAAATGATTAGGAAACGTGTAAAACTCCCAGATGGGAAGATACCTAACACTATAAAACTATTATTTTCCCTAAATTTAATCCATAATATATAGGAAATTACATTCAAAATCCCAATGGATGCTCTTGAAACCTGATGAATTAATTACAAATTCTTCTGAACGAGTACAGTGCATTGGAAAAGCCCTGAGCTTGCTTTCCTCAGTAAAAGAAAATGTTTTAGCACCTTAATACAGACCTGATATTTTTGATGTTTGGGATTTCGTTTTTTATGAGGAAGTCATGGGAAAGCATTCAAGAGCCAAGTCACCTGGAAAGAAAAATTAAAGGAGTGTATGATCATAACCAGAAGAGAAAGAGATGAGAAACTAGTCCTCAGGAAATGTGTAGGAGAGTATGACATCATTGGGGTGGTGGTAGCTTTTGTTAAACTTCAGACTTTCAGAAAGACTTATCTTTACAGAAGAAACTTTTATCATTTGGTTGTGTTCAATTTTCTGTCAAGCTACTATGCAATATAAAAGTAAGTTATTTTAGAATTTATTTTATGTTCTGAAGTGTTTCAAATGTGCTAAAAAGTAGATAAATGTTAACAACAACATCAGGAAGATTGGATAGCTTTTTCCCTTTCTTGATTCACATTTTAACCTAAAAATAAACTTTTCTTACCTAAGCACATGTGCATGTGTTTTCCTTTCTAAGAAGATAGCACTTGAATGGACATTTCAATTATATTAAGGCCATGTATTTTTAACTGTGAGATTTTATACTTACAGGTTACTGATGTTTTGATTTTTTTTTCCAACCCTGTGTCTTAGGGGATATAAAATGAGGACATTTAATCTGATCTCTTAAAGGAACCAATAACTAATGTCATGAGACCATATATCTAAAAACAAATCTTAACACATATAAGAGAAAGGATAAATATTAGCCTTCCAGGACTAACCTATAGTAGCAGTGGTCAGATTATCATTGATTTACTTTATGAGAGCTCATTTCATTACTTCAAACAAGCTGCTTGTATCATTTTATGATTTAAGAATTAAAAGATACCATGTAAGTGTTTTTCTATTGTAAGAACTTTAAAATGTGGATTTTGAAGATTATTTTAAAAATATAAAAAGTGCAGTTTTAAATCACACCTTTTCTATGTATAATGCCTTAATATTTTTGGAAGCCAAAAACCAAGTGTTCTTTTGCTTTATACAACAACTTACTCATAGAACTGGCTTGACACCTTGGAGTTAAAATGAGCCAGTAGTTTCATTCTCAATATCTGGTTGCCTTTAGCATCTTGTCCTAAAGAAATTGGATCAACTGCAATAAGATAAATTTTTTCTAAGAAGCATTTCAAGACCTTTCCTTGGTCCTAACTGTTTTGACATCTATTTTCACTGGGAAAAGAAATGGAAGTCAGCTCCCAGCCACTAGCATTAGAGGCTGGGTTAACATTTCCTGCAGGCTATAAAGTCCTGTTTCCATAGAAATAAAGTTTGGATTGTTGAAAATGGAAGACAGATTTTTAAACCAGTGTGTGCTCCTACTAGTGAAAAATTGTGCAGACATATTTTCATGCTTGTAAGACAGGAGTGGTTGAATAATTTGATATGATGAGCTTTCCAATGTGATCTGAAAGTCTATGGGGGAGAAATAAAACTTCCATAAATTTTGAGTAGAGAAGTATGGGAATATTTAGTCTACTAACAATGACATAAGAGGACCATAATGCTTCCTAAGAGGCTAGAAACATCAAAGCTTTCTGTTTATTGCATTTTGAAAGCTTTAACATACTTAGTCTGCAATTCATGACTTAGTCATTCCACAGATCACAGAAAACTGGTATTCTTAAACCTTGGATTTATTAATTAGAACTAAGAGTAGAAACATTCTCATCCCTTCTAAGATTGAAGTCAAACACTGAATATCTACAATGCTTATTTAATTGCATAATTTGACAGGTTGAAATCAGGGAACGCAAGTGGAAATAATATCTATAAAGTTTAGTTTGGGAGACTTAATGTTGTCTTTTCTTTTATATGTCCCAGTGTTTTAAAATAGAATCTCACTGGGGAGCCTGGATGGCTCAGTCAGTCAACTCAGGTCATGATCCCTTCATTTGTGAGTTCAAGCCCCATGTCGGGCTCTGTGCTGACAGCTTAGAGCTCGGAGCCTTGAGCCTGCTTCAGATTCTGTGTCTCCCTCTCTCTCTGCCCCACCCCTGTTTGCTCTCCTTCCCTCTGTCTCTCAAAAATGAATAAACATTAAATTTTTTTTTAAAAAATGGAATCTCATTGAAGTTTGTCATTAGAGGATAAGATTAGACATTTTAATAGCCATTGTAATATTGAAGAATGGGAGAGGAAAGTTATAAATATCAAATGTTCAGATGACTAGTATGAACATCAGAGAAATAGTGACTATAATCTTAAGACTTAGTTTTGACTATATACCCTGCATTAAATTATTTCTCTGAGATAGAAAATTATATATTTATCCATGGTTCTTCTTTGCTTCATTTAATAAGAGTGGGGGAATTACTGGTTAGTTTCTTCCCAGAAGTTTTAACAAAGAAAACATATTGGGTTTATCTTTGCATTAATATATACTTCTTCTCTTAAACAGTGGCCCAACTACTGTACTATATTTACTGACAGCCCACATTTGTTGTACTCTGAAAACATATCTGTCATTCAGTCATGAATATAAGTGACATTTTCATTAACATTTGAGACTATGGAACACAGGTCAGAAATCACTCTGTCAAAATAATGCAAAATTACAACATAAAAGTTACCTGGTTAAATTTTCTAGCCTTACATTCTAAACTTGATTTAAGTATTTACAACTCCTATTGTATGTTTGTTTAAAATAAACAAAATACAACTTACCTGAAGTTCCAAATGTTAGGTCTCAAAACTTCTCAGTAATTATAATTTCCTAAGAGGATATTTTAAGCAGTTGAGGTGAGCTAATATTAAGAGAGGGAAAATCCATAACCATAACGTATCAACAAGACATGATGTGTAGGATTTCTTTGGTTATCCTACTACTAAGGTGTTGATGACAATATGATTTCCTATTTTACTTCACAGTGCTACATCAATCCAAAATTATTAGACTTTCAGGAAGGTTGAGGGACATTGTAAGTCTGTAACTCTAGGATCTAGAAGTACTTAGTTATAGAGAAACATAGGTGAGTGGTTTACAGTTGGAACACACACACACACACACACACACACACACACACACACGTGTCTCTTGTAATCACTGTGGGAAATACTGAAAGGTATTTCTCTACCCTCTTTTCTTCACTAAAGTGCTTCTGGGTCTTTTCCAAATAATTGGTGCATATCAAGCTTACACACTCTGCTAAAGTGGTAGATGATAAACAATGCCAAACAATATCTTGGAGAGAGATATCTAAGATCCAGGAGGAGAAATGGAAATATGTTCTTAAGTAACATTTCTCCTCATCATACCTTATTAGATGAGTCTTAATGACACAAAGCTCTAAATGAATTAATCTCTGCCTAGGTCATTCAAATTGTCTCCTGCTATTATTCTGTGGGCATCCTAAGGATTCCCATTTTTATTCCCATTTTTATTCATTCAACAAATACATATGTGCATATTGAAAACCTTATATTCAGGATACAGTATTGAACAACGTAAAGTCCCTGTTTGACATTCCTTTCCTAGTGTTGGGGGTGAGGTGGGGGGTCAAGATGCCAATTAACATATAAATAACGAAATAAGATAATTTCAAGTAGTGATAAATACTAATAAGAAAATAAGTATAGAATAATTAAATAATGAATTACGGACTTATGGCATTAGTTATGAACAGTGAGGAACAGACACTGGATATGGGCCTTCAGGAGATGACCTATGAATAAAAACTGAATGATGAGAAATAGCCTTGGGGTGTACAGAGGAGAATCAATGGAAAGAGGATGAAAACAGAGAAAAAGTCCTGAGATTGAAATGTTGCTACATACAAGAGGGAAAAAAAAGGTTCAGATGGCCTAAATATAGGTGGGTCTGGAAGTTTAGAAGGGGACATGTCATGTATATAGGTATATGGTCCATGGATGTCAGTGTCAGCATTCTCTGAGAGCTCATTCTTGGTCCCCACCCCAGACCTACCAAATTAGAATCTATAAGACTGATCCCAGGGACCTGTTTTACCAAGTTTTCCAGGTGATTTTTACGCATCCTAAAGTTTGAATTAGCACCTGTATATGTACAACTCTAGAAGTGATTATTTAGGTGCTGATATTGACTTTGAAATCTAATCTAATTGAAATGAGAAGTATTTGAGGAAGAGTTACAGCAAGAGAATTGTGTGGCTTAAAAAAATACTCTGGTTTATGTAGAGAAGGAAGACTGAAGGGAGAGAGATAATTTTGCAAGCAATGATAGTATGGTAATTGAGAAATGATTTTGGCTTAGACTAGGTTGGATTTAGTGATGTTAAAAAAATATTACCTTTTCCTGAAAATATTAGAGGATGAGTTGGATGTTGGGTATGGAAAAGGAATATTTAAGCAGTTTTACTTGAATTATTTACTGAGATGGAAATAATTGGAAGATGAACAGGGTTGGTAAGGAAAAAAGCAGAAAATCAAGACTTCAGTGATGGATCTGTTAAGTTTAAAGTGACTAATATAGTATCTAGGATGTATGAAGAATTCTTATAGCTGAATAACAAGAACCCAGCAACCAAACTGATTTTTAAAAGGGAAAAAGATCTGGGGGCCCTGGGTGTCTCAGTTGGTTAAGTGTCTGACTTCGGTTCAGGTCATGATCTCAGGCTTTGTGAGTTCAAGCCCCACATCAGATTCTGTGCAGACAGCTCAGAGCTCTCTGCCCCTCCCCTGCTTGTATATTCTCTCTCTCTCTCTCTCTCTCTCTCTCTCTCTCTCTCTCTCTCTCTCTCTTTCTCTCTCTCTCTCTCTCTCTCTCTCTTTCTTTCTCTGTCTCTCTCAAACATAAACAAACATTAATTTTTTTTAAAGGGCAAAAGATCTGAGTAGACATTTCAGATGCATGGCAGAGACACACAGGAAAAGATGCTCCAAATCATTAGTCATTAACTAAATATAAATATAAGCCAAAATGATATGTCACTACTTACCCACTAAAAAAAGACTAGAAATTCTTCTTAGAGTGGCAATGCTAAGTTTTGGTGAGAATATGAAGCACATTCAACTTTCATATAACTTTGGTGTGAATGCAACACTTCTAAAGGAAGATGAACTTGTCTTCAAAAGAAAAAAAGGTGAGAATGACCTCAGACTTGTGAAAAAGAAGAATTTGAAATACTTATTTTAATATTGTGAATCAAAATTATTTAAACATAAAAACTTATTATATTTAAATGAACTACTGGGACCTCATCAAAATAAAAAGCTTCTGCACAGCTAAGGAAACAATCAGCAAAACTAAAAGGCAGCCAACAGAATGGGAGAAGATATTTGCAAATGACATATCAGATAAAGGGTTAGTATCCAAAATCTACAAAGAACTTATCAAACTCAATACCCAAAAAACAAATAATCCAGTGAAGAAATGGGCAAAGACATGAAGAGACACTTCTCCAAAGAAGACATCCAGATGGCCAACTGACACATGAAAAAATGCTCAACATCACTCATCATCAGGGAAATACAAATCAAAACCACAATGAGATACCACCTTACTCCTGTCAGAATGGCTAACATTAACAACTCAAGCAACAACAGATGTTGGCAAGGATGCGGAGAAAGAGGATCTCTTTTGCATTGCTGGTGGGAATGCAATCTGGTGCAGCCACTCTGGAAAACAGTATGGAGGTTCCTCAGAAAACTAAAACTTAGAACTACCCTACAACCCAGCAATTGCACTACTAGGCATTTATCCACAGGATACAAGTGTGCTGTTTCGAAGGGACACATGCACCGCCATGTTTATATCAGCACTATCGACAATAGCCAAAGTATGGAAAGAGCCCAAATGTCCATCGATGAATGAATGGATAAAGAAGATATGGTATATATATACATACAATGGAGTATTACTCGGCAATCAAAAAGAATGAAATCTTGTCATTTGCAACTATGGGGATGGAACTGGAGGGTATTATGCTAAGTGAAATTAGTCAGAGAAAGACAAAAATCATATGACTTCACTCATATGAGGACTTTAAGAGACAAAACAGATGAACATAAGGGAAGGGAAACAAAAATAATATAAAAACAGGGAGGGGGACAAAACAGAAGAGACTCATAAATATGGAGAACCAAGTGAGGGTTACTAGAGGGGTTGTGGGAGAGGGGAAATGAGCTAAATGGGGAAGGGACACTAAGGAATCTACTCCTGAAGTCACTGTTGCATTATATGCTAACTAATTTGGATGTAAATTTTAAAAAATAAAAGGTAAAATTAAAAAAATTATATTTAGCCAAACAGCAAATTGGAAGTTGTGTCCATCAAATATAAAGACCTATTTTTTTAAACACACAGGGATTCAACAAACCTAGTATGCACAATCCTTCTCTGGAAAAGAAAATTACTATTTGTAGTTAAGCAAAACAACAATGAAAAGAGTTCCAGAAAAGGGAAAGTAGGGGGATCTAAGGCTTACTTAGATCAACAGTGAGCTGAAACCCTATGGTGACAGACATACTACAGGCTAGAGTGAAATAAGTCCAAATTATGTAAGTGAGAAGGAATCTGTGAGAGAACTCAAATGAAAAAAATGAACAGCATCATCAGAAGCCTGTGTTACATTAGTATGGAGGTTCCATACATAATGGGGTGAAGTAAAGCAAATGCTTTCTTTCCATTATGATTAAGAGAAAATGAACAAGCCTGGGACCTAAAAACCAGAAAAATAAGTTATGTGGCATTATTAGTGGCATGGAACTTTGTTTCTTAATATAATAGGTAAATTGGAAAATAATTTAAAGAATAATCATTATATGTTGCCCTTCCTACGATTTCCTTCTTCCATTTCCTAGTGATGTCTGTAAGCAGCATGTATTAACGACATAAAATAATACCTTCTATTTTATGTGTCTAATCACAGTCCAATCACTTAATTCCATAGGACATAATATATAACAACATTTTATTTATTTGTTTATTTTTTAAATTATCTCTACATCCAACATGGGGCTCAAATTTATGACCCCAAGATTAAGAGTCTCATGCTCTTCCAGCTGAGCTGGCCAGGCACCCCAAGATCAACATTTTAAATTGTTGAATTAATCCATACAGAAAACTAGAAAGTCAATGATTCATCTAAAACAGAAAGCAAATGAAATGAAATAAAATAAAATAAAATAAAATAAAATAAAATAAAATAAAATAAAATAAAATAATAAAATAAAGGAAAAATAAATGAATGCAAATGCTATAATAGTAATAACATGGGGTGAAGAGGGTATTAGGGCTCAGCCAGGAAAGCAGTAGGACATACATGTATATGTATGTACATATATTATGTACATATTATGTATAATAAGGGACTAAGCAAGCCAGAAGTTCAGAGGACAGGCAGGCAGAAAGGGAAGATTATAAATAGTTGGAACCCCGTGAGCATGAGCTGATGTTTGTAGTCTCTTTAGTGCATGCTACTAAGACAAAGCCTTATCCATATGTATCATAAGGTAAGCAACGCTGTATCATTGCATTATCTTTGCCATATTCTATTGATTAGAAAAGAAGCATGTTTGTGAGAGAGTTTTTGAAAGTTTGAAAACACCTCGTTAGATGACAAGTCATTTGAAATAGGATTCTTGTTACTCCATAAAGACAGTTCTTTGTTTTGGAATCACTGGACTACATCTTTGTAGTTTAAAGCAGAGAGAGATGGTTAAGTGATGGAAACTACCAAGACGATTACTAACACCGAACAATAAGCACCATAAAAATGTAGAAATCTAATTTTGCTATTGGAACAGCTCCTTAGCAGCTATTCACTCCTAATCAGCCTCAAGTTGTAATGAACAGAATAATAAGCACCATTAGAATAATTCACTATTCATCAAGAATAATAAACCACTTAGAATAACAAGGCTAAAATAATAAGCCAATGTTTAAATCACGGGAAAGGAATGGGGGGGAAGAAAAGGAGATTCTCAGAGGAGTTGAGATTATTGCTGCTGTGAGCTGCTGAGCTCCCTTAATGTACTGAATTCTGTAATGACTTACTCAGCTTCCCACCCCTGCCTCATGCTCAATATCACTCCGTGTGGTTTGTAGACCACCTATATCAGACACCTAGAGAGACAGAGAAAGATTTCCCAGGCTTTAATGAGGCTAATTCTTATTTATAAATCTGTCTACTATTCTACTTCCATGCAATTTGCTTCCACTGTTCTTCCCACCCAGAATGGGCTTGATTTCTAACTTCCCCTGTTAAAAATCTGTCCATCTTTTAAGATTCAGATCAATACCTATTTCTTTCTTTACCCTTCTTGAATTCAATTCCCCAACTATTTAACCACTCTGGCCAAAGTATAAGTACAATTCAGAGAATCTTAGCAGCAAGATAAATTAAAGATTACTTAGTCCAATTCTTGTTTTACAGATAAGGAATATAACAGAGAAAATCTTAAGATTTTTCACTTAAAGGAACATCTTTCTAGCCAAACAAGTAACATCAAAGTTCACTTAACAAGGGAACTAAATAGATGTAGTAAGTGAGGAACTTAAGTTACTATTACAAACATAGAATAAGATAGATAAAAGATAGAATTAAAAGATAGTGAAATAAATCAGAGAAAGATAAATACCATACAATTTCTCTTATATATGCAGTCTAAACAACAACAAAAACAAACCAAGATCATAGATACAGAGAACAGATTCATAGTTGCCAGAGGCAGGGAGGAGGGCATAGGAGAAATGGGTGAACTCAATTTGCTTACTTATTTTCTTAGTTTAAATTTTGTATTCATTTCATTTAAAAATGGGATGTCACTTTCAATAAGAGGTAAACATATAAAATATAATTATATTTGGTTATCTTTACTGCTCCTTCCTTCCTCCTCTTCACTTCTTTCTTTATTTCCTTAAGAATACTATGTGGTATTATGTATCGTAAATGTAATCAGAGGGAAGGGTATAGACCCCCCAGGAATAGAAGCAGAGCATCTAGCCAGCCAACACTTTGGGAACAGTAGGAGTTTGAGGGACAGTGACTATGAAACAGAGTGTCCTTTGGATTACCCACTAGGTTCAACTTCTTGGACAACTATTTTGCCCAAAGATAAAAGCTCTGTGGGAGAAAATAAGCTAAATCTGTCTGGGCTGAGGTATTCACAGCAAAGGGAATTTGAACTGGACCTAGACAGATCAGTAGGAATTTGAGGAAAAGGTAAAGGTAGGAAATCTTATATAGAAGCAACATTTTCAAATGCAAGGTAGAGAAGTTCTATATAAATTCAGTGTGGTTGAACTCTTGGATGCATAGTACACAATGGCAGGAAATAAGATGGCATCCAATCAAGAAGGATATCAAGTTGAAGAGTTTGGCCTTTATCTTGTAAGCAATGCAGAACCCTTAAACACTTTCAAAGAAGAAATGAATGAGTCTAGAATAAAGGCATTTTTGTTAGTGAGGTAGTTTTTCCAATTCCCTAGCAAGAAAATATTGGAAAAAAATAGTACTGGTACTATCTCCTAATTATTTAAAAGATATTTACTTTATTTTTACTATCCTTTCGGTTATGTGCTAAGTACTGGGCATATAATGCTGTAATGGCTTCTGTCATCTCGTGGGGACATGCAAATGATCAGGTAATGCATGTCGGTGTCGAGTGCAGCTTTGCGTAAAATGCTGACATGTAGGAGGGAAATTGAACTTGGTCTTGTAGGGCTCTGGAAAGTTTTTTAAGGATGTTTCATCCACCCTGAAATGTGAGGGTTGGCATCACTTGTCATTACTTATTTAATTATCTATGCAGAGTTTTTATCTGATAGGGTACATTTAATCACTCTCAACAACCTCTCTCTTTTTAAATGTCTTCACATCCCAAATAAATAAGACTCTTCAGTGCTTGTTATAGATAAATATATGGACAGTCAGTCTTTATGGTTAAGATAACACTGCTTGCTCTTATAAAACACATAATTAGGACCTCCTAGAGAACAATATCTTAATGAGGTTTGTCCCCATCTGAGTGGGGTACATCTTGTACCTGGTTTTCTCTCTCTTGAGTGGCACCATGCCTGTCTATCCACAGTTTTGTAGAAAAGGAAAGACCTTGTCTAAAAGAAAAACAGAGGTGTCTCTCCGCTACTCTCAGTGCTGTAACTCCACTTTACTTCTGCCATCCTGGCCACCAAATGTGCTTGGGGTTCCTCATACTACCTAATTCTGTGATACCAGCAAGGTGTCCTACAGTTGAACTCAATTCTGATACTATGTATCTGGAGATAGCATCAGATCACACAGGGTAACCGGTCATTCCTACAGACTGTCCCCCCCTCCATCCACTTCAGACACCAATCACGAGTCCAGGTTGGCACCTGTGCATCTGAGCAACAGGCTATAAATCAGAGGTTCCTGTGGGGTGGCTAGGTGGCTCAGTTGGTTGAGTGTCCCAGCCTGGTTGGGATTCTCTCTTAGCCCCATCCTCCTGTCACACATGCCTCTCTCTCCCTCTCTCTCTAAAAATAACCAATAAACTTCAAATAAAATAATAAACAATAAATCAGAAATTCCCACAACACCCTCCTTAAACTTACTCGTTTGCTAGAGCAGCTCCTAGAACTCAGGAAAACATTTTACTTACTAGATTACGGATTTATTATAAAAGGATAGAACTCAAGCCTTCAGTTTCAAGGTGAAGAACTTCTTAGGATCTAATGTACAACATGGTGACCATAGTTTACAATACTGCGTTGTATACTTGACATTTGCTAAGACAGTAGGTCTTAAGTATTCTCGACACACACATACAGAAGTAATAATTACATGAGGTGATGGATATGTTAATTGACCCGATGGTAGTAATCATGTCACGGAGGGTACACATATCAAATCATGGTGTACACTTTATATGCAACTGTTATATGTCAATTATACCTCAATAAATCTAGAGAGATAAAAAAATAATTACAGAAAACGTATATTATTCAAGGAAGCTAAATGGAGGAGACGCACAGGACAAAGATGTGTGGGAAGGGGCACAGGACTTCCAAGTTCCCTCCACATATTCTACCCTCCCAGTACCTCCCTGTGTTCACCAACCAGGAAGCTCTGTAAGCCATAGTTCAGGGTTATGTATGAAGCTGTCATTGTGTATGCATGATTGATTGAATCATTGGCTATTGGTGACTGACTGAATCTCCAGCCTCTCCCCTCCTAAGAGTTCTGGGAGTGGGAAGAAAATTCCACCCGTCAGTTACAGTTGGCTTCCCCAGCAACTAGCTCTCCATCTTAGGAGCTTTCCAAAAGTCCCCTGATTAACATAACTGGGTGTAGATGAAAGGGGCTTGTCATGAGTAACAAAAGACACCTTTATTGCTTAGGAAATTCTAAGGCTATCAGGAGCTCTGTGCCAGGAGCAGATGAAGACCAGATATATACGTCTACTTATAAATGACAGTATCAACCTGCTTTTTGCCCTCTCTCCCTAGGGAGAGCTCTCCCTAGGAAAGTTACTAAAAGACTATTATTCTGTCTATCGTTTCCCCTTACAGAATTCATTGGTTTTTAACAAACAAGACCCTGTTTCATATTTAATTTACAGACTCAAGCTTTCTTTGCCCTAACAGCTGGAATAGTGAAGCCTCAGTAAGAGTAGGTAAATTGTAATACTTCTCTACCCAAGCAACCTTGCTGAAATTATTTCTACCCCCAGCCCAATCTTTCTTCAATCTGCAATTAAGCATGACACAAAAGGAGGAAGCTCAGATTCACGTCACATGAGCCGCAAATGCTCGAAATCTCCGGAATCAAGGATAGCAACTTTTCAGTTTCTACAACTTTGACTCCAGACCATGTACCTAACGCAGCCGCTGCAGTGGCCGGAAGCCCAGGAGCCCACGTGGAGTTGTAATCTGTGTTGGTGTCAGAGACCTGTAGGAGGAGGTGAGGAGACTCATGTCACGTTAATCATCCGTGATGGTGAAGAGAAAAACAGATTGATTTGTTTGAGTACCACACAGAATTAATTTCCGAGGGTTCAGCTGAAGAGACTTTATGGAAAAGTTTGTGTACAGAAGTACAGGCAAGAGCAAAGGATGTTGAGATATTACCATGCCTGATGCTGAAAAAGCAAGGGAGGAAATAGTGTTGGCAGAGCCCATTGAGCAGAAGTCATTGAGGACTGGCTGTCTGGGAGGAGCTACAGCCCTGAAGGTTTGCAGCTACTGCCCAGACTTGGGCGGAAGCTAGGAAGAAGCGCCCAGGTTCCTCTCTCATACTGCCCTCAGCTCTCTTGCTGACATCTTTATGATCACTGAGTTCATCTGGAAGCTAGCCCAGGAGAGAAGCCAGAGAGGACAATTTGCCTGGTCCCTCTCCCAGCAGCCTGGACAGAGAAATGGGGGGTTGTTACTCATTCTGTCTCATACTACAGTTTTCCAAGATGATGCCATGCATGCCTTGGTGTCTGGATAATTTTACAAATGACCAGATAAGTCCTCTCCTCAGAACTGTAGACCTATATGTGGTAGAAGCAGGGTATTGTATATTTTATATTACATTTGTAACAGTTCGTGTCTCCTTTTTTTTTTTTTTGACAGTTGTTTAAAACTGTCAACAAAAATGAGTCTCAGAAAAACAAGTTTCTTTTCATGACCAGTACAGAAAAACAGACCCTAATCTGTGTCATAAAAATAGTTACAATTGGGGGCACCTGGGTGGCTCAGTTGGTTAAGTCTCAGGCTTTGGCTCAGGTCATGATCTCATGGTTCATAGGTTCGAGCCCCAAGTCAGGCTCGGTGCTGACAGCTCAGAACCTGGAGCCTGCTTCAGATTCTGGGCCTCCCTTTCTCTCTGACCCTCCCCAACTCATGCTATCTCTCTCAAAAATAAATAAACATTAAAAAAATTTTAAAAGTTACGATAAAGTTATAAATTGAGATTATTCAATTCTACATCAATAGATTAAGCTATATGCTGTGTTCAGTATAACGAGGTGTGCAAATTGTGTAACTATATTTCATTTTCTGTTAATTTTGCCCTTGCAAATATTATTGGTTGAAGGGGAATCTTTTTGGACACCTAGACAAGAGAAATCATTCTATCCTATACAGCACAACAGTAACTTTTAAAAGTCTGTTTTTCTTATTAGTTGGCTTGATAAGATCTTACCCAAGAAATAATATTTAAAGAGATGTCTATGTTTTTCTGAATGTATAAGCTTTTGCATTTTTTTTCCCAAAAAAGTTAAAATCTTGTTCTTTTCCTTCTGGGCATAAGTGCATAACATATAAATTAGGAATATGCTCTATGCCCTCTTTTAAAAAAAGAGATTAAGAATGTTTTTCTCATTTAGGTCATCAATTTCTTTCATCCATAAGAAAAGAAATCTTGCCATTCGGAACAATATGGATGGACCCTGAGGGCACTCCACTAAGTGAAATAAGTCACAGAAAGACAAAGACCATATGATCTCACTTACATGTGGAATCTTAAAAAAACAAAAACAAAACCTAAACTCTAAATACAGAACAGATTGGTGGTTGTCTGAGGTAGGGGGTTGAGGTTGACAAAATGGGTGAAACATTTCCAAATTTGATAAGGGATTAATATCCAAAATATGTAAATAACCCATACAAATTAATAACAAAACAAACAAAAATCCCATTAAAAACAGAATAAACATTTTCCCAAAAGACATACACAGATGACCAACAGGTATATGTAAAGATGTTCAACACCACTAATTATCAGGGAAATACAAAGTGAAACTACAATGAGGTATCTCCCCTCAAATCGCTTAGAATGGCTGGTATCAAAAAGGCAAGAAATAGCAAATGTTGACGGGGATACAGAGAAAAGACCATCCTTGTGTACTCTTGGGAATTCAAATTGGTACAGTCACTATAGAAAAGTGTGATGGCTCCTGAAAAAAAATTAAAAATAGAAGAGTCCTTATGTTTATTGCAACATTATTCACAATTATTCAAGACATGGAAATAACCTAAGTATCCATCAATGGATAAAGAAAATATGACACGTGTATACATATACACCGTGCACAATGGAATGTCATTGAGGCATAAAACAGAAGGAAATCTTGCTTTTGGAACAACATGGATGAAGTTTGAGAGCATTATGCTAAATGAAATAAGTCAGAGAAAAAGGAATACCATAATATATATAGAATCTGAAAAACAGTATAAAAAACCTGAACTCATAGATACAGAGGACAGATTAGATTGGTTGTGTCAGAGGCAAAAGGCAGGTGGTGAGAGAAATGGATTAAAGGTGGTCAAAAGGCACAAACTTCCAGTTGTAAAATAAGTCATGAAGATACAATGTAAAGCATGTGACTATAGTTAGTAATACCATACTGTATACTTAAAGGTTGCTAAGAGAATAAATCTTAAAAGTTCACATCACAAGAAAAAATTTAGGGGTGCCTGGGTGGCTCAGTCCGTTGAGCATCCAACTCTTGATTTTGACTCAGATCATGATCTCACAATCATGAGATCAAGGACCACATCTGGCTCCATGTTGAGTGTGGAGCTTGCCTGGGGCTCTCTCTCCCTCTCTCTCTCTCTCTCTGCCCCTCCCTGCCTCATGTGCACACACTCTCTCTCAAAGTAAATAAATGTTTAAAAATTTTTTAACCATGTGTGATGATGGATGTTAACTAGACTTACTATAATGATCATTCTGCAATATATAGTATGCTGTAGCCCTGAAATGAATATAAAATTCTATGTCAATTATACCTCAATTTTAAGAAATCAGCAGTTTCTAGTTTCCACCTGACCACTTTACTTGAAAATCTTAATCATAACTTACATGAAACATGTTCCAAAAGTGAATCTATCTTCTTCTCTAAATATTTTTTAAAGTTTATTTATTTTTGAGACAGAGAGAGACAGAGCATGAGTGGAGGAGGGGAGAGAGAGACACACACACAGAATCCGAAGCAGGCTCCAGGCTCTGAGCTGTCAGCACAGAGCCTGACATGGGGCTCGAACTCACAAGCTGTGAGATCATGACCTGAGCTGAAGTCAGACACCCAATTGACTGAGCCACCCAGGTGACCCTTCTCTAAAAAAATTTTTTAAATAGTTTTCTATTGCTCTTGAAATTGAAAACAAAACTACTTACATGGCATATGAGGCTCTATGTTAATACTCACACCTTATCTTGTTGTGGTCACAAACTTGTGTAAATTTCTCCAGCAATGTTTGTATATGTTCATTGTTTAAGCGTACCGTATTTCCTATAGCTTCAAGAATTAGCTTCGCAAAGGCTGTTCCATTAGCCTCCTTTTCTCTGCCCTGTATGCACTGCCTTAGTTAACTTGGACTCTTTCTTCAGATCTCTGCTCAAAGTTCAATTTCTCATTATCTCTCTAAAACTTGTATTATAAATCAAATACTTCTCTGTTGTATCGC
The DNA here is from genome assembly GCF_022079265.1 of Lynx rufus. Lineage (NCBI taxonomy): Eukaryota > Metazoa > Chordata > Mammalia > Carnivora > Felidae > Lynx > Lynx rufus. Next base: position 68,275,436 of record NW_025814827.1, read on the forward strand.
AATTGTCAGTTTTAATTATTTGATAATTTTTTTTCTCTAAACTATAATCTCCATGAAGGATTCTGATTCCATGAGTCCAAAATAGATTTATGTCAGGAATTTTTAAAACATGATCCTGCTAAACAGTATAATTTATTTAATTGCAACTCAACTCAAGTGAATGAATGAGAAGTTGTTCCTCTATAAATACACTCATCATCCTAGCTATCAAGTATATTGATCATTGGATTCTTCTATTAGCTTTGATGAGCAAATGAATTAAAATAAGCAGATAGGGGGCACCTGGGTGGCTCAGTCAACTAAGCGTCCAATGCTTGGTTTCTGCTCAGGTCATGATCTTATGGTTCGTGAGTTCAAGCTCCGCATTGGGCTTTGCACTGACAGTGTGGAGCCTGCTTGAGATATTCTCTTTCTCTCTCTCTCTCTCTCTCTCTCTCTCTCTCTCTCTCTCTCTCTCTCTCTCCCTCTCTCTCTCTCCCTCCCTCCCTCCCTCCCTCCCTCTCCCCTTTCCTCCCTCCCTCCCTCCCTCTCTCCCTCTGCCCCTCTCCCACCCACTCTCTCTGTCTCTCTCTCAAAATAAATAAATAAGCTTACAAAATTAAAAGAAAAGAAAATAGGTTAGATGGGCCATTATAGATTTATAAAGAGGCAACATTTTGTTTCTATATAACCACCATGTAGTCAATCATACAGTGAGAGCTTGTATAAAGTATTCAATTAAACTATGGACAAAATCTCTACCTAGGTGAAACAAAGATTTAGAAACTTTAGAAACTCATAAATCAATAAATTTTGGAATTGGGAGTCATTTTATAGATGTGTAGCCTGACTTTCACCTTATGAATAATGAAAATGAGATATGTGAGTAAATGCTTTGCCCAAAGTCTCCCACCTGTTTAATAATAGATGTCTAGATCTAAGACTTCTAATCCCTAGTCCTTTGTTCTTTTTAGATATTTTATCTAAAATTTTATTTGTACCAGGGGCGCCTGGGTGGCTCAGTCGGTTAAGCGTCCGACTTCGGCTCAGGTCATGTTCTTGCGGTTTGTGAGTTTGAGCCCCACGTCGGGCTCTGTGCTGACAGCTCAGAGCCTGGAGCCTGCTTTGGATTCTGTGTCTCCCTCTCTCTCCGTCCCTCCCCCACTTGTGCTCTGTCTCCTTCTGTCTCTCAAAATTGAATAAATGTAAAAAAAAATTAAAATTTTATTTGTACCAGAATAGCATGGATACTTAACGTTAATTTACTTCACCAGTTCCTGAAGTCATGATGATTGCCATCCTTATGCTAGGGTTTAGGTTTAATCATCTGACATGTAAAATGGTATCTAGCAACTGTCAAATACATCTTAATTTCAAGCCTATTAAACTATTTTATAAAAAGCAGTTGATCTATGATTTTTAGCATACCATTAGAATAGATTTTTAAAACTGTAAATCTAGTAGTTAATAAGGGGAAAAAATCGCAAGTTTCCAGTCTTCAAGTACTAGAGAACTATTTCTTAATGTGTATTTATTTTGAGAGAGAGCTATCATGAAAGGGGCATAGAAGAGAGAGAATCCCAAGCTGACAGCACAGAGCCCTATGTGGGGCTCCATCTCACAGCCTGGGAGATAGTGACATGAACCGAAATCAACAGTCAGAGGCTTAACTGACTGAGCCACCCTGGCTTCCCCCCTCCCTTAAATGTTTATTTATTTATTTTGAGAGAGAGCAAACAGGGGAGGGGCAGAGAAAGAAGAGAACTCTTGAAAGAACTGAGCATCAGTCACATTTAGCCGATAACTATGCAGGATATTAGACAAGAGACCTACAGAATGGGTGTGGGTGAGAGAAGAGTATAGAAAGAATAAATGAGATCAAGATATCTTGATGTTAAAAGCATATTACCTTTATGATTTTGATAATAAAGTTACTAGAACAACAACTTCTTGCAGTTAGTTTGCTTTATCTTGTATAATCAAGTGGATCAGCAGCTTATATCTAGTTTTCTCTCTAAACTTGCATTCTTTTCATGTATGATTTTAAAATAGATGGCAGGGTATCTGAAAAACTAGAAATAGACTGGAAATTCTGGAATGAAAATTAAATAATAGCATTAAAGTATTTTGATATACTCTTTTTATATTTACTTAGTCTTTTATACCTCTCATAAAATGGAACACTAAATGCAATGGCGATGGCATTCTTCAGCTACAGAGAAATAAGTCTCGTGATTGGATTAATACGCTGCACCAGAGTTTATTTGGTGATAATGAAAACAGTAGGCTTGAAGTTGTTGAGTTATACCACACAGTGATTAAAGAGATATTGGTACCATAAAGAAAGAAAACAAGCATATTTTCTACTTGCTATAGGTAAAAAACCAATAACAGGTGATTCACGGCAAACAGATCTCTTTCTCTAAGCCTTGTTAGATACTCAGTAATTCACATCTGTATTTTTTGAGTAACAGGCAACAAGACTAAAACAGCAAGTGCTTCATTTATTTTCTAGCCTGAGTCGAAACTAAGCAGCTCCATGCTGGCACAGCTTTGTGGAGAAACCGGTAACTTTTATTGCTTTCTAAGCAGTTTGAAACTCCCTATGGACTACTGGGTTTTTGACATAGAAATAGAAAGGACTCATCAACTAGGCTGGAGCATTGTCTCCATTTGATAAATCAAATAAGCATTTTAGAGTTTTCTTGAGAAATACATAAAATGCTTGGCATTTCCAAAATACACTATAATTGTACTTCAAGAAAAGCCCTATGATGTTTTCTGGAATATTCCATACACAGACGTACCTCGTTTTATTGCACTTTGCTTTATTGCACTCCACAGATATTGTGGTTTGTACAAATTGATGGTTTGTGGCTACCTTGCATCAGGCAAGTCTATCTGTGCCATTTTCCCAATAGTATTTGCTTACCTTGTCTCCATTATATTTTGGTAACTCCCACAATTTCAAACTTTTTCATTACTATATTTGTTATGGTGATCTGTGATCTGAGATTATGCCTCAGTAAAACTCTGATGATGGTTAGCATTTGTTAGCAATAAAGTACTTTTTTAATTAAGGTATATATATATATATATATATATATATATATATTTAGACATAATGTTATTGCACACTTAATAGACTCCAGTACAGTGTAAACATAACTTTTATATGTACCGGGAAACCTTATTATTCATTTGACTCACTTCATTGTAATATTTGCTTTACTGTGGTGGCCTGGAACCAAACCCACAATATTTTTCAGGTATGCCTATACTCCCTACAGGCAATCTTATAGGCTGACCCTTTCTGTGCTTGTGTGTTCTGTATTTGTTTACATATGTGTGTGTATGTGTATGTATGTGTGTATATATATATACACATATATATACACACACATATATATGCATATACATGTATACATATATATACACGTATACATAATATATATATATACACACACTATACACACACACACACACACATATACACACTAGCTCACACAGGCTTTGGAGTTTGATTCCATGTGGTAATGACAGGTGTTCATAGATGCCTTTTGCCACCTGTAATACCTGTATACATGTTGGATATCAGATTTCCGGTGCTGTTTGAGCTGCCCAGAGGCATGTGGGGATTTGAGGTTCAGTGAAATCATGGACAGTATCTTCTAACCCTGCTAGATACAGATTTCCTGATTCAAATTGGAGCTTCATCATTTCTATCTGTGTGATCCTGGGCAAGCTATTGAAATTTCTTTACCTCTGTTTCTTCAGCCTCCAGGTTAAACAGATATGCACCTAGGACAGAGAGAATAATGTGACTATATGAAAGTCTTTGGTAGTAGTTGACTGAAAATATTTTGTATGAAATACACACATTATAAAATTTTCAGAGAGATAAATGTCTCAAAAATACCAGAAACTACGCATTTTTCATGTCAAGTTGGGATTGTATCTCTGAACAGAGAGCAGTTGAGTGTTTAATCTAGAAAATCTCAAGATAGCATTTTCTGAACATCTCCCATAATATTGCCCAGGATTCTTTCATCAAAGTCTAGAGTGACCACAAGGAAGAAGCAATTACCATGTATCCTGGGATGCTAAGGGCTGACAGTCTTACTTTTATCTCTAAAAATGTACGTTAGTTAATATCATGTCTACTGATTACTGCTCTTTCCTTCTTCTAGAGTTCAGAATCAGCCTCTGTTCAAGTAGATAAGGCTTAGTAATGCAGTAAAACTCAACTTCTTGACCATCCTCCAATTCCCTTATTAAATTCTTTTCTCTTTTTCTACTTCCTTGTTCCCACCTCACTGACAACCAGCTTGTCATGTACAGTTGTGCAGTTTGGACACCACACAAAGGGACCTACCAGAGGGAGCAGCTAAAGACTGAAATTCAACCTGAATTCCTCTTAGCAAGCAGTGTTCCCAGGAGAAGGGGACATGTTTTTTTCTAAATTACACAATTAAATAGAGTAGTAATAGCTTATGAGACAACTTAAATATCTTTTTACATTGTAGTGGGAAGGAGTGACTAATAAATAAGATTTCAAAATGAAAATTAAAAACAAATCCTAAAGTTCCAAAGGATAAAAGAGGGTCAATTTGTATATACCTATGTATATGTCTTACCCACACACCCACCCACACACACACACACACACACACACACACACACACATCATATTTTCCATTCTATAGAATTAGAGACAGTCAACTTATATTGTTCCATTTTTCTCATAAAGAACCAAGTGAGACCTACAGAAAGACTAACACTGACAGGCTGATTTTAGCTAAAACCCAATCTCTTGGGGCCTCTGCAAAATATCCTTATGCATGCATGTCTAGTATTTGATGGACACCAGCAATGCTTTTGCAAAATTTCCTGTCAGCCCTATGTAGATGCTATAATGAAAGTAAAATATTTAAATCTTTAGCCGTAGATGAACTCTCTTCTTGAATTAAGTGATGGGAATCCCATAAAGATACTTCACACATCCATAAAAAAATGAAAATTAGGCTCATGCCATTTGCTATTCTGAAACGTGGTGTTTGGCTTGCAGACAAGATCCTTTTAATTCAAGCCATGAAACCTCTTGCATGGAATCAAAGACTAATAGCTGAAATTTCTTATCTTTGGCTGCATTTTTTAGATCTTTTTGGAGCAGTGGTGGGAAGCATTTCAAGACTAATAGCTCTAGCAAGTGGGATTCATCATTCCTCTCTCTCTCTCCTTGGTTTACAGAGCACTTACCTCTAGCTGCAAGTAGAAAAGGGAATTTTAGCCATAAAACAATGACAGCCAGACTCTAGCGCTGAGATTCCTGACAATTTAATAAAGATTTTCTTCTTGTGCATTCTTGCCGCTTTTGTGGTTCATGACTGCAGAAAGCATGCTGTGACCCTGATGAAGGAAACATACTGGCCAAAATAATGTAACTCTTTCCCCTTCACCTCATAAGCACTGATTGTGGTGTAATGCGTTCAAAGCAGCGACTGGCCTTTTAGCTTGGACACTTTCCTTTTTTATGCTTTGTAATAGAGGTGTGGCAGGAGTTATTTTTGACGTTGGTGTCTGCCATCTAACATGGCACTGTAAGACCTAAAAGATATCAAAGACTAAGTTACTGATTATGGTGCAATGTTACATGCTGAATGTTTGGATGATTTACACTTATCCACACACCTTTCAAAAGTGAGACAACTAAATAGGTAATGCATCAAAGTCTTTCCTTGTAAAGAAAAGTTACCTTTGAAAAATGAGAGGAGAATCTGTTCATAAATCATTCCCATCAAACTACTCATCACGTTATTGTGCAAATCCTTATATTCTTCTCCATTTGCAAAGTTAATCACAGATTGTGCTGCCAGGATAGCATGAATATGCATTTCATGGATACAAACAGAAATATTTTCACTTATCTTGGCATATTCCTGGAAACTGAAAAATTTTTTTAAATGTCTAGAATGTTTTTTATGCATATGCCAGAGGAAGATAACGGATGCTTTTGAAGAATCTTTCACAAGCATGCTGTTTCATAAAGTGCACACATTGTTTTATTTTTCTAGAAGCATGGTACTTCTTTCCAGTTGGAATTGTAGATTTCTTAGGAAAACTCAAAAGACACTTGAAATTGCCAAATAATTGGGATTGTTGTTTTTCCTTATTTCATGGGGGAAATGCTTTATATTAAAAAAATACTTCAAAATTAGTATTTATATTTATTTTAAAACATTGTAATATTAATGGAAACTGTGAAGCAAATGACAGTGTTCACTTAAAAACAGTAGATCTTTTATTAATAGCTGTTGAGCAACCCGTTTATCCTCACAAATCTGCTCTGATCCTTTAAAAAATGTTGAGTTGTGGAGCGCCTGGGTGGCTCAGTTGGTTAAGCGTCCAACTGGCTCAGGTCATGATCCCATGGTTTGTGAGTTGAAGCCCTGCATTGGGCTCTGACAGCTCAGAGCCTGGAACCTGCTTCCAATTCAGTGTCTCCCTGTCTCTCTGCCCTTCCCCTGCTTATGTTCTGTCTCTCTCATAAATAAATAAACATTAAAAGAATTAAAAATATTCAGTTGTAAGTAAATATGAAACTGATTATAAAGATATATGGTACCGAAAAATGGGAAATAAAGTTATCAGAGTAGCTAAGGTCCATAGCAGTATATAATATATATTGAATATATTCCATTACTATCAATTATGTACAGTGTTCTCTTATTGACAGATTTTATGTAAAACTTCCTTTCCTCTCTGTAAATTGTAAAAAATCTGTGAGTCTATACTATAGACTCTAAACTATAAAGTTTTCACACTTTATGGAAGACATTTCTGACAGTTATTAGATGAGTGAATTTTAAACAAAGTTTCTGAGGCATAAGCAATTCCACTATACAAAGAACATTACATAAAAATCCCTGTCATGCCCCGATATAGATGGAATGAATGACCTGTGAACTTTCTTCCAAATAGAGTATCTGAAAATTCTATAACTGAACTAGAATATTCTGACTATTTATTTTCAAGGCTTCCATGAACACAATTTAGGATTAAAATGCTAAAATTTCAGGGTGCCTGGGTGGCTCAGTCAGTTGAATGTCCAACTTTGGCTCAGGTCATGATCTCCCGGTTGGTGGGTTCAAGCTCCGTGTCAGGCTCTGTGCTGACAGCTCAGAGCCTGGAGCCTGTTTCGGATTCTGTGTCAGCCCCTCCCATGCTCATGCTCTGTTTCTCTCTATCTCTCAATAATAAATAAACGTTAAAAAGAAAAAAATTTAAATGCTAAAATTTCAATCAAGCTTTTAGAAGGGAAAACTAAAATGTTAATGCTGACTTGAATATCTAAATTTAACAAGAATCAAATGCAAGCTTAGTTAATCATAAATAGCCTGTGTCTCCCACACATACACAGCATGAATAAAAACATCAAGTCTTATGATATAATGAATCCAGATAAACTTTATGTGCCAATTAGATTCAATTTTTGTTGAACAAAAAACTAGTGAGTGCTCACTGTGTTCTTAGAAGATTGAAAGTTTCAGGAGAGGAACAAAGCAAAAAACAAACTTTAAAGAAATTTTATTTATTATGTTGGAAGTCTATAGGGGATATTTCTGAATGTATGCAGACATGTATGGTCATCAAGAACTGTCAGAATCAGTATTGGCGGTCCCAGAAATCATGATTTATTTGCCTGTGATATCTAAAGTATTGAGTTTCAAGGATATCGGCACCTTGAAATATAGTAGAATAAATGTGTCGTCCACCTTCTAGTGAAGAGTTTAGACTAGCTTATACCTTGGTTCAGAAGCTGTCATGCGGTGTGTGATCATTTTATGCCTCGACTAACCACTGGGTGCCCGGATTAAACATTATTTCTGGGTATGTTTGTGAGGGAGTTCTAGAATGAAATTAGCATTTGCATCAGTGGACTCAGTATAAAGTACACTACCCTCCACAGTGTTGGCAAATCGTACCCAATCCAGTGAGGACCTAAATATATAACAAAAGGTATAGGAAGGAGGAATTTGCCCCCTCCCACCTTTTTACTACCTTACTAATTGAACTGGGACATTTGACTTCAACTTCTTCAGCTCTTAAACTGAGATTTACACCGGTGACTTCCCTGATTCTCAGACCTTCAGATTCAGACTGAATTAGACCAGTGGCTTTCCTGGATGTCCTCCTGCTCATAGTAAATAGATTCCTCATAACAAAGCTCACTCTCTCTCATATAAAGTATCTTCCTACTGGTTCTGTTTCTCTGGAGAACACTGACTAATAATACACAATGTTGACGCTGTAACTTATCAGTTGAAACTGGGCCAAAATTCCATGCACATTACCTTCTAAAAAGCCCTTGTTGGGACCCCGCCTAAATGAATGCACCTGTAAGGTATTGCAGCTGATAGACACCGTGTTTCCTAATGTATTTAGCTGCTTGTTCTGGTAGAAACTAAGTGGAATACCATATAAATTTTCCCTGAGAGGTCTGTAAGTGAGACTGTTCAGGACCTAGTCTAGGGGCTCAATACATATTTGTTAAATGGACCAACACTTTTTACTTCCCTCTCCAAGTGAGGCTCACAAAAGAATTTTGCTAATGAGATTTGGGAGTACAAATTTCAAGGGAACAGGGTGATAATTACAACATTAGCTACATCCTTGTCCTTGTCCTTGTAAATAAACATTTATTTAATTTTGATGTGTGATTTCCTACCCCCTTGCCTCCTTCCCTCCCCTTTTCCCTTCTTCCTTCCTTCTATCATTTCTGCTGGAAGATACTTCTTTTCTCCTCCTCCTCCTTTCATTCTATCCTTTCTTTGGATGGGTAGACCCTTCATGGCTGGTTTTCTGCACAGAATAATAATAAGATAAATCAATTTCGAATATAAATTCTTGTTCACTGTCTTTCCATTCTTAAAAATGGCGTGAAGTCCATCACTTCCAGGATTTTTCTTCCAGAAACATTTCCGTTTAAAACCCTCACATAAATTGCAATATAAGTATATAATATATTCTCTACTTGGGGAGGTCACTTCTTCCCTATCCATCTTAGAGAACTATTTTGACAAACAAAATAAAATATTTGTGCTAGTGCCTTGCAAACTGAAAGTACTGTGCTCTTAGCTAGTGTAATTATGTTGTGATTATTTCTTTATAGCATAAGTTGTATTTATACATGTAAATGTATATATATGTATATATACATGTATATACAATATACATATATATAATGTTTGCCCTTCAGGCAAACATTAAAAATAATAAAGACTCATTGTATTGGTTATTTGCTACACTTAACACTATTTGGGGGTGATTGTTTTTCTTTACTAATTTCCTTGGATACTAGTTTATGGATCACTTGCATTAAGGTGTGAAAACACAGTTGCAGGAAGCCTGGGTGGCTCAGTTGGTTAAACATCCAACTTATGCTCAGGTCATGATCTCATGGCTCATGGGTTTGAGCTCTGCATTGGGCTCTGTGCTGACAGCTCAGAGCCTGGAGCCTGCTTTGAATTGTGTCTCCCTCTCCCCCTGCCACATGCTGTCTTTCTCTTTCGAAAATAAATACACATTAAAAAAATGAAAAAAAAAAGAGTTGCCGGGGTTTGACTTAGAAATTTGATTGACATGTGTTACTTACAGCATGAGGACCACACCCTGTGTACGAAACAAACACATACCTCAGGTTGGTTTCAATGTAAACATGACTTAGGATCAAGAGTACTATAAATGATGTGCAAACAGCAAAGACTAATTAAATTTCTCCAGAATACCTATCCTGTGATTTAAATAAATGGGAGCTCTTACTGCTTAACTCGAAGTTTAGCTGGTTCAGGAACATTCATGTCTTCAGTCTCTGAAATAGCAAAGGTGTCTGAGAGAATACAACATACAGGGGCTTGTTTCTTGGCTTTGCTGTGGGTTCTTTGTGATGTGGAAAATGTTTGGAGTTTCAAGCCCACAGAAAGAATCCTTGAGCTGTCTTTGGGGCAAAAATGTGGTTTTGTTAAAGCTTGGACACAGGACCTGTGGGCAGAAAAAGCTACATAGGGGTTATGAGGAGTGACTGATTATATACTTGGGAGTTGGGGGAGGTAAAGGCAAGGGGAAGTTTCCAAAAGGATTTTAATATACCAAAGAGATTCACAGGATACTGGAGGCCTCGCTATTGTCAAGCTAAAGTTGTTTTTCCCTCTAGCAAAGCATTAAGACAGTTACGAGTTCCTAGAGAAATGTTATAATCTGACTGCCTCAAGTATTTGTTAATGGATTGCAGGTTATAAGGACATTTAATTTTATCCACCATTTCCTTCTGCCTTTATTTTTCATATCGCCTGGATGAACTGATCAAATCTGGAATTGCATCTGTGTTCTTCAACTCAAAGAATAGTTATCTAAACATTGCCAGTCAAGTAATCAAGGAGAGGACTATTTGTAGATATGAAGGAGCACAGTAAATGATTTTAAGAAATACCGTTTAAAATTAAGTTCTTTAAAAGCAGATTTATTTTTTACAATAGAAATTTATAGGGAGCACGAGCTTGAAGCACAATTCTCCTTGAAGAAAGAAAGACTCACTATGGCAGCCTCTGCCTGCTGGTGAGAGGAGATTGTTAAATCTGGGGGGATTTTATGAACCATTGGTAAAATAGTTTGTAGCATGATTATTATCCATGAAAACAGCATTTACACCATAGAATCTGGCAAACCCTACCAGTCATGACTTCTTCTCTATCTCTTTCTTCCTTTTTTGGTGGGGGAATAGGATTGTTTTCCTTTTTTGCTTCCAGAAAGCTGGTCATTAAACATGTACCAGCATACTACTGGGCTGAAGTCGCCTCTTCAGTAATAGTTTCTTTCATGAAAACTGAAACTAATTTCTGTATACAACCAATAGATATTAATACATACTTGACATAGCGAACTGTCCTTGATCTCATTCTACCTTTGTATTTATATAAATAAAAGGGGATAGGATGACTTCTTTCATAAAACTACTTTAGTGAAAGGAAAAGGTCTGCTTTCAGGGTCTGGGCAAGACAGGGGAGACACTCCTGCTTTCTTTTTTTTTATGTTTATTTTTGAGAGAGTGCAAGTGGGAGAGGGGCAGAGAGAGGGGGACAGAGGATCTGAAGTGGTCTTTGTGCTGACAGGCAGACAGCAGTGAGCCCAATGTGGAGCTTGAACTCAAGAACCGTGAGGTCATGATCTGAGCCAAAGTCAATTGCCCAACCAAGCCACCCAGGTGTCCCTAAAAGCTCCTGCTTTGAAAGCTGTATCTTTTTGCTGTTCACTGAGAGGAGCATTTGCCTACTGAATTACATGGCTTATATCCTCCATTTTTCTACTTTCAAGGACATTTTGTTATCCTTATTTCCTATTGCTCCTGATTTTCCAGTTCAATTGATTATGTTCTTAGCAATATGTTGCAACAGAGACAGTATGACATACTCCTGGCCCCAAAGAAACTCACAATGTAGTGGAGGTAAATTCAATCACAATTAACTTACATGTAGGTATGCATCGGCCATATTCTAAAAAACAGAGTTAAGGTTGTTTAAAAGGACAATACATACTCTGCAATTGTAATACAATGAAAGTACTATAAGGCAGATAATTTTGTTATTATTGCTAACATAGTAGGATTAACTCTAATATTAAATTTCAGAAAAGGGCATGATTATCTGGTTCTGTTCTAGGACCATATAACAGCTCAAGGTCTACTTTCTTCAAGCAACTATCACCCCCAAGTGCTCTACCATTAACATGTGATTTTTATTCACTGGCATAAGATAGTTGCTTGACATCCATGTCTTTTTTTTTTTAATGTGTATTTAGTTATTTTGAGAGAGAGAAAGAGTGGTCGAGCAGGGAAGGGGCAGAGAGAGGGAGAGAGAGAGAATCCCAGCCAGTTTCCATGCTGTCAGTGCAGAGCCCAGTGTGGGTCTTGAACCCACAAACTATGAGATCATGACCTGAGCTGAAATCAAGAGCCAGACCTCAACAGACTGAGCCACCCAGGCACCTCATGTCTTTATTCTCCTCAGCATGAAGGGAAAAAAAAAAAAATCTTGTGATTGGCTTATAATGTCCTCAAATTTTACCCATGTAATTGTATTTTTCAGAATTTCCATTTTTTGAAGACTGAATGGTATTCCATCATATGTATATACATCCTTCAATGGACATTTAGGTTGTTTCCACATATTGGCTATTGTAAATAGTGCTGCAATGAACATGGGATTGCAGGGGCGCCTGGGTGGCTCAGTCAGTTAAATGTTTGACTTCAGCTCAGGTCATGATCTCACGGTTCATGGGTTTGAGCCCCACACCAGACTCTGTGCTGAATGCTTGCTCAGAGCCTGGAGCCTGCTTCAGATTCTGTGTGCCCTCACTCTGCCCCTCCTCCATTCATGCTCTGTCTCATTCTGTCTCTCAAAAATAAATAAATGTAAATTTAAAAAAAGAAAAAAAAGAAAATGGATTGCAGGTATCTCTTCTAGATTCAGACATTAATTCTTCTGGGTAAACGCCCAGAAGTGGGATTACTGGATCGTATGGTAATTCTATTTTTAATTTATCGAGGAAACAAAATACCATTTTCCCTAGTGGCTACCCCATTTTGCATTCCCACCAACAGTGTGCAAGAGTTCCACTTGCTCCACATCTTTGATCATTTGTTGTCTTTTAGGTTTTTTTCCCCAATTTTATTGACTTACTCTCTTAACAATTTTCCTGTATATCCTACAGCAATGTTAGCTGCAGTCATCATGTTGTACATTACATCCCTAGTGCTTATTTATCTTATAACTGGAAGTTTGTACCTTTGCCCACCTTCCTCCAATTCCTCTACCCCAGCCCCCTCCTCTGCCAACCATAAATCTGATCTCTTTTTCTATGAGTTTGTTTTTGTTTTTAGATTCAACATATAAGTGAGATCATACAATATTTTTCATTATCTGTCTTATTTCACTTAGCATAATGACTTTTTCCATTGATTTTGTCAAAAATGACAAGACTTTGTCACTTCTTTCTGTATATATGTACCACAACTTCTTTATCTGTCCATCCACCAGTGGACACTTAAGTTGTTTCCATGTCTTGGCTATTATAAATAAAGCTCCTATGAAGAGGAGGGAGCAGATTATCAAGTTAGTGTTTTGGGATTCTGAGAGAGGGGATATTCCCAGTAGTAGAACTGCTGGATCATATGGCAGATCTATTTTTTAATTTTTTGAGAACCCTCCATACTATTTTCCATAGTGGCTGTACCAGTTTACAATCCCAACAGTATACAAGCTTTCTTTTTCTTCACAACCTTGCCAGCAATTGTTATCTCTTGTCTTTTTCAGTTTTTTTTTTTTATTGAAGTATAACTAACATAAAGTGTTAATTTCTGGTGTACAATATGATTCAACAATTCCATACATTGCTCAATGCTCATAACTATAACTGTACTCTTTTCTTTTTGATGTTTATTTATGAGAGAGAGAGAGGGAGAGAGAGAGAGAGCAAGCAGGGGAGAAGCAGAGAGAGAGGGAGACCCAGAATCTGAAGCAGGCTCCAGGCTCTGAGCTGTCAGCACAGAGCCTGACGTGGGGCTCGAACCCACAATGGTGAAATCATGACCTGAGCGGAAGTCAGATGCTTAATCCACTGAGCCACCCAGACGCCCCTACCTGTACTCTTTTTTTTTTTTTTACGTGGAACCAGAACAATTGTTTACTTTTTTTCAATATATGAAGTTTATTGTCAAATTGGTTTCCACACAACACCCAGTGGTCATCCCAAAAGGTGCCCTCCTCAATACCCATCACCCACCCTCTCCTCCCTCCCACCCCCCATCAACCAACAGTTTGTTCTCAGTTTTCAAGAGTCTCTTATGCTTTGGCTCTCTCCCACTCAAACCTCCTTTTTTTTTGCCCCTCCATCCCCTCCCCCATGGGTTTCTGTTAAGTTTCTCAGGATCCACCTAAGAGTGAAACCATATGGTATCTGTCTTTCTCTGTATGGCTTATTTCACTTAGCATAACACTCTCCAGTACCATCCATGTTGCTACAAAGGGCCATATTTCATTCTTTCTCATTGCTACATAGTACTCCATTGTGTATATAAACCACAATTTCTTTATCCATTCATCAGTTGATGGACATTTAGGCTCTTTCCATAATTTGGCTATTGTTGAGAGTGCTGCTATAAACATTGGGATACAAGTGTCCCTATGCATCAGTACTCCTGTATCCCTTGGGTAAATTCCTAGCAGTGCTATTGCTGGGTCATAGGGTAGGTCTATTTTTAATTTTCTGAGGAACCTCCACACTGTTTTCCAGAGTGGCTGTACCAATTTGCATTCCCACCAACAGTGCAAGAGGGTTCCCATTTCTCCAGATCCTCTCCAGCAACTCTAGTCTCCTGATTTGTTCAATTTGGCCACTGTGACTGGCGTGAGGTGATATCTGAGTGTGGTTTTGATTTGTATTTCCCCAATGAGGAGCGACGTTGAGCATCTTTTCATGTGCCTGTTGGCCATCCAGAGAAGTGTCTATTCATGTTTTCTGCCTGTTTTTCGGGTGTGGAGTTTGGTGAGCTCTTTATAGATTTTGGATACTAGCCCTTTGTCTGAGTCATTTGCAAATATATTTCCCATTCCGTTGGTTGCCTTTTAGTTTTGTTGGTTGTTTCCTTTGCTGTGCAGAAGCTTTTTATCTTCATGAGGTCCCAGTAGTTCATTTTTGCTTTTAATTCCCTTGCCCTTAGGGATGTGTCAAGTAAGAAATCGCTGCGGCTGAGGTCAGAGAGGTCTTTTCCTGCTTTCTGCTCTAGGGTTTTGATGGTTTCCTGTCTCACATTCAGGTCCTTTATCCATTTTGAGTTTATTTTTGTGAATGGTGTCAGAAAATGGTCTAGTATCAATCTTCTGCATGTTGCTGTCCAGTTATCCCAGCACCATTTGTTAAAGAGACTGTCTTTTGTCCATTGGATGTTCTTTCCTGCTTTGTCAAAGATTAGTTGGCCATATGTTTGTGGGTCTAGTTCTGGGGTTTCTATTCTATTCCATTGGTCTATGTGTCTGTTTTTGTGCCAATACCATGCTGTCTTGATCATTACAGCTTTGTAGTAGAGGCTAAGGTCTGGGATTGTGATGCCTCCTGCTTTGGTCTTCTTCTTCAAAATTACTTTGGCTATTCGAGGCCTTTTGTAGTTCCATATGAATTTTAGGATTGCTTGTTCTAGTTTTGAGAAGAATGCTGGTGCAATTTTGATTGGGATTGCATTGAATGTGTAGATAGCTTTGGGTAGTATTGACATTTTAACAATATTTATTCTTCCAATCCATGAGCACAGAATGTTTTTCCATTTCTTTATATCTTCTTCAATTTCCTTCATAAGCTTTCTATAGTTTTCAGCATACAGATCTTTTACATCTTTGGTTAGATTTATCCCTAGGTATTTTATGCTTCTTGGTGCAATTGTGAATGGGATCAGTTTCTTTATTTGTCTTTCTGTTGCTTCATTATTAGTGTATAAGAATGCAACTGATTTCTGTACATTGATTTTGTATCCTGCAACTTTGCTGAATTCATGTATCAGTTCTAGCAGACTTTTAGTGGAGTCTATCAGATTCTCCATGTATAATATCATGTCATCTGCAAAAAGCGAAAGCTTGACTTAATCTTTGCCAATTTTGATGCCTTTGATTTCCTTTTGTTGTCTGATTGCTGATGTTAGCACTTCCAACACTATGTTAAACAACAGCGGTGAGAGTGGGCATCCCTGTCATGTTCCTGATCTCAGGGAAAAAGCTCTCAGTTTTTCCCCGTTGAGGATGATGTTAACTGTGGGCTTTTCATAAATGGCTTTTATGATGTTTCAGTATGTTCCTTCTATCCTGACTTTCTCGAGGGTTTTTGTTAAGAGAGGTTGCTGAATTTTGTCAAAGGCCTTTTTCTGCATCAATTGACAGGATCATATGGTTCTTATCTTTTCTTTTATTAATGTGATGTATCACATTGATTGATTTGCAAATGCTGAACCAGCCCTGCATCCCAGGAATGAATCCCACTTGATCATGGTGAATAATTATTTTTATATGCTGTTGAATTCGATTTGCTAGTATCTTCTTGAGAATTTTTGCATCCATATTCATCAGGGATATTGGCCTGTAGTTCTCTTTTTCTGCTGGGTCTCTGTCTGGTTTGCGAATCAAAGGAATGCTGGCTTCATAGAATGAGTCTGGAAGTTTTCCTTCCCTTTCTATTTCTTGGAATAGCTTGAGAAGGATAGGTATTATCTCTGCTTTAAACGTCTGGTAGAACTCCCCTGGGAAGCCATCTGATCCTGGACTCTTATTTGTTGGGAGATTTTTGATGACTGATTCAATTTCTTTGCTGGTTATGGGTCTGTTCAAGCTTTCTATTTCCTCCTGATTGAGTGTTGGAAGCGTGTGGGTGTTTAGGAATTTGTCCATTTCTTCCAGGTTGTCCAGTTTGTTGGCATATAATTTTTCATAGTATTCCCTGATAATTGCTTGTATCTCTGAGGGATTGGTTGTAATAATTCCATTTTCATTCATGATTTTATCTATTTGGGTCATCTCCCTTTTCTTTTTGAGAAGCCTGGCTAGAGGTTTATCAATTTTGTTTATTTTTTCAAAAAACCAGCTCTTGGTTTCGTTGATCTGCTCTACAGTTTTTTTAGATTCTATATTGTTTATTTCTGCTCTGATCTTTATTATTTCTCTTCTTCTGCTGGGTTTAGGCTGCGTTTGCTGTTCTGCTTCTATTCCTTTAGGTGTGCTGTTAGATTTTGTATTTGGGATTTTTCTTGTTTCTTGAGATAGGCCTGGATTGCAATGTATTTTCCTCTCAGGACTGCCTTCGCTGCATTCCAAAGCGTTTGGATTGTTGTATTTTCATTTTCATTTGTTTTCATATATTTTTTAATTTCTTCTCTAATTGCCTGGTTGACCCATTCATTCTTTAGTAGGGTGTTCTTTAACCTCCATGCTTTTGGAGGTTTTCCAGACTTTTTCTTGTGGTTGATTTCAAACTTCATAGCATTGTGGTCTGAAAGTATGCATGGTATGATTTCAATTCTTGTATACTTACGAAGGGCTGTTCTGTGACCCAATATGTGCTCTATCTTGGAGAATGTTCCATGTGCACTCGAGAAGAAAGTATATTCTGTTGCTTTGGGATGCAGAGTTCTAAATAGATCTGTCAAGTCCATCTGATCCAATGTCTCATTCAGGGCCCTTGTTTCTTTATTGACCGTGTGTCTAGATGATCTATCCATTTCTGTAAGTGGAGTGTTAAAGTCCCCTGCAATTACCACATTCTTATCAATAAGGTTGCTTATGTTTGTGAGCATATGTTATGCTTATGTTATGTGAGCATATGTTTGCTTATGTTATGTTTGCTTATGTTTATGTTTTATATATTTTGGGGGCTCCCGTACTCGGCACATAGACATTTATAATTGTTAGCTCTTCCTGATGGATACCCTGTGACTATTATATAATGCCCTTCTTCATCTCTTGTTACAGTCTTTAATTTAAAGTCTAGTTTGTCTGATATAAGTATGGCTACTCCAGCTTTCTTTTGACTTCCAGTGGCATGATAAATAGTTCTCCATCCCCTCACTCTCAATCTGAAGGTGTCCTCAGGTCTAAAATGAATCTCTTGTAGACAGCAAATGGATGGGTCTTGTTTTTTTTATCCATTCTGATACCCTATGTCTTTTGGTTGGCGCATTTAGTCCATTTACCTTCACTGTTATTATCGAAAGATATGGGTTTAGAGTCATTGTGATGTCCGTAGGTTTCATGCTTGTAGCAATGTCTCTGGTACTTTGTCTCACAGGATCACCCTTAGTAGCTTGGCTATTGTAAATAATGTCGAAATAATCAGGGTGTGTATATTTTTCAAATTAGTATTTTTCAGGGGCACCTCGGTGACTCAGTCAGTTGAGTGTTCAAATCTTGATTTCAGTTCAGGTCATGATCCCAGGATTACAGGATTGAGCCCCACATTGGGCTCTATGTTGAAATTGAAGCCTACTTAAGATTCTCTCTCTCTCCCTCTGCTCCTCTCCCCCACTGCTCACTTGCTCTCTCTCTTAGATAAAAAATAATAGCGTTTTTCATTTTCTTTGGGTAAAAACCCAGTAGTGGAATTAGTGGATCATTTATTAGTGTATAGAAACGCAACAGATTCTATTTGTTAATTTTGTACTCTATGACTTTACTGAATTCACTTATCAATTCTTATAGTTTTATTGGTGGAGTCTTGAGAGTTTTCTATATGTAGTATCATGTCATCTGCAAACACTTAAACCTTTACTGCTTACTAATTTGAATGCCTTTTATTTCCTTTTCTTATCTGATTGCTAAGACTACCAGCAATATTTTGAATGATAGTAGTGGGAGTGGACATTCTTGTCTTGTTCCTGATCTTGGAGGATAACTTTTCAGTCTTTTCCCATTGAGGATGATGTTAGCTGTGAGTTTTGCATAGGTGGCCTTTATTATGTGGAGGTATATTCCCTGTAAACCTACTTTGTTGGGAGTTTTTATTAAGAATGCATGTTGCACTTTGTCAAATGCTTTTTCTGCAACTATTGAGATAATCATACGTCTTGTATCCATAAGTTGTCTTTTTTTTGTATTATTCATAGGTTGTCCTTTTTACTTTGTTGATAGTTTGCTGTGCAAAAGCTCTTCTGTTTGAGGTAGTCCTACTTGTTTATGTTTTATGTTTCTTGTGCTTTAGATGTCATATTCAAAAAGCCATTTGTCAATAATGCCAAATGTCAACCAACATTTTTCCTGTTTTCTTCTAGGAGTTTCATGGTTTCAAGTTTTACATTTAAGTCATTAGTGCGTTTTGAGTTAATTTTTGAGAGTGGTGTAAGATAGGGGCCTAGTTTCATTCTTTTACATGTAATATCCAATTTTCCCAGCACCATTTATTAAAGAAACTGTCTTTTCTCCATTGACTATTCTTTGTTCCCTCGTCAAATATTAGTTGATATATATATCTTTGGTTTATTTCTGGGCTCTCAGTTCTGTTTGATTGCTCTCTTTGTTGTTAAACTACAACCATATTATTTTGATTTTTTATAGTATACTATATACTTCATAGTATAATTTAAATATCAAGAAGTGTAATGACTCCTGCTCTGCTCTTTCTCAGGATTGTTTTGGCTATTCAAGGTCTTTTGTGGTTCCATATACATTTTAGGATTTGTTTTTTTCTAGTTCTGTGAATTCCGTTGGAATCTTGATAGGGGTTGCATTGAATCTGTAAATGGCTTTGGTAATATTGACATTTTAACAATATTAATTTGTCCAATTCATGAACATGGGTTACCATTTGATTTCTTTCATCAGTGTCTCATAGTTTTCAGAGTAAATATCTTTCACCTTTTTGGTTAAGTTTATTTTTAGGTATTTTGTTGTTTTTGATGCTATTGTAAATGGGATCTTTTTTTTTCTTTTTCATATAATTTGTTGGTGTATCAAAACACTACTGATTATGTATGTTAATTTTGTATCGTGCAACTTTAATGAATTTGTTGATTAGATCTAATGTGTTTTGGTGAAGTTTTTAGAATTTTCTATTTATAAAATCATGTCATTTGCAAATACAGAACATTGTACTTCTTTCTTTCTAAATCTGATTTTATTTTTAATTTACTTTTCTTGCTGATTGCTCTAGCTAGGACTTCCAATACTACGTTGAATAGAAATGGCAAGAGTAGTGATTACCTTTGTCATATTCCTGATCTTAGGGAAAAAGCTTTCAACTTTTCACCATTGTGTATAATAGCTATGGGCTTGTCATATGTTGAGGTACATTCTTTCTGTACCTAATTTATTAAGAGTTTTTATCATGAATGGATGTTGAATTTTGGCAAATGCTTCCTCTGTGTCAATTAACATGATCATATGATTTTTTTCTTTTATTCTGTTGGGATACAGCATATTGATTTGTCTGTGTGAAACCATCCTTGAATTCCAAATTCCAAATATAAATCCCACTTGAGCATGGCACATGATCCTTTTTAAAAACCTGCTAAATTTGGTTTGCCTTTTTTTTTTTTTTTTTTTTTTTTGGAGAATTCATCAGGGATATTGGCTTGTAGTTTTCCTATTGTGTCCTTTTCTAGCTTGGGTATCAGGATAATGCTAGCCTTATAAAATAAGTTTGAGATCATTCCCCCTTTTTTGAATATTTGGACAAGTTTGAGAAGGATTAACATTAATTCTTTAAATGTATGGTAAAATTCACCAGTGAAGTCATTTGGTCCTTGATTTTTGTTGTTGTTGTTGTTGGGTGATTTTTCATTACTTATTTAATCTCCATACTAGTTGTGTGTCTGTTCAGACTCCATTTCTTCACAATTTAAAATTGGTAGGTTTTGTGTTTCTAGGAATTTATCCATTTCACTTAGGTTATTCAGATTTTTTGGCATATAATTGTTCATAGCAGTCTCTTATGACTCTTTTATTTCTGTAGCATCATTTATAATGTCTGTATTTTCACTTCTGATTTATTTTAATCCCTTCTTTTTTATCTAGTCTTTTTGAGGGTTGGTCAATTTTGTTTATATTTTGAAAAAAACAACTCAATCCATTTTTTTTTTCCTTTTTGGAAGGTTTCTTTTCATTTATTTTTGCTCTAATCCTTATTTCCTTCCTTCTGCTAATTTTAAGCTTAGTTTGTTTTTCCAGTTCCTTGAGGTATAATGCTGTTTGAGATCTTCTTCTTTAGTGTAGGTGTTTATCACTATGAAATTTATCCTTAGTACTGCTTTTACTGTATACCATAAGTTTTGGTAAGCTTTGTTTTTTTTTTTCATGTTTCTTAAGGCACTTTGCCATTTCCTCTTTGATTTTCTCTTTGACCCAACAGTCACTCCAGAGTGTGTATATTTTATTTTTTATTTGTATATTTTATTTGTATTTGTATATTTAATTTTCATTCCTTCTTTGATTTCTAGTTTAATTCCATATAGTCAGAAAAAAATACATGGTATCATTTCACTTTTCTTAAACATTTTAAACTTGTTTCTTTGACCTAACTTGTGATCTATCCTGGAGAAAGAGCTGTGTGTGCTTGAATAGAATGGATTCTGTTCTTACGGGATGAACTGTTCTATATTTGTCTGTTAGGTCTATTTGGTCTACAGTATTATTTAAGCCCTCTGTTTCCTTATTGATAATCTCTCTGGGTCTTCTGTCCATTATTGAAGGAGGTTATTGAAATTTTATTATTTCATTGCTATCTATTTCTTCCTTCATTGCTGTCAATGTTTGCCTTATATATTTAGGTGCTTTCATATGGGTGCATATAGGTTTATAATTGTTATATCTTCCTGATAAATTGACTCTTTTATCATTATATAATGTCCTTTGGGTCTCTGGTGACAGTTTTGATCTGAAGTCTGTTTTGTCTGATATGTGATGTAAGTATAGCTGCTGCTGTTCTCTTTTGCTTACCATTTGTATGGAGTATTTTTTTTTCCATCTCTTCAATTTCAGCCCATTTTCTTAAGTCTAGAGTTCTTATAGATGGTAGAGTTAGGTCTTTTTTTTTTTTAATCCATTCAGCTCCCCAGTGCCTTAATGGACTGGTCTCATAAAGGAGAATATTCTTACCAGTCAGCCCAGCATGAGATTCTAGAGGCCTCTACCAACTCTTTCCCTTCCCAGGGAGAAGTAGGCAACTTTTGTCCATTCATTCTGTGCTGAGCCAGGGGGCAAGGTCAATGGAATCTA
This sequence comes from Lynx rufus, assembly GCF_022079265.1. Taxonomy (NCBI): domain Eukaryota; kingdom Metazoa; phylum Chordata; class Mammalia; order Carnivora; family Felidae; genus Lynx; species Lynx rufus. The sequence continues at coordinate 68,297,212 of NW_025814827.1, forward strand.
CCATCCCAAACTGTTGCTTTTCTTATCCCTGGGTAGGTAGTCTTTGCCAGAACTGTAAGAGCTCCAAATATGGCAACTCAGAAGCCAAAGCTCTTAAAAGCCTCCTCAGAAATGTTGGGGCCATAGACATGTGAACCAATCTCTCCCTCCCTTGGTGAAACTGAAAGTTAGGGAGTCTCTTCCTGATTATACATCATCATTCCAGGAAAGGGTCTCTGGCAGGAAGGTGTCCCAAATCTCCCTACTAGCTTTTGTGAGTGTTGTTTTGCATACTCCCAGGAAATAAGAGCCTTTCAATTTTCTAATTGCTCACAAAGGAAACTTGTCCATTAATTCTTGAATCATTGTGTTTTTCAGGGAATTCTTCCTACCCCACAATGTTTCTGACATTACTTCCTGTACACTCTCAAAATATGGTAAAATGTTGGTAAATTTCCACTGAAGGATAGAATTCCTGAAGTTTTAAGTTAAAAGTGATTATTAACATTAAGGACATATCTATAATTATTTTGAAGACTCAGTTGTACAAAAGATAGTGGAATAGGAGACTAGAATTTGTTATGATGGGTATCATACTGACTTAAAGTAAGCATCTTTCATATTTTTATAAGGCTATTTTATGATAAGGAATAATCTACAAGATAAAGGAAGGAATAAATTAAAACAAGGTGCAATGAGATATGATTATTTTCCAGGCTTAAGCATTGGTTCTTGTGGCTTCATATATAAGCAGAACTACTTGTATGAAGGCTAACACCTTCATTTTTTTTTCTGTCTCCAAAGAAAACAAAACAAAACCAAAACCCTTTCTCTGTGTCTCTGTAGACAACAGTCTCAAAGTACCTTATATAAAGACCTGATGTGACCTATCCTGTTTCACAGAAATCAGGTCCTTTAGACACAAAGTATAAAATGTATTTGGATGATCAGGACAGTAAGTTCTTTCTGGGGTAGAAAATTAAATATTTCTACAAGTTGTTATGGTGACTCTAATGGGTCCTCATTGATAGGTGTGAGGAGTTTGGTAGGAGATCGACTGGAGAAAAAAAAAATGTTGTCTGAGGCTTTCTGAAGATTACTGAGACAGGCCAGTAGTCTGTGTTTATACTGCTGCTTCAAGAACTGGGAGCCTATCAGGATATTTAGAACAACGAATGCATGTGGAAGCTACACTGCTTCATTATTCCATTTCTCAGTCAGATCTCAAGAGGTTTTCTTTCCCTCATTCACTCTAGTAGATGTTTTATTGTCTTTAGTCCAGGCTGTGGGCAAAATTGTGGTGGTTGTCCCAAAGGCCAGAGGGCTTGCTGACTTTGTCATAACTTCTTCTAGGTCTTAATATATATTTGGCTCACAGAAGACACCCCCCAAAAGGTTGCACCACCCCTCTCTTCCAATAAACTTTTCTATTTGAATTAAATTATTTGAATATTGTTTACCAAAGTGAAATCACCATTCCAAAGATTCATTTAAGGCTTCCAATTTTCCCCCAATTTTAAAAATATTCAATCTGTTCATATAGTCACAAAACCATTTATGCCACAGAAAAAGGAATGCTCTAATAATTTTTTAAAGTTTCTTTATTTTGAGAGACAGAGAACAAGCAGGGGAGTGGCAGAGAGAGGGAAAGAGAGAATCCAAAGCAGGCTCCACACTGTCAGCACAGAGACCAATGCAGAGCTCGAACTCATGACCCTGGGATCATGACCTGAGCTGAAATTAAAAGTCAGACGCTCAACTGACTGAGCCATCCAGGCACCCCACTCTAATAATTATTCTCACCTGCCTTGAGCTGGTATATGAAGGTGGTGAAAAGAGAAGTAATTTCCCAATGAATATGTATTATGGCAGGTTCAGGAAAACATATTTTTAGCACCTTGATAATATACAAAATGGCCACACATTTGCATGAGTGTTTTGCAAAGAGAGGAATTTATTTATTTATTTATTTATTTATTTATTTATTTATTTAATATATGAAATTTATTGTCAAATTGGTTTCCATACAACACCCAGTGCTCATCCCAAAAGGTGCCCTCCTCAATACTCATCACCCACCCTCCCCTCCCTCCCACCCCCCATCAACCCTCAGTTTGTTCTCAGTTTTTAACAGTCTCTTATGCTTTGGCTCTCTCCCACTCTAACCTCTTTTTTTTTTTTTTCCTTCCCCTCCCCCATGGGTTCCTGTTAAGTTTCTCAGGATCCACATAAGAGTGAAACCATATGGTATCTGTCTTTCTCTGTATGGCTTATTTCACTTAGCATCACACTCTCCAGTTCCATCCACGTTGCTACAAAAGGCCATATTTCATTTTTTCTCATTGCCACGTAGTATTCCATTGTGTATATAAACCACAATTTCTTTATCCATTCATCAGTTGATGGACATTTAGGCTCTTTCCATAATTTGGCTATTGTTGAGAGTGCTGCTATGAACATTGGGGTACAAGTGCCCCTATGCATCAGTACTCCTGTATCCCTTGGGTAAATTCCTAGCAGTGCTATTGCTGGGTCATAGGGTAGGTCTATTTTTAATTTTCTGAGGAACCTCCACACTGTTTTCCAGAGTGGCTGTACCAATTTGCATTCCCACCAACAGTGCAAGAGGGTTCCCGTTTCTCCACATCCACAAAGAGAGGAATTTAAAGAATGCAAGCACAAGGAAGTGAATGAAATTTCAAACAAATAAGGAATTTTAAAAACAAAAAACACATTTGGTAATAGAATGAGCCTTAGCAATTTACTATGAAACTTGAACGTTTTTTAATTGAATAAAGGTGGTTTTAGAAGCTTACTGAGTTAGAACGTTTTAGTTTGTAAAACTAAACTCATATTTAACTCAACAATTCACATGACCAAATTATAAGAAGGGTAGAAATGACTGCTGCTGGCCCTTCCCCACCAATGAGGAAGTTCTTTCCCAGCTCAATTCAGAAAACCCTTTACCCTATTTTCACCAGAATTCCACCCCAGCCATGCTTCTAAAGCTTTATGTGCATAAAAGTAACCTGGGAATTTTGATGAAATGAAAATTCTGATTATGAAGATTAGGTAAATATGAAGTAGAGTCTGAGATTCTACATTTCTAATGAGCCCTCAAATGAGACTGATGCTTCTTATATTCAGAATTAAAACAAACAAACAAACAAAAAATACACTGATGCCTGTTTCCTAAGGCCAGAGTTTGTGATCTAGTCTATAGAAAGAGGGCCTGGACATTTGGAGTTTTAAATTTCCCCAGGGCAAAGTTTTAGAAGCACCATTTTAGAGCAAGACATGTTTAAATTTCCTCATCAGAAAGCTTGTTAAAATACCTGTTGCCAAGCCCTACCCAGACTCACTAGAGCTGAAACTCCAGGAGAAAGGCCTGGAAAGCAATATCTTTAACAGTGATTGCTTCACATTAGAAAAGATTGGTAAACAGCATCCTGGACCAGTCATGGAGGCCAAGGATGTGATGTATAGTATTGGCCTAATGGGTCATGATCCGTTTTTACACCAATCACTCTGTCCTAGGAGGAAGCATCATATCGTATAATTCTTTACACCTTTGTGGAGGATTGTTAAAAAAGAGAATCGGTTCTTCAAAGCAATGGAAGAGAGTGAATAGTCACTCTGAGACTTATTGTGAGTTAGGGAGGCTGCCTCTTAGTTTGTGCCTATTAGAGTTAACCTCCCAATGCAGGATTTTTCATGTATTGTATTTGCTATTTTTGTAAGCATATGTTATATGTGATATTTAATTTTTGTTTTTTTTTCTCTTTTAAATATATACTTAGTGATATTTAAATTTTGTGTATTCTCATTTTCTGTCTTCTTTTGGCCTGCAAAATATCTATAGAGGGGTTTTCAATCAAGTCACTTTTCAAGAATCTAGTGATGTTGATGCTGATTCAAGTGTGTGCATATATAATATAGAAATGTGGTTTCTTAGCAAATATCCTGAAAGATTTTCAATTAAAACGATACAAGTAAGAGAGACTGCTGAAACTAAAAGTTATTACTGTGTTCGTGTTGAGAAACAGGCTCTGTTCTAAAGCACAAAATATCTCTTCACCACCAAGATAAGTAGACTTGTCCCATAGGTATTGAAAATATTGGGTGGATTGTACAAACACCATTCTTTCGCCCTTTCAAATGCCACTGATTGTTTAAAAGGTGCAGAAGTGTGAGACTCGGTTTCAAGGCAACACTAGTTTTGTGGAAATCCCTCTTTTGCTCTAATTATGTTTTTTTTTCCTACATTAGACGGCATATGAAGGATATTCTGTTAGTATAAAATGTGATTGTATAACATTTTGATTGCTTTAGTTACAAGATGAGGAGAGTTAGTTGCCATTTGGTATTTCTACCTTTCTTTCAAAGCACCGTGGACTCAGGAGCAGTCCTGGTGGTAGGGCAGAAAACCAAAACAAAACCGGGAGACATACAAGGAAATACTGTCTCCACCCTCCTCCTTCCCCTCCCCGGCCCCAACCATATCCTTGATATTTTGTTTCACTTCCCTCCATCTGAGCATATATCAACTCTCCTGAGGATACAGGAAGAACAGCTTATTTTTCCCTGTGGGTCACATGGAAAGGTACTTTGTTCACAGCTGCACACTAATGTTTAAATAGTGGGTGGCAAGTAACAGGAGTTCAATAAATACTTCTTCAATGAACAAATTTGTTCATTCAATTTCCTTAGCTGAGCTGAATTAATCTTGTGGGGAAAGGGGTTGTGGAATATTTTTTCATATGTCATTTTATCCATCCATCTCATTTGCCACTTTCTTCAATCATCCTCCCTTATATCTAAGACAGCCAGGGTTGCTTAAAATAATTCTCTGCCTTCCACTAACCCCTCCCTTCTTGATTTGAGTTTGAAAACTTTTCTTTTCCTTGTTAGTTCTGTTTTTCCTTCTGCTTAAACGTATGTGGTAAACAAAATGTCTCAATATTGGATCCAGATCTCTTTGTGATGTGGTACATTCATTTTGTAGGGAGGAGATGTCTTGTAAAATTCCCTAGGCAAAGTATAAAATGCAGTCTTCGACAAGAACAAATATGAATAAAATATGCAGTCTCTGAATAATTTCTAAAAGCTTTTATAATTTTTTGACATATTGGTTGTCCAATTTTACAAGAAATTTCCCTGTATGTTTCATCCACTGATACAGACTATAATTGCATTCTAAAATACTGACACTGTGCTAATTTTGCCATATACCCCACAGAAAAATTTCCAAAAACTTGAATAAAAAATTTTGGAGAATATCTTCAATTGTAGAAAGCGTAAGTGGTTGAGTATACCACAATGTTGTAACCCTACTATATGTAATGGGTATTCTCTCAAGCACTTTGTACATTTAACAATTCATGGTATAGCTGTCAAGTTAGGTCTCCATCGTGAGAGAATCCATCCTAGCTAATTTAAGCAGGATTCATTAAATCATATTATCCCACAGAATCTCTGAGGAGACCAAGGATTTAATTTTGACATGTAATTCAAATTATACCCCCAGGTCAGTCTAGAGGATACAGGCGTGGCATTCACTCTGCGAGTGCTGCCCTTGGAAACAAACATTTCTTGCCATCCTCACCACAGTGATTCTTCAGGGAACTTCTTTCCTCAAGTCATTCTTTTCAAAATCAAAGTTGCACACAAATGTATCTTGTTGGAAAAGCCCAGGTCACATGCCCACGGTCACTTGCAAGAAAAGCTGGGTGAGATTTCTGTCTTTCTAGAAAGGTGACCCATATCATGTAAAGTCCCACAGCTAGAAAGAATATGGGCAGACAGGAATGTCCATTACAGCAAATGTTAGAACCACCATGTTACAGATGAAGAACTAAGGCTCAGTGAATTTCTCAAAATTCCACAGCAAAAACTGACTTCAAACTCAATTCTATCTGGTTCCAAAGCCTGAAGCCTCTGTGCTTTTTGCAGCAATGTCTTCTGTATGCAGCATTTTATCACGGTGATTTTTTAAAATCAGATAAAATTGACATATAACATTGTATTAGTTTTAAGTGTATAATATTCATCACCAGACATAGTTATGAGCTGGTTTTTTCCTCTTGTAATGAGAACTTTTAAGATCTACTCTTCTAGTAACTTTGAAATATATGACACAATATTGTTAACTACAGTTATTATGCTTACATCACATCCTCAGGACTAATTTATAGTGTAACGGGAAGTTTATACCTTTGGACTACCTTCACCTATTTCACCCAACCCCACCTCTGGTAACCACCAATCCCAATCTGTTTTCTATATCTATAAGCTCTGTTTTGTTTTCGATTCCACATATATGTGAGAACATACAGTATCTGTCTTACTCTGTCTGGCTTATTTTATTTAGCATAATGTGCTCAAGTCTATCCATGTTATGGCACCTTGCAGGATAATCTTCCATTGTATCCATATACCACACTAAATTTTCTTTATTCACTTATCTTTTGATGAACACAGCCTGTTTCCATTTCTTGGCTATTGTAAATAATGCTCAATAAACATGGAGGTGCAGAGGTCTTTCTGAGATAGTGATTTATTTTCAGATAAACACCCAGTAGTAGAATTGCTAGTTCATATGGTAGTTTATATATATATAAAACTTTTTTTTGAGGAATCTCCATACTGTTTTCTGAAGTGACTATATCAATTTATATTCTCTCAAACAGCGCACGAGAGCTCACTTTTCTGTCTATCCTTACCAACACTTGTTCTTTCTTGTCTTTTTGATAATATGCAATCTAATGGGTATGAGGTCAGCTCTCATTGTTTTGGTTTTCATTTTCCTGATGATTAGTGACATTGGACACATTTCATGGAGCTGTTGGTTGTTTGTATGTCATCTTTGGAAAAATGCTTATTCACATCCTCTGCCCATTTTTTAATTGTTTTTGTTCTATTGAGGTGTAGAAGTCCTTTATATATTTTGTGTATTAACCCCTTATCACATATGTGGTTTGCAAATATTTTGCCCCTTTTGGTAGGTTACTTTTTCATATTGTAGAGGGTTTCTTCTGCTAAATGGAAGCTTTTTAGTTGGATGCAGCCCCACTTGTTCACTTTTGCATTTGTTGCCTTTGCTTTTCATGTCAAATCCAAGAAATCTTTGCAAGGGCCAACCCTAACCCTAACCCTGAGGAGGGAGAGAGAGAAACTGGGGAAGAGGGAGAGAGACATTGACTTTTAAAAATTGGCTCAGTGATCAGGGAGGCTGGCAAGTCCAAATCTCCAGGAGGTTGGAGACTCAGGGAAGAGCAAATGTTATAGTTCAAGTCCAAAGGCCTTCAGGCTGAAAAGACAGGGAAAGCCTATGTTGCAGTTTGTCTGAAGACCATCTGCTATCAGAGTTCCCTCTTGTTCAGAGAAGTTCAGTTTTCTGTTCTAGTCAGGACCTCAACTGATTGAATAAAGCAGATCATCCTTCATAATGTGGATGGGCCTCATCCAAAGTCCACTTATTTAACACCCTCAAAGAAACATCCAGAGCACATATGAGCACATATCTGGGCACCATGACTCAGTCAAGTTAACTTAAGATGAATGATCACAATGTGTCACAGATGTTATGATGTGCTTCTCTACATCCTATTGAAACAGAAATTTCAAAACAATTAGCTAGCATTTGTTAGGATTAACTGTGAGATACACACACACACACACACACACACACACACCCCTACCTCATTCTTTTGTGTTTGGAATTTCATTTTACCAAATTTGGAGGTGTGAAAAAAAAATTACTATATTTAGGAAAGTTGGCTTTATCTGGTCTCAAGTACTTACTGATGATAAATAATTAGAAGTGGCTGTCATTGGAAGCTAAGTTGGAACATAAATACAAAATATTATTGGTTAATTTTCTTTGAATGTGCTTATACTATTTCTGACATACTTCTATAATACTGAATACACTTTAAAACTATACTTATGCATCATAGGGAAAATAAAAGAAATTTCTAGATGAATACCCAACAAGTAATAGATATTAATTACAAATTTTCCCTATATATATATATCCTCAGTATCTGTTTCTTAATTCAAATCAACACAAATGTACATTATAATCTAAATTGGCTGGATATTCATATATGCCTTTTAAAATTAATTTTGAAGTCATAAACTTTTGAAACTATAAAAGATAAAATAATTTTCATTAGCACATATTTAAAAGTGTTCTTCTTAAAACTAGTGTGTTTTATTCTAACTCATAAAGTGGATTTTAATGATCTACAAAGCAAAACATTTGCCAGATGTGAATGAAAACAGGCAAAGATTGTTCCCCTGCTCACTCCTTTTCCATCAGAGCTAAATGGGATTTTGAGATTTCTCATTTATAAAATGAGTTTATAGAATGAGGTAAACATGATTTTTAAAATACATTTTTCTTTTCTTAAAATTTTTTTAATGTTTATTTATTTTTGAGAGAGAGAGAGAGCTCGCAAGTGGGGAAGGGGCAGAGAGAGAGGGAGACACAGAATCCAAAGCAGGCTCCAGGCTCTGAGCTGTCAGCACAGAGCCCAACAAGGAGCTGGAACTCATGTGCTGAGATCATGACCTGAACCAAAGTCAGATCCTTAACCAGTTGAGCCACCCAGGTGCCCCTAAAATATATTTTTCTAAGTGTGAAAAGAAGTCATTGCAATAAGCCTATTTCTTTAATAGTTATTGTGTCTGTTATAGTAACCATATATTAGACTTTCAAAATAATTATTTCTGCTTTTCATTTTTTTCCTAGACCTCACTGGAAAAAGGGCCTCTTAGAAGTTTAAGAAAGCCATTAGATTTTCCTAAAATATTACACACACACCCCAAAAAGAAAGAAAACTTCATTGAATCAAGAGGAAAAATACTATATTTAGAATTAAAAAATAATAGAACGCATTTTTTATTTTTTAGAAGAAAAAATTATTCATCTAGAACACCCCAGAAGAAAATATTTTTAGTAGACTAGATTTGTTAATATAGAGAGTTAAATACTGAGTGCCTTAGTTATTCTTTTCTCCCCCCACCCCCTTTTTTTTTAATGTAGGAAGTTTGGGTAGGAAGAATCTACCTTCTCACTACTATTACCCAATGGAAAATTTAGAACCCTTTTCATTTAATGGGGCATGAACAGAGCAAGCAATTATATACTTGGTTTTTGCTATCATTAAAATCTCTGTCAAATGTGAAAAGCACAGAAGAGTCAATTTATGGCTATGATTATCTATACATAGATGCAATTGACAGGCCTACATATAGAATAAATTATAAAATTTTAGAGCGCAATTAGATTCAAAGTACTCCTTCACCAAAATACATAATGTAGTATTCTAAGCATATAATTATGAGATTGAGGTAAATTTACAATATTGGCATTTGGATAAAAGTCCTTCATCGCAGAGAGAAATTCCAAGTGCCAACAAACTCAGTATTTTACTGTTGATTTCAATGTGTATGTCTGATGCTTTACATTTATACGGTGTTTAACCATCTCCTTTTCTTTGCTGTCAACTTACTTTAAAAAAAAAAAGTTATAAAGAAAAAAAAATTCCCTCCCAAATCATGGGATCTCTTTTCAAAAGTTGTTCTACAAGTAAGAAAGATAAACATTTTTTACTGATATAAAACAGATAAATATCGTTAGAACCAAGGTGGTTTTCCAACTGAATACACAAGCTGGTAATATTTCCAGTAACATATCTGATAACTATCAAGAGAGGAAAACAAAACAGAGCAACAAGAACAATAAAAAGACAACAAGAACGCTCCTCTTTGCATGAATTGTACCTGCCTTACTTAGCATAGTTGGCAAGATATCCACATTTTTAGGTTTTCTATGAATGCTGGTGTACATTCTTCTGCAACAAAGAAACTTTGATCTTGGAATAATACAAACGAGGAAGGGGGAAGTGTGTTGGAAGTAAATAGTCTCCCTAAATAAACTTTGTGTATTATGTAGAAGAAACTGCCTTTGGAGCTAAGTAGCTGGAACATCCCACTTCTCATCATGGTCATTTTGACTACTGTCGATTTGTTTTGCATCCCTGTAGCCACTTTTATTCCACTACCTGAGTGATACAATTAAAATGACTCATCTGTGTGTTTCTTAAATAGATGATGCTGATTGTATTTTGAATTTAGTGATGAAATTTCATTATGTACCATTACTTGAAATGTTTGTAAAAAGTTATGTTTATAGAGGCTAGTTGGGTGTTTTGGAAAAAAAGAAAAATTTGATATAAGTAATTGTGTTAGTTGAGGCTGCTGCAACAAGTAACCACAGATTGGGTGACTTGAACAACAAAAATTTATTTCTCATAGTTCTGTGGACTGGGAAGTCCAAAATCAAGGCTCTGGCAGATCTGGTATCAGGTGAATACATTCTGCCTGGTTTGTAGACAGCCCTGGTATCATTGTACCTCCTCATCAAAAAGTGAGAGTGAGTATGTGCTAGTGTTAGTCACATCACCCTCTTATAAGGACACTAATCCCATTCATGGAGGTTCTACATCATGACCTAATTCCCTCCCATAGCCCCCACTTCCTATTACAATTATATAGGGGGTTAGGATTTAAACATAGGAATTTGGGGAGATGAAAACATTCAGTCCACAGTAGATAATTATACTAATGGGTGACTAAGATTTATTAAAACTGATAGTAAATACTAAACTCTAAAAAGGTACTGCCCATAGTAGAGCAAATATATTTCCTATAATACTCAGAAAGTACAGTTTGTTGTGGGGCGCCTGGGTGGCTCAGCTGGTTGAGCAACCGACTTCAGCTCAGGTCATGATCCTCCAGTTCGTGGGTTCAAGCCCCACATCAGGCTCTGTGCTGACAGCTCAGAGCCTGGAGCCTGCTTCAGATTCTGTGTTTCCCTGTCTCCCTGCCCCTCCTCCCTCAAAAATAAATAAACATTAAAAAACATTTAAAAAGGGGTGCCTGGGTGGCTCAATTGAACGTCTGACCAGCTCAGGTCATGATCTCATGGTTAGTGGGTTTGAATCCAGCATCGGGCTCTGTGCTGACAGTTCAGATCCTGCTGGAGCCTGCTTTGGATTCTATGTCTCCCTCTCTCTCTGCCCCACTCCTGCTGTGCTCTGTCTCTGTCTCCGAAAAATGAATAAATATTTAAAAACATTTTTTTTTAATTTAAAAACAAAGTACAGGGGCGCCTGGGTGGCGCAGTCGGTTAAGCGTCCGACTTCAGCCAGGTCACGTTCTCGCGGTCGGTGAGTTCGAGCCCCGCGTCAGGCTCTGGGCTGATGGCTCAGAGCCTGGAGCCTGTTTCCGATTCTGTGTCTCTCTCTCTCTCTCTCTGCCCCTCCCCCGTTCATGCTCTGTCTCTCTCTGTCCCAAAAAATAAATAAACGTTAAAAAAAAAAAAAACAACAAAGTACAATTTGTCTTAATTGTTTTATTCTGGGGTGCCTGTGTGTCTCAGTTGGTTAAGCATTCAGCTCTCAGTTTCAGCTCAGGTCACGATCTCACAGTTCGTGGGTCTGAGCACCACATCAGGCTCTGCACTGACAGTGAGAGCCTGATTGGGACTTCTCTCTCCCTTTCCCTAGCTTGCTCTCTATCTCAAAAATAAGTTTAAAAATTTTTAAATTGTTTTATCCTATTTTATGTTACATATACTATATATTATGTAATTATTACATACAATAAATATACGTTAGATTTTTAGGTTAAAATAAAAGTTTATATACCTTTATGTACTTATTACTTTAGGATTCTCTGTCTTGACTGGGTTTTAATTTTTTTTAACATTTATTCATTTTTGAAAGGCAGAGAGAGAGAGAGACAGAGTGAGAATGGGGAAGGGGCAGAGAGAGGGAGACACAGAAACAGAAGCAGGCTCCAGGTTCTGAACTGTCAGCACAGAGCTGGATGCGGGGCTTGAACTCACAGACTGTGAGATCATGACCTGAGCCGAAGTCAACCGCTCGACCAACTAAGCCACCCAGGCGCCCCTTGACTGGGTTTTAAATGAACTGGCAAATAGAATTTATATTTTCTCTCTCTACTTTCACTTCGTCACTAAGTAAATATATAAATAATGCCTTCATGTGTGGAGAAGGTACCTTACTGAAGATAGCTAGAAACATGTTTAAAGCGATGTGTTCTTGTCATTTTTTTTGCTTTTCTAAATTAATTTTTAAGTTTCTCATCAAATGTGTAGTAGAACAACAACTAAAAATAATTATTGTTTGACCACATTAGTATATTCTGGCCCTATTAATTAACTGGACATTATATTCACTTTTCAATGTCAATTCAAAAACAATAATAAAAATAAACAGGTTTTGGCTTCTCCATTTGGCTTAGAAATGAATTTGCCATTTTCTCAAATAGCATTAGCAGTAGGCCTTAGATAAAAATCATTTCTAGGTAAGTGCTTGTCTCTTATAAGTCATTTACGAATTAGATACAACACATTTGTCAGTTAAACAAAACCTTTGTGTACATCCCCCCTGAAGTCAGCAATGGAAATACTTCATCACGATCAGGAGCCGGAGTGTAAGAGGAACACAAAAATGCTGGGCTAAACCTGCCCCAAGGAAGGAAAGTTTTGTTTTGTTTTGTTTCTGAATTCTCACAGAGGGGACTGATGAGTTAGCCCCTGGAAGAGGCAGTGATTCCATTATTTCTCGGACACTGGAAACCTACTTGGGCTGCTTGTAATTAGAATAATCTTACTGCTATGATTATTTGTCAGTGAAAGACAGGCCCTGTGGATTCATCTGTGTGCCCTGCTACAACATACTGCTCATGCACCCTGGTGATAACGTCTTTGAAAAGTGTCTTTCTCATTGCAAAAGTCTAGAGGGAAAAGCAGTAGTTTGTATTTCATTTATTCATCTACGCTTTTATATTGAAGTTCTTTTTTATAACTTGGATTAATGGCTTGAAAACTGCATCTCAGCATTTGTCCTCATGTCATTGGATTGTCTAGAGGGACACCTTTTAAGTAGGGCTACATTTTACTGACATACTTGCAAGATCTAATTTCCCGTTTTTCCTACATTGGGAGTAGATCAGATGAGAAGATTACTTTTCCAGTCTTTCTGAGCTTTTCAAAACCTAGACTCTTTGTGTGTTTCTTGGTTCTTATTGTTTTGCCGTGTACAATTCTGATCTTTACTTGAAGCTCTCAGCTCCCAATTGCGTATTTTTTAATGTACTCATACCAACAGAAAAATAACAATCATACTGAAGTGGCAAAAATTCTGCAAGTATCATATGACAGAATATATTTCTCTAAAAAGGAAAATCAACAGGGACACTTGGGTGGCTCAGTTGGTTAAGCATCCAACTTCTGCTCAGGTCATGATCTCATGGTTTGTGGGTTTGAGCCCCACATCGGGCTATGTGCTGACAGCTCAGAGCCTGGAGCCTGCTTCAGATTCTGTGTCTCCCTCTCTGTGGCCCTCCCCTGCTCGTGCTCTCTTTTTCTCTCAAAGAATAAATAAACATTTAAAAAAAGGAAAATCAGTATTTAAGTGGGAATATGTGTGCCAATGATGCTTTGTCTGATGATATGCTCCACCCGGACCTGGGTTAAATTATTTGTCCCTCAGAAGGCCACTTTTTTTCCTGCTTCTTTTACCTCTCTGATTTTTATTTACACCTGTGCTTGTCCTTCAAACTTTTAAAAATGTGTACTGTATGACTCCTAATCTCCTGATATTCCAACTGACCAGATCTATGAAGAAAGATTAAAAATAGCATATATACCCAGAGCCATTGGGAAGCCATTGCATGCAGAGCCATTGGGAAGATGTTGCTTGCACATTGTGCATTTATCTTTGTTTCTGTGAGGAAGGCTCTTTGTCAGAGCCCATTTCCTTCATGCCTAGAACAACAGCATCCGCACCTCAATATTCTTTCCAAATTAGTCCAGCTCTAAGCAGAGAATATAACTTGCTGAGTGTGCAAAAATTTTGCAAATACTTAACCCCACTCACCAGTGCTAACATTTTTGAAATTCAGTTACCTTTGTCCCTGGGAATAGGGGGCCTATTATGATCCAGTAAGGAATAACATCTTTATCTTGACTTTTTAGACCTTTTCATTATTGTTTTATTTTTTAATGACTTCATATTGTGTAAGATGGTCTACTCTAAATCAGTCTTCAGCTGATGATGTTTTAGGACACTATTGGTTCTCTAATTGGTTCCTTTAAGGTTGTTGGGGACTTACCTTTCCATATATAAAGCATCCAAAGAATTTGGTTCTGGTTTTCGAAAGGTATTGATTAGAAAACAGTGACCAGACAGACCTTTTGTTTCTCAATAATCCTGTGTCAACAGTAATTCTGTTGAAGATGTTTGGTATTTTTTCCTCCCCTTCAGAGTTATATATTCACTAGACTGGGGGTTCAGTATTCTTGAGAAGAGACAGCTAGCTCGAAGAAACATGCTGAATTCATTTATCCAGCATATGTTTACTGAGTATCTTCTAATCTGTATTATTTGCTGTGAAAATACTGAAAAGACATTGGAGAACAGATTGGGTTATTACCTTTATGAGATTAGAGTCCAGTGGAGGATGTAGACATTTAATATTTGCAATGTCTGAGGGCACCTGTGTGGCTCAGTCGATTGAGATTCTGTCTCTTGGTTTCGGCTCAGGTCGTGATCTCACAGTTCGTGAGTTCAAGCACCATGTTGTACTCTGCACTTAGAGTGCAGAGCCTGCTTGGGATTCTCTCCCTCTCTTTCTGTCCTTCCCTCCCCCCCCACCCCCTCCAACCCTCAGCTGTGTGCTTTCTCTCAAAATAAATAAACTTAAAAAGAAATTTGCAATTACTTTTTTTTTTAATTTTTTTTCCAACGTTTATTCATTTTTGGGACAGAGAGAGACAGAGCATGAACGGGGGAGGGGCAGAGAGAGAGGGAGACACAGAATCGGAAACAGGCTCCAGGCTCTGAGCCATCAGCCCAGAGCCCGACGCGGGGCTCGAAGTCACGGACCGCGAGATCGTGACCTGGCTGAAGTCGGACGCTTAACCGACTGCGCCACCCAGGCGCCCCAACAATTACTTTTGATGAACTAAGTTATTTCCATGGAGGTGGGAGTGCTGACTAGTCCCAGGTCTGGAAAGATTTCCTAAGGAATTAGGAGAAGAAGGAATTTATAGTTAGCGTGGGGAGAGGACCATTCTAGGCCTAGGGAACAGCATATGTAAAGGTTCTGATATGGGAAGAATGTGGCCTCTCATGAAGGGGAAGGAAAAGATGATAAAATCCAAAAGTTACTAAAAGAAGTATTTTTTTCTCTGATTCCAATACCGACTTGTAAGAATTGTACCGAAAAAGAAATCCTGAAAGAGATAAACTTATTAATATTCATAAACTGAATTACAGAAACCGAATCCATTTGTGAGAGCCTTATAAATTTTGATTTAGTTCAAGTTCTGCATCAACTTGATTTAGTAAACTGTTTTTCAACACTGTTGCTTTGACTTTCCTACTTGTTAAAGGGCATTTCAGTTCCCACCCTCAGCAATCTGAACTTGTTACTCTTAATAGCTTGTCATACAGTTCAATCTACAGCAAACTAAAAGCTAAATCAATCTTATCTATTTGTCAAAGAATTTACCACCAAAATAAGGTGGGGAAGTTCTGTATCCATATCCTTTTATGTTCTATTTCCTTTCCTTTCATCATCTTCTAGTAAATATTTTCACTTACCAACACCGCCTTTGGTTTTCACCTGAGGTTTCTACTGTTAACCTTTACTTCGCCTAGTCTGCTGCTGCTTTCTAACTATCTTAGCTTCTCAGATCATTCTGGAGGGAAAAATCTTTCCAGGTCATTTCATTGTCCCTGCTGCTTAGCACAGTCCCTGGGACATGTTAGATGTTTAATAAATACACTCTTAATTTTTTTTTTAGAAATGTCAATGAAAACTCTCCCTTCCTATTTTCTTTTGGGAGGGTTATCTAAAGGGGACTCCATAAAGGCAGAGATGTTTTTGTTTTCGTGTCTGGTTTATACCTACTCCTTAGAATGGTATCTGGCACATAATAGGCATTCTATAAATATTCATTGAATTAATGATTTAATCAATATTCATATTTTCTAAAGCATTGTATATGAATTCAAAAAACTTGAATACTGACGGTAGTGTAATAGAATTATATCAAACAATATTTTAAGGCAAAAGTTAACATGACATGAAATTTACTTCCAAATACTTGCCTGTTATTTAGCAAACTATGGGCAGTGTAATTTTTCTAGTACTGGTACATATACCTGATGTAGTGGAGGTTACTGTTAGGTAATTAAAATATACCTGAATAAGTAACATTTCAATTCAAGATTATACTGCTATGGGATCCTAAGTGACTACATTTACTGATGTTGTTGGCTATGGTCCAAATGCGAAATATCAGGGTTATTAAATGTACCTGTTGGCATTTGATCTGCTAATTACTGTGTAAAGAAAACGTCCTTGACATTTCAAGAGTTATTTCCAATCACTGCGGTTACAGTGTGCTATATACTGCTTTTCTTTGCAAAAAAAAAAAAAGGGGGGGGATTCCTATAAAGCTATAATAGCAGATATTGAATAAATATTGTCATTAGAATAGAATAGCTTCTTACAGAATAACAGCCATACTGGTAAAAAGGCCGTCCAAGAATCCCTATGGTATGAGAATCACTAACTATTACTTATGCACTCTTGGAGGTACTGCACTCCGAGTGGCCACTACAGTGTGTGGTGTGTGAGTGAGTGATTACTAAGAAGGTCTAGGCTGCTTGGTTTAAGCCTTTGTCTACAAACCAGTGAGGCACGAATGATTCCTTGCAGAAACCATACTCTGGTATCTTAATTTTCTGCCTCCGGTTTTAGCTGGTACCAAATATGTTCTCCGGTATAAGTTGAGACAAAAGCCTGACAATCAAAAGGAATAAATTTCTAGCTTTAGAAATTAAACATATGTCAATACTCTTGAGATCTCATTCAATTGCAAATATAAAGAGGTTCTGTATTCTGATTCAAATAAAAAAGACTATAAAAATTAAGACAATTGGAACAGTTTGAGTACATTTTGATGATATTAAGAAATTGTTTCCTTTCTAGAAGTGCGATAATGACATTAGTGTGTTTTTAAAATGGCCTATTTATGAATAAAATGATATGATATTTGGGATTGGCTTCACAATGATCCAGCAAGGGGAGTAGGTATAGGTATGAATGAAACAAGCTTGGTTTTGAGTAGTAGTCATTAAAACTAGGTGTTGAGTCCCTGATGTTCAATACAATATTCTCTTGTCTTGTGTATAGGTTTTGTCTATAATTTAAAACAAAACCTAGAAGCAAAATTCTCCTATAAATGGAAGAGAAGACTGAATAAGGAGGAAAGGATGTTCCTTACCATAAAGGCAAAGAGAAATGAAATTAGCCTACACAGAGCTGTCTCTTCCCAGTCTATGTTGCATATAGTAGTAACAGAACTACCCCCTTTAAGCAAATATTTTCCTATTCTGTATTTTACCCAACTATATTTTTAGCTAATGGAAGGAAGCTACTTTCTCTTAAAATGTTTTTGTATCCTCTACAATAAGCAGAAGCTGATACTTTACTAATAATTTTTAACTAGAAAAAGTAAAATGGAAATTTCTATTAAAGTAACTACAGTATCTAAATTAAGATTAAAGACAATGTAAGTGTATGAATACATGAAGCAGACGAAAACTCAGGAAGGATTTTAAACAAAATAGGAATCTCAAAGAGAAGGATAGTTGGTCAAAGGAAGAAATGTAAACAGAGTAAATTAAGTGGAGGGAACTTAGAGATGATGACAAAATACCATTGGGGAAATGGAAAACGTATTTGGGGCCACTGGGTGGCTCAGTCAGTTAGGTGTCGGACTTCAGCTCAGGTAGCTCAGGTCATGATCTCATGGTTTGTGGGTTCAAGCCCCGGATCAGGCTCTGTGCTCACAGCTTGGAGCCTGGAGGCTGCTTCAGATTCTGTGTCTCCCTCTCTCTCTCTGCCCCTCCCCCATGCATGCTCTCTTGCAAAAATAAATATTAAAAAAATTAAAAAGGAAAAGTAATCCCTAATATGTGTCAGGCACTATTTAAAGAAGTAGGTCTAAAGCAGCAAATAAAATACAATTTCTGACTTCATGGAAATGTCTTTTCCCACCTTTATTGAGGTTTTATTGCCAAAGTTGTAAGATATTTAAAGACTATAACTTGATTATTTGATATATGTACACGTGGTGAAGGGATTCCCCCCATCGTGTTAGTTAACACATCCATCACCTCACATATTTACCTTTTTCATTCCTTTCATAACTATACTCACCAAGTTATACATTAGATCCTCAGACCTTATACATCTTGTAACTGAAAGTTTACACTCTTTTACCCTATTTCCTCCATCCCCTGGCAACTACTTTTTTACTGTTTTTAGTTTGTTTGTTTTTTTAACATTTATTTTTGAAAGAGGGAGAGAGGGAGACAGAGCATGCACAGAGAAAGGGAGACACAGAATCTGGGTCCAGGCTCCAAGCCATCAGCACAGGCTCCAAGCTGTCAGCACAGAGCCCGCCATGGGGCTTGAACCCACAAACCATGAGATCATCACCTGAGCCGAAGTCAGATGCCCAACCGACTGAGCCACCCAGGCACCCCCCTTTTTACTGTTTTTAGAAGTTTGGGTCTTCTTTTTAATATTCCTCATATAAATGATACGATTCAGTATATGTCTTTTTCTGTCTGGCTTATGTCACTTAGCATAATGCCCTCCAGTTTCATCCATGTTGCTTACAAATGACAGGATTTCCTTTTTTTTTTTATGTGTGTATTTATTTTTCAGAGACAGAACACAAATGGGGGAGGTGCAATGAGGTGGGGGGTGGATGGGATCCAAAGTGTGCCCAACGCTGACTCCATGCTGACAGCAGAGAACCCCATGTGGGGCTCGAACTCAGGAACCATGATATTATAACCTGAGCTGAAGTTGGCCACTCTACCAACTGAGCCACCGAGGTGCCGTGATTTCCTTATTTTTTTTAAGGCTGAATAATATTCCTGTGTGTGTGTGTCTCATTTTTCTTATTTCATTGATCCAGTGATGAACACTTAGGTTGTTTCTATATGTTGGTTATTGTGAATGATGCTGCAATGAACATGGAAGTACAGGTACCTCTTATAATGGCTTCATTCCTTTGACATACACACAGAAGGGGCACCGCTGTGTCCTACGGTGGCTCTATTATTTAATTTCTTGAGGAACGTCCATACTACTTTCCATAGTGGCTGTACCAGTTTACATTCCAACCAAAGGTGTACAGGCTTCCCCTTTTTCCATATCTTCTCCAGCATTTGTTATCTTTTGTCTTTTTGATGAAGGCCATCCTAACAGGTGAGGTGATACTTCACTGTGATTTTGATTTCCATTTCCCCGATGATGAGTCATGTTGAACATCTTTTCACACATCCGTTGGCCATTTGAGTGTCTTCTGTGGGAAAAAGTCTATTCAGGCCCTTTGCTATTTTTTTAATAGGGTTGCTTTGGCTTATTCCTAATAAGTTGTATTAGTTTCTTGTATTTTTAAATATTAACCCCTTGTTGGATATGTGGTTTGAAAATATTTTCTCCCATTCCATAGGTTGCCTTTTCATTTCGTTCACGGTCTCCTTTGCTGAAGTGTTTTAGTGTGATGGTATCACACTTATTTATTTTGCTTTTGCTGTGGCAGCCCAGTTTTCTTAACACCGTTTATTGAAGAGATTTTTTGTTTCTATTGTATATTCTTTGTTCTTTGGCTGAAAACCGATTGACCATATGTGTATGGGCTTATTTCTGGGCTATTTTGTTCCATTTGTATAAGTGTGTTTATGCCAATAACACCCTATTCGATTACTGTGGCTTTGTAATATAGTTTAAAAATCAGGAAGTTTAATGCATCCAGATTTGTTCTTTCTCAAGATTGTTTCCCTATCAAATGTCACAAAATCAAAAAGTTTAAGAGTGAGAGGGCTCACTTTTCTTAGAAGATGGCGCATTTGCCCTTTGCTACATGCTAACATGCACAAGTGGTTGGTCCCTCTTTATTCCATCTGAGCCTTGGGTGAGGGAGGCAAGAAAAACAAAGCCATGGAAGGCCACACAAGCAAAACCTTAATTTTCAATAGTGGTGGTTCTACTTAGTGTTTGACTCCTGGTGGAAGCACTGCTCTGAAACCTGGCAGGTTTACTGCATCATATTTCTATTTGTTTACCTGTGATATGGGTGACCATCCAGCCTCTGATTGTATGAATCTACACAATTTCACAATCCCCCGTGTCATGCCTGCTCAGGTAATCATTTGGTGTGTCTCTTACCCCTCATTTTGCAACGCACAGATAAGCCCTCTGTTCAAACAAAGTGGTGATAATGACCAACTCAGCAAATTACTAGGTAACTTGTACCACAGTTGAGTTTTCCTCTGAAGACAGACCTCCTACTGGGAAGCATACAGCAGTAAATATAAAGTGGGTACGAAGTAGTTCTTGGTGGCAATAACTTATGCTTTCTTCTGGTTTGGCTGATGTAGAGATAATGTGTGAAATCAACATGTAGCATCAGATAACCTATTTGCTTCTCTTTGGTATATAACCTGGTATATTTCTGTAGTGCCTAAGGTAATTGGTTAACTAATTAGAAAGATGATAGGGATAATGATGAATGAGGAGGAGGAGATGATGATTTTTGAGAGTAGGTAGAACTTGACTGTACCTCAGAGTTACCTGAGCAGCTTTAAAAAACCTTGATGCCCAGAAACTACTCCATATCAATTATATTAGAATTTCCGTGAGTGGATCTCAGGCCACTTTTGTGCAGTCAAGTTTGAAAACAAATAACACAGGGGGTGCCTGGGTGGCTCAATCGGTTAAGCATCCGACTTTGGCTCAGGTCATGATCTCAAAGTTTGTGAGTTCGAGTCTCCTGTCGGTCTCTGTAGTGAGAGCTCAGAGTGTAGAGCCTTCAGATTCTATGTCACCCTCTCTCTCTGCCCTACCCCAGCTTGCGCTCTGTCTCTCACTCTCTCAAAAATAAATAAAACATTAAAAAATATTTTTAAAAAAGAAAATAAATGACATAGAGTAAACAACCTATCCATTAACTGAAGTTTCTACCTCTCATAAAGTTTTAGGAGTGTATCTGGATCCACAAAATACTGTGCTTATTATTTGTTCTTTTACCACCACTTAGGGTCTGTATGAAATTGGCCAATTTCTCTCTCCATTCTGAGTAACAGTTTCCCAGCCTAGAAGCTTGAAGTGATGCCGTTTCCCTGAGGGTGGCTCTGGGTGCTAAATGAGTTAATGTGCATGTAGTACATATCACATTATCAAGAACATACTAATCACTACTGAATAGAGGCTAACGACTTAACTTCTGTGTATATAGAATAGTTTTGCATCTCGGGAATATTGAGGAAGTAGACAAATCATTTTTGGTATTCTCTAGTGAAGATGATAATCCAGTTTGAGAAATACCATTACAGATAATTCTTCCAGACTTTGAAATAGTCCTAGATTTAAACTGACCTATTCATTTACTAGCTTTTTGTTGGAAAAGTTAAACTTCCTGAGCATTCAGTTAGCTCATTTATAAACTGGAGAGAAGGCTTGTTTCTCACAACAATCCTGAAAAATAAATGCACGTCCATAACATTGTGTAGGGCATGTAGCAAGTTCTCATAACATGTTGGTTAGCATTATTTTATAATATTACTGTTTATATACTTTTAGAATTCTTTTGTGGCAAGACAGTTAATGAAGATAGTGTTTGAGGTACAGAAAGAGGATTTGGCAAAAGGATAATAGGAGTACAAGAAAAAGAAGGTAATAAAAGTTGTGGCTTTTGCCTTTATTTCTTGATGCTTAACATTTTGATATTCCTATAATTTTAGTAAGTAAAGATGGTTTGAACTGAGATTAACCAGTGTGACAAAAAGTAATATTTAACACCATTATTGCTAGTGAGAAATATACATCATTTAAGAGATTATTCACTCCATAATAACAGTGGGCATGTAACCTTGGAATGCTGAATTTGTAAAAACTGACATGTATGGTGATATTAAAAAGTGTTCCTGGTAGATATAGATATCTATGAGTATAACTGACCCTTGAACAATACAGTATTAGGGGCACTGGCTCCTGCACAGTCAACATTCCCCATAAACTTTTTGATTCTCCCAAAACTTAACTAACAATAGCCTACTGTTAACTGGAAGGAAGCCTTACTGACATAAATAATTGATTAACATATATTTTGTATGTTACACGTATCATAAACTTCATTCTAGAGAAAACAAAATGCTATTAAAATCATAAAGAAAATGCATTTACAATACTATATTGATACTATAAGTTTATGTCATTTGTTTACAAGATAAATTGTCTGTCAGTAGCTGCATCAATATTTTCCTAGATGATAGAAAACACTGTAGATATTGAGTATTACTAACACTAAACATCAAAAATGGAAAGATCTTGTGAAAAAGAAATCTTTATTTATGGATATAATGATTCATTCACTGCTAACAAAAAAGTAGCAATATTAATGCTTTATGACAGCTTAGTGTAATTGATATGATTGCTTCATGGTAACCTACCTTGCACTAACAATGATGATGAAAATTTTGTGGCACACAGTATTATAGTCATGTTTATAGAACAAGAAAAAATGGTAATTTGTTTTTTTGAAAAACCACTTACCTGTGATGATAGACTGATACAGTTTCTTCAGGTGGTATGGGGTGGGGGCATACTATATGGTAATATAATTCTTCAAACAAAGTCCTAAAGCAATAAGAAAACACAATATTAATTTTAGTTATTAAATATAAGTCAATTTACGCTTATGTAAGGATTGGCTAACCACATCCATACAAATCTTTCACATGGTGTTCTACACGGTGAATACTTAGGCAATGAGGATGATAACACAAAAATGTCTCCTACAGTTCTTGCCATACACTAATTCGATTTTTAATTAAAGACACACACACACACACACAACAGATAATTATTATGCCATATAGTTCATAAACTTATTTGCTTTTCACTAAGTGGAAGTGGGTCATCCTAAAGGTCTTCATCCTCATCATCTTCACATTAAATAGGCTGAGGAGAAAGATGGGGTTGGTCTTACGGTCTCAGAGTGGTAGAAGGGGAGGGAGGAGAGGTGGGCATACTCAAAGTAACTTCATGGAAAGATATCAAAATTTAAGGCTTGTAGCTTGTTCATTTCTCAAGAAATATTTATATAGGGCACCAAACCTTCTTCTACTGTTTGCTTTAGTTTCAGCACCCATATCCTAGAAGGGTCCACATCATAAAATAAGTCAAAAACAGTCTTAAATCATTGGAACACTTCTGCCATAGTGTCCAACGTCAATGTGTTGTGTGGCACTGCTTCTTGTACATCTTCATCATCATCTGGCACTGGGTTCAGAAGAACTCACCTCCATCAAGTCGTCTTCTGCTAATTAGCTCTTGAATTTCTCTAAGTTCCAGATCTTGAAACTTTTCACCGCAACGTTTTTTTGTTTTGTTTTGTTTTTACCATAGCCACAATCTCTTTTAGGATTTTGTTGGTTGGCTCTGTCATACATCCTGTGAAGTTGTGCGCACCATTATCAAGACACCATTTTCTCCAGCAGGATTAGCCTCAGACTTGATGGTTTTCCTATAACAGCATCTTCAGTGGCATTCCTTCAATCCTTCCTGACTTGCATGATGTTCTATCAGGGTTCTCTTCCATAACATTTACAATCCTTTCCATAGAGTACCATGTGTAATGAGCCTTAAAGGTTCTTATGACCCACTGATCTAGGGACTGAATTATAGACGTTGTGCTTGGGGGTAAGAAAACCATTTCAACAACTTCCTAATCTGGGGGTGTGGGGAGTCACAAAGAACATACGTTAGTAAGGAAGAGAAGAAAGCACTAGGATTTAAAGCAGGAAGGGATAAGCTGACTACTGTTTTGTACAAATGCAGTTAGGTTATGATCAGGACTGCCCTTATCTATAAAGCTGCTAATCCCTGAGCCTTAAAAGGAAAAGATGAATACCAACTGCCGTTTTGGGGGTTGCACAACAAGAAGTCCTAGACAAGAACACCTTTTCTTGATTGCTTCTCTGGATGCTTTGTCCCTGAGGTCAAGAAGTACCTTGAAGTGAAGGACTGCATTTTAAAGTTCTTTTGCTGTTGGACAATGTCTCTGGCTACCCAGATCCCCATGAGTCCAACGTGACTTTCATCTACCATAAAAATCTGTTGAGGCAGATATCCTTTCTCCTCAATGATTTTCTTAATGGTGTCTAGAAACTTGTCTGCTGTCTCTTGGTTGACAGACGCGTTTCCCCTTTATCTTGACATTTTTAAAGCCAAACCTCTTGATCTGAAATTAAACCACTCTTTGCTGGCACTAAATTCTCCAGCTTTGGATCCTTCACCTTCCTTTTGCTTTAAATTGTCATATGATGATTTCACTTTTTCTTGAATCCTGTTGCTGTCTATAGGAATGCCTTTCTTGTAGCAATCCTGTACCCACATAAAAGCTTTATTTTCAATACAATATAAAAAGGCATTTTGTAAAAAGTGCAAAGTTTTTGCTCTTGCTGGTGTACCTGCAGCAATGGCTTCATGAATTCCTTTTTTTACTTTTTTAACCATGGTCCTTACAGCGAATTCATTTATCCTGAAATGGTGGCCAACCTCAGAAGGAGACCTCAATCTATGGTACATATCAAGCATTTCGACTTTTTCTTGTAATGTCATGACTTTTCTCTGTTTCTTGGGAGTGCTTCAAGAATCACTATTGGCACTTTGTATGGTTCCCATGGCGTTATTCAAGGTTTATAGTTTTGCACGGAACACAATGAAAAATACACGAGAATCATGAGATCCCTTTTTACTGTAGTATGCAATTCACTAAAGAGATAACTGCTCATGCGGAGATAATTAGTGTCACAGGGCATTTTGAGTGGATCCTTGCAATACTTGAGCTCACCCAATAGCACCAGGAGGTGGCTGTGAAATTATTACAGTAATACAGTATATACTATAGTTAATTTTATGCAATTATGGTTTAATGCTCATCTTACATTTCTCTTGACCGTGAATGGTGCCATGTTATGGTCTGTGTGTTTCTTTAAGTTTTGATAAATTTTAAATTTTGATCATATATTTGTCTATATTTATTAAAATTATTTTTCAATGTTTATTTATTTTTGAGTGACAGAGAGACAGAGCATGAGTAGGGAAGAGCAGCGAGAGAGGAAGGCACAGAATTCAAAGCAGGCTCCAGGCTCTGAGCCGTCAGCACAGAGCCTGAGGCAGGGCTCGAACCAATGACCCGTGAGATCATGGCCTGAGCCGAAGCCTGATGCCCAACTACTGAGCCACCCAAGCACCCCATAGATGTTTTTAACATAAAAAGTTTAATTAAACTATTAAGAACTTTTATAATTTTAATTCAGAAGTTTATATCTTCTGGGCATTATAATATTATTATATTAAGGGCTATTTACAAATATTTTTGCCTAGGGGCACCTGGGTGGCTCAGTTGGTTGAGCATCCGACTTCAGCTCAGTTCATGATCTCACAGTTTGTGGGTTTGAGCCCCACGTCAGGCTCTGTGCTGACGGCTCAGAGCCTGGAGCCTGCTTCGGATTCTGTGTCTCCCTCTCTCTGCTTTTCCCCTGCTCACATGCTGTCTCTCTCTCAAAAATAAATAAAGAATAAAAAAAATGTTTTAAAAAGCAAATATTTTTTACCTTTAGAAATAACAGATTTGCTGAATTTGCTAACTATTGCATAATGCATTATTTCTAAATAAAATAACTCCTCATTTTTGGAAATTGCATCTTGATTTGTCACAAATTGAGTAAAATAGTTCCTATCACTATAAAAGGAAACAAGAATTGTATATTCTAAAAAATTTCTATTAATTGTTCTTAAGCAATAAACTAACAAGGTGGATAAATTTGTTACAGACCAGGCTTGAGATCTCTTTTCTGTGAAAAGCAGACAAAACTCCAAAAGAAGGGCTGAGGCACCAGATTTCCCAAATAAAAATAACCTAAGGTTGGTGACTTTACTGTACCCCTCTCTTATTTACTCCATTTTATTCTTTTTTAATCTTCTTTTTTTAAACTTTTTTAATGTTTGTTTATTTTTGAGAGACAGCACAAGCTGAGAGGGGCAGAGAGAGAGAGAGAGAGAGAGAGAGAGAATCCCAAGCAGGCTTCATGCTGTCAGCAGGGAGTCCAAAGTGGGATTTGAACTCACGAACCACAAGATCACGACCTGACCTGAGGGTGGACGCTTAACCAACTGAGCCATCAAGGTGCCCCTTTAATCTTCTTATTTTGACATAGTTTCAGGCTGAATGAAGAGGTGAAAAAACAGTATAAAGAATTCCCTATAATCTTTATCCAAATTCCTCAAATGTTAACACTTTACCACATTTGCTTTTGCTTCTCTCCTCTCTCCATTTCTCTGCTGTTGAGGAAATATAATTACAAAGAAAATCTCTCAACCCAGAAAACCTTTCCACAAAGGTAGAAGAGAAAGTTTTATTGAATAGGTATTAATCACAAAAAATTCCAGATGCTTTTCATAGGTAGTCTGCTAAGAAATTGCTTAGACAGAAAGAAGTATTGTCCTTTTATATTGGTAAGCAGGTACAAGAACTTTGCAGCCCAGAGCAAGGGACCCACTCCAGTTAGACTCGTACCCTTCCACAGAAAATGGGAGATCTCTTTGCCTAGATGATTATATTTCAGAGATGGTTCCTAGGTCTTTAAAAAAGATTATTCCTGGAGCTGAAAGCTGACAAGAGGCTTATTTAGCTTCTAAAATTTAGCTGCTATTTACTTACCTTTCAAAGATACTGAGAATACACTTACAAGTTGTCTACAGTTCATGCTCTATGAAAAGAGAGAAGGAAAGTCACTTATTTTCAATAGGAATAATTAATCTTCTTTTTAATTTGTATTTGCCTTTACAACACACACATATATGCTTAAAATTTTTATTCTATACCTTTTGAGAGTAAGTTCAGACATCTATATTTACTAACTTGCTTAATCCCAGAATACACAGAAAACAGTTTGTGAACTGCTAACCTATACAACTGAAAAAGCATACCTACTAACTGGAGTTCAGTATTTGTGTCTATAAATATTCAAAAGTTAATTTTTTTCTTCCCCTCCCTTCAATGAGGACTCATGTGAAACATGGTTCAATTCATTTGTTTTTGTGGTTTTAGGATTTTTACCTAATCTGGTTGATTTTTAAAAATTGTGTTTGAGTGCATGAGACAATAACATGGTTCCAAAGTCAGAACTGCATTAAGGTTATGTTTAGAGAAGTGTCTTTACCCCCTCCCCACATTTCTTCCTTTCCACTTTGTTCTTTCCTTATAAGTCACCAATCTTCCTAGGCTCATTTTATTCTTCATGAATTCCTTTCCACAAAAATGTGCATCTATCTATATATTTTCCTATTTTCTCTTATTTTTTTACAAAATAATAGTACACTAAAAATACTCTTTCTTACTTTGCTTTTTCACCTGACACTTGGTTTCTCCTGGACATCATTCTATATTGGTTCATAGAACCTTCTTCATTTTTTTTTTAAAGAAATGTACTTCCCTGTGTGAATATACCAGTTTTCTCATCCATTATCCAAATAAAGTCATATAAGAAATTACGTTTTCCAAAACAATTCTGGAATGAGTGATTGTGTATGTATATTTTTGTACTGTTGGGGATATATATCTTCCAAAGGGAAACTCTTATTGTATACATGTAGATTTCTATGCAATCTCTGTGTCTAACACGGGGCTCCAACTCGACTCTGATATCAAGAGCAGCATGCTCTACCGACTAAGCCAGCCAGCCGCCCCTTGTTGGGTATATCTTTAGGTTAAATTCCTGGAAGGGGGTTGCTGGACAAAAAAAGATTGTAAAAATTTGATTTTTCACCAGCAGTGTAGGAGAGTGTTTGTTTTCTTAAAAAAATTTTTAAGGTTTATTTAATTTTGAGAGAGAGAGTGAGCATGAACCGGGGAGGGGCAGAGAGAGAAGGAGATACAGAATCTGAATCAGGCTCCCTGCTGTCAGCACAGAGTCTGATGCGGGGCTTGAACCCACAAAACTTGAGATCATGACCTGAGTCACAGTCGGACGCTCAACTGGGCCACCAGGTGCCCAGAGGAGTGCAAGTCTGAACAGTAAAAGGAAAACTTGACTTAGAATAATCTCAAGTTTTACTTCTCTGGATGTTAAAGGAATTCAGATATTTTCAAACATTAAATGCCTAAAATATAATTTGATATTTAAGGAATGAAAGGTTTAAAAACTTTACCAATATTTATGTCTTATTTTCTACTTTAAAAAGTCAAACCACATGCCTGCTGTTTTGCTCTACTACGCTCCAGTAGGATAGTATCTCATTTCTTATACACTGCCAAGTCTTTGGGTTTGCTAATGATTTCTTTTCCTTTGTGAATATTTGTTTTTTTACTGTTTATTTTTGAGAGAGAGAGAACAAACATGAGTGGGGGAGGGGCAGAGAGAGAGACAGATACAGAATCCGAAGCAGGCTCCAGGCTCTGACCTGTCAGCCCAGAGCCCGAGGTGGGGCTTGAACTCACAAACTGCGAGATCGTGACCTGAGCCAAAGTTGGAAGCTTAACCAACTGAGCCACCCAGGTAACACTTTGTGAATATTTGTATTCCTTATTAAAAATTTTGCCTGGATATCCATTTTTAGTCCCATAGAATGCTATTACAGTCTTGTTGGGAAAAGATGCCACTTGTTTTTTGATGTATTCTTTATATGGTAAATATTATACTGGTCCTTTTCTGTTTGTCACCTACATACATGCTTGTCTAAATTTCTTAAATTACATTTTGAAAAACTAATCCGTTTTTTTTATTTTTTTAATTTACATCCAACTTAGCATCGTCATCAGTGATGATTTCAGGAGTAGATTCCTTAATGCCCCTTATACATTTAGCCCATCCTCCCTCCCACAACCCCACCAGTAACCCTCCGTGTGTTCTCCATATTTAAGAGTCTCATGTTTTTGTCCCTCTCCCTGTTTTTGTATGATTTTTGCTTCCCTTCCCGTATGTTCATCTGTTTTGTATCTTCAAGTCCTCATATGAGTGAAGTCATATGATATTTGTCTTTCTCTAATTTTGCTTAACATAATACCCTCTCGTTCCATCCATGTAGTTGTGAATGAAATCTTGCCATTCTTTTTGATTGCTGAGTAATACGCATTGTATATATATACCACATCTTCTCTATCCATTCATCCATCGATGGACATTTGGGCACTTTCCATACTTCAGCTATTGTTGATAGTGCTGCTGTAAACACTGGAGTGCATGTGCCCCTTCGAAACAACATACCTGCATCCCTTGGATAAATATCTAGTAGTGCAATTGCTGGGTTGTAGGGTAGTTCTATTTTTGATTTTTTGAGGAACCTCTGTACTGTTTCCTAGAGTGGCTGCACCAGTTTGCATCCCCACCGGCACTGCAAAAGAGATCCTCTTTCTCTGCATCCTTGCCAACATCTGTTGTTGCTTGAGTTGTTAATGTTAGCCATTCTGACAGATGTGAGGTGGTATCTCATTGTGGTTTTGATTTGTATTTCCCTGATGATGAGTGATGTTGAGCATTTTTTCATGTGTCAATTGGCCATCTGGATGTCTTCTTTGGAGAAGTGTCTATTCATGTCTTTTGCCCATTTCCTCACTGGATTATTTGTTTTTTGGGTGTTGAGTTTGATAAGTTTTTTATAGATTTTGGATACTAACCCTTTATCTGATATGTCATTTGCAAATATCTTCAGTCATTCCATCAGTTGTGTTTTATGTTTTGTTGATTGTTTCCTTTGCTGTGCAGAAGCTTTTTATTTTGATAAGGTCCCAATAGTTCATTTTTGCTTTTGTTTCCCTTGCCTCTGGAGACATGTTGAGTAAGAAGTTGCTGCGGCCAAGGTCAAAGAGGTTTTTGCCTGCCTTCCCCTTGAGGATTTTGATGGTTTCCAGTCTTGCATTTAGGTCTTTCATCTGTTCTGAGTTTACTTTGTGTATGGTGTAAGAAAGTGGTCCAGGTTCATTTTTCTGCATGTCACTGTCCAGTTTTCCCAGCACCACTTGCTGAAGAGATTGTCTTTATTCTATTGGATAGTCTTTCCTGCTTTGTCAAAGATTAGTTGGTCATACGTTTGTGGGTCCATTTCTGGGGTCTCTGTTCCATTGATCTGAGTGTCTGTTTTTGTGCCAGTACCATTCTGTCTTGATGATTACAGCTTTGTGATACAGCTTGAAGTCCGGGACTGTGATGCCTCCAGCTTTGGTTTTCTTTTTCAAGATTGCTTTGGCTATTTGGGGTATCTTCTGGTTCGATACAAATTTTAGAATTGTTTGTTCTAGCTGAAAAGAATGTTGGTGTTATTTTGATAGGTATTGCATTGAATATGTAGATTGCTTTGGGTAGTATTGACATTTTAATATTTGTTCTACCTTGTTGGGAAAAGCTGCCACTTGTTTTTTGAAGCAATATTTGTGCTTCTTCAATTTCTTTTTTTTTATTTTTTAAAAAAAATTTTTTTTCAATGTTTGTTTATTTTTGGGACAGAGAGAGACAGAGCATGAACGGGGGAGGGGCAGAGAGAGAGGGAGACACAGAATCGGAAACAGGCTCCAGGCTCCGAGCCATCAGCCCAGAGCCTGACGCGGGGCTCGAACTCACGGACCGCGAGATCGTGACCTGGCTGAAGTCAGACGCTTAACCGACTGCGCCACCCAGGCACCCCTTCAATTTCTTTCATAAGCTTTCTATAGTTTTCAGTGTATAGATTTTCAATTCTTTGGTTAGATTTATTCTTAGGTATTTTATGGTTGGTGCATAATCACTAAGTTTTAATACTTCATTGCTAAGTATTTGGCTAATTTTCTTATGTTCATGATCTCATTTAAATCCTCACTGTAATTCTATAAAGTAGTTTATTTTTAAACATATAAAGTATGTTTATTTCTCTAAGATCAGAAAAATTAAAACACACAATTACTAAGAGTCAGAGCTGAGATTCCAAACAGGTTCTTGCTGACCTGGGAATGAGGGATTAACCACTATTCTATTATGCAGTCTTGTAAACCAGGGTTGTTGACTGAGTAAACTCCAAGTTAGCTGAGGGTGAACCTTTGTTTAAAAATCACATTTTCAAGGGCAGTAAGCTCTTCAGGGATTAAAAAGTCAGTAACCATCCTCCCCCCAAAAAAGTTAGTAAACCCCAATCTTGCATTTTTGAGTGACAGGGTAAACCAAATTTATAGGAAGTGAAAGTCGAACTAAGAAAAATTCCCCAATTCAAAGGTTTTCAACATAACATTGGGGGAAACAGGACTCTTTTCTTCTTTCTATGCTATGTACATGTTAACTAATTGTAATATGTATCTAAATTAGGCTTCATATTTATAGAGATGGGATAAAAAAATTCTAAACCAAGTATTACAAGAGTAAAATTATAAACCTTAGGAATAATTTTATCAGCAAATAAATGACTCCTGTGTGACAATAACATCACACTGAAATAAATATGCCTCTGAATCCTCTTCCATGACTGATTCTGTTATTCTTCAATGGAGCTGAACTCAGAGTGGGCTATTTTAATCTTTCACATGGCTGCCTTCCCAGGCATGTCAAGTACTCTCAAATTTTAGATTCATCAGTCCAAATCTCTTTGGAGTAGTTATTCATTTTAGGCCTTATAAGCTAACAGAGATGTGCCTGTCACAAAATATGAATGGAAGTTCCTTTTCCTTTCTTTTTATCTACCTTTTTTACCCTCTTGTTACAGCTGTTATTTCTGGAACCTTGATGCATTCAGGATATCAATTGCACTGATCCACCTCCTACATAAGCTGGTTTCATGCATGAAAAAGCAAAAGCCTTAAAATATTGTAAGTGGAATGAACTTACAGCAAGTATTAAATGTTTTCATTATAGATAAGGTATATATACCTGTCTTGAATCTCAAAAAAAAAAAAAATCCTAAACTTTTTTTCTCATCTTTAATACAAATTGCTCATGAAACATGATGAGCAGGAGAAAAATGCAATCTCACTTCGACAGAATAAATTAAATAGTGAATATTTTTACAGTGGATTTTACACCCATATAGGTCACCACAAGCCACCTCTTTGGGGCATTTAATTTTTCATTCTCATTGTTTTTAAGCCTCTTTATGTAGAAAATGATAACCTTGAAAATCCTGTAATAAGAGACACATTACTGACACTTATGCAGGAAAATTCAGAGACTATTCACTCTCAAGTATAGCTGAAATTCTGTTATCTAAACACTTCATACCATAAAATTTACATGACTGAGAATCAAGTAACTTTGAATTTAAATTTTCTTAATATCATTTATTAAAAATCTACTTAGTATGAGGAATAGCTGCATAATGATTTTTATATGCACTATATACAGATGTATTTTATGTAGTCATTATTTTAGAAACATGAAAATTTCCCTTTGAAGCAATACCTACCCTATTTTGTCCTAGGTAAGCAGAACATACACATTTCTGATTTCTCCCCCATAATTAAAAAACTGATGGACAGATTTCCATGAGGTTATGGCTTAGTGAATAAGACAATCATATGGGAAATAACAAGTTAGAAGAAAATAAAAATTAAATAGAATACCAAATGGAACATGAGGTATTCAACTAATTTTATCAACTCCTGTCTCTTTTACCTTTAGGCATCTGTTCCCTTTGAATTCCTATAGTTGTATGTAATACTTCCTTCAGATTATTTTGTCAACCTCATACAATGTCAACTTCTGACAAAGAAAAATAGGATTATTGCCAACTCCCAAGTCAGTACTAAATATTAGGCATTATGAAATGCATCTTCAGTTCCTTTTGGAAAGCATTTTCACTTAGTCCATTTTCACTAAAGTTTCAAGTTTATTATTTATTTTGAGAGAGAGAATCCTAAGCAGGCTCCATGCTGCCAGCACAAAGCCCAATGCAGGGCTTGAACCCACGAAGCCACAAGATCATGACCTGAGCCAAAACCAATGAACAGATGCTTAACCAGCTGAGCCCCCCAGGTGCCCCAATATCCATGATGGTTTTAAATATTTGATTTTAGTTCTTTGGAGCTCATATTTATCAAGATTTTATATATGCTGCACACATGAGTACATTAATATTCATAGGGATTTTTACACATGCTAAAGAGGTTAGAAATTTTCTCAAATAGGCAACAAAAATATAATTGACTGATGGTTGATTGCTTCTAAACTATTGTATGTCTTTAATCCTTAGGATTGGGACAGAAGGGATGAAAATACAGTCCCAAGTGATTATCTTAATTGGGTTTCTCTAGTAGAAATCTTCTGGATTTCTGACTCCTTTCCTTTTACTTCTCCAAGACTGACTTAAGTATTTGGAGTAGAATTTTGTTTTATGGAGCCTCATTGCTTAAGAGGGGGAGCCTTAGACCTACTTAGTGCTCTTTTGTGTTTTCTCTCATCTCTGTTTTGAACTAGTGGTTGGAGTGGTGGGTGCTCATGTGATTGGTTCCACCTGAGTGTCAGGGATAACTGGGCAAATGCTGAACTGCAACTGGTTCTACCTGAATGTTAGGTACAGTCTACGCCTCCAACAATTTCCTACAATCTCAAAGTTTTTGCCCCACCTCTACCTAGGCTACCAAACCTCCCAGATAGATATTCAGAGTCTCCAAAATGGGACATATGGAGCCTTGTGGCTTCCTTACCTATGGTGCAGAGACGAAGAGTAATTCAGGCTCCTTTGCATAAGTGTTGACTATCAATCATTGCATGCTATTCTGGTAATAGCCCAATGATTAAGGCATCTCCTAAAGCAAGTGTGCCACAGGTAGAATATTGTCACTCCATGTTTTAATACTAACTTGGATGATTAGGATATTTCTAAGGTATCCCCACCAACTCTGGATTCAAATCCTGCAGAAACTGACATCCTACCCATTTAATGTCCTTCCTCTTTTCTCTCCTATCGACTTCTCCCTACAACCCATTAGAAACTGGAGGTTCAAGATTTAGGTTTTTTTAATTCCCAAGCATTATTTCCTTCTTTTATCTAATGCAGACAACTTAGTTTTCATGAACAAAGAGATGTCCTTTCAATACTTGGAAGAATTCAAACTATAATTTTTTAGTATTCATTCATGATCTAGTAAATGAAAGCTAAGGAAATCCTTTCTTTATCCACTAATCTCAGATTTCAAGATGAGCTTTTACTGCAAAATTCTGCTTTAAATATCAAAACTGAATATTTACTTTTTTCCCTTAAGTATTCTTCACTTCAGCCTTTAACATTCAATCAACTGACCCCAAGGCAGAAAATTTAATTACATAAAATGTCAAAGGAGAAAAGCACATTGACATAGTTTAGAACTGTTAGAAATGGATGAGACCAACATTCATTTCTCAGGATTACAAAAATCATGTATCATAGCTTCATAATAGAGAAATCTCTTGTCAAGTCCAGAAATGGGATTTTACAAAAGTATCATGGGATCGATAGCAGTCAGAATAAATCTCTGTCCCAGTAACATTCAGACAATAAAAAACAACCAACTAATTGCCCATGCTTTGGAAGTTTACAGGAGAAATTTAATATTTCCTCTGGTTATTACCATTAACCAATTCCAGTGACAACCATACCCAGAATATGGTTACTACTCAAAAACATTTGTTGTATGAATCAACTAAAACATTTCTTTATCCCTGAGAGAACTATTGTTTGAAAATCTTAAACATCTAATGGAACCACATGTCCCTGTTACACAGGACTCTACCAGGTAGGCTACAACAATTGTTCTGGTAGTAATGGCAACTGCCCCTCAAAACAACACCAATGTATTGATAGTCTTCAATGATTTAATCCTTTATATCCTTATGGGTGTAAGCTTGCTAAAAAATCTAAACTCCATCAATTTCATCACAGCTAATAAATAATGACACTTCTATAGATAATATTCAAGTCATCTCTCATCTTTGGTGATCAAAGAATAGCTGTAATTGAAATTTATTCTTAACTAATTTTTGTTTTCCATTATAATTAACCCATTTTGAGAGTTTAAGAGATGATTCATTACTGAGTTATCTGTTCATAAATGATGAAGTTTTATTGAAAATAGGTTTCTTTTCCTAGGGATAGTCACATATTCCTACTCCAAGAACTATCCATTCACTGGAAAATATTAGCTAAAACTACATCTGATCGTTATTTTGTGTATCATAATCAAATCTATACAAAGAACTATACTTGGGAATTATGAACATACTTACCATACTCTATTAAAGTCCTCAACTTTCTGAAGGATTATAAATAAAAAGGCCTTATCAAAAGTCAGTATGAAATTTGCAAGACTATTTTAATGTGTTATAGAAAGCTAATGGTTTAAGGGGGCTTCTAGTCCAATTTAATTCAAAGTTTCAGGTACAAGGGGTGATATATTTAACTCAGCCTATTGTAAAGAATTTTCAAAATACTTAAGCTACTTCAAATACTAATGCTACTTAGCATTCATACTGAAAATTTTGTGCATATCATCAGGGATATCTTGAGGCCAATATCATAGGAGAATGATGAATAAGGCTTTTGAGTTCACTTATTCAATGTGCCACACTGTAGTTAACACAAATAGTAATGTTGATTTAAGATATGTCTATTCAGAATTTACTGCAGGCTTATTATATACAAATAAGAATACATTATAGATGATGTTATTTTTTACATCCTCATGTTAATTTTACCCTAAAATGTTTAATATTTCCTGGGCAACAGAGATATTTGACCTTTAATTAAGATTAAGGGTTTTAGATTGTAAAAGTGTAAAAAGATCCAGAGGGAAAATAAGGTAGTACAGCATTGCTATTTTGGAGACTATTTCTTTGCAAACATGTAATATCAAATTAACAGATTTTTTATCTATACTTTTTGAAAATCAGAACCATTCTACAGTAGTTGATAAAGGTTTAACTGACCTCTCTCTGTTGATAGACAGACACACACACACCCTGTGAGGCTGGCTTCATCTCTATGCAAGATTGTACAGGTGGAGAGTGGCTTATCTAGATAGACACTGAACCTAGGATTTTTGGCTCCAAAGTCTTAAAACCATCACCCTCTTCTACCTAGATCATCTTCAGTTTTATTGTTTCTATCTCCACAACCAGGAAATAAATACAAATCTCATGCAATTATGTCAGCCCTTTCCTAATATATACTGATATATTTTATGTTATTTGTCATGGTTTGTAGATTTTAATAGCTACTTGTACATATGAATCTCTCCTAGCAAACAATACTCTATATATGTGGCACATACCAGGTGTTATGGATGACACAAAGAAGGAACAGGCACAAGCTTTATATAAATGATACACAAACGTATTTTCTGAACGAACTGATCATTTACTGAATATCTTAGCACACTTTTTTTCAATGTGTTAAATGGGATCATGGCTATTTTTTGAGACAAGCTCCTGTTCCATCCCAATTATTCCATTAGTATAAACCTGGACACAAGAAGGTTGAGTACATATGAAGCCTGTATCCTAGTGAGGCTTATTTACTTTCATGAAAGGCTATCAGCACTTTTCTATGCTCAGTTGTACATCAAACCCATGGGTACCCTTCCCTGGCAACATAGCAAAACTGCACTTCATATTCTTGACATAAAATTTGGCCTTGATCTTTCTGATAATCATTTTTTCTTAAAGCTTGATTACATGAAATGAGGGGCGCCTGGTGATTTAATCAGTTAAGCATCCGACTTTGGCTCAGGTCATGATCTCATGGTTTGTGGGTTCAGGGCCCACATTGGGGTGTGTGCTGACAGCTCAGAACCTGGAGCCTGCTTCACATTCTGTGTCTCCCCTCTCTCTACCCCTCCCCGGCTCATGCTCTGCCTCTCAATAATAAGTAAACGTTAAAAAATTTTTTTTTAAAAAGAAAGAAATGATACATATGCCAGACATAGATACATTCTTTTCTTGCCCCTTATTAAGAGAATTTTGCTTTTTCTATGGTTCAGCCATACATTTTGTTTACAGTCGCCACCATCTCTAACTTTCTTGCTTCTAGCAGTAGGCATGTGACTTAGTCCAAGTGACTGAAATGTAAGAGGAATTATATAACAGGTGGGTCTCTTGGAAATTTTTTTCAAAAGGACAGAATAAGACTGCATCTTTCTTCATTCTTCTTCCTGCTTAAAATAGGATACATTGAAGGTACAGGAAAAATTTTGTGACTGAATGGGCTAAAGGCACATGCTAAAGATTTCACAGCAACAAGATAGAATGCCTGGGTCCTCCATGATGCTAAGGAACTGCTTTGTCTTTTCTCCCTCACACTTTGTTACAGGAGTAGTACCCCTCATCTAAGCCCATGATGTTAAGTGTTCCACACTTCCAGCTGAATAGAATTCTAACTCACACAATATTCATGAAAGACTGCTTAAAGCCATGTTTAAGGCAACCTGTGGTCCATAGAATACCTTTAAATAAAGTACTGGGATCTGCAAGTTAATAAGGACCTAATGTGACTTAACCATAGAAACTCCAAAATTAAGAGATATGCATTTTGTTAGATTTTATCCTTAGATCAAACTAGATAATCAGAAAGCTGCTTAGATAGATAACATTGTTTTCTTGCCTTGTAAAATTTTACTCACTGATTTGCTTTCCTTCTTTGTTTATGCCACCAGGAAGTACAATACTTAATACATAATCACTTCTAATGACTATGGACTCCGGGACTTGATGAGATCTATTTTATATACTAATCGTAACTCTAACTTTATACTATCATCTTAACTTTATACTATCATCTTAATTTTATTTGTGGTCATATTTTCTCAGTTTTTATATTGGTCTATTATTATATAGGCTTATACACAGTTTCATTTATAGAGTAAGGCTGGTTATACAGAACAAAGTATCCTCTATACCACAGGCCATCCCGAACAAGTGAGCAGGAGTCTTTATTACTTCCAGCAGAGGACCGGTGTTTGGATGGCAAAACTATTCTCTGTAAAAGCCCCACAAATTGCACAAATAATAGCATTCTTTCCCTTTCTGGTCTATCGATAGTGAACTACACAAATTCTAATAATTTGTTAAAGAAATGGTCTTTGTTTTTTGAGCACTCCCTCTCCATGTTAAAGACCTCAACACTATCTCAGAAAAAGTGTTCATTTCACTCCACATACAGTATCCTAATAATTATGTATGCAGCTTAGGAAATCCAAACCAACAATTACTTTTACCTTTAAGCGAGCTTTCTGAATTGTTTCAACAACAGTCTCCAAATGTTTCAGGCATTTTTC
The DNA here is from genome assembly GCF_022079265.1 of Lynx rufus. Taxonomy (NCBI): domain Eukaryota; kingdom Metazoa; phylum Chordata; class Mammalia; order Carnivora; family Felidae; genus Lynx; species Lynx rufus. Next base: position 68,335,649 of record NW_025814827.1, read on the forward strand.
CATGACTGAACTAAAAATAATCAAGCCATCAATACATGTTATTGCAAAAGATCTCATTCTAGGCCACAAATAATCCATCATTTACTTGAAACAATATTATTTTTTAAACACCCTTGAATTATCTCAACAGACTTTTCCAGAATATACCAGTTTATGGTCAGAACGTGAAATAAGCTTTGTGCAAAATGATTTTATCTACTTTTTTACTCAATAGGAAAATCCCACAATTAATATAATCCTCCATTAAATTAATTACAATAAATTGACACTTTAAAGATAAACAGCAAAATATCTTTTTTCTCCAGAAACTCCTTAACATACAAAAGCAAATATATTTGTTATTAATAACTTTAAAAGCAATATTTTAAAATAAAATAAAAATTCATGAATTATTATGGATAGGTAAGTGGTTACTATTCTCCTTTTTTTAAAATTCAGTACCGGTTTCCAGAATATTCCATTATTGAAAAATGAGAAAATATCAGGGAAACACAGATATTTAGAGAGAATATTCCATGAAAATGGCAGTGGCAAATCTTAAACAATTCTCAAATTTCAAGAGTTTAATCTTTTTTTACACCCCAAGTATTTTATTAGTTTTAGTACTACTTTTACAAGTTAAAAAAACAAAAACAAAAACAAAAAAAAACAGCCCCCAAGTTCTATTAGCTTGTGTCTTCTCAGCATAGAAATTCTAATAGAAGAAGATTAGGTTTGAAAACAGCATTTATTTTCCTATAATCAGTTAAGGCCACCTGAACATCCATTACTGTCACTATTGCCTCTGCACATTAGAACAGAACACCCAGGATTTTTTACACACCTGTGCATCCCAAAGTGAGCAGAGAGGACCTCAGTATGGGCAGTGGATCCAAGGGAATGGGTGAACCTGTCCTACCCCAGTTTAACACAATCAGGAAAAGGGGAATGGAGAGGGTAAAAAACTGGATGGATGCCATTGGAAGGTAGAGAATTTGCAGAGGTCCAGCCTGCCTGAGAGGGGAATCCAGCATGCCATCAGTGAGAAATAAAGACAAGTTTTGAGGCAAGGGAGACAGAACTTGCCAAGTCAGAATTGAGCTTTTGGTAGCATAAAAGGCTACCGCTCCAACAGAGGAGATGGAAAGCAAAAAGTGACAAGTGACTACCTAGTTGCCCCAGTTGATTGAGTCACAGGTTAAGGGATCCATTTCTCGCCAGCAGCACCTGAATTGCTAAGGAAAGATCTCTGGGAGGAAAGTGAAAGAGGCAGACAAGTTTATCAAAGGGCACTGAATGAACATAGGTCCTGATGTTTGTTTCAAGATTTCAGCAGGAGATCTCTCATGAACCTCTGGGAGTGCCTCACTTGAATATCCCCCTACTGGGCCAGTGGGCACCCCCCAAAGCCTGAGATGCTAAGTACACATCTTTCCCACCTCTGCAACTAGCTCTTGCAGCAGGAGAAATCACAAGCTTGAGTAATAGTCACCTTCTAGTATGCAAAAGAAAGGATTCTAATTGCCAGACTGTTGAATTATAAGAGACAAAGTAAATATAAATCCTTACCTGAGGAAGGTCTTTGCTACTCTACATGTGAATCGTTAGACATGAAAAATCAAGGAACTAGGTGTCACAAAAAAAAGAAAATAATTCTCCAATAACTTAACTCAAAGGCATAGAATATTGCAATCTAACTGATAAAGAATTCAAAATAGCTGTTTTAAAGAAATTCAATAAATTACCAAAAAACTCAGAAATAATACTGGTAAAGTCCTCCTTCTGTTGATTAAAGAGACTTAAATTATTAAAAAGAACCAAACAGAATTCTGGAGCTGGAGAATACATTGGCAGCATTGGTAACAGGGCAGACCAGATAGAAAAAAGAATATGTGACTTCAAGGATAGAAATATAAAAATAAGGGGATTCTGGGAAGATGGCGGCGTAGGAGGACGCTGGGCTCACCGCGCGTCCTGCTGATCACTTAGATTCCACCTACACCTGCCTAAATAACCCAGAAAACCGCCAGAGGATTAGCAGAACAGAGTCACCGGACCCAAGTGCAGACGAGAGGCCCACGGAAGAGGGTAGGAAGGGCGGCGAGGCGGTGCGCGCTCCACGGACTGGCGGGAGGGAGCCGGGGCGGAGGGGCGGCTCGCCGGCCAAGCAGAGCCCCCGAGTCCGGCTTGCAAAAGCGGAGGGGCCTGACGGACTGTGTTCCCACAGCAAGCGCGACTTAGCGTCTGGGAGGTCATAAGTTAACAGCTCTGCTCGGAAAGCGGGAAGGCTGGAGGACAAAGGGAGGGTGAGCTGCGGAGCCCCCGGACGACAGAGCTCAGTTTGGCGGGGAACAAAGGCGCTCGCCAGCGCCATCTCCCCCGCCCATCCCCCAGCCAAAATCCCAAAGGGAACCGGCTCCGGCCAGGGAAATTGCTCGCTCCGCGCGAACACCCAACTCTGTGCTTCTGCGGAGCCAAACCTCCGGCAGCGATCTGACTCCCTCCGGCTGCCACAGGGCCCCTCCTGAAGTGGATCACCTAAGGAGAAGCGAGCGAAGCCTGCCCCCCCTGCCGCCGTGCACCTTGCCTTCCCACCCCAGCTAATACGCCAGATCCCCAGCATCACAAGCCTGGCAGTGTGCAAGTAGCCCAGACGGGCCACGCCACCCCACAGTGAATCCCGCCCCTAGGAGAGGGGAAGAGAAGGCACACACCAGTCTGACTGTGGCCCCAGCGGTGGGCTGGGGGCAGACATCAGGTCGGACTGCGGCCCCGCCCACCAACTCCAGTTATACACCACAGCACAGGGGAAGTGCCCTGCAGGCCCTCACCACACCAGGGACTATCCAAAATGACCAAGTGGAAGAATTCCCCTCAGAAGAATCTCCAGGAAATAACAACAGCTAATGAGCTGATCAAAAAGGATTTAAATAATATAACAGAAAGTGAATTTAGAATAATAGTCATAAAATTAATCGCTGGGCTGGAAAACAGCATACAGGACAGCAGAGAATCTCTTGCTACAGACATCAGGGGACTAAGGAACAGTCACGAGGAGCTGAAAAACGCTTTAAAGGAAATGGAAAACAAAATCCAAACCACCACGGCTCGGATGGAAGAGGCAGAGGAGAGAATAGGTGAACTAGAAGATAAAGTTATGGAAAAAGAGGAAGCTGAGAAAAAGAGAGATAAAAAAATCCAGGAGTATGAGGGGAAAATTAGAGAACTAAGTGATACACTAAAAAGAAATAATCTACGCATAATTGGTATCCCAGAGGAGGAAGAGAGAGGGAAAGGTGCTGAAGGGGTACTTGAAGAAATAATAGCTGAGAACTTCCCTGAACTGGGGAAGGAAAAAGGCATTGAAATCCAAGAGGCACAGAGAACTCCCTTCAGACGTAACTTGAATCGATCTTCTGCACGACATATCATAGTGAAACTGGCAAAATACAAGGATAAAGAGAAAATTCTGAAAGCAGCAAGGGGTAAACGTGCCCTCACATATAAAGGGAGACCTATAAGACTCGTGACTGATCTCTCTTTTGAAACTTGGCAGGCCAGAAAGAATTGGCACGAGATTTTCAGGGTGCTAGACAGCAAAAATATGCAGCCGAGAATCCTTTATCCAGCAAGTCTGTCATTTAGAATAGAAGGAGAGATAAAGGTCTTCCCAAACAAACAAAAACTGAAGGAATTTGTCACCACTAAACCAGCCCTACAAGAGATCCTAAGGGGGACCCTGTGAGACAAAGTACCAGAGACATCACTACAAGCATAAGACATACAGACATCACAATGACTCTAAACCCGTATCTCTCTATAATAACACTGAGTGTAAATGGATTAAATGCGCCAACCAAAAGACATAGGGTATCAGAATGGATAAAAAAACAAGACCCATCTATTTGCTGTCTACAAGAGACTCATTTTAGACCTGAGGACACCTTTAGATTCAGAGTGAGGGGATGGAGAACTATTTATCATGCTACTGGAAGCCAGAAGAAAGCTGGAGTAGCCATACTTATATCAGACAAACTAGACTTTAAATTAAAGGCTGTAACAAGAGATGAAGAAGGACATTATATAATAGTTACAGGGTCTATCCATCAGGAAGAGCTAACAATTATAAATGTCTATGCGCCGAATACCGGAGCCCCCAAATATATAAAACAATTACTCATAAACAGAAGCAACCTTATTGATAAGAATGTGGTAATTGCTGGGGACTTTAACACCCCACTTACAGAAATGGATAGATCATCTAGACACACGGTCAATAAAGAAACAAGGGCCCTGAATGAGACACTGGATCAGATGGACTTGACAGATCTATTTAGAACTCTGCATCCCAAAGCAACAGAATATACTTTCTTCTCGAGTGCACATGGAACATTCTCCAAGATAGATCATATACTGGGTCACAAAACAGCCCTTCATAAGTTTACAAGAATTGAAATTATACCATGCATACTTTCAGACCACAATGCTATGAAGCTTGAAATCAACCACAGGAAAAAGTCTGGAAAACCTCCAAAAGCATGGAGGTTAAAGAACACCCTACTAACGAATGAGTGGGTCAACCAGGCAATTAGAGAAGAAATCAAAAAATATATGGAAACAAACGAAAATGAAAATACAACAATCCAAACGCTTTGGGACGCAGCGAAGGCAGTCCTGAGAGGAAAATACATTGCAATCCAGGCCTATCTCAAGAAACAAGAAAAATCCCAAATACAAAATCTAACAGCACACCTAAAGGAAATAGAAGCAGAACAGCAAAGGCAGCCTAAACCCAGCAGAAGAAGAGAAATAATAAAGATCAGAGCAGAAATAAACAATATAGAATCTAAAAAAACTGTAGAGCAGATCAACGAAACCAAGAGTTGGTTTTTTGAAAAAATAAACAAAATTGACAAACCTCTAGCCAGGCTTCTCAAAAAGAAAAGGGAGATGACCCAAATAGATAAAATCATGAATGAAAATGGAATGATTACAACCAATCCCTCAGAGATACAAACAATTATCAGGGAATACTATGAAAAATTATATGCCAACAAATTGGACAACCTGGAAGAAATGGACAAATTCCTGAACACCCACACTCTTCCAAAACTCAATCAGGAGGAAATAGAAAGCTTGAACAGACCCATAACCAGCGAAGAAATTGAATCGGTTATCAAAAATCTCCCAACAAATAAGAGTCCAGGACCAGATGGCTTCCCAGGGGAGTTCTACCAGACGTTTAAAGCAGAGATAATACCTATCCTTCTCAAGCTATTCCAAGAAATAGAAAGGGAAGGAAAACTTCCAGACTCATTCTATGAAGCCAGTATTACTTTGATTCCTAAACCAGACAGAGACCCAGTAAAAAAAGAGAACTACAGGCCAATATCCCTGATGAATATGGATGCCAAAATTCTCAATAAGATACTAGCAAATCGAATTCAACAGCATATAAAAAGAATTATTCACCATGATCAAGTGGGATTCATTCCTGGGATGCAGGGCTGGTTCAACATTCGCAAATCAATCAACGTGATACATCACATTAACAAAAAAAAAGAGAAGAACCATATGATCCTGTCAATCGATGCAGAAAAGGCCTTTGACAAAATCCAGCACCCTTTCTTAATAAAAACCCTTGAGAAAGTCGGGATAGAAGGAACATACTTAAAGATCATAAAAGCCATTTATGAAAAGCCCACAGCTAACATCATCCTCAACGGGGAAAAACTGAGAGCTTTTTCCCTGAGATCAGGAACACGACAGGGATGCCCACTCTCACCGTTGTTGTTTAACATAGTGCTGGAAGTTCTAGCATCAGCAATCAGACAACAAAAGGAAATCAAAGGCATCAAAATTGGCAAAGATGAAGTCAAGCTTTCGCTTTTTGCAGATGACATGATATTATACATGGAAAATCCGATAGACTCCACCAAAAGTCTGCTAGAACTGATACATGAATTCAGCAAAGTTGCAGGATACAAAATCAATGTACAGAAATCAGTTGCATTCTTATACACTAACAATGAAGCAACAGAAAGACAAATAAAGAAACTGATCCCATTCACAATTGCACCAAGAAGCATAAAATACCTAGGAATAAATCTAACCAAAGATGTAAAGGATCTGTATGCTGAAAACTATAGAAAGCTTATGAAGGTAATTGAAGAAGATTTAAAGAAATGGAAAGACATTCCCTGCTCATGGATTGGAAAAATAAATATTGTCAAAATGTCAATACTACCCAAAGCTATCTACACATTCAATGCAATCCCAATCAAAATTGCACCAGCATTCTTCTCGAAACTAGAACAAGCAATCCTAAAATTCATATGGAACCACAAAAGGCCCCGAATAGCCAAAGGAATTTTGAAGAAGAAGACCAAAGCAGGAGGCATCACAATCCCAGACTTCAGCCTCTACTACAAAGCTGTCATCATCAAGACAGCATGGTATTGGCACAAAAACAGACACACAGACCAATGGAATAGAATAGAAACCCCAGAACTAGACCCACAAACATATGGCCAACTCATCTTTGACAAAGCAGGAAAGAACATCCAATGGAAAAAAGACAGCCTCTTTAACAAATGGTGCTGGGAGAACTGGACAGCAACATGCAGAAGGTTGAAACTAGACCACTTTCTCACACCATTTACAAAAATAAACTCAAAATGGATAAAGGACCTAAATGTGAGACAGGAAACCATCAGAACCTTAGAGGAGAAAGCAGGAAAAGACCTCTCTGACCTCAGCCGTAGCAATCTCTTACTCGACACATCCCCAAAGGCAAGGGAATTAAAAGCAAAAGTGAATTACTGGGACCTTATGAAGATAAAAAGCTTCTGCACAGCAAAGGAAACAACCAACAAAACTAAAAGGCAACCAACGGAATGGGAAAAGATATTTGCAAATGACATATCGGACAAAGGGCTAGTATCTAAAATCTATAAAGAGCTCACCAAACTCCACACCCGAAAAACAAATAACCCAGTGAAGAAATGGGCAGAAAACATGAATAGACACTTCTCTAAAGAAGACATCCAGATGGCCAACAGGCACATGAAAAGATGTTCAGCGTCGCTCCTTATCAGGGAAATACAAATCAAAACCACACTCAGGTATCACCTCACGCCAGTCAGAGTGGCCAAAATGAACAAATCAGGAGACTATAGATGCTGGAGAGGATGTGGAGAAACGGGAACCCTCTTGCACTGTTGGTGGGAATGCAAATTGGTGCAGCCGCTCTGGAAAGCAGTGTGGAGGTTCCTCAGAAAATTAAAAATAGACCTACCCTATGACCCAGCAATAGCACTGCTAGGAATCTACCCAAGGGATACAGGAGTACTGATGCATAGGGGCACTTGTACCCCAATGTTCATAGCAGCACTCTCAACAATAGCCAAATTATGGAAAGAACCTAAATGTCCATCAACTGATGAATGGATAAAGAAATTGTGGTTTATATACACAATGGAATACTACGTGGCAATGAGAAAAAATGAAATATGGCCTTTTGTAGCAACGTGGATGGAACTAGAGAGTGTGATGCTAAGTGAAATAAGCCATACAGAGAAAGAGAGATACCATATGGTTTCACTCTTATGTGGATCCTGAGAAACTTAACAGGAACCCATGGGGGAGGGGAAGGAAAAAAAAAAAAAGAGAGGTTAGAGTGGGAGAGAGCCAAAGCATAAGAGACTGTTAAAAACTGAGAACAAACTGAGGGTTGATGGGGGGTGGGAGGGAGGGGCGGGTGGGTGATGGGTATTGAGGAGGGCACCTTTTGGGATGAGCACTGGGTGTTGTATGGAAACCAATTTGTCAATAAACTTCATATAAAAAAATAAAAAAAAATAAAAAAAATAAAAAAAAAATAAAATCAAAAAAAAAAAAAAAGAAATTGTGGTTTATATACACAATGGAATACTACGTGGCAATGAGAAAAAATGAAATATGGCCTTTTGTAGCAACGTGGATGGAACTGGAGAGTGTGATGCTAAGTGAAATAAGCCATACAGAGAAAGACAGATACCATATGGTTTCACTCTTATGTGGATCCTGAGAAACTTAACAGGAACCCATGGGGGAGGGGAAGGTAAAAAAAAAAAAAAGGACGTTAGAGTGGGAGAGAGCCAAAGCATAAGAGACTGTTAAAAACTGAGAACAAACTGAGGGTTGATGGGGGGTGGGAGGGAGGGGCGGGTGGGTGATGGGTATTGAGGAGGGCACCTTTTGGGATGAGCACTGGGTGTTGTATGGAAACCAATTTGTCAATAAACTTCATATAAAAAAAAAAAGAAATATAAAAATAATTCAGTTCAGAGAAGAGAACAGTTTTTAAAAAAAACTATTCATTTAGAAAGCTATCAAATTCATTTAGGAAGTCAAATGCAAGAATCATCAGTGTACTAGAAGAGAGGGAGAAGGGAGCAGAGAGTTTAAAGAAATAACAGCCAAGCATTTCTTAAACCTTGGGAAGGAACTGTACATAAAGTCCACAAAGTTAATACAACACCCTATTATTATAATTCAAAAAGACCTTCTCCAAGACCTAGTAAAATAAAGCTGTCAAAAATAAAGAAACTTAAAGGCAGTCAGAGGAAAAAGGAAATCTACAAAGGAACCCCCATTAGGCTATTAGCAGATTTCTCAGCAGAAACTCTATAGGCCAGAAGATAATGGAATGGCATATTCAAAGTATTGAAAAATAAAAACTGCCAGCCAAGAATGCTTTATCTGTCAAAGTTATGCTTCAAGTACAAAGAAATAAGCCTATCCTAGACAAAAGCTGAGGGAGTTCACCACTATTAGAACTGCCTTGCAAGAAATGCTAATAGGAATTCTTCATGCTGAAATTAAAAGATGTCAGTCAGGCAAAATGTGGACATAATGCGAGTGTCTATCCATAGTTGAATGGATAAAGTAGTATGTATATATGAATATTACTCAAGCATAAAAAAAAAAAGACTGAAATCTTGCCATTTGCAATGACATGGAGGAATCTAGAGGGTATAATGCTAAGTAAAGTAAATCAGAAAAATGTGGAACTTAAGAAGCCAAACAAATGAACTAAAAGTGAAACAAACCAAAAAACAGACTTTTAGATACATAGAACTAATTGGTGGCTACCAGAGGGGAGTTAGTTGGGTGGATGCGTGAAATAGGTGAAGAGGATTAAGAGTACACTTATCAGGATACCTGGGATAGAGCTCAGTCAGTTAGGTGTCCGACTTCAACTCAGGTCATGATTTCACAGTTGGTGAGTTCAAGGCCCAAGTCGGGCTCTGTGCTGACAGTTCAAAACCTGCTTCCAATTTTGTGTCTCCCTCTCTCTGCCTCTGCCCCCACTCTCACTCTTTCTCTCAAAAATAAATAAAAACATTTTAAAAACTACACTTATCAGGGCGCCTGGGTGGCTCAGTTGGTTGAGCGTCCAACATCAGCTCAGGTCACGATCTCACAGTCCATGAGTTCGAGTCCCGCGTCGGGCTCTGGTCTGATGGCTCAGAGCCTGGAGCCTGTTTCCGATTCTGTGTCTCCCTCTCTCTCTGCCCCTCCCCCATTCATGCTCTGTCTCTTTAAAAAAAATTTTAAAAAAAACTACACTTATCATGATGAGCACTAAGTAATGTATAGAATTGTTGAATCACCATATTGTACTCCTGAAACTAATATAATGCTTTACCTTAATTATATTGGAATTAAAGAAAAAACATGCTAATCAGGGACACGGAAACATATGGAAGTATACAACATTCTGGTAAAAGTGAAAAATAGAATTAGAAAACTGGAACTTTACTAGAATGGTGTGTTAACAAATTATAGTATAAAGGTTAAAGGGAAAGAGCATTAAAAATGACTATAGCTACTATAATTTGTTAATGAATTCAGAGCATAAAAAGAGGTAAATTGTGACATCAAAGTTGACATAAAAGTTGAGGAGCAAAAGGGCAGAGATTTTATTGGCAAATGAAGATAAGTTGCTATCAGCATATAATGGACTTTTTATCTATGAGATCTTTTATGTAAGCCTCGTGGCAACTGTAAAGCAAAAATCTAGAGTAGTTCGGGAGACATAAAGAAAGTATTCTTATGGAAAACCACCAACTTACAAAGATAGTTAGAAACAGAGGGAAAGGAAACATTGGAGATACAAACAACCAGGAAGCAAATGACAAGAAGGTGGCAGAAAGTCCTTAGATATCAATAATCACTCTAGATGTAAATGGAAAGTAAAACGGTTGTTACTAGAGGATAGGGGTTAGGCGGATAGGACACATGTTGTTGAAGGTACAAACTTTCAACAAATAGTAAATAAATCCTAGAGATCCAGTGTGCCGTATAGTAAATATAGACAACAATATTGTATTATAATCATCAAACTTGCTAAGAGATTAGAGCTTACTGATTCTTACCACTAAGATGAAAAGATAATTATGTAATGTAATAGAGGTGCTAATTATCTCTACAATAGCAATCATAACAATCTATAAATGTATCAGATTAACATGTTGTACACTTTAAATTTATATACTGTTGTATGTCAAATATATTTCAGTAATAAAGTTCTTGGTCTTATGTGAATTGAAAAAAACATTTAGCTCTGATTTTGCATGTGTAAATTTCATTTTTTAATTTTTAACAAAGTCTAGGTAAAAGTTATTCACACAACATTACCATCCAACAGACTTTGTATACAGAATTTTACATTTTTTCCTTCCTTTAAATTTTAGCATGAGTAGTCAACAGATAACTAATACTTATTTCTAATGTTGCAAAATCTTTAGGGTGTAAATTTACAAATTTCAAGCTAATAATTTTTTATATATATAAGAACTCCAAGAATAGTAATTTCTAATGACACATCAAGTCTTTTTTCCTCCTTTAGGTAAGGAATGAGAACAGAATCATTGGTGTCATGTTATCCACTTCAATATCTTCCTCCTACACATTAAAATGTCTCAGTAGTATTCTGGGTAAATACATTATAGCTTATGATTAGAAACCATTAATTAAATTTGATAATTAATTTTTGGGGTTTGTGTGTGTGGATTAAAAGGTTGCTGACAATTGATTACTTCTCTAAGTAATTGGTGATGTACTTTGGTTTAAGTTGCCCATTTTCCTATTTTTTTCTGTTGGTGCCATCTGTTCTTTTTCACTTATTTTTCCTTTATTCTACCTTCTAGTATTACTTATTAATCCATATAGTCTTTTATATTCCACTCTATCTTTTCTATTGGCTTTACAGCAATACTTTAAAAATAATTTTTAATTGGTAACTCTAGAGATTTCATCATATATCCTTATTATAGTCCAATTTGAGTTACTATTTTACCATTTAACACATAGAAAGGTACCTTGCGATAGTATATTCCTATTTTTTTACCCACTGCCCTTCATGCCATTGGTGTCCTACTTTTTACTTTTCCCAGTGAGACCAGGAAAAGAAAAGTGAAGATAGCTTAAGGGACTAATGAGACATCAAGCAGACCAACATTTGCATTATAGGAGTCCTAGAAGGAGAACAGAGTCAGAAAGGGGCAGAAAATTTATTTAATGAAATAGTAGCTAAGAACTCCCTTAATGTAAAGAAAGAAACAAACATCCAGATCCAAGAATCCCAGAGAGTTCCATAAAAAGTTGAACCAAATTAGACCCACACCAAGACACATTATAATTAAAAAGTCAAAAATTAAAGAGGTAATCTTAAAAACAGCAAGGGAAAAACTATTTTTTAGCAGAAAATTTGTGGGCAGGAAGGACTGGCATGATTTATTTAAAATGCTGAAAGAAAAAACACCGCCAACCAAGAACAGTCTACTCAGCAAAGTTGTCCTTCAGAATTAAAGGAGAGAGAACAGGTTTTCCAGACAAGCAGAAGCTAAAGGAGTTGCTCACTGGAATGGCTTTAAAAGAAATAACAAAGAGACTTCTAAAAGCAGATATGAAAGGGCACTAATTAGTAACAGGAAAACATATGACAGTACAGTAAAACCTTAGATTGCATTTAACTTGTTCTGTAAGTGTTCTGCAAGACTAGCAAATACTTCTAATAAATTTTAACTTGATAAACAAGCAATTTCTTGCAATACGAGTAGTACATGATGCTGAACATCACATGATCACCACTGAACCAATGGTTCTTCTCTCTCTCTTTCTGGGATTGTAGGTGATCATCTCCCATACTCAAATGTTTGGTGTCAGGCCATGATGTTTGGCAGAAATCAGTGATTTTTCAGAACGTCAGAAGGCACCCACAACTGGCACCAGTGTATTTTTTGTCACTTCAAACCACCTATGGATGGTCTTTTGCTTTTCCATGCAAGAGTAAGCTTAGGAATGCTTTGTTTCATTCTTGGTCAGGCTGCCTCTGCTGCCTTATTGCCAGTGACATTAAATATATGAATAAAGTTTGTTAGTATATATTGTAGCCAACATCTGTGCAAGTGTATATAATGGCCCCTATGCAGAAAAAAACTGAAAAGAAAGGTGGTAAGGAGAGGATTATGGTGGAAGGTAAGAAGGAAATCATTGAGAAGTACGAAAGAGTATGTGAGTAGCCAAAATTGAGAGTTTTTATAAGAAGTCTGTATGTGCATCTCTTCTGCAGAGAGGAGAAGAAAAAGGCAGAAGAATCCCTCACTTCAAATGAGATTAGGGAGATGTGTAAAATGTGCACAACAGTGAAAAATTTTATAGAAAAGCACCACCCGAATAAGGCTGTAGCAGTGTGAATGATGAATCTGTTAAACAACAATGCAGTGTCACATTTCCACGAAGTCCTCAACAGGAAGCGAAAGCAAGTATCATTGGATAGGCTCCTTGTTAAAGTTGCACAAAAAGAAAAAGATTCCATTGAGCCAATAGGTAGCAGTGATTCTATTAATGATAATGAAAGTTGTCCTACACAATAAAACTCCCTCGTCTCTCTCACCAGCCACAAAAGTTTTCAAAGATAAGTGCAGATTAACTTGTATGTTTTTCTTTATATTTTCTTTATTATTTAGTATTACAATATTGGAATCATTTTTATATGAATATTTTTGGGTTGTGGAATGAATCATGTTTCCACTATTTCTTATGAGAGAATTCACTTTGATATACAAGTGCTTTGGATTAAAAGAACATTCCCAGAATGAATTATGCTCATAAACCAAAGTTTTACTATATAATCTTATGGGTAACAGGAAATATATAATAAAATTTGGAATAATGTAATGTTGTAAAGGTAGTGGTTAGTCACTTATAAAGCTAACATAAAGGGTAGACAACCAAAGTAGTAAAAATAAGTAAACTACAATAATTTGTTAAGAGCTACACGATATGAAAGCTATAAACTATAACATCAATGACATAAATTTTGGGTGTAAGTGGTTAAAAAAAGTAGAACTTTAGAATATATTCAAACTTAAGGTGTTATCAACTTAAAATGGACTATTATAAATATGTTGTTCTGTGTAACCCTTGTGGTCACCACAAAGCAAAAACCTATAGTATCCACACAAAAGAATATAAGCAGAACTCTAAAGAAAGTCATCAAATCACAAGAAAAGAGGGTAAGAGAAAATTAACAGAAGGCCTACAAAACAGAACATCATTAACAAAATGTCAATAAGTGCATACCTATCAAAAACCACATTAAATGTAAATGGACTAAATTCTTCAATAAAAAAACATAGTGGTTGAATGGATTTAAGAAAAGAAAGACTCATATGCTGCCTAAAATAGACTCACTTCAGATGTAAGGAATTATATAGGCTGAAAATGAAGGGATGGAAAAAAGATATTCAATGTAAATGTAAACCAACAGAAAGCTTTGGTAGCTATACTTGTATCAGAAAAAAAATAAACCTTAAGACAAAAAATGCAATGAGAGACCAAGGTAATTATATAATAATAAAGGGGTCAATCCAACAAGAGGTTATAATATTTGTAAGTATTTATGTATCCAATATAGGAGAACTTAAATATATAAAACAAATATTAACAGACCTAAAGGGAGACATAGGCAGCAATACAATAATAGAGAACTTCAATACCCAACTTTTACCAATGAAGAGATCATTGAGACAAAAAACCAGTACAAAAACATTGGCTTTAAAAAAACACTTTAGACCAGATGGTCTTAACAGATATATATAGAACATTCCATCCAAAAGCAATACAATACACATTCTTCTCAAGTGAACATGGAAAATTCTCCAGGATAAACCAGATATTAATCTGCCAAGCAAGTCTTAACCAATTGGAGATTGAAATTATATTAAGGATCTTTTCTGACCACATGTTTTAAAAATATAAATTAATTACAAGGAGAATATTGGAAAAATTTAAATGTTAAAATTTAAAATGTTAAATGTTAAATTTTAAAATGTTAAAAACAACATGCTACTGAACAACCAATGAGTCAAAGAATCAAAAGAGATATTAAAAAACTACCTTGAGGGGCGCCTGGGTGGCGCAGTCGGTTAGGCGTCCGACTTCAGCCAGGTCACGATCTCGCGGTCCGGGAGTTCGAGCCCTGCGTCGGGCTCTGGGCTGATGGCTCAGAGCCTGGAGCCTGTTTCCGATTCTGTGTCTCCCTCTCTCTCTGCCCCTCCCCCGTTCATGCTCTGTCTCCCTCTGTCCCAAAAATAAATAAGCGTTGAAAAAAAAATTAAAAATAAAAAACTACCTTGAGCAAAATAAAATGGAAAAAACAAAACCATGGGATATAGCACAAGCAGTTCTAATGGGTAAGTTCATTGCAATAAATGGCTATATCAGAAAACAAGAAAAATCTTAAATGTACAACCTTACTTTATACCTCAAGTCACTAGAAAAGAACAAAGTTAACAGAAGGAAAGAAATAAAGAACAGCATAAGGAAAATAGGAAATAAGGAAATAGAAACTGCAAAAACAATAGAAAAGATCAATGAAACTAAGAGCTGTTTTTTTTTACATATAGACAAAATAGGCAAACCTTTACTTAAGACTTATCAAGAAAAAAAAAAACATTACAGCAGAAACAACAGATACACAAATGATCATGAGACTACTATCTATTGTATACTAGTAAGTTGGACAACTTAGAAGAAATGTATAAATTCCTAGTAAAATACAACCTACCAAGACAATGAGGAAGAAAAAATATATATAAATTGAGGAGTGCCTGGGTGGCTCAGTCAGTTAAGCATCTGACTTCAGTTCAGGTCATGATCTCACAGTCGATGAGTTCAAGCCCCACGTCAGGCTCTGTGCTGACAGATCAGAGCCTGGAGCCTGCTTCAGATTCTGTGTCTCCCTCCCTTACTGCCACTCCCCTGCTCATGCTCTGTCTCTGTCTCTCAAAAAATAAATAAATGTTAAAAAAATTTTTTTAAGAAAATATAAATTGATTACTAGGATGGAGATTGAATTGGTAATCAAAAACCTACTAACAAAGAAAAATGTAGGACCAGATGGCTTCATTGGTAAATTCTACCAAACATTTAAAGAAGAATTAATAACAATTCATCTCAGACCCTTTCAAAAAATAGAACATTTCTGAACTCATTTTATAAATAGAACATTTTTAAGTGACACTGTTTAGAATCAGCATTCATGGTTTTTTTTTTAATTTTTTATTGTTTTTTTTACTTTATTTTGAGAGAGAGAGAGAGGGAAAGAAAGAATCCCAAGCAGGCTCTGCATCATCAGAGCAGAGCCCAATGTGGGCTCAAATTCACAAACTGTAAGATCATGACCTGAGCTAAAGTCAAGAGTCAGATGCTTAGCCAACTGAGCTCCCCAGGCACTCCAGAAGAGAACATTTCTGAGCCAGCATTACCCTGATACCAAAACCAGACAAGGACACTACAAGTAAAGAAAATTATAGGTCAATATCCTTTATGACCACTGGTACAGAAATCCTCAAGAAAATATGAGCAAACTGATTTCAACAGGACATTAAAAGGATAATACACCATGATCAAGTGGTATTTATTCCAGGAATGGAAAGGTGTTTTTATATTTGAAAATCAATGTGATGCACTATATTAAAAAAAATGAAGGATAAAATATTATCATCTGAACAGATACACAAGAACATTTGACAAAACTCTACATCCATAAAAACTATCAACAAAGTAAGTACAGGGAGTACACACTTCAACTTAATAAGGGCCATAGAAGACAAACCCATAACTAATAATATACTCAATGGTGAAAGGCTAAAAGCTATTCCCTTGAGGTCAGAAATAAGGGTGCCCACATTTGCCACTTTTATTCGACTTATTATCAGAAGTCCTAGCTAGAGCAATTAGGCAAAAAAGAGAAATAAAAATCATCCAAATAACAAAGGAGAAAGTACAACTATGTGCAGATGACATGATGTTATATATAGAAAACCCTAAAGACTCCACCAAAAACCTGTTAGAACTAATAACAATCAGCAAAGTTACTGGATAGAAAATCAACATACAGAAGCCAGTTGGTTTCTATATACTATAATGATCTATCAAAAAGATAAATTAAGAAAATCCCATTTAGGGGCATGTGGGTGGCTCAATCGGTCAAGCATCCAACTTCAGCTCAGGTCATGATCTTGAGATTTGTGGGTTCAAGTCCCACATCAGGCTCTGTGTTGACAGCTCAGAGCCTACAGCTGCTTCAAATTCTGTCTCCCTCTCTCTCTGCCCCTCCCCTGCTCACGCTCTCTTTCTCTCCCTCGAAAATAAAACATTAAAAATTTTTAAAAAATAAAATAATCCCATTTATTTTTGCAACAAAAAGAATACCTAGAAATAAATTTAACCAAGGTGAAAGTCATGTACATGGAAAACTGTAAGAAACTGATGATAGAAATTGAAGACACAAATAAGTGGAAAGATTTTTCCATGCTTGTATATTGGAAGAATTAGTATTGTTAAAATGTTCATCCTACCCAAAGCAATCTACAGGTTTAATGCAATTCCTACCAAATTCCAATGGCATTTTTCACAGAAATTGAAAAATCCAGGAAGGAAAATGATATAACAGATGCAAAGACCACGAAGAGCTTGGCATGTTTAAGTAAGAAAAAAAAGTCCCAGTACCCAGTCACAGTACCTTGGTTATGCTTTTTCTGGAACCCAGAAAAAGAAGAGATGGGTAGAATACAACAGGTGGAAGGTAGATTACGTAGAGTCTTATAGGCCAAGGCAAAAGTTTGGTATTGATCCTAAATATAGTAAGTCATTACAGGTTTCTTTCATTTTATGTTTTTGTTTTAGCAGAGAGCTATGATCTTATTTCAGCTTTTAAAAGATAATTTTAGGGGCATCTGAGTGTCTGAGTCAGTTAATCTTCTGACTCTTGATCTCAGCTCAGGTCATGATCTCACAATTGGTGAGATCTGTCTGTGCTGACCGCATGGAACCTGCCTAGGATTCATTCTCTCCCTCCCTCCCTCTCCCTCCCTCTCCCTCCCTCTCCCTCTCCCTCTCCCTCTCTCTCTCTCTCCTCTTTCTCCACCGTCTCTCTGAAAATAAACAAAAAAGCATTTTTTAAAAGAGATAATTTTAGGTTCAGCCTACAAAGAATGTTTTGTAAGAAAACAAGCATGGGGATAGAGATGCCAGCGTTCAGTTTACAGACAATATGGATTTGGACTAGCATAATGACAGTGAAGATGGAAAGAAGTGAGCCAATTTAAGACACAGTTTAGAGATAGAACAATCATGATCTATTAGTAAATTAAATATGGGCACAAAGCCAATAGAAATAAAGAAAAATCCAGGGTGTTTGACTTGGAAGATAAGTCCTAGAACATTACAGTGCATTACAATATAGTTGTCAAGATGCTACATTTCTTTCCACTAATTATATCATGCAGACATTTTCCTGACAGTGCAGAGACAATAAAATACAATGTAAAGGAGCAATTAATTATGAGTCAGAAGACTTTGGTAGCGTACTTGCTGTACAAGACTTTCTCTCAAACCAAAAGTTATAAAAATAACTCTAAAATGATCTGAGAATTAAATGAGATACCATCGGCAAAAATAATCAGTATAATGCCTAGCACATATTATTTATTCAGTGTGTTACTTAAATCTGAATATAGACACATATTCAGAAAAAAATTCATATTTTATTTTTTTTAAGTTTATTTATTTTGAGATTAAGAAAGAGGGGGAGACAGAGAATCCCAAGCAGACTCCACACGGTCAGCACATAGCCCAGTGAGGCTCTCAAACCCACAAACTGTGAGATCATGACCTGACCTTAAACCAAGAGGCTGACACTCAACCAACTGAGCCACCCAGGTGCCCCATCTTTTTTATTAAAGGGTTCTTCAGATATTAATCTTGTCAAGTCTAACATCAATCAAATTTATTTATGCTTAAAGACAATGACTTGTAGTTATTACCAGTATATTTTCTAAAATATGTCACAAACTAAACTATCAAAAGAGGGTATAAGGAAGGCATTGAATAACATGATATGAGTTTTTTTTTTTTTAGGAGTAAACTCCATCTCAAGTCTTCCTTATGCTTTATACAAGACAAATCTCTCTGAACTGAGGTTTTCATAATGGTAGCAGATGAGCAGAAATTGAATAGATGGTCTTTTGAGCCATATTTATGTCAAAACTCTAGGAGAGAATATGCTACATTTCTTGCTGATAATAGTTAATCAGATGATGGGATTATATACAGAAAAATCCTTTGTCAATTCTAAAGTATTAATTCCTTTTGCCAATATTTATTGAGCATTTGCTATGTCCCTTGCCAACCATCTACATCTTAGAGCTAACACTCCAGTTGTAGGTAAATAATCAGTAATCGAATTAATGAATCAAAAAATAAAACACATGTAATATTTGGATTAATGAATCAAAAAAACACAAGGCAATTATTAAGGGCCAAAGAGGAAATAAACCAGAAGATGTAAGAAATGGACAGTAACTAGGACTGAGTGGGTTACTTAAGACAACGTAGGCCCTACTAAGGAAATATCATTGCAACTGGAACTTGATAGATAAAAGTAACTCACCCTTGTTGCAATAAAATGGTAGAGTTCCAAAGATACATAAAAATAAATACAAATGCCTAAACTAACAAGACCGTAGATTGTTGGAGGAAAATAAGTATTCTAAAATGGACAGAGAAAATAAACTCAAAATGGATGAAAGACCTAAATGTAAGACAGAAAGTCTTCAAAATCCTTGAGGAGAAAGCACACAAAAACCTCTTTGACCTTGGCCGCAGCAACTTCTTACTCAACACATCTCTAGGGGCAAGGGAAACAAAAGCAAAAATGGACTATTGGGACCTCATCAAAATAAAAAGCTTCTGCACAGTGAAAGAGACAATCAGCAAAACTAAAAGGCAACTGATGGAATGGGAGAAGATATTTGCAAAGACATATCAGATAAAGGGTTAGTATCCAAAAAACAAATAATCCAGTAAAGAAATGGGCAAACGACATGAATAGACACTTCTACAAAGATGACATACAGATGGCCTACTGACACATGAAGAAATGTTCAACATCACTCATCATCAGGGAAATAACAGATCAAACCACAATGATACCACCTCACAACTGTCAGAATGGCTAACATTCACAACTCAGGCAACAACAGGTGTTGGTGAGGATGCGGAGAAAGAGGATGGGGGTTCCTCAAAAAATTAAAAATAGAACTATCCTATGATGCAGCAATTGCACTACTAGGTATTTATCCAAGGGATACAGGTATGCTGTTTCGAAGGGGCACATGCATCCCAATGTTTATAGCAGCCCTATAAACAATAGCCAAAGTATGGAGACCGCCCAAATGTCCATCAATGGATGAATGGATAGAGAAGATGTGGTATATATATACAATGGAGTATTACTCGGCAATCAAAAAGAATGGCAAGATTGCATTCACAACTACATGGATGGAACTAGAGGGTATTATGCTAAGCAAAATTAGAGAAAAACAAATATATGACTTCATTCATTGAGGACTTTAAGATACAAAACAAATGAATATAAGGGAAGGGAAGCAAAAATCATATAAAACCAGGGAGAGGGACAAAACCATAAGAGGCTCTTAAATATGGAGAACACACAGAGTTACGGGAGGGGTTTTGGGGGAGGGATGGGCTAAATGTGTAAGGGGCATTAAAGAATCTATTCCTGAAATCAAGTTAGTTAGCATATAGTGCAACAATGGATGTAAATTAAAGAAATAAATTTAAAAAATAAAAATAAAATGGACAGAGAAGAAGAAACAGGGTAGAGAATAATATAAGAATGGTAAGATGGCAGGCAGAGGCCACATTACTTATGACTGCATAGGCTATGGAAAGTCATTTGGATGTTTTTAAAGCATGACAGAAAATGATTGGAATATTTTAAACAATAGAACTACATATTTTGAAATAACCAATTGGTACAAATGCAAGATTAGAGACAAATAGATCATTTGCAAGGCTGGCAATCATGGACATACTAATCAGAGAAGATGAGAAACAATAAAAATTAGGAAACGTATTGAAATTAAAGTAGACAGGAATTGATGGATTAGATGTACAGAAGTCAATAGTGACTCATATGTATATATATATATATGCATCATATATATGATGTATATATGTATATGTATATATATGTATGTGTATATATATATGTATACATATGTATATATGTGTGTATATATATGTATGTGTATATATATATGTATACATATGTATATATGTGTGTATATATATGTATATATATGTATATATATGTATATAGGAACTGGATCAATGATGGCATTATTTACTGAAATGTAGAAGATTGGGACAGGAGCAAGATGAAAACAGAGTTCTGTTTGAGACAAAGTTTAGAATGCCTACTACATATCTGTATGGCGTTATTGAAAAGAAAATAGTCATGTGTTATTCTTAAGTTCAGAGATTGGGACTGGATGTATCAACTCGATAGTCATGAGCATAGATGGTATTAAAGTCATAGGACTATATCAGGTCATGTAAGGAGAAGGTGTGGACACAAAACTTCTGAGAATTTCTAGGTTGAGAAACAAAAATTGGCCACTGAATTTATCAAAATGGAAGACATTAGAGATTTGTATAAAAGAAATGTTAGTAGCTTGATGGGCAAAGAGTTTAACTGAAGTCAATTGAAAAGAGAAAAGTAGAAGCAGTGTCTAGAATAGTTTGAAAAAGAGAAGAGAAATGGGGGAAGGGAGCTAGAGGAATATGTGAAGACTGGCATTTATTTTTAAGAAGATACTACAATTTTTATGTTGATGGGAATTTTTAGATAGAAGAGGTATAATTGATTATGAGAAGAACTACACCGTAACTACAGAAGCAAAATCCTTGAGTAGACCACAGGCAATGGATGTAATGACCAAGAGGAGAAAATTGCCTTCCATGGGCACAGAGAGAGTTTCACTGATTTCAACAGGAAAGAAGGGAAGGTACAAGGGTACGGGTAGTACGTTACTACAGGTAGTAAGTAAATATTTCCATCTCAACCTCCTCTCTCTACAAGAGTTAGCTGTGTTTAGTGTATGCTGTGGAACCCTGTTGACTTGATTTAAATTGCAGCTCAGTGTGACTAAGAAAAACTCTGATCTGTGCCTCAGTATCTTCATCCATAAAATGAGGACAATAATAGTACCTACCTCAAAGTTTTAAGACCCACAGCTAACAGAAAATGACAAATATATGTTACTCTTGTAGTTGTCATTACTAATAGTATAGCATTGCTATCTTACTATATCCAGCATTCTAGATTGCCACTTGGGTGTCTAGATATCTACCTACCAGGTACCTCAAGCACGGTACGTCTATAACTAGCTAAATATGTAATATCCTAACCTTGTTCATGCAAATCCAAAGGAAGAGAATTCCTGAACCAGATCCTAGGTTATATTTGTCTGTATTTATTTACTTTTTCTTTTGTCTTTTAAAATTTGAAATACTAGTTTTTAAGTTCTGTAAGTTAACGTGTTGTAAAACCATAAAGCAACATCAATTTAGAAAACATTTAGATTGTTCCCTTTTCCCCATCCATATTCATTTTAAAGATCCTAATTATCTTCCTGATGTATTTTTAGTTTTTAACAAAATTATATTTGTTTCATTTTTTTTTGGCACAGAAGTCAACTTATAAAGGATAAACCTAAATTAAAATCGGTCAATTTCAAATTATTGTAATTGATTTTATTGGAAATTTTAAAAAATATTTGGTAGGAAATGTTCTAAGTTTTCTTTTTGCTGTCAGAACATAAAATGATTTTCATTTTCCTTCTCTTCAATGAAATATAATTAAAATGGTAATATTCTCAACTGAGGGGGGAAAACATTCAATTAAAAAACAATCTGCTTTATTAAGTTAGAATTTAATTTCAGGTTTCATTAAATGCAGCTGCATTAAAACACACTTCAGCATTTATATCTGTTTTCAAGATATGTACAGAAATACTTCAGACTGTCAAGGATGTCACATTGTTTTAGTAAAGGCACGAGTAGTCTTAGGAAATGAAATGTTACCACCAAAATTGTAAAATATAATAATCCCTATCAGCAATTAATGATCTGTAACCAAAATGGATATATGAAAGAATTAAACCTTGTAATGAAATATTCCTTAGGGAGAATATTAGGAAAATGTACTTAGAGGTTATTAAAGTCAGTATTTAATTGGGTAGTTACTGTTGCACATAAATTTTATCTCCTTTAAAAAACTTCTGGAGAGGTAGTTTCCCTGTATTTGATAGTTTTCAATCAAAAAAGCAAATAGAATCAAAGGGTTTATACATGATAAATGTGCTATACATTGAATTGTGCATTACACAGAATCCTAAAACAAAGTTTTCATTAATTACTGAGTATTGTGCTGAGTCTTGGAAAAATAGAAAGTGCTTCAAATATATTTAATCCAGAAATATTTCATATATTTACAACACTAAAAGTAGAAAAAATGTAGTCTCTCACCTTATCATTGACATAAACCCCATTTTATATGGTAAGCTTTTAAGGAAACCAAATAAAAACAATTTAAAAATACTTATAAATCTAAGGATATTACACATATATTTTCTAATGCCCTTTGCACTGCATGTCAAAAAGGACCATGTCTTTCACAAAACAAGATTAGGGAAACAAATATACTAGGTTCAACTATATGAGACTCCCAATCTTTGATCACTTTTTATTTGCAAAAGTATGTTTTATGATTCAACTTGATATAGTATAAGAGGGTAGGAAAGATATTAATCAGTTTTACATGTTAGAGATACCTACAAGAAGTTAATTTTCCAGTTGTGGTTAAGAGTAGGTATAATATAGAGAACAAACTGAAGGTTGCTGTGGGGCAGAGGGGTTAGATGGGTCAGGGGCATTAAGGAGGGCACTTTCAGGGATGAACACTAGATGCCATAAGTAAGAGATGAATCACTGGGTTCTACTCCTAAAGCCAAGACTACACTGTATTTTAGATAAATTGAACTTAAATTTAAAAAAATACTAAATTTTGTAAATAATTCAAGTTTTAAATAGCTCCACAAGCATCTAACTTTTAACTTCATTAATTCACTTTTAGGTAATCATGTGTAAAAAAGAGGAATAAATAATTTTTTATTAAGATGAACATGAACATTCAATTTTGATATCATATAAGAAACAATAATTTATAACCACTTAAATTTTGTGTCTATTTTAAAGGGCATTTATTTTTTCCCCCTGCTTTCACCTAATCACATTCTCAGAACTTTCCAAAATCCATGTGCCACCTTAGAAGCTTCACATTAAATGTCAGAACATCTACTGTCTACCACATTGGCTTTTTAATACAAGCTTGATATTATCTAATTAGTGGGAACTTTTTCTTCTGGGAAATGAAATTGTGTGAAAGCTCAGTGATTAGAAAACTGCTGCCTAATAGGTCCTCTGTCTCAAGGAACTTGTTAAGGGAGCCATTACTCCAGTGGTGGATTTTCTCTTGTAACTTTCCCCAGTGCCCGTCGATGATCTTGGGAAATCAGAGGAAACTCTGTACAGTGAGACCAGAAATTGTGGTTCAACAAGAATCAGTGAAAGGTCAGCATCTTCAGTCTGATCTTTTAGATTTGCATACATTAAATACAAAATTCAATACTCCACAGATTTAATACTTAAGGCTAAGCAGAAAGAAGAGTGTTGGGGAGTATTTAACAATGCTACCTCCACAGCTTTCCTATATATTCTGAAGTAGCTTCAGTGGCAGGTCTTACCTATTTTTATCACACACAGGAAAAATCCTTGACACCAAATTCATAAGAAACATTCTAGTTCACTAATGGTAGAGTTGGTTTTTATTCACTAAGATTCAATCAGAAAAATCTGACAGTAATTCTGTAATTAATAGATGCCTGACATTAAGCATCCGTTATCATCTCAAAGGCAAAGTTGGGCCTCTTCACAAGTAGATAATGTTTTTCTGCTTATAAAATGTTTTCATCTCTGATTTCATTTTACCATTAGTAACATCTAAAATATATAATATCCCATTTTACTGTTGGGGAAAAGTAAACCTAAGTGGATTAGGTTTGCCCAAGTTGATACAGCAAGTAGCAGAAATAAAACTAAAATTCTTGGGATGCCTGGGTGGCTCAGTCGGTTAAATGTCAGACCGCGGCTCAGGACATGATCTCCTGGTTCCTTAGTTCGAGCTCCCTGATGACAGCTCAGAGTCTGACAGTTGGATTCTGTGTCTCCATCTCCCTCTGCCCCTCCCCTACTTGGGCTCTGCCATTCTCTCTCTCTCTCTCTCTCTCTCAAAAATAAACACTAAAAAAAATTTTTAAAGTTCTTACTACATACATATGTCTCTTTTATAACATGGAGATTTTTTTTTTTTTTTACA
This sequence comes from Lynx rufus, assembly GCF_022079265.1. NCBI lineage: Eukaryota > Metazoa > Chordata > Mammalia > Carnivora > Felidae > Lynx > Lynx rufus. The sequence continues at coordinate 68,360,487 of NW_025814827.1, forward strand.
TACAATGCTATATTGGTTTCGGGTGCACAATTCTAGTAGTGATTGACAGTTCTATACATCACTCAATGCTCACAATAGATGTAGTCGTCATCTGTCACCATACATTATTACAATATTATAGACTGTATTCCCTGTGCTATACTTGTCATCTCCATGACTTATTTGTAACTAGAAGTTTGTACTGTGCCTATTTCACTATTATATTATGGAAAATTTTTAATAGACTATGCTAAACATATTACAGGATATACAAAACACTAAAGTTTGAACATTTACATTTTGCTGCCCTTGATTCCCTGCTTTGGAGACCTAGCCACAGTCAATTCCTGTCATTATGTGACATTGTATTGCTTACAATCATGGTCACTGAACAATCAATGACACCCTTGAATTCAATATCAGTCTAGAGGCTCTTAACTCTTTTTAAGTCCTAAGAGAGGAACTAGGAGAAGACTCTGAAAGAAACAAACCAAACAAAATCAATAAAACAAACCAAAAACAAGACCAAAACTGAAAAATACCTCACACAAATAACCAAATGAAAAAAGATAACTGTTTAAGAAATTTGATTTTTGCATAGGTATTCTAATCACTAGTAAAATATACATATATATATATATATACATGTATATATATATATATATTGCATTCTTTTATGCTATTCTAATTAATGAATTTGGAGAAAAAAAAGATAATACACCAAATTTATTTTTTTCTTTACATGGCTCTTGTCATAGGCTCTAAGTCTAAAATTCTCTTTTGGGCAGCAAAAGAGCAGGATGCAGGGATGGCTAATGTCCAGGAAAAGACAAGAGTCCCAAACAAGGGTCCTTGCCCTGTTTTTATTGGGATCAGAAGGCTTACAAACATGGCGATGGACGTGCACAAAGAGACAATCTGTGAACATTAACTTGTGGATGTGAGGGACACGGGGTCTTGAAGATATTTGGGGTTAGGGGTTTGGGTTAATACAAAACAAAATCCTGAGGGTAGGAACCAAGATGGCAGAACAGCATAGAAGTTTTTTGTGTGTCTCGTGTCCATGAAGTACAGCCAGACCAACACTAAACCATCCTGCACACCTTGAAAACTGATTGGAGAATTAACACAACAATCTGCACAACGTGAACCACAGAATTCAGCAGGTATGCGGCACAGAGAGGTGAATTTGGGGAGTGAGAAGCCACAGAAGGTAGGGAACCCCTTTTGCGGGCAGAGAGAGGATGGAGACTGGAAGCGGGAGGGATAATATGGGGAAAAGCACCCCTCACCAAAAGCAGCTGGAGAGAAAGTGGAAAATTGGAAACAGCCACAGTGACTAAACTAGAAAGGGAGAAAGGAGAGGGTTTAAATTTCATTAAGACTGTAAACAAGGGGAGCACAAAGGCTGCAATTCCGCAGCTCGATACCTGGAAGTGCTCTGGTGGGAAGGGCGAATCCCCAGGAGCAGAGTGGGGTCAGGGAGGTTCTCAGGCCACACAGAGAAAAGTGGTTCCACTGCTGGAAGGACTTTGGTAGAGACTGTTGAAGCCACCTGGTCCAGCAGACCCCAGAAGGCAGCCACATTCACTGGTGCTGGGGCATTGTCATTAAGGGGGAAGACTGGTGCCAGATGTGTGTTGTGATTTTCCATAATCCCTGAAAAAGCTGCTGATACACTGTCTCACGAACTTTTTCTGGGGCAGGCTGGCACCTGGCCACAGTCTTGGGGCATTGGCAGCAGAAGGGTACAGTGGGCGTTCCTGGGTGCAGCTGATTTTCAGCCATTGCTCATTTGGCCATTGCTAGGTGAGACCCTCACACAGAGGGGCGGAACGGGTCAAGGCCGCAGTCCTTCAGAAGTAACAGGCCAGGGAAAGCAGCCACATCTGGGACAAAACTCAGGACAGAGGTACTGCCTGGGGCCTGGTCACGGAGAGTGAAAAAGCGGGGAGTGGATGAGAGCTGAAGACAGAGGATAGGTCCACTGGGTAGCTGGTGGCGCCATTTTCACCACTCCTGTGCATGCGCATACACACCTACAACATTCCACTCCAGTAGGCTAGAAGTGCCATCTAGTGGAGAGCGGAGCTGTTACACTGAGCCCCGCCCAACTGTGCCAGCTTCATTCTTTAAGAACACAAGGCTCATGGCTGACTTAGTTTATAGACTGTAAAGCACTACATAGACTGACTTCTAGGGGAAAATGTAGCAATTTCAGTCCTACTTCAATCTGTTAGCAAGTTCATGTATTCAATTTTCTTTATTTTTTTTTCCTTTTTCTCTTTTACACTTTTCTTTTTCTTGAATACAGAAAGAAAAAATTCATTTTTATTTTCAATTTTTATTAAAAATATTTTCTTTAACTTTTATTACTATATTTTTTACTTTTGTGTAAATTTTTTCAAATTCTATTTTACTTCCATCATTTTAGTCTATTTTAGTGTATTCACCTTTTCAAATTTTCAAACAATTTCCTTTTTTTTCTTTTTCATTTCTTTTTTCTTGAATGCAGAAAGAGAAAAACTTCATTTTTACTTTCAATTTATATTAAAAATATTTTTATTTAAATTTTTTACTATATTTTTTGCTTTTATGTAAATTTTTTCAATTTATTTTACTTCTATCATTTTAGTCTACTACAGTGTATTCACTTTTTCAAATTTTCAAATATCTTTTTATCTTTTTTCTTTTTTCTTTTTTTTTCTAAATACAGAAAAAAATTCATATTTATTTTTAATTTTAATAAAAATATTTTTCTTTAATTTTTTCTACTATACTGTTTACTTTTGTGTAAATGTTTTCAAATTCTATTTTACCCCCATCATCTATTTTAGTCTACTTCAGTGTATTCATTTTTTCAAATTCTCAAACGATTTCCTTTTTCTTCCTCCCCCCCCCCTTTTTTTTCTCTAATCTGTCAAACCACTTTCAACACCCAGACTGAAACACACCTAGGATCTAGCATCATCTATTTTATTTCTGTGTGTGTGTGTGTGTGTGTGTGTGTGTGTGTGTGTGTTTGCAATTTTTAATTTTAATTTTTTTTAATTTCAATTTTTCTACCTCATTAATTCCTTTTCTCCCTTCAAAATGACAAAATGAAAGAATTCATCCCAAAAGAAAGAGCACGAAGAAATGACAGCCAGGGATTTACCCAACACAGATACAAGCAAGATATCTGAACCAGAATTTAAAATCACAATAATAAGAATACTAGCTAGAGTTGAAAATAGATTAGAATCCCTTTCTGCAGAGATAAAAGTAAAAATAGCCAGAATGAAATTAAAAATGCTATAACTGAGCTGCAATCACGGAAGGATGCAGCAGCGCCAAGGATGGATGAGGCAGAACACAGAAGCAGCGATACAGAGGACAAACTTATGGAGAATAATGAAGCAGAAAAAATGAGGGAGATTAAGGCAAAAGAGCACGATTTAACAACTAGAGACATCAGGCTAATTAGAGGTATCAGGGGTGCCTGGGTGGCTCAGTAGGTTAAGTGACCAACTTTGGCTCAGGTCATAATCTCATGGTTTGTGAGTTCAAGCCCTGAGTGGGGCTCTGTGCTGATAGCTCATAACCTGGAGCCTGCTTCCGATTTTGTGTCTCCATCTCCGCCCCTCCCCTGTTCACGCTCTGTCTCTGAATAATAAATAACGTTAAAAACAAAAAAGAATTAGAGAAATCAGAAATCCTTTTTAACTCATTAAAAAGGAACATCAGAATCATAGGGGTCCCAGAGGAGGAAGAGGGAGAAATAGGGGTAGAAAGGTTATGTGAGCAAATCATAGCAGAAAACTTTCCTAACCTGGGGAAAGACACAGACATCAAAATCCAGGAAGCACAGAGGACCCACATTAGATTCAACAAAAACCGACCATCAACAAGGCATATCATAGTCAAATTCACAAAATACTCAGGTAAGGAGAGAATCATGAAAGCAGCAAGGGAAAAAAAGTCCCTAACCTACAAGGGAAGACAGATCAGGTTTGCAGCAGACCTATTCACAGAAACTTGGCAGGCCAGAAAGGAGTGGCAGGATATATTCAGTGTGCTGAATCAGAAAAATATGCAGCCAAGAATTCTTTATCCAGCAAGGCTGTCATTCAAAATAGAATGAGAGATAAAAAAGTTTCTCAAACAATAAAGGAGTTTGTGACCACTAAACCAGCCCTGTAAGAAATTTTAAAGGGGACTCTCTGAGGGGAGAAAAGATGAATATATATACCAAAAGCAACAAAGATTAGAAAGGACCAGAGAACACCACCAGAAACTCCAACTCTCTAAGCATCATAATGGCAATAAATTCATATCTTTCAGTACTCTAAACGTCAGTGGACTCAATGCTCCAATCAAGACATAGGGTAACAGAATGGATAAGAAACAAGAACCATCTATATGCTGTTTATAGGAGACCCACTTTAGACCTAAAGACACCTTCAGGTTGAAAATAAGGGGATGGAGAACCATCTATCATGCTAATGGTCAACAAAAGAAAGCCAGAGTCGCCATGCTTATATCAGACCATCTAGACTTTAAAATAAAGGCTGTATCAAGAGATGCAGAAGGGCATTATATCGTAATCAAGGGGTCTATAGACCAAGAAGACCTAACAATTGTAAACATTTATGTGCCAAATGTGGAGGCACCCAAATATATAAATCAGTTAATCACAAACATAAAGAAACTCATTGACAGTAATACCATGATAGTAGGAGACTTCAACACCCCACTTAGGAAGCAAAATCCTGACCCCAGGCAGTGGGGTGGAAGGTTGTTTACAGCAGGCATGAGGCACACCTCTGTTTATCTTAGCTAGCCTAGGGGATGAGACCAGTAGGATGTATGACCTCAGAGTTAACAAGGCACCTTTTCTTTTGTTAATCATCTCAGCTCTGGGCTGCTTCACCTGCAGCACAGTGGTCTATAGCTCAATTTACCTGTTTACCTAGCTTGGTCCTACCTTCCTGTGAAAGCAGCTTTCCGCTATAGTACTAAATTGGGGGGTGCTTCTACCCTGAATACCTAATCTTGTTTATTTCATATACCTGTGTTCTATATTGGGTCCTTTGCCCCACCCTCTCTATACTGGGACTTCTGCCCCGCCTTCTCTATACTTATTTACCTAATCTTGTTTACCCAAGTTTGGGTGTGAGCATCCTATGGCTTTGTAATTCTTTATGCCTTGTTAACCCATTGGTGTAAGCCCAGGGAGTTTCTAAGCTTATTCCCCATAGGTTGTCTCCTACCAGTATAAGAGTGAATAATTCCCTAAGAAAAATATATAAAAGTTAAAAAAAAAAACACCTTGGAGATTTTGTATTTTTATATACTTTTGCATTTCATTCTTATATAGGATATGTAGAAAACTAAGCCCAGAAACATTAAATTTTTGATGATTTCTTTACAAGAGTTGTTAAGTACTTACTATTCTATATAAGGATGTTTTGAGAAAACTATTACCATTGATGACTTTGTAATATCACTAAATACATTTTGGGTTTTTTTTATAGCAATATAGTGGTAGCGTTAGGAATTCAACACTCTTTTACATCAGCTTTGCCTAGGGAAAAAAAAAAAAACAGATGTAAATTGCCATCAAACTGTTGGTGATTGTGTGTGTGTATGTAATACGGTTACCAAATAGAGATTTTAGTCCATGCATGGAATAAATAAAAGAAAGAAACTGGCCAGGTATGATGTGTAGGGTCAATTAATTTAGTTTTCCTAACTATGAACACATTTGTAGACAATTCCAATAATATTAAAACTTTATATGTCAGAAAAAGTGCAGTGCTAAAGATGTAAAAGTTGATCCTCCTGAAGCAATGTACAATTTAGCCTTCATTGGGAAGACAAGAATATTGTTGTGCAGTGGACTGGAGGGAACTTGAATTAGCTCAGTCAATTAAGTCATGATTAATTTATGTTAGATCCTGCTCCCCTGAGTCTATCAAAGCCAAGACTTTAGTTAACTGGCAGTATTTAGTTTAATAAAAGTAAAGTCTTTAAAAATGAATTCTGGAGAGAGGAAAAAAAATCTACTGACACAATCAATAGACAGCAAGATTCCCATTTTAATTTGTGTCAATGGAAGTTAAAATAAATTTAGAAACTAATAAGAACAGGGTTGCTCCGTTCAAATGGATAACCAAATTTCCCAGATAGTTATTAGCATGGCTTATACAGCAGCTCTGGGTGGACGTGTGACAAATCTTAAATATGCACAAGAGCAAAGGCTTTCTTTGTGGCAATTGCTGCCACGAGTGATAGTTCATGTTCTCTCCGGATCTAACAAGAAACATTCAGTTGCTAGTATCTTCGGTCAAAAATGATTCTGCAGGGGCTGCAAGTAGATTTTCATTATTCTAATTACCCATCTGAACATAATGCATGAGCCTAATGTGCCTTTGTGTATTTAGGGTATATTGAGAGAGAGTATATGTGGTTATAGACCTAGCTGGGTTCCTGAGCCACAGAGAAAAGAGTAGAGGCTTATTCAATCTATTCAAGGAAAAAAACCAAAAATGAATCTTAAGGCAAGTGTCTGAGCTCCATTCACACAGCAGCTCAGAGAGTCTAAATATTGTGTGAAAATTTTATTGAAGACAGGATTAACAACTCTAGGAATATCTTCTTGGCCCATGAAGAAAAATTATGTAACTGATAGGACTCATCTCATTTTTCTGAAACATTTGAATAAACCCTACCTCGGTAATCTGAGTTCTAGAAAAAGTCATGAATAATGTCATCATAGGGGACTGACACTGAGAGAGCAATTATTGTATGTGATGCAATGAATGTTTTCTACAAGTTCAAATATTATGCTCCCTACACCGCCATGTATGGATATTGCTAGACCTAATACCAAAGCAGTTGAGAACTTTGGATCTGGAGTCTAACTGCCTCAGTTTCAGTTCCAATTCTGTCATCTACGAGTAGTGCAGTCTTAAACAATTTATTTATCCTCTTTGACCTCAATTTTTTTCATTTAATACTGATTAAAGTGTCCACTATATAGGTTGTCATGAGGATGAAATAAAATATGTATATAACATCCTGAGCACTTTGTCTGACATGCAGTAGAAACTCATGAAATGTATCTCTATTATTTGTTGTTTAATGTCAGTTACCAACTTACTTACAGAGTATAAGGGGTGATATCTGGGGGGCCTTTATCAGTTTCTGGCTAGAACACACAGTTCCATGTTTCTAAGCCCTTTGTTTTATGCTCAGAAAGAAAAAAGAGCAGAATGGGATGAATTAGAACCATTTGTTTACCTACTGGTTATTTTCCATCATTTTTAATATGTCAACATAACTCTCTTATATGTATTATAATATAAATTTTAAAATCACAGTATGTCATGCAAAATGTCAAAATCATAACATTTAATTTGCTTTTTACTTATTTATATTTCTATTTATGTAAGTATAAATGTAAATATATTTATACTTACTTGTTGATTTTTAACAGGAAAGAATCATACTTGAGCTTTTTTTCCTCAAACTTAACAGGTTTTCTGCATTCCTAGGAATTCTGGCTAAGGACATCACATCAGATATGAAGTAACTGTTCAAAAAATGACAATGAGAAAGACAAACCCGCCATGATTGTAAATGCCTAAGTGCTCACATTATCCTTCATGAACCACACGCTTCAAGTAGTGATCAAGCACAGACAGCCGTCCTTCTCACAGGCAATGTGGCATAAAGTAAGGAGTCCCATCTTTGTGACATGCCATATTTCACTGCCAGCAGGAGAGAATTTTTTGTTGTTGCCAAAGTCAGTCAGTAGATAATGATCTAGTATCTCAAATGTGTCATTTTTCAGAAGCAACTATCATAGTTTCTATTGGTCTGGCAAATCAACAATGCCTTGTTCACATTGAAACATTAACTATACAATGGAAAGAACGTGTTGTTGACAACAATGCCACTTGTATTAGGATCTTGAAAACAAAACCCAAAGAGAAAGGTATGATAAGTGTTCTGTTCTCTGCAGTGGAGATGATGATGCCCTTGTGTAATGATAGACTGATGTCTCTAAGAGGAAAATAACAAAAATGAACTGCTTTCTAGGTCTGACAAAGGATAGATCACTAGAAATAAATTTTAAGAATTGGTTAGGAAAAAAAAACTGTGGAGACCTCGTATATCTGCACAAAAGTCAGGTACCCTTTTGAAAATTGGGGAAAATGGTAAAAAAACAATTACTGTCCCATGTGCCTAATTGTTACCTCAAACACTCATTTTCTTATAAAGGAATATCTGTGCATTGTCAACAACTTGTAAAATACAGATGGACAAAAAAAGGATCATTAAATAATCTGTTATCCCACTGCCTACTTTTGCACCAGCATATCACATTTTCTGCAAAGAAACTACTGTGAGCTTTCTAAATTGTGAATCTACTCAGAGCTCCCTAATGGCTCCTGGACACACCTAAAATAAAGTTTAAATTTCCATGCCAACACAGCCAGGACAACCTGGTCTCAGGCATTCTCTCTTCTTCCTAAATTTTCCACCATTCTCCCGCTAGCTCCTTTTGCTCTAGCCAAGAATTGAATGGAGATTTATCAAACATGTCAAGCACATTCCTAGCATGGGACATTTTTGGCTGCTTCTTGATTGGAATATTCTTCACCCAGATACAGCCTTTGCTGTGCACATCACTCAGAATTCTGCCCAAACATCGTCCCTTCAGGGGCCCTCCCTGACAACCCACCCAAAGCAACACCCCTCCCATGACACCCTGTCCTTCACCCTGTTACTTTGTAACCACTGCACCACTTACCAACTTTGTATTGCTGTTCACTTGTTGATCTCCATGTTGTATAAATCCACTAACATGTAAGCTGCTTGAGGATAGGAACTTGATGTTTTGTACATCAGATGCATCCCCAGTGCTGATCAAGTTCTATACCTATTGTGTGCCTCAAACAATATTTATTGAATAAATGAATACCCACGGTTAACGTTTTGGTTACTAAAGTAAAAAATAATGTGTTGGGGTACTTATCTGTGCCAGTGGTTCTTCTATATGCTTTATGTGTATAAATTTAATTAATCCTACCAACACTTGAATAGGAAAGGTATTATTTCTCCCCCTCTTATGAATGAGGAAATGGAGGCTCGGGATGTTGAATAACTTGCCCAAGATGGAGTTAGGAAATGATGGGACTAGAATATGAACCCAAGCAGTCTGGCCTTAGAGCCAAACTCTCAATCACTAGTTCTCCCTCTCACACTCATCCACTCACATGCACAATATGCACACACAGTCATACTGAACAGAGTGTATGGGATATACTTTCCCACGTAATTAAATATCCTCTGGCAATATCAATTTTATGCCTGTGCCATATTCCACACTGGGGTTTGCCAGAGGGATTTTTAAACCATTATCATAAGATAAATATTAACAGCTATTTTTCTTCACTACTGTTATAATTAATGTTATTTTCTATAAATCAAATTATCAGATTAAAAAGATGCATGGTCTCCGGGCTTTAAACAAATTTATGTTAGCAAGTGGTTCCCCCCAAAAATTAACTTTATATCCATTTATATTACCCTTATAAACCTGAGCAATATATATATTAAATTTTAAACATTTTGATAAAAATTTTGTATTTGAATTTTAATTATTTGTATGTTTTGAAACCCTTTTCTAGTTTGTAATTGCCTTGAAATTTATATGTTGTTTTATGTCAAAAAGGAATTTCATTTATATAATTATGTGTGTGCGCACATGTTTTGTTCAGAGATAAAGAGACTGCAAAAGCAGAAGACAGGATGAGAGAGAGAGAGAGAGAGAGAGAGAGAGAGAGAATCTCAAGGAGGCTCCAAGCAGGGCAGAGAGCCTGCTGTGAGTCTGGATCTCATGCCCACAGGATCATGACCTGAGCGCAAATCAAGAGTCAGACGCTCAACTGAATTAGCCAACCAGGCCCTCCTTTTTGTATGTGTATCTTTTATTCTGTGGTTCCCAATTAGTTTTTTACATGATTGAACAAACAGCCTAATGCATACCATATTCAATCTACTTTTAATCTTTGGTTTTGTTTACATGCTTTTATTATAAAATGGAAACCAGGTTTGCAAGCACTCTGTTTTGGCAAATGTTTACCTTTGATACTAAGCCAGTCATTGGGCACACTTGGTATTTCCCCTAAAAATGAAGAATTAGTTAAAAGAAAGCAAATAAAAAGAGACTAACATTTCACCCAACTATTGACTTGGTCTCCCGTCTCTCTAGGACTACCAGAGAGAACCAACGAGGTAGATAATGATATGTGTGCAATAGAGGAAAAATGCCAGATCATTTCATGATTTTATATTTCATCTTCACCTAGCTGGTTACTGAGTAATTTATTACAAAACTGTGCCAGGTCAAAAAAAGAGGCATTTAATTTTTCACAGTGGAATAGTGAGCTCAGAATTAACTTCGCGCTAGGGGCTATGCTAAGCAATTGATGATTTGTGTGTGTGTGTGTGTGTGTGTGTGTGTGTCTGTGTGTGTGTGTGTACACACACACACACACAGACACACACACACACAGCATATGCACATGTATTTTTTACATATCACACATATCTTACATATACATCACATATTATGTATATAATTTCATGTCAATTACAAACATATTGATGGATAGAGGCACCTGGGTGACTCAATGGGTTAAGTGTCTGACTTTTGATTTTGGCTCAGGTCATGATCTCGCCTCGTGTCAGCCTCTTTGCTAACAGTGAGGAGCCTGCTTAGGATTCTCTTTGTCTCCCCATCTCTCTCTGCCCCTCTCCTTCTCTCTCTCTCAAAATAAATAAATAAACTTTTTTAAGAAAGAAAAAAACAAATATATTGATGGATAGATCATCCAGTGGCAAAACTATTCTTTCTCATCTAATTCAATGGAGGTTTTCTATATAAATGCTCCCACTTCTGGAGAACATTTTGATAAGAGGAATACACAAACATTTTTTTAGTGCCTTTCACCAGTGCCCAATGGTAAATAAGAGAAAGAATTTGGGAGCAGAAATTCAATTGAATTATTCTGAGCACTGAGCTTTGAATAATTGTAAGAGTTGCAGAACTCTTTGTATCCACAGTGATATAAAGAAGTCACCAAGACATGAATCAATACAACACTGACTGTCATGGGTCATTGGAGCAGCCTGGAGAAAGAGACAGAACCAGATGACAAAAGAAGAGGACATTTAAAACAGAACAAGAAAACAGTCTTTTGAGAGGCTGTCTTGAAAAAAGGTATCTCCAATTTCTAGAGAAAAGGGATAAAGTCAAACTTGAACAACTATCAAAAATAGGTGACTAGACTGCACTGTGGATAAAACATTTTTAAAATAACCTTTTGGTAAAATATAGGCCATTTTTTCCAAAGAGTAATTTAACTCTTCTCAATAAATAATGATACTTGATTAAGTCTCATGTTAAAAGAACCCCTTTAGATGCTGAAACTATATCTAATCAGCACTAGAATAAATCCCATTGGTTTCAGGTTGGCCAGGAGAGCAGAGTTCCAGCACTTTTAAAATGCCACTATTACCCTTTCCCAAGTCACCATCATCTCTGACTTGGAACACTGCAAAGGTTTTCTAGTGGGCTTCCCTGAGTCCACACTTAGTGCCCTCTACACTTTACTCCCTGTACAACAGGCAAAGTTCAAGTAGGGTTGCCTTATATCAAAGAGTGTCATGCTACTATTTGTACCAGTGCCTTTGTGATGAAATCAATGATTCAGGCAACTTCAAAGGAAATAATTCATTATTTTTGTAACAAATTGGAGATATAACCACTATCCCTCTCCATGTCTGTCCATAGACCCTGAACACAAAGTTCAGATACCTTCTGCTTCTGTGGGCAAAGCATCTTTTCCTGTGTCTCAGTAAGACATTACTCCAGTAAGAGATTATTACTCCAACCAGTAACAATCATTTGATTTCAGGTTACATTTTGTAAACTTGGTTTTCCTTATCTCCCTGACCAGTCCTTAATTTCTATTGATGATTTCTGCTCCTCTTCCCAATTTTGGAGTAGTTATGCCCATTCTACACTCTTCTATTCTAAAATTATACCAGAGCTGAACTCACCCAGTCCCATGGCTTTATATAGCATTTGTACACTAACAAACTAGAAAAGTAGATCTGGAATTCATCTCTTGCTTGAGTGACTATTTCATAAATGCAGCCACATTCAGCATATCCTTTGTAATGTCCAATGGATAACTCAAAATTAGTAAGTCCAAAACAGAACTCTTGAATTTTTGCTCTGGTCCCTAAAGTGTGCATTTCAGAAACTGGGAAGCAAAATCCACTCTGTGGTTCTGCTCTAAAACTGTGAAATCATTCTTAAGTCTTATCTTTCTCTCATCTACTAACACACTGCCATATCTATCAGGCACATTTTATCTCCACAATCAAAACATATCAAAATAAAATTCAGAACCCAATCACTTCTCACATCTGCTACCACACTGGTCCAAACACCAGCTTCTCTTTTGTGGACTACTGCAACAATAGCCTGACTGGTTTTACTGTTTTCACCCTTGCTCCAAAAATGCTCGGTGTTTCATTCCGCACCTACAGTGGTGTGTTTAAAATGTAAATCTGATCGTTTCACTCTCCTGCTCAAAGTTACCCCAATTGTATTTAGAATGAAATCCATCTTTCTTACTATTTTCTTCATGCCCTGTCCCCATGCTCTGATCCCTGACCTTAATCTTATAACTCTTCAAGTCTTCTGCTCTAGTCTTACTGTCGTCTTTGTGGTATCACCAAGTCAGGAACAATCTCAACTCCCAGCCTTTTCCCTTTGGTCGCCATGACTCAAAGCCTTTTTCCCAAATCCCACCACATTTGCACATATACACAAATGTTCACAGGACCTACTTTTAGTACATTCAGGCTCTGCTCATCTGTCACCCTCTCAGAGAGGTCTTCACTCAACGTTCACACCACTGTTCACACACATCTCCCATTATTGTAGATCTTCTTGTGATATTTTATTCACCTTCCTAGTCTATTACATCAGTAGCTGTTATTTGCATATTCTCTGTCCTCCTCACTAGAACATAAACTTTATGAGGTCAGGCATATCACTGGTTTAGTTCCTCTATATGCAAATTGTCTATACCCCCAGTGTCTAGAATGGTACCCAGCACATAGCAATTCTTCTACAAGTATTTTGAATTAATTATTATATTAGCTAGCATTCAAAGTTGTCACCCAACATTGCTTTGTTTTGCAATAGACACGGAACTATTAAAATATATGGCAAAACTAATGCAAAAATTATCAAAATGACTTTTTAAAAATTAGTAGATATAAATGTATAGAAATACCACCAATATCTGGGTATTAATTCTATATCCTGTCACTGTACTGAATTTGTTTCTTCTAGTAGTTTTGTCGTAGAGTCTTCAGGATTTTCTACATATAGTACTATGTAGTCTACAAATAGTGACAGTTTGGCCATAGCAACATTTTTCTAGATAGGTCTCCTAGGACAAGAGAAACAAAAACAAAAATAAACTATGGAACTCCATCAGAATAAAAAGCTTCTGCACAGCAAAGTAAACCATCAACAAAACAAAACAAAAAAATGAAAATCCATTTTTCTTACTATTTTCTTCATGCCCTGGCCCCATGCTCTGAATGGGAGAAGAGATTTGCAAATGATATGTGCAATAAGGAGATAATATATAAAATATATAAAGAACTTATACAACTCAACACCAAAAAAAAAATCTTATTTAAAAATGGGCAGAGGACCTGAGTAGAAATTTTTCCAAAGCCATACAGATGGCCAACAGACACATGAAAAGATGCCCAATATTACTAATTATCACAGAAATGCAAATCAATACCACAATGACATATCACCTTACGCCAGTTAGAATGGCTAAAATCAAAATGACAGGAAATAACAAGGGTTGGAAAGAATGTAGAAAAAAAGAACTCTCATGCACTTTTAGTGGGAATGCAAATTGGTAGAGCCACTGTGCAAAACACTATGGAGGTTCCTCAAAAAATTAATAATAGAAATACCATATAATCTAATAATACCACTATGGGGTATTTACCCAAAGAAACTGAAAATACTAATTTGAAAAGATATATTCACCCCTATTGCAGCCATATCTTGGCTAGGCAAGATTTGATTTTGTCTAGTCATTTACAATGGCTTTTGTAAATCTAAATGTCCATCAATAGAGGAATGGATATAGAAAATGTGATGTATATACACAATGAAATTACACATCATAAAAAAGGATTAGATTATGCCATTTGAGAAACACAGATGGACCTAGGAGTAATATGCTAAGTGAAATTAGTTAAACTGAAAAAGACAAATACCATATGATTCCACTCATAAGTGGAATCTCTAAAAAATGAATAAACAAACAAAAAGCAGAATCAGACCTATAAATACAGACAACAAACTGATGGTTGCTAGAGGGGAGAGGGTGAAGGGTTGGACAAAAATAGATGAAGGGGAAAGGGATGTATAAGTTTCAAGTTATGGAATGAGTAAGTCATGGGACTGGAAGACACAGCATAAGGAACACACTTAATGATATTGTAATAGCAATGTAATGGGACAGATGGTAGCTACACTTCTGGTGACATTAGCAGAACATATAAACTTGTCAAATCACCTAGTTGTACCCTAAAACTAATGTTACGTTATATATCAATTATCATAAATAATAATAAATGGAAAAAAAATAGATGTAAAAGGAGAGATCTGACCCTTGTATTTCCCGTAAACAAATCCACTGAAAAAGGGGGGATGAAGTCATTAATCCAAAATTTTAAACAGATAACATAATTTGTTAATCCATTACCACTATTACACCCAAAATATTTTTGTGTATAAAAAGTTATCACTTCCTCTGTAGATTATTGAATAAAGACTACTTCCTCTTGCACTGTTGGTAGGAATGCCAACTGGTGCAGCCGCTCTGGAAAACAGTGTGGAGTTTCCTCAAAAACTTAAAACTAGAACTACCCTATGACCAGCAATAGCACTGCTAGGAATTTACCCAAGGGATACAGGAGTGCTGATGCATAGGGGGACTTGTATCCCCATGTTTATAGCAGCACTTTAAACAACAGCCAAATTATGGAAAGAACCTAAATGTCCATCAACTGATGAATGGATAAAGAAGATATGGTTTATATACACAATGGAATACTACTTGACAAAGAGCAAGAATGAAATCTGGCCATTTGCAGCAACGTGGATGGATAATAAGCCAGGCAGAGAAAGACAGATACCATATGTTTTCACTTGTATGTGTATCCTGAGAAACTTAAAGAGGACCATGGGGGAGGGACAGGGGGAAAAAAAAGTTACAGAGAGGGAGGGAGGCAAACCATAAGAAACTCTTAAATACAGAGGACAAACTGAGGGTTGATGTGGGGTGGGGGAGAGGGGAAACTGGGTGATGGACATTGAAGAGGGTACTTGTTGGGATGAGCACTGGGTGTTGTATGGAAACCAATCTGACAATAAATTTAAAAAAAAAGACTGCATTCAATATGTGATTGCTTAAATTATATTCTAAATTCTGTTTTTTCTGTATTGTTTTGTCTCCCCTTTTTTTTTTTTTTTTTTTTTACTTTATAGTACACCGTGTTGTTTAATGACATATCTTGGGCATATGCCTAAAATTCTTTAGATCTATACTAGTTTATGGTAGATTTGATTGTGAGAACTCTCCTTCCCCTAGACCAACTCTAAAACAGATTTAAAATTTTTAAATATATAAAATAAAAAAGATTTTCTTAGTACAAATGACTTTTTAAAAAAATTCTAAAATTCCATTTAAACTCAATATTTATTGACAATAAAAATATTCTTTTAAATTATGCTTTTTTTAAGGCTTAAGAATACTCAAGGATTTAAAAAATAATTTCAATAGCCTAAATTAATGGTTCAGCTGTTTCTCCTCCAGAATTATATGTAATTGTTTTTTTTTTTTCTATTCATTAAGGGAAAGTCACCAGTTTCAAAGATCATAATGTTTGTAATTGATCACATATATTTTTTTAGAATTCTTTATTCCAATTTCAAGTTGCCTGGATGTTTTAGCTAGATAATCTTTTTTCTTTATGCATGAGTTATCAGCACTACATTATTTTTAATTTAAAGATTTTCTGATTTTTTTTGGTAACATATCTCTAAAATTTACCTGAATTTGCTTGTTCTGTGAATTCCTGAGATACATTGTATATATGGCTAGAGACTAAAGATGTGGCAAATGCTCTCCTTCTTCCCATACTGGAGCCTCTATCATAACACAGAGCCAATCTAAATGGTATTTAAAAGTTTATGCCCAAGGGAAGTGTTCTCTATTAACTATAAATGTATACAATTAAACCTAAAGCACAGTCACAGTGTTTTAATCAGGAAAGCTCAGAGTCATTTCTGTCCTGTGGGGTAATAAATGAAGGCAAAAGCAATTGAACATGCTTTCTGATGTGTTAAGTGATATATGGGCTCTCTTGAGTCACCAAATTGAAAGGGCCACATGCTTAGTTAATCAACACTACACTGCCATATTGGGGGAGAGGTGATAAATTTCACAGATGGTACATTCACAGGGGTCAGGGTAAAATAGACTTGATCAACCACCTCAGTAATTAAAAGGATGTGTTTAAATGCCTATTATCAAATGCTTTACTATAAAAGAGAATTAATTTTTTATTCTCAGTCATTCACCATAAGTGAATTTAATAATACTATCAACCACAATGGTCAAAGCTGGCCATTGACTAATAGGTACTGACTAATATGTTGACAGTTAGGGTAGAAAATCAGGTCCTGGGAGACCAGTTAATGCACTTCTTTTGAGAATTTTCAGGGCTGATTAGAACAAAACCACATCCAGAGAACCATTAAGACTACACTCAGAAGATAAATTGCTGTTCCTGTAGGCTTTTCTCCTTCAAGGATAAAGCCATGTACTCTCTGCCTAGAAACATTGTTTCTCTTGCACACAATCTCAGTGCAAAAGAACAAAAGCAATTTTTAGACAAAACTTAGTCACCTTCCATTTCAACAGTGTATGCCACAGCTTATGTTTGTATATGTGTTAGAATGGGCAAGTGATATTTCTAGAATTAAAAGTTTGGTGCCTGTTTTCTGATAAAATATTTTGTGTTCTGAAATTCCAGTAATTGTTTACATTTTTTGAAGCATCGAAGTTGCATTAAATAGCATATATGGATTTTTCCTATCAATGGAGAGAACAGGGTTTCCTAAGTCTTTCCAATTCAACAAATTTAAATTATTCCTCTATTTCCACCATCTCTTCAGACCTACAGTTGTAATATTGCTATTGGTTTGGTTGGTGGTGGCTTAGTTGGAAAATGGGGTCTTGGAAGAGGGCAACTTCCCTCATTTCCATAAATCTTTAAGAACAGAAAAGAAAGCCCTGTATCTCTTCCTCCCCTTTCTGCATCCTCATTATTGGCCCGAAAAATCTGCTCGGAAGTAAACCTAAGGTGAGGCTCCTGGGTGGCTCAGTAAGTTAAGCATCCAACTTGATTTCAGCTCAGGTCATGATCTCACAGTTTGTGGGTTTGAGCCCTACATATGGCTCCATGCTGTGTGGAATCTGGTAGTGATTCTCTCTCTCCCTCTCTCTGCCCCTCCTCCACTCATGCTCTCTCTCTCTCAAAACAAATAAACAAACTTTATTAAAAAAGAAAAGTAAGCATAAGGAAAGGAAAGAAAGATGTATCTCCTTTATATCCCATGCCACGTTATGGTCATTCCATTTTATTCTAAAGCTGTGCTTGATCAACCACCATTTAGGTTGAACTTCAAGTCTGAGAATGGTATTAAAAACAAGGGCTACACTTTACTAATGTTCACAAAGTAAATTATTCCTGCGGCAAATTAGTTTGAAAATGTTATTTTAAATATACCCATCTACTGGTCTTACCTGGCCTCTTTTCTGTCACTGTCTCACATGAGTAAGCCAATACCTTTGAGCCTCAGTTGGCTCAACAGTAAAACGAAAATTAAAATTACCCCCATTTCATCTCCTTACACATGCAATTCTTAATGATAATTAACAATAAATTAATTAATGTTCCATGTAAAAAATACATAGAGGAGTGAATATAAAGTATTAAGAAACCTCCTCTCCACCCCCACCATTCTCTCCAGAAAACCCAATGCCTCTGAATTATCTTATTAAATGCCACCTATTCTAAAAACAAAAAAACAAAAAAAACAAAACAAAACAAAAACACACACACACACACACACACACACACAAGAAAAGAAAAAAGAAAAAGAAAGCAAGCCATGGTTGAGTCAAAACTGAATCACAGACAATGGAAAAATATGTAGCCTAAGAAATCTTGGAGTAATATTCTAGGATGGTGAAAATATAAAGAAACATATGTAGTATGATTGCACATGCACTGTTCTACACCTTGGTCTTTTCTTTTTTTAATTTTATACTTTATGCTGTACAATAATCCTATTCCAGTATCTAAATATCTGACACAGCTATATAATACTTCATCGTGTGGAAGTGTCAAAGTATATTTAACTACCTGCTGATGGATATCAGGGTAGTTTTAGATTTTAATAAATATTAAGACCTTCCATAAAGATGTTAATCTATGTGTTTCTGCAAGACCACCCTTAGTGCTGGGCACCCATCCTAAGCCACACTTTAGGAGCTCCTCTGGTCCTGTTCCAACCTGGGCCTTGTGAAGAATGGGAGAAAACCCTAGAATTAAGGGATGTCCACCCTGAATTTATGTACTTTACTCTAGATGATAATCTGAATGCCTGAGACTGGAGAATAGTGTGTCTGAATTGCCCTGACCCTGCTTCCAAGACTGAAAGGCTATCTTCCCTGGATCTGGTCTTCTCAGGGTGGACTGCAAGTGCACACTCTAGATTTAAGGGGTGGCCAACCGGGGTTGTGAGCAGATGTGTGGGGATGGATGGAACTTGAGTGCACAGACTAAATTGTCCACACACATGCTGTGAGGTCCCTCCTGGTGAATGATTGCACTGGGACGTGAACGGGGGCAGACTGAAAGCTGGAAACTTCCATTTGTATTCTTGTCTTGGGACCTGTAAATGTAAAAGCTCATCTGCTTGTACTAACTGGATCTAACAGGTTTTGTTTACTGAACCCTTGCCATCACTTAGTGTTATATTTTTCTTTTTTGATCTAAGAGCTTCAAAAATCATGTTTTATTTTTATTTAAATTTGCATTTATTTAATGGTTCATATTTTCACACACTGATTGGCACTTCAGTTTTTTTTCCAATATACTGACTGTCTTATTGTTTATTTTAACAATTGACATACAATAGGTTCCAGTTCAAGATGGTACCATATGAGAATCCTGATCTCCATTCCTCCCACAGACACACTGAATCTATAGCTATAAATGGAATGATTTCCTCTGGAAAAAAAAAAAACCCAAAAGCTAGCTGAGCAACTCCTGTACATTGGGCAAACAAGAAAAAAAGCCTATATCAAAGTGGGTAGGAGAGACTGAAACACAACCCCCAGAATGGCAACTCATAATCAACAGGAAACTCACAAACCTGAGCTCCTCTCTGAGGAACAATTGTTTAAACCCACATGTGGCACATCAACTTTTTTTTTAATGTTTTCTTCTTTTATATTTTTTAAAATGTTTATTATTTATTTTTGAGAGAGCATGAGTGGGGGAGGGGCAGAGAGAGAGGGAGACACAGAATCCAAAGCAGACCTGAGGCTCTGAGCTGTTCAGCACACAGCCTGATGTACAGCTTGAACCCACTAACCTTGAGATCATGACCTGAGCCAAAGTCAGAAGCGTAACTGAATGAGCCACCCAGGTGCCCCCTGGGACCCTAACTTTTAAGACCTGCACCTGAGAGATGAGTCTCAGGTCATGTAGCTTTGGGAGCCTATAGGGCTGGCATCCATGAGTTCCATAAGGCAGTAATGAACTGAGAAATGGCTCCTAGAAGGCTCATACATATGGACTCACCTACCACATAGCTCACCATAGAAGCAGCTGATTTGCAAAGTGCCCAGAATTTCTGAGAAAGAATCTTATTTGATCATTTGAAAAATATGGCCTAAGTGGCAGGCATCTTATTTAACACTGAATACTCTCCTAGGAGTCTTCTGAAGTACTCTCCAAAGATGGGGGCCAACAGGTTCCATCTAGTAGTCTTCTTCTGCCTTCTTCCAGTTCACTGGTATCCCCTATAAAGGAGCTTGTACCCTCATCTGGCTCCCTGAATTTTTTCCACTACCACCCAAGGGACTACTCTAGGTCACCTGGCTCTGGTCGCCAATTGGAGTTATGCTTGCAGGCCTCACAGGACTGTAACAGAGAGAGCTTTTCACTAGCTACCATCTCCGGCGTACAACAGAGGCTAAGGAGGTCTTTCTGTGAAAGAGGCCTATTAACTTATCTTCACAATGATAGCTTGAGGGACAGTCTTCTAAATTTTAAATTTTTTTTAATTTTTAACTTTTTAATGTTTATTTATTTTTGAGACAGAGACAGAGTGGGGGAGGAGCAGAGAGAGGCAGACACAGAATCCAAAGCAGGCTTCAGGCTCCAAGCCATCAGCACAGAGTCCAACATGGGACTCAGACTCACAGAACGTGAGATCATGACCTGAGCCAAAGTCAGACGTTCAACCACCCAGGTGCCCTATCAGTCTTATAATTATACATGATCTAAGAGCTGTCATTCTTTCCAGAGACCCAATATCTTCACACACCCCCTCTGCCATGCTCCAAAGTCCCAATATCTTCCGAAAGGGAAGTTATATACACATATTTGGTTCCCCGGTTTTGTAGCTACTGCAGAGAATACCCATTGACTGCCTTGCTCTGGTGCCCAATGGAGCTTATGTTCCTGGTCCCATGGGACTGTAACAAATGGGGACACAGTACTTGACAGGCTACCACACCCAAGGCACACAGCACAGACAGCAGACTGAAACATACCTCCAGTCCTCCTGTGCAAGAAGTCTGTTTGGTTGTCCTGGAGCTTTGGCCACAAGGGCAAGCTTCTAGCTTGGCACACATTTAAGAGCCTACTGAGGTACTCTCTGGGGACAAAGGACAGTGGATGACCTCTTCACTCTCTCCCTTTGCCTCATTCCAGACTGCTGGTCACTCTCAGAGAGAAGCTTGTACACTCATATGCCCCCCACCCCCGATATTTGCAGCTGCTGCCCAGGAAACACTTCAAGATCACCTAGTTCTGGTGGCCAACAGAGCTTACATTCATGGTCCCATCAGACTGTCTATATTTGCATTCTTTAAATGCTGCTTCCTAAGGGTTTGGTTTTCAGTCAGCCTGAATGTGGGTGCTGACTGAGATCCTCCTCTTTGGAACATTGAAAGGTCTTGGCATACCCTGAACTATTGGGGGCCACTGAAAATAAGGTAGGCTGCTCAGACAATCACAAAGGTCTGAGAGATAACCAAGAGCTAGAGCAAGGTTTAACAATAAGCTTAAACTTCTACACAAGGACACTCCTTCAAGACTGAAATCATACCAACCATCTCTTCAACCACAGTGGTATGAAACTAGAAACCAATTACAAGAAGAAAACTGGAAATTTCACAAACGTGTGCAGGTTAAACAATATGCCATTAAACAAACAATGTGTCAGAGAAGAACTCAAAACAGAATCAAAAAATACCTTGGAACAAATGAATATGAAAATACAACATACCAAACTTGTGGGATTTGTGAAAACAGTACTATGAAGGAAGTTTATAGTGATAAGTGCCTATAACAAGAAACAGAAATATCTCAAATAAACAATCTAACTTTACACTTTAAAGAACTAGAGAAAGAAGAACAAAAAAAGCCCTAAGTTAGTAGAAGGAAGAAAATAACAAAAATCAGAATGGACATAACTAAAATAGAGACTAAAAAGAAAAGATCAAGGAAACTAAGAGGTAGTTTTCTGAAAATAAAGTTGACACCCTTTTAGCTAGACTCACCAAAAAAAGTAAGAGGACTCAATATCAGAAATGAAAGTAGAGAGTTACAACTGATATCACAGAAATATAAAGAATCATAAGACACTATTATGGTTGCTTTTTGGCCTTTTGACTAAGGTCAAGTAAAGACACTTGAACAAATATACACTAACAAATTGGACAACCTTCAGAAAATGGATAAATTCCTAGAAACCTACAACCCACTAAGAATAAATCATGAAGAAATAGAAAATATGAACACACTGATTACCAGTGAAGCGATTGAATCAGTAATCTCAACAAACTAAAGTCTAAACCCAGATTCCTCACTGTTGAATTCTACCAAATATTTAAAGAAAAGTTGATACCAATTTTTCTCTTCCAAAGAAAAAGAAAAAAAAAGGAAAATAAAAGAAGAAAACACTTCCAAATTCATGTATGGGGCCAGCATTACCCTATACCAAAACATTTTTCAAGGACATCCCCCCCCCAAAAAAAATACAGACCAATATTTCTGATGGACATAGATGTAAAACTCTTCAATGAAATATTAGCAAACTGAAATCAGCAGCTCATCAAAAAGGATAACACACCATGATCAGGTAGGATTTATTCCGGGATACAAGGGTTGTTCAACATCCACAAATCAATCAACATGATACACCACAGTAAAAAAAAAAAAAAAAAAAAAAAAAAGGAAAGATAAAATCATATAATCATCTTAATAAATGCATAAAAAGCATTTGACAAAATTCAACATCCATTATTAAAAAAAATTCTCAACAATTTGATTATAGAGGGAGCATACCTCAATAAAAATAAAAGTCAGATATAACAAGCTCACAGCTAACATCATACTCAACGGTGAAAAGGTGAACACTCCTCTAAAATCATTAACAAGATAAGGATGCCCACTCTTGCCATTTTATCCAGCATATTATTGGAAGTCACTAGTAAGAAAGTATCCAAAATAATAAGAAGAAGAAAACAATCCCATTTACAATTAAATAAAAAAGAGTAAAATAGCTAGGAATAAATTTAACTAAGGAGGCAAAAGACCTGCACACTGAAAATTATAAGACACCGATGAAAGAAATTGAAGAAGACACAAATAAGTGTAAAGATATTCTATGCTCATGAATTAGAACCATTAATATAATTAAAATGTCCACATAACCTGAAGTCATATACAGATTCAGTGCAATCCCTATTACAATCCAAATTATGTTTTTCACAGAAATAAAACAAATAATCCTAAAATTTGTATGGAACCACAGAGGACAAAATCGCCAAAGCTATCTTGAGAAAAAAGGACAAAGGAGGCATCACACTTCCTAATTACAAACTGTATTACAAAGCAACAGTAACCAAACACTATTGTATTTCCATAAACTCAGACACATAGATCAGTGGAATAGAATAGACAGACCAGATATAAACCACACACATATAGAGTCAATTAATTCATAATAAAGGAAGCAAGAATATACAATGAGGACAGTCTCTTCAACAAATGGTGTTGGGAAAACTGGACAGCCCCATGAAAAAGAATGAAACTGGACCACTTTCTTACACCATACACAAAAATTAACTAAAAATGTATTTAAGACTTGAACATAAGACCTAAAACCATAATACTCCTAGAAGACAACACAGGCAGTAAGCCCCTTGACTTTGGTTGATGATATTTTTGACACCAAAAACAAAAACAACAAAAGCAAAAACAAACAAATGAGACTACTTTAAACTTAAAAACTTCAAATTTAAAAGCTTCTGCACAGCAAAGGAAACCATCAACAAAATGAAAAGGCAGCCTACCAAGTGGAAGAAAATATTTGCCAATCATATATCTGATAAAGTTAATATCCAAAATATATAAAGAACTCAAACCAAAGAAGCTAAAAACAAACCAATTAAAAAATGAGAAGATCTGAACTGACAATTTTTTTTCTTCTACCTATGATCTTACTTATATGTGGAGTCTATAACAAAACAAAAAACTCATAGATACAAAGAACAGATGTGGTTGCGGGTGGGGGGCAGGGGTGTGTGTGGAGGACAAGTGAAATAGGTGAAGGTGTCAAAAGGTACAAACATAAAATACCTAAGGAGATGTAATGCACAGCATGGTGACTATAGTTAATAATGCTGTATTTTATATTTGAAAGTTTATCAGTAAATCTTGAAAGTTCTTATCACAAGAAAAAATAAATTTATAACTATGTGTGGCAATGAATGTTAGCTAGATTTATTATGGTGATCATTTCACTATATATACAAATAATGAATCATTACGTTGTACACCTGAAACTAATAGGCTGTATGCCAATTATCTCTCAATTAAAAAAATCAAATTAAGTCATTAATCTGTTCTCCTATACAACTTATTTATTTTGAGATTATATAAATGTTTTATTTTTTATGTTGGACATAACTCAGTATTCATTATTTTTATTAAATACCATAGCCTTTTACCTTTCTATTGGCATGTTTCATTTACATGTATGTGATAATAAATAGATCTGATCTTTAGTCTACATACTATGTTTTATTGTCAGCTTTAATTATTCATTTTATTGTCACCTATCTCTTGCAATGTCTGTATCTTCTTTTTTTTTTCCTCCTTCTGGTAGTTGAGACTACTTAAAACCTATTCTTAATTTTCAACTATGAATTTACCTTCATAACTTTAATATACTTAAAACTCAATTTTCTAAGTTATAAGGTTTAGAAAGTATCCATTGTTTCCACAGTATAAAACATTAGACACACTTCCACTTTCTTTAACAATTCTTCTCCTAGTTTATTACCTTAATATTTTCATCTTTGAGTTCCTATTCTGATTTATAAACATGATATGCCTACAAGGTTTTACTCTTTATTCTATATTTATATGAATTCAAAGTACACAGGCAGCTCTTGATATTATAGCTTCCTCATTTCATAGTGTTGCTATTTTACCTTTTCAGTTGTGTGATAGATGACAAAATCGGCCCCAGCACTTCTCAACTTC
Source organism: Lynx rufus (assembly GCF_022079265.1). Taxonomy (NCBI): domain Eukaryota; kingdom Metazoa; phylum Chordata; class Mammalia; order Carnivora; family Felidae; genus Lynx; species Lynx rufus. Next base: position 68,385,495 of record NW_025814827.1, read on the forward strand.
TCCCACAAGAGAGGAGTTGATGTCTTAAGCCCTTAGCACATGCTTTGACCAGTAGAATGCTGCATAGTGATGCCATGAGGCTTATAAGCCAAAACCTCAGGGGGCCTTGCAATTTCGGTTCTTATGGTAGTTTTGTTTTGGGGATATTGTCCTCTCCACCTGCAAAAAAGTCTGGCGTAGTCATGTAGATGATGAAAGACATGTGACCCAGTTTACCTTTGTTGCCCTACCCAACAGCCTGCCAACCATCAGACACTAGAATGAGGCCACGCTGGGTTATCCAACTGCAGGGGACATGCAGCTAAAAGCAGATATAGGAGAACCCAGAGAGATGGATCAAGTTGTCTAGATCAGAAACTGCTCAGCCTACTCACAGGATCATGAGCTAAATAAAGGGTTATGGATTTAAGCCACTAAATTTCAGGGTCATTTGTTTCATAGCAAAAACTAACTGATACAAGTTGGTTGGTGGAATTCATAACTAAGATTCTTCCCCCATAGTCTCTCATGGGTAGTATATTCTGAGTCCTTTCTTATTTAAGAATGGTTTCTTATTACCTTTATTCTTGCATAAAAGGCTACCTATTAAACTTTTGCATCAATTTTTTAACTTAAAATTCTGCAGACATGCTCCACCATCTCCTGACATTACAAGAATCTGAGTGTAGCCTAATTTTTCCCACTTGAAGGTAATTTCTTTTTCCAATGGATGACTATAATACTCTATTCCATCTTGAATATTAATATTATACCATAGTACTCCTCAGGATTGATAATTCCACTTTTTCTTGCAACATGGTGTTCAGTTTACATTTGTAAACTCAGTTCTTTTACAGAAAGTTAATGCTGTTTTGTATTCATTTCAGTCGAATACAAAGACAACAATTAGGCAAATATCAGATCTCCACTCTAGTCTCTATGGCTAATTGTTCTCACAGTTTTGTCTATGCAATTTCCTCAAACATATCCTTACTTCCACATTGTCTAGCAGTGAGACAATGAGCTGACAAGATTTTACACATAATGTAATTTAATTTTATACAGTCTGAACTAATAAAGAGATATAGCTAAGGCATGCTAGCTGTGTCTCAATTTCTTCACCTATAGAACAGAGATAATAGTAGCAGTAACTAATGGAAGTCTTCCGAATATTCAATGAGCCTATAAGAATAAGGCCCTCAGAAGAGTTCCTGGTATGTAGTAAGTCAATATTAGCTTTGATTAGCATTATAAATTATTGCTGGCTGTTTTTTCATCATGGATTCTACTTATTGCTTTTAATATGGCTCTCATTTTTGTAATGGCATTCTTGCTATCTTTAATTTCTTTCCTTAACCTACCTGCCTCACTTTTTAATTGCTCCTATTTTTCTATTCTCTTTAGACTCTTTTTCATTCTTTGGTATGGATTTTCTTTTTTTCTTTCCTCAGAGTCCCTGTTCTCTTATATTTCCATATACTTTTTAGAATCAAATTCTACTTTTCTGATGTGGACCAAATTATCCAATGGGCACTACTGTAAGCCATTCCAACTTGGTGATCCGCTTGCTCTGAAGAGAGAAATTCCAAAACAGAAGGTAAGACAGCAACCAAGGAATTCAGAATTTATGTATTGCTCTAAAACGACAAACCTAGCTTTGGCTTCCCCTCCCTTCTCCGGCCCACGTCATCTCTATTGCACGTTTTTGTGTTAGAAGTATAGGTTTCTTCATGCTCTGTCTCTCTCTGTCCCAAAAATAAATAAACATTGAAAAAAAAATTAAAAAAAAAAAAAAAAGAAGTATAGGTTTCATGAGGCAGTGTTCTCATTTTGGACCCGATGCTGCTGGTGCCTCATATCCCTCCACCTCTGATTTCAGCGGTGGCTCTAGGCGACAGTTTTGCGTGGGTTGTTTCACCTCATACCACCTGCACCAATCTGCAGAGAGAACTGTGTGTTGTACTGTTTTCAGTCTCAACTCCTTCCCAGGTGCTTCAGGAACCTGCTTATCGCTCCCAAGTGCTGCTAGGAAATGGGGGGGGGGGGGTAGTTAGGACCCCTGAGGCAACCTTCAAATAACAAGAGATGGGATCCTGTAGAAAATTGTTCTGCTTATGGTCCTTCAAGCAGGGAATTCTGAGAGCCATTCTGTACACTTCTCAGAGGTCCCAGTGGAATCTAATGTGCATTACTCACCATGGCAGCTTTGATGACCCATGTGCACACCAGCTTTCCCTCCATCCTCATCTGTCTCTCCAGCCTTGTCCCTCCTTCTTTTATCCTCAACTTTTGCTTCTGGAATCACTGTCTAAAGAGTCTCTGTACCAGAGTCTTTGTGTCAGGCTCTGCTCTGAAGAAACCCAAACTAAGACACACTTTTGTACAATTTCTCTTTAAGCCCTTTACCTCGTATTTCTCTGGAATATGGTATTTAACCCCAAGTAGTCCCTAAACTTTCTGGTAGCCTATTAATGGCCCAAGTTCTTGTGATTTAGATCAGAGTATTATTCCTTTGGCAAATGAGGATCAAATAAATTCAAATTTTCAGATAAAGAGGCATCCTGATCGAGATTTAGAGTTAGATATCATCTTGGCTCATGAAACAGGGGAGTTTTTCCTCTTTCCTTTGTTGTTTTCATTCACCTAAGAGGATTTTGGTGAGCAGATTTAAGCAAATGGTAAAACCCTAAAGATAAGAAATCATTTTACCTGTTATCATAGAACTTCCAAAATAATGTGATTCTGGCCCTGTTTCCTCTGCAAAATAAAGAGACTGCTATTAAAATTAAATTCTCTTTGAGATTTATAATTCTGTGTTTGGTGCTAAACCATAGTGCCACAGTGTATCCTTTAGGAAAGGCAAAAGATATCTTCCTTTGTCCATAAAGTTCAGAACGCTTTAGTAATTCAAGCAGAAGTAGATGGTCTAAATTAGGTAAACACAGGAGAAGGAAATTTACCTATTGTTTCTCATTGTCTTGAACTCTATAATCAGGGAAAAGGTTGTATGAATAGCAATATCTACAATAGGAATAAACCACACTTAATTAGTTTCAAACTTCATTTTCATTTAAGTAGAATTATAAACAAATACAGCTAGCTGCAAATTTATCTACTTTCCTTTGAAAATGAATTACTGATATTTGCATACTGTTTAAAAAGTATAATAGGAAGAAATGCTACAATAACAATAAATAATTTTGCAATATGCTTTGCTTTCCTAAGTCACTAAAATTCTGTTTTAAGTATTAGCATCATGGGATGTTGAAATATTTAAAAATCTTAATTTGAAAAATAAATTATTCTACTTGGTTTACCCAATGAGAATTTACTTATATAATGTTTAAATATATAAAAGGCCACTATAATTCTAAATGACTCAGTGATATGACACCATCCATGGAACCTAGTTATTTTTTAAGTTTATTTATTTATTTTGAGAGAGAGAGAGAATCCCAAGCAGCCTCCGTGCTGTCAGCACAGAGCCCATTGCAGGGCTCCATTTCACAAACCCTAAGATCATGACCTGAGCCAAAACCAACAGTCGGACATCAACCAACTGAACCACCCAGGGGCTCCCCTAGTTATTTAAAACTAAATGTAAAACCGTATGTTTTCAAGCATTTAGTTGTGCAGTGGTAGCATTTTTTTAATGCCTTCTGTCTTCCACACACAGCTAGACAGCAGGAAGGTGAGAGGAGACCCTGACCACGTAGAACTGACGTCCAGAGAGATTATTAACATGTGAACGGGCAATCCTAACACAGAATGAGCACTGCCATGGTCAGAAAAAAAGAGCTATCGGAACACCCAGGACTGCTTTCTAATCCAGACTTACGTGTTAAGAATGATTTCTCAAAAGAAATCCTTATCTAATTACCCAATAATTGAAATAAAAACTTTTCTATTACAAAGCTGCTTCCCGAAAAGAGATCAAAAGAAACTACCTGAAAAATCCCATGCAATTTAGTTATTTTGCATTTTCACATCTTTAGATACATAGAGAGAATGTTTTCAATATAAATGTGTCTTTGAACAGATTTCTTCTGAAAGTGATTTATTGGCTATGACTAGTTCTCTGTAAGCATCCTAGAAGAACAAAGTTTTGATAGTTAAAATTATTCAGGAGAAAATAACCAAACACTTTCATTAAATACATTTTGATAAAGACAGACTACTGTTGCTAATCCTAATTAAAGCTCTTCACAATGGTCCAAAAAACAAAGAAGAGAAAATAATGATCTTAAAGAGAGACACTGTGATTGCTTTAATGCATTATTCTGGGCTTTTTAGAAGATAAATGTTATATGAAGATAAATAAATATTGGGGGGAAAAAGCTTTATCCTACTTAACTATACTAATATTTAATATTTATTGAACATTAACAATATGTAGGAAATAGTTTAAAATTCCAAGTTAGTCATGGTCTCTGGCAAAAGATAGTTATTTTATTCCTAATTGCATTTGGGTCCCAGCCATAACTCTTATAACACCATGCATTCTCTGATACAGATCTAAATGTTAATTGTTATAGAATTGCTAAATCCTTCACAGATGACCTTAAACAAAGCAATTGTTAAGTGCTCGTGACCCCTAAACATTAAGCATAGTGACAGAAAAAATTATTAGTATAAAATTATTTAAATATACAGAAAATTTAATGTAATCTATTAAAAAACTAGTAGCAAGGTTACCTGTTACAAATTGATATGCAAATATCAATTTCATTTCTATATAGCAAGCAATTGAAAATTGAAAAAAATTTTTAATGTTTATTTTTTTCAGAGAGAGAAGCACAAGTGGGGTAGAGACAGAGACACAGAGAAACAGAGACACAGAATCTGAAGCAGGTTTCAGGCTCTGAGCTGTCAGGAGCTCGAACCCACAAGCTTTAAGATCATGACCTGAGCCAAAGTTGGACACTTAACCAACTGACCCACCCAGGTGCCCCAAAAGTTGAAATTTTATTAAAAAATACCATTTACAATGATCACAAATATATTACATATTCAGGTAGATATCTGACAAAATACTGTAAGATCTAAACACTACAAAATAGTGCTCAGAAAAATTTAAAAGACAAAATAGAGAAAAAAAATAAGAGGAGGGATATACCATGTTCAAGAGTCAGAAGACTTAATATGGTCAATATGGTGATTCTCTCAAATTAATCTATAGATTTAACACCATCTCAGTCCAAATCCCAGTGGAGTTTTTGATAGAAATTGACTAATTTTAAAGTCTTCATGAAATAGCCCAAAGACCTTAGAAAATAACAAAGTTGAAGAACTAACATCACTTGATTTCAAGCCTTCTTATAAATCTAGAATAATCAAGCAATGTGATATTGTTACAAAGATTAAAAAAACCTCAATTAAACAGAATGGAAAGTTCAGAAATATACCCACATATATATGGACAACTGACTTTCAATAAATTTGAAAGACAATTCATTATAACATAGTCTTTAAACAAACAGTGCTAGAAAAATTGATGTCCATATACCAAAAATAGACTTCAATTTATACTTCACATTTTATAGCAAAATTAACATAAAATAGATCATGAATAAAAATGTGAAGGCAAGAACTATTTTTAAAAAATAGAAGAAAATATAGGAGAAAACTATTTGTGACCTTGGGATGAGCAAAGTTTTCCTAGATACAGCACCAGAAGTGTAATCCATAAAAGAAAAACTGATAAATTGGACTTCATTAAAATTAAAATGTGACCTCTTTGAAAGATACTGTTAAGAAAGTGAAAAGACAGATGTCAATGTGAGAAAACATTTGCAAATCATATATCTGATAAAGGAATTGTACCTAGATATACAAGATCTTTAAAATTGTACCCTTTTTTAAAATTAAAAAAAATTTTTTTAAATGTTTATTTATTTTTTGAGAGACAAAGAGAGACAGAGCATGAGCAGGGGAGGGGCAGAGAGAGGGAGGGACACACAGCATCTGAAGCAGGCTCCAGGCTCTGAGCTGTCAGCACAGAGCCAGATGCAGGGCTCCAACTCACGAGCTGTGAGATCATGACCTGATCTGAAGGACGCTCAACTGACTGAGCCACCCAGGCGCCCCTAAAATTGTACCCTTTAAACATGCACAGTCTATTGTGTGTCAGCTATACCTCAAGAAACTGTCTTAACACTTACTGAAATATTTCTACTCCATTAGGTAAACTGCATTTTGTAATGTGACCTTCTGATTTTCTAGTATGGACTGTTCCCATTATTTCCTGGAATAAAATGGAAAGCAGCTCGCAAAATTCACTCTAAGCAGTTTTCAGGCAGTCTTCTGGAATCTGAGAAACCTTTGAAAACAGGAATGAAAATGTGTGTTGCCTTTTCATGAGTCCCTTTAGAGGAGCACATATCCTCAAATGAACAAGTTATTTGTAATAAGACCTGGTTTTTAACCAACTTAAAACAGTTTACCTTAACTCAGTTTCTTTTCTCAATTTCACCCATCATTCCCTTAGATAGAAATAATTTCCACATATTCAGCCTTTCTTATCAATATTAGATTTTTTTTAAATGCTTATTTTGAGAGAGAGAGAGCACAAGCGGGGGAAGGGGAAGAGGGAGAGGAAGAGAGAGAATTCCAAGCAGGCTCCATGCTGTCATCACAGAACCTGATGCAGGGCTTGAACTCCTGAACTGTGAGATCATGACCTGACCCCCAAATCAAGAGTCAGATGCTCAACTGACTGAGCCACCCAGGGGCCCCTCTTATCAATACTAAATTTTACTTTTTAAAAAAATATGTTTATGTCTGAGAGACAGAAAGAGACAGACTACAAGTGGGAGAGGGGCAGGGAGAGAGGACGACACAGAATCTAAAGCAGGCTCCTGGCTCTGAGCTGTCATCACAAAGCCCAATGCAGGGTTCGAACCCATGAACTGCAAGATCTTGACCTGCGTCGAAGGCAGATGCTTAACTGAGTCACCCAGGCACGCCAATACTAGATTTTATTTATATTTTTTAATATTAATTTATTTTTGGGAGAGCACAAGAAGGGGAGGGCCAGAGAGGGGGACGGAGGATCTGAAATGGGCTCTGCACTGACAGGCTGTCAGCAGTAAGCCTGATGTGGGGCTTAAACTCATGAACCGTGAGATCATGACCGGAGCTGAAATTAGACACTCAACTAAGCCACCCAGGTGCCCCCAAAACTAGATTTTAAAGAGCAGTTTTTCCTAGACTATTTGGGCAATGAACAGAAAATTTCAACTAAATGTTTAAATGTCCCTTTTATCAATAAGGACATTATAAAACATCAAATAAAGACTATATACTTCTAATCCATCACCTCATCTAAACTCCTGCACCGGCAAATATGAAATAACATAATTGTGTGCTAAAAACTCTCCTTTAGATGACCATGAGAAATATTAATGTGTCCACTGAGCATCAGGGAATTACAGAACAAACATAAATTCATTTAAATCATGGATACATTCGTAAATCTAATAAACCAAGCAAGAAATCATGCAACAAGATTGAGAGTCAAATTGGCCTTAAGTATCCACTGATAGAAATATTTATAGAAAGATAAAGTTCCAATGTGGATATAAGGTATGGTGACTTGAGGACAAATACTTATTAAACCCATTCTTAGATATAACTTGATGGGAATGCAAAGTGATGCAGCCACTGTGGAAAACAGTATGGAGGCTCCTTAAAAATTAAAAAAATGAAACTATCCTACAATCCAGTAATCTCATTATTAAGTATCTACCAAAGAAAATACAAAAACACTAATTCAATTGGATACATGCTCCCTTAATGTTTACAGCAGCATTATTGACAATAGCCAAACTATGAAAGCAGGCCAAGTGTCCATCAACTGATGAATAAAGATGTGGTATATAAATTCAATAAAATATTATTCAGCATGAAAAAGAATGAAATTTCCCTTTTGCAACAACATGGATGAAGCTATAGAGTATAATGCTAGTGGAGTAAGTCAGTCAGAGAAAGACAAATGTCGTATGATTTCACTCATGTGGAATTTAAGAAACAAAACAAATGAGCAAAGGTGTCGAGTGCCTGGGGTGGCTCAGTTGGTTAGCCTTCTGACTCTTGATTTCAACGCAGGTCATGATCCCAGGATCATAAGATCAAGCCCCACGTCTGGCTCTGTGCTAACAGCACTGAGCCTGCTTGGGATTTTCTCTCTCTTTTCTTTCTCTGCCCCTCCCCCTGCTCGCTCGTTCTCTCTCTCTCTCTCTCTCAAAAATAAATAAACATTTTTAAAAATGAGTGAAGAGGAAAAAACAGAGAGACCAACTAAGAAACAGACTCCTAACTATAGAGAATTGATAGTTACCAAAGGGGAGGTGAGTGGGAGGGTGGGTGAATAGGTAATGGGGATTAAGGAGCACATTTGTCATAATGAGCACTGGGTAAGTTATGGAATTGTTGAATCATTGTATCGTGCATCTCAAACTGATATAACACTGTATATTAACTATACTGAAATTAAAATAAAAAAAATTGAAAAAAAAACCTATTCTTAAATACAGAGAGAGAGCATGTGCTTTTGTACAAGATGAAGGTCACTGAGTCATTTTACATGCCAAACATGACACTTAAACTCAATGCATTTACCCAACATGACTTGCAATACATTTGTAGTATCAGTATTATCACCCAGCTTCCGTACACAGAAATGAGAGTCAGAAAAAAGGATCAGGAAAGGGAAGTTTGAGGAGTTTGATTATCTGAATGTAATTTAACTTTCATTTAAAATAAAAATACCAATAGGATCTATGCCTCAAATCAGGAAACATACATGAAAATAGACTTGTGCTTTTAATTTTTCAAAGCATATAAGGTTTTATTTTCCTGCAATTTTAGGATCCTATAGGACCATTCTTTATGAAACGTATCAAGACATTGTCTAATCTATTTAAAGTGTCAAGCATTTTCAGCACCAGGCCAGAGGGTTAATGTCATCTCAAGAAAAGCCATAATAACTCAAGTACAATTTTTATGTGATACACTCAAAAAAATTACTATAATGAATGAGACATCACCATAAGTACTAGGGGGCATTTTCAAATGAATAATGGCTTAACATGAGCACATAATTAAATCCCAGGCCAAGTGAGTAAAAAATAATTTAACAGCATTGTTAATATATAGTTAGTTGATTTGTTCATTCCATTTAATTTATCATAGTCCACATTGTAAAAGTAAATAAATAAGTCTAATGCAATGTCAGCCTTAAGATAAGCATAGCTTCAGGGTGCCTAAGTGGCTCAGTCAGTTGGTTAAGCATCTGACTCTTGATTTCTACTCTGGTTGTGATCTCAAAGCCCTAGGTCAGACTCCCTGCTGGGCATGGAGCCTGCTTGGGATTCTGTCTCTCCCTCTCCCTCTGCCCCTCCCCTGCTGGCAATCGCACACTCTCCTCGCCTCCCCTCTCCAAAAACAAAAAAAATGTAAGCACAGCTGCTCTGATCACCTTCAGCTCACATCTTTTTCCAGGGAGACAATGACCCCAAGACATTTAAATTATCCTGTTGGTTAACACAAAAGCAAGCTACTTTGCATGAAAAAGGCATTGAACTAAAAAGCACAGTTGTAGATATAAGCAGACAAGTCTGAGTTTTGTGAACCTGTTTTTCTTTATGTAAAATGAGAATGATCATGGAGAGGAGGTAAAAATATAAAATCTAAAATTCTGCATTCATATGGTACTCAGGAAATACCAACCAAGAGAACTGAAATGAGGGGAAAAGGACTTATAAAAAAGATATTGTGGAAATCAAAACTTCAAAATTACAATAAATCTTACAATATTTTCTCTATACACCATTTTGAGCTCTTGTTCCAAATTACCTACCTAATAAAAATGTATTAGATTATAAATTATTAGGATCTAAAGGACTGCTAATGATATTTTTAAATCAAGATCTGATTCTTCAAGTTTCTGTCTTAACTCTTCCATGATATTTCTACTGTGTACAGAAGGACTAAATGTCTTTGGCCAAAGTCCTTACCATATTTGTAGCCTTCCTCTTCTAGCTGTGTTTCTCCCTTTCCCCAGCCCTCCTGACTCAACTCTTTGGGAACACTCTGTTACCGTTCCCCAAGGAAACCATACATTTTCCTGATTTCTTCTCTTCCTCATTACACAAGTTCTTATCTTTCCACTCAGTTGTAATGTTGCCTCCGTTGTGAAGGCTTCCCGGATCCTTGCCTAGAGAGTTGGTTGTTCCCTCTTTGTTTATGGTATAGTGAAAAGAACAGACAATCCAGAGTCCAGCATTAATTGCAAATTTCCAGCTTCCAGCACTGATCATCTGATTCTGAGTAATCTGCCAAATCCCTCTCATCTTGGTTTCAACTCTTTAAGTACTTTAGTTCAGTAATTGCCTTATCATGTAACATGAGGGCCACATTCCCAAATGTACATAAATCATGTATACCAGAACCAAGCACTTACTAGATTCTTAAAGAACGATAGCTATTAGTAGTAGTATTCCATACCGCTCTGAGAGTGCACTATTATTTAACTTACGTCTATCCCCCATACTAGACCATCACACAAAGACATCATATTTCATCCTCTTTGAATTCTTAACAAGTAGCATAGCTCCTAGCAGAGAGTGAGCACTTACTGAAGAATGCATGCATGGAAAGATGGATGAATATAAATCATAGAGCACAACACTTTATTTTATAGTTGAAGAAATTGAGGCCTAAACTATTTAGATGACTTGAGGCAAGCCACACTTGTGGCTAAGGAAAGAAAGAAAGTGATAGAACAAAGGTAATGATGATTGAGTAATCAGAATCTTTCCTACTTGGGAACTGCATTTCCTCCAGTCAATGCTTTTTGGATGAGGTTGCACATTAGGTAGTCCTACTTTCCTCCAGCATCCACAAGTCATGTGACCCAAGCTGACAAATCAGAGTATTTCACTTCACCTCTGGGTTACTGTGATTGGTTCAGGGGTGCAACTGCAGCTCAGGCAAGGCTATGAGGGTTCTTTAAAAGTCACTATTCTCTAGATTTATGCTGTTCTGAAACCAAACTTAGCTAAAAGGGAGTAGACAAAGACAGGGGAAGAAACTTAATGTTGACATCATTGGAAACTGTGTCAGGCTGTAGTTGAAGCTCCTTGTACTTCCATTGTCTCATCTGTACGAGTTGAGTTTCTAGCATTTGCAACGGTAAGGATCTCAATACAATTTGTTTCCTAATTTCTAGGCCCCTGTTTTTCCTTTACACTCTGATGTCTGCTAAATAACTACCGCATGATGTAAAGTGATGGAAAACAAGCAGCAGTGTGCTAAGCCAGTTGTTTTGTTTCTAACAGCAAGCCCAATGCATTGAACGCCCATATCCACCAGTTAATAGACTGCCCCAAACGTGATTAAGATGATATTGCTAAAACTTGATATTCACAAGTATTACCCCTTACCATTTATCGACATCACTTTTAATTAATAAATTGTAAGGTTTGCCCGTCAGTTTTACTTCATGGACAATGCTTACACAAAAGCATTTAACCCTCAGCTAGCAACAACTTTGTCATATTTAAAAACACGGGTCTTTAATACAGTGCTGTCAACACAGTCCTCTCTCTATCACTTGCCTTTGTAGAAACATTTCATTAACACAGAGCAAGTTTTCAAATGAGAAATATAAACTGGGTTTTCCATCTGCAGAATACATTAAACTAGTTTATTTCTTTGAAGAAATTTTTAAAAGCCAAAATCTAAAACGGTTTTATAAACCTTTCATACATGGATCCATTTTTTTCTTCAAACATATTTATCAGGAGTGACAGAAATAAATACAGCAATTTTAAATCTTTGACCTAAACATAGTTTAAACCCCACTGATTGACAGAGCAGGCTGGAATTTAATAAATGTCCTTTATAAACAAGGGTAAGGTAGGTGCATGCACTGGGCTATTATGGTTGAAATTTAAAACAAACTATCACTAAGTCGCTTATAGTCTACTATTTTATTGTTACACTAATCTTTTAATCATTTTGTTAAACTATCTTCACAATTTAATAGAAATGTTCTTTCAAGTGAAAAAATAATAGAATCCAATGTGTTAAAATAACATATCAAAGATCAGAACACTTAGAGGCTAATTTCCCCAGAAGAACTTTCCAAAGCTTCATCTTCATCAATTATCCTTTCAAAATGGGGTTAAGATTTGAAAAATTTTAATAAAGTATTTATTGTGATAAATATTTGAAAAATATTATGTAACACCAGGTTAAACTAATTATTTATCTTTATAAAACAACCTTGTTTTAAATATCCTGTACTAGAGAAAATACTTTTACTTCCTCACAGTCATTATTCTTGAATAATTTTAACTGAGAAACAGACACTCGTGTTCTTTTTAAATAGCTTCACCTTTCTTAATTTACTCTAAAAAATGTATGGTTGGAATTTTTAAATCATTAAAATATAATCATAAAATAGATATCAAAGTGTTTAAAGCATTAATTCGTCTATTTCTTCCCCAAAGTCCTCTTCGATCCCATCACCTTTATTCAGCATTTAGTATGTTAGGATGGACTTGTCAGAACAAAATCAAAAACCAAATGAGTCAAATTATCAGCTTTTAATTTAGTATCCCCAAATCCAGGTATGAAACAAGTAAAACAGGAAGAATACTTGCTATATAGTTGTTCCCATTCAAGGGGATATGCAAATTTCCTGTAAAGTGTTGGGAAGGAAAGCCATAGAGTTGGAATGTTAAAGAGAATTTCTAAAAAAGGAAATATATATCCTGATCCTCTCTTGGGTCAAACATCTGGTGTGGGGGTTGGAGAAATAGAGAGGCAAAAATGATAAAATAATCTCAAATAAATATGGAATTTTGAGAGCAAAGAGGACAATTTCTATTTTCCCTAATAAGGCTCCAACTCCAGGAGTTTTTCCAGCCTTATAGAAAAGCCCTCTGGCCAGAGGCTAAAGAACAATGAATTAGAAATGCCTGCAGAAAGATTCTAGGTACCTCATCCTGAGGTCAGCTTCAGAGACCCCAAGGGCTCAGCTCAGAAAGGCAAGTGGTGTGGACAGAGGGATACAGCAACAGATACCAGCATGGACCAGAGAACAGATAGAACTGAGAATATGCAACAAAGGCTTAGTGTGGAAGGCCAGACTGCAGGTAGGAACAGGGAATAGATGATGATGCAGCAATGGGTATCTGACTGGGACGATTGCAACTTAGTACCTGGTGGTATTTCCTGACTTCTCTCCCTTCCAGGACCTTGACATTATGTGGTCCTATTAGAACTCTTACACAACCTTAAAGGAAAGAGGATATTTTAGTTAGCTATTGCTGTGTAGCAAATTACCACAAACTTAGGAGACTTAAAATAATACCTATTAGTTATAGTTCTGAGGGTCAAAAGTCTAGAGTGGCCACACTGAGTGGTCTGCTCAGGGTAACACAAGGCTGAAATTAAGGTGTCTGCCAGGCTGAGTTCTCATCTAGAGGCTCAGGAAAAATCTGCTTCTTAACTCATTAAGATTGTTGACAGGATCAGTTCTTTGTGTCTATGGGACTAAGGTCCTTGTTCCTGGCCAGCTATCCAGCCAAGGACTGTTCTCAGCTTCTAGAAGCCAAACAGGGCACTCTGAGCTCCTAGAGACTGCCTGCATTCCTTTCCATGAGGCTCCTTCTGTCTTCGATGCAATCCATCTTGCCCACATCAAATCCTTCTCAAGCTTCCAACCTGTGACTTTTCAGTCTCTGATCTCTAATCCCACATCTAAAGGGTCCATGCCATTAGGCCAGATTCACCGGATAATCTCCCTTTTTTAAAGTCAACTAATTTGGGACCTTAATTATATCTTCAAAATTCATTCACAGCAGTACCTAGATTCATGCTTGATTAAGTGAAACCATATGAACTCCAGAGGGCAGGAATTATGGGGTAGAATTCTGCCTACCACAGAGGAGAGGAGATAATTAGCCAAGGATCTCTAGAACTGATTTAGAAAACCCCGAGAGTATCTATGTGGAATGAAGATGATGGAACACAGGTCAGGATAAAAATTAATCAATATTGAAATTTTTCTTTAAAAAAATGGTTTTATATTACACATGCCAGAGTTTGTAACCCATGGAATCTGTACCTATTCAAATAGAGAAGAGCATCACTAGCAAATAGTACTTAAGGTCATGTGTAAACTTAGCATCATGACAGAAAACCATGAGCCAAAACTCCTTTAAAATTTTATGCACATCCTCATGTTAGCAGAGCAAACATAGGTACTTGAAATTATAATATTTGATCATCAGACTTCCAGCCTTTCCTATCTTTAGCTAATTCTATTCCCTGACCCATTCTGGCATTATTTACATCTTAAAATTTCTTTCACCTAAATCTGCAGCTATCCAATTATATCTATTTTCTTTAGATCATGCCCAAGACTATTGAATAGCAGGCTGGGACATCAAGAAATGTTCAAGTACATAAATCAGAGTTAGAACAGGGTTAGGAGGGGCCATAGGTGGCTCAGTTAGTTAAATATCCGACTTCAGCTCAGGTCATCATGTCAGTTGGTGGGTTTGAGCCCTGCATCAGGCTCTGGGCTGACAGGTCAGAGTCTGGAGCCTGCTTCAGAATCTGTGTCTCCCTCTCTCTCTCCCCTTCCCCCATTCATATTCTTATTATCATTCTCTCTCTCTCTCTCTCTCTCTCTGTCTCTCTCATGAACATTTAAAAAAAATAATAGGGTTAGTGTATTATTTTTATCTCCCTAACCAACTTTTTACCACCTGGGTGATTAAACCCAGGTGAGACCCAAGTCTCAGGGTTAGAAGTACACCTAGAGAACATTCAAAGCAGCAGCAGGGTCCTTAACATTCTTCAAAAGCCAAGGAGGGATAACAAAGACTACAAGTTGCTTTGAAGAGTACTCTTGAATTCCACTTCCTGTAAGAGTACTCTGATCCTTATAGACCAAAAGGGTTTCATGGTGAAATTGCTGCTTGAAAGAACCCTCTATTTTGACAGCTGAGAGTCACGGTTTTCTGAGAATTACAGTCCCCACCCCCTGCCCTGTGAAAATAAAGCAGAAAGACATTGAAGACTGCTACACTGACACTACTTTCCTCCAAAACACAAATACACAGTTAATTTGCACTAGAGTAGGACTTTAAACATTAAAGTGTTAGTTACAAATATAATCTGTCTGGTATAGGGCTATTGCTTTTATCTTACAAACCAGAGAGTAAATCAGATTTTCAGTCAGGGCTTTACTTGGCCATAGTTATGCTCAACTATTATTGGTAATTACTTTGGCTCTATCCATAGTGCCAAGAGCTCTTCCCATGAACCAAAATAAATAACTTGTGTCCTTTAGGAATAAAAGAGGGACTGAATAAATTGAAGACACTCTTAGCATCAGGAGCACCAAGCAGCTTCTAAATTTATTCCATTCACACTTGGTTTTTAAAGAAGACTGAGCTATTTATTTCTGTCCTATGGGCAAACTCAGAAGTATAATGGACAAAATGTCAGAGAAAATGAAGAAAAATGATGGTATTCCCCAACAGAATAAATACATCTTTGCAAAAATCAAGTTACCAGAGTTTCTCTAAGCCCCAAGTGATCAGCCGCTGTGAGACATAAAACTGAGCTGAAAGCACTGGGCAAAGGACTTGAGTAAATGAGGACTTATATTTGTAATGAAGTAGCATTGGTAACGACTGATCATCTTTCAAGAGCTGAGGCTCTAGTTCTCAAATCCCTAGATGCTACCTCAATTTTCCGAAAGGTATTTGTATCTTTGGAGCACATTCCCCTCAGGGATCTCAGAGACTCATTGGTAGTGCATGTTTCGAGCTCTAATCTAGGGAGACAAACAGCCTTCTCCATATGCATATGGAGGAACATTTGGGATTTCTGAACCACTACTTCGACATCTGCCAGAAAATGGGGTATTATTAGAAGATGCTGCCTCACATTTAATAATTCAAGCACAGCCAGTTTTTTTTTAATGTTTTACATTAATCACTTAACAATGGATGAATATTGACTGTCCTGAGTAATATTTACCAGATCCTGCCAAATAGACCTCTTTGTTGTCCCCAAATTTATCTTAGACATTCCCTGCTCAAGGTCTCTGCTCACCATTTCTCCATAAAACCTGTAATTGTCCTCCCAATGCAGCTAAAAATCTGCTTTCATGAAGCTTTCCCTTAAAATCTAAGACCGAACAATTCCCCTCTTTTCTCTAATAGCAGTTTTTATCTGCACTATTCAGATTGATGAGTTTCCGATTTCCCCATGAAGACTTTCTTGTTAAGTCCCTGCAATAGGTTGAATAATGACCACTCAAAGATATCAAGTCCTAATCCCTGGAACTTGTAAATATTATGTTATTTAGATAAAGGGTCTTTGCAGAAGTAGTGAAGTAAAGACTTTTGAGATGAGATTGCCCTGGATTATCCAGGAGGGCTCTAAATGCCTTCACAAGTGTCTTTATAAAAGAGAAGCAAAGAGAGCACATTCAGAAAAGAAGGCAATGTGAAGACAGAGACAGAGATTGAAGAGATAGGGCTAGAAACCAAGGAATACCAACAGCTATCAGACACTAGAAGAGGCAAGGAATCAGTTCTTCTCTAGATTCAGTGGAGGGATCACATCCCTGCTGACCATGATTTCAGACTTCTGACTCCAAGAATTATGAGAAAATCTATTTCTGTTGCTTTAAGTCACTAGTTTTGACTAGTTACAGCAGCCATAGGAAATTAATACAGTCCACCAAATAATTTTGATAATTGATCATTGCTCCTCACAGAGGGAGTATAATGCAGCATATAGCTGACCTTTGCCCTTTTTAGTCAACACTTGGGCTTTTGTAACTCCATATTTACATCTGGCTGGACAGGTTAAAGTTTTGTATCCCCCAATTTTAAGAAAAATGTAGGGGCGCCTGGGTGGCTCAGTCGGGTGGGCATCCGACTTTGGCTCAGGTCACGATCTCACGGTCCGTGAGTTCGAGCCCCGCATCGGGCTCTGGGCTCATGGCTCAGAGCCTGGAGCCTGCTTCTGATTCTGTGTCTCCCTCTCTCTCTGCCCCTCCCCCGTTCATGCTCTCTCTGTCTCAAAAATAAAACGTTAAAAAAAATTTTTTTTAAATAAAAAAAAAAAATAAAGAAAAATGTAACCCTCTCTTTGCAAGGTTATTCAGATTCTGTTATTCCCCAGTAAAATAGTGGTTTAATTCATGAATTTTTGAAATAAGACACATGAGTTCCAATCTCAGCCCTGACACTTTCTAGCTTTTTTAGATTAGGCAATTCATTTAACCTCTTTAGGCTTCCATTTTCTTATTTATGAAAATTTGATACCTTATAGGATTTCTGAGTGGATGAAATAATTCATGTAAAGCACAGTGAGTGGCACATTATAAATGCTTAGTAAATGGAAGGTATTTTCATTTTGTGTTTCCTATAGTTTATCCTTCAACCAATATTTACCAAAGGCCCCTTATGAGCTAGGCTGTCTACTAGAATCTAAGATTACAAATCTAAAGAAAGAGATTCCCTCAAAATATTAAAAGTAGAATTATCATATGACCCAGCAATTAAACCTCTGAAAATATACCCAAAGTAAATAAAAACACTAACTTGAAAAAGCAAACTGTACCACCATTTTCATTGCTGTATTACTGACAATAGCCAAGACAAGTGTGCATTGACTGATGGATGGATGAATTAGTGATATGTGTGAGTGTGTATACACACACAATGGATTATTATTTAGCTATTAAAAATAAGGAAATCCTATAATTTGTGGCAATATAGGTGGATCTTGAGGACATTATGCCAAGTGAAATAAATCAGAGGAAGACAAATATTGTATGATCTCCCTTATATGTGGAATCTAAACAAAAGCAAAAGCAAAAAAGCAGAAAAAGAGATCAGATTTGGGGTTACCAGGGGTAATTTTATCCTCTAAACATAACCTAAGTGTAATTCTAAATGTCTACCAGTTTAGTTCTCCCAGAGGCCCGTGTTGCTCATAGACTAGCTACTTCCCCGGATTAGTTCCTAATCTTCCTCAGACACTATGTACACCATGAGGCAGAGGCAAGGCTGAGAAGGTTGAACTGGTTCTGACAAATGTGTTGAGCATTCACACGACATTGATTTATGTGATCTTAAAATGGCCCCCAAACACTCTATTTGATCCTTTCTAAAAAGTTTTTCATCAAAATAATAAATTTACTGAGCTTTCTTGTAGATATTTACAAATAATGTGTGTCACTTTATCTGAGAAAAGGGAAAGTATTCAGGGAGAGAAGTAAAGCTAAAATACACAACAGTCCAGGATCACCAAATTTCTTCACAGTTCATTTCATGCCATAGTCCCAGAATGGAGAAAAGTCCTATAGTAGCAACCTTGCATTCTTCAATTTGGTGACCTACTACTGAACAGGATCATAATTCTGCAGGAGCTCAGCCATGGTTGAGGATTGGGCTGAGGACTGGGTTACAAAGGTTAATTAAAGAACCCAAAGGATTCAGAAGACAATTAGAATTCAGCACAAAGCATCAGCACTACCTTGGGCTTTATGAGGTATTTTCTCCAGCAAGGCTTTGCTAAATGGGGAGCTATTTTTATGTCACTATAAATTACATTTAATTGTAGGCTTTGTTGCATAATTTACTACATCTTTGTCTTCTTAGAATTTCTAACTTAGCCTTACTTTTGAGAACATGTTTTTCTTTGTACTTTTTCCTTACACTAGCTGTGTATGTCCATTCCTTTCCCAGTGCAGTCCCAAACTGTCTAAGTACTGGAGGTTTTGTTTTTTGGTCCAGAGTTCTATGGTCCTCACTGAAAGTCAGCTTCAACTTACACTTGCCTTGCTTCCAAACCAAGGTTTGTTCATGGGATAGTCAGTATACTGTGCATTAGGGAAACCCACAGTCTTTTAGAATGAGTTTTAATTTTTGAAAACCTGCTATTATCTTTTAAAATACTCTCTGGTCTTCACTACAGCTCCCTTTTGTACAAGAGAGAGTAAGTATAAGGCAGGCTTATCCTGAACTCCTTCAGTAGAGTTAATTATTAAAAGTGCTAGAAGAAAGGCTCCTGGGCGGCTCAGTTGGTTAAGCGTATGACTTCAGCTCAGGTCATGATCTCATGGTTCATGAGTTTGAGCCCCACATCAGCATCTGTGCTGACAGCTCAGAACCTGGAGCCTACTTCAGATTCTGTGTCTCCTTCTCTCTCTTCCCCTCCCCTGCTCATGCTCTGTCTCTCTCAAAAATAAACATTTAAAAAAGTCTTAAAAAGTGCTACAATAAACTCATGAGAGCAGCTTCATGTCAACAGTTTTATGGCATGAATCAAAGCTACAGTATCAATGTTAGCACCAGAAGACATTAAATCTTACCAAAACAGCATACAAATAAAAATTTATATTTGGTGTTAAATAGGTAATATCATTAAGTGTGTTTTAAGGTGTTCTGAATAACCTGAATAAGATAAAAATAATACAGCTCAAAAAGAAATACAAACATGCTAAACACATTTAAGTTATACATTGAAGTTATCACTATATGATAACTTATCTATATGATAGCCTAACTTATGTGGCCTCAATTAGGCCATAGACCTCTTAACCATGTTCATATTTAGCATGAGGGTTAGCAGGGGACCAAAATGCCAGTTTCATCCTTTTTTGTATCTTTTGGCCTATAGGGAACATACAGTTCATATTAGAAATTTCAGCAAAGGGATAAACTAAAATGTTTTCATTCCATTAAAGAACATTATGGCAGTCTAAAAAGCAGAACATATGAATCAACAAAAAAGGGACTGATACCAAAATAGAGTCAAGGGCAAACTTTTTGTGTTGAAATATTTGGACTTACAGAAAGTTACAAAAATAGTACAAGGACTTGTCATACACCTTATCAAAGCCCTCAAGTGTTAATATTTCAACTCATTTACTTCTCTCCCTACTTCCCTACCCCCTTCTGTCTCTCTGTATGTGTTTACACACCTTTACTTTTTCTGAACCATTGGAAAATACATTGAAGATACAATGTGTCTTACCCTTGAATGATTCAGTATTTTTTTTTAAATAAGGGTATTGATTGATATAATCATAGTTGCAATTACCAATCAGGAAATGAACTACAATCTAATCTAGAAACTGTACTCAAATTTTGCCAATATCTCACTTAGGTCCCTTATAGCAAAACAAACTTTTTTTCCCTGATTCAGGATCTAATTCAGCATCAAATGTTCCATTTAGTTGTCGTATTTCTTTAGGCCAAGTCTAGCAGCTTCCTCGGTCTTTGTAAGACTTTCAGGACCTTGACATTTTTCAAGAGTATAGGTCAGTTATTTTGTATGCTATCTCAGTTTGAATTTCCGTGGTGTTCCTTCATGATTAGATGCAGTTTATGCCTTTGGGGAAGGATTATCATCAAGTGTGTGTTTTCTTCTCAGTATATCCTATCAGGAGATACATGAATAAATATATTTATCTTATTGCTGGTAATGTTAACTTCAAGTATTTGGTTAAGATAGAGTCATCAGATTTCCCCACTTTATTCATTTTTCCTTTGTAATTATAGTACCTTGTAGAAGGTATGTTTTTATTTATTTATTTTGACAGAGAGAGAGAGAGAGAGCAAGCAAGTGAGCACAAGCCAAGGAGGAACAGAGACAGAGGGAGAAAGAGAATCCAAAGCAGGTGGGTCTCAAACCCATGAACCGCTAGATTATGACCCGAGCCGAAATCAAGTGTCGGTGGCTTAACGGATTGAGCCACCCATCCACTCCCCCTTGTAGAAGGTATTCTGACGCTATATAATCATCCTATTTCTTGTCACACATTCACGTGTTAGTTTTATAATCCACTAATGATTCAGCCTAAAACAGTCGTTACTAGCAATTGCCCAAAGGTGATTTTTCTTATTCCTTTATTGTTGCTGGGTCAGAAAGTAAAATGTGCTTTAAAAAATAGCAGCAAATATTTGGGGCGCCTGGGTGGCTCAGATGGTTAAGCGTCCCACTTGGGCTCAGGTCATGATCTCACAGTTTGTGGGTTTGAGCCCCACATCAGGATCTGTGATGACAATTCAGAGCCTGGAGCCTCCTTTGGATTCTGTGTCTCCCTCACTCTCTGCCCCTTCCCTGCTCACACTCTCTCTCTTTCAAAAGTAAACAAACATTAAAAAAACATTCTTTTAATTAAAAAAATAGTGGAAAATATCAATAAACATAAGAGCTTGCTGCAAAGGGCTCTTCCTGATCTGGGCTAATTTAATGATAGCAAATGATTACAACCCATAGAAAAAAGATAAGACACCATAGATGATAGCCTTATATAGACAGTTAAATAAAAACTCTTAGAGTAGAAGGCAAGGCACTCTCCAGATACTTTAGAATGAAGGATAAAAATCTTAAATGAATACAATGAAAGAAAACCTCACCTATAATAAAGAAATACAAATTGAAGTAATGACATGCTACCCCATCCATTTATGTCAAGAAGGTTTCGACAATTAATGAAATTGGTAGTATCAACTGCTGATAAGAGAGTGGAAAACATGAGGTCTCAGATACAGTACTGATTTGGGTGTGTACATTGGTAAAACCTTTCTGGATAGGAGTTCACAGTATGCATCAATACTTAAATGAATGGAACACCCTGACCCAGCAATTCCACTTGAAATCATGGAACAACTGAGTAAGTAAAATGTGTCTATAATCAATCTGATTATCTGTCAATAGAATTAGAGTGTTACATGGCTGAAAACGGGATGATTTAGCTCTACTGATTTGGAAAGATTTAACATACTGCTATGTGAAAAATCCAGATTTAAAAATACACGTAAGTGTGATTATTCCATTGTTTTCATGCATATATATGTACACTTGTATGCATATATTCATAAATACACACGTAGTATCCTAGTCTGATCATCTGTTAAAGGGAGATAACATGGGAACTACTTCACAGATCACAGAGCTTATAAGAGGATAAATGATTATTTTAATCTGAGCATAGTGTCTGACACATGAGCTCAGTAAAAGTTAACTATTATTGTAACTATATTGACTATTATTGTTCCTTGAACAATTTATTATGGTTCTTATTTTTCTAAACTAGAACACAGTTTTGGGAACCATATTGTAATTTGTCTCCTTCTGTTAATCACGAACCCCAATTAGGCAACTTATACCAGATGTAAAATTGACCTTTAAAATCTTTGATGAACCAATTGAAAGACAGAAATTGAATTCTCACCCTTGCTTTGAAGAACATTATCAATATGGACCATTATACCCTAAGGAATAAATAGGACAGAAATAAAATGAAATAGCACAGAGATACAGAAAAGAGTAATTTAAAAGTTGCTTAATGAACACCTTGGTCATCTGGTCCAAGAACTACTAATATTTAATATTTCCATATATAAAATTTTCCAAAAATAACTACTTATGGATATTTTTATTAATAAAACATACCCTTAAAAGCTACATCAAAATACACTAATTATACTATCACTATTCCTTTATTTTACTTGTTTTAACACTGTGATTGCCATAAATCAACTGCAATCATCTCAGCGAAATTCTGTAGACACAGCATAAATCAAAGAATGTATTTGATTCATCCTAAAACTTAATTAGAAAAGTGTATCTTGTGACCTTTCTGTGGGTGAGTGTTGAATATTTTCTTAACAAATGTCCCCAGGCAAGAAATGATTATGATAAAATGTGAGAAATATACAATAAGGTACATAGCAATGAGGTTATTTATCAACTAATAAGGTATCTCACTGTTTGATATCATGCAAATTTTTATCATTATGGAAATTTAATTTGCACCTTTGATTTCTTTGTGTTTTCCTTTAACCCAGTTCAGCTGTTAGGAGTTACCTTTTATCACAGTAATTGTAGCTCTGATTTATTCCTCTTTTTTAGGCAGACAAAATAGTCATGAAGGTATCTGCCATTAAATGACACAGGAGTTGAAGGCTTCCTTAGTACTCAAAGGCAATTTAATTGTGCTTACAATTGCGGTCACAGGAATTTGCGGGCACTTGGCTCGGTACTCAGCATGGGTGCATTCTAAGAAGTAGTAGCAACCACTCTAACATTCTAATTCTTCATTCTAATCGTCTCACCATTCTTCCCGTTTAGTGGCACAGGTAAATTATCACCTTATTCTTTGGCCAAATCATAAAACCAAGAACCAGCAGATCTGTTAATCAGAGTTTAATTTAGGATTGGGCCAGATATTTATTAGGGTGATTCCCTGAAATGGCCTGTGGTTTCAGTGGCATAGTTCACATTCATTCATTTTCTGACAGGAGCTTTTGAACAACATTGCTTTTATACCTCCGACCTCCCTACTGAGATGCCACAGTTCTTAAATTAAATTAAAATAATCCTACAACTAAGTGCCAAAACGTGATGACCTAGTAAAAGGATATAAAAAGTTTGGGATGGTGTCTTATAATTAAAAAAAAAATACAGTTGGATAAGATGAGCCTTGAAAATCCTTACTTTTGGCAAGCCTCAAGGCCATAGGCTATGGTCACCTCTCAAACTGGAACCCTGGCTTAGAGGCCAGCCTTAGAGCATTCTGGTCATCCCAGCCACCTGTGTCTGACCACATATTCTACTGCAAATGTCATTCTGAATCTGATTAGATCACACAATCAGGAAATCTCATTCATGTCCAAAAATTGTCCATCTAATCTTTGGGGGACATATAAATAAAAGCAGGTGAGTTCAATTCAATAAATATTTACAAAATGATTAGATGCTAAGGCAGTTTTAAGTATTGCAGAAAATCTAATCAAAGCATAGTTTGCAATCCCAAGGAATCTTCAATCTAACAGCGTGGTTGGCACACACAAAAACTAGGTACCAGGCAAAAGTGCTAAATTCTGTAAAAGGGCACAAAGTAGAATAAGAAGCCAGCAAAGGAAAGTGATTCTACTAAGGACATCAGTAGCAGGGTCCTTGATATTTTTCTCAGGTTAGTCCAGTGTTAAAGAGTACTGGCCTCCTACAGGCATGGCCAAATGATTCTACAGAAGTGACACTTGTATAGTCCATACAAGGTTAAGAAGAAAAGACAGAGATCTCACTCTCTATCCTGTGCACACTGTGCTTCATGTCTCCCTGAATCTTTTCATGAGAAAATATTCAAAATCATGCATCAGTAGCCAATTAGAAGATTTATAGAAGTTTAGTTTAACTGGCTTCCCTTAGTAATTATGTAATGATTTCATTACCATTTACTTTATCCACAGAAACACTTACTGTTCAAAAGAACCCAGGCATCTGATAATTTTAAGTGAAAGCTATGTTTCGGATTATTAGTGTACGCCTTGTAATTACAAAGAGGGAAACAGCTACTCAAAGAGTTTAAGTGACTCTTCCATCGTCACAAGTAGCTAAGATGGGCAGTTCTAGCAACTGATATTTTGTGTGTCTATAGACAAAGACTTTTGTATTTTGTTGATCACTGTGTCAAATACTTGAGTGCCCATTTTGTCTCAAAGTCCAGCCAGTAATTATTTAAGCATACATCTTTATGCACTTGAACATTGTAAGTATTCTAGTTTAGAGCTCTTTTAAAGATTTGTGGTATGGAAACCAATTTGACAATAAATTATATTTAAAAAAAATAAAAGAAAAAGGAAAAAAAAAGATTTGTGGTTCTTGCTTAAAGGACTTTATTGCATGTGAGCACTCTGTATAATCTAGCTTCCAGATACATCAGGATCTAAACAGTGATTGCTCACTCCCTTTCCATTTCAAAGCGGAGACATTAAGGGAACATTCAGAAGCTCTTCAGAATGTGGTTCTATTGTTTAACTGATCATCAGGCCTTGATTTTATCATCCTCAACAACCCAGGAAACACGGAATAGATAACCATGTCTACCTACTGCCTCACTCCAAAAGGCATTCTTCATGAGAATAATCCCAGAAATGAGGAACATTTATAAAAGGCTTTAAGGCAAGCAAGCTGTCAAAAGGAAAGAATTGTTAGATTTCTCCAAATTCAAAAGAATGGATGATAAGCATACAGTTAATATAAAACAGGAGAGAACCGTCTGTGTGGCTTTGCGATAGTGCACTGAGAAAAAAATAATACTGACGTGATGGCAGTCTTTTCCCAGCATTTTTCTCAGCAATATTTTTATAACAACACCAAGTAATAAGGCCATGTAATGTATCTGGAGTGCTGGGAGAGACTGAAGACTTTCACAGGGTGGTTGATTCCTTAGGAAAATATAGAAAACGTAAATAGGAGCACCAATTAAATATCTCAGACAGATGAAGATAGCATAAGCAAAGGTATGCAAGTCTGCCTTGAATTAAAATATTTTGTATTACCATTTTCATGAGTTTAATCACATCTCTTTTTTAACTGTGCCTAAAATATAGCATATCTATCCTAGCAGATTAGTTAATATTTCTCACTGGGGTTTATTCTATATGTCCTTTGTCGTATAATGATACCCTGTTGACAAATATATAATAAATATGACATCCCAGACAAGTTGACCTTATATTTGCACATAAACTTTCTGACCATCTCATGGTCATATTACCCCCCTCCAAAAAAAAAATTCCTACGTTACATACAGAAGTGACTAAACATAGCAGTAGTAAAAAGGAAAACAATGTTGGAAAAAAACCCACTCTGCTTGACACAGTCATAACTACTTTGAGATATGCCTTAAGCCAGTGGTTTCAGATTACACAGTATGGTGCAATATGGTCCAATACAATAAAATTGGGAAGGAGATCTGATATCTAAAGCATCTGATAAAGTATTAAGTGGCAAAGTTATATTCTCAATCTGTTTCTAAAGTATGCTGTGAGGATCGACCTCTTAAAAAACTGGGATAGCATTTGACATAGTAATGTTGAATTAAATTGAATTGGACATTGTTCAATCCCACAATATAGCAAGGAGTCATCTCTAGGGAGATTTTGACAGTATGAACAATCGGCAGCGAAGTGGGGAGAATGTTATCTTCTTTTCAAAGATCTTCGGAGGGAGGAAAAGAGCCACTAAACAACACATTGAAAAAGAAAAGCTAATATAATTTCTAATTCTCTGCAACACCATAACAAATACTAATTTGTGTTTCCAAATAATATCACCAGAGGTTTTATGCAACTTACAGTAAACAGAAAAGCCAAGAATTGGATTTTATAACATTCCTCACTCCCAAGTTTATGCTACATTCACTAGGAAATATCTTAGCCTAATACAATACCATGTAAAATATGAAGACTGCAGGGACACCTGGGTGGCTCACTTGGTTAAGCATTTGACTATTGATTTTGGCTCAGGTCATGAGTTCATGGCTCGTGAGTTCCAGCCCTGTGTCGGGCTCTGCACTGACAGCACAGAGCCTGCTTGGGATTCTCTCTCTTCCCCTCTCTTTCTACCCCTCTCCCCAAAATAAATAAATAAATTTTTCAAAAAATACTTTAAAAAATAAATAAAATATGAAGACTGCAGGGGAGACAGGGTAGCTTAGTCAGTTACAACACTTGATTCGGGCTCAGGTCACGATCTCCTGGTTCATGGGATCAAGCCCTGCATTGGGCTCTGCACTCAGCATAGAGCCTTCTTGGGATTCTGTCTCTCCCTCTCTCTCTCTGCTCCTTCTGCTTACACAAGGGCTCTCTCTTAAATAAACGTTAAAAAACAAATAAATATATAAATAAATAAAATATGAAGACTGCAAAAGGGGAAAGTGAATTTCAATTGTCATTTGATTATTTCAAGGCTGTATTTTCACACTGCAGGCCAAACCCCAATAATAGCCTTTCCCTAGAGTTTACAAAACTAGATGTAGGATAGAAAATTCTTTTTGAAATGCTGAACAAAACAAAATATGTAGAAAATCTCATTCATTATTTACCTATCAGAGAATAACAAACATAGATTATTTCTCAACTAATTCCTACACAGTCACTAAGAGATGTGACCATTTAGCAATCAATTTACATTTAATAATGATCTACATTTAATAAAAATTACCTATGTAAATTAAGTAACATGCTATCATCTTTATTTATGGGGAAATTGTTGACACTGTGAATCACTACCAAAAAAAAATAAAAAATAGAAATAAAAATAATTTTTAACGCCCTTATCTTCTACATAACATTTAATGAACACATGACAACCTGGCTTTATAAAGTAATATTAGCTACATGGGCATTTTTCAGCTTTAGAAGAGAAGTGGAATAATGCAAAGAAACAAGATGAAACATTGAAAGAATAATGTGTTTACATCAACAAAAGCATTTTAAATCAGCAATCTTTAATTCATAAAACCACAGACATTGAAGCATAATTCATAGTTCAATAAAAATAAACCAAAGCATTCTGAAAATGTAGAAGTATTTTGAAGTAATAGACCTTAATTTGTATGATAAATAAGGAAAGTAATTACTCTTTTGCCACAGAAATGCATTGTAATTCACTGGTCTTGTAAATTTGAATTGAAATTTCTAAAAGGCATATTGAGTTAGTGCTGCTACATGATACCCATCAGATTAACTATTTTTAGTTTTATTTGTTTTTGGCATCACTTATATGTAGCCTGTTGTTCCTTTGCTAAAATTAAAGTCATCTTTAATTTTATTTGTAATTTAATTGATTATGTAATCTCTTTAGGCGAGTGATTGTGTCTGTTTTATTTAATGGCATCTCCCCTGCTCCTCAAATAGTGTCTGGTGCATAGAAGGCACTCAGTAAATATTTGCTAAATTAATGAATTCATTTAAAAGTTGGACCATGGTAAGAAAGTACGTGATAATCCACAAAGGTTAACTATGTACAGCAGAAGAAAAAACAGAATCTAGATAACGAGAATAAACCACTATCCTAGCTGGGCAAACATATGGTATGCCAAATATTAAGGAAACTCAAAAGGAGACTTCATAGTGACTTTGTAGTCTATTTGTGAACATTTATGATACCTTGATTTCTGTGTCAAAGCCAAATTTGCTTTGCATTATAATTACGTTTGAGGTGATATTGCATAACCACTAAATGATGGTATTGATTGTGGCTAATGTAGAACTTTTCATGGTAATACAGTAAGACGCAGTCATCAACACACGGCAGAACACATACTTTGGAGCACATCACAGTCTCTTGCTCCAAAGGAAGAGTTCATTACCTTTTTCTTTAGCATCCATCACAGTGATTCCAGAAAATGAACTTTTTCAAAACCACATAATGAAAAGTTTTCCATCATTTACACATCTGAACAAAGACATGTGGACAAATACACATAGCCATTGCACAAAGACACATATTCGTCACCAGCAATCCTATAGCTGCTGCACAGATTCCCTGACCATATTGTTGTCAAAACATCTTCAGTGTTGTCACAGTGCCATAAAACATTTCTCTTTATAATACTGATCTGTACATACCTTAATAATGAGAGAATGACACTGGAGACATGGCATCTACTAGCCTTCCACTACATCTCCTAATCTAACTCTCCTTATTTAAAGAAAAACTATCTCGGGGCGCCTGGGTGGCGCAGTCGGTTAAGCGTCCGACTTCAGCCAGGTCACGATCTCCCGGTCCGGGAGTTCGAGCCCCGCGTCGGGCTCTGGGCTAATGGCTCAGAGCCTGGAGCCTGTTTCCGATTGTGTGTCTCCCTCTCTCTCTGCCCCTCCCCCGTTCATGCTCTGTCTCTCTCTGTCCCAAAAATAAATAAACGTTGAAAAAAAAAAATTTTTTTTTAAAAATAAAAAAAATAAATAAATAAAAAACGTTAAAAATAAAAAAAAAATTAAAAGAAAAACTATCTCACATATTCATTAAATACAGGATTTAATTTAATGCTATATGGCCAGCATTGTATCAATGGCTATAGAGAGTTCAAACGAGGTTTAAGACTTGGTTCTTGCCTCTAAAAATCTTAAATTCTAACCAGAGAAATAATACTTATATACATAAAATGGCCATCTGTCAAATGTACAGAAATCACATAAATGAAAACATCATGATGGACTGATTTTTTACTATGAAACACTTGACCAAGCATTTTCTCATTTAATTCTCAACAACTATAGTCACGTTGACTCTATAGTTACCATCCTCACTTTACAGTCGAGAAAAACCCAAGTTCCATGAAATTAAACATACTGGCCAAAATCACCAGTAGAATTCAATCCCCATCTGTACCTTCAAAGATGGCACTAGGAAATACTACAACATCCCAAGACTGACTCAAAGCAGGCAGGAGGAGGGGCGTGCTGAGAAGAGTCAAGACCTGATTTAAACAGGTATGGAGGGAAATTAATAAAAGACTTTGAACACTGGCCTGAGGAACTAGATTGACTAACATAGGAAATGGAGGAATAGCATACAGGTCCTAGAGAAGAAATAGAATATAAGAATGTGTTTAAAATACTATCCTAATAATTTTGTTAAGCTACATGATAGTTTTGAAAAGTTGAAAGAGATTTACGGAAATCAAAGAACATGAAGAGGTATTATACTATATGTTAGCCAAAAGGAATTTAAATAAAAACTTGAAACAAAACAAAAATAAAAATAAAACACTGGAGAAAATCTCCATGGGTGTCTGGGGGGGGCGGGGGAGAAGAACATGAGGAGGAGTGAATGAGACCAGAGTAATCGTTGTGGAAATGGAGTAAAAGAGATAAAAATCCAAGGAATATTAGACATAAGTGAGAAGGTTTTTGCTGCCTGGCTAATTATAAATACTTTATAGGCTGTGTGTATTCCTGGGAGGCGAGTAACAACAATCATAATTTACAGGGTTTTCATTCAGGAAAGGCATTACACCACTTTCATCAACTCTAAAGGGTAGAATTAGAATGAGCTCAGGTCAGTAGCCAAGAAGATAATAATACCTTCTAGAAATCACCAGAAAAAAAGAACTTTCTAGTGGAGTCCAAATGGGACCAAATGGGACATGGGGAATTTAATTGATTTGGGTTGTGGTCTTGCAAACTTTTTTGAAATCAGTTTCATAACAACATAAATATTTACCACTACTTAAAGGTACAACTAAAATCATTAAGTAAACTTCATGCTCTATGTATTAATTAAAATTAAACAACAAATTTTAAAAAATTTAAGTGTAATGTATCACATATAAATTAGTAATCACTTGTTTTTCTCTTTTCTTTGTGTTCTTCACATGATTCCTTTTATAAGGACAACAGTAATATTGGATTAAGGACCCACCATAATCCATTATGACCTCATATTATGTAATTGCATTTACAATAATTCTGTTTGCAAATATGATCACGTTCTGAGGTGCTGCAGGTTAAAACTTTAACACATATTTGGGAGGGTGTATAATTAGACTCATATGTACAAGATACTGTCTAGAGTAAAATTATTACTAGATGATGACCCCCATGATAAATGATATTTTGTCTTATTCTCCACTGAAGCCCTAGCACCTAACCCAAAAAAGTAAATTAAGGAATATGTTTTCACTCACATGTGGATTTTGAGAAACTTAACAGAAGACCATAGGGGAAGGGAAGGGGAAAAAATAGTTACAAACAGAGAGGGAGGGAAGGAGGCAAACCTTAAGAGACTCTAAATACAGAGAGCAAACTGAGGGTGGATTGGGGGGGGTGAGGAAGAGGGGAAAATGGGTGATGGGCATTGAGGAGGGCACTTGTTAGGATGAGCACTGGGTGTTGTATGTAAGTGATGAACCACGGGAATCTACACAAAAAACCAAGAGCACACTTTACACACTGTATGTTAGCCAGTTTGACAATAAATTATATTTTAAAAAAGAAATATCTGTTAAATAAATAATTCAATGTGGCATATGAGTGCAAATTGAAATCATAAAGTTACTATATACTTTGGAAGTCTAATGTGATAGCCCCAACAACAAGCTTCAGAACTAATTTAGTCTGTGAATCACCAGCATTTCTCACCTTTTTATGTACCTGTGATGCCTGGACCTATCACAGAAAACATTTGCAGGATCTTGAGCACTCTCTTGATGCCACTTTGTGTAAAAAGATGAGCTGTGATGAGTTTCTGGAAAATAGCCTATTCTGCAGTGGAGAGTTCAGATGATACCATACAGCTACCCCAAGATGTAATTGAAATTTTCAAGGAAAAACAACAGCATAGCCTAACAGCTATTGTGTGAGTGAACCAAAGCAAGAGCATCACAGGCAGTTGAAGAAAGGCCTTCTATGAGCCATTGATTAACATTTTTAAGCAACTTGGCATAATTGTAGAAAACAGTGATAGACAAATCAAGGTGACATCCAGCTATAAAGAAAATTCTTTAGCCACGTCTCAGAATAAACTAACAACCTAGTCAAATTGCAGCCAGCAAAACAAATGACAAACGTCAGGTATGCACAGTGTAGAGGTGACATGTAGTTCTGTACTGTCTTTT
Organism: Lynx rufus; assembly: GCF_022079265.1. Classification (NCBI taxonomy): domain Eukaryota; kingdom Metazoa; phylum Chordata; class Mammalia; order Carnivora; family Felidae; genus Lynx; species Lynx rufus. The sequence goes on from NW_025814827.1 coordinate 68,416,939, forward strand.
CAGGCTCATCCACACATAGAAATACTATTGTCACCATTAGTAGGTTGTCTGGAAAAGAATAACACGCTCAGAAAAGTGTATCTCAGACATTTCTGCAATGTACAAGCCTTAAAGATCTTTATTTCGACATATGCCTAACAAATTGTGGGCATTCAATCTACCAGAAGCTGATAGCTCAGTTTCTCAAAATAAGATCCACATGCTCTGTAAGTTTTATGTCAGCATTTGACCCAAATAAAATTAACATGACAGAAAAAAAAATCACATTGTACTCAACCATCAGGGCAGAGTGACACAAAGAACCTAAGTTGGTGTCTTAAGAATAGTCAAGAGATGCCCATCCTGACAACCTCACTGCCTGACCTGGTACAAAGGATTTAGACTTTTGATCCTTTGCTTCTTTATGTCAGAAACAAGGGACAGTGGAGCAGTCAGTGCCTCGTCCTGGTTATGTGCAGAGCTTAAGAGACTGCCCTAGATTTGTCAGTGTGTAAATCACCCCTCATGAGAAATATTCTATTATATTCTGGATATTGTGAACAGACAACAAATGCTTTTCGTATTTGCCAAGGGATTACCTGGAGATATTTTGCCCCCTCCCACAAAGTACACATTCACTAAGCACAAGAGTGGTCCAGGCGTAACTCTGTAATCCATGCACAATCTTCGTGTTTGCAAACACTTGTCTAGGACAGGTTCACATTTAAAACCTGTTTAATTTCCAAAACTGATTTCAATTTAAAGTACAAATACCAATGAGATACTTAAAAGATAAGCCTGTCCTCATATTATTTTATTCGTTAGATTGGATTTCCAGCTAAGTCTTTAACAGTGTTGTAGAGATATTTTGGTTTAGTGTTACTTGTTAGAAAAGGGTTTAAGCTAAAATGATAAGATAGTACCTTAGACAATTACACTCAGCACAAGATCACATACAAATGACAATTACTGACTAGTAATTGAAATCAATCCCCAGAGAAAATCCTCAAGAATTAATGAATCATAATTTTTTCTAGCATTTTGTATTGATGTGTATTTGACACAACAAAAATTGATACATTCTTCAAATGCATTATCTGAAAGGTTTACATATTTATATATCATAAAACCATCATAAAACCATCACCATAATAACCAAGAATAACCATATTCTCTACTCTCCCCAAAGTTTCCTCATACTCCTTTGTAATCCCTCCCTTGTCCCTGACTCCTCCCTTTCTCAAACAATGATTTGCTTTTCAACACAGTAGATTGGCTTGCATTTTCTAGAATTTTATGTAAGTGGAATTATGCAGTATGTACTTTTTTTTTCAGTCTGCTTTTCCTCAGAAAATTTTATTGGAAATTTTCTATTTTATTGGAATATACATATGAACATATACATGTATATGCTTATATACAAGGAACAATGGCGTATTTTTATTGTTGAGTAGTATTCCAAGGTATAGATATACCACAATTGATTCATACATTCCTATGTTGACAGACATTTTAATTATTTCCAGTTTGGGGGCTATTACAATTAAAGTCACTATGAATATTCGTGTGTAAGTATTTGTATGGACATGTGGTTTCTGTTCTATTGAATAAAACCTGAGTAGAATGAATCATATGTAGGCATATTTTTAAACTCTTGAGATTTAACCCTAAAGCCAAGCTGTTTTTCAAATTTTACATTCCTGGTGGCTATGTTTGCAAGTTTCTCTACATCCTCATCAATACCTGATATGATCAGTCTTTTCAATTTCAGCCATTCTAATAGACATCTAATGGTATCTCATTGTAGTTTATTTTGTGTGTACCTAGTGATTAATACTGAGCATATTTTCATGTGCCCAATAACCACTATAAAAGCTTATTATGTAAAGGGTATGTTCAATCCTTGCCCATTTTATATTGAGTTTTTTTTTCTACTTATTGAGTTTTGAGAGCTCTTTATATATACTGCATACAAATCCTCTATTAGATATATGGATATTTGTAAATATTTTCTTCCAGTCTGTGCTTGCTTTTTCTTTCCTTTAACAATGCAGTTCAAAGAACTGAAGATTTATTTCTTTATGAAATGCAGTGTGTCAATTTGTTCTTTATGGATGACTTTGGTGTCATATCTAAGAAATGTTTGTCTAATCCAAAGTGATAAAGGTTTATTCATGTGATTTTCTTTAGGAGTTCATGATTTTAGGTTTATATTTAACTTTATGATTTTTTTTACACTCAGATTAGCATTTTCCCAAAACCATCTGTTGAAAATACTAACCCTTTCTCCACTATATTACCTTGCATCTTTATTAAAACTCAGTTTTCTTTCCAGTATTCCCTCTTATTGAGGTTTCTGGAAGAATTCCAATAGAATTGATATTATTCCTTCCTTAGGTGTTTGGTAGAATTCACCATGCAGCCATCTCAGCCTGGGGTATCCTTCATGAGCTGGGTTTTAACTACAAATGAAATTCCTTTAACAAGGCTATTCATATTATCTGTTTCTTTCGGGGTGAGCTTGGGTGGTTTGTATCATTTGTGGACATTTAAGTTACCAAATTGTTTGTAAAAACTCCTTCATGATATTTCATCATTATTCTTTTACATCTATAGAATCTGCAGTGATATTATTTTACTGATAATCTCTATCTTCTCATTTTTCTAATCAATTTGGCTAGAGATGTGTAAATTTTACAGATCTTAAAGAAGCATTCGATCTCATTGATTTTTCTATATTGTGCTTCTGTTTTCTATTTTATCCATTTCCACTCTGTTATTATTCCCTTTCTTCTGCTTTTATGGGTTTCATTAGCTTTTTTTTCTAGTTTCTTAAAAAGTAAGTGAAGTCACCAATTTAAGATCTTTCTTTTGTTCTAATACATATGTTTAGTATTATAAATGTCTCCCTAAATTCTGCCTACTCACAGATTGGTACATTTGCACTTTAATTCTCATAAAATTGAAAATACTTTCTAATTTCCTTTTTGACTTACGTTTGACCCACAGGTCATTTAGAAGTTTGTTATTTTCCAAATAATTGAGGATTTTCCAGGAACCATTCTTTTATTGATGTCTAGATTAATTTCACTACAATCAAACATACGTTCTATGGTTTAAACCTTTTAAATTTATTGAGACTTATTTTATGACCCACATTATGTTCTGTTTTGGTAAATGTTTCACATACACTTGAAAAGAACTTATGTTCTGCTGTTGTAAGGGGTGGTGTTCTTAAACTGCCAATTTACGTGTTGTTTGATTCCAAGTTCTTACTTATCTTTTGCTAATTGTTATAGCACTTATTGAACGGCATTGAAATATCTGACATAATCAAAGATTTGTCTCTCTTACCTTTCAGTTCGCAGTGTCTGCTTCTTTGAAGCTGTTTTGAAACTCTGTTATTAGATACAATATTGTTGAGGATTACATGTGCTTTTCACTAAATGATCCCTTTGTTATTATGAAATGTTTTTTTTATAATATTCTCAACTCTAAAATATAATTCTTCTGATAATACAACTACCTTATTTTGCTTAGTGTTTGTGTATATATAAATATATGTGTGTGCAAATATATATATAATACACACACATATATATTTATATACACATACATATATTTGCACAGATACTAACATTTTAATGTTGTTCCTTTGAGATTTTCCTTTGTACATATGATCACATTTTCTTATAAAGTGAATATAAAATTATGTACTTGTCTTTTCATTCAATGTGTTTAAAGTTAAAAATACACATAGTTTTGTTTCCTGTTAACATTGTTTGATCCATCCCTTAATTTGAACTCACTTGTATTTTCACTTTTAACCTATTTGGATACCCTTATTCCCATCAAAATCAAAGAATACAATTCTCATGAAGTTATTTTAAACCAGAGCTGATTAACCTAAATGTCTTATGAAATATCGCTTATTAAATACTGATATTTTAAAAAACATTTAATAAGTTATGTTCAGGCCCTTTTTAATAACATAAATGGTAGGCTAATATTCATGTATAAAATAAGAAATATATGTTTAAGTTTTGGCAAGGAGTAGGCAGATGAATCTAATATCATAATTTGACAGCATGTTATTTTATTTTATTTTATTTTTTTTACATTTACTCATTTTTGAGAGACAGAGAGAGACAGAGCACACGCGGGGGAGGGGCAGAGAGAAGGAGACACAGAATCCCAAGCAGGCTCTGGGCTCGGAGCTGCCAGCACAGAGCCCATCGCGGGGCTTGAACTCAGAGTGCGAGATCATGACCTGAGTCGAAGTTGAACGCTTAACAGACTGAGCCACCCAGGTGCCCCAGCATGTTATTTTTCATTACTGTCTGTACATATGTATTTAAAATGTTAACAACTTATTTGCTAGCAGTTATCACTGCTAATAATTTAAATCAGCGTCTTTTTTCTGGAACCTAATAAGTACATATATTTGATACAGAAATTTCATTTCTACAGTTGTATTTTAGGTAATAATGGATATACACAAATTTTCTCAGTAATGATGTTCTTTAAAATAGTATTTTCAACAACCAGTAAATTAGAAATAAATTAAATTTTCAAAGTACATAATTGATTCACAAAAGTATACTACATCCATAAAGCAGAATTCTATGCAGCCAAGAAACTAATAAATATTTAATGTCACAGAGAAGTACTCAGAATATACTATTAACGGAATACAAATTGCATTACCAAACAGCCTACACAGGATTTTGTTTTTTTAAATATGTGTACTAATAAAAGTTCTGAAATGAATATAAGAAATAAAGGTATATTAACATGTTAAAATTAATTATCTTGATATTAGGTTTGTGGATACTCTTTATTTTGTTGTGTATATATATATATAGTATTTTTACTCCCAAAATTTTATACGATGAATATTTATTTGTTATAACCAAATAAAAATTATCATTCACTGTTCATAAAATAATTAAAAACTTTCATTTTTACTGATGAAACATCAATTGGGAAAGGACTCAATGAACATCATGAGTTATGCTGGTATTTAAAAAACAAACAAACAAACAAACAAACAAAACACAACCTTACCCTCAAGATACTAGAAATCAATCCTGACAGACTATGGTTCAGGAAAAACAAACATTTTAAACAAAGCTAAAACAGTAAAAACTGAAATCAAATTCCCTTTGTGATTAATTCACATGAGACTGCACTCAACTGCTTTGGAAATATAAAAGACAGTTCATACATTAGCTGCTAATACAAAAAAAAACAAACTTTTCATCAAGTTATGCCTTTTAGAATTTTATAATCTCTTGCTAGTTTTTGCCATGTGATACACTAAATACGATTATTGCAATAGCCATCATCCATCCTGGTTTTCTTGTACATAGTGTATTGAAATGTTAGCAGAGAGAGAGAGAGAGAGAGAGAGAGAAGAAAAAGAAAGAGGAGGAGGAGAAGAAGGAGGAGAAGCAAAAAGGGAGGGAGAGGGGTAGAATGGGAGTTTTATACTGTTTTCGCTAAACAATTGTGTGAATGTTTGCCGGCTGTTGTTGGGATTACATATATGAGTCAGATAATGGCTAAAAACTACAATGAATTTTGAGTCTTGGGAGGATAAAATTTTATGTAATACAAATTAGCAGTCATGTACCATATACCAGCATACAGCAATAAGTTTTGAGTTCCCAAACTTGAGATTCAGAAACAGATAGAGTGCTCCAAGTATTCTTGGAAGCAATAAATATTTCTGAATTGGTTGTTCTAGAAATGTTTTCTAGTTGAACTATCATCTGAGCTGCAATCATGATCATTTACTCTCTGTAAAGCCAGCAGAAACCCTAGATAACAAAGGAATATCAAATAATACAGATACATTTTCCTATGGAGGAACCATACAGTGCACACTGCCATCTACACAAATAAGAATTTTTCCTCACTTGACCTTTAAACTCTGACCAAGACTCTCCCTTGACCAAATTTTAGTCAGGCCCCTCTGAACTTTCTTATCAACTAGGCCTGTCTTGGCTCCCATCCTGTCTTGGATTGCCTACCCCCATCTTAGGAAGAATCCTTCTATGTCAGTTTAGTGACAATTCCCTCACACTTGGTATCTGATGAAATTCTTATCCATTACTCTTGATGCCTAAGTCCTGAGCCTACCTTCAGGAAGAATCCCATCAAATTAGTTTAGGAAAAATTCTCCCATCTTTGATGTTACTCATTTTCTCATCCACTGACCTCCTCCACTCTGTTCATTGTCTGTAAATTCTCAGCTGTCTTTGCTCTGTTTGGAGTTGAGCCCAATTTCTTTCCCCCTTGCAATATCCCCAATGCAAGAGTCTTGAATTAAGTTTTCCTTACCATTTTAACAAATGTCAGAATGTTTTTTTTTCTTTTCAGTTCTGAAAGACAATCCTGAATCCAGTCAGTAAAAATATACCTTGTATCTAGTCAGTAAAGATATATCCAGTACACACATTTTTTTTAATTGTAATTCAACTTTATAAATTAAGTTCTATTTTTACTTTACCAGAAAAACTGTTCAGTTCCTCAACTGGTGTTTGTTGAAAACCTATCAATAATAACTGAAGGGTCTGAACTCACCATATTCCCAAAATAGCAAGTTAGCTTGCCAGTTTCATTGATGCTGGCAGAAGACATGAGACTCCCGGGTCAGAAACAAAGGACTTTCATTATTTATGGCACAGCAAGCAGCAGGAACATCATCATATTTGCAGCGCAGCAGTTCCCCTTTCCCCCAAGTCCTGTGGAGGTGATACAGATGCCCTCAAATGCTTACATGCACAGTGAATTGCATTAGAAGAAACTCAGATCTTAGAGAAACTGAATCTTTTAAGTATGCGGTAATCATGCCTGCTCTTTCCTCTGGACAGAGACTATTTTTCAAGGCTGTTCACTATTCAGACATCCTTCATAAGACAGTCTAGAATAAAGACCCATTAGTGCCTCACTCACAAAATGTTTAGAAATGTGACAGACCTTGGAGAATTGTCTCCCAACACTACATTAGGTCTACCATTATAGGAATCCTGTTAAGCATGTAAGACTAAGGTAATTCACCAAAATGTTCATTTTCATATATTATTTTTTAAAAGCCTGAGATACACTTATACAAAACACTAATTTTGTTACTTAACCAAACAATGTCAGATATCAGTCCCTTTTTGATATAAATTCTGGATATCACAAGAATTGGTTTGTGAGATGGAGAAAGACAAGACAAAGTACATTTAATGTCTTTCATCAGCTTCAATTCTGCTCTTTATCCTAAATTATTTCCCCAGAACTTTTCCCTCTATTCTTACTGCCTAAAAGGGAAAAAGAAAGCACTTACTGAGTGTCATCTTCTGTGCTGGGCATTGTAATGAGCACTCTTCTCTTAATGGTCTAACAACTCTCTCCAAACCCCCTATTTGACATATAAATATGGATATTATGCAGAACCTTAGATTTAGCAAAACCAAAATATCACTCCTCCATCCCACAATGCAAAGCCTGTGGCTCAAGCAGATTTGAATTTTCATTAGATATTAGAGAACAACCAAAGGTTAGCCATGTATCATCTTTCTGGTTTTCTAACATTCTGACAAAGAAGAGCCAAAAATAAAAGATGGAAGGAATTCATATTCATTCATTCATTTTTTTCCTCTCTCTCTTCTTTATATTGTGATAAATACATCAATGGGAACTCTGAAAATCCATCTGCTTTCATTTTCTTGAGATACAAACTACTCCTGTAAAGCTTAACTTTTACATTTCAAATCGGAATAAATTTAGAGAGACAGCCTACTGGATTGTCAAGAACATAAACTATACAGATAGGGCCAGGGTCAAATAGTTTAAAGATGACTACAAACCTTTGTAATTTATTCCTTTTAGTCTATTTTCTAAGTCCAGGATAAAATATAGTTCTCGATAAATGAATTTAGATCAATCTAATAATACTGAAATAACTACTTGAAAGGAAGACTAATTGTCCAAATTCTCTACCTAATTTTATAATCAAATTTGAACAACCTCATTTGTGGTGTTAGCATCACTTAGACTTATCCATAGCTCTCATAACATTTCTTAAACACTCAAAATATTATGTAAATTCTTTTCTCTAAATGTATGCTTTTTTTTTTACTTTGCCTTTAGTCAAAGTACAGAGATTATTTTTGTGCAATATGTGTGATACTTAAACATTTCCTTTTGATGTTGCTGAGAATTATAACAAGGTTGGATGTCAATATCAAATTTACAAGATTTTAACAGCTACATATGTTCCTCATACTAAGGCAAGAATAAAAACCTTCATTTTCCATCCCTGGCATCATCAATAATGTTTTTAAAATATATTTTAATTACATAATTTCTGGATTCATCCTAAGGTTATAGACTGAAAGGGTACAGAACACATTGTCTTTGCCAGGAAACATCAGGAGCATGGGACATAGGCAAGGTTTGCCATGGTCTACCCTTCTCAAATGCTCTGAAACATACTACCAGAGCTTAGCTATTTCACAGGATCTAGCACCATCCTGAAAGTAGAAACACCATTTTGAGGTGGGATAAACATGAATAAAAGTATAAGAGATGCTTAATTAAGAGAGATTACAACTTATTCAAACTGTGAATAAGTTTGAGAATTCCGGGAATTTCTGAGATTTGGCTAGGTCTTAGGACATAATGGATAAGGTCCTGTGCTCTAAAGTCAGACAGCCCTGGGCTTGACTTTCAACTTCTATGCTGTTTATTGTGAGATGTTATAAAGTTACTTAATATTTTTTAGACTGCTTTCTCCTATCCAAAATGGGCATGGTAATACCTTCTACATTGTGTTACAGAAAAGATTAAAATAAGACAGAAAGCACCTACTGCAGTTTCAAGAATGTTACCTATTATAACAATGATGATGGCAATGATGAGAGAATGACATTTTCTGACCAATTTGGGGTCCAGATAACCAAAGACCATGTGTATAGAACACTAAAACAAAAAGCCTGATAATTTGATTTTCATACATCACAAATCTATTGGCTATTTAACCACAACTTTATTTTTCACTGCATTTAGTCTTAACAGGCTCTTTGTGAAAATGCATCCCAAGTCAGATTTCTTAGATTGTTTTTTGGTTTTGCTGTGTTTTTTAGAGATCAGTCACCAGAAAGCAAGGTTCATATAATCTGTAAACAACTCAAACTTTCAGGGATTTACCCTAAGGAAATAATCAGAGACATTCACGAAGAATAATAGTCATACCAATGATTTTTAATGTTTTAAGATAATGTAAATGTATAAAATATGGGACTGGTTACTCAATTTTGGAATATACAAATATATGGAAGCATATTTAAAGTGGCCTTGTTTGAACATATTTCATGTTTGAAATATAAAAGTTTTTTAAAAAAATAAAAATTATAAAATAATTTCAACAGACCCATTTATCCATTTTTATTCACACACATATGTATATATGTTATATACATAAAACACACACACATATATGGATATACATCAGGAAGTTAGTGAGATTTTTATTTATAGCTACTATAGTGAAGAGTGACTTTTATTTTCTTTATATTTGCTATATTTCTAACATAAAATAATATTACCTTTATTATCAAAAAATAACATTCTTAAGTTGACTGCTCTCCTACTGCATTCATTTGCATGTATGAAGTAAAATGTCCTGGGACACAAAAAAATATTATGTAAGTAGATCATCCTAGGCTGAAAATGTTTGATTCAGTAAACCTGTTTCTTCAGGGATGAGTCAGTGCTACATTAGGTTATAGATAAACTATTTATTTAAAAGTTAAATTACTTTATAAAACTATAAATTCTATCTACCGATAAATTGCCTTGCCTGGTGAGGTTCATAATGATACATCCATAATTCTCTTCTACCCATCAAACCAATAAAGTTGCACATCTAATATAAAGGGGGAAAAGTAATAATGATACTAGTTTTGCTCTCTTTCTGAGGCAGAATTCTTAAAAGCTTAAACTAATAAAGGATAATAATAATAACAGATACTAATGAGAGTTTTCATTCTTTGAATACTTGCATAGTACATAGCACTGTTTTAAGATGTCTTATTTTCAGATATTATCTTTTTTCATCTCCTTAACTACATGAGTCAGACATTTATTATCATTACCCCTCCACTGATAAGAACACTCGGTAGGTTAATGTTGTTGTAGGTGACACAGCTAATAACAGCAGAGCTCGATTTTGGACCAAGGTCGTTCTGATGCAAAAGCCCATTTTCCATAAACAATATTGTTTCCCTTAACCATTAACTTACTTCCCAATTATCCCTCCACTTCCAGAATATTTCTGGGCAACAAAACCCTAACATACATATTATTTTTATATAATAATAATTTAAAGGCTTAATCAAGAATTTTGGACAAGATTATTTTCCTTCCCCACTGTATTAGTTTGCCAAGATGGCCATAACAAAGGATCACAAACTGAGTGGCTTAAACAACAGAAATTGTCTCAATATTCTGGAAACTACAAGTCTAAGACCAAGGTATCAGCAGAGCCATGCTCTCTCCAAAGGCGCTAAGGAAAGATCTGTTCCAGGCCCTTCTAGGTAATCCCTTAGCTTGTGGCAGCATTAACTCCAATATTCACAAGGTATTCTGTGTGTGAGTCCCTTCCATAAGGACTCGAGTTCATGTTGGATAAAGGTCCACTCTACTTCAGTATGACCTCAGCTTTACTAACGACATCTAAAGCAGATCTATTTCCAAATAATGTTACATTCTGAGATACTAGGAGTTAGGATTTCAAAATATGAATTTTGAATGAACACAATTCATCTCACAACACTCACCATACTATATCTCATTTGTGCTCTGCGTATTTTAGGAACATGTATTTCAATAGACTACCAAAGGGATGGATACCCCCCAACAAAAAAATTAAGAACATAGTCGTAGAATGTGACACAAAACAACAAAATTTCAAGATTAAGATCTCCATGGTTCTGAAGCAAGCCTAAAAATCACCGGCGTAGCTGTATTCATCTCTAGTAAGTACTTCACAGAGGCATGCTTACTCTGTCCTGTACCTTTTAAGACTTATGTTATCAGTCTCATCATTCCAATATTAAAGCAAAATTTCAGTGATACCTTAAGGCACTTATGTTTTTTCATACTTAAAATATGTTTGTTTTTTCATAAAAACATGTTTGCTCTTTTTTTTTTTAGTAGGGACTATGGGAAAAGGTCCTATTTTATATTTTGTTTTTTTCACAGTACTTATTATTAGCACTCACAAGAACTAGGTGATAGAGTTTTATGAATATTTTATTATATTAATGGATTGATGGATGAATAAACATGTATTTGGAGGTGCTCCATTTGATTCCATCTCTAAGGTCTACCAGCCTTACGTGTAGGTCTCCTGCTTGAACGTGTGAGCCTCGTTCACCATCCCATGGAATCTGATTTTTCAAACTAAGTTTTCCATATTTAGTATCATAGATTAGTTGACCATATTCAGATGATTTGTTCCACTTCTAGCCTATTAATAGAAATATTTATGTTTAACCTCATAACATTAATGACCTCTCTTTCTGCCCCTCCCCTGCTCATGCTCTGTCTCTTTCTCTCTCTCTCTCAAAAATAATCATTAAAATTTTTTTTTAATTTTTAAAAAAAGAAACAGTAATGCTTGCTAGAGTTAGTTCCTCATGGAATAAGACATTGTTGGATATACATGCCAACACATATGCTTCAGTATTCTGACATCGGTTTTCCATACAAAAATAGCCCTTTTCTAATAACAAATGTATGGCTGTACTAAAAACCATCTGCATTTCTGGAGGGGAAAAGAGGTCTAATACACAAAGTATTAAGACCTTATACTTTTAAAAAATTACTTCTCAGGGCACCAGGGTGGCTCAGTTGGTTAAGCTTCCAACTTTGGCTCAGGTCATGATCTCACAGTCCCTAGTTCGAGCCGCATGTCAGGTTCTGTGCTGACAGCTCAGAGCCTGGAGCCTGCTTCAGATTCTGTGTCTCCCTGTCTCTCTTCCCCTCCACTCACGTGCCATCTCTGTCTCTCTCAAAAATAAATAAATATTTTAAAAATTGTTTTTAAGTTACTTCTTGTAAAGTCCTCAATATCCATTATTCTTATAATAATGCAGTAACCTTGCCAAAGGAGTTGTGCTCTGCCCACCCCTAGAGATTTAAAGATAAACAAGGCAAACATCATCTGGGCACTTATGGTTCAGGTTAGAAAAAGGGAGATAGACTTGACCAATCCCACAAGCTTCTATGATTATTCAAGGCTGAATTATAGATTATAGCTCAAATTTATTTTTGTTCCAACCTGACCAGTTATTGTAAACTCAGAAAGTCTTAATGCTAGAGAGTGTCTTTAATTCAACAAACCAATTCAGTATATAGTCATTTTAAGGGCTAAGTACTGGACTACCCCCTGACTATACAACAGGCCCTGTGTTCGTGGAATGTTCAATCAAATGAGGCATTGGGACAAGTGTCATGACTGCAGTAACCCCAAAGTGCTACAGAAGCACTTAGACTAGATGGCACCTGACCCAGGTGTTAGTGGTCCAGGAACTGCTTTCTGGGGGAAGTTACACCTGAACTGAGGATGCTAGGGCAACTGGGAGTTCACAAAGAAAAGCACAGGATGGGAAGCATGGAATGAAACAGACAAGTGAGAGGACCCAAGCAAAAGCAAGAGTGTTGGTTTGAAAAATAAAAATACAAATACAAATCCCAAGAAGTTTAGTGTGACTGAGGAGTTCAGATTAAAGAAAGAAGTAGAAAAAGGTGAGCCTGGGAAGATAAGCAGGTACCAGGTTATGAATAGCCTTGTGATCCACAGTGCACATTTTGAACTTTAGGGGTGAATATGAAGCCATTGAGGGATATTAGTAAAAGAAGTGCCATATGGTAAGACCAGAAAATTCCATCTCTTTCTCAGTTTCTTCCTTTAGGTACTGGGGTGATGGGGGAAAAAAGCTGCTGAATATCTTCTTCATAATCATGTTCATCTACTGGAAAATGGGTAAGAAATGGGGCAACCATGTAATGTATCATTCACAAATAGTTGTGTTAGAATAAGTATAAAGTGGGGAGTAGGGCCACCCTAAATTTAAACCTTTTCTTTGACCTTCTATCTAGCCCACTAGTTTTTATTTAAATCCTATTGAAAACGCAGAAATCAAATCCTGACTTTCCAATAATCAGTAAGAATGTGTTCATTTGTAAGGCCAAAGGATTACCATTCTCTTCAGAATTAATTGTATCCTCTCTGCTTTTTGGGATACAACCTCCTTTTGCTGGACTCATTTACAATTTGTATCTCATTACAATTCCTAAGTATGTTTATACTATACTTGGGTTTAAAAAGTCTTTACTTCATAGTTGTTGGTCTCAGAATTTTTCCTAAAACAATGTATCTTGGTTTTAATGGATCATTTCTCTAATGTGCAGAGAGCACTTTCAATTATTCCCATCTCTGAGCTGTTAGTCACGGAATTATCAGCCATTAGGTCGTAAAAGACAGGAACTATGCCTTCCTGGATGGAATAAGTTACATGTCTGAGTACTTTCTAGGTGAAGGAGCCAAATTATGTTATTTTTATTGTTGTTTCTGTCAATTCTCTAACATATAAAGGTACTGTTATCACCACATTACACAAGAGGAAAATGAGAAATTGGACAATGGTAGAACTGAAATTTTTATTAGTTTCCAAATTGTCCTTGATTATTTATTAGCTGCCAAGTGAAGTTGCTGCTTAGCAATGATTATTTTTTCTTAATAAAAATATTGTAACAATACATGGACATTCATTGTAAAAACTTATTTAAAAACGTGAAGCTCCATTTCAGTTATTAAAAGTTGCTGAAGACAAATAGTGGTTTACTTATGAATTAAAATGTTACATTGACCTTGTCATGGAAGTTATCAGCAGAGAGGAGCTTTTTTGTTGCAAAGTATATTGTTAGGATACAAACTGGAAAAATCATTGAGACTAAAACATAATTCCTAAAATTATTTTCGTTTCTAAATACAGACACTATTATTTAAGTAAAACATAGCTGATGGGTGCCTGGGTAGCTCAGTGAGTTAAACGTCTGACTTCAGCTCAGGTCTTGATCTCACAGTTCGTGAGTTCAAGCCCCATGTCAGGCTCTGTGCTGACAGCTCAGAGCCTGAAGCCTGCTTTGGATTCTGTGCCTCCCTCTCTCTCTGCCCCTCTGCTCATGCTTGGTGTCTGTCTGTCTCTCTCTCTCTCTCTCTCTCTCTCTCTCTCTCTCAAAAATAAAAATAAACATTAAAAAGCTAACAAAATAATAAGAAATAAGAAAACATAGCTGACACATTTTATATTTATTGATCCTCAAATAAAATCCTTTTAAAGTTTTTATTCCTCCTGAATTTCAGGATTCTAGTTATGAAATTAATTATCAATAGCTATTAATGAAATTAATAATTTCATTTCCCTTAAATTTCTTTTAAAATTCATACACTAGAAACATCCTTCATCTGGCATTAAGAACATATATAAATATCTAGTTATGTATAATTAATTTTGGTTTATATTTTAAATGTTCTTTCTTACATTTAAAGCCACTACTGTGAGTCCCTCCATTTCCTTGGAAACTTCAGTGACTTTCACCCCACTCTTTTTTCAGCCATTCAGGTCCATGCCCACAGTCTAATGTTTCGCATCCCTTGATACTGAAATAATAAATGCAAACATTTGTCTAATTTCCATGTCTTCCTCTAGCTCTCTCTTTCAATTACTTATTTATGCTTTGTTCAACATTCAACCTGTAGAGACCCAAGTCTTGTTCTGCAGATTGTTTTATCATTTGACCATGGTTTGGGGATTTTTTTTCTATGTGTGTATGTGTGTGTGTATGTGTGTCTGTTATCATTTTCTAGTAAGTGTGTAAGCAAAGGGAAAGGAGCATTGCCATTGGTGTAAGTTATATGTAATTAGTTATATATTCATCCAGCAGAGCTGAAGGCTCACAGCGCCATAGGCTGAAGTCTGCACTGCAGTTGCCACATGGATGACACCTGGACCCCAGGAGTCACTGACAGACTGTCATTACTCCTGAGCTCTTAGACTCCTTTATGCCCAGTATGAGACTGAGTCAACCCAAGTCAGCATGTTAGCACCACTCTGACATGATCACACAAAATAAATATATCACAAGCTATCAGGAGCAAATTGCTCATCCAGTTGCCCTTTGGAAACTGGACCCAGCCACAGAGCCTCTAGACAACTCCGTGGTCACAAATCCTCTCGTTTTTCTGGTCGACACCATGTGTGGAGTAGAGGAGTGGAGAAACAAGTATGAGGGTCCACACATGGTTCAGTCTGGCCTGAAGTATCTTGTCCAGATAGCATTGCCAGCCCCAACTAGTCCTAGGCACCAGACAGGTCTTAGAAAATTCCAAGGAAGGCATTCCAAAGTGTAACAACACCCTGAATCACAAAGCTTGGAGCAGACTCACTTGCCCAGGTCAAAGGGAGGTACAGAATGCTGGTTTCAGAGAAGGAACATTCTAAGATCATCTAGAAAGGGAGATTCCACGAGTCCAAGGCAGCTGTCACACTTCCAACCTAGCCTCAGAAATCCAACAGCATTATTTCTGTCTCATTTTATTGGAAACAAGAGTATGACTGTGGGCAGACCAGAAGCAAGGGAAGGAGAATTAGACTCCAGCTCTTGATGGGGGTGGTCAAGGCCACATTCCAAAAGAGGATGGATGATATTGGTGCTACTACCTTTGGAAAATACACCACAACTTTAATTTTGCCTCCATAGCACGAACAGTGTTTAACTCTAATTCCTATCCACTTCTCTATATTCTCCACGAGACTATTAGATGATTGAGTGACTAAATACCAACACTTTGCTCTTCACTCTCCTTGACCCTATTGATGGAGGCAATATGAGGAAATGAAAACAAATGTTTGAAAATCAATTAGCAATCAAATTCTACTGACTGATATGCAATTAATCACATTTTAAAATGTCTAAAAAGTACATAGTAAAATTGTTTTTTGCTTTTATGAGAAAAATCAACTTCTGTGGAGAACTGGGTCAAATTCAGCCCTTTGCCATAAAGCTTTTGCATAATATTCAAAACTCTTCTATGCTTAGTTCAATGTAACACAACAAGGAGAACACAGAAGATAACCTTTGGGCAGAGAAGTGTGTATGCCACGGATAGTATTGCCTCCCAATGCCCACGGAAGGACTGTGAATGCATCCCGAGAGTAAGGAATTGAGCTGCTTTAATAACAAAGATGAAATTAATAGCTCTAATATGTTTATCTATTCTCATTCCAGTCTGCTCCATCTTACCATGTCTGGAAGTTTTCAGCCTCAAAAAAAAAAGCCCAGCACTTTATGAGTCTGTCATCTTGTGCTAATCTTCAGATGCTGAAAATCACTTTAAACCCATTCTTGTCATTTTGGATTTGCATAAGTGTCTTGAAAGAAAAGCCTAAAAAGGCAAAGGCTGATTTAGTGTGAATGAACATACCATAAACCATTTCAAACCTTATATCATTCATGTAAATCTTTCATGATTTAAAATTTTTCAACTTGCCAATAACAAGTATTCCAGTGTCTGGCTAGATGCAATAGTAAAGGCTGAGAAGGCACTTTCATTAAAATCTTCCCTCCTGAGACACTTGCAAGTTTGGGAGAGGGTAGAATAAAGGAACCTTCACTTCAGCCTGGAATTTGCAACCTTGGTTTAAACACATCAAGTACTAGTTGAGGGCATAAGAAAATTCTACAAGTCTTTATTAAAATACCAAAGGTAAATATGTTATTTGCCACTCAGACATGGAAATGTTTTTGATTCTTAAATTCTTCTATATCCAGATCAGTTTGGTAAACATATTTTTAATTTAGTCACGTAATTGATTGGAAAAGATGACTTATAAATTTGGAATTTAGCTTAACTAACTTGGCTTTACTGTTTTTCAAAGTGAGCATGGTTGTAGACCCTCACTCACACAGTAGCTTGGAATAGAGTCAAATCTCTGACTGGTGTATCAACACTTGGCCCACAAAAAAAGCATCTGGGCTCCTAAATATCAGCTTTCATTAAACACAAGTCATCCATCCATGAATTAATCTAATTCAGACCATACCAAAGTCTTCACGTTAATTTGTGCCATAAAGAAATGACCATTACATTTCAACTAAATTTTTAAAAACCCTAAGCTATTAGTGGCTTACAGGCATCACTCTGACTTCCTCATTATACTGACTTGACCCACATGTTGCTGCAGTGTTTAAAAAGAGAAATTTCAGGGGCATCTGGGTGGCTCAGTCAGGTAAGCATCTGATTCTTGACTTCAGCTCAGGCCATCATCTCAGTGTTTCTGAGATAGAGCCCCACATCGAGCCCCACATGGACAGCACAGAGCCTGCTTGGGATTCTCTCTCTCTCTCTCTCTCTCTCTCTCTCTCTCTCTCTGTCTCCCTCTGCCCCTCACCCCTCTCAAGACAAATAAACATGAAAAGAGAGAGAGAGAGAGACTTCATAAAGTGAAATTACTAAAAAGAAAATCCACAGATATTTGGCAGATACTAAGTAGACAATCCTATATATATATATGTGTGTGTGTGTGTGTGTGCTATTCTTAAATCTCAACTAAAAAATATAAACTCTTATCATTGAGGGTGGAGGGTAAGAATTTCATGTTTAATGCCTGTGACTCAGAACAGCATTGTACTGTGTTTTTAGAGTTCTTATTTATGGGAGTTGTTCAGTTCCAGTCAGTGAGGAGGCCATGAGCTAATGTTTTACACCTGCCTGTAGAGATATGGCGAGCACTGGAGACACTGAGCCTAATAAGGCTGAGTCTCCCCTCCGACAATGCACAGAGCAGGCCTCTACACAGTTTGTATTAAGGATTGCAAAAAGGAAAGGGCCCAAAGCAGCTCTTTCACCTGAGGAGCCACAGGGACCACCATGAGAAGCGTATTGCTTGGGATGAATTGTTCCTTTCATGCTCTCCTATGTAAAAGCCACACACATACACAACAAAGACACTACGCTGACGGATGACTCGTGTTTTAAACTGAGAACCATCCTTGTGCTCTGTCCCCACTCCCAGCGCTGTGTACCATTTCCCCAGAGACATCTTGAATGCTACTATTCAAAGTGACAAAAACATGCAATATCTAACCTGAGCATCTGTAACATTTAATCAACATATCCAATCCTTTCAGTTCCTTTCTTATTGACTCTCCCACATACCTGAATTCTCCACAGCATTTGCCTCAAAACTTTTCCAGTTAATGGTGATGGTTATACAGCCTTGTGAATATACTAAAAGCAACTGAATTGCATAGTCTTTAAAACGGTGAATTGTATGGTATGTGAATTATATCTTAATTTTTTAAAAAAGAAAGAGGTAGGACCCCAAGATATAGATAAGAGCCATCAACAAATAGGTCAGTGATTCCTTAGGAAGCCTAAAATATTTCAGTGCGTATTCTATAATCTTGTTGCTAGCGTTGCTGGTACAGCAGGCCCGGCAAGTGCACTAGTAGTTTGCACTTCAGCAAACCCCAGAAGTGATCCTGATGGAGGTGATGGAGGTAAATGGTCCTGATGAAAGTGCAGGACACCTTTGGAAAATGCTAATATTTTTGCAGATACGACAAAGAATGCTCACGAATGAGAATTGGAGTGGAAAGAAAGAAGGATGGAATTCTAGTGAGGGGAGGGCATCACTTTCACTTCTGAACTCATCAGTGTTTAAGAGTTGACCAATGCTTGTTGATTAATAGGAATTCACTATCAGGGCTTGAATGTTTATATTAAGGCAGTTATTAGGAGGGATTCTTTTGATTCCAAATAAGTGACATTAATGAGAAACTGTAGGCATCAGCTTAGGTTAATAGGTAGACCTGTGTTGGCAGGCAGACCTTTCTTTTTTCCCCTCAAAGCACACACCACAGGTGGCTTCCTACTTTCCCATGTCTAGGGCCAGCTCTACTCTCACATATTAGCCTTTTGAGGTTCCAAAGACCTGGATCTGAAATCCCAAGTTCTGTAAAATACTGACTCTAAAACCTTTCACCAAATAACTATGAAAGTCATTAAATGCTTACTGGACTTCAGTGTAGTCTTCTCTCCCTGAAGAAGGAATAAAATAATCTATGCAGGTTAATGCATACCAAGCCTGGAAGATTTGAAGCCCGTAACAAGACTTTCACTGAAAGCTTGGTATGACTAAGTGGGGTTATTTGAATTATGTTATGTAAATTTGTCTTAAGAGACATTTAAACGAGCAATAGAACTGCTTTCTTCTTCTTCTGCCGTGTGGGTGAATTTTAATTTACTCTTTTAATATCATTACAAAAGCAATGAAGAACAATACATATTCCTGCTAATACTAACGTTAGGGCCATTAAGTTATTAATTACATATCTAGAGTATATCTAAAATGTTGCTAGCTTGCTTATGTATAATAAAGATATAAGTCTTTCTAAAATATCTAACAGTACTTAATATAAAACTAGGGCATAATTTCTAATCACCCTTAACATATTGCCCTTATAAAACACAGTCTACCATGGTTGTTTGTCCTTTGAGGTTTCAACTGTAAAGGGAAAAAAAAGTAGACACAAATTTCAAGACAAACCTTAAACCTTCTAAAAGGTACTGAAATCTAACTGAATCTGAAAGACCAATATTTTAACATAAAACTTTGTTAATCATAAGTCAGTTGTGTTCCACTCTATTATCTTTTTTTAAGTTTATTTATTTTGAGAGGTGAGAGATGAGAGAGAGAGAGAGAGAGAGAGAGAGAGAGAGAACGAACACAAGCAGAGGAGGGACAAAGAAAGAGGGAGGGACAGAGAGAATCCCAAGCAGGCTCTGCACTCCCAGTGCAGAGCCCAATGTGGGGCTCAAACTCATGAACCGCAAGATCATGACCTGAGCCGAAACCAAGAGCCGAATGCTTAACAGATTGAGCCACCCAGACACCCCTTGTTCCACTAATTTAAAAGAACTGTATGTATTTATTAAAAGTCATTTGGGATGGAAATTTTAAATACTGTTATCAATTGAAACTGTTTCCTATATATTCTTTCCTATTTCTTTCCTATATAACTTCTTCCTTGTTATTAACCAACCCACTGAATATTAATCCCACAGTTGGGAATCACGGAACTAGCACAACCTATTTTCTGTGCTCTCTTTAGCTATACTGTAGCAGTGAGCTGTGTCCATTATCACCGTCTAGATTAAGTGCTACTCCACTTAAATTCTAACATCAGCATTGTGAGCCTGGATTTGAAGTCTTGGCGATCGTGATAAAAATACCAACTCCCAGAATGCATATGATACTTGATATTCTTCAGGGCCATTTATTCCACAGCAATGACTGAGAAACTTCTAAGAGGTTCAACATTGTACTTGGCATTATAGATACCCAGGCAGATAAGACACAAGTCCTCTCCTCAGGGAAATGGTCTAGTAAAGATTACCGACGCTTTAGCACCAAGATATACTAGTGTACTGGGCTATGATGAATATATATAATAAACATGGAAACAAGGAAGAGGGTAGTTATTCCTACCTGAATTAAAGAGGACTCCTGAAAATTTATTCCAGAAAAAACAATGCTAAATGTTAAAGATAATAAGCAATCTTTTATCCAGTGTACAAAGAGGATGTATCAATCAGGATTACACAAAGAAACAGATGGCATATTCCAAGTAAGCTAATGTGTGGGGAGTTGATTGACAAAGATCATTCATTTCTGAGTAACCTAGTTTCTACACTTAAATAACCACTTGACAGCTTTCAAGAGCCAATATTACTTGTATAGTTACTAATAAACACCACCATTTAAGTATCTACCCTGGGTCAAGCACTTCACTAACAACACTTTTAGAAAAATAGGTAGGTATTCATTCATTCATTCATTCATTCATTCAGTATAAATTCAATGAGTCCCTACCATTTGCCAGGCATTGTTTAAGCCCTGGAGATACAGCTGTGAACAAAGCAGTCACGGCCTTTTCCTTCATGGAAATTTCATGGGAGGAGGAAGACATTAACAAGTAGATAAGATAATTTTGGCTAGTGATAAGTATAGAGAAAAAAAAAATAGGCTTAATGTGGCTGTGTAATCATGTAAGGAGGCTATTTTAGGAAAGGCCTCTCCTAAGAGAAAACATTTGAGATAAACATGAGTCATGAAAAAAAACCTGACTTGCAGGACCAGGAAAGGAGCATTCCAGATGGAGGGAGAGTTAAAAGTAAAAACTGCCAAATGAGTCTGGCATATTCAAGAAATAGGCAGAAGGCTTCAGTGCAGGACAGGAGGGAACAGGCAAAAGAGTTCTCGGGGGGGGGGGGGGGGGTGGGGATGCCATTGGATGATGTCTTAGAGGTGAGGAAAAGCCAGGTCATGTTGGGCCTTATGGGCCATGGTTTCATTTTCTCTCCTTTAGAGTAAAGATTGTCACTTGCTCTATTTGCATGGGTGGTAAGTAGCAGAGTCCATATTCAAACCATGCCTGTATGACTAAGCCTATTTCACTAGATTAAGAGAAAAAGATTCTGTCATTTTATTGAGTTTCACCCCCTACCAAATGGGTTAGAAAGTGTAGGCTGAAATTGCTTTAAGACAGTATAAAAGTGAGAGACCATATAGGCTAGTGATTTTTGTACTGCTACACATAACACTGGTATCACATTCTTGACACTCAAATTCGGCCATTGCAAAAGCTATTTCACTATATTGATGAAATAATAAGAGGTCATGCCTAAGGAAGTTCAAATTATATTCCAAAATAAATAAGGAAATGTTCAAATGTGACATATGATCATCTAGCTCACAACAGAGCTCAATTAAATTTTCTGTGATTCAAGTTAAAAGAGATGTATTAAAACCCTAGGGTATCATTTATATAATGAGAATTTCTTCGGGTTAACCTGTTGGAATCTGGAGTCTCTAAGATGCACTCATCTGCTAGGTGAATTTCAACACTGTATTTGAATTAGGTGATTGCACTGAGGAAAAAAAAAACTGATTGCTGCATTTTCAAGCTTAGAAACACGTTGGGGGATGGATTGGGACAGGATGGGTATGGAATGAAAAGATGTAAAAGGTAGGAAATTATAGGGTATTAAGCAATTGAAACTCATCTGAGTAAAAGCAAAAGCAGTTTCAGTGCAGTGTGAATCATTAAGTCAGCACTGAATGTCACTGGTTACTATAGGAACTTGGGTAATGGAAAATGAAAACAGCTGGATTTATGACTCCCATAAATGTGTTAAACAGCTGCCTACACAGTGCCAATGAAGACTATTGAGAGTGGTAAATGGTGATACTTTTACATACAAGTAAGTGGAAAGGAAAATGAATAAATTGATAAATCTTTACCTTTTAAGACACAGATTAAATATTGTATTAATGAATGACCAAAAATAATTTTAAACCACCAGTTTATTATAAGAGTTAAAAAATCATAAAGCTTCTATGTATATTTTTTTCTCAGTTGTTGGGTTGAGTTGAATTTGGTCTCCTACAAAACAAACCAGCAAAGCTACTGTCAGCCAGCCATGCTCCACCAAGTGCCTCAAATAAGGACAGAAATGTAAGTGATACATAGTATAACATATATAGATATTGATTCACTGTGTTGTATACCTAAAACTAATGTAAATAACATTGTGTGTCAAGTATACTATTAAAAAGTGATGATTGTATATAATATTAATTATAACTAAGAAAAGCAGAAGTATCCATTCTAAACCACGATAAGCTACACATATTAATGTAATCTTATAACTAACAAAGGACTGTTTATCTCAAGTCTGTTATGCTCTTGATTTCCTTTCTTCTAGACCCAGGTTCATGGCTGAATTCAGGATCTCGTTTGCTTACCCATGGGCAATTGCAAAAACCACCTACACTGTGTTCTTCAAGCATTCTCCTCCAGTCTATCCTCCACACTTGCCATCTGGGTCATCTTTCGAAAACATCACTTCCTGCTGAAATGCAGGATCCCCAGACCTACAGGATACAAGCAAAACTGCTCACTTGGGTGTACGTGTGTTTTAGAACCTGGATCCACCTAAGATTTTTAGTTTTATCCTTTAAGGGTGAGAGGACCGGTAGGTGTGAGGTGCACGTTAGAATACCTTTGTGAAAGAAGGAGTTTTAATAGTTACACTGGGGAAACAAGCACAAAACAGACTGTTGAGGTAAATCAGGAAATATGATTACTTTACTTAAGAGTCCACACTGAAGACTTTTTAACATTTTCTAAACTTTCCCCAGATAAGTCAGTTTCTCTCTCTTCTGTGCTCCCAGAGTACTTGGAATGTTCCTCTATCAGCAATTTCACAAAGTTTTGTGGGCATCCTTATCATAGCTATTTCCCTCCACTAGGTTCACATGTCCAAGAAATCAAAGATGCATCTTTGCATTTTGAGTACCAAGCACAAAACACATACTTACAAGGTGTGTAATAAATGTTTCTGGATGGTGAATTAATAAATGTTTGGTGAAATAAATAAATAAATAAATAAATAAATAAATAAATAAATGGTGTAATAAATGTTTCTGGATGGTGAAGCAGAGGCCTGACTTATTTAGAAGCAGTAATACTGAAACATGAAACAAAGATCAGATAGAGATCCAATCACCCAGATGAATCTATAAAATTCTGCTGCATAGGAACTCTGAGTATTCATCCCAAAGGAGAATATTGTATATAAATAATCAACATTGCTGATCCAAATTATTACACAGGATTTGGTACTTGTATTTATTCTTTGAGATGAAAGAATAACTTTACATTCTCCCTTTAAATGGCAATGTGCAAAGATAAAATAAAAAAAAATTAATCTTGGTTTAAGAATGCTTTGCCCTTTGTTAAATAGCATTTGTTATGGTTCCAAACCATAGTCACACCAGGACTTGACCATTTCTTCTCAAATCTTAACTAAGGTATGATCCTGCAATTATTCTGCTCAATTGATTAAGATAGTCTCCACTTTACTCCTCACAATCCTTTCTCTCCTGCGAGATGTTTCCCACATAGGAACATCGCAACTGATTCTGCATAATCACCATAGCAGAAATAAGTGAACAAAAGATGTAGCTGGAATGGAAACATCTATGCCTCCAGATGGTACATCATTAGGGATCTTGCTGAAAAATGCTCAGATTTTCAAGTCTTTTTTTCTTATTTTGCAGAAACATGTATTTGATTTTTTAAATATTTTATTTACAAGGATATAAAATAAAATGCCTTAAAATGAGAATATAAGGATGTACATTCACAGGCTAGCCTTGTATTATTAGTTTAAGTAACTTTATAGCAATCTGCATGGGACAAATGATCTTTTCTAGTAAAATATAAGGAGAGCACCCTCCTCCAAAATCTTGTAAACCCTCCCCCTAAGTAGAGCCCCGGTCATTTTTTAGAAATCCCAAGACAGACTCATCAGCCCCCTGAGATTCAGCCACACATACCTCACCAGGGTTCCTCAGTCTAATGCTTACAAACAAATGTTATCAAACATACATGAAGCCAATTGTCTTTAATTCATCTTCACCTCCAACACTTTTGGTCACATTTCCTTACTACTCTGCATTTTTTCTCTCCTATTTACTCTATTTTTCTTTTGATAAAATTTTATCACGAAAAAATGTTTGTTGCAGGCAACTTAGAAAATATTTCAAAAGTAGAACAAAATCATCCATAGGAATATTGGAATACCAATATCCACACAGATACCAACATCCAGATACACTGATACACTGATAAATATATATGTATGTATGTATATATACATATTCACACACACATATACATACACATACATATGTATATACACATGTATATACACATACATATGTATATATTCCTATTTACCTACATACATATGTATGTATATGTGTATATATACACACACACATATATACATATACATACATTATAACATTGTTTGCCTCATCCAGAGTCACATCCTCTAGAAACTTCCCCTGTCCATAGCCCCAACCCATGGGGCAGAACCAGAGGTCTTGCTTTACCACATGACCCTATGCTCCTGGTCACAACTGATTAGATCAGGAGGGCAATTCTTGATTGGCCAAAAAATCAGTTTCACTCTCTTCACACTCTGTCTCAAAAATCTGAGTTAAGATCCAGGGAGGCTGATGACAATAATGGTAGTTACTACTGATATTCATGTGTTATGTAGGCAGATAAAGAGGGATGGAGGAGACAGAAAGACACAGAAGCTAGAAATAAGAAAGAACATACAGTCCTTGAGAGACATAGAGATTAGGACATCAACCCCCAGTAGCTACTCAGCATTGATTCCCATGACTCATGGCAATAATTTAACCAATCCATGATCTGCAAAACTGCTCTTTGTATCTTACAATAACTCCCCACCCTTCTTATTCAGCTTTTATTCTTCTGTCATTGTTACTATGATATATGCATAACCAGTTATGTGTATAAATGTTATAGGATTTTGTTTTGTGACCAACTTTTTCAATGAATACATCTTGAGACAGTCTATGTTGTTAATTATTCTATATTTTCATGACTGCATCATTCTCTACTATGTAATAATATACCATCGTTCATGTAACCAATGTCTGGCTGCAGACATTGAGATTCTAATCAATGTCTTATTGTTGAAACTCTACCCCTTCTCCTTCAGCCTTTCCAGAATCCCTTTTCTGTTATAAATAACCCCTCCGATATGCTCAGCCTTTACACAGACTAGTCTCCACTACTATGCTTAACTCCCCAGGAGAAGCTGTTTAAGTTCCAGGGGGTTGATGGTAGAGTCTCAGGACTTTTAGACTTTTTTACCTCTCCATTCTTGTGAACAGAAAATAACAAAGTAACAAGAAACTAGGAGCCAGACTGCATAACTGGGGTTCAAATTCCAGCTCCACCATATGCTACCTGTGTGATCTGAACTAAGTTATATAACTGCTCCAGACTGTTTCCTCATCTGAAAAAATGGAGATAATAATGTGCCTGCTTTGTAAAGTTGTAAATGATGAGTTAAGGGCAATCAAGCACTTAGTGGCCTCTCTGGCATACTCTAATATTAGCCATTACTACTATGAGAATTTCTTCACTTAGATTTATCCATCTGCTATAGACAGTTTTAGCCCCCTCATTGATGGAGCTCTTTAGATTCTTTCAAAGTTTTATTTTCCAACTTATAGTTATGATAAACCCAGGACAATTTAACTTCCATAAAATTTCATTTATTATTAAATCTATTTAAATATTTTTAATGTTTTATTCATTTTTGAGAGCACACAAGCAGGGAGGGGCAGAGAGAGGAGGACAGAGGACCCAAAGTGGGCTCTGTGCTGACAGCAGCAAGCCAGATGTGGGGCTCAAACTCACAAGCCTCAAGATCATGACTGGTGTCTGACTCAAGTCTGACACTCAATCGAATGAGCCAGCCAGGCACCCCTCTCATTAAATTTAAACTAAATTTCAATTTAACTTACTACAATCTAATTTTCCACCTTATATTTATTATAATCCTATGAAAATTTAACTTCCGTGAAACCTCCAAAAAGCTCATCTTATAATTTCTAAACTACCTTTCCTCCAACAATCATCATTTTGGTTCACTTTCAGTGTCTTCTTCTCAAGGCAACACCAAGGATCATGGGATCACTAAAAAGTACTCCATCTAAGAAACGATCAACCATTCAAAGCCACATCTCTCAGAGCAGTCAACCTAAGAAAAGGGCAACACATAAGATCACCCTCAACCTGGAACCTTCCTATTTACATACATCCTTCTTTAATTCTACTCTCAGAAGACTAAATGGTCCTGTTCCTGCTCAAGGCCAAATTTCCTGCTTAAATCTTGTTCCTTTCTCCTCCTCCTTCAGGATTTTGCTTACTTTGTGATGACAGTTCAGATGCTTTTATACACAACTTCTTTTCTAATCTACCATGTCCTTCCCTTCATCTGAAAACAAACTCAAGTCTATCAGAGGAAAAAAAAAAATGTTTCCTTGTGCCTTTCATTCATCTCTAGATCCTGCCCAGATAATTTTTCCAGGTCTTATCCAACTTTCTTTAAAAAGGAATCTGCACACATTATATTTCCACCTCCTCACCTCCCATTCACTAATTCAATATTACATATAATCAGCAAAACTGACCACATGCTCCCTAATGCCTGGCAGTTAGCCCATACCTAATCACCTAACACTTAATTGTCAAATCCATAAACATTTCTCAGCCTGTCTCTTTCTGGACTTTCTCTGCTGTTTTGGAGTGTTTATCACTTCATCAATTTTCATTCCACATGTTAACATCCTGGTGTATAAAATTTTCTTTCTACCTAGTCTCAAAGACAAATTGCACTGGATGGAGTTAAACAGGCAAAGAAGACTTTACTCAAGACTACTGCAATAGAGGAGAGAGACTGAACTCCACTGAAAAGCAAGATTTTTAAACACTGGAGTGAGCTAATGGAAGAGTACTGGAGGAATTTAGGTGGGGCAATTAGTCAATGTGATAAGGCCAATTGTATTTGCTAATTGGGGTTTATGAAAGTTAGGCTCCTATTCTCCCACAGACTGGGAGATAGGGACACTATCTTTCTTGATGATTGCATTTGAAAGAATGCCCCAAGCTTTTGAGAAAGGTATTCCTGAGTTATAAAACTGTCAAGGTGGTTGGGAGATTTGCATTTCAAAATGACAGAAAAAAAAAAGTACAATTTCAAGTTTTTGTAAATGGAAGAAAAGGAAGGTTAGCAGTCTATAGTCAAGGAAGAAATCTATCTAAAGTTTAGCCATGCTAGGGGAAATGTTAAGTCCACACTGATCCCTCTGTGCTGTGCTTTCCCCTCATCCCTTGCTCTTCTTCTTAAATGTAGGAGTCCTGAACAGTTAATCTTTTACCCACCACCCTCTTTACTCAAGACCTCCTAGGAAAACTTGACCGTCTCATGGCTTTGGTTACCACCTGTTATGTATCCTCAATGGTTCTTCTCATTCCTTCGCTAACCCCAAATCACAAATTTTATCTCTTAAATATTTCCCAAGTTCACCCTCTCATGTTAATTCCTACTATAATTTCTCACCTCAGTCATTGCTACAGCTTCTTAAATCAGTGCCATCCTGGCAGTCCCCCTTCACACAGCTGTCAAGTATCTATCTGAGGTGAAAATCTAACATGTCACTCCAGAGCTTAAAGCTCTTCAGATGCTCCACAGAATCAGAGGACAAAGCCTTCCTGACATGGACAGCAGACAGGCGTCCACAAAGAGGTCCTAGCCCCTCTCTACAGCCTTTGCTCTCAAAATTTTGCCCTATGCACATTCTGTTGTCTCTCACCTCTAATCTTCGGCTCATATCTTTCTCTACCTAGGTCATTCCTATTCTCTCAACAAACCAAGTCCAACCTATCCAGTAAATCAGCCTAATTATCACTTTCCCCAAAAGTCCCTGATTCCTTCAAATTGGCTAAAGTGCCCTCAGTAATGCTCCAAAGGTAACACTCTGCACTTAAGTATCTGTGTGTGTTTGTGTATTTCCCACTAAACATGAACTCTTTACAAAGGCTTCATCTTTTCCATTTTTATGTCATAGCAAAAAGCACAATGCTAATACATAGATGCTTAATAATTGTTTGTTGAAGTATTAACTGAGTGACCAAATTAGTAAATGGAAGGATGCCTTAGACATATTTTTAACACTCACAGCCAGATCCTAAAGAAAGTAAATACTTCCAAACATAGAGATATATGCATTTATTAGTAAGCAGGCATCACATTTTCTTAAAACCTGTACTGTAAGTTTTAATCCTAACTATGACATTTTAAGTGTTTTAACCATACACGGTATAAACTTCTCTTGGATGGAGGGGGCATTTTTGAACATATTCAAAGGCAGAATTCACTAAACCTAATAGTGGACTTTAGGCAATTAGAATCTTCCAAAGTCATGACAATACACCAGGCTAGTTCAGCAGTAAGCCTCCAGTGCCATTCTTAAAGACGAAGGGCAAAAAGCTCACTAGTTTTACATTTTGCTTCGGCAATGTGAGGAATGCTTCAAAAATATGTAGTCAATCTAGTATTTTTAAACCACTACTTTCACCACCATATTTCTTAACGATGAAGGGCAAAAAGCTCACTAGTTTTACATTCTGCTTTGGCAATGTGAGGAATGCTTCAAAAATGTTAGTCAATCTAATATTTTTAAACCACTACTTTCACCACCATATTTCATTTACATCCATTATGCTAATTAATAAGCCATTAATTCTGCCAATGAAAACCCATTGCTAAATTTGCTAATTAGCTAATCTTTGGTGCTAGGGATAAAGGAAACTAAAGCACTTATCACAGTGCCTCGGGAGTGTGACCTTGCTAATTAAATGCTTGTTGACCACCCTTGGAGTGTGAATATTGGATTGGGGCAACTGACTGCCCCCCTCCATGCAGATTAAAGGTAACTAATGCACATTTACATCACACTGTTTACTGAAGTATTATAAAGTAGATTATGGACATCATAACAGCCACCATCGGACATAAATGTAAACTCTGACTACGAATAAAAGAATTCCCAAACCCTGGTTTAACTCTTCCACAGAATGAGAAAATTGTGGTCCTAGATTTATTCTCTTATGGACTCTGCATGCATTTTACAAATGTGGTCTCTACAATCAATACTTAAGAAGATAGAAAAGGAAGTGTATTTGATGTACCTGTCCAAAGGTTTAGCACTATACCTCAGAGGAAAATGTTTCCTCATGTCTTTATTATGTCATCAGCTTATGACCTGGAGTATAAAGATAAATTTTTCCAAAGTGCTTCTTTTTATTAACAAGAGAAAAAATAAATAAGAACTTTCAGCATTCCAAGATACAACGCTTGCTTCTGTAATGTCATAATATTAATCTTTACCTCTGCAATGGTGATGAAAAACATGTAGCATTATTGTTGTTTAGACTAGAAAAAGACATATTAGCAAAGATAATCTAAGGGAGATTGTACTGTATCATGACTCTGAAACCTGCAGTATTAATACAGTTCACAAACCCGTAGGATAAAGATATGATTTTCTTCTGGAAGTCAAAACATCATAGATCAACACATGGTGCAGCTTATTGAAATATATTTTGATATATCTTCCCTCCATTTATCTTGGATGTGAATGCTAGTCAATTTCATATCTCAAATATGGTTTTCTGTGTCCTATGATGAAATAGCATGGGTGACAAGAAAAGACTCCTGAATGTTAAATACTAAATCTTTGTTCAGTTCTTATAAAGGCAAAGAATTACAAAAAGAAACGGACTCAAGAACAAGAGAAAATGTTGACATATTGAGGTAGTTTTAGTTCTCCATGCCAATATAATAGTGAATAGTATACACATATACACACACACAAACGCAATAGGTTTTAATCATGTTTCATCTTTATGCAATAGGTGTTACATATTATAAATTATTTCACCTCAACTTTGTATAACTTAAGTAGAGTTTGGTCAAAAACCTTGAGTCTTATTTTTACATGACCTAAAGGCTTCTTTACTACAGAGTGTCCGTTTGCTCTGGAATACTCTGTAAATTCATCAAGCTGGTAAATAGAGTTTTCCATTCAGGGCTGTCATGAGTGGGAATGACCATCCTGGTTATCTGTCTAAAATACTAGTATTAAAAATTCAGCTAACCTATTCAAAGTAAAATTATGATGTAAGCAATTATTTTAAGTAGGATTTACCCTAGCAAACTTTTTTTATAAAGGCCTATTTGTTTAACAAATGCAAAAAATGTTACTCTTAGCATTCACCACCTCCTTTGTTCTATTTCCTCATGATTAGACTCTACAGCTATCCGTGGGCCATGCATGGATTCTCACAAGAGAAACCTTTCCTGAGCTTACCCATTCCCAACATAGGCAGTGTTCAAACCTTTCCATTTCTCGTTCCATTGAAATGTCCTCCCTGTATCTCATTTACTCTGGTCCTAGATATCCATTAGGAAAGCAAATGAACTAATTTACACTGTGCTATTTGCTATAGCTTGAATGGTTGTGTCCTCTCAATATTTATATGTTAAAATCCTAACTCCCAAAGGCAATGGTATTAGGAGATAGAGTTGGAGAGAAGCAAACAGGTCATGAGGGCAGCACTCTCATGAGTAGTATAAATACTCTTAGAAAATAGACCCCACAGAACTCTCTGGCCCTCTTCTACTGTGTGAAGGCATAGCAAAAAGGCCCTATCTAGGAAGTGAGCCTCAGTAAACACAGAATCTGCCAGCACCATAATCTTGGACTTCCCAGCCCAAGAAAATTATTTCCCAAAAAAATTTCTGTTGTTTGTAATCCACCCAGTCGATGGCATCTTGTTCTAGCAGTCCAGACTAAGACGTCATTAATATAATAGCTTCATAAAGAATCCTCTAAGAAACATATTTGAATATGAATATATTCATTCTTCAACAAATATTCATTGAGTGTCTCCAATGTTCTAAACATTGTTCTAGTCTAGATCATTAAGAGTACATCAGTGAGGGGCATCTGGGTGGCTCAGTCAGTTAATTGTCTGACTTCTGCTAAGGTCATGATCTTGCCGTTTATGAGTTCAAGCCCCATGATGGGCTCTGAACTGTCCCTGAAGCCTGCTTCGGATTCTGTGTCTCCCTCTCTCTCTGCCCCTTCCTCTCTCTCTCCCTTGAGCTCTGTCTCAATTTCAAAAATAAATAAACATTTAAAAAACAAACGAGTACATCAGTGAAAAATGTAAGTGAAGAAAGCAGACAATGATCTGGAGTTTACATTCTAGGAATAAGATAGACAATAAATAGAAATGTATTCATATAGTAAAAGAATGACATATATTAAAAGGCAGTTAGTATTATGGGCAAATTTTTTTAAAAATGAAACAGTATAGGGGCACCTGGGTGGCTCAGTGGGTTAAGCATCCAATTTCAGCTCAGGTCAAGATCTCACAGTCCACGAGTTCGAGCCCCGGGTCAGGTTCTGTGCTGACAGCTCAGACCCTGGAGCCTGCTTCAGATTCTGTGTCTCCCTCTCTCTCTGCCCCTCCCCTGCTCATACTCTGCCTCTGTCTCAAAAATAAATTAAAACATTTAAAAAATGTTTTAATTAAAAAAAATGAAAGTGTAAGCAGATCAGTAGTGCAGGGAGTGGTGAAAGGATTACAATCAGTGAATGGTGACATAGGACCAGAGACCTGAAAGAGGTGAGGAACAAGGTATTCAGATACATAAGCGAAGCGCATTCCTGGCAGAGAGGCCCTGAGGGAGGAGCAGGCCTGGTATGCTTGAAGTACAGCAAAGACAGTGTGGCTGAGCAAACTGAGCCAGGAGGAGAAGAGCAAGACAGCAGCATCAAAAAGGGAGAAGGAATAGAGGGGAAACAGCAGATTATCTAGGGCCCCATTAATAAAAACCTTATGAACTTAATCTATCATGGTCAGACACACTGTAAGAATTCCAGTTCGAACTGCCTATTTATTTCCTTTATTCATTCAGTAATTTTTGAGTGCCCAGTGACTGTTAAGCTTTATGTGAAGTGCTGGGGATTCAAAAGTACCAAGACTGCCTTTGGAGAGTTTATAATTTAGCAGAACGACAAAACAGCCAATTACAGCATAAAGTAATATGATGGGAATATTTATAAGACACACTGAGAGTAGAGGGGAAATATGCCCACTATGGAGTGCCGCAGATAAGACAGGAATTGGTGAGTCAGGAAAGGGCAGGCAGTACTTGAGCTGAGATGAGCTGGCAGAAATTTTGGTGTCTTATATATGGGAAGGGCGTTCTAGGCAAAAGAGATGGATAAGCAAGTCAGAAAGTAATAAAAAACCATAATGTTTTTGGGTATTGTAAACAGTTCAGTAGCTTCCCAGCAAGAGAATGTATTATCTCATAAGCATCAGAATAAAGCAAGTTCTTTCCTATCACAGTGCCCTGTCTTGATGGGCAAATTGGTTGGGGATCCTTAATAGGAAGAATGGCAGAACTAGCCACCCACAAATTTTCATTCCAGTTCAGGAACGCAAGGTTACATGGTCCTTTGTGGGGTTCTTGCAATTACAAAGGCATCTCACCCAAATGGAGACAACTTACAAGACACATCTGAGCCTCCCCAGGTCCTGCAATCACAGAATGTGGCAATTCATTAGCATGGCATCCTCCTCCTCAAGCTACTGTTGCTCACATAACCTTTCATTCTAACAACAAGTCCACTGGATAAGTATTATCTGCTCCCATTTTATGTTACGTTAGTGGGAAAATGGTTTTAAATTACTGCAACAGCTTGTTTCTTTGTTTTAGGCTATCTTTGACATTTCTCTCTGGAGTAGATAGAATTTAGGTTAAGAAAGTTCAGTAACGGGTCATTTTTAGTGTTCAAAGGTACCCATCAGAGCCTAGTGTAGGAGGGAGCTGTTAAGACGAAGAAAAGCCCCTTGAACAGTCAGGAGAGTGGAACCTCAGGAGAAGGATATCAGCAAAGGAGCCCTCATGACCAAATAACCAAAGATCCTTCAGAACTATGACATCGGATATTCAATTTTAAGCAGTTCTTAAAATGACACTGATCCTTTCCCTTCCCACCTCTATTACACACCAAGAAAAGAAAAGAGCAGCATCTACTAATAGGAGAAAGCTATGGGGAAAGACCAAAGTTGACAGAGAAGGTATAACAGCAATTAGGGTTTCAAGAATAGACAGAAGAATTTTCTGAATGTATGTCTCCTACTCTTTTTGCCCATTGTCATCATCTTGGTCCAAGCAACTGTCATCCTTGGCCTAAACTACTGGCAAAGCCTCTCAAATAATTTGGCACTCATTTCTTCCCTGGCCCCAACCCTCAACCTACCCAGTTTCTTCGTAAAATGTTAGTCATCTCTTTCAATCATCTTCACAAAACCATTCCATTGCACTGGAACTGAAATCTAAAATCGTTTCCACAGTCTTTACTGCCTGTCCTGATTTGACATCTATCTACCTCTCTTATCATATCTCACACCACTCTTAAGACACTGTAGCCCTCCTGGTCTTTTAACAGAAGGCCGGTGTCTTGGCACATGCTGTTCTTTCTTCCTGGAGTGCAAATTCCATTACCCTGCCTGGTACCTGCTCACTCTTCAGATATCAAAGTTCTGCCTGACTCCATCCCTCACATCATGACCTCTATATGAAATTCATCATGATTTGCAATCATGTGTTTATTGTCTTGTTTGTTGTCCTCCTAACCCATGAGACTGTAAGTTTCATAAGGGTAATCATTATGCCCCTTTCCTACTGTAGTCCAAGTGTTTAGCAGAAGGCCTGGGGCACAGTATGTATGACACAGTCAAAAAATTGTCCATACTTCAATGCAGAAAAAATCCAGCTCCTTAATTTTTTCCCTAATTTTTTCCTCACCATCCCAACTGCAGAGTATATCAAACAACAACCACAAAATCAGAAAACAAAAGATACTAAATGCTGACTTGGATAAAATCAATATGATGAAATGTCTCTTTTTAGATAAAGCAAACTTGAAGGCAAAACTTCTCAGTTTCACATTTCTGTCCCCAACTCCTGGTTGTTCTTAAGATGGCTTCAGGGTATAGCTCAGGAAGATAGGCATAGTTTATGTAATCCAGAGGCAAAAGAGATGTGAGGGTGTGCTCTCGTTCCTTTGGTTTCTAGGGTAATGGTTTCTGCCTCCAGGATTGGTGTTTAGAATCCAGGTTCTCAGAGCTGCGGGTCATTTCTGTTGCCATCATCTTAATCTTTTTCAGGCAGATAAATGCTTCAGGTAGACTATGGAGTTAGTGTTACACACGACAAATGGGGAAAAAATTGCTTAGTGTGTTTGTACATTATTTCTCTTACTAAATGAGACCTCACTCAATAAATAGTCACTGTATAAAAGAAATGTATAGGTTTTTAAATTGTTTTTCACAAGGTAAAAAACAGAAAATGGCAACAAGCCTACCGACTATCCCCTCAGTTGGTAATAAAACTCTGTAAAATATAAGTGTCTGCTATAGTCTTTCTTTGCCTTACTACAATTTTATCTTGCAGATATAACACGATCTATAAGTTTAATTTTAACAAGAAAAAAATTAGTGCTATAGGAGTTCATGGTTGAGGCTTACATCTCCAGACTTTAGGCTTAGGACAAAACAAAGCAAAAAGACCCCTATTTTCTTCGTCTCTTCTCCAAGGAAAATAATCTTCAATGGATAAAGTAAAACTCACTGAAAGTTATTTAAAACTTACATGATTTAAATGAGAGTTTGAGGCTTAGAAAAACTCTGTCCCAAGATATGGAAAAACATCACAATTATAATTTTAAAGTTGCTGCCCATAATTTTGAGAAATTTTGACTAATGAGAAAGATACCAGGAAAGCTTCAAGAACAATATTGTTTTGGAGCTGCTCCTTTAAAGATAAAAGTAAGTGAAAGTGGTCTTCAAAGGAAAAGGAAGAAGGGCTCAGAGTTGGGCAAACACAAAGTAAAAGTTAACTATACTGTTGGTATGTGTAAGGAGGTGGTTAAACAGAAGCCTGGAAAGGGTAGACATCAAATCCTGGAACCAGGAATGTCAGACTAAGTAGTGTAGTGATTTTTATTTATTCTTCAATCCTAGGGATACAACTCAAAACTTATATCCTCTTCATTGTTATTTATTTTGTCAAAGAAATACTGTCTAGCATAAGTACACTTTTGAGATTCCATGCCTACATATGTAGTCAAATATGATTCATTCAGTCATTTCAACTCCATGTAATTTTTTAAAATCAGTTATTCTCAACAAGAGACCTTAAATCAATGGAAGTAGAGTCAAGTGAACATGCCCCAGGAAGGCTTCCTGAAGAGATAAGGTCTTAACACTCATTTTGAAGGGAGGTAGACAAATTTTATCAAGGAAGAAAAAATAATTTCCAAGGATAGAAAATAGTGAGAGAACTAAAAAGCAAAAGGGCCAAGAGATGGAGCATATTTGTTAGGGTAATAAAGAGAAATATAAAGTTATATTATAGAAGGAAGAGCTATATTTCACATTACCTATTTCCACTTACTACAAAGTGCCCAAGGACAGAAAGCTTGACTTACTACCTACAAAAAGAAATTATTATTTCCAAAGATTTGATAGATTTTCCTGCCTTGGCCAGTCATGCCAATGTTCTTTCCTTCCTTTATGTGACTCATGATGCTTTCTGTGTTTTTCCCCCAAGATAAAAAATCAGAATGTGTCTGTTTAACAATATATATTTTACACTGCCATCCAATTTTTACAATCATAGGTGGAAATAGATTTCTCCATAGTTTATACCCCACTTTCCAAAGATAGTAGAAATTCACATTAATGATTACCTCTGTTTTTACCCCTTTCAGAGGGCAGAAATGATAGTTCTTGTGTATGAAAGAAGAATGAGTAAGAAAGTAAGATGAAAGTTTAGGATTTAAACAGAAAAAGAAATCTCAGTTTCAGGTTTCTTTATAAAAAGTGTCCACAATACTCTTTAGAAAACATACTATGAATAAATACTATGTTGCTTAAATCCACTGGAAATTGCTCTGAGCATACTCGAGGCACTGCATAAGTGTTTATTAAAGTGATTCAGGATGAAGGTAGGCCCTGAAGAACAAGTAGGTAAGAACTTAACACTGCATTGCTTAGTGTTTTCGACAGGGACCAACAATTAAGAGACTGTTTACAGTCTACAATCTATAATCAAGGGTAAACATACAATAAAAATTATTGGCTTCATAATGTTTATAGCTAAATTAAAAACAATCTTTAGCTTCTTGTTCCAACTGTGATGAAATAAGAGGTATTGGATTTACAACTATAAAACTGGACAACAGGCAGCACATGGCTGTGATCTCTGAACAACGGGAAAAAGCAATGGGATCTCTGTGACTACCAGTCTATTGCCTGGAATCTGTTGCGAGGCCATAATACAAGGAGCAGAACCCAACCAGAGTCCAAAGTCCCCCCAAGTTTAAGAAAGAGAACGGAGTCTGAGGAGGCAAAGGCAGCTCAAATTTGCTACCTTGCATACTGCAGAGGAGGGCACTACATAGAGACAGTTCTAGAGTCTTTAGCTAACTATTGATCTGCTCATATATACAAAGAAACTACCCAAGACCAGGACAATAACCACTGACAAGTGGTAGGCAAAGTTAATACAGGGCTATAAACCATTCATATTTTTTAGCAGACAGATTAGAAATATCTCATAATACAAAGGGCATTATATCAAGTCAAGTTATGTATTAACCTACATAAATGTAAATCACCTATACTAACGATATCTACTAAGGAAAGATATCTCCTTAGTAGAGAGGCTAAATTAGCCCTAGATTAAGGCTCCTCTGCCTAACAAAGTTTAAAATAAAGCTTCAAATGATTCAATTGATTTCAAATAACATAACTTTATGCTAGAATAAAGCCCATTACAATTTAAAAGAGTGTAACAGCCAAGAACATATAATTTACAGTAAGTACAATTCAATAAAAACATTATTAGGTATGGAGAGAAAAAGGAACTTATGACTATAAGAATTATCAATCAATAGAACCAGAAACAGAAATAAAGAGAGGAGAGAAATGGATGGTACAATAAGTGCATATTGGACTTCTAAAGATAACATAACGATCTCATCTAGGGCTCTTTTCAGAGATTGATACCAGAATAAATAAAGAAAAAAAGATGAGTGAACTTGAAGACAGCAACAGAAACTGTTAAAAATAAAGCACAGAGAGGAAAAAGTGAACAGAGCATCAATTATTCATGGGATGAGTTCAAAGCTAACATACTTGTAATTAGAATCACAGAAGGAGAAGAACACACTAAAATATATTTGAAGAAATAAGATCTTAAAAAACTCTAAATCTGATGGAAAATATAAAACCTCAGATCTAAGAATATCAGCAAACCTGTAGTAAAAAAAAAATAATACAACACACACACGCACACACACACACAGCCACATCATATTAAAATTGCTGAAGACCAGAGATAAGAGAAAAATCTCAAAAGCAGCCTAAGAAAGAAAGAAAGATTATAAAAAATAATGAGATGCTGCCAAATGTTTAACAACATGTGCTCTGGAGAAAGAAAAACAAACAAATACAACTTGTAGTATTTGCTGATTCCTAACATATAAATACTCACACTTGGCCTATTTCAGCCTATCAATCTGATGTCCATGAATGCTGAATTTACAAGTGAGGGACACAATCAGCTTTCACAAGGTGGTATAAGCTAGACCCAACACACCATTGTATACAGAGGTCAAATCTAAGAATGGTAGCAGAATTCTTATCA
The DNA here is from genome assembly GCF_022079265.1 of Lynx rufus. NCBI lineage: Eukaryota > Metazoa > Chordata > Mammalia > Carnivora > Felidae > Lynx > Lynx rufus. The sequence goes on from NW_025814827.1 coordinate 68,455,301, forward strand.
GAGCAATACAAGCAAAAACACTGTTAGTTTAAAATAGTTGTAAGAAAAAAAGTCAACTTGGACATTTTTATCAAAGAAAATATCTTTTAGAAATAAAATGCCAACTAAATATTATCTTATTTAAGCAGAAGTTTAACCTAAATAAATTTTTATCAAGGAAAATATCTTTTAGAAATAAAATGCAAACTAAATATTATCTTATTTAAGCAGAAGTTTAACCTAAATAAATTTTTATCAAGGAAAATATCTTTTAGAAATAAAATGCAAACTAAATATCTTACTTAAGCAGAAGCTTAACCTAAATAAAGCTTAACCTACATAAATGTAAATCACCTATACTAAGGTGATTATAATAATAAGTTAAGGCAGAAGTATAATGATATCAGATGGAAATGCGACAAGTGACAGAAATGGTGAACATACCAGTAAACGTAAAAGGCATGTATTTCTCACTTTAAAACCTGTAAGTGATAACTGACTGTTCAAAGCAGAAATAATAACACATTTGAACACTTATTGCACATGTAAAATCTATGCCAACAATAGCACAAGGACAGGAAAAGAAAGGGAGCTATATAGTTTTAAGATTCTTATATTCCAGGTAATATAGCATAATATTTGAAGATAGTATAGTAAGCCAAAGATGTGAATTGTAAAATTTAGAAAACAAGTAAATAAAATGGTATAGATTTTAAACCAAGAGTAGAAATGAAAGTGGGAGGATAAAAATTAACCCAAAAAGGTAAGGGGGAAAATACAACAAAAAAAATGGGACAAATGAAAAACCAATGTCAGGATAGTTAAGTAAACCCATATTTATGGGTACTGTATTAAATATAAATGATCTATAGGGGCACTTGTACCCCAATGTTTATAGCAGCACTCTCAACAATAGCCAAATTATGGAAAGAGCCTAAATGTCCATCTACTGATGAATGGATAAAGAAATTGTGGTTTATATACACAATGGAGTACTACGTGGCAATGAGAAAGAATGAAATATGGCCCTTTGTAGCAACATGGATGGAACTGGAGAGTGTGATGCTAAGTGAAATAAGCCATACAGAGAAAGACAGATACCATATGGTTTCACTCTTATGTGGATCCTGAGAAACCTAACAGGAACCCATGGGGGAGGGGAAGGAAAAACAAAAAAGAGGTTAGAGTGGAAGAGAGCCAAAGCATAAGAGACTCTTAAAAACTGAGAACAAACTGAGGGTTGATGGGGGGTGGGAGGGAGGGGAGGGTGGGTGATGGGTATTGAGGAGGGCACCTTTTGGGATGAGCACTGGGTGTTGTATGGAAACCAATTTGACAATAAACTTCATATATTGAATAAATAAATACATAAATAAATATAAATGATCTAGGGGCACCTGAGTGACTCAGTCATTTAACATCCAACTCTTGATCTCAGCTCAGGTCTTGATCTCACAGACATGAGTTCAAGTCCCGTGTTAGGTTTTACACTAAGCATGGAGCCTATATATAAAAAATCCACATATTCCAATTAAAAGGTAGATTGAAAGATTGGATAAAAAGAAAGACTCTGATATATATTCTCAACAAAAAGCCTGCTTTAAACATAAAGACACAGTTAAAAGTTAAAGAATAGAAAATAATGTTCTATGTATACAGTAATTTTTTTGAGTGGCTATATTAATATCAGACAAATTAAATTTCAGGACACTAAAAGCATGAATTGTCAAAGAATATATTGGACTTCATCAAAACTTAAAACTTTGGATATATTGGGCTTCACCAAAACTTAAACTTTTTCTCTTCAGAAGACATTCTTCAGAAACAACAAAGAAAGCAAGCCATGCCTGTAAGAACATATTTTAAAAATAATTATTACATAAAGGATTTGTAACCAGAATATAAGACAAACAACCCAGCTTTTTTAAAAATGAATAAAAGATTCTGATAGACACTTCACCATAGAAGATATATAAATGATCATCAAATATAGAAAAAAAAAGTAACATCTATAGTCATTAAGGAAATACAAATTAAAACCACAGTAAGATACCACTAAACACCCAGTAAATACCACTTTTAAATTACCAATACTGACAATAATCAAATTTTGGTAAAAACATGAAGCTATTGTAAATGCTCACACATTTCTGGCATGAATGCAAAATTGTACAACTTTGGAAAGCAGTTTGACAGTGTTGTATAATGTTTAACATTCACTTACATGCAATCCAGACACCCCACTCCTAGGTATTTACCGAAAAGAAACGAAAACATTTGCGCAAGATTTGTGCTTGAATATACAAAAAGTTATTATTCATATTAGACAAAATACAGGGCACTTTCCAAATGTCTATTGTTTTATGGCTATATGAACAAGTGCTTATATCCATATGATGGAATACAATTCAGTAATAAAGAGGGAAAAAGTGCTGATGTATACAATAATATAGGTAAAGTTTTAAAACACTATGCTAAAGAAAACAATCCAGATACAAATGGCTATCTTCTTTTTTATTCCATTTAAGTTAAATTCCAGAAAAGACAAAGCTATAGTTACAGAAAGCAAATCAGAGGTTTGCACAGGCCAGGAGTAGGGTTGGGGATTGACTGCAAAGGCACACAGAGAAACCAGGAGGGTGACAGAAATGTTCCACATCATTTTGGTAATTTAGACAACTGTGTATATTTTTGTTAAGACTCATTGAAAATAATTTAATTTTATTATATTTAAATTATACATCCATAAATCTGATGATGGGGGAAAAACACTTTAGTTTAATTCCCATCAAAAACCCAAACTCCATTAACACTTGGGCTCACTGAAACTTATAATCAAGATTGGAATTAATGATAATTATAGAGATGAAAACTAAAGCCCACAGAAGTTGATTAACTTCTCTTATATGACCACACATTGTAGTTTGCCTGGACAGCCCCCATTTATTTCTGTTACCCTAGTGGCATCATTATTAATGGTACCCTCTTCCACTTTCAAAAACCCCCCAGTTTGCATAAGAAATGGTGTGGTTACTATACCTCTATCATTTGGCAAATCAGTAACATAGCAAAGTCCAAACTCATGGTTCCTTGCTCCCAACCACTACTTCCCACTGAACCACACAGCTGTTAGTCTGAAATAGGAGGCTAGGGAACTTTACTGTCTGTAAGTCATCTTGTTAGATTTGATAGAGGTAAACATTCTCCTTTAATATGCACATATATATACTCCTACACTCACATACATAGATGTTTACACATATGAATTCACACACAGGAGTTTACGGTCAGAGCCTTTCCACTTGCCAGTGTTGAAGATCAAATACACCGTGTCCCAAGGAAGAACACAACTATCTCTGAGTATGGCCTTAGTGCTTTACTTTAGTTCTCCATGTCTCAATTCATCCTTTGTAAAAGATTACCTCTGTAAGTTTTGGTTATCTCAACTGAAAATATATAACCTCGAATTTAAGAACCAATATGTGTTACGTGTTGAATTGTGCCCCCCAAAGATATGAAATTCTAACCCCCAATACCTCAGAATGTGACCAGATACAGTTAAGAGGAGACCACACTAATCCAATATAATTGGTGTCCTTATGAAAAGAGAAAAGACAGAGACAGAAACACACAGGGAAAAGATAGCCATGAGATGGAGGCAGAGACTGGAGTGATGCATGTAAAGTCAAGAAATGCTACAGTTTGCCAGCAAACATCAGAAACTAGAAGAGGTAAAGAAGCATTTTCCCCTAATGGCATCAGAGGAAGCCTGACCCTGCCATCTCCTTTATTTTGGACTTATAGGCTCCAGAACTGTGAAACAATTCATTTCTGTTGCTCTAAGACATCTAGTTTGTGGTAATTTGTTGCAGCAACCCTCAGAAACTAATACAGCAGGTGACCTGCTTAGTAAATTCTCAAATACCAGGATTGTAGAGTTTTACTAACATTTATACATTTACTCCCTAATTCTGACTGGCTGAATCTTTAGAATGTTTTATTAACCTTTTATCTCTCACCAATATTGCCATTTAGGTAAAGCCATGTTTCACATCTAGATTTATAGAAACTTTCATAGCTTAAAACCCTGCCTACTTTACAAATCCTTCCATTACTCATCCCAGCACCATGACAACCTATGCCCCTTATTTCTCCATTTACAATAAGCAGGGAGACTCAGCAACCTATACTCTGGGTATGTGGATATCTCAGTCTACTCTGGCTGCTATAACAAAATACCATAAACTGGGTAACTTATAAATGACAGACATGTCTTAGTTCTGGTGTTTGAGAAGGCCAAGATCATGGTATCATTGGATTTGGTGTCTGGTGAGAGCCCACTTCCTGATTCACAGATGGAGTCTTTTTGCTATGTCCCCACATGGTAAAAGGAAGAAGGAAGTTCTGTCGGCCTCTTTTATAAGGGCAATAATCCCATTCATGAGGGATCACCCTCCTGACTAATCACCTCCCAAAGCCCCATCTCCTAATACTATCGCCTTAGGGGTTAGGATTTCAATATATGAATTTGGGGGGTATCGGGAGACACAAACAGGCCATAGGAATAGATCAGCCAAACTAAGAGGCAAGGAGATGTTATCAAAATAAATGGAAAGAGAATCTTCAGTTCTTTCCTCTTCAGCTTTATATCTTTCCATAAGAAAACCTTTGAAAATTCTCTCTGATGGTTACTCCTTCACTTTCTTGATGTTTCAGAGCATTGCAGCACCAACATTAAATGTCCTTTACATGGGGCAGTGAACCCTCAGCTCCAGAGTATCAACATCACTTAAATTTTTTGAGTTTTTCCCAAAGGCCAGGAAAAGTCCAAAAATTGGAACATGGCATGTCAGAGAAAATTGAGTTAAAATGATCCCATCTCTTAGATCAGAATTACTTATGTGGCTCTAACAGCAACACCCACCTTCTCCTGACTGTATGAAAACCACTACCTAAAGAAAACACTCATTTAAGAGTGCCTTAAAACAAACAAACAAACAAAGGATAGCCATTATAGATATTCGTCTGTCATCTATCACATTCATTTATCGACCTTGGTGTAAGTTAAAACCTGCAAATTTTTTTTAGAAAAGATATGTTACCAAATGGAATCTGTACTATGGTCCCAGTGTTTTAGCCTTTTTAATGTGGTAAATAAATATTTAATATAAAATTTACTATTTTAGGTATTTTTAAGTGTTTAATTCAGTGGCCCTAGGTACATTTACAATGTTGTACAACCATCCCCACTATCCATTTCCAGAATTTTTTCATCATCCCAAACATAAACTCTGTACCCATTTGATCATAACTCCCCTTCCTCCCTCCCCCAGTATGGTCCCACTTTTGTAATAAAAGTGTGTGTATGTGTATGTGTGTGTGTGTGTATATATATATAAAATGGGTAACTGGATTAAAGGTCACTTTTAAACTTTTGAACGTCATAGAATAAATGAGTTAGAATAGGTATATGGCCCTTAGAAACAGCACCTGAAACCACAGTATGCAAATACTGGTGTTATAAGTATCATTTGTTTTGCTTGTCCTTATTTTTCTGTTTTTGTTCTAGAGTGACTTCCTTTTATAATCAAAATAAAGGTTATTATGACATTTTTAATAACAGAAAGCCCATGAGGTCACTACAAAATAGGTAAGTATCCAAATCATAAAATATGACTTAAAAAGCAAAACAACAATATAAGATATGTAACCATGCATATAAGTAAGCAAACCTATCAGTGGAACAGTCCTAAAATACAGCAATAAAAAAGGATCTACCCAGAAAAATAGAGGTCAGGCCAAACCAGAGAACAAAGATTTGACAAGATTTCACCCCTTGCAAGTCTGTTTCGGAAGTTTCCCATGGTCTCACTAGGGTCTACCCATTATGCTCTTGCATCATCCATGGCCTGATTTCTTTTAGCTGTGATTCATTTCATATCAACCCTGGGTCCAGGGCTAATTTTTCAGCTACACAAAGAAATATAATAGCACAAATCCTGATTAGGAACTTCTGAAAACGCAGGATTTCCTGTGTGCACAGATCAGCAGTGTTGAGTTCTGTCAAAAACGTAGGCCTATATCTTCTTTTTCTTTTATTCTTCAAACATATTCTGTCTCAGTGCCCACATATTCTATGTACATTACTCTCATTTACTGCTGCTCTGAATGTGAGCATTTTATAGCCAGTGGTGCAACGCTTATATCCTCCATAGATTCCTCTTCAATACGTGTAACTGACTCCAACTCTTTAAAATGTAGCTCTTTACTCACAAAGGTGTTGAACACAGCCATTTGTATCATCTCTGCTAAATTATACAGTTTCAGCTTTATCATGAAATTTTAAGACTACTCAGAAAGTCACTAAATTATGTGTTCTGCTTACCAGAGAAAGAGGATACGTCACGAGGGTCTGATACTTTAACACTTTGGGGGCCTAATGTCTTAGTCAGTCCTTCTTAGTGACGAATCCAGACCACATTTGCATTAATAGCCTTAACCCTAGTTACAGGTTTAATTTGTTTGAAACTATATTTAGGCCTTTGGGAGCCTCTATAATGAATTTCATTAAATGGAAAGATTATATAATGTACTCTTTTATGATTAACTAACTCTGTATAAAGATGGTAATTATAATTAAACTCATAATTTGACTCAGTGTCATTATCATAATAATTAATCAAGTCATTTTACCCCACAAGTGTTCAAAAACTGCAATGTATGTGAAACAGAAACAATTCTAAATCACCAAAAAAATGTAACTTTCCCATACATTTCAGAAATGCTCCAGTCTTCTGTCAGTCCTTTTAGCTAATGGCCACTTCCCTGACTCCCCTCCACTTCTCATTACTTAAAAGATGACAATACTTTTATCTAGAACATCCTCATTTCAGATCAGAGGGACTGTATAGCTTAGGCATATATGATGTTTTTGCTTTTAACAGAGAGGATTTGCTACTTTCCTCGGGTTACTCAACTTTGCGTGTGTGGTCTGTGGCGACATTAAATAAATGGGCAGTATTAATCAGAATCCCCATGAAACCCACTTTCAGAAGTATGACCTGATAACCTGGTGAAAGCATTGGCACTAGACAGCATAGAATTTCCCCATTTCAAAAATGAGAAGGAAGACTCAGGATTCACAGCAGCCCAGAAAAACCCACACAAATGCTCCCCAGGAATTATAATTAACCCCAATGAACTGCCACATTCTAGGCTTTCAAAGGATTTATCTAAAACATCACTGATCATAATGCATCCCTGTCCCTGCACAAGTTTACAGTAACAGCTGCAGGCCAAGGAAATGCTACAGGCAAAACAAACAGTAGCATCATTATGACTATTTTTAGCCTGCAGGATGGAGTCAGCCCAGGGCTGCTGGTTGGGCTCAGAGCCCAGGTACTGAGGCGTCAGCATTCCACAGCACAGCTGAGCAGGATCATTTCAGCAACGAGTCAGGATCCTTCGGAAAACCCTGACTGAGCATAGCATCCTCTATGAAATTGTTATACTCATATTTAAGGAAACAGTACAAGGCACAGTGTGAATTCTGTGGTACCAAAGGTTTTCCCATCCAAACCACGCTCCTGGGGGACACAAGTGTGTAGTGAACACACATAATGACATTTTGGCTTTTTTTTTTTAATTTTTCTAGTCCTACTTACCTTTCAAATTTAGCTCAAACAATGTCTTCTGCAAGAAGCCTTCCCCACTCACCTACCCCAAGCATTTACCATGCTGTGCTGCAATCCATGACTATAAAAGCCTTTCAAGTAAAAAACCATCTTTCATTCATCTTTGTAGCCCCAACACTTAGCACAACACCTAACAGGACCTAAAATAATTGGTTTACTGAATGAATAAACAAACGTCCTTTTCAGCTCTGCATCCAGGAAGATTGAGATAGGCCAGTCAGATGCCCAGCACAGCCTTCACAAATGAGGAAAAGGACAGCTAACTCTGGTGAAAGTGGGGAAGCTTAGGAAAATGCAGAGAAAGATCCACTTGGCTCTATAGGACAGGCCCAGGATGAGCACCAATTAATAAAAAGGAAGGACAAAAGAAGGTTTCACTTATTAACTTTGCCCAGGACTAACCTGGGGTTTTGTAAGGTAAGTTAAATGTGATCAAGCTTAGACTTTGTGGAATGAACTTAAACAGAATGACCTTATATCAAGATTTCTAAAAGTCCCATATACACTCTAATAAGCAGGAGGGGCATCAAATCTTAATGATATATTTTAAAAATACTTAGATTTACAGTTCCGCTTGACCATGTGGTTCTTCAGTGTCCTCAATGGGGCATTACTGCCCCACCTTAGAAGTATTTTGGAAATCTGTGGGAGTTCTTGATCTTCTAGTATAAATGTTCCTGTGCATTACATACTGAAATGTATTTTATTATTACTTACTTTTCCTTTGTATTTCCCTAAATTACAATTTTCTATTTTCAAATCAAGTGTACCTAGGTTTTATTATCTATATATTTTTTAAAGAAAGTAAAGAGAACATTACATATTTTCTATGTAAAAGCTCAGTCTCATTTCCAGGCATCCCAGAAAATGGACCAAGAAAATGTGGAATAGGTAATGCACACTGTACTTGACTTTCTTCAAGTCTTCGTGTCGCATATCCTTCAGCTACAAGGAAGCTTTGCCCCTGGAGACTCCACCTAGAACTCTCAGACAAGGATGTTATGCTTCAACATTTGAGACAGATGCTAGTGACTATCATGTTGTCAGATCTGCTAACTTTGGAGGCAGAGAAAAGCTTATGCCACTGTGGAGATCAAGGAAAGTCCAGAGGTTGCACTTAAATTTGTCCTTGAAGAACAGAGTAGCAGGGAGGAGAGTTCCAGTTCAAAATGACATTGTAAGAAGACTCTAAACTCACCTCCTCCATGAACTATCAAATTATATCTATTCATAGAACAACTCCCCATGAGGAACTAAAGGTTGGCTGAATAACCAAAGACAGAACGGTAAGAGTACAGTAAGAGATATAAAGACATGGTAACAAAGAGTATACTCACCCCCAACACTACAAATAGCAGTGGGAAAAGATAGTACTGAGGAACTGGGAACAGATTCCTCTATCTTTGAGCACAGAAGAAACAAAAAACAAAACATACAAACAAACCAAAAAACACCTCAGGTTTAAAAGAGTATCTAGCATACAAAAGAGACAACACTGGAAGTCTATCAAGTGGCAGAGGAGCTCCAAGAAAGCTCTCTAGGTTAGAGGAAGTGGAGAATGATATGGTTTATGTTCTCATCCCCACCTTGGAAGCCTAGACCACAGCAGGGTTCAGACACCATGGCAGGTAGGTCTGGTGTGCTTGTGAATTCACTAGGCTTGTAAATTCAGTGAGCCCAGAGTCCACAGACACACAGCAGCCCTAAGACCCTCTGGGACACAGAAGAAAAGCCATAGTTTAGAAGGGCTAGAGAACTGTGGGAACATTCTCTCCCTCGTCCCTTTAAAAGCCCAGACCAGAGCAGGGTCCAGTTCACAGTGAGCTTGCAACCTCAGTGAATCCAGGGACTACAATCTCACACCAGTCACCCCATGGTGCTGGGGCACAGAAAGCAAGCCATGTTTCTCTGAAAGTTTTGTTGTTATTGTTTCTGTTGTTTTTACTTCTTAAATTTTTTAATTTTTTTTCTTTTTGCTTTTATTTTTTTTCTTTCTTGTTCTTTTTATTCTTCTCCTTTTTCTTTTAGTTTTTCTTTTATTATTTTTTTCTTCTCTCTGTAAAAATCCATGGTTTATATACAGCCACAGCTCTGGCAAGCCAGCAAAAGTCACCACACATACAGTCTGCATAGGAATCACCAAACACAAGACCACTCCCTTCAACTTTAGGAAAAGTAGTCATTTCACCTAATCCATAGAAACACGGGAAGTCAAACAAAATGAAAAGACAGATGGATATGCTCCAAAAGAATTAAATGAAAGAATTAAGTTAAAGAATTAAATGAAACAGAGATAAGCCATATGTTTAAAAGAATTTAAAGTAATGATTACAAATATATTCATTGGGCTAGAGAAAAGAATGGAAGAACTCAGTGTGACCTTCAATAAAGAGATAGAAAGTATTAACAAGAATCAATCAGAGATGAAGAATAACTGAAATAAAAAACACACCAGAAACAATCAACAGTACATTAGAGTATGCAGAAGAATGTATCAGCTATCTGCAAGACAATGTAATGGAAAGTACACAAGATGAAGAGCAAAAGAAAAAAAAGAAAAAGCAAAAAAAAATTAAGTGAGGATAGATTAAGAGAATCTTGGACAACATCAAGCAAACAAATATTTGCATTTTAAGGGTCCCAGAAGAAAAAAAGAGAGAGAGAGAGAAAGGGGTAGAAATCTTAATTTAAGGAATAATAACTGAAAACTTCCCTAACCTAAGAAGGGGGAAAAAAAAACAAACAAACATCTAAGTCCAAGCAGCATAAAGAGTTCCAAACTAGATGGACCCAAAGAGAGGTCCACACCATGATGGATGATAATTAAAATGTCAAAAAAAAAAAAAAAAGATAAAGAGAGAATCTTAAAAACAGCAAGAGAGAAATAAAAAGTTACCTACAAGGGGAAAAACTTGTAAGACTGTGAGCGGATTTTCCAGCAGAAACTTTGCAAGCCATAAGAGAGTGGCATGATATACTAAAAACACTGAAAGGAAAAAATCTACTGCCAAGAATACTCTACCCAGCAAAGTTATGATTCAGATTTAAAGGAGATATAAAGAATTTCTCAAACAAAATAAAAAAGAGTTTATCACTACTAAACCAGCCTCACAAGAAATGTTAAAGGGATTCTGTTAAGTGGAAAAGATAATTAGACATAAGAAAAATATAAATAGAAGGATGTAAAATATGACAACACACACATAAAATGTGAAGAAGTGAGTACAAATAGAAAAGGGAAAAGAAAAATTTTTTTCTTGTTTTTTTCTTTTTTATACAATGTGTTTGAACTTAAATGACCATCAAATTAATAAGGACTGCTATTTACTTAGGATATCATATGTGAGCTTCATGGTAACCACAAACTCAAAACCCAAGATAGACACACAAAACATAAAGAGAAAAACAGCCAAACAAAACATTATAAATCCTCACTGATCACAAAAAGGGAGAGCAAGAGAAGAAAGGAACCAAGATCTACTAAAACAACCAGAAAACAAATTTTAAAATGGCAATATGTACATGCCTATCAATAATTACTTTAAATGTAAATGGCTTAAATGCTCCAATCAAAAGACATAGAGTGGCAGAATGTATAAAAGAAAAAAATCTGTATACTGCCTACAAGAGATACACTTCACACTTAAAGACGCATACAGACTGAAAGTGAAGGCATGGAAAAACACTCACCATGAAAATTGAAGCAAAAAAAAAAAAGAGCAGGAGCAGCAATACTTACATCAGACAAAATAGACTTTGAAACAAAAACTATAATAAGAGACAAAGAATAGTATTACACAATGATAAATCTAACAAGAGGATGCAACAACTGTAAATATCTATACACCCAATGCTGGAGCACCTAAATATATACAGCAAATATTAACAGACATAAAAAGATAAATTGATGGTAATATAATAATAGTAAGAGACTTTAACCTTCCACCTACATCAAAGGATAGATCATCCAGACAGAAAATCAATATGGAAACAAGGTCTTTGAATGACATACTGGACCAGATAGACATAACAGACATTTATAGAACATTGCATCCAAAAACCATAGGATGCCCATTCTTTTCACATGCACAAGGAACATTCTCTAGAACAGATCACATATCAGGCCATTAAAAAGGCCTCAATAAATTTAAGAATATTGAAATAATACCATGAATTTTTACTCACCACAATGGTACGAAACTAGAAATACATCACAAGATTGGCCCCCCAAAAAAATTCACAAACACATGGAGACTAAACAACATGATACTAAACAACCAGTGGGTCAATAAACTATCAAAGAATAATTTTAAAAAATACATGGAGACAAATTAAAACCAAACACAAAGTTCCAAAATCTCTGGGACACAGTGAAAGCAGTTCTATGAGGAAGTGTATATCAACATAGGCCTACCTCAAGAAACAAACAAATAAAACCTCAGTCTAATCATACACCAAAAGGAACTACAAAAATACGAACAAACACAGGCCATGGTGTGTATAAGAAAGGAAATAATAAAGATAAAGGCAGAAGTAAATGTAGAGATTAAAAAAAAAAAATCAATGATACTAAAAGCTTTTCTTTGTAAAGATAAAATTGGCAAACCCTAGGTCAGACTCATCAAAAGAAAAGGTGAAAAAAACCCAAGTAAGTAAATTAGAAATAATAGAGAAGTAACAATTGATGTCACAGAAATAGAAAAGGATTGTAAGAGAATACTATGAAAAAAATGTATGACAACAAACTGGACAACCTAGAAGAAATGGATCAATTCCTAGAAACACACAACCTTCCAAAACTGAATCAGAAAGAAATATAAAATCTTTTTTATGTTTATTTATTTATTTTGAGAAAGAGAAGGAGTGCAAGCAGAGGAGGGGCAGAGAAAGAGAGGGAGTGAGAGAATCCCAAGTAGGTTCTGCCCTGATAGAGATCGTGACCTGATCAAGAGTTAGACACTTAAATAACTGAGCCACTCAGTTTCCCCAAAATCGAGTATCTTAACAGACCAATTACAAGTAAGAAACTGGAACAGGTAATAAAAAAAATAAAACAAAAACAAAAACAAAAACAAAAAATAAAGGTGAAGGACTGCATGCTTTCACAAGTGAATTCTAACAAGCATTTAAAGAAGATCTGATACCTATTCTCCAACTATTCTGAAGCAGCAGCAGCAGCAGCAGTAGCAGCAGCAGCAGCAGGAGGAGGAGGAAAGCTTTCAAATACATTCTATGAGGCCAGTATTACCAGATACCAAAACCAAGCCAAACCACTACAAATACAATAAATAAATAACATAAAACCACAGGGCAATAGCCCTGATGAACACAGATACAACAAAAATCCTGAACAAAATACTAGCACACCACATACAGCAATACAGTAAAAAGATAATTCACCCCAGAAATGGGATTTCTGTGATACAAGAATGGTTTAATATTTGCAAATCAATAAACATCATATCCACATCAACAAAATTAAACATAAAAATCATGTCATCATCTCAATATGCAGAAAAACATTTGACAAGATTCAACATCTATTCATGATAAAAACTCTCAATAAAATGGATTTAGAGGGAATATTCCTCAATACAATAAAGGCCACATATGAAAACCCCACAGCTAACATTATCCACAATGATGAAAAACTCAGAGTTTTCCCTCTAAAGTTTGGAATACAATAAGGATATCTACTGTCACCACTTTTATTCAATGTAGTACTAGCAGTCCTAGCCACAGCAATCAGACAAAAAAAATAAATAAGAGGCATCCATATTGGTAAATAAGAAGTTAAACTGTTACTGTCTGCAGATGACATAACTCTATACATAGAAAATCCTCAAGATCCCGCCAAAAAACTACTAGAGGTAATAAATGAATTCAGTGAAGTGGCAGGATACAAAATAAATACACAGAAAGTGGTAACATTTCTATACATTAACAATGAAGTCACAGAAATAGAAATTTAAAAAACAGCCCCATATACAATTGTAACCCCCCCCCAAATAAAATACCTAGGAATAAACTTAACCAAAGAGGTAAATATATTTACTCTGAAAACAATAAAAAATTGATGAAAGAAATTGAAGATGAGACAAATGGAAAGATATTCCACATTCATAGATTGGAAGAATTACTATTACCAAAATGTCCTTATTACCCAATCTACAAATTCAATGCAATCCCTATTGGAATACCAGCAGCATTTTTTGCAAAACTAGAAAAAATATTCTTAAAATTTATATAGAACCACAGAAGACCCTGAATAGTTAAGTCAACCCTAAGAAAGTAGGTATCACAATTCCACATTTTAAAATACACTACAAAGCTATAATAATCAAAATACTAGGGTACTAACACACACACACACACACACACACAGATCAACAAACGGGTTAGAGACTCCAGAAATAAACCCACATATATACAGTCAATTAATCTATAATAAATAGGCAAGAATATACAATGGGGAGAAAAGTATTTTCAATAAATGGTGCTTGGAATACTGAACACCCACATGTAATGTAGAAGAAGAAACTGGACTACTTTCTAACAACATACACAAAAATAAGCTCAAAATGGAGTAAAGACCTAAATGTGATACCTGAAACTATAAAAATCCTAAAAGAGAACTCAGGCAGTGATTTCTTGGACATCAGCATAGCAGTATTTATATTTTTATAGATACCACCCCAAGGCAAAGGAAACAAAAGCAAAAGTAAACTACTGGGATTCCATCAAAATAAAATACTTTTGCAAAGCAAAGGAAACCATCAACAAAACAAAAAGACAATCTACTGAATAGAAGAAGATATTTGCAAATGATATATCCAATAAGGAGTTAATACCCAAAATAGATAAAGAACTTCTACAACACCAAAACAAAATCTGAGAGAAGAATGGGCACAGGACCTGAAGATATATTTTTCCAAAGAAGACATGCAGATGGCCAACAGACACATAAGAAGATTTTCGATATCACTAATCATCAGAGAAATGCAAATCAAAACCTGTATTACCTCATACCTGTCAGACTGGCTGAAATCAAAAAGACAAGAAATTAAGTGTTAGTGAGGATGTGGAGAAAAAGGGAACTTTGTGCACTGTTGGTGGGAATGTAAATTGGTACAGTCACTGTGGGGGAAAAAATATGGAAATTCCTCAAAAAATTAAAAATAGAGGGGCGCCTGGGTGGCTCAGTCAGTTGGGCGACCGACTTCGGCTCAGGTCATGATCTCACACTCCCTGAGTTCGAGCCCCGCATTGGGCTCTGTGCTGACAGTTCAGAGTCTGGAGCCTGTTTCACATTCTGTGTCTCCCTCTCTCTCTGACCCTCCCCCATTCATGCTCTGTCTATGTCTCAAAAATAAATGAACATCAAATAAAAAAAATTAAAAAAAAAATAGAAATACCATATGATCCAATAATTCCACTATTGGCTATTCACCCATGGAAAACAAAACACTAACCCAAAAAGATATATGTACCCCTATGTTTATAGCAGCATTATTTATAATAGCCAGGACATGGAAACAACCCAAGTGTCTACCAATAGCTGAATGGATAAGGAAAATGTGGCATGCATACACACACACACACACACACACACACACACACACACACACACAGTGGAATATTACACAGCCATAAAAATGGATGAGATCATGGCATTTGAGACAACATGGATGGACCTAGAGGGTATTATGCTAAGTGAAGTAAGTCAGACTGAGAAAGACAAATACCATGTGATTCCACTCAAATGGAATCTTAAAGAATAAACTAAAAGCAGAATCAGAACTATAAATACAGTGAACAACAACAAAAAAAATACAGTGAACAAACTGATGGTTTCCAGAATGGTGGGGAGTGGGGCATGGTCAAAATAAGTGAAGGGGAGAGGGAAATACAGGTTTCCAGTTATGAAATAAGTCATGGGGGGGGAGGGGGTCAAGGGGAAAGGCACAGTATAAGGAAGACAATCAATGATGTTGTAATAGCAATGTAATAGGGCAGGTGGTAGATACGCTTGTGGTGAAAATGGCATAATGTATAAACTTGTCAAACCACCAAGTGTACACCTGAAACTAATTTAACATTTTAAGTCTACTATACTCAAATAAAGGGGACAAAAGAATAACACTGTTAGGTTTTCCCTACTTTTCTTTCTTCTCTTCTACTAAAAAAAAAAAAAGTGCAAAGAATTGGATCAATCATAATCCTTTGCCTGTAACACACCATTATCACTGGTCCACACCAAAGGATCCAAATCTCTTGACCAAGATAGTTATAGCAGAACAGAATTTTATTCCAGGATTAAATAACAAACCCACTACAAAGCTAAAATTACATAAATCCAATTACCTTAGAAGTTTCCTTACTTATATCAAGCATAAAGTACATTGTACATGATTTTCATGAATAACCCTGAATAGCAATTATTATGCATATCAAAGTTTTACAATAATAGAAGAAATTTAAAAATCATCCATGCAGACTTCTGATTATGTGAACATTTCTGCTGCTATAACTCTCAAATGCTTGGCAGCCAATGGGGATGGGTGGAGACTTTCAAAATATTCTCACTTTCCTGTAAGATTTATTCAATTCTGTTTTTCTTAAGACTTCTTAAGGGTTTTTCTTTCTTTTTCTAATCTTAGAATACTTTTAGATGTACAAAAAAGTTGCAAAAATTGTACAGTGAGTTCCCATGTATCCCAAACTCAGTTTCCCCAATTATTAACATCTTATATTAGTGTGGTACCTTTTTCATAATTTATGAACCAATATATCAACACACTATTATTTACTAAAATTCACAATTTTTGCACATTTCTTTAATTTTGTCCTGTTTTTGTTCCAGGAGCTCATCCAAGATTCCACATTATATTTAATTATCATGTCTCCTTAGGCTCATGTTGGCTGTAATTTTCTCAGATTTTCCTTGTTTTTGATAACCTTGATGTTTTTGAGGAGTACTGGTCAGGTATTTGGTAGAATGTTCCTCAAATGAGATTTGTCTGATGTTCTCCTTAAGATTGACTAGCATTATGGAGTTTTAGGAAAAAAAAAAAAAACCACAGACATAAAGTGCCACTCTCATCACATCACAGCACATCAACATGATTTATAACTGTTGGTGTTAACCTTGTTCCCTAAGCTGAAGGTTTATCATGTTTCTTCCATGTAAAGCTATTGTTTTCCCCTCTTGACATACGGCAGGTACTCTTTGGAAGAAAATTATTCATACCACACTTAAGGAGTGAATTATGATCATGATCCTCCTCCTTGAGGACACATTATCTACATAAATTATTTGGAATTCTTCTGCACAGATCTGTTTCTCCATTTATGCAATCACTCATTTCAATCACTATAGAGTCATGAATACTTATTTTATAATTTGATACTGCTTTATTTATGGCATTGCTCCAATGGTTCTAGCTTTGGCCATTGCAAGAGCTTTCAGGTGGCTCCTGTGTCACTCTGAAGGGTTTTTTTTTCCTCTTGTAGCACTTCCATGCTTTGTAACACTACAAGACTACAAGATATTCCAGGCTTCTCTGATTCAAAATTTTATGGATGATTCTAGCTTTCTCTCCTTGCTTGTCTATAGCCTCTCATTCCACCAGTAAAAAGAAACTTGCTCCCAACATCAGCCAGTGTTCAATTTGAAAATACATACATGCATAGTGGTTCCAGGGTTTTTTACCCATACCTCAGTGGGAAACTATTATCAACTAGAATACAGTGCTTGTATGCATTTCCAGTTGTCATCATCCTTTCATTCTCCATTCATTTCCAAAGTTACTTAGGTCATCAGCTTTTCCTCTCACCTCCACTGGTGAGGTTATTTTTTACATTTTTAAAAAAAAAATTTAATGTTTATTCTTGAGAGAGAGAGAGAGAGCATGGGAAGGGGAGGGGCAGAGAGAGGGAGACACAGAATCTGAAGCAGGCTCCAGGCTCTGAGCTGTCAGCACGGAGCCCAAACTCACAAACCATGAGATCATGACCTGAGCTGAAGTCAGATGCCCAACTGACTGAGCCACCCAGGCGCCCCATTTTTTTTACATTTTAATATAGTTATATTATTTCATCACATTCTGCATTCCATCCCAGAATTCCCCACCTTCTTAAACCATTTTTTTTAATTTGCATACAGTAGAGTTCACTCTGTGCTGTTAAATTCTTTAGGTCTTGAGAAATGTATAGTGTCATGAATCCAGTGTAACGGTATCATATAGAATAGCTTCCTCACCCTAAAACCTTCCTTGCACTTCATCCACTTAATTCTTCTTCCTTCCCCAAATGCTTGGCAACCCTTGATCTGTCCATCAGCTCCAAGTTTTACTTTTCTCAGGATGTTTTGTAAATGGAGTCATACAATATCAAGACTTTTCAGACTTGTCTCTTTCACCTGGTAATATGCAATTAAGCTTTTTCCATGTTTTTGCATAGCTTGATAGTCCTTTCCTTTTTATCGCTAAATACTTTTCTATAGCATGAATGTATCAGGTTTTTTTTTTTTATCTATTCACCTATTGAAAAACATTCTAGTTCCTTCTGGGTTTGAGTGATTATGAATAAAGCTGCTATGAACATCCACATGCAAGTTGTTATATGGACATAAGTTTTCAAATCAATTGAGTAAATGCCTACTAGCACAATTCCTAGGTTGTATGGCAAGACTATGTTTGGCTTTGTAAGATATTGCCAAACGATATTCCAAAATGACTATACCATTTTGTTCTCCCACCAGCAAAGAGGAAGAGTTCTTATTGCTCTCCATTTATGGCAGAAATTGGTATTGTCTGCTCTTGGATTTCAACCATTCTAATATATGTGCAGTGGTAGCACGTTGTTCTTTTAACACAAAAATTTTTTTGATACTTTTGAATTTTAGGAGTTTTGTAGGTTTGGGATGTCTTTTATCAGATATGTGATTTGTAAATATGTTCTTCTAGTCAGTGACTTACTGTTTTATTCTTTTAAGAGTGTTTCATAAAGCAAAGTTTAATTTAAATAATGGCTAACTTATCAAATTCATCTTTCATAAAACAAGCTCTCGGTATTTTATTATATCTTAAAACTCATTTCCAAACCCAAGGTCACACAGACTTTTCTCCTATATTTTCTTCTGGAATTATTATAGTTTTGCATTTTTTATTTAGACCCATGATCCATTTTGGTTAAATTTTGTGTGGCTAGGTTCTATGGGAGTTAGGGTTTTTGCTTTGTTTTCACATGTGAATGCCCAGTTCCATACTGCAAGCTGCTCTAAGGAGCTGGGAGTGGAAGAGTGAGGTGGAGGGATAATGCTGGTTGAACTAAAACCAGTGTATGAATTAAATGAATAAATGATGTGACCCTACTGTGCTCACGATGAGGATATTTTATCTTTCTCCTTTTACAGCTCCTCCAGGGAAGCCATGTGGTAAACAAGCTTCAGAAGGCCTACTTCAGAGTTCTCATTTGCCTCTGAGAAAAATGCTTGCCTGAACTACTTCACAGGGCTGTTTTAGAGGACAAAAGGGATTATGAAAAATTAAGGCACTTTGAAAAATCCAAAGCCCAGTACAAATGTAATTGAACATGCACCACTTTAAATGAACACTCTTCCTTTAAGCTCCCTTAAAGCTCCCGTAAACTGTGTGTGGGAGGAAGAATCATTCCCTTCCTTACCGGAGAACTTTTCATCATATAAACATTCAATATAGAGAGCATTTCCATGTCAGGCTGAGGCCTGATGTGCTCTGATTGGCATTCTCTGCAGAGTAATTGATAAGATTAAGAATCCCCTAACCCCATTTCATTCTTCCTTCCCCTTCCCCCTTTCCTTTTCTGTAAAGAGCTGACTGAAGCCACAGTTAAAGGATACATTTTGTTTTATTTTTTTAAAGATGAATTTAGGCATATTAAACATTTTAAGAGTTTATTTGAGCAAAAATCAATTGAAATAGGGCAGTGCCAAACCGGAAGTGGTTGGGAGTGCTCCACGTAGAGGAGCTAGGGAAAGATTCCATAGAAAAAGGCAGAAGCAAAGCAAGGAAATTATATGATTGGCTATAATTTATTGTTTGCCCTTAGGTTTTGATTTCTCAACATTGAGGCACTTACAGGCTTAGGTTTTGGATTTCTTACATAGTCTGCTAATGTCTTAAAACCACCTCAGTTTAACGGCCTCCTTGTTTAATTAAACAATTTGCACATCTATTTAGCAAACAGCCCAGCTGCCTGAGCTTACAAGGGAACAAGATCCTATTCTGAGCTCTCTTCAACACCATGCTTTCTTTACCTGGAGGAAGCTGAAATCATCCTTTGCCTCCACCTCCAGGTCATAAGTTGAATATCAGGCACAACCCCCTGCCACAGAGCTACCTACCTAGTAGACATCAGCCCTACATCATCCAAATCATCTGCCAAGACATTCTTCAGGGACTGGCAGTACGAAGCAGCATTAATCCTCAAGACTAGAGTTTGGCAACAGAAAACTAATCACTAAGTGAAAAGCTAGCCAATTCTTGAGCTTTTGTCTTCTTTATGAGTTTTCCTCAGCCCCAAATTCCTTTTCAATAAAAAGGGAAAATCTGAGCTACTGGTCCACCTGTGTCCTCAATAGATTGCCAAATCATTCTAGCTTTGAAATAAACTACCATGCCTCCAAAATGTGAAATCTCTCTGTGCCTTCTCAAATTGAAATGAAAAGGAAATACTACAAATTGAAGATTTCAAATGCAAGATCTGAGTATGACTCAGTTCTCTCCTTCCTTCAGCAAACTGAACATCAAGTATGAAACATTTCCTAATGAGAAGACATGACACTTTTCTAGAAAAAAATGCACATGGGTAGTGATACAGTCAATATTTATATTTCTATTAGCCTGAAATCCCAGTAGAGACATTTGTAATTAATTGCAAATATATTTTGAACACAGAAGATTTAACAAGAATACCATGTTCACGTTACATTCTAATTCTGTTGATCTGGGTCTTTCTATCTCTGGAAACAACTTGTGTAATGAATACCTAACCTTTGCTATGTGAAATGAGGGACTAAATGAAGCTCACATTTAAATGTAACTGAAAATGTGTCAAATGAGTTGTAAGTGAATAAAGCATGTCAGAATGATTATTTTCTAAAGGTGACAGACACTTTAGCTATATTTCCAGGTATGTGGAGAAGCTATTAAAATTCTAGCAAGGTCTATCAGGTTCAGAGAATGACACTGGAAATTTATTACAGGTGCCAAATTCAGTCATATTCTGAAGCGTGTTAATGTTTCCCACTGCAGACTCCTATTAAATTCATTTCAAGATCTTTGGGGGAAAGTGTATTTATAAAAAACCACAGAGCTTCCAGAGGATAAATGAAGAAATGGAAGAGTAAGTGTGTGTGTGGGTATGTGTGTGGGTATGTGTGTGTGTGGGGGTGTAAACTGCTATATTATCAAACAAGATAAACAAAAAAAAAAATCCAAAATAGCTCTATGTTCCTCACCTTCCAAAGGGCCATATATCCAAAGCATTCAACAAACCTACAACTACCATAGCTTTAGTCTTTCCTACTTTTGTATAGAAGTGTACATGGTGATATCACCATGGTCTTATCTGCTCCCAAATCAACCAGGGTTCCAAACAAGCTTCATATTTATTAACTGTAGTCTAAATACCTGCTAAACATATAACCAAATCCCCTCCATCATAAAACCAGACAGAGCAGGAAAGAATCATGGGTGAAATGAATTTTCTTGTTTCTTTCTCTAATTCTTTTTTTTTTTAATTTTTTTTTCAACGTTTATTTATTTTTGGGACAGAGAGAGACAGAGCATGAACGGGGGAGGGGCAGAGAGAGGGAGACACAGAATCGGAAACAGGCTCCAGGCTCTGAGCCATCAGCCCAGAGCCTGACGCGGGGCTCGAACTCACGGACCGTCACATCGTGACCTGGCTGAAGTCGGACGCTTAACCGACTGCGCCACCCAGGCGCCCCAACTTTCTCTAATTCTTTTACCTCTTCCCCATTTTCTTTTGTTTATTGGTTGGTTTATTTGGTTACGTGGCTAAATAGTTTCTGCCTGCTTATGGCAAATCGGGGCATTTATCTTCATGACTTAAAGTTTTATGCTTCAAATTGTCTTTAAAGTCTTTAACTCTATCCATAGTTAGGATAATTTAAGAAATAATCCTCATAGGAGCACATTTATCTACTCAGATATAAGTAACTGACTCTGCACTAATTTAAGCAAAACTATGCTGGAAAGAACATATTGAAAGTAAACTCATTTTGTTAAAGAATCATCATAATTGGGAGGGTGAACTCTGAAATGAGCCCCACAGGGCAAGTACAGTTGTGAAATACAGGGAGTAAAGTATGCAATATACATCTGTGATTACAGTATGATACTACATCCCAGTGAACAGTGAAAACCCTTCTGTGGAGTGACCGTAAACTATGTTGCAACAACGCATTGATTCCAACAACTTACTGATTTGACCTAATTGACATTAAGAAGAATGTGTCAGTCTGTGAGATTACAGAACATGTAAAAGTTCCATCTAAAATCTAAAAATGAGAGAGAGAGAGAAAGGAAATTATAGTTCAAGCCTTCACTCAATCCCCATCTCACAGGATACTGAAACCATTTTCCACATTCCACTTATGCAGATAAACTGTCAGAAAATCCATAGCTACTGAGACCTAGCTGGCCAACTGCTTTGTCACTCTCTCAGGAATATAGGTTGACCCATTTCTGAACTACATCTTTATGCTCCTGGCACTTTATGGACCTGGCTTAGGAAAACCTTGGGTAAATGTGTGGACTCATATTCTTCTCATGACTATCAGAAGTTTTTCCATTGCTACTAGTGTCTGAGATTGCTAATCACCCTAAAACAAGATGAGAGAGTAAAAATTAATTTTCCCATACATGCTTAAAATTCTCAAGTTAACATTTTTTTGTCATGTCTCACTAACAATGAGCTCACACTTATGGTTCAGATTCATCTCATTGCCTGCCCCCACAATTCAAATCTTCTACCCTTCTTACTAGACCTCACTCCTTACCCCAGGGCTACTTTCTCCTCTAAGGCCCTGAAGAAAAAGTAGAAAACAGGTAAGGAACCACAAAAAAAAAAAAAAATTAGATAGCATAGATCTATCCATAAAGGCAAGATTATTTCATTGAAAACAAATATACCACTTAGAAAACACAGAATGCACCCCCAAGAAGAAGAAACTGGAATGGGAAAAGGTGAACAGTTGTCTCAAACATTTGGAAATTTTGTTCCTAGTTTGCTAGGTAATTTGCAATCTGAAAGGTAGTGATAGCTGATGGGGACTTGCTGGTGACAGCCATGTGACATGCTTGTATCTGTAGGCTCCCCACACTGCCGTATGTTGTTTCTGTCCCATATATGTGACCTATGTCAGGAACATATCAGTATTTCCTTCAATCATCTACCCCAGGAGGTCTTCCGTATCTGTCCACAACAATATGGCTTTCGTTGCTCTCCCTTTTAACCTCGTTCATACACTTCTTAGTGTGCTACCTACAAATAGAAGCTTCTCCAAACAAACCCATCCCGAAAGGAGTACACCTGCTGTTTGAAGTTGATCATGTATTGTTGATACATGACAAGAGGAAAATTGCACTCCTCAACTCTCATGTTGCTTTTATACTCACTGTCAAAGGAGAAGACATTTAGACTAAATGAGTACAACAAATATTTGTTATCTAGGAATTAAAGTTCAAAATGAGAGAAGTTTGTAAGGGAACATTTATAGGGGTAAGTAAGTTCAGATCTTTTGACCTGAGAATTGTATTTCAGGTTACTGAAGAAACCTCACTTGACGTTGACAAATTGATGTAAGCAACATTGCATCAGTAGAAAAAGTGAAATTTGCAAAAAAACAATGAAGAAAGTAAATGTGATTCTACTTTTCAAAGGGGGCAAGGTATGTTTAGTACAAACTTAAACTCTACACAGGACCCAATTATGAAAGGAAAGGATGGGAGCATCATGAGCTCAGAGGTTGGTATCCTTTCATGAATAATAGAAGTCCCTTTTATATAGATCTACCCTATGACCCAGCAGTAGCACTGCTAGGAATTTACCTGAGGGATACAGGAGTGCTGATGCATAGGGGCACTTGTACCCCAATGTTTATAGCAGCACTCTCAACAATAGCCAAATTATGGAAAGAGCCTATCCAACTAATGAATGGATAAAGAAATTGTGGTTTATATACACAATGGAATACTACTTGGCAATAAGAATGAAATACGGCCTTTTGTAGCAACATGGATGGAACTGGAGAGTGTTATGCTAAGTGAAATAAGTCATACAGAGAAAGACAGATATCATATGTTTTCACTCTTGTGTGGATCCTGAGAAACTTAACAGAAGACCATGGGGGAGGGGAAGGGAAAAAAAAAGAGAGAGGGAGCCAAACCATAAAAGATTTAAAAACTGAGAACAATCTGAGGGTTGATGGGGGGTGGGAGGGAGGGGAGGCTGGGTGATGGGCATTGAGGAGGGCACCTGTTGGGATGAGCACTCGTTGTTGTATGGAAACCAATTTGACAATAAATTTCATATTAAAAAAAAGAAGTCCCTTTTAGGAATCTGACTTAAGTTATGAATATGTTTGCCCTAAAATAAGAGATTTATAACTGAAATATAGAATGGATATCCATCCTTCCAAAATATGTACATGCATATAAAAACTTTGGATGCCATTTCAGGAAGCTTATAAACCTCCTTAATTTCATTTATGACTTGATTAATGAACCAATAAGAAAGATCATATCTGGTTGAAACCACTTCTTAACAAGGTTGCTAACTAGTGGATCTATAAAAAAAAAAAGGTCAATACATATATTGATTTAAACAAAACACTTGATAGACTCATCATATTCTGTGGACAGTATGATAGAAAAACAAAGTGTATTGGTTACTAGTAAAACTAGTTTGTTATTCCTCTAACAAATATTCACTAAGCATCTGTTATGTGCCATTTATTATAGGCACTAGGAAAAATTAATGCACAAAATAGGTAAGGTACCATTATTTGAAGACCTTGTAGCCTAGTGGAAAATTCAAACAACAAACAAAATAATTCCAGACAGTGATAAGTGGTACAAAGTAATCAAGCAAAATGATGACATAAACAGTAAGGTGTGTGGGAATACAGGTATTTCAGAAAGTCGAGGAAAATGTCCCTGATGCAGTCATACTTGATCTACAATTTAAATTTTGTGAATAGACATCCATGTGAAGAACAGGAAAAAGAACATCCTGGACAGAAAGCAAAGAAGGTATAAAGACCTACATGAAATGGAACAAGCTTGGTTTCTTCAAGGAAGAGAAAGAAGTTAAAGGAGATAGGCAAAAGCCAAAACATAGAGGACCTTAAGATGTGGTGAGGACTTTGGGTTTAATTTTAAGTGAGAAGAGAATGTATTTGTGTATCTTAAGCCAAACCATGACATAATCGGATATACTGGTTGCAGTATGGCAAATAGATACTGCTGGGTGGGAGGAGCAGAGCTAGAGAGGGAGTAGAATGGAAGGCCTAGACTAGGGCAATGGTTATGGAGATGGGGAGAAATCAATCTACTAACAATATGTTTTTGGAAAATTTGTTGACAGGTTGGATATGGAAAAGAAGAAATTAAAGAGTACTACTAAGTGTTGTCTTGAGCATCCAGGGAGGATGATCAATTTATTTACAGAGATAAAAGAAGACTAGTGAAGGAGCAAGTTTGGTGAAGTGTGGGTGGAGACAGGACAAATTTAGAGTGAAATTACTTTGTTCTCAAGTGGTTCTTTTCAGGGATTAGTACTACTCTATTACAAAGTATTTGGTGATGTGGAAATTGACAATACCTTTGGTCTTCTCCTGCTCAATTTTTTTCATTAATAGAATTAAAGTAGAAAAGTAGTATTTATTAAATCTATAAATGAAAAGAATTGAAGTTGAAATTTATAGTGAAATTATGTGCCAAATATAATAAAATTAAATTTAAAAGGAAAAATACAAAGTTCTCTTGAATCCAAAACCTGTATATTTAAGCTTGAGTTGGAAGATGTGGTTTGTATCAGCATGTAAAAAAGGCCATGAGTTTTGGTCAACTATAAATTCAAATGCCTAAGATACTGAATATAAAGTGCTTGGCATATAGACTGATATATAACCATACTGAATCTGGGATGTTCTTGTTTTTATCATTGTTTTAAAAGTTTAAGATATCATGTATCTGTTAAAGTAATGCGTTTTTACGATGAATTAATAGAAGTAGAGTACCTAGAAAATAGGAAGTAATAATTTCAACTTATTTTAGGCTGATGAAACTACACATAAATTATTATATTTAATTATGTAATGGTTACAGACATGCTGCCCTTGCTGGTCAACCAGGATGGTGAAGGGACGGACTAACAATGCATCACATGAAGAATGTTGAAAAATGAGGATATTTAGTCAGCCATAAAAAAGAATGAGATCTTGCCATTTGCAACAACATGAATGGACATACAGGGTATAATGCTAAGTGAAATAAGTGATTCAGAGAAAGACAAATACCCTGTGATTTCACTCATATGTGGAATTTAAAAAACAAAATAAGAGAGAAAAACAAAACAGACTCTTATACATAGAGAACTACTGGTTGCCAGAGGGAAGATGAGTGGAGGGATGGGTGAAATAAAGGAGACTATGAGTATCTTTTTCTTGATTAGCAGTGAGAAACATACAGAATCCTTGAATTATTAATTGTACACCTGAAACTACTAACACTGTATGTTAATTATACTTAAGAAGAAGAAGAAGAAGAAGAAGAAGAAGAAGAAGAAGAAGAAAGAAAGAAAGAAAGAAAGAAAAGAAAAAAGAAAAGAGGCAAAGGGGACATATGAAGGACTTTCATGTAGAAAGTCGACTTTTGTTCCATGTCTCCAGTAAACTGAAGGACAGTTGTATAAAAGTAATAAGGAGATAAATTTTGACTCACATTTTCCAATGAAAAAAAGGACTCCTGTAGCTGGAGATTTATAAAACACAGGGATATTGGAGAATTGTCTGAGTGCCCCTGGGCAAGAGTGTTACAGAGGATCAAGAAATGGATAGTTATGCCAGATGACTATGAATGTCCTTGTCAGCCCAATGATTCACGCTTGCTTTATATGTGCACAAATATAGTATTATACAGTACAGTTTGACTTTTTGTGGGGGTGAAGAGGCAACAAACCGTATCAGTGGTCTATTTTTCAGTTTGAGAATGTCCAAGACAGTACATGCACACAGGCTCGGTATATGCTATATATTTTCCAAAATTATATGTGGAAAATCTTTCCCCATGATCAGAGCTGGTGCATATAAAATTGTCAACAGAATGGGTCATGTCCTCAAACTCCTACCAAGAAATAGCCAGTCAGTGATTTGGTCTTGCTTGTATACATGAAAGAGACCCTATTTCCACATTTCTCATTAGTAAGTCATCACTACTAAGATACGGTTATAAAATTTCATGTGATTCATGGGAAAATATTAAGAAATCTAGGTCTGCCCTGAGCTCATTAGTGAAACAAAGCATGTACCTTACTAGATGGCTTTGCTGCCACAAATAAGATCTTACTAAAATTGATTTATGATTCCAAAACCATTTATCAACTGCCCACTTCCCAGAATGCATAACTCAGCAATTTTATGAATTATCTGGAAGTTCTAGACTTGCATATCCAATAACATACTATCTCCACTTGGGTGTTTCACAGAGTCCCTATATTTAGCATATCCCAAACCAGCTCTTGATTTCTGTCTCTAAAGGTTTCCATACCTCCAGTCTCCCCCCATCAAAAAACCCTATCTCTGTCAACCCAGCTGCTCAAACCAAAAGCCTGGAGGTCATCCCTGAGATCTCTTTTGCCCTCTCCTTCTCCTAAGACTGGTTGGTTGCTTCTTCACAGTGTATATGGAACCATTTAGCTTTTTGCTGTCTCCTTAGCCATTTCACTAGTCAAGGTAACCATCATATTTTTCCTGATCTGTTATGACAGCCCCCTACCAGTCTTCCAGCTGCCACCTTCACTCATTCCTGTCTATGCTTTTCAAAAATCAGAGATATTGACTTAAATTATAAACGAGATACTGTCACTTCCCTGTTTAAATTCCTTCAATGATTTCTCCCAGTCACTTGGAATATTACTTTCTTACCATCACCCTCGAAGCCTCAATTTATATGGTGTCTACTTATCTCTCTATCCTTATCTCACGCTTCTCACTCCTCCTCTTATTATGCTTCATATTTCTTTCAGGACTTCAAAACCACCAAGCTCTTCTGCATTCTGGGTCGTTCAGATATTCTTTCTTCTGCCTAGAATGTTCTGTCCCCAGCTTTTCTCTTGCTGGCCCCTTCTCAACTCTCAAGTTTCACCTAGATTATCCCTCTTGGGCTCCCATGAAAACCTCTCTAAAGCACATTCCCTGTCCCACAACTCCCCCATCCTGCCCATTATCTCCAGCTCATTTACCACTCTACTCATTTCCTCTTTATCATTTACTAAAATTTATAATTATTTCACTTATGTACCTATTTTTTGTCCCCATACTGTAAGCTCCAAGGGCAGTTTTGTTTATTGTGTATTGAGCAAAAACATAGCATAAAAGTTAGGGGCATAGGCTCTGGAGCTGGACTGCCTGGATTCAAGTCATGCTTTGCAAATTCATAAATTTCTGACCTTGACTTGTGTGATTTCAATGACTTCTTATGTGAAATATGACAAGTAAACAGTACTTACTTCAAAGGTCTTTAGGAGGATTAAGCAACATATATAAAGTGCTTAGTATACAGTAAATACACACTAAATGTCAGCTAGTATTATTTTGGTGCCTAGCATTAATAAGTGCTGAATAAATATTTATTAAAAGAATGACTGCCTCCAGGGGACTGGGTGGTTCATTTGTTTAAGCATCTGGCTTCAGCCCAGGTCATGATCTCACGGTTCGGTTCGTGAGCTCAAGGCCTGCATGGGACTCTATGCTGACAGTTTGGAGCCTGGAGCCTGCTTCAGATTCTGTGTCTCCTTCCCTCTCTGCCTCTCTCCTGCTCATGTGCTGTCTTATCTGTCTCTCTCTCTCTCTCAAAAATAAACATTTAAAAATTTAAAAAAAGTAAAAAGAATGACTGCCTCAAGCAGTGGTCTTCACGAGAGATGTCAAAACTAAACTAACTGGAGAAATCTTTCACATTAAGAAATAATCCTTACCTGGAAGAGATTTATAACTTCAAGTAAATTTTCACTGCTGTTCCCTTTTCACTCATTCTGGGTTGACTTCCCAAATGACTTTTCTAAACATTCATCACTTTCTTCAAGCCCTCAGTAGACCACCTCACAGCCTTCATTTTATAGCACAACAAATGTGCTATAAAATTTGCTAAAAATATTTTTGGCATGACCAAGAACACCCAGTTTTCCTCTTCTCTACTTCCAAATTGAACTTCTCCTTTAAGTTACCTTCCCTAGCAACTCAGTGAAAGACCTTCCTTTTTTTTGCCAGGGCCAACGTTTTTCCTATACTTCTAAATTTTATATTCTCTTAACTCCTCTAGATGTAATTCTATTTTGTCTGCCTTCCAACTCAACCTGTACCTCTATGTTGACTCCTTGCTCTCAGTCTACAAGAATGCTGATTTCTTCACCCCATATATTATATTGTTCTTTCTGTATACATAACAGCCTTTCTCACAAATATTTTTCTCTATCAAAAAATTGAATTATCTTTCAAAGTTTAGTGTAAATGTCACTTCCTTTGCTTGGCCTACCCTATTTATTCCTTTTCTTCCTAGGCAAAATTCGTAACTTTTTTCTTTTGTCTCTAATCACACTTCATTTATATTTTTATTTCAAATTATTTTTAGAACAATGTAGATAGATGAATGAATAAAAAGATAGGTAGGTATTCCCTCTGCTAGCTTTTGAGCCCCTTAAGGGCAATGCCTTTCGTCATTCATTTTTTAATCTTTACTAATTGAGCATGTACACTGTTTCTTTCAGCACTTATCATGTTTTGGTCACTGTGCTAAGACCTTACTTTGAATCCTCAGACTATCAAAAGGGAAACTGTATTCTTCCCACTTAAAGATGAAGAAATTGAACCTTTAAGTTGTCAGTTTACTTGCCTAATACACCAGCTAGTATTCTTAGCCTTTTTATTGTATTTCCTCCCAGAAGTTTTGGGAAGGAGAGAAAAGAAGGAATGAGGTAAAAGAAGCAAAACAAAATTAGTATTATAAACACAATCTCCAAATACATTTCACCAATAGTTGAGATTCTTTTATTATTTCAAGCCATTGTGATAATTTTTTTTAACAGTGACTAAAAACTAAAGATTAGGATGAGATCAATAGGTAAGATTATATTCTGGTTAATCAAGCTTATTCAACTATCAGACTTTTCTTGGTTTATTTCACTCTGTAACGTTTCCAGACCATTGTTACCAAGATTTTACTTTGAGAGGAAATAGCAGAAAAAACTTGATCACATTCTGAGTTTTAGAAATGTTGAAAAGGTTTTAATGGAGGGGACTATAGGCATTAGTAAATATAAAAAACTGAATAAAATAAACAACACAATTTTCTTTTATTGTAGTAAGTCATTCATAATTTGGGGATGCCTGACTTTTGTTCAATTTAGATGAGTACCATCAGGTGATATTAGAAAGATAAAGAAGAAAGAGGGAGCCAGAATACATAAATGACAAAGAGAAAAAAGGTAGAATTAGAAAGAGAAGTAAAAGCAGTTAATTGGGTAGAGGCAGAGAGCTGAAGAAAATAATTTATTCAACTTCTCTTACCTAAGTAGCAATATTTTAATTCTCTGTCCTTAACAGCATTGACAATAAAACTATTAGACTCATATATTTGAAAGTTATCAAACACATGCCTTAAAACAGGTGAAAGACTAGAAACAACCCAAACATGCATCCATACAAATGGTTAAATTGTTATTGAAAACAGCAAGCTACACAATATTTATATCAGACAAAATAGACTCTAAAACAAAGACTGTAACAAGAGACAATAAAGGACACTATATAATAATAGAGGGGACAATCCAACAAAAAGATAAAGCAATTGTAAATATTTATGCACCTAGCATGGAAGAATCAAAAGACATAAAACTGTTAATAACAAACATAAAGGAACTAATCAATAACAATACAATAAGAGTAGGGACCTTCGCACCCCACTGACATCAACAGACAGATTATCTAAACAGAAAATTAACAAGGAAACAATGGCTTTGAATGACACACTGGACCAGATGGACTTAACAGATATAGTAACAATATTCCATCCTAAAACAGCAGAATACACCCTCAAGTGCACATGGAACATCCTCCTCCAGGATAGATCAAATATTAGGCCACAAAACAAACCTCAACAAATTGAAAGAGTGAAGTCATACCATGCCTCTTTTCTGACCACACCACAATGAAGCTAGAAGTCAACCACAAGAAAAAATCTGAAGAGACCACAAATGCTACTAAACAATGAATATGTTAACCAGGAAATAAAAGCCATTCATATAAACAATGAATATGTTAACCAGAAAATAAAAGAAGAAATAAAAAACACATGGAAACAAATGAAAATGAAAATAACAGTTCAAAACCTTTGGGACACAGCAAAAGCACTTCTAAGAGGGAAGTATATAGCAATGCAAGCTTACCTCAAGAAGCAAGAAAAATCTCAAACAATGTAACCTTATACCTAAAGAAGGTAGAAAATGAACAAACAAAATCTAAAATCAGCAGAGGGAAGGAAATAAACTTAAGAGCAGAAATAAATAAAATAGAAACTAAAAAAACGATAGAACAGATCAATGAAGTCAGGAGATGATGTTTAGAAAAAATAAGTAAAATTGATAAGCCTCTAGTCAGACTTAACAAGAATAAGAGAAAGGACTGAAATAAATTAAATCACAAATGATAGAAGATAAATAATAACAAGCACCACAGAAATACAAACAATTAGTAGAGAATACTATGGAAAACTATATATGCCAACAAAGTGGAAAACTTAAATGTTTAAATTCCTAGAAACATATTAAAAACTGAATCAGGAAGAAATAGAAAATTTCAACAGACTGATTACATGCAAAGAAATTGAATCAGTAATCAAAAACTCTCAACAAACAAAAGTCCAGGACCAGATGACTTCACAGGTGAATTCTACCAAACATTTAAAGAAGAGTTAATACCATTTTTCTCAAGCTATACCAAAAAATGGAAAGGAAGAAAAATTTCCAAATTCATTCTATGAGGTCAACTTTACCATAATATCAAAACCAAATAACACCACTAAAAGAGAGAACTACAGGCCAGTATCTATGATGAACATAAATGCAATAAAATTCTCAAGAAAACACTAGCAAACCAAATCCAATAATATATTTAAAAAAATCATTCGCCACCATCATGTGGTATTTATTCCTGGGTTACAAGAGTGGTTCAATATTCACAAATCAATGTGACACATCACATCAATGAGAGAAAGGATAAGAATTATATAATCATTCATTTCTTCATCATGTCAGATGAAGAAAAAGCATCTTACAAAGTATATCCATACATGTTAAAATCCCTCAACAGAGGGGCACTGAGGAGGGCACCTGTTGGGATGAGAACTGGGTGTTGTATGGAAACCAATTTGACAATACGTTATATTTAATATAAAAAATCCCTCAACAAAGTAGGTTTAGAGGGAACCTACCTCAACATAATAAAGGCCATGTATGATAAAATCACTGCTAACATCCTCCTCAATGGGGAAAAACTGAGAGCCTTTTCCCTAAGGTCAGGAACAAGACAAGGATGTCCACTCTCACCACTTTTATTCCACATAGTAGTGGAAGTCCTAACCATCATAGTCAGACAAGAAAAAGAAATAAAAGCTATCCTAATCAGTATGGAAAAAGTAAAACTTTTGCTATTTGCAAATGACATGATACTATGTATAAAAAACCCTCAAGACTCCACCAAAAAAACTGCTAGAACTGATAGATGAATTCAGTTAAATTGCAGCATAGAAAAATCAATGTACAGAAATCTGTTACATTTCTATACACCAATAATGAAGCAGCAGAAAAACAAATTAAGAAAACAGTCCCATTTACAGTTGCACCAAAAATAAAAAGATACCCAGGATCAAGTCTAATGAAAGAGGTGAAAAACCTAGATTCTGAAAACTATAAAACACTGATGAAAGATATTGAAGACCACACAAAGAAATGTGAAGACGTTCCTTGCTTATGGATTGGAGGAACAAATATTGTTAAAATGTCTATACTATCTAAAGCAATCTACACATTTAATTCAATCCCCATTAAAAATACCAGAAGCATTTTTCACAGATCGAGAACAAACAACCCTAAAATTTATATGGAACCACAGAAGACCTCAAATAGCCAAAACTGGAGGCATCATAATTCCAGGCTTCAAGTTATATTACAAAGCTGTAGTATTTAAAACAGTATGGAACTGGCACAAAAACAGACGTATAGACCAATTAAACAGAATAGAAAATCCAGAAATAAACCCACAACTATATGGTCAGTTAATCTTCAACAAAGCAGGAAAGAATATCCAATGGGAAAAAAAAAAAAAACCCAGAAAATGGTATTGGGAAAACTGGACAGCTAAATGCAAAAGAAGGAATTTGGACCACTTCTTACACACAACAACTCAAAATGGCTTAAAGACCTAAATGTGAGACCTGAAACCATAAAAACTGTAGAAGAGATTACAAGCAAGAATTTCTCTGACATCAGCAACTTTTTTTCTAGATAGGTCCCCTAAGACAAGGGAAACAAAAGCAAAAATAAATTATCAGCACTACATCAAAATAAAAAGTTTGTGCACAGCAAAGGAAATAATCAACTAAAAGGCAACCTATTGAATGGGAGAAGATATTTACAAATGATCTGAGAAAGGGTTAGTATCCAAAACATATAAAGACCTTATATAACTTAACACCTGAAAAACAAATAATTCAATTTTTAAAAATGGGCAGAAGACATGAACATTTTTCCAAAGAAGGCATACATATGGACGACACATGAAAAGACGATCACCACGTATCATCAGGGAATTGCAAATCAAAAACTATGATGAGATACCACCTCATGCCCATCATGTGGCCTAAAATTAAAAAAAAAAAAATCGTACAGGAAACAACACGTGTTGGCAAAATATGGAGAAAAAGGAACTCTCTTGCACTGTTGGTGAGAATGCAAACTGGTACAGCTACTCTGGAAAACAATATGGAGGGTCCCTATTTACCCAAAAAAATAAAAAAACACCAATTCAAAGGGATACATGCACCCCAACTTATAGCAGCATTATTTACAACAGGCAAGATATGGAAGCAGACCAAGTGTTCATCAATTGATGAATGGATAAAGATGTGTGTGTATAGATT
This sequence comes from Lynx rufus, assembly GCF_022079265.1. Classification (NCBI taxonomy): domain Eukaryota; kingdom Metazoa; phylum Chordata; class Mammalia; order Carnivora; family Felidae; genus Lynx; species Lynx rufus. The sequence continues at coordinate 68,489,457 of NW_025814827.1, forward strand.
AGATATAGATATAGATATAGATATAGATATATAGATATGGATATTGATGATATAAATACAGATGCATATACACATACATACAATGGAATATTATGTAGCCACAAAAAGGAATGAAATCTTGTCATTTGGAGCAACATGGATGGAGCTAGAGAGTGCAATGCTAAGTGAAATACAACAGAGAAAGACAAATACCGTATTATTTCACTCATGTGGAATTTAAGAAACAACAAATAAGCAAAGGGGAAGAGAGAGAGAGTGAGAGAGAGAGAGAGAGAGAGAGAAACCAAGAGACAGACTCTTAATTATAGAGAACTGATGGTTACCAGGGTGGGGGAATGGATGAAATAGGGAATGGGGATTATGGAGTGCCCTTGCCATGCTGAGTGCCAGGTGATTAAAAAAAAAACTTTTTTAAAGTTTTTAAATATGTTTTTAAAAAGCTGCAAAAAATTTATACAGTGCAGAACTTAGCTTTTTATAAACAAATTGGACTACATGTTATACATTGTGTACATGCACATATTGCTATATAAATGGTATAAAATTATTTGTTATCTTTGCTCATTTCCAGGTGGATAATAGGATTGAAGAAGAAGTGAATTTCACTTTCTACATACAAAATTAGTATTTAAATATTTTATAAAAGATTTATTGTTGAAATTTTACAATAAGTATATATTACCTTGATATATACATATATGTATGTACACAGATATTCTAAAATATAGTAATTTCTCAATGAATACAATATCTGATTAATGACAAAAATTTTTAGAACTTAACTTTTTTCTTGGAAGTTACAATTAACAAGTAAATCACCAAATTGTAAAATAGAGAGTTAAGACTATCTGGTTCACTCTTCCCCTTAGATGAGGAAATAACCATAAAGGGGACAGTGAACTATCTAAAGTCTCATAGACATTTAGCATTAGAGCTAGAAGGAATTAATCAATGAAGAAAAGGGAAGTTGCTCAACTAAGTTAACAAATGATCAGGTAGAAAACGTATGATAAGGTGCTGGTATGCATCGGAACCAAGACGACAGGAGTGTTTTCTTTTGTTCCTCTAAAGAAATCACTTCTGCTCTGAGCCCCTCAGTACTTGAGGGCAGGAGTCAGAGAAACCTCAAAGGCTACAGCAAACTTAAAGAGAAAAATGAAGTGTCTTGTTCCAATAGAAAAGTCAAAAGAGCGATTCATTTCCAACAATATTTATTGCTTTCCTACCGTGTGCCAAGCTGAACACATCTGACAATGTTTGAGAACAAGGAGAACAAAAACAGAGGAGGTCATAGGAAGCCTCTAATCATTACACAAACACCCAGACCAAATTATAATAGATAACACTGTACCATTCAGCAAAAATCATCTGGGCGCATCCCCAAAACAACAAAAGCCAAAATAATTTAACTGGATGACTATTACAGTAGTACAAACACTATCAAAGACTGCTTGTCTTTATGCTTCTCAGTCAAAGGAGATTTAGCCTAATGAATAAAAAGGACGCTGTTACACTTCTCACTACTGTTCAGGATCACATCAGGGAAGACTTGTTGGCAGTCCATTCTGAGAATGATTTAGCAGTAGACTCTTCGTGGTTACCACACACACTACATGTGCACCTACTTTCAGGACAACAAACACCAACTTCTGCTTTTCACTATTTTAGACAAGATTCAGCTTTTAGGTTTAAAAGCTCTAGATCCAGGGGCACCTGGGTGGTTCAGTCGGTTAAGCCTCTGACTCTTGGTTTAGGGTCCGGTCACCATCTCACAGTTTTGTGGGTTCAAGCCCTGCACTGGGACCTGCGCTGGCAGCACAGAGCCTGTCTGGGATTCTCTGTCCCTCTCCCACTTGTGCTGTCTCTCTCAAAATGAATAAACTTAATAAAATGAATAAATAAAAGGTCCAGATCCAGACCCTGTAAACAATTACAATAAAATAACTATTTTCTAAGAAAACCTCTGTACATGTAACTGGTGAAATCTGAATAAGCTCTATAGATGTACCAATGCCAGTTTCTTAGCTTAGATAACATCCGATAGTTGCTCGAAATGTTAACATGTGGGTGGGGAAGCTGAAGAAAGGATGCATGGAACTTCCCTGTATATTTATTTGCAAACTCCTGTGAGTCACAGTTATGTCAAGATCAAAAGTTAAAAGAAATCTCAGGGGACACTTTTAACTGAAATCAAAAATGGGACTTACATTACAAATCAAGCAGCCAATCCCTTGGTTTAAAGGGCTATGAATTGTTACCTACAGGGGTTCATTTCCATATACTGTCAATCGAACTGACTTCCTTTTAGAGGGTTTTCTGTTTAACAAGCATTCAAATAACATTACAAGAGCTAAGAGAAATTGCCCTGTTGGCAGCTGTAAGACACCTGGGCCACACTTCATCTTGTTAATAGAGTTTCAATGCAGATTTGTCTATGTTCTTATTTCACAGCGGCTCTCATTTTCTTCCATTTGTTCTTCATAAAGTATTTTCATCATCAGAAATGTGATTTAATAACAAGTACTAAACATTTCCTCAAATCATATTCTCTTGATCACATTTCTTTATCTTTCTGGTAAAATATTAATTTTCTTTTGTATCACAGAAGCTGATTTAATAAGCTCTAATGTTGGAATGAGAAAAAAACATAATCTCTTTGACTTTACATGGTATCTTCAAATTTCCAGGTAGTTTTTCTTGTGAAATCATTCTTTAATCTTCTTGTTGAATAGGGACGTGTGAGAGAAGTGTCTGTGAAAATGCTGGTGCTTGATTACTAACCTAAACAATTTAAATATGCCCTGGACATCACTGCCCACCATCTTGCAGACAGTGAGAATAAGAACACCCATATCTTCAATTTGCCAATCAACATTGAAAAGATGAAAGCAACCAGAGACAAGTCCTATAGACTGGATGTTTGTGTCCCCCAAAATGCATATGTTAAATTCTGACTCCCAAGGTGATAGTATTTGGAGGTGGGCCCTTTGGGGGGCAATTAGGTCATAAGAGTAGGAGCCCTTATAAATGAGATTAGTACTCTTATAAAGGAGACTCCAGAGAGCTCCCTTATACCTTCCTTCCATTTGAAGACATAACAAAAGATGGCCTCCTGTGAACCAGGAAATGGTCCCTCATCAGACACTGAATCTATGGCTCCTTGGTCTTGAATTTCCCAGCCTCCAAAACTGTGAAAAATAAATTTCTGTTGTTTATAAGCCACCCTGTCTATGGTATTTCATTATAGGAGCCCAGATGGACTAAGACAAAAGAGAAGTAGAAGGAAAAGTATGGAAGTGATAGGATCTTTGTCACTGAAGCCAGAATGTTACAGATGTGCAAGAGTGGAACTCAATCAAAGATATACTTTCTTAAAAATTATCAATAGATACAGAACCAATATTTTCAGTGGCCAATTAAAAACAAATAAACAAACAAAAAAGTTAAGCCCATGCTCTTGATACACAGCTGACTGTGGCAATGGCTCTGTTTCAGCTAGAACCTCAAAGCCTACCTCAAACCCCATTACTGATGCTTGGTTATAATCAGCTTATAGAGACTCATCTTGCTGTGTACTTGTCACACAGCAGGATGGATGACCAAGTTATTGGAGCTTCCTTGATCATGTACAAGGTTAATTTGAAGGTTTTAGTTTATCATCAGAAATTTTAATTAGTTTTATAGGCAAATAGTGGCTGACAGGACAGAGTAATCCTTGCTCTTCATATCAATCAAGAGGTGAGTGAAAGGGGCATTGCTATAAAGGGAGGGATAGAAGGAGAACCAGAGGTGTTGCTGTGTGTGCTTCTTTCCTCAAGGCAAATGGCAGCACCAGCTGTTACTCCCTCTCTCTTGAGATTAGAAGGAAAAATGGATGGCTGTTTTTGTAATTGCAATATATTTAAATGTGTTTGCAAGGGATTTATTTATATCCTACAGTCAATACATTTAGTAAACTAAGCAAAACCCTGCTTGCAATGACAACTTCTTAAACTGCATTAAGCAGCTTTGTTTCCAGCTCTAGTCAATAGAGGGACAACATGCAACTCCTCTGTGATTTCTGGACTATTTGCCTTTCCTGATTAATTGACTTTAGAAGAAGTTCTTCTTCATTGAATTTTGCTGCTGTGTATAAATAGTTACAAGAAGGTGTTACAACTGAGAGAAACATTAGTTACAGTCTTCTGACCCAGTCCTTACCCAACAATATACACCTCAGCAGAAATATAGTTCCCATGTTGACAAGTAAATAGAAGAATGACCTTCCAAGGATCCTATGAAAGAGTTCACTTCTGATAAACTAGCTCTCATTAAGAGAAATTAAACACACAATTCCAAATGGTAAGAAATACCAGGTCTTGTGGGTCTGAGAAGTTCAACGTCAGTAATCTTTCTTGGACAGTGTCTAAATAACATCTTAGAGTCAGTAACACCACTTTCCCACCTTTTAAGATGGAAGAAAGCCACAAGCAATGAAAGTAAAAACAAACGAGACTAAATCAAATTTAAAAACATCTGCTCAGCAAAGGAGACACCAACAGAGTGAAAAGCAACCTATAGAATGGGAAAAATTATTTGAAAACCATCTATCTGATATGGAGTTAATATTCAGAATATACAAAGACCTCTTACAACTCAACAACAACAAAATAAACCAAATAACTTTATTAGAAAGGTGGCAAAGGACTTGCTCAGACATTTCTCCAAAAAAGATATACAAATGGTCAACTATCATATGTAAAGATGTTTAATGTCCCTAATCATTAGGGAAATGTAAATCAAAACCACAATGAGATATGACCTCACACCCATGAGGATGCCACTATCAAAACAAACAGATAATATCATGTAGTGGTGAATATGTGGAGAAAGTGCAACCAGTGTGCACTGTTGGTAAGAATTTAAAATGGTGTGACCACTATGAAAAACAGTATAGAAGGTCCTCAAAAAATTAAAAACTGAATTATCATATGATTCAGCAACTCCACTTATGGATATAGACCTAAAATAATTGAAAGCGGGATCTCAAAGATATACCATTGTTCACCGAAGCATTATTCATAGTAGCCAATAAGTAGAATCAACTTAGAGGTCAACTGACAGATAAATGGATCAAGAAAATGTGGTACATATAGACAATGGCATATTATTTTGCCTTGAGAAAGAATTCTTTCATATGTTATGTCTTGAGGATATTATGCTAAGTCAAATGAGCCAGTCATAAAAAAAATCTGCATTATTCCACTTCTCTGAGGTATCTAAAGTAGTCAAACTCTCAGAAACAGAAAGAAGAATGCTTGTTGCCAGGGGCTGGAGAAAGGGGAAAAGGGGAGTTGTTCAATGGGTATGGAGTTTCAGTTGTGCAACATGAAAATGCTCTAAGGATCTGTTACACAACAATGTGCAATACGGTTAACACTACTGTACTGTACATTTAAAATTGGTTAAGATGGTATTTTTCAGTTATATACATTTTACCAAAACCAAAAAAATTAGGGAGAAACTCACTGCACCATACTCAAAACAGAGATTTCTTACTGATACGGGTAGCAACAGAACCTAAAGAATATTTGGATTATTATTTTTGAATGTGGCAGTGTAAAATAGAGTAAGATACAGACTATATCCACACCTATAGAGGTAGAGGCTCCAAAACTCCAGAATTAGAGTTCCAAACCCAGAAATGCAAAATATAAAGGAAAACAAATTATCCTTGGATAAAACAACGTGAGCATAATTTTATTTGGCTTCCATATTAGGCATGTTTCTTTTTCATGTAACAGAAAACACCTAGTCTGACACTAAGGCAGTGTTCAACACTTCACTCTAATGGTACATTTGGTGCAGTGAGCAAAATGCATTCGTATCCTGAAATATGGCCCTACCTAATACTCCCTTCTTGAAATTTTGGTCAGAAGTTTAATAAGACAGCATTCAAATCTACCATTGTGGCACTGTCCATAGTGTTCTCCTGAGCTGCAAAATCCACCTATTTGACATCACTGATATGTTTCCCATAAAACTTAAATCCCAAATATACACATTAAGTGTGTTTTCTACACTCTTCCATAAGTAATTCTTCCTCCTGGTTTCCTAGGTTCTGTTAATGACAATATCCATCCAAACATTCTTGCATAAAATCTTGGAATCTTTTTATCTTCCATTCTTCCATTCAGTAAATTTTCAATCCTTATAGATTCTTCCTCTGCAATGTGTTTCACTTTTCTGACCGTCTTTTTCTCTGTCGCTAACCTAATTCAAGACTTCATCATTTCTTGTCTCCCTGTACCTGACTTTCCCATTGGAATTCTATAGAATTTATAAGATCAACCATTGTAATCCCAGTGCTACCTACACCTCTGTATCTCTAGATCCCACAGCACAGTATGAAGTGCTCCTATTTTTTCCATTTTATCTTAAAATTATTCATCACTGCATCTTGCACTTTGGGAGAGAAAATTCATATCTTCTACGAAGAAACATCTAGCAGATATTTGTTCAAAAAATTTCTTGAAATTAAATTGAACTTAATTCAGGAAGCTACCTTTGCAAGGAAAATGTCAGACATTACACGAATTTAAGTTCTTCAAAACCATAAACATGGTTGCCATGACATGGTAGATATCATTACAAAATGTTGGTGAGATTACCAAATATCACACAAAGGATTAACGTATAGGAAACACATGCGGTCATTTCAAACTTTTTTCAACTGTCCATATCCCTCATTCTCTTAATATGATGGTTGATTCGTCCCATGAATGGTATTGTTTTTATGCTACTCCCCAAGGTGCACATAAACATGTACACAAACACATATATGTACACAGAGTAGATAATTAAGTTGCAAGAATTGTATTAACTCTAGTTTTAGAGAAGGGGAGCAGATTCATTCTACCTAAAGAGGAAAGAATCTGAGTTAACTTGGGTACTCACTCAAGTTATTCAACCTGAAATCCAATGGCCAATGAGGGATTGATGGAGGAAACACACATCATGTGGCTGAGGACTAAATTTTTTTTAAGAAATTGTATTTCTACATTTATTGTTGCATGGAATATCAGATAAAAATTGCCAGATATAAATTTTATTGAGTTGAGTAAATGTATGCATCATTTATCAATATAAATGATATGTATTTGTAGAGTTATATAAATATGGCCCTACCATCCTTATTTATCTTTGCAGCCTGGTATTTATGAAGTTTTGTATTAAAAAGGAAGTCACTAAACACTTGATGAGCTGAATGTGCTCATTTTTGTCTCTGTTACACTCTTGAGAAGTCTAAAGTTTCACTTGTAACGCTTTATTAATCTAGGCAAAGGTTTTAGTAGCGTAGGTGTGAATGTGCATATCAGTTGAAGAAACAAGAATCAGAACAAAGAGATCCCAAGACAGGGGGACTTTGCCTAGGCAAAGATTGTTATAGTCCATGGATCAGCAGCAACAACATCTCCACTGCCTGGGAACATGCCAGAAATGTGAGACTTCAGGGCTTACCCAAGACCTAATGAATGAATCAGTCTGCATTTTAACAAGACTTACAGGTGAGTCATACAATGAAGCCTGAAAAATGCCTTACTCCATCTTTTATAAGGTTTCATAATGCACCAATAATGAGTGATGGGTAAGAGCTAGGATTGGATGGTTCTTAATAAAATATTAAACAGGACAATGCTACCTAAATATATCAACACTAATAACAGAATATTCATCCCACTTTGAGTCATATGTGACTCCATTATGAACATATGAACACAGGAAAGGGGTATTAAGGACAGCTGTGGCTGAGTCTCCTTGGGTGTAGAATCAGAGGCCTGTGTTGGGCCAAACGGAGTAATTCTGCTGACGTTTAAATTGCACACTTAGCCAAATAGTGAAATATTGCTCCTTTGGACTCAGTACCTTCCTCAACCTGGGCCTTACTTTGCTTGTGATGCCCTATCATGGTCACTGAGGAGCTGTGCTTGTTCATTATGGATTATGTGTACACATTTCAGCAAGGCAGTATCCATCTCTGTCCGCCCTATCAGACATCACAAGGTTAATGTGGAAAATGCTATCTGAGTGTTAATCATGCAAGAAAACTGCTGCTGAGCAGAAAAGGATGGAGAGGACTAGGTTTAACTAAGGGAATGCATTCTCTAGCTGGAACGTGTACGTGGCAGGAAGAGATGGCCAAGATGCATATCCTTCCAACTCTAGATGAGGTGGGAGACAAGCATGTAGGACACCATCAGTATTCCTACTACTCCCGTCATATACATTATGGTGTATGTTTAACCACTTGTGGCCTGGAAACTTTTCTCTTCTCTAAGGGGCACCTGGGTGGCTCAGTCTGTTAAGCATCCAACTTGGGCTCAGGTCATGATCTCACAGTTCATGAGTCTGAGCCCTGTGTCAGGCTCTGTGCTGACAGGTGAGAGCCTGGAGCCTGCTTTGGATTCTATGTCTCCCTCTCTCTCTGCCCCTCCCCTGCTCATTCTCTCTCTCTCTCTTTCTTCCCTCTCTCTCTCTCAAAAATAAACATTAAGAATTTTTTAAATAAAAAAATAAAAATAAAATAAAATAAAAACCAATTTTCACAAGAGCAATGTACTCTGGGATTTTGCCACAAAAAAGGAGGGGTGGTTTGCTATAAAAATGCCATTACTGGGGCACCTGGGTGGCTCAGTCGGTTGGGTGTCTGACTTCGGCTCAGGTCGTGATCTCATGGTTTGTGGATTTGAGCCCCTCATCGGGCTCTGTGCTGACAGCTCAGAGCCTGGAGCCTGCTTCGGATTCTGTGTCTCCTTCTCTCTCTGCCCCTCTGCCACTTGTGCTCTGTCTTGGTCTCTTAAAAATAAATAAATGTAAAAAAAATTTTTAATGCCATTATTATATTGAACGTGGAGATTCGTTTGTTTTAATGCTGTTGTGAGGAGAGATGATTATTTATAAAAGCAAGCCCTTATAAATGAAGTTTAGCCTCTTCTAAATGCCAAAACTTTTTTCTTCATCTTAACCTCACCTTTGCCAATTCAGTGTAGCTCATTCTTTCCAGCTTGCAATTCACTTTCTTCTGACCAACTGCTCAGTCCATCTGCGACTCTCTCCCCTCACATTCTTCCTTCTCTTCTCACTTGGTGTCCATTAGGTTCAGGACAAAGAGGAGGGTGCAAGGGAGAGGAACATGCCATCCATCACCTGTACTTAATGCCCTCTAGAGTCATCCTCAGGGCTCTGGCCTCAGCCTGTGGCAGCCAGATCTACACATGGTCTCCTGACGCCAAGAAGTGTGTTGAGCATGCAGGCTCACCTCAGAAACTTTAGGGGAGCTTGGGAGGGGGAGGGCCATAAACTTTTTTGGTGGATTCCCACACTATATTTAAGAACTCTAAATGACTTATGTCCTGGGAAGCACAGACATATTGCCAGTTTGTCATTCTGGTGTCGTATTGGATACATGCTTTATCTAAGAGTCTCACCGAGTTCCTATTCTATGCCTTGGGCAAAAGACCCTGCTCTCAGACCCCCTAATTCTGTATTTGATTTTAATCACTCCCCTCTCCCCCAAGACCCACCAATGCAGGAGAGAGCATGGGGCCCTTCTCAGGGACCTGAGCAATATCTGAGTGCTCATCAAATCCAACTCCAATTCTCTTATTCTCTCTGGCCAGGAAAATCGTGTTTACATCATTCGGTCATCAGGCATGTTCCCCACTGTATGGGTGATGGTCCAAATTCTAGGCACTTAGTTTTCTAGGCTTAGGCCTTACTGTTTAAAGCCAAGTTTTTGGAATTCATGGAATTTATTTTTCTGACCTGAGTCTCTGGTTCTTTCAATTGAAAGCTGTGGCTTTTAAGACTTTAATCTCTGCTACAAATACATAAAAGTATGCACAAGAGCTCAAGAGTCAAGTGTGTGACTCTCTCATACCTGGACTGCCTCTACCCCGCACTGAATAACAACCTGAATGACCCCCACACTGTTTTGATAAGAATTGACGAGGTATAAGGAAGTGAAAAAATACACAGTTTAATATCAAAGTATTCAACGCTACTACACATGACTTCTTAGATAGGGGAAGCTGAATACAACTGTGCCTTTTCTGAATATAGGGCCCTTCTTGGCCAGGGTGGTAATTCCCTTCTGTTTCTATCTCTTCCACTAGACTGTGAGCCATCATTGCTATTTTGGTGGCTTCTTCCAACAGTTTCTTCAGTTAGTGGTTGCTTGTCTGCTATGAGCTGGGAAACCAGATAACCATCCTTGTTAAAAATTGTGTGTTAAAAGAAAGTCAAGAAAGCTCTGACCCTAGGAGTTAAGTGCATGCCTTTGTAACCACTATGTCAGCCTTCAAGGCTCTTTTTTCTTACTTCTAAGTTAGGGCTGAGTTCCCAAGGGTAGAGGTTGTCAAAAATTCCACCTCTGAATAAGCGGGTCATTGCTATAATTTAAAGCATAGTATGTATCATTCTCCTTCATAAAAATGACAAAATAAAAGCCTTTTAATTTATACTATGAGCATCATGTTTGAACTTAAAATGGGAGTCAAAGCCCAGGAGGTTATTTTCAGACATCTCTACAAAAGGCAAGCACACCATTAGGAAGCAATGCATTTTTCTTTCTGTTTTCAGCAACTAAAGTGTATTTCCATTTCTCTTCCCCGTGAGAACACTGACTTCAGTTTTCAGAGTTCAGATTTCTGACCCAGCTGCCACTGTGAAGGTTTCAACCTAACATCTTAAATTGTGAAATATCAGTACACAAGTTGGACTGTAAAACCGAGACATTTCCTTATAATTGCTTGAAAATATCCCATTAGAAATTAAGTCAGAGATAAAAATAGAAGGCACTCAGGTTAATCCTTGGGAAATTTTTAAACATCTTAATAAATATATTCTATAGCAATTGTTCTCACCCAGCATTCTGACCTTTTGAGGGGAAGAACTTTCTACCTTCAAAGCTGAAATCTTTCAGCTTTGAGGTTGCTCAGTTTTTCTCAAGTATCAATAACAGAGATGTTCCTAGTGAATAGGTACCAAAGATCAACCACACAAAAGCCATCTCACAACCCTCACAAAACCCCCAGGAACACGGAAGAAGGTTTATTCTTCCTGGTTTCTACAGCTGCAGACATTCCATACCAGCCCGCTGGAACTGGAGCCCTCTCTCTAGTTCGGTTTTATTTTGTTTTTCCTTTTCTCCATCTCTTACCCGCTAACAGGAAGAATGTGTTACACCAGCAGGTGAAACATCCAAACTTGCTCCTGTTTCACAGAAGACACCTAATTAACTTTAGTCTTTGTGCCCCCCAGGTAATACAGCATTCACATGTTGTCACACGCTTCCAGTCCCAGCTTCACAGCTGATCTCCCGCACTTCTTGCTTTCATAGGATTTCTGTCTCTTGCCTTTGCTTGTGTTGGACACCCTTAAAATAACTCTCTTACTTAGTGGATATATAATAAACATTGGGTGAATTTGTTCATTTAGGAAATATTTATTGGCACACCCTTAGGTGAACAAAGGAACACAGTCCATTCCTGTATTAGTTATCCACTGCTGCGTGAAAATATTACTGCAAATTCAGCAGTGTAAAGTAACATACATTATGTCTCTGTTACTGTGGGTATGGGTCCAAGCACTGGCCTCAAAGACTTTATAATCAGAGCACCTGGCTGTCTCGGTTGATTAAACGTCCAACTTCAGCTCAGGTCATGATCTCGAGGTTTGTGGGTTCAAGCCCTGCACAGGGCTCTGTGCTGACAGCTCAGAGCCTGGAGCCTGCTTTAGATTCTGTGTCTCCCTCTCTCTCTGCCCCACCCCCGCTCGTGCTTTGTCTCTCTCTGTCCCTCAAAAATAAATAAACATAAAAAAAGGCTTTATAATCTAGTGAGGGGAACAAATAGCTTGCTACATTATGCTGTGATGCCTATCACCTATACCTCTAGACCCAGACAGAGGGGAGGAGGAAATGAACAGCCTTAGGTATGTGGACTTCAGTATTTACATGCATGCCTGGGAGTTCCCTTGAGGTGAGAGATGAGGTGAGGGGATGGCAAAGGAAGTGGGGCAGGGCAGAAGCTCTGTGTTTCTCTGTGTCACTGTGTTCCAGCTGGAAATGTGGAGAGGTAAAATTCTAAATGTGAATCAGGCTTATCAGGGCTATTATGAACATGCATTTGTCGGCTACCAATATGATTTATGGGCCATCACCTGTATTCTCATACCAGGCTCCTCAAACTTTAGGGATGGATCTGGTGATAATATTATGATAAATGTATTCCAGGGGACTGGGTTCAGAGAAAAGCTACTTCACTCAGACTAGGAGTTAAGGAAGGGGCAGGATGGGAAGCATTGAGGGTTACAGCAACCATGCAATGAGCCTCTTAATTTTTTTTTTTTGGTAGAGGGGAAGATAGAGGGGTGGAGGGAGGGAGGGAGGGAGGGAGAGAGAGAGAGAGAGAGAGAGAGAATCCCATGAAGGCTCTGCACTGTCAGCATGGACCCTGAAGCAGGGCTCAAACTCATGAACCCCATGAGATCATGACCTGAGCTGAAATCGGATGCTTAACTGACTGAGCCACCCAGGTTCCCAGAGCCTCTTAAATTCTGAGTGCTGGAAGCCTCAATTGAGCTCAAATGGCCTTGTTCAAACTGATCAAGGGCCTTAATTGCTGTGCTCAGACATCTATCATCATGTTAGCACCAGGCCACTCTTGCCATGGGTTCACCCAGCCCGTGACTGAACGTGGTACAGATATTAAGACAGGCCTGCTCTCAGGAGATGTGGAACTCCTCCAAAGGAAGACTGGCTTCATGACTCCCCAGTGGCCTTGCTGAACTCTTTTTAGGACTGCTCTACAGTCTAATAAACTTACACCCAACCACCCTTCCTTTCCTCCTTTCCAACCTTCCTTTCTTCCCTCCCTCCTTCCTTCTCTCCCTCCTGCATTACTCTCTGGCAGCTCTCTTAATCTCAACCAGCTTCCTCTCCATTTTCTCTCACGTGACTTTCTCTTATAAATCCATTACATTTCATCTGGTGTTGGCATCAGCTTATCAGAAGATCTATACTAACGCAAGGAAAAAAGGAAGGCTTCCTAGAGTAATCTCATTGGAAGCAATTTACTGAAAGAAAAGGTTGTACAAGTTTTCCAGAAAGGGATCCTGATCAGAATAGCAGGTTTATTGGCTATTTCATCACTTATTCCACATCATTCAGGGTTCTGTCTTCAATGCCCTCATACCACAGTTTTCACCCTAAATTCTAATCATAATGACAAAACATGAGATTTTTTATGTAACATAGTAATAGGGAATATCTATGTAACAATGCCAGATTAAAATATTGGGATATGATAAAAAATTAATATATGGTCACTAAAAAGGTATTATATAAACATATTTATTGACATGACAAGGTATGTCAATATATTTCCCGTGTTAGCATTAGAGAACTCGGTAGGGATTATTAGTTTGGCTTATTCGCTATTTTCAATGAGCATGTATCACATACATAATTAAGAAAAAATAGCTGTATAATCGGTCTCCATAGATGCTGAGAATATAGCTGTTTTATGGCCTGACCCAGGTTGGAAAGGAAGGAGATTGTTTCCTAGATCCTCTGCTGAGAACTTGTAAGCAGCAGTGAGAGCAGTGATATGTATGGGGAGATCCATGTAGTCCATATGTGAAAAAGAAGAACATAGCCAGGACCTAACTTAGAACTTGGAACGATAGGGCCAAGGACTCCTGAAATCATCATTACAAGTGTCGAGTGCCCAAGAATCACCTTGTCTTAATGCCACTCAGTCAGTGAGAGGCAGAGGGAAAGGATGCAAATTTTTTAGGCAAGAGGACCAGGTTTTGAGCATATAAAACACACCTTTCTTGGAGGACCTAGAATTAGGACTGGGATTCCCATGTTTACACCTAAGGGCTGTGCTAGAGAGATGATTATGTGTTACCATAGTCTGGTCCCCGGCCAGGGCTGGCCTGGAGAAACACGGGAGCTTATCCTCACAAATGCCTACATGCTATTTCCCACTCAAAAGATTTTCTTATTCTCTGAAACACATTTTGTATAAATGTGCAAATACTATTGCCTGTTTGCTCTCGGATATGTTCCCAGGCCTTTCTCCTATTGATTCCCCTCTCAGGCTCTCTTGTCAGTGAGTTTGGCTCTACTGGAAAGTGGAAGGAAGGGAAACACAGATATTTCTCTTCCTGTGTTTCTGCCTTGGAAGCACCCCCCTGGAATGTCCACAGCTCCCTATTCCAGATCCTGTACAAATAGCCCTGGCTGTGCCTGACTTAGTTTTAGCTCCCTCCAGATAACCCATGGTCTTTCCAGCCCTAGAGGTATTGGCAGCTCCCTGCTATTGCTAACCCTGGGCTATTCCACTGTTTCTTATTAGGTCTAGACCAATCCCCCATTTCTCACACTGCCCAGTATTAAATTCCCTCTGGGTGAAGTATCTGGAGTGATTTCTGCTTTCCTAAATCAACCCAAACTAATAAGTCCATCTGCTCAAGTCTATCAACACAAGAACATCCCAGCAACTGACTGCTAGGATTTACTGTGATATCACTATATTTATGGGTTTTATATAGTAACACGGAAGTCAGTCAACCATATTAATGCAAGTAACTTGTTCAGCAGCTAATTAAAACAACAACAACAACAACAACAGGAGCACCATAAGTGTAACCCATCACAAGGTGATTCTTTTGTCTAATACAGAAGTCAGTAGTACTAATAGTAAATATAACACTACGGTTATATTATTTGAAGTCATCCAAAGTTGAACTCACTAAATCTGTTTCATTCAGTTTCATATACAAAGTGATCTCAGACATTAAAAAAAGGTCTCTCCTGTCTCCTTCAAGAAATATATACCCTCTATTCTTTATTCCATTTTCCTGAGATGAAGTTTTCCCTCTGCTATGCTCAGCAGATTCTCTTTGCTTATTGCCAGGGTAAGGTATTCACTTTCTTGTTTTTTTTTTTTTAATGCTTATTCATTTTTGAGAGAGAGAGACAGAGACAGAGAGAGAGAGTGGGGGAGGGTCAGAGAGAAGGGGAGACAAAGAATCTGAAGCAGGCTCCTGGCTCTGAGCTATCAACACAGCCTGACGTGGGGCTTGAACTCATGAGCCACGAGATCATGACCTGAGCCAAATTGAATGCCTGACTGAGCTACCCAGGCACCCCAAGGTGTTCACTTTCAACTGAATCCTCAGTATTTTCTTGATGGCTGGTATCTTATAGATTTGCTTCCTTTTCTTTATCTCTCCTTTACTTCCCCCTCCACCTGCACATTCAGTTTTATACGAGATGCTACCCAATAACTCCACAAAATAAGTAAGGTCATGTTTATTTTGGAGTGACCCCTTATACCACATGTAGCCACCATCATCTCAGCTACACACCACAGAATCAGAAACAAAGAGAATCAGTCATCCTCAGTGGACAGTGGCATGGCCTATGGAGACTGCAGGGGCTCAAATCCCAGCTCCTCATATAAAAACTGTGTAACATTCAGCAAATTCTTCAACCTCTGACCTTCAATTTTCTTAACTGCAAAATGAAGATAATAGTAGCAGTTACCTCATCAGGTTGTAGACAAATTAAATAAGTTTATTTCTGTAAACCTTTAAGGATAGTACATTATCTCGGGGATCCTGGTGACTCAGTCAGTTGAGTGTCCAACTTTGGCTCAGGTCATGATCTGGAGGTTCATGGGATTGAGCCCCAGGTTGGGGTCTGTGCTGACAGCTCAGAGCCTGGAGCCTGCTTCAGATTCTGTGTCTCCCTCTGTCTCTGCCCCTGCTTGTGCTCTCTCTTGCTCTCTCTCTTTCTCAAAATGAATAGACATTAAAAAAAAAGAAGATCTTAGGATCTTTCATTAAGGATAGTAGATATCTCCATTGAAAGCACTCAATAAATATAAGGTATTCAGAAAAGGGGGAAAAAATTTCTACCTCAAAAAACCATAAATCCTGTTAATAATTTTAAAATCCTTGGCACATAAAACAAAGCTACACTCACTTTTAATTTTCTACAGGGAGGCTTCACAGAGATATGAACAAATGACTCTATGTACTTTACATAAATACATTAATACACAATAATTTATATAAAGCAATGTACATTTCAATGGGGCTATGATTCTGTGTTTGCATTTGAAGATGCGACTAACATATATAGCCATTTTAGGAAATTACCAGTATCTTATTCTTAAGGGATTTTTTTGTAGAAAAAATATCCTTGAAGCAAAGCTATTTGCCGACCCCTTGTTAAATGTCAAAAATCTACAGAAATCTCATCATTATAAGGTAGAATTGATGGTGTCAAATATACTTGCTTCTTTAAGCACTTGTTTAATTTGCCTCAATAATCTTTACAAAAACGAAGACGAAAATTGGTACTTCTGTCTAAGTCTGTATGTGGGGGCATTTAGATAATTTAGAGCTGGCAGATCATCTGTTAAAGATTACATTCCACCAAACATAAAAAAAAATTATCACAACCTAATAAACTTTAATGTCAAAAATCAGACCTTTCAACTCCAAAAACAGTGAATTTTGCCCTTGAAATATAGCATTCAGAACTGTACCTTTTCTGAAACATTATTTTCAGATGAAGAAAAATACTTACCAAGTACTACAGGCCCAAATGAAAAGTATCCTTCTGCACACTTCCCTCAGGTGATAGGGAAATCTTCCTTAGAAGTTTTGGGGGTTTGCTTTAGAAAAACATCTAAAACTTAACCCCTTTCCAAGTTGCCAGTGCCTCTACAATTAGAAAGGGAGCCAGAACCACACAGAGTACAATTTTTTTAATGACTACCAATTTCTCATTGACTTTTTTCTGTTAAAACCACTTGTGTTTATGATTACTTATAATAATTATTTACAGATACATGTTCTATCTTTGAGATTGCCAGATGTGAGTCACTATCAAAAGTAAAATATCTTTCAATAAAAATAACTACAAAAAGATTTTTGAAAGACAGTGTGGTATCACATCTTACAGCCTGAGATTTCTGGTTTCAAAACATGGGCCACCTGTTACGACCTGTGTGACTCTGACTAAATTACTTAATATCTCTGAGCCTCAACTTCCTCATCTGCCAAAGAATTTTGTCAAGAGACTTATATGAAATATACTATGGAAAACTTCTGCAAGAATGACTCATGCAGGCACTCATCAGATACTAGTTCTCTTCTACTTCTCTTCATAAAAACAAATTTAAAATGGGAAGATTTGTGATTAATAAATAGGTTCCGCCCACTTAAACTAACAACTGTTCATAAACACTCATTTCTCTCCATATGACTGTAACCCAACAAAAACACTCCTGGGATACTAATAATTATCTAATAAAATTTAATCTACTGTGATTATCTTCTGGCAGGATCAAACTCTACCTTAATCTACTTAGAATAGTGACAGCTTTACATACCTGCCAAAGTTAGAAACATTCTGGTTCTTTGTGACCCAAAGGGAGATATCGATATGTAAAATCATATACAAAGTGTAAACTTGTTACACTAAAGAGCAGTTTTAAGCCTTCAATCATCGTATTTCAAGGAACATGAGAAGTCTTATTCATCTTGCTATTTCCCTCGAGGTTTAACTTTAGTTCAAGTTGATTCCAAAGCTGGATATCTGCCATGATCTATGGAGGTCATGTCTAAAATTTCTTAAGACTCTGAGTCCCTCTAAAATGTAACCCCATTTCTCCTCACCCCTAGCTTTAGGGCAACCTGCTGAGATTTCCATATATTTTTGAATCTGTCACCTGGCTAACAGAAGACTCTTGAACTTTTATAGAAAAACTCATTGAAGTTGAAATGGAACCAAAAAATAACTAACTCTTAGTCATTAAGAGCTTAAGAGAAGCACCTTGAAGAGGCACTTGAATGTGTTAATACTTCTCACTCAGCTTTGAGAGGCTTTTTGACAATCATATAATAATTTATAAATACAAGTACATTCTTGATAACTATATTCACATGAACTTGGGGTAAAATCATTAGGCTAATTATTACTATAAAGTTATTTCCAAGTATTATAGGAGCATAAAAACAAGTGTGAGAAACTCCAAGAGTAAGGGAAGGGAAACAAGAAGCTTCTCAGATGACATTCCAGGTAGATACTAAGAAACAGAAATATGATCACCAAGTCCATCAAGTTGAGAGGATGATTAGAAGGTGTATTCCAGGTAAAGAAAATAATCTAGGAAATGGCATATGGAATAGCAAGTACACAGTTATCCTGCTTAGTGATGGTCCTGTAAGCACTAATATCTTATAAAACTACTAGTTTATTTGTTTTATAAACTATTTGTCCCTGGATTTTCTTCATTAAAATGAATAAAGCTATATATATATATATATATATATATATATATGTGTGTATGTGTGTGTGTGTGTGTGTGTGTGTGTGTAGGAGATATATATATAAATATCATATATATCATCATGCAACAACTTTCAGCCAATGAGCTCTCTATCGAATAATCCTGGACTAGATGTACCTACAAGATAAAGAGTTTACTTTTCTGGGGCACCTGGGTGGCTCTGTCAGTTAAGCATCTGACTCTTGATTTCAGCTCAGGTCATTATCTCACAGTTTGTGAGTTCAAGCCCCACATCAGACTCTGCACTGACAGCATGGATCCTGCTTGGGATTCTCTCTCTCTGCCCCTCCTGCACTCACTCACTCACTCTCACTCTCTCTCTCAAAATAAATAAATAAACTTAGAAAAATAGTTCACTTTTCTAGGACCTCTCTTAATTAATGTTACATTCTGACCAACAGCTTTAACCCATCACGACTGTCAAGAGACGATATTGCTGGACTTACACTTAAAAAAACAAAAGATGATGTGGATATTTAAGTGCCCAACACTGAAACCAGGTATACCTTGCAGTAAATGGTCAAGGAAAGCAGGATAAAAATCATGAGGTAGTACGAAGTACAGAGTAAACATCACTGGGAACGAAACAACCGTACAAATGTTAAGTGACAGAAACAAGATATGGCATAGAGGTAAAGGGATTTGAATCAAGTTTAAGAAGGAAGAGCAGGGGCGCCTAGGTGGCGCAGTCGGTTAAGCGGCCGACTGCAGCCAGGTCACGATTTCGCAGTCCGTGAGTTCGAGCCCCGCGTCAGGCTCTGGGCTGATGGCTCAGAGCCTGGAGCCTGTTTCCGATTCTGTGTCTCCCTCTCTCTCTGCCCCTCCCCTGTTCATGCTCTGTCTCTCTCTGTCCCAAAAATAAATAAACGTTGAAAAAAAAAAAAAAAAAAAAAGAAGGAAGAGCAGCTTCCAGAGAGTGATGCTGGAAAGGAACTTTGGCTCTGATTTATTTAGCACAAAATTTAATTCTAAAGTAGGTATGCTTACAACTCATTGTGGCTGGAGCATAGAAATGTTGAGAGATGTGGGAGGAAAAAAGTTGGGAAGGTGAGCCACAGCCTGTTCATAAAAGGTTTCATGTTGGGCACCTAAAGAGGTGAGCTTATTCTTTAGGGCAGGCAATAGAAAACATTAAATGTTTTTAACCAATGAAATGACATAAACAAGATTTGTGTTTCTGAAATGAAATTGGCAAGGAGTACCACCACTTTCTTAGTATCATAGAATGATATCATCAAGGAAACAAACAAGGAGATTTACACTGCCACAGAACGAATTAAGAAAAGTAAAATAAAAATAATATGCAAGAACCCTTAACTCTCAACCCAGGTTTGTCAAATCCAGGGCAAACATCACAGCAGGTTAATAGGAAGGATTCCTGGTCTGGAACCAGCTGCCACTTGACCCATCCACTCTTAGTACCTCTTCCCGTCCATGTCTATTCTCCATTTCCTTCTGTCAGATTCCACCTCTACTCTGAAAATAGGGATGGGCCCCAGAGGATAGAATAAGAGATGCTTAAAATGTCAGGTCACAGGTAAAGGTTACTCAGCAGGAACATAGCTTACTCGAGCACGCCCCACCTAGCTTGACAGAGGAATTGAAAAGGTTGTCAATGCCTGTTAGACAATCTTACTGGAAAGAAAAGGTCCTTTTATTTCTTTTAACCAAAGGATCACAGGAAACTGAAGGTCAGGCCTTTCAACAGAAGATGAAGGCCTACTTCATCTTGAGTTTCAAACACAGAAGATCATAGCACCACAACAGGAACAGGAGAATGTCAGAACAAAGCCAACCATCATATTTCCTGCAGGGAGTTTTCCAAGCATAATTGTTTAGTTTCACAGTCCTTGAGATTTTGAGATCCTCACTCATTTTCATGGGGGCATTTTTCTTTAAAAATGCAACCCCTAGTCCTTCATCACTTAAGGACAGAAGTGCTTAACACATGTATATAGTCAAAACAGTGGCATTCAGGAATATCCTGTTAGTGTTACAGATAAAAATCGGTTCAACTTTCTGCAGTAATAGAGATCAGCCATCATGATTATGGCACTCCGCTGTAAAGATGACACAACTTACGAGATTTTGTTACAGCGAATGCCCTCAAAAAGGACTCCATGTCATCCATTTTCAACATCCTTGCAGGAAGAATGACTTCAGTGGTACTCTGAATGTGACTGCTGTACTAATGATGGCAGCCAGAGTGCCCATTCAGAGTAGCCAGCGGATTTATCAGGTTTATCTGTCTCTAAGTCTTTAGGATCCACTGTCATTAGCCTGAATAATGGCTTTAGTATCTATAAATGAATATGGTCCTTTACATGAATAATCACTTCAGAGAACAAGGAATGGCTAGGAGAGGAAATCAAAGATTACATTTCAATGTGGGAGTTATCCATAACTTTCTACTAACTTCTTTAACGAACCAATCGGGAGAATGTTACAACTTTTGTGCCCAGCCAGAACTAGAGAGAAGATGTCAAACAGGATTTATGACTGAAAATTGAAATAGTTTTCTAAATAAAGGTTAGGTAAAGAATGGAAAATCCTAATAAATACTTTGCTTTAATGTTAATTGTGATTTCATGAGAAATCACAAGGAAAAATTAAAAATCAGCTTAGAGATAAAATTTAATGAAATAAATTTGTCCACATAAATCTTTGCATTCTCAAGTAGATTTTAGAGACTTTAAGGCTTTACTGATACAAAGAAATGGACTGTGGGAAAGTGACATTTCCATAGAGTAAACTGTAGTTTATTTCATAGCAAATAACTCCACTTGTCATGTGAGTCCTTATTAGTCTAAACAAAAATGTCAGCTACCACATGGAAATTAATTAATTTGCCTCATAAATAGCATTTGTCTTAGAGTGCTCTAAGCTACCTAAGTGAATAATAGTTTATGTATAGATGCTTATTTGCAACCGACACTAAATTATCTTTTAAATGCGTCCCGTGGAGGAAGATATACAAAAGACTTATGAAAAAGTCTCATTATAGATTGGTTTATTAGCTCCAGTGAGTTCAGAATTAGTCAAGATGGCTGATCACACCCAAGCATTTATATTGATGAGAACTGCAGTACAGAAAGCGCCCTTACCATAAGAAAACCACCAGAACATGTTCACATTTAGAAGTGAATGTCAAGTCCTTCACAGACTAATCAAATCAATTGCCCCACTACCCTCTCAGCCATTTTCAACTGGGTAAGATATTGAACCAGCTGAATCTTCAAATCCTAAATATTCACTTTGTAAGGATTATCTACTCCTCAAGAGAAAGACATTTTCACACATCGTCAGCACACATTCTTTTCTTAGCACAAATATATACTCACTTCTTGATAAGTGTGTTTTGTTCTAATTCAGGGAAAATATGCTCTCCACTTTCCTTGGCTCTATAATATGCACTCATATAAACATGATTGAATTATCTTTCTAAAACTGTTGAAATTTCCAGCCTTTTTGTCTACCTACTGCTCTTGAATAATTCATGTTAAAAATTCAACTTTTTTTTTTAAATCTGCCTTATATGATACTTCATTTCTTAGCTTTAGAGACTATTTACTAGCACTAACTTCATGGAAGGATGGGTTTGTAGCTCACTCTTACGATGTTACATTAGTTTAGATTTGGTACAATTTTACACAAGAATTTAGAAATTAGGGGCTCCTGAGTGGCTCAGTTGGTTAAACTTACAATTCTTGATTTCGGCTCAGGTCATGATCTCACAGTTCCTGAAGTTGAGCCCCACATCTGACTCTGGGCTAACAGCTTGGAACCTGTTTGGGTTTCTCTCGTCCTCTCTCTGTCCCTCCCCCTACTCATGCGCTCATGGCCTCTCTCAAAATAAATAAACATTACAAAAAAGAATTTAGAAACTAAAAGATTTTATTTTTATAGTTAAAATAACCCCTGTCAAGCAAGGCAATACAGAGTTCCATCCAGAGCATTTAATATGAAGAACATCATCAAGAGTAGAACACATGCTTCCTATGCTAGAATGCTTAAAATCTGATGCCTGTATCAAAAGTTATTGCTACACATGGGGCACTCAGTCAGTTAAGCATCTGACTTCAGCTTCAGGGTATGATCTCACAGTTCGTGGGTTCAAGCCCCACACTGGGCTCTGTGTTGACAGTTCAGAGCTTGGAGCCTGCTTCAGATTCTATGTGTCTCCCTCTCATTCTGCCCCTCCCCTGCTCATGGCTCTGTCTCTCTCAAAAATAAAAAAACAATTAAAAAAAATTTTTTAACCTTAAGAAGAATCTTTGAAAAAAGGAAATTGAACTTCAAATAACTATCAAAACAAAATGCAACATTCTTTAAAAGAGGAAAACAAAATCTAGATAGTAATGGAATGCTGACAATGTTAAGTATCCAATTAGCCATTAGGCTTTCAATGAATCAGAAAAACAGGATTCATAACCAGAAGTCATTCAGTAGGAAAAAAATTATATAAATAATACAGTGATAGGAACTTCAAAATCATTATTATAAATATTTTCAAGGATTTAAGTTAAAGCATGACTATAATGAGAAAAAAATGGAATACATAAAAAAAATACCAATTAGAACCCTTAGAGATGTAAAATGCAGTATCTGAAGAAAAAAATTTCACCAGATGGGCTGAACTACATATACATGTATAAAAGATTTGTGAGTAGTGAACCTGAAGACACAGCAATAGAAATTATCCAAGTTAAAGCACAGAGAAGGGGAACAACAAAACAAAACAAAAAACAAACAAACAAAAAAACACTAAAAGGTAACAGTCTCAGATACAGGTGACAAAATATCAAAAATCTAAAATATGCTTGGGGCGCCTGGGTGGCTCAGTCGGTTAAGCATCCGACTTCAGCTCACATGGGTTTGAGCCCCACATCCAGCTCTGTGCTGACAGCTCAGATCCTGGAGCCTGCTTCAGATTCTGCATCTCCCTCTCTCTGCCCCTCCCCCATTAGCACTCTGTCTCTGTCTCTCAAAAATGAACAAAAACATTTAAAAAAATTTTTTAAAGATCTAAAATATGCCAACTGGAGTCTAAGAAGGAAGGGAAAGAGTGAAAAAAAATATTTGAAGAAATAACAGAAACGTTCTAAACTTTGGTGAAAACTATGTATCATACAAACTCAATGAATCCCAAATGTAATAAACACAAAATATTACCAAAGCATGTTAAAACTAAATTACCAAAAACCCATGAAAAAAAGTGAAAAATCTTTAAAGCAGCCAGAGATAAAGACAAATTGAAAATAGACATACGAAAATGAAAATTACTACTGACTTCTCATCAAAAATATTGCAAGCAAAGACAAAGAAGCAACATCTTTAAAGTGCTGAGAGAAAAATGCATTAATCTAGTGTACATATATTCAGTGAAAATATCCTTCCAAACAAGTGTAAAATAAAATTATTTTCAAAGAAAGCCTGATTTTGTCACTCATAGATATGCATGCAAAAAAAATTTAAACGAAGTTTTGTTCCTTTTTTAATGTTTATTTTTGGAGAAAGAGAGACAGAGTGAGAACCAGGGAGGAGCAGAGAGGAAGACACAGAAACCGAAGCATGCTCCAGGTTCCAGGCTCTGAGCTGTCAGCACAGAGCCCAACTGCGGGGCTCAAACCCACAAACCGGTGAGATCACGACCTCACCCAAAGTCGGATGTCCAACGGACTAAGCCACTCAGGCACCCCTAAAACAAGTTTTTCAGGATGAAGGAACATTCTAGCAGATGGAGACTTGGATTCTAAACAAAGAAACAAAGAACAATGGGGCACTTGGGTGGCTCAGTCTGTTAAGCTTCCGACTTTGGCTCAGGTCATGATCTCACAGTTCATGAGTTTGAGCCCAGTATCTGGCTCTGGGCTGACAACTCAGAGCCTGGAGCCTGCTTCGGATTCTGTGTCTCCCTCTCTCTCTGCCCCTCCCCCACTTGCACTCTGTCTCTCTCTCTCTCTCTCTCTCTCTCTCTCAAAAAATAAACTTAAGAAAAATTTTTAAAAAGAATGATAAATATGTTGTAAATATTAAAGCAAAGTGATTTTTTTTCCATTCAATTTCAAGATAATGGACTGTTTAAAGCAAAAATATTAACAATCTGGGAGGCAGAATAATGGCTCCCAGAGCTATCCAGGCTTGATTCCCATAACCTATGACTTTGCTATATTGCATGAGAAAGGGGGTTTTGCAAAGGTGATTAAGGTTATGAACTTTGAGAGGAGGAGATTATCCTGCAATATCCAGGTATGTCTGATATAATCACACGAGCCCTTAAAAGCAGAGAACCTTTCTCAGTTCTTGTGAGAAAAAAAGATACAATAGTGGAAAAGGGTCAAAGACATTTGGAATGAGGGGTGAGTCTGTCAAAGATCAGGATCCAAGGAGTGCAGCCTTCTCTAGAAGCTTAGAATGACCTTCAATTTATAGCCAGCAAGAGAATGGGGACTTGGATGCTACAACTGCAAGGAAATGAATTGGCTGACAATCCAAATGAGCAAAATGGGTTCTTCCCTAAAGCCTCCAGAAAGAAATACAATGCACTAACACTTTGGTTTTAGCCCAATGAGAACTACAGCACACTTCTGACCTAAAGAATCACAGGATAATAAATTTTTATTGTGTGAGCCACTAAATGTGTGGCAATTTGCTACAGCAGCAATATAAAATGAATACATATATATTTTGGGGGTGATTAGAGACAGAAGGGTAAATATATGATAATAATAGCAGAAAAGAGAAAATGTAAAATTTTACATTATACATTCAGTAGTATAATATAATCAGAAAGTAAAGAATAATAAGTTAAAGATGTGTGTCAGAAATGCTAGAACCATCACTTAAAAATTAAGGGAACTATAACTTAAAGATCAGTGATAGAGATAAAATGTATATAAAAATAATAAATTGACCAAAAAAATTAAAAAAAAACAGGAAATGAAGGAAAAGGTCATATGGGACAAACAGAAAACAAAGAAATGCTGTACACTTAAATATTACTGTATCAGTAATTACATTAAAAGTCAACAGGCTGACAGGCACCTGGGTGGCTTAGTTGGTTAAGCATCGGACATTTGATTTTGGCTCAGGTCATGATCTCAGAGTTCATGAATTCGAGCCCCGCACTGGGCTCTGCACTGACTGAAGAGCTTGGGATTCTCTCTTTCTTTCTCTCTCTGCCCCTCCCCTGCTCACACTCTCATTGTCTCCCTTTCTCTCAAAAATAAATAAACATTAAAAAAATAAAAGTAAATGGCCTGGACACTCTTAAAAGGCAGACATTTTCAGTTGATTAAAAATAATAACAATAAGACTCAACTATAGTCTGGCTATAAAGGTACAGGTAGATTAAAATAAAAGGATTAAAAATGACAGCTCATGAAAATACTAATTAAAAGGTGTGGACTATCAGTATTAATATCACCAGGGGATAAAACAAATATTTTGAAATGGTAAGAGCCAATTCATCACTTCAATTGATGTGCCTGTACCTAACAGCTGGAAAATAAATGAAGGAAAAACTGACAGATCTGAAAGGAAAAATAGATAATCCAAAATTATAATTGGAGATTTCAAAATGCTTCTATCTTAGGACAAGCAGACAGAAAATCTAAGAATAAGAGAAGATTTGAAAACACTACTGACCAACTGGACTTAATCGGTATTTATAGAACATTGTTCCTACAATGGTCAAATATAAGGGTGTTTTTTTTAAGTGTACAAATGTATTATTTTTCTATTGCCATGAAATGAATCATCACAAATCTATTTATTACCTCCAAGTTTCTGTGGGTTAGGAGCCAGGCAAAGCACAGCTGGGGCCAGTACCTGGGTCCCGTGCCAAGTTTTCACAAGGATACAATCTAAGGTCAGTTGAGTTCTATTCCTTGCTGGAGCTCAGAATTTCCTTCCAAGTTTATATAGCTGTATACACCTGTACAGCTTCTTAGATTAAAACAAAACAAAACAAAACAAAAAAACTAGGAGTCATTCTTATTTCTTCTTTTCTTATCTCTCTTCACATCTAATTTTTCATCATGTCCAAACAGCTCTACCACCATAAATGGCCAATATTCACCATCAAAAATGCTAAAACTGTCATCTGTTGCACCATTATCTCTCACCTGAATAATTTTAAGATCTTATAACTGATTTTCCTCATCCTTTGTTGTCCCTCTCCTCCTCCTTTATCCATACAAATCCACACAAAAACCCAGATTTTTTTTCTAATACTAAGACATACCTTATTATTCCTTGACATATTGTGTATAAAATTAAGTGGTCTAAGATAAAGGAAAGTTTTCTTTGCATTTTGCTTTCGCATGATATTAATGAGCTTTTCATATATTTGAGAGTTATTTCTATTTTCTTTCCTGTGAGACACTATTCATGTCTTTTGCTACTTTTTCTATTGTGCTGCTGGGCCTCTCTTCCTGATAAAAGTTCTTATATATTAAGGAAATCAACTGTTATGATGTGAATTTTAAGTATTTTCCCAGCTGTTTTTCTTTTGTTATATCTAGATTTATAAACATATTTTTAACAAGTGTATTTTTTTATTTAGAGAGAGAGTGCGTGAGCAGGGGAAGGACAGAAAGAGAGAGGCAAAGAGAATCCCAAGCAGACTCCATGCTGTCAGCATGAAGCCCTACCCAGGGCTCAATCCTACCACCCACAAGATCATGACCTGAGCCAAAATCAGGAGTCAGACATTTAAATGACTGAGCCATCCAGGTGCCCCTAGAAACATACTTAAGAAGGACAGACTTTTCAGCTTATAGGTAATAAAAATATTGCTCCATAATTTCTTCTAATATTTTCATGCCTTCAAAAATAGTTCTTTGATAAATTTCAGTTTATTCTGATTTTAAAACAGAATCCAATTTTATTTTTTTCCAAATGTTTACCAATTCTCCCAAAACCCTTTATTAAATATACATTTTTACTACTGTTCACAAATGACATTTTTTATCATAAACTAAATTCTGATGAGCATTTACATTTGTTTCTGAATTTTCCATTACATTCTATTATCTGTATATGTATGTATATATCTATATCTGTATATATCTATATCTATATGTATCTATATCTATCTATCTCTATCTCTATATATATCTATATATATAGATATGTATCTCCAAGCACCAGTGTTAGGCCATTTTTAATTATCATAAACTTAAAACATGCTTAAGTAAGACACCTAATGCACGTGTGTGCGCGCGCGCACACACACACACACATTTCTAGTATTTTTTTATATGAACTTTTTAAAAAAATATTCTCTACCTACCTTTTTAAAATTATTTTTAATGTTTATTTATTTTTGAGAGAGACAGACAGCATGAGCAGGGGAGGGGCAGAGAGAGAGGAGAGAGAGAGAGAAAGAATGAATGAATCTGAAGCAGGATCTAGGCTCTGAGTTGTGAGCCAGGCTCAAACTCACAAATTGTGATATCTGACCTGAGCCGAAGTCAGACGCTCAACCGACTGAGCCACCCAGGTGCCCATCATATCAACTTTAGAATCCATTTTTTCTAGTTTATAAAAATATCCCATTACCATTTTCATTATTATCCTATTAAACATATAAATTAACTCATCCAAGAAGAACTGTTAATTTTATGAGATAAATTGTTTTCTCCTAACATACTAGGTCTGTTTCTTGATATATTCTATATATGTATATAATTTTAGGGTGAGGGTCACCTACAAAACAACCAGTGTATTTGTTGGGTGCTACTCTATGTTGAAAACTGTAGTATGTGCTGACCCATATATTACTGTATTTAATGTCAAACAACAACTGACTTAACCATGAAAAGTATCTGTAACTGTTAGCACAAAGAGCTAATTTTTCTAAAACTTTTAATAATAGGGAGAGAGTGCTAAATTCCTGCAGCTGCCACAAAACATTCAAATGCTGGATAAGGTATAATAAACATGCTTTCAAAGTAATTTCTAAGCTCAATTCAAAGTACAGAAAATCTCTAAGAGCCAGATAAAAGCAGACTAAGATTGGGATGCCTGGGTAGCTCAGTTGGTTAAGCGACCAACTCTGGATTTCCACTCATGTGGGGAGATCCAGCCTGGCCTCCATGCGTCACATGGAACCTGCTTGAGATTCTCTCTCTGCCTCTCCCCTGCTTGCATGTGCATACTCTCTCTCTCTCTCTCTCAAATAAATAAATAAATAAATAAATAAATAAATAAATAAATCTTACAAAGAAAAACTAAGATAAAATCATAGGCACAGAACTTTGCTTTGTGACCAAGCAATACTTGGAACCTACAGCTTTGGGGATTAATAACTGCTCCAGGATCAAAAGATTAGACTTAGGCAACTGCAAAGTAAATCGCAGCCTGAAACTATTTGCATGAAGAACCCCAGGCACTTAACCAGGTTTTACCTTCAGAGAAATGTTCAATGGTAAAAATTACATTTGACCACAAAGAGCACTGTTAAGCAACCTATTTCTGCTGTTATTCTTGAAGTGGGTGTGTGTAAGGCAACAGAGCTCAAGAATGGTGTTCTAGTGTGGTTCTGGTAGATTCCATTCATTATATTTATTCAAAATTTGGTAAGATATTTTATCATTAATAATGTTGAATTTTTTCAAATGCTTTTTCTTTATTTAGATCATATGGACGGTCTCCCTTGATCTATTAATAGATTTGTCAGTTATCCTTGCATGTTTAGAATAAACCCAATCTGATGGTGATTTATTATTATTTAACATCTGCTGAAATTGAATTGCCAAATGTTTAATTTAGGAATTTTGCATTTAGAAGTATTTTTTGCATTTAGAAGTACTTGCATTTGCAAGTAAAGTTTTGCTCATAAATTGCCTTCTCATCTACTTATGTTATCGTCATGAGAAAAATCACTTTTACATTTTTTAAGATGAAAAATCTATTAAATCTATTAATTTATTAGCTTACATTTGTATTCAGAATGAGAAAAGACAAAAAATTCCTTCACATATATGCAGAGAATAGAGTTAGGTACCCCAGACCAGATGTCATCTTCCATGAAAACCAATTGGTTTGCAAAGATTTGAGATTAAGGACTACGTTCTTCAAAAGATAACTTTATACTTTCAAAACCAGAATGTTTCACAAAGGATTTTCTACAGATAAGAACATAAGGATACTTAAATGGCTGTAAGATAAAACAAGAGGATAACAGATATAAATTCTAATACATGGTTCTATTCCTAACAGGTAATAAATACATATATTTGTGTGTGTCTGATCTTACCTTCCATTTTTATCTACTAGCTTCTTTGAAAATATTCCTAAAATAAAAATTCTATCTCCTTGTACTTCATAAACAGCACTTATTTTTCCAGAAACCCTTTTTCTACCAATTGGGAATTAGCAACACTAGTATTTTCAAGGCTCCATTCAGAATTTCAGAGCCTAAATGTGCCTAAAATTAAATAGAAAAGCATATGCATCATGATATGCATCTTTTTAAATATGAGATTAACAATGACCTTCTTCCAAAGCCTTAGATGGATAACATCTGTTTCTTGAATGCTTGCCAGAACTCACCAGTAAGGCCATTTAGGCCTAACATTTGTGGCTTGGATTTGGAGACGGTAAATTTTTATTTTTAATATATTTAGTCAGGTTTTCCATTTCTTCTTGCAACAGTGCGGTATGCTTTTCTAAGAAAGTTTATTCCAGTTAAGTTTTAAAATTTATTGGCATAACATTTTTCATAAAATTCTACCTTTTCTTCTCTATTACACCTATAATTGCAATGTCATTATTTCTAATAGTATTTGTGTCTTCTTTATTCTTGATTTTCAAAATACTAGCGTTTAGTTTTGTTCATCTTCTCCACTATTCCTTTCATTTATGTTCTAATAATTTCTGCTGTTGTGTTTCTTAGACCTTTTCTTCTGTATCATTTCCAGATTTAGATGCTTAGCTAATTTTCAACTTTTCTTAAGATTTTAAGTCTTCCCATGTCCATTAAATCCTTTTTGCTATACCCCTCAAATTTGAGGTATAGCATTTTTACTATCTGATACAAACTATATAAAATTAACTATATAAAATAGTTTCCAGTGTCTATTTTCTAATATTTAAATGTCACGCCATGAAAATGTGTTCATCTGCAGATATCTGGAGGCTTTTAAGTTACTCCTTTTATGGTTATTAGTTGTACTGTGATCAAAGTATATGGCCTGTATGATACCAGTTTTTTGGTATTTTTGAGACTTGGTTTATAGCATAAAACAATTTCTATATATTTTATGGTTTTGACATGAATTCTTACTCCTTATACAAGATTCTATACTTGTCATTAGATCAATTTTATTAACTGTGCTATACAAATTATTTTTAACCTAACCAAATATTTGGCCTACTTCATCTAGTTATTGAGAAGTTTATTCAATTCTCTCTCCATGACTAACTTTTATTTTTTAATGTATGTTTATTTTTGAGAGACAGAGAGGTGTGAATGAGGGAAAGGCAGAGAGACAGAGTGTGAGACACAGAATCTGAAGCAGGCTCTAGGCTATGACCTGTCAGCACAGAGCCTGATGTGGGGCTCAAACTCAAGAACTGTGAGGTCATGCCCTGAGTCCAAAGTCAGACACTTAACCCACTGAGCCATCCAGGTGCCCATGACTGACTTTTTTGATCTAAACCTATTTTCATCAATTTCTCTCTATATATTTTGAGACAGCAATATTAAGAACATGAGATTTAACTTTCTCTTCCTGAGACCTGTTTTTAATCATTGTATGCCAGTCCTCTATGATCTCTAAAGTATGTTTTTTGTAAAAAATACAACTTCACCAATGTCTCTTTAGTTCATACTGACCTGATATAATTCTCTCACACTTTTACTTTCCTTCTTTCTGCAGCATATGTTTTAGGAATTTAAGAATTTAGAGCAACTTTATTTTTTTTCAAAGTGAGAAGCTCTTTAACCGTGAGCTGAGCCCATTTCAATCTATTTTGATATGAATACATTTAGAGTTGTCATCATCACGATCTGTGCTCTTAATTTACCTTCCTTTTCCGTGATATTTTTAGTTTTCCTTTCCTATGTTCCATTAAGCTATTTAAGTTTCTTTTTTCCTTAACTATATTAAAAGTTATAGATTCTGTTATACTGAACTGTATGAAATTGCTAGTATTTGAGCATCTTTTACTTGCAAAAATGGGAACACATAGTTTCATAGTCAATAGGTTTAACATACACATTTGATTTCGTATCTAAAATCAGTCAATCTCTCTACCTCCTCTAATAGCAGGAAGACCTTAGGACACTACTTATCCACCATCACTTGCCTGGATTATTGCAACGATTTCCTAAACCTTCTTCCTACCTTTTTTCCCCCTCTTCTTAACAGTTAATTGCCAAGGTAGGATCCAGACTAATCTGTGTAAAACATAATTCTCATTCTGTCACTCTTGTGTTTCAAACCCTCCAATACCTATTCATCTTAGGATAAAAGCTCAACACCTGATGAATCCCTGTCATCCAACCCCCAATCCTCTCCAGCTTCACCCCTCATTACTCTCCTACTTTATTCGGATTCTGTTCCTTCTCAAACCTGCCAAACTCCTTCTTTGGGGCTTTGCCTCTACTCTTCCCTCTGCCCAGAACGTTTGCTCTCTTTCCTCTTCCAGACTGATGCTCAAATGTCACCCTCTCAGTGAAGCCCTTCTGACACCCTGTTTGAAATTACAACTCAACCAATTTAGGAATCTTTATCTCTGCTACTTTTCATTTTAATATGTACCATCCCTGAGACAGTATATGATTCTCTTTGATTCTTGCCTGTCTCTCCCTTCTAGAATGAAATCTCCATGAGGGCAGAACTTTTGCTATTTTGCTCTCTGCTGTATCTCTTACACTTCAAGTATTTTCCTGACTCACAAATGCTTGTTAAACGAATTAATGGCCTCTCTTAAAATGCTAATGTTACAATAACAAGGCCTACTTCCACCTTGATTTTATACCCCCAGATGAACACTTACTACCATTGTTTTATATAACCATAATGTGCATTTTAATTGACTATTTGTGTAATAATTTCTTTGCTCACTGTTTTCTTGTCAGGTCTATTTCTGGGTATGACTTTTTTTTTTTAATTCCCATAGTATATTCTTTCATTATTTTTTTAGTGTCTATTAGTGGTAAACTATCTCAGTCTTTGTCTGAATTTGTTATTTTGTCTCACTCTTAAATTTTTTTAATGTTTTATTTATTTTTGAGAGAGAGAGAGAGAGAGAGAGAGAGCGAGTGCTTGAGCAGGAGAGAGGCAGAAAGAGAGAAAGGCACAGAATCTGAAGCAGGGTCCAGGCTCTGAGCTGTCAGCACAGAACCAGTTTTGGGGCTTCCATTTGTGAACCACGAGATCATGACCTGAGCTGAAGTCAGATGCGTAAATGACTGAGCCACCCAGGTGCCCCTAGTCTTAAAATTATAGTTTACAAGGATATAGAATTTCAGATTAATAACTTTAAAGATCATTCTACTATTTTTATGGTTTCTATTATTTGTATTGATAAATTACATACAAAGAACTGATAGGTTGTCAGTAATCATTCTTTACTCTTTGGCGCTTTTAAAATCTTCTCTTTGCCTTCATTATTATGTTCCAAATGTGAGTTTATTTTAATTGATCTTATGTTGGGATTCATTGTAATTCCTGCATATGAGAAGTCATGTCTGCAAAAAGTCTGGAAGATTCTGAAAAATTCTATTATTTTCTATTTCAATAACAAAACAGCAATTTCCCAATGTCTCCTTCTAAAACCCTTTCAGATAGAGAACTTTCAATGTTAACATTCAGTGATCCATGTTTCTTAGCCATATTTACGATCTCTTTATCTCTCAGGGCTGCATTCTGGGTAATCACCCCAAATATGCCTTCTAAATCATGAATTCCTCTTAATGTATCTCTAATTTTAACTTTAAGCCTACCCACTGGAAAATATTTTTAATTTCTAGCAAGCAATTATGCCATTTTAAAAAGTTTGCCTGTTTTTTTATCCTGTCCTTACAAATCTATTTTTTTCCTTTATTACTTTCATAATTTTAAATGTTTCATTATGGTTTATGAATGATATTTTAAATGTACCTGTATTTGCTATATCTTCTAAGTCATTCTTATTTTTTTTTCCTTGCAAGTTTGGTAACTTTGGGTCATTGGCTTATATTGAGTAAGGTTTTATCTGTAGGTTTCCATAGAAACATTTGGCATCTCTTGTCAGTTACCCCGAGCAAAAATTTTATGTTGATTTCCCAAAATTATAAGACATTTTACAGATATGAAGCCAATTCATACAAAGGCAGTCCTGACTATAAGTTCTTCTGAAATAGTTATTTACCTGTTTATGTTCTACCCAGTGTCAAAATCAAGCTTGGCCAACTTGTTTTGTCACATTTCCTAGCCAGTGGGAATTTTCTTTCCTTTTCTACCATTTTATCCAAGTATAGTTCTTTGAAGGTATTGGCTTTTTGTAAGAAACTTAGTTCCAACTCCCATTATTTATCTAAAACCCTATCTCTCTCACTACCTAAGACTTAAAATTATAGGCTCCTCATTTACCATTGTTTCAGACCTATGCTTCCTGAGTTGGTTCTCTTCTTCATTTTTAGGAGCTTGAAGGGCCTTTACTTTTTAGCTTCCAAGCTCTGGAATTTAAAATACATTTTATATTTTATACATGTATAATATTGTACAGTGGGGATATTTTTAGGTTGTCTACTACCACAGTCCTCGAAACCAAAGTCCTTTTGAAGGGTTTCAAACACAGAGTGCACTTCAAGAAAATCTACATCAAAGAAGTTTGATTTAAATACGGTATAGGAGGCAGGGCCAAGGCTTCCACAGCATATGGGTGACCCTACTGAGATACAGCCCTTGAACACTTCAGTATCATGTGCTTCAGTGTGAAGGAGCCTTCAAGAACGGGCCAGGGAAAAAGCTACTCGTTTAGAAATCTCATTAGAATTCTACACAATCCATGTCCATACTCCTTATGCAGAAGGCACAGTCTTTGAGAAGCATTTTCTTGCACCTCTGATCCATTATGTCACTTCCCAAGCCTCTCAAGTGTTTGTCCCATCATCCCTTTCCTTAAGCAAGTCTTAAATTTTAAGCATTCATAAGGGAACACAGTGAGAATTGGATGCATAATTACACATGGTCATGGTGACACTGTTCTGAAGCTATGTCAAGTTCTGAACATACATATTCACTATTAATTAAAATAGACACTAATAATACTCTCAGTCTTTGATTGGATATATCTAATTATAGTTTGTAAATATATTGTATTATAAATTATATCCTTTCTAGGAGTGTTTTCATTTTGCAGAGTATATTTTCCTTGTAACTGTGAAAATTGGTTGTAACTGCTCATTAACTGGGACACTTATTTATATAGGCTGGCATAACTTGGAACATTAATTAAGACAGTACGTGTTTCAAATATACATGCCCTTTCCAATAATTACTGAAATGGTTGGGAGAGGCGTGCCTATCTGTTTGGTATAACAACATTTATATACTCTGTTGCTCTTCTGGTGATATGACATGACGTCATAGACCTGAGGCATTATGCTTAAGAAAGGGATGTAAATAGGTCCAGAGTACTTCATCCACAATTCTGAAATTCACAAAGGCTCTGAAAACTAGAAGCCTTGTTTTTTAATTCATTTAGCAACAAAATATGGCCTGAATTCATTCAGTGGCAAAATATGATCTGAGCAGATATGAGCTCTTTTAACCCACTTAGTGTGACTATTTACACGTTTTATTCTGTAAATATTGAATAGTGTCCTGCCCCAGACCATGACAGGGTTTTATATAACATACATATTATGTAAAGTTGTCACTACATTGCTGGTCTAAAATCCAAAAAGAATCTGAAACACATTTAGTTTAATATTTTTAAATGATGGATTACAGACCTGTAATAGGCTAGAATAAAAACTATTAGCAATATTTTTTAAATGATTAAAGTACCTATGAAATTAGGAACCCAACAAATTGACTGAAGAACTTTCATGAATCACAATTATATTTCCTTATAGAAAGCTTTAAAAAAGTGAATATATGAAGTAATATATTAGAATGTATTATAAATACATTATAATGCTGTGGTGAATATTATTTTTAAGCATACTTGGAATTAAAGTGCAATTTAAGTTAAAAAAAAAAAAAGAGCATTTATAGCCACTAAAGAATGGTTGGAAAACTAGGATAGTAAGCCCCTTTGAGTTATGTAAATGTTGAGATTTTAAAATTTCAACCCAAGGCTTCTCACCAGCAGTGCTACTGACATTTGGGTCCAGGGAATTATGTGTTGTAAGGGACTGTCTTGTGAACTATAGGACGCTCAGCAGCATCCCTGTCCTCCATGTATTAGATGCTGGTAGCACACCTTCTACCTCAAATTCTATCATAAATGCCTCCTGACAGGGGCACCTGGGTGGCTCAGTTGTTTAAGTGTCTGGCTCTTGATTTTGGCTCAGGTCATGATCTCACGTTGCTGAGATCGAGCTCTGCATCAGGCCCATGCTATCAGTACAGAGCCTGCTTGGGATTCTTTCTTTCTCTCCCTCCCTCCCTCTCTCAAATAGACAAACAAACAAACTTCAAAAAAAAAAAAATGCTTCCTGACATTACCAACTAATCCCTATGGTACAAATTGGTTGAGAACCACAGTCTTCACCCAACTCATAAAACTTTGTAGTTTGTAAAATTAGTTTCAATATATATTATTTTTTAAATGTCACAGAACAACTCTGTGAGGTAGGTATTATCATACCAATTTGCAAAGGAGGGAAGTAAGGTCCAGGAGAGTGAGGCAATTTGCCTAAACCACAGAGCTAGTAAGTGATCAGCTAAGACATACGCATTGGCTCAACAGCCTGCTCAACCAGGTTCTTCCTTCAACATCACCTTGAAAAGATTACTGGTCCAATGAGACATGATGCAGATGATCTGATTTTTTTTTTTTAAGTAGAACAATGCATTTTGAGACATGCATTATTTCAGCACCATAGCAGATGATTGCTTATGAAAACCACTCATCTCCAGGTCTAAGCCATAAAGGCACGCCAAATAGAAGCAGTTATTTTCATATGTGTAAGTCTTGCTAGGCAAAGACTCTTGTAGGTAGAAAAACCAGCAATATAAGTTGGTTTTAAATTTTTTTTTTCAACGTTTTTTATTTATTTTGGGACAGAGAGAGACAGAGCATGAACGGGGAGGGGCAGAGAGAGAGGGAGACACAGAATCGGAAACAGGCTCCAGGCTCCGAGCCATCAGCCCAGAGCCTGACACGGGGCTCGAACTCACGGACCGTGAGATCGTGACCTGGCTGAAGTCGGACGCTTAACCGACTGCGCCACCCAGGCGCCCCTATAAGTTCGTTTTAATAAGCTCGTGCCGTAAAAATCACTTTGCAGCTTCTTACAAATAACCCCAACCATAAAATAATTCCAAATTTATATTTTAAAATGGAATATTACAATGAAGCATAATAAGAATGATCCAGGAAAATTAGCATTTAACCTAGGAAATTAGTTCCCAATAGCTCTAGCTGTTTAAAATTCAGTTTAGAGAATAGGTAGTATCACATTGCCTTAAATGCAGAATAGGAATGCATTTTCAATTGCATGCTTATCTCTAAGGCTTTAAATCTTCATGAAGTTAATCTGACACTGCACCTGATAAGGAGCAGCAATGCTACTGAAGCGAGTGCACAGCCAGTCCAAGCTCCCTTCCAAATCACTATTGACAATTCCAATGAAATCTAGAGGAGTCACCACATTACTGACGCAATTTCATTTTCAAATGTCACATTTGTGTCAAATTGTTTGCTCCCAAGTGATTTTGTAATTCACAGTTCAGAGGCAGAATTTTCTTACCCAAACTAAAATGATTAAGCAGTATCATATATGACAGCTGTATGTGACATGGCTATTCTTATATAAACTAGGCCTAAGTACACACACCTAGGATTCTTTAATAGTCACCAAAATTATAGCACTTTATTTAAAAGTCAAAGGTCAGTTGATTGGATTCTCCATCTGCTGAAAAATAACTCTCTTTACCTATTTAAACTTTGTTGTTTTTGTTTTTATTTGAGCGAGAGAGACAGAGACAGAGACAGAGACATAGAGAATCTTAAGCAGGCTCCATGCTCAGCACAGACCTAATACAAGGCTCCATCCCACCACCCTGGGATCTTGACCTGAGCTGAAATCAAGAGTCGGATGCTCAACCAACTGAGCCACCCAAGTGCCGCTAAAATTTGAATAAACATAATGCCCATATAAAAATACAAGTACATTACTTAAAACAGTATTTCTAGTCACCCTGGACATTTCCTACATTTCTGGTTTGTTTCATTTTTTATTAAGCCTTTATTTCTAGGGGACTTTCAGGTTTAAAGCAAAATTGAAAAGAGGTTACAGACATTTTTCATATAGCCCTGACCCCACCCATGCATGGCCTCCCTCATTATCCACAGCCCCACGCCCCCAGAGAGATACATTTGTTACAACTGATGAACCTACACTGACCCATCATAATCACTCAAAGTCCATAGATTGCATTACAGTTCACTCTTAGTGTTGTACATTCTGTGGGTTTGGATAAAGGAATAATGACATGTAACCATCATTATGGTATCATACATCCTTTATCAGATGCACTGAGCAGCCCTCAAAAAAGTTCCATCTCTGGACATTCCATCCAATTCTTTCCCTCATAGAGAAACCAGGAAGTAGAATGTTTCATCCACTTGCTCTTGCTGAACCAGGGGAAGGGGGCAATGGCAACTGCCAGCCCAAATCTCCATCTCTGTTCTTATTGTCTCCAGACAGCTAGAGTTTGCCAGATCCCATCAGCACTGTGGGACAGGCAAGTCAGAATTGTGGTATATATACACAATGGAATACTACGTGGCAATGAGAAAAAATGAAATATGGCCTTTTGTAGCAACGTGGATGGAACTGGAGAGTGTGATGCTAAGTGAAATAAGCCATACAGAGAAAGACAGATACCATATGGTTTCACTCTTATGTGGATCCTGAGAAACTTAACAGGAACCCATGGGGGAGGGGAAGGAAAAAAAAAAAAAAAAGAGGTTAGAGTGGGAGAGAGCCAAAGCATAAGAGACTGTTAAAAACTGAGAACAAACTGAGGGTTGATGGGGGTGGGAGGGAGGGGAGGGTGGGTGATGGGTATTGAGGAGGGCACCTTTTGGGATGAGCACTGGGTGTTGTATGGAAACCAATTTGTCAATAAATTTCATATATAAAAAAAAAAAAAAAAAGAAGGCTATCCTTTGGCAACTCCCAGAAGAGCTGGTGATATTAGGTGCCGAAACAAACTCTTTCCCACCTCGGGGAGAAGAAGGCAGCCATGATTTTTGACTACTCATTCTGTACTGAGCTGAAGGGAGGTACTGTCATCTATCAGCCAAAGCTGACATCTTTATTCTCCCCCCAGGCAGCTAGAGCATGCCAAACCCTTCAGATTTCCAAGACTGGCAAAGCAGCAGCTAGTCCCCAGAAGTCAGGAGACTGGTTGTGTGAACCAACTCTTTCCCTCCCCTTAAAGAAGTTGATAGCTGGGGGACTCTTCGTGATTATATGGCACTGTGCCAGGGATAGGGATTTTGGTGACAGAGTGTCCTAAAACCCCCAAGAGGCTTCAGGAAATCTGATCTTGCATTTTTCAGTGTCTAGGAGCCATTCAGTTAGTTTGGATTTCTCATAAAGGAAATCTGTCCATTAATTGTGGTTGAATTGATGTGTTTGTAGGGGAGGAGGGTCTAGGGCTCCCCACCCTGCCATCTAGCTGGTATCACTCCTTGCTAATCATTTTTATGACACTTTATTGTACTTTACGGAGCCAACAACATTAGCATATATGCTTGCTTCCAAGCTCCAGGGAACAAGAGTAACTGTTGGATGCCCCATCCCACCCTATTTATTGTTCCTTAACCATCAGAGTGACTTTACTCCTAAGTTTTTGAGTTTATAAACTCCAAGTAGAAGATCTAAGCGACCTAATGTATTACTGTTTTATTAAGCTTATCAAAAATCAATTATTTCTCCCTAGAATAATTGCCCCACCCTATAGTTCATCCATTCAGAAGAGTGGAAGCCAACCTGAACTGAGTGTGCTGAAATGCCACACCCATCTTTACTCCACCATTAAAGTTACAGGAGCAGACTCTGAGCCACAGTGTCCTACGCTGAGAAGTGAACGTAACAAAATTCAGGCTATTCTACTTTCCTCACCCAGTTGTCATAGAGCAGATTTCATTAAAAAACTTGCTTCTAAACACATTTTGAAAATGTAAATAAACTTCATATAAAAAAAAAAACAAAAAAAAAA
Source organism: Lynx rufus (assembly GCF_022079265.1). Lineage (NCBI taxonomy): Eukaryota > Metazoa > Chordata > Mammalia > Carnivora > Felidae > Lynx > Lynx rufus. The sequence continues at coordinate 68,529,274 of NW_025814827.1, forward strand.
AATAAAATAAACGGAGTCCTCAGTTGAAAAAAAAAAAAAAGAAAATGTAAATACACAGACATATACATACATACATACATACATGTATCAATACATTATACACTCATCCCCACAACTGGATACAAATGTAGGATTTTTACTGAACATTACTTTCATCACATTCTAAGTGGTTCATCTCTTCCAACCAATGATTTTTAATCCCCCAAAAAATTTCCAAAATATGTTAGGAAAGTTGCATCCTCACAATAACCTAATTCTAACAAAATTTAGAAATTTTCTAGAAAATTCATTAATGAATCTTGACACTGAAAATCTTAATCTAGATATCTAGAAATCTGGAGTTAGATGAAGCATACCACAACACAATAAAGATCATACATGAAAAACCCACAGCTAAACAAACCTCACAGCTAACATCATACTCAATGGTGAAAAGTGAGAGCTTTTCCTCTAAGATCAGGAACAAGACAAGAATGTTCACTCTTGTCACTTGTATTCAATATAATTCTTACTGCAAGCCCTAGCTACAGAAAGCAAACCAGAAATAAAAGACATCCAAATTAGTCAGAAAGAAATTAAACTGTCACTATTTACAGATGGCATGATAGTGTACATAGAAAACCCTAAAGATTTCACCAAAAACAAAAAAATGATTAAATGTAGTAAGTGAATTTGGTAAAGTTTCAGGATACAATATTAATACACAAATTGGTTGCATTTATATACATTAATAACCAAGCAGTAGAAAGAGAAATTAGAAAATTATCCATTTACAATTGCACCAAAAAGAATAAAATATGTAGGAATAAATTTAATTAAAGTGATGAAAGACCTGTACTGTAAAAACTATGAAACATTAATGAAAGAAATTAAGCACAAATGGAAAGACATTCCATGCTTATGGATTGGAAGAATGAGTATTATTAAAATATCTGTATTGCCTAATGCAATTCCTGTCAAGATACCAATAGTATTTTTCTCAGTAGAACAAATAATCCTAAAATTCTTATGGACCCACAGAAGACCCACAATAGCCAAAGAAATCTTGAAAAAGAACCAAGCTGGAGGTATCACAATTCCAGACTTCAAGATATACTACAAAGCTATAATAAATATGGTACTGTCACAAAAGTAGACACAGATCAACAGAACAGAATAGAGAGCCCAGAAATAAACTGATGTTTATATGGTCAATTTATCTATGAAAAAGAAGGAAAGAATATACAATGGGGGGAAGACAGTCTCTTCAATCAGTGGTGCTGGGACAATTAGCTACATGTAAAAGAATGAAACTGGACCACTTTCTTATACCATACACACAATTAAACCCAAAATGGATTAAAGACCTAAACATGAGATCTGAAATCACAAAACTTGTAGAAGAAAACATAGCCAGTGATCACTTTGACCTCAGCCATAGACAACATTTTTCTAGGTAGGTCTCCTCAGACAAGGGAAACAAAAGCAAAAATAAACTATTGGAACTACACCAAAACAAAAAGCTTTCACACAACAAAGGAAACTAACAAAATGAAAAGTCAACCTACTGAACGGAAGAAGACATTTACAAATGATGTATGTGAAAAGGGGTAAATAGCCAAATCATATCAAGAACTTCTACAACTCATCAAAAACAATCCAATTTTAAAATGAGCAGAGCCTACCCTATGACCCAGCAATAGCACTGCTAGGAATTTACCCAAGGGATACAGGAGTACTGATGCATAGGGGCACTTGTACCCCAATGTTTATAGCAGCACTCTCAACAATAGCCAAATTATGGAAAGAGCCAAAATGTCCATCAACTGATGAATGGATAAAAAAAATTATGGTTTATAGACACAATGGAGTACTACGTGGCAATGAGAAAGAATGAAATATGGCCCTTTGTAGCAACATGGATGGAACTGGAGAGTGTTGTGCTAAGTGAAATAAGCCATACAGAGAAAGACAGATACCATATGGTTTCACTCTTATGTGGATCCTGAGAAACTTAACAGGAACCCATGGGGGAGGGGAAGAAAAAAAAAAAAAAAGAGGTTAGAGTGGGAGAGAGCCAAAGCATAAGAGACTGTTAAAAACTGAGAACAAACTGAGGGTTGATGGGGGTGGGAGGGAGGGGAGGGTGGGTGATGGGTATTGAGGAGTGCACCTTTTGGGATGAGCACTGGGTGTTGTATGGAAACCAATTTGACAATACACTTAATATATTGAAAAAATAAAAAAATAAAAAAATGAGCAGAGGACATCAACAGACATTTTTTCCAAGACTATATATAGATGGCAAACAGACACATGAAAAGATGTTCAACATCAAGAAACATCAGGGAAATGTAAATCAAAACCACAATAAGGTATCACCTTACCCCGTCAGAATAGCTAGTATCAAAAAGAAATAACAAGTGTTGGGAAGATGTGGAGAAAAGGAACCCTCATAAGCATTGTTGGTGAGAATGTAAACTGATGCAGTCACTATGGAAAACCATATGGAATTTCCTTAAAAATTTGAGAATATAAATACCATACAATCCAGTAATTCCACTACTGGGTATTTACCCAAGGAAAATGAAAAACACTAATTCAACAAAATATGTGCCCCTACATTTATTACAACACTATTTACAATAGCCAAGATAAGGAAGCAACTAAATGTCAACAGAAAAATGGATAAAGATGCAATACACACACACACACACACACACACACACACACACACACACACACACACACACAAATAGGCTATTACCCATAAAAAAGAATGAGATCTTGCCATTTGAAACAACATGGATGGACCTAGAGGGCATAATGCTAAGTAAAATAAGTCAGACTGAGAAAGACAAATACCATTTAAGTTCACTTATATGTGAAATCTACAAAAAACAAATGAACAAGTTAAAAAAAAAAAAAGAAAACAAAAAGGACAGAAACAGACTGATAAATACAGAGAACAAAATGGTAGTTGCCAGAGATGAGAGGGTAGGGGATTAGGAGGTACAAACTTACAGTTATAAAAAAAATAAGTCAGGGAGATGAAAAGTACAGCATAGGGAATATAGTCAATAACATTCTAATAATGTATGGTGACAGATGGTGACTACACTTAAGACACTATGCATTGAGTAACATATAAAATTGTTGAATCACTGTTGTATATCTGAAGCTAACATTGTACACCAATTATATAATTTTTACTTAAAATTCTACTAAAAAATGTTGATGGTAAAAAAAAAATAACCCTTCAACTGTTTACTCACTGAGTGAAGTATCAAGGCAATCGATGAATACAGGTAAAGAGGAAACATTAAAAATATGTGAGGTTTTTTTTTTTCAGTATCATACTCTATTAGGTCTAGAGGCATATAGCTTGACTTACAAGCTCTACTGTAAATTATATTGTAAATATTGGCAAAAATACTACCAACCTTTTTTGAATACCATATAAGCTTCTTAAAGGTAATATTTGTATTTAATCTCAACAACCATCACAGTACATGTAGGATTAGGGAATATTTAACAGCCCCTATTCCAATGACTGACAGGTACTGAAAATGTAGCATGTTCAAAACCCAATTTGTGCTATTTCTATCTAATTCGTATCTGCTTTATCACTGCAGTTATCTTTATAGTTGCAAATGTTTTCAACAATTATCAAACTACGTAAATTAACATTTAGAGTCATTTTTTACACCTTCTTTGCCTTCAAATCTAATAGATTCCCATTAACACAGATTCTTTTTCCTAAATTCCTCCTCAATATACCCTTTTATCCATCACATAAGCCATACATAGAGGCCATACTCACTCTTTGAAAGGACTGGGCATTTCACCAATATCGATACATTTAGATTTGTGAAAAATAAAGTCTATTAAAAACAGAACACCACATTGCCTGACACAGCCATTTAAATTCACAAACTGTTTTTCTGGGTTCTCTGTATGAAAGTTTCCTAAGATACACTGCCTTTAAACTTTAAGAATTCACCAAAGAAAATAGAATATATAGAAGTATCTGGTGACCTCTCAATTTATCCCATTTAAAATATTAAAATTCTCTCCTGCAATAGGGCAATCAGATTCTATTTCTAAAAATACTTGTAATTTCCAGTTTTTGGTAGTACCTTTAATATTTCATCTTTTTTTCAAGATCACTAAAGAGACAGAGCTCAATACAGCGAAATTTAATATTGTAATGCATTTTTCTCCTGTCATTTTAGCCAATAACACTGTCCAATCAGTTTCACTGGCACAGCTTACATGTAACTGGTAAGAGCTTGAAAGGAAAATAGAAAAAGCTATAAAATCTAAGGTTTCAAACACATGTTTTCCAGAAGCCAGTAAAATTATTTTTAAAATTCCAGTTCTCAAATTTCATCATCTATAGTCCTATTTAATGAGCTTATTTATATAAGCTTAATTTTTTTTCTAATTTGTCAATAATGTCTGAATACAGCTTATCTTTCTAAGGATCATTTTCTGTAATAAACCTTACTGAGGTTGTGTAATGTACCTCTCTTCCTCCTTCCATTCTTCAGAATGAGGTTTTGGTACACTGTACCCCTTTGTATACCACTCAGGTCCGACCAGGCTGTCACAGGAACTACACACTACGACTTCCAATTAAGACTCGTCTCACTCACTTCTGAGTTATTCCTTCTCCTGCCCTCTTCCCCAACACAAGAAAAAGAGCTCTCAATATTTAATCTGCTGCAATACATTTCCAACTGTTGTCTATATTGTGCTCAGTCTCTGGATCAAATTAACTTATTTCAGCTCTAGAGTCAATTACATGGTTATTTTTCTGTTACAGTTAAAACTTGTTTCAGAAGAGCATTTTAAAGTTCAGTTACTAAAGGAGAAGTTTGCCTAGCCTATTCGAATTAATTGTGAATTGATCCTATTTAGCAATACAAACAAAAAGAGAATGCTCTTTCCTCATTTCTCTGGATTTTCTTCTTTGCTAAGAGGGCACATCTGGAATACCTTCTTAAATGTATTCTTGTAAGCATAAAGAATAAAATTTCCATTAAATTTGCATACTAACATCTCCAGACCTATACTTATAACCAAGGATGTTTTCATTATTAACTGGTGTTTTCACTCAACATGAGTTTTCTGCTATGTCTACACCCAAAAATCGATTTGGAAGTGGGCTAAACTTGAATAACTTCTTGTGAACAGGGAGTATTACCACATGGAAATTCTTTTTTTTAAGTTTTTTTTTTTTTCTTGATAGAGTAAGCATGGAGATGGGCAGAGGGAGACAGAGAGAATCTGAAGCAGGCTCTATACTCAGTGCAGAGCCCAATGCAGGGCTTGATCCCACAACCCTGGGATCATGACCTGAGCCAAAATCAAGAGTCAGACACTCAACTGAGTGAGACACCCAGGTGTTTCACCATATAGAAATTCATCAACACCTTATATAGGTTACTTAAAAGACAAAGATGATAGAGTCAGTGCTGAAAAATAAATTTGAAAAAATTAAAAGTGAACAGTTCTTTAGGATCCCAGTTTTCCTCAGATTAACCTAGTAATTTACACACTGATAATAGACCAGTATACAAAGAATATTTTCAAACTAAGAGCTTACCAAGGCAAGGCAAAGTGTCCATGGAACATGCCTACATCCCCAGGGTTGTTGGGATCTGGAAGCTTTAGATGCTTGAACTTAGATTCAGACTCCTGCTCTATTACTTAGAGTTTCATGACTTTTGGCTAATTACTAAACTTCCCCAAGGCTCAGTTCCCAAGCTATAAAACAGGTATAATAATGCCTACCCGTCACTGCAAACATAAAAATTAAGTTAAATTTTTGTAACAATCCAGCTACCTAATACACCTGAAGAAGTGTTAGCACTTTTCAACTACAAAAAGAATTTCCCAAGTTGAACCCTGAAGATACTACTATACTTCACTTGGGATTACATATTACTTGAAAAAGGTTATTTCTCTTGAATAAATTAATCAGACCAAGTATTTTAATTTGGTAAATCCTACTGTAATGAAAATACTCAGTATTTTTTTAAATCAAAAACAGCCAACATTCCTAAGAAGGGAAACAATAAAACCCACTCAAGTATTCAACCAATACTCAGTAAACACTTTTATCTTGCCATTCAGGTTCTATTCCTGCCAGTCTGTTGAGAAGGTCTCTCTTGCCAAAACAAGCCTTTGGGCTTTTATGGGACAAAAAATGAGCCTAGGAAAAAGGACCAAAATCAGTCTCAAGCTGGGGAAAGAGTATAGGAGAAAAGTGTGCAAGCGGACTAAGGAATGTGAGAGAAGTAGACTGAGAAGAAAATGATGAATTAGTAAGTAATTCCATGGTTATGTGTTCCCTAGCGTGCAGTTCAAGAAAAGCAAGCACAACTCACAAATTGCTATTACATTTGGGGCACCTGGGTGGCTCAGGCAGTTAAGCATCTGACTTCAGCTCAGGTCATGATCTCACAATCTGTGGGTTTAAGCCCCACATCAGGCTCTGTACTGACAGCTCAAAGCCTGGAGCCTGCTTCGGGTTCTGTTCTCTCTCTCTCTCTCTCTCTCTCTCTCTCTCTCTCTCTCTCTCTCTCTCTACCCCTCCCCTGTTCATGCTCATGCTCATTCTCTCTCTCTCTCTCTCTCTCTCTCTCTCTCACACACACACACACACACACACTAAAAAGTTAAGAAACAAAACTGATATTACTTTTGGATTTAGGACTGTGTTGTTTCCACAAAATGATTGATAAATACATTTAAAGGCCATGAATGTGATGAAGTAATAGAGTGCTCACAGCTTAGGAGAAAGAGCTTCCTCTGATGGGAGTTGAGTGTGGAAATACACACAGGACTTTCTGGAAAGAAGTGAAAAGTTATGGGTATGGAAGGAGTGAGCACAAACATTTTTGTGGTTAAGAAGAGTAAGTACTGGGGCGCCTGGGTGGCGCAGTCGGTTAAGCGTCCGACTTCAGCCAGGTCACGATCTCGCGGTCTGGGAGTTCGAGCCCCGCGTCGGGCTCTGGGCTGATGGCTCAGAGCCTGGAGCCTGTTTCCGATTCTGTGTCTCCCTCTCTCTGTGCCCCTCCCCCGTTCATGCTCTGTCTCTCTCTGTCCCAAAAATAAATAAACGTTAAAAAAAAATTTTTTTTTTAAAAAAAGAAGAGTAAGTACTTAAGGCTTACTGTGTACCAGGCTCTGCTCTGAGCGTCAGTCATGTGATGACGTAATTTTCGTAACAATCTTATGAAGTAGGTTCGATTATTTTCTGCTTTTTACAAATGAGGAAACTGAGTCACAAGGTGATTAAGTTGTACAGTATCATGAGCCAAAAAGTGACAGCATTGAGATTCAAATTCAACCAGTCTGGCTCCTTGTTTTCAACTGGTGTTTCATTAACTGACATTGAACAAATTAAACCTTTCTAAGTAATCTGTCCTTAATATAACTTAGTTAAATTCGTTTCAAGATTTTGAAATGCATTTACACCTTTGACAAGTTTTATTTGTAATCACCTCATGGACCTGATAAATGCTTTAAGTACTTAATCCTTATAAATTAAATTAAATACTAAGTATGCACTTAGATATTGCATTTCCTTAAATGTTATCAGTATTTTTAATGACAAAGATCAACCTTAATAAAGCACAAAATACTCACATCATGGTTTTGTTTTGGATTGGTTTTCATTCTTAATTTTTCCCCTAAGATTGTTTAGTCCAATTGTAGGGGGTTTTGAGGTGGGGGGGCGGGGGGGGCATGAGCAGGTAAGGTGCAAACTACCATGATACAGGCTAAGATTTCTGGATCAAAATTTCAATCAAACAGTTAATTTCTCAGTGGTTAAAGATTTAAGACTGGACAAATTTCCTAAGGGATAGCAGCTTCCAACGTGATTCTACTTGTTATAGTTGCTATGTTAACAGGGGCCTCCGAATTCTGTTTATTAGAGGAGATACATTTCATTCCCTACATCCCCTGAATTAAATAGTTATACCCATACACAATCTATTTTAACCTTTCGATTTTTATTGTCTAATTTGTGTAGACAGAATTTTCACCTCCTTACATATTGTTTCTAATTTCCTTCACATCTGCATTCCTTTTGTATTCTATTCCAGGGATTTCAACCACAACTCTACCATCACATTGACTTTTTTACTGAATTTTTCACTGCTGTTCCATCTTAAATAGGATAGGCCTGGGGTGCTTCAAAGTGGTATTTTGACCAAAGAACCTATGTCTGCCCCCAGATCACAGCCACTCTTCTGGAGTAGACCCTAGGAAAGGTATATTTACAAAATAATGACAAATAAATGTAGGTGAAATAAGTCATCCTTGATTAGCTGTGAAAGCACTCTTGGGCCACTTATTAATTAAAGGCTTAGAAGACTGGGGGAAATGTGTCAACTATGCCCACATATGCCACACTTCTGTTTTGAAAGCCCCCCTTCAAGAAATCGACCAGCATCCATAAACTGAACTAGGATAACTCATCACTGTTTCTTTCTCATTTTATGGAGGAAACAGAGAGCAGTGAAGAAGCCCACAGAGAGACACCTTGAACTAATTCACCTTGAGGCCTCAACTTTCTTTAGTTCTATTCTTCTTAAAGCTCAAGACTTAAACCAATAAAATGAACAACAGGACTTTTTTCAGAAACATTCTCTCCAGAATCAAATACATTTCATCATTCATTAAGACACTGACACACTTTAGAGACTAACAGACTGACATTTGAGCCCTTCTTTTTACTATTTCCCATCTTTCTGAACTTGGTTAAATTACTTAAGTTTTCTTAGCCTCAAGTTCACTCATTTTAAAGTGAGCTCAATTTGACCTACCTCACAAAGCCATGATATTACTATTTTCTCTCTCTCTCAAAAATAAACATTAAAAAAAAGAAAGAAACTACCTCATCTCTTCACCTTAAATACATGATTCTCCTTTTCCATTGTTCTCCTAACCTGAAGATTATATATAGCTTGATGTAGTTTACCTTACCCAGCTTATAACATGAAACCATGTAACTACAACCAACTTGTGAACAGTCATCAATCTCCAGTTAGTCTACCTATAATGATGGCGATGGTCTCTATGACTAGCTTCCTGAATTGTATCAATTACCAAAGGCCAGTTCATCACTCTAATTTTAAAATAAATAAGGCCATCTATATTCAAAGAGAATTGATGTAAGTCATTCTTATCAGAATTGGAGGTATAACAAATGTTTGCCATGCTATATCCCAAGAGCTGAGTGACTGATACTGTGTGTCTTTGTCAACTATAATTCCGCATTGACAAACCACAATTCGTGGAATTATTTCATGGCCTTCTGTAGCCATGTGAAGACCTATTTGTGGATAGCATTTTCTTTAGGGTTTTTTCCTATTTTTCAACAAACCTAGACAAAGGTTTCATTCTCATGAGAAAATGTTTATATTCAACAGTTTTATGCTGCAAAGGTATTTTTTCAATTATATCAGACCCAAAAGAAAGCTTACTTATGGTAGAATCATTGGAAGGAAGGCATCAATTGCTCATAATTTTAATATACAAGCATATCTTAATTTACTTCCACATCTTGCCAGAGGAATACTCAATCGCCATGGAGTAGGGTGGATTTCTCACTGCTTAAGCTGCAATTTGCTCAAAGCACACACTCCCATGGCTTCCTTTCTTGGCTGGATGCCTCCAGAAAAGAACAAAACTCCTAACATTGCCCTCATCTTTTAAACCAAAAGCCAGTTGCTGGAGAGCAATGACATCAATACAGATGAAAAGAAAACGTTCTATTTTGAGGACCTTCAAACTCACAGTCCCTCTCTTCCATATAGTTAGCAATTATTTTTAAATGCAAATTTCCATAAATACGAAATGGTCAGTCCATATTTCCTGGTGCCTTACTTTTGTTGTTAAAAATGTTGAACATGGGTACAACTTCTCCTTGGGAACAAAGAAAAAAAGCAAGCACACAATTAGCTATAGAAGACCAGGTTACCATAGCGACATAGCAAGGATAAAATGATCTTTCAAACTTTTTCAGCACCATGTGTCAAAGGAAAGTTTGAGCTCTTTCATCCTTCTTCCTGGGATGGAAAAGGCACACTTTATTTTCATCCAAAAGGAGCACCTGCTTCTATATATCCTTTCCAAGTGACTTGCAGCTGCTGAAATCAAGCTATATAGAGGAAGGACAAAAGGCGTGTAATATCCTGGGTACGACAGGTATCAAGTTCACCTTATCAACAGCCTATCCTGACCCAGCCTCAACCAGATGGACTTTCTTGTCCCATTAGGCCTCAAAATCCTGTTGTGATACACCATAATCTCAAACTAAAATTGGAACAGGAAATTTTAGTATTTTATGAACTTTTTTCAGAGCATAGAATGTATAACAAGTGTTACATGTGTTAGTTATGAAACTAGAATAAACTGTGATATTAAACATTAAAACATAACCCAAGAAAAAAAGAATGCTAGCTCTTCCTCAATGAATACAGATGTAGTCGACTAGCTCAAATGCTTACAAACTAATTACAATATGTTACAAAGCAACACAATACAGGAAAATCAATACTTGGTTAATATTATGAACTAGCAGAAATCATATATATGGCTTAAATTAGAAATATTAGAAATTTTGACTTACAGTCTGTAATTATTCATATCAAAAAACAATGACAATCTCAATAGGTCCTAAAAAATTTATTTTAAAAGTTGGGAACCAAGTCTATATACACAAGTAACTCTGAATCCAGGAAGAATAGAACAACTTCAAAAACACAATGTTAAGTAAAACTTTGCTGCAATTCCATAGCTATCGTTGAAGTCCAAACCTGAAAATACAGAATGTAATGCTCCCATATTCTAAAGAGGAATGCAGGGATTCCCCCCTTCCTACATACCCTCCAAACTCAAGCCATGTGAGAGTGAGGAGGGCTTCAGAAAGTTTGAGTACATTATCAGAAGGAGAGGTCAACCTCTCATACTAAGCTGGTTACTTTCTGAGCTGCAGAAATCTGAGCCTCTCCTTTCTCTAGTACTTTTGTTAAAGATCCAGATGAAGAATTGAGGAAAATGCAGATCCCTGCCTTAATGCTCTTCAAAAAAAAAGAGCCGGAATGTGAATGTTTGCCTCATCAAGGTTTCAAAATCAGATGACAATTGTACCAACCAAATGAGAACTCTCCTCTCTTCAACATGTCCTCTGTCTCCCTTTCCCCAACACATATCATCATGGGGAGAGAAAGGTACAAGAGTGAGAAGGGAATTGGTGAAGAAATGGCCATATCTGAGTTGTTGTTTTTTTAAATCTAGACTTTCTTCCACATTTTGGTCCTTGGGAATTCTCCTTCATGTCCAAATGGATATCAAAATTGAGTATCTCTTACATAACTCAATAGGTCTAGCGTGAGACTCAGAAATGGGGTTTTTTTTTTTCATTGTTTATTTCCTTATTTTGAGAGAGAAAGAGAGTGTGAGCAGGAGGGACAGAGAGAGGGAGACACAGAATCCTAATTACAAATTAATTACAATACTAATTACAAATTACAAATCCTAATTACAAATTACACAGAATCCTAATTACAAATTAATTAGGCACCTGAGAAAAGGGACTTTTAGTATCACTCTACCACCAAGGTATGGGAAATAATATACTAGGGAAGATAATAATGGGTAGCAGAATTTTATCAGTTATTTCTGAGTCATGAATGGAGAAATGCAGGCTGAAGGATAAAACCATGACCATCCATAAAGAATATCAAATCCTGAATGCCTAGGTCAGGAGCCCAGAGTCTCCTCAAATCCAGTGCCTACCAGTAGTGAGCAAAAGCACAGAGTTATCGGTCACACAAATTCCTCCACCACATAAGATCACCCCGTGAACAGCAAATTACATTAGAATCACTCTTGGAAACAAAAGCTATGGGCACCACCTCAAGTCAAAATCAACTTTTAGAAGTCTCACCTATAACCAAAATTTAAAATAAAATCTGACAAGGAATCCTTGTGTTCTTATCCACTTAATCCAATTTTGAGCCTGTTCCAGGTCATACATCCAGAGATGATTAAATAGGAAGAACAGGTTGAAATAGGTTTACACTTGTAATGTTACTTATGATGTGTCCACACCTGGGTGAAACCCTGGATTTACTTCTTTAATTCTAAAAAGAGTTAAATCTTGTAAAAATGTCCTAAAATTTTAACTAGACGAACAAAAGGTCAAATACCAATTTTCCTTTCATCCATGAACTTTTACATTTTTATCCAAAAATATTGTCATCCGTCTAAATGTGGTCATCACCACTTTCTGACCAGTATGTCCTCATATAGGTGGCTCCCATATGCTCTACATTTCTAAAAAGCTATTGTCTTTAGATTATTTATTTCAAACTGAAAATAAAAGTGGGGATAGGGGCACCTAGATGATCTCATGGTTCATGAATTCGAGCCCCACATCAGGCTCTCTGCTATCAGCCCACAGCCCACTTCAGATTCTCTGTTCCCCTCTCTTCCCCTCCCCCACTCATTCTCTCTCTCCCTCTCTCCCTCTGTCAAAATAAATAAACTTAGAAAAAAGAAACTGGGGATAAAATTAAAAGGCTGCTTTCTCAATTTCTATACTATTATCCATCTTTTGAGGAAGGATGAAAACAGGTGAAAGAGAGTAAAACCATCCTCATCTTCTTCTTAAGGAAACATAAGGAACAAAAGTGCTATTTGAGACCAGAATTTCTGGTAGTTCTTTCCAAAGGGAGTCTTTTGTCCTGAACATCTTAATGAAGTTTATGATTAAGAGCTAAAGAAAGGTACATTACTTTACAGAGAGGAAGGAATAAGAAGAGTATGGAGTTACCAGGGCTCTCCAGGGACAGAAGGACTTGGAGAGCAAAGATGGAAAGTGTGAAGGGAGAAGCGATCAAGATGGCATGTGGCCAGAATCTGTAAGAGGCAAGGTCACAGATGAAGAATCTCAGGTTTCAGAGGATCATGGAAAAAAAATATATATATATAGGCACACACACACATATATATAATATATATTATATATAATATATATGTATAATTATATATTATATATAATATATGTGTATATATTATATATAATACATAATTTTGATATAATTTGAAATTGCATTGCTGTATGATGAATCTGTCTGTATCCCTCCCCAAAGTTTCTGGTATAATCTGTTATGTACATCTGCCTTATGAGAATAGTTTTTTTATGGAAATCAGGTAAGGACTCAAGATTCCTATTTTGGACTCCACATAGTAACATAAAAGCAGCAAACAAAGGACTCAGTCCCCGAGTCCAATGAATTCTGAAGAAATTAGAACTTGGAGTCATATAAACGCCCAAGAGATCTTTGGAAAACCACATGGCATGGAATGGGATGCTGTAAGCAATCTTATCCAGATTTTAGCGGAAGGAATACCTATGCTAACATCTCAGTTTCAAAGAAATAAAATTTAATTAAAATAAGTAGGGAAAAAAATACGTTATTACTAAGCCATAAGGCCACACCCAGAGTAAAAAAACCTATTGTTTACATTGGGGTATCTATACTTTGAGTGGTTTTTTCCCCCCTTTCCTCTGTATCTCCACACACACACACACACACACACACACACACACATTTAAATAGACTCATGCAATTTTGTGATGATAAATATTGTAATTCCCAGTCTTCACATAAGCCTTTCCCAGTTTTTCTCCAAATGCCATGTAATTTCCAAAAAAAAAAAAAAAGACAAAACTCACTACTATGTCAGCAACAGAAACCAGCATGATCTTGTCACAATCTAGGAGAAACTTACAAGGATTTGAAATTTTATGGGGCTGGATTTAGATAAAATCATTCGGGCCTTAACACAGGCTATATTCTGAGTTTGCTTTGTGAATCAAGAACTGCCTAAAAGGGAAAGATGCTTTCTTTGGCCACCAACTGTCCTTAACACTGAAAATGAAGACCGTAGGCCAAAGATCTAGGCATCCAACACTCTAACACATTGACTCTGCCTTTTTTTTTTTTTTACAGGTCTCCCTTTCTTTACTGAGGTATAATTAATAAAATTATATTTTAAGTCTACAATGCAATGAGTTGATTTATGTACATTGTGACGTGATTACCCCAGCTAGCTAATGTACGCATCCATCATCTCACATATTTACTTTTACAGGAGGAGGGTGGTGGTGAGAATGCTTGAGACATCTCAGCAAATTTCAATTATACCATATAGTGTCATCAACTACAGTCACCATGCTACACATTCCATCCTCAGAATTTATCCATCTTATAACTGAAAGTTTTTATCCTTTTACCAACCTCTCCCCATTTTTCTCATTACCTAGCTCCTGGAAATCACAATTCTACTCTCTAAGAGTCAATTTTTTTTTTAAAGATTCCACATATAAGTCATACTTTGTAGTATTCACCTTTTCATGCATGATTTATTTCACTTAGCCTAATGCCCTGAAGGTCTATCCATGTCATCTCAAATGATAAGATAGCCTTTTACTCATGGCTGAATAATACTCTAATATATCTACACATGCACACACACACACATATATGCATACACCACCTCTTCTTTGCGAACATTTAGGTTGCTTCTATATCATTGCTATTGAGAATAATATAATAAACATGGGACTACAGATTATTTCTTTGATATATTGTTTTCATTTCCTTTGGATATGAATGCGGAAGTGGGATTACTAGATTATTGTGGTTTTAATTTCTTAACGAAACTTAATACTGTTTTCCACAGCGGCAGCACCCATCAATTTCCATTCCCACAAACAGTGTACAAGGAATCCCTTTTCTCCACATCCTCACAACCATTTTTATCTCTGGTATTTTTGATAGTAGACATACTAACAGGTCTGAAGTAATAGTTCATTGTGGTTTTGATTTGCTTTCCTTTGATTAGTGATGTTCAACACTTTTCATGTACCCGTTGGTCATTTGTAGGTCTTTTGAGTTTTTCTTTAAATTCCAATTAACAAACAGTGTAATCTCAGTTTCAGGTATACAACATAGTGATTCAGGACTTCCATACAACACCAACTGCTCATCACAACAAGTGCCCTCCTTAATACTCATCACCTATTTATGTATTTTTTGAAAAAAAAATGCCTATTCAAGTCCTTGGCCCATTTTTTAAATCGGGTTTTTTGTTGTTCTTGTTTTGTTATTGAGTTATATGCATTTCTTAGGTGTTCTGGATATTAACTCCTTACCACATGTGGGATTTCCGTATACTTTTCCCACTATGTAAGTTGTCTTTTCATTTTGTTGGTTCCTTTTGCCATGCAGAACTTTTTAGTTTGATGTAGTCCCAGTTACTGATTTTTTTTTTTTTTTGCTTTTATTGCTTGCGTTTTTGTGGTCCTATCCAAAAAAATCACTGCCACAATCCGTGTCAAGTAGCATTTATTTTACTCCTAGAAGTTTTATAGTTTCAGGTCATACTTTCTAATTCATTAGTCTATGTTCAGTTGATTGCACCCCTATCATATACTACACACAAAACAATTTTAGTTTGCATGTGGCCATCCAGTTTTCCCAAAACAACATATTGAAGAAACTATTCTTTTTCCATTATGGATTCTTGGTGTCCTTAACAAAAATTAACTGACCAAAAATGTCATGTTCATGTATTTGTGGTTACTTCTGGTCTCTTTATTCTTTTTATTGATCTAGGTCCATTTTTTATGCTAGTATCATACTGTTTGGCTCTGCCACTTTGAACCAGCATTTGATTATTCTCTCACTTCCAGGCACGTTGGCCTGGTCTCCTGCTGACACTCATGAGTTCTGCCCGAAGCTTCTTAAAGAACTAGGTCCTCAGAGATAGCCTTCTCCTTAAGAGGAATACTGTTGTCAGATATAATGGGCAATTTATTATCCTTACATTACCAAAACCTAAGAACAAGAACATCCTTCTAAGAGAAGAAGGGAGAAGAATTCTGAGATGGTAAATATGATAAATTTTCTTCTGCAGTGTGTGTTCTTCTAAATACTCTACTGGGCAAAGGTAAGTATATAATGAAGTCTCCTGACTCATCAAGTGGAAAATTTCTACTAGTAACTTTGAAAATGTGTCTAGCCAGTTAATGAATTTTATATAGCATAAATATCTACATATCTTAGAAAATGAGTACTCTAGGAAGAGGATTATATCATGCCTTTTTGGATAAGAACAGATGGAACCAGATTTAAACTGGGGATAAAAACGAAGATTCACTGACTGTGTATTTATCATTTTCTACAGGATTATCTAAGAAATTAGAATAAGCAACACATGCCTTTCTTCTGACTCTCAGAATTTTGTTTCCTAAGTTAAAAAACATACTGGAAATACAGATACATTAATTTATAGTTAGACGTCAAAAACCTTACATACGTAAAAATATAACAAAAAGCAAGTGGAAGTTAAAGGAGCAGACTCCAGTTTCCTAACCATCATAATCAGATAACAACTATAAAGAACATGACCAAACCAAACCCTTCATCATGCTTTTCTTGTTTCCCTTGGAGGAACAAGTAACACAAGATTTTATTAACTTGGGTCAAATATGGAGCCTCATACTTGAGGGTTATCCTCAACTCATCCTTCTTTCTTCCTCTTCTCTCCACTCACACAGGTTCAAGTGGGTTCAAAGACTGTACACAAGGGGCACCTGGGTGTCTCAGTTGGTTAAGCATCCAACTTCAGCACAGGTGATGATCTTGTTCTAGAGTTTGAGCCCCGCAATGCGCTCTGTGCTCAGAGCCTGAGCGTGCTTCAGATTTTGTGCCTCCCTCTCTCTCTGCCTCTCCCCCATTTGTTCGTGCTCTCGCGCTTGCATGTGCACGCTCTTTCAAAAATAAAAAAATAAAGACTGTACACAAAAAATAAGATGCCAAATTAGCAATGTTAATATAGAGAATTGGAAGCTAACCCACTTTTTCAGTACCTCATCCCAGCTTTGTGAGCCATCTTAATATTATACCTTGAGGACATACGTTTAACTGAAACAAATTGCACCTACTACATTTGCATTGTGTGCTTGTATTGGGTTTACTTTAAGATGTTTCTTCTAGAGGCAGAAGGCTTTCAAATAAGAATCAACTGATACCACATTTTCTGTTTTTAACATTCACATACATTTCACAGCATTTTCTTCTCCAAGTTGTTTTGTTAATTACACACACTTAGTCATTATGATTACAAAATCATCATTATGTCTAAGTGACTTGACAGTGGCACATCCCTATTATGAGTGTGAATTCCGAGCTTATTTTCTGAACTATCAACCATCATTAGATAGTAGAAATTGCCGTCAATTTTCACTGTTATCCAATGTGTCACTCAAGGATTTAACAAATGCTTAGAAATGTGCTTAGATCATAATCTCAACACCAATTTGTTTGTGAAATTTCAATATATAAAAACAAATCCAAGCCTGTGTGTAAAATACTCCTGTTTATAAGTATGCATGATTTTGATGCTATAAAGTCTCCTTCATTACATATTTAACACAAAATTTGTGTTCATGAAAAGTTAAGGTCTTGCAAAGAATTGCTGGTTTATCTACTAAGGAAAAGAAACATTCTGGTTAACTTATAAAATTCATTTTTTTTTATATCTTGGCAATCTCCAAAGCCAGAAAAAAATAGATAAACACTGAATAAATTAGGTCTATTTACATATGCAGGTTTGATAAAAGGGCCAAAAGTTTCCAGTTGTAGTTTCTTCAAAAGATATACAAATACTTACCAAAAAAATTACATGAAGCAACTAGCATTTTAAGGAGATTCCTTGCTTTTCTAACAGACTGTACTGTGACATTAATTTAGAAAGGTAAATAACAGACTAGTAAAGCACAATGTAATCTCTTGGCCGTCTTTGGTTAAAAAAAAAAAAAATTTTGACCCAAGGAATTCTTTTAAGTTTATTTATTTTGAGAGCAGGGGAGGGGCAGAGAGAGAGAGAGAGAGAGAGAGAGAGAATCCCAAGCAGGCTCCATGCTTTCAGCACAGAGTCCAAAGCAGGACTGGAACTCATAAACCAGGAGCCAAAAATCAAGAGTCTGATGCTTAACCTACTGAGCCATCCAGGTGTCCCACTCAGGTCCATATTTAAGTGTAATAACACTTGGTTCAAACGAAAGCTCTTATAGATGTCCAGCATCCTTCCCCCTCCCTATTCTCCTCCCTGAATTCAGCCCAAGGTTTCTTGACAACTTATTTCAAAAACTTCTACTAAAGAGTACTTACTATTCTGAAGTAGTGTTGAGGAGAGGGTGTCACACACAGTCTTTCAATAGCATTCTTGTTAACTAAAAAGAACAGGTTTCTGGTGCTGAAATGCAGTAGCAGTCTCAGAAACGGAATGTGTGGTACCGTATCTTTATTGCCTGGTGAGTAATAGCGCTATCCCAAGACTACACTGGAGTATTTTACATTATCTCCAGTGAATCTCTGAATTGTTGGTTTAATGAGATAGAGAGAGAGCAACTAAGAAATTATCAGCATGTAAAAACTAGAAGCTGCTCACCAGTGTGCTTATTGGGAGTAGCTTCACTTTTGTTTTGTGTTTAATGTCATACCTCGAAAAAATTGAATCAACTGCATTTTTATTATTCTTAAAAGTCCGTTGATTTCAAACTCAAAATAAAATCACTTTATTGCTCTCTCGTGTGGCACATAAAGTCAGTAGAAAAAAGAAACAACACTGCTGTTCATTATGGGATACGTAATAAAAGAACCCTAAATCCAATCTAAGGCTGCACAATATCACTAGATTTGTGGAGTCAAATAAAGTTACTTTAGTGGGTAAAAACAATCAAACTACTTGTTTTCTGAGTGAACCAGATGTGGTCCTGCAAGTACCTCCTGCCAGTAAAGAGATCAGCACATTCCTGAGACAGTTAGGGCTTCACCTACCTGTGATTCACCTAACTTTCCGGTTGAATAGGACAGAGCTCTGTAGGAACAACAATAAATTGTCCATCATTTAACAAATAGGTGTTGGCACCCTAACACAGTATCAGACATTGTTCTGGACATGTGCGACCTAGCAGTGAACCAGGCAGAAGTTTCTTCCCTGGCAGAAATTACATTCGGTTTGAGATGAGAGGACGATAGACATAAACGAAGCAAATTCTAGGATATAAAGAAGGTGTTAAAAGCTATGGGAACCAAAAAACAAAGGATGATAAGAACTGGGAGTGTATGAGGTGGGGTCAGATTTGCAATTTTAGGTAGGATAGTCAAGATGGTTCTCACTGAGAAGGTGGCATTGGCAGTAGACTTGGAGAACAGGGCATGCACCAAACAGACATCCAGGGGAAGAACATACCAGGCAGCAGGAACAGCCAATGCATAGTGAAAGTAAGAACCTCACTTGCCTGTGTATAGAGCAGCAAGGAGACCATGTGGCAGGAGAAATAGGGAAGATGAGAGAGTAGTAGGAAATAGACCCTGAGGACTGTTCTAGAGGAGGTGGCCTCCCAACCAGCTTTCTACTCCATGCAGCACCAAGTCTTGGTCCACTGTCTCCTGGCCTCCCCCCCACCTAGTACTAGTCAGATGTAACTTTTGTATCTCTAAGTACCCGCTTCGACACCCTCAGGTTATATAGCAGTTTTAAGACTACTTTATCTCAAAAATGCAGATTTTCACTTTTTTTTTCTTTTTTTTTTTCTTTTCCTGCTTGCTTTTAAAGTATTTCCTCTAGTACTTTAAAGGTTTTTTAGCCAGATAATTTTGGGAACTCCAATCTGCCACAAATATGAAGTAAAATCATATGAAGTTGTCCTATTTCTAAGTTAAAAATCAAATATTGACACCTTCAAATGGTTTGCCCTAATAGAAGTATTCTTTAATTACTTTCATTACTTTAGTAACCAGAAATATATATGGCATATATTTCATAATATACACGGCAAAGACTGCAGTGGCCACCTCTTCCCCCTTTTTTTTTTTGTTTGTTTTGGGTTTTTGTTTTGTTTTTTTTTTTTTTTTGGAAACAGAACCCTGATTTTTTTCAAGTTAACCCTGAACCCAACACTACAAGAACATTTTCCCAGCCTTCCTCACTGCTAGGTGTCATCTTTGACTATTATCTGTCCAATGGCTTATACTTGGAAATGTTATATAGGACTTTCAGAAAGATTTCTTATGGTGGAATGTACTTGACAGGGAGATTCTTGGTTGTTTTTGTTTGTTTTGTTTTTCTTTTCTCCTCTTCCCTTCCCTTTTCCTCCTTCCTACTTCCTGAAATGCTAGTATAAGGACAGGAGCTCCAGTGGCTATTTAAACCATGAGCTGTCACTAAAGAAAGAAGCCACAAATAAAAATGACACACAAAAAAGGTAGTAGGGTATTAGAGTTCCTGATGACCTATAAGCTTTCACAAGTAACCTTAGACTAACAATACCCAAGTATCTTTCATGGAATCAATTAACCCTTATGTTTAGGCTGCTGGAATTTCTGTATTTATTCCTGTTATATGAAATCAAATCCAATTTTTAAAGAAATACAATAGAAATCACTTTTTAAGATGTATCAAAAAATGGTGGAAGATAAATCATTTTAGATTTTTCCCCTGTTGTTTGTTCCAGCAATCAGTTATTTATGTAATAAAAATACCATCTAGAAATGTAAGGCCAAGAAAGTTTTTAAATTTTTTTTTCTTTTGGAAAATATTTTTAAGTCATCATATATTAAGTTTTTGATTTCACTGTTGGTCATCATCTTAATAATGTTAAAGGTATGACCCAACTTATGAATTATACAGATGAACAGCTTTAATATTTCAACTTATTCTACAAGGAAATATTGAAGTTTGGTTTTTTTCTTTGAAAAATTCTTTGCTTTACCAAATTTAATTTTAATTATGGTTATATAGCACTACAATTTAATAAACGTTTCTGAATAACATGAGGCTACTAAGATTAGAAATACCATTACAGCAAAATTCAAACATTTTCGAGAACTGTTTACTATACACTTCTAACCTTTAAACTGTCCGTATATATAAGCCACTGTAGAGAAATTTAATGTACATTTTAGTGCTTCTAATGAATATTTTAAAAGACAGTAAAGGAGTAATAAAGATACAGATTTGAGAACATGTATCAACATTCATACCTCAATAAGCCAAAAAATAATTATAAAATTTGAAATAACTTTGAAATATTTAACATGCTTGCAAGTTTTAAGGCGTAAAAGAGTTCTCATGAATTAAAATAATGAGATTCAAAAACTCACATTAAGACAGTCATTGTCTTAACTATTTGAATCAGTGGCTCTCAATTCCATTCTGGGAAATGATGCCATCCATTATAGTTTTCACTGGTCAATAGTGAAATAAGAAGGATAAAGACAACATACTGAGTTTTAATAAAGCTGACCTAATTCAATTTAAAAGAATGTGCCTTATTCTGAAAGGATGCCCTTTGTTTCTGAAACACTATCGATCACACAAGACAGTTTGTTGTTGTTGCTTTTTTTTTTTTTTTTTTTGGTTAATGTCCTTAGACTCTACTTCTGGTTTCCAAAATTTGTTTTACAAGTTACCTGTCTCTTAAAATCAAAAACTGAGAGAACTCATAATTCAAGTGATTTTCCTTTTTCTTTTTCATTTAGTACTTTTATCCATTTTCCTTAGAGATTTTATCACAACTTAAAATCTATTTCCCTTATAATTATAACTCAACTTTTTAAATTTTTTTTAATGTTTATTTATTTTTGAGACATAGAGAGACAGAGCATGAACAGGGGAGGGGCAGAGAGAGAGGGAGACACAGAATCTGAAATGGGCTCCAGGCTCTGAGCTCTCAGCACAGGGCCCGACGCGGAGCTCGAACTCTCGGATGGTGAGATCATGACCTGAGCCAAAGTCGGACGCTTAACGGGCTGAGCCACCCAGGCACCCCTAACTCAACTTTTTAGAGTACTCATTACTTTGAAATTAACTCCAAAATCAAAAGTATAGTCTTCATTAATTTCCTATAACAGTCATGTTTATTACTATTATTCATATGCATTATGAAGGATAATCTATTGCCCATTAATGCCCACTTCTTGTTTTTTTTTTTTTTCTTTAAGTGATCCAGCCAGGAATGAAATTTAGAAAGTCTCAGTAAATGACAATTATTTGTAAACATTCTTTGCACAAATGTAAAGGTAAGGAAGAAATGTGACCATACCATTTCTCCTTACTAACATGTCACTGCTTGAATATCAAACTATCAACTATAGAGAAAGATTTCCCTTTTATCTACATAGTCATTCATGTAATAAGCACATTACTACAGAGATCCAGTATAACAAATATGAGATCATATTTTCCTTGTCTATAGAGATATAAAACTTGTTTTTCATTGTGTAAAATGAAGAGCCAAAAGCAGATCTGTCCCAACAAGATATTTATTTTTTTAAGTTTATTTACTCATTTTGAGACCAAAAGAAACCAAGTTCGGGGGAGGCAGACAGAGAGGGAAAAAGAAGGGAATCCCAAGCAGGCTCCACACTGTAGCACAGAGCCCCAAGGAGGGCTCTATCTCATGAACCATGAGATCAGTCATGACTTGAACCAAAATCAAGAGTTGGACACTTAACCAACTGAGCCACCCAGGCACCCCTGGACAAAATATATTACGAGCCATACATGTATTCTTAAGTTCTCTAGTTGCCTTAAAAAAGGTATATTAAAGTATATTAGAATTTTAATGTTTATTTAACCTAATATAGCCAAATATTCTTTCAACATGTAAGCAATATAAAAATTTTAAGATATTTTACAATTTTGTGATACTACATCCTCAAAATTCAGTGTGCATTTTACATGTAAAGTGCATCTCAATTCAGACCAGGCACATTTCATGTGCCCTATAGCCACATTTTGCTGGTAACTACCACATTGCACAGCACAGGCCTAAAGGTATATTATTCTTAATCCTGAAATAATTGGGATACAGACCACAGGTCTGTGATTTTGTCAATTTATGATAATGTAACATAATAAACTGAACTGGAACCCAGGGTTTCCACCCACCATGTACTCCTGGAGCCTGCAAAACAGGATTAAGTCCAATGAATAGGAAGGATCCATTCACTTTAAGTAAAACCAATTTACAAATAATGAAAAACCAATTTACATTTTATTCTTAACATAAATAGAGGGAGATAAACTAGGTAAGACAAGTAAGTCTGGTGTGGGTTTGAGGACTGGTAAGAATGAAGTTCCCATCTTGGTTGTATATGTGCATTGTACTTTCAATCAGCAAATGATCAGACAAAAGACACTCATGAAATCAAGAACATAGATGAGTGGGCATCACTCCAGTTCCTTCAGGAGATATACTTTAGTGGGAATTATACAACCAAGCTTGATCATTTATATCATTTAATATGGACTGTGGCCAGAGAAGTGATTAAGGACCAATCCTTTTACAACATAAGGAAATCCTTGATACTATATAGACATGTTTTTTGCTGTGTCTTTGGGCTGACCCAAGGCTCAGTGCTGCAGGCCTAGCAGGGACATCCATAGGGGATATTGCTCTTAAAGGACCAAGTCTAAAAAACAAGACATCTCTCTCTCTCTCTCTCTCTCTCTCTCTCTCTCTCTTCCTCCCTCTCTTTCTCTCTCAAAATAAATAAATTAACTTTAAAAAAAATAAAAGGCAAGACAAAATTTCCCCACAGGTTGATTGTTAATTGGAATGGGAAAAAAACAAATGATGCTGTAAGAAGCCAGACAAATATTTGTTAGATAATCAAATTAACATCCCTCACGAAGGGCAGAAGGACACTAGTGCCTCCAAATGTGATACCCTGAGAAAGACACATCATCACTTCTGTGGTACTGTTAAGAATGCATAACCTCGGGGTGCTTGGGTGTCTCACTTGGTTAAGCATATGACTCTTGATTTTGGCTCAGGTCATGATCTCACGGGTTTTGAGTTCAAGACCCATATACTTGGGATTGTCTCCCTCTCTCTCTGCCCCTCCCATGCTCACAGGCTCTCTCCCCTCTCCCTCAAATAGGCATTAAAAAAAAAAAAAAAGAATACATAACACCAACCTAATCATGAGGAAACCTTAGACAAACAAATTAAGGGACTATCAATAAAGTAGACTATATTATTCAACAACATCTGTGTCATGAAAGACAAAACGCAGTTGATCAACTGTCCTAGATGAAAGGACACTACATGTAGTGTATGACCTTGGGCTGAACGTGGTATTAGAGGGAACAGCTTTGAAAAAGGACACTATTAGATTAAGTGACACAATTGGAATATGAATAGATTCAAGTATTGT